>NC_056006.1:59141295-64141295 GCF_018446385.1 Zingiber officinale | reverse complement strand
CTTGGACGGCATGAGGCTAGAAGACAATGGCACCGAGGACCCTAAGAAAGACATGATCATGGATGCCATTCGCCAAATTCGGGAGCTTGAGGTGCAGGTGAAGGACCGGACAGAGTGGGCTCAACAGAAGGCATTGCAGGCCGCTCGCAAGATGAACAATGACCTTACTGAGCTGAGAAATTTGAAGATGGAAAAGGAGGATAACCTGCGGTTGAAGAAGGGAAAGCAGGCATTGGAGGATACCACTATGAAGCGATTGACTGAAATGGAGAACGGACTAAAGAAGGTGAGTGGGCAGGTAGACCGAACAAATTCTGTGGTTCGGCGGCTGGAGACAGACAATGCTGAAATAAGAGCTGAGATTGAAGCTTCCAACTTGAGTGCATCAGAATCTGCAAAGACTTGTGCAGAAGCGGCAAGGAGGGAAAAGAAATGTATTAAAAAGATGATGGCTTGGGAGAAGCAAAGAGAGAAGATGCAAGAGGACATTGCAGAAGAGAAGAAGAAGATCAAGCAGATGCAACATCAATGGGAGCAGGTCAAGGATGCAACAAAGGGATATGAGGTAGGCAGGAAAAAGAATATATTTATTTGTTGTTGTTCCTATTACATTGATAATCTCTTTCTCAATATTGCATGTGCGTGGTTAAATATCATTGTTACTAAGAATATTAATGTTGATGTTTTGAGATCTCAGATCACAAGAGCAAATATTTTTGTGTCGATCAGGGAACAAAATTAATTGCTTCATAGAACAAAAGTAGAAACGGGTTTCCCTCAGACTCAGGACTTCATGCTGCAAAAATAAAATAATAATAACAATAAAAAGTCTCATAATGAACTTTAAACTTGAAATTACTGCATCAAAACAAAAAGCTTGAGCTACTAGTTGCATGAAATTCAGGAACATAGAGCAAGTTCTAACTGCTTGCATTGGAATGATTTTATTGAAAATTTATGGTTAAACTGCATGACTTTCCTGAGAAACTAATTTATGTTGCATGATAAATTTGAAAAACAAAAGGCTTGAGCAACTAGTCACATGAAATTCAGGAACACAGACCAAGTTCTAACTGTTTGTATTAGAATGAATTTATTGAAAACTTATGGTTAAACTTCGTGACATTTCTGAGAAACTAATTTAATTTTGCATTATTTGAAACAAAAAAATCACAAATTGGGGCCTTTAGTTGTTCCATTTGATTCTGTTAGGTTAACATCCTTTAGTTGTTCAGAAGTAATTATCTCTAATTTATGCATAGAATTGTTCATCATATTGTAAACTGAGACAATGTGGTGAGTATAAGTTTTTATCTTAGATAATTTGCATCATTGCATTGTTGGTCTCCTTTGTGGATATATTGACTTCTAACACTTTCAGTCATTATTCTTTATACTATATATTTCATCCTTCTTGTGAGATGTATTGAAAATAGTTATTATTTTAAACTTGTATTAAGAGGACAGATCTAGTATTTTGAATTTGTGTATCTTATTGTGAAAACATGATACAGACAATGGGCTGAGAATATAGTTTAGGATCAGAATTTTGAAATGAATAAAGTATTGGAAGAGATATGATTCGTTGATTGTTTCCTTTGGTAGAGATAGTCATGAAGTCCCCTGGTGTCAACCCATCTCATTGTTTCTAAGTGCGTTGGGTTAGGAATTAGCACAGTTAAGATTGATAAATAGTTATCTGGAAGGAAGTTAGTGACAATTGCCATGCTAGAAACCAGTCAAAATAATTGGTACTACCAAATTTGAGGAAATTCCACCTGTTTGGATGTGAGATTAGTAATCTCCATTCTAAAGAGTGGAGACCATGATAAATAAAAGAAATTTGCGTTAGTTTCCTAGTTCCCAACAGAATGCATTGGAGGAACCAGCTTGGCCTTGGATTCATCAGAAATGTGAGTGCCTCCTTTGTGTTTTCTCTCATGGGTTGCTTCTTATGGAACTTCTTGGGAACCAGGAGCACTCAAAACTCTCAAACACACTCAAGACTCTCAAACTCCATGGGCCTGCTTTACTGCTAGCAATGTACTCATGAAGGGTGACTTAAAGATTAGAACTTAATTGTTTCACAGACTATTAGTTTGTTTGATACTTCAAGATAGATTTTCTATCAACAGATGATTTTCCCAGTCTTGCTCAGCTTACTTATTAGTTTATAGTAGTTTAGTCCAGGATCGAAACATAGAAATCTAGAGATATCTGTGCATCTGTAACTTTGTGTGTTTTTTATTATCTAGAATTACTTGTTCTTCCAGCATAGAAATAAAATTTTCAAATTTTGATGACTCTAATCTCTATCCAAATAGATTAGTATCATGCCATGCTGAAAGAGTTCAGTATCATGTCAAATTAAGCTACTGTAATGAGGGAACCTTATTTGTTAAAAGCATATGGGTATTTATGAATGTTAATTTCTTTTGTTCAATGGGCCATTATTTTGTTTGTCTTTTTCCCCTTGTTTCTAGACTTGGTCCTCCTATGGTCATCCATATTGAGGTGTGAGGTGACATGAAATATTATCGACAAAGCAGCATTGGTGAACAAAATTCTCTGTTCGAAGTGCAAATGAGCAGGTCTTTGGTTAAGACATCATTACTGGCATGAACTAATGTTGGATAATCTTTGTCATAAAATTAACAGACAACCACATTCCAAGCTACTTTGAAGAATCTCAATTATATCAAATTAGCTTCGAGTATACTACAGTTCTAAAGTGTTTTGTGCGACTCAATGAGTTTTTTTTTTCCTATAGACTATATACCAAGTTACATGACCACATCACCACAATGTTGTATGCATGTGCCTTAATGAGACCATACCCCTGACCTAGTGGCTCACACCTGTGGATGTAATAATCATCCAAGCTATTAGGCACATGCTAGATAGTTTTATGTTAGTGTTTATACTTTGCTATCACTAAGAATCATGTGCTAGCAAAGTGATTGATATTTGTTCATAGAGTATGAACATCGGAACATTTGCCCTCATATGTGAGTGATGTCATGCTGTATATGTTTCTCAAGCACTCCACCATCGATTATGCCTGCTCACTCTACTTTGATCAGTTTTCTATGGTATAAACAAGTTCAATTGTGCAGCATGGTTTAGGGGTGATGAAACCTGTCTAGTATTTCATTGTCAGTGTATTTCAGGGAAAAATACGTGTTGTGTTTGTAGACAGGATCAAGAATCATGTTAGGAAAATCATCAAATAATGAAAAATTCTTCTAGCAAAAAATTAGATAGTTGCAGCAGTACCTGACTCCATTGACATGAACTTTGGTTTTAGTCAACTTTAGTTATCTGATATACACAAAAACTTACCTTTTAATGATTAAGGCATAATTGGGTGGCTCGTGTTCGTTATATTTCTGTCAGTTAATGCAATTTAACATCCATGATCATTATTTTCCCTTTTAAAATGGTCAGTCCAATTTGTTTTCTCTTCTTTGCTTTCATGTTTTTGGGTTCCATTTTGGTCTTTTCATTTAGCATTAGGTGAGCACATCAAAAACATCAATTATGTTTGGACAAATGAAATCATAAACATAGACCTAGATGTCCTATTTTATTTGGTGCTCACACTTTTGACATTTCAAGTAAATTTTAACGTCCAGGTGAAGTGGAAACAAGAGATAAAGGCCAAAGAAGAAACAATCACATTGGTTGACGATGAACGTAAAGCTAAAGAAGCATCTAGGGTCAATGCCAGCCGAAGACAAGAGGCACTGCGGCGAAAGATTGAAATAGATTTTCAGCGCCACAAGGACGATAGTCAGAGGCTCACAGAGGAACTTGCTCGTCTCCAGACTGCTGGATTGAATCTGCTCATTTCTCCATCGGCCAATGCCATAAAAACAACAGTTACAGATGCTAAATCTGTTAAAGAGCCCAATGCCAAGCCACCCACTGGATTTGGTAAACCACAAGACTCTCCCAAGAAACTAAATCGCAACAGGGTGTGTGTCATCTGTAAGAAGGAGAAGAACTCAGTCGTCCTTTTGCCTTGTTCCCATCAGGTTCTTTGTGCAAATTGCAACGAGATGCACGAGAAGTTGAATGGTTGTTGTCCTGGTTGCGATGCCAGTATCGAGGAGAGGGTACTGATTTATGGTGCAAGCTCCTAGATCTAATCTTGTGCTTCTAATCAACATCAATGGCTTTATGCATATATAGACCCTTGGTTATTTGGGTTTTCAAATGGCTTTTGTGCCTTGCTACATGCTGAATAAGATCCCCAAACCTTGATAAATGAACAGGTAAATAAAGAAAAATGTACTGCAATATGAGGCAGTTTTGGTGGCTTAATAGATGTGCTATTTGGAGTGTTCTATACTATTTGAGAGAAGAAAATGAAATTTGTGCATTCTTATAATGCATTTTCAATGATAGTTGAGAATGTTTTCAGGTGTGCAAATGGATAATGAATTCCTTTTCGATCGGGTACTTTCTAGGAACATTTAAATCCAAGGGTTCTTATTTCAGTAACAGCGATGAAGGGCAATGAGAAAATGACCATTTCAGGAATTAGAATTATATTTTATTTTTGATTGAACATAAACAATTAGTGTTTAGAATCTTTAGATTTTAATGATTACCCGCTGGGCATCTTTTGTTTTGATTTGTTTTTTCCTTTGTTTTCAGCAATTACTTAATATATTAGTTTATTTAAGCTATTGATTGCATTATTTTGATTATATCTAATTAACTAATTGCATCACTTTGACTCTTTCTCCTGAAGTTAATGCGGGCTAAATGATGAGCACTTCCTCTACTTGTGTTACGTTGTGTCGTCTACATTTTCATAATAATACTAAAAATTCAAAAAAAAAAATATTAGATTAAATAAGTTAAACTTATACTTAATGCATTAATATGTAAGGTTTGAAATCACTTATTTAATTGAGAGAATTTATTGGATTAAATTATAATTTAATTAGAATATGGATTTATTGAATTAAGGAGATTTATTAGATCAATTATAATTTAATTTGATTTTGAATTTATTTAATTAAGAATATTTATTGGGGTAATTGTAATTGTTCACTTGATTTAATTAAGAATTTATTTACATAAATAGATTTAATTATAGAAAATTTGAATTAGTTAATTATATTAAAAAATAGAATAATACAAATATATAAAGACTTAGTATTTATATAATTTATGTGTATAAATTATCCATCTAATCAACTTGGAAATGAAAAATAAATATTATATATATTATATATAAAATACAAATTATAGAGTATAAATTTAATGTAACATGTATATAATAATTAAGAGACTATAATTTGTGAATTATAAACGGATAAAACTTAGTATATAGGAATTATAGGAAGGGATAAAACTTTATATGTATATACAAATTTATATAAAGTACTAGGATATAAAGACATAGTACTAGGATATAAATATATAAAGACATAGTATTTATATGTATATAAATTTTTATAGATTATTCATCTAATTAGTATAGAAATAAAATAAAAATAATATATTATATAATATAAAATGTATAATATATGTTATAAAGTATAAATAAAATTAAATAAGGAAGATATAAGATATAGAACGTGTAATAAGCTAATTAAGAAATTATAGTATTACAAATTATATATATCATGAATAAAATTTATATGATAAAATATATATAGAATTATATAACTATGGAGATAGGTTTCTATTTAAACTTAGTATTAAGTTTTATAAAAATAATATATAGGACTTATCATTTATAAAATTGGTAGAAATTAGAAATTGAGACCAAGTTCTAAGTTCCCTCTTTTATTTAAACCCTCACCTAGAACTCCACCTTGTCTTCTTGTTTTCGCCGGCCCTAAATCCTCACCTGACCCAACTCCACCGGTTCTAGAGGTCCAAGACAAGACAACTAAAGAAGGGGTTGCTAGCTAAGATTTAAAGGCATGTTCTCAACCATATTATTTGTTTTATTTAGCTTTTATGTCTTGTGAAGTTTCGGATTTTATAGTTTGTTAGGTTTGATTCTGTTGCGGTGTAAATTAGCCTCAATGAGTGAACGAATTTTACTTCGGTGTCTTTTGTTGAAATATAGGAAATTTAGTTAGCTTTCATTACCAATTTATAGAACTCTTTTCGGATCAAAGATGAATTTCATATGATTTTTATACCACTAATTGATGAACCTGGAATTATGCCATGACCCTGCTGCTTTTGGTTTTGTTGTCGTATAAATTAGCCTTAATAGGTGAACGAATTTCACTTTGGTGTCTTCCGTTGAAATGTAGAAAATTTAGTTAGATTTCATTATCATTTTACGGAACCCTTTTTGGATCAAAGATAAATTTTATATGATTTTTTATACCATTGACTGATAAATCTAGAATTATGTCGTGACCTGCTGCTTTTCGTTCTGTTGTGATGTAAATTAACCTCAATGTGTGAATGAATTTCACTTCAGTATCTTCTGTTGAAATGTAAAAAATTTAGTTAGCTTTCATTACCAATTTACGGAACCCATTTCGGATCAAAGATGAATTTCATATGATTTTTATACCACTGGCTGACGAATCTGGAATTATGTCGTGACCCTGCTACTTTTGGTTCTGTTGTGGTGTAAATTATCCTTAATGGGTGAATGAATTTCACTTTGGTGTCTTCTGTTGAAATGTAAGAAATTTAGTTAGATTTCATTACCAATTTACGGAACCCTTTTCAGATCAAAGATGAATTTCATATGATTTTTATATCACTGACCAACGAATCTTGAATTATGTTCTGACCTTGCTACTTTTGGTTTTGTTGTGGTGAGTTTCAAATTCTGTTTTAAGAGTTATGAATATGAATGTTGTATTACAATTTGGCCATGCTTCTAGTTGTCTTCCCTTAGAAGATCCATGCTTAATTCTAAATATTAAACTTGTAAATTTCAGATTTATGGGAGTAGTTCTAAATTCTGTTTAGGGGGTCTTATTCATCATGATGTTGTGCTACTGTTGTTTCATGTTTTCCCACATCTTGTTTTATTTTAGTTCTTCAAGTTTATGTATGTTTAGGTGTTGGAACTTTCGGACCACAAAAACCGCTTTTTCCGTTACGGAAACCCCGAAGTTTTGTCACGGATCCGTGCGAAGATATATAAAATTTTACATGTACATGTTTGTTAGCCTAGATCTACCTTAGATCTACATGGAAAGAGATATACCTTTGAAGCGAAGCCCTTCGCAAATCGCGCTAATCCAAGGTCCGTCGGATCTCAAGTGTGTTCAAGTGTACACACCTCTATAAGTATCCACACGAACAAGAGATGGAGAAGAAACCTTAGAGTGTGCTAGTACCCCAAGGACTCTTGGCAATGGAGGAAGAGAGGGAGAGAAGAAGAGAGGATGAAGAAGATGACTTGAATGAAAAATCAATTCATTCCCACACTAAAAGTGGCCGGCCACTTCAATGAGGTTTAATACCTCCATGGAATACCAAGAGTCAAGACTCTTGGTTTCCCTCATGAGGTGGCATACCATGAAGTTGCCTTAATGATGTGGCACATCATCATTGGCCGGCCATATGCCATGTCACAATGACATGACATTTGGTCAAGTCAAGGTCAAGTCAAACTTGACTCTTCATCTTCCCTCTCATGTCAAGTCAAACTTGACTTAAAAACCCCATGGTTAATCAAATCTAACCATAGATTCAAGTCAATTTGATTTAATGAATCTCTATTCATTAAACTAAATTGATTCAATGAGTCATAATCTAAATTAGACTCATTCAACACATGAATCAAGTTGAGTCCAACTCAATTAGTCTAATTTGGATTACTCTTAATCCAATTTGGTTCATCACATGAACCTAATCCTCTTGGTTCATCATATGAACCTATTCTCCATCTAATTGCCCTTTGTGTGTGACCCTATATGTTCTTGTAATGTTGGCAATACTCCTAAACCCATTTAGAAGCATAAGTAATGAGCGGTATCTAGCAACATATCATTACTACCCAATTTACAAGAATGTTGAGATTCAACATCACCTTGTGACTACTAATTGTGACCCTTCACAATATATGATGATGTCCTTCTATCCTTGACATCTAGATTGATTAAATTAAGACATAGACCGTGTCATCCTCTAATCAATCTATATCTTTAACTCCAAGTAGACTCACTCTAAACAAATGAGCTCAATATCTCATATTGACTCATTTGGGCATGACCATGCACTTAGTGGTCTCACTCTATCAAGAATGATGATGTCACTCCCGTCATATAGGAGGGATAGATCCCATCTACATCACTCACATCCCTCCGCATAATTTGTTATATACCCAGTAATCGCCTTCGTTTGACGAAGCCAAAGTATGTAACTCCTTATGTAGGGAACCATGGTGACTTCAGGTCTAAGGACTGATAGTCATACTAATAGTCACATGAGAAAGTATATGACACTCATATAACGATCCATGATAATTTCTCATGGCGGGTCATTCAGTATACATTCTCCAATGCATACCCATGTGTCAACTTGATATCTCTATATCCATGACTTGTGAGATCAAGTCAACGAGTTGACCTACATACTAGTCTCGTCGCATTAACATTGTCCCTGAATGTTAATACTTGAATAGGAATGATTAAGAGTAGTGTTCTCTATATCATCTCACTATCGATTCAACCAATCGATTGATATAGATAAGAATCTTCTCCTCAAGGACACTATTATACTTAGTTATTTGGCACCAATACAAGTAAGTATAATAACCATATAGAAATGCCTTTATAAGTATATAGGAATATGATACATCGAGTCCATACAACAATCATCATATGATTGGCTCTAGGGCTCTAGCTAACAATCTCCCACTAGTACTAGTGCCAATCAGTGTAGGGTCTAATACCCAATGACCTAGTGTGACCATCATGCATTCTCTGTGCCAAATCCTTGGTCAAGGGATCAGCGACGTTAGCCTCTGTGAACTCTTCCAACTCACAGCACCACCATTCAAACAAAATATGAACCCAGACTGCGATCTATAATCATCCTGGTCAGTTTGGAAGCTGGCATCACTGTAACCCTTTACAGCTAGCTCAACATCGCCTCCAAATATCAAGAAATAGTCTTTAGTCCTTCTCAAGTACTTAAGAATATTCTTGACCACTATCCAGTGATGCTCACCTGGATATGACTGGTATTTGCTCGTCATGCTCAAGGCATACGAAACATCAGGAAGAGTACAAAGCATGGTGTACATGATAGATCCGATGGCTGAAGCATAAGGGATCTTATCCATGCGGTCTCTCTTCTCTCTAGAAGAGGGACTTTGAGTGTTCGAAAGACTCACACCATGTGACATCGGCAGAAATCTTTTCTTGGAATTCTGCATGGCAAACCGTAGTAATACCTTGTCAACATATATATTCTGACTTAGGCCAAGCAATCTCTTAGATCTATCTCTATAGATCTTTATGCCTAGAATGCAAGCTGCTTCACCTAAGTCCTTCATTGAGAAACAATTTCCCAGCCAAGTCTTGACAGACTACAGCAAAGGAATGTCATTCCCAATGAGTAGTATGACATCCACATACAATACAAGGAAGACAACTGTGTTCTCAACAACCTTCTTGTAGACACAGGGTTCATCTTCATTCTTGATGAAACCAAACTTTTTGATCGCATCATCGAATCGAAGATTCCAGCTCCGAGAAGCTTGCTTTAGTCCATAAATGGACTTATGCAGCTTGCATACTCTGCCAGTATGCTGTGGATCTACAACACCCTCAGGTTGTGTCATGTACACATCCTCGAGCAAGTTTCCATTCAGAAACGCGGTTTTGACATCCATCTGCTAGATCTCATAATCGTTGTATGCTGCAATAGCAAGCATGGTCCGAATGGACTTAAACATCGCTACTGGAGAAAAGGTTTTATCATAGTCAATACCATAAATTTGCTCGAAACCTTTAGCTACCAGACTACCTTTATAAATAAGTCCATCCATGTCAGTCTTTCTCGTAAAGACCCACTTACACCCAATGGGTTTGACCCCTTCAGGTGGATCAACCAAAGTCCATACTTGGTTGGTGTACATGGATTCCATCTCAGATCTCATGGCTTTTAGTCATTTCTCAGAATCTGGTCTCATCACAGCTTCCTGATAGGAGTTAGGCTCATTCTCAACGAGCAAAATGTCATCATGGTCAGACAAGAGAAGTGAGTATCTCTCAGGCTAACGACGTACCCTATCAGACCTGCGAAGAGGTAGGTCTACTTGAACTGGTTGTTGTTCCTCAACTCCTTTTGGAACAACATCATCTACAACACTTTGTGGTTCCAGTTCAATGTCCATCAAGGCTTCAGTGCAATGGTCCATATCTTGAACTTCTTCAAGATCGAACGTACTCCCACTAGTTTTTCTAGAAACAAAATCCCTTTCTAGAAATACCCCAGTCTTAGCCACAACTACCTTGTGTTAATTGTGAATGTAAAAGTAATATCCCTTCGTTTCCTTGGGATATCCTATAAAATAGCACTTATCGGATTTGGGTCCCAGTTTGTCCGAGACTTGACGTCGAACGTAAGCCTCACAACCCCAAATCCTCATAAAAGACACCTGGACATCTTTCCCAGTCTATATCCTATATGGTGTCGTTATCACAGCCTTGGATGGAACACTGTTAAGTATGAAGGTTGCTGTGTCTAGAGCACATATTTAATAGGGTACGATTTCTCCTTTCGGATACACCATTCCACTGTGGTGTTCCAGGAGGAGTGAATTGGGATAGAATCCCACACTCATCTAGATAATCACAAAACTCATGGCTAAGGTATTCTCCACCTCGATCTGATCGAAGTATCTTAATACTCTTGCCTAGCTGGTTTTGTACTTCATTCTTGAATGCTTTGAACTTTTCAAAGGATTCTGACTTATGTGTCATCAAATACACATAACCATATCTACTGAGGTCATCCACCTCTAGCAGCGACATTGAAAGGGCCACATATATCACTATGTATAAGTCCTAACAAGTCAGTCGCTCTTTCGCTGTGTCCACTAAAGGGAGTCTTGGTCATCTTGCCCAGTAGGCATGACTCGCATGTCTCATATGATTCAAAATCAAATGAGTCCAGCAAACCATCTTTATGGAGCTAGGATAAGCGTTTGTCATTTATATGACCTAAGCGACAATGCCAGAGATAGGTTTGGTTCATTTCATTTGATTTGAACCTTTTGGTATTTATGTTATAGATGGGGTTCTCTAAGTCTAGAATATAGAGTCCGTTCATCAGAGGTGCACTACAATAGAACATATCATTTAAATAGACGGAACAACATTTATTCTTTATGATAAACAAAAAGCCTTTCTTGTCCAAACAAGAAACTGAAATAATGTTCTTAGTAAGAGCATGCACATAACAACATTCATCTAATTCTAGTACAAGCCCAGAGGGAAGTGATAGATAGTAAGTTCCTACAGCAACAGCAGCTACCCGTGCTCCATTGCCTACTCGTAGGTCCACCTCGCCCTTCGTCAATGCCCTGCTACTTCTCGGCGCCTGCACATTAGTACAAATGTGAGAAGCACATCCGGTATCCAATACCCATGATGAAGAAATAGATAGATTGACTTCTATAACATATATACATGAAGTAGAAGTCTCACTTTTCTTCTTCTTAAGATCTTCCAGGTACACTTTGCAGTTTCTCTTCCAGTGCCCGGTCTGACCGCAGTGGAAGCAAACAACATCCTTGGCAAACCCTCCTTTAGGTTTCAGTACCTTGCCTTTGCCCTTGGCTTGGGACTTTTCCTTACCTTTAGGCTTGCCCTTGCCTTTATGCCTTTGCACCATCAAAATGGAGTTGGACTTTACCTTCTTAAGGTTAAGCTCAGCAGTTCATAACATGCTTAGTAGTTCAGGCAGTGGCTTGTCAATTTCGTTCATGTTGTAATTCATGACAAATTGACTGTAGCTCTCTAGCAAGGATTGCAAGATCAAGTCTGTGGCCAGCTCTTGGCCAAGTGAGAATCCCAACCTCTGTAGGTTTTCTGTGTACCCAATCATCTTGAGCACATATGGACCTACGGGAGTCCCATCTTGCATCTTGCACTGAAACAGTGCCTTGGAGATCTCGAATCTCTCATGCCTCGCTTGTCCTTGATATAGTTGACGAAGATGTTCAACCATATCATAAGCACCCATCAACTCGTGTTGCTTCTGAAGTTCAGAATTCATGGTTGCGAGCATGAGGTATTATGACACATCTAATGTGTCGTCTTGATGCTTCTTATAAGCATCTCGATCAGCTCGCGTGGCAATGGCAGGAGGTGCCTCGGGAATGGGCTGCTCCAGGACGTACATTCCTGTACCAGCCCAGGAAATTAGCTCCATTGAGCTTGTCCTTATCAAGGACAGAACGCAGAGAAAAGGTGTTCGTGTTTGTCGACATGGCAATCTACAGCAGAAAAATGCAGAAAATAAATATCATATTCCACTAATAATTTAATTAGGTCTTTAATTAAATGATGCTCCCACTGAATTATAGAATTTTTGTAGAATCAAGTCATGGATGTGGTCAAACCACACTTACTAGATTCTAACCGATTTAGTTATAATTCTTGCGGGACAAGATCCACATCATACTACACCTTGAGTTAGCATTGGCTAAATCGCCCAAGACTTAGTATGATCGGTAGATAACTAATTATCAATTACATCTCTATGCAACTCTTGTTTATAGGATCAAAAATCTCATTTACATTAAAACTTGAGTTAGTTTTGGCTAAATCACCCAAGATTTAGTATAAATGTGATTTTTATCCTATCGTCCAACCGTTGGAAAATGCCTATAGTTATACCCGATCCAATTGAGTTAACTAGTTATACTCAATCTAATTGAGTTTGTACTCACCCAAGGCTTGATAGGCGGGACCAAGATTGTCCCTCCGCACCCTACCAAGATAATATGCATTGCTCTGTTTTGGCAGATTCAACAACAACAAATGATCGAGGTAGTGATGGGTATCAAGACTTGGTATGTATATCGAGTTGACTTGATTAAGATCTAATTTAATCGTGGATTCGTATCTTATACGCATCAAGGCACTAATTATCCTACTCTAGCATGCATCACATACACACAAGCAATGAATAATTAAATTTTGATTAGGTCATGACCCTACTACAATATTATCAAGCCAATGAGAAGATCGGATGATCAACCTAGGGTCAACAGCTTCTCCAAGCTCCTCCCTTTGACCATCATGTGTTGCTCGCACCCTCCTCGTCGTTCCTTCTCGAGTGGACCTTCTACCGCTCCATTTTTCTTTTGTACATTACAGATATGAAACTCGAGTTACATTCGAGTCTAAAAAACTATTTACAACAGGAAATAAAAATGACGGAGGTATGACACGCAGGTTGCATAATATATACAACACGCACATCACACAAAATGGCGCGCAGATCATATTATGAATTACAACACAGAATTGCCAATCATATTGGGTCTTTTGGGCCATGACCATCACAAAATCATACATAATTCTAAATTATGTATTATATATAAATTTCTGTAATTTTACTACTGTTTTTATAATTTTATGAGTTACAATTTCCCGGCGGTCTGTTTAGCGATTTTCGAGCGCGATCGCGGGACAATGCCCCTTGCGGGGTTAGGGGCAACGCTCCTTCTCGGGAAATGAGTCTCACGAGTGTCCTAATATGATCTTACAACACCTTAAGCCGCTGTCCCAAAACAATTTGGGTGGGACCCAGCCGTTTCGGAAAGTTGTTCTTGGTAGTTGAAGCCTACAAGTGTCCTAGCACTTGTTGTTTCGCCTCTACAAGAAAAATACCCATAAAATCTATAAAAATAATAAAGTTACAGAAACTTACAGATCTGATATTTTTCATAAAAATACAAACAAAATATGTACACGCTTTGCACGTGGCTCAGATACTACTGTTGGGACTTTCGGGCCACAAAAATCGCTTTTTGCGTTGCGAAAACCCCGAAGTCTTGCCACAGATCCGTGCGAAGATATATAAAATTTTACATGTACATGTTTGTTATCCTAGATCTACCTTAGATCTACATGAAAAGGGAAATACCTTTGAAGCGAAGCCCTTCGCAAATCTCGCTCATCCAAGGTCCGTCGGATCTCAAGTGTGTTCAAGTATACACACCTCTAGAAGTATCCACACGAACAAGAGATGGAGAAGAAGCCTTAGATTGTGCTAGCACCCCAAGGATTCTCGGCAATGGAGGAAGAGAGGGAGAGAAGAAGAGAGGATGAAGAAGATGACTTGAATGAAAAATCAATTCATTCCCACACTAAAAGTGGCCGCCCACTTCAATGAGGTTTAATACCTCCATGGAATACCAAGAGTCAAGACTCTTGGTTTCCCTCATGAGGTGGCATACCATGAAGTTGCCTTGATGATGTGGCACATCATCATTGGCTGGCCCTATGCCAAGTCACAATGACATGACATTTGGTCAAGTCAAGGTCAAGTCAAACTTGACTCTTCATCTTCCCTCTCATGTCAAGTCAAACGTGACTTAAAACCCCCATGGTTGATCAAATCTAACCATAGATTCAAGTCAATTTGATTTAATGAATCTCTATTCATTAAACTAAATTGATTCAATGAGTCATAATCTAAATTAGACTCATTCAACACATGAATCAAGTTGATTCCAACTCAATTAGTCTAATTTGAATTACTCTTAATCCAATTTGGTTCATCCCTTGAACCTAATCCTCTTGGTTCATCATATGAACCTATTCTCCATCTAATTGCCCTTTGTGTGTGACCCTATAGGTTCTTGTAACGTTGGCAATGCTCCTAAATCTATTTAGAAGCATAAGTAATGAGCGATATCTAGCAACACATTATTACTACCCAAGTTACAAGAATGTTGAGATTCAACATCACATTGTGACTACTAATTGTGACCCTTCACAATATATGATAATGTCCTTCTATCCTTGACATCTAGATTGATTAAATTGAGGTATAGACTATGTCATCCTCTAATCAATCTATATCTTGAACTCCAAGTAGACTCACTCTAAACAATTGAGCTCAATATCTCATATTGACTTATTTGGGCATGACCATGCACTTAGTGGTCTTACTCTATCAAGAATGATGATGTCACTCTCGTCATATAGGAGGGATAGATCCCATCTACATCACTCACATCCCTCCGCATAATTTGTTACATACCCAGTAATCGCCTTTATAGTCCACCTAGTTACAGGTGACGTTTGACAAAGCCAAAGTATGTAACTCCTTATGTAGGGAACCATGGTTACTTCAGGTCTAAAGACTGATAGTCATACTAATAGTCACATGAGAAAGTATATGACACTCATATAACGATCCATGATACTTTCTCATGACGGGTCATTCAGTATACATTCTCCAATGCATACCCATGTATTAACTTGATATCTCTATATTCATGACTTGTGAGATCAAGTCATCGAGTTGACCTACATACTACTCTTGTCGCATTAACATTATCCCTGAATGTTAATACTTGACTAGGAATGATTAAGAGTAGTGTTCTCTATATCATCTCACTATCGATTCAACCAATCGATTGATATAGATAAGAACCTTCTACTCAAGGATGCTATTATACTTAGTTATTTGGCACCAATACAAGTAAGTATAATAACCATATAGAAGTGCCTTTATAAGTATATAGGAATATGATACATTGAGTCCATATAACAATCATCATATGATTGGCTCTAAGGCTCTAACTAACATTAGGTACCCTATATAAGTTTCAGTTTTGGTTGTATGTATGTGTTAAGGAGATGATACCATGTTAGCTTTTATAAATTTATAGGGTTTGGATTGTATAAGACCTCATGCTCTTTTATTACTTAGAAGTTGATACCATGCTAGCTCCTAGAAATTTTGATACCATAGAGTTGAACCCAAGTTGATAATTACTTTGTGTCATGTGTAGGTTTTGATCTTAGGGGTTAAGTTGCCATGAAACTATCCATCTGGTGCTTAAGATATATGTAAATTTTTGGAATTGGGTTTTGTTATACCTTTGTTTATTTTTGCTTCTTATTATGCTAACTAATCAGTCACATGTTAATGTTAGGGAATTAGGATATTGGATCTAGTTACACCCATGTTTCTTCTTTCCCTTCATCATGTTAACTTAATGAGTCATATGTTAATTCTATGTGTTTCAGACTTTTGGGGGTTTGATATATGCACTCAATTATGTTTTGATAACTTAGTATGTTAGATTAGTTCGTTATTTTAGGGACATGTATGTTATGAAATTGTGGGTGGAAGAATCATCCTAATTTCTCTTATAGAAACAATCAAGAACAAGGACCATCCATGGGAGACAAATAAAATTTTCAGTCGAGGCAACAAAATTTTCAGCAACAACAACAATCTTCTTAATGCTATCAATTTTCTAAAATTGAGAAGATGGTTGAGGAAATTATCTCCAATCAAAATGCAATGAAGCAAAATATTTTGAAGCTAACTCAGAGAATGGATAATTCTGAAAAGCATCAAAAGATTCAAGATAGCCAAATTGCCCAGCTAGCCTCGTTATCATCAAGAGTACGAGGATAATTTCCTAGAAAACCTGATGTTAATCCAATAGAGCATTACAATCAAATTGAGCTTAGGAGCAGATGGACCTTGGGAGATCTTCAAGTGGCTCCTCCAAAAGGGATGAAAACTGAAGAAGAGCTCTCCCCTCCTATGCCTGAACCATTTCAAATTCAAAAAAAAGGAGGGGAGTACCAATAAGGTTGAAGAGACTCTTCCAGTTAACCCACAGAATAAAGTAGTCCCTTTTCCTCAAAGATTGGTGATGTTGAAAAAAGATGAAGAATTTGGTAGATTTTTGGAAAAAGTTAAAGAAATTTATGTTGAAGTTCCTTTAATTGATGTTATTCTACAAATGCCAAAGTTTACCAAATTTCTGAAGGACATCATGTCAAACAAGAGAAGAAGGGGAGATATTCAGACCATTGCACTTACCGAGGAATGCAGCGCTTTATTTGAGAAAAACATTTCCCCAAAGCTTAAAGATCCAGGAAGCTTTTACATTCCTTGCAACATAGGATCTGAATTCATAGAAAAATCTTTTTGTGATTTGGGAGCAAGTGTTACCCTCATTCCCTATTCAATCTGTAATAAGTTAAGTCTCAAAAACATGAAACTTACTACCATGGCACTACAATTAGCTTATCATTCTTGCAGATATCCTATGGGCATTATTAAAGATGTGTCGATAGAGGTTGGTGGGATTACAATTCCCACAGATTTTGTAGTTCTGGACATGGTAGAGGACCCGAAGATTCCAATCATATTAGGAAGACCCTTCCTTGCAACAGCTGGAGCAATAATTGATGTAAAAAATCATAAGATTTCATTGGTAATCGGTAAGGAAAGGTTGGAGTATGATTTTTCTAACTCTTCTAACCATGCCTCTTCTTTCTTATTAAGTGTTTGCAGCAGGGCGGACACTTATCAGCTTGAGGATTGGAATTTCCTTCCTCATGGGAGGCCACCGGATGAGGAACATGATCCGGCAAGTGATATTGGGAGGAGGCCACCCAATAAAAATGAGAAATACGTCTGCCCTCCTAGGGCAAGAAAAAGATGAAAGGGTCAGGGAGAACGGTCGAGCTAAAGACCTTAAACAAGCGCTTCTTGGGAGGCAACTCAAGGGTTCCTTTAGTGTTTTTCAGTTGTAGTTTTTCATTTCATTAGTTAGTACTTTTAAATTTGTTGTTACTTTTGTTTTCAGGTTGAAATTTTGCTGGCCATGACTTCTTCATGGGCATGGAAGCATTGGAGAAGTTGGGAAGGAGCGAGATTGTCTAAGATTGAGCAAAACAGAGCTTGGCCAAGTGTTATACACGACCGTGTATGACTTGCAGAGAAGGAGGATGCATGGGCCGTGTTAATAAGACACGACAGTGTGAGGGCTCCTGAGAGGAAAAATTGCTTGGCTGTGTCCCACACACGGCTGTGTGATGATTCCAGAAGAAGAGACTGTTGGAATGTATACTAAAAGCCTAGCTTTTTGTATAAACATTTATTAGAAATAAAGAATCACATCGGTCAAAATGTCTACATTTATATGCTAAGTGTAGTTGTTCAATTAATTTATATTGTAGATAATATGGTGAGTGATGTCACACATAGAAGATCATGTTATCAGTTCCTTATAAATTATAAACAGTAGCTCACGACCGAGATAGAAAGGAACGAACCATCAGAACAGTCGTACTGTAATTAGGTATTAGTTTATCTTGACTATATAATTACACTAGTACACTTAGAGTGTATTGAGTAGGACCATTGAGGCAGTTTCTTTTTATACTGACTAAATAAAAGAACAAGACCTCGATTATTATGAAAGTGTGTGCTCTTAATCCTAATATAATAACAAACACATATATTTAATATATTTTTTCTTTAATTTATCAATGGCTGAGATTTAGTTTAATAAATCAATAGGCTCGATAAGTTGGGAAATGATATTACTTATAGTGTGTGTTGTTGATTATAGAATGAAACTGTGTCCTAGTAATCTAGGTTGATAATGTCCACAAGAGGAGCTCATAAGGATTGCCATGATAAACCTTGCAGGTGGACTTAGTCCGACTTGACAATAAGGTTGAGTGGTACTACTCTTGGACTGAGATATTAATTAAAATGAATAGTCAGTAACTCAATTAATTAGTGGACATTCGACATCTTAAACACAGGGAGACTAACACACTCATAATAAGGAGCCCAAAATGTAATTTGGGATTGATGCGGTAGTTCAATAATAATTCTTTAGTGGTATTAATTATTATTGATGAAATTAAGTTGGGTGTTTGGGGCGAACACGGGAAGCTTAATTTCATCGGGAGACCAAAACCAATTCCTCCTCTCGGTCCCTATCGTAGCCTCTTATTTATAAAGTATTATGCCCACCCTTACCCACCTTCTTACCCATCCTAATGGGGTCGGCCAAGCATGTAACGACCCGACCCTTTGGCCTCTAGGGTGGCCCTGTGACGCATGGGCCTTATGTCGTCGGCCCATTTGGCGATCTCATGTGACCGCGGCCGACCCCACCACTTCGTCGGGTTGTAAGGAGATAATCAACGAATCAACGGCCCGGCTGTATAGGGCCGCCAATAAGCGTAGTCCTAGGGTCGCAAAGAGTCGTCCAAAAAAGTGCCATTTTATTGTAACGACGCGACCACCCTTTGGCCTCTTGGGCGACCCTTGTGGAGGCCCACTGGCGGCCCTTATGTCGTCCGTCAACCGACGACCCTTGGCCGTGCCGCTACTCACTAGGACTTTCCACCCAGGTAGTGGATTTTTGCGTCCCCAAGATTCTAGACCTCTTGGCTAAGTAGTAGAGTTTATGAATCCTGGTAGCCAAACGACTCGACCCTTTGGCCTCTTGGGTGGCCCTGGCGTGTGTTGGCGGCTTATGTGGTCGACCCTCATTCGACACCAATGTCGTCGTCGGCGTCCTTTGCGTGCCATTACTCACTAGGACTTTCCACTGCCTGGATTTACCTCCCGAGTTTGAACTCTAGACCTCTAGGCTGAGTACTAGGAGTTTATGAATCCGTGTGAGCCGACAGTGGCTAGGCTGCCTCATCATAAACTCTAGTAGCTAAAGGCTTCAAGAATCTGGGAAGAACAAATCCACTAGCTAGGTGTGGAAAGACGTGAGTAACATGATGGCCTAGAGTCGTCGGTCGATGACATGAGAGGTCACCAAATGGGCGACACAAGTTAAGCTACTTGTCACACCAGTCCGTCAAGAGGTCGGCCGAGTCGTACAATAAAAGGCGCTTATAAGTCATCGGATTTACATGAGAGGTTGCCAAATGGGATGATATAAGGGGCGCTAATGGGCCACCGGGTCAGCCAGAAAGCCGGGCGGGGTCGTTAAAATAAAAGGCGCCTTTTGTAGTTGTGGCCACCTGGCCTTCTTGCGCCTTCTTGGTGTGCGGCCGCGTCCGTCGACCCTAATGACCTAACAAACTGATGACCGTTCGTACTCACTAGGGACTTTCCACCCGACAGATTTTGCCTTCCCGATTTGAACTTTAGACCTCCGGGCTAAGTAGTAGAGTTTATGAATCCTGGTAGCCAAGTATGAGACGACACCTTTGGCCTCTTGGGCGCTTGTGTGTGGCTAATGGCGACCAATGTCGGCCCATTTGGCGACCCTTTGGTCGCCTGCACTCACTAGGACTTTCCACCTCGGCTGATGGTTTTGCCTCCCAGAGTTGAACTCTAGACCTCGAGCTTAAGTACTAGGTTTATGATCTTTGGTAGCCAAAACATGCAACTAAACTCTACTACTGCACGGAGGTCTAGGAAATCTGTGAAGGCAAACACCATTTGCGGTGGAAAGTCCTAGTCTGTAACACTGCTGAAAGTCGTCGATCGAACATTAGAAGGTCGAAATGTTAGCTAGAGCCCTAGAGCCAATCATTTGATGATTGTATTTTGGACTTGTTGTATCATATTCTATATAAATAAAGGCATTTGATTTTTGGTTATTATACTTACTTGTATTAGTGCCAAATAAACTAAGTATAATAACGTCCTTGAGTAAACAGTTCTCACCTATATCAATAGGTTAGTTGAACCGATAGTGAGATGATATAGGGAACACTACTCTTAATCATTCCTAGTCGTGTATTAACATTCAGGGACAATGTTAATGCAATAAAACTAGCATGTAGGTCAACTCGATGACTTGATCTCACAAGTCATGTATATAGAGATATCAAGTTGACACATGAGTATGCATTAGAGAATGTATACTGAATGACCCGCCATGAGAAAGTATCATGGATCGTTATATGAGTGTCATATACTTTCTCATGTAGCTATTAGTATGACTACTAGTCCTTAGACCTGAACTCACCATGGTTCCCTACATAAGGAGTTATGTACTTTGGTTTCGTCAAACGTCACCCGTAACTGGGTGGACCATAAAGGCGATTACTGGGTATGTAACAAATTATGCGGAGGGATGTGAGTGATGTAGATGGGATCTATCCCTCCTATATGACGGGAGAGACATCGATATTCTTGATAGAGTGAGACCACGAAGTGCATGGCCATGCCCAAATGAGTCAATATAGGATATTGAGCTCATTTGATTGAGTGAGTCTACTTGGAGTTCAAGATTTAGATTGATTAGAGGATGACACGGTCTATGCCTCACATTGATCAATCTAGATCTCTAGGATAGAAGGACACTTGTCATATATTGTGAAGAGTCACAATTAGTAGTCACAAGGTGATGTTGGATCTCAACATTCTTGTAACTTGGGTAGTAATGATGTATTGCTAGATACCGCTCATTACTTATGTTTCTAAATGAGTTTAGGGACATTGCCAACGTTACAAGAACCTATTGGGTCACACACAAAGAACAAGTGGATGGAGATTAGGTTCATATGATGAACCAAGAGGATTAGATTCATTTGATGAATCAAATTGGATTAAGAGTAATCCTAATTGGGCTAATTAAGTTGGACTCAAGTTGATTCATGTGTTCAATGAGTCTAATTTAGATTATGACTCATTGAATCAATTTAATTAAATGAATTAGATTCATTATATTAAATTAGCTTGAATTAAATGGTTGGATTAGATCAACCATGAGAGAGATTAAGTCAAGTTTGACTTGACTTGAGAGGAAGATGAAGAGTCAAGTTTGACTTAACTTTATGCCACCTCATTGGTGAGTTGGCATTAAGTGGACCGATGATGATGCTCCACATCATCATGGTTACTTAAGTGAAGTGCCACCTCATGGGAGTTACCAAGAGTTGTGACTCTTGGTATCCCATGGAGGTTACAAACCACTTAATTAGATGAAAAGAGTTTCATTTTGCAAGTGTAACTCTCATTCAAGTGATCTTCCTCCTCCTAAGCTCTCTTCTTGCTCCTTCTCTTCTCTTGGTCGTGGGTTTCAAGCAAGGGAGAAGAAAGGAGAGTGAATCTAATTCAAGAAGAAAGGTTAGTGAAAGTCACATAGAGATTTTAGAGGAGTGTGTTCTCTTCTTTTCCTTTCTTCTTCTTCCAATCCTACCCGAGAGCCCTAGAGAGTGCTAGCACACTTGTGGTGCTCTCTTCTCCATCCTTGAGTGTTAGGGAACACTTCTTGTTCGTGTGGATATCACTAGAGAGTTGTCTACGTTGACAACTTCGAGATCCGGCGTACCGTTGGACGAGCGGGATTTGCGAGGGCACGTTTCAAAGGTATAAAATGTTTTTCCTTTGTAGATCTACTGTAGATCATAGTTTTAAACTTGTACTCGTATTTTCCAAATTTTTCTTTCCACGGATCCAATGGCTAAGGGGTTTCGGGGTTTCCGCGACGCGAAAAGCGGTTTTCGCGGCCCGAAAAACCCAACAGTGGTATCAGAGCGACGTGCGAAGCTTGTACGAGTTTAGTTTTTGTTTTTATGACAAAAATTCAGTTCTGTGATATTCTGTAATTTTATGATTTTTAGAGTTTTTATGGGTAGTTTTCTCATAGAAGCGAAGCACAAGTGTTTCGGCACTTGTAGGCTTCGACTACCGAGAATAAATTTTCAAAACGGCAATGTTTCGCCCCAAAAAGTTTTGGGACAGTGGGCTAAGGCGCTCTTGGATCACTTAGGAGCAACTCGCGATGGTTAGATCGCGGGTAGGGGTACTGCCCCTAACCCCGCAAGGGGATTTGCTCCGCGATTGCGCCCGAAATCGCTAATCGGGACTGCCGAGAAAAATTTACTCATAAAATTTGTAAAATTATAAAAAAAAATTACAGAAAATTATAGAAATATATAATTTTAAATTATATATTAATTTTGTGATAGTCATGACCCAAACGACCCAAATTGGATTTGGAAATGTGTTGTAATTCATAATACGGCCTGCGTGCCGTTATGTGATGTGCGTGTTGTATTTATTTTATTTTTATTTTATTTTCACGGCCTGCGCGTCATGCCTTTCTCTTATATTCTAGTTGTAAATTAGATTTAGACTCGAATGTAACTCGAGTTTCAAAATTGTAATGTAATTTTGAAGCGGTGGAAGGTCCACACGAGACGGAGTTACGAGGAGGGCGCGAGCAACACAAGGTGGTCAAAGGAAGAAGCTTGAGAAGCTGTTGACCTTAGGTTGACCATCCAATCTTCTCATTGACTTGAGAAGATCGTAGTAGGGCCATGACACAATCACAAAATAATTTAATTAATTGCTTATATGTATGTGATGCATGTTTAATTAAATAGTTAATTAGTGCCTAGCGATTAGATTAGATCTAAATCGTGCACATGATGCACCCTTCGATTAGATTAGATCTATCGAGTATATGATACACATCATCGTTTAGATTAGATCTAAATCACGTCAACTCGTAATGCCTACCATGCCGTGATACCTACCACTACCTCGATCGCATGTTGTTGTTGAATCTGCCAAAGCAGAGCAACACATACTATCTTGGTAGGGTATGGAGGGACAATCTTGGTCCCGCCTATCAACGCATGAGTGAGTACAACTCAATTAGATTGAGTATTCCTAGTTAACTCGGTTGGATTGAGTATAACTATAGGCATTCTTCCAATGGTTGGAAAGATAGGTCAAAATCACATATATATTAACTCTCGGGCGTATTAGCCAAAGCTAACTCGAGTTTTAATATAAATACGGATTTTGATCCTATAAACAAGAGTTGCATAGAGATGTAATTGGTAATCGTTACCTACCGATCATACTAAGTCTTGGGCATATTAGCCAAAGCTAACTCAAGGGTTAGTATGATGTGGATCTTCTCCCACATGAATTATAGAATTCAGTGGGAGCATCATTTAGTTAAAGGCCTAATTAAATGATTAAGAATATGATACTTATTTCTATATTTATTTCTGTTGTAGAATTGCCATGACGTCGAACACGAACATCTTCTCTCTGCGTTCTGTCCTTAAGAAGGACAAGCTCAACGGAGCAAATTTCCTGGACTGGTACAGGAATCTGAGAATAGTTCTCACTCAGGAACGTAAACTGTACGTTCTGGAGCAGCCCATTCCGGAGGCTCCTCCTGCCACTGCCACGTGAGCAGACCGTGATGCTTACAAGAAGCATCAAGATGACGCATTAGATGTGTCCTGTCTTATGCTCGCGACCATGATCTCTGAGCTTCAGAAGCAACATGAGTTGATGGGCACTTACGATATGGTTGAACATCTTTGTCACCTATATCAAGGACAAGCAAGGCACTGGAAGAGGAACTCCAAAGAATACCTAGAAGATCTTAAGAAGAAGAGAAATAAGATTTCTACTTCAGGTATACATGTTATAGACGTCAACCTCTCTATTTCTTCATCGTGGGTATTAGATATCGGATGTACTTCGCACATTTATACTAATGTACAAGCGCTGAGGAATAGCAGGGCATTGACGAAGGGTGAGATAGACCTACGAGTAGGCAATGGAGCACGGGTTGCTGCTATTGCTGTAGGAACTTACCATCTATCTCTTCCCTCTGGGCTTGTACTAGAATTAGATGATTGTTGTTATGTGCCTGCCTTGACTAAGAACATAATTTCAGTTTCTTGTTTGGACAAGAAAGGATTTTCGTTTATAATAAAGAACAAATGTTGTTCCGTCTATTTAAACGATATGTTCTATTGTAGTGCACCTCTGATAAACAGACTCTATATTCTAGATCTTGAGAGCCCTATCTATAACATAAATACCAAGGGGATCAAGTCCAATGACATGAACCAAACCTACCTCTGGCACTATCGCTTAGGTCATATAAATGACAAGCGCTTATCCCAGCTCCATAAGGATGGTTTGCTGGACTCATTTGATTTAGAATCATATGAGATATGCGAGTCATGCCTACGAGGCAAGATGACCAAGACTCCCTTCAGTAGGCACAGCGAAAGAGCGACTGATTTGTTAGGACTCATACATAGTGATGTATGTGGCCCTTTCAATGTCGCTGCTAGAGGCGGTTATAGGTACTTCATCATGTTTACTGATGACTTCAGTAGATATGGTTATGTATACTTGATGACACATAAGTCAGAATCCTTTGAAAAGTTCAAAGAATTCAAGAATGAAGTACAGAACCAGCTTGGCAAGAGTATTAAGATACTTTGATCCGATCGAGGTGGAGAATACCTTAGCCATGAGTTCCGTGACTATTTAGCTAAGTGTGGGATTCTATTCTAACTCACTCCTCCTGGAACACCACAGTGGAATGGTGTATCCGAAAGGAGGGATCGTACCCTATTAGATATGGTACGATCTATGATGAGTCACACAGATCTTCCGACATACCTTTGGGGCTATGCTCTAGACACGACAACTTTTATACTTAACCGAGTTCCATCCAAGGTCGTGATAAAGACACCATATAGGATATGGACTGGGAGAGATGCCCAGGTGTCTTTCATGAGAATTTGGGGTTGTGAGGCTTACGTTCGACGTCAAGTCTCAGACAAGTTAGGACCCAAATCTGACAAGTGCTACTTTATTGGATATCCCAAGGAAACTAAGAGATATTACTTCTACATTCCCAGTCAGCACAAGGTAGTTGTGGCAAAGAATGAGGTCTTTCTAGAAAGGGACTTTGTTTCTAGAAAGACTAGTGGGAGCACGTTCGATCTTGAAGAAGTTCAAGTTGCGAACAATAGCACTGATGCCTCGATGGAAGTTGAACTGGAACCACAAAGTGTTGTGGATGATGTTGTTCCACAAGGAGTTGAGGAACAACAACCCGTTCAAGTAGACATACCTCTTCGCAGGTCTGATAGGGTACGTCGTCAGCCTGAGAGATACTCATTTCTCTTGTCTAACCATGATGACATTGTGCTCATAGAGGATGAGCCTACCACCTATCAGGAAGATGTGATGAGACCAGATTCCGAGAAATGGCTAGAGGCCATGAGATCCGAAATGGAATCCATGTACACCAACCAAGTATGGACTTTGGTTGATCCACCTGAAGGGATAAAACCCATTGGGTGTAAGTGGGTCTTTAAGAGAAAGACTGACATGGATGGATTTATCTATAAGGATCGCTTGGTAGCTAAAGGTTTCAAGCAGATTCATGGTATTGACTATGATGAAACCTTTTCTCCAGTAGCGATGTTTAAGTCCATTCAGATCATGCTTGCTATTGCAGCCTACTATGACTATGAGATATGGCAGATGGATGTAATACCCCGGTTCTGAGATTCTGGTTAAGTATGACTTAAAAGGTTAGATGGTACTATCCATATCACCAAGGTGCACCTTCCTTTTCGGAAGCCCAAACTCAAAGAACTCCAAAGTTAAGCGTGCTTGGCTTGGAGAAATCTGAGGATGGGTGACCTCCTGGGAATTTTCCTAGGGTGCGTGCGAGTGAGGACAAAGCACGCTGAAAGGACCTCCGGTGGTCTGTGGAGCTAGTCGTCAACCTGATGGGCAATTCAGGTAGCGTTTCTGGTTCGGTCTGGGTGGGGCCCGCCCGGGCCAGGGCGTTACAGATGGTATCAGAGCGACCTTGCGACCGTGAGTGCGCCTGTGGTAGGAGCACCCAGGGCACCACCTAGCGAGGGAGATTCTAGGATTTGTTTGTGGTGTGATTTGTGGTTACACAACGAGGACGTTGTGTCTTTAAGTGGGGGTGATTGTAATACCCCGGTTCTGAGATTCTGGTTAAGTATGACTTAAAAGGTTAGATGGTACTATCCATATCACCAAGGTGCACCTTCCTTTTCGGAAGCCCAAACTCAAAGAACTCCAAAGTTAAGCGTGCTTGGCTTGGAGAAATCTGAGGATGGGTGACCTCCTGGGAATTTTCCTAGGGTGCGTGCGAGTGAGGACAAAGCACGCTGAAAGGACCTCCGGTGGTCTGTCGTTAAGTCCATTCGGATCATGCTTGCTATTGCAGCTTACCATGCCTATGAGATATGGCAAATGGATGTCAAAACCGTGTTTCTGAATGAAAACCTACTTGAGGATGTGTACATGACACAACCTGAGGGTTTTGTAGATCCACAACATATTAGCAGAGTCTGCAAGCTGCATAGGTCCATTTATGGACTAAAGCAAGTTTCTCGGAGCTGGAATCTTCGATTCGATGATGCAATCAAACAGTTTGGTTTCATCAAGAACGAAGATGAACCTTGTGTCTACAAGAAGGTTGTAGGGGACATAGTTGTCTTCCTCATATTGTATGTGGATGACATACTGCTCATTGGGAAGGACTTCCCTATGCTTCAGTCTGTCAAGACATGGCTAGGGAGTTGCTTCTCAATGAAGGACTTAGGTGATGCATCTCGCATTCTAGGGATACAGATCTATAAAGATAGATCTAAGAGATTGCTTGGCCTAAGTCAGAGTACATACATTGACAAGGTACTCCTTCGGTTTGCCATACAGAACTCCAAGAAGGGATTTCTGTCGATGTCAGATGGCGTGAGTCTTTCGAAGACTCAAGGTCCCTCTATGTAGAGAATGCGGAAAAGAAAGGCATGGATAAAATTGAAGTGCTCTCTTTCATCTTTTTTATCGCCTCGCTTGAACTCGGCCTTGCATACTCTATGTCTACACTTACAGACGTCCAAAGACAATGTCGTATCCGATCGTGAAAGTCACTGGATAGCGGTCAAGAATATTCTTAAGTACTTAAGAAGGATTAAAGAATATTTCTTGATATATGGAGGCAATGATGATCTAGCTGTAAAGGGTTACAGTGATGCTAGCTTCCAGACCGACCAGGATGACTATAGATCGCAGTCGGGGTTCGTGTTTTGCATTAATGGTGGTGCCGGAAGAGTTCAAGAGGCAAGGACACGATGGTGATTCTACGACAAAGGTCGAGTATATTCGCATCGAGGCGAGAAAGGAGGCGTTGGATTCGCAAGTTCATCACTGAACTTGGGGTGGTTCCTAGCATTGCTGACCCTATTAAGCTCTATTGTGACAACAATGGAGCTATATCACAGGCGAAGGAACCTCGCTCACACCAGCGGACCAAAGACATACTACAGCGCTTCCATCTCATTCGAGAGATCATCGAGAGAGGAGATGTGAAGATTTGCAGAGTACCTACAGAGGCTAACATCGTAGATCCCTTGACCAAGGCTTTGGCACAGAGGAAGCATGATGGTCACACTAGGTCATTTGGGCTTAGAGCCTACACTGATTGGCACTAGTGCTAGTGGGAGATTGTTAGCTAGAGCCCTAGACCCAATCATTTGATGATTGTATTTTGGACTTGTTGTATCATATTCTATATAAATAAAGGCATTTGGTTTTTGGTTATTATACTTACTTGTATTGGTGCCAAATAAACTAAGTATAATAACGTCCTTGAGTAGACGGTTCTCAGCTATATCAATCGGTTAGTTGAACCGATAGTGAGATGATATAGGGAACACTACTCTTAATCATTCCTAGTCGAGTATTAACATTCAGGGACAATGTTAATGTAATAAAACTAGCATGTAGGTCAACTCGATGACTTGATCTCACAAGTCATGGATATAGAGATATCAAGTTGACACATGGGTATGCATTAGAGAATTTATACTGAATGACCCGCCATGAGAAAGTATCATGGATCGTTATATGAGTGTCATATACTTTCTCATGTAGCTATTAGTATGACTACTAGTCCTTAGACCTGAACTCACCATGGTTCCCTACATAAGGAGTTATGTACTTTGGTTTCGTCAAACGTCACCCGTAACTGGGTGGACCATAAAGGCGATTACTGGGTATGTAACAAATTATGCGGAGGGATGTGAGTGATGTAGATGGGATCTATCCCTTCTATATGACGGGAGAGACATCGGTATTCTTGATAGAGTGAGACCACGAATTGCATGACCATGCGCAAATGAGTCAATATAGGATATTGAGCTCATTTGATTGAGTGAGTCTACTTGGAGTTCAAGATTTAGATTGATTAGAGGATGACACGGTCTATACCTCACATTGATCAATCTAGATCTCTAGGATAGAAGGACACTTGTCATATATTGTGAAGAGTCACAATTAGTAGTCACAAGGTGATGTAGGTGGCCGGCCATGTTGTTTAAGAAAAGGAAGTTGATTTTTAAATTAATTAAATTTTCCTTTTCATGGAAAAAGAATTAAGGAAGTTTTTATTTAAATTTCCTTATTTTCCAAGGTCAAGGATTATAAAATAGGGGGTAGAGGTGCCTTCATGGGTAATAACTCTATTCTATTTTTCCTCCCTCTCTTCCTTGGTGGTGGTCAGCCCTAGAGTTTCTTCCTCTCCTCTTCTCTTCTTCCTTAGTGGCCAGTTTTCATCTCTCTTGGAGCACTTGTTGGTGGCCGGTTCTAGCTAGGAGAAGAAGGAGAGAAAGGAGACTTTGTTTCTTGCATCCCTTGGAGCTTGGTGGTGGTGGTCGAACCTCTACATCTCTTGGAGACTTGGTGGTGGCCGAAACTTGCTTGGAGAAGAAGGGCTTGGGTGGTTCTCATCTCGGTAGATCATTGCCCACACAACGCCCGAGATAAGAAGAGGAATACGGTAGAAGATCAAGAGGTCGTTGCATACGAAGAAAGGTATAACTAGTAATTACTTTCCGCATCATGCTAGCTTTTCTTTGTATGAATTCCAAACACAAGAGGAATATGATTCTAGAGTTTTGGATTTGTTTCAAAGTTGTGTTTCTTTTGTTTTGTTTTTCGGATTTGTGATTCGATTGTTTTTTTCGGTTAAACCTAATGTTATTTTAGAAAATTAAATATTGAATTTCTATTAAAGGCTTTGTCAAGGCAGTGGTGGATGATCCCATATCTAAGATGACCTAGTGCCTCGCCATGTTTGACTTGGGAGCCAATTTTAGAAATAAATATTTAATCAACTTTATAACATAGGTAGATTTGGATCTATAGTGTTAAGTTCCGCTTGCGATCCAAATCTAAACCATTAAGAACAGATAAGTTAAATTTGGAATCAATAATGTTAAGTTCCGTTTGCGATTCCTAATTTAATTTCTAAAGAACACAATAGGTTGTTTAGGAAAGGTTTGATACTTGTACACAATTTTTATACAGTGGAACTGGTACGATCTTCCTAGGACCAACCAACAATTGGTATCAGAGCTAGGGTTTGCCTCTGTGTGTTTGGTTTTCAAATAGATTATGCACATGTCATACATAATTTAGGCAGGATAATAGTAGGATGTGCTAACTTTGTGCTTGCAGGCTCCAACTATTATGACATATAGATATTGTGTGTGATTGGACCCTTGTACATGTCAAGGGCATTTTATTGTGTGTGCATGATTGTAATATTAAATACAACAGGAGCTGTATTAGTTATTAGGATTTTACATTTTTGTTTCGATCTAGATTATATGTACATTCCTTTATGGAATATAGGATCGATATATGTAAAATTCTATTTTTGTCGCGGATCGTATCCTTGCGAGGCGTAGTGCTATTAGAGGACAAGAGGTGCAGTGGAAAAGGAAGCTCGATGGACCCAACGACATGATCCCTATGGATGGTAGCACATGAAGGATAGTGATGGAAGAAGCCATAATAGTTGGAAAATTAATTTCCATATTTATTGCTTTTATTTACTGTGATGTGTGTGTGCATATGATATGTGCTTGTTATAGTTAAAATTCCTCACCTTAAATAACTAAGTGGGAGAGGGATTTTTAAATAAATTCCATGGTCTCCATTACTGTTTGTAAGTGATGCAACAAGCTTGCGTGTTGGCTCTGAGTGCCTCCCTCCACAACGGATGGGTTTGTTGTGGATCACTAGATCAAACTTCCTTTATGGATGGTTATAGGAAATTATTTAGGAGCGTGTGATCTTCTCCAACTGAAGGGGCATAATCCTATTTAATGGACTAAGTATCAAGTAATGGTATACACTTAGATGCATTCAATAGTATCCTCCCCAACGGAGTCACTGCTATTGTTTTGCACGACCAAAGGAATACCGACTATTAATTTGTCATAAAGTTAGGTAAAATCCCCCTCTTACAAATGTTTGAATTTGTATATGTCCACACTAATGTAGCATATAAAATTCACGGTGTTTGAGATAATTTTATTTGTCATAAAGTTAGGTTAACAATATAAAATGGGTTATACCTCCTCTTACAAAAAATTGAATTTGTATACGTCCACACTAACGTGACATACAAAATTCATGGTGTTTGAGGTAATTTAAGGTTGACAAGATAATTAATGGGTAAGACCCTCCTCTTACGAATGTAGAATTTGTATACGTCCACACTAACGTGGCATGCATAATTCCCAATGTTTGAGATGTTGGTGAATTTAAATAATATTGTTTGAGGAATCAATGTTATTTTAAATTTAAAGTTTTGACCAAATATTTGATCAAAGTCAGACCAACTATTAATTTTATTTATCATAATGTTAGGTTGACGAGATAAAATTAATGGATAAAATCTCCTCTTAAAGTTTGAATTTGTATACGTCCACACTAACGTGGCATATAAAATTCATGGGGATTTTTGAGGTGTTGGTCTTGACCAAATATTTTTGTGATTCTTAGGTTTTCAAATGTTTGTCAATCTCCTAGCTGTTATACTATAGAATAGACTTAGTAGTCCCAATTATGATTAGAAACAAAACTTGGACTCTAAGATGGACTGTCCTATCAGCAATGAGAATAATAAAAGTGTATTTTATTCATTAGTTGTAGAAACATGTTTAGTTGTTATCTACCGGTACCTGGTGTGTAGATACGGGAGCTACTGATCATGTCTGCAATTCATTGCAGGGTTCCAGGAAACTCGACAACTATATGAAAGGGGAAACACTGTCTACATGGACACTACTGCAAAAGTAACAGCTGTTGCAATGAGAGATGTTTATCCTCTGATAGGAATAAAATATGGATTTTGAGAAATTGTCTTTACGTACCAAGTTTAGAAAAAACTTGATTTCGATTTCTAAACTATCAAAGAACTTGATATTCTGTCTCTTTTGATAACAAAGTTGTTATCAAGAATAAAGAGGGAAGTTATCTGTTCTGGTACGTTGGTTGACAATTTATAAAATCCAATAACTCCCACGATGCAACAAATGGAAACTAATAACATATCTTCTAATTCTAATAAGAGAAAGCAACCTTCGGAAATGAACCAATCATATATTTGGCATCTAAGGCTAGGTTATATTAACTTGAGTAGGATTTAAAGGATAATAGCTGATGAACTTTTGGGTTCATTGGTGGTGGAAACCTTTCCAACCTGCGAGTCTTACTTGGAAGGAAAAATAACCAAGAAGCTTTTTAAGTCTAAGGGGTATAGAGCCAAAGATGTGTTGGAATTGGTTCATTCTGATTTGTGTAGATCTATGACTATCCAGGAAAGAGATGGTTTTGAATATTTCGTCTATTTTATAGACAACTATTCAAAATACAGGTACATTTACTTGATGTGCCGCAAGTCTAAGTGCTTTGGTAAGTTCAAAGAGTACTAGGCTGATGTGGAGTAATGTCAAGGTAAAAGTATCAAGACATTACGGTGAGATCGTAGTGGCGAGTACCTCTTGGGAGAGTTTAGGAGTCACTTATCAGAAGTCGAGATTCAATCCCAACTTACTGCACCTGGTACACCCTAACAGAATGGTGTAGTAGAAAGAAGGTATAGGACTCTTATAGAAATGATTAGATCGATGATGAGTTATTCAAAAAATTACCAAATTCATTTTGAGGATATACTCTGGAAACAGAAGTGAATATAGTACCTTCTAAGTCAGAACTCTCTACTCACATAAAATTACAGAATAGGCATAAGCCTAATTTGAAGCATATTCGGATTCGGGGTAGTCCAACACATGTGTTGAAAGGAGACACTGATAAGATGGGTAGGAGTTCATTTTTTTGTGGGTTATCCTAGAGAAATGAAAGGAGGTTTATAGTCCTAAAAATTAGAAGGTCATGGTTAGCACCAATGCCCGATTGTTAGAAGAGAACTAAGTAATGAACCACAAGCCCATAAGTAAATTTGTTCTTAAAGAAATAATAAAGGACACGTCTAATCTAGTATCAACTGTACAAGATGAAATATCACAAGAAACTGCAACACATATCACAAATGATACACAATTGCACAAAGTGTCTCATCGTAGTGGGAGGGTTGTTGGGCAACCTGAAAGATTCATGTTTTTGGAGAGTCTTTGGACTTGATCCCTGGTGAACATGAACCTGATCCCCGGAGATATGATGAAGCACTCCAAGATAAAGATGCAACATCTTGGCAAAGAGCAATGAATACAGAATTAGAATATATGTATTCTAATAAAGTCTGGGAGCTTGTAGAATAACCAAATGGTGTAAAAGCCATTAGGTTCACAATAGAAAAAGAAGGACAGACAGGAAGGTTGAAACTTTCAAAGCAAGGCTTGTTGAAAAAGGAAACTTTTCACTGGTAGTCATGCTTAAGTCTATCCGGATTCTTTTATCTATTGCTGCCCATATGGATTATGAGTTTTGGCAAATGGATGTCAAGACAGCTTCCTTAATGGATGTTTTGAAGAAAGCATCCATATGAAGCAACCAGAAGGGTTCATTGCGAAGGGCAAAAAAACATCTAGTATGTAAGCTTAATCAGTCTATTTATGTACTGAAGCAAGCAAAGCTTCAAGGTCTTGGAACATTCGGTTTAATGAAGTAATCCAGACCTATGGATTTATTCAGTGTCCGGATGAGTCTTATAATTATAAGAAGTGTGATAGAAACATGGTGGTATTTCTTGTACTATAAGTAGATGACATTTTTGATAGTTGGAAACGATATCAAAGTGTTGTCGGAAGTAAGGGTATGGTTGTCTAAGCAATTCAATATGAAGGACTTGGGAGAATGCCCACATATTCTAGGGATCAAGGGATCACAAGAAAAGAATGTTGTGCTTATCCTGAGCTTCATACAATCCTAGCTCATTTTAGCATGCAAGACTCTAAGAAAGGTTTTCTACCTTCTAGACATGGAGTAAACTTTATCTAAAGAGATGTCTCCGAAGACATCAAAAGAGATAGAAGACATGAAGGCAGCTCCTTATGCTTCGGCTATCGGCATGGTTAGCAGATATCAAAGTAATCCAAGACTGGGACGCTGGACTGTCGTAAAACATATATTAAAGTACCTTAGAGGGACTAGAGATTATATGCTAGTTTACAAGACAGATGATTTGCTCCCTGTGAGTTACACGGATTCAGACTTCCAATCAGAAAGGGACAATAGTAAGTCAACCTCGGCGTTTTGTGTTTTCTTTAGGAGGTGAAGCTATAACAATGGAGGAGTGTTAAGCATAGATGCTTTTTCAGACTCCACTATGGAAGCTAAGTATATGACAATCTCTGAGGCAGTCATAAAAGCTGATGAACTTAGATGTGATTTTTGGTTGGCCCAAAATTATTTGGTGCTGTAGAAAACTCGAAGGAACCACAAGCCCATAAGGCAAGTAAACACAATAGAGCGCAAGTACCACCCAATACGAGACATCGTATAACGAGGAGAAGTTGTTGCCGTTTAGATTGCATCAGATGATAACCTGAGAGATCTTTTTACTAAGGTCCTTAAGGCAAGAGCTTTTGATGGATATGTTGAAGGATTGGAAATCAGATGTATGGCAAGATATATGGCAGCATAGTCTTTTAGTATAAGTGGGAGATTGTTGGAATGTATACTAAAAGCCTAGCTTTTTGTATAAACATTTATTTAGAAATAAAGAATCACATCGGTCAAAATGTCTACATTTATATGCTAAGTGTAGTTGTTCAATTAATTTATATTGTAGATAACACGGTGAGTGGTGTTACACATAGAAGATCATGTTATCAGTTCCTTATAAATTATAAACAGTAGCTCATGACCGAGATGGAAAGGAACAAACCATCTGAATAGTCGTAGTGTAATTAGGTATTAGTTTATCTTGACTATATAATTACACTAGTACACTTAGAGTGTATTGAGTAGGACCATTGAGGTAGTTTCTTTTTATACTGACTAAATAAAAGAGCAAAACCTCGGTTATTATGGAAGTGTGTGCTCTTAATCCTAATATAATGACAAACACATCTATTTAATATTTTTTTCTTTAATTTATCAATGGGTGAGATTTAGTTTGATAAATCAATAGGCTTGATAAGTTGGGAAATGATATTACTTATAGTGTGTGTTGTTGATTATAGAAGGAAACTGTGTCCAAGTAATCTAGGTTGATAATGTCCCCAAGAGGAGCTCATAAGGATTTTCATGTTAAACCCTGCAGGTGGACTTAGTCCGACATGACGATAAGGTTGAGTGATACTACTCTTGGACTAAGATATTAAGTGAAGAGAGTTGTAACTAACTCATTTAATTAGTGGGCATTCGACACAGGTAGACTAACACACTCATAATAAGAAGGAGCCCAAAATGTAATTTGGGATTGGTGCGGTAGTTCAATAATAATTCTTTAGTGATATTAATTATTATTGATGAAATTAAGTTGGGTGTTCGAACACAAACACGCTTAATTTCATCGGGCAAAACCACCTCCTCCTCTCAATCATATTTATAAAGTATTATGCCCACCCTTACCCACCTTCACCTTCTTAATCTAGGGTGGCCAAGCAAGCTTGGAACCCAAGCTCAGGAAGCAAAGAAAAAGTGATTGAGTGTACCGACCAATGCTTGGAGCTCAAGCATGGTGTGGCCGGCCCTAAGCAAAATAAAAGAATTTTTATTTTAAAAATTTTCTTATGTGGATTCCATGATTTTAAAAGAAAGTTTAAAATTTAAATCTTTCCTTTTATATCTTGCTACAAAAGATTAAGAAGAGATTCGATATCTTTCCTTATTTGTAGATTGATAGGAAGATTTCAATTTTGATAAAACTTTCCTTTTTTGTAACCATGTTCATGATTTAAAAAGAGAGTTTTAAAATTAAATATTTCCTTTATAAGTTTCTACAAAAGATTAAGAAAAGATTAAATATCTTTCCTTATTTGTAGATTGAAAGGAGATTTTAATTTTAAAAATAACTTTTCTTTTTGGAAATCATCCACATGTTTAAAAGAAAGATTTTAATTTATAAAATTTCCTTTTATAACCAAATTAAATTAGAAATTTTTTATAAATTTTCGGAAACAAATTAGAAAGTTTTAATTCTTGTGTTATTAAAACTTTCCTTGTTGGAGCTTGTAGGTGGCCGGCCATGTTGTTTAAGAAAAGGAAATTGATTTTTAAATTAATTAAATTTTCCTTTTCATGGCAAAAGAATTAAGGAAGTTTTTATTTAAATTTCCTTATTTTCCAAGGTCAAGGATTATAAAATAGGGGGTAGAGGTGCCTTCATGGATAATAACTCTATTCTATTTTTCCTCCCTCTCTTCCTTGGTGGTGGTCAGCCCTAGAGTTTCTTCCTCTCCTCTTCTCTTCTTCCTTAGTGGCCAGTTTTCATCTCTTTTGGAGCACTTGTTGGTGCCCGGTTCTAGCTAGGAGAAGAAGGAGAGAAAGGAGACTTTGTTTCTTGCATCCCTTGGAGCTTAGTGGTGGTGGTCGAACCTCTACATCTCTTGGAGACTTGGTGGTGGCCGAAACTTGCTTGGAGAAGAAGGGCTTGGGTGGTTCTCATCTCAGTAGATCATTGCCCACATAACGCCCGAGATAAGAAGAGGAATACGGTAGAAGATCAAGAGGTCGTTGCATACGAAGAAAGGTATAACTAGTAATTAATTTCCGCATCATGCTAGCTTTTCTTTGTATGAATTCCAAACACAAGAGGCATATGATTCTAGAGTTTCAGATTTGTTTCGAAGTTGTGTTTATTTTTTTTTGTTTTTCAGATTTGTGATTCGATTGTTCTTTTCGGTTAAACCTAATGTTATTTTAGGAAATTAAATATTGAATTTCTATTAAAGGCTTTGTCGAGGCAATGGTGGATGATCCCATACCCAAGAAGGCCTAGTGCCTCGCCATGTTTGACTTGGGAGCCGATTTTAGAAATAAATATTTAATCAACTTTATAACATAGGTGGATTTGGATCAATAGTGTTAAGTTCTGCTTGCAATCCAAATCTAAACCACTAAGAATAGATAAGTTAAATTTGGAATCAATAATGTTAAGTTCCCTTTGCGATTCCTAATTTAATTTCTAAAGAACACAATAGGTTGTTTAGGAAAGATTTGACACTTCTACAAAATTTTTGTACAGTGAAATCGGTATGATTTTCCTAGGACCAACCAACAGAGACATGCTAGGCCGTGTACCAGACACGGCCGTGTGATGATTCCAGAGGAAGAGATGTGCCCGACCGTGTCCCACACACGACCGTGTAAAAATCCAGAGGAGGAATATGCACTGCCTGTGCAATCTAGCACGACTATGCAAGGCTACCCGAAGAGAAAAAGGATGAGGCCATGTCTCACACACGGCCATGTGAGTTAGACCGAGAAGAAGATGGGTGTGGTTGTGCCAATCGGCACGACCGTGCTAACCAACCTAAGAAGGAGAGGGTCGGGGCCGTGTAGATCTACACGACCCATGTAGAACTATTTACTTTGTACGTGTCTAGAAGACACAACCATACCTAGGCCATGTCAGCCATACATACCCCTCATCCTCAAGACATTCCTCTCTCCCAAACTTCTCTCTTCTTCAATCTTTCTTCTAAATCTTCTCAAATCTAGATCTCAAACTCGTTTCTCTCCACAAACTTCATCAAGCTTTCCTTACTCCTATCCTATCTTCAAGATCTATAACTCCTAGTCCCAAAGAGCTTGTCTTTCAAGATCTATTCTTACAATAACTTACTTCTCCAACAAAATAGCACCTTTCCTTACTCAAGCTTGACAACATGTCCAATATTTTGAAGAGCTTGCCCTCTCCTCTCCTATCTTCAAGATCTATAACTCCTAGTCCCAAAGAGCTTGTCTTTCAAGATCTATTCTTACAAGAACTTACTTCTCCGACAAAATAGCACCTTTCCTTACTCAAGCTTGACAACATGTCCAATATTTTGAAGAGACTTCGCAAAGGAAGCAGTGGATCAAGCGGAGGAAGGGAGCCAACTAAAGAAAAAGGAAAGCAACCGACAAAGGGCAAGGGAAAGAGGATAGCACGCGACGAAGGTAACGACAATGAATTCAATATTATTTTTAGAAATGAAGATCATAATTCTAGATTTGAAATTCTTGTCAATAGAAAGATTGTGTGTACACGTTATATGGACCCAACTATTTTAGACATGTTAGGAATTAGGGATGATGTAGATTGGATGATTGGGTCCCTTGATTGGAATGATATTATGTACACACATCTACCTACATATCCTCGTATCATACTGAATTTTTTGAGTTCACTAGATGTTCACTTTGCTAATGAAGATGATTTTGTTGGCAAAATAACTTTTAGACTAATGAATCAAAAGTTTCAGTGGGCATTTAGTGATTTCAATAATTGTTTTGGATTGTCTACCGGTAATTCTCGTAGGTTTGACCCAAGATTTAATTGGAATCATTTCTGGAATTTGATTACTGGATTAGATCAACCTTATGAGCTCTCTAGAGCTAAAGCTTCTCATATGCAAAACTCCATTTTTAGATATTTGCATCATGTTATGAGTAAAACTATTTTTGGTAGAGGGGAAAGTGACAGAGTCATTAAGAAAGTGGAACTTTATGCTTTGTGGGCTATGCTACATAAGGTTGACTTCGATTCCGGTTTTCATTTTTTGCAAACCTTGGTGAGAGTCGGGAGGGCATCCTCGGGATCAATGATTTTCGGTGGGTTGATTACTCAAATAGCTATAAATTTGGAACTTGATCTAGATGGGTTGGAAGTTATTCATGGCAATGACATGATAGACATTGATGCATGTCTTTCTATGAAAATGATTTGTCAGAATGAGAATGATTTTGCTTTTCCTAAGAAGAATGATTTTCCAGTACCTCTTCCTTATCCCGAACGCACCTCTATCGATAACCCTGTTAATTGGGTAATCACTGATAGAAATCCTGAGAATGTTCCTTCCATATCCGGAGACACAGAGCCCCACCTTGAGCCCTCGTCATCTGGACATCCGCAGCCTTCCAAACATCCGGAACCTGCTAGGCACTCTTTTACCTATGGTACGGGTAGTTCTAGATTTGATTTTTCTGATTTTTGTGCATCTCTAGATTCGCTTCATGAGAAGCAGGATGCCCAACGAGTAATGTTGGAGGGTCACTTTTCTTTATCAGATGACCAGTTTAGAGAAGTACGGAATCATTTTTAGTCCATAAGAAATTTTCAAGGTCAAGTGGCCGAATTTGTTCAAGACTATAATACTGATTAAGCTAGAATGAGAGAATTTATGGAGGGCATGAGTATGTTAGTTAGAGCCCTAGAGATAATCATTTGACGATTGTTGTATGGACTCGTTGTATAATATTCTTGTATATAAATAAAGGCATTTATTTTGGTTATTATACTTACTTATATTGGTGTCAAATAACTAAGTATAATAGCGTCCTTGAGTAGAAGGTTCTTACCTATATCAATCGATTGGTTGAATCGATAGTGAGATGATATAGGGAACACTACTCTTAATCATTCCTAGTCAAGTATTAACATTCAGGAAAAATGTTAATGCGATGAGACTAGCATGTAGGTCAACTCGATGACTTGATCTCACAAGTCATGGATATAGAGATATCAAGTTGACACATGGGTATGCATTGGAGAATGTATACTGAATGACCCGCCATGAGAGAGTATCATGGATCGTTATATGAGTGTCATATACTTTCTCATGTGGCTATTAGTATGACTACTAGTCCTTGGACCTAAAGTCACCATGGTTCCCTACATAAGGAGTTACGTACTTTGGCTTCGTCAAACGTCACCCGTAACTGGGTGGACTATAAAGGCGATTACTGGGTATGTAACAAATTATGCGGAGGGATATGAGTGATGTAGATGAGATCTATCCCTCCTATATGACGGGAGTGACATCGATATTCTTGATAGAGTGAGACCACTAAGTGCATGACCATGGCCAAATGAGTCAATATGAGATATTGAACTCATTTGATTGAGTGAGTCTACTTGTGATTCAATATTTAGATTGATTAGAGGATGACACGGTCTATGCCTCATATTGATCAATATAGATGTCTAGGATAGAAGGACAATGTCATATATTGTGAGGAGTCACAATTAGTAGTCACAAGGTGATGTTGGATCTCAACATTCTTATAACTTGGGTAGTAATGATGTGTTGCTAGATACCGCTCATTACTTATGCTTCTAAATGAGTTTAGGAGCATTGCCAACGTTATAAGAACCTATAGGGTCACACACAAAGGGTAATTAGATGGAGATTAGGTTCATTTGATGAACCTAAAGGATTAGGTTCATGTGTTGAACCAAATTGGATTAAGAGTAATTCAAATTAGGCTAATTGAGTTGGACTCAATTTGGTTCATGTATTAAATGAGTCTAATTTGGACTTAGACTGTAAGATATCGCAAAATAAATAATAAATATTACTGGACGAAAAATCTTATTGGATTTTTCTAGAATTTTTAGAAATTTTTCGAGAATTAAACGGGGTCCGTATGACTCATTATGAGGGGATAAATCGTGGGGCTTGTGGAGACCTATTTGGGATACCCAAAATAAGTGGGAGTTGATAAAGGAATTAACTTAGTACTTAATTAAACTAACCTAAGTTTTATTAATTTAGGTTTATAATCCTTCCCCTTTAAACCCGATGCATCTCTCCCGACCCCCTCCCCTCGGTTCCCATCGCGCGATCTCCGGCGATTAGGCATCGACGCCGGCGGCCATCTCCTCGCGCTACCGCCTCCTCTTCACACTCCCTCCTTAGGCCTGGGATCTTCCTTCCTTTCCCCTCACGATCTCCTTGCTGATCCCGATCCCTTCATTGCGCGCGCGATGATGCCACCGTGCCGATCGCCGTGAGCTCACCGTCGGCAGCGGCTTTCTCCTCCAGCATGCCTTGGTCGTGCGTCTCTCCTCAACGGTACCAGCCATCTCCGGCCGAGTGGTCGTTTCTTCGTCCATTCTTGCTCACGATCGACTGATGCTCGGCATCTAGGGCACTGTGGGGGATTTGGTTCGTGTCGACTCTGGCCGGTTGATTCTTGTAGTCATCCTCCTCCTCCATCTGTTCATTAGAGAGTGTTCCGTATCACCACCAGCGGAATGATCGGGTGATACCATCAGGAAGCAACTGGTTGAGGTAAGGCAACATCAAGGAATTCTTTGAATTTAAGGATTCATGTGTAATTGGTTTCTTGTTATTGTGTTCTTTCTGATTTGGGGCAGAGGAGAGCTTTAGCTCAACTTGGAGATAAACCTCCCCTGAGCAGGTCATTATCTTCTTCAATTCTTGCGGCTGCTAAGGTTGCGGTGAAGAAGTATAGGCTTGATGGAGGTGAGTATGGTTCTGTTTATTAGGGTTTCAGTAAACCAATTTCTCTATAGTTGGATTCTGGATTTGATCTTGGAAGGAATTTGGTGGTAGTGTTCTTTGTAGCTTTTGGACAGTGAAAGAAAGGCTGCTAATTATTGGATTAGCTACCTTATCTCTAGGTGAGTGTAGTTTGATGATGTACTTTTGATTTTCTAATTAGTATATCGCTAAATTAGGTTTTTCTATGGCTCGTAGGATTTTGTTATTCTTGTTTAGATTTATTTGTGGTGAGTAGATGTATTGATTTAATTCATATTGATAAGAGATAATGAGATGATTATGGATGATTGGATTTGATTAGTGTGATGGTCAGTGGTGATTAATTTTGGGTTGGATTAATTGAGGTAGATGAATTATGTAAGATTGATGTTGGATGTTTAGTAGAGATGATACAATTGATTAATTAATAGATTTTGGATTATGTTTAGATTTAGAAGGAGTTGGATTGAGGATTATTTGGAGGATTTATTCGAGATCAGGTTTGATTGGAGTAATCCTAATTGGGTTAGAGCTTTTATTTAGCTATTTTAATTCATATGAATTTAGCTAAATACAATTATATTGATTGTGGCAGGATTTGGATTCGGGACGAGCGTCTCGACGTGGGATTTGTGGACACGATCTATATTTAAGGCGGGTATTTCTTCCTTGACCTCTATGTAGATTTTCTTGTACTTAGTGCATGGTTATTATTGGATGAATTAGGCTGTTTTATCTTATATCTTGATCGGTTGCTGTTTTTCCTGCATGATACTTATGCTTGACCTTTGTGATAATATATTTAATTCATATACAGTCTCTACTCTTGATATCTACTCTGTTGTGAGTACACGTGTAGAGTATGCCTTGTAGGGATTGTCAGGTTGTTGGTAGTACCGTGCCGATTGGGTATATGATGTTGACTGTACATAGGTGGGGATGTATTATAGGAGTCATCTTGTTGACCGTGCATTTACATGTGGTGTGTACATACGTATTTGTCATGTACTTTTGGAGGAGTTGTGTTGATTGTATGTTTGGAGTATATACATATGTCTGTTGTATTGTTATTGGAGGATACATGTTGATTGTACTTATCTATGTGTACATGTGTCTGGTGGGATTATTGGAGATTTTTGGTTGATTATACATGTGTAGTGTGTACATATGTTTGGTGGGATACGTGGAGGTATCATGATGATTATACTCATGTTGGAGGTATTTATGAGGTTTGGAGTTATTGCATGGATGATGATTTTATATTTATATATATCATGTTCATCATTCATTGCATCTGATGACCATTGTCTCCCTTGTGGTGAGAGAGTCGTCAGTTGGTTTGGTTTAGCGCCGCACACTCGGCCACTCATGGGTAGTGGTAGCTGGAGTAGTTGTCGCTCGTCCTGTCGTGCCACCCGGTCACGAGGTTTAGTGAGATCCGACGTTGTGAGCAGTCAGGGACCCTGATGCTATTTAGCTAGATAGCTACTAGCATTCCGTCTGCCTCAGCTTCGGAGAGGTGGCGGGGGTGACCATGGAGCATACATGCACTTTTGCATATGATGCACGGTGCATCCGGGGTTATATTTGCATACATGCCTACTAGATACTAGTTGCATGTGTTTGTGGTATGTTGCATTTGTTTGCGATATGATTGTTGCATTTGGTTGTCATGCTGCATACATGTCATTTATTTTACATGTATATGCAGTAGGTCTGTTGCAGATCTGGTGAGTTTACTGATCATTGTACCATGTGTCGATTCAGTTAGGTATGTATCCGTCATTATGCTAGTTGTGGTTTGTACAGTTTATGTCAGGTTATTATGTCGGTATGTTCAGATGCATTGATTATGATAGTATGATCATGTTCTTATTCCCTACCGAGACCGTATACTTGTGATCTCCATGTTGTTTATGAACCATCTATTACCCGCTGAGTTACCTATACTCACCACCGCATGTATACATTTATGTTTTCAGGTAGATGGTTGGAGTGTCGCTCGGAGTATCCTGTCTGCTGGGTGCTACGTCACATCCGAAGACTGTGTTCGTTTTCTATTGTATATTCTTTTCTTATTCGTGGCATTGTATTTGTGTTTAGCCATGTGGCTATCTTATTCTTCTGGTGTTGTATTTAAGCCGTGCTGGCATGCATTGTATCTATTTGTCTTGTGTGGGCTTTCCGTTTTCGTTTTTCCGCTGTGTACCGAGTGGGCTGTTATTATAACTGCGTGGTTGTGTATATAAATATTCCAGCCGCATGTGGCTGATGTATATTTTGTTTGTAGTGATGCTTCATATTGTCACCGGTACAGGGGAGATGTTGTCGGATTTTTGTCTGGCAGGGACTCCTTTGGGGGCGTGACAATTTAGTGGTATCGAGTACACCATTTTGTTTTGTTTTAGATTGAGAATTATCCGATACTAATTTTTGTGACCAATTTTTGATTTGAGAATTACGATACTCGCTATGTGTTTTGGATTTTCGAGATTTATCTGATACCAATTTAGTGGTATCAGAGCAGGTTTTCGATGCCTGTTATTCGTGTTTTGGATTTCGTGATTCGGTTTTCTTGATGTGACTTTCGGGTTTTGGGACCAGGCAGCAGCAGGACATCTCCAGGCTATAGGAGGTATGTTTGCATATTGTTATCATGCATTTCTGTTGGTGTATGTATTGTTTCCCATGATAGTTAGTTATGACATGTGTTAGTATCTGCTTATTTGTTTGTAGCATGCATTGCATGTGTTGGGTCAATCACTGATCACGGTTGACCTAATGGAGATCAAGGATTACAGTCTCAAGAGATTTACCATATCATACTACCAGTAGTTTTAGTGTCTACTACTACTAGTGGTTGAGAGTCAGAGTCACATATTGGTCTCTATTTTTATTAGCTGGATTGTGGATGGTATCTGTATGCATATGTTGACTCAGTTTGTATTACTCCGGTTGATTAGATCAGTTTAGGATTGAGTTATCTGATCGACTTGTGCAGTGGTGGTTTGATTTATCTTAGTTGGTTTTGTACTCCTGTTATTTTGACTAGTAGAGTATTGATTTACTCCTGTTGATTAGGTTTGTAGATTACCCTCGTTGACTTGGGTAGTTGGGTATTGAATTACCTTAGTTTCATCAGTGGATGATTGATTTTCTCTTGTTAGATCAGATAGTGTTGATCAGTTTATTTTGTTGGTCCGACCAATAGGGGACTGACTTGCTCTATTTTTAGAGATTCCTATCTTTGGGATGTTTCATACTTGGTTAGATATTTTGACTTGTATCGGTGTAGAAAGGACTGAATTGGCCGTATACCATTATCGGCTTAGTCAGTCTATAGAGGATCGATGTATCTTATTCCATGGGGACTTTGACTATGGATGGTCTGTACCTGATAGGATGACTTAGAAGGTACATTTGGATATGATACCTCCACTGATGTGGAAAAGTGTAAAGCTACCTGCTTAACACTTATGAGATGGATCCACTACTAGGGTGTATGAGTTGGAGAGGACATTTGGATATATGATTTGTACTGACATGAGAGAGTTGAAGTTAGCTACTTAACCTTTACGTGACCCGGTACCACGTGAAGGAAGAAGCAAGGAATGCTTTTTGGAGCTCAGGTCGTCACTTAGTGATTTCCTTGAGGTGTTTGGAGAGAGTAGTTCTCTACTTCTTTCGTCAGCACGATGGATTTTAAGGTGATGACTAGTAGACTCGTCTAACGTTGCTCCATGGGAGATCCTGACTTATAGAGCTGTCGGATGTAGTTAGATATCCTTGATGTACCTAGTGATTTACGACCTGTGATGATACGGAGGTAGGGGTATTAGTTGAGTAATACCTAGGAGTTCTGATCATAACTAGGTATAATTTCATATGATGATCTTTGAGGGGTAGAGCGTCGATTGACAGATATTTTGATCAGCTGTTTGGTTATAGTATTCCTTTATCTTTGTGTTCATTACTCGATACTGGAGGTTGCTGAACCTCAGGGTGGAGCAATCACAGTATGATGGGGTACAAGACAATGGTTAGACGACTCAGCTAACATTGTCTCTATCAGGTGGCTTAAGACCTTGATCACATGATCATTTTACTAGATCTTGTAGTCTATATCTCAGATTAGAGGGTTCTGTTATCGATATTTGTCGAGGGACATTTATAGGAGAGGGTGGTGGAGATATCTCTTTGATAGGTAGACTCTTAGTCAGTAGGAGATTGTGTGACCCTTTGACCTTGGATAGACATTCCTTTACTGTGGATATTGGATTATCAGAGATGATTGAGATGGTGAGATTTGGCAGACTTTATGGATACGTTTAGTTGGTTGGTAGTGGGTGTTGAAGGTTGGATGCTTTCGTTTTTCTCTATCATTGTTTAGGAGACTATCTAGTATGATTGATTGATATTTAGGATGATTGAGATTGATAGATATTAGGAGATCAGGTGTGATGATATGTTATTTGTTGATGACCTATTGGTGGATATTTGGTTTGATGGTCTCCTATTTGGTGTTTGAGGTTGATAGAGACGTGAGGAGTAGCACTTATGTGATATTTATGGATTTGTTGATTTGTAGTTAGTGATTATATTACAGACTTGTTGTTGGGGACCTTACGGTTGGGTGTGCCTGTTGTACAGATATTATGAGTCCTTGGTGTTACCATTTTAGGCATACCGTGCCCTACATGTTTTATGGACTCGATGTATTTAGTATTCCTAGGGTGTTTAGATCAGTTTTCATTGTCTTCATTGACGATGTTGTGATATATTCCAGTTCTGAGGTGGATTTATAGGAGATAGAGGTTGCTACTAGTTGAGAGCAGTCGTAGCCTATACAGGAGACTCGTAGCTTCCTAGTTCTGATTGGATATTACTGGAGATTGGTTGAGGGTTTCTCCAGCATTTCACAGTTGATCGGACTATTTAGGAAGGGTATGGAATTTTCCTGGATAGATGTCTGTGAGATCAGTTTTGATAGTTGCACCTATCTTAGCGGTACTTTCTAGTGTAGACGGATTTGCACTCTACACAGATGTATCGTACCTGGGGTTTGGTGCAATTCCGACGTGGTATGAGTGGAGCGGTCTCGTACCAGTAGTTAGAATTCTCATGAAATGAGAATTAGATTCTTTGATTTCCATGGGAGATTATGTGTGTTCTCGAGTCACTTCTTGTCCGGGAGGAGTTACTGCAGGAAACACATTGATTTGGATTTGCGATACATCCGGGTGACGCCTGATGTATAGAGATTTGGAGCATTCCTATTGGTGAGATGACATGAAGAAAGACATCGCGGATTTTGTAGCTTGATGTCTAGTATGTCAGCAAGTGGAAGCTGAACATCGGAGACCAATGGAATTGTTTCAGTAGACTCGTATGTGGGAATGAAGTTAGGAGCATGTTATGATGGATTGTGTTGCAGGATTACCCAGGACATGGAGAGGATATGATGGTTTGGGTAATCATTGTGGGGTGACGAAGTTACTCCCTAGCTATCAATTTGTAGGACAGATTCTTTGGACCGAGTAGTAGGATTATACTGTAGAGAGATTTCTGGATCTTATGGTATACCTCTGAGTGTTGTATCGGATGGAGATCCATGATTTCACATCATAGTTCTAACTGAGGTTACAGTGGATTTTGGGTTACGAGCTTTACTTTAGTATGGATTTTCACCCTCAGACTGATGGATAGTTTGAGTGCCTTATACTGATGTTGGATGATCTATTGGTAGTGGATTTTGATTTTCAGAAGTAGTTGATTTATCCCGCAGTTGGCTAGATTGCAGAGTGGGAGTAGCGGGAGTAGGGTGAGTTCATAGCTCACAGAGTTATCGCTATTCACTTGGAGGTGGATCATCACGGTTGGAGATTTGTTCACCATACTTGGATAGAGTGGTATATGAGTATGTTGCTTGGATGTTACACTTGGAGGAGGATCCCTGAGTTGACCATTAAATTTGGGGACCAAATTTTTATTAGTGGGGGAGAATGTAAGATATCGCAAAATAAATAATAAATATTACTGGACGAAAAATCTTATTGGATTTTTCTAGAATTTTTAGAAATTTTTCGAGAATTAAACGGGGTCCGTATGACTCATTATGAGGGGATAAATCGTGGGGCTTGTGGAGACCTATTTGGGATACCCAAAATAAGTGGGAGTTGATAAAGGAATTAGCTTAGTACTTAATTAAACTAACCTAAGTTTTATTAATTTAGGTTTATAATCCTTCCCCTTTAAACCCGATGCATCTCTCCCGACCCCCTCCCCTCGGTTCCCATCGCGCGATCTCCGGTGATTAGGCATCGACGCCGGCGGCCATCTCCTCGCGCTACCGCCTCCTCTTCACACTCCCTCCTTAGGCCTGGGATCTTCCTTCCTTTCCCCTCACGATCTCCTTGCTGATCCCGATCCCTTCATCGCGCGCGCGATGATGCCACCGTGCCGATCGCCGCTCATCGCCGCAGCATTGGAGGCAAAACATTGCTGGATCTCAACGGTACCAGCCATCTCCGGCCGAGTGGTCGTTTCTTCGTCCATTCTTGCTCACGATCGACTGATGCTCGGCATCTAGGGCACTGTGGGGGATTTGGTTCGTGTCGACTCTGGCCGGTTGATTCTTGTAGTCATCCTCCTCCTCCATCTGTTCATTAGAGAGTGTTCCGTATCACCACCAGCGGAATGATCGGGTGATACCATCAGGAAGCAACTGGTTGAGGTAAGGCAACATCAAGGAATTCTTTGAATTTAAGGATTCATGTGTAATTGGTTTCTTGTTATTGTGTTCTTTCTGATTTGGGGCAGAGGAGAGCTTTAGCTCAACTTGGAGATAAACCTCCCCTGAGCAGGTCATTATCTTCTTCAATTCTTGCGGCTGCTAAGGTTGCGGTGAAGAAGTAGAGGCTTGATGGAGGTGAGTATGGTTCTGTTTATTAGGGTTTCAGTAAACCAATTTCTCTATAGTTGGATTCTGGATTTGATCTTGGAAGGAATTTGGTGGTAGTGTTCTTTGTAGCTTTTGGACAGTGAAAGAAAGACTGCTAATTATTGGATTAGCTGCCTTATCTCTAGGTGAGTGTAGTTTGATGATGTACTTTTGATTTTCTCATTAGTATATCGCTAAATTAGGTTTTTCTATGGCTCGTAGGATTTTGTTATTCTTGTTTAGATTTATTTGTGGTGAGTAGATGTATTGATTTAATTCATATTGATAAGAGATAATGAGATGATTATGGATGATTGGATTTGATTAGTGTGATGGTCAGTGGTGATTAATTTTGGGTTGGATTAATTGAGGTAGAGGGATTATGTAAGATTGATGTTGGATGTTTAGTAGAGATGATACAATTGATTAATTAATAGATTTTGGATTATGTTTAGATTTAGAAGGAGTTGGATTGAGGATTATTTGGAGGATTTATCCGAGATCAGGTTTGATTGGAGTAATCCTAATTGGGTTAGGGCTTTTATTTAGCTATTTTAATTCATATGAATTTAGCTAAATAAAATTATATTGATTGTGGCAGGATTTGGATTCGGGACGAGCGTCTCGACGTGGGATTTGTGGACACGATCTATATTTAAGGCGGGTATTTCTTCCTTGACCTCTATGTAGATTTTCTTGTACTTAGTGCATGGTTATTATTGGATGAATTAGGCAGTTTTATCTTATATCATGATCGGTTGCTGTTTTTCCTGCATGATACTTATGCTTGACCTTTGTGATGATATATTTAATTCATATACAGTCTCTACTCTTGATATCTACTCTGTTGTGAGTACACGTGTAGAGTATGCCTTGTAGGGATTGTCAGGTTGTTGGTAGTACCGTGCCGATTGGGTATATGATGTTGACTGTACATAGGTGGGGATGTATTATAGGAGTCATCTTGTTGACCGTGCATTTACATGTGGTGTGTCCATACGTATTTGTCATGTACTTTTGGAGGAGTTGTGTTGATTGTATGTTTGGAGTATATACATATGTCTGTTGTATTGTTATTGGAGGATACATGTTGATTGTTGTGTACATGTGTCCGGTGGGATTATTGGAGATTTTTGGTTGATTATACATGTGTAGTGTGTACATATGTTTGGTGGGATACGTGGAGGTATCATGATGATTATACTCATGTTGGAGGTATTTATGAGGTTTGGAGTTATTGCATGGATGATGATTTTATATATATATATCATGTTCATCATTCATTGCATCTGATGACCATTGTCTCCCTGTGGTGAGAGAGTCGATGTTGGTTTGGTTTAGCGCCCACACCGGTCACTCATGGGTAGTGGTAGTGGAGTAGTTGTCGCTCGTCTGAGATTTAGTGAGATCCGGCGTTGTGAGCAGTCAGGGACCCTGATGCTATTTAGCTAGATAGCTACTAGCGGACTGTCCGCCTCGACCACTATATAGTGGGCTGGAGGGTAGTACAGTCGTCACAGACCCAAGCCTCTCGGCCATACAGGGGTCGTGGTGTTCGGAGAGGTGGCGGGGGTGACCATGGAGCATGCATGCACTTTTGCATATGATGCACGGTGCATCTGGGGGTTATATTTGCATACATGCCTACTAGATACTAGTTGCATGTGTTTGTGGTATGTTGCATTTGTTTGCGATATGATTGTTGCATTTGGTTGCCATGCTGCATACATGTCATTTATTTTACATATATATGCAGTCGTACTTATATTGCACAGGTGTCACGAGTATATCTGTTGCAGATCTGGTGAGTTTACTGATCATTGTACCATGTGTCGATTCCAGATTAGGTATGTATCTGTCATTATGCTAGTTGTGGTTTGTACAGTTTATGTCAGGTTATTATGTCAGGTATGTTCAGATGCATTGATTATGATAGTATGATCATGTTCTTATTCCCTACTGAGACTGTATACTTGTGATCTCCATGTTGTTTATGAACCATGCACTATCTTTTCTATTACCCGCTGAGTTACCTATACTCACCACCGCATGTATACATTTATGTTTTCAGGTAGCCTGTAGATGGTTGGTGTCGCTCGGAGTATCCTGTCTGCTGGGTGCTACGTCACATCCGAAGACTGTGTTCGTTTTCTATTGTATATTCTTTTCTTATTCGTGGCATTGTATTTGTGTTTAGCCATGTGGCTATCTTATTCTTCTGGTGTTGTATTTAAGCCGTGCTGGCATGCATTGTATCTATTTGTCTTGTGTGGGCTTTCCGTTTTCGTTTTTCCGCTGTGTTGGTTTGTTTTGTACAGCTGTGTGGGCTGTTTTATATATAACTGCGTGGTTGTGATTGTTTCATTCCAGCCGTGTGGGCTGTTATTATAACTGCGTGGTTGTGTATATAAATATTCCAGCCGCATGTGGCTGATGTATATTTTGTTTGTAGTGATGCTTCATATTGTCACCGGTACAGGGGAGATGCTGTCAGATTTTTGTCTGGCAGGGACTCCTTTGGGGGCGTGACATAGACTTATTGAATCAATTTAATTCAATGAATAGGGATTCATTAAATTAAAATTGACTTGAACCAATGGTTAGATTTGATCAACCATGAGAGAGAAGTGGTCAAGTTTGACTTGACTTGAGAGGAAGATGAAGAGTCAAGTTTGACTTGACCATTTGCCACCTCATTGGTGAGTTGGCAAGAAGTGGACCAATGATGATGCTCCACATCATCATGGTTGCTTAAGTGAGATGTCACCTCATGGGAGTTACCAAGAGTTGTGACTCTTGGCATCCCATGGAGGTTACATTCTCTCTTAAAGTGGTCTACCACTTTAGATGAGGGAGTTAGTGCATTTTGTGTGCTTGGTGAGTAACTCCTTCTTCTCAAGATCTTCTCTTCTCTCCCTCTCCTCCACCATTACTGATCTTCTAAGGTTGCTAGCACATCCTTAGAGGTTCTCTCCATCGAGTTGTTTGTGTGGATACACATAGAAGAGTATCTACTTTGATACTCTCGAGATCCGATGACGAACCTTGGACGAGCGGGATTGCGAAGGGCTTCGCATCAAGGGTAACCTTTTTCTTTTGTAGATCTAATGTAGATCTAGGAGTAGAAAACAAGTATATGAAAGTTTTACATAATTTTATTTCTTTGCACGGATCTGTGGCATGGGGGTTTCGGGGTTTCCACAATGCAAAAAGCGGTTTTTGCGGCCCGAAAAACCCAACAGTGGTATCAGAGCCACGTGCGAAGCGTATACATGTTTTAAATTTGAATTTTATGAAATTCTACAGATCTATAAGTTTCTGTATTTTTATGATTTTTATAGTTTTTATGAGTATTTTTCTCGTAGAAGCTAAGCACAAGTGTTTAGACACTTATAGGCTTCGACTACCGAGAAAATATTTCCGAAACGGCAAGGTTTCGCCCAAAATCGTTTTGGGACAGAAGACTAAGGCGTTGTAGGATCTCTTAGGAACACTCGCGATGGTTATATCGTGGGTAGGGGTGCTGCCCCTAACCCCGCAAGGGGCTTCGTTCCGCGATTGCGCCCGAAAATCACTATACGGGACCGTCGGGAATTTTTTCTCATAAAAATTGTAAAAATTGTAGAAAAATTATAGAAATTTATAGAAATTACATAATTTAGAATTATGTATTATTTTATGATGGTCATGGCCCAAAAGACCCAATTAGATTGGAAAAATTGTGTTGTAATTAATATTATGGCCTGCGTTCCATTTTCTGTGATGTGCGTGTTGTATATGATACGCGACCTGCGCGTCGTGCCTTTTCTATTTTATTTCCTGTTGTAAATTAGTTTAGACTCGAATGTAACTCGAGTTTCACTTTTGTAATGTACATAATGGAGCAGTGGAAGGTCCACTCGAGACGGAGTTACGAGGAGGGCACGAGCAACACAAGGTGGTCAAAGGAAGGAGCTTGAGAAGCTGTTGACCTTAGGTTGACCATCCGATCTTCTCATTGGCTTGAGAAGATCATAGTAGGGCCATGACTAATCACAAAATATTTAATTAATTACTTGTGTGTGTGTATATGTGATGCATGCTAAAATAAGTAATTAATTAGCGCCTTAACGATTCGATTCAATCAATCGCGTATATGATACACCTCGACGATTAGATTAGATCTAAATCACGTACATGATGCGCCCTAACGATTAGATTAGATCTAAATCGCGTATATGATACACCTCGTCGATTAGATTAGATATCAATCGCGTCAACTCGAAATGCCTACCATGCTGTGATACCTACCACTACCTCGATCACATGTTGTTGTTGAATCTGCCAAAGCAGAGCAACACATATCATCTTGGTAGGGTACGGAGGGACAATTTTGGTCCCTCCTATCAATGCATGGGTGAGTACAACTCAATTAGATTGAGTAACTAGTTAACTCAATTGGATCAAGTTTAACTATAGGCATTTTCCAATAGTTGGTAGATAGGTCAAAATCACGTTTATATTAACTCTTGGGCGTATTAGCCAAAGCTAACTCAAGTTTTAATTAAAATGCAGATCTTGATCCTATAAACAAGAGTTGCATAGAGATGTAATTGGTAATTAGTTACCTACCGATCATACTAAGTCTTCGGCGATTTAGCCAAAGCTAACTCAAGGCGTAGTATGATGCAGATCTTGTCCCACATGAATTATAGAATTTAGTGGGAGCATCATTTAATTAAAAGACCTAATTAAATGATTAATAGAATATGATATTTATTTATTTTTTCTACATTTTTCTGTTGTAGATAACCATGACGTCAAATATGAACTCTTTCTCCCTGTGTTCCGTCCTTAAGAAGGACAAGCTCAACGGAGCTAATTTCCTGGTCTGGTATGGGAATCTGAGAATTGTTCTCACACAGGAATATAAACTGTACGTTCTGGAGCAACCCATTCCAGAGGCACCTCCTGCCACTGCCACACAAGCTGATCGAGATGCTTACAAGAAGCATCAAGATGACGCATTAGATGTGTCATGTCTCATGCTCGCAACCATGAACTCTGAGCTTCAGAAGCAACACGAGTTGATAGGTGCTTATGATATGGTTGAACATTTTCATCAACTGTATCAAGGACAAGCAAGGCACTGGAAGAGGAACTGAACAGGATACTTGGAAGATCTTAAGAAGAAGAGAAATAAGATTTTTACTTCAGGTATAAATGTTATAGAAGCCAACCTCTCTATTTCTTCATCGTGGGTATTAGATACCGGATGTGCTTCTCACATTTGTACTAATGTACAAGCGCTGAGAAATCGCAGAGCATTAACGAAGGGCGAGATAGACCTACAAGTAGGCAATGGAGCACGGGTTGCTGTTGTTGCTGTAGGAACTTACTATCTATCTCTACCCTCTGGGTTTGTAATAGTAATAGATGAATGTTGTTATGTGCCTACCTTGACTAAGAACATAATATCAGTTTCTTGTTTGGACAAGAAAGGTTTTCATTTATAATAAAGAACAAATGTTGTTCAGTTTATTTAAATGATATGTTCTATTGTAGTGCACCTCTAATGAACGGACTCTATATTCTAGACCTTGAGAACCCTATCTATAACATAAGTACCAAGAGGTTCAAGTCAAATGACATAAACTAAACCTATCTCTGGCACTGTCACTTAGGTCATATAAATGACAAACGCTTATCCCAGCTCCATAAGGATGGGTTGCTGGACTCATTTGATTTTGAATCATATGAGACATGCGAGTCATGCCTTCTAGGCAAGATGACCAAGACTCCCTTTAGTGGACACAGTGAGAGAGTGACTGACTTGTTAGGTCATATACATAGTGATGTATGTGGCCCTTTCAATGTCACTGCTAGAGGTGGTTATAGGTATTTCATTATATTTACTGATGACTTCAGTAGATATGGTTATGTGTATCTGATGACACATAAGTCAGAATCCTTTGAAAAGTTCAAAAAATTCAAGAATGAAGTACAAAACCATCTTGGCAAGAGTATTAAGATACTTCGATCAGATCGAGGTGGTGAATACCTTAGCCATGAGTTTCGTGACTATCTAGCTGAGTGTGGGATTCTATCTCAACTCACTCCTTTTGGAACACCACAGTGGAATGGTATATCTGAAAGGAGGAATCATACCTTATTAGATATGGTACGATCTATGATGAGTCACACAGATCTTCCTATGTATCTTTGGGGCTATGCTCTAGACACGGCAGCTTTCATTCTCAACCAAGTTCCATCTAAGGCTGTAATAAAGACACCATATAGGATATAGACTGGGAGAGATGCCCAGGTGTCTTTTATGAGGATTTGGGCGGACAAGTGCTATTTCATTGGATATCCCAAGGAAACGAAGGGATATTACTTCTACATTCCCAGTCAACACAAGGTAGTTGTGGCTAAGACTGGGGTTTTTCTAGAATGAGATTTTGTTTCTAGAAAGACTAGTAGGAGTACGTTCGATCTTGAAGAAGTTCAAGATGTGAAGAATAGCACTGAAGCCTCGTTGGAAGGTGAACTGGAACCACAAAGTGTTGTTGATGATGTTGTTCCACAAGGAGTTGAGGAACCACAACCAGTTCAAGTAGACATACCTCTTCGCAGGTCTGATAGGGTACGTCGTCAGCCTGAGAGATACTCATTTCTCTTGTCTAACCATGATGACATTGTGCTCATAAAGGATGAGCCCACCTCCTATCAGGAAGCTGTGATAAGACCAGATTCCGAGAAATGGCTAGAGGCCATGAGATACGAGATGGAATCCATGTACACTAACCAAGTATGGACTTTGGTTGATCCACCTGAAGGGGTCAAACCCATTGGGTGTAAGTGGGTCTTTAAGAGAAAGACTGACATAGATGGACTTATTTATAAGGGTTGCTTGGTAGCTAAAGGTTTCAAGCAGATTCATGGTATTGACTATAATGAAACGTTTTCTCCAGTAGCGATGTTTAAGTCCATTCGGATCATGCTTGCTATTGCAGCATACCATGATTATGAGATATGGCAGATGGATGTCAAAATCGCGTTTCTGAATGTAAACCTGCTCAAGGATGTGTACATACCACAACCTGAGGGTTTTGTAGATCCACAGCATACTAGCAGAGTATGCAAGCTGCATAGGTCCATTTATGGACTAAAGTAAGCTTCTCGGAGCTGGAATCTTCGATTCGATGATGCAATCAAACAGTTTGTTTCATCAAGAATGAAGATGAACCTTGTGTCTATAAGAAGGTTGTAGGAAACACAGTTATCTTCCTTATATTGTATGTGGATAATATACTACTCATTGGGAAAGACATCCCTTTGCTGCAGTCTGTCAAGACTTGGCTAGGGACTTATTTCTCAACAAAGGACTTAGGTGAAGCATCCGGCATTCTAGGCATACAGATATATAGAGATAGATCTAAGAGATTGCTTGGGTACTCCTACGATTTGCCTTGCAGGACTCCAAGAAGGGATTTCTGCCGATGCCACATGGCGTGAGTCTTTCTAAGACTCAAGGTCCCACTTCTAGAGAGGAGAGAGACCGCATGGATCAGATCCCTTATGCCTCAGCCATAGGATCTATCATGTACGCTATGCTATGTACTCGTCCTGATGTCTCGTATGCTTTGAGCATGACGAGCAGAAAGTCATGGATAGCGATCAAGAATATTCTTAAGTACTTGAGAAGGACTAAAGAATATTTCTTGATATATGGAGGCGATAACGAGCTAGCTGTAAAAGGTTACAATGATGCCAGCTTCTACAACAGGCCGAGTATATTGCTGCATCAGAAGCAACAAAGGAGGCAGTTTGGATCCGCAAGTTCATCACTGAACTTGGGGTGGTTCCTAGCATCGCTGACCCTATAGAGCTCTATTGTGACAACAATGGAGCAATTGCGCAGGCTAAGGAACCTCCTTCACACCAGCGGACCAAACACATACTATGGCGCTTCCATCTTATTCGAGAGATTATCGAGAGAGGAGATGTGAAGATTTGCAGAGTACCCACTGAGGCTAACATCATAGATCCCTTGACCAAGGCTTTGGCACAGAGAAAGCATGATGGTCACACTAGGTCATTAGGCCTTAGAGCCTACACTGATTGGCACTAGTACTAGTGGGAGATTGTTAGTTAGAGCCCTAGAGCCAATCATTTGATGATTGTTGTATGGACTCGTTGTATCATATTCTTGTATATAAATAAAGGCATTTATTTTTGGTTATTATACTTACTTGTATTGGTGCCAAATAACTAAGTATAATAACGTCCTTGAGTAGAAGGTTCTTACCTATATCAATCGATTGGTTGAATCAATAGTGAGATGATATAGGGAACACTACTCTTAATCATTCCTAGTCGAGTATTAACATTCAGAGACAATGTTAATGCGACGAGACTAGCATGTAGATCAACTCGATGACTTGATCTCACAAGTCATGGATATAGAGATATCAAGTTGACACATGGGTATACATTGGAGAATGTATACTAAATGACCCGCCATGAGAAAGTATCATGGATCGTTATATGAGTGTCATATACTTTCTCATGTGGCTATTATTAGTATGACTACTAGTCCTTGGACCTAAATTCACCATGGTTCCCTACATAATGAGTTACGTACTTTGGCTTCGTCAAACGTCACCCGTAACTGGGTGGACTATAAAGGCGATTACTGGGTATGTAACAAATTATGCGGAGGGATGTGAGTGATGTAGATGGGATCTATCCCTCCTATATGACGGGAGTGACATCGATATTCTTGATAGAGTGAGACCACTAAGTGCATGGCCATGCCCAAATGAGTCAATATGAGATATTGAGCTCATTTGATTGAGTGAGTCTACTTGGGATTCAAGATTTAGATTGATTAGAGGATGACACAGTCTATGCCTCATATTGATCAATCTAGATGTGTAGGATAGAAGGAAAATATCATATATTATGAGGAGTCACAATTAGTAGTCACAAGGTGATGTGGGATCTCAACATTCTTATAACTTGGGTAGTAATGATGTATTGCTAGATACCACTCATTACTTATGCTTCTAAATGGGTTTAGGAGCATTGCCAACATTATAAGAACCTATAGGGTCACACACAAAGGGTAATTAGATGGAGATTAGGTTCATTTGATGAACCTAAAGGATTAGGTTCATGTGATGAACCAAATTGGATTAAGAGTAATCCAAATTAGGCTAATTGAGTTGGACTCAATTTGGTTCATGTATTAAATGAGTCTAATTTGGACTTAGACTCATTGAATCAATTTAATTCAATGAATAGGGATTCATTAAATTAAAATTGACTTGAACCAATGGTTAGATTTGATCAACCATGGGAGAGAAGTGGTCAAGTTTGACTTGACTTGAGAGGAAGATGAAGAGTCAAGTTTGACTTGACCATTTGCCACCTCATTGGTGAGTTGGCAAGAAGTGGACCAATGATGATGCTCCACATCATCATGGTTGCTTAAGTGAGATGCCACCTCATGGGAGTTACCAAGAGTTGTGACTCTTGGCATCCCATGGAGGTTACATTCTCCCTTAAAGTGGTCGGCCACTTTTGATGAGGGAGTTAGTGCATTTTGTGTGCTTGGTGAGTAACTCCTTCTTCTTCCTCAAGGTCTTCTCTTCTCTCCCTCTCCTCCACCATTACTGATCTTCTAAGGTTGCTAGCACATCCTTAGAGGTTCTCTCCATCGAATTGTTCATGTGGATACACATAGAGGAGTATCTACTTTGATACTCTCGAGATCCGACGACGAACCTTGGACGAGCGGGATTGTGAAGGGCTTCACATCAAGGGTAACCTTTTTCTTTTGTAGATCTAATGTAGATCTAGGAGTAGAAAACATGTATATGAAAGTTTTACATAATTTTATTTCTTTGCACGGATCCGTGGCATGGGGGTTTCAGGGTTTCTGTAACGCAAAAAGCAGTTTTTGCGACCCGAAAAATCCAACAGAGTATTACTAGTCAACAAGTAGATGCCCTCTATGAGTATCATAGGATCCTGAGTGAGACTCCAGGTTTTCCTAGCTTTCCTATTGGACGTCCATGCACACCTCCTTTCCCTCGTTCACCTCCACCACCATATTGATTTCATCGGGACGATGAAAAGTTTAAGTCTGGGGGGAGGGGGGGTTTGTAACTTGAAAATTTTTATTTTCTGCACTTTCAGTTTTAGTTTTGCATTTGTTTTTCTTTGTTTGAATTATTTTTGATAGTCATTTGGCTGTCTTTTGAAAAGTTTTGGGGCATCCCTATTGAAGAAAACATCAATCCTCACTTTTATGCTTACTTGTTCAAAAGCAAAATTGTTAGCACGTTCTTTATCTTGATTCATGATATTGTAAATGATGCTAGTATGTTTAGTGTACCTCTTTTCTCTATCTTGAGTAGCATGTTATGAGCTAAGTATCATATAGAAATAAGTTTGAGTTTTGACTTAACCTTAAGGATCTTACCTTCACTTCATTTTACTTGAACTTGAATAGTTGATATCATTGAAATAGTCATGATTCATCCAATTTGTTTAGTACTTGGTTTCCATGGTGATTTCTCAAACTTCATTTTGGTTACTGGATGAGGCTTGAATCTTGAAAGCTCATTTGGAAAAATCAAAATATCCCAACTTTTGTGCCTATGAACTTATGTGTTTAAGTGTTGTACAATGCAATCACTTAGTGAAAAAAAGGTGCATGATGATGAAAAAAAAGAAGGAAAAAAAGTGTTGAAAAAAAAGGGATATAAAAAATAGTTGTCGTGAGTGGAAACTAGCAAGTCACCCCTTTGAGACTGAGTTTGGTTATTGGGGAAATGACTTTTATGGTTCTCCAGATATTGAGCACGCCTTTGAGACCCTGCGTTGATTGAGAAATATGAACCAAGTGTATGGCAAGTAAGTGTCTATCACCGGAAACATTAGGAACTCAATTGGATGACGACTTGACTAGGATAAATATTAAAACTTGAAGGGTTTTGAGTTACTTATTTGCACCGTGCACAGGAGACTTATGCTTAAGCCATACTTGGTTTGTTTCTATAATCATGCTTATTAATGAAACTTGTAGATAGAGTTAGGAAAGTGCATTAAGGATTATGATGCATTATTGAATACATAAATCTTGATTACAGCATTTTGCTTGAGGACAAGCAAAAGTCTAAGTCTGGGGGTGTGATGTGCGTAGATTTTATACACTTGTTTAGCATGTTTTGACGCACATTATTATGTTTTATACATGCTTTATCTATGCACTTTCATGTTCCTTGCTTTGCTTTTAGCATAAATATTTTTTTTTGCTCAGAGATCTGCTCTTGTGCGTTTTATGCTTTCAGGAGTCAAATTTGGAGAAGAATTGATGTCCGTGGCTGATTTTATAACCAAACGGAGGAAAAATGACTTTGGTAATGAGTGCCACACGACCTTGCAAAGGGGAATGACCTTGGTCGTGTGGTCATTACAAGGCCATGTAGCATCAACAACAAAGGAGAGTGCCTTGGCCGTGTGAGGTTACACGACCGTGCCACCTTTTCCAGCCAGCCAGTACATAACCGTGTATGATTACACAACCATACAACCTTTCCAGAGCCGAAAAATGGCATGGCCGTGTGTGCCACACGACCGTGCAACACTTCCAGAGACAAGAATTGGCCAGGCCGTGTGGTTTCACACAGTCGTACAGGCAAGCAGAAGTGTAACATGGCTCAACCGTGTGAGGATCACACGACCGTGTGACCTTGGCCGAGAGGAGGAATGCCTTGGCCGTATGGATCTCACACAACCGTGTCCTGGGTCGTGTGCCACCCAAATGTCCTTCTCTATATATAGAGCCTCCTCCTCTTTGAAAGGGGAGGGCTCTCCCTTTGGGGAGATCTATTCTTGGGCGAGTCTCCAGCATTCGGAAGGCGATTTCTGTCCAAGATTCGATTCCAAGAGCGGAGGATTGGTTCCGAAGATCACTCGTCATATTGAGATAAGCATTCCTTTCTATTTTCTTGATTTGGATCGGAATGTCTTTAACCTTCTTGTCTTCGATTCTTTCCTCACCTTCTATGGAGTGGATCTTTTGTTCTCGGAAGGAGGGAGTACTTGTGATTTAACTTGATGTAAGATTCATGGATTTGCCATCTTCTTGATTCAAGGATATTGATATGTTTTGTATCAATCAATCTTGTATGGATTGTTGTGGTTTGTGCCTAATTACCATTCTTGATTAGTTGTTTGTATTTCTTGTGGAATCTTGTTGAGAAATTTGCTAAATTGTATGATCGATGGGCGTCGTGACAGGGCTGCCCTGCTAACGAACATTTTAAAGGATCACCTTTAGGGGTAAAGCAAGAACCTACAAAGAAGTAGGACGGATTGATTTGCTTAACTCTATATCTTAATGTGAATTGATTAGTGATGCGTCTCTATGTCATATGACCGAGGGGCGTTGTGACAGGGCTGCCCCGCTAACGGACTTCATTGGGTTCATAATTCTTTGATTACTAAAGGTTTAGATGTGTGTCCTTGGCCGATGTTTTCTACAGAAGATAACTGGTGACTTCTTACGAAAAAATTATAATTGAGGACAAGAATTGGTAGATTGCATTACATCGATGAATATCACAAAGAAACCAAAACTCCTAGAACCTTTATAAAACTGAATTTCTGCATTTAACCCTTACTTCTAATCTATAGTTGTAAATGATCTTTTAATCATTTGTTTATCTAATTCTCTTTTGAGACATCATTAGTGATTATAACCAGTCCATGTGGATTCGATATCCTTTTATTACTGACGACATAACCGTACAGTTGCGGTGACGTAACATACTGCTAGCTGGGTACTTCTGGCCAACTTACAGGTGGACACGACTTGATTCATCACTGCTTGCCTTCATTGCCAGAAGCATCAGAACCTTTCTCATCATCCGACTAAGTTCTTAAAAACTTCCATCGTAGTTTGTCCCTATCATGCCCCAAAGGTCTACATGTCCAACAAAAAATCATATAGTATCTTCCCTCTTATGACAACATATGAATCCTGGATACATAGCCACAAGGTTATACCATAACCCCAAAAACAACCAAAAGAGATGGAAATAAACATACAGTGGAAGATGATAGTACACATCCTACACAGCTGATAAAAACACAACCACGTAAAATAAGAACTAGACTGCATACCGGTATGACTTACATCAACAAATACATAACAGATAAAAGGACGACACAAGTCCAGAAATCCACACATAAGTTATACAATACATGAGCTAGTTTAGAAAGCCAAAATATGAGTAACAAATTGTTAGAGTGTATACTAAAAGCCTAGCTTTTTGTAAACATTTATTTTGAAATAAAGAATCACATTGGTCAAATGTCTACATTTATATGCTAAGTGTAGTTGTTCAATTAATTTATATTGTAGACAACATGGTGTGTGGTGTCACACACAGAAGATCATGTTATCAGTTCCTTATAAATTATAAATACTAGCTCACGACTAAGATGGATAGAAACAAACCATTGGAATAGTCATAGTGTAATTTGGTATTAGTTTATCTTGACTATAAAATTACACTAGTACACTATGAGTGTATTGAGCAAGACCATTTAAGGTAAGTTCTTTTTATACTGACTGCATAAAAGACAAGACTTTTGTTATTATGGAAGTGTGTGCTCTTAATCTTGATATAATAATAAGCACATATATTTATTATTTATTTCTTTAATTTATCAAAGGGTGCGATTTAATTCGATAAATCAATAGACCTGATAAGTTGGGAAATAATATTATTTATAGTGTGTGTTGTTGATTATAGAAAGAAACTGTGTCCTAGGAATCTAGGTTGATGATGCCCCCAAGAGGAGCTCATAAGGATTGTCATGTAAACCCTGCAGGTGGACTTATTCTGACATGACGATGAAGTTGAGTGGTACTACTCTTGGAGCTAGATATTAATTAAGTGAGTTGTCAATAACTCATTTAATTAGTGGACATTCTATATCTTAAACACAGGGAGACTAACACACTCATGATAAGAAGGAGCCCATATAGTAATATGAGATTGGTGCAGTAGTTTAATAATAACTCTTTAGTGGAATGAGATATTATTGATGAACTCGAGTTGGGTGTTCGGGGCGAACACGGGAAGCTCAAGTTCATTGAGAGACCAAAACCAATTCCTCCTCTCAGTCTCTGTCATAGGCTCTTATTTATAAAGTATTATACCCACCTATACCTACCTTCTTACCCATCCTTAGGTGGCCGGCCAAGCCAAGCTTGGAGCCCAAGCAAGGGCCGACCAAGATAAAGCTTGGATGGGTTGAGGTGTGGCCGACCCTAGCTTGGAGCCCAAGATTAGGTGGCCGCCCACATAAAAAATAAAAGGAGTTTATTTTAAAATCTTTCCTTATGTGGAAGCCATGGTTTTAAAATAGAGTTTACAATTTAAATATTTCCTTTTATAGCTTTCTACAAAAGATTAAGAGAAAGGTTTGATATCTTTTCTTATTTGTAGTTAAAAGGAAGATTTTAATTTTTTATAAAACTTCCCTTTTTTGTAACCATCCTCATGATTTTAAAAGAGAGTTTTAAAATTAAATCTTTCCTTTTATAGTTTCTACAAAGGATTAAGTGAAAGGTTTGATATCTTTCCTTATTTGTAGATTGAAAGGAAGATTTTAATTTTTGAGAAAACTTTCCTTATTGTAATCATCCATATATTTTAATAGAGAGGTTTTAATTTATAAAAGTTTCCTTTTATAACCAACCATGAAGGGAATTTTTAAAAGAGAAATTTTTATTTTAAAAATTTCCGGAAACAAATTAGGAAGTTTTAATTTTTTGTTTAAAACTTTCTTTGTTTGGAGGAGTTGTAGGGGCCGGTCACATTAATAGAAGAAAAGGAATTTTTTTTTAAAATTAAATTTTCCTTTCAATGGCAAGAAAAATAAGGAAGTTTTTATTAAAATTTTCCTTATTTGCCAAGACCAAGGAATATAAAAGAGAGGGTAGAGGTGCCTCACCTCATAACAACAATATATCCTCTAGTATTCCTCTCTTCCTTGGTGGTGACCGACCCTCTCTTCCTCTTCCTCTCCTATTCTTCTTCCTTGTGTGGCCGGTGGCATCTTCATCTCAAGGAGCTTGGTGGTGGCCGAATCTTGTTAGAGGAAGAAGGAGAGATAGGAAGCTTTGTTTCTTAGCATTCATTGGAGCTTGGTTGGTGGTTGAAAGTTCTTCATCTCTTGAAGTTTGGTGGTGGCCGAAATTTGCTTGGAGAAGAAGGAAGCTTGGGTGAATTCTTGTCTCGGTAGATCGTCGCCCACACGACGTCCGAGATAAGAAGAGGAATACAATAGAAAATCGTGAGGTCTATAACCTACAAAAGGTATAACTAGTTATTAGTTTCCGCATCATAACTAGTTCATCTTTTTGTTTAGATATTGAAATACCAAACACAATAGGCTAACGTTTTTTGGTTTCAGATTTATGATTTGAATTTGTGTTTCTTTTGTTTTTTCGATCTTGTGATTCGATTGTTCTTATTGGTTAAACCTAGGGTTACTATAAGGAGATTAAATATTGAATTTCGTTGAAAGACTTTGTCTAGGAAGTGGTGGATGATCCCATAACCAAGAAGGCCTAGTACCTCGCCATGTTTAACCTGGAAGCCAATTTCTAAAATAAATATTTAATCAAATTTGTAACATAGGTAGATTTGGATTAATAATGTTAAGCATCGTTTGCGATCCAAATCTAAACTTCTAAGAACATTTAAATTGAATTTGGAATCAATAATATTAAGTTCTGTTTCCGATTCCAAATTTAATTTCTAAAGAACACAATATGTTGTTAGGAATGGTTCGGGACTTGTATAAAATTTTTGTACAGGGGAACCAGTACGATATTCCGAGTAGCAACCAATACAAATAACGACAAAAACCCAAAACTCTCAATGTGATCTGGGACTTGCAGCCAGGACTTCTGAGCGACATGACATGTCATCTACCTACTAACTTGAAAACAAAAGGAAAACTAAGGGGTAGTTAGTATAATATACTCCACAAGTATACGAAGATAGTGTTGGAGCAATCCCAATGGTCCGTGCGACCATGTGTTTTGGTGTTTGGGCAAAGGGTTTAAGTTAGGTTCACCCTTATATTTGATATGTGTATTTGAGTTATGCAGGTTTACAGGATACACATGTGACTCAGGTTGATGGCTTCGGGTCGGGTGAAGGATGGAGCATCTGAGGGACCATGGACAAGGCAGCGAGGACAAGGGCTGAGGGAAGCGACTTCGAGGCATACGCGAAGGATGGCATTGGGGATGAGCCGCGGGCTTGAATGCATCCGAGGGACGAGAGCCAAAGGAAGTAGGCTTGAAGGTAAAAGGTCAAAGCTGCAAAGGAAGCATCAAGTGAGTCATAAGGGTGAGGGTACGAGTGCACGAGAGATTGTACTCGGAGTAAAATCCTAGTTTTAGGTTTACCTGCATGCGATCTTAATGCGATAATGTAGCGATCTGTGGTAGATCGTTGGAAACGAATGTTTACAATGTGAGTGCTGTGAATCTGGAATCTTGGCAGATTGCCGTGCAATGTCTGTCTGTTCATGGAATCGAGCCGTTGGGATGTAACGGTCGAATTTCCACAGAGGGCAGTCGACTGGTAGGCGGGGTTTTCCAACCCGTGGCCTATAAAACCAAAGCTTGGGAGCTTGGTTTGAGTTGACGAAATAGAGGTGGTTAATCTCTATTAGTAGTCTACCAGTGCCCTAGCATCAAAGGAGCTCTTGTGAGGGTTGTGGTGAGGTTTCTCCACCCACAAAGAGGTTTGAGCTAGCCGGAAGTTTTTCGGGGAGTAATCCACCGAAGGATCGGGATCGTCCACCTTACGGACAGCCGTGGAGTAGGAGCCCTAATCTCCGAACCACGTTAAACAACGTGTTAGCTTGGTTTGCATTTCTTATTCTTGTCTTAAGCTTTCTTTGTATTCATATTTGTAGTTAGTATTAGATTTCTGCTGCGTATACTAACAATAGTGTAGAAGGAAAAGAAGTTGGGGGTGACCTAGCTATCCAACCCCCCTTCTAGTCGGCCACTGATCCCCTACAAGTGGTATCAGAGCGAGGACGCTCTCCGTTGGACTAACCGCCAAGGAAGCACAAGATGACCGGCTTGATAGAACCGCCAAAGTTTGAAGGAGGAAGCCTTGGGGACATCACATTTTGGATGATGAAGATGGAAGTCTTCTTCGATACGGATTGGGTTACAATGATGGTGATCAAGTACCCGTTCGAAGTCCCAAGTGACAAGAAGGGAAAAAGGCTCCGACCACGACATTGGACGGAAGAGCAAACCACACGATCAAAGGCAAATTCAAAGGTAATATCTATATTGATTGATATTTTGCCTAATCATGTGATAAATGGTGTAGGTGAGTATAAGAACGCCCACGAGTTGTGGAGCAAGGTGAAGATGGTTCTACAAGAAGAACCTAAACCTACACAAGAGGACGAAGAACCCATTGAGATGGGTCTAGTTGCTCAAGTTGAAGAGGAGCAAACGGAAGTTGAGTCATGCTCAACTTCCAAGGAGGAGAAGGAGGATGAAGAAGCATTGTCAACATCCTCAAGGGTTGAAGAAGAATCCAAGACGGAGGAAGATGAGATCTTGGAGGTCAACCTAGTGAGCACCTCCACTGAAGCAAAGTCAAAGGACCATATCATTTGCTTCGGTTGCAATGAGAAGGGACACTACAAGAGTAGGTGTCCATTGGGTAAGAAGAAGGTAACTCCTAAACCCAATCAAGTTATTTTGAATACTAACATGGGTTGTAGGAATGAAGAAGCCCAAAGGAGGAGAATGTGCATTACATGCTTCACGTGTGGGGAGAAGGGCCACTACCACACAAAATGCCCCAAGAAGTGGGAAATCAAGAAGCTTGCGCATCTAAAGAAATGGGAGAAGAAGAAGAGGAGCTCAAATCAAGGGGGAGCTTCAAGGGTAAGGGAGGTATACCCTAATTTGAAATGCAAGTCAAATTTTCATGTTCCCATGCATGCTAGGAGAAATGATTGTGATTATCATTGTATGCCCATGCAAAATTTTGGATTTAAATATCATGATAGGAGTAGGGTAAATGTGGATCATAACCCTAGGAAATCTATGCATGATAAATTTAGAAATGATAGACCTAAGGAGACCCAAGGCATTAATCCCAAGAAGGGGAGACACATGCCTAGAAAGGGTAGGTCTAGGAATGTCCATGGTGGACATGTTGACTCTAGGGTTAGGAACCTAGAGAGGGAGAATCAAGCTTTGAAGTTAAAGCTTGATAATTTGGAGAAATTCCTTAAGAGATTCACTATTGGATCTAAAGGTTTAGGTATGGTGTTGGGTAGCCAAAAACCCAACAATGATAGATCGGGTTTGGGATACCGATCTAGTGGCTCCAATGCTAAGGGAAAGTCTTATACTAGGGTGACATATGACTATGGCAAGGAGAAACCAATAAATGGCAAGGGAAAGCCATTTAAAGGTAAGGATAAATTGACCAAGGACAAAGTGTCCAAGGTTAAGAAAGTTAGGTTTGTAGGCCAAGTGTCACTGGAGGTGAACCAATGTGGCCTAGTCATTGTGGATGAGTCACCTAGGGAGGTGGCTAAGGTTAAGGGCTCTAGGGGGAGTTCTAAGACTCAAATTGGGACCCATGGCCAATGGATCTCAGGTGGGTTGTACTTGGGAGTCTAGAGGGGTCATGGGATGTGTCAAGTGGTTTGGAGACGGACTTGAGTCTCAAACCTAGGGTTTTGGCACAATTTAGTTTTGTTTCATGCTTAGAAATATGACATTGGGGTCATATAGCATGATAATTAGTTTTGGATGTATAGATGCCATATAAATCAATGCTAGGGATGCATTGTGGGTTGACATGGGAAAATACATCAAGAGGAAGCCAAAACTAGGACTTTAGGTCAAGGTTAAATTGAACCATTTAGCTAATTTTGAGTTTTGTGTCAATCTTGGGATTGGTGATAGATACATTTTTGAATGTATTTTTCCCAAGTAGACATGGGTAAAACAGACCTCTCCACAAAATTTGGGGATTTTTGGAGGTCTGTGGAATTATTGGTGCATTTCTGAAATTGGGTCAGAAATGATGAAAAAGGCTGAAAAACTGTGCCAGTCGACTGCTAGTTTTATCAGTCGACTGCACCAGTCGACTGCTAAAACTAGCAGTCGACTGGCTGGAAACAGAAGCATTCTATTCGCTCAACCAGTAGCGACCAGTCGACTGGCACTTCTTGCAGTCGACTGATACCAGTCTGAAATTGTTTTCAGCACTGGATTTTGACCAAGTCAACTCATACAAGTGTATGAAATCCATGGGGGATAAACACACAAGTTTAGGGTCAACTGGAATGACAAGTTTTCAACAATTGGGATATTGTTGGAGGACTTTTTGGATGTTAGGCAAAGGGGGAGAAGTAAGGTTTAGTTGGGAAAACCTGAAAGTGCCTTTGCGTAGGGGGAGCCTTGGGATAGCTTCTTAAAAAGCCCGTTGTAAAAATCCTAGCTCATGGGGAGAGTAGGTGTAGGGAGAGCCTTGGGATAGGTTCAAATGCATGATGCATTTTTACGGCGGTTGCCAAGTGTGTAACCTTGGCAACGTAAGTCCATTCGGCGTTGTAAGTCCAAGTGTGTAGCCTTGGCATCGTAAGACCATTCGGCGGTTGCCAAGTGTGTAACCTTGGCAACGTAAGTTCATTCGGCGTTGTAAGTCCAAGTGTGTAGCCTTGGCATCGTAAGACCATTCGGCAGAGTAAGTCCAAGTGTGTAGCCTTGGCATCGTAAGTCCATTGTATGTATTAGCATGTTTATTTGCTATTTGTTTTCCCTAACTTAAACGTATTGTCAAACATCAAAAAGGGGGAGATTGTTGGAGCAATCTCAATAGTCCATACAACCATGTGTTTTGGTATTTGGGTAAAGGGTTTAAGTTATGATTACCCTCGTTATTTGATATGTGTATGTGAGTGTGCAGGTTTGTAGGATACACATACGACTCAGGTTGATGGCTTCGGGTCCGGTGAAGGATGGAGCATTCGAGGGACCGTGGACAAGGCAGCAAGGACAAGAGCCGAGGGAAGCGACTTCGAGGCATACATGAAGGATGGCATTGGGGATGAGGCGCGGGCTTGGATGCATCCGAGGGACAAGAGCCAAAGGAAGTAGGCTTGAAGGTAAGAGGTCAAAGCCGCAAGGAAGCATCAAGTGAGTCATAAGGGTGAGGGTGCGAGTGCGAGAGATTGTACTCGGGTAAAAGTCCTTGTGGTTTTATCAGTCGACTTGTAGCGCCTGGTCAGTCGAATGGGAGTGATCGGAATGTTTCTGGTCGACTGGAGCGGTCGACTGGCAGCGAACAGAATGTCTCTGTTCGTATGGAATCGAGCCGTTGGGATGTAACTCGAATTTCCACAGAGGGGCGTCATTGCATGTTTTAGCAGTCGACTGGTAGGCGGGGTTTTCCAACCCGTGGCCTATAAAACCAAAGCTTGGGAGCTTGGTTTGAGTTGACGAAATAGAGGTAGTTAATCTCTATTAGTAGTCTACCAGTGCCCTAGCATCAAAGGAGCTCTTGTGAGGGTTGTGGTGAGGTTTCTCCACCCACAAGGAGGTTTGAGCTAGCCGGAAGTTTTCCGGGGAGTAATCCACCGAAGGATCGGGATCGTCCACCTTACGGACAGCCGTGGAGTAGGAGCCCTAATCTCCGAACCACGTTAAACAACGTGTTAGCTTGGTTTGCATTTCTTATTCTTGTCTTAAGCTTTCTTTGTATTCATATTTGTAGTTAGTATTAGATTTCCGCTGCGTATACTAACAATAATGTAGAAGGAAAAGAAGTTGGGGGTGACCTAGCTATCCAACCCCCCTTCTAGCCGGCCACCGATCCCCTACAGATAGTGCATGATTATAATATAAGGAGATCAAAAGAGACAGTATCACAAAAATACTTACTACAAAAAATAAGAGTGCCACTGTAATCGTTTCCTAACTAGAAGCATAACCAACAATAATAATACTCCACTAGCCTACTTAACCAGGAGTGACCAATAAATTAGGAGTACATATTGTACCCCTAAACTTGTATATGTTCGATTACGGTAGCCAGCTAGAAGGGGGGTTCAATAGCCTGCAACAAAACAAAAACAAACAACCCTTCTCGGACTTCTTAAACTAACACTTGCATAATAATTAAATAAACAGAAAGTAAAAGAAGAGGAAAAAGGATTTTTACTTGGTTACAACTGGAGAGGTTGTTAATCCAAGAAATGTATCGCACTAGTATCTCCTTCGAGTGGAGAAACCTCTTACAACAATGACATACAAAAATAGAAGCTAAACTCTAAAAGGAAGCGCACAAGTGTTGGAATACACAATTCTTGAATTGATGAAAAGCTTCTGGACCAAGGCTATATTTATAACCTTGGTCGGGGCGCCTGGAAGGGTTCTAGGCGCCTGGGAGGGGATAAAACTTTATCCCTGACGTGACAGTCAATGTCAACATTAGATCTGATAACTTTTTGGATTTTGAGCTCCGAAAGGGTTCCGAGCGCCCGGACCCTCAAAACAGTCCGGGCGCCCGAACGCTCTAGTCAACACAGGTTGAATTTTTCAGTCCGGTCCCTCTGCTCCGGTTCCGCTCGCCTCAGTCCAGATCTTCCGCTCTGGCTCCGTTTGTTTGGGTGATCTCTGCCATCCGGAATAGGGCTCACCCGAACCCAACTTTCGACCTTCTCTAGCAGGCTTCCGCTCCAGCTTCTCGTCCCTCGGAATCATCGCGTGATTCCTTCTTGTCCACCAGCGTACTCATCCGCAGCTCTTCGTCCCTCGGTCGCACCCCGTGCCGACCTTCTCACTAGCTACGTCTCTTGCTCCTCGAGCAGTCTTCCGCTCCAGCTTCTCGTGCATAGATAAAGCATGTATAAACTATAAGAATGTGAGTCAAAACATGCTTAACAAATGTATATAATCTACGCACATCAATATACTTGTTGCATATGTTAGATACTGGCTTACTTGTTGGTAGTATATATATACCTCACATATTACCCTTATAGTTATGAGCAATACTATTACAGTTCATCACTACTCCTGACCTTCTATTGCTAGCTTAGTATATGGATTCTAGTATGGACATTCATTATGATATCTATATAATTCATGATATTTTTCCCTAAGAAACTTTATACCTTTAGTTCTCTAGATTATATTATGCTCATGTATTATTTGTCTATTACCCGTTGAGTCCCAGAACTCACTACACCTTGAACTAGTTTTTCTTTTGCTAGGGAATAAGTAGATGATACAAGGACACTTGGAGGATCCTGACTACCGATCCCATGTCACATCCGAGGATGATTTTCTAGTTTTGTTTCCTATTTTATTTGTGTTTTGAATTTGTGAACTTGGTTTTCTAGCTTAGTCACATCCGAGTTCAGCTTTATGGTTTCTTGTATTTTGTTTGATGTTGCTGTGTCAAGCAGAGCCAGCTTGCAATTAGTTGTTTTATAGTTTTTCGTTCATTATTTTGTGACTTTCACTTTGTTTTGTTATAGCTGTGTGGGATGCTTATTATACAAGTGTGTAGTTATGTTCTTTTTATTTCAGCAATGTGGGCTGTGTATAAAATGCATGGTTGTGTATGTTCTAGCCGTGTGGGCTATTGTTGATAGTTTGTGAGTAGCCTTGTGGCATTGTATACATGTTTCATTGGTCAATGCTAGAGGGGAGGTGCTATCTAATTTTTCTTGGACAACCTTACCCTTGGGGCGTGATAATAATTGGTATCAGAGAGAGGTAGCTCTTCACCAGACTAATCGCTGGAAGAAGTACAAGCCAAAGCCATGATCTAGATCAAACAATGTGAGTGGAACCTTGAACGAAGTAGGGGAGACCCTAAGCAGTCCAGCAACTTGATGTTTGAGGGGAGGTCCTGAGCAAGTCAAGAGTGACTCAATGCTCGAGGGGAGGCCTTGAGCATGTCAAGAGTGATCCGATACTCGAGGGAGGCTCGAACCATGAGAATAATGGTGGTCCATCATTTGAGGGGAGGATTGTTAGGAATACAATCAATGCCCCACATTAGAAATATATGGAAAAGATCAAAGGTTTATAAGATGAAGACATCTCCGTTGGTATAAAGCCTTTAGGGTAGAGTCCAAAAACTGATCCATGAGGGCTTGGCTTAAAGTGGATAATATCATACTATTGTGGAGATATGTGCATATCTTTTGGGCACAACAACGGAGTGATCCACAACACTTTGTGGTGCCTGTCCAATTTCCATCAAGGCCTCAATTCTATTATGCATATCTTAAACTTTTTCAAGATCAACTTTGTTGGGACCGAAAAGTAGCTAGAGGGGGGGGGGGTGAATAGCTCGTCGTGTGCTAGATGCTCGTCGTTGTTTGCTTCTTCGAAGATGTGCAGCGAAAAATACAGAAACAAAACACACAACGCTAACAAGGTTGGTTTACTTGGTATCCACCTCACAAGAGGTGACTAGTCCAAGGATCCACACCTACTCACGCACCCTTCACTAATAAAGACCTCCTTTATGGTAACTACCAAAGGCGAAGAAGCCCTACAAGACTCTCAATACAAGAAGAAAGGGAAGGGATACAAGAATACAAGCACAAGCTTACAATAAGCGTAGAAAACCCTAACCCTAACTTTTCTCCTTGCCTTTGATCCGCCTCTTGACTTGGCAAGCTTCTAAGATCCTTCAAGAATTGGCGATCTGAGCTTTGAGAGCGTTGTGGAGGAGCTGGCGAGAGAGCTGAGATGAATCGGTGAAGAACTCCCAAAGACAACGCTCGCCTGCGGCTTAAATACGACACAACGGTCTGATCCCGATCGATTCGAAAACTCCCAATCGATCGGGAGGCTTTGGATCGATCCACGGATTGATCCAGAGGGCCTCTGTGCTATGGAAAAATGCCTGGATCGATCCACGGATCGATCCAGCGCTTATCGTGCGAAGCAGCAGCGTCCCAATCGATCCACTGATCGATTGGGACCTCTGGATTGATCCACTGATCGATCCAGAGGCTCTCTGTTCGCTGGGAGAGGCCTGGATCGATCCACGGATCGATCCAGCGCTTATCGCGCGAAGCAGCAGCGTCCCAATCGATCCACTGATTGATTGAGACCTCTGGATTGATCCACTGATCGATCCAGAGGCTCTCTGTTCGCTCGGAGAGGCCTGGATCGATCCATTGATCGATCCAGATCCTGGATCGATCCACTGATCGATCCAGCTCTTGGTTTTTGCCCAAAACCAAGTCCTAAGCCTCTAAAACCAACATCCGGTCAACCTTGACCTTTTGGTACATCATGCCTAGCATCTGGTAACTCCCTTGACCTGCCAGGACTCCTCACTAAGTGTCCGGTCAATCCCTTTGACCCACTTGGACTTTTCTCTTCGTGCCAAGTATCCGGTCACTCCCTTGACCTACTTAGACTTCAACCAGATGTCTGGTCAACCTTGACCCATCAGGATTTCCTCGTGCCAAATATCCAGTCAATCCTTTGACCTACTTGGACTTCCCCCAGATGTCTGGTCCACCTTGACCCATCTGGATTTCCCTTGCCTGGCTTCACTCACCAGGACTTTCACCTAGCTTCACTCACTAGGACTTTCACCTGGCTTCACTCACCAGGATTTCCTTCTGCCTAGCTTCACTCACTAGGACTTTCACCTGGCTTCACTCACCGGGGTTTCCTTCTGCCTAGCTTCACTCACTAGGACTTTCCATCTGCCTAACCTTCCAGTTAGGACTTCCCAGTCAGGTATCCGGTTATTCTTGACCTACTTGACTTTTCTTCATCCACACTGATCAGTCCCTGATCAGAATCTCCCCACATGAACAAGTGTACCTGCATTGTCCATGTGTCTACATGTATTGTCAAACATCGAAACTATGACCAAGACTCAAGCTTGGTCAACCAGGTCACCTTGACCTAAAGGATATTGCACCAACAATCTCCCCCTTTTTGATGTTTGACAATACCTTTAAGTTAGGACCACTCTGAGTTAAGCTAATCCCATAGCCTTAACTCTCTTCATGCCAAAGTATGAATGTTGGTTCCCTTCATTCTCCCCCTATGACCTCCCCCATAGGTAATGAAGGCCTAACTTAAACCACACATTCTCCCCCTATTGGCACACATCAAACAAACACTATCTCTCCCCCTGAAGAGATACTCATCATTGGTTACAACTTCACGCGTTGAACCTTTATCCCTTTTGAAACTCTCCCCCTGAAGAGATACTCAAGGTTGTGATCAACATCATAATGAAGGTCCCATACCCTTCATTTTCCCTCTATTCTACCTCAATGTAGACACATACCCAACCTTGAGCATTTTTCAACCACTTGAAATACCACTTGAAATCATGAGGATATCTATTCCCCATTTCAAGTTCAAATGCTCATTCATGAGCATTTTCTCTAAAGAAGGTTAACCACCCTCCAAGGTTCATGAAAAATAATTTTTCATGTCTTTAAAGAGTCCCTCCCCCTAAAGACATGATGGTATCTTCTGTCATTGTACCAACAATGACTTGGAATCCCTAAACCTTTAGGAAACCCAAATTTAGAAGTTTTGAGGTTCAAATGTTCAAAATTTGAAACAAACCTCAACCTAAACTTCAATTTAGTCTTTCTTAACCAATCCATCCTTGTTTTCAACATGAAAACACCCTTTTTATGTATACAAATGTATTTGAGGGGTTTGGAATGGTTACATTGACTAAACAAGGTTTAAAATACTGAAATCAGGGTTTCTCAACCAAAAACAGCATCCTGGATTGATTGGAGTTGGGTTCCAATCGATTGAACCTAGCTGAATCGATCCACTGATCGATTCAGGATGTGTGGGTCGATCGGCTGATCGATCCAGCGAGCTTCTGCTCATGAGAGTTGCCTTTTGAATCGATCCACTGATCGATTCAGGCACTCCAATCGATCCATGGATCGATCGGAGCTCTGATAGTTGCTGAATTTCAAATTCAGCCAACTTCAGAAACCCCTAGAAAATTCTACAAAAATCCAAAAATCATGAAATTTCGTGTAGACATTAGTTAGGGCATACTTTATCATGGAAAAATAGTTTTCTATGAAAATACATCATATTTTCAAAGATTTACACAAGCTTGAAAACTTGCTAAAACTTTAGCGTTTTCATCAAGTTTGTTTCTAACTATTCAATGGTGATTACTATCAAAAGATAGCCTTCACCAAGGTTTTTCAAAATCATTTTCAAAACTAATATCCCATCATGTTCCTTGGGCTTAATGTACATGACTTGTACATTAGCTTTCCCAATGATGGGAAAACACATAACTATGTGTTTTGATGAATTTAACTCAAAATAATGCACTAAATCAACATCTTGAGTTTTGTTCATCATCCTAACATCTCACTTGTATCCAATGTGCACTAAAACACATACAAGTTATCTTATTGGTCTTTGTGAGATGTAAAGTTTGGTTTTTCCCTAATCTAGGGATCATGCATATCTATCTAGACATTTTGTGGATATTGAGCATCCACTTAGGATGTTACTTGTAAATACCACTTGTTGACAACACTTGTTGAAAACACTTGTTGATAAATGCCATTTGTCCTTGCTTTTAAGGAATTAGACATAATGCATGATAATGTAATGGCATACATCAAAATGAAATAATTTTCAAAAGAAAATATCCTATAACTACATGATGTATGAATGTCATGACATGGTATTTTTGGATTTTTCATAATAAAACATGAATGCAAAAATAGACATGATGTCATGGCATATGATGGGCAACCAATCATGGCAAGGTTTAGCATAAATAAAATATACCTAGATTACCTATCTAAGTATCCTTAACTACTTAGCTAACTCAAAATACACCACTTGTTTTAACTTAAAGTGTTAAACCTAGATTGCCCTAAATGCTTCAAAGAAATGCCAAACCTAAATTGACATTTCTATGTCTCTTGATTTGTTTATGCCATTTAAAAATTAAGCATATCCTCAAATGTTGGCATATTCCATCTTTCCTCAAGAGTAATCACATAAGTCAAGGCCAGGATTGCCTTAAATTTTTAAGAGAATACCAAAATCTCAACTTGGTATTTCTCTAGGTTTTCCAAGTTTATGCCATTTTTATAGATAAAATCAATTTTTCCCATTAGGCACATCTTACTCTTTCAAGGAGTAAATAATAATTCCATTTCATTTTCAAAGGTTAACAAAAACCTTGAAAATGCTCCTTGAGTGTCAATTTCCTCAAAGTTGGGTTAACTACCCTTCTAATCGGAATTGACACTCTCTAACCCATCTATGGGGTAGAGAAGATGCTCCTAGGAACCCAACACCTATTGGTGCTCCTTGGATGCTCTAGGTACTCACTAGGGATAACTTCCCTAGATACCTTCCTAGTGACCTTGTTGGGCTTTTTAGAAGCCTTGGTCACATTTTCTAAGTCAACTCTAGGGATAGCCTCCCTTGTGACCTTGTTAGTGACTTTCTTAGACTTCTTAGAAGTCTTAGTCACTTTGGTTGCAAAGATACTTCCAGGAATATCTTCCCTTGTATCCTTGACTTGACCTCTAGACTTAGGGTTTGTTCCATAACTATATGGAACCCTATGATAACTAGGCACATCCTTTTTAGCTTTGGGTTTGTATCCCAAACCTCTATGGCCATTGGATGGCTTTTGTACCCCTAAACTTAGGTCATGCTCATTTTGCCCTAATACGATATTTTCCAATCTTTTTAGGGTCTTTTCTAATTTATCAAGTCTTGACCTCAAGACTTGATTTTCCCTGACTAAGTCCTTAGTATTTGATTTATCATTTGATCCATGAGCATTTTTATTCTTGGGCTTGTATCTATTATCCTTAGTGTTCTCGCCCAAATGTCTATCTACCTTCCTAACCTTAGGTTGGGTAGTCTTGGCATGTAGGGCCACATGCTTTTCCTTAATGCCCTCATGCTTTCTATTCTTATGGTAAATTGCATTAAAATGATAAAAATTGGAGCTATCATGCTTTTTACCATAATGTAAAGGGGTAGGCTCAATAAATGTTACCTTCTTCTTTACCTTGGAGGCTCCACCTTGACTAGTGCCTCCTTGAGCCTTGACCATCTTCTTCCCCTTGGGGCATTGACTTCGGTAATGCCCTTTTTGTTGACACAAGAAACACACAATGTGCTCCTTGCTCTTCTTTGTCCCGGGGGTGGTCTCCTTGGGCTTCTCCTTGCCCTTTTGTGTCACTTGACCCTTCTTCTTGGCCAAGTTAGGGCATTTACTTTTGTAATGCCCATGTTCCCTACATTCAAAGCATATGATATGATTTTTATTATTAATTGAAATTTTTATACCTTTTTGTGTAGGGATGTCACTTTCTCCTTTTGATCCGGAGGTTGAAGCTTCCTCTTGATCAGAACTTGATTCTCCTCCATTTGAATTTGCTTTACTCGTGAAGGTGGAAGCTTCTTCCTCTTCCTCTTCTCTTGACCCGGATGTAGAAGCTTCTCCTTCTTCTTGATCCGGCGTCACCAAGGATTGCTCCCCCTCAATCCTAGAGATGGAGGCTTCATCATCTTGTACATGGAACAAGGAGTATGCTCCCTCCTTGTTCCCTTCATTGCATTCCCTCGAAAATGAAGCTTCTTCTTGGACTTCTTCTTCGGAGGTTGAGCATCTCTCAACCTCGAAGTCCTCCTCTTGATCTTGCTCCAATGAGTCACCCTCTTTGGATTCTTCATGATCTTGTACAGTGGAGGGGATCTCATGGATTGATGCCAACTTGCTCCATAGCTCCTTGGCATCTTCAAACTCTCCAATTTTCTCCAAAATGTTGCTAGGCAATATGTTGACCAAAAGTTTGGTCACTTTATCATTGGCCTCGCACCTTTGGACTTGCTCTTGGCTCCACTTGCTTCTCTTGAGAACTTTGCCCTTTGAGTTTGTTGTAGTCTTGAAGCCTTCCATAAGAGCAAACCATTGCTCTATCTCCATCATAAGAAAATTTTCGATTCTTGATTTCCAAGAATCGAAGCTTGTAGATGAATATGGTGGAGCCACCCTTGTATCAAATCCAAGTCCATCTTGGAATTGCATCTTGAAATTGAGCTTTTGAATTTCTTTGACTTTGACAATTTTTCTTCAACTTCTTCACCCTCTAGCTCTTCTTGTTATGCTTGACCCTTCGGACGATGATTCCGGTGAAGAGCGACCTCGCTCTGATACCACTTGTTGGGACCGAAAAGTAGTTAGAGGGGGGGGGGGGGTGAATAGCTCGTCGCGTGCTAGATGCTCGTCATTGTTTGCTTCTTCGAAGATGTGCTGCGGAAAATACAGAAACAAAACACACAACGCTAACAAGGTTGGTTTACTTGGTATCCACCTCACAAGAGGTGACTAGTCCAAGGATCCAGACCTACTCACACACCCTTCACTAATAAAGACCTCCTTTATGGTAACTACCAAAGGCGGAGAAGCCCTACAAGACTCTCAATACAAGAAGAAAGGGAAGGGATATAAGAATACAAGCACAAGCTTACAATAAGCGTAGAAAACCCTAACCCTAACTTTTCTCCTTGCCTTTGATCCGCCTCTTGACTTGGCAAGCTTCCAAGATCCTTCAAGAACTGGCGATCTGAGCTTTGAGAGCGCTGTGGAGGAGCTGGTGAGAGAGTTGAGATGAATCGGTGAAGAACTCCCGAAGACAACGCTCGCCTGCGGCTAAAATACGACGCAACGGTCGAATCCCGATCGATTCGAAAACTCCCAATCGATCGGGGAGGCTTTGGATCGATCCACGGATCGATACAGAGCGCCTCTGTGCTATGGAAAAACGCCTGGATCGATCCACGGATCGATCCGCTATCGCCTGGCGCGGCGTCCAATCGATCCACGATCGATTGGGACCTCGATTGATCCAGATCGATCCGATGCTCGGGGGCTCGGTGGATCGATCTACGATCGATCCAGGCTGCTATCGAGCGGCGTAGCCAATCGATCTATCGATCGATTGGGACCTCTGATTGATCCACCGATCGATCCGAGGCTCTCTGATCGGGGAGGGATCGAATCGATCGATCGATCTGGAGCCTCGGATCGATCGATCGATCTGATCCACTGATCGATCCAGCTCTTGGTTTTTGCCCAAAACCAAGTCCTAAGCCTCTCAAACCAACATCCGGTCAACCTTGACCTGTTGGTACATCATGCCTAGCATCTGGTCACTCCCTTGACCTGCCAGGACTCCTCACTAAGTGTCTGGTCAATCCCTTTGACCCACTTGGACTTTTCTTTTCGTAATAAGTATCCTGTCACTCCCTTGACCTACTTGGACTTCAACCAGATGTCTGGTCTGTTAGTTAGAGCCCTAGAGCCAATCATTTGATGATTGTATGGACTCATGTATATCATATTCTTTTATATTAATAAAGGCATTTGTTTGGTTATTATACTTATTTATATTAGTGCCAAATAGACTAAGTATAATAGCGTCCTTGAGTAGAAGGTTCATACCTATATCAATCGATTAGTTGAATCGATAGTGAGATAATATAGGGAACATTACTCTAAATCATTCCTAGTCGAGTATTAGCATTCAGGGACAATGTTAATACAATAAAACTAGCATGTAGGTCAGCTCGATGACTTGATCTCACAAGTCATGGATATAGAGATATCAAGCTGACACATGGGTATGCATTAGAAAATGTATACTGAATGACCCACCATGAGAAAGTATCATGGATCGTTATATGAGTGTCATATACTTTCTCATGTGGCTATTAGTATGACTATTAGTCCTTAGACCTGAAGTCACCATGGATCCCTACATAAGGAGTTATGTGCTTTTGTTTCGTCAAACGTCACCCGTAACTGGGTGGACTATAAAGGCGATTACTGGGTATATAACGAATTATGTAGAGGGATGTGAGTGATGTAGATGGGATCTATCCCTCCCATATGACGGGAGCGACGTCGGTATTCTTGATAGAGTGAGACCACTAAGTGCATGGCCATGCCCAAATGAGTCAACATTAGATGTTGAGCTCATTTGATCGAGTGAGTCTACTTGGAGTTCAAGATTTAGATTGATTAGAGGATGACACGGTCTATGCCTCATATTGATCAATCTAGATGTCTAGGATAGAAGGACACTTGTCATTATTTTGTGAGTAGTCACAATTGGTAGTCACAAGGTGATGTCGGATCTCGACATTCTTGTAACTTGGGTAGTAATGATGTGTTGCTAGATACAGCTCATTACTTATGCTCCTAAATGGGTTTAGGGCATTGCCAACGTTACAAGAACCTATAGGGTCACACACTTAGGACAATTAGGTGGATATTAGGTTCATATGATGAACCAAGAGGATTAGATTCATTTGATGAATCAAATTGGATTAAGAGTAATCCTAATTGGGCTAACTTGAGTTCGACTCAAGTTGATTCATGTGTTAAATGAGTCTAATTTAGATTTTGACTCATTGAATCAATTTAATTTAATGAATTAGATTCATTATATTAAGTTGGCTCGAATCAAATGGTTGGATTAGATCCACCATGGTAGAGATTGAGTCAAGTTTGACTTGACTTGAGAAGGAAGACCAAAGGTCAATTTTGACTTGACCTTTTTGCCACCTCATTGGTGAGTTGGCATTAGGTGGACCAATAATGATGTTCCACATCATTATGGGTGCCACCTCATGGAAGTAACAAAGCCACTCTCTTAATGGTTTCATATTAATTGCAATTAATGCAATTAATGTGATTTTATGGTTTCATATTAATTGCAATTAATGCAATTAATGTGAATTTTGAAAATGTGGCCGGACACTTGGTTTTTGGGTGAAGAAATTGATTTTTCATTCACTTGTGTGCATCTTCCTCCTTCTCCCTCTCAAGCTCTCCCTCTCCCTCACCTCCCTTGGCCGAACCACATAGGTGCTAGCACACCTTGGTTTTTGGTCATCTCCATCTAGTGTGTCCGTGTGGATACTTCTAGAGGACCGGCGCTTGACGGTCTTGAGATCCGGCATCATTTGGATGAGCGGGAACGGCATCGCATCAAGAGTAAACACTTTTCCTCATAGATCTAAGTAGTAGATCAGTTTTGAACTCATCAAGAAATAGTTTTCAAATTTTTCAAATCTTTTGCGAACGGCTACTTGGGTCCTCCGCGACCATGGCCTAGTTAGCCACTGAAGAACCCAACAAAGGTATCGAGCCATGCAAAGACTTGTACGAGTTAGTTTTGGTTTTGGAAAACAAAAAGATTCTGTGCTTTTCTGTAAAATTCAATTTTATGTTTTTATGGGTAATTTTTTATATAGGCTGTCTCGTGTGCGGCACATGACACATAACGGCTTATCGGAGCCCAAATTTCGTGCAAATCTTTTGGGACAGCGGACTCGGGTGCCTTTAGATCGGCGAGCAACTCACGATGGTTAGATCGTGGGCGCTGCCCAACCCGGAAGGTTTTGCGATCGCAATCCTAAATCGAACGAACATGGCGAAGATTTTTCCGAAATGGTAATGTCTCGGCCCAAATCGCTTTGGGACAGCGGGTTTAGCTGTTGGATTGCAAAGGAACCCTCGCGATGGTTAGATCGGTAGGGGCGCTGCCCCTAGGAGGGGATCCGCGAGGATCGACGTCTCGACTACAGAAACGGGACCAGGAAATTTTACTTAAATTGTGTAAAAATTAATGAATTGAAAATATATAATTTTGAATTATATATATTAATTTGTGATAGTCATGGCCCAAAGCCCAATATGATTGGTTGTGTTGTAATAATTCATAATTACGGCTGCATGGAGTTGTGTGTGTTGTATTTATTTTATTATTCTGTCCGACTGCCTCTTTTTATTCTTGTTGTAAATTAGATTTAGACTGAATGTAACTTGAGTTTCATGTAATGTACAAATTGGAATGTACAAATTGAGCGGTGGAGGCGGAGGCGGATGACTGAGGCTGACAACGACACAAGGTGGTCAAGAGGCGCTTGGAAGTTGTTGATTGACCTAGGTTGACTCAATCGATCTTCTCATTTGAGAGATCGTAGTAGGGCCATGACTAAATCACAAATAGATTAATTAATTAATTATTATGTATTTGATGCATGTTTAATAATTAATTAATTAATTAGTGCCTAACGATTAGATTAGATCTAAGTGCACATTATGCACATTATGCACCTTGCGATTAGATTAGATCTAAGTCGCGCACAAGATGCATTCTTGATTAGATTAGATCTAGATCGAACCAACTCTAAAATGCCTAATGCCGCTATCTATCACTACCTCGATCACATGTATTATTGAATCGCAAAGCGGCAACAATACATATTATCTTGGTAAGTGGAGGACAATCTTCGGTGCCTCTATCAACGCATGGGTGAATAAAACTCAATTAGATTGAGTATTCATAGTTACTCGAGTTGGATCGAGTCAACTATAGGCATTCTTCCAATAGTTGGAAAGATAGGTCAATATCACATCTATATTAACTCTCGGGCGTAAGCCAAAGCTAACTCGAGTTTTAATATAAATGCGGATATTGATTCTATAAACAAGAGTTGCATAGAGATGTAATTGGTAATCGTTACCTACCGATCATACTAAGCCTTGGGCGTATTAACCAAAGCTAACTAAAGGGTTAGTATGATGTGGATCTTGTCCCAGAATTATAGAATTCGGGGGGAGCATCATTTAATTAAAGGCCTAATTAAATGATTTTAAAGAATATGATACTTATTTCCATTTACATCTTGGAATTGCCATGGCTATAATCGTTTTTTCTCCTCCCTGATCCTTAAGAAGGACAAGCTCAAGGAGCAAATTTCTGATCAGTAAACCCTGAGAATAGTTCTCACTAACGAATCAGACGCGTAGTGGAGCGCCAGGCTCCTCACGCGACAATGAGCTAGCAAGATGATGCTTACAAGAAGCATCAAGCGATTTATTAGATGTCATCAATGCTCGCAACCATGAACTCGAGCCTGGAAGCAACGAGTTAATGGGGTGCTACGATGGTTGCACATCTTTGTCAACTATATCAAGGACAGCGTGGCACGAAGAGGAAATAAGATCTTAACAAGAAGAGAAATAAGATTTCTACTGTATAAATGTTATAAGTCAACCTCTCTATCTCTTCTCGGTATTAGATAGATGTGCTTATTTACTGGTAATGTACAAGCAGAAATAGGAGCATTGACAAAAGATAGACCGTCGGAGCAATGGATGGGGAGTAGTCATTTTCAGAGGGACTTATTTTCTATCTCGGCCCTCCGGCTTATACTAAGAGTTGAGCGATTGTTTGTCACGCATTGACTAAGAACATTATATCGGTTTGTTTGGACAAGAGGATTTTCGCTATAATAAAGAACAAATGTTGTTCTATCTATTTAAACGATATGTTCTATTGTAGTGCACCTCGATAAAAGGACTCTATATTCTAGATCTAGAGAGCCCTATCTATAACGTAGTACCAAGAGGTTCAAATCGAACGATGAATACTATCTCATTCGGCGGCATCGCTTAGGTCATATAAATGACAAGCGCTGACAAGGTCCTCGAGCCTCCCAATAAGAGATGATGGTTCAATTTCTTTTGAATCGAATCACACCACCTACACTCACGCGTGAGTCATGGCATCTGGCGTATAAATGATAATTAGGGACTCCTTTATAAGTAGCACGCATGAAAGAAGGCTAAGTTTCATTGCGACTCACACATTGTTAGTAGTGAGGTGTGTGGCCCCTACCAAAGCCTTGTCTAATATGGCTTGGTGTGTGTGTACATAAATCTGATCCTTTTGCTAAAAGACTGGCCTCCTTTGAAAGTACAAAGGCCCTTTAATGAAAGTGTGTATATAAGAACATGTATATCTTCACATTTACTTAAGCGGCAAGAGTATTCGGAAGTTGGAAAGAGTCGAGGTGGATACTGTGATCTTTCAAAAATACTCCTGCTCGTGTTGTACGTACTACCAAAGAAGACTTGAGAGCAGTCTTATAGATACTTACGTGGACTTTGAGCGAGGATGATCATATCTGGGGAGTTAGTTCGGGATATACGGCACACAGACGACGCCTTTTCATACGGAACCGACCAAATGGTAGTATATCCATGAAAAGACGAAGGAAGACACCTTATATATGTACGGGACATATCTATGATCGGCATATCTATGGCATTTTCACGGCAGGACTTTGGGGTTGTGAGGCAGCTTACATAAAGGGGTATCCATCAAAGAGTCACTGAAAGCAGCAACTCCACTTCATTCCGATTATTTACGGCTAAGATATTCACTCGAGGCTATCCTCGAAGGACAAGTACGCTTCCGGCATCACACACGACGAGACAAGACGTGGCACGGGGTGCATATTTCACGGACGTTAGGGTAGTTGTGGCAGTACAGGTCTGCTGGCCAATAGCATATGCCATTCAAAGAAAGAAGGAAGATATCCCAGTAGGGAAAGTTGGAATTCGCAACTTCCGATCGGTTTGAACCGTGGAACCACAAAGGGGTCAGTGTAAGGATCGGATGTTGCCTCGATGTGGATGATGTTGTTCGAGAAAGACGACAGTCTTGTTAAGATGATGTTGGGCCTTCGGCAACGCAATGTACTCACCTTTCTCTTTGGTCGATAGAATGCCATGAATAGAGATACTCATACGGCGAGGGAGGATAAGCCTACCACCATCGCTAGAAGTTGCCTCATAGCTGATATCGTCGATTCGAGAAATCGATGAGCTGGAGTGGATAGATTCTAAATGGATAGAAGCCATGTACACCGACAAAGTATGGACTTTGGTTGATCCACCAAGGGTAAACCCATCATTAAGCAAAGAGACAGGGATGGACCGACAAGGGTCGACTTATAGCTAAAGGTTTCAAGGCATTAAAGGTATCGACTATGATGTCCTTTTCTCCAAAGGGCGATTGACTTTAGTGTCCATCCGGATTGCGTTTGCTTCGGATCATAAACACCACCTGACTAAGTGAGATATGGCAGATGGATGTCAAAGCTGCGTTTACGAATGAAGAAACCTACTCGAGGATGCATGCTGACAACACGAGGTTTTGTAGATCCACAAAGATACTAGTAGAGTATGCAAGCCGCATAGATCCATTTATGGACTAAAGCAAGCTTAAGCTTCTCGGGCTGGAATCTTCGATTCGATGATGCGATCAAACAGTTTGGTTTCATCAAGAATGAAGATGAGCCTTGTGTCTACAAGAAGGTTGTAGGGACATAGTTGTCTTCCTCATATTGTATGTGGATGACATACTACTCATTGGGAAGGACATCCCTATGCTTCAGTCTGTCAAGACATGGCTAGGAGTTGCTTCTCAATGAAGGACTTAGGTGAGGCATCTCGTATTCTTGGGATACGATCTATAGAGATAGATCTAAGAGATTGCTTGGCCTAAGTCGAGTACATATATTGACAAGGTACTCCTTCGGTTTGCCATGCGAAATTCCAAGAAGGATTTGCGATGTCACATGGCGTGAGTCTTCGAAGACTCAAGGTCCCTCTTCTAGAGAGGAGAGACCGCATGGATCAGATCCCTTATGCCTCAGCCATAGGATCGATCATGTACGCCTTGCGTACTGACCGGATGTCTCGTATGCTTTGAGCATGACGAGAAGATACCAGGTGAAAGTCATTGGATAGCGGTCAAGAATATTCTTAAGTACTTACGAAGGACTAAAGAATATTTCTTGATATATGGAGGCAATGATGAGCTAACGTAAGGGTTACGGTGATGCTAACTTTCGACCGATCGGGATGATTACCGATCGCGGTTCGTATTTTGCATTAATGGTGCCACCGAAGAGTTCGAGGATCGATTGATTCTATGAGTATATTTTGCATCGAGGCGCGAAGGAGAGTTGGATCCGCAAGTTCATCATTGAACATGGGGTGGTTCCTAGCATCGCTGACCCAGTTGAGCTCTATTGTGACAACAATGGAGCTATAGCACAGGCGAAGGAACCGACCAAGCACATACTACGGCGCTTCCATCTCATTCGAGAGATTATCGATAGAGGAGATGTGAAGATTTGGAGAGTACCTACAGAGGCTAACATTGCAGATCCCTTGACCAAGGCATGATGGTCACACTAGGTCTTTAGGCCTTAGAGCCTATCTTGATTGGCACTAGTGCTAGTGGGAGATTGTTAGTTAGAGCCCTAGAGCCAATCATTTGATGATTGTATGGACTCATGTATATCATATTCTTTTATATTAATAAAGACATTTGTTTGGTTATTATACTTATTTATATTAGTGCCAAATAGACTAAGTATAATAGCGTCCTTGAGTAGAAGGTTCATACCTATATCAATCGATTAGTTGGATGATATAGGGAACACTACTCTAAATCATTCCTAGTCAGTATTAGCATGAGACAATGTTAATACAATAAGACTAACATGTAGACCCGACTTGATCTCACAGTCATGATAGAGATATCGTGACACATGGGTATGCATTAGAGAATGTATCTTGAATAACCCACCATGAGAAAGTATCATGGATCGTTATATGAGTGTCATATACTTTCTCATGTGGCTATTAGTATGACTATTAGTCCTTAGAACAAGTCACCATGGATCCCTCAATAAGGATGTATGTGCTTTGGTTTACAAACGTCACCTGAATGGACTATAAAGGCGATATCGGGTATATCTAATTATGTAGAGGAGTGATGTGATGTAGATGGGATCTATCCTCCCATACGAGCTACATCGGTATTCTTGATAGAGTGAGACCACTTGCATGTGCACATTGCCAAATGAGTCAACATTAGATGTTGAGCTCATTTGATCGAGTGAAGTCTACTTGAGGTTCAAGATTTAGATTGATTAGAGGATGACACGGTCTATGCCTCATATTGATCAATCTAGATGTCTAGGATAGAAGGACACTTGTCATTATTTTGTGAGTAGTCACAATTGGTAGTCACAAGGTGATGTCGGATCTCGACATTCTTGTAACTTGGGTAGTAATGTGTTGCTAGATACCGCTCATTTCTTATGCTCCTAAATGGGTTTAGGGCATTGCCAACGTTACAAGAACCTATAGGGTCACACACTTAGGACAATTAGGTGGAGATTAGGTTCATATGATGTACCAAGAGGATTAGATTCATTTGATGAATCAAATTGGATTAAGAGTAATCCTAATTGGGCTAACTTGAGTTCGACCCAAGTTGATTCATGTGTTAAATGAGTCTAATTTAGATTTTGACTCATTGAATCAATTTAATTTAATGAATTAGATTCATTATATTAAGTTGGCTCGAATCAAATGGTTGGATTAGATCCACCATGGTAGAGATTGAGTCAAGTTTGACTTACTTGAGAGAAGAAGGCCAAAGGTCAATTTTGACTTGACCTTTTGCCACCTCATTGGTGAGTTGGCACATTAGGTGGACCAATAATGATGTTCCACATCATCATGGGTGCCACCTCATGAAATAACAAAGCCACTCTCTTAATGGTTTCATATTAATTGCAATTAATGCAATTAATGTGAATTTTGAAATGTCCACTTGTTTTGGGTGAAGAAATTCATTTTTCATTCACTTGTGTGCATCTTCCTCCTTCTCCCTCTCAAGCTCTCCCTCTCCCTCTCCTCCCTTGGCCGAACCACATAGGTGCTAGCACACCTTGGTTTTTGGTCATCTCCATCTAGTGTGTCCATGTGGATACTTCTAGAGGACCGGCGCTTGACGGTCTTGAGATCCGACATCATTAGGACGAGCGGGAACGCGAAGGGCATCGCATCAAGGGTAAACACTTTTTCCTCATAGATCTAAGTAGTAGATCAGTTTTTGAACTCGTACAAGAAATAGTTTTTCGAATTTTTATACGAATCTTTGCACGGATCTACGGCTTTGGGTCCTTCGGGGTTTCCGCGACGTATCCATCTGGATTTCCTCGTGCCAAGTATCCAGTCAATCCTTTGACCTACTTGGACTTCCCCCAGATGTCTGGTCCACCTTGACCCATCTGGATTTCCCTTGCCTGGCTTCACTCACTAGGACTTTCACCTAGCTTCACTCACTAGGGTTTTCCATCTGCCTAGCTTCACTCACTAGGACTTTCACCTGGCTTCACTCACCAGGATTTCCTTCTGCCTAGCTTCACTCACTAGGACTTTCACCTGGCTTCACTCACCAGGATTTCCTTCACTAGGACTTTCACCTGGCTTCACTCACCAGGGTTTCCTTCTGCCTAGCTTCACTCACTAGGACTTTCCATCTGCCTAACCTTCCAGTTATGACTTCCCAGTCAGGTATCCGGTCATTCTTGACCTACTTGACTCTTCTTCATCCACACTGATCAGTCCCTGATCAGAATCTCCTCACATGAACAACTGCACCTGCATTGTCCATGTGTCTACATGTATTGTCAAACATCCAAACTATGACCAAGACTCAAGCTTGGTCAACCAGGTCACCTTGACCTAAAGGATATTGCACCAACAAACTTTACTCCCACTAGCTCTTCAAGAAATAAATTTCCTTCCTAAAAATACCCTTTTTAGCAAAAAAACACTTTGCCTTGTATGGGATTATAAAAGTAATATCCTTTCATTTCCTTGGGATATCCTATAAAATAGTACTTATCTAATTTGGATCCTAGTTTATTTGAAAATTGGCGTCGAATGTAAATCTTACAATCCTAAATCTTTATAAAATATATCTTGAGATTCTTCCCAATCCATATAGTATATGGTGTCTTTATGATGACTTTAGACATAACACGATTAAGTGTGAAAGCAACCATCTCTAAAGTAAATCCCTAGAAAAAAGAAGGAAGATATGTTTGATTCATCATTAACCATATCATATCTAATAAAGTATGATTTTTACTTTCTGATACACCATTCTGTTGTGGTGTTTTAGGAGGAGTGAGTTGATATATGATCCCAAACTCAACAAGATGGTCGTGAAACTTTTGGCTAATGTATTCCCCATCTCGATCTGATCAAAGCATCTTAATACACTTTTCATGTTGGTTTTGTACTTCATTATTGAATTCTTTGAACTCTTCAAAGAATTCAAACTTGTGTTTCATGAGAAACACAACCATATCTACTAAAATCATTAATAAGCATAATAAAGTATTGATAGCTTCCTCTAGCTACTACATTGAAAGGGCCACAAACATCAGTATGTATGAGTCTTAACAAATCATTAGCTCTTTTGTTGTGTCAACTAAAAGGAGTCTTTGTCATCTTGCCTAGTAGACAAGATTTACATGCCTCGTATGTTTTAAAATAAAATGAGTCCAAAAATCTATCCTTAAGGAGTTGGGATATGTTATTTTCATTAATGTGACCCAAGAGTCAATGCTAGAGATTGATGGATCGAAAGCGCCAGAGGGGGGGGGGGTGAATAGCGCTCGTGGCTATTTTAACGATTTAAAACACAGAATAGAAACGCAGCGGAAAGTAAAATCAAACACACAGAGACGCAGGTGTTTTACTTCGTTCGGAGCCTATGGCGACTCCTACTCGAAGGCCCGCGGTCCTTGACCGCTTTCGGTGGGCAACAACTATATATCGGAAAGATTACAATTTGAATTACAATTAATGCAATAAGTAAACTAATACCGACAACAAAAGATCGAAGAGTCTGAGCTTCGGGTTGTCGACATCGAGTAGTAGCACTTCAAGGTCGTCTCGTTGGCAGCACTTCACAGAAGAAAGCTTAGAATGTGTTGTTACTTGAAGCTACACCTCAACCCTCTTTTTATATGAGGTTCCGGGCGCCTGGGACCTTTCCGGGCGCCTGGAGTGTAACGTAGCCAGCCAACTAGGTTGCTCCACGTGGTGAAGTCGCGCAGGGGATAAAGTTTGGTCCCCGGCGCCCGGACCTGTTCCGAGAGCCCGGACCTCCGGGTGCCCGGATCCATTCCGGGTGCCCGAACCACCTTTTTCCAGCAGGTTCCTCTCCTGCAAAACAAGGTTAGTCCAAGCAAATACCCTGCAAGACAGTGTTAGAATCTGATAAAACATAGTAAAGAAAAACTGACAGTCTTCGGACTGTCCGAGTCTGACTTCGGATTCCCAACCGGAAACCCTAGGTCGACCCGACGCCTACTGTTCCCTCTACGGGGAACGCGTCCTCACCTACTCCCCTCAGGAGAGATTACCTGATGCCAGTCCGGTCCTCCAAACCGACTGGACTTTCCGCCTAGGGTTACCACCCCCTAGGACCTAGGGTTACCGCCCCCTAGGGTTTTTCTCCACCTAGGGTTACCACCCCCTAGGACCTAAGGTTGCCGCCCCTTAGGATTTTCCTCCACCTAGGGTTACCGCCCCCTAGGACCTAAGGTTGCCGCCCCTTAGGGTTTTCCTCCACCTAGGGTTACCGCCCCCTAGGACCTAAGGTTACCACCCCTTAAGGTTTTCCCTCACCTAGGGTTACCGCCCCCTAGGACCTAAGGTTACCACCCCTTAGGGTTTTCCCTCACCTAGGGTTACCGCCCCCTAGGACCTAAGGTTACCACCCCTTAGGATTTTTTCTTTGCCTAACCACAGCTAGGACTTTCCTGAAACGCTTATTCAACACATTAGATCACCACAAACCTTAACTTTGAATCCTTTGCCATTATCAAAACTCAGGTTCGATCGTCGGATGCTTCCCGCACCAACAGAGATATGTTTTATTTAAATTATTAGGTTTGAACCATTTGGTATTTATGTTATAGATTGGGTTTTCAAACTCTAGAACATAGAGTCCATTCATATGACATGCACTATAATAGAACATTTCATTGAAATAAAGAGAATAACATTTGTCCTTTATTATCAATGAAAAATCTTTCTTGTCTAAATAAGAAATAGAGATAATGTTCTTCGTTAAAGCTGACACATAATAGCACTCTTTAAGTTCTAAAATAAGCCCACATAGAAAAGATAAAGAATATGTTCCTACAGCTATAGTAGCAATCCTTACGCCATTGCCTACTCGTAGGTCCACTTTTCCCTTCATCAATGATCTACTATTTTTGAGGCCTTGCACATTCAAATAAATGGGAGACGCACAGTCAGTATCTAATATTTATGAAGAAGAAATAGATAAATTAACTTCTATAACAAATATACCTAAGGTTGAATTATCACTTCTCTTCCTTTTTACTTCCTCGAGCTACAGCTTGCAGTTCCTATTCAAGTGTTTAGTCTCACCATAGTGGAAGTAGGTTCCTTTCTTAGCCACCCCACCTTTAGGTTTCAATGCATGAGACCTAGCCTTGCCTTTGGCATGGGGCATACCCTTACCTTTGTACTATCATTTGCCTTTGCCCTTTTGCACCATCAAAATGTTACTAGGCTTTACGAAGGTTGAGTTTAGCAGTTCTCAACATGCCTAACATATCAGGGAATGACTTGTAAATTTTATTAATATTATAGTTCATAACAAATTGACTGTAGTCTTCTAGCAACAATTGTAAAAAAAGGTCAGTTGGTAATTCTTGGCCCAATAGAAATCCCAATCTTTCAAAGTTCTCAATATACCCAATCATTTTAAGTACATGAGTTCCTGTTGCTGCGAGAAGCATCCGACGATCGAACCTGAATTTTGATAATGACAAAGGATTCAAAGTTAAGGTTATTTGTGATCTAATGTGTTGAATGAGTTTGCAGGAAAAGTCCTAAGGTATCTTAGGCAAAAGTTCTAGCTGCAGTTAGGTAGGTAGGAAAACCCTAGGGGGTGGTAACCCTAGGCGGAAGCCTTGGCGGGTCAAGGCCTTCGGGCAAAAGTCCTAGAGTCGGATACTCTATGTGAAAATTCGGGTATCGTGGATCGGGTGGAAAGTCTGGGCGGGTCGTGGAGCGAACGTCCAGCAGAAAGACCTGAAGACTCAAGCGCTGATCAAAGCCCAGTCGATCTGGAGGATCAAACTAGCAACATGTATACTCTCCTGAGTGGAGTAGGTGAGGACACATTCCTCACAGAGGGAACAGTAGGCGTCAATTTGACCTAGGGTTTCCGGTCGAAAATCCAAAGTCAAAATTGGACAGTACGGTGACTATCGTGTTGGGATGTATACTATAAGCCTAGCTTTTGTATGAACATCTGTTTTGAAATATTTTGAAATGAGAATCACTTTGGTCAAATGTTTACATTCTATATTTATATATAAATCAATGCAGTTGTCCATTTAATTTATATTGTAGATAACATGGTGTGTGGTGCCACACAGAAGATCATGTTATCAATTCCTTATAAATTATAAATAGCAGCTCATAACCAAGATGGATTGGGATAAACCATGGGAATGGTTGTAGTGTAATTTGGTATTAGTCTGTCTTGACTATAAAATTACCCTAGTACACTATGTGTGTATTAAGCAGGACCGTTTGAGGTTGTTCGATTTGTACTGACTACATAAAAGAACAGAACCTCTATTATTATGGATGTGCATCCTCTTAATCCCTATATAATAACAAGCACGTATATTTAATATTTATTTCTTTAACTTATCAATGGGTGAGATTTATTCGTTAAATCAATAGTCCCGGTAGTTGGGAGATAGTATTATTTATATGGTGTGTTGTTGATTATAGAAGGAAATTATTTCCTAATTATTTAGGTTGATGATGTCCCCTTGAGGAGCTTATAAGGATTATCATGTAAACCCTGTAGGTGGACTTAGTCCGGCATGATAATAAAGTTCAGTGGTACTACTCTTGGAATCAGATGTTAATTAATTGAGTTGTCAGTAACTCATTTAATTAACGGACATACGATATCTTAAACACGGGGAGATTAATGCACTCATGATAAGAAGGAGCCCATATTGTAATATGGTATTGGTGCGGTAGTTCAATAATAATCCTTTAATGGTATGAGTTATTATTGATGGACTTGGGTTGGGTGTTCGGGCCGAACACAAGAAGCCCAAGCCGTGTAACACCCACTAAGCTTTTAAGAATAAATATGAGAATGATGAATTTTTCCTTAGTAAAATAATAAGAAGTGAGTTGAAGTAAAAAAAAAAAGAAATAAAATGAAATAAAAAGAAGTAATGGTCAAGGATTGAACCTTGAACCTCTTATATTATATTTCATAGAGTTAATGGGTAATAACCAGTTGGGATAGAGAGAAGATATTGATAGCAAAGGAGGGAAACTCATGATAAAGGTGAGAATAAAAGATAGCCAAAAAAAAAACAAGTAAAGAACAAGAGAAAGGCAATTTGCCTTCCTCCCTTCCTCTCCCTCTTTCTCTCTTCTCTTGCCGAAAATAAAAGAGACCATTAAGGGGATTCATTCCCCCTTATTTCACCATGAATGATGGGGATAAATAAATAAATAAAAATAAAAATAAAATAAAAAAAAAGGCTAGGGAGAAGGAAAGCAAAAACTAAGTTTGCTACCTCTTCCCCCTTAACATAAAAGAGAATATGTAAAGGGAAAATTCTATTTTCTCTCATTTTCTCATTCTCTCCTCTCCCTCACCGAAACCTCAGTTCCCCTTTTCGGTCCCAAGCCAAGGTTTTCTCCTAAGAAAACCTAAGATACAAGGAGGACTTAGCAAGGGAATCAAGGGAAAGGAACTAGAAGAAGAGGTTACTTCTTCTTCACCATACCTTAGATCCACAAGCGAAAAAGGATGTAAGCTTCCCCTCACCTGTGGTACAAGACTTTTATGTGTTTTTCGGATTTTATGAAGATTTTAAAACCTAGAAACAAGTTTGAGAAAATTCGGCCAAAAAGAGCTTTCAAAAAAAATCTAGTGATGTTTAACTAGTCTTCACTACATGATAGATTTTCTATGCCATGGAAAAGGGTTCTTCTTCATGCTTTTATACCTATATGATGCTTGATCAGAGGAGTACTTAACCCTAGAATTTCGGCCAAAAATATTTTTAAGAGGCTAGGGAAATTTATTGTTTTACCCAACTAGTACAAGGTTCTTCCTATGAAATATTAATGATCATGTATTAGTTTTCTTGCTTAGAAGATATTTGAACTAAAAGAAAACCCACTCATATGTTTCGGCCAAGAAAGGGTTTAGGGTTAGGAAGACCCTTAAATTTAAATAAACATGCTCATGTGATAGAATACAAATATCTTAAAAGAGTTGTATGTTTGAATATTGCTAGAACTTCATGAACTCTTTCTTAGGGTTTTCGGCCATGATGAGATGAATAGCTTAGAAAAGCTTAAACAAAACTTTAATATGCTCAATACCTCTGTGATGTTTAGATATGAAATTTTTCTAATGCCCTCATGCTTGATTAGGGTGTAGAAAAATTGGTTATATGACATATGACATGTATGATCACAAGAGTCCAAGTTTGTTCATGAACCAAATATATATATATGTTTCTTAGTAAATTTTACCATGAAATTTACTTAGGTTTTTCATGCTTTAGGCCACTTAAAAACCTAGCTAAAGAATGGTAGGTTTCGGCCATGAGAAAAAAAATAAAAGAAAAAGAGAAAAAAAGAAACCTAGAAAGCCTAAGACACAATTCATATGTATGCTCATTATGTTTGTCTTTACACATGCTATGAAACTTGTATGACTTCATATGTTTTTATGTTACTTGAAGCAAGTTTAAACACTGATGAGGTTCTGCCAAAAAGGATTTAAATGACCTAGAGGCCCTAGAATTTAAACCAAAGGTGTTAAAATGCTTCTTATGAAAATATGATAACCTATTGATTGTGTCACATGCTTGTATGATTTTTCCATGACCTAAATGGACCATTGTAAGTCTCGGCCATGAAGGTTTAGATGCCCTAGAAACCCTAGGACCTAAATTAAATATGCTCATGTCACTCTACATGAAATATGATAAGTAGAAAGCCAAGGTTCAAATGCTATATGTTGTTTTATGACCTAAAATGATGCTAGGGTTTGTTTCGGCCATAACTATTGGATGATGCCTTGTATGAATTTATACATAATGTTAGTCCAAGTTCACATGCTTGTATGCTTGTTTGTAGCCCTAATGAGAACTTGTTAAATTTCGGCCATGATATATGTTAAGGGCTTAAAGAACTTAGGAACTAATTCAAACGTGTCAAATGTGTTTACCTTGTTCCTTGGTAAAAATGTTATAAATATGATTTAAAGTTGTCCATGATTTTATGTCATATGGAACCTTGTTCCACACCTTAAGGTTTTGGCCATATGAAATTAGGGACTTGAGGAACTTAGAAACTAAGTTAATCATGTTTATAATGCTTCCTATGAAAATGCTATGATGATAATTTAGGTGCCACATGCTTGGATTTTGTGTTTAACCTAAATTGAGCTTTAAAGGGTTTCGGCCACAAGGGTTTAGGAAGCTTAAAACCAAGATAAATATGATACCATGTTTCCTATGATAGGATAATCACAAGATACACCCTTATGCTTAATATGTATGCTTGTGATTTATGACTTATGATATGATATGCATGCTTTTATGATATGATATGCTTTGTGCTTAAATTATGCATGTTTATGTTATGATATGTGGTTAAATTATGCATGCTTGATGCTATGTTTAGTGCTTAAAATAAAATATGCATGCTTTCATGATATGATATGTGGTTAAATCATGCATGCTTGATGATATGCTTTATGCTTAAGATATGCATGTTTTTATGATCTATGCCTAAGTGATGCATATTGATATGACATGATGTATGCCTAAGTGATGCATACCTTTATGATATGATGTATGCCTAAGTGATGCATACCTTTATGACATGATGTATGCCTAAGTGATGCATACTTTTATGATATGATGTATGCCTAAGTGATGCATACTTTTATGACATGATGTATGCCTAAGTGATGCATACTTTTATGATATGATGTGTGCCTAAGTGATGCATGCTTTTATGATACATGATATGTATGACATGTATTTTACTTTATATGTGAGTGGCTTGTACCAAGGGTGGACTCCTAATCAGTCCCTAGGCCTTGCTTTGTGATCTAGGCCAAGCCTTGCTTTGTGATCTGGGCTAATAAGGGATGGGCTCCTTAGTACACCCCTAAGCCTTGCTGTGTGATCTAGGCTAAGCCTTGCTTTACGATCTGGGCTAATAAGGGATGGACTCTTTAAATACGCCCCTAGGCCATGCTTTGTGATCTTGACCTAGTTCCTAGTATGATTCAAGACTTGCTACCTTGGATATACTTAGGACGCGCGCATCTATGTTATGTATGTATGGTACAAGCCGGGGCCCTAAATATGTTGATATTATTTTCAAGTATATATGTAAAAGAAAATGGTTTAAAGGATCATGAGACATACACATGTTTTGCGGATACATGTTTTCCAAAATCATATTGCATACACCTTACGATTATGCTATGTTTCATGTTATGCTCTTGATTATGATATGCCATGATAAGGTATGATTACGTTATGTTCATGCTATACCTTATAGACATGTTTCGGCCATTGAGTTGTTGATGCTTGATATATAGATTTCGGCCAAGGATATGATGATGCTTTGATGTACATGTTTCGGCCATAGTATGATGCTTTGATATACATGTTTCGGCCATGCTTTGATATACCATGATACTTGTTGTTATGCCATGTCTAGCTATGTTTTATGCAATGCACTATGTATATGTTTCGGCCATGGTGATGCTTGATATGCTATGACTAGTTGAGATTATATTATGATGCATGATATGCATGAATAGAATGCTATGTTATGCCATGATTAGTTTAGATTATGACTTGTTGATGCATTCTTGATTATGTGCTGATTGTTGGTTTTAGTGAGTAGGAAAGGAACTTACTGAGCCATGAGTGCTCATAGCTTACTTTCCTTGTACCACAGATAAAGGAAAAAGCTGGATGAGTTAGAGGAGCAGCAGGAGGGGCAACGAAGATGTGTGTGGCGGTGGCTAGGCAACCAAATAAATAAGAACCTGCTTAAAGTTTCTTTAAAGAACTATGCATTAGTATTTTATGACTTGTGATACCTAAACATGTGTGGCTTGACATTATGGTTCCACTGGATTTGATGTTATGATTTTTGATGCCATGTGATAGTATAGTTCAAAAGAAATTTAAAAGAAAAGTTTTATTAAAACTATGAAAATTATTTTAAGTCTTCCGCTGTTTTAAAAAGAAAAATTTATACGTAGAGTATCGTAGCCCCGTCCCTTAGGGTAGCAGGGAGGGCGGGCGTTACAAGCCCATCAGGAGGCCTAAACGAATTCCTCCTCTAGGTCCCTATTGTAGCCTCTATATAAAGTCTTACATCCACCCATCCATAAATTGGTTTGGTTTAAACTTGGTTTGGTTTAAACTTAGTTTGGTTTAACAAGGTTATAAAAAGGGAGATTTTTTCTTAACAGAATTCTGTTATTTTTCTTTCTTTATAACCGACGGCAAAGGTTATAAAAAGAGTAGGTGGTGCCCCCTAAAACCTAATTTTTCCCACAATTCTCTTCTCTCCTCCTTGGGCCGGCGACACACATCCTTCCCCTTGTGGCCGGTGCCCCTTATCTCTTCCCTCCTTATGGCCGGCGCTCCACCCCCCCTTCCTTCTTGCTTAGGGCCCGTGCCCCTTCACCTGTTGCTAAGGGCCGGTGCCCCTGTTGGATCGAGAAGCTCTAGAGGGTGGGGGGGGGGTGAATAGCGCTCATGGCTATTTCGTTCGATTAGTAAAACTTGAGTGATAAATGCAGCGGAAATTAAAAGGACAATCACACACAAAGACACGAGGAGTTACATGGTTCGGAGCTTGTGGCGACTCCTCCTCCAAGGCTCGCGATCGTTGATCGCTTCCGGTGAGCAACAACTATAAGCTCGAAAAGTTATTACAAACTAATTACAATTTAAACTGTAAAGAGAGCAATACCGACAACAAGAATATCAAATCTGGAGCTCCGAGTCGTCGGGATGTTGCTACGGCACTTCGGGAACTTCTCGCTAGCAGCTTGTCGCAGAAGGATCGCTTAGAATGTGTGTTGTGAAGCTGCTGGTCAAAACCCTCTTATAAAGAGTGTTCAAGGTGCCTCCATTAAGCTCCAAGGCGCCTCCAACAAGTCGAGTCAACCGCGTGGATCAGCGTTGAAGAATTCACCGCTTATCCACTTGAAGGCGCCTCCAGGACAGTCCAAGGCGCCTCCAAGCATTGGTCCAAGGCGCCTCCGACTCCGTCCGAGGCGCCTCCAACACCTCTTCGTAGCCAGCTCACAGTCTGCACCCGAGGCGCCTCCAAACACCATGGAGGGGCCTCAGACACTATTCATCCGAGGTGTGATTTTCTCATTTGTTTCTGCAAAATGTATTAGTCCCAAACACATACCATGAAAAACAAAGTTAGCACATAATAGCTATGAATTAAGATATTGACAGTTTTCGAACTGTCCGGGTCTGACTTCGGATTTCCTACCGAAAATCCTACGTCGACCCGACGCCTACTGTTCCCTCTGCGGGGAACGCACCCTCACCTACTCCACTCAAGAGATTTACTTGTTGCTAGCATGATCCTCTAGATCGACTGGACTTTTGCTCGACGCTCGATGCTTCCGGACTTTCTGCTGGACGCCCTCTCCTCGACCCATCCAGTCTTCCACCTGGTTCGCGATACCAGGACTTTCCACCTAGGGTTACCACCCCCTAGGACTTTTGCCTGAAGCCCTCAACCCGCCAAAACTTTCCGCATAGGGTTACTACCCCCTATGACCTAGAGTTACCACCCCCTAGGGTTTTCCACCTACCTAACAGGAGCTAAGACTTTTGCCTAAGTACACTTAGGACTTTGTTGCAAGCTCATTCAAATTGTTAGATCATAAAACAACTTAACTTTGAACCCTTTTCCATTATCAAAACATGGGTTCGATCATTGGATGCTTCCCGTACCAACAATCTCCCCCTTTTTGATTATGGCAACTTAAATTCAAAGTTAAGTAAAAGCAGACATAAATAAACAGATGCATAAGTAAAATTTTTTAAAGTTTTAGTATAAGCAAGCATAAGTAAACAATTTTAGATAAACATTTTTAGATGCAAACAAAAACTTTAAAGTGTAAGGCTCTCCCCCTTAATTAGAGCTTTCTTTTGAATTTTATGCTACTCTCCCCCTTTGCCATAAATCAAAATACAAGGAGAAGAAAAAAAACATAGTACTTAAGTATATTTGAAAAGATTTGAAAACATGTTTAGTTGTACCTTGAAAAAGTACTTAACTTAGCTGATAAAAAAAATATTAGTTAAATTCTTAACTAAGAAATTATTTTTGTAAAACATTTAGCTAAGTAAGAATTCCGAGAGAATCTTTTGAAGATAATTTGAAAGGTTATATTGAGAAACCAAAATTTGAAAAAGTACTTGGGTAACCTTTGAAAGAAAAACCTTTGTGAGAAAGGTTTGTTAGATTCAAAGGACTTTATAGAATTTTTCTCAAAATTGGTGAAGTTTTGAAGGCATTTGCAAAAATATATGAAAGCGGCTATAAAAGTCACTTAGCTAAAAGTTTTAATAAGCCTTTTGAAAAAAATGTTATATAGCTAAAGTTGAAAAGTACTTAGCTTTGTTTTGGACTGAAAAGTATTTTAAAAGATAATTTTTGAAAGATATTTAGTTTGAAAGACTTGTTTAAATCTTAGTTGCTAAGAGGGAGGAGCTTAACTCGTAAAAATTCTAACTAAGGTTGTTCATTTAAGTAGTCCTAAGGTCCAAGCATGAGTAATTATTCATTTAATCCCCTGGGTCAAGTGTCTAACCATTAGCTACTCACTGCTTACCTAGAAGGTAACAGCTTCCACTTGGCTAGTCAAGTTAAGTTGAAAATCTAGTTAGATTTGACTAATTCAGGATCACTCAACTTGATTATTATATTTTTGGTATTTAATGCCTAGACTTCCTGCGATGCACAAAAATAAGCATACTGAATTCTAGGCTGTACCTTATGCATCTCACGCTATTCTAAGTTTTTCAAACACAAACAAGTTATACCTAGTGTGCTTGTGAGATGCTCTAGCTAATACTAGGGGAACATGATATCTAAAGGTAAGTGCCTAGGCTAAGTCCAATTTTGAAAATCTAATAAGTTGGAATTTTGAAATCATTTTTCCTAGGAGTTTTAAAATACAAAAAACTGAATAAGTTCTATTCTACTAAACACATTCCTATTTATCTTCTAAGTGCACTGAACTCAAGTTCAGGTAAGGGTTTTGTGAATATGTCGGCTAGGTTTGATTTGGACTCAACATAGTTTACAATATCTCCCCTAGCTACGTGATCCCTTACAAAATGATGTTTTACATCTATGTGTTTAGTTGTTGAATGGTGAATTGGGTTTTTAGTTAAATTGATTGAACTTATGTTGTCGATTGAGATTTTAGTATTTTGATATTCTAATTGGTAGTCTTTTAGGGTATGCATCATCCATAATAATTGAGATGCACATTCTCCTAGAGCTATGTATTTAGCTTTAGTGGTAGATAGGGCAACACAATGTTGCTTCCTACTTGACCAACTTACTAGGTATTGACCTAGAAATTGACAACTGCTACTTGTGCTTTTTCTATCTAGTTTGCACCCGACATAGTCTGAATCAGAATAGCCATATAGGTCAATGGTTCAAGTTCTAGGGTACTAAAGTCCTACATTTAGGGTTCCCTTAATGTACCTAAGTATTCTTTTAACATATGTTAGGTGTGACTCTTTTGCACAAGATTGGTATCTTGTGCACATACCTACTGCAAATAATATATCGGGTCGACTTGCAGTTAAGTAGAGTAAGCTACCCATTAGACTTCTATAGTACTTTGGGTCTACTGGTTTTCCTTCTGTGTCAGAGTCAATGTTGATATTTGTTGCCATTGGGGTATTTATAATTTTAGAATTTTCAATGCAAAATTTTTTAATCAATTCCTTAGCATATTTAGTTTGATAAATATATGTTCCATCTCTGGTTTGTTTAATTTGTAAGCCTAAGAAGAAATTAAGTTCCCCCACCAAGCTCATTTCAAATTCATTTTCCATTAATCTAACAAATTCTTTTAAAAGTTTAGTGTTGGTTGAGCCAAAAATTATATCATCAACATAGATTTGGGCTATAAAAATATCTTTTTCTAAGGTTTTGACAAATAGAGTCTGATTTATTTGACCCTGGTTAAAATCCTTGGATATAAGATAGTTAGATAACCATTCATACCATGCTCTAGGTGCTTGTTTAGTCCATATAAGGTCTTTTTCAATTTAAACACATGGTTTGGGTTGTTTAGGTCCTCAAATCCTGGTGGTTGGCTTACATATACCTCTTCTTTAAGAAACCCATTTAAGAAGGCTGACTTGACATCCATTTGGTATAACCTGAATCCTTTATGTGCTGCAAAGGCCAGCAGCATCCTAATGGATTCAAGTCTAGCTACTGGTACATAGGTTTCGTCATAATCTAACCCTTCAACCTGGCTAAACCCTTTGGCTACTAGTCTGGCCTTATGTCTTACTATATCACCTTGATCATCCAGTTTGTTCCTAAATACCCATTTGGTGTCAATTATAGACTTATCTATGGGTTTAGGTACAAGTTCCCAGACTTAACTATCAAATTGGGCTAACTCTTCTTGCATAGCAATGATCCAGTCCGGGTCAGGAAGAGCTTCTTCTATAGTCTTTGGCTCAATCTTGGAGATAAGGGCAATCTGACTCAAGTTTTGATAAGAATATCTAGTTCTAACTCCTAGGTTTGGGTCACCTAAAATCTGGTGAGGTGGGTGAGAAGTATTTATTCTTGTGGGTCTTATGCTTGGGTCAGCAATTGGTTCCTCTGGTTTACTAGTGTTAGGTTGAATTTCATCATCTTCTATAATTCTTGGGATAATATCAATATTTTTAGGTAGGTTGTTTTCTTCATCAAAGATTACATTAGTTGTCTCTTCAACTTTTAGGGTATTTTGGTTATAGACTCTATAGGCCCTACTGGTTGAGGAGTACCCTAAGAATATTCCTTGGATCGATTTGGGTGTAAATTTTCCTAAGTAATCTTTAGTGTTTAAGATATGAACTTTACATCCAAATACTTTTAAATAGTTCAATTGGGAATTTTATTATAGTATACTTCATAAGGGGGTTTATTGTGTAATTTGTTAATTAAAATTCTATTTTGAATGTAGTTTGATATATTTATTACTTTGGCCGAGAATTGATGACTTAAATTATACTCATTTAACATGGTTCTAGCGACCTCTTGTAGGGTTTTATTTTTCCGTTCCACTAGACCGTTCTGTTGGAGGGTTCTAGGGCATGAAAATTCATGTTTGTATCCATTGATTTTATAAAATTAGGTAAACCTATGATTTTCAAATTCACCCCCATGATCACTTATTATTCTTTAAATTTTGATATCTTTTTCATTTTCTGTTAGCTTGCAAAAATTATTAAAAGTTTCAAAGGTTTCATCTTTTGTTTTTAGAAACTTTACCCAAGTGAACCTAGAGTAATCATCAATTATGACTAAGCAATACTGGTTTTTGTTTAGTGACTTGGCTCCATGTGAATCAAATAGATCTAAATGTAGGAGCTCAAGTAAGGAGTCAGTTCTATCTAGATTGGTTGACTTGTGGGTTGATTTGGTTTGTTTACCTTGTTGGCAAGCTTGGCAAATTATATTCTCTAACTTCCTTAATTTGGGTAGCCTTCTAACTAAGCCATTTCGACTCATTTTTGAAATGAGTTTGATATGCGTGTGACCTAGTCTTCTGTGCCACAGGTTGGTTTCCTCTTCTTGTGTCAAGAGACACTTTGTTGAGGATATGGGCAGGTCAATTGTGTAGATGTTATTTTTCCTAAGCCCTTTAAGTATAATTTCAGGATTATGAATATTTTTAACTAAACACCCAGAATTATCAAAAGTAACTAAGTAGCCACTATCACACAATTGACTTATACTTAGAAAATTAAAGTTAAAATTTTCAACTAATAAAACATTTTGAATAATGAAGTTGGAACTAAGTTCGATATTACCCTTTCCGATTACCTTAAGTTTATCGTCGTTGCCAAATGCAACTGATCCTAGGTTCTTGCATTTGAGCTTAGTGAACTTCATCCTATCTCCAATCATATGTCTGGAGCATCAACTATCCAATATGCATTGATCCAATTCCTACACATAAAGTATTTGAATTGGATTTTGATTGAAGGATCAAAAGATAGTTTTATTGAATTAAGTTCCCTTTCCATCTCACCCCGTCTATGCTAACATTTAGTTATGGGTGATTGTTTTTTTTTTGTTAAAAGAATTTTAAAATAAGTTTTAAGAAGATTCTTAAATAAGTTTTTAAATAAGTTTTTAAAACATTTTAAATAAGTTTTTAAATAAGTTTTTCTAAAACATTTTTTAAAAGTTTTTGAATAAATTTTTAAAACAGTTTAAATAAGTTTTTAAAATATTTTAAATAAGTTTTTAAATTAATTTTTTAAAACATTTAAAATAAGATTTTAAATAAGTTTTTAAAAGATTTTAAATCAGTTTTAAAAAAGATTTTAAATAAGTTTTAAAAAAAGATTTTAAATAAGTTTTAAAAAAGATTTTAAATAAGTTTTCAAAAAGGATTTTAAATAAGTTTTAAATAAGTTTTTAAAAGATTTTAAATAAGTTTTTAAAACATTTTAAATAAATTTTAAAATAAAATTTTAAAATATTTTAAATAATTTTTAAAAACAGTTTAAATAAGTTTTAAAATAATTTTTTAAAACATTTTAAATAAGTTTTTAAATAAGTTTTAAAAACATTTTAAATAAGTTTTTAAAATATTTTAAATAAGTTTTAAAAAAGATTTTAAATAAGTTTTTAAAAAATATTTTAAATATTTAAAAAATATTTTAAATAAGTTTTAAAAAAGATTTCAAATAAGTTTTAAAAAAAGATTTTAAATAAGTTTTAAAAAAGATTTTAAATAAGTTTTTAAAAAGGATTTTAAATATGTTTTAAAAAAGATTTTAAATAAGATTTAAATAAGTTTTAAAAACATTTTAAATAAGTTTTTAAATAAGTTTTTAAAACATTTTAAATAAGTTATTAAATAAGTTTTTAAAACATTTTAAATAAGTTCTTAAATACGTTTTTAAAACATTTTATATAAGTTTTTAAATAAGTTTTTAAAAGATTTTAAATAAATTTTAAAAAGATTTTTTAAATAAGTTTTTAAAAAAGATTTTAAATAAGTTTTAAAAAAGATTTTAAATAAGTTTTAAAAAAAGATTTTAAATATGTTTTAAAAAATATTTTAAATTAGTTTTTAAAAAAAGATTTTATATAAGTTTTTAAAAAAGATTTTGAATAAGTTTTTTAAAAAATATTTTAAATAAGTTTTTTAAAAAAGATTTTAAATAAGTTTTAAAAAATATTTTAAATAAGTTTTTAAAAAAGTTTTTAAATAAGTTTTAAAAAACATTTTAAATAAGTTTTTAAAACATTTTAAATAAGTTTTTAAATAAGTTTTTAAAACATTTTAAATAAGTTTTAAAAAAGATTTTAAATAAGTTTTAAAAAAGATTTTAAATAATTTTTTAAATAAGTTTTTAAAACATTTTAAATAAGTTTTGAAATAAGTTTTTAAAATATTTTTAAAAAGTTTTTAAAATATTTTTAAAAAGTTTTTAAAACATTTTAAATAAGTTTTAAAAAAGTATTTTAAATAAGTTTTCAAAAAGATTTTAAATAAGTTTTAAAAAAGATTTTAAATAAGTTTTAAAAAAGGATTTAAAATAATTTTAAATTTAATTTTGATTTTAATTTTAACCTTTGTCATCTCACCCAATCTGGATTTTTCAATTAGGGGATCCTATAATTTTTGTGAGATGAATTGGGTTCAGTTATAGGGTTAGGTTTAACTCTGTGTTAGATTCAGGTTTAGCTTTGGGTTCAGCAAATAGACATTATTTGGATAAATCTCTGGGCTATGGTGAGTCACTTGGACATCATTAAAGTAACCATGTCTTCGAAGTTTTCCAAATAGTCCTATCCACTGAACTTAGTACAAAACCTTGGTCTAATTAGTTAGACTCCGTAAAGGGTAGGTTCGGTCAGTTCCACTTAGCCAAATGCACTAGGTCGAAGCCATATCTTCCTAGACATGCATAGACTGAGCTTCCCTAACGTACTATCATCCAAAACTTCACCAGTATCGTAGGTCAAGTTGAACCTAGCCCTTTTAGTTCTAACCCTAATTACCCTGCCGGGTAGGTTAGTTTTGGAGGTACCAACTATTCTGGAGCCTCCTTACATTATTAATTTATAGATTGGATTTAAGTTTCATAATTATATTTTAATTATTTTATTTTAATTATTTATCTATTTATTAATATAGTTTTTCTTTTGGCTCCCCATGGATCATAGCCTCTATATGGTCTATCAAGGTAATGTATTTGATCCCTGGGAACCCAATATTGACCAAGTCCAACTTGATTGACCAAGTTGGACTTGGGTACCCATGCTTGGACCACTTTTCTATTTATTCTATTTACAAGTGACAAATACAATCTATATTTCTTTTTAGGTTTGAATCCAATTCCGGATATGTTGTATATGGCCTTTTGTTTTCCAAGAATCAGGTCAAGATTCTTGGAACCCAAAGTGAACCGTTCCAACGCGGTCTTCAAATCCTTGACTTGAATTTTCAGGTTGGAATTCTCTTCCTCAAGCTTTTGGACTTGAGTCGAGGTTCCAATCTGAACAGATTCAGACAAGGATTTGGGGTTGGTCACTTCTTTAAGGGCTGATGCCTCTTTTAGAAGTGACTTGATCCGAATATTGAATTTTGCTAATTTACGTAACAAATAATTAACTAAATTATTTAAACACGGAATACTTACAGTGGGGTCAGGTCCTTTGGAAACGGATACAGATCCATGGCTTCTTTCCGATTCAGCTTCCAATTCGCTCTTGCTCTTGGACATATTGATCTGGTCTCGGGCCATTAGTACAAGTAGAATTGTCTGATCGAGTTCGTCATCGTCATCTTCGGAGGAAGATTCTTTGAACGTTGCCTTCAAGACCTTTTTCCTTCTTTGTTTCTTTATCTCCTTTTGGTTGTGACAGTTAGCTTTGATGTGTCCCTTCTGGTTGCAGCCGTATCATGTCACTTCAAATTTTATCGAGCTTGATTGGGTTTCCTTGGACTGGACTGCCTTCTTGAGGTCCCTTTTGTTGAACCCCTTCTTCTTCTTGTAGAGCTTCTTTACAAGGTTGATGAGCTCAGCCGTTAGCTTGTTTTCTTCATCGTCTGAGTCAGGTTCTTCATCTGATTCTGGTTCGGTTCTACGCCTTGGTCTTGGTTCGCGTGTTCTTCTTGTACCTACAACCAAAGCAATACCCTTCTCGGTTGGCTGTGCATTAGTCTGCTCATGTAATTCGAACTCAGAGAACAATTCTTCTTATTTTAAAGAAGATAAGTCCTTGGAGACTTTGTAGGCATCTACCATTGATGCCCACAATTACTCCTTGGAAACATGTTGAGAGCGTACCTTATTATATCCCTGTTCTCAACCCTTTGCCTGATCACGTGGTGGGAGTTGAGGATGTCTTGAATATGTGCGTGGATTTGACTTGCTGTCACTCCTTCCTGCATCCTTAGATTATATAATTTATTAAATAACAGATCTCTTTTGCTTACCTTGGTGTCGGAGGTGCCCTCATGCAGTTCGATCAGCTTCTCCCATAGCTCTTTTGCGGTTGAAAATGGACCAACTCTATTGAGCTCCTCCATGGTCAGTCCACACTGGAGAGTGCAGGTCACTCTGGCATTGGCTTCCACCTTCTTGATTAGAGATGGTTCCCAGTTCTCGTAGGGTGTAGGTTTACCGTCTTCGTCAGTTGGCAGTTGAAACCCAGTCTTGACGATCATCCACATCTCGAACTAGATTTTTAGAAAATTCTCCATTCGTCCTTTCCAATATCCAAAATCTTCTCCGGTGAAGAGCGGGGGACGAACAATGTTGTAACCCTCTTGATGGGCCATTTGATTAATATGCAAGAACAAAAATAGAACGAGATATCCCAAGACTAGGTCTTGGATTAGTAGTGCGGGAAAAATTTAAATCAACGAGCTCGAGTGGTGTTGCACCAATTTTGAGCAAAAATCGATTCGTAAAAAGAATTAGAATGTAGCTATTAAGATAATTCTAATTGACTCCGTAAAACTGAAAATAACCATAAAAAAATACTTGATTGGTGGTTGCACCAAATCGAAGCGACCCCGCTTTGATACCAATTGTTGGATCGAGAAGCGCTAGAGGGGGGGTGAATAGCGCTCGTGGCAATTTCGTTCTATTCGTAAAACTCGAGGGATAAATGTAGCAGAAATTAAAAGGACAATCACACACAAAGACACGAGGAGTTACTTGGTTCGGAGCCTATGGCGACTCCTATTCCAAGGCCCGTGATCGTTGATCGCTTCCGGTGGGCAACAACTATAAGCTTGAAAAGTTATTACAAACTAATTACAATTTGAACTGTAAAGAGAGTAATACCGACAACAAGAATATCAAATCTGGAGCTTCAGGTTGTCAGGATGTTGCTACGGCACTTCGGGAACTTCTCGTTAGCAGCTTGTCGCAGAAGGATCGCTTAGAATGTGTGTTGTGAAGCTGCTGGTCGAAACCCTGTTATAAAGAGTGTTCAAGGCACCTCCATTAAGCTCCAAGGTGCCTCCAACACGTTGAGTCAGCCGCGTGGATCAGCGTTGAAGAATTCGCCGCTTATCCACTTGAAAGCGCCTCTAACCACTGGTCCAAGGCGCCTCCAGCTCCGTCGAAGGTGCCTCCAGCACCTCTTCACAGCCAGCTCACAGTCTGCACCCGAGGCGCCTCAAAGCTCCATGGAGGCGCCTCAGACATTGTTCATCCGAGGTGTGATTTGCTCCTTTGTTCCTGCAAAATGTGTTAGTCCCAAACACATACCCTGCAAAACAAAGTTAGCACATAATAGCTATGAATTAAGATATTGACAGTTTTCGAACTGACCGGGTCTGACTTTGGATTTCCTACCGAAAACCCTAGGTCGACCCGACGCCTACTGTTCCCTCTGCGTGGAACGTGCCCTCACCTACTCTACTCAGGAGATTTACCTGTTGCCAGCACGATCCTCCAGATCGAATGGAGTTTTGCTAGACGCTCGATGCTTCCGGACTTTCTGCTGGACGCCCGCTTCCCGACTCGTCCAGTCTTCCACCTGGTTCGCGACACCAGGACTTTCCAGCTAGGGTTACCACCCCTAGGACTTTTGTCTGAAGCCCTCAACCCACCAAGACTTTCTTCATAGGGTTACCACCCCCTATGACCTAGGGTTACCACCCCCTAGGGTTTTCCACCTGCCTAACTACAGCTAGGAATTTTGTGTAAGTATACTTAAGACTTTGCTGCAAGCTCATTCAAACTGTTAGATCATAAAACAACTTAACTTTGAACCCTTTGCCATTATCAAAACACGGGTTCGATCGTCAGATGCTTCCCGCACCAACAACCCCTTCACCTATTGCTAAAGGTCGGCGCCCCTTCTCCCTTGGTGGGTAGCGGCTTGAAGAAGAGGAAGAAGAGAAGAGAATGAAGAAGATTAGATGGTGCCCCATCCTTGAGCCTCCTTTTGTAGCCAGCGGTTTGGAAACCGAGAAGAGAAGGAGGGTGGTGTTGTCTTGGTAGATCGTCACCCACACAACGTCCAAGAAAAGGAGAGGAATACGGTAGAAGATCAAGAGGTCTTTAGCTACAAAGGAAAGGTACAACTAGTTCTTTAATTCCGATGCGTAATTAGTTAGTTTTCTTTTTATCGATTTTGAATACCAACACAAGAGGCCAGCGATCTTGTACTTTGATCAAGGTGTGCTTTGATCCATCAAGAACTTGCTTGATTGATCAAACACATGTCTGATCGAACATGTGGGTTGCTAGAAAAAGTTTCATACTTGTACAATTTTTATGCAGGGAAATTTAAACAGAACGGAATTCCAGCGCCCTTCAAGTGGAATCAAAGCATGGTTTCTGGTTCTATGTGATTGGTTTTCGGTTAAATTATGCACTTCTCGTATATAAATTTAGGTCGGATAATAGTAGGATGTGAAAGATAGATTAACTCTGTGGTTGCAGGCATCCTAGATCCAACTATTATGGCTTTGTGTGTTTGTGTATGATTTGAACCCTCGGGCATGTCGAGGTTGTTGTGAATGCATGATTATAATAATTAAATGCGGTCAGTTGCCGTATTATTATTATTATTTTTTTACATTCTGTTCGATTTAGATTACATGTAAATTCCTTTGTGGAATATAGGATTGATAAATGTAAAATTTTATTTTTTTGTTGCAACTTGTATCCTTGCTATGCGTGGTGCTATTTTGAGGACTGGAGGCGCGACGGAGAAGGAAGTGAGATAAACGCGATGGCTTGATCCATTGGCGGCACATTGCAGGACAACGATCCATTAGTGGTATATTGGAGGATAGCGTTGGATGAGGCCATAATAGTTGAAAATTTTGTTTTCATATTTATTGCCTTTATATGTTGTTTTATGTGCTGTGATGTGTGTGTATGTGGGAGAGGGATTATTTAAATAAATTTCACAGTCTCCATTACTGGTTTATAAGTGATGCATTCAAACTTGAGCATTGGTTTTGAGTGTCTTCCTCCATATTGGATGAGTTTGCTTGCGGATCACTAGATCAAACTTCCTCTTGGATGATTATAGGAAATTATTTAAGTATGTATGATCTTCTCCATCTGAAGGGACACAATCCTAATTAATTGACTAAGTATCAAGTAATGGTATATACTTAGGCGCATTTAATAGTATTCTCCGTATCGGAGTCACTGCTATTATTTGTGTGCCCGAAGATGAACCGACTATTAATTTTATTTGTCATAAAGTTAGGTTGACAAGATAATAAAATTAATGGGTAAAACCTCCTCTTACAAATGTTTGAATTAGTATACATCCACGCTATCGTGGCATAAGAAATTCACGGTGTTTTAAGGTGTTGGTGAATTTAAATTATATTATTTGAGGAATCAATATTATTTTAAATTTTAAATTTTTGACCAAATATTTTATTTTGTGATTCTCAGGATTTCAAAATGGCTTTCGTTGTTATTTTGTGATCCTCTCGCTGTTATTTTAAAAGAAAACAAACTTACTGGTCCAAATTATATTGATTAGAAATGAAACTTGGACATTGTCTTAACTGCTGAAAAATACAAGTTCGTACTTTTTGAGGTTTATCCTAGTGTGCCTGTTAAGGAATCTAGTGGAGAGGAGATAGAGAGACATAGGAAATGGGTCAAGGCAGATGAGATGGCGCGGTGTTACATTTTGACTTCTATGTCAAATGTGTTGTTGTAACACCCTCCCTTCTAATACCCTTAACATACAAGGAACAGACGTTACCTTTTCTGTGCATCTAAATTTATGCATTCTTACACATTATATATTGATCAGTCCATGGATCTACTCTAACTTGTTTCGACTGATGGGACATGACCTGGAGCCAAGCAGAGCTGCACGGCCGTGTGAATCCACACGGTCGTGTCCCCTTGGCCTAGAGGAAGAGGTGCACGACCGTGTGAATCCACACGCCCGTGTCCCCTTTGGCCGAGAGGAAGAGGTGCATGGCCGCGTGAATCCACACGGCCGTGTCCCCTTTGGCCGAGAGGAAGAGGTGCACGACCGTGTAAATCCACACAGCCGTGTCTCCTTTGGCCGAGAGGAAAAGGTACACGATCGTGTGAATCCACACGAACGTGTCACCTTGGCTGAGAGCAGGAAGTAGGGGGACGTGTAATTCCACATGGCTGTGACACTGGCCGTGCGGAGGTCACCCCGTGCTCCATAAAAGGGTTTGTTCTCCCCTTTTGGGAGACCCTAGAGCTCCCCTCTTCTCCACTCTTATACTGTCAAACTAACAACTTCATCCTGGAAAAATAGTGATAGAATTTCATATAAAGAGAAAAGAAGAAATTACTTTAACATCGAGTTCCCAATATGTTCCGTAAAATAACAAGTTTCGATCTCCTTGCACTGTTCCGTCACGCACACACACACAAAACACTGCTCCTGCTGCCTCCTCTTACTCGAGCTTTCCTTTTCCTTTATCTGCAGTATAAGGAAGTGCAAATCTATAAGCGAATACTTAGCAAGTACCATCTACTCACAAAATAAGCATTAAAACAAGAATAGACTTTTCAAATCTGTTTGGGAAAACACAAAACTCATGCTTGGCGACAATTCACGCTAAAACGCATAATTCAGAATATATGCATGGCATGTATTTTTAAATAGGTTTATCATGCAAACATCAACCTAAAACCATGCTAGTAATGAAATGAAAATAGGAATCTTGGCATATTATTGAGTTCATCAATGCTGCACTTTATAACTCAAGTTCTCAACCTTAGGAAAACTTCCATTAAGACAAACTATGAAGTTTGAAAACTTTATATTACATAATTAGTGAAAATAGTAAACAACTTGCTTTGAGCCCGACATTGTACTACTTTATGCGCATCCCTAATAAGATCTGAGGTAGTTAATCCTGAACCCATTAAGGTACTACTAGGCGATCTAGGGGCGATCTAGGAGTCCACCCATGGACCTTGTGTCTAGTACATGCCTTCTAAAGTAAAATACTTTCTTTTAAATATTGCTTTCTTATACTTTGCACTTACTTGTCTTTTAAACAAGCACCTTATGTGCGCTTAATCCCCCACACTTATAGGGAAGCATTTTAGGACACTTGAATATGCTTCTTAGTCCCAAACTAAATGGGAAGCAATTCAAGATACGCTAACCATGCTCTTAATCCCAAAACTTAGAGGGGGCATTTTACATATCATGGCTTACATCTTCTTTAACATGCATATTTCTTAATCATGTATACAACTATACCAACCTACAACAAAGAGGTTCATACATGCATAATCGAAGCAACTTATACTGCAGGTGAGTAGTACTTACCTCCTTTCGCTAGATCTTACTATTATAAGGTGTAGGGAAGATCAACCCTCTTGTATGCCTTGATCTCCAAGATGCCCTTCACGTGCATAAAAATCCTTGTGAAAACTCTTCTCCTAGATCCTTCCCTTGAAGAACTTAGATATTTGGAAACCCTAGTCCTAGATCTTGGCCGAAACCACCAAGGGAAAAGGGCGGATTCAGCTAGAGAGGAGAAGAAGAAGATGAAAAGTTAGGTTTTCATCTTTTCCATTCCCTTTTATACTAAGTGGAAGTTGAAGCATCTCTCCCCTATAATCTACATATAATGAATAGTTTTCTATTTCTAATGTGATGCTTTACCACCACCTAATGGCTACTTAAACCAATCTCAAATAAGAGGTCTAGGGTTCAATCCTAGCCCAGACCATTTATGAATATATTTTTATTTTTCTCTTCTTCTATTTCTTTTTGCACTTTTGGAATAGAGGAAATTTACGGGTGTTACAGCTGCAATATCAGCATCAGGCCCTACCCACTGCCTATGACATGATGCTCAATCTCAAAGAACTCTTCGGACACCAGAATCGGGCTGCCAGGCAGGAGGCCATGAGAAAATTAATGACGACCACCATGATTGAGGGGGCACCCGTAAGAGATCATATCCTTAAGATGATGGCTCAATTGAATGAGATGGAAGTCCTTGGAGCTGAAATCGATGGAGAAACCCAGGTCGATATCATTCTCCAAATGCTGCCCAAAAGTTTTGAGTAGTTCCACCTGAACTACAACATGAACAAAAGGGTTTATTCGTTGGCAGAACTTCTGACAGAACTCCAAGCGGTAGAAGGGCTATTTCGTCAAAGTTCTCAAGTTCACATTTGTTAGGATGTATAGTAAAAGCCTAGCTTTTTGTATGAACATTTATTTTGAAATGAGAATCACATTGGTCAAATGTCTGTATTTAGTAAAATGCAGTTGTCCATTTAATTTATATTATAGAAAACATGGTGTGTGGTGTCACACAGAAGATCATGTTATCAGTTCCTTATAAATTATAAATAGTAGCTCACAACCAAGATGGATTGGAACAAACCATTGGAATGGTTGTAGTGTAATTTGATACTAGTTTATCTTGACTATAAAATTACACTAGTACACTATATGTGTATTGAGTAGGACCATTTGAGGTAGTTTCTTTTATACTAACTACATAAAAGAACAAAACCTCTGTTATTATGGAAGTGCGTACTCTTAATCATGATATAATAACAAACACGTATACTTAGTATTTATTTCTTTAATTTATCAAAGGGTGCGCTTTAGCTCATTAAATCAATAGGCCCGATAAGTTGGGACAAGATATTATTTATATGGTGTGTTGTTAATTATAGAATGAAACTATGTCCTAGTAATCTAGGTTGATGATGCCCCTTGAGGAGCTCATAAGGATTGTCATGTAAACCCTATATGTGGACTTAGTCTGACGTGACAATAAAGTTGAGTGGTACTACTCTTGGAGCTAGATATTAATTAAGTGAGTTGTCAGTAACTCATTTAATCAGTGGACATTCAATATCTTAAACACAGGGAGATTAATGCACTCATAATAAGAAGGAGCCCAAAATGTAATTTGAGATTGGTGCGGTAGTTCAATAATAACTCTTTAGTGGTATCAGTTATTATTGATGAACTTGAGTTGGGTGTTCGGGGCGAACACAGGAAGCTCAAGCTCATCGGGAGATCAAAACCAATTTCTCCTCTCGATCCCTGTTGTAGCATCTATAAAGCCTCGCGTTCACCCATTTTAATTTTCCTTCTTACCCAAATGAGGGGCCGGCCACATCCTTGCTTGGTGACCAAGTAAGGGGTCGACCAATCCCTCTTGGTGCCCAAGATATGGGCCAACCAAGCCATGCTTGGTGCCCAAGCATGGGGCCGACCATACAAGAAGAGAAAAGGAAGTTTTGTTGAAAACATAATTTTGTTAAAATCTTTCCTTTTATAGCTTTCTACAATGGATTAAAAGAGAGATTTTAATTTTGTTAAAATCTTTCCTTTTTGTAGTTATCTACAATGGTTAAAAGAGAGATTTTAATTTTATTAAAATATTTTCTTTTTTGTAATTAACTACAATGGTTAAAAGAGAGATTTTAATTTTGTTAAAATCTTTCCTTTTTTGTAACCAACCATTATAGGAATAAAAGGAAGATTTTGTTGAAAACAAAATTTTGTAAAAATCTTTCCTTTTATAACTTTCTACAATGGATTAAAAGTGAGATTTTAATTTTGTTAAAATCTTTCATTTTTTGTAGTTATCTATAATGGTTAAAAGAGAGATTTTAATTTTGTTAAAAATTTTCCTTTTTTGTAACCAACCATTATAGGAATAAAAGGAAGATTTTGTTTAAAACAAAATTTTTTTATAATCTTTCCTTTTATAGCTATTTATAATGGTTTAAAAGAGAGATTTTAATTTTGTTAAAATCTTTCTTTTTTTGTAACCATCTACAATTGCAAATAAAAGGAAATTTTATTAAAAACTTTCCTTATTAGCCGCTAGCAAAGATTATAAAAGAGGAGGAGGGGATGCTCTCTAAACACAACCAAGGTTCCTTTTCTAATTTCTTGTGGCCGACTCTTCCCTCTTTTCCCTTTCCTCTTCATAAGGGCTGGTGACACTTGGAGAAGGACCTTCACCTTGTGGCCGGTTGCTTGGAGGAGGAGAAGAAGAAGAAGGAGGCCTCTTCACTTTGTATTCTTTGGTGGCCGAAAGCTTGGAAAAGAAGGAGAAGGTCGGGTGTCTTCATCTTGGTAGATCGTCACCCACATGACGTCCAAGAAGAGGAGAGGAATACAGCAGAAGATTAAGAGGTCTTTAAGATACAAAGAAAGGTATAACTAGTTAATTGTTTCTGCGGTGTTCTAGTTTAGTTTTTCTTTGTATAGATCTTGAAATACCAACACAAGGGGCTAGCGATTTTGTGTTTCGATTTTGTGCTTCGATTTTGTGTTTCGATCTTGTGCTTCGATTGAGGTCTCTTTAGTTATGTTGGTTAGTCCTAAGAAAATCGTACCGGTTCCACTGTACAAAATTTTTTGTACGAGTGTCAAACCTTTCCTTAAATAACCTATTATGTTCTTTAGAAGTTAAATTAGGAATCGCAGACAGAACTTAACTTGATTGATTTCAAATTTAACACTACAACAAAAACCCTCATAGACATCGGTTTTCCACCGGTGTCTATTACATTTTCGACCGATGTCTATGAAGCCGATGTAAAAGGTCTGCCATTTTAGACATCGGGTTAAAACCGGTGTAGTATCACTTAACGACACCGGTGTTTGAATCGGTTATTAACCGGTGTAGTATCACTTAACGACACTGTTTTATCAACGATGTAAAACTGATGTAATATTAATTTTAATAACACCAGTTTTGGCAGCGGTATATGACCGATGTAATATTAGTTAATAACACCAGTTTTACAGCGGTGGAAAACCGATGTAATATGGGTATTTTTTAACAGCAAAAATTTGATTTCTGAAACAATGAAAAACCGACAGTAACAAAAAAAAATACAGAAATATTCACAAATTACACAAATATTCTTCATTCAACAGTATCCATAAAATACACAAATATTCACAAATTACATAAATAATCTTCTTACAATAGTATCCATAAAATACCCAAATATTTTTTTTACATCAAAAGCTAATAGATATCATAATCAAGGTAGAACATTCTTTTAACAACACATCAAGGTAGAACCGCACTTCAAATGTAATATAGCATGCATTCAGCCCACTCGAACCGCACTTCATCAATTTCAACTCTGGAGTACTTGAGATTTGTAAACTGTAAAAACACATAAATAATATATTAGTAAAGATGTAATTTTGAAAGCTGGAAATGGTAAAGATGCAATTTTGAAAGCTGGAAATGGTAAAGATGTAATTTTGATTTATTTTTTTTTTCAAAATATCTGCTCTAGCTCTAACGAGGCCAGTCTAGTTTTCTGATCTCTATCCTTCTAACACTTCATATCAAGCATTTTGAAAGCTTTTCAGTCTGATTTTGCAATGAGAACTACCAATAAACTAAATTTGAAATGCAAAATATCTAAACCAAAGAAAGCCCCTTTCTAATTGATACTTGCAACAAAGATACTCTACAATACTTTATACAAAGTTAATTCATGATCAGGACCCAATAATCCACCATATGTCAAATAACTAAAAAAAATGTGTACATGTATCAAATAAAATAGAATGCTGAGTTTTTAAAGGCTGCTGTGGAAGACTATTGTTCATAATGCTTAATTCATTGAAGGATAATTGTGTGCATCCGCATACACACCGATACACATATACATATGCAATTTAGCACAAAAAAATAATTGTAAAATCTAAAACTTTCATATATGACATTTAGTATATGCTGCTTAGAATATAACATAGATAATTTGCTCCTTCTAATTAAAGTGTAGAGATTGATAAGAACCGACAACATCATACAACAAATTACTAGGCATGATAATGGTTGAATTCAAAAATCATGGAAGGACCAAGAGCATCATATAACAAATCAGTGACCCTGAATTCTATTGAACTATTAATCATAGACGAGCACATAGCTGCCAAAATTGAAATAGAGAGGTTCAAAGACTACATAGAAACACATCAAGCACCAGGGGAAAAGCATAGCAGCAGCAAGATCTGATATAATGATGGAAAAGCTAAGAGACTTCATAATCAATCAAAATCAATGAGTTTGTATCAATTATGATACTGAAACAGTGTTGAAAAATGCAACAAATTATCTTTAGGGCTTATATGCAAAATGGAAGATATTGTATTATTACCATTGCTGGAAGTGAATCCTTGTGGTCAACTCCAAAATTTTCAATTATATCTTTCATATATCTCATGATATAAAAACCACATTGCTCCACATCCAGTTGTTGAGGAGCCTATGTTATAAAAGAAATATTGGAATAACTCCTTCAAGGATAGTGAAACAGTTGCTAATCAAAAGGACATACCTTGACAACTACCCATGTTGGTTGTTTTTTCCCTTTCCTTCCAGCCTCCGCATTATACATTTTCAAGGCCCTTCATGCATATAACCTGTGGGAATTGTATTGCCACATCAAAATACATACATGTTTCAACAAAGGTAAGAAAAGAAGCCAAAAAACTTACATGTTGACAACATATTTCCAATCTTGATCACGAATGCGGTGACTAAGATGATCCAACAAAAAAAATAATCTCCTTCTCAACATTGATGATAGTCAAAATCTAGTGAAAACGACACAAAGAAATATAATTAGTGTATATATGCATCTTGCAAGTTCTCAAAATATGCAAGTGAGAGTGATATATAATGTTATTCTTACTCACCCAACGTTGCATGGCACAACAACCAATTGACCAGATGAGGTACCAATTAGCCTACTGCTTAAGTAACAAGCCCTTTTATTCAACTGTTCTTGGATGAAATCTCTATTCTGATTTCTTGATGGTACATACTCCACAGGCACTGGATCCACCAATCTAAAATCCTGCAGTAACATCTTTTCCTGCATCTTTCTATATAGATGCCTACAATTGGAAAATATCCCAAAAAAATGATGAAATCTAAATTAATGAAACACATAAATAAAGTCCAATTCAATTGAAAGCTTACCACATATACACAACTATGCAAGTGTCTGTGATTGGCTCCAATTCACAAAAGGAAAATATGTCATCGCAATTAACATGGACTGTGCGCTCCATGCCAAATACATCAGGAACTAATTCCAAAATCACATTCTCTGTTTCATCAAGACGCTGAAAATAACTATATAAGATGTGTAAGGGTCTTGGCACATTGGACGATTGTAACTTAGACTTCTCTTGTCTGTTGTCAACTTTTTTTTTCCTGGTCTTCTACATATGTAGATGCAACCATATATATATTAGATATGTGACATACTTTAAATGTACACAAAATTTAGACAACACTTTATCACATTTACCTCATCCCGCATGCTGATTAAGTGCACAGGCCAAGCCACATGGCCACCTACAGCATCCCCCAATACCCTGACATGCAAACGGGATTACAACAGGCAGTGGTGTTGATTGATCAATTGCTTTATCAATGGCAATCCTCATGCAATTCACGGGTAATGGAACATCATCAATAAAGTTGCCAGGTCCATTAACAGAGATAATTGTCCCATATGCAACAGTCTTGTCGTTAGGTTGCAATAACAACATCACTGCTTTTCCCTATAAGACAAACAATTCATGAATCTTCAACATATAGTGCTTTACAAGATTCATTAGATACTAACGATGGGATAATAATATCAACGTGAAATATATATTTAACCTGTAAAGCTGAATCCTTCTCAATAACTTTCACATCATCATCATCATGTTCTTCTAGGCCTTCATTTGAGAGGCGCATATGACGTTCAACTTCAGGTTTTATATCGAGGAGGCATTGTGGTTTAACTGAGCAGCTACCCTTCTCCTCACTCTCAAATTATCGACCAGATAGTTTCAACACCATTGCTTCCAATTTTTCTATTCTTTCACCTTGGTTAGAAAGAATAGCTTTTGCCTCCTTAAACTCTTTCTGTTGCCTTTCATAGGTAGCCTTATCAATTTGCACCTTCCCTCTAGCAACCTTGAAGAAGGATGATGGAGTGGCATTTGCTCCTATGCCTCTCACACGTCCACCATGTTCGTTAGAATTCAAGGCCTTCGTGAGAATATCTTCAAATGGTTTGGTAAAGGGCATCTTACCATCCTTCTTTTGGACAATATAATCATCCTATCATGCATCCAAATACAATAACTTTAAATATATACATATATCATATATGTACAAAATAAGCAATTTATGTATACTTTTGCTTACAATCTTATTCACTGTTTGCTTCAACTCATCGCCAACAAATTCCCCAACTTTGTTGAGCCGCCCTCTCTTCCAGAGGATGGCTCTGTTTATCTCATCGTCATCACATAAAACACTAGACTGTAAGCAAAAAACCACATGAAGTCAACGTACTCAACACCAACTACGACAACCATAAGTAGGAATTTAATGTTAACTAAATACTTACTATTTCTTCAGAAAAACCCTCATATTCTTTTCGAGAAAGATGATGAGGGTATAAGTTTGCCTTGCTTCTTTGATTTTGTAGTTCACTTTTCCTCTTCATAGTGATAGATGAATTATAACCACATATATCAACTAGAATTTAAAAAGACCACCTTAAACAACTTACTATAAAGTCTTCAGACATCTGATTAATCACAAAACTACTCCAATCTTCACGTGAAATGCAATTCCCTTGAGGTACCTTATTGAGAAGCTTCGGATTATTTCTATTTGGCTGGATGAATGTCTTGGTGAGGTGAGTTTTATACTGACGCCACTTGGTGTTTGCAGAGATCAAACACCCATTCCTCCATTTTGGGTCCAGTTGGTATGTCAACTACACAAACAAACAGTAGTTGAAAAAATAAAATAGAAATAAAAAAAAAGTGTAATGATTTCATAGATTTTCGAACTTCAATCACAGCCAGATCTTGGGAAAGAGGAAATCGTAGTTACCGGCAACCAAATTCTCAAAAGATGTAATTAACTGGAAGACAATCATCAATCAGCTTTACTTTAGAACCTGCAAAGACAAATCGACGGAAAAGTTATTCGTGTTGAATGTCATTTTCTTCAGCGATTAATTGCTAAGGTAATTCAGATCACAAAGAGAGATATTTTTTTGCCCCTTTTAATTTAGAATTTGCAAGTATAATCAGATGATGATCGGGGTCGCAAGCTTCTACAAGAAGGATGAAATTTTCTCCAGATCGAACATGAAAAAGAGGGAAATCGAAGCAGAGGAGGGGGCTAAATAGGCATTAGGAATCACCTTATTAGGGTTCATTTTGTCGTGTTGCTGTTACTGCGCCTCCACGGTCGGGGGGTGGTGGACGAGTTCACGGGAGGCCGAGGGGGAGGGATCGACGTCGGAGAGGGCGGCGCGTGGCCGTGGGAGTTCGCCCTGTGAAGGCGGCACTTGAAAGAACCGGCGTGTGTAGTCGGAGCACACACGCACTTGGGGATCGCCGTCACGGCGCCGCAAGCAGAGGAGGAGGAGTTGGTCGACAAAGTCCGCCTTGCGCCCCGCGGCGACGGCCCTTGTTGATGGTGGCTGTAGTGGTGGTGGTGGTGCTCCTCCTTCAAATCGTCGCCATTGGCGATGAAATTGGACGACCATCTCTCTTTTTGATTCTTTCAAATCGTCGCCATTGGCGATGAAATTGGATGACATCTCTCTTTTAGATCCTTAAGTCGAAAATTACACACACAAACAACAAACAATAACAGTAGTTGAAAAAACTACTGGAATGTGAAGAAGGCCTCATCTTCTCAACCAAAGGGAGGAGTTGGAGGAGATGCGGTGTGGTTGGACGGAGAAGAAAGGGCGTCATGTCTTGATCCTGATCAGGAGAGGAAGGGGCGTCGATCTAGGAAGGGTGAAGAGGGAGATGAGGTTGAGAGAGATGGTCGGAGGTTTAGGTTTAGGTTTAGGCTGAGAGAGATGGTCGGAGGTTTAGATTTAGGCGAGAGAGATGGTCGCGCGGAGGAAGGGGTGAGATATAGATTTAGGTTTGGAGGGAACTTTACAGTGTTGCAAATTTTGACTGGTGGGAAAATTAAAATACTTTATTTTGGTTCATTAACACCGGGTTTTAAAAACCGCTGTTAAAATCGGTGTCTATTAACGAAAAAAGGGCACTCATAGACATCGCCTAAAAAACCGATGTCTATAAGCTAAAATCTGCGTTCATAGACACCGGTTTTTGGAAAAATCGGTGTAAAATACTCAAAGACATCAGTTTTTGCTTAAAACCATTGTCGTTCCACTGATGTCTATGAGGGTTTTTGTTGTAGTGTAACTTATCTATTCTTAATGGTTTAGATTTGAATCTCAAGCAGAACTTAACACTATTGGTTCAAATCTACCTAAGTTATTAATTCCATAAATATTAATTTTCAAAATTGGCTTCCAAGACTGCATGGCGAGTCACATGGCCTTCTTGGATATGGGAGCAATCACCACCGCCTAGGCAAAGCCTTTTAAGGAAAGCTAATATTTATTTCCTTAAATAACTCTAGGTTAACCAAAAAGAACAATCGAATCACAAATTCGAAAAAGAAGAAAACACAAACTCAAAAAACTATTTCAAAAACTCTAGAATCATATGTCTCTTGTGTTTGGTATTTCCAAAAATAACAATACAAAGAAAACTAGTATGATGCGAAAAACAATTACTAGTTATACCTTTCTTTGTAAGCAAAAATAACCTCTTGATCTTCTACCGTATTCCTCTTCTAACCTCGGACGTTGTGTGGGCAACGATCTTCCGAGACGAGAACCACCAAGCACCTTCTTCTTCCTTCTAGGTTTCGGCCACCACAATTCTCCAAGAGAAGTAGAGGTCCGGCCACCACCACCAAGCTCCAAGGGATGCAAGAAACAAAACCTCCTTTCTCTCCTTCTTCTCCTAGCTAGAACCGGCCACCATCAAGAGCACCAAGAGGGGTTGCCGCCGGCCACAAGAAGAAGAGAAGAGGGAGAAGCTAGGGCCGGCCACCAAGGAGGAAAAGAGAGGAGAAGAATAATAGAGTCATTAGCCATGAAAGCACCTCTACCCCTTTTTTTATAATCCTTGGTCTTGGCAAATAAGGAATTTTAAATAAAAAACTTCCTTAATTCTTTTTCCATGAAAAGGAAAATTTATTTAATTAAAAATAATTTTCTCTTCTCAATATACATGGCCGACCACTTATTTCCCCAAAATAAGGAGAGTTTTAATTAAAACAAAAATTAAAACTTCCTAATTTGTCTCCGGAAATTTATAAAAATTTCTCCAATAATTTTCCCTTCATGGTGGTTTGTAAAAATAAAATTTTATAAATTAAAATCTTTCTTTTAAACATGTGGATAAAAAGGAAGTTATCTCTAAAAATTAAAATCTCTTTTAATCTACAAATAAGGAAAGATATCAAATCTTTTCTTAATCTTTTGTAGGAACTTATAAAAGAGAATATTTAATTTTTAAACTCTCTTTTAAATCATGAACATGGTTAAAAAGGAAAGTTTTCTCAAAATTAAAATCTACCTTTCAATCTACAAATAAGGAAAGATTTCAAATCTTTTCTTGATCTTTTGTAGAAAGCTATAAAAGGAAAGATTTAAATTTTAAACTTTCTTTTAAAACCATGATATCCACATAAGAAATAATTTTAACAAAAAACCTTTTTAATATGATGTGGTTGGCTACCTAAGCTTGGGCTCCAAGCTATTGGCCGGCCACCTTAAGGCTCAACCTTTAGGCTTGGCCGGCCCTAAGCTTGAGCTTCAAGCTTGGCTTGGCCGGCCCCTATTGGTTGGGTAAGAAGGTGGGTATGTGGTGGGTATAAATCTCTATATACAAGAGGCTATGATAGGGACCGAGAGGAGGAATTGGTTTTGGTCTCCCAATGAAATTAAGCATCCCGTGTTCGCCCCGAACACATAACTTAATTTCATCAATGATAATTCATTCCACTAAAGAACTATTATTGAACTACCGCACCAATCCCAAATTACATTTTTGGGCTCCTTCTTATTATAAGTGTGTCAGTCTCCCTGTGTTTAAGATAATGAATGTCCACTAATTAAATGAGTTACTGACAACTAACTTAATTAATATCTTAGTCCAAGAGTAGTACCACTCAACCTTATTGTCATGTCGGACTAAGTCCACCTGCAGGGTTTAACATGACAATCCTTATGAGCTCCTCTTGGGGTCATTCTCAACCTAGATTACTAGGACACAGATTCCTTCTATAATCAACAACACACACTATAAGTGATATCATTTCCCAACTTATCGGGCTTATTGATTTATTGAACTAAATCTCACCTATTGATAAATTAAAGAAATAAATATCAAATATATGTGCTTGTTCTTATATTAGGATTAAGAGCACACACTTCCATAATAACTAAGATCTAGTTCTTTTATCAAGTAAGTATAAAAAGAACTTACCGAAAATGGTCCTACTCAATACACTTAGAGTGTACTAGTATAATTTATTAGTCAAGATAAACTAATACCTAATTGCACTATGACTATTCCAATGGTTTGTTCCTTTCCATCTTAGTCGTGAGCAACTGTTTATAATTTATAAAGAACTGATAACATGATCTTTTGTGTGTGACACCATACACCATGTTATCTACAATATAAATTAATTGAACAACTACATTTATCATAAATGTAGATATTTGACCAATGTGATTCTTATTTCTAGATAAATATTTATACCAAAAGCTAGGCTTTTAGTATACACTCTAACAAGTTAAACCTAGGGTTTACTGTGAGGAGTTTAAATATTCAATTCCTTTGAAAGGCTTTGTCTAGGAAGTGGTGGATGATCCCATAACTAAGAAGGCTGAGTGCCTTGCCAACGACCTGGAAGCCAATCCTTGAAATAGATATTTAATCAACTTCTGTAATATGGTTTAACTTTTGATGAACACATGGGTTGAACTTGGATTAATAATGTTAAGTTTCGTTTGCAATCCAAGTTTAACTTCTGAAGATCACATGGGATGAACTTGGATTAATAATGTTAAGTTTCGTTTGCAATCCAAGTTTAACTTATGAAAAGAACATGGGTTGCTAGGAAAATTTCTGTGCTTGTACAAATTTTTGTACAAGGGAAACATAATGGAATTTCGAGTAGCACCCAACAATTGGTATCAGAGCTAGTTTTTTACCTCTGTGTGTTTAGTTTTCAGTTAAATTATGAACTTTTCATACATAAATTTTGGCAAGATAATATGAGGATGTGCAAATAAATTAACTCTATGGTTGCAGGCATCCTAGTTCCAACTATTATGGCCCTATTGTGTTTGTGTGTGATTGGACCTTCAGGCATGTTAAGGGCATTTTATGTGTGTGCATTATTGTAATTATTATATACAGCAGGAGCCGTATTAGTTTTTAGGATTTTACATTCTGTTCGATCTAGAGTACATGTACATTCTCTTATGGAATATAAGATCGATAAATGTAAAATTTATTTTTGTCGCAGATCGTATCCTAGAAAGGTGTGGTGCTATTTGTGAACCAGAGGCGCAGCAGAAAAGGAAGCAAGATAGATGCGATGACATGACCCGTTGGCGGAGGCAAGGGTTGGTGGCACACGGAGGATAGCTATAGATGAGGCCATAATAGTTAGAAAATTATTTTTCATATTTAATGCCTTTTATGCTATTTATATGTGTTGTGTGTTTAATAAATGTGAAATTATTTTTAGGGTTATTGTGGAATAACCTTAGGAAAATTTTTAAGAATTTTTAGAAGCTTTTCTGGAGTTAAAGGGAGTCCATATGACTCATTTTGAGGGATATATCGATAGGGCTAGATAGAGGCAGGTTTAGAATACCCAAATTAAGTGGGAATTGATTAAGGTTAAACTTAGGTTTTAATTGAGCTAACCTAAGGTTTGGGTTAACCTCGCTATAAAGCGCCGAAGCCTTTTCTTTTTCCCCCGACTTTCTCCTCTGTTCTTCCTCTGCTTCTCGCGACTTCGGACTTCACGCGACCAAGACAGGTGATTTCTTCTTCTCTCAGTGGCACCGGCGAGGAGCAGATCTTGGAGGGTTGAGAAGAAGGGGTTAGCTATAGCCGAGCTCTCCTTCTCCCCAGCCCTTCTCTCCCCTCTGGTCTCTGTGAACAGCGGCGACGGATCTTCAATCGGTGGATTTCGCCGGCTGTCAGGAGGGAATCGAGGGCATCAGCGTTGGATCTGGGCAGCGTCGACCGATTGGTGAGATAAGAACCACTGCCTTCTTCCCGATCTCTTTCTCTGTTCGTCGATAAGAACAGATCGTGCCCTAGCCGCGATCTTGAGGTAAGGGTTTGGTTTTCCTTTTTGATCATGAATTCGAAACCCTAATCTGTCTTTCTGGAATTGATTCGGGTGATCTTTCTGGGAAGCAAAAGTTTGTGTTTTGATCTGCGGCCATCACAATTCTGTTAGGGATTTTCTTTCCTCCATCAGATATTGCGATCGTTTCCGGTGATTGAAGGGTGCAGAGGTAAGGAGAGAAACTTTTATTACTAGATTGTAGTGGTGAACAGATCTTTTAGTCCTTATTGTCTTGTTATTCTTGATCCGACTAGTAAAGTTACAGTGGGTAGGTTTCTGTTGGTAGAGATTAAATGTGATGTTTAATTCTTGTTCTTTTCTCATGATCGAACATTAGATGCATTAAGTCCTGTGTAATGTTTGAAGCTGGGATCAAAGGCAGAAGCAACAAGAACCGGTTGTTTAGGTGTTAGAAGTTTTAATGTGTTGTCTCATTAGAATCTCTATGGACTGTGTTGATCAAGATTAGCTATCAGTGAGATAAGATTTGCTAGGTTGAATAATCGGATATTGTAAATGTAGATTAACCTGAATCTGAAATGGATTTCCACGATGTTTAGGTTTACATTCTTGTTAGGTGATAATGGAAGGATTAGGGATAACTAAGAACCTAATGGGAATTTAATTCTTAGATATATTTAGCTGGGTTGAAATTTAATTTAAACCTACCTGTGGAAAGGAGTAGTAACTGTAGCTAACTATTTACTTTAAAGTTGGTTATTTATGTAAAGGTGATTTAATTATGTGTGGTATATATATATGTATATTACATGGATTGAATATGTGACACAGGACCTTGATTGGTGACGTTCTACATGAAGTGGGTGGTTCTGTTGATATAGGATATATTGAGGCGGGTATTTCTTTCTAATCTCCTATTTAGTTCATTAAACTATAAAGCATGGTTATACTTGGATATTTAGGTTGCGTTCCTTAAATCTATTTATTGCTGCTTTTCCTGCTTGTCACTTTTGCTTGATCTTGGATTTGATCTAGTTTGATTTGTTACAGTCTCGATCCTTGTTATCTAGAATTCTATTGTATATACACATGTAGAGTGTTGTAGGGATGACTGTATTGGATATTTGTGGTCTATATCTATCTAGGTTGTGATCGGTAGGTATTGTGGGTTCTACATGATTGACATTCCATTTGCATAGTGGTATGTGTAGTTACATCTGTTGTGGTTATTGGAGGTGTTTATGAGGTTTGGGGTTGTTGCGTGGATGATGATATATATATATATATATATATATATTGTTCATCATTCATTGCATCTGATGACCATTATCTCCCTTGTGGTTGAGAGAGTCATCAGTTGGTTTGGTTTAGCGCCGCACACTCGGCCACTCATGGGTAGTGGTAGCTGGAGTAGTTGTCGCTTGTCCTGTTGTGCCACCCGGTCATGAGGTTTAGTGAGATCTGGAGTTGTGAGCAGTCAGGGACCCTGATGCTATGTAGCTAGATAGCTACTAGCGAAATGTCCTCCTCGACCACTCTATTGTGGGCTGGAGGGACGTTACAAGCCTCTCGGCCATACAGGGGTCGTGGTGTCTAGAGAGGTGGCGGGGGTGACCATGGAGCATGCATGCACTTTTGCATATGATGCACAGTGCATCTGTGGGGATATTTTTGCATACATGCTTACTAGATATTAGTTGCATGTGATTGTGTATTGTTGCATTTGTTTGAGCTATGTATGCTGCATATGGATGTCATGCCGCATATATGTCATTTACTTTACATATATTTGCTGTCGTATATGTATTGCACAGGTGTCAGGAGTATGTTGTTGACTCGGTGAGTTTATAGATCATGGAATCATGGTATTGATTCTTTTCGGGTATGTACATTTATGTTATATGCATTTATTATGTCAGGTTCATTCATATACCATTGATGTATTAGATATAGTTAGATGTATTATACTTTTGACAGCATGATTCTATTCTTTACTTATGGTGACTGTATTCTTGATTCCTACTTTATTATGAAGACCATGCTTTATTCTGTCCATTACCCGCTGAGTTACCTATACTCACCACCCCGTCTATACTATGTTGGTTTCAGGCAGTAGGTAGATGATATGGAGATGCTTGGAGTATGTTGCTGGCCGGTCCCACTTTCCACGTTATATCCGAGGACTCTTATCGGTTTTGCTTCTCTTTTCCTACACTTCGTATTTGTTGGATTTAGAGTTGTGAGAACGAACTATGTTTTGATACGTGTATTGTGGACTTGTGTCTGTGATGTGTTTCATGGACTTTTGTATTTGTGGGTTTCCTCTTCATCTTTCCGTTGTGTTTTTGTCTTTTTGATATAGTCATGTGGGCTACATATTAGTTGCATGATTGTTTTCATTTCTTTTATCCAGCCGGGTAGGCTGTGAATATTAACTGCGTGGTTGTTGTTTCTTTTGTCAACATATATTCCAGCCGCTTGTGGCTGATGTATTTTTGTATGTATGTGAGGTTCAGATCATCACCGGTACAGGGGAGGTGCTGCCGAAATTTTTCGATAGAGACTCACCCGGGGCGTGACAATTTAGTGGTATCAGAGCAGGTATACGATACTTGCTATGTGTTCCGGATTTTCAAGATTTCTCTGATTCCAATTTAGTGGTATTAAAGTAGGTTTGCGATGCCTACTGTTTTATCGTGTTTTGTATTTTTCGAGGATTGCGAGATTTACGAGTTTTACGAGGATTACAAAGTTTACGAGGTTTACACTCGGGATTCGTATTTTTTCGATGTGACTGTTCGGATATTGGGACCAGGCAGCGGCAGGATATCTCCAAGCTATAGGATGTAAGGAAATTTACTGTTATATTATAATTTTGTATTCTTACCTTGTTGTAATATCAGGGATGAAGCGTGGGGATACAGCCCCTAGTCAGCGTCGTGGTCCAGGGCGACCACGAATGCAACCTATTGAGCCAGTAGAGCAGGAGGCAGATTCTCTCAGGGATCCTACAGAGATTGATATTGATAGTTGTGGACAGACCCCCCAGGTTCACATGAGAGATCAGGGTTTTAAGCCTCAAGTAGTTTCTCCGGTATTACCATCAGTAGTCCCTGCTCTCGCCAGTACTCCTTGGGTGAGGGATAAAGCGCGTATCCCACTACTGGCTCGGTCTGTAAAGGACCAATTTACTTTATTTCATGGAGTTCCCGGCCCTAGTATTGCTCGTTCTTGGTTGGGAAATGTGGAGGATACCTTCGAGTATTTGTCGTGTACGAAGGATGAGGGGATTTCTGTCATCTCAATAATGCAAGCTCAGAGATTATTGTCTCAAGGATTTCAGGGGTATTTGTTGTCTATGATTATGATTGATTAGGATCATACCACATAACTTTCTGACATTCCTATAGTTCGGGAGTATCCTGACGTGTTTCCAGAAGAATTACCCGTCTTGCCTCCAAAAAGGCAAGTGGAGTTCACGATTGAGTTGATTCCGGGGACAACACCGGTATCAAAGGCTCCGTATCGCATGGAACCTAAAGAATTGGAGGAGCTAAAAGTACAATTACAGGAGCTGCTGGATAGAGGGTTTATCCGTCCTAGTGTGTCTCCATGGGGAGCTCCGGTACTCTTTGTGAAAAAGAAGAATGGATCGATGAGATTATGCATCGACTATCGGCACCTGAATGCAGTGACTATTAAGAACAAATATCCACTGCCACGTATAGAGGATCTGTTTGATCATCTCAAGAATACTTGTGTGTATTCAAAGATTGATCTGCGCTCTGGCTATCATCAGCTCAGTGTGAGGGATTCAGATATACAGAAGACAGCTTTCCGTACTCGTTATGGACACTATGAGTTCTTGGTAATGCCATTTGGGCTTACCAATGCTCCAGCAGTTTTCATGGATTTGATGAATAGGGTATTTCTTGAGTTCTTGGATCAGTTCGTGATTGTGTTCATCGATGACATTTTGATATATTCTCGATCCGAAGAAGAGCATGGGTGACATCTTCATATAGTATTGGAGACACTCCAGCGAGAACGTCTCTATGCAAAATTCAGCAAATGTGCATTATGGTTATCTTCTGTGGGGTTTCTGGGACATATTGTTTCTAGAAGTGGTATATCCGTGGACCCACAAAAGATAGAAGTTGTTACCAGATGGGAGCAGCCAAAGTATGTACAGGAAGTTCGTAGTTTTCTTGGTTTAGCTGGGTATTACTGGAGATTTGTAGAGGGTTTCTCTAGCATAGCTCTGCCTTTGACTCAGTTGACCAAAAAGGGAGTGAAGTTTTGTTGGACAGAGTCTTGCGAGAAGAGTTTTCAGGAACTCAAGCGAAGACTCATTTCTGCACCTATATTAGTGCTTCCTTCCGGAGATGATGGCTTCGTACTTTATACAGATGCATCATTACAGGGGTTAGGCGCAGTACTCATGCAGCATGGACGGGTAGTTTCTTATGCCTCATGTCAGTTGAAAGAGCATGAGAAGAATTATCCAGTGCATGACCTGGAGTTAGCAGCTATTATATATGCGCTGAAAATCTAGAGACACCATCTATACAGAGTTACCTTCGAGATATTCACGGATCATAAGAGTCTTAAGTATCTATTTACTCAGAAAGAATTGAACTTAAGACAGAGAAGATGGATGGAATTCTTGAAGGACTATGACTGTACAATCAACTACCACCCAGGGAAAGCTAACGTGGTAGCTGATGCGTTGAGTAGGAAATCCCGAGGAGTTCTTGCCTGTCACCGTGTGATGGTTACAGAACTGGTAAAGAAATTTTCTGAGTTGGGATTAGTAGAGCAGTGTCAGACTAAGTGGGGTATTCTGTTATCTATGGTTGCCCAGTCACCCATCGTAGAGAGGATTAAAGAAGCTCAGGCTACAGATCAGCATCTGCAGTTTTTGTGTAGCAGAATTACCCCAGAACAGCAGACAGGGTTTTCTTACGATGGAAATGGAATTCTATACTTCCGAGGGATATTGTGTGTTCTTGAGCTACCTTCTTTGAAGGAGGACCTACTTCAGGAGGCACACCGATCTAGATTTGCGATTCATCCTGGTGGTACACGTATTTATAGGGATCTGAGACGTGGTGGGCTGGCATGAAGAAAGACATCGCGGATTTCGTTGTACGATGCCTTGTATGTCAGCAAGTGAAGGTTGAACATCAGAGACCCGCTGGTTTACTTCAGAAGATACAGATACCGGAATGGAAATGAGAGCATATCACGATGGATTTCATCGTGGGTCTACCCAAAACCCGGCGAACACATGATACGATTTGGGTGATCGTTGATCGATTAACCAAATCTGCTCATTTCCTTCCGATCCGTAGGACGGAGTCATTGGATCGATTGGCAGAGTTGTATTGTAGAGAGATTATCAGGCTTCACGGTGTACCTCTCAGTATTATTTCGAATAGAGATCCGCGGTTTACTTCACGATTTTGGCAGAGCCTACAGCAGGCTATGGGTACCGAGTTATGATTTAGTATGACTTTCCACCCCCAGACAGACAGCCAGTCATAGCGTACTATACAGACATTAGAGGACCTACTGAGATCATGTGTCATAGACTTCGGAGGTAGTTGGGAGGATCATTTACATTTAGTAGAATTTGCCTACAACAACAGTTATCATTCAGCGATACAGATAGCACCTTATGAGGCGTTGTATGGCAGAGCATGTAGATCTCCCACCTTATGGATAGAAGTTGGGGAAACACAGATTTTGGGGCCACAGAGTCTTCAGTATGATATAGAGATGGTTCGTATTATCAGGCGCAGGTTATTAGAGGCTCAAGATCGACAGAAGAGTTATGCGGATCAGAGACGGAGACCTTTAGAGTTTTCTGTTGGTGATCATGTATTCTTATGAGTATCCCCTACAAAAGGAGTAAAAAGGTTTGGGTTGAAGGGTAAATTGGCACCTCGCTACATTGGACCCTTCCAGATTCTCGAGAGGATATGTGAGGTGGCGTATCGACTAGCGCTACCACCATCACTTACTGGGGTGCATGATGTATTCCATGTATCTATGTTGAGGAGATATGTACCACACCCTTCGCATATTCTCACTGATGTATCAGTTATACTTCAGCCGGATATATCTTATGAGGAGATTCCAATTCGGATTTTGGACCGCAAAGAGCGCCGGTTGTGGAACAAGATAATTCGCCTGGTCAAGGTCGGATGGCGGCATCATTCAAATGAAGAAGCCACCTGGGAGTTGGAAGATAAGATGCGAGCCAGTTACCCACACGTATTTACTGAAGGTGAGTAAAGTTTATTTCAGTAACTAGAATAAGTTTATCTACTACTTCTTGCTTTTAGTTGGTAGTGGTAAATTTGGGGACCAAATTTTTATTAGTGGGGGAGAATGTAATATATGCGAAATTATTTTTAGGGTTATTGTGGAATAACCTTAGGAAAATTTTAAGAATTTTTAGAAGTTTTTCTGGAGTTAAAGGGAGTCCATATGACTCGTTTTGAGGGATATATCGATAGGGCTAGATAGAGGCAGGTTTAGAATACCCAAATTAAGTGGGAATTGATTAAGGTTAAACTTAGGTTTTAATTGAGCTAACCTAAGGTTTGGGTTAACCTCGCTATAAAGCGCCAAAGCCTTTTCTTTTTCCCCCGACTTTCTCCTCTGTTCTTCCTCTGCTTCTCGCGACTTCGGACTTCACGCGACTGAGACCGGTGATTTCTTCTTCTCTCGGTGGTGCCGGCGAGGAGAAAATCTTGGAGGGTTGAGAAGAAGGGGTTAGCTATAGCCGAACTCTCCTTCTCCCCGACCCTTCTCTCCCCTCTCTGATTTCGGCGAACAACGGCGAGGAATCGAGGGCATCAACGTTGGATCTGGGCAACGTCGACAGATTGGGTGAGATAAGAACCACTGCCTTCTTCCCGATCTCTTTCTCTGTTCGTCGACAAGAACAGATCGTGCCCTAGCCACGATCTTGAGGTAAGGGTATGGTTTTCCTTTTTGATCGTGAATTCGAAACCCTAATCTGTCTTTCTGGAATTGATTCGGCTGATCTTTCTGGGAAGCAGGAGTTTGTGTTTTGATCTGCGGCCATCACAATTCTGTTAGGGATTTTCTTTCCTCCATCGGATATTGCGATCGTTTCCGGTGATTGAAGGATACTTTTATTACTAGATTGTAGTGGTGAATAGATCTTTTAGTCCTTACTGTCTTGTTGTTCTTGATCTGACCAGTAAAGTTACAGTGGGTAGGTTTCTGTTGGTAGAGATTAGATGTGATGTTTAATTCTTGTTCTTTTCTCATGATTGAACATTAGATGCATTAAGTCCTGTGTAATGTTTGAAGCTGGGATCAAAGGTAGAAGCAACAAGAACCGGTTGTTTAGGTGTTAGAAGTTTTAATGTGTTGTCTCATTAGAATCTCTGTGGACTGTGTTGATCAAGATTAGCTATCAGTGAGATAAGATTTGCTAGGTTGAATAATCGGAGATTGTAAATGTTGATTAACCTGAATCTGAAATGGATTTCCATGATGTTTAGGTTTACATTCTTGTTAGGTGATAATGGAAGGATTAGGGATAACTAAGAACCTAATGGGAATTTAATTCTTAGATATATTTAGCTGGGTTGAAATTTAATTTAAACCTACCCGTGGAAAGGAGTAGTAATTGTAACTAACTATTTACTTTAAAGTTGGTTATTTATGTAAAGGTGATTCAATTATGTGTGGTATATATATATGTATATTACATGGATTGAATATGTGACACAAGACCTTGATTGGCGACGTTCTACGTGAAGTGGGTGGTTCTGTTGATACAGGATATATTGAGGTGGGTATTTCTTTCTTATCTCCTATTTAGTTCATTGAACTATAAAGCATGGTTATACTTGGATATTTAGGTTGCGTTCCTTAAATCTATTTATTGCTGCTTTTCCTTCTTGTCACTTTTGCTTGATCTTGGATTTGATCTAGTTTGATTTGTTACAGTCTCGATCCTTGTTATCTAGAATTCTATTGTATATACACATGTAGAGTGTTGTAGGGATGACTGTATTGGATATTTGTGGTCTATATCTATCTAGGTTGTGATCGGTAGGTATTGTGGGTTCTACATGATTGACATTCCATTTGCATAGTGGTATGTGTAGTTACATCTGTTGTGGTTATTGGAGGTGTTTATGAGGTTTGGGGTTGTTGCGTGGATGATGATGATATATATATATATATTGTTCATTCATTGCATCGATGACCATTATCCTGTGGTTGAGAGAGTCATCAGTGGTTTGGTTTAGCGCACCACTCGGCCCTCATGGGTAGTGGTAGTGGAGTAAGTCCGCTTGTCCTGCCACCGGTCATGAGGTTTAGTGAGATCCGATTGTGAGCATCAGGGGACCACGATGCTATGTAGCTAGATAGCTACTAGCGGATCGTCTCCGCCACGACCACTCTATTGTAATGGGGGAGGGTGTCGTCCACTGAACACCCAGCACCTCTGTGTCGTGTGGTGTCTAGAGAGAGGTGGCGGAGACCATGGGCGTGCATGCACTTTGCATATGATGCGGTCCATCCGTGGATTTTGCATACATGCTTACTAGATATTAGTCGCATGTGATTGTGTATTGTTGCATTTGTTTGAGCTATGTATGCTGCATATGGATGCCATGCCGCATACATGTCCTTTACTTTACATATATTTGCTGTCGTATATGTATTTCACAGGTGTCAGGAGTATGTTGTTGACTCGGTGAGTTTACAGATCATGGTATCATGGTATTGGTTCTTTTCGGGTATGTACATTTATGTTATGTGCATTTATTATGTCAGGTTCATTCATATACTATTGATGTATTAGATATAGTTAGATGTATTATACTTTTGACAGCATAATTCTATTCTTTACTTATGGATGGAGACTATATTCTTGATTCCTACTTTATTATGAAAACCATGATTTATTCTGTCCATTACCCGCTGAGTTACCTGTACTTACCACCCCGTCTATACTATGTTGGTTTCAGGCAGTAGGTAGATGATATGGAGATGCTTGGAGTTTGTTGCTGGCCGGTCCCACTTTCCACGTTATATTCGAGGACTCTTATCGGTTTTGCTTCTCTTTTCCTACACTTCGTATTTGTTGGATTTAGAGTTGTGAGAACGAACTATCTTTTGATATGTGTATTGTGGACTTGTATCTGTGATGTGTTTCATGGACTTTTGTATTTGTGGGTTTCCTCTTCGTCTTTCCGTTGTGTTTTTGTCTTTTTGATATAGTCGTGTGGGCTACATATTAGTTGCATGATTATTTTCATTTCTTTTATCCATCCGGGTAGGCTGTGAATATTAACTGCGTGGTTGTTGTTTCTTTTGTGCACATATATTCCAGCCGCTTGTGGCTGATGTATTTTTGTATGTATGTGAGGTTCAGATTGTCACCGGTACAGGGGAGATGCTGCCGAAATTTTTCGGTAGAGACTCACCCGGGGCGTGATAGTGTGTGTGCATGTTTAAATTCCTCACTTTAAATAACTAAGTGGGAGAGGAATTATTTAAATTCCACGGTCTCTATTACTGGTTTGTAAGTGATGCATTCAAACTTGCGCGTTGGCTTTGAGTGCCTTCCTCCACATCAGATTAGTTTGTTTGCAGTCACTAGATTAAACTTCCTTTATGGATGATTATAGAAATTATTTAGGTTTGTGCGATCTTCTCCATCTGAAAAGGCACAATCCTATTTAATGGACTAAGTATCAAGTAATAGTATAACACTTAGGCACAAAATTAAAATCTCTCTTTTAAACCATTGTAAATAGCTATAAAAGGAAAGATTATAACAAAATTTTGTTTTAAACAAAATCTTCCTTTTATTCCTATAATGGTTGGTTACAAAAAAGGAAAGATTTTAACAAAATTAAAATCTCTCTTTTAACCATTGTAGATAACTACAAAAAAAGGAAAGATTTTAACAAAATTAAAATCTCTCTTTAAACCATTGTAGATAACTACAAAAAAGGAAAGATTTTAACAAAATTAAAATCTCTCTTTTAATCCATTGTAGAAAACTATAAAAGGAAAGATTTTAACAAAATTTTATTTTCAACAAAATCTTTCTTTTATTCCTATAATGGTTGGTTACAAAAAAGGAAAGATTTTAACAAAATTAAAATCTCTCTTTTAATCATTGTAGATAACTACAAAAAAGGAAAGATTTTAACAAAATTAAAATCTCTCTTTTAACCATTATAGATAACTACAAAAAAGGAAAGATTTTAACAAAATTAAAATCTCTCTTTTAATCATTGTAGATAACTACAAAAAAGGAAAGATTAAAAAAAATTAAAATCTCTCTTTTAATCCATTGTAGAAAGCTATAAAAGGAAAGATTTTAATAAAAAAAAATTTTCAACAAAACTTCCTTTTCTCTTCTTGTATGGCCGGCCCCATGCTTGGGCACCAAGCATGGCTTGGCCAGCCCACATCTTAGGCACCAAGAGGGCTTGGCCGGTCCCTTGCTTGGGCACCAAGCAAAGATGTGGTCGTCCCCTCATTTGGGTAAGAAGGAAAATCAAAACGGATGAACGCGAGGCTTTATAGAGGCTACAGCAAGGACCGAGAGGAGGAATTGGTTTTGACCTCCTGATGAGCTTGAGCTTCCTGTGTTCGCCTCGAACACCCAACTCAAGTTCTGTTGGTTGTTACTCGAAAAGACCATCCTAGTTCCCCTGTACAAAAATTTATACAAGCATAGAACTATCCTAGCTACCCATGTGTTCTATTAAAGTTGAATTTGGATTGCAAACGATGCTTAACATTATTAATCCAAATTTTTCCCTTTAGAAGTTAAACTTGAATTAGGAACGAAACTTAACATTCTTACTTCAAGTTCAACTGTTGTGATCTTCCTAAGTTAAACCATATTACAGAAGTTGATCAAATATCTATTTCAAGGATCGGCTTCCAGGTCAAACGTGGCAAGGCACTAGACCTTCTTGGGTATGGGATCATCCACCACTGCCTAGACAAAGCCTTTCAAAGAAATCAGATATTTAAACTTCTCACAGTAAACAAGGTTTAACAATAGAGATCTCAATAGAAACACATTATCGAAACATGAAATTGAAACGAAAATCGATAACAAAAACGATAATTAAAATCAATAACCAAGAAGTGTTTGGTTTTTCAAGATCTATACAAAAGATGAACTAGTTATGATACGGAAACTTATAACTAGTTATACCTCTTATAACTTATAGACCTCTTGATCTTCTATTGTATTCCTCTTCTTATCTCGGACATCGTGTAGGTGACGATCTACCAAGACAAGAATCCACCCAAGCCTTCTTCTTCCTTTCAAGTTTTGGTCACCAACTTTCTCCAAGAGATGATGAAGTTCGGCCACCAACTTTCCTCCAAGGGATGCTAGACAATAGAACCTCCTTGTCTTCTTCTTCTCATTCAAGCAACCGGCCATAAATGGATCTCCACACCAATATGCCGTCGGCCACCAAGAGGGAAAACAAAGGAGAAGAGAGAAAGAGTAAGGGCCAACCACCACCATGGAAGAGAGGAGAGGAATAGAAGATGTATTGTTGTGAGGTGAGGCACCTCTACCCTCTCTTTTATATTCCTTGATATTGGCAAATAATGAAAGTTTTAAATATAATTAAAACTTCCTTATATTCCTTGCCAATGACTAAAAGGAAAGTTTTAAAATAAAAATTAAAACTTCCTTTTCTTCTTATCATGGCCGGCCACATGCTTGTTCTCCAAGCAAGGAAAGATTTTAAATAAAAATTAAAATATCTCTTTTAAAAATCCCTTTTTAATTCTAAAAGGAATGTTTTAAAATTAAAATCTCTTTCTTTTAAATCCTTTTATGGATATCTATAAAAGATAAGATTTAAAATAAAACATGGTTTCAAGAAAGGAAAGTTTTATCAAAAAATTAAAATCTTTCTTTCACATTATAGATAACTACAAATAAGGAAAGATTTCAAATCTATCTTTTATTCCTTTGTAGAAAACTATAAAAGGAAAAATTTTAAAATTTAAAACTCTCTTTTAAAATCAACATAAAAGGAAAGTTTTCAACAAAATAAAAACTTCCTTTTATTTCCTTTTATGACCGATCTAAAAAAGGAATGTTTTATATTAAAATCATCCTTTTAAATCCTTTTAATGGATCTCTATAAAAGGAAAGATTTTACAAAATAAAAATTTCTTTTGAATTAAATGTGGCCGACCACCCTTGCTTGGGCTCCAAGCTAGGGCCGGCCACAACTTGAACCCATCTAACCTTGGTTTGGCCGGCCCTAGCTTGGGCTCCAAGCTTGGCTTGGGCGGCCACCTTAAGGTGGGTAAGAAATTGGGTTTGGGTGGGTATAAGACTTTATAAATGAGAGGCTACAATAGGAACCAAGAGGAGGAATTGGTTTTGGTCTCCCGATGAGCTTGAGCTTCCCGTGTTCGCCCCGAACACCCAACTCAAGCTCATCAATAATATCTCATTCCACTAAAGAGTTATTATTGCACTACCACACCAATCCCATATTACTATATGGGCTTCTTATTATCATGAGTGTATTAGTCTCCCTGTTTTTAGGATATCAAATGCCCACTAATTAAATGAGTTACTGACAACTCAATTAATATCTAGCTCTAAGAGTAGTACCACTAAACCTTATCATCATGTCGGACTAAGTCCACCTGCAGGGTTTACATGACAATCCTTATGAGCTCCTCAAGGGGACATGATCAACCTAGATTACTAGGACACAGTTTCATTCTATAATCAACAACACACCATATAAATAATATCTTTTCCCAACTTATCGGGCCTATTGATTTAACGAGCTAAATCGCACCCTTTGATAAATTAAAGAAATAAATATTAAGTATACGTGCTTGTTATTATATCATGATTAAGAGTATGCACTTCCATAATAACAGAGGTTTTGTTCTTTTATGTAGTCAGTATAAAAATAAACTACCTCAAATGGTCCTGCTCAATACACTCATAGTATACTAGTGTAATTTTATAGTCAAGATAAACTAATACCAAATTACACTACAACCACTCTAATGGTTTGTCCCATTCCATCTTGGTTGTGAGCTACTATTTATAATTTATAAGGAACTGATAACATGAACTTCTGTGTGTCTCCTCACACCATGTTATCTACAATATGGATGACTACACTTAGCATAAATGTAGATATTTGGCCAATGTGATTCTTATAAATGTTTATAAAAAAGCTAGACTTTTAGTATACATCCCAACACCGCCAACCCATGTTAAGGTGCCTCTGATCAATCCAAGGCGCCTTCCATACAATCTTCAGGGCGTCTTCATGGGCATTGAAGGTGTCGTCAACACGTAAATTTTGGCGAATAGAGGCTTCTCTGTTCGCCGTCTTCTCGCTAGTTCTCTCACAGAATCAAACACATCGAAGGCGCCTTACTCGAGTTTCTCCCTTTTAAACTTCATTAAAGTTTCACAATGCCTCCTAGGTATACCCTAATCCATCTTAAAATGTTTCTATATGTGTTTATTGTACAATCTTGTTGTTATATCCATGTTTGTTTAACATTAAAAAATGACATAATATTGCATCTACTTCCGGTAGTGCGTCATCCACTGATCCTAGGTTTCCCACTGAGCGACATAGGATTGAGTTCATTGAGCATAAATTTTCTCCTATTAAATGTAGATATTTAAGTAGAACATTTTTTACTAGATATTGTCATCCTGTGGTCCAAATGATTGAGCACTTTCAGCTTGATAAGCTGGTTTACTGCAGTAATGCAGTAAATCAAGACTTATATGCTCAGTTCTACAACAACCTTGAGAGGGTTGATGACCTGACCTATTCCACCAGAGTTGGTGGAAAGGATCTTCAGTTTACCCCTGCCTTGATACGTACTAGTCTAGGTCTTAGACCCTTTGCATGTCCTTTTTTGTTCTACCCTAGTAGGGATATGCCATTTGGTGAGCCCTACTCCTACATTACATTGGATACACTCTATATGTATTTTTATGGGGAGGAGAGACCACCTGTAGTTTCTGACTTCAGGTCACTCTCTCTTAGGGCCCAGGACTACATTATGTATAGAGTCTTGACTACATGCATTTTGCCCATCACATCTCGGGATGTCCCGAAGATGCGTCCCTCTCATTCCTTCTTTTTGTATGTGTTGGTTGGTCCTAGGAAGATCATACCGGTTCCACTGTACAAAAATTTTGTACAAGTCCTGAACCTTTCCTAACAACCTATTGTGTTCTTTAGAAATTAAATTCGGAATCGCAAACGAAACTTAATATTATTGATTCTAAATTTAACTTATCTATTCTTAATGGTTTAGACTTAGATCGCAAACGATTCTTAACATTATTGATCCAAATCCACCTATGTTATAAATTCAATTAAATATTAATTTCTAAAATTATCTTTTAGAACTGCATGGCGAGGTACTAGGCCTTCTTGGGTATGAGATCATCCACCACCACCTAGACAAAGCCTTTTAAAGAAATCTAATATTTAATTCCCTTATATAACTCTAGGATTAACCAAAAGGAACAATCGAATCACAAATTCAAAAAAACAAAACAAAAGAAACACAACTTCAAATATCTAATCCGAAAATTTAGAATCACTAGCCTCTTGTGTTTGGAATTCATACAAAAAAAACTAGTATGATGCGAAAAACAATTACTAGTTATACCTTTCTTTGTAAGCAATAACCTCTTGATCTTCTACCGTATTCCTCCTCTTATCTCAGACGTTGTATGGGCAACGATCTACCGAGATGAGAAACACCAAGCCTCCTTTCTTCTAGCAAGATTTGGCCACCAACCAATGAGCTCCAAGGGATGCAAGAGCAAAGCCTCCTTTCTCTCCTTCTTCTCCAAGCTAGAACCGGCCACAAAAACCCCTCTAGTATTAATGCCGCCGACCACCAAGGAAAAAGAGAAAAGGAGAAGAGCAAGGACTAGGGCCGGCCACCACCAAGGAAGAGAGGGAGGAAAATAGAATAGAGTTATATCTCATGAAGGCACCCCCTCCCTCTCTTTTATAATCCATGGTCTTGGCAAATAAGGAAAATTTTAAATAGAAACTTCCTTATTTTCTTTGCCATGAAAAGGAAAATTTAATTGATTAAAAATAATTTCCTTTTGTTATATTAAGTGGCCGGCCACCTCATAGCTCCAAGCAAGGAAAGTTTTAATGACACAAGAATTAAAACTTCCTAATTTGCTTCCGAAATTTTAATAAAAATTTCTCTAATAAATTTTCCCTTCATGGTTGGTTATAAAAGGAAATTTTATAAATTAAAATCTCTCTATTAAAACATGTGGATGATTTCCAAAAATGAAAGTTTTCTATAAATTAAAATCTTCCTTTCAATCTACAAATAAGGAAATATATCAAATCTTTTCTTAATCTTTTGTAGAAACTTATAAAAGGAAATATTTAATTTTAAAACTCTCTTTTTAAATCATGAACATGGTTATAAAAAAAGAAAGTTTTATCAAAAAATTAAAATCTTCCTTTTAACTACAAATAAGGAAAGATATCAAATTTTTCACTTAATCTTTTGTAGAAGGAAAGATTTAAATTTTAAACTCTCTTTTAAAACCATGATATCCACATAAGAAAAGATTTTAAATAAAATCCCTTTTATTTTTCTAGTGGCCGACCACCTAAGCTTGGGATCCAAGCTTTGGCCGGCCACCTTAAATTGGCTCCACCCTTAGCTTTGGCTGGCCCTAGCTTGGCCTCCAATCTAGCTTGGTCGGCCACCTCAAGGAGGGTAGAAAGGTCGGTATGCGGTGGGTATAATTCTCTATATACAAGAGGCTACGATAGGGACCGAGAGGAGGAATTGGTTTTGGTCTCCCGATGAAATTAAGCTTCCCGTGTTCGCCCCGAACACCCAACTTAATTTCATCAATAATAATTCATACCACTAAAGAATTATTATTGAACTATCGCACCAATCCCAAATTACATTTTGGACTCCTTCTTCTTATGAGTGTGTTAGTCTCCCTGTGTTTAAGATTTCAAATGTCCACTAATTAAATGAGTTATTGACAACTCTCTTTAATTAATATCTTAGTCCAAGAGTAGTACCACTCAACCTTATTGTCATGTCGGACTAAGTCCACCTGTAGGGTTTAACATGACAATCCTTATGAGCTCCTCTTGGGGACATTATCAACCTAGATTATTAGGACACAGTTTCCTTCTATAATCAACAACACATACTATAAATAATATCATTTCCCAACTTATCGGGCCTTTTGATTTATGCAGCTAAATCTCACCCTTTGATAAGTTAAAGAAATGAATACTAAATATATGTGCTTGTTATTATATTAGGATTAAGAGCACATAATTCCATAATAACTAAGGTCTTGTTCTTTTATTATGTCAGCACAAAAAGAACTTACCTTAAATGGTCTTGCTCAATATACTCAGAGTGTACTAGTGTAATTTTATAGTTAAGATAAACTAATACCAAATTACTCTACGACTATTCCAATGGTTTATTCCTATCCATCTTAGTCGTGAGCTACTATTTATAATTTATAAAGAACCGATAACATGATCTTCTGTGTGTGACACCACACACCATGTTATCTATAATATAAATTAATTGAACAACTACACTTAGCATATAAATGTAGACATTTTTGACTAATGTGATTCTTTATTTCAAAATAAATGTTTACAAAAGCTAGGCTTTTATTATACACTCTAACAGTATGCATTATGTCAGTATTTTAGATATAAACATTGCATTACACATTTTTCATAACATTATTCATGCGGCCAGTCTTGTTACGTCCCTTGTAGTCCATATGCCTTACTCTCATGTCCTGACATATATCTTCTCGACTTTAGAGATTGATACGACTCAGGGGACAATTACCTCCCTTAGACCTTATGATGAGATTGGAAAGCGTCACCTTAGGTTAGCTCATATAGACATCACTGCTTAGGGGGTCCTTGCATGGAGAGGTGGGCCTCCACCAGTCGATCTAGTCAAGGATGAACCTGTTGCTCCAGCCCAGGGTGTTGTTCTAGCCGATGAACTTGTCCCAGCAAGAGATGAGTGGTTAGATTTCACTGATGTTGAGATGTTCGGGGTTCCTCTTGATCCATCACAACCCTCGACTTCAGCTCAGCCCTCGATGTCAGCCCAGCCTTCCACTTCCATATCTATCGAGGATAGACTCTCTCGACTCGAGGAGTCTTCCATGTAGACACGAAAACTCATCTCGGACGATTTCCATACACTACGGGCTGAGATGACCTCCAGATTCACTACTTTCCAAGAGGAGATTCTTCGAGCACTACATGCACCTGAGCGACCTCTATCACCTCCTCTAGCTGACGATCCTCCTAGTTGATCATATTTTGGACATGCATTGTATCTATTGGACTTACACTTACTCCTTCTATAGATAACTCTCTTTTGGTTTGTTTAGTCTTGCGCTTAGTAGAATAGAACTTACTTTTTTTTAAAAAAAAATTATTATTCCCGCTTATTTTTTTTAAAACTATGTTTTTAACTCAGTTTGTTTGTAAAAGTTGGTTTTAAAATCCTAGAAATTTTTTTTTTCAAAATTCCAATTTTGGTTAGTTTTCAAAAATTTGGACTTAGTCTAGGAATTTACCCCTAGAAATCATGTTCCCCTAGATTATAGCCAGAGCATCTCACAAACAGATTAGGTTTAACTTGATTGTGTATAAAAACAATTAGAATGGTGTGAGATGCATAGGGTACTAACTGGACTTAAGAATGTTTATGTCTATGTATCGACATGAGTCTGGGCAATAAAAATAAATACCAATTTCCATTAATCAAGTAAAGTTATCCTATCTTAGTCAAATCTAACTGGATCACTTGCTTAATTTGACTAACCAAGTGAAATCTGTTGCCCTCTAGGTAAAAAACTAGTAGATAATGGTTAGACATTTGGCTAAGGAAATTAAGTATTTAGTTTAATTTTTTACTCATGCTTGGACTTTAGGACTTTTTGGAAAAGAGAACTATAACACCCATTGGATATCTAGCAAGTTTATATATTTTACCATGGTTAAAAATAGGCCTTATGTGGAAATTTGCAAAAAAAAAAAAAATAAAATAGAACCAAAAAGAGATGACCAAGGTTTGAACCTTGGACCTCTTACTAGATACATGTATGTGATAACCAATGAATCAAGAGAATGTATTGCTAGGAAGAGAAGGGACAATATAGTTAAGAGTAAAAGAAGGTTCTTTCATTTAGGAAGAGAAGTTGGAATTGCCTTCTTCCTCTCAAAGGAAAAGAGGATTCTTGCTTTCTCTTTTAATTAAGGGATGAGTAAAAGAAAAGAGAAGGAAAAATTCATTTTCCCTTCTTCTTTTCATGAGGAATAAAAGGAGAAAAGAAAGAGAAAATTTCATTTTCTTCTCTTCCTCCTCCCTCCTCCTCTCCACCGTGACCAAGAACTCTCCTCCTCCACACCATTGCCGAAACCCAATTAAGAGAAGCTCCTCTCTAGGAAGGATCCACAAGCAAGGTTTCTTCCCTAAGTAAATCAAGCAAGGATGTGAGTATCCCCTCACTGCAGTACAAGTAGCTATCGATTTTCCTTGTATGTGAATGTTATTGAAACCTTAGAGATCTCATTGCAAGTTTCGGCCAAGATAGGTTAGTGGTCACTTAGGATAAACAAGTTTACAAGTTATGCTCTATGTTGTACAAAAAAAAAAGAAAGAAATTTAGAACCTCACCTTGAAGTTTCGGCCAAGACAAAAAGGAGAAGGTTTAGAGCAAAGTTTCTTTTGGTAACATGCTTGTCTATGTTCCTTCATGATATAGTATCTTTTATATGTTGTTAGCTAAGTTGGATATCTCATATGATATTAAAAAGTTTAAGGACTCTAACCTAATGTTTCGGCCAAGATGAGTTATAAGGTTTAGGGCAAAACTTTAAAAAGGAAACATATTGTTTATGCTCCTAAAAATTGTTAGACTTTCTTATATGTTGATAGCTTAGGTTTTTCATGCTCCATGTTGTATAAAATTAGGATAAGTTTATCTTCAAGTTTCGGCCAAGAATAGGAATAAAATTTAGAGTAAGGTTTTTGAAACTTAAATGATAATATGTTGTTTATGCCCCCTCATGATGAATGAACTCTTATGTATTGATAGCTTAGATTTTTTATGCTTCATGTTGTATGAAAGAAAAAAATGAAAACCCTAGTGAAGTTTCGGCCAAGATAAGATATGAGGCTTAGGGTTAAAATTTAAAACTTAAACATGCTTGTTTATGTTCATTCATGAAGTATGATACTTTGTATGAAGTTAGGTTAAGACTTTATGTTACATATTGCACTAGAAGACTTGAAACCCTACTTGTAGGTTTCGGCCAAGGTAGAGTGTAAGCTTAGAGTTAAGTTTTTCTAACCTAATTATGCTTAGTTAAGTTTCTACATGTTGTATGATCTTTTGTATGAGATTAGATAAGTCTCCATGCTACATGTTGTACAAATGAATCTTAGAACCTCACCTTAGGGTTCGACCAAGCAAGTATATGAGTTAGAGCAAGGTCTTGAAATTTAATCATGCTTGTTTATGCTTCTTTATAATGTATGATTATTTATCTATAGTTGGTTGAAGTTTCATGCTCCTTATGGTGGCCAAAGTTTAGAATTCATGCTAGTAAGGTTTCGGCCAAGATTGAAAGAATAGGTTTAGGGAAAAGTTTTTGAATCTAACTATGCATGCTTATGTTTCCTCATAATGTATGATTCTTGATATATGGTTAGTTTAAGTTTCCATGCTTCATGATATGATATGCTATGCTTCATGATATGTTATATGCTATGATTTCATGATATGATATGCTATGTTTCATGGAATGATATAGGCTATACTTCATGATATGATATATGCTATGCTTCATGATACGATATGCTATGCTTCATGATATGTTATATGCTATGATTTCATGATATGATATGCTATGTTTCATGGAATGATATAGGCTATACTTCATGATATGATATATGCTATGCTTCATGATATGATATGCTATGCTTCATGATATGATATATGCTAAGTTTCATGAGATGATATGCTATGCTTCATGACATGATAAATGCTATGTTTCATGTAACATGCTATGCTCTATGTTATGATAAGAACATGTTATGGTTTATGAGATATGTTATGAAAGGCTTATGTAAGAAGAAAAGCCTTAGAGATGCTTCCCTTAAGTTGGGATCAAGAGCTCTCTTCATGATATGACATGTATGATAAGACAAGAACATGATATGTATGATGACATGATAAGAAATATGATATGTAAAATACCGAAAATAGGCGAATATTAATAAGGGAATTTTTCGGAATTTTTGGAAATTTTTCGGAAATTTTTCGGAGCTCATATGGATGAGTTTGCGGGGATAAAAACAGGGTCCGGGAAAGCCTATTTAGGCTACCCCGTTTTAGTGAGGAAATGTTTAATTTCTAAATTCTTTTTCCTTCTCTATTTCTTTTTCTGTATTTTCTTTTCTTTTTCCTCCGATCCTTTCCTTCTCCCGCGTGCCCGCGCCTTTCTTCTTCCCCTACCGAACCCGAGCCCTAACCGCACTCGTCAGTTTCCTTTCTCCTTCCCCGAGCATAAAGCTGTGATTTCTCCTCTCCTTTTCTTCTCTTCTCCACACACTGCCGCTACCTTCTCCGGCCACTTCTTCCGCGTGCCCTAGATTTTTGCCGCCGGCCGAGGCTTTTTTTCCTGCACGACCCAGCGCAGCGACGCCAACCGATCGCCGGCCACGAGGAAGACCTAGATCCGAAGCACCTGTTCACCGACCGCGATTTCCTCTGTCCTAGCGCTGACCTGGTTCCGCGGCTACCAACCGATCGCCGGCGAGGGTGGACATTTAAGGCTCAGGGGGTAAGCTAGCTTCGACCAAACCTCCTTCTCTTGATTTTTCTTTGATTTGGTGCCTAACCCTAGTGCTGATTCATCTTTTCTCTCTTTGGTTGATGATGGTAGCAGTAATCTTGGAGAAGGGTTGTTTGATTTCAGCGACCACAACACTATGGGCTGGACGTTTACATCGCTAGATTTGGGATCAGCACCTGTAATTGAAGAGGAAGAGTGTGGTGATTCCGGCAGGTGAGGTTGTGCCTTGTGGTTGTGGATTAGAGGGGTATCCGGTTGTTTTATCACAAGCTGAGGTGTTTTCTTGGTTTCCCAACAGCAGCTACACTATCCGGCAATACCCTACCCGGCGGTGGATCAGTATTAGGGGCTGTGAGATTAAGGTAAGAAGTAGGGTAATGAAATGATTAATGTATAATTAGTTGTTTATATGTATGATGTGATTAGGGTTTTACCCTAAATTAGTTGTAGGGATTTTATTTAGCTATTTATTGAATTTTAGCTAAATAAAAATGTATATATATTGGTGACATAGGACTTCGACGCGAGACGAGCATCTCGACATTGGATTGGACCGGATACGATCTTCTTATCGGAGGCGGGTACCTCTTGACTTATCATTTATGATATTGTCTTTGGATATGCATAGTACTTTATAACTACAAGCAATGAACATGTTTGTCTTTGGTATGTCACTGTTTGATATCCATAGCATGTTAGGTTTGTCGCTTGTTATGTATCCGTGCTTATATCTCATGATTTGTTACCATGAGTCCTTATTGCCATGAGTACTGTATTACCATGAGTACCTTAGTTCCTAGAGTAAGTGACATACCATGCTCTACTGAGGTTAGGACTAGGTTCTGGATTTTATTTCTGGCAGGTGTATCTAGAATATCTGATACTTAGGTTTTTATACCATACCTGGCTTGTGTACCTCTATTTGTATATCATACATGATTCGTGTACCTAGACTTTGATTCTTTGATCTGGGTATATTGTTGGTACATATGTTTTGGAAGGGGGATAGGTTTAGGATCTAGGTTGTTATACCACAGAGGACCTGTATACCCTAGATCCGTGGATTTGACTCACTGATACCGTGGGACCCATTTTGTATATATGGATATGGTTATGTTGATCAGTTTTTGTTATGCATAGTGACATGCATCATGATTGCATGCTGTGCGATTGTCGGCTCCACTATGGTTGAGCCCATCGCCAGTTACATGTACACCCCCACTCATGGTTTAGTGGTATATCGGGTGTGTGGGCTTTGGCTTGCCATTGGTCACATGACCCGAGTGGTAGCCGATCGCTGGGCTCTGTTGGCCTCAGCGGCATTTAGTGTAGCAGCAGTAGTAGCCGGAGATGGTGGACTCTTTTTGGCTCTGTCGGGTGACTTGTGAGATACCTCCGTCATCGTGTGTGTCGGGAGTTGAGAGCATTGAGCTCCCCATTTATGATTTGGGGTCACGGGACGGAGTACTCCGACAGCATCCGTCCACTCGGTCACTCATCGGAGACGTGTGACGGAGTGCACGATTGTCATGACCCTACCCACTCGGTCTCACCATTTGCGTGAGAGATCGCGCGTAGTGCGGGTGACCGAGCGCATCATTAGCATCATATGCATTGATGCATTTATATTCTTATGATTGTGTTTGCTGCATTTTGGTTGGATGCATACCTTTGACCTGCATACTGGATTACTGACACTTTCGGTTTGACGACACTTTTGTCTGGATAGGAGTTCCTGGTGAGTACAGCTTCCTCAGTTACCTTTCAGTTTTGCATATTCCCTATATATGATTAGGAAGTTGTATTCCATGTTTGTTGCTGTTAGCTATATCTTACTACTCATGTCCATTGGTATTCGCTGAGTTGTTTAACTCACCCCCGTTGACACTATCTTTTTCAGGTACCTGGTTATTTATGGTGTCGCTTGGAGCATCCTGTCTGCTGGTCCCCACGTCACATCAGAAGACTTATCGGTTTCACGTATGTTTTGTTTGTTTTATGTATCAGTTTGTTTAGCTCTGTACTCTGGTTTTATTTTTGGAGTGTTGATGTTGTTATGTGGTGTTTTGTATTTGTTATTGGTTGTGTATGCCTAGCCGGCTAGCAGTTTTGTGTTTGGTTTTGGTACAGTAGGTGGCTTATTTTTATCAGCGTGGTTGAGGTACGGTGATTTGATATTAACCTGTGGTGGTGTTTGTTTTCTTTATTGTTATTATTCCGCATGTGGCGGAGGTATATAGTGCTTGTAGAAAAGTTTGATTGTCCGTATGACAGGGGAGATGCCGAAATTTCTTGGACGGAGACTCCTCCGGCGTGACAATTTAGTGTATCGAGAGGTGTGTATACGATACTTGCTATGTGTTCTGGACTTTTTTGAGATTTATCTGATACCAATTTATTTGGTTCAGAGATCGGCTTACGAGTTTTATTTCTCGTGTTTCGGATTTCATGTTTTAGTCTTCTCGATGTGACTTTTTGGATTTTGGGACTTGGCAGAAGCAGGACATCTCCAAGCTATAGGAGGTATGTTGGTATATGTTATCCTACCTTTTTGATTAGTTTATGCCCTGTTCATTATTACAGTTTATGACCTGTATTAGCACTCTTTACTGGTACCTGTCTAGTTGATATAGCATATATTTTAGGTATTAGGTTAGCCACTGATCTTGATTGACCTTAATAGAGATTAAGGGTTACAGTTTCTGGTGATTTATCATATCATACACCGGTAGTTTTTTTTAGCTTATGTTATTACCTGTTGGTTAGCAGATTGAGGCACATACCGGTCTCTGCTTTTATTAGCTGGGTAGTGGATAGTATTTATATCTTTATGATGACCTAGCCAGTAGTATACCATGTTATCTTAGTTAATTTCATCCGTAGATAATTGATTTAATTTTGTTGGATCGGTCAGTAGAAGACTGATCTACGTTTGTCGACTTGGGTAGTCGTGGATGGATATACCTTAGTGATTGCCGAGGATTAGCGGACACTGGTTAGATTTGGATAGTCGATTACTGATTCATGGTTTTGGTTGATCCGATCAGTAGGGGATCGACTTACGCTATTTTATAAAAAAATACTGATCTTTGGGTGATTCGTGTTTAGTTGGATATCTTGAGTATATTGGATACATGACTTGTACTGACGGGGAAAGGACTGAATTAGCCATATACTATTGTCGGTTTGGTCAGTTGATAGAGGATCGATGTATCCTATTCCATGGGTACTGTAATTTTAGACTGTTTGTACCTAATTGGATAACTTAGAAGATGACATAGGGTTGGTGTGATAGATTGGATTTATTATGCTGATTATGCATATCTATGAAGTGTACATATGATTGTTATGAGTTGAACGAGTTCTATGATGGATAGTTCATTTGTGGTATTTGAGGTATCTTGTTGATTTTGTGTGATTTGTGAATGCACCTGGGTTTTAGTATGCCTTATTGGAAGTATATGTTGATTATACTCTTGGCATATGTGTATATTTGTCATGTGAGTATTGTTTGAGGGGTATTGTTGATTTTACCTACGATGATATATGCACACGGGTTCGGTATACATTGTTGGAGGTATCACGGTGATTTATACCTATGATGTGGGTATTTTTGGTGTGTACCAATTGGAGGATTATGTCGATCATACATATGTTGTGTGTGCATGTGTGTCAGATGTATGGTTGGTAGCATCATGATAATTCTACCTATGTTAAATGTAGAATATTAAATGTCTACATTATGATATTGGTTGTTTTAACCTGTCAACTAATTCTCCAATTAGTGGGTGACCGACCTACTAGGAGGATGATAAAGTTGACTATGGATTTGATTTGCTTACTGGGTGGTTATACCCTAGGCTAACCACATTGATCTGTGGTAGAGAGATCTTGTGCAGTCTCTAGCTAGATAGTTAGGTGCTTGGGCACTTATGTATTGTTGTGGTAGAGCGTAGCTCCCACATGTTATGGATCGTTTGTGGTAGAGCGTAGCTTCCACATGTTTTGAATTCCCACATATTTAGGGATTGTTTTGTAGTGGAGCGTTGCTCCTACATATTGCGGATTGTTTGTAGCGGAGCATTGCTCCCATATTTATTGTGGATACATATTTTGGATTATTTGTGGTGGAGCGTTGCTCCCACATATGGAGGATTTCTTGTGGTAGAGCGTTGCTCCCACATATGTGGTATTTCGTGTGATAGATCATTGCTCTCACACTGGAGGTTCTAATCTTTGGTGATTATATATTGTTGGTGATTAGATTTCCGATTTATTATCAGAGATCTTATGGATAGGAATGTCTGTGATATGGATGTTATGTGTCTTGGGTTTTGCCATTTAAGCTTACCGTGCCTTAGGTGTTTTCAGGGACTCGATGATTCTGGTATTCCGAGGATGTTTGGATCGATTTTCATTGTCTTTATTGACGATGTTGCGATTTGTTACGGATCCGAGGTGAGTCACGTACACCACCTTTACTTAGATCTAGAGATGTTTCGACGAGAACATCTATATGTGATGATCAGTAGTGCTTATTTGGATTGTCTTATGTGATGATGATTAGGACACGCGGTCACCAGTAGGAGTATACCGTGGTTCCACAGGAGATTGAGGTTGTTACCGTTGGGAGTAGACGGAGTCGATATAAGAGGCTCGCAACTTCCTTTGTTTGGCTTGATATTTCCGGAGATACGTTGAGGGTTTCTCACGGATTGCTATGCTACTTACACGCCTGATCAGGAAAGGCGTGAAGTTCACTTGGACTGAGGTTTGCAAGACCAGCCTTTAGGAGCTGAAGCGGAGTTTAGTGTCGGCTCCGATTTTTGGTTTTACCTTCTGGAGAGGACGAATTCGTGATCTATACCGACACATCTCTACCGGGTTTGGACGCTGTTTTGATGCAGCACGATAGAGTAGTCTCCTATGCTTCTCGTCGGTTGAAGAAGCATGAGAAGAACTACCCTGTACATGATTTGGAACTAGTCGCCATTATTTTTGCCATGAAGATTTGGCGACATTATTTATATGACGTTACATTTGAGATTCTCACTGACCATAAGAGTCTCAAATATCTGTTTTACTTATAAGGAACCTAATCTCCGACAGAGGAGATGGATGGAGTTCCTGAAGGATTTTGATTGTACCATTAGCTATCACCTAGGAAAAGCTAATGTGGTTGCCGATGCACTTAGCAGGAAGTTGAGAGGGACTTTAGCTTGCCACGGAGTTGTGGTCACAGACTTGATTCAGGGCTTCTCCGAGTTAGACCTTAAGGAGAAGGGACAGACAGAGCAGGGTATTATTATTACCAGGGTTGCTCAGTCGTCGATCAGGACAGGATCAGAGAGCCCTAGGCTGCTGATCAGTATTTACAGTTTATTTGCAGCCGGATAGTTTCCGGGCAGCAGACCGAGTTCACACGAGACGAGGAGGGTATTATATACTTCCGAGGCAGATTATGCGTACCTCAGTCTCATCCGGTCTTATAAGAGTTACTTCCGGAGGCTCATCGCTCATGATTTGCTGTCCACCCAGGCGGTACCCGTGTGTATCAAAATTTGATGCGTTCCTATTGGTGGAACAGAATGAAGAAAGACATCGCAGATTTTTGTAGCTACATATCTTGTTTATCAACAGGTGAAGGTTGAGCACTCGAGACCTGCCAGATTTCTTCAGCAGGTTCCTATTCCTAAGTGGAAATGAAAACCCATTACTATGGACTTTGTGGTGGGTTTGCCGAGGACACGACGAGGTCATGACGCGATTTGGGTAATCGTTGATCGATTAACCAGATCCGCGCACTCGTTAGTGATTCGGAAGACTGATTTCCTGGATCTATTGGTAGATCTGTTTTGCTGGGAGATCATCAGATTACGTGGTGTCCCGTTGATTATTGTTTCAGATAGAGACCCCCGGTTCACGTCTCGTTTTGACAGAGACTGCAGTAGGCCTTGGGCACGCAGCTCTGTTTCAGTACAACTTTCCATCCGCAGACAGATGGACCGTTAGAGCGGATCATTCAGACTCTAGCGGACTTGCTGAGGTTGTGTGTATTGGATTTTGGAGGCAGTTGGGAGGACCATTTGCCATTGGTAGAATTCGCCTACAACAACGGTTTGCATTTGGCTATCCAGATGGTACCGTTTGAAGCGTTGTAGGGTAGGCCTTGTCGGACACCCACCCTTTGGGATGAGGTTAGGGAGGCCCAGCTGTTGGGACCTCATAGAGCTCAGCATGTGGCAGAGTTAGTCCGTATTATCAGACGGAGAATGTTAGACGCGCAGGATCGCCAGAAGTGTTATGCTGATCGGAGACGTAGACCCCTAGCGCTCTCTATTGGCGACCATGCTTTTCTGCGAGTTTCTCCCATGAAAGGGGTAAAGAGATTTGGCTTCAGAAGTAAGCTAACTCCGTGATACATTGGACCTTTCCAGATCTCGGAAAGGATTGGAGCGGTAGCTTACCGGTTGACACCACCACCGTTCCTGGCAGACGTTCACGATGTATTCCACGTATCTATGCTGAGGAGAAACGTACCCGACCCAATTCATGTGCTGACAAATATCTCAGTTCTAGTTCAGCCTGACGTCACTTATGAGGAAATTTCGGTACGAATTCTAGACTGGAAAGAGCGTCAGTTGCGGAACAAGACTATCCGGTTGGTTAAAGTTGGATGACAACATCATTCGAATGAGGAGGCTACTTGGGAGCTCGAGGATACGATCCGAGCTCGATATCCCCATCTTTTCATTTGAGATATGTGATTTAATTTACCATTTAGCATTTATACTCTTTACCTGTTGTTAGTATTTGCTGATGGTAGATAACGAAATTTGGGGGCCAAATTTTTATTAGTGGGGGAGAATGTAAAATACCGAAAATAGGCGAATATTAATAAGGGAATTTTCCGGAATTTTTGGAAATTTTTCGGGAATTTTTCGGAGCTCATATGGATGAGTTTGTGGGGATAAAAACGGGGTCCGGGAAAGCCTGTTTAGGCTACCCCGTTTTAGTGAGGAAATGTTTAATTTCTAAATTCTTTTTCCTTCTCTATTTCTTTTTCTGTATTTTTCTTTTCTTTTTCCTCCGATCCTTTCCTTCTCCCGCGTGCCCGCGCCTTTCTTCTTCCCCTGCCGAACCCGAGCCCTAACCGCACTCGTCGGTTTCCTTTCTCCTTCCTCGAGCATAAAGCTGTGATTTCTCCTCTCATTTTCTTCTCTTCTCCACACACTGCCGCTACCTTCTCCGGCCACTTCTTCCGCGAGCCCTAGATTTTTGCCGCCGGCCGAGGCTTTTTTTCCTGCACGACCCAACGCAGCGACGCCAACCGATCGCCGGCCACGAGGAAGACCTAGATCCGAAGCACCTGTTCACCGACCGTGATTTCCTCTGTCCTAGCGCTGACCTGGTTCCGTGGCTACCAACCGATCGCCGGCGAGGGTGGACATTTAAGGCTCAGGGGGTAAGCTAGCTTCGACCAAACCTCCTTCTCTTGATTTTTCTTTGATTTGGTGCCTAACCCTAGTGCTGATTCATCTTTTCTCTCTTTGATTGATGATGGTAGCAGTAATCTTGGAGAAGGGTTGTTTGATTTCAGCGACCACAACACTATGGGCTGGACGTTTACATCGCTAGATTTGGGATCAGCACCTGTAAATGAAGAGGAAGAGTGTGGTGATTCCGGCAGGTGAGGTTGTGCCTTGTGGTTGTGGATTAGTGGGGTATCCGGTTGTTTTATCACAAGCTGAGGTGTTTTCTTAGTTTCCCAACAGCAGCTACACTATCCGGCAATACCCTACCCGGCGGTGGATCAGTATTAGGGGTTGTGGGATTAAGGTAAGAAGTAGGGTAATGAAATGATTAATGTATAATTAGTTGTTTATATGTATGATGTGATTAGGGTTTTACCCTAAATTAGTTGTAGGGATTTTATTTAGCTATTTATTGAATTTTAGCTAAATAAAAATGTATATATATTGGTGACATAGGACTTCGACGCGAGACGAGCATCTCGACATTGGATTGGACCGGATACGATCTTCTTATCGGAGGCGGGTACCTCTTGACTTATCATTTATGATATTGTCTTTGGATATGCATAGTACTTTATAACTACAAGCAATGAACATGTTTGTCTTTGGTATGTCACTGTTTGATATCCATAGCATGTTAGGTTTGTCGCTTGTTATGTATCCGTGCTTATATCTCGTGATTTGTTACCATGAGTATCTTATTTCCATGAGTACTGTATTACCATGAGTACCTTAGTTCCTAGAGTAAGTGACATACCATATTCTACTGAGGTTAGGACTAGGTTCTGGATTTTATTTCTGGCAGGTGTATCTAGAATATCTGATACTTAGGTTTTTATACCATACCTGGCTTGTGTACCTCTATTTGTATATCATACATGATTCGTGTACCTAGACTTTGATTCTTTGATCTGGGTATATTGTTGGTACATATGTTTTGGAAGGGGGATAGGTTTAGGATCTAGGTTGTTATACCACAGAGGACCTGTATACCCTAGATCCGTGGATTTGACTCACTGATACCGTGGGACCCATTTTGTATATATGGATATGGTTATGTTGATCAGTTTTTGTTATGCATAGTGACATGCATCATGATTACATGCTGTGCGATTGTCGGCTCCACTATGGTTGAGCCCATCGCCATTATGTACTGCACACACCCCCACTCATGGTTTAGTGGTATATCGTGGTGTGGGGTCTGCTTGTCTGTCTGCTGGTCACATGACCCGTGTGGTAGCCGGCGGCCTCCGCTTCTGTTTCCACTCGGCATTTAGTGTAGCAACGAATGAGCCGGCGTGACGGTGGACTCCGTTTGGCTCGGTCGGGTGACTCAGCGGTGGTAGCCAGAGATACCTCCCGTCATCGTGTCGGAGTTGAGAGCATTGAGCTCCCCATTTATGATTTGGGGTCACAGGTGAGGAGTACTGGACATCCCGTCCACTCGGTCACTCATCGAGGAGGCGATGATAGAGTGCAGGTTGTCACACTACCCACCCTCGGTCTCACCATTTGCGTGTGAGATGACGATGGCGTCAGGGGTGACCAGGACGCATCATTAGCATCATATACATTGATGCATTTATATTCTTATGATTGTGTTTGCTGCATTTGGTTGCTGCATTTTGGTTGGATGCATACTTTTGACCTGCATACAGGATTATTGACACTTTCGGTTTGACGACCCTTTTGTCTGGATAGGAGTTCCTGGTGAGTACAGCTTCCTCAGTTACCTTTCAGTTTTGCATATTCCCAATATATGATTAGGAAGCTGTATTCCATGTTTGTTGTTGTTAGATATATCTTACTACTCATGTCCATTGGTATTCGCTGAGTTGTTGAACTCACCCCCGTTGACACTATCTTTTCCAGGTACCAGGTTATTTATGGTGTCGCTTGGAGCATCCTGTCTGCTGGTCCCTACGTCACATCAAAAGACTTATCGGTTTCACGTATGTTTTGTTTGTTTTATGTATCAGTTTGTTTAGCTCTGTACTCTGGTTTTATTTTTGGAGGGTTGATGTTGTTATGTGGTGTTTTGTATTTGTTATTGGTTGTGTAAGCCTAGTCGGCTAGCAGTTTTGTGTTTTGGTTTTGGTACAGCCGAGTAGGCTGCTTTATTTTTAACTGCGTGGTTGTGTTAACTGCGTGGTGTTTGTTTTCTTTTATTGTTATTATTCCAGCCGCATGTGGCTGAGGTATATAGTGCTTGTAGAAAAGTTTCAGATTGTCCGCCGTACAGGGGAGATGCTGCCGAAATTTCTTCGGACAGAGACTCCTCTGGGGCGTGACGTGATATATGATATGTATGACATGTTATTTTACTTTTTGTATTGCTTGTACCAAAGGTGGGCTCCATAAGCGCCCCGAGGTCGATGGTCTATGAAACGGGTCTCGTAAAAAGGAATGGGCTCCTTAGTACGCCCCTAGTTCAACGGACTATGAACGAACCTAGATCCCTAGTAGGTTCGGGGCTAGCTACCCTGTCATAGGGATTGCGCACATTTATGTATGTATGTGGTACAAGCCGGGCCCTTATGTTGATATTATGTTCAAGTATGTATATGATATGAAAAAAAAAACACATGTTGCATATGTTCATTTCATTATGCATGTTTTCAAAGGAACATCTTGCATCTACATGTACATGTTATATGATTTCCTTCACACTTATTTACTTTTGGAATCATGTTTATGATGTTTGGATGATCATGTTATTAGTTCATGTTATGTATTCACATGTTATGATATGTTTCATGTTATGTCCTCACATGCTATGATATGTTTTATGATATGTTCTCACATGCTATGATATGTTTTATGTTATGTTCTCACATGCTATGATATGGTTATGTTATGTCTTTCACATGCTATGATATGTATTATGTGTACGTATGATTTATGGTTTTATGAGTAGGAAAGGAACTTACTAAGCCTTAGGGCTTATAGTTTTTGTGTGTCCTTGTACTGCAGAGAAAGGCAAGGAATGGATGAACTAAGGGGAGCAGCAGGAAAGGCAGAGGGTGTGTGTGGAAGTGGCATGGTGGATAGATCTAATTTAGTTTTAAAACTTTATTTGGTTGAATTGTGCATGTGAACTAAGTTTGGACCTTATGTTTATGCTGATAACTTGAACTAGTATGTTATGCATTTATGATGTCTTCTTTCATGTCAGTAGATTTATAAGATCATGATTCATGTTCAAGTAGCAAATATAGATTAAGTTATGCATGAATATTAGTATGATTTACGGTTCACATGCCATGTTTAAAAAAAAATGCATATGATAAAATAGAATGAAAATTTTTAATAAATATCTTCCGCTGCCATGAGATCATATGCACATGTATGTTAGGTAGGTGTAAGTAACCCCGTCCCTTAGGGTAGCCTTAGCGGCCCCAGAAGGGGCGGGCATTACAAGAACTAACTTTTTCTTTAAAATTGACTTACTCTTTTTGATTCTAAGTGAAAGTGGCATTAGCTAAAGGTTTACAAGTTATTACTATTTAAGCTAAGTGTTTCTTTTTTCAAATTTAACTAAGTAAAATTAATTTTTGAATCTCTAAAATTTGTTCTTTAAAGTTTTATCAAATATTTTTGTTTGCTCTTTTTAAACTACATTTTTTTGCTAAGTTACTTTTCAAACTTTTCCTTAGCTAAAAATTTCTTGCCAAACTTAGTTTCTGAAAAAAAATTTAAGGAAAAGGTTTTTTTTAAAATCTAAGTACTTTCTCAAAAATCATATTATTTTTTTAAGCTCCCTACATAACTATTGATAAAGGTTTTTCTATTCATTCACTTAACTAAAAAGTCTACAAGAAAATTTACTCTAAAGCTAAGTGTTTATCAAAATGTTTTAAGTATTTGTTCAACCTTCTATTAAATTTTTTTAAGTTAATTTTAGCTAAAAGTTTTTGTGTATTCTAAAAGCTAAGTTTTTCTAAGGCTAAATTTTTAAAACTAAGTTTATGAAAGCTAAGTTTTTTTTTTCAAAATCTTCTAAAAAGCTAAGTTTTAAAAGCTAAAAAACTATGTACTTTTAAAAATAAATTCTTAAACTAAGGCCTATGATCAACTTCTCAACTTGTCTATTTTTATACCTTCTTTTTGCTATTTTTTGATATATGACAAAGGGGGAAAGTATATAAAAATTCAAATGTATAATATAAATCTAAAAGTCAAGTATAAGTCAAGTATAAAACGAGGAGCTTTAATTAAGGGGGAATTTTCCACTTAAGCTTTTATTAAGGAGAGACTTTTATTAAGGGGGAGCTTTGCATTTAAATTTATGCTTGTACTATCATTCAGTTATGCTTGCGTTGTTCTGAAATTCTTTATAGCATTATTTCTTTATTATTTATGTCTTTTGACTTAATTTTGAATTTTTGTTGTCATTATCAAAAAAGGAGAGATTGTTGGTGCGGGACGCATTCGACGATCGAACCTGAATTTTGATAATGGCAAAGGATTCAAAGTTAAGGTTATTTGTTATCTAATGTGTTGAATGAGTTTGCAAGAAAAGTCCTAAGGTATGTTAGGCAAAATTCCTACCTGCGGTTAGGCAGACAGGAAAACCCTAGGGGGTGGTAACCCTAGGTCCTAGGGGGTGGTAACCCTAGGCGAAAAGCCTTGGCGGGTCGAGGTCTTCGGGCAAAAGTCCTAGAGTCGGATACTCAAAGTGAAAAATCCCGGTATTGCGGATCGGGTTGAAAGTCTGGGTGGGTCATGGAGCGAACGTCCAGTATAAAGACCTAAAGACTCGGGGGCTGAGCAAAAGCCCTGTCGATCTGGAGGATTGAACTAGCAACAGGTATACTCTCCTGAGTGGAATAGGTGAGGATGTGTTCCCCGCTGAGGGAACAGTAGGTATCGGTTCGACCTAGGGTTTTCGGTTGGAAATCCAAAGTCAGAATAGGACAGTCCGGTGACTGTCGGACATTTATTTTTATGTTATTATTATGTGCTAACTTTGTTTTGCAGGATATGTTGTTGGTTTGTGGACTAATGTATCTTTCAGGACGTAAAAAGAACTCAACTTCCCCGATGAATAGTGTCCAGGGCGCCTCCATGGAGTTTGGAGGTGCCTCGGGTACTTTGGCAGAAGGAGCGCGCGAAGTCAAGATGGAGGCGCCTTCAAGGAGTATGGATGCGCCTTGCATAGCCTTGAAGGCACCCTCCATGGCATTAGAGGTGCCTTCAACTAGATAAGAGGTGACTTGTTTAGATCCCATCTAGGCTGCGGATTCGGCGCAGATGAGGGCGCCCTCAAGGAGGTTGAAGGCACCCTCAATGGGCTTTATAAGGAGGTCTCAAGCAGTAGCATAGGAATCACTTTTTCTGAGCATCTTTCAACTGTTTGTTGCTAACGAAATGATCCGGCTGAGCCATAACAAGACCCCGACGACCCGAAGCTACGAATTTCAAATTCCTGTTGTCAGTATAATTTCTGTTCAGTTAAATTGTAATATTCTTCTTGTAATATTTGTGTGATTATAGTTGTTGCCCAAAGTAAACACTCAATGAGCTTGGGCATTGGAGTAGGAGTCGCCACAACCTCCGAACCAAGTAAATCATTAGTGTTTACGATTGTTCTTGTTTACTTTATTTCCACTGCGTTACTCGTTGATTTTTTGAAACGAAAAGTAAAAGCCACAAGCACTATTCACCCCCTCTAGCGCATCTCGATCCAACAGTTCCTATGGGACTTCCTTCTTGCATCTTGCATTGAAACAAGACTTTGGATATCTCAAACCTCTTGTGCCTTGCCTGTCCCTAATATAGTTATTTAAGATGTGCAACCATATCATAAGCTTCCATGTTCTCATATTGCTTCTTTCAGAGTTTATGGTAGCAAGCATAAGGCATGATGCATTTAATGCATCATCTTGATACATCTTATAAGCATCCTTATCAGCACGAGTAGTAGTGGTGGTGGGTGGTTAAGGAATAGCTTGCTCTAGGATACACGATTTTCAAGTTTCTATACTAGTGTAGGATATTAGCTCCATTAAGCTTGTCATTATCAAGGATATATCGCAGAGATAGAGTATTCGACGTATTAGATACCAAGGTGATCTACAACAAGAAATGCAAAAATAAGTACCATATTTCGATCATTTAATTAGGAAATTAATTAAATGATTCTTCCACTAAATTGTAGAGCTTGGTAGGAGCAAGTCATGGATGTGGACAACCATAGTTTACCCACACTACTAATTCGTTACCCAAAAGCAATGAGATTCAAGTGGGATAAGATCCATATTATACCTCATCTTGAGTTAGCATTGGCTAATCACCCGAGACTTGTATAATTTATGTTGGCAACGCTTACCAATTATATCATATGCAACTTTGTATAGTTTGGTAAACCAGACTATTTGTTTATTTTCCCATCTTATGAAATCCATATTATTACTCATCTCGAGTTAGATTTTGCTAATCGCCCAAGACTAATATAATTGGAATTACCTGTATGGGATATGCCTCTAAGTTCTCAATCCAATTGAGGTAACATAGTTAAGTCACACCCAAAATTTAATAGTACACATCACAATTGTTCTATCGCACTCTACCAAAATAAATAGAGTCACTTTGATTTGGCAAACCTGACTACAATTGATCGAGATAGTAGTGAGTACCAAACTTTAGTAGGCATATTAAAAGGACCTAATTATGACTAAACTACAGATATATCACATACAATCATGGCATATATCAACATATATGCCAAATATAATGTGGCATTGTTATGGCCCCATCTAGTACAATCTCCTCAAACTAATGAAAGGATTGAAAGGTCACCTAGGTAAAAGAATCTTCTCCAAGTGCTTCCTTGGTTATCATGTGTTGTTGTCTTTCTCCCTTTTTCACCATCGTCCAGTAGACTAGTTTTTTTTTCTAATTTATACATTATAAAATCTAAAAAAAAAAATCTCAAGTTACATTCGAGGGTAGTCTAATTTACAACAAGAATGAAAAAGATGAAAGACATGACACGTAGGCTATATTATGAATTATAACACTCACACACACATCCAATCACACTGAGGTAAAGGGATATAACCATGCACCATGTCAAATTATTTTTTAAACTATTTGAATCAGTTGCTACCATACTCGATGATATGGGTTATAAGGATTGGATCCCATGTAATAATGTGAAGGAGGATATAAGGAGAAGAGGGAAGAAGTAGGTCGGCCCGGATAAGATGAATGACTCAGTAAGCAAATACTGGTCGAAAATATAGGACCGGTCGGGATAAAACCAACAGAACACACAATGTAAGTAGGTATACTCGGCAGACAAAACTTGGCCGAGCCTATAGTGTCGGACGAATCCAAATGGGTGAAGTATTAACAAGCGCACCTACGTCCAATAGGGAAGCCTCGATTGAGCATAAAATACCAACTGAGAATATAGGTCTGGTCGAGAGTACAAGCCCGACTAAACTAAAACAGACAAAGGATTAGCGTGTTCAGATACGCTCGACAGTATAGGTTTTGTTGGATGCTACTCAGAAGTTCGTTCTGCTTCCCCTATACAAAAATTTGTACAAGCACAAAACTTTCCTAACAACCTATGTATTCCTCATGAGTTAAACTTGAATTGGAAATGAAACTTAACATTTTTACTTCAAGTTCAACTCATATGTTCTTCAGCAGTTAAAACTTGGATTGCAAAAGATACTTAACATTATTAATCCAAGTTCATCCCATGTTACAAAAGTTGATTAAATATCTATTTCAAGGATTGGCTTCCAGGTTAAACATTGCGAGACACACGACCTTCTTAGGTATGGGATCATCCCCCACTTCCTAGACAAAGTCTTTCAAAGAAATTGGATATTTAAACTTCTTAAAGTAACCCTAGGTTTAACTACAGAGACCTCAATAGAAGCACAAGATCAAAACACTAAATCAAAACACAAAAAATGAAACATGAAATTGCTAGCCTCTTGTGTTGGTATTTTAGGATCCATACAAAGAAAAACTAGTCTTGCTGCGGAATTAAGAACTAGTTATACCTTTCTTTGTAAACAAAGACCTCTTGATCTTTTGTTGTATTCCTCTCCTCCTCTTGGGCATCGTGTGGGCGACGATCTACCAAGATGAAATCCACCCGAACCACCTCTTCTCCTCCAAGAAATTCCGGCCACCAAGGAATGCCAAAATAGGAAACTTTCTTCTCTTCTTCTACCTCTCCAAGCAAACTGGCCACAAGAAGATGGAGCTTCATGTGTCGCCGACCTTAAGAGAAGAAAACAAAGGGAGAAGGGAAAGAGAGAAAGGCCGGCCACCAAGGAATCAAAGAACCACCGACCACAAAGGATATATAAGGTAGGGTCCCTCTTTCTCTTCTTCTTCTCCTTCAAGCAACCGATCACCAATGGAATCAAAAGTGTGCTGCCGGCCCAAAGCCTTAGAAGAAAAGAGAGGAGCCGACCACCAAGGATAGAACAAGAGAGGAATCATGTAGATCATTATTCTTCCTCTAAGGCACCATCTATCCTCTTTTATAATCCTTGGTAATGGCTAAAAAGGAAAGTTTTAAACATAATTAAAACTTCCTTTTAATTCCAATCATGGAAAAAAAGGAAATTTTAATAATAATTAAAATCTCTCTTTTAAATTTCCTATTGTGATGGCTACAAAAGAAAAGATTTAAAATTAATCACTCTCTTTTAAACAATGTAGAAGACTACAAAAAGGAAAGATTAAAATTAAAACTTCTCTTTTAAATCATGGTTACAAAAAAGGAAAGTTTTGTCAAAATTAAAATCTCTATTTTTAAACATTATAGATAACTACAAAAAAGGAAAGATTAAAATCTCTCTTTTAAATCTTTGTAGATAGCTATAAAGGAAAAGATTTTAAAATTTAAAACTCTCTTTTAAAACCATGTGGATGGCTATAAAAGGAAAGATTTTTACAATTAAAATCTCTCTTTTAAATCCCTTTAAGGATGTCTATAAAAGGAAAGATTTTAAAAACTAAAATTCCCTTTTAATTCCCTTATGGCCGACCCCATGCTTAGGCACCAAGCAAGGCTTGGCCGGCCACATCTTGGACACCAAGATGTGCTCGGCCGGCCACATCTTTGACACCAAGATGTGCTTGGACGACCCTAACATGGACTAGAAGATGAGCTTGGGTGGATACAAGGCTTTATATATAGAGGCTACAACAGGGACCGAGAGGAGAAATTGGTTTTGAACTCCCGATGAGCTTGAGCTTCCTGTGTTCGACTCGAACACCCAACTCAAGTTCATCAATAATAACTCAAACCACTAAAGAGTTATTATTGAACTACCACACCAATCCCATATTACATTATGGGCTCCTTCTTATCATGAGTACATTAATCTCCCTGTGTTTAAGATATCAAATACCCATTAATTAAATGAGTTACTGACAACTCACTTAATTAATATCTAGCTCCAAGAGTAGTACCCTCAACTTCATTATTATGTCGGACTAAGTCCACCTGCAGAGTTTACATGACAATCCTTATGAGCTCCTCAAGGGGATATCATCAACCTAGATAACTAGGATACAGTTTCCTTCTATAATCAATAACACACCATATAAATAATATTATTTCCCAACTTATCAGGCCTATTGATTTAAGGAATAAATCTCACTCATTGATAAATTAAAGAAATGAATACTAAGTATATGTGCTTGTTATTATATTGGGATTAAGAGTACGTACATCCATAATAACAGAAGTTATATTCTTTTATGCAGTCAGTATAAAAAGAAACAACCTCAAATGGTCCTGCTCAATACACATATAGTGTACTAGTGTAATTTTATAGTCAAGATAAAATAATACAAAATTACACTATGACCATTCCAATGGTTTATCCTTATCCATCTTGGTCGTGAGCTACTATTTATAATTTATAAGAAACTGATAACATGATATTCTATGTGACACGACATACCATGTTATCTACAATATAAATTAAATGGACAACTACATTAACATAAATGTAGACATTTGACCAATGTGATTCTCATTTCAAAATAAATGTTCATACAAAAAGCTAGGCTTTTAGTATACATACTAACAGGTTTGACCGAGCATAAAGTACCGGTCAAGTTAAAATAACAGAGGGTCAATGAAACTAGAAAAGGTTGGCAAGAAAAGCCCTGTCGAGCTTAAAGGCGTACATCCCTAAGCAATCCTTGTAGTCGGTCAAGCTAAGACCGATTGCATGTCATAAGGCCCAACATGACTCAATAGGCAAAGCCCGAGCGGGCATCAACACAATATAAGCATATTGTGTTCGGTAGTAGAATCCCGGTCGAGCATACACATTACTCGTTCGGTAATGTAATCTCGGGTGATCGAGCAGACATACGAACCAAGGTGGTCAGAAGGGGCTCGGTTTGGAAATATCCGGTTAGACATAGGTATAACACACTCGGTTGTAGAAGCTAGGTCGAGCATACACATTACTCATTCAATAATGTAATCTCAGGCGATCGAGCAGACATATAAACCAAGGTGGTCAGAAGGGGCTCGGTTTGGAAATATCCGGTCAGACATAGGTATAATACACTCGGTAGTAGAAGCCTGATAGAGCATACACATAACTCATTCGGTAATGTAACCTCGGGCGATCTAGCAGACATACGAGCCAAGGTTGTCAGAAGGGACTCGGCTTGGAAGTATCCGGTCAGACATAGGCACAAAATGCTCGGTAATATAATCCCGGGTGGGTATATCAACATGTACCTTTATAACGCTATTAGTATGAGATCGGCCTGGAAGAATCTGGCCGGACATAAAGACACTCACATTTATTAAATCTCATAAACATAGCCAATAAAGAGTATTATAACTAAATATATGTGATGTAGGAGAATAATATATAATCATATGACAATTTGATTAATTTAGCGGGAAACAAGTTCTAGAAACTTCTGTAAGTGCGCTAGATGACAAAGAAGGTACATCTGGGGTATAAAAAAGATTCCTTAAACTATTATTGCAGGTAATTACATCATCTCATAACAAACTCTAACAAACCGGGGTCCACCTCATGATTGCGGGGGTTATATGAGGTGGTATAAAAAGGAGAATCCTCTCCGTTGGCAAGGTCTGTATAACACCACCACTGAAACCCGTGTTCCATCTCAGTTTACTATACTTCTTCTTCTTCTTCTCACTTGGAGCAGAGGAAACTGACTTGAGCATCAGAGGACCTAGCCATGGATTCCCATCCTAGTCTTAGGTCACTGACGTTTTATTGGTTGGTTCCATAGTGCGTAGGAGGAGACAGCATCCGCCGAAACATTGATCTGTGGTTTTCTTCGTCACGGTGTCCCAATTCATCGGAGTCTTCCCTAGATCTACTTTTGGCTTCTCAGATCTAGCTTCCGCCTACTATTCTCATCGTTGGAAGGTATTTTTGACTGGGTTTCTTTAGTATTTGCTTTGGTTTTCTCAGATCGATGGCTATTCATCTTCCCCGGGAGGACGGATCCTCTGGTCTGCAAATTACAGACCAAAGGATGGCCCACATTTTTAGACCCTTGATTTGGATAGGCTCCACCTTTAAATAAGTGGGGGCCATCCAAATCAAGGGTCTAAAAAAGTGGACCATCCCCTAGTCCACAATTTGCAGACCAGAGGATCCCTACTGCTTCCCCGGAGCTGTAACCTATCTTTCCTCCAGAGTCATCGTCTGTCGTCCCCAGCTCTTCATCTCATTATACTTTCAGATAGGATCAAATTTGGCATCGTTTGAGAGAATTCTTACCTGAATCTGAGACTACATGATGGAGGACCCTAGAAAACTTAACACCATCACCATAACTCAAGAAGATCTAGAGATGCTCATCAATGTGAGAGTGTAGAGAGCATTACAACAGCAACAACAAGCGAACACTGGAGGTACCTTGCCATTAGCCGCAAACCTAGTGCTCTCAACCACTGATCACCGGAAAGATAAAGGTATGGAAGAAGATAATCATGATTATATAACTCCTCATGTTTCCCCTACTCGACGTTCGTGAGCCTTTTTTCGTACTCCTATGGAGCAAGGAGGACGAAGACCGGTGCCCCAGGAGTCTTCTGGTGAGGTGTCGGTAAAGGAAAAATATAAGGGAAAGATGGTTACAAGTGATAGCTCCCCTGAGAGAATCATTACCCCCTTCTCTCAGAGGGTGCTTGATGATCCGTTGCCAAAGCACTATCAAAATTTAAACATTGGGGAGTATTCTGGAACTACTGATCCAGAGGACCATCTTCTTAAGTTTGAGAATGCTGCTCTACTTCAACAATTTACTGACGGTGTGAAATGTAGGATGTTCCTCACTACGTTTGGAGGTGCACCCCAAAGATGGTTTAAGAGACTACCAGATAATTCTATCAGATGCTTCAAGGATTTTCGCAAAGTATTCCTTTATCATTTTTCCAGCAATAAAAGGTATCATAAGACTCCTTGGAGTCTTTTTTCTATTAAATAGGGTGGTAAGGAGAGTATCAAAGCATACATTAAAAGATTTAATCAGGTTGCTATTGATGTTCCCAATACTACTACTGAAATTATGGTGAGTGCTTTCTCTTAAGGACTCGATGATAATGATTTCTTCACGGATCTAGTGCAAAATCCTCCAACCAATTTTGATCTGTTAATTTAGCGAGCTACTAAATTTATTAATGTTGAAGAAGCTCAAACTGCTCGCAAGAAGGACAACGTTATACCTATTGACGCCGGGAATTTAGTTCTGTGTAAATCCCCTGTACAAAATTTGTACGAGCACAGAACTATTCCTAGCAACCCACATACTTGATCAAATATGTGTTTGATCAATCAAGCAAGTTCTTGATTGATCAAAGTGCACCTTAATTGAAGCACAAGATCGCTGGCCTCTTGTGTTGGTGTTCAGGATCCATACAAAGAAAAACAAACTAATTGCGCTGTAGAATAAACTCTAGTTGTACCTTTCCTCGTATGCTAAGACCTCTTTATCTTCTACTATATTCCTCTCCTTCTCTTGGACGTCGTGTGGACGACGATCTACCAAGACAAAACACTCGAACTTCTTCTTCCTTTCCAAGCCGCCTACCACCAAAGAATGCAAAGCAAAAAGGGGCGTCTCCTTCTTCTTCTTTTCCTCCAAACCGTCGGCCACCTAGGTGCGTCTTCTCTTCTTTTTCTTCTACTCCAAGCCCAGGCCACCAAGGGGAGATGGAGCACTGGTGCTAGAGGGAAGAAAGGGAGGAAGAAAGGGATGTGGGGTACCGACCCTAGAGGAAAGAAAAGGAGAAAAAAAGATATGAGGTGCCTACCCTAGAGAAAAAGAGTGGGTTGTTGAGTTGTGGAGAAAAACAAAACTTATCACTTCTATTTTTGTGGCACAACCTCCTCTCCTTTTATAACCTTTGGTGCCAGAAAAAAAAGGAGGAAAACTAATAGATTTTTGTAGAATTCTGTTGAGAAAAAATCTCCCTTTTATAACTCTCCTTTTTTTTTTCTTTTTTTTCTTTTATTGTGGTCGGCCCCTTGCTTGGGCACCAAGCAAGGCTTGGCCGGCCCCTTGCTTGGGCACCAAGCAAGGATGTGGCTAGCCCCTTTCTTGGATAGGAAGAAAAAAAAACGGGTGAATGCGAGACTTTATAGAGGCTACAACAAGGACCGGGAGGAGGAATTGGTTTTGGCCTCCTGATGGACTTGAGCTTCCTGTGTTTGATTCGAGCACCCAACTCAAGCTCATCAATAATAACTCATACCACTAAAGGGTCATTATTGAACTACCGCACCAATTCCATATTACAATATAGTCTCCTATTTATCATGAGTGTGTTAATTTCCCTATGTTTAAGATATTGTATGTTCGTTAATTAAATGAGTTACTGACAACTCATTTAATTAACATCTGACTCCAAGAGTAGTACCACTCAACTTTATTATCATGTTGGACTAAATCCACCTGTAGGGTTTACATGATAATCCTTATGAGCTCCTCAAGGGGACATCATTAACCTTAATAAATAGGACACAATTTCCCTTTATAATCAACAACACACCGTATAAATGGTATTATCTCCCAACTTATCGGGTCTATTGATTTAACGAATAAATATCACCCATTGATATGTTAAAGAAATAAATATGAAGTATATGTGTTTGTTATTATATCGGGATTAAGAGTTTGCACATCCATAATAATAGAGGTTCTGTTCTTTTATATAGTCAGTATAAATCGAACAACCTCAAATGACCCTGCTCAATACACAGATAGTGTAAGAGTGTAATTATATAGTCAAGACAAACTAATATCAACTTACACTACAACCATTCCAATGGTTTGCCCATATCCATGTTAGTTGTGAGCTACTATTTATAATTTATAAGGAACCGATAACGTGATCTTTTGTGTGGCACTACACACCATGTTATCTACAATATAAATTATATGGACAACTGCATCGACATATATACGAATATAAAATGTAGACATTTGACCAAAGTGATTCTCATTTCAAAATATCTTAAAAATAGATGTTCATACAAAAGCTAGGCGTAAAGTATATATCTCAACAATCTCCGACTTATACTAAAAGACTATGTTGACATATATGCTGCCATACATCTGATTTCCATCCCCTCAACATGCCCATCAAAAGCTCCCGCCGAAAGGGTCTTAGTGAAAGGATCTGCCAGATTATCTACTGATGCAATCTTGGCGACAACAACTTCTCCTTGCTTTACGGTATCTCGTATCAGGTGGTACTTACGCTCAATGTGTTTACTTGCCCTATGGGCTCGTGGTTCCTTCGAGTTTGCTACTGCACCATGTTATGCACCGCAAGTGTACAGTTACATCGTCTGTAATAATAAAAGATATCGTATGCACAGGGACTAGTTATAAGCACTAAAGATGTCTCAACACTAAAACAAAAACTGCAAATGACAACGGATATTATCCGTTGTCATAGGGTCAAAAAAGTGTTGTAATTGACGGCGTTATAGAATGTATTGCTCTACGACAACGGTTTTGAATCCGTTGTCTTTGTAGACATTCGACAACGATTTTTATCCGTTGTTGTTTATATGCTCAAAATTTGTTTACGAATGATACGACAACATTTTAAAACCGTTGTGGTAGATAATTTAGACAACAGATATAAACCATTGTGGTAGACTCTTTTTACAACAGATATAAACCGTTGTGGTATATAATTTTAATATGTTTTGCAATGGATAAAATCGTTGTCTTTTATCACTTTTCACAAAAAAAATTTGTTGTAGTTACGTACTTTTTACGTTTCTGACCGTTGTCTTTAATGTTCATGTTGTAACATGATAATAACAAACAACCAATCTCTATTTAATATAAAGAAACCACCAATACAAAACTAAATATTTACTACATTCAATCCATGAAAATGTTGTCTTCAAATTTTAAAAATTAACTACACACATCAAAATGAGAAAATAATAGTTGTGTAATCGAAATCCAAAATATGCCAGCTAAAATCCTCTTCCCAACTGAATCTTTAAAGCCTTTTCCAGCAACTTACTGGTTGCATCTTCACGTGACCGATTATACAAATTTCCCTTGGCAATCATATCTGCATAATCAAGCTGTAGGAGCTGATAAAAATAAACAAATTATAAAGATATTAAAAGATAAAATATACATGTAAGCGAATAAGAATTATCTTAACCTGCTGAAACATATACGGATTGATGATACAATTCAGCTTTGCACTACTGTTGTCTTATTTGTGCAACATGTTATTGGAAATTAGCAACTGGTATAGAAGGAAATGAAATTGCATAACATCCACAACTAATTGGCAATTTGCAACAATCTCAATCATATAAATCATATGGTTCTTCATTGAGTTCAATTTAGCCCAGTGGCATATTCAAATCAAAGCATGATACTTTAAGGTTGGCAATGCCATAAAACATATCCAACAAACACTGAAAGGTCAAATGCAAAGTCATATATTGGAGGCCTCTCTTCTATAGTTATGACCATGAAAGTGTTAACATAACACATTCTAACACTGAGCAGAACTAATAAGATATTTTCACCCAGAACGCTAGTTATGCACTATATATCAAATAAAAAGATAGAAGAGAATGCTTGTGTAATGGGGAAAAAAAACTTCAGTTGCCCAAGAAGAAAACAATTGGATAACATATAACAATTAATGGAGCAAGCCAATGAAGCATCATAGAGAATAGAAGAGTTACTCATGAAGTGCTTTGGAAAGTTACAAGGATTCCAACGGTTGGAACCTCACAAGACAAGAAATTTGTTGATAAATTTCTACAGTTGTTAAAAAAAAATCATAATCAAACAGCTAACTCTGCAACAACAAACTGCCTAGCCACCAATAATCACATGAAGACTCATAGAAATCGTAATTGGTTCAGAGAGCCAATAGATGGAGGAATTATGCCCCTGAGCAAATTGCTTGACAAGTCCCTATATTTTTTTACATCAAGCTCAAGAAAACTGATTAAAGAAACAACTATATAACAAAAGAAAACAAGGGAATGTAAAAACTACAAGATGGTAATGCACAAGTTCTCCAATCTTGGGTGGAATGTTCCCTTGAAGGTAATTAGCTCTCAGATACCTTGAAAAATAAGTAATGTGACACCTTCATGCAACAATATATAGTAAATTCTCATTGCCAATAACTATAATTGATAAAAAAAAATATGAATAGAAGAAAACACATACAATGCTCTTAGCTCAGTGCAGTTCTTTATCACAATTGGAATAGGACTGTGCAAGCTGTTTTGGTGCAAAGCCCTGCCACAATAATAATTTCATCCTTGAAAGAATTCCATCACTATAGCTATTTAAGATTAGAAATTTCATCTTCAGTACTATCTCAAATCTAGATCGAACACTAGCAAGAGAAATGTAATTAAGAAAGAGTATATTGAATAGAACAATTTAAAAATTAATATGGTGGTCTACCAAATGGTGGTTCACAGTCTCCTTGTTTGGGATTTCATATTTCATATTACATCATTTTTTTTTTTGTCAGAATCACCATGCATTCGAAAATGTTCTAGTAGGAAAAAAAGGAGCTAAAAGAAAAATGTGCTTACAATCTTTGAAGCCTCCGAATCTGGCCAATACTCATGGAGATGATGCCACCGAGCTACATATAAGGAAAGTCACTGCAATGGAAATAAGAATTGGTAAGGCAAGCTTCCAAAACCTAAAATACCAATACAAATACAAGAAAATAACCTATACGATAGAATAATTACAATGATCGGACGGTGAGGTCGGAAGGGTGGCAGGAGACGTCGAGCCAGGATGAGCAAGGGTGGGAATCGGTAGGCACTAGGCCGCCAGCTCCACAACAACTGCTTGGAGTCTTTGAAACCCAGCTTAAGCTCCAGAAGAGCTTCCCCTGTCGAACCAAACCAAATCCACCCATCACCTTTTTTTAAGAACAAGGTCACCCTTTTTCCCAATCAGCATCTTCTGTATTCCTTACCATCTTCTTGGCCCACTTAAACAGGGCTAATCAATCCTTTGATCTTGCAGATCTAACCAATATTATTCTTCACGAAAAAATCTGATAAAAAAATAAAAACAAATGGACAAGAAATACCACGATCCAAGCCATGTAAAAACAATTAATTAAAGGTACAATACAAATACCCTTCTTTCAAAGAGTGAAAGAAGAGGCAAACAAATGGTTATAAGAAGAACACAGGAAATTAGTTATTAAGTTGAGAGAAAATTTGTTTCAAACAACCACAGAATGTTACCTTATTGCACTATGGTTGCTCTCCGATCATATATTTGATAGATGTGTGTACTAATTCATGGTGATGTTAAAAAGGCAATACCAAAAGAACAATCTGTTTGGAGTTAACACTATTGTTAATGTTAACAAGGTTGTCAAATAAGATTTGCATCATGAAGCATTTTGACAAAATCTGCAATTGTAAAATATTAGGTTCATAGATATGAAATTATAAAATAGACTAAAATATGATATTTATTCATAAAAATACTTAAAAGGTTTATCTTACATATCATTTATTTTAGTTCATTTCATTAAAGATTCAAATAAAATGGGCAAAAGACTCTGGAATGCTTTTAACCACAGAAAAAGCATGGTCCCTTCCACCTTGGTTGTCGTGAGGAAGGCCAAGACCATGCTACATGAAGAGAAGAGAGGAATGCTTTTTTTTTTTACAAACCAAAATTGAAATCCTTATTATTTTTCAAACAGAAAATCCATCCTTCATTCTTGTAATGGACACAATTTATTTCAAAACTTTTGACTTAATCTGATGCCCTAATAGGCTACGTATGCTTTTAACGAGTAAATTTAATTGTCTATAGATTTTTCCCCCTGTTCTTACAATCACAACTGTGGATCATTTAGGGTTTTTCGAAAATCTCTCTCTCTTACACGTACAAAACAACAAGTGAATCAAAGAGATTTAACCATGACAAACCAATCCAGCAAGACAAACAGGGAAGAGGAAGGAAAATTTAAGGTGAAAAATCAAATGTCCAGAAGAGGTTTTACCAATCCGGAGTCGCTATAGGTGGAGATGGTCAGCTTCTGGTCGTTAGTGTAGTCTTTATTAAGCAGATCTGCATTCCAAACAACAGAATCCAAGCAGAAAAGAAAAAAGGACCCAAAGCCGTAGATCCGTGCAAAGATTCGTATAAAAATTCGAAAAACTATTTCTTGTACGAGTTCAAAAACTGATCTACTACTTAGATCTATGAGGAAAAAGTGTTTACCCTTGATGCGCACCCTACGCGAATCCCGCTCTTTCAAGGTGTTGCCGGATCTCAAGACCGTCAAGCGCCGGTCCTCTAGAAGTATCCACACGGACAACTTAGGTGGAGAAAACCTCACACAAAGGTGTGCTAGCACCTTGGTAAGGTTCGGCCAAGTAAGGAGGAGAGGGAGAGGGAGAGCTTGAGAGGAAGGAGGAAGAAGATGCAACACATGAATGAAAAATCAAATTCTCATTCACTCACAAAGTGGCCGGCCATTTTCTCCACAAGAGTAACTCCCCATTAAATGCAATTAATGTTGAGTTAATAAGAAAATGACTTTGTAACTTCCATGAGGTGGTACACCATGATGATGTGGAACATCATCATTGGTCCACCTAATGTCAACTCACCAATGAGGTGGCAAAAGGTCAAGTCAAAATTGACCTTTGGTCTTCCTTCTCTAGTCAAGTCCAACTTGACCCAATCTCTACCATGGTTGATTTAATCCAACCATTTGATTCGAGCCAACTTAATATAATGAATCTAATTCATTAAATTAAATTGATTTAATAAGTCATAGTCTAAATTAGACTCATTAAATACATGAATCAACTTGAGTCAAACTCAAGTTAGCCCAATTAGGATTACTCTTAATCCAATTTGATTCATCAAATGAATCTAATCCTCTTGGTTCATCATATGAACCTAATCTCCATTTAATTGTCCTAAGTGTGTGACCCTATAGGTTCTTGTAACGTTGACAATGCCCTAAACCCATTTAGGAGCATAAGTAATGAGCGGTATCTAGCAACACATCATTACTACCCAACTTACAAGAATGTCAAGATCCGACATTACCTTGTGACTACTAATTGTGACTCCTCACAATATGTGACATTGTCCTTCTATCCTAGACATCTAGATTGATCAATGTGAGGCATAGACCGTGTTATCCTCTAATCAATCTAAATCTTGAACTCCAAGTACACTCACTTGATCAAATGAGCTCAACATCTAATGTTGACTCATTTGGGCATGGTCATGCACTTAGTGGTCTCACTCTATCAAGAATAGCGATGTCGCTCCCGTCATATGGGAGGGATAGATCCCATCTACATCACTCACATCCCTCTGCATAATTGCCTTTATAGTCCACCCAGTTACGGGTGACGTTTGACGAAACTAAAGTACATAACTCCTTATGTAGGGATCCATGGTGACTTCAGGTCTAAGGACTAATAGTCATACTAATAGCCACATGAGAAAGTATATGACACTCATATAACGATCCATGATACTTTCTCATGGCGGGTCATTCAGTATACATTCTCCAATGTATACCCATGTGTCAGCTTGATATCTCTATATCCATGACTTGTGAGATCAAGTCATCGAACTGACCTACATGCTAGTCTTATTGCATTAACATTGTCCCTGAATGTTAATACTCGACTAGGAATGATTTAGAGTAGTGTTCCCTATATCATCTCACTATCGATTCAACTAATCGATTGATATAGGTATGAACCCTCTACTCAAGGACGCTATTATACTTAGTCTATTTGGCACTAATACAAATAAGTATAATAACCAAACAAATGCCTTTATTAATATACAAGAATATGATATACATGAGTCCATACAATCATCAAATGATTGGCTCTAGGGCTCTAACTAACAAAAAAAATAACAGAAAAATGTACGAAAGAAACTCCAGATTAGAAGCTTGACGAAGATGGTTGAGCGAGAAAAAGGATCAAAAGTTGGATTGGAGCATACCTTTGGTAGTGCCGCATTCCGCTGCTTCGCTTTCTGATCTACGTCCAGACTCAAGCCAAAGAAACAACAGTGGAAGGTCAGAAACCCGGTCACCAGGAAACGAGAGAAGAGCACACCGTCGTGGAAGAAGATCGAGTGAAGGCGACACCCCTTCCTGTCGCGAGGTCTAGAAGAGAGAAAGGAAAATGACTTAGGGTTTGGGAACGCAAAGGGGAAAATGACGACGAATAAAATCAAAAGACAACGGCGCCGAAAAGATTTAGGAGGGAGGGAAAGCAAAATTGCGAGGGGAAAATGACGAACGAATAAAGTCAAAAGACAACGGTTTTTTCAAAACTGTTGTCGTAGCCGCTAAAAAAACGCTTAAAGACAACGTTTTTAGAAAACCATTGTAAAAAGTGTTGTTGATTTAAAAATAAATCGCTCAATGACAATAGTTTTCATAAAACCGTTGTCTTTTTTATTTAATGGGGAGTTCAAAGACAACGGTTTTGGCAAAAACCGTTGTCTTTGAGCAAATACGCAATGCTTTCTCTTAAAACCGTTGTGGTAGGGGTGTTGTCTTTTTGTTAGTTAGAGCCCTATAGTCAATCATATGACGATTGTTGTATGGACTCATTGTATCATATTCCTATGTATATAAAGACATTTCTTTTTTGTTATACTTACTTGTATTGGTGTCAAATAACTAAGTATAATAATGTCCTTGAGTAGAAGGTTCTTATCTATATCATCGATTGGTTGAATCGATAGTGAGATGATATAGAGAACACTACTCTTAATCATTCCTAGTCAAGTATTAACATTAAAGGGCAATGTTAATGCGACGAGACTAGCATATAGGTCAACTCGATGAGTTGATCTCACAAGTCATGGATATAGAGATATCAAATTAACACATGGGCATGCATTGGAGAATGTATACTGAATGACCCGCCATGAGAAAGTATCATGGATCGTTATATGAGTGTCATATACTTTCTCATGTGGCTATTAGTATGACTATTAGTCCTTGGACCTGAAGTCACCATGGTTCCCTACATAAGGAGTTGCATACTTTGGCTTCGTCAAACGTCACCCGTAACTGGGTGGACTATAAAGGTGATTATTGGGTATGTAACAAATTATGCGGAGGGATGTGAGTGATGTAGATGGGATCTATCCCTCTTATATAACGTGAGTGACATCGTTATTCTTGATAGAGTGAGACCACTAAGTGCATGGTCATGCCCAAATGAGTCAATATGAGATATTGAGCTCATTTGATTATAGTGAGTCTACTTGGAGTTCAAGATTTAGATTGATCAGAGGATGACACCGTCTATGTCTCAAATTGATCAACCTAGATGTCAAGGATAGAAGGACAATGTCATATATTGTGAAGAGTCACAATTAGTAGTCACAAGGTGATGTTGGATCTCAACATTCTTGTAACTTGGGTAGTAATGATGTGTTGCTAGATACCGCTCATTACTTATGCTTCTAAATGGGTTTAGGAGCATTGTCAACGTTACAAGAACCTATAGGGTCACACACAAAGGGCAATTAGATGGAGATTAGGTTCATATGATGAACCAAAGATGATTAGGTTCATGTGATGAATTAAATTGGATTAAGAGTAATCCAAACTAGACTAATTGAGTTGGACTCAATTTGATTCATGTGTCCAATGAGTCTAATTTAGATTATGACTCATTGAATCAATTTAATTTAATGTACAGAGATTCAATAAATTAAATTAACTTAAATCAAAGGTTGGATTTGATCAACCATGGGATAATTTAAGTCAAGTTTGACTTGACTTGAGAGGGAAGATGAAAAGTCAAGTTTGACTTGACCTTGACTTGACCAAATGCCATGTCATTGTGACTTGGCATAGGGACGGCCAATGATGATGTGCCACATCATCAAAGGTTACATGAGTGTGTGCCACCTCATAAGGGAGACCAAGAGTTGTGACCCTTGGTATACCATGGGGATAAAAACTCCTCCATTAAGTGGTCGGCCACTTAAGCGTGCATTTGGTGTGCTTGTGTAACTCCATCTTCTTCCTCCTCTCTTCTCTTCTCTCCCTCTCCTCCTCCTTGGCCAAAACCTCCATGAGTGCTAGCACACTCTAAGGTTTCTTCTCCATCCTTTTTGTTCGTGTGGATACACATAGAGGGGTGTTCACTTGACACCCTTGAGATCCGGTGAACCTTGGACGAGCGGGATAAGCAAAGGGCTTCGCATCAAAGGTATAAACTCTTTAACATATAGATCTAGGTTAGAAAACAAGTACACGAAATTTTTATCTTCGCACGGATCCGGTGGCATGGGATTTCAGGATTTCCGCAACGCAAAAGTGGTTTTTGTGCCTCAAAAATCCCAACAGTGGTATCAGAGCCACGTGCGAAGCGTGTACGAGTTTCATTTTTGTTTTTATGAAAAACAATCAGATCTGTAAGTTTCTGTATATTTACAATTTTCATAGATTTTATGGGTATTTTTCTCGTATAGACGAAGCAACAAGTGTTTGGACACTTGTAGGCTTCGACTACCGAGAAAAACTTTCCGAAACGGCAACGTTTCACCCAAACCATTTTGGGATAGCAGCTTAAGGTGTTGTAAGATCGTCGTAGGACACTCGTAATATTCATTTCACGAGAAGGGGTGTTGCCCCTAACCCCGCAAGGGGTATTGTCCCGCGATCGCGCCTGAAAATCGCTAAACGGGATCGCCGAAAAATTTTAACTCATAAAATTGTAAAAAAATAGTAGTAAAAATTACAGAAATATATGGAAAATACATAATTTAGTATTATGTATAATTTTGTGATAGTCATGGCCCAAAACCCCAATTAGATTGGAAAATTGTGTTGTAATTCATAATATGGCATGCGTGTCATTTTGTGTGTTTGTGCGTGTTGTATATGATTGCGACCTGCGCGTCATGCCTTCCTTTATTTTATATTCCTATTGTAAATAGTTTAGACTCGAATGTAACTCGAGTTTCAAATTTGTAATGTACAAAAATTGAAGCCGTGGAAGGTCGACTCGAGGAGGAGTTACGAGGAGGGTGCGAGCAACACATGACGGTCAAAGGGAGGAGCTTGGAGAAGTTGTTGACCCAAGGTTGACCATCCAATCTTCTCATTGGCTTGAGAAGATTGTAGTAGGGCCATGACCTAACAAAATTTAATTAATTGCTTATGTGTGTATGTGATGCATGCTAGTGTAGAGTAATTAATTAGTGCTTTAACGATTAGATTAGATCTAAATCGCGTATATGATGCACCATGATTAGATTAGATCTAAATAGCGTATATGATACACATCAACGATTAGATTAGATCTAAATCGCGTCAACTCGAAATGCCTACCATGCCGTGATACCCATCACTACCTCGATCACATGTTGTTGTTGAATCTACCAAAGCAGAGCAACACATATTATCTTGGTAGGGTGTGGAGGGACAATCTTGGTCCCGCCTATCAACGTATGGGTGAGTGCAAACTCAATCAGATTGAGTAAAACTAGTTAAACTCAATTAGCTCGGGTTTAACTATAGGCATTTTCCAAAGGTTGGTAGATAGGTCAAAATCACATTCATATTAACTCTTGGGTGATTTAGCCAAAGCTAACTCAAGTATTAATATATATGCGGATCTTGATCCAATAAACAAGAGTTGTATTGAAATGTAATTGGTAATTAGTTACCTACCGATCATACTAAGTCTTGGGCGATTTAGCCAAAGCTAATTCAAGGCTTAGTATAATGTGGATCTTATCCTGCAAGAATTATAGCTAGTTGGTTAGAATCTAGTAGGTGTGGTTTGACCACATCCATGACTTGATTCTACAAAAGTTCTATAATTCAGTGGGAGCATCATTTAGTTAAAGACCTAATTAAATGATTAGTGGAATATGATTATTTATTTTCTACATTTTCTGTTGTAGATTGCCATGACGTCAAACATGAATACCTTCTCCCTACGTTCTGTCCTTGATAAGGACAAGCTCAATGGAGCTAACTTCCTGGACTGGTACAAGAACCTGAGAATTGTTCTCACTCAGGAAAGGAAACTGTACGTCCTGGAGACGCCCATTCCCGAGGCACCTCCTGCCACTGCCACGCGAGCTGACTGTGATGCTTATAAGAAGCATCAAGATGACGCATTAGATGTGTCATGTCTCATGCTCACGACCATGAACTCTGAGCTTCAGAAGCAACATGAGTCGATGGGTGCTTATAATATGGTTGAACATCTTCGTCAACTATATCAAGAACAAGCTAGGCACGAGAGAATCGAGATCTCTAAGGCACTGTTTCAGTGCAAGATGCAAGACGGGACTCCCGTAGGTCCATATATACTCAAGATGATTGTGTACATAGAAAAACTACAGAGGTTGGGATTTCCCCTTGGCCAAGAGCTGGCCACTGACTTGATCTTGCAATTCTTGTCGGAGAGCTACAATCAATTCGTCATGAACTACAACATGAACGAAATTGACAAGCCACTGCCCGAGCTGCTAAGCATGTTGAGAACTGCTGAGCTAAACCTTAAGAAGGTAAAGCCGAACTCCATTTTGATGGTGCAAAAGGGCAAAGGCAAGGGCAAGCCTAAAGGTAAGGGAAAGTCCCAAGACAAGGGCAAAGGCAAGGCACTGAAACCCAAAGGAGGAATCGCCAAGGATGCTACCTGCTTCCACTACGGTCAGACCGTGCAATGGAAGAGGAACTGCAAAGTTTACCTGGAAGATCTTAAGAAGAAGAGAAGTGAGACTTCTACTTCAGGTATATAGGTTATAGAAGTTAATCTCTCTATTTCTTCACCATGGGTATTAGATACCGGATGTGCTGCTCACATTTGTACTAATGTGCAGACGTTGAGAAATAGCAGGGCATTGACGAAGGGCGAGGTGGACCTACGAGTAGGCAATGGAGCACGGGTTGCTGTTGTTGCTGTAGGGACTTACTATCTATATCTGCCCTCTGGGCTTGTACTAGAACTAGATGAATGTTGTTATGTGCCTGCTCTTACTAAGAACATAATTTCAGTTTCTTGTTTGGACAAGAAAGGTTTTTCATTTATAATAAAGAACAAATGTTGTTCAGTTTATTTAAATGATATGTTCTATTGTAGTGCACCATTGATGAACGGACTCTACATTCTAAACTTAGAGAACCCCATCTATAACATAAATATCAAGAGGTTCAAATCAAATAAAATGAACCAAACCTATCTTTGGCACTGTCGCTTAGGTCATATAAATGACACACGCTTATCTCAGCTCCATAAAGATGGTTTGCTGGACTCATTTGATTTTGAATCATATGAGACATGCGAGTCATGCCTACTAGGCAAGATGACCAAGACTCCCTTTAGTGGACCGGAACACCGTATTAAGTTAGGACTTATACAAAGTGATGTATGTGGCTCTTTCCATGTCGCACCAAGAGGTGGTTATAGGTACTTCATTACCTTTACTTGATGACTTAGTGATATAGTTATGTGTATTTGATGAACATAAGTCAGAATCGATCAGTTCAAAGCATTCAAGAGTATTAAGATACTTGATCGATCGGGTGGAGAATACCTTAGCCATGAGTTTCGTGACTATCTAGTTGAGTGTTGGATTCTATCCCTGCTCACTCTTGGAACACCATAGTGGAATGGTGTATCGAAGGAGGAATCGACTCTAATTAGATGGTACATGATGCGGTCTAGGATCACAAAGATCTTCCTATATCTTTAGGGCTATGCTGCACGGACACGACCTTCGTACTAAACCGTGTTCCATCCAAGGTTGTGATAAAGACATCATATAGGATATGGACTGGGAGAGATGCCCAGGTGTCTTTTATGAGGATTTGGGGTTGTGAGGCTTACGTTTGACGTCAAGTCTCGGACAAACTGGGACCCAAATCTGATAAGTGTTATTTTATAAGATATCCCAAGGAAATGAAGGGATATTACTTCTACATTCCCAGTCAGCACAAAGTAGTTGTGGCTAAGACTGGGGTATTTAAAGAGTTTGTTTCTAGAAAAACTAATAGAATCGCTCAATCTTGAAGTTCAAGATATGGACCATATAAAGCCTTGATGGAAGTTGACTGGAACCACAAAGTGTTGTGGATAATGAGATTGTTCCGAGGTTGAACAACCAAGCTCAAGTAGACATACGCAGTTGTCGATAGTCATCGGCATCACCGGAGATACTCATTTCTCTTGTTCCGATCGATGACTATGCTTATTGAGAATAAGCCTACCTCCCATCGGTGAAGCCGTGATGAGACATGGTGAAATGGCTAGAGGCCAAGAGATCGAAATGGAATCCACACCAACCAAGTATGGACTGTTGATCCACCAAGGGGTCAAACCCATTGGTCTTTAAAAGCGACATAGATGGACTTATATATAAGGGTCGTCTGGTAGCTAAAGGTTTCAAACAAATTCATGGTATTGACTATGATGAAACTTTTTCTCCAGTAGCGATATTTAAGTCCATTCGAATCATGCTTGCTATTGCAGCATACCATGATTATGAGATCTGGCAGATGGATGTCAAAACCATGTTTCTGAATGGAAACCTGCTCGAGGATGTGTACATGACACAACTTGAGGGTTTTGTAGATCCACAGCATATTGGCCGAGTATGCAAGCTGCATAAGTTGTGTGTGTACGTGTGCCAGGTGTATTGTTGGTGGCGTCATGATGATTCTACCTATGTTGAATGTACAATGTTGAGTGTCTACATTATGTCATTTGTTGTATTACCCTGTCAACTAATTCTTCTATTGGTGGGTGACCCACTAGGATGTTGATAGAGTTGACGATGGATTTGATTTGCTTACTAGGTTGTCATATCCCTGGCTGCCCACAGTGATATGTGGTAGAGTGATCTCGTGCAGTCTCTAGTTGGATAGTTAGATATCTTGTTTATTATGGATTATTGTGGTGGAGCGTTCCTCCCACATATTTTGGATTGTTGTGGTGGAGCGTTGCTCCCACATATTATGGATTGTTTGTGGTAGAGCATTGCTCCCACATATTTTATATTGTTGTGGTGGAGCGTTGTTCCCACATATTTTGGATTGCGGTGGTGGAGCGCTGCTCCCATATAGGTTGCCTTGTTAGTGGTAGAGCGTTGCTCCCACATATGTAGTATTTCTTGTGACAGAGTGTTGCTCTCACATTAGATGATCTATTCTTTGGTGATTTGTAGTTAGTGATCAGATTTCAGACTTGTCATCGGGGATCTCTGGTTGAGAATGTTTGTTGAACAGATATTATGAGCTCTTGATTTTACCATTTAGGTTTACAGTGCCCTAGATGTTTTCATGGACTCAATGATTTTGGTATTCCTAGGATGTTTGGATTGGTTTCCATTGTCTTTGTTGGCAATGTTGTGATCTATTTCTGATCCGAGGTGAATCACTTACACTATTTTCACATAGTTCTAGAGCTGACGACGGGAACATCTGTATGTGAAGTTCAGTAGTACGTATTGGTATTGTCTTCTGTGAGATTTTTGGGACACATGGTTACTAATAGGGAATACCGTGGATCCACAGGAGATAGAGTTTGTTACCAGTAGGTAGTAGTCGTAGTCTATAAAGGAGACTCGCAACGTCCTTGGTCCGGCTCAATATTACAGACAGTTCGTTGAGGGTTTCTCTCGTATTTTTATGCTGCTGACACGCCTGACCAGGAGAGGCGTGAAGTTCACTTGGACAGAAGCCTGTGAGACCAGCTTTCAGGAGCTGAAGCAGAGGTAGGTATCGACACTAGTTTTGTTTGCCTTCTGGAGAGAACGGATTCGTACTCTACACCGACGCTTCTCTACAGGGTTTAGGCACCGTTATGATGCAGCACGGTAGGGTAGTCTCCTATCCTCCTCGGCAATTGAAAGTGTATGAGAATAACTACCCAGTACATGATTGGAGCTGACCGCCATTATATTTGCCTTGAAGATTTGGCGACATCACCTGTATGGTATTATATTTGAGATTCTCACTGACCATAAGAGTCTCAAATATCTGTTCACTCGGAAGGAACTCAATCTCCGACAGAGGAGATGGATGGAGTTCTTAAAGGATTATGATTGCACCATTAGCTACCACCCGGGGAAAGCTAATGTGGTTGTCGATGCACTTAGCCGGAAGTCCAGAGGGACTTTAGCTTTCCACCGAGTTGTGGTCACAGATTTGATTTAGGGATTCTCTGAATTGGGCCTTGAGGAGCAAGGATGGACAGAGCAAGGTACTCTGGTTACCGTGGCTGCTCAGTCGTCGATCAAGATGAGGATTCAGGAGGCTCAGGCCGGAGATCAGCATTTACAGTCCATTGGTAGCCAGTTAGCTTCCGAGGAGTAGTCAGAGTTCATCTGAGATGAAGCGGGTATTATATATTTCCGAGGTCGCTTATGTGTACCTTCATCTCACCCGGTTAGGGAGGAGCTACTTCAGGAGGCTCATCGCTCCAGATTTGCTAACCACCCAGGCGGTACCCGTATGTACTGAGATTTGAGGCGTTCTTATTGGTGGAACGACATGAAGAAAGACATCCCGGATTTTGTAGCAAGATGTCTTGTCTATCAGCAGGTGAAGGCTGAGCACCAGAGACCTGCCGGATTACCTCAGCGGACTCATATTCCTGAGTGGAAATGGGAACACATTACCATGGACTTTGTGGTGGGATTGCCTAGGACGCAACGGGGCCATGACTCAATTTGGGTAATCGTTGATCGATTAATCGACTCCGTGCACTTCTTTACGATCCAAAAGATTGATTCCCTAGATCGATTAGGAGATATGTATTGCCGAGAGATCATCAGATTACATGGTGTTCCTTTGAGCATCATTTCGGATACAGATCCACGGTTCATGTCTCGTTTCAGTACAACTTTCCATCCGCAGACAGATGGACAGTCAGAGCGGACCATTCAGACTCTAGAGGACTTGCTGAGGTCATGTGTATTGGATTTTGGAGGCAGTTGGAAGGACCATTTTCCATTGGTAGAGTTCGCCTACAACAACAGCTTTCATTCGGCTATCCAGATGGCACCGTTTAAAGTGTTGTATGGTAGGTCTTGTCGAACACCCACCCTCTAGGATGAGGTTGGGGAGACCCAGCTGTTGGGACCTCATAGAGCTCAGCATAAGGCAGAGTTGGTCCGTACTATCAGATGAAGGATGTCAGAGGTGCAAGCCCGCCAGAAGAGTATGCTGATCAAAGACGCAGACCCCTGGAGTTCTCTACTGGCAACCATGTATTTCTGCGAGTTTCACCCACGAAAGGGATGAAGAGATTTGGCCTCATAGGTAAGCTAGCTCCACGGTACATTGGCCCTTTCAAGATCCTGGAGAGGATTGGAGCAGTAGCTTATTGTCTGGCACTACCACCATCCCTGGCAGGCGTCCACGACGTATTCCACGTATCTATGCTGAGGAGATACGTACCCGACCCAACACATATGCTGACAGATATCCCTATTCCCCTTCAGTTTGATGCTACTTACGAGGAGGTTCCGGTACGGGTTCTAGACCAGAAAGAGCGTCAGTTGCGAAATAAGACTATCTGGCTGGTTAAAGTCGGATGGCAGCATCATTCGGACGAGGAGGCTACCTGGGAGTTCGAGGATACGATTCGAGCTCGATATCCCCATCTTTTCACTTGAGGTATGTGATTTAATTTACCGTTCAGCATTTATACTATTTACCTATTGTTAGTATTTGCTGATGGTAGATAACAAAATTTGGGGACCAAATTTTTATTAGTGGGGAAGAATGTAAAATACCAAAAATGACGAATAATAATAAGGGAATTTTCTAGAATTTCTAGGAATTTTTCGGAGCCCGTATGGCTTCGTTTACGGGGATAAAACTGGGGCCCGGGAACATGTCCCTCTCCCCTTCCTCTTCGACGCGTGCCCTAATCTCCACGCGCAAGCTCTTTTCTCCAACCGTTGCCGCTCGCGATTAAAGCCTTGGCTCGATCTCCTCTTTTCTTTACTTCTCTTTTCCTCTCCGTAGTCCACCCCTGCCTCCCGGTCCTTTCCACCTCCGCCGACTTCTCCCTTTTCCTCTCACCGGCGTTGCCAGCCACTGCCACCATCGTCCCTGTCCGTTGCCGCCTCTCATCGCTGAGTGCCACTACCGAGCACGACCTTGCTTCTTCCCTCTATTCTCGACGTCTCGACCCATCGACTCCTCTCGGCCTCAATCACTCCGGTGCTGAGGCTCTTCATTGTCGGCGCAAGGCCATCGCAGCCACATTCGAGACCTTCCCTTGTGCCCTAGTGCTGGTTGCCTTCTGATCTGTCCTAGTTCTCCACTGTCGGGCCACCTATTTGGCCGAGATTCTACCGTCGGGTCTTTCTCGGTCACTTCTTCAGACATTCTCAGTGAAGTCTTTGACAGAGGAAGCAATTGGCAGCACTTCAGGTAAGACATTGTATTATGTAATTAGGTATTTTTGATTTATGATCTTATCTTGAACCGACAATGAGGAAGAATTCCAACAGGACTTGCTGTGGTGCTGGAAGTGTGATCGTAACGTGAAATAAGACTTGTTGTGGGGTTGTTCTTGGATCCAGCAATCACTCCTTCCAGCAACTCTTTGATTCTAGCAACAAGAACGGCTGTGATTTGAGGTAAGGCATAAGGATTTGATATATGTGTTGAATTAGGGCTAAATTCGGTAAGATGCTATGATTGATTATGCTTATTGCAAGTCCTAATTCGACTAGATTAGTTAGAATCGATTGAGGAGTTAGATGATCCAATTAGGGTTTATAATTGGATCTGGATTTATGTTAGTTTCTCGAGGATTTTATTTAGCTAATTTATTTATATGTAATTAGCTAAATCTGTATACCATCTATTACAGGACTTTGATTCGAGACGGTGTCTCGATGAGGGATCTATTGCGGATACGATCCTTTCTATTGGAGGCAGGGTACCTTGACTTATCTTTGATAATGTCATGTTGATATGTTTAGTAGGTTATAACCTTTAGTAATGATTATGTTCATCTTTGCTTCGGTTGGTCACTATCCGATACCTGTTACATGCTTGTTTTGTTTACTTATTATGCACTTCATGTTAGTACCTACCTGATTATACATGCTTATAGGGGTAGTGACACAACCATGAGTTTATTATGTTCAGGATCTAGGTTTTTATACCTTATCTGATCTGTGTACCTTTGATTTGGTTCATTGTCCTATGGTACACATTTTATATATATATGGATATTGCTATGTTGTTCAGGATTTTGTCATGCTTAGTGTCATGCACCATTCGCATGATTGCATGCTGCGCGATAGTCTGCTCCATTATTGTTGAGCACATCGCCAGTTTCATCTCTGTCGGTGCTCCGCTAGTTCGCTCATGGGTAACGTGATGCAGCGTGGTAGCACATCAGTTTTGCTCGGTGGTGCTCCGTTGGGACGCTCATGGGTAGTGTGACTGCAGCGTGGTAGGAGATGAGAGCATTGTGCTCCCCCACTTATGATTTGGGGTAGGAGGATAGGTGTACTCCGACAGCATCCCGTCCACTCGGTCACTCATCAAGTGCAGTGATGGCAGAGTGCACGGTTGTCACAACCCTACCCACTCGGTCTCACCATCGTGTGTGAGATGGCTGACTGGCGTCAGGGGTGACCAGGACATGTTATTGGCATCATATGCATTATTTGCATTTATTGCTTGTGTTTGCTGCACTTATTTGCTGCATTTGGTTGGATGCATATGTTTGACATGCATACAGGATTTATGATACTCTTGGTCTAACAACCTGACTATTCTGATAGGAGGCCCTGGTGAGTACAGTTCTCTTCAGCCTTTTCTATTGTGCATTTCCAGCTTTTGTCCAGGAGACTGTACTCCATAGTTATTACTATTTGTTATAATTACTATACATGTCAACTAGGTATCTGCTGAGTTGTTGAACTCACCCCCGTGGACACAATCTTTTTCAGGTACCAGGTTCCTGCCGGTCTCCACGTCACATCAGAAGACCTGTCTCCGCTTTTGTTTACTTTTATTTTTGGTATATGAAATTTGTGTATTTATCTTTTTGTTTCGGTTTTATTTCTGGAGTGTTGTTTTGTTGTGTGGTGTAAGTCTAGCCAGCTAGCAGTCTTCATTTTTAGTTTGTATGTGTTGTCCATTGTATTTCCGCTATGTTTGGTTTTAGTACAGCCAAGTGGGCTGTTAGATTTACATATAACTGCGTGGTTGAGTTTTTATTGAATCAGCCGAGTAAGCAGCATATAAACTGTTGGTGCGGGAAGCATCAGACGATTGAACCCAAGTTTTGATAATGGCAAAGGGTTCAAAGTTAAGTAGTGTTATGATCTAACAAGCTCATGGAGTTTACAGGAAAGTCCTAAGAGGTACTTAGGCAAAAGTCCTAACTGTGGTTAGGCAGGTGGAAAACCCTAGGGGGTGGTAACCCTAGGTCATAGGGGGTGGTAACCCTATGCGAAAAGTCTTAGCGGGTCGAGAGCTTCAGGCAAAAGTTCTAGGGGTGGGGTCACCCTAGGTGGAAAGTCCTGGTGTCATGAACCAGATGAAAGACTGGACGGGCCGGGAAGCGGAAGTCCAGCAGAAAGTCCGAAAGCTTCGAACGCTGAGCAAAAGTCCAGTCGATCTGGAGGATCGCACTGCAACAGGTAAATCTCCTAGGGTTTCCGGTTGGAAATCCGAAGTCAGACCTGGACAGTCCGATGACTGTCAATTATATCACTTATAATATGTCTGTGCTAACTTTGTTTTGCAGGGTTTTGTATTTGGGATTAACACATTTTGCAGGAACAAAGAAGCATATTTTGACCTCGGATGAACAGTGTCCGAGGCGCCTCCATGGGGCTTGGAGGAAGCTGAAGGCGCCTTGGACCAGGCGTTGGAGGCGCCTTGGACCAGCTTGGAGGCGCCTTCAATGGGATAAGGCGCGACCAGATCAGAACTGATCCAGCGTGCGACTCGGCGGCCTGGAGGCACCTCGGACAGGCTTGGAGGCGTCTCCAGCACTGTTTAAAAGGGGGTTCGAGGCAGAGGCTCACAACAGAAATTCAAAATCAATCTTTCATCGATCTACTGCCTACGTGACGACCTTGAAGTGCTATTTCAAGTTCCCGACGACCCGGAGCTCCGATATTGTTTGATTCTGTCGTTGGTATAAGTTTTCTTTAATTATTGCACTCATTGTAACTTACATTTGTACAAACTCTTTGCGCGATATAGTTGTTGCCCACAGTAAGTGATCAACGATCGCGGGCCTTGGAGTAGGAGTCACCACAGGCTCTGAACCAAGTAAACGACCTATGTCTTCTGTGTTTGTGTGATTCTTTCTATTTATTCCGCTGCTTTACTACTCGAACGATTTACGATTCCGAAACGCGAAATAGCCACGAGCGCTATTCAGCCCCCCTCTAGCGCTTCTCAATCCAACAATTGGTATCAAAGCGGGGTCGCGTTAATCTGGTGCAACCACCGATCACGCAATTCTTTCGTGGTGTTTTCAATTTTTACGGAGTCAATTAGAATCTAGCTTAATAGCTATATTCTAATTCTTTTTTTCGAATCGGTTTTTGCTCGAAGTTGGTGCAACACCACTCGAGCTCGTGATATTAATTTTATTTCCCGCACTACTAATCCAAGACCTAGTCTTGGGACATTTCTATTTTTTATTGTGCATATTATAAATGGCCCAACAAGAAGGATTCAGCACAGTTCGACCCCCGCTCTTAACCGGAGAAGACTTGGTCTCGGAAGGCGAATGGAAACCTTCCTCAAGATACAGTTCGACACGTGGATGATCATCAAGACGGGATTGCAACTACCAACCGACGAAGATGGCAAGCCTACACCTTGCGAAAAATGGGAACCATCACTAATCAAGAAAGTGGAAGCCGATGCCAGAGCTACCTGCACCCTCCAGTGCGGACTGACCAAGGAAGAGCTCAACAGAGTTGGATCGTTCTCCAACGCAAAAGAGCTGTGGGAGAAGCTGATCAAACTCCACGAGGGCACCTCCGATACCAAGGTGAGTAAAAGAGATCTTTTGTTCAATAAATTATATAATCTAAAAATGCAGGACGGAGAGACAGCAAGTCAACTCCACGCTCGCATACAAGACATCCTCAACTCCCTCCATGCGATCGGGCAAAGTGTCGAGAATCGGGACATCATAAATAGGAAACGTCGCATTGTTGATGCCTACACCGGCTAGGACCCCTTATGCGGATCCTAAATTCCCCTCGGAGCAGCATAGGGTAGATTTTGCTAGGTTTACCTTTGAGTCCATTAAACCTAGGAATGTAGGTAGGACATTTTTCTCCCAGTTCTGTCACCCTGCTGTCCAGATGATAGATTACTATCACCTAGGGAAACTGGTTTACTGCAACAACATAGTAAACTAGGATTTATGTGCCCAATTCTATCACAACCTTGAAAAGGTTGATGATACTACATATTCCACCAGAGTTGGTGGAACTGACATCCATACTGACTGTGCGGAAAACTGATCTAATTTAAACTTTTCTACTAATTGATGACTGTTCTTGGTTCTACATGTGCTAAAGGATGTAATCTGAGGAACACAAAGCGTATCCTACATCCCCCATGGACTAGAAGTTGATCTACTGAGTTTCTTGGTCGAAACTGCTTCCCGATCGATCCAGATTGCTTTCGATGGATCGATCCACGGATCGGCTACATAAACACCTGGATCGGTCACCGATCCGAGCTATCGCCGACGGTCATCCAGTGACCGATAGATGCTGTCAGCGATCGGTGCGCCGATCGGTGATTCTGATCGGTCGGCCGATCCATAAACGCCAACTTTCGGTCACCGACGGTGACACGATCGATGCCCGATCGTGTAAAGTTGGCGCGGATCGGCGGCGAGATTCCGATCACCGACCGCGATCGCCACCGATCGATCTGACTCTGGATCGGTCGGAGACCGATCCCAAGGCATCGCAATCGATCCGTGGTGCATCGTGGATCGAAAGCAACGATCGATTCATTGATCGATGCAACTTCCATGATGTAGGAGCTGTGTTCCTCGATCCTTAACCAAACGATCATCAATAGAAAAGTTTAAAGATCTGACAGCAATAAAAAGGCGGGTCGAGAGTTATCGAGCGTTTCCATACTTCCTACACACACATCGTGCCGCCTTCCAAGTAAGAATACCTCTACTTTATTTATGCTCCTTGTCTTGTTATTACAGTTCATGTTTATATGTCTACTATGATATCAGTAGTTATATAACCGTGATTACATTAGTTATGTTATGTTCTCTATGTCTTTAGAAATGGCACGAGGACGCTAGAAGGGCATTAGCTCGAGCTGAGTGCCTCCTCCGGACGTTAGTGGCTCGAACTCTAACAACAACAGAAATAACCACCTTAAAGGCTAATCAGACCAAATTTGACTACTCCGGTAGTCTTGGAGGTTCCACCAGCTCAGGCCAAGTTCACGAAATGTAAATTTTGGTTAGATCAGTCCTTCCGGGTCACATCATCTCAAAGGATGGTATTATGGTAGATCCAAGCAAGAAGCAGTAAGTAGCTGGAAGAGACCTAAGAACGCCAGTAAGCTTTCTGGGATTAGTAGGATATTACAGAAAGTTTGTAGAGGACTTCTCGGATAGCCTCCCCAACGGGAAGAACAGGAAATTTCGGTGGACTGAGGACTATGAGAGCTAAAGGAGATTGAGGTGCTCCCATTTTGGCTCTAGCAACAGCTTTGACATCTATAGTGATGCCTCTAAGTTGGGACTAGGAGCGGTGTTGATGCAAAGCGGCAAGGTGATCGCCTATCCATACAACTCAAGGATTATGAGAAGAATTATCCTACTCATGACCTTGAGCTTGCGGTAGTGTTCGCCCTCAAAATTTGGAGACATTACCTATATGGAGCTCGGTGCAGAGTGTATGATCATCGAGAAGTACTTCTTCACTGAAGGATGAATATGCGGCTGGCAGATGGTTAGAGCTGGTCAAAGACTATGATATAGACATCCTCTACCATCCGTGGAAGCAAATAAGGTAGCAGATGCACTTAGCGAGAAAATCGTCTGCCTTATTATCTCTAACCATGTCACCAACCCTATGAGAGATCGTGATTTGGTCTCGAACTCATCGTTGGGCTCTACTATGACCTTAGAGTCTACCTTGCTTGGTGATATTCATCGGCTCAAGATCGGGACCACGAAATTCAAGCAAGGGCTATGAGAATCGAAAGTAGAAATTGAGTGTCAGCGTGGTGTTGTATTTTGGTGACAGACTCGTGTTCCGAGAGAGATTTTAGATGAGGCTCACAGGACTCCCAACCGGGTTCCACCAAAATGTATCAAGACACGAGAAACGCTTTTGGTGGCATGAAGCGAGACATCACCAGATATGTTAGCATGCCTGTCGGAGGGTCAAGGCGGAACATCGTGACGGAGGAGGTTCCCCTATACAAATTCGAATGGAAGTGGGAGGATATCTCTATGGACTTCATAGTGGGACCCCGAACCACGAATGGTTTTGATACCATCCGGGTAAAGTTGACTAAATCAACCCACTTTTAGCTATCAAGATATCCTACTCCATGGAGAAGCTAGCTCAGTTGTATCTGAGATTGTCGACTACATGGAGTCCCATGAACCATCATTTCGTTTACATCACACTTAGGAGTGTACGTGGGCACGGTTAAAGTTCGACATTCCATCCATAGATGGTCGACGAGTAAACGGTACTCAAGATATGCTTCGTGTGCCTAGATTTCAAGGAAGTTGGTGCAAATATCCGAGCTTAGCGGAATTTGCATACAACAATAGCTATCGAGCCACTATCGGCATGGCACCTTATGAGGCTCTCTATGGGCGGAGGTCTACAGTCTACTGGTATGAGAGTGGTGAGCAGAAGAACTAGAGCTTAGACGGATCTAGTAGCGAGATACCATATCCGGCCAGAGGATACAGCTCAAGAGCTATCTACGAGACCCTAGAGTTTTCAGTTGGGGATCCAGTAGCTCCCATGAAGGAGTCATGCGTTTTGGGAAGAAGGGCAAGCTAGCTCCCGGATATGTGGGACCATACCTTATCACGAAGAGTGGGCAAGGTGGCATATGAGCTAGAGCTACCTCGGGAGATGTTATCCACAACATATTTCATGTCTCCATCTTGAAGAAGCATATTCGACGCCACCTGGTGATTGAGCCCTGGTTAGTGCAGTCCGTGATGATCTCAGCTATGAGTTCGGCCTATTCGGATAATAGACCGAGCGGTAAAGAAATTACGGAACAAGGAAGTACCATTAGTCAAAGTCACCTGGCAAAATCACACAGCAGCAGAGGCGACTTGGGAGACAGAGGCCAGCATGAGACAGAAGGTATGGGGATTATAACACCGAAAATTCTCAAACTTGCATTAGAATTATTCTATGATTTTTCTGGAATTTTAGATATTTTTCCGGAATTTTCCGAGTAGCGGAAGTAGCAAAAATAATTAGAACCGCAAAATAGCTTAGGCGGGAATCGAACCCGAGACCTATGGTTTGCAGATAATGATAGAAACCAGTGAACCCAGCAGGGCCGTGCTGAAAGAAAGGAGAACAAAATATATTTATATTAGAGTTGGGTTCATTAAACCACCTAATATAAATAGGAAACTTAAAGAGGGTTTAGTTTATTTTAGATTTTGGTTCGGCAAAAATCCCTCTCCACCGAAGCCCTCACGCCAACTCTTCTCCCCTTCCTCCTTCTTTCGGTGCCACACCAAGGAAACCCTAGGGTTCCTTCCCTAGGGCCCCAAGGATATTCTCCGACGGCGATTTTAGCAAGAGGACGTTCCCTTCGCGAGTAGAGCACGTGGACGCGAGTAAACCGTCGAAAGGGTCATCTCCACCGGAATTTCAGCGACTAGAACCGTAAGGAAATTAGCGTACGAGGTAAGAAACCCCTCACCTGCAGTATAATAGCTTCCGATTGAGTTTTTATGCTTTAGTTAGGATGTATGCAGATTTTTATCGATATCTAGGGTGTATTTAATTCTCTTCGCAGATTAGGGATTTAGTTGAACACCTCTAGATGGGTCGGACACGTTTTCTCTCTTCAGATAGGAGGTTAGACGTTGTCGGGTGCCTAGAGGTGGTCTCCCTAATAGAGAGGAGAGTTAGGGCACACTAAGTGTTCGATAAAATAGCTAGTTTAGTAAAAATGCACCATATGCATCTTCAACAGCTTAGTTAGATACATTAGAAGTATTTATTCAGTATTCTCAGTTTATTACAGCTTTTGTGGATCAGATATCCAATGGGTGGGCTCCCACAGTCGCCTCTAGGTTTAGATAACCTAGCTCTAGGTTCAGATAACCTAGAAACAATAGAATAAGCAAGTATTAGCTATTTCAGTATTTTATTTTCAGTGGCACTGTACTGGATCAGATATCCATTGGGTTGGACTCCCACAGTCGTCCCTAGGTTTAAATTCGGGACTTGCAAACCCGGGTCTAGTTAGGGATGCGCGCACAGCAAGTACAGTTGCCGGGCCCAAACAGCATGATTATTATTTTCACTTATTATGAATTAGTTTTCAAAACTTAAAATTAGTTATGTTAGCTGAGTTTGAATTCAGTATCAGTTAGTTTCAGTTTAGCTCATTATATGTTCAGCCCAGTTTTTCTATGATTTGGGTATGATAGCTTTATGTTCAGTTCATGTTCACATGCTTTAGATGATAGTATGCCATGGCTAGTTTTGATTGCTATGTATTGTATGATAGTATGCCATGTTTTAGTTCAATCAGTACATATTTCAAACGGCATGTTTTAAATGCATATTGCATCGAATGCATGTTTTTGTGAGGTAGATGGTTTCTTACTAAGCTTTAAGCTTACAGATTCTATTTTCCTTATACTGCAGATAAAGGTAAAGGAAAATGGACTAACAGAGGAAGTGGAGGGCAATGCAAAGATGGTGTGTGTGGCAGGAACTGGAATAAAAGACCCTCTGGGGATCTAGCATTTACTTTAGCACTTTGCAATTTATTAGTTCTAGTTTTCATGTTTTATGCACTCTTGAACCTTAGCAAGTTTAAACAATTAGAACTTTTAGAAATTTATACTTCCATGCACTTTAAGTTGTAAAAATGTGTTTTAGTGAGTAAAATGCCATGAACCAGTTTAGAATTGTTACTACATGTTATTAGAATAGTTTATTATGCATTAGGTAGTTGTTGTATGAGATTTTGGCACGAAATCGAGTTTGATCAAATCGAAACTCGGATCGATCGAGCTGGTTCGTGTCAGCGATCGGTCCGATCCGTGAACGAGTTGGCGTCGTTTATGGATCGGTCGGCCGACCGATCCAACGATGGGTTGAAACTCAGCGATCGGTGCCGATCGGTGAGCGATCGGTCTACGACCGATACTCTGGATCGGATCGGCCGATCCTGCGGCTCTGACGATGCGAACGGATCGGTCGGTGACCGATCCAGGTGTTCATCTGTGCGATCTGGATCGATCCATGGATCGATCAGCAGCAATCTCGGAAGTTGGATCGATTGGGGAGTTCGGTTTCAACCAAGAAACTCAGTAGATCAACTTCTAGTCCATGGGGGATGTAGGATACGCTTTGTGTTCCTCAGATTACATCCTTTAGCACATGTAGAACCAAGAACAGTCATCAATTAGTAGAAAAGTTTAAATTAGATCAGTTTTCCGCACAGTCAGTACAGCAGCAATCCAGCTTACCCCGTCCCTGATTCGTACCAGTTTAGAGCTTAGGGAGTCCACATGCACCTTCCTATGCAATCCGATTAGGGATCTACCATTCGGTGATCCCTATTCCCATATCACCTTAGGCGACATTTATATGCATTTTTTTTTTGGAGGAGAGACCTCTTGGACTGACTAAGTTCAAATCGACTCTTCTTAGGGTTCAGGACTATGTTATGTATAGAGTCCTGACAGCATGCATTTTGCCCATCACATCTCAAGACATCTCGAAGATGCGATCATCCCACTCATTCTTTTTGTACGCTCTTAGTCAGCGCCTAGATATAGACATTGCACTGCACATGTTTCATAACATCATTCATGCATCTAGTACAGTCACGTTTGGAGTGGTCCATATGCCCTATTGTCATATCCTGACCCAGATTTTCTCCACCTCTAGGATAGACACGAACGTAGGGACACTCATCCCACTTACCATATACGATGAGTTAGGGTAGCGTAGTCTTCGACTAGCTGGTATAGAGGTCACCGCCGAGGGGATTCTGGCCTGGAAGGGCTGGCCGCCGGCAGTCGCTGCTCCTATCGCTCCAGAGGCCGAGGATGCACCAGGCGAGGGAGAGGAGTGGCCCGACTTCTTAGCAGAGGAGTTTTTCGCAGATCCTTCCACCTCTATCAGGCCCTCCACATCAGCCGGGCCTTCGACTTCAACATCACTCTCTGTCGAGGACAGACTTGCCCGTCTTGAGGTTCAGTCCATTGAGACTCGATGCGCTGTTCGAGAGAGTCATCGCTTCCTCCGATCTCTTCGATCCGAGATAGCTGCAAAGTTTGCCTCTCTCCGAGGCGAGATACGTCGCCAGGGACAGCCTCAGCCTACACCCGAGCAGCCCCTTGCACCACCTCTAGCTGACGACCCTTCAGTTGATGATCCTGCTTTCGATGATCCTTCTTTATGACACTATCATTTGATGTATCTTGGATAGAGACCTATATTGTCTAGTTTGACTGTACTAGTGCTTAGTTGAACTCTATTTTTTATGCTTACTAGTTTTTTTTGGTTAAAATCTGCACTTAGAAGACAAATAGGAATGTGTTGGGTAGAATAGGTATTGATTTTCAAATCAGTTTCTTACCTTTACTCTTAAATGTTTTACTTGTTTTCAAAATCTGCTTAAGTTTAAAAATCATATTTCTAAATTCTAGGCAAAATGTTGTTTTCAAAATCCCAATTTTACTAGTTTTTCAAAATATCGACTTAGCCTAGGCTCTACCTTAGAAATCATGTTCCCCTAGAATTGAGTCAGAGCATCTCACAAACACCTAGGCTTACCTTGATTGTGCTTGAATAACATAGAATGGTGTGAGATGCATAGGGTACAGCCTGGACTCAAGAGTGCTTATATCTGTGCATTAATATGAGTTTGGGCATTAAATACCTAATATACAGTAATCAAGTCAAGTCATCCAGCCCTAGTCAAATCTAACTAGATCTATTGACTTAACTTGACTAACCAAGTGAAAGCTATTGTCCTCTAAACAATCAGCTAGTAGCTAGATGGTTAGACATGTAGCCAAGAAATTAAGTATTTGATTTTTTTTGGGTTACTCAATTTGCACATTACGGCTCTGATACCTTACCAAAAGAAACTAATTAAATTGCAATCAACTCAACTCATGCTTGGACATTAAGGTTTAAACTTATTGCTCCTCTTTGGCCATTAAGTATATTGAAATTCATTATTCATTTAAATATTTTTCAAAAAAAATAAATAATAGTCTTAGACTTTCTTAATATTTTATACACTTTTTGAAGTTTATTTTGTTCTTTTAAAACTATTATTTAAAAACTTGTTCAAAATTAAAAGAATATTTACCAATAAAGCCTTTAAAATCTATCTAATAGAGTTTGAAAATTTATTTTCCCCAAAGATTTTAGTTGAAAGATAATGATCTCTTTAAACATTTAGCTAAGAGTTTTACATTGAATATTAACTATAAAGCTAAGTGTTTGAAAAGTACTTTAAATATCTTTTCTTTAAAGCTAAGTGTTCTCTTTAAAAGTTTTTCCAAACTTAATTCAGACAATCCTTTTTTTAAAAAAAAAACTTTTAAGTTTAATGAAAATCTTTAAATAAAGTCTTTAAAACTTAAGTTCTCAAATTTTTGGATAAACAGAGTTGTTTTAAACTATTTTTACTTAGCTAAGCTTTTCCTATAAAATTTTCCGACAATGACTATGTTTGAATGTTACCTTTGGACTTCAAATTTTTTTACTAAGTTTCTCTTACAAAGTTTTTTGATATATGGCAAAGGGGGAGAGTAGGACAAAAATTAAAAAAAATTCAAATTAAGAATAAGAGTTCTCTTATTAAGGGGGAGCCTTAACTTTGGAAACTTTAAGTTTACCTTAAAGTTTTAAAATCCTTTTTGCTTGTACTTAACCTGTTACTTAAGTATGCTTACGTTTGTGCTTAAACTTATTATTTTAAAGCATGCTTATGTTTATTTATGCAATTTTATTTTACTTAAATTTGAATTTGAGTTGTCATAATCAAAAAGGGGGAGATTGTTGGTGCGGGAAGCATCAGACGATCGAACCCAAGTTTTGATAATGGCAAAGGGTTCAAAGTTAAGTAGTGTTCTGATCTAACAAGCTCATGGAGTTTGCAAGAAAGTCCTAAGTGGTACTTAGGCAAAAGTCCTAACTGCGGTTAGACAGGTGAAAAACCCTAGGGGGTGGAAACCCTAGGTCATAGGGGGTGGAAACCCTATGCGGAAAGTCTTGGCGGGTCGATAGCTTCAGGCAAAAGTCCTAGGGGGGGGTAACCCTAGGTGGAAAGTCTTAGTGTCGTGAACCAGGTGAAAGACTGGACGGGACTGGAAGCGGAAGTCCAGCAGAAAGTCCGGAAGGTTCGAACGAGTGGAGTAGGTGAGGACGCGTTCCCCGTAGAGGGAACAGTAGGCGTCGGGTCGACCTAGGGTTTCCGGTTAGAAATCCGAAGTTAGACCCAGACAGTCCAATGACTGTCAATTATATCACTTATAATATGTCTGTGCTAACTTTGTTTTGCAGGGTTTTGTGTTTGGGACTAACACATTTTGCAGGAACAAAGAAGCACATTTTGACCTCGGATGAACAGTGTCCGAGGCGCCTCCATGGGGCTTGGAGGCGCCTCGGGTGCAAGCCGAAGCCAGCTGTCCCAATGGGATAAGGCACGACCAGATCAGACCTGATCCACGCGTGCGACTCGGCGGCCTGGAGGCACCTCGGACAGGCTTGGAGGCGCCTCCAGCACTGTTTAAAAGGGGGTCCGAGGCAGAGGCTCAACACAGAAATTATAAATCAATCTTTCATCGACCTACTACCTACGTGACGACCTTGAAGTGCTATTTCAAGTTCCCGATGACCCGGAGCTCCGACATTGTTTGATTCTGTCATTGGTATAAGTTTTCTTTAATTATTGCACTCATTGTAACTTACATTTGTACAAACTCTTTGCGCGATATAGTTGTTGCCCACAGTAAGCGATCAACACAAGCTCCGAACCAAGTAAACGACCTGTGTCTTCTGTGTTTGTGTGATTCTTTCTATTTATTCCGCTGCTTTACTACTCGAACGATTTACGATTCTGAAATGCGAAATAGCCACGAGCCCTATTCACCCCCCCCCCTCTAGCGCTTCTCGATCCAACATAATCTGCGTAGTTGTGTGTATATTCCAGCCGCCTATAGCTGAGGTATATTTTGTCTGTAGAAATGGTTCAGATTGTCACCCGTACAGGGGAGATGCTGCCGGAATTTCCTCTGCCAGGGACTCCTATGGGGCGTGACAATTTATGACACTCACCAGGGGTGGGAAGACCTAGTGAGTAACGGCACGGCCGAGGGTCGTCGGTCGACGATATAAGGGGTCGCCAGTTGGGCCGCCAGTGGGGTCGCCTAAGGGGCCTCCTAATGGGCCGCCAGTGTGGCCGCCCAAGGGGTCGGGTCGTTACATTCATAGCCAGTCAGAATAGTTAGTTCCAGTTAATTTGTTCTGATCAAGTATCACAGATAGTGGATTCCGAGATGCCATATGAAAATATACTGAAATGAAATTAGATAATTAATATTACTAATTATTTTAAATAATTCATAAGATAAAATATGTAGACTTTTATATTTTGAATTACCTCCCACTATTTTTGACATTTCCATTACCCTCTAATGGAAACGGGAAGTTTTATTTCCTTAGAGATTGCATAGAGCCCAATTAGCTAATTGTGATCCCTGAATGATATCAATCGATCATAATTCCCAAAAGATAGAACTCAATTACATCATATGGAATCTCTATGTAATTTGCCTCATGTTTGATAAGGGCCTAATAATATGACGCCAATAATCTTTGCGTGTTAAGCCGACCCATCATTGTTAGATTGTAATGGACGGTCGTCATGCGTTCCTTCAATGATATGAGCCGAAGTCATGGGAGTTCCACCCAATCCACATCACTTATGTCAGTGGAAGACACAACTTTCTGGCGTCCATGCCTCCCCAATGATATGAGTCAGACACTGACCGCGGGTAACATTCATCTTGCAACCACCGTTGATGGAAGGCAGTGAAAAATATACTCTTTTATTTTTTTTCCCTTTATGCCTTGATATAAATTTTGAATCATATTCAAAATGAGGAATTTTAATTTAAATATTTATATCATCACTCGGAAGATATAATATATTTTATGTATGTTTTTCGGATTCAAACAAATATGTTATAGAATAACATACATACATATATCAAATACTATATATCAAATATATCATATTTTAAGGATGAGTAATCAGTGAGAGCCATTATATTATCCTTCTTGCATCGTATGCATAACATCAAATATTTATATTAATTAATTGATCAACTTATGTTTCTTGTTAATTCTTTAAATTTGACCGTAAGTTTATATAATAAATTGACAAATCAATTTATCTATAATCAATTTTAGTAAAGCAATTATTATAGGTAAAATCATGCTTCACCATAATATGTTACCAAATATTTTACAAGGTCAAACTAATTAACACTAATTAACACGAACATATTTACTTTTGTCTTAAAGTCCATAGATAAACAATGATAACTTGACTCTGATACCATTGTTGGAACCGAATTCCAAATTCGGTGATCGTGTTTCTACACTCCTATGCATAGCGGAAATTTAAAATTTTATTTGTGATATAACAATTAAATCAAAGGAGTGTTCATATGATTTTAAAACAAACATAAACATGATCATTATTTAAGCATGCATTACAATATAACCGTATAAGTAAGATCCTAAAAGTATAACAAAGATACACTATCATGTGATTGATTCATACAATGCTAATTTAATCATTTTATTTATACATGCTAAACTATCTAAAATAAACATATTAGATCATTTAACCATAACATAAATAAAACTATTAACATATATATGAATCATAGTACAAGCATAAACATACCTTCCAAATAGCCTATGTTTGGGATGACTCCACCTATTCTGGTTGTAGCGAAATAGCTCTCAACAAAGAGCTATTCCTTCCAAAATTCTACAAGAATGTGGGCACCGGCAACAATGCTTCTCGAAGAGGAGAAGCAATAACAAGGAGATAGAACTTTTCGTTGGAAGAAAGCGAAAAAGATCTCTATCTTCTTCTTCTCTAGAAGTGGCTGCTGAAAACTCTCAAGGAGAAGAGAGATTCTTCTGTCCAAATTCTCTGTCCGAATTCTCAAGCTCTCGAAAGTTTGCTGCCCAAAATTTTCTTTCTCCAAAATTGAAGCTCGTCGCTTTTTTCTAAAAAAACTTCATAAGAAAGCTTTTTTCTTTAATAGTTTCAAAGAAAAAGAAAATAAAAAATGTGGAGGGAGTGGAAGAGTGAGTGGGAAGGTGGATTAGTGGAGAAAATGAATGGTGAAGTGGAAACGTGTTGATGGTGGGAAAAAAGAAAAACAAAACTAAATTTGTTTTCTTGTTTTCTCATTACACGTTGAAATGAAATCTCCCTTTTCCTTTTTTTTATAATGCAATTTAATTATAATTGCATTTCTACTTGGTTTAAATTTTCAAAGCCCAATATTTCTTCCATCTCGGTCTTTTGGATTTTAGAACTTTTCTAGAATCCAATAATGCGAGTCCATTGTAATCATATCAACGATCCAATATCATTGACACGGCAAACACATTTGCTCACTATTACAATAATATAAATCCAATTTATATACATTGTGTGGAAATCTTCTAGTCTCCTTGTTTCCATTGATTGGAAATCATTATAACATTTGATCATATTAAACTTTATTTGCCAACACACTGTTTGATCACATCAAACTTTATTCGTCAAATTCAACTACTTAAATTTGACTTTCTCAATGGGAAATAGGGAAACCAATACTTGTGTGACCCTCAATGGTTCAGGGATACAGCTAGCCGTGGGTTCACAACTCTTTATGATTTAGGACTATACTTGTCCTTTATTCGGGCATACCCTTAATAGCCTCATCCTATGATTAATTCCTTAATTATAGGATGTCAGAACTAATTCTGATTAACACCCAACAAATCATGGTAAGAAAACCCAGCAGCACCGCCCCATGATTCCCTAGGTATCACTGAATAGTGCCTGCAAGAACCAGTCGATTATGGTTAACGTACAGTCCGGTCCCTTCATCTCATATATCCCAGTCAAATCTACAACCATTGGTACATCGAGAATTGTATATTAATTTGACAACCATGTGATATATCTTATAGTGACATCGCATGTGTAATTAGGATACTCCTTTCCTAAAGTACATCTTACAGCTCTGATCAGAGACTTCATTCACTATAAAATAATATATTACATAGGATATCCACACCTGTAGCTGTGTGGTGAATCCCTGACTATAATACACTGACTCCTATATGTTTCATTACTACACCCAATCTCACCACCTGATGACCCTATTAGAGTTGGTAAATTAGTCAAAGTGCAACCCCAGCATATAGAGTCTCAGTGTTGTTCCGGTCATAAGGACTACTAGTGTTCAACCACAACCAAAGACTTATCCACTTGATAAATGATAACCACTTAGAAAGTCTGTGTGAGGGATGTTTGATGAACTCATCATATGATCACCCATCTATATGTTTGAACATCTCTATGTCCTTACCAATGAAACATGGTACACTACATCACAGATGCTAGTCTCTAGCTCAAGCAGCCTTTTCTCCTTGTTTATTAGGCTTCCCAATTGACTAGGAACAAATTTAGAATATATAGTGAATATTGATGTATTTCATGATGACCATCGCATGTACCACCACATCTCACTATAGTATATTCAAGAACTTTATCTATGTATATAGCATGGGTATAAAGATAAAGTAATGCCAAACTGAATTGAATTATATTAAAATAAAGGTTGTTTATTTATAAGAGTTCATAAAGTCCTAGCCAACAGTTGGCTTTGCAGGGCACCTACTCTAACAACACCATCAACACACCAATGAAGCATGTTATATTTAGTATTATCACTGATATCTCCATGATTCATATTCTTCAATTTTAATTATATAACAATATAAAGTAATTAATTCTACCATGGTTATTTTTATAACAAATACGTTGTTTAGAAAACACACAAATTTAAGATAGTTACTTGAGCTGCAACTTGATGTCAGTAAACATTATCAACATTGACACTTCATTACTAAAGGTATCTTTGCATTTTTTTATAGGATCAAGAAAAGTGCTAGAGGGGTGGCCTGTGGGGGTGCAGGTGAATAGCACATGTCACTTTTTTATGATTTTTGAAAAGTAGCAGTAGGAATAAAATAAAGACAAGCAATGCTAACACACTTTATTTTTACTGGGTTCATAGCCTATGCTGCTGGTCCAAGGCTCATTATCATTGATTGCTTCCAATGGTAAATCTACTAATAACCTTTTCCTCAAACATAAATTAGGAGGCAAAGGTATGATGTTTATTAAAACTTGAGGAATAATAACATGTTTACTATTCCTTACTAATTAAAGCACAAATGAATGAACTAGCTAATATAAAAAATATACCAACAAAATAAGATCCAGAAGTAGAGCATCGATGTCAGAGCAGCGTGTCAGTGACATAGCAACTATTTGAAACAACATGAGAGTTGTTGAGTGCATAAGATGTTTTTCAGAGTTTCCAGTCGAAGGGTTCTTTTATAAGGCATTACAGGCACTAGACTAGCTCTAGGCAACTCCAGTAAATCAATTTGGTCATCCCCAGGTGCCTAATTTGCTGACATGGTGATAATAGGATGAAGCTTTATGTGTGTCAATTTTATGCCTTTCTAGGTGCTTGGAAGCTGACGCACACCTCCCAATCACAGCATGTCACCTCTGGATGTGAGCAGGAATTAGACCAATCTGGGTGCTTGGAGCAACTTGGGTAGCCCAAACTTCTGGTCACGTAGATCTACTCCTGGCACCCAGAGTTCCTTTTTCTGGCCACTTTTCAAACTCAAGTTCCTGCATCACAGAGTTAGCATAATAGAAAATATATAAGTTTGAGTACTAACAGCTGCTGTGTAGCAAACCTTAAGTACACGGTCTTCGTCAAGTAACAAAAGTATTAATTCCATGAGAACTAGAAATTGAGTACAAATCTATGAAGTGAAAAAGGTTATCTAGAGAATTTGAAAGTTGTGAGGGTCTGGAGAAAATGGAGAAAACTTGTGAGAAAAGTTCTAAGAAGAAAATATGATTTTAGGAAGCAATCCTAAGACTCCGGTTTCACCACAATGATTGTAGAAACCATAACCTATATTTGGTTTCCTAATTATCTTTGATTATTTTCATAGGTAGACAATTCCAATTTTCCCAATGTGATCTTTTGGAACTACGTCGGTGTATCCACCTAAATGCAATGCCTACTTTTGGGGTGACATTGTTGAAGAACCACTTCTTACAGAGGCTCTTGTCATAAGATGCCCCACGGTTCTCAAGTTGTCTTCCCATACTAGATGATGCCTAATCGGGGAGGACCCATTAAGTTCCATGAAAGCCTAGGGAATTCTCATGGTAACCTGACCTACTTTCATGACCGATCCCCCACATCTCAGTATTCTATGGGTTAGAGGATTAGGTTCATCTTTTGGTCCTTCCCCACACCCCTTGAGATATGAAAATGGCCTTTTAGCTTTGAGTTCGTCTATGCTCAATAGAACTAGATCACAAACAATTAAATCATATAAATCAAGAAACACAAATATATCAAACTATGGAAATCAAGCATCTACATGCCAAAGGGTTACTCCCTAATCCTAGAATATAGACTACTATTTCATCAATATGCTATTATAGAAAGAAGACATGATTGAGCAAGTTTTTACAATTCAAATCAAATAGAGAAGAAAGAAAAACTTATTCTATGAAGCGATGGATGTCTCCAGACTACTTCTCCAACTCCATATGTGGATGAGAACTCCTCTTGCTCCTTGGAATGACTTTACTAGGCCTAGTTTTCATAGGAAACTCTTTCCCCTTCTATCCATGAGCATTGGGGGACCTTTTAAAATCTCCCCAGCCTTTAGAAAAGGAAAGAACTCCTAAAAATATCATATCAACAAAACCTATGGTAGACATGGCTTTGTATTTTTTTTGTGCCCTTGGCAGAAGTGAGATATGACCATGTGAAAATATGGGACTCGGCTTGAAATGGCACACAAACATGTGAAAACACATGGCCAGGCCATGTGGAACTCTGGGACCTCCGGAAGAAATGACACACGACCATGTAAAATTGCAAAGCTAAGTTGTGTGAAACTCTAAGAGTCCTGTGGTTACTCTGCTTTTGTTTCTTTTCATCTGTTGGAACTTACTTGTGTCTTAGGACATGGCTAGAGCAAGTTTATTAGTTTATGTCTTAATTTCAAGGCTCTTTTAACTCCATTTTAGCTCTGCTTCATCATCCTATCAATTAAAAGTACAAGAGTAGATATCCAAATAAGAAAAATAGCATAATAATTCTAAAATGGGAATTAATCATGCAAAATATACTCCTGGAATATCACAAGATATGTGTAAAGACTAATAAAAATCTTATATGAAATACGCTTATCAAAATCCCCCAAACCTGAATCTTCACTTGTCCTTAAGAAAAAATGGATGTCAAGCTCAATGTGCATGAATAAAACATCTTTGATCCCTATCAAGTTCACCTAGAATGATCGAGTAATAGAATTATCAAGCTATGGCGTGCAAATAATTCACCAAGTCCAAGAAGACCATCACCGTGCTATATGCGTAACCTAAATCCTAGAGTTTTCAATTTCCAAACCAAGGCTAATTGTCATGTTAGTGTGTTTCTAAAGCATTTGGCATTAGACACTTATTTTCCATATAAGAGGTTTGTCCTCATAATCTAGAAACAAATTCTCGATAGAGAACTCGGTAATAATAGAAATTGAAGGGTATTTTCGTAGTAACATAATTCAGTTTCAAAGGGGTACCTCATCATTTCTACACATGACAATTGATCTTGTCTGAGAGATGGGGAGATAGTGCACTGGTGACTATGGCTTAATCATTGATGAAGAGAATACCTCCTAGCTTTGAGAGGATGATTTCCTTCAAATCATGCACACACTCAGATAATCCAATAAAATATTATTGACTAAGACCAGGAAAAGGATCCTTGGAAAGGCCCTATTATGCTCAAGTCTGTATGATCTCTGGTGAGTGAGATGAAGAACAGTAGTGGATCTGCGAGAGCATAAGTTTCAGATGCAAATGATGCATACCTTACAATGGACAGGATCCCTCTTTATATACCACCTCTCACAATCTCCATGATCATGAGATGGAATCATGCGTTAGAGTTTGTCAGGTAATGGAAAAGTATAGTCTGGATGATATGCAGTAATAGTCTGAGGAATCATTTTTCTACCCACAGATGTATCTTTTTTATCATTTATGGCTCAAACCCTTGATGAACTTATCAAGGAAGTATGCAATCATAACAAATCTTCACAAGAAATATTCCCCGACAACCTTAACAGGCTGTTAAAATATTGTGCTGCTTGTTCATTGAGTATATTTTGGCTAGTCTTTAAGATGACTTACTTATTTTGCTGATGTACTTTGTGTTGAATATATCTTGGATGGTCCTTAAGCTGACCTCTTTTATTGAACCATTCAATTACATTCTGTATTACCCTTTTAACTCAGCCTATCTTTATCTGAGCGGTTACACATATGGGAACTGATGAAGCTAAGCGCCTTTATCTTGGCCAGGCATTATCCGACTAGTTGTACATATGAATACTGATGAGACTAAGGGCCTTTATCTCGGCCGGACGTTATCCGACTGGTTGAACATATGGGAACTAATGAGGCTGGGTGCCTTTATCTCGCCGGGCATTATCCAACTGGTTGAACATATGGGAACTGATGAGGTTGGGGGCCTTTATCTCGGCCAGACGTTATCTGACTAGTTGTACATATGGGAACTAATGAGGCTAGGCACCTTCATCTCGGTCGGACACTATCTTGTTAGTTAGAGCCCAAGAGTCAATCATTTGATGATTGTTGTATAGACACATTGTATCATATTCTTGCATATAAATAAAGGCATTTGTTTTTGGTTATTATACTTGTATTGGTGCCAAATAACTAAGTATAATAGCGTCCTTGAGTAGAAGGTTCTTACTTATATCAATCGATTGGTTGAATCGATAGTGAGATGATATAGGGAACACTACTCTTAATCATTCCTAGTCGAGTATTAACATTCAGAGATAATGTTAATGTGACGAGACTAGCATGTAGGTCAACTCAATGACTTGATCTCACAAGTCATGGATATGGAGATATCAAGTTAACACATGGGTATGCATTGGAGAATGTATACTGAATGACCCGCCATGAGAAAGTATCATGGATTGTTATATGAGTGTCATATACTTTCTCATGTGGCTATTAGTATGACTACTAGTCCTTAGACCTGAAGTCACCATGGTTCCCTACATAAGGAGTTATGTACTTTGGCTTCGTCAAACGTCACCCGTAACTAGGTGGACTATAAAGGCAATTACTGGTATGTAACGAATTATGCAGAGGGATGTGAGTGATGTAGATGGGATCTATCCCTCCTATATGACGGGAGTGACATCGATATTCTTGATAGAGTGAGACCACGAAGTACATGGTCATGCCCAAATGAGTCAATATGAGATATTGAGCTCATTTGATTGAGTGAGTCTACTTGGAGTTCAAGATTTAGATTGATTAGAGGATGACACGGTCTATGTCTCACATTGATCAATCTAGATGTCTAAGATAGAAAGACAATGTCATATATTGTGAGGAGTCACAATTAGTAGTCACAAGGTGATGTTGGATCTCAACATTCTTGTAACTTGGGTAGTAATGATATGTTGGTAGATACCGCTCATTACTTATGCTTCAAAAATAGTTTAGGAGCATTGCCAACGTTACAAGAACCTATAGGGTCACACACAAAGGGAAATTAGATGGAGATTAGATTCATTTGATGAACCTAAAGGATTAGGTTCATGTGATGAACCAAATTGGATTAAGAGTAATCCAAATTGAGCTAATTGAGTTGGACTCAATTTGGTTCATGTGTTAAATTAGTCTAATTTGGACTTAGACTCATTGAATTAATTTAATTCAATGAATAGAGATTCATTAAATTAAATTTGACTTGAACCAATGGTTAGATTTGATCAACCATGGGAGAGAAGTGGTCAAGTTTGACTTGACTTGAGAGGAAGATGAAGAGTCAAGTTTGACTTGACCATTTGCCATCTCATTGGTGAGTTGGCAAAGAGTGGGCCAATGATGATGCTCCACATCATCATGGTTGCTTAAGTGGGATGCCACCTCATGGGAGTTATCAAGACTTGTGACTCTTGGCATTCCATGGAGGTTACATTCCCTCTTAAAGTGGTCGGCCACTTTTGATGAGTGAGTTAGTGCAATTGTGTGCTTTGAATTGTAACTCTCATCTTCTTCCTCAAGCACTCTTCTCTCCCTCTCCTCCTCCACCCTTGGCCGAACCTTACAAAGGTGCTAGCACACCTTTGTGTTAGGTTTCTCCATCTCTTGCTTATGTGGATACACATAGAGGAGTATCTACCTTGATACTCTCGAGATCCGGCGAACCTTTGGACGAGCGGGATTACGCGAAGGGCTTCGCATCAAGGGTAACCTCCTTTCCTTTGTAGATCTAGTGTAGATCTAGGTTAAAGAAACTAGTACACGAAATTTTATTTTATAAACTTCGCACAGATCCGTGGCATGGGAATTTCGGGGTTTCCGCAAGGCAAAAAGCGATTTTTACGGCCCAAAATACCCAACAGTGGTATCAGAGCCACGTGCGCAGCGCGTACGAGTTTTGATTTGTATTTTTATGAAAATTACAGATCTGTGAATTTCTGTAAATTTACTGTTTTATAGTTTTTATGGATAATTTTCTTGTAGAAGCGAAGCACAAGTGTTTAGACACTTGTAGGCTTCGACTACCGAGAAAATATTTCCGAAACGACAAGGTTTCGCCCCAAATCGTTTTGGGACAGCCGGCTAAGGCGCTGTAGGGTCACTTAGGAACACTCGTGATGGTTATATCGCGGGTAGGGGTGCTGCCCCTGACCCCACAAGGGGCTTCGTTCCGCAATTGCGCCCGAAAATCGCTAAACGGGACCGCCGGGAATTTTTACTCTTAAAAATTGAAAAAATTGTAAGAAAAATTACAGAAATTTATAGAAATTACATAATTTAGAATTATGTATTATTTTGTAATGGTCATGGCCCAAAAGACCCAATTAGACTGAAAATTTGTGTTGTAATTCATATTATAGCCTGCGTGCCATTTTCTGTGGTGTGTGTGTTGTATATGATACGCGACCTGCGCATTGTGCCTTTCCTATTTTTATATTCTTGTTGTAAATAGTTTAGACTCGAATGTAACTCGAGTTTCACCTTTGTAATGTACAAATTGGAGCGGTGGAAGATCCACTCAAGACGGAGTTACGAGGAGGGCGCAAGCAACACAAGGTGGTCAAAGGAAGGAGCTTGAGAAGCTGTTGACCTTAGGTTGACCATCCAATCTTCTCATTGGCTTGAGAAGATCGTAGTAGGGCCATGACTAATCACAAAATATTTAATTAATTGCTTGTGTGTGTATATGTGATGCATGCTAGAATAGTAATTAATTAGCGCCTTAACGATTAGATTAGATCTAAATCGCGTACATGATGCGCCCTAACGATTAGATTAGATCTAAATCGTGTATATGATACACCTCGTCGATTAGATTAGATCTCAATCGCGTCAACTCGTAATGCCTACCATGCCGTGATACCTATCACTACCTCGATCACATGTTGTTGTTGAATTTACCAAAGCAGAGCAACACATATTATCTTGGTAGGGTACAGAGGGACAATTTTGGTCCCGCCTATCAACACATGGGTGAGTGCAACTCAATTAGATTGAGTAACTAGTTAACTCAATTGGATCAAGTTTAACTATAGGCATTTTCCAATGGTTGGTAGATAGGTCAAAATCACGTTTAAATTAACTCTTGGGTGTATTAGCCAAAGCTAACTCGAATTTTAATATAAATGCGGATCTTGATCCTATAAACAAGAGTTGCATAGAGATGTAATTGGTAATTAGTTACCTACCGATCATACTAAGTCTTGGGCGATTTAGTTAAAGCTAACTCAAGGCGTAGTATGATATGGATCTTGTCCCACATGAATTAAAGAATTCAATGGGAGCATCATTTAATTAAAAGCCTAATTAAATGATTACTAGAATATGAAGTTTATTTATTTTCTGTAATTTCTGTTGTAGATTGTCATGACGTCAAATACGAACTCTTTCTCCTTGCGTTCTGTCCTTAAGAAGGATAAGCTCAACGGAGCTAATTTCCTGGACTGGTACAGGAATCTGATAATTGTTCTCACACAAGACTGTAAACTGTACGTTCTGGAGTAGCTCATTCCGGAGGCACCTCCTACCACTGCCACGCGAGCTGACCGAGATGCTTACAAGAAGCATCAAGATGACGCATTAGATGTGTCTTGTCTCATGCTCGCAACCATGAACTCTGAGCTTCAGAAGTAACACGAGTTGATGGATGCTTATGATATGGTTGAACATCTTCGTCAACTGTATCAAGGACAAGCAGGGCACTGGAAGAGGAACTGCACAGGATACCTAGATGATCCTAAGAAGAAGAGAAATAAGATTTCTACTTCAGGTATACATGTTATAGAAGTCAACCTCTCTATTTCTTCATCGTGGGTATTAGATACCGGATGTCCTTCTCACATTTGTACTAATGTACAAGCGCTGAGAAATAGCAGAGCATTGACGAAGGGCGAGATAGACCTACGAGTAGGCAATGGAGCACGGGTTGCTGCTGTTGCTGTAGGAACTTACTATCTATCTCTACCCTCTGGGCTTGTACTAGAATTAGATGAATGTTGTTATGTGTCTGCCTTGACTAAGAACATAATTTCAGTTTCTTGTTTGGACAAGAAAGGTTTTTCATTTATAATAAATAACAAATGTTGTTCAGTTTATTTAAATGATATGTTCTATTGTAGTGCACCTCTGATGAACGGACTCTATATTCTATGCCTTGAGAACCCTATCAATAACATAAGTACCAAGAGGTTCAAGTCAAATGACATGAACCAAACCTATCTCTGGCACTGTCGCTTAGGTCATATAAATGACAAACACTTGTCCCAGCTTCATAAAGATGGTTTGCTGGACTCATTTTATTTTGAATCATATGAGACATGCGAGCCATGCTTTCTAGGCAAGATAACCAAAACTCTCTTTAGTGGGCACAGTGAGAGAGCGACTGACTTGTTAGGTCTTATACATAGTGATGTGTGTGGCCTTTTCAATATCACTGCTAGAGGTAGTTATAGGTACTTCATTACATTTACTGATGACTTTAGTAGATATGGTTATGTGTACCTGATGACACATAAGTCAGAATCTTTTGAAAAGTTCAAAGAATTCAAGAATGAAGTACAAAACCAGCTTGGCAAAAGTATTAAGATACTTCGATCAGATTGAGGTGGTGAATACCTTAGCCATGAGTTTCGTGACTATCTAGCTGAGTGTGGGATTCTATCTCAACTCACTCCTCCTAGAACACCACAGTGGAATGGTGTATCTGAAAGGAGGAATCGTACCCTATTAGATATGGTACGGTCTATGATGAGTCACACAGATCTTCCTATGTATCTTTGGGGCTATGCTCTAAACACAATAGCCTTCATTCTCAATTGAGTTCCATCAAAGGCTGTATGGACTCATTGATGATTGTTGTATGGACTCATTGCATCATATTCTTGTATATAAATAAAGGCATTTATTTTTGGTTATTATACTTACTTGTATGTGTACCAAATAAACTAAGTATAATAGCGTCCTTGACTAGAATGTTCTCACCTATATCAATCGGTTAGTTGAACCGATAGTGAGATGATATAGGGAACACTACACTTAATCATTCCTAGTCGAGTATTAACATTGAGGGACAATGTTAATGCGACGAGACTAGCATGTAGGTCAACTCGATGACTTGATCTCACAAGTCATGGATATGGAGATATCAAGTTGACACATGGGTATGCATTGGAGAATGTATACTGAATGACCCGCCATGAGAAAGTATCATGGATCGTTATATGAGTGTCATATACTTTCTCATGTGGCTATTAGTATGACTACTAATCCTTGGACTTGAAGTCACCATGGTTCCCTACATAAGGAGTTACGTACTTGACTATAAAGGCGATTACTGGGTATGTAACGAATTATACAGAGGGATGTGAGTGATGTAGATGAGATCTATCCCTCCTATATGATGTGAGTGACATCGATATTCTTGATAGAGTGAGACCACGAAGTGCATGGTCATGCCCAAATGAGTCAATATGAGATATTGAGCTCATTTGATTGAGTGAGTCTACTTGGAGTTCAAGATTTAGATTGATTAGAGGATGACACGGTCTATGCCTTACATTGATCTATCTAGATGTCTATGATAGAAGGACAATGTCATATATTGTGAGGAGTCACAATTAGTAGTCACAAGGTGATGTTGGATCTCAACATTCTTGTAACTTGAGTAGTAATGATTGTTGGTTGCTACTCGGAAAGCCTAGAGGTTCCACTGTACAAAAATTTTGTACAAAGGTCTGAACCTTTTCCTAGCTACCATGTGTTCTTTTAAATTAAATTTTGGATCGCCTGCGGAACTTAACACGTTTGATCCAAAACTTAATCTAGTCGTTCTTTTAGGTTTTGACTTGGGTCTCCTGCGGAACTTAACACATTCGACCCAAATCACCTTAAGTTATTAATTCCATTAAATATTAATTTCCAATTGGTTCCAGGATTGACGTGGCGAGGCACACGGCCTTCTTGGATATGGGAGCAACCACCACCGACTAGACAAAACCTTTTATGGAAAGCTAATATTTAATTTCCTAAAATAACTTTAGGTTAACCAAAAGAACAATCAAATCACAAGGAAAGAAAACAAAAGAACACTATATCGAAAACAAATTCTAGAATCGTATGCCTCTTGTATTTAGTATTATTTCCAAAAATAACTAGTATGAAAAAAAATACTAGTTATACCTTCTAGAAAGACCTCTTGATCTTCTACATTCCTCTTCTAACCTCGAACGTTGTGTAGGATCTTCCGAGATGAGAACCACCAAGCACCTTCTTCTTCCTTCTAGGTTTCGCCACCAAAATTCTCCAAGAGAAATAGAGGTTCGGCCACCACCACCAAGCTCCAAAGGGATGCAACCTTTCTCCTTTCTTCTCCTAGCTAGAACCGCCACCATCAAGAGCTCCAAGAGGGATTGCCACACCACAAGAAGAAGAAGAAAGAAAAAGGCTGACACCAAGGAGGAAAAGAGAGGAAGAATAGAATAGAGTTATTTTTTTTGAAGCCTTCTACCCCTCTTTTATAATCCTTGGTCTTGGCAAATAAGGAAATTTAATTAAAACTTCCTTAATTATTTTGCCATGAAAAGAAGAAAATTTATTTAATTAAAATAATTTTTACAAATACAATGGTCATACCATTCCACAAATCAAGGAAATTTTAATTCACAAGAATTAAAACTTCCTAATTTGCTTTCGAATTTATAAAATTTCTCAAATAATTTTTCCTTCATGGTGGTTAATAAAAGGAAATTTTATAAATTAAAATTCTTCTTTTAAACATGTGGATAATTTCAAAAGGAAAGTTATCTCTAAAAATTAAAATCTCTTTTCAATCTACAAAGGAAAGATATCAAATCTTTTCTTAATCTTTTGTAGAATAAAAAAGAATATTTAATTTTAAACTTCTTTAAATTATTATCATGGTTAAAAGGAAAGTTTTTCTTAAATAAAATCTCCTTTCAATCTACAAATAAGGAAAGATTTCAAATCTTTTCTTAATATTTTATAAGCTTTTAAAAGAAAAGATTTAATTTTAAACTCTCTTTAAAACTATGATATCCACATAAGAAATAATTTTAATAAAAATCCTTTTAAATGTGATGTTGCTACCCTGGGCCACCAAGCCTAGCTGACGGCTTTAAGCTTTAGCCCTTGGCAACCAAGGCCTTGGCCAGCTACAAGCTTAGCTCACGGCCCCTATTGGTTGGGTAAGAAGGTGGTGTGGTATAAATCTCTATATACAAGAGGCTATAGAGAGAGGAGGAATTGGTTGGTTCTCCGATAAAATTAAGCATCCTGTGCTTCCCACACACACAATTTTATCAATAATATTCCACTAGAGAACTATTATTGAACTACCGCACCAATCCCAAATTACATTTTGGGCTCCTTCTTATCATGAGTGTTAGTCTCCGTGTTTAAGATATCGAATGTCCACTAATTAAGTGAGTTATCGACAACTCATTTAATTAATATCTTAGTCCAAGAGTAGTACCACTCAACCTTATCATCATGTCGGACTAGGTCCACTGCGGGGTTTAACATGACAATCCTTATGAGCTCCTCTTGAGGACATTATCAACCTAGTATCTCTAGGACACATCCTTCTATAATCAACAACACACACTATAAGTGATACCATTTCCCAAGGCTTATTGATTCATCGAACTAAATCTCACCCATTGATAAATTAAAGAAATAAATATCAAATATATGTGTTTGTTATTATATTAGGATTAAGACACACTTCCATAATAACGAGATCTTTGTTTCTTTATAAAATAAGAAAAAACGACCTCAATTACTCATGGTCCTACACACACTCTAAGTGTACTAGTGTAATTATAAGATAAACCGATACCTAATTACACTACGACCTTCTAATGGTTTGTTCCTTTCCATTTTGGTCGTGAGCTACTGTTTATAATTTATAAGGTAACATCACACCACACCATATTATCTACAATATAAATTAATTGAACAACTACATTTATCATAAATGTAGACATTTGACCAATGTGATTCTTATTACTAGATAAATGTTTATACCAAAAGCTAGGCTTTAGTATACACCAATCTCACTCTCACTTATACTAAAAGACTAAGTCCATATTCATATCATATTCCCAACCTTCAACATGTCCATCAAAAGCTCGCCTTAAGGACCTTAGTGAAAGATCTATAGGTCATCATCATTCTAAGGCAACAACTTCTCCTCCTCGCTTCGTACTATCATCTGTTTTGCCTTATAGACTCATGGTTTCTTAGTTTGATATTGCATTATTATTACAATAAATTGTAATAATCTTTGGACAAACTAGAAATCATATCTAAGTCTATCTTGAGGTAATTAAGTTATTCATTTTATCGCTTCCTCGAGGCTTGTCATATACTATACTAAGCTACATGGTGGAGTCCAGAAAGACACCTATGCTTATCACTCTTCCATAGTTATGACTTTACCTCCTAAAGTAAACACAAAACCCGAGGTTGACTTATTATTGTCATCCTATCTGGAAGTCAAAATTGTAACCAAAGGGACCAAATTAATTGCCTTGTAAGCTAGCATATAATTCTAGCGCTCTAAGGTACTTTAATATATGCTTACTCGATCCAATGTCCTTGTCTAGGGTTATTTTGATATTCTTAACTATGCCTGCAAAACAGATTTCGATCTTGTGTATAGCATACATTAGGTTGTCTAACTATCAAGCATAGCGCACACATGTCCTCAATCTCTTTTGATGTCAGGAGACTTCTCTTTAGATAGAGACACTCCATGCTTAAAAAAAAACTTTTCGGGTTTGCATGCTTAAAGCAGCAAGGGATTTTGATGTATCAAGCTTGGGATAAGTAAAATATATTTTTCTTTCGATCCTTATTATTTTGATCTCAAAATATATACATTCTCCCAATCCTTTATATCGAATTATTTGGACAACCATACCCTTACTTTTGATATTGTTTCCAATTACCAAAATGTTATCTACGTATAGTACAAGAAATACCACCACGCTTCCATCACACCTTTTGTATACAAGACTTATCCAGTTACTAAATAAATCCATGGATTACTTTGATAAACCGGATGTTCCAAGACCTTTTTGCCTCCCATCCATTGAGCTTACACAAGATGCTCTGCCCTAGTGAATCCTCGTTGCTTTATATGGATGCTTTCTTCAAAACTTCCATTAAGGAATGATGACTTGACATCCTCTCCAAATAGATAAAAGAATCGGATAGACTTAAGCATGACTACCGGAAAAAGTTTCCTTTTCATCAAGACTTGCTTTGAAAGTTACTACCTATCCTCTTTTCCTATTATAGACATTTTACACCCAACGGCTTTTACACCATTTGGTGATTCTACAAGCTTCAGATTTTATTAGAATACATATATTCTAATTCTTTATTCATTACTCTTGCCAAGATGTCGCGTCATCTTGGAGTGCTTCATCATATGATCGAGATCGTCATGTCCTGGGATCGAGTCCAAAAACTCTCCCAAACATGAACCTATTTAGGTTGCATAACAACCCTCCCACTACAAGACACTTTGTGTCAATTTATGATACGTATGCAGCGCTGTTTTCTGGTGGTATCTCATCTTGTACAGGTACTAGGTTAGACATGTCCTTTATTATTTCCTTAAGAACAAATTTACTTAGCGGTGTTCATATAGTCCTTTTCTAAAAAGCGATCAATTATGCTAACAATGACCTTCCGATTCAAGACTATAAACCTACTTTTGTTTATCTAGGATAACTTACAAACAAGTGAACTCCTATCCAACTTATCTGTCTCTCTTTATATGTCTTAATCCGAATATGAAATAGGTTTTCACCTATTGACAGAATTCTATATGAGTAGAGAGTTCTAACTTGAAGGTACTATGTTCACTTCGTCGTAGTTTATCCTTAAAACAAATTTGGTAATTTTGAATAACTCATCATCTATCTAATTATTTCATAAGAGTCCTTTACCTTCTTTCTACTACACCATTACATGTCAGTGCGAAGCAGTTGGGATTGAATCCCTACTTTTGATAAGTGACTAAATTCTCCCAAGAGGTACTTGCCACTACGATCATAGTGACATTTACTTTAACATTTCTCGCATCAACCTTGTACTCTTTGAACTAATCAAAGTACTTAGTCTCTTGCGTATAAGTAAATTTATTTGTATCTTGAATAGTTGTCTATATAAATATAGACAAAATATTCAATACTACCTCTTGTCTGAATAGTCATAGGATCACACAATGAACCGATTTCAACATATCTTTGACTCCATACCCCTTGGACTTAAAAGCTTGGTTATTTTCCTTCCAAGTGAGACTCGCAGGTTCCACTACCAATGAACCCAAAAGTTCATTAGTTACCAATGAATCCTACTCAAGTATAACCTAGCTTTTAGATGCCAAAGATATAATTGGTTCATTTAAGGTTCTTTCTTAAATTAAGATGTGTTACTAATTTCCATTTGTTGCATTGGGAGTTATTGGATTATAAATTGTCAACCATCATACCAGAATAGTTCCCTATTTTTCTTGATAACTTTGTTATCAAAATAGACATAATATCTATAATAGTTTAGAAACTAGATTCTTTCTAAACTTGGTATGTAAAGACAATTACTTAAAATCCATATTTTATTCTTATCAAAGGATAAACATCTCCAATCAGCATACCACTATTAAGAGCCCATGTGGACGGAGATTTACCTTTCATTTAGTTGTTTTCTCGAACCCCAATGAATGCAATTGCACATGATTAATGGCATCTTGTATCTACACTCCAGGTACTTAGATAACTCCACTAAACATGTATCAACTAATGAATAAAATACACTTATTCTTAGTTCTAAAAGGACAGTCTACCTTAATGTCTAAATCCTATTTCCAATCAATTATAATTGGGACCACTAAGTCTATCCTAAAGTATATCAACTATCATCCTAAGAATCACAAAATATTTGGTTAAGACCAACTCCTTAAAATCCCCATGAATTTTGTATGCCACGTTAGTGTGGACGTATACAAATTATTTTATTATTTAATTTTATTATCTCGTCATCCTTACTTTATGACGAATAAAATTAATAATTCTATCTTTAATCAAATATTTGGTCAAGACTCTAAATTTAAAATAATATTGATTCCTCAACAATACTATTTAAATTTACACAAAAACACCAGTGAATTTTGCATGCCACGTTAGTGTGGACGACAAAATTAACATTTGTAAGAGGAGGTTTTACCCATTAACTATCTTGTCAACGTAACTTTATGACAAATAAAATTATCTCAAACACTAATTTGCCGTTAGTGTGGACGATATACAAAATCAATCATTTGTAGGGGTTTTAACCCTTTAATTTTATTATCTTGTCAACCTAGTTTTATGACAAATTAATAGTTGGTCTCATTTGGTCACAAATAATAGTGTGCCGATGGGAGGATACTAGATGTGTCTAAGTGTATACCATTACTTGACACTAAGTCCATTAATAAGATTATGCCCCTTCCGTTGATCACACGCTCTTAATTAACTTCCTATAGTCATCCAAAATGGAAGTCAGTGATCCGAACAAGCTCATCCGTTATGGAGGCACCAGCAACGCGATTGTTTGCATCACTTACAAACCGAGATGGAGACCATGGATTTACTTAAAATCCCTCTAGTTATTTATAAATGAGAATTTTAACTATGCTAGCCTACTAAACTTGTAAACTAACATGCACACGACAATATAAAAGCAATAAATAGAAAATCTAATTTTCAACTATTATGGCTTTTATCTCTAGTTGTCCTCCGTGTGTTGTCATCCCAAGCTGCTGCCATATTTGGCCACTGCCACTCTGGTCCTTAGAAAGTTCCACACTTTGCAAGATTCGATCCAGACATAAATAGAATTTTACATTTTGATCCTATATTCCATAAAAGGAATGTACATGTATCTAGATCAAAATAAAATCCTAATAAATCTAAATACAGCTCCTACCACACACATATAAATGCCCTTGACATGTCCAAGGTCAATCATAATAATTAAAAGCCATAATAGTTGGATCCTGCGAGTTAGCACATCCTACTATTAACTGCCTAATTATGACATGTGCATAATTAACCTAATACCAAATACACAAAGGCAACCTAGCTATAAGCATGGTACTTGCTACTAGGGCAGAGGAAGAAAAAAATTTTGTACATTAAAGCTTTTCCTAGCTACCATGTGTTCTTTTAAATTAAATTTTGGATCGTCATGCGAACTTACGTTTGATCCAAAATAATCTAGTCGTTCTTAGGTTTTGACTTGGGTCTCGGAACTTAACATTATTCAATCACCTTAAGTTATTAATTCCATTAAATATTAATTTCCATAATTGGTTCCCAAGATCTTGGCAGTGGCGAGCACACGGCCTTCTTGGATATGGGCAACCACCGACTAGACAAAACCTTTTAGGCTAATATTTAATTTCCTAAAATAACTTTAGGTTAACAAAAGAACAATCAAATCACAAGGAAAGAAAAACAAAAGAACACTATATCAAATTGAAACTCTAGAATCGTATGCCTCTTGTATTTAGTATTATTTCCAAAAATAACTAGTATGATGCGGGAAGAAAAATACTAGTTATACCTTCTAGAAAGACCTCTTGATCTTCTACGTATTCCTCTTCTAACCTCGAACGTTGTGTGGGCAACGAGATGAGAACCACCAAGCACCTTCTTCTTCCTTCTAGGTTTCGGCCACCAAAATTCTCCAAGAGAAATAGAGGTCCGCCACCACCACCAAGCTCCAAGGATGCAAGAACAAAACCTCCTTTCTCTTTCCTAGCTAGAACCATCAAGAGCTCCAAGAGGATTGCATGCCACAAGAAGAAGAGAGAAGCTAGACACCACCAAGGACGAAAAGAAGAGGAGGAAGAATAGAATAGTTTTTTTTTTTTTTACCCCTCTCTTTATAATCCTTGGTCTTGGCAAATAAGGAAATTTAATTAAAACTTCCTTAATTATTTTGCCATGAAAAAATTTATTTAATTAAAAATAATTTTAAAAATGGCCGGCCATACCATTCCACAAATCAAGGAAATTTTAATTCACACAAGAATTAAAACTTCCTAATTTGCTTTCGAAAATTTCTCAAATAATTTTTCCTTCATGGTGGTTAATAAAAAGGAAATTTTATAAATTAAAATTCTTCTTTTAAACATCCAAAAGGAAAGTTATCTCTAAAATTAAAATCTCTTTTCAATCTACAAATAAGGAAAGATATCAAATCTTTTCTTAATCTTTTGTAGAAACTAATAAAGAGAATATTTAATTTTAAACTTCTCTTTTAAATTATTATCATGGTTAAAAAGGAAAGTTTTTCTTAAAATAAAATCTCCTTTCAATCTACAAATAAGGAAAGATTTCAAATCTTTTCTTAATATTTTGTAAAGCTTTAAAAGAAAAGATTTAATTTTAAACTCTCTTTAAAACTATGATATCCAAAGAAATAATTTTAATAAAAACCTTTTAATATGATGTGGCGCCACCACCTAAGCTTGGGCTCCAAGCCAATTAAGGCCACCTTGGCCTACTAAGCTTGCGGCGGCTAAGCAGGCAAGAGCTTCAGCCCTATTGGTTGTAAGAAGGTGTATGTGTGGTGGGTATAAATCTATATACAAGAGGCTACGATAGGGACGGAGAAGATTTGGTGTCCCGATAAAATTAAGCATCCGTGCTCGCCACAACTTAATTTTATCAATAATAATTCATTCCACTAGAGAACTATTATTGAACTAGCACCAATCCCAAATTACATTTTGGGCTCCTTCTTATCATGAGTGTGTTAGTCTCCCGTGTTTAAGATATCGAATGTCCACTAATTAAGTGAGTTACTGACAACTCATTTAATTAATATCTTAGTCCAAGAGTAGTACCACTCAACCTTATCATCATGTCGGACTAGGTCCACTGCAGGGTTTAACATGACAATCTTATGAGCTCCTCTTGAGGACATTATCAACCTAGTATCTCTAGGACACAGTTTCCTTCTATAATCAACAACACACACTATAAGTGATACCATTTCCCAACTTATCGGGCTTATTGATTCATCGAACTAAATCTCACCCATTGATAAATTAAAGAAATAAATATCAAATATATGTGTTTGTTATTATATTAGGATTAAGAGCACACACTTCCATAATAACCGAGATCTTTGTTTCTTTATAAAATCAGTATAAAAGAAATGGTCCTACTCAATACACTCTAAGTGTACTAGTGTAATTATACAGTCAAGATAAACTGATACCTAATTACACTACGACCTTCTAATGGTTTGTTCCTTTCCATTTTGGTCGTGAGCTACTGTTTATAATTTATAAGGTACTGATAACATGATCCTCTGTGTGTGACACCACACACCATATTATCTACAATATAAATTAATTGAACAACTACATTTATCATAAATGTAGACATTTGACCAATGTGATTCTTATTACTAGATAAATGTTTATACCAAAAGCTAGGCTTTTAGTATACACCCTAACAATGATATGTTGCTAGATACCGCTCATTACTTATGCTTCTAAACTAGTTTAGGAGCATTAACAACGTTACAAGAACCTATAGGGTCACACACAAAGGGCAATTAGATGAAGATTAGGTTCATTTGATGAACCTAAAGGATTAGGTTCATGTGTTGAATCAAATTGGATTAAGAGTAATTCAAATTGAGCTAATTGAGTTGGACTCAATTTGGTTCATGTGTTAAATGAGTCTAATTTGGACTTAGACTCATTGAATTAATTTAATTCAATGAATAGAGATTCATTAAATTAAATTTGACTTGAACCAATGGTTAGATTTGATCAACCATGGGAGAGAAGTGGTCAAGTTTGACTTGACTTGAGAGGAAGATGAAGAGTCAAGTTTGACTTGACCATTTGCCACCTCATTGGTGAGTTGGCAAAGAGGAAATCCACATCATCATAGTTGTTTAAGTGGGATGCCACCTCATGGGAGTTACCAAGACTTGTGACTCTTGGCATTCCATGGAGGTTACAATCCCTCTTAAAGTGGCCAGCCACTTTTGATGAGTGAGTTAGTGCAATTGTGTGCTTTGAATTGTAACTCTCATCTTCTTCCTCAAGCTCTCTTCTCTCCCTCTCCTCCTCCACCCTTGGCCGAACCTTACAAAGGTGCTAGCACACCTTTGTGTTAGGTTTCTCCATCTCTTGCTTGTGGTGACACTCTAGAGATCCGACGAACCTTTAGACGAGCGGGATTACGCGAAGGGCTTTGCATCAAGGGTAACCTCCTTTCCTTTGTAGATCTAGTGTAGATCTAGGTTAGAGAAACTTGTACACGAAATTTTGTTTTATAAACTTCGTACGGATCCGTGGCATGGGAATTTCGGGGTTTCCGCAAGGCAAAAAGCGGTTTTTTAGGCCCGAAAAACTCAACATATCTGACTGTTTATATATATGGGAACTGATAAGGCTAGGTGCCTTTATCTTGGTCGAACGTGTAAAATCTGACAATTAAATAATAAGTATTATTGGAGGAATAACCTTATTGTATTTTTCAAGAATTTTTAGAAAATTTTCTAGATTTAAATGGAGTATGTATGACACGTTTAAAGGGATAGAGTTATTAGGCTTGGACAAAGACTGTTTGTAATAACCATATTAAGTGGGAGTTGATTTAGGAGTTAACTTAGAGTTTAATAAAGTTTAACCTAAGTATATATGCTCATTACATACTATGCCTTCTCTCCCAAATCTTTTATTGCCGTCGCTCTGATTCGTCGATCGTCGGCCACTGACTGATGATGCCGATGACCACTAGAGCAAGCCTCCTTTCTTCATCTCTGGCACAGATCAACATCAAATCCTATTCTAGATCGCCATTGAGTTCATCCATTGCCAGAGGGTTGTGCCCTAGTTTTGACATCACCTACCAAACCTCTCTTCTCCTGCTCCGATTGCCGGCTCATCTTGCCTCAATCCACCACCAACCAAGCTGCTTTCTTCTCCACTGATTGTCAAGTTCCGTCCTATCGTGGTTCTCTTCGAGTCATTGCCCTTGTGCGGCCAGATCTTTAGCCAAGAGGGGAGATCCTAGCCTAGCCTTGATCTCGCATTATCGTACATCTACGCATTACATCTCCGACCATCGAACTGCACCATCTGCTTCTATATGAAGCTTCCAGCCTGAATCCCCTAAATCATAGCCACTAGACGTGTTTCTCAATCCACAAAAGGGTACAGTGAGTTCCTTTATCTCTACCTTCCTTTTTGTCTGATCGTCAGTTATATGACCATCATGTGTGGTCGTAGATCCATAGATGTGGAGATCATGTGGCTACTAGATCCCGACCATTGTCCACCCCTGTGACTAATGCTTGATCTTACCTTTTGTTCTGGGGAGAAGGTTTTGGTCAAATTGTTCAAGGAGTCCAACATTAGCGACTATTCAAAGTGGGAGATCCATTTCTGCACAACTATTCCTGGGTTCTTCCCTAAGCTGGTGTAGATTTGATTTGGGTAAGTTTTGATCAATATTAGGTTAAGTATGGATTGATTACATTCTGCAAAAATAAGTGAATGCTTTTTAGGGTATCCTAAAGTCCAAGCATGCAAAATAAACATAAAAGTTATTATTTGTTTTCTATTTTTTTTTTAATTTTCCATCTCACCCCTTCTGGGTTATCAAGCATGTTCAGCTTATTAGTGTGTGTGAGACGGAGTTAAGTTTATTTTAATTTTATCAATATTTAAAAATATTGAGATTTTAAAATATAAGGTTGAATTTTCAAAGAGTTTAAATTTCATATTTCAAAATATGAGTTTAATTATATTTAAACATTTGACAATAATTAAAATTTTGAAGATTTTGAAAATATATTGAAAATTAATTAAGTTTGAAATTATAAACTTACATATTATGATTTGAAAATTAATTATCTTTTAAAAATAATTAAGATTTTGAAAATCTAAGAATTAATAATTTTAAATTTAATTAAGATTTTGAAAATCTAAGAATTAATAATTTTAAATTTAATTATGATTTAAAAATTAATAATCAAATAATTAAGATGTTTGAAATTTATTATGATTTGAAAATAATTATAATTTAATAATGATTTGAAACCAATTAACATTTTGAAATTGCGATTAATATTTTGAAATTAATTAGATTTGAAAGTAATTAGATTTTGAAATTAAACTTTTTATAATTAATTATGAATTTTAATTAAGTTAGTTTTAATTTAATTAATTCATGTTTGGTTAACTACTTTAAACCTTGGTCCATCTCACCCTTTTCTAGATTTTCAATTAAGGAAACTTAATAATTATGTGAGATGGTTAATTTTATCTTCAATATTAGATTACCATCTAAGGATTGATTTATATTTGAACTAGACTAAGGTTTTCCAAGTAGTCAATTAAATATTCATTTCAATGATTGGCTTTCAAGGTATGGCGAGGCACTAGGGTTTCTTGGGTATGGGATCATCTACCAGTTCTAGACAAAGCCTTTCAAAGAAATTGGATATTTAATTTCCTTTCTGAAACCCCTAGGTCTAACTAGTCAAGTGTAAATCACACCTAGGTTCTTATCTATCCTAGTCTAAGCATGCATAATGAAAGCAGTAAGACAAGCATCAAAAAAAATCTATTTATTGATAAAAATGGTTTTTCTATTAGCTCCCCATAGATCATAGTCTCGATAAGGTCTATCAAGGTAATGAATCTGATCCTTGGGGACCCAATATCGACCAAGTCTAGCTTGATTAATCAAGTTTGACTTGGGGACCCATGCTTGGACTAATTTTCTATTCATTCTATTTACAAGTGATAAGTAAGATTTGTATTTTTGTTTAGCTTTAAATCCAAGTTTGGATCGGTTGTAGACGACTCTTTATTTTTTAAGAATCAGATCAAGATTCTTGGAACCCAAGGTGAACCATTCCAACGTGTTCTTAAGTTCTTTAACTTGAGTTTTCAAATTGGAGTTTTCTTCCTCAAGTTGTTGTACTTGAGTTGAACTTCCATTTTGAACCGACTCAGTCAAAGGACTTAGTTTAGTCTCCTCCTTAAGGATTGTTACCTTCTTTTGGAGTGACTTGACTCGGACATTAGATTTGGCTAATTTACGCATGAGATAATTAACTAAATTATGTAATTTATTTAATTGAGAGGTTCATACAGTGGGGTTAGGCCCTTCGGAAATGGATACGAATCAGTGGCTTCTCTCAGATTTTGTTTTCAACTCACTCTCGGTATTTGATTCGTCGACTTGTTCCCAGGCCGTGAGCGTGAGGAAGCTCGTCTGTTCGAGCTCTTCGTCAGAGTCTTCTGAAGAAGACTCATCCCATATCACCTGCAGTGCTTTCTTCTTCCTTTGCTTCTTTGTTTCCTTTTAGTTCGAATAGTTGGCTTTGATGTGTCCCTTCTTGTTGCAGCCGTAGCAGGTTACCTCGGACTTCACTTTTGGACTTGCTTGCACCGTCTTAGACTGAATCACCTTCTTGATGTCCTTCTTGGTGAATCCTTTATTATTCTTGTAGAGTTTTTGTATTAGATTTACCAGCTCAGCTATGATTTTATCATCGTCGTCATCTGAGTCCGGTTCTTCTTTGGATTTGGGTTCAGTTCTGCGCTTTACTTTTGCTTCCCGCATTCTGCTCATACCTACAATCAAAGCAATACCTTTCTCGGCTATAGTTGTATTAGTCTATTCATGTAATTCAAACTCTAAGAATAATTCATCTAATCTAATTAAGGAAATGTCCTTAGAGACCTTGTAAGCATCTACTATTGATGCCCACAAGGTGTTCCTAGGAAATGCATTTAATGCATACCTGATGATGTCACAATTTTCTACCTTCTGTCTGATTGCATGGAGACTGTTGAGAAGTGTCTTAGATGTGTGCGTGTAGTTGACTCGCATATTCGTCATCCTACATTTTTATGTTATACAACTTATTTAAAATTAAATCTCTTTTACTTACCTTAGTATCGGAGATCCCATCATGTAGCTCAATTAGCTTCTCCCACAAGTCATTGGTGCTTGAGAATGGGCCTACTCAGTTTAGCTCCTCCTTTGTTAAATCACATTGAAGAGTACATGTCACTTTGACATTGGCCTCGACCTTCTTCATCAAAATTGCATCCCAGTTCTCACATGATACTGGTTTTCCAGTGTCGTCGAGTGGGAGTGAGATGCCGGTTTTGATGATCATCCACATCTTGAGTTGGGTTTGGAGGTAGTACTCCATTCGGCCCTTCTAGTAGCCAAAATCTTCACTAGAGAAAAGAGGCGAGCGAGCTGTGCTGTAGCCTTCTTGGTGGGCCATTAAAACAAGAATCTCGCACACAAAATAATAAAAACGAATGTTCCAAGACTTGGTCTTGGATTAGTAGTGCGGTAGAAAAGTAAAAATAGAAATTCACTAATTTAAAACAAAAATAAAAAAAAATTGTTAATTTTCAAAAAGATCCCCCTCTACTTGATTGGTAGTTTCACTAATTCAGAGTAATCTGGCTCTGATACCAATTATAGGATTGAAAAGCGTTAGAGGGGGAGGGGATGAATAGTGCTTGTGGCTAATTCGTTTGTTTCAAGTAAATTCAAAGTAAATACGCAGAGGAAATAAGAGAGAGACAAAAAAAAAACACAAACACCAAGGATTTACTTGGTTCGGAGCTTGTCGTGACTCCTACTCCAAGGCCCGCACATAAGAATGCTTTCAATGGGCAATCACTGTGAATTCGTAGAATTATAAGTACAATGGTTTATATTTTACGTGCAACAATAAAAGTATAGCGACGACTTTTTAGATCTGGATGGTCGTGCTTTTGGTTATTGGAGTCGCATCGCTCGATAGTCGGAGTCACGTCACTCGATTGTTGGAATCGCGTCACCTAGTTACCGGAGTCGTATTACTGAGTAACAGGTTCGTCTTGTAGAGCAGTGCACAGTAGAACGATCGCAATGGAAGTGTTGTCATGCATCAATTCGTGACCTTCTTATATAGGGTCTTTGAAGGCGACTTCAAGCTCCTTGGAAGGTGCCTTCAGTGAAATCTTATCCCCCAAATCTCGATCATCGATATGCTCCACTGCGGTCGCTGATCATCCACCCGAAGGCACCTTCAAGTTCCATGAAAGGTGCCTTCCATCAGCTGTCCAAGGCGCCTTCAGCACACTTGGAAGGCTCCTTCTACTCTGATTCCTGCACAGCTGCAGCCAAGGAGCCTCCAACAGCCCAGAGGCACCTCAAACACTATTCATCGAAGAATTCTCTTGTGTAAGTTCACTCCTGCAAGACAAATTAGTCTACAAACAAAATATACCCTGCAAAACCAAGTTGGCACAATAATATAAGATAAATATAAGTACTCGACAATCATCGGGCTGCCCAATTCTGACTTTGGATTTTCCAAAAATCTTAGGTCAAACTGACGCCTACTGTTCCCTAGCTGGGGAACACACCCTCACCTACTCCTCACAGGAGAGTTTACCTGTTGTCAGATCGGTCATCCAAATCGACTGGACTTTCTACCTAGGGTTACCACCCCCTAGGACATAGGGTTACCACCCCCTAGGGGTTTCCTCAACCTAGGGCTACCACCCCCTAGGACCTAGGGTTACCACCCCTAGGATTTTTCTCAGCCTAGGGTTACCACCCCCTAGGACCTAGGGTTACCACCCCCTAGGATTTTCCACCTGCCTAACCATAGCTAAGACTTTCCACCATCTAGGGTTACCGCCCCCTAGGACCTAGGGTTACCACCCCCTAGGGTTTTCCACCTGCCTGGAATCCACTAGGATTTTTACCTAAGACAACTTAGGACTTTTCTACAAGCTCAATGAACCTTGTTAGATAACAAAACAACTTATTTTTGGACCCTTTTGACATAATCAAAATACAGGTTCAATCATCAGATATTTCCCGCACTTACATATATATCCATGGTTATGTAGAATTTTATATGAAGACTAAGTCATAATTTTATATGGATATCCATATACATAATATAGATATATAATTCATATATTATAGTATTATAATTTCATAATCATTATTTACACTATATATGTTACACGTTACCTACATAATATATTAATCTTATATATATATATATATATATATATATATATATATATATATATATATATATATATATATATATATATATATATATATATATATATATATATATATATATTTTCTTATTCTTAATTAATTATAGAGTTTATATTATATATAATATATTATTTATACTTTATTTCTATATACGTGACACATAAAATATTAATCTTGTATTTTATTTTTATTTTCTTATTCTTGTTTAATTATATATTTTATATTATATATAATATATCCAATTATTTTATTAAATTGATTAATCTAAATTCCATAATTATAGGTTAACTTAATTAATCCTAACTAAATTCATCTATCTAAATTTATAAATTATTAATTAAATATGAAGTCTAATTAAATTACAATTAAGCCAATAAATATCTTTAATTAAATAAATTTGAAATCTAATTAAGTTCTAATTTAATCCAATAAATACCCTTAATTAAATAAGTGATTTCAGATACTACAATTCCTCCCTCTTAAATAAAATTTTTCTTTGAAATTAACACTTACCAAACAATCATGTGTAGCGGCTTCTTATGTCTCCCATGGTCTCCCAAGTAGTTTCCTCTTAGGTGCAATTTGACCACTTAACCTTGACTATTTTTTATCACTTTACTCCGTAGCCTTTAAGCATGGGATTCCTGGGCTGCATGCAAGATATCACTCAACGTCAAAATTCCTACAATTACAATAATATCCCCGAACGTTCTCCCAAACTTACTTAGGAAAGAAAATTTGAAACTTCTAAGACATGTTATAATCAAAGGTTCGACTATGAGCATTAAGGTCTTAAGTTTTAAAAGAATGAATTGTTCCAGATTCGGAAGTTAACTACTATAATGTCATTTGAAACTAAGGCTAAAAGCCCTTCTATATTAGGGGAAAAATATTAGGTTAGGCATAAAGCTAACAATAATATTTTGACATCCAAACTAACAATTAATTAAGTCTAAGTAGTTTTAATCAATGTGCGATCCTGGCGAGAGGCGTAGTAGAGAGATCCGTGAAGGAAACCCACCGTCTTGATGAAGAATAATGCGGTGAAACTCGGCCGAGAGCCAAGCGGATGGAAAACCCATAGAAGTCATAGAAGGAAATCGATAAGTAGGAAAGTCTGTCGAGATAGGAGAAAATCCCGAACTCCCAAAGCTCTGCGGCTCCTAGCACAAGACCAACCAATATATAGTTCGTGACCTGACAATTATCGACTTGGGAATCCAGGCAGGCTAGGCGCTGCAAGACTTGAAGGGAAAGGAAGAAAAGAAGAAAAGAATTAGGTACGCCAGCGGAGAGGATCTGATACCCTTTGATACAAGAGATTCTTCCTTTAGCGGAGGATTCTTTAACCTTGTATAACTATAGAGTCATGAAGTGGACCCCATTTGATTTGTTATTAGAGTTCATATGAGTTCGTCATGACATGGGAAAATGATTTTTAGGAATCTTTTGTAGATGTAACTTTCCGTATCGGTTTGTATCTCGCAAGCAATATACCAAAAATATATCATCATAATTATTCTATTCATATTCATGTGATTCTTCACGTGTGACTTCTTTCTTTCTCTATCTTGTATAATTATCCAACATGTTTGAGAGTATTCATTAACCTCTACCCGATATGGTATCTATCTTTCTCCATGCATCGGCGCACCATTGGTACGCCGCTCATATTGGATTTGTTAGTTCAAGTATGTCCCTACCATTGATACTGTATCGAAGCGACCGATGTGACTACCCTTTACATAGCATTAATGGCGACATACGATTCTACCGCGACAGGAAATATCACCGATACCGATCACGATATTGCTATCAGGTCGTGTATCAGTGGTGTGTGTATCGATGAGTTGGTTTATCTCTGTGTGTGCTGTATAACTTACGGCCCTTTGCGCAGCTGTAATCGCTAGTCGATGCATTGCACCTCATTAGTTCATACGCTAATGCACATGGCATCGGCCCAATGGCATTGGCTCACTACAAGCACTGGCAGCACTTTCACCGTAGAATGTATCCAAACGTACTATCTCGGGATCTACACTATATCTTACCTTCATACGATGCAGCATCGGCAAATGGCTTCCTTCTCGTCGCGGAGCATGGTTCTACCTCATCTTAGCTGAGGCGCATTTCGTAAGATCGATCTTAGAACACGTTGTCTCAAGTCTGTATAGATCCTATATTGGTATTACCTTTTGTGCCGAGAAGTGCTAACACACAGCATGTACCTGTATCGGCCGCAGTATCTATCTTCGTATACTGCATCGATCAAGTTATCTATCTTGGTCGATCGATATGAAGGTATGATGGGGTTTAGTACCTTTTTATTCTACCATGTGCATCTAATCATACGACAAGATGTATCGGCCGATACCTTCTCTTAAGTATGTGACCGATGACCTTCCTTCGTCCGAGGTGGCGGGGAGGACAGACATGACGGAAATCTATCCATCATCGCCGGAGTGTGTGACCGATACCATCTTACCGATATGGTACGTTGCTTTGCTAGTGTATTAGCTTACTTAACTACGGCCCAGTGCTATTGGCACCGTCTGTAGACATATCTCACTTACGTATCGACCTGTCGTAGCTCACTCTCGCTCACAGCCATGCATAGCAATTGGCCGTACCACTTCTCTCTCAGTTCAAGCATCGAATCATATATTGGCGGGGGCAGAAATGTATCACCGATGGCCTCGCTTCGACACTTTCTTCCCTCTCATTCTCATCCAGAGATTATCCCATCACTAGCCTTAAGTCTATCTGAGGGAGTAGACGACGATTGGTGATAGAGTAAGTCGTTCTACGTCCGCTCTAGATTTTGAAATGACCTCACAGATTTTGTGTTTGCCTTAATAAATTAAGTATAGCAATCATGTGAGCCTTTTTCCTTTAAATAGGGCTACCTCACAACCTTCTTCTTCACCCACAACCCTCAGCCTTTTTCTTCCTTGACACTTTTGTGTTGCTAAGGCCATGGTCGTGGATCCTCCTCTCCGGAGGCAACTTTTGTTGGACTAGGTGAGATCTATATACTAGTTTATTGGGATTTTGTCTGTCATCTCATGGGTACAAGGGATCGCCTTAAGAGGCTTCACTCAAATCTTCTCCAAAGATGGGTGTACTGAAGGACCCAAAACTAGAGAAATTTTACTACTTATAGGGGCAACTATTGTGTGAACCAAAGGGCACAGACATGTTACTTGAATCGCTGCAACATGAGCTCATACGGCTTTGACGTGGTTTTCCATCATTACTTTTCCATCATGGAATGAATCATCTCCTTGCCTCGTTTCTGAGCTTTTTGTTTTTGTTGCTTCGTCGCAGGCAAAATAATGCCTTATTTGACAAGTTGAGAAGTTGACTTAAGTGAGTCATCTCTGCCCATGGTAAGTTTGAACCAGGGGTGATTGAAATTCTTCAAGAGTGTGTACTTGTAATATTTGTTTTCTATTTGAGGTTTGTTGTTCCTGAGGGGAATGTAATATTGTGTATCTGATCAGATCATAAATGTAAAGACCAACTTTTGTCTCAGATGCTTTGCTCTTGTTACTAAATCTTCTGTTATTTACAAGATGTTGTATTGCACTCATCATTTCTTCGGGTATTTTATGTGCTATTCATCATGACTAACACTATCTTACCTGTTGGCATGGTTCGGTATTTCTACATCAACGGATGCTATTCCTTAGGCTAAAACATTCATACCCGCAATTATCTCTGTAAACATAAAGTTATTTCAACAAATACTAACTTATGTTTCGTACGCCCAAATTAAAATTTATCCTTCTCCTAAAATATTACCCTTAAAATATTTTTGTCTTTAGCCTGAGTATGCTCAAAAAGTTCTATCCTTTCTATTTCATTAGGCCCAGTCGATCACGTTTCCTTTCGAGGTTTATGAACTGGTGATTGGCTATCCTTCGGGTGAGAGAATGTTCGAGGCACTACCAACCCCATCGCGATCCGATTCGTCACGTCTGATATAAACGCCCCTCTGACACATGCCTTTTTTGATCACCACGTCACATAGGCCTTTCGCCTTTCTATTGTAATCCTCAGCGTCTGCTTTTCAAACCCTAAACCTTTCGTCTCCTCTTTAAACCTCGTCCTTCTTTCTTCCTTCTCTAGAGCTTTTTTCCTGTTGCTGTCTTCAACCAGTCCTCGTGCTCACCGTTTCACGACGATCCCCTTTCTTGTCTTCAGTAAGTAATCCATTATTGCTCTAGCCCATACCTTTGTCCATGGCTGAAGAAGCAATTGCTCCTTGGTATGTCCATATGTCTTCTATCTTTGATAAAAATGCTAGATTATCCATCAGTCGCCAATATGAAATTCCTAAGGAATATAAAATCATACTCCCAACACCGAATGCTCGACCTCATCATCCCCGATAATCCGTAACTTTTTCAGGGACCGTTGATAGGGGCTTAAATTCCTCATTCCTCCTTTCTTAATTGAAATAAGTCTATATTTTGATATTCCTTTGCAACAATTTGCTCCTAATGCATTCTATCTATGCGGTACTTATATGTTGTTTACTCACTTATAGATATTCCTCCTACTCCTCAAAATTTCTTCATGTTTTCCTACCCCAAGCTCTCGAACTTGGTGTCTTCTTATTCCAATGAGAACTAAATGGTCCTTTTTGGAGATATGCCATCGCCTCTAAACCCTTGCTTTTTAAAGTTCGGACCTATTCCTTGGTCTCATGCTTGAAACCTTTCTTGCCTCCTCAGATGTTAGAGAGTTTCATCTCCTTCCTCCTATTTATTGTGAGAAGTTATTAGGTCACCGGCTCTCGATCCCTAAATGGTTGAACTTTTATACCTATTTGGTTTAATCCCGTCAAACCCGATACTCACATTTCCTTAGGTAACGTCTTGTTCTTTTCTTTTGCTTATAACTGCCTAAATTGTTTCTCTGTTCTATACAGTGGAGAGTTTCTATGATGCTTTGATTGATGAAGAAATATGCGTGGAAGAAGAATTGCTCGCGCCAAGAGGCCGAACTTCCCCGCCCCTCTCGTCCCTCTCTTGTGAAGCCAAATACCTAGCTCTTCCGGGCTTCATGAGACTCAGAGGCTCTAGGGATCTCGTGATCCTCCCCTGATCCCGCTGCCTCGTCTTACGCCTGTCATTGTCTCCCCATCCGCCTCTATTCCTCTTATTGAGCTTACATCCCAGTTCTGATAAACCCCTAACCGAGATTTTCGGCATGGGCGTCCGGGGCATGAGTGACGGGCCTCCTCCTCCAAAGAGGCTCATTCTCATCGCGATGCTTGCTTGAGAAGATTTTGTGTCAATCGACCTTCTTTCGATGAGCCCACATTAGCGAACTTTATCCTTCCTTGAATTTTCTGGCTCTCCTTTCCTAAAACTAGTATTTCATGGCGCTTTTCTTACTTTTCCTCTGTCTATTCCGACTTGTGATCTCTACCTTCTTCTTCTTACTTGGTTTTTGCCCACAGTCTATCCCTACTTCTTCCTTCTCATCTGGCTCTTCTACCATTCATGTTCTCCCATACATCGGGGGTTCTTTCGAGGTCGTCAGTTCCTTGTTCTACATAAAGAGAATAAGGGTTCATACTTACTCATTCTCGCGTTATGAAGTATCGTCTTATGGTTTTGAATATGTCTCAAAGGTGGCTAGAAAACATGGATTTCTCCCTATTGCACACTGCAACTTAAGAAATTGAGAAATGAAGAACAAGGGGCGGCGCGAGTTATCTTATCTTAGCCGTTTTCCGCCGCCAAGAAGCAATTTGAAACTCAAAAGAACCTTGAAGCCCAATTCAAATTGGTTACGGAACTCAATCAGGAGCTGACCTCAAACTTGGCGAACTAAAGGAGAATTATGGCGAATGACGCTAAAGCCTCAGTGTGAAAGAGGACGAGGTAGCCTCTTTGACCACCTCCTTGATTCGGCTAAAGCTAAGGCTCATTAAAAGATGAATTAAAACCTCTCGATGGTATAGGTTTACAAAGGGGTGGATGTTCGATTAGCGAGCCACGACCATGATTGAATCTCCCGAGTTCAACAGACCGATCGTGAGGTCCATTCTATCCGCTTTTACTGCAGGAGCTCAAGGGGCGATTCAACATTTAAAAGAAGAGCATTATTTATCTCGCGATCCTCCTCCTAATTTCTTAAACAAACGTAAACTGATTGAAAACAAACCTCCTGATCTGTACCCCAAGCTGACTCTAACTTAAGTTCGAGTTATTGTAATTCAGTACTGATAAGCTTGTGTGACTTTGATTACTCTTCTTGGGTTGTAAATTTTACTCTTTCTCAGGATTAATATCTGTTTTCTACAAATGTATCTGATATTATGACGTGAGATTTCCCTATGAGTCTTTTCTTAATGATCGCCCGATATATATTAAGATTGATAGATACCGCCCGATTTTTTATAGCTTAGTTACATCCCGTCCGATTTAACACGGCTTCGTCATGCTATCCTTGATATTGGTCGATTTGTTCTGCTAGACTGGTTTATCATTGTATCTTCATATGTCTTTTTCCGCATAGTAATTGAGTCTCACTGAGTTTTATCATAACGTATATTATTTGCCTCACTATAATAAGCCTTTGGTCAATATATTTTGAACGATCTTTAGTTCGGCCGGTTTGTCAAAACCGTCCGATTTTCATCCACGGATTTTGTCTATTAACTATTATCTGACGCTTGACTTCCATTTTATTAACTACTATCCGACGCTTGACTTCCCTATAGTTTATCATACTAATTTCTATCTGTCCTTGCCAGGATTTCCTAAGAACACTTCTGAGGAAACTGACACCTGTTTCCGAGGTAGCTTTTTCCTCTTGATTTTATCCTTTAATATTATTATCTATTTATAACGATTGATACTCCGAGCACCTTTTATTTTCCTTTTCCCTTTCGTCTCTTCTGTTTAGAGGTTTTAGCACAGAACTGGAAAAGGGACAAGGGTTTACGGAGTCTTCTTCTGCTTCCCTCCGTCCATCTTTTCGCTTCTCAATTCCTTTTCTTCATGGCGATTTCTTCTCCGGCATGGTTTCTCTCGTGTTCTTCCGACCTCATAGATACAGAAGAAGTGGACTTACAGGCAACCTATGGGTTTCCCTCTTACATTGTCCGTCCTGCTCCTTATGAAGGTCCTCACCTTCCTCCCTTAGGATGTATCTCCATCTTCAGGGACCAGGTCTTGCAAGGTTTCAGATTTCCCCTTCACCCTTTCTTTTGTGAGGTTAGCCGGTATTTTGCTATCCCGCTCAACCAGTTCATCCCTCAATCCTTTTCCATTCTAGTGGGCTTCATTGGAGTATCCAAACTGTTAGATTTCCCCTTGTCTCCCCGTCTTTTCATCATCTTCATTCGCGAGTAGATGTGGGAGTTTTCAAATTCAGCTTCTCGTCATTCTATTTAATCGCATCCCTCCTCAAGGCGAATGGTGATTTTCTACCTTCTCCACCTCTGTTTCCTATTCAATGGATACATGATCTGCCTCTGCTTCCTGACACTCAAGGTCTCTTCAATAATCCCTCTGTTGCCTCTGCCTTACCTAAATTGTGGGGAACGAAATTCAGTTTGCCACATCTAATTGAAGAGGGTTTAATGTTTCCCTTCAGGATAGGCAACATTAACACTCCTTTGGATAGTTCCTTTGGTGAGTATAATTATTTTACTTCGCCTTTGCTGATTAATAGTCAATGTTATTCTTCGGCTTTTATGTACAGGAATTCTGCTATGACCAAGTCCTTTATCAATAATCTTGGAGAACAATGGTTGTTGGCTCACGATCCGATCCTAATCCCTCTACCTTGGGCTTGCTTTCCGAAGAAGAACGACAAGCAAGGTGTGTACCATGGAAGAGGAAGAAGAAGAGCCTTTACTTTTAAAAGCCAAATCTTAAGGATTCTCCCTTTGGTGATTTCTTTGGTACTTTTGTACAAACTCCTCTTGTTCGCCTATTTTTTGAAAGAGGTAAGGCACCAATGACTCCCCAATATCATCTCCAATCCTGCTTGATTGATGAGCCCCTGCTCCGCTTATCTCTTCTTCTTCTATTGTTTCACTTCTCCCCGCTTATCCGATGATGGCCGCTCTCTCCTTCTACATCCTTGGCATTGACCTTGCCTCCCTTGGCTTATAGGCCCGCAGCAAACGAATTTGGGAGATCTTCTCCCATTGTCAACCCTTCATTATAGTGTTTCCAACAACCTCTCACTACACTACCTTCTATTCCATCTAGTTCCTACTTTGCTCCTCCTGGTTCTACTATCCCTTTTCCTTCCATTGCCTCCTCTTCTTCTCCATCTCCGGCTTCCTCTAGTCCCTCCTTTATTTAGAGTGGTCGGGCTTACCTTCTCAATTGGGACAACCTTCTAGTCCTCTCATATGGCACTTGCTGACGAGGTTTATTGTGAATCTTGGTCGCAAGGTTATGAACAATTCTGACCTTAGTCTCCCAGCGGATTAGTTGTCGCGATGGGTATATAGTCAAGTATTCCTAGTTATATGTTTATTAGCTTTGTAACTTTATCTTTAACCTACATTATCCTTTCATTTAGTTCCTAGCCACAAGTCTGCATATATTGACTAACTAAAGATCATGAGCACTAAGTTGAAAGCTCAACTAGAGACATTGAAGGCCGCCCTTCTTCTAGTAGTGATAGGGCTCGGTTGCAAGAGGTGTTGCAAAATCAACAATTGGGAACCCAAGCAAGAATTGAAGGAATGTCAACTGAGACAAAGAGCTTTAGAAACTTAGAATTACGGATCGGCATTCAAGTCTTGATTGGAGATCGCTATAAAAGAGAAAGCTTTTTAGATGCTTCTCGTAAAAGTCTTATCTTAGAGAAAGAAGACTTCTGCGCCTGCCCATCAAGCTCAGGGACCGGCTTCTGATTTCACTATTCTACTGAGGAACAAGAGCTGAGGAAAGCTCAAGATAACGAATTGTCATCGCTCTAGAAGGAATTGGAACAGCTAAGATCGGAGAAGGATGTTTTAAAAGAGCAAAACTCAAAGCTACATCGATTTGATTTGGTATAAGGAGGAAAAGAGTCGATGGAAGAATGGCGGCAATCTTTAAAGTCAAAATTAATTTGTCGAGGATAGTGGGTGCACTAAATCATTCCGATCGGGGTTCTTCAACAACAAGAAGGGTGGATATCTACCAGGGAACCTCCTTTTTCATAAATTGAAGAACTACCCTCAGATTTGAAAGGCCCTTTCCGAATGTTTAAAGAATGTATTCATAAAAACTTGTAAAGCAAGAATTGACAATGAGAAAAAGGTGCAGTTGGTATTGAGTAACTAAGTATTTGCAAGGTATAAGGAAATTTTAACACTTACTTGCTTCTTCTTCATGCCAGTTTGAGAATACCCCTTTTGGAATGCTATTTCTTGCTGAATATAAATTTTATTAAAAATTCCTTGCTCATCCTTCAAAGCGGAGCCTTATCTTGATGGATTCTTTTAAGTAACCTCCCGCGCTTTATATCTCCCGAGGATGAATAATCTCAGTTGAGACTGGATATGAAATTGTATAAAACTATTGGCCTCCGAGCTGAATATAATATCCCTAACGACTTTTGAGTAAAGACTTTCACTTTCACATATCTGGGCTCCTCTATGGAATCCTCTCGACATTAGGCTTGAAGCCGTGAGATTCTCTGATTATTTATATCTTGCACGGATTTAGAATCTTTGATCTCTTTTGTGAAGACTCATCTGAAGTATTTCATATAATTTCCGATGGTTCGCTCATATTTGGTTTAGTCTTCTTCTATTTCCACAAGGCCCATCCGGGTCATAGGACTTCTGCATCGACTTTAGGTCTCTTTGGTTTATCTCGATTTTCATAGACTGCCCGCCGGGTTATCATATAGTCTTCCCGATCGACTTTACTTTAGTCTTCCTCTCGAAGGCGACTTTGATCTGTCTTGTTATTTCTTTTTCCGAGTTTTCTCCTGCCCGCGGTATAGAATCTCGATCGACTTTTGGTTTATAGTCTTGACGTTCCTATGATAGGCAGGCTTTTCATAGGCTTTTCTCGATCGACTTTGATCTATCGTTGGTTTAGAGGCTCGCGGTTATGTCTTACTGGTTTTAATACGATCTTTCTGTTTATTAGTCTCGAGTCTCTCCGAGTCGATATAGGGTTACTTCATAGGCTTTTCTGATCGACTTTGATCCATCTTGGTTTATCTCGGTTTTCCTATGAAGAGATTATTTCATAGAATCTCCACCGACTTTGGTTTATAGTCTAGGTCTTCCTAGGCTAAGGTTTCTTAGTCGACAGGCTTTCTCGATTTGATCCTCTTGGTTTATAGTCTCGGTTTCACGTACTTAAGAACTCCGGTTACGGATCGACTTGTGTTTATAGTTCCTAGTCTTCCTACGAAGGCCCGACCGGGTTACTTCATAGGCTTTTCTCGATCGACTTTGATTCATACGAAAGTATAATACTTGGGCTAACCTCGTGTTGGCTTGTAATTCCTTGAGGGAAACTGGATAGGCCTTTATGATTTCCCCTTATTTTACTGCTTAAAAAATAGAAAGGAGGCTTCTCCTGATACTTATCAATTTGTATGAACCACATTGATTTCCTGTGTCAATATTTATCTTGCTTGACTCTCATCAAAGAAACAAAGTACATAAACTGCAAGTATCTTAATTCGCCTGGGAATTCCAATAACTGTGAACATATTTAAAGTAATATGATCAAATCAGTCGCGATAGGGTTGCAAATGAGCCCATGCGCTCATGCTCCAACATTCTTCCTTCGCATCTTAGTAAGATATATTTTTTATAAGGCCCTCCCATTGTGGTGCCAACTTGCTAACATCTCCCACGTGCTTAACTCATTTCCATACCAATCCCCTACTTGGAAGAATGGGATGACCCTTTTGTTATAATTTGCCTCATCCTCCTACATGATATAAGAGTAGCGAGCCTTTATCCCTATTTTCTCGGGTCTAGCTCCATGTTGTGTCTCTATTATCCTCATCATACAATTGTCTTCGTCGACTCTACTCCTACCTCAATGGGATTACGCTTCTCCTTCCATAGACTAACGAGGAGTGATTCTCGTAGCACGAGCGTAGGTAGTACACATATGCCAGAGAACCGGGTAACTTCGCTCTCACAGCTACCTCCTCATTAGCTTAGTTTTCACTCTCTAATAATCTCCCTATTAGTTACTTGCTTGACCATTGCTTATGCCCGAGGTGAAGGCCTGAATCCCATAACTCCGACACCGGTCTTAGGATTCTATCGCGAATCCATTATCGTAGACCAACTTATGAGGAATGCCAAACCTGCAGATTATATTTTCCATAAGAATTTAATGGCGTCTGGCGTGATTCTAGCAAGTGGTTCGCTTCACCCATTTAGAGAAATAATCGCCTGTGAGAACACCAAAGAATGCAGCCGTTAAGGAAATGGACCTACTATGTCCATACCCCAGATCAAAGGGACACGAGACTATAGAGGTTTTAATAACTGGGTAGGGTGATGTAATATATTCGATGCTTTTGACAAGAAATACAAGTTCTTACCAGTTTAGCTGCATCTAGTGGGCGAAATATCTCGCTAAGAGGATTTTACGAGCCAAAGATCTTCCTCTATGACTACCACAAGAGCCTTGATGCACCTCAAAATAAATTGGGTGTCTTACCTACACACTTGAGCAAAGGTCCGGAAAAGCCCTTTTATATAATTGCTCCCCACCATGGTATATTGAAACGCCTTCTTAAATACCACGCTTCGTATCTCTCGGACCTTAAATATAATATAATTTGAGTTTCGCCAATCACCACAATTTCTATATCATTCAATACGGAAATTAAGTGGTTTGTTCCGGTCGATCAAGATTCCATGGTACTACAGAGGCTAGTTTAGCTAATTCATTTGCCACCGATTCTCGAATTTTTGTATGTTCACATCTTGAAATTGAGATTTCAACTTATCGAATGCCTCAGATAACTTGACTGTCATTATTGATTTCAAAATTACGATAATTGTTGAGTCGCTAATGAATCTGAATATATAAGACTCGAATGCTCCTACATGCAACTGTGAAACTCTGAAACCACCTATTAGAGCTTCATATTCACTCATTGTTGGTAGCTCAGTAATTTAATCTAATGGAGAGTTGAAGTCTGCATCTTCTCTTGGGGATATAAGAAGAATACCAATTCCACCGCCTTGTCTAGTTGCAAAGCCATCCACATAAACTTTCGTGCATTCTTCTTCTCGGGCCTTGAACCTCTATGATGAATCGCTGAGCTTGTGCCTTGATGGCAAGCGGGTTGATATTGGATGTCATATTCCCAAGCTCGTTGTCCATTTGACTAACCGTCCCGATGCTCTCGTTGAGCAACATATTCCTGCTAATATTGGTTAAGACAATAATCATGAAGAAATATGAAATACAACTCCAAAGCAATATTAGAGCATAGGCCAGTTTTTCCAGTGTAGTGTATCTACACTCCGCTCCTTTTAATAAATGACTAGAAAAATATATAGGTTGTTGCTCTTTTCCCTCCTGTCTGACTAATACAGAGCCTACGACATTTTCATTAGCCGACAAATATACCCACAGAGTTTCTCCTGCAATAGGTTAGCCAAATAATCTTTCAATTCTTGGAAAGCCTTATCACATTCCTCATTCCATTGAAACTTATTAGCTTTTCTGAGTATTTTAAAGAAATGGAAACTACGATCAGCTAATCTAGAAATAAATCTAGACAAGGCTGTGATTCGGCCTGTCAATCTTTGAGCTTCCCTCAGGTTGCGGGGTGGCTCCATGCTTTGCAATGCTTTGACCTTGCTCGAGTTGGCCTCTATCCCCCGTCCGGACACCATGTATCCTAGGAATTTTCCTCCCTTCGCCCCGAACAAGCATTTGCTTGGGTTCAACTTGAGCTCATACTATCTTAATGTCTTGCAAGTCTCCTCTATATCCCTGCATAGATCAACAGCTTGAAGAGACTTAATTAAGATGTCATCAACATATACTTCCATATTCCTACCAATCTGCTTCTGAAAGACCTTATTCATAAGCCTTTGATAGGTTGCTCCTGCATTCTTTAGTCCAAAGGGCATAACATTATAACAATAAGTGCCTTCAGATGTTATAAAACTAACATTTTCTTGATCCTCTTTGGCCAAGGGGACTTGATGATAACCTTGATATGCATCCAGCATGGAATATATTCGCATCCGGCAGTAGAATCAACCAGTTGATCAATCCTGGGTAAGGGATAGTAATCCTTCGGGCAAGCTTTGTTGAGATCTCGAAAGTCAATGCATACTCGCCATTTATTCCCAGGTTTAGAGACTAACACCATATTAGCCAACCAGCTTGGGAATTGCACTTCCCTGATGTATCCGGCCTCCATAAGCTTGGCTATTTCTTCCTTGATAATCTGATTCTGTTCCGCACTAAAACTCCTCTTTCTTTGCATAACTGGGTGGGCATCCGGGAAGACATGCAAGGAATGTTCCATGATGGCAGGAGAAATGCCCGAAACTTCTTTGGGAGTCCAGGCGAACACATCCTTATTCTTCTTCAAACATTGCACCAACTCAGCTTTAAGATTAGGATCAAGATCGGCTGCAACGTAGGTGGTAGCTTCTGGCCGCCCAGTTTGGATTTGAACTTCTTCCTTTTCTTCATAAACCAAGACGGGCTGCTTTTCGTGAATGGCATTAACTTCCATTCTTTGAATCTTCCGAGCGGTGTTGGCCTCAGTTCGAAGGATTTCTACGTAACATTTTCGGGCTGTCTTTTGATCGCCCCGTACTTCTCCAACCTGCTCCTCCACGGGAAACTTAATCTTCTAACAGAAAGTAGAAACGACCGCCCTGAACTCATTCAGGGCGGGCCGACCCAATATCACATTATAAGAAGATGGAGCATCTACCACCATAAAATAAGATCTCCTGGTTCTCATCAGGGGATCCTCCCCCAAAGAAATGACCAACTTTATTTGCCCCAGAGGTTGCACTTCATTGCCTGTGAATCCATACAGAGGAGTTGCAATCGGTTGAAGTTCCATTGGATCAATTTGCAGCTGATCAAAAGCCTTTTTGAATATAATGTTGACTGAGCTGCCAGTGTCTATGAAGGTACGAGCGATGGTGTAGTTGGCTATCACAGCTTTGATGATCAATGCGTCGTCATGAGGTATTTCTACCTCCTCTAGATCTTTGCGCCCAAAACTTATTTCAGGACCGGCTGCTCGTTCCATGCTGCATCCTACTGCATGAATCTCCGGCTCAGAATCCCCATCAGTGGGTCCACCCGTAATCATGTTAATATTACCTCGAAAGCATTGTTTCTATTCTCTTCCCGACGAGTCATTGTGGTTTCAAGGTGCTTTATCGATACTTGGTTGGTACCAAATGGGACCGTATTGCTTCTTCCGGGTTCCATCCGGTGATATTCCGTTTGAGCGGACTTTGTTGGTACTATAATAGTTGTTCTCGAGATAGCTCTTTATTGACTCGTCCTATTTCTTAGAACAAAAGCATCGTGAGTGATGACCGCTAGTTTTATGATAAGTACACCATCTCCTCGGCTCCTGGCTGCATCTCTACATGCCTTTTGCCTTGGGACGATAATCATGTGCGAGGTGGATGAGTGGTTCTAGGTCCTCTTGGTGGGGGTACCGGGGTCGGAGCCTTCTCCTTCGCATGAGTAGGAGAAGAGGGAACACCCTCTTTCCTACGAGCAGCTTGGGCTTCTTCTACGTTAATGAACTCAGTGGCACGTTCAATCAGGGAATCAAAATTAACAGGAGGATTTCTTACCAAATCTTTAAAGAAATCATTATCATTTAGACCCTGAGAGAAAGCACTTACTAATATTTCAGTAGTAGCATTAGGTACATCTATAGCTACCTGATTGAACCTTTTAATATATGCCCGAATGGATTCTTTAGACGTCTGCTTAATTGAAAATAGGCTCCAAGGGGTCTTATGATATCTTTTGTTGCTGGAGAAATGATGTAGAAAGACTTTCTTGAAATCTTTAAATTTTCGAATAGACTTTTCAGGTAATCTCTTGAACCAGCGCTGCGCTGCTCCCCCAAGAGTAGTGAGAAACATCCGAGACTTCACCCCATCGGAGAATTGTTGCAACAAGGCTACATTCTCAAATTTTAACAAGTGATCTTCCGGATCTGTGGTTCCGGTATATTCTCCAATTTGCAAATTCTGATATCGCTTAGGAAGTGGGACATCTAATACACTTTGTGAGAATGGGGAGATGACATTTTCTGGTGAACTATCACTAGTTATCATTTTAATCTTACGCTTATCTCTGTCAGGCGCCTCACCAGAGGATTCTTGGAACACAAGCCTCTTACCCCCTGGATCCAAGGGAGTGCGAAGGAAGGCTCGTGGACGCCTGGTTGGAGAAACAATAGCTGGAGGAAAATACAAAGGTTCTTCTCCTTCCATCTCCTTTCCTTTCCGATGCTCAGTAGTTGATATCACCGGATGATGAGCCGTCGGCAGAGTGGCCCCAGTATGAGCTTGCAGTTGTTGCTGCTGTTGTTGTAGGGCTTTCTGAACATGAGAATTAATGAGGAGATCCAAATCTTCGCGGCTGATAGCAAGTAGGTTCGACTTCCCAGCTTCTTCCATCACGTAGTCTCAGATTCAGGTGAAATTCCCACAGACGGCGCCAAATTTGATCCTGTCTGAGAAGCTGACTGTGAAGGAGATCCGACAGAAGGAAACCCACCGTACTGATGAAGAATAATGCCGGTAGAAACTCGACCCGAGAAACCCAAAGCGGATCGGAAGAAAACCAAAGCCACCGAAGGAAATCTGATAAGTAGGAAGAAATCCCTGTCCAGATAGGAGAAAGTCAAACTCCCAAAGCTCCTGCGGCTCCCTGCGCACAAGAGACCAACCAACGCTATAGTCAGCGACCTAAGACCGGGGTGGGAATCCCTGGCTAGGCCCTCCGACGCTCAAGTCAGTGATCTCCTTTGATGTGAAGGAAAGAAGAAAAGAAGATGAACAGTAGCCAGAAAATTAGGGTTCTGAACTTACCTAGCCAACGGAGAGGATTCCCCCTTTTATACCACTTCATATAACCTCCGTAGTCATGAAGTGGACCCCGGTTTGTTAGAGTTCGTTATGACATCAGCTGCGTACTTCGGAAAGATGATTTTTAAGGAATCTTTTTTGTACCCCAGATGTATCTTCTTTGTCGTTTAGTGCCTGCAAGACAAGCTGAAAGCATATTTCCCGCCAAAAAATATATATTCTCTATCATGAATTATTCTATTCGATATATTCATGTATGATTCTTCTTCACGTGACTTCTATTTGTATCTTTACTGTGTCAGAATAATATATTATCCAACATGTTTCTGAAGTATTCATTAACCTCTTTGGCCGATATTGGTCTATCTTCGTTCGGCGGCCATGTATCGGCCGTTATTGGTTTACCTTTGTTCTGAAGGTATGTCCCGACCAATATTGACTTACCTCCATACGGCAAGCATGTATCGACCGATATTGACTTACCTTTATACAGCAAGCATGTATCGACCGATATTGGCCTACCTTCGTTCGGCAGGAATGTATCGACCGATATTGGTTTATCTTTGCTCTGGAGTGTGTATCGGCCGATATTGGTTTATCTTTGCTCTGGAGTGTGCATCGGTCGTTATTAACTTACCTTTATACGGCCAGCATGTATCGACCGATATTGGCCTACCTTCGTTCGGCAGACATGTATCGACCGATATTACCTTCGCCGGCTCAACCATATGCATCCGGCGACTACCTTCGTCTCCCGAACGGTCAGCTTCCGATATTGGTTTATCTTTGCTCGAGTGCATCGGTCGTTATTAACTTACCTTCATAAGCAAGGCATGTATCGACCGATTGGCCACCTGCTTCGCGAAGACATATATCGAGAATATTAGCCTACCTTAATAGCATCGACCGATATTGGCCTACCTTGGTTCGGCAGGAATGTATCGGCCGATATTGGTTTATCTTTGCTCTGGAGTGTGCATCGGTCGTTATTAACTTACCTTCACACGGCAAACATGTATCGACCGATATTGGTTTATCTTCGTTCGGCAGGAATGTATCGACCGTTATTGGTTTACCTTTGTTCTGAAGGTATGTCCCGACCAATATTGACTTACCTCCATACGGCAAGCATGTATCCACCGATATTGACTTACCTTCATACGGCAAGCATGTATCGACCGATATTGGCCTACCTTCGTTCGGCTGGTATGTATCGACCGATATTGGTTTATCTTTGCTCTGGAGTGTGTATCGGCCGATATTGGTTTATCTTTGCTCTGGAGTGTGCATCGGTCGTTATTAACTTACCTTCATACGGCCAGCATGTATCGACCGATATTGGCCTACCTTCGTTCGGCAGACATGTATCGACCGATATTGGCCTACCTTCGTTCGGCAGGCATGCATCGACCGATATTGGCCTACCTTCGTTCGGCAGGAATGTATCGGCCGATATTGGCCTTCCTCCTTTGACTCTTTCTTCCTTTTCTTTCCTCATCTGAATACCCTTAAAACCTAACTCATATCAGTTACCCATACTATCAAACCTTTAACTTAACATTTCAACAAACTTTTCTTTAATTCATGCACATAAGATATAAAGCATTAAAACTTATAGATATGAGGCTTGACTCCGTGAGCTTTTCAGAACTGGCAGTAGACACAATCCTTCTAGGAACTTTTGCTTTGATACCAACTGTAAAATCTCTAGTTTTTTTCCCTTCTTTTTGTTTACATTTTCTTTCATAATAATTTATATAAATATAAATGCGGACGTCACTTGCACATATTACCATAGTGGGTTCTCAATTCAACAAAGTTTCATAAATGGTTCTTAAAACATATAATAATGCAGAAACTAAATCGTTAGGTCTTTGGGTTATACTGCCATTGTCCTGAGCTATCACACTAGTCAATGCGACCTATCTCATTTGCCCCATTGTCTGCAAAAAGGTTAAAATCTATGAGTCAAGAGACTTAGCACATTCCAAAATCATGTTAAATAATAGTTAGCACATATAATCTAGTGTACTAAGGAAACCACAATCTAGGTAACTAGGGACCTTCCTGCTAACATACCATCAACGTAAGCATAGGCATCGACATAAGTATGAGAGCATAAACATAAGCATTCAAATGAACAAGGCATAATAATAGACTTGGTCACGGGCATGCCCCTAAGTATTGACATAAGCATACTTGCATGGCTTAAATATACACATAAGATTAGGCTGAATCATGAGTATGTACATAAGAATAAATATAATCATACTTGCATGGCTTAAACATACGCATAAGAATAGACTTAATCATGAGTATGCACATAGGCATAGAAATAAGCATAAGCATAAATATAAACATAAACATAGCTTGAACATATCTCCATGCGTACTTATAAATGTATCGTGGTGGTGGCTTTGTTGGACATAGCAGTACCGTAAAATAAGTTGTTGATCAGACAACTACCCAAGCTAGGTTGGCAGGTACCGCTCCTTTGAACGAATCTCCTACCCATGCATGATTTTTGCGCGCTTCCCAGGCTTAGGTCCCCCATTCATCCCACCATCCCAATTCATGAGAGTTCTTTGGCAAGCTCCCCGGGCTTAGGTCCCCGGTTCATAACTTAACCCATAATAAGATTTGCAAAGCTCCTCAAGCTTAGGTCCTCGAGTCATAACTTAACCAACAATAAGATTTGGCAAGCTCCCGAGGCTTAGGTCCCCGGTTCATAACTTAACCCATAATAAGATTTGGCAAGCTCCCTAGGTTTAGGTCCCTGATTCATAACTTAACCCATAATAAGAGTTGGTACGCTTCACGAGTTCCCCGGTTACAACCAACCAATTCATTCCTTAACATAGACATAAGCATAAGCGCAATCATAATCATGATCACTTCATAGGCATTACTATAAGCATGCGCATAAACCTAAACATAACACTTACATCGGAATGGACTCAAATATACATATATGAGCATGATTACTACATAAGCATGAAATGTAATTATTAAAAGGTGCATCACCGTAACTGGGTTCATTTCATGAGCATTCAAGGTTATCGAAATGAGAAACAAAGAATAACAACATGGACTTACCTAACCTAGAGATCTGAAATCTAGATGTAGCCATTAAAGTCCACTAAATTGTCATGATGTGAGGAGCTAGAGTAACTCAAAACATTCATACTAAATTCCGAAGGTTACAAGTTCTAGGAGAAAGCATGGTATTGACTTCCAAATAACAAAAGAACATAGGAATCTATAAAATCCGAACTTTACAAATCTAAAGAAGCTAACATGGTATCATTTCCTCAACACATACATACAACCAAAACCGAAACACATTTAGGGTACCAAAACATACTTGAACATGAGGAACTAAAATAAAACATGATATGAGAAAGACATGAAGAAATCATAGAGCAACATCATGATGAATATGGCCCCTAGAAAACTACTCTTATCCTATCCAAAACTTACAAGGCCAATAACATAGTTTAAGCATCCATAGTTCTCTATTTTCTAAGAGTAAACCCATAATAAAACATGAAGCGACTCGTAGTGCATCATCTAGACAACTAAACCTCTAAAACATAATTTAAACCAAGCATTAAAGAATCAAAAACTTGGAAGTTCTACTCTATAAATTGAGCATGCAAATTTCTCTAACTTTTAAGGGTAAATAATTAGTAAAACATGAAGCAACTTACAGTGCATCATCGTGATAATTATATAACTTCTTAAATAGAATTTTGAAACTACCCTTATGGATCTGAAACCTACAAGTTCTAAATTTAATAAGAACATAAATAATTATCTAGCTTCCAAGTAGAGGTGAGGAAGGAACCTAAATCATGGTATCATCTTATTAAAAATACAAAAGGACATAGGGTTCCATAAACATCCGAAAGTAACAAGTCCTAAAACCCATTAGAAGCTTAAACAATTTTCTAATTTACAAATAGAGATGAAGAAGGAACCTAAACCATGGCATCAACTTCTTAAACTAGAAAAGAACATAGAAATCTATAGAATCTGAAATCTCCCATTTATACAAACCTTTAAATGCTTTAAGGAAAGAACTTAAACTAAAACATCACACCTCTATTTATGGTACCCGAAATTTACACGGCTATAGAAACTAACTAGAGCATTACAAGTTAAGGAACATGCCTTAAGTATTTAGCTCTTAGCTCCTTGTTTTCCCTTGAAGCTCTAGCACCCATGGAGAAACAAAAGGGTGTGGGGAACCTTCTTAGGGCCGGCGGCAACATCCAAGGTGAGCTTTTGAGGGTAAGGTTTAAATAAAAGAGGGAGATTAGGACCTTGTCTTCTTTTAATATATACTAAGTCATTAATTGCAGTAATTTCATGCTTATTTATATCCATATACTAACTTCATATATATATATATATATATATCCATACATATATCACATATACATGGTAATATATTTAATTCATATTATAGTTTCTTAATACTAAGTCATTAATTTGATATTGAATCAAATTATATATTTCCATATTCTAAGTTCATATATATATCCATGTATATATCACAAATAAATGGTAATATATTATAGTTTTCTAAATATACACATTCCATTAAATTTATATTATATATATAATATACTATTTATATTATACATTAATTTGACATTGAATCAAATCTCCTATATATATATATATATATAATATTTCACATTGAAGATATATCCATATCTTCAATTAAAATCTCCTATATATCTTATAATTTTCCTATTCCCATTATTTAAGTTATATATTTTATATTTCCTATATTATTTATATGGATAAAATTTCCTATATATATCCATGGTTATATAGATTTTTATATGAAAACTAAGTCGTCAATTAAATATAATTTTATATGGATATCCATAAATATATAATATAGATATATAATTCATATATTATAGTATTATAATTTCCTAATCATTATTTACACTATATATGTTACACGTTATATAATTTTTTTCTTATTCTTGATTAATTATAGAGTTTAGATTATATATAATATATTATTTATACTTTATTTCTATATACGTTACACATAAAATATTAATCATGTATTTTATTTTAATTTTTTTTTCTTATTCTTGTTTAATTATATATTTTATATTATATATAATATATCCTAGTATTTTATTAATTTGATTAAACTAAATTCCATATTTATAGGTTAACTTAATTAATCCTAACTAAATTCAGCTATTTAAATTTGTAAATTTTTAATTAAATATGAATTTTAATCAAATTACAATTAATCCAATAAATATCCTTAATTAAATAATTTCAAAATCTAATTAAATTCTAATTTAATCCAATAAATACCCTTAATTGAATAAGTGATTTCGGATACTACAATTCCTCCCCCCTTAATAAAATTTCGTCCTCGAAATTAATACTTACCAAACAATCATGTGTCTTATGTCTCCCTCGGTCTTCCAAGTAGTTTCCTCTTAGGTGCAATTTGACCACCTAATCTTGACAATTTTTATCACTTTACTCCGTATCCTTTAAGCATGGGATTCCTGGGTTGCATGCAAGATATCACTCAACATCAAAATTCCTACAATTACTATAATATCCCTGAACGTTCTCCCAAACTTACTTAGGAAAGAAAATTTGAAACTTCTAAAACATGTTATGATCAAAGGTTCGACTATGAGCATTAAGGTCCTAAGTTTAAAAAAAAGGAATTGTTCCATATTTGGAAGTTAACTCCTATAATGTCATTTGAAACTAAGGCCAAAAGCCCTTCTATATTAGGGGGAAAATATTAGGTTAGGCATAAAGCTAACGATAATATTTTGACATCCAAACTAACAATTAATTAAGTATAAGCAATTTTAATCAATGTTACCCATACTATCAAACCTTTAACTTAACATTTCAACAAACTTTTCTTTTAATATTCATGCACATAAGATATAAAGCATTTAAACTTAGAGATTTGAGGCTTGACTCCGTGAGCTTCTCGGAATTAGCAATTGGCACAACCCTTCCAGGAACTTTTGCTTTGATACCAACTGTAAAATCCCTAGTTTTTTTTTCCTTCTTTTGTTTACATTTTCTTTCATAATAATTCATATAAATATAAACGCGGACATCACTTGCATATATTACCATAGTGGGTTCTCAATTCAACGAAGTTACATAAATGGTTCTTAAAACATATAATAATGCGGAAACTAAACTAAAAGGTCTTCGGGTTGTATTGCCATTGTCCCGAGCTAGCTCACTGGTCAATGCCTCCTGTCTCAATCATCCGATTGTCTGCAGAAAGGTTATAATCTATGAGTCGAGAGACTTAGCACATTCCAAAACTGTGTTAAACAATTGTTAGCGCCTATAATCCAATGTACTAAGAAAACCACATTTTAGGTAACTAGGGACCTTCCTGCTAACATACCATGAACGTAAGCATAGATATTGACATAAGTATGAGAGCATAAACATAAGCATGTAAATGAACTAGGCATATTAATAGACTTGGTCATGAGCATTTCCATAAGTATCGACATAAACATACTTGCATGGCCTAAACATACACATAAGACTAGACTAAATCATGAGCATGTACATAAGAATAAACATAAGTATACTTGCATGGCATAAACATACACATAATAATAGCATTATTCATGAACATGTACATAGGCATAGACGTAAGCATAAGCATAAACATAAACATAGCTTGAACATATCAGCATGCATACCTATAATGTATCGTGGTGGTGGCTTGGTTGCACATAGCATTATTGTAACATAAGTTGTTGATCAGATAAGTACCCAAGCTAGGCTAGTAGCGACCGCTCCTTAGAACGAATCCCCTACCCATGCATGATTTTGTCGCGCTCCCCAGGCAAAGGTCCCGGATCCATTCCACCATCCCAATTCATGAGTGTCCTTTGGCAAGCTCCCCGAGCTTAGGTCCTCGATTTATAACTTAACCCCTAATAAGATTTGGCAAGCTCCCCGAGTTTAGGTCCTCAGTTCATAACTTAACCAATAATAAGATTTGGCAAGCTCCCCGGGCTTAGGTTCCCGGTTCATAAGTTAACCCATAATAAGATTTGGCAAGCTCCCTAGGTTTAGGTCCTCGATTCTTAACTTAACCCATAATAAGAGTTGGTACGCTTCACGAGTTTAGGTCCCCGGTTACAACCAACCAATTCATTCCTTAAACATAGACATAAGCATAAGCACAATCATAATCATGATCACTTCATAGGCATGAATATAAGCATGCGCATAAACCTAAATATAACCCTTACATCGGAATGCGCTGAAATATACATATATGAGCATGATTACTACATAAGCATGAAATGTAATTATTAACAGGTGCATCACTGTAACTAGGTTCATTTCATGAGCATTCAAGGTTATCAAAATGAGAAACAAAGAATAACAACATGAACTTACCTAACCTAGAGATCTGAAATCTAGATGTAGCAATTAAAGTCCACTAAATTGTCATGAAGTGAGGAGCAAGAGTAACTCAAAACATTCATACTAAATTCTGAAGGTTACAAGTTCTAGGAGCAAGCATGGAATTGACTTCCAAATAACATAAGAGCATAGGAATCTATAAAATCTGAACCTTAAAAATCTAAAGAAGCTAACATGGTATCATTTCCTCAACACATACATACAACCAAAACCGAAACATATTTGGGTACCTAAACATACTTGAACATGAGGAACTAAAATAAAACATGATATGAGAAAGACATGAAGAAATCATAGAGCAACATCATGATGAATATGACCCCTAAAAAACTACTCTTATCCTATCCAAAACTTGCAAGGCCAATAACATAGTTTGAGCATCCATAGTTCTCTATTTTATAAGAGTAAACCCATAGTAAAACATGAAGCGACTCGTAGTGCATCATCTAGGCAACTAAACCTCTAAAACATAATTTAAACCAAGCATTAAAGAATCAAAAACTTGGAAGTTCTACTCTATAAATTGAGCATGCAAATTTCTCTAACTTTTAAGGGTAAACAATTAGTAAAACATGAAGCAACTTGTAGTGCATCATCGTGATAACTATATAACTTCTAAAATAGAATTTTAAAACTACCCTTATGGATCCAAAACCTACAAGTTCTAAATTTAATAGGAACATAAATAATTATCTAGCTTCCAAGTAAGGTGAGGAAGGAACCTAAATCATGGTATCATCTTCTTAAAAATACAAAAGGACATACGGTTCCATAAACATCCGAAAGTAACAAGTCCTAAAACCCATTAGAAGCATAAACAAATTTCTAATTTCCAAATAGAGATGAAGAATGAACCTAAACCATGGCATCAACTTCTTAAACCAGAAAAGAACATAGAAATCTATAGAATCTGAAATCCCCCATTTATACAAACCTTTAAATGCTTTAAGGAAAGAACTTAAACTAAAGAATCACACCTCTATTTATGGTTCCCAAAATTCTCAAGGCTATAGAAACTAACTAGAGCATTACAAGTTAAGGAACATGCCTTAAGTATTTAGCTCCTAGCTCCTTGTCTTCCCTTGAAGCTCTAGCAACCGTGGAGAAACAAAAGGGGGTGGGGAACCTTCCTAGGGTCGGCAACATCCAAGGTGAGGTTTTGAGGATAAGGTTTAAATGGAAGAGGTAGCTTAGGACCTTGTCTTCTTTTAATATATACTAAGTCATTAATTGCATTAATTTCATACATATTTATATCCATATACTAACTATTAGGACCTTCGAACGCGGCTAGAGAGGGGGGGGTGAATAGCTGACCCCAAATTCACGTTTCTTCCTACAATTTGAGTTAGCGCAGCGGAAATAAAAAGTAGAAACGAAAATGGAGAAGATCAAACCTCAAAGATGACGATATAACGAGGTTCGGAGATGATACTCCTACTCCTCGACGTGTCCGTAAGGTGGACGAATCCTATCAATCCGTCGGTGGATGAGACCCCGGGAAACCGGCTAATGAAAACTCCTTCTGGGTGGAGAAACCTCGCCACAATCTCTCTTGCAACAGCAAGATCAGCGTACAAGAAATACAGCAAGAAGCCAAGAACAATATGAATGTAAAAACACTAGTTTGCTTGCCTTCGCCCGTGATGAAGAAGAACTTCACTGGACGCCAACCACGATGAAGAATCGATCGCTTGAGTCCAGGGAAGCTCACACGAAGCTTCAGCAGTGGAGAGCTCAACAAAGCTCAGATCCCAGGAGCAAGAAGAAGAATCAGCAGCTTCCTGTAGAGGCCCTCTACATCTTGTTTTATATGAACCTGCGAAGAAGAAGACACAGAAATCAGCTGCCAGACTCATCGGCTAGGCCGACCGATCAGCTCCACCCCGATCGATCCAGTGACGGATCTGATCGAGCCGATCTGCCGTGGATCGATCAGGCCAGGCCGACGTCGGTCCCTCGATCCTAACTCTCAGAGAGTTGGTTGCGATCTTGATCGGTTCGGGGGACCCATCAGTGACGGTCCCTCGACGATCCCAACTCCACTGAGAGTTGGTTGAGAGCCCTGATCGCGGTGACCGATCAGCCATTCCTTCTCCCAACTGTTGTTATTGATCCATCACCGGATCGATCGATGACCCATAGTGAGAATCACATCATCGGATTGGTCGCCAGACCGATCCGATACCCATAGACATCCGGATCGGCATGACCGATCCAATTTCCCACCTTAAACCCTAAAGCCTTCCGATCTAGAGAACGAGCCAGATCCTCTCTCGACCTAGTCCGGAGAACGAGCCACCGAGCCCTCTCCAACTTCCACGTCCGGTCGAGCTGAGACGAGCCCTTTCTCGACCTAGTCCGAGAACGAGCCACCGAGCCCTCCCACTTCCACGTCCGCGAGAACGGGCTACGAGCCCCTCTGACCTAGTCCCGAGAACGAGCTATCGAGCCCTCTCCGACTTCGCTTCAGCAGAAGAGCCACCGAGCCCTCGACCTCCGAGAACGAGCGACCGAGCCCTCTCCGACTCTATCCACCCGAACGAGCAGCTGAGCCCTCTCTGACCTAGTCCGGAGAACGAGCTACCGAGCCCTCTCTGACCTCCCATGCCAAGCTTTTATACTTGGACTTTTCCCCGTGTCAAGCTCCCTGCTTGGACTTTTCCCGTGCCAAGCTCCCTGCTTGGACTTTTCCGTGCCAAGTCTCCATACTTGGACTTTTCCCGTGCCAAGCTCCCTGCTTGGACTTTTCCGTGCCAAGTCTCCATACTTGGACTTTTCCCGTGCCAAGCTCCCTGCTTGGACTTTTCCGTGCCCATTCTCCATACTTGGACTTTTCCCGAATCAGGTCAACTCAAGTCGGGTCAACCAGGTCAACCTTGACCAAAGGTTGCACCCACAATCCCCCAAGTTCATATTCTTGTCAAACATCAAAATACAACTTCTCTATTCTTGTCAAACATCAAAATATACTTCTCTATTCTTGTCAAATATCAAAATATACCTCGAGTCAGGTCAACTCGAGTCGGGTCACCCAGGTCAACCTTGACCTAAGGTTGCATCAACACTAACTTCATATTTATATATATCCATACATATATCACATATATATGGTAATATATTTAATTCATATTATCGTTTTTTAATACTAAGTCATTAGTTTGATATTGAATCATATATTGAATCATATATATATATATATATATATATATATATATATAATTTCACTTTGAAGATATATCCATATTTTCAATTAAAATATTCTATAGATGTCTTATAATTTTCCTATTTCCATTATTTATACTATATACTTTATATTTCCTATATTATTTTTATGGATCAAATTTCCTATATATATCCATGGTTATATAGATTTTTAAATAAAGACTAAGCCATCAATTTAAAATAATTTGATATGTATATCCATATATATAATGTAGACATAAAATTCATATATTATAGTATTATAATTTCCTAATCATTATTTACACTATTTACACTATATATGTTATACGTTACCTATATAATATATTAACCCTATATATATATTTTTCTTATTCTTAATGAATTATAGAGTTTATATTATATATAATATATTATTTATACTTTATTTCTATATACGTTACACATAAAATATTAATCTTGTATTTTTTTTTTATTTTCTTATTCTTGTTTAATTATATATTTTATATTATATATAATATATTCTATTGTTTTCTTAATTTGATTAATCTAAATTACATAATTATAGATTAACTTAATTAATCCTAACTAAATTAATCTATTCAAATTTCTAAATTTTTAATTAAATATGAATTCTAATTAAATTACAATTAATCCAATAAATATCCCTAATTAAATAAATTCAAAATCTAATTAAATTCTAATTTAATGCAATAAATACTCTTAATTAAATAAGTAATTTCGAATACTACAATTCCTCCCCCTTTAAATAAAATTTCGTTCTCAAAATTAACGCTTTCCGAATAATCCTGTATAGCGGCTTCTTATGTCTCCCTCAGTCTCCCAAGTAGTTTCCTCCTAGGTTCAATTTGACCACCTAACCTTGACCAATTTTATCACCTTACTCTGTAACCTTTAAACATGAGATTCCTGAGCTGCATGCAAGATATCACTCAACGTCGAAATTCCAACAATTACTATAATGTCCTCGAATGTTCTCCCAACTTAGGAAAGAAAATTTTAAACTTCTAAGACATGTTATGATCAAAGGTTTAACTATGAACATTAAGGTCCTGAGTTTTAAAAAAAATGAATTGTTCCTCGTACTCTTTCTTTTATGTTTATTTTGATTAACTAATATTTATCTTTCTTTTGATAATTCAGAAAGGATAATAAAATGTTGAATTTTATTTTTAGGGCTATTAGCCCTCTCTAGCCAGCTGCATTGGGTCTACATTGGTTTGGTTTTGAACCCAGATCAAATTTCTATTGGGTATTGGTTTGGGAGATGAGTTGCTCCCCAAGTCATTGTGAGGAGGTATATATATATATATATGAAAGAATTTATAATTCATTGGAATTAAACCTAATAGTGATTTAGTTTCTCTCCTCTTCTCTTTCTCCAGTGTTGTCGATTTTGATGTCAACGCCACTTGTTGTCAATTTCGATGCTAATACCACTTGGCAACTTAACACACAACTCTCATATATATTTTTTTTTTTAATCCAAACTTGTGATTTGCATGGATGGATTTTATTACTTTTATAATACATTAAAATAAATTATTTTGTAATTCAACATAATAAACATATTATACATAAAATATTTATTTATTTATTTATATTAAATTAGTCAAAATTATTTAAACTTCATTAACATTATTTTAATATAAGTTAAAATAACGATAAATTGAAGTCAATTAATATATGCTAAGTTGTAGTAACCTTTTAATAGTTTATGGTGATTTTGATGGTGAAATGATTTTAATCAAAGTAATTTGATTAAATAATTTAAATTTAATTAAAATGATTTTAAGATAGTTAAAATCACCATAAATTCAAACCATTTAATGTATGCAACAAAATTGTAATAGCCATTTAATGATTTTATGTTGATTTTGACCTTGCTGAAATAATTTTAATCAAGTCTGAGAAATTTTGACTAAATTGATAAAATAATATTTTATTAAAAAAAAACTATATATAATATTTTTTATCAAGTTGAACTAATTTATTTTAATATGTTAAAATAATTACTATAATAATATTTGATCCGGCAGTAAGAATGGGGAATCCACTTCCTGAAGGGTCTCAGCTTGAGAACCGATGAAGGGCTGGCTAAGCGGTTAATGGCCGAGCCGATCATCCGGGTGTGTCCGAGCGGAGTTAGATAACCCATCCATGGGTTTGGGTTTCCGACGCCAAGGCAGGAGGATCGAAGGGCCGACCGGGAGCCCGAACGTCAGGAGCCAAAGAGCCGAGCGGGCAACCCGCCCGGACAAAATAAGGGCGAGGGGAGAAGAAGGTGGCCGAGCGGCCTATGCGCTCGGCTCGGGATATGGAATATCGGCAGAAGCATGTCTGATGATTAGGCCGTACATAAGATCGCACGATGCGGGATCTTGCCGTCACATCATGGAAAGGTTGATACAGTAGCAGTATGGCCTCATGGACGCCTTTTCTGACGGGTCCATATCTGGGCATGGTCAAATGCAGGTGGCTGCTTTGATTGGCGCGCCCAGGCTTCTTCGAGGGGTCTATATAAGGCCTCCATTTCTTCACCGAGGTAGGCACGTCTTCATCTTGAGGCTACCTTCTTGTCATTCCTCGCGACTTGAGGCCGGAGGACGCCGCCGGACACCCACCCTCGGCCTGGTTTTGTTCGTTCGCACGAGTACTCAAGGATCCAAGAGAGCGCCACGTGCCAGTCGTCCGACTCTTGGTTGACGATCAAATTGGCGCTGTCTCAGGGGAACGCTCCGCATCCGATCGGAGACAATGGACGAGGGACGACAACACACGGTGACGCTTTCAAGGGAGGAACGCCCTGGTCGAGATAAGGGCCGCCAAACTCATGGAGCAAAAAAAAAAGCATCCGCCGAGCGGGCGGAGCAGCAAGCAACATCTGCGTCTCATGGCCGAGTGGAAGCACCTCCAACCACCGTCGCATTCCATCGGGCCTTGTTTCGCACCTGAAGCCATACCAGCCAAGAGATAGAGGATCTTCCTCGGATGAAATGCCAAGGCGATGACAAGAAGGAAAAGCGAGGACTCTCTCCCGAGCGGATCAATCGTCAATTTTCGGAGGTTATCCCACGAGACCCTCTGCCCAAGCACTACGTGCCTCCGACGATCGGGGAATACAATGGAACAACGGACCGGATGATCATCGGTAAGTTCGATATACCCACGCCCCATCAAGACACGATGGAGTAAAGTGTAGAGTTTTCCTTACCACCCTCTGGATCGGCTCAACGGTGGTTTCAGGTTGCCGGACGGATCCATCACGAGCTTCAAGGAATTCGAACGGCCTTCCTCCACCACTTCGCCAGCAATCGGCGTTACAGAAGACAAGTGTCATCAAGCAAGAGCCGAGAGAATCGCTCCGAGCTTACATTCAGCGGTTCAACCAAGTGGCGATGGATATCCCAACTGCCACATCGGAGACAATGATGAATGCCTTCACGCAAGGCCTTGTGGACGGGGACTTCTTCCGATCGCTCATCCGAAGCCGCCCGAGATTATGATCACATGCTGCCAACGAATACATAAATGTGGAAGAAGCGCAAGCCGCTCGAAAAGGAAGCTCCAGCGGAGGCACCTATTCATGCCGAAACAGAAGTCGACCCGCCGCCTAGAGGACCGAGGGCGAAGCAATCCGATCCCACACACCGATCTCACGTACAAGAGGTGCGCGCCCAAGTCAAGAAGAGGTGGACCCTCATGTTCGCCTCCTACCACGGCATTGACAGCATAACACGAGGGATTGCCAAGCCTCCCTTGTGTCTAATCCTGCCCTGTGAAAGCCGTGTCTCCCCACACGTGGAGACTTAGGACTCATGAAGCAACCCGCACCGAGAGGCGACGCCGGCAGACACCCGGGCACCGATCCCCGAGGCAGAGAATCGCCGTCAGGAGAACGTCACGACCGTCCGGGAGGAGGAAAATAGGAGCAATACTTCCGGGGCGAGATCAACGTTATTGGTCAACGTGCGGAGGAGACTCCAACCGAGCAAAAGGCGCGTCGTCAAACTGCATCCACGTGATCCACGGGCTGCGAGTGAGGAAGGCGGAGTGGACCGGAAATCACTTCGGACCCGAGGACTTAGAAGGAGTAGAAGTGCCCCATGACGACGCCTTTCATTAAATCGGTAATAGCAAATTACACCATTCACCGTATTTGTTGACACAGAAGTTCGGTCAACATCATATTCAAGGCGTTCGATCCACAAATTGATCGAGCCGAGCCGCATGACAACCCCGCCTACGGGTTTACGGCATGTATGATTCATCGAAGTCACCGAACAACCCACCTGGGAGAAGAGCCGCTAGAGGACTAGGATTAACTCGTGGTGGTCGACTCTCCTCATCCTACAACGTCATTTTGGGATGACCGGCGCTCAGCGAATTGTCTCAACCTTCCATCAGAAGATAAAGTTCCCCGTGGAGGACAAAGTAGGAGAAGGGGAGATCATTTCGACGGTGCTATATAGAGATGATCCGAGCAGAGGCTTGTTCCGCCGAAGGCTCCCGAATTGAGGTACATGCCATAACCGAGAAACCTCCCGCTTTAATTTATGATGAAAGGAGGAAGTCCAGATCCATCCGACCCGATCGGAGGCCACGACTTTATCGCCTCGATCCGGCGGAAGAACGAAGGAGAAGCTGATCCAATGCCTCCAACGAAATCATGATGTCTTCGCCCGGTCGACACATGAGTTACCCGGGATTTCGCCGAGCCTAGCGCAACATGAATTGCATGTCCGCTCGGAATCAAGGGAGAAAAAGGGACTTGCCACGCGAATGCCATCATCCGACGGAAGTAGAAAAAACTTCAAGGCCGCCACACTAGAGGAGTCCGGCCAGTGCCGCCAACGTAGTCTTGGTCTCCAAGCCAGGCGGCAAGTGCATCGACTTTCGAGATTTAAACAAGGCATGCCCAAGGATTTTTATCCTCGCGATAGATCAGTTGGTGGACTCCACACATTGCGACTAATTTGCATGCTTGATGCTTACCAAGGATATCATCAAGCACCGCTCATGGAAGACCAAGAAAAGTAAGCCGGCTTCAAGATCACATATTGTTACAATGTGATGCCGTTCGGATTGAAGAATGCCGAGCCACCTATCAACGCTGATGAACAAGGTTTTCACGGAGGGCGGATCGGAATGGAAGTTTATGTTGACGACATTCTTATCAAATCCGTCCAGCGGCTGATCTCTTCAAGGATATGGAAGAAACCTTCCGAACACTGCAAATATGGAGTCAAGCTAAATCCACGAAGTGCCTGTTCGAGCTAAAGGAGGGCGTTCTTGGGGTACATAGTGACCGCGGAATAGAAGCAAATCCAAAAAGGTGAAAGCACGCAAGACATGCCGCCCTAGAAATACTAGAGAAGTGCAGAGGTTGACCTGGGGATAATCGCTCTTTATCCAGATTCATCTCAACCGCCGAACGGAGCCTTCCATTCTTCAAGGTTCTGCGCAAGGCTGCTAAGTTCCAGTGGGATGAAGAATGTGACCGAGCATTTGAAGAGTTGAAGATATATCTTAATTCTCTGCCAGTGTTAGCCAAGCCGATCAGGGGTGAGTCACTTTATATGTATCTGTCGTCAACTGAGCATGCTGTGGGCTCAGCACTTGTGAGGGCGGACGGCGAAGAGCAGCCGGTGTATTTTCTAAGCCATATTTTAAAAGACGCTGAATCTCGTTACACCGTGCTCGAGAAGTTGGCTTTCGCTTTGGTTCTTGCCGCTCGGCGCCTGCGACCGTATTTCTTGGCCCATACCATTATTGTCCGGACGAACAGTCCACTTGGAAGAGTGCTGTTGAATCCGGAAGCGTCTGGATGAATCCAGAGCCTGAAGCTATGTGGAGACAATATGTGGATGGATCCTCCACTCGGCTTAGAAGTGGGATCGGAATATTACTACGCTCACCTCAGGAAGAAAAGATGCACCTATCCGTCCGGCTAGATTACAAAACTACTAACAACGAAGCAGAGTATGAGGCCCTCATAGTCGGATTGCAGGCAGCACGGCATGTGGGAGCAGCTCGGGTGACACTCTATTCTGATTCACAGTTGGTCGCTCAGCAACTTTCCGGCACCTTTGAAATCAACTGTGTTCGGCTCAAACTCTACGCTGAGGCCTTTGAAAAACTCAAAGCTACTTTCCAAGAGGTGCTTATTCATAAGATCCCCCGAACGGAGAACCAGGCAGCCGATGAGTTAGCCAAACTAGCGAGCTCAATAACGCCGGTCGCCGTTCAGCAACCAATTGAAAAAACGCTACTGGTGGCGCATGTCGATCGGATGCAAGGCCTCACATTTCCAAGTGACTGGAGGACGCCCATTATAGAATTCCTCCGTTCGGGCACCACACCATCCGATGAATATGCAGCCTGACCTCCTAAGAAGAGCCGGCCGGTTCACACTCATCGAGATCGCTTCAAGAAAGCTTTCTCGCCTTTGCTGAAATGTGTAAGCTCGGAGGACTCAACTTACATCCTCCAAGAAGTACATCAGGGATCATGCGGGGGTCATCCGGGCGAGCGCTCATTGGCCAAGAAGATCCTCTTGGCCGGATACTTTTGGCCAACTTTACAAACAGATGCTGCTCGGACAGTATCTACCTGCCTTTCCTGCCAGAAGTATCACAACTTCTCCCACCGACCGGCAGAGGAGATGAAGGCATCAACCATCTCATGTTCGTTCGATCAATGGGGAATGGATATTGTGGGTCCATTTCCGATGGCGACCGGGCAGAGGAAATTTTTACTAGTGGCGGTAGACTATTTCTCCAAGTGGGTGGAGGCCGAGCCCCTGGCAAAGATCACTGAACAGATGGTTAAAAAATTCATCAGGCAACACATCATTTGTCGGTTCGGCATCCCTCGCCGACTAGTGTCCGACAACGGGCGGTAGTTCACAGGGAAGATGTTAGAGGATTGGTGCAAAAGCTACGGCATTGAGCAACATTTCACGTCCGTGGCCTATCCTCAGAGCAACGGTCAAGCTGAAGTCGCCAACCGGGAAATTCTTCGTATTCTGCGCGCTCGGCTCGACCATTTAGGAGGGAGTTGGCCGGATGAAGTGCCGAGCGTCTTGTGGGCTATCCGAACGACGCCAAAAGAAGGGACGGGAGTCACACCGTTCCATTTGGTATATGGCGGTGAGGCTGTCATACCGGTCGAAGTCGGCATTGAGTCAGCTCGGATCCAAAGCTATGATGATGACAACACCGAACGAAGAAACATGGAGCTGGACTTGGTAGAAGAGGAGAGGGCAAAGGCGTCTGTTCGGCTGATGGCATATCGTCAGCGGATGAAGCAAAACTACAACCGACATCAGATCGCTCCAAGTCGGCGATCTTGTCTGGAAGAAAGTCACGGCGGGATGAAGCGCCATGGGCCCCTTTCAAAATCATCGAACAGCTCGCGCCGTATTATCTCGGAGGATGAGGACGGACGGCAGCTAGATAGGTCGTGGAGCGAGCGGGGTGAAAGGTGTATTACTGTAAATCACCCTGTGTATTTGATTTTTCGATTAAATGCTTGAAATGCAGAGATGAGAAGTTAAAAAAGCGAATACAAGGCATTATCATCGTGACCCGAAGACCCCAGGCCGTTCGGCCGGGCTGCGTATAGAATATAAGCAGCGTTCAAAATCGAAGACCCCAAGCTGTTCGGCTGGGCTGCATACTAGTGTGGCAGGAAGGAAACCAAAGCCCTGCGCGGTCCAGGATGATAGAGGGAGGTTATTGCCTGAAACGAAGGCCCTGCGCCGCTCGGCCGGTGGTAAATGGGTCAAGCCAAGCGCTCGATGAACGAAGGCCCCGCGCCGCTCGGCCGGTGGTAAATGGGTCGAGCCAAGCGCTCGATGAACGAAGGCCCCGTACCGTCCGGTCGGAGGTAAATTAGCCGAGCCAAAATGCCCGAAGCAGACCCTGAGCCGTTCGGCCCGAAGAAGTAGAAAGATGAAAGCACATTGAGTATTTTCAGCTGGAAGGAAGGCCAAGGTCGCCGACTGCAAGGAGTTAGCCTTAAAGGCCGCAGCCCAGACGTTAAACCGAGAGAGCCGCGGCTGGCTATAAATCCGCTACCGACGAGCACCGTTAAGATCGAGACCGTACACCGCTATAAATATCCGCGCGAGCGAGCTCCGAAAGATCAAGAGCGAGCTCCTATAAACCCTCCGGCGGAAGACCGACGAGCACCGCATAAAGATCGAGAGCGCTACCGACCGGCTATAAATATCCGCTAACGAGCTCCGGCTAAAGATCAAGAGAGCGGCGCTCTATAAACCCTCCGTAAGACCGACGAGCACCGTCAAAAGATCGAGAGCCCGCCGACCGGCTATAAATATCCGCTACGACGAGCTCCGTCGTTAAAGATCAAGAGGCCCCTATAAACCCTCTCCAGGGAAGACCGACGAGAAGCGCGTTAAAGATCGAGGCGACGCGCTATAAATATCCGCTACCGAGCAGTCGGTTAGATCGAGGCAACCGCATCAATATAATATCCGCGGCCAGCACCGTCCGTTAAGATCGAGAGCCGCCACCGGCTATAAATATCCGCGACCGCGTGGCGAGCCGTCAAAGATCGAGAGCCGGCCGACCGCTATAAATATCCGCGCCGCAAGCCCGGCAAAGATCGAGAGCCGCGCCGACCGGCTATAAATATCCGCGCCGACGAGCACCGTCGTTAAAGATCGAGAGCCGCCGACTATAAATATCCGCGTACAGCAGCCGTTAGAGACCGCCGAGCCATTAAAATATCCGCGCCGAGCCCCGCGTTAAAGATCAAGAGACGAGCCGGCATCTATAAACCCTCCGAAGCGGAAGACCGACGAGCACCGCCGTTAAAGATCGAGAGCCGGCCGACCGCGCTATAAATATCCGCGCCGACGAGCTCCGCTTAAAGATCAAGAGACGAGCCGTCTTATAAACCCTCCGAGCGGAAGACCGACGAGCACCGTCTTAAGATCGAGCAGCCGCGACCGCGGCTATAAATATCCGCACCGACGAGCTCCGTAAAGATCAAGATCGAGCCGACTATAAATATTCGCTACGATCACCGTCAAAAGATCGAGAGCCGCCGACCCTATAAATATCCGCGAGCACCGTCGTTAAAAATCGAGAACCGCGCCGATCGGCTATAAACATCCCGAGCGGAATAACGAATGCCAGAGTAAGAAATCGTGGAAACTACAAATATTAAAACGTTCAGGCCCGATTGGGAGTTAGTCCTTCGATACTCGGCGTTTGTGGACTTCACAAAGGCAGGATACATGCAAAGAGAGTAGGCCACCTCGCTCGGGCTCTATGCAATATGCCAAGCCGATCGGACGCGTGAAGGAGAACTCTTACGAGCAGGACTGACTCTAAGTATCAACGATAAGTAAACCAAAGAACATCAGGGACGATTAGTAGGAAAACAAGCAAAGGAACAGTTTCATTAGGAGAATTATGCCGAACGGCAGGTACAAAAATTTTTACATCCGCCGAGCGGATGAAATACAGAAAGTACTTGAAATAACCCGCCTCATTCAGGGTCTTCAAAGTTGAAGAAGGCGTCCGGAATATCATCAATCATGGCCGCCAGGTCGGAGGCGGGAATATGCATTTCCTCGGGAAGGTGGCACCCTTTCTTCAAGTATGTCATCGTGACTTTGACCGCTTCGGCGAAGGTGGAAGAGACGTTGTCACCGAATTTTACGCCGAACCTCTCCGAGTGGAGGTATTCTTGGCGCGCTGCAGCTAGACGACTCGGCTCTCCCTCTTTATATTTTCTGAGGGCCGCTCGAGAAGCGGTTAAGGTGTCTTGTACAGCCTTCAAGTCCACCTCGGCCTTTGTGCGCTCTGCCGAACGGATCTCCCGCTCGGCATTCAGCTCGGCCTCTAGTTTCTTAGATTGCTGATCTAGGGCCCGGAATTCGACTTTCATTTTATCCAGATCAGCAATCGCTCGCCTCTTCCGGCCACTGGCGCGCTTCACGTCCCCGTCCCGTTTCTTCACCAAGTCTTCGAGTCGGGCCACCTCCGCAGCCAGATCGGCAGCCTTCTGCTGTTCGGCCTCGAGGGTTTGTTTCCCCCGCTCGGCCGACGGACCCCCCGCTCCACCATAACTGAGATCATTTCATGAGCATTTAAGTTTATCAAAATAAGAAGTAAAGAATAACAACATGAACTAACCTAACTTAGAAATCTGAAATCTAGATGTACCCATTAAAGTCCACTAAATTGCCATGATGTGAGGAGCAAGAGTAACTCAAAACATTCATACTAAATTCTGAAGGTTACAAGTTCTAGGAGCTAGCATGGTATTGACTTCCAAATAACAAAAGAGCATAGAAATCTATAAAATCTGAACCTTACAAATCTAAAGAAACTAACATGGTATCATTTCCTCAACACATACATACAACCAAAATCGAAACTCATTTAGGATAACTAAACATACTTGAACATGAGGAACTAAAAAAAAACATGATATGAGAAAGACATGAAGAAATCATAGAGCAACATCATGATGAATATGGCCCCTAGAAAACTACTCTTATCCTATCCAAAACTTGCAAGGCCAATAACATAGTATAAGCATCCATAGTTCTCTATTTTCTAAGAGTAAACCCATAGTAAAACATGAAGCGACTTGTAGTGCATCATCAAGACAACTATTCCTCTAAAACATAATTTAGACCAAGCATTAAAGAATCTAAAACTTGGAAGTTCTACTCTATAAATTGAGCATGCAATTTTCTCTAACTTTTAAGGGTAAATAATTAGTAAAACATGAAGCAACTTGTAGTGCATCATCGTGATAACTATATAACTTCTAAAATAGAATTTTAGAACTACCCTTATGGATTCGAAACCTACAAGTTCTAAATTTAATAGGAACATAAATAATTATCTAGCTTCCAAGTAGAGGCGTGGAAGGAACCTAAATCATGGTATCATCTTCTTAAAAATACAAAAGGACATAGGGTTCCATATACATCCAAAACTTACAAGTCTTAAAATCAATTAGAAGCATAAACAATTTTCTAATTTCCAAATAAAGATGAAGAAGAAACCTAAACCATGGCATCAACTTCTCAAAACAGAAAAGAACATAGAAATCTATTGAATATGAAATTCTCCATTTATACAAACCTTTAAATGCTTTAAGGAAAGAACTTAAACTAAAGCATAACACCTCTATTTATGGTACCTGAAATTCAGAAGGCTATAGAAACTAACTTGAGCATTAAAGTTAAGGAACATGCCTTAAGTATTTAGCTCCTTGTCTTCCCTTGAAGCTCTAACACCCGTGGAGAAACAAAAGGGAGTGGGGAACCTTCTTAGGGCCGGTGGCAACATTCAAGGTGAGCTTTTGAGGGTAAGGTTTATATAGAAGAGGAAGCATAGGACCTTGTCTTCCTTTTTTTATACAACAACAACAACAACCAAGTCTTTTCCCATTAGGTGGGGTCGGCTGTATGAATCCTTTTACGCCATTAAGCTCTATCTCCTATTATATCATCATCTATATTTAAATAAATTTTATCTTGTTTTATTGTTGCTAACCAAGTCTTTTTTGGTCTTCCTCTTCCTCGTTTGATATGCATGTTTATCATTGTTTCACATCGCCTAATTGGAGCATTTATTGGTCGTCTAAGTACATGTACGTACCATCTTAAACGTGTCTTTCGGAGTTTGTCCTCAATAGATGCAACTCCGACTTTCTCTCTAATGCTCTCATTTCTTATTTTGTCCATCTTCGTATGTCCACACATCCACCTTAACATCCTCATCTCTGCAACTCTCATCTTCTACTCATGTGCTCGAGTCATAGCTCAACATTCAGCTCCATATAATATAGCAGGTCTAACTGCGGTTTTATAGAACTTACCTTTAAGTTTAAAAGGTATTTTACGGTCACATAAAACACCCGACGCTCCCCTCCATTTCACCCATCCTGCTTGTATTCTATGTAAGACATCTCTCTCAATCCCTGCATTATTTTGTAAAAATGATCCTAAATATTTAAATCTCTCGGTTCGGGGCAACTCGTCCTCTCCTATCTTAACAATTGTTTCATTACTTCTAATATTGCTAAACTTAAATTTCATATATTCTGTCTTTAATCTACTAAGCTTAAAACATTTCCCTTCTAGTGTTTCCCTCCAAGATTCTAGCTTAGCATTTACTCATTCACGTGTCTCATCTATCAAAATAATATTATCTGCAAACAACATGCACCACGGTACTGTGTCTTGAATGTGCGCAGTGAGTTCGTCCATAATTAGTGTAAAAAGATAAGGACTTAAGACTGATCCTTGATGTAACCATATCTTTATTGGAAATGCTTCAGTTACTCCGCCTGAAGTCTTTACTCTGGTTGTTTTATACTAAGTCATTAATTACATTAATTTCATACATATTTATATCCCTATACTAACTTCATATTTATATATATCCACATATATATCACATATACATGGTAATATATTTAATTCATATTATAGTTTCTTAACACTAATTCATTAATTTACTAAGTTCATATATATATCTATGTATATATCACATATAAATGGTAATATATTATAGCTTTCTAAATATACAAATTCCATTAAATTTATATTATATATATAATATACTATTTATATTATGCATTAATTTGATATTGAATCAAATCTCCTATATATATAATATTTCACATTGAAGATATATCTATATCTTCCATTTAAATATCCTATATATATATCTAATAATTTTCCTATTCCCATTATTTATGCTATATACTTTATATTTCCTATATTATTTATATGAATCAAATTTCCTATATATATTCATGGTTATATAGATTTTTATATGAAGACTAAGTCATCAATTTAATATAATTTTATATGGATATCTATATATATAATATAGATATATAATTCATATATTATATTATTATAATTTCCTATTCATTATTTACACTATAAATATGTTACGTTACTTATATAATATATTAATCTTATATATTTTTTTTATTCTTATTTAATTATAGAGTTTAGATTATATATAATATATTATTTATACTTTATTTCTATATACGTTACACATAAAATATTAATCTTGTATTTTATTTTTATTTTTATTTTTATTTTCTTATTCTTGTTTAATTATATATTTTATATTATATATAATATATCCTATTATTTTTTTAATTTGATTAATCTAAATTCCATAATTATAGGTTAACTTAATTAATCCTAACTAAATTCATCAATTTAAATTTGTAAATTTTTAATTAAATATGAATTCTAATCCAATTACAATTAATTCAATAAATAACCATAATTAAATAAATTCAAAATCTAATTAAATTTTAATTTAATCCAATAAATACCCTTAATTTAATAAGTGATTTTGGATACTACAATTCCTCCCCCCTTAAATAAAATTTCATCCTCAAAATTAACACAAACCAAACAATCATGTAGTGGCTTCTTATGTCTCCCTTGGTCTCCCAAGTAGTTTCCTCCTAGGTTCAATTTGACCACCTAACCTTGACAATTTTTATCACATTACTATGTAACCTTTAAGCATGAGATACCTGGGCTCCATGCAATATATCACTCAACGTCGAAATTCCTACAATTACTATACTGTCCTCGAATGTTCTCCCAAACTTACTTAGGAAAGAAAATTTTAAACTTCTAAGACATGTTATGATCAAAGGTTCGACTATGAATATTAAGTTCCTAAGTTTTAAAAAAAATGAATTGTTCCTCGTACTCTTTCTTTTATATTTATTTTGATTAACTAATATTTGTCTATCTTTGCTAAATTCAGAAAGGAAAAGAAAATGTTGAATTTTATTTTTAGGGCTATTAACCCTCTCTAGCCAGCTGCATTGGGTCCACATTGGTTTGGTTTTGAACCAAACTTAATTATAGTAGATCAAATTGCTATTGGGTATTGGTTTGGGAGATGAGTTGCTCCCCAAGTCATTGCGAAGAGGTATATATATATATATATATATATATATATATATATAATTCATTGGATTTAAACCTAATAGTGATTTAGTTTCTCTCCTCTTCTCTTTCTCCGGTGTTGTCGATTTTGACGTCGACACCATTGATTGTCAATTTCGATGCTAATACCACTTGGCAACTTAACACGCAACTCTCATATATTTTTTTTTCATCCAAACTTATGATTTGCATGGATGGATTTTATTACTTTTATAATACATTAAAATAAATTATTTTATAATTCAACATAATAAACATATTATACATAAAATATTTATTTATTTATTTATATTAAATTAGTCAAAATTATTTAAACTTCATTAACATTATTTTAATATAAGTTAAAATCACGATAAATTGAAGTCAATTAATATATGCTAAGTTGTAGTAACCTTTTAATAGTTTATGGTGATTTTGATGGTGAAATGATTTTAATCAAAGTAATTTGATTAAATAATTTAAATTTAATTAAAATGATTTTAAGATAGTTAAAATCACCATAAATTCAAACCATTTAATGTATGCAACAAAATTGTAATAGCCATTTAATGATTTTATGTTGATTTTGACCTTGCTGAAATAATTTTAATCAAGTCTGAGAAATTTTGACTAAATTGATAAAATAATATTTTATTAAAAAAAAACTATATATAATATTTTTTATCAAGTTGAACTAATTTATTTTAATATGTTAAAATAATTACTATAATAATATTAAAATAAGAGTATTTTTAATGTGAGAAATATATGAGACGCCTTTATAACTTTTTTTTTCAAGAAAAATATTTATGATTCTAATAATTAGAATTAGAAGTGTCTTTCCCATTTTTTTCCTAACATAATAAACCATAAATCCCCATTTCTTGAAACATTTATTTCTTTCAGGTTAATCAGCACTTATATCAATTTGGTGATGCCTAAGGCGATGGCAGAGAGGAACCGCTGCACGCCGTCCTCCACCGCCAACGGCGACATGGCGCCGGTGTCCTTGAACGCCTTCTCGCAGTCTCTCGGCGCCTCGGCGCTGGAGCTCAGGTTTTTCACGGCGTCGTCCTTCCGGCTCTCCTTGATGGCGCTCAGCGCCGAGTCGAGATTATCGATCAGATTGCTGTACTGTTTGTTGCACGTCGACAAGCTCTCCTTCTCTGCCTTGTCCTGCGAGCTCTTCAGCAGCTCCTCGATCTTTTCGGTGACATGCGTCGCCTGAATCGACGACAGCTTGGTGGCGATGAAGGCGAGGCCACGCACGTTGACGGCATCTATTTCAGGGATGATCGATTTCAACGTCTTCACGCAGAAAAGGTACACGATGCCGGTAGGGTCTTTTTTGGTGATAGTCTTGCATATGGACTCCACAGAAGCGTGCGCCACCGGCGAGAGGAGGAGGAGGAGGAGGGCGGCGAGAGCGAATGCAGTAGCTTGCCTCTTCATCATCTTCAACTAGTTGCTTGATTCTCTTCAAACTAAATTATGCAAATTTATAGGGCTATTGCCACAAATTTTGCCTAAAAATTAATTGAATAAAAATGGAAGGATACCTGTGCTTTTATTGTAAAAATTAATTAAATTTCATTTTTTTAATTAATTTTAGCATTTAATTAGATGTAGTTTATCGGACAAGGGCACTTGGGAAAGTAATATAATTGTTTCGATTAATATTTGATTGAAAAAAATATGTGTAATTTTTGAAAGTGTTTAATTTATTTACACTTGATATTGGGGGATGAAATTTTCTTCTATTAAATATTTATATTATATTTCTGGAAAGGAATTTATGTATTTTAGTATGTTGTAATTAATTTTTTTAATACTAAAAATTCAATTATTTTTATACTAAATATTTTGATAATACTAATAATAATTGTATAATAGATTAAATAAGTTAAACTTGAAAGTTAAGTTCTACACCGTTTGTGATAAAATTTTATATTAATTGATTTGAAGATTTAGCTAGATTAAATATCATTATCTATGTTAATAATTTTCATAATTTTATTAAATGATAATATTAATAGAATAGAATAACACATTCATATTATTTTTTAAAAAAATAATTACATTAAACAATTAATTATAATATTTTAAATAAATTATACTCATCAAATTAACAGAATGATATATTTGTTGTGCAATTAGCAATTTAGTAAAGAAGACAAAAATGTGTATTTCTATCTAGGAATGTTGGGTTAAAAAAACTTTAAAATGGGCAAGATTCATTTTAAGTATTATTTACTATTACTATTACTTTTTAACAAATTAAAATTAATTAATTAGTTACTCATTTTAATATATTTTATTTTTTGCTAGTTTTGAATTTAAGGCTAATATAATTTTAATTTTTAACTTAATTTTACAAAAAAAATATATTTTTTAAAAGGAAAATATTTGATGTTGACTTAGATAATTGAGTCATGTTAGAATCATTGGAGTAAAAGGTGATATCGTTTACTCCAAGTGGTCAAGTATCGTTGGTCCCCTAGTAAGATATAGACAGGTAAATTATGGGAGACATTTTGCCCTAATATAGTGATCCATTGCATGGAGGAGGTCAGACACCCTATGAGGTATTTTACACTCGTTAGAAATTGACCCCAAGACTTATTGGAGTAAACACTGATGTATGTACTAACTAAGCATGCTAGAATCGTTGGCCTGGCTAGAGGAGGGTAAATAGAGATTCCAAACTCTCATCGTTCAACATTCATCATGCTCGTAACAAGTACACAATAGAGCAAACACAAAAGACAAATCGATTTATGTTGTTTGGAATCCTTGATTCCTACTCCACAGTTGAGTCTGAGCGATACTCCACTTTCTTATTACCATATACTTTCAACTGTCAAGTGTCCAATCAACCATAATCCACTTAAACTTTTTTTTTACCAACTCCCGGTTGGATTTTTAATCATCAAATGTCTAGTTAATCATGACCTACTTGGACTTATACATTATCAACTCCCTATTAGATTTCTAACCTCCAAGTGTCTGGTCAACCGTAACCCCACTTGGACTTCTCCATTACCAATTATCTGATCAACTTTGATCAACTTGACTTTTCGCTCAACCTTCCACATCCATATCCACATCAATTTTGATTAACTTGATCTAAGATTGATTGCACCTATAATCTTCTTCTCTAACAAACTCTCTTTCTATTTGACGTCACACTCTCGTCAACAAACATATTGATCAAATATCAAAATTCAACTTGAGCCAATTTGAGCTTGGTTAATCTTAACCAGAGGTGGATTGTAGAAACGATCTCCACCATTTTTATGTTTAAAAATATATTTAAGTTAGGTCAACTCATTAGCCCTTATGCCAAAACATAAATAAAGGTTTCTAACTTGAATTCTTCATTCTCCCCCTTTAGTGTACATCAAAAGTCTCCTCAAATTCCATATGTCAACATCTCAAAGGTTTCCTACCTTCTATTTTCTCTTATGCTAAACTTTGAGCATACATTCCTTCAAAAATATATATCTCCTTCATTCACCAATTCTTGCAATTGTTCATTCTTTCCATTTCATACCTAAGTCATTTCTTATACCCTTAAAGTGAACCAAAGCATGTTCCACTTCAATCATTACATTAATATTATTTTAGAGTTCCTAAACCTTATAAAATTCCAATTTCTATGTTATGAGATTAAAAATTGAAACTTGAATCTTAACCCTCTTTCAATTTCTCATTTTTCTCCCTTTAACATCCCTTCATTTTCATTAAGAAAATTCCCTTCAAATGCATATCCAAATATGTCAGAGGGTTAGGGATAACAAATATACCAAGAAGTGAGTAATATGATTAAAATAAAGTAAATCACTCTATTCACCCCCTCTAGCTATTAGGACCCATGCAAGCTGGTGGGGTTGTGAATAGCTTCGTTCACATTGAGTTGATTGTAGAATGAAAACTTGAATAAATCAACAACACAATGAAAACAAGGTCAGTTTTACTTGATTCACCGCCTCCAAAGGCAACTACGTCAAAGGCCTAGTCCTAATGAGCTACCACTATCCTTCTCCTTCTTGGATACCTTATAGAGGAAAATAAACCTCTTTCAACTTGTTTCTTGCAATCAATACAACAAAAAATCAAAATGCAAATACAAATACAAATGAAAGAAAAACAACTTTACTAATGAAATTTGGTTTTGGATGCTTTCTTGTTGTTATATACTGTCTCTTGATGGTAAATAATGCAACAACACTTCGTCTTTAATCCCTCAAGAACCAACTATGAAAATCTCCTTGAAACCCTTCTTTTATAGCCTTTAGGTCAAGATTAAATTCCAGCTATTAGTCAATTGATCTTACCGATCAGTCGATTGATCCACTTAGATTCAAACGTTGCTTTGACCTATCAACTCAATGACTCCATTCATCTCAGTATCAATTGACTATCCATTGTTATTAGTCAACTATTGCCTAATCAGTCAAATATCAAAGTCAAGTTCAGAACGTTTTGTTCGCTCGAATAGTGGCATCAGTCAATTGATCCACTCTATTAGTCGACGAGTGACATAAGTCAAGTTTTATAATAGAATTTTGAAGATTCTATTTGTTGCTATAGTGTCATTAGTCAATTAATCAAACCCATTAATCGATTGTTATTATAGAAAATTATTGTTTTTGATTATTGTATCAAATTTCTATTCATAATTACTATACCATAGTTACTATAGCAAATTCTTAAAATATTTCAAACCTAACTTTGGGGTTTACAGTCCATCAGTCAATCAATATAATCTATTAATAGACTAATACTCATGTTTCATCTTTATCAAGGTCAAATTCTCATCTTCCTTGGTGTCTAGCTGACCTCAACCTACTAGGACTTCCTTTGCTCATTATCTAATTAACCTTGACTAATAACTATCATTTAAACATATTATTTTAGTATGGTTTATCAGTGTTTCTATCTTCTTATGTATCAAAGCTGATGTTTTTAGTGTGTTTCATGAGTTAGGATATTTGGTAGTCTTCATTTAAATTCCTATTCATTTGATGGATATTATGGATATTATTTGATTATATTTTATTTTACAAGCATTGAGCGAGACAACAATTGAGAGGAGGAACATCGATTTGGTCCAATCTAGTTTGGTTCAATTGCACATGCTTAGAGGAGAGCAAGGGAAGAAGAAGCCTAGTTTTAGAAGGCTAAATCAAAGCCCAATTAGAGGAACCCTAATATCAACTCCAATTCAGTAAGTGAACTGGTCTGGTTCAATCTGGTTCAAGAAGGAATGGTTTAATTGGAGATCAAAATGGGAATTTGGTTCAATTCAAAACCGGTCCGGTTTAGCTGAGGCTTTTACAAGGGAAACTGGTTTAATGAAAACTTGGCTTTAGGCAAAGTACGCTTCACGATTCTCATCATCAAATCCTTCGGCACCCCAATTCCTCTTCTCCCCATGATCTGCTCCAAGAGGTGACTATGGGTGTGGGAAGCATTCAACGTTCAAACCTGGATTTTAATTATGTCAAAAGGTCCAAAGTTAAGTTGTCTTATTATCTAACAAGGTTCATTGAGTTTGCAAGAAAGTCCTAAGTTGTCTTAGGCAAAAGTCCTAATGGATTCTAGGTAGGTGGAAAACCCTAGGGGTGGTAACCCTAGGTCTTAGGGGGTGGTAACCCTAGGCTGAGGAAAGTCCTAGCTGTAGTTAGGTAGGTGGAAAACCCTAGGGGATGGCAACCCTAGGCCCTAGGGGGTGGTAACCCTAGGCTGAGGAAAACCTTAGGGGTTGGTAACCCTAGGAAGAAAGTCTAGTTGATCTGGAGGATCAATCTGACAACAAGTAAACTGTCTTGAGAGGAGTAGGTGAGGACGCATTCCTCGGTGAGGGAATATACCGGACAGTCCAAAGACTGTCAAATGCTTTATTTTTCATGTCTATATTGTGCTAACTTTGTTTTGCACGGTATGGTTGGTTTCTTGGACTAATGTATTTTATAGGAAGCGAATTGGGCATAATTGGCTCGGATGAACAGTGTCCGAGGCACCTCTAGGGCTGTTGGAGGCGCCTCGGGCGCCTTGGTTGCAGCTGTGTAGGAAGCAAGTAGAAGGCACCTTCCAAGGATGCTGAAGGCTCCTTGGACAGCCGATGGAAGGCGCTTTCCATGGAGCTTGAAGGCGTCTTTGGGTGGATAAGCAGTGCAGATCACGGAAGCCATCGTCTCTGATGCGGAAGGGATAGGATCCGAGTTGGAGGTGCCTTCCATGGAGTTGGAAGGCGCCTTCAATAGCCTATATAAAGCTGGTCCGAGCAGATGCCAAGGTACAACAAAAAACTAGCAATCCTTCTTCCGTGTGCCGCTCAAAGGATAATCCGACAAAGTCGTAACTCGATTACGACAATCGGATGCCTTAATTTCTCCTTCCTTATTTGTCGATATACTTTTTAGTGCATTAATATTGTAATTCAAAGTTGTAATTTTTCGAAGCTATAGTGATTGCCCATCGAAAGCACTCTTACTTGCGGGCCTGGGAGTAGGAGTCGTCGTAGGCTCCGAACCAAGTAAATCCTTGGTGTTCTCAATTGATTTCAATTTCTTCCGCTGTGTGTTTACTCAAAATGAAAGTGAAAGCCACGAGTACTATTCACCCCCCTCTAGCGCTTTTCAATCCTATAATTGATATCAAAGCGGGGTCACTTCGAATTGCTGAAACCACCATTCAAGTAATTTTATTTCTTTCATGGTAATTTTTAAATTTTTGAAGTCAATCGGAATCGGTAAAATTACCGCATTCCAATATATTTTATCGATCGAGTTCTTTTGTTTCTCGAAGTTGGTGTAAACCCCACCCGAGTTTTTATTATATATTCACTTGTTCCCGCACTACTAATTCAAGACCAAGTCTTGGAACCTTTGCTCTCTTTTTATTGTGTGCGAGGTTATTACATAAATGGCTCACCAAGAAGGGTATAGCACTGCACGCCCTCCCCTCTTCTCTAGTGAGGATTTTTGCTACTGGAAGAGTCGAATGGAATACCACCTCAAGAAGTAAGTCGAGATGTGGATAATCATCCAAACGGGTCTCGAACTTCCACTCGACGGTGCTAGAAAGCTAGTGTCATGCTAGAACTGGGACACCATCTTGATGAAGAAAATCGAGTCCGACGCCAAAGCAACCTGCACCCTTCAATGCGGCTTAACCAAAGAAGAGTTGAACCGAGTTGGCCTATTCTCAAGAGCGAAAGAACTATGGGAGAAGCTGATCGAGCTGCACGAGGAAACTTTCGATATGAAAATAAGTAAACATGATTTAATTTTGAATAAATTATAGAATATAAAAATGTAGGAAGGTGAGTCAGTGAACAAGCTCCATGCTCGCATACAAGATCTACTGAATAGACTACACGCGATCGACAAAAGGTGGGAAATCGTGGCGTCATTAGGTATGCATTAAATGCATTTCCAAGGAACACCTTGTGAGCATCCATGGAAGATGCCTATAAAGTGTCTAAGGATTTGTCATTAATCAAATTAGATGAATTATTTTCTGAATTTGAGTTACATGAGCAGACTAATACTACTCCGGCCAAGAAAGGAATTTCTTTGATTGCAGGTACGAGCAGAACACGGGAAGCAAAAAAAAGCGCAGAACTGAACCCGAGTCCGAACAAGAACCAAACTCAGAAGAACACGATGACGAGATAGCATCCGAACTCGTCAACCTTGTATGAAAGCTCTACAAGAAGAAGAAAGGATTCACCAAGAAGGACATCAACAAAGTGATTCAGTCAAAGACAGTACAATAAAGTCCAAAAGTAAAGTTTGAGGTAACCTGCTATGGATGCAACAAAAAGGGACACATTAAAGCCAATTATCCGAACCAAAAAGAAGTGAAGAAGCAAAGGAAGAAGAAAGCACTACAGGCGACATGGGATGAGTCTTTTTAAGAAGACTCTCACGAAGAGCTCGAACAGACGAGCTTCCTCACGCTTACAGCTCGAGAACAAGTCGACGAATCAAAAATTGAGAGCGAGTAGAAAACAGAATTCGAAAGAAGCCACATATTCGTATCCATTTCCGAATGGCCTAACTCCACTGTAAGTACTTCTTAGATAACTAAATTGCATAATTTGGTTAATTATCTTATGCGTAAGTTAGCCAAATCCAACCTCCGAGTCAAGTCACTCCAAAAGGAGGTAACAATCCTTAAGGAGGAGACTAAACTAAGTCCTTTGATTGAGCCAATTCAAAATGGGAATTCAACTCAAGTCCAACAACTTGAGGAAGAAAATTCCAATTTGAAAACTCAAGTTAAAGAACTAAAGAATATGTTGGAACGGGTCACCTTGGGTTTCAAGAATCTTGATTTGATTCTTGGAAAACAAAGAGCCATATACAACAGATCCGGATATGGATTTAAGGCAAAACAAAAATACAAATCTTACTTATCACTTGTAAATAGAGCAAATGAAAAAATAATCCAAGCATGGGTCCCCAAGTCGAACTTGATTAATCAAGTTGGATTTGGTCAATATTGGGTCTCCAAGGATCAAATTCATTACCTTGATAGATCCTATCGAGGCTATGATCCAGGGGGAGCCAATAGAAAAATCATCTTTACCGATAAATAGATTTGTTTAATGTTTGCTTTACTATTTTTCTTATACATGCTTAGACTAGACTAGATAAGGGCCTAGGCGTAATTCACACTTGACTAGTTAGACCTAGGAGTTTTAGAAAGGAAATTAAATATCCAATTTCTTTGAAAGGCTTTGTCTAAAAGTGATGGATGATCTCATACCTAAGAAGGCCTAGTGCCTCGCCATAGTATGGAAGTCAATCATTGAAATAAATATTTAATTGACTAACTGTAAAACCTTAGTCTAACTCAATTGTAAATCAATTCTTAGATGATAATCTAAATTAAAGATAAAATTAACTATTTCACAAAAACCTATAAGGTTCCCTGATTGATAATTTAGAAAAGGGTGAGATGAACTTGTTGGACCCCGTGGTAGTTTTGATGTGATCAACCAAGTTAGTTAGGTCTTGCTGTGTTTGATCCCTGTGTCTGAGTGTGCAGGAGCTTAGGAACACAGGAAGTCGAGCGGAAGACGCAGCTAGCGAGAAGGACGGCACGGGAAAGGAGCCGACGGGCTCGGTGCGTCCGAAGGACGAGAAAGCTGCGGAAGAGTACTCCGGTGGGCGTGAAGAGCGTACGCGACGTTCGAGGGACGTTAAGCCGGGACGGAAGGCTGCTCGAGGAAGGCCGGAAATTGGGTTCGGGTGAGCCCTATTTCGGTTGGCCACAATCACCCAAAAGATCGGAGCATCGGAAGTCGCAACAAGCTGGAAACGAACTCAAAGGGCGCCTTCCAGCTCTCCGAGGTGCCTCCAAAGGCGCCTTCAACCAGGTTGAAGGCACCTTCACCAGTGGGCGCTTATTGAAGGCGCCTTCAACAGTCAAAATTGATTACGTTCGGATAGAGTTCTATCCATGACCGTAATGCGGGCGCCTTGGACCCTCGGATAGAATTTCGAGGCTATTTAAAGGCCGAGCTAGGAATTAGATAACAACTCAAGCAATCAATCATAGCAATTCCTAAGCAACTAGTGAACTTCAAAAGTGTAAAAGGCTTCAGAGAAGGAGATTTTTCTTACTACGCTTTTCCCGGATTAACAACCTCCTTGGTTGTAACCAGGTTAAATCTCTGAGTCTTTTCCATTCGTGTTTCTTTTTCTGTTTCATTAATTTAGTTGCTGATTTAAATTCTGAGTTGAAATCTGAGGAGGGTATAGTTTGTTTTTGTTTTCAGCAATTCACCCCCCTCTTGCCGGTCTCCGCTGCACCAACAAGTGGTATCAGAGCCTGATCGCCTCAGAAGGACTAACCGCCAACTGAAGCACTACGATCAAGACGATGGCCGGAGCAAACATCCATCCTCTGAAGTTTGACGGAGACTTCGCCACCTGGAAGCGCAAAATGGAAGTATTTTTCAAAACGGATTTTGATATTCTTATTACAATGAAATATGGTTTTGCAGCGCCGAAAGACAAAGAAGAAAACACATGCAGCAAGAAGGAGCAAGCCGATTTCGTCGCCAACGGAAAGGCGGAGTTCCACCTGCTTAGCGTGCTGCCACCACAAGAAGTAAATCGGATCGGAAGCTACGTCTCAGCGAAAGATCTCTGGGAAAAATTCCTGGAACTACACGAAGGTACTTCCGAAGCAAAGCTAGCGAAGCGCGACATCCTCCGGAACCAGTTAACGAACCTCCGGATGAACCAAGGCGAGAAGGTAGCGCAACTCCAAGCGAGAATCAAGGAGCTAATAATGCAACTAACGAACCTTGGAGAAGAGGTAACCAACCGGGACTCCATCCGGTACGCGCTCAACGCCTTCCCTAGAACTCCAGAGTGGGCTTCCTTAGTAGATGCGTATTACATCTCTAAGGATCTCGAGGTAAGTACTTTTGAACTTCACAAATCTCGAGTTTCAGAACCCAACGGAGCAAAGAAGACAAGTCAGAACATTGCCCTAAAGGCAAAAATAAACAGTTCTGACTCTGAAGCCTCAGTCGACGAATCAGAAGCGGCACTACTGGTAAAACGCTTCAATAAATTTTTTAATACTAATAAATTTAAATCGCAGAGGCATGATCGAAAGAAGAGGACGGTTCGCTGCTACAATTGCAACGAAGAGGGACACATCAAAGATGACTGTCCAAAGCTAAAGAGAAAGGAGAAAGAAAAGGCAAAGCCAAAATACAAGAAACCAGAACCCTCCAAGCACAAGAATCTGAAGGCTACTTGGTCAGATTCGTCATCCTCCGAATCGGAAGTCGAAGAATTCTCGGGACTAGCACTGATGGCCAACCATCAGAAAGAAGAAACGTCCAGCTCAGAGATGAGCATCGATGAAGGGAGAGGAACATCAGAAGAAGAAAGCAGCAGTGAAGGGGGAGCGTCACCAGACCAGGTAAGTAAGGTACGCAATCTAACCCCAACTCAATCTTTCAAATTTATCAAGTCTCTTTCTAAAGAGTTAGACCAATTAGAAAAAGAGAATGCTGAACTAAAGTTGAACTTAGCAAGAGCATGCCCGTTAGAAATGTATGATCATCTAAAATCAGAAAATGAAAATTTAAAATTAGAAATTGAAAAATTGAAAAATGATGCATACTTAAAGAAATTTCCAAAGTCAAAAATTAGGACTTATGGTAAATTAAATTGGTATATAAGGAAACATCAAGGTCAACTTAGAAAAATACCAAGAAACTATGTACCCCCTAGATTTTTGAATAATCCTGTAGGAGGGAACCTCTATTGGGTTCCAAAATCTGTGCTTAATTAATTTTTCAAAAATTAAAAGCTTATAGTGAGAGAATTAAACATTGAAATTCTTTATGGAAGCTTTGTCTAAGGAAGTGGTTGTTGCTCCAATAACCAAGAAGGCCTAGTGCCTCGCCACGACCTGGAAGCTAAAATATTGGAAGAAAATGTTTAATTAACGTTTTTGAAAAAGCATTAAACTAGAATCAAATAATGCTTTAAAAGTTTTTCAATCTTTTTAAATTCTAAAACGTCAGATTGTGAAAATTAAAAAAAATATATATATATATATATTTATTGACTTAGAAACTTTTATTGACTTAGAAATTTTTTTCTGGAAATTCAAAAATTTGACTTAAAATTTTTTTTGTAGAAAATTCAATTTGACTGAGAAATTTTTTTTCCCTAGAATTTTTTTTTTTAAATTCAAAAATTTAACTTAGAATTTTTTTTTTAAAAAAAAAAATTCTATGCATTTCACTTAACTTATTTGTTTCATATTTAATAACCCCATTTTTGCTGTGATCAAAGGGTGAGAGAAAAGTACAAGTTTAGGGGGAGTTAGAAGAAATTTAAAATTTCTGTTATTATTTTTTATAAAAAGTGTTGCAATTTTACTAATTGCAAAAATTATGCATAACTTGTTAGTTTAGTAATTTTTCTTTAAAATTACTTTTTATGTCTAGTTTAACCCTAACTTGAACTTGGGTTGATGCACATCAAAAAGGGGGAGATTGTTGGACCCCGTGGTAGTTTTGATGTGATCAACCAAGTTAGTTAGGTCCTGCTGTGTTTGATCCCTGTGTCTGAGTGTGCAGGAGCTTAGGAACACAGGAAGTCGAGCGGAAGACGCAGCTAGCGAGAAGGACGGGAGGGCTGCGGAAGAGTACTCCGGTGGGCGTGAAGAGCGTACGCGACGTTCGAGGGACGTTAAGCCGGGACGGAAGGCTGCTCGAGGAAGGCCGGAAATTGGGTTCGGGTGAGCCCTATTTCGGTTGGCCACAATCACCCAAAAGATCGGAGCATCGGAAGTCGCAACAAGTTGCCTGACTGGAGGCGCCTTCAACCAGGTTGGAGGCGCCTTCAACCAGGTTGGAGGCGCCTTCAACCAGAGGCGCCTTCAACAGGTCAAAATGACCGTTTACGTTCGGATAGAGTTCTATCCGCTGACCGAGCTGTGGAGGCGCCTTGGACCCTCGGGATAGAATTTCCAGAGGCTATTTAAAGGCCCCTGGAGCTAGGAATTAGATAACAACTCAAGCAATCAATCTGTTAGCAATTCCTAAGCAACTAGTGAACTTCAAAAGTGTAAAAGGCTTCTCCGCCTTCAGAGAAGGAGATTTTTCTTACTACGCTTTTCTACAGTCCTGGATTAACAACCTCCTTGGTTGTAACCAGGTTAAATCTCTGAGTCTTTTCCATTCGTGTTTCTTTTTCTGTTTCATTAATTTAGTTGCTGATTTAAATTCTGAGTTGAAATCCGAGGAGGGTATAGTTTGTTTTTGTTTTAAGCAATTCACCCCCCTCTTGCCGGTCTCCGCTGCACCAACAGAACTTAGGTAAAAATTTATAATAAATTTTAAATTAATTAATTAAATAATATTAATCAAATTAATTAATTAATCTTAATCAAATAAATTAATTAAATAAATAATCTTAATCAAATAAATTAATAAAACTGATAAATCTTAATAAATTAATAAATAATTAATCAATCTAACCAATTCATAACTTAACTTAATAAATTCAATTAAACATAAAACCATCTCACGGTCACCCATAGGGGATAACATGATTGAAAACCTTGATTGGGTGAGATGGAAAATAAGGGACTGAACCCAATCCAATCTATCTTACAATCCTTTAAAATTGGTTCCAAATCAATACTTTATGTGTAGGAACATAAAAATTTGGACCAATAGATATTGGATAGTGGATGCTCCAGACACATGACTAGAGACCGATTGAAGTTTACCAATATAAAATTCAAAAATCTAGGGTCAGTTGTATTCGGCAACGACGGAACACTTAAGGTAATCGGAACAAGTAATATCAAACTGAGTTCTAATTTTATATCCAAAAAGTTTTATTAGTTGATCAATTGAATTTTAACTTACTTAGCATTAGTCAGTTATGTGACTCTGGGTGCTTAGTCACATTTTCAAACTCTGAGTGTCTAATTAAAAATATCAAAAATCCTGAAATTTCACTTAAGGGAATTAGGAAATAAAACATCTACACAATTGACCTATCAACCTCCTCAATAAGGTGTCTTCTGACACAACAAGAGGAAACTAAGTTGTGGAACAAAAGATTGAGTCACACTCATACTAGACTCATTTCAAAAATGAGTCAAAATGACTTAGTTAGAGGTTTACCCAAATAAAAAATTATAAAAAATATAATCTGTAATGCTTGCCAATAGGGTAAACAGACCAAGTCAACCCACAAGTTAACCAACTTAAATAGAACTAACTCAATACTTGAGCTCTTACACTTAGACCAGTTTGATTCACATGGAGCCAAGTCTCTAAGCAAAAACCAATATTGCTTAGTTATAATTGATGATTACTCAAGATTTACTTGGGTAAAATTTCTAAAAACTAAAGATGAAACTTATGAAATATTTAAATCCTTTTGCAAGTTGATAGAAAATGAAAAAGATACTAAAATTAAAAGACTTAAAAGTGATCATGGAGGGGAATTTGAAAACCATAAATTTACTAAATTTTGTGACATTAATGGATACAAACATGAGTACTCATGCCTTAGAACCCCCCAACAAAATGGTCTAGTAGAACGAAAAAATAGAACCCTACAAGAAGCCGCTAGAACCATGTTAAATGAATATAACTTAAATAATCAATTCTGGGCTGAGGCAATAAATACGACTTGTTACATTCAAATGCTATAACAAAAATATTAAAAGACAATAGATTTTATCCGTTGTCGTAGGCCCTTAAAATCGTTGTAACTGACTGTGTTGTTAAAAGTGCAAGCTATGACAACGGTTTAAAACCGTTGTCTTTGAATGAAATGATAACAGTTTTGCAACAGTTTAAAATCGTTATCTTTGAATAAAAAGACAATGGTTTAAAACTGTTGTTGTTTAGAGCACTTTTAATAACACTGTCAGTTACAACAATTTTTAGGGCTATGACAATAGTTTTTGACCATTATCTTTGAGGGTGATAGAAAACATCAATGATTTTAAACCATTGTCTTTTAAACTATTGTCTTTTAATACCAATATATCATATTTCAATATAAATATATAATAAAGAATCATAATCACAAAAGAAAGAATGTTCTCCATATTAATGTCATTCAAAATGTTACTTATAGAAGAATTACAATCATAAAAGAAGAAACAAGTCTCATATTCAAATAAAATTTATCTTACAAATAAATAAATAAACTCTATTTACAACTAATAAAAAATAGCCAAAAGACTAGAAACTTGTGATGATGGTTCATGCCATGTAGGATTGCACTTAATTATTGTCAACCCAAGTCCTATCAAAATCTTCAACTTGTAGGATTTCATTAAGCTCCTCTTTCTCACTTGTTGATTCTTCCATGTCAACCTTTTCCATTGCTGATCATCTGTTCCATAATAAATCCAATCTTCCCCACACTAACTCCATCAAAAAGTCTAATCTTTCCACCCCTTTGATAAGGCACCAGGAGATCAACAACCTATTGATCGAGTAATAACATGAAAAAAATATGCATTCTCCATATTTTGGAAGGGATAACATACATTGAACGAGAAATAACAATCACAAATATAAAAGCATGTCGAACATTTTCTGAATTCATTTAATTAATATGAAAAAATATACTATGAAGTTAGAACACTGAAACAAACTAACTTCCTACAAACCATTCGATACAGTATCATGAAATGAAAAACAAAGGTATGTTATCTGTTTTAGCTCTCTTTTAAGAAGCAACACTTTCATGGTGAATTTGATATAAAGACACAGAAAATCATAAAATGTTTTGGGAGACAACATTTAGTATTATTTAGGATACTTATTACATGGGTAATTATATCAGAATGCTGACACAAAGAAGGCGAAAGAGATTGCAACTTATCTATTTACATGAATAAATACTCACTTGTAATATGTTATAACAACAAAATATAAGTAGAGTAACCATGAAATGTATTTTTTGGATCCTTAACAAACTCAATGAAAATGAAAACAAAATATCAGACCTGGTGTATGTAAACTGAAGAGAAGAAAAAACTTTGAACTTAAAAGAAATGAAACGTAATTGATGTTTAATCGGGCTAAATTTCAAGATTGTAACATATATAATCAATTGCATTAGTACCATCTCCTGAGAAAAGATAAGGAAAATAGGCATGCATGTTATAGAGAAAATTCATAAGACCACATGTTTTGATTTGGAGCAAGTCTATATAAAACATGCACTATACATTACCCTCCAATGCAATTGCTGACATGTCACTAAATGACTTTCAACGGACTCTGCATTTGAGGTAGTTAATCCACTTAAACTTTTTTTTTACCAACTCCCGGTTGGATTTTTAATCATCAAGTGTCTAGTTAATCGTGACCTACTTGGACTTATACATTATCAACTCCTTATTAGATTTCTAACCTCCAAGTGTATGGTCAACCGTAACCCCACTTGGACTTCTCCATTGCCAAGTATCTGATCAACTTTGATCAACTTGACTTTTCGCTCAACCTTCCACATCCATATCCACATCAATTTTGATTAACTTGATCTGAGATTGATTGCACCTATAATCTTCTTCTCTAACAAACTCTCTTTCTATTTGACGTCACACTCTCGTCAACAAACATATTGATCAAATATCAAAATTCAACTTGAGCCAACTTGAGCTTGGTTAATCTTAACCAGAGGTGGATTATACAAACGATCTCCACCATTTTTATGTTTAAAAATATATTTAAGTTAGGTCAACTCATTAGCCCTTCTTATGCCAAAACATAAATAAAGGTTTCTAACTTGAATTCTTCATTCTCCCCCTTTAGTGTACATCAAAAGTCTCCTCAAATTCCATATGTCAACATCTCAAAGGTTTCCTACCTTCTATTTTCTCTTATGCTAAACTTTGAGCATACATTCCTTCAAAAATATATATCTCCTTCATTCACCAATTCTTGCAATTGTTCATTCTTTCCATTTCATACCTAAGTCATTTCTTATACCCTTAAAGTGAACCAAAGCATGTTCCACTTCAATCATTACATTAATATTATTTTAGAGTTCCTAAACCTTATAAAATTCCAATTTCTATGTTATGAGATTAAAAATTGAAACTTGAATCTTAACCCTCTTTCAATTTCTCATTTTTCTCCCTTTAACATCCCTTCATTTTCATTAAGAAAATTCCCTTCAAATGAATATCCAAATATGTCAGAGGGTTAGGGATAACAAATATACCAAGAAGTGAGTAATATGATTAAAATAAAGTAAATCACTCTATTCGCCCCCTCTAGCTATTAGGACCCATGCAAGCTTGGGGGGGGGGGGGGGTGAATAGCTTTGTTTACATTGAGTTGATTGTAGAATGAAAACTTGAATAAATCAACAACACAATGAAAACAAGGTTAGTTTTACTTGATTCACCGCCTCCAAAGGCAACTACGTCAAAGGCCTAGTCCTAATGAACTACCACTATCCTTATCCTTCTTGGATACCTTATAGAGGAAAATAAACCTCTTTCAACTTGTTTCTTGCAATCAATACAACAAAAAACCAAAATGCAAATACAAATACAAATGAAAGCAAAATAACTTTACTAATGAAATTTGGTTTTGGATGCTTTCTTGTTGTTATATACTATCTCTTGATGGTAAATAATGCAACAACACTTCGTCTTTAATCCCTCAAGAACCAACTATGAAAATCTCCTTGAAACCCTTCTTTTATAGCCTTTAGGTCAAGATTAAATTCCGGCTATTAGTCAATTGATCTTACCGATCAGTCGATTGATCCACTTAGATTCAAACTTTGCTTTGACCTATCAACTCAATGGCTCCATTTATCTCAGTATCAGTTGACTACCCATTGTCATTAGTCAACTATTGCCTAATCAGTCAAATATCAAAGTCAAGTTCAGAACGTTTTGTTCGCTCGAATAGTGGCATCAGTCAATTGATACACTCTATTAGTCGACGAGTGACATAAGTCAAGTTTTATAATATAATTTTGAATATTATATTTGTTGCTATAGTGTCATTAGTCAATTAATCAAACCCATTAATTGATTGTTATTATAGAAAATTATTGTTTATGATTATTGTATCAAATTTCTATTCATAATTACTATACCATAGTTTCTATAGCAAATTCTAAAAATATTCCAAACCTAATTTTGGGGTTTAGAGTCCATCAATCAATCAATATAATCTATTAATAGACTAATACTCATGTTTCATCTTTATCAAAGTCAAATTCTCATCTTCCTTGGTGTCTAGCTGACCTCAACCTACTAGGACTTCCTTTGCTCATTATCTAATTAACCTTGACTAATAACTATCATTTAAACATATTATTTTAGTGTGGTTTATCAGTGTTTCTATCTTCTTATGTATCAAAGTCGATGTTTTTAGTGTGTTTCATGAGTTAGGATATTTGGTAGTCTTCATTTCAATCCCTATTTATTTGATGAATATTATTTGATTATATTTTATTTTATAGGCATTGAGCGAGACAATAATTGAGAGGAGGAACATCGATTTGGTCCAATCTAGTTTGGTTCAATTGCACATGCTTAGAGGAGAGCAAGGGAAGAAGAAGCCTAGTTTTAGAAGGCTAAATCAAAGCCCAATTAGAGGAACCCTAATATCAACTCCAATTCAGCAAGTGAACTGGTCTGGTTCAATCTGGTTCAAGAAGGAATGGTGTAATTAGAGATCAAAATGGGAATTTGGTTCAATTCAAAACCGGTCCGATTTAGCTGAGGCTTTTACAAGGGAAACCGGTTCAATGAAAACTTGGCTTCGGGCAAAGTACGGTTCACGATTCTCTTCGTCAAATCCTTCGGCTGTAACACCCACAAAACTATAAGATAAGTATATGGGTGTTAGTTGCTTTAGAGCATAAAAGTTAGAAGAATCAAAAAGAAAAAAAAAAATAAGAGAAATAAAAGAAGAGGTGAAGGTTTGAACCTTGAACCTCTCATAAAGAATAGAAATAAAATTATGTATGATAACCACTAGGATAATGAATAACATGTGAATGGGAAATGATGGAAATTATAGTTAAAAGTAAAGATATAATTAAGTGAGGGAACAAGAGAAAATCAAGTAGCTTTCCTTCCTCTTGTTTACCTCTTGGTTAAGAAAAGGAGTAGCAAAAGACAAGTTGTTTTCCTTCCTTCTTTCTTCTCTATTTTCGTGGGGTTTAAGGGAATAATGAAGAGAAGAGTTAAGGGGAAGGAATGAAGACACATTCTCATTAGAAAAATACATGCATGCATTAAAGAGGAAAGGAAGCAAAGTTCACCTTTGTAACTTCCACGTCCCACTTAGCATAAAAAGGAAAGGAACTAAAGGATTTCATTTTTTTTTCCTTCCCCCTCACCCTTGCCGAGACTAGAAGCCTCCTTCCTCATCTCCACAAGCCAAGTTTAGGTTTCTCTCTAAGATAAAACTAAACTACAAGAAGGAGCCTTCAAGGTGTACCCTTCCAAGCAAGAGAAAAATCAAGAGTGCTAGAAGAAGAAGCTCCCTTCTTCCTCTTCACCAAGGGTACCAATTCTTTAAAGATTAACAAGTGAACACTAGGTAAGCTTCCCCTCACCTGTGGTACAATAGTTTATACGGTTTTTCCATGGAGATAGATCGCTTAAAAACCTAGGACTTGCTTTGAGAAAATTCGGCCAAAAACAAGAAGAAGAGTCTAAGAAAGTTGTAATTGGATATGCTTACTATTTTTCTTGTGACATGTATTTTATGTAAAAGGTTAATCTAAGGTTTCCATGCTAGAATAAATAATGAAAAATTAGATCCATAAGCCTTACACTCTCGGCCAAGCATGAACAAGAAGACTAGGTAAGTTAAGACTCAAACTAAGCATGTTTCCTTATTCTTTTGTTATGTACCCTATGATAATGAGGTTGTTAACCTTTTCTATTACTTGTATGTTGTTTGAAACTCCATTTCCATGCTCATGAATATTCGACCATATAAGAAGTAAAGGCCTAGAAGAGTTTTAAACCTAAGACTAAGCATGCTAAGATTTTTCCTAAGACAAGATATGAAGCTAAAATGTTATGACATGATTGTATGTTAGTTATGAATCTTATTTCATGCCTATGAAGGTTCGGTTATGATGAGATTTGAATGTCTAGGAAAGTTGAAACCAAGGCTAGGAGGCTCATGACCTTCTTGATAAAATAATATGAAACTAGTTGATGTTTTTATGGATTGCTTGTTACATAGAATTTTGGTTATATATAACTTTCGGCCACACCAAGTTTTTAAAGCTAGGATGTGTAGATTTGTAACTAAATTTACTCATGTTGTTCCTTGTTATGATACCATGAAAATTGTGTAGGGTTTCCATGCTTTTAGGCCATATGAAAAACAAAACCAAGCTCATATGTTTCGGCCACCTTTGGATTAAAGGCCTAGGAAAATTAGAACCCAACTTATATATGTTCATGATGTTTCTTGTGGTAAGTACTATGAAAGGTAGTTGTGTTTTCCATGCTCTTATGCCACTAGAAACTTAATTTCATGCTTGATAGGTTTCGGCCAATACTAGAGTAAAGGCCTAGAGAAATTTTGAAAACCAACTTACATATGTTCATGATGTTTCTTGTGATAAGTACTATGAAATGTAGTTGTGGTTACTGTTGGGGTTGCAAAGGTTGCAAACATAGTCCCATATTGGAAACACATGGGAAAGATCATGGGTTTATAAGAGAAAAGATATCTCCATTAGCATGAGGCCTTTTGGGGAGAGCCCAAGAGCAAAACCATGAGGGCTTAGGCCCAAAGTGGACAATATCATGCTATTGTGGAGATATCTAAATTCTTTTCGATCCTACAATTGGTATCAGAGCCCGGACTACCAGAAGGTTTAACCTCCGACTGTGCACAAGACTATGGTCTGATTGAGCCATGTGGGTACAATATTGACCTCGAACAAAGAAAGTGGGGGCTCCTATGTTCGGATCAAGAGGACCAGACACCAGGCAGGAAGTCCTAGTTGCGGCTAGGCAAGGAAGTCCTAGTAGGTCGGGTGGACCGAGGGGCAGGAAGACCTGGTGGGTCGAGGATCGGACGTGGGAAGCCTATGGTCCTTTGTTTGAGGGGGGGATTGTTGGGGTTGCAAAGGTTGCAAACATAGTCCCATATTGGAAACACATGGGAAAGATCATGGGTTTATAAGAGAAAAGATATCTCCATTAGCATGAGGCCTTTTGGGGAGAGCCCAAGAGCAAAACCATGAGGGCTTAGGCCCAAAGTGGACAATATCATGCTATTGTGGAGATATCTAAATTCTTTTCGATCCTACAATTTACCTACCGATCATACTAAGCCTTGGGCGTATTAGCCAAAGCTAACTCAAGGGTTAGTATGATGTGGATCTTGTCCCACAAGAATTATAGAATTCAGTGGGAGCATCATTTAATTAAAAGGCCTAATTAAATGATTTTTAAAGAATATGATATTTATTTCTGCAAATTTTTCTGTTGTAGATAACCATGACGTCGAACACGAATTCTTTCTCCCTGCGATCTGTCCTTGAGAAGGACAAGCTCAACGGAGCTGGTATACAGAACTTGAGAATAGTTCTCACCAGGAGCGTAAGCTGGAGCAGCCCATTCCGGAGGCTCCTCCGCCAATGCCCCGCGAGCCGACAAAGATGCTTACAAGAAGCATCAAGACGACGCATTAGATGTGTCCTGTCTAATGCTCGCGACCATGAACTCGGAGCTGAAGCAATATGAGTTGATGGGCGCTTTTGATATGGTTGAGCATCTTCGCCAACTATATCGGGGACAAGCGAGGCATGAGAGATTTGAGATCTCGAAGGCACTGTTTCAGTGTAAGATGTCGACGGGGCTCCTGTAGGTCCTTATGTACTCAAGATGATTGGGTACATAGAGAACCTACAAAGACTGGGTTCCCACTTGGCCAAGGCCACTGACTTGATCTTGCAGTCCTTGCTGGATAGCTATAGTCAATTCGTTCTCAACTATAACATGAACGAGATTGACAAGCCGGAGCTACTTAGTATGTTACGAATCAGAGATTAACCTTAAGAAGGTTAAGCCCATTCCGATGGTCCAGCATAAGGGCAAGGCAAGCCCAAAGGCAAAGGAAAGTCCCAAGCCAAGGGCAAAGGCAAGGCACTTGAAGCCTAAAGGAGGGGTCTCCAAGGATGCTACTGTTTCCACTACCACCGGGCACTGGAAGAGGAACTGTAAGGTATACTTGGAAGATCTTAAGAAGAAGTGAAGTGAGACTTCCACTTCAGGTATATATGTCATAGAAGTCAATCTATCTATTTCTACATCATGGGTATTAGATACTGGATGCGCTTCTCACATTTGTCTTGATGTCTGGTAGAAATAGCGAGCATTGGCAAGGCGAGTGGACCTACGAGTAGGCAATGGAGCACAGTTTCGCTATTTGTAGGAACTTATCACTATCTCTACCCTCAAGGCTTGTACTAGATTTAGATGATTGTTGTTATGTGCCTGCTCTTACTAAGAACATAGTTTCAGTTTCTTGTTTAGAGAAGAAAGGATACTCTTTTATAATAAAAGACAAATGTTGTTCTGTTTATTTGAAAGATATGTTCAATTGTAGTGCACCACTAATAAACGGACTCTATATTCTAGACCTTGAGAGCCCTATCTATAACATTAGTACCAAGAGGTTCAAGTCAAATGACATGAACCAAACATACCTCAGCACTGTCGTAGGTCATATAAATGACAAGCGCTTATCGACTCCATAAGGATGGTTTGCTGGACTTATTTGATTTAGAATCATATGAGATATGTGAGTCATGCCTACGAGGCAAGATGACCAAGACCCCCTTTAGTGGGCATAGCGAGAGAGCAACTGATTTGTTAGGACTCATACAAAGTGATGTATGTGGCCCTTTCAATGTTGCTGCTAGAGGCGGTTATAGATACTTCATCACATTTACTGATGATTTTAGTAGATACAGTTATGTGTACTTGATGACACATAAGTCTGAATCCTTTGAAAAGTTCAAAGAATTCAAGAATGAAGTACAGAACCAGCTTGGCAAGAGTATTAAGGTACTTCGATCAGATCGAGGTGGTGAATACTTAAGCCATGAGTTTCGTGACTACTTAGCTGAGTGTGAGATTTTATCCCAACTCACTCCTCCTGGAACACCACAGTGGAATGGTGTATCCGAAAGGAGGAATCGTACCTTATTAGATATGGTACGATCTATGATGAGTTACACAGATCTTCCGACATATCTATGGGGATATGCTCTAGACACGGCAGCTTTCATACTCAACCGAGTTCCATCAAAGGTCGTGATAAAGACACCATATAGGATATGGACTGGGAGAGATGCCCAGGTGTCTTTCATGAGGATTTGGGGTTGTGAGGGTTACGTTAGACGTCAAGTCTCAGACAAATTAGGACCCAAATTCGACAAGTGCTTTTTCATTGAATATCCCAAGGAAACTAAGGAATATTACTTCTACATTCCCAGTCAGCACAAGGTAGTTGTGGCAAAGACTGGGGTCTTTCTAGAAAGAGACTTTGTTTCTAGAAAGACTAGTGGGAGCGCGTTCGATCTTGAAGAAGTTCAAGATGCGAACAATAGCTGATGGAATTGAATTGAAACCACAAAGTGTTGTGGATGATGTTGTTCCACAAGGTGTTGAGGAACAACAACCGGTTCAAGTAGACATACCTCTTTGCAGTTCTGTACGTCGTCAGCCTGAGATACTCATTTCTCTTGTCGACCATGATGACATTGTGCTCATAGAGGATGAGCCCACCACCTATTAGGAAGCTGTGATGAGATTCCGAGAAATGGCTAGAGGCCATTCTCGGAGCTGGAATCTTCGATTCGATGATGTGATCAAACAGTTTGGTTTCATCAAGAATGAAGATGAGCCTTGTGTCTACAAGAAGGTTGTAGAAAACATAGTTGTCTTCCTCATATTGTATGTGGATGACATACTACTCATTGGGAAGGACATCCCTATGCTTCAGTCTGTCAAGACCTGGCTAAGGAGTTGCTTCTCAATGAAGGACTTAGGTGAGGCATCCCACATTCTTGGGATACAGATCTATAGAGATAGATCTAAGAGATTGCTTGGCCTAAGTCAGAGTACATATATTGACGAGGTACTCCTATGGTTTGCCATGCAGAACTCCAAGAAGGGATTTCTGCCGATGTCACATGGCATGAGTCTTTCGAAGACTCAAGGTCCCTCTTCTAGAGAGGAGAGAGACCGCATGGATCAGATCCCTTATGCCTCAGCCATAGGATCGATCATGCACGCCATGCTATGTACTCGACCTGATGTCTCGTATGCATTGAGCATGACGAGCAGATACTGGTCAGATCCAGGTGAAAGTCACTGGATAGCGGTTAAGAATATTCTTAAGTACTTAAGAAGGACTAAAGAATATTTCTTGATATATGGAGGCAATGATGAGCTAACTGTAAAGGGTTACGGTGATGCGACTTCACCGATCGGGATGATTACCGATCGCGATCAAGGTTCGTGTTTTGCTTAGATGGTAGTGTTATGAACTGGCAGAGTTCACAGCATTCAACGCTTCCATCTCATTCGAGAGATTATCGATAGAGGAGATGTGAAGATTTGCAGGTACCTACAGAGGCTAACATCGCAGATCCCTTGACCAAGGCTTTGTACGGGAGGAAGCATGATGGTCACACTAGGTCTTTAGGCCTTAGAGCCTATACTGATTGGCACTAGTACTAGTGGGAGATTGTTAGTTAGAGCCCTAGAGCCACTCATTTGATGATTGTATGGACTCATGTATATCATATTCTTGTATATCAATAAAGACATTTGTTTGGTTATTATACTTATTTATATTAGTGCCAAATAGACTAAGTATAATAGCGTCCTTGAGTAGAAGGTTCATACCTATATCAATCGATTAGTTGAATCGATAGTGAGATGATATAGGGAACACTACTCTAAATCATTCCTAGTCGAGTATTAACATTCAGGGACAATGTTTATACAATAAGACTAGCATGTAGGTCAGCTCGATGACTTGATCTCACAAGTCATGGATATAGAGATATCAAGCTGACACATGGGTATGCATTAGAGAATGTATACTGAATGACCCGCCATGAAAAAGTATCATGGATCGTTATATGAGTGTTATATACTTTCTCATGTGACTATTAGTATGATTATTAGTCCTTAGACCTGAAGTCACCATGGATCCCTACATAAGGAGTTATGTACTTTGGTTTCGTCAAACGTCACCCGTAACTGGGTGGACTATAAAGGCGATTACTGGGTATATAACGAATTATGTAGAGGGATGTGAGTGATGTAGATGGGATCTATCCCTCCCATATGACGGGAGCGACATCGGTATTCTTGATAGAGTGAGACCACTAAGTGCATGGCCATGCCCAAATGAGTCAACATTAGATGTTGAGCTCATTTGATCGAGTGAGTCTACTTGGAGTTCAAGATTTAGATTGATTAGAGGATGACACGGTCTATGCCTCATATTGATCAATCTAGACGTCTAGGATAGAAGGACACTTGTCATTATTTTGTGAGTAGTCACAATTGGTAGTCACAAGGTGATGTCGGATCTCGACATTCTTGTAACTTGGGTAGTAATGATGTGTTGCTAGATACCGCTCATTACTTATGCTCCTAAATGGGTTTAGGGCATTGCCAACGTTACAAGAACCTATAGGGTCACACACTTAGGACAATTAGATGGAGATTAGGTTCATATGATGAACCAAGAGGATTAGATTCATTTGATGAATCAAATTGAATTAAGAGTAATCCTAATTGGGCTAACTTGAGTTCGACTCAAGTTGATTCATGTGTTAAATGAGTCTAATTTAGATTTTGACTCATTGAATCAATTTAATTTAATGAATTAGATTCATTATATTAAGTTGGCTCGAATCAAATGGTTGGATTAGATCCACCATGGTAGAGATTGAGTCAAGTTTGACTTGACTTGAGAAGGAAGACCAAAGGTCAATTTTGACTTGACCTTTTTGCCACCTCATTGGTGAGTTGGCATTAGGTGGACCAATAATGATGTTCCACATCATCATGGGTGCCACCTCATGGAAGTAACAAAGCCACTCTCTTAATGGTTTCATATTAATTGCAATTAATCCAATTAATATGATTTTATGGTTTCATATTAATTGCAATTAATGCAATTAATGTGAATTTTGAAATGTGGCCGGCCACTTGGTTTTTGGGTGGAAAAATTCATTTTTCATTCACTTGTGTGCATCTTCCTCCTTCTTCCTCTCAAGCTCTCCCTCTCCCTCTCCTCCCTTGGCCGAACCACATAGGTGCTAGCACACCTTGGTTTTTGGTCATCTCCATCTAGTGTGTCCGTGTGGATACTTCTAGAGGACCGGCGCTTGACGGTCTTGAGATCCGGCATCATTTGGACGAGCGGGCACGCGAAGGGCATCGCATCAAGGGTAAACACTTTTTCCTCATAGATCTAAGTAGTAGATCAGTTTTTGAACTCGTACAAGAAATAGTTTTTTCGGATTTTTATACGAATCTTTGCACGGATCTACGGCTTTGGGTCCTTCGGGGTTTTCGCGACGCGAAAAAGCGGTTTTCGCGGCTCGAAGAACCCAACAGTTACCATGTTCTTATACCACTAAAAACCTAGTTCCATGAGTTATAGGTTTCGGCCACCTTGAGTTAAGGGGTCTAGGAAGTTTGAAATTTAAAACAAATATGTTTATGTTGTTCCTCATGAAAATGTATAAGATATTGGCTTAAGGTTCAACACTTCCATGCTACTTGTAACCTAGAATGAGACAAGCTAGGGTTCGGCCATGATAAGATTAGGAGCTTAAGGAACTTAGAACCCAAACTAAATATGCTTAAGTAGTTCCCTATGAAATATGATATGATATGAGTTTAGGGTTTACATATTGCATGTTGCTTAGAACTTGTTTGCTCTTCATGAAAGGTTTCGGCCATGAAAGAATTAGAAACCTAGGAGGGCTTAAAAATTTAGGTTAACATGCTTATGACCTTTCTTATGTTAGTATGTGAAGATATCATGAAATTTTTATGTTTGTATGTTGTCTAGAGATCATGCCTCTACTCATGACTTTCGGCCATATGGGTTTAGTGACCTAGATATACCTCACATGCTATGAATGAATCAAGAGATGATATTTAATGATTTCATGAATGGTTATGTCTTTTTATGTTATGTGATATGTTCTTTCATGTATGCTTATGACCCATGTATGTGCTATGTGCTCAAATATGCTTACTTTATGATATGAGAAAATGATACGTTCATTATGCAAGCCTATGATTCATGCATGTGCTGTGTGCCCAAATATGCATACTTTATGATAAGTGATATGTTCATGATGTATGTTATGATTCATGCATGTGCTGTGTGCCCAAATATGCATACTTTATGATAAGTGATATGTTCATGATGTATGTTATGATTCATGCATGTGCTGTGTGCCCAAATATGCATGTTTTATGATATGTTAAGAAATATGATATGCATGAAATGATAAGAACTATGATATGTATGTCATGCTACTTTACTTTATGTATGGCTTGTACCAAGGGTGGGCTCCATAAGCGCCCCGGGGTCGATGGACTAAGAAACGGGCCTCGTTAGGGATGGGCTCCTAAGTGCCCCTAGGTCGATGGACTAAGAAACGGGCCTAGTATGTATGCCTTGTAGGGTTCAAGACTTGCTACCTTGGTCCTACATAGGACGCGCACATTTATGTATGTGGTACAAGCCGGGACCCTAATCATGTTAAGATTATGTTTAAGTATGTATTGTATAAAGTTTTCAAAAGACATGTTGCATATGTTGCATGATACATGTTTAGGAATTTACCATGCTTATACTTTATGATTATGTCATGATAGTTATGATGATGTTATGCTATTGTAACGCCCGAAAATTCTCAAAACAATTTTAGAATTATTCTATGATTTTTCTGGAATTTTTAGATATTTTTCCGAAATTTTCCGAGTATCGGAAGTAGCAAAAATAATTAGAACTGCAAAATAGCTTAGCCGGGAATCGAACCCGAGACCTATGGTATACGGGATAATGTTAGTAACCGGTGAACCCAGCAGGGCCATGCTGAAAGAAAGAGGAACCAATTATATTTATATTGGAGTTGGGTTCAATAATCCAACTAATATAAATTAAGAACTTAAGTTGGGTTTGGTTTATTTGAGATTTTGGTTCGGCAACATCCCTCTCCACCGAAACCCTCACGCCACCCTTCTCCTCTTCCTCCTTCTCTCGGCGCCCCTCTTCCTCCTCCTTCTCACGGCACACCAAGCCCAAGGGTCAAGGGAACTCCTTCCGGCGACGACTCCAACACGAAAAAGGTTCTTCCCCGCGAGAGGAACGCGAAGACGTGAGCGGATCGTCGAGAAGATCATCTACACCGGAATTCTAGCGAATAGAATCATAAGAAATTACGAATAGGAGGTAAGAAACCTCTCACCTACAGTATAATAGCTTCCGATTGAGTTTATATGCTTTAGTTAGGATGTATGCAGATTTTTTATCGATATCTAGGGTGTGTTTAACTCTCTTCACAGATTAGGGATTTAGTTGAGCACCTCTAGACGGGTCGGACACGTTTTCCCTCTTCAGATAGGAGGTTAGACGTTGTCGGGTGCCTAGAGGTGGTCTCCCTAATAGAGAGGAGAGCTAGGGCACACTAAGTGTTCGATAAAATAGCTAGTTTAGTAAAAATGCACCATATGCATCTTTAACAGCTCAGTTAGATACGTTAGAAGTATCTATTCAGTATTCTCAGTTTATTACAGCTTATATGGATCAGATATCCAATGGGTGGGCTCCCACAGTCGCCTCTAGGTTTAGATAACCTAGCTCTAGGTTCAGATAACCTAGAAACAATAGAATAAGCAAGTATTAGCTATTTCAGTATTTTATTTTCAGTGGCACTGTACTGGATCAGATATCCATTGGGTTGGACTCCCACAGTCGTCCCTAGGTTTAGATAACCTAGTTAACCCTACTAAATTCGGGACTTGCAAACCCGGGTCTAGTTAGGGATGCGCGCATAGCAAGTACAGCTGCTGGGCCCAAACAGCATGATTATGTATTTTCACTTATTATGAATTAGTTTTCAAAACTCAAAATTTGTTATGTTAGTTGAGTGGAATTCAGTATCAGTAGTTTCAGTTTAGCTCATTATATGTTCAGCCCAGTTTTTCTATGATTTGGGTATGATACTTTATGTTCAGTTCATGTTCACATGCTTTAGATGATAGTATGCCATGGCTAGTTTTGATTGCTATGTATTGTATGATAGTATGCCATATTTTAGATCAATCAGTACATATTTCAAACGGCATGTTTTAAAAGCATATTGCATCGTTGCATGTTTTTGTGAGGTAGATGGTTTCTTACTAAGCTTTAAGCTTACAGATACTATTTTTCCTTATACTGCAGATAAAGGTAAAGGAAAGATGGACTAGCAGAGGGAGCTGGAGGACAATGCAAAGGATGGTGTGTGTGGCAGGAACTGGAATAAAAGATCCTTAGGGGATTAGCAAGCTTAAACAATGGAACTTTTAACATTTCTATTTTTTTACGCACTCTTAATTGTTAAATACTACGAATTAGTAGGCCATGGTTTATATTCAGTAGAATGCTAGTTTTATGCCATTAGAATATATTTTATGGGTTTTAGGATTGTTGTGTGATGTTTTGGCATGCCAAATTGCTGAAATCAGAGTTCTCGGCGAAGGAAACTCGATCGGTCGGTCTCGCACCGATCGGGGCCAGAGTGATAGATCGGCCACCGACCGATCACAGATCTGACGATGACATCGAGTCGCTCATCAGATCGGATGGCCAGACCGATCCAGATAATAATGAGCGTCCGGAGAATTGGTTCGATCGGCTCATCGACCGATCACAGATTACGGATCGGTTGGACGCGATCCACTCATCGGATCGGCCCCGGCCGATCCAGCTTGGTGAAATCGAATCGCTCGATCGATCTGTGGATCGATCGGCAAGTTTGTAGCTCAGTTGGGAAGTTCAGTTTCCCTCCTCTAGCATGTGTACAACTCCTAGGTACACCTAGAACATTCAGATTAGTTTTTAAAAGATAATAGTTAGCAAAATTTAAATTAGATCAGTTTTTCGCACAGTCAGTTCAGTACAACTGTAGTGATTCGCCTTACAGCCTAGTAGTTAGAAGGCGAGTCGTTACAGAGTGGTATCAGAGCAGTGTTCCATACTTCCTACACACACATCAGCATTGTCCTGCAGCTTCCAAGTAAGGGTACCTCTACTCTCTTTATTGTTTCTTGCTTTCTAATTACAGTTCATGTTTATATGTCTATTGCCTGTTAGTCTGTGCTAGTCTTTTAACATGATATCAGTAGCTATATAACTGCAATTACCTCAGTTATGTCATGTTCTCTATGTCTTTAGAAATGGCACGAGGACACCCAGCTAGAAGGGCACTAGCTACTGAGCCCCAGCAAGAGGCAGGCAGTTCAGTGCCTCCTCCAGACCTTACAGCATTAGTGGCTCAGTTACAGCGACAGGAACATGAAATAGCCACCTTAAAGGCTAATTAGCAGAGTACCCCCACCGTCCCGAATTTGACTACTCGGTAGTCTTGGAGGTTCCACCACCACCACAAGACTAAAGACCGACTGGACCATCCGAAATGAGCCAAGAAAGGAAGCCTATCCGATCCAGTGGCGCGGGTCAAGCCAGAGAACTTCTGCACTAGTGAACCATGGGATGCACAAGCCTGGTGGAGAGCACGATGGAGCTTCGGACTGGCCAGAACACGAGAAAGTGAAGTGTGCCTCCTTGCCTGACAGCGGAGACGACGCATGTGGTGGGAGAGAATCGAACGCCCAAAGGAACCGGATGACATGGGTGACTTCGAGAAGGAGTTCTTCGAGGAATTCTTTCATATGCGGGTTACAAACCGCCACTACGACGAGTTCACAGAGTTTCGTCAGTGGCAACCTTTCAGTTGAGGAAGCCGTGAAGAAATTCAACAGTTGGCTCGTCCTATGCCCGAGTGGTGACAGAGAAGGAACGGATCCGGCCGATGCTCAAGATGCCGAGGCCGAGATAGCGATGAACGTGGTGGTGGCATACATAGGCCACAAACCACGAGAGGAGTTGGTGAGCGGTGCCTTGACCACGAGCATTACCAAAACAACATAAAGCGTGAGCAAGTCTCCTCGAGTCCAAAGGCCAAGGAAACTCTCACACCCAAAACAGCAAGGCCACAGCTCTAACGGGAAAGGGAACTCCAACAAGCGCAAATCGGGAGTGACTCAAAGGAGGACCATCCAAAGCGACCCAGTTATCCAAAGTGTGCCACTTGTGGGAAATTCCACCCGGGGGTTTGTCGCAAGGGCACACGAGGATGCTTTGAATGTGGACAGGAGGGGCACATGGCTAGCAGTGCCGAACAAGACCGATCTTCCTCACCACAAAGATTCAGATGCAGCCACCACCAATTGTATCGGATGCGGTCGCCTAGAAGTTCCACTTATCAACCAGGCGATTAGAAGCCCTCCGGCTATGGCAATGCGAGGATCTACTCACTCACCAAAGAGGACATTGCCAATGCCTCGGCCACTCGTCAGTCGATTAGCATTTTCAAAGATAGTGCTATCTTTCTTTGATCTGGGCAACCCATTCATATATAGCTAGGATGTTCTCCGAAAAATTAGAAATATCCCCAGAGGTACTCAGTGGTCGGTTGACGGCACTACCTTCAAGAGAGGTCATGACATCCACGCACTGGCTCAGGAGCAGTGTCGGTCATTATAGCAGACAGGGAACTCTTTTGCGATCTGATCCTGCTAGAAATGACTGACTATGACGTCATCCTTGGAATGGACTTTCTGATCAGATACGGTGCTTCCATAGAGTGCCGTAAACAGAAAGTCGTATTCCAACCCGAAGCAGAAATACAGTTTGAATACCACGGAGAACCAAAGAGAAAAGCCAGAAAATTTCTCTCAGCAATGAAGGCACAGAAGTTGATGGATTCGGGATGTACGGGGTACCTAGCACATGTAGTCAATACCAGCCAGGACAAGGGCCAATAGCTAGCAGAGGTCCGAGTTGTATGTGACTACCCAGCAGTCTTCCCTGAAGAGTTACCAGGCCTAGCACCAGTCAGGGAGATTGAATTTGAGATAGAGCTTTTCCCCGGCACCAATCCTATTTCCAAGGCGCCTTACCGCATGGCTCCAGCAGAACTGAAGGAACTTCATGAGCAACTACAGGAGCTGCTTGACAAGGGTTTCATACGCCCTAGTCACTCACTATGGGGAGCGCCCGTACTGTTCGTGAAGAAGAAGGATGGAAGCATGCGGCTATGCATAGACTACAGAGCACTGAATCAGGTCACGATCAAGAACAAGTATCCTCTTCCCAGAATAGATGACCTGTTCGACCAGTTAAAGGGAGCAGCAGTGTTCTCTAAGATTGACCTCAGATCAGGATATCACCAAGTCAGGGTCAAGGAGGGTGATATATCGAAGACAGCATTCAGGACCAGATACGGACATTACGAGTTCGTAGTCATGCCTTTTGGCGTGACAAATGCTCCAGCTACATTCATGGATCTCATGAACAGAGTATTCAGGGAGTATTTAGATAAGTTTGTTATTGTGTTTATCGATGACATCCTTATCTATTCAGGAACTCAGGAAGAACATTCAGAGCACCTGAAACTAGTATTGCAGACCCTTCAGCAGAACCAGCTATACGCCAAGTTCACGAAATGTGAATTTTGGCTAGATCAGGTGTCCTTCCTGTTGGTTGCTACTCGGAAAACCTATAGGTTCCACTGTACAAAAATTTTGTACAAAGGTCTGAACCTTTTCCTAGCTACCATGTGTTCTTTTAAATTAAATTTTGGATCGCCTGCGGAACTTAACACGTTTGATCCAAAACTTAATCTATTTGTTCTTTTAGGTTTTGACTTGGATCTCTGAACTTAACATGTTACTAAAAGTCTCCTTAAGTTATTAATTCCATTAAATATTAATTTCCATAAAAGGTTCCCAGTATTGACGTGGCGAGGCACATGACCTTCTTGGATATGGGAGCAACCACCACCGACTAGACAAAACCTTTAATAGAAAGCTAATATTTAATTTCCTAAAATAACTTTAGGTTAACCAAAGAGAACAATCAAATCACAAGGAAAAGAAAGAAACAAAAGAACACAACTTCGAAAAAACATATTCGAAATACTAGAACGTAAGCCTCTTGTATTTGGTATTATTTCCATAAATAACTAGCATGATGCGGAAATAGAAATTACTAGTTATACCTTGTAGAAAAACCTCTTGATCTTCTACCGTATTCCTCTTCTAACCTCGGACGTTGTGTGGGCAACGATCTTCCAAGATAAGAAACCACCAACCACCTTCTTCTCCTCCAAGCAAGGTTCGGCCACAAAAGAAAAGCTTTACCAAGGAGAAAACCAAAATACTAACCAAGCTCCAAGAGATGCTAGCTTTCTCTCCTTCTTCTTCTTCTTCTCCGAGTAGTATCCGCCACCACAAGAACTCCAAGGGAGAGGGAGAGGTTCGGCCACCACAAGAGGAAGAGAAGGAGATGATGGCCGGCCACACCAAGGAACAAAAGAAGGAGAGGAATAATAGATGTTGTGTCTTGTGAAGGCACCCTCACCCCTTCTTTTATATTCCTTGGCCTAGGTAAATTAGGAAATTTAATTACAATAAATTTTCCTTAATTTCCTTGACATGATTTAATTGAGAAAAATAAAATAATATTTCCCCAATTAAACAATGATGGCCAGCCAAATCAATAGGAAGCAAATTGGACAAGTTTCAATCAACAATTAAAACTTTCCTTATTTGTTTCCGGAAATTTTAAAAAATAAAATTTCTCTTTAAAATCTCTTCATGGTTAATAAAAGGAAATATCTATAATTTTAATTTTATTAACATGTGAATAATTTTAAAGAGAAAATAAAACATCTCTCCAATCTACAAATAAGGAAAGAGATCTAATCTCTTTCTTTAATCTTTTGTAAATCTTTTACAAGAGAGATATTTTAATTCTCTTTTAAATTAAATCTTCCACATAATAATAAACATTAAAATTAAATTTTCTTTTTAATTAATTATGGCCGGCCCTACTAGCTTGTGTTCAAGCTAGGGCCGGCCACCTTAAACCCAAGCTTAGGCCGGCCCTAGCTTAGTTCCCAAGCTAGCTTGGCCGGCCCCCTTTAGGTGGGTATAGAAGGTGGGTATATGTGAGTATAGTACTCTATAAATAAGAGGCTACGATAGGGACCGAGAGGAGGAATTGGTTTTGGTCTCCCGATAAAATTAAGCATCCCATGTTCGCCCCGAACACACAACTTAATTTTATCAATGATAATTCATTCCACTAGAGAACTATCATTGAACTACCGCACCAATCCCAAATTACATTTTTGGGCTCCTTCTTATTATGAGTGTGTTAGTCTCCCTGTGTTTAAGATATCGAATGTCCACTAATTAAGTGAGTTACTGACAACTCATTTAATTAATATCTAAGTCCAAGAGTAGTACCACTCAACCTTATTATCATGTCGGACTAAGTCCACCTGCAGGGCTTAACATGACAATCTTTATGAGCTCTTCTTGAGGACATTATCAACCTAGTATCACTAGGACACAGTTTCCTTCTATAATCAACAACACACACTATGAGTGATACAATTTCCCAATTTATCGGGTTTATTGATTCATCGAACTAAATCTCACCCATTGATAAATTAAAGAAATAAATATCAAACATATGTGTTTGTTATTATATTAGGATTAAGAGCACACACTTCCATAATAACTGAGGTCTTTGTTCCTTTATAAAGTCGGTAAAAGGAACGACCTCAAATGGTCCTACTCAATACACTCTGAGTACTAGTGTAATTATATAGTCAAGATAAACTAATACCATTACACTACCCTTCTAATGGTTTGTTCCTTCATTCTCCATCGGGTTCGTGATTTATTAATTTATGCACTAACATCATCATCTTCTGTGTGACACCACATACTATTATCTACAATATAAATTAAATGAACAACTACAAACAAATGTAGATAATTAGACCAAATGTGATTCTTTATTCATAATGAATGTTTACAAAGCTTAGGCTTTAGATATACTCCAACAATCTCCCACTTATACTAATGACTAATTGCCATATCTTCTACCATACATCTGATTCCATTCCTCCACATGCCGATCGTAAGCCTTAGTGAAAGAATAGTGTATCACATGCAACTTCGCTGCTTCTCCTTGGCGACGATATCTTCTCTCTTTCTATATGTTTCGCCGCTCTATTGCCTGAGCTCGTGGTTCCTTCTTAGTATCAATCATAATCACAATAAATTGTGATGATCTTGGAAACCAGAATCACATCTAAGTCCATTAGAAAGTTCTTAAGAGTTCCTTTAGTCGTCGCCTCTTATAGGTACTCATACCTCCATGGTTGAGTCCGAGACGCACTTCACCCATGAAATGGCTCCTCCTAAAGTAAACACATAGTGATGTAGACTTGTCTACAATCATCTGATTGAAAATCACAATTAACCCGGTTGAGTAACACTGAGCTATTAATCCCTAGTCCTTCTCGGGTACTTTAATATATGCTTCTACCGCATTGTCTACAAGTCCTTGTCTTGGATTTCGAGCCTCGATATAAGCAAACAGATATCGTGTCTATATAGCATTGCATACATTAGGCTTCCTACCAAGCATAAGGAATCGCTTTCATGTCCTCTATCTCTTTTGATGTCTTTGGAGACATCTCTTTAGATAGAGCTACTCCATGTCTAAAAGGTAAGAAACCTTTTTGAGTCTCGCTAAAACGAGCAAGGATTGTATCTATTATATGAAGCTTGGGATAGACACAACATTCTTTTCTTATCCTTATAACTTTGATCCCAAGAATGTGTGCACATTCTCCTAAGTCCTTCATATCAAATTGTTTGGACAACCATACCCTTACGTCCGATAATACCTGACATTGTTGCCAATTAACAAAATATCATCTACGTATAGTAATACCACCACGTTTCCGTTACACTTCTTATATACACAAGACTCATCCGGACTTTGAATAAATCCATATGACTGGATTACTTCATTAAACCGGATGTTCCAAGACCTTGAAGCTTGCTTCAGTCCATAAATGGACCGATTGAGCTTGCACACTAGATGCTCTTTGCCTTTTTCAATAAACCCTTCTGGTTGCTTCATATGGATGTTCTCTTCAAGACTTCCATTAAGGAAAGCTGTCTTGACATCCATTTGCCAAATCTCATAATCCATATGAGCAGCAATGGATAAGAGTATCCGGATAGACTTAAGCATGGCTACCGGTGAAAAGGTCTCCTCATAATCGATTCCCTCTTTTTGAGTGTACCCTTTTGCAACAAGCCTAGCTTTGAAGGTTTCTACCTTCCCGTCTGTCCCTCTTTTCCTTTTGTAGATCCACTTGCATCCAACGACTTTTACACCATCAGGTGGTTCTACAAGCTCCCAAACCTTATTAGAGTACATGGACTCTATTTCAGAATTCATCGCATTTTGCCAAGATGCTGCATCTATATCTTGGAGTGCTTCGTCATATGACCGGGGATCAGGTTCATGTTTTCCCGGGATCAAGTCCGAAGACTCTCCCAAAAAACATGAATCTTTCAGGCTGCCTCACAACCCTCCCACTACGACGAGGCACTATCTGTGGTTGTGTATCATGTGTGACACGTGTTGCAGTCTCTTGTGGTACTTCATCTTATACTGTTGGTATTGAAGTAGACATGTCCTCTCTAAGTTCTTCTAAAACGACTTTACTACTGGGCTTGTGATCCATTATATAGTCTTCTTCTAAAAACTGGGCATTGGTGCTAACAATGACCTTCTGGTCTTTAGGACTATAAAATAAACCACCTTTCGTTCCTTTGGGATATCCTACAAACACGCGAACTTCTGTGCGGGATTCTAACTTATCAGCATCTTGTTTCAGCACATGTGCTGGACTACCCCAAATCCGAATATGTCTTAGACTGGGTTTTCGCCCATTCCACAATTCTATGGGAGTAGAAGAAACTGATTTAGAAGGTACTAAGTTCAGAACGTATACTGCTGTTTCCAGAGCATATCCCCAAAACGAATTTGGTAATTCTGAATAACTCATCATCGATCTAACCATCTCCATAAGAGTCCTGTTCCTTCGTTCTGCTACACCATTCTGTTGGGGTGTTCCAGGTGCAGACAATTGGGATTGAATCTTGGCCTCTGATAAGTAATTTTTAAACTCTCCTAAGAGGTATTCGCCACCACGATCAGATCGTAGTGTCTTGATACTTTTACCTAGTCGTTTCTCCACATCAGTCTTGTATTCTTTGAACTTATCAAAGCACTCGGACTTGCGGCGCATTAGGTAAATGTATCCGTATCTTGAATAATCGTCTATAAAAGAGATGAAATATTCAAAACCTCCTCTTGCCTGGACGGACATAGGACCACACAAATCGGAGTGAACCAACTCTAACACTTCTTTGGCTCTATACCCTTGGCCTTGAACGGCCTCTTGGTCATTTTACCTTCCAAGCAAGATTCACAAGTTGGAAAATTTTCCAACTCAAATGAACTCAAAAGTCCATCGGCTATAAGCCTCTGAATCCTACTTAAGTTAATATGTCCAAGCCTTAGATGCCAAAGATATGCTTGGTTCATTTGCGAAGGTTCTTTTCTCTTATTAGAATTAGAAGATGAGTTATAAATTTCCATGTTTTGCTTTGTGGAAGAAATTGGATTTAAAATATACAAATTGCCAACTAATGCACCAGAACAGATAATTACTTTATTTCTTTTAATAACTACATCGTTACTAAAAGAAACTGAATATCCATCTAAAAACAGTTTAGAAACTGAAATTAAATTCTTTCTAAAACTGGGTACATAAAGACAATTTCTTAAAACCAAATTTCTATTTCTACTAAAAGATAAGTAGACGTCTCCCACTGCAACAGCTGCCACCTTAGTAGCATTGCCCATGTAGACGGTAATCTCCCCTTCAGATAGTCGTCGGGTTTCCTGGAACCCCTTTGTTTTGGTTCTTACGAGGACAGTCCGCCTTCCAATGTCCTGCCTGCTTGCAGATGAAGCACTTGCCCTTCGGCTTCTTCATTCCAGCTTTAAATCCCGTACTCTGAGATTTATTCACTTTCTTTGCTGAACCAGCTTGTTTCTTCTTCTTCTTTCCTTTCGGTTTAGAAGTAGAACCATTTTCAGCATAGTGAATTTGAGCATTGTGACGAAATAACCCTTCTGCTGCTTGAAGTTCTGTCAGTAGTTCCCCTAATGAATAAATCCTTTTATTCATATTATAGTTCAGGCGGAACTGCTCAAAACTTCTAGGTAGGGTTTGGAGGATCATATCGATCTGGGTTTCCCCATCAATTTCTCCTCCAAGGATCTGTATTTCGTTCAGATAAGCCATCATCTTTAGGATATGATCCCTTACAGGAGTACCCTCTTGCATGGTGGCTGTCATTATCTTTCTCATGGCTTCTTGCCTAGAAGCCCTATCCTGATGACCAAAGAGTTCCTTGAGATTGTTCATGATATCATAGGCTGTTGGTAAATCTTGATGCTGATGTTGCAATACATTTGACATTGAAGCCAAAATGTAACACCGCGCCATCTCATCTGCTTTACCCATTTCCTATGATATTCAATCTCCTCTTGGGTAGATTCACCAGAGAGGGCATCGGCAATCGCCAACAAGACATATTTATAGCTTAGGTAGAAGAACAATGTCCGTGTTTCTTTTCCAATCTATGTAGTTTGGTCCAGTAAGTCTATTCTATTGAAGTATGATGGACAGTGGGTTGAAAGACATCCTAAGAATCACAAATAACTTTTGGTCAGAACTCTAAATTTAGAATAATATTGATTCCTCAAACAATACTATTTTAAATTAACCAACACCTTATAACACCGTGAATTTTGTATGCCACGTTAGTGTGGACGATACAAATTCAACATTTGTAAAAGGAGGTTTTAACCCATTAATTTTATTATCTTGTCAACCTAACTTTTGACAAATAAAATAATAGTTGGTATCATTTGGTCACACAAATAATAGCGGTGACTCCGTTGGGGAGGATACTATTAGATGTGTCTAAGTGTATACCATTACTTGACACTAAGTCCATTAATAAGATTATGCCTCTTCCGTTGGGGAAGATCACACGCTCTTAATTAACTTCCTATAGTCATCCAAAATAGAAGTCTGTTCTAGTGATCCGCAAACAAGCTCATCCATTATGGAGGAAGGCACTCGAGCCAACGCAAAGCTTGTTTGCATCACTTACAAACCAGTAATGGAGACCATGGGATTTATTTAAAAATCTCTCTCCCACTTAGTTATTTATAAATGAGGAATTTTAACTATGCTAGCCTACTTAAACTTGTAAACTAACATGCACACACAGCACAATATAAAAGCAATAAATAGAAAATTTAATTTTCAACTATTTTGGCTTTTATCTCTAATTGTCCTCCGTGTGTTGTCATCCCAAGCTGCTGCCATATTTGGCCACCGCCTCCGGGTCTAGCTGTCGCATCCATCTTGCTCCTAGTTCCGCTGCGCCTCTGGTCCTTAGAAGGTTTCACGCTTTGCAAGATTCGATCCGCGACATAAATAGAATTTTACATTTTTGATCCTATATTCCATAAAAGGAATGTACATGTATCTAGATCAAAAATAAAATCCTAATAAAAACTAAATACAGCTCCTGCTGTATTTTAATACAATCATGCACACACATTAAATGCCCTTGACATGTCCAAGGGTCCAATCACACACATAATAACTAAAAGCCATAATAGTTGGATCCTGCATCCACAAAGTTAGCACATCCTACTATTATCCTGCCTAAATTATGTATGACATGTGCATAATTAAACTAAATACCAAATACATAGAGGCAAAACCCTAGCTTTGATACCAATTGTTGGTTGCTACTCGGAAAACCTATAGGTTGTACAAAAATTTTGTACAAAGGTCTGAACCTTTTCCTAGCTACCATGTGTTCTTTTAAATTAAATTTTGGATCGCCTGCGGAACTTAACACGTTTGATCCAAAACTTAATCTATTTGTTCTTTTAGGTTTTGACTTGGATCTCCTGCGGAACTTAACATGTTCGACCCAAGTCTCCTTAATTTATTAATTCCATTAAATATTAATTTCCATAAAAGGTTCCCAAGACTGGCGTGGCGAGGCACATGACCTTCTTGGATATGGGAGCAACCACCACCGACTAGACAAAACCTTTAATAGAAAGCTAATATTTAATTTCCTAAAATAACTTTAGGTTAACCAAAGAGAACAATCAAATCACAAGGAAAAGAAAGAAACAAAAGAACACAACTTGAAAAACATATTCGAAATACTAGAACGTAAGCCTCTTGTATTTGGTATTATTTCCATAAATAACTAGCATGATGCGGAAATAGAAATTACTAGTTATACCTTGTAGAAAAACCTCTTGATCTTCTACCGTATTCCTCTTCTAACCTCGGACGTTATGTGGCAACGATCTTCCAAGATGAGAAACCACCAACCACCTTCTTCTCCTCCAAGCAAGGTTCGCCACAAAAGAAAAGCTTTACCAAGGAGAAAACCAAAATACTAACCAAGCTCCAAGAGATGCTAGCTTTCTCTTTCTTCTTCTTCTTCTCCGAGTAGTATCCGCCACCACAAGAACTCCAAGGGAGAGGGAGAGGTTCGCCACCACAAGAGGAAGAGAAGGAGATGATGGCCGGTCACACCAAGGAACAAAAGAGGGAGAGGAATAATAGATGTTGTGTCTTGTGAAGGCACCCTCACCCCTTCTTTTATATTCCTTGGCCTAGGTAAATTAGGAAATTTAATTACAATAAATTTTCCTTAATTTCCTTGACATGATTTAATTGAGAAAAATAAAATAATATTTCCCCAATTAAACAATGATGGCCGGCCAAATCAATAGGAAGCAAATTGGACAAGTTTCAATCAACAATTAAAACTTTCCTTATTTGTTTCCGGAAATTTTAAAAAATAAAATTTCTCTTTAAAATCTCTTCATGGTTAATAAAAGGAAATATCTATAATTTTAATTTTATTAACATGTGAATAATTTTAAAGAGAAAATAAAACATCTCTTCAATCTACAAATAAGGAAAGAGATCTAATCTCTTTCTTTAATTTTTTGTAAATCTTTTACAAGAGAGATATTTTAATTCTCTTTTAAAATAAATCTTCCACATAATAATAAACATTAAAATTAAATTTTATTTTTAATTAATTATGGCCGGCCCTACTAGCTTGTGTTCAAGCTAGGGCCGGCCACCTTAAACCCAAGCTTAGGCCGGCCCTAGCTTGGTTCCCAAGCTAGCTTGGCCGGCCCCTTTTAGGTGGGTATAGAAGGTGGGTATATGTGGGTATAGTACTCTATAAATAAGAGGCTACGATAGGGACCGAGAGGAGGAATTGGTTTTGGTCTCCCGATAAAATTAAGCATCCCATGTTCGCCCCGAACACACAACTTAATTTTATCAATGATAATTCATTCCACTAGAGAACTATCATTGAACTACCGCACCAATCCCAAATTACATTTTTGGGCTCCTTCTTATTATGAGTGTGTTAGTCTCCCTGTGTTTAAGATATCGAATGTCCACTAATTAAGTGAGTTACTGACAACTCATTTAATTAATATCTAAGTCCAAGAGTAGTACCACTCAACCTTATTATCATGTCGGACTAAGTCCACCTGCAGGGTTTAACATGACAATCTTTATGAGCTCCTCTTGAGGACATTATCAACCTAGTATCACTAGGACACAGTTTCCTTCTATAATCAACAACACACACTATGAGTGATACAATTTCCCAATTTATCGGGTTTATTGATTCATCGAACTAAATCTCACCCATTGATAAATTAAAGAAATAAATATCAAACATATGTGCTTGTTATTATATTAGGATTAAGAGCACACACTTCCATAAAAACTGAGGTATTTGTTCCTTTATAAAGTCAGTATAAAAGGAACGACCTCAAATGGTCCTACTCAATACACTCTGAGTGTACTAGTGTAATTATATAGTCAAGATAAACTAATACCTAATTACACTACGACCTTCTAATGGTTTGTTCCTTTCCATTCTGGTCGTGAGCTACTGTTTATAATTTATAAGGTACTGATAACATCATCTTCTGTATGTGACACCACATACTATGTTATCTACAATATAAATTAAATGAACAACTACAAACAAATGTAGATAATTAGACCAAATGTGATTCTTTATTCATAATGAATGTTTACAAAGCTTAGGCTTTCAGTATACACTCCAACACTTCCTGGGTCACATCATCTCAAAGGATGGTATTATGGTAGATCCCAGTAAGATAGAAGTAGTAAGTAACTGGAAGAGACCTAAGAACGCCAGCGAGATTAGGAGCTTTCTGGGATTAGCAGGATATTACATGAAGTTTGTAGAGGACTTCTCTAGGGTAGCCTCCCCACTGACAGCTCTTACCAGAAAGAACAGGAAATTTCAGTGGACAGAGGAACGAGCTAAAAAGGAGGTTGACCAGTGCTCCCATTTTGGCTCTACCAGACGACACCAAAGCTTTGACATCTATAGTGATGCCTCTAAGTTGGGACTAGGAGCAGTACTGATGCAAAATGGCAAGGTGATCGCCTATGCCTCCAGACAACTCAAGGATTATGAGAAGAATTACCCTACTCATGACCTTGAGCTGGCAGCAGTAGTGTTCGCTCTCAAAATTTGGAGACATTACTTATATGGAGCTCAGTGCAAAGTGTATACAGATCATCAGAGTCTGAAGTATTTCTTCACTCAGAAGGATCTGAACATGCGACAGCGCAGGTGGCTTGAGCTGGTCAAGGACTATGATGTAGACATCCTCTACCATCCAGGGAAAGTCAATAAGGTAGCAGATGCACTTAGCAGAAAATCCAGTGCTACCTTATTATCTCTTACAGCCATGTCACCGCCCCTACAGATGGAGATCGTAGATTTCGGTCTCAAGCTCATCGTTGGACAGCTCTCTACTATGACCTTAGAGTCTACCTTGCTTGGTGATATTCAGTCAGCTCAGGAGCAGGACCCTGAAATTCAGAAAATCAAGCAAGGGCTAGCAGAATCAGAAAGTAGAGAATTCAGAGTGTCCGATAGCGGGGTGTTGTATTTTGGTGATGCATGTTCCGATCGGGAGGAGCTACGGAGATTTTAGATGAGGCTCACAGACTCTTATGCAATGCATCCGGTTCCACCAAAATGTATCAAGACCGAAGAATCGCTTTTGGTGGTCCGGGATGAAGTGAGACATCGCGAGATATGTTAGCATCTGCCTCACCTCCGAGGGTCAAGGTAACATCAGCCGAGGAGGAGTTCTCAATGATTCAGATAGAAGTGGGAGGATATCTCCATGGACTTTATAGTGGGTCTACCCGAACCACGAATGGTTTTGATGCCATCCGGGTAATAGTCGACAGGTTGACTAAATCAGCCCACTTTGTAGCTATCAAGATATCCTACTCCATGGAGAAGCTAGCTCAGTTGTATCTCCAGGAGATCGTCATACTTCATGGAGTCCCACGTACCATTATTTCAGACAGAGACAGAGATTTACATCACACTGGGAGTGTGTACAGTCAGCATTGGGCACGGTTAAAGTTCAGACAGACCTTCCATCCTCAGAGTCGACGTAGAGCGAGTAGTAATCGTACTCAAGATATGCTCCGAGCATGTGCCCTAGATTTCAAAGGAAGTTGGTGCAAATATCCGAGTCTAGCAGAATTTGCATACAACAATGCTATCGTGCCACTATCGGCATGGCACCTTACGAGGCTCTCTATGGGCGGAGGTGTAGATCTCAATCACTGGGTATGAGAGTGGTGAAAAGGAACTAGAGCTTGAACACCTAGTCGCGAGATACCACAGAGCATGATTATCATCCACGATGATAGAGAGGCCCAGGAGCCACCAGAAAAGCTATCCGATACTACAGAGACCCTTAGAGTTCTCACGGGATACAGTGTTCTCTGAGTAGCTCCATGAAGGGAGTGATGCGTTTTGGGAAGAAGGGCAAGCTTAGTCCCAGATATGTGGGACCATACCTTATTAGCAGAAGAGTGGGCAAGGTAGCATATGAGCTAGAGCTACCCCAGGAAATGTCAGCGGTTCACAACGTATTTCATGTCTCCATGCTGAAGAAGCATACCCCAGATGCCACCCAAGTGATTGAGCCCCAGTCGGTACAGATCCGCGAAGACCTCAGCTATGATAGTTGGCCTATTCAGATAATAGACCGAGCAGTTAAGAAATTGCGGAACAAGGAAGTACCACTAGTCAAAGTCATTTGGCACAGTCACACAGCAGAAGAGGCAACTTGGGAGACAGAAGCCAGCATGAGACAGAAGTACCCAGAATTGTTCTAAGTTCGAGGGCGAACTTTTTATAAGGTATGGGGGATTGTAACGCCCGAAAATTCTCAAAACTATTTTAGAATTATTCTATGATTTTTCTGGAATTTTTAGATATTTTTCCGGAATTTTCCGAGTATCGGAAGTAGCAAAAATAATTAGAACCGCAAAATAGCATAGGCGGGAATCGAACCCGAGACCTATGGTATACGGGATAATGTTAGTAACCGGTGAACCCAGCAGGGCCGTGCTGAAAGAAAGAGGAACCAATTATATTTATATTGGAGTTGGGTTCAATAATCCAACTAATATAAATTAAGAACTTAAGTTGGGTTTGGTTTATTTGAGATTTTGGTTCGGCAACATCCCTCTCCACCGAAACCCTCACGCCACCCTTCTCCTCTTCCTCCTTCTCTCGGTGCCCCTCTTCCTCCTCCTTCTCACGGCACACCAAGCCCAAGGGTCAAGGGAACTCCTTCCGGCGACGACTCCAACACGAAAAAGGTTCTTCTCCGCGAGAGGAACGCGAAGACGTGAGCGGATCGTCGAGAAGATCATCTCCACAGGAATTCTAGCGAATAGAATCGTAAGAAATTACGAATAGGAGGTAAGAAACCCCTCACCTGCAGTATAATAGCTTCCGATTGAGTTTATATGCTTTAGTTAGGATGTATGCAGATTTTTTATCGATATCTAGGGTGTGTTTAACTCTCTTCGCAGATTAGGGATTTAGTTGAGCACCTCTAGACGGGCCGGACACGTTTTCCCTCTTCAGATAGGAGGTTAGACGTTGTCGGGTGCCTAGAGGTGGTCTCCCTAATAGAGAGGAGAGCTAGGGCACACTAAGTGTTCGATAAAATAGCTAGTTTAGTAAAAATGCACCATATGCATCTTTAACAGCTCAGTTAGATGCGTTAGAAGTATCTATTCAGTATTCTCAGTTTATTACAGCTTATATGGATCAGATATCCAATGGGTGGGCTCCCATAGTCGCCTCTAGGTTTAGATAACCTAGCTCTAGGTTCAGATAACCTAGAAACAACAGAATAAGCAAGTATTAGCTATTTCAGTATTTTATTTTCAGTGGCACTGTACTGGATCAGATATCCATTGGGTTGGACTCCCACAGTCGTCCCTAGGTTTAGATAACCTAGTTAACCCTACTAAATTCGGGACTTGCAAACCCGGGTCTAGTTAGGGATGCGCGCACAGCAAGTACAGTTGCCGGGCCCAAACAGCATGATTATGTATTTTCACTTATTATGAATTAGTTTTCAAAACTCAAAATTAGTTATGTTAGTTGAGTTTGAATTCAGTATCTGTTAGTTTCAGTTTAGCTCATTATATGTTCAGCCCAGTTTTTCTATGATTTGGGTATGATACTTTATGTTCAGTTCATGTTCACATGCTTTAGATGATAGTATGCCATGGCTAGTTTTGATTGCTATGTATTGTATGATAGTATGCCATGTTTTAGATCAATCAGTACATATTTCAAACGACATGTTTTAAAAGCATATTGCATCGTTGCATGTTTTTGTGAGGTAGATGGTTTCTTACTAAGCTTTAAGCTTACAGATACTATTTTTCCTTATACTGCAGATAAAGGTAAAGGAAAGATGGACTAGCAGAGGGAGCTGGAGGACAATGCAAAGGATGGTGTGTGTGGCAGGAACTGGAATAAAAGATCCTTAGGGGATTAGCAAGCTTAAACAATGGAACTTTTAACATTTCTATTTTTTTACGCACTCTTAATTGTTAAATACTGCGAATTAGTAGGCCATGGTTTATATTCAGTAGAATGCTAGTTTTATGCCATTAGAATATATTTTATGGGTTTTAGGATTGTTGTGTGATGTTTTGGCACGCCAAAGTGCTGAAATCAGAGTTCTCGGGCGAAATCAGAACTCTGATCGGTCTCCAGACCGATCAGGGCCTGAGTAGTGCCACTGGATCGGTCAGCCGACCGATCCAGACGGATACAGTATGCTACTGTATCCTCCTAGATCGGTCAGCTGACCGATCCAGCGCAATACGGTAGCATCCCGGGAGAATTCCAGGTTCCTGATCGGTCAGCCGACCGATCCAGACATACCTGGATCGGTCTGCCGACCGATCCAGCCACACCTGGATCTGTCTCCCGACCGATCCAGTTGGGAACAGAATGCTCCCCAGCTTCGATCGATCTCTGGATCGATCGACAAGTTTGTAGCTCAGTTGGGAAGTTCAGTTTCCCTCCCCTAGCATGTGTACAACTCCTAGGTATACCTAGAACATTCAGATTAGTTTTTAAAAGATAATAGTTAGCAAAATTTAAATTAGATCAGTTTTCCGCACAGTCAGTTCAGTACAACTGTAGTGATTCACCTTACAGCCTAGTAGTTAGAAGGCGGGTCGTTACAGCTATGATATGATACGTTTGATGATCATGTTATGTTATGCCATGATACTTTATGTTATGTTACGATATGTCATGATATGCTCTTGACATGATACTTTTATCTTTATGCCTTATGACTTGTGATTTTAATATGCTTTACGGTTTTTGTGACTAGGAAAGGAACTTACTGAGCCATGAGTGCTCACAGCTTACTTTCTTGTACCACAGATAAAGGCAAGGAATGGATGTACTAGGGGAGCAGCAGGAGGGGCTAGAATGATGTGTGCGGTAGTGGACTGGCTAAAAGAAAAGACCTGCCTTTGTTTAATAAGAAATTTACCATGTTGATGTTTTTACTTTATGACTCCATGACCTTAAGTATGTGTTGGGTATTAAGACTCAAAATTTATGATAGGTATGCTATGTGGTTCTTTTATGTCTATGGTGAGTTTTAAGTAAGAAAAGGTTTTTAAATTCTCTAAGTAAGACTTCCGCTGTGTTAAGTATGTATGCGTAGCAAGGTAACCCCCGTCGCCTTAGCAGGAGGACTCCAAAAAACAAAGGAGGACTCCTCTTTAGGAAGGCTCCACAATCAAGATTACTCTCTAAGGAAATCAACCACAAGGATGTAAGTATCCCCTTACCTGTGGTACAAGTCGCTTACGAAATTTCCGTGAGGTTAGAATGCTTAAAAATAAAAATAAAAGGAAGAAACCTATGCTCATGGATTTCACGATGTTATGATATGAACTTAGTTAAAGATTTATGTTGGATGTTGTGTAAAGCATGATCTTCTTCTTGATATGTTTCGGCCATGAATGTTTTAGGGCTTTAAGAAGCGTAAAAATCTAATCGAACATGTTTATAGACTCTTTTATGATATGATATGAACTTGACTAAATATCCATGTCTATATGTTGCTTGGAGATTTTATTTTCCTTTATGTAAAGTTTCGGCCATGATAGATTCTAGGGCTTCAAGAAGCTCAAAACCTAAATTTAACTTGCTTATAGATGCCTTTATGATATGATATGAACTTGACTAAATATCCATGTTTGTATGTTGCTTGGAAATTTTAATTCCTTTATAGTAAAGGTTCGGCCATGATGGGTTTAGGGTTTCAAGAAGCTTAGAACCTAATCTAACATGTTTAAAGACTCCTTCATGATATGATAAGAACTTGGTTAGGTATTCATGTTTGTATATTGCTTAGGAATTTTATTTTCCTTTATGTAAAGGTTCGGCCATGATGGATCTAGGGTTTCAAGAAGCTCAAAACCTAATTTAACTTGCTTATAGATTCCTTTATGATAGGATATGAACTTGACTAAATATCCATGTCTATATGTTGCTTGGAAATTTTATTTTCCTCTATGTAAAGTTTCGGCCATGACAGGTTTTAGGGTTTCATGAAGCTTAAAACCTAATTTAACATGCTCATAGACTTCTTTATGATATGACATGAACTTGGCTAGGTATTCATGTTTGTATGTTGCTTAGAAGTTTATTTTTTTTATGAAGTTTCGGCCATGATAGATTTTAGGGTTTCATGAAGCTTAGAACCTAATTTAACATGCTCATAGACTTCTTTATGAGATGATATGAACTTGGCTAGGTATTCATGTTTGTATGTTGCTTAGAAGTTTATTTCTTTTTTTTATGAAGTTTCGGCCATGATAGATTTTAGGGTTTCATGAACCTTAAAACCTAATTTAACATGCTCATAGACTTCTTTATGATATGACATGAACTTGACTAGGTATTCATGTTTGTATGTTGCTTAGAAGTTTATTTTTTTTATGAAGTTTCGGCCATGATAGATTTTAGGATTTCATGAAGCTTAGAACCTAATTTAACATGCTCATAGACTTCTTTATGAGATGATATGAACTTGGATAGGTATTCATGTTTGTATGTTGCATAGAAGTTTATTTCTTTTTTTTATGAAGTTTCGGCCATGATAGATTTTAGGGTTTCATGAAGCTTAAAACCTAATTTAACATGCTCATAGACTTCTTTATGATATGACATGAACTTGGCTAAGTATTCATGTTTGTATGTTGCTTAGAAGTTTATTTTCCTTTCATGAACTTTCGGCCATGACTATATTCTAGGGTTCAATGAAGGTTAAATTTAAACTTAGCAAGCTCATGAATTTCCCTTATGATATAATATGAAGTAAGCTTGGTATTCTTATGCTTGTATAGAACTTAGTTTCATGCTCTTAAAGGTTCGGCCACAACCAAGTTAAAAGGCCTAGGAAGCTTAGAACCTACTACCTATGCTCATGATATTCCTTATAGTTTATGATATGAAATTAATTTAAGGTTCACATGCTTATATGTTGTTGTAACCTAAAACTAAGCATGGTAACTTTCGGCCATTATATGGAATTAGGGTTAGAGACCTAATTATGATTTTGCTAGGTGTCTCACATACTAGGATATGAATTAGGAGATGCTAGTAAATGTTTTCCATGTATGATTATGTTTTCCTATGATGCTTTATATGCTTATTTAAGTATGCTTATGAACTATGTATGATGATGACTCTTATGATGTGTTTTATACTTAAGTATGCATGCTTTATGATAAGACAAGTAACATGCCTATTTATGTATGAACTATGCATGAAATGATTCCTATGATGACTATGTACCCAAGCATGTATGATTTCAAATATGTTGCATGCTCATTTACGTAAGCTTATGAACCAGGCATGAAAATGATTTTTATGATGGCTATGTGCCCAAGTATGTATGCCTTATGATATGATAAGAAAATGGCTAAGAGTTGCTTCCCTTAAGTTGGGATTAAGAGCACTCTTCATGTTAAGACAAGAGCATGACATTATGATGATATGATATGATAGTTATGATGATATGATATGCACGACATGTATTTTACTTTGTATGGCTTGTACCAAGGGTGGGCTCCATAAGTGCCCCTAGGCCGACGGACTATGAACGGGTCTAGTAAAAAGGGATAGGCTCCTTAGTACGCCCCTAGGCCGACGGACTATGAACGGGTCTAGATCCCTAGTAGGTTCGGGGCTAGCTACCCTGTCCTAGGGATTGCGCACATTTATGTATGTATGTGGTACAAGCCGGACCCTTATGATGATGATATTATGTTTAAGTATTAAAAGATATGTTTAAAGACATCTTGCACTTGACATGACATATGTTTTAAAAAGTCATTTTGCATAATGCACCCATTCATGATATGATATGTTTTTTTTTTATGAATTATATGACAGGATGTTATGCTATGCTCTTATGACTTATAGGACATGATGTTACGAGATGTTTTGTTTATGATTCGTATGACCTGACGATATGTTATGCTACCATGATTTACATCACATGATGCCTTCATTTATGATATGTTAGAGTATGATTTTTCTTAATGATATGATATGATAGGAGGCTATGTTCACATGATATAATGTTAGATGATTATATCTCCATTGTTATATGCTTATATGACCATGCTATGAAATACGATTTTTGTGAGTAGGAAAGGATCTTATTGAGCCTGTGTGCTCATAGCTTACTTTCCTTGTACCACAGATAAAGGCAAGGAATGGATGATCTAAGGGAGCTGCAGGAGAGGCAAGGAGATGTGTGTGGCAGTGGCTCGGCTAAGACAAATAAAGACCTGCTATGTTATTTTTGTTATGTCTGACATGAACCAAGTGTATTGTGTTACATTCCAGTATAACTTCATGACATTTCCGCTGCTTTATGTTACTAGAAAGAAATTTTAAATATGCATGTATATCCTGGAATAGTTAAGTAAGTAAGTAGCCCCGTCCCTTTAGTAGCAGGGAGGGCGGGCGTTACAGATTATCTGTTCCATAATAAATCCAATCTTCCCCACACTAACTCCATCAAAAAGTCTAATCTTTCCACCCCTTTGATAAGGCACCAAGAGATCAACAACCTATTGATCGAAAATAACATGAAAAAATATACATTCTCCATAATTTGGAAGGGATAACATACATTGATCGAGAAATAACAATCACAAATACAAAAGCATGTCGAACATTTTCTGAATTCATTTAATTAATATGAAAAAATATACTATGAAGTTAGAACACTGAAACAAACTAACTTCCTACAAACCATTCGATACAGTATCATGAAATGAAAAACAAAGGTATGTTATCTGTTTTAGCTCTCTTTTAAGAAGCAACACTTTCGTGGTGAATTTGATATAAAGACACAGAAAATCATAAAATGTTTTGGGAGGCAACATTAAGTATTATTTAGGATACTTATTACATGGATAATTATATCAGAATGCTGACACAAAGAAGGCGAAAGTGATTGCAACTTATCTATTTATATGAATAAATACTCACTTCTAATATGTTATAACAACAAAATATAAGTAGAGTAACCATGAAATGTATTTTTTGGATCCTTAACAAACTCAATGAAAATGGAAACAAAATATCAGACTTGGTGTATGTAAACTGAAGAGAAGAAAAAACTTTGAACTTAAAAGAAATGAAACGTAATTGATGTTTAATCGGGCTAAATTTCAAGATTGTAACTTATATAATCAATTGCATTAGTACCATCTCCTGAGAAAAGATAAGTAAGGAAAATAGGCATGCATGTTATAGAGAAAATTCAGAAGACCACATGTTTTGATTTGGAGCAAGTCTATATAAAACATGCACTATACATTACCCTCCAATGCAATTGCTGACATGCCACATAAATGACTTTCAACGGACTCTGCATTTGAGGTAGCTTTAATTGCCCAAGGCGACAATGATATAAATAGGTGTTACTAAGATTGAATGATAACCAAGATATAAAGCACACTAGTTAACATAAAATCACCTTCATTACACATTCTTTCAAGATTAGGAAACATTGTTGTGTAATTCCAGCATGTTAGAGCCATTACAGGAAAAACATAATTTAGCGACGAATTATTTCGTCGCTAACACATGTGTTTTAATCGCTAATAGCAATTCATGATGATAAATATTTGTCACTAACATAGTTGCTATAAGTGTGTTGCAAATCATATTTTCATCGCTAAGATTGGCATAATCGCCACTAAACTACATATGGTTAGCGACATATTTAGTTTGATTCGTCACTAAATTGTAAATGTCAACAACGACGTATGAGTAATTCGTCGCTAAAATTTACTAATTTTAACGACGAATATATAATAATTCATTGCTAAAACTAGTTGTTAGAGATGAATATATCAGAATTCACCGCTAACTATTTTTTTTAAAAAAAAAAACCTGCTGACAAGATTCAATGAATATAAGGGTTAGTGACAAGAGAAATTTTTCACTAATGATATTTTTTTTCAAGATTCAATGAATACAACATAGACAGTAATAACAAAGTAAAATAGTATATTTGACAATAATTAATGCCATACATGATAAGGGACACAACTAAGTACAAAATCCTAATCTTTATAATAAAGGAAGATGCAATATAAATGCGCACTGAATTACTAAAATAACAAGAAAAGTACCTTTGAAAATTCATCATCTGGAACTTGCAGTTTCTTCTGAATGCATATCTTGACATTGGTTAAAGTTTCACCTTCCTTAATGACTAATGATCCTGAACTTGCTACAAAAAAACAAAAAACATGAAGCTCTTAGGGAGGTTTGTCTTCATAAGATATATAGAGAGGTAAAAAGTAATCATGGATCTGTATAATAATACAAATATCTAGCTACTCTAGTTTTTGGGATAATCCTTTATCGTATATAATAAAGTAATTGGAAATATGTCGCTGTCAGTGCATAGAGAGTAAAGCATGTAGACATCTATACAAGGCAATTAAGTAAGAATGGGAAAAATTTCAGTACAGGTAAAAAAAGGAATCACACAAGAATTTTTTGGCAAAGAATATAAAATACACCAGATGGTAATTATTACCAAAAGATAAATGCATCTATTTTATTCAAAGCTCCAAAAAATAGCACAAGGCAAACACATTATATTTGACATTTTGGTTCTGATTAGGATCTCTATTAAAATGGTAAACATGAATCAAGAGATCGTGAGGCCCAAGGTTTTTCTCTTCTTCTGGAATCTGCAAGGAGAATACCCAAATCCAATCAATCTTAAGATACTATTAAATCACAATATTTGACACAATATCACACAAGTTTACCTTGAAAATGATAGGTCTCCTAACAGAGATAAAACATCACAATAGAGCATGTAATAAATTTCAAATAAATGTAAAAATATCCCCAATACAAACTCACCTCCTCTGCACACAAAGTACAATACTGATCATTAATGTTCTCAAACTTCTCACCAGGAAGAAAGATCTGCATGGATAAAAAGTAAGATGACGATTAAAATGCCAAACAACTAAACAAGAAAGGAATTCTAAATGTATGTAGAAAATATTGGCTTCATGCCACAGTGATATTTTTTGGAAGTCTAATGTTGTGAATTACCACCTAAAAATAAAACATCTAAGTTATAAGAAAATTTCACAAAACAAAAATATATAAAGAATAGAAGGATCAACCCAACCTCCTCTTTTGTGGCATGGTGGAATGCTACTTTTAGAGTTTTCAAACATTGCAATTCAGGAAGATGAAATATCCAATATCTCATAATACAATATTTTAGATGTCTACGTCAATTAAACTAGCATCCATTAATTCACTAAATTTACCATAAACAATAAGCTTCTAAAAGATAAAATATTACATATAGAGAAATTAAAGCATAGAAATCATAGATTAAATCCCAAAGGTGATAATTGATGTATAGAACTTTGCTTGATATTTATCAAAATATTATATGTTCAAACATGGTGAAATTCACTAACCAACACTACAATTGGCACTTGATAAGATGTATTCCTATTCTTACAAATCACCTAACTTATAGTAGAGTGAGTCCTCCTACACATGCCAATCAGAAACATATATTAATCAAAAATCTTACTATAGGAAGATCCTTGTTTTCTCTAATCATTGCATCGATGAGAAACTGTTTGTCCAATAGAAGCAATGTCAACCTATGCAAGTCCAGTGAACCATCATCATTTTCCTCAGCTAGGCAAAACACCCTTTGCAGGATAGACCATAATGCACTTCGAGCGATAGAATCATTAGAAACAAGGGGTAAAGCATCAAGTAGACCCTAAAGAAATTGAAAGTCTGGCAGGAAACATTCAGAGTAAGTTGATCAGATATAATAATAATAATGCTTCCCAAACAAGACCACCAAAGAGCCATACCATTTGTGATGGATAGGACCAAATGAAAAATAGCCAAGGAAAGCATACGAGGAGCACATACTTGGGTGACCCAAATGACAGTCGGGATGAGGAAGACGACAATGTGCTGCAAGGGCTTCCTAATCGCGAAGGCGTAGGAACGAAGTAACATGACGACGATGAGCGTCTTCTCGGAACCTGTCTCCAGGAAGATGATTGTGTTATCCTTCTTTGCTTTCTCTAATGCCTCCAGCTGATAGCTACGGTGATTAAAGGAGAAGACGGATGACTCTGGGACACAACAAAATAGAGGAAGATGTAGGTGGAAGGAGTAATGAGAACTTGTGGATGAAAGTCTTGGGATCAGGAGGCGGGTCAGTGCTATTCATCTCTACTACTTGTGCTACTCACTGAGCACTAACCCAACTTCATGAACTTGTTTCATGTAACACCCATAAAGTCTCTAGTAATTTTATATAATTTTTGCATGATTAAAATGGGTTTATGTGGGTTCCTTCTACAAAAAAAGAAGAAGAAAAAATAGAACCAAAAAGAGGCATGGCCAAGGTGTGAACCTTGAACTCTTAACAAGTGGCAAGATTTAAGTGGTATGGAATAACCAATAGGCCAAGAGGAAGTATTGTTAGAAAGGAAATGGAATTTGTGGTTAAAGGTAGGGAAGGTAAGGGGACACTTTTCTTCTTTCACCAAGAATAAGTGAGAGGGATGAAGAGAGAAAGTAAGAGAATGACAAGTTGTGTTCTTCCTGTTAGTTAGAGCCCTAGAGCCAATCATTTGATGATTGTTGTATGGACTCGTTGTATCATATTCTTGTATATAAATAAAGGCATTTATTTTTGGTTATTATACTTACTTGTATTGGTGCCAAATAACTAAGTATAATAGCGTCCTTGAATAGAAGGTTCTTACCTATATCAATCGATTGGTTGAATCGATAGTGAGATGATATAAGGAACACTACTCTTAATCATTCCTAGTCAAGTATTAACATTCAGGGACAATGTTAATGCGACGAGACTAGCATGTAGGTCAACTCGATGACTTGATCTCACAAGTTATGGATATGGAGATATCAAGTTGACACATGGGTATGCATTGGAGAATGTATACTGAATGACCCGTCATAAGAAAGTATCATAGATCATTATATGAGTGTCATATACTTTCTCAAGTGGCTATTAGTATGACTTTTAGTCCTTGGACCTGAAGTCACCATGCTTCCCTACATAAGGAGTTACATACTTTGGCTTCGTCAAACGTCACCCGTAACTGGGTGGACTTTAAAGGCGATTACTGGTTATGTAACAAATTATGCGGAGGGATGTGAGTGATGTAGATGAGATCTATCCCTCCCATATGATGGGAGTGACATCATTATTCTTGATAGAGTGAGACCACTAAGTGAATGGCTATGCCCAAATGAGTCAATATGAGATGTTGAGCTCATTTGATTGAGTGAGTTTACTTGGGATTCAAGATTTAGATTAATTAGAGGATGACATGGTCTATGCCTCACATTGATCAATCTAGATGTCTAGGATATAAGGACACTTGTCATATATTGTGAAGAGTTACAATTAGTAGTCACAAGGTGATGTTCGATCTTAACATTCTTATAACTTGGGTAGTAATGATGTGTTGCTAGATACCGCTCATTACTTATGCTTCTAAATGGGTTTAGGAGCATTGCCAATGTTATAAGAACCTATAGGGTCACACATAAAGGGCAATTAGATAGAGATTAGGTTCATTTGATGAACCTAAATGATTAGATCCATGTGATGAACCAAATTGGATTAAGAGTAATCCAAATTAGGCTAATTGAGTTGGACTCAATTTGGTTCATGTGTTAGATGAGTCTAATTTGGACTTAGACTCATTGAGTCAATTTAATTCAATGAATAGAGATTCATTAAATTAATATTGACTTGAACCAATGGTTAGATTTGATGAACCATGGGAGAGAAGTGGTCAAGTTTGACTTGACTTGAGAGGAATATGAAGAGTCAAGTTTGACTTGACCATTTGCCACCTCATTGGTGAGTTGGCATTGAGTGGGCTAATGATGATGTGCCACATCATCTAGACCACTTCATGATGTGCCACCTCATGAGGGAGATCAAGAGTTTTTGACTCTTGAAATCCCATGGAGTATATAACCTCTCACTTGAAGGTGGCCGACCACTTTTTGGGAGTTACTAGTGAGAATTGATTCTCATTCACTCCTTCTTCTTCCTCAAGCTCTCAACCTCTCTCCCTCTCCTCCTCTTGGCCGAACCATTCAAAGGTTCTAGCACACCTTTTTGTTTGGTTTCTCCATCTCTTGCTTGTGTGGATACACATAGAGGGGTATCTACTTTAATACTCTCGAGATCTGGCGAACCTTGGATGAGCGGGATTAAGCGAAGGGCTTCGCATCAAGGGTAAATTCTTATCTTGTAGATATAAAGTAGATCTAGGCTTAGAAAACTCGTACGTGAAAGCTTTTATGAAATTTTATTTCTTCGCACGGATCCGGTGGCAGGGTTTCGGGGTTTCCGCAATGCAAAAAGCGGTTTTTGCGGCACAAAAAACCCAACAGTGGTATCAGAGCCACGTGCAAAGTGCGTACGAGTTTTATTTTGAATTTTATGAAATTCTACAGATCTGTAAGTTTCTGTGTTTTTATGATTTTTATAGATTTCATGGTAATTTTCTCATAAAAGCGAAGCACAAGTGTTTAGACACTTGTAGGCTTCGACTACCGAGAAAATATTTCCGAAACGGCAAGGTTTCGCCCCAAATCATTTTGGGACAGCGGACTAAGGCATTGTAGGATTGCTTAGGAACACTCACGATGGTTATATCGCAGGTAGGGGTGCTTCCCCTGACCCTGCAAGGGGCTTTGTTCCGCGATTGCGCTCGAAAATCGCTAAACGGGACCGCTGGGAATTTTTACTCATAAAAATTGTAAAAATTGTAAGAAAAATTATAGAAAATTATAGAAATTACATAATTTAGAATTATGTATTATTTTGTGATGGTCATGGCCCAAAAGACCCAATTTGATTGGATATTGTGTGTTGTAATTCATAATACGGCCTGCGTGTCGTCATGTGATTGTGCGTGATGTATATTTGATACGCGACTTGCGCGTCGTGCCTTTCTATTTATTTATTCCTGTTGTAAATAGTTTAGACTCGAATGTAACTCGAGTTTCACTTTTGTAATGTACAAAATGGAGCGGTGGAAGGTCCACTCGAGACGGAGTTACGAGGAGGGCGTGAGCAACACAAGGTGGTCAAAGGAAGGAGCTTTAGAAGCTGTTGACCTTAGGTTGACCATCCGTTCTTCTCATTGGCTTGAGAAGATCGTAGTAGGGTCATGACTAATCACAAAATATTTAATTAATTGCTTGTGTGTGCATATGTGATGCATGCTAGAATAGTAATTAATTAGCGCCTTAACGATTAGATTAGATCTAAATCGCGTGCATGATGCACTCTAACGATTAGATTAGATCTAAATCACGTATATGATACACCTCGTCGATTAGATTAGATCTCAATCGCGTCAACTCGAAATGCCTACCATGCCGTGATACCCATAACTACCTCGATCGCATGTTGTTATTGAATCTGCCAAAGCAGAGCAACGCATACTATCTTGGTAGGGTGCGGAGAGACAATCTTCGTCCCGCCTATCAACGCATGGGTGAATACAACTCAATTAGATTGAGTAACTAATCAACTCAATTGGATCAAGTTTAACTATAGGCATTTTCCAATGGTTGGTAGATAGGTCAAAATCACGTTTATATTAACTCTTGGGCGTATTAGCCAAAGCTAACTCGAGTTTTAATATAAATGTGGATCTTGATCCTATAAACAAGAGTTGCATAAAGATATAATTGGTAATTAGTTACCTACCGATCATACTAAGTCTTGGGCATTTTAGCCAAAGCTAACTCAAGGCATAGTATGATGTGGATCTTGTCCCACATGAATTATAGAATTCAGTGTGAGTCTCATTTAATTAAAGGCCTAATTAGATGATTAATTGGAATATGATATTTATTTTCCTGCATTTTTCTGTTGTAGATTACCATGACGTCTGATATGGGTTAGGTTTCATGGGCCCCCGATAAGGAAGGGAAAGGAGATAACCAAACGGAGAAGATAGGTCAATATCGGCCAGGATATACCTCACAGGAGGTAGACCAATATCAACCAAGATATACCTCTAAGGAGGTAGGATAATATCGGTCGGGATATGCCTCCAAGGAGGCAGACCCATATCGATTGGCATATGCCCCAAAGGGGGTAGGCTAATATCGGACAGGATATACCTCAAGAGGAGGTAGGTCTATATTGACCAAGATATGCTTCCAAGGAGGAAGACCCATATCAATTGGCATATGCCCAAAATGGGTAGGCTAATATCGGTCGGGATATACTGCCGAATGAGTAGACTGGTATCAATTGAAACATGCTCTCAAGAAGGTAGGTGAATATCGACCGGTATATACCTCAAAAGGAGGTAGGTCAATATCGACCGAGATATGCCTCCAAAGAGGAAGACTCATGTCAATTGGCATATACCTCAAAGGAGGTAGGCTAATATCGGCCGGGATATACCTCAAAAGGAGGTAGGTCTATATCGACCGAAATACGCCTCCAAGAAGGAAGACCCATATTAATTGGCATATGCCCCAAAGGGGGTAGGCTAATATCGGCCAAGATATACCTCAAGAGGAGGTAGGACAATATCGACCAAGATATGCCTCCAAGGAGGAACACCCATGTCAATTGGCATATACCTCAAAGGAGGTAGGCTAATATCGGTCGGGATATACCTCAAAAGGAGTTAGATCTATATCGACCAAAATACGCCTCCAAGAAGGAAGACCTATATTGATTGACATATGCCCCGAAGGGGGTAGACTAATATCGGCCGGGATATACCTCAAAAGGAGGTAGGTCTATATCGACCGAAATACGCCTCCAAGGAGGAAGACCCATATCGATTGGCATATGCCCCAAAGGGGGTAGGCTGATATCGGCCGGGATGACTAATATCTTGAAAAGATATTTGATAAAATATAGCCCAATGCTAGTTAAAATAATAAATAAAGGAGCTCGGATGAGCACTTCCCCAGGAACCTCGTAAGGGGTAATAATAATTGATCAAACCTAACTGGGCCCAGTCCCGATTGAGACAAGAAACATTGGTACATCAAGCTATCTTTGATATAGAAAAAACAGGAGGGGTGAATAGGAAGGATAAGAACACTGTGAAAAAGAGTTGCTAAGATAGAGGAGAAGTGATATTACAAACAAAGTAGTTTCCTAAATATGTTTGCGGTATACGATTGCATAACCAGTGTTTTGGCGGGAAATGTGTTTTCAGACCATTTTGCAGGTGTTAGACGACAATGAAGGTACATCTGGGGTACGAAGACGTCATTCACATCATGACAAGTACACAGCTGACTTCATCTCATAACACAGCTAACGTCATCTCATAACAAACTCTAACATACCGGGGTCCACTTCATGACTACGGAGGTTATATGAAGTGGTATAAAAAGGGGAATCCTCTCCGTTGGCTAGGTAAGTTCACATCATTGCGCACATTCCTAACCCTAATTTCTCAACTACTGTTCATCTTCTTCCTTCTTCTTCTTCTCCTACACCAAGAGAGATTACTGACTTGAGTGTCGGAGGGCCTAGCCAGGGATTCCCACCTCGGTCTTAGGTCACTGACGGTAGTGTCGGTTGGTCTCTTGTGCGTAGAGAGCCTTGGGAGTTTCGAAGTCGGTGTTCTTCGATTGGATCTCCTCATCGCCATTGGTATCTTGCCTCGAGAGGATATTTGGGAGCTTCATCTTCTTGGATCCGCTTTGGATTTCTCGAATCGGCGTTCTCCAGGCATTATTCTTCATCAGCGGTGGGTTTCTTTCTCCCGGATCTCCATCTTGTCCAGCTTCTCAGAAAGGATCAAATTTGGCACCGTCTGTGGGAACTTCACCTAAATCTGAGACTACAAGATGGAAGAGGCCGGAAAATCAAACCTAGTCACTATTAGTCGTGAGGATCTAGATTTCCTCATCAATTCTCACGTACAGAAAGCCTTACAACAACAACAACAACAACTTCAGGCTCACACTGGGGCTACTCTACCAACAGCTCATAATCCAGCGATTTCAACTACTGAGCATCGGAAAGGAAAAGAACCGGAAGAGTCGTTTCTCCGACAAGACGTCCACGAGCCTTTCTTCGCACTCCCATGGAGCAGGGGGGGTCGAAGGCCCGTGTTTCAGGAATCCTCTGGCGAAGCACCTGATAGAGAAAAGCGTAAGATCAAAATGATAACTAGTGATAGCTCGCCAGAAAAAGTCATCTCTCCATTCTCTCAGAGTGTATTGGATGATCCGCTTCCTAAGTGGTATCAAAATCTTCAAATCGGCGAGTACACTGGAACAACAGATCCAGAAGATCATCTATTGAAATTTGAGAATGTAGCATTATTACAATAATTTTCTGATGGGGTAAAATATCGAATGTTTCTTACTACCCTTGGAGGAGCCGCACAACGCTGGTTTAAAAGACTACCAGAGAAGTCTATTCAAAAATTCAAAGACTTCAAGAAAGTTTTTCTACACCATTTTTCCAGCAACAAGAGGTATCATAAGACTCCTTGGAGTCTATTTTCAATTAAGCAAGCATCCAAAGAGTCCATCCGAGCTTACATCAAAAGGTTCAATCAAGTAGCTATTTATGTACCTAATGCTACCACTGAAATATTAGTAAGCGCTTTCTCTCAGGGTTTAAATGATAATGATTTCTTTAAAGATTTAGTGAGAAATCCTCCTGTTAATTTTGATTCCTTGATTGAGCGTGCTACCGAATTCATTAATGTGGAAGAAGCTCAAGCCGCCCGAAAGAAGGAGGGTGTTACCTCTTCTCCTATCCAGGTTAAGGAGAAGGCTACAGCCCCTGTTCCTCCACCAAGAGGACCTAGAGCAACTCATCCACCTCACCGTCAACCAGAATATCGTCCACAGGTTGTACAACATATGGAGATACAGCCAGAGGCACCAAGGAGATGGTGCACTTATCATAAAACTAGCAGTCATCATACTGAAGACTGTTTTGTTTTAAGAAATAAACGAGCTAATAGGGAGCGTTATCAGAGGCAAAATTATTATTGGCAGCAGTACCCTAGACAGCAAAGTCCACTCAAGTTGGAATATCATCCGGTCGAGCCTCGGCAGGATGCATTGCCCACCCCGGCCGGTACAAGTCAAGTATCAGAAAAAGCTCCTTCTTAAGCCATGACAACTCGACAAGAAGAAAACAGGAGTAATGCAATTCGGGGCAATTTTAATATGATTGCAGGCGGGCCCACTGATGGGGATTCTAATAGGGCTAGGAAAGCACATGCCCAAAGACTAGAAATTCATGCTGTAGGGTGTAGCATGGAGCGAGCAGCCGGTCCCGAAATAAGTTTTGGACCTAGAGATCTCGAGGGGGTAGAAATACCCCATGATGATGCTCTGATCATTAAAGCAGTGATAACCAACTACGCTATTTCTCGTACCTTCACACGGGCAGTTCTGTCAATATTATATTTAAGAAGGCTTTCGATCAACTACACATTGACCCGAGTGAACTTCAACAGATGGTCACTCCCCTATATGGATTCACGGGCAATGAGGTGCAACCGTTGGGACAAATAAAGTTAGTCATATCTCCAGGAGAGGAGCCTCTGATGAGAACAAGGAGATCTTATTTCATGGTAGTAGACGCCCCATCATCTTATAATGTGATACTGGGTCGACCTGCCTTGAACGAGTTTAGGGCAGTCGTTTCTACTTTTTGTCAAAAAAAATTAAATTTTCCGTTGATGATCAAGTTGGGGAGGTGCGAGGTGATCAGAATGAAGCTAACACTGCTCGAAAAATTCAAAGAATGGAAGTTAATGTCATTCAGGAGAAGCAGTCTGTTCTGGTTTATGAAGAAAACGAAGAAGTTCATATCCAGACCGATCGGCCTGAAGCTACTACGTATATTGCGACTAACCTTGATCCCATTCTGAAAGCCGAATTGATACAATGTCTAAAGAAGAATAATGATGTATTTGCCTGGACGCCTAAAGAAGTCTCGGGCGTTTCTCCTACAGTCATGGAGCATTCCTTACATGTCTTCCCAGATGCCTGCCCGGTCATGCAAAGAAAGAGAAATTTTAGTGTGGAATAGAACCAGATCATCAAAGAAGAGATAACTAAACTTATAGAGGCTGGTTACATCAGGGAAGTACAATTTCCTAGCTGGTTAGCTAATGTAGTGTTAGTCTCTAAGCCAGGAAACAAATGGCGAGTGTGCATTGATTTCCAAGATCTCAACAAGGCTTGCCCAAAAGATTATTATCCATTACCCAGGATCGATCAACTGGTAGACTCCACTGCTGGATGTGAGTACATTTCTATGCTAGACGCTTATCAGGGTTATCATCAAGTTCCCTTAGCTAAAGAAGATCAAGAAAAGGTCAGTTTCATAACATCTGAAGGTATTTATTGTTATAATGTTATGCCCTTCGGATTAAAAAATGCAGGAGCAACTTATCAAAGGCTTATGAATAAGATTTTCCAGAAGCAGATAGGAAGAAATATGGAAGTATATGTTGATGATATCTTAATTAAATCTCTTCAAGCTGTTGATCTGTGCAGGGATGTAGAGGAGACCTGCAAGACATTAAGACAATATGGGCTCAAGTTAAATCCGAACAAATGTTTATTCGGAGCGAAAGGGGGAAAATTCCTGGGATATATGGTGTCCGAACGGGGAATAGAAGTCAACCCGAGCAAAGTCAAGGCACTTCAGAACATGGAGCCGCCGCGCAACATGAGAGAAGCTCAAAGACTGACCAGCCGGATTACAGCCTTGTCTAGGTTCATTTCCAGGTCGGCCGATCGTAGCTTCCATTTCTTTAAAATACTCAGAAATGGCAATAAATTTTAGTGGAATGAGGAATGTGATAAGGCCTTCCCAGAGTTAAAAGATTATTTGTCTACTCTCCCTGTGTTAGCTAAGCCTATAGTAGGAGAAACTCTTTGGGTTTATTTGTCGGCTAATGAAAATGTTGTAGGCTCTGTATTAGTCAGACAAGAAGGAAAAGAACAACAACCTGTATATTTTTCTAGCCATTTATTAAAGGAGTAGGTGTAGATATACTACACTAGAAATTGGCTTATGCTAGTATTGACCGTGAGGTTGCGCATATTTCTTAGCACATGAAATTATTGTATTAACTATCCTGCTTTGACGGTGTTGTTACTCAACCCAGGCATTAGGGGTGTGATCAAATGGACCATGAACTTGGTGAATATGACATACAATATCAACCCCGCTAAGCCATCAAGGCACAAGCTCTAGCGATTTCATTATAGAATTCCAAGGCCAGGAAGAAAGCATCCGGAAAGTTTATGTAGATGGCTCCTCAACTAGAGGGCGCAGTGATGGTATTCTTCTTATATCTCCATGAGAAGAGGAAACACTCCCATCAGGATACTAACAATGGGTAAGTTAATACGAAGCTAATGAGGATAATGGCTCGGCAGTATAGGGGCAACTCGAGTAGTCATTTATTACGATAACCACCAACCAACAACTATTAATTTTGAAATTAATAATGACAGTGAAGCTATATCTTGGAGGCATTTGATAAGTCAAGTCCGCCAAAGAGAAAAAATTCCTCAAATATGAATCGGTGGATGTGAATTATGCGAAGCTGGCCTCCGCTATAGTGCCATGGAGTCTAGATCGGCCAGTAGAACAAACTCTGATAATATCTTGTATGGAAAGACAAGCTGACGTAGAAATTCAAGGTGACTGGAGAGCTCTAATCATATTGTATCTACAGCAAGGTACTCTTCCGAGTAATACAGAACAGGCAAGGGTATTTAAGAAGAGAGCTGCTCAGTACACTATTGTAGGAGAACAATTATATAAAAGAGCTTTTTCTAGACCTTTGCTCAAGTGTATCGGTACGGAAGTGCATCAAGGTTCATGTGGTAGTCATATAGGAGGGAGATCCTTGGCCCGTAAAATCTTATTAGCAGGGTATTTCTGGCCTACTTTACACGAAGATGCCAACAAGTTGGTAAGAACTTGTATGTCTTGCCAAAAATATCAAAATATTTTGCATCATCCCACACAGTTGTTGAAAACCTCTATAGTCTCATGTCCCTTCAATCAATGGGGCATGGACATAGTAGGCTCATTTCCTATGGCGGCTGCACAAAGAAGGTTTTTATTGGTAGTAGTGGATTATTTTTCCAAATGGGTAGAAGCAGAACCACTTGCCCGAATTACTGAAGATGCAGTTATTAAATTTCTGTGAAAAAATATCATATGCAGATTTGGCATTCCTCATAAATTAGTCTCTGATAATGGAAGACAATTTCAAGGAGATAGAATTTTAGCTTGGTGTAAAAGTTATGGTATTACTCAAGCCTTTACCTCTGTGGCTTATCCGTAAAGTAATGGTCAAGCGGAAGTAACCAATAGAGAAATTATAAGGGGTTTAAAAACCAAACTGGATCATGTCGGAGGCAGCTAGGTAGATGAATTACCTAGCGTTCTTTGGGCATATCGTACTACACCTCGAGAAGCTACAGGAATCACACCCTTTCAATTAGTCTATGGGGGAGAAGTAATAATTCCCATTGAGGTGGGAATAGAATATGATAGAAGACAATTATATGATGCAGACAATGAGGGTCGACGACTCATGGAGCTGGATTTGATAGAGAAAATAAGAGATAAAGCTGTTGCTCGTCTAGTATCATACTGACAACGAATGAGACAAAATTACAACAAAAGGGTTATCCCCAGATTTTTCCAAGTAGGAGATTTAGTATGGAAGCGTATCAAACCTGTCGAGGATGTTAGTAAGTTGGCACCACAATGGGGAGGACCCTACAAAGTGGTGGAAAAGCTCGCATCGGGCTCATATTATTTTCAAGATACTGAAGGAAGAATTCTGGAACGTCCCTGGAGTGCCAATCATTTACAACCTTACCGGACTTAACAAGACCATGCTACTTAAGAATATGTCAGAAGAAAAAATCATAATTATCTGAAGTAAGTTCCCGATGAAAAGAAGACAAGTATCCTTACAGTTCGTGTACTACATTTCTTTCAATAAATGCAATACAAGGCAAATATCGCCACAAAAATAAATGTGATGCATACAGATTGATAAGTATTGGCAGAACTTTTACGATCTCTTTTTGAGCAATCAACAGTGGGAAATCTTAAAGATCTATTCAGCTCCCCTAAGAAAAATTCAGAAAAAGGTCAGTACAAACATCATAAATTGCTATAATAATATAGTCGATCGGGAAATCTCATGAAGTAACTCAGACGGGTCTTCATGGGAGGAACCGGAGACTTTAAACCATCACAGAAAATAGTCGATCAGGAAATCTCATGAAGTAACTCGGACGGGTCTTCATGGGAAGAACCAGAGACTTTAAACCATCACAGAACATAGTCGATCGGGAAATCTCATGAAGTAACTCGGACGGGTCTTCATGGGAAGAACCGGAGATTTTAAACCATCACAGAACATAGTCGATCGGGAAATCTCATGAAGTAACTCGGACGGGTCTTCATGGGAGGAACCAGAGACTTTAAACCATCACAGAACATAGTTGATCGGGAAATCTCATGAAGTAACTCGGACGGGTCTTCATGGGAGGAACCGGTGACTTTAAACCATCATAGAACATAGTCGATAGAGAAATCTCATGAAGTAACTCGGACGGGTCTTCATGGGAGGAACCGGAGACTTTAAACCATCACAGAACATAGTAGATCGAGAAATCTCATGAAGTAACTTGGACGGGTCTTCATGGGAGGAATCGAAGACTTCAAAGCCTAATCAACCGGGATTATATTGGCATGGTGAATACAAAGTTATATGGATTTATTCACAAAATCGGTTGACATTTTACATTGGATCAGAAGCCAGGGTTCAAGGGGAATTCTATGCATATGGCACATTTTCTATCTGGAGGCTCATTCATAACTCAGCTCGGAACTCAGGATTTTTATACAGTTCCTTATCTAAAATCACTCGGGATTATTCATTCTTTTGAAATATGAAGCACACTAGATGTTAGCTGCAGAATGATTCATCAAGACAAGGTTTAACTTCAAGAGATGAGCAAAGAATTCTCGAATAAAACTTATACTTAATGCTTGGAAGCATTTCAAAAGAGGCATTCTCAAACCAGCACAATAGATAAACAGGTAAGTATAAAAAATTTCCTATACATCGCAATCACTTAATTACCAAGTTTTGATTACACTTCTTTTCATTACCAGTTTTTCCCATTACAAGTCTTTTATGGACAATCTTTTTAGATACATAGACATGATTAATTAAAAGGACCTTTTAAATCTGCGGGTAGCTCTTCGTTAAGCCGGCAACGACTTATGAAAGAAGGGAGAGGTTCTTTGGGTAGATAACCACCCTCTTTTAACTGTCGAAGAACTCCCGATACAGAATGATTTAAAGCACCCACTATCCTACGGATAAATTCTTGGGCAAACGCCAAAGACTTTAAATAAGAAAGACGCCACTCTTCCCATCGACTCTTCTCTTGCTCCTTATAGCTTTGAAAATCAGCTTGCAATTTTGTGTTTTGATCTTTTAAAGCATCCTTTTCTGATTTTAGCTGTTCCAATTCCTTCTGGAGCAGTGACAACTCAACATCTTGAGCTTTCCTTTGCTCTTGTTCCTGTAGGATAGTGAAATCATCAGAGGCTAGGTCTTGAGCTTGGTCAGAAAGACAAGCATTATGAAGCTTCTCTACTTTCTCTAAAATAAGACTTTTATGAGAAGCATCTAAGAGAGCTTTCTCCTTTAAAGCAATCTCCAGTCGAAGACCAGAATGTAGTCGATCCACCTGTAATTCCAGAGTTCTCCTTGCAAGCTCTTTGTCTTTCAGTAATTGTTGTGACTCCTCTAATTCCTATCTCAATGCCCCTAATTGTTGATCTTGCAAAGTCACTTTCTCTTGCAACTTAGCCAGGTCGTTATTAGGAGAAGGTAAAGTAGCCTTCAATGTCTCTAGTTGAGTTTTTAACTTATTGTTCTCCTGGTCCTTAGCCATAAGTAGCTGGTCGATACACAGACTTGAGGCAAGGAACTAAACAAAAAAAAATGATGATATAGTTACAGATAAGAATACGAAGTTGATAACATATAAATAGAAATACTTACAGCTACTGCCTGACGACTATGACGGTCGGCTCGATGCGGAAGACTAAGGCCTCTTAGTTGTTCTTGGCCTTGTAGCCAAGATTCGGCCAATAGGCCTTGTAGTTGTAAAGAACTATAGTTAGGTGGATCAGAGGATTGTCCCAATTGAGAGGGAAGACCCATAGCATGTTTAAATAAAGGTTGTGGAATGGAGGAAGAAGGAGGTAAAGAAGAAGAAGATGCAATGGAAGAAAAAGAAATAGTAGAAATAAGAGAAGCAGAGGAAGAACTAGATGGAATAGATGGTGGCAATGCAGGAGAGGCTGATTCAGTTATGGAAACACTAATAGCTGAGGGACTGGCACTTGGAGAAGATCTCCGTCAAGGTGTCCATTTTGCCTGGGGCCTAGAAGCCAAAGGAGACAAGGCCAATGCAAGAGGTGCAGAAGATACAGAAGGGATAATGGTCATCTCAGAAGCAGAAGCAGAAGGAGCTGAAATAATAGCACAAGAAGAGGAGATGAGTTAACTAGGTCTCATCATCCTAAGAGAAGGATTAGAGATAATGTGGGTAGGAGTTATTGGTGTCTTACCTCTCTCAAGAGAAATGGGTGCCGGGACAAGAGGAGCTTGCACAAAAGTACCAAAGAAATCACTAAAGGGGCATCCTCAATAAGCTTTTGCTTTTTGACTAAGGCAACAAATCAAATCTAACCATTGGTTCAAGTTAATTTTAATTTAATGAATCTCTATTCATTGAATTAAATTGACTCAATGAGTCTAAGTCCAAATTAGACTCATCTAACACATGAACCAAATTGAGTCCAACTCAATTAGCCTAATTTGGATTACTCTTAATCCAATTTGGTTCAACACATGGACCTAATCCTTTAGGTTCATCAAATGAACCTAATATCCATCTAATTGCCCTTTGTGTGTGACCCTATAGGTTTTTATAACATTGGCAATGCTCCTAAACCCATTTAGAAGCATAAGTAATAAGCGGTATCTAACAACACATCATTACCACCCAAGTTATAAGAATGTTGAGATCCAATATCACCTTGTGACTACTAATTATGACTCTTCACAATATATGACAAGTGTCCTTCTATCCTTGACATCTAGATTGATCAATGTGAGACATAGACCGTGTCATCTTCTAATCAATCTAAATCTTGAATCCCAAGTAGACTCACTTAATCAAATTAGCTCAACATCTCATATTGACTCATTTGGGCATGGCCATGCACTTAGTGGTCTCACTCTATCAATAATATCGATGTCTCTCCCGTCATATAGGAGGGATAAATCCCATCTACATCACTCACATCCCTCCGCATAATTTGTTACATATCCAGTAATCGCCTTTATAGTCCACCCGGGTGACGTTTAAAGTATGTATCTCCTTATGTAGGGAACCATGGTGACTTCAGGTCCAAGGACTAATAGTCATACTAATAGCCACATGAGAAAGTATATGACACTCATATAACGATCCATGATACTTTCTCATGGCGGGTCATTCAGTATTCATTCTCCAATGCATACTCATATGTTAACTTGATATCTCCATATCCATGACTTGTGAGATCAAGTCATCGAGTTGACCTACATGCTAATCTCGTCGCATTAACATTGTCCCTGAATGTTAATACTTGACTAGGAATGATTAGGAGTAGTGTTCCCTATATCATCTCACTATCGATTCAACCAATCGATTGATATAGGTAAGAACCTTCTACTTAAGGATGCTATTATACTTAGTTATTTGACACCAATACAAGTAAGCATAATAACCATAAACAAATGCCTTTATATATATAAGAATATGATACAACGAGTCCATACAACAATCATCAAATGATTGGCTCTAGGGCTCTAACTAACAGATAGCTGGCACGAAGTTCAGACGGGTCGAAGGGCTGACCTAACGTCTGGCAGGTAAGTAAAGGTAAGTCACTGGAGGGGAGTGACTGTGAGGGCGCGTTCCCGGGAAGGGAACTTAGGCGCCAATCCGACATAGAACCATTTCAGAACTTTAAGTCGAGATCTTGACTAGATTCCGGTCTCGGAGAGACGAAATCTAATTAATACTATTTCTGTTTATTACAACTGTGCTAATATTCTGTTTTGCAGGAGATATAAGTGCCTCAGACTAACGTTTCTTGCAGGAAGGAAGCTGCTGGAAATCAAGGTCTGGGTGCCCGAAGGCAAAGTTTTATCCCCAACATCGCTGTGCCACGTGGAGTTCACTGGTTAGCTCGGCTACGTCATGGTCAAGGCGCCCTGAAGGTTCCAGGCACCTGAACCTCTTATATAAGGAGGGTCAAGGCTGAAGCTCGAACAACAACTAAAAAACCTGCTCTCCTGTGCTCCTGTGACATTACGAAAGCCATCCGACAAAGATATGCTCTTTTTATTCTTATTGTTTATTGTCGGTATTTTATTTCTATCATTTCTGTACTTAATTTTTGTAATCAATATTTGAATTACTAGTGGATTGGCCATCGAAAGCGCCCTCGCGTGCGGACCATGAAGTAGGAGTCGTCAAAGGCTCCGAACCTAGTAAATTGACTATGTTAGCATTGTTTTTTATTTTCCGCTGTGTTTACTCAACGAAATTTTAATTCGATATTCACCCCCCCCCCCCTCTATCTAACTATCAGGATCCAACAAGTATATCCTGCAAACCAAGTTAGCATAATAATATAAGATAAATATAAGTACGCTACAGTTATCAGACTGTCCAGTTCTGACTTTGGGTTTTTCAAAAACCCTAGGTCGAACCGACGTCTACTGTTCCCTCGTTGGGGAATGCATCCTCACCTACTCCTCTCAGGAGAGTTTACCTGTTGTCAGATCGATCCTCCAGACCGACTCGACTTTCTGCCTAAGGTTACCATCCCCTAGGACCTAGGGTTACCACCCCCTATGGTTCTCCTCGGCCTAGGGTTACCACCCCCTAGGACCTAGGGTTACCACCCCCTAGGATTTTTCTCAGCCTAGGGTTACCACCCCCTACGACCAGGGTTACCTCTCCCTAGGCAAGGGCGTAGCTAGGGCTGGGCTTTGGTGGGCTCTAGCCCAGTGCAGCTTAGCAATGCCTAGCAATTTTAGGCCTCACCCAACAAGCAGCCCAACAATTTTAGGCCTCAACCTTGCTATGTTGGGCTAAGCTTTACTGGGCTCAGCTTTTTAAGCCCAGGGCAGTTGTTCAACCTGGCTATGTCATTACCCCTAGGGGTTTCCACTTGCCTAACTACAGCTAGGACTTTCCACCACCTAGAGTTACCGCCCCCTAGGGTTTTCCACCTACCTAGAATCCTCTAGGACTTTTGCCTAAGATAACTTAGGACTTTCCTACAAGCTCAATAAACCTTGTTAGATAACAAAACAACTTATCTTTGGACTCTTTTGATATAATCAAAACACAGGTTCGATCGTCAGATACTTCCCGCACCAACATATATATCCATGGTTATGTAGATTTTTATATGAAGACTAAGTCATCAATTTAATATAATTTTATATGGATCCATATATATAATATAGATATATAATTCATATATTATAGTATTATAATTTCCAAATCATTATTTACACTATATATGTTACACGTTACCTATATAATATATTAATCTTATATATATTTTTTTCTTATTCTTAATGAATTATAGACACAACAACAAAAACTGCAAATGACAACGGATATTATCCACTGTCGTAGGGTCAAAAAACCGTTGTAACTGAGGGCGTTGTAGAATATATTGCCCTACGAGAACAGTTTTGAATCCGTTGTCTTTGTAGACATTTGACATATCCGTTGTTGTTTACATGCTCAAAATTTGTTAACGAAGGTTACGACAACGTTTTAAAACCGTTGTGGTAGATAATTTCGACAACAGAAATAAACCGTTGTGGTAGACTCTTTTTACAACAGATTAATTTTAAAACCATTGTGGTAGATAATTTTAATATGTTTTACAACAAATAAAATTGTTGTCTTTTATCACTTTTTATAAAAAAAATCCGTTTTGGTTACGTACTTTTTACAATATTTCTAACCGTTGTCTTTAATGTTCATGTTGTAACATGATAATAACAAACAACCAATCTTTATTTAATATAAAGATACCACCAATACAAAACTAAATATTTACTACATTCAATCCATAAAAATGTTATCTTCAAATTTCAAAAATTAACTACACACATCAAAAAGAGAAAATAATAGCTGTGTAATCGAAATCCAAAATATGCCAGCTAAAATCCTCTTCCCAACTGAATCTTTAAAGCCTTTTCCAGCAACTTACTGGTTGCATCTTCACGTGACCGAGTATACAAATTTCCCTTGGCAATCAAATCTGCAGAATTAAGCTGTAGGAGCTGATAAAAATAAACAAATTATAAAGACATTAAAAGATAAAATATACATGTAAGTGAATAAGAATTATCTTAACCTGCTGAAACACATACGGATTGATGATACAATTAAGCTTTGCACTACTGTTGTCTTATTTGTGCAGCATGTTATTGAAAATTAGCAACTGGTATAGAAGGAAATGAAATTTCATAACATCCATAGCTATTTGGCAATTTGCAACGATCTCAATCATATAAATCATATGGTTCTTCATTGAGTTCAATTTAGCCAGTGGCATATTCAAATCAAAGCATGATACTTTAAGGTTGGCAATGCCATAAAACTTATCCAACAAACACTGAAAGGTCAAATGCAAAGTGCTAACATAACACATTCTAACACTAAGCAGAACTAATAAGATATTTTCACCTAGAATGCTAGTTATGCACTATATGTCAAATAAAAAGATAGAAGAGAACGCTTGTGTAATAGGGAAAAAAAACTTCAGTTGCCCAAGTAGAAAATAATTGTATAACATGTAACAATTAATGGAGCAAGCCAATGTAGCATCAGAGACAATAGAAGAGTTACTCATGAAGTGCTTTGGAAAGTTACAAGGATTCCAACGATTGGAACCTCACCAGACAAGAAATTTGTTGATAAATTTCTACAGTTGTTAAAAAAATCATAGTCAAATAGTTAACTCTGCAACAACAAACTGCCTAGCCACCAATAATCACATGAAGACTCACAGAAATCATAATTGGTTCAGAGAGCCAATAGATGTAGGAATTGTGCCCCTGAGCAAATTGCTTGACAAGTCCCTACATTTTTTTCCATCAAGCTCAAGAAAACAGATCAAAGAAACAACTATCTAACAAAAAAAAATAAGGGGATGTAAAAACTACAAGATGGTAAGGTGCACAACTTCTCCAATCTCGGGTGGAATGTTCCCTTGAAGGTAATTAGCTCTCAAATACCTTGAAAAATAAGTAATGTGACAACTTCATGCAACAATATATAGTAAATTCTCATTGTCAATAACTATAATCGATAAAAAAAATATATGAATAGAAGAAAATGCATACAATGCTGTTAGCTCAGTGTAGTTCTTTATGGAATAGGACCGTGCAAGCGATTTTGGTGCAAAGCCCTACCACAATGATAATCTCATCCTTGAAAGAATTCCATCACTATAGCTACTTAAGAGTAGAAATTTCATCTTCAGTACCATCTCAAATCTAGATCAAACACTAGCAAGAGAACTGTAATTAAGAAAGAGTATATTGAATAGAACAGTTTAAAAATTAATATGGTGATCTACCAAATGGTGGTTCACAGTCTCCTTGTTTGGGATTTTATATTTCATATTACATCGTTTCATTTTTTTTTTGTCAGAATCACCATGCATTCGAAGGTGTTCTTGTAGGAAAAAAAAGGAGCTAAAAGAAAAATGTACTTACAATCTTTGAAGCATCCGAATCCGGCCAATGCTCAGGGAGATGATGCCACTGAGCTGCATATAAGGAAAGTCACTGCAATGGAAATAGGAATTGGTAAGGCAAGCTTCCAAAACCTAAAATACTAATACAGATAAAAGAAAATACATTCATTAATAATACATCCATGTTAAAAAATACATCCATGAATAGGAATAAAAAAAATTGGAACAAGAATAATATAATTCAGGCATGGTTGTTAATCACAATTTGTCTCACGAATTTCTGATGCTCCAACCCAAAATGGTCCAAACAAATCTGGATATAAAGTATGAACTAAATTGAGTAGAGATCTCATGATCACTATGATCCAACCCTATGCTCATTCACCAATCTTAATTAAGATCTAAGTCTTGAAACCCTCCACTTAATCAAATATATAATTACAGTATTGCTAACTTCAGAGTAGATCATCTCGTACCATGTCACCTAAGAAATTTTTTTATATATGATAACCAATTTTAATTTCAGAGTATAAGAAGCGTTACTAACTTTTGTAATCATCATCCATGTTAGAGGAGTACCATATAAAAATGCAACCCCTACTAGTTATAATGCATTGTTCATATATCTCCTACATGAATAATATTAGTCATCCTTAGCCATAAATTTTGGCTAACAAAACTAGATATTGAAAGATAATCCATATGATAAAATCACAAATACCAAATATAATTTTTCAATAAATATTTTGTTAAGCATTGGGATCTTAAGATCCTATGACTCCACAATATGCAAGAGATACAACTTACAGTGTCATATTAGATATAAATTTTTTGCAATGATACTAGATTACCTGTCAAGTGTGCCACTTATGACGAATGCCTGACCAGCTAAATAGTAAGGATCACCTTCTGGAACTTCCTACTCAACCAGAGAAACAAGACTGATGACTTTTATTTATAGCTACGACATGAGAAAATTTGGCTCAATTAGATACAAGGATAAAAAAAAATTCGGATCGAATTCAAGGTTTCCATCACATACACTCGTGCATGGCACTGATGCAAACTAGGTACATCTAGAAATACAGAATCAATGAGAAAAGTCATGCAGAAAGGCATCTAAGCTTGGGGGGAAAATCAGTACACACATCAGCATAAGGCAAACAGTTATTAAGTAGAAAGTGAGATTAATACTTGAATTATGTGGGCAGCAGACTTCTACTGGAAGGAATGAAACAAGCCAATCTATGACCTCTCTTCTCGATCTCCATTTGAGGGAAGATAACTGCAACTTATCAGCCTCATACATCTGATAAAATTCGTCTGCGATAACATAAAGCATGTGCCTCAGACTGCATTCAATGCCAACGACTGCAAGGTAGGAATCCCCCGAAGAATCCTCAAGGTAGTAATGAACAACGCGATGCCCTCGCTCCTGAGAGATGAACTTCTCGCTCCATTTTACAAAATCAGGGCCACTTGCCGACATGGTCATGGCTCCGAATCAAAGTAGCACTCCAAACTAAAAAGTAAACCTAAGCACAGGAAGTACACTAATCTTTGCCATTACACAACTCGATGACAAAAGAGTTTTAGGAAATCTCAACTTCTTAGAAACATAATCCCAGTCGAAGTAGGATCGGGCTCCAAAACCACAAAGCTCACATAAGCACTAAGAGCTTGAGGCAACGATATTTTCGCGGGGGTGGGATGGGAGTGAGCATGGGTAGTAAGGTTCGGAAGCCCTTTCCCAAATAAGAGAGCACCTAAATCAAACAAAAAGGGAGCCAAGAAAACAATAAAACCTCACATGCATCACCTTTATCAGGGGAATCGATCCCGACGCAGCAGCTTGAACCGAAAAGGGTTTAGATTCAGCCAGAATCTCTCCATGGACAGTTCGGCCGAGGAGTTCGCCACCCAAACCCGGACAGAGCTGGGGGAAGAGACACAGCGGCGCCGATCCGAGCCTCGGAAGCGAAAGTCCACCCGAGAAGAGGGGGCGAGGGTTTGTGTAAGCAATGGATGAGGAGCTTCTACAGCGCGGAGAAAGGTGGCGAAGTGGCTACCGGGGTCACGGAGAAGTGGGAAAGTCTCCGTTGAAGTGATCGGTGAAGAATCGCAGAGGAAGAGCGATCGCTTCTTGCCTTCGTCGCGAGTAGGACAGCAACGAAACAGATCGCTCCATTTGGTGTCATGGCGTGAAGAGATAGTCGAGGTGAGGAAAGAAAAATGGCTTAGGGTTCAGAAACGGTAAGGGGAAAACACGGCGCGAAAAGATTTTTGCTGAGTGGGAAAACAAAACTGTGAGGGGAAATGACGAAACGAATAAAGCCAAAGACAACGATTTTATCAAAATTGTTGTCGTAGCCCCTAAAAAAGCGTTTAAAGACAACAGTTTTAGAAAATTGTTGTAAAAAGTGTTGTTGATTCAAAAAGAAATCGCTCAATGACAACAGTTTTCCCAAAACCGTTGTCTTTTATATTTAATGGGGAGTTCAAAGACAATGATTTTGGCAAAAACCGTTGTCTTTGAGCAAATACGCAACGCTTTCTTTTAAAACCGTTGTCGTAGGGGTGTTGTCTTTTAACATTTTTGTTGTAGTGAGAGTTTATATTATATATAATATATTATTTATACTTTATTTATATATACGTTACACATAAAATATTAATCTTGTATTTTATTTTTATTTCCTTATTCTTGTTTAATTATATATTTTATATTATATATAATATATCCAATTATTTTCTTAATTTGATCAATCCAAATTCCATAATTATAGGCTAACTTAATTATTCCTAACTAAATTCATAAATTTTAATTAAATATGAAGTCTAATTAAATTACAATTAAGCCAATAAATATCTTTAATTAAATAAATTTGAAATCTAATTAAATTCTAATTTAATCTAATAAATACCCTTAATTAAATAAGTGATTCCGGATGCTACAATTCCTTCCCCTTTAAATAAAATTTCATCCTCGAAATTAACACTTGCCAAACAACATGTGTAGCGGCTTCTTATGTCTCCCTCGGTCTCCCAAGTAATTTCTTCTTAGGTACAATTTGACCACCTAACCTTGACCATTTTTATCACTTTACTCCGTAGCCTTTAAGCATGGGATTCCTGGGCTGTATGCAAGATATCACTCAACATCATAATTCCTACAATTACTATACTATCCCCGAACATTCTCCCAAACTTACTTAGGAAAGAAAATTTGAAACTTCTAAGACATGTTATGATCAAAGGTTCGACTATGAGCATTAAGGTCCTAAGTTTTTTTAAAAAAAAATAGTTCCAGATTCGAAAGTTAACTACTATAATGTCATTTGAAACTAAGGCCAAAAGCCCTTCTATATTAGGGGGGAAATATTAGGTTAGACATAAAGCTAACAATAATATTTTGACATCCAAACTAGTAATTAATTAAGTCTAAGAAGTTTTAATCAATGTTACCCATACTATCAAACCTTTAACTTAACATTTCAACAAACTTTTCTTTTATTCATGCACATAAGATATAAAGCATTAAAACTTATAGATTTGAGGCTTGAGTCCGTGAGCTTCTCGGAACTGGCAGTAGGCACAACCCTTCTAGGAACTTTTGCTCTGATATCAACTGTAAACTCCCTAGTTTTTTCCCTTCTTTTTGTTTACATTTTCTTTCATAATAATTTATATAAATATAAATGCGGACATCACTTGCACATATTACTATAGTGGGTTCTCAATTCAACGAAGTTACATAAATGGTCCTTAAAACATATAATAATGCAGAAACTAAACCGGAAGGTCTTTGAATTGTACTGTCATTGTCCCGAGCAGTCACACTAGTCAATGCCTCTTGTCTCATTTGTCCCATTGTCTATAGAAAGGTTAAAATCTATGAGTCAAGAGACTCATCATATTCCAAAACCGTGTTAAATAATAGTTAGCACCTAAATCCAGTGTACTAAGGAAACCACAATCTAGGTAACTAGGGACTTTCCTGCTAACCTACCATGAATGAAAGCATAGGCATCAACATAAGTATGAGAGCATAAACATAAGCATTTGAATGAATAAGCCATAATAATAGACTTGGCCACGGGCATGTCCCTAAGTATTGACATAGGCATACTTGCATGGCCTAAACATACACATAAGATTAGACTGAATCATGAGTATGTACATAAGAATAAATATAAGCATACTTACATGACATAAATATATGCATAAGAATAGACTTAATCATGAGCATGTACATACGTATAGACGTAAGCATAAGCATAAATATAAACATAAACATAGCTTGAACATATCTCCATGCGTACTTATAAATGTATCGTGGTGGTGGCTTGGTTGGACATAGCAATACTGTAACATAAGTTGTTGATCAGACAACTACCCCAACTAGGTTGGCAGGTACCGCTCCTTGAAACAAATCTCCTACCCATGCATGATTTTTGCGCGCTTCCTGAGCTTAGGTCCCCAGTTCATCCCACCGTCCCAATTCATGAGGGTTCTTTGGCAAGCTCCCCGGGCTTAAGTACCCGGTTCATAACTTAACCCATAATAAGATTTGCGAAGCTCCTCGAGCTTAGGTCCTCGAGTCATAATTTAACCGACAATAAGATTTGGCAAGCTCCTGGGGCTTAGGTTCCCAGTTCATAACTTAACCCATAATAAAATTTGGCAAGCTCCCCAAGCTTAGGTCCCCGGTTCATAACCTAACTCATAATAAGATTTGGTACTCTTCCCAGACTTAGGTCCCCGGTTACAACCAACCAATTCATTCCATAAACATAGACATAAGCATAAGCACAATCATAATCACGATCACTTCATAGGCATGAATATAAGCATGTGCATAACCTAAACATAACCCTTACATCGGCATGCGCTCAAACATACATATATGGGCATGATTACTACATAAGCATGAATTGCAATTATTAACAGGTGCACCACCATAACTGAGATCATTTCATGAGCATTTAAGTTTATCAAAATAAGAAGTAAAGAATAACAACATGAACTAACCTAACTTAGAAATCTGAAATCTAGATGTACCCATTAAAGTCCACTAAATTGCCATGATGTGAGGAGCAAGAGTAACTCAAAACATTCATACTAAATTCTGAAGGTTACAAGTTCTAGGAGCTAGCATGGTATTGACTTCCAAATAACAAAAGAGCATAGAAATCTATAAAATCTGAACCTTACAAATCTAAAGAAACTAACATGGTATCATTTCCTCAACACATACATACAACCAAAATCGAAACTCATTTAGGATAACTAAACATACTTGAACATGAGGAACTAAAAAAAAACATGATATGAGAAAGACATGAAGAAATCATAGAGCAACATCATGATGAATATGGCCCCTAGAAAACTACTCTTATCCTATCCAAAACTTGCAAGGCCAATAACATAGTATAAGCATCCATAGTTCTCTATTTTCTAAGAGTAAACCCATAGTAAAACATGAAGCGACTTGTAGTGCATCATCAAGACAACTATTCCTCTAAAACATAATTTAGACCAAGCATTAAAGAATCTAAAACTTGGAAGTTCTACTCTATAAATTGAGCATGCAATTTTCTCTAACTTTTAAGGGTAAATAATTAGTAAAACATGAAGCAACTTGTAGTGCATCATCGTGATAACTATATAACTTCTAAAATAGAATTTTAGAACTACCCTTATGGATTCGAAACCTACAAGTTCTAAATTTAATAGGAACATAAATAATTATCTAGCTTCCAAGTAGAGGCGTGGAAGGAACCTAAATCATGGTATCATCTTCTTAAAAATACAAAAGGACATAGGGTTCCATATACATCCAAAACTTACAAGTCTTAAAATCAATTAGAAGCATAAACAATTTTCTAATTTCCAAATAAAGATGAAGAAGAAACCTAAACCATGGCATCAACTTCTCAAAACAGAAAAGAACATAGAAATCTATTGAATATGAAATTCTCCATTTATACAAACCTTTAAATGCTTTAAGGAAAGAACTTAAACTAAAGCATAACACCTCTATTTATGGTACCTGAAATTCAGAAGGCTATAGAAACTAACTTGAGCATTAAAGTTAAGGAACATGCCTTAAGTATTTAGCTCCTTGTCTTCCCTTGAAGCTCTAACACCCGTGGAGAAACAAAAGGGAGTGGGGAACCTTCTTAGGGCCGGTGGCAACATTCAAGGTGAGCTTTTGAGGGTAAGGTTTATATAGAAGAGGAAGCATAGGACCTTGTCTTCCTTTTTTTATACAACAACAACAACAACCAAGCCTTTTCCCATTAGGTGGGGTCGGCTGTATGAATCCTTTTACGCCATTAAGCTCTATCTCCTATTATATCATCATCTATATTTAAATAAATTTTATCTTGTTTTATTGTTGCTAACCAAGTCTTTTTTGGTCTTCCTCTTCCTCGTTTGATATGCATGTTTATCATAGTTTCACATCGCTTAACTGGAGCATTTATTGGTCGTCTAAGTACATGTCCGTACCATCTTAAACGTCTCTCGGAGTTTGTCCTCAATAGATGCAATTCCGACTTTCTCTCTAATGCTCTCATTCCTTATTTTGTCCATCTTCGTATGTCCACACATCCACCTTAACATCCTCATCTTTGCAACTCTCATCTTATGCTCATGTGCTCGAGTCATAGCCCAACATTCAGCTCCATATAACATAGCAGGTCTAACTGCGGTTTTATAGAACTTACTTTTAAGTTTAAGAGGTACTTTACGGTCACATAAAACACCCGACGCTCCCCTCCATTTCACCCATCCTGCTTGTATTCTATGTAAGACATCTCTCTCAATCCCTCCATCATTTTGTAAAAATGATCCTAAATATTTAAATTTCTCGGTTCTGGGCAACTCGTCCTCTCCTATCTTAACAATTGTTTCATTACTTCTAATATTGCTAAACTTAAATTTCATATATTCTGTCTTTAATCTACTAAGCTTAAAACATTTCCCTTCTAGTGTTTCCCTCCAAGATTCTAGCTTAGCATTTACTCATTCACGTGTCTCATCTATCAAAATAATATTATCTGCAAACAACATGCACCACGGTACTGTGTCTTGAATGTGCGCAGTGAGTTCGTCCATAATTAGTGTAAAAAGATAAGGACTTAAGACTGATCCTTGATGTAACCATATCTTTATTGGAAATGCTTCAGTTACTCCGCCTGAAGTCTTTACTCTGGTTGTTTTATACTAAGTCATTAATTACATTAATTTCATACATATTTATATCCCTATACTAACTTCATATTTATATATATCCACATATATATCACATATACATGGTAATATATTTAATTCATATTATAGTTTCTTAACACTAATTCATTAATTTACTAAGTTCATATATATATCTATGTATATATCACATATAAATGGTAATATATTATAGCTTTCTAAATATACAAATTCCATTAAATTTATATTATATATATAATATACTATTTATATTATACATTAATTTGATATTGAATCAAATCTCCTATATATAAAATATTTCACATTGAAGATATATCTATATCTTCCATTTAAATATCCTATATATATATCTAATAATTTTCCTATTCCCATTATTTATGCTATATACTTTATATTTCCTATATTATTTATATGAATCAAATTTCCTATATATATTCATGGTTATATAGATTTTTATATGAAGACTAAGTCATCAATTTAATATAATTTTATATGGATATCTATATATAATATAGATATATAATTCATATATTATATTATTATAATTTCCTATTCATTATTTACACTATATATATGTTACACGTTACTTATATAATATATTAACCTTATATATTTTTTTTATTCTTATTTAATTATAGAGTTTAGATTATATATAATATATTATTTATACTTTATTTCTATATACGTTACACATAAAATATTAATCTTGTATTTTATTTTTATTTTTATTTTTATTTTCTTATTCTTGTTTAATTATATATTTTATATTATATATAATATATCCTATTATTTTTTTAATTTGATTAATCTAAATTCCATAATTATAGGTTAACTTAATTAATCCTAACTAAATTCATCAATTTAAATTTGTAAATTTTTAATTAAATATGAATTCTAATCCAATTACAATTAATTCAATAAATAACCATAATTAAATAAATTCAAAATCTAATTAAATTTTAATTTAATCCAATAAATACCCTTAATTTAATAAGTGATTTTGGATACTACAATTCCTCCCCCCTTAAATAAAATTTCATCCTCAAAATTAACACAAACCAAACAATCATGTAGTGGCTTCTTATGTCTCCCTTGGTCTCCCAAGTAGTTTCCTCCTAGGTTCAATTTGACCACCTAACCTTGACAATTTTTATCACATTACTATGTAACCTTTAAGCATGAGATACCTGGGCTCCATGCAATATATCACTCAACGTCGAAATTCCTACAATTACTATACTGTCCTCGAATGTTCTCCCAAACTTACTTAGGAAAGAAAATTTTAAACTTCTAAGACATGTTATGATCAAAGGTTCGACTATGAATATTAAGTTCCTAAGTTTTAAAAAAAATGAATTGTTCCTCGTACTCTTTCTTTTATATTTATTTTGATTAACTAATATTTGTCTATCTTTGCTAAATTCAGAAAGGAAAAGAAAATGTTGAATTTTATTTTTAGGGCTATTAACCCTCTCTAGCCAGCTGCATTGGGTCCACATTGGTTTGGTTTTGAACCAAACTTAATTATAGTAGATCAAATTGCTATTGGGTATTGGTTTGGGAGATGAGTTGCTCCCCAAGTCATTGCGAAGAGGTATATATATATATATATATATATATATATATAATTCATTGGATTTAAACCTAATAGTGATTTAGTTTCTCTCCTCTTCTCTTTCTCCGGTGTTGTCGATTTTGACGTCGACACCATTGATTGTCAATTTCGATGCTAATACCACTTGGCAACTTAACACGCAACTCTCATATATTTTTTTTTCATCCAAACTTATGATTTGCATGGATGGATTTTATTACTTTTATAATACATTAAAATAAATTATTTTATAATTCAACATAATAAACATATTATACATAAAATATTTATTTATTTATTTATATTAAATTAGTCAAAATTATTTAAACTTCATTAACATTATTTTAATATAAGTTAAAATCACGATAAATTGAAGTCAATTAATATATGCTAAGTTGTAGTAACCTTTTAATAGTTTATGGTGATTTTGATGGTGAAATGATTTTAATCAAAGTAATTTGATTAAATAATTTAAATTTAATTAAAATGATTTTAAGATAGTTAAAATCACCATAAATTCAAACCATTTAATGTATGCAACAAAATTGTAATAGCCATTTAATGATTTTATGTTGATTTTGACCTTGCTGAAATAATTTTAATCAAGTCTGAGAAATTTTGACTAAATTGATAAAATAATATTTTATTAAAAAAAAACTATATATAATATTTTTTATCAAGTTGAACTAATTTATTTTAATATGTTAAAATAATTACTATAATAATATTAAAATAAGAGTATTTTTAATGTGAGAAATATATGAGACGCCTTTATAACTTTTTTTTTCAAGAAAAATATTTATGATTCTAATAATTAGAATTGTCTTTCCCATTTTTTTCCTAACATAATAAACCATAAATCCCCATTTCTTGAAACATTTATTTCTTTCAGGTTAATCAGCACTTATATCAATCTGGTGATGCCTAAGGCGATGGCAGAGAGGAACCGCTGCACGCCGTCCTCCACCGCCAACGGCGACATGGCGCCGGTGTCCTTGAACGCCTTCTCGCAGTCTCTCGGCGCCTCGGCGCTGGAGCTCAGGTTTTTCACGGCGTCGTCCTTCCGGCTCTCCTTGATGGCGCTCAGCGCCGAGTCGAGATTATCGATCAGATTGCTGTACTGTTTGTTGCACGTCGACAAGCTCTCCTTCTCTGCCTTGTCCTGCGAGCTCTTCAGCAGCTCCTCGATCTTTTCGGTGACATGCGTCGCCTGAATCGACGACAGCTTGGTGGCGATGAAGGCGAGGCCACGCACGTTGACGGCATCTATTTCAGGGATGATCGATTTCAACGTCTTCACGCAGAAAAGGTACACGATGCCGGTAGGGTCTTTTTTGGTGATAGTCTTGCATATGGACTCCACAGAAGCGTGCGCCACCGGCGAGAGGAGGAGGAGGAGGAGGGCGGCGAGAGCGAATGCAGTAGCTTGCCTCTTCATCATCTTCAACTAGTTGCTTGATTCTCTTCAAACTAAATTATGCAAATTTATAGGGCTATTGCCACAAATTTTGCCTAAAAATTAATTGAATAAAAATGGAAGGATACCTGTGCTTTTATTGTAAAAATTAATTAAATTTCATTTTTTTAATTAATTTTAGCATTTAATTAGATGTAGTTTATCGGACAAGGGCACTTGGGAAAGTAATATAATTGTTTCGATTAATATTTGATTGAAAAAAAATATGTGTAATTTTTGAAAGTGTTTAATTTATTTACACTTGATATTGGGGGATGAAATTTTCTTCTATTAAATATTTATATTATATTTGTGGAAAGGAATTTATGTATTTTAGTATGTTGTAATTAATTTTTTTAATACTAAAAATTCAATTATTTTTATACTAAATATTTTGATAATACTAATAATAATTGTATAATAGATTAAATAAGTTAAACTTGAAAGTTAAGTTCTACACCGTTTGTGATAAAATTTTATATTAATTGATTTGAAGATTTAGCTAGATTAAATATCATTATCTATGTTAATAATTTTCATAATTTTATTAAATGATAATATTAATAGAATAGAATAACACATTCATATTATTTTTTTAAAAAATAATTACATTAAACAATTAATTATAATATTTTAAATAAATTATACTCATCAAATTAACAGAATGATATATTTGTTGTGCAATTAGCAATTTAGTAAAGAAGACAAAAGATGTGTATTTCTATCTAGGAATGTTGGGTTAAAAAAACTTTAAAATGGGCAAGATTCATTTTAAGTATTATTTACTATTACTATTACTTTTTAACAAATTAAAATTAATTAATTAGTTACTCATTTTAATATATTTTATTTTTTGCTAGTTTTGAATTTAAGGCTAATATAATTTTAATTTTTAACTTAATTTTACAAAAAAAATATATTTTTTAAAAGGAAAATATTTGATGTTGACTTAGATAATTGAGTCATGTTAGAATCATTGGAGTAAAAGGTGATATCGTTTACTCCAAGTGGTCAAGTATCGTTGGTCCCCTAATAAGATATAGACAGATAAATTATGGGAGACATTTTACCCTAATATAGTGATTCATTGCATGGAGGAGGTCAGACACCCTATGAGGTATTTTACACTCGTTAGAAATTGACCCCAAGATCTATTGGAGTAAACACTCATGTATGTACTAACTGAGCATGTTAGAATCGTTGTCCTGGCTAGAGGGGGGTAAATAGAGATTCCAAACTCTCATCGTTCAACATTCATCATGCCCGTAACAAGTACACAATAGAACAAACACAAAAGACAAATCGATTTATGTTGTTTGGAATCCTTGATTCCTACTCCATAGTTGAGTCTGAGCAATATTCCACTTTCTTATTACCATATACTTTCGATTGTCAAGTGCCCAATCAACCATAATCCACTTAAACTTTTTTCTTACCAACTCCCGGTTGGATTTTTAATCATCAAATGTCTAGTTAATCATGACCTACTTGGACTTATACATTATCAACTCCCTATTAGATTTCTAACCTCCAAGTGTCTGGTCAACCGTAACCCCACTTGGACTTCTCCATTACCAATTATCTGATCAACTTTGATCAACTTGACTTTTCGCTCAACCTTCCACATCCATATCCACATCAATTTTGATTAACTTGATCTAAGATTGATTGCACCTATAATCTTCTTCTCTAACAAACTCTCTTTCTATTTGACGTCACACTCTCGTCAACAAACATATTGATCAAATATCAAAATTCAACTTGAGCCAATTTGAGCTTGGTTAATCTTAACCAGAGGTGGATTGTAGAAACGATCTCCACCATTTTTATGTTTAAAAATATATTTAAGTTAGGTCAACTCATTAGCCCTTATGCCAAAACATAAATAAAGGTTTCTAACTTGAATTTTTCATTCTCCCCCTTTAGTGTACATCAAAAGTCTCCTCAAATTCCATATGTCAACATCTCAAAGGTTTCCTACCTTCTATTTTCTCTTATGCTAAACTTTGAGCATACATTCCTTCAAAAAAATATATATCTCCTTCATTCACCAATTCTTGCAATTGTTCATTCTTTCCATTTCATACCTAAGTCATTTCTTATACCCTTAAAGTGAACCAAAGCATGTTCCACTTCAATCATTACATTAATATTATTTTAGAGTTCCTAAACCTTATAAAATTCCAATTTCTATGTTATGAGAATAAAAATTGAAACTTGAATCTTAACCCTCTTTCAATTTCTCATTTTTCTCCCTTTAACATCCCTTCATTTTCATTAAGAAAATTCCCTTCAAATGCATATCCAAATATGTCAGAGGGTTAGGGATAACAAATATACCAAGAAGTGAGTAATATGATTAAAATAAAGTAAATCACTCTATTCACCCCCTCTAGCTATTAGGACCCATGCAAGCTGGGGGGGGGGGGGGGGGGGGGGAATAGCTTCGTTCACATTGAGTTGATTGTAGAATGAAAACTTGAATAAATCAACAACACAATGAAAACAAGGTCAGTTTTACTTGATTCACCGCCTCCAAAGGCAACTACGTCAAAGGCCTAGTCCTAATGAACTACCACTATCCTTCTCCTTCTTGGATACCTTATAGAGGAAAATAAACCTCTTTCAACTTGTTTCTTGCAATCAATAGAACAAAAAACCAAAATGCAAATACAAATACAAATGAAAGCAAAAAACTTTACTAATGAAATTTGGTTTTGGATGCTTTCTTGTTGTTATATACTGTCTCTTGATGGTAAATAATGCAACAACACTTCGTCTTTAATCCCTCAAGAACGAACTATGAAAATCTCCTTGAAACCCTTCTTTTATAGCCTTTAGGTCAAGATTAAATTCCAGCGATTAGTCAATTAATCTTACCGATCAGTTGATTGATCCACTTAGATTCAAACGTTGCTTTGACCTATCAACTCAATGGCTCCATTCATCTCAGTATCAGTTGACTATCCATAGCCATTAGTCAACTATTGCCTAATCAGTCAAATATCAAAGTCAAGTTCAGAACGTTTTGTTCGCTCGATAGTGGCATCAGTCAATTGATCCACTCTATTAGTCGACGAGTGACATAAGTCAAGTTTTATAATAGAATTTTGAAGATTCTATTTGTTGCTATAGTGTCATTAGTCAATTAATCAAACCCATTAATCGATTGTTATTATAGAAAATTATTGTTTATGATTATTGTATCAAATTTCTATTCATAATTACTATACCATAGTTACTATAGCAAATTCTAAAAATATTTCAAACCTAACTTTGGGGTTTACAGTCCATCAGTCAATCAATATAATCTATTAATAGACTAATACTCATGTTTCATCTTTATCAAGGTCAAATTCTCATCTTCCTTGGTGTCTAGCTGACCTCAACCTACTAGGACTTCCTTTGCTCATTATCTAATTAACCTTGACTAATAACTATCATTTAAACATATTATTTTAGTGTGGTTTATCAGTGTTTCTATCTTCTTATGTATCAAAGCCGATGTTTTTAGTGTGTTTCATGAGTTAGGATATTTGGTAGTCTTCATTTCAATTCCTATTCATTTGATGGATATTATGGATATTATTTGATTATATTTTATTTTACAGGCATTGAGCGAGACAAAAATTGAGAGGAGGAACATCGATTTGGTCCAATCTAGTTTGGTTCAATTGCACATGCTTAGAGGAGAGCAAGGGAAGAAGAAGCCTAGTTTTAGAAGGCTAAATCAAAGCCCAATTAGAGGAACCCTAATATCAACTCCAATTCAGCAAGTGAACTGGTCTGGTTCAATCTGGTTCAAGAAGGAATGGTTTAATTGGAGATCAAAATGGGAATTTGGTTCAATTCAAAACTGGTCCGGTTTAGCTGAGGCTTTTACAAGGGAAACTGGTTCAATGAAAACTTGGCTTTAGGCAAAGTACGCTTCACGATTCTCTTCATCAAATCCTTCGGCACCCCAATTCCTCTTCTCCCCATGATCTGCTCCAAGAGGTGACTATTGGTGTGGGAAGCATTCAACGATCAAACCTGGATTTTAATTATGTCAAAAGGTCCAAAGTTAAGTTGTCTTATTATCTAACAAGGTTCATTGAGTTTGCAAGAAAGTCCTAAGTTGTCTTAAGCAAAAGTCCTAGTGGATTCTAGATAGGTGGAAAATCCTAGGGGTGGTAACCCTAGGTCTTAGGGGGTGGTAACCCTAGGCTGAGGAAAGTCCTAGCTGTAGTTAGGTAGGTGAAAAACCCTAGGGGGTGGCAACCCTAGGCCCTAGGGGGTGGTAACCTTAGGCTGAGGAAAACCTTAGGGGTTGGTAACCCTAGGCAGAAAGTCTAGTTGATTTGGAGGATCAATCTGACAACAAGTAAACTGTCTTGAGAGGAGTAGGTGAGGACGCATTCCTCGGCGAGGGAATATTAGGCGTCAGTTCAACCTAAGGTTTTCGAGAAATCCTAAGTCAGAACCGGACAGTCTAAAGACTGTCAAATGCTTTATTTTTCATGTCTATATTGTGCTAACTTTGTTTTTCACGGTATGATTGGTTTCTTGGACTAATGTATTTTACAGGAAGCGAATTGAGCATAATTGGCTCGGATGAACAGTGTCCGAGGCACCTCTAGGGCTGTTGGAGGCGCCTCGGGCGCCTTGGTTGCAGCTGTGTAGGAAGCAAGTAGAAGGCGCTTTCCAAGGATGCTGAAGGCTCCTTGGATAGCCGATGGAAGGTGCCTTCCATGGAGCTTGAAGGCGTCTTTGGGTGGATAAGCAGCGCAGATCGCGGAAGCCATCGTCTCTGATGCGGAAGGGATAGGATCCGAGTTGGAGGTGCCTTCCATGGAGTTGGAAGGCGCCTTCAATAGCCTATATAAGGCTGGTCCGAGCAGATGCCAAGGTACAACAAAAAACTTGCAATCCTTCTTCCGTGTGCCGCTCAAAGGATAATCCGACAAAGTCGTAACTCGATTACGACAATCGGATGCCTTAATTTCTCCTTCCTTATTTGTCGATATACTTTTAGTGCATTAATATTGTAATTCAAAGTTGTAATTTTCCGAAGTTATAGTGATTGCCCATCGAAAGCACTCTTACTTGCGGGCCTGGGAGTAGGAGTCGTCGTAGGCTCCGAACCAAGTAAATCCTTGGTGTTCTCAATTGATTTCAATTTCTTCCGCTGTGTGTTTACTCAAAATGAAAGTGAAAGCCACGAGTACTATTCACCCCCCTCTTGCGCTTTTCGATCCTATAATTGGTATCAGAGCGGGGTCACTTCGAATCGCTGAAACCACCATTCAAGTAATTTTATTTCTTTCATGGTAATTTTTAAATTTTCGAAGTCAATCGGAATCGGTAAAATTACCGCATTCCAATATATTTTATCGATTGAGTTCTTTTGTTTCTCGAAGTTGGTGTAAACACCACCCGAGTTTTTATTATATATGCACTTGTTCCCGCACTACTAATCCAAGACCAAGTCTTGGAACCTTTGCTCTCTTTTTATTGTGTGCGAGGTTATTACATAAATGGCTCACCAAGAAGGGTATAGCACTGCTCTTCTCTAGTGAGGATTTTTGCTACTGGAAGAGTCGAATGGAATACCACCTCAAGAAGTAAGTCGAGATGTGGATAATCATCCAAACGGGTCTCTAACTTCCACTCGACGGTGCTAGAAAGCTAGTGTCATGCTAGAACTGGGACACCATCTTGATGAAGAAAATCGAGTCTGACGCCAAAGCAACCTGCACCCTTCAATGCGGCTTAACCAAAGAAGAGTTGAACCGAGTTGGCCTATTCTCAAGAGCGAAAGAACTATGGGAGAAGCTGATCGAGCTGCACGAGGAAACTTTCGATATGAAAATAAGTAAACATGATTTAATTTTGAATAAATTATAGAATATAAAAATGTAGGAAGGTGAGTCAGTGAACAAGCTCCATGCTCGTATACAAGATCTACTGAATAGACTACATGCGATCGACAAAAGGTGAGAAATTGTGGCGTCATTAGGTATGCATTAAATGCATTTCCAAGGAACACCTTGTGAGCATCCATGGAAGATGCCTATAAAGTGTCTAAGGATTTGTCATTAATCAAATTAAATGAATTATTTTCTGAATTTGAGTTACATGAGCAGACTAATACTACTCCGGCCAAGAAAGGAATTTCTTTGATTGCAGGTACGAGTAGAACACGGGAAGCAAAAAAAAGCGCAGAACTGAACCCGAGTCCGAACAAGAACCAGACTCAGAAGAACACGATGACGAGATAGCATTCGAACTAGTCAACCTTGTATGAAAGCTCTACAAGAAGAAGAAAGGATTCACCAAGAAGGACATCAACAAAGTGATTCAGTCAAAGACAGTACAATAAAGTCCAAAAGTAAAGTTTGAGGTAACCTGCTATGGATGCAACAAAAAGGGACACATTAAAGCCAATTGTCCGAACCAAAAAGAAGTGAAGAAGCAAAGGAAGAAGAAAGCACTACATTAAAGACAAATAAAGACCTGCTATGTTATTTTTGTTATGTCTGACATGAACCAAGTGTATTGTGTTACATTCCAGTATAACTTCATGACATTTCCGCTGCTTTATGTTACTAGAAAGAAATTTTAAATATGCATGTATATCCTGGAATAGTTAAGTAAGTAAGTAGCCTCGTCCCTTTAGTAGCAGGGAGGGCGGGCGTTACAGATTATCTGTTCCATAATAAATCCAATCTTCCCCACACTAACTCCATCAAAAAGTCTAATCTTTCCACCCCTTTGATAAGGCACCAAGAGATCAACAACCTATTGATCAAAAATAACATGAAAAAATATACATTCTCCATAATTTGGAAGGGATAACATACATTGATCGAGAAATAACAATCACAAATACAAAAGCATGTCGAACATTTTCTGAATTCATTTAATTAATATGAAAAAATATACTATGAAGTTAGAACACTGAAACAAACTAACTTCCTACAAACCATTCGATACAGTATCATGAAATGGAAAACAAAGGTATGTTATCTGTTTTAGCTCTCTTTTAAGAAGCAACACTTTCGTGGTGAATTTGATATAAAGACACAGAAAATCATAAAATGTTTTGGGAGACAACATTTAGTATTATTTAGGATACTTATTACATGGGTAATTATATCAGAATGCTGACACAAAGAAGGCGAAAGAGATTGCAACTTATCTATTTACATGAATAAATACTCACTTGTAATATGTTATAACAACAAAATATAAGTAGAGTAACCATGAAATGTATTTTTTGGATCCTTAACAAACTCAATGAAAATGAAAACAAAATATCAGACCTGGTGTATGTAAACTGAAGAGAAGAAAAAACTTTGAACTTAAAAGAAATGAAACGTAATTGATGTTTAATCGGGCTAAATTTCAAGATTGTAACATATATAATCAATTGCATTAGTACCATCTCCTGAGAAAAGATAAGGAAAATAGGCATGCATGTTATAGAGAAAATTCAGAAGACCACATGTTTTGATTTCGAGCAAGTCTATATAAAACATGCAGTATACATTACCCTCCAATGCAATTGCTGACATGCCACTAAATGACTTTCAACGGACTCTGCATTTGAGGTAGCTTTAATTGCCCAAGGCGACAATGATAGCATATAAATATGTGTTGCAAAGATTGAATGATAACCAAGATATAGAGCACACTAGTTAACATAAAATCACCTTCATTACACATTCTTTCAAGATTGGGAAACATTGTTGTGTAATTCCAGCATGTTAGAGCCATTACAGGAAAAACATAATTAAGTGACGAATTATTTCGTCGCTAACACATGTGTTTTAATCGCTAATAGCAATTCATGATGATAAGTATTTGTTGGGTTTTTCGGGCCGTGAAAATAGCTTTTTCGCGTCGCGAAAACCCCGAAACCCCAAGCCACGGATCCATGCGAAGAATAAAACTTTTAAAAAATACGAGTACGAGTTTACTAACCTATAGATCTACACTAGAACTATATGTTAAAGAGATTTACCCTTGATGCGCACCCTTCGTGAATCCCGCTCGTCCAAGGTGCCGGATCTCGAGAGTGTCAAAGTAGACACTCCTCTAGAAGTATCCACACGAACAAGTAGGTGGAGAAAAACCACACAAAAGGTGTGCTAGCACCTTTGGATGGTTCGGCCAAGATAGGAGGAGATGGAGAGAAAGAAGAGCTTGAGGAGGAAGAAGAAAAGAGAGATACACACAAAAATGAAAACTCCTCCTCAATTTCCTTGATGTGGCCGGCCACATTAGGAGGTGTAACCCCCTTCACATTAATCACAATTAATGTGGAGGCCATTAAAGTGAAGAATTGTAACCTCCATGAGGTGGCATCTCACTTAAGTAACCATGATGATGTGGAGCATCATCATTGGTCCACATCTTGCCAACTCACTAATGATGTGGCATAAAGTCAAGTCAAACTTGACTCTTCCTCTTCCTCTCAAGTCAAGTCAAACTTGACTTAATCTCTCTCATGGTTGATCTAATCCAACCATTTAATTCAAGTCAACTTAATATAATGAATCTAATTCATTTAATTAAATTGATTCAATGAGTCATAATCTAAATTAAACTCATTGAACACATGAATAAACTTGAGTCCAACTCAATTAGCCCAATTAGGATTACTCTTAATCCAATTTGATTCATCAAATGAATCTAATCCTCTTGGTTCATCATATGAACCTAATCTCCATCTAATTGTCCTTAGTGTGTGACCCTATAGGTTCTTGTAACGTTGGCAATGTCCCTAAACCCATTTAGGAGCATAAGTAATGAGCGGTATCTAGCAACACATCATTACTACCCAAGTTACAAGAATGTTGAGATCCAACATCACCTTTGTGACTACTAATTGTGACTCTTCACAATATATGACAAGTGTCCTTCTATCCAAGACATCTATATTGATCAATGTGAGGCATAGATCGTGTCATCCTCTAATCAATCTAAATCTTGAACTCTAAGTAGACTCACTAAATCAAATGAGCTCAATATCTTATATTGACTCATTTGGGCATGGCCATGCACATCGTGGTCTCACTCTATCAAGAATATTGATGTCGCTCCCGTCATATAGGAGGGATAGATCCCATCTACATCACTCACATCCCTCTGTATAATTCGTTACATACCTAGTAATCGCCTTTATAGTCCACCCAGTTACGGGTGACGTTTGACGAAACCAAAGTACATAACTCCTTATGTAGGGATCCATGGTGACTTCAGGTCTAAGGACTAGTAGTCATACTAATAGCCACATGAGAAAGTATATGACACTCATATAACGATCCATGATACTTTCTCATGGCGGGTCATTCAGTATACATTCTCCAACGCATACCCATGTGTCAACTTGATATCTCTATATCCATGACTTGTGAGATAAAGTCATCGAGTTGACCTACATGCTAGTCTTATTACATTAACATTGTCCCTGAATGTTAATACTCGACTAGGAATGATTAAGTGTAGTGTTCCTTATATCATCTCACTATCGGTTCAACTAACCGATTGATATAGGTGAGAACCTTTTACTCAAGGACGCTATTATACTTAGTTTATTTGGCACTAATACAAGTAAGTATAATAACCAAAAATAAATGCCTTTATTTATATAAGAATATGATACAACAAGTCCATAATACAATCATCAAATGATTGGCTCTAGGGTTCTAACTAACAATCTCCCACTAGCACCAGTGTCAATCAGTGTAGGCTCTAAGCCCCAATGACCTAGTGTGACCATCATGCTTCCTCTGTGCCAAAGCCTTGGTCAAGGGATCTGCGATGTTAGCCTCTGTAGGTACTCTGCATATCTTCACATCTCCTCTCTCGATAATCTCTCGAATGAGATGGAAGTGCCGTAGTATGTGTTTGGTCCACTGGTGTGAGCGAGGTTCCTTCGCCTGTGCTATAGCTCCATTGTTGTCACAATAGAGCTCAATAGGGTCAGAACCACCCCAAGTTCATGATGAACTGGATCCAAGCGCCTCCTTCTTCGCCTCCGATGTAGCAATGTACTCGGCCTCTGTCGTAGAATCGACATTGTGTCCTCCTTCAACTTTTCCAGACTCAGCGCACACCATTTATGCAAAATCTGAACCACGATGCGATCGATAATCATCTGATCGTCTAGAAGTCGACATCACCTTTGCCCTACAGCTCATCATTGCCTCCATATATCAAGAAATATTCTTTAGTCATTCTTAAGTACTTAAGAATATTCTTGACCGCTATCCAGTGACTTTCACCTGGATCTGACTGGTATCTGCTTGTCATGCTCAAAGCATACGAGACATCAGGTCGAGTACATAGCATGACGTACATGATAGATCCTTTGGCTGAGGCATAAGGGATCTGATCCATGCAGTCTCTCTCCTCTCTAGAAGAGGGACCTTGAGTCTTCGAAAGACTCATGCCATGTGACATCGACAGAAATCCCTTCTTGGAGTTCTGCATGGCAAACCGAAGGAGTACCTTGTCAATGTATGTACTCTGACTTAGTCCAAGCAATCTCTTAAATTTATCTCTATAGATCTGTATCCCTAGAATACGGGATGCCTCACCTAAGTCCTTCATTGAGAAGCAACTCCCTAGCCAGATCTTAACAGACTGAAGCAAAGGGATGTCCTTCCCAATGAGTAGTATGTCATCCACATACAATATGAGGAAGACAACTATATCCCCTACAACCTTCTTGTAGACACAAGGCTCATCTTCGTTCTTGATGAAACCAGACTGTTTGATTGCATCATCGAATCGAAGATTCCAGCTCCGAGAAACTTGCTTTAGTCCATAATTTGACCTATGCAGCTTGCATACTCTGCTAGTATGCTGTGGATCTACAAAACCCTTAGGTTGTGTCATGTACATATCCTCGAGTAGGTTTCCATTCAGAAACGCGGTTTTGGCATCCATCTACCATAGCTCATAGTCATGGTAAGATGCAATAGCAAGCATGATCCGAATGGACTTAAACATCGCTACTTGAGAAAAAGTTTCATCATAGTCAATACCATGAATCTGCTTGAAACCTTTAGCTACCAAGCGACCCTTATAGATAAGTCCATCCATGTCAGCCTTTCTCTTAAAGACCCACTTACACCCTATGGGTTTTACCCCTTCAGGTGGATCAACCAAAGTCCATACTTGGTTGATGTACATGGATTCCATTTCGGATCTCATGGCCTCTAGCCACTTCTCGGAATCTGGTCTCATCACAGCTTCCTGATAGGTGGTAGGCTCATCATCTATGAGTACAACGTCATCATGGTCAGACAAGAGAAATGAGTATCTCTCAGGCTGACGACGTACCCTATCAGACCTGCGAAGAGGTATGTCTACTTGAACTGGTTGTTGTTCCTCAACTTTTTGTGGAAGAACATCATCCACAACACTTTGTGGTTCCAGTTCAACTTCTATCGATGCTTCAGTGCTATGGTCCGCATCTTGAACTTCTTCAAGATCGAACGTACTCACACTAGTCTTTCTAGAAACAAAGTCCCTTTCTAGAAAGACCCTAGTCTTTGCCACAACTATCTTGTGTTGACTGGGAATGTAGAAGTAATATCCCTTAGTTTCCTTGGGATATCCAATAAAGTAGCACTTGTCGGATTTGAGTCCTAACTTGTCTGAGACTTGACGTCGAACGTAAGCCTCACAACCCCAAATCCTCATGAAAGACTCCTGGGCATCTCTCCCAGTCCATATCCTATATGGTGTCTTTATCACGGCCTTGGATGGAACTCGGTTGAGTATAAAAGCTGCCGTGTCTAGAGCATAGCCCCAAAGGTATGTCGGAAGATCTGTGTGACTCATCATAGATCGTACCATATCTAATAAGGTACGATTCCTCCTTTCGGATACACCATTCCACTGTGGTGTTCCAGGAGGAGTGAGTTGGGATAGAATCCCACACTCAGCTAGATAGTCATGAAACTCATGGCTAAGGTATTCTCCACCTCGATCTGATCGAAGTATCTTAATACTCTTGCCAAGCTGGTTCTGTACTTCATTCTTGAATTCTTTGAACTTTTCAAAAGATTCTGACTTATGTGTCATCAAGTACACATAACCATATCTACTGAACTCATCAGTAAATGTGATGAAGTACCTATAATCGCCTCTAGCAGCAACATTGAAAGGGCCACATACATCACTATGTATAAGACCTAACAAATCAGTCGCTCTCTCACTATGCCCACTTAAGGGAGTCTTGGTCATCTTGCCTAGTAGGCATGACTCGCACGTCTCATAAGATTCAAAATCAAATGAGTCCAGCAAACCATCCTTATGGAGCTGGGATAAGCGCTTGTCATTTATATGACCTAAGCGACAGTGCCAGAGATAGGTTTGGTTCAGGTCATTTGACTTGAACCTCTTGGTATTTATGTTATAGATAGGGTTGTCAAGGTCTAGAATGTAGAGTCCGTTCATCAGAGGTGCACTAGAATAGAACATATCTTTTAAATAAATAGAACAACATTTGTCCTTAATTATAAAAGAGAAACCTTTCTTGTCCAAACAAGAAACTGAAATTATGTTCTTAGTTAATGCAGGCACATAACAACAATCATCCAACTCTAATACAAGCCTAGAGGGCAGAGATAGAAAATAAGTCCCTACACCATTGCCTATGCGTAGGTCCACCTCGCCCTTCGCCAATGCCTTGCTATTTCGCAGCGCCTGCACATTAGTACAAATGTGAGATGCACATCCGGTATCTAATACCCATGATGAAGAAATAGATAGATTGACTTCTATAACATATATACTTGAAGTGGAAGTCTCACTTCGCTTCTTCTTAAGATCTTCTAGGTAGACCTTGCAGTTCCTCTTCCAGTGCCCGGTCTGACCGCAGTGGAAGTAGGTAGCATCCTTGGCGACCCCTCCTTTAGGCTTCAGTGCCTTTCCTTTGCCGTTGGCTTGGGACTTTCCTTTACCTTTGGACTTGCCCTTGCCCTTGTGTTTCTGAACCATCAGAATAGAGTGGGGCTTTGCCTTCTTAAGGTTCAGCTCAGCAGTTCTTAACATGCTAAGCAGCTCGGGCAGTGGCTTGTCAATTTCGTTCATATTGTAGTTTAGAACGAACTGACTATAGCTATCTGGCAAGGATTGCAAGATCAGGTCAGTGGCCAGCTCTTGGCCAAGCGGGAATCCCAACCTCTATAGGTTTTCTATGTACCCAATCATTTTGAGTACATATGGGCCTACGGGAGCCCCATCTGACATCTTGCACTGAAACAGTGCCCTTGAGATCTCAAATCTCTCATGCCTCGCTTGTCCTTGATACAGTTGACGAAGATGTTCAACCATATCGTAAGCGCCCATTAACTCGTGTTGCTTCTGAAGCTCAGAGTTCATGGTCGCGAGCATTAGACAGGACACATCTAATGCGTCATCTTGATGCTTCTTGTAAGCATCTTTATCTGCTCGCGTGGCATTGGCAGGAGGAGCCTCGAATGGCTCAACGCATGCCACGCGTTACGGGTGAGACTATTCTCAAGTTCTGAGGAAATTTGCTCCGTTGAGCTTGTCCTTCTCAAGGACTGAACGCAGGGAGAAGGAGTTCGTATTCGACGCCATGGTTATCTACAACAGAAAAATGCAGAAAATAAATATCATATTCTTTTAAATCATTTAATTAGGCCTTTAACTAAATGATGCTCCCACTGAATTCTATAATTCATGTGGGACAAGATCCACATCATACTAACCCTTGAGTTAGCTTTGGTTAATACGCCCAAGATTTAGTATGATCGGTAGGTAATGATTTACCAATTACATCTCTATGCAACTCTTGTTTATAGGATCATTATCCGTAGTTATATTAAAACTTGAGTTAGCTTTAGCTAATACGCCCAAGAATTAATATAAATGTGATTTATGTCCTATCTTTCCAACCATTGGAAGAATGCCTATAGTTGTACTCGATCCAACCGAGTTAACTAGGAATACTCAATCTAATTGAGTTTGTATTCGCCCATGCATTGATAAGCGGGACCAAGATTGTCCCTCCGTACCCTACCAAGATAATATGTGTTGCTCTGCTTTGGCAGATTCAACAACACATGTGATCGAGGTAGTGATAGGTATCATAGCACGGTAGGCATTAGAGTTGACATGATTTAGATCTAATCTAAACGATGATGCGTATCATATACTCGATAGATCTAATCTAATCGAAAGGGTGCATCATGTGCACGACTTAGATCTAATCTAATCATTAGGCACTAATTAATTACTTAATCATGCATCACATATACACAAGCAATTAATTAAATTAATTTGTGATTAGTCCTGGCCCTACTACGATCTTCTCAAGCCAATGAGAAGATCGGATGGTCAACCTAGGGTCAACAGCTTCTCAAGCTCCTCCCTTTGACCACCTTGTGTTGCTCGCGCCCTCCTCGTAACTCCGTCTCGAGTGGACCTTCCACGGCTCCAATTTTGTACATTACAATTTTGAAACTCGAGTTACATTCGAGTCTAAACTAATTTACAACAAGAATAAAAGAGAAAGGTACGACGCGCAGGTCGCGTATCAAAAATACAGCACACACAATCACATGATGGCATGCAGGCCGTATTATGAATTACAAAACAAAATATACCAATCCAATTGGGTCTTTTTGGGCCATGACTATCACAAATTATACATAATTATAAATTATGCATTTTCTATAATTTTCTGCAATTTTAATACCAATTTTTACAATTTTTACGAGTAAAAATTCCCGGCGGTCCCGTTTAGCGATTTTCGGGCGTAATCGCGGAACGAATCCCCTTGCGGGGCCAGGGGCAGTGCCCCTACACGCGATCTAACCATTGCGAGTGTCCCTTAGCGATCCAATAGCACCTTAGCCCGCTGTCCCAAAAAGATTTGGGGCGAAACCTTGCCGTTTTGGAAAAGACTTCTCGGTAGTCAAAGCCTACAAGTGTCGAGACACTTGCGCTTCGCTTCTACGAGAAAAATACCCACAAAAATTCTAAAAATCATAAAATTACAGAATATCACAGAACCTATATTTTTCATAAAAAATCAAATTAAACTCGTACAAGTCTTCGCACGTGGCTCTGATACCATTGTTGGATTTTTCGGACCGCGAAAACCGCTTTCTCGCATTGCGGAATCCCTGAAACCCCAGGCCACGGATCCGTGCGAAGAATAAAACTTTCGAAAAATATGAGTACGAGTTTACTAACCTATAGATCTACACTAGAACTATATGTTAAAGAGATTTACCCTTGATGCGCGTCCTTCGCGAATCCCGCTCGTCCAAGGTGCCGGATCTCGAGAGTGTCAACGTAGACACTCCTCTAGAAGTATCCACAGGAACAAGTAGGTGGAGAAAAACCACACAAAAGGTGTGCTAGCACCTTTGGATGGTTCGGCCAACATAGGAGGAGAGGGAGAGAAAGAAGAGCTTGAGGAGGAAGAAGAAAAGAGAGATACACACAAAAATGAAAACTCCTCCTAAATTGCCTTGATGTGGCCGGCCACATTAGGAGGTGTAACCCCCTTCACATTAATCACAATTAATGTGGAGGCCATTAAAGTGAAGAATTGTAACCTCCATGAGGTGGCATCTCACTTAAGTAACCATGATGATGTGGAGCATCATCATTGGTCCAAATCTTACCAACTCACAAATGATGTGGCATAAAGTCAAGTCAAACTTGACTTAATCTCTCTCATGGTTGATCTAATCCAACCATTTAATTCAAGCCAACTTAATACAATGAATCTAATTCATTTAATAAAATTGATTCAATTAGTCATAATCTAAATTAGACTCATTGAACACATGAATAAACTTGAGTCCAATTCAATTAGCCCAATTAGGATTACTCTTAATCCAATTTGATTCATCAAATGAATCTATTCCTCTTGGTTCATCATATGAACATAATCTCCATCTAATTGTCCTTAGTGTGTAACCCTATAGGTTCTTGTAACGTTGGCAATGCCCCTAAACCCATTTAGGAGCATAACTAATGAGTGGTATCTAGCAACACATCATTACTACCCAAGTTACAAGAATGTTGAGATCCAATATCACCTTTGTGACTACTAATTGTGACTCCTCAAAATATATGACAAGTGTCCTTCTATCTAAGACATCTAGAATGATCAATGTGAGGCATAGATCGTGTCATCCTCTAATCAATCTAAATCTTAAACTCCAAGTAGACTCACTAAATCAAATGAGCTTAATATCTTATATTGACTCATTTGGGCATGGCCATGCACATCGTGGTCTCACTCTATCAAGAATATTGATGTTGCTCCCGTCATATAGGAGGGATAAATCCCATCTACATCACTCACATCCCTCTGCATAATTCGTTACATACCCAGTAATCGCCTTTATAGTCCACCCAGTTACGGGTGACGTTTGACGAAACCAAAGTACATAACTCCTTATGTAGGGATCCATGGTGACTTCAGGTCTAAGGACTAGTAGTCATACTAATAGCCACATGAGTAAGTATATGACACTCATATAACGATCCATGATACTTTCTCATGGTGGGTCATTCAGTATACATTCTCCAACGCATACCCATGTGTCAACTTGATATCTCTATATCCATGACTTGTGAGATCAAGTCATCGAGTTGACCTACATGCTAGTCTTATTGCATTAACATTGTCCCTGAATGTTAATACTCGACTAGGAATGATTAAGGGTTCAACTAACCGATTGATATAGGTGAGAACCTTCTATTCAAGGACGTTATTATACTTAGTTTATTTGGCACTAATACAAGTAAGTATAATAACCAAAAACAAATGCCTTTATTTATATAAGAATATGATACAACAAGTCCATAATACAATAATCAAATGATTGGCTCTAGGGCTTTAACTAACAGTATTTGTCACTAACATAGTTGCTATAAGCGTGTTGCAAATCATATTTTCTTCGCTAAGATTGGCATAATCGCCACTAAACTACATATGGTTAGCGTCATATTTAGTTTGATTCGTCACTAAATAGTAAATGTTGGCAACGACGTATGAGTAAATCGCTAAAATTTACTAATTTTAACGTCGAATATATAATAATTCATTGCTAAAACTAGTTGTTGGAAATGAATATATCAGAATTCACCGCTAACTATTTTTTTTTTAAAAAAACCCCTACTGACAAGATTCCATGAATATCAAGGTTAGCGACAAGAGAAATTTGTCACTAATGATATTTTTTTTTTCAAGATTCAATGAATACAACACAGACAATAATAACAAAGTAAGCTAGTATATTTGACAATAATTCAATTTTATGCCAGACATGATAAGGGACACAACTAAGTAAAAAATCCTAATATTTATAATAAAGGAAGATGCAATATAAATGCGCACTGAATCACTAAAGTAACAAGAAAAGTACCTTTGAAAATTCGTCATCTGGAATTTGCAGTTTCTTCTGAATGTTTATCTTGACATTGGCTAAAGTTTCACCTTCCTTAATGACTAATGATCCTGAACTTGCTGCAACAAAACAAAAAATGTGAAGTTCTTAGGGAGGTTTGTCTTCATAAGATATATAGAGAGGTAAAAAGTAATCATGAATCTGTATAATAATGCAAATATCTAGCTACTCTAGTTTTTGGGATAATCCTTTATCGTATTTAATAAAGTAATTGGAAATATGTCACTGTCAGTGCATAGAGAGTAAAGCATGTAGACATCTATACAAGGCAATTAAGTAAGAATGGGAAAAATTTCAGTACAGGTAAAAAAGAAATCACACAAGAATTTGTTGGCAAAGAATATAAAATACACCATATTGTAATTATTACCAAAAGATAAATGCATCTATTTTATTCAAAGCTCCAAAAAATAGCACAAATCAAACACATTATATTTGACATTTGGTTCTGATTAGGATCTCTATTAAAATGGTAAACATGAATCAAGAGATCGTGAGGACCAAGGTTTTTCTCTTCTTCTAGAATCTGCAAGGAGAATACCCAAATCCAATCAATCATAAGATACTATTAAATCACGATATTTGACACAAAATCACACAAGTTTACCTTGAAAATGATAGGTCTCCTAACAGAGATGAAACATCACAATAGAGCATGTAAACAATAAATTTCAGATAAAAGTAAAAATATCCCCAATACAAACTCACCTCCTATGCACACAAAGTACAATACTGATCATTAATGTTCTCAATCTTCTCACTAGGAAGAAAGATCTGCATGGATAAAAAGTAAGATGACGGTTAAAATGCTAAACAACTAAACAAGAGAGGAATTCTAAATGTATGTAGAAAATATTGGCTTCATTCCACAGTGCTATTTTTTGGAAGTCTAATGTTGTGAATTGCCACCTAAAAATAAAACATCTAAGTTATAAGAAAATTTCACAAAACAAAAATATATAAAGAATAGAAGGATCAACCCAACCTCCTCTTTGTGGCATGGTGGAATGCTACTTTTAGAGTTTTCAAACATTGCAATTCAGGAAGATGAAATATCCAATATCTCATAATACAATATTTTAGATGTCTACATCAATTAAACTAGCATCCATTAATTCACTAAATTTACCATAAACAATAAGCTTCTTAAAGATAAAATATTACATATAGAGAAATTAAAGCATAGAAATCATAGATTAAATCCCAAAGGTGATAATTGATGTTTAGAACTTTGCTTGATATTTATCAAAACATTATATGTTCAAACATGGTGAAATTCACTAACCAACACTACAATTGGCACTTGATAAGATGTATTCCTATATTTACAAATCACCTAACTTATAGTAGAGTGAGTCCTCCTTCACATGCCAATCAGAAACATATATTAATCAAAAATCTTACTATAAGAAGATCCTTATTTTCTCTAATCATTGCATCGATGAGAAAATGTTTGTCCAATAGAAGCAATGTCAACCTATGCAAGTCCAGTGAACCATCATCATTTTCCTCAGCTAGGAAAAGCACCCTTTGTAGGATAGACCATAATGCACTTCGAGCGGTAGAATCATTAGAAACAAGGGGTAAAGCATCAAGTGTTGGAACCCCAAGGTTGTTTTGGTGTGATAAACAAGTTAGGTCCTGTGTGTTTCTAACCTTGTGTCTAAATGTGCAGGAGCTTAGGAGCACAGGTAGTCGAGTGGAAGACTCAGCTAGCGAGAAGGATGGCACTGGGTGCGTCCGAGGGATGAGGTGCTGCGAAAGAGTACACCGGAGGACGAGAAGGAAGTGTGTGGTGGTTCCGAGGGACGAAAGCTAGAGCGGAAGACTGCTCAAGGAGCAAGAGACGCAGCTAGCGAGAAGGATGGCACGCGGTGCTTCCGAGAGACGAAGACTGCAGATGAGTACGTCGATAGACGAGTAAGAAACACGCGATGATTCCGAGGGACGAGAAGCCGGAGCGGAAGCCCACTCGAGAAGACCGAAAGTTGGGTTTGGGTGAGCCATTTTCTGGATGGTCGAGATCACCCAAGCTAGCGGAGCCGGAGCAGAAGGACCCAGACCGATGCAAGCTGAACTGGAGCTGAACGCCCAGACCAAAAGTCAACTGGAGTTGACTTAGGGGTACGGGCACCCGGATTCATTCCGGGCGCCCGGACGTCCGGGCGCCCGGAACCACTCTGGGCGCCCGGAAGTCAATATTTGACTGGATCGCCTTTTACGCGATCTAAACGTTGGGGGATAAAGTTTTATCCCCCCCAAGGCGCTCGAAACCCTTCCAGACGCCCTGACCAAGGCTATAAATATAGCCTTGGTCCAGAAGCTTAAAATAACTCAGAAATTGTAATTCCAACACTTGTGCGCTCTCAGTTGTAGTTTAGCTTCTTTCCTTTGCGCTTCATTGTTGTACGAGGTTTCTCCGCCTGAAGGAGTTTCTTTAAGTACGATCATCTTTCTTGGATTAACAACCTCCCCGGTTGTAACCAAGTCAATCCCGGTGTGCCTCATTTTTCTGATTTACTTTCTGCTTACTTTAATTTACAAGTGTTAGTTTAAGAGTTCGAGAAGGGTATTTTTGTTTTTGTTTTACAGGGCTATTCAACCCCCCCTTCTAGTCGGCCGCAACGGTCCTACAAGTGGTATCAGAGCCAAGGCGCTTCAGGAGGACTAACCGCCGAACGAAGCAACGAGATGGACGGACCAAGCATTGACCCACCGAAATACGAAGGGGATTTCACCACCTGGAAAAAACTGATGCAGGTAATTTTCACAACAGAGTTTGAATTAGTTTTAACAATGAAACTTGGATTTGTAGCTCCAGAGGACAAGGAAATACATCAATGGACAAAAAAGGAGCAGGTTGACTATGTGGCGAACGACAAAGCAGAATACCATCTGTTAAGCATTCTTCCGCCACAAGAAGTCAATTGAATTGGTAACTACTACTCCGCGAAGGAACTTTGGGAGAAATTCCTTGAATTGCACGAAGGAACTTCCAAAGCCAAGCTCGCCAGACGAGATTTGCTTCGCAATCAGCTCACCAGCTTGCGACTTGGGGAAGATGAGACAGTCGCGCATCTACACTCAAGAATCAAAGAGATCATCACCGGACTGTCGAATCTCGGAGAAAAGGTAAGTAACCGAGATTCGCTAAGGTACGCGTTAAATTCGTTTCCGAGAAATTCAAAATGGGCATCACTAGTAGATGCCTTTTACATTTCAAAAGATTTAGAAAAATTTCATTAGAAGAATTTTTCTCGACTTTTGAAGTGCATGAATTAAGATGTGCAGGTTCGAAGGAGCCCAAGAACAACGTCGCCCTCAAAGCTTCGAGAGACGAACCTGAGTCGAAATCTTCTCTCGACGACAAGGAAATGGTAATGATGGTAAGAAGATTCAAGAAACTTTGTAAATCTAGATCTACTAACCATCCGCAGGGGAAAAAGAAAAGGACGATCTACTGCTACCACTGCGACGAAGAAGGGCACGTCAAGGACAATTTCCCCAAGCTGAAGAACAAGGACAAGGAGAAGGGTAAGAAGCCCATCCAAAAGCTAAAGGCCCTAAAGGCGACGTGGGACGATACGTTGTCGAAGTCGAAAGTCGAGGCATTCTCTGGACTTGCTCTAATGGCAAGTCATCAAGACGACGACTACGAGTCAAGCTCTTCCAAAATGAGCATTGAAAGCATCGATGAAGGGGGAGCCACGTCGAAAGAAAGCAGCAGTTCAGGGGGAGAAATGGACAACGAGATCGACAAGATAAGTCAGGTACGATCTCTTCCTCCTGACAAAATGTTTAAGTTCGTTAAACTTTTAACAAAAGATTGCTGCAAATTAGAAAATGAAAATAAAAATTTAAAAGTAATTCTAGCTAAGTCCTGTCCCTTAGAAGAACTAGACAAATCAAAATTAGAAAATGAAAAATTAAAATAAGAAAATAAAGATCTGAAAATTCAAATAGATAATTTGAAAAACCATGCATGCTCATCTAATTTTAGAAAATTTAAAAATTTTAATTGGTATTATAGATATCACCAGGGACAAATAAGAAATATCTCTAGAAAATATGTCCCTAAGAAATTTTTAATCAATCTAGTAAGTTGGAACCTATATTGGGTTCCTAAGTCATGTTTAAATTAAACTATTGATTAGACTTAGAGCTTTTTGGGTGAGAAAATTAAACATTGAAATTCTTTATGAGGCTTTGTCTAAGGAAGTGGTTGTTGCTCCAATAACCAAGAAGGCCTAGTGCCTCGCGACGATTTGGAAGCCAAAATATTGAAATAAATGTTTAATTAACTTTCTGTAAAAGCATTAAAATTAGAATTAATTAATGCTTTTAAAGTTTTTCAAATAGTTTTATACTTAGAAAAATACTTACATGAAATTTTTTTCAAAAATAATTTTTGCAAAGACTTAAAAAATTATTTTTCTTGAAAATAATTTTTTTTTAACAAAATTTTTTTTCTTTCTTAGAAAAATTCTCTTTTATACTTAGACGAATTCTAGCAAATGCTGTCTAAAGTTAGAATTTTTTTACTTATAATTTCACTTAGAAACTTCTCTTAAAATTTTACTTAAAAATCTTTTTCCAGAGATGTTTATGTAAAATTATTGCAAAATTTTTAAGGATGTCAAAATTTTCTAAGTGTTTTTTTCCCTTAGATTTTTTTTCTTAGAACCCCATTTTTATGTGATCAAATGGGGAGAAGGAAAACTATAAGTCTAGGGGAGGTAGACCAAATTTTTACTTGTTTTATTTTTGCACTTAATTGCAAAATTTAGTTAAGTTTATTTTATGTCTATTTTTACCCTATCTTAACTTGGATTGCTCACACCAAAAAGGGGAGATTGTTGGAATCTCAAGGTTGTTTTGGTGTGATAAACAAGTTAAGTTAGGTCCTGTGTGTTTCTAACCTTGTTTCTAAGTGTGCAGGAGCTTAGGAGCACAGGTAGTCGAGTGGAAGATGCAGCTAGCGAGAAGGACGGCACGCGGTGCGTCCGAGAGACGAGGCGCTGCGGAAGAGTACACCGGCAGACGAGAAGGAAGCGTACGGTGGTTCCGAGGGATGAAAGCCGGATCGGAAGACTGCTCAAGGAGCAAGATACGCAGCTAGCGAGAAGGACGGGATGCGGTGCGTCCGAGGGATGAAGACTACGGATGAGTACGCCGGCGGACGAGAAGGAAACATGCGGCGATTCCGAGGGACGAGAAGCCGGAGCGAAAGCCCACTCGAGAAGACCGGAAGTTGGGTTTCAGTGAGCCCTTTTCTGGATGGTCGAGATCACCCAAGCGAGTGGAGCTGGAGCAGAAGGACCCGGACCGAGGCAAGATGAACCGGAGCAGAAGGCCCAGACCAAGACTTAGGGGTCTGGGCGCCCGGAAGTCAATATTTGACTGGATCACCTTTTATGCGATCTAAACGTTGGGGGATAAAGTTTTATCCCCCCCAGGGCGCCCGGAACCCTTCCAGGCACCCCGACCAATGCTATAAATATAGCCTTGGTCCAAAAGCTTAAAATAACTCAGAAATTGTTATTCCAACACTTGTGCGCACTCAGTTGTAGTTTAGCTTCTTTCCTTTGTGCTTCATCGTTGTACGAGGTTTCTCCTCCTGAAGGAGTTTCTTTAAGTACGATCATCTTCCTTGGATTAACAACCTCCCCGATTATAACCAAGTCAATCCCAGTGTGCCTCATTTTTCTGATTTACTTTCTGCTTACTTTAATTTACAAGTGTTAGTTTAAGAGTTCGAGAGTGGTGTTTTTGTTTTTGTTTTGCAGGGCTATTCAACCTCCCCCCTTCTAGCTGGCCGCAACGGTCCTACATCAAGTAGACCCAGAAGAAATTGAAAGTCTGGCAGGAAACATTCAGAGTAAGTTGATCAAATATAATAATAATAATGCTTCCCAAACAAGACCACTGAAGAGCCATACCATTTGTGATGGATAGGACCAAATGAAAAATAGCCAAGGAAAGCATACGAGGAGCACTTACTTGGGGTGACCAAAATGACAATCGGGATGAGGAAGATGACAATGTGTTGCAAGGGCTTCCTAATCGCAAAGGCGTAGGAATGAAGTAACATGACGACGATGAGCGTCTTCCCGGAACCTGTCACCAGGAAGATGATCGTGTTCTCCTTCTTTGCTTTCTCCAGTGCCTCCAGATGATATCTGCGGTGATTAAAGGAGCAGACGGATGACTCTGGGACACAAAAAAATAGAGGAAGATGTAGGTGGAAGGAGAAATGAGAACCTACGGATGAAAGTCTTGGGATCAGGCGGTGGGTCAGTGTTATTCATCTCTGCTACTTGTGCCACTCACTGAGCGCTAAACCAACTTCGTGAACTTGTTTCACCCTCTTGGCATGTTTCTGGTGGTCTAGGACAACGACGGTGCAGCTTGGAAAGGAACAAAGAAGGGGCGATGGGGTTAGGTGTAACGACCACCCTTCTTACTACTACTACTACTCTCTAAGAGTGACCGTTACTTATCTACTACTCTACTTAACCGGTTTATTAAAAATCTCTAGGAAAACCCTACCGAAAAATTTCGGCAGAGTCTCCCCTGTACCGGTGACCCCAAACTGGGATACAAACACTATATACACAGCCACAGGCGGCTGGAACATATTTTTCACAACCACGCAGAAATAATAACACGACACTAAAAAGAAACTATTCTAGCAATAGAAAACTATATAGCTCCAACAATAGGAAATAACTCAACTAACAATGCGGAATAGACTCAATTAATCAACATAGACAAAGGAAACAACTAATACAATCTCTATCAACTTAATAACTGAAAGAAAACTCAAAGGAGTCTTGACAGTTTCCTTAGCAAACTCATGATCTCTCCATAGTCCTGGCATCACACACCTTCATCACCACCACCTTGTCGCCTTCCTTGCTAAATCTTTTCCTTTCCTTTATCTGCAGTAGGAGGAAGTGCAGTCTATAAGCATAAAGCTTAGTGAGCGCTATCTACTCACAAAAACTCGATATGCACGTATATAAATAAAAACATGCTAAAACTGAATGCTAACATGTAAAGCTACTCATGCTCATAAATAGCAAAGGAATCAAACTAACTGAAATACTAATCATGTATAGCTAATCATGCTCATAATCCAATAAAGGAATCATACTAACTGAAATACTAAACATGTATAGCTAATCATGCTCATAATCCAATAAAGGAAGCATACTAACTGAAATACTAAACATGTAAAGCTACTAAACTTGTAAAGCTACTCATGCTCACAAGAATAATATACTAACTGCATGCTGAAAGCAAATAAAGCTAAACATGCTGAATAATCTAGTAGCAAGAAACAATTGAAACTACTACTGCATGCTTACTAAGAACAAGTAAGTATAACTAACCGAAATACTAACATGTGAAGCTAGTCATGCTCATAAATAGCAGTAGAAAGTCTCAATGGCATGCTAATATAAAAGAACTAACTTGCTGAATTTTTAGAGATAGAAGTGACTATCTTGCTGAAATAAAACTAAGACAGTTAACTTGCTGAAATTGAAACAAAAGAACTATCTTGCTGATTTCTGAACTTAAATTAAGTTTATTTCTTTTGTTCCAAAAGCTTATATATATATGTATATATATATACTTCAAAATAGATAATAAACTTCTTTTGGGCCCGGCATTGTACCACTTAGCGCGCATTCTTAATAAGAATCGAGGTAGCTAATCCCGAAACTACTAAGATACTTCTAGGCCTTGTGCCTAGGGGCAACTTGGAGCCCATCCCTTGGCCATGTGCCTAGGGGCAACTTGGAGCCCATCCCTTGGATCTTGTGTCCGGTACATGCCATTTAAAAGTAAAATACTTTTTATCTTTAAATACTTCTTATAATAAAATGCCTTGGCATTTAATAAGCACCTTGTGTGCTAAAATCTCTAAAGTCTTGAATTCAGGATTTTACTTAAGGCCTTAGCCTTTTCCCTTTCTTTTCTTTATCTTCCTTTTACTTGTTAATACTTCTAAAAGTATTTAATAGGATTCTTATTTTTCCATTAGAATAAATGGCTGTTCATGCTTGTTAAAATAGCAAATGGAAATAACTTTGAGCTTACTAATCATGCTATAAAATAGAGCAGAAGAAAGTAACTCTAAGCTTTCTAAACATGCTGTAAAATTTAAACAAACTATCTTATGTTCATTGCTTATTAAAATAGCAAATGAAACTAAAGATAAATCTACTCAACCAAAACCTGTTCAAAAACCAACAGCAGTAACGTTAGCAAGGAAGAATCAAAATTGGTTTGCTACAAATCCTGATAAATCATGATCAGAATGCACAATGGAATTGAGAGTGCAGTGACCAAGCTAGTATCACATTGAGAAAAGCTATCTACTCCAAGGGAAACATCTAAACCTACCATGACATTATATAGCACGATCATGCTAACTGTACAACAGAAAATTCAACAAAGAATTCAAAATTAAACCTCTAAATTCCAAAACTGTACATGCTTGTTAAACTACAAGGAAAACAAACTGAAAAGCTCTCTAAAAAGGTTGATCTAATTACAACCGAGACTAGGGTTTTGCAGCCACCTACTCATGGAATTTGCTGTAGCATGAAACAAACCCGAAATCTGTAAGGCAACAAGTTGATCCAATCGATTCTGCCCACTAAGGTAACAACAGTTAATTATCTAAACATGAAATTCAAATCATAAGGCTGAGGAGTCTAATCCACATGCCTAATCCTTCACGTTCTTAATCTGGAATCCCAAACTACCTAGAAGAAGTAGTACAAAACACAAAATTCGTGTAGAAATTTAAATCCTCAAATCACTGCAGAAATCTTCAAAGACAAAAACTCTTTCAAAAACCAATCGAAGGAAACCACTCCTACTGCAGGTGAGAAGCAACTCACCTTGGATTTCTTGGACTTACAGCCGAGATCGGCTTCTAGGGCTTGCAGAGACTTGAAATTTCTTCGATCTCTTCATGTCTGCGTGCTCCCCTCGACGAGCCGGTCACGAATGTGTGAAGAGCTCTCGAAGAAAGGTGCTCGTCGGCCGCCGGATCGAAGCCCTAACGCCGCTGCGTTTTCGCCCGAGCAGAAGAGTCGCGCCGTCGCGTGAGAAGAAGAAAAGGGTTTTCGGCTCGGGAGAAAAGGAATTAGATCCTTTTAAAACTAGGGTTTCGATTATAACTATAGATTATATATATGTCGCTGCATATTTGATTAACACCGACCGCTAGCGCAGCTGGTCAGTTGGGTTTTGCTCGAAGCCACAGGTCTTGGCTTCGAACCCTCAGCCGCGCACTTTTAATTCCAATTTATTTTAAACGTTCCAACTATAGCTTAAATATATTTCGCTACATACCTGGTTAACAAAACCCGCGTAGCTCAGCTGGTTGGGCCGGTTTCTGCTTGGGCCGAGGAGCTGGGTTCGAACCCCTGCTTCTACAAACTTATTTTTCTTCTCTTTTATTTCCGACTATAGCTTAAATCTATTTCTCTCCATATAATGTTAACAAAACCGTGCTCAGCTGGTTGGTCGGTTTTGCTTAGTCCGACCGAGGTCGGGTTCGAATCTCACCTTCAACGTTTTTTTAAACTTCTTTCTTTTGTAACCCTACTAAACGACCTCCAAAAATTACGTAAAATACTCTAAAAATTCTAAAAATCTCTTGAATATTTTAAAAGTATTTCCAAATATTTTTATGGACTTTAGAACTTGAAATAGGAAAATTGGGTCGTTACATTCATATCTTATAAAAGTTCGCCTCGAACTTAGAACAATTCTGGATACTACGTCTCATCTCGTCCTCACGCTCCCAAGTGATTTCCTCGTGCATACGACCTTCACTAGTGGCACTTCTTTGTTTCTCTACCGCTCTGTCCACTATCTGTGTCTGCTCTCATAACTAAGATCCTCTTGGATGACCGAGGCCGAATCACTTGGCTCGGGTCGTGAAAACACTTCTTTAGCATGGAGACATGAAATACATCATGTATTGTTGACATGTCTTGTGGTAAGTCCAACTTGTAAGCTACTTTCCCAATCCTTTCTGTGATCAGGTAAGGTCCTACATAACGAGGACTTAATTTGCCCTTCTTGCCAAATCTCATCACTCCCTTCATAGGAGCGACCTTGAGAAAGACTGAATCCCCTACTTGAAATTCAAGTGGCCTACGACGTGTGTCAGCATAACTCTTCTGTCTACTCGGGCGGTCTCAATCCTCTGTCTGATCTTCCGGATAGCACGAGTAGTCTCATCTATCACCTCTGTCTGAATGCCCGCCCACTTCCATCTCTTCTTCTTGCCAGCAAATGGGTGATCTGCACTTCCTGCCATACAATGCCTCATAAGGAGCCATCTTGATGGTGGCACGATAGATGTTGTTGTAGGCAAACTCAGCTAAGCACAGATACTTGCACCAACTTCCCTTGAAATCTAGTGCACAAGCTTTGAGCATATCTTCTAGAATCGATTTACTCGCTCTGTCTGTAAAGCTGTGCTGAACTTGAGTTTGGTGTCTAGTGCATTCGAACACACTCTCAAAAGTGAGAGGTGAAGCGCCCCTATCAGAAACAATAGATTTAGGAACTCCGTGAAGTATGATCACCTCTTTAACATATAGCTGTGCCAAAGACTTGGTCAATCTATCCACTATCACCCATATCGCATCATATCCATTTGTGGTTCTTGGGAGACCTACTATAAAGTCCATGGATATGTCTTCCCACTTCCACTCTGGTATTGGAAGAGGTTGTAGAACTCCTCCGGTTTCTGGTGTTCCAAGCAGGTACTGACATATTTAGCTACATCTCTTTTGAGTCCAGACCACCAGAACCTCTGTTTCACGTCTTAGTACATCTTGGTAGAACCAGGATGCATGGAATAAGGTGTACTATGAGCTTCTTCTAAAATTTTCTTTCTCAGCTCTTCGTCATTGGGAACACAAAGGTGGCTCCCCTGATAAAGAATTCCACTGTCTGATACTCGAAACTCTAAATTTTCTTCTTTCTGTATCCCTTGCTTGATCTTTTAGATATCAGGATCTTCACTTTACTTCTTCTATATATCCTCAAGCAGGGTTGACTCTAGAGTCAATGCAGAGAGTTGCCCATAAATAATTTCCATTCCAAAATCTGACAACTCCTTCTGTAGTAGTAGGGCTAATGATGAGAAAGACATCAAGGATGCACTGGATTTTCTGCTTAGTGCATCTGCCACTTTGTTAGCTTTTCCTGGGTGTATCACTTTCTTTCACTTCCAACTGATGATACCCAGAGCACAGGTCTATTTTAGAGAACACTATTACCCTTTTTAGCTGATCATATAGATCATCTATTCTGGAATGAGGGTACTTGTCCCTAACTGCTACTTTGCTCAGCGCTCTAAAATCTATGCACATTAGCATGGATCCGTCTTTCTTCTTAACGAACAACTCTGGAGTTTCCCGGGGTGAATGACTAGGGCGGATGAAACCCTTGTCAAGTAACTCCTGAAATTGTTCTTATAACTCTTTTAACTCTACTAGAGAAATTTGGTACAGAGCTTTTGAAATTGGGCTGGCGTCAGGAACCAATTCAATTTTAAACTCCGCTTCTCTGTTGGGAGGTAGTTCAGGTAACTCTTCTAGAAATACCTCTGAATATTCACAGACTACCCGAACGTTTTCCTGCTTAGGTCTTTTTTGTTATCTTTATCCTTCCAGTTCTGATTACTTGACTTGTTGTTGTTCAGATAGTGCTCACTAATGCCCTGCTGACCGCTCTTCACCAATCTATGGTCGGTGAGTTTCACTACTCACATTAGGTGTTATTTCGGTCTCAATATTAGGAGCATCAGACGTTCTTACTAACTCTAGGCAAAGGTGAGCTAGCTTGTTAAATCTTTTAACCGCTTCGGTAGGTCACTTGGTCTAAATTCTATAAACCGCTCATAATGTTTATTGGTGATCCGCGTGGAAGAACTCTTAGTAAAACTCTATCTCAAAGTCAACCCAGCTCATCCGGTGCTCTCTTACTCTTAACTCGCTCCCACTACATACAAGCATCTCTAGACAGAAAGAAGCACACTTAATAGTATCAACCTTCTCGTCCATTGTGCTCTCAAATGTCTTGAACCAAGCCTGGCATCCCGCTTCTTCAGCCACTGGATGAGGTATGCTTCTTGTCTTCTAGGTGTTGTGGCGATTTCCAGGGGACTTCAATCACCACTGGGGTCTCCACATTAATGGTTGGGGAAGTGGGAGGAGTTGGCTTTTGATTGGCCATTAGATTGGCAATCACTTGCTGCTGCTCGCTACTTGTCTCTGAAGTTGAGTAACAACTTCAGAGAGAATAGGCCCAGGGGTTCTGGGCTCTTCGTTCTCCTGAACTTGGTCTTCAGTATAAACGGTACGGGGATGTCCTCTTCTTGACATCCAATTATGCAGAGGAAAAAGACTAAATAGCTTCTCTAACCCTTCTAATCATACTTATATATGAATATAGAAAAGGGAAACAAACTCTTCTATCTTACTTAAGCACTTAAAAACAATTACTTTATACTGCAAATAATAATAAAGGAAAGCAATAAAGAAAGAATTTAAATACTTTCTTACTTGAAAACGGCAAGAATGATGCTGATGTGTGTGTGATGCTGGAGAATGGGACCTGCTCGATACCAACTGTAACGACCACCCTTCTTACTACTACTACTAAACTGGGATACAAACACTATATACACAGCCACAGGCGGCTGGAACATATTTTTCACAACCACGCAGAAATAATAACACGACACTAAAAAGAAACTATTCTAGCAATAGAAAACTATATAGCTCCAACAATAGGAAATAACTCAACTAACAATGCGGAATAGACTCAATTAATCAACATAGACAAAGGAAACAACTAATACAATCTCTATCAACTTAATAACTGAAAGAAAACTCAAAGGAGTCTTGACAGTTTCCTTAGCAAACTCATGATCTCTCCATAGTCCTGGCATCACACACCTTCATCACCACCACCTTGTCGCCTTCCTTGCTAAATCTTTTCCTTTCCTTTATCTGCAGTAGGAGGAAGTGCAGTCTATAAGCATAAAGCTTAGTGAGCGCTATCTACTCACAAAAACTCGATATGCACGTATATAAATAAAAACATGCTAAAACTGAATGCTAACATGTAAAGCTACTCATGCTCATAAATAGCAAAGGAATCAAACTAACTGAAATACTAATCATGTATAGCTAATCATGCTCATAATCCAATAAAGGAATCATACTAACTGAAATACTAAACATGTATAGCTAATCATGCTCATAATCCAATAAAGGAAGCATACTAACTGAAATACTAAACATGTAAAGCTACTAAACTTGTAAAGCTACTCATGCTCACAAGAATAATATACTAACTGCATGCTGAAAGCAAATAAAGCTAAACATGCTGAATAATCTAGTAGCAAGGAAACAATTGAAACTACTACTGCATGCTTACTAAGAACAGCAAGTAAGTATAACTAACCGAAATACTAACATGTGAAGCTAGTCATGCTCATAAATAGCAGTAGAAAGTCTCAATGGCATGCTAATATAAAAGAACTAACTTGCTGAATTTTTAGAGATAGAAGTGACTATCTTGCTGAAATAAAACTAAGACAGTTAACTTGCTGAAATTGAAACAAAAGAACTATCTTGCTGATTTCTGAACTTAAATTAAGTTTATTTCTTTTGTTCCAAAAGCTTATATATATATGTATATATATATACTTCAAAATAGATAATAAACTTCTTTTGGGCCCGGCATTGTACCACTTAGCGCGCATTCTTAATAAGAATCGAGGTAGCTAATCCCGAAACTACTAAGATACTTCTAGGCCTTGTGCCTAGGGGCAACTTGGAGCCCATCCCTTCTAGGCCATGTGCCTAGGGGCAACTTGGAGCCCATCCCTTGGATCTTGTGTCCGGTACATGCCATTTAAAAGTAAAATACTTTTTATCTTTAAATACTTCTTATAATAAAATGCCTTGGCATTTAATAAGCACCTTGTGTGCCAAAATCTCTAAAGTCTTGAATTCAGGATTTTACTTAAGGCCTTAGCCTTTTCCCTTTCTTTTCTTTATCTTCCTTTTACTTGTTAATACTTCTAAAAGTATTTAATAGGATTCTTATTTTTCCATTAGAATAAATGGCTGTTCATGCTTGTTAAAATAGCAAATGGAAATAACTTTGAGCTTACTAATCATGCTATAAAATAGAGCAGAAGAAAGTAACTCTAAGCTTTCTAAACATGCTGTAAAATTTAAACAAACTATCTTATGTTCATTGCTTATTAAAATAGCAAATGAAACTAAAGATAAATCTACTCAACCAAAACCTGTTCAAAAACCAACAGCAGTAACGTTAGCAAGGAAGAATCAAAATTGGTTTGCTACAAATCCTGATAAATCATGATCAGAATGCACAATGGAATTGAGAGTGCAGTGACCAAGCTAGTATCACATTGAGAAAAGCTATCTACTCCAAGGGAAACATCTAAACCTACCATGACATTATATAGCACGATCATGCTAACTGTACAACAGAAAATTCAACAAAGAATTCAAAATTAAACCTCTAAATTCCAAAACTGTACATGCTTGTTAAACTACAAGGAAAACAAACTGAAAAGCTCTCTAAAAAGGTTGATCTAATTACAACCGAGACTAGGGTTTTGCAGCCACCTACTCATGGAATTTGCTGTAGCATGAAACAAACCCGAAATCTGTAAGGCAACAAGTTGATCCAATCGATTCTGCCCACTAAGGTAACAACAGTTAATTATCTAAACATGAAATTCAAATCATAAGGCTGAGGAGTCTAATCCACATGCCTAATCCTTCACGTTCTTAATCTGGAATCCCAAACTACCTAGAAGAAGTAGTACAAAACACAAAATTCGTGTAGAAATTTAAATCCTCAAATCACTGCAGAAATCTTCAAAGACAAAAACTCTTTCAAAAACCAATCGAAGGAAACCACTCCTACTGCAGGTGAGAAGCAACTCACCTTGGATTTCTTGGACTTACAGCCGAGATCGGCTTCTAGGGCTTGCAGAGACTTGAAATTTCTTCGATCTCTTCATGTCTGCGTGCTCCCCTCGACGAGCCGGTCACGAATGTGTGAAGAGCTCTCGAAGAAAGGTGCTCGTCGGCCGCCGGATCGAAGCCCTAACGCCGCTGCGTTTTCGCCCGAGCAGAAGAGTCGCGCCGTCGCGTGAGAAGAAGAAAAGGGTTTTCGGCTCGGGAGAAAAGGAATTAGATCCTTTTAAAACTAGGGTTTCGATTATAACTATAGATTATATATATGTCGCTGCATATTTGATTAACACCGACCGCTAGCGCAGCTGGTCAGTTGGGTTTTGCTCGAAGCCACAGGTCTTGGCTTCGAACCCTCAGCCGCGCACTTTTAATTCCAATTTATTTTAAACGTTCCAACTATAGCTTAAATATATTTCGCTACATACCTGGTTAACAAAACCCGCGTAGCTCAGCTGGTTGGGCCGGTTTCTGCTTGGGCCGAGGAGCTGGGTTCGAACCCCTGCTTCTACAAACTTATTTTTCTTCTCTTTTATTTTATTTGTTCCGACTATAGCTTAAATCTATTTCTCTCCATATAATGTTAACAAAAACCGTGTAGCTCAGCTGGTTGGGTCGGTTTTGCTTGGGTCAGTCCGACCCGAGGTCGTGGGTTCGAATCTCACCTTCAACGTTTTTTTTTTTAAACTTCTTTCTTTTTGTAACCCTACTAAACGACCTCCAAAAATTACGTAAAAATACTCTAAAAATTCCTAAAAATCTCTGGAATATTTTAAAAGTATTTCCAAATATTTTTATGGACTTTTAGAACTTGAAATAGGAAAAATTGGGTCGTTACATTAGGGCTTGGAGAGGAAAGGAGAAGGGGTGGCGGGTTTAGGGCTTGGAGAGGAAAGGAGAAAGAAAATGGTGAAATAGGTGAAGAGATCATTGGTTGGACTGAAATGCTTAGGGATAGAGAAGGTAAAGGGGGAGAATGCTGCGGCAAAAAATTTCAAGGAGAGGGAAAGAAAAAATGCGACAGCAAAAAATGGCGAAGGGGAAAAAATGACGAAGGAAAAAAAACAATGGTATTCGACAACACTTAATAGACAACGGTTTTTAAAAACCATTGTCGTAATCCCAAAAAAAGTGCACATAGATAATAGTTTTTTAAAACTATTGTCGTAGACTTTAAAAACCATTGTCGTAGCCCCAAAAAAGCATAAATAGATAATGGTTTTTAAAAACCGTTGTTGTAAGCCAAAAAAAATAGCTAAAAGACAACGATTTTTGTTAAAACCATTGTTAAAAGGCAAAAAAAAATAATAATTTGGCATAAAATTGTTGTCATCTGAGTGTTGTTGAATGAGAATTTTCTTGTAGTGAAAATAGAATTTTAATCAATAAATTTCAGAATAAAACTCCATATGAATTATATTATAATAAAATCCCTAACTTAAATTATTTAAAGGTGTTTGGATGTAAAGTCGACATTCTAAACACTAAGGACTATTTAGAAAAATTTACATCAAAACCAACCCCAGGAATCTTTTTAGGGTACTCCACAACCAGTATGGCTTATAGAGTGTATAACAAAAATACCCTAAAAGTTGAAAAAATAACTAATGTGATTTTTGATGAAGAAAATAACTTAACTAATTTAATAAATGAAAATATCAATCAAAATGCAGAATAGACTAATACAAGAAACATAGATGATGATAAAAATTTTCAAATTAAATCCAGTGAATCACAAGAACTAATTATTGACACTAATATAAGACCATCACGAATCAGTTCCAATCACTCATCTGACCAAATTTTGGATGACCCAATCCTAGGAGTACGAACTAGATCATTCTATAGAAACCTAAGTTAGATAGCTCTTATTTCTAAAATTGAACCTAGGACTATAGAAGAAGCCCTACCTGACCCCAGACTGGATCTTAGCAATGCAAGAGGAGTTCGCCCAATTTGAGAGAAACCAAGTTTGGGAACTTGTACCTAAAACCATAAGTAAAATCATAGTTGACACTAAATGGGTATTTAGAAATAAATTGGATGATAAGGGTGAAATAGAAAGAAATAAAGCAAGACTAGTAGCAAAAGGGTTCAACCAAGTAGAAGTGTTAGACTATGATGAAACCTATGCACCCGTAGCCAGACTTGAATCCATAAGAATGATGCTAGCCTATGCAACACATAAAAGATTCAAGTTATACCAAATGGATGTAAAATATGCATTCTTAAATGGGTTCATCAAGGAAGAGGTGTTAAGTCAACCCCCAGGATTTGAGGATTTGGACCACCCAAACCATGTCTTTAGGTTAAAGAAAGCTTTGTATGAACTAAAACAAGTACCTAGGGCTTGGTATGAATGCCTATCAACTTATCTAATATCTAAGGGGTTTAAACAAGGTCAAATAGATCAAACTTTATTTGTAAAAATCTTAAAAAAAGACATCTTTAATTTATAGCTCAAATTTACATAGATGATATAATTTTTTGGCTCAACAATACAAAATTTCTAAAAGAATTTACCAAATTAATGGAAAGTGAATTTGAAATGAGCTTAGTTGGGGAACTTAACTTTTTCTTAGGCTTACAAATTAAACAAACCAAAGAAGGAAAATACATTTTTCAAACAAAATATGCTAAGGAACTAATTTGAAAATTTGGCATGGAAAATTTTAAAAATATAAATACCACATTGATAACTAATGTTAAAATTGACTCTGACTTAGAAGGAAAACCAGTAGACTTAAAATATTATCGAAGTGCTATAGGAAGTCTACTATACCTAACTGCAAGTAGACTTGATATTTTGTTTGCAGTAGGTATGTGTGCTAGGTACCAATCTTGTGCAAAAGAATCATACCTAACAAATGTTAAAAGAATACTTAGATACATTAAGGGAACCTTAAATGTAGGACATTGGTACCCTAGGACTAGCACCTTTGACCTAATTGGCTATTCTGACTCAGACTATGCTGGGTGTAAACTTTTTAGAAAAGGCACAAGTGAAAGCTATCAATTTCAAGGTTAGTGCCTAGTAAGTTGGTCAAGCAGAAAGCAATACTATATTGCTTTATCCACTATAAAAGTAGAGTACATAGCCGTGGGGGAATGTGCATCCCAATTATTATGGATGATGCATACCTTAAAGGACTATCAATTAGAATATAAAAATATAAAAATTTCAATTGATAATATAAGTTCAATTAACTTAACTAAAAATTCAATCCAACACTCAAGGACTAAACACATAGAAGTGAAACATCACTTTGTAAGGGATTATATAGCTAAGGGTGATATTGTACTTAACTATGTTGAGTCTAAGTCAAACCTGGCTAACATTTTCATAAAACTCTTACCTGAATTTGAGTTCAATGACTTTGAAGATAAATAGGGATGCACTTAGTAGAATAGAGTTTACTTTCAAGAATGTTCCTATGTCAAAATTTAAAATTTTGAAATTCTAGGAAAAATATTTTCAAAATTCCACTTTTGTTAGATTTTCAAAAGATTGGACTTAGCCTATGTATCTACCCCCTAGAAAGCATGTTCCCCTAGGTCTCAGCTAGAGCATCTCATAAGCACACTAGGTTTACCTTGCTTGTGTATGAAAAATACTTAGAATGGTGTAAGATACATAGGGCATATAACGACCCAAATTTCCTCAATTAGAGTCCTAAAAGTAATTTAAAAATATTTAAAAATGATATAGAAATATTCTAGGGATTTTTAGAAATTTTTAGAGTATTTTTATGTAATTTTTGGAGGTCGTTTGGTATTTTTACTAAACGAAGGAAGTTTCGACAAAAAAATATCCAAGCCGAGAATTGAACCCATGACCTTTGACTCGGTCAAAACCCGGCTGACCAGGTGTGCAAATAGATTTTTCTGTTTAGAAAAGGTAGCGAATTTATTTAAGATAGTTAACAGAATATTATAAAAGGGATAAGTTGATGTTGGATTTGTTTGTTTAGAAAAAGTAGCAAATTTATTTAAGATAATTAACAGAATATTGGATTATAAAAGGGATAAGTTGATATTGGATTTGTTTGTTTAGAAAAAATAGCAAATTTATTTAAGATAATTAACAGAATATTGGATTATAAAAGGGATAAGTTGATGTTGGATTTGTTTGTTTAGAAAAAGTAGCAAATTTGTTTAAGATAATTAACAGAATATTGGATTATAAAAGGGGATAAGTTGATGCTCTGTTTTCTCGTGACTTAAACCATTCTCTCCTTCTCTTGAAAATGAAAGGGAGTTAGGGTATCATCTCCGGCGGCCGGCCAAGGTCCTAGATGCCCTTTTTGTTCGGTTGTGAGTCCAAGAATCACAGTAAGTGCTTCTCACCTACAGTAGGAGTAGTTTCAGACCTTTGTTCTTCTTGAATTCGAAGCATAAGAAGCGCTTATAGTGCATATTTTTAATTAAGCCTATAGTGCAGATTTTAATTAAGCTTATAATGTAGATTTTTATGTAGAGCTTATATTGCAGATTTTAATTAAGCGCTTATAGTGCAGATTTTTAATTAAGCCTACAGTGCAGATTTTAATTAAGCTTATAATGCAGATTTTTATGTAGAGCTTATATTGCAGATTTTAATTAAGTGCTTATAGTGCAGCTTTTTTAATTAAGCCTATAGTGCAGATTTTAATTAAGTTTATAATGCAGATTTTAATTAAGCGCTTATAGTGCAAATTTTTAATTAAGCCTATAGTACAGATTTTAATTAAGCTTATAGTGCAGATTTTTATGTAGGCTTATAGTGCAGGTTTTAATTAAGCTTAGAGTGCAGATTTTATGTTTGCATAGGATGTAGAAATAGTGTAGCATAGAATGCAGAATCTTGATTAGAATAGTATAGAGAATTTTGATTAGCATAGTATGCAGATTTTTGTTTATACATTTCAAAGTTAGAATTTATTTAAACATTTCAGTTTTTAAAGAAGCATTCTTTTATTAGAGGTATTAACAAGTATAAGAAAGATAAAGAAAAGCAAGAAAAAAGTCAAGACCTTAAGTAGATCCCAAAGTCAAGACTTTAGGGATTTTTGGCACACAAGGTGCTTGTTAAAATATCGAGGCATTATATATTAGAAGTATTAAAAGATAACAAGTATTTTACTTTTATCAGTGGCACTGTACTGGACTCTCAGTTGTCCTTGGGTTGGGCTCCCATAGTCGTCCCTAGGTTTAGATAACCTAGTAGTAACGGCACGACCGACGGTCGACGGTCGACGACCCGAGGGTCGCCAAATGGGCCGCCAAATGGGTCGGGTCATTACAAAAGTAAAAGCACAGTTGCCGGGCCCAAGAGAAGTTGATTATTATTTTGAAGTATTATAAGTATAAGTTTTTGAACAAGTCAAGCAATTTTTACATAAGTATAAATTATTAAAGAATAAGTTTTAAACAAGTGAATTAAAGAATAAGTTTAGAACAGATGAATTAAGTTTCACTTTGTTTTAAAATCAGCAAGTTGAGTTTTCTTTTATGCTAGCATGTTATTTAGATTAGCTTACTGTTCTTTGCTATTTTCTGAGCATGAGTAGCTTTACATGTTTAGCATTTCAGCATGTCTTGTTCTTTTATTAGTAGATGAGTATGAATAGTATTTCTTTCTGAGCATTCAGTTTTAGACTTCTTCCAGTTACATGCATATTCGAGTTTTGTGAGTTAGATAGCGCTTACTAAGCAATTTTGCTTATAGTTGCATTTTCCTCTTACCGCAGATAAAGGAAAGGAAAAGTTATAGCAAAGGAAGGCGACAAGGAGGTGCGGATGAATGTGTGATGCCTGGACTATAGAAGCCTTGGGACCTAGCATAAGGATTTATTAAGATTGCCATTTATTAAGAATGTATTAGATGAGTCATTTAGTTTTCCGCTGCTAGTTAATTGCATTTTTAGAGAGTTTATGTATTGATCTTTACATGTGAACAACTCTAATTAAGTAAAGTTAGTAGTCCAGTAGCGCTCCACCCTCATAGACTAGTAGCGAGGAGGGTGGGGTGTTACAGGGCACAACCTGGACTTCAGAATGCTTATGTTTGTGCATCAACATAAGTCTGAGCAATAAATACCAAAATCAAATTAATCAAATTAAGTTATCCATGTTTAGTCAAACTTATTGGAACACTTACTTAATTTGACTAACCAAGTTAAAGCTACTACCTCATGGTAAACAGCTAGTAGCTAAAGGTTACACATTTGTTTAAAATAAGATGTTTAAAGTTTGAAAATATGTTGTTACTCATGCTTGGACTCCAGGACTTTAAAACTAAAAGAAGTTTTTGACATTAAGGGGAAGTGAAAATAGCCAAGTTAAATATCCTTGAATGTTAAAGTATTCCTTTTCAAAATTTCAAATTAGAAGTATTTTTGAAAAAGAAAGTTCAGTTTTTATTTTTTTTAAAATAAAAATTATTTTTAAACTAAGTATTTTTAAGCTAAGTGTCTAAATAAAATTATTTTTAAGCTAAGTACTTAACTAAGTTTTGATCAAAATTTTTTTTGAAAGTAAGCTTTTATCAGAATTTTTTACAAGAAATCCATTTTAAAGTTAAATGTTTTATCAAACTATTTTTAGAGCTAAAAGTATTTGTATCAAAAGTTTTTTAAAGCTAAGTACTTAACTTAGTTTTTATCAACTTTTATTTTGAAAATCTAAGCTTTAATCAAAATCCTTTTTAAGCTAAGTACTTTTAACTAATTCTTTTTTCAAAACCTTTATAAAGCTAAGTATCAAAGCAATGTTCTTATCAACTTCTTTTGAAAGCTAAATATTTGACAAAACAATTATTTTCAAAGCTAAAATTTAGCCAAGTTATTTTTTTTGGAAAAAGCTTAAGTATTTTCAAAGTATTTCTAAATTAGTTAAATGTGTTTCAAAGCACTTATTTTCAAAGGTAAAGTTTAGCTAAGTTTTTTTTAAGGGCTGACTCACTTTCACATGCTTAAAAAATTAGTTATGCTTAAAAAATTAGTTAAGTTTTTAAGTGCTACCCTTCAGAGGGAGCTTAAGGTTAATGGAATAAATATTTTCTATCTTTACATGTAAAAAAACCTTCTCTCTCTATTTAGTATTTTTGATCTATGTCAAAGGGAGAGAGAAAAGTCAAAGTTAAGAATTTAAACATAATTTTTATGGAAGGGGGAGCATAAGGAAGTTTTTTACAAATTATTGTATTTATGCTCATTCTTAAATTCCTTTATTATTTTGTTGTGTTTTACTCAACTTTGAACCATTTTGCCATAATAAAAAAGGGAGAGATTGTTGGTGCGGGAAGCATCTGACGATCGAACCTGTGTTTTGATTATGTCAAAAGGTCCAAAGTTAAGTTGTCTTGTTATCTAACAAGGTTCATTAAGTTTACATGAAAGTCATAAGTTGTCTTAGGCAAAAGTCCTAGTGATTTATCATTGGATGACAATGTGGTATAGGTTTATCATTTATGCATAGTTAGATTTTTTTTTTGCTATTTAAGTTTATTTAGTTCATTTTCATATTTAGTTATATGTTTTGTAATTCCATTTTTTTCCATATCATATCTATTGATGGATGTGCTTGTGTCATATGATGACAATATGGTATAGGTTTATCTTTGATAGTTAGATATGATTTTAGTTTCATTTATGCATGTTTATTCTATAGAAGATGATACTTGTAGCATTGAGTGACACTATGCTATGGGTTTATTATTGTTGGTTAGTTAGGATTTTATTTATTGCATGACGTTTAGAGAACAAAACCGCCAACAAAAACCTCCCTTGTTTGACTTGGTCTAAAAACTTATGTCCTGCCATTGGTTCCACATGAAAGATGACCTGAGCCCTCTACTATACTACCTTAGTGTGGGTTAAGGGGGTTTGGTTGATTAGAAATTGTTAATTAGATTTGTGTATGTGATAAATGCGACCTCATCAAATTTTGTTGTCGTTGCTAAGGAATTTAGTGGTGTTCATTTATTTTTAGATTGTACACTAGTTTTATCTTTCTCTTATTCTTACTTTCCTATTTTATTATTTTAATTTTCTATCGACGTAACTATGAGTATCTTCTTTTGCTTTAGAACTTTGTAGGTTGAAGGATAGGGGCGAGGGGAGTGATACTCACAACTATGTCGTAAATAAAGACCTATTTTGGTCAAATTTCATCATTTAAACCACTTGTTTTAATTTTTTTTAATATTTTTCATTTATTTTTTTTTTAATTTTATCCTTATTTTTGTTTCTTTGGTGGTTGCAAAAAAAAATTCAAAAATATTGTTAGGGCTTAATTATTCATCTCATGTATGCATGCATTCTATCTTATATTTCCTGTGTCTTTTGATCTTATTTATGTTAGTATCATAGGTAAGACTAGGAAATCTCTTGTGTAAGCAAACCATGGATGCAAATTAGTAGTAGTTCCAGTGTTTCAGTGTGATTAGGATCTCAGACTTGTTAAGCAACATGGAGAACAACAGTGAAAAGACTCTCAAAGAGTATTGGGCACCAGACTTGATAGATCAGTCCTTCTACATCTACTACTCTAATTTGGATGCAAACTTTAAGTTATGGAAAATTGTATATTTATTACTAAAGTTTCATGGACTTCCAGTGAGGATCCCAATAGATATTTACAAGAATTTTATATTGTGTACTCTATATTGAAACCACATGGCATGTTAGAAGATGATGTTAGGCTTCGAGTATTTTCATTCTCACTAGCAGATTCAGCAAAAGAATGGTTGTATTGTCTCCCACCTGATTCTATCACCAGCTGGTTTGAGATAAAGAACTCATTTTTGGCGAAGTTTTTTCCTGCTTCTAAGACCTTAACTATTTAGAGGAGTATTCTTGGAGTTCAACAATTCATAGAAAAACCATTACAAGAATATTGGGAGAGATTTAAAGGACTTATTGCTAGTTGCCCTCAGCACTAGATTAGTGATCAGCTACTGATTTAGTACTTCTATGAGGGATTGTGTCCCATGGATAGGAGTATAGTTGATGCAGCTAGTGGAGGGGATCTAGTTAACAAGACAACTACTCAGGCCAGAGAACTTATTGAGATGATAGCTATAAATTATTAGCAGTTTGGGACTAGATCGATGATTGCCAAAGATGTTCATTCCTTTGCCAATGTGTTCTAAACCAGGATCCAGTGACATCAGTATAATCCTCAGTACTATCAGTTCCATCAATAGGACATGTATAATTCATTGTCATCATTCTAGTACGGGAATGCACAATAAGGAACTTTTGAGTGGCCCCAGTATTACTAGCCTTATTTTCAGTACCATCAGTCTAACCAAAATTTTAAGGAGCAGTTGCAATCATTTTGGCAACAACAAGTAACATAGTTCTAGCTAAGGACATATTCCCATCAGTCTAAAAAGAATCTTGAGGAGCAGTTGTAATAATTTTAGCAACAACAAGTAACATAGTTCCAGCTAAGGACATATTCATTGACAAAGTTATAGTTGCAATTGGATCAACCTATTGCATCAATTTATCAGGAGATGGATTATAGAGTTTGTGATATTCCTGACTTTAATTTCGCTACTCTACTTGACTCTTCTAGTTTTTTATATTGTGATGTTGTAGTTGATCCTGATAATATTATTGTTGATGATATTACTATTCCAAATATTGTTGATGTTCGGTATTGTCGATGGAAGTGTAAGGAAGCCCCAAGAAACGATTCTTTTGATTAGACTACCTTTTGAGCCAGTTGAGCCCATCAATGCGCTTAGTCTTAATGGAAGTGTAGGGAGTTATGTTGTGGAGACAAAGCCCCAAGAATCACTTCATTCGAGTACACGACTGCCAGAGATAGATCCTTTACCTGACCAAGATGATACCACATTCTCTGTTCTACACCCTCCAACCACCTTTCATAATGATGAGGTCAATATTTCTTTAGAATTTTTAGAAAATTATATAGAGGTAATTCATTTTGATTTTATTGGATATGACTCACTTTTGATTTATGCTTGATTGACATTGATGTTATTTCCAGTCCATCTCACATTGCATGCATGCAGGAATGGTATCCTTCTCTTTTTAGTACTCAGGATTTCTACAGAAATTTCAGTTGGAGTTAATCATGTAAGGATTCATTCTATCATTTAAAAAAGGCCCTAACTCTTTATGCAATAATCAAGCTTCTGGAGTGGACACTACAACTAAACCATCTCTAACAACTGGAGAAAATTTTTGTGGAGACAATGGTGAAGGGTGTGGTTCTTGTTGGTCCCAAGTGAGACCGGCAAGAGAGGGGTAAATTACCTTGGAAGTTCAAATATACCATTCTCACAACTTTCAACTTTGATTAAAAACACTTGTTAGAAAATCTGAAATAAATTGTATAAAAATAAAAGAGACTACCAAATTTTACGTGGTTACAATCAGGGACGTTGTTAATCCAAGATGTTAAAAGCACTAACAAAGTGTTGTTGTAGGGAGCACCAGACGATCGAACCTAAGTTTTAATTATGGTAAAGGGTCTAAAGTTAAGGTTACTTATTATCTAACAAGTGTGAATGAGCTTGCAGGAAAGTCCTAAGTGTTCTTAGGTAAAAGTCTAACTAGATTCTAGACAGGTGGAAAATCCTAGGGGAGGTAACCCTAGGTCCTAGGAGTGGTAACCCTAGGTTATGGAAAGTTCTAACTACGGTTAGGTAAGGTGAAGTCTTGGAGGGTCGAGCACTTTGGGTGAAATCCTAGAGTTGGGGACTGTACGTGAAAATCTAGGTGGTCGCGGATCATGTGGAAGTCTGGATGGGTCATGGAGCGGACGTTCAACATGAAGACCTTAAGTCTTAGGCACTCAGCAAAAGTCCAAACGGTCTGGAGGGCGGGTTTGGCAAAAGGTAAACTCTCCTAGGAAGAGTAGGTGAGGACGCGTTCCCCCACAAAGGGAACAGTAAGTGTCGGTTTAACCTAGAGTTTCAGTGAAACTCAAACTCAGAACCAAACAGACAAAGGCTGTCAAATTCATATTTTATATATTATTTATTGACTGGGGTAACTTTGTTTTGTAGAAAATCAAGTGGTTGAAAAACTTGGTCCGGGTGCCCGGAGTTAGTCCAAGTGCTTGGACCAGCCTCACCCCAGGCGAGCCTGGGGTACCTTGGTGATCTGGGCACTCGGAGTCAGTCCAGGCACCCAAACCACATAAGTTGATGTGGAGCATGTCAATTTGCCGAGCCACATTGTACAAGCACCTGGAGGGGTTCCAGCCGCTCGGAACAGCTTATATATGCAGCATTCAACCAGAACCTAAATAAAAATATTCAGAATGACTTATGCTCTTACATGTTGCTCAGAAAGCACTTCCTCGACTCTCAGACGCTGCTCTGACTACCGAAGGCTTAATTCTTCAGATTTGTAGTTGTCGATATTCTTTATTTTACAAGTTATTTTAATATTGTAATTTTATACATATACTAATTTTACAAGTTGTTTTAATATTGTAACTCTTGGTATTCACGATTGCTTTCTTTCTGTCTTTTCTTTCTTATTCCACTGAATTTTACTCGAACATTTCTAAACAAATGTGACAGCCACAAGCACTATTCACCCCCCTTTAACGCATCGATCCAACAATTAGTATCAGTGTGGGGTGCTTCAAATCGGTGAACCACCTTTAAAGAAAATTTTTTCTCATGTATTAGTTTTTAAAATTTTCAAAGTCGATCGAAATCAGTACAGTTGCCTCATTCTGATCAGTTTATTGTAATCAATTTTTCTTCTGGAAACTAGTACAACACCACTTGAGTTTGTTTATTTGATTAATACTTTACTCTGCACTACTAAGCCAAGACCTAGTCTTGGGATGATTTCTTTTTTTTTTTTGTGCAAGAATATTCTTTTAAATGTCCTATCAAGAAGGGTATAGCACTGCACACCCTCCCCTCTTCTCCGGCGAAGACTTCGGCTACTAAAAGAGCCGAATGGAGTACCACCCCAAGACACAAGTCGAGATAAGGATAATCATTCAAACATGCCTTGTCCTCCCTCTCGACGGCACTGGAAAACAAGTATCATGCGAGAACTGGGACACAAATCTGATGAAGAAGATCGAGGCCTATGCTAAAGCAACATGAACTCTAAATTTGAACTAACCAAAGAAGAGTTGAACTGAGTTGACCCATTTTCAAGTGCGAAAAAACTATGGGAAAAGTTGATCGAGCTGCATGAGAGAACTTCCGACACAAAGGTAAGCAAACATGATTTGATATTAAATAAACTTTATAATATAAAAATGCAAGAAGGTGAGATGACGTGCCAACTTCACACACGCATCCAAGACCTCATCAACTGTCTCCAAGCAATTGGACAACAAGTGGAAAAGCATGACATCATTGTTACATCACCGCAAGTGCACGGTTTCATCATCAGTAATAAAAAGATATCAATCCCAGAGACTGTTGATTAAGCACTATTTAACTTCGTACGGTGAATTATCTAGACAAACGTAAGATTGGTTGGAAAAGAAAGTAAGAGAAAGAGAAGAGAGAAGAGATGGTGGATGTTGAGAGGAGTTGAGCCAAGAGGATGTGAGAGATGGTTTGAGGTGTGATTCTAGGATTTTGGTTTCCTTGTGATGCTAGGCGATGTTACATAAATTGTTTAGTTCCTATCCTCTATGTTCATGTTATTGTAGGAAGTTAGATGCATTACCAACTCTCCCCTGCAATGGATAAGCCGACATAATCTCCTATTCCATATCCTATGCTATTAAATGGAAATGATTCCTATGAAGTTCGTTAGTGGGGTAGCCTGTCACTAACGCCCCTCGGTCATACAACACAGAAACACACTAACACATAATGACAGAGAAATAGAAATAGTGATGATACCCGATCCCCTACTTGTGGAGATTTGCTTCTCCTTTCAAGGTGATACCCTAGACGTCCGTTAGCACGTCAGCCTATCACTGACGGCCCTTGGTCATATGATCTCGGGTATCCCCCCAACGGGATTAACAATTATACATAACCATTTGATAAAACATGCAAAAGATATATATAAACTTCACACACACATTTCATCAAACATGAACAAGTCATTGAATAGAAACATGAAAAATCCATATAGCTTTACATCTCCATCACATCACAAATACTCCCTAATCCTAGAAAGTATATCTACTCCATTGAAAAGGAAGAACAACTCTAAAATATAAAGTAAAGCATACTTACAACCCTATATGTGAGAAGAAAGGGAAGAAGAGAAGCTTGTCGATGTTTCCGATATCTTGGGGATGCCTCCTTATTTTGGAGATGGACGAATCATCAAGGGATGGAGGTCAATGAAGCTCTAGGGTTTCCCACTAAGGGGATAACCCTTCCCCAAGGAGAGGGATGAAGTACCAAACAAAGATGTCTCAAAAAATGAGGTTCTTGACCCTTTTATACCTCCTCCAAACTGCCCAGAAAAACTAGGATTATAGGGGTCCAATAAATCAAATTTTTTATCCTTTAAATCAGGTTTTCTCTTGATTCATCCTCAACCAAAGTTGTATCTATTGAAATTATCTATAATCTGATATTTAGATCGAGCCCTAGCTCCACCCGAGCCGAAAGTTATGGCGGTTCAGAGTTTGGTCTACAGTCTGAGTGGAGGTTCAAATGAACCCGCGGTTGGGAGGCATGGCTGTGCCATTTAGCATGGGTAGACAATGCTATCTCTATGTTGGATCTGAAGCAAAGACTTGTTATGTCACTGCAAGTGCACGGTTACGCCGTTAGTAATACAAAAGATATAGAATCCACAGGGACTGTTGATTAAGCACTAGTTAACTTCACACGGTGAATTATCTAGACAATCGAAGGTTAATTGAAAAAGAGAGAATGAAGAAAAGAGAGAATGTAAAGAGTAGAGAAAGAGGGAGAGTTAGGTTTGGGGATGGATAGATACTAGGATTTTAGTTTCGTTGTGATGCTATTTAATGTCCCTATACATTATTCATCCACCTAACTCAATGCTTATACTTGTGTAGGAGTTCTAACTAAAGTCTGGTACTATCCCACAAAGATCGCATCGAAGAGTTTACCCAAGTTCTACTGCCATTAAGTATAAGAGGTAATTTAGGAAGTCTGATTATATAGGACATCCTTCTGTCACCAGGGCCCACGGTCCACGTTCCTAGATTACATAGATCACTTCCTAATGGTAGATTAATGCAATTAAGTAGAAGAGGTAATTTAGGAAGTATGATTATAGGAACATCCTTCTCACACAAGGGCCCACGATCCACATTCCTAGAATACACAGATCACTTCCTAACATGAACTTCGGAGAACCCCTTTAAACTCTAATTAGTTTTCCTAATAGAAAGTCGATCCCTGTTTCAAGAAACTATCATAGAAAGTAAGGGATACCTTCTGTTACAAGGTCCCATGATCTTACATTCCAAGGCTCTTCCTCTACATGGTGATCTAACCCTATATCTACATGGATTTACCTCACACACATTTTGCCAAACACATACAAGGCACAATATACATAGATGATGATATAAACACTTCATCGCATAGGAAAATATCCAAATACATAGTTCATACATTCACAATCACATCACAGCTACTTCCTACATCCTAGATCTAGAGATCTGCTTCACAGCAAAGGAAATACAACCAATGATGAAGAAAGAAGCAAACTACAATCCAATACAAAGAAGTAGAGAGAGGAGAGTGCTTATCCTTGAAGCATAGCACTCTTAGAGGCATTCCATTACTCCGGAGGTGGACAGATCAGCGAAGATGTGGTTTCTGTTAGTTAGAGCCCTAGAGCCAATCATTTGATGATTGTATGAACTCATGTATATCATATTCTTAATAAAGGCATTGGTTTTTGGTTATTATGCTTATTTGTATTAGTGTCAGATAAAATAAGTATAGTAACGTCCTTGAGTAGAACGTTCATACCTATATCAATCGATTAGTTGAATCGATAGTGAGATGATATAGGGAACACTACTCTAAATCATTCCTAGTTGAGTATTAACATTCAGGGACAATGTTAATGCAATAAGACTAGCATGTAGGTCAGCTCGATGACTTGATCTCACAAGTCATGGATATAGAGATATCAAGCTGACACATGGGTATGCATTAGAGAATGTATACTGAATGACCCGCCATGAGAAAGTATCATGGATCGTTATATGAGTGTCATATACTTTCTCATGTGGCTATTAGTATGACTATTAGTCCTTAGACCTGAAGTCACCATGGATCCCTACATAAGGAGTTATGTACTTTAGTTTCGTCAAACGTCACCCGTAACTGGGTGGACTATAAAGGCGATTACTGGGTATGTAACGAATTATGCAGAGGGATGTGAATGATGTAGAAGGGATCTATCCCTCCCATATGACGGGAGCGACATCGCTATTCTTGATAGAGTGAGACCACTAAGCGCATGACCATGCCCAAATGAGTCAACATTAGATGTTGAGCTCATTTGATCGAGTGAGTCTACTTGGAGTTCAAGATTTAGATTGATTGGAGGATGACACGGTCTATGGCTCACATTTATCAATCTAGATGTCTAGGATAGAAGGACAATGTCACATATTGTGAGGAGTCACAATTAGTAGTCACAAGGTGATGTCGGATCTCGACATTCTTGTAACTTGGGTAGTAATGATGTGTTGCTAGATACCGCTCATTACTTATGCTCCTAAATGGGTTTAGGGGCATTGCCAACGTTACAAGAACCTATAGGGTCACACACTAAGGGCAAATAGATGGAGACTAGGTATATTTGATGAACCTAAATGATTAGGTTCATATGATGAACCAAATTGGATTAAGAGTAATCCAAAGTAGGATAATTGAGTTGGACTCAAGTTGGTTCATGTGTTAAGTGAGTCTAATTTGGACTTAGACTCATTTAATTAATTTAATTCAATGAATAGAGATGCATTAAATTAAAATTGGCTTGAACCAATGGTTAGATTAGATCAACCAAGGGATAGGAGTGGTCAAGTTTGACTTGACTTAAGTAGGAAGATGAAGAGTCATGTTTTTGACTTGACTTTGACTTGACCAATGCCACATCATCAAGGCCTCTTCATTTGGTCAAGTTTGACTTGACCAAATGCCACCTCATGGGAGTTACCAAGAGTTGTGACTCTTGATATTCCATGGGGGTTACAAGGTTTAATGTGGCCGGCCACTTTGAGTGTAAAATGAATGTTTTTATTTTTCATTCAAGGCTAATTGATTTCATCTTCTTCCTCTTGCTCACAATTCTTCTCTCCCTCTTCTCCTTCTTGCTGAGACCTTGCTTGAGTGCTAGCACACTCTAAGGTTTCTTCTCCATCTCTTGCTTGTGTGGATACAAATAGAGAAGTGTCTACTTTGACACTTTTGAGATCCGGCGAACCAAGGACAAGCGGGATTGCGAAGGGCTTCGCTACAAAGGTATAAATGGTTTATCCTTATGTAGATCTACTGTAGATTAAAGTTTTCAAACTTGTACTCGTATTTTCGTTCGGTTTTACCTTGCACGAGATCCGTGGCTTGGGCGATTCGGGGTTTTCGCGACGCGAAAAGCGGTTTTCGCGGCCCGAAAAACCCAACAGTGGTATCAGAGCCACGTGCAAGGCTTGTACGAGTTTGTTTTTATTTTTATGAAAAATAAAACCTTCTGTGATTTTCTGTAAAAAAATTAGTTTTTATGATTTTATGGGTAATTTTTCCGTAGAAGCGAAGCACAAGTGTCTCGGCACTTGTAGGCTTCGGCTAACGGAAAGATCTTTCCGAACCGGCTTCGTTTTGCCCCAAATTCATTTGGGACAGCGGGCTTGGGTGCCATTAGATCGCAAAGGAGCAACTCACGATGGTTAGATCGTGGGTAGGGGTACTGCCCCTAACCCCGCAAGGGGATTTGCTCCGCGATCGCACCCGAAATCGCTAAAAACGAACCCGCCGGGAAGATTTTTCCGAAACGGCAATGTCTCGACCCAAATCGTTTTGGGACAGCGGGTTTAGGCGCTGTTGGATCGCAAAGGAACCCTCGCGATGGTTAGATCATGGGTAGGGGCGATGCCCCTGGGCCCCGCAAGGGGATCCGTTCCGCGATTGCGCCCGGGAAATTTTATTCGTAAAATTGTAAAAATTAATTTTAAAATTATAGAAAATTATGAAAAATATATAATTTTGAATTATATATTAATTTGTGATAGTCATGGCCCAAAGCCCAATATGATTGGTTGTGTTGTAATTCTTAATACGGCCTGCGTGCCGTTATGTGTTTGCGAGTGTTGTATTATATTCGCGACCTACGCGTCGTGCATTCTCTTATTTTCTTGTTGTAAATTAGATTTAGACTCGAATGTAACTTGAGTTTCAAATTATAATGTACAAATTGGAGCGGTGGAGGGTCCACACGAGACGGAGTTCCGAGGCGGGCACGAGCAACACAAGGTGGTCAAAGGGAGTAGCTTGAAGAAGCTGTTGACTCTAGGTTGACCAATTGATCTTCTCATTGGCTTGAGAAGATCGTAGTAGGGCCATGACTAAATCACAAATAGATTAATTAATTGCTTGTGTATGTGATGTATATTTAATAAGTAGTTAATTAATTAGTGCCTAACGATTAGATTAGATCTAAGTCGTGCACATGATGCACCCTTGCGATTAGATTAGATCTAAGTCGTGCACAAGATGCATCCCTTCTCGATTAGATTAGATCTCAATCGACTCAACTCTAATGCCTAACCGTGCCGTGATGCCTATCACTACCTCGATCACATGTATTGTTGAATCTGCCAAAGCAGAGCAATACATATTATCTTGGTAGGGTACGGAGGGACAATCTTGGTCCCGTCTATCAACGCATGGGTGAATACAAACTCAATTAGATTGAGTATTCATAGTTACTCGGTTGGATCGAGTCAACTATAGGCATTATTCCAACGATTGGAAAAGATAGGTCAAAATCACATCTATATTAACTCTCGGGCGTATTAGCCAAAGCTAACTCGAGTTTTAATATAAATACGGATATTGATTCTATAAACAAGAGTTGCATAGAGATGTAATTGGTAATTGTTACCTACCGATCATACTAAGCCTTGGGCGTATTAGCCAAAGCTAACTCAAGGGTTAGTATGATGTGGATCTTGTCCCACAAGAATTATAGAATTCAGTGGGAGCATCATTTAATTAAAGCCCTAATTAAATGATTTTAAAGAATATGATACTTATTTCTGCATTTATTTCTGTTGTAGAATTGCCATGACGTCGAATACGAACATTTTCTCCCTGCGATCTGTCCTTAAGAAGGACAAGCTCAACGGAGCAAATTTCCTGGACTAGTACAGGAACCTGAGAATAGTTCTCACTCAGGAACGTAAACTGTACGTTCTGGAGCAGCCCATTCTGGAGGCTCCTCCTGCCAATGCCCCGCGAGCTGACAAAGATGCTTACAAGAAGCATCAAGATGACGCATTAGATGTGTCATGTCTAATGCTCGCGACCATGAACTATGAGCTTCAGAAGCAACATGAGTTAATGGGTGCTTACGATATGGTTGCACATCTTTGTAAACTATATCAAGGACAAGCAGGGCACTGGAAGAGGAACTTCACAGGATACCTGGAAGATCTTAACAAGAAGAGAAATAAGATTTCTACTTCAGGTATAAATGTTATAGAAGTCAACCTCTCTATTTCTTCGTCGTGGGTATTAGATACCGGATGTGCTTCGCACATTTGTACTAGTGTACAAGCACTGAGAAATAGCAGAGCATTGACAAAGGGCGAGATAGACCTACGAGTAGGCAATGGAGCACGGGTTCATTCTAGACCTTGAGGGCTCTATCTATAACGTTAGTACTAAGAATTGTTATGTGCCTGCATTGACTAAGAACATTATATCAGTTTCTTGTTTGGACAAGAAAGGATTTTCGTTTATAATAAAGAACAAATGTTGTTATATCTATTTAAACGATATGTTCTATTGTAGTACACCTCTGATAAACGGACTCTATATTCTAGATCTAGAGAGCCCTATCTATAACGTTAGTACCAAGAGGTTCAAATCGAACGATATGAACTACACCTATCTCTGGCACTGTCGCTTAGGTCATATAAATGACAAGCGCTTATCCCAGCTCCATAAGGATGGTTTGCTGGACTCATTTGATTTTGAATCATATGAGATATGCGAGTCATGCCTACGAGGCAAGATGACCAAGACCCCCTTTAGTGGGCATAGCGAGAGAGCAACTGATTTGTTAGGACTCATACATAGTGATGTATGTGGCCCTTTCAATGTTGCTGCTAGAGGCGGTTATAGGTACTTCATCACATTTACTGATGACTTCAGTAGATATGGTTATGTGTATTTGATGACACATAAATCTGAATCCTTTGAAAAGTTCAAAGAATTCAAGAATGAAGTTGGCAAGAGTATTAAGATACTTCGATCAGATCGAGGTGGTGAATACTTAAGCCATGAGTTTCGTGACTACTTAGCTGAGTGTGGGATTTTATCTCAACTCACTCCTCCTGGAACACCACAGTGGAATGGTGTATCCGAAAGGAGGAATCGTACCTTATTAGATATGGTACGATCTATGATGAGTCACACAGATCTTCCGACATATCTATGGGGATATGCTCTAGACTTTCATTCTCAACCGAGTTCCATCAAAGGCCGTGATAAAGACACCATATAGGATATGGACTGGGAGAGATGCCCAGGTGTCTTTCATGAGGATTTGGGGTTGTGAGGCTTACGTACGACGTCAAGTCTCAGACAAATTAGGACCCAAATCCGACAAGTGCTATTTCATTGGATATCCCAAGGAAACTAAGGGATATTACTTCTACATTCCCAGTCAGCACAAGGTAGTTGTGGCAAAGACTGGGGTCTTTCTAGAAAGGGACTTTGTTTCTAGAAAGACTAGTGGGAGCGCGTTCGATCTTGAAGAAGTTCAAGATGCGAACAATAGCACTGATGCCTCGATGGAAGTTGAACTGGAACCACAAAGTGTTGTGGATGATGTTGTTCCACAAAGAGTTGAGGAACAACAACCAGTTCAAGTAGACATACCTCTTCGCAGGTCTGATAGGGTACGTCGTCATCCTGAGAGATACTCATTTCTCTCTGACCATGATGACGTTATGCTCATAGAGGATGAGCCTACCACCCATCAGGAAGCTGTGATGAGACCGAGAAATGGCTAGAAGCCATGAGATCCGAGATGGAATCCATGTACACCAACCAAGTATGGACTTTGGTTGATCCACCTGAAGGGGTAAAACCCATTGGGTGTAAGTGGGTCTTTAAGAGAAAGACTGACATGGATGGACTTATCTATAAGGGTCGCTTGGTAGCTAAAGGTTTCAAGCAGATTCATGGTATTGACTATGATGAAACCTTTTCTCCAGTAGCGATGTTTAAGTCCATTCGGATCATGCTTGCTATTGCAGCCTACCATGACTATGAGATATGGCAGATGGATGTCAAAACCGCGTTTCTGAATGGAAACCTACTCGAGGATGTGTACATGATACAACCTGAGGGTTTTGTAGATCCACAGCATACTAGTAGAGTATGCAAGCTGCATAGGTCCATTTATGGACTAAAGCAAGCTTCTCGGAGCTGGAATCTTCGATTAGATGATGCGATCAAACAGTTTGGTTTTATCAAGAACGAAGATGAGCCTTGTGTCTACAAGAAGGTTGTAGGGGACATAGTTGTCTTCCTCATATTGTATGTGGATGACATACTACTCATTGGGAAGGACATTCCTATGCTTCAGTCTGTCAAGACCTGGCTAGGGAGTTGCTTCTCAATGAAGGACTTAGGTGAGGCATCCCACATTCTAGGGATTCAGATCTATAGAGATAGATGTAAGAGATTGCTTGGCCTAAGTCAGAGTACATACATTGACAAGGTACTCCTTCGGTTTGCCATGCAGAACTCCAAGAAGGGATTTCTGCCGATGTCACATGGCATGAGTCTTTCGAAGACTCAAGGTCCCTCTTCTAGAGAGGAGAGAGACCGCATGGATCAGATCCCTTATGCCTCAGCCATAGGATCGATCATGTACGCCATGCTATGTACTCGACCTGATGTCTCGTATGCTTTGAGCATGACGAGCAGATACCAGTCAGATCCAGATGAAAGTCACTGGATAGCGGTCAAGAATATTCTTAAGTACTTTAGAAGGACTAAAGAATATTTCTTGATATATGGAGGCAATGATGAGCTAACTGTAAAGGGTTACAGTGATGCTAGCTTCCAGACCGACCAGGATGACTATAGATCGCAGTCGGGGTTCGTATTTTGCATTAATGGTGGCGCTGTTAGCTGGAAGAGTTCAAAGCAGGATACAATAGCTGATTCTACAACAGAGGCTGAGTACGAAGGCAGTTTGGATCCGCAAGTTCATCATCGAACTTGAGGTGGTTGCTTACCCCATTGAGCTCTATTGTGACAACAATGGAGCTATAGCACGGGCGAAGGCTCACACCAGCGGACCAAGCATATACTACGGCGCCCATCTCATTCGAGAGATTATCGATAGAGGAGATGTGAAGATTTGCAGAGTACCTACAGAGGCTAACATCGCAGATCCCTTGACCAAGGCTTTGGCACAGAGGAAGCATGATGGTCACACTAGGTCTTTAGGCCTTAGAGCCTATACTGATTGGCACTAGTGCCAGTGGGAGATTGTTAGTTAGAGCCCTAGAGCCAATCATTTGATGATTGTATGGACTCATGTATATCATATTTTTAATAAAGGCATTGGTTTTTGGTTATTATGCTTATTTGTATTAGTGTCAGATAAAATAAGTATAGTAACGTCCTTGAGTAGAACGTTCATACCTATATCAATCGATTAGTTGAATCGATAGTGAGATGATATAGGGAACACTACTCTAAATCATTCCTAGTCGAGTATTAACATTCAGGGACAATGTTAATGCAATAAGACTAGCATGTAGGTCAGCTCGATGACTTGATCTCACAAGTCATGGATATAGAGATATCAAGCTGACACATGGGTATGCATTAGAGAATGTATACTGAATGACCCGCCATGAGAAAGTATCATGGATCATTATATGAGTGTCATATACTTTCTCATGTGGCTATTAGTATGACTATTAGTCCTTAGACCTGAAGTCACCATGGATCCCTACATAAGGAGTTATGTACTTTAGTTTCGTCAAACGTCACCCGTAACTGGGTGGACTATAAAGGCGATTACTGGGTATGTAACGAATTATGCAGAGGGATGTGAGTGATGTAGAAGGGATCTATCCCTCCCATATGATGGCAGCGACATCGCTATTCTTGATAGAGTGAGACCACTAAGCGCATGGCCATGCCCAAATGAGTCAACATTAGATGTTGAGCTCATTTGATCGAGTGAGTCTACTTGGAGTTCAAGATTTAGATTGATTGGAGGATGACATGGTCTATGCCTCACATTTATCAATCTAGATGTCTAGGATAGAAGGACAATGTCACATATTGTGAGGAGTCACAATTAGTAGTCACAAGGTGATGTCGGATCTCGACATTCTTGTAACTTGGGTAGTAATGATGTGTTGCTACATACCGCTCATTACTTATGCTCCTAAATGGGTTTAGGGGCATTGCCAACGTTACAAGAACCTATAGGGTCACACACTAAGGGCAAATAGATGGAGACTAGGTTCATTTGATGAACCTAAATGATTAGGTTCATATGATGAACCAAATTGGATTAAGAGTAATCCAAAGTAGGATAATTGAGTTGGACTCAAGTTGGTTCATGTGTTAAGTGAGTCTAATTTGGACTTAGACTCATTTAATTAATTTAATTCAATGAATAGAGATTCATTAAATTAAAATTGGCTTGAACCAATGGTTAGATTAGATCAACCAAGGGATAGGAGTGGTCAAGTTTGACTTGACTTAAGTAGGAAGATGAAGAGTCATGTTTTTGACTTGACTTTGACTTGACCAATGCCACATCATCAAGGCCTCTTCATTTGGTCAAGTTTGACTTGACCAAATGCCACCTCATGGGAGTTACCAAGAGTTGTGACTCTTGATATTCCATGGGGGTTACAAGGTTTAATGTGGCCGGCCACTTTGAGTGTAAAATGAATGTTTTTATTTTTCATTCAAGGCTAATTGATTTCATCTTCTTCCTCTTGCTCACAATTCTTCTCTCCCTCTTCTCCTTCTTGCTGAGACCTTGCTTGAGTGCTACCACACTCTAAGGTTTCTTCTCCATCTCTTGCTTGTGTGGATACAAATAGAGAAGTGTCTACTTTGACACTTTTGAGATCCGACGAACCAAGGACAAGCGGGATTGCGATGGGCTTCGCTACAAAGGTATAAATGGTTTATCCTTATGTAGATCTACTGTAGATTAAAGTTTTCAAACTCGTACTCGTATTTTCGTTTGGTTTTACCTTGCACGAGATCCGTGGCTTGGGCGATTCGGGGTTTCCGCGACGCGAAAAGCGGTTTTCGCGGCCCGAAAAACCCAACAGTTTCTAGGGTTCCCCTAAGTGGGAGAACCCTCCTCCAAGGAATAGGGGTGAGCCCCAAGCCAAAGATGAGTGAAAATGGGAGAAAACCCCCTTTTATAGAGCAGGGCATAGGCACCACATGGCGCGTGACACAGCCGTGTGGATCCATATGTTCTAATACATTTTGCTCTCGACCAGAGTGACAAGGTCGTGTGGCTCACATGGCCATGTTCTGCTTTAGTTTTGGATGGATTCACATGACCGTGTGGATCACACGACCATATTCTGCTTTAGTTCTAGATGGATTCACACGACCGTGTGGCTCACACGGCCATTCACTACTTACTCTCTAGAAATATTACACGACTGTGTTGCTCACACAACCATGTGGCTTACACGGCCATGTGAGTCATACAACCATGTGGCTCACACGACCATTTGGCTCACACAGCCATGTGCCCCACATGGCCTAGCTCTTTTTGGCCGTGTGTCAAGGATGTGTAAACTTGTAGGCTATTTTAGTACCTCTTATCTTGGTATTCTTGAGTTACGATATTTAGTAAAGTTGTAGAGCTTGAAGTTATCTACAATTTGGTATAAAGAACAACATGAAACTCCAACTGAGCACAAAGTTATGCCCATTTTGCATGGATGTGTGTTGTCTGGCCACAGGATATTGACACAGCCGTGTGGCTCACACAGCCGTGGCTTGATTTGACTCTAGTGGGGGAGCATGGTCGTGTGGGTCACACAATATTGGCTTGATTTCTTCCAAAGTTGTTCTCGTGTGTGTTTTCGCACCATTTTTGCTCCAATATACGTCCTGTCAATCAAAATATGCAAAGAGTAGATCTTCGAACATAGTATAATGGAAGTATGACATTATAGTGAAATAGGGTGAAATAAACATAGATTATGCTAATGAAATACAAGTAGATGTGTATCCAAACATGCATAAAAGTGTATATAATTTATGCACATCACACCCCTAGACTTAAACCTTTGCTTGTCCTCAAGCAAAAACTGCATCTAAACTCATGTAGTAAAATAGTGCATCATAATCTTTAACAAGTCAATCTAATCTTATCAAATGATTTCATTGGTGAGCAAGATAACAAATTTATTTGAGTACGGCTTAAGTAGTAGTTCTCCATGCTCAGTGCAATAGTGACCTAAATTTGTCAAGTATCAATCCCTAAGCATATTCAATTCATTATAAAATTGTATTCGTTATGCTTCTAGCAATAAACACTTACCTGCCACACGCTTGGTTCATCCTCCACAATCTACCCATGGTCTCAAAGGTGTGCTCAATATCAAGAGAAACATAACAGTTATTTTCCCAGTAACCTAACTTGGTCTCAAAGGGGTAACTTGCTAGTTTCAACTCACAACAACTATTTTTTATATCCCTTATTCATTCATTTTTTCTTCATCATCATCCTTTTTTATAAGTGATTGCAAGATACAATACTTGAACATAAATGCAAATAATTACAAATGTTAGGATATTTTGATTTTTTTCAAATGAGCTGACAAGATTCGAGCCTCATCCAGTAACCAAAATGTAGTTTGAGAAGTCACCATAGAAATACTAGTACTAATCAAGTTCTATGAATCATGACTATTTTCATAGTTATCTACCATCAAAACTAGGTAAGGTGTAAGAGATCCTAAAACAAGGCCAATACCTAAACTCTAACAGTAAAAACATTGCTCACTTCATGCTAACATAGATAGAAAAAGATAGATTACTAAACATACTAGCACCATAAGTAACCCATAAACCACATAAATCTAGAATAAGCATGCTAGTATTTTGCATTAAGGAACAAGTAGTCATAATGTGATGAATGATGCAACTATGAAAAATTTATTATTATGCACAAAGAAATGTGCAAAAACTTTTTAAGAATTATAACAAACACTACACTAAACCAAAACATCCCCCCAGACTTAAACTTTTCATTGTCCTAATGAAAATTAGAAATGATATATGGAGGAGGTTTTATGAAGTTTAGAGAAGTTACCAAGAGATAAGCTCCAAATGGTTGAGACATTCATGTTCTGAAGATACTTCTCTATTTGTGAATTACACTCTTTCACAACATTGAATCCTATAAAAAGAAGATAGACAAGAAAAATTAAGTAGAGGATATGAGATTATTATGAGGAAAGAAATGAAACTAGAAAGGAACTAAAAACATGAATGAAAACAAGATTGAACTTGGGTTGCCTCCCAAGAAGCACTTGTTTAAGGTCATAAGCTCGGCCCCTTATTTAGCTCATCGAAATCTCACTCTTAGAGGGGTAAGATATTTCAACACCCTCCTACCAAGGGCTCTTATTATAGAGACAACTTTCATCAAAGGAGCTGCAAAGTAAAGTATATCTCTCTCCATCTTTGTCTTCTTGAAACTTCCTTCAGAAGGTCGAAGACAGTTCAGATTGAGCTTCTAATTTTCAACCCAAGTGAAATCTGCACACCTAAAAGAAAAACAAATCTCCCACATGTTGGTTGGTCTTAGGAAGATCGTACCGGTTCTACTGTATAAAAATTTTGTACAAGTATCGAACCTTTCCTAACAACCTATTGTGTTCTTTAGAAATTAAATTTGGAATCACAAACGGAACTTAACATTATTGATTCCAAATTTAACTTATTTGTTCTTAATGGTTTAGACTTGGATCACAAGCGGAACTTAACACTATTGATCCAAATCTACCTATGTTACAAATTCAATTAAATATTTATTTTAAAAATTAGATCCCAGGTCAAACATGGCGAGGCACATGACCTTCTTGGGTATGAGAGCATCCACCACTGCCTCGACAAAGTCCCTTAACGAAATTTAATATTTAATTTCCTAAAATAACATTAGGTTTAACCAAAAAGAACAATCGAATCACAAGATCAAAAAAAAAAACACAACTTCGAATATCTAATCTGAAAATCTAGAATCATATGCCTCTTGTGTTTGGAATTCATACAAAGAAAAACTAGTATGATGCAGAAAATAATTACTAGTTATACCTTTCTTTGTACGCAATGACCTCTTGATCTTCTACCGTATTCCTCTTCTTATCTCGGACATTGTGTGGGCAACGATCTACCGAGATGAGAACCACCAAACTCTTATTCTTCCTCACCAAGTTTCGACCACCAAAAACTCCTCCAAGGATGTAGAGGTTCGGCCACCACCACCAAGCTCCAAGGGATGCAAGAAACAAAGCCTCCTTTCTCTCCTTCTTCTCCAAGAAATATCCGGCCACCTTCCAAGCTCCAAAGGATGAAGAGTTTCGGCCAAGGAGAAGAATGAAAAAAGGAGAAGGGAGAACTAGAAGGGTCGGCCACACCACCAAGGAAAAGAGGAGGAGAATAGAATAGAGTTCTTAGCCATGAAGGCACCCCTACCCCCTCTTTTATAATCCTTGGTCTTGGCAAATAAGGAAAATTTAAATAAAATCTTCCCTATTTTCTTTGCCATGAAAAGGAAAATTTATGTAACACCCCATCCTCCTCACTACTAGTCCGTGAGGATGGGGCACTACTGGACTACTAACTATACTTAATTAGAGTTATTCACATGTAAAGATCACAATACATAAACTCCCTAAACATGCAACTGATAGCAGTGGAAAATATAAACAACTTATCTCTACATTCTACTCCAGCATATGAACACAAATAAAACTATACATCAATCTAATCATGCTGAAATATATATATTAATCTGAACATACATGCAACCATTATACAACTCAGATAATAGGTCTAATGTGCATAACAATTTAAATGAGAGAATTCTAAATACATGGCAATCTTAATAAATTCTTATGCTAATCCCAAGGCTCCTATAGTCTAGGCATCACACATCCGTCCACACCTCCTTGTCGCCTTCCTTTGCTATAGCTTTTCCTTTCCTTTATCTGTAGTAAGAGGAAAATGCATCTATAAGCAAAATTGCTTAGTAAACGCTATCTAACTCACAAAACTCGAGTATGCATGTAAGCTGAAAGAAATCTAGAAACTGAATGCTCATCTAATAGCAAAAGAAACATACATACTGAAATACTAAACATGTAAGCAAATCTAAACAACATGTCAGTATATAAGAAAACTAAACTTGCTGAATTTTAAACTTATGTGAAGCTTATTTCTTTTGTTTAAAAACTTATACTTTAATACTTCAAAATAATAATCAATCTCTTCTTGGGCCCAGGCGTAGTACCAAAGCGCGCTCCCTAATAGAAACCTCGGTCTTACCAAGGCCAAGACCTCAGAATTGGTCACCTGGATTTGTTTAACGACAACCTCGGAAGTCGGGTACTAGCCTTCTCAAAGTAATATACTTATTATCTTAATTACTTCTTCTTTAAATGTCTTGGCATTTTAACAAGCACCTTGTGTGCCAAAATCCCTAAAGTCTTGACTTTAGGATCTACTCAAGGCCTTGGCCTTTTTCTTTCTTTTCTTTTATCTTACTTATACTTTTCTTAAACTCAAAATGTTGTAATACTTAACTAGATCTGCACTATGTTACTTAACAAAAATCTTCACTAAAATGCTTATTAACACTGCACTGGAATACTCAATAAAACTGCACTAAAAAGCTTAACAAAATTGCACGGAAACGCTTAATAATACTGTACTAAGATGCTTAACAAAACTGCACTAGGATACTTAATAAAATGCACTTGGCGTGCTGCTGATCCCAATTCTGAAACTTAGGGATCCTCTTAAGACTTTGGTCTCGCTTTAAATACAACTACCCATAAGCTCAAAAGAGACTAATAGGGCACCCAACTACTCTGCTACACACTCATTTGAGTGGCTGGATAGGGCTGTTCTTACTCATTACAGCAAGGAAAAAACCAAACTAAGGTGCTACACAATGAAACTAAACTGTATGCTCCAATTTACACCATTTCATGCTCTAATAACTCAACAAAAGATCCATAACATAAATATGTTTTTTAAGCTTAACAACTATCTGCCGAAGACAACATGCAAATCTCATCCAAAGCTAGAACCTCATAAGGAACATAATTCAAATCTCATTCCAAGCAGTTGGCATGCATAAACCCGACCATTAAATCCTCACAGAAGAAACTCAAATCTGAGCCCATACATAGACAAATCGATCATCACAGAACCACAGGGAAACCTTCTGAAGAACATCGGACTCCTTCTAAACAGAATACACTAGCTAAATTCCAAAACCAAACCAGACAAGCAAGAATAATTTCCAAACTAAAACCTGTTCATATCCAAATCTAATAAATTTTGAATTTAGTTTTATGGCAGCAAACTTCAAACCAACCGAAATCACAACTAGTTTGGAATCACAACTAGTTTTATGGTCGAAACTCTTTTATACTTAATATTTTATGTTTTCCATTACTGCTTAAGTAAATTTCGTTCCTTCTTTAATCAGCACAGCCCTGCTAGGTTCTTGGTGAGCCAAATCAACTTAAATCTTTGCCTAACCGGAGGTCTCCAGTTCGAACCTCGGCTTAACCTCTTTATTTTTTGCAACTTCTTTCTTTTGGTAAAAATACCAAACGAACTCAAAAAATTACATAAAAATACTCTAAAAATTTCTAAAAATCTCTAGAATATTTCTAAAGTATTTCTAAATATTTTTAAGCACTATTAGGACTCGTAATGAGGAAATTTAGATCGTTATAATTCCTCATACCTTATAAAAAGTTCATCCTCGAACTTAAAATAATTCTGGATATTTCTGCCTCATGCTGTCCTCACGCTCCTAAGTAATTTCCTCGCGCTTCTGATGCCAAATGAGCTTAACTAGTGGTACTTCTTTGTCCCTTAGTCTTCTTAACTTCTTAGTCCACTATCACCCATATCGTATTGTACCCATTAGTGGTCCTTGGAAGACTTGTTATAAAGTCCCTAGAGACCGCAGGTGCATTAGTCACACCAAATGGCATGACTACAAATTTGTAGTGTCCATATCTGGTGCTGGAAACTGTTCTGGGTATATCACTTTCTTTTACTTTCAACTGATGGTACCCAGAGCGTAGGTCCATTTTAGATAACACTATTGCCCTCTTTAGCTGATCAAATAGATCATCTATTCTGGGAAGAGGGTACCTATCCTTAACTATTACTTTGTTCAGCGTTCAAAAACTTTTATCTCACTTTAGCACTTATAAACAAATATTTCTAAGGGTTTCTCTATGCTACAATTAATAAGGAAAAGCATACTAATAAAAGAATTTAAATACTTTCTTACTTGAAGACGGCAAGGCTGGTGTTGATGTGTGATGCTGGAGAATAGGAACTGCTCTGATACCAACTTGTAGCACCCCACCCTCCTCACTACTAGTCTGCGAGGGTGGAGCGCTACTGGACTACTAACTTATCTTAACTAATGTTGCTCACATGAAAATATCTATACTTAAAACTCTCTAAACACTCAAAACATGCAATTAACTGGCAGCGGAAGACTAAATGACTCATCTGTACATACTACTCAGACTTATGCTCACAACTAAATCTATACATCAATCTGAACATGCTAAACACATATCTATAAATCTGATCATGCGTGCAACAATCATACCACTCAAATAATGAAACTAATGTTCATAACAAATAAAAAGAAGTGTTCTAAAACATAAAATCTTCATTACAAAATCTTAATGAACTTTAAGCTAATTCCCAAGGCTTCTATAGTCCAGGCATCACTTTAATAGCAGAAACATTTGAGATTATTCTTGTTTTAGATCGCATGTTAAGATGAGTTCTGTTTAGTAAATAGATACTTTTGTGTTTGCATTGAGATATAGTCTCATATGTTTCTGCTATTATGAGTTATATGTGCATGTTCTGAATTTTGGAGTATTGTATTGTATTTTAGTCCTGCCGAACAGCATATACTCTGCCGAAATTTTAAGTTTTCTGGAAAAATTTAAGTACAGTTTGTTACACTAGTTAAGTAAGAGTTTATAGTAGTTATGTAACGGACTCTTTTAGAGAGTAGTGAGAAGGGTGGTCGCTACAGATCTTAACTTAATCCTTGCCGTCTTCAAGTAAGAAAGTACTTAAGTTTTTCTCTTGTGCTTTTCCTTATTATTTGCAGTATAGAGTATCTGCTCATATGTGCTTAAGTGAGAAGAAAATTCTTGTTTTATTTTTTCTATGTTTTGATACATATGTCTAAGAAGAATAGAGACGATTTAGTTTTGTTTCTCTTTCCACATAATTAGATGTCAAGAAGAGGACGTCCCCTTACCACTCGTACTGAGGACCGAGCTCAGGAGAATGAAGAGCCCAGAACAACTGAACCAAATCTCTCTGAAGTTGTTGCTCAACTCCAGAGACAAGTGGCGGAGCAGCAACAAGTGATTGTCAATCTGATGGCGAATCAGCAGCCAGTCCCTCCCACTCCTCCAACTATCAATGTGGAGACTCCAGTGGTGACTGAGGTTACACCAGCCGCACTGGAAGTCCCCACAGCACCTAGAAGATAAGAAGCATACCTGATACAGTGGCTGAAGCTGAAGCCAGAAAACTTCTCAGGCACGACTGAGCCCTGGGATGCTCAAGCTTGGTTCAAGACACTAGAGAGCACAATGGAGCTTCTTGACTGGCCAGAAGTCGAGAAGGTCCCTTCTGCCTATCTGGAGATGCTCGTATGTGGTGGGAGAGAGTTAAGAGCAAGAGAGCAATCAACCGGATGAGCTGGTTACGAGGAAGTTTTCCGCCAACGGATCACCAATAAGCACTATGAAGAGTTTATAGAATTCAGACAAGGTGACAGTGGAAGAAGCGATTAAAAGATTCAATAGGTTAGCTCGTCATCCAGAGCTACAGAGAAAGAATGAGTCGACTGATGCTCCCGAGGCCAAATAGCACTTAACGTGAGTAGTGGGACTCACCGACCACAGATGGTGAAGAGATTATCTGGACAGCATCAAGGCACAACAAACACAACACAAGCCAATCAAGATAGAGACAAGACTGGCCCCAGTCAAGTGATCAGAATTGGAAGGGCAAAGGTAATATAAGGAAGAACAAGAAAGACCCAAGCGGGAAGATGTTTGGGTAGAAGTATCCAGAGGTATTCTAAGAGCTGGACTACCTCCCAACAGAGAAGTGGAGTTTGAAATTGAGTTGGTTCCTGGTACCGGTCCAATTTCAAAAGCTCAGTACCGACTGAAAGAGCTACAAGAACAACTCCAGGAGTTGCTTGACAAAGGCTTTACCCGTCCTAGTCATTCACCAATGGGGAGCTCCGGTGTTGTTCGTCAAGAAGAAAGATGTGTAACGCCCGCCCCTCTTGCTAGTGAGGCGGGGTTACTATACTTATCTATTTCTACTTGCGGAAACATACATGCATATTGAAATTTCTTTCGAAAATAAAACACTTAAAAAATATCCTGAAGTCGTGCGGAACAATAACATAAGACACTTGGTTCATGTTGACATAACAAAATAACTTAATCAGGTCTTTATTTGCCTTAGCCGAGCCACCACCACACACATCTCCTTGCCTCTCCTGCAGCTCCCTTAGGTCATCCATTTTTTGCCCTTATCTGTGGTACAAGGAAAGTAAGCTATAAGCACACAGGCTTAGTAAGATCCTTTCCTACTCACAAAATCCATATATCAAAGCATAAATACATAAGCATACATCCATAAAAATACGATCATCTAATATCATAAAGGCATAGCATGTCATATCATAAATCATAAATAACATCATGCTATATCATATCATAAATCATCATGTCATATAAATATCATATATCATATCATCTTATAAAGAACATCATGCTATATCATATAAATCATCAATAAATCATATCATGCAAGATGTCTTTAAACACATGTCAGTGATATAAAGATGTCTTAAATACATATCATATAGTGAACATAATATCATCATGAGGCCCACATACACATACATAAATGTGGAATCTAGAGAGGTATAGCCCCGAACATCTAGGATGGTCCGTCCATGGTACAAGCCATACAAAGTAAAATATCATATCATAACATAACATATCTTATCTTATCATATCATGAGGAGTAAAACATGCATATTTGGGCACACAGCACATGCATGGATCGTAAACATACATAATGAGCATGTCATTTGCTATAGCATAAAGCATGCATATTTGGGCACACAACACATGCATGGATTATAAGCATACATAATGAGCATGTCATTTACCATATCATAAAGCATGCATATTTGGGCACACAGCACATGCATGGATCATAAGCATACATAATGAGTATGTTATTTGTCATATCATAAAGCATGCATCTTTGGGCACATAGCACATCATAAAAGACACAATCATGCATGGCATCATCAAATAACATCTCCTAATTCATAACATATCATGTGAGGCATATCTAAGCTTCTAAACTCATAGTGGCCGAACCACTCATAAGTAGAAAACCAAGCTATAGGCAACATGCAAGTGTAAACACCTAGCTAAATTCATATCATATTATCAAGAGGTACATGAACATGCTAGGTTAACATTTTAGCTTCTATAAACCCTAATTTGGTTCTTGGCCGAAACATACATGAAGGGAAGCTAAGCTTTAAAACAACATGTAAACATAAACACCTAGCTAAATTCATATCATATCATCAAGAGGTACATGAGCATGCTAGGTTAACTTTTAGCTTCTCTAAGCCCTAGTTTGGTTCTTGGCCGAACCTTACATGAAGGGAAAGTAAGTTTTAAACAACATGTAAACATAAACACCTAGCTAAATTCATATCATATCATCAAGAGGTACATGAGCATGCTAGGTTAACTTTTTAGCTTCTCTAAGCCCTAGTTTGGTTCTTGGCCGAACCATCCATGAAGAGAAAACTAGGTTTTAAATCGACATGTAAGCATAATCACCTAGCTAAATTCATATCATATTATCAAGAGGTACATGAGCATGCTAGGTTAACCTTTTAGCTTCTCTAAACCCTAATTTTGTTCTTGGACGAAACATACATGAAGAGAAAACTAGGTTTTAGATCAACATGTAAGCATAATCACCTAGCTAAATTCATATCATATTATCAAGAGGTACATGAGCATGCTAGGTTAACCTTTTAGCTTCTCTAAACCCTAATTTTGTTCTTGGCTGAAACATACATGAAGGAAAAGCTAACTTTAAGCAACATTCAAGCATAAGAAAAACCAACCCAATCCCTTAACATAGCATACATATCATAAGGATGTAGTGAACATGGTTAGTTTAGGTCTTAAGCTTTCCTAGCTCCTTCATCTATACTTGGCCGAAAGTTCATGTTTATAAATCTAGGTTTTAAGTCAATATACAACATGAGAACATTAACTAGCTTCTTATACTAGGGTACTTATCATAAGAACATAATGAACATGCTTTATTTAGATCTTGATCTACCTAAATCTTTCTTTTCTATACTTGGCCGAGAGTTCCAACTTGTGACCCTAGGTTTTAAGCGTTCTACTCTTATGTAAAACAAAAGCAACTTGTACCACAGGTGAGGGGATACTTACATCCTTTCGCTTGTAGTTTTTCTTAAGGAAAGATACTCTAGGTGAAGAGGAAGAAGAGAGCTTCTTTTTCTTGTACTCCCTTTTGTTTCTCTTACTTGGAAGGGGTAGACCTTGAAGGCTCCTTCTTGTAAATTAGTTTTCTTGGAGAGGAACCTTAGCTTAGCTTTTGGAAATGAGGAGAGGGAGAGCTTTTGGTTTCAGTGGAGAATGAAGAAGGAGAGGGAAGGAGGAAGAAGAAGAAAGGATTAATCACTTGTCTTTTCTTCTCTCCATCCTATTTATTTCCTATGTAATGAACATACCTTCATTCATCCCCCTTAGCCCTTCTATTTTCTTCATTCCTTTAATTCCACGAAAATAGAGAGAAGGAGGGAAGCAAGCAACTTGTCTTTTGCTTGCTTCTTCTCTTAACCAAGAGGAAGAGAAAGTAAGCTACTTAGTTTTCTCTTGTTCCTTTACTTAACCATCATCTCACCTTTAACTAATATTTCTATTCTTTTCCATTCACATATCATTCATTACTCTAGTGGTTCTATGCACCAATTTTAACTCTATCATTTGTGGGAGGTTCAAGGTTCAATCTTTGACCTCACCTCTTTTTATTTTGATTTTCTATTTTTCCATTTTTCTCTTTCTTTCTTTTATTCTTCTATTTTAAAGAAAAACACTCCTAGGTATAGCTTAGCATTTTGTGGGCGTTACAAGATGGATCTATGCGGATGTGCATAGATTATAGAGCGCTGAACAAAGTAACAATTAAGAACAAGTACCCTCTTCCCAGAATAGATGATCTATTTGATCAGTTAAAGGGGGCAACAGTGTTCTTTAAGATAGATCTGCGCTCGGGATATCACCAGCTGAAGGTTAAAGAAAGTGATATACCCAGGACAGCTTTCAGGACCAGATATGGACATTACGAGTTTGTAGTCATGCCTTTTGGTGTTACTAATGCACCTGCGATCTTCATGGACTTAATGAACAGAGTGTTCAGAGAATACCTTGACAAGTTTGTCATCGTGTTAATCGACGACATTTTGATCTATTCAAGAACCCCAGAGGAGCATGACACGCACTTGAGAATAGTATTGCAGAACCTTCAGCAAAAGCAGTTGTATGCTAAATTCTCAAAGTGCGAGTTCTGGTTAGAGCAGGTGGCGTTTCTAGGTCACATCATTTCTAAAGAAGGTATCCAGGTGGATTCGGCCAAAATAGAAGTGGTCAGCAACTGGAGTAGACCCAAGAACGCCAGGGAGATCAGAAGTTTCCTTGGTTTAGCTGGATATTACAGAAAGTTTCTGGAGGACTTTTCCAGGATAGCCTCTCCACTAACAACCCTCACTAGGAAGAACATGAAGTTTGAATGGTCAGACAAATGTGAGCAGAGTTTCCAAGAGCTAAAGAAGAGACTAACCAGTGCTCCCATCCTGATAGTTCCAGAAAGTGACAAGAGTTTTGACATCTACAGTGATGCTTCCAAGATGGGCCTAGGAGCTATACTCATACAAGAAGGAAAAGTTATACCTTATGCTTCCAGACAACTCAAAGACTATGAGAAGAACTACCCCACTCATGATCTTGAGCTGGAAATTGTGGTCCTTGCACTGAAAATCTAGTGACACTACTTGTATGGAGTCCAATGCAGAATCTTCACAGACCATCAAAGTTTAAAGTATTTATTCACCCAGAAAGACCTAAACATGAGACAGCGCAGGTGGCTGGAGTTGGTCAAAGACTATGACTGTGAAATCCTCTACCACCCAGGCAAAGCTAACAAAGTGGCAGATGCATTAAGCAGGAAATCCAGTACATCCCTGATGTCTTTGTCATCATTAGCCCTGCCACTGCAGAAGGAGTTGTCAGATTTTGGAATGGAAATTATTTATGGGCAACTCTCTGCATTGACCTTAGAGTCAACCCTGCTTGAGGATATACAGAGAAAGCAAAGTGAAGATACAGATATCTAAAAGATCAAGCAAGGGGTACAAAAAGGGGAAAATTCGGAGTTTCTAGTATCAGACAGTGGAATTCTTTATCAGGGGAACCACCTTTATGTCCCCAATGATGAAGAACTGAGAAATAAAATTTTAGAAAAAGCTCATAGTACACCTTACTCCATGCATCCTGGTGCCACCAAGATGTATCAGGATGTGAAACAGAGATTCTGGTGGTCTGGACTCAAAAGAGATGTTGCAAAGTATGTCAGTACCTGCCTGACATGCCAGAGAGTCAAAGCAGAGCACCAGAGACCAGGAGGAATGTTACAACCTCTCCCAATACCAGAATGGAAGTGGGAAGACATATCCATGGACTTTGTAACAGGTCTTCCAAGAACTACGAACGGATATGATGCAATATGGGTAATATTGGACAGATTGACCAAGTCTGCCCATTTTCTAGCTATCAAGGTGCCCCATTCTATAGAGCAGTTGGCACAACTGTATGTTAAGGAAGTGATCAGACTTCATGGAGTTCCAAAATCTATTGTCTCTGATAGAGATAGGTGCTTCACATCTCATTTTTGGGAGTGTGTTCAGAATGCACTAGGCACCAAACTCAAGTTCAGCACAACTTTCCATCCTCAGACTGATGGACAGACAGAGCGAGTAAATCAGATTTTAGAAGATATGCTCAGAGCTTGTGCGCTAGATTTCAAGGGAAATTGGTGCAAGTATTTGTGCTTAGCTGAGTTTGCCAACAACAATAGCAATCAGGCCATCATCAAGATGGCACCTTATGAGGCGTTGTATGGCAAGAAGTGCAGATCACCCATTTGTTGGCAAGAAGCAGGTGAAAGAAAAGAAATGGAAGTAGTGTTAGTTAGAGCCCTAGAGCCAATCATTTGATGATTGTATTATAGAATTGTTGTATCATATTCTTATATAAATAAAGGCATTTGTTGGTTATTATACTTACTTGTATTGGTGCCAAATAAACTGAGTATAATAGCATCCTTGAGTAGAAGGTTCTTACCTATATCAATCGATTGGTTGAATCGATAGTGAGATGATATAGGGAACACTACTCTTAATCATTTCTAATCGAGTATTAACATTCAGGGACAATGTTAATGCAATAAGACTAGCATGTAGGTCAACTCGATGACTTGATCTCACAAGTCATGGATATAGAGATATTAAGTTGACACATGGGTATGCATTGGAGAATGTATACTGAATGACCCGTCATGAGAAAGTATCATGGATCGTTATATGAGTGTCATATACTTTCTCATGTGGCTATTAGTATGACTACTAGTCCTTAGACTTGAAGTCACCATGGATCCCTACATAAGGAGTTATGTACTTTGGTTTCGTCAAACGTCACCCGTAACAGGGCGGACTATAAAGGCGATTACTGGGTATGTAATGAATTATGCAGAGGGATGTGAGTAATGTAGATGGGATCTATCCCTCCTATATGACGGGAGAGACATTGATATTATTGATAGAGTGAGACCACTAAGTGCATAGCCATGCCCAAATGAGTCAATATGAGATATTGAGCTCATTTGATCGAGTGAGTCTACTTGGAGTTCAAGATTTAGATTGGTCAGAGGATGACAGGGTCTATGCCTCACATTGATCAATCTAGATGTCTAGGATAGAAGGACACTTGTCATATATTGTGAGGAGTCACAATTAGTTGTCACAAGGTGATATTGGATCTCAACATTCTTGTAACTTGGGTAGTAATGATGTGTTGCTAGATACCGCTCATTACTTATGCTCTTAAATGGGTTTAGGGGCATTGCCAACGTTACAAGAACCTATAGGGTCACACACAAAGGACAATTAGATGGAGATTAGGTTCATATGATGAACCAAGAGGATTAGATTCATTTGATGAATCAAATTGGATTAAGAGTAATCCTAATTGGGCTAATTGAGTTGGACTCAAGTTGATTCATGTGTTCAATGAGTCTAAATTAGATTATGACTCATTGAATCAATTTAATTAAATGAATTAGATTCATTATATTAAATTTGCTTGAATTAAATGGTTGGATTAGATCAACCATGAGAGAGATTAAGTCAAGTTTAACTTGACTTGAGAGGAAGAGGAAGAGTCAAGTTTGACTTGACTTTATGCCACATCATTTGTGAGTTGGCATTAGGAGAACCAATGATGATGTGCCACATCATCAAAGCTAGCACATGTGTGTGCCATCTCATGGAGGTTACAAGTCTCCTTCCATTTAATGTGGCCGACCACATTAAATGAGAATGAGTTACAATTGTGGTCGGCCACACTAATGCTAGGTGAGGGGTTTTCATTTTGTGAGTAATTCTCATTCATTCTATCTTCTTCCTCAAGCTCTCCTTCTCCTCTCCCTCTTCTCCTTGGCCGAACCACCTAGGTGCTAGCACACCTATTGTTTGGTCTTCTCCACCTAATTATTTTGTGTGGATACGCAAAGAGAGTTGTCTACCTTGACAAATTGAGATCCGGCATCTCCTTGGACAAGCGGGACTCGCGAAGGGCACCCAAAGAGGGTAAAACTCTTTAACATATAGTTCTAGTGTAGATCTATAGGTTGGTAAACTTGTACTCGTAGTTTTTCGAAAGTTTTATTCTTCGCACAGATCCAGTGGTGGGGTTTCGGGGTTTCCGCGACGCGGAAAAGCGGTTTTCGCGGCCCGAAAATCCCAACAGTGGTATCAGAGCCACGTGCAAAGACTTGTACGAGTTTAGTTTGTATTTTTATGAAAAATATAGATTCTATAACATTCTGTAATTTTATGATTTTTAGAGTTTTTATGGGTATTTTTCTCGTAGAAGCGAAGCACAAGTGTTTCGACACTTGTAGGCTTCGACTACCTAGAAGATTTTTCCGAAACGGCAAGGTTTCGCCCCAAAACCTTTTGGGACAGTGGGCTAAGGCATTGTAGGATCTCTTAGGGACACTCGCGATGGTTAGATCGCGGATAGGGGCGCTACCCCTGGCCCCGCAAGGGGATTCGTTCGACGATTGCGCCCGAAAATCGCTAAACGGGACTGCCGCGAAATTTTACTCATAAAATTATAAAAAATATGGAAAAATTACAAAAAATTATGAAAATATATAATTTAGAATTATATATTATTTTTATGATAGTCATGGCCCAAAAGGACCCAATTGGATTGGTATATTTGTGTTGTAATTCATATTATGGCCTGCGCGCCGTCATTTATAATGTGTGTGCTGTATATTTGATACGTGACCTGCGCGTCATGCCTTTCTCCATTTATTCTTGTTGTAAATTAGTTTAGACTCGAATCTAACTCGAGTTTCAAAATTGTAATGTATAAAATTGGAGCGGTGGAAGGTCCACTCAAGACGGAGTTACGAGGAGGGCGCGAGCAACACAAGGTGGTCAAAGGGAGGAGCTTGAGAAGCTGTTGACCTTAGGTTGACCATCCGATCTTCTCATTGGCTTGAGAAGATCGTAGTAGGGCCATGACTAATCACAAATAAATTTAATTAATTACTTGTGTGTATGTGATACATGATTAGTAATTAATTAGTGCCTAACGATTAGATTAGATCTAAATCGTGTACAAGATGCACCCTCTCGATTAGATTAGATCTCAATCGCGTCAACTCAAATGCCTACCGTGCCGTGATACCTATCACTACCTTGATCACATGTGTTGTTGAATCTGCCAAAGCAGAGCAACACATATTATCATGGTAGGGCACGGAGGGACAATCTTGGTCCCGCCTATCAACGCATGGGTGAGTAGAGACTCAATTTGATTGAGTACAACTAGTTAAATCGAGTTTAACTGTAGGCATTCTTCCAACGGTTGGAAAGATAGGACATAAATCACATTTATATTAATTCTTGGGCATATTAGCCAAAGCTAACTCAAGTTTTAATATAACTGCGGATAATGATCCTATAAACAAGAGTTGCATAGAGATGTAATTGGTAAATCGTTACCTACCGATCATACTAAATCTTGGGCGTATTAGACAAAGCTAACTCAAGGGTTAGTATGATGTGGATCTTGTCCCACATGAATTATAGAATTCAGTGGGAGCATCATTTAGTTAAAGACCTAATTAAATGATTTAAAAGAATATGATATTTATTTTCTGTATTTTTCTATTGTAGATTACCATGACGTCGAATACGAACTCTTTCTCCCTGCGTTCTGTCCTTGAGAAGGACAAGCTCAACGGAGCAAATTTTCTGGACTGGTACAGGAACTTGAGAATAATGGAGCAGCCCATTCCAGAGGCTCCTCCTGCCAATGCCACGCGAGCAGACAAAGATGCTTACAAGAAGCATCAAGATGATGCATTAGATGTGTCCTGTCTAATGCTCACGACCATGAACTCTGAGCTTCAGAAGCAACACGAGTTGATGGGCGCTTACGATATGGTTGAACATCTTCGTCAACTGTATCAAGGACAAGCGAGGCATGAGAGATTTGAGATCTCAAGGGCACTATTTCAGTGCAAGATGTCAGATGGGGCTCCCGCAGGCCCATATGTACTGAAAATGATTGGGTACATAGAAAACCTTTAGAGGTTGGGATTCCCGCTTGGCCAAGAGCTGGCCACTGACCTGATCTTGCAATCCTTGCCGGATAGCTATAGTCAATTCGTTCTAAACTACAATATGAACGAAATTGACAAGCCACTGCCCGAGCTGCCGAGTTGAACCTTAAGAAGGCAAGCCCCACTCGCTCGATGGTTCAGAAACACAAGGGCAAGGGCAAGCCCAAAGGAAAAGGAAAGTCCCAAGCCAAGGGCAAAGGCAAGACACTGAAGCCTAAAGGAGGGGTCGCCAAGGATGCTTCAGACCGGGCACTGGAAGAGGAACTGCAAGGTGTACCTGGAAGATCTTAAGAAGAAGCAAAGTGAGACTTCCACTTTAGGTATATATGTTATAGAAGTCAATCTATCTATTTCTTCATCATGGGTATTAGATACCGGATGCGCTTCTCACATTTGTACTAATGTGCAGGCGCTGAGAAATAGCAGGGCATTGGCGAAGGGCGAGGTGGACCTACGCATAGGCAATGGAGCACGGGTTGCTGCTGTTGCTGTGGAGCTTGTATTAGAATTAGATGAATGTTGTTATGTGTCTGCTTTAACTAAGAACATAATTTTAGTTTCTTGTTTGGACAAGAAAGGTTTCTCTTTTATTATAAAGGACAAATGTTGTTCTGTTTATTTAAAAGATATGTTCTATTGTAGTGCACCTCTAATGAACGGACTCACATTCTAGACCTTGAAAGCCCTATCTATAACATAAATACCAAGAGGTTCAAGTCATATGACTTGAATCAAACCTATCTCTGGCACTACCGCTTAGGTCATATAAATGACAAGCGCTTATCCCAACTCCATAAGGATGGTTTGTTGGACTCATTTGATTTTGAATCTTATGAGACGTGCGAGTCATGCCTACTAGGCAAGATGACCAAGACTCCCTTTAGTGGGTGCAGCGAAAGAGCGATTGATTTGTTAGGACTTATACATAGTGATGTATGTGGCCCTTTCAATGTCGCTGCTAGAGGCGGTTTTAGGTACTTCATCACATTTACTGATGACTTTAGTAGATATGGTTATCTGTACTTGATGACACATAAGTCTGAATCCTTTGAAAAGTTCAAAGAATTCAAGAATAAAGTACAGAACCAGCTTGGCAAGAGTATTAAGATACTTCGATCAGATCGAGGTGGAGAATACCTTAGCCATGAGTTTCGTGACTATCTAGCTGAGTGTGGGATTCTATCACAACTCACTCCTCTTGGAACACCACAGTGGAATGATGTATCCGAAAGGAGGAATCGTACCCTATTAGATATGGTATGATCTATGATGAGTCACACAGATCTTTCGACATTCCTTTGGGGCTATGCTCTAGATACGACAGCTTTTATACTCAACCGAGTTCCATCCAAGGCCGTGATAAAGACACCATATAGGATATGGACTGGGAGAGATGCCCAGATGTCTTTTATGAGGATTTGGGGTTGTGAGGCTTACGTTCGACGTCAAGTCTCAGAAAAATTAGGACCCAAATCCGACAAGTGCTACTTTATTGGATATCCCAAGGAAACTAAGGGATATTACTTCTACATTCCCAGTCAGCACAAGGTAGTTGCGGCAAAGACTGGGGTCTTTTTAGAAAGAGACTTTGTTTCTAGAAAGACTAGTGGGAATACGTTCGATCTTGAAGAAGTTCAAGATGCAGACCATAGCACTGAAGCCTCGATGGAAGTTGAACTGGAACCACAAAGTGTTATGGATGATGTTGTTCCACAAAGAGTTGAGGAACAACAACCAGTTCAAGTAGAAATACCTCTTCACAGGTCTGATAGGGTACGTCATCATCCTGAGAGATACTCATTTCTCTTGTCTGACCATGATGACGTTGTGCTCATAGAGGATGAGCCTACCACCTATCAGGAAGCTGTGATGAGACCAGATTCCGAGAAATGGCTAGAGGCCATGAGATCCAAGATGGAATCCATGTACACCAACTAAGTATGGACTTTGGTTGATCCACCTGAAGGGGTAAAACCCATTGGGTGTAAGTGGGTCTTTAAGAGAAAGACTGACATGGATGGACTTATTTTTAAGGGTCGCTTGGTAGCTATAGGTTTCAAGCAAATTCATTGTATTGACTATGATGAAACCTTTTCTCCAATAGCGATGTTTAAGTCCATTCAGATCATGCTTGCCATTGCAGCATACCATGACTATGAGATATGGCAGATGGATGTCAAAACCGTGTTTCTGAATGGAAACCTGCTCGAGGATGTGTACATGACACAACCTGAGGGTTTTGTAGATCCACAGCATACTAGCAGAGTATGCAAGCTGCATAAGTCCATTTATGGACTAAAGCAAGCTTCTCGGAGCTGGAATCTTTGATTCGATGATGGAATCAAACAGTTTGGTTTCATCAAGAATGAAGATGAACCTTGTGTCTACAAGAAGGTTGTAGGGCATATAGTTGTCTTCCTCATATTATCTGTGGATGACATACTATTAATTGGGAAGGACATCCCTTTACTTCAGTCTGTCAAGACCTGGCTAAGGAGTTGCTTCTCAATGAAGGACTTAGGTGAAGAATCTTGCATTTTAGGCATACAGATCTATAGAGATAGATCTAAGAGGTTGCTTGACCTAAGTCAGAGTACATATATTGACAAGGTACTCCTTCGATTTGCCATGCAGAACTCCAAGAAGGGATTTCTGTCGATGTCACATGGCGTGAGTCTTTCGAAGACTTAAGGTCCCTCTTCTAGAGAGGAGAGAGACCGTATGGATCAGATCCCTTATGCCTCAGCCATAGGATCTATCATGTACGCCATGCTATGTACTCGACATGATGTCTCGTATGCTTTGAGCATGACAAGCAGATACCAGTCAGATTCAGGTGAAAGTCACTGGAGAGCGGTCAAGAATATTCTTAAGTACTTAAGAAGGATTAAAGAATATTTCTTGATATATGGAGGCGATGACGAGCTAGCTGTAAAGGGTTACAGTGATGCTAGCTTCCAGACCGATCAGGATGATTATTGATCGCAGTCAGGCTTCGTGTTTTTGATTTAATGGTGGTGTTGTGAGCTGGAAGAGTTCGAAGCAGGACACAGTCGCTGATTCTACGACAGAGGCCGAGTACATTACTGCATCAGAGGCAGCAAAGGAGGCAGTTTGGATCCGCAAGTTCATCACTGAACTTGGGGTGGTTCCTAGCATCGCTGACCCCATTGAGCTCTATTGAGACAACAATGGAGCTATAGCACAGGTGAAGGAACCTCGCTCACACCAGCGGACCAAACACATACTACGGCGCTTCCATCTCATTCAAGAGATTATCGAGAGACGAGATGTGAAGATTTGCGGAGTACCTACAGAGGCTAACATCGCAGATCCCTTGACCAAGGCTTTGACACAGAGGAAGCATGATGGTCACACTAGGTCATTGGGCTTAGAGCCTACACTGATTGGCACTAGTGCTAGTTGGAGATTGTTAGTTAGAGCCCTAGAGCCAATAATTTGATGATTTTATTATGGACTTGTTGTATCATATTCTTATATAAATAAAGGCATTTGTTGGTAATTATACTTACTTGTATTGGTGCCAAATAAACTGAGCATAATAGCGTCCTTGAGTAGAAGGTTCTTACCTATATCAATCGATTGGTTGAATCGATAGTGAGATGATATAGGGAATACTACTCTTAATCATTCCTAGTCAAGTATTAACATTCAGGGACAATGTTAATGCAATAAGACTAGCATGTAGGTCAACTCGATAACTTGATCTCACAAGTCATGGATATAGAGATATCAAGTTGACACATGGGTATGCATTGGAGAATGTATACTGAATGACCCGCCATGAGAAAGTCTCATGGATCGTTATATGAGTGTCATATACTTTCTCATGTGGCTATTAGTATGACAACTAGTCCTTAGACCTGAAGCCACCATGGATCCCGACATAAGGAGTTATGTACTTTGGTTTCGTCAAACGTCACCCGTAACTGGGTGGACTATAAAGGCGATTACTGGGTATGTAACAAATTATGCGGAGGGATGTGAGTGATGTAGATGGGATCTATCATTCCTATATGACGGGAGAGACATCGATATTCTTGATAGAGTGAGACCACTAAGTGCATGGCCATGCTCAAATGAGTCAATATGATATATTGAGCTCATTTGATCGAGTGAGTCTACTTGGTGTTTAAGATTTATATTGGTCAGAGGATGACAGGGTCTATGCCTCACATTGATCAATCTAGATGTCTAGGATAGAAGGAAACTTGTCATATATTGTGAGGAGTCACAATTAGTAGTCACAAGGTGATGTTGGATCTCAACATTCTTGTAACTTGGGTAGTAATGATGTGTTGCTAGATACCGCTCATTACTTATGCTCCTAAATGGGTTTAGGGGTATTGCCAACATTACAAGAACCTATAGGGTCACACACAAAGGACAATTAGATGGAGATTAGGTTCATATGATGAACCAAGAGGATTAGATTCATTTGATGAATCAAATTGGATTAAGAGTAATTCTAATTGGGCTAATTGAGTTGGACTCAAGTTGATTCATGTGTTCAATGAGTCTAATTTAGATTATGACTCATTGAATCAATTTAATTAAATGAATTAGATTCATTATATTAAATTTGCTTGAATTAAATGGTTGGATTAGATCAACAATGAGAGAGATTAAGTCAAGTTTGACTTGACTTGAGAGGAAGAGGAAGAGTTAAGTTTGACTTGACTTTATGCCACATCATTTGTGAGTTGGCATTAGGAGAACAAATGATGATGTGCCACATCATCAAAGCTACCACATGCGTGTGCCATCTCTTGGAGGTTACAAGTCTCCTTCCATTTAATGTGGTCGGCCACATTAAATGAGAATGAGTTACAATTGTGGCCGACCACACTAATGCTAGGTGAGGGGTTTTCATTTTGTGAGTAATTCTCATTCATTCTATCTTCTTCCTCAAGCTCTCCTTCTCCTCTCCCTCTTCTCCTTGGCCGAACCACCTAGGTGCTAGCACACCTATTGTTTGGTGTTCTCCACCTAATTAGTTCGTGTGGATACGCATAGAGAGTTGTCTACCTTGACAACTTGAGATCCGACATCTCCTTGGACAAGCGGGACTCGCGAAGGGCACGCAACGAGGGTAAAACTCTTTAACATATAGTTCTAGTGTAGATCTATAGGTTGGTAAACTCGTACTTGTAGTTTTTCGAAAGTTTTATTCTTCGCACGGATCCGGTGGCGGGGTTTCGGGGTTTCCGCGACGCGGAAAAATGGTTTTCACGGCCCGAAAATCCCAACAAGTAGAGCTGGGCATTCAGACTAAGATGATAGATGAAACCACTCAGGCTATCCAGAAGATCAGACAGAGGATTGAGACTGCCCAGAGTAGACAGAAAAGTTATGCTGACACACACCGTAGGCAACTTGAATTCCAAGTAGGGGATTCAGTTGTTCTCAAGGTTGCTCCGATGAAGGGAGTGATGAGATTTGGCAAGAAGGGCAAGTTAAGTCCTCGCTACGTAGGACCTTACCTGATCATAGAGAGGATTGGGAAGGTAGCTTTCAAGATGGACTTACCACAAGAAATGTCAGCAATACACAATGTATTTCATGTTTCTATGTTAAAGAAGTACATCCACGACCTTAGCCAAGTGATTCAGCCTCAGTCAGTGCAGATCCAAGAGGATCTTAGCTATGAGAGCAGACCTACACAGATAGTGGACAGAGCAGTCAAGACACTAAGAAACAAAGAGGTGCCACTAGTATGTAACAACCCAAATTTCCTCATTTTTGAGCCCCAAAAATAATTTAAAAATATTTAAAAAATGCTATAGAAAAATTCTAGAGATTTTTAGAATATTTTTATGTAATTTTTGGAGGTCGTTTGGTATTTTTACTAAACGAAGGAAGTTTTGATAAAAAATGTCCATGCCGAGGTTCGAACCAGCAACCTATGATCTGGTCAAAACCCGGCTAACCAAGTGATCCAGCCGTCGGTTTTGTTTAGAAAAGGTAGGAAAGTTATTTAAGTTAACAGAATTTGGGGAAATTAAAGGGAGAACTTAGGTGTTAATTACCGTAACCCGAAACCTTTTCCCTAAACCTAATTTTCCTCTCCTTCCTCTCTCCCGACGGCGTTTCTCTTCTCGCACGGCGTCGACCTCAGCTTGGTGGACCGCAGCAGAAGGCGAGGGCGTCAATTCCGACGGCCGGCCAAGGTTCTCCGAGGGGTTCCTCCACCTCCTTAAGCTCTTCTTGAAGAGGAGAAGTCGGGAGCACGAAGAAGAGTCGGGATTTCGAGCTCGCCGAAAACCCTAGAAGTCTCCTTCTCGGCTGTAAGTCCAAGAAACCCAAGGTAAGTGCTCTCACCTGCAGTAAGAGTAGTTTCGGATTGTTTTGTTTCCTGATTGCTGAGAACATAGCTCGGATTTAATGATAAGTTGCACTGCTCCCATGTATGGTTGCGGATTTTGGAGATTTAGTGCGAGACATGGTAGTCGTATGTTTTTGGATGATTACAAGGTTGCTTTATTGTGTTATTAAACCGAGATTTTGGGCAGAGATCTTCCTCTTTAAGTTTCTAGTTCTTCCTTGTAATACAAATTTTTGATTGATCTGTAGTAGAATTTGTTGATGTCTTGTTTATTTAAATTATCCTTGAATTCGGAGCAGATTCCAAGACTTTAAATTGTCCTCAAAGTGATTTCCTTTTTGGTATGATAGCTGTGAATTCTGAATAGATTTAGGAAGACCGTGAATTGTTTTGTAAATACATGGTCAATTAGTATGCATTATGTTGCAAGCCTAATTCTTCCAGTAGCTATGGATTTCCAGGGAAAGGAATAGGAGTAGGTGTGCAAAGCGATTTGGAAGAAGTCCTCTAGTTTTCATGGGGTTTCAATTTGTCTTTTGATTCCAGATTTGAGAAGTTTCTGGTTGTTTTCTGAGTTGGTTTCAGTGCTGGACAATTGGAATTGATGTGTGTGTTATAAGATGGTAAATGAAGAAACTAGAATTAAGTAATACCTGGGATTGCTTTATGCATCTAGATCAGTATACACCCTAAGAAAGCATACAATTCTAGTTTATAGTCAGCTGTTGCAAAGGCATTCCAATCAGTAATGAGTACGTAACCAACTGTGTTGTTCATGTGAAGAATGCTAGATTTGGAGTTTCATCTTTTTGTCCAGCAACCATGTTGTATGTATCATGAACAATTAGAATTGTAGACTATATTCTACCATGCACAAATAGTTTTTTTTTTTGAAGCTGGCTGTGAGGTTTCGGTTTGTAGCAGATAAAATGGATTTTCAAAGTGTTAAAGATGGTTTCTAGTGTGCATTGTATTCCTTGGGTTGACTGCAAAATTTCTGGACAGATTAGAAGGAATAGATTTAGGTGTGGTAGTAGATGTGTTCATTGTTTTATTTTTAGTGTAGTTTCCTTTAAGCAACTAGTGCTATAGCAGTGCAGATTTTTGATTAGTATGCAGATTTTGTTAAGCTAGTATGCAGATTTCTGTTAAGCTATTATGCAGATTTTTATTAAGCTAGTATGCAGATTTCTGTTAAGCATTAGTGCAGATTTTTGATAAGTATTGTATGTGTAGATTTCTTTTGTATTCTATGTATGATTATGTGTTACACAGTTAGTTTCATTCATAGATACATACGAAAGATACCCTAACAGTATTTTGGGTTTAAGAAAAGTATAAGAAAGATAAAGAAAAGAAAGAAAAGGCCAAGGCCTTAAGTAGATCCCAAAAGTCAAGACTTTAGGGATTTTGGCACACAAGGTACCTATTAAAATGCCAAGGCATTTAAAGAAGAAGTAATTAAGATTATAAGTATTTTACTTTTAAGAAGAGGCTAGTACCCGACTTCCGAGGTTGTCGTTAAACAAATCCAGGTGTCCAATTCCGAGGTCTTGGCCCTGGTAGACCGAGGTCTGCTCTTTTAGGATTGGTGGCTCGCTACCCCAACCTATTAGGAAACGCGCATAAGATAGTATTACGCCTGGGCCCAAGAAGAAGTTGATTATTATTTTGAAGTACTATAAGTATAAGTTTTTGAACAAGTAAAACGAGTTTTACATAAACATAAAGTATTAAAGATTAAGTTAGAACAAATGAAATAAGTTTCATATAGTTCTAAAAAACCAATAAGTTTAGTTCTTTATTCTACCATGTTTATCTAGTAGATGAGTAGTTTTTCATGTTTACTTATTAGATGAGCAACATGATTAGCTATTAGAATTACATGAGTAGATTCCTTAGCTTTTCCTTGCTATTAATTTGACATGAGCAGTTATGTTTATGCTTTACTTCCTTTTAGAGCATATAGTTTCTAGTTCTTTCTGTATACATGCATATTCGTGATTTTGTGAGTTAGATAGCGCTTACTAAGCATTTTGCTTATAGTTGCATTTCCTCTTACTGCAGATACAGGAAAAGAAAAGTGTTAGCAAAGGAAGGCGACAAGGAGGTGCGGATGATGTGTGATGCCAGGACTATGGAAGTCTTGGGACTAGAAGGGAGTTCCTTTAGTCTTCTTTCCTTATTCTTTTTTTTAGCTTCCGCATTTTAGTTATTGTAAACATTTGAGTTCAGTTTAGTAAGTAGATATTTGTGTATTTGATACTTATTTAACTGCGTGGGTGTTTGATAAATGTTCCAGCCGCCTGTGGCTGTGTATATTATGTTATGTATTAATGATTATAGTCACCGGTATAGGGGAGACTCTGCCGAAATTTTTTGGTAGGGATTCCTCGTGGTTTCGATCACACCGGTTAAATAGAGTTAGTAGTTAAGTAACGGTCATCCTTAGAGAGTAGTATAGTATAGTAAGAAGGGTGGTCGTTACATAGTGAAGGTCATCTGACAGAACCAGAAGCATGAGGAAGTCACTTGGGAGCGTGAGGACAGTATGAGACAGAAATATCCAGAATTATTCTAAATTCGAGGATGAACTTTTTATAAGGTATGGGGAATTGTAACGACCCAAAATTTCCTTGTCTTAAGTTCTAAAAGTCCTTATTAATACTTAGAAATGCTTTAGAAATATTTTAGAGATTTTTAGAAATTTTTAGAGTATTTTTATGTAATTTTTGGAGGTCGTTTGGTATTTTTACCAAAAGGAAGAAGTTTCAAAAATAAAGAGTTTATAGCCAAGTGTCCAAGCGGGCGTTGCTGATCAAATAGAGGCAGTCTATTTGATTTCTCCGGTTCGAACCTCGGCTTAACCTCTTTATTTTTTTCAACTTCTTTCTTTTGGTAAAAATACTAAACGAACTCCAAAAATTACATAAAAATACTCTAAAAATTTCTAAAAATCTCTAGAATATTTCTAAAGCATTTCTAAATATTTTTAAGCACTATTAGGACTCGTAATGAGGAAATTTGAGTCGTTACAATTTAATTAATTAAAACTTATTTCCTTTTTTTAAAACAATATGGTCGGCCACCTCATAATCCCAAACAAGGAAAGTTTTAACAAGAATTAAAACTTCCTAATTTGTTTCTGGAATTTTAAAATAAATATTTCTCTAATAATTTATCCCTTCATGGTTGGTTATAAAAGGAAATATATAAATTAAAATTTCTCTATTAAAACATGTGGATGATTTCCAAAAGGAAAGTTATCTTTAAAATTAAAATCTCCTTACAATCTACAAATAAGGAAAGATATCAAATCTTTTCTTAATCTTTTGTAGAAACTTATAAAAGGAATTATTTAATTTTAAACTCTCTTTTTAAATCATGAACATGGTTACAAAAAAGGAAAGTTTTATCAAAATTAAAATCTTCCTTTCAATCTATAAATAAGGAAAGATATCAAATCTTTTCTCAATCTTTTGTAGAAAGCTTTAAAAGGAAAGATTTAAATTTTAAACTCTCTTTTAAAACCATAGAATTCACATAAGAAAAATTTAAAAATAAAAATACTTTTAATTTTCTTAGGGTCGGCCACACCATGCTTGGGCTCCAACCATTGGCCGGCCACATACTTGGCTCATTGCCGGCCCCTAGCTTGGGTTCCAAGCTAGCTTGGCCGGCCCCATTAGGATGGGTATAAAATTGGGTATAGGTGGGTATAATACTTTATAAATAAGAGGCTACGATAGGGACCGAGAGGAGAAATTAGTTTTGGTCATCTGATGAAATTAAGCTTCCCGTGTTCGCCCCGAACACCCAACTTAATTTCATCAATAATAATTCATACCACTAAAGAATTATTATTGAACTACTACACCAATCCCAAATTATATTTTGGACTCCTTCTTATTATGAGTGTGTTAATCTCCCTATGTTTAAGATGTTGAATGTCCACTAATTAAATGAGTTACTGACAACTCACTTTAATTAATTTTTTTATTTCAAGAGTAGTACCACTCAACCTTATCATCATATCGGACTAAGTCCACTTGCAGGGTTTAACATGACAATCCTTATGAGCTCCTCTTGGGGACATTATCAACGTAGATTACTAGGACACATTTTTCTTCTATAATCAACAACACACACTATAAGTAATATCATTTCCCAACTTATCGGGCCTATTGATTTATCGAACTAAATCTCACCCTTTGATAAGTCAAAGAAATAAATACTAAATATATGTGCTTGTTATTATATTAGGATTAAGAGCACACACTTCCATAATAACTAAGGTCTTATTCTTTTATTAAATCAGTATAAAAAGAACTTACCTTAAATGGTCCTACTCAATACACTTAGAGTGTACTAGTGTAATTTATTAGTCAAGATAAACTAATACCTAATTACACTACGACTATTCCAATAGTTTGTTCCTTTCCATCTTAGTCGTGAGCTACTGTTTATAATTCATAAAGAACTGATAACATAATCTTCTGTGTGTGACACCACACAACATGTTATCTACAATATAAATTAATTGAATAACTACATTTAGTATATAAATGTAGATATTGACTAATATGATTCTTATTTCTAAGTAAATGTTTATACAAAAAGCTAGGCTTTTAGTATACATTCCAACACCACAAGCAAGTAATATAAGAAAAAACTAGAACCATATTAGAATCAACTGAGTATGTATCAATAATTAAATTACATCTAACAAAATTAATTATAGGTACCTCTATGAAATTTTTTAGAAGATCACTAGAAATACTAACCTTGAATTGTTGAAATGTACCTGAAAGTTCTAAACAAGTGGACATGACCCCTTCAAAATTACGTAGTGGCTCTAGCTCTGATTCAAGTGGTGGTGCTTCTGAAAGTGGTGATTCATGGTGTTGGTGCAATATCCCTAGATCAAGGTTGACCTGGTTGACTAAGTTTGAGTTGGCTCAAGAAGTCTTGATGTTTGGGTTTTGATGTTTGACAATACATTGAGACAATACATGAAGATTGCAGGTGCAATTGTTCATGTGGAGAGATTGTGAAGGGGAGTCAAGTAGGTCAAGGTTGACTGGACACTTGACTGGAAAATCCTAGTGAGTGAAGCCAGGTGAAAGACCTAGTGAGTGAAGCTAGGCAGAAAGGAAAGACCTAGTGAGTGAAGCTAGGTAGAAAGAAAAGTCCTGGTGAGTGAAGCTAGGCAAATGAGAAGTCCTGGTGAGTGAAGCTAGGCAGAAGGAAAGTCCTGGTGAGTGAAGCCACACGGATGGAAAGTCCTAGTGAGTGAAGCTAGGCAGAAGGAAAGTCATAGTGAGTGAAGCTAGGCAGAAGGAAAGTCCTAGTGAGTGAAGCTAGGCAGAAGGAAATTCCTGGTGAGTGAAGCCAGGCAGATGAGAAGTCCTAGTGAGTGAAGTTAGGCAGAAGGAAAGTCCTAGTGAGTGAAGCTAGGCAGAAGGGAAGTCCTGGTGAGTGAAGCCAGACAGATGAGAAGTCCTAGTGAGTGAAGCCAGGAACGGGAAATCTAGGTGGATCAAGGATGATCGGACACCTGGTGGAGATAAGTCCAAGCTGGTCAAAGGGATTGACCGAACACTTGGCACGAGGAGAAAAGTCCAAGTGGGTCAAAGGGATTGACCGGACACTTGGTGAGGGAGTCCTAGCAGGTCAAGAGTGACCAAATGCTAGGCATGATGTACCAAGAGGTCATGGTTGACCGGATGTTGGTTTAGGGGACTTTGGACTTGGTTTTGGACAAAAACCATGAGTTGGATCAATCAGCCGATCGATTGGTTCATGTCCAATCGATCGGATGATCGATTAGGTGTGTCTCCGTGTTAAGCCCTCCCAATCGATCAATGGATCAATTGGAAGAAGCTCACGATAGCACAGAATAGCTTTGGATCGATCGGCCGATCGATTCAGAGTCACCAATCGATCAACCGATCGATTGGGAGTTGCGATTTCACGCGATAAGCCCTGGATCGATCGGTCGATCGATCCACTCAATTCCTGAGAGCACAGAGGCGCTCTGGATCGATCGGCCGATCGATCCAAAGCCTCCCCAATCAATTAGGAGCAATCCAATCGATTAGGATTTGACCGTTGGCGCTGGATAAAGACGTTAGCGTGTGATTTCGTCGACAGGACTCTCGACTTTCTTCTCCAGCGACACCAACAATTCCACAGCTTCTCCACAGAGTTCTCATTGCAGTTCTTGAAGATTCTTGGAGGCTTGTGCTGGTGCACGTCCAAGTCAAGAGGCAAGGAAGAAGTTAGGGTTAGGGTTTCTTGTACAAACTTGTAAGATCTTATTGTATTTTGTTTTCCTTTCCTTTCTTCTTGTACTGAGAGCTTGTAAGGCTTCTCTACCTTCGGTAGTTACCGAAAAGGAGTGTTTACATAGTGGAGGGTGCGTGAGTGTGTGGATCCTTGGACTAGTCACCTCTTCTTGAGGTGGATACTTAGTAAATCCCTAGAGTTAGCATTGTTGTGTTGTCTCTTGTATTTTTCGCTGCTATCATCTTGAAGAAACAAGCAACGACGAGCATGAGATCGCGCTGAGCTATTCACCCCCCCTCTAGCTACATTTTCGATCCCAACAAGTGGTATCAGAGCAAGGTTCCTCTTCACCGAAATCATCGCCGGAAGGGGCAAAAAGCTAGAGGGTGAAGAAGTTGGAGAAAATTCTATCAAGTCAAAGACTTCATCATCAAGCTCAACTTCAAATGGAATTCGGAGATGGATTCGGATTCTACACGAGGGTACCTCCACCATATGTATCCACGAGTTTCGATTCTTGGAAATCAAGAATCGAAAACATTCTTATGATGGAGATAGAGCAATGGTTTGCTCTCATGGAAGGCTTCGAGGCTCCAAGAAATCCAAAGGGCAAGATCCTCAAGAAGAGCAAATGGAGCAAAGAGCAAATTCAAATGAGCGAGGCAAATGATAAAGTGACCAAGCTATTAGTCAATTTGTTGCCAAGCAATATTTTGGCTCAAATTGGAGAATTCGAGAATGCCAAGGAGCTATGGAGCAAAGTGGCAAAAATACATGAGATCTCCTCCACTGTACAAAACAATGAAGAATCCAGAGAGGGCGACTCATTGGAGCAAGACCAAGAGCAAGAGGACTCCGAAGTTGAGAGATGCTCAACTTCCAAAGAAGAAGAAGTCCAAGAAGCTTCATCTTCAAAGGAATATAATGAAAAGGGCAAAGAGGGAGCATACTTTTTGTTCCATATACAAGATGAAGATGAAGAAGCCTCCACCTCTAGGATTGAGGGGGAGCGACTTTCGGTGACGCCGGATCAAGAAGAAGGAGAAGCTTCTACATCCGGGTCAAAAGGAGAAGAAGATGATATATCCTCCAAATATCAAGAGACATCAAATGGAGGATCAAGTGTCATCCCTACATGTGAAGGTATAAATATTTCATCTAAAAATAAAGATCATATCATATGTTTTGAATGTAGGGGACATGGGCACTACAAAAGTAAGTGCCCTAATTTGGCCAAGAAAAAGGGTCAAGTGGCACCAAAGGGCAAGGAGAAGCCCAAGGAGGCTGCTCTCGGAACAAAGAAGAGCAAGGAGCACATTGTGTGCTTCTCTTGCAATCAAAAGGGGCACTATTGTAGTCAATGTCCCAAGGGGAAGAAAGCAGTCAAGGCTCAAGGAGGAAGCACAACTCAAGGGGGAGCCTCCAAGGTAAAACGCAAGGTATCATTTGTTGAGCCTACCCCTTTAAATAATGGTAAAAACATGTTAGTTCTAATTTATATCATTTTAATGCTATTTACCATAAAAATAGGAAGCATGATAGGATTAAGGAAAAACATGTAGCTCTTCATGCTAAAACTACCACACCTAGGTCTAGGAAGGTAGATAAAAATTTAGGCAAGAATTCTAAGGATTTTAGTTACAAGCCTAAAAATAAAATTGTTCAATGATTAAATGAAAACCCAAAAACTAAGGATTTAATGAGAGAAAATCAAGTCTTGAGGTCAAGACTTGATAAATTAGAAAAGTCCCTAAAAAGGATGGAAAATATCCTAAAAGGGCAAAAAGAGCAAAATCTAAACTTGGGACAACAAGGGTCATCCAAGGGTCATAGAGGGTTGGGATACAAACCTAAAACCAAAAAGGATGTGCCTTCTTACCATAGGGTTCCATATAGCTATGGAACTAACCCTAGTCCTAGTGGTCAAGTCAAAAATACAAGGGAAGTTATCCCTAGAAGTATTTTTGCAACAACAAATGTGACTAAGACTTCTAAGAAGTCTAATAAAATCACTAAGAAGGTCACAAGGGAAGAAATCGCTAGAGTTGACCTAGAAAAGATGACCAAGGACTCTAAGAAGCCTAATAAGGTCACTAGGAAGGTATCTAGGAAAGTTACCCCTAGCTAGTGAATACCTAGAGAATCCAAGGAGCACCAATAAGTTTTGGGTTCATAGGAGCATTTTCTCTACCCCTTAGATGGGTTAGAGAGTGTCAACTCAAATTAAAAGGGTAGTTAACCCAATCATGATAAAGTTGGCACTCTAAGAGCATTTTCAAGGTTATTGTTAACCTTTGAAAATGATAAGGATTATTGGTTTACTCTTGGAAAGAGTAAGATGTGCCATAATGTGAGAAGTTTGATTTTAAAATAAAATTGGCACATTTGGGAAAATCATAAGAACTACCAAGTTGGGATTGTGGTATGTTCTTAGGAAGTTAAAGGCAAATCTAAGCCTTATTCTTTTTGGTTACTCTTGAAAGAGTAAATTGTGCCAAAATTTGAGGAATATGCTTAATTTAAATTGGCAAATGTAGGAAAAGTAAAAGAAATGTCAATTTGGGTTTTGGCATTTTCTTGGGAAATCTTGGGCAATCTAGGTTTAAATTTTAAGATTAGCTAAGGTTTAAGGATACTTAGATAGTCATTCTAGGTATTTTATTTATGCTAAGTTGCCATGCTTTGTTTGCTCATCATATGTCATGACATCATATTTATTCTTGCACTCATGCCTTATTATGAAAAACAAAAAAAAATACCATGTCATGTCATACATACATACATCATATAGTCATAGGAAATTTTCTTTTGAAAATTATTTATCTTTGATGTATGCCATAATGCATCACACATTATTTTAATTCCTTGCAATTAAGGACTAATAGCATTCACTAACAAGTAACATCCTAGGTGGATGTTCATAGTTTCAAAAATGCCTAGATAGATATGCATGATCCCTAGTTGAGGGCAAAACCAAGATTTTACATCTCACTAAAGAACTATAAGGTGACTCGTATGTGGTTTTTGTGCACATTAAATGCAAGTGAGATGTTAGGATCATGAACAAAACTCAAGATGTTGATTTAGTGCATTCTTTTGGGTTTTAAGTTCATCAGAACACATAGTTATGTGTTTTCCAATCATTGGGAAAACTAATGTACAAGTCATGTGCATTGAGCCCAAAGAACATGGTTAGATATTGGTTTTGAAAATGATTTTAAATATATTTTGGAAAACCTTGATGAAGGCTATCTTTTGATAGTACTCATCATTGAATAGTTAAACACAAACTTGAAGAAAACACTAAAGTTTTTACAAGTTTTCAAGTTTGTGTCAATATTTGAAAATAGGAAGTATTTTCATAGAAAACTATTTTTCTATGATAATATATACCCTAAATAATGTGTACAACGATTTTCATGATTTTTGAAATTTTGTAAAATTTCCAAGGGGTTTCTGAAGTTGACTGAAATGAAATTTCAGCAACTTCAGGCCTTCAATCGATCACCCGATCGATTGAAGGGTCTCAATCGATCGGGTGATCGATTGAGAAGAGTTTTCCCGCGAGCAGAAGCTTGCTGGATCGATCAGTCGATCGATCCATGCAGTCTGAATTGATCAGTGGATCGATTCAGCAGGGTTCAATTGATTAGGACTCAACTCCAATCGATTCAAGTGCATGTCTTTAGGGTTAGGGTTTCTTGTGCAAACTTGTAAGATCTTATTGTATTTTGTTTCCCTTTCCTTTCTTCTTGTACTGAGAGCTTGTAAGGATTCTCCGCCTTCGGTAGTTATCGAAAAGGAGTATTTACATAGTGGAGGGTGCGTGAGTGTGTGGATCCTTGGACTAGTCACCTCTTCTTGAGGTGGATACCAAGTAAATCCCTATAGTTAGAATTGTTGTGTTGTCTCTTGTATTTTCCGCTGCTATCATATTGAAGAAACAAGCAACGACGAGCACGAGATTGCGCCGAGCTATTCACCCCCCCTCCCCTCTAGCTACATTTTCGGTTCCAACACATGGGGCTTTGCTTCCATTGCACAAGTCCCTACACATTTACCATTAACCAATTCCATTCTTACAACTTCTATAGTGTAAATTAGTTGTGTGATCAAAGGAGGTGATTCTTGGGACATTTCCACCATAGTACATTTCCCTACACTTTTATTCATATCATCAACATAAGTGGTGAAGAGTCCACTAACATCAATATCATCAATAGAAAGATCAACAGCTTTATTAGAAATTTGTAGTAATATTCGTAAAGCTAGGATCCCCCCTTGCACCATTAGCTCTTCATAATCTTGTGTTGTGGTCTTCTTCTGACTTGGAGTAGGAATATTTGGGTTTTGAGAGTCCTCTAAGTCAATCGGCTCATCTGGTTATGAATGATATGATCTGTCCAATGAAAAATCATCTTAAAACTCTGACAAACTCTGATACACATGGGAAGAATGTTGTTAACGTTCCGCAAGTGTACAGATATGTCGTCAGTAATAAAGAAAGATATCGTATCCACAGGGGCTGGTTATAACCACTAAAGATATCTCGACAAAAATTAGCTAAACAACTAATCAATTGATTTATAAAACTAAGTGCAACTATGAAAAGTAAAGCATAGAAGTAAAAGCGTAGAAACAAGAGTAAGGGCTATGATAATTAGATGTTCTAGGAGTTTTGGTTTCTTTGTAAAGTTGTTCAATGTAAATGATCTACCAAATCTTATTCTTCAATTGTCCATCATTTGTAGAAGATTGTCGATTCTTTCTTACAATAGACAATCGGCTTAGAACTAAAATCTATATCTAATGTAATCAATTAGGAATGATTCCTATGATGTCCTTACACGGGCTTGCCTGTTACATGCGCCCCTCGGATAATCAACATAGAAATTCATTACTTCCCAACCATATCAAGATATAAAAGATTAATGCATATAATCTATCCTATCCCCTTAAATGACCTTATTTCACCTTCAAGATTATCCCTCAATCATCCTTACACGGGCTTGTCTGTCACGCATGCCCCTCGAATAATCGAATGAGGAATTACCTCTACAAGATCCACAAGATACTCAAACATTTAATCAAGTATGGTAATTAAGTCCAATCACAACAATCCACACAAGATCAAATAGATACAAACAGGACAAAATCATAGAAATAGAAAATTGGCAAATCCACAAGAGTCTACATCAAATCATATTACAAATACTCCTTCCATCCTATAACAAGGAGATCTAATCCATAGAACAAGAAAAGAAACCCAAAGACAAGAAGATCACAAGCATCTTGATCCTAAAATCCAAGAAGAAAAAGGGATGAAAAGCTTATCTATGATGAAGAACGGTCTTCGGATCCAATCCTCGTTCTTGGAGTCGATTCGTTAAAGATCTGCCCTTAGATCACCGGAAAATCCCTCCAAGAAGGTGGGGAATCACCCAAATCTTGTTTTCTCCCAAAAGGGAGAACTCTCTGTTAGTGTGTATACTAAAAGTCTAGATTTTTGTAAACATTTATTTTGAAATAAAGAATCACATTAGTCAAATATCTACATTTATATGCTAAGTGTAGTTGTTCAATTAATTTATATTGTAGATAACATGGTGTGTGGTGTCACACACAGAAGATCATGTTATCAGTTCCTTATAAGTTATAAATAGTAGCTCACGACTAAAATGGATAGGAATAAACCATTAGAATAGTCGTAGTGTAATTTGGTATTAGTTTATCTCTATAAAATTACACTAGCACACTCTGAGTGTATTAAGCAGGAACATTTGAGGTAGTTTCTTTTTATATTAACTGAATAAAAAGAACAAGATCTCTGTTATTATGGAAGTGTGTGCTCTTAATCCTGATATAATAACAAACACATACATTTAGTATTTATTTCTTTAATTTATCAGTGGGTGAGATTTAGTTCGATAAATCAATAGGCTCGATAAGTTGGGAAATAATATTATTTATAGTGTGTTTTGTTAATTATATAAGGAAACTGTGTCCTTGCAATCTAGGTTGATGATGTCCCCAAGAGGAGCTCATAAGGATTGTCATGTAAACCCTGCAGGAGGATTAAGTCCGACATGACAATAAGGTTGAGTGGTACTACTCTTGGAGTTATATACTAATTAAGTGAGTTGTCAATAACTCATTTAATTAGTGGGCATTCGATATCTTAAACATAGGGAGATTAACACACTCATGATAAGAAGGAGCCCATATAATAATATGAGATTGATGCTGTAGTTCAATAATAACTCTTTAGTGGTATGAGTTAATATTGATGAACTCAAGTTGGGTGTTCGGGGTGAACACGGGAATTTCAAGTTCATCGGGAGACCAAAACCAATTTCTCCATTCGGTCCCTATCGTAGCCTCTTATTTATAAAATCTTATATACACCCAAACTCAACTTGTTACCCACCTTAAGATGGCCGGCCAAGCCAAGCTTGGAGCCCAAGCTAGGGCCGACCAAACCAAGGCTAGATGGGTTCAAGTGGAGGTCGTCCCTAGCTTGGAGCCCAAGCTTAGGTGGCCGGCCACAATAAATTAAAAGGGGATTTTAATTTTTTAAAAATCTTTCCTTATGTGGAAGCCATGATTTTAAAAGAGAGTTTAAAATTTAAATCTTTCCTCTTATAGCTTTCTACAAAAGATTAAAAGAAAGATTTGATATCTTTCCTTATTTGTAGTTGAAAAGGAAGATTTTAATTTAGGAAAAAACTTTCCTTTTTTGTAACCATCCACTTGTTTTAAAAGAGAGATTTTAATTTATAAAAGTTTCCTTTTATAACCAACCATGAAGGGAATTTAAAAAGAGAAAATTTTATTTTTAAAATTTCCAGAAACAAATTAGGAAGTTTTAATTTTGTGTTTAAAACTTTCCTTATTGGAGGACATGTAGGGGCCGACCATAAGAAGGATTAAGAGAACATTTTAATTAAATTTTCCTTATTAGCCATTGGCAAAGAAAATTAGGAAGTTTTAATTATGATCAAAGCTTTCCTTATTTGTCATGACCAAGGATTATAAAAGAGAGCGAGGGGTTACCCCTTGAATAACACATCTATTATTTCTCTCTTCTAATTCCTTAGTGGCCAACCCTCTCCTCTCTTCTTTCTCTCTTCTCCTTTTGTTGAGGCCGGCGGCACTTGTAGGTCTTGTTTCATCTTGGTGGCCGGTTGCTTGTGGAGAAGAAGAAGAGAAAGAAAGCTTCGCTTGAAGAATAGTTGGTGGCCGAAACTTGCACGGAGAAGGAGGCTTGGGTGGATTCTCATCTTGGTATATCGTCGCCCACATGATGCCCGAGATAAGAAGAGGAATATGATAGAAGATCAAGAGGTCTCTAGCTACAAAGAAAGGTATAACTAGTTGTCTTATTCCGCTCATACTAGTTTTCTTTGTATGGATTTTGAAATACCAAACACAAGAAGCTAACGATTCTAGGTTTCGAATTTATGATTCGATTTTGTGTTTCTTTTGTTTTTTCAATCTTGTGATTCGATTGTTCTTAGTGGTTAAACCTAGGGTTACTATAAGGAGATTAAATATTGAATTTGGTTGAAAGGCTTTAACTAGGAAGTTGTGGATGATCCCATAGCCAAGAAGTCCTAGTGCCTCGCCATGTTTAACCTGGAATCTGATTTCTGAAATAAATATTTAATCAACTTTGTAACATGGGTGGATTTGGATTAATAATGTTAAGCATCGTTTGTGATCCAAGTCTAAACCTCTAAGAACAGATAAGTTAAATTTGGAATCAATAATATTAAGTTTTGTTTGTGATTCCAAATTTAATTTCTAAAGAACACAATAGGTTGTTAGGAATGGTTCGGGGCTTGTACAAAAATTTTATACAGGGGAACCAGTACGATATTCTGGGTAGCAACCAACAATTGGTATCAGAGCTAGGATTTGCCTCTGTGTGTTTGGTTTTTCAATTTAATTATGCACATGTCATACATATTTTAGGAAGGATAATAGTAGGATGTGCAAATAGATTAACTCTGTGGTTGCATGCATCCTAGATCCAACTATTATGACCTTAATGTGATTGTGTGTGATTAGACCCTCGGACATGTCGAGGGCATTTTATGTGTGTGCATGATTGTATATATTAAATACAGCAGGAGTTGTATTAATTTTAGGATTTTACATTTTTGTTTTGATCTAGATTACATGTACATTCCCTTGTGGAATATATGATCGATAAATGTAAAATTCTATTTTTGTCGCGGATTGTATTCTTGCGAGGCGTGGTACTATTTGAGGACTAGAGGTGTAGCGAGAAAAGAAGCAAGATAGATGCGACAACTAGACCTGATTGTGGTGGCTAAAGATGGCAGCAGCTAGGGTTGGCAGCACACGGAGGACAGTGATAGAAGTGGCCATAATAGTTGGAAAAATATTTTTCCATATTTATTGCTTTTTTTTGCTGTGATGTGTGTGTGCATGTGATGTGTGCTTGCATGATAAAATCCTCATCTTAAATAACTAAGTGGGAGAGGGATTTTAAATAAATTCCACGGTCTCTATTACTGGTTTGTAAGTGATGCAAACAAACTTGCGTGTTAGCTTTGAGTGCCTTCCTCCACAACGGATGAGTTTATTTGCAGATCACTAGATCAAACATCCTTTTATGGATGGTTATAGGAAATTATTTAGGAGCGTGTGATCTTCTCCAACTGAAGGGGCATAATCCTATTTAATGGACTATGTATCAAGTAATGGTACACACTTAGGCACATTTAATAGTATCCTCCCCAACGGAGTCACTGCTATTATTTGTGTAACCAAAGGAAAACCAACTATTAATTTTATTTGTCATAAAGTTAGGATGGCAAGATAATAAAATTAATGGGTAAAACCTCCTCTTACAAATGTTTGAATTTGTATACGTCCACACTAACGTGGCATGCAAAATTCACGATATTTTGAGGTGTTGGTAAATTTAAATAATATTGTTTGAGGAATCAATATTATTCTAAATTTAAAGTCTTGACCAAAACTTATTTTGTGATTCTTAGGATGACTTTCAACCCACTGACTATTATTCTAAAAGAGAACAAACTTACTGGTCCCAATTACATAAATTGGAAAAGAAACCTGGGCATTGTCCTAACTGCTGAAGGCTATAAGTTTGTACTGTTAGAGGACTGCCCTAATGTGCCTAATAGTGATTCTAGTGAAGAGGAGATTGAGTATCATAAGAAATGAGTAAAGGCAGATGAGATGACGCGGTGTTACATTATGGCTTCAATATCAAATATGTTGCAACATCAGCATCAGGACTTGCCAACTACCTATGACATGATGAACAATCTCAAGGAATTCTTAGGACATCATAATCGGACTGCTAGACAAGAGGTTATGAGAAATTTAATGACAGCCACCATGTCTGAGGGGACACCCGTAAGGGATCATATCCTAAAGATGATGGCTTACTTGAACGAGATACAAATCCTTGGAGCTGAAATCGATGGGGAAACCCAGGTCGATATTATTCTCCAAACGCTACCCAAAAGTTTTGAGCAGTTCCGCCTGAACTACAATATGAATAAAAGGATTTATTCATTGGCGGAACTACTGACAGAACTTCAAGTAATAGAAGGGCTATTTTGTCATAATTCTCAAATTCACTTTCCTGAGAATATTTCTACTTCTAAGTTGAAAGGCAAGAAGAAGAAAAAGAAACAAGTTGGCTCGGCAAAGAAAGTGAATCAATCTCTAGGTACTAGACTAAAAGCAAGAGTGAAGAAGCCAAAGGGAAAGTGCTTCATTTGCAAGCAGTCAGGACATTGGAAGGTGGACTGTCCTTAAAGGAGAGAGAACAATAAAGGTATATCTTATTCTCTAGTAGTTGAAACATGTTTAGCGGTGTTATCTACCAGCACCTGGTGTGTAGATACAGGAGCCACTAATCATGTCTGCAATACATTGCAGGGGTTCCAGGAAACCCGCCGACTATATGAGGGAGAGATAACCGTTTACATGGGCAATGCTACAAAAGTGGCGGCTATTGCAGTGGGAGACGTCTACTTATCATTCGATAGGAATAGAACTTTGATTTTAAGAAATTGTCTTTATGTACCAAGTTTTAGAAAGAATTTAATTTCAGTTTCTAAACTATTTTTGGATAGATATACTGCTTCTTTTGATGACAAAGTGGTTGTCAAGAAAAATAAGGTAATTATCTGTTCTGGTACATTAGTTGGCAATTTGTATACTCTAAATCTAATAACTCTCACAAAGCAATAAATGGAAATTAATAACACATTCTCTAATTCTAATAAGAGAAAGGAACCTTCAAATATGAACCAAACATATTTTTGGCATCTAAGACTTAGTCATATTAACTTGAGTAGGATTCAAAGGCTAATAGCCAATGGACTCTTAGGTTCATTAGTATTGGAAAACTTTCCAACTTGCAAATCTTGCTTGGAAGGAAAAATGACCAAGAGACCTTTTAAGGTCAAGGGGTATAGAGTCAAAGATGTGTTAGAGCTGGTTCATTTTGATTTGTGTGGTCCTATGTCTATCCAGGCAAGAGGTGGTTTCGAATATTGTCTCTTTTATAGATGACTATTCGAGATATGAGTACATTTACTTGATGCACCGCAAGTCTGAATGCTTTGATAAGTTCAAAGAGTACAAAGCTGATATGGAGAAATGTCATGGTAAAAGTATCAAGACACTACGGTCTGATCATGGTGGTGAATACCTCTTTGGAGAGTTTAGGAATTACTTATCAGAGACCGGGATTCAATCCCAATTGTCTACACCTGGTACACCCCAACAGAATGGTGTGCCAGAACGAAGGAAAAGGACTCTTATGGAAATGGTTAGATCGATGATGAGTTATTCAGAATTATCAAATTTATTTTGGGGATATGCTCTGGAAACAGCAGTGTATATTCTGAATATGGTACCTTCTAAATCAGTACCCTTTACTCCCATAGAATTGTGGAATGGACATAAGCCTAGTCTGAAACATATTCGAATTTGGGGTAGTCCAGCACATGTGCTGAAGGGAGACACTGACAAGTTGAAATCACATATAGAAGTTTGTTTGTTTGTTTGTAGGATATCCTAAAGGAACGAAAGGTGGTTTGTTTTATAATCCTAAAAATCAGAAGATCATTGTTAGCACCAATGCTCGATTTTTAGAAGAAGATTATGTAATAAATCATAAGCCCATGAGTGAAATTGTTCTAGAAGAAATTAGAGAGGACACGTCTAGTCTAGTACCAACAGTACAAGATGAAATATCACAAGAAACTGCAACACGTATCACAAATGATGCACAGTTACTGACAGTGTCTCGTCGTAGTGGGAGGGTTGTGAGGCAACCTAAGATATTCATGTTTTTGGGAGAATCTTCGGACTTGATCCCTGGTGAACATGAAATTGATCTCCGGACATATGACGAAGTACTCCAAGATAAAGATGCAGTATCTTGACAAAAAGCGATGAATTCTAAAATAGAATCTATGTATTCTAATAAGGTATGAGAGCTTGTAGAACCACCAAATGGTGTAAAAGCCGTTGGATGTAAGTGGATCTACAAAAGGAAAAGAGGGACAGATGGGAAGGTGGAAACCTTCATGAAGGGGTACACTCAGAAAGAGGAAATCGATTATGAGGAAACTTTTTCGCCGGTAGCCATGCTTAAGTCTATCCGGATACTCTTATCTATTGCCACTCATATGGATTATGAGGTTTGGCAAATGGATGTCAAGACAGCTTTCCTTAATGGAGGTCTTGAAGAAAACATCCATATGAAGCAACCAGAGGGGTTTATTGCAAAGGGCAAAGAGCATCTAGTGTGCAAGCTCAATCGATCGATTTATGGACTAAAGCAAGCTTCAAGATCTTGGAACATCTGGTTTAATGAAGTAATCTAGTCATATGGATTTATTTAGTGTCCAGATGAGTCTTGTGTATACAAGAAGTGTGATAGAAACGTGGTGGTATTTCTTGTACTATACGTAGATGACATTTTGTTAGTTGAAAACAATATCAAAGTGTTGTCGGAAGTAAGGGTATAGTTGTCCAAGCAATTCAATATGAAGGACTTGGAAGAATTCACTCATATTCTCGGGATCAGAGTAATAAGAGATCGCATGAAAAGAATGTTGTGCTTATCCCAAACTTCATATATCGATACAATCCTACCTCGTTTTAGCATGCAAGACTCCAAGAAAGGTTTTCTACCTTTTAGGCATGGAGTATTTTTATCTAAAGCGATGTCTCCGAAGACATCAAAAGAGATAGAAGAGATGAAGGCAGTTCCTTATGCTTCAGTTGTAGGAAGCCTATGTATGCTATGTTGTGCACGAGATCGGATATCTATTTTGCCATGGGCATGGTTAGCAGATATCAAAGTAATCCAGGGCAGGGACATTGTACTGCCGTAAAGTATATATTAAAGTACCTGAGAAGGACTAGAGACTATATGCTGGTATATCAAGCAGATGATCTGCTTCTTGTGGGTTACATGGATTCTGACTTCCAATCAGATAGGGATAATAGTAAATCTACATTAGGCTATGTGTTTACTTTAGGAGGTGGAGCCATTAAATGGAGGAGTGTTAAGCAGAAATACATTTCAGAGTCAACCATGGAAGCTGAGTATGTGGCAGCCTCCGAGACAGCCAAAGAAGTTGTATGGCTCAGGAACTTCTTGATGGACTTAGATGTGATTCCTGGTTTGCCCAAAATCATCACAATTTATTGTGATAATAGTGGTGCAGTAGCAAACTCGAAGGAATCATGAGCCTATAAGGCGAGTAAACACATTGAGCGCAAGTACCACCTGATACAGGACATCATAAAGTGAGGAGAAGTTGTTGTCGCCAAGATTACATCAGAAGATAACCTTGCAGGTCCTTTCACTAAGGCCCTTCCGGCGAAAGCTTTTGATCGCCATGTTGAGGGGATGGGAATTAGATGTATGGCAGCATATATGGCAGCATAGTCTTTTAGTATAAGTGGGAGATTGTTAGAGTGTATACTAAAAGATTAGATTTTTGTAAACATTTATTTTAAAATAAAGAATCACATTAGTCAAATGTCTATATTTATATGCTAAGGGTAGTTGTTCAAATAATTTATATTGTAGATAACATGGTGTGTGGGGTCACACACAGAAGATCATCTTATCAATTCCTTATAAGTTATAAATAGTAGCTCACGACTAAAATGGATAGGAACAAACCATTGGAATAGTCGTAGTGTAATTTGGTATTATTTTATCTTGACTAATAAATTATACTAGTACACTATGAGTATATTGAGCAGGACCATTTGAGGTGGTTTCTTTTTATATTGACTCTTTAAAAGAACAAGACCTCTATTATTATGGAAGTACTTGCTCTTAATCATGATATAATAACAAGCACGTATACTTAATATTTATTTCTTTAATTTATCAAAGGGTGTGATTTAGTTCAATAAATCAATTAGCCTGATAAGTTGGGAAATGATATTATTGATATGGTGTGTTGATTATAGAATGAAATTGTGTCCTAGTAATCTAGGTTGATGATGTCCCCAAGAGGAGCTCATAAGGATTATCATGTAAACCCTGCAGGTGACTTAGTCTGACATGACAATAAGGTTGAGTCGTACTACTCTTGGAGTTAGATATTAACACTACAAAAATGCATGAGTTTAACGACGGGAGTACCGACGGAATCTCAACTCAGACGCGTATACGCATACTTTATCTGCCGGATATTTATGCGGATTCGTCGGATTACCGATGGATATTAATATTCGTGATTCGAGTTGATATAATGATTCCGGTGATGCCGAAGGTAATTAATAATTTCATCGGTACCACCAATATAAATATTCCGTGGAGTCCCATAATATCGTCGTTAGAATTTTGTGTATTTCACGGACATCTTATTCACGGTAAATAACTGACCGGAATGATGTTCGGGTTTAGGTTTTATTATACCGAAAGCACTTTCGTTCGCTAAACCTTGATAACTACCAAATCACCGGTTAACCATTCCGGTGATTACCGACGAATTATTGTTCTGGGAAATATATTTCAAATCACGATTTAGGCATGATTGTCCCTTTCCTCTTACCTCTTTCTTTCCTCGGTTTCCTCTCCAGCGATCTCTCCTCCCGTTCACACCGTTCGATCTCGTATGCTCTTCTATTCTCCTCTCTCGTTTGCGTTTTCACACGGCCGGCAGCCGCGCCCTGCTCGCGGATCGCTGCCGGCGGCCTGTTCACGGCTTGTTCGTAGCTGAGCACAATGTAAACCCTAGAAAATTTAAGTGTCGTGACATATTTTGATCAATTTCGCTATTGTACTTGCATAAAATGTAGTTTGATCGATGCTTCTCATATATGTATGATTATTTCATTTGATAATGCTATAAGGAACAACATGTTTATAATAGTTTCATTTAATTGTTCTAGTGTAGAGGTGATTTATGGTAATATGATATGATGATCGTGAGATGAAATTGTGCACATAATTCTTTATTTAAACTTATTTCAAGTGATACAACAAGTTTAATAATGTTTCAATTTATATTCTCTTTAGGTTATACCAATGTATATGAACAAAGCTTGGATGTACAATCGATTAGACAATGGTTTTATCATAGATGATTTTATTGCTGAAGTTGAACAGTTTGTGATTTTTGCTAAAAGTCATCCAGAATGTATGAATGGTTCTGAGTTACGGTGTCCATGCAATCATAAAAAATGTCAAAATAGAGCATTTCGTGATGAAGATACCGTAAAAATGAACATATGTAGAAATGGATTTGTGCCAAATTACTACAATTGGTATTGCCACGGAGAACCTTATATATATGAACCAATTGGGTCATCTGGTGGTTCGTATTCTGGGACTACTGTTACAGCTCCTGAAGCATCAAATAATATTGATATTTCAATGCAATCAATGGTTCAAGATGCGATGAATGCAGTTGATTATTCGAATATAGATGAAATACCAACCCCTGAATATCAGCAACTATATGAAATGTTAAAGGCTAGTGAAAGAGAAGTGTGGGAAGGCATTCCTTCAGGTCATTCACAACTATCAGCTACAACAAGGTTATTGAATATGAAAGCAGAACATCATTTCTCAGAAAGATGTTACGATGACATTTGTCAATTGATGTCAGAGTTGCTCCCTACTGATAACATAATGACTGATAGCTTCTATGAAATAAAGAAATTGATCAGAGGTTTAGGTTTGCCTGTAGAGAAAATTGATTGTTGTATAAACAACTGCATGATATTTTGGAATGAAGACAGTGATTTGAATGAATGTAAAATCTGTACTCACCCTCGTTTTAAGCATCGTAATCGCATACCAGGGAAGAAGAAGAAAAATATTGCTTGGAAAGTGATGTATTATTTTCCGTTAACTGCTAGACTTCAACGCTTGTATGCATCTGCAGCTACAGCTAACCACATATTGTGGCATCATGAGCATGAGCATGAGCATGAAGGCATTATTATGTGTCATCCTTGTGATTTTTCTGCATGGAAACATCTTGATACTGTATTTCCCTCGTTTGCAATGGAACCACGTAATATGAGATCGGGACTTTCCGTTGATGGATTTCAACCATTTGGTCAATCGGGACAGCAATATTCATCCTGACCAGTTATATTAACAACATACAATTTACCACCCTGGATGTGCATGAAAGATGAATTTATGTTTCTAACTGTGCTTATTCCTGGTCCAACCAATCCCAAAGAGTAGATAGATGTTTTCTTGCAACCACTAATTGCATAATTAAATGATTTATGGAATGTAGGGTCAGTGACTTATGATGTTACAAGTAAAACTAATTTTAGATTACATGCTGCATTATTATGGGCGATCAGTGATTTTTCAGCATATTCAATGTTGTCAGGATGGAGCACGGCTGGTAAATTAGCATGCCCACATTGCATGACAGAGTCCGATGCATTTTCATTGCCTTGCAGTGGGAAGGTATCTTGGTTTGATAATCATCGTAAATTTCTACCACTGGATCACCCTTTTAGGCGAAATAAGAAAAATTTTCTAAAGAATGTTGTAGTAAGAAAACCTCCCCCAGCAGTCCATACTTCAGGTGAAGAAATCATTGAACAAATAGATAGTTATAGATTCCTCCCACTATCTCAGCCTAATTCTGATGAGATAAATAAGTATCTTGTGAGGATGTGCAAGTGTGGTTGGAAGAAAAGGAGCATATTCTGGGAGTTGCCTTATTGGAAGTATCTACTCATTCGACACAATATAGATGTGATGCATGTTGAGAAAAATTTCTTTGATAATATCTTCAACACTGTGATGAATGTACCTGGAAGAACTAAGGACACTGCAAAATCACGTGAAGAATTAAAAGAACTAGTCAACATACCAGAATTGCATCAGAATGAAACAACCAATAAGTTTCCAAAAGCTTGTTATACATTGGACAAAGATGGTAAACAAGCTTTATGTAGTTGGTTAAAAGAAATCAAATTTCCAGATGGATATGCTTCGAATATGGCTCGATGCGTTGACATGAACAAATTAAAGATGTTTGGAATGAAGAGTCATGACTGTCATGTGTTCATGCAAAGACTTATTCCAATAGCTTTTCATGATTTACTTCCCAATAATGTTTGGCAAGCACTTACGAAGTTGAGTCTTTTTTCGTAGATTTGACAACGAGGTGTATTATGACGGTTGATATGATTGAGACTGACATTCCTCTCATACTTTGTAAGTTGGAGTGTATATTTCCACCAAGTTTTTTTGATTCAATGGAACATCTACCGGTACATTTACCATATGAGGCACGAATAGCTGGTCCTGTGCAGTATAGATGGATGCACCCATTTGAAAGGTTTTTGATAAAATTAAAAAATAATGTTCGTAATAAAGCAAGAGTTGAAGGGTCAATATGTAATGCTTATCTGGTGGAGGAAGCATCTTCTTTCTGCTCTTATTATTTTGCTGATAATGTTAAAACCAAACACCGCAAATGTCCTAGAAATTCCGATGATACTCAGAATATAGATCCATCGATGCTTTCTATTTTCAAATTTTCTGGTAAACCAATGGGTGCATATGTTTCTAGATGGTTAACTCAACAAGAATACCATGCTGCAAGAACATACATACTCTTAAACTGTGATGAGGTCAAACCCTACATAAAGTAAGTTAACTTCTCTAATCAAGCTTTTATTTCGTTGTAGTTAATTGCTTGATATCCTAATTTTCTTATAATTACCTTTTTTCAAAGCTTGTATGAGCAACAATTACATCTTCAAAATCCATCAATGACTGCAAGTGAGGTTGCTGAAAAGTTAGAGACCGAATTTGTATTATGGTTTCAAATATATGTGAGTTAGAGAAATTTTCATAATTCTTTATTAAAATAAATTCGGTCCTAATTTTTCGTATTACTATTTTGATAGGTGAAAGACCGAAGAATATCTAATGTACAAGATGATAGAATATTGAATCTTGCATCTGGACCCCTACGCCAAATAATGGTCTATTCGGGTTACTATGTTAATGGTCTCAAATTCCATGTGAGACAACGAGATTCGCAGAGATTAACTTTTAATTCTGGTGTCTGCGTTAAAGGATCTATCGACACCAATAACATTGAGTTTGATTACTATGGTAGACTTGAGGAAATTATAGAGGTTGAGTATCCTGCATTACCGATAAAAAGGTGTGTGTTGTTCAAATGTTCATGGTATGATCCAACCCCAAGAACAGGTACCAGAATACATCCAAATTATAATTTAGTAGAGGTTAATGCAAACAGAAGGTTCAATAAGTTTGAACCTTTCATTTTTGCAATATAAGCGGGTCAGGTGGTTTATCTTGAATATCCTACGAAGAGAAGAAGAGCTAGTGAATGGTTGTCTGTTTGTCGATTGAAGTCTCGTTCTACCATAGAAATGCCGAGCACTATTACTGCTCAAAACCATGATGCATTTCAGAATGACGAAGTAGAGAGACATTCGGTTGATTCACAAATCCAATCTACATCACAATTACTTGTAGATGGTAATGCCACTAACGAGGAGATAGATGATGGAGAGAAATCCAGCAGTGAGGATTTTGTTGAACTAACAGAGTCTAGCGACGACGACTTACAAACTGTTAATGTTGAGTAGAAATGCTTCCAGAGTCTAGGATTGATTAAATTTTAGCATTATTATTCATCTAGTAAGTTATGCTTTAATCATGTTTTGTTGCTTATTTATCATGTTATTAAAGACTTATTATGATGTGCTGTAATATGTTTTTGTAGATATAAGGTATCATGGCAGATCTTCCAGCACCACTCCGTGGATCCACCGTACTTAGGGTTGTTGGAGAGTCGTAAGTATTTTTTTTATTATTAGTAATTCAAGTTCTTTATTTATAACATATATCTTATGTCTTAATATTGCTTATATGTAGGTTTACTCCCGACGGCCATCGAGTATCCACATATATCACACGGAAATTTAAGGAAAGAGTCTGCATATCTGGGACTACATGGAGACATGTAGATGCTGGAACTAAGGATTTCTATTATCAAGAATTTGTGGTAAGTAAATTGAATATGTACATTATATTTATCCTTTAATATTCTAAAATTTTATTTTTAAATTGCAGAAAAAATATACATGGGAGGAGGGGCACGAGGTAGAATTTGCAAAAACTTGGAATATTTATTGTGCCAAGTTGTACAAAGACCTATTATACTATGTGAGAAAGGATGGCACACGGCCTGCTTATGTATCCGACGAGATTTGGAGTACATGGACGACCACTTGGTCTGCAGAAAGATGGCAGACAAAGGCTCTAAAAGCTCGAGCGAATAGGAATACAGAGCCAGGTGGCCCGAGTACCGGATCTGCTCGGCATACATCAGGATCTCGATCCATTGTTGAGCACGCTATGGATCTGGTGATTTTAATTTAAAGTTATATAAATTAAATTTTTATTTATTAATGAACTTGTATAATTTTAGTCAAATTTCTTTGTGCATGCAGGAGCGTTCTTTAGAAAGACAACCCACTTGCTTGGAGATCTTTCTCAAAACTCACCAGAGAAAGGATGGCACATATATTGATGATCGATCAAAGAACATTGGGGTTTGAATTATTAACTTGCAATTTATATTTAATCTTTAATAATGATTAATTAGCTTTAATAATTGTGTATAATATATAAATTGTATATTTTTTCTACACAGGAGGAAATGACAAGCAGGGTTGCTCAGGCATCTCAGCCACCAGTAGAGGGAGGGGAGTCACAGGATCTATCCACCCAGGAAATAAATGAAATTTATTATGATGTTGTGGGTGGAAGGACAAAGAACTCCTCCTCTTACTGCCTTGATTCCAGGCCAAGGTGGTATTTGACTCCAAGGGGCCGTGCGAGTTCCTCTTCTTCTTCTTCTGAGGTGGAGTCATTAAGAAAAGAAAACCAAGACTTGAAAACTCAGATGACTACCATGGATCAGAAGTGGGAGAAGAAGTGGGCTGCACAGGAGCAAGCATTGGCCCAGATGCAAGCAATCATTGCACGATGGGACCCATCACAGCAGCCCCAGTCAGAGGAGACCCCAGACCCATCAGACCCAGACCCTGCTGATGATTAGATTTTGTTGAGGTATGTTTAACTATAACTTGATTTTTTTTAGATTTTTTTAGAAATTCATTAAGTCAAATATATTTATTGTATTGGGATATTATTAGATGTTTATCTTAAAGTGTTTTACATTTTTCAGGAGTTCATACTGATACATTCACCATCACCACTATTATTGGTTATCAAAATATAATCCAGGTATTTTTTTACAAGTAAAATTAGTTATATATAACAATGTTTGAGTTATATTACATTTGCATTGATTTATTCTAATCATAATCTATTGTATTTGACTTTTACAGGATTATATTCGGATATATGTATAAGTGATGTATCATGATATGTATTTTGGATATTTTGTATTTGTCGTTCACTTGTATACTTTTAGATACTTTTGATTGTGAGAACTTGATACTTAGATTTTATTATAGTTTGGAGATTTTCTATTTGTTGTATGTTGTATTTTGGAGATTGTGGATTGATTTATATTGTGATCTTGTTGTTGTATGTTGTGAATATATTGTGTGGATTGTGTTTGTGATACCATCGCCTGTGATGGTTTGTATTTGTATTAAATTTGTATATGGGAAACTAGCAAAGCAGGGGCAGGATTATAAATTTTTTCCAGTTTTTTACCGACGGAAACTATAATTCCGTCGGTATATTATCGAAAAGCACAGTGGTTTTTGAGATATATTACCGACGGAATCAAAGATTCCGTCGGTAAACCCCGACGGAATCCGTAATTCCGTCGGCAAACACCGACAGAATAGTTGTTTTTGTCGGGGTTTACCGACGGAATCCGTAATTCCGTCGGTAAGCTCCGTTTACCGCCGTTTGATTTTTTACCGACGGGTAAGAAAGTCAGTCGGTAATATACCGACTGAATATATAATTCCGTCGGTACTTACCGACGGATATACTTTTCCGTCGGTAAAGTGAATGCCGACCAAAATACTTCCGATATCATAAATTCCGTCGGTATTCCGTCGGTAATGTCATATACCGACGGAATACCGACGGAAAATTCAGTCGATAATAATGGTATTTTTTGTAGTGTAATTAAGTGAGTTGTCAGTAACTCATTTAATTAGTGGGCATTCAATATCTTAAATATAGGGAGATTAACACACTCATGATAAAAAGGAGCCCATATAGTAATATGGGATTGGTGCGGTAGTTCAATAATAACTCTTTAGTGGTATGAGTTATTATTGATGAACTCAAGTTGGGTGTTCGGGGCGAACACGGGAAACTCAAGTTCATCGAGAGGTCAAAACCAATTCCTCCTCTCGGCCCCGGTCGTAGCCTCTTATTTATAAAGTCTTATATACACCCAAACCCAACTTCTTACCCACCTTAAGGTGGCTGGCCAAGTCAAGCTTGGAGCCCAAGCTAGGGCCGACCAAACCAAGGCTAGATGGGTTCAAGTGGAGGCCGACCCTAGCTTGGAGCCCAAGCTTAGGTGGCCAGCCACAATAAATTAAAAGGGGATTTTAATTTTTTTCAAATATTTCCTTATGTGGATGTCATGGTTTTAAAAGAGAGTTTAAAATTTAAATCTTTCCTCTTATAGCTTTCTACAAAGGATGAAAAGAAAGATTTGATATCTTTCCTTATTTGTAGTTGAAAAGGAAGATTTTAATTTTGGAAAAAACTTTCCTTTTTTGTAACCATCCACTTGTTTTAAAAGAGAGATTTTAATTTATAAAAGTTTCCTTTTATAACCAACCATGAAGGGAATTTAAAAAGAGAAAATTTTATTTTTAAAATTTCTGGAAACAAATTAGAAAGTTTTAATTTTGTGTTTAAAACTTTCCTTATTTGGAGGACATGTAGGGGCCGACCATAAGATGGATTAAGAGAAAATTTTAATTAAATTTTCCTTATTAGCCATTGGCAAAGAAAATTAGGAAGTTTTAATTATGTTCAAAGCTTTCCTTATTTATCATGACCAAGGATTATAAAAGAGAGGGAGGGGTTACCCCTTGAATAACACATCTATTATTTCTCTCTTCTAATTCCTTAGTGGCCAGCCCTCTCCTCTCTTCTTTCTCTCTTCTCCTTTTGTTGAGGCCGACGGCACTTGGAGGTCTTGTTTCATCTTGGTGGCCGGGTTCTTGCGGAGAAGAAGAAGAGAAAGAAAGCTTCCCTTGAAGAATAGTTGGTGGCCGAAACTTGCACGGAGAAGAAGGAGGCTTGGGTGGATTCTCATCTTGGTATATCGTTGCCCACATAATGTCCGAGATAAGAAGAGGAATACGATAGAAGATCAAGAGGTCTCTAGCTACAAAGAAAGGTATAACTAGTTGTCTTATTCCGCTCATATTAGTTTTCTTTGTATGGATTTTGAAATACCAAACACAAGAAGCTAACGATTCTAGGTTTCGAATTTATGATTCGATTTTGTGTTTCTTTTGTTTTTTCGATCTTGTGATTCGATTGTTCTTAGTGGTTAAACCTAGGGTTACTATAAGGAGATTAAATATTGAATTTGGTTGAAAGGCTTTGACTAGGAAGTTGTGGATGATCCCATACCCAAGAAGTCCTAGTGTCTCACCATGTTTAACCTGGAAGCCGATTTCTGAAATAAATATTTAATCAATTTTATAACATGGGTGAATTTGGATTAATAATGTTAAGCATCGTTTGTGATCCAAGTGAAAAACTCTAAGAATAGATAAGTTGAATTTGGAATCAATAATGTTAAGTTCTGTTTGCGATCCCAAATTTAATTTCTAAAGAACACAATAGGTTGTTATGAATGGTTTGGGGCTTGTACAAAATTTTTGTACAGGGGAACCAGTACGATATTTCGGGTAGCAACCAACACTCTCCTCTTCAAATGGTGAAAGAAACCCTTATATAGAGCAGAGATTTTGGACGCCACATAGCCTTGAGACCTGGCCGTGTGTGAGACACGGCCTTGGTCATTCTCTTCACTGCCCAACTCACACGGTCATGTGATGCACACGGTCGTGACATGTTCTGCCACTGCCATCCTTGCACGGCCGTGTAGATCTACACGGCCTGTGCTGCCTCTGTCACGCCCCTGAGGAGTCCCTGTCCGAAGAAATTTCGGCAGCATATACCTCAGCCACATGCGGCTGGAATAATAACAGTAAATAAACAATCACCCACGCAGTTTATATAATAAGTAAACAGAATAATAATACCCTGACTCGAAATCAACCCTACTCAACTACACTCGTAAAGCTCAAATCCGACGATAAGATCAACTTACCTCTTCTGCCGTCTAGGCAGGCATGTAGTAGAACAAATCTAAACCATACGAAAATCCATTGATCATAAGAATCCATACAATATCCAAATCCTCAAACAGAATAAGTCTAACACAGTCTAAATAACAAACCAAAAGATAAAAACAGCTTGTGGTCTGCAGGGGACTAGCAACTAGAACTCTCTCCTGACAGCATCAACCTGAAATATAACAACAATGGAGGCGGGGTGAGTCCAACACTCAGCAGGTACAATTGATATGCAAAGTAAGGAAATAACACCTAGCACTAATCATGCGTACAGTCTCCTGACAAAAAGAAGATAAAAATGCATCTGAAGTAAACAGGAGAGAAACTGTACTAACCAGGATCTGGGTATAAGGACAAATAGTCTGAGTGATATAGAAATCCTGTATGCATGTCAAACATAGGTATCTAAACAATATGCAACATATAAATGCAGCAAACACAAACATAAGCAATAAATGCATCATGCATATGATGCCAATGTCATGGTCACCCCTGACGCCATTCAGCCAACTCACAACAAAAGTTGGACCGAGTGGGTAGGGCTGTGACGACCGTGCACTCTGCATCACTACTCCTGATGAGTGACCGAGTGGACGGGATGCTGTCAGAGTACACATATACTCCTACCCCAAATCATAAATGGGGGAGCGCAATGCTCTCATCTCTCGGTACACGATGACGAGGAGGGATCTCTAACGTGCTACACGCTGCGTCACACTACCCATGAGCGGACCAACGGAGCACCGGAAGAGCAAACTGACGTGCTACCACGCTGCGTCACGCTACCCATGAGCGTCAACAATGGAGCACCGAACAGTGATGAAACTGGCGATGTGCTCGACAATAATGGAGCAATCTATCACACAGCATGCAATCATGCGAATGGTGCATGTCACTAATCATGGTAATATACTAAACCAATCTATGGACATATAATGATGTGCACCATAGTGAATAAATCATATCAAAGTACCCTGATCAAATAAGTTATTAAACCTAGGTCTTGAACATGGTTATATCACTACCCCTATGAGCATGTGTAATCAGGAACATAACAACACGAAATGCAAAACAAACAATCAATCAAGCAGGTAACAGGTAATCGGGTAGTGATTAACCGAAACAAATGAGGAACATAATTAATGCAACTTGTTAATTTCATTACTATGCATATCAAAGACAATAAGTCAAAAGTACTCGCCTCCAATAAGAAAGATCCAATCGTCCAAGTCCGACGTCGAGATACTCGTGTCGCGTCAAAGTCCTGTAATACCAATAGATATACGATTATTTAGCTAAATTCCTATAAATAGCTAAATAAATTCTTTAACCCTAAATTAGGGAAAAAACCCTAATTTCAAAAACACATAAACCTAATCGACATTCACATGATCGTCCAACTACAAAACATATCAAATTTCTATGTACGCTAATAAAATTGAAACAAGTCCTCTATTAATCACCTCAACACTAAACCTCTCCGGTTAAATCACAGCCAGACAGGTCAGTCGCCAGCAACTGCAAGAAACCCAAGTAAAGCCCTGCAATTCATTGTCTAGATCATAAAATGGGGTTCAAGGAATTAATTTCCAACAGATACCCCAATTCCCAGAATAACCTAAGCACCTTACCTTACTTTTCAGCAGGGATCTTGCTGCCGGAGAAAGGTAGTGTGAGATCTCGGAAAATTTAATTAATAGGGTTATTTGGAAAATAGCCTTATAGAATTTTTCCGGAATTTTTAGAAATTTTCTAGGAATTTTTCGGAGCTCGTATGACGGATTTTGAGGGGATCAATTTCGGGTTCGGATTAAAGCCTGTTTGGGATACCCGCTTAAGTGAGGAAAAGTGTTAATTATAAATTTCCTTTCTTATTTCTTTTTCCCGAACTCGACTTAATCCTTTAACCGAGTTCTTCCTCCCCTCTCTGCCCCGACGCGATCCCGATCTCCCCTCTCTTCTCTGTTCTCTCTCGCGGGCGATCGGCGCCGACGGGAGCAAGGCTTCAGCTCCGGCGGTCTTCCTTCTACCGACATCGATCCTTTAGCTCAGATCTAGCCGAAGCCTTCTCCTTCTCGCTCTAATCTCTCTGAAGACTCTCACGGGGACGAACCGATGCCGAGCGTGGACGAGTCGACGCCGACGATCGCCGGTGTAGATCTATCTACGGAGCTTGCCAGAAATCAATCAAGGAGGCACGAATTATCTTGATTTCCTCTGCTCAACCCGTCCCCGATCTTTCTTCTCATTTCTGCAGACCCTCTCTTCCCCGATTCGATCGCCGGCTTGAAGATGCCCTAGGGTTTCGAAGGTAAGCTATTAACCCTAGCTGTGGATTTTAGAGTTTTGGTTTTCTTCTCTGTTTACCGATCCTAATCTTCTTGACGGTGGAATTAGGTCTCGGGTTTGGAGAGGTTGGTATCAGGGAGGTGTTGCTTGGATTAGGGAAGGAATCAGATCAGACTCGTGCTAGGTTTTCCCTGGATTAGATCTTGGATCTCCTCTGCCTTGCTATTGATTAGGGTACGGGATTGAAGAGGAGGAGGTAAGATGAGTAGATTGTTTCTTGGACTTAGTTGGTGATAGGGTTGTGTTGAGATCTAATCTCTTTTTGATCTGATTAATTCCAGGGAGGTTTGTTTTGTTTTGGTTCCAGCAGCACTTATTTGGCTGCGGATCAAGAGCAAAGGTTGGAGATTGAGGTAATTGATTAGTGATTGATTAGCCATTTATGTGTAGGAATAAATTGGAGATGATATGTTAGTATATCGTTAGTTGATACATGTTGTAATTAGTTGTTAAATTGTGTAGATTTATTTGTGTAGAATAAATCTAATGGAATGGTTAGGGTTAGGGTAATTAACCTTAGTCAACCGTTGGATTTATAACCTAATTGGTGATCAGGGATTAGGTAACTAACCCTAATCGACCATTAGATTTAAATTGGTAAGTTGTGATTGTGGTGATTAGGGTTTTTCCCTGATTTAGCATTGAGAGTTTTATTTAGCTATTTCATTTGGATTTAGCTAAATAAAATATATATGTTGTTTGACACAGGACTCTGATTCGAGACGGGCGTCTCGACTTCGGATTTGGATTGTACCATCTATTTGAGGTGGGTACCCTTTGACTTATCTTTTTGATATTGTCTTATGATATGTATAGTTTATATATAGTTACTAGTGATAGGTGGTAGATTTATTTCTTCCCTGGTCTTAGCTTAGTTGATACCTATCACATACTTCTACTGTTAGATGCTTTACATTAGTCTGGTTTACTTTTATCTCTTACCATGTGTATATGTGTTCGTGGTTATGATTACATATAGTGCTTATCTACCCATGATTAGATGCTGGAGATACTTGTTATATATTGTTGGATTCATGTTGTTTATATCTCTGTTATATATCTGCGTTTACCTTTTTGGCACCTACGTATATGGAGGGGGATACGTTCAGGTATGACATTCTATAGCCGCATGCACCATACCGCATGATTGCATGCTGGGCGATGGACGACTCCATTATTGTTGAGCTAGTCGGCCGGCTACATGAAGGCCTGCACACAACGTGTCTACTGCATGGGTAGTGGCACAACACTCAGGGTGTGTATGGCAGGTTGCTCGGTGGTGCACCGCCGGGGTGCTCATGGGTAGCACGATACAGCGGGGTTGCAGCCGGGATCCCTCCCCGTCATCGCGTCACTGGGGAGTTGAGAGCATTGCGCTCCCTCACTATGTTTGAGGTAGGAGGATAGGTGTACTCGGGCATCCGTCCATCGCCCACTCTTCAGGGGTAGTGACGGCAGAGTGCACGGTGTCACAGCCCTACCCACGCGGTCTCACCATTGTGTGTGAGATACAGACTAGCGTCAGGGGTGACCATGTCATATTGCATAATATGCACAGATTGCATTTATTGTGATTGTTGCATATTGGATGATGCACTTGGGTGACTGCATATGATTGACATGCATACAGGATACATGCGTATTTGTTCTGACTATCTTTATCTGTGTATGTCCACAGTCATTCGCCCATGCCTCGTAGGTGAGTACAGTTTATTTCAGTTATGAATTTCTTATTATTCTTGCTGTAAACTGTATTACATGCTTCTGGTTACTCATTACAGTTTATTCAGCTATGCATACCTGTTATATTGTTAGGAGACTGTACTGTAGGTCCTATGGTTTAGGAGACTGTACCTTAGGATATTACTGGTAGTTATATGTTGCTGTACATATCTATTGGATTACCTGCTGAGTTCTTTGAACTCACCCCATTGTTACTATTTTTCAGGTTGAGACCGTCGGGAGATATTCCAGTCGCTAGCCCCATTATCGCGAGGATTTTCTGTGTTGGATTATATTTTGCTTTTGCATCTTATATACTTGTATTGTGGGTTTGTATTGTGGACTTTACATTGAACATTCGGGTTTGCTACTTTTGGTTTTCCGCTGCGGTTGTATTTTCATTACTTCGTGAATTTGTTTTCTTCGTTGTAGTAGAGTAGGCTGTTTACATATATCTTCAGGGTTCTATATCGTCTTTCCTTATTAAACTGCGTGGATTGATCATATATTATATCTGTGTGGAATGTTGAATATAACTGCATGGATTGTTTACTATTTGTGTGTATTGTTCCGGCCGAGTGTGGCCGAGGTATAGATATATGTATACTGAGATTCATATTGTCCGCCGTACAGGGGAGATCTCAGAAATTTCTTGATTGAGGACTACACCGGGCGTGACAATTTATTTGGTATCAGAGCCAGGCTCACGATACTTGCTCTTCGTTTTAGATTTTCGAGGTTTATCTGATACCAATTTATTTGGTATCAGAGCTAGGCTTCGATTCGGATTTTTGTGTTCCGGAGTTTGTGAGCGTATCTGGATATTTTCGGATTGTTCGGATTTCCGTCGATTTTCTCGTTTCGGAATTCTGAGGCATTTTGATGAGGTTTTATTGGATCTATTTGGGGGCTATGCAGCGACAGGACATCTCTAGACGGCAATAGGTAAATCAGGTAATTTTATAGTTTTCATACCTGTAGTGATATCTGGATAACATTTTTTTACATATATGATACGTGTTCTAGTACTTAAACGTGGTCGCACATGTATAAGGGCGATCGATTCTCTAGAGACAGAGTCTCCAGAGAGTTCTGTTAGGGTTGAGCCTGTCCGTCAGGGATAGACTCCTCAGGGTGTTGTGACCACGTTAGACTGTCAGATCCTGACGGTTCCGACTTCAGAGGTACCTACAGGGTACTCGGCACCTTCTCTAGCCGTGCCTACTGCGTACTCGGTACCACCACAGACATCTGTGCTGGTTACTACATACTCGGTACCTGCACCAGCAGTACCGGTTACATCTTACCCGGTACCGCCCATAGTACCTTTAGTCGTCCCTACTTATGCCTACTCTGTAGTTCCACTAGTGGTTCCTACCCTGTTTATGTGGCAGCACCAGTGGTACCTCTTCCAACCTATCCATCAGTACCACCCATAAGATCAACTCCAGTGATTCTGCCCAGTACCGCAGTGATATCTACGGATATGGTTGTGGCACGAGCATGGATCCCAGCCTTGGCGGAATTGGTGAAAAGCCAATTCACGCTATTTCGCGGGGAGACTGATCCGAGCGTGGCTCAATCTTGGATAGAGTCTATGGAGTGGACATTCTTTACATGGCACTCAAAAGTAGAAGGGCCGCTACCACTTACGAGAGGGGTAGATGGTGGACACAATGATTATAAGAAAGCATGTTATATATACGAGATTTAGAGAGGCATTCGAGTCGATTTTCCCGGCGATCGCATCGATGACACGTCGGTAGGATTTTCCGAGTCTTGAATAACCACTCGATGATGGAGTATAATGCGAATTTAATCGATTGGCTAGATTTCCCGAGTTGGTTGACAGATCTCGTATCATCCAGTTTATCCAGGGATGGACAGGCATCTTCGGTTGAAGATTTCGCTTTAGTACTTCATCATACACCGAGACATGGATAGAGCTCTCATGATTGAGTCTACTCGCCGGAGAGTGAATGCGAATAAGAAGAAGCAGCTGATCGGACTTCGGCAAAGCATGCCCGAGTACCAATGGGCGGGCGAGATGGCTTTCCATCGAGGTACTTCTAGGTCATCCGCCGATCCCAAATCGTGAAAGTCTTCCTGGACGCTGTTCTCTTCTCAAAGGCACGCGATGACTCACATGCTGCACCTGTGGATCCGAGATCACATCACCTCTGGCATGTACTCGGACGGTCTTGTTATTATTGCAAGCGCACAGGGCACATCACCGAGGTTGTTCACGGAAGGCCCATGTAGCTTTGGAGTTTACGTGTCGAGGACCACTTGGTCACCTGGGACTCGTGAGGAGGGCGAAAGTCAATCTTCGCGGCATCAGCAGCGGTCCCCACCGGCGCCCGCTTATGGCATTCAGGGTCAGGAGCCCTCTGGCGTCCTTATGGAGTCCCAGAGTTCTATTTCGGGACCTCAGTATTTTACTCAGGAGCAGTATCAGTTGCAGCCTCAGCCATTGGCGCAGTATCAGTTACAACCCCAGCCACCGGTTCAGTACATATTGTAGCCTATAGTCCCATCTTTGACTCAGTATCCAGTACCGACTCAGTGGCAAGCTCAGACTTCGACGCAGCAGCCTTTGGCAGTGCTACCGCCTCTACCACCGTCAGATGCTGGACGAGTACACGCGGTCACCAGAGAGGACGCACAGCGGGCCGACGGATCCATTTTCCGCGGTACGATTTTACTTTATGCATTTTCTGCTGATATGCTAATTGATACAGGTAGTTCACATTCTTTTATATCTTGTGCATTTATGAGAGAGATTGGTAGACTACCTTCTCATAGACCGCGACGACTGACCGTCTCCTTACCATCTGGTGATACCTTGGATGTCACTCAGGAGGTCAGAGGTTGTCCGTTAGATTTTGGTAGCATTATACTCACTGTAGATTTGTTAGTACTGGAGATGGTCGAGTTCGATATTATCCTGGGTATGGATTGGCTGTCTGCTTATCATGCCACAGTTGATTGCCAGAAGAGGGTGGTTACGTTTCGACCTCCGAACCAACCCTCTTGGGATTTCACTGGCATCAGAGACGATGGGATATCGACCATTTCTGCGATACAGGCGCAGAAACTGCTATCACATGGATGTCAGGGATTTCTATTATCATTGATTAATACTGACGACAGCAGTAGCCCTCAGCTCTCAGACGTTCCAGTGGTCCGGGAGTATCCAACCGTATTTCAGGACGAGCTTCCAGGTTTGCCTCCTCGAAGGCAAGTGGAGTTTGCTATTGAGCTGATTCCAGGGACTGCACCAGCATCGAAAGCTCCGTATCGTATGGCACCGAAAGAGTTGGACGAACTAAAGGTCCAACTCCAGGAGTTATTAGATAGGGGATTTATTCGCCCTAGTGTATCTCCGTGGGGGTCTCCAGTACTATTCGTCAAGAAGAAGGATGGTACTCTGAGGTTGTGCATCGATTATAGGCAGCTGAATGCAGTGACTATCAGAAATAAGTACCCCTTGCCCCGGATTGAGGATTTATTTGATCAGCTCAGAGATACATCAGTGTATTCTAAGATTGATCTGCGGTCTGGATATCATCAGCTGAGAGTTAGAGATTCTGATATTCAGAAGACAGCATTTCGCACCAGATACGGACATTACGAGTTTTTGGTAATGCCATTTGGGCTTACCAATGCTCCAGCAGTATTTATGGATTTGATGAACCGTATCTTTTTGGAGTATCTGGATCAGTTTGTGATTGTATTTATCGATGACATATTGATCTATTCACGTTCCGAGGAGGAACATGCGCAGCACCTTCGCATAGTCTTGGAGACTCTTCGACGACATCATCTGTATGCGAAGTTCAGCAAATGTGCATTTTGTCTTTCCTCGATTGGTTTTCTAGGACATGTGGTTTCTAGCCGAGGTATTTCAGAGATCCTCGGAAGATCACCAGCTGGGAGCAGCCGAAGTCAGTCCAAGAGATTCGCAGTTTCTTGGGCTTGGCTGGATATTACCGACGATTCGTTGAGGGTTTCTCCAGTATTGCTATGTCGTTGACACGTCTGACTAGGAAAGGCGTGAAGTTCACGTGGTCAGAGGCTTGTGAGACCAGCTTCCAGGAGCTGAAGCGGAGATTAGTATCAGCACCGATCTTGGTTTTACCTTCTGGTGATGACGGATTCATACTTTATACAGACGCATCTCTTGAGCTTGGATTTGCTTGTTTTGATGCGACGAGGGTAGTCTCCTATGCTTCTCGTTGAAGGAGCATGAGAAGAACTACCAATACATGATTTAGAGCTAGTTATTATCTTTGCTTTGAAGATTTGGCGACATCATCTTTATGGCATTACTTTTGAGATTCTATGATCATAAGAGTCAATAATATTTTTACCGAAGGAACTCAATCTCAGAGGAGATGGATGGAGGAAGGATTATGATTACTATTAGCTACCATCAGAGTAAAGCTAATGTGAGCTGGATGCATCGGAAGTCGAGAGGGACTTTAGCTTGTCATCGTTCTGATCACACTACTTGATTAGGAGTACTGGGCCTGAGGAAGGCGAGGGGCCGAGGCGGTATTCTTGTTACCATGGTTGCTCGATGCCGATCGTGATGAGGGATCCGAGAGGCCCAGGCAGGAGGCATGACTCATTAGCGATAGCTAGCTACAGACAGCGCGTTGTTTAATTTAGACCTGGTTTATTTCCGGATTGTGTACCTCGGTCACCCACCCGAGGAGTTACTCGGTCTCACAGATTTTCACCCATCAGATTCTAGATGTATCGTGATTTGGGACCCATTATCGGAGCTGGTATGAAGAAAGACATCGCGAGTTTGCAGCCGCCGATGTCTTGCATCAGCAGTGAAAGCGGTAGCACCGATTACTGCATTGGAAGGATCCACATTCAGTGGAAGGGGCCAACATTACTATGGATTTCGTGGTTGGTTTGTTAGAAGATGCGTTGATACGATTGTAATTGACCCGACATTTTAAGCGAATCCTAAGACATACATTATCGAGGCTAGCGATTAGCATTAGTTGTACTATCGAGAGACAGTGCCGAGTTGCGTTGAGCATTATATACAGTAGAGACCCACGGTTCACGTCCCGATTGGCGAGCGGCGGGCCTTGGGCACATACTGCTTCAAGATGCGGCATTCCATCCGCGGCAGATGGACTAGAGTTCGATTGGACTGGAGGACTGTCGAGGTCTTGTGTTATGGACTTCGGAGGCGCTTGGGGACCACCGCCATTAGTGAGTTCGCACAACAACAGACTATCATTACGCTATCCGGAGATACGTTTGCGTTGTATGGCCTTGGACAGACACCATCCTCGGGAAGAGGTTGGGGAGGCTGATTAGGACCTCGGACCCCGAGGATGTAGATTAGTTCGCACTATCGGACGAGGAGAGGATGTCGGAGGCTCGGACCGTCGAAGTTAGTTATCTTGATCGAGATCCTGAGGTTCTCCATTGGTGGTGATCATTTATTTCGAGAGTTTCACCCACGAAGGGGTGAAGAGATTTGTCGGTAAGCTAGCTCCCGATATATTGGACCATTCCGGATCTTGGAGAGGATTGGTAGTAGCCATCTGGCGCTACCATCTCTAGCTAGCATTCACGAGGTATTCCATGTATCTATCGAGGAGATACGTCGATCCGGCCGACATGTTCACGATATATCCTATGACTGATGTTACTTACGAGGAGGTTGCGGATTACGGACCACAGAGAGCGTCAGCTACGGAACAAGATTGTCCGGTTGGTTAAAGTCGGATGGCAGCATCATTCTGACGACGAGGCTACTTGGGAGCTGGAGGATACGATCCGAGCTCGATACCCTCATCTTTTTACTTGAGGTATGTGGGTTAGAGTTCCTTTCAGCATTTATACTGTTTGGTTATATTTTAGTGTTTGCTGTTAGTTATAGCGAAATTTAGGGACCAAATTTTTTATTAGTAGGGGAGGATGTGAGATCTCGGAAAATTTAATTAATAGGGTTATTTGGAAAATAGCCTTATAGAATTTTTCCGGAATTTTTAGAAATTTTCTAGGAATTTTTCGGAGCTCGTATGACGGATTTTGAGGGGATCGATTTCGGGTTCGGATTAAAGCCTGTTTGGGATACCCGCTTAAGTGAGGAAAAGTGTTAATTATAAATTTCCTTTCTTATTTCTTTTTCCCGAACCCGACTTAATCCTTTAACCGAGTTCTTCCTCCCCTCTCTGCCCCGACGCGATCCCGATCTCCCCTCTCTTCTCTGTTCTCTCTCGCGGGCGATCGGCGCCGACGGGAGCAAGGCTTCAGCTCCGGCAGTATTCCTTCTACCGGCATCGATCCTTTAGCTCAGATCTAGCCGAAGCCTTCTCCTTCTCGCTCTAATCTCTCTGAAGAATCTCACGGGGACGAACCGACGCCGAGCGTGGACGAGTCGACGCCGACGATCGCCGGTGTAGATCTATCTACGGAGCTTGCCGGAAATCAATCAAGGAGGCACGAATTATCTTGATTTCCTCTACTCAACCCTTCCCCGATCTTTCTTCTCATTTCTGCCGACCCTCTCTTCCCCGATTCGATCGCCGGCTTGAAGATGCCCTAGGGTTTCGAAGGTAAGCTATTAACCCTAGCTATGGATTTTAGAGTTTTGGTTTTCTTCTCTGTTTACCGATCCTAATCTTCTTGACGGTGGAATTAGGTCTCGGGTTTGGAGAGGTTGGTATCAGGGAGGTGTTGCTTGGATTAGGGAAGGAATCAGATCAGACTCGTGCTAGGTTTTCCCTGGATTGGATCTTGGATCTCCTCTGCCTTGCTATTGATTAGGGTACGGGATTGAAGAGGAAGTAAGATGAGTAGATTGTTTCTTGGACTTAGTTGGTGATAGGGTTGTGTTGAGATCTAATCTCTTTTTGATCTGATTAATTCCAGGGAGGTTTGTTTTGTTTTGGTTCCAGCAGCACTTCTTTGGCTGCGGATCAAGAGCAAAGGTTGGAGATTGAGGTAATTGATCAGTGATTGATTAGCCATTTATGTGTAGGAATAAATTGGAGATGATATGTTAGTATATCGTTAGTTGATACATGTTGTAATTAGTTATTAAATTGTGTAGATTTATTTGTGTAGAATAAATCTAATGGAATGGTTAGGGTTAGGGTAATTAACCCTAGTCAACCGTTGGATTTATAACCTAATTGGTGATCAGGGATTAGGTAACTAACCCTAATCGACCATTAGATTTAAATTGGTAAGTTGTGATTGTGGTGATTAGGGTTTTGCCCTGATTTAGCATTGAGAGTTTTATTTAGCTATTTCATTTGGATTTAGCTAAATAAAATATATATGTTGTTTGACACAGGACTCTGATTCGAGACGGGCGTCTCGACTTCGGATTTGGATTGTACCATCTATTTGAGGCGGGTACCCTTTGACTTATCTTTTTGATATTGTCTTATGATATGTATAGTTTATATATAGTTACTAGTGATAGGTTGTAGATTTATTTCTTCCCTGGTCTTAGCTTAGTTGATACCTATCACATACTTCTACTGTTAGATGCTTTACATTAGTCTGGTTTACTTTTATCTCTTACCATGTGTATATGTGTTCGTGGTTATGATTACTTATAGTGCTTATCTACCCATGATTAGATGCTGGAGATACTTGTTATATATTGTTGGATTCATGTTGTTTATATCTCTGTTATATATCCGCGTTTACCTTTTTGTCACCTACGTATATGGAGGGGGATACGTTCAGGTATGACATTCTGTAGCCGCATGCACCATACCGCATGATTGCATGCTGGGCGATGGACGACTCCATTATTGTTGAGCTCGTCGGCCGGCTATATGAGGGCCTGCACAACGTGTCTCATGCATGGGTAGTGGCACAAGACTCGTGGTGTGTATGGCGGGTTGCTCGGTGGTGCACCGGGGTGCTCATGGGTAGCGGTTGGTAGGGATCCCTCCCGTCATCGCATCGGAGTTGAGAGCATTGCGCCCTCACTATGTTTGAGGTAGGAGGATAGGTGTACTCCGACATCATCCATCCCGTCCACTCGGTCACTCTTGAGTGGTAGTGACGGCAGAGTGCACGGTGTCACAACCCTACCCACGGTCTCACCATTGTGTGTGAGATACTGATTGCGTCAGGGGTGACCATGTCATATTGCATCATATGCACGATTGCATTTATTGTGATTATTGCATATTGGATGATGCACTTGGGTGATCATATGATTGACATGCATACGATACATGCGTATTTGTTCGACTATCTTTATCTGTGTATGTCCACAGTCATTCGCCTAAGCCTCGCAGTGAGTACAGTTTATTTCAGTTATGCATTTCTTATTATTTTCTATAACCTCGTATTACATGCTTCTGGTTACTCATTAGGTTTATTCACTACATACACTGCTATATTGTTAGGAGACTGCATCAAGGTCCTATGGTTTAGGAGACTCACCTTAGGATATTCCGGTAGTTATATGTTGATATCTATTGGATTACCCGCCGAGTTCTTTGAACTCACCCTGTTACTATTTTAGTGGGTGTGAGATATTTCAACAGCCCCATTATCTAGGATTTTTCCGTGTCTGATTACATTTTGCTTTTGCATCTTATATACTTGTATTGTGGGTTTATATTGTGGACTTTACATTGAACATTCGGGTTTGCTACTTTTGGTTTTCCGCTGCGGTTGTATTTTCATTACTTCGTGGATTTGTTTTCTTCGTTGTAGTGGAGTAGGCTGTTTACATATATCTTCAGGGTTCTATATCGTCTTTCCTTATTAAACTGCGTGGATTGATCATATATTATATCTGTGTGGAATGTTGAATATAACTGCATGGATTGTTTACTATTTGTGTGTATTTTTCCGGCCGAGTGTGGCCGAGGTATAGATATATGTATACTGAGATTCATATTGTCCGCCGTACAGGGGAGATGCTGCCGAAATTTCTTTGGACAGGGACTACCTGGGCCGTGACAGGTAGTCACTAGATGGTGGCCACCGGACCCAAGAAAAGACCTTAGAACAACTCCTTAAAGGTTTTTCCCTTACTGGTCGGACATCAAACATGAGATCAAAAATGGAGATCACAATACAACAACAACCTAATCATCTTACCTTGCTGTCACACTGCCGAACCACTTCTGCTCTGAGGAGGAGGCAAGGTTCGGAGGTAGGGCACAGGAGGCGTGACCACAGTGAGGGAGACGATGTGGAGGCAGTAGCGAGATGGAAGAAAGACTCACCGCTGGATGCTAGTGAACCGGCGCTAGGGCAGAGAGGGATGGAGGCCGGCTGTGCTCGGATGTCGCCGAAGAGATGGGTGTCGCGGCTGAGGCTAGGGCTCGGCTCTCCAGTGAAAGGGGCGGTCGACGCTAGGGTCGAAGACGGCGGCGTCGGAAGAAGGAAGTCCGGCGGTGTCTCATCGGACTAGAGGAAGGGAGGGAAAAATCAAGAGGCGGCGTCGGCGGTGACGCTAGTCACAGAGGCGATTGGCGCTAGTTGGGAGGGCTCGGCTTCACAGATAAGAGGAGAAGATGAAGAGGAGGGCTCGGCGGAGGGGTTGTATGCTCGAGGAGGAGTAACCGCCGCCGGCGGTTAGGGCAAGGAGGAGAAAGGAAGGGCGGCTTCGGGATGGCTCGGGTGCAAGGAGGGAGGCTAGGGCACGCGGGGAGAACTCGTGCGCGAGATTTCAACGAGGAAAAGAAGAAATAAAAACTAAAGAAAAGGAAATAGAAAAAGAATTAAGAATATAAGCATTTCGTCGCTTAAATGGGTAGCCTAAACAGGCTTTTCCGGGCTCTATTTTTGTCCCCGTTAACTCGTCCATACTAGTATTCACTTATTTTCATTATTTTACATTCTCCCCCACTAATAAAAATTTGATCCCCAAATTTCATTATCTACCATCAGCAAGTACTAACAACAGGTAAAGAGTATAAATGTTGAACGGTAAACTAAATCACATACCTCAAGTAAAAAGATGGGGATATCGAGCTCGGATCATATCCTCAAGCTCCCAAGTAGCCTCCTCATCCAAATGATGCTGCCATTCGACTTTAACTAGCCGGATAGTCTTGTTCCGCAACTGACGCTCTTTCCGGTCCAGAATCCGTACCGAAATCTCCTCATATGTAATATCAGGCTGAACTGGAACTGGAATATCTGCCAGCACATGCATCGGGTCGGGCACCTATCTCTGCAACATAGATACGTGGAATACATCATGCACACCTGACAGGGACGGTGGTAGTACCAGTCGGTAAGCTACCACTCCGATCCTCTCCAAGGTCTCGAAAGGGCCAATCTGCGGAGCTAACTTACCTTTGAGGCCAAATATCTTCACCCCTTTCGTGGGTGAAACTCGCAGGAATACATGGTCGCCAACAGAGAACTCTAGTAGTCTGCGTCTCCGATCAGCATAACTCTTCTGGCGGTCCTGTGCCTCTGACATCCTCCGTCTGATAGTACGGACCAACTCTGCATCCTGCTGAACTCTATGAGGTCCCAACAACTGGGCCTCTCCAACCTCATCCCAGAGGACGGGTGTCCGACAAGGTCTACCATACAACGCCTCAAACGGTGCCATCTGGATAGCCGAATGAAAGCTGTTGTTGTAAGCAAACTCTACTAACGGCAAGTGGTCCTCCCAACTGCCTCCGAAATCCATAACACATGACCTCAGCAGATCCTCTAAAGTCTGAATGGTCCGCTCTGACTGTCCATCTATCTGTGGATGGAAAGCTATACTGAAACGGAGCTGTGTGCTCAAAACGAGACATGAACCGTGGATCTCTATCCGAAATGATACTCAACGGAACACCATGTAGTCTGATAATCTCCTGACAATACAGAACTGCCAATCGATCCAGAGGATCAGTCCTCCGGATCGCTAAGAAGTGCGCAGATTTGGTTAATCGATCAACGATTACCCAAATTGCGTCATGACCTCGTCGTGTCCTCGGCAACCCTACCACAAAGTCCATGGTAATGTGATCCCACTTCCACTCAGGAATAGGAATCCGCTGAAGTAACCCTGCAGGTCTCTGGTGCTCAGCCTTCACCTGTTAACAGACAAGACATCTAGCTACAAAATCCGCTATGTCTTTCTTCATACCGTTCCACCAGTAGGAACGCCTCAAGTCTCGATACATACGGGTCCCGCCTGGATGGATCGCAAATCGTGAACGATGAGCCTCCTGAAGTAGCTCTTGTAAGACCGGATGAGACTGAGGTACGCATAATCTGCCTCGGAAGTATATAATACCCTCCTCGTCTCGTGTAAACTCGGTCTGCTGCCCAGAAGCTATCTGACTGCTAATGAACTGCAAATATTGATCACCAGCCTGGGCCTCTCGTATCCTCGTCCTAATCGACGACTGAGCAACCATGGTAACAAGTATACCCTGCTCTGTATGACCCTGCTCCTCAAGGTCTAACTCGGAGAAACCCTGAATCAAGTCCGTGACTGAAGTCCGGTGGCAAGCCAAAGTCCCTCTGGACTTCCTGCTGAGTGCATCTGCAACCACATTAGCTTTCCCCGGGTGGTAGCTAATGGTACAATCGTAATCCTTCAGGAACTCCATCCATCTCCTCTGTCGGAGATTAAGCTCCTTCTGAGTGAAAATATATTTGAGACTCTTATGATCAGTGAGAATCTCAAATGTAATACCGTATAAATGATGCCGCCAAAGATTCAGAGCAAAGATGATGGCAGCTAACTCCAAGTCATGAACTGGGTAGTTCTTCTCATGCTCCTTCAGCTGACGAGAAACATAAGAGACTACTCTGCCGTGCTGCATCAGAACAGCGCCCAAACCCTGTAGAGAAGCGTCAGTATAGAGTACAAATCCATCCTCTCCAGAAGGTAAGACCAAAACTGGAGCCGACACTAATATCCGCTTCAGCTCCTGAAAGCCGGTCTCGCAATCCTCGGACCACGTGAACTTCACGCCTTTCCTGGTAAGACGTGTCAGTGGCATAGCAATACACGAAAAACCCTCGACAAAAAGTCGGTAATATCCTGCTAGTCCCAGAAAACTGCGGATCTCCGATCGACTTCCGGCTCCCAAGTGTGACAACCGATCTTCGAGGATCAACTAAAATACCGCTCAAGACCACATGTCCTAGAAAATCGAGAGGATAGCCGAACGGCACTTACTTCGAACTTCATACTGATGTTGTCAAGAATCTCCAAATCGTGCGAAGATATCGTGTTCCTCCTCGAACGAGAGTAGACCAATATGTCATCAATGAAGACGATAACAAAATGATCCAAATACTCCAGAAAGATGCGGTTCATCAAGTCCATAAACACCGTTGGAGCATTGGTAAGCCCAAATGGCATTACCAAAACTCATAATGACCGGTATCTCGTATTTAAAGTCCCTACGGATATCCGAGTCTCGACCCTCAATCGATGATATCCGGATCGCAGATCAATCTTAGAATATACTGATGTACCTGAGGTGATCAAATAAATCCTCGATCCGTGATAAAGGATATTTATTTCGACGGCCATGCATTCACCTGTCTGCGTAGTCAATACATAACCTCATAGTGCCATCCTTTTCTTGACAAATAATACCGGAGAACCCCATGGGGAAACACTAGGCGAATGAATCCCTGTCTAAAGCTCCTGAGTTGAACCTTCACTGCTCAACTCTTTTGGTGTCATACGATCACGAGCTGATGTCGTCAGCGTTCGAATCACCAATAGCGAACTCCAGCGGCCTTCTAGGAGGCAAACCGTAGCTCCTCGAAACACATCCGGATACTCTCGGGACTACTAGAACGGGAGAGCTCCACTCATGTTGTCGCCTCATTAATCAAAGATAATAGGAAACCCCGACAGCCATGTGACAACAGCTTCGAGCAATCGCGAAATGATCGATATGCCATCATCTCCGATGCGGTGAAATCCACGAGGTTAGTTCAGAGGCGGAAGGTGACCACCCTCGCTGCAATCAACGGTAGCATGATATACTTGACCCAATCCATGCCAAGAATGATATCAAACTCGACCATCTCCAATACTAGAAGATCTACTAAGTATCATGTTGCCAAAGTCTAACGGGCAACCTCCGACCTCTGGGTGACGTCTAAAGTATCACCGGACGGTAGGGAGACAATCAATCGCTACAATCTAACAGTAGGTAATCTACCAATCTCCAGTATAAAGGTACGGGATATAAAAGAATGCGAGCTACTAGTAATCAATATATCAGTGAAAATGCATAAATGGAAATCATACCGCATGGAAAGCGGATCCACGGCTCAGCCGCATCCTCTCCGTAATCGCATGAACACGCCGATCTCGGCGGAGGAGGAGGTGGTAGCACTTGTGGGCGCGCCGCTGATACGAGGCTCGCCGGCTATAATGCCAGAAGACCAGAAGGCGGAGCGCATCTTGGGTCGGAGGCCGAAGTCTGCATCGCCTAAAGGCTAAGGTTGCATCGATACGCCTCGCGTCGGATAATAAGGTCCGGAACAGAACTGGGTGCTATGGAAGCACCGGAGTACTCCTGTCCATGCATACCAAATGCTACTGCAGTGAAGCTGTCCCCTGCTCATGATGTGAGGGAATCTCCGCCTCTCCTCGCTCGAGACCATGTTGTCTTTGCCGCCTCCACACGAGAACTCCAGAGCAAGATATCGAGCCTTCAGGCAATCTCGACTTTGATGCCGCGGTTTGAATAAAATCAAACGGCTATCCCATAGTCCATGTGGTGATGTGATCTCGTGACCCACATCGAAACACGAATGTCGTGGCGGGTTGTTTCGCCTTCGGAGATGGGCTGAAACTTCCCGAAGACGCTACGATTCGAGGCCTATGAGATACCCAGTACCGACGGCACGACTTCACCGCTGCCGTGGTGTAGCTGTATTCCGGATCTCGCCCCAATGTCTGACTTGCTTTTCCTATCCGAAAAACTCTCATGGTGACTCAATAATGAGGGCTCTGTCCAACATCTCCGCATAAGATGTGATACCAAGACCGACAAGGCTTAGTTGCAAATGTCCATCCAGCCCCTGAATGAACTGCTGCATACGTGAACTGTCCTCAGCAACTAGCTCTGGACAAAATCTGGCCAATCTGTCAAACTCTACACTATACTCTGTCACCGATCGATTGTTCTGTCGCAAACTCAGAAAATCCTGCCGGCGTGCCATCTGATAAGCTCGTGGAAAGAAACGGCTCTCAAAAGCCTCTCTGAATCTAGCCCAAGTGATGTTCTGCTCACCGATGATGGAACGCTGAGTAATCCACCAGGTGTCGGCCACGTCCCGTAAATGAAAAATAGCCAGCTCTGCTTTCTCCCACTCGGAGCAAGCCATATAGAAGAAAGTCCGCTCCAAAGTCTCAATCCAAGACAGGGCCACACTCGAATCACGGTCTCCTCGGAAGAGTGTAAATCGACTCTTCATCGACTCTGCCAACACTGGAATCCTGGCTCGTGCCGCAAAAATGTCAATGAGATGTGTCGGAACAGCTGTCAGGACTGGTGCTACAGGTGGTACCGGTGCATAAACCGGAGGAGGTACTCCCGGTGCTGCTGGGTAAACTGGAGCATATGTCGTCGGTGGCACTGTCGGGTAAACTAAAGTGGCCGCGGCTGGATGTATGGTAGGCAATGATACCGGATGTGGAGCAGCTGGTATCCCTAATACAGGTGCTGCTGGGTACACTGTATGTACTGGGAGCACAGGTGTCGCTGGTGTCGGGTACACTGTAGGCCCAGGTGGCAGTGGTGCCGAATACGCCATAGTCTGGGCTGGAGCTGGTGTCGGGAATGCCAATGGTACCCCTGGTGGTACCGGAAATACAGTAGGAGTGGATACTGTTGGTGCAGCTGAGGTAGGTACCACTAAGGGAGCCAACGGGGTCTGAGAGCCCGACGCGCCCGCAGCATGCAGAGTCTGTCCCTGGCTGACAGGCTCATCCACAGAAGGCATCTCTTGCGTAGCCAGAGATCCCACGGTCCTCGTACGTGGTCGTCCAGCACCACGTCTCGCAGCAATACGTGTAGATCGCCTCATATCTATTAAATTATATTATAGATATTACTACAAGTATCAACAATTATTAAAATAATTTCATACCTAATTGCTGTCTGGAGATGTTCTGTCGCTGTCCAGTCCCCAAATTGACCTCGGAATTCTATACGAGAAAATCATCGGACATCCATAATAAAATCCGAAACGAAAGTCCTAAACATATATGTAATGGAAAATCCATGAAATCAAAAATAACTACCTAGTTTGACTCGCAAACTAGGGCTAGCATAACATATCCAGAATACTAAAAGCAAGTATCACACCCTGATCTGATACCAATAAATTGGTATCAGATAAATCTCAAAAATCCAACACACGGAAATCAAACAAGTATCGCCAAACTTTGGCGCTCTGATACCAATAAATTGGTATCAGGTTATCCCAAATATCCAAAATATGGAAACAAAGATCGTAAAACCTCGCTCTGATACCACTAAATTGTCACGCCCCGGAGGAGTCCCTGTCCGAAGAAATTTCGGCAGCATCTCCCCTGTACAGCGGACAATCTGAAACTTTCTACATCTCATATACCTCAGCCACATGAGGCTGGAATAATAACAGTAAATAAACAATCACCCACGCAGTTTATATAATAAGTAAACAGAATAATAATACCCTGACTCGAAATCAACCCTACTCAACTACACTCGTAAAGCTCAAATCCGACGATAAGATCAATTTACCTCTTCTGCCATCTAGGCAGGCATGTAGTAGAACAAATCTAAACCATACGAAAATCCATCGATCATAAGAATCCATACAATATCCAAATCCTCAAACAGAATAAGTCTAACATAGTCTAAATAACAAACCAAAAGATAAAAACGGCTTGTGGTCTGCAGGGGACTAGCAACTGGAACTCTCTCCTGACATCATCAACCTGAAATATAACAACAATGGAGGCGGGGTGAGTCCAACACTCAGTAGGTACAATTAATATGCAAAGTAAGGAAATAACACCTAGCACTAATCATGCGTACAGTCTCCTGACAAAAAGAAGATAAAAATGCATCTGAAGTAAACAGGAGAGAAACTGTACTAACTAGGATCTGGGTATAAGGACAAATAGTCCGAGTGATATAGAAATCCTGTATGCATGTCAAACATAGGTATCCAAACAATATGCAGCATATAAATGCAGCAAACACAAACACAAGAAATAAATGCATCATGCATATGATGCCAATGTCATGGTCACCCCTGACGCCAGTCAGCCAACTCATAACAAAAGTGGGACCGAGTGGGTAGGGCTGTGACGACCGTGCACTCTGCATCACTACTCCTGATGAGTGACCGAGTGGACGGGATGCTGTTGGAGTACACACATACTCCTACCCCAAATCATAAATGGGGGAGCGCAATGCTCTCATCTCCCGGTACACGATGTTGTGTCACACTACCCATGAGCGGACCAACGGAGCACCGGAAGAGCAAACTGATGTGCTACCACGCTGCGTCACGCTACCCATGAGCGTCAACAACGGAGCACCGAACAGTGATGAAACTGGCGATGTGCTCGACAATAATGGAGCAATCTATCACACAACATGCAATCATGCGAATGGTGCATGTCACTAAGCATAGTAATATACTAAACCAATCTATGGACATATAATGATGTGCACCATAGTGAATAAATCATATCAAAGTACCCTGACCAATCTATGGACATATAATGATCGTCCAACTACAAAACATATCAAATTCCTGTGTACGCTAATAAAATTGAAACAAGTCCTCTATTCATCACCTCAACACTAAACCTCTCCGGTTAAATCATAGCCAGACAGGTCAGTCGCCAGCAACTGCTAGAAACCTAAGTAAAGCCCTGCAATTCATTGTCCAGATCATAAAATGGGGTTCAAGAAATTAATTTCCAACAGATACCCCAATTCCCAGAATAACCTAAGCACCTTACCTTACTTTTCAGCAGGGATCTTGCTACCGGAGAAAGGTAGTCACTGGATGGTGGCCACCGGACCCAAGAAAAGACCTTAGAACAACTCCTTGCAGGTTTTTCCCTTACTGGTCGGACATCAAACATGAGATCAAAAATGGAGATCACAATACAACAACAAACTAATCATCTTACCTTGCTGTCACACTGCCGAACCACTTCTGCTCTGAGGAGGAGGCAAGGTTCGGAGGTAGGGCACAGGAGGCGTGACCACAGTGAGGGAGACGATGTGGAGGCAGTAGCGAGATGGAAGAAAGACTCACCGCTAGATGCTAGTGAACCGGCGCTAGGGTAGAGAGGGATGGCGGTCGGCTGTGCTCGGATGTCGCCGAAGAGATGGGTGTCGCGGCTAAGGCTAGGGCTCGGCTCTCCAGTGAAAGGGGTGGTCGGCGCTAGGGTCGAAGACGGCGGTGTCGGCAGAAGGAAGGTCGGCGGTGTCTCGTCGGACCAGAGGAAGGGAGGGAAAAATCCGGAGGCGGCGTCGGCGGTGACGGTAGTCACAGAGGCCATCGGCGCTAGGCGGGAGGGCTCGGCTTCACAGATAAGAGGAGAAGATGAAGAGGAGGGCTCGGCGGAGGGGTTGTATACTCGAGGAGGAGTAACCACCTCCGGCGGTTAGGGCAAGGAGGAGAATGGAAGGGCTGCGTAGGGATGGCTCAGGTGCGAGGAGGGAGGCTAGGGCACGCGGGGAGAACTCGGGCGCGAGATTTCAACGAGGAAAAGAAGAAATAAAAACTAAAGAAAAGGAAATAGAAAAAGAATTAAGAATATAAGCATTTCCTCGCTTAAATGGGTAGCCTAAACAGGCTTTTCCGGGCCCCATTTGTTTCTCCGTTAACTCGTCCATACGAGATCCGAAAAATTCCTGAAAAATTTCTAAAAATTCCGGAAAATTACCTTATTAATATTCGCCTATTTTCAGTATTTTACATCCTCCATCTCTGGAACTCATGCACGGCCATGTCTGGGACATGGCCAAGGCTTGTTTGGCTTCTGGGAAAATTACATGGTCGTGTATATCTACACGGTCGTGGCCTTTTCCTTTTCTGCAGAAGTTACATGGGTGATCATCACCACACGACCTGGACACTGCCCTGCTCTGCCAATGCTGCATGGGTGAGCATCACCTGTTACCTAGAGCCCTAGAGCCAATCATTTGATGATTGTATTTTGGACTTGTTGTATCATATTCTATATAAATAAAGGCATTTGGTTTTTGGTTATTATACTTACTTGTATTGGTGCCAAATAAACTAAGTATAATAACATCCTTGAGTAGAGGGTTCTTACCTATATCAATCGATTGGTTGAATCGATAGTGAGATGATATAGGGAACACTACTCTTAATCATTCCTAGTAGAGTATTAACATTCAGGGACAATGTTAATGCAATAAGACTAGCATGTAGGTCAACTCGATGACTTGATCTCACAAGTCATGGATATAGAGATATCAAGTTGACACATGGGTATACATTAGAGAATGTATACTGAATGACCCGCCATGAGAAAGTATCATGGATCGTTATATGAGTGGCATATACTTTCTCATGTGGCTATTAGTATGACTACTAGTCCTTAGACCTGAAGTCACCATAGATCCCTACATTAGGAGTTATGTACTTTAGTTTCGTCAAACGTCACCCGTAACTGGGTGGACTATAAAGGCGATTACTGGGTATGTAACGAATTATGCAAAGGGATGTGAGTGATGTAGATGGGATCTATCCCTCCTATATGACGGGAGAGACATCGATATTCTTGATAGAGTGAGACCACCAAGTGCATGGCCATGCCCAAATGAGTCAATATGAGATATTGAGCTCATTTGATTAAGTGAGTCTACTTGGAGTTCAAGATTTAGATTGATTAGAGGATGACACGGTCTATGCCTCACATTGATCAATCTAGATGTTTAGGATAGAAGGACACTTGTCATATATTGTGAGGAGTCACAATTAGTAGTCACAAGGTGATGTTGGATCTCAACATTCTTGTAACTTGGGTAGTAATGAGGTGTTGCTAGATACTGCTCATTTCTTATGCTTCTAAATGGGTTTAGGAGTATTGCCAACGTTACAAGAACCTATAGGGTCACACACAAAGGGATATTAGATGGAGATTAGGTTCATTTGATGAACCTAAAGGATTAGGTTCATTTGATGAACCAAATTGGATTAAGAGTAATCCAAGGTAGGCTAATTGAGTTGGACTCAATTTGGTTCATGTGTTAAGTGAGTCTAATTTGGACTTAGACTCATTTAATTAATTTAATTCAATGAATAGAGATTCATTAAATTAAAATTGACTTGAGCCAATGGTTAGATTAGGTCAACCAAGGGAGAGAAGTGGTCAAGTTTGACTTGACATAAGTAGGAAGATGAAGAGTCAAGTTTTGACTTGACTTTGACTTGACCAATGCCACATCATCAAGGCTTCTTCATTTGGTCAAGTTTGACTTGACCAAATGCCACCTCATGGGAGTTACCAAGAGTGGTGACTCTTGATATTCCATGGGAGTTACAAGCCAAAAATGTGGCCGACCACTTTTATTCATGAAAAGGAGTTTCATTTTTCATGTGTAACTCTATCTTCTTCTTCCTTGGTTCTCTTCTCTCCCTCTCCTCCTCCACTACTGATCTCTAAGGTTGCTAGCACATCCTTAGAGGTTTTTCACCATCTCTTGCTTGTGTTGATACACATAGAGAAGTGTCTACTTTGACACTTTCGAGATCCGGCGAACCGAGGACGAGCGGGATTGCGAAGGGCTTCGCTACAAAGGTATAAAAGGTTTATCCTTATGTAGATCTACTGTAGATCAACGTTTAAACTCGTACTCATATTTTTCGAATGTTTTTCTTCGCACGAGATCCAGTGGCTAGGGGGTTTCGGGGTTTCTGCAACGCGAAAAAGCGGTTTTCGTGGCCCGAAAAACCCAACATCACCACACGACCTAGGTCACTCTCCCAGACATGGTCGTGTGGCACTCCAAGACGATGTCTTCCTCTTTTCGTTAGCTTGCAGATTTGGCCTCGATCATAAATTCTTCTCCAAACACGATTCCTGCGTACAGTAAATGCACAAAAGCATATCTTCGAATAAAAACAGTAAATATGCTAAAAGCAAAGCTGGAAGTACGAAAATGCATAGATAAAGCATGCACAAAATATGTGAATGTGCGTCAAAACATGCTAAACAAGTGTATACAATCTACGCACATCAAATGCTCAACATTTTGTATGCATTTATAGTCAAATTTTGAGGGTTCATCCAAAATTGCTTGTCATGTTGAGGCATGTCAGGGTTCTGCTACTGGGATAGTGGCTGCTCACTCTACTCTGGAATTAACTGGAGTTGAAGGTTCTGAATTTGTTGATCTCCCCAATTATAGCCATAAGTATCAGGAACTTACTCATATGTATCTTGATGTTGAGGTTGAACCAAATACAGAAGTTCCGGAGTAATAGCAGCATTTTGGAAAAAGTGGCAAATAACAGCTGGATGAGACGTGCTTCCACACACTCCACAAAAGAACCCAAATTGATCATCTTCTGAGTCATGATTTTTATTGATGGGAGATCTTGCTCTTGCATTCATAGGTGTGAAAATTCTCTTAAGGTCTTGCTTGACATGTTTGAGCTCAAGATATCTAAAATAATTATAATAAAAACCAAAAATATAGAATTAAAGATAAGAAATAAAATGTTATATGAAAAACAAGAAAGAAAATACAGAATTTAAATTGCAAGAAAGAAAGTGCATAATGAAAATAAGAAAGAAAAGGCAAAAGGAAAAAGAAAAATGTCTAGAGTAATTCATATGCTAATCAACTAATGTTAATTGAAAACAGTCCCCGACAATGGTGCCAAAAACTTGTTACATCACCACAAGTGCACGGTTTCATCGTATGTAATAAAAAGATATCAATCCCACAGGGACTGTTGATTAAGCACTAGTTAACTTCACACGATGAATTATCTAGACAAACGTAAGATTGGTTGGAAAAGAAAGTAAGAGAAAGAGAAGAGATGGTGGATCTTGAGAGGGGTTGAGCTGAGAGGATGTGAGAGATGGTTTGAGATGTGATTCTAGGATTTTGGTTTCCTTGTGATGCTAGGCGATGTTACATAAATTGTTTAGTTCCTATCCTCTATGTTCATGTCATTGTAGGAAGTTAGATGCATTACCGACTCTCCCTTGCAGTGGATAAGCCGACATGATCTCCTACTCCATGTCCTATGCTATTAAATAGAAGTGATTCCTATGAAGTTCATTAGTGGGGCAGCCTGTCACTAATGCTCCTTGGTCATACAACATAGAAACACACTAACACACAATAACATAGAAATAGAAGTAGTGATTATGCTTGATCCCCTATTCCTTGTGCAGATTTACTTCTCCTTTCAAGGTGATACCCTAGACGTCCGTTAGCGGGCAAGCCTGTCATTGACGCCTCTCGATCATACAATCTAGGGTATCCCCCCTATGAGATTAACAATTCTACACAACCATTTGATAAAACATGCAAAAGATATATATAAGCTTCGCACACACATTTCATCAAACATGAACAAGGTATTAACAAATCATTAAATGGAAACGTGGTAAATCCACATAGTTTTACATCTCCATTACATCACAAATACTCCCTAATCCTAGAAAAGAGATCTACTCCATTGAAAAGGATGAATAACACTAAAACATAAAGTAAAACATACTTACAACCCTAGATGTGAGAAGAAAGGGAAAAAGAGAAGCTTGCCGATGTTTTCGATGTCTTGGGGATGCCTCCTTGCTCCGGAGATGGACGGATCATCAAGGGATGGAGGTGAATGAAGCTATAGGGTTTCCCACTAAGGGGAGAACCCTTCCCTAAGGAGAGGGACAAAGTCCCAAACCAAAGATGTCTCAAAGAATGAGGTTCTTGACCCTTTTATACCTCCTCCAAACTTCCCAGAAAAACCAGGATTATAAGAGTCTGATAAATCAGGTTTTTTACCCATTAAATCAGGTTTTCTTGTGATTCACCCTGAACCAAAGTTGTATCTCTTAAAATTATCTAAAATCAGATATTTGGATCGCGCCCTGGCTCCAACCGAGCTGAAAGTTATGGATGTTCAAAGTTTGGTCTACAGTTTCAGCGAAGGTCCAGATGGACCCGCGGTTGGGAGGCACGACCGTGCCATTTAGCATGTGTATAAAATGCTATCTCTCTATTTGATTTGAAGAAAAGTTGTAGACCTTGAAGTTAGCTATGTTTCAGTATACAAAATAACCCAAAACTCCAACTGAGTGCAAAGTTATGGTCGTTTTATGATCAATCTGCAATCTGCCTAGTATTCAGCATAGCTCTATTTTTGGTGTGGCACGACCCCGTGGCACGGCCGTGTAAGATACACACGGCCTCATCGAACTTGTAACAACCCGCCATCTGGGTACTAGTCTGTAAGGCCGATCACTACAGTTATGCTGTACTATACTGCGCGGAAAGCTGGGCAAATTAAAATTTTACTCTACTAATGACGGATACACCTAATATGAAAGGTCTACAGACCTTCTTTGCTGGTATACATATGCTAAGGAGGGGAAACTAAACATCCCAACTGAGCTAGGGACTAGAAACTGAACTTCCCAACTACCTACTGACCTGCCGATCGATCCACAGATCGATCGGAGCTACGGATCGACGTTCCTAACGGGATCGGTCGGCGCAGACCGATCCGTGTGGCTGGATCGGCCGGCAGATCGATCAGTATGTCCGGATCGCGGTCGACCGATCCGTGCACCGAAATACCGGAACTCGCTACTATATCGTCTGGTCGATCGGCTCGCCGACCGATCGGAGGATCAGATATTCCAGATCTGGATCGGACTCTGCCGATCTAGTGGCATCGCGAACCGATCGGTGCGGAGACCGATCGAGTTACGATTACTGCGCGAACTCCGTATTTCGCTGGCAGTAATCTCACACAACAATTCTAAAATCAATGGAAATACACTCTAACAACTATTAACCAGCATTCTAACATAATTACTAACAAACTAAATAAATCTCCCATGATTTAAACACTCTAAGGTTCAAAATTGCATAAAAGAAGAAATACTAAGACTTCTACTATTTAAGTTTGCTAAAACCCCTGAGGATCTTTTATTCAGTTCCTTCCACACATCTTGATGCATGATCCACGACCTCCTCCTGCTAGTCCATTTTCCTTTACCTTATAAAGAAAAGTAGTATCTATAAGCTAAAAGCTTAGTAAGTCATCTCACAAAAACATGCAACGATGCAAATATGATTTTAAATCATGCTGTTTAAAACATATGCTGGATATACTGAATAAACTAAGCATGGCATGGCATATGAGCATACAATCATGGCATATCTAAAGCTAAACATAAAGCCATCATACATATTCACAAGGAAAAAGTAAACTGATACTAAGAACTGAGCTACGCTAATACTGATCTACTGCTAGAACTGTACTGAATTCACGAACTAATTTCTGAAAGGTTGAAAACCATATACATATAGTGCTATGCGCGCATCTCTAACTAGACCCGGGGTTGCAAGTCCTGAATTTAGTAGAGCTACTAGGTTATCTAAACCTAGGGACCGACTATGGGAGCCCAGCCCAATGGATATCTAATCCAGTACAGTGCCAACTGAAAAGTAAAATACTGAGTATAGCTAAACTGTTCTAAATTGCTGTTTCTAGGTTATCTGAACCTAGAGCTAGGTTGTCTGAACCTAGAGGCGACTGTGGGAGCCCACCCATTGGACCGTAGTCCCATATAAGCTAGAATAAACTGATTTACTAATTTAGATGCTTCTAATGCATTCAACTGTGCTAATAAAGATGCCTAAGTTGCATTCTTTTCTAAGCTGGTTCTTTAATCGAACACCTAGTGCGCTTTAACTTCCCTCTCTATTAGGGAGACTACCTTTAGGCACCCAACAGCATCTAAACCTCCAACTGAAGGAGAAAAGATGTGTCCGGACCATCTAAAGGTACTCACTAAATCCCTAAACCTGCGAGGAGGGTTAAATACACCCTATGTGTCGAAAACATACGCATATAACTAAACTAATGCACAGGAAATCACACGGTAGCTATTATACTGCAGGTGAGGGGTTTCTTACCTCCTATTTGTAATTTCTTACGATTCTAATCGCTAGAGTTCCGGTGGAGATGATCTTCTCGACGATCCGCTCCTGTCTACGTGCTCTCCTCGCGAAGGGGAACGTCCTCGTATCGAAGATCTCGCCGGAAGAAGTTCCCTTGGCCCTTGGGGCTTGGTGTGCCGTGCATGAGGAAGAGGAGAAGAAGGGAGAGGCGGCGGTGGTGTTGGGTCTCGGTGGAAAAGGTTTTGCCGAAACAAATTCTAAAAACAAACCAAACCCCAACTTAACTTTCCTATTTATACTAAGTAATTAATTCGGCCAAACCAATTATAAATATAATTGATTCCCTCTCCTTTCAGCACGGCCCTGCTGGGTTCAACTGGTTCCCAACATTATCCCTAAGCCATAGGTCTCGGGTTCGATTCCCGCCTAAGCTATTTTGCGGTTCTAATTATTTTTGCTACTTCCGCTACTCGGAAAATTCCGGAAAAATATCTAAAAATTCCAGAAAAATCATAGAATAATTCTAATGCAAGTTTGAGAATTTTCGGGCGTTACAATCCCCCATACCTTATAAAAAGTTCGTCCTCGAACTTAGAACAATTCTGGGTACTAGTTGCCTCTTCTGCGGTGTGACTGTGCCAAATGACTTTGACTAATGGTACTTCCTTGTTCCGCAATTTCTTAACCGCTCGATCTATTATCCGAATAGGCCGACTATCATAGCCGAGGTCTTCGCGGACTTGTCTGAGTGGCATCTGGGATATGCTTCTTCAAGATAGAGACATGAAATACATTATTCCTGGGGTAGCTCTAGCTCATATGCTACCTTGCCCACTCTTCTGATAAGGTATGGTCCCACATATGGGACTAAGTTTGCCCTTCTTCCCAAACGCATTACTCCTTCATGGGAGCTACTCGAGGAACACCAATCCCCAACTAAAACTCTAAGGTGCTGCAGATAGCTCTTGCGGCTCACTCTCTATCCTCTGATCTGGTATCTGCTACTAGATCCTCAAGCTCTAGTTCTTCTGCTCACCACTCTCAGGAGATCTACACCTCCACCCATAGAGAGCCTCGTAGAGGGTGCCATGCCGATAATGGCACGATAGTTGTTGTTGTATGCAAACTCGCTAGACCCAGAATATTTGCACCAACTCCTTTGAAGTCTAGGCACGCGCTATATCTTGATGCACGGTTCACTCGCTCCATCGACCATCCGTCCGAGGATCGGCTTCGACTTTAACGGCTAATGCGTGCGATACACACTCCGTAAGGTTGTGATGTTTATCGGTATAAATGGTACGTGGGACTCCATGATGACTCGGATCTCACTCGATACAACTGAGCTAGCTTCTCCATGGAGTAGGATATCTTGATAGCTAAAAGGCTTAGTCAACATGTCGACTATTACCTAGATGGCATCAAAACCATTCGTGGCAGGTAGTCCCACTATGAACTCCATAGAGATATCCTCCCACTTCCATTCTGTACGTGGCAAATCCTCAGATTCGTCGCTGATGTTCGCCTTGACCTCAGACAGTGGTGAACATAGTCTGGCGATATGTCTTCATCCGCCACCAAAACGCTTTTTCTTGGTCTTGATACATTTTGGTGGAACTCGGATGCATCACATAAAGGAGTGTGAGCCTCATCTAAAATCTATCTGTGAGCCTCTCTAAACACCGTAGCTCCTCATGGATGTCAGGCATCACCAAAATACAACACCCCACTATCGGACACTCTGAATTCTCTACTTTCTGATTCTGTTAGCCCTTGCTTGATTTTCTGAATTTCAGGGTCCTGATCCTGAGTTGACTGAATATCACCAAGCAAGGTAGACTCTAAGGTCATAGTAGAGAGCTGTCCCACTATAAGCTCGAGACCGAAATCTACGATCTCCTTCTGTAGGGGCGGTGACATGGTTGTAAGAGATAATAAGGTAGCACTGGACTTTCTGCTGAGTGCGTCTGCTACCTTATTGGCTTTTCCGGAATGGTAGAGGATATCAATATCATAGTCTTTGACCAGCTCTAGCCATCTGCGTTGTCGCATATTCAGATCCTTCTGAGTGAAGAAGTACTTCAGACTCTGATGATCTGTATATACTCTACACTGGGCTCCATACAAGTAATGTCTCCAAATCTTGAGAGCGAACACTACTGCTACAAGCTCAAGGTCATGAGTAGGGTAATTCTTCTCATAATCCTTGAGTTGTCTGGAGGCATAGGCAATCACCTTTCCGTCTTACATCAGTACTGCTCATAATCCCAATTTAGAGACATCACTGTAAATGTCGAAGCTATCTGTATTTCTTGGTAAGGCTAAGATAGGAGCACTGGCCAATCTCCTTTTGAGCTCGCTGAAGCTGTTCTCACAGTCCGTCCTGAAATTTTCTTTTCTTTCTAGTGAGAGCGTGTGGGGAGGCTATCCGAGAAGTCCTCTACAAACTTTCAGAATAACCTGCTAATCCCGTAAAAGCTTCCGATTTCACCGGCATTCTTCGGTCTTTTCCGCCATTCATCGCTTCTATTTTCTGGGGTCTACCATGACACCATCCTTTGAGATGATGTGACCCGGGACACTGATCAAGCCAAAATTCACATTTCGTGAACTTGGCATATAGCGATCTACAAGTGTCTGTAGTACTGTCTTCGGGTGCTCGCATGTTCTTCCCGAGTTCCTGAGTAGATAAGGATGTCATCGATGAACACGATAACAAACTTATCTAAGTACTCTCTGAATACTCTGTTCATGAGATCCATGAATGTAGCTGGAGCATTTGTCACGCCAAAAGGCATGACTACGAACTCGTAATGTCCGTATCTGGTCCTGAATGCTGTCTTCGGTATATCACCCTCCTTGACTCTGACTTGGTGATATCCTGATCGGAGGTCAATCTTAGAGAACACTGCTGCTCCCTTAAGCTGGTCGAACAGGTCATCTATCTTGGGAAGAGGATACCTGTTCTTGATCGTGACCTGATTCAGTGCTCTGTAGTCTATGCATAGTCGCATGCTTCCATCCTTCTTCTTCACGAACAATACAGGCGCTCCCCATGGTGAGTGACTAGGGCGATGAAGCCCTTGTCAAGTAGCTCCGTAGTTGCTCATGAAGTTCCTTCACTTCTCTGGAGCCATGCGGTAAGGCGCTTTGGAAATAGGATTGGTGCCGGGGAAGAGCTCTATCTCAAATTCAATCTCACTGACTGGTGCTAGGCCTGGTAACTCTTCAAGGAAGACTTGGGTAGTCACATATAACTCGGACCTCTGCTAGCTGTTGGTCCTCGTCCCGGCCGGTATTGACTACATGTGCTAGGTACCCGTACATCCCGAATCCATCAACTTCGTGCCTTCATAGAGAAATTTTGCTTTTCTCTTTGGTTCTCCGATGTACTCGGTAGTACGCTCGGGTTGGAACACGACACCATTACTGCACTCTATGGAAGCACCGTATCTAATCGGAAATCTATTCCAAGGATGACGTCGTGAGTCGTCATTTCTAGCGAGGATCGGATCACAAAGTGTTCACATCGCGCTATAATGCAGCCTTGAGCCGCGTGGTGGACGCCATAATCTCTCCCGAAGGTAGTCTAACCACTGAGTACCTCTGGAGCTATTGCTGACTTTGCGGCAAACGCCCTAGCTATATAAGAATGGGTTGCCCAGTATCAAATAGAACATTGCTTACTTGAAAAATGCTGTCGACTGTAAATAACCGGCCGAGACATCGCTACGCCCTCTCCGGGTGAGTGAGTAGATCCTCGATTCGCCATAGTCGGAGGGGCTTCTAATCTGCCACTGGCTGATAAGTGGACCTTCTAGAGCGGCCTGATCGATATAATCGAGCGGTGGCCTCGCATGCCGAATCTCTGTGGGTGAGGAAGACCGGTCTTGTTCGGGCACTGCTTGGCCATGTGCCCTTCTTTGTCCACATTCAAAGCATCCTCGTGTGCCCCTGCGACAAACCCCTGGGTGGAATTTCCCACAAGTAGCACACTTTGGATAACTAGGCCGCTTGCTAGATGGTCCTCCTTTTGGGTCACTCCCTGATTTGCGCTTGCTGTTGGAGTTCCCTTTCTAGTTGGAGCTGTGGCCTTGCTGTTTTTGAGTGTGAGAGTTTCCTTGGCCCTTGGACTCTGAGGAAACTTGCTTCTGCTGCTTTATGCTGTTCTGGTAATGCTCTGTGGTCAAGGCACTGCTCACTAACTCCTCTGTGGTTTGTGGCCTATGTATGCCACCAGCCACGTTCACTGCTATCTCTGGCCTCAGCATCTTGAGCATCAACCGGATTCTTTCCTTCTCTGTGCTGACTAGCTCTGGGCATAGGCGAGCCAAGCTATTGAATTTCTTCACGGCTTCCTCAACTGAAAGATTGCCCTGACAAAACTCAGTGAACTCGTCGTAGTGGCGGTTTGTAACCCGTATGTGAAAGAACTCCTCGAAGAATTCTTTCTCGAAGTCAGCCCATGACATCTGGTTCACTGGGTGCTTCGTTATGATTCTTTCCCACCACATGCGTGCGTCTCCTGTCAGGTAGAAGGAGGCACACTTCACCTTTTCGTGTTCTGGCCAGTCCAGAAGCTCCATCGTGCTCTCCAGTGTTTTGAACCAGGCTTGTGCATCCCATGGTTCACTAGTGCTTGAGAAGTTCTCTGGCTTGACTCGCTGCCACTGGATCAGATAGGCTTCCTTTCTTGGCTCAACTGCTCTGGTCTTGTGTCATTGGTCTTGTGGTCAGGAGTTTGTGGAGGTGGAACCTCTAAGACCACTGGAGTCGTCAAATTCGGTTCCGGGGTGACTATGGGGTATTCTGATTAGCCTTTAAGGTGGCTATTTCATTCGTCATCATCTAGTCATTCTTATGTAGAGCCAATAATCGTCAGAAGGTCTGGGAGGCACCGAACGCCGCCTGCTCTTGGGGCTCGAGAGCTAATGCCCTTCTAGTCGGGCCCCTCGTGCCATTTCTAAAGACATAGAGGATGGAATATGAATAACTATTACAATCATAATTGTATAACTATCGTTATCATGTTATATACTATCACATACTATCATGCAGCAGTTTATTTATAAACATGAACTATAGCAAAGGAAGTAAAGCATAAATAAAGTAGAGGTATTTACTTGATGTAGGTTTATGTCATGTGTGTGTGTAGGAGATTATTCGCCTGCGATACCACTGAACAACCCGGCTTCCGGTTGTATACGGGTACCGAGCATAGGCAGCTATATTATACCGCACTAAAGGTGGCTAATTAAAATTTTACCTCTACTAATGACACATTTGATGAAAGGTCTACTATAGACCTCTGCTACATATGCTAAGGAGGAACTAAACATCCCAACCGAGCTAGGGCTAGACTAACCGACCTACTCGCTGACTGCCGCTATATCCACGATCGAGGGTCGATCGTCGTTTCATCTGTCGTTGGCACCGATGTGGTCGATCGGCCGCAATCGGTCCGATGATTTGGACGGATCGCCGGGGATCTTCAGCATATCTGATCCAGCCGGCACTGCAATGGCACCACTTCAGATGGGCCGTCCGGTAGCAGCATCGCTAGAACCGCTGTATCAGATATATCCGTCTGGACCCATGCACATCCGAGCGAATGGCTAGGACAGTTCAGATCTGTAATAGTCGATCGGTACGTCTGTAATCGTGAGACCGATCGAGTTCGATTTCGCCCGAACTCGATTTCAAAGACTCATAGAATCTCACACAACAATTCTAAAATCAATGGAAATACACTCTAACAACTATTAACTAGCATTCTAACATAATTACTAACAAACTAAATAAATCTCCCATGATTTAAACACTCTAAGGTTCAAAATTGCATAAAAGAAGAAATACTAAGACTTCTACTATTTAAGTTTGCTAAAACCCCTGAGGATCTTTTATTCCAGTTCCTTCGACACACATCTTGATCTGCATTGACCTCCAGCCTCCACTGCTAGTCCACTTTTCCTTTACCTTTATCTGCAGTATAAGAAAAGTAGTATCTATAAGCTAAAAAGCTTAGTAAGAAACCATCTACCTCACAAAAACATGCAACGATGCAAATATGATTTTAAATCATGCTATTTAAAACATATGCTGGATATACTGAATAAACTAAGCATGACATGGCATATGAGCATACAATCATGACATATCTAAAGCTAAACATAAAGCCATCATGCATATTCACAAGGAAAAAGTAAACTGATACTAAGAACTGAGCTACGCTAATACTGATCTACTGCTAGAACTGTACTGAATTATTAAACATGCTGCTGAGGGGCCCGACAACTGTACGTGCTATGCGCACATCTCTAACTAGACCCGGGGTTGCAAGTCCTGAATTTAGTAGAGCTACTAGGTTATCTAAACCTAGGGACCGACTATGGGAGCCCGATGGATATCTAATCGATGCGGTGTTGAAAAGTAAAATTGTATAGCTAAACCTAAATTGTTTCTAGGTTATACGAACCTAGAGCTAGGTTGTCTGAACCTAGAGGCTGTGGGAGCCCACCCATTGGACCGTAGTCCCATATAAGCTAGAATAAACTGATTTACTAATTTAGATGCTTCTAATGCATTCAACTGTGCTAATAAAGATGCCTAAGTTGCATTCTTTTCTAAGATGGTTCTTTAATCGAACACCTAGTGCGCTTTAACTTCCCTCTCTATTAGGGAGACTACCTTTAGGCACCCAACAGCATCTAAACCTCCAACTGAAGGAGAAAAGATGTGTCCGGCCCATCTAAAGGTACTCACTAAATCCCTAAACCTGCGAGGAGGGTTAAATACACCCTATGTGTTGAAAACATACGCATATAACTAAACTAATGCACAGGAAATCACACGGTAGCTATTATACTGCAGGTGAGGGGTTTCTTACGATACTGCATGGAAGTATGACATTATAATAAAATAGAGTGCAATAAATATAGATTATTCTAATGAAATACAAGTAGATGTGCGTCCAAACATGCATAAAAGTGTATATAATCTACGCACATCAGTCATTAGGTATGCACTCAATGCATTTCCAAATATTTGTTTCTTTTACTTGCTTTTATGGTTTTCCCCTATTTTTGATGTGTGCCAAAGGGGGAGAGATAGTGACTTCAGGGGAGTTGTTTAACTCAGGGGGAGAATTAAAAGATAAATTGCTTGTTTATTTAATTTTTGCATATTTTAACTTAACCTTGAACCTTGGTTGCCAAACATCAAAAAGGAGGAGATTGTTGGTGCAAGTTGCATCAGAATCAAACCTAAGTTTTGAAGTTGTCAAACGTTCAAGTTAAGTCTTGTTGTGATCTAACAAGTTGACTGAGTGTGCAGGCTGTTTACTCAACCAGAAAGACCTAGTTGGAGGCTAGGCAGGAGAAATCTTAGCAGATCATGGAACCCAGGTGCAAGTCTAAGTGGGTCGAGGAGACCCAAAGCTTGGCAGTACGATCGAGAGGTCTGGAGGATCGAAGATCAAGGAGAAAGTCCTGGCGGGCCGATCAAAGCTAAGTGAAAAGTCCAAATTAGATCTCGAGGATCTAAGTTTGGCAGGTAGGTTGAGGTAACAACTGGAGCAGCGAAAGTGAGGTCGAGTTCCTGTAGGGAACAACCTTAGGTCACTGATCCAATTGAAGAAATCGGGAAGGTTTCCAAGTTGAGATCGAGACAATTCTACTGTCTTTTATATTACTCATGCATTATTATTATTGTTGTGCTAACATCTATTTTGTGGGTTTATTGCCTAACACTGTTTTGTAGGTCCGACTGGATCGGTCGACCGAACCGCAGGATTGGTCGACCGAACAAGGAAAAATCAATACAGTATTCAGATCAGATCAGAGTCCGATCAAACATTGATCGAGCGACCAAACAATATTATCAGTCGACCGGACCATGATGACTCAGCACCAGTTCATCAGCATCGATCAGCAGTAAAGGAAAAGAAGTGGATCGGTCGACCGAACATAGGGATCGGTCGACCGAACCAATCAACATTAATGGTGCATTAACTGTTGATCTCGGCAAATCATGACGAATAGGCAAGGAAGCTCTTCGGTCGACCGAAAAGTTGGATCGGTCGACCGAACCCTTTATGATCAATAAATACAAAAGATTGAGGCAGCGTCAGACTCCAGCTGGGAAGGAAGGGAGCGGGTTCAGTCGACCGAACAGTGGGATCGGTTGATCGAACATCCAGTACACCTATAAAAGGAGGCTTAAATACTGCGACAAAAGAACACTTCTGTGTTGGGTATTTCGGGCCGCAAAAATCGCTTTTTGCGTTGCGGAAACCCCGAATCTCATGCCACCGGATCCGTGCGAAGTTATAAAACAAAATTTTATACGTGTACGAGTGTCTCTTACCTAGATCTACACTAGATCTACAAAGAAAAAGAGATTACCCTTGATGCGAAGCCCTTCGCACATCTCGCTCGTCCAAGGTTCGCCGGATCTCAAGGTTGTCAAGTGTACAACCCTCTATGTGTATCCACATGAACAAATCGATGGAGACTGTAACACCCACTAAGATTTTAAGATAAATAAGAGAATGATGAATTTTGCCTTAGAAAAATAATAAGAAGTGAGTTGAAGCAAAAAGAAATAAAGTGAAATAAAAAGAAGAGGAGGTCAAGGATTGAACCTTGAACCTCTTATACTATAATAGATAGAATTAATTAGTAGAAACCAATTGGGATAGAGAGAAGATATTGATAGCAAGGAAAGGGAATGCATGATAAAGATAGGAGTAAAGATCTAAGAAGAGAAAGCAAGAAAAGAGCAAGAGAAAGGCAATTTGCCTTCCTCCCTTCCTCTCTCTTTTCCCTCTCTTGTCGTGACCTTAAATGAAGAATTAAGGGGATTCATTCCCCCTTGTTTCATCATGAATGATGAGAATAAATTAGAAAATAAAATAAAAAAAATAAAATAAAAAAAAAGGCTAAGGGAGAAGGAAAGCAAAAAACCAAGTTTGCTACCTCTTCCCCCTTAACATAAAAGAGAATATGTAAAGGGAAAATTCTATTTTCTCTCATTTTTCTCATTCACCCTCTCCCTCACCGAAACCTCAGTCCCCTCTCCTCCATCTTCGGCCCTAAGCCAAGGTTTTCTCCTAAGAAAGCCTAAGATACAAGGAGGACTTAGCAAGGGAATCAAGGGAAGGGAACAAGAAGAAGAGGCTACTTCTTCCATCATCACACCTTAGATCCACAAGCGAAAAGGATGTAAGCTTCCCCTCACCTGTGGTACAAGGCTTTTTTATATGATTTTCGGATTTTATGAGGATTAGAAAACCTAGAAAAGAATTTAAGAAAATTCGGCCAAAGAAGAGTTTTTTCAAATCTAGGAAGGTTTAAACAAGTCCTCACTTCATGATATTTTTCTATGCTATGTAGGAAGGTTTTTCCTTCTTGTTTTTATACCTATATGATGCTTGATCAGAGGAGTACCTAACCCTAGAATTTTGGCCAAAAATATTTTCAAAAGGTTGGAGAAATCATTGTTTAACCAAACTAGTACAAGATTTCCCCCATGAACTACTAAGGATCTTTTATTGGTTTTCTTGCTTGGAAGTTACTTGGAACCAAAAGAAATCCACTCATATGTTTCGGCCAAGAAAAGGGCTTAGGGTTAGGAAGACCTTTAAATTTAAGTAACCATGTTTGTATGATAGAATATAGAGTTCTCTTAAAGAACTGCATGTTGAATATTGCTAGAAATTCATGAACTCTTATTTTAGATTTTCGGCCATGATAAGATGGATAGCTTAGAAAAGCTTAAACAAAATTTTATCATGCTCAAGACCTCTGTAATATTATGATATGGAAGTTGTTTGATGCTCTTATGCTTAATTAGAGTATAGAAAATTTAGTTACATGATATATGACATGTAAGATCACAAGGGTCCTAGCTTGTTTATGAACCAACTTTGTATATGATGTTCTTAGTAATTTTTACCATGAAACTTACTTAGGTTTCCATGCTTTAGGCCACTTAAAACCTAGTTTAGGGATTGGTAGGTTTCGTCCATGAGGAAAAATAAAAGAAAAAGGGAAAGAAACCTAGGAAGCCTAAGACACAATTCACATGTATGTTTATTATGCTTGTCTTTATATATGCTATGAAACTTGTAAGACTTCTTATGTTTTTAGGCTATTTGAAGCAAGTTTATACACTGATGAGTCTCATCCAAGTAGGGTTTAAAAGACCTAGAAGCCTTAGAATTGAAACCAATGGTGTTAAAAATGCTTCTTATGGAAATATGATAATATGTTGATTGTGTCACATGCTTGTATAATTTTTCCATGACCTAAATGGGCCATTGTATGTTTCGGCCATGAAGGGATAGATGCCCTAGAAACCCTAGAACAAAAATTAAATATGCTTATGTCACTCTACATGAAATATGATAAGTAGAAAACCAAAGTTCTCATGCTATATGTTATTTAGTGACCTAAATGAGGCTAGGGTAAGCTTCGGCCATACCTATTGTATGATGTCTTATTATGAATTTATATATGATGTTAGTTCAAGTTCACATGCTTCTATACTTGTTTTTAGCCCTAAGGAATACTTGTTAAAAGTTTGGCCATGACATATGTTAAGGGCTTGAAGAACTTAGTAACTAGCTCAAATGTGCTTACTATGTTACTTGGAAAAAAATGCTATAAATATGGTTTAAGGTTTCCATGCTTTCATGACATTTGAGACCTTGTTTCACATCTGATAGGGTTCGGCCACATCAGTTTAGGGACTTGGAAAACTTAGAAACCAAGTTAATCATGCTTATAATGCTTCCTATGAAATTGATGTGATGATAATTTAGGTTCCACATGCTTGGGGGTTGTTTTTACCTAAATTGAGATCTAAGGGGGTTCGGCCATGATAAGAACCCAAGGGATTAGGAAGCTTAGAACCCAAGTTAACTATGTTACCATGTTTCTTATGTTAGTATAATCACATGATACACCCTTATGCTTAAACATGTATGCTTGTGATTTATACTTTCCATGATATGTTATGTGCTTAGAATATGCATGCTTTCATGATATGCTATGTGGATAGAAATATGCATGCTTTGATGATATGCTATTTGCTTAGAATATGCTTTCAATGCTATGTAAGCATGCTTTTGATATATGCTGCATGCATACTTTGTGATATGTGTGGATAGAAATATGCATGCTTTGATGATATGCTATGTGGTTAAATTATGCATGCTTGATGATATGCTTTATGCTTAAGATATGCATGTTTTTATGATCTATGCCTAAGTGATGCATAATATTATGATATGATGTATGCCTAAGTGATGCATATCTTTATGACATGATGTATGCCTAAGTGATGCATACTTTTATGATATGATGTATGCCTAAGTGATGCATACTTTTATGACATAATGTATGCCTAAGTGATGCATACTTCTATGATATGCTATGTGACTAAATGATGCATTTTACATTACTTTACTAAGGCTTGTACCAAGGTGGACTCCTAATCAGTCCCTAGGCCTTGGTTGGGCTAGTAAAAATAAAGGGATGGGCTCGCCCTAGGCCTTGTTGTGTGAGCTAGGGATGGGCTCCCTCAGCGCCTTCTATGGATGTGTGATAGTTCCTAGTATGATTCAAGACTTGCTACCTTGGATATACTTAGCCGAATGTTATCTATGGGTACAACCTAGGATATACTATATTGATATTACGTTCAAGATATATATGTAAGAAGAAATGGTTTTAAAGATCATGAGACATACACATGTTTTGGGATACATGTTTTCAAAATCATATTGCATATACCTTATGATCATGTCGGATGATGCTATGATTTATGATATGTCATGATTAGATATGATTATATGTTATATTTCATGATGATATGCCATGCTACCTTATGATGATGCTATGATATGCCATGATTAGATATGATTATGTTATCATGCTATGCTTTAAGAGATGATGTGCCATGATTAGATATGATTTTGTTATGTTGCATGATATGCTTAAAGAGTATGATATGTTATGCCATGACTAGTTAAGATCATGTTATGTTGAGATATTCTTTGATCATGTGATGATTTTCGGTTTTAGTGAGTAGGAAAGGAACTTACTGAGCCATGAGTGCTCACAGCTTACTTTCCTTGTACCACAGATAAAGGAAAAAGCTGGATGTGCTAAAGGAGCAGCAGGAGAGGCAAGGAGATGTGTGTGGCTGTGGCTAGGCAACTAAATAAGAACCTGCTTTAAGAACTTTTAAGAATTACGCTTTGGTTTCATAAATTGTAGTACTAAATGGGTGACTTGATGTTATGTTTCTATTTATCTTGTTATCATGTTATGGAAACCATATTAGTGTAGTTCGGGTATGCAAACAAAAGAAAAGTTTTATTAATCTAAGAAAAATTATTTTAAGTCTTCCGCTGTAATATGTACGTAGAGTATCGTAGCCCCGTCCCTTAGGGTTAGCAGGGAGGGCGGGCGTTACAGAGACAACCTCTAAAGATGTGCTAGCAACCTTAGAGGATCAGAAATGGTGGAGGAGAGGGAGAGAAGAAAGGTAGAGAGAAAGAAGAAGGAGGTTACCAAAACAAAATGAAACTCACCCTTTGAGTTAAAGTGGCCGGCCACTTCAAGAAGGCTTTTAAACCTCCATGGGATATCAAGAGTCACAACTCTTGATCTCCCTCATGAGGTGGCACACACATGTGCTAGCCTTGATGATGTGGTACATCATAATTAGCCCACTCAATGTCAACTCACAAATGAGGTGGCAATGGTCAAGTCAAACTTGACCTTTCATCTTCCACTCAAGTCAAGTCAAACTTGACCACTTCTCTCCCATGGTTGATCAAATCTAACCATTGGTTCAAGTCAATTTTTAATTTAATGAATCTCTATTCATTGAAATAAATTGGCTCAATGAGTCTAAGTCCAAATTAGACTCATTTAACACATAAACCAAATTGAGTCCAACTCAATTAGTTTACTTTGGATTATTCTTAATCCAATTTAGTTCATCACATGAACCTAATCCTCTTGGTTCATCAAATGACCCTAATCTCCATCTAATTGCCCTTTGTGTGTGACCCTATAGGTTCTTGTAACGTTGGCAATGCTCCTAAACCCATTTAGAAGTATAAGTAATGAACGATATCTAGCAACACATCATTACTACCCAAGTTACAAGAATGTTGAGATCCAACATCACCTTGTGACTACTAGTTGTGACCCTTCACAATATATGACAAGTGTCCTTCTATCCTTAACATCTAGATTGATCAATATGAGGCATAGACCGTGTCATCCTCTAATCAATATAAATCTTGAATCCCAAGTAGACTCACTCAATCAAATGAGCTCAACATCTCATATTGACTCATTTGGGCATGGCCAAACACTTAGTGGTCTCACGCTATCAAGAATAATGATGTCATTCTCGTCATATAGGAAGGATAGATCCCATCTACATCGCTCACATCCCTCCGCATAATTTATTACATACCAAGTAATCGCCTTTATAGTCCATCCAGTTACGGGTGACGTTTGACGAAGCCAAAGTATGTAACTCATTATGTAGGGAACCATGGTGACTTCTGTTGGTGCGGGAAGCATCCGACGATCGAACCCAAGTTTTGATAATGGCAAAGGGTTCAAAGTTAAGTCTTCTAATTATCTAACATGTTGAATGAGTGTTTCAGGAAAGTTCTAACTGCGGTTAGGCAGGTGAAAACCCTAGGGGGTGGTAACCCTAAGTCCTAGGGGGTGGTAACCCTAGGTCCTAGGGGGTGGTAACCCTAGGTGGAGGAAAGTCCTAGCTGCGGTTAGGCAAAGGGAAAACCCTAGGGGGCGGTAACCCTAGGTCATAGGGGGTGGTAACCCTATGCGGAAAGTCTTGGTAGGTCGATGGCTTCAGGCAAAAGTCCTAGGGGGTGGTAACCCTAGGTGGAAAGTCCTGGTGTCGCGAACCAGGTGAAAGACTGGACTAGCCGGGAAGCGGATGTCCAGCAGAAAGTCCGAAAGCGTCGAGTGCTGAGCAAAAGTCCAGTCGATCTGGAGGATCGTACTGGCAGCAGGTAAATCTCCGGGAACAGTAGGCGTCGGGTCGACCTAGGATTTCCGGACGGAAATCCGAAGTCAGATCCGGACAGTCCGGAGACTGTCATAATATTCTTTATCATATTTATACTGTTGTTTTATGCTAACTTTGTGTTGCAGGATATTGTTTGGGACTAACATATCTTGCAGGTACAAAATAATGATGTTTTCCCTCAGATGAATAGTGTCCGAGGCGCCTCCATGGAGCTTGGAGGCACCTCGGGTGCAAAACCTGAAGCTGGCTGCGAAGTGGAGCTGGAGGCGCCTTCATAGGGATTGAAGGCGCCTTGGAGCTTTGATGAAGGTGTTAGGTTTTTTGGGCCGCGAAAATCACTTTTTCGCGTCGCGGAAACCCCGAATCACCCTAGCCAACGGATCTCGTGCGAAGAAAAATCGAAAAACATACGAGTACGAGTTACAAAACTTCTATATCTACATGATGAAGATCTTTACCCTTGTTGCGTGCCCCTTTTCGTATCCCGCTCGTCCAAACGATGTCGGATCTCAAGAGTATCAAGATAGATACTCCTCTAGAAGTATCCACACGGACTTGTAGGTGGAGAAAAAAACACACAAAGAGGTGTGCTAGCACCTATGTGTGGTTCGGCCAAGTTGAGGGGAAGAGGGAGAGGAAGAGAGCTCCAAGAGGAAGAAGGAAGATAAATGCACACTTGAATGAAAAATTGAATTCTCATTCAAACAAAAGTGGCCGGCCACTCTCCATTGTGTAACTCCCAAAATTGCATTAAGTGCAATTAATGTGAAGCTATTAAAGAAAATGGCTTTGTAACTTCCATGAGGTGGCACCTATGATGATGTGGAGTAACATCATTGGTCCATATCATTGCCAACTCACCAATGAGGTGGCATAAAGTCAAGTCAAACTTGACTTTTAATCTTCCTCTCAAGTCAAGTTAAACTTGACCAAATCTCTTCCATGGTTGATCGAATCCAACCATTTGATTCAAGCCAACTTAATATAATGAATCTAATTCATTTAATTAAATTGATTCAATGAGTCAAAATCTAAATTAGACTCATTGAACACATGAATCAACTTGAGTCGAACTCAAGTTAGCCCAATTAGGATTACTCTTAATCCAATTTGATTCATCAAATGAATCTAATCCTCTTGGTTCATCATATGAACCTAATCTCCATCTAATTGTCCTAAGTGTGTGACCCTATAGGTTCTTGTAACGTTGGCAATGCCCTAAACCCATTTAGGAGCATAAGTAGATATCTAGCAACACATCATTACTAAGTTACAAGAATGTCGAGATACATCACCATGACTCCTCACAATATATGACAAGTGTCCTTCTATCCTAGACATCTAGATTGATCAATGTGAGGCATAGACCGTGTCATCCTCTGACCAATCTAAATCTTGAACTCCAAGTAGACTCACTAAATCAAATGAACTCAATATCCTATATTGACTCATTTGGGCATGGCCATGCACTTCGTGGTCTCACTCTATCAAGAATACCGATGTCACTCCCGTCATATAGGAAGGATAGATCCCAACTACATCACTCACATCCCTCCGCATAATTTGTTACATACCCAATCGAATTTTTATAGTCCACCCGACATACTGGGTGGCTGAACGCAAAACTAGTACATAACTCCTTATGTGATCTATGACTGGTCTAAGGACGAGTAGTCATACTAATAGCCACATGAGAAAGTATATGACACTCATATAACGATCCATGATACTTTCTCATGGCGGGTCATTCAGTATACATTCTCTAATGTATACCCATGTGTCAACTTGATATCTCTATATCCATGACTTGTGAGATCAAGTCATCGAGTTGACCTACATGCTAGTCTTATTGCATTAACATTGTCCCTGAATGTTAATACTCGACTAGGAATGATTAAGAGTAGTATTCCCTATATCATCTCACTATCGGTTCAACTAACTGATTGATATAGGTGAGAACCGTCTACTCAAGGACATTATTATACTTAGTTTATTTGGCACCAATACAAGTAAGTATAATAACCAAAATCCAAATGCCTTTATTTATTTAGAATATGATACAATAAGTCCAAAATACAATCATCAAATGATTGGCTCTAGGGCTCTAGCTAACAGAAGGCGCCTTCAGGTTAGGATAAGCAGCAGTCAGCGGAGGTTATCACAGCGCAGGAACAGGGATAAATTTTGGGGTTCAAGGCGCCTTGACTGGCACTGGAGGCGCCTTGAACGTTCAATAAAAGGACATCTCGACCAGCAGCTTGAGATATCTTCTTCCAAGTGAACTATCTGCTACATGCTGCCTACGAGACGATCCCGAACTGCTGCAACGACACCCCGACAACCCGGAGCTTCAGATTTAGTCCTTTGTTGTCGGTATAATCTTTTACTGCTTTGAATTGTAATTAGTTTGTAATAGTTTTTACGAGCTTATAGTTGTTGCCCACGGAAAGCGATCAAGGATCGCAGGCCTTCGAGTAGGAGTCGATCAAGGCTCCGAACGAAGTAAAATATCTCGTGTCTCTCTGTGTGTGTTCGTTCTTTATTCCGCTGCGTGTTTTAACTCCGATAGTTTTACGATTCCGATAAACGAAAACGAATTAGCCGCGAGCGCTATTCACCCCCCCCCTCTAGCGCATCTCGATCCAACAATTGGTATCAGAGCGGGGTCGCTTTGAACTGGTGCAACCACCATTCAAACATTTTTCATGGCTTTGTCATTTTACGCCTTTCGTTTTTTCCCTCCAAAATTATTTTCAAAAAATTCATTTTCATCCTTTCACGGTTTATTTGTATTGATAAAAAATTGAATTTGGAAAATTTTGAAATAATATTTTTTAAATATTTTTTAATAATATTTTATTATTATTTTATTATTTTTTCTCGAAACTCGTAAATTTCTATTTCTATCCTTCTACCACACTACTAATCCAGGATTAAGTCCTGGGACAAGTTTTTTGCTCACTTTTTCGTGCAAGATTCAATGGCTCTCCAAGAAGGCTATAGCACCACTCGTCCACCGCTTTTTTCCGGCGAAGACTTCGGCTACTGGAAAGGCCGAATGGAGTCGTACCTACAAACCGAGTTCGATGTCTGGATGATCACCAAGACTGGGCTCGAAATACCAACTGACGGCACCGGCATGCCACTACTGTACGAGAACTGGGACGCTAACCTTATCAAAAAGGTAGAAGCAAACGCAAAAGCAACGTATACACTACAATGCGGCTTAACGAATAAGGAGCTGAATCGCGCCGGCCCATTCTCAAGCGCCAGGGAGCTGTGGGAGAATCTGATTCAGTTACATGAAGGTACCCAAGTAAGTAAGCATAATTTAATAGACAATTTATTTGAATTAGATGAACAGTATGACACTACTTAGGTCGAGGAATGTATTTCGTTAGTTGTAGGTACAAGCAAGATAGAGGAAGCTAGAAAGAAACAGATGATGAAGGCAACATGGTCTGAATCTTCAGACAAATCAGAGACTGACGAAGAAGAAGTGACAAGCTTCCTCGCATTACCAGTACTAGCATTTGTGGCGGAAACTGAGTCCGAATACGAGACAGATACCGAAAGCGAATCTGGAACCGAGTCCGAGCGAAGCCACGGATCCGTATCCGTTTCCGAAGGTTCTAAACCCACTGTAAGTTCTTTAATTTCTAGTATTTGCTTAGATAATTCAGAAAATTTAGTTCCTTACTTACTAAAAAAGTTGGCTAAATCTAACGTCCGAGTCAAGTCACTCCAAAAGGAGGTAACAACCCTTAAGGAAGTGACTAACTCGAGTCCTTTAACTGAGCCAGTTCAAATTGGAAATTCAACCCAAGTCCAACAACTTGAGGAAGAAAATTCCAATTTGAAAACTCAAGTTAAAGAACTCAAGAACATGTTGGAACGGTTTACTTTGGGTTCCAAGAATCTGGATCTGATTCTTGGAAAACAGCGAGCCGTTTACAACAAATCCGGACTTGGATTTAAAACTAAAAGAAAATACAAATCATATTTATCATTAATAAATAGAAATAATAAAAAGGTAGTCCAAGCATGGGTAACTAAGTCCAACTTGGTCAATCAAGTTGGACTTGGTCAATATTGGGTCCCCAAGGATCAAGTCTATTACCTTGATAGACCTTATCGAGGCTATGATCCAGAGGGAGCAAAAAGAAAAACGATATTAATAAAACGAACATAATTAAAAAAAATCAAAAATCAAAAATCAAAATCAAATTAAAAATTCGAAATTAAATTATAAATTCAAAAATCAAAAATCAAAATCAAATTAAAAATTTGAAATTAAATCATAAATTCAAAATATAGATGGAGGATCCAGAATAGCTGGCACCCCCCACTGAACTACCCGACAGGATAACTGAACTTAATCTACCCGAAATGGGTAAAACAAGAGTAGATTACCCGGCAGGGTAATTAAGGCTAGTTTAAAAACGGGCTAAGTTTAACTTGAACCACAGTACCAATGAAATTTTTGGATGATAGTACGTTAGGGAAACTTGGGCATCGCATGTCTAGGAAGATATGGCTTCGACCTGGTGCATTTGGCCAAGTGGAACTGACCGAAGCTACCCTTAAATGGATCCTAACTAGTTAGACCAAGGATTAGTATTAAGTTCAATGGGTAGGACTATTTGGAAAACCTCGAAGGCATGGTTACTTTAATGAGCTCCGTGTGACTCACCATAGCCCAGAAGTTTATTCAAAGAATGCTTACTTGTTGAAATCAAAGCTAAACCTGAATCTAACACAAAGTTAAACCAGACCCTTAAATTCAACAATAATTCATCTCACAACAATTATAGGATTCCCTGATTGACAATCTAGATCGGGTGAGATGACTAAGAAATTAAAATTGAGTTAATTATTTTAAAACTAAATTTCAAAATTATTTTAAAAACTAAATTTCAAAATTATTTTAAAAACTAAATTTCAAAATTATTTTAAAACTCAATTTCAAAATGATTATTTTAAACACAATTTCAAAATGATTATTTTAAACATAATTTCAAAATGATTTTTAAAACTCAATTTCAAAATTATTTGAAAAACTAAATTTCAAAATTATTTTAAAACTAAATTTCAAAATTATTTTAAAAACTAAATTTCAAAATTATTTTAAAAACTAAATTTCAAAATTATTTTAAAAACTAAATTTCAAAATTATTTTAAAACTCAATTTCAAAATGATTATTTTAAACACAATTTCAAAATGATTATTTTAAACACAATTTCAAAATGATTTTTAAAACTCAATTTCAAAATTATTTTAAAAACTAAATTTCAAAATTATTTTAAAACTAAATTTCAAAATTATTTTAAAAACTAAATTTCAAAATTGTTTTAAAAACTAAATTTCAAAATTATTTTAAAAACTAAATTTCAAAATGATTTTTAAAACTCAATTTCAAAATGATTTTTAAAACTCAATTTCAAAATTATTTTAAACTCAATTTCAAAATGATTTTTAAAACTCAATTTCAAAATGATTTTTATAAACTAAATTTCAAAATTATTTTAAAAATCATTTTGAAATTGAGTTTTAAAATGATTTTTAAAACTCAATTTCAAAATGATTTTTAAAAACTAAATTTCAAAATTATTTTAAAAAATAAATTTCAAAATTATTTTAAAACTAAATTTCAAAATTATTTTAAAAACTAAATTTCAAAATTATGTTAAAAACTAAATTTCAAAATTATTTTAAAAACTAAATTTCAAAATTATTTTAAAACTCAATTTCAAAATGATTATTTTAAACACAATTTCAAAATGATTTTTAAAACTCACTTTCAAAATTATTTTAAACTCAATTTCAAAATGATTTTTAAAACTCATTTTCAAAATGATTTTTAAAACTCAATTTCAAAATGATTTTTAAAAATCAATTTCAAAATTATTTTAAAACTCAATTTCAAAATTATTTTAAAACTCAATTTCAAAATTATTTTAAACTCAATTTCAAAATTATTTTTAACTCAATTTCAAAATTATCTAAAAATATTTTCAAAATTAATTTCAAATCTTTTCAAAATTTGTTTCAAATCTTTTCAAAATAATTTCAAAATCTTTTCAAAACTTAATTTCAAAATCATTTTAAAATCTTTTCAAAACTTAATTTCAAAATCATTTCAAAACTTAATTTCAAAATCATTTTAAAAATCTTTGCAAAACTAAAATCTTTTAAAACTTCATTTCAAAATTATTTGAAATTCAAAACTTATGTTTTATATCAACTGTAAAGACAACTCCATCTCACGTTCACTCAAATGCTAAACATGCTTGTTAATCTAGATTGAGTGAGATGGAAAATTAGGAAAATATTTTTTTTACCTCTCATGCTTGAACTCCTGAACTCAAGAATTTATTAAGGCATTTATTAAGGGGAAGTGATTTTAAATTGGTTTTAAAATTAGTTTTTCGTTAAAATAAAATTTTAACTTGACCTCAAAATTAAAAACTATTTTTTACTTATCTTCAAAAATTCAGGTTATTCTTAACTTAACTTTAAAATTGAAATTATTTATGACCTGGCTTTTAAATTATAACTCTTCTAGAATGTTTTCAAAGCTAGGCCTTTATGTAAAACCTCTTTAAGCTAAATACTTAATCAAGTCTTCTTTAACTAAGCTTAGTTAGACTATACTCTAAACTTAGCTATTTGGCAAGAAATTTTCTCAAGGCAATCATTTTTAAGCTAAATATATAGCTAAGTATTTTCAAATTTAGCTAAGTATTTTTTAAAGTTAAAAAAAAAATAGCTAAGTGTCTCTCAAAGCAATTGTTTTCAAATGCTAAGTTTTGCTGAAAATGCTAAGTATTTTCCAAAGCATTCTCAAAATTTCATCAAAACAATTTTTTTAAAAAAACTAAGTCTTTTTAAGGTTAAATACTTAACAAAACTATTATCTTCATAAGTTTAGCTAAGTCTTTGATAAAAGTATTTTAAATTTAAAAATCTTAGCTAAACTGAGTCTTGATCAAATTGTTTTTGCTAAACTCCCTCTTTAAAAACTAAGAATTTAAAGTGTTGTGATATCACAAACATTTGCTTAGTTACTTGTTAAAGACAAAAATAACCTTATCTTAGCTAAAAGTATCTCTCAAACTAAAGGAAATGGAAATATTAAGATTAAGCATACTTGTACTTTAGGGCTCTGATACCTGATCAACACCAATTAGATAATTTAATTGTTGCTTGGACTTAAGGACCAACTAAATAAATAACCTAAATTAAAATATTAGCTACTCTCTCTCTTCAACCTAAAAATTAACAAGTTCCTTTTCAAAAATAAGTATTACTTTATTCAAAATTAAGCTAAGTCTCTTTTCACTTAAGCTATATTTTCAAAATTCTATGTTTGCAAAAGGCTTAGCTAAGTGATTCATAGAGCAACTTTCAAACTTGTTTCAAACTTAGCCAACCTTGAAACATAACTTTATAAATTCTTGCTAAGATATTTTCTAATTTACCTTTCAGATAGGTTTGCAAAATTTTAACTCAGTGCTATCAAAATTTTAGGTGAAAATTTAACACTTATCCCATTTTTTTTCCTAGACTAATTTACTTTTCAAAAAGAAAAATTGAAAATTGTTTTCAACGGGTCTATTTTTGATAAATGGCAAAGGGGGAGAGTAGGAAATTCAAAAAGAAAACCCTGTATTAAGGGGGAGCTTCACAAAAGTTTAAGTGTTAGCTTAAGTTAGGCGTTCATATGAATTTATATACTTAAGCCTGCTCACTTAAAACTTTTTAATATACTTATGCATTTGTTTTTACTTAACTTTGAATTTGGGTTGCCATAATAAAAAAGGGGGAGATTGTTGGTGCGGGAAGCATCCGACGATCGAACCCAAGTTTTGATAATGGCAAAGGGTTCAAAGTTAAGTCTTCTAATTATCTAACATGTTGAATGAGTGTTTCAGGAAAGTTCTAACTGCGGTTAGGCAGGTGAAAACCCTAGGGGGTGGTAACCCTAGGTCCTAGGGGGTGGTAACCCTAGGTGGAGGAAAGTCCTAGCTGCGGTTAGGCAAAGGGAAAACCCTAGGGGGCGGTAACCCTAGGTCATAGGGGGTGGTAACCTTATGCGGAAAGTCTTGGCAGGTCGATGGCTTCAGGCAAAAGTCCTAGGGGGTGGTAACCCTAGGTGGAAAGTCCCGTGTCGAACCGTGTGAAAGACCTGACTAGCCGGAAGCGGTTGTCCAGCGAAGTCCGAGGCGCCGAGTCCGTGAAAAAGTCCATCCGATCCGGAGGATCGATCTTGGCGACAGTAAATCTCCCGAGTGGAGTAGGTGAGGACGCCGTTGTAGAGGAGAAGTAGGCGTCGACCTAGGATTTGGACGGAAATCCAAGTCAGAGACTCCGAGGGCTGTCACCATAATATTCTTTATCATATTTATACTGTTGTTTTATGCTAACTTTGTGTTGCAGGATATTGTTTGAGACTAACATATCTTGCAAGTACAAAATAATGATGTTTTCCCTCGGATGAACAGTGTCCGAGGCGCCTCCATGGAGCTTGGAGGCGCCGGTGCACTCAGCCTCATGGTGACAGAGGCGCCTTGGGCATTGAAGGCGCCTTGGCCCATTGAAGGCGCCTTGGAGCTTTGATGAAGGCGCCTTCAGGTTAGGATAAGCAGCAGTCAGCGGAGGTTATCACAGCGCAGGAACAGGGATAAATTTTGGGGTTCAAGGCGCCTTGACTGGCACTGGAGGCGCCTTGAACGTCCAATAAATGGACATCTCGACCAGCAGCTTGAGATATCTTCTTCCAAGTGAACTATCTGCTACAAGCTGCCTACGAGACGATCCCGAAGTGCTGCAACGACACCCCGACAACCCGGAGCTTCAGATTTAGTCCTTTGATGTCGGTATAATCTTTTACTGCTTTGAATTGTAATTAGTTTGTAATAGTTTTTACGAGCTTATAGTTGTTGCCCACGGAAAGCGATCAAGGATCGCGGGCCTTCGAGTAGGAGTCGATCAAGGCTCCGAACGAAGTAAAATATCTCGTGTCTCTCTGTGTGTGTTCGTTCTTTATTCCGCTGCGTGTTTTAACTCCGATAGTTTTACGATTCCGATAAACGAAAACGAATTAGCATCGAGCGCTATTCACCCCCCCCCCTCTAGCGCATCTCGATCCAACAACTTCAGGTCCAAGGACTAATAGTCATACTAATAGCCACATGAGAAAGTATATGACATTCATATAACGATCCATGATACTTTCTCATAGCGCATCATTCAGTATACATTCTCCAATGCATACCCATGTGTCAACTTGATATCTCTATATCCATGACTTGTGAGATCAAGTCATCGAGTTGACCTACATGCTAGTCTCGTCGCATTAACATTGTCCCTGAATGTTAATACTTGACTAGTAATGATTAAGAGTAGCGTTCCCTATATCATCTCACTATCAATTCAACCAATCGATTGATATAGGTAAGAACCTTCTACTCAAGGACGCTATTATACTTAGTTATTTGGCACCAATACAAGTATAATAACCATAAACAAATGCCTTTATATACATAAGAATATGATACAACGAGTCCATACAACAATCATCAAATGATTGGTTCTAGGGCTCTAACTAACAATCTTCCACTAGCACTAGTGCCAATCAGTATAGGCTCTAAGGCCCAATGACCTAGTGTGACCATCATGCTTTCTCTGTGCCAAAGCCTTAGTCAAGGGATCTGCGATATTAGCCGCAGTGGGTACTCTACAAATCTTCACATCTCCTCTATCGATGATCTCTCGAATGAGATGGAAGCGCCGTAGTATGTGTTTGGTCTGCTGGTGTGAGCGAGGTTCCTTATCCTGTGCTATTGCTCCATTGTTGTCACAATAGAGCTCTATGGGATCAACAATGCTAGGAACCACCCCAAGCTCAGTAATGAACTTGCGGATCCAAACTGCCTCCTTTGCTGCTTCTGATGCAGCAATATACTCAGCCTCTGTTGTAGAATCAGCGACTGTGTCCTGCTTCGAACTCTTCTAGCTCACAGCACCACCATTTATACAAAACACGAACCCAAACTGTGATCGATAATCATCCTGATCAGTTTGGAAGCTAGCATCACTGTAGCCCTTTACAGCTAGCTCGTCATCGCCTCCATATATCAAGAAATATTCTTTAGTCCTTCTCAAGTACTTAAGAATATTCTTGACTGCTATCCAGTGATATTCACCTGGATCTGACTAGTATCTACTCATCATGCTCAAAGCATACGAGACATCAGGACAAGTACATAGCATGGCGTACATGATAGATCTGTTGGGTTTTTCGGGCCGCGAAAACCACTTTTTCGCGTCGCGGAAACCCCGAAACCCCCTAGCCATTGGATCCGTGCGAAGAAAATTTTCGAAAATACGAGTACGAGTTTCAAACTATGATCTACAGTAGATCTACAAAGGAAAAACATTTTATACCTTCAAAGTGTGCCCTCGTAAATCCCGCTCGTCCAACGGTACACCGGATCTCGAAGTTGTCAACGTAGACAACTCTCTAGTGATATCCACATGAACAAGAAGTGTTCTCTAACACTCAAGGATGGAGAAGAGAGCACCACAAGTGTGCTAGCACTCTCTAGGGCTCTCGGGTAGGATTGGAAGAAGAGGAATGGAAAAGAAGAGAACACACTCCTCTAAAATCTCTATGTGACTTTCACTAACCTTTCATCTTGGATTAGATTCACTCTCCTTTCTTCTCCCTTGCTTGAAACCCACGACCAAGAGAAGAGAAGGAGCAAGAAGAGAGCTTAGGAGGAGGAAGATCACTTGAATGAGAGTTACACTTGCAAAATGAAACTCTTTTCATCTAATTAAGTGGTTTGTAACCTCCATGGGATACCAAGAGTCACAACTCTTGGTAACTCCCATGAGGTGGCACTTCACTTAAGTAACCGTGATGATGTGGAGCATCATCATTGGTCCACTTAATGCCAACTCACCAATGAGGTGGCATAAAGTCAAGTCAAACTTGACTCTTTATCTTCCTCTCAAGTCAAGTCAAACTTGACTTAATCTCTCTCATGGTTGATCTAATCCAACCATTTAATTCAAGCCAATTTAATATAATGAATCTAATTCATTTAATTAAATTGATTCAATGAGTCATAATCTAAATTAGACTCATTGAACACATGAATCAACTTGAGTCCAACTCAATTAGCCCAATTAGGATTACTCTTAATCCAATTTGATTCATCAAATGAATCTAATCCTCTTGGTTCATCATATGAACCTAATCTCCATCCACTTGTTCTTTGTGTGTGACCCAATAGGTTCTTGTAATGTTGGCAATGCCCCTAAACTCATTTAGAAACATAAGTAATGAGCGGTATCTAGCAATACATCATTACTACCCAAGTTACAAGAATGTTGAGATCCAACATCACCTTGTGACTACTAATTGTGACTCCTCACAATATATGACAAGTGTCCTTCTATCCTAGACATCTAGATTGATCAATGTGAGGCATAGACCATGTCATCCTCTAATCAATCTAAATCTTGAACTCCAAGTAGACTCACTCAATCAAATGAGCTCAATATCTCATATTGACTCAATTGGGCATGGCCATGCACTTCGTGGTCTCACTCTATCAAGAATACCGATGTCTCTCCCGTTATATAGGAGGGATAGATCCCATCTACATTACTCACATCCCCCCGCATAATTTGTTACATACCCAGTAGTCCACCCAATTACGGGTGACGTTTGACGAAACCAAAGTACATAACTCCTTATGTAGGGAACCATGGTGACTTCAGGTCTAAGGACTAGTAGTCATACTAATAGCCACATGAGAAAGTATATGACACTCATATAACGATCCATGATACTTTCTCATGGCGGGTCATTCAATATACATTCTCCAATGCATACCCATGTGTTAACTTGATATCACTATATCCATGACTTGTGAGATCAAGTCATCGAGTTGACCTACATGCTAGTCTCGTCGCATTAACATTGTCCTTGAATGTTAATACTCGACTAGGAATGATTAAGAGTATTGTTCCCTATATCATCTCACTATCGGTTCAACTAACCGATTGATATAGGTAAGAACTTTCTACTCAAGGATGTTATTATACTTAGTTTATTTGGCACCAATACAAGTAAGTATAATAACCAATAACTAATGCTTTTATTTATATAAGAATATGATACAACAAGTCTATAATACAATCATCAAATGATTGGCTCTAGAGCTCTAACTAACAATCTCCCACTAGTACTAGTGCCAATCAGTGAAGGCTCTAAGCCCCAATGACCTAGTGTGACCATCATGCTTCCTCTGTGCCAAAGCCTTGGTCAAGGGATCTGCGATGTTAGCCTCTGTAGGTACTCTGCAAATCGTCACATCTCCTCTCTCGATGATCTCTGATGAGATGGGCGTCGTAGTATGTGTTAGGTCCTTTGGTGTGAGCGAGGTTCCTTCTGTGCTATAGCTCCATTGTTGTCACAACAGAGCTCAATAGGGTCAGCAATGCTAGAACCACCCCAAGTTCAATGATGAACTTGCGAATCCAACCGCCTCCTTCACGCCTGATCAGCAATATACTCACCTCGTCGTAGAATCGCCATCAGTCGTGTGCTTCGAACTCTTCCACTCACACCACCATTAATGCAAAATACGAACCCCGACTACGATCTATAGTCATCCCGGCGGTGGTGAAGCTAGCATCATCAGAACCTTACCTAGCTCATCATTGCCATATATCAAGAAATATTCTTTAGTCCTTCTTAAGTACTTAAGAATATTCTTGACCACTATCCAGTGACTTTCACCTGGATCTGACTGGTATCTGCTCGTCATGCTCAAAGCATACGAGACATCAGGTCGAGTACATAGCATGGCGTACATGATCGATCCTATGGTTGTGGCATAAGGGATCTGATCAATGCGGTCTCTCACCTCTCTAGAAGAGGGACCTTGAGTCTTCGAAAGACTCTTGCCATGTGATATCGGTAGAAATCCCTTCTTGGAGTTCTGCATGGCAAACCGAAGGAGTACCTTGTCAATATATGTACTCTGACTTAGGCCAAGCAATCTCTTAGATCTATCTCTATAGATCTGTATCCCTAGAATGTGGGATACCTCACCTAAGTCCTTCATTGAGAAACAACTCCCTTGCCAGGTCTTGACAGACTGAAGCAAAGGGATGTCCTTCTCAATGAGTAGTATGTCATCCATAAACAATATGAGGAAGACAACTATATCCCCAACAACCTTCTTGTAGACACAAGGCTCATCTTCGTTCTTGATGAAACCAAACTGTTTGATTGCATCATCGAATCGAAGATTCTAGCTCCGAGAAGCTTGCTTTAGTCCATAAATGGACCTATGCAGCTTGCATACTCTGCTAGTATGCTTTGGATCTACAAAACCCTCAGGTTGTGTCATGTACACATCCTCGAGTAGGTTTCCATTCAGAAACGCGGTTTTGACGTCCATCTACTAGATCTCGTAATCGTGGTAAGCAGCAATAGCAAGCATGATTCGAATAGACTTAAACATCGCTACTGGAGAAAAGGTTTCATCATAGTCAATACCATGAATCTGCTTGAAACCTTTAGCTACCAAGCGACCCTTATAGATAAGTCCATCCATGTCGGTCTTTCTCTTAAAGACCCACTTACACCCAATGGGTTTTAACCCTTCAGGTGGATCAACCAAAGTCCATACTTGGTTGGTGTACATGGATTTCATTGCGGATCTCATGGCATCTAGCCATTTCTCGGAATATGGTCTCATCACAGCTTCCTGATAGGTGGTAGGCTCATCATCTATGAGCACAACGTCATCATGGTCAGACAAGAGAAATGAGTATCTCTCAGGCTGACGTTGTGAAGAGGTATGTCTACTTGAACTGGTTGTTATTCCTCAACTCTTTGTGGAACAACATCATCCACAACACTTTGTGGTTCCAGTTCAACATCCATCGAGGCATCAGTGCTATTGTTCGCATCTTGAACTTCTTCAAGATCGAACGCGCTCCCACTAGTCTTTCTAGAAACAAAGTCCCTTTCTAGAAAGACCTCAGTCTTTGCCACAACTACCTTGTGCTGACTGGGAATGTAGAAGTAATATCCCTTAGTTTCCTTGGGATATCCAATAAAGTAGCACTTGTCGGATTTGGGTCCTAACTTGTCTGAGACTTGACGTCGAACGTAAGCCTCACAACCCCAAATCCTCATGAAATACACCTGGGCATATCTCCCAGTCCATATACTATATGGTGTCTTTATCACGGCCTTGGATGGAACTCGGTTGAGTATGCTGTGTCTAGAGCATAGCCCCAAAGGTATGTCGGAAATGTGTGACTCATCATCGATCGTACCATATCTAATAGGGTATGATTCCTCCTTCGGATACACCATTCCACCGTGGTGTTCCAGGAGGAGTGAGTTGGATAGAATCTCACACTCGGCTAGATAGTCACGAAACTCACGGCTAAGGTATTCTCCACCTCGATCGGATCAAGTATCTTAATACTCTTGCCAAGTCGGGTTTGTACTTCATTCTTGAATTCTTGAACTTTTCAAAGGATTCAGACTTATGTGTCATCAAGTACACATAACCATATAACCATATCTACTGAAGTCATCGGTAAATGTGATGAAGTACCTATACGCCTCTAGCAATGACATTTAAAGGGCCACATACATCACTATGTATGAGTCCTAACAAACCAGTTGCTCTGTGCCCTCTAAAGGAGTCTTGGTCATCTTGCCTCGTAGGCATGACTCTCATATCTCATATGATTCTAAATCAAATGAGTCCAGAAACCATCCTTATGGAGTGGGATACTTGTCATTTATATGACCTAAGAGACAGATAGGTTGGTTCATGTCATTTGACTTGAACCTCTTGGTATTTATGTTATAAATAGGGCTCTCAAGGTCTAGAATATAGAGTTCGCTCATCGAGGTGCACTACAATAGAACATTTAAATAAACGGAACAACATTTGTTCTTTATTATAAACAAAACCTTTCTTGTCCAAACAAGAAGCAGATAATGTTCTTTGTTAAGGCGGGCACATAACAACAATCATCTAATTCTAGTACAAGCCGAGGGCGAGATAGATGGTAAGTTCCTAGCAACGCGTGCTCCATTGCCTACTCGTAGGTCTATCTCACCCTTTCGTCAATGTCTTGCTATTTCTCGCTTGTACATTAGTACAATAATGCAATACACATCCGTATCTAATACCCACGATGAAGAAATATAGAGGTTGACTTCTATAACATGTATACCTGAAGTAGAAATCTTATTTCTCTTCTTATTAAGGTCTTCGGTATTCCTCTTCCAATGGCCTGCTTGTCCTTGATATAGGTGACAAAGATGTTCAATCATATCGTAGCGCATCAACTCATGTTGCTTCAAGCTCAGGTTCATGGTCATGGCATAAAGAACGATCAACACATCTATCCATCTTGATGCTTTCTCGATGCGCGATAGCGTGGAGTAGCGAGGAGTGCCGAATGGGCCTGCCCCGTACCATGTTCTTGGGTGAGAACTATTCTTCGACGCATCAGCACAGTCCGGAAATTTGCTCTTGAGCTTGTCCTTCTTAAGAGCACGCAGAGAGAAGATGTTCGTGTTCGTCCATGGCAATTCTACAAGTGAAATAAATGCAAATAAGTATCATATTTTAATCATTTAATTAGGTCTTTAACTAAATGATGCTCCCACTGAATTCTATAATTCATGTGGGACAAGATCCACATCATACTAACCCTTGAGTTAGCTTTGGCGCCCAAGACTTAGTATGATCGGTAGGTAACGATTACCAATTACATCTCTATGCAACTCTTGTTTATAGGATCAAGATCCGCATTGATATTAAAACTCGAGTTAGCTTTGGCTAATACGCCCGAGAGTTAATATAAACGTGATTTTGACCTACCTTTCCAACCGTTGGAAGAATGCCTATAGTTGTACTCGATCCAACTGAGTAAACTAGGAATACTCAATCTAATTGAGTTGTACTCACCCATGCATTGATAGGTGGGACCAAGATTGTCCCTCCGTACCCTACCAAGATAGTATGTGTTGCTCTGCTTTGGCAGATTCAACAACAACATGCGATCGAGGTAGTGGTAGGTATCACGGCATGGTAGGCATTACGAGTTGACATGATTTAGATCTAATCTAAACGATGATGCGTATCATATACTCGATAGATCTAATCTAATCGAAGGGTACATCATGTGCATGACTTAGATCTAATCTAATCGTAAGGCAATAATTAATTACTTAATTAACTAGCATGCATCACATACACATAAAACAATTAATTAAATAATTAATCAAATAATTTTGTGATTATGTCATGGCCCTACTACGATCTTCTCAAGCCAATGAGAAGATCGGATGGTCAACCTAAGGTCAACAGCTTCTCAAGCTTCTTCGTTTGACCACCTTGTGTTGCTCGCGCCCTCCTCGTAACTCCGTCTCGAGTGGACCTTCCATAGCTCCAATTTTGTACATTACAATTTTGAAACTCGAGTTACATTCGAGTCTAAATCTAATTTACAACCAGAATATAAGAGAAAGGCACGACGCACAGGTCGCGAATAAAATAATAAAAAAAAATAAAAATACAAGTACAACACGCACATCACATCTCGGTGCGCAAGCCGTATTATGAATTACAACACAAATTGTCCAATCGAATTGGGTCTTTGGCCCATGACTATCACAAAAATAATATATAATCCAAAATTATATATTTTTTCATAATTTTCTGTAATTTTTCATAATTTTACAGATTTTATGAGTAAATTTTTCCCGGCGGTCCCGATTAGCGATTTCGGGCTCAATCGCGGAGCAAATCCCCTTGCGGGGTTAGGGGCAGTACCCCTACCCGCGATCTAACCATCGCGAGTTGCTCCTAAGCGATCCAAGAGCGCCTTAGCCCGCTGTCCCAAAAAATTTTGGGGCGAAACTTTCGCTTTTGGAAAATTCTTCGTGTAAGGCTGCACAAGTGCGAAACACTTGTGCTTCTAGAGAAAAATACCCATAAAACTCTAAAACCATAAAATTACAGAATATCACAGAACTGAATTTTGTCATAAAACAAAAACTAAACTCGCAAGCTACCACGTGGCTCATAATTAAAGTGTGCAGGAAAGCGCATGTTTTCCAAAACCCCTAGCCATTGGATCCGTGAAGAAAACTTAAAATACGATTACGAGTTTCAAACTATGATCTAAAGTAGATCTACAAAGGAAAAACATTTTATACCTGGCGCAATCCGCCGCTATTCAACTAACAGCGGATCTCAAAGTTGTCAACGTAGACAACTCTCTAGTGATATCCACACGAACAAGAAGTGTTCTCTAACACTCAAGGATGGAGAAGAGAGCACCACAAGTGTGCTAGCACTCTCTAGGGCTCACGGGTAGGATTGGAAGAAGAGGAATGGAAAAGAAGAGAACACACTCCTCTAAAATCTCTTTGTGACTTTCACTAACCTTTCATCTTGGATTAGATTCACTCTCCTTTCTTCTCCCTTGCTTGAAACCCATGACCAAGAGAAGAGAAGGAGCAAGAAGAGAGCTTAGGAGGAGGAAGATCACTTGAATGAGAGTTACACTTGCAAAATGAAACTCTTTTCATCTAATTAAGTGGTTTGTAACCTCCATGGGATACCAAGAGTCACAACTCTTGGTAACTCCCATGAGGTGGCACTTCACTTAAGTAACCATGATGATGTGGAGCATCATCATTGGTCCACTTAATGCCAACTCACCAATGAGGTGGCATAAAGTCAAGTCAAACTTGACTCTTCATCTTCCTCTCAAGTCAAGTCAAACTTGACTTAATCTCTCTCATGGTTGATCTAATCCAACCATTTAATTCAAGCCAATTTAATATAATGAATCTAATTCATTTAATTAAATTGATTCAATGAGTCATAATATAAATTAGACTCATTGAACACATGAATCAACTTGAGTCCAACTCAATTAGCCCAATTAGGATTACTCTTAATCCAATTTGATTCATCAAATGAATCTAATCCTCTTGGTTCATCATATGAACCTAATCTCCATCCACTTGTTCTTTGTGTGTGACCCAATAAGTTCTTGTAATGTTGGCAATGCCCCTAAACTCATTTAGAAACATAAGTAATGAGCGGTATCTAGCAATACATCATTGCTACCCAAGTTACAAGAATGTTGAGATCCAACATCACCTTGTGACTACTAATTGTGACTCCTCACAATATATGACAAGTGTCCTTCTATCCTAGACATCTAGATTGATCAATGTGAGGCATAGACCGTGTCATCCTCTAATCAATCTAAATCTTGAACTCCAAGTAGACTCACTCAATCAAATGAGCTCAATATCTCATATTGACTCATTTGGGCATGGCCATGCACTTCGTGGTCTCACTCTATCAAGAATACCGATGTCTCTCCCGTTATATAGGAGGGATAGATCTCATCTACATTACTCACATCCCTCCGCATAATTTGTTACATACCCAGTAATCGCCTTTATAGTCCACCCAGTTACGGGTGACGTTTGACGAAACCAAAGTACATAACTCCTTATGTAGGGAACCATGGTGACTTCAGGTCTAAGGACTAGTAGTCATACTAATAGCCACATGAGAAAGTATATGACACTCATATAACAATCCATGATACTTTCTCATGGCGGGTCATTCAGTATACATTCTCCAATGTATACCCATGTGTCAACTTGATATCTCTATATCCATGACTTGTGAGATCAAGTCATCAAGTTGACCTACATGCTAGTCTTATTGCATTAACATTGTCCCTGAATGTTAATACTCGACTAGGAATGATTAAGAGTAGTGTTCCCTATATCATCTCACTATCGGTTCAACTAACCGATTGATATAGGTGAGAACCTTCTACTCAAGGACGTTATTATACTTAGTTTTTTGGCACCAATACATGTAAGTATAATAACCAAAAACCAAATGTCTTTATTTATATAGAATATGATACAACAAGTCCAAAATATAATCATCAAATGATTGGCTCTAGGGCTCTAGCTAACAAGATCCTATGTCTGAAGCATAAGGGGTATGATCCATGCGGTCTCTCTCCTCTCTAGAAGAAGGACTTTGAGTGTTCGAAAGACTCACACCATGTGACATCGGCAGAAATCCCATCATGGAGTTCTGCATGGCAAATCAAAGTAATACCTTGTCAATGTATGTACTCTGGCTTAGGCCAATCAATCTCGTTGATCTATCTCTATAGATCTGTATACCTAGAATGCGGGATGCTTCACCTAAGTCCTTTATTGAGAAACAAGTCCCTAGCCAAGTCTTAACAGACTACAGCAAAGGGATGTCTTTCCCAATGAGTAGTATGTCATCCACATACAATATAAGGAAGACAACTGTGTTCCCTACAACCTTCTTGTAGACACAAGGTTCATCTTCATTGTTGATGAAACCAAACTATTTGATCGCATCATCAAATCGAAGATTCCAGCTCCGAGAAGCTTGCTTTAGTCCATAAATGGACCTATGCAGCTTGCATACTTTGCCAGTATGCTGTGGATCTACAAAACCCTCAGGTTGTGTCATGTACACATCCTCGAGCAGGTTTCCATTCAGAAACGTGATTTTAACATCCATCTGCCAGATCTCATAATCGTGGTACGCTGCAATAGCAAGCATGATCCGAATGGACTTAAACATCGCTACTGGAGAAAAGGTTTCATCATAGTCAATACCATGAATTTGCTTGAAACCTTTAGCTACCAAGTGACCCTTATAAATAAGTCCATCCATGTCAGCCTTTCTTTTAAAGACCCACTTACACCCAATGGGTTTGACCCCTTCAGGTGGATCAACCAAAGTCCATATTTGGTTAGTGTACATGGATTTCATCTCGGATCTCATGGCCTCTAGCCATTTCTCGGAATCTGGTCTCATCACAGCTTCCTGATAGGAGGTAGGCTCATCCTCAATGAGCACAACGTCATCATGGTTAGACAAGAGAAATGAGTATCTCTGGTGACGACCGCCCTCGGGATCAAGAGGTAGGTCTACTTGAATTGGTTGTGGTTCCTCAACTCCTTGTGGAACAACATCATCCACAACACTTTGTGGTTCCAGTTCAACTTCCATCGAGGCTTCAGTGCTATGATCCACATCTTGATCTTCTTCAAGATCGAACATACTCCCACTAGTCTTTCTAGAAACAAAATCCCTTTCTAGAAATACCCCAGTCTTAGCCACAACTATCTTGTGTTGACTTGGAATGTAGAAGTAATATCCCTTCGTTTCCTTGGGATATCCAATAAAATAGCACTTATCATATTTGGGTCCCAATTTGTCCGAGACTTGACGTCGAACGTAAGCCTCACAACCCCAAATCCTCATAAAAGACACCTAGGCATCTCTCCCAGTCCATATCCTATATGGTGTCTTTATTACAGCCTTAGATGGAACTCGGTTGAGAATAAAGGCTGTTGTGTCTAGAGCATAGCCCCAAAGATACATGGGAAGATCTATGTGACTCATCATGACCGCCTACTATATCTAATAATGCGAATTCCTCCTTTCAGATACACCATTCCACTGTGGTGTTCCAGGAGGAGTGAGTTGAGATAGAATCCCACACTCAGCTAGATAGTCACAAAACTCATGGCTAAGGTATTCACCACCTCAATCTGATTGAAGTATCTTAATACTCTTGCCAAGCTGGTTTTGTACTTCATTCTTGAATTCTTTGAACTTTTCAAAGGATTCTGACTTATGTGTCATCATATACACATAACCATATCTACTGAAGTCATCAGTAAATGTAATGAAGTACTTATAACCACCTCTGGCAGCGACATTGAAAGGGCCACATACATCATATGTATAAGTCCTAACAAGTTAGTCGCTCTCTCGCTGTGTCCACTAAAGGGAGTCTTGGTCATCTTGCCCAATAGGCACGACTAGCATGTCTCATAAGATTCAAAATCAAATGAGTTTAGGAAACCATCTTTATGGAGCTGGGATAAGCGTTTGTCATTTATATAACCTAAGCGACAGTGCCAGATATAGGTTTGGTTCATGTCATTTGACTTGAATCTCTTGGTACTTATGTTATAGATAGGGTTTTCAAGGTCTAGAATATAGAGTCCGTTCATCAGAGGTGCACTATAATAGAACATATCATTTAAATAAACTGAACAACATTTGTTCTTTATTATAAATGAAAAACCTTTCTTGTCTAAACAAGAAACTGATGTAATGTTCTTAGTCAGAGCAGGCACATAACAACAATCATATAATTCTAGTACAAGCCTAGAGGGCAGAGATAGAGAATAAGTTCCTACAGCAACAGCAGCAACCTGTGCTCCATTGCCTACTCGTAGGTGTTGGTTAGTCCTAGGAAAACGTATCGGTTCCACTGTACAAAAATTTTTTATACAAGTGTCAAACCTTTCCTTAAATAACCTATTGTGTTCTTTAGAAGTTAAATTAGGAATCGCAGACGGAACTTAACATCATTGATTCCAAATTTAACTTATCTATTCTTAATGGTTTAGATTTGAATCGCAAGCGGAACTTAACACTATTGATTCAAATTAACCTATGTTATTAATTCCATTAAATATTAATTTCCAAAATTGGCTTCCAGGACTGCATGGCGAGGCACATGGCCTTCTTGGATATGGGAGCAACCACCACCGCCTAGTCAAAGCCTTTTAAGGAAAGCTAATATTTAATTTCCTTAAATAACTCTAGGTTAACCAAAAAGAATAATAGAATCACAAATTCAAAAAAGAAGAAAACACAAACTCGAAAAATTAGATCTAATTGCCTCTTGTATTTAGAATTCTTACAAAGAAAATAACTAGTATGATGCAGAAGAAAAATACTAGTTATACCTTCTATTTGTAAGCTAATGACCTCGAGATCTTCTGTCGTATTCCTCGCCTCGCCTTGGACGTCGATCCTCCAAGATGAACACCACCCAAAAGAGCTTCTCCTCCTTGTAATATTCGGCCACCACCACCACAATAGAAAAGAGAGCAAAGGGAGAAGAGAGGGAGAGAGGGGCCGGCCACCAAGAGAGTCTCCAAGCCAAAGAATAAGAGTTGTGTCTCATGAAGCCCCCTTACCCCTTCTTTTATATTACTTACCCAAGGCAAATAAGGAAAAACTTTTTACAAAAAATAAATTCATCCAAGAGTTTTTCCTTTTCCCTTTTTTATTTTTCCTTTTCTTTTCTCTTGATTGAATCAATCACCAATTTTGATTTGATGATTTTTATTTTTATTTTATGATGGTCGGCCACTTGCTTGGGCACCAAGCAAGGTGGCCGGCCACCTCATCAAGAGGAATAATGAAATATATTTTTTTTAAAAAAATTTACAAGAAGTAATCCTCTTATAAAATTTTACAAGCTCTCTTTCCTAAAGTAGGAGTTAAAAAAGGAAAGTTCTAAAAAATTAAAATCATGTTTTAAAATTTAAAACTTCTCTTATAAAATTTCCTTTTTTAACATGATGACAGAAAATTTTAATTTTAAAACTTATCTTCCTTTTTTTCTTAAACCATGAGGATGGTTAAAAAAGGAAAGTTTTAAAACTTTTAAAACTTTCTATTAAAACATGTGGCCTAGTTCAAATAAGGAAAGTTTTAAAAATTAAAATCTCTCTTTTAAAACTTATAGTTTTCTACAAAGAGAAGATTTTAAAAATTCAAAACAACCCTCCTATTTGAATTAATCTTAGCTAGCCCCTACAAGCTTGGTCACCAAGCAATAGGGTCGGCCCCTATAAGAGGATGTGGTCGGCCATTGCTTGGTCACCAAGCAATGGTCCGGCCCCCTTCTTGGATACCAAGAAGAGCCTTACATTTGGATGGACTTGAGGCTATAATGAGGCTACGATAGGGACCTATAGGAGAAATTGGTTTTGGCCTTCCGATGAGCTTGAGTATCCCGTGTTCACCCCGAACACACAACTCAAGTTCATCGATAATAACTCATTCCACTAGGGAGTTATTACCGCACTACTGCACCAATCCCAAATTACATTATGGGCTCCTTCTTATTATGAGTGTGTTAGTCTCCCTGTGTTTAAGATTACGAATGTCCATTAATTAAGTAAGTTACTGACAACTCAATTAATATCTAGCTCCAAGAGTAGTACCACTCAACTTCATTGTCATGTCGGACTAGGTCCACCTGCAGGGTTTAACATGGAAATCCTTATGAGCTACTCTTAGGGACATTCTCAACCTAGATAACTAGGACACAAATTTCTTCTATAATCAACAACGCACACTATAAGTAATATCATTTCCCAATTTATCGAGCATATTGATTTATCGAGCTAAACCTCACCCTTTGATAAGTCAAAGAAATAAATATTAAATATATGTTCTTGTTATTATATTAGGATTAAGAGCACACACTTCCATAATAACTAAGGTCTAGTTCTTTTACTAAGTCAGTACAAAAAGAACTTACCTAAATGGTCCTACTCAATACACTTAAAGTGTATCAGTGTAATTTATTAGTCAAAATAAACTAATACTTAATTACACTACGACTATTCTGATGGTTTGTTCCTTTCCATCTTAGTCGTGAGCAACTGTTTATAATTTATAGAAAACCGACAACATGATCTTCTGAGTGTGACACCACACTCTATGTTATCTACTATATAAATTAATTGAACAATTACATTTAACAAATAAATACAGATATTGACCAATGTGATTCTTTTATTTCAAAAATAAATGTTTACAAAAACTAGGCTTTTAGTATACACTCCAACAGTAGGTCCACCTCGCCCTTCTCAATGCTTGTACATTAGTACAAATGTGAGAAGCATATCCAAGATCTAATACCCATGATGAAGAAATAGATAGATTGACTTCTATAACATATATACCTGAAGTGGAAGTCTCACTTCTCTTCTTAAGATCTTCCGTACACTCCTCTTCCAAAGGTCTTCCGATTCGTAGTGGAAATAGGTAGCATCCTTGGCAACCCCTCCTTTGGGTTTCAGTGTCTTGCCTTTGCCCTTGGCTTGGGACTTTCCCTTACCTTTGGGCTTGCCCTTGCCCTTATGCTTTTGTACCATCAGAATGGAATTGGGCTTAACCTTCTTAAGGTTGAGCTCAGCAGTTCTTAACCGGCTAAGTAGCTCGGGCAGTGGCTTGTCAATTTCGTTCATGTTATAATTTAGAACAAATTGACTATAACTATCTGGCAAGGATTGCAAGATCAGATCAGTGGCTAACTCTTGGCCAAGTGGGAATCCCAACCTCTGCAGGTTTTCTATGTACCCAATCATTTTGAATACATATGGGCCTACGGGAGTCCCATCTTGCATCTTGCACTGAAACAGTGCCTTAGAGATCTTGAATCTTTCATGCCTTGCTTGTCCTTGATATAGTTGATGAAGATGTTCAACCATATCATAAGTGCTCATCAACTCGTGTTGCTTCTAAAGCTCAGAGTTCATGGTCGCGAGCATAAGACATGACACATCTAATGCGTTATCTTGATGCTTCTTGTAAGCATCACGATCAGCTCGTGTGGCAGTGGCAGGAGGTGCCTTGGGAATGGGCTGCTCCAGGACGTACAGTTTTCTTTCTTGAGTGAGAACTATTCTCAGATTTCTATACCAGTCCAGGAAGTTAGCTCCATTGAGCTTGTCCTTATCGAGGACAGAATGCAGGGAGAAGGAATTTGTGTTTGATGACATGGTAATCTACAATAGAAAAATACAGAAAATAAATAATCATATTCCACTAATCATTTAATTAGGCCTTTAACTAAATGATGCTCCCACTGAATTATAGAACTTTTGTAGAATCAAGTCATGGATGTGGTCAAACCACACCAACTATAATTCTAACCAACTATAATTCGTGCGGGACAAGATTCACATCATACTACGCCTTGATTTAGCTTTGGCTAAATCGCCCAAGACTTAGTATGATCGGTAGGTAACTAATTACCAATTACATCTCTATGCAACTCTTGTTTATAGGATCAAGATCCGCATGTATATTAAAACTTGAGTTAGGTTTGGCTAAATCGTCCAAGAGTTAATATAAATGTGATTTTGACCTATCTACCAATCATTGGAAAATGCCTATAGTTAAACTCGATCCAATTGAGTTAACTAGTTACTCAATCTAACTGAGTTGTACTCACCCATGCGTTGATAGGCAGGACCAAGATTGTCCCTCCGCACCCTACCAAGATAATCTACGTTGCTCTGCTTTGGCAGATTCAACAACATGTGATCGAGGTAGTGATGGGTATCACGGCATGGTAGGCATTTCGAGTTGACGTGATTGAAATATAATCTAATCGACGATGTGTATCAAGTACGCGATTTAGATCGAATCTAATTGTTAAGGCACTAATTAATTACTAATCTAGCATGCATCACATACATACACACAAGTAATTAATTAAATTTTGTGATTAGTCATGGCCCTACTACGATCTTCTCAAGCCAATGAGAAGATCGGTTGGTCAACCTAGGGTCAATAGCTTCTCCAAGCTCCTCCCTTTAACCACCATGTGTTGCTCGCACCCTCCTCGTAACTCCTCCTCGAGTGGACCTTCCACCGCCTCATTTTGTACATTACAAAAAGGTGAAACTAGAGTTACATTCGAGTCTAAAACTATTTTAAAATAGGAATATAAATAGAAGGGCATGACGCGCAGGTCGCGAATCAAGTACAACACGCACAAACACACAAAATGGCGCGCATGCCATATTATGAATTACAACACATATTTCCAATCAAATTGTGTTCTTTGGGTCATAACCTTCACAAAATGATACATAATTCTAAATTATGTGATTTCCATAAATTTCTGTAATTTTTATAATATTTTTACGATTTTATGAGTCGCTACTTCCCGGTGGTCCCGATTAGCGATTTTCGGGCGCAATCGTGGAACAAAGCCCCTTGCTGGGTTAGGGGCAGCACCTCTACTTGCGATATAACCATTGTGAGTGATCTTAAGCGATCCTACATTGCCTTAGCCCGCTGTCCCAAATCATTTTGGGCGAGACTTTGCCGATTCGGAAGGTATTTCTCGGTAGTCGAAGCCTACAAGTGTTCAAACACTTGTTGCTTCGCTTCTACGAGAAAAATACCCATAAAATACATAAAAATCATAAATTTACAGAAAGTTACAGAACTGATATTTTTCATAAAAATACAAAAGAAACTCATACACGCTTTGCACGTGGCTCTGATACCACTGTTACGTATTTCGGGCCGCAAAAATCGCTTTTTGCGTTGCGTAAACCCCGAATCTCATGCCACCGGATCCGTGTGAAGTTATAAATACAAAATTTTCTACGTGTACGAGTTTCTCTAACCTAGATCTACACTATATCTACAAAGAAAAAGAGATTACCCTTGATGCGAAGCCCTTCGCAAACCCCGCTCGTCCAGGTTCGCCGGATCTCAAGGTTGTCAAGTGTACAACCCTCTATGTGTATCCACACGAACAAATCGATGGAGACAACCTCTAAAGATGTGCTAGCAACCTTAGAGGATCAGAAATGGTGGAGGAGAGGGAGAGAAGAAAGGTAGAGGGGAAGAAGAAGGAGGTTACCAAAAAAAAATGAAACTCACCCTTTGAGTTAAAGCGGCCGGCCACTTCAAGAAGGCTTTTAAACCTCCATGGGATATCAAGAGTCATAACTCTTGATCTCCCTCATGTGGTGGCACACACATGTGCTAGCCTTGATGATGTGGCACATCATAATTAGCCCACTCAATGCCAACTCACAAATGATGTGGCAATGGTCAAGTCAAACTTGACATTTCATCTTCCTCTCAAGTAAAGTCAAACTTGACCACTTCTCTCCCATGGTTGATCAAATCTAACCATTGGTTCAAGTCAATTTTTAATTTAATGGATCTCTATTCATTGAATTAAATTGGCTCAATGAGTCTAAGTCCAAATTAGACTCATTTAACACATGAACCAAATTGAGTCCAACTCAATTAGTTTACTTTGGATTACTCTTAATCCAATTTAGTTCATCACATGAACCTAATCCTCTTGGTTCATCAAATGACCCTAATCTCCATCTAATTGCCCTTTGTGTGTGACCCTATAGGTTCTTGTAACGTTGGCAATGCTCCTAAACCCATTTAGAAGTATAAGTAATGAGCGGTATCTAGCAACACATCATTACTACCCAAGTTACAAGAATGTTGAGATCCAACATCACCTTGTGACTACTAGTTGTGACCCTTCACAATATATGACAAGTGTCCTTCTATCCTTGACATCTAGATTGATCAATATGAGGCATAGACCGTGTCATCCTCTAATCAATCTAAATCTTGAATCCCAAGTAGACTCACTCAATCAAATGAGCTCAACATCTCATATTGACTCATTTGGGTATGGTCATGCACTTAGTGGTCTCAATCTATCAAGAATAATGATGTCACTCCCATCATATAGGAGGGATAGATCCCATCTATATCACTCACATCCCTCCGCATAATTTGTTACATACCCAGTAATCACCTTTATAGTCCACCCAGTTACGGGTGACGTTTGACGAAGCCAAAGTATGTAACTCATTATGTAGGAAACCATGGTGACTTCAGGTCCAAGGACTAATAGTTATACTAATAGCCACATGAGAAAGTATATGACACTCATATAACGATCCATGATACTTTCTCATGGTGGGTCATTCAGTATACATTCTCCAATGCATACCCATGTGTCAACTTGATATCTCTATATCCATGACTTGTGAGATCAAGTCATCGAGTTGACCTACATGCTAGTCTCGTCGCATTAACATTGTCCCTGAATGTTAATGTTTGACTAGGAATGATTAAGAGTAGCGTTCCCTATATCATCTCACTATCGATTCAACCAATCGATTGATATAGGTAAGAACCTTCTACTCAAGGACGCTATTATACTTAGTTATTTGACACCAATACAAGTAAGCAGAATAACCATAAACAAATGCCTTTATATATATAAGAATATGATACAACGAGTCCATACAACAATCATCAAATGATTAGCTCTAGGGCTCTAACTAACATTCTGATCATCTCATTCTTCGACAGTTTTAGAGGCCTACCAACATGCACTCAACTAATAAATAGTAAAATTTAAAAACAATAGGGATAAGCTACTAAAATAATAATTGGGTTGTTACTATCTTATACTTCTCATCCTTTACAGCAACAAGGATAGTAGTTGCCCAGGAAGAGTTATATCATCAGCCATTGCATCAGCCATAGTAGGAGCCTAGTAGCAGTCAAGGAAGCAACCTATCTCCTTTTTACTTTCCGCTGATGAGATTTAAAAGAAAATTTTAAAGAAAGCGATATTCACCCCCTCTATCACACTCATTCGATCTATCAATTGGTATCGAGCCGTGTTAGCTCTGAAAGTTCTTAACCGATTTTCAAAAAATTTTCTTTTCTTGTAGAATAATTCTTTTTCTCATTTTTATTTTTCAAGCACTACTAATCCCAAGACAAAAGTCTTGGAAATATTTTCTCTTTTATTTTTTTTCTTACAAGGATGTCGAACTCGTATCAAAAAGGTTACAGTACGGTCCGACCTCCACTATTCAAAGGAGAGTATTTCAATTATTAGAAGAATAGAATGGAGTGTTACTTGAAGTCTGACATCGAGCTCTGGTTCACAATCTTGAAAGGCTACACTCTTCCAAGGAATGACAGAATAACATTAGAACCAGAAGAATTGACTCCCCAAATGATCAAGAAGGCACAACTGAACTACAAAGCGATCAACATCATTCAGTGTGGGCTCACAATGGAGGAGTTGAACCGAGTCGGCCCCTACGACAACGCCAAAGAACTGTGGGACTCGCTAGTCAAACTACACGAACAGACCGATGAGTCCAAGGTAAACAAACGAGAACTACTTTTAAATAATTTATTTAATATAAAAATGTTTCCCGGAGAGACGGCCTCGCAACTACATGCTCGACTAAAGGACATCCTAAACGACCTCCACCTGATCGGGCATAATCTTGAAAGCCGCAACACCATAAGATACGCTCTAAACGCTTTTCCGAGGAATGCTTTGTGGGCATCAATTGTAGATACGTACAAAGTTTCTAAGGACCTTTCAATACTTAAGTTAGATGAATTATTTTGCGAGTTGGAATTACATGAACAATCTAACATAAGCCATGTCGAGAAAGGAGTTGCTTTGTATGCAGGTCCAAGCAAGGAGACAAAATCAAAAACCAAGATTGAGTCTGAAAGCGAGTCAGACTCTGACTCGACTAACGAAGAAGAGTTAGTTAACATGGTCCGGAGACTTCTGACGAAAAAGAAGTTCAGAAGAAATGTCAAGAAGACACCGCTCAACCAGACCCAAAACAAATCAGAAGTGATTTGTTACGGATGCAACAAAAAGGGACATTTCAAAATCGATTGCCCAAATCGGAAGGAAGAAAAGTCTAAATCGACTAGACGAAAGAAGGCACTTCAAGCGACATAGGACGAGACTTCTTCCGACGAGTCCGACGCGGAGCAAACAAAGCATTCGAGCCATCTTGCATTTATGGCAAGAAACGAAGACTCTAACTCCGAGTCCGATGAAGAGTACGAGTCCAAGAACGACATCGAATTCGAGGAAGGCTGCGGATCCGAAAATCCAAATATGGTAACAATTTATTCCAAGTCTAATTTACTTAAAGTAGTTAAATGCTTATTTAAAAAATTATCAAAATCTGAAAAACAAAATAATTTGCTACTTAAGGAAATAGACCATCTTAAGCAACAAGTTAACTTGAGTAATTCGACTAACCAAGTTCAACTCAAGTTGGAAAACTTGAGGAAGAGAATTCCAACCTGAAGGGTCAAGTCGAGCGACTCAAGAAAATGTTTGAAAGGTTCGAATTGGGATCCAAGTGTCTAAATATGGTACTTGGGTCGCAACGAGTCGTGTATAATAAATCAGGACTTGGCTACAACCCTAAACAAACAAACAAATCATATTTGTCTTTAATTAGTCAAAAAGTTAGAAGTCAAGTCCAAGTATGGGTCCAAACAAAATATTTAATCAAACCAACTAAACCAAGGTCCCTAGGAGTCAAATTCATTACTTAGATAGATCTTATCTAAGCTATGACTCGGGGGAGAAAAACCAACTTGATTAACCAAACTCATACACTTAGGATTAGGTTTATTTTCCGCTTAGAATGGTTAACCCTACAACATAGCATCGGAATAGATTAGGATGATAGTATGCTAATGTCTAGGCGGAATATGGAATTCTACAGTGCACTAGATTTAGTGGATCGACCGAAGCTATCCCGTTAAACATGGGCTAGTTGGACCAAAATTTAGTATTAATTTCTTTGAAGGAACAGTTTGGAAAGTCTTGAAAGTGGTCCAACCGTTGAAACACAAGAAATTATTTTAAACTTATTTTAAACTTAATTAAAAAATTATTTTAAAACTTAATTAAAAATTTATTTTAAACTTAATTAAAAATTATTTTAAAACTTAATTAAAAATTATTTAAAACTTATAAAAATTATTAAAACTTAATTAAAAATTATTTTAAAACTTAATTAAAAATATTTTAAAACTTAATTAATAAATTAAAATATAATTAAAAATTATTTTAAACTTAATTATTAATTTATAAAAAATATTTTTAATTAAAATATATTTTAAACTTAATTAAAAATTATTTTAAACCTTAATTAAAAATTATTTTAACCTTAAATTAAAATTATTTTAAACTTAATTAAAAATCATTTTAAACAAATTATTTCATCAAAATTCAAAATTTCAAAATCTGTTTTAAACTTTTTAAAATTTTAAAGTTTTTAATTCTTTTTAAATCAAAAGTTTTAACACAACAAATTCATTCCACGCCTAAAAATCCCTGGTATCTAGTCAAATCTTCCAATAGTTAGTTCATGACTTAAATGCACAGTATCAATACATACTGCATAAAATACACGACGACCACATATCTGAATAACCAAGTTACAATTTAGAAACAATCACAACCACTGAAGAATGAAACAATTTACTTGGGTTGTACTAGAAACACAACGGAAAAATAATGAAATACAAACCAAATAAATATAATGTAATGCATGCGGCTCGGCTTAAAAACACACAACACAAAACCATAAGATAGCCACATGGCTACACACAAACAATTAACAAAATAATAAAAGGTTATACAAAGATGAACACTAGATGAAATGAGTCTTGAATAGGACTGACGTAGGATACTCCCTAGCGACCCTACACCATACACCGAAAACATAAAGATATAAATACGGTAGAGATAACTCAGGGTAATAAACAAGATAGTGCATGGCCCAAATAACAAATGGAGATCAAAAGTATACACCCAAGAAGGGAATAAAGAAACATGATCATACTATCATAATCAATGCACCTAAATATATGACATATCAGCAAAATACAAAATACAACTACTCGAGTAAGATATAATGATCATATGGCATACATGAATGGACCATAACTACCATAATGATAAATACATACCCAACTGAATCAACGCAGGTACAAAGATCGAAAGATCTTGACGCGTAATATACCCCGGTGATATATGAGTACTACATGTAAAATAAATGACATATATGCAACATGACAACCATATTCAACAAGCATATCTCAAATAAGTGCAACAACCACAATCACATGCAACTAGTATCTACTAGGCATGTATGCAAATATATCCCGTGATGCAGCGCATCATATGCAAATGTGCATGCATGCTCCATGTAGGTCACCTCTCGGACACCACAACGGTATGGTCGAGAGGCTTGGGTCCGTGACAAAAGAACGATAACACGGTAACTGCCCGATGGGCGACGACGATACTATGTGGTTATCTAACTACATAGCTAATCCGACCACTCACAACTCAAGCCCCGACTCTTCGTACCCTCAAGATCCACTACTCGAGTAGAGGTACCGACAAGTAAAGCCGAACGGCGAGTAAGTGCGGCAGACATGACATAGCTCACTCCTCGCCTACCACTCTCCATCGGCTGGTCGAATGGGCTGACTATAAAAGACCGACGATCCTCTCAACCACAGGGAGACAATAATCATCAGATGTAATGAATGATGAACATGATATATATATAATCATGATACTAATACCGCCATCATCAATGCAACCTCCAAACTACATAAGCACTACACATGAATATAATCGTCATGAGATAATCCACATCCCACCACAACACATATACACAACACACACCGTATAATCCAAAAATCCTATGGACACATATGCATAGAACATAAGTACAATCAACATGTATCCTCCAATAATAAACACATCAGACACGTGTATAAACCATAAACATATAATCAACACAACTCCTCCAAAAGTACATAACCAAACACGTGTGTATATACAACATGCAAATGTACGGTCAACATGTTGACTCCTGAAACACATACCAAGCTACGTAAAATCCACATTATATGCAAAATCAGCATGGTAAATCCAATCACTCGGCAATCCCTACAATACATACTCTACACGCGTAATCACAGCAGAGTAGAAATTAAGAGTAGAGACTGTATATGATATAACTAGGACATCTCAAAGATCAAGCATAAGTATCATGTAGGAAGGTAACCAACAAATACGATATAAGGAAAAGCAGCCTAATCCATCACATAAAACCATGCACTGAGCTCAATAAAAATCTACATAGAGCCAAGGAAGAAATACCTGCCTTGATACGTAGATCGTGCTAAATAATCCCACGTCGAGACGCTTGTCCCGACTCCAAGTCCTGCGATCACATAATGGATTTAGCTAATTACATATGATGTGAATAACTAAATAAAATCCCCCACCTAATTAGAATAACTCTAATCAAATATGGTTTTAGATTAATCCACCAATTAATCTTAATCATACCACAACATAATCAGGAAAACCCTAATCGATCCATTCATTAATCAAATCTCATCATATATTCTAATCCATCCCTACACATCACAATATCAATCTAATGAACTCTATTAACGATTATACAGTCATCTACAACAAACCACTCATAAATCTAAGCAAAACAAACCCTATCATCCTGTAAAAAGCAAATTTAGCAACATACTAATGAATCCAACAGAAACACCTCAATGGAAGTCATTTACCTTGAGGTTTGGCAGCATATTCAACAGCTCATAGCACTATGATCCCCTGTCCGGAAACTACAAGAGCATATACACACACTTATCTTTCCAAGATCAGTCCAGGAAATAATTGCACAGCAATGAATTTGCTGGAACCTTAATCCACAGCCCAAAACTTACCTCAATACACCCTTACCTCCTCACTCGTGACCTCCACAGCTTCGAGAAGTGGAGAAGCAGTGATCGGCAGCAGGGAAATCCACCCCTATGTTGATCCAGTGCATCCTCTAATCCAGAACAGGAAGATCATCACAAAAAGAAACCAATCACCCAAGATTCTTGAATCCACCACATTTCCCGATAAACCTTACCTCAATCGATCACCTACAGCTAATGTCGTGCAATCCACCTCAGCTTGTGACGATCGATAATGCCCTCCAGTGAATAGATCAAGGAGGAGAACCAAAAGGGGCTCCATCAGTCGGGGACGACATGAATCAAATCCCTCACCGTGCCCTAGAGTCAATCCCCCATTGATCGAGTGCAAGAAATGGTCGATGAGCCGACCGCTCAGCCGGAGATGATCTGGACAACGCCGGTACCGTCGAGGTCCGGCGGCTCTTCCTCCGGCGACTCGACGAGGATAGAATCGCGGGCAGAGACAGCTCTCCTTCGACATCGGGTCGTCCGCGCACAAGAGAGAAATCGAGAGAGAGGAAAATGGAGGAGAGGAGATGGTGGTTGCTACCTCAAATCTCGTGGTTTCTTTGCCCGGCGATGCCGAGAGGAGAAGAGCCTTTCCTAGCTACCATGTGTTCTTTTAAATTAAACTTGGATCGCCTGCGGAACTTAACACGCTTAATCCAAAGTTTAATTTACTTGTTCATTTAGGTTTAGACTTGGATCTCCTGCGGAACTTAACACGTTCGATCCAAATCACCTAGGTTATTAATTCCATTAAATATTAATTTCCAAAATTAGCTTCCAGGACTGCATGGCGAGGCATATGGGAACAACCACCACCGCCTAGGCAAAGCCTTTTAAGGAAAGCTAATATTTAATTTCCTTAAATAACTTTAGGTCAACCAAAAAGAACAATCAAATCACAAGGAAAAGAAAAACAAAAGAACACAACATCGAAAATAAATTTGAAATACTAGAATCGCATGCCTCTTGTATTTGGTATTTTTACATGAAAATAAAACTAGTATGATGCGGAAATTAAATACTAGTATACCTTTTCTTTTGCAAGCAAAAACCTCTAGGTCTTCTACCGTATTCCTCTTCTAACCTCGGACGTTGTGTGGGCAACGATCTTCTGAGATGAGAAACCACCAAAGCACCTTCTTCTCCTCCTTGCAAGGTTCGGCCAAATCAATTGCACCTCCAAGAAAGAAGAGAAACCACCACCAATGCTCCAAGGAATGAAAGCTTTCTCTCCTTCTTCTCTAAGCTAGAAACCGGCCACCACTTGATCTCCAAGATGAAGGAAGTTTTGGCCACAAGGATGGAGAGAAGAGAAAGGATGAGGCCGGCCACACCAAAGAAGAAAAGAGGGATAAAATAATAGAGGTTGTTCACCTTGAAGGCTCCCAAAACCCCCTCTTTTATAATCCTTAGCTTTGGCAAATAAGGAAATTTAATTACAATAAAATTTTCTTAACTTTCCTTGACATGAATTAATTAAGAAAAATTAAACAAAATTTCCTAATCCTTCATGTCATGGTCGGCCACCTCATGGAGAGCAAACAAGGCAATTTTCAATTAAAAATTCCTTATTTGTCTTTGGAAATTTTAAAAAATAAAATTTCCCTTTAAAATCCCTTCATGGTTGATAAAAAGAAATTTCTATAATTTTAATTTTCCAACATGTGAATAATTTACAAAGAAGAAAAATAAAATATCTTTCCAATCTACAAATAAGGAAAGAGATTTAATCTCTTTCTTTAATCTTTTGTAGAACCTTATAAAAGAGATATTTTAATTTTTTTAATCTCTCCAATAAATTATATCTTTCACATAAAAAAAAATAAAATTAAAATTCTTTTTTAATTTACTAGGGCTGGCCACCTTAGCTTGAGTTCAAGCTAGGGCCCACCATGAACTAGGTCTGGCCTAGGCGGCTATTGATTAACAAGCTAGCTTGGCCGTCCCCTATATCATGGGTATGAAGGTGGGTATAGGTGGGTATAGTACTCTATAAATAAGAGGCTACGATAGGGACCGAGAGGAGGAATTGGTTTTGGTCTCCTGATAAAATTAAGCATCCCGTGTTCGCCCCGAACACACAACTTAATTTTATCAATAATTCCACTAGAGAACTATTATTGAACTACCGCACCAATCCCAAATTATATTTTTGGGCTCCTTCTTATTATGAGCGTGTTAGTCTCCCTGTGTTTAAGATGTCGAATGTCCACTAATTAAGTGAGTTACTAACAACTCATTTAATTAATATCTTAGTCCAAGAATAGTACCACTCAACCTTATCGTCATGTCGGACTAAGTCCACCTGCAGGGTTTAACATGACAATCCTTATGAGCTCATCTTGGGGACATTATCAACCTAGATCACTAGGACACAGTTTCCTTCTATAATCAACAACACACACTATAAGTGATATCATTTCACAACTTATCGGGCTTATCGATTTATCAAACTAAATCTCACCCATTGATAAATTAAAGAAATAAATATCAAATATATGTGCTTGTTATTATATTAGGATTAAGAGCACACACACAATATCCGAGGTCTTTGTTCCTATAAAGTCAATAAAAGCGACCTGATGGTCCTACTCAATACACTCTAAGTGTACTAGTGTAATTATATAGTTAAGATAAACTAATACCTAATTACACTACGACCTACCAATGTTTTGTTCCTTTCCATTTTGGTCATGAGCTACTGTTTATAATTTATAAGGTACTGATAACATTATCTTCTGTATGTGACACCACATACTATGTTATCTACAATATAAATTAATTGAACAACTACAAACAAATGTAGATAATTTGATCAAATGTGAATCTTTATTCAAAATAAATGTTTACAAAAGCTTAGGCTTTCAGTATACACTATAACAAGGAGAATCGCCGCTCGTCGGTGAATTTTGGGGAAGGAGAAGGGAGTATCAGCGTCGGGGAAGGAAGGAAAGAGGGTTAGGGATCGGCGTTTAAGAAAAGAAAAAGAAAAGAAATATAAATAAATCCAACATTTCCTCACTTAAATGGGGTACCCCAAACAAGCTTTTTTTGAACCCATAAATTCATCCCCGCAAAACCCGTCGTACGAGCTCCGAAAAATTTCCAGAAAATTTCTAAAAATTTCAGAAAAATTCTATAAGGCTATTTCCCAAATAACCTTTTTAATGTAATTTTTCAATATCTTACACATTGTTGGGTTTAGGTGAGGAAAACTTGGGTTGAAGGCGCGTTGGAAGAAAGAAATCGTCGATTTGGTGCGTGGGAATCGTGAGCAGAAGATGAACAGAAACACTTCTATTCGCTGTAAATTTTTGGGTTGAGGGTGCCTTCAACGTCTTTGAAGGCGCCTTGGAGGTGTTGTTTAAAGCGCCTCAGAGATGATCCGAGGCGCCCTAAGATGGGTCGGCGGGAGTTTTACCGCCTTTCTCGAGGGTGCTTCCCTTGTGTGGGAGGCGCCTCCGAGAGGCGCCTGACGTGGTTTTCACCTTAAAAGATTTTAATTAAGTTTTTAAAAGAGTTAGATTTTTAAATAAGTTTTGAAGAGATTTTTAAATAAGTTTCTTAAAAAGATTTTAAAATAAGTTTTTAAAAGATTTTAAAATAAGTTTTTAAAAGATTTTAAAATAAGTTTTTAAAAGATTTCAAAATAAGTTTTAAATAAATTTTTAAAAGATTTTTAAATAAGTTTTTAAAAGATTTTTAAATAAATTTTTAATAGATTTTTAATATATCATACCACCATCCCAGAACACATCTTGTTATGTAAAAGAAACTAAGCAGAATTCTTAACTTTATAAGCACTTCTAAACATCTCCCTATTCTGTACATATAATCTAATACTTCTAAGGATTTCTCTTTACTGTAAAGAATAAAGAAAAACATACTAAAAATTAAATACTTTCTTACTTGAGAATAGGAACTGCTCTGATACCAACTGTAACGACCACCCTTCTTACAGCTCTACTACTCTCTAAGGTGACTGTTACTTAACTTTTAACTCTACTTAACCGGTGTGATCGAAACCACGAGGAATCCCTATCGAAAAAATTCGGCAGAATCTCCCCTGTACCGGTGACCATGAACATCAATACATACACAGTATACACAGCCACAGGTGGCTGGAACATATATCAAACACCCACGCAGTTCATATATGATCAAAATAACCAACTTACGCAAAACACGATAAAACAATCCAAATGACATGGAACTCAAAATACATTCTCAATGTTTATTAATCACTATAATGCGGAAAACTCAACAATATCCCAAGTCTCTCCCATAGTCCTGGCAACACACACCATCCGCACCTCCTCGTCGTCTTCCTTTATCTGCAGTTAGAGGAAATGCAAACTATAAGCAAAATGCTTAGTAAGCGCTATCTAACTCACAAAATCTCGATATGCATGTGAATATACTGAAAACTAAAACTGAATGCTCAAAAGGAAAACTACTCATGCTCATCTACTAGTAAAAGAAACAAACATACTAAAATGCTAAACATGTAAAGCTACTCATGCTCTTCTAATGGTAAAGAACAGTAAGCTAATCTAAATAACATGCTAGCATAAAAGAAAACTCAACTTGCTGATTTTAAAACAAAGTGAAACTTATTTCATTTGTTCTAAACTTATTCTTTATTTCACTTGTTTAAAACGTATTCTTTAATACTTTATACTTAGGTAAAACTTGTTTTACTTGTTCAAAAACTTATACTTATAATACTTCAAAATAATAATCAACTTTCTTCTTGGGCCCGGCAACTGTACTTGCTATGCGCGCATCCCTAACTAGACTCGAGATAGCTGGTCCCGAATTTAGTAGGGTTTACTAGGTTATCTAAACCTAGGGACGACTATGGGAGTCGTGACTACTAGGTTATCTAAACCTAGGGACGACTATGGGAGTCCAACACAAGGACAACTGAGAGTCCAGTACAGTGCCACTGATAAAAGTAAAATACTTGTTATCTTTTAATACTTCTAATATATAATGTCTCGGCATTTTCTTTAGCACCTTGTGTGCCAAAATCCCTAAAGTCTTGACTTTAGGATCTACTTAAGGCCTTGGCCTTTTCTTTCTTTTCTTTATCTTTCTTATACTTGTTAATACTTCTAACAAAAGAATGCTTCTTTAAAACTAAAATGTTTAACAAAAATTTGCATATAAGCTTAATAAAAATCTGTTCTAAGATTGGAGTTTGGCATGCAACACTTATCAAAATCTTCAAACAATACTTATAAAAATCTTGCGTACAATACTTATAAAAATCTGCACTATATTAAATTGCATGTTTTAATCTATAACTGCAATGCTAAACAAAAATAAAACTGTAAAACATAAAAATTTGCATAAACTAAGAACTCAAACCAAATTTGCATACATGAAAACATAATGCACAGCAAGGAAAAATATGAACCTTACCAGCCACATTAATCCGAATTAATACAAGGCTACATAAACTAAACTAAATCTGCAAATCTAACAAAAAGGAACCATCTAATCACATGCTTAAACTATACTATTTACTTCCTTTCTTTGTGATTCACGGTAGCAACAGAAACCTAAAAATTTAATTATGCAACATTAATTGCTCATTGTCTAGATACAACAAAACGCAAAATTGAACTACAAAGCTTGGAGGTAAAACGCCCGCATGCTTGAACTTACCATTCATGTTCTTCCCTAAACCTTATGGCAGCAAATTTCAAAGATCACAACTGAAACCCAAATATGCTACATATGGCCAATCCAAACTGAAGCCTACTGAAGCTTAAAAAAAAACTATATGAAACTCATACAAATCTTGTATACTACAGCAGAATTAAATAGAAGAAGGCAAATCCCGAAGCTACACTCAAGCCTCCAGCAATCCCAATCCTGCATAACATGATCCGAAGCCCCAAAAGAAAACTAGATTCTTAGCAAACTACAACTTTTTCTACAGCATGTTTTGAAAACCTAAAAGAAGAAATCTAAATCCTTGGACAATCCAAATTTCTCACGGCAGTATCTTAGGAAATCAAACTTCCTTAATAACATGCTTCCAAATCAAGAAGAAGAAGCCAACGGAAAATCTAAGCTACTCTACTCACAGCCGACGAGAACAACTTCTTGGGTTTCGGAGAACTCGAGATCTCGGTCCCTCCTTGCACCCACGAGCTCTCCTTGACGAGAGGGACTCGGGTCCGAGAAGAGCTTGCGGAAATCCTCTTTAGTCAGCCACCGGAGAAACCCCAACTCCCTGCTGCGTCTTCGCCCGAGAAGAGGAATGCCGATGCGCGAGAGAAAGGGGAGGAAGGAATTTAGGTCACGGGTAATTAATCAAGCCCTAAGTTCTCCTCTTTTATAACTTTAATATTCGGTTAACTTCTTTAAATAATGTTGCTATAAATTCTAAACAGAACCGACGGCCTGAACACTTGGTCAACAGTGGTTTGGCGTGAGTTGGAGGTCGCACGTTCGAACTCTGCTCGGCTCCCTTTATTTTGGTATTTCTGTTCCTATTATGGCTTAAGTATAATTTGGTTCCTATATGTTCACAAAATATTCGCAGCACACTTGGTTAGCTGGATTCGATCAAGGTTCGGTTTGGTCGAAAGTCTTGGGTTCGAAACTCGGCTTGGACATTTTTTGTCAAAACTTCTTTCGTCTAGTAAAAATACCAAACGTCCTCCAAAAATTGCATAAAAATACTCTAAAAATTTATAAAAATCTCTAGAATATTTCTAAAGTTTTTCTAAATTTTTTTAAGAACTTTTAGAACTCCTAATGAGGAAAATTGGGTCATTATAGATTTTTAAAGATTTTTCGAATAATTTTGAAATTAAGTTTTAAAAGATTTTTAAAATTATTTTTAAAAGATTTTTCAAATAATTTTAAAATTAAGTTTTAAAAGATTTTTAAAATGATTTTTAAAAGATTTTTCAAATAATTTTGAAATTAAGTTTTAAAAGATTTTTAAAATGATTTTTAAAGATTTTTCAAATAATTTTTTAATTAAGTTTTAAAAGATTTTTAAAAGATTTTTCAAATAATTTTGAAATTAAGTTTTAAAAGATTTTTAAAATGATTTTAAATATTTTTCAAATAATTTTGAAATTAAGTTTTAAAAGTTTTTTAAAATGATTTTTAAAGATTTTTCAAATAATTTTGAAATTAAGTTTTAAAAGATTTTTAAAAGATTTTTCAAATAATTTTGAAATTAAGTTTTAAAAGATTTTTAAAATGATTTTTAAAGATTTTTCAAATAATTTTGAAATCTGTGCTTCGCACAGAGACTTCCTGGATCCATCGATTGGATTGCCCCAATCGATTGGCTGATCGATCCAGAAGCATTCTATGCTTCGCACAGAAGCTTCCTGGATCGATCGCTCGATCGATTGGTTTTCCCCAATCGATCGGCTGATCGATCCAAAAGCACTCTGTGCTTCGCGCAGAACCTTCCCAATTGATCAGCCGATCGATTGGCTTCCTTCCAATCGATCGACTGATCGATCTAGAGGCATTCTGCCTCACAGTCGTGTCTAAATCGATTTTCCAATCGATTTCTGATACGTGAGGGATCATGCATCCAGCTTTATGACCTGCAGGAACTTCTCTTACCAAGAATCCGGTCCTCGACCTTCTTGGACTTCTCTTGTCTTACATCCGGTCTTCTGACCTACAAGGATTCTTTTGCCAAGAATCCGGTCCTCGACCTTCTTGGACTTCTCTTGCCTTGCATCCAGTCTTCCGACCTACAAGAACTTCTCCTGCAAACTCACATTGTATGTTAGATCCAACGTATTAACCTAAACTTAAATAATTGTCAACACATTAAAACTTCCAGGGCATGATTGCACCAACAATCTCCCCCTTTTTGATGTTTGACAATCTATTTAAGTTTAGGCCAATTTCCAATATACCATAATAGTACAATGATAAATAATGATTGCAACAACGCTGAAAATCATCTAAGTTAAACATAAGCAGTAAGTATAAGCATACACAATAAGCTTGAGTTTCAATTTAAATTTTATTTAGCATGTACTTCAACATATATCTCCCCCTTTGTCAAATATAAAAAAAAAATAGAAATCCCCCTCAAAATGTGTACTAAGGAAACACAATAAACCCAAGGATTACTCCCCCTAAACCACACAGATATCAACAAAATATAACCACGTGAATTGTAGAAACAAAATAAAAGGTAGAACAAGTAGCATATCAGATATCCAAAAATAAAATAGAGTTCACATAAGGACTCCATAACAACCATCCATAAGACGTACAATAACATATCACAAAGAGACATAAAACTCGATAAGATCATCGCCCAAAGGAGGGGGATCAGCAGCAGCAGGAGGAGGAGCAGACGTAGTAGCTGGAGCAGGACCCACCGCAGAGTCAGCACCAGCAGCATCCTCAGCATGGGGAACGAAAGCTGTGGATGGAACATACTGAGACGGATGACCCGTCACCCAGGAGCTCACTAAATCCACTAATGTATCCATGGTCGCCTGCATCGAAGTCTGTCAATGGACCATGGTCTCCATCGTGGAACGCAGGTCGGCTACCTCCATGGTCAGCTCCTCCAGGCGAGTGTCGACAGTCTCCTCGAATGTCGAAGAAGCTGGCTCGGGGATATCCTCCTCAGCATCATCCACCGCAGGAACCAATGCCTGTGCATCCCCCCTGCGGCGAGCCCTGGGTCCCTCACCAAAAGCACGTCCATTGCGCCATCAAACTCCCGCTGGACCACCAACTAAGCCCATCTTCGTGAAGGAGCGGGAAGAAATCCGAGAATAAGCCACAGTCATGTGCTCCAGCCGTCCCCGGGAGACATCTATCTTCTAGGACTCCAGCCAGTGTAACGACCACCCTTCTTACTACTACTACTACTCTCTAAGAGTGACCATTACTTATCTACTAACTCTACTTAACCGGTTTATTAAAAATCTCTAGGAAAACCCTACCGAAAAATTTCGGCAGAGTCTCCCCTGTATCGGTGATCGTTTCCATAATACAAGCATAATATACTCAGCCACAGGCGGCTGGAAATATATTTCAATCAACCACGCAGTTTAATAAGAAATGAAAACTAACCACAACCACGCAGTTTAATAATTCAAATCATGCAGATAATGAAAAACCGAAAACATAACCTCTTACTACATAATTTTCTTATCAACTTAATAAGAATTTAAACTAAACAAATTCTTAAACTAAATGAGTTCTTTAGCTAAGTCCCAAGGACCTCCATAGTCCACACATCACACACTCCTCTTGCATCTCCTTGTCGCCTTCCTTCACTGTATCTTTTCTTTCCCTTTATCTGCAGTAGGAGGAAATGCAGTATATAAGCATAAAGCTTAGTGAGCGCTATCTACTCACAAAAACTCGATATGCATGTATATAAATAAAAACATGCTAAAACTGAATGCTAACATATAAAACTACTCATGCTCATATATAGCAAAGGAAATCATGCTAACTGAAATGCTAATCATTGTATAGCTAAATATGCTCATAAACCAATAAGAGAAGCATACTAAACATGTAAAGCTACTAAACATGTAAAACTACTAAACATGTAAAGATAAACATGCTCATAAGAATAAAACTATAACAGCATGCTGAAAGCAAATAAAACTAAACATGCTGAATAATCTAATAGCAAGAAACAAATAAAACTACTACTGAATGCTTCAAACAACAAGAAACTAAACTTTTTAATTCTAAACATATTTGAAGCTTGTTTCATTTGTTTCAAAACTTATACTTTAATACTTCAAAATAATAATAAACTTCTTTTGGGCCCGGCATTGTACCAATTTGCGCGCATCCTTAATAAGAGTCGAGGTAGCTAATCCCGAAACTACTAAGGTTCTTCTAGGCGATCTTGTGCCTAGGGGCGTTCTAGGAGCCCACCCTTTGGACCTTGTGTCCGGTACATGTCATTAAAAAGTAAAATACTTTCTTTTTAACTATAACTTCTTTATACTTGCCCTTACTTGGCATTTAAGCAAACACCTTGTGTGCGCTTTTGATATTCAATCTTCTGGAATTGAAATCAAGTCTAGACCTTAGTCTTTCTTGCTTATAGTTCTTAAAGACAGAAACTCATGCTTATGTAATAGCAAAGAAACTAATAATTGCATGCTCAAGATATTCTAATAGCAAAAGAGACTAGAAAGTATCACCGTGCACATCTAATGGCAAAGGGAAATAAATCATGCTTAATTATTAGCAAATGGAAAATTTCTCATGCTTTACTAACAACAAACGAAAACTAAACAGCAAGGGAATAATCTAAACAGCATTGGAAAAATCTAAACAACATGCCAAACCCATTCAAATTCCTTCTTCTCTTCTTTAACAAACTCATGGCAGCAAAGGTAGATTAACCAAGCTAGGCAGCAAAAAGGAAATTAACCAACAAAAGAGAATTATCATTAATAACCTAGATTCAAACCTGTTCTTCATGCCTACTGCCTAAAACAACAAAAGACCGAAACTAGAATCTGCTGAAGTTTTAAACCTATGCAAAGCTTGGTATGGCAGCAAAGGAAATTACATCTAACTTATCAGTCATCTTAATTTCATAGTTTAGGAAGAACAAATCAAGAATCAACTAAATTAGTTATTGGTACAATCAGTGACCAAGTTTAGTATATATCAATCAAACAATGTAATATTTTCAATACTTCTTTTATTTGTTATAGAAATTGTAGTTAATTCCTCATCATGATCAATAATATCAGTTCTACAATAAGATCAGAAGGTCAATGATATCAAGATGATGGAAGGTTAGTATATTAGAAAGGCATCCCTGTCATGGTCAAGAGTTCCAACTAGCCTATCCACATGGATATAAAATTTTGCATTAGCTTCAGAGTTCTGAATATACAATAATAATTACAAGGCTTGGAAGGAATTCTAATCCACCCGCTTGAACTGAACTAACCCTTCCCTTTCTTTCTTTAAGGATCACGGTAGCAAGCAAAAACAACAAAAGCTCCATGAAACATGCTCCGAAATCAACACAAGAACTAACATAAATCCGAAACCACTCATACAACAGCTCAGTGAAACAAAATCACCCAGTCCGAATGAATCTACCAAAATCAAACTACAAATCCCGAAAGCAAACAAAGAAGAATCAAAGCTCGCGGAACTACTCCTACTGCAGGTGAGAAGCAACTCACCGAGCGTTCTTGGACTTACAACCGAAAAGGAGAAGTCTAGGGTTCCGGATAGGTGAAGATTCCCGTGATCCCTTGCGGCAACACCTTCTCCTCGATGAAGGGGACTCGCGATTGTGAAGATCTCACCGGGAAAAACCCTCGCCGGCCGCCGGAGACGAAGCTAAAGCTTCGTATTTCCTTCGCTCGGGCAGAAGCTGCGCCGTCGCACGCAAGGAGAAGAGGAAAAGAATTTTGAGAGAAAATGTTTGATTTTCCCAAAAATTCAAAACCTAATTCCCTTTCTTATATTCGAGTTTAATCAAAACTATACCTTAAATATAATCCGTTCTTTCCTTAATTAACAAAAACTCGTCGGCACAACTGGTTAACTGGCTTTTAACCGAAACAAGAGGTCTCGGCTTCAATCCCTCAGCCGCGCACTTTTTCCCAATTTATTCCCTAATCATTAACTATGCTATAAACTTAATTCTCACCATATAAGGTTAACAAAACCGTGTAGCTCAGCTGGTTGGGCCGGTTGTGCTTAGGTCCGAGGAGCTGGGTTCGAAACCTAGCTTCTACAACTTTTCTTTTCTTTTCTTTTTTTTTAACTTTCTCCTCTCGGTAAAAATACTAAACGAACTCCAAAAATTGCATAAAAATACTCTAAAAATTCCTAAAAATCTCTAGAATATTTTAAAATCATTTCCAAATATTTTTATGGACATTTGGAACTCCAAATAGAGAAAATTGGGTCGTTACAGTCAGTCTGTGATAAGATGCCCGAAAGGCATGTGGACCGTCTGCTGCACTGGCTGGATAAAATGAATGATGCAATGAAAAATGTTCAGAGCGATGTTGATGTCAAGGGAATGACGAATGGCATAGAGGGAAAACATGTGAGGAGGTCGCAGAGCGGCTAAGGCACGAGAGACAATGGGGAAAAGGCAGTTAATGATCACTTTAAACAAAGAGGCGTTCTCAGCCGATAACTCAAGTGAAGAAAATTTAGTGATTTGAGCATTTGGCCCATCTGGACGAGGACGACCAAAGAGGAACTGATGCATGGATGCAATGCTGATATGCTCAAAAGGTGAAGGCAACTCATCGGGAAGAGTGGGATAAAAAACAAAATCATTGGTGGATGGTAGACAGTCAAGAAAAGATTGAAGGATCTCATAGGAGAAGTCCAAGCTCCGTTTCGCAACGCGAGTGCGATAATTTACACCATCAGAAGTGTGCAAATTATTATAAAATTCTGAGACAAGACCTACATTGACATCCCTCTCACAGGTTAACAATGAGTCAAGTTTATAGTGCTTGAACCGATTATAGGTATCAAAACAAGACGTCCTATAGTATTACAAATCAACTGATCTAGGGGTTATAAGTTTGAAGGTGTTTTTGCTAAAGGCTTGCTGCATTGCAGCATTAGGGAACCTCGGATCAGTAGGAGGTTGAGGACGTGATGGAGGTACGGATGATCCTTCGCCTGATTCATGAACCTTTTGTTTCTTTCTGGGGAATAGGAAATGAAAAAGAACAAGAGATGGCAAACCATTTTGCATTGCAACAGAAAGATGCAGGGAAAGATATGCAAAAATGCAAGGTCAGTGCAGGTAATGCAATGCATGAGGGATAATGCAAAAAGACACACAAGACACATATAGATTAGGTCAAATATAGGAGCAAAAACCAAAAAAAAATAAGAAGAGAGCAAAGAAATTTACTTAGGGTTAGGGTTTTGAGACCGCATGGTGTGTGAGGACGCGGAGACGAGGAAGAAAAGCTGCCCAGTGTGTCGAGAGAGAAGGAGCAGAACCGGAAGAGAGGTGGAGGAGCTCCCCTTCGCCGGAGAAACACGTCGGAGTGAACGAGCGAGGCAGACAAAAGAGTCGCCTGGAAAATCGCCTAGGGCAAGACAGGGTCGAGAGAGAGAAAAGGAAGAGATGAGAATAAGTGGATCGATTCCAGAACCATTGGATTTAGGGGTTTAAGATGGGTTTTAAATTCTCAATCGATCGACCGATCGATTGAGAGCATGTGAATCGATTGGTCGATCGATTCACGATGCTACTGTGAGAATTTGAATAGGCATCTCAATCGATCCAGTGATCGATCCAAACACGCTGAATCGATCCATTGATCGATTCATATGCCTTCTGGAAAATCGAAAAACACGGTCCAATCGATCCATTGATCGATTGAAATGGACTGAATCGATCCATTGATCGATTCAGATGCTATCTGTAGGGAAAATGCCAGCCTCCCAATCGATCGGTTGATCGATTGGGAGGTCGGATATTACTGCACTTTCGAAAACTTTCAGATCCAAGTTTCAGAAATGCACAAACAATTGCACACAACTCTAAAAATCACAAAATTTTGTGTAGACACTATAGATGTCGCATATTATCAAGGAAAAATAAAAGTCAACAAAAAGCGACACTCCCTAGACACGATTTGCATAAAATTAAAAATTGTCAAAAACATCAATGATATCAAGGTTTCAAAAATAAGTATGGTGCATATGGTGAGTTTTGAAAATTTCCAATCATAATCGTAGGGCAACGTGCACATGATTTGTACACATGCTTTCCCTATGATTGGACAAATGAATGTTTCATATGAAAACCACTTTTCTTGACCAAAATAATGCATCATAACAAGCATCATGACCAAGATAAATGTCCCTAACCTCTCACCCCATCTAAATCATATTAAGAGGGCAATCCTATGTTCTTGTGAGAGGCAATGTTAAGGTGAATAAAACTTAAAAAGCTTTACCTATGAAGTGATCATGGAGGATGTGATTAATCAATACAACACATTCTCAATTCCCTTCTAAGAAAGCTAAATTCAACTTTGGGAAGAGGTTTAGTGAAGATATCGGCTAAGTTTGATTTTGATCCAACATAATTTAAAATGATATCACCTCGAGTTACATGATCACAAATAAAATGATGTTTAACCTCTATGTGTTTCGTTCTTGAATGATGAACGGGATTTTTGGTCAAGTTGATTGTACTCACATTATCACAAAGAACTTGAACATTGTTATAGGTAAGTTTTGTTAGTTAGAGCCCTAGAGCCAATCATTTGATGATTGTATGGACTCATGTATATCATATTCATGTATATATATTAAGGCATTTAGTTTATAGTTATTATGCTTATTTGTATTAGTGCCAGATAAAATAAGTATAGTAACGTCCTAGAGTAGAAGGTTCTTACCTATATCAATCGATTGGTTGAATCGATAGTGAGATGATATAGGGAACACTACTCTAAATCATTCGTAGTCGAGTATTAACATTCAGGGACAATGTTAATACAATAAGACTAGCATGTAGGTCAGCTCGATGACTTGATCTCACAAGTCATGGATATAGAGATATCAAGCTGACACATGGGTATGCATTAGAGAATGTATACTGAATGACCTGCCATGAGAAAGTATCATGGATCGTTATATGAGTGTCATATACTTTCTCATGTGGCTATTAGTATGACTATTAGTCCTTTGACCTGAAGTCACCATGGATCCCTACATAAGGAGTTATGTACTTTGGTTTCGTCAAACGTCACCCGTAACTGGGTGGACTATAAAGGCGATTACTGGGTATATAACGAATTATGTAGAGGGATGTGAGGTAGATGGGATCTATCCCTCCCATATGACGGGAGCGACATCGGTATTCTTGATAGAGTGAGACCACTAAGTGCATGGCCATGCCCAAATGAGTCAACATGAGATGTTGAGATCATTTGATCGAGTGAGTCTACTTGGAGTTCAAGATTTAGATTGATTAGAGGATGACACAGTCTATGCCTCATATTGATCAATCTAGATGTCTAGGATAGAAGGACAATGTCACATATTTTGTGAGGAGTCACAATTGGTAGTCACAAGGTGATGTCGGATCTCGACATTCTTGTAACTTGGGTAGTAATGATGTGTTGCTAGATACCGCTCATTACTTATGCTCCTAAATGGGTTTAGGGCATTGCCAACGTTACAAGAACCTATAGGGTCACACACTAAGGACAATTAGATGGAGATTTGGTTCATATGATGAACCAAGAGGATTAGATTCATTTGATGAATCATATTGGATTAAGAGTAATCCAAATTGGGCTAATTGAGTTGGACTCAAGTTGATTCATGTATTCAATGAGTCTAATTTAGATTATGACTCATTAAATCAACATAATTTAATGAATTAGATTCATTATATTAAGTTGGCTTGAATCATATGGTTGGATTAGATCAACCATGAGAGAGATTTGATCAAGTTTGACTTGATTTGAGAGGAAGAGAAAAAGTCATGTTTGACTTGACTTTTTGCCACATCACTAGTGAGTTGGCAAGATGTGGACCAATAGGATTGCTCCACATCATCAATGTGTGCCACCTCATGGAGGTTACAAGCCTCCATAGCATTTAATGTGGCCGGCCCACATTAAATGAGGAGGTTACACTTGTTGCCATGTCATTTAGTGAGGTGGCAAGATGTGGACCAATAGTGTTGATCCACATCATCCTAGAGTGCCACCTCATGGGGGTTACAACTCTTAATGGTCTCCACATTAATTGGAATTAATGTGGGGGTTACACCTCCTAGAGTGGCCGGCCACTTGATGGCTAAGGGGTTGTTTGAATTTCCTCTTATTGATTTCATTCACTCTTCTTCTCCCTTGGGTGCTCTCTCTTCTCCTTCTCCCATTCCTTGGCCGAACACTCCATTGGTGCTAGAACACCTTGTGTTTTGGTCATCTCCTTCTACTTGTGTCCGTGTGGATACATATAGAGGTTGTCTACTTTGACAACTAGAGATCCGGCGACATCTTGGACAAGCGGGAACGCAAAGGGCTTCGCTACAAGGGTAATGATCTTAACTTTAGTGTAGATCTAAAGTTTTTACAAACTCGTACAAGAAAAGGTTTTTCGATAATTTTGTTTACGAATCTTTGCATGAGATCCATGGCTTTGGGTGACTCGGGGTTTCCGCGACGCGAAAAAGTGGTTTTCGCGGCCCGAAGAACCCAACAGTGGTATCAGAGCCCCGTGCAAAGACTTGTACGAGTTCGTTTGTATTTTTATGAAAAATATACCTTCTGTGATTTTCTGTAAAAATTGAGTTTTTAGAGTTTTTATGAGTAATTTTTCCGTAGAAGCGAAGCACAAGTGTCCCGGCACTTGTAGGCTTCGGCTACCGGAAAGTTTTCTTTTAAACGGCTTCGTTTTGCCCCAAATCCGTTTGGGACAGCGGGGTCGGGTGCCATTAGATCGCAAAGGAGAAACTCACGATGGTTAGATCGTGGGTAGGGGCATTGCCCCTAACCCCGCAAGGGAATTTGCTTCGCGATTGCACCCGAAATCGCTAAAAACGAACCCGCCGGGAAGATTTTTCCGAAACGGCAATGTCTCGACCCAAATCATTTTGGGACAGCAGGTTTAGGCGCTGTTGGATCACAAAGGAACCCTCGCGATGGTTAGATCGCGGGTAGGAGCTTACCCTGGGCCCCGGGGATCCGTTCCCATTGGCCAAACAGCCAGCGGGACCGCGGGAAATTTTCTCATAAAATTGTAAAATTATTTTAAAATTACAGAAAATTATGAAAATATATAATTTTGAATTATATATTAATTTATGATAGTCATGGCCAAAATACCCAATAAGATTGAATTTGTGTTGTAATTCATAATACCGCCTGGTGTGATGTGTGTGTTGTATTTTTTTTTTTTTTTTTCCCACGGCTGCCGCATCGTGCCTTTCTCTTATTCTGGTTGTAAATTAGATTTAGACTCGAATGTAACTCGAGTTTCAAATTGTAATGTACAAATTGGAGCGGTGGAGGGTCCACACGAGACGGAGTTCCGAGGCGGGCACGAGCAACACAAGGTGGTCAAAGGGAGGAGCTGTTGACCCTAGGTTGACCATTCGATCTTCTCATTGGCTTGAGAAGATCGTAGTAGGGCCATGACTAAATCACAAATAGATTAATTAATTAATTGTTATGTATCTGATGCATGTTTAATAATTAATTAATTAATTAGTGTCTTAACGATTAGATTAGATCTAAGTCGTGCACATGATGCACCCTTGCGATTAGATTAGATCTAAGTCGTGCACAAGATGCATCCTTCTCGATTAGATTAGATCTAGATCGAACCAACTCTAAATGTCTAACCGTGCCGTGATACCTATCACTACCTCGATCACATGTATTGTTGAATCTGCCAAAGCAGAGCAATACATATTATCTTGGTAGGGTACGGAGGGACAATCTTGGTCCCGCCTATCAACGCATGGGTGAATACAAACTCAATTAGATTGAGTATTCTTAGTTACTCGGTTGGATCGAGTCAACTATAGGCATTCTTCCAATAGTTGGAAAGGTAGGACAAAATCACGTTTATATTAACTCTCGGGCGTATTAGCCAAAGCTAACTCGAGTTTTAATATAAATACGGATATTGATTCTATAAACAAGAGTTGCATAGAGATGTAATTTGTAATCGTTACCTACCGATCATACTAAGCCTTGGGCGTATTAGCCAAAGCTAACTCAAGGGTTAGTATGATGTGGATCTTGTCCCACAAGAATTATAGTATTCAGTGGGAGCATCATTTAGTTAAAGGCCCAATTAAATGATTTTAAAAGAATATGATATTTATTTCTGCAAATTTTCTGTTGTAGATAACCATGACGTCGAATACGAACTTTTTCTCCCTGCGTTCTGTCCTTAAGAAGGACAAGCTCAACGGAGCAAATTTCCTAGACTGGTACAGGAACTTGAGAATAGTTCTCAATCGGGAGCGTACGAAGCATGTACATTCCGAGCGGCCCCATTCCGAGGCTCCTCCCGCTCGCCACCAGATGGCGGATGCTTACAAGAAGCATCAAGATGACGCATTAAATGTGTCCTATCTTATGCTCGCGACCATGAACTTCGAGGCAACATGAGTTGATGGGTGCTTACGACATGGTTGCACATCTTCGCAACTATATCAAGGACAAGAGAGGCACGAGAGAACTTCCACAGGATACCGGAAGATCTTAAGAAGAAGAGAAATGAGATTTCTACTTAGGTGTAAATGTTATAGAAGTCAACCTCTCTATTTCTTCGTCGTGGGTATTAGATACGGATGTGCTTCGCACATTTGTACTAATGTACAAGCACCGAAATAGCGAGCATTGACAAAGGCGAGATAGACCTAGGTGAGGCAATGGAGCAGTCCGCTTGTGGGACTTATTTTCTATCTCGCCTGGGCTTATACTAGAGTTAGACGATTGTTGTTATGTGTCTGCATTGATTAAGAACATTATATCAGTTTCTTGTTTGGACAAGAAAGGATTCTCGTTTATAATAAAGAACAAATGTTGTTCTGTCTATTTAAACGATATGTTCTATTGTAGTGCACCTCTGATGAACGGACTCTATATTCTAGACCTTGAGAGCCCTATCTATGACATTAGTACCAAGAGGTTCAAATCGAACGATATGAACCACACCTATCTCTGGCACTGTCGCTTAGGTCATATAAATGACAAGCGCTTATCCCAGCTCCATAAGGATGGTTTGCTGGACTCATTTGATTTTGAATCATATGAGATATGCGATTCATGCCTACGAGGCAAGATGACCAAGACTCCCTTTAGTGGGCGCAGAGAGCAACCGATTTGTTAGGACTCATACATAGTGATGTATATGGCCCTTTCAATGTTGCTAGAGGTGGTTATAGATACTTCATCATATTTATGATGACTTCAGTAGATATGGTTATGTGTACTTGATGACATAAGTCAGAATCCTTTGAAAAGTTCAAAGAATTCAAGAATGAAGTACAGAACCAGCTTGGCAAGAGTATTAAAATACTTCGATCGGATCGAGTGGTGAATACTTAAGCCATGAGTTTCGTGACTATTTAGTGAGTGTGGGATTCTATCCCAACTCACTCCTCCTTGAACACCACAGTGGAATGGTGTGTCCGAAGGAAAAATCGTACCTTATTAGATATGGTGGTTCCATGATGAGTCACAGATCTTCCGACATACCTGGGGTTATGCTCTGAGACACGGCCTTTCATTCTCAACCAATTCCATCCAAGGCCGTGATAAAGACACCATATAGGATATGGACGGGAGCCAGTGTCTTTCATGAGGATTTGGGGTTGTGAGGCTTCCGTCGACATCAAGTCTCGGACAAATTAGGACCCAAATCCGACAAGTGCTATTTCACCGGATATCCCAAGGAAACTAAGGGATATTATTCTACATTCCCAGTCAGTTGGCAAAGACTGGGGTCTTTCTAGAAAGGGACTTTGTTTCTAGAAAGACTAGTAGGAGCGTGTTCGATCTTGAAGAAGTTCAAGATGGAAGCAATAGCACTGATGCCTCGATGGAAGTTGAACTGGAACCACAAAGTGTTGTGGATGATGTTGTTCCATAAAGAGTTGAGGAACAACAACCAGTTCAAGTAGACATACCTCTTCGCAGGTCTGATAGGGTACGTCGTCAGCTTGAGAGATACTCATTTCTCTTGTCTAACCATGATGACATTGTGCTCATAGAGGATGAGCCTACCACCTATCAGGAGACCAGATTCCGAGAAATGGCTAGAAGCCATGAGATCCGAGATGGAATCCATGTACACCAACCAAGTATGGACTTTGGTTGATCCACCTGAAGGGGTAAAACCCATTGGGTGCAAGTGGGTCTTTAAGAGAAAGACTGACATGGATGGACTTATCTATAAGGGTCGCTTGGTAGCTAAAGGTTTCAAGCAGATTCATGGTATTGACTATGATGAAACCTTTTCTCCAGTAGCGATGTTTAAGTCCATTCGGATCATGCTTGCTATTGCAGCTTACCACGATTACGAGATCTGGCAGATGGACGTCAAAACCACGTTTCTGAATGGAAACCTACTCGAGGATGTGTACATGACACAACCTGAGGGTTTTGTAGATCCAAAGCATACTAGCAGAGTATGCAAGGTGCATAGGTCCATTTATGGACTAAAGCAAGCTTCTCGAAGCTGGAATCTTCGATTCGATGATGTAATCAAACAGTTTGGTTTCATCAAGAACGAAGATGAGCCTTGTGTCTACAAGAAGGTTGTAGGGGATATAGTTGTCTTCCTCATATTGTATGTGGATGACATACTACTCATTGGGAAGGACATCCCTTTGCTTCAGTCTGTCAAGACCTGGCTAGGGAGTTGCTTCTCAATGAAGGACTTAGGTGAGACATCCCGCATTCTAGGGATACAGATCTATAGAGATAGATCTAAGAGATTGCTTGGCCTAAGTCAGAGTGCATACATTGACAAGGTACTCCAACGGTTTGCCATGCAAAACTCCAAGAAGGGATTTCTGCCGATGTCACATGGCGTGAGTCTTTTGAAGACTCAAGGTCCCTCTTCTAGAGAGGAGAGAGACCGCATGGATCAGATCCCTTATGCCTCAGCCATAGGATCGATCATGTATGCCATGCTATGTACTCGACCTGATGTCTCGTTTGCTTTGAGCATGACGAGCAGATACCAGTCAGATCCAGGTGAAAGCCACTGGATAGTGGTCAAGACTATTCTTAAGTACTTAAGAAGGACTAAAGAATATTTCTTGATATATGGAGGCAATGATGAGCTAAGGGTTACAGTGATGCCAGCTTCGAGACCGATCGGGATGATTACCGATCGCAGTCGGGGTTCGTGTTTTGCTTAAATGGTGGTGTTGTGAGTTGGAAGAGTTCGAAGCAGGACACAATAGCTGATTCTATAACAGAGGCCGAGTATATTGCGCATCGAGAGGCGAAAGGAGGCGATTGGATCCGCAAGTTCATCACTGAACTTGGGGTGGTTCCTAGTATCGCTGACCCAGTTGAGCTCTATTGTGACAACAATGGAGCTATAGCACAGGCGAAGGAACCTCGCTCACACCAGCGGACCAAGCACATACTACGGCGCTTCCATCTCATTCGAGAGATTATCGATAGAGGAGATGTGAATATTTGCAGAGTACCTACAGAGGCTAACATCGCAAATCCCTTGACCAAGGCTTTGGCACAGAGGAAGCATGATGGTCACACTAGGTCATTAGGCCTTAGAGCCTATACTGATTGGCACTAGTGCTAGTGGGAGATTGTTAGTTAGAGCCCTAGAGCCAATCATTTGATGATTGTATGGACTCATGTATATCATATTCATGTATATATATTAAGGCATTTGGTTTTTGGTTATTATGCTTATTTGTATTAGTGCCAGATAAAATAAGTATAGTAACGTCCTAGAGTAGAAGGTTCTTACCTATATCAATCGATTGGTTGAATCGATAGTGAGATGATATAGGGAACACTACTCTAAATCATTCCTAGTCGAGTATTAACATTTAATACAATAAGACTAGCATGTAGGTCAGCTCGATGACTTGATCTCACAAGTCATGGATATAGAGATATCAAGCTGACACATGGGTATGCATTAGAGAATGTATACTGAATGACCCGCCATGAGAAAGTATCATGGATCATTATATGAGTGTCATATACTTTCTCATGTGGCTATTAGTATGACTATTAGTCCTTTGACCTGAAGTCACCATGGATCCCTACATAAGGAGTTATGTACTTTGGTTTCGTCAAACGTCACCCGTAACTGGGTGGACTATAAAGGCGATTACTGGGTATATAACGAATTATGTAGAGGGATGTGAGTGATGTAGATGGGATCTATCCCTCCCATATGACGGGAGCGACATCGGTATTCTTGATAGAGTGAGACCACTAAGTGCATGGCCATGCCCAAATGAGTCAACATGAGATGTTGAGCTCATTTGATCGAGTGAGTCTACTTGGAGTTCAAGATTTAGATTGATTAGAGGATGACACGGTCTATGCCTCATATTGATCAATCTAGATGTCTAGGATAGAAGGACAATGTCACATATTTTGTGAGGAGTCACAATTGGTAGTCACAAGGTGATGTCGGATCTCGACATTCTTGTAACTTTGGTAGTAATGATGTGTTGCTAGATACCGCTCATTACTTATGCTCCTAAATGGGTTTAGGGCATTGCCAACGTTACAAGAACCTATAGGGTCACACACTAAGGACAATTAGATGGAGATTTGGTTCATATGATGAACCAAGAGGATTAGATTCATTTGATGAATCATATTGGATTAAGAGTAATCCAAATTGGGCTAATTGAGTTGGACTCAAGTTGATTCATGTATTCAATGAGTCTAATTTAGATTATGACTCATTAAATCAACTTAATTTAATGAATTAGATTCATTATATTAAGTTGGCTTGAATCATATGGTTGGATTAGATCAACCATGAGAGAGATTTGATCAAGTTTGACTTGATTTGAGAGGAAGAGAAAAGTCATGTTTGACTTGACTTTTGCCACATCACTAGTGAGTTGGCAAGATGTGGACCAATAGGATTGCTCCACATCATCAATGTGTGCCACCTCATGGAGGTTACAAGCCTCCATAGCATTTAATGTGGCCGGCCCACATTAAATGAGGAGGTTACACTTGTTGTCATGTCATTTAGTGAGGTGGCAAGATGTGGACCAATAGTGTTGATCCACATCATCCTAGAGTGCCACCTCATGGGGGTTACAACTCTTAATGGTCTCCACATTAATTAGAATTAATGTGGGGGTTACACCTCCTAGAGTGGCCGGCCACTTGATGGCTAAGGGGTTGTTTGAATTTCCTCTTATTGATTTCATTCACTCTTCTTCTCCCTTGGGTGCTCTCTCTTCTCCTTCTCCCATTCCTTGGTCGAACACTCCATTGGTGCTAGCACACCTTGTGTTTTGGTCATCTCCTTCTACTTGTGTCCGTGTGGATACATATAGAGGTTGTCTACTTTGACAACTAGAGATCCAGCGACATCTTGGACAAGCGGGAACGCGAAGGGCTTCGTTACAAGGGTAATGATCTTAACTTTAGTGTAGATCTAAAGTTTTTACAAACTCGTACAAGAAAAGGTTTTTCGATAATTTTGTTTACGAATCTTTGCACGAGATCCATGGCTTTGGGTGACTCGGGGTTTTCGCGACGCGAAAAAGCGGTTTTCGCGGCCCGAAGAACCCAACAAGTTTATAGTACTCTAGAATATGAGTCATCCACATTAATTGTGATACACACTCTCCCATGGTAATATATTCCGCTTCGGTTGTGGAGAGAGCTACACAATGTTGTTTTCTACTTGACCAACTTACCAAAGAGGACCCTAGAAATTGTCAACTACCACTAGTACTTTTGCGATCCAATTTGTATCCTGCATAATCGGAATCGGTATAGCCCACTAGGTCAAAAGTTTCGGTTCTATGATACCAAAGACCAACATTTTGAGTCCCCTTGACATAACGAAGAATTCGCTTAATGGCACTCAAATGTGACTCCTTGGCACAAGATTGATACCGTACACATATACCTACGGCAAAAAGTATATCGGGTCTACTAGCCGTAAGATAGAGAAGACTCCCTATAGCACTACGATACACCTTGGAGTCAACTTCTTTCCCCTCAACATCTTTATCCAATTTAGTACTAGTGGCCATGGGAGTAGATATTTCTTTTGCATTTTCCATTCCAAATTTCTTAAATAGCTCTTTGACGTATTTAGATTGATGAATATAAATGCCTTCTTTTGTTTGCTTAATTTGTAACCCTAGGAAAAATGTCAATTCACCAACCAAACTCATTTTAAATTCACTCTCCATGTGATTAATGAATTCATTTAAATAATCTTTATTTATAGAACCAAAAATAATGTCATCTACATATACTTGGGCCACAAACATATCATTACCACTATTTTTCAAGAATAAAGTGGGATCAATTTTTCCTCTATGAAACCCTTCTGATACTAGAAATGTTGACAATTGTTCATACCAAGCCCGGGGAGCTTATTTTAGCCCATATAAGGTCTTTTTAAGTTTATATACATGATTTGGACACTCCAAATTTTCAAACCCCGGTGGTTGCTCAACATATACCTCTTCCTTTATAACACCATTCAAAAATGCTGATTTTACATCCATTTTGATACAATTTGAACCCCTTGTGGGCGGCAAATGCCAACATCATCCTAATTGACTCCAATCTTGCTACGAGTGCATAAGTTTCATCATAGTCTAACCCTTCTACTTGATTGAAACCCCTAGCAACCAATCTAGCTTTGTTTCTCACAACTATCCCCTTATCATCAAGTTTGTTTCTAAAAACCCATTTTGTATCAATAATCGATTTGTTTGTAGGCCTAGGAACTAAATCCTAAACTTGACTTCTCTCAAATTGAGATAGTTCATCTTGCATTGCTAAGATCCAATCGGGATCAAACAAGGCATCATCAATGGTTTTTGGTTCTATTTGAGATATCAAGGCGACTTGGCTTCCTTCATTTCTAAAGTAAGATCGAGTTCTCACTCCTTGAGTGATGTCTCCTACTACTTGATCTAAGGGGTGATTTACATGAATCCTAGTAGGTCTTGATTCTTGATTTATTATAATTTTGGGTTCAAGTGGCAAAGATTCATTTTTCTCACCATCACTTTCTTGATTTTCTTCTCCTTGATGATCTACTCCATCCAATGTTAATTTCTCTAACTCAAAATATATTTCTTCATCGTTTGTTCTTATAGAGTTCAAAGAAGGATTTTCTTCAAAGACAACATTTAGTGATTCTTCAACTAATTTTGATCTTTTGTTGTAAATTCGATACACTTTGCTATGACTTGAGTAACCTACAAGGATCCCCTCATCCGCCTTAGCAGAAAACTTTCCCAAGTGATCTTTGGTGTTTAGAATATAGACCTTACACCCAAACACTCTAAGATGCTTAATTGTAGGTGGTTTACCAAACCACAACTCATGAGGTGTTTTTCCTAGAAACCTATGTATTAATGTTCGATTTTGCACATAACATGCTGTATTAATTGATTCGGCCCATAGGAAACTATGAAGTGAATATTCATTTAACATGCTCCGAGCGGCCTCTTGCAAAACCCTATTTTTCCTCTCAACAACTCCGTTTTGTTGAGGATTCCTAGGAGTGGAAAATTCATGTTTATATCCTTTTTCTATACAAAAATTTATGAATCTATCATTTTCAAACTCACCTCCATGATCACTTCTTATATTATTTATCTTATGAGCCTTTTCATTTTCTACTCTATTACAAAAAGCAGTCAAGGTATCTAGAGTTTGATCCTTATGTTTCAAGAAAAATACCCATGTATATCTAGTGTAATCATCCACAATCACAAAACAATATCTACTACCATTTAAAGAAATAAATCTACTACTATCAAATAAGTCCATGTGAATGAGCTCCAAAGCATTTGAGGTACTTGCAACGTTTTTACCTTTATGAGTAGCTTTGGTTTGCTTACCCATTTGACATGCATCACATATTTTGTCCTTTTGAAACTTCAACTTTGGCCATCCTTGCACCAACTCCTTCTTTGAAAGATTTTTGATATTCTTCATGTTGGTGTGAGCGAGTCTCCGGTGCCAAAGTCACGTCTCCTCTTCTTTGGACATGAGACACTTAGCAAACACATTAGTAGCACCAAATAGTTCAACTTGATAAATATTCTCTCTTCTATGGCCTATGAGAATATTGGTGTTTAGTTCACTATGCTTGATTAGGCATTGAGATGAGTTGAACTCAACTCCATAACCCGAATCACATAGTTGACTAACACTTAAAAGATTAAAGATCATGCCTTTCACTAATAGCATATTTTTTATAACAAATTTTTCTGAAATTCTAATATCTCCTATTCCTATAACTTTTAATTCACCACTATTACCAAAAGAAACGGTACCTTTACTTTTGTGTCTAAGTGATGAGAATTTTGAAGAATCCCCCGTCATATGCTTAGAACATCCACTATCTACGAACCATGTTGTTGGATGCTCCCCCTTGGCGCATGCCTGTTTAAACACGATAAACCAAATGTTTTGGTACCCAAACCTTGGGTCCGGTAGCATCAATAACAAATTGCTTGGGTACCCAAGCTTGAACAAACTTAACCCTTGAAGCATGATTTCTACTAATTAGAGACATGAATTTAACTTCCTTATCTTGTGATTTAAAACCTAGTCCCACTTTGTTGTACACACCTCTTTGAGCGCCTAGAATCATGTCTAAGTATTTTGAGCTTGAAGTAAATTTTTCTAGAGCACCTCTAAGATCATCAACTTGTAATTTCAATGATGCATTTTCCTCTTTAAGATCATCAAAATCATTTTTGTCATTTTCATGAAGCATGCAAGTTTCACATGACACAATTTCATTTTTAAGTGATTTCAAGTCATTTTGCAATTTCTTAACCTTCCCTTTTAATTTAGCTAGTGCGTTGGTTAAGCATGCAATGGTGGCATACATCTTATCAAGCTTGGGAGAAATTACCTCGTCATCACTAGATGATGACTCACTTGAAGACTCCACCTCCTCTCCATGACTATCTTCATCTTCACTATCTTCAACATGGCTTAAGGCCATGAGAGCCATGTGCTTTGAGCTCTTCCTTTCATCTTCTTCCGATGAGTCATCCCATGTGGCTTTCAAAGACTTCTTCTTTTTCTTGATCTTTTCCTCTTGCTTCTTCAACTTTGGACACTCCGTTTTGTAATGCCCCTTTTTCTTGCATTCATAGCAAATAACATCAGTCGTAGACTTAGAATCCACAAGAGATTTACCTTTTCTCTTTTCATCATTGAAAATCTTCTTGACATCCTTTTTGTCAAACTTCCTTGAATGTCTCATCATTCTTCGAACAAAGTTTGTCATTTCACTAGATGATAGCTCTTCATCACTATCACTATCACTATTTTGTTTAGATTCCGAAGATGACTCCTTCTTCTCCTTTTTCTTTTCCTTGTGCTTCTTTTTGCTCTTTTCACCTGCAACCAAAGCTATACCTTTCTCTTTGTGGCTTGTGTTAGCTTGCTCATGTAATTCAAGTTCACAAAATAATTCATCCAACTTTACTATTGACAAATCCCTTGATACCTTATAGCCATCCACCATGGATGACCATAATGAGTTTCTTGGGAAGGATTTTAAAGCATACCTTATGAGGTCTCGGTTCTCTACACTCTCTCCAACTGAATGAAGACCGTTTAGGAGTTCCTTGAACCTCCCATGTAGTGAACTTACCGTTTCTCCCTCCTTCATTGTGAAATTTTGAAGTTGGTTTATCAAGAGATCTCTCTTTGCAATTCTTAAATCCTTGGTGCCTTTATTTAGCTCAATGAGCTTGTCCCATAAATCCTTGGCACTCTTGAAAGGTCCAACCTTGTTGAGTTGTTCTGAGCTTAATCCACATTGAAGAGTCACAATCGCCTTTGCATTTGCTTGAGCCTTCATTTTTTGTTCAACAGTCCACCTTGATGATTCAAGCATTCTTCCATTTTCGGTTGGCGCCGTGAATCCCTCCGTGATTGAGAACCACATGTCAATCTCAGTCATAAGATAGTGTTCCATGCGGCTCTTCCAATACGCGAAATTACTGCCTTCATAGAATGGTGGTCGTGAAGTACTATGTCCCTCCTTCAAAGATATCTTGTAGCTCTTTAACTTGTGCTTTCTTGGCGATGAATCCTCAAAAGCAAACCAATGCTCTGATACCACTTGTTAGGATCGGTTGAGCTAGAGGGGGGGTGAATGGCTCACTTCGTTTTCTTGATCAACTTGATTTTGCACAGCGGAGACTCGAAGGCAATGCTAACTCTGATAGTTACTTGGTATCCACCTCCCCAAGGAGGTGACTAGTCCAAGGATCCACACCACTCACACTCTTCCACTATCAAAACCCTCCTTCTCAGAATCACACCGAAGGTGGAGAAACCTTACAAGGTTACAACTCTCCCTCTCCAAGTAAAGGATCACACTCACCACAATGAAGAAGAAAAGAAAGATTATAGGCTTTAAAAGGCTTCTTCTTCGCAGAGTGAGATTTGAGAAAGTAGCGAGAGGGAGAGCTTGAACTTGAGCACTTTTTGAAGATCTTGAGCACTTGAGAGAGTTGAGACCTTGGAGAGCAATGGAACAGTATATTTTTCTTTTCTTATATCTTTTCTTTTTCTTCCATGCCTTTAAACGTTGAGAAAACTAGCTATTTTTCACGTAGCCGTCGCCGTGAATCGATCGAAGTCATATTTGGATCGATTCATAAGTATCCGTTGGAAACCATCGCGTCACGATCAACAGCTTAGATTGCTTGACTTGAGTTTGAATCGATCGGTGCAGTTCTTAAATCGATTCAGACCTCTGCTCGTGAAATCGCAGCTCTGTGAATCGATCGCCTGATCGATTGAGTAACCTCAATCGATCGGCTGATCGATCCAGGGGAAATCTGTGCTTCGTATAGAGACTTCCTGGATCGATCGCTCGATCGATTGGATTGCCCCAATCGATCGGCTGATTGATCCAGAAGCATTCTGTGCTTCGCACAGAAGCTTCCTGGATCGATCGCTCGATCTATTGGTTTTCCCCAATCGATCGGCTGATCGCGCAGAACCTTCCCAATTGATCGGCCGATCGATTGGCTTCCTTCCAATCGATCGACTGATCGATCCAGAGGCATTCTGCCTCACAACCGTGTCTAAATCAATTTTCCAATCGATTTCTGATACGTGAGTAATCATGCATCCAGCTTTATGACCTGCAGGAACTTCTCTTGCCAAGAATCCGGTCCTCGACCTTCTTTGACTTCTCTTACCTTGCATCCGGTCTTCTGACCTGCAAGGATTCTTTTGCCAAGAATCCGATCCTCGACCTTCTTGGACTTCTCTTGCCTTGCATCTGGTCTTCCGACCTGCAAGAACTTCTCCTGCAAATTTACACTGTATGTTAGATCCAACGTATTAACCTAAACTTAAATAATTGTCAACACATTGAAACTTTCAGGGCATGATTGCACTAACAAAGTCAACTAATCTAGATAGAACCAACTCCTTACTTGAGCTCCTACATCTAGACCTAATTGATTCACATGGAGCCAAGTTACTAAGTAAGAACCAGTATTGCTTAGTTATAATTGATGACTATTCTAGGTTCACTTGGGTAAAATTTCTAAAAATGAAAGATGAAACCTTTGAAGTATTTAGTAATTTTTGCAATTTAATTGAAAATGAAAAAGATACTAAAATTAAAAGAATAAGAAGTGATCACGGGGGGAATTTGAAAATCATAGGTTTACTCAATTCTGTAGAATCAATGGGTATAAACATGAATATTCTTGCCCTAGGACCCCCCAACAAAACGGCCTAGTAGAACATAAAAACTGAACCCTACAAGAAGCCGCTAGGACTATGTTAAATGAATATAATTTAAATCATCAATTTTGGGCTGAAGCAGTAAATACTGCAAACTATATCCAAAACCGAATTCTAATTAACAAACTTCACAATAAAACCTCTTATGAAATATATTATAATAAAATTCCTAACTTAAACTATTTAAAAGTTTTCGGGTGTAAAGTTCACATTTTAAACACTAAAGATTACTTAGGAAAATTTACACCCAAATCAAACCAAGGAATCTTTTTAAGGTACTCTACAACAAGTAGGGCATATAGAGTCTATAATCAAAATACCCTAAAAGTTGAAGAAACAACTAATGTAATATTTGATGAAGAAAATAATCTACCAAATATAGATTAAAGTATTGACATTAATCCAAAAACTGATGAAGATGATGAAATTCATCCCAAAACCAATAAACCAGAGGAACCAATGTCTGACCCAAATATAAGACCAACTAGAGCAAGTACCTCTCACCCACCTGACCAAATTTTGGGTGATCCAAACCTAGGAGTCAGAACCAGATCCTCATATAGGAACCTAAGTCAGATTGCCCTTATTTCAAAGATTGAGCCTAAGACTATAGAAGAGGCCCTACCCGACCCAGACTGGATCATTGCTATGCAGGAAGAGCTAGCACAATTCGAAAGAAACCAAATCTGGGAACTTGTACCTAAACCCATAGATAAGTCCATAATTGACACCAAATGGGTATTTAGGAACAAATTGGATGATCAGGGTGAAATAGTTAGAAACAAGGCCAGACTAGTAGCCAAAGATTTTAGTCAGGTTGAAGGTTTAGATTATGACGAAACCTATGCACCAGTAGCTAGACTCGAATCCATTAGGATGCTGCTAGCCTATGCAGCACATAAAGGGTTTAAATTGTACCAAATGGATGTAAAATCCGCATTCCTAAATGGGTTTATTAAGGAAGAGGTCTATGTAAACCAACCCCCAGGATTTGAGGACTTAGACTACCCTAATCATGTATTTAAATTGAAAAAGGCCTTATATGGACTTAAACAAGCTCCTAGAGCATGGTATGAACGGTTATCCAACTACTTAACATCCAAAGGTTTTAATCAAGGACACATAGATCCGACCCTATTTGTAAAAACTATAGAAAAAGACATCTTCATAGCCCAAATCTATGTTGATGATATAATTTTCGGCTCAACTAACTCTAAATTTCTAAAAGAATTCGTTAAATTAATGGAAAATGAGTTTGAAATGAGTATGGTCGGAGAACTAAATTTCTTCTTAGGTTTACAAATTAAACAAACAAAAGATGGAATCTACATTTACCAAACTAAATATGCTAAAGAACTAATTAAGAAATTTGGAATGGAACATTCTAAAATCATAAATACCCCAATGGCCACAAACATCAACATTGACTCTGACCTAGAAGGAAAATCAGTAGACCCAAAATACTATAGAAGTATAATAAGAAGCCTACTCTACCTAACTGCAAGTCGACCAGATATAATATTTGCAGTTGGTATGTGCGCAAGATACCAATCTTGTGCAAAAGTATCACATTTAACATATGTTAAAAGAATACTTAGATATATAAAAGGCACCCTCAATATAGGACTTTGGTACCCTAGAACTAGCACCTTTGACCTGTTTGGCTATTCTGACTCAGACTATGCCGGGTGCAAATTAGACAAAAAAAATCCTAGGTCAGTGCCTAGTAAGTTGGTCATGTAGAAAGCAACATTGTGTTGCTCTATCCACCACTGAAGCTGAATACATAGCCCTAGGAGAGTGTGCCTCTCAACTTTTATGGATGATGCATACCTTAAAAGACTATCAATTAGAATATAAAAATACAAAAATATTAATTGATAATATAAGCTCAATTAATCTAACAAAAAATTCAATTCACCACTCTAGAGCTAAACACATAGAGGTAAAGCACCACTTTGTAAGGGATCATGTAGCTAAAGGTGAACTTGCATTCAACTATGTTGAGTCCAAATCAAACCTAGCTGACATTTTCACAAAACCCTTACCTGAACTTGAGTTCAGTGCACTTAGAAGACAAATAGGAATGTGCTGGGTAGAATAGATATTAATTTTCAAAATTCATTGTCTTACTTCAAAACACATTCTTTTAAAAAGTCTAGGAAAAATAATGATTTAAAAAATCCCATTTTCTTAGAATTTTCAAAAAATTGGACTTAGCTTAGGCTCTACCCTAGAAATCCTGTTCCCCTAGATTTAAGCCAGAGCATCTCACAAACACCTAGGTATACCTTACTTGTGTTTGAAAAACATAGAATGGTGTGAGATGCATAAGGTACAGCGTGGACTCAAGAATGCTTATTTCTGTGCATCAATATGAGTCTGGGCGTTAAATACTTTATTAACAGTAATCAAGTCAAGTCTTCCAACCTTAGTCAAATCTAAGTGGACCAAATGACTTGACTTGACTAACCATGTGAAAGTTGCTGCCCTCTAGGCAATCAGCAAGTAGCTAAAGGTTAGACAGTTGGTGAAGGAAATGAAAATATTAAGCTTAAGCATGCTTGTACTTTAGGGCTCTGATACCTTATCAAAACAAATTGGATAACTTAAAATCTAATTTAACTTGACTCATGCTTGGACTTAAGGACCAACTAAATTTGAATAAATAACCTAAATTAAATATTTAGTTACTCCCTCTTCGTCCTAAAATTTAACAAGTTCTTACTCCTATTTTTTCAAAATTAAATTTTTCTTAAGCTAAGTACCTGTTTTAAACTGAAACTACATTTTCAAAATTCAATGTTTACAAAAGGCTTAGTTAAGTGATTCATATAGCTACTTTCAAACTTCCTCAAACTTAGCCACCTTTTTTACTAAAATACTTTTCTATACTTAGCTAAAAGTATTAAAAAGCATATTTCTTTACTTGCAAAATTTAACTCATGTCTTTCAAAGGATTTCTACTAATACTTCAAATTTTTTTTTTCAAAATAATTTGGTTCCAAAAATTCTTTAAAATCTAGCTAAGTTTTTTCAAAATTTAGTTAAGCATTTTTTCTAAAAACAACTAAGTTTCAAAAGTGGCTAAAATCATCCTTCGAAGTCGACCATAAATTAGCCTTTTAAACTTAGGTGAAAAATATTCCTTTTGAGTCCTCCCTCTCCCTTAGCTAACAATTTTTTTAGTAAAATTAAATTATAAGCTAAGTGTTACACAAGTTTTTTTTCAAAGCCTAAATCTGTTTTTTTCTAAAAACTTATAACTTGCTTTCAAATGGCTTATTTTTAATAAATGGCAAAGGGGGAGAGTAGGGAAATTCAAAATTAAATCTGATTCAAAAAGAAAGCCCTGTATTAAGGGGGAGCTTCACAAAGTTTAAGTGTTAGCTTAAGTTATGCTTTTATTTGAATTTATATACTTAAGCTTGCTCACTTAAAATCTTTTAATATATTCATGCATTTGTTTTACTTAACTTTGAATTTGGGTTGCCATAATCAAAAAGAGGGAGATTGTTGGTGCAGGAAGCATCCGACGATCGAACCTAAGTTTTGATAATGGCAAAGGATTCAAAGTTAAGGTGTGTTGTGATCTAACAAGTCTGTTGAGTGTTTCAGGAAAAGTTCTAACTGTGGTTAGGCAGGTAAAAACCCTAGGGGGTGGTAACCCTAGGTCATGTTGATACAGTCTGACCTGGCTGTTGTTTTGATGTTGACACTGATTTAAGTTTGTATCAGATATTAATTAAACTCAGACTGATTATTGATCAAGGTTGATCATGAGGAGAGGAAAAGTCCAAGTACGGATACTTGGCACGCGAAGTCGGAGAGGGCTCGTTGTGTTCTGCAGACGAGCTCGGATTCTGGATGAAGTCGGAGAGGCTCGGCTCATTCTCCGGACTAGGTCGAGAGGGCTCGGTAGCTCCTCTGGACGAAGTCAAGAGGGCTCCTCATTATCCGACTAGGTCGAGAGGGCTGTCGGGAGAGGAGGGCTGGCTCTCATTCTGGACCAAAAGACGCGTTAGAGTTTAGGGGAAGCTCTTAAACTAACTTCACTTTGGATCGGTCAATACCGATCGGTGATGGATCGCCATCATCGATCCGATGTTCTCACGATGGGTCTATGGACGATCGAAACCACGTAGAGTTTCTTATCGATCGATGCGTGGACCGATAGCCACGTAAGTGGACTATCGATCGGTCCGACCGATCAAGAACAATTGACGGAGTCGAGGGGATCCCCGCACGATCGGTCCATCGAACCGATCGTGAGATATCCCGATCGGTCCAGATCTATGGATCGACCGATCCACAACATGTCGTTGTGTGCTTCTGCGATTTTGATTGATTCACCGATCGAATTATCTGCATGAGATCTTTAAGTTCTGGTTGCGGTATCATGCCATTGGTTAATTTCAAATGAAGCTCCATCAGAAGAATAAGAATAAGTGACCTTTATGCTGTATTTCACTGCAAGTGATGCAATTCGAGCTTCAACGTTCACTGGCCGCGATCAGTTGAGAAGACCATGGATGGTATTGGTGTGAGTTCAGAGAACCGTGAGGAGCAAGAGTGATTGGCGACGCCTGGGTTGGTTGCAGTGATCCGACACAGGTGACAGTGATTCTCGACAGTGAGAAATCGATCAAGCAAGAGGCTGTGTGTGTTGTTGAGCTCTTAGCTGATTCCTTCGGTCTTTGTTTTTCTGCTTCGTGGCTGTAAGTTAAACTGTTCAATCTTTTAGCCACACTCTGTAAGTAATTGTGCTTCACTTTCAAATCTACTTTTGTGATCTTTGTGGAGAGGTTACTCCACCGAGAAGGAGAGATTCTTAGCCGGAATTTGTCCGGGGTGTGATCTACCAAAAGATCAAGGGATCGTCCACCTTACGGACACGCCGAGGAGTAGGGGCAAGTTATCCCCGAACCTCGTACATCATTTTGTTAGTGTTGGTTGGTTTTCTTTCCTTGCATCAGTTTTTGTTCTTGTTTATATCCGCTGTGCTAACAAAGTTTTGTGAGGAAATTGTTGACTTTTAGTGGAGGCTATTCACACCCCCCCCCCCTCTCTAGCCATCCCAAGATCCTAACAAGTGGTATCAGAGCTTGGTGCTCTTCATCTAGAGTAACACCCAAAAGAGCAAGAAGATGGCTATGAAGGAAGGCTTTAGCACCAATCGTCCACCCTACTTCGACGGAGCGGATTTCCAATACTGGAAGAGCCGCATGGAGTATTACCTCAAGACCGACATCTCCATGTGGTTCTCGGTCAAGGAAGGGTTCACACCTCCAAAGGACGAAGAAGGTAAGGAACTAGACTCGTCAAGGTGGTCCACCGAGCAAACCCGCAAAGGACAAGCCGATGCCAAGGCGGTGGTCACCCTACAATGTGGAATAGCCAAAGATCAACTTGTCAAGGTAGGCCCATTTGTGAGTGCAAAGGACTTGTGGAACAAGCTCATCGAGCTCCAAGAAGGAACTCGAGACTCTCGGATCGCCAAGAGAGACTTGTTCCTCAACCAACTACAAAATCTTTCCATGAAGGAGAGTGAAACGGTAAGTGAACTACACGGAAGGTTCAAAGAGATCATCAATGGTCTTCATTCCGTGGATGAACGCGTAGAGAATCGCGATCTCGTAAGGTACGCTCTCAAAGCTTTTCCAAGGAATGCCTTGTGGTCATCTATGGTAGATGCCTACAAGGTCTCCAAGGACCTTTCAATTATTAAGTTAGATGAATTCTTTTGTGAAATGGAACTTCATGAACTTGCTAACAAAGGTCAAAAAGAGAAAGGTATTGCTTTAGTTGCAGGAGAAAAGAGCAAGGATGGAAGAAGGAAGAAAGAAAAGAAGAAGGAGAAAGAAATTCCTACATCCTCATCCTCCTCCGAGTCCGATGATGAAGGTGAATCATCATCAAGCGAGATGGCCAACTTCGTGAGAAGAATCATGAGAAGGAGCCGAAAATACAAAGGAAAAGGTAAGTCTATTGATCAAAATATTGATAAGACTAACGTTACTTGTTATGAGTGTAGCAAGAAAGGACACTATCGGAGCGAGTGTCCAAAACTCAAGAAGGAAGAAAGGGCCAAGAATAAGAAAGCTCTCAAAGCTTCTTTGGATGAATCCTCCTCAAGCTCATCGGAGGAAGAGAAGGAGAAAAGCACTCGTCAATTAGCACTCATGGCAAGGGAGGAATCGGACTCCGGAAGCGATACATCAGCCGTGGAAGAGGTAACTTCCCCACATTTAGAAAAATTCTATAGGACTATTGCTCATTTGTCTACCATGCTTAAGAAATCAAAAACAGAAATTAAATCTTTAAAAGAAGAAGTAGAACACTTGAAGACTCTTAGGGAAGATGAGGTTGATGACCTTCATCAAGAGCTTCTTGAGGATGAAAATAATGCCCTAAAGAGTGAAGTTGAGAAACTCAAGAAAATGCTTGAGAAATTCTCAACTAGCTCTAAGACCTTAGATATGATTCTAAATGCCCAAAGGGCGGTCTACAACAAGGCTGGATTAGGATACCAACCTAAGGAGTCTAGTTTCATTTCCTTAGTGTCTAGAACCTAATTTCATAGATCACATGCTTCTAGGGTTCATGAGACTAGGAAGGGTGTGACCAAGGCATGGGTTCCTAGGTCTTTCATTGTAGATGCATTAGGTCCCAAGATTTGGGTACCTAAAACATCTATCTTTCGTGTCTTGTAGGCATTTGTCGAGGGGGAGCATCTATCAACTTGGTTTGTTGATAGTGGATGCTCCAAGTACATGACCGGGGACAAGTCACTCTTTACCACCCTTCAAAACAAAAATAGAGGTAATGTGTCCTTTGGTAATAATGGTAGCCTTAAGGTTATAGGAATTGGAGATATTCAAATATCCGAATGTCTCTAAATCAAAAATGTCCTTCTAGTCAAAGGGATGACTTTTAATCTCCTAAGTGTCAGCCAATTGTGTGATACGGGTTACACAATTGAGTTTCATTCAAGTCAATGCCTGGTCAAACACATTGACACACTTGACGCGGTACTAGTAGGCACAAGGGTAGATAACATTTACCAAGTATCCTTTAAAAGTGCTACTGATGCCTCTGCTAAGTGTTTCATGTCAAAAGAAGAAGAATCATGGTTGTGGCATAGAAGATTGGCCCACGTAAACATGAAGAACATTCGAAAGCTGGCCAACAAAGGATTAGTGCGAGATTTACCAAGCATCAAGTATCAAAAGACAAAATTATGTGATGCATGTCAAAAGGGTAAGCAAACAAAAGAGGCTCATAAAGGTAAAAGCGCTGTAAGTACATATACTGCTTTAGATCTTTTGCATATGGATTTGTTTGATTGCAGTAATGTTATTTCATTAAATGGAAGTAGATACTGTTTAGTGATCATTGATGATTTTACTAGATATACATGGACCTTCTTTTTGAAAAATAAGGATCAAACCATAGATGTTTTTGTTTCTTTTTTTAGAAGAATTGAAAATGAAAAATCGACAACAATTAAAACAATTAGAAGTGATCATGGTGGAGAATTTCAAAACCATAGATTTTTAGAGTTTTGCCAAGAAAAAGGATATAGGCATGAGTTCTCTACTCCAAGGACCCCGCAACAAAATGGGGTTGTGGAGAGAAAAAATCGAGTCTTGCAAGAGGCTGCACGAAGCATGCTCAATGAGTACTCATTACCGAGCTACTTATGGGCTGAAGCGGTAAATACCGCTTGCTATGTCCAAAACCGAGTCTTGATACATAGGTTTTTAGGAAAGACCCCTCATGAACTTTGGTTTGGGAAACCCCCTACAATTAAACATCTTAGGGTGTTTGGTTGTAAGGTGTTTATCTTGAACACCAAGGATCATCTTGGAAAGTTCACGGCTAAGGCTGACGAAGGGATACTGGTCGGGTACTCTCTAACCAGCAAAGCCTATCGAGTCTAAAACAATAGGACTAAATTGATTGAAGAGTCCTCTGATGTAGCATTTGAAGAAATCCCTAAGTCAAATGATCAATCAAGGGATGTAGGAGAAATTCAATTTGAACTTAGAAATCTAAGTTTAAATGATCAAAACATAGAAAGAGTCGAAGTTAACTCCGATGACGATGAGCAAAGGCAAGAGAGGACTCAGTCTGATCCTTTACCTGATACTGAGCCCTTGCATGTGTCTAGTGAGACCATTCATGAGGCACCGCCAACACCAAGGCAATCTAGGATAGCCTCTAGTCATCCCCAAGACCAGATTGTGGGAGACATTCAACAAGGGGTTAGGACTAGGTCATTCTTCATAAATGAGTCTAATGAGGTCGCCTTGATCTCAGAAATCGAACCAAAATTAGTTGATGAGGCATTGCATGATCCTGATTGGATCATAGCTATGCAAGATGAGTTAGGTCAATTTGAAAGGAGCCAAGTGTGGGACTTAGTTCCTAGACCTAAGAAGACCACCATTATTGGAACCAAATGGGTCTTCAAAAATAAGTTAAACCAAAAGGGAGAAGTAGTTAGAAACAAGGCAAGACTTGTAGCCAAGGGCTATAGTCAAGTCGAAGGCCTCGATTATGATGAGACTTATGCTCCCGTGGCCCGATTAGAGTCCATTCGTCTAATGCTAGCTTTTGCTGCATATAGAGGCTTCAAGCTCTATCAAATGGACGTCAAATCAGCCTTCTTAAATGGTTTCATTAAAGAAGAAGTCTATGTTGAACAACCACCGGGGTTTGTGAATACCGAAGCTCTAAACCACGTGTACAAGCTCAAGAAAGCTCTTTATGGGCTTAAACAAGCACCTCGAGCTTGGTACGAAAGGTTGTCAACTTACCTATTAGAAAAGGGTTTTGTGAGAGGTCAAATAGACCCAACACTATTTCTGCGTAGAGATGGTGAAAACATATTTGTAGCCCAGGTGTATGTCGATGACATAATTTGTGGCTCAAATAACAAGGGTTATTTGAATGAATTTATCACTCACATGGAAAGTGAATTTGAAATGAGTCTGGTGGGAGAATTGACATTCTTCCTTGGACTTGAAATCAAACAAACTCGAGATGGCATTTATGTCCATCAAACAAAATATACTCAAGAGATGCTCAAGAAATTCAAAATGAGTGACTCTAAGGAAGTATCCACTCCAATGGCGACAAACACTCGCCTTGACAATGATGAGAGTGGAAAACCAGTTGATCTAACGCAATATAGAAGTATGATTGGTAGTCTTCTATATCTCACAGCTAGTAGGTCGGACATACTTTTTGCTATGGGCATGTGCGCTAGATATCAAGTCTGTGCCAAGGAATCTCATTTAATTGCAGTCAAGAGAATTCTGAGATACCTTAAGGGCACAATTCGAGTAGGTCTATGGTACCCTCGCACGGAGTCTTTTGACTTGATAGGTTATACCGACTCCGATTATGCGAAAAAGCACTAGTGGGGGTTGCCAATTTTTAGGTTCATCATTAGTTAGTTGGTCAAGTCGGAAGCAACATTGTGTTGCTCTCTCCACGACCGAGGCTGAATACATCGCCATGGGAGAGAGTGTATCACAGTTGTTGTGGATGATGCACACTCTAGAAGATTATGGACTTTCGTATAAGGGAGTGCAAGTGTTGTGTAACAACATCAGCACAATAAACCTAACAAAAAACCCAGTCCATCATTCAAGGACCAAACATATTGAAGTGCGTCACCACTTCATTAGAGATCACGTAGCTAGGGGAGACATTGCACTCACCTATGTTAAGTCAAAGTCAAACCTAGCCGATATTTTCACCAAACCTCTTCCGAAAAATGAATTTAGTCATTTGAGGAGAGAATTGGGAATGTGTTTGGCTCAATAGGCCATTAGGACTTCATCATGATCAATAAGGACAATTAAAACAACAAGAGAAATAGGGAAATTAATTTGGGCAATTTGGGAACATCTCACACAAACTATAAGGTTTAACAAATGATTTTTGTTTGCTAGAAATGGGGTGAGATGCTAGGATCAGCCGGATTATTCAACATGTATCATGCATCCCTTGAATAATTAGGTTGAAGAGACATAAATTGAGTATGGGGAAGACCATTACATAATTCATGTGTATTTGGTTCCTAGATCTTACTCATATATTCCAATCAAGGAAACTTGGTTGGACCTTTACCTAGAAATTATGAAACTTTGGTTGATGGACTGTTTGATACACTTGAACGATGCTTTTCATGATTTTGATTGATACTAGGACAAGTCCTTAAAAGAATGATAGCAAGTTGGTTATATTTTGACAAACTTGAAACTGAACATAACTAGTCGAAAATTTCAGTTTTCAGGCCTTAAGTTGCCTGTTTAGGGCTATAAACAAGTTCAGACCATAATCTTTAGGTGATAGTTATGCTTGTAGATCCTTCAGGTTCTAGGTTCTGAATTTGGAAGTTTTTCTAGAGAAACTTCCACGAACTATCGATAATCTCTACTAATTTCAGTTACTGAAATTACTGGAGATCTATGTATCAAACACTGATCAGTCTACGGACCGATCAGGTCAGCCTGGCACGCTTTCTGATCGGTCTACAGACCGATCAGAGAGTTCCCTGATCGGTCCGGAGATCGAGGAAGTTCCCTGATCGGTCGGTAGACCGATCAGCGAGTACTGATCGTCTCCTGATCGGTCGACAGACCGATCAGGATGTTCCTGGATCGATCCATGGACCGATCAGGAGACTCCTGATACCTCCTGATCGGACAACCGTCCGATCATTTCTTCACTGTACACCCATCTGTAACCCTTAAAACTTCCCGATCCTTTCTTTTTCTCTTCACGCGAAACCCTAGCCGACTCTTCCCTACACCTCACCACTTCTCCTCTCTTTGCACACCAGAACCCTAGCCGAAGTTCTAGCCCTCCGAAGCTCTAGCCAAAAGTTCAATGGCACCAAGGTAACTCCCTATTTCTCTAGAACTTTGGCATTTCGATTTCATTTCTCACATATCTGTGGTTTTTGTTTCTGGCGGCTCCGGTGCTCATTTACTTCCCATTGTATCCCATTGTTAACATCTTAGAAAGAAACCAGTGGGTGAGGGGACCTCTAAGTCACCTGAAAAGTCGAAGTCAAAGGCCCCTTCCCGTCCTCAACCATCTATTTCTGGGAGATTCCCGAACCACAATTTTGAGGAAGCCTTTAGACAAAGAACCTTCAAATTACTCCCGTATAGGTCTGTAGATCGTAAATTCATGGATGAATTTTGTCCAACTATGTCTGAAACCATTTCCTACTACAAACTTGACTCACTTGTCTACTTAGAACGGGATATCAACTATGACTTAGTCTCTGAGTTTTACAACAACCTTCATCAGACTGCTAATCATGTAGGTTATAAAACAAGAGTTGCTAAGCGGACTATTGATTTCAGTTTCTCATCCTTCTTTGAGTATCTCGATTGTCGGAGGTGTTCCGGTAATGTCTTTTCGATATTTCCTGATCTACCAGACCCCCTACCCTCACCTTTTGATGTCACACCTGACTCAGTCTATGAGTATTTCTTCAGACAACCTAGACCGGGTGGCCTTGATGAGCTAGATGTTGACTTTCCTACTTTTGCAGCCTTGAGATTATTTCCTCAAGACTACATTCTTTTTAAAATTGTCACAAACTGTCTTCTGCCTATCACATCTAAACCATTGTCTGAGATCCGTCCATATCATTGCCTGATGCTTTATGGATTGCGTCGGTGTCTCGACTTTGATATCGTATCTAGCATCTACTCTTCGATCATCGCCTATAGTGAGCCGAGCGGCTACACTGTTTATATGCCTTATGAGCATATAATTACAGATTGGCTCAAGACCCTTCAGATTGATGTCTCTAAGGGTAGAATAATCAAGATGGTCAGACAGGATTGCAGACTTGGGAAGTGGGCATTTTCCAAGTCTGGAATCATAGGACAAAATGGGGACGTCCGGTGGAAGGATGGGAGAGCACTAGGTGAGTTACCACGGGGACCTCCACGACAGGTTGCTCCCGTTGCTGCTCCTCCTGCTGCTGACGATGGATGCGCGTCCAGATTGACCAGCGCTACGATGATTTACGCAGTCAGCAGCTGGCGACACATCAGGTGATTATGGATTGGATGGCCAAATACCCACCTCCGCAGGATTTCCCGGGCTATCCATCCTCGAGCAGCGGCGTGCCACCTCAGGGACCCATTCCTCCCGTTGATGATGCTGATGCTCCTCATGATGAGGAGGCTGAGTGATATACATTGTTCTATGATGTTATTTTGACTGTCTATGTTTTTTGGATGTTGCTTGTTGGATATTTTATGTCTGACCTGGATGCTTGTTCATTTCATCTATGTATGCTGTTTATTTTCTTTCTTTATGTTTCGCTCCTTATTGGTTTTTAATATGCTACTCATATGCCTTGTCTTGTATGTCTCTTATTCATTTATCACTGTCTTATAATACACTTAGAGGGTGTTCTAGGTGAATTAAGAAAAAGAAAGTATGAGTTAAGGGGGAGTCTTTTGAAGTTTTATTACCTAATTCGCACCTTTTCGGTGTTTGACAAAGGGGGAGAGAATAACTAAGTTTAGAGATAAATGAAAGTTTGGCTTTAGGGGGAGGACCTTGATTCCCCTATCCTTACATGGTGTTATATTTGTCTTAGGGGGAGGATCTTGATTCCCCTAAAATTAGGGAAATATGGAAATATGAACATTTCTGATCTAAACTTAAATCGTGTTGTCAAACAACAAAAAGGGGGAGATTGTTGATACAATCTGACTTTTGATGTTGACACCGATTTAAGTTTGTATCAGATATTAATTAAACTCAGACCGATTATTGATCAAGGTTGATCATGAGGAGAGGAAAAGTCCAAGCACGGATACTTGGCAATCGGAGAGGGCTCAATTTCTCCCGACTAGGTCGAGAGGGCTTAGCTCGTTCTGGGACCGGTCGACGAGTCGGAGAGGGCTCGGCTCGTTCTCCTGACTAGGTCGAGAGGGCTCGATAGCTCCGGATCTCCTCGACTCATAGAGGATCTCTCCATCAGGAGAGGGCTCGGAGCTCGCTTCTACCAAGAAGACGTTAGAGTTTAGGGCTGGGAAGCTCTAAAACTAACTCGACTTTGGATCGGTCAACGGATCCATCGATGCTCTGTGGCCGGATATGTGGATCGGTCGATCATCGATACTGAAGTCTCGATCGGTCTTTGGACCGATCGAAACAGAGTTTCATATCCGATCGGGACCGACCAGGGCTTTGTAGATCTGCTTCCATCTACCACCGATCGAACAATAATGAGCTCGAGAATCGAGGGGGATCACCATAATCCACCGATAGTCCGATCGGTCCAGCAGGCCGTCGATCCTTCGAGCCGTCGTGAGAAATCGATCGGTCTCTATGGATCGACGACCGATCCACAACATGTCGCTTGTGTCTTCCTCGATTTTGCGATTCACTACGATTCACTTCATTCATCGATTCACACGATCGAATTATCTATTGTGAGATCTTTGTGGTATCATGCCATTGGTTAATTTCAAATGAAGCCCCATCAGAAGAATAAGAACAAGTGACCTTTATGCTGTATTTCGCTGCAAGTGATGCAATTCGAGCTTCAACGTTCACTGACCGCGATCAGTTGGACTCTTGCTCATTGGTTCGAGCTCAGAGACACCAGAGAAGACCATGGATGGTATTGGTGTGAGTTCAGAGAACCAGGTGAGGAGCAAGAGTGATACGCTACTGGTTTGTAGTGATCCGATACAGGCAAACGCAGTGAAGAAAGCGAGAAATAAGAAGAAGGAAGAAGAGAGGTTTGCTAAGGTTCTGGAAAAACTCTCTCTGTCGATCAAGCAAGAGGTTGTGTGTGTTGTTGAGCTCTTGGTTGATTCCTTCGGTCTTTGTTTTTCTGCTTCGTGGCTGTAAGTTAAACTGTTCAATCTTTTAGCCACACTCTGTAAGTAATTGTGCTTCACTTTCAAATCTACTTTTGTGATCTTTGTGGAGAGGTTACTCCACCGAGAAGGAGAGATTCTTAGCCGGAATTTGTCCGGGGTGTGATCTACCGAAAGATCAAGGGATCGTCCACCTTACGGACACGCCGAGGAGTAGGGGCAAGTTATCCCCGAACCTCGTACATCATTTTGTTAGTGTTGGTTGGTTTTCTTTCCTTGCATCAGTTTTTGTTCTTGTTTATATCCGCTGTGCTAACAAAGTTTTGTGAGGAAATTGTTGACTTTTAGTGGAGGCTATTCACACCCCCCCCCCTCTCTAGCCATCCCAAGATCCTAACAGGTCATAGGGGGTGGTAACCTTATGCGGAAAGTCTTGGTGGGTCGAGTGCTTCAGGCAAAAGTCCTAGGAGGGGGTAACCCTAGGTGGAAAGTTCTGGTGTCACAAACCAGGTGAAAGACTGGACCTGCCGGGAAGCGGAAGTCCAGCAGAAAGTCCGGAAGCATCGAGCACCAAGCAAAAGTCCAGCCGATCTGGAGGATCGCACTGGCAACAGGTAAATCTGAAGTCAGACCTGGACAGTCCGGAGACTGTCAAACTTTCATATTCATACTATTATTGTGTACTAACTTTGTGTTGTAGGTATTTTGGGACTAACATGTTTGCAGGTACCAAGAACACAAGTACACCTCGGATGAACAGTGTCCGAGGCGCCTCCATGGAGCTTGGAGGCGCCTCGGGTGCAAGGATGAGCTGGCTGTGCGCGGGAGCTAGAGGCACCTCCATGGGTGTTAGAGGCGCCTTTGAACACCCTTTATAAGAGGGTTTCGACCAGCAGCTCAGAACAACGAACTCCAAGCAATCCTTACGCTACAAGCTGCTCAAGAAACGTCCAGAAGTGCTGTTACAAGCCCCTGACAACTCGGAGCTTCAGATTCTGCTACTTTATTGTTGTCGGTATAATTTGTTTTAGTGCTTTCAATTGTAATATCTTATTATACATTTTTACGAGCTTATAGTTGTTGCCCACGGAAAGCGATCAAGGATCGCGGGCCTTCGAGTAGGAGTCGATCTAGGCTCCGAACGAAGTAAATCTCTCGTGTCTTTCTGTGTGTTCGTTCTTTATTCCGCTGCGTGTTTTAACTCCGATAGTTTTATGAATCGAACGAAATAGCCGCGAGCGCTATTCACCCCACCCCCTCTAGCGCGTCTCGATCTAACAGAAGGGAATGGCTCCCGGTAGAAAACTAGAGGAATTCCTCAGGTTGCTTCCTCTTAGATCCTCTATTTGACATGTGGGTCGAGTCTTTGGAAATAGCGGGCATTTTGTATGGTCACGAGGCAGTGGTCTGCTTTTCGAAAGCTGTCATGGTCACGTTGATTCATCCAATATCCTCCATCTTCACATTTCAGAATAGGTGAAACGGTTTCCCATAGACGACGCCAAATTGATCCTATCCGGAATCTGAGTCAGACAAGGGATGGGTGAGCTCACTACAACAAAAACCCTCATAGACATCAGTGGAACAACAACGGTTTTAAGCAAAAACCGATGTCTTTAAGTATTTTACACCGGTTTTTCCAAAACCCGGTTTTTTAGGCGATGTCTATAAGCACCCGTTTTTTCGTTAATAGACACCGATTTTAACATCGGTTTTTAAAATATGATGTCTATGATAATTTTCCCACCAATACTTAGCTAAAATTTTCAACTCTTCCCTCTAACCTAACCCTATATGATGTCGTCCATGGGAGGCAGAGAGAGAGAGTCGTCTTCGGGCGACTCACCTTCTCCGCCTCTATCTTCTCCTCCCCTCCCATCGCCGACCCAATCTCGACCTCCTTTATTCTCCCAATTCGAAGCAGACAGAAACAGAGATCGGAGATCTGTGCTTCCGATTCACCGCTCGATCCGCCAAGATGCAGATAGGTTCCGAGAAGGCGTCGTCCCTTGATCTCTTATCTGTCGTCGTCGCCTCCCACTTCGACGGATATGGGCTAACGATAAGCCCAAAGTGTCTAATGTAGGAGGAAGAGGAAGCTGCTAACGATCAGCAAAACCAGATGCAAAGGTGTCTCCGTTTTTTTTTGTTTTTACTCCTCTGCCCTTTGCGATTGTTTGTTCGACTACCTTTGAATCTTCAGCAGTTTGATGATCTCTTGTTCTCTATGCAGAGGTTGATGTCGTCGACGGTGGAGCATGATTACATAGGTCTATCGGAGCGGAACTCCTCTGCCGGCGGAGTCGAGGGAGGGGTTCTGAACCTCAAGGCCACGGAACTCAGGTTGGGGCTGCCTGGGTCGGAGTCGCCCCACCGCGTGGAGAAGATCGGGCTCACCCTGGATTTGCTCCCCAAGAGCTTCGTCTCCGGTGCCAAGAGGGGGTTCTCCGACGCCAACGATGGGGGCGGGACGTGGGGATTTGCCGCCGAAGGTGGCGGATCTGAAGTGAACTCGGTAAAAGGTGGCGGCTTGTTTTCGGGGAGAGGGGAGGTTGCGTCCGGTGGCAGTGCAGGGCAGCTTTCTGGGCAAGGGAATGTGGGGAAGGACCTAGCGGTGAAAGCGGCTGGGCAGGAGCGGAAGGTCACCCCGAAGGGCTGTGGTTCTGTTGGGAATGATAGTTCGGTAGCTCTTGCAGCGAAGTAAGTGTGATAAAAATGATCTTAGATTTTTCTTTCATAGATTCATAAATCTTCATGCGTTCTGGTTTCTGTTTTTTGTTTCTTTTTTTTCCCCCTTTTGGCATAGCTTGGATCTTTTAATCGAATTTGTTATAATTTCCTTCGCCGTTTCACTGATTTTTTTCTTTTTCTTGTTTGCTCTTCGCTGTTTTTCCCCTTCTTCCTTACGTTCGGTGAAAATAGAGTCTTTTTTGGGTGCACAAACGTAGAATCTGGGTGACATCCGTTTGGTGGTTTGTGGTTCAACAAGGGTTTGCAATGGTATAAACTCTGCCATTCATTTAATAGGAAGAATCGATTTTTTTCTCGGCGCCAGGATCTTTGTATCCATGAAATGACATTACTAAGCAAGGAATTTAATCAATTACTTTATGTAAAATATTATGTATGCTTTTGAGAGACTAAGATCTTCCCTTGGACGTTAACATATGTATTCAAGTTTTGTCTACTTCTGGGTTTCTAGACTTGAGTGTTTTGATACTGAAATCATAAAGTAATTTAATCAATTACTTTAAACTAAAGCATTCATTTAATAGTCAGATGTATATGAATGCTTACTTTTTTTCTTGTTCCTACTTGTAAACTATTACTGAACCAGACTCTTAAAGGTATGACATTACTAAAGCAAGACATTTAAGCATAACTTTTTTTTGTGTCGTTTAGCATCTCATTAGCTAAGGTAAGTCCATTTTTTAATTTTAATTTTACTAATTTTTATGTTTGCGCCTATTCATCTGGAAATAAGCAATTTGATTCTGCTGGAAGTACAGTAGTGTATTGGAATACAAGAAAAATTAAAGTTCATTATCACCATTAATTGATAATTTGATATTAGATGATTTCTTTGACGGTAAATGACAAAATTCTTTAATGGTATCAGAAAATATACCTTTCTGTTTTTTTTCTCAAAAGGCCTCATTCTTCTTGAAGATTTATTCCATATTTTATATGGTTTTAGTATTTGTTATCTACTCTAGAATGTTAATTGTTACATGGATAATTAGACCTTTGATGAGGTATTGACATCATATCGTGTTAGCTATAAAATGTATGTATATATGTCATGGATATCCTTTACACAAGACTCTATTTTTATTATTCTTTGTGTGGGTTTAGCAGTCAGTAGAGGCACTGTACTATCAATAATCTTTTCAATTTTGGTGAATGTTGAAGTTTACACCTGCTTTCTTTTTCAGGAGAATGTGGATATTAAAATTTTAACAAATGATGATGTTCTAGGTGATGTAATACCTTATGATCAGCAAGATGCAATGTGCCACCTCTGTTACCAATTCCTTGATTTAATGCCGCCTACGGTATGGATACTTCACCTTGTAATAGTTGTTATTTCTTTCAATTATATTATCCACATTAAATGGTCATTAAATAATACTACATCTGTAATAGGAAGTTGCTGCAATTACACTGGAATTTTAGATCATAAGCTCTACTTTTTTTTCCTTCTTCTAGCACCTCTTGATTTATGATTCAGTTTTTTCTCAGTTTGCCACTTTTCTTTTATGGTCTTTCTTTATGAATTTTATTTTTCAAACCTTTATGAATATGTTATACATAATCAGTCAGGGAGCCTCTGTTATTTATTAATTCACAAGTACCTGTTATTTTGGTAACTAATATAGTTATACTTTAGATCCAGCCCTACTAAAATTTTCAATTAACAGTCACATTTTCACAATGCGATTTGGTCTTATTTGCTGTGGTTTTATTTGATCGTATTAACTCATTTATATTTTATTTCTTATTAGTTCTCTGTTTCTTATTCTTGGTTATTAGGGAAGAACAAACCCATAATTTCTTGGTTCACATCCAGTTTCTCTTAATAGGTGTGTCTTTATCCTTGTCAATATATATATATATATATATATGTGTGTGTGTGTGTGTGTGTGTGTGTGTGTGTGTGTGTGTGTATACATACCTTATTTATTTAACATCTTTAGCCTGACGTGAAAGACAGCTAGTAGTTCATTGTGTTTCAATGTTCAAATCTGCAAAATTATGAATGTATATTTGGATTTTTGGAACAAACAATCTATTGGTTTACATATATTGTGTTTCCATCTAATATTGTGTTTCCATCTTAAATTCCCATGTAACCATGTTTTGGCTGGTTTGCATTTTAGAATGAGCAACCAAAAGCTTTTATCATTCCTTCCCTTTGAAACATTGATGTAAAAGATGTATTTTAAAACATCTCCAGATGTCTGTAACTTTGTGTATTACTATATTTTGCTATGACCTTACTGTTCTAGCCTATGACCTATTTAGTTATCATCTAGTCTCGTGCCATACAGTTTTCATTTTTATCCTTCTCTACCAGCTCAAATCCTATTCTTTTCTAGTGATTACAATTTCAATACATGTCTGTGTCATGAATTTCCACTGTATATGCTAAGTGTGTCAAGAGTTATCTCATGTTGCTTTTTCTGGGTGGTGTAGTTGCCGTTTTCTGAAAGGTGGAAACTACTTGAAGAAGAAGTAATTCGACCAAGGAATTATGAGAGAAAGCAATTAGAATCTGACAGCAAGGGACATCCCATTTATAGATATGATATGGAGCCATTTTCAGTATGTAGATGTCAAGATACATGAGTTAATTAGTATGGCATGTTATAGATATTAATTAGTATGGCATGAGTTAATTAGTATGGCATTTTCAGTAATAAGTTGGGAATTTTAGGCAGGATCATGTTTTGGGTGTTGGAGGATTTGGTAGAGTTTACAAAGGTTTGATCAGTGAAGATCTCAGGGATGGGCTGCAACCCCTTCAAGTAGCAGTGAAAGTCCATGATGGTGATAACAGTCATCAAGGTCATAGGGAATGGCTGGTATCCATCTCCAATAACTCAATTGTTGGTTCTGTCTCATCGCTTCTGATTCCTTCGTCAAGGTAAAAGCATCGCACTCTCGGTTCCGGTTCCTGCTTTAATCTCTTTTAGTCTTGATTTTGATCATTTACTTGCATTAAAATCATTAAACTATTCGTGAATTATCGATCTGCTGTAGTAATGCTGGTGAACTTGATGAAGGACTTGTTTTTATGAGGTCTTGTTAAGTGATGAAACCTTCTACATTGCTTTAAATGCAAGCAGTTGGTTGATTATCCAATTAGTGCCCTGTAATTTGTATACGGTTCATTAGTACCACAATGATTATGCGAGCATAAAAATGAAACAATAACATATTTTCCAACTTGTCCAGTAATTTTTCATTCTTTAATTTGTTGGATACAAGTTCAATTGTTAATTAACTTCCATAATAGGGGAACAAATGGCCATCTTTTGGATTTGCAATTCTATTTGACGTCAGCTATCATATTACTAAACTTTCATTCTGATAATGCCAAGGCACAAAACTTCCAGATTGCTAGTTTTTTGTTTTCTCTCTATATATTTTTTTCATGGATCATGAGTTACCTTGGACTTTTGTTATCAATAAACTCTTGCAATCTCCTCAAATACTCCTTATTATGTTGTTATGTATGTAGAAATATGAGCGGACAACAGGAGAACGTTGCAGCTCCAAAGTTGAATGAAAGGATATTGTCGTCATTGTCCAAGAGATCAGTGGCTACCCATCCTTGGCATGATCTTGAAACAGGTAACCGAAAACGAAAGAAACAGTTCCACTAATATTTACACATCTATTAATTTGATTTGTCTCAGTATCTGTTTCTGAACATGAATTTGTCTCCAGGTAAAGAGGCCCCTATTGTGTTCAATGTGGTAAGTGTATTTTTTTCCTTTTAACTGATAAAATGTACAAAATAAAGTATCAGAAGTGATATTATTTTTTACAAATGTAAACTAATTTTGAGTAAATCATCTTTTTGTTCGTTTATCAAATTAGATTGCCTCCCAAAAGGATGCAAGGGTTAGATTTGAACTTGTTATTCATAGATCTATCACTATATGATGTGGTTGAGATAATTGATGAATGTTTATCTTTTTAAGCATTCCAATTAGTCATCTTGTTACCTGGTGCTCTTATTGCATTTTCAACTATGATCTTTGGTGTTGGTTTACTAATATATTATTTATGTGTTTTTATAGTTTACAAATCTTAAGTACTCTAGAGTTGAAATTGATGAAGTGCGGTTCGAGTGGGTTGAATGCATGCTAGATTACATTTGAAGTGCGGTTCTACCTTGATGTGTTAAAAGAATGTTCTACCTTGATTTTGATATCTATTAGCTAGCTTTTGATGTAAAAAGAATGTTTGAGTATTTTATGAATACTGTTGTAAGAAGATTATTTATATAATTTGTGAATATTTGTGTATTTTATGGATATTGTTGAATGAAGAATATTTGTATAATTTGTGAATATTTGTGTATTTTTTTTATTATTGTCAGTTTTTCATTGTTTCGGAAATCAAATTTGTGCTATTAAAAAATATACATATTACATCGGTTTTCCACCGCTGCAAAACCGATGTTATTAACTAATATTACATCGGTCATTTACCACTGCCAAAACTGGTGTTATTAACATACAATATTACATCGGTTTTACACCGTTGATGAAACGGTGTCATTAAGTGATACTACACAGGTTAATAATCGATTCGAAGACCGGTGTAGTTAAGTGATACTACACCGGTTTTAACCCGATGTCTAAAATGGCAGACTTTTAACATCGGCTTCATAGACATCGGTCGAAAATGAAATAGACACCGGTGGAAAACCGATGTCTATGAGGATTTTTGTTGTAGTGGCTATTGTGGACGCTGATGGAGGGGCGACTCAGATGCCTTTCTCATACGTGCTTCCAAAAATAGACTCTTGTGTGGTGCTGATGGATGATGATGACTGCGCAGGCAATACCTGAGTTCTGTGCACACTCAGATAGGAACACGAGCGTTAGAGGTCAAAAACTAGGGGAAAAGTCCCTGGAGCAAGCCCTCCGACGCTCAAGTCAGGTACTTTTTCCCCAAAAGAACATTGTACGAAGCAGACGAAAAGTAGAAGATAAGTGCGAATGTGCGAGAGAGCGTACCTTTGTGAGGGAGAGGACCTCCCTTTTTATATGACACTGTGTACCTTCTAGAGCCTGACCGATGTCAGAGAATGTCAGGTGTCAAGCATTTTCGGGTGAGGGAAGACACGTGGCATCCTCTGATGGCCTAAAGGAAGGTTCCATTCACAAGTGACTGTCGACCGTTAGAATATTCCCTGACACTTGGCAGTTATTCTGTGATAGACGGTTACGATTATCTGACCTTGTTGTCTTGTAGCGCTTTCTGTCCCGACCGGGAAGGAATAGGGCAGCCCTGGATGACCAGCCGGGTATAATACCTAGTCTAGACCTTGGAAGGCCAAGGTTGTCGAGAGATAGTCCCGGCGCTGGTCGGGAGTTGGCTGGCCAAGAGCTTTAACTTAATGGGGAGCATTGAGTTTACGTACGGCCAGGGCGTGAGGGCCCAATCCGTCAAATCCTGGTTAAGTGCTATCCGACTGTCTACCTAGGTGTTTCAGGTATGGACTCCCGGTCTGTTGGAATTCGGCCGGGAATCAGGTTGCTGACCTTGTTCCCGACCTGTTATCCGTCATGTCTCCTTGACTTCTAACTACTATGTATCCTTGACTTCTGACTGATATGTATCCTTGACTTCTGATTGCCACATACTTTTGACTTCTGACTGTCACGTACCCATGACTTCTGACTGTCACGTCTTTATTGGACCTCATCATCATGCACTATATATATATATATTATATATATATATATATATAAATTATTATTTAAATACTTTTAAAATATTCTCATGCATAAAGATATTTTTTTTAATGCATCATGCATTCAAAATCGTGTTTCAAAAGCATTGTTTCAATAGAAATAATTTTATTCCATGATTAAAAACAAACATTAAAAATAATTCTAATTGATTGATTATTCATCATATCACTCAAAGGCTTTTAAATCGATTGATAGTCGGTATTCTGAATTGATTGATCTGATTAATCAGAAATCAATCCTTTATTTGATCTTGTCATCTTAATCGATTGGTAATTAAATCAATCGATTTTTATCAATTCTATTTGTTATTTTAGGCTTGGTAATTGATTAGCTGACCAAGCCAATTGATTAAGCCATCGCTATTTGATCTAAAAATTAGGTTAAACATGGTTCTTTCATGGTTCTTCACAGAAATACCAAAATCTTGAAAACCAAACCTATCCTAGGTTTTTATTTTATGATTTTCAACGATAAAAAAAATTATAAATATTAGGAAAACTTGATCTAGCATATAAACAATAAATCGATGAAAAACTTAAACTGTAGTGCTATGAAATTAAAGAAACATAACCTTAACTTTGATACTATATATTAGTTCTTCGAAAATCTAAGCTGTATAAATTTTAAAATATAGAAAATTAACATCTAGAAAATACTAAAACAAGAAGATAGAGTTTCATCAATTAAACATGACATATGAAAGTAATATATAAACATAAATGCAAGGAACCTGTGTTACAACTTTCGAGCCGCAAAAACCGCTTTTTGCGTTGCGGAACCCCCAAAGTCCCATGCCACCGAATCCGTGCGAAGATTAAAATTTCATGTACATGTTTTCTAACCTAGATCTACACTAGATCTACATGTTAAGGAGTTTATACCTTTGATGCGAAGCCCTTCGCTTACCCCGCTCGTCCAAGGTTCGCCGGATCTCAATGGTGTCAAGTGAACACCCCTCTATGTGTATCCACACGAACAAAAGGATGGAGAAGAAACCTTAGAGTGTGCTAGCACTCATGGAGGTTTCGGCCAAGGTGGAGGAGAGGGAGAGAAGAAGATGAGAGGAAGAAGATGAGGTTACACAAGCACACCAAATGCACACTTAAGTGGCCGGCCACTTAATGGAGGAGTTTTTATCTCCATGGTATACCAAGGGTCACAACTCTTGGTCTCCCTCATGAGGTGGCACACACTCATGTAACCTTTGATGATGTGTCACATCATCATTGGCCAACCCTATGCCAACTCACAATGACATGGCATTTGGTCAAGTCAAGGTCAAGTCAAACTTGACTCTTCATCTTCCCTCTCAAGTCAAGTCAAACTTGACTTAAATTCTCCCATGGTTGATCAAATCCAACCTTTGATTCAAGTCAATTTAATTTAGTGAATCTCTATCCATTAAATTAAATTGATTCAATGAGTCATAATCTAAATTAGACTCATTGGACACATGAATCAAATTGAGTCCAACTCAATTAGTCTAGTTTGGATTACTCTTAATCCAATTTGGTTCATCACATGAACCTAATCCTCTAGGTACATCAAATGAACCTAATCTCCATCTAATTTCCCTTTGTGTGTGACCCTATAGGTTCTTGTAACGTTGGCAATCCTCCTAAACCCATTTAGAAGCATAAGTAATGAGCGGTATCTAGCAACACATCATTACTACCCAAGTTACAAGAATGTTGAGATCCAACATCACCTTGTGACTTCTAATTGTGACTCTTCACAATATATGGCAATGTCCTTCTATCCTTGACATCTAGATTGATCAATTTGAAGCATAGACGGTGTCATCCTCTGATCAATCTAAATCTTGAACTCCAAGTAGGCTCACTATAATCAAATGAGCTCAATATCTCATATTGACTCATTTGGTGTGATACATAGTGGTCTCCCTCTCTATCAAGAATAATGATGTCACTCTCCTGTATAGGAGGATAGATCTACATCACTCACATCCCTCATAATATGTTACATACCCAAGAATCGCTTTTATAGTCCACCCGCTTATGACGCGTGACGGCCAAATGTGAGGACTCATTATGTAGGCATGGTGACTGAGGACTAATAGTCATACTAATAGCCACATGAGAAAGTATATGACACTCATATAACGATCCATGATACTTTCTTATGGAGGGGCATTCAGTATACATTCTCCAATGCATACCTATGTGTCAACTTGATATCTCTATATCCATGACTTGTGAGATCAAGTCATCGAGTTGACCTACATGCTAGTCTCATCACATTAACATTGTCCCTGAATGTTAATACTTGACTAGGAATGATTAAGAGTAGTGTTCTCTATATCATCTCACTATCGATTCAACCAATCGATTGATATAGATAAGAACCTTCTACTCAAGGACGCTATTATACTTAATTATTTGGCACCAATACAAGTAAGTATAATAACCAAAACAAATACCTTTATATACATAGGAATATGATACAATGAGTCCATACAATAATCATCATATGATTGGCTCTAGGGCTCTAACTAACAACTTGATTGAAGAGCTATTGTCCTTATCCTAGCGCCATCGACTTGATCCCTATTGAAGAAGATGCAATGGAAAAAAAAGTCTTTCAAGGGCCTTAGGGAGTATCGACGCTGAAAAGTTTCTTGTCGACGAGGAACAAGAAACTAGGTTAAGGTTACCCTAAACTCTTCAGGATCGCCCCTTTATATAGAAATTCAATCCATTATCAACCCATAAATAATAACAGATTGAGCTAACGGGTTTTATATATTAAACCTGAATTCAATAATTCAAAATATAATACATATAAGTTAGATCACTTTAAAGGATTCAGATTTATTTACTTGTTAAATTTATAAATAAATCTACGAATAATAAAATGTAGTTTAATCGGGACCAATAAACTTAAAATGGCCAGGTATAAGGAGATGAAGGCTTGCATATCCCTATTGCCCCAAGTGAAGAGCTCTGGAGAAATTGCAGGTGGCGACTTACCAAAATGGCCAGAAAGAGCACTCGTTGCTCCGCCAAGAATAAAGGGTGGATCTATTCCAGAGATCACCGCAGACAAATTCAATAATGACACCAAACTATGGGAGGAAGGGCTGAAGAACTACAATCGAATTGTTCCACCTCTGACGGGTGGACGGTACCGGAACGTGATGGACATTGATGTGGATATGGTTTAGGGGTAGAGAAGGAATTAGGGAAAAGAGGAGGGGTAATTTGGTAAAATCACTATGTAGGGTTTTAAGAGAGAGGGGGCACTGTTGAAGGGGGTCCTTCTTCTGGTGGAATTTTCTCCACCGCCACAGTAAAGAGGAGATCACCTCCGTCGGCACCGTCTCCCTCGTCATCGTGAGCCACCACCCTTCTCTTCTACTCTCCCACTCCTACGGCCGGGATGCGCTTTTGGTCACCATCTCCTCTCCTCCTTCGACACTGACACCTCCTTATCCCCTCTCAGCCCCAACGCCGGAGTCGTCGCCTCCTTTCTTCTCCATGGCGACGTTGCTGGAGAGCATCGTCGTTGCCCCAGGAGGCCTTCGGTGTCACTTGTAGCGGCCTTTGCCTAAGCCCGCCAGTACGTCGACAACCCACTGCCCTCCTCTTCCTCTCTTTCCATTGTCGCTGTAGCTGTCGAAGACGCTGCCGGCACTACAGTCCATCGCCACGGCTGCTTTTCCCCCTTTGTCGCACACCTCCTCCATTCTTCCTCAGTCGCCGCCACCCTTATCGCCGATTAGGCACGCCATTGACCATCCCTTCTTTTTCTGGCATTGTCACCCGCTCCACAACCCACGGCGAGTAGTTCTTAGTCGTCGGCGCCACTGCTAGCACCTTAGATCCGTCGGTCCGATTCTCCGACGCTCGACCCGCAGTGTCGTATGCCTCCGATGTCGATCGGGCCCCTGAGCCCTTGTTGTTATTATGTTCTGACTAGACTTGTATAATATTTTTATGTCTCAGCCTACGTGTTGATCTCATATCTCAGCCTACATGCTGATCTCATATCCCGGCCTGTGTACCGATCTCATATCCTGACCTACGTGTCGATCTTATATCCCAGCTTGCATGCCAATCTCATATCCTGGCCTACGTGTTGATCTCATATCCCGGCATGTGTGTCAATATTATCTCCTGGCCTGCATGCCGATATTATCTCGTGACCTGCAGCTCATCATCCAACTCTGTGTCGCGTCTTGCTCTGCTTCGTCAGATCCAGCCCTTCATCCAGCTCGGCGTCATCTACTCTTCTGGGGCACGACAACTTGACCTGCGTCCCATCCGATGGTGCCCCCCTGGGCCAGGGTACGTTCTTCATTCATATTCTATACACATTTTATTATTTTATGTCTTAGTTTGTTACTTATGTACTCGTTGGATCTGCCTCGAGCATCGGGGTACCAGGAACCGGGGCAACCTGGTTGCTGGCTATAGGTAACGTTGACCAGAGGACTTCTGATGACTTGGTCAACATAGAAGCCATCTCAGCATACCCCCCCTTTGGGACGTCACAATTCAGTCAACATTCCATCCACCTCACCCGACAGTCCGTCTGACTCAGTTTCCAGATAGGATCAATTTGGTGTCGTCTGTGAGATTCTTCTCCACCTATTCTGGAGCGTGAAGATGGATGACATCGGAAGGTTCTCTTCCATTATCACAATCCCAGAGGATTTCTACGAACTTATTATCTTCTACCCTCACTCCACGGGTATTCGGGAGTCGAGAAATTGAGTTGGAGCTTCAGCTAACCGATAGGTTAGTTTTTCCATTATACATTTTCCTTGACTCCACAGGTATTTGAGAGTCAAGGAACCGAGACCAACCCTCAACCAGTTGGCACGGCTCCTCGATCAGGTACGCTACGGACTCTGCTCCCTTTTTACGGTTATAGGATTTGCTATACCTCCCTGATAAGAGTAAGATACTAGTTCCTTGATCAAAGACAAGGGTCTTCGATCTTTGATCGAACACTAGGGGCCGAGCTCCCTGATCATACATTAGGGGCCCAGCTCCCCGATCAAACACTAGGGGCATAGCTTCCTGATTAATGATTCACTGTAGAACTTCTCGATCAGGATCTAGTGGCCTTGCTCTTTGATTACAGGCTAGGGGCCTTACTCTCCGATCAGGGACTGTGGCCTAGCTCCCCGGTCAAGTGTGTTATAGGCTCTGCACCCTTCACCATGGGGCTCTACATCCTCTTACTACTATAGGCACTTCACTCTATTACTACTATATGCTTTGCATCCTCCACCTATTTTGTATCCTCTTAAGTCTACTGGTTCTGCTCCCTTCACCCACAGTACTCTGCTAGCTTCTATTGCTACAGACTCTTCTCCCTTATATGGCTATGGGCTTTACTCCCTTTGGCGATTGAGGCTCATATTATTCTCTCCCTGACTCTGTGGACATTTTGGAGTCAAGGGTCAAGTCAGATCCTTAACCGGTCAACACCACTTCGCGATCAGGTATGATAAAGGTTTTGCTCCCTCATATTGCTACAGGCTCCACTTCTAAGGACTTCATGGCTTTTTCCCCCGTTCGAGGTTGAGCGGTCTTCACTGGTCTATGACCAGCCCATCGGATCCCTTATCTCTCCCATTCGAGGTCGAGCAGTCTTCATTGGTCTCAAACCAGCCTATCGGATTTCTTATCTCCCCCGTTCGGGGTTGAGCTGTCACCACCGATCTCGGACCGGAATATCTCCACTAGTCTCGGACCATAATATCGCCACTGGTCTCGGGCCAGAGTATCGCCACCAATCTCGGACTGGAGTATCACCAACGACCTCCCGGTCGGGCTCCAGACTCTTGACCTAGTGTGAGTTATAAGTGAGCATGCTCTCACGCCTCCAGACTCTTGCCCCAGGGCATGTTATAAGTGAGCATGCTCTCGTGCCTCCAGACTCTCGCCCCAGTGCAAGTTATAAGTGAGTATGCTCTCACGCCTCCAGAATCTCGCCCCAGTGCGAGTTATAAGTGAGCATGCTCTCACACCTCTAGACTCTCACTCCAGTGTGAGTTATAAGTGAGCATGCTCTCACGCCTCCAGACTCTCGCTCCAATGCGAGTTATAAGTGAGCATGCTCTCATGGCCAACGACCTCCCGGTCAGGCTCTCACTCTCAACTACTAGTCGGTCAGGTTTCCCTCCTAGTTGGAGTCAGGCACTCGCTTCACTCGCCGCTCTGCCCGGCACTCATCACACTTGCTCCACTTGCCGCTCTGCCCGTCACTCATCATTCGTGACTCACTTTCCGCTCTATCCGATACTCACCATTCGCGTCTCAATCATCGCTCTTGCCCGGCACTCACTTCTCTCGCTTCACACGCCGCTCTGCTCGGGACTCATCACACTCGCTCCACTTGCCGCTCTGCTCGACACTCATCGTTCGTGACTCACTTGCTGCTCTATTCGGTACTCACCATTCGCGTCTCAATCGTCGCTCTACCTGGCACTCACTGCTCACTCTCTGCTCTGCCCGATATTGTTCACATTTCGCTTATCGCTGTTGCTCGGTCAGCACTAACCGCTCACTCTCCGCTCTGCCCGACACTATTTATGTTTCGCTCATCGCTATTGCTCGGTCGGCACTCACCGCTCACTCTCCGCTCTGCCCGACACTGTTCGTGTTTCGCTCATCACTATTGCTCGATCAGCACTCACCGCTAACTCTCTACTCTGCCCGACACTCATCACACTTGCTTCATTCGCCGCTATGCCTGGCGCTCACCATCCGTGTTTCGCTTATCCCTATTGCCTGGTCGTGATTTACTGTTACTCGGTTAGAATTTTTCATGATCGCGCTCCTGGTTCTGCTCGTCTATTATTCTCTCTATTGCCCGATCGCGATTTATTGTCACTCTGTCAGTATTTTTCTTGGTCGCGCTCCCGACTCTGCTCGTCTATTATTCTCTCTATTGCCCTATCGCGATTCATTGTCGCTCGGTCAGCATTTTTCTCTGTCGTGCTCTCGGCTCTGCTCGTTTATTATTTTCTCTATTGCCCGATCATGATTTACTATCACTCGGTCAACATTTTTCTCGATCGCACTCCCATCTCTGCTCGTCCATTATTCTCTCTATTGCCTGGTCGTTATTTACAGTCGCTTGGTCATCATTTTTCTCAGTCATGCTCACACCTCTATTCGTCCATCATTCTCTTTATTGCCTGGTCATGATTTACTGTCGCTCGGTCAACATCAGCTCGGTTGCTTGCTCGTACTGCTCAGCCACTCGCTCAGTATTCTCATAAACACTCGATCTGCATTTGCTCAGCCGCCTGCTCAACCCCGTCCGATCGTCTTCTCGATATCACTTGGTCTCCCAAACGACATTTAATCGATCGCTTGCTCAGCATACGCTCGATACCATTTTTCGTCGCTCACTCGATATTACTTTAGTCGCTTACTCGCCACCGTCATAGCTACTTGTTCGACACTATATGGCAAGCCCAGCAATCTGACTCTGCATTCAGGAGGGATTTTTCTTTTTGGTTGGATGGGTCTAGTCAGTCAGACTTGCACCTCCTTCGACTAGACTTGAAGGGGAGACTTGTGATATGGATATGGTTTAGAGGAAGAGAAGGAATTAGGGAAAAGAGGAGAGGTAATTTGGTAAAATCACTATGTAGGGTTTTAAGAGAGAGGGGGCACTGTTGAAATGGGTCCTTCTTCTGGTGGAATTTTCTCCGCCGCCACAGTGAAGAGGAGATCACCTCCGTCGGCACCGTCTCCCTCGTCGCCGGTGAGCCACCACCCTTCTCTTCTACTCTCCTACTCCTACGGTCGGCTGGCGCTTCCGGTCAACATCTCCTCTCCTCCTTCGACACTGATGCCTCCTTCTCCCCTCTCAGCCCCAACGTCAGAGCAGTCGCCTCCTTTCTTCTCCACGATGATGCTGCCATAGAGCATCATCGTCGTCCCAGGAGGCCTTCGGTGTCACTTGTAGCGGCCTTTGCCTAAGTCGGCCAACAGCCCACTGCCCTCTATTGGTGTTGGAAGCATCCGACGATTGAACCTGTGTTTTGATAATGGCAAAGGGTTCAAAGTTAAGCTACTTTATGATCTAACAGTTTGAATGAGCTTGCAGGAAAGTCCTAAGTGTACTTACGCAAAAATTCTAGCTACTGTTAGGCAGGTGGAAAACCCAACGGGGTGGTAACCCTAGGTCATAGGGGGTGGTAAACCTATACGGAAAGTCTTGACGGGTCGAGGGCTTCAGGCAAAAGTTCTAGGGGGTGGTAACCCTAGGTGGAAAGTCCTGGTGTCGCAAACCAGGTGGAAAACTGGACGGGTCAGGGAGTGGGCATCCAGCAAAAAGTCCGGAAGTATCGAGCGCCGAGCAAAAGTCCAGTTGATCTGGAGGATCATGCTGGCAACAGATAAATCTCCTGAGTGGAGTAGGTGAAGGCGCGTTCCCCTTAGAGGGAACAGTAGGCGTCGGGTCGACCTAGGGTTTCTGATAGAAAATCCGAAATCAGACCCGGACAGTTCGAAAACTATCAATATCTTAATTCATAGCTATTATGTGCTAACTTTGTTTTGCAGGGTATGTGTTTGGGACTAACACATTTTGCATGAACAAAGGAGCAAATCACACCTCGGATGAACAGTGTCCGAGGTGCCTCCATGGAGCTTGGAGGCGCCTCGGGTGCAGACTGTGAGCTGGCTGTGAAGAGGTGTTGAAGGCGCCTCGGACGGAGCTGGAGGTGCCTTGGACCAGTGCTTGGAGGCGCCTTAGATTGGCATGGAGGCGCCTTCAAGTGGATAAGCGGCGAATTCTTCAGCGCTGATCCACGCAGCTAACTTGGTGTGTTGGAGGCGCCTTGGAGCTTAATGGAGGCACCTTGAACACTTTTTATAAGAGGGTTTCGACCAGCAGCTTAATAACACACCTTCTAAGCGACCCTTTTGCGACAAGCTGCCAACGAGAAGTTCCCGAAGTACTGTAGCAACATCCCGACGACCTGGAGCTCCAGATTTGATATTCTTATTGTCAGTATTGCTTTCTTTACAGTTCAAATTGTAATTAGTTTGTAATAACTTTTCGATCTTATAGTTGTTGCCCACCGGAAGCAATCAACAATCACGGGCCTTGGTGCAGGAGTCACCACAGGCTCTGAACCAAGTAACTCCTTGTGTCTTTGTGTGTGATTGTCCTTTTAATTTCTGCTGTGTTTATCTCTCGAGTTTTACGAATCGAACAAAATAGCCACGAGCGCTATTCACCCCCCCCCCCTCCTCTAGCGCTTCTCGATCTAACAATTGGTATCAGAGCGGGGTCGCTTCAATTTGGTGCAACCACCAATCAAGCATTTTTTTGTGGTTATTTTCAGTTTTACGGAGTCAATTAGAATTAGCTTAATAGCTACATTCTAATTCTTTTTACGAATCAATTTTTGCTCAAAATTGGTGCAACACCACTTGAGCTCGTTGGTTTAAATTTTTCCTACACTACTAATCCAAGACCTAGTCTTGGGGCATCTTGTTTTATTTTGTATTTGCATATTAATTAAATGGCCTAACAAGAAGGATACAGTATCGTTTGTCCCCCGCTCTTCACCGGAGAAGATTTCGGGTACTGGAAAGGATGAATGAAAATCTTCCTAAAATTCAGTTCGAGATGTGGATGATCGTCAAGACTAGATTCCAACTGCCAACTGACGAAGACGGCAAGCCTACACCCCTGCGAGAACTGGGAACCAGCTCTAATCAAGAAGGTAGAAGTCAATGCCAGAGCAACCTACACCCTCCAGTGTGGACTGACCAAGGAGGAGCTCAACAGAGTTGGTCCGTTTTCAACCGCAAAGGAGCTATGGGAGAAGCTGATCGAACTACACGAGGGCACCTCTGACACCAAGGTAAGCAAAAGAGATCTGTTATTTAATAAATTATATAATCTAAAAATGCAGGAAGGAGAGACAGCAAGTCAACTCCACGCTCGAATTCAAGACATCCTCAACTCCCTCCATGCAATCGGGCAAAGGGTTGAGAACAGGGATATAATAAGGTACGCTCTTAACGCGTTTCCAAGGAGTACATTGTGGGCATCAATGGTAGATGCCTACAAACTCTCTAAGGACTTATCTTCCTTAAAGTTAGATGAATTATTCTCTGAGCTCAAATTACATGAGCAGACTAATGCGCAGCCAACCGAGAAAGGCATTGTTTTGGTTGCAGGTACAAGCAGAACACATGAACCTAGACTAAGGTGTAGAATCAAACCAGAAACGGATGAAGAACCTGACTCAGACGATGAAGATGACGAGCTAACGGCTGAGCTCGTCAACCTTGTAAAGAAGCACTACAAGAAGAAGAAGGGGTTCAACAAAAGGGACCTCAAGAAGGCAGTCCAGTCCAAGGAAACCCAATCAAGTTCGAAGGTAAAATTTGAAGTGACATGCTACGGCTGCAACCAGAAGGGACACATCAAAGTCAACTGTCCCAACCAAAAGAGATAAAGAAACAAAGAAGGAAAAAGGTCTTGAAGGCAACTTTCGAATAATCTTCCTCAGAAAATGACGACGACGAACTCGATCAGACGAGTCTCCTTGCCCTGATGGACCGGGACTAGATCAATATGTCCGAGAGCGAGAGCGAATCGGAAGCTGAATCGGAAAGAAGCCACGGATCCGTATCCGTTTCCGAAGGGTCTGACCCCACTGTAAGTATTTCACGTTTAAATAATTTAGTTAATTATTGTTACGTAAATTAGCAAAATCCAATATTCGGATCAAGTCACTTCTGAAAGAGGCATCATCCCTTAAAGAAGTGGCCAACCCCAAATCCTTGTCTGAATCCATTCATATTGGAACCTCGACTCAAGTCCAAAAGCTTGAGGAAGAGAATACCAATCTAAAAATTCAAGTCAAGGATTTGAAGATCGCGTTAGAACGGTTCACTTTGGGTTCCAAGAATCTTGACCTTATTCTTGGGAAACAAAAGGTCGTATACAACAGATCCGGAATTAGATTCAAACCTAAAAAGAAATATAGATCGTATTTGTCACTTGTAAATAGAACAAATAGAAAAGTGGTCCAAGCATGGGTACCCAAGTCCAACTTGGTCAATCAAGTTGGACTTGGTCAATATTGGGTTCCCAAGGATCAAGTACATTACCTTGATAGACCATATCGAGGCTATGATCCAGGGGGAGCCAAAAGAAAAACTATATTAATAAATAGATAAATAATTAAAAGAAAATAATTAAAATATAATTAAGAAACTTAAATCCAATCTATAAATTAATAATGTAAGGAGGCTCCAAAATAACTAGCACCTCCAAAACTAACCTACCCGGCAAGGTAATCCAAACCAAGCTACCCGGCAGGGTAATTGGGGTTAGAACTAAAAGGGCTAGGTTCAACTTGACCTACAGTACTGGTAAAGTTTTGGATGATAGTACGCTAGGGAAGCTCAGTCTATGCATCTCTAGGAAGATATGGCTTCGACCTAGTGCATTTGACTAAGTGGAACTGACCGAAGCTACTCTTTACAGATCCTAACTAGTTAGACCAAAGTTTTGTACTAAGTTCAGTGGATAAGACTATTTGGAAAACTTCGAAGGCATGGTTACTTTAATGATGTCCAAGTGACTCACCATAGCCCAGAGGTTTATCCAAAGAATGCTTATTTGCTGAGCCCAAAGTTAAACCTGAATCTAACACAGAGTTAAACATAATCCTATAACTGAACCCAATTCATCTCACAAAAATTATAGGATCCCCTGATTGAAATTTTTAAATTGGGTGAGATGACTAAGGTCAAAAATAAAATTAAAATTAAAATTAAAATTAAAATTAAAATTAAAATTAAAATTAAAATTAAAATTAAAATAAAAATCAAAATTAAAATCAAAATCAAAATTAAAATTAGAATTAGAATTAAAATTAAAATTAAAATCAAAACCAAAATTAAATTTAAACTTATTTAAAATCCTTTTTAAAACTTATTTTAAATATTTTTAAAACTTATTTAAAATCCTTTTTAAAACTTGTTTAAAATCCTCTTTAAAACTTATTTAAAATCTTTTTAAAAACTTATTTAAAATCTTTTTTAAAACTTATTTAAAATCCTATTTAAAAACTTATTTAAAATATTTTAAAATTTTATTTTAAAACTTATTTAAAATGTTTTAAAAACTTATTTGAAAATTTATTTTAAAACTTATTTAAAAACTTATTTAAAATGTTTCAAAAACTTATTTAAAATCCTTTTAAAAACTTATTTAAAATCTTTTTAAAACTTATTTAAAATAATTTTTAAAACTTATTTAAAATCTTTTTTAAAACTTATTTAAAATCCAATTTAAAAACTTATTTAAAATCTTTTAAAAATTTATTTAAAATGTTTTAAAAACTTATATAAAAATTTAATTAAAAACTTATTTAAAATATTTTAAAGACTTATTTAAAAACTTATTTAAAATGTTTTAAAAACTTATTTAAAATGTTTTAAAAACTTATTTAAAATGTTTTAAAAAATTTATTTAAAAACTTATTTAAAATGTTTTAAAAAATTATTTAAAATGTTTCAAAAACTTATTTAAAAACCTTATTTAAAATGTTTTTAAAAAAATTTTAAAAAACTTATTTAAAAAATATTTTTTAAAACTTATTTAAAATCTTTTTAAAAAAACTTATTTAAAATCTTTTTAAAAAAACTTATTTAAAATCTTTTTTAAAACTTATTTAAAATCCTTTTTTAAAAACTTATTTAAAATCTTTTTTAAAACTTATTTAAAATCTTTTTAAAAACTTATTTAAAATCTTTTCAAAAACTTATTTAAAAAATCTTTTTTTAAAAAAAACTTATTTTAAAATTCTTTTAAAACAAACAAAAAAAAACAAAAAAAAATCTGAAAATGCGCCTAATGAAGGCGCCTCTACGATGGCAGAGTCACCCTCTAGGATAGACGGGAAAACTTCCACTGAAATCATCTGAGGCACCTCGGACTTGATGAGGCACCTCGGACCAAGTCCGAGGTGCCCTAAACTCTTCATTGGAGGCGCCTTCAACTGGCTTGGAGGCGCCTTCAACACAGAAATAAGCAACGAACAGAGAGTTCGCTACAGTTTGTCATCTCGCGAACTATTTGGAAAACTTCGAAGGCATGGTTACTTTAATGATGTCCAAGTGACTCACCATAGCCCAGAGGTTTATCCAAAGAATACTTATTTGCTGAGCCCAAAGCTAAACCTGAATCTAACACAGAGTTAAACATAACCCTATAACTGAACCCAATTCATCTCACAAAAATTATAGGATCCCCTGATTGAAAATTTTAGATTGGGTGAGATGACTAATGTCAAAAATAAACTTATTTAAAATCCTTTTTAAAACTTATTTAAAATATTTTTTAAAACTTATTTAAAATCCTTTTTAAAACTTGTTGAAAATCCTTTTTAAAACTTATTTAAAATCTTTTTAAAAACTTATTTAAAATCTTATTTTAAACTTATTTAAAATCCTATTTAAAAACTTATTTAAAATATTTTAAAATTTTATTTTAAAACTTATTTAAAATGTTTTAAAAACTTATTTGAAAATTTATTTTAAAACTTATTTATAACTTATTTAAAAACTTATTTAAAATGTTTTAAAAACTTATTTAAAATCCTTTTAAAAACATATTTAAAATCTTTTTAAAACTTATTTAAAATAATTTTTAAAACTTATTTAAAATCTTTTTTAAAACTTATTTAAAATCCAATTTAAAAACTTATTTAAAATCTTTTAAAAATGTATTTAAAATGTTTTAAAAACTTATATAAAAATTTATTTTAAAACTTATTTAAAATATTTTAAAGACTTATTTAAAAACTTATTTAAAATGTTTTAAAAACTTATTTAAAATGTTTTAAAAATTTTATTTAAAAACTTATTTAAAATGTTTTAAAAAATTATTTAAAATGTTTCAAAAATTTATTTAAAAACCTTATTTAAAATGTTTTAAAATTTTTTTAAAAAAACTTATTTAAAAAATATTTTTTAAAACTTATTTAAAATCTTTTTAAAAAAACTTATTTAAAATCTTTTTTTAAAAACTTATTTAAAATCTTTTTTAAAACTTATTTAAAATCCTTTTTAAAAAACTTATTTAAAATCTTTTTTAAAAAACTTATTTAAAATATGTTTTAAAACTTATTTAAAATCTTTTCAAAAACTTATTTAAAAAATCTTTTTTAAAAAAAAACTTATTTTAAAATTCTTTTAAAACAAACTAAAAAACAAAAAAAATCTGAAAAGGCGCCTAATGAAGGCGCCTCTACGATGGCAGAGGCACCCTCTAGGATAGCCGGGAAAACTCCCACCGAAATCATCTGAGGCACCTCGGACCAAGTTCGAGGTGCCCTAAACTCTTCATTGGAGGTGCCTTCAACTGGCTTGGAGGCGCCTTCAACACAGAAATAAGCAACGAACAGAGAGTTCGCTACAGTTTGTCATCTCGCGAAAAACTTCGATCCAAGGCACCTTAAACCCAGTTTTCCTCCCTTCAACTCCTTCATATACCCTACAATATCTCCTAGGTATACTCTAAACTATCTGAAATCATCTTTTACATAGTTTTAATGCTTGTTTTGCAAATCTTTATGTATTTGGTTGAAATTAGGAAACGACGCAATGTTGCGTCTACCTCGGCTACGGCCCCGCCCACTGATGTTAGATTCCCTACTGAGCAGCATAGAATTAGCTTTTCTCAGCATTCATACTCTGTCATTAAGTGTAGATACCTAAATAGACCCTGTTTTACAAGTTACTGTCCATCTGTTATAGAGATGATTGCCCATTACCAGTTGGACAGACTAGTTTACTGCAGTCATGCAGTAAACCGAGATCTATGTGCCCAATTTAACAACTTTGAAAAGGTTGATGATTTGGTCTATTCCACCCGGGTTGGTGGAAAAGACATCCAGTTTACACCTGCCTTATTACGCACTAGCTTAGAGCTTAGACAGTCAGCATCTTCTTTCCTGTGTTACCCTAGTAGGGATCTGCCCTTTGACGACCCCTACTCCCACATTACTCTAGATACACTCTATGAGTACTTTTTTGGTGGGGAGAGACCACTTGGAGTCTCTGACTTTAGGTTGATGTCTGTCAGAGTGCAGGACTATGTCATATATAGAGTCCTCACTGCATGCATACTACCCATCACATCTCGGGACGTCCCGAAGATGCGACCGTCCCATTCCTTCTTTTTCTACGCATTATGTCATCATTTAGAGATAGACATTGCATTACATATGTTCTCAAACATAGTTCATGCAGCTAGTGTCACGCCCCTAGAGGAGTCTCTGCCAAACAAAAATCCGGCAGCATCTCCCCTGTAATGGTGATAATCCAAAGCATATATACATACAAAATATACATCAACCACATGCGGCTGGAATATATACACAACCATGCAGTTAATAATCTCAGCCTACACGGCTGGATAAATATAACAACAACCACGCAGTTATATATATACAACGAACAACCCACTCGGCTGCATTAAAAACCAACACAGCAGAAAAACGATAACGGAAAGCCCAATACAACACAATCAACACACTACTAGCCGGCTAGCCTTTATACAACAACCACAACAACACAAATACAACAACAACACCAAATACAACAAATACTAAATACAAATAAAGCATAAACGAAACCCGAAGCGATCTTCGGATGTGACGTAGAACCCGGCAAATAGGATATTCCAAGCGACACACCAAACATCTAACTGCTACCTACAAACATAAAGATATAAATGTGGTGGTGAGTATAGGTAACTCAGCGGGTAATAGACAGAATAGTGCATGATCCATAAATAAATATGGAGATCAAAGTATACAGTCTCAGTAGAGAATAAAGAGCATGATCATACTAACATATCCAATAAACACAACTACCAGTACCAGTCTATCTCACATGGTATAATGCTCATAACTGACATACAAAACTGCACATACCACAACTGACAAGATGATAAACACATACCCAATTTAGAGACGACACATGGTACAATGATCAGTAAACTCACCGGATCTGCAACAAACCCACTCATAACACCTGTGCAATATAAATACAACTACATATACATGTAAAATAAATGACATATATGCAGCATGACAACCATATGCAACAAGCATATCTCAAACAAGTGCAACAACCACAATCACATGCATCTAGTATCTACTAGGCATGTATGCAAAAATATCTCTAAAGATGCACCGCGCATCATATGCAAAAATGTGTATGCATGCTCCATGGTCACCCCCACCACCTCTCTAGACACCACGACCCCTGTATGGCCGAGAGGCTTGGGTCCGTGACAAACCGTACTAGCCTCCAGTACATGCACCGCTATAGGCGGCCGAAGCGGACGATCAGCTAAATAGTTATATAACTACATAGCTAAGGGTCCCTGACCACTCACATTTCTAGCCCTCTGACTACTGTACCCTCAAGACTCACTACTCCAGAGTGGTTGAGGTTGACAGAACACTGAGCGGTTGAGTAAGCGCGACAGGACTAGCTTCACTCCTAGCTACCACTCTCCATCAGTGGTCGAAAGGATAGCTATAAACGACTGACAACTCTCTCAACCACAAGGAAGACAATAGTCGTCAGCAATGCAATGAATGATAAACATGATATATATATAATCATGATACGAACACCGTCATCATCCAAGCAACTCTAAATCCACCTAAGTACCCCCACAACATTAGTATGATCATCAAGATACCTCCACATATCCCACCAAACACATATACACAACTATATATGTATAATCAACCAAGAATCTCCGATAATCCCCCTAACACATGTACACAGAACATAGGTACAATCAACATATATCCTCCAGTAAAAAAACACATCAGACACATGTATATACAACAAATATACAATCAACACAACTCCTCCAATCATCACACCGGACAAATGTGTACACGACATACAAATGGACAATCATCATATGAACACTGCCAACGAACCATACACTACCATACACACTCTACATATGCACAAATACCACAGAGTATAGATAATCCAAAGTGTAGACTGTATAAGAATTAAATAGATCATCACAAGGGTCAAGCATAAGTATCAAGCAGGAAAGTAACCAACGAGCACGATATAAGGTAAAGCAGCCTAAACCATCACATAATAACCATGCACTAAGATTAATAAAAATCTACATAGAGCAAAGGAAGAAATACCCGCCTTTATACGTAGATCGTATCAATTAGTCTCACGTCGAGACGCTCATCCCGAATCCAAGTCCTGTGAGTCACATGATATACAGTTTAGCTATTTATATAAACAATAACTAGCTAAACCCAGAACCTAATCCTACGTTAATTAGGTTACTCTATTTAATTCCACATAAATATCTAAACCAGAGTGGATGATAAATCTATCCTTAAATCCAACTCTTTCTAAATCCAAACATAATCTACAATCATCACACTAATCAACTCTCCTCATGAATTAATCCAATTCAATTAGTTAACTCTCCTTGTTAACATACTTCAATTATCCCACCCATAACTCTTCCAATCCAAAAATACCCCCAATCTAATATCAATATTAATTAAATCAATCCATCTACTCACCACAAATAAATCTAAACAAGAATAACCAAACCTTACAACACATTAAAACACCTAATCTAGCACATACTAATGAAAATAGCAGAAATACCTCACTGGAAATCACCTACTGTGAGGTTTTTGACAGAAATTCAGTAGCTTAAAATCCTACAAACCTTTGCCCGATAGCTACCAAGGTAGTCCTGCACCAAATTCTTTTAGGAATCAGCCCATAAAGCAACTGTATAGAAATGAATTCACTGGAACCCTAACAAACAGAACCTTACTCACCTCAAACAGCTCCCAAATCTTCAACCGAAACCTTACAGCTACAGGAAGTGAAGGGGGAGTGATATGCTCACAAAGAATCCACCAAGAAGTTAATCCAATGCCTCCCACGAGTCCAGCATCAGGAAGAACATCACAAACGAACCCAATTACACAAGAATCTTTGAATTCATAGCACTTCCCGACACTTCCTTACCTTAACCAATCACCTCTAGTTGGTGGCGTGTGATCCACATCCACTGATGATGATCCAGTTCACCCCCCCCCAGCGAGTAGATCGAAGAGGAGAGGAAAAAGAAGCTCGATCGGCTAGAAAAGACACAAATCAACCTCTCCCCATCGTGCCCTAGCTCCACCGAATCACCATCGACCATCCGCAAGAAACATCCACCGAGACGCCTGCTCAAAAGGAGATGATCGGTACCCTTCAAACTCCAGCGACCCTTCTTCAAGCAACTCGGCAAGGTCGAGGTCGTGGTGGTGGACATGCACTGGCGACGTCGGGCCATTCGTGCGAGAGAGGAAGAGAAGCAGGGGAAGGAAAACTCTATGCCTCGGGAGGGAGAGGGAGAGGGAGAGGGAGACTCGGTCGAGACACGCTGGAGAAGGAGATTGTGGTCGGCGGTGGGCTCGCAGCGGTTGGCGATCAGCGCGATGGCATCATCGCGCGCGCGAGGAAGGGTTTGGGATCGGGATCGAGATCGCAGAGGTTTGGGGGAAACGGCGATGGATTGGGGAGAATAAAAGAAAAAGGATTTTATAATTAAAGCATTTCCTCACTTAAATGGGATATCCCAAACAGGCTTTATCCGAACCCGTCAATTCATCCCCTCAAAACCCGTCATACGAGCTCCGATAAATTCCCAGAAATTTCCTAAAAATTCTGAAAAAAAATTCTATAAGGCTATTTCCCAAATAACCTTATTAATAAAATTTTTCAATATCTTACATTCTCCCCCACTAATAAAAATTTGGTCCCCAAATTTACTGGTCAATTCAGGGATCCTCATCCACGGGTGACATCCAAATCACATACTTATATACCACTCACTCCAAGTATAATAACTAAACAGTATCCTCATCTACTACTCCCCCCTAGTATCATAAACATATGTCCAAACATAACAATCGACCTCCAAGTGAATAGCGACAACTCTGTGAGCTATGAACTCACCCTACTCCCGCTACTCCCACTCTGTAATCTAGCCAACTACGGGATAAATCAACTACCTTCGAAAACCAAAATCCACTATCATCATATCCTCCTACATCTGTATAAGGTGCTCAAACTATCCATCAGTTTGAGGGTAAAAATCTATACTAAAATGAAACTTCGAACCCAAAGACTGCTGTAAAATCGATCAAAACCATGATATGAAATCACCGACCTCTATCCAATACAACACTCAGAGATATACCATAAGGTCCGGTAATCTCTCTTGATTATAATCCTGCTACTCAATCCAACGAATATGTCCTACAAATCAATAGCTAAAGAGTCAATTCTTCATCCAACAATGATTACCCAAACCATCATATCCTCTCCATGTCCTGGATAATCCCACAACAAAGTCTGTCAAAACATACTCCCAACTCCACTCTAGTATCCAAATCAACGGAGGCAATCCTACTAACATCTGATGTTCAACCTTCTCTTGCTAACATACTAGACCTCAAGCTACTAAATCCACGATGTCTTTTTTCATATCTTTCCACCAATAAGAATACTCCAAATCTCTATATATCGGGTGTCACCCGAATGTATTGCAAATCCAGATCAATGTGTTTCCTACAGTAACTCCTCCCGGATAAGAAGTGACTCGGGAACACACATGATCTCCCACGAAAATAAAGAATCTCATTCTCATTACATGAGAATTCTCACTACTAGCACGAGATTACTCCGCTTATGCTATATCAGAACTGCACCGACTCCTAGATATGATACATCTGTGTAGAGTACAAATCCGTCTACACTAGAAAGTACAACTAAGACAGTGCAGTTAACAACTTCTCGTTTCAACTCCTGAAACTGATCTCGTAAGCATCTATCCAGGAAAATTCCATACTCATCCTGAACAGCCCAATCAACGGCATAAATGCTGGAGAAAACCCTCAACTAATCTTCGATAATATCCAGCCAGACCACGAAAGCTATGAGTCTCCTGTATAGACTACGACTACTCTCAACTGGTAACAGCTTCTATCTATGTAGATCCACAAGTGTACCCCTACTGGTGTAACCATGTGTTCCAGAAATCTCACAGAAGAGGATTAAGATATGCACCACTGAACTTCACATATAGATGTTCCCGTCGAAACATCTCTAGAACTATGTGAAGATAATGTACGTGTTCCATCTCGGATCGGAAATAGATCACAACATCGTCAATGAAGATAATGAAAAGTGATCCAAACACCCTAGGAATACCAAACACGTCGAGTCCATAAAAACATCTAGGGCACTGTATGCCTAAATAGTAACACCAAGGACTCATAATATCCATACAACAGACATTCTCAACTATAAGATCCCTCAACAACAAGTCTGTAATCCAATCACCAACTACAAATCACCAAATCCATAAATATCACAGATATACTACACTACATATCACTATCAACATCAAACACCAAATAATAAATCAAGTCAAATATCCACTAATGAATCATGAAAAGATCGCCTATCACCACACCTGATCTCCCAATATTCACCAATCTCCAATCATCCTCAACATCAATCAATCATACTAGATAGTCTCCTAAACAATGATAGGGAAAATTGAAAGCATCCAACCCTCAACACCTACTGCCAACAAACTAAATGTATCCATAAAGTCTGTCAAATCTCATCATCTCATCCTTTTTGATAATCAAATATCCACAGTAAAAGAATGTCAATCCAAAGTCAAAGGGTCACACAATCTCCTGACTAAGAGTCTACCCATCAAGAGAGTATCTCCACCACCCTCATAATAATCCTATATATGTCCCTCGTCCCCTCGGATGGGTCTAGTGGTTAGCACATGAGGTATTGCCATAATGAGGTCTGGGGTTCGAATCTCGGTAAAGCCGAGGTAAATGTCTCCCTTATGTGCTAATCACTATTCCAAAGGCTAGTAGCCGCCCGTGATTTACCTCCTCCGTGTTGGCCCTGAGACAGGTTGGCGGGGGCACTGGGGGCGAGCGTATTTGCCTTTTGCCACAATCCTATATATGTCCCTCGACAAATGCTGATAAAAGGGTCGAATCCTCTATCCTAAGATATAGACTACAAGATTTGGTAAAATGATCACGTGGTCAAGGTCTTAAGACACTTAATAAGGACAATATTAGCTTAATCGTCTAACCATTGTCTTGTACCCTATCAAACTACAATTGCTCCATCTTGAGGTTCAGGATGAATTAAATACTTCAATTATCCATTACAACCCATTGTTAACTCTCCTTGTTAACATACTTCAATTATCCCACCCATAACTCTTCCAATCCAAAAATATCCCTAATCTAATATCAATATGAATTAAATCAATCCATCTACTCACCATAAATAAATCTAAACAAGAATAATCAAACCTTACAACCCATTAAAACACCTAATCTAGCACATACTAATGAAAATAGCAGAAATACCTCACTGGAAATCACCTACTGTGAGGTTTTTGATAGAAATTCAGTAGCTCAAAATCCTACAAACCTTTGCCCGATAGCTACCAAGGTAGTCCTGCACCAAATTCTTTCAGGAATCAGCCCATAAAGCAACTGTATAGTAATGAATTCATTGGAACCCTAACAAACATAACCTTACTCACCTCAAACAGCTCCCAAATCTTCAACCGAAACCTTACAGCTACAAGAAGTGAAGGGGCAGTGATATGCTCACGAAGAATCCACCAAGAAGTTAATCCAATGCCTCCCACGAGTCCAGCATCAGGAAGAACATCACAAACGAACCCAATTACACAAGAATCTTTGAATTCACAGCACTTCCCGACACTTCCTTACCTTAACCAATCGCCTCTAGTTGGTGTCGTGTGATCCACTTCCACTGATGATGATCCAGTTCACCCCCCAGCGAGTAGATTGAAGAGGAGAGGGAAAAGAAGCTCGATCGGCTGGAAAAGACACGAATCAACCTCTCCCCGTCGGTGCCCTACTCCCATGTCGGCATGACCATCCGCAAAGAAGCATCAAAAGGAGATGTCCCTTACGCCCAGAGAAGATCATTCGTACCATCCTCGGGAAAAGGCCGATGTCGTGGTGGTGGACATGCACCGGCGACGTTGGGGCATTCGTGCGAGAGAGGAAGAGAAGCAGGGGAAGGAAAACTCTATGCCTCGGGAGGGAGAGGGAGAGGGAGACTCGGCCGAGACACATTGGAGAAGGAGATTGTGGCCGGCGGTGGGCTCGCGACGGCCGGCGATCAGCTCGGTGGCATCATCGCGCGCGCGAGGAAGGGTTTGGGATCGGGATCGCAGAGGTTTGGGGGAAACGACGATGGATTGTGGAGAATAAAAGAAAAAGGATTTTATAATTAAAACATTTCCTCACTTAAACGGGATATCCCAAACAGGTTTTATCCGAACCCGTCAATTCATCCCCTCAAAACCCGTCATACGAGCTCCGATAAATTCCCAGAAAATTTCTAAAAATTCTGAAAAAAATTCTATAAGGTTATTTCCCAAATAACCTTATTAATAAAATTTTTCAATATCTTACAGCTAGTCTTGTCACATCCAGAGTAGTTCATATGTCCTACTGTCATATACTGACATCCATATTTTCGACTATTGAGGGCATAGATGTGGCACGGGGGACGGTCATTCCCCTTACCCATTATGATGAGTTTGGGATGGGTTCACTTAGGCTAGCGCATATAGATGTCACTACTCAGAGGGTCCTAGCATGGGTGGCCAGGCCTCCGCCAGCCAACCCAGCCGAGGATGAGCCAGTTGCTCCGAGAGGGCCTGAGGCAGACGCCGAGTTCTTTGCCTTCTTTGCTCCAGGCGAGGGAGAGGACGTGTTAGAGTTCACAGCCGAGGATTTTCATGGACAGCCCTCCAGTTCGGCAGGGTCCTCGACCTCGACTCGACGATCCACCTCTTTATCTGTCGAGGACCGACTCACGCGTCTCAAGGCTTACTCCGCTCAGACACGACGACTTATGTTGGATGAGTTCCGCATGCTTCGTACAGACATAGCTTCCGGCTTTGCCTCTCTTCATCAGGGACAGCCAGCTCCCGAGCAGCCTCTTGCACCACCTCCAGCTGACGACCCTCCAGCTGATGATCCTACTTGTTGATACTATCCTTTCATGCATTGTACTTTGGACTTTGAACATAGACTTTCATCTGCTACTATTATCTAGTTAAACTTTTGTCGATTAGAGTTTAGTTACACAACCTAACTTTCTGCTTACTAATTTCTATTATAAGTTACTTAGTTCTGCATAGCTAGTTAAACTCTTGCTTAGTTTCTTTTATAAAACTTCTAGGAAAAATGTTGATTTCAAAATTCCAACTTTATTAGATTTTCAAATTGGACTTAGTCTAAGCACTTACCTTTAGATATCATGTTCCCCTAGTATCAGCCAGAGCATCTCACAAGCACACTAGGTATAACTTGTTTGTGTTTGTAAAACTTAGAATGAGGTGAAATGCATAGGATACAGCCTAGACTTCAGAATGCTTATTTTTGTGCATCGCAGGAAGTCTGGGCGTTAAATACCAAAAATACAGTAATCAAGTTAAGTGATCCTAACTTAGTCAAATCTAACTGGATTGTCAACTTAACTTGACTAGCCAAGTGGAAACTGTTACCTTCTAAGTAAGCAGTGAGTAGCTAATGGTTAGACATTTGACCCAGGAGATTAAATAAATACTCATGCTTGGACTTTAGGGCTACCTGAATTTAGATGAACGACCTTAATTCAAACTTTTACAAGTTAATCTCCTTCCTCTTAGCAGCTAAAATTCAACTATCTTTCAAAAATTATCTTTTAAAATTTTCAATATTTTCATAATCTAGCTAAGTACTTTTCAACTTCAGTTATATTTTCTAATAACATTCTCAAAGCTATTGTTCAAAGGCTTATTAAAATGATTTATATAGCTGTTTTCATATATTTTTGCAAATGCCTTCAAAACTTAACCAATTTTGAGAAAAATTCTATAAAGTCCTTCAAATCTAACCAACTTTTCTCACAAAGGTTTTTCTTTCAAAGGTTACCCAAGTACTTTTTTGAATTTTGGTTTCTCAATATAACCCTTCAATCTATCTTAAAAAGATCCTCTCTGAATTCTTAACATTTACTTAGCTAAATGTTTTACAAAAATAATTTCTTAGTTAAAAATTTAACTAAGTATTTTTTTAAAATGCTTTGATTAGTTAAGTTAAGTACTTTTTCAAGGTATAACTAAACACTTTTCTCAAAATCTTTTCAAATATACTTAAGCACTATGGTTTTTACTCTCCTTGTATTTTGATGTATGGCAAAGGGGAGAGTAGCAAAAAAATTCAAAAGAAAGCTCTAATTAAGGGGGAGCCTTAAACTGAGAGTAGCATAAAAATTCAAAAGAAAGCTCTAATTAAGGGGAAGCCTTAAACTTTAAAGTTTTAGGTTAAAAGTTTTTTTTGCATCTAAAAATGTTTATCTAAAATTATTTACTTATGCTTGCTTATACTAAAACTTTAAAAATTATTACTTATGCATCTATTTTTACTTAACTTTGAATTTGAGTTGTCATAATAAAAAAGGGGGAGATTGTTGGTGCTGGAAGTATCCGACGATCAAACCTGTATTTTGATAATGGCAAAGGGTTCAAAGTTAAGCTGCTTTGTGATCTAACAGTTTGAATGAGCTTGTAGGAAAGTCCTAAGTGTACTTAGGTAAAAGTCCTAGCTGCGGTTAGGCAGGTGGAAAATCCTATGGGGTGATAACCCTAGGTCATAGGGGGTGGTAACCCTATGCGAAAAGTCTTAGCGAGTCGAGAGATTCAGGCAAAAGTCCTAGGGGGTGGTAACCCTAGGTGGAAAGTCCTGGTGTCGCGAACCAGGTGGAAGACTGGACGGGTCGGGGAGCGGGCGTCCAGCAGAAAGTCTGGAAGCATCGAGCACCGAGCAAAAGTCCAGTCGATCTGGAGGATCGTGCTGGCAACAAGTAAATCTCCTGAGTGGAGTAGGTGAGGACACGTTCCCCGTAGAGGGAACAGTAGGCGTTGGGTCGACCTACGGTTTCCCGTAGGAAATCCGAAGTCAGACCCGGACAGTTCGAAAACTTTCAATATCTTAATTCATAGTTATTATATGCTAACTTTGTTTTGCAGGGTATGTGCTTGGGACTAACACATTTTGCAGGAACAAATGAGCAAATCACACCTCGGATGAACAGTGTCTGAGGTGCCTCCATGGAGCTTGGAGGCGCCTCGGGTGCAGACTGTGAGTTGGCTGTGAAGAGGTGCTGGAGGCGCCTCGGACATAGCTGGAGGCGCCTTGGACCAGTGCTTGGAGACGCCTTGGACTGTCATGGAGGCGCCTTCAAGTGGATAAGCGACGAATTCTTCAGCGCTGATCCACGCGGGTGACTCGCCGTGTTGAAGGTGCCTTGGAGCTTAATGGAGGCGCCTTGAACACTCTTTATAAGAGGGTTTCGACTAGGAGCTTAATAACACACCTTCTAAGCGACCCTTTTGCGACAAGCTGCCAACGAGAAGTTCTCGAAGGGCTGTAGCAACATCCCGACGACCTGGAGCTCCATATTTGATATTCTCATTGTCGGTATTGCTTTCTTTACAGTTCAAATTTTAATTAGTTTGTAATAACTTTTCGAGCTTATAGTTGTTGCCCACCGGATGTCACGCCCCCAGAAGAGTCCCTGTCCGAGAAAATTTCGGCAGCATCTCCCCTGTACGGCGGACAATCAAAAATTTTCTACAAGCACTAAATACTCAGCCACAGGCGGCTGGAATAATAACAGTAAATAAAATCAATCACCACGCAGTTTATATATGTATTCAGCCTCTGGCTGTCACAACCACGCAGTTAATAAAATAAACAACATAGAAATACTCTGACTCGAAATCAACCCTACTCAACTACACTCGTAAAGCCCAAATCCGATTTTTCTTACCTCTTCTGCCGTCCAGGCAGGCATGTAGTAGAGTAAATCCAAATCATACTAAAAGTCCATCCAACGGAAAGATTCCATACAATATCCATATGTAAGTCCAAAACAAAACTAAAATAAAGTCTGATAGCGAAAAGCTAAAATGAAACAACTCAAAACCAATGGTGTAGAGATACTAGCGGGGACTAGCGAGAACTCCTCCTTACAAAATCAACGAAAATAACAACAATGGAGGGTGAGTCCAACACTCGCAGCAGGTTGATGATATGCAAAGTAAAGAAATAACACCTAGCACTAATCATGCGCATCTCCGATAAAGATAAAGGTAACTACAATTTGAAAGAAGACGAGAGAAATCTGACCAGGACCGGACCTTAAAAGGACAAACAATCCAAAAGGTATAGATGCATGTCAATCAAGGTATCCAAGCAATGTGCAGCATATAAGTGCAACAAACACAAACACAAACAATAAATGCATCATGCATATGATGCAATGTCATGGTCACCCCCACGTCCAGACTCACATCAACAAGGTGGGGGTAGACAACAGTGCACTCGCAACACTACTCGATGAGTGATCGAGTGGACGGGATCTTCGGAGTACATACGTCCTACCCCAAATCATAAATGGGGAGCGCAATGCTCTACTCCGTGACGGGGAGGGATCTCTAACGTGCTACACACTACCCATGAGCGGACCAGGCGGAGCGGAAGAGCCAACCGACGTGTTACCACTGTGCGTGTCCCGCTACCCATGAAGCGCCACAACGAGCACCAACTGATGCCAAAGTGCTCGACAATAAAGGAGCAATCAATCACTCAGATGCAATCATGCGAATGGTGCATGTCACTAAACATGGTAATATACTAAACCAATCTCTGGACATATCATAATGTGCACCAAAGCAAATGAATCATATCAAGGTATCTGATCATATAAGGTATCAAACCTAGGTCCTGACATGGTAAAATATGGTTATATCACTACCCATGAGCATGTGGAATCAGGTACATATCCATACAAGATGTAAACAAACAATCAATCAACAGGTAGCATGTATTGGGCAGTGATTAACCGAAACAAGTAAGAAACACAATTAATGCATCTTGTTAATTTAATTACTAAGCATATCAAAGACAATAAGTCAAAAGTACCCGCCTCCAATAGGAAATGTCAAATCTGGTCCGAACACGACGTCGAGATACTCGTCTCGCGTCAAGATCCTGTGATACCAACAGAGATATATTTTATTTAGCTAAAATTCCAATATAAATAGCTAAATAAAAAGCTCTGACACTAAATTAGGGTAAGACCGTAATCCACATCACTATTATCATCCTTTATAGAAATGAAATAACATCAAGGCTCACCCAAATCCGTATACCCGGCTATTGAGTCACTACCGGAGACACTTACCTTGGGCGATAATGACCGGAACTAGGAGTTGCTGCTGCAGAAATCAACAATGACAGAATTCCTCTATGATCAGCTAACAATTCACACAAAACTTCTCCCGTCGATCCTCAGCCAGGTAGGGCAGCCGCTGCAATTTAGTAGCTGCTGGAAATCCACCCAAATCTTGTCGTCGGAAACCCTAGGTTGGCGATGACAGCAAACTTCTACACAGCCGGAAGCTTTCATACAATCTGTGACTTCACGATCTACCCCAAAATCAAAGGTGTCAACGAAAGGTAACAAGAACAAACAACACACTGCTGTCCTCCAACCTAAAATACCTTAAAACAGTACAGAGCAAAAAAGAAATCGGGCACATACCCGAGCAAAACCGTGCCAGCAAAGAACCTAGGGCACAGTGGAGAGTCGTCTCTCAGCGGTGTGCGGCGCTGCTATGCTGAGGACAAACGACCGGCGTCAGTGGGCAGAGAGGAAGATGATCGGGGTGGTCGCCGGCGGCTAGGGCACCGAGACAGAGAAGAAGTAGGTGGAGGGAAGAAAGGAAGAGAAACTGGCCGATGCGTGGGCGGCTAGGGCTTCAACTCCGTTAGGGCAGAGGCGTAGGGCGCTGTGGTGGCGTCGGGTGAGGCTCGGGCTAGAAGAAATAGAAGGAGAAGAAGTGGCCGAGGGTTTTGTGCTCTCGGGGAGGAGGAACCGCCGGCCGTCGGTTAGGGCCGGCGTCGGGCGCGAGAGAAGAAGTGACTCGGGTCGGCGTCGAGAGAAACCGGAGGAAAAGAAAAAAAATAAGAAAAGAAAATAAAGAAAAGAAAATATAAAGGAAAAGAAAACTTTTCCTCGTTAAAATGGGTCGCCTAAACAGGCTTTTTCGGACCCCGTTTTTATCCCCGTGAACTCGTCCATACAAGCTCCGAAAAATTCCCGAAAAATTTCCAAAAATTCCGAAAAATTCCCTTATTAATATTCGCCTATTTTTCGGTATTTTACACCGGAAGTGATCAACGATTGTGGGCCTTGGAGTAGGAGTCACCACAGGCTCCGAACCAAGTAACTCCTCGTGTCTTTGTGTGTGATTGTCCTTTTAATTTCCGCTGCATTATCTCTCGAGTTTTACGAATCGAACGAAATCGCCACGAGCGTTATTCACCCCCCCCCCCCTCTAGCGCTTCTCAATCCAACGCCCTCCTCTTCCTCTCTTTCCGTTGCCGTTGTAGCTGTCGGAGACGCTGCCGGCACTACAGTCCATCGCCACAGCCGCTTTTTCCCCTTTGTCGCACGCCTCCTCCATTCTTCCTCAGTCGTGGCCACCCTTATCGTCAGTTAGGCACGCCATCGACCATCCCTTCTTTTTCTGACGTCGTCACCCACTCCACAGCCCACGGCGAGTAGTTCTTAGTCGTCAGTGCCACTGTCGGCACCTCAAATCCGTCGGTCCGATTCTCCGGCGCTCGACCCGTAGTGTCGTATGCCTCCAATGTCGATCAGGCCCCCGAGCCCTCATTGTTATTATGTTCTAACCAGACTTGTGTGATGTTTTTATGTCCCAGTCTGCGTGCCGATCTCATATCTCGGCCTGTATGTCGATCTCATATCCCGGCCTGTGTGTCGATATGTAACGACCCGCCTTCTACTGACTAGGCTGTAAGGCCGGGGGTTACATTACGCTAAACTATTCTTGAGATATCACTGAATATTAAGGTGCGGAAAAGCTGAACCAATTAAACTCCCTACTATTTACTATAAAATCTGGAAATTTTACTCCGAATACACTTCTGAAGTTGTACATATGCTAAAGAAGGGAACTTAACTTTCTACTCGATCAAAAAACTGAAAATAGACACTTCTAGCTCAAATCAGACATTCCAATTGATCGGCTGATCGATTGGAGTTATCTGATCGATCCACTGATCGATTCAACGTGCTACTGTGCACGGGGTCAATTCTGGATCGATCAGCTGATCGATCCAGCTTGGACAATTGATCTGATAATCGATTCAGAGGCTCTCTGTTCGTGGAATTAAATTCCCCGATCGATCGGTTGATCGACCCATGGCCGATCGATCAACTGATCGATTCAACAACTTACTGTTTGCGGCAGATCACTTCCCAATCGATCGGTTGATCGATTGGGGACCCTCCAATCGATCGGCTGATCGATTGGAGCTCTGATTTCTGCTGCATTTCAGTAATTGCGTATACAACACAAATGTATCAACCACTAACCATTTGAAATATTACTAAGCATGACATGATTCATAATTTACTGACTAACCTCGAGGTAACTAGAAGTCCAGGCATAACCTAGTGCATACTTTCACACTTCATGACATTTAGACATTCAAAAGGTGTAGAAAACAAATAAACTATAAGGAGTTCTAATCCTTTAACTTGCCGGTCTCCAAGGTCTTTATTCTAAATTCCTTCTCACACACATCTTGTAGCATTGCCCTCCAGCCTCCGCTAATCCATCTTCCCTTTACCTTTATCTACAGTATAAGGAAAATGAAACTATAAGCTTGGAAGCTTAGTAAGAACCATCTACCTCACAAAACATGCATTCGAAGAAATCATGCTTTCAAAAGATGCTATTTGAAATTCATATTGATGATCATGCTGAAAATACTAAAACATGGCATATGGACATACAAGTCATAGCAATCAAAGACTGAACATGAAGCTATTTGTTATTTCAACAAAAGAAAACTAACTGAGCTGAGCTATTTTCACATATCTGCTTTGTGAAGTTTGAAAACTATTTTTATAATAGATAAAAATAATAATCATGTTGTTGTTGGGCCCGGCAACTGTACTTGCTATGTGCGCATTCCTAACTAGACCCGAGGTAGCTAGTCCCGAATCTAGTAGGGTTTACTAGGTTATATAAACCTAGGGACGATTATGGGAGCCCAACCCAAGGACAACTGAGAGTCCAGTACAGTGCCACTGATAAAAGTAAAATACTGTTTATAAACTGATTTATCTTATCTTGCTTTTACTAGGTTATCTGAACCTAGAGCTAGGTTATCTGAGCCTAGAGGCGACTGTGGGAGCCCACCCATTGGACCATAGTCCCATATAAACTGCAGCAAGACTAATTATACTATTTAAAGTGCATCTAAAGCAATTAACTAAACTATTAAAACGCCTACTGTAGCATATAACTGTTTTAGGCATTTTATCGAGCACCTGGTGTGCTCTAACTCTGCATATGGCTGCACTAAGAACATAAAAGTGAACTAAGAACCTAAAAGCATACGACTAGCTACTTATACTGCAGGTGAGAGGTTACTCACTTCCTGCGCTAAGTTTTCTTACAATCCGATCGCTAGGTTTCCGGAGAAGAAGATATCTTCGACGATCCTCTTACGTCTACACGTTCTTCTCGTGGAGGGGAGCGTCCTCATGCCGGAGACGTCGCCGGAAGGTGCTCCTACGACCCTAGGGATGGAACCCTAGTTCTCTTGGGCTTGGGCGCCGAGAAGGTGAGGAGGAGAAGGGGTCGGCGGTGAGGGTTTGAGGGAGAAAGGAAATTGCCGATCCAAAAATAATAAATCTCTACTTAATTTCCCTATTTATATTAAGTGATTAATACCACCCAACTAACTCATAAATATAATTGTTCTCCTCTTCTTTCAGCACACCCCTGCTGGGGCCCCTTGGTTACTAGAGTCATTTATAAGTCATAGGGTCCAATAGGTCTCAGGTTCAATTCCCGCTTAGGCCGTTTTACGTTTTTATTTAATTTTGCTACTTCTGCTACTCTAAAAACTCTATAAAAATATTTTAAAATTCTAGAAAAACTATAGAATATTTCTAAAATTAATTTGAGAATTTTCGGGTGTTACACGATCTCATCTCCCAGCCTGCGTGCCGATCTTATATCTCGGTATGAGTACCGATCTCATATCCCGGCCTACGTGCCGATCTCATATCCCGGCCCTCATGCTGATATCATATCCCGGCTTGTGTGTCAATATTATCTCCCGACCTACGTGCCGATATTATCTCGCAACCTGCAACTCGTTGTCCAGCTCCGTGCTGCGTCTTGCTCTGCTTCGTCAGATCCAACCCTTCATCCGGCTCGACATCATTTGCTCTTCCGGGTCACAACAACTCGACTAGCATCCCATCCGAGGGCGCCCCCTGGGCCAAGGTACGTTCTTCGTTCATATTTTATATGCATTTTATTATTTTATGTGTCTTAGTCTGTTACTTATGTACTCGTTGGATCTGCCTCGAGCATCGGGGTACCAGGGGTCAGGGCAACCCGGTCGCTGGCTGCAGGTAGCGTTGATCAGAGGACTTCTGACGACTTGGTCAACATAGAAGTCATCTCAGCATACCCCCTCCGAGACATCACAATTCGATCAATATTCCATCCATCTCATTCGTGTAGTCCGTCTGACTCAATTTTCGGATAAGATCAGTTGTTATAATAGCATTTAAGTGGTTTTAATTAAGTTGGAGTAATTTTAATTAAGGTTGAGCAATTTTAACTATATTGATAAAAATTATTTTAATATAAAATATTATATGGTTAACCATTTTAATTAAGTTGAAGCAATTTGACCAAGATTAATTTGACTAAACTCTACTACAACAATTATTTGTAGTAACTATCCTTATAACAATTGTGTATAATAGCGCTGAAATAATAACAATTTTAAAATAAAATATAGATGATATATTATTGTTTTTAATCATTAATAAGGAGCGTGCCATTTTAAAATAAAAAGGGTTTTGGTAGTTTTGTCAACATTCTTCTTTTAGCCTCTGAATACGGTGAGATGGAGATTCCTAGACTACAATTTAAAGGAGTAGGCATCATGAGCTAGCAGAATTGCACATGTATATACTTTTATGAATTTAATTTAAGGATTAAAAATAAATCCGATATGACGATTCAATGTAAATCAATCAAAAAAAAAAATGGGTTCAGATTGAATATTTTTATATTCAGATCAGGATTCGGATTGAAAATTTTTAAATCAGATTTGGGTTAGATTCGAAATAGGTTCGGGTTTGATTCGGATTGAGTTTAGGTTGATCCGAATTTAGAGTTTAATAAATTTTTTTAGAGTTAAATCGATATTTATTTTAAAAATTAAAATATTTTTATATATATTATAATGATGGAGTATTGAAATAAAAATAAAAAATTATATGAAAAATAGTAAAAAATCATTTTCAATCGAATTTTCATATTATTCAGGTTGAATTCGGATTGATCGAGTTTAGATTCAAGTTTAAAAGCTTCAGGTTGAATTCAGATTCAGATCGACTTCGGATTAGGTAAAAAAATTTAATTCGATATGAACATAATTCGATCTATCTAAATTGGCACTCTTAATTTAATTCCGATGAAAATTTTTAATTAAATTAAATTGAATTTGTCAAAAATAAAAGGTTAAAATATTATTGAAATTGTAGTTTCAAAATCACCATTCTAACAACAATTTACCAAAAGGCGTAGGTAGAGATTTAAATTTACCAAAAGGCGTATACTATTTTGGTATTTACCAAAGAACGTACTTTTTAAGTGCATTTCCTATTTTACCCTCCTGATAATTTGACTTTTTCTACCATTTTCTTTTCTTCACTATATTTCTCTCTCTTTTCTTTTTTTTATCAGCAGAACATATGGACAACATTAGTCAATTTTTTCATAATATTTTAATACATTTGAAGAAACAAAAATAAACAACGAATAGCATATTTGAACTTTTTGCAATTTCAGAAATCCACTGGAACTAAAATGAGTGCAATCGGAGCTCTCTAGGTCGATCAGTGGGTTTCGGTCAAAATCCACTGATGGACCTAGAGAGCTCCGATTGTACCCATTTCAGTTTCTATGGATTTCTAAAATTACAAGGAGTTCAAATATGGTGTCCATTATCAGGCCTAATATGAGTGTAATCAGACACCATATTTGAACTCCTTGTAATTTTAGAAATCCATAGAAACTGAAATGAGTGTAATCGGAGATCTCTAGGTCCATCAGTGGGTTTTGACCGAAACCCACTTATCGACCTAGAGAGCTCCGATTGCACTCATTTTAGTTCTAGTGGATTTCTGAAATTACAAGGAGTTCAAATATGTTATTCGTTGTTTATTTTTGCTTCTTCAAATGTATTAAAATGTTATGAAAAAATTAACTAATGTTGTCCATATATTCTGCTATAAAAAAAGAGAAGAGAGAGAAATATAGTAAAAAAAAGAAAATGATAAAAAAAATCAAATTATCAAAAGGGTAAAATAGGAAATGTACTTAAAAAAGTATGTTCTTTGATAAATACCAAAATAGCATATGTTTTTTTGATAAATTTAAATCTCTACCTACATCTTTTGATAAATTGTCGTCATTCTAAAATTTGAAAAGGACAAAATATTTTTAGAATTTGAAAAGGACAAAATATTTATAGTACTAGACGGTCACTCAAAATTAAGTTAGAGATACGATGTCAAGTAAAATAATAATAATAATAATAATAATAAATTAAATATATAAACAAACCCAACAAAAAAAATTTGAGCTATTATGTGGATCAATTCTAGGCCCAACAAAAACAAAGCCTAAAACTTAATCCAGCCTTACAGTTATCGGGTCCGGGTGCCATGATTTCGGTTCCTGCTCCCATTTAAGTCCGCTGGTATCCCATTTCGTCCCCCTCACAGCTCGCCATTTGAGCCCTAGCCAACTAATAGAGAGAGAAAGCGAGTAGACCGAGCCGCCTCGCTTGGTTTCTACCTCCGGCCGTTATGGCCACTCGGCGCCTTCTCTCCTCCCTCATCCGCTCCTCCGCCCGCCGTTCCCCTGCGCTACGATCCCCCTCTCCGGTATGTCCCACCCCCAGGGCACTCCCTCGCCCCTCTCCCGCCGGCTACCTTCTCTCCCGCGTCGCCGAGTACGCTTCCGCAGCATCGGCTTCCCAGACGCCCGCCCCCACCCCTTCCAAGGCTGCAGCGGGTCCCAGTGGCAAGATCACGGACGAGTTCACAGGTGCGGGCTCGATCGGGAAGGTTTGCCAGGTGATCGGTGCCGTCGTTGACGTCAGGTTTGAAGAGGGTCTTCCTCCGATCCTGACGGCTTTGGAGGTGCTCGATAACCAGATCCGTTTGGTTCTCGAGGTCGCCCAGCATCTCGGGGAGAGTATGGTGCGAACCATCGCTATGGACGGTACTGAGGGGCTAGTCCGCGGCCAGAGAGTCCTAAACACTGGATCTCCCATCACAGTAAGTCCTGATTGATATAATAATTAATATCAAAGAATATAGTAAGTCGCAGATGAACGAACGAAGAAGAAATTTTTTTGTTAGTGCCTCGGAATTTACAAGATAACAGGAGAGATCCTATATGGTCACATGTTAGAAGCTTAATGTTTTTTTAACATTTATGATATTTCTTACCTGGATGGCAAATGTGACGCGTACAGTTTCAACAATTTTTGGCCTTCTTCAGTTCTTTATGCATGCTATTGACGTCTTATGATATAAACTGACCGAACATGACCTGATGGCTTTGCTCAAAAGTGTATGGCTGGTTGTTGATCGTTTCACTTGCTGGAACATTGTAAAGCAACAATAACGAGCTGTTTATCAATTTTGCTTTTATTGATCGGATGTGATTTTGTGGACATTATTTGTTTGTTTTTGGTCCAATTATTAGGTTCCTGTTGGCCGAGCCACTCTTGGACGCATTATGAATGTCATTGGAGAACCAATTGATGAGAGGGGAGAAATAAGTAAGATTGCTTGCTTTTTCGTAGTTATTTATTTTTGTTAATTAACGTGTCAATATGATTTTCTTATTCAATTCTCTTGATGATAAACAGCAACCAATCATTTCCTTCCCATCCATCGTGAAGCACCTGCCTTTGTTGAACAGGCAACTGAACAACAAATCCTTGTGACTGGAATTAAGGTGCTTCTTTACGCTCTTCTCTACCCATTTCTAATTCTACCTATATTTTCTTTGTTATTATTGGAGATCAAATATATCTTTTTCATGCAAATTATAGTGTATGTCTTATGAGATTAACAGGTCGTAGATCTTCTGGCACCATATCAGAGGGGTGGAAAGATTGGACTTTTTGGTGGAGCTGGTGTTGGGAAGACTGTGCTCATCATGGAATTGATAAACAATGTTGCAAAGGCCCATGGTTTGTTCTTGTGAGAGGCCATTGAGTTGAACTTCATAGTGTTTTTGTCTGCAATGTAATATTTGTTCTGTAGGTGGTTTTTCTGTCTTTGCTGGTGTTGGTGAGCGCACTCGTGAGGGTAATGATCTCTACAGGGAAATGATTGAGAGTGGCGTCATCAAGCTGGGAGATAAACAGGTATGGTCTCAGGAGCTCTCTTCATGCTTTCTGTATTTATTTTTTTGCATTTTTTTTGTTCCTCATCCTGTGTTGTTATAATGTGTCATAGAATGAGAGCAAGTGTGCTCTTGTATATGGTCAAATGAATGAGCCCCCTGGTGCTCGAGCACGAGTTGGTTTAACTGGGCTGACTGTTGCTGAGCACTTCCGTGATGCTGAAGGACAGGATGTGCTTCTTTTTATTGACAATATTTTCAGGTTCACCCAAGTAAGTTTTTATTTTACTTTTGACTATATTTTCAGGTTCAACTTTCTATAAAATACTAATCTGTAGGAAAATGTTGTCAATTCTGTATTTCACTGATTAATGAAGCTGTTTGTTGGCAGAATAGTTTCTTATGTTTCTTCCAACCTTGTAGGCAAACTCTGAAGTTTCTGCCTTGCTTGGTCGTATACCATCTGCTGTTGGTTATCAACCAACACTTGCTACTGATCTTGGAGGTCTCCAAGAGCGCATTACGACAACGAAGAAGGGTTCCATCACCTCAGTGCAAGCTATTTATGTGCCTGCTGATGATTTGACTGATCCTGCTCCAGCAACTACTTTTGCCCATCTTGATGCTACAACTGTGCTGTCGAGACAGGTTTGTTCCATGTAGTTTTTTGTTATGTATCTTTTTCAGGCTATATATTTTAAAGTGACATTTGACAATAACTATGACATACTTTTGTTACTGATTAGATTTCTGAACTCGGTATCTACCCTGCTGTTGATCCTCTTGACTCCACATCAAGAATGCTTTCTCCACATGTGTTGGGAGAAGAACACTACAACACTGCTAGAGGTGTTCAAAAGGTTCTCCAAAACTATAAGAATCTGCAAGATATTATTGCTATCCTTGGGATGGACGAGCTCAGTGAAGATGATAAGTTGACTGTCGCTCGAGCTCGAAAGATCCAGCGGTTCTTGAGCCAGCCTTTCCATGTTGCTGAAGTTTTCACTGGTGCACCTGGAAAATATGTTGAATTGAAAGAAAGCGTGAACAGTTTCCAGGTCAGTTTATTCTCAACTTATGTGTTAAAATTGTGATTTTATTATAATATTATTGTGATGAATCTCTTATTGTGACTTCTGGTCTTTAGGCTTGTGAGGGTGGAAGTTAGGGATGGTAATATAATTTCGCTCCATCTTGTTTTCCCTCACTTTCCTAACACAACATTTGATGAAAATACAGTGTTATAACTTTTCTCATTTGTTTAGGTTTCTCCACATGATCTTGTCCCACAGGAACCTATTTGATTTTTTTTACTGGGTGAATGGGAAATTAAATCCTCTCTCTGCTACACCCTATTACTGTCTATAGGCAGAGATATTGGCAGCGTTTGGTTGGCAATTTTACATTTTCATTTTCTTCTGAGAAAGGGAAAGTATTGTTTGGTTGTAAATTTCCACATTCATTTTCTAGAAAAGGAAATATCATTTAGAAAATTAGAAAATGTCTAGAAATTATTTTATAAGAAATGGAAACATGTGCGTTTTTTGAAAAACGAAAATAGAAACCAAAGAAACCAAATGCTCCCTAAGGTTCTAGTCAGTATTCCATTGCCAATTTCCATCCAACTAGTTGTTTTAGCTCACAATATATTTCTCAGATGTTGTGGAACCATTTTTTTCCCAACTTAAATGTGCAACTCAGCTGCATGATTTATCTCACACCTTGTTTTTTTTCTCAAAACGCTTAGTGTACTATGGTCAGATAAATGCTTATGTAGGTAATGCTCATGCGGTCATATTATTTTCAGGGTGTTTTGGATGGGAAGTACGACGACCTACCAGAGCAATCATTTTACATGGTTGGAGGCATTGAGGAAGTCATTGCAAAGGCTGAGAAGATTGCAAAGGAGTCTGCTGCATCATAGAAAATTCATCTCGGGCATTCAATAATTCGAGAAATGGAACGGTGGCTTTGTTGAATTCGCCAGCTTCTTTACTTCTTTGTATCTTAGCTGGCCGAGTTTTCATTTTTCTTCCAGCATAGACATAATGGTCTGGGAACTTTTTACCAATAATCAGATGCAGGGATTGATTCCTTTGTATCGTCTAGAAACCTGCTTGCCAAACAGTATCTGATTGTGTATTCTGGATTAGTTATGTCCAGTGGAATTTAGCTTTCATACTGATCTTGTTTTTCGTGGCTTCATTGTTTTTATTTACGAGTTGCACCGTCTTCAAAGGATCTTAACTGTTGTTAACTTATTTTGAAGTACGAATAAATTTGCAAAGTGTAATGATACAACTATGTTATAATAGGAGTGGATGGGATTGAACGGAATAGAACGATAGAACATAATGAACGGTGAATGTGTATGAAAATTGGAATGTAGCGAAGGGATCGCAAGAATGATTAATTTTGTTATTATTTTCTGTATGGTTGCATTAATAGGATGACATGACAAGTGGAACATGTGACGACTCTATTTGCTGGGTGAGTTTGATTCGTGAAAAACAAACTGCTTGTGATGTGCCAATTAAAAAAAAATGCTTTATCCAATACAAAGTTTTTTTTTAAAAAAAATGAGATGTTTAAAATAGCTAATAATTTATTTATTGATTAAGGTGTTCTTAATCCTAAAATTGTACTAAATGTGTTATTTAAAAATATGAGAATCGTATTAAATGTTTACTTGGATATTTGTTTCAAAAATGAGAGTTTAAAGTACTCGAATAAAAAACATAGTATCGATACTCCTTCCATAATGTTGATTTAATAACCATTTTGTAATTAAACTAATGATTTTAAATCAAAGGGCCTATTTGACAAATCCAACCTATCAATTACCCTCTATATTTGCTTTGCATTGCATGTCAAGCTCAATAGACCAACTCAACTTGTTCACCCCTTTTGGCGTGTCATACATACTCTATTCGCATGACTTCTTTGGTGTCTGAAAACTTTCATTTTGTTCTTCGTCTCTCTTTTTGATGTTTTTTTTATTACCTTTCTTTGTATATTTGAGTTCTTAATATATTTATTTCATTACATCCAAATGATTTGTCTCCATATTTAATCACCCGTTCTAGGTTTTGAACTCCCGTATCTTTGCTCACCTAGTCAATCATCCAAGTCGATCATCTCACTGAACTAATATTAATTTTAATGAGGCAGAATGTTTTATTCTACACATTATTGAGCTACAAAACCAATAGAATGAAATGAGTGATTTCTTCAAATTGTTATGTTAGCAACCAAAGTTACATGATAAATCTAATCGCATAAGAGATCCAAAAACTTGAAAGGGTGTATTCTGCTATATAATCATCATGTACACAATTTGCACTACATCTTCTTTGACACGAAGAGAGTGACAACATCAACAAAACTACTAATTACAAACTAACTTCTTTTAGGTACAACATCATGTTTCCGATGTCTCCTAATTATCTAGGATGATCTATCCCATCATTGAGCTATATTGGTTTATACTCTATAACTTCACTAATACCCTTGTTATTTGTGTATGCTAGCAAATTCTTGGAACCTCCTATATAAAGTATTGGACGACAACCAAACCTTACCTCACTAGATGTATGAAACATAAACTAAGCATTTAGCACATTTAGCATTTTGCAATCTTTCGAATCCCTTGTGGGTTTCTCCATTATCTCTTTAATTTCCTCGTGCCTCACTAGAGAAGATACCAGTAGACGATAGCTAATGAACGCGGACAAGATATGGGCGGGTTTGCATCACTTGCAAAGAGTGCAATTGCTCGTTCTCCGTTTGAGATACTGAAACAGAAGTTTCATTCATTTCCTGCATATTTATAAGTAGCAATGTTGAGTAAGCCTTTGACTCGAAGAAAGATTAGATATTCTACCTGAAAAATGTAACAATGTAAACACAAGAATTACATGTAGTTGTCGCCTTTGGTAGAATGTGGTAATGGCTCTCAATATAATGTACAGAGGTAATACGATGCCAGCAATCCTCAAAAGCAACAGCTAAGTTTTTATCAAAGAGCAAATGTCAATATTAAGTATAGGGGAATGCTTTAAGATGTTATGAGATTAGTAAAACCTTACTGTGAAAAATGGGATTGAATATTGCTCAGTTCCACTTATCATAAAAGGGATAGAATGGCGTAGAATCAAAATGACCATGAACTGGAACCGAAAGCATTATGTTTATTAGAACAATTTATGCTAAGAAGTTTTAAGTTTTGCATATGTGAAGATGGAACTCACTGAAGCAGCAACGATACGACAATACATAATGCTTCGATCGTGAGAAGTTGCATAGTCATTATAGTTGGGTCTGAGGTAAACTCGATTAGTTTGAGTCATTGCTATATACTGATGACTCTGAATATCCTGTCTCGAAATTTCCCAATTTCCCCTGAAGATGTATGCTATGACCAATCAAAAACCACTGGGAGACAAATATTTTAAGCACTTTGATAAAAAAAGAATCAGAAAGAGCACCTGAAATTCATAGGACTAGTCCCGTAAAGAAACAACTTTGGAGGAGCAGTATATCCTGGTTTAAATTGCTGAATCGAGTACACATCCAAAGTAACAAGGGACAGTCACGATACCATTGCTAATCAATAATAAGATTAATAAGCAATACACTAACAAGTACCTGCAGACATATCTCACATTTGGTGTCACCCTTCTCATTACACCACTTTTGCACACACTTGCGATGAGCATACTGCAGAAGTAAAAGGTTTCAAGAAGGAATTGAAGGAGATAAATTAAGAGAACCACGGAAAAGGCTTGCATTAAGGAGCATACGCGATAACAAGCCACATAGTTTGCGTGAAGGGACAAGATTTGTATGTTAGATCTACTAGGGAGGACTTCCAATTTCGACAAAAGATTCTCATTTCTTAGATGACACCTTGCAAACCAAGTTCTTTCTTGAATTTTCACAAGGCGGCATTACTATGCTAATGTTACTAAACAATGAAACTACAAAATTCAGCCTCACCTGAAACGGATACAAATAACTAAGTGAATTGACAATGGCAAAAAGGTTTACCTTTAAGCTTCCGCAGCAAGAGCAAGGGATCTCCATGTTAGTATCCTCATCCTCGTCTTGGCAAATTCGACATTCGACCAATTTACCATCGAACGTACCATTCGCATTGATTTTCTTGTTCGGAGTTGAGTCGACTTCATTCGCAACTGACAATGAAGCAATTTTTGTGTTTGACCCACCTTGGTTTATACTCTCAATGGCAGCTCCAAGGGTTGACTCTGTTAGCAATCGGTCCACCAGAATCACAAAATGGTCCCCCATCACTTCACAGGTCAAACAGAAAGAATAACAAAAATTTAGATTTCAAAGAAAATTCCACAGATAGAACTAAACTCATTCAGGAGAAAGTATTTAACTTGGACAAGCAATTGATAGCGGGAAATATACAAAAGGGGGGAATTGAATACAACATTTTAAGCATATTCCAGAAAGAAAGGGAAACGTAGATGTCAACGATTTCTAAATTTCTACAATCTGGAAAATTTAAGAACCCTAGCTAGACCCAGACATCGAAAAATTTTCAGAAAAAAGAAAAGAAAAGAGAAAGAGGATCCAACAAGAACTTAGAAGTAGAGTTAGGCACCAAATACACATGAACGGAGAGAGAAGAATAACACAATCGAAGGAAGCAGCGCTCACCATCAAAGAGCAGCAAGACAAAAGGTGGAAGCTTTTCTTCAAGGTCTTGCCTTTCACCTCAGGAGAAGATCCAAAAGCCAAACAGGGAGGAGGAAAAGGAAGACATGGATAGTTTGGAGTGGGGGAAGATACGGAATTGGAGGGAGAGAGGGGAGAACAGGGAGAGAGGGGTTTTTAAGAATCAAGCATTAAATGGAGATTTTGCTATCCCAGCCGTTTCTTCCTTTGATTATGATCTATCTCAAAGCTTCTCAAATACCTATTTGTTGATTATTTTTGCCTACCATCAGCGATCCCTTTCTATAAGCTACAATTGATTTTTCTACTATTTTCTACTTCTTTGTATTATAGTTGCAAAATATAAAGTTCATGATCAAGTGTCCAATCAGCTCAACATTAGCATGAAGAGAAAAATCCAAAATCTTGTTGGACAAAATCAACAAGGTAGATTATATTGTTGGCCAACTTAAAAAAAATAAATATGGATCGTAAAGTTGACCATCAAAAAAGAATTAAGATTATTATGGCATCATTAACCAATACGCAACTGAATTAATTCGCAGTCATTTTCCAACCTCTTGAACTCTATCCATCTAATTAAACAGATGAGCAGTGTGATGATGGCAGAACAAGTTTTTAAATATGGCTGATTAATTGCAGATCTATTAGAAAATCTAGTTATGATTTGGTTCTGGTTGCGTTGGCTACCTCCCCAATCCACTCTGCCTTTTGGGTTGCTTGCAGCATGACGCCAATCACAGATTAAACAATGCAGAGGCTCTAATGGCAGCTGGCCAAGTGGAAATTTGGATGATGAAATCATACTTTGTGGTTGACCAACCTGCCACCTCTCTATTTCCACTCCATGACTCATCCCACTTTGTCGCTAATGGATTAATTAGGGTTCAGAGTGGAGGGTGGGGCACCACGAGATGCCGCTGTGGGAAGCTTCTTGAGGCTGAAACATTGAAGTGGACATCGTCGAGCTCATCTTATCTTAGTTTTGTGTAAGATGATCAGGTCAAGTTTATCCAATCCAATACGATTTTCATTTGGTCATTGTCAAAACACAGTGAGAAGCAAAGAGCAACTTGGAAACATATTGGTTTTCTTAAGCAATAGGATTCCATCATTGCATTTTATCTTTTAACTTAAAATTCTCTCTCTCTTTTGAATTTCAATTTTTTTACTTTTATTTTCAGCCCAAAACAAAACAAAGATGTCATTCATTCTCTATTTATTGTTTGTGTTTGGTGTAAACACAACAGTAAGTTGGGGAATCTAAATGAATTGAATCAGTGTGAGAGGGCCTGTCATTGGATCCACAAAGAGCTGAGGTTGATTGGACCAAGAATTGACTAGACTTGTTGTCTTTGTGGATTGCTGCTATAGACCCCAGATATTGATACATCATTCATTCCTGCTGCCACACTGTCCATTTTTCAGTCATCGAAAGGTACGAGTTTTCACATGTTTTCCACCATTCATTCTGCTGCAATTAATGAAAGGTTGAGAATTGGTTCAATGGACAAGCTCTATGATAATAACTAGGGCATTCAACCCTATCTTGTATCCTTATCCTTCCATCTTATCTCCCCAGGTACTACTATGGTAAAATATTCAGATTTCATTTAGATATTCATGATTCGATACCAACTATAATATATTTATAAGAATTTTTTCTTTAAATGGAATACACAATTAAATAATACTAAGATTTTGAATTATTCACCGTGCATATTTTCCGATTTATTCTGATGACCAATAAAAAAAATTCATAAAACCAGATCTATTATTCCATAATTAATCAATGAGATTAATTGAATTTATCATTTCTCTTATCCTTCCTCTTATTCTAAGATTTAAAACTGATTTTTTTTTTTCAAAAAGACGTAAAATATAAAATTAAAAAAATTATAATAATTTTAATCAGAATTACTCAATAGCTATGAGAACAAAGTTGTTGAATATGAAATTTTTTAGGCTTAAAGCATGCATTGAAAAAGAGTATTTGTTCCAAGTTCAACTTAAACAAATTATGTTGGCCTCGTTGTTAAAATACTTCATAATCACTCTACTGTAAATCGTTATTTTTCAAAACATATATCTGTCAAAAATTGATTTCCATTATATTAAATCGGTCGCTCCCTAATTAATTGAACACCCTACTAGGGCTTCTGCTGTAACTAATGATACATATCAAAGAACAAGGGAAAAAAATTTAGCCTAAAATCAGAAGAATTATAGAAAAGGAACATCCAACTGCAATTTTCAATCCAAGAGAACCAAGTCAATCAGACAAGAATATCGAACTGATATCGCCTTGTATAAAGAATGCACGTATTGTTTCAATTGCAGAAAAGAAATTTCAAAACAATTCCACGTATCAAAGTGGAAACATTCAGATAGAACAAACACTTGCAGCTTAACACAGTTCACAGTAAAATCGTGTGTATCCCTCATAGATAGTCTGACTACAAAAAATTCCAATTACCTGCCTGACCAGAAAATGTTCTGTCTCCCATAGAAAAGAAACCTCCATTGAAGACGTTATTAGTGAAGAAAACACACTACAAAATGCTTCTTAAAAATAGGAGCATTAGAGTCCCTATCGGGTATTTAATTAGTTAGAGGATGATAAATTTATTATAATAGAATAAAGATCAATTCTCGTGTATATATGTTCTGGGGAAAAATTCTTACCACCCCTAGCTATTTGACGACCGGTTATAAGTCAATCCTATAATTTACCTCATTTCATATAATCTGAGGATGCCTATGAAAATACCTAAAACAAGTATAATCATTTTTTACTTCTACAATATAAAAATAATCTTAGATAATATATAAGAGCATGGGTGTTAAATGGATATAACACCCCCTTTTCATTGTGAGTGAACATTATAATACTCACTCACAAGAGAGAGAAGAGAGGGTGTTCAAAGGTCTGAACACCTTTGAACACCTTCTCTCTTAATTTTTTTAATTTTTTTTCTTTTTTAAATTATAAAATTTTTAATATTATTTAAAAAAAACTAATAAAAGGGATGAATAAGTGGATGGTAAGATCCATAAATAATGAGTGTTAATGTTAAAAGAGATGTGAGTGAAAGAAATATACTGTTATAATGAATATGTGGCAGTGGGTCCCATACTTTTGATGAGATGGTGAATATTATAACGAATTAACGTTACGGATACTCTAATGAAATAGTCAATCTTCAATTACATAATAAAATACTAATTTTTTTAACCCATTTCAAAATTTTGGAAAAAAAAATAAATTGTTAAGTTTTTGTAGGTAAAAAAAATTATTTTTACTAACTTTACATGTATATATACACACGAAATTATAAATTTAATGAAGAATTTTAGAGACGAAAAATATTTATCATAAATCTACAATAAAATTAGTGATAAAAAAGAAATCGACATTAATCAGTAACAAAATTAGTAATAAATTTTTTTTTTTTTTTGTCATAATTAGCAATAAAAAAATCTTTTATCGCAAAATCTGTGGCTCAAACAATTATTATTGCAAAAGTCGTTGCAAATTAATGATGAATTAAAACTTTGTCACAAAATTTGCTTCATCCTAAATTTTGCTACGAATTCCATATTGGTTGTAAAATTTGTAACAAACTCAAAATTCATCACAACTTTATAATAAATTACTAATTCATGCAAAATTTACACCAAATTCAAAATTCATTGCAAATTTAGCTTAAAATTTATTTCTTCCCATGTGTGTCCCTAATCCCTAAAAACATAAATTTTGCAAAGTATTTCAAATTTGTAACAAAATTTTTAAAGAATTCAAAATTTATCACAAAATTTGTAACAAATTCAAAATTTATTCCAAAATTTAACCTAAAAGTTCTTTCTTCCCATGTGCCTCCCCGATCCCTAAAGCCTAAATTTTTGCGACAAATTTTAAATTCGTTAATTGCAAATTTTACAACGAATTCAAAATTCATCGCAAATTTTACAACATATTCAAAATTTCTCGCAAATTTAATCTAAATTTTCTTGCTTCCCACTTGTGTCCCGGATCCCTAACCTTAAATTTTGTAATGAATTTCAAATTCGTCACAAAATATATAACGAATTCAAAATTTGTCACAAAATTTACAACGAATTCAAAATTCATCGCAAATTTATTTAATAAGTTGTTAAGAGTTTTATTAATAACATTGTTCACAAACATTATTTGCAAACATTGTTCACGAACATTATTCACGAATGTTGTTCATAAATATTATTCATGAACGTTGTTCATGAACATCGTTCACGAACGTTAATGAGTTAAACACATATATATTCAAGTTTGTTAATTTGGTTAAACGAGTTGTTCAAATTTATTCATTTAATTGATCTTGTATATATTGAATTAATATAAATAAGTTATTGTCAAGTCGAATACTAAGTTTGTTCACGAATATTTAGTTTATTTACTGATCCGGTGATAAGGATGGGGGATCCTCGTTGGGGAGGTCAAAGGTCAAGATAGTCAACCCGAGGACCGGCCGCCGACCGGCCGTGAATTCTCCGAACCGAATGGAAGACAACCGGACTCCGATGCTCAAGGTAAAAGGTTTCAATCGTCGAGCGGGTTGTCCGTTCGGCCCAGATAAGGGCGAGGTCGCTCGGCCCTGGAATAGACAAGGAACGCAAGAGGACAAAGGAGGGATAACATCATCTCGAGACACCGCCACGACAAGCAAAGCAGGAGCCGCATACGTAATCATACTGGAAGCTTCTACCATCACATCCGGATATGCACGATGAATGGCGCCAGAGGTACTTTTTGACACAAGCTTGTTAAGGTATATTTGGAGAAGCGTGCACGCATCGTGCTTCCCGGGTCCTATATAAAGACCCACGCCGACAAAGGTACGCACACTCTCAGCCTCGCGCCTCTCGTCGACTTGAGGCCGTCACGAGAAACCCTCCCTCGGCCAGGATCGCGAGAGCTACACCACCATCGAAGACAATGAGCGTGTCACGCCCCCGCTCGGGATAGATCAAATTACGCTGTGGGAACACACCGAATCCGAGCCAAGAAGATGGAAGAAGCCGGACGTCGGTAACGCCTTCCCGAGGAGCTCAAGCACTCGCCCAAGCTCGAGCCGCAAAATTGTGGAGCAAGAACAAAAGCTCATGAGCGGCAAGACACATCACCAGGGGCCGAGCGCCACCAAGACAGCGCAGCTCAATATGGGGCAAACAAGGGTCACCAAGACGATGGGGAGCGCCGCCCGATACCTTTTCATCAGGCCCTGTTCCAGACGCCCTCGGAGGTGGCGCAAGCCAATCAAGACAAGGGATCCTCATCAGACGAGGCACCCATCCGGGACGTCAGAAAAGGAAAGGCGCCCCATTGGACTCGTCTCCCGAGCGGACCAACCGACAGTTCTCAGACGTCATTCTTCGCGATCCACTGCCGAGGCATTATGTGCCCCCTGCGATCGGGGAGTACAACGGGACAACCGACCCAGACGACCACCTGGGTAAATTCGACAGCACCACCACTCTGCATCAATACACAGACGGTGTAAAATGCCGAGTGTTCCTCACAACGCTTTCGGGATCGACGCATCGGTGGTTTCGAAGATTGTCGGACGGCTCCATCACAAGTTTCAAGGAATTCCAAACGGCGTTCCTCCATCATTTTGCCAGGCGGAAGACAAGCGTCGCCTGTTTGCAATCGCAAGGAGCCCGAGCGCATATTGCGCTCAACCAGTGGCCATGGACATTCCAACGATCACCCGGAAACAATGCGTTCACGCAAGGGCTCGTGGACGGTGACTTCTTCTAATCGCGATTACGACCACATGCCGCATAAAGCCAACACATACATCAATGTGGAGGAAGCCCAGCAGGAGGAAAGAAGCCCAGCGACCAACCAGCTCCCGCAAGCAATCATCACCACCACCTAGAGGATCACGACAAGCCGCCCTCATCAAGACACACGCCAAGACGCCGTTAGCCCAAGCCCAAGGGGAAGGTATGGACCCCAATATTTTGTTCACTCCATCAGTCAGCCACTCATACACTGAGCCAATGAGCTATCGCCGCCGATCGCCTTCACCAGATCGGCAACATCGACAACGGAGCCCCGTGCAAAGGATAGAAAGGCGATCCCCCAAGCGGCATCATCGTCAGCAGAACGGAGCCTATCACCGAGCGTCAAATGAACGACCTCGACCTTCCGCTCGGGAGGAGGAAAATAGGGGCAACGTATCTCGGGGAGAAATCAGCATCATCGCCGGGGGCCCGACTGGCGGAGATTCCAACAGAGCCAGAAAGGCCCACGCAAGGCAGTTGATGATCCATGCGGTTGGCTGCGGCAAGGAAAAGGCGAGCGGACCCGAGATCAGCTTCGGGCCCAGGGACCTCCAAGGAGTTGAAGTCCCTCACGATGACGCCCTAATCATCCGAGCTGTAATAGTCAATTATACTATTCACCGCATTTTCATTGACACAGACAGCTCGGTCAACATAATTTTCAAGAAGGCCTTCGACCAACTACAAATTGACCAAACTGAACTACTGCCAATAACGACTCCCCTCTATGGATTCACGGGGAACGAAGTCTTGCCGGTCGGCCAAGTCCGACTAGCTATCTCGTTGAGCGAGGAGCCGCTCAGAAGGACAAGGACCACCACCTTCATCGTGGTCGATGCTCCTTCTGCATACAACGTCATCCTGGGGCGACCGGCTCTCAACGAGTTCCGGGCGGTCGTCTCCACTTTCTGCCAGAAGATCAAATTCCCGGTGGAGGATAAAGTAGGGGAGGTACGGGGAGACCAGCTGGCCGCTCGGAGATGCTACGTGGAGATGGTCCGAGCCGAAGCCAAGTCCGCTCGGAAAGTGCCGCGGGTAGAGGTACATGCTATTACTGAAAAACCTCCTTCTTTAGTTTATGAAGAAAAGGAGGAGGTGCAGATTGACCCATCCCGACCGGAGGCCACCACCTTCGTAGCAACCGATCTGGAGGAGAAGCAGAAGGAGAAGTTGATCCAGTGCTTGCGGCGAAACTGCAACGTCTTCGTCTGGTCGACCCATGAGCTGTCGGGGGTCTCGCCGAGCGTAGCGCAACATGAACTTCATGTCCGACCGGACACTCGTCCGGTGAAGCAAAGGAAGAGGGACTTCAGCGCGGAGCAAAATGTGATCATCCGGGTGGAGGTAGAGAAGCTTCTAGAGGCCGGCCACATAAGGGAAGTACAATTCCCAAGTTGGCTTGCAAATGTGGTCCTGGTTTCTAAGCCGGGCAACAAGTGGAGAGTCCGAGCTGATATGCATGCTGGATGCATACCAAGGCTACCATCAAGTGTCGCTCATCCGAGAAGACCAAGAGAAGGTCAGCTTCATCACGACGGACGGCACGTATTGCTACAATGTAATGTCGTTCGGGCTAAAGAACGCGGGAGCCACCTACTAGCGTCTGATGAACAAGGTCTTCAGGGATCAGATCGAACGCAACTTGGAAGTGTACGTGGACGACATACTTATCAAGTCCTTCCGAGCGGCCGATCTCTACGCGGACATGGAGGAGACCTTCCAAATGTTGAGAAGGTATGGCGTCAAACTTAACCCTCAGAAGTGCCTATTTGGGGCAAAAGGCGGGCGCTTCCTGGGCTACATTGTGACCGAGCGGGGTATAGAGGCAAACCCTAGCAAGATAAAGGCCTTGCAGGACATGCCGCCTCCCAGAAATCTCCGAGAGGTACAGCGTCTCACCGGTCGGATAACGGCGCCGTCAAGGTTCATTTCTAAGACGGCCGACCGGAGCTTTCCATTTTTCAAGATCCTCCGTAAAGCCACCAAGTTCCAATGGGACAAGGAGTGCGATCGGGCATTCGAGGAATTGAAGACTTATCTGAATTCCTTACCCGTGTTGGCAAAACCAATCGAAGGGGAGCCGCTCCGCATTTATTTATCTTCAAATGAGCATGCTGTGGGCTCAGCATTAGTAAGGCCGAGCGGTGAGGACAGCCAGTGTACTTTTTGAGTCATATCTTAAAGGATGCTGAGTCTCGCTACATCGGTCTTGAGAAGTTGGCTTTCACCTTGGTACTCGCCGCTTGGAGGTTACGCCCTTACTTTTTGGCGCACACCATTATTGTGATGACGAATAGCCCGTTAGCAAGAGTACTCCTGAACCCTGAAGCATCCGGTCGGCTCATCAAGTGGACGACGGAGCTGAGCGAATTTGACATCCAATATCAACCCCGCTCGGCGATCAAAGCGCAGTCCTTGGCAGATTTCATGACCGAAGTACAAAACCCGAGCCCGAAGCTACATGGAAAATATATGTGGACGGATCGATCATGCTATCGCACCTCAGGGAGAGCGGATGCATTTATCCGTCCGTAGATTATCGGCAACCAATAATGAAGCCGGACATAGCCGGATTGCAAGCCGATGTTGGAGCCACGTGATCCACTCGATTCCCACAATCAAAGAACTCATGGGCGCTGAGATAAACAATGCAAGACTCCGATTATACGCGGAGGCCTTTGAGAAACTCAAGGTCGACTTCACTGAGGTGATGGTCCAGAAGATACCCCGAGCGGAGAATCAAGCGGCAGATGAATTAGCCAAGCTAGCAAACTCGATATCGCAGGTCGTCATCCAGCAACCAATCGAGCAAGTATCCTTGGTAGCACACATAAACCGAATGGAAGGCCTTATGTTCCCGAGTGACTGGAGAACTGTTAGGACCAAAAGTAGCTAGAGGGGTGAATAGCTCATCGCGTTTCCGTTCTCTGTTGCTTGTTTCTTCAAGATGAAAATACAACAAACACAAACACGCTAACACTAGGTTTTTACTTGTATCCACCTCACAAGAGGTGACTAATCCAAGGATCCACACCAACGACACACCTCCACTATGAATAACACTTTACGGTTATGACTACCAAAATGCGAAGCCCTACAATACTCTCTCAATACAAGAAGAAGAAAGGAAATACAAGTTAAGCAAAAGCTTACAAGATATGCCGTGAAAACCCTAACCCTAACTTCTTCCTCTTGATAGATCCGCTTGACTTGGAAGCCTCCAAGAACCTTCAAGAACCGATCACGTGTGTGTAGAGAGTCAGAGGAGCTGAATGAATCGAGAAGAGCTCGAAGAGATGCCGAAGACCACGCCGCCCGTCTTAAAGACGGAACCTTCAACCGGATCCCGGTGGTGATCGATTGAATGTTCCCCACGGACGATGAGACGATCGATCGCTTGCGGATCGATCCACGCTCGATCTCGCATCCGCTCACGGACGATCCCAGGCATGCTCTCCATCGATCGCCGAGATCGACGATCGGACTCGCATCGACTCGGATCCAAGCTTTTGCAGCAGGAAGGAATCGCGATCCGATCCATCCGGACTGATACCGATCGACCAGATCGATGATCAAAGATGGTTTTGCCCAAAACCAAGTTCCAAACCTCCTAACCAACACTCCTTAACCTGCTGGTACATCATGCCCTACCCGTCACTCCCGACCTGCCAGTAACCTTCTTCCCGGTCTCACCTTTGACCCACTTGACTTTACTTTACGCCACTACGACATCCAACCATCGACCTACTTGACTTTCACCATTGTCCCATGACCCATCATTCACTTTGCTGCCAAATCCTATTCCCAACCACATCTGATCTACTTGACTTCCGAAGACGATGTCATCCTCGATCCATCCGGACTTTCTTCCTCTGCCAAGTATCCAACAATCCTTGACCTACTTGACTTCCAGACCGGATGTCCGATCATCCTCGATCCATCTCGACTTTCTTCCTCGCCAAGTATGCACCCTTGACCCCCCATGTCCGATCATCCTGATCCATCCGGATTTTCCTCGCGGCTTCACTCACCGTGGCTTTCACCTAGCTTCACTCACTAGGACTTTCACCGGCTTCACTCACCGGGGTTTCCATCCGCCTAGCTTCACCACTAGGACTTTCATTTTGCCTAACATCCCGCTTAGACTTCCCAGTATCCAACAACCTCGACCTACTTGACTCTTCTTCAATCAATATCTTATTGTCAAACATCTAAACCCAAACCAAGACTCAGCTTGGTTACCCAGGTCAACCTTGACCTGAGGGATATTGCACCAATAATCTCCCCCTTTTTGATGTTTGACAATACCACAATAACACTTACAATCCCATATGTAAGTTAGGCTAATCCCATAGCCTCCTTCTTCATGCCACTAGGTAATGAAAGCATAAATTAAGCTTTTCATTCTCCCCCTAAGAGGGCAAACTCCCTCTAGGTAATGAAAGCCTAACTTACTCCCTTTCATGAGTCCTTTCATTCTCCCCCTATGACCTTCCCATAGGTAATGAAGGACTAAGCTTAACCATACATTCTCCCCCTATTGGCACACATCAACCCATCGTTGGACACACATCAACCTATGCTCCAATTCTGGACACACTTCAACAAATCCATTTGTTGAAGACTCTCCCCCTGAAGAGTTGCTCATCGTTGTTCACAACATCACTCGTTGTGATCAACACAATAATGAAGGTCTCATACCCTTCATTTATCCTTAACTTCTCCCTCAATGTAGACAACTACTAAACCTTGAGCATTATCTACCACTTGAGTGTCCACTTGAAATAATGAGGATATCCACTCCCCATTTCAAGTTTAAATGCTCAACCTTGAGCAAGTTCACAACAGAAGGTTAACCACCTTCCAAGGTTTATGAAAAATAATTTTCATGTCTTTAAAGAGTCCCTCCCCCTAAAGACATGGTGGTAAACTTCTGTCATTGCACCAACAATGACTTGGAATCCCTAAACCTTTAGGAAACCCAAATTTAGAAGTTTTGAGGTTCAAATATTCAAAATTTGAAACAACCTCAACCTAAACTTCTACTTAGTCTTCGTTAACCAATCCATCCTTGTTTTCAACATGAAAACACCCTTTGTATGTATACAAATGTATTTAAGGGGTTTGGAATGGTTACCTAGACTCAAAGCGGTTCAAAGATGCTGAAATCAGCCTTCCCAACCAAAATCAGCAACTTGGATCGATCAGTTGGGTTCCAATCGATTGAACCTCGAATCGATCCACGGATCGATTCAGATTCGATCGATCGACTGATCGATCCAACAGAGCTCGCTAATTGCTTGAATCGATCCATGGATCGATTCATGGAACTCCAATCGATCCATGCATCGATCGAGTTCGATAGTTGCTGAAATTTCATTTCACCAACTGAAACCCCTAGAAAATTCTACAAAATCCAAAAATTATGAAATTTCGTGTAGACATTATTTAGGGCATACTTAATCATGGAAAAATAGTTTTCTATGAAAATACATCATATTTTCAAAGATTGACACAAACTTGAAAACTTACAAAAACTTTAGTGTTTTTCTTCAAGTTTGTGTCTAACTATTCAATGGTGATTACTATCAAAAGATAGCCTTCACCAAGGTTTTCCAAAAACATTTTAAAAATATTTTCAAAACCAATATCCCATCACATTCCTTGGGCTTAATGCACATGACTTGTACATTAGCTTTCCCAATGATGGGAAAACACATAACTATGTGTTTTGATGAACCTAAAACTCAAAAGAATGCACTAAATCAACATCTTGAGTGTTGTTCATCATCCTAACATCTCACTTATATATAATATGCACTAAAACACATACAAGTCACCTTATAGTCTTTGTGAGATGTAGATTTTGGTTTTGCCCTAATCTAGGGATCATGCATATCTATCTAGGCATTTTAGAGATATTAGACATCCACCCAGGATGTCACTTGTCAATAAGTGTCGTTAAATGCCATTCGTCCTTAATTACAAGGAGTTAAACTTAATGCATGATTATGTTATGGCATACATCAAAATAAAATAGCTTTCAAAAGAAAGATTTCTATAACTACATGATGTATGTATGGCATGACATGGTATTTTTGTATTTTTCATGATAAGTCATGAATGCAAAATACAAATAAGATAAAATATGATGTCATGGCATATGATGGGCAAACAATCATGGCAAGATTTAGCATAAATAAAATATACCTAGATTAACTATCTAAGTATCCTTAAAGTCTTAGCTAAACTTACACCTTAAACCTAGATTGCCCTAAAGTGCTTCAAGAAAATGCCAAAGCCTAAGTTTGCATTTCTTATTCCCTTGATTAATTTATGCCAATTAAAATAAATATGTCCTCAAATGTTGGCATATTCCATTTTTCCTCAAGAGTAGCACTTTTAAATTTAAGGCCCGGATTGCCTTAAATTGCCTAAGAACATACCAAAAACCCAACTTGATAGTTCTTATTAATTTTCCAATATGTGCCATTTAAGATTAAAATCAATTCTTCCACCATTAGGCACATTTTACTCTTTCAAGGAGTAATCAATAATTCCATTTCATTTTCAAAGGTTAACAAAAACCCTGAAAATGCTCCTTGAGTGTCAATTTCCTCAAAGTTGGGTTAACTACCCTTCTAATCGGAGTTGACACTCTCTAACCCATCTATGGGGTAGAGAAGATGCTCCTAGGAACCCAACACCTATTGGTGCTCCTTGGATGCTCTAGGTACTCACTAGGGATAACTTCCCTAGCTACCTTCCTAGTGACCTTGTTGGGCTTCTTAGAAGCCTTGGTCACATTTTCTAGGTCAACTCTAGGGATAACCTCCCTTGTGACCTTGTTTGTGACTTTCTTAGACTTCTTAGAAGTCTTAGTCACATTTATTGCAAAAATACTCTTAGGGATGACTTCCCTAGTATTTTTGGCTTGACCACTAGACCTAGGGTTTGTTCCATAGCTATATGGAACTCTATGGTAAGAGGGCACATCCTTCTTAGTCTTTGGTTTGTATCCCAAACCTCTATGGCCATTAGATGACCTTTGTGCTCCTAGACCTAGGTTATGCTCATTTTGCCCTAATAGGATATTTTCCATCCTTTTTAGGGTCTTTTCCATTTTATCAAGTCTTGACCTCAAGACTCGATTTTCTCTCACTAAGTCCTTAGTATTTGACCCATGAGCATTTTTGTTTCTAGGCTTGTATCTAAAATCCTTAGAGTTTACGCCTAGATTTTTACCTACAATCCTAGCCTTAGGTGTAGTAGTTTTAGCATGAAAGGCTATATGTTTTTCTTTAACACTATCATGCTTTCTATTTTCATGGTAAATAGCATTAAAATGATAAAAGTTAGAACCATCATGCTTTTTACCATAATGTAAAGGGGTAGGCTCAATAAATGTTACCTTCTTCTTTACCTTGGAGGCTCCCCCTTGCCTAGTGCCTCCTTGAGCCTTGACCACCTTCTTCCCCTTGGGGCATTGCGATAATGCCCTTTTGATTGCAAGAGAAGCATATGATATGCTCCTTGCTCTTCTTTGTCCCGGGTGGTCTCCTTGGGCTTCTCCTTGCCCTTTTCGCCACTTGACCCTTCTTCTTGGCCAAGGTGGGACACTTGCTCTTGTAGTGCCCACTTTCCCTACACTCAAAACATATTATATGATTTTTATTTTTAATTGAAACATTTATACCTTCTTGTGTAGGGATGACACTTGCTCCTCCATTTGCTATTTCTTGAATTTCGGAGGTGGCACCATCTTCTTCTTCTTCACTTGACCCGGATGTAGAAGCTTCTCCTTCTTCTTGATCCGGCGTCACCAAGAATTGCTCCCCCTCAATCCTAGAGGTGGAGGCTTCATCATCTTGAATGTGAAACAAGGAGTATGCTCCCTCCTTGTTCCCTTCGGTGCATTCCCTTGAGGATGAAGCTTCTTGGATTTCCTCTTCTTCGGAGGTTGAGTATCTCTCAACCTCGGGGTCCTCCTCTTGGTCTTGCTCCAAAGAGTCACCCTCTTTGGATTCTTCATGATCTTGTACAGTGGAGGGGATCTCTTCATGAAGCTTGACCAATTTGCTCCAAAGCTCCTTGGCATCTTCGAATTCTCCAACTCGAGCCAAGATGTGGCTAGGCAATAAATTGACCAGAAGCTTGGTCACTTTGTCATTTGCCTCGCCCCTTTGAATTTGCTCTGAGCTCCATCTGCTTTTCTTTAGAAGCTTGCCCTTGGAGTTTGTTGGAGCTTTGAAGCCTTCCATTAGAGCAAACCATTGCTCTATCTCCATCATAAGAAAATTTTCGATTCTTGATTTCCAAGAATCGAAACTCGTAGAAGTGTATGGTGGAGCCACCCTTGTGTCAAATCCAAGCCCATCTTGGAATTGCATCTTGAAGTTGAGCTTGATAAAGTCTTGAACTTGAAGAATTTGCTCCAACTTCTTCACCCTCTAGCTTTTCTTGATATGCTTGACCCTTCCGGCGATGATTCCGAGAGCGGCCTTGCTCGATACCACTTGTTAGGACCAAAAGTAGCTAGAGGGGTGAATAGCTCGTGCGCTCGTCTGCTCTGTGTTGCTTGTTTCTTCAAGCTGTGCAGCGGAAAATACCGAAACAAACACAAACACGCTAACACTAGGATTTTACTTGGTATCCACCTCACAAGAGGTGACTAATCCAAGGATCCACACCAACGCACACACCCTCCACTATGAATAACACTCCTTTATGGTAACTACCAAAGGCGGAGAAGCCCTACAATACTCTCAATACAAGAAGAAGAAAGGGAAATACAAGTTAAGCAAAAGCTTACAAGATATGCCGTAAAAACCCTAACCCTAACTTCTTCCTCTTGCAATAGATCCGCCTCTTGACTTGGAAAGCCTCCAAGAACCTTCAAGAACTGGCGATCACGTGCTTGTAGAGAGCTGTAGAGGAGCTGGAATGAATCTGAGAAGAGCTCGTAAAGAGATGCCGAAGACCACGCTCGCCTGCGGCTTTAAACCCGACGCAACGGTCGGATCCCGATCGATTCGAATGTTCCCAATCGATCGGAGGCTTTGATCGATCCACGGATCGATCCGACCGTTTCAACACTGATCGATCGATCCACGGATCGATCCAGCGCTTATCGCGCGAAGCAGATCGTCCCGATCGATCGGCTGATCGATCGAGGACCTCGATCGATCCACGGATCGATCCGGAAGCTTGTTCACTGGAAGAATCTAGATCGATCCACCGATCGATCCGATACGGATCGATCCACGGATCGATCCAAGACTTGGTTTTGCCCAAAACCAAGTTCCAAACCTCCCTAACCAACATCCGGTCAACCTTGACTGTTGGTACATCATGCCTCGTGATCCGTCACCCTCGACCGCCAGACTCCCCACCAAGTGTCCAATCAACCTTTGACCCACTTGACTTTTTATCTTGTGTCAACATGACCCATTGACCTTTTCTCCACTGCCAATGTCCGGTCAACCTTGACCCATCTCGACTTTCTTCCTTGCCAAGTATCCAACAATCCTTCGACCTACTTGACTTCCCAAGACCGATGTCCGATCATCCTCGATCCATCTGGACTTTCTTCCTTGCCAAGTATCCAACAAATCCTTTGACCTACTTGACTTCCCAAAGACTGGATGTCCGATCATCCTCGATCCATCTGGACTTTCTTCCTGCCAAGTATGCAGTCAATCCTTGACCTACTTGACTTTCCCAACACCGGATGTCCGATCATCCTTGATCCATCTGGATTTTCCCTTGCCTGGCTTCACTCACCAGGGCTTTCACCTAGCTTCACTCACTAGGACTTTCACCTGGCTTCACTCACCAGGGTTTCCATCTGCCTAGCTTCACTCACTAGGACTTTCATTTTGCCTAACATCCCAGTTAGGACTTCCCAGTCAAGTATCCAGTCAACCTTGACCTACTTGACTCTTCTTCAATCAATATCTTATTGTCAAACATCTAAACCCAAACCAAGACTCAGCTTGGTTACCCAGGTCAACCTTGACCTGAGGGATATTGCCCCAACAAGAACGACCATCATGGAGTTTTTGCGCTCAGGGGCCATGCCCTCCGATCGGGAAGAAGCTCAGCTATTAAGGAGGAGAGCCGACCAGTTCACTCTCATCGGAGATCAGCTTTACAAAAAGGCTTTCTCCCGACCATTGCTAAAATGCGTCAGCTCAGAAGACACAATGTACATTCTCAAGGAGGTACACCAAGGATCTTGTGGAGGTCATCCGAGCGGCCGATCTTTGGCTAGGAAGATCCTGCTGGCCGGATACTTCTGGCCAACGCTGCATGAGGACGCCGCTCAGACCGTCGCAACGTGCCTCTCCTGTCAGAAGTACCATAATTTCTCGCATAGGCCGACGGAGGAAATGAAAGCGTCCACCGCGTCTTGCCTGTTCGACCAGTGGGGCATGGACATCGTAGGACCCTTCCCTATGGCGACCGAACAAAGGAAGTTTCTATTGGTGGCGGTAGATTACTTCTCCAAGTGGGTGGAGGCTGAGCCATTAGCCAAGATAACCAAGCACATGGTCAAAAAATTCATCCGGCAAAACATCATCTGTCGGTTCGACATTCCTCGTTGGCTCGTGTCGGACAACGGGCGACAATTCGTCGGAAGTCAGCTCGAGGAATGGTGCAAGGGATATGGCATTGAGCAACACTTCACATCCGTGGCGTATCCCCAAAGCAATGGTCAAGACGAAGTAGCCAACCGGAAGATACTCCGAATTCTTCGGGCTCGGCTCGACCACATGGGAGGAAGCTGGGTGGACGAGTTGCCGGGAGTCTTATGGGTCATCCGCATGACCCCCTAAGGAGGGAACGGGAGTAACCCCGTTCCACCTGGTGTATGGAGGCGAGGCGGTCATCCCAGTCTAAGTCGGCGTAGAGTCCGCCAGGATCCAGAACTACGACGAAGATAATGCCGAGCGGAAGTAGCTAGAATTAGACTTGGTCGACGAGGAGCGAGCCAAGGCGTCCGTCCGGCTGATGGCCTACAGGTAGAGAATGAAGTAGAACTACAACCGTCGCGTGATTCCTCGAGCATTCCAGGTGGGCGACTTGGTCTAGAAGAAAGTGAAGCCGGTCGGGGATGTAGGCAAGTTGGAGGCTCCCTGGGCGGGACCGTTCAAAGTCATCGAGAAGCTCCGATCAGGAGCCTACTACTTGGAAGATGAGGATGGACGAAGGCTAGAGAGGCCATGGAGTGCAAACCACCTCCAGCCCTATCGGGCTGGATGAAAGGTGCGCAGATGTAATATATTTTGAATATTCTGTTCGGATGTATTATCTGGTTGCAGGAATGAAAGCTATAAGAACAAAGCAAAGACATAACTCTGACGCACCGAGCGGGTAGCAAAATGATGTCGTGGCGAAGACCACGTGCCGTTCGGACGGGAGTATATTACCCGAGCCCAAAGCTCGATGGCGAAGACCCTATGCCATTCGGCCGGGAGTATATTACCCGAGCCTAAAGCTCGATGGTGAAGACCCCATGCCGTTCGGCCGGGAGTATATTATCCGAGCCAAATCTCGATGGCGAAGACCTCGTGCCGTTCGGCTGGGAGTATATTATCCGAACCCAATGCTCGATGAAGAAGACCCCGAGCCGTTCGACCGGGAGTATATTATCCGAGCCCAATGCTCGAGGGAGAAGACCCCGAGCCGTTCAGTCGGAAGTATGTTATACGATCCAAATGCTCGATGATAAAAAACCCCATACTGTTAGGCCGGGAGTATATCATCCGAGCCAAATGCTCGATGACGAAGACCTCGTGCCGTTCGGCCGGGAGCATGTTATCTAAGCTACAAACTTATCATTGAAGACCGTCGAGCGGCGACGTTAAACTCTAGAGTCGAACCGGCGACTATAAACCCTCCGGCTTGAAGACCGTCGAGCGGCGACGTTAAACTCTAGAGTCAGACTGGCAACTATAAACCTCTCGGCTTGAAGACCGTCGAGCGGCGACGTTAAACTCTAGAGTCGGACCGGCGATTATAAACCCTCCGGCTTGAAGACCGTCGAGCGACGACGTTAAATTCTAGAGTCGGACCGGCGACTATAAACCTCCCGGCTTGAAGACCGTCGAGCGGCGACGTTAAACTCTAGAGTCGGACCGGCGACTATAAACCTCCCGGCTTGAAGACCGTCGAGCGGCGACGTTAAACTCTAGAGTCGGACCGACGACTATAAATCCTCCGGCTTGAAGACGGTCGAGCGGCGACGTTAAACTCTAGAGTCGTACCGGCGACTATAAACCCTCTGGCTTGAAGACCGTCGAGCGGCGACGTTAAATTCTAGAGTCGGACCGACGACTATAAACCCCATTAAAGACCGAGGCGGCGGTTAAACTCTAGAGTCGGACTGACGACTATAAACCTCCGGCTTGAAGAGTGGCGACGTTAAACTCTAGAGTCGATCTGACTATAAACCTCCCGGCTTAAAGACCGTCGAGCGGCGACGTTAAACTCTAGAGTCGTACCGGCGACTATAAACCCTCTGGCTTGAAGACCGTCGAGCGGCGACGTTAAACTCTAGAGTCGTACCGGCGACTATAAACCTCCCGGCTTGAAGACCGTCGAGCGGCGACGTTAAACTCTAGAGTCGGACCGGCGACTATAACCTATCCGGACGGACAAGGATAATAAAAAGGTCGACCCATGAGTCGATAGGTCGATCAGCCAAGTTATCAAAGATACTTCATGAACATTCATCAGGGATTCCATTTGAAGAAGTGGGGATGTTCAGGCGAGCGACCTAGTTGTATAGAATGCACCGTGAAAAATTTCTTTGGAAAGCAAGGCAGGACGAGAAACGATTAACGAGAAGAAAAAGGGGGAGACGCGAACGACAGTAGTTTGCGCTCTGATCGGAGGACACAAGTATTGACAAAGTAAAAAGGCGGTATATCTTCATTAAAATTCAGGCCCATAGAACCGATCGGAAGGGTTACAAAAAACATTACTCAAGGAAATCATAAACGCTCCTCACTCTATGGGCTCGAAGATGGACTCCGGAATAGCTTCTAGCAGGTCGGCCATGTCCTGAGGAGGAATAGAGGTCTCTTCAGGGAGATGACCCTTGGCCTTCAGGTAAACAGTTGTCGCCCGGATAGTCCCTTCGAAGGACAGAACTAGCCGATCGCTAAACTTATCACCAAATGCATCCGATCGGAGGTAGTTCTGTTTCATCACCTTGAAGCGGTTAGCTTCCCCGTCCTGGTATTCCTTTAGAGCCTCTCGGGAGGCGTCAAGAGCCCTTTGGAGCTCTTCCTTATCTACCTGCAGTTTAGCTTCAGTGGTAGATCGGCTCTCTTTCTCGGTGGATAACAGGTCGGTCAATTCTGTAATGCGTTGATCCAGCGCTCGGACCTGCACCTTCATCGCATCCAGATCAGCAACGACCCTATTTTTTCTGTTGGTGGCCACAGTGATCTGGTGGTCGTGGGACTTGACTTGGACTTCGAGTCCAGCTACCCTGGTTTCTAGGCCGGAAGAGTTGTGCCGTTCAGCCTCTAGCAGTTTTTCTGTTTGGGTCAGCTCGGACCTCAGCGTAGCATAGGAGGGCCCTTCAGCCGGCGCCCCTCCAGAAATTTGGAGTTTCTTCAACTCCTCCTCCAGTTCGGCCAGACGATTGCTGACAGCGATGTTCTCCACCCATTGCTGCGTTCGGATGGGATAATGTCAGGAACTTGTTGAAGTCGTCATAATAGCGTGTTAAGAAACATACCCCGGTGGCTTGCTGCATATGGCTGTCGGCTAGCTGACCGGGAGTCATCAGGGCGACCCGACCCCTCGCATCTTCCCACGTCTTGGCGAGCGGCCCTCGAATAGTAACTTGATGCTCGGGAGCAGTAGGCTGATCCGTCGCCAAAAGGAACTCCTCGGTGGGAAGACGGAGGACGAATTGGATCACTCGGTGACCGCTCGGATCCAATTGGGAAGAAATGGCTCGGCTGGACGATCCGCCGATCAGCGCAGAAATAATGTCCGAGCGCTTGAGCCGAAGTCAGACCCGGGGCACAGAACTAACTGGTGGCGCTCCAGTCGAAGCTGCTGGCTGGTCGAGCTGGGAGGGATTCCGATCAGAAGAAATGGCCTCTGGCGCGGTAGGTAGCGGGTCGATTGCCTCTAGGAGGGCGTCGACTGGCCCAATCACCGGCTCAACGGGCGCAAGGGCAGTCCGGCGACGTTTGCGTGTTATTAGTGGGGAATCGCCGGTCGATCGCTCCGCGTCCTCGGACGTAGGCTGCTGACCGGCCGAAGAGATAGCATCCTCGGCCGCTCCAGTTGCGTGCCCTGAGCGGCAGACTCTCGGGCCTCAATTGGGGTTCCTTCGCTTTCGCCCTCATGCGAGCCAACCGGCGCGACGCCTCGATCGGCCATCTCCTTGGCTGCCACCGCCTCAATCTCGGCTGCCTTCAATTTCAGTCGATCAGCAACCTTGGCGCGCCACATGATGTCAGCTGCATAACAGAAGAATAAATCAGTTAGACCAAAAGGAAAAAGGATAAGGAGAGTGCTTACCCAGGCTGCTCGAAAGCTTTGTGCGGATCGGGCTCAAGCCAAATACATACAACACCCCCTCGTGAAGTAGTTTATCGATATTGAACCTCTGGCCGGCCAGTAGATTGGCCGCATGAAGATACTCCGGCTGGTTCTTGTATTTGCCGAGGTTAGGCGGGTCCGGCACGGTGGTCTGTCACTTGGTGAGAAAGGAGGGCAGCTCGGGAAAGCGAAGGTAAAAATAGTTCTCCTTCCAGTGCTTGTTCGAGGTCGACATCTTATCAAAGAAGACGAGGCCGATCCGCGACTGGAAGAGGAAAGTACCCCACTCGGACTGTTTGGGATAGTAAAAGTAGTGGAAAATTCTGGGGGCTAAGGGAATGTCGTGCAGCTTGAAAAGAATTACTACGCTGCTCAGCAACCTAAAAGAATTGGGGACAAGTTGGCCGAGCGGAATGCGGAAATAATTACAAACCTCTCGGATGAAAGAGTGTAGAGGGAAGCGCAGACCGGCCACGAATTGGTCGTGGAAGAAGCAAACAGTGTCGATCGGCGGATTATGGGGTCGATCGGAAGAGGTGGCTAAAACTAGACTATGGTCAAGAGGTAGTTCGAATTTGTTAAGGAAGCGTCCCGCGTCGGCTTCGTCGAACCAGCTAAGCATGGTCATATACCACAGGCCAGGAAAAGGACCAGAAGGCTGCGAAGTGCTAGCCATCGACGGAACAGTAGCGAGGAAAGAAGAAACGATGAAAGGAAAATGAAAGGGTTGACAGAGGATCAAAACTATATTGAATGAGTATGGAGGCCACCAGAAAAGAAAGAACAGAAGAAAGCAAGGACAGGAGAAAGCTTACAGGGAGCGGAGCGTGAAGGAGGGGGCGAACGAACGTCTGGAAGAGGACGCGAGAGGAATCACCAAACACGCGAAGGCAAGACACGATGAAGGAGAAACCTGCGTCGGCGCTTCATAAACCCCAGTCTCGATCCACCATAGCCGTCTGATCCAGGTCATCAAAAGAAGCGAGGACATCGAACCGTCGGATTTGAACCGACGTATGTCCCATCGAAGCTTACGCCCCTGCCGTACGATGACGGCGGACTTGCCAGGCGGCGATCAGCGATTGGGCGGCATTTAATGAGCGCTATTACTCGCGCGTGGGCAGCTTAATGAGGATTGGCACGAATTCCGAGGAGACCCGACGACGCCGACCGCCCCCGGAACAGTAGCGTAACAAGCAGCGAAGGGAGATCAAAACTACAAGGCATAGCCATCAACTCGCCGATAGGCCTAGGGGGCCTCCTAGAGCCGATCGGAAATACACTTTCGGGAGCGGCGAAGTGAATGTCGCTCGACCAAATTCATAGTCCAGTCAGTCGGACTTGGTGCCTCCTTTGACTAGACTTGAAGGGGAGACATGTGATCCGGTGATAAGGACGGAGGATCCTCGTCAGCGAGGGGGGGGGTCAACGACACGTGGAGGTCAAAGGTCAAGATAGTCAGCCCGGAGACCGGCCGACCGGACGGAGCAGGCCTACCGACAGGGCCCCGCAGGCCGACCGGCCGTGAATTCTCCGAACCGAATGGAAGACAACCCGACTAGGGGTCGGGTTTCCGATGCTCAAGGTAAAAAGGTTTCAATGGTTGAGCGGGTTGTCCGTTCGGCCGGTGCACAAGGCAACACAGGCAGGAGCAGCCTCGGCCAGCATATGACCGATGCAGAGAATATGCTGCCGAGCGGCATATCCGCCGGCCGGAATAGATAAGGAACGCAAGAGGACAAAGGAGACGGGATAACATCATCTTCGAGACACCGCCGCGACAAGCAGCAGAGTCATCGCCGAGCTCTGAGAGAATCATTGGAAGCTTCCACCGTCACATCCGGGATATGCTCGGACGATTGCGGAATGACGCCAGAGGTACTTTTCTGACACAGGCTTGTTCAGGTATATTTGGGGAAGCGTGCACGCATCGGGAAACGTGTCCGCGCTTCCTCGGGGTCCTATATAAAGACTCCAGACGTCGATGAAGGTATGCACACATCTCTACTGTAGCCTCGTTACGCTGCCTCTCTCGTTGCCTGACTTGAGTGTCAGAGGGCCGTCGCCGGGAAACCTCTCCCGGCTCGGCTTCTTTGCAGGATCATCTGGGAGCTACACCACCAGTCGGAGACAGTGGAGCGTGCCACGTCCCCAACGTCCGTTGACTCAGCGCTCGGACAGGATCATTTACAATCCTAGCCAAGAGGGCCCGAGTGATTTCATTCCTCGCATTCGAGATTCGCATCGTAGATGCTAAGATACAATTACGATCTTGCTCATCCTTGTTTTTTCCTGAAGAAAAACCCCTACTTTTTATTCCCCTACTCTTGTTAGTAGAGTAGATAGTTAGCATTTTGTTATGGTTTTCTCTTCATGCTGAGTTACCTTTGTTCGATGGGCTATTGTTGTAGTTGGTGAGGGTTACTTCTGCGACAACGGCAGTGCAGAAGGCTACAGTCTCAACGGAAAAGGCGCCATTGCTAATGTTGGTGGTCTCAACAGAAGCTATGCCACTCTTGGATCGTTCAGCTGGCAACAAGACAATGACAAAACGCTATTAGAAAACGACTTTTACTTTTGAGATAACAATTCTAAACCACTAAGTAATTAAGTTAATAATAATAAATGTCTCGAAATTTTAGATGAATATATTAAATTTAAGATAATATTTAATATTTTATTTTAAATTCAACTAAATAAAAAACGTAACATAATGATATAAAACATTCAAATAAATGGTAAAAAAAGTATATGTCACAAATTAACTTCACTACTAAAAAGTTACTTTTAACAATGAAATATTATGATGATATCAAATGCTATCATTATTGATAGTTTAACAATGACTATGTGAATTTTATTATAGATTTTGATACTCTTTATTTCAGTAATTATTAATTACGAAAAATATATGATAATTAATTTTGATAACACATTTAATATAATAAATATTATTTCAAACATCATCCATTTAAAAATATAAGTATTGCTTCAAATTTTATCTGACATTTTATTTCCACGTGTCAACAAAATATTGATACGTTTAAATGCTAAAGTAATAAATTTGAACGGACTAAAATCCTGTTTTTCTCCCTTTCAACATTTTTCTGTCTAGGGTTTGAAGTTTCGCGGGTTGGGTCGCGACGATGAGCTTCCTCGTGCCTCCAGATCTCACCTCCACTTCCACTTCGATCGATGTGCTCTTGCATCCCACCGCCGCCACACCCACCCCGGCGATCCGGGGCCGGGGAAGCTTCAGCTGCCGGCGATGAGGAGAAGGGTCACATCTGCCCCCGACGACGGCAGCCCTGTATCCACCCCACGCATCCGTAGCCACCGTCGCCGCTGTCGTGCCCTATCCTTCGAAGAGGATCCCGTCTCTAGGGAGATGGCTGAGAAGGAGGGCGTTGTGGAGATTTGTAATAGTGTTGAGAAGGCGGTGGAAGGGGCAACGATCTTACCCGTTTAATGCATGGTGGAGGTGTTGAGGAGATTGTTGCCCAAGGAGCTGATGAGGGTTGCGGCGGTGGAGAGGCTACGTAGGGTTTGGCGCGCCACGAAGGAGCTAAGGCTTAGGGTTTTGCCTCGATCGTATATGGGGTTTGTTGGTTCGTTGCTCCACAAGTGCGCCTGCTTGTCTAGACTTATGCTGCGAATAGAAAGGTTAGGATTCTTTGTCCTTTTAGGTAAGCGTAAAAGAACTATCACTGGAACATAGATATAATTATGTGGTTTATTATCTAGACAAATAAAAAGTTTGGGGAGAAATGATCACAGATAAATTGCACTTAAATTGGGTTTTACACAAGTCTTCCATCACCTAGCTCAAGGAGGTAAAACATAATCTGATCTATCGCAGGACCAAACCCATCAGTCTAAATCTGATCTATCCGTTTTTATCTACTTTTGGTATTCTAGTGAGTTTGGAACATAGTTAGTAGTATATTTCTTTTCTAATTGATGAAGAATGCTACTGCCTTTATCCTGTAGTAAATTTTGATATGCCAGGAACTGTATTATGTACCAAATAGTTTGAGTTTTAATGACTGTACCTTTTAATTTACTTTTGTCATGCTAAATAATTTGGAATTAGCCAGCAACATATTACTTTTCATTTTCTTTTCTAACTGATGAAGAATTCTCTTCCTGTTGTCCTATATTAAAGTTTGACATACCAGGAACTATATTCATCACTGGTAGTTAGTTTGAATGACCATACTTTTATGAATATTATTTATCTTATCATCACCCATTTATACGATAGTCGCAATCAGTATTTGAGCTGAAGGGTTTTGTTAAGAAGTTAAACTCACTGTCTAAAATTGCTATAAGTGGTCTTTTATTTAAATTTTGATCAATGCCATTTACATGAACTTACAGTTTATCTTTTTTTCTCCAGAGACATGTAAACCTTGCTCAACATTTGCAATCTTTTACATTTAAACCATCTTTCCATACTCGACTGGGCATAGAACAAACACTTCTTGAGCTCCAGAATTATGACATGTAAGCTAATGCATTTTCTTTGAGTTATTTATTAGCCGAAGTATGAATTGTCATTCTGGCACAGTTTTGTTTGTCCTTTTTCTACTTGAGATGCTTTATATATCTACATTACTCAGTTCTGAGTACAATCATGTAATCTAATTTTACAAATTATGCACTATACAGTGATAGTTACTTTAAAAGTTTGTTGTATCTGTCTTAAAAATTTGCAGAATTGTAAATTTTCTTATGGAAATTTTACAGCCAAGCAGCCTGTCAATCAAGAACCAGTATTACAATTCAGTAAAATGACTTTTTATTTTTTACAATATAGTGGGTCAAGATATACAATGCATTAATATTCTTGCCTTCTTTGAATACTAATTTGATAGGTCTCATTTTACGAACTACATTTTGGGCTTTGATGAACCAAGCAAATGATATGAATCACTTTGGTAGTGACCACTCAAAAAGTTATTGCTTTTTTGATGCTGCATTTGCTGGTGGTTTCTATTCCAGGAGAATGTTAGGTTGTACCAAGAGTTGCTTGAATCATCTTCAAAGATTGTCATTACTATTATAAGGGAAATTGTAAGAGTGATATCATTTGTCGGTTTATGATTTTTTTATTATTGTCATTATAACCTGTTAAAAAATCTTTGTCTATTTTTAAGGAAATTGCAAAGAAAAATGCACTCATTAGAGAACTTGCGGGCCAATACATAGGACTAGAAGGACTTCGATGCCTGAATTCAAAATAAAAGTATGTATAATTATAATATACGTGTTTTTTTGGTAACAAATGTATAAGGATTTGTCATTTTTATATAGTTGGCAGCTAATGGAAAGTCAATAGATCCCTTAACAACGAATATTGAGGCTTGTTGTAAAAATGGAGTTCCAGCTGATGCTGAGGCTGCAAATTTAATAGTAAACACATTCATTTACAATTCTTATATTGTTAAGACATTATCATTTTGTTTACTTGTGAAGGATCTATATTTATTGATGTTAATAAATAAACATCTAGGGTCAAATGTAAGAAAAGTTATCACGGTACATGCTGAGGATCAAACACCTGAGTTGAGATAGAAAATTTTTAATAGTTTCATGGGAAATGAAAGTCATGGTTATGTTTGCATTATGGGTTTAGGTCCTAATCCATCTGACATGCATACGTATCCCTTGTTATCCAATGAACATTTAAATGAGTTAATCAACATGGCTATGGAGAAAGCTATAGCAGAGTGTATGAAAGTAGTGACTCCTATTCTAAATCAAATAAAATCCCAAATAGATGCACTTTAATTAAAGTTAGAGAATCATGGATCCCCCATTGACGTATTTTCGTATGGAATTCAGTTAATTTAGTAATCAAAAGGTATCTTGATTTTATTTAAATAACTGACTTTTATGATGAATTTTGATAGTTTTGTGATACATATGCTAGTTTTTAATAAGGTTGTAGATAATACTATTTCACATGTACAAGGATTTTTTTTATTGATTTTTCTAAACATTATATATTATAAATCATCTTTACCTCTAATAAAAGTTTTTTTTTTTTAATGTTCAGGATTCTGATGAAAAAGATTATAGAAGTTATCTCTAGATCATGAGGAGTTGTTCTTTATGCCTTCTCGTATAACTTTTATGGGAGTAGTAGTTTTTTTCTTATCAAATTAATTTTGGATATGTAGATATTTCTATTATTGGATGAATGTTAGCATGAAACCTGAGTATCAACTTATAAGTTGAAAAATATTAGAATTTTATATTATGTATATCACTTTTAATTTATAAAGAGAGTTTTTTCTTTTATTTTGAAATGACAATTCAATAAATCTGTTCTAGATTAATACGTATAGTAAATGTTCTTTTAAAATTATTAATTTTTGACACAAATGGTGCAACTAACAAGTCAAAATATTAGGGATAGTAATTTAATGTCTTCACTTCTATTTGAGATGACACATTACCATTTCAATTTAGTGTCGTTAGTTTTTTCACAGGATAAGACATAACATTTGAGACAAACAAATAACCATCTTAAATACTTTTGAGACAATTGAGTAACTATCTCATCACCGTCTTAAATAACATTTGAGATAGTACCACTGTCTCAATAGTTTTTTGAGACGCTTGTATTGGAGACGGTTACATTACCATCTCATCATCGTCTCAAAAACATTTTGAGACAATAAATTTATAATTTAAGATATATTTTGTTGTGTCTCAAAAAAGTGTTTTTTCTAGTAGTTAAATATGGGTATTTTTTGTGTTGGCTGTTGGGAATTGCTATCAGGTTTATTTAGTTCAAGTATTATATTTTGATCCATCAAGTTAAGCCTTGGGGCAACATTTAAGTCTATGCATTACTACATGAGAGACAAACATTTTAGATGACAAAACGTATCACTGCTGACAATTATAGGTACTATATTGACCTCCCTTGCTTCCTCTACCCAGGAACGTGTGAATCTGACCACAACCAGCTAACGTGGCTTTGCTTTTGTATGCTACTATCAAGCATTACTTCGGAATTTTTTACCTTACAACATGTGTAACCTTGAGACCCCTTAAGGAGTGAAAAGGATAGCAAAGCATGTAATATATTCAATGTAGGCAGAAGATTCATGTTTATGGGAAATACTGGATTTTCATTTTCAAACAAAGAAATCAAAATCACGCATGCTTTAGATTTTGTTTTCAACTGATTGTTCAATATATTGCAACTAACGATGGATGTTCGTGATGACATGTAGTATATTGTTTGTATATATTTTGACATTGTTCATTAGTCGTGTATTGCTTTTAGAGTTAGCTAGGGATATGGGGACGAAAATGACAAACATCTTCCCTTCCACTTGTATTCATTAGCCGTGAATTGCTTTTATAGTTAGGGATATGGAGGACTAAAATGACGAACATCTTCCCTTCCACTTGTATGCACATCTAGACTTGAATGACATACTTTTAGCAACGGTTTGAGTTTTTACCAATTACAAAACTTTTCAAGACTTTATATTTGAATGTTTTGTGAGTACAGTTAGCTCAACCCGGCCACGACCCCTCCAAATGGCATTTTGTGGGTACCGTCAAATCCGGTAAAGGCAAAAATAAATCAATTGAATGAAAAGGTTAGGGGGCGTTTGGTACGCGCGTTTTTCATTTTCATTTTCTAGAAAACACACGTTTTCTGGAAAATGGTGTTTGGTTTGCGTTTTCCGCGCGCGTTTTCTAAAAAATTGATTATCGTTTTCTAAAAAAACAGAGAATGACAAAAAGTCGTTTTCTGTTTTCTAGAAAACGCGCGTTTTTCAGAAAATGAAAATGAAAACGGTGCAAACCAAACGCACCCTTAGTGATTTTAAGGAACTTCAAGAACTCCGCACACTACAAATGTAAAGGGATCAAGAAACGAACGAGTTCCGCCAACCGATGTTAATCATGCAGCATCTTCAATTAGCCTCTGCTCCAAGTCATATGCCCTTTTCTCTATCTCTCTTGGTGATACTCGTGGTGGTGATGATTTTTTCGATGGTTGTGATGATGATGGTGACAATAATTGTGCTTGACACTGCTGTGTACGAATGTTATTTGACTGTTACATTTGTTACTCTTTACATTGATTTTCTTGGTTTTTATGGTTGATATATTATAGTAAAAGATTATTATATTCATCCCAGACGTCCTTTATAGTTCGTCTTCAGGTTATGTGAAGGGAAGTAAATCACGGGATCAGTTACGATTTCGCTAATTAAGTGGCTAAGGGCGAGAGAAATTTTATGATTGATATATAAACATTAGAACTTGATAATGATTTTTTGTTGAAATCTTAGTTTATTGATCTGATATTGATAGCATAAATTTAATGTTGATGATAAGGAGATGGTTAGTTGTTGATAAATATATGCAGGTATAAAATCAGGTTATATAAGTAAAAATGGTCTAAATATATGCCAATAAAACATATATTTGCTCAAAAATATCAAGTTTACTATAAAGTTTGCAACGAAAATAATTCATCGTTGATTTGCGATAAATCTGTAATGCTCGCAAAAGAAAAAAATCTAAGTTTGCAACCAATTTTGCAATAAAAATAAATTCTGTTATAACTTTTGCAACAAAATCTTTTGGTTGCAAAATTTGCCAATTTGTGACAAAAATAATTTTGTCGTAGATTTACAATAAAAATAATTTTTATCATAGATTTGCACCAAAAATAATTTTTGTTATTGATTTTGTGATGAAATTTTTTTCATCACTAATTTACAATAAAAATTTTTAGTCGTTAATTTGTAACGAAAATAATTTTCATCACAGATTTACGATGAAAATATTTTCATGGCTGATTTATGATGAAGATTATATTTGTTACAAATTGTCACGTCCTGAGGATATAATTATCCTCCAAATCGGATGGTACCCCTTAGTGATAATATGTGAAATAATCGATATCACATCAATTTAAGGCAACATAAAAAAAAATACAAATGCAATATAACAACACCAAATTACAAATGACAATACATGAATGAATGCATGTACATGTGAAACAATAAAATATCCAGAACAGAAGAAACAATAACTATAGACAACAGAAACAATAAAATGAAGCAACTCAATATAAATCCAACGAGTAGGAGTGACAGCCAGTACCTCTGAGTGATACAACACCTTCTCTATTTGCTAACCTGAAAGTCAAGAAAAAAAACAAAAGGTAGTGAGTACAACCACTCAGTGGGTAGAAGAAGATAGTGCATGAATAATATATTGACAGGAGATCAAAAGATACAGTCTTACGTAAAATAATTACTAACCAACGTAGATGTCCTAACATAATCATCAACTAACTAAAAGTATAATCAATAATATAGCACTTCACTAATCTGCTCAACTAAGTATAATCAACAAATCTGAAGTATATACAGTACATCCAAACGTGCATGAACAAATACATGACCGGCATATAGCAAATACTGACTGCAGAAGAAACACTCTACCACGGATAGTCACGTGGGCAGTCAAGGTAAATAACTAGTTACTATCCACGGGAGAACGCTCTATCACGGATGGTCTTGTGGGCGGACAGGGTAAATAACTAGTCACTATTTGTGGGAGAATGCTCTACCACGGATGATCCCTTGAGTAGACAGGGTATATACCAATGGTCACTAATGACTCTCTCACCCAATCAATCTTAATTATACTTCAACCTAATTAGATTATGTTTACACATGAATCATCAATTAATCTAATCATTTAATCCTTAAGTTTCTTAACTTCTTAATTATCATTATTCCATTAATTCATTTACAATCAAATCCGGGCACCAATCATCAATAATCAACCAATCCATCACTAACCCCTAATTAACCACAACTACACAGATAGAATGGATTCAATTCTACATGAACAACTTTAATTCAACACTATCAGCTAAGGATAGATTAACCAACTCATTAATCTAATCAAATTCAGTTTATTACCCATATCAGCAGTTATTGACTCTTTCGTCGATGGTAAATCTGTCCAGTAACCCTCGCAGCCTTAAGAATCACCGGTCTACGATGGTGGCACAGATCCAACACAAAATGGGGTTTCCGTAGCAATGGATCTGTAATCCAAAAGGTGCCAATCTGATGACAAGCTGTGACAGCTATCGAACAAGGATAAACAACACCTCATACCTTCTTGTGGCTGAAAGGATAACCACTACACTAGGGCAATGACTCGAAGATAATCGGAGAAGAAGAGTAGTTGGCCGACTGAAATAGTTGCGCCCCTAACTACTGCTACGACTAGAGAGACTCAAGTGGGCAGTGAAAGAGATGGTGGCGACGCTAGCAACCCGAAATTAAAAGCACTGAGGTCAAATGTGACGACATCGACTGCGACGGCGTCGACTGCGACAGCGACGTAGGTTGCGACAACGCCGACTGCATCTAGGGCAGAGACAGGCTTAGTTGGTTGCGCGATGAAATAATGCATCAAAGCATCGAGAGGAAGGGAAGGCAGTGGCATGCTCTCACACGACCGACGACTAGATCGAGAGGAGCTTGACGTCGATGAGATTAGAGGAGGAAGACTCGCGGAGAACAAGAGAAGAGAGGAGAAGGTGTCAGTGAAATCAATGAAGAGGAAGAATCGGGAAAAGGCGGCGGTGGCTCGGCGTCGCGAGAGGGGAGAAATCGCAAGGGAGAGGGCGGCGTGAGTCTGGCAAAGAAGGGAAAGAGGGAATCGGGGTGAATCAATTAGGAAACTTAGGTTTTTAATATATATAGTTAGGTTAATTAGTTATAACCATAGGCAAATTAAACCTTTCATCTCCTCCTTAATTGGTTATTCCAAATATGCTTTTCCCCAAGCCTATAAATTCATCCCCTCAAAATACGTCATACGAGTTCTGAAAAATTCTCCAAAAATTTCTAAAAATCTATAAAAATTTCGTTAAGGTTATTCGTCCATTAAACCTTATTATTATTATTATTATTTTGTTATAGTATTTTATAAGGGAGGTATCTTATACCGAAAAAAAATCTAAATATGAGCCTAAATTAATAGAACCCTTATGCAGATATGCCTCCGAAAAATACCACAAAAAAGGACATTTGACATAATTAGAATATGAGATCTTAGCTGTTATTTATTGCTTAGAAGCTTTTAGATTATTTATTTGTAACAAACCAGAAATCTTTATTAGAATAGATTGTGAAGCTATAGTCAAATATGGTCAACAAACCAAAACAGTTAGAAAAGGCCAATGTACAAAGCGTTGGCTAAAATTTACAAATACTATAATCAACACGAGAATTAAGATACAATGGGAGCATATTAAAGGGGTTAGTAATTCTTTAGCAAATACATTATCAAGGCTACTGCATTAACTTTTGCTATTCACTTCTTGAGCCATTGCTACAAGATGGATAGACCAAGGAAAGTTCGTACTTTTTCTATCAAAACCATGCATTCTGGTACCCCAAGATTTATAATTATTCACACAACCAGAAGATCATTTTCGTTTTGTTGGCAAAGACAGACTTGATCACATCCAAAATTATCTCATCGATAATATTTGGCATATTCCTACATTTCCAGGGAACTCTGGACACAAGATTGCAGTGATTAACGCTCTTTCCAACTATTTCCTCACTACCATACAGAAACTAGTAGGAAAATTTTTTTCTTGTTACATGGTCTTTTTAGGACCTCAGGCAGGGGTATACTCTACATGGGAAGAGACCAACTTAGCCATTCAAAACTTAGAACATCTATACTTTAAGGGCTATTATTCACTTGAAGAGGCTTTTACAGCAGCCAGAGCCCATCTTGGGGCATATTTCTTTATTAGTACATCTCTTTAAACTACACCAATACAAGCTACTGACCCTGATACACATACTCTCACTTATGCTCAAATTATAGAACATACTCTTGAGAACAGCTTGACAAATAGTATTACAGAACACACTACCAAAACTCCTATCAGGTCAGAGTACTTAACTCTAGTCCAACTTAAAGAACAAAATAAGACTACAGCTTTACAACGAGCATTTGAGATGCACCTGGTGGGATTACCAAACACTATTCCTAAAGACATTAATACTTATGTTCACAGTTTGGCTGAAAAATCTACTTTACAAACTTTTATAGAATTATGCGAAGCCCTGAAAGCTTTTCACAAAACACCTCCTAAAGGAATGACCATTGTATACGAAGCTTAATTTAGCCTAAAACTTAAATGTCAGAAGAAAGACCCACCTTGTCTAGAATCAGATAATATGGATGTTAATGCTAACTTCTTTATGCTTTCCGAAGAGCTAACATGGATTATGAATCCTATATCACTATAGCTTACAAAGGGAGACATATTACCCCTTTTACTCTACTTAACTATGGTCTCCTACATAAATTATGGGTTCATGACCTAGATTCAGTCAAAGATTTCCCAAAAAAACTAAGCACTGTTATCTCTACAGCTTTAGAAGAAAAAGAAACTTTTGTGGTATGCACATTTGACAGTACTCATTCAGAATGGTTGTACCTTAAAATCGAGCCAGCCCGACATTTAGTCAAAATTGACGTAAATGAAGTTGGAGGCTACCAAGCCGAACTAGAAGACTATCCGACTGATCTAGACTGTGATTGGGAAGCTCCTCCCTCCCTCTCTGATCAACTTAAACACTGGCGAGCCTCAGTTCAAGGAACGCATTGGGGATGAGACCGACTTGAAGATCTAGATACTTATCTCCTTATTAGTGAATCTTTTATAGAAAAAATTTATTTGCCAAAGGATATGGGTACCGGGTTTTTTCCTTTCCACTTTATGACTCAGCATACTACTTTGTTTCAACATTACCAGAAGAGGACAGAAAAACTGAGTAACAAGAAGTTAGCAAGCTCAGCTCTTTCAGCTAGAGCCTACCGAGCTGCCCTTGCCAGACACAGAGCCCCAGTCCAAGCATCCAGCTCACAAGCACCATCGTTGGACTCTACAGGAGAAGATAACATTGATAATATGGTTGATAGCTAACATCGCCAATAGTACCACCACTACAACAGTACCCAACAATGTCACCACTATGATAGTACCGATACTTTACACCTATCTCATTTTGATACTTTCCTTCGCCTCCAAGCAAGCCCTTCCTTCTACCTATCTCGCTTTTACAGATTCCTTCCAACTATCTCACTTTTACAGATGCTTTCCTTAGCCTCCAAGCAAGTGCTTCCTTCCTCTAGAAGCTATCTCTCCTCTCTTGCCTATAAAAGGCCAACCTCTTCTACTTCCAAGGCATCCATGAGAAACCCTCTCTCTCTCTTTTCCTCTTCTCACTCTCCTATTCTCAAGATCTTCCTCTGAAAGTCCTCCCTCTCTTTCTGTAAGTATGTAAGATATTTCTGTTTGTCAGCCCCCAAATGTAAGATATTTCTGTTTGTCATTCCTCTTCTTGTATGTACGCTGATGCTTAAACCATGTCTGCTCATGTAAAATACCCTGCTTAAATAAAAATGGTATCACTACTATTCTAGACCTTCTTCAGTCCTTATCTAAGTAACCCAAAGGTAAACAGTAACTGTAACTGCATGAAAATCGCTCATATCCGTAAAGTCGCAATAGGGGAGCCCCTAATGTAGCGGATCCCTGATAAATGAAGTTACCCTTGAAGCGAAGCCCTTCACAAATCCCGCTCGTCCAAGGTCCTTCGGATCTCGAGTGTGTTCAAGCGTACACACCTCTAGTAGTATCCACACGAAGAAGAAGTGTTCTCTAACACTCAAGGATGGAGAAGAGAGCACCACAAGTGTGCTAGCACTCCCTAGGGCTCTCGGGTGGGATTGGAAGAAAGGTAGGAGAAAAGAGAAAGATATAATCTCAAACGCTCCTCTTATTTTTCTATGTGACTATCACTCTACCTTTCTTCTTGGATAAACTCACTAATTTTCTTGTCTTGCTTGGAGTTCTCGGCAAAGAGAGGAGAAGGAGCAAGGAAGAAGTAAGTAAGATAATACAAAATGAATGAATTAATTTAATTCCTATGAATCTTCCATTCATATGGTCGACCACACAAGGAATGCAATTAATTGCATTCAATGAATCTTAATGCATTCATTTGGGCGGCCAATGAAACTTCCATTCATGTGGCTAGCCACACTAGGAATGCAATTAATTGCATTCAATGAATCTTAATGCATTCATTTGGGCGACCAATGAATCTTCCATTCATATGGCCGACCACACTAGGAATCTTTCTCTCCCTTGATGATTTGGCAAGGATGTGTTGGCTAGCCATGCCATGTAGGATAAGTTATCCTTCATGAGGTGGCATCAAGTCAAACTTGATATTTCCACTTCCATATGGTCAAGTCAAACTTGATCACTCATCTTCCTTGGTGAGTTAAATCCAACCTAATTGAGTCTAACTCAAAAAGCCTAAATTAGATTACTCTTAATCTAATTTTTGATTCATCACATGAACCTAATCTAATTGCTTCATCATATGAACCTAATCTCCATTCACTTGTTCTTTGTGTGTGACCCAATAGGTTCTTGCAACGTTGGTAATGTTTCTAAATCTTATTTAGAAACATAAGCAATGAGCGACATCTAGCAATACATCATTGCTACCCAAGTTGCAAGAATGTTGAGATCCAACATTACCTTCGTGACTACTAATTATGACTCTCACAATATGTGACAATGTCCTTCTATCCACGATATCTAGATTGATCAAATGAGGCATAGACCGTGTCATCCTCGAATCAATCTATGTCTTGAACTCCAAGTGGACTCACTCTAATCAAATGAGCTCAATATCTCATATCGACTCATTTGGGCATGACCATGCACTTAGTGGTCTCACTCTATCAAGAACCAAGATATCACTCCCGTATATAGGGGGGATAGATCCTATCTACATCACTCACATCCCTCCGTATAATTTGTTACATACATAGTAATCGTCTTTATAGTCCACCTAGTTACGGGTGACGTTTGACGAAGCCAAAGTATGTAACTCCTCATGTAGGGAACCATGGTGACTTCAGGTCCAAGGACTAATAGTTATACTAATAGCTACATGAGTAACTATATGACACTCATATAACGATCCATGATACTTTCTCATGGCGGGTCATTCAGTATACATTCTCCAATGCATACCCATGTGTCAACTTGATATCTCCATACCCATGACTTGTGAGATCAAGTCATCGAGTTGACCTACATGTTAGTCTCGTCGCATTAACATTGTCCTTGAATGTTAATACTTGACTAGGAATGATTAAGAGTAGTGTTCTCTATACCATCTCACTATCGATTCAACCAATCGATTGATATAGATAAGAACCTTCTACTCAAGGACGCTATTATATTTAGTTATTTTGCACCAATACAAGTAAGTATAATAACCAAAAATAAATGCTTTATATACATAAGAATATGATACAATGAGTTCATACAACAATCATCATATGATTGGCTCTAGGGCTCTAACTAACAATCTCTCACTAGCACTAGTGACAATCAGTGTAGGCTCTAAGGCCCAATGACCTAGTGTGACCATCATGCTTTCTCTTTGCCAAAGCCTTGGTCAAGGGATATGCGATGTTAGCTTCTGTGGGTACTCTGCAAATCTTCACATCTCCTCTATCGATAATCTCTCGAATGAGATGGAAGCGTCGTAGGGCGAGGTTTCTTAGCCTGCGCAATTGCTCCATTGTTGTCACAATAGAGCTCAATAGGATCTGTTATGCTAGGAACCACCCCAAGCTCAGTAATGAACTTGCGGATCCAAACTGCCTCCTTTGCTGCTTCTAATGCAACTGTGTCATGCTTCGAACTATTCCAGCTCACAGCACCACCATTTATGCAAAATACGAACCCAGACTGCGATCGATAATCATCCTGGTCAGTTTGGAAGCTAGCATCGCTGTAACACTTTACAGCTAGGTCATCATCTACTTCATATATCAAGAAATATTCTTTAGTCCTTCTCAAGTACTTAAGAATATTCTTGACCGCTATCCAATGACTTTCACCTGGATCTGACTGGTATCTGCTCGTCATACTTAAAGCATACGAGACATCAAGACGAGTACATAGCATAGCGTACATGATAGATCCTATGACTGAAGCATAAGGGATCTGATCCATGCGGTCTCTCTCCTCTCTAGAAGAGGGACTTTGAGTCTTCGAAAGACTCACACCATGTGACATCGACAGAAATCCCTTCTTGGAGTTCTGCATAACAAATCGTAATAGTATCTTGTCAATATATGTACTCTGACTTAGGCCAAGCACTCTCTTAGATCTATTTCTATAGATCTGTATGCCTAGAATACGGGCTGCTTCACCTAAGTCCTTCATTGAGTAACAATTCCCTAGCCAAGTCTTTATAGACTGCAGCAAAGGGATGTCGTTCCCAATGAGTAGTATGTCATCCATATACAATACAAGGAAGACAACTATGCTCCCAACAATTTTCTTGTAGACACGAGGTTCATCTTCATTCTTGATGAAACCAAAATGTTTGATCGCATCATCGAATCAAAGATTCCAGCTCCGAGAAGCTTGCTTTAGTCCATAAATGGATTTATGCAGCTTGCATACTCTGCCAGTATGCTGTGGATCTATAAAACCCTCAGGTTGTGTCATGTACACATCCTCGAGCAGGTTTCCATTCAGAACGTGGTTTTGACATCCATCTGTCAGATCTCATAATCGTGGTATGCTGCAATAGCAAGCAAGATCCGAATAGACTTAAACATCGCTACTGGAGAAAAGGTTTCATCATAGTCAATACCATGAATTTGCTTGAAACCTTTAGCTACCAAGCGACCCTTATAGATAAGTCCATCCATGTCAGTCTTTCTCTTAAAGACCCACTTACACCCTATGGGTTTGACGCCCTCAGGTGGATCAACCAAAGTCCATACTTGGTTGGTGTACATGGATTCCATCTCAGATCTCATGGCCTCTATCCATTTCTCAGAATCTGGTCTCATCACAGCTTCCTGATAGGTGGTAGGCTCATTATCAATGATCATAGCATCATCAGGGTTAGACAAGAGAAATGAGCATTTCTCAGGCTGACGACGTACCCTATCAGATCTGCGAAGAGGTATGTCTACTTGAACTGGTTGTTGCTCAACTCCTTGTGCAACAAACTTATCATCCACAACTCTTTGTGGTTCCAGTTCAACTTCCATCAAGGCCTCAGTGCTATGGTTCATATCTTGAACTTCTTCAAGATTGAACGTACTCCTACTAGTTTTTCTAGAAACAAAATCCCTTTCTAGAAAACTCCCAGTCTTAGCCACAAACACTTTGTTCTGACTGGGAATATAGAAGTAATATCCCTTCATTTCCTTGGGATATCCTACAAAATAGCACTTATCGGATTTGGGTCCCAGTTTGTCCGTGACTTGACGTCGAACGTAAGCCTCACAACCCCAAATCCTCATAAAAGACATCTTAGGATTTCTCCCAGTCCATATCGTATATGATGTCTTTATCACATCTTTAGATGGAACACGGTTAAGTGTAAAGGTCGTTGTGTCTAGAGCATATCCCGAAAAGGATATAGGAAGATCTGTGTGACTCATCATAGATTGAACCATATCTAATAGGGTATGATTCCTCCTTTTGGATATACCATTCCACTGTGGTGTTCCAGGAGGAGTGAGTTGGGATAGAATCCCACACTCAGCTAAATAGTCACGAAACTCATGGCTAAGGTATTCACCACCTCGATCTGATCGAAGTATCTTGATACTCTTGTCATGCTGGTTTTGTACTTCATTCTTGAATTCCGTGAACTTTTCAAAGGATTCTGATTTATGTGTCATCAGATACACATAACCATATCCACTGAGGTCATCAGTAAATGTAATGAAAACCTATAACCACCTCTGGCAGCGACATTGAAAGGGCCACATACATCACTATGTATGAGTCCTAACAAGTCAGTCGCTCTCTCGCTGTGTCCACTAAAGGGAGTCTTGGTCATCTTGCCTAGTAGGCATGACTCGCATGTCTCATATGATTCAAAATCAAATGAGTCCAGCAAACCATCTTTATGAAGCTGGGATAAGTGTTTGTCATTTATATGACCTAAGCGACAGTGCTAGAGATATGTTTGGTTCATTTCATTTGATTTGAACCTTTTGGTATTTATGTTATAGATGAGGTTCTCTAAGTCTAGAATATAGAGTCTGTTCATTAGAGGTGCACTACAATAGAACATATCATTTAAATAAACTGAACAACATTTGTTCTTTATTATAAATGAAAAACCTTTCTTGTCTAAACAAGAAGCTGAAATTATGTTCTTAGTAAGAGTAGACACATAACAACAATCATCTAGTTCTAGTACAAGCCCAGAGGGCAGAGATAGATAGTAAGTCCCTACAGCAACAGCAGCAACCCGTGCTCCATTGCCTACTCATAGATCTACCTTGCCCTTCGTCAATGTCCTGCTATTTCTCAGCGCCTGTACATTAGTACAAATGTGAGAAGCACATCCGGTATCTAATACCCACGATGAAGAAATAGAGAGATTGACTTCTATAACATGTATACTTGAAGTAGAAATTTTATTTCTCTTATTCTTAAGATCTTCCAGGTATCCTTTGCAATTCCCCTTCCAGCGCCCTACTTATCCTTGATATAGTTGACGAAGATGTTCAACCATATCATAAGAAGTCATCAACTCGTGTTGCTTCTGAAACTCAGAGTTCATGGTTGCGAGCATGAGGCATGACACATCTAATGCGTCATCTTGATGCTTCTTGTAAGCATCTCGGTCAGCTTGCATGGCAGTGGCAGGAGGTGCCTCGGGAATGGGCTGCTCTAGGACGTACAATTTTCGTTCCTGTATGAGAACTATTTGAGAACTATTCTCAGATTCCTGTACCAGTCCAGGAAATTAGCTCCATTGAGCTTGTCCTTATCGAGGATAGAACGCAAGGAGAAGGAGTTCGTGTTTGATGACATGACAATGTATAACAGAAAAATACAGAAAATAAATATCATATTCCAATTATCATTTAATTAGGCCTTTAATTAAACGATGCTCCCACTGAATTATAGAACTTTTATAGAATCAAGTCAGGGATGTGGTCAAACCACACTTACTAGATTCTAACCAACTAGCTATAATTTTTGTGGGACAAGATCCACATCATACTACGCCTTGAGTTAGCTTTCACTAAATCGCCCAAGACTTAGTATGATCGGTATGTAACTAATTATCAATTACATCTCTATGCAACTCTTGTTTATAGGATCAAGATCCGCATGTATATTAAAACTTGAGTTAGCTTTGTCTAAATCGCCCAAGATTTAATATAAATGTGATTTTGTCCTATCTTCCAACTATTGGATAATGCCTACAGTTAAATCTGATTTAACTAGTTATACTCAATCTAATTGAGTTTGTCGTCACCCATGCATTGATAGGCGGGACCAAGATTGTCCCTCCGCACCCTACTAAGATAATATGCATTGCTCTGCTTTGGCAGATTCAACAACAACATGTGATCGAGGTAGTGATGGGTATCATGACATGGTAGGTATTTTTTGAGTTGATTCGATTATGATATAATCTAATCGAGGATGTGTATCAAATACGCATAAAGGCACTAATTTCAATAAATTAGTATACATCACATACAAGAGCAATGATATATGATCTTGTTCGAACCAAGGGTCAACGAACGCTGGGGATGCGGCGCTCCTTGCTGGGTCCTCGAGTGCTCCGGTGAACCTGCAGCAAAACCGAGCCGGGAGGGGTGTCCCGGTGACGGCCCTCCGATGCTCAAGTCAGGCGAGGAATAACAAGAAGGTAGCCTCAAGATCAAGATTTTTTTCCTACCTCCGGTGAAGAAATGGAGGCTTTATATATACCTCCCGAAGAAGCCTGGGCGCACCAATCAAAGTAACCACCTGCCTTTGACCATGCCCAAGTATGAGTCTGTCAGAAGGGCCATGCCCAGATATGGATCTGTCAGGAAGATGTCCATGAGGCCATACTGCTACTGTATCAACCTTTCCATGATGTGACGGCAAGGTCCTCCATTGTGCGATCTTGTGTACGGCCTAATCATCAGACATGCTTTAGCTGATGATCCTATATCCCGAGCCGAGCGCATAGGCCGCTCGACCCCCTTTGTACCCTCGCCCTTATCTTGGCCGAACGGACGACCCGCTCGGCCCTTCGGTTCCAGCCGAGCGGACTCCCGCTTGGCCCTTCGATCCTCCTGCCTTGGCGTCGGAAACCCAAGCCCCTGGATGGGTTACGTCTAGCTCCGCTCGGACTTACTCAGTTGCTCGGCGTGGCCATTAACCGCTTAGTCAGCCCTTCATCGGTCCTCAAGCTGAGACCCTTCAAGCGGGCGGTCACCGCCTTCCAGTAGCTTATAATATCCTGGGGCCGTTCGGCCCTTCAGCCAAATTCAGCCGTTCGGCTCTTCATTTCGGTTGTCTTGTCGCTCAACATGGATGTTTGCTTGTCTAGATCTTCTCGAAAATCACGCAAATCCTCTCCATTATGGTGACAGAGCGCCACGTGGCTCTTCTCGCGTGGCGGTGATGATCCGTACGATGGGACGCTGGTCATTTTGAAACGGACGGTTAGATGATGACTTCGTCTTCCGTGACCTGCATCCGACGGACGAGGCCGACCAGCCTCGTTCGTATAAAGCCCTCGTCTTCGCCTTTTACGCCGCATTCTTTGTTTCATCGCGTATTCTCCGTCGAAGGTGCCCGCTGCTGCTGCATCATTCCGGCCGTCCCAGCTCTCGCCTCTTGGTGGTCTTCGGCTCTTTGGTGATCCTTTCTGTCTACCTTCCCTCAGTAAGCTTCTCCCTTCCCTTACAAGGCCTTCCCAACTTGTTCTGCCTCCTTTGTTCCCATTCCTTCGATTTCTCGCTGTCTTTTTGCTCCTTCGAGATGGCAAGCTCCTCCGAACCCGCTGTTGGTGTTCACGGCCCTTGGTACCTGACCATGGAGAGTCGGTTTGATGAGGAGGGTGCTCGGCGCCTTGTTCGGACATATGAGATTCCCGATAACTATGAAATAGTTGTAGCCAACCCGACTGACCGACCCCATGACCCCCCGATCGGCACCATTTGTTTTTTTCTAGACCAATTCCAGGGCGGCCTTAGATTTCCTACCCATCCCTTTATTTTAGAGGTTTGCAACTATTTTCGCATCCCGCTCGGCCAACTTGTGCCGAATTCCTTTAGGCTGCTGAGCGGGGTGGTCGTCCTCTTTAAACTGCACAGTATCCCTCTTGACCCCAAAATATTCCACTTCTTTTTCTACCCTAAACAATCCGAGTTGGGCACTTTCATTTTCCAGAGTAGAATAGGCTTTAAATTTTTTGATAATATGCCGACCTCCAACAAGCATTGGAAAGAATTTTTCTTCTACATCCGACTTCCCGAGCGGCCAGCCTTTCGAACCAAATGGCAAACCGCCGTGCCGACCCAGCCGGAACTGGTTGTCCGGTCAGCGGTACAAGATAGACCAGTTGCTTCTCAAGGGGGTGTTGTATATTTTTGGGTCATCTCCCGTTCGGGCCAATCTTCCCTACCGCATGGGTAAGAGACTCTTTACTCCCTTCACCTTTTTTATCTAACTGATTTTAATTTCTTCTATTGCAGCTGAAGTCATGTGGCGCTCCAAGGCTACCGCTCATTTGAAACTGAAGGCCGTGGAAATTGAGGCGGCCACCAAAAAGGAGCTCGCCGAGCGGGGTCTCATCCCTGCGAGAGGGGAGGCGCCACCCTTGAAGATACGCCCATCCGCTTTAATAGAGGTTGAGGCGGATCCGTTGTGGGGGTCCCTCAGTCGAGGATCCACCAAGAAAGCGTCGAAGGGACTCCAGCCTTCCGCCGCCACAAGAGGGAGCACCACAGTGCCGATCGGCATAACCGCCGCCGACGCCATCACAGATCGGGACTCCGGTGCCCGCCCGCACAACCTTCCGCTCTCCTCCCGTCACGTCGTGGCTTCGTCGATTGGGCGAGACTTCCACCATAGGGGAGTCTTCGGGAAGAAGCGTCGGCCGGCCACCCTTCCATCAAGACTACCCTCGATTCCCATCGGAGGAATATTTATTGTCACCTCGGCCTTCGAGCCCCGTTCACGAAATAACCTTGATCGGTCCGCTCGCCAAGCTCCCAGATTCAGGTGGCCCTCATGACACCCAAGCAGCTCGGCGATAACAATATGCAGCAGGCCACACAGGTAAATTCATCTTTCTTCATGTGTCATGCTATTGTTTGATTCCTGAGTTTATTATTTCCTTACAGCGTTGGGCTAAGCAAATCGCCGAGCTGGAGGATCTCCTGGAAAAACTCCAAGTATCAGGGGGTCCATCGGCCGAGCGGGAGAAACAAACTCTCGAGGCCGAACAGAAGAAGGCTGCTGATCTGGCTGCAGAGGTGGCCCGACTCGAAGACTTGGTGAAGAAACGGGACGGGGACGTGAAGCGCGCCAGTGGCCGGAAGAGGCGGGCGATTGCTGATCTGGATAAAATGAAAGTTGAAGTCCGGGCCCTGGATCAGCAATCTAAAAAGCTAGAGGCTGAGCTGAATGCCGAGCGGGAGATCCGTTCGGCCGAACACACAAAAGCTGCGATGGACTTGAAGGCAGTCCAAGATTCCCTAATTGCCTCCCGGGCGGTGCTTAAAAGGTATAAGGAGGGAGAGCCGAGTCGCTTAGCAGCAGCGCGCCAAGAATATCTCCACTCGGAGCGGTTCGGCGCAAAATTCGGCGACAATGTCTCTTCTACTTTCGCCGAAGCGGTCAAGGTCACCATGGCGTACCTGAAGAAGGGTGGCCACCTTCCCGAGGGACTGCATATTCCCGCCTCCGACCTGGCGGCCATGATCGATGATATCCCGGACGCCTTCTTTAATTTTGAAGACCCAGAGTGAGGCGAGTTCAAGTGCTTTCTGTATTTCATCCGCTCGGCGGATGCAAAAACTTTTTTGTACGTGCCGTTCGGCCCCTTTATGTGCCTTGTATTTTTTGTTTGCTTTTCATTGCCCCTTTTTAATGCGTTGCTGCTTATTCGTATAATCTGTTGGGCTCCCCGGGTTTCCTACTAAACGACCGATCGGGTTAATCAATTGACTCGTTTCCTCAAAATCACTTAGCGCTTAACCATACTGTTTGCATTAAGTGCACGCGAAGTACTGGCAAACCGTCGGCCGACCGACATTAATCAATCTGGTACTTGTGAACGATCATGAGCTCGTCGGCGCGGATGTTTATAACCGATCGGCGCGGCTCTCGATCTTTAACGACGGTGCTCGTCGGCGCGGATGTTTATAGCCGATCGGCGCGGCTCTCGATCTTTAACGACGGTGCTCGTCGGCGCGGATGATCTTTAACGACGGTGCTCGTCGGCGCGGTTATTTATAGCCGGTCGGCGCGGCTCTCGATGTTTAACGACGGTGCTCGTCGGCGCGGATGTTTATAGCCGGTCGGCGCTTCCCAGCATCTTTAACGACGGTGCTCGTCGGCGCGGATGTTTATAGCCGGTCGGCGCGGCTCTCGATCTTTAACGACGGTGCTCGTCGGCGCGGATGTTTATAGCCGATCGGCGCGGCTCTCGATCTTTAACGACGGTGCTCGTCGGCGCGGATGTTTATAGCCGATCGGCGCGGCTCTCGATCTTTAACGACGGTGCTCGTCGGCGCGGATGTTTATAGCCGGTCGGCGCGGCTTTTAACGGCGGTGCTCGTCGGCGCGGATATTTATAGCCGGCGGCGCTCGATCTTTAACGACGGTGCTCGTCGGCGCGGATGTTTATAGCCGTCGGCGGCTCTCGATCTTTAACGGCGGTGCTCGTCGGCGCGGATGTTTATAGCCGATCGCCGCTCGATCTTTAACGACGGTGCTCGTCGGCGCGGATGTTTATAGCCGATCGGCGCCTCGATCTTTAACGACGGTGCTCGTCGGCGCGGATGTTTATAGCCGGTCGCGCTCGATCTTTAACGACGGTGCTCGCTCGATCTTTAACGACGGTGCTCGTCGGCGCGGATGTTTATAGCCGATCGGCGCGGCTCTCGATCCTTAACGACGGTGCTCGTCGGCGCGGATGTTTATAGCCGATCGGCGCGACTCTCGATCTTTAACGACGGTGCTTGTCGGTGCGGATATTTATAGCCGGTCGGCGCGGCTCACGATCTTTAACGACCGTGCTCGTCGGCGCGGATATTTATAGCCGGTCGGCGCGGCTCTACGGTTTAATGTCTGGGCTAGACGGCCTTCAAGGCTAACTCCTTACCAGGTCGAGGGACCTTGGCCTTCATAACTTATCTCGCGCTTGAGCAGTCTTTGTGCCAGGCTGAACGACATGGGTCATTTGCTTGCGAACCTAATCGGCTGGGAGGCCTTCACTTATTCGGGTGCTTGGCTCGGATAATCCATATGCCCCTTTTACCCAGCTTGGAGAACGTACTCCTGGCCGAACGGCTCAGGGTCTGCTTCGAGCATTTTGGCTCGGATAATTTATCTCCATCCGGAAGGTACTGGGTCTTTGATCCTCGAGCGCTTGGCTCTACCCATTTACCTCCGGCTAAGCGGCTCGTGGCCTTCGTTTCTTGCCAATGCCTTATATTTGCTCTCTTGATTCTTCATTTCTGCATTTCCAGTATTAGTCGAAAAAAGTACATAGAATGATTTACATTGGCACACCTTTCACCCCGCCCGGTAAGGCTGGAGGTGGTTCGCGCTCCACGGCCTATCTAACTGCCGACCGTCCTCGTCCTCCAAATAATACGCACCCGAGCGGAGCTTCTCGATGATTTTGAAGGGACCTGCCCACGGAGCTTCAAGCTTGCCGACGTCGCCGACCGGCTTGACTTTCTTCCAGACAAGGTCGCCGACCTGGAATGATGTAGTTTTGCTTCATCCGTTGACGGTACGCCATCAGCCGAACGGATGCCTTGGCACGCTCTTCGTCAACCAAATCCAGCTCCAGGTTTCTCCGTTCGGCGTTGTCACCATCGTAGCTCTGAATCCGGGCGGACTCAACGCCGACTTCAACCGAAATGACGGCTTCGCCGCCATATACCAAATGGAACGGTGTGACTCCGGTCCCTTCTTTTGGCGTCATTCGAATGGCCCACAAGACGCTCGGCACTTCATCCGCCAATTTCCTCCCAAATGGTCGAGCCGAGCTCGGAGAATTTCTTTGGCTTGACCGTTGCTCCGAGGATAGACCACGGATGTGAAATGCTCAATGCCGTAGCTCTTGCACCAATCCTCTAACATCTTCCCTGTGAACGAGCCGACGCAGGATGCCGAACCGACAAATGATGTGTTGCCGATGAATTTTTAACCATTTGTTCGATGATCTTTGCGGTAGGCCTCCACCCATTTGGAGAAATAGTCGACCGCAACTAAAAAATTCCTCCGTCCGGACGCCATCGAAATGGATGACAATATCCATTCCCCATTGGTCGAACGGGCATGAAACGCTTGACGCTTCTTTCGGTCGGTGGGAGAAGTTGTGATACTGCATGAAAGGCGTGTAGATATTGTCCGAGCGGCGTCTATTTGTAAAGTTGGCCAAAAGTTTCCGGCCAAGAGGATCTTCTTGACCAATGAGCGCCCGCCTGACCCCGCATGATCCTTGATGTACTTCGGAGGATGAGTCCTCCGAGCTTACACATTTCAAAGGCGAGAAAGCTTTCTTGTAAAGCTGATCTCCGATGAGTGTAAACCGACCGGCTCTTCTTCTGAGGAGCCGGGCTGCATATTCATCGGAGGGTGTGGTGCCCGAACGGAGAAATTCTATAATAGGTGTCCTCCAGTCGCTTGGAAACGTGAGGCCTTGCATCCGATCGACGTACGCCACCAGCAGTACTTTTTCAATTGGTTGCTGAATGGCAACTGGTGTTATTGAACTCGCGAGTTTGGCTAACTCGTCTGCTGCCTGGTTCTCCGTTCGGGGGATCTTCTGTATAAGAACCTCTCGGAAAGTAGCTTTGAGTTTTTCAAAGGCCTCCACGTAGTGTTTAAGCCGAACACTGTTGATTTCAAAGGTGCCAGAAAGTTGTTGAGCGGCCAACTGTGAATCCGAATAGAGAGTCTGCCTGCAATCCGGCTATGAGGGCCTCATACTCTGCTTCGTTGTTGGTAGCTTTGTAATCCAGCCGGACGGATAGGTGCATCTTCTCTTCCTTAGGTGAGAGCAGCGATATTCCAATCCCACTTCCGAGCCGAGTGGAGGACCCATCCACATATATTCTCCACATAGCTTCTGGCTCTGGCCTTTGCACTTCGGTCACAAAATCAGCCAAGGATTGGGCTTTGATCGCCGAGCGGGGTTGATATTGGATGTCAAATTCACTTAATTCGGTCGTCCACTTGATGAGCCGTCCGGACGCTTCTGGATTCAACAGTACTCTTCCGAGTGGACTGTTCGTCCGGACAATGATGGTGTGAGCCAAGAAATACGGTCGAAGGCGCCGAGCGGCTAGAACCAAAGCAAAGGCCAACTTCTCGAGCCCGGTGTAACGAGATTCAGCATCTTTTAAAATGTGGCTTAGAAAATACACCGGCTGCTCTTCGCCGTCCGCCCTCAGCATGCTCAGTTGACGACAAATAAATATAAAGTGACTCACCCCGATCGGCTTGGGGCAGAGAATTAAGATATGTCTTCAATTCTCGAAAGCTCGGTCACATTCTTCATCGGAACTTAGTAGCCTGCGAGGATTTTGAAGAATGGAAGGCTCGGCGGTTTTGGAGATGAATCTGGACAATGCGGCCGCTGCACTTCCCTGGTATTTCTTGGAGGCGGCATGTCTTGCGAGCTTTCACCTTGTTGGGATTGGCTTCAATTCCTCGCCATTATGTACCCCAAGAACGCCCTCCTTTTGCGAAGAGGCATTTTTGGGGATTTAGCTTGACTCCATATTTGCGGAAGGTTTCTTCCATGTCCTTGAAGAGATCGGCCGCTCGGACGGATTTGATAAGAATGTCGTCCACATAGACTTCCAGATTACGCCCGATCTGCTCCTTGAACACCTTGTTCATCAAGTGTTGATAGGTGGCCCGACATTCTTCAATCGGCATCACATTATAGCAATATGTGCTGTCGGCCGGTGAGCGGGACTTGATGATATCCTTGATAGGCGTCAAGCATGCAGATCGATCAATTCGAGGCAGAGGGTAGAAGTCCTTGGGGCATGCTTTGTTCAAATCCCGAAAGTCGATGAGACTCTCCACTTGCCGCCCCTTGGAGACCAATGGCGGTCGGCCTCGAGTTTTTCTACTTCCGGATTATAGCATTATGCTCGCGCCATGCGCCAGCTCGGCGAAATTCGGGCAACTCATGTGTCCGAAGACATCATGATTTTGTTGGAGACATTGATCGATTCCTTCTTTGCTTCTCCTCCGGATCGAGGCGATAAAAGTTGTAGCCTCCGATCGGGTCGGGTGAATCTGTATCTTTTCTTCATAAATTAAAGAGGGCGGCTTCTCAGTGATGGCATTTACCTCGATTCGGGGTGCCTTCCGAGCAGAGTTGGATTCTGCTCGGACCATCTCGATATAGCATCGCCGAGCTGCTAACTGATCTCCCCGTACTTCTCCCACTTTGTCTTCGACGGAGAACTTCATCTTCTGATGGAAGGTGGAGACGACCGCCCGGAATTCGCTGAGCGCCGGTCGTCCCAAAATGACGTTGTATGATGAGGGAGAGTCCACCACCACGAAGTTTGCTGTTCGCGTCCTCCTGAGCGGCTCTTCTCCCAATGAGATAGCCAGCCGTATTTGTCCGACCGGCTGCACTTCGTTACCCGTGAACCCGTAGAGCGGCGTTACCATGGGCAACAACTCGGCTCGATTAATTAGCAGCTGATCGAATGCCTTCTTGAATATAATGTTGACCGAGCTCCCTGTGTCAACAAATATGCGATGAATAGTGTAATTTGCTATTACCGCTTTGATGAGCAGAGCGTCGTCGTGGGGCACTTCTACTCCTTCTAAGTCTCCGGGCCCGAAAGTGATTTCCGGTCCACTTGCCCGCTCTTGGCTACAACCAATGCGTGGATCAGCCGCAGGACGCCCGGCTCGATTGAGTCTCCTCCGCCCGCGAATAACGCTTGATCTCGCCCGGAAGTATTGCTTCGCTTTTCCTCTTCCCGAGTGACGTGACTGCTTCTCTGACGCCCGGCGATTCTCCTGCTCGGAGATCGGTGCCGATCGGGTGTCTGCTGATGTCGCCGTGGGTCCGGTCGACTTCATGGGTCCTTTGTCTCCTGTCGATGGGAGGAGACCGTCGCTCGGCATTCCAAGGGAAGACTTCGACAATCCTTCGTGTTGTGCGTATTCGTCTGGTGGAAGGAGTAGAACATAGGGGTCCACCTCTTCTTTGGCTTAAATGGCACCACTTCGTACGCGACCGGGCGTGGGGGACTCCCAGCCTCGGTCCTCTAGGTGGTCGTCTTGGCATGAATGGGTGCCCGCTTAGGAGTTTCCGGTGGCTTGTGCCTCTTCCACATTTATGTATTCATTGGCCCGATGTAGCATATGATCATAATCTCGGGGCGGCTTTCGGATGAGCGACCGGAAGAAGTCCCCATCCACAAGGCCCTGCGTGAAGGCATTCATCATCGTCTCCGATGTGGCCGTTGGGATATCCATCGCCACTTGGTTGAATCGCTGGATGTAGGCTCGAAGCGATTCTCTCGACTCTTGCTTGATGGCAAACAAGCTGACACTTGTCTTCTGATAACGCCGACTGCTAGCGACGTGGTGGAGCGGAAGTCCTTGAAGCTAGTGATGGATCCGTCCGGCAACCTCCGAAACCACCGTTGAGCCGATCCCGAGAGAGTTGTAAGGAAGACGCGGCACATTACTCCATCTGTATATTGATGGAGTGTAGCTGTGTTATCAAACTTACCCAGGTGATCATCCGGGTCCGTTGTTCCGTTGTATTCGCCGATCGTCGGAGGCACGTAGTGCTTGGGTAGAGGGTCTCGTAGAATAGCCTCCGAGAATTGGCGATTGATCCGCTCAGGAGATGAGTCCGCCCGGGGGGCTTTCCCTTTTCTGTCATCCCGCCTTGGCATTTCGTCTGAAGAAGAGCCTCTATCTCTTCGAGCTGGTGCGGCTTCAGGGGTGCGAAATAAGGCCCGGTGGAATGCGACGGTGGCTTGAGGTGCTTCCGCTCGGCCACCAGACGCAGATGTTGCTTGTTGCTTGATGCTTTTGTCTTTGCTCCATAAGTTTGGTGGCCCTCATCTCGACTGAGCATCGAGTTCTTCTGTTGAAAGTGTGTTGTCCAGCCTCGCCCATTGTTCTTGTTCGAATGCGAGAGCTCCCGCCGGCGCCATTTGATCCTGCTCAACCAAGGGTCAACGAACCGGGATGCGGCCTCCGCGGGTCCTCGAGTACTCCGTGAACTCGCAATCGAGCCGAGGGTGTCCCACGGCCACGCCAAGTCAGAGGAATAACAAGAAGGTAGCCTCAAGATCAATATTTTTCCTACCTCCGGTGAAGAAATGGAGGCTTTATATAGACCTCCAAGAAGAAGGCGCACAATCAAAGTAACCACCGCCTTTGACCATGCCTGTATGGGTCTGGGTCATGCCTATGGATGAAGATGTCCATGAGGCCATCATCTGATCAACCTTTCCATGATGTGACGGCAAGGTCCTCCATTGTGCGATCTTGTATACGGCCTAATCATCAGACATGCTTTAGCTGATGATCCTATATCCCGAGCCGAGCGCATAGGCCGTCCCCTCGCCCTTATCTTGGCCGAACGGACGACCCGCTCGACCCTGGACCACCCGCTTGGCCCTTCGATCCCGTCGGAAACCCAAGCCCTCGGATGGGTTACCTCTAGCTCCGCTGATCGGCGTGGCCATTAACCGCTTAGTCAGCCCTTCATCGGTCCTCAAGCTGAGACCCTTCAGGAAATGGGTCCCCCATTCTTACCGCCGGATCAATATATATATATATATATATACATATATTAATTAACTATTTAATTAAATTGTGATGAGATCATGGTCCTACTACGATATTCTCAAGCCAATGAGAAGATCGGATGGTCAACCTAGGGTTAGCCGTTTCATCAAGCGCCTTCTTTGACCACCATGTGTTGACTTCAGCCTCCTCGCAACTCCTCCTTGAGTGGACCTTCCACGGCTTTAATTTTGTACATTACAAATGTGAAACTCGAGTTACATTCGAGTCTAAAATTATTTTACAACCAGAATATAAAAGAGAGGGCACGACACGCAGGTCACGTAACAAATACAACACGCACAACACAAAGATGGAACACAGGCCATATTATGAATTACAATACATTATTAACCAATCATATTGGGTCTTTTGGGCCATGATCATCACAACATCACACATAATTCTAAATTATGTATTTTATATAAATTTCTGTAATTTTACTACTATTTTATCTATTTTACGAGTTACAACTTCCCGGCGGTTCTGATTAGCGATTTTCGGGCGCAATCGCGGAACAAAGCCCCTTGCGGAATTACTAAGTCACTGTCCCAAGTAAAATAAATTTGTTTGGGCGAGACCTTGCTGTTTCGGAAGGTTTTTCTCGGTCGTCGAAGCCTACAAGTGACAAAATACTTGTTGCTTCGCTTCTACGAGAAAAATACTCATAAAAACCATAAAATTAGTAAAATCACAGAGACTTATAGAAATTAAACTTTTTCATAAAACAAAAATAGAAACAAGTACAAGTTCGCACGTGGCTCTGATACGACTATTAGCAATTCGAGCCGCAAAAATCGCTTTTTACGTTACGGAAACCCCGAATGCTAGCCACGGATCCGTGTGAAAAATTAATAAAATTCTTGTACTTATTTATACTCTAGATTGATCTACTTTAGATCTACATGGTGAGTGTTATACCTTTGAAGTGAAGTCCTTCGCAAATCCCGCTCGTCCAAAATCCTTCGGATCTCGAGTGTGTTCAAGCGTACACACCTCTAGTAGTATCCACACGAACAAGAAGTGTTCTCTAACACTCAAGGATGGAGAAGAGAGCACCACAAGTGTGCTAGCACTCCCTAGGGATCTCGGGTGGGATTGGAAGAAAGGTAGGAGAAAAGAGAAAGATATAATCTCAAACGCTCCTCTTATTTTTCTATGTGACTATCACTCTACCTTTCTTCTTGGATAAACTCACTAACTTTCTTGTCTTGCTTGGAGTTCTCGGCAAAGAGAGGAGAAGGAGCAAGGAAGAAGTAAGTAAGATAATACAAAATGAATGAATTAATTCAATGCCTATGAATCTTCCATTCATATGGTCGGCCACACAAGGAATGCAATTAATTGCATTCAATGAATCTTAATGCATTCATTTGGGCTGCCAATGAAACTTCCATTCATGTGGCTAGCCACACTAGGAATGCAATTAATTGCATTCAATGAATCTTAATGCATTCATTTGGGCGGCCAATGAATCTTCCATTCATATGGCCGACCACACTAGGAATCTTTCTCTCCCTTGATGATTTGGCAAGGATGTGTTGGCTAGTCATGCCATGTAGGATAAGTTATCCTTCATGAGGTGGCATCAAGTTAAACTTGATATTTCCATTTCCATATGGTCAAGTCAAACTTGATCACTCATCTTCCTTGGTGAGTTAAATCCAACCTAATTGAGTCTAACTCAAAAAGCCTAAATTAGATTTCTCTTAATCTAATTTTTGATTCATCACATGAACCTAATCCAATTGGTTCATCATATGAACCTAATCTCCATTCACTTGTTCTTTGTGTGTGACCCAATAGGTTCTTGCAACGTTGGCAATATTTCTAAATCTTATTTAGAAACATAAGCAATGAGCGGCATCTAGCAATACATCATTGCTACCCAAGTTGCAAGAATGTTGAGATCCAACATTACCTTCGTGACTACTAATTATGACTCTCACAATATGTGACAATGTCCTTCTATCCACGATATCTAGATTGATCAAATGAGGCATAGACCGTGTCATCCTCGAATCAATCTATGTTTTGAACTCCAAGTGGACTCACTCTAATCAAATGAGCTCAATATATCATATCGACTCATTTGGGCATGACCATGCACTTAGTGGTCTCACTCTATCAAGAACTAAGATATCACTCCCGTCATATAGGAGGGATAGATCCCATCTACATCACTCACATTTCTCCGCATAATTTGTTACATACCCAGTAATCGCCTTTATAGTCCACCTAGTTACAGGTGACGTTTGACGAAGCCAAAGTATGTAACTCCTTATATAGGGAACCATGGTGACTTCAGGTCCAAGGACTAATAGTCATATTAATAGCCACATGAGAAAGTATGTGACACTCATATAACGATCCATGATACTTTCTCATGGCAGGTCATTCAGTATACATTCTCCAATGCATACCCATGTGTCAACTTGATATCTCCATACCCATGACTTGTGAGATCAAGTCATCGAGTTGACCTACATGCTAGTCTCGTCGCATTAACATTGTCCCTGAATGTTAATACTTGACTAGGAATGCTTAAGAGTAATGTTCTCTATACTATCTCACTATCGATTCAATCAACGATTGATATAGATAAGAACCTTCTACTCAAGGACGCTATTATACTTAGTTATTTGACACCAATACAAGTAAGTATAATAACAAAAAATAAATGCCTTTATGTACATAAGAATATGATACAATGAGTCCATACAACAATCATCATATAATTGGCTCTAGGGCTCTAACTAACATAAGTAAACCAAAATAAGACATGGCTGGCTTAAACAGGAAGGCCATTTGGTATCCATCATCCTACATAGCTGGGGCATTTGGTTTTCTTGTAGATCTTTTACAAGTGAGGCTCACTAGAAGACCTAGAAGACTCAAAAAAAAAAAAAAAATGGCATCAGGGCCCTAAGACCCTATTCGGACCTTTTATAAACAAGTTACAATTTTCAAATTCCCACTATGAGGTAGCTCTTGATTATTCCCAACAATTCGCAAAATCTAAAGACATTGGCTATAGTAATTCTGCCTTAGTCAGTCAAGGAGACCAAATCCTAGTCACAAAACAACACTATTCTAATACTACTTACTTCTCTACATTATAGACTTATAGTTTTAGAAACCCAAATTCTTACTTTGGAAAACCACAAACATAAAAATAACCAGACACAGGATCTAAAGCAAACACTAGAAAATATAAATAAAGACCTTGGAAAGCTTTCCCTAGGAAAAACTATTACTAAACAACTACCTACCACGTATAAGTTCCTAAAAATCCAAGATCAACCTTCTAATGGTTCTACAAACAAAAACTCAAGTTGAAAGTTTTTTTAGTTTATCACATACACTAAGACCTAATAAGAACCTCTCTATGATACCCAAAAAATCTACAACTACTCAAGCTACATATCAATTAGAAGAACTTATTGATATCGACCAAAATCTAGACACCTTCTCTAATGAACAATTAAATACACTAAACCCAAAATGCATATATCATCAAGGTTTGTTATCCTTTTCTACTTCACTTTATAGATATTATAGAACCCAACCATTACACTTACCAAATGGAGGAGAAGAAAGATTTACCCTTATGAATGAAGAATCAGTCAGAATACTATTACAAAGAAAACATAACTATATCCACTTAAGACTAATTGTGTTTGGCTTAAGAGGACTTACCAGAAAAAGCATAGGTACTAAAGTCTTTTTAGTACTATATGACTCAAGGTTCTCAGATAATGACAAAGTAGTTATTGGACTTATAGAAATAGATATGAATAGTAATTTAGGAATTACATATTCTTGTCCCAATTTTAATATGACTATTCTAGACTTTATTGACCATATTAAAATTTCTATTCAAGTCAGGGGATATGGAGATTTCCAGAAACATAATATTCAGATAGACATCATCTTTCTAGGAAAAATAATGACTAGCATCAGCAACAATTTTAAAGTTCAAATTAATAATATTATAGAGACCCTTACAACAAAGGGAATATATTTTCTCAAACCTAAAGACTTTTTATCTAACCTACTTGCTGGATTAGACTGGAATCTTAACCTAGATCTAAACAGTACACTACAAACATTACAATGGCAAATCAATAATCTCAAAAAGATAGACATGGTAAATCAATAGTAAGGTTTCACAATTACAAACCCTCAACTTCTCAAAAAGACAACTAGGAAGATAACTAGCCTGCTTGAAATCTAATAAATATAGAAACCAGTACTTACTCACACTCACAGAAGGAGAAGGACAACTTTTTATTTTATGATGATTTAATGAATATGTCTACTTCCCATTGGAAATAACTAATTATTTTACAAAAGAAGATCTTACAGAATTAGAAACTTTTGACATACTACATCATAAGTTAGAAAAAGATTGGATGTTATACTTTGATGAAGACTATAACATTATAGCCAAAAAGAAAGATTATTTTTCCAATGTAGCTCTCATGAATCTGGCAGAATCTAGTGCCACCAATACACCACAGCCTTTACAAGTCAGATATCCAGAAAGTTCTATGCAAACTATGGACTATGGAGAGGGGCATCATCCAAGAACACAAATTCACCCTTACACAAATAATAATCTCTTGTTAAGAACTATAGGAAAAAGAAGACTGCCTGAAATTATATACTTTGGTAAAAACTTGGTTCTACTTAACATAGGAGAATGCGATGACCCTCAAATGTATGATACTTATTTAGAACAGTGGATAGTCTCTCTTAAAAGAGACTACCAAGCAGAACATGGGTTATATATAGAATCTGGTGAAGCCATGATAAGAATAGGTGAAAATTATTTAGGCAACGTAGCCAGAGCAGAATGGGAATCATATAAAACTACTCATTCAGAAGAAGTAACTAGGATTACTTCTCAGGGAAATAACATACTTAATTTCTATTACACTATTCACAGATTTTTTACAGCAAGAGATGCCAACACATGTTTAGATATTCGACAAAAAGAAGCTATGAGATATTTAGAACAACTACAACTCTTTAATTGGAATTAGATCAAACCTTTTTGCAATGACTTCCTTGCCTTAATAGCAGTCTCAGGGAATTACTGTAACCCAGAATTAGAAGAAAGACTATTTAGTAAACTTCCAAGGGAATTAGGAAAAGAAATACATAAAGCTTGGACAGATATGAAAGTAGCACCCCAATATGACAATATTGGAATATGCATACAAAATATTATTTCTGTATTAAAAGAAAAATGTGCTTATACCCATATTCAAAAACAACTTAAAAGCCAATAATATGAGTTTTGTAGTCAAATCTACACACCTCAACAGTACGGCTCAATGGTATCTAAACAAAAATAAAAACATTATAGAAATACTAAGACAACTACACAATCAGTTAAAACTAAAAATGGCAGGCCAAGAAAAATATATTATGTTCGAAAAGGTAGAGAAAAGAAATCTTATTTAAATAAAGAAAAACATGTCAGAAAATACAAACCAAAGAAAACTTATGCTAACACTATTACTTGTTTTTCTTGTAATGAACCAGGACATTTGTCTTCAGCTTGCCCAAACAAAAAAAAACATATATACAAGAGAAGCTAAATTAGTTACCTGTACAAATCTAGATCTAGTAGAAATTCAATCAGACGTCTCAGACACATCTTCTATTTACTCTATTATTTCCATAGATGACCTGGAAGAAGTTCCCCCTCTTCAGACTATAGCCTAGTAAATTCCTTCTTACAACATTCGTATTACACAGACTTCGACTACAGTCCAGGAAACCTAGATCCGAACCTATGGGATACTCTTCTCCCCAGACACAAATTTAATGCTCATACAACTAAATACAACCCTATGCGAATCTAACTGTACACATGATTGGAAATTAAAAACCAAAACAGATAACGTGCCTTGTTATTTGTGTAGTTATTATCCATTAATTGATAAAAGAGGTATCTGCATAAATTGCAAAAAGCAATAATAGGGTATCCTTGTTATTTTAATGTTATAATCCCATAACACAACCGACTAAAAGCAGTAATAGAAATATCCTTTTAGAAATAAGAGTATCAACATTAGAAACTAGAATAAACCAACTAGAAGTTCATGTGGATATCGTAACAAACCAAATAGAAGAATTGGTCTTACAGCTTTCACCTCCTTCTGACAAGGGTAAAAGTTCACAACTTATAGATTCACCAAATATATTGATTCTGGGGTTTTCATAAAGACCCCAAGTATTTGTAGTACAAGTAGAACCCTTGATATTAGGGTAAAATGCCTAGTAAATATACATAGCTATGAATTTACATTACAAGCCTTTTTATATAGCAGAGCAACTAATTTTACTATATATATATACAAGGGCGGAGCCACGTTCAGCCTTATCCGGGCTGTAGCCCGGGGTCCATTTGGTCAAAACTCTATTAGCTCTTTTAAATCGTAGCCCAGGGTCCATTATTTTTTAATACTTAGCTCGGGGACTGAAAGAGCTATCCCTAAATCTCCCATATCCGTCGTCCCTTGCCTGACGGGACTTGAACGCCGAACATCAAGTTTTGGAGCTACCCACCTCTAGTCGCAGCCTTCAGAAGACCTCTTTTTACTCGTCCTCCTCCAGTCCTCCTGCGGATCGACTTCACCAGATTAATTCTCTGAGCTAGGGCAACGACTTACGGTCCAACTCTTTATTTGGCTTCTAATCTTCAGAAGTTAAGGGTTGTTGTTCTACAGAGTGCCCTCCTTTCTGGACTTAGGATATTGTATCCAGTTAAGAATACATTTTGGTTTGACATTTTCAAGGTAGCTCTTTTTGTTCTTTGATCTATTTATTATATTTACATCTGGTGCCCTACTGTCTATTTTATCAACAAAATAAATAGCTTGACTTTCTGCATATATTTGCAAGTTATATCGTCTAGATATTGTTTAGGTTCTCATTAGCCTTTTCTATACAATAAATTGGATTGAAGAAATTTTAGTCCGTGAGTTTTTGATCAACTTAATGGCCTACATTCTGAATGCCTAAATGTCACAATAAATCAATTTAGCTTTTGAGCCACAACAAGATAAAAGCAAACAATTAAGAGGGAAACATTGTTGGGTTTTTCGGGCCGCGAAAACCGCTTTTTCGCGTCGCGGAAACCCCGAATCACCCTAGCCAACGGATCCGTGCGAAGAGTATAGAACAAAATTTACGAGTACGAGTTTACAACTTAGATCTACTCCTAAATCTACATGAAGAAAGAATATACCCTTGATGCGAAGCCCTTCGCAATCCCGCTTGTTCTCGGTTCGCCGGATCTCGAAAGTGTCAAAGTAGACACTTCTCTATGTGTATCCACACAAGCAAGAGATGGAGAAAAATCTCTAAGGATATGCTAGCAACCTTTAGAGATCAGTAGGGAGGAGAGGGAGAGCAAGAAGAAAACTCAAGAGGAAGAAGAAGATGGAGTTACAACCACTTGAATGAAAAATCAATTTTTCATTCCACCTAAAAGTGGCCGGCCACTTCAAGGCATGTAACCCCCATGGAATATCAAGAGTCAAGTCTCTTGATCTCCTCCATGAGGTGGCATTTGGTCAAGTCAAACTTGACCAAATGAAGAAGCCTTGATGATGTGGCATTGGTCAAGTCAAAGTCAAGTCAAAACTTGACTCTTCATCTTCCTACTTAAGTCAAGTCAAACTTGACCACTTCTCTCCCTTGGTTGATCTAATCTAACCATTGGTTCAAGTCAATTTTAATTTAATGAATCTCTATTCATTGAATTAAATTAATTAAATGAGTCTAAGTCCAAATTAGACTCACTTAACACATGAACCAAATTGAGTCCAACTCAATTAGCCTATTTTGGATTACTCTTAATCCAATTTGGTTCATCATATGAACGTAATCATTTAGGTTCATCTAATGAACCTAATCTCCATCTAATTGCCCTTATTATGTGACCCTATAGGTTCTTGTAACGTTGGCAATGCCCCTAAACCCATTTAGGAGCATAAGTAATGAGCGGTATCTAGCAACACATCATTACTACCCAAGTTACAAGAATGTTGAGATCCAACATCACCTTGTGACTACTAATTGTGACTCCTCACAAAATATGACAAGTGTCCTTCTATCCTAGACATCTAGATTGATCAATGTGAGGCATAGACCGTGTCATCCTCTAATCAATCTAAATCTTGAACTCCAAGTAGACTCACTCAATCAAATGAGCTCAATATCCTATATTGACTCATTTGGGCATGGCCATGCACTTCATGGTCTCACTCTATCAAGAATATCGATGTCGCTCCCGTCATATAGGAGGGATATATCCCATCTACATCACTCACATCCCTCTGCATAATTCGTTAGTACCCAGTAATCGCCTTTATAGTCCACCCAGTTATGGGTGACGTTTGACGAAACCAAAGTACATAACTCCTTATGTAGGGATCCATGGTGACTTCAGGTCTAAGGACTAGTAGTCATACTAATAGCCACATGAGAATGTATATGACACTCATATAACGATCCATGATACTTTCTCATGGCGGGTCATTCAGTATACATTCTCCAATGCATACTCATGTGTCAACTTGATATCTCTATATCCATGACTTGTGAGATCAAGTCATCGAGTTGACCTATATGCTAGTCTTATTGCATTAACATTGTCCCTGAATGTTAATACTCGACTAGGAATGATTAAGAGTAGTGTTCCCTATATCATCTCACTATCGGTTCAACTAACCGATTGATATAGGTGAGAACCGTCTACTCAAGGATGTTATTATATTTAGTTTATTTGGCACCAATACAAGTAATTAAGTATAATAACCAAAAACCAAATGCCTTTATTTATATAGAATATGATACAACAAGTCTAAAATACAATCATCAAATGATTGGCTCTAGGGCTCTAGCTAACAAACATATCACTTGTAATTCAAGAGGATTTGCAAGTCTTCATGATACCATTTAATAAGAATATTGTCAAACTTATTTAATTAAATGCATTGGTTTGGAGAAAGCAGCAACACATATGCAATTAATGTGTAGCAAAAATTTAGATTTAATGTTATAATAGATTTTTAGTTGGTAGAGTTAAACTCTAGATTCAATAAGATAGTAGAACTTTTTATACTTAGTTCTACTTTGGATCTAAAAGATAATTTTAAAAGGTTCGACATTGATAAGATTTGTATTCTCATTGAGAAGTATTATATTGAGGACTTCACTATCTAGGAAATGCATAATTTGTAACTCTTAGTTACAAATAAGGTTTTGCCATGATATCATGATTAATGTAATTTTTTAATTAAGATGAATTTATTAATTTTTTTTCCCGAATGCCTAGTATGAATTTTGTAGTCAGACCATCATAAATATTTGATGATGCTGGTGTAATTTCTGGTTTTAAGATAATTCACTCACTCATTATTAACTTTAGTTATTTAAGATGTTCTCTTTGCATGAGTAAGACTTCTCAAACTATCCATTCAAGTAAATTTGTATAATTTTTCTATGTTGCTAATGTACAATCATGTTCCATACTCTTGATTATGAGTATTTTTATGCATTTCTTTGGTATGTTGTAGTTTTTTTGTTGTAAGAGAGTATGCGAGAGAAAACCTTTCTTTGAGATGGAGATCTTGGATGACAAGTTATTACATGCAACATTATTTTAATAACCAGACATTCTACAAGATCCAATCTCAATCAATTATTTATAATTCAAACCAACATATTGTAGCTGATCTAAGTTCTTTTACATGGGACTGTTCTTTCATTTTCTTTGACTCCGTTCAATGCAACCATTGACCTCATATCATTCAACAACATTCTATATGGAATTTATCCACCATTATTTGGTGTAATTTTTGTTTACTCTCTTGGCAGTACAACTTTTAAGTGTTCTTGGTAAGGTAAATTTTCTCGGTTGCTTCATATGTTTGCTTTGACACTCTGCACTTTTATTGTATACACTATGTTCTCCTTAGACACACTGTCATTTCTACTTAGGGCATAGTCACTTTGAATTTCATATAAGAGAAGAAAGAAGCAGATTTCCAATATGGACTCATGAGAATTCGTGAAAATGCTGAGTCAATTGCCTTTTATGGAGGTGAGGAAAATGAAATATGATTTCTACTGCAACGTTTTAAAAGTGCTTTTGAGAATTTAACTATAGATTTCTCTATGCTTCTCGTGTATAGGTTTCTCTATACATTAACAGAAACTCCAAGTTTGTTTATGTCAAGAGTATTAGAGAATTATTAGAGGTCATTCTGCTAGGTGTCTCAATGTCAAAGGCTTCAACTCTTATTGTTATTTTTGATTAAATTTTTCTAGCCCGGGTTGAATTAAATTCCATTATATATATATATATATATATATAATTCTGATGATAATAAATTAGTTATAAAGACTTTGAGCTCTCTAAATTTTAGAGTGCTTAGATGACTGTTATACATTCTAAAGGATCTTTGACTTTTATTTAAATATTGTTAGAATAGTCATGATCGGAGGTAATGTTCTATCATTTTTCACATTTAATTATTTATTTTATTTATTGAGTTTAGATTAAGTTTTTCATACAGAGCATAACATAGTGGCCACTTAGTACACACATTTTTATCAAACACTAATTTTATATAAAAATTCATATTAAAAATAAAATAAAATCTCATATGGATACAAATTTCATCATGATTTCTTTTGATACAAATAAAATTTTACCAAGATTTATCATGATGTTTTGAATTGACTTAGTGATAGTAAGGATTGCTAATAGATAGTGGCTTCAAGAATTATTACATCATTTATAATTATATTTGGAGTGCTAAAGACTTTGAAGAATACTTGAATTTAATTGAAGCCTTTGCATAAATTTTCTTCGTGTCTCCACTTAGTACACACATTTTTATCAAGACGTAAGTTATATAAAAAGTGATATTAAAAATGTAATTTTTATTTTATTTTTAACTTGGAGATGCAATATTTGTTTCATAAGCTATTCGACTTCTTTTTATTTTTTTTCTCTCTCAATCTTGTTATGTGCTACTTGGAATTCCATGTTGTTTATCCTGTTAAAAAATTTATACAAGAACATAACTTTTCCTAACAGTCCATGTACTCTACATAAGTTAAATTTAGATTGCAAACGAAACTTAACATTTTTAATACAAGTTGTTCTTCAGAAGTTAAACTTGGATTGAAAACGGAACTTAACATTTTTACTCCAAGTTCAACCCATGTGTTCTTTAGAAGTTAAACTATATTACAGAAGTTGATTAAATATCTATTTCAAAGATTGACTTCCAGGTTAAACATGGCGAGACACTCGGCTTTCTTGGGTATGAGATCATCCACCACTTCCTAGACAAAGCTTTTCAAAGAAATTGAATATTTAAACTTCTTACAGTAACCTTAGGTTTAACTATAGAGACCACAATAGAAACACAAAATCGAAACATAAAATCGATAGCCTCTTGTGTTGGTATTTCAGGATGCATACAAAGAACACAAACTAATTATACAGCGGAAATAATAACTAGTTATACATTTCTTTGTAACCTAAAGACCTCTTGATTTTCTGCTGTATCCCTCTCCTCTTCTTGGACGTCATGTGGGCGACGATCTACCAAGACGAAGACACCCGACCTTCTCCTTCTTTTCCAAGCTTTCGGCCACCAAAGAATACAAAGTGAAGAGACCTCCTCCTCCTTCTTCTTCTCCTCCAAGCAATCAACCACACGGTGAAGGTCCTTCTCCAAGTGTTGCTAGCCCTTATGAAGAGGAAAGGGAAAAGAGGGAAGAGTCGGCCACAAGAAATTAGAAGAGGAGCCTTAGGTTGTGTTTAGAGAGCATCCCCTCCTCCTCTTTTATAATCTTTGCTAGCGGCTAATAAGGAAAGTTTTTAATAAAATTTTCTTTTATTTGCTATTGTAGATGGTTACAAAAAAGAAAAGATTTTAACAAAATTAAAATCTATCTTTTAAACCATTGTAAATAGCTATAAAAGGAAAGATTATAACAAAATTTTGTTTTAAACAAAATCTTCCTTTTATTCTGGTTACAAAAAAAATGAAAGATTTTAACAAAATTAAAATTCCTCTTTTAACCATTGTAGATAACTACAAAAAAAAAAAGATTTTAACAAAATTAAAATATCTCTTTTAACCATTGTAGATAACTACAAAAAAGAAAAGATTTTAACAAAACTAAAATATCTCTTTTAATCTCTTGTAGAAAGCTATAAAAAGAAAGATTTTAACAAAATTTTTGTTTTCAACAAAACTTCCTTTTCTCTTCTTGTATGGCCGGCCCCATGCTTGGCACCAAGCATGGCTTGGCCGACCCACATCTTGGGCACCAAGAGGGCTTGACCGACCCCTTTCTTGGGCACCAAGCAAGGATGTGGCCGACCCCTCATTTGGGTAAGAAGGAAAATTAAAACGGGTGAACACGAGACTTTATAGAGGCTATAGCAGGGACCGAGAGGAGAAATTGGTTTTGGCCTTCCGATGAGCTTGAGTTTCCTGTGTTCGACCCAAACACCCAACTTAAGTTTATCAGTAATAACTCATACCACTAAAGAGTTATTATTGAACTACCACACCAATCCCATATTACATTATGAGCTCCTTCTTATCATGAGTGTGTTAATCTCTCTGTGTTTAAGATATCAAATGTCCATTAATTAAATGAGTTACTGACAACTCACTTAATTAACATCTAGCTCCAACAGTAGTACCACTCAACTTAATTGTTATGCCGGACTAAGTCCACCTGCAGGGTTTACATGATAATCCTTATGAGGTCTTCAAGAGAACACCATCAACCTAGATAACTAGGACACAATTTCCTTCTATAATCAATAACACAATATAAATAATATTATTTCCCAACTTATCGGGTCTATTGATTTAACGAATAAATCTCACCCATTGATAAATTAAAAAAAATAAATACTAAGTATATATACTTGTTATTATATCGGGATTAAGAGTACGTACATCCATAATAACAGAGGTTTTTGTTCTTTTATATAGTCAGTATAAAAAAAAATAACCTCAAATGATCCTGCTCAATATACATATAGTGTACTAGTGTAATTTTATAGTCAAGACAAACTAATACCAAATTATACTACAACCATTCCAATGGTTTATCCCAATCCATCTTGGTTGTAAGCTATTATTTAAAATTTATAAGGAACTGATAACATGATCTTTTGTGTAACATCATACACCATGTTATCTATAATATAAATTAAAAGGACAACTACATTTAACTAAATGTAGACATTTAACCAATATGATTCTTATTACAAAATAAATGTTCATACAAAAAAGTTAGACTTTTAGTATATATCCTAACACTTCTATCAGGAAAAAAAATGAAATAGTTACATTAATGACCCCACATCCTATAGAGGAAGGTTAAATAGTGGTAGGCACATGGTGAGACCTTTATAGGTGATAAAACTCTAGGATAGACTCTTGATCGATTCAGACTGAATGTCATGTGTTTACCATCTGTGCCAAGCTATGTGACGTGACCATTATAAGGATGAAGCCAAGGGGAATATGGTGAAGGCCACATTCCCCAATTTTTTTAGATCAAAAGATGTAAGACTATAAAAATAAAGGATGAATGTCGACACATGACACGACTTATCCTTCAACATGAACACACATCTTTCACCTCTCATACGACTCAATCTTTGATGACCAATAATGGATTGAGAAACCTCATGATTACTCGTTTATCCTTATTCTTAATATTAAATTAGGGTATTTTATGATTTACCTCGTTTTACATAATTTGAGAATGGATTGTAAAAGATATCTGAGAATGACATAATTATCTTTATACTACAATTAGTAGTAAATTAGGGATGATTTCTTTGATATATTTTCGTTTATTTTTCTAGCAGAAAAGCTGTCCAACAAATTAAAGTTCAGATTAAAATTGTTCACAACGGAATTATCCCAAACGATTTTTCAGTCGAATCCATTCCATCTACTTGTTTCCGAAAAAGTTACTGACGAATTACCTCAGATTCTTATTTCTCAATGTTTTTAATCTTTCTAAACTAAACTTAAACCGATCAAAAGTTAGAATTTCTATATTTTTCGAATCTGAATCAAGTAATTTCTTATTTCTTATTTCTTATTTTTCTCATTGTTCGATTTACAAAACCGCGCCGAATGGTCTGTCGTTGACCGGTCGTCTGCGATCTGTATCAAGCGCTAGATCTGGCTTCCCCAACGCACGCTAGATTCGACTGCGGATCTGCCGTCGATGAAAAAACAGTGGCAATATCTCATCCGTCAAATCCAAATAAAATCTATGTCACTGTCGTAGAGCCCGAAATAAACGGTAGATTAAATGCCTGCTTTTGTTTATCCATCTCTCTATCACGGAGCTGTCTCCATCATTGCTCTTTACTTTAATTTTTTTCTCTCTCTCTCTCTCTCTCTCTTCTCTCGTCGCAGTGCTCCCCCACTCATGCCCTTCTGGCTCAGTTTCCAATATATTCTACTTACTTTTCTTTTAGGGATTCCTGCTCTCATTCATTAATTTTAAATATCAGCTTAATCGGTCAATTTTTGTGAAAAATAATATTAAATCATGTCCCTTATTTATCATAATTATCAGAACACGCCCATGTTATTGAAAAGAACGCTACAATTGCACATAAATTTTGATAGTTAGCCTTTGTGTTTAAATTTATTTAACTTTTATCCTTATAATATATATTAAATATTTATCTACTATTTTTAATATATTATAAATAATTTAAGACTATACAAATTTTAAAATAATTATAATTTTATTGATAAATTATTTATGAATTTTATTTTCCAATATAATTTGTTTAGTTTTGAAATCAAAATTGAAAATAATACAGTTTGTTACTTTGTTTGTTCACGTGGAAAGCGGAAAGCCTAATCTCATCGCTTAGCTGTCAACAATTGAGCCTTCTGCTATAATTATTGGGAATCGAATCATACTTTATTATGGTAAATCAGAATCAACCAGGCCAAGATTAAAACCAAAGTGTTTTTTGGGCCCCTTCTCTCCTTCCTACTTCCTCATTTATTACTCCCTTCCCCTTCCTTACCCTACCTCCCTCTTCTTCTACCATATATGCTCTCTTCAACTGCTTTATCTTATGCCAGTGTTCTTTTGCCCGTTGATCAGTGGTTTTCGTTGGAGGTGGAGCTCCTTGAGGTCCAAATGAGGTTTTTTGGATGGTTGGATTGAGCTGCTGGATTATGGATCCCACTGCCCTACTATTTCCATGCCTGTTCTCTTGGTTTTGTTGGGATAGGGTTGTGGCTTGCATAACTCAGGAGCTGCATCTACCCACCTTCACCCTTGTTTGGACTGAAGGGAGCTCTACATCTTCTTAGATTCCACTGTTTGATTTCTGCAACTTTCTCCATGGAAAATCCACTTGTGTTTTGTTTGACATACTTTAATTTTTTTACTATATTCAAAGGTTTTATGTGGCTTGTTTTACAGAGTTTTTGTTCAAGGAAATACACCTTTATATATATTTTTTCTTCTTATTCTCACATTAGAACTTCAACATGCTTTTTTTTTTTTTCTTGTTTTGCTGAAGCTAGAACGGTATCAGTATTGGAGGAAACCTAGAATCTTGAACTGCTGAAAAAATAATTCTATTGCTAATAATACTGCCCCTTGCTAACTTCTAATTTCTGATTTTCCATTCCATTATCTTGTTCTTGCTTTTTTCAGGGTCATGATGCTAATTATTACAAGGCCAAGCCTTGAGGCTAAGATCAAGGGCAGGTGTTGACTTCTTGCAGGAATTCAATCTGATGACTTGCTAATGCCGCCTTGTTTATTTGTTTGTTTTTTTTTTTTGTGAGTTTATGTCAATGTTAATGAATGGTGGTGGAATCATTTGGATTAACAAATGAGATGATATAACCTGAATATTTGTTTTCTATTGCCTTTCAACATTGATATGCTGGTGGAATCTGTGTGACCACCAGTTTTTATTATGATTATCTTGAAGAAGAGGAGGATGTAGAGCTGGACGGTTCTTTCATTATTTTTTGTCCTTAACCATGAATAATGGAATCTGAGTCTAGATGTTTGTTAATGATAGGTTCTTGTGGAATAAAATAAAAAATAATCTTGTTTCTCTAAAAAGTAGGGTTCGTGGAGCCGTAAGGCGATTGATTATTCTCTCGTGCAGCACTTGCTTTTGCGTGACTGTGTTTTCTTTCTTTTTGTTTTCAGATCAGAGAAATTGTCTAGTACATTTATACCTTCATCAAGCATAAAATTCAAGAAATGAAGTAATAGGATCCTTCAATGCATCTCAATCGTCAAATTATGTTTCCTAAGCATGTTCTAAAGTTTGTTGATTCTGTTCTTGAAAATATTCGGATCTGTTAATTTCTAAAAGCTTATTGCACTAAAAAAAAAAAATACAGTTTTACCGGATAAAATATTTCGTCGGTAGTAATCCGAAATCACCGACGGAATAGTATCTTCCGTCAGTAATATCTAAATTACCGACGGAAAATTTAATTCCGCCGGTATTATTCAGACATTACCGATGGAATATTTAATTCCGTCGGTAATGTATTATTATTATTTTTTTTAAAAAAACCTACACAGATGGAAAAATACTTTTCGTCGATAATTTGTTTTTTTTTTAAAAAAAAAGTTTTACCGACGGAATATATATTTCGTCAGTAAAGTCGACTAAAATAAACCCTAACCCCTTTCCTTTCTTTCCACGCGCGCGGGCAGCTCCTTCCTCCTCCCCGTTCTCGCCGGTAAGACCTCTCACCTCTCTCGTTTTTCTCTTCCTCTCTCTTTGTGCCGGCCGGTGCTGGTCGTTGCCTGCCGCCAGCGGCCTGGTGGCCACTGTGCCTCGCCAGCGACCTCCTGGGCGTTGTGCCGGCCGCCAGCGGCCTCCTGGGCGCTGTGCCGGACGTTACTGTGTCGGACGCTGCTATGCCGGTCACTGCTGTGCCGAACGCTAGCCCTAGCTGTGCCGGATGCCGCCAGTAGCTTGCTGATGGATGTGTCGGATGCTGTTGTGCTGGCCTGTGTCGGTCGTGTTTCTACTTGTTAATTTTTTGATAAATTTTGTGCTAAATTATTTTTATTTTGTAAACAGATAGCATTTGCTGTTCTTCTCCGGTAGACCTTCACATCTTCAGGTATAATTTAGTTTATTGTATTTTATATTATTTAGCATTGTTTAATTTAGATATATGTTATGTACGTATATTTAATCTGTAACATAATATCGTTCTTTTGTTTGTTTTGTGTTTGTACGTTAATCTAAGCTAATTTCTAATTCTCAATTTATTAGTTTTAGATGAAAATGTCTATGAACAAAATTTGGATATACAAACGATTAGAAAAATGAATTTATTAGAGATGATTTTATTGTTGAAGTTGAAGAAAATGTCTAATATGCTTTGCATTTGAATTAAATCCTTTTGGTCTACTTTAACAGTAAATGCGCATAATACGAGTCTACAAAGGGGTTTATGATATTAGTGGCCATGTGCCTTGATTTCTCGATGGTTTTCAGAGGGTCTAGGGATGTATATGGGAGAGTACTTATATATTAGGAATGTATGTAAAATAGGAAACACCACTTCGGGTCTCTTTAAGGGGGCTTCTTTAAGAGTTCTGGAAACTAATCCTCTCTCTATATTGAAGTTTTAATTTTCATCAACATGGGACTTATTTTTCTAATCAATCAATTTGTTATAATTGAAGAAATGGTTCTCAATTCCCTTTTTGGTTGGATTTAACTATATGATTTTGATCTATTAGAGTCCGAATATTTCTCTCAAATATATATAGTCTCCACACCCATATCATTATTTAAATATCTCATTTTTCAAATATTCTAAATCTTATAATTAAATATTTCATCAACTAAATATTTATGGACCACACCCATCAAATATTTTTTACTTTCAAATATTTTAAATTTTAAAATTAAATATCTCAAAAATTAAATATTTATGATCCCACAAATATTTTATTAATTTATATTTAATTTTACATTTAAATATAATTAATCTTATTTAAATATAAAATAATAAAAAGAAATAAAAAATAACGTGCATTGAATTTAAAAATATAATAAAAAAAATTAAATGAAGGAATCGTAGGCCCCATCCAAGTACCCACCTCCTTGTTACAACTTTTTATTATTTTTTTTTATTTTTTTTAACAAAAATAAGAAATCATCGAGATATTTGAGATGAAAGATATTTAAAGAAATATCTTTTCCAAATATTACTGAGTATATGCCCATGGCAATATAAGTTAAGTTGTGTTTCCTATATCTTGGTATGTGCATTAAATGTGAAGAAATTTGACTAGTGGACATAAAGCTTGTAAAACTTATTGACTCATAAAGATCGAGTTATGACCTTGACTAATTATGGAGATTGTGTGCTTGATGTTGAATCAAGTAGTGAGAGAGCTTCGGAACAGCTTAGAATATTTGATGATATAAGACATGGAACAAGGTGCGATCATAGAGTTTAGGAGAAACTCATGGACTCCTAGTCGAAGGCTTGTTGCAATCCGAGGGATCATTGAGGTTGGGAGGAACTCGATGGACTCAAGAGCATAAAGGATGGAGCAAGTGGAACGCTTGATGGTTCGATGGCCTGGATCAAGGGAGTTGAAGAGGAGAAGATATGACAGTCATGAGAAATTACAAAAGTGAATGAAAGCATTATTATTATTATTTTTTTTACTTTTAGGTGGCAACATAGCAATATAATATGTGTTTACATAGGTAGGGACTTGATGGTTCCTAGTTATGTTTTGTTGATTGATTTGGTCAGACTTTTCCTAGGTAGGGACTTGATGGTTCCTAGTGGATTTGTGTGGTTGACACGCTAGATGCAGAAGAGAGATTTTCAAACCATGTTATATTAGTGTTAGTATGGTGTTTTATTTATTTATTTTATTTATTATACTTGACATGTCGATGACATATGAACCCACACTCGTATTACTAATCTTACGTTTGTTTTTGGTGGTGCGAGCAATCAAATGATTTAGATAAATGATAATCAATATTATGATCTATTATTTTAGTTCTTACATTCTCTCGTACGATTAAATATTGAATCATATTATATTTTACATAATATGAGTTTGAATTTATTTCTAGTTTTGATACAATTTCTCTTATATTAGTGATATTATATTTAATATGATATTTTGGAGACCAAGGTGAACCATGGACTCGAGTCAAATCCATCTAACTTGAGCTCAGGGCTTGGGTAAAAGGGGGATTGATCTTGTTCGTTCATTCATATCTCACTGAAAAAATAGATTTTTTTGGGATGAATTTTAAGATTTTTTTTTTAAAAAAATCATCGCAAAATAAATTTGCGATGAATTTTGTGATAAAAATTTTTTTATTGCTAATAAGGCATAGTCAAATTTTGCGATGAAAATATATAAATTCATCGTAGAATTTACTATGAATTGTATTTTCATAGCAAAATTTGTTACAATTTTGTAACAAAAAATGAATACAGATTCATCGTCAATCTGCTAATTTACCAAATCTATGACAAATCCTATTTTTATCATAGATTTGATGACGAATTCATGGATTCGTTGTCAAATTTATCCCAAACGATAAAATTTTAGCCAGAACTTAGGTCATTTCTTAGTTTTATTATGTTAATAAAGTACATCAACCATTTCAAAACTTGTTTATATAACACATCGTATTTAACATTAACATCCAACCCATCATATTTAACAACACATCCTATTCCATAACATACGCATCCTATTTATATTTAAAACCAAATATACAATCATACAAGTCAAAAGCTGTCAAAATGAAACCAAATAAACAAATCAATAGGTTACAAATCAAATCCATACAAGTCAATAGGTTACATCACCAAATTATGTTCTTCTTCCATGACAAACACTTTCTTCTCCTTCCATTATTCTTCTTTTCCTGCATAAAAATAAACAAACAAAAAATATCATTTATAAAAAAGAAAGAAAAACCTATATTCATGAACTTCTTCTAATCTATTGAGCACTTTTCCCAATCGATTTAACATAGAGAATACTATGCTTTGCGAAATCTCTCTCTAATTGATTACCTAATTGATTGACCTCAGGATGAATCGATCACCAGATCGATTCACCACGTGCATGTCCCATAGAGATGCGCTCAATCAATTAGAAGATCGATTGACGCAACTCTCAATCGATCACTTAATCAATTACCCAACCCTAACTTACTTAACACAAGTCTAGGGTTCCCTTGCCTAATCTCCGATTAACCATGATCTGTTGGGACTTCTCCACCAAGTGTCTGGTTAACCTTTTGACCCACTTGGACTTTGCCAACTTTTTGTTGGACTTCCGATCACCAAGTGTGATTCTCCTTGATTCACTTGGATTTCCCTCTTGCCTAACCACAGTTAGGACTTAATCTTGCCAATGTGTAGTCCCTCTTGACCCACTTGGACTTTCCTTTGCCTAATCATAGTTAGGACTTTCCTTTTCGAATGTGCGATCTTCCTTGATCCATTTAGACTTGCTTGCCCATAGTTAGGACTTTCCTTGTCAATGTGTGGTCCTCCTTAACCCACTTGGACTTTCCTTGCCAATGGGAGGTCCTCCTTAACTTGCTTGGACTTTAATTTCCTTTGCCTAGTCGCAGTTAGGACTTTCCTTGCCAACATGCTGTCCTCCTTGACCCACTTAGACTTTCCTTTGCTAACCGTAGTTTGGACTTTTCTTGTCAACATGCGGTCCTCCTTGACCCACTTGGATTTTCCTTTGCCTAATCACAGTTAGGGATTTTATTACCAATGTGTAGTTCTCTTTGACCCACATAGACTTTCCTAGCTAACGTGCGGTCCTTCTTGATCCATTTGGACTTTGCTTTACCTAACCATCGAGTTAGGACTTTACCCTTGTCTAACATTTAGTTAAGACTTTACTAGTTAAGTACATGCCCTCCTTGACCTTTCTTACATATGTCCCACAACATATTATCTAAACATACTGTCCACAACATATTGTCCAAATATCAAAACTTAAGCTTGAATCCATTCGAGCTTAGTCAAACTGGTTAACTTTGACCCAAGGAATGATTGCACTAACAATCTCCCTGTTAGAATTGGGATGCCCTAAGGCAATCGCCTTATATTTTTTTTATTTATTTGATAAGTATAGATTCACTATTTGAGTGTATATTATATGTTTGATTGTCTTAAATTTATTTACTAAATATCTATAATATAATTCATAGCATGAGAGAATTTGTGATTGGATCGTAATTAGTAATTATCTCTACATGTGTAATTATGAATATATTGAAATTTCCTTAGTCGTCAAATTGATGCATTCGAACATCATTAATTCTATAAGACTGGCATGAGTTATACTCCTTGGTTCGGCCAAGCAGCTATTTTTTTCATTGGCTAGAGACATTGGGATGTCGAGAGTTAAACATAGATGCTGGTTATGGTAACTAGTTCATTGGAGTGACTCGCTGTAAGACTTTATATGGTTCTCTCTCTCTCTCTCTCTCTCTCTCTATATATATATATATATTGTATGTCTATGAAGTTTTACTGTAACACGAGTGCAAGTTTCCTTCAACATGAGGTATACAGGTCATCTTGGTCATGGAGACATACTTTGACATCTTAATCAAGCATCTCATTGAGATGTGGGTCTGAGATGATTGGATATAAGTTGAACTGTCTGAAGGTGTTTGAGTATCCCACAGAGGATTCACCGCTCCTTGCGAGGAGACGTATACTCTATGGTCACTCATTAGGATTATTATTTAAAGTCATTGGTCAAAACATCATATGTTAAGAGTGAGAGATTCTTGTACATATGTATGAGTAATTTGAATCCGTAAAATGAGGAAGTATTACTTGGGCTAGGTATAACGTAGTCAACCTAGTGGGGACAAGACACATAGACCATGTCCTGAACTAAATGGGTGTAAGATGAGTGAAAGGAACGAGACACGACTCACTGTAGCTATTGAAGGGTTTAGAATTAATTCTAAGATCAACTATGATTTTTCGACTATTTGGAGATCATGATGTACTACTAGGTGCCACTCATGATCGTTCTATAATTAAGTAGTTAATTATGGACGATTAAGATAAATCGAAAACCTATTAGTTTACACGCACTAACGAGTCTCTAAAAGACGTAAAACAAGTTAAAAAAATAGGATTCTTAGATCAAGAGATAAAATATTTAGTTGGATCATGCATAAGATAAATATGGAAATATTTGTCGCAATGTAAGTTCGGATGAACCACATCTCTTATGGAAGAGTTGGACCATATTTGGTTTAATCATGAATTAGTCATGTACCACCTTGGTTTAGTTGTGAACCAAACCAAGGAATTAATGAGTTAATTTTTGGTTAAGGGATAATGGGTTGGATTTGAGCTTCTAATCCAACTCATTAATAAGTGCTATATATTTATATGATTTTGAGAAAATTATGCACATGAGATCATTAATTGGCTTGTAAGGTTTTTAGAAAACCTTAATCTAATTTCTCTTCTCTTCTCCCTCTCCCCTCTCTTTTTGCCACCACCAACAAGGGGAAGCCCTTCCCCTTGTTGTCGTGACCACCACAAGGAAGATATCTCTTCCTTGTGTGCTTCTCTTCATCTTTCTCTTGATCCCTCTTCTTCATTTATGGCTAGTAACTTCCAAATGAGAGGCTTGTACTCAGAGAGTTGTCTTGAGGAGCTCGGCATGGATACGAATAGAGGTGAGGTTTGACAACGTCGATACGGTTGATGCCCTTCTCGTTACAGGTCATTCGTAAGGTACACTTAGCATAAATTGACTTTCTGTAAAAAAAAATTAATTATACAATCATGTTTGACATGTTGTATCTTTATATGCCTATGGTGCATGTGATGTAATAATTTATAAATTATTATTATTTTATTTTTTGCTATGCATGTTTATGAAATATGTTTTAACACACATCACATTGGGCATATCCCAACACTCCCAACAAATGGAAGTCCTAGTGAGGCTAGGTAAACATAGTTGGTAACTAGGTTAAGTCCAAGTTGGGTTAATTGAAAGCTAAACACTTGGCACGAGTGAAGTCCTAGTTGGAAACTAGGCAAGGAAAAGTCCATGTGGGTCAAATAGGGCTGCATGTTAGCTAAGGAAAGCCTTAATTTAGGCAGGGTGAAATTCTACCGAGTCACTAATCCTAATTGAGGTTAGACAAGAGAAAAACCTAAGTGGGTTCAGGAGGGCAACACTTGGTGATCGAAAGTACAATAGGAAGTTGGCAAGGAGAAAACCCAAATGGGTGAAAGGTTGATAGAACACTTGACATGAGATGAAAAGTCCAAGTGGATCAAGGGTTGACTGGACATTTGGTGGGAAAGTTCTAATAGGTCATGGTTAATCGGATATTGGGCAAGGGAACCTTAGAGTTAGATTAAAAAAAGTTAGGGTTGGACAATCAATTCAGTTAATTAATTGGCCCTAAGTAAATTGATTAAGGTAATCGATTAGGAAGGTTCTTGCGAGAACACAGAAAGGGCCAGAATTGATCAACCAATCGATTGGGCTGTAGCCAATCGATTTGGACTTTCTATCTATCGAATGAAGGAGTTCAGAATCGATTAGGTAAAGTGCCTAATCAATTAGGGTAGGCTTGAATCAATTAGGCTGGTTGATAAGTGTGAAGTATATAGGGTTTTCATAGTATTTTCGCACTATATTTGACCCACTTGTGTATGTATAATTTGATATAACTTGGTTTTATGTTTCGTTTTTATATGAAAAGACCAAGCCAAAAGCCCTGCCCTACCATGGGCGATCGTGGCAGGCTTTGCCGCCACGCCACAACTTTGCTTGTGGTTAGCGGCATGGGTCGTGGCAGTCTCGGCCGCCACACAATGGGTGCCTGTGGCTAGCGCCACAAGTGCTCGTGGCCAGTGCCACAGGCGCCCATGGCCAGCGCCACAAGCGCCCGTGGCCAGCGGGTGCCCGTAGCAAGTGTCACGAGCAGTGGCTACTAGATCTGAGATTTCTCGGATGATATGGCCACCCGTGCCTAGCCCACGAGCTATGTCACGCGACCGACCTTAAAGCCTATAAAAGGGGATTCAATTAGATCAGTTCAGAGCACTAGGACAAGAGGACTTTGTCCCCCTCATTGGGAGAGGTTTTCCCCTCTTAGAAAAACCCTAGATGTATCATCTTCATCTACTCCGGTGATCCATCCACCTCCGATGCAAGGGAACCACACCAAAAACATTGGGAATCTTCTCCCTAAGCATTTACTATTTCTATTCTCTATTTTGATTTGTGTGAATTCTCTCATTAGTGTCTTTGGATTGTAATGCCTTTGTTATGGAGTAGCTCTCATGATTCTAGGATATAGGGAGTAGCCCTTTTATTATGTGAATATATTTTTAGGTAATCTATATGTTTGCATGTTTCTTGTTAGATGAAATGTGTGTTTATAGTCTGGATCTACCGTATTAACATGATCTTGTGCCAAAATCATGAGATTCATATCCCATGAGAGATTAGGGATGTACCAATAGGAGAACCCAACCCTCCGACCTATATAAAATTAAGACGCAGAGAGTCAGATACGAAAGTGGAACTCGATTTATTGCAAGGAACCCTAGGCCATCAAAGAACTTAATGGATCATACATAATACGTTAGACGATTAGTGTTGATATGCCAATATAAAAGTAAAAGTTTATATTGGATACCAATGGATGGTCTACCTACATAAATACATATTGAGAATAGGAAACTAAACATAGATTAGGTGTTTACAATCATTTGGGTGAAATCGAAGTCCTATAATTATCTTCACCACTTCCTTCTCTCGGTGATCTCACTGTCATTTCTTGTGATAACACTACAACAAAAATATTAAAAGACAACGGTTAAAAACCGTTGTCGTAGGCCCTTAAAAACTGTTATAATTGGCAGTGTTGTTAAATGTGCGGTAAAAGACAACGGTTTAAAACCGTTGTCTTTGACCACATTAGACAACAGTCATGAAACGGATTTAAAGTGTTGTCTTTTAATACCAAAGGCAACAGTTCTGCAACAGTATAAAATCGTTGTAATTGCCAATTTTATAATAATTTGATCGCAGATATGCTTTTGTCAACAAATACACTGTTGTCTTTCTTCAAAATTTAGTTTAAAATCATTGTCTTTGAATACTTTTCAGAACGGTTAAAAAATCATTATCTATGTTGATTAGAAAATGCATCGCGAATATATAAAACATTATAATTTTTTTGCACACAAACTGGTACAACATATATACATTCACAAAAACCGTTTTCAACATATATACATTCAGTTGTCTTTTATACATCTTGTCTCAATCAAAAACTGGTACAACATATATGTACATTCACTTAAGTTTATAAACTTCTACAATTACTATAAGCTATCCAAACATGACCACAAGTAGTTTATCAGACCACAACCACAAAAGATGAGACCACAAAATTAAGTTTAGCAGACCACAACAATCTTCACGTACTGGTCCGTTTTCTGCATATAGAATTTCATAGACTTAGCTTGCAAACCCAGCTTTCTCCCTTTTCTGAAAATAAAATATAGTTAAAGCCATAGAAAAAAGTAGAAACATGCATGTATAAATTGATAATCATTGCAAACTGATAATTGAAACAGATAAATCTAATAAACCACTACAAACTAAATTGATAATTGAAACAAACAAGCCCCAAAAGTAGAAAACTTATCAACATGTATAAATAATTATAAACTTCTTGCAGCTTTACATCTTTTGTATAGTAGAAACCAAATTGTGAAGTACGTACATAAATTTGGACCTTCTAAAATGTTGAAGTAAAAGAATGGTCAAATAAGCACGAGAAACGTTGCCGCTTCACATTTTCATGAGTAGTCAAGAAAGTGAGCATGAAAAAAGTTGATGAATATATAAACTTGACATTATATCTTAAACCATGTATTATGTGAAAGCAGCTAGATCGAATAGCTAATAGCAGCAATAGAAAGAAGGAATCATAGAGGAAGTCATGTACCTTATGTCTCAACATTACAGCAGCAACACTCTAGTAAGATCTCAAAGCTTGAGGATGTGCAGTTTGCATAAAAATCACAAAGCAGTATACTGAGCAACTACCTTTTTCATCAGTATCTAAGTCGCATGCACCCTTTCTGAATATTGCTTCAAGTTTCTATATGCGTTCATCTTGATTTGATATGCGTGAATTTTGTTCGACGATGCATGCATTTTGTTCTGAGATTAATATCTTTGCCTCCATCAACTCCTTTTGCTGAATGATAAACTGCTCATCAACAAGATGTTTCTTCACTATGCTGCCAACATTAAAATATAATGTTGGAGTGACATGGCCTCCAACACCCCCCTCACACGCTCAGAATGCTCCTCAGATGAAAGTGCTTTTGAAAGGATATCCGTGTTTGCCTCTTCTAAGTGCAACTTACCCTCCTGTTTTTGTTGCACATGATCATCCTGTCATGCAAAAGAAAACAAAATAATTACTGGTACAGAATAAATTACTGGTAAATAACTCCCCATTAAGTATTAACACTAATATGGATATACATTTGTTTTAAAATTGCCAATGGTGATTTGCTAATTATTTTACTGGTTGTGTATGTATACAAATACAATTTTACTGATTGTGTAGAGTTTTCTGAAAAAAAGGGAGAGCACAGATGATCAGCATGAGAACACTACTGTCACAGCTTATTCTGTAGTGCAACTATCCATGCAAAATTTTGCTGAAAATAAGCAGATGCAGATTTTGAAGAAATGATTTTAATGTAGATGCAGATTTTGATGCAGAGAGATTAGCGCACTCATGATAAGAAGGAGCCCATATTGTAATATGAGATTGGTGCAGTAGTTCAATAATAATTTTTTAGTGGTATGAGTTATTATTGATGGACTTGGGTTGGGTGTTCGGGCCGAACACAGGAAGCCCAAGCCCATCAGGAGGCCTAAACTAATTCCTCCTCTAGGTCCCTGTTGTAGCCTTTATATAAAGTCTCGCATCCACCCATCTATAACTTGGTTTGGTTTAACTTGGTTTAGTTTAACTTAACTTGGTTTGGTTTAACTTGGTTATAGAAAGAGAGATTTTTTCTAAACAGAATTTGGTTAGAGAAAGAGAGATTTTTTCTAAACAAAATTATATTATTTTTCTTTCTTTGTAATCGACGGCAAGCCTATAAAAAGGAGTAAGTGGTGGCTCCTAAAACCTAATTTTCCATAAGCCCCTTCTCTCCTTGTGGTCGGCGCCCCTTCTCCAACTAGGGTCGGCGCCCCTCTCTTCCTCCTTGCTTGTGGCCGACGCCCCTTCTCCACCTAGGGTCAGTGCCCCTCCCCTCCTCCTTGCTTAGGTCTGTCGCCCCTTCTCCCTTGGTGGGTGGCGGCTTGAAGAAGAGGAAGAAGAGGAAGAATAAGAGAAGGAAGAAGATTAGAAGGTTCCCCATCCTAGAGCCTCCTTTTGTAGCTGGCGGTTTGGAAACTGAGAAGAGAAGGATGGTGGTGTTTGTTGGTGCTACTCAAAATTTCGTTCTGTTTCCCCTGTACAAAAATTTATACAAGCATAGAACTTTTCCTAGCAACTCATGTGATTTTCAGAAGTTAAACTTGGATTACAAATGAAACTTAATATTATTAATCCAAGTTCAACCCATGTGATCATCAGAAGTTAAATCATATTACAGAAGTTGATTAAATATCTATTTCAAGGATTGGCTTCCAGGTCGTTGGCGAGGCACTTGACCTTCTTGGGTATGGGATCATCCACCACTTCCTAATCAAAGCCTTTCAAAGAAATTGAATATTTAAACTCCTTACAGTAAACCCTAGGTTAAACTACAAAGACCTCAATCAAAGCACAAGATCGCTAGCCTCTTGTGTTGGTACTTCATGATCCATACAAAGGAAAAATAAACTAGTACACAGCGAAAATAATTAACTAGTTATACCTTTCTTTGTAGCTTAAAGACCTCTTGATCTTCTGCTGTATTCCTCTCCTCCTCTTGGACGTCATATGGGCGACGATCTACCAAGACGCAACAAACCACCCAAGTCCTTCTTTCTTCCAAGACTTTCGGCCACCAAGGGATCAAAGCTAGGAACACCACCTCTTGTTCTTCTTTCTTCCTTGCAACCCGCTGGCCACAAGATGGTTGAAGCCTCTTGATGCCGCCAACCTTAGGTGAGAAAGCAAGGGAGAATAAGAATATGAGGGGGCGATCACAAGGAGAATAGAAGAGGAATAGAAATTATGTAGATGATTATTTCCTCTAAGGCACCATCTATTCTCTTTTATAATCCTTGGTAATGGCTAAAAAGGAAAGATTTTAACAACAATTAAAATCTCTCTTTTAAATTTCCTATTGTGGATGTCTACAAAAGGAAAGTTTTAAAATTAAAAATCTCTCTTTTAAACATTGTAGATGACTATAAAAAGGAAAGTTTTTTAAAATTAAAATCTCTCTTTTAAATCATGGTTACAAAAAAGGAAAGTTTTAACAAAAATAAAATCTCTCTTTTAAACCATTGTAGATGGTTACAAAAGGAAAGATTTTTTTAAATTTAAAACTCTCTTTAAAATCATGTGGATGATTTCAAAAAAGGAAAGTTTTTAAAATTTAAAATCTCTCTTTTAAAACATTGTAGATGGCTACAAAAAGAAAGATTTAAAAAAATTAAAAGCCCACTTTTAAACCCATCTTGGTCGATCCCTTGCTTGGTACCGACCACCCCTTGCTTGGACACCAAGCAAGGGGTGGCCGACCCCTTGCTTGGGCACCAAGCAAGGATGTGACCGGCCATAAGGATGACTTGGGTGGATGCGAGGTTTTATACATAGAGGCTACAACAGGAACCTAGAGGAGGAATTGGTTTTGGCCTCCTGATGAGCTTGAGCTTCCTGTGTTCGACCCGAACACCCAACTCAAGTTCATCAATAATAACTCATACCACTAAAAAGTTATTATTGAACTACCGCACCAATCTCATATTACATTATGAGCTCCTTCTTATCATGAGTGCATTAATCTCCCTGTGTTTAAGATATCGAATGTCCATTGATTAAATGAGTTACTGACAACTCACTTAATTAACATCTAGCTCCAAGAGTAGTACCACTCAACTTCATTGTCATCTCGGAATTAAGTCCACCTACAGGGTTTACATGACAATCCTTATGAGCTCCTTAAGGGGGCATCATCATCCTAATAAATAGGACACAGTTCCTTCTATAATCAACAACACACCATATAAATAGTATTATTTCCCAACTTATTGGGCCTATTGATTTAACGAATAAATCTCACCCTTTGATAAATTAAAGAAATAAATACTAAGTACATGTGCTTGTTATTATATCGAGATTAAGAGTACGCACATCCATAATAACAGAGGTTCTGTTCTTTTATGCAGTCAGTATAAAAGGAACAACCTCAAATGGTCCTACTCTATACACACATAGTGTACTAGTGTAATTTTATAGTCAAGATAAATTAGTACCAAATTATACTACAACCATTCCAATGGTTTGTCCCAATCCATCTTGGTTGTGAGCTTCTATTTATTAATTTATAAGGAACTAATAACATGATCTTGTGTGTGACACAACACACCATATTATCTACAATATAAATTAAATGGACAACTGCATTTAACTAAATGTAGACATTTGACCAATGTGATTCTCATTTCAAAATAAATGTTTATACAAAAGCTAGGATTTTAATATACATTCTAACAGTGTTGTCTTAGTAGATCGTCGCCCACATGACGTCCAAGAAGAGTAGAGGAATACAATAGAAGATCAAGAGGTCTTTAGCTACAAAGAAAATGTACAACTAGTTCTTTAATTCTGCTATGTAATTAGTTTGGTTTTCTTTATATCGATTTTGAATACCAACACAAGAGGCCAGCGATCTTGTACTTCGATCAAGGTGTGCTTTGATCCATCAATGTAACGACCCAAAATTCCTCATTACGAGTCCTAATAGTACATAAAAATATTTAGAAATGCTTTAGAAAAATTTTAGAGATTTTTAGAAATTTTTAGAGTATTTTTACGTAATTTTTGGAGGTCGTTTGGTATTTTTACTAAATGTAAGAAGTTTTGACAAAAAAATGTCCAAGCTGAGATTCAAACCTGACACCTTCGGCCGAACCAAGCTTTAAACGAGTCCGGCTGACCAAGTGTGCAAGCAATCGTTGCTAATTAAAGGAAGCATGAAATATATTTAAGTATTAGAAGTTGATAACAGGAAATAATAGGAAGAAAAAGGTTGCAGCCGAGATTTGAACCCACGAGCCAAGCTTTAAGCAACGCGCAACTGACCAACTGTTCCAGCGGGCATTACAGATTAAAAACGGAGAAAACTCTATTTAAGCAGTAGTTAAAGAATAAGAGATAAATTGGAATAAAAAAGGTTCGGCTGAGAAATCGAACCCGCGACCCCTAATTTTAGTAAAGCGCGATTGACCAACTATTCTAGCGAGCATTACAGATTAAAGTAGGAGAAAAATCTATTTAAGCAGTAGTTAAAGAATAAGAGATAAATTGGAATAAAAAGGGTTCAGCTGAGGAATCGAACCCGCGACCCTTGATTTTAGCAAAGGGCGGCTGACCAAGTGTTCCAGCGAGCGATATTGATTAAAAGAAGGAACAGAATTTATTTAAGTAGTAATTAATAAATAGGAAATAAATAGGAGAAAAAGGATTTGGCTAAGGAATCGAACCCGCAACCTCTGACCGGGGGGAAATCCGGCGGACCAAGAATGCAAACAGATAAATCTGTTTAGAAAAGTTAGAAAAATTTATTTAAGGAGTTAACAGAAATATTAAGTTATAAAAGGGATAAGTTGATGCTCTGTATTCCCGTGACCTAAACCATTCTCTCCTTCTCTTCTGCATGCGACGACGGAGCTCGGGCAGAAAACAAAAGGGAGTTAGGGCATCGTCTCCGGCGGCCGGCCAAGGTCCTAGAAGCCCTTCTTGTTCGGTTGTGAGTCCAAGAAGCAAGATAATTGCTTCTCACCTGCAGTAGGAGTAGTTTCGGACCTTTGTTCTTCTTGAATTCAAAGCATGAGAAGCGCTTATAGTACAGATTTTTAATTAAGCCTATAGTGCAGATTTTAATTAAGCTTATAGTGCAGATTTTTATGTAGGCTTATAGTGCAGATTTTAATTAAGCTTGTAGTGCAGATTTTTAATTAAGCCTATATTGCAGATTTTTATGTATGCTTATAGTGCAGATTCTAATTAAGCTTATAATGCAGATTTTTATGTAAGCTTATAGTGCAGATTTTAATTAAGCTTATAATGCAGGCTTTTAATTAAGCTTATAGTGCAGATTTTAATTAAGCTTATAATATAGATTTTTATGTAAGCTTATAGTGCAGATTTTAATTAAGCTTATAGTGCAGATTTTAATTAAGTTTATAGTGCAGATTTTTGGTGGAATTTATAGTGCAGATTTTAATTAAGCCTATAGTACAGATTTTAATTAAGCTAATAGTGCAGATGTCTATGTAAGCTTATAGTGCAGATTTTAATTAAGCTTATAGTGCAGATTTCTTTAAAGTTTATAGTGCAGATTTTTTTGTGGAACTTGTAGTGCAGATTTTTGGTGGAACTTATAGTGCAGTTTTAAAAAAAAAAAGATTATAGTGCAGTTTGGTTAAGTATTATGGTGCAGAATTTATGTTTGCATAGTATGCAGAAATAGTGTAGCATAGAATGCAGAATCTTGATTAGTATAGTATGCAGAATTTTGATTAGCATAGTATGCATATTTTTATTTATGCATTTTAAGGTTAGAATTTGTTTAAATATTTCAATTTTTAAAAAAGCATTCTTTTATTAGAGGTATTAACAAGTATAAGAAAGATAAACAAAAGAAAGAAAAAGGCCAAGGCCTTAAGTAGATCCCAAAGTCAAGACTTTAGGGATTTTGGCACATAAGGTGCTTATTAAAATGTCGAGACATTTAAAGAAGAAGTAATTAAGATATTTTACTTTGAAGAGGCTAGTACCCAACTTCCGAGGTTGTCATTAAACAAATCCAGGTGTCCAATTCCGAGGTCTTGGCCCTAGTAGACCGAGGTTTGCTCTTTTAGGATTGGTGGCTCGCTACCCCAACCTATTAGGGAACGCGCATAAGATGGTACTACGCCTGGACCCAAGAGAAGTTGATTATTATTTTGAAGTATTAAAGTATAAGTTTTTTTTAAACAAAAGAAACAAGCTTCATATAAGTTTAGAATTCAACAAGTTTAGTTTTCCTATATGCTGACATGTTGTTTAGATTTGCTTACATGTTTAGTATTTCAGTATGCTATGTTTCTTTTGCTATTAGATGAGCATTTAGTTTCTAGATTTCTTCTAGCAACATGCATATTCGAGTTTTGTGAGTTAGATAGCGCTTACTAAACAATTTTGCTTATAGTTGCATTTCCTCTTACTACAGATAGAGAAAAAGAAAAGCTATAGCAAAGGAAGGCGACAAGGAGGTGTGGATGGATGTGTGATGCCTGGACTATAGAAGCCTTGGGATTTAGCATAAGAATTTATTAACAAAGAGTTGAGTAGAATGTATTAGATGAGTCATTTAGTCTTCCGTTGCTAGTTAATTATATGTTTTGAGTTCTCCGAGAGTTTTAAGAATTACTATCAACATGTGTGCAATGTTAGTTAAGATAAGTTAGTAGTCCAGTAGCGCCCCGCCCTCACAGACAAGTAGTGAGGAGGGTGGGGTGTTACAATCAAGAACTTTCTTGATTGATCAAACACATGTTTGATCGAACATGTGAGTTGCTAGGAAAAGTTCAGTTCTTGTACAATTTTTTTGTATAGGGAAATTTAAATAAAATGAAATTCCAACGCCTTTAATGGTCAAGGGGGAGAATCCTAACGAGGATTCAGAAGGTAAAACTGTCAATTCTAAGTTTAAGGTTCATATAAAACCACATCGAATGCTTCAAGTGCAAAAAGATGGAACACTACAAATCTCAATGTCCGAAGAGAAGACCCAAAGATTCAGGGGGAACAGTTATAATAAATAAATTTAAATTATATGAAAATTTGCATGCTTTAGGTCTTTCTTGTTTAAATTGTAATAAGAAATTAAAAATGCATGAAAATCCTACATCAACATTACTTAACAAAACTAATTTAATTAATAAAAATTTAAATAATTCAAATAAAATTGATCAAATCAACCCAAACCTTAATCAAGATCTAGATCTAATTAATCAGAATTTATTTATTCAAAATAAATTTAATTTAAATCAAAATAATATTTATCTAAAATTAATTAACAATAAACAAAATTCAACTAAAAATTCAGAAAATAAAAATAAGAAACTAAACTATAAATTAAATACAAAATCAAATTTTAGAAAATTAGAGAAACAAAATAATCTTTTGAAAAATAAAATTGATAAACTAGAAAATATTATTAATAATTTTATAAACTCACAAAATATAGATTTAAGCTACAAATCAAAACCAAATCTAAAACAAAACTTCTACAAACCTAATTATAATCATGTACCATTTAATTATAAAACTAATCAATAATAACAATAATGTTAAAATAATAGTAAAACAATAATAAAACAACAACAATATAACAATAATATTAAAACAATAATATTAAAAAATAAAATATTATTAAAACAACAGTAAAACAATAATATAAAAAAATAAAACAATAATAAAACAACAACAATATAACAATAATATTAGAACAATAACAACAACATCAACAATACTAACAATTGCTATCATGCATGACTTGTTTGAATTGTTTGACTTGCCATGATCATGCATAATTATTTGTTATATAACATGTCATGCATCTTCTCTTAATTTAGAACGGTTAGTTAAAAAGGTTTAACAAACCCTAACAACGTAGCATCAGAATGGATTGGGATGACAGTACGTCAAGGAAACTTTGTTGAAGGCATGTCTAGGCTAAATCTTGTGTATTCTACCTAGTGCACTAGCTTAGTGGATCTGACCGAAGCTATGCCAATTAAACATGGGCTAGTTAGACCAAAACTTAGTATTAGAAGGTCATATGTCTCACCACTGAACTGAAAACTTATCCTTAGGAAGCTTATTTGATTAATTCAAAACTAAGTTTGAATCTAACATGGGTTGAATAACCTTTTCAAAATTCAAAATTCTTAACTAAAGTTTAACTTAATTATTAAAACTTAATTACATTTAATTAATTATTAATTTAAAAACTTAATTAAAATTAAACTTAACTAAGCTATTAAAAACAATCAACTTAATCATTAAAAATTTAATTAAACAAATTTAAAACTCAAAAATTAATCAAAACTTAATAAAATAAATAAAATATAAATTAAATGATTAATCATTTAAACTTTAACTTACTAATTAATGTACATTCAATTAATAGATTATCTTAACAATTTAAATTTAAAATTTAAAACTTAATTTCAACTAAAATTAAAATAAACATAATCTAAACTTAACTTAAATTAACTCAAGTGTAATTAAAAAAGCAAACTAAATCAACTTTAAATTAAAACTAAATTAATTGATTGATTAACCCAAATCTTTAACTAATTTACCTTAATAGACATAATTAATCTTTAATAACTATAATCAATAAATAAAATTCTTTAACCTTAACCAATATTAAATCAATAATTAATGAGTTTAACTTAATTTTATTAATCATTAACTTTACAATTTAACTTAATATACTTAATTAAATCTTAATGAATGTCAACTTGAAATCTTAACTTTAATCAACTAATTAAGTATTTTAACATTAAACAAATTTAAATAAAATTTATTCTTAAATCTTTACCTTAACTATTATTTATTCTTAAATAATTCCTAAGAAACTAATTAAATTAATCCTTAATTAATAATATTTCATGATCAATTAAACCATAACTATTAATTATGAAACTTTAATCAACAATTAAAATAATAATCAACCTTAATTGAAATAAGCAATAATTAATCCAACAATTATAAATTATATTTTTATAATCATACTATATAGAACTCAAAATATTAATTAATAAACTAACTTTGAATTATTCAAAATTAAATTTAACTAAATCATTAATCTAAAAATCAATCTATATAAATTTACCATCACGATTAAAATTACATTAATAATCTTGAATTTACTTAATTAACGTTAAAATAATCCTAGATTAATTAGTTAATCTTAAACTAATAAATTAACAAAACATTATTAATTCAATTAATTCATACTATAATAATAATAATGTTACCATTAATATCAATTTAATTAATCTCAATAATTTAACCCAAATTTAACTTAAAATAATCAAAGTTAAGCTAAAATTCAAATTTTTAAAGTTATCTCATATAATTATAGGATTACCATATTTGAAAATTTAGAATGGGTAAGATGCTAAGAAAATTAAATTTTAAAATATTTTTTTAAAATATTTTTGAAAATCTATAAATCTATTTTCTTAAAAATATTTTTAAAACTTTGATTGATGATTTACTGGGTATATTATATATAAATTATTGTTCATCACCTAAGTCTTTAGATCTCTAAGTCAATCATGACCCTTAGACACACATAGAAAAGTTTTCCTTCTGGGTAACAAGGATATTTAAAAAGAGTGTCTGATTAAGGGGGAGAGACCACATTGAAAGACATATATTTTTGCAAATATATCTTCCAAGAGGATTTGAAAAGTTTTAAGTTTAAACATTCTCTTTTTAAAAAACTTTCTTCAAAATCATCATATTTTGAAAAATTATCTGAAAAACTCCTTGAAAAATATGGACGATAAAAATTACTTTGCAAATATTTTTGAACTTACTTGGAAAATTATTTTGAAAGTATTAGTTTTGCAAAAATATCTTAAATCGTAAACATTTTTAAAATTCAATTGAAAATATTTTTAAAAAATTTCTTACAATAGTATCTCAAAATATTATCTTTTAAACATTGCTCTAGCATTATCTTTTCAAAATCATATTCTTTAAACTCATACTTTTTGAAAATATTTTTGAAAAATCATAGTTTAAAAATTCCTTTAAAATTTTATGTTTCATACTTTGAAAATCTCTTTGCAAATATTTTTGAAAATTATTTGACAAATATTTTTGAAATTAACCTGGAAATATTTAAAAAAAAAAAGAGTATCTTTATCTTAAAATGATATTGAAAACTCCTTCAAAAGAATTTTTGACACTAAGAACTAATATTTTTCAAAATATATTTGATGCATGTTCAATTTGAAAACCCAATATACATCTTATTATTGTCTTTCAGAAGAGTGAGGGAATACCTTAAGGAATATCCTGAGAATGTTTCAGGTTTTACATCATTGTTGGTGCAAAACATAGGGATACCTTATCAATCAATGATTTTTATGTAGTATTCTTTTTGATGAATGACAAAAGGGGGAGAAGAAGGTTTTAAGTTAGAAATATAAATCTTATGAATAGACCTAACTTAGACATATTTGTTAAATATAAAAAAGGGGGAGATTGTTGGTGCAATCGACCTCCAAGGTTTTAATATCCGATACATATGTTTAAGTATATTTAATAGAGCTTGATCATGGGAAGTCCTAGTCATGACTAGGCAAGGGTGGGAAGTCAACCGAGTGACTAGTCCTAACTGCAGTTAGGCAAGGGAAGTCCTAGTTGTAGGCTAGGCAAGGAAAATCTCGGTATATCGTGGAAGCCAGGTGGATTCAATAGGTCTGGAGGATCTGATCCTTGAGTAGTCGAATACTAAGGCAAGGGAAATCTCAGTAGATCGTGGAAGCCAGGTGGATAGGTCTGGAGGACCTGATCCCTGGGTAGCTGAATACTGAGTCTTGGTGAGTGAAGCTAGGTGGAGAAAATCCTAAAGGGAGATAACCTTAGATAACGAGAAGTCTTGGAGGAGTGAACTCTGAGCAAGGTTGATCGGATGGTCGACCGGACCAGCGAATCTTGGTGATTCTAGGTTTAGTTTTACCATAGCATTCTGTATTACTATTATTGCTGTTGGCTAATGTAGTATTGTAGGAAAAGCCTTAGTGGATCAGGTGATCAGACACTGAGCAGAGAAAGTCCAACCAAATTTGGAGGGTCAATGTTTGGCAGGTAAGTTGAGGTAAGTAATTGGAGGAGCAATGGTGAGGTCGTGTTCCTGTTAGGAACACCCTAAGGTCGTTGATCCAACTGAAGAAATCGGGAAGGTTTCCAAGTTGAGATCAAGACAACTCTACTGTCTAATATTACTCATGCATTACATATTACTGTGCTAACCTTTGTGTTGTAGGGATATTTTTTCTAACACTATTTTGCAGGTTCGGTTGGATCATTCGGTAGAACGTAGGGATCGGTCGACCGAACTAGGGTGACTCAGCATAGTTCAGTCAGCAACGATCAGCAGCTAAGGAAACTACACTGATCGGTCGACTGAACTGGAGGATCGGTAGACTGAATAATCAATCATTAAAGGCACAGTAAATGCGAATCTTGGTAAATCTCGACGAACAGGGAAGGAGCCTATTCGGTCGACCGAATAGAGGGATCGGTCGACCAAACCCTTAATAATCATTAATTGTCAAAGATCGAATCAACATCGAATCTCAGCTAGGAAGGAAGGGAGCTGGTTCGGTCGACCAAACCCAGGGATCGGCCAACCGAACATCGATGATTCTTATAAAAGAGAGCTCGAGGTCCGAGACTGAAGGTAACGTTGATTGGTTCAAACTTCATCTTTGTGCAAAGCTGTGACTTGTGCTACGACTACTCATTGTTAGACACAAACAATCTATTACCGGAGATATACAGGGTATTAGCCGAATTTAAATACTCGAATTAAATTCAACTTATAGCGGAGATGACCTGAGTTGATAATCTCAAGCTGCCCCTGCTGATTTATGCCAATTGATAAAGGTAGTATGCACAGTGTTGACAGATCAGGCTGATCGACCAAGCAGTATGAGCGAGCACAATAGATCAGAAAGGCCAACCGGGCAGAAAGGTTAACTGAGTGGGTAGACTGTTGGGTTTTTTGGGCCGCAAAAACCACTTTTTGCGTTGCGAAAACCCTGAAACCCCACGCCACCGGATCCGTGCGAAGAATAAAATTTCGTAAAACTTTGAGTATGAGTTTTCTAACCTAGATCTACACTAGATCTACAAAGGAGAAGAGTTTACCCTTGATGCGAAGCCCTTCGCGTAATCCCGCTCGTCCAAGGTTCGCCGGATCTCGAAAGTATCAAAGTAGATACTTCTCTATGTGTATCCACATGAACAAATGATGGAGAAACCTAACAAAAGATGTGCTAGCACCCTTTGAAAGATTCGGCCAAAGAGGAGGAGAGGGAGAGAAGAAAGAGCTTGAGGAAGAAGAAGATGGAGTTACAAAACAAAATTGAAACTCCATAAGCACTAAAAGTGGCCGGCCACTTTTCATGAGGGGTTATATACTCCATGGAATTTCAAGAGTCAAAAACTCTTGATTTCCCTCATGAGGTGGCACACACATGTGCTAGCCTTGATGATGTGGCACATCACCATTAGCCACTTAATGCCAACTTACCAATGAGGTGGCAAATGGTCAAGTCAAACTTGACCCTTCATCTTCCTCTCAAGTCAAGTCAAACTTGACCACTTCTCTCCCTTGGTTGATCTAATCTAACCATTGGTTCAAGTCAATTTTAATTTAATGAATCTCTATTCATTGAATTAAATTAATTAAATGAGTCTAAGTCCAAATTAGACTCACTTAACACATGAACCAAATTGAGTCCAACTCAATTAGCTCAATTTAGATTACTCTTAATCCAATTTGGTTCATCACATGAACCTAATCCTTTAGGTTCATCAAATGAACCTAATCTCCATCTAATTGCCCTTTGTGTGTGACCCTATAGGTTCTTGTAACGTTGGCAATGCTCTTAAACCTATTTAGAAGCATAAGTAATGAGCGGTATCTAGCAACACATCATTACTACCCAAGTTACAAGAATGTTGAGATCCAACATCACCTTGTGACTACTAATTGTGACTCTTCACAATATATGACATTGTCCTTCTATCCTAGATATCTAGATTGATCAATATGAGGTATAGACCGTGTCATCCTCTAATCAATCTAAATCTTGAACTCCAAGTAGACTCACTCAATCAAATGAGCTCAATATCTCATATTGACTCATTTGGGCATGGCCATGCACTTTGTGGTCTCACTCTATCAAGAATATCGATGTCAATCCCGTTATATAGGAGGGATAGATCCCATCTACATCACTCACATCCCTCTGCATAATTCGTTACATACCCAGTAATCGCCTTTATAGTCCACTCAGTTACGGGTGACGTTTGACGAAACCAAAGTACGTAACTCCTTATGTAGGGAACCATGGTGACTTCAGGTCCAAGGACTAGTAGTCATACTAATAGCCACATGAGAAAGTATATGACACTCATATAACAATCCATGGTACTTTCTCATGGCGGGTCATTCAGTATACATTCTCCAATGCATACCCATGTGTCAACTTGATATCTCCATATCCATGACTTGTGAGATCAAGTCATCGAGTTGACCTACATGCTAGTCTCGTCGTATTAACATTGTCCCTGAATGTTAATACTTGACTAGGAATGATTAAGAGTAGTGTTCCCTATGTCATCTCACTATCGATTCAACCAATCGATTGATATAGGTAAGAACCTTCTACTCAAGGACGCTATTATACTTAGTTATTTGGCACCAATACAAGTAAGTATAATAACCAAAAAATAAATGTCTTTATTTATATACAAGAATATGATACAATGAGTCCATACAACAATCATCAAATGATTGGCTCTAGGGCTCTAACTAACATAGACAGGCCTGATGAGAGGCAGGTCGGGCGATCTGGTGTCGAGCGGACAGACAGGGCTGGTGAAAGATAGGTCGGTCGAGCAGACAGGTTTGGACAGATAGGTCAGGCAAAGTAGACCCGCCGAGCAGACAGGTCGGGACAGGCAGGTCGGGCGAAGTAGACCGGCCAAGCAGACAGGAAGGTCGGGCGAAGCAGACCAGCTAAGCAGACAGGTCGGGCGAAGCAGACCGACCGAGCAAATAGGTCGGGTTGTCCAATCTCTGACTAGCCGACCGGGCGAGCTGACATGCTGGGTGAAGATCTCGAGCGGGCAGAGAAGTATGTCGGTCGGACAAAGAGATCGACCGAGTGAGCTGACCGAGGCCTGCGAGTCGTAGTTTCCTTAAAACAGATTCACCCACCTCCGACCGTGCTTCGAGGCTTACAAGGGTAAATGGAGAGACTTTGCTTTGCTGTGTGTCTTCTACCTATGATCAGAGCCTCCTTATATAGGAGCTCGGATCAATGGCCAGAGTTAATGATCCTAATGGTCATTATTAGCCGAGTAGTGAAACAACCACTGTTTCACTCATTATTACTCGTCCGATTTTATTCTACATTAATCTCGAATTTAATGCATCCGTTCATAGTAGCAAAAGATCTACGTGGTAAAATGTTGGTTGTTCCACTTTGGTAAATTTTACCCCGACCGGTCCGGCATTCGTGTACGCAGGTCACGCTCGCACACGAGTCAGCTTGGTTCAGTGCAATCCGGGCCCTGAATTTGCACCATGTTGGTTGCTACTCGGAATACCGTTTTAGTTCTCCTGTACAAAAATTTATACAAGCATAGAACTATCCTAGCTACCCATGTGTTCTACTAAAGTTAAATTTAGATTGCAAACAATGCTTAACATTATTAATCCAAATTTCCCTTTAGAAGTTAAACTTGGATTGGGGATGAAACTTAACATTCTTACTCCAAGTTCAACCGATGTGATCTTCCTAAGTTATACCATATTACAGAAGTTATCAAATATCTATTTCAAAGATTGACTTCCAGGTTAAACATGGCGAGACACTAGGCCTTCTTGAGTATGAGATCATCCACCACTTTCTAGACAAAGTCTCACAAAGAAATCGGATATTTAACTTCTTACAGTAAACTAGGTTTAACTATAGAGACCTCAATAGAAACACATTATCGAAACATGAAATTGAAAAATAAAATCGATAACCAAAATGATAATTTAAAACCGATAACCTCTTGTGTTTGGTTTTACAAGATCTATACAAAAGATGAACTAGTTATGATGCGGAAAACTAATAACTAGTTATACCTTTTGTAGCTTATAGACCTCTTGATCTTCTATTGTATTCCTCTCCTTCTCTTGGACGTCGTGTGGGCGACGATCTTCCAAGATGAAATCCACTCAAGCTTCTTCCAAGGCTTCCAAGATTCGACCACCAACTAACCTCCAAGGGATGCTAGACAATAGAGCTTCCTTCTCTTCTTCTTCTCCTTTAAGCAACTGGCCACCAAGAGATCTCCCACAATTGATGTCGCCGACCTCCGAGGAAGAAAATGAAAGGAGAAGAGAAAAGGAACAAGGGCCGACCACCAAGGATTGGAAGAGAGGAAAAGAAGATGTGTTGTGAGATGAGGCACCCCCTCCTTCTCTTTTAAAATCCTTGGTCTTGGCAAAAAAGAAAAATTTTGTAACAAAAAAATTAAACTTCCTTTTTATCATGACATGGCCGGCCACAAGCTTGTGCTCCAAGCAAGGAAATATTTTAAACAAAATTAAAATCTCTCTTTTAAAATTCCTTTTGTGGATAGTTATAAAAGAAATGTTTTATAAATTAAAATCTCTCTCTTTTAAATCCTTTTATGAATATCTATAAAAGAAAAGATTTAAAATAAAAAATGGTTACAAAAAGGAAAGTTTTATAACAAAAATTAAAATCTTTCTTTCACATTATAGATAACTACAAATAAGGAAAGATTTCAAATCTTTCTTTTATTCCTTTGTAGAAAACTATAAAAGGAAAGATTTTAAAATTTAAAACTATCTTTTAAAACCATCATAAAAGAAAAGTTATTAACAAAATAAAAAATCCTTTTATTTCCTTTTGCGACCAATCTAAAAAAGGAAACTTTTATATTAAAATCATCCTTTTAAATCCTTTTTATGGATCTCTATAAAAGGAAAGATTTTTCAAAAAATAAAACTTCCTTCTCTTCTTGTGTGTGGCTGGCCCCTTACTTGGGCACCAATCAAGGCTTGGCCAACCCTAGCTTAGGCTCCAAGCTTAGCTTGGCCGGCCCCTTGCTTGGTCTCCAAGCAAGGCTTGGCCGACCCTAGCTTGGACCTTAAGAAGCTAGGCTTTTGGGTGGATATAAGGCTTTATATAAGAGGCTATAATAGGAACCTAGAGGAGGAATTGTCTTTGGTCTCCCGATGAGCTTGAGCTTCCCGTGTTTGCCCCGAACACCTAACTCAAGTTCATCAATAATAACTCATACCACTAAAGAGTTTTTATTGCACTACCGCACCAATCCCATATTACAATATGAGCTCCTTCTTATCATGAGTGTGTTAGTCTCCCTGTGTTTAAGATATTGAATGCCACTAATTAAATGAGTTACTGACAACTCACTTAATTAATATCTAGCTCCAAGAGTAGTACCACTCAACCTTATCATTATGTCGGGTTGAGTCCACCTGTAGGGTTTACATGAAAATCCTTATGAGCTCCTCAAGGGGGCATTATCAACCAAGATTAGTAGGACACATTTTTATTCTATAATCAACAACACATCATATAAATAATATCATTTCCCAACTTATCGGGCCTATTGATTTAACGAACTAAATCACACCCTTTGATAAATTAAAGAAATAAATATTAAGTATATGTGCTTGTTATTATATCATGATTAAGAGTACACACTTCCATAATAACAGAGGTTTTGTTCTTTTATATAATCAGTATAAAAAGAAACTATCTCAAATGGTCCTGCTCAATACACTCATAGTGTATTAGTGTAATTTTATAGTCAAGATAAACTAATACCCAATTACACTACAGCCACTCCAATGGTTTGTCCCATTCCATCTTGGTTGTGAGCTACTATTTATAATTTATAAGGAACTGATAACATGATCTTCTGTGTGTCTTGTCACACCATGTTATCTATAATATAAATTAAATGGACAACTACACTTAGCATAAATGTAGACATTTGACCAATGTGATTTTTATTTGAAAATAAAAATTTATACAAAAAACTAGACTTTTAGTATACACTCTAACACCCCCCCCCCCCCTTGTGCACCCACGCGTGAGAGAGAGCCTCTCCCCATGCATTTGTTTACATCCTCAATGTATGTAAATCAATATAAACCAACAAAAATACCTTGAAACTTCCAATGTGGGAGTAAAGTCCCATTCACAATGGAGCCTCTTTCGTCTTCGATTTCTTCTCCATTCACTTATTCAACAATCCCCCACATGAATGGAGATAGGGTAAGTGATAGCATTCAACAGTTGAGTCAAGTATAGGGTAGGTAGGTTTTGCCCTTTGAACCTTCCCTTGTGAAGATCTGATTGCTTACTGGCTGATAGTAGACACGATGTCCTTGAACTATACTGTCGTCTGTGTAAGCAGTGATAAATCTCATCCAAGACTCTCCCTGATACAACTCAGTTCTCATGAGTGTGTTCGTTCTTGACCATGAACATGCCTGGTTATGTGAGAAGCTTTAAGAATTGTGCCTCCAATTCTCTTCGAAGCGGCCTCACTTCTTTCTCATATAGGTGATCCCTCAAGAGTTGCCATCTACTCTTCTTGATCATTAAAAGCCCATCGGCTTATCCTGGTCTAGTCACTGTTTCATTGGCCTATTCCCCTACAGTGTGTATAGTCAGTGCAGATTAGTTGTCCCTTTGAACCTAGTTCTTGGGATCTCCAGTCAGCATAGGTTGGGTGTCCTCTGCACTGATCGCTGACAATGGCATCAAGCCCATTCCTCTTGATGAGCTTACAACTAACTCTTGATTTAACCCCTTGGTTAGCGGATCCGCTAGGTTATCTTTTGACTTCACATAGTCAACAGTGATAACTCCCATTGAGAGTAGTTGTCTCATGGTACTATGTCTACAATGTATATGTCTAAACTTACTATTATACAGATGACTTTGTGCCCGATCGATTGTTGATTGACTATCACAATGTATGCAAATCGTCGGCACAGGTTTCAACCATCATGGAATATCTTCTAAGAATTGTCGTAGTCATTCAGCCTCTTCACCGCATTTGTCAAGAGCTATAAACTTAGATTCCATCGTGGATCTGGTTATTATGGTTTACATAGAAGATTTCCAGGAAATGGCTGCACCTGCTAGAGTGAAGACATATCCACTCGTAGACTTAGAGTCTTTTATATCAGATATCCAACTTGCATTGTTGTATCCTTCGATCATAGCAGAATATCTTATATAGTGCAATCCATATTCACGAGTATACCTCAAGTACCTCAGTACTCTTATTATCCCTTTCCAGTGCTCAACACCGGGATTACTCGTGCATCTACTCAGTTTGCTTACTGCGTAGGCCAAGTCTGGTCGTGTACAGCTCATCAAGTACATCAGACTTCCAATCACTCGAGAGTACTATATTTGCGAGATACTTTCCCCTCGATTTTTCAATAGATATTGACTCGTATTTATCGTCGTTCGTGCCAATGCAGTATCACCCTTAGTGAATTTCTCAAGAATCTTGTTCACGTAATGAGACTGACTAAGAACAAGTTCTTCTGTCATTCTAAGAATTTTGATTCCTAGAATCACATCAGCTAAGCCCATGTCTTTCATGTCAAATCTTGAGTTCAACACATCTTTAGTGAATTTGATTATCTTATCATTACTCTCAATGATAAGTATGTCATTTACATAGAGGCACAAGATGACATAGTCACTCTTTGTGGCTCTCATGTAGACACATTTATCACATTCATTGATCTTGAACCCACATTCCTTCATGGCATTATCGAATTTCTCATGTCACTGTTTTGGTACTTGTTTCAAGTCATATAATGACTTCACCAATCTACAGACCTTGTTTTTCTATCCTAGAATAGAAAACCCGGTCAGGTTGGTCCATGTAGGTTTCCTCTTCTAAATCCCCATTTAGAAAGACTGTTTTTACATCCATTTGATGTATTTCGAGATTCCATAGAGAGGCAATAGCCAACAATACTCTAATGGAAGTTATTCTCAACATCGGAGAGTATGTATCGAAGTAATCAAGGCCTTCTCGTTGTCGGTATTCTTTGATTACCAATCTGGCCTTGTATTTATCGATTGCGCCATCTGATTTCATTTTCTTCTTGAAGATCCACTTGCAACCTAGTAGTTTACTTCCCGGAGGAAGATCCACAAATTCCCAAGTGTGATTTTGCAAGATGGATTCTATCTCAGATGCAATTGCCTCTTTACAATGAGGTCCATCAGAAGAGCCTACAGCTTCTGAGTAACTTCGGGGCTCACTCTCCAACATGAAAGTGATAAAATCCAATCCATAGGATTTTTCTACCCGAGCTCTTTTGCTCCGTCTAGGCTCAACCTCCACGGGTTCTTCATCATCATCATCTTCTTCTTCACCTTGTGTTTCGTTTGCCCGTTTTGAGGAGCTAGCATCCTCTCGGGTCTTATATGGAAACACATGCTTGAAGAACGAGGCATTTCTCGATTAGATTATCGAGTTCTTGTGTATCTCCGATATGTGTGACTCATACACACAAAATCTATATGCAGTGTTGTTTTGTGCATATCCAATAAATATGCAATCAACAGGTCCTATCTTAATCCTTTTCGGATCAGGCACCAACACTTTGGCAAGACACCCCCACATTCGTAAATATTTGTAGGACGGTTGTCTTCCATTCCACAACTCATAAGGGCTCTTATCTATTTTCTTCCGGGGCACCTTATTTAAAAGGTAATTAGCTGTTAACACAACTTCCCCCCATATGGACTTTGGTAATCTAGAGCTCAATAGAAGAGCATTCATCATCTCCTTTAGAGTTTGATTCTTTCGCTCAGCAACTCCGTTTTGCTGAGGAGTATAAGGAGTTTTTGTTTCGTGTCTAATCCCATATTCAACACATAACTCAGCGAATGGTGATGTTGGATTGTAAGAATTCGATAGAGGGGGAGGGGGTGAATATCGATTCGAAAAATAACGAGTGTAAGCGCGGCGGAATTAAAAACAATAGACAAATGAACACGGTGTTTTTACTTCGTTCGGAGCCTGTGACGACTCCTACTCGAAGGCCCGTACTCCGTGAGTACTTTCGTTGGGAAATTTACTAGCAATTCGAAATAATAATTACAAAGACAGTACAAGAGATGCTAATAAAAAGTAAAACAAAGCTATACCGACAGAAGGAAAACTACAAGGACAAGAGCGCGTTGTCGGAGCTTCGTTAGCGTCGTTGGAGCGCAGAGCAGCAGAGCAAGCAATCTAAGAGTTCTGAATTGATGTTGAAGCTCCACCCCTGGGGCTTCTTTTATATGCTGCTCCGGGTGCCTAGATCCCTTCCGGGCGCCCTGGTGCGACGTGGCAAGTCTAATCAGCGAACTCCACGTGGTGACGACTCGGCATGGATAATATTTGCTTCCGGGCGCTCGGATCCCTTCCGGGCGCCTGGACCTCCTATTTCTAGAAACTCCTTCTCCTGCAAAATAAAGTTAGTCCGAGGCAAATATATATATCCTGTAAAACAGATTGTTAGCACAATTAAAGTTCAACAAAGTAATATGATTTAATAGAAAAGAGTATGACTTAGATTCTGTCTTTCCGAGACCGGAATCTAGTCACGATTTCGACTTAGATATCCGAAATGGATCTAATCCGGATCGACGCCTAATGTTCCCTTCCCGGGAACGCGTCCTCGCAGTCACTCCCCTCCAGTGACTTACCTTACTTACCTGCCAGACCTCCGGTCAGCCTGTCGACCCGTCTGGACTTCGTGCCAGCTATCCGGTCAGCCCGTCGACCCGCTTGGACTTCGTGCCAGCTATCCGGTCAGCCCGTCGACCTAGCTGGGCTTCGTGCCAAACATCCGGTCAGCCCGTCGACCTGTCTAGACTTCTCCTGCACACTTGATCAAAGTGTTAGACAACAACAAACTAACTTAACCTGATTTATCATTCATCAAAACCTGAGTTAGACCGTTAGTGCTACCCGCACCAACAATCTCTCCCTTTTTGATGGAATGACAACCTGGTTATGTTAGTGAAACAGATGCAAGAAAAAAACAAGTAAAAACGAGTAAATGGTTTTTAAGTTAAGTTTTATGTTTTCAAATTGGTTTAGCTAACTTAGCTAACTTAACCACCTAACCCTCCCCCTTTGTCATTCAACAAAAGAACTAATGTCAAGTAAGCATAAATATAGACTTCAGACAAAGTAGAAAATAATGTCAAGTTAACCTAGGGGAGTTTAGAATTAAAAGATAGTTTTACCTTTATTTCTTAAATCCTTGAAAAAAAACTAAGTCTTGAAAAATAGCTGATTTATAACTTAGTAATTTTGAAAAAATTTTAAGTTTGCAAACATCACTTTTAAAAAAAATTTTCAACACTAAGTTTTTGTAAATCAAATTATCAAAATTAAGTTAAACCTAATTTTTCAGAACTAGATTCAGGATAATTTTTAAAGTGAAGTTAAACATTAAGAAAAATGATTTTGAACTTTACTTTTAGTTTTCAAAGGAGTTTGGTAAAACTAATTTTAGTAAAGTAAGATCACAAAATAATTTTTAAAATGAAGGAGTTTTCAAAATAATTTTGTAAAATTCTTTTTCAAAGTTCAAAAGTACTAGTTTTAAAACCATGGTTTAAAATACTTGAAAAGTTCAGTTTTCAAAGACTAAATAATAAGGATAAAAAGTTTGTGATTTAAAACAAACAATTTTGGGTTGATTTAAAAAAATTTCCACAATTTTAAACAAGTTGATTTTGAAGATTGATTTTTAAACTTTGATTTTCAAAATTAAGTTTAAAATTCAATTTGAAAAACTGAATTAGTTTTATTTCTCCCCCTGAACCTGACATTAAATCAAATGTCTAACCAGTTAGTTACTGACTGACTATCAAAAGATAACAGCTTTCACTTGGTTAGTCAAGTTAGGTTCAAACTTAACTTGATTAATGTATATTTTGTATTTAACGCCCAGACTTATATCGATGCACTGAAATAAGCATCTTAAGTCTTAGGCAAGTGGCCTATGCATCTCACCCCTTCTATGTTCGTCAAACACAAGCAAGGTAAGCCTAGGGTTCTGGTGAGATGCTCAAAAACTAGTCCTATGGGTACATACTTTCTAAGGATTTTGAACTAGTCTAAGGCTAAAAGTATTTTTAAAAATCTAAAAATAGGAAAGTTTTGAAAATGAAACATGTTTAACCTATAATTTGAGAACAATCATTTTTGAAAATATTTTTGAAAATTTGAAAATCCTAGTCTATTAGGCACATTCCTAGTTTTCTACGCAAATTGCTAAATTCACTTTCAGGGAGTAGTTTGGTGAATATGTCAGCTAAGTTTGACTTGGACTCAATGTATTTGAGCTCAATGTCACCCTTAGTAACATGATCCCTGATAAAGTGGTGCCTGATTTCAATGTGTTTGGTTCTTGAATGATGCACTGGATTTTTTTGTTAAATTGATTGAGCTAATATTGTCAATTAAAACTTTTACATTTGTGATTTTTAAGTTGAAATCTTTTAAGGTGTGCATCATCCATAATAATTGGGCTACACATTCTCCTATGGTTATGTATTCTGACTTAGTTGTAGATAGTGCAACACAGTGTTGTTTTCTACTAAACCAGCTAACAAGTGATGGGCCTAGTAGTTGGCATCCACCACTTGTGCTTTTGCGGTCTAATTTGCACCCAGCATAATCTGAGTCAGAATACCCTATTAATTCAAAGTTATTGGTCCTAGGATACCAAATTTCTACATTTGTTGTTCCCTTAAGATATCTAAAAATTCTTTTGACTTGAGTCAAATGGGATTCTTTAGCACAGGTTTGGTATCTAGCACACATACTAACTGCGAATAAAATATCAGGTCGGCTTGCAGTTAAGTAAAGTAGACTACCTATTGCACTTCTATAATACCTTAGATCCACTGGTTTTCCATTTGGGTCATTGTCTAAGATTGTGTTTACTGCCATAGGTGTTTTTATTTCTTTTGTATTTTCCATTCCAAATTTTTTAAGTAATTCTTTAGTGTATTTGTGTTGATAGATGTAATTTCCTTCATTTGTTTGTTTGATTTGTAATCCTAGGAAATAGGTCAATTTTCCTACTAAGCTCATTTCAAATTCTTGTTCCATTAGGTTAATAAATTCTTCTAAAAAGTCTGAGTTAGTTGAACCAAATATTATATCATCTACATATATTTGTGCTATAAATATGTCGTTATTTAGTAATTTAACAAACAAGGTTGGGTCAATTTGACCTTGGTTGAATCCTTTGGATGTTAAGTAAGATGTTAGCCTTTCATACCATGCCCTGGGTGCTTGTTTAAGTCCATATAATTCTTTCTTTAACTTAAATACATAATCAGGGTGTTCTAGATTTTCAAACCCAGGAGGCTGACCTATATAAACTTCTTCTTTTATTAGTCCATTGAGAAAAGCTGACTTAACATCCATTTGATATAGTTTGAATCTCTTATGGGCTGCATAACTTAGTAACATTCTAATGGATTCTAATCTGGCTACTGGGGCACAGGTCTCATCGTAGTCAAGTCCTTCAACTTGACTGAACCCTTTGGCAATTAGCCTAGCCTTATTCCTAGTAATTTCTCCAGTTTCACTTAATTTGTTTCTAAATACCCATTTTGTTTCTATTATTTTCTTATCTTTAGGTGGTGGTACTAGGTCCCAAACTTCATTACGCTCAAATTGAGCTAGTTCTTCTTGCATAGCGATGATCCAATCTGGATCAAGTAGGGATTCAGCTATAGTTTTGGGTTCAATTTTTGAAATCAGGGAAATTTGACTTAGGTTCCTAAAGGATGATCTGGTCTGAACCCTTAGGTCTTGGTCACCAATTATTTGATTAGTTAGATGGTTAGGGTTGACTCTTATAGTTCTAGGGGGTTGATTTTCTTGAGTGTGTTCATCTTCTTCATAGTCTAGGGATTGATTGGTTTCTTCAGAATTATTATTTTCAATAGGTTGAAGTTGAGTTTGTCCTTGGGTTTCTTCAAATTTTACATTTGTGGTTTCCTCGATTTTTAACGTAATTTTATTATATATTCTGTAACCCCTACTGTTTAGAGAATATCCTACAAAAATTCCATTTTCTACTTTAGAGATAAATTTTCCTAAGTGTTCTCTAGTATTTAAGATGAAGGCTGGACACCCAAATACTTTAAAATATTTTATGTTGGGTTGTTTGTTATAAAATATTTCAAAGAAGGTTTTATTATGTCTTTTATTTAATGTTGTTCTATTTTGCACATAGCAGGCTGTACTAACAGCTTCTGCCCAAAAATATTTAGGTAAGTTATATTCATTTAACATAGTTCTAGAGGCTTCCAGTAAGGTTCTATTTTTTCTTTCTACAATTCCATTTTGTTGGGGGGTTTTAGGACACGAAAATTCGTGAAGGTAGCCATTTTCAAGACAGAATTTGTTAAAATTATGATTTTTAAATTCTCCCCCATTGTCACTCCTAATTCTTTTAATTTTAAGATTTTTTTCATTTTCAATTTGTTTACAAAAGTTTGTAAAGATTTCAAAAGTTTTGTCTTTATGTTTTAAGAATTTTACCCAAGTAAACCTAGAATAATCATCTATTATTACTAAACAATATAAGTTTCCATTTATAGATTTGACACCATGGAAGTCAAAAAGGTCTAAATGTAGAAGTTCTAATATTGAGTTGGTTTGTGGCTGATTGGTTGGTTTGTGAGTGGATTTTGTTTGTTTACCTTGTTGACAAGTATTACATATGGTTGAATCTAGGTTAGGTAATTTTGGTAAGCCTCTCACTAGTCCATTTAATTTTCTTATATTTCTAAAGTTGGTGTGAGACATTCTCCTATGCCATAACCAAGTTTCTTCTTTTTGTGTTAAATAACACTTAATTGAAGAAGTGGTTAAGATGATAGCATAGATGTTGTCTTTTCTAAAACCTTTTAGGCTTATAGTAGGATTATCTAGATGTTTGATTAAACACTCTGTGGATAGAAATTTAACCTTATACCTAGTATCACACACTTGACTTATACTCAGGAGATTGTATTTAAAATTCTCGACAAGTAGAACATTTGTAATTATAAAATCTATTTTTAATTCAATATTACCTATACCAATTACCTTGAGTTTGTCGTTGTTTCCAAAGGCAACTATTCCTAAGCTTTTGTAAGTGAGTTGAGTGAACTTGGTGTGATCTCCAGTCATGTGTTTGGAGCAACCACTGTCCAAAATCCACTTGCTTTCCTACAATGAGTAGGAATTAAGGTTAGTCTTTTAAGATTATTATTATTATTATTTTTATTTATTTATTTTTTTTGAAATAGATTTTAAAGTTAAATTTTAAAATAATTTTTTAGTTAAAATTTAAAATAATTTTTTAAAGTTAATTTAATTTTTAAAATAATTTTTTAAAGTTAATTTAATTTTTAAAGTTAAAAATAAATTAATCGTAATTCATTTTAGTTATTTAATTCAAAATTTGATTAATTCAAAATTTAACTTAACTAATTTAATTCAAAATTTAATTTAATTAACTTAATTCGAAATTTAATTTTGATCCTTAGTTATCTCACCCGATCTAAGTTTTCAATCAGGGAATCCTATAATTTTGTGAGATGAATTAGATTTAATTATAGAGTTTGGTTTAAGTTGTGTTAGATTCAGGTTTAGCTTTGGTCTCAACAAATAGGCATTCTTCGGATAAACTTCTAAGCTTGGTGAGTCACTTGGACGTCATTAGAAGTAACCAACCTTTCGAGGTTTTCCGAATAGTCCTATCCACGGAGCTTAGTACTAAACCTTGGTCTAACTAGTTAGGATCCATTTAAAGGTAGCTTCGGTCGGTTCCACTTAGCCAAATGCACCAGATTGAAGTCATATCTTTCTAGACATGCGATGCCCAAGATTCCCCAACGTACTATCATCAAAAAACTTCACCAGTACCATGATTCAAGTTAAACTGGGTCCCTTTTTAACTAATCCTAATTACCCTGCCGGGTTAGTTTATTTGGGTTACCCTGTCGGATAAGTTAGTTTTGGAGGTGCCAGCTATTCTGGAGCCTCCCCCTAAATTATTGGCCTTTAATTTAAATTTTCGTTTTAGGTTTGTGTCTATTTCTTTTATAGTTATAATTAACTTGGTGATGATTTATATTTTGTTGAGTTTTTAAATGTTTAAATTTTGAATTTTTTTTATTTAGGTTTGTATTTTGGTTTTTGATTTGGTTTATTCGAGTTTATATAATATATTTTTTCTTTAGGTATATAATATTGATTAAGTCCTACTTGCGTGGTCAAACACGCTTTCGGAACCCAAGCTTGATTAGTTGATTTGTATTGAGTTATTAATGATTTAAAAGTTTTATTTGAGTTCGACTTGTATCCGAGTCCGGTTTTATTATAACACGCCTTTTGATTATTCAGGATTAAGTCTAGATTTTTTGATCTTGTAGTGAATTTTTCTAGCATTTCTTTTAACTTATTAATTTATGAATTTAATGATGATTCTCCTCAAGTGTTAGATCTTGAGTTGGATTTGAATTTTTGATTTGTTCCTTGAGGTCTTGATTTTCCTCAAGGAGTGATTTGTTTTCATTTTCTATTTTAACCAATTTACTATTTAAGCAGTAAATAATTTTAAAAAATTTGTTGTTTAAATTGAAATATACCTCATCCGGGCCTTCGGAAACGAGTACGGACTCGTGGCTCGATTCGGGTTCATACCCGTATTCCGATTCATCTCCCGATTCGTCTTCCGTTTCAGCTTCGCGGGCCATCAACGCGAGGTGGCTCTGGTGCTTCTGCTCTTCTACCTCCGATTCGTCCGAGGAGGAGTCGTCCCACGTTGCTTTGAGGGCCTTCTTCTTGGTCGGCTTCGGTTTGTCGAGCTTCAGTCTTGGGCATTCGTTCTTGTAGTGCCCCTTTTTGTTGCATCCGAAGCAAGTCACGTTCTTTTGTTCTGCAGGAGAACTGATCTTTTGAAGGTCCTTCTTGCTGAAGCTCCTTTTTCTCCTGGTGAATATTTTTCTTACCAAGTTCACCAGGTATTCTTCGTCTTCGGAATCTTGATCAGAATCTTCTTCAGATTCAGACTTGCTCTTCTTTTCTTTGGAGGAGCCTGCAAATAAAGCAACACCTTTCTCGGCTCCAACATTAGTTTGTTCATGCAGTTCTAACTCACAAAAAAGCTCGTCTAACTTTAATTTAGATAAATTTTTGAAAATTTTGTAGGCATCTACGATCGATGCCCACAAACTATTACGTGGAAAAGCATTTAGTGCGTACCTCATTAAGTCTCTGTTTTCCATCTGGTGGCCTATCGCGTGGAGTCTGTTGAGGATGTCCTTGATCCTCGCGTGCAGTTGACTTGCCGTTTCCCCTTCCTGCATTTTTATATTAAATATTTTATTTGAAAGTAAGTCTCTTTTTGTTACCTTTGCGTCGCTTGTTCCTTCGTGCAGCTCGATCAGTTTGTCCCATAATTCTTTAGCATTCTGATGCGGTCTGACCCGGTTCAGCTCTTCTCGTGTTAGACCGTAGTGTAGCGTGTTGATTTCTTTGTTTTCCGTTGACACCTTTTTCCTCATGTCCGGAGTCCATTGTTCTGGTTCTAGTGGATTTCCAGAGTTGTCGACTGTGTTAGCTAGAGCCCTAGAGCCAATCATTTGATGATTGTATTATGGACTTATTGTATCATATTTTTATATTAATAAAGGCATTTGTTTAGTTATTATACTTACTTGTATTGGTGCCAAATAAACTAAGTATAATAACGTCCTTGAGTAGAAGGTTCTTACCTATATCAATCGATTGGTTGAATCGATAGTGAGATGATATAGGGAACACTACTCTTAATCATTCCTAGTCGAGTATTAACATTCAGGGACAATGTTAATGCAATAAGACTAGCATGTAGGTCAACTCGATGACTTGATCTCACAAGTCATGGATATAGAGATATCAAGTTGACACATGGGTATACATTAGAGAATGTATACTGAATGACCCGCCATGAGAAAATATCATGGATCGTTATATGAGTGTCATATACTTTCTCATGTGGTTATTAGTATGACTACTAGTCCTTAGACCTGAAGTCACCATAAATCCCTACATAAGGAGTTATGTACTTTGGTTTCGTCAAACGTCACCCGTAACTGGGTGGACTAGGCGATTACTGGGTATATAACAAATTATGCAGAGGGATGTGAGTGATGTAGATAGGATCTATCCCTCCTATATGACGGGAGAGACATCAGTATTCTTGATAGAGTGAGACCACGAAGTGCATGGCCATGCCCAAATGAGTCAATATAGGATATTGAGCTCATTTGATTTAGTGAGTCTACTTGGAGTTCAAGATTTAGATTGGTCAGAGGATGACACGGTCTATGCCTCACATTGACCAATCTAGATGTCTAGGATAGAAGGACACTTGTCATATATTGTGAGGAGTCACAATTAGTAGTCACAAGGTGATGTTGGATCTCAACATTCTTGTAACTTGGGTAGTAATGATGTGTTGCTAGATACCGCTCATTACTTATGCTCCTAAATAGGTTTAGGGCATTGCCAACGTTACAAGAACCTATAGGGTCACACACTAAGGACAATTAGATGGAGATTAGGTTCATATGATGAACCAAGAGGATTAGATTCATTTGATGAATCAAATTGGATTAAGAGTAATCCTAATTGGGCTAACTTGAGTTCGACTCAAGTTGATTCATGTGTTCAATGAGTCTAATTTAGATTATGACTCATTGAATCAATTTAATTAAATGAATTAGATTCATTATATTAAGTTGGCTTGAATCAAATGGTTGGATTCGATCAACCATGGAAGAGATTTGGTCAAGTTTGACTTGACTTGAGAGGAAGATAAAAGTCAAGTTTGACTTGACTTTATGCCACCTCATTGGTGAGTTGGCATTGATGTGGACCAATGATGTTACTCCACATCATCATGGGTGCCACCTCATGGAAGTTACAAAGCCATTTTCTTTAATAGCTTCACATTAATTGCACTTAATGCAATTTTTGGGAGTTACACAACTTGAAAGTGGCCGACCACTTTTGAATGGGAATCAAATTGATTTTCCTCATTCAAGTGCATTATTCCTTCTTCTTCCTCTTGGAGCTCTCTTCCTCTCCCTCTCCTCCTCAACTTGGCCGAACCACACATAGGTGCTAGCACACCTCTTTGTGTGTTTTTCTCCTCCTACGAGTCCGTGTGGATACTTCTAGAGGAGTATCTATCTTGATACTCTTGAGATCCGGCACCGTTTGGACGAGCGGGAATGCGAAGGGCTTCGCTTCAAAGGTATAACTCGTTTCATGTAGATCTAGTAGTAGATCTAAGTAGGAACTCGTACTCGTAATTTTGTTTTGAAATCTTTTCTTTGCACGAGATCCGTTGGCTAGGGTGATTCGGGGTTTCCGCGACGCGAAAAAGCGGTTTTCGTGGCCCGAAAAACCCTACAGACTGGAGCTCGATAGGCCTTTATGACGCTGAACCATTGATCGTAGTCCGTCTTTAGGTACACCTCCATTCTTTTCTTCCAGTACGAGAAGTCATCCCCGTTGAATAGGGGAGGACGTACTGTGCTGAAGCCTTCTAGTAGAGACATCCTGCACACAAGTAAACAATGATAAAAAAAAATATCCCAAGACTTGGTCTTGGATTAGCAGTGCGGGAAAAAAAATAATAGAAGTATCTAAATTGGCATTGCACCAATTTAGATTTAATTGCAACGGAAAAAGAATTTTCCAAAACAGGTAATAATACCAGATTGGAATTAAGCGTAAAACTGAAAATCGAAAAATAAAAGTTAATATTTCACCCCCTGTCTGATTGGTGGTTGCACCAAATCAGAGCAGTACATGCTCTGATAACACTTGTTGGATCGTGAGAATTCGATAGAGGGGGGGTGAATATCGATTCGAAAAATAACGAGTGTAAGCGCGGCGGAATTAAAAACAATAGACAAATGAACACGGTGTTTTTACTTCGTTCGGAGCCTGTGATGACTCCTACTCGAAGGCCCGTACTCCGTGAGTACTTTTGTTGGGCAATTTACTAGCAATTCGAAATAATAATTACAAAGACAGTACAAGAGATGCTAATAAAAAGTAAAACAAAGTTATACCGACAGAAGGAAAACTACAAGGACAAGAGCGCGTTGTCGGAGCTTCGTTAGCGTCGTTGGAGCGCAGAGCAAGCAATCTAAGAGTTCTTAATTGATGTTGAAGCTCCACCCCTGGGGCTTCTTTTATATGCTGCTCCGGGCGCCTGGATCCCTTCCGGGCGCCCTGGTGCGACGTGGCAAGTCTAATCAGCGAACTCCACGTGGCGACGACTCGACATGGATAATATTTGCTTCCGGGCGCCCGGATCCCTTCCGGGCGCCTGGACCTCCTATTTCCAGAAACTCCTTCTCCTGCAAAATAGAGTTAGTTCGAGGTAAATATATATATCCTGTAAAACAGATTGTTAGCACAATTAAAGTTCAACAAAGTAATATGATTTAATAGAAAAGAGTATGACTTAGATTCCGTTTTTCTGAGACCGGAATCTAGTCACGATCTCGACTTAGATATCCGAAATGGATCTAAGCCGGATCGACGCCTAATGTTCCCTTCCCGGGAACGCATCCTCGTAGTCACTCCCCTCCAGTGACTTACCTTACTTACCGCTAGACGTTCTGTCAGTCCGTCGACCAGTCTGGACTTCGTGCCAGCTATCCGGTCAGCCCGTCGACCTAGCTGGACTTTGTGCCTAAGAGTCCGGTCAGCCCGTCGACCTGCTTGGACTTCGTGCCAGCTATTCGGTCAGCCTGTCGACCTAGCTGGGCTTCGTGTCAGACATCCGGTCAGCCCGTCGACCTGTCTAGACTTCTCCTGCACACTCGATCAAAGTGTTAGACAACAACAAACTAACTTAACCTGATTTGTCATTCATCAAAACCCGAGTTAGACTGTTAGTGCTACCCGCACCAACAGGTGACACATATTCACCACCTTGGTCACTTCGAACCACCTTAATTTTCCTATTAAGTTGATTTTCAACCTCATTCTTATAGAGAGTAAATTTCTCTATAGCTTCATCCTTACTTTTGAGAAGATACACATAACAATATTTTGTATTATCATCTACAAAAGTGATGAAGTATTTATTACCACCATGTGTTGGTGTACCTTTTAGGTCGCACACATCAGTGTGGATTAGGTCAAGTGGTTCATTACTTCTTTCAATATGTTGAAAGGATGACCTTGTCATTTTCGTATCAATACAAATCTCACACTTGTGTTTTGGGTTAAGGTAAAATGTAGGTATGCTTTGCATATTAATTAATCTGCGCAATACATCATAGTTAACATGTCCTAGTCTACCATGCCACAAACATGAAGACTCAAGCATATAAGTGGAAGAGCTTTCAGTTTTATTTATCTTATGCCTAATCGCCATTACATTGAGCTTAAACAACCCATCAGATATATAGCCCCTTCCTACAAATACTCCATTCTTAGACAATACAACTCAGTTCGACTCAAAGACAAAGCGAAAGCCATGCTTGCTTAACAGTGATTCGGACACTAGATTCTTTCGAATCTCCGGAACATACAACACATTGTTCAGAGTGAGATCCTTGCCTGAGGTCATCTTCAGCACCACCTTTCCTTGGCACATGATGTCCAAGGTTGATGAGTTCCCCATGAACAGTTTGTCTCCAGTGACTTCTTCGAAGTTGTTGAGCAGCTCCTTGTTGCAGCACACATGTCTGGTGGCTCCAAATGACATTTTGGGATTTGAGTCTGATTCAACCGACTAGGAGACCATAGCCGAGTCGTCATCCATTCTCGTGGGTTGACCTCGTGCTTCTTCTTGACTTTCTTGCTTGGTTGATTATTCATTTCTCGAATTTCTTCTTGCGATGCTTCCTCAGGTCCCATCTTGGAAGACTTGGGATTCTCGCTTTGAGCTTTGACCGTCCGCGTCGAAATTTCCGCAGGAGAATAGTTTCCTCACGAACTCTTGTTGTCTTCTTGATGTGAAGTGAAATACAATGAGTTCCTCCGATCATTTCCTTAGCGCTTGTGCTTGTGCTTGTAGTTTTCTTGAAGTCCTTCCAGCGGGGGAGCAATTTTCTCTCATAGTAGCCACTGAAGGTTTCCTCGGGAACCGTCCCTTAAAAGGTGGATCGGCTGAATCACAGGCTCACGGACTTGGGCAGTCCCATCTGCCCAGTCAACCATTTGTAGTCCGAGGAATCGACCTGTTGACTTCTTTGCCCTGTGTCCCTCAGTCTTGTATTTCTTATCTAGGGACTCCCACGGCTCCTTAGTCGTTCTTGCATTACTGCTCTGTGTTGTCTGACCCAGATATTGAGGCGGTTGGGGATGTAGTTTCAACAAAGGAACTCATGAGAATGATGAGTGAGTCCATCCTCCACGTGATAGTGTCATCGCAGATCATGGGCATTTAGCATCGAGCTCTCATCTTGAGGAGTCGATCGAGAACGAGAACCAAGCTAGATTGATTGTGGTTGTAATGTAGATGCCACCTAGTTGACATCGCATCGTCCAAGCTGGGCGCGTCTCTGACAGCTCTCGAACCTGTCTCAACTTCTGCAGCTCCCCGTGGTTAATTTCCACGTTCCCGGGGCGAGGCGCGCATTGGTCTGTTGCAGCTCAACTTTGTTCCGTCCGTCAGCCCAGAAAGCCATCTCCAGGTCAGTCATTTCAGTGTTGGCCAAAACAATGTGGAGATATAGTTGAGCCAGTTAAATACTGAATTAATTAATCACACATGACGATTAGAGACCGAACTACGGTCGTCATCAGGGGGATGCCTTAGCACATTGTGGATACCTGTTGGTCTTTTCCGTCAGCTGCGCGGGTCACGGTCCTGATGACGTGTCGGCGGCACCAGACCCAAGTACGGTAGACGATGCCAAGGCGCCGGTAAAGATGCCATGGTATGACAGTCGGCGTGTCGTGCGTGGCGATCGAGACGGATGGTTCCGTTGGCTGTACCGGATGGATAGATGCAGCAGCCGTCACGACCGTAGGCATCCACCGTAGGAGTGATATAGTGGGTTTATGCCTGTGAGTAGGTGCTGGCCTGTGGCAAGATGAAGAAAGGATCAGTGGGCACGTAGGCCATCATGAACCTCATACACCGAGTAAGCCGGCGGCAGCAGTAACATGTCGAAGAGAAGAGATGGCGGATGAAATGCCGTGGCTGCAAGGCAAGTGCAAGCAAGTGGTTTTCTTCGAGCGACCTCACCACCTCAACTCCCGCAAGAGGGCTTACAAGGCATTGCATGGGGTATAAATCGACCATGAATCCACCAGGCGGTGAACTGGACGTCACGGTGAATCGGGTGCACGTACGTTACACTGAGTGTTAGTTGCACGTGGGGAAGGAAGAAAAATGAGAGATGGAAAGATGAGGCTATCTGATAATGATGTTAAAGGCCATCTTAATGGTCATTATTAGGGCGATGACGGTGAAATGACAATTTTACTTATTATTACTGACGATTATTTTGCATCTAAAATTTAATACATCCGTTTCTAGCAACATCTGGATTGGAAAATGATGGTTTGTTCACTTGGGGCAATTTTGCTGGCCGTAGGTCCATCATTCGTAGTGTAGCGCTACATATCATTGTTGTCGCAATCGGACCTGTATTTGCACTGCCCCTCCCAGCGTGAGAGAGAGTCTCTCCCGATGCATTTGTTTACATCCTCAATGTATGTGAATCAATATAAACCAATAAAATGCCTTGAAACTTCCAATGTAGGACTAAAGTCCCATTCACAATGGAGCCTCTTTCCTCTTCTATTTCTTCTCCATTCACTTATTCAACACTCGTCTACTGCTTCAAGAAGTGTCGATTGAGCTTCAACTTTTATATATTGTCGGTATAACTTATTTTTGCTTGTATTGTACTTAATTCAAGTAAGATAGTAGGCTGTTACTATCTTACTCATCTTGTTGTATGCACTGCTTCTTTCTGAGGTTTTCGGAAAGAAGAGACTTAGTTGATTGGCCATTAGTGCGGTCAAGGATTGCCGACCTTGGAGTAGGAGTCGACCTAGACTTTGAACCAAGTAACCAAACGAGTCTCTTTTTACTTTTCGCTGCACGACTTTGTTTTTAACGAGTAAAAGAAAAGTTTTAAAAGCGCGATATTCATCCTCCTCTATCGCACTCATTCGATCCAACACATCCGACTACTATATTTTCATCGTAATTCCATTGCTAAATTAATATAACGATGGAATAGCGGAAATTTTTGTCAGTAATAAGAGGTTCTTTTAGTGCATCTTGTAAAACGGAATAAAATTGTAATAAAAAAAACTCTTAATCCTAAAATTTATAAACGATTCAAAATTTTAAAATACAAAAGAAAAATGATCAATATTATCTTAATACCAAAAAAATATAAAAAATTACTAAAAAAAAAAATTACAATAAACATCCTGAATACCAAAAATATTCTAAAATTTTAAAAATAATTAAAAAAAAATATACCGATCGTCCTGCATCCATATGTTGAACCCTCTCGTATAAGAGAGAGGATTTTAATTCATTGCAGTTAGAAATTCTTGAATCAATAGTTTAGGGATTGGCCAAGTTAATGTTGAGTTGTTTAGCGATTTTCAAGATGTTTTAAGCTTCATATATTATCGTTTAACCAGTTCTTTTGAACCTAAGCTTGCGATATTGGTTAAAAAAAAAAACAAATTTCTAACAGATTAACTTAATGAAGTAAATTCAAAGGTTGGATATCTATCAATTTATGGTACTCAATGGCTATTTCAATCCAACAGATGCGGGGTTTCTTAGCCGTCTGCCACGAGCATTTGTTGATTTTTCCTAATAGTTGGTTGAAAAATTTTGTGAAGTTGGGTTGGTCATCCCAGGCTACCAAGATTTGTCATTTTGTTCCCAGGACTATGGTACAACGATAAGATATCCAGGTTGTCACACAAGTACCCACGGTTTGATGCCCAAATATGACGAATTTGAAAGAATTTTTCCTCCAAATGGGATGCATAACCAACTAATGCTAAGCTTCTTAGCTGCCCATCGTGAATGCTTCTCGATTTATTTGGATGGACGGTGAAAAATTTTTGTGGGGCCGGATCAGCCACTCTAGGGCTAGCTAGGTTTATTATTTTTACTTTGGGCTTGGTGTAGTGGTAAGACATCCAAGTTGTTACCCAAGCACCTACGGTTCGATATCCAGCTATGAAAAATTTGTAGAATTTTTTTCTCCAAATGGAGCATGCAACCAAAGGATGCTAGGGCTTCTTGGTCACCTGCCGCCAGTGCTTCCAGATTTATCCTGGTTGTCGGTGGAAAAATTCCATGAAACTGGACCAGTCTCTCCTGGGACTAGCTGGGTTTATCATTTTGTCTCTGAAGCTATGGTGCAATGACAAAATATTTTGGTTGTCATCTACGTATCCGTGGTTCGATCCCCTTCTATGATAAATTTGTAAAAAAAATTTCTCCAAAAGAGACGCTCAATCAAAAGATACTGAATTTCTAGGATGAAACATGTGACTTAATGAATTTATCATTTTTAAGGGTTTTCAATCATTGAATAGAAAAAGACGCGACTGGACTTTTTAAATCTGTGGCGATTGGATTAATTAACCAAGAACCGATAGAGTAGTCAGTGAAGGAAAGCTACGCCACGTTGTATTAATCTCATCCAAATGCTCAGTCGATTAGTGCTAATATCGATTAAGACCGTCGTCCTGGGGCTATGGTATCATGGTAGGATATTATCTCTGGGGCTATGATATCGTGATAGGATATTCAGGTTATCTCTTAAGTATCCGTGATTTCTATCCTAGCTACGATGTATTTATAGGAATTTTTCTTTCGGAGGACGTAATCAAAGGATGCTGGATTTCTGAGTTGATCGTCACATACATTTCCCGATTTATTTTGATGGTCAATAAAAAATTTCCATAGGACCGAATGAATCAATCACAAACTCAACGTTACGTAACCATTAATTGTATTAATATCGATTAAGACCCAATTTTAATTAACGCTTTATAATTAGTTAAAGCAGCTAGCTAGCTAGCTGTTGCGCCACTGTTTACAACCTGGATCCTGTTGACTAATAACTTCCTTCCCCTATTGACGTTCGATCATATACTTGTGGATCATGAGCTCTTTTAAAAACAGGTGGTGACTCATAGTCCCAATCATTTAATTCCATTTTTTTCCCTTCGGTCAAACGTAAAATGAGCTTGGTCAGTGGATCAGTTTGCTAATGAGGACCGGCGGAGACGGCGTGGTCAGTGGATCAGTTTGCTAATGAGGACCGGCGGAACGACGACGACGGTCGCGTCTTCATCAGAAGTTTAATGAACGAAAAACACATAGCATGTATAATGGAGGTATGATATTTTTGATATAATAATTAAGAGTTGATTTTTAGAAATTGATGATTTAAAATTTATTTTACTATATATTTAATGTTTGTGTATCTATATATACTTTTCTTTATATTCGTGGATCGATACTAGGGGATCATTAGTATAATAGATCTAATTTTTCTTTAAAAAAAAATAGTCCGATGCACGAAATTCTCGTCGTACGAAATCTTGAAGAAGAATCCATTATACGCAATCATAATCTATTTTTTACAAAAAATTATTTTTAATATTTGAATTCATGACCTTTTGATGATTTAATCATCATCGATCGGACCAATTTGCTAATTATTAAACGAGGTAAGATGTCCTTATCCTTTCAATCGTTTCAGTTCATCTGGACGCCAAGAATGATCACGGATGATTGAAAAAAATCTTTGTACGAACTGCAGCTCTGATGAAAAGTGTAGGATGATGCATAATAATTGAACGTCCGTTATTGTTGGTAGGGCAGGTTGAGAGACAGGGACATCAAAGCATGTCATGCATGCAGTTGGGTATTTGATAATTAATTACATTTATCATTTTTCTACTGCATACGAATCTGATATTAACTTCTTCTGCCAGCATTGCTGCAGGGACGGTGAAGGTGCGTGCAGGTTGTGAATGGCCATGGGCTAGAAATTAGGACAATCACAGACGAATTCATTGTTCAGATACGTAGGCCCGGATCAACGTACGGACGATCAGCTTGCGGGCGTCGGTGACTTGAAAGCTGCTATGGATCCAATAATGTAATCCGCCCCTAATTAAACTTCACAAATTACATTTTTTTAATAATAATTGTTAGTGAAAATAACCCGTTGTCGGAAATTTTTGAGAATTTAGTTGAATTTAAATTACATAAACTAAATTCAAATTTATTTATTAAAATAAATTAAATTGATAATCTCAAGTTATCAGCAAGGACTAGTATCTACCAAGTGCTGAACGTGATTTCATAATGGTCGACCGAGCGAAATAGGTTAAGGCCGATCGAAAGTAGAGATTTAGGTCGACCGAGTGAAGAGTCCAACTGATTGAAGCTTAAGATCGACCGAGTGATGAGTCCAACCAAATGAAACTTAAGGCTGACTGCGACTGAGTGAAGAGTCCAACCGATTGAAGTTTAAGGTCGACCGAGTGAAGAGTCCAACCGAGTGAAGCTTAAGGCCGACTGAGTGAAGAGTCTGATTGAGCGAAGTGACTAACCGAGCGAAGCTTAAGGCTGACCGAGTGAAGTGGCCGACCAAGTAATGAGTCCGACCGAGCGAAGCTTAAAGCCAACCAAGCGAATCGAAGGCTTCTGTCGAACAAGTTGTAAGCTTTTGTCGAGCGAGTTGCAGGCTTCTATCGAGCGAGCTACTGTCGAACAGCAGAGCAAACTGCGAAGCCTAGAAAAAGCGGTCGGACGAGTGAACTGAGTGAATCAAAATCTGTGATGAACACAGTCTTATTAAATCAAAAAAAAAAATATATATATATTTCATTATTTATTGGGAAAGAAAAAATTAACTCGCTTTCCGTCTTAGAAATAAAGACTTAATTTATCTCTTTATTCGATCATCAATACGTATCTCATCTTCTTTTTCACGAAAAATGTTCACCCGATCAAAAGAACGTGAGACGAGGAAAAATTGACAAGTACATTGAAATATTTTTTTTAAATGAGAATGATATGGAGTAATAGGATGATAAGTAAGATATAGATACCCGAAACTTTGACGATATGAGGATGAATATGAAAATTAAATATCAAATGAATATGAAAATAAATATGAATATAGATATAATAAATAAGGATAAGTACGACAAATATGAAATCTTATCTAAATCCTATCAACTTTAATTTTATAACTTCCTAACCATTAGAAATATTTCAGGATGCGTCGGCAGGATTATATATGTTGCCCCTACTAAATATATTTTATTTTTATCTGATGATATGTTTTTATGAAGAAAATGATCTATTACCAACTTTTAATTTCCCCCCATATTTTTTAATCTTCTAGAAACTTGGATGACAACTTGAGATTAATAAGATTAGGTTTCACCTTCCTCAGCCTGGTTCCACTTTTAGTGTCTTTGCACTCTAATTTTTATTTTTTTTGACCTGTACTAATTAACCTAAAGGATAAATTATATATATATTTTTTATATTTGTGGAAATGTTTACTTAAAAAAAGGGGAAAAAAATCTATTGACTGTTGACCGCAATCTGGTGGGCTGGGAGGGTGTAAAAGTCAACAAGTGAAGTTGCCGGAGCGAATCCCCTCATTTGACCTTTTCCCAACAACTCCTGCGCGTTCGCACGATGCGCGGCATGTCAACCAAAATTCTCACAGTAAAATTTTTGATATGGACATTTAAAAGCCTCATCTACATGGCGGTGCGTGAATTAAATGGCCCACGCGCATGAATGGCTTGGAGTGCAAGGTAAGATGGGAATGGTCATAGTAAACCGACCGATGCTCGGATGACGTGCTGCATGACAGATAGCTCGTAGTGGTTGGGGGATATTACCTGCGACACTGTGCGACTTTGATTGTTATACAATCATGGAGGTTTCGTAAATACAAAAGAAGAAAACAAACAAGGAGGAGATTAGGTTTAGACCAATCGTACGAATGGATGGAGGTTTACATCATCAGCCAGTGAGAGGCAGCTCAGCTAGATCACGATACAGACAGAATCTTTCGATGTTGAGATGTTTTTGTGTTTTCTTAAGCTGAAGTTAGATCAATCTTAATTGAAGTGACTAGAGTAAAAAAATACCAACATCAAAGTTCTTTTGGCGTCTTTCTGAGAGAAAGTTGAATCGATGCAGATATCTTAACTACAGGAAACTTGACTCGACTCCATTGAACTCCTATGATAATCGGCCGGATTCACGCGCATACTCTGTCAATCTTTGGATTAGATTTGATGGAAACTTTCGTACTACTGGATCATCAAACACGTGCTCGGAGGATGTTGACTGTTCGTTTGCCACCGCGGTTGCTATTTAAAAACCATCTCCGATCAGCTCTCTTGCACAACTAAGGATCGGATTAAGCCTTCGAAGCCTCCTATCCTGCCAGCCTGAGGTGTTCTTCATAGGTACTAGTATAGGACAACGTGAGATTGCAATTTTTTTTTGGTTTGGTTAATTAGTTTGAAGAAGTAATCTGAATCTGCAACTTTCACGGTTCCTGAAACCTTTATTTCCGATGGAAAAAGAAAGATCTTCTTTTTTGCAATTTCAAGCTAAGATAAGGGAAACGTTTCTTCTTCTTGCAGTAGTTTGATTGCTAAAATGGGGGTGCCATTCTCCTTCCCTGTTGCTGGCTACGGTGCCATGTTCGGTGGCTTACAGGCTCTCCGCAGTTTATGCAGCAATGCCAGATCAACTCTGTACTCCATCAGAATGACCCAAGGATCACTTAGCCTCAATGAAGGGGAGACGGATTATTCTTCCGTAGAGCCAGACAAATCCAAAGAGCCCCAAGACGATCCAAAAAGTACGAGGATTACTCATTTGAGGAAGAGGTCCCGGGAATCCATCTTGATTGAACCAGGCAACCCCAAGCATGAGGCTGCCGTCAAGTTGCAGAAGGTCTATAAAAGCTTTCGGACAAGGAGGCAGCTCGCAGACTGCGCCGTCCTTGTGGAGCAACGCTGGTATGAGTCTGAACTTTGCTATCAACTTATTTCAGATATCTGACATGGAGAACATCTATATGTTAGGTGGAAATTGTTAGATTTCGCGATGCTCAGACGTAGTTCAGTGTCATTTTTCGTCATCGAGAAACAAGAATCAGCTGTTTCACGATGGTCTAGGGCGAAATGCAGAGCTGCTAAGGTATCTGTTTCCGCTATCACTGATTCTCATCGTCGTATCGTATCATGTCAAGGGCATTAGTCATGAAGCTTGCAGTTCTTGCGTTCCAGGTAGGAAAGGGTTTATCGAAGGATGAGAAAGCTCAGAAACTTGCTTTGCAGCACTGGCTTGAGGCAGTAGGTGTCAAAATCATCACAAGATGTTTTCTGCGTGTTTTCTTCATTGGCAACTGTTTGCTTATCCATTGTATCAACAAATGAACAGATTGATCCTCGGCACCGGTACGGTCACAATCTCCAATTCTACTATGATCGTTGGCTTCAGTGCGAGAGCATGCAACCCTTCTTCTACTGGTTAGTTTGCCAAATCCTAATTCTTTCAATGGTTTATCTCAGTGAATGTTTTCCTCAAACACTATTTCGGTTATTAGGCTTGATGTTGGAGAAGGAAAGGAAGTCAACCTCGAGCAACAATGCACTCGATCAAAGCTTTTACAACAATGCATCAAGTATCTTGGCCCCGTAAGCAACTTTTATTTACAAACATAAAAGGTGATTGTTCATTTCTGAACATATTTATTCGATTGTGCAGCAAGAAAGGGAAGCCTACGAAGTCATAATCGAAGATGGAAAATTCATGCATAGACAGAGCAAGCAAGTCCTAGACACATCTGATGGTCCAAAAGGTGCTAAGTGGATTTTTGTCTTGAGCACATCAAAGAAATTGTATGTCGGACAGGTGAATCTCCTTATCCTGCTCGACGTTTGCAAAACCTGCAAATATTCGGACTGGGGATTGACTGAAATCATGTATCAAAAATTGCAGAAGAAAAAGGGAACATTTCAACACTCTAGTTTTCTTGCTGGAGGAGCAACTTCTGCTGCTGGTCAATTAGTAGTAGAAAATGGAGTTCTGAGGGTAACAATGATCTTATAGATTCATTTTCATTTCTTGGAAATGATTTTAGTTTTATTTAGTGCATTAATAATCGATTTGGCAGGTTGTGTGGCCTCATAGCGGGCATTACCGCCCAACCCAAAAGAACTTCGAGGAATTCATGATCTTTCTTCAGGATAACAATGTGGATATCACGAATGTTAAAGTGAGCAATTCAGGAACCTCATTCATCCTGCAGACAACAGTAAAATTTAATATATATTTTTTGTTTAAACAGAAAAATCCAACTGAAGAGGATGGTGATGATTACAGTAGACTGAGAAACAACAGGTCGGAACTAAACTTGGTTGAAGTAAATGCCTCTGTCAGTCTGGAAACCACAGTTGGTTTTTCTCATGCTGTCAGCGGAAAATCAATCAGCAATGCAGTAGCAAAGGTCTCTTCATTTGAGCCGCTGAACAACACTTCTCAAGCTGATCCTAAGTTGCGGGCTGAAGGAAAACTATTGGAAGAATCACTTGAGGAAGAGAGTGAGGAAGTGGCTGAAGAGTATGGAGCTAGAGCCATAGAGGAGAATGAAACATTGGAGAACTCTTCTCATACTGATAAACTTTACATAAAAGGCGATGAAGAAAACTCCATACCATCAGAAATGATTCTTCGAAGGATACATTCAAAAAGGAGCATCGAATCATATCAGTTGGGCAAGAAGCTCTCTTGCAGATGGACAACCGGTGCCGGACCTCGAATCGGGTGTGTGCGAGACTATCCGTCGGAGCTACAATTCCGAGCCTTGGAGCAACTAAATCTATCGCCAAGAAGTCCTATGAAATCGAGATCTAATTCACCAAGGCTTTCAAAGTGCCATAGGCCAGTGACAGATGCAGCAAACACATAATAATATACTGACAGAGATGGATCTCAAAAGAAATAGTTTCAGTTGTTTTGTTGTATTTATGCAAGAACTAAAGAGTATTCATTTTACTCCCTTTTACTGAAATTTCACACTAGAGTTGTACGAAGGCTTAGTGTATTTAAGAAATTAACCATTTTACCTATAATATCAGTAATATACATTCTTCGAGAACTCCTTAATTTTCTTTGCAAATCTCTTTTCAAAGCTTTCAACTTAATTTAATAATAACACTTCTAATAAATGAAATTAAATTACATAAAAGAAAGTACAAGACTACTGAATTTATTTGATTGACAATTGGGAAGGTTACTAATTCAAGGTAAATGAAGCTCTGTATGTCAACTCTTTTTTGACACAAATTGGAGGTGAAGAAACCTCGTACAGGATGTTGACAGCTTAGAAAGAAATAGAAAACTCAAATACAGAAAGTGTTATACTAAATGAAGAAGACTAGGATTCTATTTATAACCTATTGGTCGAAATTAGCAGTTTGCTGACGTGGCATCTCCGAACGCTTGGACCCCCTCTGGGTGCCCCCAACTGTGCGCATTATCTGCTCGCAACGGTTATGTTATGATGCAAAGATAAGGTTTTGTCACGGTCCAGGCGTCCCGAGTGCTGTTGATGTGGACCCAACATTGATCCTCAACAACGGGCTTCAACGAGGTGCCTAGATGACACCAAAGTGGTCAGGGCGCCTGGACTCCGGGTGTTGGGCGTTACAGGAGACGAAGGGGCACCGTTTCCCCTTCATTTCTCTCTTTGCTGCAAACGCCAAATAGACGAAGGGGCGTCCTTTCCCCCTCGTCTTCCTCAATCTTTTTATAAATGGTGCGTCCAAGCCATGAAAAGAATTAGAAGAGGAAGAGCATAAGGTGAAGGCAGAGGCGACGGTGATCAGAGGTGCGTTGAGCAAAGAAGAACATCCGAGAGGTTAGGGATTTGACTCGTGAACCTTGAAGTCCTTTCCGGTTACCTATGATCGTGCTTCCGACAACAGCGACACCCGACAACTTCATCGATTTCTTCGGGAGATCACTGTGAGTGGTTACCACTTTGTTTTTGTGTTTGTTCCATACTGTCAAAAAGAATCAACATTGGTATCAGAGCACTATTTTTGAAAGCACGGAGAAATTGCGACATTGTGATTTCAGCGATCTATGTCAGAATCGCATCCCAAATCGTGATTTCCATCCGGTTACATGTAGATCGTGTAGTCCTTGGCGGCATAGAGGAGGAGCGTTGGCGACTGTGTTTAAATACCGGTGAAAGTCGGCCGTCGGAAGAATCGCATTTGTCGCGAAATAGAAGATGAATAGTGCACAATTTTTTTCATTTTAATTGATTACTCAATCGATTCATGCATTTGAATCGATTGAGAAGGAAATTGAATCGATTAAGCTCACGACACAGTAACTTAATTGATTCATCAATTGATTGAATGGGTTTTTAATCAATTGATGAATCGATTGAAAATAAAAACTCTTGAGATGCACAGTGACTTAATCGATTCATGAATCGATTGAAGAAAAAAAATGAGATGAACAGTAATGTTTTGACGAAGCACAGTGCATGTATGAATTGTTTTTTCTTCACGTAGAGAAACCTCAGTGCATGTTTAAAGGAATTTAATTAAATACATTAATTAATTAATTAAATGCATATAGAAATGTATTATTTATTAATAATAAGATATTTAATTAATTTATGGTTCAATTAACTGAAAATTGAACCAGACTAACTTGTCCTATCAAACCCAGGTCTGGTTTAAATTATTAGTTAATTTAAGCAGACCAGTTTGATTCAATGATACCTAAATCTGGTTTAAATTATTTATTGTTTTAACCAGTTCGGTTTATTATTGAATTAATTGGGGATATTTTGATTACATAAGTTGGGTTGATCAAATATGACCAGATTAGTTCTATTGTGTCAGATTTGATAAAAAAGATTAGATTTGTTCTAATGGGTCAGACTTAATCCAATGGGAATTGGATTGATCAAATGGGCCTGAATTTGATCAATAAGTCTGATATTGACTCAAATGAGCTTAAACAATAACATAACATAGGTCAGAAATCTCTGTCCAATTAGATTAGTTCTAATGAGGACGATAGATTAAGCTTAAGATCCGAACTCTTGATCAACCGGTCCAATCGATCAGTCAACTAAAACTCCTAAAAATCAAGAAGATTTGTTTTTCTTGATTTATAATGATGGTTGTATATCTGTATAAATTGAATGAAACTAGTTTTGTATTGGTTAGTTAGTTTTGTATTGACTTATTTAAATTTAATTTTTCAGATGGCTCGGATGATTACCACATTGACTCGTCGCGAAGTGCGGCGAAACCAGCTATGGGAGGAGATTCAGGAGATAGAGTATAAGTCTATTTATGGAGTCGGTGAACATGTTAGAAGGTTTGATAGACTATTCTAAAAACTTGAGCAAGAAGAGTTTCTAGTCCGGGACAGTTATAGGATCTGGGCATTGATGCGTTCATTGCCAGAGTATCCTAGGGTGATAGTAGACTATGTATGGGGACGTCATGAAGGACGTGCCATATATTCAGAACTGTGTGAGGAACTACTTCACTATATGGGTGAAGAAGAGCCTGAAGAGTTTGAAGAGGACCAGGAAATGTTCGAGGAAGATCTAGAAATAGATATGAAAAAGAATCCTAAAGTTGCCCCATCTGAGATTATCCCAAATGAGTCCAGGTTAATAGGGATAATGTTGGTCGCTACACTAGTATTTGTCCTAGTGGGAGCAATATTGTCCTATCTAGTTTACTAGTGTTCTGTTTACTATCATTATATACGATCAGTGTTAGTCCATTTAGTGTTTGAGTCATGTAATAATTTCTGTCATTATGTACAAATAGAGTTATGATAAATAAACAGTTATGTTATGTGTTAACTAACTTGCTCATGATTAATTCATGTGAATATGATTAGTTCATATATCCATATGATTAGTTCATATGAAAAATGATTAGTTCATTTTAATAATGATTCGTTCATTAGATGGGATGTGTGTAATATGATTGATCAATGTTGATTAGATTAGAACATACAAATGATGAGTAGAAACAATGTTATCACTTGATTTTGTAAACTAACTCTAATTTACACCGAGTCAATAAATAATTGCATATATATGAATTACACTGAAATATTAAATAATGTGTTTATTTATGCAAATCATGGCAACTAAAAACATCATAGCTGAACTCAATAAGGGAGAGAAATTATATGCAGATAACTACAAAATCTGACATCTCAAGATACAATACGTTCTTATGGAACAAGAAGTTCTAGAGGCTGTAAATCAATTCATGGAAGAACCAGCTGATGGTTCTACAACACAGCACAGACGTGACCTTGATGCCTATAAGGCATAGAAAAGGAATGACTCAATTGCTAAGGGAATATTGATTAGTTCAATGGTGGATGACCTGATATTTGAGTATGAGCCATTACCATCGGCTCATGCTGTCTGGGTAGCCCTTAGAGAAAAGTACAATGGAGTTAGTCTCAGTAAGCTCCGTCAACTCACAATTAAGTTTGATAGCTATAAAAAACGCTCGAATGTTACCATGACCCAACATCTCAGGGAGATGGGTAACATTATTCAAGTGCTTAAGACTGCTGGTCATGCCTTGGCTAATAAACAACAGGTTCAAGCAGTTATCCGTTCTCTTCTTGATTCTTGGGAAATGATGAAACAGAATTTGATCCACAGTGAGAGTATCAAGACTTTCACCAATGTCTCACGCTATGTTGAACTTGAGTCGGAGAGGATTGAATCCGCAAGGATTTCTGGTCAAGCTTTTGTAGCTGAAGGTTCTAGTTCCAAGAATAGGAAAAGATGGTTTAAGAAAGGAAAGGGAAAATGAAAGGAGGCTAGTGCTGTTGCTGTTACAAACCAAATCAAGAAGAAAGGAAAGAGATATGGACAAAAACCTAGGAGCAAGTTGACCTAGCTCTGTTGGCGCTCGGAATTCTGTTCTATGTAAAACCTCTGTACAAAAATTTGTACAGGCACAGAACTTTTCCTAGCAACCTACATGCTCGATCAGACATGTGTTTGATCAATCAAGCAAGTCCTTGATATGCCAAAATGCACATTGATCGAAGCACAAGATCTCTTGTCTCTTGTGTTAGTGTTCAGGATCCATACAAAGAAAACATAACTAGTTGCACTGCGGAATAAATAACTAGTTGTACCTTTCTTCATAGAGAAAGACCTCTTGATCTTCTGCTGTATTCCTCTCCTATTCTTGGACATCGTGTGGGCGATGATCTACCAAGACAAACCACCCAAACCTTATTTTGTTTCAAAACCGCCTATCACCAAAAGGTGCAAAGAAAAGGGGTGCCTCCTTCTTCTTCTTCTCCTCCAAACTGCCTACCACCTAGGGTGGTTATTCTCTTCTTCTTCTTCTTCTCCTCCAAGATCTAGCCACCAAAGGAGATATGTGTCGGCCCTAGAGGGAGGAAAGGGAGGAAGAGATGAGAAGGTGGAGCGCCGACCCTAGCAGGAAGAGAGGAGGTGGGCGCCGGCCCTAGGGGAAAAGAAAAGAGAGAAAAGAGGAGATGAGGTGCCGGCCACAAGCAAGGGAAAACAACTCAAGAGAGATTAGGTTTTGGTGGCATGGCCTCCTCCCTTTTTATAACCTTTGGCACCAGATAAAAGAGGAGAAATATTAACAGAATTTTTGTTTAGAAAAAATCTCTAGAAAAAATTAACATAATTCTTTTTAGAAAAATTTCTTAGGAAAGAATTAACATAATTCTTTTTAGAAAAATCTCTAATTCTGTTGAGAAAAAATCTCCCTTTTACAACTCAATTTTTTTCTTCCTTTTCTTTTCTTTTGATTTTCTTTTCTTTTGGTTTGGCCGGCCCCTTGCTTGGGCACCAAGCAAGGCTTGGCCGACCTCTTTCTTGGGTAGGAAACAAAATCAAACGAGTGAATGCGAGGCTATGTAGAGGCTACAATAGGGACCGAGATGAGGAATTGGTTTTGGCCTCCTAATGGACTTGAGCTTCCTGTGTTCGACCTAAACACCCAACTCAAGTTCATCAATAATAACTCATACCACTAAAGAGTTATTATTGAAATACCGCACCAATCCCATATTATAATTGTTAGGATCCTTCGTACGGAGGCTAGAGGGGGGGGGGGGGGGGAATAGCCGATCCCAAATCGTCGCGTTTCTCAAACAAAACGATGTAACGAGGTTCGAAGATAAACTCCTACTCCTCGGCGTGTCCGTAAGGTGGACGAAGCCTATCAATCCGTCGGTGGATGAGTCCCCGGAGAACCGGCTAATAAATGCTCCTTGTGGGTGGAGAAACCTCGCCACAATACTTGTAACAACAAGAAAGGAGTACAAGGAAAGCAAGAAGCAAATACAAACAACAATATGAATGCAACACTCGCTTGCCTTCTCTCAGCGGAGGCGATGAGGCAACAACTTCACAACCCAAAGCAGCGGTGATCGGATCGAAGCTCACGAAGCTCTGGAGCGAGCTCAACAAAGCTCAGAACCTCGAGCAGAAGCTTCAATCCAAGGAAGAAGAAGAAGAACAAGAGATGAGGGCTGCACACTCCTTTTATAACCCGCGAAGAAACAACCGGAAGAAATGCTATGCCAGCGAACGAGCCCGTCGATCGAGTCGTGGACCGATCGGGCTCCCTGAGATCGGTCCAGACCGATCCATTCCTAACCGCTTCTTTCCGTCTCTCGATCGGTCCATGGACCGATCGGGGAATCTCCGATCGGTCCACGAGACGATCAGCTTCTCTGATCGGTCCGTAGACCGATTCTGTTTCTCTCCGACGCCTCGATGCGTTCTGTCGATCGGTCGTGATGATCGGATAACGATAAACTCTGAGGCCGGATGAGTTACTGACCGATCGGTGACCGATCGCTATCGATATCGGATCGGTCCTCGCGATCCAAATTCCCCTAAACCTCGTGCTTACACCAACATCTGTCAACCTTGACTGTTGGTTCATCATTCTAGCATCTGGTCACTCCCTTGACTGCTAGAATTCTCCACCAAGTGTTCGGTCAATCCCTTTGACCCACTTGGGCTTTCCTCTTCGTGCCAAGTATCCGATCACCCCTTGATCTACTTGGACTTCCCAACACCGGATGTCCGATCTCCCTTGGATTTCCGATTTGCCTGGCTTAACTCACGAGGACTTCCAAACCGCCTAGCTTCACTCACTAGGACTTTTACGACTTCACTCACCAGGGTTTTCCCTTTCACCTAGCTTCACTCGCTAGGATTTTCACCGCTTCACTCACGTTTCCCATTGCGGCTTCACTCACACTTCTCCTCTGTCTTCACTCACCGGGACTTTCCCCGTGCCAAACTCCTGTTTGGACTTTCCGCAGCTGCCACTGCTTGGACTTTTCCCTGCCAAGTTTTCGTACTTGGACTTTTCAGTCAAGTCTCCATATTTGGACTTTCGCGTGCCAAGCTCCCTGCTTTGACTCACCTCAGGTCAACCAGGTCAACCTTGACCTAAGGTTGCACCTACAATCTCCCAAACACCTATTTTGTCAAACATCAAGAATACAACTCTCTTCTCGTCAAACATCGTCAAACATCAAAACATAACTCGAGTCAGGTCAACTCGAGTCAGGTCAACCAGGTCAACCTTGACCTAAGGTTGCACCAACAATAATATGACTCCTTCTTATTATTGAACTACCGCACCAATCCCAAATTACATTTTTGGGCTATTTCTTATTATGAGTGTGTTAGTCTCCCTGTGTTTAATATGTCAGATGTCCACTAATTAAGTGAGTTACTGACAACTCATTTAATTAATATCTTAGTCCAAGAGTAGTACCACTCAACCTTATCGTCATGTCGGACTAAGTCCACCTACAGGGTTTAACATGACAATCCTTATGAGCTCCTCTTGGGGACATTATCAACCTAGATCACTAGGACACAGTTTCCTTCTATAATCAACAACACACACTATAAGTGATATCATTTCCCAACTTATCGGGCTTATTGATTTATCGAATTAAATCTCACCCATTGATAAATTAAAGAAATAAATATCAAATATATGTGCTTGTTATTATATTATGATTAAGAGCACACACTTCCATAATAACTGAAGTATTTGTTCCTTTATAAAGTCAGTATAAAAAGAAACGACCTCTATATGGTCCTACTCAATACACTCTAAGTATACTAGTGTAATTATATAGTTAAGATAAACTAATACCTAATTACACTACGACCTTCCAATGGGTTGTTTCTTTCCATCTTGGTCGTGAGCTACTGTTTATAATTTATAAAGAACCAATAACACGATCTTCTTTGTGTGACACCACATACTATGTTATCTACAATATAAATTAATTGAACATCTACATTTGGTATATATAAATGTAGACACTTGACCAATGTGATTCTTATAAATGTTTACACAAAAGCTAGGCTTTTAGTATACACTCCAACAATCTCCCACTTATATTAAAAGACTATGTTGCCATAAATGCTGCCATACATCTGATTCCCAACCCTTCAACATGCCCATCAAAAGCTCTTGCCTTAAGGACCTTAGTGAAAGGATCTATAGGTCATCACCTGATGTAGTCTAGGCGGCAACAACTTTTCCTCGTTTATACGATTTCTCGTATTGGGTGGTACTTGCGCTCCATTATGTTTACTTGCCTTATAGACTTATGGCTTCTTCGAGTTTACTACTGCACCATTATTATTACAATAAATTGTAATAATCTTTAGACAAATCAGAAATCATATCTAAGTCTATCTTGAAGTATCTGAGCCATACAACTTCTATGACTGCCTCAGAGGCTGCCACTTACTCAGCTTCTTATGGTAAAGTCCGAAAAAGCACATTTGCTTATCACTCTTCTATAGTTATAACTTCACCTCCTAAAGTAAACACAAAACCCCGAGGTCAACTTACTATTGTCCATATCCGATTGGAAGTCAAAATCCGTGCAACCCACAAGGACCAAATTAACTCCTTATAAACTAGCATATAATCTCAAGTGCCTCTAAGGTACTTCAATATATGCTTTACTGTAGTCCAATGTCCTTGTTCAGGGTTACTTTGATATCTTCTTAACTATGCACTAGGCAAAATAGATATTCGATCTCGTGCATAGCATACATTAGGCTGTCCAACTGCTGAAGCATAAAGAACTGCCTACATGTCCTCAATCTCCTTTGATGTCATCGGAGACATCTCTTTAGATAAAGACACTCTATGCTTAAAAGGTAGAAAAACCTTTCTTGGAGTTTTACATGTTAAAATGAGCTCGTTATATAAAGCTTGGGATATGCACAATATTCTTTTCTTGTGAACCTTGTTCCCAAGAATATGTGCTCATTTTCCTAAGTTCTTTATAACGAATTATTTGGACAACCATACCCTTACTTTCGATAACACCTTGATATTATTTCCAACTATCAAAAATGTAATCTATGTATGGTACAAGAAATACCACCACGTTTCCATCATATTTCTTGTATACACAAAACTCATTTGGTTATAAAATAAATCCATAGGTCTGGATTACTTTATTAAACCGAATGTACCAAGACCTTGAAGCTTTACTTTAGTCCAATAGACTGTTTGAGCTTATACACAAGATGCTCTTTGCTCTTTGCAATGAACCCTTCTGGTTGCTTTATATGGATGTTTTCTTTAAGACTTCCATTAAGGAAAGTTGTCTTGACATCCAATTGATAAATCTCATAGATAAAAGAATTCAGGTAGACTTAAGCATGGCTACCGCTAAAAAAGTTTCCTTTTTCAACAAGCCTTGCTTTGAAAGTTTCTACCTTCCTGTCTATCCCTCTTTTCCTATTGTAGACTTATTTTTATCCAATGGCTTTTACACCATTTGGTGATTTTATAAGCTTCCAGACTCTATTAGAATACATATATTCTAATTCTGTATTCTTTGCAAAGATGCTGCATCTTTATCTTGGAGTGCTTCGTCATATATCCAGAGATCAAGTTCATGTCCTCCAGGGATCGAGTCCAAAAACTTTCCTAAAACATGAATCTTTTTAGGTTGCCTAACAACCCTCCCACTACGACGAGGTACTTTCTGCAATTGTGTATCATTTGTGATACGTGTTGCAGTTTCTTGTGATATTTCATCTTGTACAGTTGGTACTAGGTTAGACGTGTCCTTTAATTTCCTTAAGAATAATTTTTACTCATGGGCTTGTGGTTTATAGTATAGTCCTTTTCTAAAATCGAGCATTGGTGCCAACAATGACCTTCCAATTTTAAGAACTACAAACCTCTTTTCGTTTTTCTAGGATAACTCACAAACAAGTGAACTCATGTCCAATTTTTCAGTGTCTCTCACGTGCTAGACCACCCAAATCCGAATATGCTTCAGACTAGGCTTATGCCCATTCTGCAATTCTGTGGGAGTAGAGAGTTCTGATTTAGAAGGTACTATGTTCACTTTCATTTCCAGTGTATATCCTTAAAACGAATTTGATAATTTTCTAAATAACTCATCATCGATCTAATTATTCCATAAGAGCCTTATACCTTCTTTCTATTACACCATTCTATTGGGATGTACCAAGTGCAGTTAGTTGGGATTAAATCCCTACTTCTGATAAGTGACTCCTAAATTCTCCCAAGAGGTATTTGCTACTACGATCTCACCGTAGTGTCTCGATATTTTTACTTTGACATTTCTCCGCATCAGCCTCGTACTCTCTGAACTAATCAAAGCACTTAGACTTGCGGTGTATCAAGTAAATCTATCTGTGTCTCGGATAGTTGTCTATAAAATAGATGAAATATTCGAAACTACCTCTTGTCTGGATAGTCATAGGACCACACAAATCAGAATGAACCAATTCCATTATATCTTTGGCTCCATACCCCTTAGACTTAAAAGCTTCTCAGTTATTTTTTCTTCCAAGTAAGACTCGTAGGTTGGAAAGATTTCCACTACCAATGAACTCAAGAGTTCATTGTTTATTATCCTTTGAATCCTACTCAAGTTAATATAACCTAGCCTTGGATGCCAAAACTATGATTGGTTCATTTCCGAAGGTTACTTTCTCTTAAAGTTAGATAATGTGTTATTAATTTTCATTTATTGCATCGTGGGAGTTATTGGATTATAAATTGTCAACCAACGTACCAGAACAGATAACTTCCCTATTTTTCTTGATAATAAGTTTGTTATCAAAATAGACAGAATATCTATTCTTTAATAGTTTAGAAACTGAAATCAGGTTCTTTCTAAACTTATTACATAAAGACAATTTCTAATAATCCATATTTTATTCCTATCAAAGGATAAACATCTCCCACTGCAACAGCTGCTACTTTTACAGCAGTGCCCATGTGGACGGTGATTTATATAGTTGTCGGATTTCCTGGAACCCCTGCAATGAATTGCAGACATAATCAGTGGTTCCTGTATCTACACACCAGATACTGGTAGATAACACCACTAAATATGTTTCAACAACTAATAAAATACACCGTTTATTGTCTCAGTTTTATGAGGACAGTCTACCTTAATGTCCAAGTTTTCCAATCATTACAAGTGGGACTACTAAGTCTATTCTATAGTATAACAACTAGGGGATTGACTAACATTTGTAAACCTAAGAATCACAAAATTATTTGGTCAAGACCAACATTTCAAAATCCCCGTGAATTTTGTATGCCACGTTAGTGTGGACGTATACAAATTCTAAAAAGAGATTTTATCCATTAATTTTATTATCTTGTTAACCTATGACAAATAAAATTAATAGTTGATCTGTCTTTGATCAAATATTTGGTCAAGACTCTAAATTTAAAATAATATTGATTCCTCAAATAATGTTATTTAAATTTACTAACACCTCAAAACACCGTGAATTTTGCATGCCACGTTAGTGTGGACGTATACAAAATCAACATTTGTAAGAGGAGGGTTTTACCCATTAACTATCTTGTCAACCTAACTTTATGACAAATAAAATTATCTCAAACACCGTTAATTTTGTATGCCACGTTAGTGTGGACGTATACAAAATCAATCATTTGTAAGAGGGATTTTAACCCATTAATTTTATTATCTTGTCACCCTAGTTTTATGACAAATTAATAGCTGGTTTCCTTTTGGTCACACAAGTGATAGCAGTGACTCCGTTGGGGAGGATACTATTAAATGTGTCTAAGTGTATACCATTACTTGATACTAAGTCCATTAAATAGAATTGCGCCCCTTCAGTTGGAGAAGATCACACACATCCTAAATAACTTCCTATAACCATCTATTAGGGAAGTTTGATCTAGTGATCCGCAAACAAACTCATCCGTTGTGGAGGGAGGCACTCAGAGCCAACACGCAAACTTGTTGCATCACTTACAAACTAGTAATGGAGATCGTGAGATTAATATACTAATCCCTCTCCCACTTAGTTATTTAAGGTGAGGAATTTTAACCTATGCTAGCATATAACACATGCATACACACACATCACAGTAAATAAAAGCAATAAACATGGAAATTAATTTTCCAACTATTATGACATTTTCATCACTGTCCTCCGTGTGCTCCAACCCTAGCTGCTGCCATCTTTAGCCACCGCCATCGGGTCGAGTTGTCGCATCTATCTTGCATCTTATTTCGCTGCACCTCTGGTCCTCCGATAGCACCACGCCTTGCAAGGATACGATCCGCGACAAATATAGAATTTTACATACATCGATCCTATATTCCATAAAGGAATATACATATATTCTAGATCGAACAAAAAATGTAAAATCCTAATAACTATTACAGCTCCTGCTGTATTTAATTTTACAATCATGCACACACAATTAAATGCCCTTGACATGTCCAAGGGTCCAATCACACACAATAAAAATATGCCATAATAGTTTGAGCCTGCAACCACAAAGTTAGCACATCCTACTATTATCCTGCCTAAATTATGTATGACATGTGCATAACTTAATTTGAAAACCAAACACACAGAGACAAACCCTAGCTCTGATACCAATTGTTGGTTAGTTCTAGGAAAATGTACCGGTTCCACTGTACAAAATTTTTTTGTACAAGTGTCGAACCTTTCCTTAAATAACCTATTGTGTTCTTTAGAAGTTAAATTAGGAATCACAGACAGAACTTAACATCATTGATTCCAAATTTAACTTATCTGTTCTTAATGGTTTAGATTTGAATCGCAAGCGGAACTTAACACTATTGATTCAAATCTACCTAAGTTATTAATTCCATAAATATTAATTTCCAAAATTGGCTTCCAGGACTGCATGGTGAGGCACATGGCCTTCTTGGATATGGGAGCAACCACCACCGCCTAGGCAAAGCCTTTTAAGGAAAGCTCATATTTATTTCCTTAAATAACTCTAGGTTAACCAAAAGGAACAATCGAATCATAAATTCGAAAAAGAAGAAAACACAAACTCAAGAAAAAACTATTTTGAAAACTCTTGAATCATATGCCTCTTGTGTTTGGTATTTCTATAAATAACTATACAAAGAAAACTAGTATGATGCGGAAAACAATTACTAGTTATACCTTTCTTTGTAAGCAAAATAACCTCTTGATCTTCTACCGTATTCCTCTTCTTATCTCGGACGTTGTGTGGGAAACGATCTTCCGAGATGAGAACCACCAAGCTCCTTCTTCTCCAAGCTAGATTCGGCCACCAAGAATTCTCCATGAGAAGTAGAGGTCCGGCCACCACCACCAAGCTCCAAGGGATGCAAGAAACAAAACCTCCTTTCTCTCCTTCTTCTCCTAGCTTGAACCGACCACCATCAAGAGCTCCAAGAGGGGATAAAACCGGCCACTAGAGAAGAAGAGAAGAGGAGAGGGAGAACCTCTAAGGGCCGGCCACACCAAGGAGAAAAAGAGAGGAAGAAAAGAATAGAGTTGTTCATAATGAAGGCACCTCTACCCCCTCTTTTATAATCCTTGGTCTTGGCAAATAAGGAAATTTTAATAAAAACTTCCTTAATTCTTTTGCCATGAAAAGGAAAATTTATTTAATTAAAAATAATCTTCTCTTCTCCAAATTATTTGGCCAGCCACACTTCTCCCCAAAACAAGGAGAGTTTTAATTAAAACAAAAATTAAAACTTCCTAATTTGTTTCTGGAAAAATAAAAATTTCTCCAATAATTTTAATCCCTTCATGATTGGTTAGTAAGAAATTTTATAAATTAAAATTTTTATTTTAAACATGAGGATAATTTCCAAAAATAAAAGTTATCTTTAAAAATTAAAATCTCTTTTCAATCTACAAATAAAGAAAGATATCAAATCTTTTCTTAATCTTTTGTAGAAACTAATAAAAGAGAATATTTAATTTTTAAACTCTCTTTTAAATTATGAACATGGTTAAAAAAGGAAAATTTTCTCAAAATTAAAATCTCCTTTCAATCTACAAATAAGGAAAGATTTCAAATCTTTTCTTAATCTTTTGTAGAAAGCTATAAAAGGAAAGATTTAAATTTTAAACTCTCTTTTGAAACCATGATATCCACATAAGAAATAATTTTAATAAAAATTCCTTTTAATTTTCTAGTGGCCAGCCACCTAAGCTTGGGACCCAAGCTTTGGCCGGCCACTAACTTAGCTCATCCACTTGGTCTTGGCCGACCCTAGCTTGGGTTCCAAGCTTGGCTTGGTCGACGGTAAGAAGGTGGGTATGTGGTGGGTATAAATCTCTATATACAAGAGGCTACGATAGGGACGAGAGGAGGAATTGATTTTGGTCTCCCGATGAAATTAAGCATCGCTGTTCGCCCACAACATAACTAATTCATCAATAATTCATTCCACTAAAGAACTATTATTGAACTACCGCACCAATCCCAAATTACATTTTTGGGCTCCTTCTTATTATGAGTGTGTTAGTCTCCCTGTGTTTAATATGTCAGATGTCCACTAATTAAGTGAGTTACTGACAACTCATTTAATTAATATCTTAGTCCAAGAGTAGTACCACTCAACCTTATCGTCATGTCAGACTAAGTCCACCTACAGGGTTTAACATGACAATCCTTATGAGCTCCTCTTGGGGACATTATCAACCTAGATCACTAGGACACAGTTTCCTTCTATAATCAACAACACACACTATAAGTGATATCATTTCCCAACTTTTCGGGCTTATTGATTTATCGAACTAAATATCACCCATTGATAAATTAAAGAAATAAATATCAAATATATGTGCTTGTTATTATATTAGGATTAAGAGCACACACTTCCATAATAACTGAGGTATTTGTTCCTTTATAAAGTCAGTATAAAAAGAAACGACCTCTATATGGTCCTACTCAATACACTCTAAGTGTACTAGTGTAATTATATAGTTAAGATAAACTAATACCTAATTACACTACGACCTTCCAATGGGTTGTTCCTTTCCATCTTGGTCGTGAGCTACTGTTTATAATTTATAAAGAACCGATAACACGATCTTCTTTGTGTGACACCACACACTATGTTATCTACAATATAAATTAATTGAACATCTACATTTGGTATATATAAATGTAGACACTTGACCAATGTGATTCTTATAAATATTTACACAAAAGCTAGGCTTTTAGTATACACTCCAACAGTTACAACTCTCCCTCTCCAAACTAAAGGATTACACTCACCACAATGAAGAAGAAAAGAAAGATTACAGGATTTAGAAAGGCTTCTTCTTCGCTGAGTGAGATTTGAGAAAGTAGCGAGCGGGAGATTATAAACTTGAACACCTTTTGAAGATCTTGAGCACTTGAGAGAGTTGAGACCTTGGAGAGCAATGGAACAATATCTATATGTTTTCTTATCTCTTTCCTTTTTCTTCTATGCCTTTAAACGTTGAGAAAACTAGCCGTTTCTCACGTAGCCGTCGCCGTGAATCGATCGGAGTCATATTTGGATCGATTCATAAGTATCCGTTGGAAACCATCGCGTCACGATCAACGGCTTGGATTGCTTCACTTGAGTTTGAATCGATCGGTATAGTTCTAGAATCGATTCGGCACCTCGCTAATCGCGACACATCGTGAATCAATCGCCCGATCGATTGAGTAACCACAATCGATGGTGATCGATCGAGAATGCGTTCGTGCAGAGGCCTCGATCGATTGTCGATCGATTGATTGCCCTAATCGATCGGATCGATCCACGTCTCGGCTTCGAAGCCTTCCGATCGATCACTCAATCGATGGATTGCCCCAATCGATCGGTGATAATTTAGAAGCATTCTATGCTTCGCGACAGACTTCTGGATCGATCACCGATCGTTTCCCAATCGATCGGTGATCGATCGATCTCTATGCTTCACAACCTTCCCAATTGATCCCGATCGATTTGTTTCCTCCTTCGAATTCTCGATCGATCGAGAACGCATGCTCACAACTATGTCTAAATCGATTTTCCAACTACTTCGTGAATCTTGCATCCGTCTTGTGAGTGCGAACTTCTCCTTGAATCTTCTTGACCTTCTTGGACTTCTCTTGCCTTGCATCCGGTCTTCGACCAAGGATTCTTTTGCCAAGAACGGTCCTCGACCTTCTTGGACTTCTCTTGTCTTGCATCCGGTCTCCGGACGCACCGCAAGAACTTAAACTCACACCGTATGTTAGATCCAGCGATTAACCTAAACTTAAATAATTGTCAACACATCTTCCAGGGCATGATTGTACCAACAATCTCCCCTTTTGATGTTTGACAATCTATTTAGTTTAGGCAATTTCAATATACCATAATAGTACAATTGATAAATAATGAAGTGAACAAGTATGTAGCTGACGATGAGTTGAAGCTGAATAAATATTATTTAGTATGAACTTCAACATATATCTCCCCCTTTGTCAAATATAAAAAAAAACAGAACTCTCCCTCAAAATGTGTACTAAGCAAACACAATAAACCCAAGGATTACTCCCCCTAAACCACACAGATATCAACAAAATATAACCACGTGAATTGTAGAAACAAAATAAAAGGTAGAACAAGTAGCATATCAGATATCCAAAAATAAAATAGAGTTCACATAAGGACTCCATAACAACCATCCATAAGACATACAATAACATATCACAAGGAGACATAAAACTCGATAAGATCATCGCCTGAAGGAGGGGGATCAGCAGCAGCAGGAGGAGGAGCCGAAGTAGTAGCTGGAGCAGGAACCGCCGCAGAGTCAGCACCAGCAGCATCCTCAGCCTGGGGAACGGGAGCTGTGGATGGATACCTCCATGGTCAGCTCCTCCAGGCGAGTGTCGACAGTCTCCTCGAATGTCGGAGAAGCTAGCTCGGGGATATCCTCCTCAGCATTATCCGCCGCAGGAACCAATGCCTGTGCATCCCCCCTGTGGCGAGCCCTGGGTCCCTCACCAAAAGCACGTCCATCACGCCATCGAACTCCCGCTGGACCACCAACTAAGCCCGTCTTCGTGAAGGAGCGGGAAGAAATCCGAGAATAAGCCACAGTCATGTGCTCCAGCCGTCCCCGGGAGACATCTATCTTCTGGGACTCCAGCCAATCTGTGATAAGATGTCCGAAAGGCATATGGACCGTCTGCTGCACGGGCTAGGTAAAATGAATGATGCAATGAAAGATGTTCAGAGCGATGTTGATGTCAAGGGAATGATGAATGGCATAGAGGGAAAACATGAGGAGCTATGAAACAATGGGAAAAGTTTAATGATCAGATCCGATCCGGCAGCCCGAGTCGATGGACGCTGCACGCCTGGTGGTGTATCCGAGTGGTGTCGCTCTCCGATCCTACAAAGAAGCCGAGCCGACGGCGACCACCTCAGTGGACCCTTGAGGCAACGAGAACGAGTCGCTACGGGCAATAGAGATGTGTGCATACTCGCACGTCTTTATAGGACGGTGCGCGACACTTTTCCCACACTTCCCACATACCTAACAATGCCGGTTAAGTACCTACGTATTCCGCAATCCGCCAGCATATCCTGATGAAGCGAACTCGCATCCACCTTATTCGGGGCTCGACCACCAACTCTTGCCATGGGCGGTGTCTCGAGTGATGTTATCTCTTGTCCTTATGCCTTTGTTCAGTTCCTAACGTGCAGTACTCGGCCTTCTGACGCCTGCTTATTACCCCAGTGCGTTGTCGTAAAGCTAACGCTACCACTGCCCAGATCAATTTCACGGACAGCCCATTTGGAACCTTTTTTCGGAACGACCAGTCGGGGTTGCGTCACGGTCGAGCTGCCGGACCCCGGCCTCCGGCTCACCGCGGCGCCGGTCTCGAATTATCTTGACCTTCACCTGACTCCCCGCCGACGGATCCCGCCCTTATCACCGATCATCCATGCCTCCCCTTCAAGTCTAGCGGCGACCGAGGCGGAAGTCCGATCGATCGCTTTGACATGACATCGACCGCCACTGAATGTTCCCTGCCCCGCTCGCCGGCCACCCTTCTGCGGCATTGCTTCCGGCGGTCGCCTTCGATCCCTTTCGAGTGCGCATCTTCTCCAGCAGATCGCCACAACAAGTGAATGGTGCTCATTAAATGCGCCATGACATGATGCCATGGTCGCCCATCCACGGCCATCGTCGGGCGGTGTGTCCGGGGACATCGCTGCTTGAAATGAACGGCCGATGGGGCCTCGATTCCCGTGTGGACACCACCTGGCCGGGCACGATCGCCCGACCTTATAAAGTCGTCCTCTCCCCTCCCCGTAAAGCTTTTCCCAAGGCCTCTGTTGTGTTCCCCCGCCCATGCTTCTCCATTTCCCTCCAATCGATCTTCCACCTCCTCAATTCTATTCCTTTCATTTTCCCCGCCTCTTTGTCAATTCCTTTCCGTCATTGTTTCTCGCCTCCGCCTTGTGTCATTTTCTCATCTCCTGGCCCGCCTTTCTTGCCGGATAATGGGCGCCCATCTCGCCCAGATCCTGCTCGCAGTCCTTGGTATACTACCATGGAGTCGTCATCGCTCGGACTCGATGGTCTTGATATTCCGCCCGACATCGAACTTATTCTACCTCACCAACTGGCCTCACAAACCACTGGCCTCGATGGAGTCGATGTCAGAGTGACCAATTCATGTACCGGTCTTCTCATCTCTTCATCCCTTCTTATCGAGGTTTGCAACTTCTTTGGCCTTCCACTGCCCAACTAGTGCCAATACTTTCCGCCTTTTGTGTGGAGTGGTTGTACTATTCAAGATACACCGCATCCCTCTCCGACGTTTTTTACTACTTTTATTATCCCAATCCGAGTGGGCACCATCTATTCCAAGCTCGGCCCGGTCCGGTCTTTTTGATAAACTCCCTCCTCCAATAAACACCGGAAGGAGTACTACTTTTTTTATGCTTCGAGGCTTCCTTCCAACTAAATGGCAGGTCGGACTTCTTCTCTCGAACCTGGGCTCAAAAGATTCAAACCCGGACTATCTCGAGGTTGCAACGCGGCTCTTATCTCGATATCAACAAGCTCTCAAGGGCGTGTACATATTCTGCGAGACCGAGTCCCAGCTGCACTGATCGCCGAGCAATTTTGGTAAGATTTTATTTGCACATGTACTGAGTGCTAACTGATTTTCCTCCTTTTCCTTGCAAAGCGCCATGGAGTCCGTGATGCAAGGTATCTTGAAGAGGGAAAGCCGAGGCACTCAAGGCGGCCGCTTAAAGAGATGGAGCGATCGGCTCGCGACTCTCACGGGTGAGAGCGAACACACGAAGAGCCTGCCAGCCTCTGCTGGAGGTGATGGAGGCAACACTTCAAGGGAACTAGTCACAAGCAAGAGGAAGGCTCACGGTGAAGACAGCAAACCACTAAGACAAAAGAGAGCTGGACGGAGACGCCACGCGATCGCCTACTTCAATTCATATAGTGGATCCGATTCTCGTAAAATTCCAATGGTGGAGGCAATATCCTCCGATCAACTCGCCTGCCTTGAATCGCCCGCCATCCCCATTGAGGCAGTCTCCTCACCGCTTCACCGGGTCACGGCCCACGGCTGCAAGTTCTCCGCCCGCTCCGCCTCCTCCTTCCGTCACACCCCCCTTCCCGGCCAGACTAACCGTGGCTACTGCACCTTCCCACCGAGGAGCTTTTGCCCGAGTCTCGACCGCAACAACCGCCTCGACCACATGATCACTATGAATGTCCCGCCTCTCGCCAAGATGGGGGTTACTTAACACAGCGGAAGTCTTGCTTAGAGAATGTAAAAAAAACCTTTTCTTACTTAAAAATCACCATAGACATAAAAGAACCACATAGCATACCTATCATAATTTTATGATGTCTTAATACCCAAACACATACTTAAGGTCATGGAGTTATAAAATAAAAACATCAACATGGCATATTTCTTATTAAACAAAAGCAGGTCTTTTCCTTTAGCCAGTCCACTACCGCACACATCCTTCTAGCCCCTCCTGCTGCTCCCCTAGTACATCCATTCCTTGCCTTTATCTGTGGTACAAGAAAGTAAGCTGTGAGCACTCATGGCTCAGTAAGTTCCTTTCCTACTCACAAAAACCGTAAAGCATATTAAAATCACAAGTCATAAGGCATAAAGACAAATGTATCATATCAAGAGCATATCATGGCATATCGTAACATAACATAAAGTATCATGAAAGGTAAATTCCTAAACTTATATCATGCAACATATGCAACATGCCTTTTGAAAACTTATAAAATACATACTTAAACATAATTTCAACATGATTGGGGCCCCGGCTTGTACCACATACATAAATGCACGCGTCTTATGTAGGTCCAAGGTAGCAAGTCTTGAACCCTACAAGGCATACATACTAGGCCCGTTTCTTAGTCCATCGACCTAGGGGCACTTAGGAGCCCATCCCTAACGAGGCCCGTTTCTTAGTCCATCGACCCCGGGGCGCTTATGGAGCCCACCCTTGGTATAAGCCATACATAAAGTAAAGTAGCATGTCATACATATCATAGTTCTTATTCTTTCATGCATATCATGTTTCTTGACATATCATAAAACATGCATTTTTTTTGGGCACACATCACATGCATGAATCATAGCATGCATATTTGGGCACACAGCACATGCATGAGTCATAAGCTTGCATAATGAACATATCATTTTATCATATCCTAAAGCATGCATGATTGAACACATAGCACATACATGGATCATAAGCATACATAAAAGAGCATATCACTTATCATAAAAAGACATAACCATTCATGGAATCATTAAATAACATCTCTTGATTCATTCATAGCATGTGAGGTACATCTAGGTCACTAAACCCATATGGCCGAAAGTCATGAGTAGAGGCATGATCTCTAGACAACATACAAACATAAAAATCTCATGCTATCTTCATATACCAACATAAGAAAGGTCATAAGCATGTTAACCTAAAATTTTAAGCCCTCCTAGGTTTCCAATTCTTTCATGGCCAAAACCTTTCATGAAGAGAAATCAAGTTCTAAGCAACATGCAAACATGTAAACCCTAGACCCATATCATATCATATTTCATAAGGAACTACTTAAGCATATTTAGTTTGGGTTCTAAGTTCCTTAAGCTCCTAATCTTATCATGGCCGAACCCTAGCATGTCTCATTCTAGGTTACAAATAGCATGGAAATGTTGAACCTTAAGCCAATATCTTATACATTTTCATGAGGAACAACATAAGCACATTTGTTTTAAATTTCAAACTTCCTAGACCCATTCACTTGTAGTAGCCGAACCATATCTATCATGGAACTAGGTTTTTAGTGGCATAAGAGCATGGAAAACACAACTACATTTCATAGCATACATCACAAGACATCATAAGCATATATAAGTTGGGTTCTAAATTTTTCCTAGGCCTTTAAACTTGTAGTGGCCGAAACACATCAAGCATGGGACTAAGTTTCTAGTGGCATAAGAGCATGGAAACCACAACTACATTTCATAGTACTTATCACAAGAAACATCATGAACATATGTAAGTTGGTTTCAAAATTTCTCTAGGCCTTTACACTAGTATTGGCCGAAACCTATCAAGCATGAAACTAAGTTTCTAGTGGCATAAGAGCATGAAAAACACAACTACATTTCATAGCATACATCACAAGACATCATAAGCATATATAAGTTGGGTTCTAAATTTTCCTAGGCCTTTAATCCAAAGGTGGCCGAAACATGTGAGCTTGGTTTTATTTTTTCATATGGCCTAAAAGCATGGAAACCCTACACAATTTTCATGGCATCATAACAAGGAACAACATGAGTAAACTTAGTTAAAAATCTACACATCCTAGTTTTAAAACTTAGTGTGGCCGAAAGTTACATGTAGCCAAAATTCTATGTAACAAGCAACCATAAAACATCAACTTGTTTCATATCATTTTATCAAGAAGGTCATGAGCCTCCTAGCCTTGATTTAAACTTTCCTAGACTTCAAATCTCATCATAACCGAATCTTCATAAGCATGAAATAAGATTCATAACTAACATACAATCATGGCATAACATTTTAGCTTCATGTCTTGTCTTAGGAGAAATCTTAGCATGCTTAGTTTTAGGTTTAAAACTCTCCTAGGCCTTTACTTCTTCCATGGCCGAATATTCATGAGCATGGAAATGGAGTTTCAAACAACATACAAGTAAGAGAAAAAGTTAACAACCTCATTATCATAGGGTACATAACACAAGAATAAGGAAACATGCTTAGTTTGAGTCTTAAACTTACCTAGTCTTCTTGTTCATGCTTGGCCGAGAGTCTAAGGCTTATGGATCTAAGTTTTCATTATTTATTCTAGCATGGAAACCTTAGATTAACCTCTTACATAATATACATGTCACAAGAAAATAATGAGTATATCTAGTTACAATTTTCTTTAGCTCTTCTCTTGTTTTGGCCAATTTTCATAAAGCAAACCTCTATGTTTTTAAGGATCTATCTTCATGGAAAACCATATAAACTATTGTACCATTGAGGGAAGCTTACCTAGTGTTCACTTGTTAATCTTTAAAGAATTGGTACCCTTGGTGAAGAGGAAGAAGGGAGCTTTCTCTTCTAGCACTCCTTTGCTTGGAAGGGTACACCTTGAAGGCTCCTTCTTGTAGTTTAGTTTTCTCTTAGGGAGAAACCTAAACTTGGCTTGTGGAAATGAGGGAGGAGGCTTCTAGTTTCGGCAAGGGTGAGGGAGAAGGAAAAAAAATGAAATCCTTTAGTTCCTTTCCTTTTTATGCTAAGTGGGTGGAAGTTACAAAGATGAACTTTGCTTCCTTTCCTCCTTAATTCATGCATGTATTTTTCTAATGAGAATATGTCCTCATTCCTTCCCCTTAACTCTTTTCTTCATTGTTCTCTTAAACTCCATGAAAATAGAGAAGAAAAAGGAAGAAAGACAACTTGTCTTTTGCTACTCCTTTTCTTAACCAAGAGGTAAACAAGGGGAAGAAAGTTACTTGATTTTCTCTTGTTCCCTCACTTAATTATATCTTTACTTTTAACTACAATTGCCATCATTTCCCATTCACATGTTATTCATTATCCTAGTGGTTATCATACATAATTTTATTTCTATCCTTTGTGAGTGGTTCAAGGTTCAAACCTTCACCTCTTCTTTTATTTCTCTTATTTCTTTTTTTTTTCTTTCTGATTCTTCTAACTTTTAGGCTCTAAAGCAACTAACACCCATATACTTATCTTATAATTTTGTGGGTGTTACAATGAAGGGGCCCCTAGCCGAGATGTGGGCCGACGCTCGGGCACATGTTGCGATGATTCCACTCGGCCACCATACGCAGCAGAAAAGCACCGGGTAAGTATGCTTTCTTTTGGAGTTCCTACACGCCATCCGACGCATATTACAATCTTGCTTTACGCCGAGGTGGGTAGGAGATTGGCTCCAATCGTCTGCCATGGTGGATGAACAACGGCTAAAGAGTCGGGTGGCGCGCCTCCCAGTGGTCCTCATACGCCGAGCGCCGCCACAAAAGAGCTCAAGAAGACCCATGACTTGTTGAGGTCGAAAGTGAAAGAAGATAGCCAACTGCACTCCATACCGCCGAACTCGAACGATAAACAAATCATCGATCGAAAAATAAGCCCTGCAACCGATCGAAGAAAACTATCACGATCCTCGAGAAGAAAACGCCGAGGCTCTCAGGCCCAGAGGAACGGTGCCAAAGAGTTGACAGAGCAAATGGATTCTGAGAAGGCGAAAGCTGGCCGCACGAGGTGATTAAACATATGGATGAATCAAGACTTTGCAGGAGTCTCTCAAGCTTCCTGTGTCAGCCTTCAAGGAATATCAAGAGGTCGAAATGTTTTGCCCATCGGGCCGAGAAAAACTACATCCGCCGTATTTAGCTCATCGGGAGAAGGTTTGTACTGGGATGGCCGAGGCCTTTGAGTCGCCATCACCGCCACGGGCTTGATTACTTCTAGCCAAGGGAATCTCCTCCTAACTTCAACGGAATTCCCGCTCGAACACGAAGCGCCTACAACCCATTCTAAGAGTTATCTTTAATTATTTAAGTGAATGTGTTTTGTTGAATGATTTCGATCACAGTGGTATCCGTGAACTCCTTAAATTTCATATCGAATGCCTACTCACGTATATCCTCTTATTTGTGTTCTTTCGATTATGTCAGGTATAGACCTTTTACCATGGAGATTTCTTAACCTCTTGCTTACGATCGGGTCTGTCAGCCACTCTTGGCACCAGGATTCCTCATGAGTCATAATCAAGCTGCCTCATTGCCTGCTCTCGATCGATCGCTTCACGATGCCATCCGGTATGTCCCAGTAACGCTATTCGCCCCACGATCGACGGGTCTGTGACATGATCGGTTCCATTCCATGGGCCTGCCTTCGACTTTCTAGAGTCACGCGTCAGCCTGCATCATCGGCCGAGAGTTTATAGTGCACATGATCGACGACTTACTTAGTTTAACGCCGCCGCTGCCTGAGTTTACGGTATCCGACGGCCTTCGACCGTTCCCGGTTCATACTTAGCGAGTTTAACGAGTCTCAGAGGGTCAACGACGTGTTCGAGTCTACCCGTTCGGGATCTTCAAGTGCGGAGCCCTGGTAACGCGTGCCTGCCGGCTAGTTTAACGCCTTCTTCAGTCAGAGTAACTAGTCCGCCAGGATTAGAGTCCGGCCGCCGGGACGATTGCGGGTTTATCTGACTCTAGGTTACGTTCGGTCTGACAGCGGGTGGTATAATGGTTCATCGCGGTCTGACGAACGCCGGCGGTCTTGGTGGTTATAGTGGCTGGTTCTCACTCCAGGATTGAACGCTGAGCAGACTGAGCTTCGAACCGGGCTTAACGTCCGCCTTGAGACTTGGTGAGCCGGCCTGGGTAACCAACCGTGGTTCGCGTTCTCATAATTTAGCGCTCGTCACGACGGTCGACTTATCTAGAGCTCGAGGCATCAGATAATTTCGATCTCGTGCGACCGGGGTTACCTGGGACAAGACATTTGGACTTGGAGCTCAGATATACTCCCGATCTTGGGCTCAACGACGAGCGGAGAGTCTCCGACATCAAGTTTGAACGACACGTGAATATATATACCTTTAGCCTACAACGCGACGAATCAGGGATTTGGTTCCATCGCCGAACGACAATGACGATAATCCCTAACAGATACTATGGATTTTCGCATTGCCCGTTCCAGCGACACGGGCTCATCGGATCATACCAACGCGCATCGGGTATTGGCGTGGGCTTCGGAATTCCCTAATATACTCTTCTACTACTAATCCTAGCGTCTCCATCAGCGTCTCGGGATATACCGGTTCCGACGACATGACTTCCAGCTGCGGGGTCCAGCATCCATCAGCATGCCTGAATTATACCCTACGAACGGACCGAGCCATCGAGCATGATTACTCCTGGAACTACCATTCTCCGTAGGCGAATCTTCCATCGGCATGCCCTGATTGGATAATATCTCTACCACAAGATGTTCTTCTCCATCGAGCGAGCATCGGATGTATACTCCTGAAAGCGACAATAATCTTCCACGCCAAACTTCCATCGGATGGATTGGGCTCCTGGAATACACCGGCCGAGCACTGTTTCGGGGTGCCGCATCATGCAGTCGCTTTGCTTGTTCACGAGAATCATGCCTTTGTTCTTATAGCTTTCATTCCTACAACCAAATAATACATCCGAACAGAATATTCAAAATATATTACATCGTGACCTTTCATCCAAATTTGATGGGCTTGGAGTGGTATTGGCGCACTTCCTTCGCCTTCCATCCTCATCTTCTAAGTAAGTCGACTTCTCAATGACTTTAGCAACCCGTCCCGCCTGCCCGAGCTCTCCAACACTACATCCCTCCGATCGCTTCACTTTTTCCAAGTCACCCAACTGAATGCTCTCGAGGAATCAGCCCGTGCTTGTAGTTCTCGTTCCTATCCTGCATCGCTGCCGCCAGGGCCATCAGGACGACGCTTGACCTGGCTCACACCTGCCTCACCCGCCGATCAAGTCCCATTCTGCTGCCCTCCGCTCTGGCATCTTCTTCATTCGCCGTAGTTGGATGGGGCAGGCAAAGCCGTGCGGATTCTGATCGTCGAGGATGACGCCGCCGCTCCATCCACCGTGTATGGAAGGTGTTACTCCCATTCCCTCTTAGGTGGGATGGCCCATAAGACTCGGCACCGCTCAGTCGAAGGTCCGCAGCTCATCGCATTTCCGCAAACATAGCATCAATCAACATCGCTTCCGCCTCGGATCGGATCTGATATGAAGTGGTGGTCTTCGGGAGAGGATTCAATCTTCCCTTTCTTCATAAACCAAAGAAGGTTTTGTTTTTGTTTGGTTATAGCATGTACCTGTGGGGCACTTCCGTGCTGGACTTGGCTCTTGCTTGACCATCTCCGAGCATCTTGAGTGAACCGGTGTCTCCCCAAGATCCTACTTGGTCTTCCAGAATTGATTTTGGCAAGTGGTGAATGGTGAGCGCGGCGCGAACCGAACTGAACAGTCGTCCGGTGGACCAGGCGGGCATCAACCACGATGAAGGTGGTGGTCCTTGTGGCTCTTCGCCCACTTACGCCCAGATAGCTTGGCCGCGGACTCGACCACGACTCGGCCACGTTCAGAGACTGTGAGAGGGGTCTGTATCTGCTCAATAGCGTCATCTAGTTAAGCTTTCGTCACTTTGTAGCTTGATTTGGTAGTTGGTCACCTTCTTGAAGATTATGTTGGTAGCCATTGCTGTCTGCCTAATGAATCGAATAATAGTATAATCCACTCACACACGCCGAATATTACCGATGATCCGTGTCTCGAATTACCGTACGTGTGGACTTCAACTCCCTCACACTTGATCTGACCCGGTGTTTGCACTTGCCGTGCTTCACCGGCTCGATTGAGAATGCTCGCTAGGGCAAGATCGCGATTTGTTGAATGTTGATCCATTTGCGCTTGTGTTCTCTCGGCTCTATTTGATCATGAAGTCGATCGGTTCGATCGGTGGGTCGTCTCGTCAGGCAGGCCGGCGTTCACGACGGATGCCGACTTCCTATGGTCTTGGCGCGCGGCGCTGTCGAGTAGGTGGCTCGGAGATCGCCTTTCTATCCTTGTCGTCGGTAACTGTGGATCTTGACGAGCTAGTGCAACACAATGGCTGATTGATGGTCAGCTTACGGGGGTGTATGAGTGGTAGCCAAAATGGCTGTAGTGTATATACGGCGAGGCGAATATTGATAGAAATAAATTTTAGAAATTTTGAATTCGTACTGTATGACCACGTTTGATGGCCAGAAAGTCTGCTAGGCTATCCATTTGCGAGAAATGTATATATTCTATTTTCCCTTTTTCTTTCCTATTTCTTTTTTTTTCTCTGTGCCTTACAGGTCTGTGTTTCTCCCGAGCCTTACCGATCTTCACCGCCTCACCCATGCAGTCTTCTGTGGCGGCAAGATTTCTTCTTTCTCTCATTGTTCCTCCGGAATAGATTCAGATCTCCCCCTCATCCATCGGGAGGTCCCGGCCGATGCGCGACCGGCCAGGAAGCCTGCCGAAAGACCAGGGAAGCGGCCTTTGCGTCCTATTTGACATCGCGCGTGTTCTAGACGCTCTTTTTTCTCGTGGCGACGCGCCAGCCCCGCCGCTTCCGTGAACGCTGAGAACAACCCTTCCTCGATCTTCGGCCGCCTCGCCGTGTGCGTAGCCGCCTAGCTTGAACACTTGGCACACCGACTCGTCCGCCGATCTCAATTTCTCCGTCCAGGTGAAGATTCGAGGTCAAGGTTTCTGTTGGATGACGACCGGCCGATTCTACTACCTCTTCCTCCATGACCGTGCGCCGTCTGATCCATCATTATTGTCTCATGTCTCATAATCTACTAAGATAGCTACCACAGCTCTCTTTTGGGTGAACGTCTAGCGACCGAGTGACCTGCCTTATAAGGAAAATAACAGACACCACCAGACCTGCCTGCATATGAAGTCCGTGAAGTTGATGTGGAACTTGCATTAGGGATTCCATCGGGGAGGTTCATTTCTTCCTCTTCACCAGATTTGGAAGACCTTGTCACCGCTGGACAGACTCGATTACCCCTTAACAGCTACCTTGTTGTCATCTTAGAGGTATTCACTAAACCCTAATACAAGTTTGGGTGATGGATGGTTTTTTTTTTTACATAAATCTAATGCAATTTTGATTGTGGAATATAGATTGTTAGATTAGGAAAGGGGTTTATGTTTAACCTAAACTAATCTAAGGTAGATGATGGCTTTATTAGGGTTAAACCAGTTTAAGTCTAGCTTAGGTGGTTAATCAATAATCGTATTTGATTATGATTATCCTAATTAGGTTTGAGGATGTGATTTAGCTATTTAACTCATAAGTAATTAGCTAAATCTGTATGTTTGATTTCCAGGATTTGGATTCGAGACGAGTGTCTCGACGAGGGATCTACTACCGGATTGGACCCTTCTATTTGAGGCGGGTACCTCTTGACTTATCTTTTATGATATTGTCATTTGGATATGCATAGTATTTTATAACTACAAGCAATGAACATGTTTGCCTTTGGTATGTCACTGTTTGATATCCATAGCATGTTAGGTTTGTCGCCTGTGATGTATCCGTGCTTATATCTCGTGATTTGTTGCCATGAGTATCTTATTGCCATGAGTATCTTAGTTTCTAGAGTGACATACCATGCTTTATTGAGGTTAGGATTAGGCTCTGGATTTTTGTTTCTGGCATGTGTATCCAAATTATCTGATACTTAGGTTTTTATGCCATGCTTGGATTGTGTATTTCTATTGGTATATCATATATGATTCGTGTACCTAGACCTTGTGGCTTTGATCTGTGCATATTGTATGCTATGGAAGGGGGATATGTTTAGATCTAGGTTGTTATACCATAGAGACCGTATACCCTAGTCCGGATTTGACCCTGACTACTTGTACTCATATTATGTATATATGGATTTTTCTATTTTGATCAGGATATTCCATACTTATTATATTCGGGACATAGGTTTTGATATTCTATCGACTGTAATCTAGATCTTGGTATGTGACCATCGATTTCTTTCATTTTATATATAGGATATGGTTATGTTGATCAGTTTTGCTATGCTTAGTGTCATGCATCATGATTGCATCTTTGAGATTTTTATCAAGCTCCATCGGTTGAGCCCATCATGATACATGTCTTGCACACACACCACTCATGGATTAGTGGTTTTATCAGTGTGTGTGTGTTCGCTTTGTTCGCTCATGGTCGGGACGTCGGGTGACTAGGCAGTGGCCGTGCCTGCCTTTGGCACTTCTGGCTCACTGCGGCATTTAGTGTGAGCCGCAGGAGACTTTGTTTTGGGTCGGGTGACTCACCGTGGACCGTGAGATACCTCCCGTCATCATCACGAGAGGAGATGAGCATTGAGTTCCCCTTTATGATTTGGGGTCGAGGACAGGAGTACTCGACGTATTCCGTCCACACTCATCAGGCGGTGATGTTAGAGTGCACCATCATCACATGCATTGATTGCATTTATTTGCTTGTGTATATCTGCATTTTGGTGGATGCATTTGTTTGACATGCATAAGAGACATATGCATGTATCGGTTGATGACCTTTAGTTCTGGATAGGAGTTCCCGGTGAGTACAACTTCCTCGTTACTGTTTTGTATATTTCATATATATTATTGGAATTGTATTCCATGTTTATTCTTTATAGATATATCTTACTAGGCATGTCTATTGGTATTTGAGTGTTGAACTCACCCCGTGGACACTATCTTTTCGTGCAGTTATTTATGGTGTCGCTTGGAGCATCTGTTTGCGGTCCCCATGTCATATCTCTTTTTGTTGTTTTATCATGGTATATGATATGTGAGTTTTTGGTTCGTGTTCCGATTTTTTTTCCGGAAATGTTGCTTTGTTTATTGTGTAAGCCTAGCTTGCCATGATTTTGTTTTGGTTGTATGTGTTGTCTTTTTCGTTGTGTTTTGGTTTTAGTACAGTAGTCATTAAATATATATAAATAGTGATTGTTTATTTTGTTCCGTGAGGTGATGAGGATGAAACCTGTTGTGTGTATATTCGGTTGTTGATGTATATTTTGTAGATTTGTCATTGTCACTCACACAGGGAGATGCCAAATTTCTTCGATGAACTCTTCGGGAGTGACAATTTAGTGGTATCAGAGCAGGTTTACAATACTTGCTGTGTGTTATGGGTTTTCGAGATTTATCTGATACCAATTTATTTGGTGTCAGAGATTGGCTTACGAGTCTTATTTTCTCGGTGTTTCGGATTTTGTGTTTTGGTCTTCTCGATGTGACTTTTCGGGTTTTGGGACCTGGCAGCAGCAGGACATCTCCAAGCTATAGGAGGTATGTTGGTATACTGTTATCCTACTATTTAGTTAGAGTATGCATTGTTGACTGTGATAGTTATGACACTTTGTATCTGGTATCTGTCTAATGTTGTAGCCATATTACATGTGAGGGGTTAGCCACTGACGATGATCGACCTTAATAGTGATTGAGGGATTACAGTTTCTAGTGATTTTTCATATCTTACACCAGTAGTTTTAACTTCTGTTACGATTAGTTGGTTAGAAGATCGAGGCACATACCAGCCTCTATTATTATTAACTATGTATTGGATAGTATTTATATCTTCATGTTGACCTCGATAGTAGTATATCATTTTATCTTAATTAATTTTATTAGTAGATAATTGATCTACTCTTGTTAGATCGGTCAGTAGAAGATAGATTGACGTTTGTCGACTTGGGTAGTCGTGATCGATTTACCTTAGATGCTTGTAGAGGCTTTATTTATTCTTGATTAGTTAGTAGATGACCGATTAGTTTTGTTGATCCGATCAGTAGGGGATTGACCTACTTTACTTTTAGATGTTTGAATCTTGGGTTATTCGTGCTTAGTTGGATATCTTGAGCACATCGAGTACCTAGCTTATACTGACGTGGGAAAGGATTGAATTAGCCATATACTATTGACGATTTGGTCAGTCGATAGAGGATCGATGTATCCTATTCCAGGAGTACTTTAATTTTAGACTGTATGTACCTAATTGGATAACTTAGAAGGTGGCATAGGGTTTGTGTGGTAGATTGGATTAAATATGCTGATTATGCATATCTATGAAGTGTACATATGAGTGTTATGAGTTGAAGGAGTTCTATGATGGATAGTTTATTTGCAGGTAGTGTGAGTATTCCCATCTAGATATGGTTATTGTAGGTTCCTTGTAGATTATAGCTATTTAGTTAGCTGTACGTGTCTGATTGATATATTGGAGGTATCTTATCGATTTAAATCTGTGTCGTGGTATGTGCACATGGGTATGAGTGTCATGTTGGAAGTATCTTGTCGACTACATCGGTATTGTGATATGTACATATGTGTTTGGTGTGGTATCTGAGGTATCATGTTGATTATGTGTGATTTGTGAGTGCACCTGGGTTTAGTATGCCTTATTGGAAGTATACATTGATTATATTCTTGGCATAGGTGTATGTATGCCATGCGAGTGTTGTTTGAGGGGTATTGTTGATTTTACCTACGATGATATATGCACACGGGTTCGGTATGTATTGTTGGAGATATCACGGTGATTTACACGTATATTGTGAGTATGTTGTGTGTGCACGTGTGTTAGGTGTATGGTTGGTAGCATCATGATGAGTCTACTTATGTGGAATGTAGAATGTTAAATGTCTATATTATGACATTGGTTGTATTACCCTGTCAACTAATTCTCTTATTAGTGGGTGACCGACCCACTAGGAGGATGATAGAGTTGACTATGGATTTGATTTGCTTACTGGGTGGTTATACCCTAGGTCAGGTGATGATCGCGCTTCGGATAGTTAGGTGCCTTGGGCAATTATGTATTGGTTGCCCACACATGTTGTTCGGCGTAGCTCTCACATTGTGTTGGTGAGCCGGTGGTGGGCGTTGCTTCTTCGTAGCTTGTTACATTTTTTTGTAGATTCATTCCTGATTATTTTGTGGTTATTTTGGTGTTGTCCATATATGGAGCTTTGGAGAGGATTGTGGTAGAGCCGTTCACACTCAGAGGATCTATTCCTGGTGATTTATGTTGTTGGTGATTAGATTTCCGATTTATTATCGGAGATCTTATGGATAGGAATGTCGACATGCCTGGATGTGTGTCTTGGGTTTTGCCATTTACCGCCTTATGTGTTTTCGGTGGACTTCCGGTATTCCGAGGATGTTTGGATCAGTTTCCATTGTCTTTGTCGATGTTGCGATTTATTACGGATCCGAGTGAGTCACGACACCACCTTTGCTTAGATCTAGAGATGTTTCATGAGAACATCGATGAGGTGCTTATTTGGATTGTCTTTATATGATGATTGAGAAGACACATGGATTATCTGGTATGAGATTCCAGGTATACACGGATTCAGACTGGAGGTTGCGATATAAGAGGCTTGCAACTTTCTTTGTTTGGCTCGATATTTCGGAGATACGTTGAGGGGTTCTCATGGATTGCTATGCTACTGCTGCTCGAAAGGCGTGAAGTTCACTTGGGTGAGAGGTTTGCTAGACCAAAGGAGGGGAGTTTAGTGTCGGCCCGATTTTTGGTTTTACCTTCCGGAGGAGGATACGTCTACGTTCTCTCTTCAGGGTTAGGCTCGCTCACGACCGCAAGAGGGTAGTCTCCTATGCTTCTCGGCGAAGGGCATGAGAAAACTTATCCAGATCATGACGAGTTAGCCGCCATTATTTTGCTTTGAAGATTTAGCGGCGTCACGTAGAGATACATTTGAGATTCTCACACCATAAGAGTCTCAAATATCTGTTTAGAAAAAACTTAATCAACGAGGAGAAGGATGAAGTTTGAAAGATTTTGATTGTACATTAGCTATTACGGGAAAGCTAATGTGGTTGCCGGCGCACTTAGCGAAGTCTAGAGGAACTTTGCTTGCTCTGCCAGCTAGACTTGATTTAAGGTTTCTCCGATTTGGGCCTTGAGGGATGGGGAGGATGCAGACAGGTTACCATGGTTGCTCACCGGATTAGGACGATCAGGAGGCCGGTCAATATCGCTGATCTGTCCTTATTTGCTAGGTCTGGACTGTTCATAGCTTCCGGCTCGCATATCTTCTGTGAGGTGCGAATTGCTTAGCAAGCGTCTCATCGATTATTAGGACGAATAAAGTCCATCGCTGTACAAGATGGTGTTTCTGTGACTGGTGATATGCATGTAGTTAGCTATCTGTCTGCATAAGATGAAGAGAGCATGATTCATAAAAGTGGAAATGAGAACACATTACCATGGACTTTGTGGTAGGTTCACGAGGCTATGAGGCCTTGTTTGGGTTGTTGATCGACCAACGGCGCAAAGCTCGAGCTTACTGGAAGGATCTATGATCGATTAGATAGATCTATTTTGGGATGATCGCAGGTTGACTAGATAGACCCCCGGGCGCCCTCCTTCAGGCTGGCCTCTGACCGTTTCCATCCCTCGGGCTCAAAGTGAGCCATTCAACTGACTTTCACGCATCCATCGTGTGTATGGATTTTGGAGGCAGACTAGGACCATCTCGCTGATTGGAGAGGCCACTGCAACAACAACTTATTTGCCTGTAGCTTGGCTACACGTAGTAGACCTGTGACACCCACCCTCTAGGATGAGGTTGGGAGGCCCAGTATTGGGACCTTATAGAGCTCAGCGAAGAAGAGTTGGTCCGTATTATCAGACGGAGGAGAATAATAGAGGCGCAGGATCGCCAAAAGTGTTATGTTGATCGAAGACGCAGACCCCTAGCGTTCTCCATTGGCGACATGTATTTCACCCATTAAAGGGGTGAAGAGATTTGACCTCGATAGCTAGCTTCACGATACATTAGATCTTTCCGGATCTTGGAGAATCGAGTTTATTGTTGCGTGCTACCGGCTTTCGTGTTCATGTATTCCATGTATCTATGTTGAGAAGATACATACCCAGACACGACACATGCCGATAGATATCTCGGTCCTATTTGGCGTCACCTATGAAGAGGTTTCGGTATAGATTCTAGAAAGAGCATCAATAAAACTATCCAACAAAAGCTCAAGTTAATCATTTGGACGAGGAGGTTACGGGCTCTAGGATAAAATCGAGCTCGATACCCCATCTTTTCACTTGAGGTATGTGAGTTATTTACCTTAGCATTTATACGCTCTACAGCTTGTTAGTATTTGCGATGGTAGATAGGAAAATTTGGGGACCAAATTTTTATTAGTGGGGAGAATGTAAAATACCGAAATGGCGAATATTGATAAGGGAATTTCTGAAATTTTAGAAATTTTTCGAAATTTTGAACTCGTAAAGAGAGTTTTCGAGGATGTCGCCCGGAAAGCCCTTTTAGGCTACCCATTTAAGCGAGGAAATGTATATTTTCTTATTTTCCTTTTTCTTTTCCTATTTCTTTTCTCTTTCTCGACTAGCCTGTTCACATCTGCTTTCCTCCCGAGCCTTGGACGCCATCTTTGCCCTACGGCTGCTGTGCACCATTTCTTCTCTTCTCATTCTTCCTCGCTCCTCCTCCTCCTCATCCATGCCGAGCAGGTGCCATCACCAAGGCCACGGGAAGCCGCCTCGCTATGCCCCTACGCCTCTTTTCCTCCTCACCGACGCCTTGAGCTTCCGCTTCCAACCTTCTTCCCTTCTTCGATTTCTTCTTGCCACCGAGCGGTAGATGTCTTCTGCGTGTTGAACACTTGGCACCAACGAAGCTGTCGGTCTCCAATCTCTCGGTCTAAGTGAAGATTCGAGTCCAAGGTTTGCTGGATGTGATTTCGATCGGCTTTCAGACTGCTACCTCTTCCTCCAGTGACCAATATTAAGCGGCCGCCTTTTATCCCATCATCGCCAATCTCTACAGGATTAGCTCTAGCACTGCCGACACAAACTGTGGTAAGCTGTTAATAGACTGTCTTATGGATTTTTGACCCGTCCAGTAAGTGTTGATGTGTTTGGTGGAACTTGCATTAGGGATTCCATCAGGGAGGTTCATTTCTTCCTCTTCACCAGATTTACAGGACCTTGTCATCGCTGGACAGACTCGATTACCCCTTAACAGCTACCTTGTTGTCATCTTAGAGGTATTCACTAAACCCTAATACAAGTTTGGGTGATGGATGGTTTTTTTTTTTACATAAATCTAATGCAATTTTGATTGTGGAATATAGATTGTTAGATTAGGAAAGGGGTTTATGTTTAACCTAAACTAATCTAAGGTAGATGATGGCTTTATTAGGGTTAAACCAGTTTAAGTCTAGCTTAGGTGGTTAATCAATAATCGTATTTGATTATGATTATCCTAATTAGGTTTGAGGATGTGATTTAGCTATTTAACTCATAAGTAATTAGCTAAATCTGTATGTTTGATTTCCAGGATTTGGATTCGAGACGAGTGTCTCGACGAGGGATCTACTGGATAGGATCCTTACTATTGGAGGCGGGTACCTCTTGACTTATCTTTTATGATATTGTCATTTGGATATACATAGTATTTTATAACTTCAAGCAATGAACATGTTTACCTTTGGTATGCCACTGTTTGATATCCATAGCATGTTAGGTTTGTCGCCTGTGATGTATCCGTGCTTATATCTCGTGATTTGTTGCCATGAGTATCTTATTGCCATGAGTATCTTAGTTTCTAGAGTGACATATCATGCTTTACTGAGGTTAAGATTAGGATCTGGATTTTTGTTTCTGGCATGTGTATCCAAATTATCTGATACTTAGGTTTTTATGCCATGCCTGGATTGTGTATTTCTATTAGTATATCATATATGATTCGTGTACCTAGACCTTGTGGCTTTGATTTGTGCATATTGTTGGTATATATGCTATGGAAGGGGAATAGGTTTAGGATCTAGGTTGTTATACCATAGATGACCTGTATACCCTAGATCCGTGGATTTGACCTACTGATACTGTGGTACCCATATTATATATATATGGATTTTTCTATGCTGATCAGGATATACCATACTTGTTGTGTTCAGGACATAAGTTTTGATATTCTATTCGACTTGTACTCTAGATCTTGGTATGTGACCATCGATTTTTACTCATTTTATATATATGGATATGATTATGTTGATCAGTTATGCTTAGTGTCATGCATCATGATTGCATGTCTTTGCGATTGTCGGCTCCATTGTTGTTGAGCACATGTACTGCACACACCACCACTCATGGATTAGTGGTTTATCGAGGTGTGTGGGCGGTTCTGCTGGGCTCCATTGGTCGGTGACTCAGTGCGTGGCAGCAGTTGCCGCCTGGCTGGCTCACTGGCATTTAGTGTAGTGGCAGCATGTGCAGGATGGTGGACTTTGTTTGCGGCCCGGCTTCGTGGCGTGGAAGCAGAGATACCTCCCGCATCGGTGTACCGAGAGATGAGCATTGAGCTCCCCATTTATGATTTGGGGTCGGAGGATAAGTACTCCGACAAGATTCCGTCCACTCCTACACCAATCAAAGGTGATGTTAGAGTGCATGGTCATCACATGCATTGATTGCATTTATTTGTTTGTGTTCGTGCACTTATATTGCATTTTGGTAGATGCATTTGTTTGACATGTGGGAGACATATACGGTCTCATTGATGACCCCTTTAGTTCGGATAGGAGTTCTGAGTGACAAATCTTCCTTGGTTACTTTTCGCTTTGTATATTTCATATATATTATTCTGTATTCCATGTTTATCATTAGATATATCTTACTAGGCATGTCTATTGGTATTCATTGAGTTGAACTCACCCCGTGGACACTATCTTTTCGGTACCAAGTTATTTATGGTTTCGCTGAGCATCCCATTTATGGGGTCCTGTCACATCGGAAGACATGTCATTGCCTTTTGCTTGTTTATCATGGTATATGATATGTGAGTTTTTGGTTTGGTATTTATTGTTGTTTTGTTTATGGAAATGTCGCTTTGTTTATTGTGGTTTAAGCTAGAGCTTTTTGTTTGGGTTGTATGTTGTCTTTTTATGTTTTGTTTATATTTGGTGTCTTTTATATATATAATATGCGTTGTTTATTTTGTTCCAAGGTGGTGAATGATATAAAGCTGTGGTTGTGTGTATATTCTAGCCGCTTGGTGATGTATATTTTGTGTGTAGATTTGCCTCAGTTATCACCTGACAGGAGAAAATTTCTTCGGAGACTCGGCGTGACATCGGGTCCATACCTTCCCTTATGTTTGGCGATCGCGCGATGTGCGACTGTTGCAGCGTTGATGAGGACGGCCGGCCTGCCGCCGCTTCCCTGGGTGGTGACTAATGGGTTGCTTCCGCTCGGTGGGAGTTGGTTGGTCGCTCTGGGCTTCTTTTCTTCTCGTCGCCTGGGCTTCCTCCACATTGATGTATGTGTTGGCTTTATGCAGCATGTGGTCGTAGTCTCGAGGCAGCTTCCGGATGAGTGATCGAAAGAAGTCACCATCCATGAGCCCTTGTGTGAACGCGTTAACCATTGTTTCCGAGGTGACCGTTGGAATGTCCATGGTGTTGGTTAGTCCTAGGAAAACCATACCGGCTCCACTATACAAAAATTTTGTACAAGTGTTGAACCTCTCCTTAAATAACCTATTGTGTTCTTTAGAAGTTAAATTAGGAATCGCAGACGGAACTTAACATCATTGATTTCAAATTTAACTTATCTGTTCTTAATGGTTTAGATTTGAATCGCAAGCGGAACTTAATACTATTGATTCAAATCTACCTAATTTATTAATTCCATAAATATTAATTTCCAAAATTGGCTTCCAGGACTGCATGGCGAGATATGGGAGCAACCACCACCGCCTAGGCAAAGTCTTTTAAGGAAAGCTAATATTTATTTCCTTAAATAACTCTAGGTTAACCAAAAAGAACAATCGAATCACAAATTTGAAAAAGAAGAAAACACAAAATAAAAAAAAAAACTATTTCAAAAACTCTAGAATCATATGCCTCTTGTGTTTGGTATTTCCATAAATAACTATGCAAAGAAAACTAGTATGATGCGGAAAACAATTACTAGTTATACCTTTCTTTGTAAGCAAAAAAATAACCTCTTGATCTTCTACCGTATTCCTCTTCTAACCTCGGACGTTGTGTGGGCAACGATCTTCCGAGATGAGAACCACCAAGCACCTTCTTCTTCTTTGTAAGGTTCGGCCACCACAAGACTCCAAGAGAGGATGAGGTTCAGCCACCACCACCAAGCTCCAAGGGATGCAAGAAACAAAACCACCTTTCTCTCCTTCTTCTCCTATCTAGAACCGGCCACCATCAAGAGCTCCAAGAGGGGTTGCCGCCGGCCATAAGAAGAAGAGAAGAGGAAGAAGCTGGGGCTGGCCACCAAGGAGGAAAAGACAGGAGAAGAATAATAGAGTTGTTCACCCATGAAGGCACCTCTACCCCCTCTTTTATAATCCTTGGTCTTGGCAAATAAGGAAATTTAAATAAAAACTTCCTTAATTCTTTTGCCATGAAAAGGAAAATTTATTTAATTAAAAAATAATTTCCTCCTCATAAATATCATGGCCGGCCACTTCTAATTCCAAAACAAGGAAAGTTTAATTCACACAAGAATTAAAACTTCCTAATTTGTTTCTAGAAATTTATAAAAATTTCTCCAATAATTTTTATCCCTTCATGATTGGTTAGTAAAAAGGAAATTTTATAAATTAAAATCCTTCTTTTAATCATGTGGATAATTTCCAAAAAGGAAAATTAAAATCTATTTTCAATCTACAAATAAGGAAAGATATCAACTCTTTTCTTAATCTTTTGTAGAAATTAATAAAAGAGAATATTTAATTTTTAAACTCTCTTTTAAATCATGAACATGGTTAAAAAAGGAAAGTTTTCTCAAAATTAAAATCTACCTTTCAATCTACAAATAAGGAAAGATTTCAAATCTTTTCTTAATCTTTTGTAGAAAGCTATAAAAGGAAAGATTTAAATTTTAAACTCTCTTTTAAAACCATGGAATCCACATAAGAAAAATTTATAAATAAAATCCTTTTTAATATGATGTGGCCGGACACCTAAGCTTGGGCTCCAAGCTATTGGCCGGCCACCTTAAGGCTCAACCTTTAGGCTTGGCTGACCCTAAGCTTGAGTTTCAAGCTTGGTTTGGCCGGCCCCTATTGGTTGGGTAAGAAGGTGGGTATGTGGTGGGTATAAATCTCTATATACAAGAGGCTATGATAGGGACCGAGAGGAGGAATTGGTTTTGGTCTCCCGATGAAATTAAGCTTCCCGTGTTTGCCGCGAACACACAACTTAATTCTATCAATAATAATTCATTCCACTAAAGAACTATTATTGAACTACCGCACCAATCCCAAATTATATTTTTGGGCTCCTTCTTATTATGAGTGTGTTAGTCTCCCTGTGTTTAAGATGTCGAATGTCCACTAATTAAGTGAGTTACTAACAACTCATTTAATTAATATCTTAGTCCAAGAGTAGTACCACTCAACCTTATCGTCATGTCGGACTAAGTCCACCTGCAGGGTTTAACATGACAATCCTTATGAGCTCCTCTTGGGGACATTATCAACCTAGATCACTAGGACACAGTTTCCTTCTATAATCAACAATACACACTATAAGTGATATCATTTCCCAACTTATCGGGCTTATTGATTTATCGAACTAAATCTCACCCATTGACAAATTAAAGAAATAAATATCAAATATATGTGTCACGCCCCCAAAGGAGTCCCTGCCAGACAAAAAAATCCGACAGCATCTCCCCTGTACCGGTGACAATATGAATCATCACTACAAATAAAATATACATCAGCCACATGCGACTGAAATATTTATATACACAACCACGCAGTTATAATAACAGCCCACATGGCTGGAATGAAACAATCACAACCACACAGTTATACATAAAACAGCCTACACGGCTGTACTAAAAACCAACACAGCGGAAAAACGGAAACGGAAAGCCCAATACAACACAATCAACACACTGCTAGCCGGCTAGGCTTTATACAACAACCCAACAACAAATACAACAACCCACCAAATACAACAAATACAAATAAAACATATACAAAACTAAAAACGACCTTCGGATGTGACGTAGGACCCGACAGACAGGATACTCCGAGCGACACTCCAACCATCTACCTGAAAACATAAAGATATACATGCGGTGGTGAGTATAGGTAACTCAGCGGGTAATAGAAAAGATAGTGCATGGACTATACATAAACATGGAGATCAAAAGTATATAGTCTCAGTAGGGAAATAAAGAACATAATCATACTAACATATCCAATAAATACAACTACCAGTACCAGTCTATCTCACATGGTATAATGCTCATAACTGACATACAAAGCTGCACAAACCACAACTGATAAGATGATAAATACATACCCAATTTGGAGACGACACATGGTACAATGATCAGTAAACTCACCGGATCTGCAACAAACCTACTCGTGACACCTGTGCAATATAAATACGACTGCAAATGACATGTATGCAGCATGACAACCATATGCAACAATCATATCGCAAACAAATGCAACATACCACAAACACATGCAACTAGTATCTACTAGGCATGTATGCAAATATATCTCCAAAGATGCACCGCGCATCAAATGCAAATGTGCATGCATGCTCCATGGTCACCCCCGCCACCTCTCTAGACACCACGACCCCTGTATGGCCGAGAGGCTTGGGTCCGTGACAAACCGTACTAGCCTCCAGTACATGCAGCGCTATAGGCGCCCGAAGCGGACGGTTAGCTAAGTAGTTATATAACTACATAGCTAAGGGTCCCTGACCACTCATAACTCAAACCCTCTGACTACTGTACCCTCAAGATCCACTACTCCAGAGTGGTCGAGGTTGACAGAACACTGAGCGGCTGAATGAGCGCGACAGGACTAGCTCCACTCCTAGCTACCACTCTCCAACAGTGGCCGAATGGGCAGCTATAAACAACCGACGACTCTCACCACAAGGGAGACAATAGTCGTCAGTATGCAATGAATGATGACATGATATATATACATATATAATCATGATACCGACACTGTCATCATCAATGCAACCCCCAAACCACATGAGTACCCCACAATATGAGTATAATCGTCATGATACCTCCATATATACCACCAACCACATGCGCACAACTACACATGTATAATCGACCAAAGATCTCCAATAACTCCACAAGACACATGTACACAGAACATAAGTACAATCAACATGTATCCTCCGGTAAAAACACAACAGACATGTGTATATACCTCAAACATACAATCAACACAACTCCTCCAAAAGTACATGACAAATACGTATGTACACACCACATGTAAATGCACGGTCAACGAGATGACTCCTATAACACATACCCACCTATGTACAGTCCACATCATATGCCCAATCAGCATGGTAATACTAACAACCCGACAATCCCTACAAGACATACTCTACATGTGTAATCACAACAGAGTAGATATCAAGAGTGGAGACTGTATATCAATTAAATAGATCATCACAAGGGTCAAGCATAAGTATCATGCAGGAAAAACAGCAACCGATCATGATATAAGATAAAGCAACCTAATTCATCCAATAATAACCATGCACTAAGTTTCAAAGAAACTATAAGGAGGCCAAGGAAGAAATACCCGCCTTAAAGTGTAGATCATGCCAAGTAATCCCGTGTCGAGACGCTCGTCCCGAATCCAAGTCCTGCAATCACATAATATATATTTAGCTAATTACATAGGTAGCAATTAGCTAAATAAACTCCTCAAACTAATTAGGGAAAACCCTAATTGAAGTAACTTACCTAATTCCTTAATTCAACTCCTTCTAGATCCAAACATAATCCACAATCTATTAATCAATCCAAAACTCACTAATCCAAACTCATCATAAATCCACAACAACCTAACATCATCATCTACAAATAACCTAACCACCACATCTAATAACCCAACCAACAATCAATCCAATAATCCAAAGAATGATCACATAACAATCTATATTAACCAATCACCATATCCACAAATTCCAACCCAATACAAACCTCAATCCATCCAACACATACCAATAATGATCATGTATCCATTTACATAAATCATTCACCAAATAACCATCACAAATCAACTTATCACAACCAAATCCCAAATCCAAATCAATTAATTCATTTAACACCATCGTTTAATCTACGTGTCATCTACTAACATCAAGAATCAATTCTAAAATCCCTTAGAAAACCTAATAGAGTAGCATTCTAATAAGAAAACTAGTAGTACATCACTGGAAGACACTTACCTTGAGAGATGGCAGCAAATCTCGTAGCCAATAACTAGCCAGTCACTGTTCGGAAGCTACAACAGAACACCACCACCAATTCTTCCAAAAATCAGTCCAAAAACTCAATTGTATAGCAAAGAATTGCTGAAACCCTGATCCACAGTACAGGATTCACCTTAACAGAACCTTACCTCCTCATCCGATAGCTTCCACAGAACCCAGCCGCAAGAATTAGAGAAGATGAAGTCCTGCTCAAGGAAGATCCATCACTAGATTGATCTGAAGCATCCTCCATCCTAGATCAGGAAGAATATCACGAAAAGAAACAAATTCACATGAGATTCTTGAACTCACAGCATTACCCATCACTGCCCTTACCTCAAAAGATCACCTCCAATGGTGTCGCGTGATCCACTCCCACTGGTGATGACCCGATTTGCCCTCCAGTGCACAGATCGAAGGGGAGAAGTGAAAGGGGCTCGATCAATCCGTGACGACGCAAATCAAATCCCTCACCGTGCCCTAGAGTCGATCTCCCATTGACCACGCACAAGAAATGGCCAAAGAGCCGACCGCTCAGCCGAAGATGATCTAGACAATGCTGGTACCATTGACGTCCGGCGGCTCTTCCTCCGGCGACTCGACGAGGACAGAAATCATGGGCAGAGGGAGCTCTCCTTCGGCATCGGGTCATCCGCGCACAAGAGAGAAATCAAGAGAGAGGAAAAATGAGAGGAGAGGAAGGAAGATCCCACGCCTAAGGAGGGAGAGTGGAGAGGAGGCAGTAGCGCGAGGAGATGGCTGTCGGTGTCGATGCCTAATCGCCGGAGATCGCGCGATGGGAACCGAGGGGAGGGGGTCGGAAGAGATGCATCGGTTTTAAAGGAGAAGGATTATAAACCTAGATTAATAAAACTTATGTTAGTTTAATTAAGTACTAAGTTAATTCCTCGATCAACTCCCACTTATTTTGGGTATCCCAAATAGGTCTCCACAAGCCCCACGATTTATCCCCTCAAAATGAGTCATACGGACCCCGTTTAATTTTCGAAAAATTTCTAAAAATTCTAGAAAAATCCAATAAGATTTTTCGTCCAATAACATTTATTATTTAATTTTGTGATATCTTACAATATGTGCTTGTTATTATATTAGGATTAAGAGCACACACTTCCATAATAACTGAGGTCTTTGTTCCATTATAAAGTCAGTATAAAAGAAATGACCTCTTGTTGGTGTGGTTAACACTAACGATTTAACCTAGGTTTTGATGAATGAGAAATCAGGTTAAGTTAGTTTGTTGTTGTCTGACACTTTGATCAAGTGTGCAGGAGAAGTCCAGACAGGTCGACGGGCTGACCGGATGTCTGGCACGAAGCCCAGCTAGGTCGACGGGCTGACCGGATAGCTGGCACGAAGTCCAAGCAGGTCGACGGGCTGACCGGACGCTTAGGCACGAAATCCAGCTAGGTCGACGGGCTGACCGGATAGCTGGCATGAAGTCCAGACGGGTCTACGGGCTGACCGGACGTCTGGCAAGTAAGTGAGGTAAGTCACTGGAGGGGAGTGACTGCGAGGACGCGTTCCTGGGAAGGGAACATTAGGCGTCGATCCGGCTACGATCCATTTCGGATATCTAAGTCGAGATCGTGACTAGATTCCGGTCTCGGAAAGACGAAATCTAAGTCATACTCTTTTCTATTACTTTGTTGAAACTTTAATTTTGCTAACAATCAGTTTTACAGGATATATATTTACCTCAGACTAACTCTATTTTGCAGGAGAAGGAATTTCTGGAAATAGGAGATCCGGGCGCCCGGAGGCAAGTTTTATCCAAGCCGAGTCTTCGCCACGTGGAGTTCGCTGATTAGACTTGCAACGTCGCACCAGGGCGCCCGGAAGGGATCCAGGCGCACGGAGCAGCATATAAAAGAAGCCCCAGGGGTGGAGCTTCGATATCAATTCAGAACTCAGAATTCTTAGACTGCTTGCTCTGCTGCTCTGCGCTCCGACGACGCTAACGAAGCTCGGACAACGCGATCTTTTCTTTATAGCTTTCCTTCTATCGGTATAGCTTTGTTTTACTGTTTATTAGCATTTCTTGTACTGCCTTTGTACTTATCTTATCGAATTGCTAGTAAATTGCCCAACGAAAGTACTCACGGAGTACGGGCCTTTGAGTAGGAGTCGTCACAGGCTCCGAACGAAGTAAAAAACACCGTGTTCATTTGTCTTTTTTTTTTTTATTCCGCTGCGCTTAACTCTTTTTAAACGCTATTTTTCGAATCGATATTCACCCCCCCTCTATCGACGTTTCACGATTCAACAAGTAGTATCAGAGCAGGTACCGCTTTGATTTGGTGCAACCACCAATCAAACAGGGGGTGAAAAATTAACCTTTATTTTTTTGTTTCGTTTTTTTACGCTTAATTCCAATATGGTATTATTACCTGATTTTGAAATTTTTTTGTTGCATTAAAGTCTAAATTGGTGCAACACCAATTTAGATACATCTATTATTTTTCCCGCACTACTAATCCAAGACCAAGTCTTGGGATATTTTTTTTCGTTGTTTACTTGTGTACAGGATGTCTCAACTAGAAGGCTTCAGCATAGTACGTCCTCCCCTATTCAACGGGGATGACTTCTTGTCCTGGAAGAAAAGAATGGAGGTGTACCTAAAGACGGATTACGAACAATGGTTCAGTATTATAAAGGCCTACCGAGCTCCAACCGACAACTCTGGAAATCCACTAGACACGGAACAGTGGACTCCGGACATGAGGAAAAAGGCGTCGACGGAAAACAAAGCAATCAATACGCTACACTGCGGCCTAACATGAGAAGAGCTGAACCAGGTCGGACCGCATCAGAATGCTAAAGAATTATGGAACAAATTGATTGAGCTGCACGAAGGAACGAGCGACGCAAAGGTAACAAAAAGAGATTTACTTTTAAATAAAATATTTAATATAAAAATGTAGGAAGGGGAAACGACAAGTCAACTGAACGCGAGGATCAAGGACATCCTCAACGGACTCCACGCGATAGGCCACCAGATGGAAAACAGAGATTTAATAAGGTACGCACTAAATGCCTTTCCTCGTAATAGCTTGTGGGCATCAATCATAGATGCCTACAAAATTTTGAAAAATCTATCTAAGTTAAAATTAGACGAGCTTTTCTGTGAGTTAGAATTACATGAACAAACTAATGCTGGAGCCGAGAAAGGTATTGCTTTATTTGCAGGCTCATCCAAAGAAAAGAAGAGCAAGTCTGAATCTGAAGAGGATTCCGGTCAAGATTCTGAAGACGAAGAATACCTGGTGAACTTGGTAAGAAAAATGTTCACTAGGAGAAAAAGGAGCTTCAGCAAAAAGGACCTTCAAAAGATCAGTTCTCCCGCGGAACAAAAGAATGTAACTTGCTTCGGATGCAACAAAAAGGAGCACTACAAGAACGAATGCCCAAGATTGAAATTCGACAAACCGAAGCCAACCAAAAAGAAGGCCCTCAAAGCAACGTGGGACGACTCCTCCTCGGACGAATCGGAGGTAGAAGAGCAGAAGCACCAGAGCCACCTCACGCTGATGGCCCGCGAAGCTGAAATGGAAGACGAGTCGGGAGATGAAGACGGGTCCGAATCCGAATCAAGCCACGAGTCCGTACTCGTTTCCAAAGGCCAGGATGAGGTATATTTTAATTTAAACAATTTTTTTTTAAAAATTATTTCCTGCTTAAATAGTAAGTTAATTAAAATAGAAAATGAAAATAAATCACTCCTTGAGGAAAATCAAGACCTCAAGGAACAAATAAAAAATTCAAATCCAACTTAAGATCTAATACTTGAAGAGAATTCATCATTAAAATCAGAAATTAATAACTTAAAAGAGATACTAGAAAAATTCACTACAAGATCAAAAAATCTAGACTTAATCCTGAATAATCAAAAAGCATGTTATAATAAAACCGGACTTGGATACAAGTCGAACTCAAATAAAACCTTTAAATCATTAATAACCCAATACAAATCTACTAATCAAGCTTGGGTTCCGAAAGCGTGTTTGACCACGCAAGTAGGAATTAATCAATATTACATACCTAAAGAAAAAATATATTATATAAACTCGAATAAACCAAATCAAAAACCAAAATACAAATCTAAATCAAAGAATTCAAAATTTAAACATATTAAAACTCAACAAGATATAAATTATCACCAAGTTAAATATAACTATAAAAGAAATAGACACAAACCTAAAATGAAAATTTAAATTAAAGGCCAATAATTCAGGGGAGGCTCCAGAATAGCTAGCACCTCCAAAACTAACTTACCCGACAGGGTAACCTAAACAAACTAACCCGGCAGGGTAATTAGGATTAGTTAAAAAGAGACCAAGTTTAACTTGAATCATGGTACTGGTGAAGTTTTTAAATGATAGTACGTTAGGGAAGCTTGGGCATCGCATGTCTAGAAAGATATGGCTTCGATCTGGTGCATTTGGCCAAGTGGAACTGACCGAAGCTACCCTTAAATGGATCCTAACTAGTTATACCAAGATTTAGTACTAAGCTCCGTAGATAGGACTATTCGGAAAACCTCGAAAGGTTGGTTACTTCTAATGACGTCCAAGTGACTCACCAAGCTTAGAAGTTTATCCGAAGAATGTTTATTTGTTGAGACCAAAGCTAAACCTGAATCTAACACAAGTTAAACCAAACTCCATAATTAAAATCCAATTCATCTCACAAAATTATAGGATTCCCTGATTGAAAACTTAGATCGGGTGAGATGACTAAGGATCAAAATTAAATTTTGAATTAAATCAATTAAATTAAAATTTCGAATTAAATTAATTAAATTTCAAATTAAATTAATTAAATGTCGAATTAAATTAATTAAATTAAATTTCAAATTAAATAACTAAATGAACTACGATTAATTTATGTTAAATCTTAAATTAAAATTTAATTAAATTAACCTTAAAAAATTAAAAACTACTTTAAAAATTATTTTAAAATTAAATTAACTTTAAAAACTATTTTAAAAATTTGTTTTAATATTAAATTAACTTTAAAAATTATTAAAAATTATTTTAAAATTAAATTAACTTTAAAAACTACTTTAAAAATTATTTTAAAAATTATTTTAAAATTAAATTAACTTTAAAAACTATTTTAAAAATTATTTTAAAATTAAATTAACTTTAAAAACTATTTTAAAAATTATTTTAAAATTAAATTAACTTTAAAAACTCTTTAAAAACTATTTTAAAAAAAATTATTTTAAAATTAAATTAACATTAAAAACTATTTTAAAAATTATTTTAAGATTAAATTAACTTTAAAAACTATTTTAAAAATTATTTTATAATTAAATTAACTTTAAAAACTATTTTAAAAATTATTTTAAAATTAAATTAACTTTAAAAACTATTTTAAAAATTATTTTAAAATTAAATTAACTTTAAAAACTATTTTAAAAGTTATTTTAATATTAAATTAACTTTAAAAATTATTAAAAATTATTTTAAAATTAAATTAACTTTAAAAACTACTTTAAAAATTATTTTAAAAATTATTTTAAAATTAAATTAACTTTAAAAACTATTTTAAAAATTATTTTAAAATTAAATTAACTTTAAAAACTATTTTAAAAACTATTTTAAAATTAAATTAACTTTAAAAACTATTTTAAAAAAAAATTATTTTAAAATTAAATTAACTTTAAAAACTATTTTAAAAACTATTTTAAAAACTATTTTAAAATTAAATTAACTTTAAAAACTACTTTAAAAATTATTTTAATATTAAATTAACTTTAAAAATTATTAAAAATTACTTTAAAATTAAATTAACGTTAAAAATTTTAAATTAACTTTAAAAACTATCTTAACTTTAAAAATTACTTTAAAATTAAATTAACTTAAAAAAATGATTTTAATTTAACTTTAAAAATTACTTTAAATTTTAACTTTAAAAATTACTTTAAAATTAAATTAACTTTAAAAATTATTTTAAATTAACTTTAAAAATTATTCTAACTTAAAAAAATTAAATTAACTTTAAAAAAAAAATAAAAAACCAGGGGCGGGCGCCTCTGATACTCCCTTCCGGGGCGCCCGGAAAGGGATCTGGGCGCCCCGCCCAAAATCAACCCCGGGCGCCCGGAGCTCCCTATAAATAGGGGGTAGTAGGCGCCCCCAACAATTGCCCCACAACCTTTCATTCTTACCAAGGTTCTATCCGAACCTCAGTGTGAGAGTGCTCTAAAATTAAATTTTCTTGCGGTGAAGACGCCGCTATGACTCAACTGAGGTCATCAGTTCTATATTTTACGATGGCTCCTCGGTAAATCCTTTTTTCTTGTCTTGGAATTCTTTAAATTTATCTTGATATTTTCATTTAGAATATCTTTTTTATATACAGTAGGAAACGAAAGAATACTGGTGTTGGGCCCTTTAATGCTAGTACTGACCCTAGGTTTCCCACAGATGAACTTAGAATCAAGTTTGAGTCAACTATTTATATGGCCATTAGGACTAAATGTATAGATAGAACGTTCTTCCTAGTTTCGTGTGCTCCCGTTATGGAGGTTATAAACCACTATAACTTACGGAACCTTGTTGAATGTACTAGTCCGGTAAACATAAGTCTGTGTGCTGAATTTTACAACAACTTAGTGAAAGTAGACGACCTTACCTATAATACTAGGGCAGCGGGTACTGATATCACACTATCCCCTACGATGATCCGGGAGTTTTTAGGGTTACGCCCATCCACTTGTTCCTTTTTGTGCTATCCTCCCGGGGATCTACCATTCGGAGATCCCTATTCACATATCACTCTTGATACGATTTATTCATATTTTTTTGGAGGAGAGAGAGTACCCATTGTGACCCAGTTTAGGTCGGTAGAACTTCGAGTCCAGGACTACGCTCTTTATAGGGTCTTAGTCTTCTTCATTTTACCACTGACCACACGGGACATCGCCGTGATGCGCCAATTCCACTCATTTTTACTCTATGCCCTGAGTCATAGGTTAGATATTGACATCAGCCTACATATCTTCTCCACCATTATCTACTCTGCTGGATACGTGACTAATAGATGAGTCCACATGCCTTTCTGTCACATTCTGACAGCATATATGTCCTCGTTGGACATTGATGTCACTAGAGGAGACATTCGCTATATGACTGAGTTTGACGTTATAGCAGCTAGGAACTTCTCTCTAGCTAGTATCCACATAGATGAGGGTGACGGTACTATGTCTTGGCGGAGGGGGGCACAACACCAGCACGATCCAGACGCACAGGGGGAGGCTGAGCAGGATGAGTTCATGCTTGCACTATTTCCGAAGGAGGCCGCTCCAGCTCCACCACCACCCCCAGCTAGAGCACCACATCATGCTCCTCGCACTCTAGCCGACCGTATGACCAGACTAGAGAGAGCTATGGCGAGTCTCCAGCAGGAGAACTCTGACTTTCAGCGTGACATGCGGCGAGAGGTCTTCGAGTTACGAGCTGACGGGCAGACCCGACACACTGAGCTGATGACACTACTTCGCTCCTTGGGATCTGGACCACCCCCTTCCTCATCTCAGTAGTTCTAGTTATGACACACTTCAGTTATCTACATCACTTGTAGAATACTTTTGATCTATCTAGTGTTCTTTCTGATATGGATTGATTATGTTCGATATTAATAGACTAGGAGTTTCAAATTTCAAAAATATTTTCAAAAATGATTATTCTCAAATTATAGGTTAAAACATGTTTCATTTTCAAAAATTTCCTATTTTTAGTCTTTAAAAATATTTTTAGCCTTAGCCTAGTTCAAAATCCTTAGAAAGCATGTACCCATAGGACTAGTTTTGAGCATCTCACCAAAACCCTAGGCTTACCTTGCTTGTGTTTGACGAACATAGAAAGGGGTGAGATGTATAGGCCACTTGCCTAAGACTTAAGATGCTTATTTCAGTGCATCGATATAAGTCTGGACATTAAATATAAAATATACATTAATTAAGTTAAGGTTAAACTTACCTTGACTAACCAAGTGAAAGCTGCTATCTTCTGATAAGTCAGTCAGTAAAAAACTGGTTAGACATTTGATTTAATGTCAGGTTCAGGGGGAGAAATAAAACTACTTCAGTTTTTCAAATTGATTTTTAAACTTAATTTTGAAAATCAAAGTTTAAAATCAACCTGGTTAAAAGTGTGAAATTTTTTTTTTGTGATGAATCACAAATTTTTTTAGTCTTTGAAAACCGAACTTTTCAAGTATTTTAAACCATGGTTTTAAAACTAGTACTCTTGAACTTTGAAAATTTGATTCTGGAAAAAGAATTTTACAAAATTATTTTGAAAACTCCTTTGTTTTAAAAATTATTCTACTTTGAATATTTTTAGCAAATACTTTCAACATGTTATGTTAGGTTCAGGGGGAGGTATTAATTAAAATTTTCCCTTTATTTTAAAATTTGTGTTTGAAAAATATTTTCTTAAAAATTTCTTAAACCTATTTTTGAAAAATTAAGCTGTTTTTAAGAATTGAGTTTTACTTTTTATTGAAAATTGATTTTGAAAATTTAACCTATTTTGGGTTTTAAATTTTACAAAAATTAGTTTTAAAAATTGCTTTGTTATTGAAGATTGTGGAAATTAGATTTTTCAAAACTTAAGTTTACAAACTAAGCTTCTCAAAATCATTTTCCTTAATTTTGAAAATTGCATTTTGAAAAATAGATTTTTCAAACTTAGTTTTGGAATTTTGATTTTGAAAACTTATGTTTGAAAACTTGAATTTTTAATTTTGACCTTATAAACTACACTTGAAAAATCAGCTATCTTTCAAGACTTAGTTTTTTTTAAAAGATTTAAGAAATAAAAGCTAAATAATCTATGTTCTAAACTCCCCCAGATTAACTTGACTTTGTCTGAGGTCTGTATTTATGCTTACTTAATCCATGCTTACTTTTGATGAATGCCAAAGGGGGAGGGTTAGGTGGTTAAGTTAGCTAAACTAATTTGAAAAATACAAACTAACTTTAAAACCACATAAATGCATGTTGTTACTTGCATATGTTTTCACTAACTTAACCAGGTTGTCATTCCATCAAAAAGGGGGAGATTGTTGGTGCGGTTAGCACTAACGATTTAACCTAGGTTTTGATGAATGACAAATCAGGTTAAGTTAGTTTGTTGTTGTCTGAAACTTTGATCAAGTGTGCAGGAGAAGTCCAGACAGGTCGACGGGCTGACCGGATGTCTGGCACAAAGCCCAGCTAGGTCGACGGGCTGACCGGATAGCTGGCACGAAGTCCAAGCGGGTCGACGGGCTGACCGGACGTTTAGGCACGAAGTCCAGCTAGGTTGACGGGCTGACCGGATAGCTGGCACGAAGTCCAGACGGGTCGACGGGCTGACCGGACATCTGGCAGGTAAGTGAGGTAAGTCACTGGAGGGGAGTGACTGCGAGGACGCGTTCCCGGGAAGGGAACAATAGGCGTCGATCCGACTACGATCCATTTCGTATATCTAAGTCGAGATCGTGACTAGATTCCGGTCTCGGAAAGACGGAATCTAAGTCATACTCTTTTCTATTACTTTGTTGAAACTTTAATTTTGCTAACAATCAGTTTTACAGGATATATATTTGCCTCGGACTAACTCTATTTTGCAGGAGAAGGAATTTCTGGAAATAGGAGATCTGGGCGCCCGGAGGCAAGTTTTATCCAAGCCGAGTCGTCGTCACGTGGAGTTCGCTGATTAGACTTGCCACGTCGCACTAGGGCGCCCGGAAGGGATCCATGCACCCGGAGCAGCATATAAAAGAAGCCCCAAGGGTGGAGCTTCGATTTCAATTCAGAACTCAGAATTCTTATGTAACACCCACGAATTTCTTAAGCTAGGTATGTGGAGATCTTCTCTTAGAATAAAAGAAGATAAGATAGAACCAAAAATATATAAAAGAAAAGGAATTGGTCAAGGATTGAACCTTGAACCTTCTTAAGCTAAGGATTATGGAATTACCACTAGACCATCATAAGTTATTGTTGAATAGAGAATGGAAATTATAGATAAAGATAAAAAGTATGATTAAGAGAAGGAAGCAAGAAAACATCAAGTAGCTTTCTCCCTCCTCTTGATTAAGAAGCAAGACAAGTTGTCTTTTCCTTCCTCACTCTTTTTCCATTTTCGTGGAGATACAAGAGGGAATGAGAGGAGAGGAACTAAGGGGATGAATGAAGACATTTTCTTCATCATTAAGAGAATAAAGGATGAATTAAGAAGAAGGGAAAGCAAAGTTTCTTTTTGCTTCTTACTCCCACCTAGCATAAGAGGAAAAACAAAGAAGAGATTTCATTTTTTCTTCCCTTTCCTCACCATTGCCGTGACCTAGAGCATCCCCTCTCCCCTTTCCAAAAATCCAACTAAGGTTTTCTCCCTAAGAAAACCAAACCACAAGAAGGGATCCTCAAGATCTATCCCTCACAAGCAAAAGAAGCAAAAGGGAGCACTAGAAGGAGAAGCTTTCTTCTTCCTCTTCACAAAGGGTATCTTCTCTTAGGAAAAAGACCAAGCAAGAGGATGTGAGTATCCCCTCACCTGTGGTACAAGTTGTTATATGATTTTGTTCGAGTTTAGATGGATTAACAACCTAGGGTTTCTTTTGGGAACTTTCGGCCATGACACTTGTAAGGCTTATGGAAGCTCAAAACCAAAACCCACATGCTTAAGTTTTCTTTCCTCATGATATGCTATGAATATGACCTTGATATTTCATGCTTGTATGTGGCTTGGAGTTAGGTAATACCCCACCTTAGGGTTCGGCCATGAAGAGACTTAAAACCCTAGGGAAGCTCAATTTAAAAACTAACATGCTTATGATCTCTTCTATGATGTGATATGAATATTTTCTTGATGTTTTATACTTGTATGTTGCTTAGAACTAGTAGGACCTTACCTTAGGGTTTCGGCCATGAAGGGATTAAATACCTTGGGAAGGCTTAATCTCAAATCTAGCTTGCTTATGTTTTTACCTTATGAAAGGATATGAAGATAACATAATGCACTTGAGATTTCATGTTGCTTAGGGTTAGGTTTTCACATGGTGAACTTTTGGCCAAAATGAAATGTAGGGCTTAGGCAAGCTTAAATTCAACCCTAACATGTTTATGTTCTTCTTTATGATATGCTATGAAATTTATAGGGTACCCACATGCTTGTATTTGGTTGAAAAATCCTAGAAGAAGTATCAAGTATGAAGTCCCCATAATATGTTATGAATGTTCTCTTGAGGTTTTATACTTGTATGTTGCTTAGAACTAGTAGGACCTTACCTTAGGGTTTCGGCCATGAAGGGATTAAATACCTTAGGGAGGCTCAACCTCAAATCTAGCTTGCTTATGTTTTACCTTATGAAAGGATATGAAGATAACATAATGCACTTGAGATTTCATGTTGCTTAGGGTTAGGTTTTCACATGGTGAACTTTCGGCCAAAATGAAATGTAGGGCTTAGGCAAGCCTAAATTCAACCCTAACATGTTTATGTTCTTCTCTATGATATGCTATGAAATTTATAGGGTACTCACATGCTTGTATTTGGTTGAAAAAAAAAAAGAAGAAAACTTAGAGTCACATTGATGGCATTCGGCCACCTATGTTTTGTGGACTTAGGAAGCTTGAAACTTTAACCCAATATGCTCATGTGGTTGCCTATGATAAATGCATGGAAATTGTTTAGGGTTCACATGTTTACATGCTAATTGTAACCAAATTTTGGACCTTGTATGTTTCAGCTAATGTGGGTTTCTAAACCTAGGAAGCATAGAACCTAAATCAAATATGCTCATGATGTTCTTTATGATAAATATTATAGAAATGAATTTGGGTTCATATGCTTGTATGATTTCATGCAACCTAAGTGAGCCTATGCATGTTTTGGCCACCCTTAGTTGGTTGAGGATTTAGACCAAATTTTGACTCATTATGTACTTTCCTTTGCCATGATATGAATTAGGAGAAGTTAACTCGTGATCCATGCATGATTATGTTTTCTTTTCCTTCCATGATATATTATATATATGCTCGTTTAAGTATGCTTATGAACCATGCATGAGAATGATACCTATATTAGCTATGTGCCCAAATGTGATGGCTACGTGCCCAAATATGATGGCTATGTGCCCAAGTATGCATGGCTATGTGCCCATTTATGCATACCTTATGAATGACATGAATGACATGAACATGATATGCTATGAATGACATGAACTTGATATGCTATGAATGACATGAACATGATACGCTATGAATGACATGGACATGATATGCTATGAATGACATGAATATGATATGTTATGAATGACACGAATAGGTTATGAAATGATAAAGATATGATATGACATGTATTTTACTTTGAATGGCTGCACCAAAAGGGTGGGCTCCTTATGCGCCCCTAGGTCGAATTACGGGCCTAGTAAAGGGTGGGCTCCTTACGTGCCCCTAGGCCGAGCTACGGGTCTAGTTCCTAGTAGGTTCAAGACTAGCTACCTTGGGTCTACTTAGGATGCGCGCATTATGTATGTATGTGGTACTAAGCCGGGCCCCTTTCATGTTGAGATTATTTTTAAGTACTATATGATATTGTTTTAAGACATCTCACACATGACATAAATCATGTTTTGAAAGACATATTGCACATGACATTACCCATGTTTTAAAGGACATCTTGCATCTATGCTTACGATATGATGTGAAATAATGCTTACAGTTATGCTATGATATGATGCCTTGATGCTATGAAAAGAAATGTCATGATGCTTTCACTTATGCTATGATGTACATTTATGCTATAATGTGATATATGCCATGATATGATGATTTCTTATGCTATGATATGATCTATACCATGATATGATGATTTCTTATGCTATGATATGATCTATACCATGATATGATGATTCCTTATGCTATGCTATGATCTATACCATGATATGATGATTACTTATGCTATGATATGATTGATGCTATGATATGATGTTACTTATACCATGATAAGATTATGCCATAATATGTTGTCTACTTTATGTTACGATATTATTGAAATTTATGCCATGATAGGATATGTTTTTAATTATATGATGATATGAGCGTCATTTATTCTATGATGTATGATATGATAATTTTACATGATATGTTGGTTTTGTGAGTAGGAAAGGATCTCACTAAGCCTTGAGTGCTTACAGATACTTTTCCTTGTACCACAGATAAAGGTAAAGGATGGATAAACTAGAGGAGCAGCAGGAAGGGGCAAGAGATGTGTGATGGTGACTTGGCTAAAGAAATAAAATGACCTGCTTAATTGAACTTATGAATAATATGTTATGTTATGTGATGTCTTTCATGATTCCCTTTGCACGTGTTAGAAATGAATAATATGACTATTAAGTTGAACCATGCTATTTCATGCTCATATGCTTAGTATGATTCTAGAAAAAAAAATATGCTTCCGCTGTATGTATGTTTATGTATGCTAAGTCTAAGAAAGTAACCCCGCCCTCACTAGGCAGGAGTGGTAAAAGGGGCGGGCGTTACATCTTAGGCTGCTTGCTCTGCTGCTCTGCGCTCCGACGACGCTAACGAAGCTCGGACAACGCGATCTTTTCTTTATAGCTTTCCTTCTGTTAGTATAGCTTTGTTTTACTGTTTATTAGCATTTCTTGTACTACCTTTGTACTTATCTTATCGAATTGCTAGTAAATTGCCCAACGAAAGTACTCACGGAGTACGGGCCTTCGAGTAGGAGTCGTCACAGGCTCCGAACGAAGTAAAAAACACCGTGTTCATTTGTCTTATTTTTTTTTATTCCGCTGCGCTTAACTCTTTTTAAACGCTATTTTTTGAATCGATATTCACCCCCCCTCTATCGACGTTTCACGATCCAACACCTCTAAATGATCCTGCTCAATACACTCTAAGTGTACTAGTGTAATTATATAGTTAAGATAAACTAATACCTAATTACACTACTACCTTCCAATGGTTTGTTCCTTTTCATCTTGGTCGTGAGCTACTATTTTTAATTTATAAAGAACTGATAACACGATCTTCTGTGTGTGACACCACACACTAATGTTATCTACAATATAAATTAATTGAACATCTATATTTGGTATATATAAATGTAGACACTTGACCAATGTGATTATTATAAATGTTTATACAAAAGCTAGGCTTTTGGTATACACTCCAACACATGGCCACCTGGTTGAAGCGCTGAATGTACGCTCGGAGCGGCTCCCTTGCGCCTTGCTTGATTGCAAACAAGCTGACGCTTGTCTTCTGGTGGCGCTTACTGCTGGAAAAATGATGGAGGAACGCCGTTCAGAATTCCTTGAAACTTGTGATGGAGCCGTCCGGCAGTCTTCGAAACCATCGATGCGCCGATCCCGAAAGCGTTGTGAGGAACACTCGGCATTTCACACCATCTGTGTACTGATGCAGAGTGGCGGTGCTGTCGAATTTACCTAGGTGGTCGTCTGGGTCGGTTGTCCCGTTGTACTCCCCGATCGCAGGGGGCACATAATGCCTCGGCAGTGGATCGCGAAGAATGACGTTTGAGAACTGCCGGTTGGTCCGCTCAGGCGATGCATCCGATCGGGGAGCCTTTCCTTTTCTGACGTCTCGGATGGGTGTCTCGTCCGATGAGGATCCCTTGTCTTGATTGGCTTGCGCCACCTCCGAGGGCGTTTGGAATAGCGCGGGCGGCGCCCCTATCCGAGTGCCGGATGGCCCTTGTTGTGCCCCATATTGAGAGCTGCTCTTTGGTGGTGCTCGGCCCGGTCTGATGTTGCTTTTGCACACCGCCCGCCTTTCCGCTGCTTGCTCCATCCCGCGCTTCGCCTCGCAGGTGCTTGAGCTCTTCAAGAGAGCGTGCACTAAAAGTTGACGCCCAGCCTTCTTCCATCTCCTCGACTCAGATTGTGCCGGACGGTGCCATTTGATCTCCGGCCGAGTCGACGGGGCGCTGGACGATGCTATGTCTCCAACCTGTTGTGTAGCACTTTGACGATTCGCAAGAAGAAGCCAAGCGGGAGGGTTTCCCGGACGCCCTCCGATGCTCAAGGTGCAGCAGCGAGAGGCGGCGTATAAGGCTACGAGAGATGTGTATACGTTCATCGACGCCCTGGGGTCTTTATATAGGACCTCGGGGAAGCGCAAGCATGTTTCGATGCGTGCACGCTTCCCAAACATACCTTAACAAGACCGGAAAAGTACCTGCGCCATTCCGCAATCGTCCAAGCATATCCGGATGTGACGGTGGAAGCTTCCACCGCGATTCGTATGGCTCCTTACCGGCTCTTGCTGCTTCCGGCCGCTTGTCGCCATGTCTCGAGGATGATGTTATCCCCTCCTTTGTCCTCTTCGTTCCTTATCAGTTCCGAGTCTGGTCGGCGCGGATAGTATTACTCCCATGTCATATGCTACCGAGTGCTCGCCGCACTGTGCTTAAGCAAGGTCAGAGCAGACAACCCGCTCGACCATTGAAACCTTTTTACCTTGAGCATCGGAAACCCGACCCCTAGTCGGGTTATCTTCCATTCGGTTCGGAGAATTCACGGCCGGTCGGCCTGCGGGGCCATGTCGGTAGGCCTGCTCCATCCGATCGGCCGGTCTCCGGGCTGACTATCTTGACCTTTGACCTCCACGTGCCGTTGGCCCCCCGCCGACGAGGATCCCCCGCCCTTATCACCGGATCAATCACTTTAAACAAAGCGGCGTTCTCAGCCGATAACTCAAGTGAGGAAAACTTAGTGATATGAGCATTTGGCCCATCCGGACGAGGACGATCAAAAAGGAACTGATTCATGGATGCAATGCTGATATGCTCAAAAGGTGGAGGCAACTCATCGGGAAGATTGGGATAAAAGACAAAATCATTGGTGGATGTTAAACAGTCAAGAAAATATTGAAGGATCTCATAGGAGAAGTCCAAGCTCCGTTTCACCATACGAGTGCGATAATTTACACCATCAGAAGTGTGCAAATTATTATAAAATTCGGAGACAAGACCTACATTGACATCCCTCTCACAGGTTAACAAGGAGTCAAGTTTATAGTGCTTGAACCGGTTATAGGTATCAAAACAAGACGTCCTATAGTATTGCAAATCAACTGATCTAGGGGTTATAAGTTTGAAGGTGTTTTTGCTAAAGGCTTGCTGCATTGCAGCATTTGGGAATCTCGGATCAGTAGGAGGTTGAGGACGTGATGAAGGTACATACGATCCTTCGCCCAATTCACGAACCTTTTGTTTCTTTCTGTGGGATAGGAAATGAAAAAAACACAAAAGGTGGCACACGGTTTGGTAGTGCAACAGAAAAAAATGTAGGGAAGGATATGCAAAAATGCAAGGACAGTGCAGATAATGCAATGCATGAGGGATAATGCAATGCACAAAGACACACAAGACACATATAGATTAGGTCAAATATAGGAGCAAAAACCCCAAAAAAATAAGAAGAGAGCAAAGAAATTTACTTAGGGTTAGGGTTTTGAGACCGCATGTTGTGTGAGGATGCGGAGACGAGGAAGAAAGGCTGCCCAGTACGTCGAGAGAGAAGGAGCAGAACCGGAAGAGAAGTGAAAGAGCAAAGGAGAGAGTCACCTGGAGAATGGGCGAGGGCAAGACAGGGTCGAGAGAGAGAAAAGGAAGAGATGAGAATAAGTGGATCGATTCGAGAACAGTGGATTTAGGGGTTTAAGATGGGTTTTAAGTTCTCAATCGATCGACCGATCGATTAAGAGCAGGTGAATCGATCGGTCGATCAATTCACAAAGCTTCTGTGAAAATTTGGAGATGCGTCTCAATCGATCCAACGATCGATTCAACCGGATGAATCGATCCATTGATCGATTAAAAAGCCTTCTGTGAAAATCGAAAGGGCCTCCCAATCGATCCATTGATCGATTCAAATGCATTGAATCGATCCGTTGATCGATTAAAAAGCCTTCCGTGAAAATAAAAAAGGGCGTCCCAATCGATCCATTGATCGATTCCAATGCATCGAATCGATCCGTTGATCGATCCAGATGCTTTCTGGAAAGTCGAAACTATGTTTCAATCGATCCATTGATCGATCGAAACGCGCTGAATCGATCCATCGATCGATTCAGACGCTCTCTGTGATGAAAAGCAAACCACCCAATTGATTAACTGATCGATTGGGAAGGTTGATATTTCTGCAATTCTGAAAACTTTCAGATCCAAGGATTGAAAATGCACAAATAATTGTACACGCCTTTCACGCGGAGAAGCACGTCGGAGTGAACGAGCGAGGCAGACGAGAGAGTCACCTGGAGAATCGCCTAGGGCAAGACAGGGTCGAGAGAGAGAAAAGGAAGAGATGAGAATAAGTGGATCAATTCGAGAACAGTGGATTTAGGGGTTTAAGATGGGTTTTAAGTTCTCAATCGATCGACCGATCGATTAAGAGCAGGTGAATCGATCGGTCGATCGATTCACGAAGCTTCTGTGAAAATTTAGAGATACATCTCAATCGATCCAACGATTTATTCAACCGAATGAATCGATCCATTGATCGATTAAAAAGCCTTCTGTGAAAATCAAAAGGGCGTCCCAATCGATCCATTGATCGATTCAAATGCATTGAATCGATCCGTTGATCGATTAAAAAGCCTTCTGTGAAAATAAAAAAGGGCGTCCCAATCGATCCATTGATCGATTCCAATGCATCGAATTGATCCGTTGATCGATCCAGATGCTTTCTGGAAAGTCGAAACTATGTTTCAATCGATCCATTGATCGATCGAAACGCGCTGAATCGATCCATCGATCGATTCAGACGCTCTCTATGATGAAAAGCAAACCACCCAATCGATTAACTGATCGATTGGGAAGGCTGATATTTCTGCAATTCTGAAAACTTTCAGATCCAAGGATTGAAAATGCACAAATAATTGTACACGCCTCTAAAAATCATGAGATTTTGTGTAGTCACTATATATGTCTCATATTATCAAGGAAAAATAAAGTTTGACATAAATTGATTCTTCTTAGCGAAAATTTACACAAAATCGAAAAGTGTCAAAAACTTTAATACTTTGAGTAAGTATGTATCCAATTGTGCAATGATAACTCTCATTCAACACCAACCTTCAATCAAGGTGTCAAACAAAAGTTTTATACATATTGTAAATTTGAAATTTTCAATCATAATCGTAGGGCAAAGTGCACATGATTTGTGCACCTGCTTTACCTATGATTGGGCAAATGAATGTTTCATATGAAAACCACTTTTCTTGACCAAAATGATACATCATAACAAGCATCATGACCAAGATAAATGTCCCTAACCTCTCACCCCATCTAAATCATAGTAAGAGGACAATCCTATGTTCTTGTGAGAGGTAATTTTAAGGTGAATAGAACTTAAATAGCTTTACCTATAAAGTGATCATGGAGGATGTGAGTTAATCAATACAACACATTCCCAATTCCCTTCTAAGAAAGCTAAATTCAACTTCGGGAAGAGGTTTAGTGAAGATATCGGCTAAGTTTGATTTTGATCCAACATAGTTTAAGATGATATCACCTCGAGTTACATGATCATGAATAAAATGATGTTTAACTTCTATGTGTTTCGTTCTTGAATGATGAATGGGATTTTTGGTCAAGTTAATTGTACTCACATTATCACAAAGAACTTGAACATTGGTATAAGTAAGTTTATAGTCCTCTAGAGTATGAGTCATCCACAATAATTGTGATACACACTCTCCCATGGCAATATATTTTGCTTCGGTTGTGGATAGAGCTACACAATGTTGTTTTCTACTTGACCAACTTACTCAAGAAGATCCTAGAAATTGACAACTACCACTAGTACTTTTGCGATCCAATTTGCATCCGCTATAATCAGAATTGGTATAGCCTACTAGGTCAAAAGTTTTGGTTCTAGGATACCAAAGACCAACATTTTGAGTCCCTTTGAGATAACGAAGAATTCGCTTAACGACACTCAAATGTGACTCCTTGGCACAAGATTGATACCGTGCACATATACCGACGACAAAAAGTATGTCGGGTCTACTAGCCATAAAATAGAGAAGACTCCCTATAACACTACGATACATCTTGGAGTCAACTTCTTTCCCCTCAACGTCTTTATCCAATTTAGTACTAGTGGCCATGGGAGTAGATATTTCCTTTGCATTTTCCATTCCAAATTTCTTAAATAGCTCTTTAACATATTTAGACTGATGAATGTAAATGCCTTCTCTTGTTTACTTAATTTGTAACCCTAGGAAAAATGTCAATTCACCAACCAAACTCATTTCAAATTCACTCTCCATGTGATTAATGAATTCATTTAAATAATCTTTATTTGTAGAACCATAAATAATGTCATCTACATATACTTGGGCCACAAACATATCATTACCACTATTTTTCAAGAATAAAGTGGGATCAATTTTTCCTCTATGAAAACCTTTTGATACTAGGAATGTTGACAATCGTTCATACCAAGCCCAGGGAGCTTGTTTTAGCCCATATAAGGCTTTTTTAAGTCTATATACATGATTTGGACATCCCAAATTTTCAAACCCCGGTGGTTGCTCAACATATACCTCTTCTTTTATAACACCATTCAAAAATACTGATTTTACATCCATTTGGTACAATTTGAACCCCTTGTGGGCGGCAAATGCCAACATCATCCTAATAGACTCCAATCTTGCTACGGGTGCATAAGTTTCATCATAGTCTAACCCTTCTACTTGATTGAAACCCCTAGCAACCAATCTAGTTTTGTTTCTCACAACTATCCCCTTATCATCAAGTTTGTTTCTAAAAACCCATTTTGTATCAATAATCGATTTGTTTGTAGGCCTAGGAACTAAATCCCAAACTTGACTTCTCTCAAATTGAGATAGTTCATCTTGCATTGCTAAAATCCAATCGGGATCAAACAAGGCATCATCAATGGTTTTTGGTTCTATTTGAGATAACAAGGTGACTTGGCTTCCTTCATTTCTAAAGTAAGATTGAGTTCTCACTCCTTGAGTGATGTCTCCTACTACTTGATCTAAGGGATGATTTACATGAATCCTAGTAGGTCTTGATTCTTGATTTATTATAATTTCGGGTTCAAGTGGCAAAGATTCATTTTTCTCACCATCACTTTCTTGACCTTGATGATCTACTCCATCCAATGTTAACTTCTCTAACTCAAAACATATTTCTTCATCGTTTGTTCTTATAGAGTTCAAAGAAGGATTTTCTTCAAAGACAACATTTAGTGATTCTTCAACTAATTTTGATCTTTTGTTGTAAATTCGATACGCCTTGCTATGACTTGAGTAACCTACAAGGATCCCCTCATCCGCCTTAGCGGAAAACTTTCCCAAGTGATCTTTGGTGTTTAGAATATAGACCTTACACCCAAACACTCTAAGATGCTTAATTGTAGGTGGTTTACCAAACCACAACTCATGAGGTGTTTTTCCTAGAAACCTATGTATTAATGTTCGATTTTGCACATAACATGCCGTATTAATTGCTTCGGCCCATAGGAAACTATGAAGTGAATATTCATTTAACATGCTCCGAGCGACCTCTTGCAAAACCCTATTTTTCCTCTCAACGACTCCGTTTTGTTGAGGATTCCTAGGGGTGGAAAATTCATGTTTATATCCTTTTTCTATACAAAAATTTGTGAATCTATCATTTTCAAACTCACCTCCATGATCACTTCTTATCTTGTTTATCTTATGAGCCTTTTCATTTTCTACTCTATTACAAAAAGCAATCAAGGTATCTAGAGTTTGATCCTTATGTTTCAAGAAAAACACCCATGTATATCTAGTGTAATTATCCACAATCACAAAGCAATATCTACTACCATTTAAAGAAATATATTTACTACTATCAAATAAATCCATGTGAATGAGCTCCAAAGCATTTGAGGTACTTACAACATTTTTACCTTTATGAGTAGCTTTGGTTTGCTTACCCATTTGACATGCATCACATATTTTTTCTTTCTGAAACTTCAACTTTGGCAATCCTTGCACCAACTCCTTCTTTGAAAGGTTTTTGATATTCTTCATGTTGGTGTGAGCGAGTCTCCGGTGCCAAAGCCACGTCTCCTCTTCTTTGGACATGAGACACTTAGCAAACACATTAGTAGCACCAAATAGTTCAACTTGATAAATATTCTCTCTTCTATGGCCTATGAGAATATTGGTGTTTAGTTCACTATGCTTGATTAGGCATTGAGATGAGTTGAACTCAACTCTATAACCCGAATCACATAGTTGACTAACACTTAAAAGATTAAAGACCATGCCTTTCACTAATAGCACATTTTTTATTACAAATTTTTTCGAAATTCTAATATCTCCTATTCCTATAACTTTTAATTCACCACCATTACCAAAAGAAACGGTACCTTTACTTTTGTGTCTAAATGATGAAAATTTTGATGAGTCCCCTGTCATATGCTTAGAACATCCACTATCTACGAACCATGTTGTTGGATGCTCCCCCTCGGCGCATGCCTGTTTAAACACGATAAACCAAATGTTTTGGTACCCAAACCTTGGGTCCGGTAGCATCAATAACAAATTGCTTGGGTACCCAAGCTTGAACAAACTTAACTCTTGAAGCATGATTTCTACTAATTAGAGACATGAATTTAACTTCCTTATCTTGTGATTTAAAACCTAGTCCCGCTTTGTTGTACACACCCCTTTGAGCTCCTAGAATCATGTCTAAATACTTTGAACTTGAAGTAAATTTTTCTAGAGCACATCTAAGATCATCAACTTGTAATTTCAACGATACATTTTCCTTTTTAAGATCATCAAAATCATTTTTGTCATTTTCATGAAGCATGCAAGTTTCACATGACACAATTTCATTTTTAAGTGATTTCAAGTCATTTTGCAATTTCTTAACCTTCCCTTTTGATTTAGCTAGTGCGTTGGTTAAGCATGCAATGGTGGCATACATCTTATCAAGCTTGGGAGAAATTACCTTGTCATCACTAGACGATGACTCACTTGAAGACTCCACATCCTTTCCATGACTATCTTCATCTTCACTATCTTCAACATGGCTTAAGGCCATGAGAGCCATGTGCTTAGAGCTCTTCCTTTCATCTCCTTCCAATGAGCTTGACGATGAGTCATCCCATGTGGCTTTCAAAGCCTTCTTCCTTTTCTTGATCTTTTCCTCTTGCTTCTTCAACTTTGGACACTCCGTTTTGTAGTGTCCTTTTTTCTTGCATTCATAGCAAATAACATCAGTCTTAGTCTTAGAATCCACAAGAGATTTACCTTTTCTCTTTTCATCATTGAAAATCTTCTTGACATCCTTTTTGTCAAACTTCCTTGAATGTCTCATCATTCTTCGAACAAAGTTTGCCATTTCACTAGATGATAGCTCTTCATCACTATCACTATCACTATCACTATTTTGTTCAGATTCTGAAGATGAATCCTTCTTCTCCTTTTTCTTTTCCTTGTGCTTCTTTTTGCTCTTTTCACTTGCAACCAAAGCTATACCATTCTCTTTGTGGCTTGTGTTAGCTTGCTCATGTAATTCAAGTTCACAAAATAATTCATCCAATTTTACTATTGACAAATCCCTTGATGATTTTAAAGCATACCTTATGAGGTCTCGGTTCTCTACACTCTCTCCAACTGAATGAAGACCGTTTAGGAGTTCCTTGAACCTCCCATGTAGTGAACTTACCGTTTCTCCCTTCTTCATTGTGAAATTTTGGAGTTGGTTTATCAAGAGATCTCTCTTTGCAATTTTTGAATCCTTGGTGCCTTCATTTAGCTCAATGAGCTTGTCCCATAAATCCTTGGCACTCTTGAAAGGTCCAACCTTGTTGAGTTGTTCAGAGCTTAATCCACATTGAAGAGTCACAATCGCCTTTGCATTTGCTTGAGCCTTCATTTTTTGTTCAACAGTCCACCTTGATGATTCAAGCATTCTTCCATTTTCGGTTGCGCCGTGAATCCCTCCATGAGTGAGAACCACATGTCAATCTCGGTCATAAGATAGTGTTCCATGCAGCTCTTTCAATACGCGAAATTACTGCCTTCATAGAATGGTGGTCGTGAAGTACTATGTCCTTCCTTCAAAGACATCTTGTAGCTCTTTAACTTGTACTTTCTTGGCGATGAATCCTCAAAAGCAAACCAATGCTCTGATACCACTTGTTAGGATCCGTTGAGCTAGAGGGGGGGGGGGGGTGAATGACTCACTTCGTTTTCTTGATCAACTTGATTTTGCGCAGCGAAAACTCGAAGGCAATGCTAACTCGGATATTTACTTGGTATCCACCTCCCCAAGGAGGTGACTAGTCCAAGGATCCACACCACTCACTCTCTTCCACTATCAAAACTCTCCTTCTCGGAATCACACCGAAGGTGGAGAAACGTTACACGGTTACAACTCTCCCTCTCCAAAGTAAAGGATCACACTCACTATAATGAAGAAGAAAAGAAAGATTACAGGATTTAGAAAGGCTTCTTTTTCGCTGAGTGAGATTTGAGAAAGTAGCGAGCTGGAGATTCTAAACTTGAGCACCTTTTGAAGATCTTGAGCACTTGAGAGAGTTGAGACCTTGGAGAGCAATGGAACAATATCTATATGTTTTCTTATCTCTTTTCTTTTTCTTCCATGCTTTTAAATGTTGACAAAACTAGCCGTTTCTCACGTAGCCGTAGCCGTCGCCGTGAATCGATCGGAGTCATATTTGGATCGATTCATAAGTATCCGTTGGAAACCATCGCGTCATGATCAACGGCTTGGATTGCTTCACTTGAGTAACCTCAATCGATCGGTTGATCGATCCAGGAGAAATCTGTGCTTCGCACAGAGGCTTCCTGGATCGATTGCTCGATCGATTGGATTGCCCCAATCGATCGGTTGAATGATCCAGAAGCATTCTGTGCTTTGCACAGAAGCATTCTGTGCTTTGCACAGAAGCTTCCTGGATCGATCGCTCAATCGATTGGATTGCCCCAATCGATCGACTAATCGATCCAGAAGCATTCTGTGCTTCGCATAGAAGCTTCCTGGATCGATCGCTCGATCGATTGGTTTTCCCCAATCGATCGGCTTATCGATCTAGAAGCACTCTGTGCTTCGTGCAGAACCTTCCCAATCGATCGGCCGATCGATTGGCTTCCTTCCAATCGATCGACTGATCGATCTAGAGGCATTCTGCCTCACAGCCGTGTCTAAATTGATTTTCCAATCAATTTCTGATACGTGAGGAATCATGCATCCAGCTTTGTGACCTGCAGGAACTTCTCTTGCTAAGAATCTGGTCCTCGACCTTCTTGGACTTCTCTTGCCTTACATCCGGTCTTCTAACCTGCAAGGATTCTTTTGCCAAGAATCCGGTCCTCGACCTTCTTGGACTTCTCTTGTCTTGCATCCGGTCTTCCGACCTGCAAGAACTTCTCCTGCATACTCACACTGTATGTTAGATCCAACGTATTAACCTAAACTTAAATAATTGTCAACACATTGAAACTTCCAGGGCATGATTGCACCAACAATAATAAAAGAGGTTCTGTTCTTTTATGCAGTTAGTATAAATCGAACAACCTCAAATGGTCCTAATCAATACACACATAGTGTACGAGTGTAATTTTATAGTCAAGACAGACTAATACCAAATTATACTACAACAGTTTCAATGGTTTGCCCCTATCCATCTCGGTCGTGAGCTACTATTTATAATTTATAAGGAACTGATAACATGATTTTCTATGTGACACCACACACCATGTTATCTACAATATAAATTAAATGGACAGCTACATTAACATATAAATAAATATAAAATGCAACATTTGACCAAAGCGATTCTCATTTCAAAATAGATATTCATACAAAAGCTAGGCTTATAGTATGCATTTCCCAACAATCTCCCACTTATACTAAAAGACTATGCTGCCATACATCTGATTCCCATCCCCTCAACATGCCCATCAAAAGCTCTCACCGGAAGGGCTTTAGTGAAAGGATCTGCCAGGTTATCTGCTGATGCAATCTTGGCGACAACAACTTCTCTTCGCTTTATGATGTCTCATATCAGGTGGTACTTGTGCTCAATGTGTTTACTTGCCTTATGGGGCCGTGGTTCCTTCGAGTTTGCTACTGCACCACTATTATCACAATAAATTGTGATAATTTTGGGTAAACCAGGAATCACATCTAAGTCCATCAAGAAGTTTCTGAGCCATACTGCTTCTTTGGCTACCTCAGAGGCTGCCATATACTCAGCTTCCATGGTGGAGTCTGAAACGCACTTCTGCTTAACTCTCCTCCATGTTATGGATCGACTTCCCAAAGTAAACACATATCCTGAGGTTGACTTACTATTGTCCTTATCTGATTGGAAGTCAGAATCTGTGTAACCCACAGGGAGCAAATCATCTGCCTGGTAAACCAGCATATAATCTCTAGTCCTTTTCAGGTACTTTAATATATGGTTTACGGTAGTCCAATGTCCCGGTCCTGGCTTATTTTGATATTTGCTAACCATGCCCATGACAAACAGATATCCAGTCTCATACATAGCATCACATATATTAGGCTTCCTATAACCAAAACATAAGGAACTGCCTTCATCTCCTCTATCTCCTTTGATGTCTTAGGACACATCTCTTTAGATAAAGGTACTCCATGCTGAAAAGGTAGAAAACCTTTCTTGGAGTTTTGCATGCTAAAACGAGCTAGGATAGTATCGATGTATGAAGCTTGGGATAAGCACAACATCCTTTTCTTGTGATCCCTTATTACTTTAATCCCGAGAATATGTCCATATTCTCCCAAGTCCTTCATATCAAACTGCTTGGACAACCATACCCTTACGTCTGACAACACTTTGACATTGTTGCCAATGAGCAAAATGTCATCTACGTTTAGTACAAGAAATACCACCATATTTTCGTGACTTTCTTGTACAAGACTCATCCAGACATTGAATGAATCCATAAGACTAGATCACTTCATCAAACCTAATGTTCCAAGATCTCGAAGCTTGCTTCAGTCCATAAATGGACCGATTGAGCTTACAAACAAGATGCTCTTTGCCCTTTGCAATGAACCCCTCTAGTCTTCATATGGATGTTTTCTTCAAAACTTCCGTTAAGGAAAGCTGTCTTGACATCCATTTTCCAAACCTCATAATCCATATGAGCAGCAATAGATAAAAGAATCCAGATATACTTAAGCATGGCTACCGGTGAAAAAGTTTCCTCATAATCGATTCTCTCTTTCTGAGTATACACCTTCGCAACAAGCCTTGTTTTAAAGGTTTCCACCTTCCCGTCTATCCCTCTTTTCCTTTTGTAGACCCATTTACATCCAATGACTTTTACACCATTTGATGGTTCTACAGTCTCCCAGACTTGATTAGAATACATAGATTCTATTTCAGAGTTCATTGCACATTGTCAAGATGTTGCATCTTTATCTTGGAGTGCTTCATCATATGTCCAGGGATCAGGTTCATGTTCACCAGGGATCAAGTCCGAAGACTCTCCCAAAAACATGAATCTATCAGGTTGCCGAACAACCCTCCCACTACGACAAGGCACTACCGATAATTGTGCATCATTTGTGACACATGTTGCAGTTTCTTGTAATATCTCATCTTGTACCGTTGGTACTAAATTAGACGTGTCCTCTCTTATTTTCTCAAAAATAATTTTACTCATGGGCTTGTAGTTCAATACATAGTTCTCTTCTAAAAATCGGGCATTGGTGCAAACAATGACCTTCTGATCTTTAGGACTATAAAACAAACCACCTTTCGTTCCTCTAGGATAACCCACAAACAAGAGAACTTCTATACGTGTCTCCAACTTATCAGTGTCTCCCTGTTGGGTTTTTCGGGCCGCGAAAACCGCTTTTCGCGTCGCGGAAACCCCGAATCGCCCAAGCCACGGATCTCGTGCAAGGTAAAACCGAACGAAAATACGAGTACGAGTTTGAAAAAACTTTAATCTACAGTAGATCTACATAAGGATAAACCATTTATACATTTGATGCGATGCCCTTCGCGTTCCCGCTCGTCCAAATGATGCCGGATCTCAAGACCGTCAAGCGCCGGTCCTCTAGAAGTATCCACACGGACACACTAGATGGAAATGACCAAAAACCAAGGTGTGCTAGCACCTATGTGGTTCGGCCAAGGGAGGAGAGGGAGAGGGAGAGCTTGAGAGGGAGAAGGAGGAAGATGCACACAAGTGAATGAAAAATGAATTTTCATCACCCAAAACAAAGTGGCCGGCCACATTTCAAATTCACATTAATTGCATTAATTGCAATTAATATGAAACCATAAAATCACATTAATTGCATTAATTGCAATTAATATGAAACCATTAAGAGAGTGGCTTTGTCACTTCCATGAGGTGGCACCCATGATGATGTGGAACATCATTATTGGTCCACCTAATGCCAACTCACCAATGAGGTGGCAAAAGGTCAAGTCAAAATTGACCTTTGGTCTTCCTTCTCATGTCAAGTCAAACTTGACTCAATCTCTACCATGGTGGATCTAATCCAACCATTTGATTCGAGCCAACTTAATATAATGAATCTAATTCATTAAATTAAATTGATTCAATGAGTCAAAATCTAAATTAGACTCATTTAACACATGAATCAACTTGAGTCGAACTCAAGTTAGCCCATTAGGATTACTCTTAATCCAATTTGATTCATCAAATGAATCTAATCCTCTTGGTTCATCATATGAACCTAATCTCCACCTAATTGTCCTAAGTGTGTGACCCTATAGGTTCTTGTAACGTTGGCAATGCCCTAAACCCATTTAGGAGCATAAGTAATGAGCGGTATCTAGCAACACATCATTACTACCCAAGTTACAAGAATGTCGAGATCCAACATCACCTCGTGACTACCAATTGTGACTACTCACAAAATAATGACAAGTGTCCTTCTATCCTAGACATCTAGATTGATCAATGTGAGGCATAGACCGTGTCATCCTCTAATCAATCTAAATCTTGAACTCCAAGTAGACTCACTCGATCAAATGAGCTCAACATCTAATGTTGACTCATTTGGGCATGGCCATGCACTTAGTGGTCTCACTCTATCAAGAATACTGATGTCGCTCCCGTCATATGGGAGGGATAGATCCCATCTACATCACTCACATCCCTCTACATAATTCGTTATATACCCAGTAATCGCCTTTATAGTCCACCCAGTTACGGGTGACGTTTGACGAAACTAAAGTACATAACTCCTTATGTAGGGATCCATGGTGACTTCAGGTCTAAGGACTAATAGTCATACTAATAGCCACATGAGAAAGTATATGACACTCATATAACGATCCATGATACTTTCTCATGGCGGGTCATTCAGTATACATTCTCTAATGCATACCCATGTGTCAGCTTGATATCTCTATATCCATGACTTGTGAGATCAAGTCATCGAGCTGACCTACATGCTAGTCTTATTGTATTAACATTGTCCCTGAATGCTAATACTCGACTAGGAATAATTTAGAGTAGTGTTCCCTATATCATCTCACTATCGATTCAACTAATCGATTGATATAGGTATGAACCTTCTACTCAAGGACGCTATTATACTTAGTCTATTTGGCACTAATATAAATAAGTATAATAACCAAACAAATGCCTTTATTAATAAACAAGAATATGATATACATGAGTCCATACAATCAACAAATGATTGGATCTAGGGCTCTAACTAACAATCTCCCACTAACACTAGTGCCAATCAGTATAGGCTCTAAGGCCTAAAGACCTAGTGTGACCATCATGCTTCCTCTGTGCCAAAGCCTTGGTCAAGGGATCTGCGATGTTAGCCTCTGTCGGTACTCTGCAAATCTTCACATCTCCTCTATCGATAATCTCTCGAATGAGATGGAAGCGCCGTAGTATGTGCTTGGTCCGCTGGTGTGAGCGAGGTTCCTTCGCCTGTGCTATAGCTCCATTGTTGTCACAATAGAGCTCAACTGGTCAGTGATGCTAGGAACCACCCCAAGTTCGATGATGAACTGGATCCAAACCGCCTCCTTTGCTGCCTCCGATGTAGCAATGTACTCGGCTCATTGTAGAATCACCTCTCCTGCTTTGAACTCTTCCAATGACAGTGCCACCATTAATGTAAAATACGAACCCCGATTGCGATCTATAGTCATCCCGGTCGGTCTGGAAGCTAGCATCACTGTAACCCTTTACGGTTAGCTCATCATTGCCTCCATATATCAAGAAATATTCTTTAGTCCTTCTCAAGTACTTAAGAATATTCTTGACCGCTATCCGATGACTTTCACCTGGATCTGACTGGTATCTCAAAGCATATGAGACATCAGGTCGAGTACATAGCATGGCGTACATGATCGATCCTATGGCTGAGGCATAAGGGATCTGATCCATGCGGTCTCTCTCCTCTCTAGAAGAGGGACCTTGAGTCTTCGAAAGACTCACGCCATGTGACATCGGCAGAAATCCCTTCTTGGAGTTCTGCATGGCAAACCGAAGGAGTACCTTGTCAATGTATGTACTCTGACTTAGGCCAAGCAATCTCTTAGATCTATCTCTATAGATCTGAATCCCTAGAATGCGGGATGTCTCACCTAAGTCCTTCATTGAGAAGCAACTCCCTAGCCAGGTCTTGACAGACTAAAACATAGGGATGTCCTTCCCAATGAGTAGTATGTCATCCACATACAATATGAGGAAGACAACTATATCCCCTACAACCTTCTTGTAGACACAAGGCTCATCTTCGTTCTTGATGAAACCAAACTGTTTGATCGCATCATCGAATCGAAGATTCCAGCTCCGAGAAGCTTGCTTTAGTCCATAAATGGACCTATGCAGCTTGCATACTCTACTAGTATGCTGTGGATCTTCAAAACCCTCAGGTTTTGTCATGTACACATCCTCGAGTAGGTTTCCATTCAGAAACGCGGTTTTGACATCCATCTGCCATATCTCATAGTCATGGTAGGCTGCAATAGCAAGCATGATCAGAATGGACTTAAACATCGCCACTGGAGAAAAGGTTTCATCATAGTCAATACCATGAATCTGCTTGAAACCTTTAGCTACCAAGCGACCCTTATAGATAAGTCCATTCATGTCAGTCTTTCTCTTAAAGACCCACTTGCACCCAATGGATTTTACCCCTTCAGGTGGATCAACCAAAGTCCATACTTGGTTAGTGTACATGGATTCTATCTCGGATCTCATGGCTTCTAGCCATTTCTCAGAATCTGGTCTCATCACAGCTTCTTGATAGGTGGTAGGCTCATCCTCTATGAGCACAATGTCATCATGGTCAGACAAGAGAAATGAGTATCTCTCAGGCTGACGACGTACCCTATCAGACCTGCGAAGAGGTATGTCTACTTGAACTGGTTGTTGTTCCTCAACTCCTTGTGGAACAACATCATCCACAACACTTTGTGGTTCCAGTTCAATTTCCATCGAGGCATCAGTGCTATTGTTCGCATCTTGAACTTCTTCAAGATCGAACGTGCTCCCACTAGTCTTTCTAGAAACAAAGTCCCTTTCTAGAAAGACCCCAGTCTTTGCCACAACTACCTTGTGCTGAATGTAGAAGTAATATCCCTTAGTTTCCTTGGGATATCCGATAAAATAGCACTTGTCGGATTTGGGTCCTAACTTGTCTGAGACTTGACATCGAACGTAAGCCTCACAACCCCAAATCCTCATGAAAGACACCTGGGCATCTCTCCCAGTCCATATCCTATATGGTGTCTTTATCACGGCCTTTGATGGAACTCGGTTGAGTATGAAAGCTGCCGTGTCTAGAGCATATCCCCATAGATATGTCGGAAGATCTGTGTGACTCATCATAGATCGTACCATATCTAATAAGGTACGATTCCTCCTTTCGGATACACCATTCCACTGTGGTGTTCCAGGAGGAGTGAGTTGAGATAAAATCCCACACTCAGCTAAGTAGTCACGAAACTCATGGCTTAAGTATTCACCACCTCGATCTGATCGAAGTATCTTAATACTCTTGCCAAGCTGGTTCTGTACTTCATTCTTGAATTCTTTGAACTTTTCAAAGGATTCAGATTTATGTGTCATCAGGTACACATAACCGTATCTACTGAAATCATCAGTAAATGTGATGAAGTACCTATAACCGCCTCTAGCAGCAACATTGAAAGGGCCACATACATCACTATGGATGAGTCCTAACAAACCCGTTGCTCTCTCGCTATGCCCACTAAAGGGCATCTTGGTCATCTTGCCTCGTAGGCATGACTCGCATATCTCATATGATTCAAAATCAAATGAGTCCCAAACCATCCTTATGGAGTCGGGATAAGCGCTTGTCATTTATATGACCTAAGCGACAATGCTAGGTAAGTTTGGTTTAAGTCATTCGACTTGATCCTCTTGGTATTTATGTTATAGACGGCTCTCTAGGTCTAGAATGTAGAGTCCGTTTATCGAGGTGCACTACAATAGAACATATCGTTTAAAAAGACGGAACAACATTTGTTCTTTATTATAAACAGTATCCTCTCTTGTCCAAACAAGAAACGATATTATGTTCTTTGTCAAGGCAGGCACATAACAACAATCGTCTAATTCTAGTACTAGCCCAGGGCGAGATAGATGATAAGTTCCTCCAGCAGCAACTCGTGCTCCATTGCCTACTCGTAGGTCTATCTCACCCTTCGTCAATGCTCTGCTATTCCTCGGTGCTTGTACATTAGTACAAATGTGCTAAGCACATCCGGGATCTAATACCCACGATGAAGAAATAGAGGTTGACTTCTATAACATTTATACCAGTAGAAATCTTATTTCTCTTCTTAAGATCTTCCAGTATTCTTTGGAGTTCCTCTTCGATTGCCTTGCTTGTCCTTGATATAGGTGACAAAGATGTTCAACCATATCGTAAGCGCTCATAAACTCATGTTGCTTCCGAAGCTCAAAGTTCATGGTTGCGAGCATAAGACAAGACACATCTAATCGTCATCTTGATGCTTCTTGTAAGCATCTCGTGCCTCGCGTTGGCGTGGCGGTGAGGAGCCTCCGGAATGGGTTGCTCAGCGTAGCATGCTTTACGTTCTTGGGTGAGAACTATTCTCGATTCCTGTACCAGGAAATTTGCTCCGTTGAGCTTGTCCTTCTTAAGGACAGATCGTAGAGAGAAAATGTTCGTATTTGACGTCATGGTTATCTACAACAAAAAATTTGCAGAAATAAATATCATATTCTTAAAAATCATTTAATTAGGCCTTTAATTAAACGATGCTCCCACTGAATTCTATAATTCTTGTGGGACAAGATCCACATCATACTAACCCTTGAGTTAGCTTTGGCTAATACGCCCAAGGCTTAGTATGATCGGTAGGTAACGATTACCAATTACATCTCTATGCAACTCTTGTTTATAGAATCAATATCCGCATTTATATTAAAACTCGAGTTAGCTTTGGCTAATACGCCCGAGAGTTAATATAGATGTGATATTGACCTATCTTTCCAACTATTGGAAGAATGCCTATAGTTGACTCGATCCAACCGAGTAACTATGAATACTCAATCTAATTGAGTTTGTATTCACCCATGCGTTGATAGACGGGACCAAGATTGTCCCTCCGTACCCTACCAAGATAATATGTATTGCTCTGCTTTGGCAGATTCAACAATACATGTGATCGAGGTAGTGATAGGTATCACGGCACGGTTAGGCATTTAGAGTTGGTTCGATCTAGATCTAATCTAATCGAGAAGGATGCATCTTGTGCACGACTTAGATCTAATCTAATCGCAAGGGTGCATCATGTGCACGACTTAGATCTAATCTAATCGTTAAGGCACTAATTAATTAATTAACTATTAAACATGCATCAAATACATAATAATTAATTAATTAATCTATTTGTGATTTAGTCATGGCCCTACTACGATCTTTTCAAGCCAATGAGAAGATCGAATGGTCAACCTAGGGTCAACAGCTTCTCCAAGCTCCTCCCTTTGACCACCTTGTGTTGCTCGTGCCCACCTCGGAACTCCGTCTCGTGTGGACCCTCCACCGCTCCAATTTGTACATTACAATTTGAAACTCGAGTTACATTCGAGTCTAAATCTAATTTACAACAAGAATAAAAGACGAGGCACGACGCGCAGGTCGCGAATAATAAAATAAATACAACACGCGAAAACACATCACGGCACGCAGGCCGTATTATGAATTACAACACAACCAATCATATTGGGCTTTGGGCCATGACTATCACAAATTAATATATATAATTCAAAATTATATATTTTTCACAATTTTCTATAATTTTAAAATTAATTTTACAATTTTACGAGTAAAATTTCAGGGTCCCGTTTAGCGGTTTCGAGCAATCACGGACGGATCCCTTTGCGGGCCAGGGGCAGTGCCCCTACCGCGATCTAACCATCGCGAGGGTTCCTTTGCGATCCAACAGCTTTAAACCGCTGTCCCAAAACGCGATTTGGGCGAGACATTACTGCTTGGAAAAATCTTCCGACGGGTTCGTTTTAGCGATTTCGGTGCGATCGTGAGCAAATCCTTATGCGGGGTTAGGGGCAGCGCCCTACCCACGATCTAACCATCGTGAGTTGCTCCGTTGCGATCTAAAGGCACCCGAGTCCGCTGTCCCAAAAGATTTTGGGTCGAAACGAAGCCGTTTGGGAAAATTCTTCCCGATAGTCGAAGCCTACAAGTGTCGAGACACTTGTGCTTCGCCTATAAGGAAAAATTACCCATAAAAACATAAAAACTAATTTTTACAGAAAATCACAGAAGGTTTTATTTTCCATAAAATAAAATAACTCGTACAAGCCTTGCACGTGGCTCGATACCACTGTTGGGTTTTTCGCGTCGCGGAAACCCCGAATCGCCCAAGCCACGGATCTCGTGCAAGGTAAAACCGAACGAAAATACGAGTACGAGTTTGAAAAACTTTAATCTACAGTAGATCTACATAAGGATAAACCATTTATACCTTTGATGCGATGCCCTTCGCGTTCCCGCTCGTCCAAATGATGCCGGATCTCAAGACCGTCAAGCGCCGGTCCTCTAGAAGTATCCACACGGACACACTAGATGGAGATGACCAAAACCAAGGTGTGCTAGCACCTATGTGGTTCGGCCAAGGGAGGAGAGGGAGAGGGAGAGCTTGAGCGGGAGAAGGAGGAAGATGCACACAAGTGAATGAAAATGAATTTTCATCACCCAAAACAAAGTGGTCGGCCACATTTCAAAATTCACATTAATTGCATTAATTGCAATTAATATGAAACCATAAAATCACATTAATTGCATTAATTGCAATTAATATGAAACCATTAAGAGAGTGGCTTTGTCACTTCCATGAGGTGGCACCCATGATGATGTGGAACATCATTATTGGTCCACCTAATGCCAACTCACCAATGAGGTGGCAAAAGGTCAAGTCAAAATTGACCTTTGGTCTTCCTTCTCATGTCAAGTCAAACTTGACTCAATCTCTACCATGGTGGATCTAATCCAACCATTTGATTCGAGCCAACTTAATATAATGAATCTAATTCATTAAATTAAATTGATTCAATGAGTCAAAATCTAAATTAGACTCATTTAACACATGAATCAACTTGAGTCGAACTCAAGTTAGCCCATTAGGATTACTCTTAATCCAATTTGATTCATCAAATGAATCTAATCCTCTTGGTTCATCATATGAACCTAATCTCCACCTAATTGTCCTAAGTGTGTGACCCTATAGGTTCTTGTAACGTTGGCAATGCCCTAAACCCATTTAGGAGCATAAGTAATGAGCGGTATCTAGCAACACATCATTACTACCCAAGTTACAAGAATGTCGAGATCCAACATCACCTCGTGACTACCAATTGTGACTACTCACAAAATAATGACAAGTGTCCTTCTATCCTAGACATCTAGATTGATCAATGTGAGGCATAGACCGTGTCATCCTCTAATCAATCTAAATCTTGAACTCCAAGTAGACTCACTCGATCAAATGAGCTCAACATCTAATGTTGACTCATTTGGGCATGGCCATGCACTTAGTGGTCTCACTCTATCAAGAATACCGATGCCGCTCCCGTTATATGGGAGGGATAGATCCCATCTACATCACTCACATCCCTCTACATAATTCGTTATATACCCAGTAATCGCCTTTATAGTCCACCCAGTTACGGGTGACGTTTGACGAAACTAAAGTACATAACTCCTTATGTAGGGATCCATGGTGACTTCAGGTCTAAGGACTAATAGTCATACTAATAGCCACATGAGAAAGTATATGACACTCATATAACGATCCATGATACTTTCTCATGGCGGGTCATTCAGTATACATTCTCTAATGCATACCCATGTGTCAGCTTGATATCTCTATATCCATGACTTGTGAGATCAAGTCATCGAGCTGACCTACATGCTAGTCTTATTGTATTAACATTGTCCTTGAATGCTAATACTCGACTAGGAATAATTTAGAGTAGTGTTCCCTATATCATCTCACTATCGATTCAACTAATCGATTGATATAGGTATGAACCTTCTACTCAAGGACGCTATTATACTTAGTCTATTTGGCACTAATATAAATAAGTATAATAACCAAACAAATGCCTTTATTAATAAACAAGAATATGATATACATGAGTCCATACAATCAACAAATGATTGGCTCTAGGGCTCTAACTAACACTCCCTTCACCACATGTGCTAGATTACCCCAAATCTGAATGTGTTTTATACTAAGCTTACGCCCATTCTGTTGGGATCTAGCGCGCTAAAGACGTGGAAACGCAACAGAAAAATACTAGATCCTCTTATCCAATAGATCTATGAGAAGGGAAGAAACATTTTCTATTCATAATCTATACTAAGCTACATGATAGGATTATACCTTTGTTGCGTGCCCTTCGCAATCCCAACAGCAACCTTTCTTCGGTGCAGATCTCAGCCGCTCAAGCGTCCGCGCCTCTACGGTATCTGTTGGTTGCTACTGGGAATATCGTACCGATTCCCCTGTATAAAAATTTTGTACAAGTCCTGAACTATTCCTAACAACCTATTGTGTTCTTTAGAAATTAAATTTGGAATCACAAACAAAACTTAACATTATTGATTCCAAATTCAACTTATCTGTTCTTAGTGGTTAAGACTTGGATCGCAAATGATGCTTACCATTATTGATCCAAATCCACCAATGTTACAAATTCAAATAAATATTAATTTCAGAGATCGGCTTCCAAGTTAAACATGGCGAGGCACTAGGTCTTTTTGGGTCTGGGAGCATCCACCACTTCCTAGACAAAGCCTTTCAACGAAATTTAATATTTAATTTCCTTATAGTAACCCTAGGTTTAACCAAAAAGAACAATCGAATCACAAGTTCGAAAAACAAAAGGAACACAAAATCGAAAACATAAATTCGATAACCTAGATTCATTAGCCTCTTGTGTTTGGTATTTCAAGATCTAAATAAAAGGATAAACTAGTTATGATGCGGAAACTAATAACAAGTTATACCTTTTATAGCTTATAGACCTCACGATCTTCTGTCGTATTCCTCTTCTTATTTCAGACCTCGTGTGGGCGACGATCTATCGAGACGAGAATCCAGCCAAGCTTCCTTCTTCTTCAAGCAAGTTTCGGCCAATCTACAAACTCCTTGAGATGAAGAACTTCGACCACCAACCAAGCTCCAAGAAATGCAAAGAAACAATGCCTCCTATCTTTTCTTCTTCTCCAAGCAAAATCCGGCCACCAAGATCTCTCCAAGAAGATGATGTCACTGGCCACTTAAGAAGAAGAATAGGGGAAGAGGAAGAAGAGAGGGCCACCACCACAAGGAAGAGAGTAATAATAGAAGATAGATTGTTATGAGGTGAGGCACCTCTTCCCTCTTTTTTATATTCCTTGGTCTTGGCAAATAAGGAAAGTTTTAATTAAAACTTCTTTAATTTCCTTGCCAATGAAAAGGAAAATTTAATTGACAAAAAAAAATTTCCTTTTCTCTTAATGTGGCCGACTATATCAAATCCTCCAAGGAAGGAAAGTTTTAAACACAAAATTAAAACTTCCTAATTTATTTCAGGAAATTTTAAAATAAAAATTTCACTTTTAAAAATTTCCTTCATGGTTGGTTATAAAAGGAAACTTTTATAAATTAAAATTTCTCTTTTAAAACATGTGGATGATTTACAAAAAAAATGTTTTCTCTAAAATTAAAATCTTCCTTTCAATCTACAAATAAGGAAAGATATTAAATCTTTTCTCTTAATCTTTTGTAGAAACTATAAAAGGAAAGATTTAATTTTAAAACTCTTTTTTAAAATCATGAGGATGGTTACATACAAGGAAAGTTTTATCAAAAATTAAAATCTTCCTTTTGACTACAAATAAGGATAGATATCAAACTTTTCTCTTAATCTTTTGTAGAAAACTATAAAAGGAAAGATTTAAATTTTAAACTCTCTTTTAAAAGCATGGTTTCCACATAAGAAAAGATTTTAAAAATAAAATTCTTTTAATTTATTTTGGCCGACCACCTAAGCTTGGGTTCAAGCTAGGGCCAACTACCAACTCACCTTGGTTTAGCTGGCCCTAGCTTGGGCTCCAAGCTAGGCTTGGCCGACCACCTTAAGGTGGGTAAGAAGGTGGGTATGGGTGAGTATAAGACTTTATAAATAAGAGGCTACGACGGGGACCGAAAGTAGAAATTAGCTTTGGTCTCCCGATGAACTTGAGCTTCCCGTGTTCGCTCCAAACACCCAACTCGAGTTCATCAATAATATCTCATTCCACTAAAGATGTAACGACCACCCTTCTTACTATACTACTCTCTAAGGATGACCGTTACTTAATTACTAACTCTACTTAACTAGTATGATCGAAACCACGAGGAGTCCTTATCGAAAAATTTTGGCAGAGTCTCCCCTCTACCGGTGACCATAAACTGAGATACAAACATAATATACATCAGCCACAGGTGGCTGGAACATATAACAAACTCTCACGCAGTTAAATATGTGTCAAATACCAAAATAACTACTTATTACACAAAACTCATCTCAGCTTGCAATCTAAAACAAGGATGAACTCAAATGACATGAACTATAAAGCACAATCTCAAATGTTACAGTCCACTAAAACACAGAAAACTCAATAATAAAAAAATAAAACTAAAAGAACTCTTTTCTAGCCCCAAGACTTCCATAGTCCTGGCATCACACACCATCCGCGCCACCTTGTCGCCTTCCTTTTCTATATCCTTTCCTTTCCTTTATCTGCAATAAGAGGAAATGTAAACTATAAGCGAATGCTTAGTAAGCGCTATCTAACTCACAAAATCTCGATATGCATGTGAATATACTGAAAACTAAAACTGAATGCTCAAAAGGAAAACTACTCATGCTCATCTACTAGTAAAAGAAACAAACATACTAAAATGCTAAACATGTAAAGCTACTCATGCTCTTCTAATAGCAAAGAACAGTAAGCTAATCTAAATAACATGCTAGCATAAAAGAAAACTAAACTTGCTGATTTCAAAACAAAGTGAAACTTAATTCATTTGTTCTAAACTTATTCTTTTATCTCACTTGTTTAAAACTTATCCTTTAATACTTTTATACTTATGTGAAACTTATTTTACTTGTTCAAAAATTTATACTTATAATACTTCAAAATAATAGTAAACTTTCTTCTTGGGCCCAGGCATAGTACCATCTTATGCGCGTTCCCTAATAGGTTGGGGTAGCGAGCCACCAATCCTAAAAGAGCAGACCTCGGTCTACCAAGGCCAAGACCTCGGAATTGGACACCTGGATTTGTTTAACGACAACCTCGGAAGTCGGGTACTAGCCTCTTAAATAAAGTAAAATACTTGTTATCTTTTATTACTTCTAATATATAATGCCTCGGCATTTTCTTTATCATCTTGTGTGCCAAAATCCTTAAAGTCTTGACTTTGGGATCTACTTAAGGCCTTGACCTTTTTCTTTCTTTTCTTTATCTTTCTTATACTTGTTAATACCTCTAATAGGAGGAGGTCTCATACAAAACTACACTAAAATGCTTATTAACATTGCACTGAAATGTTTAACAGAATTGCATGGAAATACTTAATGAAACTGTACTGAAATGCTTATTAAAACTGCACTAAAACTAAATTTGCATGCAAGCTTAATCAAATCTGCCTACAAACTTAATCAAAATTCTGCACTATAAGCTTAATCAAATCTGCCTACAAACTTAATCAAAATTCTGCACTATAAGCTTAATAAAATCTGCACTTGAAACTCTAAAGGGAATTGCCCGTAACCCTTTCATAATACCAACCGAAACTGCACAGCAACTCTAAACCAAATCAAACTTCACAGGATTGAATTAATCATGCTCATAAGTCCTAAAAGAAGTGGTCTAATAAGCACAAAACTAATCTGTACAGCAGACTCTGATACAATTTAAACTTCACAAAAATCTCCAAAGCAACTAAACTGTACATCAAACTCTAATACAATTTAGACTTCACAAAATTCTTCCAAGGCAACTAAACGTACAGTAAACTCTAATACAATTTAGACTTCACAGAATTCTTCCAAGGCAACTAATCTGTACAAAAGAAAGTAATCAAAATCCAAAACTGACACTTAGAACCAAAACCACTTATTCTATTAAATCCATGCAAATTTCCCAGCAACTTATAAAACTCGAGCAATAACTACTACAAGCGGTTATTGCTTAACAACTGAAAAAATCATCACAAAACTCAAACGTGTCAGTGAGTCCAAGAAATCACCAAATGTGCACTAAAAACCCTTGTCTAAAACCTTGGAAATCCACAACAAAACAGAATCTATACATAAACTCACAACCGACTTGAGTAAGAAACCATGATCGTAATCAACAAAACTTAATTCAGAACACACTGCACCAAACATGAACTGGCCAAAGTCAACAGAACTACAAACGACTCACGTTACAGACCTCTCAATTAATTCCCAAAATCTGCAGCTAAACGAGGAGCATAACAACAATTACAGCCACACACAGGCACACATAGTGACATCAATTTGACTCCAAATTTCGAACTCGATCGGTGATTCCAAAACCACAAAGATATAGTCGCCCAAAATCCAAGACTCCAGACTATCAACAATTCAAGCAACCTGAACCATGCAACAGAGAGATGAATCAGACACCATTACATGTAGTCAAAACCATCACAAAATCGTGTTTAAAACTCCAAAACTATTCTTACTGCAGGTGAGAAGCAACTTACAATAATTCTTGGATTCAAACCGAAGGAGAAGAAGACTTCTAGGGTTCGGAGAAGTGAAGATCTCGGCCACTTCACTTGAGGACTTCTAGGATTTACATGACAATCCTTATGAGCTCCTCTTGAGGACATTATCAACCTAGATTACTAGGACACAGTTTCATTTTATAATCAACAACACACCATATAAATAATACCATTTCTAACTTATCGGGCCTATTGATTTATCAAACTAAATTACAACCTTTGATGAATTAAAGAAATGAATATTGAGTATATGTGCTTGTTATTATATCCTGATTAAGAGCACACACTTCCATAATAACAAAGGTCTTATTCTTTTATGTAGTTAAGATAAAAAGAACTTTGCTTAAATGGTCCTACTCAATACACTCAGAGTGTACTAGTGTAATTTATAGTTAAGATAAACTAATACCAAATTACACTACGACTATTCCAATGGTTTGTTCCTTTCTATCTTAGTCATGAGCTACTTTTTGTAATTTATAAGGAACTGATAACATGATCTTTTGTGTGTGACACCACACACCATGTTATCTATAATATAAATTAATTGAACAACTACACTTAGCATATAAATGTAGACATTTGACCAATGTGATTCTTATATGTTTATACAAAAAGCTAGACTTTTAGTATACACTCTAACAATCTCCCACTTATACTAACAGACTATGCTACCATATACCCTGCTATACATCTGATTCCCAACCCTTCAACATGGCCATCAAAAGCTCTTGCCTAAGGGCCTTAGTGAAAGGATCTCCCAGGTTATCATGTGATGCAATCTAGGCGGCAACAACTTCTCCTTGTTATACGATGTCTCGTATTGGGTGGTACTTGCGCTCTATGTGTTTACTTGCCTTATGGGCTCATGGTTCCTTCGAGTTGCTACTACACCACTTATTATCACAATACACTGTAATAATTTTTGGGCACACCAGGAATCACATCTAAGTCCATCATGAAGTTTCTGAGTCATACAGCTTCTATGACTACCTCAGAGGCTGCCACATACTCAGCTTCCATGGTGGAGTCTGAAAAGTATCTATGCTTATCACTCCTCCATTGTTATGATTTTACTTCCTAAAGTAAACACAAAATCCTGAGGTCGACTTACTATTGCCTCTATCTGATTGGAAGTTAAAATTCGTGTATCCCATAGGGAGCAAATCATCTGCCTTGTAAACTAGCATATAATCTTTAGTCCCTCTAAGGTACTTTAATATATGCTTTACGACAGTCCAGTGTCCCGGTCCTGGGTTACTTTGATATCCGCTAACCATGCCCATGACAAAACAGATATCTGGTCTCGTGCTAGCGTACATTTGGCTTCCTATAGCTGAAGCATAAGGAACTGCCTTCATTTCTGCTATCTCTTTTGATGTCTTCGGAGACATCTCTTTAGATAAATATACTCCATGCCCAAAACATACAAAAACCTTTTATGGAGTTTTGCATGCTAAAATGAGCTAGGATAGTATCGATATATGAAGCTCGAGATAAGCACAACATTCTTTTCTTGTGATCCCTTATTACTTTGATCCCGAGAATATGAGCGCATTCACCCAAGTCCTTCATATTGAATTGCTTGGACAACCATACCCTTACTTCCGACAACACTTTGATATTGTTTCCAACTATCAAAAATGCCATCTACGTATAGTACAAGAAATACCACCATGTTTTCATCACACTTCTTGTATACATAAGACTTATCCGGGCACTGAATAAATCCATATGACTGGATTACCTCATTAAACCGGATGTTCCAAGACTTTGAAGCTTTCTTCAGTCCATAAATAGAACGATTGAGCTTACATACTAGATGCTCTTTGCCCTTTGCAATAAACCCTTCTGGTTGCTTCATATGGATGTTTTCTTCAAGACTTCCGTTAAGGAAAGCTATCTTGACATCCATTTGCCAAACTTGATAATCCATATGAGTGGCAATGGATAAGAGTATCCGGATAGACTTAAGCATGGCCACCGATGAAAAAGTATCCTCATAATCGATTCCCTCTTTCTAAGTGTACCCTTTCGCAACAAGCCTTGCTTTGAAGGTTTCCACCTTCCCATCTGCCCCTCTTTTCCTTTTATAGATCCACTTACATCCAACGGCTTTTACACCATTTGGTGGTTCTACAAGCTCCCAGACCTTGTTAGAATACATAGATTTTATTTCAGAGTTTATCGCTCTTTGCCAAGATACTGCATCTTTATCTTGGAGTGATTCGTCATATGTCCAGGGATCAGTTTCATGTTCACCAGGGACCAAGTCCGAAGACTCTCCCAAAAACATGAATCTCTCAGGTTTTCTAACAACCCTCCCACTACGACGAGGCATTGTCTGTTGTTGTGTATCATTTATGATACGTGTTGCAGTTTCTTGTGATATTTCATCTTTCATTGTTGGTACTAAAGTAGGCGTGCCCTCTTGCATTTCTTCTAGAACAATTTCATTCATGGCCTTATGGTTCATTACATAATCTTCCTCTAAAAATCGAGCATTGGTGCTAACAATGATCTTCTGATTTTTAGGATTATAAAACAAATCACCTTTCGTTCCCTTAGGATATCCTACAAAAAGACAAACTTCTGTACGTGATTTCAACTTGCCAGTATCTCCCTTCAGCACATGTACTGGACTACCCCATATCCGAATATGACTCAAACTAGTTTTACACCCATTCCACAATTCTATGGGAGTAAAGGGTATTGATTTAGAAGGTACCATATTCAGAATGTACACTGCTGTTTCTATAGCATATCCCCAAAATGAATTTGGTAATTCTGAATAACTCATTATCGATCTAACCATTTCTATAAGAGACCTATTCCTTCGTTCTGCCACACCGTTCTATTGGGGTGTACCGGGTGCAAACAATTGGGATTGGATCGCAGCCTCTAATAAGTAATTTCTAAACTCTACTAAGAGGTATTCACCACCACGGTCAGACTATAGTGTCTTGATACTTTTACCATGACATTTCTCCACATCAGCCTTGTACTCTTTGAACTTATCAAAGCACTCAGATTTGTGGCGCATCAAGTAAATGTATCCGTATCTCGAATAATCGTCTATGAAAGAGACAAAAGTATTTGAAACCACCTCTTACCTGGATAGACATAGGACCACACAAATCAGAATGAACCAGTTCCAACACATCTTTGGCTCTATACCCCTTGGCCTTAAAAGGTCTCTTGGTCATTTTACCTTCCAAGAAAGATTTGCAAGTTAGAATGTTTTCCAACACTAATGAACCCAAGAGTCCATCAGCTATAAGCCTTTGAATCCTACTCAAGTTAATATGACCAAGCCTCAGATGCCAAAGATATGTTTGGTTCATTTGCGAAGGTTCCTTTCTCTTATTAGATTTAGAAGATGTGTTATAAATTTTCATTTGTTGCATTGTGGGAGTTATTGGATTTAGAGTATACAAATTTCCAACGAACGTACCAGAACAAATAACTTCCCTATTTATCTTGATAACACCTTTGCTATCATAAATAGATAGAATATCAATTCTTGTATTGTTTTAGAAACTGAAATCAAGTTCTTTCTAAAACTTGGTACATAAAGATAATTTTTTAAAACTAATATTTTATTCCTATAAACATCTCCTACTGCAACAGCTGCTACTTCTGTAGCATTGCCCATGTAAATAGTGATTTCTCCTTCGTGTAGTTGTCGGGTTTGTAACACCCATAGGGTTCCTAGCAATTTCATATATTTTTACCATGGTTAAAAAAATAGGCCTTATGTGAATATTAGCAAAAATAAAATAAAATGGAATTAAAAAGAGGCAAGACCAAGGCTTGAACCTCTGGTTAGAAGCATGTATAGTGTAACCAATAGACCAAGAGGAGATATTATTAGAAAGGGAAGGGACAATATAATTAAGAGTAAGAAAAGGTTTTCTTCCACTTAGAAGGAGAAGTTGGAGTTGCCTTCTTCCTCTCAAATGAAGAGATGATTCTTGCTTCTCTTTTCATTAATGGATGAGTAAAAGAAAGGAGAAGGAAAAACCCATTTTCCCTTCTTCTTTTCATTAGGAATAAAAGAGGAAAGAATGAAAATTTTCATTTGGTTGCTCTCTTTCTCCTTCCTCCTTCTCTCCACCGAAACCACTCTCCTCTCCCTCACCATTGCCGAACCAAGCAAGAAGGGTGCTCTCTAGGAAAATCTTCACAACCAAGGATTTCTTCTTTTAGAGAATTAAGCGAGAGGATGTGAGTATCCCCTCACTGCAGTACAAGTAGTTATCGAATGTTTGTATGTAAATGTTATTTGAAACTATAAAGATTTTCTTGCATGTTTCGGCCAAGATAAAGACTTGTGGCCACTTAGGGTTAGCAAGTTTACAAGTTATGCTTGATGTTGTAACCAAAAAGTCTAGAATCTCACCTTGGAAGTTTCGGCCAAGATAGGAAATGAGGTCTAGGGCAAAAATTTGAAAGGGAAACATGTTGGTTATGCTCCATCATGATGTATGATCTCTTATATGTTAATAGCTTAGGTTTTTCATGCTCCATGTTGTATAAAAATATGAGAACCCTAACTTAATGTTTTCGGCCAAGATTCATTATAGAGTCTAGGGCATAGTTTTGAAAAAGGAAACATGTTTGTTTATGCTCCTTCATGATGAAAGATCTCTTATATGTGATAGCTTAGGTTCATGCTTCATGTTGTATAAAAAAAAATATAGGAGAACCCTAGTTTCAAGTTTCGGCCAAGAATAGAAATGAGGTTTAGAGCAAAGTTTTCAAATGATAACATGCTTGTGTATGCTCCTTCATGATGTATGATCTCTCATGTGTTGATAGCCTAGGTTTCCATGCTTTATGTTGAAAAAAAAAATATATAAGAACAATAGTCTAAAGTTTCGGCCAAGATGAGATGTGAAGCTTAGGGCAAGAAGAAAATTTAATACCTAATCATGGTTGTTTGTGCTTATTCATGAGGTATGATATCTTGTATGTGGTTAGGTTAAGTCTTTATGCTACATGTTGTATTAGAGGGATTGGAACCCTACTTGTAGGTTTCGGCCAAGATAGAATGTAAAGCCTAGAGTAAAGTTTTTGAAACCTAATTATGCTTAGTTATGTTTTTACATGATGTATGATCTTTTGGTATGTTGTTAGATAAGTTATCATGCTACATGTTGTACAAATGAACCTTAGAACTTCACCCTAGGGTTCGGCCAAGCAAATATATGAGGCTTAGAGCAAGGTCTTGAAATCTAACCATGCTTGCTTATGCTTCTTTGTGATGTATGATTATTTATCTAGGGTTAGCTTAAGTTTCATGCTTCTTATAGTAGTCAAAGTTTAAAAAGTTCTACTATAGGGATTCGGCCAAGATTGAATGAATAGGTTTAGGGAAAAGTTTTGAACCTAACTATGCATGCTTATGTTCTCCCATGATGTATGATTCTTGATATATGGTTAGTTAAGTCTCCATACTTCATGATACGATATATGCTATGCTTCATGATATGATATGCTATGCTTTATGATATGATATATGCTATGTTTCATGATATGATATGCTATGCTTCATGATATAATATATGCTATGTTTCATGATATGATATGTTATGCTTCAAGATATGATATGCTATGCTTCATGATATGATATATGCTATGTTTCATGATATGATATGCTATGATTCATGATATGATATGCCATACTTCATGATATGATACATGCCATGCTTGATGATATGATAATAACATGTTATGCTCTATGCTATGATAAGAACATGTTATGTTTCATGATATATGTTTATGAAAGGCTTATGCAAGAGGAAAAGCCTAAGAGATGCTTCCCTTGAGATGAGATCAAGAGCACTCTTCATGATATGACAAGAACATGATATGTATGATGATATGATAAGAAACATGATATGTATGACATGCTATTTTACTTTGTATGGCTTGTACCAAGGGTGGGCTCCATAAGGGCCCCTAGGCCGACGGACTATGAACGGGTCTAGTAAAGGGATGAGCTCCTTAGTACGCCCCTAGGTCGACGGTCGTAGTACGGACCTAGTTCCCTAGTAGGTTCGGGGCTAGCTACCCTGTCCTAGGGATTTGCACGCATTCATGTTATGTGGTACATAGCCGGACCCTCATGTTGAGATTATATTCAAGTATGTATACGATATGTTTTTTTTTTAAAAAAAGAAGACATGTTGCATATGTTCATTTCATTATGCATGTTTTCAAAGGAACATCTTGCATCTACATGTTTATGCCATATGTTTTCCTTTACACTTATTAAAGATGCCCTTGAGAATATGGTTATGATCATGTTATATGTTATGTTATGTTCTCACATGCTATGATATGTTTATGTTATGTTCTCACATGCCATGATATGTTTTATATTTATGTTCTCACATGCTATGATATGTTTATGTTATCTTCTCACATGTCATGATATGTTTTATATTTATGTTCTCACATGCTATGATATGTTTTATATTTATATTCTCACATGCTATGATATGTTTTATGTTATGTTCTCACATGCTATGACATGTTTTATGTGTATGTATGATTCATGGTTTTATGAGTAGGAAAGGAACTCACTAAGCCTATGGGATTATAGATTATTTTTCCTTGTACTGCAGAAAAAGGAAAGGAATGGATGAACTAAGGGGAGCAGCAGGAAGGGAAAAATTGTGTGTGGAAGTGGCATGGTGGATAGATCTAATTATATTTCTAAAACTTATATTTGGTTAAGTTGTGCATGTGAAATAAGTTTGGATTTTATACTTGTGATGATAACTTGAACTAGTATGTGGTGCACTTATGATATCTTATTCATGTTAGTATATTCATGACATTATGAATCATGTTCAAGTAGCAGATATGAATCAAGTATGTTGTTCACATGCCATGTTAAGGGTAAGATGCATATGACAAAAAAAAAAATTAATAAATTCTAAATATGTCTTTCGCTGCCATGAGTCCATATGCATGTATATGTCAAGTAAGTCTAAGTAACCCCGTCCCTTTAGGGTAGTCTAAGTATCTATGAGGGGCGGGCGTTACAGGGTTTCCTCGAACCCCTGCAATGATTTGCAGACTTGATCAGTGGTTATCATATCTACACGCCAGGTACCGGTAGATAACACCACTAAACATGTTCCAACTACTAGAGAATAAGATATACCTATATTGTTCTCTTCCTACGAGGACAGTCCGCCTACAAATGTCCAAACTACTTGCAAATGAAGCACTTGCCTTTCGACTTCTTCATTCTTTCTTTTAGTCCAGTACCTAGAGATCATACAGTCTTGTCTGTCAGCCTGATTCTAGTGTCCGAAGAGTTTCTTGAGATTGTACATCATGTCATGGCCAGTAGGCATGGTCTGATGCTGATGTTGCAACACATTTGATACAAAAGCCAAATGTAACTCCGCGCCATCTCATCTGCCTTGACCCATTTCTTATGATACTCAATCTCCTCTTCACTAAAATCACTATTAGGCACATTAGGGTAGACCTCTAACAGTACAAACTTATAGCCTTCAGCAGTTAGAACAATGCCTAGGTTTCTTTTCCAATCTATGTAATTGGGACCAGTAAGTTTGTTCTCTTTCAGTATAATAGCCAGTGGGTTGAAAGTCATCCTAAGAATCACAAAATAAACTTTTGGTCAAGACTCTAGATTTAGAATAATATTGATTCCTCAAACAATATTATTTAAATTTACCAACACCTCAAAACACCGTGAATTTTGCATGTCACGTTAGTGTAGACGTATACAAAATCAAACATTTGAAAGAGGAGGGTCTTACCCATTAATTTTATTATCTTGTCATCCTAACTTTATGATAAATAAAATTAATAGTTGGTATTCCTTTGGTCACACAAATAATAGCAGTGACTCCGTTGGGGAGGATACTATTAAATGTGTCTAAGTGTATATCATTATTTGATACTTAGTCCATTAAATAGGATTGTGCCCCTTCAGTTGGAGAAGATCACACGTTCCTAAATAATTTCCTATAACCATCCATAAAGGATGTTTGACCTAGTGATCCGCAAACAAACTCATCCGTTGTAGAGGGAGGCACTCAGAGCCAACACGCAAGTTTGTTGCATCAGTTATAAACCAGTAATGGAGACCATAGAATTTATTTACTAATCCCTCTCCCACTTAATTATTTAAGATGAGGAATTTTAACCATGCACACACACATCACAGCAAATAAAGAAATAAATATGAGAAAATAATTTTCCAACTATTATGTCCTTTCCATCACTGTCCTCCGTGTATTGCCAACCCTAGCTGCTGGCATCTTTAGCCACCGCAATCGGGTCTAGTCGCCACATCTATCTTGTTTCTTTTTCCGTTGTGCCTCTGGTCCACAAATAGTACCACGCCTTGCAAGGATACAATCCACGATAAAAATAGAATTTTACATATATCGATCCTATATTCTACAAAGGAATGTACAAGTAATCTAGATCGAAACAAAAATGTAAAATCCTAAAACTAATACAGCTCCTGCTGTATTTAATACATACAATCATGCACAAAAATAAAATACCCTTGACATGTCCAAGGGTCCAATCACACACAATCTCTATAAGCCATAATAGTTAGAGCCTGCAACCACAGAGTGAGCATATCCTACTATTATCCTGCCTAAATTATGTATGACATGTGCATAATTAAACTGAAAACCTAACACATAGAGGCAAACCCTAGCTCTGATACCAATTGTTGGTTGCTACTGGGAATATCGTATCGATTCCCCTGTACAAAAATTTTGTGCAAGTCCTGAACCATTCCTAACAACCTATTGTGTTCTTTAGAAATTAAATTTGAAATCGCAAACAGAACTTAACATTATTGATTCCAAATTTAACTTATCTATTCTTAGTGGTTAAGACTTGGATCGCAAACGATACTTATTGTCATGTCAGACTAAGTCCACCTGCAGGGTTTACATGACAATCCTTATGAGCTCCTCTTTAGGACATTATCAACCTAGATTACTAGGACACAGTTTCATTTTATGTAACGACCACCCTTCTTACTACTACTACTCTATGACCGTTACTTAACTACTAACTCTACTTAACCGGTATGATTAAAAATCACATGGAAACCCTACTGAAAAATTTCGGCAGAGTCTCCTCTGTACCGGTGACCATATTCAACAATACATGTAATATATACTCAGCCACAAGCGGCTGGAACACATATCAATCAACCACGCAGTATAATAAATCCAAAATAAAGAAAACAATACCACAACTCATCACACCATATCACAATTCATCTACTATGTCCTAATCACATCAAAATATCATGTACTATCTCAAATACTTCTAACATAGCAAAAGACAATAGAAACTAAAAGAAAACTTCTTTCTTAGTCCCAAGGCTTCCATAGTCCTGGCATCACACATCCTTCGACCACCTCCTTGTCGCCTTCGTTTCTATATCTTTTCCTTTCCTGTATCTGCAGTAAGAGGAAGTGCAATCTATAAGCAAAATTTGCTTAGTAAGCGCTATCTAACTCACAAAAACACGAATATGCATGTATACAGAAAAAACTAGAAACTATATGCTCTAAAAGAAAATAAAGCATAAACATAACTACTCATGTCAAACTAATAGCAAAGAAAAGCTAAGGAAACTACTCATGTAATTCCAATAACTAATCATGCTATATAAGGATAAAATTGCATGCTAGTAGATAAAGCTAATCATGCTAAATATCAAATCAGGAAACAAACAAAACTAATACTGCATGCTAGAATTCAAAAGAACTAAACTTGTTGATTTTAGAACTATATGAAACTTATATCATTTGTTCAAAACTTATACTTATATACTTCAAAATAATAATCAACTTCTCTTGGGCCCGGCATTGCACCAATTTGCGCGCATCCTTAATATGAGTCGAGGTAGCTAATCCCGAAACTACTAAGGTACTTCTAGGCGATCTTGTGCCTAGGGGCGATCTAGGAGCCCACCCAATGGACCTTGTGTCGGTACATGCCATTATAAAGTAAAATACTTACTTTCTTTTTAACTATAACTTCCTTATACTTGTTATTCTTTTAATACTTCTAATATATAATGCCTTGGCATTTTAATAAGCACCTTGTGTGCCAAAATCTCTAAAGTCTTGACTTTGGGATCTACTTAAGCCTTGATCTTTTACTTTCTTTTCTTTATCTTTCTTATACTTTTCTTAAACTCAAAATACTATTAGGGTATTTTCCATATGCATCTATGAGTGAAACTAACTAGGTAACACACAATCATGCATATTGAAGTAGCAAAGAAACCTAAATCTATACTTCGCCACAAACTAATCACCTCCAGCTGGTATACAAAAAGAAATCTAGAACCCTAATGCTTTAAAAGAAAGGTTGCTCATGCTATTCTAATAGCAAATGAGAAATACTGCTCGTGCTCTACTAATAGCATAAATGAAAGCTACATTTGCTAAAGAACTAAACTAAATCTGTACTTAATATTCTACAGAGGAAACTGCTTATGTTCAGCTAATAACACAATGAAATCTGCACTTTAAATTCTGCAAACAATACTTATACAAATCTGCTTATTAAAATCTGCATACTATACTTATAAAAAATCTGCACAGCTCTTTCTAATAAAAATCTGCACTCTAAAAACTTAATCAAACTTCACTATAATCTTTTAAAACTGCACTATGAGGAGATCTAAACTACATTAAAACTTCCAAATTGATTTCAATTATCTCAGTTTCCCCACTCATCTAATATCAACCACTGCTTTCTAAACTTTCTGTTTCATCATCAACATGATCTATTTATGATTAAAATGATATTTACTCCAATTTTCCTTACTTTTTTTAAGTCCGTTCCTACTTCAACCAATATGAAGAAGTGATCTAACTAGAATTGTAAACTATGAATATTCAATCCAAATAACTTAAGTACACATTGAAAGAACATTTACTTAAGCATCATAAGTTCAGATTCTATTAAATCCATTCAATAGTCTAGGTGATCCTCTAAAATAATCCTGCTCCTCTCTACTTGGTCTATCATTCCACAAGCTAAAGTCATTCAACATCTCTCACTTTACATTAAAGAGATGACACCACCTACTTCATCTAAAAATAAACCAATACTTAATCAAAGTCATTCTATGTTCATTGCCTAACAGCAAAACAAAGGGAAACTAAAAACTTAAAGAAAAATCTAACTATATACTTGGAATAAAAGAGTCTGAAATGTTTTCATGAAATCTGAATCTAACATGCTAAACTTAAAACTATAACTGCAGGTTAAAGGATCACTAACAAAGAATCTAATAGCATGTTAAACAATTGATAACAAAAGGGTCTAACTAGTTAGAACTTGAAACTCTATAAAACTTATACTTCTTATACTTTAAAATATTTATCTTTTTCTTCTTCAGACCTTGGTCTTTACTTTACTCATAACTTCTCATGAATCCCTAAAAAGATTAAATAGAATACTATATGTACATATAGATTCTAGAGTTGCATAGAACGAAAGAAAACTTGAATCTGATCTGTAGTACTGAAGCAAATCTAAAAATGAAATGCTTGGATAAGATCTAAAACATATATAAAGCTTGGGATTGTATACTATCGAATTAAAGGAACCAATCTTGCTAACTCTAAACAAAACAAAATCTATTAAAATTGTTCTTACCAATTTTGAACTATCGGAGACTTGGTTCAGGTGGTACCAATTGGTCGCAACCTTACTTGTTCACTATCAGAAATTATATTTGCTTACACGGAACATAACAAAGCATAGAATCAATTTACTTACTCCCTCAGTCCCTCTACTCGCTCCACCGAATCAAAACCTTAACAAGCACACGTCAAAGCTTCATAACAAAACCAATAACAAGAACACCAGAACTGCATAAAAATTTCAAACTAAAAATCCACAGAACTTAAACCCCTTCACATCACGAAAACAGACTTCAAGACGGATTTCAAAAGATAGTAAGTCTTCCCTTTCAAACTCTATTCCATATGGACAGATTGGTATCAGAAATACTGCAACCAACTTAAACAACTTCATCTAAAACTCGAAAGCATCATTAGGAAATAAAAACAATCTTGAAACCAATCCAAAGCTGTTCATAGAATACCAACCCAGTAGGCATGCGACACATCCCCAAAGAGAAGCCAAATCTACCTCAAGAAAACACACTACGATGTTGAATCGAAACCCCCACTCACCAAATTAACTAAAATTCAAGGAAACATTCTGTCGAGCAACACTGGGGCACCAAAAACCTTTCAAAACATTCCAGCAACACATCTCCATGACCCTTGAAACAGAATCTGATTCATCAAATCTTCACGCATCTTCGAATCAAAACTCGTAAATCATATCATACAGTGAAAATAGAATTCCTACGGAAGTCACCAAATCTACTCTAAGATCTCAACCGAATCAAGCACAGAAACCTTGAGTTACTTCAAGAACATCACAGAATAAAATCAAATCTAATATCTAGCAACAGGATACTAATTCTTGCTACAACAGAACTTAAAAGGAAGGAAGCCAAGAACATATACTACTAAAACTTCAATAGAACAGAACCCTAACCAGAAAGGGAACAACATGGCAGTGAAATAAAACGCCAATACTACAAAGCTTAACAGCAGTAATTCACAAAATCAACAACATAATTGAAACCTGCTGGAATTTTACCCCTATAAGGCTTATTTCATCTCCAATTCTTAGCACAACAAAACTATAACCTGCTGAGATTAAAGTTCCATGTAAACATGTTCATAACCGAACCCTTCATAAGGCAACAGAAAAACCTTAGGGCAAAACATGCTGCGGCAGAAATTCAAGCAGAAAGAATTTCCTTGAACTCTTCTTAAACCCCTAATCAAACATGAAACCGAAAGAAGGAATTCACGGCAGCAAACATGAATTCCCAATCTTCATAGAAAATTCAAAAACAAGAAGGAATACGAATCCGGAACTATCCTACTGCAGGTGAGTAGCAACTTACCTTGATTCTTGGATTCCAACCGAAGGAGAAGACCTCTAAGATTTCGATTGGCTGAGATCTTGGAATCCTCTTCATGCTCCCGGCTTCTCCTCGACGCAAGAATCACGACGGTGAAGGAACCTTCAGAGAATGCCCTCGCCGGCCGCTGGAAACGAAGCTAGGACTTCGGGGAAAAGAAAACTTAATTCTCTTCTTATAACTAGGGTTTTCATTAAACCAACTATACCTTAAATATATTTTGTTGCCTACTCTTTCACGAAATACTCGTGGAACAGTTGGTTGGCTGCGTTTCCGCTTAAAACTCGGTTCGTGGGTTCGAGTCTCGGCTGCAACCATTTTATTTCCTATTTATTCTCTGTTTCCTAACTACTGCTTAAATATTATTCATCCCTTTTCTTAATTAACATCACTCAGCCGCGCACTTTTTATTCCAATTTATTTTAAACGTTCCAACTATAGCTTAAATATTTTTCACTCCATACTTAATTAACAAAACTCTCGTAGACCGGTTGGTTGGCTGAGTTCGGTTAAAACCTGGTTCGGGTCCGAGGTCTTGGGTTCAAAACCCGGCTTCAACACTTTTTTTTTTAAACTTCTTCCTCTTGGTAAAAATACCAAATGAACTCCAAAAATTACATAAAAATACTCTAAAAATTTCTAAAAATCTCTAGAATTTTTCTATAGCATTTTAAAATATTTTTAAATTACTTTTGGGACTCGAAATGGAGAAATTTGGGTTGTTATTTTATAATCAACAACACACCATATAAATAATATCATTTCTAACTTATCGGACCTATTGATTTATCAAATTAAATCGCACCCTTTGATAAATTAAAGAAATGAATATTGAGTATATGTGCTTGTTATTATATCATGATTAAGAGCACACACTTCCATAATAACAAAGGTCTTATTCTTTTATGCAGTCAGTATAGAAAGAACTTTCCTTAAATGGTCATGCTCAATACACTCAGAGTGTACTAGTGTAATTTTATAGTTAAGATAAACTAATACCAAATTACACTACGACTATTCCAATGGTTTGTTCCTTTCCATCTTAGTCGTGAGCTACTTTTTGTAATTTATAAGGAACTGATAACATGATCTTCTGTGTGTGACACCATACACCATGTTATCTACAATATAAATTAATTGAACAACTACACTTAGCATATAAATGTAGACATTTGATCAATGTGATTCTTATATGTTTATACAAAAAGCTAGACTTTTAGTATACACTCTAACAGTATCCACACGAACAGGCCTTGTCTTTGCTTGTCTCACAAACAAAGCAAGATGGAGAAGAAATCACAAGGTTGTGCTAGCAACCACAATGGTGATTTCAGCCAAGAAGAGGAAGGAGGAAGAAGAAGAATGCCAAGGGTCTCAACACTTGTTCATCTCCTCAAAATTATCATCCAAATGATAGTTTTAACCATCCCATGGTATACCAAGAGTCTCCACCCTTTCATCTTCTCATCTTATGGCTTAAAATCAACCATTCAATCCAATGGTTCAATTTTGACCATTCAACTTCCTTGGTGAACTCAAGTTCACCCAATGAGTCCAACCCATTGATTCTCATGCAACTCGACTCAATCCAACAATTGGATCCCTTTGAGTCTAACTCAATGAGTCAAATTTGGATTACACTTAATCCATTGATTCATCACATGAACCCATCTCCATATCAACTTGTTCTTTGTGTGTGACCCTATAGGCTCTCGTAACGTTGGCAATATACCCAAATCAACATTTGCGATACATAAACAATGAGTGGCATCTAGCAAGGCATCATTGCTACCCAAGTGACGAGAATGTCAAGATCCGACTTAACCTTTCCGTGGCTATTATCTTGTATGACTTGGTTCCTCTATCCTTGATATCTAGATTGATCAACGAGGCATAGACCGTGTCATCCTCTTATCAATCTTTGTGTTTCTTGATCTCCAAGTAGACGCACTCAAACAAATGAGCTCAATATCTCATATTGACTCATTTACGCATGACCATGCTTTCTTGTGTCCTACTAATCAAGGGGCCCACAGATATCACTTCCGTTATATGGAAGGGATAGATCTCATCTGCATCACTCACATCCCTCCGCATAATTCATTGTATACCCAGTGATCAACTTTATAGTCCACCCAGTTACGGGTGATGTTTGACGATACCAAGGAATACAACTCCTTATGTAGGGAACCGTAGTGACTTCAGGTCTAAGGACTATTCACACCAATAGTCACATGAGAATATTTATAACACTCATACGACGATCCATGAAACATTCTCATGGCAGGTCATTCAGTATATATTCTCTAATATATACCCATGTGTTAACCTGATATCTTATATCTATGACTTGTGAGATCAAGTCATCCGCTGACCTACATGCTAGTCTCAATGCATTAATATCGTCCTTGTATATTAATGCTCGACTAGGAATAGTTAAGAGTAGTGTTCTCTACAATATCTCACTATCAATTCAACTAATTGATATATTATAGATAAGAACCTACTACCCAAGGACATTATTATATTTATTCAATCGGCACTGAACTGCAACAAATATAATAACCAATTTTGCCTTTTATTAATAATGATATATGATACAAAATGAGCCCTTTACAATCATCTTATAATTGGTACTAGGGCTAATACTAACACATTTTAAAATTCTGTGGGAGTAGAGGCTACTGACTTAGAAGGTACCAAGTTCAGAATGTATGCCGCCGTTTACAGAGCATATACCCAAAACGAATTTGGTAATTCTGAATAACTCATCATTGATCTAACCATTCCCATAAGAGTCCTATTCATTCGTTCTGCCACACCATTCTATTGAGGTGTACCAGGTTTAGATAGTTGGGATTGAATCTCAGCCTCTGATAAGTAATTCCTAAACTCTCTTAAGAGGTACTCTCTACCACGATCAGACTGTAATGTCTTGATGCTTTTACCATGCCATTTCTCCACATCAGCCTTGTACTCTTTGAACTTATCAAAGCACCTATGCTGCATGGCGCAAAGTAAATGTACCCATATCTCGAATAGTCATCTATAAAGGCGAAATATTGAAACCACCTCACAGAGAAACCTCATAGACATCGTGGGAACAACAATGGTTTTAAGCAAAACCGATGTCTTTGAGTATTTTACACCAATTTTCCAACATATCTATGAGGGTAGATCGCTACATAGACATCGGTTTTTAGTCGATTTATCGCTTTTTTAATAGATACCGATTGATTTTACACGTTTTAAAACCGTGTCTATGATAAATAAAATAATTTAATTTTTCCATCAATACTTAACCAAAATTTACTCTTCCCTCCAAACCTAAACCTTCCTCTTCCTAGATCGCCGCCCTCCTTCCCCTTTCCCGCCCTCTTCCTTCCTCCCGGATCAGTCATCAACACATGACCCTTTGTGAGGTCTGCAGGATCCCCGCTTTCCCAAACGACCACAATCCATATCCTCTTCTCCTTCTTCTCCTCTCCCTTGCCCTCTTGCCGGGTTGCTCCATCTCTTAGGGTTTTCTTCCTCATGCTTTCTTTCTCGGTTGCTGATTCGCGTGGCCTTTTCCCCGAAATCATCTTGATGTTGCTTTCACCGGTCGTGCCGGTGTCTCCTCGGATGTCTGGCCTTCCTTGCCGTCCCTTCGGCGCTCGTCAAACGCGATCCCTTGTTGATCCTTGTGATCCTTGTAGCTTGTTTCTTAGTGTTTTCTTGGAGGAAATCATCCGGCTCGGGCTAGGATATTTTTTTGAGTTCCTTGTTGGAATTTCTTTACACTGGTTGTTTTGATGGCTAGACTTTCTTTTGAGGGGTTTAAAGCTTGTTAAATTAAGGTGATGGTGTAGATCTATTAATATTTTTAGTATTTACTTTTATTCTTGTTAAATTAATCCTGTCCTCGCAGACGATGGATATCCCTGAGGGCGTCACTGTGAAGGTGAACGCTAAGATCGTGGAGGTGGAGGGCCCGCGTGGCAAGCTCACCCGCGACTTCAAGCATCTTAATCTCGACTTCGAGCTCATTGAGGGCGGGAAGAAGCTGAAGGTGGACGCTTGGTTCGGATCTCGGAAGACTACGGCCGCCATCCGCACATCCTTAAGCCACATCGATAACCTGATCACGGGGGTCACAAAGGGGTACCGCTACAAAATGCGGTTGGTCTATGCCCACTTTCCCATCAATGCCTCCATCACTCCCAACAACAGCTGCATTGAGATCAAGAACTTCCTTGGGGAGAAAAAGGTCCCACGCCGAGGCCGGCAAGACGTTCGGCTTCCTGATGCGCGACGGCTACACCTTCTTCGCCATCGACGACGACGCCGGCGCCGGCAACGCCGAGATGCTCGCCTTCCTCGAGCACCTACGCGAGGCCTACGAGAACGCTCACAGGAAGGGCAAGATCGACGGAGAGGTGCTCAACTGGGTCCTCCGGGTCGGATCCGGCGGGAAACCCAGGAACGGGTCTAAGAACGATGGAGCCCTCAAGATCGAGGCGCTCCCGGGGTCTCCGGGCGGCGTGATCTCAATGAGCCGGAGCTTGAGCTCCAGGCTCACGGGGCAGCAGCGCGCGACTAAGTTGTGGTGGCGCCGAGTGAAGATTGTAGCCGCCGTCGACGTGCTACTCTGCCTCACGATGCTCGCGATCTGGTTAGTGGTCTGCGGAGGTTTTCAATGCCTTTCTTGATTGTTTCCGTCGGCATTCTTCTGTTTCGAATTGGCACAAAGGTGCAAATTTTTTTTTAACGAGTTTCACGGATCGACATCTTGTCCATGTTTCTCTTGAATCTATTCCTCCCCAAAGCGCCTTTCTTCTTCCTCTTCTTGTAGATATAGATTCAAACAGGGACAAGACGTTCAATCAAAACCAGCTGCTTGAATTTGATCTGCTGTAAATATCTTCTGAACGTCTAATAATGTTAAATCAGATTCAATTTCATGTTCATAATCTTTTTCATGACCTATCAAATCTCAATTTCTTGTTAATTTCGCAAGGTTAATTTTGAAATTTCTGAAGCATTCATACATGTGACATTTTCTCATTAGAAAGATCCAAACTTTCATGAAGAAATAAATAGTCATCAAATAGCTAAATTAACAATTGTTTCTAGATCCAAACGGTTTTTCATTAATTTTTAACACCCCTTGGTACGAAGCAAGAGACTCCAACTAAGTGGAGTTGGTCAAAGGAAGAGACTCTATATGGATCCAACTATGCTAGTAGATTCAATGTCTTCCTATAGTAACGTGCATATTAATATCTTTCCATTCTCGTATATTGATCAAGGTGAATGTAAGTCATGTGATTCACGATTTGTCTTTTGGACCAAAGTATCCAGGGATCCATAATCCTCTTGATGGAACTGCAGGGATACTAGATGATACAAGTGGAACGTTCAAGTATTATATAAAGGTTGTTTCTGCCCTTTCATCTAATTGCAGGATTGTACTACGATGTTTTTTTTTCTTGACATCTGAGGCTTTTCTTATATCTCATTAAACAAAAATTTTATCTTTTGGTTTTTCAACCTACTGTTTTTGGTTTCATTTATTGGATTAACCTGCATTAGCAAAAGTAGCACTCATTTACTTGTATTTTTCTGTGATTTCAACTGAGAAATTTACTCTCCCTGTAGTGAGATAAATATATACTGTTAAACCTCACGTCCTGGCGTTTACATTACTACTTAGTCTGTTATGGTTTTGTCAAACTCTAGCCACATCTTATTTTCTACACAGTTTGTGTAGTGATCTATAACCTTTTTGATTTTGCTCTTTTAATTAATATAATATGCAGAACACTAGTTTTCGATTGTCTTTAGATTCAATCTTGTAGTACTACCTTTTCCTTCTAAAAGACAAGAAAGAGGTTAATTGGTAATTCAATGCAGATTGTTCCAACGGAATACAGATACCTCTCTAAAGAAGTGTTGCCTACAAACTAGTTTTCTGTCACAGAATACTTTGTGTCAATGCGTGACTTTGATAGGTCATGGCCAAGTCAATGTCTCAAGTGTCATACTGATTTAACATACAAAATGATTTGTTTTTTTTTTTTGGGTAGAATTTTAACCCCATTTTTCCCTTTTCCTTTGAACAGTTGTTTTCTTCTTGTATGATCTGTCACCTATTACGGTGACAATAAGAGAAGAACGACATAGTTTTCTTCATTTCCTAACTCGGCTATGTGCCGTGCTTGGTGGCACATTTGCTTTAACAGGTACATGCTGATCTTTCTGACACTTTTCAATTTTTTTAAAATTTGCAAGATTTTTCTTGTACACGTCCAGATATTTTTTGCCATATCTTTTGTTTAATTGATGTCGGTATATCGTCAGTAATTCATGTTAGTTACTTGAGGCCATTATAGTAATATGTGGGCTTCCTTGGAATTGGTTATGACATTGTTCTATTGTTCATGTGTTACTTTTTCCATTGATATTCTGATTTTCTTTTGATGCCTTGGAGTTGGATAAATATTATTCCTTTTGCTTTGATTCTGTTTAATTTTTACCAAGATTGTAGTTATATCTAAGAGGTCAAGGAATATGCAGGCCAAGGTTCGAGGTGCTCTCTAGCCCACATTTTGCACCTCCTTTGAGCTGGAGCATTGTTTTTTTTTGGAAGAATTCATGTTCCTTTTCAATCTCATGTTTAATGAACCTTTCAATAAATTAGTGTTAATGTATTCGGATCACAGAATGTGAATTCACATCTATTGATTATGTGGAAGTTTAATTATAATCATGCCTCCTCCATGCTGCTTAGATTTATGAGGTTTAAGAATGAAGGAAGATTTATGTGAATTCACGGATCTGAAAAAGTACATCAGAAGTTTCCGCCAGAGCCATGAAATGATGCCACCAATGACTGTTAAGGTAAAAATTAATTTAAGAGCTGATTTTTTTTTCTACCACCCAATATGATGGATCAAAATTTGTTGAAATCCTCGTTACCAAGAGGTTGTTGAAGAGCATAATGATTTCTCTCTGTTTCTTGAAAGGTTCTTTAAAAGATGTCAATTGTGCATCAACAACATGAATTTTAGGGCAGAAAATTTCTCTGCTTCCACTAGGGATAGGACACTAAATATTTGATAAATTATGGTACTTTTAGATTCTCACAAGGTCTCTTGCTGTAGATTTTGATGTATCAACTCTGCAAAGGAATTTCATTCTGTCATGGTCATGGAGTGTTGCACAGGTTGGAAAAAACTCATTCACCATCTTGTTTCAGTATGTTAAAGATAAGATCTTGTTGAATAATTTGCTCCTTAATTTTGCAGGGATCTTAAGCCTCACAATCTTTTAATGGACCGCAAGACTATGATGCTAAAAGTTGCGGATCTTGGACTCAGTCGTGCTTTCACCATTCCCCTCAAGAAATACATGCACGAGGTCACATATCTTTTAGCTTGTATTGGAAAGCACAACATTTGAAAATACCTAGCTTTCCAGTTTTCACGGCAAAATTTGTTTGAATGTAAGATATCTGATATGACATTTTCCTTAAGTGTTTAGTCACTGCAGAACTTATCTGATAACCTATGCTTGTGGTCTAATTCTACATTTCATCTCTTAAAAACTAGTTTTTCTTTGAGTTTTCTACGTATCTGATCTCCCTTCTTTGTGTTCCACTACCTTTTTTCCATATCAGAAGCATTCAAGTGTTTCCCCTTTATCTTTTCCTTGCAAGTCGATCTGAGTTCCTCTGTTATTCTTGGAATTTCTTAGATCGAATTGGAGCATTGCTCATGTTAGAACATTTTTTTTTTATCAGATGGCAATTCTTTGCTCTGCCAGTAACACTAGTGTGGCTGTTGCACTCTGTCTACTGCTCCTCATCAATCTGTACACTTGAATTAGAAGGAGCAAATTATTTATGTTATATTCTAAGTAGCATATACTAAGTGTCATATACGAAAGTTTTAGATTCTATGTTATATTCGTTATCTTCCACAGCAGCCTTTAAAAACTCAGTATTCTATTTTATTTGATACATGTACACATTTGTTTTAGTTATTTGACATATGATGGATTTATGTGTTTTTACAGTTTACAAATCTCAAGTATTCCAGAGTTGAAATTGATGAAGTACGGTTCGAGTGGGCTGAATGCATGCTAGATTATATTTGAAGTACGGTTCTTGTAACAACCCAATTTTTCCTATTCTGAGTTTCAAATGTCCATAAAGATATTTGAAAATGCTTTTAAAATATTCTAGAGATTTTTAGAAATTTTTAGAGTATTTTTGCGTAATTTTTGGAGGTCGTTTAGCATTTTTACAAAACCAAAGAAGTTTAGGCAAAAAGCGTTGGAAGCGAGGTTTGAACCCGGGACCTCGGGTTAGACTGACCCAAGCCAAAACCGGCCTGACCAACTAAGCTAGGAGATTTCTGTTAACCCTATATAGAAAGAATTAAGGATATAGTATAGTTTGGAATAAAACCCTTATATATAAAAGGAAATTAGGTTTTGGATTTTCCAAAAACCCAACATTTTCTCCCGAAATCTTTCTTCTCCTTGGTTTTGGGTCTCCAGCGCCGGCGAAGCCTTATTCCAGTCATCTTTCACCGTGGGTGGTGATCCCGACGGAGAGGAGCTCGCGGGTACAAGAGGAAGCCAAAATTTTGCAAGCCGCTGAGCCCTAAAAGTCTTCCCCTTTCTTCTTCTCGGTTGTAAGTCCAAGAAAGCAAGTAAGTACTACTCACCTGAGGTAGGAGTTGTTTCTGGCTTTGTTTCTCTTTATTTTTGAATTTGCCATGATCTTCAAAGAAAGCATAGGGATGAGTTCTGGTTTTCTAACGTGCTATCCATTCTGGGAAGAATTGCTTCATTTGGGTTTTTTCTCCAGAACTTTATTAGTAGAGAATTATGATGTTAGGGTTTGCTACCGTGAGGTGATTGTTTCGGTTTTTGCTGTGCCTCAGTTCCGAGAGGACTATGTTTTGGATGGCTACAGATTTTGGGCTGTGGGAGATGATGAGGTTAGGGATCTTAGAACAAGTTCATAACACTTCTTGTTTTGTGTCAATCGGATGAAACAGAATTGGGGAATTTAGAGTTGCCTTACAAGAAAGGAGTTAAGCTGTGAATTTTGATGTTTATGCTTGTTTTAGCTTTACAGTAAGTTGAATCTGACCTTATGCAAAGAAAATGAATGCAGAACCGGATTATGTTTTCCTATAAACCCGAGTAGTTTTATTGTTATGTTAGTAAGTGCAGAATACATCCTTACTGTCATTAGAAGCAACCTTTCCTTATACTTTGCTTAATTGTATATAATTCAACATGAGTAGATTTTAGTGATACATGCTTTAGTATATCATGCGTAGATGTTTAATAACAGCAATATCCCTTGTTATATCTCGGTTTTCATGAAAGGTGCTTATTTCCAATTATGTTAAGGATTATAGCATGTAGTAGTATGCTGATTGAGTTTCCCTTGCCACTAAATGAGAATGCACAACTTAGTATACTAGTAAGGTTGGATAGATTATTTGTTATTGTTTTAGGGGCAAGAATAACCTTGTTATAACAGTTTAGAGTTACTTTATTTTGCCCTACTTTACACCATGTATAGAAAGCTTAAAGTCACTTCCTTTTGCTCCATTTTGTAGCATGATTAGTAAGATTAGTTGGCTTTCTTTTGCTCTATTTTATAGCATGTTTAGAAAGTCCAAGTTAGCTATCTTTTGCCCTATTTTATAGCATGTTTAGAAAGTCCAAGTTAGCTATCTTTTGCCCTATTTTACAGCATGTTTATAACGACCCAATTTTCCCTATTTCGAGTTCCAAATGTCCAGAAAAATATTTGGAAATGCTTTTAAAATATTCTAGAGATTTTTAGAAATTTTTAGAGTATTTTTACGTAATTTTTGGAGGTCGTTTAGTATGTTTACAAAAAGAAAGAAATTTTGACAAAAATTTGTCAAAACCGAAGCTCGAACCCACGACCTCGGGTCGGACTGACCCAACTGGACACGGCCCAACCAGCTGAGCTATACGGGCTTTGTTAACTAAGTATGGGGAGAAATAAATTTAAAGCATAGATAGTAATTAATGAAAAACCCGAATTATAAGAGAAGGTTTAAGTTTCCTTTTCCCCAAAACCTAACTTTCCTCCTCTCCCGACGCGACGGCGCTGTGCTCGGGCGGAAACGTAGCCACTTTGGAGCTTCTTTCCGGCGGCCGGCGAAGGCTTCTTCCGGCGAACCTTGCGGACCCGAGTTCCTCCCGTCGAACTCCACCCGGAACCCTAATCGCCCCTTCCTCCTTCTCGGTTGTAAGTGCAAGAACAAGGGGTAAGTACTACTCACCTACGGTAGGAGTAGTTTCGGGTTTTCCGTTTGATTTTTCCTTGCTTCCGAGACCTAGCATGAACCCTAGACTTAGTATTTGGGCTGCACAGCAAGTTGCCCTTTCCTTTTCATAAGCATAGCATGTTAAGGTCAAGAAATTATGTTCTTTGTTCATTTTGAATTCAAAGCACGTTGTAAAGATTTTTGGTTTCTTTAGTTTTCTGCCGTGAGTATGAGAAGTTTTTAAAACCAGCAAGTTTGGTTTTTAATCTAACATGTTGTATAGACCTTTCCCTTGCGGTATAATTTTCCTTTGCTGGATGATTTTTTTTTCCCTTGCTATTTGCAAGCATGGGCAGTTTCTCTTTACTTTGCTGTTGTGAGCACGAGTAATTTTCTTGGAGTTGCTGTGCCAAGTAAAAGTGTAATTTAGGGTTGCGTTACTGAGAAAATTTGCTGTGTTAAGGCTTGCTGTACCGAGCTTGATCAATTAGGGCTGCAGTGCCATTTTTCTTTATGATCCGGGTCTTTGCTAAGGATGTAGTATTTCATGATCTATGATTCTGTGTACTAGATGTTAGCTTACAGTAGTATAGTAGCCAAATTCCAGTGTGTGGTTCCTTAACAGTAGCTTTTAATTGTTATTACTGTGTGTGTACAACCTTTAAGTGCCATTATTTGAACACAGTAGCTTCTATTTGATTCCATGTGCCCGAGTATAGCCTTCAATGCTATTAGTGGAACATAGGTAGTTTTTATTTGCTTTATTTTATAGCATGTTTAGGAAGTTCAAATTAGCTATCTTTTGCTTTATTTTATAGCATGATTAGTAAGTTCAGATTAGCTTTCTTTTGCTCTATTTTACAGCATGTTTAGAAAGTCCAAGTTAGCTTTCTTTTGCTCTATTTTACAGCATGTTTAGAAAGTCCGAATTAGCTCTCTTTTGCTCTATTTTATAGCATGATTAGTAAGTTCAGATGTATTTTTTTTTCCTTTGTTTTACAGTATGTTTAGAAAGTTCAGATTTGCTTTTCTGTTGCTTTGTTTTATAACATGCTTAGAGAGAGTCTAGATTTATTTTCCTTGTATTGTTTTTATATAGCATGCTTAGTTAATTATAGTCCTATACTTGTTAGGTATATCTAAAAGATTGCAATAAACTCTAATAAAGGATTATGGAAAAAAAATGAGTGAAGAAAAGATTAGAGTCTAGTTAAAAAGAGATAACAAGTAAGTAAAGCAAGAGGCTAGTACCCGACATCCAAGAGCTTGTCGTTAAACAAATCCAGGTAACCATTTCTGAGGTCTTGGCCCTGGTAGACCAAGGTCTGCTCTTTTAGGATTGGTGGCTCGCAACCCCAACCTATTAGGGAACGCGCATGAGATGGTACTAAGCCTGGGCCCAAAGAAAAGAAAAGTTAAGAAAGAAGAAGAAAAGAAGAAGAAAGTAAAAGAGAAATTAAAGATTAATTTCTAGTATAAGAAAAGTAAAAAGAAAGAAGAAGAAAGTAAACGAGGAATTAAAAGATTAATTTCTGGTACAAGGATATAAGAAAATATAATAAGTTTTATGCTTAGAATAAATAAAAAGGCAGTTTCTTTAATTCTAAGCTTACAGTGTTGATTTCTTATTATCCTGTTAGATAGTGAGTATGTTTAGTATTCAGTTTCATTTTCTGTATACATGATTTAGCATTTCAGTTTCAGTATTATTGCATTATTTTTATGCACGAGTTTTGTGAGATAGATTAGTACTTACTAAGCTTATAGATCTATTTTTCTTTCCTCTGCAAATAAAGGAAAAGCTAAGATATAAAAGGGAGATGGTGGTGGTGATGAAGGTGTGTGGTGGACTATGGAGAGATCCGAGTTTGCTAGCAAATTTTCGGGACCCACTTAGAGTTTCATTTATGTTTTAGTTTTCTTCTTAAATGCTTTTATGAAGTTGAGATTGTAATGGAGTTTAATTCGTATTTGTAGCTTGATATGTCCTACTCTTGGAGTTATAGTGTGTATTATTACTGCGTGGTTGTGAAAATATATGTTCCAGCCGCCTGTGGCTGAGTATAGATTGTTTGTATTATGGATTTGGTCACCGGTACAGGGGAAACTCTGCCGAAATTTTTCGGTAGGGATTTCTCGTAGTTAAGTAGCGTACTGGTTAAGTAGAGTTAGTAGTTAAGTAACGGTCACTCCTAGAGAGTAGTAGTAGTAGTAAGAAGGGTGGTCGTTACTGTTGGTATCAGAGCAGTGTTTCATTCTCTAGCATCACACACATCAGCATCATCCTTGCCGTCTCCAAGTAAGAAAGTATTTAAATTCTTTCTTTATTCTGCTTTCCTTATTAGTAATTGCAGTATAGAATATTTGTTTTTGAATGCTTAAGTAAGATAGAAGATTTTGTTTTCCCTTTTCTCTATTCATATATATAAGTATGATTAGAAGGGTTAGAGAAGCTATCAAGACTTTTCCTCTGCATAATTGGATGTCAAGAAGAGGACATCCCCGTACCGTTTATACTGAGAACCAAGATCAGGAGAAAGAAGAGCCCAGAACCCCTGGGCCTATTTTCCCTGAAGTTGTTGCTCAACTTCAGAGACAAGTAGCGAACAGCAGCAAGTGATTGCCAATTTAATGGCCAATCAGAAGCTAGCTCCTCCCACTCCCCCAATCATTAATGTGGATACCCCAGTGGTGACTAAAGTCCCATCAGCTGCCCTGGAAGTCGCCACAGCATCTAAAAGACAAGAAGCATATCTCATCCAGTGGCTGAAGCTGAAACCAGAAAGCTTCTCAGGAACGACTGAGCCCTGGGATGCCCAGGCTTGGTTCAAGACATTTGAGAGCACAATGGAGCTTCTTGACTGACCAGAAGTCGAAAAGGTTGATACCATTAAGTGTGCCTCTTTCTGCCTATCTGGAGATGCTTGTATGTAGTGGGAGCGAGTTAAGAGTAAGAGAGCAGTCAACCAGATGAACTGGGTTGACTTTGAGATAGAGTTTTACTAAGAGTTCTTCCGCCAACGGATCACCAATAAACATTATGAGGAGTTTATAAAATTTAGACCAGGTGACCTACCAGTAGAAGAAGTGGTTAAAAGATTTAACAGGCTAGCTCACCTTTGCCTAGAGTTAGTAAATACAGTGAAAGAACAAGTCAGACTGATGCTCCTAATGCTGAGACCAGAAATAACACCTAATGTGAGTAGTGAAACTCACCGACCATAGATTGGTGAAGAGCTAGTCAGCAGGGCATTAGTGAGCACTATCTGAACAGCAACAAGACACAACAAAAGCAACACAAGTCAGTTAAAATAGAAGACAAGACAGTGGGAAAACAGGGATCCCAGTCAAGTAATCAGAACTGGAAGGATAAGGATAACAAGAAAGACCTAAGCAGGAGGAAGTTCGGGTAGTCTGTGAGTATCCAGAGGTGTTTCCAGAAGAGCTACCTGGACTACCTCCCAACAGAGAAGTGGAGCCAATTTCAAAAGCTTCGTACCGAATTTCTCTAGCAGAGCTAAACGAGTTACAAGAACAACTTCAAGAGCTGCTTGACAAAGGCTTTATCCGCCCTAGTCATTCACCATGGAGAGCTCCTGTGTTGTTTGTCAAGAAGAAAGATGGATCTATGCGAATGTGCATAGATTACAGAGCTCTGAATCAAGTGACCATCAAGAACAAGTACCCCCTTCCCAGGATCGATGACTTATTTGATCAGTTAAGAGGGGCAACAGTGTTCTCAAAGATAGACCTGCGCTCTGGGTACCATCAGCTGAAGGTGAAAGAAAGATATATACCCAGAACGACGTTTAGGATCAGATATGGACGCTACGAGTTTTGGTCATGCCTTTTGGAGTGACTAATGCACCTGCGGTCTTCATGGACTTAATGAACAGAGTGTTTAGAGAATATCTTGACAAATTTGTCATCGTATTCATCGACGACATTCTGGTCTATTCAAGGACCCCAGAGGAGCATGACACGCTCTTGAGGATGGTACTCCAGACTCTGCAGCAAAAGCAGCTTTATGCTAAATTCTCAAAGTGTGAGTTCTGGTTAAAGGTGGCATTTTTAGGTCACATAATTTCTAAAGAAGGTATCCAAGTGTATCCAGCCAAAGTGGAAGCGGTCAACAACTGGAGTAGACCCAAGAACGTCAGAGAGATCAGAAGCTTCCTTGGTTTCGCTGGGTACTATAGGAAGTTCGTGGAGGACTTTTCCAGGATAGCTTCTCTACTAACAGCCCTCACCAGAAAGAACAAGAGGTTCGAATGGTTAGATAAATGTGAGTAAGTTTTCAAGAGCTAAAGAAGAGATTAATCAGCGCTCCCATTCTGACCGTTCCACAGAGCGACAAGAGTTTCGACATCTACAATGATGCTTCCAAGATGGGCTTAGGAGCTGTACTCATGCAAGAAGGAAAAGTCATAACTTATGCTTCCAGACAACTCAAAGATTATGAGAAGAACTACCCTACTTATGATCTTGAGCTGGCAGCTGTGGTTTTTGCACTTAAACTCTAGCGACATTATTTGTATGGAGTTCAGTGTAGAATCTTCACATATTATCAGAGTCTTAAGTACTTCTTCACTCAGAAGGACTTAAACATGAGACAGCGCAGGTGGCTGGAGTTGGTCAAAGATTACGACTGTGAAATCCTCTACCACCCAAGCAAAGCTAACAAAGTGGCAGATGCACTCAGCAGAAAATCCAGTGCATCCCTGATGTCTTTGTCATCATTAGCTCTGCCACTGCAGAAGGAGTTGTCGGATTTTGGACCTGAAATTATTGAAGGGCAACTCTCTGCATTGACCTTAGAGTCTACATTTCTTGTGGAGATGCAGAGAAAGCAAAGTGAAGATTCGGACATCTAGAAGATCAAGCAGGGGATACAGAAAGAAGATAACTCAGAGTTTCGAGTATCAGACAGTGGAATTCTTTATCAGGGGAGCCGCCTGTGTGTCCCCAATGATGAAGAGCTGAGGAAGAAAATTTTAGTAGAAGTTCATAGTACACCTTATTCCATGCATCTTGGTTCTACCAAGATGTATCAAGACGTGAAACAGAGATTCTGGTGGTCTGGACTCAAAAGAGATGTAGCTAAATATGTCAGTACTTGCCTGACATGTCAGAGGGTCAAAGCAGAACACCAGAGACCAGGAGGAGTTCTACAACCTCTTCCTATACCAGAGTGGAAGTGGGAAGACATATCCATGGACTTCATAACAGGTCTTCCAAGAACCACAAATGGATATGATGCGATATGGGTGATAGTGGACAGATTGACCAAGTCTGCTCATTTTCTAGCCATCAAGGTGTCCCACTCTATAGAGCAGTTGGCGCAGTTGTATGTTAAAGAGGTGATCAGACTTCACGGAGTTCCTAAATCTATTGTTTCTGATAGAGATGGGCGCTTCACCTCTCACTTTTGGGAGTGTATTCAGACTACACTGGGCACCAAACTCAAGTTCAGCACAGCCTTCCATCCTCAGACTGATGGACAAACAGAGCGAGTAAATCAGATTCTAGAAGATATGCTCAGAGCTTGTGCACTAGATTTCAAAGGAAGTTGGTGCAAGTATTTGTGCTTAGCTGAATTCGCCTACAACAATAGCTATCAGGTCATCATCAAGATGGCACCTTATGAGGCACTGTATGGCAGGAAATGCAGATCACCCATTTGCTGGCAAGAAGCAGGTGAGAGAAAAGAAATGGGAGTCGAGCTGGGCATTCAGACAGAGCTGATAGATGAGACTACTCAGACTATTCAGAAGATCAGACAGAGAATTGAGACTACCCAGAGTAGACAGAAGAGTTATGCTGACATACGCCGTAGGCCACTTGAATTCCAAGTAGGGGATTCAGTCTTTCTCAAGGTCTCTCCTATGAAGGGAGTGATGAGATTTGGAAAGAAGGGCAAATTAAGTCCTCGTTATGTAGGACCTTACCAGATCACAGAAAGGATTGGGAAAGTAGTTTACAGGCTGGACTTACCACAAGACATGTCAGCAATACACAATGTATTTCATGTCTCCATGCTAAAGAAGTGTCTCCACGACCCTAGCCAAGTGATTCAGCCTCAGTCAGTGCAGATCCAAGAGGATCTTAGTTATGAGAGCAGACCTACACAGATAGTGGACAAAGCAGTCAAGAGATTGAGAAACAAAGAAGTACCACAAGTGAATGTCGTCTGGCGGAACCAGAAGCACGAGGAAATCACTTGGGAGCGGGAGGACAGTATGAGATAGAAGTATCCAGAGCTATTCTAAGTTCGAGGACGAACTTTTTATAAGGTATGGGGGATTGTAACGACCCAATTTTCCCTATTTCGAGTTCCAAATGTCCATAAAAATATTTGGAAATGCTTTTAAAATATTCTAAAGATTTTTAGAAATTTTTAGAGTATTTTTACGTAATTTTTGGAGGTCGTTTAGTATGTTTACAAAAAGAAAGAATTTTTGACAAAAATTTGTCAAAACCGAAGCTCGAACCCACGACCTCGGGTCGGACTGACCCAACCGGACATGGCCCAACCAGCTAAGCTATACGGGCTTTGTTAACTAAGTATGGGGAGAAATAAATTTAAAGCATAGATAGTAATTAATGAAAAACCCGAATTATAAGAGAAGGTTTAAGTTTTCTTTTCCCCAAAACCTAACTTTCCTCCTCTCCCGACGCGACGGCGCTGTGCTCGGGCGGAAACGCAGCCACTTTGGAGCTTCTTTCCGGCGGCCGGCGAAGGCTTCTTCCGGCGAACCTTGCGAACCCGAGTTCCTCCCGTCGAAGAGAGCCCGCGAGCACAAGAGGAGACCGAGATTTCGAGCTCCACCCGAAACCCTAATCGCCCCTTCCTCCTTCTCGGTTGTAAGTGCAAGAACAAGGGGTAAGTACTACTCACCTGCGGTAGGAGTTGTTTCGGGTTTTCCGTTTGATTTTTCCTTGCTTCCGAGACCTAGCATGAACCCTAGACTTAGTATTTGGGCTGCACAGCAAGTTGCCCTTTCCTTTTCATAAGCATAGCATGTTAAGGTCAAGAAATTGTGTTCTTTGTTCATTTTGAATTCAAAGCACGTTGTAAAGATTTTTGGTTTCTTTAGTTTTCTGCCGTGAGTATGATAAGTTTTTAAAACCAGCAAGTTTGGTTTTTAATCTAACATGTTGTATAGACCTTTCCCTTGCGGTATAATTTTCCTTTGCTGGATGATTTTTTTTTCCCTTGCTGTTTGCAAGCATGGGCAGTTTCTCTTTACTTTGCTGTTGTGAGCACGATTAATTTTCTTGGAGTTGCTGTGCCAAGTAAAAGTGTAATTTAGGGTTGCGTTACTGAGAAAATTTGCTGTGTTAAGGCTTGCTGTACCGAGCTTGATCAATTAGGGCTGCAGTGCCATTTTTCTTTATGATCCGGGTCTTTGCTAAGGATGTAGTATTTCATGATCTATGATTCTGTGTACTAGATGTTAGCTTACAGTAGTATAGTAGCCAAATTCCAGTGTGTGGTTCCTTAACAGTAGCTTTTAATTGTTATTACTGTGTGTGTACAACCTTTAAGTGCCATTATTTGAACACAGTAGCTTCTATTTGATTCCATGTGCCCGAGTATAGCCTTCAATGCTATTAGTGGAACATAGGTAGTTTTTATTTGCTTTATTTTATAGCATGTTTAGGAAGTTCAAATTAGCTATCTTTTGCTTTATTTTATAGCATGATTAGTAAGTTCAGATTAGCTTTCTTTTGCTCTATTTTACAGCATGTTTAGAAAGTCCAAGTTAGCTTTCTTTTGCTCTATTTTACAGCATGTTTAGAAAGTCCGAATTAGCTCTCTTTTGCTCTATTTTATAGCATGATTAGTAAGTTCAGATGTGTATTTTTTTCCTTTGTTTTACAGTATGTTTAGAAAGTTCAGATTTGCTTTTCTGTTGCTTTGTTTTATAACATGCTTAGAGAGACTCTAGATTTGTTTTCCTTGTATTGTTTTTATATAGCATGCTTAGTTAATTGTAGTCCTATACTTGTTAGGTATATCTAAAAGATTGCAATAAACTCTAATAAAGGATTATGGAAAAAAAATGAGTGAAGAAAAGATTAGAGTCTAGTTAAAAAGAGATAACAAGTAAGTAAAGCAAGAGGCTAGTACCCGACATCCAAGAGCTTGTCGTTAAACAAATCCAGGTGACCATTTCCGAGGTCTTGGCCCTGGTAGACCAAGGTCTGCTCATTTAGGATTGGTGGCTCGCAACCCCAACCTATTAGGGAACGCGCATGAGATGGTACTAAGTCTGGGCCCAAAGAAAAGAAAAGTTAAGAAAGAAGAAGAAAAGAAGAAGAAAGTAAAAGAGAAATTAAAGATTAATTTCTAGTATAAGAAAAGTAAAAAGAAAGAAGAAGAAAGTAAACGAGGAATTAAAAGATTAATTTCTGGTACAAGGATATAAGAAAATATAATAAGTTTTATGCTTAGAATAAATAAAAAGGCAGTTTCTTTAATTCTAAGCTTACAGTGTTGATTTCTTATTATCCTGTTAGATAGTGAGTATGTTTAGTATTCAGTTTCATTTTCTGTATACCATGAGCACATGCGGATTTACTTTAGCATTTCAGTTTCAGTATTATTGCATTATTTTTTATGCACTTCGAGTTTTGTGAGATAGATTAGTACTTACTAAGCGTTTTCGCTTATAGATCTATTTTTCTTTCCTCCTACTGCAGATAAAGGAAAAGCTAAGATATAAAAGGGAGGCGACAGGATGGTGGTGGTGATGAAGGTGTGTGGTGACTGGACTATGGAGAGATCCAGAGTTTGCTAGCAAATTTTCAGGACCTACCTGTTTAGAGTTTCAGTTTATGTTTTTAGTTTTCTTCTTAAATGCTTTTATGAAGTTGAGATTGTAATGGAGTTTAATTCGTATTTGTAGCTTGATATGTCCTACTGTTGGAGTTATGTTTGTTTACTATTGCTAGAATAGCTCTCTTTTAGTTATAGTGTGTATTATTACTGCGTGGTTGTGAAAATATATGTTCCAGCTGCCTGTGGCTGAGTATAGATTGTTTGTATTATGGATTTGGTCACCGGTACAGGGGAAACTCTGCCGAAATTTTTTGGTAGGGATTTCTCGTAGTTAAGTAGCGTACCGGTTAAGTAGAGTTATTAGTTATGTAACGGTCACTCCTAGAGAGTAGTAGTAGTAGTAAGAAGGGTGGTCGTTACAATATTTAGAAAGTCCAAGTTAGCTATCTTTTGCCCTATTTTACAGCATGTTTAGAAAGTCCAATTTAGCTTTCTTTTGCTCTATTTTACAGCATGTTTAGAAAGTCCAAATTTGCTCTCTTTTGCTCTATTTTATAGCATGATTAGCAAGTTTGAATTAGTTTTCTTTTGCTCTATTTTATAGCATGATTAGTAAGTTCAGATTTGCTTTCCTTTGCTTTATTTTATATCATGCTTAGAGAGTTTAGGTTTGCTTTCCTTTGTGTTATTTTTATATAGCATGCTTGGTTAGTTGTAATGCTATACTTGTTAGATACATCTAAAGGATTCTAATAGGCCCCAATAAAGGATTATAAGAAGCATGAGTAAAGAAAAAGACTAAAGTCTAGTTAAAAAGAGATAACAAGTAAACTAAAGTAAGAGGCTAGTACCCGACTTCCAAGGTTGTCGTTAAACAAATCCAGGTGCCCAATTCCAAGGTCTTGGCCCTGGTAAGACCAAGGTCTTTACCTCATAGGACTAGAGGCTCGCTACCTCAGTCACTATTAGAGAGCGCGCAAAATAAAAATGGTACTAAGCCTGGTCCCAAAGAAAAGAAAAGTTAAGAAAAAATAGAAGAAAGAAAGAAGAAGAAAGTAAAAGATTGAAATTAAAAGATTAATTTCTATTACAAGGATATAAGAAAATATAATAAGTTTTATGCTTAGAATAAATAAAAAGTTAGTTTCTTTAATTCTAAGCTTACAGTGTTCATTTCTTATTATCCTGTTAGATAGTGAGCATGTTTAGTATTCAGTTTCATTTTCTGTATACCATGAGCACATGCAGATTTGCTTTAGCATTTCAGTTTCCGTATTATTGCATTACTTTTTATGCACTTCGAGTTTTTGTGAGATAGATTAGTATTTTCTAAGCGTTTCGCTTATAGATCTATTTTCTTTCCTCCTACTGCAGATAAAGGAAAAGCTAAGATATGAAGGGAGACGACAGGATGGCGGTGGTGATGAAGGTGTGTGATGACTGCGACTATGGAGAGATCCAGAGAGTGTTATCAAACCTGCAGGACCTATTTGATTAGAGTTTATGCTTTAGTTCTTTTCTTTAACACTATTATGAAGTTTGTGAGATTGTAGTTGAGTTTATTTCCGCATATTAATTTAGTCACTTTAATTAATTGTGGAGTGATATAGTTGGTTGTTTTTACTGTTATTTTTATAACTGCATGGTTGTGAAAAATGAGTTCCAGCCGCCTGTGGCTGCGTATATATCTTATGTACTATGGATTTGGTCACCGGTACAGGGTAGACTCTGCCGAAATTTTTCGGTAGGAATTCCTTTGGACCGTGATAAATCTAAGTATTGCTAGTAATAGCGTCAGTGACACTAGTAAGTAGAGTAGTAGTTAGGTAACGGCCGCCCTTAGAGAGTAGTAGTAAGAAGGGTGTCGTTACAGTTGGTATCAGAGCAGTGTTCCATTCTCCAGCATCACACACACATCAGCATCATCCTCGCCGTCTCCAAGTAAGAAAGTATTTAAATCCTTTCTTTATTCTGCTTTCCTTATTATTAACAGCAGTATATAGTACTTTTTTTTTTGAGTACTAAAGTAAGATAGAAGATTTAGTTTCCCTTTTCTTTATTCATAATTAGATATTAAGAAAAAGAATGTCCCCGTACCGTTCGTACTGAGAACCAAGATCAGGAGAACGAAGAGCTTAGATCAACTGAGCCCAATTTCTCTGAAGTTGTTGCCTAACTCCAGAGACAAGTAGCAGAACAACAGCAAGTGATTGCCAATCTGATGGCAAACCAGCCAGCCCTCCCTCCTCCTATCACCGCAGAGCTCCTGAGACTCCACCAACTACCTGGGAGCCAGCAAGCACCCGGAGACCGAGCTTGTCTTATCGGTAGAAGGTGAGAGAGTTTCTGTGCACGACCGAGCCTCGGATGCCGAGCTTGGTTTAAAACACTAGAGAGCACTATGGAGCTTCTTGACTGGCCAGAAGTCGAGAAGGTCAAGTGCGCCTCTTTCTGCTTGTTTGGAGATGCTCGTATGTGGTGGGAGAGGATAAAGACCAAGAGAGTAGCAGATCAGATAAGCTGGGCAGATTTTCAGTTAGAGTTCTATGAAGAGTTCTATCACCAACAAGCACTATGAGGAGTTTATAGAGTTCAAGCCAGCCAAGATAGAAGACAAGACAGTAGGGAGCCCGGAGCCCCAGTCAAGTAAGTGCAGAAGAACAGAAAGAAAGGGGTCTGTGAATATTCCAAGGTATTCCCAGCAGATCTACCTGGACTACCTCCCAATAAATGGGTAGATTTGAGATTGAATTGGTTCCTGGAACCGGTCCAATTTCAAAAGCTCCGTACGCATGTCTCCAGCAGAGCTGAAGGAGTTACAAGAACAACTACAGGAGTTACTTGACAAAGGCTTCATTCGCCCAGTCACTCACCTTGGGGAGCTCCGGTGTTGTTTGTCAAGAAGAAAGATGGATCAATGCGGATGTGCATAGACTACAGAGCTTTGAATCAAGTGGCAATCAAGAACAAGTACCCCCTTTCCAGGATCGATGATTTATTTGATCAGTTAAGAGGAGCAACGTGTTCTCAAAGATAGACCTGCGCTCTGAGTACCATCAGCTGAAGGTGAAAGAAAGGGATATACCCAGAATGACGTTCAGGACCAGATATGGACACTACGAGTTTGTAGTTATGCCTTTTGGAGTGACCAATGCACCTGCGGTCTTTATGGACTTAATGAACAGAGTGTTCAGAGAATATCTTGACAAATTTGTCATCGTATTCATCGACGACATTCTGGTCTATTCAAGGACCCCAGAGGAGCATGACACGCACTTGAGGATGGTACTGCAGACTCTGCAGCAAAAGCAGCTTTATACTAAATTCTCAAAGTGCGAGTTCTGGTTAAATCAGGTGGCGTTTTTAGGTCACATTATTTCTAAAGAAGGTATTCAAGTGGATCCAGCCAAAGTGGAAGCGGTCAACAACTGGAGTAGACCCAAGAACGTCAGAGAGATCAGAAGCTTCCTTGGTTTAGCAGGGTACTACAAGAAATTCGTGGAGGATTTTTCCAGGATAGCTTCTCCACTAACAACCCTCACCAGAAAGAACAAGAGATTCGAATGGTCAGATAAATGTGAGCAGAGCTTCCAAGAGCTAAAAAAGAGATTGATCAGTGCTCCCATTCTGACTGTCCCACAGAGTGACAAGAGTTTCGACATCTACAGTGATGCTTCCAAGATGGGCTTAGGAGATGTCCTCATGCAAGAAGGAAAAGTCATAGCTTATGCTTACAGACAATCCAAAGATTATGAGAAGAACTACCCTACTCATGATCTTGAGCTGGCAGCTATGGTTTTTGCACTTAAACTCTGGCGACATTATTTGTATGGAGTTCAGTGTAGAATCTTCACAGATCATCAGAGTCTTAAGTACTTCTTCACTCAGAAGGACTTAAACGCAGGTGGCTGGAGTTGGTCAAAGATTACGACTGTGAAATCCTCTACCACCCAAGCAAAGCTAACAAAGTGGCAGATGCACTCAGCAGGAAATCCAGTGCGTCCCTGATGTCTTTGTCATCATTAGCCCTGCCACTGCAGAAGGGGTTGTCAGATTTTGGACTTGAACTTATTGAAGGACAATTCTCTGCGTTGACCTTAGAGTCTACATTGCTTGAGGAGATACAGAGGAAGCAAAGTGAAGACCCAGACATCCAGAAGATCAAGCAAGGGATACAGAAAGAAGACAAAGCAGAGTTTCGAGTAATAGACAGCGAGAATCTTTATCAGGGGAGTCGCATTTACGTGCCCAATGATGAAGAACTGAGGAAGAAGATCTTAGAAGAAGTTCATTGTACACCATACTCCATGCATCCTGGTTCTTCCAAGATGTACCAAGATGTGAAACAGAAGTTCTGGTGGTCAAGACTCAAAAGAAATGTAGCTAAATATGTCAGTACCTGCCTGACATGTCAGCGGGGCAAAGTAGAACACCAGAGACCAGGAGTTCTTCAGCCTCTTCCAATACCAGAATGGAAATGGGAAGACATTTCCATGGACTTCATAACAGGTCTTCCAAGAACCACCAATGGATATGATGCGATATGGGTGATAGTAGACCGATTGACCAAGTCTGCTCACTTCCTAGCCATCAAAGTGTCCCACTCCATAGAGCAGTTGGCCAGCTATATGTTAAAGAGGTAGTCAGACTTCATGGAGTTCCTAAATCTATCATTTCTGATAGAGATGGGCGCTTCACCTCACACTTTTGGGAGTGCGTTCAGAATGCACTAGGCACCAAACTCAAGTTTAGCACAGCTTTCCATCCACAGACTGATGGACAGACAGAGCGAGTGAATAAGATTTTAGAAGATATGCTCAGAGCTTGTGCGCTAGATTTCAAAGGAAGTTGGTGCAAGTATTTGTGCTTAGCTGAATTCGCTTACAACAATAGCTATCAGGCCACCATCAAGATGGAACCTTATGAAGCACTATATGGCAGGAAATGCAGATCACCCATATGCTGGCAAGAAGCAGGAGAGAGAAAAGAGATGGAAGCAGAGTTGGGCATGATAGGTGATAGACGAGACTACTCAAGCAATCCGAAAATCGATGAGAATTGAGACCGCGAGAGCAGACGAGAGTTATCTTGACGACACATGTGAGGCCATTGGAATTCCAAGTAGGAGATTCAGTTTTCCTCAAGGTCGCTCCTATGAAGGGAGTGATGAGATTTGGCAAGAAGGGCAAATTAAGTCCTCGCTACGTAGGACCTTACCTGATCATAGAGAGGATTGGGAAAGTAGCTTACAGGCTAGACTTACCACAAGACATGTCAGCAATACATAATGTATTTCATGTCTCCATGCTAAATAAGTGTCTCCATGACCCGAGCCAAGTGATTCAGCCTCAGTCAGTGCGGATCCAAGAGGATCTTAGTTATGAGAACAGACCTACACAAATAGTGGATAGAGCAGTCAAGAGATTGAGAAACAAAGAAGTTCCACTAGTGAAGGTCATCTGGCAGAACCAGAAGCACGAGGAAATCACTTGGGAGCGGGACGACAGTATGAGACAAAAGTATCCAGAACTATTCTAAGTTCGAGGACGAACTTTTTATAAGGTATGGGGGATTGTAACAACCCAATTTTCCCTATTCTGAGTTTCAAATGTCCATAAAGATATTTGAAAATGCTTTTAAAATATTCTAGAGATTTTTAGAAATTTTTAGAGTATTTTTGCGTAATTTTTGGAGGTCGTTTAGCATTTTTACAAAACCAAAGAAGTTTAGGCAAAAAGCGTTGGAAGCGAGGTTTGAACCCAGGACCTCGGGTCAGACTGACCCAAGCCAAAACCGGCCAGACCAACTAAGCTAGGAGATTTCTGTTAACCCTATATAGAAAGAATTAAGGATATAGTATAGTTTGGAATAAAACCCTTATATATAAAAGGGAATTAGGTTTTGGATTTTCCAAAAACCCAACATTTTCTCCTGAAATCTTTCTTCTCCTTCTCCCTCGCGACGGCGCCTTCTCTCTCGGCAGAAACCAAGAGGAAGCTAGGTTTTGGGTCTCCGGCGCCGGCGAAGCCTTATTCCAGTCATCCTTCACCGTGGGTGGTGATCCCGACGGAGAGGAGCTCGCGGGTACAAGAGGAAGCCAAAATTTTGCAAGCCGCTGAGCCCTAAAAGTCTTCCCCTTTCTTCTTCTCGGTTGTAAGTCCAAGAAAGCAAGTAAGTACTACTCACCTGCGGTAGGAGTTGTTTCCGGCTTTGTTTCTCTTTGTTTTTGAATTTGCTATGATCTTCAAAGAAAGCATAGGGATGAGTTCTGGTTTTCTACCGTGCCATCCATTCTGGGAAGAATTGCTTCATTTGGGTTTTTTCTCCAGAACATTATTAGTAGAGAATTATGATGTTAGGGTTTGCTGCCGTGAGGTGATTGTTTCGGTTTTTGCTGTGCCTCAGTTCCGAGAGGACTATGTTTTGGATGGCTACAGATTTTGGGCTGTGGGAGATGATGAGGTTAGGGATCTTAGAACAAGTTCATAACACTTCTTGTTTTGTGTCAATCGGATGAAACAGAATTGGGGAATTTAGAGTTGCCTTACAAGAAAGGAGTTAAGCTGTGAATTTTGATGTTTATGCTTGTTTTAGCTTTACAGTAAGTTGAATCTGACCTTATGCAAAGAAAATGAATGCAGAACCGGATTATGTTTTCCTATAAACCCGAGCAGTTTTATTGTTATGTTAGTAAGTGCAGAATACATCCTTACTGTCATTAGAAGCAACCTTTCCTTATACTTTGCTTAATTGGAAATAATTCAACATGAGTAGATTTTAGTGATACATGCTTTAGTATATCATGCGTAGATGTTTAATAACAGCAGTATCCCTTCTTATATCTCGGTTTTCATGAAAGGTGCTTATTTCCAATTATGTTAAGGATTATAGCATGTAGTAGTATGCTCATTGAGTTTCCCTTGCCACTAAATGAGCATGCACAACTTAGTATACTAGTAAGGTTGGATAGATTATTTGTTACTGTTTTAGGGGCAAGAATAACCTTGTTATAATAGTTTAGAGTTAGTTTATTTTGCCCTACTTTACACCATGTATAGAAAGCTTAAAGTCACTTCCTTTTGCTCCATTTTGTAGCATGATTAGTAAGATTAGTTGGCTTTCTTTTGCTCTATTTTATAGCATGTTTAGAAAGTCCAAGTTAGCTATCTTTTGCCCTATTTTATAGCATGTTTAGAAAGTCCAAGTTAGCTATCTTTTGCCCTATTTTACAGCATGTTTAGAAAGTCCAAGTTAGCTATCTTTTGCCCTATTTTACAGCATGTTTAGAAAGTCCAACTTAGCTTTCTTTTGCTCTATTTTACAGCATGTTTAGAAAGTCCAAATTAGCTCTCTTTTGCTCTATTTTATAGCATGATTAGCAAGTTTGAATTAGTTTTCCTTTGCTCTATTTTATAGCATGATTAGTAAGTTCAGATTTGCTTTCCTTTGCTTTATTTTATATCATGCTTAGAGAGTTTAGGTTTGCTTTCCTTTGTGTTATTTTTATATAGCATGCTTGGTTAGTTGTAATGCAATACTTGTTAGATACATCTAAAGGATTCTAATAGGCCCCAATAAAGGATTGTAAGAAGCATGAGTAAAGAAAAAGACTAAAGTCTAGTTAAAAAGAGATAACAAGTAAACTAAAGTAAGAGGCTAGTACCCGACTTCCAAGGTTGTCGCTAAACAAATCCAGGTGCCCAATTCCATGGTCTTGGCCCTGGTAAGACCAAGGTCTTTACCTCATAGGACTAGAGGCTCGCTACCTCAATCACTATTAGAGAGCGCGCAAAATAAAGATGGTACTAAGCCTGGGCCCAAAGAAAAGAAAAGTTAAGCAAAAAAAGAAGAAAGGAAAAAGAAGAAAGTAAAAGATAGAAATGAAAAGATTAATTTCTATTACAAGGATCTAAGAAAATATAATAAGTTTTATGCTTAGAATAAATAAAAAGTTAGTTTCTTTAATTCTAAGCTTACAGTGTTCATTTCTTATTATCCTGTTAGATAGTGAGCATGTTTAGTATTCAGTTTCATTTTCTGTATACCATGAGCACATGCAGATTTGCTTTAGCATTTCAGTTTCCGTATTATTGCATTACTTTTTATGCACTTCGAGTTTTTGTGAGATAGATTAGTACTTACTAAGCGTTTCGCTTATAGATCTATTTTCTTTCCTCCTACTGCAGATAAAGGAAAAGCTAAGATATGAAGGGAGACGACAGGATGGCGGTGGTGATGAAGGTGTGTGATGACTGCGACTATGGAGAGATCCAGAGAGTGTTATCAAACCTGCAGGACCTATTTGATTAGAGTTTATGCTTTAGTTCTTTTCTTTAACACTATTATGAAGTTTGTGAGATTGTAGTTGAGTTTATTTCCGCATATTCATTTAGTCACTTTAATTAATTGTGGAGTGATATAGTTGGTTATTTTTAAAGTTGTTTTTATAACTGTGTGGTTGTGAAAAATGAGTTCTAGCCGCCTGTGGCTACGTATATATCTTATGTACTATGGATTTGGTCACCGGTACAGGGAAGATTTTGTCGAAATTTTTTTTATTGTAACGACCCGGCCCTCTTGGCCCTCTTGGCCCATTTGTCGGCCCATTTGGCGACCCTCGGGTCGTCAACCGTCGGCCCTTATGTCGTCGGCCCATTTGGCGATCTCTCATGTCGTCGACCGACGACCCTTGGTCGTGCCGTTACTCACTAGGACTTTCCACTGGTTTTGCCTCCAGATTCAGACTCTAAACCTCGGCGTGTTATTGAGAGAATCACACCAAGTGAGATGCATCTCACTTGGTTACGATTCATAAACTCTAATTAGGCAAGTTAGGTTGACAATCTGAGTATCCAACCGCAGAGTGAGAAATTGGAGAATGACGACGCGGCGACGATGAGTCGGCTGACGACGATACAACATGAGTGAGCAAATGCGTACTATGTCAAGCTAACAAGACCGGTCGTTAACTTAAAAGGCGCCTTTATTGTAACGAACCCCCTCTTAGCCCATTTGGCGGCCACCGGACCCATCGGCCGTGCTTATGGTCAGCCGTTTGGCGACCTCTCATATCGTCGACCGACGACCCTTGGCCGTGCCGTTACTCACTAGGACTTCCCACCCCTGGCAGTGTCAAACTCAATCACAATCACATAAACTTCATAACAGTATTTAAAGAAAATAACTAAAGCATAAACTCTAATCATTAGGTCCTGCAAGCTTGCTAGCACTCTCTGGATCCATCATCACCACCACCCTGTCGCCTCCCTTCATATCTTAGCTTTTCCTTTATCTCAGTAGGAGGAAAGAAAAAGATCTATAAGGCGAAAAACGCAGTAAGTACTAATCTATCTCACAAAAACAGCATAAAAGAAATGCAATACCTATGAAATGCTAAAGCAAAGTCGCATGTACTCATGGTATCAATAAAACGAATACTAAACATGCTCACTAACGAAAGTAATGAACCTACTCTGGCTTAGAATTAAAGAAATAAACTTTATTGATTCTAAGCATAAAATTGTTTCGTTTTCTTATATCTTTATTTCTCTTTCACTTTCTTCTTCTTCTTGTTCTTCTTACTTTTCTTTTCTTCTTTGGGCCTGAGGCTTAGTACCATCTTTGTTTTGCTCTCTAATAGTGACCGAGGTAGCCTCTAGTCCTATGAGGTAAAGACCTTGGTCTTACACAAGACCTTGGAATTGGGCACCGGATTTGTTTAACGACAACCTGAAGTGCGGTAGCCTCTTACTTTAGTTTGCTTGTTATCTCTTTTTAACTAGACTTTAGTCTTTTTCTTTATTCATGCTTCTTATAATCCTTTATTGGGGCCTATTAGAATCCTTTAGATGTATCTAACAAGTATAGCATTACAACTAACCAAGCATGCTATATAAAAATAACACAAAGGAAAGCAAACCTAAACTCTCTAAACATGATATAAAATAAAGCAAAGGAAAGCAAATCTGAACTTACTAATCATGCTATAAAATAGAGCAAAGGAAAACTAATTCAAACTTGCTAATCATGCTATAAAATAGAGCAAAAGAGAGCTAATTTGGACTTTCTAAACATGCTGTAAAATAGAGCAAAAGAAAGCTAACTTGGACTTTCTAAACATGCTGTAAAATAGGGCAAAAGATAGCTAACTTGGACTTTCTAAACATGCCATAAAATAGGGCAAAAGATAGCTAACTTGGACTTTCTAAACATGCTGTGATAAAAGCAAAAGGAAGCTAATCTAACCTTACTAATCATGCTACAAAATAGAGCAAAAAGAAAGCTAACTTGGACTTACTAAACATGCTGTAAGATAGAGCCAAAGAAAGCTAACTAATCTTACTAATCATGCTACAAAATGGGGCAAAAGGAAGTGACTTTAAGCTTTCTATACATGGTGTAAAGTAGGGCAAAATAAACTAACTCTGAACTGTTATAACAAGGTTATTCTTGCCCTTAAAACAGTAACAAATAATCTATCCAAACTTACTAGTATACTAAGTTGTGCATGCTCATTTAGTGGCAAGGGAAACTCAATCAGCATACTACTACATGCTATAATCCTTAACATAATTGGAAATAAGCACCTTTCATGAAAATCGAGATATAAGAAGGGATACGGCTGTTATTAAACATCTACGCATGATATACTAAAGCATGTATCACTAAAATCTACTCATGTAGAATTATTTCCAATAAAGCAAAGTATAAGGAAAGGTTGCTTCTAATGACCGTAAGGATGTATTCTGCACTTACTAACATAACAATAAAACTGCTCGGGTTTATAGGAAAACATAATCCGGTTCTGCATTCATTTTCTTTGCATAAGGTCAGATTCAACTTACTGTAAAGCTAAAACAAGCATAAACATCAAAATTCACAGCTTAACTCCTTTCTTGTAAGGCAACTCTAAATTCCCCAATTCTGTTTCATCCGATTGACACAAAACAAGAAGTGTTATGAACTTGTTCTAAGATCCCTAACCTCATCATCTCCCACAGCCCAAAATCTGTAGCCATCCAAAACATAGTCCTCTCGGAACTGAGGCACAGCAAAAACTGAAACAATCACCTCACGGCAGCAAACCCTAACATCATAATTCTCTACTAATAAAGTTCTGGAGAAAAACCCAAATGAAGCAATTCTTCCCAGAATGGATGGCACGATAGAAAACCAGAACTCATCCCTATGCTTTCTTTGAAGATCACGGCAAATTTAAAAACAAAGAGAAACAAAGCCGGAAACAACTCCTACCGCAGGTGAGTAGTACTTACTTGCTTTCTTGGACTTACAACCGAGAATAAGAAAGGGGAAGACTTTTAGGGCTCAGCGGCTTGCAAAATTTTGGCTTCCTCTTGTACTCGTGAGTTCCTCTCCATCGGGATCACCACCCTCGGTGAAGGATGACTGGAATAAGGCTTCGCCGGCGCCGGAGACCCAAAACATAACTTCCTCTTGGTTTCTGTCGAGAGAGAAGGCGCCGTCGCGAGGGAGAAGGAGAAGAAAGATTTCGGGAGAAAATGTTGGGTTTTTGGAAAATCCAAAACCTAATTCCCTTTTATATATAAGGGTTTTATTCCAAACTATACTATATCCTTAATTCTTTCTATATAGGGTTAACAGAAATCTCCTAGCTTAGTTGGTCAGCGGTTTGGCTTTGGTCTCGACCCGAGGTCCCGGTTCAAACTCGCCCAACGCTTTTGCCTAAACTTTTTTGTTTTGTAAAAGCTAAAGACCTCCAAAACGCAAAAAATACTCTAAAATTTCTAAAATCTCTAGAATATTTAAAAGCATTTTCAAATATCTTTATGGACATTTGAAACTCAGAATAGGAAAATTGGGTTGTTACAATATCTCATTAGTTACCGTATCTTCATAAACTCTAATACTTAAGCACGGAGGTTTAGAGTTCGAATCCTGGGGGAGGCAAAAAGCCAGGGGTGGGAAGTCCTAGTGAGTAACGACACGGCCAAGGTCGATCGATGACATGAGAGGTCGCCAAATGGGCCGACGACATAAGGGCCGGTCGACGGCCCGAGGGTCGCCAAATGGGCCAAGAGGGCCGGGGTCGTTACAATAAAGGCTCCTTTTTGACGTTTAAGACTTTATCTGATTATGACCGTGAATACATTAGTACTTCATACGCTTACTGGAGTATTTAAATGCGGACCGATAAGTACTCAGCGTGGGACTTTCCACCCGCAGATGGGATTCATAAACTCTAATACTTAAGCCCGGAGGTTTAGAGTTTGAATCTTGGGGAGGCAAAATCCACTTTGGGTGGAAAGTCCTAGTGAGTAACGGCACGGCCAAGGGTCGTCGGTCGACGACATGAGAGGTCGCCAAATGGGCCACATTGTGGGTGTGGTCGATGGCTCGACGCCTCGAATGAATGATAAATGGGCCAAGAGGGTCGGGTCATTACAGTTCTACCTTGATGTGTTAAAAGAATGTTCTACCTTGATTTTGATATCTATTAACTAGCTTTTGATGTAAAAAGAATGTTTGAGTATTTTATGGATACTGTTGTAAAAAGATTATTTATATAATTTGTGAATATTTGTGTATTTTATGGATATTTCTGAATGAAGAATATTTGTATAATTTGTGAATATTTGTGCATTTTTTTTTGTTATTGTCGGTTTTTCATTATTTCGGAAATCAAATTTGTGCTGTTAAAAAATATAAATATTACATCGGTTTTCCACCGCTGTAAAACCGGTGTTATTAACTAATATCACATCGGTCATTTACCGCTACCAAAACTGGTGTTATTAACATACAATATTACATCGGTTTTACACCGTTGATGAAACGGTGTCGTTAAGTGATACTACATCGGTTAATAACCGATTCGAAGACCGGTGTCGTTAAGTGATACTACACCGGTTTTAACCCGATGTCTAAAATGGCAGACTTTTAACATCGGCTTCATAGACATCGGTCGAAAATGAAATAGACACCGGTGGAAAACCGATGTCTATAAGGATTTTTGTTGTAGTGCCTCTTGCCTGGATAGTCATAGGCCCACACAAATCAAAATGAACCAATTCCAACACTTCTTTGGCTCTATACCCCTTTGCCTTAAAAGGCCTCTTGGTCATTTTTCCTTCCAAGCAAGACTCGCAGGTCAGAAAATTTTTCACTACCAATGAACCCAAAGGTCCATCGGCTATTAACCTTTGAATCCTACTCAAGTTAATATGACCCAACCTTAGATGACAAATATATGTTTGGTTCATTTCTGAAGGTTGCTTTCTCTTATTAGATTTAGAAGATGTGTTATTAATTTCCATTTATTACATTGTGAGAGTAATTGGATTAAGAGTATATAAATTGTCAACCAACGTACCAGAACAAATAACCATCCTATTTTTCTTGACAACTTCTTTAACGTCAAAAGAAACAGAATATCCTTCCTTAAATAATTTAGAAACTGAAATCAAGTTCTTTCTAAAACATGGTACGTAAAGATAATTTTTCAAAATCAAAGTTTTATTCCTATCAAAAGATAAATAAACATCTCCCACTATAACAGCCGCCACTCTTGTAGCATTGTCCATGTAGACGATGATTTCCCCTTCATATAGTCGTCGGATTTCTAGAACCCCTATAATGAATTGCAGACATGATCAGTGGCTCCCGTATCTACACACCAGGTACTGGTAGATAACACCGCTAAATATGTTTCAACAACTAATGAATGAGATATACCTTTATTGTTTTGCTTTTTGCGAGGACAGTCCACCTTCTAATGTCCAGACTACTTGCATGTGAAGCACTTGCCCTTCGACTTCTTCACACCTTCTTGCGGTCCAGTCCCTTGAGGTCGAATCACTTTCTTTGCTGAACCAACTTGTTTCTTCTTCTTCTTTTTGCCCTTCGGCTTAGAAGCAAAAATGTTTTCAGCAATGTGAATTTGAGAACTTTGACGAAATAGCCCTTCTTTTGCTTAGAGTTCTGTCAGAAGTTCTGCCAATGAATATGTCCTTTTGTTCATATTATAGTTCAAGCAGAACTGCTCAAAACTCTTGGGTAGTGTTCGGAGAATGATATCGACCTAGGTTTCCCCATCGATTTCGGCTCCAAGGAGCCATCATCTTGAGGATATAATCCCTCACGGGTGTCCCCTCAGTCATGGTGGTTGTCATCAAGTTTCTCATAGCCTCCTGCCTGGTAGCCCGATTCTGGTGTCCGAAGAGTTCTTTGAGATTGTACATCATGTCATAGGCAGTAGGCATGGCCTGATGCTGATGTTGCAGCACATCTGACATAGAAGCCAAAATGTAACACCGCACCATCTCATCTCCCTTGACCCATTTCCTATGCCTGTCAATCTCCTCTTCACTATAATTTCTATCAGGCACGTTAGGACAGACCTCAAAAAGTATGAACTTGTACCCTTCAGCAGTTAAGACAATGCCCAAGTTTCGTTTCCAATCAATATAATTGGAACCAGTAAGTTTGTTTTCTTTTAAAATAACAACAAGAGGATTGAAAGCCATTTTGAAATCCTGAGAACGACAAAATAAGATATTTGGTCATAACTTTAGAATTTAAAATAATATTGATTCCTCGAACAATATAATTTAAATTTACCAACACCTCAAAACACCGTGAATTTTATATACCACGATAGTGTGGATGTATACTAATTCAAACATTTGTAAGAGGACATTTTACCCATTAATTTTATTATCTTGTCAACCTAACTTTATGACAAATAAAATTAATAATAGATTTGTCTTCGGTCACACAAAATAATAGCAGTGACTCCGATGGGGAGGATACTATTAAATGCACCTAAGTGTATACCATTACTTGATACTTAGTCCATTAATTAGGATTGTGCCCCTTCAGATGGAGAAGATCACACAAACCTAAATAATTTCCTATAATCATCCATAAATGAAGTTTGATCTATTGATCCGCAAACAAACTCATCTGATGTGGAGGAAGGTACTCAGAGCCAACGTGTAAGTTTAAATGCATCACTTACAAACCAGTAATGAAGACCGTTGAATTTAAATAAATAAACCCTCTCCCACATAGTTATTTAAACGAGGAATTTTAATATACACACATGCACACAAAAGCATACACATCACATCACATAAAGACAATAAATATGAAAAAATAATTTTCCAACTATTATGGCCTCATCCATAGTTGTCCTCCGTATGCTACTAACCCTAGCCGCCGACCCTAGGGTTTATGTCATTGCGTCCTTCTTGCTTCCTCTTCCGTCGCACCTCCAGTCCTCAAGGTAGCACCACGCATAACAAGGAGATGAGCCGCAAAAAAATAAAATTTTACATTTATCGATCCTATATTCCACGAAGGAATGTACATGTAATCTAGATCGAACAAAAATAAAAATTTACATTTATCGATCCTATATTCCACAAAGGAATGTACATGTAATCTAGATCAAAATGTAAAATAAACTAATACAACTACTGTATTTAATAATTACAATCATGCACACACAAAATGCCCTCGACATGCCCGAGGGTCCAAATCACATACAAACACAATAGGCCATAATAGTCGGAACTAGGATGTCTGCAACCACAGAGTTAATCTATCTTACATATCCTACTATTATCCTACCTAAATTATATATGAACAGTGCATAATTTAACTGAAAACCAATCACACAGAGGTAAAAACCTTGCTCTGATACCAATTGTTGGCTCTCGGAATTCCATTCTATGTAAAACCCTTGTACAAAAATTTGCACAGGCACAGAACTTTCCCTATCAACCTACATGCTCGATCAGACATGTGTTTGATCAATCAAGCAAGTCTTTAATTGACCAAAACACACCTTGATCGAAGCACAAGTTCGCTTGCCTCTTGTATTGGTGTTCAGGATCCATACAAAGAAAACATAACTAGTTACGCTGTGGAATAAATAACTAATTGTACCTTTCTTCGTAGACAAAGACCTCTTGATATTTTGTTGTATTCCTCTCCTCTTCTTGGATGTCGTGTGGGTGATGATCTACCAAGACAAACCACCCAAACCTTCTTTTGTTTCCAAGCCGCCTACCACCAAAAGATGCAAAGAAAAGGGGCGCCTTCTTCTTCTTCTTCTCCTACAAACTGCCTACCACCTAGGGTGGCTCTTCTCTTCTTCTTCTTCTCCTCCAAGCTCCGGCCACCAAAGTAGATATGCGCCGGCCCTAGAGGGAGTAAAGGGAGGAAGAGATGAGAAGGTGGAGCGTCGGCCCTAGGAGGAAGAGAGGAGGTGGGCACCAACCCTAGGGGAAAAGAAAAGAGAGAAAAGAAGAGATGAGGTGCCGACCACAAGCAAGGGAAAATAACTCAAGAGAGATTAGGTTTTGGTGGCATGACCTCCTCCCTTTTTATAACCTTTAGCACCAAATAAAAGAGGAGAAATATTAACAGAATTTTTGTTTAGAAAAAATCTCTAGAAAAGAATTAACATAATTCTTTTTAGAAAAATTTCTTAGGAAAAAATTAATATAATTCTTTTTAGAAAATTTCTAAGAAAGAATTAACATAATTCTTTTTAGAAAAATCTCTAATTCTATTGGGAAAAAATCTCCCTTTTACAACTCCCCTTTTTTTTCTTTCTTTTCTTTTCTTTTCCTTTTCTTTTCTTTTGGTTTGGCCGACCCCTTGCTTGGGCACCAAGCAAGGCTTAGCCGGCCTCTTTCTTAGGTAGGAAACAAAATCAAACGAGTGAATGCGAGGCTATGTAGAGGCTGCAACAGGGACCGAGAGGAGGAATTAGTTTTGGCCTCCTGATGGACTTGAGCTTCCTGTGTTCGACCCGAACACCCAACTCAAGTTCATCCATAATAACTCATACCACTAAAGAGTTATTATTGAACTACAGCACCAATCCCATATTACAATATAGGCTCCTTCTTATCATGAGTGCTTTAATCTCCCTGTGTTTAAGATATTGTATGTCTGTTAATTAAATGAGTTACTGACAACTCGCTTAATTAACATCTGACTCCAAGAATAGTACCATTCAACTTTATCATCATGTCGAACTAAGTCCACTTGCAGGGTTTACATGATAAACCTTATGAGCTTCTCAAGGGGACATCATCGACCTAAATAAATAAGACACAGTTTCCTTTTATAATCAACAACATACCGTATAAATAGCACTATCTCCCAACTCATCGGGCCTATTGATTTAACGAATAAATCTCACCCATTGATAAGTCAAAGAAATAAATACTAAGTGTACGTGCTTGTTATTATATCAGGATTAAGAGAACGTGCATCCATAATAACAGAGGTTCTGTTCTTTTATGCAGACAGTATAAATCAAACAACCTCAAATGCTCCTGCTCAATACACACATAGTGTACTAGTGTAATTTTATAGTCAAGACAGACTAATACCAAATTACACTACAACCGTTTCAATGGTTTGCCCCATCCATCTCGGTCGCGAGCTACTATTTATAATTTATAAGGAACTGATAACATGATCTTTTGTGTGGCACCACGCACCATGTTATCTATAATATAAATTAAATGGATTAAATGGACAACTGTATTAACATATAAATAAATATAAAATGCAACATTTGACCAAAGTGATTCTCATTTCAAAATAGATGTTCATACAAAAAGCTAGACTTATAGTATACATCCCAACAGGTTCAACTATGGTAAGAAGGGTCATTTTGCTTGGGATTGTACTGAGCCTAGAAAGGTAGATCCATCTCTATCTTCTTTCCATGAGCATCATGTTGCAAGTACAATGTTATTAGCTGATTTGTATCCTTTGTGGATTGTAGATTCAGGAGCAACGAACCACGTAGCACGTGATCGAGCTACATATGTGGAGTTCCGTCGGGTACTAGCTGACAACAAATGGATATATGTAGGAAACAATGCGAGAAATAAAGTTAAAGGAATTGACACTTGCAAGCACAACCTACATGGTGGGCGTACCCTATTTCTACATGATGTCCTGTATGCTCCTGAGATTCGATGGAATTTGGTTTCCATCATTTATCTTCTTGATTTAGGTTATTGTGTAAATTTTTATAGCCGTTGTGTGGAACTTCAAATTAACTTTGTGTTAATTGGGCATGATTATGTAACAAATTGTTTTATGGTTCTTGATGTAGAACCAAATAATAATGATGGTTATTTTTTAAACATTACTCTTTCTAGTAATGTTGATGTTAATGATGAAATTTGACAGGCTAGATTAGGACATATAGGACAAGAATGAATGAATAGATTAGCTAAGGAGGGTCTTTTAGGTACTCATGCTAAGATTAACTTATCTATATGTGAGCATTGCCTTGCTGGAAAGACAACTCGGAAACCATTTGGCAAGGCTATTAGGGCTGAATAACCATTGCAATTAATTCATTCAGATATTTGTGGTCCAATGAATATGAAGGCTAGAAATTGGAGTTCTTATTTCATTACATTTATTAATGACTTCACACATTTTGGTCATGTGTATTTGATTTCTCACAAATCTGAAGCATTAGATTGCTTTATTCGTTACTTGAACGAAGTTGAGAATCAATTGAAACATAAGGTTAAAACCTTGTTCACTGACCGTGGAGGTGAATATTTGTCTGATCAGTTCAAGACAATATATAATGAGAAAGGGATTATTAGACAACTAACTATCCCTGGAACTCCATAGCAAAATGAGGTTGCTGAAAGAAGAAATAGGACTCTTCTTGAAATAGTTAGGTCTATGATGACGCAGGCTAATTTGCTAATCTCTAATTGGGGAGATGTATTATTAGTTGCGGCCTATATACTTAACAAAGTGCCTTCAAAGTCAGTTTCATCTACCCCACATGAACGTTAGATAGGCAGAAAACCAAATTTGAGTAATCTGAGACCTTGGGGGTCAGCTGCCTACGTTCATGATAAGACTCACGAACATGGAAAATTAAGACCCAGAGGTAAGAAGTGTATCTTTATAAGGTATTCTAAGACTTCTACGGGCTATGTTTTTATTGGTGAGCGACAAGATGGAACCATCTTTGAAATAAAGTCAAGAGATGCTACTTTTCTTGAAACTGAGTTCCCAACATGAGGTGAAGTTGATAAGACAATTCCTTTATATGAGATAGAGGAGGACGATAATGTTCCTTTATCAATAAATTAGGAGATGCCTAAATCTAGACAACCTAGTGGGAGTAATTTACCACTGAATGAGTTAGTTTATCAATAGTCTAACCTACGAAGAAGTAGTCGTTAGATTATTTCTCGAAGAAGGTTTGATATTGAGAATGAGGCATTGATGATTCTCCCTGTTAATGATGAGGAACCTCGAACAGTTGAGGAAGCTTTGAGAAGCTCAATAAGAGAAAAATGGAAAATTGCAATGGATGAGGAAATGGAGTCAATGAGAAAGAATCAAGTTTGAGATTTAGTCGATATTCCTCCGAGCTGAAGGGATATTGGGAATAAGTGGATTCTCAAAATAAAGAGGAAAGAAGATGGATTGATTAATCAATACAAAGCTCGATTAGTTGCAAAAGGATATACCCAAATGAAGGGTATTGAATTTGAAGAGACATTCTCCCCAGTTGTGAAGTTTGTGTCAATACGTGTCATCCTAACAATAGTAGCACAATTTAACATAGAATTACATCAGATGGATATAAAAATAGCTTTCCTTAATGGTAATTTTGATGAAGAAATCTATATGGTACAACCAAAAGGTTATGTTGCTGAAGGCCAAGAGAATAGAGTACGTAGACTTAGGAAGTCTATATATGGGCTAAACCAAGTGTCAAGACAATGGAACATGAGATTTAATGAAGTCATTTTGTCTTATGGATTCAAAATGATCAATGAGGATCATCATATTTACCTTAGAGAGGAAAAAGGAAAGTTTGTCATTTTATCATTATATGTTGATGATATGTTAATAGCTGGAAGTGACATAAAATGTGTGATAGAAGTCAAATGTTAGCTTTCATCGCAATTTGACATAATAGATATGGGAGAAGCAGAGTGTTGGTTGCTACTCGGAAAACCTAATGGTTCCACTGTACAAAAATTTTGTACAAAGGTCTGAACCTTTTCCTAGCTACCAATGTGTTCTTTTAAATTAAACTTGGATCGCCTGCGGAACTTAACACGTTTGATCCAAAATTTAATCTATTTGTTCTTTTAGGTTTAGACTTGGATCTCCTGCGGAACTTAACACGTTTGATCCAAATCACCTAGGTTATTAATTTCATTAAATATTAATTTCCAAAATTGGCTTCCAGGACTGCATGGTGAGGCACATGACCTTCTTGGATATGGGAACAACCACCACCGCCTAGACAAAGGCTTTTAAGGAAAGCTAATATTTAATTTCCTTAAATAACTTTAGGTCAACCGAAAAGAACAATCAAATCACAGGAAAAAGGAAAAACAAAAGAACACAATATCGAAAACAAATTCAAAATACTAGAATCTTATGCCTCTTGTATTTGGTATTTTTACATGAAGATAAAACTAGTATGATGCGGAAAATAAATACTATTATACCTTTTCTTTTGCAAGCAAAAACCTCTAGGTCTTCTACCGTATTCCTATTATAACCTCTGACGTTGTGTGGGCAACGATCTTCCGAGATGAGAAACCACCAAAGCACCTTCTTCTCCTTTCTTCAAGTTTCGGCCAAGCACAATGCTTCCAAAAGATGAAGATCTTTTTCCACCAACCAAGCTCCAAGGAATGTAAGCTTTCTCTCCTTCTTCTCTAAGCTAGAATCCGGCCACCACTTGATCTCCAAAGAAGATGTGAGGTTCGGCCACAAAGGATGCAGAGAAGAGAAGAAGAGGAAGAGGCGGCCACACCAAGGAAGAAAAGAGGGAGAAAATAATAGAGGTTGTTCACCATGAAGGCACCTTTATCCCCTCTTTTATAATCCTTGGTCTTGGAAAATAAGGAAATTTAAATAAAAACTTCCTTAATTCTTTTGCCATTGAAAAAGAAAATTTATTTAATTAAAAATAATTTTCTCTTCTCCAATTTATTTGGCCGGCCACTCTTCTCCCCAAATCAAGGAAAGTTTTAATTAAAACAAAAATTAAAACTTCCTAATTTGTTTCCAAAAATTTATAAAAATTTCTCCAATAATTTTAATCCCTTCATGATTGGTTAATAAAAAGGAAATTTTATAAATTAAAATATTTCTTTTAAACATGTGGATAAAAAGAAAGTTATCTCTAAAAATTAAAATCTCTTTTAATTTACAAATAAGGAAAGATATCAAATCTTTTCTTAATCTCTTGTAGAAACTTATAAAAGAGAATATTTATTTTTTAAACTCTCTTTTAAATCATGAACATGGTTAAAAAGGAAAGTTTTCTTAAAATTTAAAATCCACCTTTTAATCAACAAATAAGGAAAGATTTCAAATTTTAAACTCTCTTTTAAACATGTAGATGATTTACAAATAAGGAAAGTTTTTACCAAAAATTATAACCATCCTTTTAATCTACAAATAAGGAAAGAGATTAATCTCTTCTCTTAATCTTTTGTAGAAAGCTATAAAAGGAAATTTTTAATTTTTTAAACTCTCTTTTAAAAACATGATATTCACATAAGAAATAATTTTAATAAAAATCCTTTTTAATATTCTAGTGGCCGGCCACCTAAGCTTGGGACCCAAGCTTTGGCCGGCCACCAACTTGGCTCATCCACTTGGTCTTGGCCGACCCTAGCTTGGGTTCCAAGCTAGCTTGGCCGGCCCCATTGGATGGGTAAGAAGGTGGGTATGTGGTGGGTATAAATCTATCTATGCAAGAGGCTACGATAGGGACCGAGAGGAGAAATTGGTTTTGGTCTCCCGATAAAATTAAGCATCCCGTGTTCGCCCTGAACACACAACTTAATTTTATCAATAATAATTCATTCCACTAGAGAACTATTATTGAACTACCGCACCAATCCCAAATTACATTTTGGGCTCCTTCTTATTATGAGTGTGTTAGTCTCCCTGTGTTTAAGATGTCGAATGTCCACTAATTAAGTGAGTTACTGACAACTCATTTAATTAATATCTTAGTCCAAGAGTAGTACCACTCAACCTTATCGTCATGTCGGATTAAATCCACCTGCAGGGTTTAACATGACAATCCTTATGAGCTCCTCTTTGGGACATTCTCAACCTAGATTACTAGGACACAGTTTCCTTCTATAATCAACAACACACACTATAATTGATATCATTTCCCAACTTATCGGGCTTATTGATTTATCGAACTAAATCTCACCCATTGATAAATTAAAGAAATAAATATCAAATATATGTGCTTGTTATTATATTAGGATTAAGAGCACACACTTCCATAATAACTGAGGTCTTTGTTCCTTTATAAAGTCAGTATAAAAGAAATGACCTCTAATGGTCCTACTCAATACACTCTAAGTATACTAGTGTAATTATATAGTTAAGATAAACTGATACCTAATAACACTGCGACCTTTCAATGGTTTGTTCCTTTCCATCTTGGTCGTGAGCTACTGTTTATAATTTATAAGGTACTGATAACATGATCCTCTGTGTGTGACACCACACACCATGTTATCTACAATATAAATTAATTGAACAACTACATTTATCATAAATGTAGACATTTGACCAATGTGATTCTTATTTCTAGATAAATGTTTATACCAAAAGCTAGGCTTTTAGTATACATCCTAACACAGAGTATATCTTAGGAGTGAAGATCATTAGAGATCGATCAAAAAAGGCTTTTGGGTTTATCTCAAGAAGCTTATATCACTAAGATCCTACAACACTTTAATATGTCATATTGCGATATCGAACAGACGCCTATAGCGAGAGGTACTGTTTTGAGCAAAAGTATGTACCTAAGACTCCTGAGGAAAGAGCTGAACTGAAGAAAAAACCATATGCTAGTGCTATTGGTAGTTTAATGTACACTATGTTGTGTACTCATCCTGATATAAGCTATGCTGTTGGCTTAGTTAGTCATTTCCAGTCAAACCCAGGATCGAGACACTAGAAAGCGGTGAAGAGGATATTCAGATATCTTAAAGGAACAGTGGATTATTGCCTTTATTTCTAAGGATCAGATATGAGCCTAAGTGGCTACATAGATGCAGATTGGGTAGGGGACCTTGATGACAGAAAATCCATATCTGGTTACGTCTTCTTGCTAAATGGTGGCGCCATCTAATGGAACAGCAAGAAGCAGGCTTGTGCAGCCTTGTTGACAATGGAAGCTGAGTATGTGGCTTGTGTAGCGGTTGTGCAAGAGGTTGTCTGACTAAGAAGGTTCCTGAAGCATCTGAAGAGTGCTGAGGACAGTGGGAGTCCTGTTACAGTGTACTGGCACAGTCAAGCTGCAATAGCTTTTTCCAAGGATTCCAAATATCACATTAAAGGCAAGTATATAAAATTAAGTATAATTTTGTAACGGATATTGTTGATAAGAAAAAGATAATTCTTGAGTACATCCCTACATGAAATATGCTTACTGATCCTTTTACTAAGCCATTAACTAAAGAGTCATTTCATGGACATGTGAAGTCTTTGGGACTTCGAAGAATGTAACTTATTGTAAAAATATTTTGATAAATGAAAAATGTCATGATCTAATCAGTGTATATGTCTTTGTTACATTCGAATAAAAATCTCGATAAGGATGTTGGCAGATTGAGATTGGTCTACTCACATGGATAATCATCTCTATTAGTTAAATACGAAAAGAGGTAAGACCGTTGCTTATGGAACAACTTATGTAGCTATGAATAGAGATATATCCATAAGTTAAGGTCGCATTGATAATTATGTCAAGATGAGATCATTTATGTAATGATTGGAGTAAATACACTCACCATTTACTGAATCTGCTTAAAGCTAGATTGGAATTCATATGTTGAATTCAGGATTAGACATTAGGTATGTCTAGATCGAAATCTGTATGATGTTGAACTTTGGGAAAACATACACTCTTTTTAGTAAAGAGAATAACATCGTAGCATGTGATTCATACCACATGTGCTATAGCGACAAGAAGGGTAGTAGGAGAATAGATCCCTGCTTCTCTACTATGTGAGACCCTTCAGATTATAAGTTAATCTCAATCTTACCCTAAGTGACTACTTGAAGTTTTTATCAGCGTCTGCTACTTTAGCATGTTTCCTATTGACTATGAATGATTCAGTCTATGGAGAATAACTAGGAAAGTGACTGATTAGAATGAATAGATTCTAGCTAAAAAGGAAGATTAAGATTGATTTACATCTGTGACATTTATTCACTGGTGCCAATTACATTTTTAGTTTAGTACATAAGATATAATTGTTAATAATTTGTTTAATTGGAGATGTTGAACATGCTCTTGACATATAGTCAATATGAGGGATTAGAGATGTTCATAATTATGTAAATAATTTAATCTGAGGTAAAGACAAGTCATTGATGTCTTTGATTCGTTCTAAAGAGTAGCTATGTAAGGTGTAACAATCTTCTTAGCAAAAAATGCTCAATATGCTTGCTGTCGCACGAACCATTTTCCCTAATATATGGAATGAATGTTCTTATATGGTCTTTGTGACTAATTAATGCTCTGGTCTTCGTGACTTGATCATCATAAAATCTATGTGACTTATTTAGTCTTTGTGACTAATTAATTTTGCTTTGGTCTTTGTGACCTGATCATCAAATAGTCTATATGACTTAATCGATCTTTGTGACCAATTAATATTTGGATTTGACATTATGACATTATCACCTCATAGTCTATGTGACTGACATGGTCTATGTGACCATATAACCTTATGGATTAACTTGGACGAGTGGGAGATGTTGGGTGTTGCAGGAGACGAAGGGGCACCGTTTCCCCTTCATTTCTCTCTTTGCTGCAAACGCCAAGGAGACGAAGGGGCGTCCTTTCCCCTTCATCTTCCTCAATCATCTTATAAATGGTGCGTCCAAGCCATGAGAAGAATTGGAAGAGGAAGAGCATAAGGTGAAGGCAAAGGCGACGGTGATCAGAGGTGCGTCAAGCAAAGAAGAACATCCGAGAGGTTGGGAATTTGGCTCGTGAACCTTGAAGTACTTTCCGGTTACCTGTGATTGTGCTTCCGATAGCAGCGATGCTTGGCAACTTCATCAATTTCTTCGGGAGATCACTGTGAGTGGTTACCGCTTTGTTTTTGTGTTAGTACCATGCTGTCAAAAAGAATCAACACCGGGTGCCTGGACATGGTCTAGGCACCTAGACAAGGTCAACTCCGCGTTGACTTTGTCTGGTCTTCCACTCTAGTCGCTTGGGTGATTTTACAGTCTTTCAAAATTGAGCTCACCAAAATCTAACTCCAATCTTCTCCTCGAGCAGTCTTCTGCTCCGAATTCTTGTCCCTCAGAAACGCCGCGCGATTCCTTCTCGACCACCAACGTACTCTTTCACAACACCTCATGTCTCGGATGTACCGAGCCCGTCGACTCTCTTCCCGTGCCATTCTTCTCTCTAGTTACATCTTCTGCTCGACTTCTTGTGTTCCTAAGCTCCTACACACTTAGACACAATGATTAAACACAACAGGACCTAACTTAACCTAGTTGACCACATCAAAACCAACCTAGGGTACATACAATATCTCCCTTTTTGATGTTCATCAACCCAAGTTATATTAGAATTAAACTAAAATAGTAAAGTAAATAAATATGCAATAAATTTTTATTTGCAATGCAATAAATTTTAATTTGCAATGCAATAAATTTTTTATTTCTCTTCCTTTGATCACATTAAAATTAGGGATAAAAAATATCAAAAAAAAATTGAGAAAAATTATAATGGTTAAAGATACAATTACTAACACAGACAAATTTTGAGAATTATTTTTTGAAAATATGAATTTTTACTATTTAAAAATTAGTTTTAGAAGAAATGATTTTAAAATTATTTTTATTCTTTGAAAAGTTCTAAAAATATTTGTCATTGTTAAGCATATTTTAAAAAAAAAATTGATAAATTTTTTATGAATAAATAAAATTAATATAAGCAGTAATAATTTATTTTATTTAGGGAGATATAATTTTTTAAAAAAATATTAGAAAATTGATTTTGAGCTTAAAAAAACTTATAACTTTTTCTAATTATGTAAAATAGAAAGTAAATCTGTGTAAAATTTAATTTTTTAAAATGTCATTTTGAGAATTTTTAATATTAAAAATTATTATTTGGTAAAAAATTCATTAACAGTCAAACAATTTTAAATTTTTTTCTATTGATAAGTAATAAAATTATTTTTCATGAAAAAATTAAGATCTAATTAATTTCGAATAGAAAGGATACTAAATAATTTATTTAAAAAATGTTAGATAATTTTAAGCATGCAAACAAAATATTAAGGCAAATTAAAATTAACACATGCATGAAAATTTAACCTAAATATGATTTTAGAACCCAATATAGATTCCTACCTACTGGATTAATCAGAAATTTTGGTATATATTTTCTTATTAATTTTCTGATTTAGCCCTTATAAAATATATAATACCAATTTAGTTCTTGAAAATTTCTAAGTTTGTGTGAACATGTATTATCCCTTTCCAATTGTTCTAAATTTTATTTTAACTTAGCATTATCAATTTTCAATTTATCAAAATCCTCTAATAAATTTGATTTTGCTAAGATTATTTTTATTTCTAAATTTTTCTTTTTTAAAAAAAATTTAAATTTTTTATTTTTAAATTAGACATTAACTTAGACATGAATTTTATTCTAAAATATAATTGATCAAGAGGTCAGAGACATATTAAAACCATGAGGATGACTATAAAAGGAAAGATTTAAACAAAAAATAAAATCTCTTCTTTTAATCCTATGTGGCTGGCCCCTTGCTTGGGCACCAAGCTTGGCCAGCCACCTCTTGGACTCCAAGCTAATGCATGGCCGACTCCCTTGCACCAAGCAAGGATGTGTCCGGCCCATTACGTGGGCACTCAACATAGGTAGAATCATCATGATACTACCAATAATACGCCCGACTCACGTGCACACACAACACGCACATGAGCACACACAACATAGGTATGATCAGCGTGATTCCTCCAACAATAAATATCGAACACGTGTGCATATATCGGTGTGGGTATAATCGACAATACTCCTCCAATAATACTCACCTAACATATATACACATACGGCAAAAGTATAATCAACGTAATACTTCCAATAAACATAATAGACATGAGTGCACACACGAAACTGATATAATCAACAAGATACCTTGAATAATACACCAAAGCACATGTACACATACCACGTCACAGATTCAATCGACAAGCTAGCTCCAATAAAATAATCAGACACATACACCTAACCACATAGGTATAATCCACAAGAAACCTACAATAATCATAACTAAACATGTATACAAACACTACCTACAAATGGACAGTCTATCCTAGGACTCCTACAACATATACCAATCATGTGTACACACAATATAGATATGCATAATCAGTATATTAACCCAATCAACCAGACAAAATCCTATGCTACCTACTCCCTAATCATCCAGTAATAACCATACTCTAAGTTCAAACGAACAAATAGAAGCTAAGAAAGAAATACTCGTCATGGTTCAACATTGCACGTCTATGTCATACCACTACAAAGACTATATCTAATGGTTCACTCCGCGTCCTGACTAAGAGTCTACCTATCAAGAGTGTATTTCTAGAAGCCTCATAGTCGTGACTGTAAATATCCTCCGTCAAATGTCGACAAAAGGTAGAACACTCTCTGATCTGACATATAGACCTCAAGACCTTGGTAAATGATCACGTGATCAAGGCTTTAAGCTAGTTGATAGAGACAATATTAGTTGAGCCCTCTAACCATTGTGTTGTAGTATTTCATGCTACGGTTGCTCTTCCTGAGGTTCAGTAACCTCTAGAGGCAAGCAATGCACACAAGATAGAGAAACACTATAACTAAATAGTTAGTCAAAATATCTATCAATTGACACTCTACCCCTCATAGATCATCATATGATATTTCCACTCAAAATAGTGGATCTCATAGGTGTTAATCAACTAACACCTTGGTAACGGTTACATCTCCTAAGTGTTAAGCAATTAGCTCTACATCTTCTTACATCAGTGGGGGTCACCTAGCCCCTTTAAGTCATCTAACCAAGTACAGATAGTCCATGGTCAAAGTCCCCATGGAATAGGATACATCGATCCTTTATAGACAGACCAAGCCGATAATGGTATACGACTTAATTCAGTCTTTTTCACGCTAGTACAAGCCATGTAATCAAATGTGCTTGTAATATCTAACTAAGCATGAATAACCCAAATATCAAAATTTCCATAAAATAGAGTAATTTGATCCCCTGCTGATCGACCCAACAAAATAAATCGGTCATCTACTAACTAATCCAACAAGAATACCTTAATCCTTCATAAAGCGACTAAGGTAAATCGATCCACGACTACCCAAGTCAACAAGTGTAAATCAGTCTTCTACTGACCGATCTAACAAGAGTAAATTAATTATCTACTGACGAAACTAACTAAGTTAAATCTGTAGTCTACTTCCATTACTTAGCTAATAATAGCAGGGACTGATATGTGCCACCAACTTCTAACCAACTAGTAGTAACAGAAGCTAAAACTACTGGTGGTATGATATGAAAAATCACCTGAGATTGTTATCCTTGATCTCTATTAAGGTCGATCATGATCAGTAGTTACCCCATCACATGTAATATATGCTACAACAACTAGACAGGTACTAACAGAGAGTGCTAATCCATGTCATAACTATAATAGACAATAATGCATATACCAATAGAAATGTATGATAACAATATACCAACATACCTCCTATAGCTTGGAGATGTCTTGCCGCTGCCAGGTCCCAAAACTCGAAAAAGTCACATCGAGAAAACCAAAACACGAAATCAAAACACGACAAGCAGGCCTCGTAAACCTATGGCTCTGATACCAAATAACTTGTCACGCCCCGAGGGAGTCCCAGCTAGAGGAAAAATCTAGTAGCATCTCCCCTCTACACGTGACAATCTGAAGCATTTATACATACAAAAATATACATTAGCCACACATGACTGGAATATATACACAACCACGCAGTTATATATATATTAAACAACCCACTCGGTTGTACAAAAACCAAAAACACAGCGGAAAATGATAGAAATCATTACAAATCAAAAACAAGACTGCTAGTCAGCTAGACTTACACAACACAATAAACAACATAAAATACTACATAACAACATTCCAGAACAAAATCGAAATATACAATGCTAAGTAAACCAAAACATAGATCAAATAAAGTACAAATGAAAATCAGAAATAGGTCTTCGGATGTGACATGGGATTCGGCAGACAGGATACTCCAAGCGACTTCAAAAAATCTACCTGCTACCTGAAATAGAAATAGCTCAACGGTGTGAGTTCAAAGAACTCAGCGGATATCAAGCTGACATGCCTAGTAAAATATAACTATCAGTAATAATCATGGAGTACAGTCTTCTAATCAATAATAAGAAATGCAATTGAAAAGATAACAGAAGAAGAACTGTACTCACCGGGACCTCCTATCTAGATATAAGGGTCATTAGACCAGATATATAATGTCTCCTGTATGCATGTCAATCATATGCAACCACCAAAATGCAATAAACAAAGTGCATCAATCACAAATAATAAATGCAATAAATGCATAAGATGCAAAAATGACATGTGTCACCCCTGACGCCAGTCAGCCATCTCACATGCGATGATGAGACCGAGTGAGTAGGGCTATGACAATTGTGCACTATGCCATCACTGCTCCTGAGTGACCAAGTGGACAGGATGCTGCCGGAGTATACCTATCCTCCTACCCCAAACAGAGTGGGGGAGCACAATGTGATAGATCGTTTGAAGCGATAGAGGGGGGGGGGTGAATATCGCGCCTTTTAAAAACTATTTCTTTTTCATATTTTGAAACTAAAGTCATGGAGCGAAAATAAGAAAACAAGACAAGGTATTTTACTTCGTTCGGAGCCTAGTTCGACTCCTACTCGAAGGCCCGCGGTCCTTGACCGCACCGATGGGCAAAGCACTATAACCCTTCTTTCCGAAGTCCTTCAGAAAGAAGCAGATCGTACAAATGAGTAAGATAGTAACACCCTACTATCTTACTAAATAATAAGTACAATGCAATATGAAAATATACCGACAGTAATAGAATATGAAGCGCAGTCGGTACTTCTGGACGGAGTGGCTTGTTGAGCTAATGAAGACGTGTAGCACGATCCGTACGCAAAGAAGAGCTTTCGAGATGATCAGAAGAGTTATCCTTGCCTCAGGCTTCGAACCTCATTTTATAGGTGCCTTGGGCGTTCGGTCGACCGATCCCTCTGTTCGTTCGACCGAACCCGCTACCTTCCTTCCTGGCTAGAGTATGACGCGGGCTCGATCTCTGACAATAACTGAACTTTATTGGTTCGGTCGACCGATCCTATTTTTCGGTCGACCGATCAGCTTCCTTTCCTTCTCGTTGAGATTCGCACTTAATGCTCCATTAATGCTTTTATTTGTTCGGTCGACCAAACCTCATTTTTGGTCGATCGATCATGTTGTGATACCATATTTCTGAGCCTGATCTGTTTTGCCAAAATTGCCTTTTCGGTCGACCGAACCTTTGTTCGGTCGACTAATAAAATGCCTTTTTCGGTTGACTGAACCTCCTATTTAGTGGACTGAACCTTTTGTAAATTGAAGGTTTCTGAGTGCTGGATGCGTGGCCATTGACAGAGCCTGATTCTGAGTTCTGAGTCAAAAGTTATGACCATTTGAAGTTCAAAGGGTCATATGATTCTGCAACACAAAGTTAGTTCGATATAATAATAATATTCCTGCAAAACAAAGTTAGCACAGTTATAATATATGAGTAGTAATATGCATGAGTAATATAAGACAGTAGAACTATATTGATCTCAACTTGAAAATCTTCCCGGTGTAACACCCACGAATTCTTAAGCTAAGTAGTTGAAGATTTCTTTTAGAATAAAAGGAAGATAAGATAAAAAAATATATATATAAAAAGAATTGGTCAAGGATTGAACCTTGAACCTTCTTAAGCTAAGAATTATAGAATTACCACTAGACCATCATGAGTTATTGTTAAATAGAGAATGGATATTGTAGATAAAGATAAAACCATGATTAAGAGAAGAAAGCAAGAAAACATCAAGTAGCTTTCTTCCTCCTTCTCTTGATTAAGAAGCAAGACAAGTTGTTTTTTTCTTCTTCCTCACTCTTTTTCATTTTCGTGGATGACAAGAGAGAAGGAGAGGAGAGGAAGTAGGGGGATGAATGAAGACATTTCTTCATCATTAAGAGAATAAAAGATGAGTTAAGAAGAGGGGAAAGCAAAGCCTCTTTTTGCTTCTTACTTCCACCTAGCATAAGAGGGAAAATCAAGAAGGGACTTCATTTTTTCTTCCCTTCCCTCACCTTGCCGTGACCTAGAGCCTCCTCTCTTCTTTCCCAAAAATCCAACTAAGGTTTTCTCCCTAAGAAAACCAAACCACAAGAAGGAACCCTCAAGATCTACCTCTCACAAGCAAGAAAAACACAAAGGAGCACTAGGAGGAGGAGCTCTCTTCTTTCTTTTCACAAAAGGGTACCTTCTCTTAGGAAAAGACCAAGCAAGAGGATGTGAGTATCCCCTCACCTGTGGTACAGGTGGTTATATGGTTTTTGTTGAGTTTATATAAATTTTATAACCTAGAGTTTTCCCTTAGAAATTTCGGTTATGATACTTGTAAAGTTTATGGAAGCTTAAAAACCAAAACCAATATGTTTAAGTTTTCCTCATGATATGTTATGAATATGACTTTGATATTTCATGCTTGTATAAGGCTTGGAGTTAGGTAATACTCTACCTTAGGGTTCGGCCATGAAGAGGCTTAAAACCTAGGGAAGCTCAATTTAAAAACTAACATGTCTATGATCTCTTCTATGATGTTATATGAATATTTTCCTTGATGTTTATACTTGTATGTTGCTTAGAACTAGTAGGAACCTATCACAAGGTTTCGTCCATGAAGGGATTTAATACCTTAAGGAGGCTAAACCTCAAATCTAGCTTGCTTATGTTTTACCTTATGAAAAGATATGAAAAAATAACATAAAGCACTTGAGATTCATGTTGCTTAGGGTTAGGTTTTTACATGGTAAACATTCGGCCACCATGAAATGTAGGGCTTAGGCAAGCCTAAATTCAACCCTAACATGTTTATGTTCCTCCCCATGATATGCTATGAAATTCATAAGGTACTCACATGCTTGTAAATTCTAGAAGAGGTATCAAGTATGAAGTTTCCACTAGATGTTGTGAATGTTCTCTTGATGTTTCATACTTGTATGTTGCTTAGAACTAGTAGGACCCTATCACAAGGTTTCGGCCATTAAGGGATTTAATACCTTAATGAGGCTCAACCTCAAATCTAGCTTGCTTATGTTTCACCTTATGAAAAGATATGAAGATAACATTATGCACTTGAGATTTCATGTTGCTTAGGGTTATGTTTTTTCACATGTTGAACATTCGGCCACCATGAAATGTAGGGCTTAGGCAAGCCTAAATTCAACCCTAACATGTTTATGTCCCTCTCCATGATATGCTATGAAATTTATAGGGTACTCATATGTTTAGAATCCATGCTTTGTAGCGTTCGGCCACTTACACTTGGTGAACTTAGGAAGCTTGAACTTTAACCTAATATGCTCATGTGAATGCCTAGGATAAATGCATGGAAAATTTATTTAGATACACATGCTTACATGCTATTTGTAACCAAGTTTGGACCTTGTATGTTTCGGCCAAGGTGGGTTTAAAACCCTAGGAAGCATAGAACCTAAATCACATATGTTTATGATGTTCCTTATGTTAAATATATGGAAATGAATGTGGGTTCATATGCTTGTATGATTTCATGAAACCTAAATGAGCCTATGCTTTTTGTGCTATATTGCTCATTTGAATATGTTTATGAACTATGCATGAGAATGATATCTAAATGGCTATGTGCCCAAATATGATGGCTATGTGCCCAAGACAAGTATGATGACTATGTGCCCAAGTATGCATGGCTATGTGCCCATTTATGCATACCTTATGAATGACATTAATGATATGAACATGATATGCCATGAATGACATGAATGAAATATGCTATGAATGACATGAATATGATATGCTATGAATGACATGAATATGAAATTCCATGAATGACATGAACATGATATGCTATGAATGACATGAACATGATATGCTATGATTGACATGAATAAGATATGCTATGAACGACATGAATATGTTATGAAATGATATAGATATGATATGACATGTATTTTACTTTGAATGGCTTGTACCAAAAGGGTGAGCTCCTCATGCGCCCCTAGGTCGAATTATGGGCCTAGTAAAGGGTGGGCTCCTTACGTGCCCCTAGGACGAGCTACGGGCCTAGTTTCCTAGTAGGTTCAAGACTAGCTACCTTGGGTCTACTTAGGAATGCGCGCATTATGTATGTATTTGGTACTAAGCCGGGCCCCTTTCATGTTGAGATTATTTTCAAGTACTATATGATATTGTTTTAAGACATCTCACACACGACATAAATCATGTTTTGAAAGGCATGTTGCACATGACATTTACATTTCCCATGTTTTAAAGGACATCTTGCATCCATGCTCACGATATGATGAAAAGTAATGCTTACAAGATATGCTATGATATGATGCCTTGATGTTATGAAAAGAAATGTCATGATGTTTTCACTTATGCTATGATGTACACTTATGTTATGATATGATCTATACCATGATATGATGATTTTCTTATGTCATGATAGTACCTCCATGTTATGATATGATTTATACCATGATATAATGATTTCTTATGTTATGATGTGATTTATGCTATGATAGGATGTTACTTGTACCATGATAAGATTTAGGTCATAATATGTTGTTTACTTTACCTTATGTCATTACTGAGATTCATGCCATGATTTGATATGTTTTAATTGCATGATGATATGAGCATCAATTACTCTGTAATGTATGATATGATGATGTTGCATGATACGTTGGTTTTGTGAGTAGGAAAGGATCTCACTAAGCCTTGAGTGCTTACAGATACTTTTCCTTGTACCACAGATAAAGGTAAAGAATGGAGAAACTAGAGGAGCAGCAGGAAGGGGCAAGAGATGTGTGATGGTGACTTGGCTAAAGAAACAAAATAACCTGCTTAAGTGAACTTAGAATAATATGTTATGTTATGTGATGTCTTTTATGATTCTCTATGCATGAGTTAGAAATGAATACTATGACTATTTAAGTTGAACCATGTTATTTCTTATACATATGCTTACTATGTTACTCTATGCTTAGAAACATAGATATGCTTCCGCTGTATGTATGTGTGAATGTTTAAGTTTACTAAGTCTAAGGGTAAGGAAAGTAACCCCACCTTCACTAGGCAGGAGTGGTAGTAAATGGGCGGGCGTTACACCCGGTTTCTTCAGTTGGATCAGCGACCTTAGGTTGTTCCCTTCAGGAACCGACCTCACCGTCGCTCCTCCAGTTATTTACCTCACCCTACCTGCCAAACGTTGGGTCCTCCAGACCTGTTTGGACTTTACTGTCTGGCAGTGATTAGGACTTTCCCGATAGCCTGCACACTTAGCCAAATCATCAGATCATTACAATACTTAACTTGAACCTTTGACAACATCAAAACTTAGGTTTGATTCTGGAGCAACTTGCATCAACAATCTCCCCCTTTTTGATGTTTGACAACCAAGGTTCAAAGTTAAGTTAAAAATATGCAACAACTAAATAAACAAGCAATATAACTTTTAATTCTCCCCCTGAGTTAAGCAACTCCTCCTGAATTCACTATCTCTCCCCCTTTGACACACATCAAAAATAGGGGAAGACTAAAAAACCAAGCATAAGTAAGAATACATAAAAGTGAAAAGGTTTAACACTCTAAAAAGTTTAGCTATGTTTAAAAAGAGAGTTAACCTTTTGTTTATAAAAGAAAAACTAACACCTCAGTATAATTAAACTTCTCAAGGTATAGTAATAATTTACCAAATCAAAATAAAATTATTATTTTTGAAAAGAATAATATTTTGATAAAAATATTACTAAGGCAAAAAATAATTTTGAATATACATTCTAAGTTAAAAAGAATTTAGAAAAAGATAGAATTTTGAAAATTTTCGCTAAAACATACTAAGGCAAAAATAAAAATTTAAAAAGATTTGCTAAGTAAAATAATGCTGAAAAAAATAAAAGTTTGAGAAATATTACTAAGAAAATAATTTACTAAATCTAAAATTAATATTGAATAGAAAAATAATTTAAAAATTTTACTAAGTAAAATAAATTTGAAAGAACTAAGTAAAATTGAGTTTGAAGCTCCCCCTAGAATTGATAAAACCCTAAAAGTCCAAGCATGGTTAGAAAAACTAAGGAAAATTTGTCCTTATGATGGAATGTCCAACCCTTTTCCAACCCTTGATCTTAAAAGTTTTAGTGAATATTTCAAAAATAAAGAAATTAATTTTGAACATTTATTAAAGTTCTAAAAATATGGAAGAATTATACTAAGTGAAAAATTTTTGAAAAGGTTTTCAAGAATAATTTTGAACGCTTTAAGAAATTTAGAAATCCAAGAATTTTACGAAGTGTATAAAGATAATTTTTTTTTTTTTGAAAAAGTAGATAAATTAAGTTTTAAAATAATTTTAATTAAGTTTTAAAATAATTAAGTTTTTTTTAAAAAAAATTTAAGTTATGTTTCGAAATAATTTTAATAATAATTTTAATTTAAGTTTTAAAATACTTTTAATTAAGTTTAAAATAATATTTTAATTAAGTTTTAAAATAATTTTAATTAAGAATTAAAATAATTAAGTATTAAAATAATTTTAATTAAATTTTTTAATTAAGTTTTACAATAATAAAAATAATTTTTAATTAAGTTTTAAAATAATTTTTATTAGGTTTTTAAAATAATTTTAATAAAATTTTGAGTTTAATTAAGTTTGAAATTAATTGAGTTTGAATTAAGTTTTGATTAAGTTTGAATTAAGTTTAGATTAAGTTTGAATTAAATTTAGATTAAGTTTGAATTTAATTAGGTTTGAATTAAGTTTGAATTATGTTTGAATTAATTTTAGATTTAATTAAGTTTGAATTATGTTTGAATTATGTTGAATTAAGTTTAGATTAAGTTTGAATTAAGTTTGAATTTAATTTGAATTAATTAAGTTTGATTTTTATTTGAATTAAATTAAGTTTGAATTATGTTTTAATTAAGTTTAGATTTAATTAAGTTTGAATTAAGTTTAGATTAAATTTGAATTAAGTTTAGATTAAGTTTGAATTAAGTTTAGATTAAATTTGAATTTAAATTAAGTTTAGATTCAATTAAGTTTGAATTAAGTTTAGATTAAGTTTGAATTTAAATTAAGTTTAGATTTAATTAAGTTTGAATTAAGTTTAGATTAAGTTTGAATTTAAGTTTAGATTTAATTAAGTTTGAATTATGTTTGAATTAAGTTTAGATTTAATTAAGTTTGAATTAAGTTTAGATTAAGTTTGAATTAAGTTTAGATTTAATTAAGTTTGAATTAAGTTTAGATTAAATTTGAATTTAAATTATGTTTAGATTTAATTAAGTTTGAATTAAGTTTAGATTAAGTTTGAATTAAGTTTAGATTAAGTTTGAATTATGTTTGAATTAAGTTTAGATTTAATTAAGTTTAGATTATGTTTGAATTAAGTTTAGATTTAATTAAGTTTAGATTAAGTTTGAATTTAAGTTTAGATTTAATTAAGTTTGAATTATGTTTAGATTAAGTTTGAATTTAATTTATTTAAAAAGGTTATTGAACCCATGTTAGATTCAAACTTAGCTTTGGGTTAATCAAGCAGGCGTCCTAAGGATAAGCTTTCAGTTCAGTGGCGAGGCATATGGCCTACTTGAATATCGTTAGACCACTTGCTGAAGACTTTCCAAACTTTTCCCACCCAAAAAACTTAATACTAAATTTTGGTCTAACTAGCTCATGTTTGATTGGGATAGCTTCGGTCAGATCCACTAAGTCTAGTGCACCAGGTAGAATTCCATATTCAGCCCAGACATGCCTTCGACAAAGCTTCCTTGACGTACTATCATCCCAATCCATTCCGATACTATGTTGTAAGGTTTGGTAAACCTTTTTCGTCTAACCATTCTAAGCAGAAATAAACCTAATCCTAAGTATATGAGTTTGGTTAATCAAGTTGGTTGAATTATTTTTCTAGTTGCTCCCCCTGAGTCATAGCTTAGATAAGGTCTATTTAAGTAATGAATTTGACTCTTAGGGATTAAATAGATGTTTGGTTTAATTGGTTTGATTAAATGTTTTGTTTGGACCCATGCTTGGACTTGACTTCTAACTTTTTGACTAATTAGAGACAAGTATGATTTGTTTGTTTGTTTGGGTTTGTAACCGAGTCTTGATTTGTTGTACACGGCTCGTTGTGATCCAAGTACCATATTTAGACACTTGGATCCCACATCGAACTTTTCAAACATTTTCTTGAGTAGCTCGACTTGACCCTTCAAGTCAGAATTTTGTTCCTCAAGTTTTTCAACTTGAGTTGAAGTTCCGACTTGAACTTGGTTAGTTGAATCACTCAAGTTAACTTGTTGCTTAAGGTGTTCTATTTCCTTAAGTAACAAGTTATTTTGTTTTTCTGATTTTGATAACTTTTTAAACAAACACTTAACTACTTTGAGCAGATTAGACTTAGAATAAATCGTTACCATATTTGGATCTTCTGATCCGTGACTTTTGTTGGACTCGATGTCGATCTCGGACTCGTCGTCAGACTCTGACTCGTACTCATCTTCAGACTCGGATTCGGACTCTTCTGTCTTTACCATAAATGCTATATGACTCAAGTGCTTTGGTTCTAGTTTTGTTCGGGGCTTAGCTTCCTTGTTTGGTCCTACATACAAAGCTAACCCTTTCTTGGTTTGACTCAAGTTAGTCTGCTCATGTAATATTAATTCACAAAATAGTTCATCTAATTTAATAATGGAAAGATCCTTCGCAACTTTATAGGCATCTATAATAGATGCCCATAAGGAGTTTCGAGCGAATGAATTAAGTGCATACCTGATGATATCGCGATTCTCAAGTTGATGGACGATGATATGTAGTCCATTGAGGATGTCCTTAATCCTCATGTGTAGTTGGCTTGCCGACTCACCATCTAGCATTTTAATATTTAGTAATGAATTTAATAAAAGATCACGCTTTATTACCTTTGTATCATTTGTCCCTTCATGTAGTTTGACTAACTTTTCCCACAAATCTTTTGCATTGTCGAAGGGACAGACTCGTTTTAATTTTTCTTTTGATAATCCACATTGTAAAGTGTTGAGTGCCTTTGAATCGATTTGTACTTTCTTCTTTATTTCTTCTGTCCATTCCTCTGGATTGTTGACTGATGATGTGTAGCCGCATCGGATAATAAGCCATTGATCAATGTCTGTTTTGAGAAAAACTTCCATCCTCTTTTTCCAGTATGGGAAATCACTTCCATCGAATAGCGGAGGACGCACGGTCGAATATCCCTCGGATTGTGCCATTTGTTCTTGCACCAAAAATTGAGAAACAAAAAGAATTTCCAAGACTCTTGTCTTGGGATTAGCAGTGCGAGATAAAGAAGAAAAAAAAACTTAAGAATTAAGGAAAACACTTTTAAAGAAAAAGAAAAAGTTTTTAAAGTTGCTCGAAAAACGGTTAAGTAATTTCAGAGCTACCAGGCTCTGATACCAATTGATAGATCGTTTGAAGTGATAGAGGGGGGGGTGAATATCGCGCCTTTTAAAAACTATTTCTTTTTCATATTTTGAAACTAAAGTCGTGCAGCGAAAATAAGAAAACAAGACAAGGTATTTTACTTCGTTCGGAGCCTAGTTCGACTCCTACTCGAAGGCCCGCGGTCCTTGACCGCACCGATGGGCAAAGCACTATAACCCTTCTTTCCGAAGTCCTTTAGAAAGAAGCAGATCGTACAAATGAGTAAGATAGTAACACCCTACTATCTTACTAAATAATAAGTACAATGCAATATGAAAATATACTGACAGTAATAGAATATGAAGCGCAGTCGGTACTTCTGGATGGAGTGGCTTATTGAGCTAATGAAGACGTGTAGCACGATCCGTACGCAAAGAAGAACTTTTGAGATGATCAGAAGAGTTATCCTTGCCTCAGACTTCGAACCTCATTTTATAGGTGCCTTGGGCGTTCGGTCGACCGATCCCTCTGTTCGGTCGACCGAACCCGCTACCTTCCTTCCTGGCTAGAGTATGACGCGGGCTCGATCTCTGACAATAACTGAACTTTATTGGTTCGGTCGACCGATCTCATTTTTCGGTAGACCGATTAGTTTCCTTTCCTTCTCGCCGAGATTCGCACTTAATGCTCCATTAATGTTTTTATTTGTTCGGTCGACCGAACCTCATTTTCGGTCGACCGATCATGCTGTGATACCATATTTCTGAGCCTGATCTGTTTTGCCAAAATTGCCTTTTTGGTCGACCGAACCTTTGTTCGGTCGACTGATAAAACTCCTTTTTCGGTTGACTGAACCTCCTGTTCAGTGGACTGAACCCTTTGTAAATTGAAGGTTTCTGAGTGCTGGACGCATGGCCGCTGACAGAGCCTGATTCTGAGTTCTAAGTCAAAAGTTATGACCATTTGAAGTCCAAAGGGTCATATGATTCTGCAACACAAAGTTAGTTCGATATAACAATAATATTCCTGCAAAACAAAGTTAGCACAGTTATAATACATGAGTAGTAATATGCATGAGTAATATAAGGCAGTAGAACTGTCTTGATCTCAACTTGGAAACCTTCCCGGTTTCTTCAGTTGGATCAGCGACCTTAGGTTGTTCCCTTCAGGAACCGACCTCACCGTCGCTTCGCCAGTTATTTACCTCACCCTACCTGCCAAACGTTGGGTCCTCCAGACCTGTTTAGACTTTACTGTCTGGCAGTGATTAGGACTTTCCCGATAGCCTGCACACTTAGCCAAATCATCAAATCATTACAAGACTTAACTTGAACCTTTGACAACATCAAAACTTAGGTTTGATTCTGGTGCAACTTGCACCAACACAATGCTCTCATCTCCCAGAGTCAGTCCAGAGGAGGGATCCTTGTCGTGCTACCATGCTACGTCACGCTACCCATGAGTGGACCAACGGAGCACTGGCAAAGCAAACTGCACACACCCTTCCTGATATACCACTAACCCATGATTGGTTGTGTGTGCAGATCATGTAACTGGCGATATGCTAAACAATAATGGAGCCGACAATCGCACAGCATGCAATCATGCAAGATGGTGCATGACACTAAGCATGTAAATTCTAACCATAATCACCTCCACATAATATATACCAAATAGGAAAATAAATCATACCATGACTTAAGTATCACAGATCTAAGTACACATGCTAGATAATAAAATCCAGAAAACTAGTCATATACTCAATGAAACCTAGTATGCCACTTCCTCTAGGATCCAAGGTACACATAGCAATAATCAAGAGATATAAACATGGATACATAACAGGAAACAAACGGAACATACACTAGGTAACAAATAGTGACATACCAAGGGCAAATCTGAGCATGATCATTACTACTAGCTATAAATTACTATGCATATCAAAGTGACAATAACATAAAAGATAAGTCAAGAGATACCCACCTTAAATATAGATCATGCCAACATAACTCTGTTAGAGTTTATACTAAAAGCCTAGCTTTTGTAAACATTTATTTTTGAAATAAAAGAATCACATTGGTCAAATGTCTACATTTATTTGTTAAGTGTAGTTGTTCAATTAATTTATATTGTAGATAACATGGTGTGTGGTGTCACACACAGAAGATCATGTTATCAGTCCTTTATAAATTATAAATAATTACTCACGACTAAGATGGGAAGGAACAAACCGTTGGAATAGTCATAGTGTAATTAAGTATTAGTTTATCTTGACTAATAAATTACACTAGTATACTCTGAGTGTATTGAGTAGGATCATTTAAGGTAAGTTCTTTTTATACTGACTTAATTAAAGAATAAGACCTTAGTTATTATGGAAGTGTGTGCTCTTAATCCTAATATAATAACAAGCACATATATTTAGTATTTATTTCTTTAACTTATCAAAGGGTGAGATTTAGCTCGATAAATCAATGGGCCCGATAAGTTGAGAAATGTATTACTTATTGTGTGTGTTGTTGATTATAGAAGGAAACAGTGTCTGTTAACCTACGCAAGTGTACGGAAATGTCGCAAGTAATATAAAAGATTATCGTATCCACAGGGACTGGAATAAGCACTAGAAATGTCTCAATGCGAATTAGCTAAACAACTATCCAATTGTTTCAAATGCAAAGTGAAGGTAAACAAATCTAATATTAAAGATCAACAAACAAGAGTTTAGTATTTTGGGTTATGATAAAGGGAGATTCTAGGAGTTTCGGTTTCTTTGTAAGATTTCTTGAATGTAAATGGTTCACCAATTATTATCCCTCAATTGCCAAACACTTGTAGAAAGTTGTCGGTTCTCTCTTGCAATAGATAACCGGCTAAGGACTAAGAAATGTATCTAAATATGATCAATTAGACGTGAACCTACGTTGTCCTTACACAGAAGCGCACCTATTACTCTGCCTTCCTCGGATATCAACATAGAAGCCCACAACTTATTAATCTATCAAGATACAAGAAACTAATCACAAGATCCATCCTACTCTCTTGAATATTCCTATTTCCTCTTCAAGATTATCTCTCAAATGTCCTTACACGGGCTTGCACCTGTCACGTGGATCCCTCGGATGATCAAGTGAGAGTTTATCTTTACAAAGTCCACAAGAAATCCAAACAATCAATCAAGAATGAGAATTAAGCACAAATCACCATTAATCATTCAAGATCTAATTGATACAAGCAAGACAATGTCATTGAAACAAGAAAATGGTAAATCCACAAGAGATTACATCAATCCATCATACAAATACTCCCTTAATCCTAGAATACAAGATCTACTCCATGAATCGAGGAAGAATACCCGAAGAAATAAAGATTACAAGCATTTCTTAAATCCCCAATCCAAGAAACCAAGAAAAGGGGGAAAGAGAAAACTTATCTACGAAGAAGCCTCGTCTTCGGATCCAATCCTCGCTCCGGAGTCGAAATCGTCAAGAACCACCCTCGAATCGCCCAGAAATCCTCCCAAGAATGGGAGGAATCCACCAAATCTTGCCTTCTCCCAAAGGGGGAGAGATCCCCTTTCAATTCATGAAGGAGGGTTTAAATAGAGGAGGAAATCGGGTGCCACACGGCCCCGTGACACGGCCGTGTGAGATTGTAACGACCCGCCTTCTACTACTAGGCTATAAGGCGAATCGCTACAGTTTAGTGCTAAACTATACTGTGCGGAAAACTGGGTAAAATAAAAATTTTACTAAACTATTGTAGTTGCCTCTGCTAAACTCCGTGAGGGTGAGACTTCATATCCCACTACCTTATAAATGTTCATAGCTATACTAAGGAGGTGGAACTAGGGTTTGGATCGGTCCCTTGAACGATCCACTGACCCCCCACGCTAACACTGGCTGGATCGGTCTGGGGACCGATCCAGTAGAGGCTGGATCGGTCGGCAGACCGATCCAGGTATAGCTGGTCTCGCTGGATCGGTCGGCTGACCGATCCAGTGGCACAATTCAGCCTCTGATCGGTCTGTAGACCGATCAGAGGTCTGATTTCGAGTCTGCACTCTGATTTCCAGCAACTGGGTTGTACCAACTCCACATACCAACTAATTAATGCATCAGAAACTATTCTAACCACATGTACTAACATTCTAACGGCATAAACTAGTAATCTAACTTAACATAAGACATAGTTTAGGAATTTCATGGCAACACGCAACTAAAAGTGCCTAGAACATGGAAACCAAAACCAATAAATAAAACGCTAAAGTAAATGCTAAGGAGTCCAATGCTCAATTTGCTACGTCCCCTAAGGACCTTTGATTCCAGTTCCATGCACACACATCCTCATCTCCGCATTGACCTCCAGCCTCCGCTACTGGTCCACTTTTCCTTTACCTTTATCTGCAGTATAAGAAAAGTAGTATCTGTAAGCTAAAAGCTTAGTAAGAAACCATCTACCTCACAAAATCATGCATACGATGCAATTATGATTTGAAAACATGCTATTCGAAAACATAATGAACAGGCTAGCATGGCATGGCATACAATCATATAAACATGGCATACTGAGCTAATCATGGATAGCATACAAACTAATTATAAAGCCCACATAGAGAACTGAACTGAAGCATAATGCTGAGCTAAACTAAACTAAACTGAAGCTGAACTCAACTCATCTAACATAACTGATTTTGAGTTTGGAAAACTAGTACATAATAAGTGAAAATAATAAACATACTGTTGGGCCCGGCAACTGTACTTGCTGTGCGCGCATCCCTAACTAGACCCGGGTTTGCAAGTCCCGAATTTAGTAGGGTCTACTAGGTTATCTAAACCTAGCGACTAGGTTATCTGAACCTTACTAGGATATCTGATCCAGTACAGTGCCACTGAAAATAAAATACTGATATCTATAGCTAATTGATATAACATGCTGTTTCTAGGTTATCTGAACCTAGAGCTAGGTTATCTGAACCTAGAGGCGACTGTGGGAGCCCACCCATTGGATATCTGATCCATATAAGATATAATAAGCTGAACTAAACTAAGGTACTGTTTTAAGTGCTCCTAATGCACTTAACTGAGCTATTAAACATAACTGAAGTGGTATTTAGCTACACCAACAATTTACCGAACACTTGGCGTGCTTCAACTCTCTCCTCTAATCGGGAGATCACCTCTAGGCACCCGACAACGTCTAGAATCTCCAACTAAAGGAGAACAACGCGTCCGGCCCGTCTAGAGGTGTTCAACTAGATCCCTACATCCTCGAGGAGGGTTTAAACACACCCTACGTGCCGAAAAACCTGCATATAGCTAAAACCAATGCGTAGAAAACCAAACGGAGCTATTATACCGCAGGTGAGGGGTCTCTTACCTCTTGATCGTAATTTCTTACGATTCTAATCGCTAGGAATTCCGGTGGAGACGACTTCTCGACGTTTCGCTCGCGTCCACGTGCTCTACTCGCGGAGGGGAACGTCCTTGTGTTGAAATCGTCGCCGGAAAGTGATCTCGGGACCCTAGGAGAAGAACCCTAGGTTCTCCTTGGTGTGGCGCCGAAAGAAGGAGAGGAGGGAGAGGAGTCGGCGTTGAGGGTTTGGAGAGGGAGAAGGTTGCCGAACCAAGCAAAAATAAACCAAACCCACTTAAACCTTCTATTTATATTAAGTGGTTAATTCGGCTAAACCCAACTTAAATATAATCGTTCCCCTCCTCTTTCAGCACAGCCCTGCTGGGTCAACTGGTTATGACATTGTCCCTCTAAATCATAGGTCTCGGGTTCAATCCCCGCCTAGGCCGTTTTACGCTTATATTTCTTTTTGCTACTTCCGCTACTCGGAAAATTCCGGAAAAATATCTAAAAATTCCAGAAAAATCCTAGAATATTTCTAAAATAGTTTTGAGAATTTTATTCTGGATACTTCTGTCTCATGCTGGCCTCTGTATCCCAAGTCGCCTCTGCTGCTGTGTGATTTTGCCAGCTGACTTTGACTAATGGTACCTCCTTGTTCCGTAATTTCTTTACTGCTCGGTCTATTATCTGAATAGGCCGACTGTCATAGCTGAGATCATCACGGACCTGTACCAACTGGGGCTCAATCACCTGGGTGGCGTCTGGAATATGCTTCTTCAGCATGGAGACATGAAATACATTGTGGACGGCTGACATCTCCTGAGGTAGCTCTAGCTCATATGCTACCTTGCCCACTCTCTTCGTGATAAGGTATGGTCCCACATATCTGGGAGCTAGCTTGCCCTTCTTCCCAAAACGCATGACTCCCTTCATGGGAGCTACTCTGAGGAAAACTGTATCCCCAACTGAAAACTCTAGGGGTCTGCGTCGTGTATCTGTGCTGGCTCTATCCTCTGGCGAATCTGCTGTATGGCTGCTGTGGTATCTGCTACTAGATCTGTCTGAAGCTCTAGTTCTTTCTGTTCACCACTCTCATACCAGCAGATTGGTGATCTGCACCTCCGCCCATAGAGTGCCTCATAAGGTGCTATGCCGATAGTGGCCTGATAACTGTTGTTGTATGCAAATTCTGCTAGACTCAGATATTTGCACCAACTTCCCAATCTAGGGCACAAGCCTGGAGCATATCTTGAGTACTGATTTACTCGCTCCGTCGACCATCCGTAGGATGGAAAGTCAGAATTTTAACTGGTGCCCATGGTTGGTGACACACTTCCGTGTGATGTAACTCTGTCTCTGTCTCAAATGATGGTTCGTGGGACTCCATGTAGTCCGACAATCTCCGATACAACTGAGCTATCTTCTCCATAGAGTAGGATATCTTGATAGCTAAAAGTGGGCTGATTTAGTCATCGACTATTACCCGGATGGCGTCAAAACCATTCGTGGTTCGGTAGTCCCACTATGAAATCCATGGAGATATCCTCCCACTTCCATTCGGGAATCTGAATTGGCTGCAGTGACTCTCTGACAGGAGAGACCGATGCTAACATATCTGGCGATGTCTCGCTTCATCCCGGGCCATCAAAAGCGTTCTTCTGGTCTTGATACATTTTGGTGGAGCTCGATGCATCGCATAGGGAGTCTGTGAGCCTCATCTAAAATCTCGTAGCTCCTCCCGATGGAACAGTGCAGTCTGCCAAAATACAACACCTACCGACACTCAATTCTCCACTTTCGATTACGCTAGCCCTTGCTTGATTTTCTGAATTTCGATCTGACTGAATATCACCAAGCAAGGTAGACTCTAAGGTCATAGTAGAGCTGTCCCACGATGAGCTCGAGACCGAAATCCACGATCTCCTTCTGTAGGATGGTAAGGTAGCACTGGATTTCTGCTAAGTGCATCCGCTACCTTATTGGCTTTCCACGATGGTAGAGGATGTCTATATCGTAGTCCTTGACCAGCTCAAGCCATCATATTGATTCTTCCGAGTGAAGAAGTACTTGACTCGATGATCTGTACACTGAGCTCCATATAAGTAATGTCTCCAAATTTTGAGAGAAAAGACGATCACTGCAAGCTCAAGGTCATGAGTAGGGTAATTCTTCTCATAATCCTTGAGTTGTGCTGAGGCATAGGCGATCACCTTGCCGCTTTGCATCACCGCTCCTAGTCCCAACTTAGAGGCATCACTATAGATGTCAAAGCTGCTGGTGTCGTCTGGTAGAGCCAAAATAGAGCACCGGTCAATCTCCTTTTAGCTCTTGAAGCCACTCCGTCCACCGGAATTTCCTTTCTCGTAAGAGCCGCTGGGAGGCTACCCGAGAAATCCTCTACAAACTTCGTAATATCTGCTAATCCCGAAGCTCCGATTTCACCGGCGTTCTAGCCCATTTATCGCTTCTATCTTGCTGGATCCACCATAATACCATCCTTTGAGATGATGTGACCGGAAGGACACCTGATCTAGCCAAAATTCGCATTTCGTGAACTTGTCTTCAGGTGCTCTGCATGTTCTTCCCGAGTTCTGAGTAGATAAGAATGTCATCGATAAACACAATAACAAACTTATCTAAATACTCCCTGAATACTGTTCATGAGATCCATGAATGTAGCTGGAGCAACTCGTAGTGTCCGTATCTGGTTCCGAATGCTGTCTTTGGTATATCCCTTCTTTAACCTTTACTTGATGATAACCTGATCTGAGATCTACCTTAGAGAACACCGATGCCCTTCACTGATCGAATAGGTCATCTATTCGGGAAGAGGATATTTGATTGTGACCGTTCGATGTAGTCTATGCGATGCTTCCATCCTTCTTCTTCACGAACAACACAGGCGCCTCCCATGGTGAGTGACTCATGAAACCCTTGTCAAGCGGACTCAGATTTGCTCAAGTTCCTTCATTCTGCTGAGCCATGGTATGGTGCCTTGAAATTGGATTTGTGCCGAATAAGCTCTATCTCAAATTCAATCTCCTTGTCTGGTGCAACTCTTCGGGGAAGACTGCTGGGTAGTCACAAACGACTCGGACCTCCGCTAGTTGGTCCTCTGTGACGACTACGTGCTAGGAATCCTGCATCCCGATCGAATTTTCACGAGAGAAACCTCTTGGCCTTTCTCCTTGGTTCCCTCGACGTGCTCGTTCCGCTTGGAACGTGACTTTGCTCGACTCGATAGAGGCACCGATTTGACCAAAAGTCCATTCAAGATAATGTCATAGTCGGTCATTTCTAGCACTATCGGATCGCAAAAGAGCTCCCGCTATAATGACCCGAAGGGCGCCATGATCTCTCCAAGCGTCGTCAAAAGCGAGTATCTCGGAGGTACCTCTAATTTTCGGAGAACATCCGGCTATATATGAATGGGTTGCCCCGGTATCAAATAGCACAGTTTGAAAAAATGCTAATCTGACTGTGACAACCGTCGAGGCATTGGCTACGTCTGGGTGAGTAGATCCTCGCATTCGCTAAAGCTGGAGGGGTGCCCTGGCTGATAAGTGGACCTTCTAGAGCGGCCTGCATCCGATTGTTCGGGCACTGCTTGCCCATGTGCCCTTCTTGTCCACATTCAAAGCATCCTCGTGTGCCCTTGCGACAAACCCTGGGTGGAATTTCCCACAAGTGACACACTTTGGATAACTGGGTCGCTTGCTAGATGGTCCTCCTTTTGAGTAACCTCCCGATTTGCGCTTGTTGTTGGAGTTCCCTTTCCAGTTGGAGCTGTTTTTAAGGTGGCTATCTCCTGTTGCTGTTCAGCTAGTTGCTGCTGTAACTGAGCCACTAATGCTGTAAGATCTGGAGGAGGCACTGAACTGCCTGCCTCTTGCTGGGGCTCACTGGCTAGTGCCCTTCTAGATGGGCGTCCTCGTGCCATTTCTAATGACATAAGGAACATATGTATAACTAATACTATCACAGTTATAAAATTTCTGATATCATGATTAAACTACCATGTACTAACAAGCACAAGCATATAACATGAACTGTAATTATAAGCAAGAAACATATAACATGAACTGTAGCTATAAACAAGAACATTAAGGAGAGTAGAGGTATCCTTACTTGGAAGCTGCAGGTACAATGCTGATGTGTGTGTAGGAAGTATGGAACACTGCTCTGATACCACTCTGTAACGACCCGCCTTCTACTACTAGGCTATAAGGCGAATCGCTACAGTTTAGTGCTAAACTATACTGTGCGGAAAACTGGGTAAAATAAAAATTTTACTAAACTATTGTAGTTGCCTCTGCTAAACTCCGTGAGGGTGAGACTTCATATCCCACTACCTTATAAATGTTCATAGCTATACTAAGGAGGTGGAACTAGGGTTTGGATCGGTCCCTTGAACGATCCACTGACCCCCCACGCTAACACTGGCTGGATCGGTCTGGGGACCGATCCAGTAGAGGCTGGATCGGTCGGCAGACCGATCTCTGATCGGTCTGTAGACCGATCAGAGGTCTGATTTCGAGTCTGCACTCTGATTTCCAGCAACTGGGTTGTACCAACTCCACATACCAACTAATTAATGCATCAGAAACTATTCTAACCACATGTACTAACATTCTAACGGCATAAACTAGTAATCTAACTTAACATAAGACATAGTTTAGGAATTTCATGGCAACACGCAACTAAAAGTGCCTAGAACATGGAAACCAAAACCAATAAATAAAACGCTAAAGTAAATGCTAAGGAGTCCAATGCTCAATTTGCTACGTCCCCTAAGGACCTTTGATTCCAGTTCCATGCACACACATCCTCATCTGCATTGACCTCCAGCCTCCGCTACTGGTCCACTTTTCCTTTACCTTTATCTGCAGTATAAGAAAAGTAGTATCTGTAAGCTTTCGCTTAGTAAGAAACCATCTACCTCACAAAATCATGCATTCGATGCAATATGCTTTGAAAACATGCTATTCGAAAACATAATGAACAGGCTAGCATGGCATGGCATACAATCATATAAACATGGCATACTGAGCTAATCATGGATAGTATACAAACTAATTATAAAGCCCACATAGAGAACTGAACTGAAGCATAATGCTGAGCTAAACTAAACTAACTGAAGCTGAACTCAACTCATCTAACATAACTGATTTTGAGTTTGGAAAACTAGTACATAATAAGTGAAAATAATAAACATACTGTTGGGCCCGGCAACTGTACTTGCTGTGCGCGCATCCCTAACTAGACCCGGGTTTGCAAGTCCCGAATTTAGTAGGGTCTACTAGGTTATCTAAACCTAGCGACTAGGTTATCTGAACCTTACTAGGATATCTGATCCAGTACAGTGCCACTGAAAATAAAATACTGATATCTATAGCTAACTGATATAACATGCTGTTTCTAGGTTATCTGAACCTAGAGCTAGGTTATCTGAACCTAGAGGCGACTGTGGGAGCCCACCCATTGGATATCTGATCCATATAAGATATAATAAGCTGAACTAAACTAAGGTACTGTTTTAAGTGCTCCTAATGCACTTAACTGAGCTATTAAACATAACTGAAGTGGTATTTAGCTACACCAACAATTTACCGAACACTTGGCGTGCTTCAACTCTCTCCTCTAATCGGGAGATCACCTCTAGGCACCCGACAACGTCTAGAATCTCCAACTAAAGGAGAACAACGTCCGGCCGCGTCTAGAGGTGTTCAACTAGATCCCTACATCCTCGAGGAGGGTTTAAACACACCCTACGTGCCGAAAAACCTGCATATAGCTAAAACCAATGCGTAGAAAACCAAACGGAGCTATTATACCGCAGGTGAGGGGTCTCTTACATCTTGATCGTAATTTCTTACGATTCTAATCGCTAGGAATTCCGGTGGAGACGACTTCTCGACGTTTCGCTCGCGTCCACGTGCTCTACTCGCGGAGGGGAACGTCCTTGTGTTGAAATCGTCGCCGGAAAGTGATCTCGGGACCCTAGGAGAAGAACCCTAGGTTCTCCTTGGTGTGGCGCCGAAAGAAGGAGAGGAGGGAGAGGAGTCGGCGTTGAGGGTTTGGAGAGGGAGAAGGTTGTCGAACCAAGCAAAAATAAACCAAACCCACTTAAACCTTCTATTTATATTAAGTGGTTAATGCTAAACCCAACTTAAATATAATCGTTCCTCCTCTTTCAACTCACACCTAGGGTCAACTTGGTGACATTGTCCTCTAAATCATAGGTCTGGGTTCAATCACTAGCCGTTTACGCTTATAATTCTTTTCGCTACTTCCTTGGAAAATTCCGGAAAAATATCTAAAATTCCAGAAAAATCCTAGAATATTTCTAAAATAGTTTTGAGAATTTTCGCAAGTAGAGCTGCATCCAGTGTCATTTTCCTTCCTTTACGTGGCTAGCACGGCGTTCTCCTCGTCGTCCGAGTACGGTGGCGCCCAGGCCACATGGCTACCACCTGGAACCTCTCGGATAGATCTATATCGCCATGTAAGGCATCTGCAATTTCTTCAAATCAAGACACAGGCGTGTGAGATCGATTGTGTCCTCTCTTCCTATTAAAACCACACTGCCTTGTGTGGTACTGGCCTGATGCTCTCTCCTTCAATTCCTTCCAAGCTTGCCCGAGCGCATAATCTTCACTTTCAACTCAGTATCGGAAAATAAATGTACAAAAGCATATCTCAGACCAAAAGGTAAATATGCTAAAGGAAAAGCTGAAGTATAAAATGCATAGATCATAGCATGCTCAAAGTATGTAAATGTGTAAAAAAAGCATATAAAAAGAGTATATAATCACGCACCCCATTAAAACTCTTTGCTTCGTAGCCTAAGCATTCCTGAAATTCATATGTTCTACAACACATTCATAAAACCTAGTGCACTTTCCTAACTCTATCAAAAGTTTCATTAACAAGCGTGATCATAGAAACAAGTAAAGTATGGTTCAAGCATAAGAATCTTGTGTAAAAAGTAACTCAACACCCTTCAAGTTTCAATCCATCCTAGTCAGTCAAGTCGTCATCAAATTTGAATTCCTAGTGTTTCCGGGAAAGACAAGTAACCAGTGATAGACACTTACTCACCATTCACTTGGTTCATATTTCTCAACTAACCCAAGGTCTCAAAGGTGTGCTCAATCTCAAGGGAAGCTAGACAGTCATTTCCCCAGTAACCTAACTCAGTCTCAAAGGGGTGACTTGCTAGATTCCACTCATGACAACTGTTTTTATATCCCTTATTTTTATTTTTTTTATAAGTGTTTGCATTGTGCAAAACTTATTCACAAATGTACTTTTAGCACACATGTTGGGATATTTTGATTTTTCCAAATGAGCTTTAATGATTTGAGCCTCATCCAGTAACCAAAATGAAAGTTGAGAAATCACCATGGAAACCAAGTACTAAGCAAACAAGATGAATCATGACTATTTCAATGACATCAACTATTCAAGCATCAAGCACAAGTGTAGTGAAGATAAAATCCTTAAGGTTGAACCAAAACTAAAACTCATCACCATAAGATTCTTAGCTTATTAATGCTTCCCAAGATAGAAAAAAGAACTACACAAAGTTTACTACTAGCATCATTCGAACATCATGAATCAAGACAATAATCATGCTAACATTTCACTTGAATCCAAGAAAGCATATAAGTGAAGATTTGATGTTCTCAAAAAAAAATTTTGTTTTTTGCCATGATTATTTCAAAAACAAGCAAAATAAAGCAACAAGCAATGAAAATAAGAACCAACATGAAAAACTAACAAAAACTAAAAACTGAAAACCAAACTAAACAGTACATGACACCCCCCCAGACTTAAACTTTTCATCGTCCCGATGAAATCAATATGGTGGAGGAGGTGGAAAATCAGGAAAATCAGGGAAGGAAAATGCAATCCTTTCAAATAACCAAACTAAATCATCCTTAAACCCCAAAGTTTCTAAGGTTTCAACATCAAGAAACCTAGTGCCTAAAAGAGGTCGTTTACATAAAGAAGAATATCTATACCGTTGCTCATCACTAGAGAAAACAATACCAAAATCATTAGAAATACCTTTAAAGCAAACATTCCTCTCCTTTCTTGCAACCACCTTCTCCTTCCCTTTTCTTGTGGCCGAAATCTCCTCAATCACGTTTTCCATGGAAGAAAATCAAATCTCCTTAAGAATAATGAGAAGGAAAAATTAGAAGAAGTAGTTTAAACCTTTAGAAATGGGAAAATAGGAAAAAGGAACGAGCGGCGGTACACGTCCGTGTGCCGCCCACACCCCGTGCCCTAATTCCCTAAGAAGATGTGGATCAGGTCGTGTGATATCACATGGCCATATTTATTTCTCATCGCACGGCCGTGTCTGTGACACGGCCCCCTTCTCTTTCTTCTCTAGATTCCAGACACGGGCCGTGTCTGGGACACGGCCTAAACCTCTTCTTTCAGGGGTTTCTTCGCACGGCCGTGTCTGGAACAAGGCCTCTCCATCTTTCTCCTCGGGATTCTTTACACGGCCGTGTTCGAGACACGGCCTAGACCTTTTTCTCCTCGGGAGATCCTACACGGCCGTGTCTGAATGACACGGCCCAAGCACTTCCCTTCTCTGCAACCTTTGCCTGGCCGTGTATAGCACACGGCCGGGCTCTGTTTTGCACCTAACCTGAAAACAAAATCAAAAACAAGTAAAAACCAACAAAATGAATTTATACTAGCTAAAAGAATTCAATCTGGAGGGCGAGGTTCAGAAAAATACAACCTTTGTACCTCTTCTATTTTCGTACCATGAATATATTTTTTCAGACGTTGACCATTTACCTTAACTATCCCAAAATCTTTGTTCCAAATATCTACAGCTCCAAAAGGATAAACCTTCTTTACCTCATATGGACCCGTCCACCTTGACTTAAGCTTCCCAGGAAAAAGTTTTAATTTTGAATTGAACAACAAAACCAAATCTCCTACATTAAAGTCTTTATGAAGAATGTGCTGATCGTGCCATTTCTTCGTCCTTTCTTTGTAAGATTTAGCATGCTCATATGCATCCATCCTTAATTCATCAAGTTCGTTCAACTGAAGCTTCCTTTTCTCCCCTGCTTCCTTTAAATCCATATTCATATTTGCAATTGCCCAATAAGCCTTATGTTCTAGTTCAACTGGAAGATGGCAAGGCTTACCATAAACTAATCGAAATGGGGTCATCCCAATGGGAGTTTTATAAGCAGTTCGATATGCCCATAAAGCATCATCTAATTTCAATGCTCAATCCTTTCTTGAAGTGGATACAGTCTTTTCCAATATGGACTTAATTTCCCGGTTAGATATCTCAGCTTGCCCATTAGTTTGAGGATGATAAGGTGTTGCTACTTTATGCTTCACTCCATATCTTCTAAGTAAGTTTTCAAACTGTTTCTCTATAAAATGTGATCCTCCATCACTAATGACTGCCTTTGGCACCCCAAATCTTGGAAAGATAATACTCCTAAATAATTTGATAATTGTTTTCGCATCGCACGTAGGAGATGCCACAGCTTCTACCCATTTGGACACATAATCTACTGCCACAAGAATATACCTATTCCCATATGAAAGAGGGAAAGGTCCCATGAAATCAATTCCCCAAACATCAAATAACTCAACCTCAAGAATGTAATTTAACATCGTTTCATTTCTTTTAGTTATATTCCCAGTTCTCTGACATTGATCACAAGACTGAACAAACAACTTAGCATCCCTGAATAAGGTTGGCCAATAAAATCCTGCTTGAAGAATTTTCGTAATCATTTTTGAACTACCCAAATGTCCTCCATAGGACGAAGAATGGCAATGAAACAAGATATCTCTAACTTCTTCTTCAGGTATACATCTTCGATAAATCACATCATTGCACTTCTTATATAGGAGAGGTTCATCCCAAACATAATTCTTAACTTCTGAAAAAAACTTTTTCCTTTGTTGATGAGAAAAATCCGGAGGTAACACTCCACTAGCAAGGAAATTCACAAAATCTGTGTACCAAGGAGTTTTCACACTTGATAAAGCTAATAAGTGTTCATCCGGGAATATGTCATCAATAGGTAAATCAAAATCCACCTCATTTTCTGACTTTTGAGATATTCTAGACAAATGATCCGCTACTACATTTTCAGCTCCTTTCTTATCCCTAATCTCAAGGTTGAACTCTTGCAAAAGTAAAATCCACCTGATTAACCTAGGTTTAGCGTCTTTCTTTCCAAGTAGATACCGAATAGCTGCATGATCAGTATATACTATTACTCTTGATCCTACTAGATAGGATCTAAATTTATCAATAGCAAATACCACTGCCAATAATTCTTTTTCTGTAGTAGAATAGTTTACTTGGGTTGCATCAAGTGTTTTACTTGCATAATGGATCGCATGTAAAATCTTATTTCTTCGTTGTCCCAAAACTGCTCCTACAGCAAAATCACTAGCATCACACATTATTTCAAAAGGAAGATCCCAATCAGGTGCTTGAATGACTGGAGCTGTTGTAAGAGCACTCTTGATTTTATTGAAGGCTTCAATACATTCGCTATCAAAACAAAACTCAACATCTTTAATCAACAGATTAGTTAATGGCTTGGAAATCTTTGAAAAGTCCTTAATAAAACGTCTATAGAAACCAGCATGTCCTAAAAAACTCCTAACTCCTTTTACATTGATGGGTGGGGGTAATTTGTCTATTACTTCCACTTTTGCTTGATCTACCTCAATACCACGCTCTGAAATTTTATGCCCCAAAATATTCCTTCCTTAACTATAAAATGACATTTTTCCCAGTACAACACTAGGTTTGTATCTTCACACCTTTTTAGAACAGTAGAAAGATTTGACAAACAAGAATCAAAGTCATTTCCATAAACTGAGAAGTCGTCCATGAAAACCTCCATAATTTTTTCTATTAAATCTGAAAAAATTGCCATCATGCATCTCTGAAAAGTGGCTGGAGTATTACAAAGCCCAAATGACATCCGACGATAAGCAAAGGTACCATAAGGACAAGTAAAAGTAGTCTTCTCCTGGTCTTGAGGATGAATTGGAATTTGAAAAAATCCAGAATATCCATCCAAGTAACAAAAGTAGGAATGTTTAGCCAATCATTCAAGCATTTCATCAATAAATGGTAAAGGGAAATGATCCTTCCTTGTTTCTTTATTCAACTTCCGATAATCAATGCACATTCGCCACCCCGTCACTGTTCGTGTTGAAATTAGCTTATCTTCTTCATTCTTGATAACAGTCATTCCTCCTTTCTTTGGAACCACGTGGACTGGACTCACCCATTCACTATCCGAAATTGGGTAAATAATCCCTGCATCAAGAAGTTTAATCACTTCCTTCTTTACTACCTCTTTTAAATTTGGATTTAGTCTCCTTTGATGCTCAATTGAGTTCTTGTACCCCTCTTCAAGTAAAATTCTATGCAAACAGAGAGATGGATTAATCCCTTTTATATCATCAATTGTATATCCAATGGCCTTTCTATGCAACCTTAACTCATCCAATAGTCTCTTTGTTTCAAACTCATTTAACTGAGCATTAATTATAACTGGATAAGTAGAATTCGGCCCAAGAAATTCATACTTAAGATTTGGTGGTAATGGTTTAAGTTCAAGTTGAGGTGGTACTATTTCTGGTAAAACTGGCTCTTGTTCTATCATCATAGCCTCCTCCTTAGCCATGCTTTCTTCTAAAAACTCTTCATTATCCAAAGACAGATCATCCTCCTTATGATCACCAAGACATCCCCCCTTTTCTGTTGAAAATGATTTTTCACCAAACATTTTTGATAATGATTCACAGCACCAAGGAAATAATGTTTGGAAATCGTTTTGATTCAAGATAAGCCCTTTTTCAACATCATCCTTTTCTCTAATGATATTCATTGTTAAGAATGAGCTATCTTGCTCTGCCCAATCATTGGAATTTTATGTAATTCTGCCAACTATCTCAAAAGTTTCTTCTAGACTTTTTTTCAAAAATGATCCTCCAGATGCTAAATCCAGTTGATTCTTATTTGAGAAAGAAAGCCCAACATAGAACAAATGCATAATTAACCATTTCTCAATTCCATGATGTGGACATAACTGCAGAAGAGAAGAATATCTTTCCCAGGCTTGGTATAATTTTTCTCCATCCAATTGCTTAAAATTTAAAATTTGACTTCTCAAATAAGTAGTTTTCCTTGGAGGGAAATATTGGTCAAGGAATTTTTGCTCTAACTCATCCCATGTTTTGATACTTTGCGACTTTAGAGAATTATACCATCTTTTTGCAGCATCCTTCAGACTAAAAGGAAAAGCAAGCAGCTGAACAATATCAGATGAAACTTCTTCATATTTCAAAGTATAACAATATCTATAAAACTCCATCAAATGGGAATAAGGGTTCTCAATCTCCAATCCTCCAAACTGAGTTTTCTGAACCATGGAAACAAAAGATGGTTTGAGTATAAAATTTCTTGCTTGTATGTTAGGGTAAACAATTGCTCCCATTTGTTTTGCATACTTCGGAGCTCCATAATCTCCTAGTGACTTGCACACCATGTTTAGATATTCTTGTTCTTCAATTTGCCTTTGCAGAATTCTTCTTTTATGGAAAGTTCTGTCAATCTCAGGGTCAAAAGGAAAGAATTCCCCTGCAAAGTTAGATCTTCGCATACATAAGAACAAGATAGCAAATGACAATTCAACAGAAAAAGAAAAATAAAAGAATCAAAAATGCAGAATTGAATTTGTACAAAAAGAATTAACAAGAAGTAAAAGTTATACAAGAAAGTAAAAACAGAAATTTAATGATTAGTTACAACTATGCAATATGAAAGGAAAACAAATGTTATGTTTAGTCTAACTCAATTGATAATTCCTAATGTTATAGCGCAGTCCCCGACAACGGCGCCAAAAACTTGTTACCCTCCGCAAGTGTACGGAAATGTCGCAAGTAATATAAAAGATTATCGTATCCACAGGGACTGGAATAAGCACTAGAAATGTCTCAATGCGAATTAGCTAAACAACTATCCAATTGTTTCAAATGCAAAGTGAAGGTAAACAAATCTAATATTAAAGATCAGCAAACAAGAGTTTAGTGTTTTGGGTTATGATAAAGGGAGATTCTAGGAGTTTCGGTTTCTTTGTAAGATTTCTTGAATGTAAATGGTTCACCAATTCTTATCCCTCAATTGCCAAACACTTGTAGAAAGTTGTCGGTTCTCTCTTGCAATAGATAATCGGCTAAGGACTGAAAAATGTATCTAAATATGATCAATTAGACGTGAACCTACGTTGTCCTTACACAGAAGCGCACCTATTACTATGCCTTCCTCGGATATCAACATAGAAGCCCACAACTTATTAATCTATCAAGATACAAGAAACTAATCACAAGATCCATCCTACTCTCTTGAATATTCCTATTTCCTCTTCAAGATTATCTCTCAAACGTCCTTACACGGGCTTGCACCTGTCACGTGGATCCCTCGGATGATCGAGTGAGAGTTTATCTTTACAAAGTCCACAAGAAATCCAAACAATCAATCAAGAATGAGAATTAAGCACAAATCACCATTAATCATTCAAGATCTAATTGATACAAGCAAGACAATGTCATTGAAACAAGAAAATGGCAAATCCACAAGAGATTACATCAATCCATCATACAAATACTCCCTTAATCCTAGAATACAAGATCTACTCCATGAATCGAGGAAGAATACCGAAGAAATAATGATTACAAGCATTTCTTAAATCCCCAATCCAAGAAACCAAGAAAAGGGAAAGAAAACTTATCTACGAAGAAGCCTTGTCTTGGATCCAATCCTCGCTCCGGAGTCGAAATCGTCAAGAACACCCTCGAATCGCCGAAATCCTCCCAAGAATGGGAGGAATCCACCAAATCTTGCCTTCTCCCAAAGGAGAGATCCCTTTCAATTCATGAAGGAGGTTTAAATAGAGGAGGAAATGGCGACACGGCCTGTGACACTGGTAGGTGAGATTCTGCCATGTCCTTTCCCTTCTAGCAGTATGTAGTAGTGTGACCTGCCGACGGGAGACCCTACTTCTCTGGAAAAGCTACTGCAGTCGTGGCAGGCATAGGCCAGCCACCACAGCCCTGCAACCTCACACGGCCGTGTAGATCTACACGGCCATGTAAGGCATCTGCTCTAATTTCTTCAAATCAAGACACGGCCGTGTGAGATTCACACGGCCATGTCCTCTTCCCTTCCTGTTAAAACCACATGGCCGTGTGTGGTACACGGCCTGATGCTCTCTCTCCCTTCAATTCCTTCCAAGCTTGCCCGAGGACGCATAATCTTCACCAATTTCGACTCCTGTGTACAGAAAATGCACAAAAAGCAGATCTCTGAACCAAAAGAGTAAATATGCTAAAAGGAAAGCTGGAAGTATAAAAATGCATAGATCAAGCATGCTCAAAGTATGTAAATGTGTGTAAAAATATTCATAAAAGAGTATATAATCTACGCACATCAGTGTCCTAGTAATCTAGGTTGAGAATGCCCCCAAGAGGAGTTCATAAGGATTGTCATGTTAAACCCTGCAGGTGGACTTAGTCCGACATGACAATGAGGTTGAGTGGTACTACTCTTGAACTAAGACATTAATTATAGTGAGTTATCAGTAACTCAATTAAATTAATGGACATTCAATATCTTAAACACGGGGAGATTAACACACTCATGATAAGAATGAGTCCATAATGTAATTTGGGATTGGTGCGATAGTGCAATAATAACTCTCTAGTGGAATGAGTTATTATTGATGAACTTGAGTTGTGTGTTCGGGGAGAACACGGGATACTTGAGCTCATCGAGAGGCCAAAACCAATTTCTTCTCTAGGTCCCTGTCGTAGCCTCAATGAAGCCTTAAATCCACTCATGAAAAGCCCATCTTGGTGTCCAAGAGGAGGCTGGCCCATCGCTTGGTGACCAAGTCATAGGGGTCAGCCACTTACTTCTCAAAAGGGGCCGGCCCTTTGCTTGGTGCCCAAGCAAGAAGGGGCCGACCACTATAATTCAAATTAGCAGAGGTGTTTTGAATTTTTAAAATCTTCTCTTTGTAGATAAACTACAAGTTTAAAAGAAGGATTTTAAATTTATAAAACTTTCCTTATTTGAATTAGGCCACATGGTTTAAAAGAAAGTTTAAAAGTTTTAAATCTTTCCTTTTTTAACCATCCTCATGGTTGTTGGAAAAAAAAAGGAAGGGAGTTTTAAATTTTAAACTTTTTAACCATGTTAAAAAAAGAAATTTTAGAAGAGAAGTTTTAGATTTTAAAACTTGGTTTTAATTTTTAAAAATTTTCTTTTTTTAACATCCACATTAGGAAATTAAAAGATGCTTGTAAAATTTTATAAGAGCTTTCCTTCTTTGCTTATAAATTTTTTACAAGATTATTTCCTTCCTTTAAAGGGTCGGCCACCCTTGCTTGGTGCCTAAGCAAGGGGCCGGCCAATCATTCAATCAATGATTGAATCAATCAATGGAAACAAAAGGAAAAATAAAGGGGAAAAGGAAAAACAAGAGGAAGATTTTAATTTTTGTAAAAAAATTTTCCTTATTTTCCTTGGGCAAGTAATATAAAAGAAGGGGAGGAGAGGCCTCATGGAAAATCAATTCTTATTCTCTTGTTGGAGCTCTCTCTTGTGGTCGGCCCTCTCTCCCTCTCTTTTCCCCTTGCTCTCTTATTTCTTTGTGGTGGTGGTGGCTGGATTTTAAGAGAAGGAGGAAGAAGCTTTTGGGTGGTGTTCATCTTGGAGGATCGTCTCCCACATGACGTCCAAGAGGAGGCGATGAATATGGCAGAAGATCTCGAGGTTATTAGCATACAAAGAAGAGGTATAACTAGTATTTATTTCCCGCATCATACTAGTTCTTCTTTGTACGAATTCCAAACACAAGAGGCATATGATTCTAGAGTTTCAAATTTGTGATTCGAGTTTGTTTTTTTAGTTTTTTGAATTTATGATTCAATTGTTCCTTTTGGTTAAACCTAATGTTATTTTAGGAAATTAAATATTTAATTTCATTAAGAGGTTTTGTTGGAGTGTATAATTAAAAGTTTAGCTTTTGTACACATTTATTTTGAAATAAAGAATTACATTGGTCAAATGTTTACATTTATTAAATGTAATTGTTCAATTATTATATATAGTTGATAACATGGAGTGCGGAGTCACACTTAGAAGATCATGTTATCGGTTCTCTATAAATTATAAACAGTTGCTGACGACTAAGATGGAAAGGAACAAACCATCAGAATAGACGTAGTGTAATTAAGTATTAGTTTATCTTGACTAATAAATTACACTTATGCACTTTAAGTGTATTGAGTAAGATCATTTAGGTAAGTTCTTTTTGTACGGACTTAGTAAAAGAACTAGATCTTAGTTATTATGGAAGTGTGTGCTCTTAATCCTAATATAATAATAAGCATGTATATTTAATATTTATTTCTTTGACTTATCAAAGGGTGAGGTTTAGCTCGATAAATCAATATGCCCGATAAGTTGGGAAATGATATTACTTATAGTATGTGTTGTTGATTATAGAAGAAATCTGTGTCCTAGTTATCTAGGTTGAGAATGTCCCCAAGAGGAGCTCATAAGGATTGCCATGTTAAACCCTGCAGGTGGACCTAATCCAACATGACAATAAAGTTGGGTGGTACTACTCTTGGAGCTAGATATTAATTAAATGAGTTGTCAGTAACTCACTTAATTAGTGGGCATTCATAATCTTAAACACAGGGAGACTAACACACTCATGATAAGAAGGAGCCCATAATGTAATTTGGGATTGGTGCGGTAGTGCGGTAATAACTCTCTAGTGTAATGAGTTATTATCGATGAACTTGAGTTGTGTGTTCGGGGCGAGCACGGGATACTCAAGCTCATCGGAAGGCCAAAACCAATTTCTCCTCTAGGTCCCTGTTGTAGCCTCAATAAAGCCTCAAGTCCATCCAAAGAAAAGCCTATCTTGGTGTCCAAGAAGGGTCGGTTCATTACTTGGTGACCAAGCAATGACCGGCCACATATTCTCTAGAAGTGGTCGGCCCTTGCCTTGGGCAAGGGGGCCGACCGCAATAATTAAATTAGAAAGGTTGTTTTTGAATTTAAAAAGAGATTTTAAAAATTTATAAAATTTTCCTAATTTAAATTAGGCCACAAGGTTTTAAAAGAGATTTGTAAAATTTATAAAATTTTCTTTTAAAAAGAAATATTATTAGAGATGTTTTAAATTTTAAAACTTGGTTTTAAATTTTAAAACTTTCCTTTTAATATCCACATTGAAAAAAAAAAAGAGTTTGTAAAATTTTATTAGAAGTTTTCTTCTTTTAAATTTTATAAAAAAATTTTCTTTCTTTCCCTTTTTGATTGGTGCCCAAGCAAGGGGCCGGTCAAATAATTAAACATCAACAAATAGTTGTTTAATTAATAAATCAATCTAGGATTGATTAATTAAAAGGAAAGAAAAATAAAAAATTAAAAGAAAATAGGAATGAGTCTAATTTTTTATAAAACTCTTTCCATAATTTTCCATTGGGAAACTAATATAAAAAGGGGGGAAGGGGAGGCCTTGAAAAATATAACAATTGATATTGTGTTGTCGGAGATCATTAAGTGGTCGGCCCCTCTCCCTCCCTTCCCTTTGCTCTCTTTTGCTCCTTTGTGGTGGTGGTGGCCGAATTCTAGAGAAGGAGGAGAAGCTTTCCGGGTGGTGTTCGTCTTGGAGGATCGTCACCCACACGACGTCTAAGAGGAGGCGAGGGATATGACAGAAGATCTCGAGGTTTTTAGCATACAAGGAAGAGGAATAACTAGTATTTAATTTCCGCATCATACTAGTTAATTTTTCTTTGTATAAATACCAAATACAAGAGGCATTCGATTCTTGTTTTTTGAATTTAATTTCAATGTTGTGTTCTTTTTCTTTTTTTTTCCTTGTGATTTGATTGTTCCTTTTGGTTAACCTAGAGTTATATAAGGAAATTAAATATTAACTTTCCTTAAAAGGATTTGTCTAGTCGGTGGTGGTTGCTCCCATATCCAAGAAGGCCAAGTGCCTCGCCATGCAGCACAGGAAGCCAATTTTGGAAACTAATATTTAATTGAATTTATAACCTAGGTGATTTGGATCAAACGTGTTAAGTTCCGCAAGAGATCCAAATCTAAACGTAAAAGAACATATAAGTTAAACCTGGAATCAAACGTGTTAAGTTCCGCAGGAGATACAAGTTTAAATTAAAAGAACACATGGTAGCTAGGAAAGGTTCAGATCACGTACAAAATTTTTTGTACAGTGGGGCCATTGGGTTTTCCGAGTAGCAACCAACAATTCATATCAGAACTAGGGTTTTGCTTCTGTGTATTTGGTATTAGTTTAATTATGCACATGTCATACATAATTTAGGCAGGTTAATAGTAGGATGTGCTAACTTTGTGGATGCAGGATCCAACTATTATGGCTTATAGTTATTATGTGTGTGATTGGACCCTTGGACATGTCAAGGGCATTTATTATGTGTGCATGATTGTATTATAAAATACAGCAGGAGCTGTATTTAGTTTTATTAGGATTTTATTTTTTGATCTAGATACATGTACATTCCTTTTATGGAATATAGGATCGATGGATGTAAATTTTATTTTATGTTCGATCTAGTTTCATGTACATTCCTTCGAGGAATATAGGATCGAAAAATGTAAAATTCTATTTATGTCGCGGATCGAATCTTGCAAGGCATGGAACCTTTTGAGGATCAGAGTGGCGCAGCGGAACAAGGAGCAAGATGGATGTGACAACTAGACCCGGTGGCGGTGGCCAAAGATGGCAGTAGCTCGGGATGACGACACATGGAGGACAACAATAGATAAAAGTCATAATAGTTGAAAATTAGTTTTTCTATTTATTGCTTTTGTATTGTGTTGTGTGTGAATGTTAGTGTACATGTTTAGTAGGCTAGCATCATCAAAATTCCTCACTTTAAATAACTAAGTGGGAGAGGAATTTATTTTAGTGAATTCCACGGTCTCCATTACTGGTTTGTATGTGATGCAAACAAACTTGTGTGTTGACTCTGAGTGCCTTCCTCCATATCGGATGAGTTTGTTTGCGGATCACTAGACCAAACTTCCATTTCGGATGACTATAGGAAATTAATTAAGAGCGTGTGATCTTCCCCATCGGAAGGGGCACAATCTTATTAATGGACTTAGTGTCAAGTAATGGTATACACTTAGGCACGTTTAATAGTATCCTCCCCATCGAAGTCACTGCTATTATTTGTGTGATCGAAGGAACCCAACTATTAATTTTATTTGTCAAAAAGTTAGGTTGACAAGATAATAAAATTAATGTGATAAACCCTCCTTTTACAAATGTTGAATTTGTATACGTCTACACTATCGTGGCATGCAAAATTCACGGTGTTTTAAGGTGTTGGTTAATTTAAAATAGTATTGTTTGAGGAATCAATATTATTCTAAATTTAGAGTTCTGACCAAAATTTATTTTGTGATTCTTAGGATGACTTTCAACCCACTGGCCATTATTTTAAAAGAAAACAGACTTACTGGTCCCAACTATATAGATTGGAAAAGAAACCTGGACATTGTTTTAACTGCTGAGGGCTATAAGTTTGTACTGTCAGATGAATGCCCAGAAACACCTAGCAATGATTCTACCCCAGAGGAGATTCAGCATCATAGTAAATGGGTAAAAGCTGATGAGATGGCGGGGTGTTACATCTTGGCTTCGATGTCAAATGTATTGCAACATCAGCATCAGGACTTATCAACAGCCTATGGTATAATGAACAATCTCAAGGAACTCTTCGGACATCAGAATCGGGCTGCTAGGCAAGAGGCAATGAGAAAACTGATGACAGCCACCATGACTGAGGGGACTCCCATGAGGGATCATATTCTCAAGATGATGGCTTACTTAAACGAAATACAAGTTCTTGGAGGGGAAATTGATGGGGAAACCCAGGTCGATATCATCCTCCAAACGCTGCCCAGAAGTTTTGAGCATTTTCGCCTGAACTATAATATGAATAAAAGGATGTATTCATTGGAACTTCTAACAGAATTTCAGGCAGTAGAAGGGTTGTTTCATCAACATTCTCAAATTCACTATGTTGAAAATGGTTCTACTTCTAAGCCGAAAGGCAAGAAGAAGAAGAAACCTCATAGACAAAATGGAATAAAGAAGCAAGGTCAAGTGCTTTATTTGAAACATGGACATTGGGAAGCGGGATCTCCTCATGGAAAGCAGAACAATAAAGATATATCTCATACTCTAGTAGTTGAAACATGTTTAGCGGTGTTATCTAACTGCACCTAGTGTGTAGATACGAGAGCCATGATCATGTCTGCAATTCTTTGCAGGGGTTCCAGGAAACGGCGACTATTTGATAGAGAGATAACTATGTACATGGGCAATGCTACTAAGGTGGCGGTGTTGCGGTGGGAGACGTCTACTTATCATTTGATAGGAATAGGAAATTGGTTTTAAGGAATTGTCTTTATGTACCCAATTTTAGAAAGAATTTAATTTCAGTTTCTAAACTGTATTTGGATGGATATTCAGTTTCCTTTAGTAACAATGTGGTTATAAAGAGAAATAAAGTGATTATCTGTTACGGTGCATTAGTTGGCAATTTATATACTTTAAATCCAATTTCTCCCACAAAAATAGAAATTAATGACACATCTTCTAACTCTAATAAGAGAAAGAACCGAAATGAACCAAACACATCTTTGGCATCTAAGGCTTTCATATTAACTAAGTAGGATTCAAAGGTGTGGCGATGGACTCTTGGGTCCATTAGAGTTGGAAAACTTTCCAACATGTGAATCCTGGCGAAGGTAAGATGACCAAGAGACCTTTAGGTATGAAAGCCAGCGTTCAAATTGGTTCATTCTGATTTGTGATGTCTATCCGACTAGAGGTGGCTTTGAATATTTTGTCTCTTTTAGATGATTATTCAAGATATAGATACATTTATGTGCCGCAAGTCCGGGTGCTTTGATAAGTTCAAAGAGTACAAGGATGATGTGAAGAAACGTCTAGGTAAAAGTATCAAGACACTACGATCTGATGGTGGCGAATACCTCTTAGGAGAGTTTAGGAATTACTTATCGAGATGCCGTGTTCAATCCCAATTATCCCGATGGTACCCAGAATGGTGTGGCGAAAGGAATAGGACTCTTATGGAGATGGTTAGATCGATGATGAGTTATTGAATTACCAAATTTGTTTTGGGGATATGCTGAAACAAGAGTGTACATTCTAAACTTAGTACCTTCTAAATCGGTATCTTCTCTCCGATTATGGGGAAGCTAGCCGCCTCAAAGACATATTGATTTGGGGTAGTCCAGCACATGTCTTGAAACAAGATCTTGATAAGTTAGAATCTTATGAGATGTTTGTGGGGTATCGAGGAGGAGCGGTACTATTTTATAGTCCTAAAGACGGAAGGTCATTATTAGATGCCCGCTTTTAGAAGAAGACTATATAATGGATCACAAGCCCGAGTAGTAAAATTATTCTAGAAGAACTTAGAGAGGACACGTACGTCTTCAAGTACCAAAGAAGATGAAGTACCACAAAGGCGCAACATGTGACACACATGATACACAACCATAGGCGGTGCCTCGTCATAGTGGGAGAGGTTGTAAGGCGGCATGAGAGATTCATGTTTTGGGTGAGTCTTGGGACTTGATCCCAGGCAAACATTAACCGAGACATATGATGAAGCACTCCAAGATATAGATGAGTATCTTGGCAAAGTAATGAATAGAATCTATGTATTCTAATAAGGTCTGGGAGCTTGTAGAACCACCGATGGTGTAAAAGCCATTGGATGCAAGTGGATCTATAAAAGAAGAAGGAGAAGGAAGAAGAGGACGATGGATAGGTAAAGGATATAAAAGGGACGCGAGGAGACCTTTTTAGTGCTATCTATCTTAAGTCTATCCGGATACTCTTATCCACCATTCGTGGATTATGAGATTTGGCAAATGGATGTCAAAGACTTTCCTAATGGAAGTCTTGAAGAAAACATCCATATGAAGCAACGGGGTTCATTGAAAAGGCAAAGAGCATCTAGTGTGCAAGCTTAATCGATCCATTTATGGACCAGCTTCAAGATCTTGGAACATCGTTAATGAAGTAAACCATCCATGGATTTATTCATGTTCAGGGATGAGTCTTGTGTATACAAGAGTGTATGGAAAATGGTGGTATTTCTTGTACTATCGTAGATGATATTTTGTTAATTGGCAACAATGTCAAGGTATTATCGGACATATTTGAAGGACTTAGGAGAATGTGCACACATCCTTGGGATCAAAGTTATAAGGCAAGAGAAGAATGTTTACATATCAGCTTTATATATAGATACAATCCTTGCTCGTTTTAGCATACAAAACTCCAAAGTTTCTTACCTTTTAGGCATGGAGTAGCCTTTATCTAAAGATGTCTCCAAAACATCAAAGGAGATTGAGGACATGAAGGAAGTTCCTTATGCTTGGATGTAGGAAGCCTTATGTATGCAATGTTGTGTATGAGACATCTATTTTGCCATGGGCATGGTTATGCATATCAGACAAGGACATTGACTAGAGCATTAAATAAAGTATAGAGAAGACTAGATTATATGATAGTTAACCAAGGAACTCATTGTCGGTTACGAGTATTGAGACTTCAGGAATAGGGACAACAGAGAAGTCCTATTGCTATGTGTTTACTGTGGGTTAAATAAAATGTCCCTCAAACTCAACCATGGAAGTCGGAAGTCCGGAAGTACCAAAGTTGTATGACCGAGACTAATGGACTTAGATGTGATTCTTGTTTGCACTAGTATAGTGGGCAGCTGATTCAAACTCGAAACCACGACCTTGCAAAAGTAAACATATAGGCGCAAGTACCACGACATCAAGCTCGTCGAGGAGAAGTTATGGTTGCCAAGGATCGAGGAACTCCGCAGATTTCACTAAGGCCCTTCAGTGGCTTTTAATCGGCGGGAGGATGATGATGGAATCGATGGCATATGAGCTTAGACTTAGACTTAGACTTTTAGTATATGAGTGTATACTTAAAAGTTTAGCTTTTGTACACATTTATTTTGAAATAAAGAATCACATTGGTCAAATGTTTACATTTATTAAATGTAATTGTTCAATTAATTTATATAGTAGACAAGATGAGAGAGTCACACTAAAGATCATGTTGTCCCTCTAAATTATAAACTGATCACAACTAAGATGGAAAGGAACAAACCATGAATTGTAATTAAGTATTAGTTTATCTTGACTAATAAATTACATACACTATGCTTTAAGTGTATTGAGTAGGATCATTTAGGTAAGTTCTTTACGGGACTTAGTAAAAGAACTAGACCTTAGTTATTATAGTGTGTGTGCTAATCCTAATATAATAACAAGCATGTATATTTAATATTTATTTCTTTGACTTATCAAAGGGTGAGGTTTAGCTCGATAAATCAATATGCTGTGAAATGATATTACTTATAGTATGTGTTGTTGATTATAGAAGGAATCTGTGTCCTAGTTATCTAGGTTGAGAATGTCCCCAAGAGGAGCTCATAAGGATTGCCATGTTAAACCCTGCAGGTGGACCTAGTCCAACATGACAATAAAGTTGGGTGGTACTCTTGGAGCTAGATATTAATTAAATGAGTTGTCGTAACTCACTTAATTAACATAGGGAGACTAACACACTCATGATAAGAAGGAGCCCATAATGTAATTTGGGATTGGTGCGATAGTGTAACTCTCTAGTGGAATGAGTTATTATCGATGAACTTGAGTGTTGTGTTCGGTGAGCACGGATACTCAAGCTCAGGAAAAAACCAATTTCTCCTCTAGGTCCATGTTGTAGCCTCAATAAAGCCTCAAGTCCATCCAAAGAAATGTATGTCTATCTTTGTGTCCAAGAATTGATTGAGGTTGGCCACGATGCTTGATGACCAAGACGGCTTCCTAGGGCATGAGCCGCATTGAATGGGAAGGTTGTTTTGAATTTTAAATTTCCTGAGATATTTACAATTTGTAAAAGATTTTAAAATTTATAAAATTTTAATTTAAAATTAAATTGCAAGGTTTTAAAAGAGAGTTGTAAAATTTATAAAACTTTATTTTAAAAGAAATATTATTAGAGATGTGTTAAATTTTAAAACTTGGTTTTAAATTTTAAAACTTTCCTTTAATATCCACATTGAAAAAAAAAAGTTTGTAAAATTTTATTAGAAGTTTTTCTTCTTTTAAATTTTATAAAAAAATTTCTTTCTTTCCCTTTTAATATGGAATGACCTTCTTGGTGCCTGCCCAAGGGCGTCAAAATTAAACATCAACAAATAGTTGTTTAATTAATAAATCAATCTAGGATTGATTAATTAATAGGAAAGAAAAATAAAAAATTAAAAGGAAATATAAACTCTTTCCATAATTTTCCGTTGGGAAACTAATATAAAAAGGGGGGAAGGGAGGCCTTGAAAAATATAACAATTGATATTGTGTTGTCGGAGATCATCAAGTGGCCGCCCCTCTCCCTCTCTTCCCTTTGCTCTCTTTTGCTCCTTTGTGGTGGTGGTGGCCAAATTCTAGAGAAGGAGGAGAAGCTTTCCGGGTGGTGTTCGTCTTACAGGAGAGGTATAACTAGTATTTAATTTCCGCATCATACTAGTTAATTTTCTTTGTATAAATACCAAATACAAGAGGCATTCGATTCTTGTTTTTCGAATTTAATTCGATGTTGTGTTCTTTTTCTTTTTTCCTTGTGATTTGATTGTTCCTTTTGATTAACCTAGAGTTATATAAGGAAATTAAGTTGCTCATATCCAAGAAGGCCAAGTGCCTTGCCATGCAACACTAAAAGCCAATTTTGGAAACTAATATTTAATTGAATTTATAACCTAGGTGATTTGGATCAAACGTGTTAAGTTCAGGAGATCCAAATCTAAACCTAAAAGAACATATAAGTTAAACTTGGAATCAAACGTGTTAAGCAGTGATACAAGTTTAACAAAGAACACATGGTAACTAGAAAGGTTGATCACGTATAATGCAGTGGGCCATTAAGTCGAGTAGCAACCAACATTGTCGAGTAGGTGGGTGGATGCTCCCATACCAAGAAGGTCATGTGTCTCATGTCTCACCATGTTTGTCAACAATTTAAAATAGATATTTAATTGAATTTGAACATGATCGTAATAAGGTTGATGCTGCGATCCAATAATGTTAAGTTACTTGGATCCAATATAAATTTTGGATCAGATGTTGGAATCACATAAGTTTCGTGATTCTATTAAAGAACACAATAGGTTGTTTAGGAAAGGTTTGACACTCATAAAATTTTTATGCAGTGGAATTGTTGAGGAACCAATCAGGAACAATCATCAGCAAATTTACCTACAAGCAAGGTGTGGTGTTTTGGTTTACATTATTTGCACATGTCATACATAATTTAGGCGGGATAATAGTAGGATGTGCTAACTTTGTAGTTGCTCTAACTATTATGACTTATGGTTCTTGTGTGATTGGACCCTTGGACACGGGTATTTTATTGTGTGCATGATTGTAATATTTAATATAGCAGAGTATTAGTTATTAGGATTTTACATTTTTTGCGATCTAGATTACATGTGTGCATTCCCATATAGGATCAATAAATGTAAAATTCTACTTTTATGAATCATATCCTTTGGTGGTACTATTGGAGCACGAGACGTGAGAGAAGCAAGATGGATGCGAATGCGACGGACCATATTATGGCTAAAGATGGTAGCGGCTAGGTTGACGACTGCGAAAGACAAGTGTGAGATGGAAGAAGCTATAATAGTTGGAAAATTAATTTCATTTTTGCTTTTTTTCTTTTCGTGATGCGTGTGTGAATTGATGTATGATATGACGTTAAAATTCTCACCTTAAATAACTAAGTGGGAGAGGGATTTTTAAAATAAATTCCACGATCTCCATTAGTTTGATGCAACAAGCTTGCATGTTGGCTCAGTGTCTCCTCCACAACGGATGGGTTTGTTGCATCACTAGATCAAACTTCCTTTATGGATGGTTATATTATATAGGGGTGTGATCTTCTAATCAAAGAAGCATCCTATTTAATGGACTAAGTATCAAGTAATGGTATACACTAGACACATTCATATTATCCTCCCAACGTCACTACTATTATTTTGTGTGAAAGGAAAATCAACTATTAATTTTATCTGTCATCATAAAGTTAGGATGATAAGATAATAAAATTAATGGGTAAAACCTCCTCTTACGAATGTTGAATTTGTATCGTCCACACTAACGTGGCATACAAAATTCACGGTGTTTTTAGGTGTTGGTTAATTTAAAATAGTATTGTTTGAGGAATCAATTATTCTAAATTTAGAGTCTTGACCAAAGTTTATTTTGTGATTCTTAGGATGACTTTCAACCCACTAGCCATTATAATGAAGAGAACAAACTTATCGGTCCCAACTATATAGATTGGAAAGAAACCATTGTCTTAGAAAGCTATAAGTTTGTACTATGCCCAGAGGTACACAATAACGGATTCTACCCTAGAGGAGATTGATAATGAGTAAAAGCAGATGAGATAGGGCGGTTTACATTTTGGCTCAAATGTATTGCAACATCGACATCAAGATTTACCAAGCGCTTGATATAATGAACAATCTCAAAGAACTCTTTCGATACGTGAGTCTGTAGGCAGGCAAGGCAATGAGAAAGTTAATGACATCCACCATGGGACACCGTAAGGATCGTATCCTCAAGATGATGGCTTATCCGACGAAACACAAGTCCTTAGAGGTGAAATCGATGGGAAACCCAAGTTGATATTATTCTCCAAATGCTAAGTTTTGAGCGGTTCACTTGAACTATAACATGAACAAAGGAGAATCTTTCGACGTGTGGAACTAAACCTGGCGGTAAGGTATATTTCGATAGTTCTCAAAATCACTATCTTGAAAATGGTTCTACTTCTAAGTCGAAAGACAAGAAAGAAGAAAGCAGTTGTTTCGATAAAGAAGGTGAATAAACCTCAGCAGAACCAAAAGCTTGAATGAAGAAGTCAAGGGCAAACCGCTTTCATCCGCAATATCGAAATTTGGACATGAAATATCCTCGTAGGAATCGTAATACAAAGGTATATCTCATTCTTTAGTAGTTGAAACATGTTTAGCGGTGTTATCTACCCATCTCCATGTGATGTGTAACTTTGAGCGCGAATCTAACTCTTTGTTCTAGGAAACCGACGACTTTTGAAGGAGATAATTGTCTACATGCTACTAAGGTGGCTTATTGCATAAATCTACTTATCTTTTGATAGAAATAGAAGTTTGATTTTAAAAATTATCTTTATGTACCCGTTCAGAATTTAATTTCAGTTTCTAAACTATATTTGGATGGATATTCTGTTTCTTTTAATAACAATGTGGTTATAAAGAGAAATAGGGTTATTATCTGTTCTGGTGCATTGGTTGGCAATTTATATACTTTAAATCCAATTCCTTCCACAAAGTAACAAATAGAAATTAATAACACATCTTCTATTTATAATAAGAGAAAGGAACCTTCTGAAATGAACCAAATATATCTTTGGCATCTAAGGCTTGGTTATATTAATTTAAGTAGGATTCAAAGGCTTATACCTGATGGACTCTTGGGTTCATTAGAGTTAGAAAACTTTCCAACCTGTGAATCATGCTTGGAAGGTAAAATGACCAAGAGACCTTTTAAGGCCAAGGGGTATAGAGCCAAAGACGTGTTAGAACTGGTTCATTTTGATTTGTGTGGTCCGGGCAAAAGTGGTTATGAATACTTTGTCTCTTAAGATTACTGGATACATTTACTTGATGTGTGAAAGTCCGAATGCTTTGATAAGTTCAAAGAATATAGGGTGATGTGGAGAAATGTTTTGGTAAAAGTATCAAGACATTACGGTCGTGGTGGCGAATACCTCTTTGGAGAGTTTAGGAATTACTTATCCGGATTCAATCCCAATTGTTCGCACTGGTACACCCCAACAGAATGTTGTGAGCGAAGGAATAGGACTCTTATGGAAATGGTTAGATCGATGATGAGTTATTGAATTCACAAATTGGTTGATATGCTCGGAAACAAACGATTCACGAATATGGTACCTTCTAAACCTCTCCTCCTACCGGAATTATGGAATGGACGTAAGCCTTGTCGAGAATCATATCCTGGGGTAGTCCAAACATGTGTTGAAGAGATCGATAGAATCATGCATGTAAGAAGTATATGCAGTCTGTGGGATATCCTAAGGGAACGAAAGGGGGTTTGTTTTATAATCCTAAAAATCAGAAGATCATTGTTAGTACCAATACTCAATTTTTAGAAGATGATTATGTAATGAACCATAAGCCCATGAGTAAAATTATTCTAGAAGAAATATGAGAGGACACATCTACTTTAGTACCAATAGTATGTACCACAAAGACCGCAACATGTGTGTCACATGATACACAACCGAGACATGTCTCGCGGTGGGAGGGTTGTAAGGCAACCGAGAGATTCTTGTTTTTGGGAGAGTTTTCGACATGAACCCGATCCCCGGACATATGATGAACACTCCAAGATAAAGATGCAGATTGGCAAAAGGAATGAAGTAAGAGTCTAGATATTCGAATAAGGTAAGCTTGTAGAACCACCAGATGGTGTAAAAGTCGTTGGGTGCAAGTGGATCTACAAAAGGAAAAGAGGGATGACAGGGTGAGAAGTAGAAACCTTCAAAGCAAGGCTAAAGGTATACGGAAAGAGGAATCGATTATGAGAGATTTTCACCGACTGCTAAGTCTATCCGGATACTCTTATCCGTTCGCATATGGATTATGAGGTTTGGCAATGGATGTCAAGGCACTTTCCCTTACGAAGTCTTGAAGAAAATATCCATATGAAGCAACCGGAAGTTCATTGAAAAGAAAGAGCATCTAATATGCAAGCTTAATCGGTCTATTTATGGATTGAAGTAAGCTTGTGATCTTGAAACATGTTTAATGAAGTAATCCAGTCATATGGATTTATTCATTATCGGATGAGTTCGTATGTATACAAGTGTAACGGAAATGTGGTGGTATTTTCATATACGATGACATTTTGTTAATTGGCAACAATGTCAAGGTGTTATCGAGATATAAGTATGGTTGTCCAAACAATTTGATATGAAGGACTTAGCGAATGCACACATTCTTGGGATCAAAGTCATAAGGATCACAAGAAAAGGATGTTGTGTCTATCTCAAGCTTCATATATAGATACAATCCTTGCTCGCTTTAGCATGCAGAACTCCATAAAGGTTTCTTACCTTTTAGGCATAGAGTAGCTTTATCCAAAGATATGTCTCCAAAGACATCAAAGGAGATATAGGACATGAAGGCGTTCCTTATGCTTGTGGGAAGCCTAATGTATGCATGCAATGCACAAGAGGATATCTATTTTGTCGTGGGCATGGTTACAGATATCAAAGTAACACTAGACAAGGACATTAGATGCTAAAGCATATATTAAAGTACCGAACTAGAGATTTTGTGGTTTACAGCCAAGGCGATTTATTCTCGTGGGTTACATGATTCTGGATTTAATGATAAGAAGAACAAGGCTACATATTTACTTTAGGAGGTGGAGACATTTCATTTAGGAGTTAATAAGAAATGCGTTGAGACTCAACCATGGAAGTTTAATGTATTCTCTAAGATGCGACAAAGAAAAGTCAGGGTCGTAAACTGGACTTAGATATGATTCTGGTTGCCCAAAATCATCATAATTTATTGTGATAATAGAAGTTGCAAACTCGATGGAACCACTGAAATGGCGAGGCACAAGTACCACCGACACGACGACGACGAGGAGATCGTCAGGCGAGAAGTCGATGCCAAGATAGAACCCGCGATCCTTTCACTAAGGCCCTTCGGATTTTGATCAGGCATGTAGAGGGATAAAGATGTATGACAAGATGCATGGCCTTAGTCTTTTAGTATAAGTGGGAGATTGTTAGAGTGTATACTAAAAGCCTAGCTTTTGTAAACATTTATTTTTGAAATAAAAGAATCACATTGGTCAAATATCTACATTTATTTGTTAAGTGTAGTTGTTCAATTAATTTATATTGTAGATAACATGGTGTGTGGTGTCACACACAGAAGATCATGTTATCAGTCCTTTATAAATTCTAAATAGTTGCTCACGACTAAGATGGGAAGGAACAAATCGTTGGAATAGTGATAGTGTAATTAAGTATTAGTTTATCTTGACTAATAAATTACACTAGTATACTCTGAGTGTATTGAGTAGGACCATTTAAGGTAAGTTCTTTTTATACTAACTTAATAAAAGAATAAGACCTTAGTTATTATGGAAGTGTGTGCTCTTAATCCTAATATAATAACAAGCACATATATTTAGTATTTATTTCTTTAACTTATCAAATGGTGAGATTTAGCTCGATAAATCAATAGGCCCGATAAGTTGATAAATGATATTACTTATAGTGTGTGTTGTTGATTATAGAAGAAAACTGCGCACAAGTAATCTAGGTTGACAATGCCTCCAAGAGGAGCTCATAAGGATTGTCATGTTAGACCCTGTAGGAGGATTTAGTCCGACATGACAATGAGGTTGAGTGGTACTACTCTTGGACTAAGACATTAATTATAGTGAGTTGTCAGTAACTTAATTAAATTAATGGACATTCTATATCTTAAACACGAGGAGATTAACACACTCATGATAAGAAGGAGCCCATAATGTAATTTGGGATTGGTGCGGTAGTGCAATAATAACTCTTTAGTGGAATGAGTTATTGTTGATGAACTTGAGTTGTGTGATCGGGGAGAACACGGGATACTTGAGCTCATCGAGAGGCCAAAACCAATTTCTTCTCTAGGTCCCTGTCGTAGCCTCAATGAAGCCTTAAATCCACTCATGAAAATCTCATCTTGGTGTCCAAGAGGAGGCTGGCCCATGGCTTAGTGACCAAGCCATAGGGGCCGGCCACTTACTTCTCAAAGGGGGTCGGCCCTTTGCTTGGTGCCCAAGCAAGAAGGGGTCGACCACTATAATTCAAATTAGGAGAGGTGTTTTGAATTTTTAAAATCTTCTCTTTGTAGATAAACTACAAGTTTAAAAGAAAGATTTTAAATTTACAAAACTTTCCTTATTTGAATTAGGCCACATGGTTTAAAAGAAAGTTTAAAAGTTTTAAATCTTTCCTTTTTTAACCATCCTCATGGTTGTTGGAAAAAAAGTAAGGGAGTTTTAAATTTTAAACTTTTTAACCATGTTAAAAAAAGAAATTTTAGAAGAGAAGTTTTAGATTTTAAAACTTAGTTTTAATTTTTAAAAACTTTCCTTTTTTAACATCCACATTAGGAAATTAAAAGATGCTTGTAAAATTTTATAAGAGATTTCCTTCTTTGCTTATAAATTTTTTACAAGATTATTTCCTTCCTTTAAAGGGTCGTCCACCCTTGCTTGGTGTCTAAGCAAGGGGCCGACCAATCATCCAATCAATGATTGAATCAATCAATGGAAACAAAAGGAAAAATAAAAGGGGAAAAGGAAAAACAAGAGGAAGATTTTAATTTTTGTAAAACTCTTTTCCTTATTTGCCTTGGGCAAGTAATATAAAAGAAGGGGAGGAGAGGCCTCATGGAAAATCAATTCTTATTCTCTTGTTGGTGCTCTCTCTTATGGTCGGCCCTCTCTCCCTCTCTTTTCCCCTTGCTCTCTTATTTCTTTGTGGTGGTGGTGGCCGGATTTTAAGAGGGTGGTGTTCATCTTGGAGGATCGTCGCTCACACGACGTCCAAGAGGAGGCGAGGAATATGGCAGAAGATCTCGATGTTATTAACATACAAAGAAGAGGTATAACTAGTATTTATTTTTCGCATCATGCTAGTTCTTCTTTGTACGAATTCCAAACACAAGAGGCATATGATTCTAGAATTTTGAATTTGTGATTCGAGTTTGTTTTTTTATTTTTTGAATTTGTGATTCGATTGTTCCTTTTGGTTAAACCTAATGTTATTTTAGGAAATTAAATATTTAATTTCGTTAAGAGGTTTTATCGAGGCAGTGGTGAATGCTCCCATACCCAAGAAGACCATGCGCCTCGCCATGTTTGTCCTGGAAACCGATTTTTGAAATAGATATTTAATTGAATTTCTAACATAGGTTGATTTGGATCAATAGTGTTAAGTTCTGCTTGCAATCCAAATCTAAACCATTAAGAACGAATAAGTTAAATTTGGAATCAATAATGTTAAGTTCCGTTTGCGATTCCTAATTTAATTTCTAAAGAACAAAATAGGTTGTTTAGGAAAGGTGACACTGTCATAAAATTTTTGTCAAGGGATACCCGTCTTCCATGTAGACCCCAACAAACTCCCATGTCAAAATGATCGTCTCAAACTACCTCCACGTCAGGGTGTCTGCGACTAGTGCCCTACAACAAATTATACCATTATAACCAAATCCCTCCATACATTAATATCTACCTAAATCCAAATCCAATAATGAAACCCTAATTGACTTCACCCAATCCACCCACTTCCTAAGGGTTAATTGTAACGACCCAATTTTCCTCATTAGGAGTTTTAAAAGTTCTTAAAAATATTTAGAAATGCTATAGAAATATTCTAGAGATTTTTAGAAATTTTTAGAGTATTTTTATGTAATTTTTGGAGGTCGTTTGGTATTTTTACTAAACGAAGGAAGTTTCGACAAAAAAACGTTCAAGTCGAGATTCGAACCGTGGACCTCGGACTTGAACCGAGCCTTAACCGAATCCAGCCAGCCAACTGTACCCAGCGGGCGTTTCTTATTAAAGAAGGAAGAATATTTTATTTAAGCAGTAGTTAATGAATAGAGAATAAATAGGAAGAAAAATGGATGCAACCGAGAATCGAAACCGCGGCCTTTTGACTCGGTTAAAAACCCGACTGACGAGGTGTTCAAGCCATCAGTTTTGTTTAAAAAAGGGTAGCGAATTTATTTAAAGAAGTTAACAGAATATTGAGTTATAAGAGAAGAACTTAACTTAGGGCTTGATTACCCGTGACCTAATTTCTTACCTCTCCTTCTCTTCGCGCGGTGTTGACTCCTCCTCTCGGGCGAAACCACAGCGAGGAGCTAGGGCTTCTCCGGCGGCTAGCGAGGGTCCAATCCGAGAGCTAGCTCCGGATTTCTTTGGTTCCTCACTTTGTTTCCGAAGCACACATGAACCCTAGAATCATTTCTTCACTGCACCGCAAGCTTTTCTTTCACCGTGAACCCTAGTTTTCGGTTGGTATGTACATTAAGGTGCTTTAGTGCTTAAAACTTAGTATTATGAAGTTGTGGTGATGAATGCAATTTTATTGGTTTGCTGCTGTGGGTTTGTTAAAGAAGAGGAGAAGGGATTTGAATGGATTTAGCAAGTTGTTTAGACTTTTCCTTACTGTTTAGATTTTTCCTATGCTATTTAGATTTTTCCCTTGCTGTTTAATTTTCATTTGCTGTTAGTTAAGCATGATCAGTTTACCATTTTACTAATATTCGAGCATGAGCAGTTTTCTTTTAAAGCACTCAGTCCTAGTTTCGGTTTGATGCCAGGCAAGGAACATGGAACGGTTTAGATTTTTCTTCGAGCATGTAGTTTCATGTTGTGGTCATTGCGATGAATAGAAATGCTTATATACATGTAGTATCTCAGTTTTTGGTTGTTCTCTTCTTTGCTGCCATGTGTAGGAATAGGCTTCTAAATAAGCATGCAGTAGAGCTGTTTTATGTTGTTAGCATTCCAGTTGTTTAGTTTTTGATATAGATCCTTCCTTATTAGTTTTTATGAAGGCAGATTTCAAATTTATGTAGCTTCAATGAGTAGGAACAGCTATATAAGTCCACATTGCAGTTTTGATTTTTCCTTTGCATTTTAACCAGGCTGAATAGCTTTTGTTCTAGCATGCTTAAAGATTTCAGAATTGTTTTCCTTTGTTTTAAATATGTTGTAGCATGTTTGAAGAAGTTAGATTTGCTTTCTTTTGATTTGTTTCTGATGTAGCATGCTTATAGAAGTCAGATTTTCTTTCCTTTGATTTAATTATGTTGTAGCATGCCTATATTCTTTTTAAGAGTTTAAGAAAAATATAAGAAAGATAAAGAAAAGAAAGAAAAAGGCTTAAGTAGATCCCAAAGTCAAGACTTTAGGATTTTGCACACAAGGTGAAAATGCCGAGGAATTATATAGAAGTATTAAAAGATAACAAGTATTTTCCTTTATCATCTGTGCACTCGGCCGGACTCTCGGTTGTCCTTGGGTTGGCATAGTCCCTAGGCTTAGATAACCTAGTAGTAATGGCACGATTCGAGAGAGTTGAGAGGGTTGCCAAATGGTGCCAAATGGGTCGTCGTTACAAAAGTAAAAGCAAAGTTTGTTTGCGCCCAAGAGAAGTTGATTACTATTTTGAAGTATTATAAGTATAATTTTTTGAACAAGTAAAGCAAGTTTTACATAAGTATAAAGTATTAAAGAATAAGTTTTAAACAAGTGAATTAAAGAATAAGTTTAGAACAGATGAATTAAGTTTCACTTTATTTTAAAATCAACAAGTTGAGTTTTTTTTTTATGCTAGCATGTTATTTAGATTAGCTTACTGTTCTTTGCTATTTTCTGAGCATGAGTAGCTTTACATGTTTAGCATTTCAGCATGTCTTATTCTTTTATTAGTAGATGAGCATGAGTAGTCTTCAGTAAGTAATCAGTTAGATCATGTTATAGATAAATGTACATGCATATCGAGATTTTGTGAGTTAGATAGCGCTTACTAAACATTTTGCTTATAGTTTGTATTTCCTCTTACTGCAGATACAGGAAAAGAAAAGTGTTAGCAAAGGAAGGCGACAAGGAGGTGCGGATCGATGTGTGATGCCAGGACTATGGAGAGACCTGGGAAGTTTTGAGTTTTCATGTTTAGTGGATAGAAATAGTTGAGTTATACCTTATGGGTTATGTCTTTTTTGATTGTATTTTCATACCGCATTGTTAGTTTGGTTATTTTCCACTGTTGGAGTTTTATTCATTTGTTATTGCTAGAATAGTTATTTTTTTTTAGTTGTTGTGTCTTATAAACTGCGTGGTTGTTTGATAAATGTTCTAGCCGCCTGTGGCTGTGTATATTATGTTATGTATTAATGATTATGGCCACCAGTACATGGGAGACTCTGCCGAAATTTTTCGGTAGGGATTCCATGTGATTTTTAATTATACCGGTTAAGTAGAGTTAGTAGTTAAGTAACGGTCACTCTTAGAGAGTAGTAGAGTATTAAGAAGGGTGGTCGTTACAGTTAGTATCAGAGCAGTTCCCATTCTCCAGCATCACACATCAACACCATCCTTGCCGTCTTCAAGTAAGAAAGTATTTAATTTTTCTTTTATGCTTATTAATTGCGGTATAGAATATCTGCTTATATGCAGTTAAGTAAGAAGAAAATTCTTGTTTTATTGCTTTCTATGTTTGGATACATATGCTTAGGAAGAATAGAGATGATTTTAGTTTTGTTCTCTCCTACATAATTAGATGTCAAGAAGAGGGCGCCGTGCTCTGCTACCGAGAATCGAGCACGGAGAACGAAGAGCCCGAATAGCTGAACCAAATCTTTCCAAAGTTGTTGCTCAACTCCAGACAAGTGGCGGAGCACAAGAACGAGTAATCGTCAATCTGATGATGAATCAGGCCTCGATCCTCACTCCTCCAACTATTAATGTGGAGACTCAGAGGACCAGTTCCACCGACCACTGGACGTCCCACCTTAGAAGACAAAAGCCTACCCCGTCTGGTAGAAGTCCTTTAAGAAATTTCTGCACGATGAGCCACAGGATGCTCGGGCTTGGTTTAAGACATCGAGAGCACCATGGAGCTTTTGGTGCCGAAGTCGAGAAAGTCAAGTGTGCCTCTTTCTACCTGTCAGGTGATGCTCGTATGTGGTGGGTGAGAGTTAAGAGCAAGAGGTTGGTCAATCGGATGAGCTGGGCTAACTTCGAGACAGAGTTTTACGAAGAATTCTTCCGTCAATGGATCACTAATAAGCATTTTGAGGAGTTTATAGAATTCAGACAAGGTGACCTGTCGGTGGAAGAAGCAAATAAGAAATTCAATAGGCTAGCCCGTCTCTGTCCAGAGTTAGTAAGTACGGAAAAGGAACGAGTCAGAATGATGCTCAGGAACTCACCCGCCCCAGACTGGCGAAGAGCTAGTTAGCAGAGCATTAGTCCCTGAGCACTATCTGGACAGCATCAAGGCGCAACAAGCGCAACACAAGCCGGTCAAGATGGAGGACAAGATAGCAGGGAGTCAGAAGCCCCAGGCAAGTGAGCAGAACGGAAAGGGTAAAGATAATAAAAGGAAATGATGGAATACAGGGGATAGCCAAGAGGGAGGTCCAGCAAACAAGCAGACCAAGTTTCCTCCCTGCCCTAAATGTGGGAAGATACATCCAGGAGCCTGTCTTTTGGGAACAACCGGATGTTATTCCTGTGGCCAAGAAGGACATCTAGCTAAGGCATGTCCTAACAAGTTTAAGGCACCTCAGCCACTGTCAGTGCAATATGGAGACGAGCCTGCACAGTTACACCACATGACAACATCATTAGAGGGACCCTATCTCAGTCAAGGACAGTTGGAACCAATGCCAAAGTATTTTCTCTCACTAAGGAAGAAGCTGCCGGTACCTCCACGGTAGTCACAAGTCAAATACCTACCCTTTAGCATTTAGCTACCATCTTATTTGATGCTGGTGCTACCCACTCTATTGTATCAATTTCTTTTGCCAAATTTAACAAGTACTCACTGTCCAGAATTATTCTAAGTTCGAGGATGAACTTTTTATAAGGTATGGGGGATTGTAACGACACAAATTTCCTCATTTTGGGTTCTAATAGAGTCACCCAAAGCCGTAGATCCGTGCAAAGATTCGTAAACAAAACTTTTCGAAAAACCTTTTCTTGTACGAGTTTGTAAAACCTTTAGATCTACACTAGATAAGGGTTATACCTTCGAAGCGTGCCTTTCGCTTATCCCGCTCGTCCAAGGAGTTGCCGGATCTCTAGACCGTCAAGCGTCGGTCCTCTAGAAGTATCCACACGGACACGTAGGTAGAGAAAACCTCACACAAAGGTGTGCTAGCACCTTGGTGAGATTCGGCCAAGCAAGGAGGAGAGGGAGAGGGAGAGCTTGAGAGGAAGAAGGAGGAAGATTCACCACACTTGAATGAAATGAATGAAAAATCAATCCCAATTCAAAAGTGGTCGGCCACTTCTCATCAAGTGTAACTCCCCATTAAATGCAATTAATATGAAGTTAATAAGAAAATGGCTTTGTAACTTCCATGAGGTGGCACACCATGATGATGTGGAACATCATCATTGGTCCACCTAATGCCAACTCACCAATGAGGTGGCAAAAGGTCAAGTCAAAATTGACCTTTGGCCTTCCTTCTCTAGTCAAGTCAAACTTGACCCAATCTCTACCATGGTTGATCTAATCCAACCATTTGATTCGAGCCAACTTAATATAATGAATCTAATTCATTAAATTAAATTGATTTAATAAGTTATAATCTAAATTAGACTCATTAAATACATGAATCAACTTGAGTCGAACTCAAGTTAGCCCAATTAGGATTACTCTTAATCCAATTTGATTTATCAAATGAATCTAATCCTCTTGGTTCATCATATGAACCTAATCTCCATCTAATTGTCCTAAGTGGGTGACTCTATAGGTTCTTGTAACGTTGGCAATGCCCTAAACCCATTTAGGAGCATAAGTAATGAGCGGTATCTAGCAACACATCATTACTACCCAAGTTACAAGAATGTTGAGATCCAACATCACCTTGTGACTACTAATTGCGACTCCTCACAATATGTGACATTGTCCTTCTATCCTAGACATCTAGATTGATCAATGTGAGGCATAGACCGTGTCATCCTCTAATCAATCTAAATCTTGAACTCCAAGTAGACTCACTCGATCAAATGAGCTCAACATCTAATGTTGACTCATTTGGGCATGGCCATGCACTTAGTGATCTCACTCTATCAAGAATAGCGATGTCGCTCCCGTCATATGGGAGGGATAGATCTCATCTACATCAATCACATCCCTCTGCATAATTCGTTACATACCCAGTAATCACCTTTATAGTCCACCCAGTTACGGGTGACGTTTGACGAAACTAAAGTACATAACTCCTTATGTAGAGATCCATGGTGACTTCAGGTCTAAGGACTAATAGTCATACTAATAGCCACATGAGAAAGTATATGACACTCATATAACGATCCATGATACTTTCTCATGGCGGGTCATTCAGTATACATTCTCTAATGCATAGCCATGTGTCAGCTTGATATCTCTATATCCATGACTTGTGAGATCAAGTCATCGAGATGACCTACATGCTAGTCTTATTGTATTAACATTGTCCCTGAATGCTAATACTCGACTAGGAATGATTTAGAGTAGTGTTCCCTATATCATCTCACTATCGATTCAACTAATCGATTAATATAGGTATGAACCTTCTACTCAAGGACGCTATTATACTTAGTCTATTTGGCACTAATATAAATAAGTATAATAACCAAACAAATGCCTTTATTAATATACAAGAATATGATATACATGAGTCCATACAATCATCAAATGATTGGCTCTAGGGCTCTAACTAACAATAATGACCCAATTTTCCTCATTAGGAGTTTTAAAAGTTCTTAAAAATATTTAGAAATGCTATAGAAATATTCTAGAGATTTTTAGAAATTTTTAGAGTATTTTTATGTAATTTTTGGAGGTCATTTGGTATTTTTACTAAACGAAGGAAGTTTCGACAAAAAAACGTTCAAGTCGAGATTCGAACCGTGGACCTCGGACTTGAACCGAGCCTTAACCGAATCCAGCCAGCCAACTGTTCCAGCGGGCGTTTCTTATTAAAGAAGGAGAAATATTCTATTTAAGCAGTAGTTAATGAATAGAAAATAAATAGGAAGAAAAATGGTTGTAGCCAAGAATCGAAACCGCGGCCTTTTGACTCGGTTAAAACCCGACTGACCGGGTGTTCAAGCCATCGGTTTTGTTTAAAAAAGGGTAGCGAATTTATTTAAAGAAGTTAACAGAATATTGAGTTATAAGAGGAGAACTTAACTTAGGGCTTGATTACCCGTGACCTAATTTCTTACCTCTCCTTCTCTTCGCGCGGCGTCGACTCCTCCTCTCGGGCGAAACCACAGCGAGGAGCTAGGGCTTCTCCGGCGGCCAGCGAGGGTCCAATCCGAGAGCTTTTCGCCTCTTCACGATCCTCTCGGCGAGGTGGACGCATAGGCACAAGAAGAGGTCAGGAACTCAAGCACTTCAGCAACCCTATAAGCCCTTTTCTCCTTCGGTAGAGAGTCTAAGAATGTGAGGTAAGTTGCTACTCACCTGCAGTAGGATAGCTCTGGATTTCTTTGGTTCCTCACTTTGTTTCCGAAGCACACATGAACCCAGAATCGTTTCTTCACTGCACCGCAAGCTTTTCTTTCACCGTGAACCCTATTTTTCAGTTGGTATGTACATTAAGGTGCTTTAGTGCTTAAAACTTCGTATTATGAAGTTGTGGTGATGAATGCAATTTTATTGGTTTGCTGCCATGGGTTTGTTAAAGAAGAGGAGAAGGGATTTGAATGGATTTAGCATGTTGTTTAGACTTTTCCTTACTGTTTAGATTTTTCCTATGCTGTTTAGATTTTTCCCTTGCTGTTTAGTTTTCATTTGTTGTTAGTTAAGCATGATCAGTTTACCATTTTGCTAATATTCGAGCATGAGCAGTTTTCTTTTAAAGCACTCAGTCCTAGTTTCGGTTTGATGCCAGGCAAGGAACATGGAACGGTTTAGATTTTTCTTCGAGCATGTAGTTTCATGTTGTGGTCATTGCAATGAATAGAAATGCTTATATACATGTAGTATCTCAGTTTTTGGTTGTTCTCTTCTTTGCTGCCATGTGTACGAATAGGCTTCTAAATAAGCATGCAGTAGAGCTGTTTTATGCTGTTGGCATTCCAGTTGTTTAGTTTTCAATATAGATCCTTCCTTATTAGTTTTTATGAAGGCAGATTTCAAATTTATGTAGCTTCAATGAGTAGGAACAGCTATATAAGTCCACATTGCAGTTTTGATTTTTCCTTTGCATTTTAACCAGGCTGAACAGCTTTTGTTCTAGCATGCTTAAAGATTTCAGAATTGTTTTCCTTTGTTTTAAATCTGTTGTAGCATGTTTAAAGAAGTTAGATTTGCTTTCTTTTGATTTGTTTATGATGTAGCATGCTTATAGAAGTCAGATTTTCTTTCCTTTGATTTAATTATGTTGTAGCATGCCTATATTCTTTTTAAGAGTTTAAGAAAAATATAAGAAAGATAAAGAAAAGAAAGAAAAAGGCCAAAATCTTAAGTAGATCCCAAAGTCAAGACTTTAGGGATTTTGGCACACAAGGTGCTAAAGAAAATGCCGAGGCATTATATAGAAGTATTAAAAGATAACAAGTATTTTCCTTTTATCAGTGGCACTGTGCTAGACTCTCAGTTGTCCTTGGGTTGGGTTCCCATAGTCATCCCTAGGTTTAGATAACCTAGTAGTAACGGCACGGCCGACGGTCGACGGTCGACGACCCGAGGGTCGCCAAATGGGCCGCCAAATGGGCCATCAAATGGGCCGCCAAATGGGTCGGGTCATTACAAAAGTAAAAGCAAGTACAGTTGCCGGGCCCAAGAGAAGTTGATTACTATTTTGAAGTATTCTAAGTATAAGTTTTTGAACAAGTAAAGCAAGTTTTACATAAGTATAAAGTATTAAAGAATAAGTTTTAAATAAGTGAATTAAAGAATAAGTTTAGAACAGATGAATTAAGTTTCACTTTGTTTTAAAATCAGGAAGTTGAGTTTTCTTTTATGCTAGCATGTTATTTAGATTAGCTTACTGTTCTTTGCTATTTTCTGAGCATGAGTAGCTTTACATGTTTAGCATTTCAGCATGTCTTATTCTTTTGTTAGTAGATGAGCATGAGTAGTCTTCAGTAAGTAATCAGTTAGATCATGTTATAGATAAATGTACATGCATATCGAGATTTTGTGAGTTAGATAACGCTTACTAAACATTTTGCTTATAGTTTGTATTTCCTCTTACTGCAGATACAGGAAAAGAAAAGTGTTAGCAAGGGAAGGCGACAAGGAGGTGCGGATCGATGTGTGATGCCAGGACTATGGAGAGACCTGGGAAGTTTTGTAACGCCCGAAAATTCTCAAACTTGCATTAGAATTATTCTACGATTTTTCTGGAATTTTTAGATATTTTTCCGGAATTTTCCGAGTAGCGGAAGTAGCAAAAATAAATATAAGCGTAAAACGGCCTAGGCGGGAATCGAACCGAGACCTATGGTTTAGTGGACAAGGCCAATAACCAGTTGCTGAAAGAAAGGAGAACCAAATATATTTATATTAGAGTTGGGTTCATTAAACCACTTAATATAAATATAAACTTGAGTAGGGTTTGGGTTTAGTAATCGATTCGGCACCTCCTCACCTCACGCAACTTTTCCCTCTCCAAACCCTCAACGCCGACACCTTCTTCCTCCCCTTTCTCTCTCGGCACACCAAGCCCCAAGGGCTCAAGGGAGCACCTTCCGGCGACGACTCCAACACGGAGAAGGTTCTTCTCCGCGAGAGGAACGCAAAGACGTGAGCGGTTCGTCAAGAAGGTCATCTCCACCGGAGTTCTAGCGAATAGAATCGTAAGAAATTACGAATAGGAGGTAAGAAACCCCTCACCTGCAGTATAATATCTCCGTTTGGACTTTCTATGCATTAGATTAGTAATATGTAGATTTTGTTGACATGTAGGGTGTTTTAACCCTCCTCTCAGATTTAGGGATTTAGTTAGCACCTTTAGATGGGCCGAACACGTTTATTCTCCTTCAGTTGGAGGTCATAGACGCTGTTGGGTGCCTAGAGGTGATTTCCCTAAGGGAAAGGAGGGTTTAGGCACACCAAGTGTTCGATAAAATGACTAGACCAGCTAAAATGCAACTTAGGCATTTTAAACAGCGTAGATAAATGCATTAGAAGCATTTAGATCAGTAAATCAGTTTATTCTAGCTTATATGGGACTAGATGTCCAAATGGGTGGGCTCCCACACTCCTAGGTTCGGACAACTTAGTTCTAGGTTCAGATAACCTAGATTCACTAACTAGCATATCGATTTTACTTTCAGTGGCACTGCATCGGATTATATATCCATTGGGTTGGACTCCACAGTCGTCTCTAGGTTCAGATAACCTAGTAAACCCTAAATTTGGAACTTGCAACCCCGGTCTAGTAGGGATGCTACATAAGTGCTATGGCTTGCCTCAACAGTTGCTCTGAAAGATGTTTAGTATTTTCACTTACTATGTATTAGTTTTCAAGACTCAAAAATCAGTTATACCAGTTGAGTTTGATTGCAGCTTCAGTTTAGTTTAGCTTAGCTCAGCATTATGCTTCAGTGTAATTTTCCATGTTAGCTCTATGTTTCAGCTTATGCTATGCCATGCTTGTATGATACTATGTCATGCCATGCTTGCATATTCAGTATGTTTTCCAAAAGCATGTTTTAAAAGCATATTTGCATCGTATGCATGATTTAGTGAGGTAGATGGTTTCTTACTAAGCTTTTTAGCTTACAGATACTATTTTCCTTATACTGCAGATACAGGTAAAAGGAAAATGGACTAGCAGAGGAGGCTGGAGGACAATGCGAAGATGGTGTGTGTGTGTGGAACTGGAATCAAAGGTCCTTAGGGGACTTAGCAGGATGAACATTAGACTCTTTAGCATGTTTACCTTAGCACTTTACAGTTTATGGTTTAATACTTTCATTTTTATGCACCTTTAGCTTTGGAACGTACTAAACTATGAAAGAATGAGTTAGATTGTTAGTAGTCATTATGGGAATGTTTGTTAATGCATGTTAGAAGTAGTTTCAATTGATTTAGAAGCCGTGGAGGTTTTGGCACTAAAGTCAAATCGAATCTCGTGAACAGATCAGCCCGCAATCGATCGTGGTCGTCCGCATCATCGCCATCTGGTGCCAACGGATCACCGATCCAAGAGGAAGATAAGATGTCAGACTCTGGATCGATCACCGAGGTCAATCCAAGGTATGGAGCGATCCTCTGGTGCATCAGCCTTCGTCCACCGACGATCCAATACCGGATCGACCCACGATCCATCACGAGCAGACCCAAGATTCAAGTTCTGGGATGCGCGGACGATCTCAGCTTATACTGGATCGGTCCCCGCATCCATCCAAGCTTCGCAATTGATCGCCCACTCCACCGGACCGATCCAAAGCTCCATTTTGCCTCCTCACCTGCTATGAATATCTAGAAGGTAGTGGGACATGAAATCTCACTTCACAGAGTTAACAGAGGCAACTACAATAGTTTAGTAAAATTTTTATTCAGCCGTTTTTCCGCATTAGCCGTGTTCCATACTTCCTACACACATCAGCATTGTACCTGCAGCTTCCAAGTAAGAATACCTCTACTCTCTATATGTTCCTTGCTTTCTTATTTCAGTTCATGTTTATATATACCGAAGCATGCTAGTATATGATAGTTTTAGACATGATATCGTAGTTATGAAACTATGAATGCTTTAGTTATGTATGTTCTCTATGTCATTAGAAATGGCACGAGGACCCCAAGCGGGCACCCCATCTGAGAGCCCCAGAGGCGAGCGAAGCCCTCTCTCCAGATCTTACTGGTGGCTCAAGCCTGAGGACAGCTAGAACAAAGCGAGGAAATAGCCACCTTAAAGGCTAACCAGCAAGATACTCCTACCCCGGAACCGAACTTAGCAACCCCAACATTTATAGAGGTTCCACCAGTCAATACACCAACAAAGACCAATGACCAGATGGTCCCAAAGAAATTGAGCTAAGGAAAGAAGCTACCTAATCCAAGCGAGAGTTAAGCCCGAGAATTTCTGGCACTAGCGAACCATGGATGCTCAAGCATGGTTCAAAACTCGGAGAGGATAATGGAGCTTCAGACTCGCCAGAACAGAGAGAAGGTTAAATGTGCTCACTGTACGGGACTAATATGGTGGAGAGTGCCCGCCCAGTGAATCGATGTCATGGGTGACCGAGAAAGAGTTCTTCGAGGAATTCTTTCACATGCGAAGTCTGGTTCAGCCATGCCCGACGAGTTCATTGAATTTCGCCAGCAACCCTCACAGGAGTGAAGAAATTCAACAGTTACTCGCTATGCCCGAGCTAGTCAGCCAGCAGAGAAGGAGCGAATCGTTGATGCTCAAGATCCGAGGCCGAGATAGCAAACGTGGCCGGTGTGGCGCATATAAGCCACAAACCACAGAGTTAGTGAGCAGAGCGCCGATGAAACATCGTCAACAAAGCAGCGTGACAGCGGCGAGGGTCTCTCGCAGTCCAAAGGAAGCTCTCACACTCAAAAGCAGCAGGGCCACAGGGAACTCCAAGCGTAAATCAGGGAGTGACTCAAAAGGAGGACCATCTAGCAAGCGACCCGGTTATCCAAAGTGTGCTACTTGTGGGAAATTCCACCCGGGGCACGCGAGGATGCTTGAATGTGGACAAGAAGGGCATAGGCGAAGGTTCAAGACTCGGGTCTTCCTCACCACAAGACACGTCAAGATGCGGCCCAACCACATAGCTTATATCGGCAGCGCTTAGAAGGTCCCCTTATCGCCCAAGGTGATTAGAGCCCTCCAATGGCGAATGCGAGGATCTACTCACTCACGGAGAGGACGAGCCAATGCCTCGACCAGTGGTCCATGTTTAGCATTTTTCAGAGATAGTACCGCCTATAACGCAACCCATTCATACGTAGCTAGGGTGTTCTCCGAAAAATTAGAAATACCATCAAGTACTCGCGGTCGGCTTTTGACTACCTTCTGGAGAAGCTATGGCATCCACGCAGGGAGTATGGCCCATTATAGCGCGAACTCTTCCGTGATCCGATCCCTAGAAATGACCATCACGATATCCGGAATGGACTTTCGATCGATCGAGACGGTGCTTCCACAGTGTCAGAATGTAGTCGATTCCAACCACAGTATAGCGCTAATACATCCATGAATCAGACGAAAGATTTCTCTCAGAATGAAGGCCCGGTTGATGGATTCGGATGTACGGGGTACCTAGCACATGTAGTCAAGATTAGTCGGGCAAGGACCAACAGCCAAAGGTGAAGGTCATGTGACTACTGAGGAATTACCAAGCTTAGCACATGGAGGAGATTGAATTTGAGATAGAGCTCTTCCGTTTAATCCCATTTCAGCGCCTATCGCATGGCTCAGATCAAGGAACTTCAGGAGCAATGGAGGAGCCGCGACAAGGGTTTCATATACCTTAGAGTCACTCACCATGGGAGGCGTATTGTTCGTGAAGAAGAAGGATGGAAGCACATCGTATAGACTACAATCCACAATCAGGTGTCACGATCAAGAATAGGTATCCTCTTCCTAATCGATGACCGTCGACCAAACGGGAGCAGGAGTGTTCTCAGATAGATCTCAGATCGGGTTATCATGTGAAAGTCAAGGAAGGGGATGTACCTAAGATAGCATTCAGGACCAGATACGGACACTACGAGTTCGTAGTCATGCCCTTTCGCGTAAATGCTCAGCTACATTCATGGACCTCATGAACAGAGTATTCAGGGAATACTTGGACAAGTTTGTCATCGTGTTCATAGATGACATCCTTATCTATTCAAGTACTCGAGGACCATGCAGAGCATCCAAGACATAGATCCTTCACAGTATGTTGTCACGCAAATTCACGAAATGAATTTTGCTAGACCGGTAGCCTTTCGGTCACATCATCTCCAAGGATGGTGTTATGGTAGATCCCAACAAGATAGAAGTAACTGGAAGAGACCTAAGAACGCCCAAATCAGTGATTAGGAGCATTAAGGTGATATGGAAGTTTGTAGAGGACTTCTCCAGATAGCCTCCCACCCATGCCTCTTACCAGTGGAAATTTCGGTGGACTGAGGATCGAGAACAATGTCATGAGCTAAAAAGGAGGTTGACCCTCTGCTCTGTTGGCTCTACGTGACGACACCAGCCAGCCTTGACATCTCAAGGATGCCTCTAAGTTGGGACTAGAGGCGATCTCTTGATGCAAGGTGATCGCCATGCCTGCGACAACCCAAGGATTATGAGAAGAACTACCCTACTATGACCTCGAGCTTGCGCAGAGTTGTTTCTCAAGATTTGGAGACATTACTTATATGGAGCTCGCAGAGTATATATGCATCATCGAGTGCAGAGTACTTCTTCACCGTGATGATCCGAATGTCAGACACAGTGGCTAGAGTGGTCAAAGATTACGACAGACATCCTCTACCACCTGGGGAAAGCCAACAAGGTAGCCTTTTCGGCAAAATCCTACCTTGTTATCTCTTACATATGTCACCGCCCTGATGATGAGTAGAGTTCGGCCTCCGAGCTTATTGTTGGATCTCTCTACTATGACCTTAGGGTCACCTTGCAGTGACATCTTCAACGGGATCGGACCTCGAAATTTAAAATCAAGCAAGGACTAGCGTAATCGAAAGTAGAGAGTCCAGGTGTCCGATAGCGGGGTGTCAGATTGGAGAGACTACATGTTTCCAAATCGAGGAGGAGCTACGAGGAGATTTTAGATGAGGCTCACAAGACTCCTTACGCGATGCATCCACCAAAATGTACCAAGACGTTAAGAAACATTTTGGTGGCCTGGTGAACCGACATCAGATACGGAGTCGTTGTTGCACTGCCGAGAGGGTCAAGGCGAACATCAGGCGACAGGAGTCTTGTAGCCTATACAGATTCTAGAATGGAAGTGGAGGATATCTCTATGGATTTTAGTGGGACGTTGCAACACGAATGGTTTCGATGCCATCCGGTAATAGTCGGATGTGACCAAATCCCAGCACTATCAAGATATCCTACTCCATGGAGAAGCTAGCTCAATTGGATCTCAGGAGATCGCGAGGAGTCCCGAACCATCATTAAGCGATTCACATCACACTTCGAGTGTGTACAACAAGATTGGGTACAAAGCTAAAGTTCAATTCCATCCTATGGACGGACGGAGCAGAAATTGCATAGATAGAAGTCCGAGCTCCCTAGACTTTAAGGGAGTTGGTGCAAATCTCGAGCTTAGCGAGTCAGCAACAATGCCTAGCGTATGACACCCCACGAGGCTCTCTGGAGGTGTAGATCTCCAACTGGTCATGAGAGTGGTGAATGAAGGAACTAGAGCTTGCAGATCTAGGATACTACGCCTATCCATACTATCGAAGCAGGATAGAGATCCCATGTCTCGTGGAGCCTCAGAAGGATGCTGCTGCTGATGCGTTTTGGGATGCGCTGGGATGCTTTTATGCTTTGGAGTCCTTAATCACCATGGACCGTCACTATGGGTAATGAAGTGACTAGCACCCCAATAGCTAGCAGAAGAGCTCACGGTGAGCTCTACCCAGTACACAAGCACCTCGGCTAATTGCATGTCTCTCAAGACAGATACTCAAGCCCAGACCTAATTTACCTGGCGATTAAGCGTAAAGAAGGAAGGAACAAGGTACCATTAGTCAAAGTTATTTGGTACAATCACACAGTGAAGAGGCAACTTGGAAGAGAGAGCAGAAGTGTATACCCAAAATTGTTCTAAGTTCGAGGATGAACTTTTATAAGGTATGGGGATTGTAAAAAATTCTCAAACTTGCATTAGAATTATTCTACGATTTTCTGGAATTTTTAGATATTTTTAGGAATTTTCCGAGTAGCGGAAAAAAATATAAGCATAAACGCCAAGAATCGAGAGACCTATGGTTTAGGCCAATAACAATTCAAACGAGGTCTTAAGAAAGGAGAACCAAATATATTTATATTAGAGTTGGGTTATTAAACCACTTAATATAAATATAAACTTGAGTAGGGTTTGGGTTAGTAAAGCTTCCACCTCCACTTTTCCTCTCCAAACCCTCAACGCCGACACCTTCTTCCTCCCCTTTCTCTCTCGGCACACAAGGCTCAAGGAGCACCTTGGCGACTCAACGGAGAAGGTTCTTCCGCAGAGAGGAAGCAAGGCGGCGGTTCGTCAAGAGGTCATCTCCACCGGAGTTCTAGCTAATAATGAACGAAAGGAGGTAAAAACCCCTCACAGATAATATCTGCTTTGGACTTTCTATGCATTAGATTAGTAATATGTAGATTTTGTTGACATGTAGGGTGTTTTAACCCTCCTCTCGGATTTAGGGATTTAGTTAGCACCTTTAGATGGGCCGAACACGCTTATTCTCCTTGAGGTCATAGAGCTGTTGGGTGCCTAGAGGTGATTTCCTAAGGGAAAGGAGGGTTTAGGCACAAGTGTTCGATAAAATGACTAGACCAGATAAATGCAACTTAGGCATTTTAACAGATATAATGCATTAGAAGCATTTAGATCGTAAATCAGTTTATTCTAGCTTATATGGGACTAGATGTCCAAATGGGTGGGCTCCCACCAACCTCAGGTTCGAACAACCTTCTCAACCTAGATATAACCTAACTAGCAGTAAGATTTTACTTTCAGTTGACCTGTCATCGGATTAGATATCCATTGGGACTCCCACAATCGTCCCTAGGTTCGTATAACCTAGTAAACCTTAAATTCGGAACTTGCAACCCGGTCTAGTAAGTAGAGGATAAGCTGGCTCAGTTGCCGGCAAGAATGTTTAGTATTTTCACTTACTATGTATTAGTTTTCAAGACTCAAAATCAGTTATACCGTGAGTTTGATCGAGTTGATTTTAGTTTAGCTCAGCAAGATTATGCTGTAATTTTCCATGTTCTATGTTTCACCTTGTTATGCTCTATGATACTATGCCATGTCTTATGCGTCATATTCGATGTTTTCCAAAAGCATGTTTTAAAAGCATATTTGCATCGTATGCATGATTTAGTGAGGTAGATGGTTTCTTGCTTCTGATATATATTTTATCACAAGTGTAAAAGGAAAATGGACTAGCAAAGAGGCCGAGGACAATGCGAAGATGTGTGTGGAACTGAATCAAAGGTCCTTAGGGACTTAGCAGGATGAACATTAGACTCTTTAGCATGTTTACCTTAGCACTTTACAGTTTATGGTTTAATACTTTCATTTTATGCACCTTTAGCTTTGGAACGTACTAAACTATGAAAGAATGAGTTAGATTGTTAGTAGTCATTATGGGAATGTTTGTTAATGCATGTTAGATTAGAGGTTTCACGCCAGTATCGGTGACCAGTGTGATCTCAGTGAGGCTCCGGATCGATCGGTTCGTGCTATGGCTTGATGTCCAGTCGTAATCGGATCCGATCAGATGAGACGATATAGACTGCCCTGAGATCACCGCCGCCACCGATCGGCACGGACCTGAGCGATCCGGGGTATTCGATAGTGCAGCGTCCACCGACCGATCCCGGAACATACACGACGACCGATCCGATTACGACACCATCCATGACGGAAGGAAAACCCAAGATTCGCGAGTTCTGGATCACTCGCTCGACCTATCTCAGATCGCATACCGATCGGGTCCCGTTCCGACCAGTGGTGTAAGTTATATGGATCTCACACTGAATTTTGCCTCCTCAAATTAGCTATGAATATCTAGAAGGTAGGACATGAAATCTACTCACAGAGTTAACAGAGGCACAATAGTTTAGTAAAATTTTATTCAGCCAGCCCCATTAGAAATTAGTAATTAGCAAAGAATTAGCACTGTAGTCCCTCAGAGCCTAAGTAATAAAGTACAAGTTTTGAGTTTTCATGTTTAGTGGATAGAAATAGTTGAGTTATACCTTATGGGTTATGTCTTTTTGATTGATTGTTAGTTTGGTTATTTTCCACTGTTGGAGTTTTATTCATTTGTTATTGCTAGAATAGTTAATTTTTTTTAGTTGTTGTGTCTTATAAACTGCGTGGTTGTTTGATAAATATTCCAGCAGCCTGTAGCTATGTATATTATGTTATGTATTAATGATTATGGCCACCAGTTCAAGGGAGACTCTGCCGAAATTTTTCGGTAGGGATTCCATGTGGTTTTTAATTATACCGGTTAAGTAGAGTTAGTAGTTAAGTAATGGTCACTCTTAGAGAGTAGTAGAGTATTAAGAAAGGTGGTCGTTACATTAATCAACCTATTTCCACAATTTGATTCCAATCATCCTCATTCAACAATCAAATCAATTTAAGCTAAACTTGAATCAATTCCAATACAACTTACCCAAAATTAGAGATGTCTCTAGAGACTCTTGGCTGAATAAGTTGTTGTCAGAAGTTCTAGTCGGTGTTAAATGAAGCTACTGCCTTCTAGGTCAAGAACCCCAAATCAGCACTTGCTCGTCGGAATTCAACAGGTTCATAATGCTACTGATTGGATCTACAACCCATCTACAGATCAGATGAGTACCTCAACTATTGAGTAGATATGAAGAAAACAACGATAAAGATACTCACTGTACTATCTTTGAATGGAGGAAAGAATCTAGTGATTGCATTTTCAAATCCGGTGAAGGTTAAATTGTGCAATAGTGGATAGATAGCTAGGGTTTTGCCGCTGATGGGTCTTCAACCATTGCTCTGATTCGGTCCTCAAGCGAACACTTGTGGTAGCACTGGGAGAATCGCCAGAGAGAAGAGCGACTTGAACAACAACGTCGGCGTGAGAGAAAGGGCATGAGTAGAGGTGATGAGAAGAGAGGTGTAGCCGTTGCTCCATGCAGCAATGATGAAGACGTGCGAAAGATGGGAGAGGAGCTCGTCCGGCTAAATCGAGTGGCACTGGTGCGATCGGAGGGCGGCGTCGTCAGGTGATAATAGTCAAGACAGAGCGGAGAGGAAGGAGAGAAGAAAGAAGAGGATCGGAGAGGCGAGAGGAAAGGGAGGAAGAAGGCGGCGTTGGCTCGTCGTCGCTCGGAGTCGCGAAACATTTCCTCGTTCAAATAGGGTAGCTTAAGCAGGTTTTCCCTTGGCCCAATAATTGATCCCCTTAAACTCGTCATACGAGTTCCGAAAAATTCTCAGAAATTTCTAAAAATTCCCTTAAGATTATTTCACAAATAACCTTATTATTTTATTATTATTTGGGTGTCGTATTTTACTAGATTGACATGAAACAAGATCATATGTGTTCATCTAGTTCTTATGATTTTATCTATGCCCTCAAAAATCAATTTGACATAATATATTGAGAGCAATAATTTTTTAAATATGAATTTACATTTTCAAACATATTAGTATTCAAAAAATAGTTTCATGTTGTATTTTGGTCCACTAGCCAGAATTTTTTGAACACAGGTTAAACTTTTCAAATATATTCATATTCAACAAATCATTACTCTCAATATATTTAGTCAAATTGGCATTTGAGGGTATAAATATAATCAGAAGATGTTAACGAACACATAGTAACTAGTTTCATATCAATGCGAGGTTATTTGGTCCATCCACTAATTTTGAAAAAAGATTAGATAACGTACCAAATGTCAAATTGTCATTTAAGGACATGGATATAATCAGAAAAGATAGCCGAACATATAGGAAATAGTTTCATATTAAGTTGAGGTCGTTTGGTGTATCGACCAATTTTACTTAAAATCGACTTTGAAAAAAAAAAGTAAATCAGTCAACTGATATGCTCAAAATTTTAATGTTTCGACATAGAGTGAAATTGATATGACTTATTTTTTCGACTGATAAGATTATAATGGAAAATAGATATATAATTTGATAATTTTAAAACTACCTTATACAATTTGATAATTTTAGAAACTTATCTTTGTGGTTAAGTAAAAAGTTGTTTATTAAATTTAGGTAGTTTAAGTCCATATAAAAATTTGGCTAAAATTATAATATAGAATCATATTCGTGAAAATTGGAAACTAAGGACATGTAATTAAAGGCTCTCGGAAACGAGGGGAGAGGGTCATTTTTGAAATATGGCTAAGTTAATTTAACTTCATATAATAGAATAGATTTATAGTTTTTTAATATAATAAAAGACATTTTTTATTTTGTATGTTTGTTATTTATTTTTAAATAATTTATTTAGTTTTCATTCTAAAATGTTGTTTAAATTCTCAAATGTACCAACGTATAAAATTTTTATTTATTTATTTATTTATTTCTTTGGGTTGGACACTAAGTACCTCCATATGAATTTCACCTTTTATCGAGATAGGTAAATCGATATTTTTAAATTATGCCAATATCCCATTATGATATTTCAGCTTTGTCTATAATGCATTTGAAAAAAAAAATTATTGATGAACATTAACAATTATTCGGACTTATTTATTGAATATATTTTATTTTTTAAAAGAAAATAAAATATATTCAATAGAAATGATAAACCACAATCACTAGATGGCCGCTGCTCCTCATGGCGACGTTATTTCTTTCATGTTAATGAACACTTAGGTCAAATTGGTGATGCCTAAGGCGAGGCCACAGAGCTGCCTCTGCTCATCGTCCTCCGCCACCAACGGGGACTTGGCGCCGGTGTCTTTGAACCCCTGCTCGCAGTCGCCGGGAGCGTCGAGGCTGGCGCTCAGGTATGTCATAGCGTCACCCTTCCGGCTCTCTTTGATGGCGCTCAGCGACGTGTCGAGGTTGTCGATCAGATTGCTGTACAATTCGGCGCACGTCGACAAGCTCTCCTTCTGCGCCTTGTCCTGCGAGCTCTTCAACAGATGCTTAATCTTGCCGGCGATCTTTGTCGCATTCTTCAACGACAGATTGGTGGCGATGACAGCGAGGCCACGCACGTCGGCGGTTCCGCTGCTAGGATCTGATTTCAACGTCTTCACGCAGAAATCGTACTTGACGTTCGAGATGGACTTGCAAGTTGACTCCACGGTGGCGTGCGCCGCCGCCGAGAGGAGGAGGAGGAGGAGGAGAGCGGCAAGAGCGAACGCAGGAGCTTGCCTCATCATCATCTTCAAATAGTCGCTTAATTCCCTTCCAACTAAATTGTGCAAATTTATAGGCTTATTGCCTCAAAATTTTGAATAAAAATTAATTCAAAAATGGAAGGGCATCTGTGCAATTATTGCAAGAATCAATTAAATTCCATTTGTATTTATTAATTTTGCCTTTTGACTAAAAGGAAGTTACGAGACTAGGGATTTATTTTTTAAAAATTGAGAGAGTATTTAATTATTTCAATTAATATAGGAAATATGTGTAATTATAGTAAGTACTTAATTGGGTTCCATTTGGCCAAAGTTTTATGTATAGGTCTAGTGAATATTTTTGAAGCAAATTTTCTTCTATTAAATGTTTAAATTATATTTGCGGAAAGGAATTTATGGACGTTTGCAATTAATTGTTTTAAATAATATTTGATTACTATATATATATATATATATATATATATATATATAGTTTTAAATAATATTTGATTACTATATATATATATATATATATATATATATATATATATATATATATATATATATATATATATATATATATATATATATACATATATAAATCGCATGATACATACGGGTTCCACCTGGGTGGAAAATAAATCGAGAGCGATCACTACAACAAAAACTGCAAACGACAACGGATATTATCCGTTGTCGTAGGGTTAAAAAACCATTGTAACTGAGGGTGTTGTAGAATGTATTGCCCTACGACAACGGTTTTGAATCCGTTGTCTTTGTAGACATTTGACAACGGTTTTTATCCGTTGTTGTTTATATGCCCAAAATTTGGCTACGAAGGATACGACAACGTTTTAAAACCGTTACAGATATAAACTGTTGTGGTAGATAATATTTTACACATTTATTTTTTTTACAACAGTTTTAATATATTTTACAATGGATAAAACCGTTGTCTTTTATCACTTTTTACAAAAAAAAATTTGTTATGGTTTACCTAGTTTTTACAACATTTTTAACTGTTGTCTTTAATGTTCATTAATACCAAACAACAAATCTTATTTTACTATAAGCAAACCACCAATGCAAAACTAAATATTTACTACATTAAATCCAAAATAAACATCCGTATATAATTCATCTTGTAGCCACATATAGAAAAATATACAAAATGAGTTGTTACTAATCAAAATACACATGTTTTCCATTACTCTCCATATACATTAAATTACATGTTTTCCATTTGCTGTTCTCCATATGACTTTTAATTTACAAATTAGCAAGGCAAGCTACATCCTAACAAAGCTCACTTCTTGCATCAAAAAAACTCAAGCCTCACGAATTGCCCGACCTGCAAGAGAAAATTTAACAAAACTTATCAAATTCTAGAATTCCAAAAGGAGAATGTAATTAACCAATCTGTAGTGCATAGAAGGCAAAAACAAATCAAATGAAGGAAACAAAAAGAGGTGTTTATTAGAGAATAACAGTACATGGAATCTACTAGGAGCAGTGATACCAAGCTTAGCATAGTTTATTAAATAATTAGCACTACATGCAGCTAACATTATTTAAGTGAACTATCATCCAAGATCAATAGAATCCATGCAAAGCACATTACATCCATTAACATCTTGAAACAAAATATTCATGCAATTTTCTGTGCCATTTTCCAGACTGCATTACCTTTGAGACCTGGTAGGTATAATATGCTTTTCCATTTTGCAAGTAACAAGTTGCCGGGAGCTGCAAATTGACATAAGAACAAGAAATAATAAATTATAGGAGGAAAACAAGATTAAGTCATGGCATATAGACGAAAATCATAAGGAGAGTACAAACAAGAAATTTGTAGAGCAACTCATAAGATACAAAAAGGTCATCATCTAACAATTCACAAGGAGATAACTTCCACATTGTCAGTCCTTGCATAATTCGAAAAAACTAAATAAGCTACTCACACAACCCAGCCATTATTAATTTTGGACCACAAAGAGAGGCAATAAATAAGGGAAATGTCAGTTAATTCTGCTCATGGTAGAAATGCAAGAATGAAGTATTGAGCAAAGGAGATAGCTAGCTGTGAACAAACAAATTATTAGCACTAAGGAATCAAAATCAATAAGTCATGGAGTCACAAACAAAGTGTTCAACCATCTTTTGAAGTCTAGTAATTTATACCTAGTAATGAATATAGTCTAGTACGCAATCCGCCCATTCGGATCGCACTTCGTCAATTTCTTCGTTGGAGTAAATTGTTTTCATGAACTGTTAACAAACCCAGATTATATTAGTAAAAAAAACAGTAATGAAGAAGCAAAGTCAAATAAAAGAAATTATTTGAGAAAATTGAGAATATGTCAAATATTACCATTGACAACTACTCACATTAAAATCCAAATTCAAAAGAAAAAAAACTACATCAAAGAAAAAAGGGAGAAAAAAACAAACGAAATTGTCCCTTCTTATTCCCCTTCACTCTGAATCCGAGTTCATACTCTCCATTCCCTTCAACCCTCTTCGCCTCTTCTTCTTCTGTTCAAAACCAATAAATAGATACTAAATAAATGTTTCTCAATAGAAAATATAATACCGATGTAATTGCTAGAATAGATATAGATATTTCAAGGTGATCAAGAGGGGAAAAATGAACAATAATTAGAGAGCGAGCCACTGCACCAATGGAACATAACATACGTGGACCCGCTCGAAAGGGCCAACAAAGACATGCTGCATTAAAGACATGCAACAATGAAGGAAAACCAAGGAATATTGTCAAAATTAATAATAGAAGAAAATGATCGAATACTATCATGCAGCACAGCAGCAGTGAAAGCAATCAAAAAAGGTAGAAAATGTTAAAAATTAAGATGAAACAAATATCAGAGCATGAGATTTAGAAGAATGGAAGCAAGTGGACGGAAATGGATACCTTCCTCGTGCATGTCTTCTCCCTCACTTCATACCTTGCCCTTGTCAAATTTGTTAGCCACATACCTGGATAACAGTACTGGGATCCAAATTCACAACAATTAGGAAAATAAAGTTTGAATTTTGAGAAGAAAATGAGCAACAAGTTGTGATTTTGCTGAATCCAAAGAATGGAAGAATGTGGAAGTAGTGTGACCAACACTTACTTGATAGTCCAAAGAAGAGGGCAACATCACCATCTTTGCCCATATTGTTGCTAGAGTGCAGGGAGAGAATGTTTCTTTTAGACATTAGATAGTGCATCACACCAAACAAACCTTCTTCATCTCCCCGGCATACTGTGTGTCAAGGATGACCATTTCTTTCCTATCAAGATTAAGATCAATGCTGGTGGAGGTAGTCATGTAGTGTGTGTATCGATTACATGGAAACTAGCCAGCATTGTAAATTGTGAAGCAAAAGAGATCCGTTTCAGCCCAAGGCAATAGTGCATTACGTATTCTAGTTGTAAATCGGACCAGAATTTCAATAACAACAGTAACAACAACAATGGCAAGTCTTGTATAACCAGTAAACCTCTTTGAGCGGATCAAAATTTCATCAAGAAAAAAAAAAAGGGGAAGGGAAAGATATTTAGAAATTAAGAAGAAGGAAAAAAGGATTTCTTAGAGAAAAAACATTCCAATGTAATGGCATCATTTGGCTCAAATATACCAACATGATCTGCATATAGAAAGTTTCCAAACTGATGTAGATCCAATTACTGATAATTTCAACAACTGATATATAAAAATTAGCATGGAAGAAAGAAATGCAATCATTAGCAAATCTTGCAGAAAAGCATAGAAACAGGGATGATGCTTGTGCCACTATCTAGCAAGTAGCACCTAAATTCGGAAAAAAACGAATAATGGACAAGTTCAGTTGCATGTCGCATTCGATCAAATGCGATGTTTCCACTTTATTGACAATTCTATGAAAACTAAAATAGAATGGAGCTCGACAACACTATACATATAAATATAAAGATCAAAGTTTCTGAATGGATAAGTGTGAGAGGGTGAAGTGTAACGAAATTTCAAGATTTTGTAGGCAAATCTTGCTGATATGCTAGAGAAATGAATTTACCTTGTTGGAAGATGAGCTTTACATGAAATGTAGTTCTAGCATCTCTAAGCAATTTCCACCACCTTCGAAGAAGACAGTGGAATAAGGTAGTCTATCTCTGTTTTAAATCCCATGCTCAAAATGCATAGTTTGAAATGCTATAGATGCCTCAATGAAACACTCCATATGACTAGGAACTCGGTGATTGAAAGGTTTCAATTGGTAATCTTCACAAATAAAAATAATTTGGGTTTTTCTTCCAATTCTTCAGGCGTAGGACGGATGCACCTGCGATCCTTCCAATTATTTCTTGCAAAAGAGAGTTTTTCTTCTTCTAATTTACATGTTTTCCCTTGGCATTAAGGAGATAAAGAGGAGCTAGTTATCTCACTAACACTAATATATGCATATGTATGATCCAGCCTGCTACTAACACAACTATGATTCACTACTAGAGATCAACAGAACCAATGCAAAGATGACTTATCTAGATAACTGTCGAACTGTAGAATTAAAGAGCATCTTTAGCATTCTTATTAGTAGTATTTTTCACTTACATGTTGTGCATGAACAGGGAATGATAGGCCCTTGCAGAGAAAATTTGAACTTTGATTCGATGCTCGGGATCCCAGTTGAGGAATTGGTCATTCACAAATACCTTGTATCATTCAGATGGCATATTAGGATCTATGAGGAATTACATCAAACACTTGATGTGCATATGTACCTTATTAGGATCTATGAGGAATTACATCAAACACTTGATGTGCATATGTACCTTATCCAAAGAGTTGAGGTAATCGACAGCCCTCTCCCTGTGCACTAGGAAGGTGTGCTCATCCATCTCTATGTTCGGTGAGCCTCTGCATGAATAGTGAACATACATTTTGAGAAGGAACCATCAATGGAAGGATCATGAATTAGTTGTGTGGACTTACTTTCCCCACCAAAGCTCATTGGCAGTGGTTTCATCCTTGACAACGCGCTTGTCCCTCGGCGAACGGCCAGTCTTCGCGCCGGACAAGGTAGCCAAGGCTCCGGTCGATGTTATGAATGATCCATATTCATGTTTTATGGCTTGCTCGTAGAGTTCTACAAGGAATTCGTGATTCTTTCAATGAGAATGAAATGTGATGATTTGAGTGATGAAGAGGAGATGAGAGCAGATATCGACCGGGGAGAGGTTGTAGAGGACATGGGTAAACTTGAGGGCACTGTCGCTGACGTGGGGCGTCTCCTATGGTGGTGCTACGACTCGACCTCTTCCTGCGGTCTGTCGATGGTAGTCGATGGTCGTTCGCTTGCTCACCGGTGGCCTTGGTCGTCTGCACGGGCGCATCCTGCTTCCTCCCTCATTCTGCGATCTTCTACAGCCCATTGGAACGCCTCACTCACGGAAACGAGGAGCACAGAACATGAGAAGAGGGAAAGATAAATGGCTTAGGTTTGGGAAGCGAACACTGCCAAAGCGGCAAGCGGGGGAAAGGAAAAAATCGAGGGAAATGACCAAATTCAATTACGGTTTTTCAAAGCTGTTGTCATAGCCGCTAAAATGCGCGGATAAAGACAGCTTTATAAAACCTAAAAAAATGTTGTCGCTAAAAATCGTTAATTCAATGACAAGCCAAAACCGTTGTCTTTTATATTTATATTTAATGGAGAGTTAAAAGACAACGGTTTTCATGATATTGTAACAAATCAAATACGCACGCTCTTAAAAAATCGCGGGATGTTGTCGTTTGCAGTTTTTGTTGTAGTGGATGAGGCTCCTGAAGTAACTCTTCCATGACCGGGTGAGATTGAGGCACGCATAATCTGTCTCGGAAATAAATAATACCCTCGTCATATCAGGTGAACTCGGTCTGCGGCCCGAAAGTTATCTGGTTGCCAATGAACTATAATTGCTGATCACCAGCCTAGGCCTCTTGGATCCTCATCTTGATCGATAACTAAGCAACCATGGTAACAAGAATACCCTTGCTCTGTCTGTCTCTGCTCCTCAAGGCCCAATTCGGAGAAATCCTAAATCAAGTCCGTGACTAACGCTTGGTGGCAAGCTAAAATCCCTTTGACCTTTTGGCTAAGCGCATCGTCAACCACATTAGCTTTCCCTAGGTGGTAGCTATTGGAGCAATTCAAATGGTTCATGCGACCATGTGTTTTGGTGTTTGGGCAAAGAGTTTAAATTAGGTTTACCCTTGTATTTAATATCTGTACTTGAGTTGTGCAGGACTGCAAGATACACATGTGACTCAGGTTGATGGCTTCGGGTCCGGTGAAAGATGGCATTGGAGACGCCGACCGTATGCATCACCGTGGACAAGGCGAAAGGACAAGAGCCGAAGCGACTTTGAGGCATCTGAAGGATGGCATTGGGACGCAGGGGCTTGAATGGATCCGAGGGAGTCAAAGGAAGTAGTGAAGGCAAGAGGTCAAGGTGCAAAAAGTCAAGTGAATCGTGAGGGTCAGTAGAGAAATGTGGATGGGAAACCCAATTTTGGGTACACGCCATGAGGAGGGCTGTGACAGTGAGTAATACAACACGTCGTGCTCAAAGAGACGGCACAGAACCAAAGGACGGAGCGAGCTTGGAGTGCCGTTGGAGTGACCGCAGCGATCGTCGACGATGCAAGGACCGAATCTGGTCGGCCAATCGCATTTTCTTTCTTCACTCTATAAGAAGGAGCTTAGGATGGTCGGCCAAGGTGATGAAATTAGACTTGGTTAAAGTCTAATTAGTAGTCACTAAGTGCTCAAGGTTTCCCTTGTGTCCAAGTGTTCTTGGTGAGTGTTGTGGTGAGGTTTCTCCACCCACAAGGAGGTTTAAGCTAGCTGGAGTTTGCTGGGGACTAATCTACCGATGGATTGAGGGATCGTCCACCTTACGGACAATCGTGGAGTAGGAGCAACTATCTCCGAACCACGTTACATCGATGTGTTAGCGGTTTGCTTATTCTTTCTTAGTCTTTGTATTTCCTTTAGTGTTTAGCTTGTTTGTTTGTTTGTATTCCACTGCGCAAGCTAACAAGTGTAGGAAGAAGCGAGTATTTAGGGGTGTCGTCTATCCAACCCCTTTCAAGCCGGCCACCAATCCCTTACAAGTGGTATCAGAGCCAAGGTCGCACTTCACCGAACTAATCGCTGAGAAGAGCAAATTCAAGAAGATGGCCGACTTAATTGAACCGCCAAAGTTTGAAGGCAGAGGCTTATGGGGCATCACCTATTGGATGATGAAGCTGGAGGTCTTCTTCGACGCGGATTGGGAGATCATGATGGTGATCAAGGAACCGTTCGAAGTCCCGAAAGATAAGAAAGGGAAGAAGCTCCGACTACGGTATTGGATGGAGGAGCAAACCTCAAGATCGGAGGCAAACAATTAGGTAATATCAATTTTAATTGATATGTTGCCTTCTAATGTGATGAGGTGTGTAGGTGAGTACGAGAATGCTCACGATTTATGGAGCAAGATAAAGAAGGTTCAATGGGAAGAACTCATGCCTACACATGAAGAAGAAAAGTCCGAAGAAAAGGATGAAGTGACTCAAGTTGAGGAGGAGGCAATGAAAGTTGAGTCTTGTTCAACATCCGAGAAGGAGAAGGAAGATGAGGCATCATCTACATCCTCAAGGGTTGAAGAAGAGTCCAAGACAAGTGAAGAGGAAGTCTTGGAAGTCAACCTTGCAAGCATCTCCACCGAAGTGAAGTCAAAGGACCACATAATTTGCTTCGGGTGCAATGAAAAGGGACACTACAAGAGTAGATGCCCATTGGGTAAAAAAGAGGTATCTCCTAAACTCAATTCAATTCATTTTGAATCTAATTTGAGTTGTAGAAAGAAGAAGGAGAAGAAGCACATAGTGTGCTTCATGTGTGGTGAGCGAGGTTATTACCACTCCAAATGCCCAAAGAAGAAAGAAATTAAGAAGTTGGCGCATTTGAAGAAGGAGGGGAAGAAGTGGAGGAATAATGGAGGCTCATGTCAAGGGGGAGTTCCAAAGGTAAAGGGTAAGGTAAACCCTAGTTTAAATTTGAAATGTAATTCAAATTTTCATTTCCCCATGCATACTAGGAGAAATGATTTTGTTAATCATAGTATGCCCATGCGAAATTTTGGATTCAAATATCATGATAGGAATATGGTTAATGTAGATCAAAACCCCAGGAAATTTATTCACGATAAGTCTAGAAATGATAGACCTAAGGAGACCCAAGGCAATAATCCCAAGAAGGGGAGACATATGCCTAGAAAGGGTAGGTCTAGCAATGTCCATGGTGGACATGTTGACTCTAGGGTTAGGAACCTAGAGAGGGAAAATCAAGCCTTGAAGGCAAAGCTTGATCGTTTAGAGAAAACCCTAGAAAGATTCAATGTTGGATCTAAGTGTTTAGGCATGGTGTTGGGTAGTCAAAGACCCAACAATGACAGATCGGGTCTAGGATACCGATCTAGGGTCTTCAATGCTAAGGGAAAGTCTTATGCTAGGGTTGCATATGACTATAGCAAGGAGAAACCAATAAATAGCAAGGGAAAGCCATTTGAAGGTAAGGAGAAATTAACCAAGGACAAGGTGTCCAAGGTTAAGAAGGTTAGGTTTGTAGGCCAAGTGTCACCGGAGGTGCACGAATGTGGCCTAGCGATTGTGGACGAGTCACCTAGGGAGGTGACTAAGGTTAAGAGCTCTAGGGGGAGCTCAAAGAGTCAATTTGGGACCCATGGCAAATGGATCTCAGGTGGGTACTACTTGGGGGTCTAGAGGAGCCATGAAGTATGCCAAATGGTTTGGAGACGGACTTGAGTCTCAAACCTAGGGATTTGACACACATAGCTTGTGTTTCATGCAAGAAATATGACATTTAGGGTCATATAGCATGATAATTGGTTTTAGATGTATAGATGCCATATAAACCAATGCTAGGGATGCATTGTGGGTTGGTATGGGCAAATACATCAAGAGAAAGCCAAAACTAGGACTTTAGGTCAATGTTTAGTTGAACCATTTAGTTAGTTTTAAATTTTGTGTCAATCTTGAGATTGGTGATAGATACATTTTGTAATGTATTTTCCCAAGTAGACATGGGTACAATAGACTTCTCCATAAAATTTTGGAATTTTTGGAGGTTGGAAATTTGCATTTCGAAGTTGGCAAGAAGGCCGATTTTTCAAAAATAGGTTACTTGTCGAGGTGCAAATCCAGTCGATCTAATGAGATTTAACAGAACATAGAATGCTTCATGTGATTTCAATCACTGATTGGTACCAAGAGGCACATCGATACCAAGACGTCGGAATTGTTTTCACGCGGCCGTGTCAACTCGTTTAGATATATGAGATCCATGGGGGATAAATACATGAATTTAGGGTCAATTTGGATGATAAGTTTTCAACAATTGGGATATTGTTGGAGAGTTTTTGAATGTTAGGCAAAGGGGGAAAAGTAAGGTTTAGTTGGGAAAACCTTAGTGCCTTTGCGTACGGGGAGCCTTTCTTAAAAATCCCTGTGGGAAAATCCTAGCTAATTAGGGAGCTTAGGTGTAGAGGGAGTCTTGGGATAAGTTCCAATGCATGTTGCTTTTTGTTTCGGCAGTGTAAGTCCAAGTGTGTAGCCTTGGCAACGTAAGTCCATTCAGCGGTGTAAGTCCAAGTGTGTATGGGCGTGCGAAGTCCATTCGTGCGGTTAAGTCCAGGTGTGTATTGACATCGGCCATTATAAGTAAGAGTGTAGCCAGTATTGGCAGCATTCGTGTAAAAGCGTAGTCGTGTGCGTATTGACGCATATAGTAAGTCCAAGTGTGTAGCCTTGCATTGTAAGTCCATTATTTTAGTATATTGTTTTGCTATATGTTTCTCACTTAAACGCTCAGCCAAACATCAAAATGGGGAGATTTGGAGCAATCCCAATGGTCCATTCAACCATGTTTTTGGTGTTTGGGCAAAGGGTTTAAGTTAGGTTACTGTATTTAAATACGTATTGAGGACTTCAATATACATGTGACACAGTTGATGGCTTGTCCGGAAGGATGTCATTGGGGACGAGCATGAGCTTATGCATCCGAGGACCATCGACAAAAGGCAAGAAGGAAACTATGAGGCATACGCGAGGGAAGGATGGCATTGGGGATAAGCCGCGGGCTTGAATGGAGAGGCAAAGGAAGTAGGCTTGAAGGCAAGAGGTCAAGGTTGCAAATAAGAGTCAAGTGAGTCATGAGGTGTGCATAAATGTACTGGGATGGAAACCTAAGTTTAGGGTTGTGTCACTTGGTCTTATCGTGGTGGGTGAAAGAGTGTTTGAGCGGCGCCGAGCAGGATCTGGAGTAGTGCTTGTGAGCTTGCCGGATCGATCCGATTTGGTAATAGGCAACGTGACTTTGCAGATTTCTTCCAAGCTCTATAGAAGCTTGGATGACGGTGTGAATTAGACTTGGTTAAAGTCTAATTAGTAGTCACTAAGTGCTCAATGTTTCCCTTGTATCCAAGTGTTTTGTGGTGAGGTTTCTCCACCCACAAGGAGGTTTGAGCTAGGGAGTTTCCGGGACTAATCCACCGCGGTTGAGGAACATCCACCTTACGGATAGTGGAGCAAGCTATCTACACATATGCGTGTTAGTGGTTTGCTTATTCTTTCTTAGTCGTTGTATTTCCTTTAGTGTTTAGCTTGTTTGTTTTATTTGTATTCCATCTGTGGCTAACAAGTGTTGGAAGAAGTCGAGGTTTTGGACCTCCTATCAACCCCTTCTGCCGCCAGATCCCTTACGTAGCTAATGGTACAATCATAATCCGAGAATTCCATCCATTTCGATTGAGTTCCTTCTAAGTGAATAGATATTTGAGACTCTTTTAATCCTCCCAATCATGTAATACCCTGCCGATAAATTTTCAAAGAACAAATAATAGCTACCTAGATTATGTACAGTGGTTCTTCTCTTACTCCTTAGGCCGAAGCATAGGAGACTATATTGCCATGTTGCATCAAAGCGAGCCCTAACCTAGAGAGCCGTGCGATAGAGTATCTTCCGAAGCCCAGCTGGTGTGCCAAGCTTCCGATTCAGGTCCGTAGGGCTCATGTGACTTGGCCACATGATCTTCATGCCTTTCGTTGCAGCGTGTCGGTGGCATAACGCAGAAACCCTCAATGAACCTCCATTAATAACTAGCTCAAAGGAAGTGTGTCTCTTGTATAGACTACAACTCCCCAACCTCTCTCTCTTGTCAGAGATACCTACCTGATAACCTCCAATCAAAAATGCATCCTTGAATTTCACATATCGAAACATCCTTGGATGTGATGACGGGAGAATAGATCACCACGTCCAATAATAAATAACGATCTTGATCCAATATCCTAGGGATACCCAAATCATCGAGTCTAATAACATCTAGGGCACTATAAGCCTAAATGATAAAACCAAGAACTTATAATATTCGTACATCAGACATCCTCAACCATAAGATCCCCGATAATAAACACCAAGGAATAAATCATCAAATGTGAGAGCAACGCTCCATCACAAGAAAACAACATATGTGGGAGCAACGCTCTACCTTAATTAATCCTCAATATGTGGGAGCAACGCTCCACTAGAAACGATCCATAATATATGGGAGCAATGCTCCACCACAACAATCTATAGTATATGGGAGCTACACTCTACCATAAACAATCCATAAGTGATCAAGAGATCTAATTATCTAGCTAGAGAATGCACGAGATCGCTCTACCACAAATCACTGTGGCAGCCAAGGATATAATAACCTAGTAAACATATCAAATTCATTTTCAACTGTCTCAACATCGTAGTGGCCCACTCACTAGTAGGAGAATTAATTAGTTGAAAAGGCATACGACCAAAGACATAATGGTGGACACTCAACATAGGTAGAATCATAATGATACTACCAATAATATGCCCGACTCACTTGCACACACAACACACACGTGAGCATACACAACATAGATCAAGTATTCATGATTCAAAATAAATATCGAACACGTACATCGATTGTGTATAATCGACAATACTCCTCCAATAATACTCACCTAATACACGCTATAATCAACGTAATAATTCTAATAAACATAATAGACATGAGTGCACACGAAACTAATATAATCAACAAGATACCTTGAATAATACACCAAATCACATGTACATACCACGCACATATTCAATCGACAAGATAGCTCCAATAAAATAATCACACGGATATTGAAGATCACATAAGATGTTGGTTTTCGGCCACAAAATTTTTTGCCCATTTTTGAAACCGCGAAACTAGGATCCGATCGAAGAAAAATGCGAAAAGAAATAAGTTTCTAACCTAGATAAACTATATCTACAAAGGAAAAGAGCTATACCCGTGCTCCTCTCGTCGAGTTCTGGGATCTCGGGATCATCAAGGTTCAAAGTAGATACTCCTCTGTGTGTATCCACACAAGCAAGAGATCCCGAAGGTCTGCAAGAGGAAGGAGAGAAGGAGAAGAGAGGAAGGAAGGAATGAAGATGAGCACAAAGAAGTTAGAGAGGAGTTTTATTTCAGGGATACCAAGAGGTAACTCCCATGAGGCATCCCATAAGGTAATGTCATTGGCTCCATCATTGCACTCTTATGTAGATGAGTATATGACACTCATATAACGATCCATGATACTTTCTCATGGCGGGTCATTTAGTATACATTCTCCAACGCATACCCATGTGTCAACTTGATATATCCATATCCATGACTTGTGAGATCAAGTCATCGAGTTGACCTACATGCTAGTCTCGTCGCATTAACATTGTCCTTGAATGCTAATACTTGACTAGGAATGATTAAGAGTAGTGTTCCCTATATCATCTCACTATCGATTCAACTAACCGATTGATATAGGTAAGAACCTTTTACTCAAGGACGCTATTATACTTAGTTATTTGACACTAATACAAGTAAGCATAATAACCATAAACAAATGTCTTTATATATATAAGAATATGATACAACGAGTCCATACAACAATCATCAAATGATTGGCTCTAGGGCTCTAACTAACACAAAAAACCTACAACAATCATAACTAGACATGTATACAAACACTACCTACAAATGGACAGTCTATCCTAGGACTCCTACAACATATATCAATCATGTGTACACACAACATAAATATGCATAATCAGTATATTAACCCAATCAACCAGACAAAATCCTATGCTACCTACTTTCATGGGTTAGTGGTATACCTCAAATAATTAAACATAAGTATCAAGCAGGAAAAAATAATAATTATAGACAATCCAAGGTAAGGCACCCTAATCATCCAGTAATAACCATACTCTAAGTTCAAACGAACAAATAGAGGCCAAGAAAGAAATACTCGCCATGGTTCAACATTGCACGTCTATGTCGTACCACTACAGAGACTATATCTAAAGGTTCACTCCGCCTCCTGACTAAGAGTTTACCTATCAAGAGTGTATTTCTAGAAGCCTCATAGTCGTGATTGTAAATATCCACCGTCAAATGTCGACAAAAGGTTGAACACTCTCTTATCTGACATATAGACCTCAAGACCTTGGTAAATGATCACGTGATCAAGGCTTTAAGCTACTTGATAGAGACAATATTAGTTGAGCCCTCTAACCATTGTGTTGCAGTACTTCATGGTACGATTGCTCTACCTGAGGTTTAGTAACCTCTAGAGGCGAGCAATGCACATAAGATAAAGAAACACTATAACTAAATAGCCAGTCAAAATATCTGTCAATTGACACTCTACCCCTCATAGATCATCATATGATATTTCCACTCAAATTAGTGGATCTCATATGTGTTAATCAACTAACACCTTGGTAATGGTTACATCTCCTAAGTGTTAAGCAATTAGCTCTACACCTTCTTACATCAGTGGGGGTCACCTTGCCGATTGTACCCTTTAAGTCATCTAACCAAGTACAGATAATCCATGGTCAAAGTCCCCATGGAATAGGATACATCGATCCTTTATAGACTGACCAAGCCGACAATGGTATACGGCTTAATTCAGTCTTTTTCACGCCAGTACAAGCCATGTAGTCAAATGTACTTGTAATATCTAACTAAGCATGAATAACCCAAAGATCAAAATTTCCATAAAATAGAGTAATTTGATCCCCTACTGATCGGCCCAACAAAATAAATCGGTCATCTACTAACTAATCCAACAAGAATACCTTAATCCTCCATAAAGCGACTAAGGTAAATCGATCCACGACTACCCAAGTCAACAAGTGTAAATAAGTCTTTTACTGACCGATCTAACAAGAGTAAATTAATTATCTACTGACGAAACTAACTAAGTTAAATTGGTAGTCTACTTCCATTACTCAGCTAATAATAGCAGGGACTGATATATGCCACCAACTTCTAACCAACTAGTAGTAACAGAAACTAAAACTACTGGTGGTATGATATGAAAAATCACTTGAGATTATTATCCTTGATCTCTATTAAGGTCGACCATGATCAGTGGTTGACCCATCACATGTAATATATGCTACAAAAACTAGACAGGTACTAACAAAGAGTGCTAATCCATGTCATAACTATAATAGACAATAGTGCATATATCTATAGAAATGTATGATAACAATATACCAATATGCCTCCTATAGCTTGGAGATGTCTTGCCGCTAGCAGGTCCCAAAACATGAAAAAGTCACATCGAGAAAACAAAAACACGAAATCAAAACACGACAAGCAGGCCTCGTAAACCTGTGGCTCTGATACCAAATAACTTGCCACGCCCCGTGGGAGTCCCAGCTAGAGGAAAAATTCAGTAGCATCTCCCCTGTACACGTGACAATATGAAGCATTTATACATACAAAAATATACATTAGCCACACATGACTAGAATATATACACAACCACGCAGTTATATATATATTAAACAACCCACTCGGTTGTACAAAAATAAAAAACATAACGGAAAATGATAGAAATCATTACAAACCAAAAACAAGACTGCTAGCCGGCTAGGCTTACACAACACAACAAACAACATAAAATACTACATAACAACACTCCAGAACAAAATCGGAATATACAATGCTAAGTAAACCAAAACATAGACCAAATAAAGTACAAATGAAAATCAGAAATAGGTCTTCGGATGTGACATGGGATTCGGCAGACAGGATACTGCAAGCAACTTCAAAAAATCTACCTGCTACCTGAAATAGAAATAGCTCAATAGTGTGAGTTCGAAGAACTCAGCGGATATCAAGCTGACATGACTAGTAATATATAACTATCAAAAATAACAAATGCAATCAATGCATATGATGCAAAATGACATGTGTCTGACAACCATCTCAGCGATGATGATGGAGGTGAGTAGGACTATGACAACGTACTCGCCATCACCGCCCTCTCGAGTGACCGAGTGGAGTCTTGTTAAGTATATACCTATCCTCCTTCCCAAACAGAGTGGGGAGCACAATGCTCTCATCTTCCGAGTCGGCCAGGAGGGGGATCCCACCGTCGTCACACGCCGCGCTACCCAGAGTGGACCAACGACAGGTGTACGAGTAACGCACTTACACACCCCACCGATGACCAATAACCATAGTGAGGTGTATCATCAGCCAGGCATGATATAATATGACACCGCACAATCATGCAAGATAGTGCATGACACTAAGCATGTAAATCCTAACCATAATCACCTCCACATAATATATACCAAACAAGAAAATAAATCATACCATGACCTATTACAGATTAGTACACATGCTAGATAAAAAACGGAAACTAGTCATATTTGAAACCTAGTCACTTCCTCTAGGATCCAAGGTACACATAACAATAATCAAGAGATATAAACATGGATACATACCAGAAACAAACGAACATACATTAGGTAACAAATAGTGACATACCAGGCAGCAAATCGACGTGATCATTACTACTAGCTATAAATTACTATGCATATCAAAGTGACAATATCATAAAAGATAAGTCAAGAGAAACCCGCCTTAAATGTAGATCGTCATAACATAATGTCACGTCCAGATGTGTCTCCTACTAGTGTCCTGCAACAAATTATACCATTACAACCAAATCTCTTCATACATTAATAGCTACCTAAATCCAAATCCAATAATGAAACCCTAATTAACTTCACCCAATCCACCCACTTCCTAAGGGTTAATCAACCTATTTTCACAATTTGATTCCAATCATCCTCATTCCACAATCAAATCAATTTAAGCTAAACTTGAATCAATTCCAATACAACTTACCCAAAACTAGAGATGCCTCTGGAGACTCTTGGCTGAGTAAGTTGCTGTCAGAAGTTCTGGTCGGTGTTAAATGAAGCTATTGCCTTCTAGGTCAAGAACCCCAAATCAGCACTTGCTCGTCGAAATTCAACAGGTTCATAATGCTATCGATTTGATCTACAACCCATCTACAGATCAAATGAGTACCACAACTATTGATCAGATATGAAGAAAACAACGATAAAGATACTCACCGTACTATCTTTGAATGGAGGAAAGAATCTGGTGATTGCATTTTCAAATCCGGTGAAGGTTAAATTGTGCAATAGTGGGCAGATCACTAGGGTTCTGCTGCTGATGGGCCTTCAACCATTGCTCTGATTCGATCCTCAAGCGAACACTTGCGATAGCACCGGGAGAATCGCCAAAGAGAAGAGCGACTTGAATAGCAACGTCGGCGTGAGAGAAATGGCATGAGTAGAGGTGATGAGAAGAGAGGTGTCGCCGTTGCTCCATGCAGCAACGATGAAGATGTGCGAAAGATGGAAGAGGAGCTCGGCCGGCGAAATCGGGTGGCACTGGTGCGATCGGAGGGCGGCGTCGTCAGGTGATAATAGTCAGGGCAGAGCCGAGAGGAAGGAGAGAAGAAAGAAGAGGATCGGAGAGGCGAGAGGAAAGGGAGGAAGAAGGCGGCGCTGGCTTGTCATTGCTCGGAGTCGCGAGAGAGGGGAGGCGGTGACGGCGTCGGATGAGGGAGGAAGTCGCGGGTGAGGTTAGGGCATGGGAGAGGAAAGAAAAAAAGAAAAAGAAAAAGAAAAAGAAAAAGAAAAAGAAATGTTTCAAGAAATTAAATATTTCCTCGTTCAAATAGGTTAGCTTTAGCAGGTTTTCCCTTGGCCCAATAACTGATCCCCTTAAACTCGTCATACGAGTTCCGAAAAATTCTCAGAAATTTCTAAAAGTTCCCTTAAGATTATTTCACAAATTATCTTATTATTTTATTATTATTTGGGTGCCGTATTTTACTGGATTGACATGAAACAAGATCATATGTATTCATCTAGTTCTTATGATTTTATCCGTGCCCTCAAAAATCAATTTGACATAATATATTGAGAGCAAAAATTTTTTAAATATGAATTTAGATTTTCAAACATATTAGTATTCAAAAAATAGTTTCATGTTGTATTTTGGTCCACTAGCCAGAATTTTTTGAACACAGAATAAACTTTTCAAATATATTCATATTCAAAAAATCATTACTCTCAATATATTTAGTCAAATTGGCATTTGAGGGTATGAATATAATTATAAGAGGCTAACGAACACATAGTACCTAGTTTCATATCAATGCGAGGTTATTTGGTGCATCAACCAATTTTGAAAAAAATTAGATAATGTACCAAATGCCAAATTGTCATTTAAGGACATGGATATAATCAGAAAAGATAGCCGAACATATAGGAAATAGTTTCATTTCAAGTTGAGGTTGTTTGGTGTATCGACCAATTTTACCTAAAATCGACTTTGAAAAAAAAAAGTAAATCGGTCAACCGATATGCTCAAAATTTTAATGTTTCAACATAGAGTGAAATTGATATGACTGATTTTTTCGACTGATAAAAAGATAAGTTGACTGATAAGATTACAATGGAAAATAGATATATAATTTGATAATTTTAAAACTATCCTATACGATTTGATAATTTTAGAAACTTATCTTTGCGGTTAAGTAAAAAGTTGTTTATTAAATTTAGGTAGTTTTGTTAGTTAGAGCCCTTGAGCCAATCATTAGATGATTATATTATGGACTTGTTGTATCATATTTTTATATAAATCAAGGCATGTGTTTTGGTTATTATACTTACTTGTATTGGTGTCAAATAAACTAAGTATAATAGCGTCCTTGAGTAGAAGGTTCTCACCTATATCAATCGGTTAGTTGATCGATAGTGAGATGATATAGGGAACACTACTCTTAATCATTCCTAGTCGAATATTAACATTCAGGGACAATGTTAATGTAATAAGATTAGTATGTAGGTCAACTCGATGACTTGATCTCACAAGTCATGGATATAGAGATATCAAGTTGACACATGGGTATGCATTAGAGAATGTATACTGAATGACCCGCCATGAGAAAGTATCATGGATCGTTATATGAGTGTCATATACTTTCTCATGTGGCTATTAGTATGACTACTAATCCTTAGACCTGAAGTCACCATGGATCCCTACATAAGGAGTTATGTACTTTGGTTTCGTCAAACGTCACCCATAACTGGGTGGACTATAAAGGCGATTATTGGGTATGTAACGAATTATGCAGAGGGATGTGAGTGACGTAGATGGGATCTATCCCTCCAATATGACGGTAGCGACATCGATATTCTTGATAGAGTGAGACCACGAAGTGCATGACCATGCCCAAATGAGTCAATATGAGATATTGAGCTCATTTGATTTAGTGAGTCTACTTGGAGTTCAAGATTTAGATTGATTAGAGGATGACATGGTATATGCCTCACATTGATCAATCTAGATGTCTTGGATAGAAGGACACTTGTCATATATTGTGAGGAGTCACAATTAGTAGTCACAAGGTGATGTTGGATCTCAACATTCTTATAACTTGGGTAGTAATGATGTGTTGCTAGATACTGCTCATTACTTATGCTTCTAAATGGGTTTAGGAGCATTTTCAACGTTATAAGAACCTATAGGGTCACACACAAAGGGCAATTAGATGGAGATTAGATTCATTTGATGAACCTAAAGGATTAGGTTCATGTGATGAACCAAATTGGATTAAGAGTAATCCAAATTATGCTAATTGAGTTGGACTCAATTTGGTTCATGTATTAAATGAGTCTAATTTGGACTTAGACTCATTGAATCAATTTAATTCAATGAATAGAGATTCATTAAATTAAAATTGACTTGAATCAATGGTTAGATTTGATCAACCATGAGAGAGAAGTGGTTAAGTTTGACTTGACTTGAGAGGAAGATGAAGAGTCAAATTTGACTTGACCATTTGCCACCTCATTGGTGAGTTGGCAAGAAGTGGATCAATGATGATGCTCCACATCATCATGGTTACTTAAGTGAGATGCAACCTCATGGGAGTTACCAAGAGTTGTGACTCTTGGTATCCCATGGAGGTTACAACCTCCACTAAAGTGGCCGGCCACTTTGATTTTATGTTGTGAGTTTCATTTTTTGTGGTAACTCCCATCTTCTTCCTCTCTAGCTTTCTTCTTGCTCTCCCTCTCCTCCATTACTGATCTCTAAGGTTGCTAGCACATCCTTAGAAATTTTTCTCCATCTCTTGCTTGTGTGGATACACATAGAGAAGTGTCTACTTTGACACTTTCGAGATCCGGCGAACCGATGACAAGCGGGATTGCGAAGGGCTTCGCATCAAGGGTATATTCCTTCTCCTTTGTAGATCTACTATAGATGGAGATTTAGAAACTCGTACTCATAAGTTTTTCGAAAGTTTTATCTTCGCACGAATCCAGTGGCGGGGGTTTCGGGGTTTTCGCTACGCGAAAAAGCGGTTTTCGCGGCCCGAAAAATCCAATAGTGGTATTAGAGCCACGTGCGAAGACTTGTACGAGTTTATTTTTGATTTTTATGAAAAATATAGGTACTGTAATATTCTGTAAATTTCTGATTTTTAGAGTTTTTATGAGTATTTTTCTCGTAGAAGCGAAGCACAAGTGTTTCGACACTTGTAGGCTTCGACTACCGAGAAGTTTTTTCCGAAACGGCAAGGTTTCGCCCCAAAATTTTTTGGGACAGCAGACTAAGGCGCTGTAGGATCGCTTAGGGACACTCGCGATGGTTAGATCGTGGGTAGGGGTGCTGCCCCTGGCCCCGCAAGGGGATTCGTTCCGTGATTGCGCCCGAAAACCGCTAAATGGGACCGCCGGGAATTTTTACTCGTAAAAATTGGTATTAAAATTACATAAAATTATAGAAAATACATAATTTAGAATTATGTATAATTTCTAATAGTCATGGCCCAAAAGACCCAATTGGATTGGAATAAATGTGTTGTAATTCATAATACGGCCTGCGTTCTGTGATTTGATGTGCGTGTTGTATTTTTTATTCGCGACCTGCGCGTCGTGCCTTTCTCTATTTTATATTCTTGTTGTAAATTAGTTTAGACTCGAATATAACTCGAGTTTCAAAATTGTAATGTACAAAATTAGAGCGGTGGAAGGTCTACTCGAGACGGAGTTACGAGGAGGGCGCGAGTAGCACAAGGTGGTCAAAGGGAGGAGCTTGAGAAGCTGTTGACCCTAGGTTGACCATCCGATCTTCTCATTGGCTTGAGAAGATCGTAGTAGGGCCATGACTAATCACGAATTAATTTAATTAATTGCTTGTGTATATGTGATGCATGATTAAGTAATTAATTAGTGCCTAACGATTAGATTAGATCTAAGTCGTGCACATGATGCACCCTTCGATTAGATTAGATATATCGAGTATATGATACGCATCATCGTTTAGATTAGATCTAAATCACGTCAACTCTAATGCCTACTATGTCGTGATACCTATCACTACCTCGATCACATGTGTTGTTGAATCTGCCAAAGCAGAGCAACACATATTATCTTGGTTGAGTACGGAGGAACAATCTTGGTCTCGCTTATCAACGCATGGGCGAATACAAACTCCATTAGATTGAGTATTCCTAGTTAACTCGGTTGGATCGAGTACAACTATAGGCATTCTTCCAATGGTTGGAAAGATAGGACATAAATCACATTTATATTAATTCTTGGGCGTATTAGCTAAAGCTAACTCAAGTTTTAATATAACTGTGGATAATGATCCTATAAACAAGAGTTGCATAGAGATGTAATTGGTAAATCGTTACGTACCGATCATACTAAATCTTGGGCGTATTAGCCAAAGCTAACTCAAGGGTTAGTATGATGTGGATCTTGTCCAACATGAATTATAGAATTCAGTGGGAGCATCATTTAGTTAAAGGCCTAATTAAATGATTTAAAGAATATGATATTTATTTTCTGTATTTTTCTGTTGTAGATAACCATGACGTCGAATACGAACACCTTCTCCCTGCGTTCTGTCCTTAAGAAGGACAAGCTCAACGGAGCAAATTTCCTGGACTGGTACAGGAACCTGAGAATAGTTCTCACCCAAGAACGTAAACTGTACGTTCTGGAGCAGCCCATTCCCACGCGAGCTGACCAAGATGCTTACAAGAAGCCTCAAGATGACGCATTAGATGTGTCCTATCTTATGTTTGCGACCATGAACTCTGAGCTTCAGAAGCAACACGAGTTAATGGGCGCTTATGATATGGTTGAACATCTTCGTCAATTGTATCAAGGACAAGCAGGGCACTAGAAGAGGAACTGCATAGGATACCTGGAAGATCTTAAGAAGAAGATAAATAAGATTTCTACTTCAGGTATAAATGTTATAGAAGTCAACCTCTCTATTTCTTCATCGTAGGTATTAGATACCGGATGTGCTTCTCACATTTGTACTAATGTACAAGCGCTGAGAAATAGCAGAGCATTGACGAACGGCAAGATAGACCTATGAGTAGGCAATGGAGCACGGGTTGCTGCTGTTGCTGTAGGGATTTATTTTCTATCTCTGCCCTCTGGGCTTGTACTAGAGTTGGATGATTGTTGTTATGTGTCTGCTTTAACTAAGAACATAATTTCAGTTTCTTGTTTGGACAAGAAAGGTTTCTCTTTTATAATAAAGGACAAATGTTGTTCTGTTTATTTAAAAGATATGTTCTATTGTAGTGCACCTCTGATGAACGGACTCTACATTCTAGACCTTGAAAACCCTATCTATAACATAAATACTAAGAGGTTCAAGTCAAATGGCATGAACCAAACCTATCTCTGGCACTATCGCTTAGGTCATATAAATGACAAGCGCTTATCCCAGCTCCATAAGGATGGTTTGCTGAACTCATTTGATTTTGAATCTTATGAGACGTGCGAGTCATGCCTACTAGGCAAGATGACCAAGATTCCCTTTAGTGGGCACAGCGAAAGAGCGACTGATTTATTAGGACTTATACATAGTGATGTATGTGGCTCTTTCAATGTCGCTGCTAGAGGCGGTTATAGGTACTTCATCACATTTACTAATGATTTCAGTAGATATGGTTATGTGTACTTGATGACACATAAGTCTGAATCCTTTGAAAAGTTCAAAGAATTCAAGAATAAAGTACAGAACCAACTTGGCAAGAGTATTAAGATACTTCGATCAGATCGAGGTGGTGAATACCTTAGCCATGAGTTTCATGACTATCTAGCTGAATGTGGAATCCTATCCCAACTCACTCCTCCTAGAACACCACAGTGGAATGGTGTATCTGAAAGGAGGAATCGTACCCTATTAGATATCGTACGATGTATGATGAGTCACACAGATCTTCCGACATACCTTTGGGGCTATGCTCTAGACACGACAGCTTTTATACTCAACCGAGTTTCATCCAAGGCCGTGATAAAGACACCGTATAGGATTTGGACTGGGAGAGATGCCCATGAGTCTTTCATGAGGATTTGGGGCTGTGAGGCTTACGTTCGACGTCAAGTCTCAGACAAGTTAGGACCCAAATCCGACAAGTGCTACTTTATTGGATATCCCAAGGAAACTAAGGGATATTACTTCTACATTCCCAGTCAGCACAAGGTAGTTGTGGCAAAGACTGGGGTCTTTCTAGAAAGGGACTTTGTTTCTAGAAAGACTAGTGGGAGGAGTACGTTCGATCTTGAAGAAGTTCAAGATGCGGACCATAGCACTGAAGCCTCGATGGAAGTTGAACTGGAACCACAAAGTGTTGTGGATGATATTGTTCCACAAAGAGTTGAGGAACAACAACTAGTTCAAGTAGACATACCTCTTCGCAGGTCTGATAGGGTACGTCGTCAGCCTGAGAGATACTCATTTCTCTTGTCTGACCATGATGACGTTGTGCTCATAGATGATGAGCCTACGACCTATCAAGAAGCTGTGATGAGACCAGATTCCGAGAAATGGCTAGAGGCCATGAGATCCGAGATGAAATCCATGTATACCAACCAAGTATGGACTTTGGTTGATCCACCTAAACGGGTAAAACCCATTGGGTGTAAGTGGGTCTTTAAGAGAAAGACTGACATGGATGGACTTATCTATAAGGGTCGCTTGATAGCTAAAGGTTTCAAGCAAATTCATGGTATTGACTATGATGAAACCCTTTCTCCAGTAGCGATGTTTAAGTCCATTCGGATTATGCTTGCTATTGCAGCATACCATGACTATGAGATATGACAGATGGATGTTAAAATCGCGTTTCTGAATGGAAACCTACTCGAGGATGTGTACATGACACAACCTGAGGGTTTTGTAGATCCACAGCATACTAGCAGAGTATGCAAGCTGCATAGGTCCATTTATGGACTAAAGCAAGATTCTCGGAGCTGAAATCTTCGATTCGATGATGCAATCAAACAGTTTGGTTTCATCAAAAAGGAAGATGAGCCTTGTGTCTACAAGAAGGTTGTAGGGGATATAGTTGTCTTCCTCATATTGTATGTGGATGACATACTACTCATTGGGAAGGACATCCCTTTGCTTCAGTTTGTCAAGACCTGGCTAGGGAGTTGCTTCTCAATGAAGGACTTAGGTGAGGCATCCCACATTCTAGGGATACAGATCTATAGAGATAGATCTAAGAGATTGCTTGGCTAAGTCAGAGTACATACATTGACAAGGTACTCCTTCGGTTTGCCATGCAGAACTCCAAGAAGGGATTTCTGTCGATGTCACATGGCGTGAGTATTTCGAAGACTCAAGGTCCCTCTTCTAGAGAGGAGAGAGACCGCATGGATCAGATCCCTTATGCCTCAGCCATAGGATCTATCATGTACGTCATGCTATGTACTCGACCTGATGTCTCGTATGCTTTGAGCATGACGAGCAGATACCAATCAGATCCAGGTGAAAGTCACTGGATAGCACTCAAGAATATTCTTAAGTACTTAAGAAGGACTAAAGAATATTTCTTGATATTGAGGAATGATGATTAGCAAGAAGGTTGCGGGTGATGCTAGCTTCAGCATCACCGATGATTATCGATCGCAGTGATCGGTTAGATTTTCATTAATTGTGGTCCGTGAGTGGAAGAGTTCAGGCGGACAATGAGTTGATTCTACTAAAAGAGGAGTACATTTTGCATGAAGAAAGAAAGGAGGAGGCGATTGGATCCGCAAGTTCATCATCGAACTTGGGGTGGTTCGATATCGGACCCTATTGAGCTCTATTGTGACAACAATGGAGCTATAGCTAGAAGAAGGAACCTCCACAATGACCAAACACATACTACGGCGCCATCTCATTGAGAGATTATCGAGAGGAGATGTGAAGATATCAGTACCTGAGGCTAACATCGCAATCCCCAAGGCTTCAGGCGAGGAAGTATGATGGTCACATTAGGTCATTGGGGCTTAGAGTCTACACTGATTGACACTAGTACTAGTGGGAGATTGTTAGTTAGAGCCCTAGAGCCAATCATTAGATGATTGTATTATGAACTTGTTGTATCATATTCTTATATAAATAAAGGCATGTGTTTTGGTTATTATACTTACTTGTATTGGTGCCAAATAAACTAAGTATAATAGCGTCCTTGAGTAGAAAGTTCTCACCTATATCAATCGGTTAGTTGAACCGATAGTGAGATGATATAGGGAACACTACTCTTAATCATTCCTAGTAAAATATTAACATTCAGGGACAATGTTAATGCAATAAGACTAGCATGTAGGTCAACTCGATGACTTGATCTCACAAGTCATGGATATAGAGATATCAAGTTGACACATGGGTATGCATTAGAGAATGTATACTGAATGACCCGCCATGAGAAAGTATCATGGATCGTTATATGAGTGTCATATACTTTCTCATGTGGCTATTAGTATGACTACTAGTCCTTAGACCTGAAGTGACCATGGATCCCTACATAAGGAGTTATGTACTTTGGTTTCGTCAAACGTCACCCGTAATATGTAACGAATTATGCAGAGGGATGTGAGTGATGTAGATGGGATCTATCCCTCCTATATGACGGCAGCGACATCGATATTCTTGATAGAGTGAGACCACGAAGTGCATGACCATGCCCAAATGAGTCAATATGAGATATTTAGCTCATTTGATTTAGTGAGTCTACTTGAAGTTCAAGATTTAGATTGATTAGAGGATGACACGGTCTATGCCTCACATTGATCAATTTAGATGTCTTGGATAGAAGGACACTTGTCATATATTGTGAGAAGTCACAATTAGTAGTCACAAGGTGATGTTAGATCTCAACATTCTTATAACTTGGGTAGTAATGATGTGTTGCTAGATACCACTCATTACTTATGCTTCTAAATGGGTTTAGGAGCATTTTCAACGTTATAAGAACCTATAGGGTCACACACAAAGGGCAATTAGATGGAGATTAGGTTCATTTGATGAACCTAAAGGATTAGGTTCATGTGATGAACCAAATTGGATTAAGAGTAATCCAAATTAGGCTAATTGAGTTGGACTCAATTTGGTTCATGTGTTAAATGAGTCTAATTTGGACTTAGACTCATTGAATCAATTTAATTCAATGAATAGAGATTCATTAAATTAAAATTAACTTGAACCAATGGTTATATTTGATCAACCATGAGAGAGAAGTGGTCAAGTTTGACTTGACTTGAGAGGAAGATGAAGGGTCAAGTTTGACTTGACAATTTGCCACCTCATTGGTGAGTTGGCAAGAAGTGGATCAATGATGATGCTCCACATCATCATGGTTACTTAAGTGAGATGCCACCTCATGCGAGTTACCAAGAGTTGTGACTCTTGGTATCCCATGGAGGTTACAACCTCCACTAAAGTGGCCGACCACTTTGATTTTGTATTGTGAGTTTCATTTTTTGTGGTAACTCCCATCTTCTTCCTTTCTAGCTTTCTTCTTGCTCTCCCTCTCCTCCATTACTGATATCTAAGGTTGCTAGCACATCCTTATAAGAGATTTTTCTCCATCTCTTGCTTGTGTGGATACACATAGAGAAGTGTCTACTTTGACACTTTCGAGATCCGGCGAACCGAGGACAAGCGGGATTGCGAAGGGCTTCGCATCAAGGGTATATTCCTTCTCCTTTGTAGATCTACTGTAGATCGAGGTTTAGAAACTCGTACTCGTAAGTTTTTCGAAAGTTTTATCTTCGCACGGATCCGATGGCGGGGGTTTCAGGGTTTCCGCGACGCGAAAAAACGGTTTTTGCGGCCCAAAAAATCCAACAAGTTTAAGTCCATATAAAAATTTGGCTAAAATTATAATATAGATTTATATTCGTGAAAATTGAAAACTAAGGACATGTAATTAAAGGCTCTCGGAAACGAGGGGAGAGGGTCATTTTTGAAATATGGCTAAGTTAATTTAACTTCATATAATGAAATAGATTTATAGTTTTTTAATATAATAAAAGACATTTTTTATTTTGTATGTTTGCTATTTATTTTTAAATAATTTATTTAGTTTTCATTCTAAAATGTTGTTTAAATTCTCAAATGTAACAACGTATAAAATTTTTATTTATTTATTTATTTATTTCTTTGGGTTGGACACTAAGTACCTCCATATGAATTTCACCTTTTATCGAGATAGGTAAATCGATATTTTTAAATTATGCCAATATCCCATTATGATATTTCAGCTTTGTCTATAATGCATTTGAAAAAAAAAATTATTGATGAACATTAACAATTATTCGGACTTATTTATTGAATATATTTTATTTTTTAAAAGAAAATAAAATATATTCAATAGAAATGATAAACCACAATCACTAGATGGCCGCTGCTCCTCATGGCGACGTTATTTCTTTCATGTTAATGAACACTTAGGTCAAATTGGTGATGCCTAAGGCGAGGCCACAGAGCTGCCTCTGCTCATCGTCCTCCGCCACCAACGGGGACTTGGCGCCGGTGTCTTTGAACCCCTGCTCGCAGTCGCCGGGAGCGTCGAGGCTGGCGCTCAGGTATGTCATAGCGTCACCCTTCCGGCTCTCTTTGATGGCGCTCAGCGACGTGTCGAGGTTGTCGATCAGATTGCTGTACAATTCGGCGCACGTCGACAAGCTCTCCTTCTGCGCCTTGTCCTGCGAGCTCTTCAACAGATGCTTAATCTTGCCGGCGATCTTTGTCGCATTCTTCAACGACAGATTGGTGGCGATGACAGCGAGGCCACGCACGTCGGCGGTTCCGCTGCTAGGATCTGATTTCAACGTCTTCACGCAGAAATCGTACTTGACGTTCGAGATGGACTTGCAAGTTGACTCCACGGTGGCGTGCGCCGCCGCCGAGAGGAGGAGGAGGAGGAGGAGAGCGGCAAGAGCGAACGCAGGAGCTTGCCTCATCATCATCTTCAAATAGTCGCTTAATTCCCTTCCAACTAAATTGTGCAAATTTATAGGCTTATTGCCTCAAAATTTTGAATAAAAATTAATTCAAAAATGGAAGGGCATCTGTGCAATTATTGCAAGAATCAATTAAATTCCATTTGTATTTATTAATTTTGCCTTTTGACAAAAAGGAAGTTACGAGACTAGGGATTTATTTTTTAAAAATTGAGAGAGTATTTAATTATTTCAATTAATATAGGAAATATGTGTAATTATAGTAAGTACTTAACTGGGTTCCATTTGGCCAAAGTTTTATGTATAGGTCTAGTGAATATTTTTGAAGCAAATTTTCTTCTATTAAATGTTTAAATTATATTTGCGGAAAGGAATTTATGGACGTTTGTAATTAATTGTTTTAAATAGTATTTGATTACTATATATATATATATATATCTATCTATCTGATGCACATCCACTCTTATTCTACTAATAGGAACGTCTCAAATCGCGATACATACGGGTTCCATCTAGGTGGATAGCAAATCGAGAACGATGAGCCTCTTGATGTAACTCGTCCATGACCGGGTGAGATTGAGGCACGCATAATTTGCCTCGGAAATAAATAATACCCTCGTCATATCGGGTGAACTCGGTATGGGCCCGAAAGTTATCTGGCTGCCAATGAACTATAAGTGTTGATCACCGACCTAGGCCTCCTGGATCCTCATCCTGATCGATAACTGAGCAACCATGGTAACAAGAATACCCTTGCTCTCTCTGTCCTTGCTCCTCAAGGCTGTGACTAACGCTCGGTGGCAAGCTAAAGTCCCTCTGGCCTTTCGGCCAAGCGCATCATCAACCACATTAGCTTTTCCTCGGGTGGTAGCTGTTGGAGCAATCCAAATGGTTCGTGCGACCATGTGTTTTGGTGTTTGGACAAAGAGTTTAAGTTAGGTTTACCCATGTATTTAATATGTGTACTTGAGTTGCGCAGGACTGCAGGATACACAAGTGACTCAGGTTGATGGCTTCGGGTCCGGTGAAGGATGACATTGGGGACGAGCTGCGGGCTTGTATGCATCCAAGGGACCGTTGACAAGGCAGCAAGGACAAGAGCCGAGGGAAGCGACTTCGAGGCATACGCGAAAGATGACAATGGGGAATAGCCGCGGGCTTGAATGCATCCGAGGGACTAGAGCCAAAGGAAGTAGGCTTGAAGGCAAGAGGTCAAGGCTGCAAAAAAGAGTCAAGTGAGTCGTGAGGGTTCGAGTACGAGAGAAATGTACCCGGGATGGGAAACCCTAAGTTTAGGGTTGTACCAGTCGACTGGTACTGGGACTAGTCGACTGGTGGTGAGCACAGAGAGCTTCTGTGCCCGAATGGCCAGACACCAGTTGACTGGTGCAAGGACTAGTCGACTGGTAAAAAGCCGTTGGAGTACTGTTGGGCTGGCACCAGTCGACTGGTGCAAGTACCAATCGATTAGTAACGGGCAAATCAGCTTGCTGATTTCTTCCAAGCTCTATAAGAATGAGCTTGGGATGGCCAGCCAAGGTGACGAAATTAAACTTGGTTAAAGCCTAATTAGTAGTTACTAAGTGCTCAAGGTTTCCCTTGTGTCTAAGTGTTCTTGGTAAGTGTTGTGGTGAGGTTTCTCCACCCACAAGGAGGTTAGAGCTAGCCGGAGTTTGTCGAGGACTAATCCACCGACGGATTGAGGGATCGTCCACCTTACGGATAGCCGTGGAGTAGGAGCAAGCTATCTCCGAACCACGTTACATCGACATCTTAGCGGTTTGCTTATTCTTTCTTAGTCTTTGTATTTCCTTTAGTGTTTAGCTTGTTTGTTTTGTTTGTATTCCGCTGCGCAAGCTAACAAGTGTAGAAAGAAGCGAGTATTTGGGGGTGCCGTCTATGCAACACCCCTTCAAGCCGGACACCGATCCCTTACAAGTGGCATCAGAGCCAAGGTCGCACTTCACCAGACTAATCACCGAGAAGATCAAATTCAAGAAGATGACTGGCTTAATTGAATTGCCGAAGTTTGAAGGCAGAGGCTTTTGAGACATCACCTATTGGATGATGAAGATGGAGGTCTTCTTCGACACGGATTGTGATATCATGATGGTGATCAAGGAACCGTTCGAAGTCCCGAAAGACAAGAAAGGGAAGAAGTCCCGAAAGACACGGATTTATGGAGCAAGATAAAGAAGGTTCAATGGGAAGAACTCATGCCTACACATGAAGAAGAAAAATCCGAAGAAAAGGATGAAGTGACTCAAGTTGAGGAGGAGCCAACGAAAGTTGAGTCATTCTCAACATCCGAGGAGGAGAAGGAAGATGAGGCATCATCTACATCCTCAAGGGTTGAAGAAGAGTCCAAGACAAGAGAAGAGGAAGTCTTGGAAGTCAACCTTGCAAGCATCTCCACCGAAGTGAAGTCAAAGGACCACATAATTTGCTTTGGGTGCAATGAAAAGGGACACTACAAGAGTAGATGTCCATTGGGTAAGAAAGAGGTATCTCCTAAACTCAATTCAATTCATTTTGAATCTAGTTTGAGTTGTAGGAAGAAGAAGGAGAAGAAGCACATAGTGTGCTTCACGTGTGGTGAGTGAGGTCATTACCACACCAAATGCCCAAAGAAGAAAGAAATTAAGAAGTTGACACATTTGAAGAAGGAGGAGAAGAAGTGGAGGAATAATAGAGGCTCATGTCAAGGGGGAGCTCCAAAGGTAAAGGGTAAGGTAAACCCTAGTTTAAATTTGAAATGTATCAAATTTTCATTTCCCCATGCATACTAGGAGAAATGATTTTGTTAATCATAGTATACCCATGCGAAATTTTGGATTCAAATATCATGATAGGAATAGGGTTAATATAGATCAAAACCCCAGGAAATTTATTCACGATAAGTCTAGAAACGGTAGATCTAAGGAGACCCAAGGCAATAATCCCAAGAAGGGGAGACATATGCCTAGAAAGGGTAGGTCTAAAAATGTCCATGGTGGACATGTTGATTCTAGGGTTAGGAACCTAAAGAGGGAAAATCAAGCCTTGAAGGCAAAGCTTGATCATTTAGAGAAAACCCTAGAAAGATTCAATGTTGGATCTAAGTGTTTAGGGATGGTGTTGGGTAGTCAAAGATCCAACAATGACAGATCGGGTCTAGGATACCGATCTAGGGTCTCCAATACTAAGGGAAAGTCTTATGCTAGGGTTGCATATAACTATAGCAAGGAGAAACCAATAAATGGCAAGGGAAAGCCATTTGAAGGTAAGGAGAAATTAACCAAGGACAAGGTGTCCAAGGTTAAGAAGGTTAGATTTGTAGGTCAAGTGTCACCGGAGGTGCACCAATGTGGCCTAGCGATTGTGGACGAGTCACCTAGGGAGGTGACTAAGGTTAAGAGCTCTAGGGGGAGCTCAAAGAGTCAATTTGGGACCCATGGCAAATGGATCTCAGGTGGGTACTACTTGGGAGTCTGGAGGAGCCATGGAGTGTGCTAAATGGTTTGGAGACGGACTTGAGTCTCAAACCTAGGGATTTGGCACACATAGTTTGTGTTTCATGCAAGAAATATGACATTTGAGGTCATATAGCATGATAATTAGTTTTGGATGTATAGATGCCATATAAACCAATGCTAGGGATGCATTGTGGGTTGGTATAGGAAAATACATCAAGAGGAAGTCAAAACTATGACTTTAAGTCAAGATTCAGTTGAACCATTTAGTTAGTTTTGGATTTTATGTCAATCTTGGGATTGGTGATAGATACATTTTGTAATGTATTTTTACCAAGTAGACATGGGTACAATAGGCCTCTCCACAAAATTTGGGGATTTTTGGAGGTCTGTGGAATTTCTGGTGCATTTCTGAAGTTGGCAAGAAAAGGTTGATTTTTTCATAAATAGGGTACAAGTCGATTAGTGAAGATACTAGTCGACTGGTAATAGTAGATTTTGAACACAGAATGCATCTGTGTGTTGATTTCAATAGGGTCAGTCGACTGGTACCAAGGGGCAGTCGACTGATACCAGTCTGATAGTGTTTTTTAGCGCTGTTCTTGATCGTGTCAACTCGTTTAGATGTATGGGATCCATGGAGGATAAATACATGAGTTTAGGGTCAATTTGGACAGCAAGTTTTCAACAATTGGGATATTGTTGGAGAGTTTTTGAATGTTAGGCAAAGGGGGAGAAGTAAGGTTTAGTTGGGAAAACCTTAGTGCCTTTGCGTAGGGGGAGCCTTGGGATAGGTTCTTAAAAATCCCTGTGGGAAAATCCTAGCTCATTGGGGAGCTTAGGTGTAGGGGGAGCCTTGGCATAGGTTCCAATGCATGTTGCTTTTTGTTTCGGCAGTGTAAGTCCAAGTGTGTAGCCTTGGAAACGTAAGTCCATTCGGCGGTGTAAATCCAAGTGTGTAGCCTTGGAAAAGTAAGCCCATTCGGTGGTGTAAGTCCAAGTGTGTAGCCTTGGCAACGTAAGTCCATTTGGCGTTGTAAGTCCAAGTGTGTAGCCTTGCCATCGTAAGTCCATTCGGCAGTGTAAGTCCAAGTGTATATCCTTGGCAACGTAAGTCCATTCGGCGTTGTAAGTCCAAGTGTGTAGCCTTGGCATCGTAAGTTCATTCGGCAGAGTAAGTCCAAGTGTGTAGCCTTGGCATCGTAAGTCCATTATTTTTAGCATATTGTTTTGGTATATGTTTTCCCTAACTTAAACATATTGCCAAACATCAAAAAGGGGAAGATTATTGGAGTAATTCCAATAGTCTGTGCGACCATGTGTTTTGGTGTTTGGGCAAAGGGTTTAAGTTAGGTTTACCCTTGTATTTAATATGTGTACCTGAGTTGTGCAGAACTGCAGGATACAGATGTGACTCAGGTTGATGGCTTCGGGTCTGGTGAAGGATGACATTGGGGATAAGCTGCAGGTTTGTATGCATCTGAGGGATCGTCGACAAGGCAGTAAGGACAAGGCCCGAGGGAAGCGAGTTCGAGGCATACGCGAAGGATGACATTGGGGACGAGCTGCGGGCTTGAATGCATCCAAGGGACGAGAGCCAAAGGAAGTAGGCTTGAAAGCAAGAGGTCAAGGCTGCAAAGAAGAGTCAAGTGAGTCGTGAGGGACCGAGTGCGAGAGAAATGTACTCAGGATGGGAAACCCTAAGTGGTGGTGAGCACAGAGAGCTTCTGTGCCCGAACGGCTAGGCACTAGTCGACTGGTGCAAGGACCAATCGACTGGTAACGAGCCGTTGGAGTGTCGTTGGGCTGGCACCAGTCGACTGATGCAAGGACCAGTCGATTGGTAATGGGCAAATCAGCTTGCTGATTTCTTCCAAGCTCTATAAGAAGGAGCTTGGGATGACCGGCCAAGGTGACAAAATTAGACTTGGTTAAAGCCTAATTAGTAGTCACTAAGTGCTCAAGGTTTTCCTTATGTCCAAGTGTTCTTAGTGAGTGTTGTGGTGAGGTTTCTCCACTCACAAGGAGGTTTGAGCTAGCCGAAGTTTGCTGAGGACTAATCTACCGACGGATTGAGGGATCACCCACCTTACGGACAGCTGTAGAGTAGGAGCAAGCTATCTCTGAATCACGTTACATCGACGTGTTAGCGGTTTGCTTATTCTTTCTTATTTTTTGTATTTCCTTTAGTGTTTAGCTTGTTTGTTTTGTTTGTATTCTGTTGCGCAAGCTAACATGTATAGGAAGAAGTGAGTATTTGAGGGTGTCGTCTATCCAACCCTCCTTCAAGCCGGCCACCGATCCCTTATAGTAGCTAATGGTACAATCATAATCTTTCAGGAACTCCATCCATCTCCTTTGTCGGAGATTGAGTTCCTTTTAGGTGAATAGATATTTGAGACTCTTTTAATCCGTAAGAATCCCAATTGTAATACCCTACAGATGATGCCACCAAATTTTCATAGAAAAATTAATGGCGGTTAATCCTAGATTATGTACAGGGTAGTTCTTCTCTTGCTCCTTCAACTGACGAGAAGCATAGGAGACTACATTGCCATGTTGCATCTAAACAGAGCCCTAACCCTATAGAGAAGCATCGGTATAGAGTACGAACTTGTCCTCTCTAGAGGCAAAACCAGAACTGGTGCCAACACTGATATCCGATTCAGTTCTTAGAAGCTGGTCTCGCCGACTTCTGGCCACATGATCTTCACGCCCTTCCTGGTCAGGCATGTTAGTGGCATAGCAACGTGAGGAAAATCCTCAACAAACCTCCGTTAATAACTAGCTCGATAAAGGAAGTTACGAGTCTCCTATATAGACTACGACAACTCCCAACTGGTAATAACCTCTATCTCCTGTGGATCCACTGTATACCCCTACTGGTGGTCATGTGTCTCAATCATCTCACAGAAGACAATTAAAATATGCACTACTGAATTTCACATATAAATGCTCCCGTTGAAACATCCTTAGAACTATGCGAAGATGGTGTACGTGATACACATCGGATTGAGAATAAATCACCACGTCGTAGAGCTATGGATAAGGACATAATAGTTGAAAAATTATTTTTTCATATTTATTCCCGTTTAAATGATAATGTGTGTGTAATTATTTAAATTCCTCGCTTTACTATATTATATTTATTTAAATTCAGCCCCACAATTTTGTTTGTAAGATGTGATGCATTCAAACTTGCGCTGGCTCGAGTGCCCTTTATGGATGATTATAGAAAATTATATTTAGGTTTGTGTGATTCTTCCATCCAAGGCATCCTATTTAATGGACTAAGTATTAAGCAATATGGATATTCACATTTAATAGTATCCTCCCAGAGTCACCTTGCCACTAAAAAAACAATTTAGACGAAAGTGTAGAAGATTTATTTCCCTAATCACAATCGCACAATCACGTTCACAAAATTTGATCCATTTGCCAACAGATTAATCAGAAATTACATCTAGTAGAACAAAATTATTTTATTTTTTGCGACAAATCTAGATTGCCCAAATTCGAACAAATCTAGACGTTTGGGGACGAATCCAGGTTAATCGAAATATATTTCAGAAAAAAATGAAAAAAATGGGGGACGAATCTTGGATTCGTCCCAGATTTTGGGACAACTGGATTCGTCCCAGATTTTGGGACGAATCCAGGATTCGTCCCAAATTTAAGAAAATTAAAAATTAATAGAAAAATCATTCGGAAGGCATAAATATGGACCTAATGATCTCAGAATTTCATGAAACAAGTTTCTATGGATTCCTAATTTTCTCATGATCATAAAAATATCCTAAATTTGAAATTTAATCTAATAAATTAAGTGTGGTGATTTTTAACATGAATATGACCTAATTTGTAATAAAAAATTCACCGCACTCAATATAATATGTTAAAATTATGGATGAAGATATTTTTAAGATTATAAGAAAATTAGGAACCTATAGAAACTTATTTCATGAAATTCCGAGATCGTTAGGTCCATATTTAGTGAAACATAGATTGTTTAGTATTAATTAAGTATGTTAGCGTTTAACACATGCTTGAATATGTGTTTAAAACTAAAAATATAGATCTACAAATGTCAGAATTTCATGAAACAAGAGTCTATAAGTTTCTTATTTTCCATTATTCATAAATATATCCTCTTCCTTAATTTTAAAATAATATATTGTGTTTCATGTTTTTACCGAATTAGGTCAAATTCGAGTTAAAAATCACCACGCTAAATATATGAGATTAAAAGTACGGATGAGGGTATTTTTAAGATCATGAGAAAATTAGGAACCCAAAGAAACTTGTTTCATGAAATTCCGAGATCGTTAGGTCCATATATAGGCCTTCCGAATGATTTTTCTTTTAATTTTTATTTTTCTTTAATTTGGGACGAATCCTGGATTTGTGCCCAAATTTGGGACAATTTCTAGATTCGTCCCAGATTTTGGGACGAATCTGGAATTCGTCCCAAATTGAAAAAAATAAAAGAAAATTTATTTGGAAGGCCTATATATGGACCTAACGATCTCGGAATTTCATGAAACAAGTTTCTATGGGTTCCTAATTTTCTCATGATCTTAAAAATATCCTCATCCAAAATTTTAACCTCATATATTTAGTATGGTGATTTTTTAACCCGAATTTGACCAAATTCATAATAAAAAATTCACCGCATTTAATATATTATGTTAAAATTATGGATAAAGATATTTTTAAGATCACAAGAAAATTAGAAATCCATAGAAACTTGTTTCATGAAATTCCGAGATCGTTAGGTCCATATTTAGGCCTTCCAAATAAATTTTCTTTTATATTTTATTTTTCTTAAATTTGGGACGAATCCTGGATTCGTCCCAAAATCTGGGACGAATCCAGAAATTTGTCCCAAAATCTGGGACAAATTTCTGGATTCGTCCCAGATTTTTGGGACGAATCCAGGATTCGTCCCAGATTTAAAAAAAATAAAAAATAATAGAAAAATCATTCTGAAGGCCTAAATATGTACCTAATGATCTCAGAATTTCATGAAACAAGTTTCTATGGATTCCTAATTTTCTCATGATCATAAAAATATCCTAAATCTGAATTTTAACCTAATAAATTAAGTGTGGCAATTTTTTAACATGAATATGACCTAATTTGTAATAAAAAATTCACCGCACTCAATATAATATGTTAAAATTATGGATGAATATATTTTTAAGATTATAAGAAAATTAGAAACCTATAGAAACTTATTTCATGAAATTCCAAGATCGTTAGGTCCATATTTAGTGAAACATAGATAGTTTAGTATTAATTAAGTATGTTAGCGTGTAACGCATGTTTGAATATGTGTTTAAAACTAAAAATATAGATCTACAAATGTCAGAATTTCATGAAACAAGAGTCTATAAGTTTCTTATTTTCCCTTATTCATAAATATATCCTCTTCCTTAATTTTAAAATTATATATTGTGTTTCGTGTTTTTTTACCTGAATTAGGTCAAATTTGGGTTAAAAAATCACCACACTAAATATATGAGATTAAAATTACGGATGAGGGTATTTTTAAGATCATAAGAAAATTAGAAACCCAAAGAAACTTGTTTCATGAAATTCCGAGATCGTTAGGTCCATATTTAGGCCGATTTTTCTTTTAAATTTTATTTTTCTTAAATTTGGGACGAATCTGGATTTGTCCCAAAATTTGGGACGAATCCAGAAATTGTCCCAAAATTTGGGACAATTTCTAGATTCGTCCCAGATTTTGGGACGAATCTGGAATACGTCCCAAATTTAAAAAAAAAATAAAAGAAAATTTATTTGGAAGGTCTATATAGACCTAACGATCTCGGAATTTCATGAAACAAGTTTCTATGGGTTCCTAATTTTCTCATGATCTTAAAAATATCCTCATCTAAAATTTTAACCTCATATATTTAGTATGGTGATTTTTTAACCCAAATTTGACCAAATTCATAATAAAAAATTCACCGCATTTAATATATTATGTTAAAATTATGGATAAAGATATTTTTAAGATCACGAGAAAATTAGAAATCCATAGAAACTTGTTTCATGAAATTTCGAGATCGTTAGGTCCAATATTTTATTTTTCTTAAATTTGGGACGAATCCTGGATTCGTCCCAAAATCTGGGACGAATCCTGGATTCGTCCCAAATTTAGAAAAAATAAAAAATAATAGAAAAATCATTTTGAAGGCTTAAATATGTACCTAATGATCTCGGAATTTCATGAAACAGGTTTCTATGGATTCGTAATTTTCTCATGATCATAAAAATATCCTAAATCTGAATTTTAACCTAATAAATTAAGTGTGGTGATTTTTTAACATGAATATGACCTAATTTGTAATAAAAAATTCACCGCACTCAATATAATATGTTAAAATTATGAATGAATATATTTTTAAGATTATAAGAAAATTAGGAACCTATAGAAACTTATTTCATGAAATTCTGAGATCGTTAGATCCATATTTAGTGAAACATAGATAGTTTAGTATTAATTAAGTATGTTAGCAAGTAACGCATGTTTGAATATGTGTTTAAAACTAAAAATATAGATCTACAAATGTCAGAATTTCATGAAACAAGAGTCTATAAGTTTCTTATTTTCCCTTATTCATAAATATATCCTCTTCCTTAATTTTAAAATTATATATTGTGTTTCGTGTTTTTTTACCTGAATTAGGTCAAATTCGGGTTAAAAAATCACCACACTAAATATATGAGATTAAAATTACGGATGAGGGTATTTTTAAGATCATAAGAAAATTAGAAACCCAAAGAAACTTGTTTCATGAAATTCCGAGATCGTTAGGTCCATATTTAGGCCTTCCGAATGATTTTTCTTTTTTTTTTTTTCAATTTGGGACGAATCTCGGATTCGTCCCAAAATTTGGGACGATTTCTAGATTCATCCCAGATTTTGGGACGAAGGAATTCGTCCCAAATTTAAAAAATAAAAATAAAGAAAATGGAAGATGATGCATGGATTTCAGAATTTCATGAAACAAGTTTCTATGGGTTCTTAATTTTCTCATGATCTTAAAATATCCTCATCCAAAATTTTAACCTCATATATTTAGTATGGTGATTTTTTAACCCGAATTTGACCAAATTCATAATAAAAAATTCACCGCATTTAATATATTATGTTAAAATTATGGATAAAGATATTTTTAAGATCACGAGAAAATTAGAAATCCATAGAAACTTGTTTCATGAAATTCCGAGATCGTTAGGTCCATATTTAGGCCTTCCAAATAAATTTTCTTTTATATTTTATTTTTCTTAAATTTGGGACGAATCCTGGATTCGTCCCAAAATCTGGGACGAATCCTGGATTCGTCCCAAAATCTGGGACGAATCCAGAAATTCGTCCCAAAATCTGGGACAAATTTCTGGATTCGTCCCAGATTTAAAAAAAATAAAAAATAATAGAAAAATCATTCTGAAGGCCTAAATATGTACCTAATGATCTCGTAATTTCATGAAACAATTTTCTATGGATTCCTAATTTTCTCATGATCATAAAAATATCCTAAATCTGAATTTTAACCAAATAAATTAAGTGTGGTGATTTTTTAACATGAATATGACCTAATTTGTAATAAAAAATTCACCGCACTCAATATAATATGTTAAAATTATGGATGAATATATTTTTAAGATTATAAGAAAATTAAGAACCTATATAAACTTATTTCATGAAATTCCGAGATCGTTAGGTCCATATTTAGTGAAACATAGATAGTTTAGTATTAATTAAGTATGTTAGCGTGTAACGCATGTTTGAATATGTGTTTAAAACTAAAAATATAGATCTACAAATGTCAGAATTTCATGAAACAAGAGTCTATAAGTTTCTTATTTTCCCTTATTCATAAATATATCCTCTTCCTTAATTTTTAAAATTATATATTGTGTTTCGTGTTTTTTTACCTGAATTAGGTCAAATTCGGGTTAAAAAATCACCACACTAAATATATGAGATTAAAATTACGGATGAGGGTATTTTTGAGATCATAAGAAAATTAGAAATCCAAATAAACTTGTTTCATGAAATTCCGAGATCGTTAGGTCCATATTTAGGCCTTCCGAATGATTTTTCTTTTAATTTTTATTTTTCTTAAATTTGGGACGAATCCTGGATTTGTCCCAAAATTTGGGACGAATCCAGGAATTCGTCCCAAAATTTGGGACGAATCCAGGAATATTCCCAAAATTTGAGACGAATTTCTAGATTCGTCCCAGATTTTGGGACGAATCTGGAATTCGTCCCAAATTTAAAAAAATAAAAAATAAAAGAAAATTTATTTGGAAGGCTTATATATGGACCTAACGATCTCAGAATTTCATAAAACAAGTTTCTATGGGTTCCTAATTTTCTCATGATCTTAAAAATATCCTCATCCAAAATTTTAACCTCATATATTTAGTATGGTGATTTTTTAACCCGAATTTGACCTAATTCATAATAAAAAAAATTTGCCGCATTTAATATAGTATGTTAAAATTATGGATGAAGATATTTTTAAGATCACGAGAAAATTAGAAATCCATAGAAACATATTTCACGGAAATCCGATATCTCTAAGTTCATATTTAGTGTTTCCAAATCATTTTTTTATTTTTTTTAAAATTTTTTATATTCTGGGACGAATTTTGGAATTCGTCCCAGATTTGGGGACGAATTCCTAGATTCGTCCCAAAAAATAAGCAATGGAAAGAAATTTTTTAATTTATAAGTTAACCCTAAATCTCCTCCCACCCATATGCCCCTTCACTCATCCCTTCACTGCAACTCTTGCGGCGGCTGATTCCTTCCCGATCGGCTGCCTGGCCGCGCCTGGCCGTGGCTGGCGGCAGTTGGCCGCGAGTCGCCGCTGCTAGCACTGATGTCGCAAGATTTGGAATGGTGGAGTACTGATCTGTGAAATTTAGGGCTTCATTCTTGTTTGTTAACAAAGAAAAGCACTGCAACTCTTGATCACTTAGATGTCAATGACCAATGATCTGTGAAATAGGGTTTAGGGCTGTTTTTGGATAAAGATTTGTAGTTCTTCTTGTATATAGATGTACAGTTTAGGGGTGTGGAAGTAATAAAATCTCAACTACACTAGGGCAAAATTTTGATACTAGGGTTTCGAATCCTAAATGTATGGGGAGCTCCAATATACCATAGGTATAAATTTACCTTTGATTTTCTGTGTACTGATCCTCTTTATCATTACAAATACTTGTAGGATAGTTTTTAGATTGGAATTAATTAATGGAGGGACAAATTACAATAGAGTTGACATGTTTTTTTTTCTTTGATACAAAATTCAAAGGGTGCTCATTATTATTATTATTGTTAAAAAGATTTTCTTTTAAAGAAAAAAACAGAAGCGACCCTATTCTATTTTTTATCTCAAAAATATCCTTATCAAAATATTTTATTTTTCATCTAAAAAATGTCAATTCTGATCCACAATTGCTCTAATATAGAGAGTAATTTTGTTTTTTTCCAAATTTTGTTCCATTAAAATATTATTATTTCAATTTAATTACAATTGCTTCAACTCTATTAAAATTGTTAGAATAATACTATAATAATTGATAATGTTGCTTGTGCAGGTTTCAATTTGGCATGATCTCAGTGTAGTTGAAGACAACTGTATTTGTTCACGTCTTTTCGGTATTTCTAAGTTCATTAATATGCATTTAATGATCTGTATATAAAGTTAGCTTTAAATAATTATTTTATAGTTGATTAATTGTATTTCTTCTTTTTGATAAGCTTTTCTTTGTTGTTTTGTCTTCAATGATAAGATTTATTTCTGTTAATAATGTTTAACTAAATAGCTGAATTCAGGTAAAATGCAGAATGAGCGAAGTTGGATGTATAACAAGAATTCAAGTATAATGCAGAATGAGGAAGAGGAGGAGGAGGAGGAGGAGGATGATAATCATAATGATGACTTTAATTTTTGACGATGGGTAAGTTTTGTTAGCTTATTTAAAGAAATTTCCCATAATTATGTATGATGATTATTTGTCTCATGTTTACTGTTTTACACATTAATCAATGGCTTGTTAACTTTTCTAATTTTTATTTTAATTAATATTGTCAATTTGTTTTTAACAGGGTTGGTGAGGCGAACTAAAGGTCCGAGAAAAAAAGTAAGTATTAAGTAACATGTTAAACTTTTAATTTTATTTATTTATTTATTTATTTTCTAATTGCTTTTAATTTATTGAAATTTATTACTACTGCTTTATTAGTTCAAATTGCAAATTATGATTAGAGTTTACCTAACAACCAAGTAACCATGATTACTAAAACACTTGTATCACAAAAAAATTAAGTTTAATTAGTTTGTGTTTTCTTCATTTGAGCTATTTTCATATGTTAGGAAATTTTAAGAATATCTTTCATGCTCTCCATGTGATCACATGGACATAGAATATTTGTAGCTATTGATTGATATGGTGAAATAGGTATTATTATAACAATTTGATGTGCCATTTATATTAGGTTGTATCATATTTACGATGTTTTTACTTAGCTTCAAGATACTTCTTATAATTTTATGACATGGATGGTTCATATCGTTGGTAAATAGGACATTTATTTGAATGTTTAAGGAATTTCACAGTTATGTCTTGTTTCCAATCTTTCTTGTTACATGGGCATTTCGTATTATATTTATAATCTTTCTTGTTACACATGATCTGGTTTATTTGTTTGTTGTTATGTAGGCAAAGGAGATTTGAAGGGGTGCAAAGCTTTTGGGCAGACGAAGATGACTTGATGTATTTTTAGTTTATTTACCTCCTTGGATGGATGATGGACTTATATAACATTTGATTGTTGAACTTTATAATATTTTCTAGAAGCTTGAACAAGATAGATCTTGTAAAATTTGTTGAGATCTTTATATTTGTTAAATTATGAGTTGATCGAGTTCAATTATTACTCTTGTATGTGAAATTAAGATGTGTTGAATGTATATAAATGTTATTTGAATTTGGTGTTTATGTATCTATGGATTGAATTGCAAAAAGAAATTTAATCTGGAAAAAAATTTAGTATTAGGGACGAATTTGGCGACGAAAACGATTTGTTCCCACTCTATCGTAATTGTATCGAATCCAGAATTTGGGATGAATATGTGGATTCGTCCCAGAATTTGGGACGAATTCTGGGACGAATCCACAAATTCGTCCCAGATTCTGGGACGAATTTTGGGACGAAAATTTATTTATTAATTAAATTAGTATTTTTGTCCCCAAATTTGTCGCAAATGCTTAAAATTTTGCAACAAATTTATTATTCGTTGCAAAATTAGGGACAAATTTGGCAACAAAAAAAATTTGTCACCGAATTCCTCCCCAAATTCGTTGCAATATTAGGGACAAACTTAACAACAAAAAATAATTTGTCACTGAATTCGTCCCCAATTTTGTTGCAAAAATAGGGACAAATTTGGCAACAAAAAATTATTTCCTCCGAACTGAATTCATCCCCAAATTCGTTGCTAAGTTTGCAACAAAAAAATTATTCGTTCCTTTTTTGCGACAAATTTGGGGACGAAAATTTTATTCGTTGCCAATTTTGTCCCCAAATTCGTTGCTGAATTTGCAACAAATCATAATTCGTTCCAAAAGTTGGCATTAAACATTTTGGGACGAAAAAATTTTCGTCCATGATTTCGTCCCAAAAAATTTTGCAACGAATTTTTTTGTAAAATTCGTCCCAAAATTCGTCCCAAAATGCCTTATTTTTTGTAGTGTGCTATTATTTGTGTGACCGAAGGAAAACCAACTATTAATTTTATTTGTCATAAAGTTAGGTTGTCAAGATAATAAAATTAATGGGTAAAACCCCCTTTTATAAATGTTTGAATTTGTATACGTCCACAGTATCGTGACATACAAAATTCACAATGTTTTGAGGTGTTGGTGAATTTAAATGATATTATTTGAGGAATCAATATTATTTTAAATTCTTAAGTTTTGACCAAATATTTTGTGATTCTTATGATTTCAAATAACCTTCAATCATCTTGCTATTATATTGAAGGAGAACAAACTTACTGGACCCAATTATATAGATTGAAAGACAAACTTAGACATTGTCTTAACTACTGAAAGCTATAAGTTCGTACTTTATGAGATCTGTCCAAGCTTGCCAAATAGTGATTCAAGTGAAGAGGAGATTGAGTGTCATAAGAAATGGGTCAGGGAAGATAAGATGACGCGGTGTTACATTTTGGCTTCTATGTCAAATGTACTCCAACATCAACATCAGGCCATGCCTACTGCTTATGACATGATGCGCAATCTCAAGGAACTCTTCGGACACCAGAATCGGGCTGCTAGACAACAGGCTATGAGAAACTTGATGACGACCACTATGACTGAGGAGACACCCGTAAGGGATCATATCCTCAAAATGATGGCTCATTTAAATGAGATAGAAATCCTTGAGGCTGAAATTGATGGGGAAACCCAGGTCTATATCATTCTCCAAACATTGCCTAAAAGTTTTGAGTAGTTCCGCTTGAACTACAGCATGAACAAAAGGGTTTATTCATTGGCGGAACTTCTGACAGAACTTCAAGCAGCAGAAGGGTTATTTCGTCAAAGTTCTCAAATTCACATTTCTGAAAATGTTTCTACCTCTAAACCGAAAGGTAGAAAGAAGAAAAAGAAACAAGTTGGTTCAGCAAAGAAACTGAATCGATCTCTAGGGACTGGACCGAAAGTAGGTGTGAAGAAGACAAAGGGCAAGTGCTTCACATGCAAGCAGTCTGGACATTGGAAGGTGGACTGCCCTCATAGAAAGGAGAACAATAAAGGTATATCTTATTCTCTAGTAGTTGAAACATGTTTAGTGGTGTTATCTACTGGTACCTGTTGTGTAGATACGAGAGCCACTGATCATGTCTATAATTCATTGCAGGGGTTCCAGGAAACTCGATGTAACGACCACCCTTCTTACTACTACTACTCTCTAAGGATGACCGTTACTTATCTACTAACTCTACTTAACCGGTGTGATTAAAAACCACATGAAAATCCTACCGAAAAATTTCGACAGAATCTCCCCTGTACCGGTGACCTTATTCAACAATACATGCAATATATATACTCAGCCACATGCGGCTGGAACACATATCAATCACACAAAAGGAATAACATGACCACGCAGTTTAATGAAATCAAATCATGCAAGTAATGAATAGCGAAAAAAATAAAAACATACAATTAACTAACAGCGGAAGACTAAATGACTCATCTAATACATTCTTAATAAATGACAATCTTAATAAATTCTTAAACTAAGTCCCAAGGCTTCCATAGTCCTGGCATCACACACCATCCGCGCCACCTTGTCACCTTCCTTGCTAAATCTTCTCTTTTCCTTTATCTGCAGTAAGAGGAAGTGTAGTCTATAAGCAAAATTTGCTTAGTAAGCGCTATCTAACTCACAAAAACTCGATATGCATGTATATAAATAAAAACATGCTAAAACTGAATGCTAACATGTAAAGCTACTCATGCTCATACATAGCAAAGGAATCATACTAACTGAAATACTAAACATGTATAGTTAATCATGCTCATAAATAGCAAAGAACAGTAAACTAACTCATGCTCTTCTATTAGTAAAGAAACATACTGAAAGGCTAAACATGTAAGGCAAGTCTATACTATCATGCTTGCATAAAGAACTAAGCTTACTGAATTCTAAACACCTTCTGAATCTTATTTCACTTGTTTAAAGACTTATTCTTTAAATACTTTATACTTATGTAAAACTTGCTTTACTTGTTCAAAACTTATACTTATAATACTTCAAAATAATAATCAACTTCTTCTTGGGCCCGGCAACTGTGCTTTTACTTTTGTAACGACTCGACCCATTCGGCGGCCCATTTGGCGGCCCATTTGGCGACCCTATGGTCGTCGACCGTCGACCGTCGGCCGAGCCGTTACTACTAGGTTATCTAAACCTAGGGACGACTATGGGAGCCCAACCCAAGGACAGAGAGTCCAACACAGTGCCACTGATAAAAGTAAAATACTTGTTATCTTTTAATACTTCTATATAATGCCTCGGCATTTTCTCTAGCACCTTGTGTGCCAAAATCCCTAAAGTCTTGACTTTGGGATCTACTTAAGGCCTTGGCCTTTTTCTTTCTTTTATTTATCTTTCTTATACTTTTCTTATAAAAGAATGCTTCTTACAAAACTATAATGTTTAAACAAATTCTAATACCGAAACGTTTAAACAAAAATCTGCATACAAGCTTAAACAGAAATCTGCATATTAAGCTTAACAAAAATCTGTATTATAATGCTTATCAAAATTCTGCATACTATACTACTTAAAATTCTGCATTCTATAAGCTTACAAAATCTGCACTTTAAACTTACAAAATCTGCACTATAAGCTTACAAAAATCTGCACTATATACTTATGAAATCTACACTATAAACTTACAAAAATCTGCACTATATACTTATGAAATCTGCACTATAAACTTACAAAAATCTGCACTATATACTTATTAAATCTGCATATTTAGAAGATCTAAACTTCATTAAAACTTCCAAATTGATTCAATCATCTTTAGTCTTAATACATGTTACTTTTTTCTTTACTGCTTCCACACATAGATATTCTTCCTTCTATGACATCTACTAGTCTTGCACTTTCATCTATATAATTCTCTATTAATAACTCATCTTTATAAATCTGTATTTCTTGCTCACCTCAAGATTTTATCTTACGATGTGTCATTAAAAGTGAAGATTTAACAAAACTTCTATTTATAGCTTAAATCTTTTCGTCTACTTTTATTATCTTATATATTTTTCGTACTGAATACTACTACATCAAACTACAAAGCGCATGATCTCAACTTACACATCTCTCCTTCTCAATCAATCTCATTTTGCTAACTACTACATTAGTCATTCTCTTTCTCATAATCTATATATCTTTCTTATAACTGTATTCATATCATCAACAACTTATCTATACCTCTCTACTGAAATAAATCCATCTAGTGACAACATCGAATCAACCCCCTATTACCAAGCTGAAATCTGCAGAAATCCTGAATTGCAGTGATCATCTTTAACAACTCAAGCAAGAAAATCACAACTCAACAATCAATATATATATAACCTACCAAAACTATTCAAAACTAAACCATTTACTCTTCTCCAAATCTAAATAACTAACTTTTGGTTTCATGGCAGCAAACATGAATTCCCAATCTTCGCAGAAAATTCAGAAACAAGAAGGAATATGAATCCGGAACTATCCTACTGCAGGTGAGTAGCAACTTACCTTGCTGTTCTTGAGCTTACTACCGAAGGAGAAAGGTAGCTCTAGGGTTTCGGAGGAGCTCACAATCTCGGCCTCTTCCCTTCGTGTCTGCGCTCACGGGCTTCTTCTTCACTGTCGCTCGAGAGGAGAAGGCGCACGGGAGGAGGAGATAGAGGTGAAGCCCTTAGCCCTCTTCTTCGTTTCTGCCCGAGAGAAGCCGACGCCGTCGCTCGCGATCGGGAGAGGAAAGGAGAGGAAAAGGGTTTTCGGTTTGGGAATTTACCACCTCAACTTATCTCTCTTTATAATCTTCATATTCTGTTAACTTGTTAAATAATTTTCCTACCTTTTCTAAACAGAAAATTCCGTCTGCCCACCTGGTCAGCCGGCTTTTGCGCGAGTTAAAGGTCGCGTGTTCGAACTCTGCTCGGCTCCCTTTTATTTTGGTATTTCTGTTCCCAAAAAAAACTGCTTATATAGATTTTATTCCATATTATATTAACAAAACTTTCGCAGACCAGCTGGTTGGCTGAGTCCGGTTAACATCTGGTTCGGGTCCGAGGTCTTGGGTTCAAAACCCAGCTTTAACACTTTTATTTTATTTTATTTTTTTTAACTTTTTCCTCTTGGTAAAAATACCAAACGAACTCCAAAAATTGCATAAAAATACTCTAAAAATTCCTAAAAATCTCTAGAATTTTTCTAAAATATTTCTAGATTTTAATAAGGACTTTTAGGACTCCAAATCATGAAATTTGGGGTGTTACACTCGACGACTACATGAAGGGGAGATTACCATCTACATGGGCAATGCTACAAAAGTGGCGGCTATTGCAGTGGGAGATGTTTATTTGTCTTTTGATAGGAATAAAAGGTTGATTTTGAGAAATTATCTTTATGTACCAAGTTTTAGAAAGAACTTAATTTTAGTTTCTAAACTCTTTATGAATGGATATTCTGTTTCTTTTAATGACAAAGTAGTGGTCAAGAAAAATAGGGAAGTTATCTGTTCTGGTACATTGGTTGGTAATTTGTATACTCTAAATCCAATAACTCCCACAATGCAACAAATGAAAATTAATAACACATCTTCTAATTATAATAAGAGAAAGTAACCTTCGAAAATGAACCAAACATATCTTTGACATCTAAGGTTAGGTCATATTAACTTAAGTAGGATTCAAAGGTTAATAGTTGATGGACCTTTGAGTTCATTAGTGGTGGAAAATTTTCTAACCTATGAATCTTGCTTGGAAGGAAAAATGACCAAGAGACCTTTTAAGGCCAAGGGGTATAGAGCAAAAGATGTGTTGGAATTGGTTAATTCTAATTTATGTGGACCTATGACTATCCAGGCAAGAGGTGGTTTCGAATATTTTGTTTCTTTTATAGATGACTATTTGAGATACGGGTACATTTACTTGATGCGCCGCAGTCTGAGTGCTTTGATAAGTTCAAAGAGTACATGGCTGATGTAGAAAAATTACATGGTAAAAGTATCAAGACACTACGGTCTGATCGTGGTGGCGAGTACCTCTTAGGAGAGTTTAGGAGTTACTTATCAGAGGTCAGGATTCAATCCCAACTGTCTGCAACTGGTACACCCCAATAGGATGGTGTGGAAGAACAAAGGAATAGGACTCTTATGGAAATGGTTAGATCAATGATGAGTTATTAAGAATTACCAAATTCGTTTTGGGGATATGCTCTGGAAATGGCAGTGTACATTCTAAACTTGGTACCTTCTAAGTCAGTACCCTCTACTCCTACAGAATTGTGGAATGGACGTAAGCATAGTCTGAAGCATATTTAGATTTGGGGTAGTCTAACACATATGCTGAAGGGAGACACTGCTAAGTTGGAATCACGTACAGAAGTTCGCTTGTTTGTGGGTTATCCTAAAGGAACGAAAGGTGGTTTATTTTATAGTTCTAAAGATCATAAGGTCATTGTTAGCATCAATGGCTGATTTTTAGAAGAGAACTATGCAATAAACCACAAGTCCATGAGTAAAATTGTTGTTGAAGAAATAAGAGAAGACACGTCTACCTTAGTACCAATGGTACAAGATGAGATACCACAAGAAACTACAACACGTGTCATAAATGATTCACAATTACAAGCAGTTCCACATTGTAGTGGGAGGGTTGTTTGGCTGTTGGGTTTTTCGGGCCGCGAAAACCCCGAATCACCCATGTCACCGGATCCGTGCAAAGGAAAAATTTGAAAAATTTCGAGTACGAGTTAGAAAACTTCGATTTACACTAAATCTACAAAGGTTAAGATGTATATACCCTTGATGCGCGCCCTACGCGAATCCCGCTCGTCTAAAATGCCGGATCTCTAGACCGTCAAGCGTACGGTCCTCTAGAAGTATCCACACGGACAACTTAGGTGGAGAAGACCTAAACAAAGGTGTGCTAGCACCTTGATAGGCCACGGAAAGAAGAGGAGAGGGAGAGAGCAAGAAGAACTCAAGGAGGAAGAAGAAGGAATGAATGAGAGAATAATTTTGAAAATGAAAAGTTATTCTTCTCATTCAAGTGGCCGACCACCATCATGTGTGTAACTCTCCACATTAATGCATTAAGTGTCATTAATGTGAAGCCATTAAAGAGAATGGCTTTGTAACTTCCATGAGGTGGCACCCAATGATGATGTGGAGTAACATCATTAGTCCACATCAATGCCAACTCACCAATGAGGTGGCATAAAGTCAAGTCTAACTTGACTTTTCATCTTCCTCTCAAGTCAAGTCAAACTTGACCAAATCTCTTCCATGGTTGATCTAATCTAACCATTTGATTCAAGCCAACTTAATATAATGAATCTAATTCATTAAATTAAATTGATCTAATGAGTCATAATCTAAATTAGACTCATTGTATACATGAATCAACTTGAGTCTAACTCAATTAGCCCAATTTGGATTACTCTTAATCCAATTGGATCCATCAAATGAATCAAGTCCTCTTGGTTCATCATATGAACCTAATCCCCATCTAATTGTCCTTAGTGTGTGACCCTATAGGTTCTTGTAACGTTGGCAATGCCCGTAAACCCATTTAGGAGCATAAGTAATGAGCGGTATCTAGCAACACATCATTACTACCCAAGTTACAAGAATGTTGAGATCCAACATCACCTTGTGACTACTAGTTGTGACTCCTCACAATATATGACAAGTGTCCTTCTATCCTAGACATCTAGATTGGCCAATGTGAGGCATAGACTGTGTCATCCTCTGACCAATCTAAATCTTGAACTCCAAGTAGACTCACTAAATCAAATGAGCTCAATATCCTATATTGACTCATTTGGGCATGGCCATGCACTTCGTGGTCTCACTCTATCAAGAATACTGATGTCACTCCCGTCATATAGGAGGGACAGATCCCATCTACATCACTCACATCCCTTTGCATAATTTGTTACATACCCAGTAATCGCCTTTATAGTCCACCCAGTTACGGGTGACGTTTGACGAAACTAAAGTACATAACTCCTTATGTAGGGAACCATGGTGACTTCAGGTCTAAGGACTAGTAGTCATACTAATAGCCACTTGAGAAAGTATATGACACTCATATAACGATCCATGATACTTTCTCATGGCGGGTCATTCAGTATACATTCTCTAATGCATACCCATGTGTCAACTTGATATCTCTATATCATTGACTTGTGAGATCAAGTCATCGAGTTGACCTACATGCTAGTCTTATTGCATTAACATTGTCCCTGAATGTTAATACTCGACTAGGAATGATTTAGAGTAGTGTTCCCTATATCATCTCACTATCGGTTCAACTAACCGATTAATATAGGTAAGAACCTTCTACTCAAGGACGTTACTATACTTAGTTTATTTGGCACCAATACAAGTAAGTATAATAACCAAAAACCAAATGCCTTTATTTATATAGAATATGATACAACAAGTCCAAAATACAATCATCAAATGATTGGCTCTAGGGCTCTAGCTAACATTGGCAACCTGATAGATTCATGTTTTTGGGAGAGTCTTCAGACTTGATCCCTGGTAAACATGAACCTGATCCCTGCACATATGATGAAGCACTCCAAGATAAAGATGCAGCATCTTGGCAAAGTGTAATGAACTCTGAAATAGAGTCTATGTATTCTAATCAAGTCTGGGAGCTTGTAGAACCACCAAATGGCGTAAAAGTCATTGGGTGTAAATGGGTCTACAAAAGAAAAAGAGGGACAGACGGGAAGGTGGAAACCTTCAAAGCAAGGTTTGTTGCAAAAGGGTATACTCAGAAAGAAGGAATCGATTATGAGGAAACCTTTTCGCCGATAGTCATGCTTAAGTCTATCTGAATTCTTTTATCTATTGTCGCTCATATGGATTATGCGATTTAGCTAATGGATGTCAAGACAGCTTTCCTTAATGAAAGTTTTGAAGAAAACATCCATATGAAGCAACCAGAGGGATTCATTGTGAAGGGCAAAGAACATCTTGTATGTAAGCTCAATCGGTCTATTTATCCGGTTTAATGAAGTGATCCAGTCTTATGGATTCATTCAGTGTCCAGATGAGTCTTGTGTATACAAGAAGAGTGACGGAAATGTGGTGGTATGTACTATACGTAGATGCCATTTTGCTCATTGGCAATAATGTCAAAGTGTTGTCAGACGTAAGGGTATGATTGTCCAAACAGTTTGATATGAAGGACTTGGGAGAATGTGGATATATTCTTGGGATCAAAGTAATAAGGGATCGTAAGAAAAGAATGTTGTGCTTATCCCAGGCTTTATACATCGATACTATCCTAGCTTGTTTTAGCATGCAAAACTCCAAGAAAGGTTTTCTACCTTTTCGGCATAGAGTACCTTTATCTAAAGAGATGTGTCTTAAAACATCAAAGGAGATAGAGGACATGAAGGGCCTTATGCTTCAAATGGAAACCTAATGTATGCAATGCTTATGTATGTAGAATATCACGTTTTAGTGGGAATGGTTAGCGATATATCATACCCTAGGACCGGGATATTAGATATATTAAAGCATACCGAAGAGGACTAGAGATTATACGAGACCAGTGATTACACGGATTCGGATTTCCAATCCGATAGGGACAATAGTAAGTCAACCTCTGGGTATGTGTTTACTTTGGGAGGTGGAGCCATAACATGGAGGAGTGTTAAGCATAAATGTGTTTCAGACTCCACCATGGAAGCTGAGTATGTGGCAGCCTCTGAGGTAGCCAAAGAAGTTGTATGGCTTAGAAACTTTTTAATGGACTTAGATATGATTCCTGGTTTATCCAAAATTGTAACACCCCACCCTACTCACCACTAGTCTGTGATGAAGGGGCGCTACTGGACTACTAACTATATTTAATTAGAGTTGTTCACATGTAATTATCAATACATAAAGCTCTCTAAACATGCAATTAGTGACAGCGGAAACATGAATAACTTATCTCTACATTCTACTCCAACATGTATACACAACTAAAACATATCAATCTGAACATGCATGCAACATTAACACAACTCAATAGTGAGACTAATATGCATAGCAATTCTAATGAGAAAATACTAAATACATAAAGTCATTTTATGAATTAAATCATCTACATGAATAAACAATCCCAATAGTCTAAATACAAAATATCTTAATAAAATCTTTAACTAAATCCCAAGGCTTCTATAGTCCAGGAATCACACATCCATCCGCACCTCCTTGTCGCCTTCCTTTGCTATAGTTTTTCCTTTCCTTTATCTGCAGTAAGAGAAAAATGCAACTATAAGCAAAATTGCTTAGTAAGAGCTATCTAACTCACAAAACTCGAATATGCATGTGACTGGAAGAATCTAGAAACTGAATGCTCAAAAGAAGATACTACTCATGCTCATCTAATAACAAAAGAAACATAGCATACTGAAATACTAAACATGTAAGCAAATCTAAACAACATGTCAGCATACAAGAAACTAAACTTACTGGATTTTAAACTTATGTGAAGCTTATTTCACTTGTTTAAAATTTATACTTTTATACTTCAAAATAATAGTAAACTTTCTTCTTGGGCCTAGGCTGCGCGCTTCCTAATAGAAACTGGGGTAGCGAGCCACCAGTCCTATAAGGGTAAAGACCTCGGTCTTACCAGGGCCGAGACCTCGGAAACAGTCACCTGGATTTGTTTAACGACAACCTCGGAAGTCGGGTACTAGCCTCTCCAAAATAAAATACTTGTTACCTTTTATTACTTCTAATATATAATGCCTCGGCATTTCTTCAAGCACTAAGCGTGCCTTTGATCCTCAACTTCTGGAATTTGGGATCAAATCAAGACCTTGGTATTTTCTTGCTTATACTTCTTACAGAACCATTTATGAATTCATATAAAAATTTGGAACCATGCTAAGAAACTATTCTTATAACAATTGGTTCTAAGGAAACTAGATTGAAATCGAAAACTGCATACTATGCTAATCAAAATTCTGCATACTTTGCTAACAAAATTCTGAATACTGTGCTAAACAAAATTCTGCATACTAAGCTAACAAAATTCGGCATACTAAGCTAACAAGATTCTGCATACTAACTTAATAAAAATCTACACTATAAATTCTAAAGGGTTGCTCGTGCCCTTTTACAACACAAACCGAAACCATCAATAGGGCTGCTCGTGCCCCCTTCATAGCACAGACAAACTAAACGGCAGCTCCAAATCAAACAGTAAGGATGCATGCATTAAGGTAACAGAATCCAAACCATTAATCCAAACTATTAAGGTAACAGCATGAAGAAAACTACATGCTCAAGAACTAAAACTAAAACTGTTTGTTCATATCTAAATCTAACAAATTCTGAATTAAGTTTCATGGTAGCAAACTTCAAAACAAACCAAAACCACAACATTTTCCCCTGTTCAATGCCACGACAGGGAAACTAAAGGAGACAAATTGCTCAACATACTTAACCCTTCCATGTTCTATCTTTGAATCTCACGGCAGCAAACCCTAAATCAGAATCTTCACAGCAAAATTTGCAAACAAGAAGAAGCTAGATCCCTATCAGTCCAAAAATTCCTCACGACATATTCGAAAACCAAAAGAAACTCTAAATCGAAACTCGAAACTACCCTTACCGCAGGTGAGTAGCACTTACCTTGGTTCTTGGATTCAAAACGGAGGGAAGAAGCTTCTAGGGTTTCGGATAACTCGAGATTTCAGCCCCTTCTTTGTGCCTACGAACTCTCCTCAACGAGAGGACCACGAGGATTTGTAGAAACCTTTGGATGAACCTTGGCCGGCCGTCGGAAAACGTTGCCCTAAACTCCCTTTGTTTTTCGCCCGAGCTCCACCGTCGCACGCAGAAGAGAAGGAGAGAATGGTTTAGGTCACGGGAAAACAGAACATCAACTTATCCCTTTTTATAACTTAGTATTTTTGTTATGGCTTAAGACCAATTCGTTATTAATTTGTTCACAAAACACCTGGTGAACGCTTGGCTTCTGCGCTTCGCCTAAATCTTTGACCGGGTCAGAGGTCGCGGGTTCGAATCTCGGCCGTACCTCTTTTATACTTAATTATTTTCTGTTATTAACTACTACTTAAATTAATTTCATTCTTCCTTTAATCAGCACCGTCTGCTTGGGTTCCTGGTCAGCCGAGACAACTTAAGGCTTTGCTTAACCAGAGGTCTCCGGTTCGAATCTCGGCTTAACCTCTTTACTTTTTGCAACTTGTTTCTTTTGGTAAAAATACCAAACGAACTCCAAAAATTACATAAAAATACTCTAAAAATTTCTAAAAATCTCTAGAATATTTATAAAGCATTTCTAAATATTTTTTAATTACTATTAGGACTCAAAATGAGGAAATTTGTGTTGTTACAAAAATTATCATAATTTATTGTGATAATAGTGGTGCAGTAGCAAACTCGAAGGAACCACGAGCCCATAAGGCTAGTAAACACATTAAGAGCAAGTACCACCTGATACGAGACATCGTAAAGTGAGGAGAAGTTGTTGTCGCCAAGATTGCATCAGAAGATAACCTGGCAGATCCTTTCACTAAGGCCCTTCCGGAGAGAGCTTTTGATAGGCATGTTAAGGGGATGGGAATCAGATGTATGACAGATATATGGCAGCATAGTCTTTTAGTATAAGTGGAAGATTGTTAGGATGTATACTAAAAACCTAGCTTTTTCTATGGACATTTTTTGAATGAACATTTATTTTGTAATAAGAATCACATTGGTCGAATGTCTACATTTAGTTAAATATAGTTGTTCATTTAATTTATATTTTAGATAACATGGTGTGTGGTGTCACACAGACGATCATGTTATCAGTTCCTTATAAATTATAAATAATAGCCCACAACAAAGATGGATTGGGACAAACCATTGGATTGGTTTTAGTGTAATTTGGTATTAGTTTATCTTGATTATAAAATTACACTAGTACACTATGTGTGTATTGAGTAGGACCATTTGAGGTTGTTCCTTTTGTACTGAATGCATAAAAGAATATAACCTCTATTTTTATGGATGTGCGAACTATTAATCCTGATATAATAACAAGCACATATACTTAGTATTTATTTCTTTAATTTATCAATGGTGAGATTTATTCGTTAAATCAATAGGCCCGATAAATTGGGAAATAATATTATTTATATGGTGTGTTGTTGATTATAGAAGGAAACTATGTCCTAGTTATCTAGGTTGATGATGCCCCCTTGAGGAGCTCATAAGGATTGTCATGTAAACCTTGAAGGTGGACTTAGTTCCGACATGATAATGAAGTTGAGTGGTACTACTCTTGGAGCTAGATTTTAATTAAGTGAGTTGTCAGTAACTCATTTAATTAATGGGCATTCGATATCTTAAATACAGGGAGATTAATGCACTCATGATAATAAAGCCCATAATGTAATATGGGATTGCTGCGGTAGTTCAATAATAACTCTTTAGTGGTATGAGTTATTATTGATGAACTTGAGTTAAGTGTTCGGGTCGAACACAGGAAGCTCAAGCTCATCGAGAGACCAAAGCCAATTCCTCCTCTCAGTCCATGTTGTAGCCTCTATAAAGCCTTGCATCCATAAAGTCCACTTCTTACCTAAGTAATGGGTCGGGCACATCCTTGCTTGGTGCAAGGGGGCCGGCCAAGCATTAGCTTGGAGTCCAAGAGGTGGCTGGCCAAGCTTGGTGCCCAAGCAAGGGGCCAGCCACATAGGATTAAAAGGAGAGATTTTATTTTTTGTTAAAATCTTTCCTTTTATAACCATCCACATGGTTTTAAAAGAGAGTTTTAAATTTTAAAATCTTTCCTTTTATAGCTATCTACAAAGGTTTAAAAGAGAGATTTTAATTTTGTTAAAATCTTTCTTTTTTTATAGTTATCTATAATGTTTAAAAAGAGAGATTTTAATTTTGACAAAACTTTCCTTTTTTTGTAACCATGATTTAAAAGAGAAGCTTTAATTTTAATCTTTCCTTTTTAGTAACCTTCTACATTGTTTAAAAGAGAGATTAATTTTAAAACTTTCCTTTTGTGGCCATCACAATAGGAAATTTAAAAGAGAGAGATTTTAATTATTATTAAAATTTCCTTTTTTGCCATGACCAAGGATTATAAAAGAGAGGTAGATGGTGCCTTATAATATATACACATATCTCTACAATTTCTCTCCTCTCTTTTCCTTGGTGGTTGGCCTCTCTCCCTTTCCTCTTCCTAAGGCCGACGACACCTTGTTTCTTCTTTCCTTTTCTTCTTTCTAAGGCCGACACCCATCTCTTCTTGGTGGCCGAAACTTGAAAGAAAAGAAGGAGCACTTGGTGGACAGTTGCTTGAGAGAAAGAAGAAGAGAAGAAAGTTTCCTATTTTGGCATTCCTGGGTGCCCGGAATTTCTTGGAGGAGAAGAAGTGGTTCGGGTGGATTTCATCTTGGTAGATCGTCACCCACACGACGCCCAAGAGGAGGAGAGGAATATAGTAGAAGATCAAGAGGTCTTTGTTTACAAAGAAAGGTATAACTAGTTCTTAATTCTGCAGCGAAACTAGTTTTTCTTTGTATAAATCCTGAAATACCAACACAAGAGGCTAGCGAGTTTGTGTTTCATTTTTTGTGTTTCGATTTAGTGTTTTGATCTTGTGCTTCTATTGAGGTCTCTGTAGTTAAACCTGGGGTTACTGTCAGAAGTTTAAATATCCAATTTCTTTGAAAGGTTTTATCTAGGAAGTGGTGGATGATCCCATACCCAAGAAGGCCGAGTGCCTCACCATGTTTAACCTGGAAGCCAATCCTTGAAATAGATATTTAATCAACTTCTGTAACATAGGATGAACTTGGATTAATATTGTTAAGTATTGTTTGCAATCCATGTTTTAAGTACTGAAGAACACATGAGTTGAACTTGAAGTAAAAATGTTAAGTTTTGTTTCCAATTCAAGTTTAACTCATGAGGAGCACATAGGTTGTTATAAAAGTTATGTGCTTGTACAAATTTTTTGTAGAGGGGAAGCAAAATGGAATTCCAAGTAGCATCCAACAAGTTTATGGTGGGGAAGCTGTAACGCCCGCCCCTCCTGCTAGTAGAGGTGGGGTTACTTTCTACATACATAAGTACATGAATTTCATAAAAGAAAAACAAACAGCGGAAGTAATTATTTTTCATTTAAAACACAACTAATCATACGAGCATGCTTAGCATAGTGATGAACTTAGAGAGTCATAATATCCATTTCTAACATAAGCATAAGTAAAGTGATCATGCAAGACATCAACATAAATTAAGTAAAGTTTGTATCAATCCTAAATCAACGTAAGCAGGTCTTTCTTTCTTAGCCGAGCCACCACCACACACATCTCCTGGCCCTCCTGCTGCTCCTTTAGTTTATCCATCCATTACCTTTATTTGTGGTACAAGAAAAATAACTATAACCACACAAGGCTTAGTGAGATTCTTTCCTACTCACAATAAAACATGTCATAGCAAAATCATACAACATATAGCATGGACACATAGGCATCTAACCAACATATCATGCAAGAGTATCATATCACATTTTAACATAGCATAAGAGAGAACATCATATCATATCACATCATAACATAATCATGTATGCATTGAAAAATGTCCTTTAAAGCATGGGTAATATCATGTGCAAGATGCTTTTAAAAACAAAACATATCATATAATACTTGAACATAATATTATCATGAGGGTCCGACTTGTACCACATACATACATAAATGCGCGCAATCCCTAGGACAGGGTAGGTAGCCCCGAACCTACTAGGGATCTAGGTCCGTTCATAGTCCGTCGACCTAGGGGCGTACTAAGGAGCCCATCCCTTTACTAGACACGTTCATAGTCCGTCGGTCTAGGGGCGCTTATGGAGCCCACCCTTGGTACAAGCCATACAAAGTAAAATAACATGTCATATAATCATAGTACATCATGTTCATGTCATTCATAGTATATAATGTTCATGTCATTCATCATTCATCATTCATCATGTTCATGTCATTCATAACTTAACTTAGCATGAAGAGTGCTCTTAGTCCCACTTGATAGGGAAGCAACTCTTAGGTCTTTCACTTAGCATATCATAAAGAGTGCTCTTAGTCCCAACAAGTAGGGAAGCAACTCTTAGGCCTTTCACTTAGCATATCATAAACATATGTGCTTGAGCATATAGCACATCATAGGAGACATTTTAAATGCATGATTCATAAGCGTACATAGATGAACATATATCATATCATGGGAACATAATCATGCATGGAACATAAGTTAACATCTCCTAATTCATCTCATGGCATGTGAAGCACATAATGAGTCATAATTGGGTCTCAATCATCAACCTATCATAGGTGGCCGAAACATGTAAGGAATCACCTAGGTTGAAAGCAACATACAAGCATATGAACCCTAAACCAATTTCATATCATTTATCATAAGGAACATCATGAGCATTTTTAGTTTAGGTTCTAAGCTTCCTAGGTCTACAAAACATGTTGTGGCCGAAACATACAAGGCCTAAACCTAGGTTACAAATAGCATATAAACATGTGAACCTTAAACCAATTCCATATTATTTATCATAAGGAACATCATGAGCATTTTTGGTTTAGGTTCTAAGCTTCCTAGGTCTACAAAACATGTTGTGGCCGAAACATACAAGGCCTAAACCTAGGTTACAAATAGCATATAAACAAGTGAATCTTAAACCAATTCCATATTATTTATCATAAGGAACATCATGAGCATTTTTGGTTTAGGTTCTAAGCTTCCTAGGTCTACAAACCAAGATGTGACCGAAAGTCATTAAGTGTGAAATTAAGTTCTAAACCAAAGACAAGCATAAGAATATCATGTTATCTTCATATCATATCATAGGGAAAAACATGAGCATGTTAGGGTTGAGTTTAAGCTTGCCTAGCCCTTTTAATCCTAACTTGGCCGAAAGTTCTAAGCATGAATACCTAGTTCTAACCAACATGAAATCATAAGTACATCAAGTTATCTTCCTACCATATCATGAGGAAGATCATGAGTAAGTTGGTTTTGTGTTTAAATTTTTCTAGGCTTCTTTAAACTTGTCATGGCCGAAACCCTAAGGTGGGGTTTATCTAATTCCAAGTAACATACAAACATGAAACACCAAGGAAATATTCATATCATGTCATAAGAAAGATCATAAACATGTTAGATTTGAGTTTAAGCTTTCCTAGGCTTTTAAACTTGGCATGACCGAAACCCTAAGGTGGGGTTTATCTAATTCCAAGTAACATACAAACATGAAACACCAAGGAAATATTCATATCATGTCATAAGAAAGATCATAAACATGTTAGATTTGAGTTTAAGCTTTCCTAGGCTTTTAAACTTGGCATGGCCAAAACCCTAAGGTGGGGTTTATCTAATTCCAAGTAACATACAAACATGAAGCACCAAGGAAATATTCTTATCATGTCATAAGAAAAATTATAAACATGTTAGATTTGAGTTTAGACTTTTCCTAGGCTTTTAAACTTGTCATGGCCGAAAGTTGTAAGAAAACTTCCTAGGTTTTTAAGCCATTTAAATCTATGGAAAAACCATGAGCTACTTGTACCACAGGTGAGGGAATAGTCACTTCCTTTCACTTGTGGTTCCTAATGAAAATGGTACCCTTGTGAGGAGGAAGAAGAGAGCTCCTCCTTCTAGCACTCCCTTTTTCTTCTCTTGCTTGGAAGGGGTAGATCTTGAAGGCTCCTTCTTGTGGATTAGTATTCTTAGGAAGAAAGACCTTAGGTGGATTTTGAAATTAGGAGAGGGAGAGCTTCAGGTTTCGGCAATGGTGAGGAAGAGAAAAGAAAGAAGAAAAATGAAATCCCTTTCTTTCTTTCTTCTTTTTGCTAAGTGGGAGGAAGAAACAAAGATGAACTTTGCCTTCCCTTTCTCATTAACTCATTCATATCATTCCCTAATGAGAATATGTCCCCATTCATCATCTCCTCCTTCATTCCCACGAAAATGGAAGGGAGAAGAAGAGAAAGACAAATTGTCTTTTTGCTTGTTCTTAATCAAGAGAAGGAGGAAGAAAGCTACTTGATATTTTCTTGTTTCCTTCTCTTAACCATACTCTTACTTTATCTAAAATTTCCATCCCCTTTTCAACAATAATCCATAATGGCCTAGTGGTCATTCCATAACTCCTAAAGGTTGCCATTTAATAAAAAGGTTCAAGGTTCAATCCTTGACTTCACCTCTTTTCTTTTTATATCTTTTTGGTTCTATCTCCCTTTTTATTCTACAAAAACAAAGGATACTCACATATGTTAACTACTAGTTTTCGTGGGTGTTATAGAAGCAGTATTTCAATCGAGGATGGAGTGGAGTCTGATCGGAGAATGCTTTATGATGACAACAATGCATATCGACGCCTAATAGAGCTTGATTTAATAGAGGAAGTGCGGGATAAAGCAGCAACCCGACTTATATTTTATCGACAACGGATGAGACAAAATTACAACAAAAGAGTTATTCGAAGATTCTTTCAGGTCGGTGATCTGGTATGGAAGCGCATCAAACTTGTAGGAGATGTTAACAAGCTAGAGCCGCAATGGGGAGGACCTTACAAAATCATACAAAAACTTGTATCGGGTGTTTACTATGTTCAAGATGCAGAAGGGAGAAAACTCGAGCGGCCTTGCAGTGCTAATCATCTGTAACCATATAGAACTTAACAGATATGTCTATAAGTCATCTATGTATTTTGTTCGAGCATTTTTTACAAATGACAAATGAAATGCAAGCAATATTATTTGGGAGAAATACATATCTCTCTTTAAACCTCCATAATAGTCGATCGGGGATTCTAAGGAGTGACCAGCCTAACTTTCTTAGGGGGAACCGAAGACTTTAAACCTCCAAAACAGTCAATTGGGGACCCATATGAGTGACCGGTCGGGCTTCCTTAGGGGGAACCAAAGAGTTTAAACCTCCATAATAGTCGATCAGGGACCCTAAAGAGTGACCGACCTAGCTTCCTTAGAGGGAACCGAAGACTTTAAACCTCCATAACAGTCGATCGGGGACCCTAAGAAGTGACCGGCCTGGTTTCCTTAGGGGGAACCAGAGACTTTAAACCTCCATAATAGTCAATCGGGGACTCTAAGGAGTGACCGGCCTGACTTCCTTGGGGGGGGGGGGGGGGTACCAGAGACTTTAAACCTCCATAACAGTCGATCGGGGACCTTAAAAAGTGACCGGTCTAGCTTCTTTAGGGGGAACAGGAGACTTTAAACCTCCATAACAGTCAATCGGCGACCTTAAGGAGTGACCAGCCTGGCTTCCTTAGGGGCAACCAGAGACTTTAAACCTCTTCTAAGATTAATCATGAGTTTGACCAAAAGTACTTGAGCATATATTTAAATTCGCTTGGGTGAACATACCCGACCGGTTTTCTATATAGTCGAGAAAGCTCGAAGGAACGTCTATATAGCATATATTTAATTTTGCTCGGGCGAACATACCTGACTGATCTTCTATACAGTCCAAAAATCCCGAAGGAATGTCTATACAACATATATTTAATTTCACTCGGGCAAACATACCCGATCGATTTTCTATACAGGCGGGAAAGCCCGAAGGAACATTAATTCAACATATATTCAATTTCACTCGGGCAAGCAAATTCGACCGATTTTCACTACAGTCGGGAACACCCGATGGAACATTTATTCAGCATATATTCAATTTCACTCGGGCAAGCAAATCCGACCGGTCTTCTATACAGTCAGAAACCCCCAAAGGAGCACATATGTAATAAGTAATCTTGCTCGAGAATATGAATCCGGTCGGTTCCTATGGTGGGCCAGAAGTACATCATATCTAAGCAAGATACTTGGTTTATCATAGAAGCCTAAAGAACAACAGTAAATAAGTTTATTCATCATCGCATATTTAGGGGATCTACTTCCTTTGGTTATAATCTGTTAGACCCCGTGGTAGTTTTGATGTGATCAACCCAGTTGGTTAGGTCCTGATTTGTGTTTGATCCCTGTGTCTGAGTGTGCAGGAGCTTAGGAGCGCAGAAAGTCGAGCGGAAGACGCAGCTAGCGAGAAGGACGGCATGGGAAGGGAGCCGACGGGCTCGGTGAGTCCGAAGGACGAGAGAGCTACGGAAGAGTACTTCGGTGGGCGTGAAGAGTCGGAAGCTGAAGAAAGCCAATGAAAAAGAAGCTGAGCTGGATAAAACAGCTCAAGGCGCCATTAGCTTGAAGGCGCCTTCAAGGCTGATGAAGGCGCCTTAAGCCTGGTCAAATAGACCGTTTGCGCAGAGGATAAAGTTTTATCCGCTGAACCCATGGAGGCGCCTTGGACCCCTATTGGAGGCGCCTTGGACCTTCGAGATCAGATTTCCAGAGGCTATTTAAAGGCCCCTGGAGCTAGGAATTCACAACAACTCAAGCAATCAATTGTGTAGCCATTCCTAGCAATAGTTCTAAGCTTCCAAAGTATAAAAGGCTTCTCCACCTTCAGTAAAGGAGATTCTTTTTAGTGTGCTTCTCATTGCCCTGGATTAACAACTTCATTGGTTGTAACCAGGTTAAATTCTTGTCTTCTGTTTAATTTCTATTTCTTTATTTGTTATTATTTTACTATTGCTTTTCTGAGTTGAAATCTGAGGAGGGAATAGTTTATTTTTGTTTTCAGCAATTCACCCCGTCTTGTCGGCCTCCGCTGCACCTACAATTGGTATCAGAGCCTGATCACCTCAGAAGGACTAACCGCCAACTGAAGCACTACGATCAAGACGATGGTCGGAGCAAACATCCATCCCCCGAAGTTCGACGGAGACTTCGCCACATGGAAGCGCAAAATGGAGGTATTTTTTAAAATTGAATTTGACATTTTTTTAATAATGAAATATGGCTATGCAGTTCTGAAAGACAAGGAGGAAAACACCTGGACGAAAAAGGAGCAAGCAGATTTCGTCGCCAACGGAAAGGCTGAGTTCCACCTACTCAGCATTTTGCCACCTCAGGAGGTCAATCGGATCGGAAGCTACGACTCCGCGAAAGATCTCTGGGAAAAATTCCTGGAGCTTCATGAAGGTACCTCCGAAGCGAAGCTAGCGAGGCGCGACATCCTCCGGAACCAGTTGACGAACCTCCGGATGAACCAAGGCGAGAAGGTAGCGCAGCTCCAAGCAAGGATCAAAGAGCTGATCACACAACTAACCAATCTTGGAGAAGAGGTAATGAACTGGGACTCTATCCGGTATGTGCTCAACGCCTTCCCAGAACTCCAGAGTGGGCCTCCTTAGTAAATACATACTACATCTCTAAGGACCTCGAGGTAAGTACATTAGAACAATTGTTTTCCACTTTTGAACTTCATGAATCTTGAGTTTCAAAGCCCAATGGAGTAGAGAAGACCAGTCAGAACATTGCCTTAAAGACAAAAATGAACAGTTCTGACTCCGAAGCCTTGGTTGACGAATCAGAAGCGGCACTACTAGTAAGACGCTTCAATAAATTTTTTAAATATAAAAAATTTAGATCGCAGAGGCATGAGAGAAAAAGAAGAACGACTCGTTGCTACAACTGCAACGAAGAAGGACACATCAAGGATGACTGTCCGAAATTGAAGAGCAAGCAAAAGGAGAAGGCAAAGACCAAGTACAAGAAACCAGATTCCTCCAAACACAAGAACCTAAAGGCCACTTGGTCAGACTCATCCTCTGAATGAGACATCGAAGAATTCTTGGGGATAGCTCTAATAGCTAACCATTAGCTAGAAACGTCTAGCTCAGAGATGAGCATCAATGAAGGGGGAGGAACATCAAAAGAGGAAAGCTGCAGTGAAGGGGGAGACTCACCGAGTCAGGTAAGTCAGGTACGTAATCTAACCCCGACTCAGTCTTTTCGCTTTATTAAATCTCTTTCTAAAGACTTATTCGAATTAGAAAAAGAAAATAAAGAATTAAAAATGAAATTAGCAAAAGCATGCCCACTTGAAATGTACGATAGTATAAAATCAGAAAATGATAAATTAAAATTAGAAATTGAAAAATTGAAATCTGATGCATGCTTAAATAAATTTCCTAAATCAAAATTAAGAATTTTTGGAAAATTAAATTGATACATTAGAAAACACCAGGATCAACTTAGAAAAGTATCCAAAAATCATGTACCCCCTAAGTTTTTGACAAACCCTGTAGGAAGGAACCTTTATTGAGTTCCAAAATCTTTGTTAGTTTAAAATTTTCTTTTAGTTAAAAGCTTACAGTGAGAAAATTAAACATTGAAATTCTTTATGAAAGCTTTGTCTAAGGAAGTGATTGTTGCTCCAATAACCAAGAAGGCCTAGTGCCTCACCACGACCTGGAAGCTAAAATATTGAAAGAAAATGTTTAATTAACTTTCTAAAAAAGCATTAAAACAAGAATTAAATAATCCTTTGAAGGTTTATCAAACATTTTTTTCACTTAGAAAATATTTTTTAAATTCTAACTTAGAAATTTTTTTATTTTAGTTAGAAATTTTTTCCTGGAGAAATTCTAAATAACTTCTTTTGGCTTAGAATTTTTTTTTTTGAAGCATTCAAAAAGTTTACTTAGGATTTTTTTTTATTAATTGACTTAGAATTTTTTTTTGGAAAAGTTCAGTTTAACTTAGAAATTTTTTCAAAAAATTCATTTAAAAATTCATTTTTTCTTAGAATTTTTTTTAAAATTCAATTTAACTTAGAAATTTTTTCAAAAAATACATTTTTGCTCAGAATTTTTCTCTACCTTAATAATTTGCTCATTATTCTCTTAGTACCCCATTTTTGCTGTGATCAAAGGGGGAGAGAAAGGTATATGTTTAGGGGGAGTTAGGAAAATTAAAAAATTAATTTTTTTTCTAAACTGTGTTGCAATTTTATTTATTGCAAATTTATGCTTAAATATGTTAGTTTAGTAATTTCCTTTAAAATTACTATTTATGTCTATTTTAACCCTAACTTGAACTTGGGTTGATGCACATCAAAAAGGGGGAGATTGTTAGACCCCGTGGTAGTTTTGATGTGATCAACCAAGTTGGTTAGGTCTTGCTTTGTGTTTGATCCCTGTGTCTGAGTGTGCAGGAGCTTAGGGGCGCAGGAAGTCGAGCAGAAGATGCAGCTAGCGAGAAGGACGGCACAGGAAGGGAGCCGACGGGCTCGGTGCGTCCGATTCGGGTGAGCCCTATTTCGGTTGGCCGAAATCACCCAAAAGAACGGAGCGTCGGAAGCTGAAGAAAGCCAATGCAAAAGAAGCTGAGCTGAATAAAACAGCTCAAGGCGCCTTCAAGGCAGCTTGAAGGCGCCTTCAAGGCTGATGAAGGTGCCTTAAGCCTGGTCAAATAGACCGTTTGCGCAGCGGATAAAGTTTTATTCGCTGAACCCTTGGAGGCACCTTGAACCCCTATTGGAGGTGCCTTGGACCTTCGAGATCAGATTTCCAGAGGCTATTTAAAGGCCCCTGGAGTTAGGAATTCACAACAACTCAAGCAATCAATCGTGTAGCCATTTCTAGCAATAGTTCTAAGCTTCCAAAGTGTAAAAGGCTTCTCCGTCTTTAGTAAAGGAGATTCTTTTTGGTGCGCTTCTCATTGCCCTAGATTAATAACCTCCTTGGTTGTAACCAGGTTAAATTCTTGTCTTCTGTTTAATTTCTATTTCTTTATTTGTTATTATTTTACTATTGCTTTTCTGAGTTGAAATCCGAGGAGGGTATAGTTTATTTTTATTTTCAGCAATTCACCCCCCTCTTGCCCGCCTCCGCTGCACCTACATAATCTTTTTAGAGGATGTCTCTACACATGGTCAACATCTTGGGAAAGATCGTTTATACAAACACTTGGGTGGTTCTGAAGACAAACAAATCAGGCAAGGAAGGACAAGTAAGTATGAACTCTCAGTAACATTTTCTAAATAGTAAAAGATGCGCATCAGTTATAAATTGCTATTGAATGCCAACATGAAATCCCAAGTTTACTCGAACTCTTTCAAAAGGTATTGGGAAAGTTCTCGGTTAAGGCTCAATTATTACACCAAATACCCAATAAAGGGAGAGCTCAAGAAGTTGGAGCATTTGAAGAAATGGGAGAAGAAAAGGAGCTCAAGTCGAGGGAGAGCTTCAAGGGTAAGGGAGGTATATCGTAACTTGAGGGTTAATTCAAATTTAAACCCCTCTATGTATGCTAGAAATAATTATCATTATTTACCCATGTAAAATTTTGTTTTTAAATATCATGATAGAAATAGGATCAATGTAGATCAAAACCCTAGGAGATCTATGCATGATAAACCTAGACATGTTAGATTCTCATTACCTAAGAAGAAGAAGGTAATGAAAAACCAAGGCATTAATCTCAAGACGGGGAGATATATGCTTAGAAAAATGTGTAGGTCTAGGAATGTCCAAGGTGGACATGTTGACTCTAGGTTTAGGAACCTAGAAAGAAAAAATCAAGCTTTGAAGGAAAATCTTGATAAGTTAGAAAAATTCCTTAAGATATTCATTGTTGGATCTAGGGGATTAGGTATGGTGTTGGGTAGCTAAAGACCCAACAATGATAGATCGGGTTTAGGATATCGATCTAGTTCCTTTAAGGCCAAGGAGAGATCATATGCTGGGGTGGCAAATGATCATGGCAAGGGAGAGTCATACGATGCCAATAAGAAGAAATATGCTATGGTTGCATATGATTATGGCAAGGATGAGGTGTCCAAGGTGCACCATTATAGTTTGGCCATAGTGGAGAAAGCATCTAAGAAAATGGCTAAGGTTAAGAGCTCTTGGGGGAGCTCAAAGAATTAATTTGGGACTCATGGCCAATGGATCTCAAGTGGGTATTACTTGGAAGTCTAGTTGAGTCATGGATTGTGCCAAGTTGTTTGAAGACGGACTTGAGTCTCAAACCTAGGGAATTAGCTCATATAGGTTATGTTTCATGCATGAAAATATGACATTAGAATCATATTACATGATAATTGGGTTTAGATGTATGCATGCCATATAAACCAATGCTAGGGAGACATTGAGGTTTAGTATGGGCAAATACATCAAGAGAAAGTCAAAACTAGGACTTTAGGTCAAAGTTTAATTGAACCATTTAACTAGTATTGGGTTTTGTGTCAATATTAAAATTGATAATAGATACATTTTTAAATATATTTTTTCCATATAGGCATGGGTAAAACAGACCTCTCCATGAAATTTAAGGATTTTTGGATGTCTGTGAAAGTATTGGTGCATTTCTAAAGTAGAATCAGAAATACTAATTGAGCTGAAATCAGGGTACCAGTCGACTAGTGCAGTTACCAGTCGACTAGTAATTGTGTTTATCAAACACAGAATGTCTCTGTAAGTTCATTTCAATGAGGGTAGTCGATTGGTGTTTGGGGTAGTTGACTGATATTAGTCTGAAACTATTTTTCAGCACTAATTTTTGACTGGGTCAGCTTGTATAGGTCCTTGGGGGATAAATACACGAGTTTAGAGTCAGTTTAGATGATCAAGTTTCAACAATTGGGATATTGTTAGAAGCTTTTTGATATTAGGTAAAGGGGGAGAAATAAGGTTTAGTTGGAAAAATGTTAAATGCCTTTGCGTGTAGGGGAAGCTTTATGATAGGTTCTTAAATATCCCTGTGGTAAATTCCTACCTCAATGGGGAACTTAGGTGTAGGGGGAGCCTTGTGATAGGTTCCAATGCATGTTGCATATTTTTTTAGCGGTGTAAATCCAAGTGTGTAGCCTTGGCAATGTAAGTCCATTCATCAGCGGTGTAAGTCCAAGTGTGTAGCCTTGCCAACGTAAGTCCATTTCCTTGGTGGTGTAAGTCCAAATGTGTAGCCTTGGAAACATAAGTCCATTTCTTGATGATGTAAGTCCAATTGTATAGCCTTGGTAACGTAAGTCCAAATTGGTATTAGCATGTTGTTTTTCTATTATATTTTCTCTAAATTAAACATATTATCAAACATCAAAAAGGGGGTCCGGTGAAACATCAAACATCAAACATCAAGATGGTCTGGTGTGACCATATGTTTTGATGTTTGGGAAAAGGGTTTAAGTTAGGTTTACCCTTGTATTTGATATATTTATTTGAGTTGTGTAGGTTGATGGCTTCGGGTTTGGTGAAGGATGGAGCATCCGATAGACCGTGGACAAGGCAACAAGGACAAGAGCTAAGGGAAGCACACTTTGAGGCATACACAAAGGATGGTATTGGGATGAGCCACGGGATTGGATGAATCCAAGGGACGAGAGCCATAGGAAGAAGGCTTGAAGGGAAGAGGTCAAGGCTGTGATGAAGAGTCAAGTGAGTCATGAGGGTCCGAGTGTGAGAGAAATGTACTCGAGAAGGCAAACCTATGTTTAGGGTTTTACTAGTCGATTGGCACTAGGACCAGTCGACTGGGGCAGGGTACAGAGAGTCTTTGTGCCCAAACGACAGGGATCGGTTGACTGGTTCAAGGACCAATTGACTGGTTCAAGGACCAGTCGACTGGTTCAAGGACCAGTCGACTGGTTCAAGGACCAGTCGACTGGTAAAGAGCCATTGTCCAAGCACCAGTCGACTGGTAACGGTAAATAACAAGGTTGTTTCTTCCCAATCTCTATAAAATGGAGCTTGGGATGGCTGGCCAAAGTTGACGAAATTAGTGATAGTTAACCCTAATTGGTAGTCACTAAGTGCTTAAGATTTTCTTTGTGTCCAAGAGTCTTGGTTGTGGTTGTGTTGAGGTTTCTTCACCCACAAGGAGACTTGAGATAGCCGGAGTTTAACGTGGGCTAATCCATTGAAGGATTGAGGGATCGTCCACCTTATGGACAGTCATGGAGTAGGAGCCCTAATCTCCAAACCACATTTTAGGAAACGTGTTAGTGGAATTGGGGGAGTCAACTATTCAAACCCCCTTCTAGTCGACATCCTATCCCCAATAGTTTTTCTGCCTCTAACTTGTGTTGAAGAAAGAGTAGTAAACGAGCTTTATTTGCCTTGGATTAGCAACCTCCCTAGTTGCAACCAAGTAAATATCGATAGTCTCATACTCTTTTATAAGTATTTATTTTCTTTTTTAAAGTGTTTGTATAACTAACGTCGAAAGAGAGAGAAAGGTAGATTCATCTTAAAAGTAGGGCTATTCACCCCCTCTTTAGTCAACCACCAAGGGACCAATTGTAGTGCCCGAAAATTCTCAAAGTTATTTTAGAAATATTCTATGATTTTTCTAGAATTTTAGAATATTTTTATGGAATTTTTAGAGTAGCGGAAGTAGCAAAAATAAATAGAAATGTAAAATAGCTTAAGCGGGAATTGAACCCGAGACCTATTGGGTCCTACGACTTAAGGTGAACTTTAGTAACCAGGAGAACCCAGCAGGGACGTGCTGAAAGAAAAGGAAATCAATTATATTTATATTCAAGTAGGGTTGAATTACCCACTTAATATAAATAGGGAATTAAGTGAGGAATTGTTATTTTCTTAAACGAGAAAACCTTTCCCTCAAACCCTCACCGCCGCCCCTTCTCCTTTCTCTTCCTCTTCTCGGCGGCAACCACAAGCACGCCTAGGGCTCCATCCATAGGGTCCCAAGGGCTCCTTCCAGCGACATCTTGGATACGGGGACGCTCCCCTCCGCGAGAGGAATGCATAGGCGCGAGAAGATCGTCGGAAGGATCGTCTTCTCCGGAAATCTAGCGATTAGAATCGTAAGAAAATTAGAACAGAAGGTAAGAAACCCCTCACCTGCAGTATAAGTAGCTAGTCGTATGTTTGTATGCATCGTTTTAGCCGTATGCAGATTTTCAGTGATAGGGTGCGAATTAGCGCACACCAAGCGTTTGATTAAACGCTTAGCTCAGTTAAATGCCACCATAGGCATTTTAATAGCTTAGATAAATGCAATAGAAGCATTTTTACAGCTTAATTAGTCTTGCTATAGCTTTTATGGACTTGACGTCCAATGGGTGGGCTCCCATAGTTGCCCCTAGGTTCAGATAACCTAGTTTTGGGTTTAGACAACCTAGTAAAAGCAAGACAAGAGTTATTAGCTTATGTTCAGTATTTTACTTTTTTAGTGGCACTGTACTGGATTAGATATCCATTGGGTTGGGCTCCCATAGTCGTCCCTAGGTTTAGATAACCTAGTAACCCTACTAAATTCGGGACTTGCAAACCCGGATCTAGTTAGGGATGCGTGCATAGCAAGTACAGTTACCGCGCCCAAACAGCAGCATGATTATTATTTTAATCTACTTATGAATTTAGTTTTCAAAACTTCACAACATAGTTATGTGAATTCAGTACAGCTTTAGCATCAGCTTAGTATTAGCTTAGCTCTGCTTCTGTATCAGTTTAGTTTTCTATTGATACAATATGATAATTTATGATTAGCACTTATTGCCTTGATCAGCTTCTTATTTCTATGTGTTGTCTGTCATGCCATGCTTTAGCATATTCAGTGCATATTTCAAATAGCATGTTTTCAAAGCATAAATCGTATCGTATGCATGTTTTGTGAGGTAGATGGTTTCTTACTAAGCGAAAGCTTACAGATACTTTTTCCTTATACTGCAGATAAAGGTAAAGAAAAGATGGACTAGCGGAGGCTGGAGGTCAATGCAAGGAAGATGTGTGAGGATGGAACCTGGAATAAAGACCTTGGAAGAACTAGAATGTTTAAGAACTTAGTGCTTCTTATTATGTTACTCTTTGCCTATTTAGTTATCTAAATGCATGGAATTATAGAAAACCTGCTTAGCTTGTTAGTAACCATGTTTAGAATGTTAGTGGTTTGCTAATAGAATGTTTTCTAGTTATTTTAGAACTTGTGTATGTGAGTTTGGCACGAAACAGTGCTGAAATCAGAGTTTGTTGCGAAATCAGAAACCCCAATCGATCAGTGGATCGATTGGGAGCCTGGTTCCGCGAACAGTAAGCTTCTGGATCGATCAGCCGATCGATCCAGTCGCGTTCTGTCGCGAACAGAGAGTTTGGGGATCGATCGTTCGATCAATCAGGAAATCACTCCCGCGAACAGAGAGCTCTGGAATCGATCATTGGATCGATTGGCCAGTCTGGATTGATCAGCCGATCGATCCAGAATATTAACCCGAGCACAGTAGCCATCGGAATCGATCCGTGAATCGATCCGAACATCCCAATCGATCAGCCAATCGATTGGAACGCCTGTTTCGGCTAGAAGTACCTAAGTTCAGTCCTTAATCATATGTGAAGGTTAGATCCTCTCTTTTGAGTGTAGATACAACCTTTAAAAAGGTACTTTTAAGCATAAGATCAGATTTAGTAGCAATTGGCATGAGTTTAGCAAAATTTTAAATTAGTTCACGTTTCCGCACCTTAAAACATAGCCTAGCACAGCGTAATGTAACGGTCCAACCTTACGCTTAGTTAGTAGATGGCGGGTCGTTACAGAAAGTTCCATACTTCCTATGCACACATCAGCATTGAACGTGCAGCTTCCAAGTAAGAATATCTCTCATTTTTTTTATGTTTCTGCTTTCTTGTTATAGCTTATGTTAACTGAAGCATGTTAGTATATGATAATGTTTAACAAGATAGCAGTATTTATGTGAACATGATTAGATGAGTTATGTATGTCCTCTATGTCTTTAGAAATGACACGAGGACGCTCAGCTAGAAGGGCACCAGCTACTGAGCCCCAGCATGAGGCAGACAGTTCAGTGCCTCCCCCAGACCTTACAGCATTAGTGGCTCAGTTACAGCAGCAGCTAGCTGAACAGCAATAGGAGATACCCCAGCAGTAATAGAGGTTCCACCAGTCCAACCTACAGCACCAGTAGCCCCAGCAGCAGAGGCAAAGAGAGAAGCCTACCGATCCAGGGAAAGAGTCAAGCCCGAGAACTTCTCAGCAACCAGTGAACCATGGGATGCCCAAGCCTGGTTCAAAACATTGGAGAGTACGATGGAGCTTCGGACCGCCAGAACAGAAAAGGTGAAGTGCGCCTCAGAGAGAATTAGAGCGAAGCGCCCAGTGAACCAGATGACATGGGCTGACTTCGAGAAAGAATTATTCGAGGAGTTCTTTCACATGGGGGTCATAAACCGCCACTACGATGAGTTCACTGAGTTTCGCCAGGGCAACCTTTCAGTGGAGGAAGCCGTGAAGAAATTCAACAGATTGGCTCATCTATGCCCTGAGCTAGTTAGCACAGAAAAAGAATGAGTCTGGTTGATGCTCAAGATGCTGAGGCCGGAAATAGCAATGAACGTGGCTGGCGGCGTTCATAGGCCACAAACCACCGAAGAACTAGTCAGCAGTGCTCTAACCACTGAGCACTACCAGAACAATATCAAGCAGCAAGGAGGCTCAGGTACTCAGAAACAACAGGGCCACATCTCTAACTGGAAAGGGAACTCCAGCAACAAGCGCAAACCAGGGAGTTACCCGAAAGGAGGACCAGCTAGTAAATAGCCTAGTTACCCCAAATGTGCTACTTGCGGGAAATTTCACACTGGAGTTTGTCGTAAGGGCACCCGAGGATGCTTTGAGTGTGGGCAGGAAGGGCATATGGCTAAGTAGTGCCCAAACAAGACTAGTCTTCCTCAACCACAGCCGATTCAGTACGGAGGCCAGCCAGCTCAGTTACATTAGATGCAAGCCGCTTTAGATGGTCCCCACATCAGCCAGGGCAGATTAGAAGCCCCTCCAGCTACGACCAATGCGAGGATCTACTCACTCACCAGAGAGGAAGTAACAAATGCCTCGACAGTTGTTTCAGGTCAGATTAGTATTTTACAGCAAAGTACAACTGTCTTGTTCGATACTGGGGCAACCCATTCTTATATATCTAGGGCATTTACCGAGAAGTTAGCGATACCCCCAGAGGTACTCAGTAGTCAGTTTCTGAAGACTTTACCTTCAGGAGAAATTATGGCATCCACGCACTGGCTCAGAGCGGTGCTAGTCATTATAGCAGACAGAGAACTTTTTTGTGATCTGATAGTGCTAGATATGACTGATTATGAGGTCATCTTTGGAATGGACTTCCTGATCAGATACGGTGCCTCTATAGAGTGCCGTAAACAGAAAGTCGTATTCCAACCGGAGGCAGAAGTACACTTTGAGTACATCGGAGAACCAAAGAGAAAGGCCAAGAAGTTTCTCTCAGCTCTAAAAGCACAGAGGTTAATGGATTCAAGATGTACGGGATTTTTAGTGCATGTAGTCAATGTCAGTCAGGGCAAGGACCAACAGCTAGCAGAGGTCCGAGTCGTATGTGACTACCCAGCAGTCTTCCCTAAGGAGTTACCAGGACTAGCACCAGACAGGGAGATTGAATTACAAATCCTATCTCCAAAGCGCCCTACCGCATGGCTCCAGCAGAACTGAAGGAACTTTATGGGCAATTACAGGAGCTGCTTGACAAGGGCTTCATACGTCCTAGTCACTCACCATGGGGAGCGCCTGTATTGTTCATGAAGAAGAAGGACGGGAGCATGCGCTTGTGCATAGACTACAGGGCACTGAACCAAGTCACCATCAAGAACAGGTATCCTCTTCCCAAAATAGATGACCTGTTCGATCAGCTAAAGGGAGCAGCAGTATTCTCTAAAATAGACCTCAGGTCAGGTTATCATCAGGTGAATGTTAAAGAAGGGGATATACCCAAGACAGCGTTCAGGACTAGATACGGACACTACGAGATCATAGTCATGCCCTTCGGTGTGACAAATGCTCCAGCTACATTCATGGACCTCATGAATAGAGTATTCAGAGAATACTTAGATAAGTTCATTATCGTGTTCATCGATGACATTCTTATCTATTCAGGAACTCAGGAAGAACACGCAGAGCACCTGAAGATAGTACTGCAGACCCTTCAGCAGAACCAGCTGTACGCCAAGTTCACGAAATGTGAATTCTGGCTCGATCAGGTAGCCTTTCTGGGTCACATCATCTCAAAGGATGGTATTATGGTAGACCCCAGTAAGATAGAAGCTGTGAGTAGTTGGAAAAGACCCAAGAACGCCAGCGAAATCAGAAGCTTTCTGGGATTAGCAGGTTATTACAGAAAGTTCGTAGAGGATTTCTCCAGGATAGCCTCCCCACTGACAGCTCTTACCAGAAAGAACAGAACAGCTTCAGCGAGTTAAAAAGGAGATTGACCAGTACATCTATTTTGACCCTACCAGAAACCACAGATAGCTTTGATATTTACAGTGACGCCTCTAAATTGGGATTAGGAGCAGTACTGATGCAAGAAGGTAAGGTGATCGCCTATGCCTCCAGACAACTCAAGGAATATGAGAAGAATTACCCTACTCATGACCTTGAGCTTGCAGCAGTAGTGTTCACTCTCAAATTTGGAGACATTACTTGTATGGAGCTCAGTAGAGAGTGTATACAGATCATCAGAGTCTGAAGTATGCGGCAGCGTAGATGACTTGAGCTGGTCAAAGATTATGACATAGACATCCTCTACCACCCAGGAAAAGCCAATAAGGTGGCAGACGCACTTAGCAGAAAGTCCAGTGCTACCTTATTATCACTAGCAGCCATGTCACCACCCCTACAGAGGGAGATCACAGATTTTAGTCTGGAACTCATAGTTGGACAGCTCTCTACGATGACATTGGAGTCGACCTTGCTTGGTGACATCCAGACAGCTCAGGAACAGGATCCTGAAATTCAGAAAATCAAGTAAGGGACAGCAGAATCAGAAGGTAGAGAGTTTAGAGTGTCCACTAGCGGGGTGTTGTATTTTGGCGACAGACTTTGTGTTCCAGATTAGGAGGAGCTACAGAGGAAGATTCTAGATGAGGCTCACAGGACTCCCTATGCGATGCATCCTAGTTCCATCAAGATGTACCAGGACTTGAAGAAATGTTTTTGGTGGCCTGGGATGAAGAGAGACATCGCTCGATATGTCAGCACCTGTCTAACTTGCCAGAGATTCAAGGCAGAACATCAGAGACCAGGAGGAGTTCTGCAGCCTATCCAGATCCCAGAATGGAAGTGGGAAGACATCTCTATGGATTTTATAGTGGGACTACCCAGAACCACGAATGGTTTTGATACCATCTGGGTGGTAGTCGACAGGTTGACTAAATCAGCCCACTTTTTAGCTATCAGGATATCCTACTCCATGGAACAGCTAGCTCAGTTATATCTCAAGGAGATCGTCAGACTACATGGAGTCCCACGGACCATTATTTCAGACAGAGACAGTAGGTTCACCTCTCACTTTTGGGAGTGTGTACAGTCAGCATTGGGCACGAAGTTAAAATTCAGCACAACTTTCCATCCTCAAACAGATGGTCAGACGGAGCGAGTAAATCAGGTACTCAAAGATATGCTCCGAGCATGTGCCCTAGACTTCAAGGGTAGTTGGTGCAAATATCTGAGTTTAGCAGAATTTGCATACAACAACACCTATCAGGCCATCATCGGCATGGCACCTTACGAGGCTCTCTATGGGCGGAGGTGTAGATCTCCAATCTGCTGGTATGAGAGTGGTGAACAGAAAGAACTAGAACTCCAGACATATCTAGTAGCAGATACCACAGCAGCTATACAGCAGATCCGCCAGAGGATAGAGACAGCTCAGAGCCGCCAGAAAAGCTATGCTGATACACGGCGCAGACCCTTAGAGTTTTCAGTTAGGGATTCAGTGTTCCTCAGAGTAGCTCCCATGAAGGGAGTAATGCGTTTTGGGAAGAAGGGCAAATTAAGTCGTAGATATGTGGGACCATACCTTATCACTAGAAGAGTTGGCAAGGTAGCATATGAGTTAGAGCTACCACAGGTGATGTCAGCCATCCATAATGTATTTCATGTCTCTATGCAGATGCCACCCAGGTGATTGAGCCCCAGTCGGTACCAGTCCGCGAAGACCTCAGCTATGATAGTCGGCCTATTCAGATAATAGACCGAGCAGTTAAGAAATTGTGGAACAAGGAGGTACCATTAGTAAAAGTCATTTGGCAAAGTCACACAGTAGAAGAGGCAACTTGGGAGACAGAAGTCAGTATGAGACAGAAGTACCCAGAGTTATTCTAAGTTCGAGGACGAACTTTTTATAATGTATGGGGGATTGTAGCGCCTGAAAATTCTCAAAGTTATTTTAGAAATATTCTATGATTTTTCTGGAATTTTAGAATATTTTTATGGAATTTTTAGAGTAGCGTAAGTAGCAAAAATAAATAGAAACGTAAAATAGCTTAAGCGGGAATTGAACCCGAGATCTATTGGGTCCTACGACTTAAGGTGAACTCTAGTAACCAGGAGAACCCAGTAGGGCCATGCTGAAAGAAAAGGGAATCAATTATATTTATATTCAAGTAGGGTCGAATTACCCACTTAATATAAATAGGGAATTAAGTGAGGAATTGTTATTTTCTTAAACGAGAAAACCTTTCCCTCAAACCCTCATTGCCGCCCCTTCTCCTTTCTCTTCCTCTTCTCGGTGGCAACCACAAGCACGCCTAGGGCTCCATCCCTAGGGTCCCAAGGGCTCCTTCTGGCGACATCTTGGATACGGGGACGCTCCCCTCCGCGAGAGGAACGCATAGGCGCAAGAAGATCGTCGGAAGGATCGTCTTCTCTGGAAATCTAGCGATTAGAATCGTAAGAAAATTAGAACAGAAGGTAAGAAACCCCTCACCTGCAGTATAAGTAGCTAGTCGTATGTTTGTATGCATCGTTTTAGCCGTATGCAGATTTTCAGTGATAGGGTGCGAATTAGCGCACACCAAGCGTTTGATTAAACGCTTAGCTCAGTTAAATGCCACCATAGGCATTTTAATAGCTTAGATAAATGCAATAGAAGCATTTTTACAACTTAATTAGTCTTGCTACAGCTTTTATGGACTAGACGTCCAATGGGTGGGCTCCCATAGTTGCCCCTAGGTTCAGATAATCTAGTTCTGGGTTTAGACAACCTAGTAAAAGCAAGACAAGAGTTATTAGCTTATGTTCAGTATTTTACTTTTTTAGTGGTATTGTACTGGATTAGATATCCATTGGGTTGGGCTCCCATAGTCGTCCCTAGGTTTAGATAACCTAGTAACCCTACTAAATTCGAGACTTGCAAACCCGGATCTAGTTAGGGATGTGCGCATAGCAAGTACAGTTGCCGCGCCCAAACAGCAGCATGATTATTATTTTAATCTACTTATGAATATAGTTTTCAAAACTTCACAACATAGTTATGTGAATTCAGTACAGTTTTAGCATCAGTTTAGTATTAGCTTAGCTCTGCTTCTGTATCAGTTTAGTTTTCTATTGATACAACATGATAGTTTATGATTAGCACTTATTGCCATGATCAGCTTCTTATTTCTATGTTTTGTCTGTCATGCCATGCTTTAGCATATTCAGTGCATATTTCAAATAACATGTTTTCAAAGCATAAATCGTATCGTATGCATGTTTTGTGAGGTAGATGGTTTCTTACTAAGCGAAAGCTTACAGATACTTTTTCCTTATACTGTAAATAAAGGTAAAGGAAAGATGGACTAGCGGAGGCTGGAGGTCAATGCAAGGAAGATGTGTGTGGATGGAACCTGGAATAAAGACCTTGGAAGAACTAGAATGTTTAAGAACTTAGCGCTTCTTATTATGTTACTCTTTGCCTATTTAGTTATCTAAATGCATGGAATTATAGAAAACCTGCTTAGCTTGTTAGTAACCATGTTTAGAATGTTAGTGGTTTGCTAATAGAATGTTTTCTAGTTATTTTAGAACTTGTGTATGTGAGTTTGGCACGAAACAGTGCTGAAATCAGAAATCCCAATCGATTAGTGGATCGATTGGCCCAATCGATCGCTGGATCGATTGGGAGCCCGGTTCCACGAACAAGCTCGGATCGATCACCGATCGATCCTGTCACGAATAGAAGCTCGGATCGATCACCGATCGATCCCGATCGCGAGAGAGTTTGGGGATCGATCGCTCGATCGATCGGAACGCTCCCAGAGAGCTCGGAATCGATCATTGATCGATTGGCAGCGGATCACCGATCGATCCGAATATTTAGCCATCGGAATCGATCCGTGAATCGATCCGAACATCCCAATCGATCAGCCAATCGATTGGAATGCCTGTTTCGGCTGGAAGTACCTAAGTTCAGTCCTTAATCATATGTGAAGGTTATATCCTCTCTTTTGAGTGTAGATACAACCTTTAAAAAGGTACTTTTAAGCATAAGATCAGATTTAGTAGCAATTGGCATGAGTTTAGCAAAATTTTAAATTAGTTCACTTTTCCGCACCTTAAAACATAGCCTAGCACAGCATAATGTAACGGTCCGGCTTACAGCCTAGTTAGCAGAAGGCGGGGCGTTACACCAATAATTGGTATTAGAGTAAGGTTTCTTTAGAAGTACTAACCATAAACCGAAGTAAAGAAGAAGATGGATGAAGCTTGCATTCACTCGCCTAAGTTCGAGCGGGGCTTCACTCAATGGAAGAGAAAAATAGAGGTATTTTTTAAAACTGACTTTGATATATTGTTAACAATAAAGTATGGTTGTGTGGAACATCGCGATAACAACAACGACGTAAAGGAAGAAGATCAATGGACCAAGAAGGAACAAGTAGAATTTGTGGCCAACAGAAAAGCAGAGTTCCACATGCTCAGTGTTCTGCCACCTCAAGAGATCAACCACATCGGAAGCTGCACCTCAGCCAAAAAATTTTGGGAGAAATTCTTGGAGCTCCATGAAGGTACATTTGAAGTGAAGGTTGCACATAGGGACATTCTTCGGAATCAACTAACATTCCTCTATATGATAAAAGGTGAGATGGTGGCTCAACTACACACGAAGATCAAAGAGCTAATCACCGAACTGTTCAATCTTGGCGAAGCAGTAATCAATCGGGACTCAGTCCGCTATGCACTCAACGCCTTTCCCAGAACTATAAAGTGGACCTCGATCATAGACACATATTATATATCAAAAGATCTAGAGGTAAGTACGCTAGAATGTCTATTTTCAACATTAGAATATATGAATCTAGATGTACAGGTACAAGAAAAGAGTCAAGTCAGAATTTGGCACTTAGAGCCAACAAGAAGGATGAATATGAGTCAGACTCAGATCTTGATGCAACCTAGAACTGCATATGGTAAGAAAATTCAAAAGGTTTTTAGATCTAACAAATCTAATGAGATGAAGGCCAAGAAAAATTCAAGAAGCAAAAAAAAAGTTCGATGCTACAATTGTCATGAAGAAGGTGTTAGATTTTGAGGGATGTCTTAAGGCAATCACCTTATGATTTTATTATTTATGTGATAAATATAGATCCACTAGTTGAGTATATATTATATGTTCGAATAGTCTTAAACTCATTTATTGAATGCCCGTAATACAATTCATAGCATGAGAGAATTTGTGATTGAATCACTACTTATGATTATCTCAACATCTGCAATAATAAAAGTATTGGAATTTCCCTAGTCATCAAATTGGTGCATTCGGACATCATCAATTCTGTAAGACTAGTAGGGTTATACTCCTTGGTTCGGTCAATCAGCTATTTCTCACTAGCTGGAGACATTAGGATGTCGAGAGTTAAACGTGGATGCTAGCTATGGTAACTAGTTCATTGAAGTGACTTGTTGTAAGACTTCATATGGTTCTCTACATATATGGATATGTCTATGAAGTTCTTAATGCAGCTTGAGTGCAAGTTTCCTTCGAATTAAGGTATACAATGCATCTTGGTCATGAAAACTTATACTTTGACATCTTAAGCAAACATCTCTTGGAGGTGTGGACCGAAGATGATTGTGTATAAGTCAAAGTGCCTGAAAGTGTTTGGATAGCCCACAGATGATTCACCGCTCCTTGCAAGGAGACGTATACCCTATGGTAACTCGTTAGGATTATTATTTAAAGTCTTTAGCTAAAACATCATATGTTAAGAGTATGAGACTCTTGTACACATGTATGAGTAGTTTGAATTCATAGAACGAGAAAGTATTACTTGGGCTAGGTGTGACATAGTCAGCCTAGTGGGGGCAAACATATAGACCATGCCCTAAACCAAGTAGGTATAAGATAAGTGAAAGGAATGATACACGACTTACTGTAGCTATTGAAGAGTTTAGAATTAATTTTGAGATCAACTGTGATTTTTCGGTTAATTAGAGATCATGATGTACTACTAGGTGTCACTCATGATCGTTCCATAATTAAGTAGTTAATTATGGATGACCGAGATAAATCGAGAACCTATTGGGTCACATGCACTATGAGTCTCTAAAAGATGTAAAACAAATTAGAGAATACGATTCTCAGATCAAGAGATAAAATGTTTGGTTGAACCATACATAAGACAAATATGAAAATATTTGTCAGAATGAAAGCACGAATGGACAACATATCTTATGAAAGAGTTGGACCCTATTTAGTTTAATCATGAACCAATTTGGTTTAGCCATATACTAACTTGATTTAGTTGTAAACCAAAATAATGGGTAATGAGTTAAATTTTGGTTAAGGCATAATGGGTTGGATTTGGGCTTTCTAATTCACCTCATTAAAGAGGATTATATATTGATATGGTTAATAAATAATTAACACAGAATTCATTATTGGCTTGATTAGGTTTTAGAAACCTAAACCAAATACATCTCTCTCCCTCTCCCTCTCTCTTGCCACCGACCATAAGAAGAGGGTCTCCTCTTGTTGCCGTGAGCCACCCAAAAGAATAAGATCTTCCTTTTGCTTCTTCTTCCTCTTCTTGATCCTTCTCCTTCACTCATGGCTAGTACCTTCCGAAGGTGAAGCTTGTTCTCTTGGAGTTGTCTTGAAGAACTCGGTGTAGATACGAATAGAGGCAAGGTTCGATAAGGTCGCAAAATGTTGATGCCCTTCTCGTTATAGGTCATCTGTAAGGTATACCTAGAATAATTGTAATTTGATTTCATTTTGTTTTATGATATTATCTATGCAATTTCATGCATGTGGTGTGTGTGATGTAATAAATTAGTTATTTATCATTAAGTCTTCCGTTGTGCATGTTTATGTAATGTGCTTTTAGTAGACATTGCAACGGGCATATCCCAATAGTGGTATCAAAGCTCGATCGTGCCTTAATATGATCTTAAAATTATTTTATGAGTTATAATTCATATTGTAATTAATTTTTAGGATTTTTCTAGAATTATTAAGAATTTTCAAATTTTAGAAATTTCCTAGATTGTTAGGAAATTCTACTTTTGGAAAGTTTCTAAAATAATTAAAAAAAATTAAAGTTAGAAATATTATCTTAATTTAGAAATTATTATTTCTGGAATTTTTTAGAATTTTATTAAATATTATATTTTTGGAAAATTTATTAATTTTCTTGGTAATACTAAATTTAGAAAGATTATGAAATTCTTTTAAAATCCAGATTTAAGATATTCTGAATTAAATTATTGCAATTATCTTTTTTATAATTTTTGGATTTATTAAAATATTCTATTTTTGAAAAGTTTCCTAAATTATTATGAAATACCAAATTTGGAAAGATTTGGAAAATCACAAAAAATCTAGTTTTAAATTATTCTATAATAAATTAATAAATATTAATTATTTACTTCTTAAATTATTAGAAAACTAATTTAAAAATTTATTTCTAAAATAATTAAAGATTCTTGATTGATAAAAATATTCTAGATGAGATATATTAACTAAATTTAAAAATTAATTTTCTAATTTTATTAGATAAATCTTGATTAATTAAAATCAAATTTATAACATATTTTTATTTCTAAATTAGAATTATAACATATTTAAATTTATTTCAAGTTCATGTCATATGGTATGTTATGTAGATGCATTAATTATGACTTGATTAGATTTTGTCATGTGCAATGTGATTTGATCTTATCATATGTGTGATATGCCATGCTATGTCATATGTGCATTGTGTCATGCCATCATCAATGTCATACATGCGATATGTCATGTCATCATTTATGTCTAGTGTATAATGCATGTAGATAGAATATTTGCATGATGTAGATGAAACCAAATCCTTTACACAATATTAAAACCTGTACCTTCCATTAATATGGTAAGAACTAGAGTTTTAAGTTCTTGTTTGAGTTGTTGGCTAAAGTCAAGCTCAACTTGAAATTAAATATGTTCAAACTATGGAGATGCAATCTCATGATTAACGGGTTGATTTTAAACTTAAAGCATTGGTTTATTGTGCCAAAGTCATGATCAATGTGGATAGAGGTGAAGTTGGGTGATATCCATTTGATGTATACTTGTTAATGTGTTAACAATTTAATGTTTATGCGAAAATCAATTAGTTACTAGCATAATGTAATAGTTGCATATAAGCGATATGCAATCGGTAAACTTGTTACCTACCGCTATAGCTAAGAATGACTTGTTGACCAAAGTCAAGGTTGTTCTTATCTATAGTGGATATCAACCCACTTTGAGAAAATCTATAATCTCCTAAATTTAAAATAAGGGTATCTGAATTTGATAAATAAGCAGACTTTTATTACATGTAATTTATTTATATAAAATAAATCATGTCTCTAATACATTCTCATTTTTGTATTTTTAGATTAATCATTTAATTATGACTTCTGTTAATTTGTGTTCAATTTCAGACTCGAACAAATTAATTGGACCTAACTTCTTGGACTGGTTTCAAAGTTTGAGAGCATTTGGATGCTTATGATATTGTCTATCATCTTCATGAGCTGTTTGATGAGCAAGCTAGATCCGAAAGATTCAAGGTCTTCAAGATTCTCTTTTGCTCAAAGATGCAAGAGGGTTCGTCTGCAATACAATTTGTACTAAAGATGAATTACAACATAGAGCGTTTAGCATCACTCGATTTTGCTATGGACCATGAGTTAAGTATTGACTTAATTCAACATAGTTTGTCGAAAAGTTATTCACAATTTGTGATAAACTATTGGATGAATAATTTAGAATCGACCATCCCCAAGATGATTAATATGCTCAAGACTGTGGAGCCTTTTGTTAAAGGTGAACAGAAAATTATGATGTTAGTAGACTCCTCCAAGAAAGGTTCTAAGAGGAAGCCAAAATATCAGGCAAAGGGGAAGAGCAAAAAGGTCAAGACAATAGAACCAACACAAAAGGGCTCATGCCATTATTATGGCAAGATGGAACACTGGCAAAGAAACTACAAGATTTATCTTAAGTCTGTGAAGAAAAATAAGACATCCGATGCTCCATGCGCTTCAAGTATTTTCATTATTGATTGTCATACTATTTCCTTGGACACTTGGTTATTGAATACTGGGTGTGGCTCACATATATGTAATGACATACAGGGGCTAAAGAATAGCAAAAGACTCGTCAAGGGAGAATCAAGTCTATGAGTTGGGAATGGAACAAAGGTTGCTACAGTCACCATTAGAACATACTTGTTAAAGCTTCCTAGTGGACTTGTCTTAGAACTCAATAATTGTTATTTTGTTTATACATTAATAAAGAACATTATTTCTATTTCTTGCTTAAATAAAAAAGGTTTCCATTTGATTTTTAGTAACAATTGTTGTTATATAATTTTGAATGGTATTTTTTATGGAACTAGAACTTTATACAATGATAACTTCGCGTTAGATATATCTAGTGACATATTCAATATCGAAACGAGCAATAAACGCGCTTGAATAGATAATCAATTTAGCTCTTACTCGTGGCATTGTCACCTTAGCCATATAAGCAAGAAATGCATGTCATAATTGTAAAAGATTGTAGTTCTCAAATCATTCGAATTGACAAAGTTACCTTTTTCTGGAAAGGGTGAGTGAGTTGATGAGTTACTTGGGCTCATACATACCGATGTATGTGGACCAATGTCAATTCAAGTACTAGGAGGTTATAGCTACTTCATTACTTTCATTAATGATCACTCTCGTTATGGGTATGTGTATCTAATGAAACACAAGTCTGAAGCCTATTAAAAGTTTAGAGAATTCAGAAATAAAATAAAGAAACAACTTGGTAAAAGCATTAAGATACTTTGAACCAATCGAGGTGGTAAGTATTTAAGCCAAGAGTTTCAAAATTATCTAAGGGACAATGGTATATTTTCTAAATGGACTCTGCCTTATACGCCACAATATAATGGTGTATCAGAAAGGTATAACCGAAACTTGTTGGATATGGTGAGGTTAATGATGGATTGTATAAATCTTTCCAAAACCTTTTGGGGTTATGCACTCATGACAATTGTTTACTTGCTAAACAGAGTCCTGATGAAGGCAATCTCAACTACTCCATATAAGATATGGGGATGTCCTTGTAGCACTCAAAAATTTTACCACTAACCCACATGCGCTAGTATTATGGTTAGTAGTAGTATTATGAATTTTATTCCATTATCATATTATTATTTTATTTAAATTGTTTAAGGATGAATTCATTTAGAATTTTGGTTTTTTTCTTTATGATACAAGGCCCGAAAGGAGAGGATGGGAATACCGAGGTAAACCTTAGGAAAATTTTAAAGGTAGTGGGGGTAAAAAAAAATTATTTCACAAATTAACACTTGGAAGGGGGATTAGGAAAATTTGTAAAATTTAATAGCACTTTTAATAATAATGTAACAACTTAGTTTTCTCCTTTATAAATCTAACCAATTCGCCAATTCACCGATGACCACAAAAGGGGAATAAGAAGCCAACCTAGAACCCTTGGTCGTCGTCCCCGCCCCCGCTAAGTTTGTTTTCCCCATCCAATTTCAAGCTTCTAGTTTAGAGATTCAGTGGTGTCCGTGTGTTCCCTAGTCTCCTTTGCCGCCTTGTGATGTCGTGGTTGTAAGTTATCCAAATAAAGGCAAGTACAAAGTTTTCTCTATGTACCATTCATCCATAGGTATTGCATGTTATGATTTACGCATATATCCTTTGTTTCACACATAATAGAATGTAAAAGTTGATCTTTCATGATATTCTTTTCATGTCAAGGCTGCCTAGGGTCCTCAAAATATGCTGGATTACTAGTTTGTTGCCTGTGTATGACCAATGAGTTTATTTGAGTCATACCTACTACTTTTTTGGGTCTGTATGGTTAGGATCAAGTCTAGCTGAAATCCCTTCGAGTTAGAATTGTGTTGGTTCAATGGGGAGCGATTTGACTTAGAAATGAATAAGTTATGAATTTTATGGTGAGCGTGCATGGATTTGCTGCCTGTGTACCACAATGGAGATTGTTTGAGTCATACTTGCTACCTTCTTGGGTCAACATGATTAGGATTCAAGTCCAGGTGATTTCCCTTCGAGTTAGGATCATGTGGGTTCAAAAGGGGAGCGATTTGTCTTAGAAATGAATAAGTCATGAATTTTATGGTGAGCGTGCACAGGTTTGTGGCCTGTGTACGACCAGTAAGTTTGTTCTTCTTGGGTCTGCACAGTTAGGATCAAGTCCAGGTGATAGTCCTTCGAGTCAGGATCATGTGGGTTCAAACAGGGAGCATGTTGGGTTAGAAATGAATAAGTTATGAACTTTATAGTGAGACCGCTCAAACTGCGTCTTGTCAGGCCAGAATTGGGCAAGTCGAGTTTTTGGTTCCCAAGGGCAGCCGATTAACTTGGAATGATTGTTTTGATCTTAAGCATATTTATGATGTTCTAGTAGTTACTTCAAAAATTTAGTTTGAGGCAAGAAAAGAGTTTTTAGATTTGAGGTGATGAAAAATATTTTTGATAAGGAGACTTGAATGTAGTGTTCTTTGACAGATATGGGGCCGAGAGTCGTCTTGTTTGGCCATATCAAACTAACATGTAGTGGACTTCGAATAAGCACCCGGGTGCCCTGCACTGAAAGTTCTTATAAAACCTAAGCTGCATGGATTCTAAAAATATAAAGAATTCACATATAGAAAATACAAGAACAAGAAGATCTAGTTTCATCGAGAACATGACATAAGAAAATAAATACATAAACATAATAGATAAGGAACCTGATTGAAGAGTCATATCCTTGTCTTTAGCGTCGTCAGTTTGATCTCTGTGGAAGAAGATGTAGTGAAAAGGAAGGTCTTTCAAGGGACTTAGGGGATTACGACGTCGTAAAGCTTCTTGTGAATGGGGAACAAGAAACTATGTTAAGATTATTCCCTAAGCCCTTAGGGGCCAACCCTATATATAGTGAACATCTATTATCAGTTCATCAATAATAATAGATGTGAGACTATAAGTCCATATATATACTGAACATCTATTATCAGCAAATAGATGATAATAGATGTGAGACTATAGGTTCTACACAAATGAGATCCACATCCAATTACCCAAAACCCACTAGACATAAGTTAGATCACTTTAAATGGTTCGGATCATATTCACGTGTGCAACTTACAAATAAGCCCACCTAATAGGGATAATTATATCCAACAATCTCCCACTTGGGCTATATGTGAGTTGTATGTGAAATACAAGTAAAACATTAGTTGATATCAAACTTTATTGGTACAAAATAACCCTGTAAATAATCTGGTCCATTAACTTCATTGGTATAGGACTAAAGATGTCATAGCTACTGTATATAATTGTAACAAGCCCCAACAATAATTACAATGCCAATGCCGTAAATTACATAGATCAAGATATTGATGTGTAGAGTAAAAATTACATGAAATATGATCAATACATATCAATTTCTAACTGGTCCTAAGATGACCTCAAAAGAGGTCAGATCATATTTGCAAAATACTTTACGCTAAACTATAATAGCAAATCATGATCAACTTTATGATTCCAAAAGGAATCTTTATCATTCTTACAAACACCAAATGCTAAATAGCAGTAGTAAATGATGATATCACAGTCAAAGTGTCAAACAAACATATAAATTTCCATTAATGTTTTAAACTTTAAGTACGTATAATAATCAAAACAAATATTTATCTTTATTAATCAACATAAAACAATAAAAAATAAATACAGACTCCTACTAGAAAAGTTCTTCTTCCATAAGAAGAACTCCCATATCCACAACATGCGCATGAAACACCTTAGGCACCAAGCCTTTGGTGAGTGGATCGGCCAACATGAAATCTGTTCTGATGTGCTCTACCATAATCTGACAACTCTGAACTCTTCTTTTAACCGCTAGAAACTTGATGTCAATGTGTTTAGACTTCGGCGAACTACGATTATTCTTGGCATAAAGTTTTACGGCTTTATTATCACAATAGATCCTCAGTGTCCTGTCAATCGTATCAACGATCTGTAATGTTCTGATAAAGTTCCATAGCCAAATCCCATGATTGGATGCTTTGTAGCATGTTACTAACTCTGCCTCCATAGAAAAAGTGGCTACTAGTGTCTGCTTGACGCTCTTCCAAGATATAGCCCCTCCAGCAAGCATGAAGATATAGCCCGAAGTGGACCTCCAGCTATCGAAGCATCTAGCAAAATTAGAGTCTGAATATCCAATCACCTCCAAGTGATCTAATCTCCTATACATGAGCATATGTCCTTTAGTTCTTTACAAATACCACATTACTCTCTTTACCACTTCCAGTGTGACGGTCCTGGGTTACTAACATATCTACCTAACATCCCAACTATAAATGCTATATCTGGTTGAGTACAAACTTGTGCATACATAAGACTTTCCACTGCTGATGCATATTGGAATTGGTCGATCTCCTTTATTTCAAGTTCAAGCCATGGACATTGCTGCAAGCTGAACTTGTCACCTCTTGACACAGGTGTGTCACCGGGTGTACAATTCTGCATATCATACCTTATAAGTACCTTTTCAATATAGGCCTATTGTGAAAGTCCAAGAATGCCTCTTGAACTATCACGATAGATCTGTATGCCTAAAACAAAGGATGCTTCACCAAGATCTTTCATTTCAAAATTACCAGATAGAAATGACTTAGTTTGAAGCAGCAGATCCTTATTATTGCTCGCAAGCAATATATCATCTACATACAAAATAAGTATAAATACTTTCTCCCACTGAACTTGACATATATGCACTGATCAACGGGGTTCTCTTTAAATTCAAATGAGGACCCACTTGATCAAATTTCTGATACCACAGATGGGACGCCTGCTTTAAACCATAAATGGACTTCTCTAATCTACATACTAGGTGCTTTGAGTTCTTAGACTCAAAGTTCTTTGGTTGCACCATATATATAGACTCCTCTATGTCTCCATTGAGGAATGCAGTCTTTACGTCTATTTGATGTAGCTCTAAATCATAATGAGCCACAAGTGCCATGATTACCCTAAGGGAGTCTTTCGTCGACACAGGGGAGAAAGTCTCCTTATTATCAATGTCTTCTTTCTGAGTGAATCTCTTGGCAACAAGACGAGCCTTATACTTTTTGACATTTCCCCATGAATTCTACTTGGTTTTAAATATCCATTTACATCCAATGGGCTTCTTTCCTTCAGGAAATTTGACAAGTTCCCAAACGTCATTATCTACCATAGACTTCAACTCTTCTTGTATGGCGTTAATCCATCTTTCAAGGTTAGAACATTGTTTGACTTCTTGGAAAGATGTAGGATCACTCTCCAACCCTATGTCAAAATCATGCTCTTAGGGATAAACATAATCATGAGAATTCATGGTTCTTTGTTCCCTTGTGGATTACTTTAAAGGCACTTGTGTTTGAGGTGGTTGAGGTACTTGCTCATTAATATGAGGCAATACTTCAATTTTAGTTGCAGATTCCTCCAATTGCATTGGAGATGTCATGGGAATATCTTGGTTCACTATGCTCACTGGATGTGTGATACCCATAATGTACGGTATGGTAACCATACTGCTATTGATCACACTAGTAGTAACCACAGGAGGATCATCAATGCTTTCCTCAAAAGATACTTCCCTGATTTTATTACTCCCACTATCCTCAATGAACTTGACATTTCCCGTTTCGAAGAAGGATCTATTAGAGGGATCATAAGATTTATATCCTCTTGACTTCTCAGAGTATCCTATAAAATTACAGCTAACCGTTCTTGAGTCCAATTTCCTTTCATTATGCTAGTAAGGCTTACCTTTAGCTGGACAACTCCAGACGTGTAAATGTCTAATGCTAGACTTCTTACCTGTCCACATCTCAAATGAGGTTTTAGTTATTGCCTTACTAGGTACTCTATTGAGTAGGTAAACTGCAGTCTTGAGTGCTTCACCCCACAAGGACTCTGGTAGAGAAGTGAAAGTCATCATACTTCTTACCATGTCTTTTAGGATTCGATTACGATGCTCAGCTACACCATTCTGACTGGGTGTACTTGGCATGGTATACTGAGGCACGATTCCACACTCAGCAAGGTAATTCACAAAAGGTCCTGAATGTTGTTCACCTGATCCATCATATTGACCAAAATATTCACCTCCATGGTTAGATCAGACAACTTTAATTTTCTTACCTAGTTGAAGTTCAACTTCGGCTTTAAAAATTTTGAACATGTCCAAAGGTTATGATTTCTCATGAATAAGGTATAGATAGACAAATCTGGAATAGTCATCTATAAAGATAATAAAATATGTGTGTCCATTCCAAGATACCTTAGGGAATGGTTCACAAATATCCATATGTATTAGCTCCAAAACATCACTACAACGGTTAGCCCCCTTATTCCTTTTGTTAGTGGTCATCCCCTTGATACACTCTATGTAGACATGAAAGTCTAGCATGTCAAGGGAATCAAGAATTCCATGTGGCATTAACCATTCTAGGCGTTGTTTGGATATATGTCCTAAACGCCTATGCTACAACATGGAAGAATTCTTGTTAGTCAATTTATGTTTCATACCTATATTATGCATTATCACGTTGTCAACTGTAGGAGTAAAGGTGTTCAATTTATAAATTTTATCAACCAAGGAACCATTGTCAACCAATACTGAATTAAAAAAATACTGAAAATTCCATTTTTATATGAACAAGAATAACCTGATTTGTCCAAACAAGAACTTGAAATTAAATTCTGTCGAAAAGATGATACAATAAATATATTTTCTAAATCCAGAAAGACATTGGTTCCTAAAAAAAGCCTAAAAACACCAATCAACTCAACTTTAGCTTTCTTTCCATTTCCTGTATAGATGCATCTTTCACCATCAAGCAGAAGTCGGCTCCTGAGACAACCTTGCATATTGACACTTATGTGAGTATTAGCATCGGTATTTATCCACCAAGTGTTAGTGGGTACAATAGCTAAATTGACTTCCGAACTAACAAAGTTGAGAAGTTTACCTTTCTTTACACGTCAGTTAGCGTACTTGAGGCAGTCTTTCTTCATATGACCTTTCTTCTTGTAAAAGAAACAAGTGGATTCCTTATCCTGCTTCTTCTGCTCCTTATGGCCATTGCCTCCAGAATCTGCAGTTTGGTTTCCTTTTCCTTTGTTATTGATCCTCTTTCATTTCTTACTCGCACTTTGAGAACCAGATGCTTAGTGAGCACTCTCAGATGTCTCAATCTTTAGTCTCCCCTCCTCTTGCAAGCATTTTGCAATAAGCTCATTCAATGTCCACTTTTCCTTTTGAATATTATACGATATCTTAAATGAGTGAACCGTGCAGACAGAGACATCAAGACGAAATGCACTAACATACTCTCAGACATATCGAGTTTTAGTGCTTTCAGAATTGTCACTATATTGGACATCTCCATAATGTACTCCTTTATATTTTCTTTTACCATTGTACCGTATGGTTACCAACTTCGTAAGAAGTATGGTAGTCTCGACTTTTTCATTTGAGGTGAATCGGTCTGCTAATTGGTCCAGGAAACTCCTAGCATCTCCTCCCTCCATTATTGAGCCCTTTATTGGTGCCGGTATGGAAAGCTTCATGATACTCAGACACATGCAATTTGATTTCTCCCACAGCTGAAATTCATCCCTCTGCTCTATAGTGCTAGCACTAGTCAAAGATGCGGGGCAATCATTCTTTAATTTTATAGTCTAAGTTCATGCAGCCTAAGACTACGGTCACATTATCACGCCCCCAAAGGAGTCCTTATCGAAAAATTTTGGCAGCATCTCCCCTGTACTGGTGACAATCTGAGGCATACATACATACAAAATACATCATCCACACACGACCAGAATATACACACAACCACGCAATTAATAATGCAGCCCACATGGATGAAACATAGCATAACCATACAGTTAATAACGTAGCCCACTCGGCTAAAACATAACACAGTGGAAATCACAAAATAACGGACATGATGGGAACAAAACAACTAACTGTGAGCCGGCTCGGCTTGACACAACATTACCAAACCAATACAAGATACCACAAGACAAAACTCCAAGTCGACATCGAATTATTACAATACAAAGATCACAAAACCAAAACACAAATAGCAAAGGAAACCAAAACCAGAAGATCGTCCTCAGATGTGACGTGGGATTGGCGGACAAGCTCTCCAAGTGACTCCATAAGTCCTTTACCTGCTACTTGGTAAAATATACCAGTTTATGGGGTGGTGAGTACTACAACTCAGCGGATAATAGAACAGATAGTGCATGAGTATAGTAAAGAACTAGAGATACAAAGGTATACAGTCTCGCAGAGAGAAATAGCAGATACTACAGTGATATCATAATAAGTGTCCATACCTGAAACCATATCTTAGGCTAGTAATAGAAGGTCAGGTGTAGCAAAGATTTGCTATAGTACTGCTCATAACTACATGGGTATCATGTGAGGTACATACATATTACCAATAAGCAAACCAGTGTCTAACCCATACCTCAAGCATATATCTCAACTTATGTGAGCATATCAGCATAAGTAAGCAATAACAGCATAAATAAGCAATAACAGCATAAGTAGGCAACAACAGCATCAACAGATATAATAATAATAGCGTATGCACGGATGGTTACTCTCGCCCACCCCTCTGCACCATGACCCCTATATGGTCGAGAGGTCGGGTCAGTGACAGACTGTACACCACTCCAGCTACCACTACTCTCAAGTGGCCAAGGGGGCATTTGTATAGTAACTAACTAGCTACATCTACGATGGGGGTCCCTGCTGCTCGCAACTCTAGCTATCACTACCCATGAGTGAGTGAGTGCGAGCACGTGAGGACAAGCGGCACACTCCAGCTACCACTACATATGAGTGACCGAGTGTACGACCCTGACTGATGACTCTCTCACACCACAAGGGAGGCAATGGTCGCCAGTATGCATGCCATGATATGATGTGCAAGATGCAACAGTCATCATATATATAAACAGAAAATAGGTATGCTACATGAAGCCGGCATGCTCAGTAAGGTGTGTAAATAACAACATTCAAGCAAGTAAGCATGGTATCTAGTATCCATATATCTAATATCTAATATTTAGTATCTGGTATAGGGTATCTGCTAAATATCATATAGACAGTAACATAAGACTGTATAGATATAGAAATGAATATCTCATAGATCGAGTGGAACTATCAAGTGCAGGAAAAATACGAGTGGAATCAAGATAAATATAGGAACTATTCGAAAATATATAGCTCATGCACTAAGATCAATATACTAAAGAGATAAAGCAAGAAGTACCCGCCTTTATCTGTCGACCGTATAAGACTAAAACCTAGGTCATGACGCTCGTCTCGAATCAACGTCCTGCAAATCACGTGACGTATAATTTAGCTAATTTCATAAACAACAACTAGCTAAACTCAACCCAACTTAATTAGGGAAAAAACCCTAATCCAACTATGAACCTCGATTCACCCAAATCCATTGATTAACTTAGATTTAACCCAACCTTATCAACTCTTTAATTGATACATATAGCAAACCATTACCAACAAGTCAATTCAATATAAATCCAACATACTTAATTCATCCAATTGATTAATTTAAGTTTAATCATATCATCCAACAAAAACCACTAATCCTCAATCAAACCGATTGTTTCATCTTCCAATTCGCATTCATATTAAGTAACCCATATATAACCAAACCTAGCACTATAATCAAATAACCAATAATTTAATCCATGAATATAAACGACTTCATATCTCCACTAACTCAACCCCATCATCAATTCATTTACAACTAACCAAACCATCACATAATAACACATACTAAAACTAGTATCAATCATTGATCGGATCAATGTTTACCATGAAAACTAACCTTAACAGCCTCCTTCTTTCAATCCTCAACTGAAGGGTCGCCACAGCAAATCCAGCACCCTAAATCTGCCACTGAAATTCCAGGAAATGGTATCAACCCAACAAGATAACCATGAAATAATTCCTCCTAATATCAATCAAAATCTACATACTTACCCTAAATCTAGATCTGTAGTCACACAAAGAAAGCTCCCCCAGGCTACTGTGATGCTGATCCAGGACAGAGAAGGGCGACGATGGTGCTAAGGCATGACTTAGTGTTCGGAGGAAGGAGCTAAGGAAATGGATCTCCTTGATCCAAGATCCGGTGGTGAGGAGGTGCTGGATCTCCTTGATCCAAAGAGAATCCGTTGATAAGGAGGCAGCTATTGTACAGATTCGATGGTCGGCTGTAGCTCGATCGTAAGAAGGGTAAAGGGAGGAGAAGGGCTCCATGCCGCCAGAGAGAGAGAGAGAGGGAGAAAGGAGGCTCGACCAGTAGTGGGATGAGCTGCGTTAATGTGATCGGGATGCCCGCGGAGCGGTGGCTCGGTGTCGCTGGGAAAGAAATCACCGAAGAGGGGAAGTTCGGCCAGAGGACCTACCCCCGTCGCCGGTTCGCACACTTGACATTGTCCCCCGCTCGTCGTGCTCATCGGCGTCGTGAGAGGGCTGGGGGAAGAGGTCGACGGTGGTTCGGCACAAAGGGGATCGAGAGCGGAGAGGGTGAGGAAATAACTTAGGTTTATAACTTAAGTTACTTAATTAATACCTAAGTTTATTTCCCAATCAACTCCCACCTATTGGATAATCCAAACAGACTTCCACTTAGCTCCACCGATTCATCCCCTCAAATGAGTCATACGGACTCCGTTTAAATCTCGAAAAAATCTCTAAAAATTCTCAGAAAATCTAATAAGATTATTTCTCAAATAAACTTATTATTTATTTATTATTCGGGTGTCGCATTTTACACATGTATTCTTTCCATTTAGCAAAATTCGAACCAATTAGTGTTGGGATGTTATTAATGCTGATAGTTACAGATTACAATGAAATTAAAGAGAGAAATTTATTTATGCTCATGATTTGATTAAAGCCAAGAACATATAGGTAATATAAAATTATGCAAATAAAATAAAATTTTAAATGCATATAATGGGCTCTTTATGAGATACCAAGTACAACATAATGTTCCTTCTATTGGGCCGACACATTATTTGTTAGCGATACTCTCTAATATAATTCAAATTTTAATTGGCCACACAATGTGCATCTTGTGGGCTGACCCATTCTGCACATAATATTACACTTTATATGAGTTATATTTTGGTCCATAGATTGTAACAACCTTAATCATCCACAAAATATGTCTTCCTTTGGGCCGATATATTTTGTGTATGATCTGAATAAAATAATATTTTGTTCCATAGTTGTAAGCTACCTTATGCATATATCTAGCATAAAAGTAACCTTCCTGTGGGTCGATTACTTTTAGCATAAATATACATCTACCAACACAAAATGTACTAAACCTACCTAAGGTGTCTTCCTTTGGGCCGACACATTAGTTTAAATTAATAGCAAGTTGTATGGATAGACTCAAGAAAATTCTAGAAACTTAATTCGAACAGATTACTTAATCATCCTTAACAATATAAAATTAGACTTATTAATCGATTGATACCTTATGATAGTCGATTGGTATAATCCAATCGATTATCCCAATGGATTAAAATTTATTATATATATATATATATATATATATATATATATATAGTATATGCTGTTTAAACAAAAATGTTTAATACCATGCATTTTAAAAATTATATATATATATATATATATATGATATGCTGAGTAACATTTTGTGCATGACCATGAGCGACGCGCAGACATGGCGTTGCCAACTCGATTTTGCTATAAAAAAAATATGTCATTTATTCTCTCTCCCCTTTCGCCTTTTTAAAAATACTTTTGCGTGGGAAATTTTCCAAATTAAAATCTCCCTCGCCGCTCTCTCTCTCTCTCTCTTTCACTCCCGCCATCTTCGTCGTCTGTCGTCCGTCGGACCTCACGCTTCCCATCGGGAAAGTTTCACCAGTGTCTTCAATCTCACAACTGCTGTGAGAGCTTACCACCTCTCTCCATTCCCAATGGAATTCATTTCATTTTAATTTGTTATTCTCCACCGTTATAGTATGCATATATTAGAAGGATTAATTCTATAACGTGCAAGGACGATAGCGTCTACAAACGGCTGCAGCCTACAACCACGTCTGCGCGTTAGCTGCTACACGTTGTAGCAGCTACAAACGTGAAGCGACCACTTGGTAAGTTAGTTTTGTGGTAGATATATTTTCTAGCAGATACTACCGCTACAAATATTTAAGTTCATGTATAGTAAGTTGGTAAAAAATTATTTGAAATTCTTTTTTACTGATGCAGCGCCTTTGCTTCGCTTCTAAATGTTGCAGCAACTACTTCAGCAAACTGTCCTTGCAGCTGCTACAACTTGTAGTAGCTAAGTTTGAATGGCAGGCGTAGAAGGAAGGAAGGATTTATGCTATGACGTGTAAGGCCGACGGCTGCTACAAACACTTGCAGCCACTTGGACTTTACTTTGCTGCTACTAGTTATAGCAGCTATTTCGACAGTTAACTGTTACACCTTGTAGCAACTAACTCTCCATGTAGCTCCTACTGTTGGTTGGTCCTAGGAAGATCAAACCGGTTCCACTGTACAAAAATTTTGTACAAGTGTCGAACCTTTCTTCAACAACCTATTGTGTTCTTTAGATGTTAAATTAGGAATCGCAGACGGAACTTAACATCATTGATTCCAAATTTAACTTATCTTTTCTTAATGGTTTAGACTTGGATCGCAAGCGGAACTTAACACTATTGAACCAAATCCACCTACGTTATAAATTTAATTAAATATTAATTTACAAAATTGGCTTCCAGGACTGCATGGCGAGGCACATGGCCTTCTTGGGTATGGGAGCATCCACCACCGCCTAGACAAAGCCTTTTAAGGAAAGCTAATATTTAATTTCCTTATATAACTCTAGGTTTAACAAAAAAGAACAATTGAATCACAAATTCGAAAAACAAAGAAAAACACAAACACGAATTAATAATTCAAAAAACTAGATCTAATGCCTCTTGTATTTGGAATTCATACAAAGAAAAATAATTAGCATGATGCAGAAAACAATTGCTAATTATACATTTTCTTTGCAAGCTAATGACCTCGAGATCTTCTGCCGTATTCCTCGCGTCGCCTTGGACGTCGTGTGGGTGACGATCCTCCAAGATGAACACCACCCAAAGCCTTCTTCTCCTTCTTCTAATATTTGGCCATCACCACCACAAAAGAAAAGAGAGCAAAGGGAAAGGGAGAGGGTCGGCCACACCAAGAGAGTCTCCACCAAGAGAATAAGAGTTGTTATCTCATGAGACCTCCTCACCCCTCCTTTTATATTACTTTCCCAAGGCAAATAAGGGAAGAATTTTTACAAAAATTAAAATCTTCCTCTTGTTTTTCCTTTTCCCTTTTAAATTGTCCTTTTCTTTCCTCTTGATTGAATCAATCACTAAATCATTGGATGATAATTTTATTTTTTTTTTATTTATTTGGCCGCCCCCCTTGCTTGGGCACCAAGCAAGGGTGGTCGACCCCCTTAAAGAGGAAGAAAATATTTTTTATAAAATTTTATAAAAGAAGAAAACCTCTTATAAAATTTTACAAGCTCTCTTTCTAAAAGTAGATGTTAAAAAAGGAATGTTTTAAAATTAAAACCATGTTTTAAAATTTAAAACTTCTCTTAAAAAATTTACTTTTTTAACATGATTAGAAAATTTTAATTTTAACTTCTCTTCCTTTTTTCTAAAATCATGAGGATGGTTAAAAAAAGAAAGTTTTAAAAACTTTTAAAACTCTCTATTAAACCATGTGGTCAAATTCAAATAAGGAAAGTTTTTAAATTAAAATATCTCTTTTAAAACTTATAGTTTTCTACAAAGAGAAGATTTAAAAAATTCAAAACACCCCTCCTATTTGAAATTATTATGGCCGGCCCCTACTTTCTTGGTCTCCAAGCAAAAGGGTCGGCCCCCTTAAAGGAGAATGTGGCCGGCCCTTGGCTTGGTTACCAAGCCTTGGGCTGGCCCCCTTCTTGGACACCAAGAGGGCTTCTATTTGGATGGACTTGAGGCTTTAATGAGGCTATGATAGGGACCTAAAGGAGAAATTGGTTTTGGCCTTCCGATGAGCTTGAGTATCCCGTGTTACCCCGAACACACAACTCAAGTTCATCAACAATAACTCATTCCACTAGAGAGTTATTGTTACACTACCACACCAATCCCAAATTACATTATGGGCTCCTTCATATCATGAGTGTGTTAGTCTCCCTATGTTTAAGATAACAAATGCCCACTAATTAAGTTACTGACAACTCACTTAATTAATATCTAAGTCCAAGAGTAGTATCACTCAACCTCATTGTCATGTCAGACTAAGTCTACCTGCAGGGTTAAACATGACAATCCTTATGAGCTCCTCTTGGGACATTCTCAACCTAGATTACTAAGATACAGTTTCCTTCTATAATCAACAACACACACTATAAGTAATATCATTTCCCAACTTATCGGGCCTATTGATTTATCGAGCTAAATCTCACCCTTTGATAAGTTAAAGAAAATAAATACTAAATATATATGCTTGTTATTATATTAGGATTAAGAGTACACACTTCCATAATAACTAAGTTCTAGTTCTTTTATTAAGTCAGTATAAAAATAACTTACCTAAAATGATCCTACTCAATACACTTAGAGTGTACTAGTGTAATTTATTAGTCAAGATAAATTAATACCTAATTACACTACGATTGTAACGCCCGCCCTTCCACTACTTAGGGAGGACGGGGTTACTTGAACATACATACGTGCATTCATAAATATAAAATCATGGCAGCGGAAGTATATATAAGAAAACTAACTACTGATCATGCTATCATAAAAGCATACTAATAAAACATGGCATGTGAGCTATAAAATCATGTAACATAATAAACGTGTCAACATGCTAGTGCATATAACTTGATTCAATATTTACTACATGCAACATGATCATCTTACTAAAGCATAAAACATGAAACATAAGTTCACATCAAGTATAAACCATCCAAAAGTATCTAGTAGGAAAAATAGTTCATAAGCAAAACTTAGAGAATGAATAAGTCTTGAAATATAAAATAGATCTTCTTTCCACCATGCCACTTCCACACACATCCTTGCCATTGCTGCTGCTCCCTTTAGTTTAGACATTCTTTTCCTTTTTCTGCAGTACAAGGGAAATTAAACTATAAGCACATAGGCTTAGTAAGATCCCTTCCTACTCACAAAACCATAAATCATGCATTAATCATAAAGTGGTAACATGCTCATTCAACTCACATCTAGGTATTAAAAAAAAACTTATATGCTAGCATAAAGTAGTGTCATACTCATCTTAAGCAAATCATAACATAGCATGTGAGAGCATAAGCATAAAGTAGTAGCATGATCATCTAAGCATCATAGACATATCTTCAATAGAATCTTACTAAAGCATAGAGGAAACTATATAGCATGAACATGTAGATGCAAGATGTTCTTTTGAAAACATGTATCATGAAATGAGTATATGCAAAATGTCCTTTTGAAAACAAATATTACATAAATACCTAAATATAATCTCAACATGAGGGCCCGACTTTTTACCACATACATACATGAATGCACCCATCCTAAGTAGATCCAAGGTAGCTAATCTTGAACCTACTAGGAACTAGGCCCGTTTCATTGACCATCGACCTAGGGGAAACTTAGGAGCCCATCTCTTTTACTAGGCCCGTTTCATTGACCATTGACCTAGGGGCTCTTAGGAGCCCACCCTTGGTACAAGCCATACAAAAGTAAATAGCATACATGTTTCTTGTCATATCATAGCATATCATGTTCCTTGTCATATCATAGCATATCATATCTCTTGTCATAACATGAAGAGTGCTCTTAGTCCCAACTTAAGGGAAGCATCTCTTAGGCTATCATGAAGAGTGCTCTTAATCCCAACTTAAGGGAAGTATCTCTTAGTCTTTTCCTCATACATAAGCCTTGCATAAACATAACATGATGGCAATGAGTGCCCATAACATATAGCATATCATAGGAATCATATCATGGTGGCATAATGTGCACATAACATGTAGCATATCATAGAAATCATAACATGATGGCATAAAGTGCATATAGCATATCACAGGAATCATACATGATGGCATAAAGTGCACATAACATAATAACATATCATAGGAATCGTAACATGATGGCATGAGTATACATATCAAATAACATGGTGACATGAATTCATATTCTATCATAGAAACCTTAAGTAGCTCCTTGTCCTCTTTTTTCTTATCTTGGCCGAAACATGTAGACATGAAATCATGGATTTTCAAGCAACATAAAGACATGGAAATCACTAACATAAGTTCTCATGGTACTAACATAACATATGTGACCTTAGAAACCCTAGGTAGCTCCTTAACCTCCTTTTTCTTGTCTTGGCCGAAGCATGAAGGCATGATTCTAGGTTTCTTTCAACAACTTAAAGCATGAATCCTTAAACTAACATCATATAGTGGGTTACATATAATGAAGAATCATAAACAAGTCTTGTTAGGTTTTTAAACTTCCTCTAAACGCTTTTATCTTTAGTTGGCCGAAACCCTAGAAGCATGGATCTAGCTTTTCATGCAACCTAAAGCATGAAAACCCTAAATGAATATCATATAGTGGGTTACATATCATGAGGAAACATAAGCGAGCATAGTTAGTTTTTTTTTTTAAAAACTTTTTCTAAGTCCTTTAATTCTTCTTGGCCGAAACACTAGATGTATAAGCAAGCATGGTTTAGGTCTAAAACTTTCTCTAAACCTTTTTCTTTCTTTTGGCCGAAACCTAAAGGTAAGCCTCTAGGTTTTTAATGCAACATAAGACATGAAAACTTAAACTATCATTATGTAGGAGATCATATATCATGAGAGAGCATAAGCAAGCATGGTTAGGTTTTAAAACTTCCTCCAATGCTTTTATTTCTTCTTGGCGGAAACCCTAGAAGCATGATTCTAAGTTCTTATGCAACCTAAAACATGAATTCTTTAAACTAACATCATATGGTCAGTTACATATCATGAGGAATCATCAACAAGTATTGTTAGGTTTTTAAACTTCTTCTAAACCATTTTATCTTTACTTGGCCGAAACCTATAGAACATGGTTCTAACTTTTGAGTAACATAAGACATGAAATACCTAAACTAACATCATATAGAAGATCATACATCATGAGGAATCATATACAAGCATAGTTAGGTTTCAAGACTTTTCTCTAACCTTTTATCACTTCATGGCCGAAACCTATAGGAGGTGTGATTCCAAATTTTTTAAACCACATGAAGCATGAAAATTTTAGTTACAATAGATAGCCTCTTAACCTTACCTTGGCCGAACTTACAAGGTAAGATCCTAGGTTTTTAAGAAACTTTTAAGCGTAGAAATGTAAGAAAGCTACTTGTACTGCAGGTGAGGGGATTACTTACATCCTTTCGCTTGGTTTACTAATGAAAAGTACCCTTGCTTTTGTGAAGTTTCCCTAGGAGAAATCCTTTGGCTTGGTTTCATCAATGGTGAAGGTGAGGGCTTAGGTTTTTGGTGGAGAGAAGGAGGGAGCAAGAAGAGAGAAGAAAAAATGAAGTTCTCTTTCCCTTTCTCTTATTTATGCTAAATGAAGGAAGAAGGCAAATTCATCTTTTCATTAGGGAGGAAGAAGACAACTCAAACTTTTCCTTCTAAGTGAAGGGAGCCTTTCCTTACCTTTAACTACAATGTTCCTTCCCTTCCTAACAGCACACATACATGCATCTAACAAGAGGTCCAAGGTTCAAACCTTGATTATGCCTCTTTTTGGTTCTATTTCCTTTTTATTTTTGAAAAATCTACTTAAATCCTATTTAAATCATGGGAAAATAATTCAAAAAATTGCTTGGGATCCTATGGGTGTTACAATCCCCCATACCTCATAAAAGTTTGTCCTTGAACTTAAAATAACTCCGGGTACTTTTGGGTTGGGATAATACCTATAGTGATATTAAGGCAGCACAAGACTTCCTGCTGAGCGCATCGACCACTTTGTTAGCTTTTCTCGGATGGTAGAAGATTTCATAGTCATAGTCCTTGACCAGTTCGAGCCATCTGCACTTTCTCATGTTCAGGTCTTTCTGTGTGAAGAAGTATTTCAGACTCTGGTGATCTGTATAAATCTTACACTGAGCTCTATATAGGTAATGTCTCCATATTTTAAGAGCGAAGACCACGGCAGCTTGCTCTAGATCATGAGTGGGATAATTTTTTTCATGTTCTTTGAGTTGCCTAGAGGCGTAGGCAATGACCTTTCCATCCTGCATGAGTACAGCTCCGAGTCCTAATCTGGAAGCGTCACTGTACATATCGAAGCTTTTGTTACTTTCTGGAAGAGTGAGAATTGGAGCACTGGTCAGTCTCCGTTTCAACTCTGTGAAACTCTTCTCGTAGTCGTCGGTCCATTCGTACTTTTCATTCTTCTTGGTGGGAACGGTCATTGGGGCTATAATTCTAGAGAAACCCTCCACAAACTTCCAGTAATAGCCTGCTTACCCAAGAAAACTTCTGACTTCACTGGCATTCTTTGGCCTGTTCCAGTTACTCACAGCTTTGATCTTTATTGGGTCCACCATCACTCCATCCTTGGAGATAATATGACCCAAGAATGATACTCGATCGAGCTAGAACTCGCATTTGGAGAATTTCGTATACAGCTGTTTCTCCCTAAGAATCTGTAATACCATATTCAGGTGCTCGGCATGCTCGTCTTGGTTTCTCGAATAGATAAGGATATCGTCAATAAAGATGATTACGAATTTGTCGAGGAATGCTAAGAATACCCGATTCATCAGATCCATAAACAAAGCAGGAGCATTCGTCACTCCGAAGGGCATAACTACGAACTCATAGTGTCCATATCTTGTTCGGAAAGCCGTCTTCGGTATATCATCCTGTTTCACTTTTACTTGATGATATCCAAACCTCAGGTCAATCTTAGAGAAGACGGTGGCACCTTTTAACTGGTCAAATAGGTCGTCAATCCGTGGTAGTGTGTACTTGTTCTTGATCGTCACTTTATTTAGCGCTCGGTAGTCTATGCACATTCGCATAGACCCATCTTTCTTCTTTACAAACAGTACCGTAGATCCCCATGGAGAGTGACTAGGGTGTATAAGTCCCTTGTTGAGCAACTCCTGTAGCTATTCCTGAAGTTCCTTCAATTCAGCTCGCGCCATACGGTAAGGTGCTTTAGAGATTGGTTTAGTACCAGGAATCAGTTCGATCTCAAATTCAGCTTCTCTATCGGGGGCTAACCCTAGTAGTTCCTCGGGGAATACCTCTGGGTAGTCGCATACAACTCTGACATCTTCCCGCTTTTGGTCCTCTGCTTGACTAGTATCGACTACATGTGCTAGAAATCCAGTGCATCCACGGTCTAACATCTTTTGCGCTTTTAAGGCTGACAAGAATTCCTTAGTCTCCTTCCTTGGCTCTCCCATAAACTCAAATATTGGTTCTGCTTCGGGTTGAAAAATCACATTTCTTTTACTGCACTCGATCGAAGCACCGTATTTGCTCAGGAAATCCATGCCCAATATCACGTTGTAATCCTGCATGTCGAGCACTATCAAATCACAATAGAGTTCTCTGTCTACAATTCTGATAGGTGCGGCTCGCAACACATGAGTAGAAGGCATCACTTCTCCCGAAGGCAGGGTTGTTAAGAACTTGCAATTTAAAACTTGCGGTGGCATGTCTATCTTCCTTGTGAAAGGTGTAGAGACGAACGAGTGTGTTGCCCCAGTATCAAATAATACAGTAGCATGCTGACTAAAAATAAATATCTGACCTGTGACAACCGTAGAAGCATTTGCCACATCTTCCTTGGTGAGGGAGAAAATCCTAGCATTCGTTGTAACTGGTGGGGCTTCCAATCTCCCTTGGCTTATCTGAGGACCTTCTATCGCAGCTTGCATCTGATGTAGCTGTGGGGGAACACCCTTGTTCTAGACGTACTGCTGGGGAGGTGTCTGAACCTGTGTAGGGAAGTCTCTGGCTCTATGCCCTTCCAGTCCACAATTGTAGCACCTATTTGTGCCCATACGACATACTCCAGGATACTTCTTTCCACATATAGTACACTGAGGGTACATCGGTTGCTTGTTCGCTGGTCCACTCTTGGTGTCGTTCCATTGCTTTCTCTTGCCACTGTTATTTCCTTTCCAGCTAGTTCGGGTGCTTTGAGATTTCTATCCTCCCGACTGGGCTTGACTCTTGCCCTCATTCAGTGCCTTCAAATAGTGCTCGGTGATCAGGGCACTGCTGATCAGCTCTTCGGCGGTCTACGGTCTCTTAAATCCACCGGCCACATTCAGGGCTATCTCGGGTATGAGCATCTTCAGCATAAGTCTGACCCTTTCTCTTTTTATACTGACCAGCTCTGGGCATAGGCGCGCTAATCAGTTAAACCTCTTCACAGCTTCATTGACTGATAGGTCACCTTGCCAGAACTCGGTGAACTTGTCGTAGTGCTCGTTTGTCACATGCATGTGGAAGAATTCTTTGAAAAATTCTGTTTCGAAGTCCGTCCATCGCATTTGATTCACTTGTCGTTTTTCTTTAACTCTCTTCCACCACATTCTGGCATCTCCCGTAAGGCAGAACGATGCACACTTGACTTTCTCGTGTTCAGGCCAGTCCAATAGCTCTACTATGCTTTCTACAGTCTTGAACCAGGCTTGAGCATCCCATGGTTCATAATTACCAGAGAAGGCTTCCGGCTTCAGTCTCTGCCACTGAATCAGGTATGCCTCCTGTCTAACCACTGGAGCAAGGCCCACGGGTGGTACTGGCACAGCCGTAGGTACGACTGGCATTGTATTCTGATTTCCTGGTGGGGTAGCAGGGTTCCCCTGCTGATTCATCAGAGCATTAATCACCTGCTGTTGTTCTGTAACCTGACGCTGGAGCTCGGTAACTACATGCATCAGATCAGGTGCGGGTATTGTCTCATCCATTCTAGTATTACGTCTTCTAGCCATTCCTTATCTTCATCAACAACAACAAGGCTAGCATAAGATTACCATTCTAACCTATATCCATGCATACTTAGACTAAAGTATTTCTTATCATAATTAAAGAAGAGAGTAAGCATGCATACTTATACTAAAGCATTCTTTATCATAATTAAAAGAAGTAGGGTAGACATAGAGATTCTTACTTGGAGCGGCAGGATGGAGGCTTGATGTGTGTGTAGTGGAAAAGGCAGATCTGCTCTGATACCAAACTGTAACGCCCGCCCTTCCACTACTTAGGGAGGACGGGGTTACTTGAACATACATACGTGCATTCATAAATATAAAATCATTGCAGTGGAAGTATATATAAGAAAACTAACTACTGATCATGCTATCATAAAAGCATACTAATAAAACATGGCATGTGAGCTATAAAATCATGTAACATAATAAACGTGTCAACATGCTAGTGCATATAACTTGATTCAATATTTACTACTTCCAACATGATCATCTTACTAAAGAATAAAACATGAAACTTAAGTTCACATCAAGTATAAACCATCCAAAAGTATCTAGTAGGAAAAATAGTTCATAAGCAAAACTTAGAGAATGAATAAGTCTTGAAATATAAAATAGATCTTCTTTCCACCATACCACTTCCACACACATCCTTGCCATTCCTGCAGCTTCCTTTAGTTTAGCCATTCTTTTCCTTTTTCTGCAGTACAAGGGAAATTAAACTATAAGCACATAGGCTTAGTAAGATCCCTTCCTACTCACAAAACCATAAATCATGCATTAATCATAAAGTGGTAACATGCTCATTTAACTCACATCTAGGTATGAAAAAAAACTTACATGCTAGCATAAAGTAGTGTCATACTCATCTTAAGCAAATCATAACATAGCATGTGAGAGCATAAGCATAAAGTAGTAGCATGATCATCTAAGCATCATAGACATATCTTCAATAGCATCTTATTAAAGCATAGAGGAAACTATATAGCATGAACATGTAGATGCAAGATGTTCTTTTGAAAACATGTATCATTAAATGAGTATATGCCAAATGCCCTTTTGAAAACATATATTACATAAATACTTAAACATAATCTCAACATGAGGGCCCGACTTTGTCCCACATACATACATGAATACGCGCATCCTAAGTAGATCCAAGGTAGCTAATCTTGAACCTACTAGGAACTAGGCCCATTTCATTGACCATCGACCTAAGGGAAACTTAGGAGCCCATCCCTTTTACTAGACCCGTTTCATTGACCATCGACCTAGGGGCGCTTAGGAGCCCACCCTTGGTACAAGCCATACAAAAGTAAAATAGCATACATGTTTCTTGTCATATCATAGCATATCATGTTCCTTGTCATATCATAGCATATCATATCTCTTGTCATAACATAAAGAGTGCTCTTAGTCCCAACTTAAGGGAAGCATCTCTTAGGCTATCATGAAGAGTGCTCTTAATCCCAACTTAAGGGAAGCATCTCTTAGGCTTTTCCTCATACCTAAGCCTTGCATAAACATAACATGATGGCAATGAGTGCCCATAACATATAGCATATCATAGGAATCATATCATGGTGGCATAATGTACACATAACATGTAGCATAACATAGAAATCATAACATGATGGCATAAAGTGCATATAGCATATCATAGGAATCATACATGATGGCATAAAGTGCACATAACATAATAACATATCATAGGAATCGTAACATGATGGCATGAGTATACATATCAAATAACATGGTGACATGAATTCATATTCTATCATAGAAACCTTAAGTAGCTCCTTGTCCTCTTTTTTCTTATCTTGGCCGAAACATGTAGACATGAAATCATGGATTTTCAAGCAACAAAAAAACATGGAAATCACTAACATAAGTTCTCATGGTACTAACATAACATATGAGACCTTAGAAACCCTAGGTAGCTCCTTAACCTCCTTTTTCTTATCTTGGCCGAAGCATGAAGGCATGATTCTAGGTTTCTTTCAACAACTTGAAGCATGAAACCTTAAACTAACATCATATAGTGGGTTACATATAATGAAGAATCATAAACAAGTCTTGTTAGGTTTTTAAACTTCCTCTAAACCCTTTTATCTTTACTTGACCGAAACCCTAGAAGCATGGGTCTAGCTTTTCATGCAACCTAAAGCATGAAAAGCCTAAATGAATATCATATAGTGGGTTACATATCATGAGAAAACATAAGCGAGCATAGTTAGTTTTTTTTTTTTTAAACTTCCTCTAAGTCCTTTAATTCTTCTTGGCCGAAACCCTAGATGTATAAGCAAGCATGGTTTAGGTCTAAAACTTTCTCTAAACCTTTTTCTTTCTTTTGGACGAAACCTAAAGGTAAGCCTCTAGGTTTTTAATGCAACATAAGACATGAAAACTTAAACTATCATTATGTAGGAGATCATATATCATGAGAGAGCATAAGCAAGCATGGTTAGGTTTTAAAACTTCCTCCAATGCTTTTATTTCTTCTTGGCCGAAATCCTAGAAGCATGATTCTAAGTTCTTATGCAACCTAATACATGAAATCTTTAAACTAACATCATATGGTGAGTTACATATTGTAACGCCCGCCCCTCCTACTAGTAGGGCGGGGTTACTTACTTGCAAGGGGAATATACATGCATATTAAAATTTCTTTTCTAAAGTAAAACAGTGGAAGAACTTTTTTTTTATATATATTCTTTTAATAAACGTGGTCACGATGTCAGATTCTATCATAAACCTGAATAAGTATCATGAAATCATGCGGAGCATTAACATAAATAAACTTAGTTCATGTCAACATAAAATAACATAAGCAGGTCTTTTTTCTTTTTCTTAGCCGAGCCACCACCACACACATCTCTTGCCTCTCCTGCGGCTCCCCTAGTTTATCAATTCTTTGCCTTTATCTGCGGTACAAGGAAAGTAAGCTATAAGCACACAGGCTTAGTAAGATCCTTTCCTACTCACAAAAACGTATTTCATATCATAATCACATAAGCATATAACGGTGGAGACATAATCATCTAAACATTGTATCATGTAAACAGAGTATCATAACAATCATATCATTAAGAAACATCATGCTATATCATATTATAAATAAAAGAGTATCATGTCATATAAATCATAAGAGCATATCATGTCATAAAATATCATGATGTATCATATCATAAATAAAAGAGCATCATGTCATATAAATCATAAGAGCATATCATATCATAAAGAAATATCATGATGTATTATATCATAAATAAAAGAGCATCATGTCATATAAATCATAAGATCATATCATATCATAAAGAAATATCATGATGTATCATATCATAAATAAAAGAGCATCATGTCATATAAATCATAAGAGCATATCATATCATAAAGAAATATCATGCAAGATGTCTTTTAAAACATGTGTCATGTCATGTGCAAGATGTCTTAAAACATATCATATAATACTTGAACATAATATCATCATGAGCGCCCGACTTGTACCACATACATGCATAAATGCACGCAATCCCTAGGACAGGGTAGCTAGCCCCGAACCTACTAGGGAACTAGGTCCGCAGATTACGATCGCCGACCTAGGGGCTGAACTTAGGAGCCCATCCCTTTTTACTAGACTCGTTCATAATCCGTCGGCCTAGGGGCGCTTATGGAGCCCACCCTTGGTACAAGTCATACAAAGCAAAATAATATGTCATAGTTACTTATTATATCATGAAGAGTGCTCTTAGTCACACTTCACAGGGAAGCAACTCTTAGGCCTTTACTTATCATATCATAAAGAGTGCTCTTAGTCCCACTTAATAGGGAAGCAACTCTTAGGCCTTTACTTATCATGTCATAAAGTATGCACACTTGAGCATATAGCACATCATAAGAGTCATCACAATGCATGATTCATAAGCATACATAAATGAGCATATTGCTTGTCATATCATAAGCATGCATACTTGAGCATAAATCACATCGTAAGAGTCATTATCATACATGGTTCATAAGCATACATAAATGAGCATATTACTTGTCATATCATAAACATGCATACTTGAGCATAAAACACATCATGAGAGTCATTATCATGTATGGTTCATAAGCATACATAAATGAGCATATAATGCATCATAGGAAACATACTCATGCATGGAAAACCTTAACTAGCATCTCTTCATTCATATCGTAGCATGTGAGACACATAGAAAAATCATAATTGGGTCTCTAACCCTAATTCCGTGTAGTGGCCGAAAGTTTCAAGTCTAGCCCTAGGTTATAAACAACATAAAATCATGTGAACCCTAAACCAATTTCATATCATAAATCATTAAGAACATAATGAGCATATTTGGTTTAGGTTCTAAGCTCCCTAGGTTCTTGGTCTTGTTGTGGCCGAAAGTTACCATGCCTAGTTCTAGGTTATAAACAACATAAAAGCATGTGAACCCTAAACCAATTTCACATCATAAATCATTAAGAACATAATGAGCATATTTGATTTAGGTTCTAAGCTCCCTAGGTTCTTGGTCTTGTTGTGGCCGAAAGTTACCATGCCTAGTTCTAGGTTATAAACAACATAAAAGCATGTGAACCCTAAACCAATTTCACATCATAAATCATTAAGAACATAATGAGCATATTTGGTTTTGGTTCTAAGCTCCCTAGGTCTTTTAACTTGGTTATGGCCGAAACTTAGGGGTATGAAACTAAGTTCTAAACAACATACAAGCATAAGAATATCAAGCTAACTTCATATCATATCATAAGGGAATTCATGAGCATGCTAGATTTAATTTTAAGCTTCCTTGGACCCTAAACTTAATCATGGCCGAAACATAAGGAGACATGTATCTAGCTTTCAAGCAACATTCAAACATGATAACCCTAAGTTAGCTTTATATCATGTCATAAGTAGAGTCATGAGCATGTTAGAGTAAGTTTTAAGCTCTCCTAGGTCTTAATTCTCATCATGGCCGAAGCCCTAAGGTGCAATACATCAAGGTTCCAAACAACATACAAGCATGCAACCCTAAGAAATCTTCCTACCTTTTCATAAGGAAAGTCATGAGCATGATAGCTTAAATTTTTAAACACTTCTAGGTCTTCATTTCTATCATGGTCGAAACCCTAAGTCCCTAAGGTGGCATGCATTTAGGTTCCAATCAACATACAAGTGTGAAAACACTAAGTACTCTTCATAACATATTAATAAGCAAGTCATGATCATGGTAGACTAAATTTTTAACCTCTCCTAGTCAATTACTTCTATCATGGCCGAACACTTCATGAGCATGAATTTAGGTTTAAAGCAACATACAAGCATAAAAACACCAAACTAATCTCTTATCATAGGGTACATATCATAAGGACATAGTGAGCATGTTTAGTTTAGGTCTTAATCCTTCCTAATCTTTTATTCACACTTTGGCCGAAAGTTCAAGAGCATGGATCTAAGTTTTAGGTAAGCATACAAGCATAAGAAACATTAACTAACTCCTATACTAGGGTACATATCATAGGAACATAGTGAGCATGCTTAGTTAGGTCTTAAACTTCTCTAAATCCTTTATTCAAGTCTTGGCTGAAAGTTTCAAGAAGTGATCCTAGGTTTTTAAGCATTCTATCCTTATGGGAAACACATAAACAACTTGTACCACAGGTGAGGGGATACTTACATCCTCTTGCTTGTTTTTCCTAAGGAAGATGGTACCCTTGTGAAGAGGAAGAAGAAACTTCTCTTCCTAGTTCTCTCTTTTCTTCTCTTGCTTGTAAGGAGTAGATCTTGAGGACTCCTTCTTGTGAATTAGTTTCCTTAAAAAGAAAAACCTTAGCTTGGATTTTTGGAAATGAGAGAGGGAGAGGTTTAGGTCTCGGTGGAGGAGGAAGAAGGAGAAAGGAGGAGGAAGAAGAAGAAGGAGGAAGAAGTAGCCAAACTTTTTCTCCTTTCTCTTCTCATTCCTATTTATTCTCAATGAGGATGAAACATGTTCCAATTCAACCCATTGACTCCTCTACTCTCTCACCCTCTTAATTCCCACGAAAATAGAGAAAAAGAAGGAAGAAAGGCAACTTGTCTTTTGCTTGCTTCTTTTCTTAACCAAGAGGAAGAGGAGGAAAGCTACTTGCTTTTCTCTTGTTCCCTTACTTAATTATACTCTTACTTTTAACTACAATTTCCATTCTTTTCTATTCATATATCATTCATTACTCTAGTGGTTATCATACACTAATTTAACTTTCTCATTTGTGGGAGGTTCAAGGTTCAAACCTTAACCTCTCTTTCTTTTTATTTCTTTTTGGTTCTATTTCCATTTCCTTTCTTATTCTAAAAGAAAAATACCCATATGTATAGCTTATTATTTTGTGGGTGTTACACATATCATGAGGAATCATAAACAAGTATTGTTAGGTTTTTAAACTTCTTCTAAACCTTTTTATTTTTAATTGGCCGAAACCTATAGAACATGGATCTAACTTTTGAGTAACATAAGGCATGAAATACCTAAACTAACATCATATAGAAGATCATACATCATGAGGAATCATATACAAGCATAGTTAGGTTTCAAAATTTTTCTCTAACCTTTTATCACTTCATGGCCGAAACCTATAGGAGGTGTGATTCCAAATTTTTTAAACCACATGAAGCATGAAAACTTTAGTAACAATAGATAGCCTCTTAACCTTACCTTGGCTGAACTTACAAAGCAAGATCCTTGGTTTTCAAGAAACTTTTAAGCATAGAAACGTAGGAAAGCTACTTGTACTGCAGGTGAGGGGATTACTTACATCCTTTCGCTTGGTTTACTAATGAAAAGTACCCTTGCTTTTGTGAAGTTTCCCTAGGAGAAATCCTTTGGCTTGGTTTTGCAATGGTGAAGGTGAGGGCTTAGGTTTTCGGTGGAGAGAAGGAGGGAGAAAGAAGAGAGAAGAAAAAATGAAGTTCTCTTTCCCTTTCTCTTATTTATGCTAAATGAAGGAAGAAGGCAAATTCATCTTTTCATTAGGGAGGAAGAAGACAACTCAAACTTTTCCTTCTAAGTGAAGGGAGCCTTTCCTTACCTTTAACTACAATGTTCCTTCCCTTCCTAGCTACTGGTTATCACATACATGCATCTAACAAGAGGTCCAAGGTTCAAACCTTGATTATGCCTCTTTTTGGTTCTATTTCCTTTTTATTTTTGAAAAATCTACATAAAGCCTATTTTAATCATGGGAAAATAATTCATAAAATTGCTAGGGATCCTATGGGTGTTACAACGACTATACCAATGGTTTGTTCCTTTTCATCTTAGTCGTGAGCAACTGTTTATTATTTATAAAGAGCTAATAACATGATCTTCTGTGTGTGACACCACACACCATGTTGTCTACTTCATAAATTAATTGAACAACTATATTCAACAAATAAATATAGACATTTAACCAATGTGATTCTTTTATTTCAAAAATAAATGTTTACAAAAGCTAGACTTTTAGTATACACTCCAACAACTACAACATGTAGTAGCTACTTCGACAGGTAACTGCTACACCTTGTAGCAGCTAACTCTCCATGTAGCTGCTACAACTTGTAGCAGCTACTTCGACAGTTAAGTACTACACCTTGTAGCAGCTAACTCTCCATGTAGTTGCTACAATTTGTAGCAGCCGCGTGGTAAGTCGTGTTTTTACTAACTATATTTTCTTGCAAATATTAACCCTAAAAATACTTGCTAAAAAATTATTTTAAAATATTTATGCTGCCACAGTGCCTTTGCTTTGCTGCTACACGTTGTAGCAGCTACTTCGACTAATAACTGCTACTCCTTGTAGCAGCTAACTTGAAATGACGAAGCTGCTACAATGTGTAGTAGTTACTTCTACATTTATGCTCAACAAGATGTTACTCTGCATTTTCAACCAATAATAAATAGATCATAACAATCTTAGTCTTTTATTTAGATCAATTAAATGAGGTTCTACACATTATAGATGTTGGGATGTATACTATAAGCCTAGCTTTTCTATAAATATCTGGTTTGAAATATTTTGAAATAAGAATCACCTTGGTCAAATGTTTGCATTTATATTTATATATATGTCAATGCAGTTGTCCATTTAATTTATATTATAGATAACATGGTATGTGGTGCCACACAGAAGATCATGTTATCGGTTCCTTATAAATTATAAATAGTAGCACATAACCAAGATGAATTGGGACAAACCATTGGAACAGTTGTAATGTAATTTGGTATTAGTCTATCTTGACTATAAAATTACACTAGTACACTATGTGTGTATTGAGCAGGACCATTTGAGGTTGTTTGATTTGTACTGACTACATAAAAGAACAGAACCTCTGTTATTATGGATGTGCGTCCTCTTAATCCCTATATAATAACAAGCACGTATACTTAGTATTTATTTATTTAACTTATCAATGAGTGAGATTTATTCGTTTGAGGCTGTTTGACCAGTAAGTTTGTTTTCTTTTAAAATTATAGGGTCTTTCGGGCCGCAAAAATTGCTTTTTGCGTTGCGGAAACCCTGAAATCCCATGCCACCGGATCCGTACAAATATTAAATTTTTCATGTACTTGTTTTCTAATCCTAGATCTACATGTTTAGGAGTTTATACCTTTGATGCGAAGCCTTTCGCTTATCCTGCTCGTCCAAGAAAATGCCGGATCTCAAGGGTGTCAAGTGAACACACCTCTATGTATATCCACATGAACAATTAGGTGGAGAGGAAACCTTAGAGTGTGCTAGCACTCTTTGAGGGTTTCGGCCAAGGATGAGGAGAGGGAGAGAAGAAGAAGCAAGGAGGAATAATAATGATCAAATTATGAAAATAAGAGTAAAAATGGCTTAAGTATTTTCATCTAATGAAAATACTTAATGCTCATTAACACCATTAATGAGCCTCATTAATGAGCCTTAATGAATATTCATTCTTCATTAAATGGCCATTTTGAAACTCATTCAAAATTTGAATCTAAAATTCAATTTGAATTCCATTTATCATTGAATTCAAAATTCAATGAATATCATCATTAAGCCTCACTTGAGTCTAACTCAATCAAGTCTTACTCAATTAATCTAATTTGGATTACTCTTAATCCAATTCAGTTCATCACATGAACCTAATCCTCTTGGTTCATCATATGAACCAAATCTCCATCTAATTGTCCTTTGTGTGTGACCCTATAGGTTCTTGTAATGTTGTCAATGCTCCTAAACTCATTTAGAAGCATAAGTAATGAGTGGTATCTAGCAACACATCATTACTACCCAAGTTACAAGAATGTTGAGATCCAACATCACCTTGTGACTACTAATTGTGACTCTTCACAATATATGACAATGTCCTTCTATCCTTGACATATAGATCGATCAATGTGAGGCATAGACCGTGTCATCCTCTAATCAATCTAAATCTTGAATCCCAAGTAGACTCACTCAATCAAATGAGCTCAATATCTCATATTAACTCATTTGAGCATGGCCATGCACTTAGTGGTCTCACTCTATCAAGAATATTGATGTCTCTCCCAACATATAGGAGGGATAGATCCCATCTACATCACTCACATCCCTCCGCATAATTTGTTACATACCCAGTAATCGCCTTTATAGTCCACCCAGTTACGGGTGATGTTTGACAAAGCCAAAGTATGCAACTCCTTATGTAGAGAACAATGGTGACTTCAGGTCCAAGGACTAATAGTCATACTAATAACCACATGAGAAAGTATATGATACTCATATAATGATCCATGATACTTTCTCATGGTGGGTCATTCAGTATACATTCTCCAATGCATACCCATGTGTCAACTTGATATCTCTATATCCATGACTTGTGAGATCAAGTCATCGAGTTGACCTACATGCTAGTCTCATCGCATTAACATTGTCCCTGAATGTTAATACTTGACTAGGAATGATTAAGAGTAGTGTTGTCTATATCATCTCACTATCGATTCAATCAATCGATTGATATAGATAAGAACCTTCTACTCAAGGACATTATTATACTTAGTTATTTGGCACCAATACAAGTAAGTATAATAACCAAAAATAAATTTCTTTATATACATTGGAATATGATACAACGAGTCCATACAATAATCATCATATGATTGGCTCTAACTAACAAAAATAACAGCAAGAGAATTGAAAGCCATTTTGAAATCCTGAGAATCACAAAATAAAATACTTGGTCAAAACTTTAGAATTTAAAATAATATTGATTCCTCAAACAATATAATTTAAATTCACCAACACCTCAAAACACCGTGAATTTCGTATGCCACGATAGTGTGGACGTATAATAATTCAAACATTTGTAAAAGGAGGTTTTACCCATTAATTTTATTATCTTGTCAACCTAACTTTATGACAAATAAAATTAATAGTTGGTTCATCTTTGGTCACACAAATAATAGTAGTGACTTTGATGGGGAGGATACTATTAAACGCGCCTAAGTATATATACCATTACTTGATACTTAGTCCATTAATTAGGATTGTGCCCCTTCATATGGAGAAGATCACACATACCTAAATAATTTTCTATAATCATCCATAAAGGAAGTTTGATCTAGTGATCTGCAAGAAAACTCATCCAATATGGAGGAAGGCACTTAAAGACAACGCGCAAGTTTGAATGCATCACTTACAAACCAGTAATGTAGACCGTGGAATTTATTTAAATAATCACTCTCCTACTTAGTTATTTAAATTGAGGAATTTTAATCATGCACACACATCACAGCACATAAAAATAGCATATAAGGCAATAAACATGAAAATAAAATTTCCAACTATTATGGCCTCATCCAACGCTGTCCTCCAATATGCCGCCAATGGATCGCTGTCCTCCAATATATCGCCGATGGATCAAGTCGTCGCATCTATCTCGCTTCCTTCTCCGCCGTGCCTCTGGTCCTCAAAATAGCACCACGCATAGCAAGGATACAAGCCGCAACAAAAATAAAATTTTATATTTATCGATCCTATATTCCACAAAAGAATTTACATGTAATCTAGATCGAACAGAATGTAAAACAACAATAATAATAATACGACAAACCGACCATATTTAATTATTACAATCATACACACACAACAACCTCGACATGCCCGAGGGTTCAAATCACACACAACGACACAAAAAGCCATAATAGTTGGATCTAGGATACCTGCAATCACAGAGTTAATCTATCTAGCACATCCTACTATTATCCGACCTAAACTTATGTATGAGCAGTGCATAATTTAACCGAAAACTAATCACACAAAACCAAAAAACCTTCTCTGATACCACTTGAAGGGCGTTGGAATTCCGTTCTGTTTAAATTTCCCGTACAAAAAAATTATACAAGTACAGAACTATTCCTAACAACCCATACGTTTGATCAGACATGTGTTTGATCAATCAAGCAAGTTCTTGAATGATTCTTGTGTTGGTATTCAAAATCAACATCCAAAATTGACACAAAGAAAACAAAACCAATTACATAGCTGAATTAAAGAACTAGTTGTACCTTTCTTCGTAGCGAAAGACCTCTTGATCTTCTGCCGTATTCTTCTCCTCTTCTTGGATGTTGTGTGGGCGACGATCTACCAAGACAACACCACCCTTCTTTTCTTCTCTTCCAAACTGCCAGCCACAAAAGGAGTCTCTAGGATAGGGCATCTTCTAATCTTCTTCCTTCTCTTCCTCTTCTTCTTCTTCCTCTTCTTCTTCTCTTCCTCCTCTTCTTCAAGCTGCCGACCACCAATGGATGGGAGGAGGTGCCGGTCACCAAGGGAGAAGGAGAACCGCTGACCCTAGCCAAGGTGGAGGAGGAAACCGCCGACCCTTTGCAAGATAGAGGTTGGCGTCGACCCTAGGTGGGGAAGAAGGTGGCGCCGACCACAAGGGGAGAAGATAATTGGTTGTGCCGCCAACCCTAGCAAGGGAAGAGGGGGCGGCAACCACAAGGAGAGAAGGGAGTTGTGGAGAATTAGAAAGTTAGGTTTTGGGGGCCACATCCTACTCCTTTTTATAGACTTGCCGTCGATTACAAGAAAAGAAAAATTAACAAAATTTTGTTTAGAAAAAAATCTAAACAAACTATGTTAAACCAAACCAAGTTAAGTTAAACTAAACCAAGTTAAGTTAAACCAAACCAAGTTAAGTTAAACCAAACCAGGTCAAGTTAAATCAAAACAAGTTAAGTTAAACCAAACCCGGTTATGGATGGGTAGATGCGAGGCTTTATATATTGAGGCTACAACGGAGACCTAGAGGAGGAATTGGTTTAGGTCTCCCAATGGACTCGGGTTTCCCGTGTTCGCCCCGAACACCCAACTCAAGTCCATCAATAATAACCCATACCACTAAAGGGTTATTATTGAACTATCGCACCAATCCCATATTACAATATGGGTTCCTTTTTATTATGAGTGCATTAATCCTCGCGGTGTTATGATATCGTATGTATACATTAATTAAATTAAATAAGGACTCGTCAGATTAATTAACACTGATTCCTAGAGTAGTACCACTCAACTTTATTATCATGCCAAACTAAGTCCACCTGTAGGATTTACATGATAATCCTTATGAGCTCCTCAAGGGGACATCATCAGCCTAAATAATTAGGACACAAATTTCTTCTATAATCAACAACACACCATATAAATAATACTATCTCTCAACTCATCGGACCTATTGATTTAACAGATAAATCTCACTCATTGATAAGTCAAAGAAATAAATACTAAGTATATGTGCTTGTTATTATATAGGAATTAAGAGGGCGCACATCCATAATAATAGAGGTTCTGCTATTTTATACAGTCAATACAAATCGAACAACCTCAGACGGTTCTACTCAATACACACATAGTGTACTAGTGTAATTTTATAGTCAAGACAGACTACTACCAAATTACACTACATCTGTTCCAATGGTTTGTCCCAATCCATCTTGGTTGTGAGCTACTATTTATAATTTATAAGGAATCGATAACAGGATCTTTTTTGTGGCACCACACACCATGTTATCTACAATATAAATTAAATAGACAATTGCATTGACATATATATATATATAAAATGCAAACATTTGACCAGGGTGATTCTCATTTCAAAATATTTCTAAATAGATATTCATACAAAAGCTAGGCTTATATCATACATCCCAACAGGAAGGTGGACTGTCCTCACAGAAAGGAGAACAATAAAGGTATATCTCATTCATTAGTTGTTGAAACATGTTTAGCGGTGTTATCTACCGGTACCTGGTGTGTAGATACGGGAGCCACTGATCATGTCTATAATTCATTACAGGGATTCTAGGAAACCAGACGACTACATGAAGGGGAGATGATCATCTACATGGGTAATGCTACGAGAGTGGCGGCTATTACAGTGGGAGATGTTTATTTATCTTTTGATTGGAATAAAACTTTCATTTTAAAAAATTATCTTTACGTACCATGTTTTAGAAAGAACTTGATTTTAGTTTCTAAATTATTTATGGATGATGACAAAGTGGTTGTCAAGAAAAATAGGATGGTTATCTATTCTGGTGCGTTGGTTGGCAATTTGTATAATCTTAATCCAATAACTCCCACGATACAACAAATGGAAATTAATAACACATCTTCTGATTCTAATAAGAGAAAGCAACCTTCGAAAATGAACCAAACATATCTTTGGCATCTAAGGTTGGGTCATATTAACTTGAGTAGGATTCAAACATGGGAAATTATTGATGGACTTGAGTTGGGTATTTAGGGCGAACACGGGAAGCCCAAGCCTATCGGGAGACCTAAACCAATTCCTCCTCTAGGTCCCTATTGTAGCCTCTATATATAAAGCCTTGCATTCACCCATCCACAACTTGGTTTGGTTTGGTTTTTCTTACCTTCCTAGGGTCGGTGGCAAGGGCTATGAAAAGGAGTAGGTGGTGCCCCCAAAAACCTAATTTTCCCACAATTCTCTTCTCTCCCTTGTTAGGGCCAGCGACCTCTCCTTGGTGGCCAGCGCCTCCTCCTCCTTGGTGGCTGGCGCCTCCTCCTCTACTCCTTGGTGGCCAGCGGTTTTGGAAAGAAGCGAAGGGAAGGGTGTTTGTTGTCTTGGTAGATTATCACCCACACGACATCCAAGAAGAGGAGAGGAATACAGCAGAAGATCAAGAGGTTTTTAGCTACAAAGGTAAGGTACAACTAGTTCTTTAATTCCACTGTGTAATTAGTTTAGTTTTCTTTGTATCGATTTTGAATACCAACACAAGAGGCCATCGATCTTGTACTTCGATCAAGATGTGCTTTGATCCGTCAAGAACTTGCTTGATTGAACAAACACATGTCTGATCGAACATGCGGGTTGCTAGGAAAAGTTCTATACTTGTACAATTTTTGTTAAGGGAAATTTAAACAGAATGGAATTCCAGAGCCTTCAATAGAAGCAACTGCATCACGTTGAAGCAGCTAGTCGTCAGAAGCTGCTAAACGGTATAGCAGCTTCTCAAGAGTGGTTGCTACACTGTGTAACAGTTACTTCTGATTAGCTGCTACACTTTGTAGCAACTACTCAAGAATAGCTGCTACAATGCGTAGTAGGTACCCCTGATCTCCAAATAACCTTTTCTGACCAATTAACTTTTTGTAATTATTGTGAAATTATATTTTTACCCTCATTGGCCAAAGGTTTAACTCCTAAACTTGCAATGTGACAAATACTTCAAAATAATTTCAATCATAGTAGATCAGTGCCCATACGGTGTCTTCGTCAATTAGTCTCACCGTGATGACTTGTTTCTCATCCAAATCTTTTCCTCCATCGTAAGTATTCTTTTAGGGGTGAAAGTTTTGAGTCATCTCATTTTGTTTAGGAGTTTGAATTTTTAGGGTTTTGAATCATCTCCTAGCTGCTACAATGGCCATTAATGATTTTATGGCTTTTGGGTTTAAGATTATAGTTGAGGGAATAGAGTGTTTAAAAAAAGTTTATCTTTGTTGTAGCAGCTACTATAGTTGAACCCTAATGATTGATACAACGTGGTTAAATCCTACAGTCTTGATGGGTTTCTCATGATAGTAGCAGCTACGTGAGTCTAACTGCTACAACGTGTAGCAGCTACTCATGTTTAGCAACAACTACTCACTAAGATCTTATGTATTTGTTTGATAGAATTAAAAGGCAAGCCAGAGAACTGCTGCTTCCCGGGCATACCATAAGAAAGTGCATTAGAAAAGTAATTATCCACACTTCAAGGGTTTTTTATCATCACTACACATAAACGACCGATAGATGGAGATGATCAATGGAAGCCCATTTGCTTGGGCAGTAGCCATACCTGAAATTGCAAATATCCGAACCCATATAAAAATATGTTTGACAATTGGGACATTGAAGCCGGATGTTTCATCTTCACAAGGAAAGATGTTTCACTGATTCTAGGACTCCCAGACCAAGGCGATGAAGTAAATTTGCAATAGCAGGCTACCACCACCCCACTATTTCTTCAACACTTCAGTAATGTGAAGTGTACACAGAAGGAGTTAGAGAGCAAGATGATCAGCTTTAGCAAACAACCTTTATCTACTGAATCTGATACTTTCTTTTACCAATTTCTAATACTGTATTTCTTTATTTTTGTTTTATTTACTACTACTAGCAGTATATCTAGATTACCAGTATAGTCACTAATAGATTGTGTAGATGATTTTGCTAATTTAGATAGATATAATTAGTGTAAGTCTATATATTACTATATAAGCCCACAGCTGGGGGTGATTGGTGTGATGCTTTCCCAAAGGCCGAAGCTAGAGGGCCTTGCGGGAAATCAGGCTCCCATGCTCAAAGGGTTCACACATCTCCTCGCTGTAAGTGCTTCAATTTTATGATAGACTCATAAGATTTATGTAGAAAATTTCATATTTAAACATTTGTATTGTATTGTAGGTGTGGATGTGTGAACATGTCAGAATAATGGATCCTTATAGACATCATGCCCTTCCAAGAATATGCAGATGGAAGTGGTCAGGCTCCCGTGTGAAGACAATAAAGTCTAGGATCATAAAATTACCTGCTATAAAAATAATTATTGATTTAAGTCCATTAGACCTACAAACACATTTTCTCTCAAACGATTCTCTAGACGATGTTGTAGAGCATATAAATCAACAAATTACTGAGGGGTTTTACAATCAGCTGTTGAGCAACATCCTAAACAAGTTCTGAGCAATTTCCTAAACAGGCAATCGACGCTTAGGAAAATCCCCAAGCATGTCCTGAGCAGGAGAAAGAGGCCTGTACAAATTATCAAGCAAGGGAGGCCGAAATTATTCATTTGGAGTCTGTGGTTGAGGACAAGGACCGACTCATTGCCCAAATGGAGGCCAGAATTAGTGAGTTAATTGTTGAGATTGAAATATGTGCCAGTGATGTAGAAACTTCAATAGATTCCAAGGATAAAACAATTTATAAGAAGGACAGAATTATAGATGTAAAAGATCAAATTATAACAGAGCAAGATAGAAAAATTAAAGATCTTCAAAGTTAGTTGCTTGCCAAGGATATAGTGCCATTACCTGCCAATCGACCATTAACAAGGTCAAAGAGGTGTGCTACAAAGATAAGGGCACCCCCAACTGCCAAAGAGATTAAGGGAGTGCCCTTGGCCAAAAGGAGTAAAAGAGTCAATTTCCAAGATGAGCAGGAGACAGAGATGGCCAAGAGCAAAGGAGAGGAAAATGTTGAGCCTCCTGTTAAAGTACTAGATGCCCCAGTCTCATCTACTGATGTAGCTACCACATCTTCATCAACTAAAATCTTGCATACGCTTGTCAAACAAAAATCCAAAATCATTAAGGTACGATTTTGGTAGGTTAAATGTTTTGTCTTTTAGTCCTAATTCACATATAATTACTCATACAGAATACTTGTCTCTATGTATTTGGTCAACAAGCGAAGTCATATTTTAAGAAAACTAAAGATGATATGGTGGTAGAGGCATTGTTAAAACTGAGTAAGCTAAAGTGAGTCAAATGTTTCTTGAGTTATTCACTTACTGTAATGTAAATATATGATGAATCATGTTAATACTTCTATTGTAAACACAAGGATAAATTACATTGGATTTATCTTCTTATTGTATAGTCAAATAGTTCATTCATATTATTGAATAAAATCAACCATTAATGATCTAGAAGTTACTATAATATAAATAATTTATGTAACTGCTCTAATTGTAGAAGCAATAGGCACTATTGATGTAAAAACTAATTTAAGGGCATGTTTTATTTTTGGTTTATGTAGGGCTACGACAAAGCCTTTATGGTCCAATGGAATGATTTCATTGAATATGTCATCTTTCCTGTGTATTTTTTATTGGACTGTCGGCAGAGATGGTGATTGCATAAATGCATATTTTGCAATTTTTGTAGAGGAAGCCAAATCTTTCGGCATACCTTATTGGCCATCTATATTTTGTCCTGCTGGTTTTGCTGTAACTATAACACCAACTCCTACTACCTAGTTTTTTATTCTCCATATATTCCTTGAACAAGGTTTGTGTGCATACACAGGATTTGCTTGCAATGGTAAATTATGAGGCATTTGGTTTATTAGCAAGCACTGACATTGAAAAGTCAGTCAGATATATATTCTGTCCATTAAATAATGCAGATGATCACTGACACCTATTAATCATAGACCTCCAAGAAGATCACTATATGCATTATAACTCCCTTGGAGCCTCAGGCCTCTACACATCAATGTTTCAAAGTTCTGTAAGTACCTGTCATGTTGAAGAAATCATTATGTAATGGATTTATGTGTGTATTGGATACTTACAAACTTCATCCTATTGCAGGTGATTTTTTTTAAAAAATATGGACCCTTCTTATTACGATATGTGGATTTCAGGGCTACCATCTCTAATGTCAAGAGACTTTGACGTATCTATAGTCCCGGGTCCTACATAAGTAAAATCGTAAGTATATGTTTATCCATGTTTTTTATACATCTCCACACTCCTGGTTGCAATTAGATTATTAACAGTGTGAAATCAAGTCTATATTTCAGTTTAGATTGTGCAATATTTGTTATCTGATACGCTGAGAGTTTAATGTATAGAAGACCAACAAACTTCGGACAAGCTAGAATGAGAGAATACAATTTTCATGTTGGTCATAAGATTTTTACTAACAAACACTGGATGACTGACAAGTTGGTGGTGTAAATTTATTGCAAAATTGATTGTCAATTTTTTGTAAATCACATAAATTTTGTCTAGGTGGTGTAAATATTTTGTAATACAGTTGTAAATATCTTATCAAGCTACTACAGGGCATAGCAGCTAATATCGAGTAGCTGCTACACGTAGTAGCAGTTATTCACCAGTAGCTGCTAGAACGTGTAACAGTCAATCGGTAGCACATTGTGAAGATGGCAAATCCACCTTGTAGCAGTTAATTGTCCATGCAGCTGCTACAACATCTAGCTCCTGCTTGATAAGTCATTTTTATAACAGTTATATTTTCAAGCATATATTACCCCTGAAAATAATATTGTTATATATATCAACTTGGTAAAAAATAATTTGAAAAATTTTTAATCAGCAGTAGCAACTACAACGTTATAGCAGCTTAAAATTTGTAAATATAAAAGTAATTTATTGAAACATTTTAAGCTGTGACACGTTGTAGCAGCTACGGTACACGGAAGAATTCAATGTCCGACAATTGGTTATTTTAAAATTAGTAAATTCTACATGTTGTAGCAGCTACAACATAAAGTATAACACTATAGAGTAAATGTTAGACGTTATAGTAGCTAATCTGCAGTAGCTGCTACAATGTATAGTAGCTTATCTCCAGTAGATGCTACAGGGTGCAAATACATAATGCGGGATTACAATGTGTAGCAGTTATCGGCAGTAACAATTGTTAGAGTATATACTAAAAGCCTAGCTTTTGTAAATATTTATTTTTGAAATAAAAGAATAACATTGGTTAAATGTCTATATTTATTTGTTGAATATAGCTGTTAAATTAATTTATAAAGTAGAAAACATGGTGTGTGGTGTCACACACAAAAGATCATGTTATCAGCTCTTTATAAATTATAAACAGTTACTCACGACTAAGTTGGAAAGGAACAAACCATTGGAATAGTCGAAGTGTAATTAGGGATTAGTTTATGTTGACTAATAAATTACACTAGTACACACTAAGTGTATTGAGTAGGACCATTTTAGGTAAGTTCTTTTTATACTAACTTAATAAAAGAACTAGACCTTAGTTATTATGGAAGTGTGTGCTCTTAATCCTAATATAATAACAAGCATATATATTTAGTATGTATTTCTTTAACTTATCAAAGGGTGAGATTTAGCTCGATACATTAATAGGCCCGATAAGTTGGGAAATGATATTACTTATAGTGTGTGTTGTTGATTATAGAAGGAAACTGTGTCCTAGTTATCTAGGTTGAGAATGTCCCCAAGAGGAGCTCATAAGGATTGACATGTTAAACCCTACAGGTGGACTTAGTCCGACATAACAATGAAGTTGAGTGATACTACTCTTGGAGCTAGATATTAATTAAGTGAGCTATCAGTAACTTATTTAATTAGTGGACATTCGTTATCTTAAACACAAGGAGACTAACACACTCATGGTAAGAAGGAGCCCATAATGTAATTTGGGATTGATGTGGTAGTGCAATAATAACTCTCTTGTGGAATGAGTTATTGTTGATGAACTTGAGCTGTGTGTTCGGGGCGAACACGGGATACTTAAGCTCATCAAAAGGACAAAACTAATTTCTCCTGAAGGTCCCTGTCGTAGCGTCATTAGTGCCTTATAAACCACTCATTAAAAGCCCTTCTTGGTGTCCAAGAAAGGAGGCCAGCCCATTGCTTGGTGACCAAGCAATGGCCGGCCACCATCTCCTCTATGGGGCCGACCCTTTTGCTTGGTGACCAAGCAAATAGGGGTCGGCCATAATAAATTCAAAGAGGAGGGTTGTTTTGAATTTTTAAAATCTTCTCTTTGTAGAAAACTACAGTTTTAAAAGAGAAATTTTAATTTTTAAAAACCTTTCCTTATTTGAATTAGGTCACATGGTTTAATAGAGAGTTTTAAAAGTTTTAAAACTTTCCTTTTATAACCATCCTCATGGTTTTAGAAAAAAGGAAGAGAAGTTTTAAAATTAAAATTTTCTATTCATGTTAGAAAAGGAAATTTTTGAAGAGAAGTTTTAGATTTTAAAATATGGTTTTAATTTTTAAAACTTTCCTTTTTTAACATCCACTTTTAGAAAGAGAGCTTGTAAAATTTTATAAGAGATTTTCTTCTTTTATAAAATTTTATAAAAAATATTTTCTTCCTCTTTAAGGGGGACGGCCACCCTTGCTTGGTGCCCAAGCAAGGTGGCCGGCCAATTTAATAAAAAAAATAAAATAATCATCCATTGATTTGGTGATTGATTCAATCAAGAGGAAAGAAAAGGAAAACTAAAAGGGAAAAGGAAAAACTAGAGGAAGTTCTTAATTTTTGTAAAAATTCTTCCCTTATTTGCCTTGAGCAAGTAATATAAAAGAAGGGGTGAGGAGGCCTTATGAGAAATAACTCTTATTCTTTTGTTTGTTGATCCTCTTGGTGTGGCCGACCCTCTCCCTTCTCCCTTTCCCTTTGCTCTCTTTTGCTATTTGTTGGTGGTGGCCGAATATTAGAAGAAGGAGAAGAAATCTTTGGGTGGTGTTCATCTTGGAGGATCGTCGCCCTCACGATGTCCAAGGCGAGGCGAGGAATACGACAGAAGATCTTGAGGTCATTAGCTTGCAAAGAAAAGGTATAATTAGCAATTATTTTCCGCATTATGCTAGTTATTTTTCTTTGTATGAATTCCAAACACAAGAGGTATTAGATCTAGTTTTTCAATTAGAAATTCGTGTTTGTGTTTTTTTTTTGTTTTTCAAATTTGTGATTCGATTGTTCTTTTTGGTTAAACCTAGAGTTATATAAGGAAATTAAATATTAGCTTTCCTTAAAAGGCTTTGTCTAGGCGGTGGTGGATGCTCCCATACCCAAGAAGGCCATGAGCCTCACCATGCAGTCCTGGAAGCCAATTTTAGAAATAAATATTTAATTGAATTTATAATGTAGGTGGATTTGGATCAATAGTATTAAGTTCCGCTTGCGATCCAAGTCTAAACTATTAAGAACAGATAAGTTAAATTTGGAATCAATGATGTTAAGTTCCGTCTGTGATTCCTAATTTAACTTCTAAAGAACATAATAGGTTATTTAAGGAAAGGTTCGACACTTGTACAAAAATTTTGTACAGTGGAACCAGTATGATTTTCCTAAGACTAGCCAACAATTGGTATCAGAGCTAGGGTTTGCCTCTGTGTGTTTTGGTTTTCAAATTTATTATGCACATGTCACACATAATTTAGGCAGGATAATAGTAGGATGTGCTAACTTTGTGGTTGCAGGCTCTAACTATTATGACATTTAGATATTGTGTGTGATTGGACCCTTAGACATGTCAAGGGCATTATTTTGTGTGCATGATTATATGTATCAAATACAGCAGGAGCTGTATTATTTTTAGAATTTTATTTTTTCTTCGATCTAGAATACATGTACATTCCTTTATGGAATATAGGATCATTATATGTAAAATTCTATATTTGTCGCGGATCGTATCTTTGTGTGGCGTGGTTCTATTGGAGGACCAAAGATGCAGCGGAATAAGAAGCAAGATAGATGCAACAACTCGACCCGATGGCGGTGGCTAAAGATGGTAGCAACTAGGGTTGGAGCATACTGAAGACAGTGATGGAAAAGACCATAATAGTTGAAAAATTAATTTATAATTTTATTGCTTTTATTTACTGTGATGTTTATGTGCATGTGATGTATGCTAACATAGGTTAAAATCCTCATTTTTAAATAACTAAGTGGGAGAGGGATTTTAATAAATTCCACGGTCTCCATTGCTGGTTTGTAAGTGATGCAATAAGCTTGCGTGTTAGCTCTGAGTGCCTCCCTCCACAACGGATGGATTTGTTGCGGATCACTAGATCAAACTTCCTTTATGGATGGCTATAGGAAATTATTTAAGAGTGTGTGATCTTCTCCAACTGAAGGGGCATAATCCTATTTAATGGACTAAGTATCAAGTTATGGTATACACTTAGATGCATTCAATAGTATCCTCCCCAACGGAGTCACTGCTATTATTTTGTGTCACCAAAGGAAAACCAACTATTAATTTTATTTATCATAAAGTTAGGATGACAAGATAATAAAATTAATGGGTTACACCCTCCTTTTACAAATGTTGAATTTGTATATGTCCACACTAACGTGGCATGCAATATTCACGGTGTTTTGAGGTATTGGTAAATTTAAATAGTATTGTTTGAGGAATCAATATTATTCTAAATTTAGAGTCCTGACCAAAATTTATTTTGTGATTCTTAGGATGACTTTCAACCCACTGGCCATTATTCTAAAAGAGAATAGACTTACTGGTCCAAACTATATAGATTGGCAAAGAAACCTGGATATTGTCTTAACTGCTGAAAGCTATAAGTTTGTACTGTCAGAGGTATGCCCAGATACACCTAATGGTGACTCTACCCCAGAGGAGATTGAGTATCATAAGAAATGGGTAAAAGTAGATGAGATGGCGCGGTGTTACATTTTGGTTTCAATGTCAAATGTATTACAACATCAGCATTAAGTTTACCAACTGCTTATGATATAATGAACAATCTCAAAGAACTCTTTGGGCACCAAAGTCAGACTGCTAGGCAAGAGGCAATGAGAAAGTTAATGACAGCCACCATGTTTGAGGGGACACCCGTAAGGGATCATATCCTCAAAATGATGGCTTATTTGAATGAAATACAAGTCCTTGGAGGAGAAATCGATGGGGAAACCCAGGTCGATATAATTCTCAAAACGCTACCCAGAAGTTTTGAGCAGTTCCGCCTGAACTATAACATGAACAAAAGAGAGTATACGTTGGTGGAACTTCTGACAGAACTACAGGTAGCAGAAGGAATATTTCGTCACAGTTCTCAGATTCACTATGCTGAAAATGGTTCTACTTCTAAGTCGAAAGGCAAGAAGAAGAAGTAATAGGTCTTTTCAGCAAAGAAGGTGAATAAACCTCAGGGTACAAGACAAAAATGATGGAATGAAGAAGCTGAAGGGCAAGTGCTTCATCTCCAAGCAGTCAGGATATTGGAAGGCGGGTTATCCTCGTAGGAATCAGAACAATAAAGGTATATCTCATGCTCTAGTAGTTGAAACATGTTTAGCGGTGTTATCTACCAACACCTGGTGTGTAGATATAGGAGCCACTGATTATGTCTGCAATTCCTTGCAGGGGTTCCAGGAAACCCGATGACTATTTGAAGGAGAGATAACCGTATACATGGGCAATGCTATTAAGGTGGCGGCTGTTGCAGTGGGAGACGTCTACTTATCTTTTGATAGGAATAGAAGTTTGATTTTGAGAAATTGTCTTTATGTACCCAATTTTAGAAAGAATTTAATTTCAGTTTCTAAACTGTATATGGATGGATATTCTGTTTCTTTTATTAACAATGTCGTTATAAAGAGAAATAAGGTGATTATCTGTTCTGGTGCATCGGTTGGCAATTTATATACTTTAAATCAAATTTCTCCCACAAAGCAAAATATGGAAATTAATAACACATCTTCTAACTCTAATAAGAGAAAAGAACCTTCGGAAATGAACCAAACGTATCTTTGGCATCTAAGGCTTGGTCATATTAACTTGAGTAGGATTCAAAGGCTTGTAGCCGATGGACTCTAGGGTTCATTAGAATTGGAAAACTTCCCAACATGTGAATCCTTCTTGGAAGGTAAAATAATCAAGAGACCTTTTAAGGCCAAGAGGTATAGAGCCAAAGATGCGTTAAAACTGGTTCATTCAGATTTGTGTGGTCCTATGTCTATCCAGGCAAGAGGTGGTTATGAATACTTCGTCTCCTTTATAGACGACTATTCAAGATACAGATACATTTACTTGATGCGCCACAAGTCTGAATGCTTTGACAAGTTCAAAGAATATAGGGCTGATGTGGAGAAACATCTTGGTAAAAGTATCAAGACACTACGGTTTGACCGTGATGGTGAATACCTCTTTGAAGAGTTTAGGAATTACTTACCAGAAGTTGGGATTCAATCCCAATTATCTGCACCTGGTACACCCCAACAGAATGGTGTGGCAGAACGAAGGAATGTGACTCTTATGGAAATGGTTAGATCGATGATGAGTTATTCAGAATTACCAAATTCATTTTTGGGATATGCTCTGAAATAGCAGTGTACATTCTGAATATGGTACCTTCTAAAACAGTTCCTTCTACTCCCATGGAATTATGGAATGGGCATAAGCCTAGTCTGAATCATATCCGAATATGGGGTAGTCCAATACATGTGCTGAAGGGAGATACTGACAAGTTGAAATCACGTACAGAAGTTTGTCTGTTTGTGGGATATCCTAAGGGAACGAAAGGTGGTTTGTTTTATAATCCTAAAAATCAGAAGATTATTGTTAGCACCAATGCTCGATTTTTAGAAGAAGATTATGTAATGAACCATAAGCCCATGAGTGAAATAGTTCTAGAAGAAATAAGAGAGGACATGTCTGCTTTAGTACCAACAGTACAAGATGAAGTATAACAAGAAACTGCAGCACGTGTCACACATGATACATAACCAGAGACAGTGCCTCGTCGTAGTGGGAGGGTTGTAAGGCAACCTGAGAGATTCATGTTTTTGGGAGAGTCTTCGGACTTGATCCGAGGTAAACATGAACCTAATCCCCGATCATATGACAAAGCACTCCAAGATATAGATGCAGTATCCTGGCAAAAGGCAATGAATTCTGAAATAGAGTCTATGTATTCTAATAAGGTCTGGGAGCTTGTAGAACCACCAAATGGTGGAAAATCCATTGGATGCAAAAGGAAAAGAGGGACAAACGGGAAGGTAGAAACCTTCAAAGCAAGGCTTGTTACGAAAGGGTATACTCAGAAAGAGGGAATCGATTATAAGGAGACTTTTTCGCCGGTAGCTATGCTTAAATCTATCCGGATACTCTTATCCATTGCCGCTCATATGGATTATGAGATTTGGCAAATGGATGTCAAGACAACTTTCCTTAACAGAAGTCTTGAAGAAAACATCCATATGAAGCAACCAGAGGTATTCATTGAAAAAGGCAAAGACCATCTAGTATGCAAGCTGAATCGATCCATTTATGGACTGAAGCAAGCTTCAAGATCTTGGAACATCCGGTTTAATAAAGTAATCCAGTCATATGGATTTATCAAGTGTCCAGATGAGTTTTGTGTATACAAGAAGTGTAATGGAAATGTAGTGGTATTTCTTGTACTATACGTAGATGATATTTTGTTAATTGACAACAATATCAAAGTATTATCAGACATAAGGGTATGGTTGTCCAAATAATTTGATATGAAGGACTTAGGAGAATGTGCACATATTCTTGGGATTAAAGTTATAAGGGATAACAAGAAAAGAATGTTGTGCCTATCTCAAGCTTTATATATAGCTACAATCCTTGCTCGTTTTAACATACAGAACTCCAAGAAAGGTTTCTTATCTTTTAGGCATGGAGTATCATTATCTAAAGAGATGTCTCCGAAGACATTAAAGGAGATAGAGGATATGAAGGTAGTTCCTTATGCTTCGACTGTAGGAAGCCTGATGTATGCAATGTTGGGTACGAGACCTGATATCTGTTATGCCATGGGCCTGGTATGAGTAATATACAGTTGACAACGACATTTTGGTTGTATGGATTGGAGGGCATACTTTGTAACTGTTGCTAGTTTACCAAGCATGATCTACATGGTCCACTTATATCTTCTGCGACTGATCAAACACACATCACATCATTTTGACACTTTGTCAGAATGAAGTTGAATGCTAGTCAGTGCCATTAAGGTTAATGGTAATACTTTTGGCTAATCCTTGACTAGTTTTGACTTCTTTTTCATGGGCAATTTATCAAGATTGATCTCTTTTTTTATATTAATGTCTTCTGGTTATGCCCAATATTTTACGAAATCCAATTTTTGTGAAATTCTCTTGTATGCTAACTTGTAATACAAACACAAGTCGAGTAAACATATAGAGCGCAAGTACCACCTGATACGAGACATCGTCAAGCGAGGAGAAGTTGTCATCGCCAAGATTGCATCAGCAGATAACTTGGCAGATCCTTTCACTAAGGCCCTTCCGGCGAAAGCTTTTGATCGGCATGTGGAAGGGATGGGAATCAGATGTCTGGCAACAAATATGGCAGCTTAGTCTTTTAGTATAAGTGGGAGATTGTTAGAGTCTATACTAAAAGCCTAGCTTTTGTAAACATTTATTTTTGAAATAAAAGAATCACATTGGTAAAATGTCTATATTTATTTTTTGAAAATAGTTGTTCAATTCATTTATAAGGTAGATAACATGGTGTGTGGTGTCACACACAGAAGATCATGTTATCAGCTCTTTATAAATTATAAACAGTTGCTCACGACTAAGATAGAAAGGAACAAACCATTGGAATAGTCATAGTGTAATTAGGTATTAGTTTATCTTGACTAATAAATTACACTAGTACACTCTAAGTGTATTGAGTAGGACCATTTTAGGTAAGTTCTTTTTATACTGACTTAATAAAAGAACTAGACCTTAGTTATTATGGAAGTGTGTGCTTTTAATCCTAATATAATAACAAGCATATATATTTAGTATCTATTTCTTTAACTTATCAAAGGGTGAGATTTAGCTCGATAAATCAATAGGCCCAATAAGTTGGGAAATGATATTACTTATAGTGTGTGTTGTTGATTATAGAAGGAAACTGTATCCTAGTTATCTAGGTTGAGAATGTCCCCAAGAGGAGCTCATAAGGATTGGCATGTTAAACCCTATAGGTGGACTTAGTCCGACATGACAATGAAGTTGAGTGATACTACTCTTGGAGCTTGATATTAATTAAGTGAGCTGTCAGTAACTTACTTAATTAATGGGCATTCGTTATCTTAAACACAGGGAGACTAACACACTCATGGTAAGAAGGAGCCCATAATGTAATTTGGGATTGGTGCGGTAGTGCAACAATAACTCTCTAGTGGAATGAGTTATTGTTGATGAACTTGAGCTGTGTGTTCGGGGCAAACATGGGATACTCAAGCTCATCGGAAGGCCAAATCCAATTTCTCCTCTAGGTCCCTGTCATAGCCTCATTAGTGCCTTATAGACCACTCATTAAAAGCCCTTCTTGGTGTCCAAGAAAGGAGGCCGGCCCATTGCTTGGTGACCAAGCAATGGCTGGCCACCATCTCATCTTTGGGGCCGACCCTATTGCATGGTGACCAAGCAAGTAGGGGCCGGCCAAAATAAATTCAAATAGGAGGGGTGTTTTGAATTTTTAAAATCTTCTCTTTGTAGAAAACTATAAGTTTTAAAAGAGAAATTTTAATTTTTAAAAAACTTTCCTTATTTGAATTAGGCCACATGGTTTAATAGAGAGTTTTAAAAGTTTTAAAACTTTCCATTTTTAACCATCCTCATGGTTTTAGGAAAAAGGAAAAGAAGTTTTAAAATTAAAATTTACTATTCATGTTAAAAAAGGAAATTTTTGAAGAGATGTTTTGAATTTTAAAACATGGTTTTAATTTTTAAAACTTTCCTTTTTTAACATCCACTTTTAGAAAGAGAGCTTGTAAAATTTTATAAGAGATTTTCTTCTTTTATAAAATTTTATAAAAAATATTTTCTTCCTTTTTAAGGGGGCCGGCCTGTAACGCCCCGGCCCTTTGGCCTCTTGGGCAACCCTTGTGATGGCCCAACTGGTGGCCCTTATGTCGTCGGCCCATTTGGCGACCTCTCATGTCGTCAACTGACGACCCTTTGGCCGTGTCGTTACTCACTAGGACTTTCCACCTCTAGCAGTGGATTTTTGCCTCCCCCAGGATTCGAACTCTAGACCTCCAGGTTTAAGTACTAGAGTTTATGAATCCTTGTAGCCAAGTGGGTGGTGCTCACTTGGCTACTAGGATTCATAAACTCTCACTTGGCTGCCAGGATTCATAAACTCTAGTACTTAAGCCTGGAGGTCTAGAGTTCGAATCCTGGAGGTCGCCAAATGGGTCTACGACATAACGGCCGACGGTCGAGGACCCGAGGGTCGCCAAATGGGCCGCTAAATGGCCGCCAAATGGATCGGGTCGTTACAATAAAAGGCGCTTTTATTGAACGACTGTACGACCGTTCCTCCTTTCAGGCCGGCAGCTGGCCTTTCATTGTAATGCGTATCTGGTCGTCGAGGCGACCAACATTTACTCACTGAACACTCACGGTTTTGCCTCGGATTGAACTCTAGACCTCCGAGCTTAAGTACTAGGAGTTTAGTGACTCAGCCAAGAGAGGCACTCATGCTGCCGAGATTCATAAACCAGTCTTAATCGGTGAGGTCCGAGCTTGGGAGGCAAAACTGGTCTGGAAAGCATCGTAGTGAAGTTGTACTATGGCTGGCATTCGCTTTAAATCAATGTTGTCAATGGCTACAAGTGGAGCAGCTAAAGAGCCCAAATAATACATTGCGGGTGCCCAAGCAAGGTGGTCGGCCAAATAAATAAAAAAATAAAATCATCATCTATTGATTTGGTGATTGATTCAATCAAGAGGAAAGAAAAGGAAAAATAAAAGGGAAAAGGAAAAAACTAGAGGGAGATTTTAATTTTTGTAAAAATTCTTCCCTTATTTGCCTTGGGCAAGTAACATAAAAGAAGGGGTGAGGAGGCCTTATGAGAAACAACTCTTATTCTTTTGCTTGGTGATCCTCTTGGTGTGGCCAACCCTCTCCCTTCTCCCTTTCCCTTTGCTCTCTTTTGCTATTTGTTGGTGGTGGCTGAATATTAGAAGAAGGAGAAGAAAGCTTTGGGTGGTGTTCATCTTGGAGGATCGTCACCCACACGATGTCCAAGGCGAGGCGAGGAATACGGCAGAAGATCTTGAGGTTATTAGCTTGCAAAGAAAAGGTATAATTAGCAATTGTTTTCCGCATCATGCTAGTTATTTTTCTTTGTATGAATTCCAAACACAAGAGGCATTAGATCTAGTTTTTCAATTAGAAATTCGTGTTTGTGTTTTTCTTTGTTTTTCGAATTTGTGATTCGATTGTTCTTTTTGGTTAAACCTAGAGTTATATAAGGAAATTAAATATTAGCTTTCCTTAAAAGGCTTTGTCTAGGCGGTGGTGGATGCTCCCATACCCAAGAAGGCCATGAGCCTCGCCATGCAGTCCTGGAAGCCAATTTTGGAAATTAATAGTTAATTGAATTTATAACGTAGGTGGATTTGGATCAATAGTGTTAAGTTCCGCTTGTGATCCAAGTCTAAACCATTAAGAACAGATAAATTAAATTTGGAATAAATGATGTTAAGTTCCGTCTGCGATTCCTAATTTAACTTCTAAAGAACACAATAGGGTTATTTAAGGAAAGGTTCGAAACTTGTACAAAAAATTTTGTACAGTGGAACCGGTACAATTTTCCTAAGACTAACCAACAACTATTACACGTTGTATTCACTCATCAGTGGCTTGCTTATAACTATCCTTGTATCATTTAATGCTTCACGTTGTCATAGCTAGTCAGCATATAAGGAAGATTTGGCATGCATAGCTATTACTTTCAAAGTTTAATTTAAATTTTATACTTGATCAAGATAAAATTAAATTTCACCGACTCGTCCCGTTGCATTTAATGTGTTATCTGGAAATGATTTTTCACTTCCTACAATGGTGTTTATGTCTACCACAAACTAGTTGCTTCAACGTGGATGTCATGTTCTGTGTTCATGAGCTTGATCATTATTCATGAGTCCAATTGAATTTACCACTTCATGAAATGACAACATACTTAATAAATAAAATAGGAATAATATATAAAAAATTAATTAATTGGGTGATTAAAATTAACTAGCATTAGCTGTTACATCATGTAGCAGCTAATTAGGAGTAAGATAACAAGGTACCTATAAAATACATTTATACGTTTACATGAGAAATTATTTTCAATAAATTTACATTTCGAAGCATCGTATTTGAACGGTGTTCAGATCCCCCACGATCGCTTACATTGCTCTCAATGTACAGAGTGGTGTGAACATCAACCATCTTATATTATTTTACACCTCCCTCGCTTCCTTTGGTCGTGGCTGGGAAAAGTTTTTCGAGGCGATCATTCTCTCCCTAATCCACTCCATGAGGGGACTAACCTCCTCATCATACACACATCAGGGATAGACGCTAATGGTCGCTTTAAAGAAATTTCTTTACAGACATGAAAGCTTTCACTAGACAGTGGAAGGCAATAAGACCACTTTATCCTTCCCCATATGGGAGCAAGATACACTTCAAGATTTACAGTGGATGGCATGAAAAAATTGATGAAGGTGGTGTCAAGAAAATGTCGTCATTCCATAATAAGCTACTCATTTCCATTGGGATGTCATGACCAAAGCCACCCTCTGTTATATAGGGACACTACGGCGATATACAATTCTATCACAAAATAGGTGTATTCACAAGCCCACAATTTCCCTTCTGACAATGCAGGATTTTACCAGGAGAGGTAGTCATGGGTCATGATTTATGACAGATATGACTAACCATATGGGTTATGACAGCTATGAGTGGTCATTTTATCGACGATGAGAGAGTAATGAACCAGATTTAGTAGGTTGCCATTAATTTATTTATGTGTCTCCATAAAATCATTATTTTCAATTTATATAAGTGACCATTGAATTATTAATCAAGATTAGGGCTTGTTACCTGCATCTGTAGTAGTTGCAAGCCTGCAACACATTGTAGTAGCTCTCGTCTCTGGAATAGCTGCTTTAATTTGTATCAGCTAACTGAAACATAGTGTAGCAGCTACTCTTGAGAAGCTGCTACACATTGTAGCAACTCGAGCGGATTATATGCTACAGGTTGTATCCTTGATTATCTTTATTGGATGTCTCGATTGTTAAATAGGTAATTAATTCCATAGGTAGCTGCTACAATGTTGTAGAGCTACTTGGAATGATAGCTGCTATAAATCTATAGCAAGCAGCTAACTCAACGGTTAGCTGCTACAATATTGTAGAAGTTAGGGTCAAGTATGATAGCTACTACAAATCGGTAGAGTGTCGTATGTATATGCTACCTTGCCTATAATTAGAGATTAACTGTTATAATAGAATATTCACAAACATTTCCATTCCTTTTCTATACATCTGGTTTACTATTTTGATTTTTACGCAAGGTAAGGTATACTAAAATCATCACCTTTTTCCAAAAATAACGAGGATTGTTTGAATTTCTGCTGCTACTCCGATTTCTATGCTATTATTCTATTAATGATCTGAGATGGCTTGCATAATAACTCTCTCTATGTTGTAGCAGCTATAAATTGATAACTGCTACATTATGAAGTCATATGTTGTAGTAGTTTCCGACCCCAAGCTACTATAACATCAACTTAAAAACCTGCTGTCAGAAGCCCAGCAGTGGATACGTGAATACAACTATTCCCACATGTGATTTTTATTTGGATTAAAAAAATGAGCTTGTACACATTTTATCAACTTAATGTATAAAGAGCTGTTACACAATGTAGCGGCTTCCCAAGAGTAGCTGCTGCACTGTGTAGCAGCTACTTCGGATTAGCTCCTACACTATGTATTAATAACTCAATGGTCAGTTATATAATTTAAATAGCGTGGAAATCTGAGTTGAATGAGTGACTGTATATTAGCTGCTACACGCTATTGTAGTTAGAAAGAGGGATGGTGATGAAAGGAATTTGTATGGAAAAATGATTTTCTTATAACCAAAATTTAGGTTTATGTGATATATCTCGGATTCTTATTGGAATAATAGCGTAAGATTTAGATTAGAAGGAAAACTATTTGTAATCAATAATAACCACTCACTGAGACTTTGGTAAACCTAGCCTCATAACACAACAGGCAAGGTGTTAGAGCCTACAATAATAGTGTCATACTTATAAGCCGCAATTTATCCAAATTCAAAAATATAGTTAAATAATAACTAGAATGTACCAACTATTGATGCTAAAACTTCTTCATAGGATTCGTCATCGTTGGTATTATCTTTGTCTGTAGTAGTTGATCTGGCAATCAATTCACAATTAATGGATACAAATCATTGATATGCTCAGCTAAATTTTTATTACAAATGCATAACTGATGGACGATACCCTTGCTGAAATAATGGACAGTTGCGCTTATCGTGCGAGACACCTCGGTGACCGCATCCATGACATAGCCTGGACTTTGAGGTTGACATCTCTTTTGAAGATTTTAATCTTTTCCCACAACCCTTTGCCCTTACTAAAGAAGGATCAACAATAGAGGGGGGCCCATCGATGCCTTTCTTCCTTTGACTTTGGTTGTCACATTTTCTACTAATGTTCAGCTCTTAAATTTTACTGTATATACAATCGAATTGGTCATCCAAAAAGTTTGTCCCCTCATCAGTCAAAGCTGCATCATCGATCACTATTGACGCTTTATAGGACAACCTCAAGTGTCTTGCCATCAATTTTGCATCTGGACTGTCGATGAAAGTTTGCTCACTAAACTCATAGATTGCCCCATCCTTGGCATTTCTTGTCCAACTGTTGAGTATGTACTTATCAGGTAGCAGAAACAATTGATTGATACAGAAAAAAGCTAACATATGCCTACATGGAATGCCCTCAAACTCAAATTTACTACAACTACACGATATGTAGTCTGTATGTTTGTTGTGTGTGAAGACCCTTGGTTTTGCAGATGAATCACTTTAAAAATTCATGACATGGCAACCCACTAAATCACCAACTATTGATTCTTGCTGCACATAATAACCATGACTCACACTCATTTCACTTTGAAAATCCAACCATTTCTTTTTGGTGTACACCCTAACCATTTGAGTTTCCATAGGCCAGTTTGTCTTAATCATTGGCTGCTCAACCATATCAATATTGTAACGACCTGGCCCCTCGGCCCCATTGGACGCCCCAAGGCGGCCCCTCGGTCGTGCCGTTACTCACTAGATCTTCCCACCCCTGGACAGTGGATTTTTGCCTTCCCTAGGATTCGAACTCTAAACCTCCATCCTGGGGAAGGCAAAAATCCACTGGCCAGGGGTAGGAAGATCTAGTGAGTAACGGCACGGCCGAGGGGCCGCCTTGGGGTGTCCAATGGGGCCGAGGGGCCAGGTCATTACAATAAAAAGGCGCCTTTTTATTGTAACGACCCGACCCTCTTAGCCCATTTGGTGGCCCATTTGGCGACCCTCGGGTCGTCGACCGTCAGCCCTTATGTCGTCGGCCCATTTGGCGACCATTTAACCACTACAACGTGAGCATATCTCAACATAAGATAGCATATCAGCATAAGTGAACAACAGCAAGAAGCAACGGCAGCATAAACATACCACAGCAGCATAAGTAAGTAATAACAATATAAGTAAACAGCAGCAGGCACAGTAATAAGTATATAACACAGATGGTCTCGCCACCTCTACCCACCGTGCCTCTCATGGGCGGATCAATATTTTTATTGTAACGACTCAATTTTTGGCCTCTTGTAGCGGACATGCCGACTGTTAATGTCGTCATTCGCGACCTTGCACTCTCTTACGTAATCAGCGACGATCTTACTGCAGCTAGGACTGGGACTTCCACCAGCGGATTTTGCCTCCCGGGTGAAACTCTAAACCTCCAGGTTACCATTCATCACAACTAATAGTTAAGCACGAGGTTTAGAGTTCGAAAAGAATACCAACGAAATTGAAAATCACGGTATCCAAATTCAGGGCACGCGACGGCGTCGACAACGATAGGTAGCACCGGTGAACCAAACAACCCACGATTCTATATCAGCAAAACTAGAAAGTCATCCGGTCACAAATATGTTCAACAACTAACTCATTGTGTCTTTGGTGTCGCAATGCTCTATTGAAATGGATGATAAAATCTATCAATGAGTTCTTATGTGATACATACTTCTTGAAAAATGAATGTGAGCTTTCAGATCGCTGACTACTTGACATTCCAGCAGAAAATACATGGCTAAAAAATAATGGGATCTGCCTTTGTCATAAATCATACATCAATGTTAACCAATCATTTTTCTCCAAGCCAGGACACCTCATAACTTCTTCCCATGACTTCTCAAATTCATCAGGGGTTATGGAGTTAACAATTACATCCTTTATGGTTTGAGAGTAGTTGTGAAACATCAGAGGGGGTAATTTATCAGGAAATTTATTGAGTATGTGCCACAAACAATATCGATGCACTATGAGAGGAAAAACTTGGGCAATGGCCTTCATCAATGCTGGATCCTGATTAGTGATGATCACAGTTGGTGGACCTTTAGGCATGACTTCTATGAACTTCTTAAGCAACCAAACAAACAACTCAGTTTTCTCATCACTTAGAAAGGCACAACCAAATACAATGCTCTAATGATGATGATTAACTCCTACGAAGGATGCAAAAATCAACCCATATTTGTTGGTATTATATGTGGTATCAAATACAATTGCATCACCAGAGATGTTGTATGCCCTCCTTGATACATGATCCACCTAGAAACACCTAGTGAATCTTTCTGTTGAATCAGTCTCATAATCATAGAAAAAGGTTGAATTCTTCTCTTCCTTAGTTGCAAATAACTCAATCAGTGTTTTGACATCAATTTCCTTTTGTTCATCCCTTAGCTCTTTCTCAAAGTTTCTAATATCCCGTTCTGTTCAACCTAGATGCTCAAGCCCTCTTGAATCTATCTCCAATAATCAAACTTATTGAGAAGTTGACACATTAGCCTCTAAAAACTGCTGCGTTAATACTTTCTTGGATTCAAAAACATGGCGATGTGAGCGAAGAAAATACACCTTCGAAGGAGTGGAGAGTGGATGATTATGACTTTCCATGAATTTTGTGACAATCCAATTTGGCCCGGTCTGTTCCTTAACAAGTGAAAGTTTTGACCTACATCCTGTCCTTACTTCACCATGTGCTCTTTCCTTTACAATGCCAACTTGTGGTTCTTTTTTTCATTTATCATCTGTATGTCCCTCTTGTTGGTTGCTACTCGGAATACTGTCCTAGTTCCCCTGTACAAAAATTTGTACAAGCATATAACTATCCTAGCTACCATGTGCTCTATTGAAGTTAAACTTGGATTGCAAATGATGCTTAACATTATTAATCCAAGTAGCTCTTCAGAAGTTAAACTTGGATTAGAAATGATACTTAATATTTTTAATCCAAGTTTAACCGATGTGATCTTCCTAAGTTAAACCATATTACAGAAGTTATCAAATATTTATTTCAAAGATTGGCTTCCAGGTTAAACATAGTGAGGCACTAGGCCTTCTTGGGTATGAGATCATCCACCACTTCCTAGACAAAGCCTCACAAAGAAATTGGATATTTAACTTCTTACAATAAACTATGTTTAACTATAGAGACCTCAATAGAAACACATTATCGAACCATGAAATTGAAAATTAAAATCGATAACAAAAATGATAACATAAAATCGATAACCTCTTGTGTTTGGTTTTTCAAAATCTAAACAAAAGACGAACTAGTTATGATGCGGAAAATAATAACTAGTTATACCTTTTATAGATTATAGACCTCTTGATCTTCTATTGTATTCCTCTCCTTCTCATGAACGTCGTGTGGGTGACGATCTTCCAAGATGAAATCCACTCAAGCTTCTTCCAAGGCTTCCAAGATCCGACCACCAAATAACCTCCAAGGGATGCTAGACAAGAGAGCTTCCTTCTCTTCTTCTTCTCCTTCAAGCAACCGACCACCAAGAGATCTCCCACAATTGATGCCTCCGGCCTCCAAGAGTGAAAACAAAAGGAGAGAAGAGAAAGAACAAGGGCCGGCCGCCAAGGAAGAATAGAGAGGAATAGAAGATGTATTATTAGGTGAGGCACCCCCTCTTTCTCTTTTGTATTCATTGGTCTTGTCAAAAAAGAAAAGTTTTATAACAAAAAATAAAACTTCCTTTTCTCCCATGACATGGCCGGCCACAAGCTTATGCTCCAAGCAAGGAAAGATTTTAAACAAAATTAAAATCTCTCTTTTAAAATCCCTTTTGTGGATAATTATAAAAGGAATGTTTTATAAATTAAAATCTCTCTCTCTCTTTTAAATCCTTTTATGGATATCTATAAAAGAAAAGATTTAAAATAAAACATGGTTACAAAAAGGAAAGTTTTATAACAACAATTAAAATCTTTCTTTCACATTATAGATAACTACAAATAAGGAAAAATTTCAAATCTCTCTTTTATTCCTTTGTAGAAAGCTATAATAGGAAAGATTTTAAAATTTAAAAACTCTCTTTTAAAACCATCATAAAAGGAAAGTTTATAACAAAATAAAAACTCCTTTTATTTCCTTTTATGACTAATCTAAAAAAGGAAAGTTTTATATTAAAGTCATCCTTTTAAATCCTTTTTATGGATCTCTATAAAAGGAAAGATTTTACAAAAAATAAAACTTCCTTTTCTTCTTGTGTGTGGTTGGCCCCTTGCTTGGGCACCAAGCAAGGCTTGGGCTCCAAGCTTAGCTTGGCCGACCCCTTGATTGGTCTCCAACCAAGGCTTCGCCGGCCCTAGCTTGGGTCTTAAGAAGCTAGGCTTTTGGGTGGATATAAGGCTTTATATAAGAGGCTACAATAGGGACCTAGAGGAGGAATTGATTTTGGTCTCCCGATGAGCTTGAGCTTCCTGTGTTCGCCATGAACACCCAACTCAAGTTCATCAATAATATCTCATTCCACTAAAGAGTTATTATTGCACTACCGCACCAATCCCATATTACAATATGGGCTCCTTCTTATCATGAGTGTATTAGTCTCCCTGTGTTTAAGATATTGAATACCCACTAATTAAATGAGTTACTGACAACTCATTTAATTAATATCTAGATCCAAGAGTAGTATCACTCAACCTTATCGTCATGTCGGATTAAGTCCACCTGCAGGGTTTACATGACAATCCTTATGAGCTCCTCAAGGGGACATCATCAACCTAGATTACTAGGACATAGTTTCATTCTATAATCAACAACACACCATATAAATAATATCATTTCCCAACTTATCGGGCCTATTGATTTAACAAACTAAATCGCACCCTTTGATAAATTAAAGAAATAAATATTAAGTATACATTCTTGTTATTATATCATGATTAAGAGTACACACTTCCATAATAACAGAGGCTTTGTTCTTTTATACAGTTAGTATAAAAAGAACCTACCTCGAATGGTCCTTCTCAATACACTCAGAGTGTACTAGTGTAATTTTATAGTCAAGATAAACTAATACCAAATTATATTACAACCACTCCAATGGTTTGTCCCATTCTATCCTGGTTGTGAGCTGCTATTTATAATTTATAAGAAATTGATAACATGATCTTCTGTGTGTCTCCTCACACCATGTTATCTATAATATAAATTAAATGGACAACTACACTTAGCATAAATGTAGACATTTGACCAATGTGATTCTTATTTCAAAATAAAAGTTTATATAAAAAGCTAGACTTTTAGTGTACACTTTAACAATCTCCCACTTATACTAAAAGACTATGCTGCCATAAATGTTGCCATACATCTGATTCCCATCCCCACAACCTATCGATCAAAAGCTTTCGCCGGAAGGGCCTTAGTGCAAGGATCTGTCAGGTTATCTGCTGATGCAATCTTGGCGACAACAACTTCTCCTCGCTTTACGATTTCTCGTATCAGGTGGTACATGCGCTCAATGTGTTTACTCGCCATATAGGCTCATGGTTCCTTCGAGTTTGCTGCTGCACCGCTATTATCACGATAAATTGTGTTGATTTTGGGTAAAACCTGGAATGACATTTGATCCTGTCTGAGAAGCTTGACAAAATGGAAAGTTGGGGAGAAAACCTACTGCTGATGAAGAGTAATACCTGACTGAATTCTGATCCGAGAAACCTAAAGTGGATCGGGGAAGATGAAATCACAGAATGCCCTCCTCCTACGAAGATTCAATGACGAGAGAGAAATATGACCGAAGAAAATCGAGATCCGGAGCTTCCAAGGCTTCCTGCGCACAAGAGACCAACCAACACTATCGTTAGTGACCTAAGAACGGGGTGGGAATCCTTGCCTAGGCCCTCCGATGCTCAAGTTAGTGATCTCTCTTTTTGTGGAAGAAGGAAGAAGAAGAAAAATAGTAGTTGAGAATTAGGGTTTGTGAGTGCGAGCAGTAATGTGAACTTACCTGCCCAACGGAGAGGATTCCCCTTTTTATACCACTTCATATAACCTCCGTAGTCATGAAGTGGACCCCGGTTTGTTAGAGTTTGTTATGAGATGACGTAAGCCATGTACTTGCTCAAAATAACTTTTAAGGAATCTTCTAGGTACCCTCGATGTACCCTTTTTGTCGTCTAGTACCTGCAGAAAATTCTAGAAGCATTCTTCCTGCCAAATTAGTCAACCTGTTATACAATCATATGAAGAAGATATTTTCATAAGATATTCATAAATATCCCCAAAATGTTCATTCTTGTCCTGTTCTATGAGTTATACTTTATCACCCTTGCCCAGTTGTCCTGTTTTTACTATGTCATGGACAACCCGATATTATACTATGTTTTGTGTTGGTCAGGATTGATCCGAGGCTTCATACAGGTGGATTATTATTTTTATTTAACATAGGTCCTCATCTCCCGATAATATATTATGAATCTCGTACGGTCTTGTATTTGCTTATTCCCGGACGATTATATGCGTACACCCGATATTAATCTAGACTCACATGTGTTAACTAAGACAATCCCACCTGACGTTGGTCTTTCTTTTCTCAAGCATGTTATCTCGGTCGATCTTGGCCTATATCTACTTAAGCCTGCCATCCCGGCCTATATTCTCTTAAGCGTGTTATCTGGGTTGATATTGGACTATACTTCTCAAGGTATTACCCGGTCGGGATTGACCTACCTCTCTTAAGGTATATCTCGGCCGATATTGGGCTATACTTCTCAAGGTATTTCTCGGCCGGTATTGGACTATCTCTCTTAAGGTATATCCCGGTCGATATTGGACTATCCTTCATCAAGGTATTATCTGGCTAGGATTGGCATACCTCTCTTAAGGTATATCCCGGCCAATATTGGACTATCCTTCATCAAGGTATTATCTGGCCGGGATTGGCCTACCTCTTTTAAGGTATATCCCGGCCGATATTGATCTATCTTCTTAATTCTGCTATCTCCTTTCCCTTTTTCACTAGAGACTTGCTAAACCTAACCCATATTACTACCCTTCCCTTCAAGTCTAGTCGAAGGAGGTGTAGCCGATTGACTAGACACAAGTCTATTTTTGTTTCTTTACCTGTCTTTACCCGTGACTCTGCCATGGCCACTTCTTCCCCTGCATGGTTCCTTTCGTGCGCTTCTGACCTTATAAAGCCAGAGGAGGTGGATTTACAAGTGAGCTATGGTTTTCCTTCCTATATAATTCGCCCTACCCCACAGGATAGCCCACACCTTCCTCCTCTGGGGTGTATATCTATCTTTCGGGACTAAGTTTTATAAGGTTTTCAATTCCCTCTTCATCCATTTTTCTCTGATGTTAGTATCTACTTTAAGTTTCCCCTTAATCAATTTATTCCTCAGTCTTTTTCTATCCTCATGGGTTTTGTTGGGGTGTCTAGACTGCTAGATTTTCCTCTATCCCCTCATCATTTTCACCACTTCTTCATTACGCACCAAGTAGATATCGGTGTCTTCAAATTTCAGTCTCGCCCTAAGGCTGTTTTGTTCAACCGAATTCCTCCTCAAGGGGAATGACGTCACAAATTTTTCTTTATGCATCTCCCTTCTTCTCCTCCTTTTTCTATCCAATGGATATATGATCTCCCTCCAGTTCCTAGTACTGACAATTTCCTTAATGATCCCTCTGTCTCTTTCGCTTTATCCAAACTAAAGAGGGCAAAATTCAGCTTACTATCCTTGATTGTGGAGGGCTTGATGTTTCCCTTTGGAATAAGTAACATCGACACTCCCCTGAATGTCTCTTTTGGTATGTCTAAACATTCTGAACTATGTTTATGAGTTGGTTGCTAATCATCCTCTATAATGATGCCCAATTCTTGTGTTTCAGTTGATGCTCTTCTACCGGCTTTCATGTATAAGAACACTACTATGACTAAGTCTTTTCTAAATAATTTGGGAGAAAAATGGCTACAGGCTCGTCGAGCTAATCTTACTTCCTCTACCCTGGGTTTGTTGTCTAAAGAAGAGCAAGAAGCAGAAGCAGTTGCAGGAATAGAAGAGGAAGAGGAACAACCTTTTATTACCTTAATCAAGAAACCCAGGCTTACTGAGGATGTTCCTTTTAGCGACATCTTTGTTACCTTTGTACAAACCCCCTGTAACGCCCGCCCTCCCTGCTAACCCTAAGGGACGGGGCTACGATACTCTACGTACATATTACAGCGGAAGACTTAAAATAATTTTTTTTAGATTAATAAAAACTTTTCTTTTGTTTTCATATCCGAATTACACTAATATGGTTTCCATAACATGATAACAAGAGGAATAGAAACATAACATCAAGTCACCCATTTAGTACTACAATTTATGAAACCAAAGCATAATTCTTAAAAGTTCTTAAAGCAGGTTCTTATTTGGTTACCTAGCCACCGCCACACACATCTCCTTGCCTCTCCTGCTGCTCCTTTAGCTTATCCAGCTTTTTCCTTTATCTGTGGTACAAGGAAAGTAAGCTATGAGAACTCATGGCTCAGTAAGTTCCTTTCCTACTCACTAAAACCGAAAATCATCACATGATCAAAGAATATCTCAACATAACATGATCTCAACTAGTCATGGCATAACATATCATACTCTTTAAACATATCATGCAACATAACAAAATCATAACTAGTCATGGCATATCATCTCTTAAAGCATAGCATGATACATAACATATTCATATCTAATCATGGCATATCATAGCATCATCATAAGGTAGCATGGCATATCAAGCATAGCATGAAACATAACATACTCATATCTAATCATGGCATATCATAAATCATAGCATCATCACAACATGATCATAAGGTATATGCAATATGATTTTGAAAACATGTATCCGAAAAACATGTATATGTCTCATGATCTTTAAAATCATTTCTTCTTACATATATACTTGAACATAATATCAACATATTCAGGGCCCCGGCTTGTACCATGCATACATAACATAAATGCGCGCGTCCTAAGTATATCCAAGGTAGCAAGTCTTGAATCATACTAGGAACTAGGTCAAGATCACAAAGCATGGCCTAGGGGCATACTTTAAGAGTCCATCCCTTATCAGCCTAGATCACAAAGCAAGGCCTAGGGACGTACTAAGGAGCCCATCCCTTATTAGCCTAGATCACAAAGCAAGGCTTAGCCTAGATCACAAAGCAAGGCCTATAGACTGATTAGGAGTCCACCCTTGGTACAAGCATTACAAAGTAAAGTAGCATGTATAAAAATGCATCATTTAGTCACATAGCATAGCATAAAAGTATGCATCACTTAGGCATACATTATGTCATAAAAGTATGCATCACTTAGGCATACATCATATCATAAAAAGTATGCATCACTTAGGCATACATCATGTCTTAAGAAAGTATGCATCACTTAGGCATACATCATATCATAAAAAGTATGCATCACTTAGGCATACATCATGTCTTAAGAAAGTATGCATCACTTAGGCATACATCATATCATAAAAAGTATGCATCACTTAGGCATACATCATGTCTTAAGAAAGTATGCATCACTTAGGCATACATCATATCATAGAAAGTATGCATCACTTAAACACGTAGTATATCATTAAAGCATGCATATTTCTATCCACATAGCATATCATAAAAACATGCATATTCTGAGCACATATCATATCATTAAAGCATGCATATTTCTACTCACATAGCATATCATAAAAGTATGCATATGCTAAGCACATAGCATATCATTAAAGCATGCATATTTCTAAGCACATAACATATCATTAAAACATGCATATCTCTATCCACATTTCATATCATAAAAAGGTATAAATCACAAGCATACATGGTTAAGCATAAGGGTGTATCATGTGATTATACTATCATAAGAAACATGGTAACATAGTTAACTTGGGTTCTAAGCTTCCTAAACCCTTGGGTTCCTATCATGGCCGAACCCCCTTAGGTCTCAATTTAGGTATAAATAACCTCCAAGCATGTGGAACCTAAATTATCATTACATGAATTTCATAGGAAGCATTATAAGTATGATTTACTTGGTTTCTAAGTTCTCTAAGTCCTTAAACGCATATGGACGAACCCTATCAGTATATAAACAAGGTCCCAAATGTCAAGAAAGCATGGAAACCTTAAACCATATTTATAGCTTTTTTTCCAAGTAACATAGTAAGCATATTGAGCTAGTTCCTAAGTCCTTCAAGCCCTTAACATATGTCATGGTCAAACTTTTAACAAGTGTTCATTAGGGCTAAAAACAAACATACAAGCATGTGAACTTGAACTAACATCATGTATGAATTCATAACAAGACATTATACAACATGTATGGCCGAAACTTACCCTAGCCTCAATTAGGTCATTAAACAACATATCGCATGGGAACTTTGTCTTTCTACTTATCATATTCCATGTAAAGTGACATAATCATATTTAATTCTTGTTCTAGGGTTTCTAGGGCATCTATTCCTTCATGGCCGAAACATACAATGGTCCATTTAGGTCATGGAAAAATTATACAAGCATGTGACACAATCAACACATTATCCTATTTTCATAAGAAGCACTTTTAACACATTTGGTTTCATTTCTAAGGCCTCAAGGTCTTTTAAACCCTACTTGGCCGAAACTCAACAGTATGTAAACTTGCTTCAAATAGCCTAAAAGCATAAGAAATCATACAAGTTTCATAGCATGTATAAAGACAAGCATAATAAACATACATGTGAATTGTGTCTTAGGCTTCCTACGTTTCTTTCCCTTTTTCTTTTATTTTTCCTCATGGCCGAAACCTACCAATCTTTAAACTAGGTTTTAAGTGGCCTAAAGCATGGAAAACCTAAGTAAGTTTAATGGCAAAAATTACTAAGAACATCATATACAAAGTTGGTTCATAAACAAGCTAGGACCCTTGTGCTCTTACATGTCATATATCATGTAACTAATTTTCTATACTCAATTTAAACATAAGAGCATTAAACAACTTTCATATCATAATATCACAGAGGTCTTGAGCATATTAGAATTTTGTTTAAGCTTTTCTAAACTATCCATCTTATCATAGCCGAAAATCTCAAATAAGAGTTCATGAATTTCTAGCAATGTTCAACATGCAATTCTTTACGAGAACTCTATATTCTATCTTACAAACATGGTTACTTAAATTTAAAGGTCTACCTAACCCTAAGCCCTTTCCTTGGCCGAAACGTATGAATGGATTTCCTTTGGTTCCAAGTAACTTTCAAGCAAGAAAACCAATAAAAGACCCTTAGTTGTTCATAGAGGAATTCTTGTACTAGTTTGGTTAAACAATGTTTTCTCTAACCTCTTTAAAATATTTTTGGCCGAAATTCTAGGGTTAGATACTCCTCTGATCAAGCATCATTTAGGTATAAAAATATGAAGAAAATCCTTCCTACATAGCATAGAAAACATATCATGAAATAAGGACTTGTTTAAACCTTCCTAGATTTGAAAACCCTTTCTTTAGCCGAATATTCTTAAATTCTTTCCTAGGTTTTCTAATCCTCATAAAATCTGAAAATCACATAAAAAGACTTGTACCATAGGTGAGGGGAAGCTTACATCCTTTTCGCTTGTGGATCTAAGGTATAGTGATGGAAGAAGTAGCCTCTTCTTCTAGTTCCTTTCCCTTGATTCCCTTGCTAAGTCCTCCTTGTATCTTTAGCTTTCTTAGGAGAAACCCTTAGCTTTGGGGCCGAAGATGGAGGAGAGGGAGTGGGTGTTCTTGTTGGTTGCTACTCGGAAAACCTAGAGGTTCCACTGTACAAAAATTTTGTACAAAGGTCTGAACCTTTTCCTAGCTACCATGTGTTTCTTTTAAATTAAATTTTGGATCGCCTGCGGAACTTAACACGTTTGATCCAAAACTTAATCTATTCGTTCTTTTAGGTTTTGACTTGGGTCTCCTGCAGAACTTAACACGTTCGACCCAAATCACCTTAAGTTATTAATTTCATTAAATATTAATTTCCATAATTGGTTCCCAGTACTGACGTGGCGAGGCACATGGCCTTCTTGGATATGGGAGCAACCACCACCGACTAGACAAAACCTTTTATAGAAAGGTAATATTTAATTTCCTAAAATAACTTTAGGTTAACCGAAAAGAACAATCAAATCACAAGGAAAAGAAAAAACAAAAGAACACAACATCGAAAAACATATTCAAAATTCTAGAATCGTAAGCCTCTTGTATTTGGTATTATTTCCATAAATAACTAGCATGATGCGGAAAGGAAAAACTACTAGTTATACCTTCTAAAAGACCTCTTGATCTTCTACCGTATTCCTCTTCTAACCTCGGACGTTGTGTGGGCAACGATCTTCCGAGATGAGAACCACCAAGCACCTTCTTCTTCCTTACAAGTTTCGGCCACCACAATTCTCCAAGAGAAGTAGAGGTCCGCCCACCACCACCAAGCTCAAGGGATGCAAGAAACAAAACCACCTTTTCACCTTCTTCTCCTAGCTAGAACCGCCACCATCAAGAGCTCCAAGAGAGGTTGCCGCCATAAGAAGAAGAGAAGAGGAAGAAGCTAGGGCCGGCCACCAAGGAGGAAAAGAGAGGAGAAGAATAATAGAGTTGATCACCCATGAAGGCACCTCTACCCCTCTTTTATAATCCTTGGTCTTGGCAAATAAGGAAATTTAATTAAAACTTCCTTAATTCTTTTCCATGAAAAGAAAAATTTATTTAATTAAAACAATTTTCCTATTCTCAATTTACATGGCGGCCACCATCAAGCTATAAACAAGGAGAGTTTTAATTAAAACTTCCTAATTTGTCTCAGAAATTTATAAAAATTTCTCCAATAATTTTCCTTCATGGTGGTTAATAAAAGGAAATTTTATAAATTAAAATTCTTCTTTAAACATGTGGATAATTTCCAAAAGGAAAGTTATCTCTTAAAATTAAAATCTCTTTTCAATCTACAAATAAGGAAAGATATCAAATCTTTTCTTAATCTTTTATAGAAACTAATAAAAGAGAATATTTAATTTTAAACTTCTCTTTTAAATTATTATCATGGTTAAAAGGAAAGTTTTCTTAAAATAAAATCTCCTTTCAATCTACAAATAAGGAAAGATTTCAAATCTTTTCTTAATCTTTTTAAAAGCTTTTAAAAGGAAAGATTTAATTTTAAACTCTTTTAAAACTATGATATCCACATAAGAAATAATTTTAATAAAAATTCTTTTTAATATGATGTGGGCCACCTAAGCTTGGGCTCCAAGCTATTGGCCGACCACCTTAAGACCAACCTTTAGGCTTGGCCGGCCCTAAGCTGAGCTTCAAGCTTAGCTTGGCCGGCCCTATTGGTTGGGTAAGAAGGTGGGTATGTGGTGGGTATAAATCTCTATATACAAGAGGCTACGATAGGGACCGAGAGGAGGAATTGGTTTTGGTCTCCGATAAAATTAAGCATCCGTGCTCGCCCGAACACACAACTTAATTTTATCAATAATAATTCATTCCACTAGAGAACTATTATTGAACTACTGCACAATCCCAAATTACATTTTGGGCTCGTTCTTATCATGATGAGTGTGTTAGTCTCCTGTGTTTAAGATGTCGAATGTCCACTAATTAAGTGAGTTACTGACAACTCATTTAATTAATATCTTAGTCCAAAAGTAGTACCACTCAACCTTATCATCATGTCGGACTAGGTCCACCTGCAGGGTTTAACATGACAATCCTTATGAGCTCCTCTTGAGGACATTATCAACCTAGTATCTCTAGGACACAGTTTCCTTCTATAATCAACAACACACACTATAAGTGATACCATTTCCCAACTTATCGGGCTTATTGATTCATCGAACTAAATCTCACCCATTGATAAATTAAAGAAATAAATATCAAATATATGTGCTTGTTATTATATTAGGATTAAGAGCACACACTTCCATAATAACCGAGGTCTTTGTTTCTTTATAAAATTAGTATAAAAGAAACGACCTCAAATGGTCCTACTCAATACACTCTAAGTGTACTAGTGTAATTATACAGTCAAGATAAACTGATACCTAATTACACTACGACCTTCTAATGGTTTGTTCCTTTCCATTTTGGTCGTGAGCTACTGTTTATAATTTATAAGATACTGATAACATGATCCTCTATGTGTGACACCACACACCATGTTATCTACAATATAAATTAATTGAACAACTACATTTATCATAAATGTAGACATTTGACCAATGTGATTCTTATTACTAGATAAATGTTTATACTAAAAGCTAGGCTTTTAGTATACACCCTAACAGTTCTCGGTGAGGAAGAGGGAGGATGAGGAAATGAGAGAAAAATAACTTTCTCTTTTCTTGCTCCCTTTTATGTTAAGGGGGAAGAGGTAGCAAAATTGATTTTTGCTTTCCTTCTCCCTTAACCCATTTTCTAATTTTCTTTTATTTATTTTATTTCCTAATTTATTCTCACCATTCATGATGAAATAAGGGGGAATGAATCCTCTTAATTCCCTCTTTAAATTTTCGGCAAAATGAAGAGAGAAAGAGGGAGAGAAAGAAGGAAGGCAAGTTGTCCTTCTCTTGTTCTTTTCTTATTTTCTTTTGGCTAGCTTTTACTCTTACCTTTATCATGAGTTTCCCTCCTTTACTATCAACATCTTCTCTCTATCCCAATTGGTTTCTACTAATTAATTCTATGAAATATAATATAAGAGGTTCATGGTTCAATCCTTGACCTCCTGTTCTTTTTATTTCATTTTATTTCTTTTTGCTTCAACTCACTTCCTATTATTTTTCTAAGGAAAAATCCCACATTCATATATTTATCTTACAAGCTTAGTGGGTATTACAGTACCCCGTACCTCATAAAAAGTTCATCCTCGAACTTTAAAATAGTTGCATCAGGTGGCACTGAACTTTCGGCTGAGTGCATCGGCCACTTTGTTCGCCTTTCCTGGGTGATAAAGAATCTCGCAGTCGTAATCTTTAACTAGCTCAAGCCATCGACGTTGCCTCATATTCAGATCTTTTTGCGTGAAGAAATATTTCAGACTCTGATGGTCGGTATAAATCTTACACTGAGCTCCATATAAATAATGTCTCCATATTTTGAGAGCGAAGACCACGGCTGCTAGTTCTAAGTCGTGAATGGGATAATTCTTCTCATATTCTTTAAGTTGTCTAGAAGCGTAGGCAATGACTTTGCCATCCTGCATGAGTACAGCTCCAAGTCCTGTGATGGAAGCATCGCTGTACATATCGAAACCTCTATTGGTTTTCGGAAGAGTAAGAATCGGAGCACTGGTCAGTCTCCTTTTTAATTCCGCGAAACTCTTCTCGCAAGCTTCTGTCCATTCATACTTTGTATTTTTCTTGGTGAGGGCTGTCATAGGGGCTGCGATTTTGGAGAAATTCTCTACGAATTTCCTGTAATAACCTGCTAGTCCGAGAAAACTCCTGACTTCGCTGGCATTCCTTGGTCGGTTCCAGTTATTTACAGCTTTGATTTTACTTGGATCCACCATAACTCCATCTTTGGAAATGACATGACCTAGAAATATTACTCGGTCAAGCCAAAACTCGCGTTTGGAGAATTTTGCATATAGTTGTTTCTCTTGAAGGATCTGTAGTACAGTATTCAAGTGTTCAGCATGTTCTTCTGGGGTTCTTGAGTAGATAAGTATATCATCAATGAAGACGATTACAAATTTATCAAGATATGCCGTAAATACTCGATTCATCAGGTCCATAAATACTGCAGGAGCGTTGGTTACTACGAAAGGCATAACTATGAACTCATAGTGTCCATATCGGGTTCGAAATGTTGTTTTTGGTATATCATCTGGTTTCACCTTCACTTGATGATAACCGGATCGTAGATCTATCTTTGAGAAAATAGTCGCAACCTTCAGTTGATCGAACAGGTCATCGATCCGTGGGAGTGGGTACCGATTCTTGATCGTCACATTATTCAGTGCTCGGTAGTCTATACACATTCGCATAGACTCATCCTTCTTCTTTACGAATAGCACTGGAGCGTGACTAGGATGAATAAGTCCCTTGTCAAGTAATTCGGATAACTGTTCCTGAAGCTCCTTTAATTCAGCCGGAGCCATACGATAAGGTGCTTTTGAGATCGGCTGAGTACCAGGAATCAATTCGATTCCGAATTCTATCTCTCTGTCAGGGGCCAACCCTGGTAGTTCATCAGGAAATACTTTTGGATAGTTGCACACTACTCTGACATCTTCTAACTTCGGGTCTTTGACTTGATTGGTATCAACCACGTGCGCTAGAAACCCCATACATCCTTTATCTAACATCCTTTGTGCTTTAATAGATGACAATAACTTCTCCGTTCCTTTTGATTCCCCGTAAAATTCAAACTCTGGTTCATTTTCGGGTCGGAAAATCACTTTTCTTTTGCGGCACTCGATTGAAGCGCCGTACTTGCTAAGGAAATCCATGCCCAAAATTATGTCATAATCCTGCATATCAAGTACTATCAGATTGCAGTAGAGTTCTCTATTTGCGATCCGAATGAGTACTGCTTGCAGCATGTGGTCCGATGGCATAATCTCCCAGGATGGTAAGGTTGTTAAGAACGTGTCCTCTAGAGTTTAGAGTGGTATATCTAGCTTCTTCATAAAAGGTGTTGAGACGAACGAGTGTGTTGCCCCGGTATCAAATAATACTACAGCATACTGATTGTAAATAAGTAACTGACCTGTGACAATAGTAGAGGCGTTCGCCACGTCTTCCTTAGTAAGAGAGTAGACTCTGGCGTTCGTCATAATGGGAGGGGCCTCCAATCTTCCTTGGCTGATTGAAGTCCCTTCTATGGCATATGCATCTGGTGAAGCTGTGCAGGGGTACTCCTATTCTGGTTGTTCTGCGGAGGTAGTGCCTGAGACTGAGTAGGGCAATTTCTTGCCAAATGTCCTTCCTTTCCGCAGTTGTAGCACTTTCTGGTGCTTAGGAGACATACTCCAGAATGCATCTTTCCACATGTGGCACACTGAGGGTACTTGATCCGCTTATTGGCCGGGCCACCTTTGGATTTATTCCACTGTTTCCTCTTTCCACCGAGTTTCCTTTTCTGGTATTGTGCGATTTTTGTCCTCCGATCAGTGCTTGGTTCTTGCCCTTGTTCATTGCTTCTGATAGTGTTTGCATTAGCGGCTCCAGCTCCTCTGCAGCATCTGGTCTATTAACTCCGCCTACTTTCGGAGCTATCTCGGTTGGAGCATCTTTAACATTAACGGACACTTTCTTTTCGGTATGTACAGCCTAGAAGGCTTGTGAACCTCTTAATCGCTTCCATTAACGTGATCACCTTGTCCGAACTCGGTTGAACTCCATAATGCTTGTTGGTCACTCGCATATGGAAGAATTCCTAAGAACTCGTCTCAAAATCATCCCATTTGGTTTATTTGTCTTTCGCTTTACTCCGTCCCACCACATCCGGCATCTCCGTGAAGACGACAGCGCAGCATTTGACCTTCTCGTGTTCAGGCAATCCAATAATTCCATTATGTTCTCCACGGTTTTGAGCCAGTCTTGCGCAAATTCGAGAATGCTTCCGGCTTAAGCCTTTGCCATTCAACTGAGATAGGCCTCTTGTCGGACCATCGAGTAGGGTTGCGGGGACAGAATGCGGAGGGTCATGGGTACACGAGTAGTGGATTCACATGGTGGAGTGGGGTTGTGACCCATCAAGGTAGTGATCACTTGCTGCGATCACGATCGGAGGTCCGCTATCACGTGTCCGGATCCGGTGGAGTCACCGCTCCTTCGTTCGGTGCATTGCGTGTCCTAACCATGTTTATTTAAATAAGGACAAATGGACTAGTGTAAGTGGTTATCGTTTTTAGCCAATCTAACCTATTGTTTTGTTTCTATCTATTTGTTCTGGTATTATTCCTAACCTACCAATATGTAATCCTAATCTAATTTATAACTAAAAGTATAGAATAAAACATCAAACATAAGCAAGTAAAACATGAAACTAAAGCATAGACAACATAAGAAAAATAAGGAATATAATGACAAACAATATAACATAAGGAAATAAAGCATAAGTAATGTAGTAAAGAAAATGAAGCATAACAAGAAAGAAAATAAAGCATAAGTCATATAACAAGAAAAATTAAACATAAACATATAACAAGAAAATTAAACATAAGCATATAACAAGTAAATTTAGCATAAACATTCTTACTTGGAGCGGTAGGTAGGAGGCTTGATGTGTGTGTAGTGAGCTGGCAATAACTTGGCTCTGATACCAACCTGTAACGCCCGCCCTCCCTGCAAACCCTAAGGGACGGGGCTACGATACTCTACGTACATATTATAGCGGAAGACTTAAAATAATTTTTTCTTAGATTAATAAAAACTTTTCTTTTGTTTTCATATCCGAATTACACTAATATGGTTTCCATAACATGATAACAAGCGGAATAGAAACATAACATCAAGTCACCCATTTAGTACTACAATTTATGAAACCAAAGCGTAATTCTTAAAAGTTCTTAAAGAAGGTTCTTATTTGGTTGCCTAGCCACCGCCACACACATCTCCTTGCCTCTCCTGCTGCTCCTTTAGCTCATCCAGCTTTTTCCTTTATCTGTGGTACAAGGAAAGTAAGCTATGAGCACTCATGGCTCAGTAAGTTCCTTTCCTACTCACTAAAACCGAAAATCATCACATGATCAAAAAATATCTCAACATAACATGATCTCAACTAGTCATGGCATAACATATCATACTCTTTAAACATATCATGCAACATAACAAAATCATAACTAGTCATGGCATATCATCTCTTAAAGCATAGCATGATACATAACATATTCATATCTAATCATGGCATATCATAGCATCATCATAAGGTAGCATGGCATATCAAGCATAGCATGAAACATAACATACTCATATCCAATCATGGCATATCATAAATCATAGCATCATCACAACATGATCATAAGGTATATGCAATATGATTTTGAAAACATGTATCCGAAAAACATGTATATGTCTCATGATCTTTAAAACCATTTCTTCTTACATATATACTTGAACATAATATCAACATATTCAGGGCCCCGGCTTGTACCATACATACATAACATAAATGCGCGCGTCCTAAATATATCCAAGGTAGCAAATCTTGAATCATACTAGGAACTAGGTCAAGATCACAAAGCATGGCCTAGGGGCATACTTTAAGAGTCCATCCCTTATCAGCCTAGATCACAAAGCAAGGCCTAGGGACGTACTAAGGAGCCCATCCCTTGTTAGCCTAGATCACAAAGCAAGGCTTAGGGGCGTACTAAGGAGCCCATCCCTTATTAGCCTAGATCACAAAGCAAGGCCTATAGACTGATTAGGAGTCCACCCTTGGTACAAGCCTTACAAAGTAAAGTAGCATGTATAAAAATGCATCATTTAGTCACATAGCATAGCATAAAAGTATGCATCACTTAGGCATACATTATGTCATAAAAGTATGCATCACTTAGGCATACATCATATCATAAAAAGTATGCATCACTTAGGCATACATCATGTCTTAAGAAAGTATGCATCACTTAGGCATACATCATATCATAAAAAGTATGCATCACTTAGGTATACATCATGTCTTAAGAAAGTATGCATCACTTAGGCATACATCATATCATAAAAAGTATGCATCACTTAGGCATACATCATGTCTTAAGAAAGTATGCATCGCTTAGGCATACATCATATCATAGAAAGTATGCATCACTTAAACACGTAGTATATCATTAAAGCATGCATATTTCTATCCACATAGCATATCATAAAAACATGCATATTCTGAGCACATAGCATATCATTAAAGCATGCATATTTCTACTCACATAGCATATCATAAAAGTATGCATATTCTAAGCACATAGCATATCATTAAAGCATGCATATTTCTAAGCACATAACATATCATTAAAACATACATATCTCTATCCACATTTCATATCATAAAAAGGTATAAATCACAAGCATACATGGTTAAGCATAAGGGTGTATCATGTGATTATACTATCATAAGAAACATGGTAACATAGTTAACTTGGGTTCTAAGCTTCCTAAACCCTTGGGTTGCTATCATGGCCTAACCCCCTTAGGTCTCAATTTAGGTAAAAATAACCTCCAAGCATGTGGAACCTAAATTATCATTACATGAATTTCATAGGAAGCATTATAAGTATGATTTACTTGGTTTCTAAGTTCTCTAAGTCCTTAAACTCATGTGGTCAAACCCTATCAGTATATAAACAAGGTCCCAAATGTCAAGAAAGCATAGAAACCCTAAACCATATTTATAGCATTTTTTCCAAGTAACATAGTAAGCATATTGAGCTAGTTCCTAAGTCCTTCAAGCCCTTAACATATGTCATGGTCAAACTTTTAACAAGTGTTCATTAGGGCTAAAAACAAACATACAAGCATGTGAACTTGAACTAACATCATGTATGAATTCATAACAAGACATTATACAACATGTATGGCCAAAACTTACCCTAGCCTCAATTAGGTCATTAAACAACATATAGCATGGGAACTTTGTCTCTCTAATTATCATATTCCATGTAAAGTGACATAATCATATTTAATTCTTGTTCTAGGGTTTCTAGGGCATCTATTCCTTCATGGCCGAAACATACAATGGTCCATTTAGATCATGGAAAAATTATACAAGCATGTGACACAATCAACACATTATCCTATTTTCATAAGAAGCACTTTTAACACATTTGGTTTCATTTCTAAGGCCTCTAGGTCTTTTAAATCCTACTTGGCCAAAACTCAACAGTATGTAAACTTGCTTCAAATAGCCTAAAAGCATAAGAAATCATACAAGTTTCATAGCATGTATAAAGACAAGCATAATAAACATACATGTGAATTGTGTCTTAGGCTTCCTACGTTTCTTTCCCTTTTTCTTTTATTTTTCCTCATGGCCGAAACCTACCAATCTTTAAACTAGGTTTTAAGTGGCCTAAAGCATGGAAAACCTAAGTAAGTTTCATGGCAAAAATTACTAAGAACATCATATACAAAGTTGGTTCATAAACAAGCTAGGACCCTTGTGCTCTTACATGTCATATATCATGTAACTAATTTTCTATACTCAATTTAAACATAAGAGCATTAAACAACTTTCATATCATAATATCACAGAGGTCTTGAGCATATTAGAATTTTGTTTAAGCTTTTCTAAACTATCCATCTTATCATAGCCGAAAATCTCAAATAAGAGTTCATGAATTTCTAGCAATGTTCAACATGCAATTCTTTACGAAAACTCTATATTCTATCTTACAAACATGGTTACTTAAATTTAAAGGTCTACCTAACCCTAAGCCCTTTTCTTGGCCGAAACATATGAATGGATTTCCTTTGGTTCCAAGTAACTTTCAAGCAAGAAAACCAATAAAAGACCCTTAGTTGTTCATAGAGGAATTCTTGTACTAGTTTGGTTAAACAATGTTTTCTCTAACCTCTTTAAAATATTTTTGGCCGAAATTCTAGGGTTAGGTACTCCTCTGATCAAGCATCATTTAGGTATAAAAATATGAAGAAAATCCTTCCTACATAGCATAGAAAACATATCATGAAATAAGGACTTGTTTAAACCTTCCTAGATTTGAAAACCCTTTCTTTAGCCGAATTTTCTTAAATTCTTTCCTAGGTTTTATAATCCTCATAAAATCTGAAAATCACATAAAAAGCTTTGTACCACAGGTGAGGGGAAGCTTACATCCTTTTCTCTTGTGGATCTAAGGTATAGTGATGGAAGAAGTAGCCTCTTCTTCTAGTTCCTTTCCCTTGATTCCCTTGCTAAGTCCTCCTTGTATCTTTAGCTTTCTTAGGAGAAACCCTTAGCTTTGGGGCCGAAGATGGAGGAGAGGGAGTGGGTGTTCTCGGTGAGGAAGAGGGAGGATGAGGAAATGAGAGAAAAATAACTTTCTCTTTTCTTGCTCCCTTTTATGTTAAGGGGGAAGAGGTAGCAAAATTGATTTTTGCTTTCCTTCTCCCTTAACCCATTTTCTATTTTTCTTTTATTTATTTTATTTCCTAATTTATTCTCACCATTCATGATGAAATAAGGGGGAATGAATCCTTTTAATTCCCTCTTTAAATTTTTGGCAAAATGAAGAGAGAAAGAGGGAGAGAAAGAAGGAAGGCAAGTTGCCCTTCTCTTGTTCTTTTCTTATTTTCTTTTGGCTAGCTTTTACTCTTACCTTTATCATGAGTTTCCCTCCTTTACTATCAACATCTTCTCTCTATCCCAATTGGTTTCTACTAATTAATTCTATGAAATATAAAATAAGAGGTTCATGGTTCAATCCTTGACCTCCTCTTCTTTTTATTATATTTTATTTCTTTTTGCTTCAACTCACTTCCTATTATTTTTCTAAGGAAAAATCCCACATTCATATATTTATCTTACAAGCTTAGTGGGTATTACAGTACCCCGTACCTCATAAAAAGTTCATCCTCAAACTTTAAAATAGTTGCATCAGGTGGCACTGAACTTTCGGCTGTTATTGTTTCAGCTTCTTCTGCTTCTCAGATAGCCATTACCCCCTCTATATCCTCCCAGCCTTTTGTATTGGCCTTGCCTCCTCTGGCTTCTGGACCACGAGCTAAACGAACACCTTGCAGGAGATGTTCTCCAAGTCCAAGGCCATCAGCAATCTGTGCTTCCACAACTGAATCAACTCTTCTTGCATTACCATCTTCCGTCCCCTCTAGTTCTTCCTCTGTTGCTATCGTTTCTACTACTTCTCTCCCTTCTATTGCGTCTTCTTCTTCCCTACCTCCTTCGCCTTCAGTTCCCCAGCCTTTATTCAGACAAGCTGTGGGTCTAACTTCCCAGATGGGACAAGCCTCCGATCCCCCTAGTTATGGTTCCCTATAGCTACAAGGCATGTTGGCTGAATCTTGGCTACATAGCCAAGAGCAATTAAGGGGCACCAATCTTTCGAATCAAGTTGACAGTCACAGTCGCCAAGCTATTGCTGTAAGTATTCTTAATTATATGTTACTAACTTCTTATCATTCTTTCTAACCACATTATTATTTTGTTTAGTTCCTTGCCTCAAGTCTTCACGTAGACCAGCTACTTATGGCTCAGGATCGGGAAAATGGCTAGTTAAAAGCTCAAATAGAAACATTGAAAGCTTCTCTCCCTCCTTCTTATACTGACATGACTCAATTGTGCAAGAAATTAGCTTCATAAGATCAACAACTAGAGGTTATGAAGAAAGAATTACAAGAGTTACAACAGTCTTTGAAAAACAAAGAGCTTGAAAGGAGAACCTTAGAGTTGCAAGTGGATCAATTACATTCTGGTCTCCAGATGGAAATTGCTCTGAAGGACAAAGCCCTTTTAGATGTTTCTCATAAAAGCATTGTTTTAGAGAAAGTGGAGAGGCTTCATAATGTCTTTCTTTCTGAGCAGACTCAAGAGTCAACGTCAAGAGATTTTGCTATGCTAGAAGAGCAAGAATAAAGAAAGGCTCAGAATGATGAGATATATTCACTCTGAAAAGAGATAGAGTAGCTTAAATTAGAAAAAGACACCTTCGAAGACCAAGCTACTAAACTACAGGCTAAATTTCAAAGTTATAAGGAGCATGAGAAAAGCCGATGGGAAGAGAGACGCCTAACTTATCTAAGGTCTCCGGTGTTTGTTAATGAATATGTTCATCGAATCATAGGGGCTTTAAATCATTCTGTGGCAGGGATTCTTCAACAACTGAGAGAGGGTGGTTATCTACCTAGGGAACCCCCTTCTCTATTCATAAACCGTCGCAGACTCAACCAAGAATTACCCGAAAATTTGACGAGCCATTTTGAGTAAGCATGGTTAAAAAAGACTTGTAATTAGAAGATTTGTAATTAAAAGACTTGTAATTAAGAGACCTATAATTAAGTAGCTGCAATATTAAAAGAAAATTTGGTACTTACTTGTTTTTCCTGGTTTGTATTAACCTGACATTGCTTCCTTTGAAATGCTCCTGAGAACTGAGCATAAGTACTATCTTGTTCAAGAATTCCTTCCTTATTCCTCGTAATTAGATCTTGTTTTGATAAACTCCTCTATTGGTAATATCTTCATTGACCATATAATTTTGAGCAGTAAAATTTCCCATAACCTCCCTGAACTTCAATCAGGTAGGCGTGTACAGGATTCCATTCATACTTCAGAAGGGTATGTAATTCCGCGCGACTTTACATGAAGAACTCCACGAAATTTCTGTGCTTTAGTTGAGCATAAATTCCCGAGTAATTTTAGATAAAGAGCTTCCTATGATCGGGACTCCAGATATCGAATGTAATTTTGAAAGATTATATGTATATGTTGTTGGTCCCTTTGGAGGCCGACAAGAGGGGATGGGAGAATTTCCCTACAAAAAATAAACCACAAACCTTTCTCGGACATTCAACTAATTTAAAAGAACTTGTAATAGTAAATAAAAGAGACTAATTAGAAATAAATTCAGACACAAAGGGTTTACTTGGTTTGCAATCAGAGAATTGCTAATCCAAGGCAAAGATGGCGCACTATCTGATTCTCCTCTGGGCGGAGTAGCCTCTTACATCGTTGACAGTACAAAAGAATAGAAAGCACAGAGAAAATAGATTACAAGTTAGTTGATTAAACTGTGCAGATCAGTGCTATATTTATAGCACTGGTCGGGGCGCCCCGAAGGGTTCCGGGCGCCCTGGGTGGGATAAAACTTTATCTCCTAACGTTCAGTCAACATCCACATCATCGTGGATGAGATTTGGGTTCCGGGCGCCCGGACCCTCAAACTGTGCCCAGGGCGCCCAAAATGATTCTGGGCGCCCGGACCTTTAAGTCAACCTTATTGACTTTTTGTGGTCTGGTTCCTCTGCTCCGGTTAAGCTCGTCTCGGTCCGGTTCTTCTGTTCTGGCTCTGCTAGCTTGGGTGATTTCGGCCATCCGGAATAGGGCTCACCGGAACCCAAGTTCTGGCCTTCTCCTCGAACAGCCTTCCTTCCCGGTTTCTTGTCCTTCTAACGCCGCGCACGTTCTTCTCGTCCACTGGTGTACTCTTCCATGGTCATCTCTTCCCTCGGATGCACCGAGCCCGTTGGCTCTCTCCCCGTGCCGTCCTTCTCACTAGCCGCATCTTCTGCTCGACTCCCTGTGTTCCTAAGCTTCTGTACACTTAGACACGAGGGTTAGACAAAATAGGACCTAACTAAACTTGTTTGATCACATCAAAACACATTGGGGTTCCAACAATCTCCGCCTTTTTTATGTGAGCAACCCAAGTTAAGCTAGGGTAAACAAATGCAATAAAATAGTAAATTTGCAAGTAATTTGAAAATAAGTCTAAAGATTTTTCAATTTTAAAAAATGTACCTCCCCCTAGACTTAATTTTATTCTTGTAATGCCCGAAAATTCTCAAAATAATTATTATAAATATCCTAGTATTTTTCTGGAATTTTAGGATATTTTTATGGAATTTTTAGATTAGCGGAAGTAGTAAAAATAAATAGAGAACGAAAATAGCCTACGCGGGAATTGAACCCGAGACCTATTGGGTCCTACAACTTATAGCGGACTCCAGTAACCAAGTGAACCCAGCAGGGCCGTGCTGAAAGAAAAGGGAGGCAATTAAATTTATATTAGAGTTGGGCGAAATTACCCACTTAATATAAATAGGGAATTAATAAGTAAAGAGTTGTTTTTAACGTAACTTTTCTCCTCCTCACCCTAACCCCACGCCGCCCCCTCCCTCTTCTCCTTCTTCTCTCGGAGCCAACCACAAGCACACCTAGGGTTCTGTCCCTAGGGCCATAGGAGTACTTTCCGGTGACAACTTCGACACAAGGACGCTCCCCTCTGAGAGAGGAACGCATAGACGCGAGAACATCGTCGAAGAGATCTCTCCTCCGGAAAACCTAGCGATTAGATTTGTAAGAAAATCCGAACAGGAGGTAAGAAACCCCTCACCTGCAGTATAAGTAGCTGTTTGTATAATTTTTATGCATTAGTTTAGTCGTATGCAAATTTTGGCACGTAGGGTGTGCACTAGTGCACACCAAGTGGTTGATAAAATGTTTAGCACAGTCAAATGCATCATAGGCATTTTAATAGCTTAGCTAAAATGCAATAGAAGCATTTTATAGCATAATTGAGTCTTGCTACAACTTTTACCGGACTAGATGTCCAATGGGTGGGCTCCCACAGTCGCCTCTAGGTTCAGACAACCTAGCTCTAGGTTCGGATAACCTAGAAAGAGCAAGACAAGCAATAGTTAGCTATGTTCAGTATTTTACTTTCTCAGTGGCACTGTACTGGATTAGATATCCATTGGGTTGGGCTCCCATAGTCGTCCCTAGGTTCAGATAACCTAGTAACCCAACTAAATTCGGGACTTGCAAACCCGAGTCTAGTTAGGGATGCGCGCATAGTAAGTACAGTTGCCAGGCCCAAACAGTAGCATGATTATGTATTTTCACTTATTATGTAATTAGTTTTCAGAACCTCACAAAATAGCTATGTGAAAGTAGTACAACTCTAGCATTAGTTTAGCATCAGCTTAGTTCAGTCCATGCTCTGTTTAGTTTTCTTTTAGAGGCATGTGATAGTCTTATGATCAGTTTTGATTTCCATATCTTATGAACCTGTATACCATGTTTTAGTATTCACGTGTAGTGATTTCAGTATGCCATGTTTCTCAAGTTCAGCATATGATTTTAATAACATTCTTTCAAAAGCATATTGCATCGAATGTATGTTTTAGTGAGGTAGATGGTTTCTTACTAAGCTCTCAAGCTTACAGATACTATTTTACTTATACTGCAGATAAAGGTAAAGGGAAGATGGATTAGCGGAGGCTGGAGGTCAATGCAACGATGATGATGTGTGTGAGCTGGAGTTTGGAATGAAGATCTTAGGGATTTAGCAAGTTTAACTATTAGAACTTTGTTACTTTTAGTTCTGCAGTTCAATTTGCTTAAATGTCATGAATTAGTGGATTATGAACCATGCCATGTTTAAAATGCTAGATAATTAATGTTAGGAGGCATTTCTATTAGTTTATAATTGATATAAGTGATTTTGGCACGAAACTGTGCTGAAATCAGACTTCTGTATGAAATCAGAAACCCCAATCGATCGGTCGATCGATTGGAGGCTTCTCAATCGATCAGTCGATCGATTGAGAAGTTCATACCGCGAACAGTAAGCTCCTGGATCGATCAGCCGATCGATCCGGATGCCTTCTGTCGCAGACAGAAAGCCCTGGGATCGATCACAGGATCGATTGGCCAGTCTGGATCGATCAGCCGATCGATCCTGAATATTACCCCGAGCACAGTAGCGTGTTGAATCGATCACTGGATCGATCCAACCTAAGTTCCGCATAAAGTAGCATGCTGAGTCGATCACTGGATCGATCAGACCATTCCAATCGATCCACCGATCGATTGGGAGGCCTGATAGCAGCTGCAAACCCCTTAGTTCAGTTCCTTGACCACGGGGAAGGGAATATATGACATGAATAGTTGAGATTACACCCCTTAGCGCATGTAGAATCAAGAAATGACAATAGTTTAGCAAAGTTTTAATTAGTACAGCTTCTGCATCTAGACTTAGTGATGGTCAGGGATATAGCTTAGCACAGCATAATGTGACGGTCCGGCCTTACAGCTTAGTTAGTAGAAGGCGGGTCGTTACAGAGTGGTATCAGAGCAGCTTCCATACTTCCTACACACACATCGGCATTGAATCTGCAGCTTCCAAGTAAGAATACCTCTCACTTTGTTATGTTTATTGCTTTCATGTTTGTAGATAACTAGAGTATGCTTATCTGTGATAGTAACTAACATGATAGTATTAGCTATGTGAACGTGATGATTTAGTTATGTATGTCTGTGTTCCTTTAGATTGCACGAGCCCGGCAAAGAGAAGAACGACTGTGCACGGGCGTGCAGTGTCCCACGGTTAGGCTGGTGGCACACGATTTGCAGCCTAAGGCCTTGAATAAAGCAATGTAACTAATAGAACGGGAGATAGCCACCTTAAAGGAATCGGTAAGAACACTCCCAATCCAACCGAAACCAAGCATGGCAGTGGTCATTAAAGGTTCCACACCCAACCACACTCCAGAAGTGGCATGAGGCAAGAAGAGAAGTCAGTACCGATCCAAGTGGTAGAGAGTCAAGCCGGAATTTCTCGGCACCAATGAACCATGGGATGCTCAACCCTGTTCAAAACTTCACGAGTTGACAATGGCTATCACGGGTGAGAGGAGAAGGTGAGAAGGTCGCCTCATGGATGGGAGATGCGCGTGGTGGGAGGAGGATTAGCCGAAGGTCAGATTCGACACTGGGTGGCTCGAAAGAATTCTTTGAGGAAGGTTATTTCACCATGCGTTTACCGCTTTGCAAGTTCATTCTCGGGCAACCTTTCATTGGAGGAAGCCGTGAAGAAATTCAACAGTTTGGCTCGCACAGAAAAAGAACGAGTTCGGTTTATGCTCAAGATGCAGTGAATGTAGCTGGTGGCATTCATAGGCCACAAACCATAGAAGAACTAGTGAGTAGTGCCCTAATCACTAAGTTCTCTCGAATCCAAAGGTCAAGGAGGCTCAGGCACCTGGGAACTCCAGCAACAAGCAAAAACCAGGGAGTTACCCAAAAGGAGGACCAACTAGCCCGATTATCCAAAGTGTGCTACTTGTGGGAAATTCCACCATGGAGTTTGTCGTAAGGGCACACGAGGATGCTTTGACAAGAAGGACACATGCGAACATTTCCTCCACCACGGCGGTTCGATGTGAAGTCAAGCCCGATGCGCCAGATAGATAGTCCACACACAGAGGCAGAGAAGCCCCTCCGGCTATGACAAATGCGAGAATCTACTCACTCACGAGAAGATGTAGCAAATGCCTCGACAGTCGTAGTATTTTACAGAAAGTACAACCGTCTTATTCGATACTACCCATTCTTATATATCTAGGGCATTTGTCGAGAAGTTAGCGATACCCCCAGAGATCCAGTTTCTGACAACGTTACCTTCAGGAGAAATTATGGCATCCACGCCGGCTCGGGCGGTGGTCATCATTATAGCAGAACTCTTTTGTGATCCGATAGTGCTAAATATGACTTACTACGATGTCATCTTTGGGATGGACTTCTTGGCAGATATGGTGCCTCCATCGAGTGCCATAAGTCGTATTCCAACGAAGCTTCGAGTTCATCGGAGAACCGGGAGAAAGGCCAAAAGTTTCTCTCAAATGAAAGCCGCAGATTAATGGATTCGGGATGTACGGATTTTTAGCACACGTAGTCGATACAAGGACCGGAGGTTCGAATGTGACTTCAGAAGAGTTGGGCCTAGCACCGACAGGGAGATTGAATTTGAGATAGAACTCATTCCTGTACAAATCCTATCTCCAAAGCACCCTACCGCATGGCTCCAGTTGAAGGAACTTCATGAGCAACTACAAGGCTTCATACACCCTAGTCACTCACCATGGGGAGCGCTGTATTGTTCGTGAAGAAAAGGACGGGAACATGCGCTGTGTATAGATTACGAGCATTGAACCAAGTCACCATCAAGCGGTATCCTCTTCCAATTGATGACCCGTCGATCAGCTAAAGGGCGAGATGTTCTCTAAGATAGACCTCGGATCAGGTTATCATCGAAGGTCAAAGAAGGGGATATACCCAAGACGACATTCGACTAGATACGGACATTATGAGTTCGTAGTCATGCCCTTTGGCGTGACAAATCCAGCTACTTTCATGGACCTCATGAGCAGGATATTAGAGAATACTTAGACAAGTTTGTTATCGTGTTCATCGATGACATTCTTATCTATTCAGAACTCGGAAGAACATGCAGAGCACAAAATAGTATTACACGAAACCACTCCAAGTTCATGAATTATGAATTTTGGTTAGATGTGTCCTTCCCGAGTCACATCATCTCAAAGGATGGTATCATGGTAGATCCTAGTAAGATAGAAGCTCTAGAAAAGACCTAAGAATGCTAGTGAAATCAAGCTCGGATTAGCATGCTATTACAGAAAGAGGACTTCTCGGATAGCCTCCCACTAACTCTTACAGAAAATTTCAGGTGGACATGCGAGAATAGTTTCATGAGCTAAAATGAAGATTGACCAGTGCACCTATTCGACTCTATAACCTTTGATATATATAGTGATGCCTCTAAGTTGGGACTAGGAGCGGTCTTGATGCAAGTGCCTCCAGACAACTCAAGGAATATGAGCAGAATTACCCTACTCATGACCTTGAGCTTGCAGATGGTGTTCGCTCTCAAAATTTGGAGACATTACTTGTATGGAGCTCTGTGTAGAGTGTACTCTCAGAAGGATCTGAATATACGACAGCGTAGATGGCTAGAGCTGGTCAAGGACTACGATATAGACATCCTCTATCACCCAGGGAAAGCCAATAGGGTACCCTATTATCTTTAGCAGCCATGTCACCGCCCCTACAGAAAGAGATCACAGATTTCGGTCTCGAACTCATAGTTGGACAGCTCTCTACTATGACATTAGAGTCTACCTTTCTTGGTGACATTCAGACAGCTCAGGAACAGGACCCTGAAATTCAAAAAATCAAGCAAGGGATAGCAGAATCAGAAGGTGGAGAGTTCAGAATATCAGATAGTGGGGTATTATACTTTGGTGACAGATTATACGTTCCAGATCAGGAGGAACTACAGAGACTCCCTATGAGATGCATCCTGGCTCCACCAAAATGTACCAGGACTTGAAGAAACGTTTTTGGTGGCCTGGGATGAAGAGAGACATCACTCGATATGTCAACACCTGCCTAACCTGTCTGAGGGTTAAAGCAGAACATCAGAGACCAGGAGGAGTTTTGTAGCCTATTCAGATTCCAGAATGGAAGTGGGAAGACATTTCTATGGATTTCATAGTGGGACTACCCAGAACCACGAATGGTTTTGATACCATCTGGGTAATAGTCTACAGATTTAGCTATCGGGATATCCTACTCCATGGAATAGCTAGCTCAGTTGTATGGAGATCGTTAGATTACATGGAGTCCCACAAACCATTATCTCGAGACAGGGACGGTGATTCACATCACACTTGGAGTGTATGGTGCACGGTTAAAGTTTATCTGCTTTCCATCCTCGCAGCAAATAAGATATGCTCCGAGCATGTGCCCTAGATTTCAAAGGAAGTTGGTGCAAATATCCGAGTTTAGCAGAATTTGCAACAGCTATCATGCCACCATCGGCATGGCACCTTACGAGGCGCTTTGGGCGGAGGTGTAGATCTCCAATCTCGGTATGATAGTGGTGAGCAGAAAGAACTAGAGCTTGATGATCTAGTAGCATACCACAACCATCCGGGAGGATAGAGAAAACCGCTACATGGCGCACCTTAGAGTTTTCATTGGGAATACAGTATTCCTCAGAGTGGCTCCCATGAAGGGAGTAATGCATTTTGGGAAGAAGGGCAAACTAAGTCCCAGATATGTGAGACCATACCTTATCAGCAGAAGAGTTGGCAAGGTAGCATATGAGCTAGAGCTACCACAGGAGATGTCAACCATCCATAATGTATTTCATGTCTCTATGCTGAAGAAGTACATCTCAGATGACAGTCGGCATATTCAGATAATAGACGGAGCAGTTAAGAGATTACGGAACAAGGAAGTACCATTAGTGAAAGTAATTTGACAAAGTCACACAGCAGAAGAGGCAACCTGGTAGACAGAAGCAAGTACGAGACAAAAATACCCAGAGTTATTCTAAGTTCGAGGATGAACTTTTTATAAGGTATGGGGGATTGTAACGCCCAAAAATTCTCAAAATAATTATTAGAAATATCCTAGTATTTTTCTGGAATTTTAGGATATTTTTATGGAATTTTTAGATTAGCGGAAGTAGCAAAAATAAATAGAGAACGAAAATAGCCTACGCGGGAATTGAACCCGAGACTTATAGCGGACTCCAGTAACCAAGTGAACCCAGCAGGGCCGTGCTGAAAGAAAAGGGAGGCAATTAAATTTATATTAGAGTTGGGCAAAATTACCCACTTAATATAAATAGGGAATTAATAAGTGAAGAGTTATTTTTAACGTAACTTTTCTCCTCCTCACCCTAACCTCACGCCGCCCCCTCCCTCTTCTCCTTCTTCTCTCAGCGCCAACCACAAGCACACCTAGGGTTCTGTCCCTAGGGCCATAGGAGTACTTTCCGGCGACAACTTCGACACGAGGACGCTCCCCTCCGAGAGAGGAACGCATAGACGCGAGAACATCGTCGAAGAGATCTCTCCTCCGGAAAACCTAGCGATTAGATTTGTAAGAAAATCTGAACAGGAGGTAAGAAACCCCTCACCTGCAGTATAAGTAGCTATTCGTATGATTTTTATGCATTAGTTTAGTCGTATGCAAATTTTGGCACGTAGGGTGTGCACTAGTGCACACCAAGTGGTTGATAAAATGTTTAGCACAGTCAAATGCATCATTGGCATTTTAATAGCTTAGCTACAATGCAATAGAAGCATTTTATAGCATAATTGAGTCTTGCTACAGCTTTTACCGGACTAGATGTCCAATGGGTGGGCTCCCACAGTCGCCTCTAGGTTCAGACAACCTAGCTCTAGGTTCGGATAACCTAGAAAGAGCAAGACAAGCAATAGTTAGCTATGTTCAGTATTTTACTTTCTCAGTGGCACTGTACTGGATTAGATATCCATTGGGTTGGGCTCCCATAGTCGTCCCTAGGTTCAGATAACCTAGTAACCCTACTAAATTCGGGACTTGCAAACCCGGGTCTAGTTAGGGATGCGCGTATAGTAAGTACAGTTGCCAGGCCCAAACAGTAGCATGATTATGTATTTTCACTTATTATGTAATTAGTTTTCAGAACCTCACAAAATAGCTATGTGAAAGTAGTACAACTCTAGCATTAGTTTAGCATCAGCTTAGTTCAGTCCATGCTCTGTTTAGTTTTCTTTTAGAGGCATGTGATAGTCGTATGATCAGTTTTGATTTCTATATCTTATGAACCTGTATACCATGTTTTAGTATTCACGTGTAGTGATTTCAGTATGCCATTTTTCTCAAGTTCAGCATATGATTTTAATAGCATTCTTTCAAAAGCATATTGCATCGAATGCATGTTTTAGTTAGGTAGATGGTTTCTTACTAAGCTCTCAAGCTTACAGATACTATTTTCCTTATACTGCAGATAAAGGTAAAGGGAAGATGGATTAGCGGAGGCTGGAGGTCAATGCAACGATGAAGATGTGTGTGAGCTGGAGTTTGGAATGAAGATCTTAGGGATTTAGCAAGTTTAACTATTAGAACTTTGTTACTTTTAGTTCTGCAGTTCAGTTTGCTTAAATGTCATGAATTAGTGGATTATGCACCATGCCATGTTTAAAATGCTAGATAATTGATGTTAGGAGGCATTTCTATTAGTTTAGAATTGATATAAGTGATTTTGGCACGAAACTGTGCTGAAATCAGACTTCTGTACGAAATCAGAAACCCCAATCGATCGGTCGATCGATTGGAGGCTTCTCAATCGATCAGCCGATCGATTGAGAAGTTCATACCGCGAATATTGCCCCGAGCACAGTAGCGTGCTGAATCGATCACTGGATCGATCCAACCTAAGTTCCGCATACAGTAGCATGCTGAGTCGATCACTGGATCGATCAGACCATCCCAATCGATCCACCGATCGATTGGGAGGCCTGATAGCAGCTGCAAACCCCTTAGTTCAGTTCCTTGACCACGGGGAAGGTAATATATGACATGAATAGTTGAGATTACACCCCTTAGCCCATATAGAATCAAGAAATGACAATAGTTTAGCAAAGTTTTAATTAGTACAGCTTCCGCATCTAGACTTAGTGATGGTCAGGGATATAGCTAAGCACAACATAATGTGACGGTCCGGGCTTACAGCTTAGTTAGTAGAAGGTGGGTCGTTACAGTTCTCCCCCTTTGATCACATAAAAAATGGGGTTCCTTTTAACAAGTCTAAGGTAAAAAAATTCCTCCGAAAAAAAAATTTCTTCCGGAAAAAAATTTAAGTAAAAATTTCAACATTTCCTAAAAAAAATTTCATAAGTAAAAAAAGTTCTAAGGCAAGTTTTATAAAAAAAAAATTCTAAGGCAATATTTAAAAAAAAATTCTAAGTCAAGTTTTTTTTTTTTAAATTTCTAAGGCAATTTCCAAAAAAAAAATCTAAGAACAAAAATTTTCTAAGCCAATTTTTTTTTTAATTTGCAATGTAATAATTTTCTAACTTAAAAAATTTCTAAGTTAAAAAACATGGGAAAAGAAATTTAATTTCCAAAAATAATATATATATATATATATATATATATATATATTTTAAACTGAATATTTTTTGAAAATATTTTTTAAAACAACTTGAATAACCCTTTAAAGTATATTTGCATCAGAAACATTTTCTAAGTTAAACAAAATTTTTAAAACAAATGTTTAACAACTTTTAAGCATTATTTAATTTTAATACTTTTTCCAGAAAGTTAATTTAACATTTGATTTCAGTATTTTGGCTTCCAGGTCACGGCTAGGCACTAGGCCTTCTTGGTTATTGGGCAGCAACCACTTCCTTAGACAAAGCCTCATAAAAAAAACTATCTGTTTAACTTTCTTGTTGAAAAATGCTAAGTTTAATTTAAAATTCAAGTTAAACATGTTTTCGGAACCCAATAGAGGTTCCTTCCTACAGGGTTAATTAAATATTTTCTAGGTACATAGGCCTTTGATATTTTTATAATTTGATTTTGGTGAAACCTATAATACCAGTTTAGTTCTCTATAATTTCTAAAAGTAGAAATATTTAAACCATTAGACTTTTTCAATCTTTCTATTTCTTCTTTTAGTTTTTCATTTTCAATTTATCTAAATCCTAAATAAGACATGATTTTGCCAAAATTCTTTTTGTTTCTAAAATTTCATTTTCTAATTTGGTATTTTTATTTTCTAATTTATACATGGATTTAGCCATTGCCTTAATACCAAAGTAAAGTTGATCAGGGGGTAAGAGGCATACCTCACTTACCATATCAGACTTGAAGCCTGAATCTTCCCTTGCTTCGCTACTTTCATCTGAGGTCGCTCCCCCTTCATCGATGTTGGGTTCTGATGTACTTTGTCCTTCGTAGCTTGCCATCAATGCTAGCCCAGCATATTCTTGAATCTCGGACTCAGATGAAGAAGTGTCATCCCAAGTAGCTTTTAGGTTCTTGTGCTTCTTGGAAATCTTGTCTTTATCCTTCTTTAGTTCTGGGCAATCTTCTTTTAGGTGTCCTTCCTTTTGACACTGGTAGCAACACATCCTTCTTCTATTCCTTGGATTCTTTTTATTCTGCATTTCTTTAAATTTATTAGATCTAAAAAACTTTTTAAAGTTTCTTACCATGTATGCTTCCTGATCATCTTCTGAGTCTGACTCGGGTTCATCTCTTTTGGTTGCGCTTAGTGCGATCATCTGGCTTGATTCCTTTGTTCTTGCACACCTGGTTTCATGTAATTCAAGAGTGGAGAACAGTTCTTCTAAAGTACTTACCTCCAGGTCTTTCGAAATGTAGTAGATGTCTGTTAGTTAGAGCCCTAGAGCCAATCATATGATGATTGTTGGACAAACTTATTGTATCATATTCCTATGTATATAAAGGCATTTATTTTGGTTATTATACTTGTATTGGTGCCAAATAACTAAGTATAATAGCGTCCTTGAGTAGAAGGTTCCTATCTATATCAATCGATTGGTTGAATCGATAGTGAGATGATATAAAGAACACTACTCTTAATCATTCCTAGTCAAGTATTAACATTCAGGGACAATGATAATGCGACGAGACTAGCATGTGTTGGGTTTTTCGGGCCGCGAAAACCGCTTTTCGCGTCGCGGAAACCCCGAATCGCCCAAGCCACGGATCTCGTGCAAGGTAAAACCGAACGAAAATACGAGTACGAGTTTGAAAACTTTAATCTACAGTAGATCTACATAAGGATAAACCATTTATACCTTTGATGCGATGCCCTTCGCGTTCCCGCTCGTCCAAATGATGCCGGATCTCAAGACCGTCAAGCGCCGGTCCTCTAGAAGTATCCACACGGACACACTAGATGGAGATGACCAAAAACCAAGGTGTGCTAGCACCTATGTGGTTCGGCCAAGGGAGGAGAGGGAGAGGGAGAGCTTGAGAGGGAGAAGGAGGAAGATGCACACTTGAATGAAAAATCAAATTCTCATCCAAAAACCAAGTGGCCGGCCACTTTTCAAAATGCACATTAATTGCATTAATTGCAATTAATATGAAACCATAAAATCACATTAATTGCATTAATTGCAATTAATATGAAACCATTAAGAGAGTGGCTTTGTCACTTCCATGAGGTGGCACCCATGATGATGTGGAACATCATTATTGGTCCACCTAATGCCAACTCACCAATGAGGTGGCAAAAGGTCAAGTCAAATTGACCTTTGGTCTTCCTTCTCAAGTCAAGTCAAACTTGACTCAATCTCTACCATGGTGGATCTAATCCAACCATTTGATTCGAGCCAACTTAATATAATGAATCTAATTCATTAAATTAAATTGATTCAATGAGTCAAAATCTAAATTAGACTCATTTAACACATGAATCAACTTGAGTCGAACTCAAGTTAGCCCAATTAGGATTACTCTTAATCCAATTTGATTCATCAAATGAATCTAATCCTCTTGGTTCATCATATGAACCTAATCTCCACCTAATTGTCCTAAGTGTGTGACCCTATAGGTTCTTGTAACGTTGGCAATGCCCTAAACCCATTTAGGAGCATAAGTAATGAGCGGTATCTAGCAACACATCATTACTACCCAAGTTACAAGAATGTCGAAATCCGACATCACCTTGTGACTACCAATTGTGACTACTCACAAAATAATGACAAGTGTCCTTCTATCCTAGACATCTAGATTGATCAATGTGAGGCATAGACCGTGTCATCCTCTAATCAATCTAAATCTTGAACTCCAAGTAGACTCACTCGATCAAATGAGCTCAACATCTAATGTTGACTCATTTGGGCATGGCCATGCACTTAGTGGTCTCACTCTATCAAGAATACCGATGTCGCTCCCGTCATATGGGAGGGATAGATCTCATATACATCACTCACATCCCTCTACATAATTCGTTATATACCCAATAATCGCCTTTATAGTCCACCCAGTTACGGGTGACGTTTGATGAAACTAAAGTACATAACTCCTTATGTAGGGATCCATGGTGACTTCAGGTCTAAGGACTAATAGTCATACTAATAGCCACATGAGAAAGTATATGACACTCATATAACGATCCATGATACTTTCTCATGGCGGGTCATTCAGTATACATTCTCCAATGTGTCAGCTTGATATCTCTATATCCATGACTTGTGAGATCATGTCATCGAGCTGACCTACATGCTAGTCTTATTGTATTAACATTGTCCCTGAATGTTAATACTCGACTAGGAATTATTTAGAGTAGTGTTCCCTATATCATCTCACTATCGATTCAACCAATCGATTGATATAGGTAAGAACCTTCTACTCAAGAACGTTACTATACTTATTTTATCTGGCACTAATACAAATAAGCATAATAACCAAACTATTACCTTTATTAATATAAGAATATGATATACATGAGTTCATACAATCATCAAATGATTGGCTCTAGGGCTCTAACTAACAATCTCCCACTAGCACTAGTGTCAATCAGTATAGCCTCTAAGGCCTAAAGACCTAGTGTGACCGTCATGCTTCCTCTGTGCCAAAGCCTTGGTCAAGGGATCTGCAATGTTAGCCTCTGTAAGTACTCTGCAAATCTTCACATCTCCTCTCGAATCAGAGACTGTGTCCTGCATCGAACTCTTCCAGCACACAGCACCACCATTTATGATAAACATGAACCCTGACTGCGATCGATAATCATCCTGGTCGGTCTGGAAGCTAGCATCACTGTAACCCTTTACAGCTAGCTCATCATCGCCTCCATATATCAAGAAATATTCTTTAGTCCTTCTCAAGTACTTAAAAATATTCTTGACCGCTATCCAGTGACTTTCACTGGTATCTACTCGTCATGCTCATAGCATACGAGACATCAGTCGAGTACATAACATGGCATACATGATAGATCCTATGGTCGAACTACAAAACCCTCGGGTTGTGTCATGTACACATCCTCGAGTATGTTTCCATTCGTAAACATGGTTTTGATATCCATCCGCCATATCTTGGAATGTGGTCTCATCACGCTTCCTGATAGGTGTTAGGCTCATCCTCTATGAGCACAACGCCCTCATGGTCGACACGAAATGAATATCTCTCAGGTGACGATGTACCCTATCGACCTGCGAAGAGGTATATCTACTTGAACTGGTTGTTGTTCCTCAACTCCTTGTGGAACAACATCATCCACAACACTTTTGGTTCCAGTTCAACTTCCATCGAGGCATCTATTGTTCGCATCTTGAACTTCTTCAAGATCGAAGGCGCCCCACTAGTCTTTCTAGAAACAAAGTCCCTTTCTAGAAAGACCCCGGTCTTTGGAAGTAATATCCCTTAGTTTCCTTGGGATATCCGATGAAATAGCACTTGTCGATTTGGGTCCTAATTTGTCCGAGACTTGACGTCGACGTAAGCCTCACAACCCCAAATCCTCATGGGCATCTCTCCCAGTCCATTTCCTATATGGTGTCTTTATCACGGCCTTGGATGGAACTCGGTTGAGAATGAAAGCTGCCGTGTCTAGAGCATAACCCCAGAGATATGTTGGAAGATCTATGTGACTCATCATAGATCGTACCATATCTAATAGGGTGCGATTCCTCCTTTCGGATACACCATTCCACTGTGGTGTTCCAGGAGGAGTGAGTTGGGATAGGATCCCACACTCAGCTAGATAGTCACGAAACTCATGGCTTAAGTATTCACCACCTCGATCTGATCGAAGTATTTTAATACTCTTGCCAAGTGGTTCCGTACTTCATTCTTGAATTCCTTGAACTTTTCAAAGGGTGTCATCAGGTACACATAACTGTATCTACTGAAGTCATCAGTAAATGTGATGAAGTATCTATAACCACCTCTAGCAGCGACATTGAAAGGGCCACATACATCACTATGTATGAGTCCTAACAAATCAGTTGCTCTCTCGCTAGGCCCACTAAAGGGGGTCTTGGTCATCTTGCCTCGAAGGCATGACTCGCATATCTCATATGATTCTAAATCAAATGAGTCCAGCATACCATCCTTATGGAGCTGGGATAAGCGCTTGTCATTTATATGACCTAAGCGACAGTGTCAGAGGTATGTTTGGTTCATGTCATTTGACTTGAACCAATTGGTACTAATGTTATAGATAGGGCTCTCAAGGTCTAGAATATAGAGTCCGTTTATCAGTGGTGCACTACAATAGAACATATCTTTCAAATAAACAGAACAACATTTGTCTTTTATTATAAAAGAGTATCCTTTCTTGTCTAAACAAGAAACTGAAACTATGTTCTTAGTAAGAGCAGGCACATAACAACAATCGACTAACTCTAGTACAAGCCCAGAGGGCAGAGATAGAAAGTAAATCCCTACAGCAACAGCAGCAACCCGTGCTCTAGGTCTACCTCGCCCTTTGTCAATGTCCTGCTATTTCTCAGCGCGCACATCAATACAAATGTGAGAAGCACATCCATTATCTAATACCCAAGATGTAGAAATAGATAGATTGACTTCTATAACATATATACCTGAAGTGGAAGTATCACTTCGCTTCTTCTTAAGATCCTCCAAGTATACCATGCAGTTCCTCTTCCAGTGCCCGGTCTGACCGCAGTGGAAGCAGGTAGCATCCTTGGCGACCCCTCCTTTAGGCTTCAGTGCCTTGCCTTTGCCTTTGTCTTGGGACTTTCCCTTGCCTTTGGGCTTGCCCTTGCCATGTGTTGGGCTTAACCTTCTTAAGGTTAATCTCAGCTGTTCAGAACATACTAAGTAGCTCAGGCAGTGGCTTGTCAATCTCGTTCATGTTATAGTTCATAACGAATTGACTATAGCTATCCGGCAAGGACTGCAAGATCAAGTCAGCTCTTGGCCAAGTGGAACCCCAGTCTTTGTAGGTTCTCTATGTACCCAATCATCTTGAATACATAAGGACCTCAGGAGTCCGACATCTTGACACAGTGCCTTCGAGATCTCAAATCTCTCATGCCTCGCTTGTCCCGATATAGTTGGCGAAGATGCTCAACCATATCGTAGCGCCCATCAACTCATGTTGCTTCTGAAGTTCATGGTCGCGAGCATTAGACAGGACACATCTAATGCGTCGTCTTGATGCTTCTTATAAGCATCTTTGTCGGCTCATGGGGCATTGGCAGGAGGAGCCTCGGGAATAGGCTGCTCCAGAATGTACAACGTACCAGTCCAGGAAATTCGCTCCGTTGAGCTTGTCCTTCTCAAGGACAGATCGCAGGGAGAAAGTGTTCGTATTTGACGTCATGGTTATCTACAACAGAAAAATTTGCAGAAATAAATATCATATTCTTTTAAAATCATTTAATTAGGCATTTAATTAAATGATGCTCCCACTGAATTCTATAATTCTTGTGGGACAAGATCCACATCATACTAACCCTTGAGTTAGCTTTGGCTAATACGCCCAAGGCTTAGTATGATCGGTAGGTAACGATTACCAATTACATCTCTATGCAACTCTTGTTTATAGAATCAATATCCGCATTTATATTAAAACTCGAGTTAGCTTTGGCTAATACGCCCGAGAGTTAATATAGATGTGATTTTGACCTATCTTTTCCAACCGTTGGAATAATGCCTATAGTTGACTCGATCCAACCGAGTAACTAGGAATACTCAATCTAATTGAGTTTGTATTCACCCATGCGTTGATAGGCGGGACCAAGATTGTCCCTCTGTACCCTACCAAGATATGTATTGCTCTGCTTTGGCAGATTCAACAATACATGTGATCGAGATAGTGATAGGTATCACGGCACGGTTAGGCATTTTAGAGTTGGTTCGATCTAGATCTAATCTAATCGAGAAGGATGCATCTTGTGCATGACTTAGATCTAATCTAATCGCAAGGGTGCATCATGTGCACGACTTAGATCTAATCTAATCGTCAAGGCACTAATTAATTAATTAACTATTAAACATGCATCAGATACATAATAATTAATTAATTAATCTATTTGTGATTTAGTCATGGCCCTACTACGATCTTCTCAAGCCAATGAGAAGATCGAATGGTCAACCTAGGGTCAACAGCTTCTCCAAGCTCCTCCCTTTGACCACCTTGTGTTGCTCGTGCCCGCCTCGGAACTCCGTCTCGTGTGGACCCTCCACCGCTCCAATTTGTACATTACAATTTGAAACTCGAGTTACATTCGAGTCTAAATCTAATTTACAACAAGAATAAAAGACGAGGCACGACGCGCAGTCGCGAATAATAAAATAAACAACAACACGCAGGCCGTATTATGAATTACAACACAACCAATCATATTGGGCTTTGGGCCATGAATATCACAAATTAATATATATAATTCAAAATCATATATTTTCATAATTTTCTATAATTTTAAAATTAATTTTTTTTTACAATTTTTACGAGTAAAATTTCCCGGCGGTCCCATTTAGCGGTTTCGGGCGCAGGGGCAGCGCCCCTACCCGCGATCTAACCATCGCGAGGGTTCCTTTGCGATCCAACAGCGCCTAAACCCGCTATCCCAAAACGATTTGGGCCGAGACATTGCCGTTTCGGAAAATGCGGGGTTAGGGGAAGTTCCCCTACCCACGATCTAACCATCGTGAGTTGCTCCTTTGCGATCTAATGGCACCCAAGCCCGCTGTCCCAAATGGAATTGGGGCAAAACGAAGCCGGTTTTGAAAGATCTTTCCGGTAGCCGAAGCCTACAAGTGCCGAGACACTTGTGCTTCGCTTCTACGGAAAAATTACGCATAAAATCATAAAAAACTAATTTTTACAGAAAATCACAGAAGGTTTTATTTTTCATAAAAATAAAAACAAACTCGTACAAGCCTTGCACGTGGCTCTGATACCACTGTTGGATTTTTCGAGCCGCGAAAACCGCTTTTCGCGTCGCGGAAACCCCGAATCGCCCAAGCCACGGATCTCGTGCAAGGTAAAACCGAACGAAAATACGAGTACGAGTTTGAAAACTTTAATCTACAGTAGATCTACATAAGGATAAACCATTTATACCTTTGATGCGATGCCCTTCGCATTCCCGCTCGTCCAAATGATGCCGGATCTCAAGACCGTCAAGCGCCGGTCCTCTAGAAGTATCCACACGGATACACTAGATGGAGATGACCAAAAACCAAGGTGTGCTAGCACCTATGTGGTTCGGCCAAGGGAGGAGAGGGAGAGGGAGAGCTTGAGAGGGAGAAGGAGGCAGATGCACACTTGAATGAAAAATCAAATTCTCATCCAAAAACCAAGTGGCCGGCCACTTTTCAAAATGCACATTAATTGCATTAATTGTAATTAATATGAAACCATAAAATCACATTAATTGCATTAATTGCAATTAATATGAAACCATTAAGAGAGTGGCTTTGTCACTTCCATGAGGTGGCACCCATGATGATGTGGAACATCATTATTGGTCCACCTAATGCCAACTCACCAATGAGGTGGCAAAAGGTCAAGTCAAAATTGACCTTTGGTCTTCCTTCTCAAGTCAAGTCAAACTTGACTCAATCTCTACCATGGTGGATCTAATCCAACCATTTGATTCGAGCCAACTTAATATAATGAATCTAATTCATTAAATTAAATTGATTCAATGAGTCAAAATCTAAATTAGACTCATTTAACACATGAATCAACTTGAGTCGAACTCAAGTTAGCCCAATTAGGATTACTCTTAATCCAATTTGATTCATCAAATGAATCTAATCCTCTTGGTTCATCATATGAACCTAATCTCCACCTAATTGTCCTAAGTGTGTGACCTATAGGTTCTTGTAACGTTGGCAATGCCCTAATCCCATTTAGGAGCATAAGTAATGAGTATCTAGCAACACATCATTACTACCCAAGTTACAAGAATGTCGAGATCCGACATCACCTTGTGACTACCAATTGTGACTACTCACAAAATAATGACAAGTGTCCTTCTATCCTAGACATCTAGATTGATCAATATGAGGCATAGACCGTGTCATCCTCTAATCAATCTAAATCTTGAACTCCAAGTAGACTCACTCGATCAAATGAGCTCAACATCTAATGTTGACTCATTTGGGCATGGCCATGCACTTAGTGGTCTCACTCTATCAAGAATACCGATGTCGCTCCCGTCATATGGGAGGGATAGATCCCATCTACATCACTCACATCCCTCTACATAATTCGTTATATACCCAGTAATCGCCTTTATAGTCCACCCAGTTACGGGTGACGTTTGACGAAACTAAAGTACATAACTCCTTATGTAGGGATCCATGGTGACTTCAGGTCTAAGGACTAATAGTCATACTAATAGCCACATGAGAAAGTATATGACACTCATATAACGATCCATGATACTTTCTCATGGCGGGTCATTCAGTATACATTCTCTAATGTATACCCATGTGTCAGCTTGATATCTCTATATCCATGACTTGTGAGATCAAGTCATCGAGCTGACCTACATACTAGTCTTATTGTATTAACATTGTCCCTGAATGTTAATACTAGACTAGGAATGATTTAGAGTAGTGTTCCCTATATCATCTCACTATCGATTCAACCAATCGATTGATATAGGTAAGAACCTTCTACTCAAGGACGTTACTATACTTATTTTATCTGGCACTAATACAAATAAGCATAATAACCAAACTATTGCCTTTATTAATATAAGAATATGATATACATGAGTCCATACAATCATCAAATGATTGGCTCTAGGGCTCTAACTAACAGCATGTAGGTCAACTCGATGACTTGATCTCACAAGTCATGGATATAGAGATATCAAGTTGACACATGGGTATGCATTGGAGAATGTATACTGAATGACCCGCCATGAGAAAGTATCATGGATCGTTATATGAGTGTCATATACTTTCTCATGTGGCTATTAGTATGACTATTAGTCCTTGGACCTGAAGTCACTGTGGTTCCCTACATAAGGAGTTGCATACATTGGCTTTGTCAAACGTCACCCGTAACTGGGTGGACTATAAAGGCGATTACTGGGTATGTAATAAATTATGCGGAGGGATGTGAGTGATGTAGATGGGATCTATCCCTCCTATATAACGGGAGTTGTTGGTTAATCCTAGGAAAACGTATCGGTTCCACTGTACAAAATTTTTTTGTACAAGTGTTGAACCTTTCCTTAAATAAACTATTGTGTTCTTTAGAAGTTAAATTAGGAATCGTAGACGGAACTTAACATCATTGATTCCAAATTTAACTTATCTGTTCTTAATGGTTTAGATTTGAATCGCAAGCGGAACTTAACACTATTGATTCAAATCCACCTATATTATTAATTCTATTAAATATTAATTACCAAAATTGGCTTCTTGGACTGCATGGCGAGGCACAAGACCTTCTTGAATATGGGAGCAACCACCACCGCCTAGACAAAGCCTTTTAAGTAAAGCTAATATTTAATTTTCTTAAATAACTCTAGGTTAACCAAAAGAAACAATCGAATCACAAATTCGAAAAAGAAGAAAACACAAACTCGAAAAACTTATTCGAAAAACTAGATCTAATGCCTCTTGTGTATGGAATTCATACAAAGAAAAATAAACTAGCATGATGCGGAAAATAAATAGTAGTAATACCTTTCTTTGTGAACGTTAATGACCTCTTGATCTTCTACCGTAATCCTCTTATAACCTCGGATGTTTTGTGGGCAACAATCTTCTGAGATGAGAACCACCAAACACCTTCTTCTTCCTTCTAGGTTTCAGCCACCAAGAGTCCTTCTTGATAGATAGGTTCGGCCGCCACCAATGCTCTAAGGGATGCTAAAGACTAGGCTTCCTTTCTCTCCTTCTTCTCCTTGCTTGATCCGGCCACCAAGAGAACTCCACCAATGAAGAAGTTTCAGCCACAATAAGGAGAGGAGAGAAAAAGAGGGGCCGGCCACACCACCAAGGAAGAGAGGGAGGAAGAAAAAGAATAGAGTTGTTCACCATGAAGGCACCTTTACCCCCTCTTTTATATTCCTTGGTCTTGGCAAATAAGGAAATTTTAATAAAAACTTCCTTAATTCCTTTTCCATTAAAAAGAAAATTTATTTAATTAAAAACAATTTTCTTTTCTTAATTATAATGACCGGCCACTTTTAATCCCCAATCAAGGAAAGTTTAATTCACACAAGAATTAAAACTTCCTAATTTGTTTTCGGAAATTTATAAAAAAATTCTCTAATAATTTTTCCCTTCATGGTGGTTTGTAAAAAGGAAATTTTATAAATTAAAAATCTTTCTTTTAAACATGTGGATGATTTCCAAAAATCAAAGTTATCTATAAAAATTAAAATCTCCTTTCAATTTACAAATAAGGAAATATATCAAATCTTTTCTTAATCTTTTGTAGAAACTAATAAAAGAGAATATTTAATTTTTAAACTCTCTTTTAAATCATGAACATGGTTAAAAAAGAAAAATTTTCTCAAAATTAAAATCTACCTTTCAATCTACAAATAAGGAAAGATTTCAAATCTTTTCTTAATCTTTTGTAGAAAGCTATAAAAGGAAAGATTTAAATTTTAAACTTTCTTTTAAAATGATGGAATCCATATAAGAAAAATTTTTAAAAATAAAATTCCTTTTTATTTTAATAAGGCCGGCCACCTAAGCTTGGGTTCAAGCTAGGGCCGGCCACCTCATGAACCCATGAACCATGCCTTTGGCCAACTCTAGCTTGGACTCCAAGCTAGCTTGGTCGGCCCCTATAGGATGGGTAAGAAGGTGGGTATAGGTGGGTATAGGACTCTATAATTAAGAGGCTATGATAGGGACCGAGAGGAGGAATTGGTTTTGGTCTTCCAATGAAATTAAGCATCCCGTGTTCGCCTTGAACACATAACTTAATTTCATCAATAATAATTCATTATACTAAAGAACAATTATTGAACTACTGCACCAATCCCAAATTACATTTTGGGCTCCTTATTATGAGTGTATTAGTCTCCCTGTGTTTAAGATATCAGATGTCCATTAATTAAATGAGTTACTGACAACTTACTTAATTAATATCTAGTTCCAAGAGTAGTACCACTCAACCTTATCGTCACGTCGGACTAAGTCCACATGCAGGGTTTAACATGACAATCCTTATGAGCTCCTCTTGGGGACATTATCAACCTAGATTACTAGGACACAATTTCCTTCTATAATCAACAACACACACTATAAGTAATATCATTTCCCAACTTATTGGGCTTATTGATTTATCAAGCTAAATCTCACCCTTTGATAAGTTAAAGAAATAAATATTAAATATATGTGCTTGTTATTATATTAGGATTAAGAGCACACACTTCCATAATAACTAAGGACTTATTCTTTTATTAAGTCAGTATAAAAAGATCTTTTCTTAAATGGTCCTGCTCAATAGACTTAGAGTGTACTACTGTAATTTATTAGTCAAGATAAAGTAATACCTAATTACACTACGACTTTTCCGATGGTTTGTTCCTTTCCATCTCAGTCGTGAGCTACTGTTTATAATTTATAAAGAACCGATAACACGATCTTCTGTGTGTGACACCACACACTATGTTATCTACAATATAAATTAATTGAACATCTACATTTGGTATATATAAATGTAGACACTTGACCAATGTGATTCTTATAAATGTTTATAAAAAAGCTAGGCTTTTAGTATATACTCCAACAATCTCCCACTTATACTAAAAGACTATGCTGTCATTAAAGCTGCCATACATCTGATTCCCAACCCTTCAACATGTCCATTAAAAGCTCTTGCCTTAAGGACCTTAGTGAAAAGATCTATAGGTTATCACCTGATGCAATCTAGGCGACAATAACTTCTCCTCGTTTATACGATGTCTCGTATTGGGTGGTACTTGTGCTCTATTGTGTTTACTTGCCTTATGGACTTATGGTTTCTTCGAGTTTGCTACTGCACCACTATTATTACAATAAATTGTAATAATTTTTGGGCAAACTAGAAAACATGTCTAAGTTCATCATGAAGTATCTGAATCACACAGCTTCTATGACTGCCTCAGAGGCTTCCACTTACTCAGCTTCTATGGTGGAGTCCGAAAAAACACTTTTGCTTATCACTCTTCCATAGTTATGACTTTACCTCCTAAAGTAAACACAAAACCCCGAGGTTGACTTACTATTGTCCCTATCCAATTGGAAGTTAAAATCCGTACAACCCACAGGGAGCAAATTATCTGCCTTGTAAGTTAGCATATAATCTCAAGTACCTCTAAGGTACTTCAATATATGCTTTACCTGTAATGACCCAAAATTTCTTGTTACGAGTCCTAATGGTACTTTAAAATATTTAAAAACACTTTATAAATATTCTAGATATTTTTAGAAATTTTTAGAATATTTTTATGCAATTTTTGGAAGTCGTTTGGTATTTTTACTAAACGAAGGAAGTTTTGACAAAAAAATGTCCAAGTCGAGATTCGAACCCGTGACCTCCGGCCAAACCAAGCTTTAAGTGGATACGGCTGACCAAGTGGGCAAGCAGTTGTTACTTGATCAAATAAAGGAAGAATTTTATTTAAGTAGTAGAAGTTAATAACAAGAAATAATAGGAAGAAAATGGGTTGCAACCGAGATTTGAACCACGAGCCAAGCCTTAAGCAACGCGCGCCTGACCAAGTGTTCACGCGTGCGGATCTACTTAGAAAAGGTAGCAAATTTATTTAAAGAAGTTAACTGAATGTTGAGTTATAAGAAGAGAACTTAGGGCTTGATTAATTGGCCCGTGACCTAGAAAACTCCACTCCTCTCTGTTCTTCTGCTCGCGGCGTCGACTTCCTCTCGGGCGAAACCCCAGCCAAAACTAGGGCTTCGTCTCCAGCGCCGGCCAAGGGGTGTTTTCACGAGATTTTCACATCTTCTCGATCACCTCGTCGAGGAGAGCTTGTGGACGCGAGGAATCGCCGGATTTGCGAGATTCTCCGAAGCCCTAAAGGTCGAACTCGGTTGTGAGTCAAGGAAACGAAGGTAAGTTGCTCCTCACCTATAGTAAGAGTAGCTATAGAGTAGTTTTCTTGTTAGTTTATTGTTTTTTTTTTTCTGAAGTAAGTTGCAAGGAACCGACCTTTGAAGTTTCTGCCGTGGATTGGGGTTTCAGATTTTGTTTCCTTCTTAATGTTCTTCCGAAGCATACTGTAAGAAGTATGTTCTTGAGGCTAACTGTTGTGAATTCAATTTGATGAAAATGTTGAGGTTCAATCACTTTCTGAGATGTCTTTCTCCGGCTTGTGGTGTTTTCTGGATTTTTGAAGGAATTTTAGGCGTTTAAGATAGAATTGGTTTTTGTTCAGATTCTATCAAATAGATTAGGATTCTGGGCCAAGATTTTTATGGATTGTTGCTGGAATTCGATGATGTTTGATCCTTCCCATTTCTCTTGAAAGTTTTGGGCAGATTGTTGGTGGATTTAGCCTTAATTGATGATGCTTTGGCTTTCTATTGTTTCTGAAATTCCTGGACAGAGTTAAAGGTCTTTGGTTAAGTTCATGATTCAAATGTGAGTACTTTGGTCACATTTAGTTTAGCATATCAATGTAATCTGGTAACAAGATTATTATGCTCATGTGTTGGTTCGTTTAATGTTGAACCTGCACATTTTTAGTTGTAGGAAGTAGTTGGTATACATGTGTAGTGTGATGTTCTTTTTAGTGGATGTTTAAAGCTTTGCTAATAATTGATCTTCCAACCTATGTAACAGATAGATGAAGGTTAATGCCGCACCTTCCTAGTTGTTGAGGATAGCTTGTACATTGGCTTAGTTTAATGTTTCACATTTGTTTAGTTTAAAGTTTTCCTTATTCACGCTTTAAGATTCTTTAGTATTGATTCTTAATTCAGTTTCTAGTTCTTCTTGTATACATGCATATTCGTGTTTTTGTGAGTTAGATAGCGCTTACTAAGCATTTTGCCTATAGATTGCATTTCCTCTTACTGCAGATAAAGGAAGGCGACAAGGTGGCGCAGATGGTGTGTGATGCCAGGACTATGGAAGAGACTTGGGACGTTATTATGTTTTCCGCACTTAAGTAATTAATAAACATTTGAAGTTTTATTTCAAGTTCATGTCATTTGAGATTATTTTTGTTTTAGATTGCATAGAGATGAGTTCCGTTTAATAAGTAGATATTTTGATGTTTGTCACTTATTTAACTACATGAGTGTTTGATATATATTCCAGCCGCCTGTGGTTGATGTATACTATGTATGTATCTCTGTTTATGGTCACCGATACAGGGGAGATTTTGCCGAAATTTTTCGGTAGAGACTCCTCGTGATTTCGATCATACTGGTTAAGTAGAGTTAGTAGTTAAGTAATGGTCACCCTAAGAGAGTAGTATAGTATAGTAAGAAGGGTGGTCGTTACATTACCGCGGTCCAATGCCCTTGTCTAGGGTTACTTTGATATCTGCTAACTATGCCCTTGGCAAAACATATTTCTGATCTCGTGCATAGCATACATTAGCCTTCCGACAGTCGAAGTATAAGGAACTGCCTTCATTTCCTCTATCTCCTTTGATATCTTCGAAGACATCTCTTTAGATAAAACTACTCCCTGCTGAAAATGTAAGAAACCTTTCTTGGAGTTTTGCATGCTTAAAACAAGCAAGGATTGTTTTGCTATATGAAACTTGGGATAAGAAAAATATATTCTTTTCTTGCAATCCCTTTGATCCCGAGAATATATACATTCTCCCAAGTCCTTCATATCGAATTGTTTGGACAACCATACCCTTACTTCTGACAACACTTTGATATTGTTTCCAACTACCAAAAATGTTATCTACGTATAGTATAAGAAATATCAGCACGTTTCCATCATACTCTTTGTATACACAAGACTCATTTGGTTATTAAATAAATCCATAGATCTGGACTACTTTATTAAACCGGATGTTCCAAGACCTTGAAGTTTTACTTCAGTCCATAGACTGATTGAGCTTACACAAGATGCTCTTTGCTCTTTGTAATGAACCCTTCTGGTTGCTATATATGGATGTTTTCTTCAAGACTTTCATTAAGAAAAACTGTCTTGATATCCATTTGCTAAATCTCATAGATAAAAGAATCCGGATAGACTTAAGCATGGCCATCGGTAAAAAAGTTTCCTTTTTCAACAAGCCTTGTTTTAAAAGTTTCTACCTTCCTGTCTATCCCTCTTTTCCTATTGTAGACTTATTTTCACCCAATGACTTTTACACCATTTGGTGATTTTATAAGCTCCCGGACTCTATTAGAATACATATATTCTATATTCTTTGCAAAGATGCTGCATCTTTATCTTGGAGTGCTTCGTCATATGTCCGGAGATCAGGTTCATGTCCACCAGGGATCGAGTCCAAAGACTCTCCCAAAATATGAATCTTTTAGGTTGCCTAACAACCCTCCCACTACGACGAGGCACTTTCTGCAATTGTGTATCATTTGTGATACGTGTTGCAGTTTCTTGTGATATTTCATCTTGCACAGTTGGTACTAGGTTAGACAATTTTTACTCATGGGCTTGTGGTTCATAGTATAGTCCTTTTCTAAAATCGGGCATTTGTGCCAACAATGACCTTCCGATTTTAAGGACTACAAACCTCTTTTCGTTTTTCTAGGATAACTCACAAACAAGTGAACTCATGTCCAGCTTATTAGTGTCTCTCATGTGCTAGACCACCCAAATCCGAATATGCTTCAGACTAGGCTTACGCCCATTCTACAATTCTATGGGAGTAGAAAGTTCTGACTTAGAAGGTACTACGTCCACTTCCGTTTCCAGTGTATATCCTTAAAATGAATTTGGTAATTTTTTGAATAACTCATCATCGATCTAATTATTCCATAAGAGCCTTATACCTTCTTTCTACTACACCATTCTGTTGGGGTGTACCAGGTGCAGTTAGTTGGGATTAAATCCTGACTTTTGATAAGTGACTCATAAACTCTCCTAAAAGGTACTCGTTACTACGATTTCACCGTAGTGTCTTGATACTTTCACTTTGATGTTACTCCACATCAGCCTAGTACTCTTTGAACTAATCAAAGCACTTAGACTTGTGGCGCGTCAAGTAAATATATCCTTATCTCGAATAGTCGTCTATAAAAGAGACGAAATATTCGAAACAATCTCTTGCCTGGATAGTTAAAGGTCTACATAAATCAGAATGAACCAATTGCAACATATCTTTGGCTCCATATCCCTTAGACTTAAAAGCTTTTTGGTTATTTTTCCTTCTAAGTAAGACTCGCAGGTTGGAAAGATTTCCACTACCAATGAACCCAAGAGTTCATTGGTTATTATCCTTTGAATCCTATTCAAGTTAATATAACCTAGCCTTAGATGCCAAAAATATGATTGGTTCATTTCCGAAGGTTACTTTCTCTTATTTAGAAAATGTGTTATTAATTTCCATTTATTACATCAATCGTCGGAGTTATTGGATTATAAATTGTCAACCAACATACCAAAACAGATAACTTTCCTATTTTTCTTGATAACAAGTTTGTTATCAAAATAGACAGAATATCTATTCTTTAATAGTTTAGAAACTGAAATCAGGTTCTTTCTAAACTTAGTACGTAAAGACAATTTCTGAAAATTCATATTTTATTCCTATCAGAGGATAAACATCTCCTACTGCAACAGCTACTACTTTTGCAGTAGTGCCCATATAGACGGTGTTTTCCTTTTCATATAGCTGTCAGGTTTCCTAGAACCCTACAATAAATTATAGACATGATCAGTGGTTCCCGTATCTACACGTCAGGTACCGCTAGATAACTCCACTAAACATGTTACAACTAATGAATACAATACACCAGAATTATTCTTAGTTCTAAGAAGACAATCTACCTTAATGTCCAAGTCCAATTTCCAATCATTATAATTGGGACTACTAAGTCTTTTCTATAGTATAACAACTAGGGGATTGACAAACATTTAAAATCCTAAGAATCACAAAAATATTTGGTCAAGACCAACACTTTAAAATCCTCGTGAATTTTGTATGTCATGATAGTGTGGACGTATACAAATTCAAAAAGAGATTTTGTCCATTAATTTTATTATCTCGTCATCCTAACTTCATGACAAATAAAATTAATAGTTGGTCTATCTTTGATCAAATATTTGGTCAAAACTTTTGAATTTAAAATAACATTGATTCTTCAAACAATATTATTTAAATTCACCAATACCTCAAAACACCGGAAATTTTGCATGCCACGATAGTGTGGACGTATACAAATTCGAACATTTGTAAGAGGAGGGTTTTACCCATTAATTATCTTGTCAATAAATCTTTATGAGAAATAAAATTACCTCAACCACCGTGAATTTTGTATGCCACGATAGTGTGGACGTATACAAAACCAAACATTTGTAAGAGGAGTTTTTCCCATCAATTTTATTTTCTTGTCATCCTGAAAAATAAAATTACCTCATACAACGTGAATTTTGTATGCCACGATAGTGTGGATGTATACAAAAACTCGACATTTGTAAGAGGGGGTTTTAATTTTATTATCTTGTCAACTTATCTTTTTGAAAAATTAATAGTTGGTTTTCCTTTGGTCACCCAAATAATAGCAGTGACTCCGATGGGGAGGATAGGCGTGCCTAAGTGTATACCATTACTTGACACTAAGTCCATTAATAAGATTGTGCCCCTTCCGATGGGGAAGATCACACGCTCGTAATTAATTTCCTATAGTCATCCTAAATGGAAGTTTGATCTAGTGATCTGCAAACAAACTCTGTTGGATCCCGTGGTAGTTTTAATGTGATCAACCAAGTTGGTTAGGTCCTGCTGTGTTTGATCCCTGTGTCTGAGTGTGCAGGAGCTTAGAAACACAGGAAGTCGAGCGGAAGATGCAGCTAGCGAGAAGGACGGCACGGGAAGGGAGTCGACGGGCTTGGTGCTTCCGAAGGACGAGAGAGGTGCGGAAGAGTACTCCAGTGGACGTGAAGAGCGTGCGCGGCGTTCGAGGGACATTAAGCCGGGACGGAAGGCTGCTCGAGGAGAAGGTCGGGAATTGGGTTCGGGTGAGCCCTATTCCGGTTGGCCGCAATCACCCAAAAAGAACGGAGCGTGGGAAGCTGGAAAAACCAAGCTGGAAATTGTGCTGCCTTCAATAGGTCAAATTTGACCGTTTATGCGACGGATAAAGTTTTATCTGCTGACCGAGCTGGAGGCACCTTGAGCCTTGTTGGAGGCACCTTGGACCGTCGGGATAGACTTTCCAAGAGCTATATAAAGGCCTCTGGAGCTAGGAATTCAATAACAACTCAAGCAATCAATCTGTAAGCAATTTCTAGCAGTAGTTCTGAGCAATTAGAGTGTAAAAGGCTTCTCCGCCTTCAGAGAAGGAGAACTTTCTTAGTGCGCTTTTCACTGCCCTGGATTAACAACCCTCTTGGTTATAACTAGGTTAAATTTCTGTTTCTATTTTTTTTGTCTTTATTATTTTACTACTACATTTATTCTGAGTTGAAATCCGAGGAGGGTAGTTTTTATTTTTTGTTTTCAGCAATTCACCCCCTCTTGCTGGTCTCCGCTGCACCAACAAGTGGTATCAGAGCCTGATCACCTCAGAAGGACTAATCACCAACTGAAGCACTACGATCAAGACAATGGCCGGCGCAAACATTCATCCCCCGAAGTTCGACGGAGATTTCGCTACATGGAAGCGAAGAATGGAGATATTCTTCAAAACCGAGTTTGATATCTTACTAACAATGAAATACGGTTTTGCAGCTCCTAAAGACAAAGAAGAGTTCCAATGGACGAAGGATCAGGCGGATTTCGTGGTGAACGGAAAAGCTGAGTTTCACTTGCTCAGCGTTCTTCCGCCACAAGAGGTAAGTCGGATCGGAAGCTACGACTCCGCAAAAGACCTCTGGGAGAAATTCCTAGAGCTCCACGAAGGAACCTCGGAAGCAAAGCTAGCGAGGCGCAACATTCTTCGAACACAACTTACGAATCTCCGAATGAACACCGGCGAGAAGGTAGCGCAACTCCAAGCATGAATCAAGAAGCTGATAACGCAACTGACAAATCTCGGCGAAACGGTAACGAACCGAGACTCCATCCGATATGCGCTCAACGCCTTCCCGAGGACTCCGGAATGGGCATACTTAGTAGATGCTTACTACATCTCTAAGGACCTTGAGGTAAGTACCTTAGAAAGTTTGTTTTCTACCATTGAACTTCACGAGTCTCGGATTGCAGAGCCTAAAGAAGTAGTGAAGTCAAACCTCGACGTCACCCTACAAGCAAGAAGGGACGATCCCGATTCCGAAGCTTCGATCGACGGATCCGAAGCGGCACTACTGGTAAGACGGTTTAATAAATTTTAAAATTCTAACAAATTTAGATTGCAGTCGAAAAAGTTCCAGCGAAAGAAAAGGGTAGTTCGTTGCTACAATTGCAACGAAGGACATATCAAAAATTACTGTCCAAAACTGAAGAGCAAAAGCAAGGAAAGGAGCAAGAAGCCCACTCGACCCAAACACAATCTAAAGGCAACGTGGGATGATTCATCGTCCTCCGACTCCGAAGTCGAAGAATTCTCGGGACTAGCACTGATGGCCAACCATCAGCTAGAAGAAACGTCTAGCTCAGAAATGAGCATAGATGAAGGGGGAGGAACATCAGAAGGAGAAAACAATGATGAAGGGGGAGCATCGCAAGATGAGGTAAGTAAGGTACGTGCCCTAAACTCTAAACAGTCTTTTGAGTTTATTAAAGCTTTGTCTAAAGAATTAGATCAATTAGAAAAAGAAAATGAAAATTTAAAATCTGAAAATAAAAATCTAAAATTAGAAATTAAGAAATTAAGAAATAATACATGTTTAAATAGATTTCCAAATTCAAAAATTAAAGTTTATGGAAAATTGAACTGGTACATTAGAAACCATCAGGGTCAACTTAGAAGAATACCCAAAAATTATGTACCCCCTAAGTATCTGAATAACCCTGTAGGTAGGAACCTCTATTGGGTTCCAAAATCTGTGCTTAATTAATTTTTCAAAAATTAAAAGCTTACAGTGAGAAAATTAAACATTGAAATTCTTTATGGAAGCTTTGTCTAAGGAAGTGGTTTTGCTCCAATAACCAAGAAGGCCTAGTGCCTCGCCACGACCTGGAAGCTAAAATATTGAAATAAAATATTTAATTAACTTTCTGAAAAAACATTAAACAAGAATTAAATAATGCTTTGAAAGTTTATCAAATGTTAGTTAAAATAAAAAAAAATCTTTAGAAATTTAAAAAAAAATTCTAACTTAATTTTTTGGGTTAGAAATTTTCTTTTGGAAAATTCTAAAAAATCATTCACTTGACTTAGAAATTTTTTTGTCGAACATTTGAACATTTACTTAGGATTTTTTTTACTTAGATTTTTTTTGAAAATTTGATTTTAACTTAGCAATTTTTTTTCAAAAATTCATTTTTAACTTAGAAAATTTTCAAAAACTTCAATCTTACTTGAAAATTCTTAAGACCTCATTTTTGCTGTGATCAAAGGGGGAGAGAAAAGTACAAGTTTAGGGGGAGTTAGAGAAAACTTAAATTTTTTTTATATAAAAAGTGTTGCAATTTTACTAATTGCAAAAATTATACTTAACTTGTTAGTTTAGTAATAATTTTTTCATTAAAATTACTGTTTATGTCTATTTTTAACCCTAACTTGAACTTGAGTTGATGCACATAAAAATGGGGGAGATTGTTGGACCCCGTGGTAGTTTTGATGTGATCAACCAAGTTGGTTAGGTCCTGCTGTGTTTGATCCCTATGTCTGAGTGTGCAGGAGCTTAGGAACACAGGAAGTCGAGCGGAAGACGCAGCTAGCGAGAAGGACGGCACCGGAAGGGAGCCGACGGGCTCGGTGCATCCGAAGGACGAGAGAGCTGCGAAAGAGTACTCCGGTGGGCGTGAAGAGCGTGCGCGACGTTCGAGGGATGTTAAGCCAGGACGGAAGGCTGCTCGAGGAGAAGGCCGGAATTGGGTTCGGGTGAGCCCTATTCCGGTTGGTCGCAATCACCCAAAAAGAACGGAGCGTCGGAGGTTGGAAAAACCAAGCTGGAAATTGTGCGTCCAGCTTGGAGGCGCCTCCAGCAGGCTTGGAGTCCATCATGAAGGCGCCTTCAACAGGTCAAATTTGACCGTTTATGCTACGGATAAAGTTTTATCCGCTGACCGAGCTGGAGGCGCCTTGAGACTTTCCAGGAGCTATATAAAGGCCCCTGGAGCTAGGAATTCAATAACAACTCAAGCAATCAATCTGTAAGCAATTTCTAGCAGTAGTTCTAAGCAATTAGAGTGTAAAAGGCTTCTCCGCCTTCAGAGAAGGAGAATTTTCTTAGTGCGCTTTTCACTGCCCTGGATTAACAACCCTCTTGGTTGTAACCAGGTTAAATTTATGTTTCTGTTTTTTTCTGTCTTTATTATTTTACTACTGCATTTATTCTGAGTTGAAATCCGAGGAGGGTAGTTTTTATTTTTTGTTTTCAGCAATTCACCCCCCTCTTGCCGGTCTCCGCTGCACGAACAAACTCATCCGATATGGAGGAAGGCACTCAGAGTCAACGCGCAAGTTTGTTTGCATCACTTACAACCCAGTAATGGAGATCGTGGAATTTATTAAAATAAATCCCTCTCCCTCTTATTTATTTAAAGTAAGGAATTTTAAACTATCCTAGCATACATCACATGCATACACATCATAGTAAATAAAAGCAATAAATATGGAAATTATTTTTCCAACTATTATGGCTTTTTCCATCACTGTCCTCCGTGTGCTCCAACCCTAGCTGCTGTCATCTTTAGCCACCACCATCGGGTCGAATCGTCACATCCATCTTGCTTCTTATTCCGCTGTGCCTCTGGTGCTCCAAAAGTACCACACCTCGCAAGCATCCGATCAGCGACAAAAATAAAATTTTACATATATCGATCCTATATTCCTCCAAGGAATGTACATGTAATCTAGATCGAAAATAAAATTCTAAAATCCTAGGGCTAATACAGCTCCTGCTGTATTAGTTACATACAATCATGCACACACACAATAATGCCCTTGACATATCCAAGGGTCCAATCACACACAACATCTATAAGCCATAATAGTTGTAGTCTGCAATCAAAAAGTTAGCACATCCTACTATTATCCTGCCTAAATTATGTATGACATGTGCATAACCTATTTAAATTCTAAACACACAGAGGCAAACCCTAGCTCTCATACCAATTGTTGGTTAATCCTAGGAAAACGTACCGGTTCCACTGTACAAAAATTTTTTGTACAAGTGTCGAACCTTGTCACGCCCCCAAAGGAGTCTCTGCCAGACAAAAATCCGGCAGCATCTCCCCTGTACCGGTGACAATCTGAAGCATCAATACAAACAAAATACATCAGCCACATGTGGCTGGAATATTTATATACACAACCACGCAGTTATAATCACAGCCCACTCGGCTGGAATGAAACAATCACAACCACGCAATTATATCTAAAACAGCCCACACGGCTGTACTAAAAACACAGCGGAAAAATGAAGGAAAGCCCGCACAAACCAAATAAATACAATGCATGCCGGCATGGCTTAAACACAAATACAACACCAAAACCATAAGATAGCCACATGGCTACACATAAATACAATGCCAAAAATAATAAAATGATATACAAAAGAAAACAAGCACGGTCTTCGGATGTGAGTAAGACCCGGCAGACAGGATACTCCAAGCGTCACCAACCATCTACAAGCTACCTGAAAACATAAATGTATACATGCGGTGGTGAGTATAGGTAACTCAGCGGGTAATAGACAAGATAGTGCATGGTCTATAAACAAACATGGAGATCACAAGTATATAGTCTCAGTAGGGAAATAAAGAACATGATCATACTATCATAATCAATGCATCAGAACATACTTGACGTAATAACCAGAAATAATCATAACTGACATACAAACTGCACAAACCACTACTGACATAATGATAAATACATACCCAATCTGAAATCGACGCAAGGTACAAAGATCAACAAACTCACTAGATCTGCAACAACCATACACGTGACACCTGTGTAATATAAATACAACTGCATACACATGTAAAATAAATGACATGTATACAGCATGACAACCATATGCAACAAGCATATCTCGAACAAGTGCAACAACCACAATCACATGCAACTAGTATCTATCAGGCATGTATGCAAATATATATCCACCGATGCACCGCGCATCATATGCAAATGTGTATGCATGCTCCATGGTTACCCCCACCACCTCTCCAGACACCACGACCCTTGTATGGCCGAGAGGCTTGGGTCCGTGACAAACCATACAAGCCTCACGCACATAACCTCAATAAACCGACTGAGGTGACAGTATACTATGTAGTTATCTAACTACATAGCTAAGGGTCCCTGACCACTCACAACTCAAGCCCCCTGACTACTGTACCCTCAAGATCCACTACTCCAGAGTGGTCGAGGCTGACAGAGTAAAAATACTGAGCAGCTGAGTAAGCGCAACAGGACATAGCTCCACTCCCAGCTACCACTCTCAATCAGTGGTAGAGTGGACAGCTATAAAAGACTGACGACCCTCTCAACCACAAGGACAACTAGTCGTTAGATGCAATGAATGATGAACATGATATATATATAATCATGATACAAACACCGTCATCATCCATGCAACCTCTAAACCACATAAGCACTCCACAGCATGAATATAATCGTCATGATAAATCCACACATCCCACCAAACACATGTACGCAACTACCCACATATGATCAACCAAAAATCTCTAATAATTCCACTGGACACATATACACAGAACATAAGTACAATCAACATGTATACTCTAATAATAAACACATCAGACACGTGTATAAACCATAAACATACAATCAACACAACTACTCCAAAAGCACATAACCAAACACGTGTGTACAAACAACATGCAAATGTAGGGTCAACATGATGACTCCTAAAACACATACCAAGCTACATACAATCCACATTATATGCATAAATCAGCATGATAAATCCAACCACTCGACAATCCCTACAATACATACTCTACACGCGTAATCACAGCAGAGTATAAATCAAGAGTAGAGACTGTATACGATATAACTAGATCATATCTAAGCTCAAGCAAAAGTATCAAGCAGGAAAAACAACAAATGAACCCGATATAAGGTAAAGTAATCTAATCTGACAAATAACAACCATGCACTAAGCTCAAAGAAAAAAAATAAAGGCAAAGGAAGAAATACCCGCCTTTATACGTAGATCGTGTCAAATACTCTAACGTCGAGACGCTTGTCCCGATCCCAAGTCCTGCGATCACATAATATATTTAGCTAATTACACAGGTAGCAAATAGATAAATAAAACTCCTCAATCTAATTAGGGAAAACCCTAATCGAAGTAACTTACCTAATTCCTTAATTCATCTCCTAGATCCAAACATAATCCACAATCTATTAATCAATCCAAAACTCACTAATCCAAACTCATCATAAATCCAAAACAACCTAATATCATCATCTACAACTAACTAAACCACCACATTTGATGATCCAACCAACAATCAATCCAATGATCCTAAGAATGATCACATAACAATCTACATCAATCAATCACCATCAACAACTAATTAACCAATTCATCATCGAAATGCAAACTAATCTCCAAAACATATAAGTGAATCAAATCCACATAGTTCATCGACTTCGATCGATCCAACCATAGTAATTCATCCAATCATCATATCCACAAATTCCAACCCAATACAAACCATAATCAATCCAACACATACCAATAACGATCATGTATCCATTTATATAAATCATTCACCAAATAAGCATTATAAATCAACTCCGAAACTTACCCAAATTCGGATGCACCGTTGTTGATCCAAAATCGATTCACACCCTTTGATTAACAAATCCAAAGTTTGTTGTGGAGAAAAATGGAGCTTGCCCACCCATCTGTAGCTAGTCCGGCACAAACAGAGGAGACAAGAAACCTAAAGCATTTCGTCAAACACCTATTAAGCACAAGAAATGTCACTGCCCTAATCAACACTACCTAATTAAATTAGGGTTTACAATCATGACTTACTCCAAACAAACTCACCCAAATTCACAGTGAGCACTGATGGAATTGCTGTTGAAACCAGGGATGGTGCTATATGGATTGATCCAATAATTTGTTTATGCCAGAGATCCATTGCTGTGGTAGGGATCTGCAGTCCAAGAAATGTTGATTTAGTGATACACTATGGTGGTAATCGGACAAGGACAGAGCGTAGACAGGGTAAGGAGGCAACCATACCTTCTTGTGGCAAATCCTCCTCGTCAAGCTAAGGAATAATTGGGACTAGGCATTCCGGCGATCAGAGGCCCAACTCGTGAGTGAGGAGAAGAAAGATCAAATCTAGGGTTGGTTTCCCCCTCTTGACCGCGAGCCACCCATAATGCCCTAGGCGCCGAGCAGATGCCGATCGTGCGCAAGAACCGCCAAGGAAACGACCTCTCAACCGGCGATCGCCGATTCCGTTGAGATCCGACTACATTTTCCCTCCGATGATGCGACGAAGTCGAGATTGCAGGCGGAGCAGGCTCTCCATCGGCGATTTAGAGCAGAGACATGAGAAAGAGGAAAGGAGAGGGCATCGGTAAAGCACACAGAGGGAAGGACGAGGGAAGGACTGCTACTGCCGGCGATGAGCCCGTGGCGATCGGCGTCGGGGAATCGCGAGAAGGAGGAGGAGAAGAGGGCACGGGGTCGGCATCACGGGTTAGGGGAGAAATCGCGAGGGAGAGGGAAAGAAGAATCGGGGAGGTAAAATAGAAATCGGAAAAATAATATAACCTAAGTATCATTAATTAACCCTAAGGTTAATTTCTCAATCAACTCCCATTTTATTGGTGTTCCAAATAGGCCTCCACTATACCCCGAATCCATCCCCTCGAAATGCGTCATACGACCTCCGTTTAAATCCCAAAAAATTTCTTAAAATTTTTGAAAAATCCAATAAGATTTTTCGTCCAATAATATTTATTATTTAAATTTTGTGATATCTTACATTCTCCCCCACTAATAAAAATTTGGTCCCCAAATTTACTGCTCAATTCAGGGATCCTCATCTAAAGGTAACAACTAAGCAACACATCCATATACTAGTCCATCTAGGTATATGAACAAATCTCTAATCATAAAAGATGACTCTGTGGGTTATGAGCTCACCCTGCTTCCGCTACGCTCATACTGCTGTAATGTCAACTGTGAGTAAATCGACTACCTCTAAAATCCAAAATCCACTATCATCAGATCCACCAACATCTGTATAGGGCGTTTAAACTATCCGCCAGTCTGAGGTTAAAAATCTATATTAAAGCGAAACTTTGAACCCAAAGCCTACTGTAATCTCGGTCAAAACCAAGATGAAAAATCACGGATCTCCATCTAATATAACACTAAGAGATATACCATGAGGTTCGGTAATCTCTTTACAGTATAACCCTGCAACTCGATTCAAAGAATCCATCCTACAAATCGATAGCTAGGGAGCAAAGTTGTCACCCAACAATGATTAACCAAATCATCTTATCCTCTCCAAGTCGTAGATAATCCCCCAACAAAATCCTTCATAACATGCTCCCAACTCCACTCCAGTATCGAAATCAACAGAGATAATCCTACTAATGTGATGTTCAGCCTTCACTTGCTGACATGCTAGATATCAAGCTACAAAATCCGCGATGACTTTCTTCATGTCATTCCACCAATAGGAACGCTCCAAGTCTCTACATATCGGGTGTCACCCGAATGTATCGCCAATCTAGATCAATGTGTTTCCTGCAGTAACTCCTCCCTGATAAGAAGTGACTCGGGAATACCCATAATGTCCCGTGAAAATCAAAGAATCTCATTCCCATTACACGAGAATTCTATCTACTGACACGGGACTACTCTGCTCATGCTACATCAGAACTGTACAAAACCTCAAATATGATACATCTGTGTAGAGTGCAAATCCGTCTACACTAGAAAGTCATACTAAGACGGGTGTAGTTATCAGCTTCTCATTTCAACTCCTAAAACTGATCCCGTAAGCATCTATCCTGGAAATTTCCATACCCATCCTAGACAGTCCAGTCAACGGCGTAACAATACTGGAGAAACCCTCAGCCAATCTACGATAATATCCAACCAGACTAAGAAAGCTGCGAGTCTCCTGTATAGACTACAACTACTCCCAACTGGTAACAGCCTCTAACTCCCATGGACCCACTAAAATCTCTCTACTAAAGACAACGCATCCCAGAAATCTCGCAGAAGACAATCACAATACGTACTACTAACTTCACATATAGATGTTCCCGTCGAAACATCTCTAGAACTATGCGAACCTAGTGTACGTGATCCACCTTGGATCGAAAATAGATCACAACATCATCAATGGAGATAATGAAAACTGATCTAAACACCCTAATAATACCAAATACATCGAGTCTGTAACAACCCCCCTTTCTTACCACTACTCTCTAAGGGAGATTGTTACCTAACTATAACTTCCCTCCTAGTGGCACTGACTCTATAATTAGAGTCAGGTAGATTTTATCACAGTTCAGAGGGATTCCCACCGAAAAATTCGGCAGAGTCTCCCCTGTACCGGTGACCAAATCCACAATACATAAAAGATATACACAGCCACATGCGGCTGGATCACAATATTCTTCACAACCACGCATTAATAAATCATATTCTAATCAAAAACTAAACTAGCAATAAGAATTAAACTCAAAACTCTCAGAACAAAGCATAACAAGCTACAATGCACTTCAAACTCAAGCATAAACTCATGGTTTCATAATGGAAATAAGGAAAATGAACTAGACATAAACTCTAAATGAATAAATCTTGCTAGTCCCCTCTGGATCCCTCCATAGTTCAGCCACCACACACATCCATCATCACCACCACCCTGTCGCCTCCCTTCATATCTTAGCTTTTCCTTTATCTGCAGTAGGAGGAAAGAAAACAAGATCTATAAGCGAAAACGCTTAGTAAGTACTAATCTATCTCACAAAACTCGAAATGCATAAATGAAATGCATAAGTACTGAAACTGAAATACTAAAACTATCTGCATATGCTCATGGTATACAGAAAATGAACTAGATACAAATCATACTCAGTATCAAGCAGAATAACAAGAAACTAACTATGTAAACTTAGAATTAAAGAAACTAACCATTCTTATTTATTCTAAGCTTGGAACTTATTTCATTTCTTGTATCCTTGTGTTAGAAATTAATCTTTTAATTTCTATCTTTTACTTTCTTCTTCTTTCTTTCTTTCTTTACTTCTTTACTTCTTTACTTTTCTTTACTTTTCTTTACTTTTCTTTACTTTGGGCCCAGGCTTAGTACCATCTCATGCGCGTTCCCTAATAGGTTGGGGTTGCGAGCCACCAATCCTAAAAGAGCAGACCTCGGTCTACCAGGGCCAAGACCTCGGAAATGGTCACCTGGATTTGTTTAACGACAAGCTCTTGGATGTCGGGTACTAGCCTCTTGCTTGACTTACTTTTTATCTTTCTTATTCTTTTATCTTCCTTATTATCTTTTATTAAAGATTGTGGGAGTCCTTTAAATATACTTAACAAGTATGGGTGTATAATCAACTAACCATGCTATATAATAGAATAAAACAAGTAACTTAAAGCTTACTGATCATGCTATAAGCTAAACCAAAGAAAGCAATTTAAAGCCTTTGAATCATACGATGAAAACATGGCAAAGGATGCTATTTTTGTGCTTCTAAACATGCTATAAAATCAAGTATGAAATGATTCTAATCATGCTGTAAAAACAAGTATAGAACGATACTTTAGGGCTGCTAACCCTGCTGTAAGTACATGGCAAGGATGACTACTCTAAGGCTTTTAAACATACTGAAAAATAGAATAAAACATGCTACTTTAATCTTCTAAACATGCTATACAAAATAGGCAAAGAATGCTACTTTAATACTTCTAAGCATGCTGTAAAACTAGGCAAAGAATGCTACTTAGTGCTTCCAATCATGCTGTAAAAAAACATGGCATAGAATGCTACTGAAAAAAACTAAAACATGATGCACAGCAAACCCGAATACATGTATACTAGCAAGATTCTGCACTTGTTAACCTAATAAAATTCTGCATTATCATTTAATACAATCTTCCTGCCATACGAAACTAAAGTTCCTACAAATAACATGGTACAACAAGGAAGTCTACTAAATGCATGCTAAGAGGAACCGAAGCTATTCCTAATGCTGTACAAAACCGAAGCAAGGAAAACAAGCCACTAGATAACACAAAAGAAGTCTAACCAGACCTACTAATATAGAGCTGTTCCTTTCAAGTTTTACAGGAAAAATGATGACAAGAAATGCTCTAATCTGCATGGTATAAAAACAACCAGCAATGGCAGAACATGCTATCCAAAAACTAAACCTAATCATTCTTATTCTTCCTCTATGTCTCACGGCAGAAAGCTAAAAGGATCCATAAATCCCTACAACATGCTTCGAATTCAAAATGAACAAAGAACCCGATTTCTCAATCTTAACATGCTGTGCTCGTATAAAGGAGAGGTCAAACTTGCTGTGCCGCCACATACTAAGGTCTAGGGTTCATGCTAGGCCTCGGAACCAAAGGAGAATCAAAAGGAGAACAACTCCACTGAGTAGTACTTACCTTTGCTTGCCCTTGCGCTTACAACTGAGAAGAAGGGAAGGAGGGCTTCTAGGGCTCGGGTAGCAGTTTTTCCGGCGTGTTCTCGGAGCTCTCGGGCTTCTCTCCGTCGGGAACAGCCACCGTGGATGAGGGACGGCTGGAATCAAGTCTTGCCGGCGCCGGAATCTCCAACCCTAGCTCGCTCTAGGTTTCCGCCGCAGCTTTGCGCCGTCGCGAGGGAGAAGGGCGAAGGAAATTAGGTTTTCGGGAGAAAAAGTTCGGTTTTCCTTAAAATCCCAAAACTTATTTCCTTTTATAAGTATTCGGATATAACCCAACTATACTATAACCTTATTTAATTCTATATGAGATTAACATCAATCTCTTATCCCAGCTGGTCAAGCCGGTTTGGCTTGGTTTGGTCCGACCCGAGGTCGCGGGTTCGAACCTCTTCTCCAACACTTTTTGCTTAAACTTCTTTGGTTTTGCAAAAATACTAAACGACCTCCAAAAATTACGTAAAAATACTCTAAAAATTCCTAAAAATCTCTAGAATATTTTAACAGTATTTTCAAACATTTTTATGGACGTTTGAAACTCAGAATAGGAAAAATTGGGTCGTTACAATCCCCCATACCTTATAAAAAGTTCGTCCTCGAACTTAGAATAGCTCTGGATACTTCTGTCTCATACTGTCCTCCCGCTCCCAAGTGATTTCCTCGTGCTTCTGGTTCTGCCAGACGACCTTCACTAGTGGTACTTCTTTATTTCTCAATCTCTTGACCGCTCTGTCCACTATCTGTGTAGGTCTGCTCTCATAACTAAGATCCTCTTGGATCTGCACTGACTGAGGCTGAATCACTTGTCTCGGGTCCTGGAGACACTTCTTTAGCATAGAGACATGAAACACATTGTGTATTGCTGACATGTCTTGTGGTAAGTCCAGCCTGTAAGCTACTTTCCCAATCCTCTCTATGATCAGGTAAGGTCCTACATAGCGAGGACTTAATTTGCCCTTCTTGCCAAATCTCATCACTCCCTTCATAGGAGCGACCTTGAGGAAAACTGAATCTCCTACTTGGAATTCGGATTGCTTGAGTAGTCTCATCTATCACCTCTGTCTGAATGCCCAACTCTGCTTCTATCTCCTTTCTCTCTCCTGCTTCTTGCCAGCATATGGGTGATCTGCATTTCCTGCCATATAGTGCTTCATAAGGTGCCATCTTAATGGTAGCCTGGTAGCTATTGTTGTAAGCGAATTCAGCTAAGCACAAATACTTGCACCAACTTCCTTTGAAATCTAGCGCACAAGCTCTGAGCATGTCTTCTAAAATCTGATTCACTCGCTCTGTCTGTCCATCAGTCTGCGGAATTTGGTGCCCAGTGCACTCTGAACGCACTCCCAAAAATGTGAGGTGAAGCGCCCATCTCTATCAGAAACGATAGATTTAGGAACTCCATGAAGTCTGACTACCTCTTTAACATATAGCTGGGCCAACTGCTCTATCGAGTGGGACACCTTGATGGCTAGGAAGTGAGCAGACTTGGTCAATCGGTCTACTATTACCCATATCGCATCATATCCACTGGTGGTTCTTGGAAGACCTGTTATGAAGTCCATGGAAATGTCTTCCCATTTCCATTCACGTATTGGAAGAGGTGGAGAACCCTCCTGGTCTCGTGTTACGCTGACTGGCATGTCAAGGTGCATCGACATACTTAGCTATATCCCTTTTGCCCGACCACCAAAACCTCACATCTTGGTACATCTTGGAAGAACCAGATGCATGGAATATGGTGTCTTGTGAGCTTCCTAAGATCTTCTTTCTCGCCTCATCATCGCAAATGCGACTCCCGATAAAGAATTCCGCCATGTCACTCTAAACTCGAGTTGTCTTCCCGTATCCCTTGCTTGATCTTCGGATGTCCGGATCTTCACTTTGCTTTCTCAGTATCTCAAGGTAGACTCTAAGGTTAATGTAGAGAGCCCTTCGATAATTTCAAGCCCAAAATTTGACAACTCCTTCTGCAGGGCTAGTGATGACAAAGACATCGGTGATGCACTAGATTTTCACGAGTGCATCTGCCACTTTGTTAGCTTTGCTCGGTGGTAGAGAATTTCACAATCGTAATCTTTGCACCTACACTGTCTCATGTTTAAGTCCTTCCGAGTGAAGAAGTACTTAAGACTCGGATGATCTGGAAAATTCTACATGGACTCCATACAAATAATGTCGCCAGAGTTTAAGTGCAAGCTCGAGATCATGAGTAGGGTAGTTCTTCTCATAGTCTTTGAGTTGTCGGAAGCATAAGCTATGACCTTTCCTTCTTGCATGAGTACAGCTCCTAAACCCATCTTGGAAGCATCGTCGAGATGTCGAAACTCTTGTCGCCCTCTGGAACAGCACTGGTCAGCCTCTTCTTTAGCTCTTGGAAGCTCTGCTCACATTTAGACCATTCGAATCTCTTGTTCTTTCTGGTGAGGGTTATCCTGGAAAAATCCTCCACGAACTTCCTGTAGTACCGCTAGACCAAGGAAGCTTCTAATCTCTCGACGCTCTTGGGTCTACTCCAGTTGTTGACCGTCCACTTTAGTGGATCCACTTGAATACCTTCTTTGGAAATAATGTGACCTAAAACGCCACTGATTTAACGAACTCGCACTTTGAGAATTTAGCATAAAGTCGCTCATGTCTGCAGGACTATCCTCAAGTGCGTGTCATGCTCCTCTGGGTCCTTGAATAGACCAGAATGTCATCGATGAATACAATGACAAATTTGTCAAGATATTCTCTGAACACTCTGCTCATTAGGTCCATGAAGACCGCAGTGCATTGGTCACTCCAAATGGCATAACTACAAACTCGTAGTGTCCATATCTGTTTGAATGCCGCCCCGGGTATATCTCTTTCTTTCACCTTCATGGTACCCAGAGCGCAAGTCTATCTTTGAGAACACCGTCGCTCTTAACCGATCAAATAAGTCATCGATCCCGGAAGGGGTACTTGTTCTTGATTGTCACTTGATTCAAAGCTCGTAGTCTATGCACATCCGCATTGTCCCATCTTTCTTCTTGACAAACAACACGGGAGCTCCCAAGGTGAGTGACTAGGCGAATGAAGCCTTTGTCAACTCCTGAAGTTGCTCTTGTAACTCCTTCACTCTGCTGGAGACATGCGATATGGAGATTGACCGGTTCCAGGAACCAATTCAATCTCAAATTCCACCTCTCTGTTGGGAGGTAGTCCAGGTCTTCTGGATACTCGCATACTACCCGGACCTCCTCCCGCTTGAGTCCCTTCTCCTCTTCTACCTTTACTATGTATGCAAGAAAACCTGCACACCCTTTAGCTAACATCCGGTGTGCTGCTAGGGATGAGAGGAGCTTCTGGGTCTTCTTCCTTGGCACTCCTGTGAACTCAAAAGTTGGCCCACCTTCTAGACTAAAATTACTTTCTTTCCGCGGCAGTCCATCGAGGCACTGTAATTCTAACCAGTACAGCTCGAAGCCACTGATTGGATTCCATGACTTCCCCAAAGGTAGGGTTGTCAGGAACTTGGAGTTCATACTTTCTGTAGGCACCTGTAAACTACTGGCAAAAGGTATCGATATAAAAGAATGGGTCGCCAGTGTCAAATAGTAGCACTAGCAGCTTCTTCTTTGGTGAGGGAGAATACTCTGGCACCATCAAAGGCTGGGACTGGTGGGGCTTCTAACCTTCCTTGACTGATGTAGGGTCCCTCTAATGCTGCTCCCATGTGGTGCAACTGTGCAGGCTGGCCTCCATATTGCAATGGCTATGGCTGAGGTGCTTTGAATTTATTAGGACACTCTTTAGCCATGTGTCCTTCTTGACCACAGGAGTAACATCCAGTCTTACCCAGAAGACAAGCTCCTGGATGTGTTCTCCCACATTTGGGACTGGGAGGGAACTTGGTCTGCTTGTTTGCTGGTCCTCCCTTCTGGACACCTCCTGTGTTCCACTGCTTCCTTTTACCTTTGCCTTTCCAGTTCTGTTTACTTTCCGTCTTCACCGGCTTATGTTGTGCTCGCTGTGCTTTGATGTTGTTCATGTAATGTTCAGCAATTAATGCTCTACTGATCAATTCTTCGCCAGTCTGGGGTCGATGAGCTCCACTGCTCACATTCAGTATCAGCCTGACTCGCTCCTTCTCTGTACTCACTAGCTCTGGAGAGACGAGCTAACTATTGAACTTCTTGGCTGCTTCCTCCACTGACAGGTCACCTTGCTTGAACTCTATAAACTCCTCGTAGTGCTTGTTGGTAATCTGCAGGTGGAAGAACTCTTCATAAAACCGACCGAAAATCAGCCCACCTCATCCGATCACCGCTCTCTTGGTCTTTATCCTCTCCCACCACATACGAGCATCTCCGGACAGGCAGAAGAGGCGCACTTGACCTTCTCGACTTCGGCCACCAAGAAGCTCCATAGTGCTCTCTAGTGTTTTAAACCAAGCCTGGGCATCCCAGGGCTCAGTCGTGCCTGAGAAGCTCTCTGGTTTCAGCTGGTGGAGTCTCAGTTACCACTGGGGTCTCTGCAGTGACAACTGGAGGAGGGGGAGGAACTGCTTGCTGGTTTGCCATCAGATTGGCAATCACTTGCTGCTGCTCTGCTACTTGCCTCTGGAGCTGAGCAACCACTTCAGAAAGGTTGGGCTCAGTTGCTCTAGGCACTTCGTTCTCTTGAGCTGGTTCCTCAGTGTGAGTAGCACGGGGACGTCCTCTTCTTGCCATCTAATTATGAAAGGTAAAGGCTTGATATCTTACTTTAACCCTTCTAATCATACTTAAATATGAATAAATAAAAGGGAAACTAAATCTTCTATCTTACTTTAGTACTAAAAAGGAAAGTACTCTATACTGCAGTAAAAATAAGGAAAGCAGAAATAAGAAAGGAATTTAAACACTTTCTTACTTGGAGACGGCGAGGATGATGCTAATGTGTGTGTGATGCTGGAGAATGGAACACTGCTCTGATACCAACTAACAAGATCTATAAGCGAAAACGCTTAGTAAGTACTAATCTATCTCACAAAACTCGAAATGCATAAATGAAATGCATAAGTACTGAAACTGAAATACTAAAACTATCTGCATATGCTCATGGTATACAGAAAATGAACTAGATACAAATCATACTCAGTATCAAGCAGAATAACAAGAAACTAACTATGTAAACTTAGAATTAAAGAAACTAACCATTCTTATTTATTCTAAGCTTGGAACTTATTTCATTTCTTGTATCCTTGTGTTAGAAATTAATCTTTTAATTTCTATCTTTTACTTTCTTCTTCTTTCTTTCTTTCTTTACTTCTTTACTTCTTTACTTCTTTACTTTTCTTTACTTTGGGCCCAGGCTTAGTACCATCTCATGCGCGTTCCCTAATAGGTTGGGGTTGCGAGCCACCAATCCTAAAAGAGCAGACCTCGGTCTACCAGGGCCAAGACCTCGGAAATGGTCACCTGGATTTGTTTAACGACAAGCTCTTGGATGTCGGGTACTAGCCTCTTGCTTGACTTACTTTTTATCTTTCTTATTCTTTTATCTTCCTTATTATCTTTTATTAAAGATTGTGGGAGTCCTTTAAATATACTTAACAAGTATGGGTGTATAATCAACTAACCATGCTATATAATAGAATAAAACAAGTAACTTAAAGCTTACTGATCATGCTATAAGCTAAACCAAAGAAAGCAATTTAAAGCCTTTGAATCATACGATGAAAACATGGCAAAGGATGCTATTTTTGTGCTTCTAAACATGCTATAAAATCAAGTATGAAATGATTCTAATCATGCTGTAAAAACAAGTATAGAACGATACTTTAGGGCTGCTAACCCTGCTGTAAGTACATGGCAAGGATGACTACTCTAAGGCTTTTAAACATACTGAAAAATAGAATAAAACATGCTACTTTAATCTTCTAAACATGCTATACAAAATAGGCAAAGAATGATACTTTAATACTTCTAAGCATGCTGTAAAAATAGGCAAAGAATGCTACTTTAATACTTCTAAACATGCTGTAAAAACAGGGCATAGAATGCTACTGAAAAAACTAAAACATGATGCACAGCAAACCCGAATACATGTATACTAGCAAGATTCTGCACTTGTTAACCTAATAAAATTTTGCATTATCATTTAATACAATCTTCCTGCCATACGAAACTAAAGTTCCTACAAATAACATGGTACAACAAGGAAGTCTACTAAATGCATGCTAAGAGGAACCGAAGCTATTCCTAATGCTGTACAAAACCGAAGCAAGGAAAACAAGCCACTAGATAACACAAAAGAAGTCTAACCAGACCTACTAATATAGAGCTGTTCCTTTCAAGTTTTACAGGAAAAATGATGACAAGAAATGCTCTAATCTGCATGGTATAAAAACAACCAGCAATGGCAGAACATGCTATCCAAAAACTAAACCTAATCATTCTTATTCTTCCTCTATGTCTCACGGCAGAAAGCTAAAAGGATCCATAAATCCCTACAACATGCTTCGAATTCAAAATGAACAAAGAACCCGATTTCTCAATCTTAACATGCTGTGCTCGTATAAAGGAGAGGTCAAACTTGCTGTGCCGCCACATACTAAGGTCTAGGGTTCATGCTAGGCCTCGGAAGCAAAGGGAGAATCAAAAAGGAACCCGAAACAACTCCTACCGCAGGTGAGTAGTACTTACCTTTGCTTGCCCTTGCGCTTACAACTGAGAAGAAGGGAAGGAGGGCTTCTAGGGCTCGGGTAGCAGCTTTTCCGGCGTGTTCTCGGAGCTCTCGGGCTTCTCTCCGTCGGGAACAGCCACCGTGGATGAGGGACGGCTGGAATCAAGTCTTGCCGGCGCCGGAATCTCCAACCCTAGCTCGCTCTAGGTTTCCGCCGCAGCTTTGCACCGTCGCGAGGGAGAAGGGCGAAGGAAATTAGGTTTTCGGGAGAAAAAGTTCGGTTTTCCTTAAAATCCCAAAACTTATTTCCTTTTATAAGTATTCGGATATAACCCAACTATACTATAACCTTATTTAATTCTATATGAGATTAACATCAATCTCTTATCCCAGCTGGTCAAGCCGGTTTGGCTTGGTTTGGTCCGACCTGAGGTCGCGGGTTCGAACCTCTTCTCCAACACTTTTTGCTTAAACTTCCTTGGTTTTGTAAAAATACTAAACGACCTCCAAAAATTACGTAAAAATACTCTAAAAATTCCTAAAAATCTCTAGAATATTTTAACAGTATTTTCAAACATTTTTATGGACGTTTGAAACTCAGAATAGGGAAAATTGGGTCGTTACAGAGTCCATGAAAACATAATGTCTAGGGTACAGTAAGCCTAAACGATAAAACCATAGACTCATAATATCCGTACAACAAGTACACTCAACCGTAAGATCTCCAACAACAAACCTATGATCGGATCACCAACCACAAATCGTCAAATCCATAAATATCACAGACGTACTACACTTTATGTCACTATCAACATCCAATGCTAACTAACAGATCGTCAAAACAAATATCCACTAATAACTCAAATATCCACAGTAAGAGGATGTCAATCCCAAGTCCAAAGATTCACACCACCTCCTACTAAGAGTCTATCCATCCAGAAGATATCTCCACAACTCTCATAATCATCCCATATATGTCCCTCGACAAATATCGATAAAAGGTCAAACCCTCTAATATGAGATATAGACCACAAGATCTAGTAAAATGATAACGTGGTTAAGGTCTTGAACCACATAATAGAGACAATGTTAGTTGAGTCGTCTAACCATTGCCTTGTACCCCATCATACTGTGATTGCTCCACCCTGAGGTTCAGTAACCTCCACTATCAAGTAATGAACACAAAGATAAGGGAATGCTACAACTAAATAGCTGATCAAAATATCTGTCAATCAACATTCTACTCCTCGAAGATCATCATCTAAAATTATACCTAGTTACAGTCGGACCTCCTAGGCATTACAACTACACCACTTTCTCCGCACCATTGTGGGATATATATCACTAAGTACATCAAAGATATCCAATCATAGCTAATAGTTCCATGAGTCAGGATCTCCCATGGAACAACGTTAGGTGAGTCGACTGATCATCGCCTTATAAACCATCATGCTATCGAAAGAGGTAAAGAAGTACTCTCTCTCCAAATACGTCCAAAAAATCACTAAGTGATGCCCTGATCTCCAAAAAGCATTCTCTACTTCCCGCTTCACGTGGTACCGGGTCACGTAAGGGTTAAGAAGCTAATTCCAACTTTTCAATACCGTGGGGTATCCTATCCGAATACCTTCTAAGTCATCCAATCAGGTATAATCAGTCCATGGTCAAAGTCCCCATGAAATAGGATACATTAATCCTCTATAGACTGACTAAGCCGATAATGGTATACGGCTAATTCAGTCCTTCCTACACCGGTACAAGTCAAAATATCTAACCAAGTATGAAACATCCCAAAGATAGGAATCTCTAAAAATAGAGTAAGTCAGTCCCCTACTGGTCGAACCAACAAAATGAATTGATCAACTGCTATATGATCCAACAAAAGTAAATCTATCATCCACTGATCACTACCCAAGTCACAAAGATAAATCGGTTCTCTACTAACCGAATTAACAAGAGTAAATCAATCATCTACTGATCGAACTAATAGGAGCACGAAACGAACTAAGATAAGTCCGACCACAACAACATAAGTCAACCAGGTAAAACAATCCTAAGATAAATGCACCAACAAGAGTAAACCGATACTCTACCAACAGAGTCAACATAAGTATACAAACATTACCAACTACTCAGCTAATAATAATAGAGACTGGTATGTGACTCTAACTCTCAACCAACTAATAGTAACAGACACTAAAAACTACTGGTAGTATGATATGAGGAAATCTCCTGAGATTGTAATCCTTGATCTCCAGTAGGTCAACTGTGATCAGTGATTGACCCAACACATGAAATGCATGCTACCAATAACTGAACAGGTACTAACAAAAGTGTACTAACACATGTCATAACTAACTATCATGGGCAACAATACATACACCAACAGAAATGTATGATAACAATATGCAAACATACCTCCTATAGCCTGGAGAAGTCCTGCTGTTGTCTGGTCCCAAAACCCGAAAAGTCACATCAAGAAAATCGAAACACAAAATCCAAAAACACGAATAACAGGTATCGTACCTGCTCTGATATCAAAAATTGGTATCAGATAAATCTCGAAAATCTAAAACATATAGCAAGTATCGTATACCTGCTCTGATACCACTAAATTGTCACACCCCCAAAGGAGTCTCTGCCAGACAAAAATCCGGCAGCATCTCCCCTGTACCGGTGATAATCTGAAGCATCAATACAAACAAAATACATCAGCCACATGCGGCTGGAATATTTATATACACAACCACGTAGTTATAATCACAGTCCACTCGACTGGAATGAAACAATCACAACTACACAGTTATATATAAAACAGCCCACACGGCTGTACTAAAAACACAGCGGAAAAATGAAGGAAAGCCCACACAAACCAAATAAATAGAATACATGCCGGCATGGCTTAAACACAAATACAACACCAAAACCATAAGATAGCCACATGGCTACACATAAATACAATGCCAAAAATAATAAAAAGATATACAAGCGACACCAACCATCTACAAGCTACCTGAAAACATAAATGTATACATGCGGTGGTGAGTATAGGTAACTCAACGGGTAATAGACAAGATAGTGAATGGTCCATAAACAAACATGGAGATCACAAGTATACAGTCTCAGTAGAGCATCTGAAAATACCTGACGTAATAACCAGACATAATCATAACTGACATACAAACTGCACAAACCACTACTGACATAATGATAAATACATACCCAATTTGAAATCGACGCAAGGTACAAAGATCAATAAACTCACTGGATCTACAACAGACATACCCGTGACACCTGTGCAATATAAATACGACTGCATACACATGTAAAATAAATGACATGTATGCAGCATGACAACCATATGCAACAAGCATATCTCAAACAAGTGCAACAATCACAATCACATGCAACTAGTAACTACTAGGCATGTATGTAAATATATATCCTCCGATGCACCGCGCATCATATGCAAATGTGTATGCATGCTCCATGGTCACCTCCGCCACCTCTCCAGACATCACGACCCCTATATGGCCGAGAGGCTTGGGTCCGTGGCAAACCGTACAAGCCTCACGCATGTAACTGCTATAAAGTGACTAAGGCGACAGTATACTATATAGTTATCTAACTACATAGCTAAGGGTCCCTGACCTGTAACGCCCGCCCTCCCTGCTAACCCTAAGGGACGGGGCTACGATACTCTACGTACATATTACAGCGGAAGACTTAAAATAATTTTTCTTAGATTAATAAAAACTTTTCTTTTGTTTTCATATCTGAATTACACTAATATGGTTTCCATAACATGATAACAAGAGGGAATAGAAACATAACATCAAGTCACCCATTATTACTACAATTTATGAAACCAAAGCGTAATTCTTAAAAGTTCTTAAAGCAGGTTCTTATTTGGTTGCCTAGCCACCGCCACACACATCTCCTTGCCTCTCTTGCTGCTCCTTTAGCTCATCCAGCTTTTTCCTTTATCAGTGGTACAAGGAAAGTAATCTATGAGCACTCATGGCTCAGTAAGTTCCTTTCCTACTCACTAAAACCGAAAATCATCACATGATCAAAGAATATCTCAACATAACATGATCTCAACTAGTCATGGCATAACATATCATACTCTTTAAACATATCGTGCAACATAACAAAATCATAACTAGTCATGACATATCATCTCTTAAAGCATAGCATGATACATAACATACTCATATCTAATCATGGCATATCATAGCATCATCATAAGGTAGCATGGCATATCAAGCATAGCATGAAACATAACATACTCATATCCAATCATGGCATATCATAAATCATAGCATCATCACAACATGATCATAAGGTATATGCAATATGATTTTGAAAACATGTATCCGAAAAACATGTATATGTCTCATGATCTTTAAAACCATTTCTTCTTACATATATACTTGAACATAATATCAACATATTCAGGGCCCCGGCTTGTACCATACATACATAACATAAATGCGCGCGTCCTAAGTATATCTAAGGTAACAAGTCTTAAATCATATTAAGAACTAGTTCAAGATCACAAAGCATGGCCTAGGGGCATACTTAAAGAGTCCATCCCTTATCAGCCTAGATCACAAAGCAAGGCCTAGGGACGTACTAAGGAGCCCATCTCTTATTAGCCTAGATCACAAAGCAAGGCTTAGGGGCGTACTAAGGAGCCCATCCCTTATTAGCCTAGATCACAAAGCAAGACCTATAGACTGATTAAGAGTCCACCCTTGGTACAAGCCTTACAAAGTAAAGTAGCATGTATAAAAATGCATCATTTAGTCACATAACATAGCATAAAAGTATGCATCACTTAGGCATATATTATGTCATAAAAGTATGCATCACTTAGGCATACATCATATCATAAAAAGTATGCATCACTTAGGCATACATCATGTCTTAAGAAAGTATGCATCACTTAGGCATACATCATATCATAAAAAGTATGCATCACTTAGGCATACATCATGTCTTAAGAAAGTATGCATCACTTAGGCATACATCATATCATAGAAAGTATGCATCACTTAAACACGTAGTATATCATTAAAGCATGCATATTTCTATCCACAAAGCATATCATAAAAACATGCATATTCTGAGCACATAGCATATCATTAAAGCATGCATATTTCTACTCATATAGCATATCATAAAAGTATGTGTATTCTAAGCACATAGCATATCATTAAAGCATGCATATTTCTAAGCACATAACATATCATTAAAACATGCATATCTCTATCCACATTTCATATCATAAAAAGGTATAAATCACAAGCATACATGGTTAAGCATAAGGGTGTATCATGTGATTATACTATCATAAGAAACATGGTAACATAATTAACTAGGGTTTTAAGCTTCCTAAACCCTTGAGTTCCTATCATGGCCGAACCCCCTTAGTTCTCAATTTAGGTAAAAACAATCTCCAAGCATGTGGAACCTAAATTATCATTACATGAATTTCATAGGAAGCATTATAAGTATGATTTACTTGGTTTCTAAGTTCTCTAAGTCCTTAAACTCATGTGGCCGAACCCTATCAGTATATAAACAAGGTCCCAAATGTCAAGAAAGCATGGAAACCTTAAACCATATTTATAGCATTTTTTCCAAGTAACATAGTAAGCATATTAAGCTAGTTCCTAAGTCCTTCAAGCCCTTAACATATGTCATGGTCAAACTTTTAACAAGTGTTCATTAGGGCTAGAAACAAACATACAAGCATGTGAACTTGAACTAATATCATGTATAAATTCATAACAAGACATTATACAACATGTATGGCCGAAACTTACCCTAGCCTCAATTAGGTCATTAAACAACATATAGCATGGGAGCTTTGTCTTTCTACTTATCATATTCCATGTAAAGTGACATAATCATATTTAATTCTTGTTCTAGGGTTTCTAGGGCATCTATTCCTTCATGGCCGAAACATACAATGGTCCATTTAGGTCATGGAAAAATTATACAAGCATGTGACACAATCAACACATTATCCTATTTTCATAAGAAGCACTTTTAACACATTTGGTTTCATTTCTAAGGCCTCTAGGTCTTTTAAACCCTACTTGGCCGAAACTCAACAGTATGTAAACTTGCTTCAAATAGCCCAAAAGCATAAGAAATCATACAAGTTTCATAGCATGTATAAAGACAAGCATAATAAACATACACGTGAATTGTGTCTTAGGCTTCCTAAGTTTCTTTCCCTTTTTCTTTTATTTTTCCTCATGGCCGAAACCTACCAATCTTTAAACTAGGTTTTAAGTGGCCTAAAGCATGGAAAACCTAAGTAAGTTTCATGGAAAAAATTACTAAGAACATCATATACAAAGTTGGTTCATAAACAAGCTGTAATACCCTGGTTCTGAGATTCTGGTTAAGTATGGCTTAAAAGGTTAGATGGTACTATCCATATCACCAAGGTGCACCTTCTTTTTCGGAAGCCCAAACTCAAAGAACTCCAAAGTTAAGCGTGCTTGGCTTGGAGAAATCTTAGGATGGGTGACCTCCTGGGAAGTTTTCCAGGGTGCGTGCGAGTGAGGACAAAGCACGCTGAAGGGACCTTCGGTGGTTTGTGGAGCTAGTCATCAACCCGATGGGCAATTCTGGTGGCGTTCCCGGTTCGGTCTGGGTGGGGCCCGCCCGGGCCGGGGCGTTACACAAGCTAGGACCCTTGTGCTCTTACATGTCATATATCATGTAACTAATTTTCTATACTCAATTTAAACATAAGAGCATTAAACAACTTTCATATCATAATATCACAGAGGCCTTGAGCATATTAGAATTTTGTTTCAGCTTTTTCTAAACTATCCATCTTATCATAGCCGAAAATCTCAAATAAGAGTTCATGAATTTCTAGCAATGTTCAACATGCAATTCTTTACGAAAACTCTATATTCTATCTTACAAACATGGTTACTTAAATTTAAAGGTCTACCTAACCCTAAGCCCTTTTCTTGGCCGAAACATATGAATGGATTTCCTTTGGTTCCAAGTAACTTTCAAGCAAGAAAACCAATAAAAGACCCTTAGTTGTTCATAGAGGAATTCTTGTACTAGTTTGGTTAAACAATGTTTTCTCTAACCTCTTTAAAATATTTTTGGCCGAAATTCTAGGGTTAGGTACTCCTCTGATCAAGCATCATTTAGGTATAAAAATATGAAGAAAATCCTTCCTACATAGCATAGAAAACATATCATGAAATAAGGACTTGTTTAAACCTTCCTAGATTTGAAAACCCTTTCTTTAGCCGAATTTTCTTAAATTCTTTCCTAGGTTTTCTAATCCTCATAAAATCTGAAAATCACATAAAAAGCCTTGTACCACAGGTGAGGGGAAGCTTACATCCTTTTCGCTTGTGGATCTAAGGTATAGTGATGGAAGAAGTAGCCTCTTCTTCTAGTTCCTTTCCCTTGATTCCCTTGCTAAGTCCTCCTTGTATCTTTAGCTTTCTTAGGAGAAAACCCTTAGCTTTGGGGCCGAAGATGGAGGAGAGGGAGTGGGTGTTCTCGGTGAGGAAGAGGGAGGATGAGGAAATGAGAGAAAAATAACTTTCTCTTTTCTTGCTCCCTTTTATGTTAAGGGGGAAGAGGTAGCAAAAATTGATTTTTTTGCTTTCCTTCTCCCTTAACCCATTTTCTATTTTTTTTATTTATTTTATTTCCTAATTTATTCTCACCATTCATGATGAAATAAGGGGGAATGAATCCTCTTAATTTCCTCTTTAAATTTTCAGAAAAATGAAGAGAGAAAGAGGGAGAGAAAGAAGGAAGGCAAGTTGCCCTTCTCTTGCTCTTTTCTTATTTTCTTTTGGCTAGCTTTACCTCTTACCTTTATCATGAGTTTCCCTCCTTTGCTATGAACATCTTCTCTCTATCCCAATTGGTTTCTACTAATTAATTCTATGAAATATAATATAAGAGGTTCATGGTTCAATCCTTGACCTCCTCTTCTTTTTATTTCATTTTATTTCTTTTTGCTTCAACTCACTTCCTATTATTTTTCTAAGGAAAAATCCCACATTCATATATTTATCTTACAAGCTTAGTGGGTATTATAGTACCCCGTACCTCATAAAAAGTTCGTCCTCAAACTTTAAAATAGTTGCATCAGGTGGCACTGAACTTTCGGCTGAGTGCATCGGCCACTTTGTTCGCCTTTCCTGGGTGATAAAGAATCTCGCAGTTGTAATCTTTAACTAGCTCGAGCCATCGACGTTGCCTCATATTCAGATCTTTTTGCGTGAAGAAATATTTCAGACTCTGATGGTCGGTATAAATCTTACACTGAGCTCCATATAAATAATGTCTCCATATTTTGAGAGCGAAGACCACGGCTGCTAGTTCTAAGTCGTGAATGGGATAATTCTTCTCATGTTCTTTAAGTTGTCTAGAAGCGTAGGCAATGATTTTGCCATCCAGCATGAGTACAGCTCCAAGTCCTGTGATGGAAGCATCGCTGTACATATCGAAACCTCTGTTGGTTTCCGGAAGAGTAAGAATTGGAGCACTGGTCACTTTTCCTCGAAACTCTTCTCGCAAGCTTCCGTCCATTCATACTTTGTATTTTTCTTGGTGAGGGTGTCATAGGGATCTCGATTTTGGAGAAATTCCTACAATTTCTAATAACCTGCTAGTCCGAGAAAACTCCTCGACTTTGGCATTCCTTGGTCGGTTCGTTATTTACAGCTTCGATTTTACTTGGATCCACCATAACTCCATCTTTGGAAATGACATGACCTAGAAATATTACCCGGTCAAGCCAAAACTCGCATTTGGAGAATTTTGCATATAGTTGTTTCTCTTGAAGGATCTGTAGTACAGTATTTATGTGTTCAACATGTTCTTCTGGGGTTCTTGAGTAGATAAGTATATCATCAATGAAGACGATTACAAATTTATCAAGATATGCCGTAAATACTCGATTCATCAGGTCCATAAATACTGCAGGAGCGTTGGTTACTCCGAAAGGCATAACTATGAACTCATAGTGTCCATATCGGGTTCGAAATGCTGTTTTTGGTATATCATCTGGTTTCACCTTCACTTGATGATAACCGGATCATAGATCTATCTTTGAGAAAACAGTCGCACCCTTCAGTTGATCAAACAGGTCATCGATTCGTGGGAGTGGGTACCGATTCTTGATTGTCACATTATTCAGCGCTCGGTAGTCTATACACATTCGCATAGACCCATCCTTCTTCTTTACGAATAGCACTGGAGCTCCCCATGGAGAGTGACTAGGACGAATAAGTCTCTTGTCGAGTAATTCGGATAACTGTTCCTGAAGCTCCTTTAATTCAGCCGGAGTCATACGATAAGGTGCTTTTGAGATCGGCTGAGTACCAGGAATCAATTCGATTCCGAATTCTATCTCTCTGTCAGGGGCCAACCCTGGTAGTTCATCAGGAAATACTTTTGGATAGTTGCACACTACTCTGACATCTTCTAACTTCGGGTCTTTGACTTGATTGGTATCAACCACGTGCGCTAGAAACCCCATACATCCTTTATCTAACATCTTTTGTGCTTTAATAGATGACAATAACTTCTTCGTTCCTTCTGATTCTACGTAAAATTCAAACTCTGGTTCATTTTCGGGTCGGAAAATCACTTTTCTTTTGCGGCACTCGATTGAAGCGCCGTACTTGCTAAGGAAATCCATGCCCAAAATTATGTCATAATCCTGCATATCGAGTACTATCAAATTGCAGTAGAGTTCTCTGTTTGCGATCCGAATGAGTACTGCTTGCAGCATGTGGTCCGATGGCATAATCTCCCCGGATGGTAAGGTTGTTAAGAACGTGTCCTCTAGAGTTCGGAGTGGTATATCTAGCTTCTTCATAAAAGGTGTTGAGACGAACGAGTGTGTTGCCCCGGTATCAAATAATACTACAGCATACTGATTGTAAATAAGTAGCTGACCTGTGACAACAGTAGAGGCGTTCGCCACGTCTTCCTGGGTAAGTGAGTAGATTCTGGCATCGGTCATAGTGGGAGGGGCCTCCAATCTTCCTTGGCTGATTGAAGTCCCTTCTATGGCAGCTTGCATCTGGTGAAGCTGTGCGGGGGCACTCCTGTTCTGGAAGTTCTGCGAAGGTGGTGCCTGAGGCTGAGTAGGGCAATCTCTTATCAAATGACCTTCCTTTCCGCAGTTGTAGCACTTTCTGGTGCTCAGACGACATACGAATGCATCTTCCCACATGTGGCCGAGGGTACTTGATCGCTTATTGGCCGCCACCTTGAATTTATTCCACCCTCTTTCCACCTGAGTTCCTTTCCACGGCCTCGTATTGTGCGATTTTGTCCTCCGTTGCTTGGTTCTTGCCCTTGTTCATTGCTTCCGATAGTGCTAATCGGCGCGACTAGCTCCTCTCATGCGGTTCATTAACTCCGCGGCTTGAGCTATCTCGGCCGAGCATCTTTAACATTAACCGGACCCTTTCTTTTCGCCCAGTTCTACGCGATCGGGCTAGTTGAACCTCTTAACGGCTTCATTAATCGATCACCTCCTTAACTCGAACTCCATAGTGCTTGTTGGTCACTCGCGATATGGAAGAATTCTCTAAGAACTCGTCTCAAAATCTGCATTTGGTTTATTTGTCTTTCGCTTTACTCTGTCCCACCACATCTCCGGTAAGATAGAACGACGCGCATTTGACCTTCTCGTGTTCAGGCCAATCCAATAATTCCATTATGTTCTCCATGGTTTTGAGCCAGGCTTGCGCATCCCATGGTTCACAGTTTCCCGAGAATGCTTCCGGCTTAAGCCTTTGCCACTGAATCAGATAGGCCTCTTGTCGGACCATCGGAGTAGGGGCTGCCGGGGGCACTGGTGCGGCTGTAGGTACAACAGGTAGTGGATTCACCGGTGGGGTAACTGCTGTTGCTCTGCGATCTGATGCTGGAGCTCTGCGACTACCTGTGTCAGATCTGGTGGAGTCACTGTTCCTCCGGTTCGGGCATTGCGTGTCCTAACCATGTTTATCTAAATAAGGACAAACAAACTAGTGTAAGTGGTTATCGTTTTTAGCCAATCTAACCTATTGTTTTGTTTCTATCTATTTGTTCTGGTATTATTCCTAACCTACCAATATGTAATCCTAATCTAATTTATAACTAAAAGTATAGAATAAAGCATCAAACATAAGCAAGTAAAACATGAAACTAAAGCATAAACAACATAAGGAAAAATAAGGAATATAATAACAAACAATATAACATAAGGAAATAAAGCATAAGCAATGTAGTAAAGAAAATGAAGCATAACAAGAAAGAAAATAAAGCATAAGTCATATAACAAGAAAAATTAAACAAAAACATATAACAAGAAAATTAAACATAAGCATATAACAAGTAAATTTAGCATAAACATTCTTACTTGGAGCGGCAGGTAGGAGGCTTGATGTGTGTGTAGTGAACTGGCAATAACTTGGCTCTGATACCAACCTGTAACGCCCGCCCTCCCTACTAACCCTAAGGGACGGGGCTACGATACTCTACGTACATATTACAGCGGAAGACTTAAAATAATTTTTCTTAGATTAATAAAAACTTTTCTTTTGTTTTCATATCCGAATTACACTAATATGGTTTCCATAACATGATAACAAGAGGAATAGAAACATAACATCAAGTCACCCATTTAGTATTACAATTTATGAAACCAAAGCGTAATTCTTAAAAGTTCTTAAAGCAGGTTCTTATTTGGTTGCCTAGCCATCGCCACACACATCTCCTTGCCTCTCTTGCTGCTCCTTTAGCTCATCCAGCTTTTTCCTTTATCTGTGGTACAAGGAAAGTAAGCTATGAGCACTCATGGCTCAGTAAGTTCCTTTCCTACTCACTAAAACCGAAAATCATCACATGATCAAAGAATATCTCAACATAACATGATCTCAACTAGTCATGGCATAACATATCATACTCTTTAAACATATCATGCAACATAACAAAATCATAACTAGTCATGGCATATCATCTCTTAAAGCATAGCATGATACATAACATACTCATATCTAATCATGGCATATCATAGCATCATCATAAGGTAGCATGGCATATCAAGCATAGCATGAAACATAACATACTCATATCCAATCATGGCATATCATAAATCATAGCATCATCACAACATGATCATAAGGTATATGCAATATGATTTTGAAAACATGTATCCGAAAAACATGTATATGTCTCATGATCTTTAAAATCATTTCTTCTTACATATATACTTGAACATAATATCAACATATTCAGGGCCCCGGCTTGTACCATACATACATAACATAAATCCGCGCGTCCTAAGTATATCCAAGGTAGCAAGTCTTGAATCATACTAGGAACTAGGTCAAGATCACAAAGCATGGCCTAGGGGCATACTTAAAGAGTCCATCCCATATCAGCCTAGATCACAAAGCAAGGCCTAGGGACGTACTAAGAAGCTCATCCCTTATTAGCCTAGATCACAAAGCAAGGCTTAGGGGCGTACTAAGGAGCCCATCCCTTATTAGCCTAGATCACAAAGTAAGGCCTATAGACTGATTAGGAGTCCACCCTTGGTACAAGCCTTACAAAGTAAAGTAGCATGTATAAAAATGCATCATTTAGTCACATATCATAGCATAAAAGTATGCATCACTTAGGCATACATTATGTCATAAAAGTATGCATCACTTAGGCATACATCATATCATAAAAAGTATGCATCACTTAGACATACATCATGTCTTAAGAAAGTATGCATCACTTAGGCATACATCATATCATAAAAAGTATGCATCACTTAGGCATACATCATGTCTTAAGAAAGTATGCATCACTTAGACATACATCATATCATAGAAAGTATGCATCACTTAAACGCGTAGTATATCATTAAAGCATGCATATTTCTATCCACATAGCATATCATAAAAACATGCATATTCTGAGCACATAGCATATCATTAAAGCATGCATATTTCTACTCACATAGCATATCATAAAAGTATGCATATTCTAAGCATATAACATATCATTAAAGCATGCATATTTCTAAGCACATAACATATCATTAAAACATGCATATCTCTATCCACATTTCATATCATAAAAAGGTATAAATCACAAGCATACATGGTTAAGCATAAGGGTGTATCATGTGATTATACTATCATAAGAAACACGGTAACATAGTTAACTTGGGTTCTAAGCTTCCTAAACCCTTGGGTTCCTATCATGGCCGAACCCCCTTAGGTCTCAATTTAGGTAAAAACAACCTCCAAGCATGTGGAACCTAAATTATCATTACATGAATTTCATAGGAAGCATTATAAGTATGATTTACTTGGTTTCTAAGTTCTCTAAGTCATTAAACTCATGTGGCCGAACCCTATCAGTATATAAACAAGGTCCCAAATGTCAAGAAAGCATGGAAACCTTAAACCATATTTATAGCATTTTTTCCAAGTAACATAGTAAGCATATTGAGCTAGTTCCTAAGTCCTTCAAGTCCTTAACATATGTCATGGTCAAACTTTTAACAAGTGTTCATTAGGGCTAAAAACAAACATACAAGCATGTGAACATGAACTAACATCATGTATAAATTCATAACAAGACATTATACAACATGTATGGCCGAAACTTACCCTAGCCTCAATTAGGTCATTAAACAACATATAGCATGGGAACTTTGTCTTTCTACTTATCATATTCCATGTAAAGTGACATAATCATATTTAATTCTTGTTCTAGGGTTTCTAGGGCATCTATTCCTTCATGGCCTAAACATACAATGGTCCATTTAGGTAATGGAAAAATTATACAAGTATGTGACACAATCAACACATTATCCTATTTTCATAAGAAGCACTTTTAACACATTTGGTTTCATTTCTAAGGCCTCTAGGTCTTTTAAACCCTACTTGGCCGAAACTCAACAGTATGTAAACTTGCTTCAAATAGCCCAAAAGCATAAGAAATCATACAAGTTTCATAGCATGTATAAAGACAAGCATAATAAACATACATGTGAATTGTGTCTTAGGCTTCCTAAGTTTCTTTCCCTTTTTCTTTTATTTTTCCTCATGGCCGAAACCTACCAATCTTTAAAGTAGATTTTAAGTGGCCTAAAGCATGGAAAACCTAAGTAAGTTTCATGGCAAAAATTACTAAGAACATCATATACAAAGTTGGTTCATAAACAAGCTAGGACCCTTGTGCTCTTACATGTCATATATCATGTAACTAATTTTCTATACTCAATTTAAACATAAGAGCATTAAACAACTTTCATATCATAATATCACAGAGGTCTTGAGCATATTAGAATTTTGTTTAAGCTTTTTCTAAACTATCCATCTTATCATAGCCGAAAATCTCAAATAAGAGTTCATGAATTTCTAGCAATGTTCAACATGCAATTCTTTACGAAAACTCTATATTCTATCTTACAAACATGGTTACTTAAATTTAAAGGTCTACCTAACCCTATGCTCTTTTCTTGGCCGAAACATATGAATGGATTTCCTTTGGTTCCAAGTAACTTTCAAGCAAGAAAACCAATAAAAGACCCTTAGTTGTTCATAGAGGAATTCTTGTACTATTTTGGTTAAACAATGTTTTCTCTAACCTTTTTAAAATATTTTTGGCCGAAATTCTAGGGTTAGATACTCCCCTGATCAAGCATCATTTAGGTATAAAAATATGAAGAAAATCCTTCCTACATAGCATAGAAAACATATCATGAAATAAGGACTTGTTTAAACCTTCCTAGATTTGAAAACCCTTTCTTTAGCCGAATTTTCTTAAATTCTTTCCTAGGTTTTCTAATCCTCATAAAATCTGAAAATCACATAAAAATCCTTGTACCACAGGTGAGGGGAAGCTTACATCCTTTTCGCTTGTGGATCTAAGGTATAGTGATGGAAGAAGTAGCCTCTTCTTCTAGTTCCTTTCCCTTGATTCCCTTGCTAAGTCCTCCTTGTATCTTTAGCTTTCTTAGGAGAAAACCCTTAGCTTTGGGGCCGAAAATGGAGGAGAGGGAGTGGGTGTTCTAGGTGAGGAAGAGGGAGGATGAGGAAATGAGAGAAAAATAACTTTCTCTTTTCTTGCTCCCTTTTATGTTAAGGGGGAAGAGGTAGCAAAAATTGATTTTTTTGCTTTCCTTCTCCCTTAACCCATTTTCTATTTTTATTTTATTTATTTTATTTCCTAATTTATTCTCACCATTCATGATGAAATAAGGGGGAATGAATTCTCTTAATTCCCTCTTTAAATTTTCGGCAAAATGAAGAGAGAAAGAGGGAGAGAAAGAAGGAAGGCAAGTTGCCCTTCTCTTGCTCTTTTCTTATTTTCTTTTGGCTAGCTTTTACTCTTACCTTTATCATGAGTTTCCCTCCTTTGCTATGAACATCTTCTCTCTATCCCAATTGGTTTCTACTAATTAATTCTATGAAATATAATATAAGAGGTTCATGGTTCAATCTTTGACCTCCTCTTCTTTTTATTTCATTTTATTTCTTTTTGCTTCAACTCACTTCCTATTATTTTTCTAAGGAAAAATCCCACATTCATATATTTATCTTACAAGCTTAGTGGGTATTACATGACCACTCACAACTCAAGCCCCCTGACTACTGTACCCTGAAGATCCACTACTCCAGAGTGGTCGAGGCTGATAAAGTAAAAGTACTCAGCAGCTGAGTAAGCACGATAGGAAATAGCTCTACTCCCAGCTACCACTCTCCATCAGTGGTAGAGTGGACAGCTATAAAAGACTGACGACCCTCTCAACCACAAGGGAGACTAGTCGTCAGATGCAATGAATGATGAACATGATATATATATATAATCATGATACAAACACCGTCATCATCCATGCAACCTCTAAACCACATAAGCACTCCACAACATGAATATAACCGTCATGATAAATCCACGCATCCCAACAAACACATGTACACAACTACCCACGTATGATCAACCAAAAATCTCTAATAATTCCACTGGACACATATACACAGAACATAAGTACAATCAACATGTATCCTCCAATAATAAACACATCAGACACGTGTATAAACCATAAACATACAATCAACACAACTCCTCTAAAAGTACATAACCAAACACGTGTGTATATACAACATGCAAATGTAGGGTCAACATGATGACTCCTGAAACACATACCAAGCTACATACAATCCACATTATATGCATAAATCAGTATGATAAATCCAACCACTCGACAATCCCTACAATACATACCCTACACGCGTAATCACAGCAGAATAGAAATCAAGAGTAGAGACTGTATAAGATATAACTAGATCATCTCTAAGCTCAAGCAAAAGTATCAAGCAGGAAAAACAGCAAATGAACCTGATATAAGGTAAAGTAATCTAATCCGACAAATAACAACCATGCACTAAGCTCAAAGAAAATACATAAAGGCAAAGGAAGAAATACCCGCCTTTATACGTAGATCGTGTCAAATACTCCAACGTCGAGATGCTTGTCCCGATCCCAAGTCCTGCGATCACATAATATATTTAGCTAATTACATAGGTAGCAAATAGCTAAATAAAACTACTCAATCTAATTAGGGAAAACCCTAATCAAAGTAACTTACCTAATTCCTTAATTCATCTCCTAGATCCAAACATAATCCACAATCTATTAATCAATCCAAAACTCACTAATCCAAACTCATCATAAATCCACAACAACCTAATATCATCATCTACAACTAACTAAACCACCACATTTTATGATCCAACCAACAATCAATCCAATGATCCTAAGAATGATCACAAAACAATCTACATCAATCAATCACCATCAACAACTAATTAACCAATTCATCATCGAAATGCAAACTAATCTCCGAAACATATAAATGAATCAAATCCACATAGTTCATCGACCTCGATCGATCCAACCATAGTAATTCATCCAATCATCATATCCACAAATTCCAACCCAATACAAACCCAAATCAATCCAACACATACCAATAACGATCATGTATCCATTTACATAAATAATTCACCAAATAAGCATTATAAATCAACTCCAAAACTTACCCAAATTCGGATGCACCGTTGTTGATCCAAAATCGATTCACACCCTTTGATTAACAAATCCAAAGTTTGTTGTGGAGAAAAATGGAGCTTCCCCACCCATCTGCAGCTGGTCCGGTACAAACAGAGGAGACAAGAAACCTAAAGCATTTCGTCAAACACCTGTTAAGCACAAGAAATGTCACTGCCCTAATCAACACTACCTAATTAAATTAGGGTTTACAACCATGACTTACTGCAAACAAACTCACCCAAATTCACAGTGAGCACTAGTGGAATTGCTATTGAAACCAGGGATGGTGCTATAAGGATTGATCCAATAATTTGTTTATGCCGGAGATCCATTACTGTGGTAGGGATCTGCAGTCCAAGAAATGTTGATCTAGTGATACACTATGGTGGTAATCGGACAAGGACAAAGCGTAGACAGGGAAAGGAGGTAACCATACCTTCCTGTGGCAAATCCTCCTCATCAAGCCAAGGAATAACTGGGACTAGGTATTCCAGCGATTAGAGGCCCAGCTCGTGAGTGAGGAGAAGAAAGATCAAATCTAGGGTTGGTTTCCCCCTCTTGACCGAGAGCCACCCATAATGCCCTAGGCACCGAGTAGATGCTGATCGTGTGCAAGAACCGCCAAGGAAACGACCTCTCAGCCGACGATGGTCGATTCCGTTGAGATCCGACAACATTTGCCCTCCGATGATGTGACGAAGTCGAGATCGCAGGCGGAGCAAGCTCTCCATCGGCGATCCAGAGCAGAGACATGAGAAAGAGGAAAGGAGAGGGCGTCGGTAAAGCACATAGAGGGAAGGACGAGGGAAGGACTGCTGCTGCCGGTGGTGAGCCCGTGGCGATCGGCGTCGGGGAATCGCAAGAAGGAGGAGGAGAAGAGGGCACGGGGTCGGCATCGCGGGTTAGGGGAGAAATCGCGAGGGAGAGGGAAAGAAGAATCGGGGAGGTAAAATAGAAATCGAAAAAATAATATAACCTAAGTATCATTAATTAACCCTAAGGTTAATTTCTCAATCAACTCCCATTTTATTGGTGTTCCAAATAGGCCTCCACTATACCCCGAATCCATCCCCTTGAAATGGGTCATACGACCTCTGTTTAAATCACAAAAAATTTCTAAAAAATTTTGAAAAATCCAATAAGATTTTTCGTCCAATAATATTTATTATTTAAATTTTGTTATATCTTACAAACCTTTCCTTAAATAACCTATTGTGTTCATTAGAAGTTAAATTAGGAATCATAGACGGAACTTAACATCATTGATTCCAAATTTAACTTATCTGTTCTTAATCCTTTAGATTTGAATCGCAAGCGGAACTTAACACTATTGATTCAAATCCACCTATGTTATTAATTCCATTAAATATTAATTTCCAAAATTGGCTTCCAGGACTGCATGGCGAGGCACATGACTTTCTTGGATATGGGAGCAACCACCACCGCCTAGACAAAGCCTTTTAAGGAAAGCTAATATTTAATTTCCTTAAATAACTCTGGGTTAACCAAAAGGAACAATCGAATCACAAATTTGAAGAAGAAAAAAACACAAATGCGAAAAACTTATTCTTAAAACTAGATCTAATGCCTCTTGTGTTTGAAATTCATACAAAGAAAAATAAACTAGCATGATGCGGAAAATAAATACTAGTCTTTCTCTGTGAACTTTAATGACCTCTTGATCTTCTATCGTATTTCTCTTCTAACCTCGGACGTTGTGTGGGCAACGATCTTCTGAGATGAGAACCACCAAACACCTTCTTCTTGTTGGAGTGTATACTGAAAGTCTAAGCTTTGTAAACATTCATTATGAATAAAGAATCACATTTGGTCAAATTGTCTACATTTGTTTGTAGTTGTTCATTTAATTTATATTGTAGATAACATAGTATGTGGTGTCACATGCAGAAGATGATGTTATCAGTACCTTATGAATTATAAACAGTAGCTCACGACCAAAATGGAAAGGAACAAACCATTAGAAGGTCGTAGTGTAATTAGGTATTAGTTTATCTTGACTATATAATTACACTAGTACACTTAGAGTGTATTGAGTAGGATCATTGTCGCTTTATATCCGACTTTATAAAGGAACAGACCTCGATTATTATGGAAGTGTGCTCTTAATCCTATAATAACATATATATTTGATATTTATTTCTTTAATTTATCAATGGGTGAGATTTAGTTCGATGAATCAATAAACCGATAAGTTGGGAAATGATATCACTTAGTGTGTTGATTATAGAAGGAAGCGTGTCCTAGAGATACTAGGTTGATAATGTCCCCAAGGGAGCTCATAAAGATTGTCATGTTAAACTCGCAGGTGGACTTAGTCTGACATGACAATAAGGTTGAGTGGTACTACTCTTGGACTTAGATATTAATTAAATGAGTTGTCAGTAACTCACTTAATTAATGGACATTCGATATCTTAAACACAAGGAGACTAACACACTCATAATAAGAAGGAGCCCAAAAATGTAATTTGGGATTGGTGCAAGAGTTCAATGATACTCTAGTGGAATGAATTATCAATAAAATTAATTGTTGTTGTGTCTTAAGCGAACACAGGATTAATTTTATCAGAGACCAAACCAATTCCTCCTCTCGGTCCCTATCGTAGCCTCTTATTTATAGAGTTCTATATCCACATACCCACCTTCTACCCACTCAATGGGGCCGCCCAAGCTAGCTTGGAACCAAGCTAAGCAGGGCCTAGTAATTGGTTGTGGCGCCCTCTTGAACGAACCCAAGTAGTAGGGCCAAATTAAATTAAAAAAGAATTTAATTTTAATTTTATTATTATGTGGAAGATATAATTTAAAGAGAATTAAAATTAAAATATTTCTCTTGTAAAAGATCTACAGATTAAAGAAAGAGATTAGATCTCTTTCCTTATTTGTAGATTGGAGAGATGTTATTTTCTCTTTAAAAATTATTCACATATTGATAAAATTAAAATTATAGAAATTTCCTTTTATCAACCATGAAGAGATTTTAAAGAGAAATTTTTTTTTTAAAGAAACAAATTAGGAAGTTTTAATTGTTGATTAAAACTTGTCCAATTTGTTCTCCAATGATGTGGCCGACCATGAGATTGTAATTGGGGAATTTTATTTTATTTTTCTCAATTAAATCATGTCAAGGAAATTGAGGAAATTTTATTGTAATTAAATTTCCTAATTTGCCTAGGCCAAGGAATATAAAAGAAGGGGTGAGGGTCTTCTGACACAACCCTTATTATTTCTCTCCCTTTTGTTCCTTGGTGTGGCGCCATCATCTCCTTCTCTTCCTCTTGTGTGGTGGCGAACCTCTCCCTCTCCCTGGAGCTCTTGTGGTGGTCGGATACTACTCGGGAAGAAGAAGAAGAAGAAGAAAGCTAGCATCTCTTGGAGCTTGGTTAGTATTTTGGTTTTTCTCCTTGGTGAAGTTTTCCTTTGTGGCGAACCTTGCTTGGAGAAGAAGGTGGTTGGTGGGTTTTCTCATCTCGGAGATCGTTGCCCACACACGTCCGAGATTAGAAGAATACGTGAAGATCAAGAGGTTTTTCTACAAGGTATAACTAGTAATTTTCCTTTCCATCATACTAGTTATTTATGGAAATAATACCAAATACAAGAGGCTTACGTTCTAGAATTTGAATATGTTTTTCGATGTTGTGTTCTTTTGTTTTTCTTTTCCTTGTGATTTGATTGTTCCTTTTGGTTAACCTAAAGTTATTTTAGGAAATTAAATATTAGATTTCTATAAAAGGTTTTGTCTAGTCGGTGGTGGTTGCTCCCATATCCAAGAAGGTCATGTGCCTGCGCCAAGATCGAGGGAACCAATTATAAATTAATATTTAATGGAATTAATAACTTAAGGAGACTTGGTTGAGCACGTTAAGTTCCTGGAAGTCCAAGTCAAAACCTAAAAGAACAAATAGATTAAGTTTTGGATCAAGCGTGTTAAGTTTCAAATCCAAATTTAATTTAAAAGAACACATGGTAGCTAGGAAAAGGTTCTTTGATTTATGTAGGATCCTATTTTTCCAATTCAGCAGTACCAACACTTCTTTCTTCTAGTCACCAGATTCTTCTAGATATCTTAATTCCACCACCAATGCTCCAAGGACTGATTAACACTTTTCTCCTTCCTCCTTGCTGAGCCCACCAAGAGAACTCCACCAATGAAGAAGTTTTGGCCACAATAAGGAGAGGAGAGAAAAAGAGGGGTCGGCCACACCACCAACGAAGAGAGGGAGGAAGAAAAAGAATAGAGTTGTTCACCATGAAGGCACCTCTACCCCTCTTTTATATTCATTGGTCTTGGCAAATAAGAAAATTTTAATAAAAACTTCCTTAAATCCTTTGCCATGAAAAAGAAAATTTATTTAATTAAAAATAATTTTCTTTTCTTAATTATAATGGTCGGTCACTTTTAATCCCCAATCAAGGAAAGTTTAATTCACACAAGAATTAAAAGTTCCTAATTTGTTTTCGGAAATTTATAAAAAAAATTGTCTAATAATTTTTCCCTTCATGGTGGTTTGTAAAAAGGAAATTTTATAAATTAAAAATTTTTCTTTTAAACATGTGGATGATTTTCAAAAATGAAAGTTATCTCTAAACATTAAAATCTCCTTTCAATCTACAAATAAGGAAAGATATCAAATCTTTTCTTAATCTTTTGTAGAAACTAATAAAAGAGAATATTTAATTTTTAAACTCTCTTTTAAATCAAGAACATGGTTAAAAAGGGAAAGTTTTCTCAAAATTAAAATCTACCTTTCAATCTACAAATAAGGAAAGATTTCAAATCTTTTCTTAATCTTTTGTAGAAAGCTATCAAAGGAAAGATTTAAATTTTAACTCTCTTTTAAAACCATGGAATCCACATAAGAAAAGTTAAAAAAAAAATAAAATTCCTTTTTATTTTAATAAGGCCGACCTCCTAAGCTTGGGTTCAAGCTAGGGCCGGCCACCTCATGAACCCATGAGCCATGCCTTTGGCCGACCCTAGCTTGGACTCTAAGCTAGCTTGGCCGACCCCTATAGGATGGGTAAAAAGGTCGGTATAGGTGGGTATAGGACTCTATAATTAAGAGGCTACGATAGGGACCGAGAGGAGGAATTAGTTTTGGTCTCTCGATGAAATTAAGCATTCCGTGTTCGTCCCAAACACATAACTTAATTTCATAAATAATAATTCATTCCACTAAAGAACTATTATTGAACTACTGCACCAATCCCAAATTACATTTTGGGCTCCTTCTTATTATGAGTGTGTTAGTCTCTCTGTATTTAAGATAGAAGATGTCCATTAATTAAATGAGTTACTGACAACTCGCTTAATTAATATCTAGTTCCAAGAGTAGTACCACTCAACCTTATCGTCACGTCTGACTAATTTCACCTGCAAGGTTTAACATGGCAATCCTTATGAGCTCCTCTTGGGGGCATTATCAACCTAGATTACTAGAACATAGTTTCCTTCTATAATTAACAACACACACTATAAGTAATATCATTTCCCAACTTATTGGGCTTATTGATTTATCAAGCTAAATCTCACCCTTTGATAAATTAAAGAAATAAATATTAAATATATGTACTTGTTATTATATTAGGATTAAGAGCACACACTTTCATAATAACTAAGGACTTGTTCTTTTATTAAGTCAGTATAAAAAGAACTTTTCTTAAATGGTCCTGCTCAATACACTTAGAATGTACTAGTGTAATTGATTAGTCAAGATAAACTAATACTTAATTACACTACGACTTTTTCGATGGTTTGTTTCTTTCCATCTCATTCGTGAGCTACTGTTTATAATTTATAAAGAACCGATAACATGATCTTCTGTGTGTGACACCACACACTATGTTATCTACAATATAAATTAATTGAACATCTACATTTGGTATATATAAATATAGACACTTGACCAATGTGATTCTTATAAATGTTTATACAAAAGCTAGGCTTTTAGTATACACTCCAACAGGAGTGACATCGTTATTTTTGATAGAGTGATACCACTAAGTGCATGGTCATGCCCAAGTGAGTCAATATGAGATATTGAGCTCATTTGATTAGAGTGAGTCTACTTGGAGTTCAAGATTTAGATTGATTAGAGGATGCCACAGTCTATGCCTCACATTGATCAATCTAGGTGTCAAGGATAGAAGGACACTTGTCATATATTGTGAAGAGTCACAATTAGTAGTCACAAGGTGATGTCGGATCTCAACATTCTTGTAACTTAGGTAGTAATGATGTGTTGTTAGATACCGCTCATTACTTATGCTTCTAAATGGGTTTAGGAGCATTACCAACATTACAAGAACCTATAGGGTCACACACAAAGGGCAATTAGATGGAGATTAGGTTCATTTGATGTACCTAGAGAATTAAGTTCATATGATGAACCAAATTGGATTAAGAGTAATCCAAATTAAACTAATTGAGTTGGACTCGATTTGATTCATGTGTTTAATGGATCTAATTTAGATTATGTTTCATTGAATCAATTTAATCAATGAATAGATATTCATTATATTAAATTGATTTGAATCAAATGGTTAGATTTGATCAACCATGGGAGAGAAGTGGTCAAGTTTGACTTGACTTGAGAGGGAAGATGAAAGGTCAAGTTTGACTTGACCATTGCCACCTCATTTGTGAGTTGGCATTAAGTGGGTCAATGACGATGTTCCACATCATCAAGGATAGTACATGTGTGTGCCACCTCATGAGGGAGATCAAGAGTTGTGACTCTTGGCATTCCATGGAGTTTAAAAACCCCTTTTGAAGAGGCCGACTACTTTAGTGGTGTTGATTGCTCTTGTGTGTTATTCAAGGCTTCATCTTCTTCCTCCTTGTTTCTTCTTCTCTCCCTCTCCTCCACCTTGGAAAAAACCTTGAAGGGTGCTAGCTCACTCTAAGGTTTCTTCTCCACCTTTTGTTCGTGTGGATACACATAGAGGGGTGTTCATTTGACACCCTTGAGATCTGGCGAACCGTGGACGAGCGGGATAAGCGAAGGGCTTCATATCAAAGGTATAATCTCCTAAACTTGTAGATCTAAAGTAGATCTAGGATTAGAAAACTTGTACATGTAAAATTTTAATATTCGCACGGATCCGGTGGCGTGTGATTTCGGGGTTTCCGCAACACAAAAGCGATTTTTGCGGCTCGAAAATCCCAACAGTGGTATCAGAGCCACGTGCGAAGTGTGTACGAGTTTCATTTTTGTTTTTATGAAAAACATTCAAATCTATAAGTTTTTATATATTTACAATTTTTATAGATTTTATGGGTATTTTTCTCGTATAGGCGAATCAACAAGTGTTTGGACACTTGTAGGCTTCGACTACCGATAAAACTTTTCCGAAAAGGCAAGGTTTCGCCCAAATTGTTTTGGGATAGTGGCTTAAGGCACTGTAAGATCGTCGTAGGACACTCGTGATATTCATTTCATGAGAAGGGGCGCTGCCCCTAACCCCGCAAGGGGTATTGTCCCGCGATCGCGCCCAAAAATCGCTAAACGGGACTGCCGGAAAATTTTGATTCATAAAATTGTAAAAATAGTAGTAAAAATTACAGAAATTTATGGAAAGTACATAATTTAGTATTATGTATAATTTTGTGATGGTCATGGCCCAAACCCCCAATTAGATTGGAAAAATTGTGTTGTAATTCATAATATGGCTTGCGTGTCATTTTGTGTGTTTGTGCGTGTTGTATATGATCGCGACCTATGCATCGTGCCTTCCTTTATTTTATATTCCTGTTGTAAATAGTTTAGACTCGAATGTAACTTGAGTTTCAAATTTGTAATGTTCAAAAATTGAAGCGGTGGAAGGCCCACTCGAGGAGGAGTTACGAGGAGGGTGCGAGCAACACATGGTGGTCAAAGGGAGGACCTTGGAGAAGCTGTTGACCCTAGGTTGACCGTCTGATCTTCTCATTGGCTTGAGAAGATCGTAGTAGGGCCATGACCTAACAAATTTAATTAATTACTTATGTGTGTATGTGATGCATGCTAGTGTAGAGTAATTAATTAGTGTTTTAACGATTAGATTAGATCTAAATCGCGTATATGATGCACCACGATTAGATTAGATCTAAATCGCGTATATGATACACATCAATGATTAGATTAGATCTTAATCGTGACAACTCAAAATGCCTACCATGCCGTGATACCCATCACTACCTCGATCACATGTTGTTGTTGAATCTGTCAAAGCAGAGCAACGCATATTATCTTGGTAGGGTGTGGAGGGACAATCTTGGTCTCGCCTATCAATACATGGGTGAGCACAAACTCAATCAGATTGAGTAAAACTATTTAAACTCAATTAGATCGGGTTTAACTATAGGCATTTTCCAATGGTTGGTAGATAGGTCAAAATCACATTTATATTAACACTTGGGTGATTTACCCAAAGCTAACTCAAGTTTTAATATACATGCGGATCTTGATCCTATAAACAAGAGTTGCATAGAGATGTAATTAGTAATTAGTTACCTACCGATCATACTAAGTCTTGGGTGATTTAGCCAAAGCTAACTCAAGGCGTAGTATGATGTGGATCTTATCCCACAAGAATTATAGCTAGTTGGTTAGAATCTAGTAGGTGTGGTTTGACCACATCCATGACTTGATTCTACAAAAGTTCTATAATTCAGTGGGAGCATCATTTAGTTAAAGGCCTAATTAAATGATTAGTGGAATATGATATTTATTTTTTGCATTTTCTGTTGTAGATTTCCATGTCGTCAAACACGAACACCTTCTCCTTACGTTCTGTCCTTGATAAGGACAAGCTCAATGGAGCTAACTTCCTAGACTAGTACATGAACTTGAGAATTGTTCTCACATAGGAATGAAAACTGTACGTCCTGGAGAAGCCTATTCCCGAGGCACCTCCTGCCACTGCCACGCGAGATGACCGTGATGCTTATAAGAAGCATCAAGATGACGCATTAGATGTGTCCTGTCTCATGCTCGCGACCATGAACTCTGAGCTTCAGAAGCAACACGAGTTGATGGGCGCTTATGATATGGTTGAACATCTTCGTCAACTATATCAAGGATAAGCTAGGCACGAGAGATTTGAGATCTCTAAGGCACTGTTTCAGTGTAAAATGCAAGACGGGACTCCCGTAGGTCCATATGTACTCAAGATGATTGGGTACATAGAAAACCTACAGAGGTTGGGATTTCCCCTTGGCCAAGAGCTGGCCACTGATTTGGTCTTGCAATCCTTGCCAGAGAGCTACAGTCAATTCGTCATGAACTACAACATGAATGAAATTGACAAGTCACTGCCTGAGATTTTGAGTATGTTGAGAACTGCTGAGATCAACCTTAAGAAGGTGATATTCCGCACGGCTGTTCGCTATAGACTCATTCTGCTCTTTCTTTATCCAATGGCTCTCTTCTTTTTCTTTTCCATCTTGATTCATAGGAGTTACAAAACCATACTTCATAATAAACCGAATTTCGAAATCAGTTTTTAGGAATACCTCCATACGACGCTTCTAGTCTGCGAAGTCCCCCTTGAATTTTGGTGGAACGATGATTGGTCCGGCCATCTCATTGCTTCGATCGGCGGTTAGTCCTCCTGAAGCGCCTTGCTCTGATACCACTTGTTGGTCCCTTTAGAGGCTGGCAAGAGGGGAGGGGTGAATTGCCCTACAAAAACTAAACCACAAACCTTTCTCAGATATTCAACTAATTTAAAAGAACTTGTAATAGTAAATAAAAGAGACTAATTAGAAACAAATTCAGACACAGAGGGTTTACTTGATTTGTAATCAGAGGATTGCTAATCCAAGGCAAAGATGGTGCACTATCTGATTCTCCTCTGGGCAGAGTAGCCTCTTACATCGTTGACAGAACAAAAGAATAGAAAGTACAGAGAAAATGGATTACAAGTTAGTTGATTAAACTATGCAAATCAGTGCTATATTTATAGCACTGGTCGGGGCACCCCAAAGGGTTCCGGGCACCCTGGGGGGGATAAAACTTTATCCTCTAACGTTCAGTTAATGTCCACATCATCGTTGAAGAGATTTGGGTTCCGGGCACCCGGACCCTCAAACTTGTTAGTTAGAGCCCTAGAGCCAATCATTTGATGATTGTATGGACTCATGTATATCATATTCTTGTATATTAATAAAGACATTTGTTTGGTTATTATACTTATTTGTATTAGTGCCAAATAGACTAAGTATAATAGCGTCCTTGAGTAGAAGGTTCATACCTATATCAATCGATTAGTTGAATCGATAGTGAGATGATATAGGGAACACTACTCTAAATCATTCCTAGTCGAGTATTAACATTCAGGGACAATATTAATGCAATAAGACTAGCATGTAGGTCAGCTCGATGACTTGATCTCGCAAGTCATGGATATAGAGATATCAAGCTGACACATGGGTATACATTGGAGAATGTATACTGAATGACCCGCCATGAGAAAGTATCATGGATCGTTATATGAGTGTCATATACTTTCTCATGTGGCTATTAGTATGACTATTAGTCCTTAGACCTGAAGTCACCATGGATCCCTACATAAGGAGTTATGTACTTTGGTTTCGTCAAACGTCACCCGTAACTAGGTGGACTATAAAGGCAATTACTGGGTATATAACGAATTATGCAGAGAGATGTGAGTGATGTAGATGGGATCTATCCCTCCCATATGACGGGAGCGACATCGGTATTCTTGATAGAGTGAGACCACTAAGTGCATGGCCATGCTCAAATGAGTCAACATTAGATGTTGAGCTCATTTGATCGAGTGAGTCTACTTGGAGTTCAAGATTTAGATTGATTAGAGGATGACACGGTCTATACCTCATATTGATCAATCTAGATGTCTAGGATAGAAGGACAATGTCACATATTGTGAGGAGTCACAATTAGTAGTCACAAGGTGATGTTTGATCTCAACATTCTTGTAACTTGGGTAGCAATGATGTATTGCTAGATGCCGCTCATTGCTTATGTTTCTAAAGGAGTTTAGAAACATTGCCAACGTTACAAGAGCCTATTGGGTCACACACAAAGAACAAGTGGATGGAGATTAGGTTCATATGATGAACCAATTGGATTAGGTTCATATGATGCACCAAAGATTGGATTCGAATTAGACTTATGAGTTATACTCAATTAGATTCAATTGTTGAATGAGTTTAATTTAAATTTGATTCATTGAGTCAATTTATATTAATGAATTGAGATTCATTAAATTGAAATTGACTTGAATCAAAAAGGTTGGATTTAACTCAACAAGGAAGAAATTGGTCAATTTTGACTTGACCAAATGGAATTTGAAACATCAAGTTTAACTTGATGTATTGCCACATCATAAGGATGACTCATCCTTGCCACATCACCTCCACCTCATGAGGTATGCCACCTCATGGGGGTTACACTCTTCCCTTGGTTTTAATGTGGCCGGCCACATTAATGAAGGGGGTTACATTGTGTGGCCGGCCACACTAATGGTAGGGGGGTTTTGATTTTGTGGAGTTATGTGTGCATTAATTCTATCATCTTCTTCCTTGCTTCTTCCCTCTCTTGGAAAGAGGTTGCCGTGACTTCCATGGTGAGGAGAAGGTGGTTGAGTGAGTTAATCCAAGAAGTCCAAGAAGAAAGGTAATATTTTTAGAGGAGTGTATTGTATTCTCTTCTTTGTTTTCCTTTCTTCTTCCATTCCTATCCGAGAGCCCTAGAGAGAGTGCTAGCACACTTCGGGTCTTTCTTCTCCATCTTTGAGTGCTAGAGAGTACTCCTTGTTCGTGTGGATATCATTAGAGGAGTGTCTACGTTGACACTCTCGAGATCCGCCGTACCGTTGGACGAGCGGGAATTTTACGAGGGCACGCTTCAAAGGTAAAAGCTCTCAACACATAGATCTAGGAGTAGATCTAAAGGTTTGAAACTCGTACTTGTATTTCGTTCGGTTTTCCTTGCACGAATCTACGGCTTCGGGTAATTCGGGGTTTCCGCGACGTGAAAAGCGGTTTTCGCGGCCCGAAAAATCCAACATATACCTAGGGCGCCCGGAATGATTCCCGGCGCCCGGACCCTTTAAGTCAACCTTGTTGACTTTTTGTGGTCCGGTTCCTCTGCTCCAGTTTAGCTCGTCTCGGTTCGGTTCTTCAGTTCCGACTCTGCTAGCTTGGGTGATCTCGGCCATCCGGAATAGGGCTCACCCGAACCCAAGTTCCGGCCTTCTCCTCGAGCATCTTTCCTTCCCGGTTTCTCGTCCCTCGAACACCACGCATGTTCTTCTCATCCACCGGTGTACTTTTTCGCGGTCACCTCATCCCTCAGATGCACCGAGCCCGTCGGCTCTCTCCCAGTGTCGTCCTTCTCACTAGCCACGTCTTCCGCTCGACTTCCTGTGTTCCTAAGCTCCTGTACACTTAGACACAAGGGTTGGACAAAACAGGACCTAACTTAACTTGTTTGATCACATCAAAACACCTTGGGTTTCCAACATATATATATACAGAATCCCCCTCAAACCTTGAATCTTGGTCTGGAGTGTAATACCAAGTGATTTTTATGAAGAAATCCGCACAACTTTGAATTTCCACTAATAATATAATCCCGATCGATTATAACGAGGAAATCAATCAGCCATCATTTTTCAACGATGCTTCCTCTCTTGATTGGCTTCACATGAAGAATTTTATCATTCTTTGAGTTTCCAATCGGGCGTGTAATCCCGATTGATTTGGGTCCATAAATTATCGTGCTGTATCAATCTTGCATGATTTTACTCATAATAGTTTAAAGTCTCCGGTTCCTTTCATAAGACTCTTCCGAGTTATTTCATTAGATTTCCCGATCGACTATGCTTTTATGATAGTTTAAAGTCTCCGGTTCCTCCCATGAAGACCCGTCCGAGTTATTTCATGAGATTTCCCGATCGACTGTGCTTTTATGATGGTTTAAAGTCTCCGGTTCCTCCCATGAAGACCCGTCCGAGTTACTTCATGAGATTTCCCGATCGACTATGCTTTTATGATAGTTTAAAGTCTCAGGTTCCTCCCATGAAGACCCGTCCGAGTTACTTCATGAGATTTCCTGATCGACTGTGCTTTTATGATGGTTTAAAGTCTCCGGTTCCTTCCATGAAGACCCGTTCGAGTTACCTCATAAGATTTCCCGATTGACTGTGCTTTTATGATAGTTTAAAGTCTCCGGTTCCTCCCATGAACACCCGTCTGAGTTACTTCATGAGATTTCCAGATCAACTGTGCTTTTATGATGGTTTAAAGTCTCCGGTTCCTCCCATGAAGATCCGTCCGAGTTACTTCATGATATTTCCCGATCGATTGTACTTTTATGATAATTTAATGTCTCCGGCTCCTCCCATGAAGACCCGTCCGAGTTACTTCATGAGATTTCCTGATCGACTGTGCTTTTATGATAGTTTAAAGTCTCCGGTTCCTCCCATGAAGACCCCTTCGAGTTACTTCATGAGATTTCCCGATCGACTGTGCTTTTATGATAGTTTAAAGTTTCCGGTTCCTCCCATGAAGACCCCCCGAGTTACTTCATGAGATTTCCCGAATGACTGTGCTTTTATGATGGTTTAAAGTCTCCGGTTCCTCCCATGAAGACCCGTCCGAGTTACTTCATGAGATTTCCCGATCGACTATGCTTTTATGATGGTTTAAAGTCTCCGATTCCTCCCATGAACACCCGTCCGAGTTACTTCATGAGATTTCCCGATCGACTGTGCTTTTATGATGGTTTAAAGTCTTCGGTTCCTCCCATGAAGATTCGTCCGAGTTACTTCATGAGATTTCCCGATCGTTTGTGCTTTTATGATAGTTTAAAGTCTCCGGTTCCTCCCATGAAGACCCGTCCGAGTTACTTTATGAGATATCCCGATCGACTATGTTTTCATGTAAAACTAAAAATTCTTGCGCTAATCTTGTGATGGTTTAACGTCTTTGAGATTTTCTTATGGAAACCTGGTAGGTTCTTCCTTAAAGCACCTAGTTGACGATCACTTGAACAGATTAAAAATGTTTGTCTAATAAACATCATGCTGTTTGAACAATATTTATTTCTTGGGTGATATTTGGCCTAAATTGCATTTATCGAGTTGAATAAAGTACATAAAGTATGAGCATACTTGTCATTTGTTCGCATGGAAACCGCTTCAAGTAATTCTGATTTGTTCTCTCAGACATATTCTTAAATGATATGAGCTTGTTAAGTTCGGTAGGGCTATAAATGATTTGCACTCCAGGGATGCTCGAGAGTTCTTCCTCCAGTGTCTTGGAGATAATATGAGTCTGATGTCAGTTTTTCTAACACCTTGTAAGGTCCTCCCCATTGTGATGCTAACTTGCTAACATCCCCAACAGGCTTAACACATTTCCATACTAGATCTCCCACTTGGAAAAATCTTGGGATGACTCTTCTGTTATAATTTTGCCTTATTCATTGTCATGATGTGAGACGAGTTGCAGCTTTGTTTCTGATTTCCTCTATCAGATCCAGCTCCATGAGTCATCGACCAGCGTTATCTTCATCATATAACTGATTTCTGTCAGATTCTACTCCCACCTCGATAGGAATTACTACTTCTCCCCCATAAACCAGTTGGAAAGGAGTGATCCCTGTAGCTTCAAGGGGTGTGGTACGATATGCCCAAAGAACACTGGGTAATTCATCTACCCAACTGCCTCTGACATGATCTAGTTTGGTTTTTAAACCTCTTATAATTTCTCTGTTGGTTACCTCTGCTTGACCATTACTCTGTGGATACGCCACAGAGGTGAACGCTTGAATAACACCATAGCTTTTGCACCAATCTAAGATTCTGTCTCCTTGGAATTGCCTTCCATTATCAGAAACTAATTTATGAGGAATACCGAATCTGCATATGATATTTTTCTATAGGAATTTAATAACTGCATCTTCAGTAATCCTAGCAAGTGGTTCTGCTTCTACCCATTTAGAGAAATAATCCACTGCTACTAATAAAAACCTTCTTTGTACAGTTGTCATAGGAAACGGGCCCACTATATCCATGCCCCATTGATCAAAGGGGTAGGAGACTATAGAGGTTCTTAATAATTGTGTAGGACGATGCGGAATATTCTGATGTTTCTGACAAGAAATACAAGTTCTTACCAATTTTTTAGCATCTTCATGTAGAGTAGGCTAGAAATATCCTGCTAGTAAAATTCTGCGAGCTAAGGATCTCCCTCCTATATGACTGCCACATGAGCCTTGATGAACCTCTTGTAGGATAAATTGTATATCTTCTGTGCCAATACATTTAAGCAAAGGTCTGGAGAAAACTCTTTTATATAACTGCTCCCCTATCATAGTATACTGAGCATCCCTTTTCTTAAATATCCTTGCTTGTTCTACATCATTCGGAAGGATGCCCTGCTGCAAATATAATATGATGGGTGCCTTCCAGTCACCATGTATTTCTGCGCCAGCTTGTCTTTCGATACAAGATATTAACAAGGTCTGCTCCACTGGCTGATCCAGATTCCATGGTGTTATAGCAGAGGCCAATTTAGCTAATTCATCGGCTACTTGATTTCCGGATCGAGGAACATTTTGTATATTTACTTCTTGAAACTCAGACTTCAATTTATCAAATGTCTCAGCATATAACTTGAGCCTATCATTATTAATTTCAAAGTTACCTGATAATTGTTGGGATGCTAACTGAGAATCAGAATAGATGAGAACTCAAGCTGCTCCTATATGCCGAGCGGTTTGTAATCCGGCTATCAATGCTTCATATTCTGCCTCATTGTTGGTGACTCTATAATTCAGCCTGACAGAAAGTTGAAGTCTATCTTCCCTTGGAGATATAAGGAGAACACTAATTCCACTACCTTGTCTGGTTGAGGATCCATCCACATAAACTTTTCAAGTGTTTTCTTTTTCAGGGCCATGAACTTCTATAATGAAATCTGCTAGAGCTTGTGCCTTGATGGACGAGCGAGGTTGATATTGTATGTCATACTCACTAAGTTTGGTCATCCATTTAATCAATCGACCCGATGCCTCCGAGTTAAGAAACACCCGCTCGAGAGTACTGTTGGTCAACACAATAATTGTGTGTGCTAAAAAATATGGGCGCAACCTCCGGGCAGTCAACACTAATGCATAAGCCAACTTTTCGAGTGTAGTATATCTACACTCGACTCCTTTTAATAAATGGCTAGAAAAATACACAGGGTGTTGCTCTTTCCCTTCCTTTCTAACTAACACAGAGCCTACAGCATTTTCATTGGCCGAGAGATATACCCATAAGGTCTCTCCCACTACAGGCTTAGCCAATACAGGAAGGGTGGACAGATAGTCTTTCAACTCTTGAAAAGCTTTGTCACATTCTTCATCCCATTGAAATTTGTTAGCCTTCCAAAGTATCTTGAAGAAATGGAGACTACGATTAGCCGACCTTGAAATAAATCTAGACAAGGCTGTAATCCGACGGGTGAGTCTTTGAGCTTCCCTCATGTTGCGTGGTGGCTCCATGTTTTGCAGAGCTTTGACTTTGATTGGGTTGGCTTCTATTCCCCGCTCGAACACCATATAGCCCAGGAACTTTCCACCCTTTACTCCAAATAAACATTTGCTTGGGTTTAGCTTGAGCCCATATTGCCTCAATGTCTTGCAGGTCTCCTCTACATCCCTGCACAGATCAATAGCTTGAAGAGACTTAATTAAGATATCATCGACATATACTTTCATATTTCTTCCAATCTGTTTCTGGAAGACCTTATTCATAAGCCTCTGATAAGTTGCTCCTGCATTTTTTAGTCCAAAGGGCATACCATTATAACAATAAGTACCTTCAGATATTATGAAACTGACCTTCTCTTGGTCCTCCTTAGCTAAGGGGACCTGATGATAGCCCTGGTAGGCATCCAGCATAGAAATGTATTCACACCCAGATGTAGAATCTACTAATTGATCGACCTGGGGCAGCGGATAATAATCCTTTGGGCAAGCTTTGTTGAGATCATGGAAATCAATACATACCTGCCATTTGTTTCCTGGCTTAGAGACCAAGACCACATTAGCTAGCTAGCTAGCAAACTGTACATCCCAGATGTAGCCAGCTTCCATGAGTTTAGTCACTTCTTCCTTGATGATTTGATTTTGTTCTGCACTGAAATTTCTTTTTCTTTGCATGACCGGCGGGACATCTGGGAAAACATACAAAGAATGCTCCATTACTAAAGGGGAAACACCCATGACTTCTTTGGGCGTCCAGGCAAAGACATCATTATTTTTCTTCAAGCACTGAACCAGCTTGGCTTTCAATATAGGATCAAGATTGGTTGCGACATAAGTAGTAGCTTCAGGTCGACCGATTTGTATCTGGACTTCTTCCTTTTCTTCATAAATCAAAACATATGACTTTTCTTGAATGACATTAACCTCCATTCTTTGGATTTTCCGAGCGGCGCTGGCTTCAGTTCGGATGATCTCTACATAACATTTACAGGTTGTCTTCTGATCATCAACAGAAAATTTAATTTTTTGACGGAAAGTAAAAACGACCGCCCTAAACTCATTTAGGGCAGGCCAACCCAATATTACGTTGTAGGAAGATGGAGCATCCACCACCATGAAGTAAGATCTTATGGTCCTCATTAGGGGATCCTCCCCTAAAGATATGACCAATTTTATTTGATCGAGCGGTTGTACCTCATTACCAGTGAATCCATATAAAGAAGTCACCATATGTTGGAGTTCACTCGGCTCAATCTGCAGCTGATCAAAAGCTTTCTTGAAGATAATATTCATAGAACTACCAGTATCTATGAAGGTACGAGAAATAGCATAATTGGTTGTCATAGCCTTAATTATTAATGCATCATCATGGGGTATTTCTACCCCCTCGAGATCTCTAGGCCCAAAACTAATTTCTGGATCGGCTGCTCTTTCCATGTTGCATCCTACAGCATGGATCTTGAGTCTTCATGCATGTGCTTTTCTGGCTCTGTTGGAATCTCCATCAGTGGGCCCACCTACAATCATGTTAATGTTGCCTCGAGCGGCATTACTCTTGTTTTCTTCTTGCCAGGCTGTCATGGCTTCAGGCTGAGTCTTCTCAGGCACCTGAGTTGTACCGACCGGACTTGGTAATGCGCCTTGTTGAGGCTTGACCGGGCGATATTCCAGTTTGAACGGACTTTGCTGTCTGGGGTAATGTTGCCGATAATTGTTTTGTCTTTGATAACGATCCCTGTTTGCTCTCTTATTCTTCAAAACAAAACAGTCCTCTGTATGATGACTATTAGTCTTATGGTATGTGCATCACCTTCTTGGTGCTTCTTGTTGCATCTTCAAGTGTTGTACTGCTTGCAGACTATATTCTGAATGACGATGAGGTGGATGAACTACTCGAGGTCCTCTCGGTTGAGGGACAGGAGCAGGAGCCTTCTCCTTAACAGGGGTAGGAGAAGAAGTAGTGACTTCTTTTCTGCGGGCAGCTTGAGCTTCTTCAACGTTAATGAATTCAGTGGCACGCTCAATTAAGGAGTCAAAATTGGCAGGAGGATTTCTTACTAGATCTTTAAATAAATCATTATCATTCAGACCTTGAGAAAAAGCACTTACTAATATTTCAGGAGTAGCGTTGGGTACATCGATAGCTACTTGATTGAACCTTTTGATATAGGCTCTAATGGACTCCTTAGATGCTTATTTAATTGAAAATATACTCCAGGGAGTCTTATGGTACCTCTTGTTGCTAGAGAAATGGTGTAGGAAAACCTTCTTGAAGTCCTTGAACTTTCGGATAGATTTTTCCGGCAGTCTCTTAAACCAACGCTGCGTGACTCCTCCGAGTGTTGTGAGGAACATCCGGCACTTCACTCCATCAGAAAATTATTGTAAGAGTGCTACATTCTCAAATTTTAACAAGTGATCTTCTGGATCTGTAGACCCAGTGTACTCGCCAATCTGCAGATTTTGATACCGCTTAGGAAGCGGATCCTCCAATACACTTTGAGAGAACGGAGAAATGATTCTCTTCGGTGAGCTATCGCTGGCTATCATCTTAACTTTGCACTTCTCTTTGTCTAGTGTTTCGCCAGAGGATTCCTAAAATATAGGCTTTCGTCCTCCCTATTCCAAAGGAGTATAAAGGAAGGCTCGAGGATGCCTAGTCGGGGAAGCTGTAGCCGGAGGGAAATATACATTTTCTTCTTCTTCTGTCTCCTTTCCCTTCCGGTGCTTAGTAGTCAAAATCGTCGGATTATGGGCTACCGGCACAGTAGCCCCAGTATGAGCTTGATGTTGTTGTTGTTGTTGTTGCAAAGCTTTTTGTACATGAGTATTAATGAGAAAATCTAGATCTTCGCGGCTAATAGTGAGTAGATTTGATTTTCCAGCCTCTTCCATCTTGTAGTCTCAGATTCAGGTGAAGTTCCCACAAACGGCGCCAAATTTGATCCTGCTTGAGAAGCTTGACAAAATGGAAAGCTAGGGAGAAAACCTACTGCTGATGAAGAGTAATACCTGACTGAATACTGATCTGAGAAACCCAAAGCGGATCGGGGAAGATAAAATCAGAGAATGCCCTCCTCCTACGAAGATTCAATGACGAGAGAGAAATATGACTGAAGAAAACCGAGATCTGGAGCTTCCAAGGCTTCCTGCGCACAAGAGACCAACCAACACTATCGTCAGTGACCTAAGACCGGGGTGGGAATCCCTGGCTAGGCCCTCCGACGCTTAAGTTAGTGATCTCTCTTTTTGTGGAAGAAGGAAGAAGAAGAAAAACAGTAGTTGAGAATTAGGGTTTGTGAGTGCGAGCAGTAATGTGAACTTATCGGCCAACGGAGAGGATTCCCCTTTTTATACCACTTCATATAACCTCCGTAGTCATGAAGTGGACCCCGGTTTATTAGAGTTTGTTATGAGATGACATAAGCCATGTACTTGCTCAAAATAACTTTTAAGGAATCTTCTAGGTACCCTAGATGTACCCTCTTTGTCGTCTAGTACCTACAGAAAATTCTAGAAGCATTCTTCCCTTCAAATTAGTCAACCTGTTATACAATCATATGAAGCAGCTATTTTCATAAGATATTCATAAATATCCCCAAAATGTTCATTCTTGTCCTGTTCTATGAGTAATACTTTATCACCCTTGCCTGGTTGTCTTGTTTTTACTATGTCGTGGACAACCCGATATTATACTATGTTTTGTGTTGGTCAAGATTGATCCGAGGTTTCATATAGGTGGATTATTATTTTTATTTAACACGGGTCCTCATCTCCTGATAATATATTATGAATCTCGTACGGTCTTGTATTTGCTTATTCCCGGACGATCATATACATCCACCCGATATTAATCTAGACTCACATGTGTTAACTCAGACAATCCCGCCCGACGTTGGTCTTTCTTTTCTCAAGCATGTTATCTCGATCGATCTTGGCCTATATCTACTTAAGCCTGCCATCCCGGCCTATATTCTCTTAAGCATGTTATCTGGGTCGATATTGGACTATACTTCTCAAGGTATTACCCGGTCTTATCTCGGCCTACCTCTCTTAAGGTATATCTCGGCCGATATTGGGCTATACTTCTCAAGGTATTTCTCGGCCGGTATTGGACTATCTCTCTTAAGGTATATCCCGGTCGATATTGGACTATCCTTCATCAAGGTATTATCTGGCCGGGATTGGCCTACCTCTCTTAAGGTATATCCCGGCTGATATTGGACTATCCTTCATCAAGGTATTATCTGGGCGGGATTGGCCTACCTCTCTTAAGGTATATCCCGGCCCATATTGGAATATCCTTCATCAAGGTATTATCTGGCCGGGATTGGCCTACCTCTCTTAAGGTATATCCTGGCCGATATTGATCTATCTTCTTAATTCTGCTATCTCCTTTCCCTTTTTCACCAGAGACCTGCTAAATCTATCCCATATCAACATCTAAGTCTATTAGAAAGTTCCTGAGCCATACAGCTTCTTTGGCTGCCTTAAAGGCTGCCACAAACTCAGCTTCCATGGTTGAGTCTGAAATGTATTTCTACTTAACACTCCTCCATGCTATAGCTCCACCTCCTAAAGTAAACACATAGCCTGATGTAGACTTACTATTGTCCTTATCTGATTAGAAGTCAGAATCCGTGTAACTCACAGGAAGTAAATCATCTGCTTGGTAAACCAGCATATAATCTCTAGTCCTTCTCAGGTACTTTAATATATGTTTTACGGCAGTCCAATGCCCTTGTCCAGAATTACTTTGATATATGTTAACCATGCCCACGATAAAAGAGATATTCGGTCTCATGCATAACATTGCATACATTAGGCTTCCTACGGTTGAAGCATAAGGAACTGCCTTCATCTCTTCTATCTCTTTTTATGTCTTAGGAGACATCTCTTTAGATAAAGATACTCCATGCCTAAAAGGTAAAAAAAACCTTTCTTAGAGTCTTTCATGCTAAAACGAGCTAGGATTGTATCGATATATGAATCTTGGGATAAGGACAACATTCTTTTCTTGCGATCCCTTATTACTTTGATCCCGAGAATATGTGAACATTCTCCCAAGTCCTTCATATCGAATTACTTACACAACCATACCCTTACTTCCGATAACACTTTGATATTGTTGCCAACTAACAAAATGTCATCTACGTAGAGTACAAGAAATACCACCACATTTCTATCACACTTCTTATATACACAAGACTCATCTAGGCACTGAATAAATCCATAGGATAGGATTACTTCATTAAACCGAATGTTCCAAGACCTTGAAACTTGCTTCAGTCCATAAATAAACTGATTGAGTTTACATACTAGATGATCTTTGCCCTTTGCAATAAACCCCTCTGGTTACTACGACGAGGCACTGTCTGTAGTTTTGTATCATTTGTGATACGTGTTGCAGTTTCTTGTGATATTTCATCTTGCACTGTTGGTACTAAAGTAGACGTGTCCTCTCTCATTTCTTCTAGAACAATTTCACTCATGGGCTTGTGGTTTATTACATAGCCTTCTTCTAAAAATTGGGCATTCGTGCTAACAATGACCTTCTGATCTTTAGGACTATAAAACAAACCACCTTTCGTTCCTTTGGGATAACCTATAAATAGGCGAACTTCTGTACGAGATTCTAACTTATCAGCATCTCCCTTCAGCACATTTGCTGGACTATCCCATATCTGAATATGACTTAGACTAGGCTTACGCCCATTCCACAATTCTGTGGGAGTAGAGGGTACTGATTTAGAAGCTACCAAGTTCATAATGTATACTGTTGTTTCTAAAGCATATCCCTAGAATGAATTTGGTAATTCTGAATAACTCATCATCGATCTAATCATTTGCATAAGAATCCTATGCCTTCATTCTACTACACCAATCTGTTGGGGTGTACTAGGTGCAAACATTTGGGATTGAATCCCAACCTCTGATAAGTAACTCTTAAACTCTCTTGAGAGGTACTCGCCACCACGATCAGACCGAAGTGTCTTGATACTTTTACCTTGATGTTTCTCCACATCAGCCTTGTACTCTTTGAACTTATCAAAGCACTCACTCAAACTTGGGGTAAATCAAGTAAATGTACCAATCTCTCAAATAATCTTCTATAAAAGAGATAAAATATTCGAAACCACCTCTCGTCTGGATAGTCATAGGTCCACACAAATTAGAATGAACCAATTCCAACACATCTTTTGCTTTATACCCCTTGGCCTTAAAAGGTCTCTTGGTCGTTTTTCCTTCCAAGCAAGATTCACAGGTTGGAAAGTTTTTCAACACTAATGAACCCAAAAGTCCATCAGCTTTTAACCTTTGAATCCTACTCAAGTTAATATGACCTAGCCTTAGATGCCAAAGATATGTTTGGTTCATTTCCGAAAGTTGCTTTCTCTTATTAGAATTAGAAGATGTGTTATTAATTTCCATTTATTGCATCATGAGAGTTATTAGATTTAGTGTAAACAAATTGTCAACTAATGTACCAGAATATATAACCACTCTATTTTTCTTGACAACCACTTTGTCATCAAAAGAAATAGAATATCCATCATTTGATGTAATTGGTATATGATGCCTACCTACATTATACGAGTCTTGGGAGATTAGCCAAAGCTAACTCAAGATGAGGTATGATATGAATCTTGTCCCACATAAATGTCATTATGTTTAGATTTGGAGCTAGTAGTGTGGGTAAAACCATAACGATGACTTGCTCCTACCAAGCTTTACAATTAGGTAGGAGAATCATTTAATTAAAGGCCTAATTAAATGATCGATATATGATACTTCTTTCTTCATATGTTGTTGTAGATTACCATGTCATCAAATACGTCGAACACTCTCTCTCTGTGATATGTCCTTGATAAGGACATACTCAATGGAGCTAATTTCCTGGACTGGTATAGAAACTTGAGAATAGTTCTTAAGCAAAAATGAAAATTGTACGTCCTAGAGTAGCCCATTCCTGAAGCACCACCCGCTACTGCCACTAGAGCTGATAGGGATGCTTATAAGAAGCATCAAGATGATGCATTAGATGTATCATGCCTTATGCTCGCCACCATGAACTCTGAGCTTCAGAAGCAACATGAGAACATGGATGCATATGATATAGTTGAGCATCTTAGACAACTATATCAAGAACAAGCAAGGCATGAGAGATTTGAGATCTTTAAGGCATTGTTTCAATGCAGGATGCAAGAAGGTAGTCCTGTAGGACCATATGTACTCAAAATGATTGGGTATGTAAAAAACCTATAACAATTGAGATTTTCATTAGGCCAAGAATGGCCACTAATCTTATCTTGCGGTCATTGTTGAGAGCTATATGTTGGTCCCTTTGGAGGCCGGTAAGAGGGGAGGGGTGAATTGCCCTACAAGATAAAACACGAACCTTTCTCGGATATTCAACTAACTTAAAAGAACTTGTAATTAAATAAATAAAAGAGACTAAGTAAAGAAAAATAGACACCAGAGTTTTACTTGGTTTGCAATCAGGGGATTGCTAATCCAAGGAATGTAAGCGCACTATCTGATTCTCCTCTGGGCGGAGTAGCCTCTTACAGCGTTGAACGTACAAGAAGAAAAGTAAAGCACACAGAAGTTGATTACAAGTTCGTCGTTCTAATTAATTGATTTGCTTCTGGACCAAGGCTATATTTATAGCCTTGGTCGGGGTGCCTGGAAGGGTTCCGGGCGCCCTGGGGGATAAAACTTTATCCCCCAACGTTCCGATCGAGTTTGACTCGATCTGGTCAAAAACCTCATTCCGGGCGCCCCGGATGGTTCCGGGCGCCCCGGATGGTTCCGGGCGCCCCGGACCCCAAAAGTCAACTCTGGTTGACTTTTCCCGTCTGGTCGCTCCTCTTCGGTTCAGCTCGTCTCGGTCCGGGTCTTCTGTTCCGGTTCCACTAGCTTGGGTGATCTCGGCCATCCGGAATAGGGCTCACCCGAACCCATGTTCCACTTCTCCTCGGCGACCTTCCTTCCGGTTTCGTCCCTCGAGCGCGCGCACGTTCTTCTCGTCCGTATACTCTTCGGACACCTCGACGCACCGAGCCTCTCTCTCCGTCTGTCCTTCTCGCTCAGCCGACTTCTGTGTTCCTAAGTTCCCGCACACTTAGACACAAAAACGCAGGACCTAACTTAACTTGTTTGATCACATCAAAACACCTCGGAGTTCAACAATCTCCCCTTTTGATGTGAGCAACCCAAGTTAAGCTAGGGAAAAATAGATGCAATAAAAACAATTTATTTGTAATTAAGTCCAAAGATATTTCATAAAAAGTTTATTTACCTCCCCCTAGACTTAACATTCTTCTCCTCCTTTGATCACATTAAAAATAGGGGTTCTTTAAACAAGTCTAAGGTAAAAAAAAATTTAAGTGAATTTTCATAAAAACTTTCTAAGGCAATTAATATTAATTTCTAAGGCAATGTTTCAAAAGAGAATATTTAGTAAAAAAAAATTCTAAGTCAATATTCAGAAAATTTTAACGTGAATTTTTATAAAAGATTTCTAAGGTAATTTTCAAAGGAAAATGTCTAAGACAGTATTCATAGAAAAATTCCTAAAAAAAATATCTAAGTTAATTTAAAAAGATTTAAGTCAATTTCCAAAAAGAATTTCTAAGTCAATTTTCAGAAAATTTCTAAGTCAATAATTTTCAGAAATTTTCTAAGTCAATTAAAAAAAATTTAATTTAAAAAAAATTATTATAAATTATATAAATTGAATAACTCTTTTAAAGCATTAGGTAAATTAAATTAATGCTTTTTCAGTTAGTCAATTAAACTTTTCATTTCGATACTTGGCTTCCAGGTCGTGGCGAGGCACTAGGCCTTCTTGGTTATTGGAGCAACAACCACTTCCTTAGCCAAAGCCTCATAATGAAATTAGTCGTTTAATTTCCTTGCTGAAAATGCTAAGTTAAATTAAACAGGTTTTTGGAACCCAGTAGAGGTTCCTACCTACAGGGTTAACCAAGTATTTCCTAGGTACATAGATTTTTGATATATTTCTAATTTGACTTTGATGAAATCTATAATACCAATTTAAACCTCTATAATTTCTAAAAGTAGAAATATTTGAACTTTTATATTTTTTCAATCTTTCTATTTCTTCTTTTAGTTTTTCATTGTGAATTTTCAATTTATCAAAATCCTCTATTAGACATGATTTTGCTAAAATTTCTTTTGTTTCCAAAATTTCATTTTTTAATTTGGCATTTTCTTTTTCTAATTTATACATGGATTTAGTCATAGTTGATCAGGGGGTAAGAGGCATACCTCACTTACCATGTCAGACTTAAAGCCTGAATCTCCCCCTGCTTCGCTGCCTTCATCCGAGGTCGCTCCCTCTTCATCGTTGCTCGATTCTGATATACTTTGTCCATCGTAGCTTGTCATCAGTGCTATCCCGGCGTATTCTTGAGCTTCTGATTCAGATGAAGAAGTGTTATCCCAAGTTGCTTTTAGGTTATGTTTCTTGGGAGACTTCCTTTTGTCCTTTTTGAGTTCTGGGCAGTCTTCTCTTATGTGTCCCTCCTTCTGACACTGGTAGCATCGCACCTTTCTTCCTCCTTTTTGATTCTTTTTATTCTGCATTTTAAATTTATTAGACCTAAAGAATTCTTACCATGTGCGCTTCTTGATCGTCTTCGAATCGACTCGAGTTCATCCTTCCGAGTTGTGTTCAGCGCTATAGTCCGGGTTGTATCCTTTGTCGTTCCTGCACATCTAGTTTCGTGTAATTCAAGAGTAGAAAAACATTCCTCTAATGTACTTACCTCCAGGTCCTTTGAGATGTAGTAGGCGTCGATGATTGACGTCCACTCTGGAGTTCTGGGAAAGGCGTTGAGTGCGTAGCGTAAGACGTCCCGATTTTTTACCCTTTCACCGAGGTTCTCGAGACCAGTAACTAGTTCTTTTACCTTTGCATGTAGACCGGCTACTTTCGAACCTTTCTCCAAGCGGATGTTCATTAGTTTGTTTCGGAGGATGTCCCTTCTAGCGAGCTTTGCTTCGGATGTGCCTTCGTGGAGTTCTAGAAACTTCTTCCAAAGTTCTTTAGCTGATGAGTAGCTTCCGATGCGGTTTACTTCCTGAGGCGGTAATACGCTTAGCAGGTGATGTTCCGCACGGCAGTTTGCTACGAACTCATTCTGCTCTTTTTTTGTCCAATTGCTTTCTTCTTTTTCTTTACCGTTCTGATTTGTTGGAACTACAAAACCGTATTTAATAATAAAATAAATTTCAATCTCGGTTTTTAGAAATACCTCCATACGACGCTTCCAGTCTGTGAAGTTCCCCTCGAATTTTGGTGGAACGATGCTTGGTCCGGCCATCTTTGTTGCTTCGATCGGCGGTTAGTCCTCCTGAAGCGTCCTCGCTCTGATACCACTTGTTGGTCCCTTTGGAGGCCGGCAAGAGGGGAGGGGTGAATTGCCCTACAAGATAAAACACGAACCTTTCTCGGATATTCAACTAACTTAAAAGAACTTGTAATTAAATAAATAAAAGAGACTAAGTAAAGAAAAATAGACACCAGAGTTTTACTTGGTTTGCAATCAGGGGATTGCTAATCCAAGGAATTCTCCTCTGGGCGGAGTAGCCTCTTACAGCGTTGAACGTACAAGAAGAAAAGTAAAGCACACAGAAGTTGATTACAAGTTCGTCGTTCTAATTAATTGATTTGCTTCTGGACCAAGGCTATATTTATAGCCTTGGTCGGGGCGCCTGGAAGGGTTGGGGGGATAAAACTTTATCCCCAACGTTCAGATCGAGTTTGACTCGATCTGGTCAAACTTCATTCCGGGCGCCCCGGAGGGGTCCGGGCGCCCCGGACCCCAAAAGTCAACTCTGGTTGACTTTTCCCGTCTGGTCACTCCGCTTCGGTTCAGCTCATCTCGGTCCGGGTCTTCTGTTCCGGTTCCACTAGCTTGGGTGATCTCGGCCATCCGGAATAGGGCTCACCCGAACCCATGTTCCGGCCTTCTCCTCGAGCAGCCTTCCTTCCCGGTTTCTCGTCCCTCGAACGCAGCGCACGTTCTTCTCGTCCACCGGTGTACTCTTCCGCGGACACCTCGTCCCTCGGACGCACCAAGCCCGTCGGCTCTCTCCCGTGCCGTCCTTCTCGCTAGCCGCGTCTTCCGCTCGACTTCCTGTGTTCCTAAGTTCCTACACACTTAGACACAAAACAACGCAGGACCTAACTTAACTTGTTTGATCACATCAAAACACCTCGGGGTTCCAACACTATAGTCAATTTTTCATGAATTATAACATGAATGAAATTGACAAACCATTGCTTGAGATGTTGAGCATGTTGAGAACTGCTGAACTCCAACCTTAAGAAGGCAAAGCCCAAAACTATTTTGATGGTACAAAAGGGGAAAGGCAAATGGAAGCCCAAAAGTAAGGGTAAGACCCAAGTCGAAGGCAAGGGCAAGACTCATGCATTGAAACCCAAAGGTAAGGTTACTAAGGAAGGAACCTGCTATTGGATCATGGAAGTCGCTAGAGGGGGTAAATAGCGATCAAAAAATTTGAATCAAGTATGCAGCGGAAAAAAATAAATGACATAATGCTAACACAAACTAATTTTACTTGGTTCGAAGCTTTTGTCGACTCCTACTCCAAGGCCTGAACACGTTGAGTGCTTTCGTTGGACAATTCACTAGCAGTTCGCAAAAGATTACAGAATTAAGTACAAGAATTCTTTAAAGGAAATACCGACAACAATTGAAAATAAACTTGAGCCACAAGTTGTCAGAGAAGCTTCGCAGTGTAGTAAGAGCATCTTGGAAGCAGCACGCACGAGAGCAATCGTTGAAAAAAGTTGAAGTGCTCAGCTCTGGAGGTAGGCTCCTTTTATAGGAGTGCTCCCGGCGCCCGGATCCTTTCCGAGCAACCGGACCATGACGTTGGCCCGGCCAATCAGAGCGCTCCATGTCTGCGATGAGATAGAATTTGCCTTCCGGACACCCAGATCCCTTTCGAGTGTAACGTCCACCCTTCTCACTACTATACTACTCTCTAAGGGTGACCGTTACTTAACTACTGACTCTACTTAACCGGTATGATCGAAACCATGAGGAGTCCTTACCGAAAAATTTCGGCAGAGTCTCCCCTTTACCAGTGACCATAAATCGAGATACATACATAGTATACATCAGCCACAAGCGGCTGAACATATATTAAACATCGACGCAGTTAAATAAGTATCAAACACCAAAAATACATACTTACTATACTGAATTCATCTTAGCATACTATCTAAAACATTCTTAAATGACATGGAACTCAAAATACAATCTCAATATTTATTAATCACTAAAATGCGGAAAACTCAACAACATCCCAAGTCTCTCCCATAGTCCTGGCATCACACACCATCCGCACCTCCTCGTCGTCTTCCTTTATCTGCAGTAAGAGGAAATGCAAACTATAAGCAAAATGCTTAGTAAGCGCTATCTAACTCACAAAATCTCGATATGCATGTACATATATCTATAACATGATCTAACTGATTACTTACTGAAGATTACTCATGCTCATCTAATAATAATGGAATCAAACAGGCTGAAATGCTAAACATGTAAAGCTACTCATGCTTAGAAAATAGCAAAGAACAGTAAGCTAATCTAAATAACATGTTAGCATAAAAGAAAACTCAACTTGCTGCTTTTAAAATAAAATGAAACTTATTTCATTTGTTCTAAACTTATTCTTTTATTTCACTTGTTTAAAAACTTCTTCTTTAATACTTTTATACTTATGTAAAACTTATTTTACTTTTTCAAAAACTTATACTTATAATACTTCAAAATAATAATCAACTTTCTTCTTGGGCCCGACAATTGTACTTGCTATGCGCACATCCCTACCTACACCCAAGGAAGCTAGTCCCGAATCTAGTAGGGTTTACTATTGTAACGACCCACCCATTTGGCGGCCCATTTGGCGACCCTCGGGTCGTCGACCGTCGACAGTCGACCGTCGGCCGTGCCGTTACTAGTAGGTTATCTAAACCTAAGGACGACTATGGGAGCCCAACCCAAGGACAACTGAGAGTCCAGCACAGTGCCACTGATAAAAGTAAAATACTTTTTATCTTTTAATACTTCTAATATATAATGCCTCGACATTTTCTTCAAGCACCTTGTGTGCCAAAAATCCCTAAAGTCTTGACTTTGGGATCTACTTAAGGTCTTGGCCTTTTTCTTGCTTTTCTTTATCTTTCTTATACTTGTTAATACTTCTAAAACAATGCTTCTTTAAAAAGAAACTGAAATGTTTAAGCAAATTCTAACTTTAAAATGCTTAAACCAAAAATCTGCCTACTATGCTAATAAAATTCTACATATTAAGCTTAACAAAAGTCTTATCTAAAATTAGAGTTCTGCATGCAACACTTATCAAAATCTACAAGCAATACTTATGAAAGTCTGCATATCATACAAGCGTAAACTAAATCTAAAACTTGTTGGAATTAAAACCTTAAATCTTGCTACAACAGAGATAAAAGAAAGAGAGCAAAGAATGCATGCTACTCAAAAATTCTCTAACTATTCCAATGCTGTACAGAGATAAATCAATACTACTCATGCTATAATCAATAGCAAATGAAAACTAAAGAAACTAATATCCTACCCAACTTTTCAAAACTACACAATTCGAATTGAGTTTCATGGCAGCAAAGGAAATTATTTATGCTCAAATAATAGCTAATGGGTAACTTAAATCCTATTGCTTCACGCAAAAACCTCACTTCATCATGAGGGTTTTTCAACCCTCCAAAACTAAATCAGTCAACTATTCTTTTATAATAGAAACCATACTAAATTCGTAAACAATCACAAAACCAAGCCAATAAAGACAACACAGCAACGATTGCAATCACAAACGCCAAATTCGCAACTGGGAATCGAATTCCATCACAAAACAAATCCCTAGCTTATTATATGTCTGAAGAAAAAGAAATCTGCAACATTTCCATAAGGAAGAATCTGTAGCAAGGATGAGAACACTCTGAAGGGAAATTGAGTCCATCTAACGGTATGCACAATCAAGAGCAACTATGAAACCTCCGACCGAATCAAAAGACAATCGGGGAGAATCCAATCGAAGGAAAGCCACAAAGAAACTCATAGAACAAAGCATGGCATGCTGGAAAACGGATCCTCAACATATCAAAATTGCATAACACAATCAAACTTTAACAAACTTTGTCGAAATCTGGACCTATACAAATTCTCCTCCTTTCCTTAGGGTTCATGGCAGTAAGCATCAAAAACAAAACCCCTTAAAACATGCTTCGAAATCCAAATAACAAGAAGCTACCTGAATCCAAACTACTCTTCTGCAGGTGAGGAAGCACTTACTAGGGTTCCTTGGACTCACAGCCGAAGAGGGGTAGCTAGGGCTTCGGGAAAACTCAAATCTCCGACCTCTCCTTGCGTCCACAAGCTCTCCTTGATGAGTCGGTCTCTATTCCGTGAAGATCTCCCAGAATCTGTCCTTCGCCAGCCGCCCGACGCCGTGCGAGAGAAAGAGGAGAGGTAAGAAATTAGGTCACGGGTAATCAAGCCCTAAGTTCTCCTCTTATAACTCAATATTCTGTTAACCTCTTTAAATAAATTTGCTACCCTCTTTAAACAGAACCGGCCACGTGAACACTTAGTCAGGTGCGCGTTACTTAAGACTCGGCTCTGGTTGGAGTCGCGGGTTCGAATCTTGCCGAACCCCCTTTTTGTAACGCCCGCCCTTCTTACCCAACCAAAGGCGGCGCTACGTTCTTATACTACTTACGTACATGCTTTAGTTATAACAGCGGAAGAATAAAAACTTTAAAGAATTTAATTTATTAAGCATAATATCACATAAATGTGCATATGTTGATTCTATAACTAATCATATTAATTTGTCCGGATCGTTCTTGCCGAGCCACCGCCACACACATCACTATCTGCTCCTCCTGTTGCTCCTCTAGCTCATCCAGCTTCTTTATCTGCGGTACAAGGAAAGTAAGCTGTGAGCACTCATGGCTCAGTAAGTTCCTTTCCTACTCACTAAAACCGAATCATCGTATATTAATATCATGCGTAGTATCATAAGCATATAACATACAAGAGTATCATATTCATATCATAATATCACATGGCATTATATCTAATCATCAGGTAATTTAAAGCACATATGTAGACAATGCATCATGAATTTGAAAACTTATACTTATAAATACTTGAAATTAATATCATCATTGAGGGGATCCCGGTTTGTACCACATACATCATGCGCGCGCTTCTTAAGTAGGTCCAAGGTAGCAAGTCTTGAACCCTACCATACATACATACTAGGCCCGAGTCTTACTCCATCGACCTAGGGCATTCAGAAGCCCATTACTGACGAGGTCCGAGTCTTATTCCATCGACCCCGGGGCGTTTACGGAGCCCACCCTTGGTACAAACCATACAAAATAACATATCATGCATGACTATCATATCATGTCCTTAACAATCTTTCATGCATTTCCTTTTTCGTTTCTTTTCATTATGTATAGCATTTCCTTATGCTATCACATATCATGGCATATTACATAATATAATTTCATTCCTTCATTATGTATAGCATTTCCTTATGCTATCACATATCATGGTATATTACATAACATAGTTTTATTTCTTCATCATGTATAGCATTTCCTTATGCTATCACATATCATGGCATATTACATAACATAGTTTCATTTCTTCATTATGTATAGCATTTCCTTATGCTATCACATATCATGGCATATAACATAATTTCATAGCATATCCTAGGTTTCTTTCCCTTTTTCTTTTATTTCCTCATGGCCGAAACCTACTAGTCCTTAAGCTAGGTCTCTTAAGTGACTTAAAGCATGGAAAGCTTAAGTAAATATCATGGCAAAAGTTACTAAGAATCTCATACATAAAATTGGATCATAAATAAGCTAGGACTCTTGTGATCTTACTTGTCTTATATCATGTACTCATTTTCTACATTCCAATTAAACATGAGAGCATTAATAAACTTTCATATCATGACACCACAAAGGTCTTGAACATATTAACATTTTGTTTAAGATTTCCTAAGCTATCCATTTCATCATGGCCGAAAACCCTAAGAAAGAATTCGTGAAGTTCTAACAATATTCAACGTACGAATCTTTTAAGATCTTTGTATTCTATCACATGAGCATGTTTATTTAAATTTAAGGGTCTTCCTAACCCTAAACCTTTCCTTGGCCGAAATATAGGAGTGGGTTTTCTTTTATTTTCAATTATCTTCTAAGCAAGAAAACTAATACATGATCCTTAACATTTCATAGGGAGGACCTCGTACTAGTTGGGTAAAACAATAATTTCCCTAGCCTCTTAAAAATATTTTTGGCCGAAATTCTAGGGTTAAGTACTCCTTTGATCAAGCATCATATAGGTGTAAAAACATTAAGAAGATCCCTTTTCCATGGCATAGAAAATCTATCATGTAGTGTAGATTTAGTTAAACCTCACTAGATTTCGAAGGCTTTTCTTAACCGAATTTTCTCAAACTTGTTTCTAGGTTTTAAAATCCTCATAAAATCTGAAAAATATATAAAAAGCCTTGTACCACAGGTGAGGGGAAGCTTACCTTCTTCGCTTAAGTTTCCTAGAGTTGAGAGCTTGTTTGGACCTTTCTTCCTTGCATGCTCGGCACCAATGGAGGAGAGGGGTGGCTAGGTCTTTTGGTGGAGAGGAGGAGGAAGAAGAGGCTTCTTCCTCTTTGTGTTGCTCGGCAACAACAAGAAGGAAAGAAGAGGGAGGGAGTGAGAAGGAAGAGGAGCTTCCTTCCTCTTGTGTTGCTCGGCAACAAGAAGAAAAGAGAGGGAGAGGTGAGTCTCGGCACAAAAGGGAGGAGAGGAGGATGAGTGGATTGAGGATGAAGTTGAAGCCCCTCTCCATGCCTATTTATACTAAAAGGAGGGGAGGGAACTTTACTTGATTCATCCTCCCTATTCATTTCTCCCCTTAAATGACAAGAATATTCTAGAGAAGATGCTTCTTGAGTTCTCCCTTAATTTCTCTCTTTTCTTTCCTTTAATACAAATTCCTATCTCTCCTCTTACAATATCCTCTCCTATCCCACTTGGTTAACACATGCATGCATCCACAAGAGAACCAAGGATCAAATCCTTCTCCTAACATATTTTTTTACTTCTTTTTACTTCCTTTTCCTTTTAAGTAAAAAGAATCCTTTCTTATTCTTAACTACTTAGTCCTCTCTCTCCTTATCAATAATTCTCCTATCCCCTTTGGTATCCTATACATGTTCCTTACAAGAGATCCAAGGTTCAATCTCTCTTCTAACGTTTTATTTTCTTTTGTACATAATAATTCACATATTACCCTATTATGCATTATGCATAAATATTTCATACATGTATTCATATTTCTTCCTTTTGTCTACATTAATTCCATCCATTATAAATCATGCATAGATGATTTATATTCTCAACTTTATTCATAAAGTTTTAATCATCTAAATCCTTCCCATCTTAATATTCAACTTAGAATATTTACACCTTCTTTTCACTACCTTCGTACTCTCATTGCCCTTACTTTATCTAGGCTTTCTAGGGGTGTTACACTTTTTCCCATTTATTTTCTATATCCACTATTGCATAAATATAATTCGTCCCTTATATGGTTAGTAATGACCGCTTGCCCACTTGGTTAGCCGGGTTTTGACCGAGTCAGAGGTTGCTGGTTCGAACCTCAGCTTGGACATTATTTTTGTCAAAACTTCTTTCATTTAGTAAAAATATCAAACAACCTCTTACATAAAAATACTCTAAAAATTTCTAAAAATCCCTAGAATATTTCTATAGCATTTTTAAATATTTTTAAATTAATTTTAGGACTCTAATTGAGGAAATTTGGGGCGTTACAATTCTCCCTACCTTATAAAAAGTTCATCCTCGAACTTAGAATAATTCTGGATATCTCTGTCTCATACTGTCCTCACGCTCTTAAGTAACTTCCTCGTGCTTCTGGTTCTAAATGACTTTCACTAATGATACTCTTTGTTCCTTAGTTTCTTAACTTCTCGGCCCTCTATTATTCATATCGCATCGTACCCATTAGTGGTCCTTGGAAGGCTTGATATCTTCTCTATCCTTTCTAAATATACTCATGTATATGAATATAAGAGAACAAAACTTCTATCGTACTAAAGCACATATAAGCAATTACTCCATACTGCAAATAATAATGAAAGCATAAAAGGAAAACTTAAATACTTTCTTACTTTAAGACGGTAAAGATGGTGCTGATGTGTGATGCTGGAGAATGGAGACTGCTCTGATACCAATTGTAACGTCCACCCTTCTCACTACTATACTACTCTCTAAGGGTGACCGTTACTTAACTACTGACTCTACTTAACCGGTATGATCGAAACCACGAGGAGTCCTTACCAAAAAATTTCGACAGAGTCTCCCCTGTACCGATGACCATAAATCAAGATACATACATAGTATACATTAGCCACAGGCGGCTGAAACATATATTAAACATTGACGCAGTTAAATAAGTGTCAAACACCAAAAATACATACTTACTATACTGAATTCATCTTAGCATTCTATCTAAAACATTCTTAAATGATATGGAACTCAAAATACAATCTCAATAATTATTAATCACATAAATGCGGAAAACTCAACAACATCCCAAGTCTCTCCCATAGTCCTGGCATCACACACCATCCGCACCTCCTCATCGTCTTCCTTTATCTGCAGTAAGAGGAAATGCAAACTATAAGCAAAATGCTTAGTAAGCGCTATCTAACTCACAAAATCTCGATATGCATGTACATATATCTATAACATGATCTAACTGATTTCTTACTGAAGATTACTCATGCTCATCTAATAATAAAGGAATCAAACAGGCTAAAATGCTAAACATGTAAAGCTACTCATGCTCAGAAAATAGCAAAGAACAGTACGCTAATCTAAATAACATGTTAGCATAAAAGAAAACTCAACTTGTTGCATTTAAATCAAAATGAAGCTTATTTCATTTGTTCTAAACTTATTATTTTATTTCACTTCTTTAAAAACTTCTTCTTTAATACTTTTATACTTATATAAAACTTATTTTACTTTTTCAAAAACTTATACTTATAATACTTCAAAATAATAATCAACTTTCTTCTTGGGCCCGGCAACTATACTTGCTATGCGCGCATTCCTAGCGAGACCCAAGGTAGCTAGTCCCGAATCTAGTAGGGTTTACTATTGTACGACCCGACCCATTTGGCGGCCCATTTGGCGACCCTCGGGTCGTCGACCATCGACCGTCGGTCATGTCATTACTATTAGGTTATCTAAACCTAGGGACGACTATGGGAGCCCAACCCAAGGACAACTGAGAGTCCAGAACAGTGCCACTGATAAAAGTAAAATACTTGTTATCTTTTAATACTTCTAATATATAATACCTCGGCATTTTCTTCAAGCACCTTGTGTGCCAAAAATCCCTAAAGTCTTGACTTTGGGATCTACTTAAGGCCTTGGCCTTTTTCTTGCTTTTCTTTATCTTTCTTATACTTGTTAATACTTCTAAAAGAATACTTCTTTAAAAAGAAACTGAAATGTTTAAGCAAATTCTAACTTTAAAATGCTTAAACCAAAAATCTGCCTACTATGCTAATAAAATTCTGCATATTAAGCTTAACAAAAGTCTGATCTAAAATTAGAGGTCTGCATGCAACACTTATCAAAATCTGCAAGCAATACTTATGAAAGTCTGCATATCATTCAAGCGTAAAATAAATCTAAAACTTGTTGGAATTAAAACCTTAAATCTTGCTGCAACAGAGATAAAAGAAAGAGTGCAAAGAATGCATGCTACTCAAAAATTCTCTAACTATTCCAATGCTGTACAGAGATAAATCAATACTGCTCATGCTATAATCAATAGCAAACGAAAACTAAAGAAACTAATATCCTACCCAACTTTTCAAAACTACACAATTCGAATTGAGTTTCATGGCAGCAAAGGAAATTATTTATGCTCAACTAATAGCTAATGGGTAACTTAAATCCTATTGCTTCATGCAAAAACCTCACTTCATCGTGAGGGTTTTTCAACCCTCCAAAACTAAATCAGTCAACTATTCTTTTATAATAGAAACCATACTAAATTCGTAAACAATCACAAAACTAAGCCAATAAAGACAACACAGCAACGATTGCAATCACAAACACCAAATCTGCAACTGGGAATCAAATTCCATCACAAAACAAATCCCTAGAGGATGAGAATGCCAAATCCCTAGCTTATTATATGTCTGAAGAAAAAGAAATCTGCAACATTTCCATAAGGCAGAATCTGTAGGAAGGATGAGAACGCTCTGAAGGAAATTGAGCCCATCTAACGGTATGCACAATCAAGAGCAACTGTAAAACCTCCGGCCGAATCAAATGATAACCGGGGAGAATCCAATCGAAGGAAAGCCACAAAGAAACTCATAGAACAAAGCATGGCATGTTGGAAACGAATCCTCAACATATCAAAATTATAGAACACAATCAAACTTTAACAAACTTTGTCGAAATCTGGACCTATATAAATTCTCCTCCTTTCCTTAGGGTTCATGGCAGTAAGCATCAAAAACAAAACCCATTAAAACATGCTTCGAAATCCAAACAACAAGAACTACCTGAATCTGAACTACTCTTCTGTAGGTGAGGAAGCACTTACTACGGTTCCTTGGACTCACAGCCGAAGAGGGGTAGATAGGGCTTCGGGAATACTCAAATCTCCGACCTCTCCTTGTGTCCACAAGCTCTCCTTGATGAGTCGATCTCTATTCCGTGAAGATTTCCCATAATCTGTCCTTCGCCGGTCGCCGGAAACGAAGCTAGGGCTTCGTTCCATTTCTGCCCGAGAAGAGCCCGACGCCGTGCGAGAGAAAGAGGAGAGGTAAGAAATTAGGTCACGGGTAATCAAGCCCTAAGTTCTCCTCTTATAACTCAATATTCTGTTAACCTCTTTAAATAAATTTGCTACCCTCTTTAAACAGAACCGGCCGCGTGAACACTTGGCCAGGCGCGCGTTGCTTAAGACTCGACTCTGGTTGGAGTCGCGGGTTCGAATCCTGCCGAACCCCCTTTTTCCCATTTATTTTCTATATCCACTATTGCATAAATATAATTCGTCCCTTATATGGTCAGTAATGACCGCTTGCCCACTTGGTTAGCTGGGTTTTGACTGAGTCAGAGGTTGTTGGTTTGAACCTCGGCTTGGACATTATTTTTGTCAAAACTTCTTTCGTTTAGTAAAAATACCAAACAACCTCCAAAAATTACATAAAAATACTCTAAAAATTTATAAAAATCCCTAGAATATTTCTATAGCATTTTTAAATATTTTTAAATTACTTTTAGGACTCTAATTGAGGAAATTGAGGAAAAAATCTTAGCATGCTTATTTTTTAGGTTTAAACTCTCTTAGGCCTTTAGTTCTTCTATGGCCGAACATTCATGAGCATGGAAATGGAGTTTCAAATGACATACAAGTAAGAGGAAAGGTTAACAACATCATTATCATAGGGTACATAATACAAGAATAAGGAAACATGCTTAGTTGAGTCTTAAGCTTACCTAGTCCTCTTGTTCATGCTTGGCCGAGAGTCTAGGGTTCATGGATCTAAGTTTTCATTATTCACTCTAGCATGGAAACCTTAGATTAACCTCTTACATAAAATACATGTCATAAGAAAAATCATAAGCGTAAATAGTTACAACTTTCTTAGACTCTTCTTCTTGTTTTTGGCTGAATTTTCATAAAGCAAGTCCTAGGTTTTTAAGCTATCTCTCTTCATGGAAAACCATATAAACTATTGTACCATAGGTGAGGGGAAGCTTACCTAGTGTTCACTTGTTAATCTTTAAAGAAAAAGGTACCCTTGGTGAAGAGGAAGTAGGGAGCTTCTTCCTCTAGCACTCCTTTTGATTTCTCTTGCTTGGAAGGGTACACCTTGAAGGCTCCTTCTTGTAGTTTAGTTTTCTCTTAGGGAGAAACCTAAACTTGGCTTGTGGAGATGAGGGAGGAGGCTTCTAGTTTCGGCAATGGTGGGAGAAGGAAGAAAAATGAAATCCTTTTCTCCTTTTCCTTTTTATGCTAAGTGGGTGGAAGTTACAAAGATGAACTTTGCTTCCCTTCCTCCTTAATACATGAATGTATTATTTATTTTTTTTTCTAATGAGAATATGTCCTCATTCCTTTCCCCTTAATTCTTCTCTTCATTATTCTCTTAACTCCACGAAAATAGAGAATAAAAGGAAGAAAGACAACTTGTCTTTTGCCACTCCTTTTCTTAACCAAGAGGTAAACAAGAGGAAGGAAGCTACTTGATTTTCTCTTGTTCCCTCACTTAATTATATCTTTACTTTTAACTACAATTCCCATCATTTCCTATTCACATGTTATTCATTATCCTAGTGGTTATCATACATAATTTTATTTCCATCCTTTGTGAGAGGTTCAAGGTTCAAACCTTCACCTCTTCTTTTATTTCTCTTATTTCTTTTTCTTTTTGATTCTTATAACCTTTATGCTCTAAAGCAACTAACACGCATATACTTATCTCATAATTTTGTGGGTGTTACAGTGTCGACGATCGACGAAGGTCCCTCGGCTTGGCTTCGATTCGTTCGCGAGACAAAGAGAGGGAACAGAGGAAGGGAAGAAATGTCGGGGGAAGAAGAGAAGATCGGGTTCGGCGATAGGTTTAGAGAAAAGAAATAAGAAAAGAAAAGTATTTATATTAAAAATTTTCCTCACTTAAATGGGTATTCCAAACAGGCTTTATCCGAACTCGCCGATCGATCCCCTCAAAACCCTTCGTACGAGCTCCGAAAAATCCCCAGAAAATTTCTAAAAATTTCGGAAATATTCTATAAGGCTATTTCTCAAATAACCCTATTATTTAAATTTTCGAGATCTCACATCCTCCCCTACTAATAAAAATTTGGTCCCCAAATTTCGCTATAACTAGCAGCAAACACTAGAATATAACCAAACAGTATAAATGCTGAAAGGAACTCTAACCCACATACCTCAAGTAAAAAGATGGGGGTATCGAGCTCGGATCGTATCCTCCAGCTCCCACGTAGCCTCCTCGTCAGAATGATACTTCCATCCGACTTTAATCAGCCGGCCCGTCTTATTCCGCAGCTGACGCTCCCTATGGTCCAGAATCCGTACCGGAACCTCCTCGTAAGTGACGTCGGGCTGAATAGGAACCGATACATCTGACAGAACATGTGTTGGATCGGATACGTATGTCCTTAGCATAGATACATGGAATACATCATGAATGCCAGCTAGAGATGGTGGTAGCGTCAGACGGTAAGCTACTGCTCCAATCCTCTCCAAGATCTGGAATGACCCAATATATCATGGAGCTAGCTTACCTCGAAGACCAAATCTCTTTACCCCTTTCGTGGGTGAAACTCTTAAAAACACATGATCACTAGTAGAGAACTCTAGGGGTCTCCGTCGCCGATCAGCATAACTCTTCTGGCGATCCTAAGCCTCTGACATCCTCCGTCTGATAGTACGAATCAACTCTACCTGGAAGGTGGGTGTCCGACAAGGCCTACCATACAACGCCTCAAACGGTGTCATCTGGATAGCCGAATGATAGTTGTTGTTGTAGGCGAACTCCACTAATGGCAAGTGGTCCTCCTAGCTGCCTCCGAAGTCCATAACACAAGACCTCAGCAAATCCTCTAAAGTCTGAATAGTCCGCTCTGACTGTCCATCTGTCTGCGGATGGAATGTCGTACTGAAACGAAGCTGTGTGCCCAAGGCTTGCTGCAGACTCTGCTAGAATCAAGACGTGAACCGTAGGTCTCTATCAGATATAATGCTCAAAGGAACACCATGCAACCTGATAATCTCTCGACAGTATAACTCTGCTAATCGATCCAGAGAATCAGTCTTCCGGATCGTTAAAAAGTGTGCGGATTTGGTTAATCGATCAAAGATTACCCAAATCGCATCATGGCCTCGTCAAGTCCTAGGCAACCCTATCACAAAATCCATAGTAATATGCTCCCACTTCCACTCCGGAATAGGGATCCTCTGAAGTAAACCAGTAGGTTTCTGGTGTTCAGCCTTCACCTGCTGACAGACAAGACATCTAGCTACAAAATCTGCGATGTATTTCTTCATACCGTTCCACCAATAGGAACGCCTCAAATCACGATACATACGGGTCCCACCTGGGTGGATAGCAAATCTAGAATGATGAGCCTCCTGAATTAACTCCTCCATGACCGGGTGAGACTGAGGTACACATAATCTGCCTCGAAAATAAACAATACCCTCGTCATCTCGTGTAAACTCGATCTGCTGTCCGAAAGCTATCTGGCTGCTAATGAACTGTAAATACTGATCTCCGACCTGGGCCTCTAGTATCCTCATCCTGATCGACGACTGAGCAACCATGGTAACAAGAATGTCCTGCTCTGTCCGTCCCTGCTCCTCAAGGCCCAACTCGGAGAATCCCTGAATCAAGTCCGTGACTAAAACTCGGTGGCAAGCTAAAGTCCCTCTGGACTTCCTACTAAGTGCATCAGCAACCACATTAGCTTTACCCGGATGGTAGCTAATAGTACAATCATAATCCTTCAGGAACTCCATCCATCTCCTCTGTCGGAGATTGAGTTCCTTCCGTGTGAAAATATATTTGAGACTCTTATGATCAGTAAGAATCTCAAAAGTAATACCATAAAGATGATGTCGCTAAATCTTCAAAGAAAAGATAATAGCGGCTAGCTCTAAATCATGTACTGGGTAGTTCTTCTCATGCTCCTTCAACTGACGAGAAGCATAGGAGTCTACCCTACCATGCTGCATCAAAACAGCGCCCAAGCCCTGAAGAAATGCGTCTGTGTAAAGTATGAATCCGTCATCACCAGAAGGTAAAACCAAAAATAGTGCTGATACTAATCCCCGCTTCAGCTCCTGAAAGCTGGTCTCACAAGACGCTGACCAAGTGAACTTCACGCCCTTTCTGGTCAGACGCGTCAACGGCATAGCAATACGGGAGAAACCCTCAACAAATCGTCTGTAATATCCAGCCAGTCCCAAGAAACTGCGGATCTCCTGGACTAACTTTAGCTGCTCCCAGCTAGTGATAGCCTCGATCTTCTATGGATCTACTGAAATACCTCGGCTTGACACCACGTGTCCTAGGAAACCAACTAAAGATAGCCAAAATGCACACTTGCTGAATTTCGCATACAGATGATGTTGTCGCAGAATCTCCAAGACTATGCGAAGATGTTGCGCGTGCTCCTCCTCAGAACGCGGATATATCAATATATCATCGATAAATACAATAACAAACTAATCTAGCTACTCTAGAAAGATACGGTTCATCAGATCCATAAATACTGCAGGAGCATTGTTAAGCCCAAATGGCATTACCAAAAACTCGTAATGTCCATATCTGGTGCGAAATGCTGTCTTCTGAATGTCAGAATCTCTAACTCTCAGCTGATGATATCCAGGCCGCAGATCGATCTTAGAATACACTGATGTATCTCTAAGCTGATCAAATAAATCCTCAATCCGTGGCAAGGGGTACTTATTTATGATAGTCACTGCATTCAACTGCCTATAATCGATGCACAACCTCAGAGTACCATCCTTCTTCTTGAAGAATAGTACAGGAGAACACTAAGGCGGAATACCGTGGGGTTCTCCATAAGGACACCGGAATGCTCCTGCCCGTGCATGCCGGTAACTGAACCTCCCGGTACGCGATGACGGGAAGGGATCCCTGTCTGCTACCACGCTGCAGTCTCACTACCCATGAGCGGACTAGCGGAGCACTACAGAGCAACTGCCATACACACCCTGGGTGTGGTGCCACTACCCATGCAGTGGTCACGTTGTGTGCAGGCCCGTGTAGCCGGCCGACGAGCTCAACAATAATGGAGTCGTCATTCGCCCAGCATGCAATCATGCGAGATGGTGCATGATGCTAAGTATGTTATACCTGAACATAGCCTCCTCCATATATGTGTGTGCCAAAAAGGTAAACGCATATATATAACCATGATATAAACAGCATAAATTCAAGAACATCACATATAACAATGATATAAGTATCATGAATCCAAGAGCACATATCATACATGTAAAACAACTAATCCAGTATAGTAGAGCACTATAAATATACATATCCATCTCCATTATCATAGATACACATGGAAAAAGATAAAAGCATCCAGTTCTAATGTAAAGCAGCTAATAGTAGAAACATGATAGGTATCAACTAAACTAAACCAAGGAAATACTAACTACCAACACTAGTAAGTATATATAAACTACACATATCATAAGACACTATCAAGAGATAAGTCAAAGGGTGTAACGCCCCGCCCCTCCTGCTAAGGCGACGGGGATTACTTGACGACACTTGCATACTTAACACAGCGGAAGTCTTACTTAGAGAATTTAAAAATCTTTTTCTTACTTAAAAATCACAATAGACATAAAAGGTCCACATAGCATACTTATCATAAATTTTGGGTCTTAATACCAAACACATACTTAAAGTCATGGAGTCATAAAGTAAAAACATCAACATGGCAAATTTATTATTAAATGAAAGCAGGTCATTTCTTTTAGCCAGTCCACTACCGCACACATCCTTCAAGCCCTCCTGCTGCTCCCCTAGTACATCCATTCCTTGCCTTTATCTGTGGTACAAGAAAGTAAGCTATGAGCACTCATGGCTCAGTAAGTTCCTTTCCTACTCACAAAAACCGTCAAGCATATTAAAATCACAAGTCATAAGACATAAAGACAAGGGTATCATGTTAAGAGCATATCATAGCATATCATAACATAACATAAAGTATCATGGCATAACATATCATGATCATCAAACGTATCCTGTCATAGCATAACATCATCATAACTAGCATGGCGTAATCATAAAGTATAATCATGGTACATCCCTAAACATATATCATGCAACATATGCAACATGTCTTTTGAAAACTTATACAATATATACTTAAACATAATCTCAACATGATTAGGGCCCCGGCTTGTACCACATACATAAATGCGCGCGTCCTATATAGGTCTAAGGTAGCAAGTCTTGAACCCTACAAGGCATACATACTAGGCCCGTTTCTTAGTCCATCGACCTAGGGGCACTTAGGAGCCCATCCCTAACGAGGCCCGTTTCTTAGTCCGTCGACCCCGGGGTGCTTATGGAGCCCACCCTTGGTACAAGCCATACATAAAGTAAAGTAGCATGACTTAACTTACATATCATAGTTCTTATCATTTCATGCATATCATATTTCTTAACATATCATAAAACATGCATATTTGGGCACACAGCACATGCATGAATCATAACATACATCATGAACATATCACTTATCTTAAAGCATGCATATTTGGGCACACAGCACATGCATGAATCATAGGCTTGCATAACGAACGTATCATTTTATCATGTCATAAAGTAAGCATGTTTGAGTACATAGTACATACATGGGTCATAAGCATACATGAAAGAACATAACACATATCCTAAAAAGACATAACCATTCATGGAATCATTAAATATCATCTCTTCATAGCCTGTGAGGTATATCTAGTCACTAAACCCATATGGCCGAAAGTCATGAAAGGACCACATGATCTCTAGACAACATACAAACATAAAAATTTTCATGATATCTTCACATACTAACATAAGAAAGATCATAAGCATGTTAACCTAAATTTTTAAGCCCTCCTAGGGTTCCAATTATTTCATGGCCGAAACCTTTCATGAAGAGGAATCAAGTTCTAAGCAACATGTAAACATGTAAACCCTATACTCATATCATATTATATTTCATAGGGAACTACTTAAGCACATTTAGTTTGGGTTCTAAGTTCCCTAAGCTCCTAATCATATCATGGCCGAACCCTAGCTTATCTCATCCTAGGTTACAAGTAGCATAGAGGTGTTGAACCTTAAGCCAACATGTTATACATTTTCATGAGGAACAACATAAGCATGTTTGTTTAAAATTTCAAACTTCCTAGACCCCTTAATTCAAGGTGGCCGAACCTAACAATCATGGAATTAGGTTATTAGTGGCATAAGAGTATGAAACCACAACTACATTCCATAGCATACATCACAAGAACATCATAAGCATATATAAGTTGGGTTCTAATTTCTCTAAGCCTTTAAACTTGTAGTGGCCGAAACATGTAAATCATGGAACTAGATTTTTAGTGACATGAGAGCATGGGAACCACAACTACATTTCATAGCATATATCTCAAGGACATCATAAGCATCTATAAGTTAGATTCCAATTTCTCTAGACCCTTTAAACTTGTAGTGGCCGAAACTTAACAAGCATGAAACTAAGTTTCTAGTGGCACAAGAGCATGGAAACCCTACACAATTTTCATGGCTTCATAACAAGGAACAACATGAGTAAACTTAGTTAAAAACCTACACATACTAGCTTTAAAACCTAATGTGGCCGAAAGTTACATGTATTCAAAATTCTATATAACAAGCAACCATAAAACATCAACTAGTTTCATATTATATTATCAAGAAGGTCATGAGCCTCTTAGCCTTGGTTTCAACTTTCCTAGACTTCAACTCTCATCATAACCGAACCCTCATAAGCATGAAATAAGATTCATAACTAACATACAATCATGGCATAACATTTTAGCTTCATGTCTTGTCTTAGGAAAAATCATAGCATGCTTGGTCTTAGGTTTAAAACTCTCCTAGGCCTTTACTCCTTACTTGGCCGAATATTCATGAGCATGTAAATGGAGTTTCAAACAACATACAAGTAAGAGAAAAGTTAACAACCTCATTATCATAGGGTACATAACCAAAAGAATAAGGAAACATGCTTAGTTTGAGTCTTGAACTTACCTAGTCTTCTTGTTCATGCTTGGCCGAAACATGTAAATCATGAAACTAATTTTTCATTAATTATTCTAGCATAGAAACCATAGATTAATCTTTTACATAAAATACATATCACAATAAAAATAGTAAGCATATCTAGTTACAACTTTCTTAAACTCTTCTTCTTCTTTTGGCCGAATTTTCTTAAGGCAAGTCCTAGGTTTTTAAGCGATCTAACTCCATGAAAAACCATACAAACTATTGTACCACAGGTGAGGGGAAGCTTACCTAGTAATCACTTGGTAATCTTTAAAGAAATGGTACCCTTGGTGAAGAGAAAGTAGGGAGCTTCTTCTTCTAGCACTCCTTTTGATTTTCTCTTGCTTGGAAGGGTACACCTTGAAGGCTCCTTCTTGTAGTTTAGTTTTCTCTTAGGGAGAAACCTAAACTTGGCTTGTGGAGATGAGGGAGGAGGCTTAGAGTCTTGGCAAGGGTGAGGGAGAAGGAAAAAAAAGAAAACCTTTAGTTCCTTTCCTTTTTATGCTAAGTAGGTGGAAGTTACCAAAATGAACTTTGCTTCCCTTCCTCCTTATCTCATGCATGTATTTTCTTAATGAGAATATGTCCTCATTCCCTTCCCTAAATTCTTCTCTTTATTATCCTCTTAAACCCCATGAAAATAGAGAAGGAAAGGGAGAAGGACAACTTTTCTTTTGCTACTCTTTTTCCTTAACCAAGAGGTAAACAAGAGAAAGAAGCCACTTGATTTTCCCTTTGTTCCTTCACTAAATTTTAGCTTTACATTTAACTACAATTCCCATCATTTCCCATTCACATATTATTCATTATCCTAGTGGTTATCATACATAATTTTATTTCTATCCTTTGTGAGAGGTTCAAGGTTCAAATCTTCACCTCTTCTTTTATTTCTCTTATCTTCTTTTTTTTTTCTTTTTGATTCTTCAAAATTTTAGGCTCTAAAGCAAATAACACCCATATACTTATCTCATAATTTTGTGGGTGTTACAAAGGGTACCCGCCTCAAATAGCAAGTACAATCCAAATCCGAAGTCGAGATGTATGTCTCGAATCAGAGTCCTGTGTCAAACAATATATATATTTTATTTAGCTAAATCCAAAATAATAGCTAAATAAAATCCCTAAAACTAAATTAGGGCAAAACCCTAATCAACGCAATCTCAATCTACATAATTAAATCTAATGGTTAATTAGGATTAGTTACCTAATCCCTAATCACCAATTAGATTAGAAATCCAATGGTTGACTAGGGTTAATTACCCTAACCCCAACCATTCCATTAGATTAATATAACCAAATAAATCTAAACATAATCACTAACCATCTAGTAATCATGTAATCCAAATCATACCTAAATCTACACATCATCCACAACTAAGTAGTTCACAGAGAGAAGAACTCACCTCATTAATTGAAAGCCACAGGTGATGTTGCTGGAAATCACCTTACGATCACAATTCCAGTATCACAGCATACAACACCTACTAGAATCAATCGGATCACACCAACAAGAATTAACTAATATGATCAAGATTGGAATCCAACACCAATTCTACTCACCTTACCTTAACCTGAATAGATGCTGTCGGAACCAAACTGAGCTATCGGATCAAAGAACACCACAGCAAAAGAACAGAACCTCACCTCCCTGACACCAATCAGATCAAGAAGTAGGCCAAGCAAGAAGATGATTGATCAAGCACAACCCTTCTAGCCTTTGCCCGACAGCTCAAGAACACCTCATCGATTCCAAATTCTTCAACCGAATCCCCCAATCAGCCATAAGAAGAGGAGGATAATCTGATCAGGGAAAAATGAAACACAAGTCTGATCCTATTCCTTTCCTAAACTAAAACCCGCAGGATCAACACTGTGAAGATCTCTAATCTAGCTAAACCTTAAATCAACAATGATTTGACGAAACCTTACCTCTCTAGATCACCTCCCGATGGTGTCGCTGTCCGATCCGACTGGAGGAGACACGGATCGCTCCGGGAATGACTCATGGAGAAGGAATGAAGGCCGATACGCTGGGGACAACACAGATCGGGCACCTGTCATGCCCTAGCCGCCTCACCGTCGACACTCGGCCGCCGAACCCGTCGAACAGATCTCCCCTCAGCCGAAGACAGCACGGCTCCACAGGTCTCCGTCGTGTTCCAGCAAGCTCCGGTGGCTTCCTCCTAGGCAGTGTCGACGATCGACGAAGGTCCCTCGGCTTGGCTTCGATTCGTCCGCGAGACAAAGAGAGGGAACAGAGGAAGGGAAGAAATGTCGGGGGAAGAAGAGAAGATCGGGTTCGGCGATAGGTTTAGAGAAAAGAAATAAGAAAAGAAAAGTATTTATATTAAAACTTTTCCTCACTTAAACGGGTATTCCAAACAGTCTTTATCCGAACCCGCCGATCGATTCCCTCAAAACCCTTTGTAGGAGCTCTGAAAAATCCCCAGAAAATTTCTAAAAATTTTGGAAAAATTCTATAAGACTATTTCTCAAATAACCCTATTATTTAAATTTTCGAGATCTCACACCCACAGTCCTGGCATCACACACCATCCGCACCACCTTGTCGCCTTCCTTGCTAAATCTTTTCCTTTCCTTTATCTGCAGTAAGAGAAAGTGCAATCTATAAGCAAAATTTACTTAGTAAGCGCTATCTAACTCACAAAAACACGAATATGCATGTATATAGAAAGAACTAGAAACTATATGCTCTAAAAGAAAGTAAAGCATAAACGTAACTGCTCATGTCAAACTAATAGCAAAGAAAAGCTAAGGAATCTACTCTTGTAATTCTAATAGCTAATCATGCTACACAAGGATAAAACTGCATGCTGGAAGATAAAGCTAATCATGCTAAATAACTAATCAGGAAACAAACAAAACTAACACTGCATGCTTCGAATTAAAAGAAGCTAAACTCTCTGACTCTAAGCATAAATGAAGCTTGTTTCATTTGTTTCAAAACTTATACTTTATTACTTTAAAATAATAATCAACTTCTCTTGGGCCCGGCATTGTACCAATTTGCGCGCATCCTTAATATGAGTCGAGGTAGCTAATCCCGAAACTACTAAGGTACTTCTAGGCGATCTTGTGCCTAGGGGCGATCTAGGAGCCCACCCAATGGACCTTGTGTCCGGTACATGACATTTAAAAGTAAAATACTTATTTTCTTTTTAACTGTAACTTCCTTATACTTGTTATTTTTTTTTTGAACTCTTCTAATATAAAATGCCTTGGCATTTCCTCAAGCACCTTACGTGCCAAAATCCCTAAAGTCTTGATTTCAGGATCTACTTAAGGCCTTGGCATTTTTCTTTCTTTTCTTTATCTTTCCTATACTTTTCTTAAACTCAAAATACTATTAGGGTATTTTTCCATATGCATCTATAAGTGAAATCAACTAGATAACACACAATCATGCATATTTAAGGGAAATCTAAAGCCTTGTTCTACAATGCTATCCATAAACTATCTATTAGCAAATCTGCACTACTAAAGAAACTAAATACTTAAAGCAAATCTACACTACAATGCTTAACAAAATTCTGTACTGCAATGCTTAATAGAAATCTGCATTTCAATGTTAACTAAAAATCTGCACACTAATGCTTAATAAAAATCTGCACTGAAATTCTCACATGGCAATTATAAACCTAGAATTTCATATTCTAGTAACCGGCTGAGACCACATGGAATCCTTGATATCGACACATCTAAGTACTTTAATTCTGAACATCAATTATGTCATTAAACTTATGGTCAGAAAGGAATTCTCAGTATAAAATCTATATTGATCAACATATAAATCTCTTTCCTCATCTTCTAAACTAAACTTCTACTCTGAACTTACTACCTGCATATCTAAATTACTCACATACTTCTCACCTGTTAAATTCATTTACATCAATTCAAATCATCTTTAGTCTTAATACATGATACTCACCAAAACAACATATTACATATGCTCCTCTTCACTCTTTCATTCACACTTCTGCACTAAAGAGATTACTCTACCTACTTCATCATAAAATAAGCCAAAATCACTGCCGGATCAACCTCCAATTAGCCTAATAAACGAATACTTAATCCAAGTCATTCCATGATCATCGCCTAATAGCAGAACGAAGAGAAACTAAAAACTTTAAGAAAAATCTAACTATATACTTGGAATAAAAGGCAGTTCGCTGCATAGATATAAATATATAAATATATAAACTAAAACTAAAAATCTACATCTGAAATGTTTTCATGAAATCTAAAACTAACATGCTAAACTTAAAACTATAACTACAGGTTAAAGGATCACTAACAAAGAATCTAATAGCATGTTAAACAATTGATAACAAAAAGGGTCTAATTAAGCCACAGGGAACCAACAGAGCACACCCAAAGGTAAAGCTATTCATGCCTTTTGCATAACATGACTCAAAGCTCAAAACTCCTGTTCAGTGCCATTGTAAGAAAACAAAAAGGAACAGAGGAGGCTACATACTCAAACAACTATACCCTTCCATGTTAAAATCCCAAACCTACTAATCTGGATTAGGTTTTCATGGCAACAAACTCCAAACAAACCAAACCTCTACTCTTCCTCCCTTAACTGATCAGTGCCACACAAGGAAACCAAACAAAAACAGATCAAAACTACACTTATCTGTCTAAAATCCAGGTAATAGTAGAGGGAACTAGAGCAGCTTCGATCAAAACAGATTCAGGAATTGTAATTATTTGGAATTAAATTCTAAAACCAGCACTTGCTTACCTTCAATGAAGCATAGGAGTACCAAACCGAACACCCACTCATTCTATCTATCCAACAAAAAAACCCAACAGAACCGAAGCCACACCAAAAAAAAAACAACACTGCATTAAACTTTATGACCAATCCACGAACTCAGTTATTGAAAGAATTCAGAAGACCACAACCCATCCTACTGCCTTGATAGTCCTCATAACATAATCCAAACAACCCAAGGAGCAAAACTTCCATTGAAGTGGCGTCATCACACATCAAACCCATCCACAAGACACCACATTCTCAAGTGAATCCCGTGGTCAACAGATATGTTCTCAAAATCATAGTTATGCCAGGAACAAACCAATTCAAATTAAATCCATCAAGACACAGAGCATCAACGGATTGATTCTACACCATCCCAATCTGTTCAACACTTCTAAGTGTTAAGACCAACAAAAACATCTTAGATCAAGGCTCAATCTCTATTACAATGTGTCCGAAAACTTCATGAACCAAACAGGCAGCAAACAAATCAAACCACCCCTATCTGTATAGAATCCAGGAACACAAAAAGAAACTAAATCCCTAGTAGCAAAAATTCAGCTCAAACACAATCTGAAATCAAGAAACATGCTGTGGATGGTAAGGAATGAAATAAAATTCCAAAAATTCAAAGAAAACACTGAATCGACTCAGAACTACTCTTACTGCAGGTAAGTAGCAACTTACCCTAGGTTTTCTTGGACTTACAGCCGAAGGGGAAGGCTCTAGGGTTTCGGGTGAGCTCCAAATCTCGACGATTTTGGCCCCTCTCTTCGTGCTCCCGGCTTCTCCTCGACGCAAGGATCACAACGGTGAAGAAATCTCCAGAGAATGCCCTCGCCGGCCGCCGGAAACACCCCTTGCTTGCTGCTGCGATTTTGCCCGACGAGAAGCACCTATGCGAGAAGGAATAGAGGTTTCGGGAGAAATAATTAGGTTTTCGAGATAATACTTAGGTTCTCTTTTATAACTATGTATTCTATTAACCAACTACTGTTTAAATAAAATTTGTCCTTTAATTGATCAGTAATGACCGCTTGCCCACTTGGTTAGCCGGATTCCGTCGAAACCCCTGATCGCGGGTTCGATTCTCGGCTGCATCCCTTCTTATTCCAATTTATTTCTTATTCATTAACTACTGCTTAAATAGATTTTGCTCCATATTCATTCACAAAACCATGGCGGAACAGTTGGCTAGCTGGATTCAGTTAAGGCTCGGTTCAGGTCCGAGGTCCACGGTTCGAATCTCGACTTGAACATTTTTGTCGAAACTTCTTTCGTTTAGTAAAAATATCAAACAACCTCCAAAAATTACATAAAAATACTCTAAAAATTTCTAAAAATCTCTATAATATTTCTATACCATTTTTAAATATTTTAAAATTACTTTTAGGACTCTAATTGAGGAAATTTGGGTTGTTACAAGATTTACTTGGGTAAAATTTATAAAAACTAAGGATGAAACTTTTGAAGTATTTAAAATCTTTTGTAAATTAATATAAAATAAAAAAGATACTCAAATAAAAAGAATTAGAAGCGACCATGTGGGGGGGGGGGGGATTTGAGAATCATAACTTTACTGAATTTTATAAAATTAATGGGTATAAACATGAATATTCTTGCCCTAGGACCCCTCAACAAAATGGTCTAGTAGAACGTAAAATTAGAACCCTACAAGAAGCTGCTAGGACCATGTTAAACGAATATAAACTATCTAATCAATTCTGGGCTGAAGCAATTAATACAGCTTGTTACATACAAAATAGAATCTTAATTAACAAATTTCAGAATAAAACACTATATGAAATATACTATAATAAATTGCCTAATGTGAACTATTTAAGAGTATTTGGGTGTGAAGTATTTATCTTAAACACTAAAGATCACTTAGGAAAATTTTCATCAAAAAACAACCCCAAGAATATTTTTAGGGTATTCAACAACTAGTAGGGTATATAGAGTTTATAATAAAAATACCTTAAAAGTTGAAGAAACAACAAATATAATATTTGATGAAGAAAATATATCACCCAATGAAAATAATGCAGAAAATATTGACTCAAAAAATATAAAAGATGATGACAAAATTCAACCTGAACCTAATGAACCTAAAGAACCCACTACTAGTCCAAGTGGAAGACCAATAAGAACAAGCACCAATCACCCATCTGACCAAATTTTGGGTGATCTAACTCTAGGAGTAAGAAGTAAGTCATCTTATAGAAACCTAAGCCAAATAGCCCTGATTTCTAAGATTTAACCCAAAACTATAGATGAAGCCCTACCAGACCCAGACCGGACTTTAGCAATGCAAGAAGAATTAGCTCAATTTGAAAGAAACCAAGTCTGGGAACTAGTATCTAAACCTATTATCAAAACTATAATTGATATAAAATGGGTTTTTAGGAAGAAATAAATGATCAGGGTGAAATAGTTAGAAACAAAGCAAGATTAGTGGCCAAAGGGTTCAACCAAGTAGAAGGGTTAGACTACGATGAGACCTACTCCCCTCTAGCGAGACTTGAATCTATTAGGATGTTGTTGGCCTATGCAGCACATAAAGGATTCAAACTCTATCAAATGGACATAAAATCTGCTTTCTTAAATGGATTCATTAAAGAAGAAGTGTATGTAAATCAACCCCCCAGGATTTGAAGACCTAGAACATCCGAATCATGTCCTTAGACTAAAAAAGGCCTTATACGGATTAAAACTATAACGACCACCCTTCTTACTATACTATACTACTCTCTAAAGATGACCATTACTTAACTACTGACTCTACTTTACCGGTATGATCGAAACCACGAAGAGTCTCTACTGAAAAATTTCGGCAGAGTCTTCCCTGTACCGGTGACCATAAACTGAGATACAAGCATAGTATACATCAGCCACACGTGGCTGGAACATTTATCAAACACCCACGCAGTTAAATAAGTATCAAACACACAAATATCTACTTACTAAACTGAACTCATCCTACATGCAACCTAGAACAAGAATAAACTCGAATGACATGGAGTGTAAAGTATAGTCTCAAATGTTTACAATAACTAAAATGCGGAAACTAAAAAAAATAAGGAAAGAAGACTAAAGGAACTCCTTCCTAGTCCCAAGACTTCCATAGTCCTGGCATCACACACCATCCACACCTCCTCCTCGTCTGCCTTTATCTGTAGTAAGAGGAAATGCAATTTATAAGCAAAATGCTTAGTAAGCGCTATCTAACTCACAAAACTCGATATGCATGTGAATATACTGAAAACTAAAACTGAATGCTCAAAAGGAAAACTACTCATGCTCATCTACTAGTAAAAGAAACAAACATACTGAAAAGCTAAACATGTAATGCTACTCATGCTCTTCTAATAGAAAAAAATAGTAAACTAATCTAAATAACATGCTAGCATAAAAGAAAACACAACTGTAGGACCATTAGATTCGATAGAGGGGGGTGAATATCGATTCGAAAAAGACGAGTATAAACGCAGCGGAAAAATAAAATAGACACAGATGTTTTTACTTCGTTCGGAGCCTGTGACGACTCCTACTCGAAGGCCCGTGGTCCTTGACCACTTTCGTTGGGCAATCACTAACAAGTCGAAATATGATTACAGAATAAGTACAGGAAATGCTAGTGACAATAAAGCAATACCGACAAACAAAATTAAATAAAAACCAGAGGAGCACTTTTGTCGGAGCGTTGTTGACGTCGCACTTGACCGTCGAGCAGCAAGACCAGCAGTAGAAGAGTTCTCAGTGAAAATTGAATCTCTATTGAAGCTCCTGTCTGGGGCTTCATTTATATGCTGTTCCAGGCGCCTGGAATGTGACGTAGCTGCACAAACCATGATGCTCCACGTGGCGATGACTCGGCTGGATAGAATTTGCCTTCCGGGCGCCCGGACAACCTTGTTTCAGAAAACTCCCTTTTCCTGCAAAACAAAGTTAGTCCGAGGCAAATATGTATCCTGTAAAATAGATTGTTAGCACAGTTAAAGTTTAACATATGGATAAAAAGGGTATGACTTAGATTCCGTCTTTCCGAGACCGGAATCTAGTCACGATCTCGACTTAGACATCCGAAATGGATCTAAGCCGGATCGACGCCTAATGTCCCCTTCCCAGGAACGCGTCCTCACAGTCACTCCCCTCCAGTGACTTACCTCACTTACCTGCCAGACATCCGGTCAGCCCGTCGACCCGTCTGGACTTCTCACCAACCGTCGACCCGCTTGGACTTCTCGCCAACTATCCGGTCAGCCCGTCGACCTAGTGGACTTCTCGCCAAGCGTCCGGTCAGCCCGTCGACCCGCTTGGACTTCTCGCCAGCTAACCTAGCTGGACTTCTCCTGCACACTCGATCAAACTGTCAGACAACAACAAGACTAACTTAACCTATTTGTCATTCATCAAAACCTGGGTTAAATCGTTAGTGCTAACCGCACCAACAATCTCCCCCTTTTTGATGGAATGACAACCTGGTTAAGTTAGTGAAAACATATGCAAGAAACAACATGCATTTATGTGGTTTAGTTTGTGTTTTCAAATTGGTTTAGCTAACTTAACCACCTAACCCTCCTCCCCCTTTGGCATTCATCAAAAATAATCAAAGGTAAGTATAAATTTAAAGTTAATCAAGTGTAACTTTTCAAGTGTGTAACAATTTTCAAAACATTCAAAAAACATTAAATTTTCAACTTCAATTTTTCAAAACAAAGCAAAAATTGAGCAAGTAAGAATAATTTTTCAAGAAGTAAAAATTTTGCCAAAATAAATTTGATAAAAGCTAAGTTTGGAAAGTTGAATTTTCAAGCATATGTTACAAAACTGAATAAGTTTAAATTTGCAAAATTCAACTTTTAAAATCAGGTTTAAATTAGGTGGGATTAAACTTAGTTAAATTCACCTTTTTGAAAACTGGTGTTTTAAAAATAAGTTAGTTTTAACATAGATGAAAACAAACATTTTTCAAACCTACATTAATTTCTCCCCCTGAACTTGACACATATCTTTAACCAGCTGTCTAACCAATTAGGTACTAACTAACTATCAGAAGATAGTAGCTTTCACTTGGTTAGTCAGATTAAGTTAATTATAACCAGTCAGTGTTTGACTTGACTAATGAACTTTAATCTGATTAATATCTAAATTATATTTAACATCCAAACTTATGCTGATGCACTGAAATAAGCATCTTAAGTCTAGACAGTTGGCCTATGCATCTCACCCCTTTCTATGTTTGTCAAACACAAGCAAGGTAAACCTAAGGTGTTGGTGAGATGCTCAAAAACTAGTCCTATGGGTACATGCTTTCTAAGGATGTAAAACTAGTCTAAGGCCAAAACTATTTTTGAAAGTCTAAAAATGGAAAGTTTGAAAACATACAGTTTTAACTTATAAGTTGGTAAAATCATTTTTGAAAGTATTTTTGAAAGATCCTAGCCTATCAAGATAGAACATATTCAATGTAAGTCTGAAATACCACCAGATAGATCCAAAATAATTTACAGATAGTGTAGCTACAGAAGTGAGTCATAGCTAGATCTACTGAGATGATGAAGGGGGTGGTCCAGACCCCAAGGATCGGAGAAGCGCCATCAGCTCAGTGTGTCGGGTATCCCCGGCAGCTCGTAACTCGGCTACCTCTCGCCGAATGTCCCGATGAAAGTCAGAGTTCTCCTGCTGGAGACTCGCCATAGCTCTCTCTAGTCTGGTCATACGGTCAGCTAGAGAGCGATGAGCGTGACGTGGTGCTCGAGCTGGGGGCGGTGGTGGAGCCGGAGCGGCTTCCTCTGGAAATAGTGCGAGCATGAACTCGTCCACCTGTGCGAGTGCTGTGCCCCCCTCCGCCAAGACATAGTCCCGTCATCTCTATCTATCTGGATACCGGCTAGGGAGAAGTTTCGAGCTGCTATAACATCGAACTCGGTCATATGGGCAATGTCTCCTCTAGTGACATCAATGTGCAACGAGGACATATAGGCTGTCAGAATGTGACCAAATGGCATATGGACTCGCCTATCAGTCACGAAACCAGCTGAGTAGATAATGGTGGAGAAGATATGTAGGCTGATGTCAATGCCTAACCTATGAATCAGGGCATAGAGTAAGAACGAATGGAATGGGCGCATCACAGCGATGCCCCGAGTAGTCAGTGGTAAAATGCAAAGGACTACAACCCTATAAAGAGCGTAGTCCTGGACCCGAAGTTCTACTGACCTAAACTGTGTCACAGTGGGATCTCTCTCTCCTCTGAAAAAATACGAATAAATCGTATTGAGAGTAATGTGTGAGTAGGGATCTTCGAATGGTAGATCCCTCGGAGGATAGCACAAAAAGGAGCAAGTAGATGGACGCAACTCTAAAAACTCTCGGATAGTCGTAGGGGAAAATACGATATCAGTGCCTGCTGCCCTAGTGGTATAGGTGAGATCGTCTACTTTTACTAGGTTATTGCAAAATTCGGCACACAGACTTATGTTTATTGGACTGGTACATTCGACAAGGTTCCTTAAATTATAGTGGCCTATAACCTCTAAAGCGGAGGGACAGGACCTTAGAAAGAACAATCTATCTATGCAGGTAGTCCTAATGGCCTTATAAATGGTTGACTCAAACTTAATCCTAAGTTCGTCTGTGGGAAACCTAGGGTCTGTACTAGCATTGGAGGGTCCAGCACCAGTATTTGTTCGTTTCCTACTGTATATAAATAAAAGAATATTGAGAAGACAAATTCTAATAAAATTTTTGGATAGGAGAAGAATTTTTACCGAGGAGCCATCGAAAAATATAGATTTGACGACCTCGGTTGAATCGCAACAGCGTCTTCACCGCAAGAAAATTTTGATTTAGAGTACTTTCGCACTGAGGTTCGGAGTGAACCTTGGCAAAAGTGACAATTAGTGGTGCAAAGATTTGGGGGCGCCTGCTGTCCCTTATTTATAGGGGACTCCGGGCGCCCGGGGTTGCTAGGGCGGGGCGCCCGGATTCCCTTCCGGGCGCCCCGGAGGGATTTTTTTTTTTTTTTTTTTTTTTTTGGAAATTAGGTTTGAAGTTAAGTTTTAAGTTTAAAGTAATTTTTTAAGTGTAGAATTTTGAAATTATTATTTTTTTTTTTAAATTTAAAATTTTGAAAATAATTTTTTTAAGTTTAAAATTTGAAAATTTTTAAGTTTAAAATTTTGAAAATTATTTTTAAGTTTAAAATTTTGAAATTAAGTTTAAAATTAAAATTTTGAAATTAATTTTTTAAGTTTAAAATTTTGAGAATAATTTTTAAGTTTAAAATTAAAATTTTGAAATTAATTTTTAAGTTTAAAATTTTGAAAATAATTTTTAAGTTTAGAATTTTGAAAATAATTTTTAAATTTGAAATTAAAATTTTTAAAATAATTTTTAAGTTTAAAATTGGAATTTTGAAAATAATTTTTAAGTTTGAAATTAAAATTTTGAAAATAATTTTTAAGTTTGAAATTAAAATTTTGAAAATAATTTTTTTTTTAAATTTGAAATTAAAATTTTGAAAATAATTTTTAAGTTTGAAATTAAAATTTTGAAAATAATTTTTAAGTTTTTTTTTTTTTTGAAATTAAAATTTTGAAATTAACCCTTATTCATCTCACCCGATCTATATTATCAATCAGGAAGTCCTATGATTTTGTGAGATGAAATTAGATTTTTTACTTATGGAGTTTTGGTTTAACTTGTATTAGATTCAGATTTAGCTTTGGTCTCCACAAATAGGCATTCTTCAGATAAATTTCTAAGCTTGGTGAGTCACATGGACATCATTAGAAGTAACCAACCTTTCGAGATTTTCCGAATAGTCCTATCCACGGAGCTTAGTACTAAATCTTGGTCTAACTGATTAGGATCCATTTAAGGGTAGCTTCGGTCAGTTCCACTTGGCCAAATGCACCAGATCGAAGCCATATCTTTCTAGACATGCGATGCCCAAGCTTCCCTAACGTACTATCATCCAAAAACTTCTCCAGTACCATGATTCAAGTTAAACTTGGTCTCTAATTCTAATTGCCCTGCCGGGTTTAGTTAGTTTTGGGTTACCCTGTTGGGTAAGTTAGTTTTGGAGGTGCCAGCTATTCTGGAGCCTCCCCCTGAATTATTGGCCATTAATTTAAGTTTTGATTTTAGGCTTGTGTCGATTCTTTTTATAGTTATAGTTAACTTGGTGATAATTTTGTTGTTTTTTAAACTGTTTAGATTTTGAATTTGATTTAGGTCTGTATTTTGGATTTTGATTTGGTTTATTCAATTTTATATAATGTATTTTTTCTTTAGGTATATAATATTGATTAAGTCCTACTTGCGTGGTCAGACACGCTTTCGGAACCCAAGCTAGATTGTTTGACTTGTATTGGGTTATTAATGATTTGAAGGTTTTATTTGAATTCGACTTATATCCCAGTCCGGTTTTATTATAACATGCTTTTTGATTATTTAGGATTAGGTCTAAATTTTTTGATCTTGTTGTGAATTTTTCTAACATCTCCTTTAAATTGTTTATTTTATTTTTTAATGATAAATTTTCCTCCTCAAGTGTTAGATCTTGAGTTGGATTCGAATTTTTTAATTGTTCCTTGAGGTTTTGATTTTCCTCAAGAAGTGATTTGTTTTCATTTTCTAAGTTAGTTAATTTACTATTTAAACAGGAAATAATTCTAAAAAAAAATTTTGTTTAAATTAAAGTATACCTCATTCGGGCCTTCGGAACCGGACTCGTGGCTTGTTTGAGTTCGGACCCGTCTTCATCTTCCGATTCATTTTCTGTTTGACGGGCCATCGGTCGAGGTGGCTCGATGTTTCGCTCTTCTTCCTCTGATTAAATGCGAGGAGTCGTCCCACTTGCTTTGAGTGCCTTCTTTTGGTTGGCTTTGATTTGTCGAACTTGGGTCTTGGGCATTCGTTCTTGTAGTGTCCCTTTTATTGCGCGTAGCAAGTCACGTTCTTTTGTTCTGAGGGAGAGCTGATCTTTTGAAGGTCCTTTTTGCTGAAGCTCCTCTTTCTTCTGGTGAACATTTTTCTTACCAAGTTTACCAGGTGTTCTTCATCTTCAGAGTCTTGGTCGGAGTCTTCTTCAAATTCAGGTTTGCTTCTCTTTTCTTTGGAGGACCCTGCAAATAGAGCTATACCTTTCTCTGCTCCAGCATTAGTTTGTTCGTGTAATTCTAATTCACAGAAAAGCTCATCTAATTTTAATTTAGAAAGATTCTTAGAAATTTTGTAAGCATCCACTATTGATACCCACAAACTATTACGTGGAAAGGCGTTTAATGCGTACCTTATCAAGTCTCTGTTCTCCATCTGGTGTCCTATCGCATGAAGCCCGTTGAGGATGTCCTTGATCCTCGCGTGGAGTTGATTCGCTGTTTCTCCTTCCTGCATTTTTATATTAAAAATTTTATTTAAAAGCAGGTCTCGTTTTGTTACCTTAGCGTCGCTTATTCCCTCGTGCAGCTCGATCAGTTTGTCCCACAGTTCTTTACCATTTTTGTGTGGACCGACTTTGTTTAGCTCTTCTCTTGTGAGTCCACACTGTAGAGTGTTGATCGCTTTGTTTTCTATTGACGCCTTCTTCTTCAAGTCAGTTGTCCATTCTTCAGGATCCAGTATATTTTCGGAGGTGTCTGCCGGAATTTTGTAAGGTCTCGTAATGCTCATCCACTGGTCAAAGTCGGTTTTGAGGTAGAACTCCATGCCCTTCTTCCAGTATGGAAAGTCGTCCCCGTTGAAGAGTGGAGGTCGTACTGTGCTGAATCCTTCTTGTTGGGACATTCTGTGCACAGGTAAATAACCAAAAAAAAAATATCCCAAGACTTGGTCTTGGATTAGTAGTGCGGGAAGAGAAAAATAGGAAAAATAAATCTAGATTCGTGTTGCACTAATATAAATTGATTAAGTTAACGAAACACCAGTTTTAAAATAAATTAAAAATAAATTCACCCCCTGTCTGATTGGTGGTTGCACCAAATCAGAGCGGTACCTGCTCTGATACCACTTGTAGGACCGTTAGATTCGATAGAGGGGGGGTGAATATCGATTCGAAAAAGACGAGTATAAACGCAGCGAAAAAATAAAATAGACACAGATGTTTTTACTTCGTTCGAAGCCTGTGACGACTCCTACTCGAAGGCCCGTGGTCCTTGACCACTTTCGTTGGGCAATCACTAACAAGTCGAAATATGATTACAGAATAAGTACAGGAAATGATAGTGACAATAAAGCAATACCGACAAAGAAAATTAAATAAAAACCAGAGGAGCACTTTTGTCGGAGCGTTGTTGATGTCGCACTTGACCGTCGAGCAGCAAGACCAGCAGTAGAAGAGTTCTCAGTGAAAATTGAATCTCTATTGAAGCTCCTGTCTGGGGCTTCTTTTATATGTCGTTCCAGGCGCCTGGATCCCTTCCGGGCGGCTGGAATGTGACGTAGCTGCACAAACCATGATGCTCCACGTGGCGACGACTCGGCTGGATTGAATTTGCCTTCCGGGCGCCCGGACCTCCGGGCGCCCGGATCCCCTCCGGGCGCCCGGACAACCTTGTTTCAGAAAACTCCCTTTTCCTACAAAACAAAGTTAGTCCGAGGCAAATATGTATCCTGTAAAACAGATTGTTAGCACAGTTAAAGTATGACTTAGATTCCGTCTTTCCGAGATCGGAATCTAGTCACGATCTCGACTTAGACATCCGAAATGGATCTAAGCCGGATCGACGCCTAATGTCCCCTTCCCGGGAACGCGTCCTCACAGTCACTCCCCTCCAGTGACTTACCTCACTTACCTGCCAGACGTCCGGTCAGCCCGTCGACCCGTCTGGACTTCTCGCCAAGCGTCCGGTCAGCCCGTCGACCCGCTTGGACTTCTCGCCAGCTATCCGGTCAGCCCGTCGACCTAGCTGGACTTCTCGCCAGCTATCCGGTCAGCCCGTCGACCTAGCTGGACTTCTCCTGCACACTCGATCAAAGTGCCAGACAACAACAAGACTAACTTAACCTATTTGTCATTCATCAAAACCTGGGTTAAATCGTTAGTGCTAACCGCACCAACAACAACTTGTTGATTTTAAAACAAAGTGAAACTTAATTCATTTGTTCTGAACTTATTCTTTTATCTCACTTGTTTAAAACTTATCCTTTAATACTTTTATACTTATGTAAAAACTTGTTTTAATTGTTCAAAAGCTTATACTTATAATACTTCAAAATAATAATCAACTTTCTTCTTGGGCCCAGACGTAGTACCATCTTATGCGCGTTCCCTAATAGGTTGGGGTAGCGAGCCACCAATCCTAAAAGAGCAGACCTTGGTCTACCAGGGCCAAGACCTTGGAATTGGACATCTGGATTTGTTTAACGACAACCTCGGAAGTCAGGTACTAGCCTCCTAAATAAAGTAAAATACTTATTATATTTATTACTTCTTCTTTAAATGCCTTGGCATTTTAATAAGCACCTTGTGTGTCAAAATCCCTAAAGTCTTGACTTTGGGATCTTCTTAAGGCCTTGACATTTTTCTTTCTTTTCTTTATCTTTCTTATAGCTAAATGAAATTAAAGATCTGCATTGCTTCATTTGTTGTGCACGCCTATTGCTACACAAAGAAATCTAGGAACTAAATGCAAACTAAAAATATGCTCATGTAGATCTAATAGCAAGGAAACTGGTCATGCTCAACTCATGACAAATAAAACTAGGAAATAAATCTACTTATGCATGTTCAATAGCAAGGAAAATTAGAAATAAAGGATTCAATGCTGCTCATACTCATTCTATAGCAAGGAAACTAGAAATAAAGGAATCAATGGTGCACATACTCATTCTATAGCAACGAAAACAGAAATAAAGGGATCAAGAGCATTCTCGGAATCAACAAGAAGTCTACCAATTCCATCCTCACAAACCACATCTAACTGGTAATCAGAACAACTTCCAAGATTGCAACCACACAAGACCCACAGCGAACTGGAAAACAGAACAACACCCGGATAAACACACTTCCAAGATCAGTCCGGCAGTCCAAGGTTAACAGCAAGGAAACCTGAACCCTATAGAACCATCTCACAGCTTATCTTATTATGTCAAGGAGGTGTAAAACAATATCAAGAAACATTTTGAAACTCTTTTCCAAATCTGTATCGAGACCCAAAGAAAAACTCACATGAGACACCAAACATCACTGCAGCATATCCTGTTGGGACCATCAAGCACCTGATCTGGTGCCTTGAGCCACAAAGGAGTAACCAAGCAAACCCACGATTGCGCAAGAACATCACCAAAGATCAAATCACAACCATTAGCAAACTATTCAAAGAATATCACTCCATCAGAAACAATTCACTGATCCAGTCAAAGTCTAAATTAAACTACATGACAGCAACTCCAAACAAAAGTCTAAAATCTTGAAACTATTCTTAAGCCTGATCAATTGGTATAACAGCAGTAACCCACGAAAATGACACACATGCTCCAAAATCCACTCACCTCATGCTCACTGTTAGCAACAACCCAAAACCTAAACCTCAACATTATCCCTTGTTCAGTGTCACGACAGCAAAAGAATCAAGAAAATTGCTACTGGAAACCAAAAATCTTAATAGTTTCTCATGCTCATTGCCTAGAATTAGCTATAACCTTGTAGCTGATCCTTAATCCATTCACAGAATATCATAAACATTAACAAACAAAAACCGAACCTCACTTGAAGTTAACACATCAAAACAGAATACAAAAATTCGTCTCTGCTTCAATGAAAACTCGAATCTATCCCTAGCTTATGAACCATCTCAACAGGAACTCGGAACTTTGCTTACCCATTACTATCCGGAAGCCCAACCAATCGAAAAACAATCGAAGGAACTACTCTTACTGCAGGTGAGAGCACTTACCTTGCGTTCTTAGACTCTCTACCGAAGGAGAAAAGGGCTTCTAGGGTTGCTGAGATGCTTGAGTTCCTGACCTCTTCTTGTGCCTATGCGTCCACCTCGCCGAGAGGATCGTGAAGAGGTGAAAAGCTCTCGGATTGGACCCTCGCCGGCCGCCGGAGAAGCCCTAGCTCCTCGCTGTTGTTTCACCCGAGAGGAGGAGTCGACGCCGCGTGAAGAGAAGAAGGAGAGGTAAGAAATTAGGTCACGGGTAATCAAGCCCTAAGTTCTCCTCTTATAACTCAATATTCTATTAACTTCTTTAAATAAATTTGCTACCCTTTTTAAACAAAATCGGCCGCATGAACACTTGGTCAGCCGGGTTTTGACCGAGCCAAAGGTCGTAGGTTCAAATCCCCAGCCGAGCCTTTTATTCCCCTTTTTATTTTCCATTCCCTCACTGCTTAAATCTATTTCGTTCCATATTCTTTCACAAAACATTTGCGGAACAATTGGCTAGCTGGATTTGGTTAAAGTCAGGTTCGGCCAGAGGTCTCGGGTTCGAATCTCGATTTGGATATTTTTTTGTCAAAACTTCTTTCGTCTAGTAAAAATACCAAACGACCTCCAAAAATTGCATAAAAATACTCTAAAAATTTCTAAAAATCTCTAGAATATTTCTAAAATATTTATAAATATTTTTAAGAACTTTTATAACTCCTAATGAGGAAAATTGGGTCGTTACAATCCCCCATACCTTATAAAAAGTTTGTCCTCGAACTTAGAATAATTCTGGACAATGGGTACTTGTTAAATTTGACAAAAGAAATTGACACAAAAGAGTGGGTAGCCCCAGTATCAAATAAGAAGGTAGCTAAATGCTAAAGGGGGGGGGGGGGGGTATTTGACCTGTGACTACCGTGGAGCCACCGGCAGCTTCTTCCTTAGTAAGAGAAAATACTCTGGCATCGGTTGGAACGAGTGGGGCTTTCAACCTTCCCTGACTGAGATAGGGTCCCTCTAGTAATGTTGTCATGTGGTGTAACTGTGCAGGCTTGCCTCCATATTGCACTGACTGTTGTTGAGGTGCCTTAAACTTGTTAGGACATGCTCTAGCTAGATGTCCTTCTTGGCCACAAGAATAACATCCGGTTGTACCCAAAAGACAGGTTCCTGGATGTACTCTTCCACACTTAGGACAGGGAGGAAACTTGGTCTGCTTGTTTGCTGGACCTTCCTCTTGGCTACCTCCAAAATTCCATTGTTTCCTTTTGTTACCCTTGGCCTTCCAATTCTGATCACTTGACTGGGGTCTCTGATTCACCACTGTCTTGTCCTTTATCTTGTCTAGCTTGTGTTGCTCTCGTTGTGCCTTGATGCTGTTTAGATAATGCTCAACGACTTATGCTCTACTAACTAGCTCTTCGCCAGTCTGAGGCTGGTGTGTTCCACTACTAACATTAAGTGCTATCACTGGTCTCAGCATCCTAAGCATCAGTCTGACTCGTTCCTTCTCAATACTTACTAGCTCTGAGCAGAGGCGATCTAGCCTGTTGAACCTCTTGACTACTTCTTCCACTGACAGATCACCTTGTCTGAATTCTATAAACTCCTCATAATGCTTGTTGGTTATTCGTTGACGAAAGAACTCTTCGTAAAACTCCGTCTCGAAGTCAGCCCAGTTCATCTGATTGACTACTCTCTTGCTCTTAACTCTCTCCCACCACATACGGGCATCTCCAGATAAGCAGAAAGAAGCACACTTGACCTTGTCGACTTTTGGCCAGTCAAGAAGCTCTATGGTGCTTTCCAGTGTTTTGAGAAACTTTATGGCTTCAGCTTCAACCAGTGTATCAGGTAGGCTTCTTGTCTTCTAGGTGCTGTGGGGACTTCTAGAGCGGCTGGTGGAACCGCAGTCACTACTGGAGTCTCCATATTAATAGTTGGAGGAGTGGGAGGGACTGGCTACTGATTCGCCATCAGATTGACGATCACTTGTTGCTGCTCCGCCACTTGTCTATGGAGTTGAGCAACAACTTCAGAGAGATTTGGTTCAGCTATTCTGGGCTCTTCATTCTCCTGTGTTCGGTCCTCAGTATGAACGGTACGGGGGCGTCCTCTTCTTGACATCTAATTATGTAGGAGAGAAACAAAACTAAAATCGTCTCTATTCTTCCTAAGCATATGTATCCAAACATAGAACAATAAAACAAGAATTTTATTCTTACTTAAGCGCATATAAGCAGATACTCTATATCGTAATTAATAAGCAAAAAAGAAAAATTAAATACTTTCTTACTTGAAGACGACAAAGATGGTGCTGATGTGTGATGCTGAAGAATGGGAACTACTCTGATACCAACTGTAACGACCACCCTTCTTACTATACTATACTACTCTCTAAAGATGACTGTTACTTAACTACTGACTCTACTTTACCGGTATGATCGAAACCACAAAGAGTCTCTACCGAAAAATTTCGGCAGAGTCTCCCCTGTACCGGTGACCATAAACTGAGATACAAGCATAGTATACATCAGCCACACGCGGCTGGAACATTTATCAAACACCCACGCAGTTAAATAAGTATCAAACACACAAATATCTACTTACTAAACTGAACTCATCCTATATGCAACCTAGAACAAGAATAAACTCGAATGACACAGAGTGTAAAGTACAGTCTCAAATGTTTACAATAACTAAAATGTGGAAACTAAAAAAAAATAAGGAAAGAAGACTAAAGGAACTCCTTCCTAGTACGTCCCAAGACTTCCATAGTCCTAGCATCACACACCATCCGCACCTCCTCCTCGTCTTCCTTTATCTGCAGTAAGAGGAAATGCAATCTATAAGCAAAATGCTTAGTAAGCGCTATCTAACTCACAAAACTCGATATGCACGTGAATATACTGAAAACTAAAACTGAATGCTCAAAAGAAAAACTACTCATGCTCATCTACTAGTAAAAGAAACAAACATACTGAAATGCTAAACATGTAAAGCTACTCATGCTCTTCTAATAGCAAAGAACAGTAAACTAATCTAAATAACATGCTAGCATAAAAGAAAACTCAACTTGCTGATTTTAAAACAAAGTGAAACTTAATTCATTTGTTCTGAACTTATTCTTTTATCTCACTTGTTTAAAACTTATCCTTTAATACTTTTATGCTTATGTAAAAACTTGTTTTAATCACTACGACAAAAACATTAAAAGACAACAGTTAAAAACCGTTGTCGTAAGCCTTTAAAACCGTTGTAATTGGTAGTGTTGTTAAAAGTGGGGGGCTACGACAACGGTTTTAAACTGTTGTCTTTGACTGAAAAGACAACAGTTTTGTAATGGTTTAAAACCGTTGTCTTTGAATGAAAAGACAACAGTTTAAACCCGTTGTTGTTTAGAGTATTTTTTTTAATAGCATTGCCCATTACAATCATTTTTGGGGCTACGACAACGGTTTTTAACCGTTGTCTTTGAGGGTGATAGGCAACAATAACTATTTTAAACCGTTGTCTTTTAAATTATTATCTTTTAATACCAATATATTATATTTCAATATAAATATATAATAAAGAATCATAATCACAAAAGAAAGAATATTCCTCACATCAATATCATTCAAAATGTTACTTATACAAGAATTACAATCACAAAAGAAGAAACATGTCTCATGTTTAAATAAAATTTATCTCAATACAAATAAACAAATAAGTTCCATTTATAACTAATGAACAATAGCCAACTAATGAACAAGTCTCATCACAATCTTCAACTTGTAGGATTTCATTGAACTCTTTTTTCTCACTTGCTAATTCTTTTTCAATCAGTGTATAAGAATTGGCAGCCACTGTTATAGCCTTGCATATAGCAAAATGAATAAAGCTCGATGGAGTGAATAGCTTCATGTAGCTGAAACAAAAAAATTGGGACAAGCATAGCTTAATGAAGATGATGTAAGAATTGGCAACAAGTTAATTCCAATAAACTGACTAGTCCTGGCCCAACATGATCACGAATGAAAGCTGCATCGCTGTATCGCTCTTCCTCTATAGCTCTCTGTACTTGAGTTGGACTCATTTTAATGTGTTGGCAAAATCTATGACGTTATGTTTAAGTTGGACAAAACTTCTATATCCTCAAGCTTTAATCCATACAACAAACTTTAATGAGAAAAGTAAATGACCAAATTAAAGATAAAAATATGTTATAACTACATGCACAAAAGGAAAAAAATAACATATTCTGATGCATAAAGTAGCTGGTCAACAAAATATGCACTTGTCTAAGAGTTTTCATACCTAATACAGAGCATGACTTAACTCTTACCTAGCTGTGTGTAATTGATTCTCAAGTGCAAAATTAGATAGCATCAGAGCATCTTATTCCTGTTTCAGCAGAAGAAAAACAATATTAAATTCCTTAAGGATTAATACATTGGCTGTAAAGTATAAAGAAGGATTATTCTAGAAAATTAGGATAAGGACAAGCGTGTTCTGATTACCGCATGCTCCCATCTCCCGTGTTCTAATTACCTCTTCTAACAGAACACCTGTGAAAAAAGTCTTCCATGAGTTACAAGAAGACAATTCAGGTCAAGCTTCAAATGATTAGGTATTCTATTATTGAGGTGGATATATGCTTGCTCTCTGTTTGCTTTAATGGGGATCCAACCAATGTCCCTCATTATCCTAAAAACTTGCAAAAGCACCATGGTTCTGCATATATTAGTTGATACTTTGCTAGAATTTGAGATTAGATAAAAACTGGGAAATCATCTCACTGAAGCTTGAACATTAGAACACACGCTACCTGGCATGTAGAAAGTGATTAAAACATGATTGATAAATAAGGACCATTTTGATTGCATAGAATAGAACAATAACAAATTCGATGAACTTGAGCTCACAAAGTTACAACATTTGTAGTCACAAAATGACAAGGTTCTTGCGAATCAAGATTTGTAGAAAAAATATCACTATTTGATTATCCTTCCAGCCAATACAATTGCTCACACAATTAGATTTTCCCTAAGCCTTTGGATTAGCATAAAGCAGCACATTGAATCGAACCTACCTCACGATGTCCGTGATTTAAAGCCCGAGATAAGCTCAAAACTCAATGGAAACAAATCGTATACAAGGAATGAGGAGGTGACCTGGGCGACGTAGGGGGAAAGAGATAGACCGAGGGTTGCGGCCGACGGCGAGGGAGGAGGTCGCGAATCCAACAAATAAACTGTCTCCTTATATGGATCAATGATTGTGAGAACCCAATGATAACTATACACAAATCACATAATTATTGTATGCATATTTCTTGAAACAATAAATTAAAACTGATATTATAAGTCTTACTTACCCAACATTATGTGACACCAAAACTAGTTGATTTCTTGATGCTTGACTCAGCTTATCTGCCAAGACATTCATTGAGATAAATTGAGCACAACATAAAACATTCATTGAATTTCACTATAGGCAACAAAGCCAATGAATAATATTGTCACTTCATAAATCAAGTTTCAAGAAAATTCCAGATAGAAGAGACCATTTTAGGAATATATTCTACCATTTTCTGTGTTTCTTGAGATAAATGGCTAACACAGGTAACACGTACCCAAGGAAAGAGCAAATAAATCAGAAATACCATAATATCTTATCTAAAAAAACCACCACATGTTATATTAACGTCACTATTAGCAGCCTCCCTTAAAAAAGATAATGCAATAATATTAAAAATTGTCTCAAGACAAGCATAAAAAAATGACAAGAGGCTTACAAATTAGAAAAGAGTTTGCAACACCAACGTTCACAGATTTGAAAACATTTCCATTTTAAAGACATACTAGAATAGTTCAAAGCAACTGCCAATATTATACAGTCAACCATACCAAGGAAATTCACGAAAAGCTAACTAGTTGTAGATTCTAAATTATATTCAAATGCTTAAGTATAACTATTAAGAAGTATTAGTATTAATAGAATTATGGTGTAACAAGTTCAGTCCTGCATTGATATTTCAGTTTAGGATTGTATCCAACATTCTATACATATCCATGTTAATATTTCAGTTTAGGATTATTGTGACATTTTTTGTACTCAGTGTAAGATACTTTCCAGTGCTTCATCAATTTTGTCTCAATTTTCAATGTAATTTGAGGGTTTGTTTTGTTATTGCATCAGTTAAGAATAAATAAGTTTATATATATAACCACAAAAGAATGTTGCTTAAAGTTGCAATTTCGGATTTCATTGCTGCAGATAATATAATGGCCAAAAACTATAATACTTGATTGAAATTCTAGACAACAGCAGTCACACCTGAGATGACTTTAAATAAAAGATATATTTAGAGAACATAAAACAAAACTGTTGTTTCAAATATGGCAAATAAAGCAAACAAATACCAAGGGAAAATGAATTATGTGACAGAAGCTTACATTTGCTCTAATTTTCCATTGTTTACAAAATATCCATTATGTTTTGTTGACATTTTGTTTACTTGAAAGTATTCATCCTGCAAAAAATAGCATATTCAATATAATCTTTCAATGTTAAACCATCAAAAAGAAGAAAATAGAATTAAAGGCATCATTAATCAAATGCAAGATGGAAGACAATCTTTGATGCACCTTCTGATCCAGAACTTAAAAGGAACAAGCAATGCATACAAAGACAACTTGGCTGCCAGACGGTAGGTAGGTGCTAGCTCAATTTCTGATCAGGATATATGCTGCCAATCAGGGCCTCCTAATAAATGGAAAGACAAACATGACTATAATTTTTTCTGGATCAATGTTCATACTATTAGTTCAAGCGAACAAACAGAAAGCACAGATGGATATACTTGAGCACAGAGAAGCTGTTAGTCATCCAAGAGGGTCTTCAACATTTATGAAGTGAAACTACAAACCATGTATCAACCATATATTTGTTAAGTTAGCACAATATTTGTGTTCGGTAGGTATTTGGACAAAAGTTAACAAAATAACAATATGATTTGATGATGATGATTGCTTCTCAGTTCTCTTATCTATTGATCTTTTTTACATTATTTCTAAAAAGGTGCCCAATTTCCATTAGGGTTCTTGAATCATTAGCTTAGGATTGACAATAAATAAATAAACACTGCTTAAAGCTAATCTTTTTATGTTGTACTCACCTCCCAACTCATGATTCTTCCCTTTCTCTTGCAGCTCATAGACCAGATCCACAATTCTTTTTTGCTCGGCAGTGCTGAATACTCTAGTATGCAACTCGAGGACATTGAGGATATTAACGATCTTGTCATTGACCCTCTCCAGGCATATGAAATCCTTCTTCCTGACAACATTCCTAAAGTGTATTTCTTCCCTCTGCTCCCTTGACAATCCCGTCTCCTTCTTCGCAATCTCCCTTTTAACTCTTGCTGCTCCCTCAATCAAAGTTCTCCCTGACTCCTCCGTCTTTTTCTCCTGCGCCGCAGTCTCCTTGAGCTTGTCTTCTTGAGCCATGTCGGTCCAAGACATCCGGATTTAAGGGGACTCCGGTGAAGACGTCAGATCCGAGTCCTACCCAGTTGGTTGGGCATCGAGAAAGGGGGCAGCAAAGCTAGTAGAGGCATAAGACGCCTGATCCTCCGTGGAAGTGGACCCGGAGGCATCCGCGTCGGCTTCGGTGGCAAACCCTAAAGAAGAGCACCACCCCAGCGAACTAAGTAATCTAGCATTCTTCCAATGGGAAAGGGATCAACAAATCAAGAATCGAGAAAGGAAAGGAGATACTTGGGCGAAGGGAGTCGATGCAGCTTCAGACAGTGGCGGAGCAGCCGTCACAGAGGGATCGGGTGAGGAAGGGAAGCCAATTGGTGAGGAACTCGGCTGCGATCTCCAAGTCTTTGGATTGAACTATTGGAGGAATAAATCGTCGTCCTCCATGAGCAGCTGTCTTCTTCGTTCAACAAGATAAACAGGTTATGAATCGACAGAGGAGTGTCACCTTTGGTGAAGAAGCAGCAGTGGAAGGTCAAAGGGCCTCGTCGAGCTCAGAAACCAGCTCACTAGGGAGAGAGGAGAGCACACAGAAGTGGATGGCGTGAAGAGATCGAGAATGCGAAGGGGAAAATAAGGCGCCGAAAAAATTTGCGGAGAGAGAGAAAGTAAAATTGTGAGAGGGAAAATGACGGAACAAATAAAGTCAAAGACAACGGTTTTATCAAAACTATTATCGTAGCCCCTAAAAAAGTGCTTAAAGACAACAGTTTTAGATAACCATTGTAAAATGTGTTGTTGATTTAAAAAAAAATTGCTCAACGACAACGGTTTTCACAAAACCGTTGTCTTTTGTATTTTATGGGAGCTCAAAGACAACGGTTTTAGATAAAACCGTTGTCTTTTACCAAATTTACTACAGTTTCATCTAAAACCGTTGTCTTTGTGGTGTTGTTGTTTAACATTTTTGTTGTAGTGAATTGTTCAAAAGCTTATACTTATAATACTTCAAAATAATAATCAACTTTCTTCTTGGGCCCAGACGTAGTACCATCTTATGCGCGTTCCCTAATAGGTTGGGGTAGCGATCCACCAATCCTAAAAGAGCAGACCTTGGTCTACCAGTGCCAAGACCTTGGAATTGGACACCTGGATTTGTGTAACGACAACCTCAGAAGTCGGGTACTAGCCTCTTAAATAAAGTAAAATACTTATTATCTTTATTACTTCTTCTTTAAATGCCTTGGCATTTTAATAAGCACCTTGTGTGCCAAAATCCCTAAAGTCTTGACTTTGGGATCTTCTTAAGACCTTGACCTTTTTCTTTCTTTTCTTTATCTTTCTTATAGCTAAATGAAATTAAAGATCTGCATTGCTTCATTTGTTGTGCACACCTACTGCTACACAAAGAAATATAGGAACTAAATGCAAACTAAAAATCTGCTCATGTATATCTAATAGCAAGGAAACTGGTCATGCTCAACTCATGGCAAATAAAACTAGGAAATAAATCTGCTCATGCATGTTCAATAGCAAGGAAAATTAGAAATAAAGGATTCAATGCTGCTCATACTCATTTTATAGCAAGGGAACTAGAAAGAAAGGAATCAATGGTGCACATACTCATTCTATAGCAAGGAAAACAAAAATAAAGGGATCAAGAGCATTCTCGGAATCAACAAGAAGTCTACCAATTCGATCCTCACAAACCACATCTAACTGGTAATCAGAACAACTTCCAAGATTGCAACCACACAAGTGTTAAGCTAACTGGAAAACAGAACAACACCCGGATAAACACATTTCCTAGATCATCCGCAGCTCAAGTTAACAACAAGTTAAACTTGTATCTCCTATAGAACCTTTAACAGTTTAACTTATTATGTCAAGTAGGTTTAAAACAATATCAAGAAACATTTAAACTTTTTCCAAATCTGTATCGAGACCCAAGGCAAACTCACATGAGACACCAAACATCACTGCAGAAAAGCCTTTTAGGAAAGTTATTTAATTTCCTTATATAACTCTAGGTTAACCAAAAGGAACAATCAAATCACAAGGAAAAAGAAAAAGAACACAACATCGAAATTAAATTCAAAAACAAGAATCGAATGCCTCTTGTATTTGGTATTTATACAAAGAAAAATTAACTAGTATGATGTGGAAATTAAATACTAGTTATACCTCTTCCTTGTATGCTAAAAACCTCGAGATCTTCCGTATCCCTCCTCCTCTTGGACGTATGTGGGCGACGATCCTCCAACATGAACACCACCCGGCTTCTCCTCCTTCTCTAGAAATCGCCACCACCACCACAAAGGAGCAAAGAGAGAAGGGAGAGGAGAGAGGGGCGGCCACTTGATGATCTCCAACACAATATTCGATTGTTATGTTTTCAAGGCCTCCTTCCCCTTTTTATATTAGTTTCCCAACGGAAAATTATGGAAAGAGTTTTATAAAAAATTAGACTCATTCCTATTTCCTTTTAATTTTTTTCTTTTTCTTTCCTTTTAATTAATCAATCCTAGATTGATTTATTAATTAAACAACTATTTGTTGATGTTTAATTATTTGACCGGCCCCTTGCTTAGGCACCAAGCAAGGTGGTCGGCCACTTATTAAAAGGGAAAGAAAAAAAAAATTTATAAAATTTTAAAAGAAGAAAACTTCTAATAAAATTTTACAAACTCTCTTTTTTTTTCTAATGTGGATATTAAAAGGAAAGTTTTAAAATTTAAAACCAAGTTTTAAAATTTAAAACATCTCTAATAATATTTCCTTTTAAAAGAAAGTTTTATAAATTTTACAACTCTCTTTTAAAACCTTATGGCCTAATTTAAATTAGGAAAATTTTAAAATCTCTCTTTTTACAAATTGTAAATATCTGAGGAAATTTTAAAAATTCAAAAACGACCTTCCTAATTTAAATATTGCGGCTGGCCCCTTTGCCCAAGGCAAGGGCCGGCCACTTCTAGAGAATATGTGGCCGGCCATTTCTTGGTCACCAAGCAATGAACCGGCCCCTTCTTGGACACCAAGATAGGCTTTTCTTTGGATGGACTTGAGGCTTTATTGAGGCTACAATAGGGACCTAGAGGAGAAATTGGTTTTGGCCTTCCGATGAGCTTGAGTATCCCGTGCTCGCCCCGAACACACAACTCAAGTTCATCGATAATAACTCATTCCACTAGAGAGTTATTACCGCACTACCGCACCAATCCCAAATTACATTATGGGCTCCTTCTTATCATGAGTGTGTTAGTCTCCCTGTGTTTAAGATTACGAATGTCCACTAATTAAGTGAGTTACTGACAACTCATTTAATTAATATCTAGCTCCAAGAGTAGTACCACTCAACTTTGTTGTCATGTTGGACTAGGTCCACCTACAGGGTTTAACATGGCAATCCTTATGAGCTCCTCTTGGGGACATTCTCAACCTAGATAACTAGGACACAGATTCCTTCTATAATCAACAACACATACTATAAGTAATATCATTTCCCAATTTATCGGGCATATTGATTTATCGAGCTAAACCTCACCCTTTGATAAGTCAAAGAAATAAATATTAAATATACATGCTTGTTATTATATTAGGATTAAGAGCACACACTTCCATAATAACTAAGGTCTAGTTCTTTTACTAAGTCAGTACAAAAAGAACTTACCTAAATGATCCTACACAATACACTTAAAGTGTATCAGTGTAATTTAATAGTCAAGATAAACTAATACTTAATTAGACTACGTCTATTCTGATGGTTGTTCCTTTCCATCTTAGTCGTGAGCAACTGTTTATAATTTATAGAGAACTGACAACATGATCTTCTAAGTGTGACTCCACACTTCATGTTATCTACTATATAAATTAATTGAACAATTACATTTAACAAATAAATGTAAATATTTGACCAATGTGATTCTTTATTTCAAAATAAATGTGTACAAAAGCTAAACTTTTAAGTATACACTCACAAACCACATCTAACTGGTAATCAGAACAACTTCCAAGATTGCAACCACACAAGACCCACAGCGAACTAGAAAACAGAACAACACCCGGATAAACACACTTCCTAGATCAGTCCGGCAGCCCAAGGTTAACAGCAGGAAACCTGAACCCTATAGAACCATCTCACAGCTTATCTTATTATGTCAAGGAGGTGTAAAACAATATCAAGAAACATTTTGAAACTCTTTTCCAAATCTGTATCGAGACCCAAAGAAAAACTCACATGAGACACCAAACATCACTGCAGAATATCCCGTTGGGACCATCAAGCACCTGATCTGGTGCCTTGAGCCATAAAGGAGTAACCAAGCAAACCCACGATTGCGCAAGAACATCACCAAAGATCAAATGACAACCATTAGCAAACTATTCAAAGAATATCACTCCATCAGAAACAATTCACTGATCCAGTCAAAGTCTAAATTAAACTACATGACAGCAACTCCAAACAAAAGTCTAAAATCTTGAAACTATTCTTAAGCCTAATCAATTGGTATAACAGCAGTAACCCACGAAAATGACACACATACTCCAAAATCCACTCACCTCATGCTCACTGTTAGCAACAACCCAAAACCTAAACCTCAACATTATCCCCTGTTCAGTGTCATGACAGCACAAAGAATCAAGAAAATTGCTACTGGAAACCAAAAATCTTAATAGTTTCTCATGCTCATTGCCTAGAATTAGATATAACCTTGTAGCTGATCCAAAATCCATTCACAGAATATCATAAACATTCACAAACAAAAACTGAACCTCACTTGAAGTTAACACATCAAAACATAATACAAAAATTCATCTCTGCTTCAATGAAAACTCGAATCTATCCCTAGCTTATGAACCATCTCAACAGGAACTCCGAACTTTGCTTACCCATTACTATCCGAAAGCCCAACCAATCGAAGGAACTACTCTTACTACAGGTGAGAGCACTTACCTTGCGTTCTTAGACTCTCTACCGAAGGAGAAAAGGACTTCTAGGGTTGCTGAGATGCTTGAGTTCCTGACCTCTTCTTGTGCCTATGCGTCCACCTCACCAAGAGGATCGTGAAGAGGCGAAAAGCTCTCGGATTGGACCCTCGCTAGCTGCTGGAGAAGCCCTAGCTCCTCGCTGTGGTTTTGCCCGAGAGGAGGAGTCGACGCCGCGCGAAGAGAAGAAGGAGAGGTAAGAAATTAGGTCACGGGTAATCAAGCCCTAAGTTCTCCTCTTATAACTCAATATTCTGTTAACTTCTTTAAATAAATTTGCTACCCTTTTTAAACAAAATTGACCACGTGAACACTTGGTCAGTCGGGTTTTGACCGAGACAAAGGCCGCAGGTTCAAATCCCCAGCCGAGCCTTTTATTCCCCTTTTTATTTTCCATTCCCTCACTGCTTAAATCTATTTTGTTCCATATTCTTTCACAAAACATTTGTGGAATAGTTGGTTAGCTGGATTTGGTTAAAGTCGGGTTCAGCCAAAGGTCTCGGGTTCGAATCTTGACTTGGACATTTTTTTGTCAAAACTTCTTTCGTCTAGTAAAAATACCAAACGACCCCCAAAAATTACATAAAAATACTCTAAAAATTTCTGAAAATCTCTAGAATATTTCTAAAATATTTATAAATATTTTTAAGAACTTTTAGAACTCCTAATGAGGAAAATTGGGTCATTACAAAAACAAGCCCCTAGGGCTTGGTATGAACGATTATCTAACTACTTGATATCAAAAGGATTTGGCCAAGGTCAAATAGATCCAACACTCTATATAAAGTCCTTAGAAAATGACATTTTTATTGCACAAATTTATGTAGTTGATATAATATTTAGGTTAACCAACTCAAGATTCTTAAAAGAATTTACAAAACTAATGGAAAATGAATTTTAAATGAGTCTAGTAGGGGAACTTAACTTTTTCTTAGGATTACAAATTAAACGAGCAAAAGATGGAATTTACATCTTCCAAACAAAATACGCTAAGGAACTAATTAAAAAATTTAGAATGGAAAATTCAAAACTTCTCAATACACCAATGGCTACCAACATTAAAATTGACTCAGACTTAGAAGGAAAACCAGTAGACTTGAAATATTATCGAAGTGCGATAGGAATTCTACTGTACCTAACTGCTAGTCGACCAGACATTCTCTTTGCAGTAGGTATGTGCGCAAGATACCAATCTTGTGCAAAAGAGTCACATCTAACTCACGTTAAAAGAATACTTAGATATATTAAGGGAACTCTAAATGTAGGACTTTGGTACCCTAGAACTTGCACCCTGGATTTAACTGGCTATTCTGACTCAGACTATGTTGGGTGAAAGCTAGATAGAAAAAACACAAGTGGTAGTTGTCAATTTCTAGGGCAGTGCCTAGTAAGTTGGTCAAGTAGAAAGCAACACTATGTTGCCCTATCTACCACTGAAGCTGAATACATAGCCCTAGGAGAATGTGCATCTCAGTTATTATGGATGATGCATACCTTAAAAGACTACCAGCTAGAATATCAAAAAACTAAAATTTCAATTGACAACATAAGTTCAATCAACCTACAAAGAACTCAATTCACCACTCAAGAACTAAACACATAGAAGCAAAATACCATTTTGTAAGGGATCACGTAGCTAGGGGTGATATTATACTTAACTATGTTGAGTCCAAATCAAACCTAGCTAACATATTCACAAAGCCCTTACCTGAACTTGAGTTCAATGCACTTAGAAGACAAATAAGAATGTGCCTAATAGAATAGAACTTATTTGCTTTTAAACTCATCTTGCTTTTACTTGTTTTACAAAATCTCTAGGAAAAATGTCTTCAAAATCCCAATTTTATTAAATTTTCAAAATTTGGACTTAGCCTAGGCACTAACCCTAGATATCATGTTCCCCTAAATTTCAGCCAGAGCATCTCACAAACACACTAGGCTTAACTTGGTTATGTTTGAAAGAAACTTAGAACGGCGTGAGATGCATAGGATACAACATGGACTTCAGAATGCTTATTTTTGTACATCACAGTAAGTCTAGGCATTAAAAACTAACATTACATTAATCAAGTTAAGTTATCCAGCCCTAGTCAAATCTAACTAGATTTTCAACTTAACTTTACTAACCAAGTGAAAGTTGTTACCCTCTAGGTAAGCAGTTAGTAGCTAATGGTTAGACATGTGGCCCAAGGGACTAAATGATTATTTTTAATTACTCATGATTAGACTTTAGGACTACTTGAATTTGAATGAATGACCTTAACTTAAATTTTTATAAGTGAAGCTCCTCCCTCTTTGCAGCTAAAATTTAACTAAGTATTCCAATCTAAATTTCTTTCAAAACCTATCTTTTCTTAAGAGCCTTTTAAACTTCTTTTTCGAATAACATTTCCAAAACATTTCCAAAGCTATTTTTGCTAAAGCATCTTTTTCGAATTTAGACTAAGTGTTTTCAACTAAGTGTTTTCAAAGGCTCATTGATATGCTAGCTAAGTGACTTCTATAGTTGTTTTCAAATATTTTGAGCAAGTGCCTTCAAACTTAAACCTTGAAAGCTATCTAAAAAGATCCTCTTTGAATCCTTAACATTTACTTAGCTAAATGTTTTACAAAGAATATAAGTATTTTTCTAAATGATTGTGGTTAAGTACTTCTAAATTTAACTAAGGATTTTTCAAAGAGCAAAAAGATTTTTATCTAAGTATCTTGATTAGATAAAGTTTCAAATTTGAAATAATTTATATTTTTTTTTACTTAGCTAAAAGTTTTACAAGAACATTTTTTCTAAAAAGCTAAGTACTTTTCAAGGCATGACTAAACATTTTTTTCAAAATCTTTTTCAAATCCAAGTACTCTGATTCGTTTTACTCTCCTTGTATTTTGATGTATGGCAAAGGGGGAGAGTAGAAAATTCACAAAGAAAAGGAATTCATAGTAGAAAATTCATAAAAAGAAATTCATAAATTCAAAAATTAAGGGGGAGCATAAATTCAAAAATTAAGGGGGAGCATTATTCTCTTATGCTTGTGCTGTCAATTTGTTTATACTTGTGCTATCTCTACCTTTTCTTTACTGTCTTTTACTTAACTTTGAATTTCGGTTGCCATAATCAAAAAAGTGGAGATTGTTGGTGCGGGAAGCATCCGATGATCGAACCCAAGTTTTGATAATGGCAAAGGGTTCAAAGTTAAGTTGTTTTGTGATCTAACAGTTTGAATAAGCTTGCAGGAAAGTCCTAAGTGTACTTAGGCAAAATTCCTAGCTGCGGTTAGGCAGGTGGAAAACCATAGGGGGTGGTAACTCTAGGTCATAGGGGGTGGTAACCCTATGCCGAAAGTCTTGGTGGGTCGAGAGCTTCAGGCAAAAGTCCTAGGGGGTAGTAACCCTAGGTGGAAAGTCCTGGTGTCGCGAACCAGGTGGAAGACTAGACGGGTCGGGGAGCAGGCGTCCAGCAGAAAGTCCGAAAATATCGAGCGTCGAGCAAAAGTCCAGTCGATCTTGAGGATCGTGCTAGCAACAGGTATATCTCCTGAGTGGAGTAGGTGAGGACGCATTCCCCGCAGAGGGAACAGTAGGCGTTGGGTCGACCTAGGGCTTCCGGTCGGAAATCTGAAGTCAGACCTGGATAGTCAGGAGATTATCAATATTTTATTTATGACTATTATGTGCTAACTTTGTTTTGCAGGGTATGTGGGACTAACACATTTTGCAGGAACAAAGAAGCAACCTTAAGCCTCGGATGAACAGTGGTCGAGGTGCCTCAACGGAGCTTGGAGGCGCCTCAGGTGCAAGGCTGAAGGGAGTTGCGCAGCAGGCCTGGAGGCGCCTCAGACTGAACTGGAGGTGCCTTGGACCGCAGCTTGGAGGTGCCTCGGAGTGGCTTGGAGGCGCCTTCGAGTGGATGAGGTGCAACCTGTTCTGTGCTGATCTGTAACGACCCGGCCCTTTGGCCTCTTGGGCGGCCCTTGCGGCAGCCCACTACCGGCCCCTTATGTCGTCGGCCCATTTGGCGACCTCTAATGTCATCGACCGATGACTCTTGGACGTGTCGTTACTCACTAGGACTTTCCACCCCTGGCAGTGGATTTTTGCCTTCCCCAGGATTCGAACTCTAGACCTCCAGGCTAAGTAGTAGAGTTTATGAATCCTGGGAGCCAAAGTGTGGCACTCTTGGCTGCGAGATCATAAACTCTCTTGAGGGAGGCAAAAATCCACTGGCCAGGGGTGGAAAGTCCTAGTGAGTAACGACACGGCCAAAGAGTCATCGGCCGACGACATAAGAGGTCGACAAATGGGCTGACGACATAAGGGCCGCCACAAGGGCCACCCAAGAGGCCAAAGGGTCGGGTCATTAAAATAAAAAGGTGCCTTTTTATTGTAACAACCCGGCCCTTTGGCCTCTTGGGCGGCCCTTGCGGCAGCCCACTGGCGGCCCCTTATGTCGTTGGCCCATTTGGCGACTGACAACTCTTGCTTGTATTGTTACTCACTAGGACTTTCCACCCCTAGCAGTGGATTTTTACCTTCCCCAGGATTCGAACTCTAGACCTCTAGGCTAAGTAGTAGAGTTTATGAATCCTGGTAGCCAAGTGAGCGCCCAAATCCTGGGGGAGGCAAAAATCCACTGGCCACGGGTGGAAAGTCCTAGTGAGTAACAGCACGGCCAAGGGTTGTCGATCGACTACATGAGAGGTCGCCAAATGGGTCGACGACATAAGGGTCGCCAGTTGGGCCGCCACAAGGGCCGCCCAAGAGGCCAAAGGGTCGAGTCGTCACAATAAAAAAGGCGCCTTTTATTGTAATGACCAGACCCATTTGGCGACCCTCGGGTCGTCGACCGTCAACTGTCGGCCGTGCCGTTACTCACTAGGACTTTCCACCCCTGGCCAGTGGATTTTTGCCTCCCCCAGGATTCGAACTCTAGACCTCCAGGCTTAAGTACTATAGTTTATGAATCATGGTAGCCAAGTGAACTCTAGACCTCCAGGCTTAAGTACTATAGTTTATGAATCCTGGTAACAACTCACTTGGCTACTAGGATTCATAAACTATAGTACTTAAGCCTGGAGGTCAAGAGTTCGAATCCTGGGGGAGGCAAAAATCCACTGGTCAGGGGTGAAAAGTCCTAGTGAGTAGCGGCACGGCCGACGGTCGACGACCCGAGGGTCGCCAAATGGGCCGCCAAATGGGTCGAGTCATTACAATAAAACCCCTGGCCAGTGGATTTTTGCTTTCCCCAAGATTCGATCTCTAGACCTCCAGGCTTAAGTACTAGAGTTTATGAATCCTGATAACCAAGTGAGTTAAGTAACGTCCCACCCTTACAAACTAGTTAAGAGGAGGGTAGGGTCGTTACAGGTGGTATCAGAGCAGTCCCCATTCTCCAGCATCACACACACCTCAGCATCAGCCTTGCCGTCTTCAAGTAAGAAAGTACTTAATTTTTTTATTTATTATGTCTTTCCTTATTAATTGCAGTATAAAGAAATCCTTAGAAGTATTTTCTTATATGTGTTTAAGTAAGATAAAAGTTCTTGTTTTGGTTTTTCTATGTTTACATATATATGTCTAGAGAGTATAGGGACGATTTCAAATTTTCTCTCTCCGCATGACTAGATGGCAAGAAGAGGGCGTCCCCATACCGCTCGTACTGAGGACTGAGCTCAGGAGAACGAAGAGCCCAGAATAACTGAGCCTAATCTCTCTGAAGTTGTTGCTCAACTCCAAAAACAAGTAGCAGAGCAGCAACAAGTAATCGCCAATCTGATGGCAAATCAGTAGCCAGTTCCTCCCCCTCCCCCTACTATCAATGTGGGGACCCCGGTGGTGACTGAGGTTCCACCAGCTACCCCAGAAGTCGCCATAGGGGTTAAAAGACAAGAAGCATACCTTATCCAATGGTTGAAGCTGAAACCAGAAAGTTTCTCAGGAACGACCGAGCCCTGGGATGCCTAGGCTTGGTTTAAGACACTGGAGAGCACAATGGAGCTTCTTGACTGGCCATAAGTCGAGAAAGTCAAGTGTGCCTCCTTCTGTCTATCTGGAGATGCTTGTATGTGGTGGGAGAGAGTTAAGAGCAAGAGAGCAGCCAACCAGATGAGTTGGGCTGACTTTGAGATAGAGTTTTACGAAGAATTCTTTCGCCAATGGATCATCAATAAACATTATGAGGAGTTTATAGAATTCAGACAAGGTGACCTGCCAGTAGAAGAAGCAGTCAAAAGATTCAACAGGCTAGCTTGTCTCTGCCCAGAGTTAGTAAGTATAGAGAAAGAATGAGTCAGACTGATGCTCCGAATGCTGAGTCCAAAAATAGCACTTAACGTGAGTAGTGGAACTCACTGGCCACAGACTGGTGAAGAGCTGGTCAGCAGGGCATTAGTTGCTGAGCACTATCTGAAAAGCATCAAGGCACAACAAACGTAACTCAAGCCAGTCAAGATAGAGGACAAGACAACAGGGAGTCAGAAATCCCAGGCAAGTAAGCAGAACTGGAAGGGCAAGGATAACAAAAGGAAACGATGGAATACAGGAGGTAGCCAAAAGGGAGGTCCAACAAACAAGCAGGTCAAGTTCCCTCCCTGTCCTAAATGTGGGAGAACACACCCAGGGACGTGTCTTTTGGGTGTCACAGGATGCTATACTTGTGGGCAAGAAGGACATAGGTCCAAGGACTGCCCTAACAAGTACAAAGCATCCCAGCAGCAGGCGGTGCAGTACGGGGGCAAGCCTCAGTTACACTACATGTCTGCAACTCTGGATGGACCCCAGCTCAGTCAAGGAAGGTTGGAAGCCCCACCAGTTCCATCCAGTGCCAGAGTATTCTCCCTCACTAAAGAGGAAGCTGCTAGTACCTCCACGGTCGTAATAGGTCAAGTAGTTATTTTTCAGCATTTAGCTACTGTTCTATTTGATACTGGGGTGACCCATTCCTTTATATCAGTACCCTTTGCCAAAGAATTTCAGGTGCCTACAGAGAGCATGAACTCCAAGTTCTTGACAACCCTACCTACTGGGGAAGTCATGGAGTCCAACCAGTGGCTTCGGGTTGTACCAGTCAGAATTTCAGACCGAGAGCTATATGTTAATTTAGTAGTCCTTGCGATGCAGGATTTCGATGTTATTCTAGGTATGGATTTCCTCAGCAAGTATAGTGCTTCGATAGACTACCGCAGAAGGAAAGTGATTTTCAGCCCAGAAGGTGAACCACCCTTTGAGTTCACGAGAGTCCCAAAGAGAAAGACCGAGAAATTCCTCTCTTCTCTAACAGCTCACCAAATGTTAGCGAAAGGGTGTGCTGGTTTTCTTGCATACATTGTGAATGCAGAAGAAAAGAAGGGACTCAAGCAGGAGGATGTTCGGGTAGTTTGTGAGTATCCAAAGGTATTTCCAGAAGAGCTACCTGGACTACCTCCTAACAGAGAAGTGGAGTTCAAAATTGAGTTGGTTCCTGGTACCGGTCCAATTTCAAAAGCTCCGTACCGGATGTCTCCAGCAGAGCTGAAAGAGCTACAAGAACAACTCCAGGAGCTGCTTGACAAAGGTTTCATCTGCCATAGTCATTCACCATGGGGAGCTCCAGTGTTGTTCGTTAAGAAGAAAGATGGATCTATGCGGATGTGTATAGATTATAGAGCGCTGAATAAAGTAACAGTTAAGAACAAGTACCCCCTTCCCAGAATAGATGATCTCTTTGATTAGCTAAGAGGGGCCACAGTTTTCTCGAAGATAGATTTACGCTCAAGATATCACCAGCTGAAGGATAAAGAAAGTGACATACCTAGAACAGCATTCAGAACGAGATATGGTCACTATAAATTTGTAGTGATGTCATTTGGAGTGACCAATGCTCCAGCAGTCTTTATGGAACTAATGAATCATGTCTTCAGGGAATATCTAGATAAATTCGTGATTGTGTTCATCGATGATATTCTGATATATTCACAAACTCCAGAGGACCATGCTACACACTTGAGAATAGTGCTGCAGATCCTTCATCAGAAACAGCTCTATGCAAAATTCTCAAAGTGTGAGTTCTGGTTAGACCAAGTAGCATTCCTAGGCCACATCATCTCAAAAGAGGGCATCAAAGTAGATCCTGCCAAGATAGAGGCAGTCAGCAACTGGTGTAGACCCAAAAACGCCAGGGAAATCAGAAGTTTCTTAGGTCTGGCAGGGTATTACAGAAAGTTCGTGGAGGACTTTTCTCGGATAGCCTCTCCACTTACAGCCCTGACCAGAAAGAACAAGAAGTTTGAGTGGTCAGATAAGTGAGAGCACAGTTTTCTAGAGCTGAAGAAAAGACTGACCAGTGCCCCCATTCTGACTGTTCCAGAAAGTGACAAGAATTTTGATATATATAGTGATGCTTCCAAGATGGGCCTTGGGGTTGTACTCATGCAAGAGGGGAAGGTTATAGCTTATGCTTCCAGACAACTCAAAGACTATGAGAAGAACTACCCCACTCATGATCTTGAGCTGGTAGCTGTGGTCTTTGCACTAAAACTCTGGAGACATTATTTGTATGGAGTTCAATCTCAAAGACTATGAAAAGAACTACCCCACTCATGATCTTGAGCTGGCAGCTGTGGTCTTTGCACTAAAACTCTGGCGACATTATTTGTATGGAGTTCAGTGCAGAATCTTCACATACCATCAGAGTTTGAAGTATTTTTTTTACCCAAAAAGACTTAAACATGAGGCGGCGTAGGTGGCTAGAGTTGGTTAAAGATTATGACTGTGAAATCAATTACTACCTAGGTAAGGCTAACAAAGTAGCGGATGCCGAAAATCCAGTACAACCCTGATACCCTTGTCAGCATTAGCACTGCCATTGCAGAAGGAATTGTCAGACTTTGGAGTTGAAATTATTTATGGCCAACTCTCTGCATTGACCTTAGAGTCAACCCTGCTTGAGGATATACAGAGAAAGCAAAGTGAAGATCCAGATATCCAGAAGATCAAGCAAGGGATACAAAAAGAAGAAAATTCAGAGTTTCGGGTATCAGACAGTGGAATCCTCTATCAGGGGAGCCGCCTTTGTGTCCCCAATGATGAGGAATTGAGAAAGAAGATTCTAGAAGAAGCTCATAGTACACCATACTCCATGCACCCTAGTTCCACCAAGATGTATCAAGATTTGAAACAGATATTCTGGTGGTCTAGACTTAAGAGAGATGTTACAAAATATGTCAGTACCTGCCTGACATGCCAGAGAGTCAAAGCAGAGCACCAGAGACCAGGAGGAGCACTACAACCCCTCCCAATACCAGAGTGGAAGTCGGAAGAAATATCCATGGACTTTATAACAGGTCTTCCAAGGACCACTAATGGGTACGATGCAATATGGGTGATAGTGGACAGGTTGACAAAGTCTGCCCATTTTCTAGCCATCAAGGTGTCCCACTCTATAGAGCAGTTGGCACAGCTATATGTTATGGAAGTGATAAGACTTCATGGAGTTCCGAAGTCAATTGTTTCTGATAGGGATGGGCGCTTCATCTCTCATTTTTGGGAGTGTGTTCAGAATGCATTAGGCACCAAACTCAAGTTCAGCACAGCCTTCCATCCCCAGACTGATGGACAGACAGAGCGAGTAAATCAGATTTTAGAAGACATGCTCCGAACTTGTGCATTAGATTTTAAGGGCAGTTGGTGCAAGTATCTGCACTTAGCTGAATTCGCCTACAACAATAGCTACCAGGCCACTATCAAGATGGCACCGTATGAGGCACTGTATGGCCGAAAGTGCAGATCACCCATATGCTGGCTAGAGGCTGGAGAAAGAAAAGAGATGGAATCAGAACTAGGCAGGCAGACTGAGATGATAGATGAAACCACTCAGGCTATCCAGAAGATCAGACAAAGAATTGAGACTACGTAGGCCACTTGAGTTCCAAGTAGGGGATTCAGTCTTCCTCAAAGTTGCTCCTATGAAGGGAGTGACGAGATTTGGCAAAAAGGGCAAGTTAAGTCCCCGCTACGTAGGACCCTACCTGATCATAGAGAGAATTGGGAAGGTAGCTTACAAGCTGGACTTACCATAAGACATGTCAGCAATACACAATGTATTTCACGTCTCTATGCTATAGAAGTGCCTCCACGACCCTAGTCAAGTGGTTCAGCTTCAGTCAGTGCAGATCTAGAAGGATCTTAGCTATGAGAGCATACATACACAGATAGTGGATAGAGAAGTTAAAAGACTAAGGAACAAAGAAGTACCACTAGTGAAGGTCATTTGGCAAAATCAGAAGCGCGAGAAAACTACTTGGGAGCGTGAGGACAGTATGAGACAGAGATATCCAGAATTATTCTAAGTTTGAGGATGAACTTTATATAAGGTATGAAGAATTGTAACAACCCAAATTTCTGTTAGTTAGAACCCTAGAGCCAATCATTTGATGATTGTATTATGGACTTGTTATATCATATTCTTATATAAATAAAGGCATTTGTTTTTTGGTTATTATACTTACTTGTATTGGTGCCAAATAAACTAAGTATAATAGCATCCTTGAGTAGAAGGTTCTCACCTATATCAATCGGTTAGTTGAACCGATAGTGAGATGATATAGGGAACACTACTCTTAATCATTCCTAGTCGAGTATTAACATTCAGGGACAATGTTAATACAATAAGACTAGCATGTAGGTCAACTCGATGACTTGATCTCACAAGTCATGGATATAGAGATATCAAGTTGACACATGGGTATACATTGAAGAATGTATACTGAATGACCCACCATGAGAAAGTATCATGGATCGTTATATGAGTGTCATATACTTTCTCATGTGGCTATTAGTATGACTACTAGTCCTTGGACCTAAAGTCACCATGGATCCCTACATAAGGAGTTATGTTCTTTGATTTCGTCAAACGTCACCCGTAACTGGGTGGACTATAAAGGCGATTACTGGGTATGTAACGAATTATGCAGAGGGATGTGAGTGATGTAGATGGGATCTATCCCTCCTATATGACGGGAGCGACATCGATATTCTTGATAGAGTGAGACCACGAAGTACATGGCCATGCCCAAATGAGTCAATATGAGATATTGAGCTCATTTGATTTAGTGAGTCTACTTGGAGTTCAAGATTTAGATTGATCAAAGGATGACACGGTCTATGCCCCACATTGATCAATCTACATGTGTAGGATAGAAGGACACTTGTCATATTTTGTGAGGAGTCACAATTAGTAGTCACAAGGTGATGTTGGATCTCAATATTCTTGTAACTTGGGTAGTAATGATGTGTTGCTAGATACCGCTCATTACTTATGCTCCTAAATGGGTTTAGGGGCATTGCCAACGTTACAAGAACCTATAGGGTCACACACTAAGGACAATTAGATGGAGATTAGGTTCATATGATGAACCAAGAGAATTAGATTCATGTGATGAATCAAATTGGATTAAGAGTAATCCTAATTGGGCTAATTGAGTTGGACTCAAGTTGATTCATGTGTTCAATGAGTCTAATTTAGATTATGACTCATTGAATCAATTTAATTAAATGAATTAGATTCATTATATTAAATTGGCTTGAATTAAATGGTTGGATTAGATCAACCATAAGAGAGATTAAGTAAAGTTTGACTTGACTTGAGAGGAAGAGGAAAAGTCAAGTTTGACTTGACTTTATGCCACATCATTCGTGACTTGGCATTAAGTGGCCAATGATGATGTGCCACATCATCATAGTTAACACATGTGTGTGTCACCTAATGGAGGTTACAAATTCCCTTTGCTTTAAGGTGGCCAGCCACATTAAATGAGAGGAGTTACAATGTTGTGGCCGGCCACTAAGGGGAATGAATGAGATTCATTTTCATTCAAGGGTATTATTCCATCATCTTCTTCCTTGCTCCAATTCTTCTCTCCCTCTCCTCTCCATTGCCGAGACCTTCTTGGAGAGCTAGCACACTCTAAGGTTCTCCCTCCATTGATTTGTTCATGTGGATACTTCTAGAGGGTTGTCTACTTTGACAATCTTGAGAACCGGCACCTTGGATGAGCGGGATTTGCGAAAGGCACGCATCAAGGGTAAAACTCATACTCTAAGATAGATCTAGAGTTTGTAAACTCATACTCGTAGGTTTTTCAAAATTTTATTCTTCGCACGGATCCGGTGGCGGGGGTTTCGGGGTTTTCACGACGCGAAAAAGCGATTTTTGCGGCCCGAAAAACCCAACAATTTCCTCATTACGAGTCCTAATTGTACTTATAAATAATTAGAAATGCTTTAGAAATATTCTAGAGATTTTTAGAGTATTTTTATATAATTTTCGAAGTTCGTTTGGTATTTTTACCAAAAGAAACAAAGTCGAGGCAAAAAGGGGTCGAGCCAAGGATCAAACCGGAGACCCCTAGTTAAGCAAAGCCTTAAGTTGTTTCGGATAACCAAGAACCCAACAGGGCCGTGCTGATCAATTAAAGGGCGAAAATAAATTTAAGCGGTAATAGGTAACAGAAATACCCTAGGTATAAAGAGGGATAAGTTAAGAGAGGAATTGGGATTATTTCTCTCGTGACCTAAAACCTCTCCTCCTCCTCTCGCGCACGGTGTCGGCTCCTGCTTGGGCAAAGAAAAAAAAAGGGAGCTAGGGCTTCGTCTCCAGCGGTCGGCCAAGGACCAATTCCGAGAGCCTTCCACACCATCGCGATCACCTCATCGAGGAGAATGCGTAGACATAAAGAAGTTGCCGAAATTTTGAGATTCTCCGAAACCCTAGAAGCCGATCTCGGTTGTGAGTCAAGGAAATTCGGTAAGTGCTTCTCACCTGCAGTAGGAGTAGCTTTCGGATCCTTGTTTCTTCTTGATTCTCGAAGCATGTTGTAAGGAGTGTTGCTTTTGGAGCTTGTTGCCATGAATCTCAAAAAAAAATAAAATAAAATAAAAAGGGATTTGTATAGATTAGGCATGTAGTTTGAATTCTTCATCCCTCATAATTAGCGTTTCATGCTTAGATTTCTATTTGTTGTTACCTTAATGGGCACGATCGGATCATTTTGAGCCTTGCAGGTTTCGAATTTGGTTGCCAGGCAGTGAACATGAAATGATTTAGTTTTCTTTTGAGCATGTAGTTTTCATTTCGTGGTCACTGCGAGGAACAGAAATGGCCTATATAAATATGTAGCATCTCAGTTTTAGATTTTCCTTGTTAATTCAATGCACAGGAACAACGGATGTGCAGCATCTCAGTTTTGGATTTTTGGGTCCCCAGCACGCCAAGTGCTTGAAGAGATACCGAGGCATTCTTTTTATTAGAAGTATTAACAAGTAACAAGTATTTTACTTGAAGAGGCTAGTACCCGACTTCCGAAGTTGTCGTTAAACAAATCCAGGTGACAGATTCCGAGGTCTCGGCCCTGGTAAGACCAAGGTCTTCACCCTCGTAGGGCTGGTGGCTCGCCACCCCAGTCTCTATTAGGGAGCGTGCTTTGGTACTACGCCTGGGCCCAAGAGGATAATTATTATTATTTTGAAGTATAAAAGTATAAGTTTTGAAACAAATGAAACAAGCTTTACATAGGTTTTAAACTTCAGCAGGTTTTAGTTTTGTTTATGCTATGCATTTGACATGAACAGCCTTTGTTTCTGGGAGTATTCAGCTAGATCTTTTAGCGGCTTATGTAAACATGCAGTTTTAGATCTTTTCGTGGCATAGTTTAGTGTTTTAGCTGCAGATTTCCTGTTAAATCCGAACAAGAACAACCCATAAATTTCATACCAGCTTTAGACCTTTTGTTGATTTGATAAGCATGAACAGTTTTCTCTTTTAGTATGCAGTCCAGAATTTCTTTTGTTTCGTTGCCAGTAACCAGGCGTGAACAGCCTGTAGTAGCAGTGCAGATTTATTCCCTTGCTGATTTGATAAGCATGCACCATTTCTCTTTAGTATGCAATCCAGATTTTCCTGTTTTGTATTTCCACGAGCAAGAGCAACCACCAAATGCAGTGCAGATTTATCTCTTTTTGTTGGCTTTGTTGAGGGTGAACGGCTTTACAATTGTCATTGCAGATTTTGGGTTTCTCTGAATTTTTCTGGACACGAACAGCCATGTGTTTAAGCATTCCAGTTTCAGATTTTCATTAAGTATTCAGTTTTAGTTTTGCTGTAGATATATATATGCACATTGAGTTTTTGTGAGTTAGACAGCGCTTACTAAGCATCCGCTTATAGTTGCATTTCCTCTTACTACAGATAAAGGAAAAGAAAAACTATAGTGAAGGAAGGCGACAAGGAGATGTGCGATGGGTGTATGGTGACTGATGAATGGAAGCCTTGTGTAACGACCCAACCCTTTGGCCTCTTGGGCGGCCCTTGTGGCGGCCCAACTGGCGGCCCTTATGTCGTCGGCCCATTTGGCGACCTCTCATGTCGTCGACCGACGACCTTTGGCCGTGTCGTTACTCACTAGGACTTTCCACCCCTGGCAATGGATTTTTGCCTCCCGGGTTCGAACTCTAAACCTCCAGGGCTTAAGTATTGGACATGAATCACAGTGGCAAAGTGAGATGACTCACTTGGCTGCAGGTCATAGCTCTGCTGGAGACTGCAGTCTGTCATTGTGAAAGTCTAGTGAGCTAACTGACGACAGGTCGGGTCGAGATCACAGTATAAACCTGTTGCCTAAGCTACGACTTAACAAGAAAGCGTGCGATAAACAGCGCCTTTGTAACGACCGGCCCTTTGACCTCTTGGGCGGCCCTTGTGGCGTGGCCTGGCACCTTTTATATCGTCGCATTTGGCGACCTCTATGTCGGCCGACCCTGTACTACTGTACTCACTAGGACTTTCCACCACTGGGTGGATTTTTGCCTCCCGGAGTTGAACTCTAAACCTCCGGGCTTAAGTATTAGGGTTTATGAATCACGGTAACAATGAGATCTTCTCACTTGGTTGCGAGATTCATAAACTCTAATATAAGAGAGACTGAATCTGGCTAAACGGTGAGAAATCGTAATGCCTAAATCGACGACATGAGAGGTGGTAAATGGGCCGACATAAGGGCCAGCGATCGACGACATGAGAGGTCGCCAAATGCGCCGCCAAATGGGCCAAGAGGGCGGGTCGTTACAATAAAAGGCGCCTTTTTTAACGACCCCCTCTTGGTTTGGCCCATTGGCGACCCTCGTGATCGATCGAGCGGTCAACTTCGTCGGCCTCGTTTTGGCGACCTCTCTTCCGTCTTGGCGACCTGGTGTCAGGTTACTCACTAGGACTTTCCACCGCGGTGGATTTTGCCTCCCGAGTTGAACTCTAAACCTCGGCTTAAGTATTGGAGGTTTATGGAATCAGGTGACAATGATTCATCTCACTTGGTTGCAGAGTCATAAACTCTAATACTGGGAGTGCACGAAAATCGATGCCGCGGCAAAATCAGGTGATGTGCTGAAACGAAATCGGAATCGTCAATGGGCGTACGCCGACTGGGTGGACACGTAAGCACGAGTCGGGCATGAAGCCCAATGCCGAAAATGGAAGGTCAACAATAAAAGCGCTTTATGTGACGACCCTCCCTTGTTGGCGAACAGCCATTGGCGACCTGATCGTCGACGGTCGGCCCGTTTGGCGACCTCTTATCGTCGAGTCGCGACCAGCGATTGTCGTTACTCACTAGGACTTTCCACCCACGGCGTTGGTTTTTGCCTCCCGAGTTGAACTCTAAACCTCCAAGCTTAAGTATTGGGTTTATGAGATCAACAACAATGAGATGATCTCACTTGGTTGCGAGATCATAAACTCTAATAGAACGGGGACATTGGAGTCAATCGGCTGAACAATGAAAAATCTCTGATGAGCGACAGTAGTCGTCGATCTAATGACATGACAAATCAAGGCCTGACGATTAACCGACGGTACGGCCGGTCGCCAAATGGGCCGCCAAATGGGCCAAGAGGGCCGGGTCGTTACACCTTGGGACACTGCCTCAAAAGTTTATTAAGATTCTGTCTTTAGAGTGATAGGGAAACATAGAGGGTTTAATTCATTTTTGCAGTGCTGGAATTGTTCTTTTCATATTGTTGGTTTTGTTCATAGAATTCTTCCATTTAAATTGCTATACACATTAGTCTCATTACTTCAGTTGTATCACAGTAGTATGCATGTACAGATGGCGATATTTCAATTGCTTTAAAATATGAAGTGGCGTGTCAAGATGAACCATTTTTGACTCTTTATGAATTGCATGTCATGATGAACCGTAGCAAGTACCTACATTCATGTATGTTTCAGCTGCTGAATAACTGCATGTTCGAGTTTCTGAGAGTTCTAAGTATCACTATTAATAGCGTGAGCAACACTAGTTAAGTAGAGTTTATAGTTAAGTAACGTCCCACCCTTACAGACTAGTTAAGAGGAGGGTTGGGTCGTTACATGATCCACGCGGGCGACTCAGGAGGCTTGGAGGCACCTTGGATGGTGATTAAGGCGCCTCCAGCAGTGTATAAAAGGGGTTCTCAAGGCAGCAGTCAGATTAACGAATTCTAAGTGCTACTACTACAACGTGCTGCTCCTAAAGACGCCCTGAAGTGATGTTACAAGTCCCCGATGACCCGGAGCTCCGAGATTTCGATTCTGTCGTCGGTAAAATTATTTTTATTAATTGCACTTATTGTAACACATAATTGTACTCTCTTTACGTGATATAGTTGTTGCCCACAGAAAGTGATCAACGATCGCGGGCCTTAGAGTAGGAGTCGCCCTAGGCTCCAAACCAAGTAAATCTTGGTCTTCTCTGTGTGATTATTTTGTTCTCTTCTTTTCTGTTTATGCTGCAACTACTCGATACATTTTTACGATTCCAAAACTGAGTGAAATAGCCACGAGCGCTATTCACCCCCCCCCCCTCTAGCGCTTTCGATCCAACAATACTAACTATAAATAAAATATTAGGTTGACTTGCAGTTAAGTACAGTAGACTACCTATGGCACTCCTATAATATTTTAAGTCAATTGGTTTTCCATTAGGGTCATCATCTAGGATTGTGTTAACTACCATAGGTGTTTTTATTTCTTTAGTATTTTTCATTCTAAATTTTTAAAGTTATTCTTTAATATATTTTTGTTGATAAATGTAATTACCTTCATGTATTTGTTTGATTTGTAATCCTAAAAAATAAGTTAATTTACCCACCAAACTCATTTCAAATTCTTGTTCCATTAGGGTTACAAATTCTTGTAAAAATTCTGAGTTGGTTGATCCAAAGACTATGTCGTCTACATAAACTTGGGCTATAAAGATACCCTCTTTGATTGATTTGACAAATAGAGTTGGGTCAATTTGACCTTGGTTTAACCCTTTGGATATTAGGCAAGAGGTCAACCTTTCATACCATGCCCTAGGTTCTTGCTTAAGTTCGTACAAGGCTTTCTTTAGTTTAAAGTCATAGTCAGGATGGTTTAAGCTTTCAAACCCAGGTGGCTGACCTACATAGACTTCTTCTTTTATTAGTCCATTTAGAAAGGCAGATTTGACATCCATTTGATATAATTTGAATCCTTAATGGGCTACATAGCTAAGTAGCATTCTAATGGACTCAAGTCTGGCTACGGGGGCATATGTTTCGTCATAGTCAAGTCCCTTTACTTGACTAAATCCTTTAGAAACTAACCTAGCTTTATTCCTAATAATTTCCCCAGTTTTACTTAATTTATTTCCAAACACCCATTTTATTTCTATTATCTTTTTACTTTTGGGTGGTGGTACTAAGTCTCAAACTTCATTTCTTTCAAATTGGGCTAGTTTTTCTTGCATAGCTATGATTCAATCTGGGTCAAGTAAAGATTCAACTATGGTTTTGGGTTCAATTCTTGAAACTAGAGATATTTAACTTAGGTTTCTAAAGGATGACCTAGTCTGAACCCTTAGATCTGGATCACCAATTATTTGATCAATTAGATGATTTGGGTTAACTCTTATGGTTCTAGAAGGTTGATTCACTTGAGGTTGATCTTCCTCTTCGTGATTTGAATATTCACTAGCCCCCTCTTGATTGTGTTGGTCCCTTTGGAGGTCGGCGAAAAGGGAGGGGTGAATTGCCCTAAAAAAAATAAACCAACCCTTTCTCGGCTTATAACTAAATAAAGAACACTTGTAAATAAAAAATAAAGAGACTAATTAAAAGAAAGCAGACACAAAGGAGTTACTTGATTTACAATCAGAAGATTGCTAATCTAAGGAGAATATGGCGAACTATCTGAAGATCTCCATTGGGCGGAGTAGCCTCTTACAGAGTTAATAGCACAGATAGAAAAGTATAGCACAGAGAATTAGATTACAAGTGAATTGGTTTAATTGTGAAAATCAGCGCTCTATTTATAGCACTGTTCGAGGCACCTGGAAGGTTCCGGCCACCCTGGGGGATAAAATTTTATCCCTTTCGCACGGATTATGGTTTGACCACAATCTGAATAAAAACTCGGTCCGGGGGCCCAGAAGAGTTCCAGGCGCCCCGGAATGGTTCAGGGTGCCCGGACCCCAAAGTCAACCCCGGTTGACTTTTTCCATCTGAGACCTTTGCTCCAATTCAGCTCACCTCGGTTTGGGTCTTTCGCTCCGGCTATGTTAGCTTGGGTTATCTCGGCCATCCGGAATAGGACACACTCGAACCCAACTTTCGGCCTTCTCCTCAAGCATCCTTCCTCCTCGATTTCTCATCCCTCAAACGTCGCGTATGTTCTTCTCATCCACCGGTGTACTCTTCCATGGCATCTTGTCCCTCAAATGCACCGAACCCGTCGGCTCTCTCCCCGTGTCATCCTTCTCGCTAGCCGCGTCTTCCGCTCGACTTCCTATGCTTCTAAGAACCTAACTTAACTTGTTTAATCACATCAAAACACCTTGGGGTTCCAACAATCTCCCCCTTTTTGATGTGAGCAACCCAAGTTAAGCTAAGGTAAAACAAACATAATGTAGACACAAATAATTTTGCAAATAAGTGTAAGTAAGATTTTTTAATGAAAAAATTTGAATACACCTCCCCCTAGACTTAACATTCTTCTCCCCCTTTGATCACATAAAAAAAATGAGGTTCTTTAACAAATCTAAGGTTAATTAAAAAAATTTTAAAAAGAATTTTTAAAAGAATTTTTTAAGTGTTAAAACAAAATCTAAGTATGAAAATTTCTAAGTAAAAAGAAATTTAATTTTCTATGTTAAACTTAACATTTTGTGCAACGAAATAACATATTTTAACAGAAATAATATTGGATTTTTCTAATTGAAACTTTTAGAAGAAATTTTAATAAGTGCTAAGAGTTGCAAAAAGTTTCTAAGTAAAAAAAATTTCTAAGTTAAAGATAATTTTTAAAAAATGAGAAAATTTCTCTAAGTTTTTGCAAACATAAATATTTTTGAGAATTGTCTAAAACAAATTGAGTAACTCTTTAAAGCATTTCAAATTAATGCATTTTTTGTTAATCAATTAAACTTTTTATTTCGATACTTGGCTTCCATGCAGTGGCGAGGCACTAGGCTTTCTTGGTTATTGGAGCAACAAATACTTTCTAGACAAAGCCTTATAAAGAAATTAAATGTTTTATTTTCTTGCTGAAAATGCTAAGTCTAATTTTAAATTTAAATTAAACAGATTTTTAGAACCCTACAGGGTTAATCAGGTATTTTTTTTAGGAATATAAGCCTTTGATATTTTTCTAATTTGACTTTTGTGAAACCTATAGTACCAGTTTAATCCTCTATAATTTCTAAAAGAAGAAATATTTGAACAAACAAAATTTTTCAAGTTTTCTATTTCTTCTTTTAATTTATCATTTTCAAGTTTAACTTTTTCAAAGTCTTCTATTAGACAAGATTTTGCCAAAATTCTTTTTATTTATAAACTTTCATTTTTTTAATTCGGTATTTTTTACTTTTTAACTTGAACATGATTTTGCCATAGACTTAATTCTAAAATAAAGCTGATCAGGAGGTAAGAGGCATACCTCACTTACCATATCAAACTTGAGGCCTGACTCTCCCCTTGTTTCGCTGCATTCAATGTACTTTGCCCTTCATAGCTCGCCATCAGTGCTAGTCCAGCATATACTTGTACTTCAGATTCAAATGATGAAGTGTCGTCCCAAGTAGCTTTTAGATTCTTGTGCTCCTTAGGTATCTAGACTTTATTTTTCTTGAGTTCTGGACAATCCTCTTTTAAGTGTCCTTCCTTTTGACACTGGTAGCAACGAACCCTTCTTATATTTCTCAGATTCTTCTTATTCTGCATTTCTTTAAATTTATTAGATTGAAAGAATTTTTTAAAATTCCTTATCATATACGCTTCTTGATCTTCTTCTGAGTCTCACTCGGGTTCATCCTTCTTGATTGCATTTAGCGCCATAATCTGGCTTGATTCCTTTGTTGTCCCTGCACATCTGGTTTCATGTAATTCAAGAGTAGAAAATAATTCCTCTAGGGTACATACCTCCAGGTCCTTTGAAATGTAGTAGGCGTCGATTATTGAGGTTCATTCCAAAGTTCTGGGAAAGGTGTTGAGTGCGTAGCGTATGGTGTCCTGGTTGGTTACCGTTTCACCAAGGTTCTCGAGTTCGGTAATTAACTCTTTTACCTTTGCATGTAGATCAGCTACTTTCTCACCTCTTTCGAGATGGATGTTCGTCAGTTTGTTCCAAAGTATATCTCTTCTTGCGAGCTTGGCTTCGGATGTGCTTTCATGGAGTTCTAAGAATTTTTCCCAGAGTTCTTTGGCCGACGAGTAGCTTCCAATGCGGTTGACTTCTTGAGGCGGCAGCACGCTCAGCAAGTGATACTCCGCTCGATTATTCGCTACGGAATCATTTTGCTCCTTCTTCGTCCAAAGACTGTCTTCTTTTTCTTCTCCATTTTGATTCATCAGAGCTACAAAACCATATTTTATTATTAAACAAATTTCGAAATCAGTTTCCAGAAATACCTCCATACGATGTTTCCTATGTGCGAAATCTCTCTCGAATTTTGGTGGAACGATGCTTGGTCCGGCCATTGGTTCCTTTGCTTCGGCCGGTGATTAGTCCTTCTGAAGCATCCTCACTCTAATATCACTTGTTGGTCCCTTTGGAGCCCGACAAGAGGGGAGGGGTGAATTGCCCTAAAAAAAATAAACCAACCCTTTCTCATCTTATAATTAAATAAAGAACACTTGTAAATAAAAAGCAAAGAGACTAATTAAAAGAAAGCAGACACAAAGGAGTTACTTGGTTTGCAATCAGAAGATTGCTAATCCAAGGATAATATGACACACTATCTAAAGATCTCCTTCGGGCGAAGTAGCCTCTTACAGCGTTAACAGCACAGACAGAAAAGTATAGCCCAGAGAATTGGATTACAAGTGAATTGGTTTAACTGTGAAAATCAGTGCTATATTTATAGCACTGTTCGGGGCTCCTGGAAGGGTTCCCGGTGCCCTAGGGGGATAAAATTTTATCTCTTTTGCACGGATCATGGTTTGACTACGATCTAGATAAAAACTCGGTCCGAGCGCTCGGAAGGGTTTCGGGCGCCCGGACCCCCAAAGTCAACTCCGATTGACTTTTTTCATCCGAGACCTCTGCTCCGGTTCAGCTCACCTCAGCCCGAGTCTTCCACTTCGGCTACGCTAGCTTGGGTGATCTTGGCCATCCGAAATAGGGCTCACCTGAACCCAACTTTCGGCCTTCTTCTCGAGCAGCCTTCCTCCCCGATTTCTCGTCCGTCGAACGTCGCATACGTTCTTCTCGTCCACCGGTGTACTATTCCACGGCACCTCATCCCTCAGACGCACCGAGCCCGTCGGCTCTCTCCCCGTGTCGTCCTTCTCTCTAGCCGCATCTTCCGCTCGACTTCCTATACTCCTAAGCTCCTGCACACTTAGACACAAGGGTTAAACCAAACAAGACCTAACTTAACTTGTTTGATCACATCAAAACACCTTGGGGTTTCAACAGATTGTTGTTACCCTGAACAAAATCAATTGGCAGAATCTGGGTTTGATCTAGGTTAGACTCTTCAAATTTTACATTTGAGGTTTCTTCAATTCTTAGTGTAACTTTTATTACATATTCTATAACTTCTACTGTTCAGTGAATATCGTACAAAAATTCTATTTTCTATTTTAGAAGTAAATTTTCCTAAGTGTTCTCTTATGTTTAGTATATAGGGTGGGCACCCACCCTAATTCTTTAAAATATTTGATATTGGATTGTTTATTATAATATATTTCAAATAAGGTTTTATTATGAGTTTTATTTAGTGTGGTTCTATTTTACATATAACAGACTGTACTAACAACTTCTGTCCAAAAGTATTTAGGCAAGTTATATTCATTTAGCATTGTCCTAGAGGGTTCAAGTAGTGTTCTATTTTTTCTTTCTACAATTTCATTTTGTTGAGGTCTTTTAGGACACGAAAATTCATGATGGTACCTGTTTTTAAGACAAAATTGGTTAAAGTTATGATTTTTAAATTCACCTCCGTTCTCACTCCTAATTCTTTTAATTTTTAGGTGTTTTTCATTTTCAACTTACTTGCAAAAATTTGTAAAGATTTTAAATGTTTCATCTTTATTTTTTAAGAATTTTACCCAGGTGAATCTAAAATAGTCGTTTATTATTACTAGACAATTAATATAAGCTTCCATTTATTGATTTGATCCCATGGGAGTCAAATAAGTTTAAGTGTAAAAGTTCTAATGTTTTAAGTTGATTAATTGGTTTGTGAGTAGATTTTGTTTGTTTTCCTTGTTGACAAGCATTACAGATTGTTGAGTCTAAGTTAGATAATTTTGGTAATCCTCTAATTAATCCATTTAATTTGCTTATATTTTTGAAATTAGTGTGTAACATTCTTCTATGTCATAACCAGATTTCTTCTTTTTGTGTTAAGTAACACTTAAATAAAGAAGTAGTTATGTTAATTGCATAGATGTTGTCTTGTCTAAACCCTTTTAGACTTATAGTAGGGTTATCTAAGTACTTGATTGAGTAATCGAAAGATAAAAACCTAACCTTATATCTAGTGTCACATAATTGACTAAACTAAGATGATTGTACTTGAAATTTTCAACAAGTAATACTTTTGTAATAATAAAGTCAATTTTAAGTTCAATATTACCTATACCAATTACCTTGAGTTTGTCGTTGTTCCCAAAGGCAACTGTTCCTAAGCTCTTGTAGATTAGTTGAGTAAATTTGGTGTGATCTTCAGTCATATGTTTAGAGCAACCACAGTCTAAGATCCACTTGGATTCCTACAATAGGTAAGAGTTAAGATTAGTTTGAGTTTAAGTTTTAATTTTACCAAAGATGTTTTCTAAGTTTAATTATTTAGTTAAAAATAATTCTTAATTTAAAATTTTTTCCTTTTTAAAAAAAATAAAATAATTTTTAAAATAAAATATTTTTTATAAGTTAAAAGAATTTTTAAGTTAAAATAATTTTTAAAACAATTTTTAAATTAAACTAATTTTTAAAAGAATTTTTAAGTTAAAAGAATTTTTAAGTTAAAATAATTTTCAAAATAATTTTTAACTTAAAATAATTTTTAAAGGAATTTTTAAGTTAAAATGATTTTTAAAAGAATTTTTAACTTAAAATAATTTTAAAAAATTTTAAGTTAAAATAATTTTTAAGAAAATTTTTAAATTTTTTTTAAGAAGTTTTTTAAGTTTTTTTTTTAAAAAAAATTAATTTAAAAGAATTTTTTTAATAAAATTTTAAAATTAAAATATATTTTTTAAAATAAAATTTTTAAAGTTAAAATAATAAATTTAAAAAGTTAAATTAATTTTAAAATAAAATTGTTAAAGTTAATATAATTTTTGAAAATAAATTTTTTAAAGTTAGCATAAATTTTTAAAGTTAACATAATTTTTTTAAGAAAATTTTAAAAAGTTAAAATAAATTCAATTCGATTCGATTCGATTCATTTTCATTTTCATTTCGATTCATTTTCATTTCGATTCTATTCGATTTGATTCGATTCAATTCGATTAGATTTAATTTAATTTAATTTTAATTTAATTTACATTTGTTCCTTAGTTATCTCACCCGTTCTAAATTTTCAATCAGAGAATCCTATAATTTTTGTAAGATGAGTTAAATTCATTTACAGGATTTAGTTTAACTTTGTGTTAGATTCAGGTTTAGCTTTAGGTTCAGCAAATAGACATTATTTGGATAAACTTCTGAGCTATGGTGAGTCACCTGGACATCATTAGAGTAACCATGCCTTCGAGGTTTTCCAAATACTCCTATCCATTGAACTTAGTACAAAACCTTGGTCTAACTAGTTAGGATTCGTAAGGGGTAACTTTGGTTAGTTCCACTAAGTCAAATGCACTAGGTCGAAGTCATATCTTCCTAGACATGCATAGACAGAGTTTCTCTAACGTAATATCATCCAAAACTTCACCAGTACCGTAGTTCAAGTTAAACCTTTGTCCCTTTTTAACTAGTCCTAATTACCCTGCCGGGTAGGTTAGTTTTGGATGTGCCAGGTATTCTGGAGCCTCCCCCTGAATTATTGATCTATATTTTTAAGTTTTAGTTTTGGATTTATGTCGATTACTTTTATAATTGAAATTGACTTGATGATAGTCTGATGTTGGATAGGTTCTAAAATAGTTTGATTTTGGTTTAGTTGGTCTAGATTTGTGTTTTAGCTTTTGATTTGGTTTATCTGATTTTACATAATATCTTTTATCTTTGGGTACATAATATTGGTTAATACTTATTTGCGTGGTTAAGGACCTTTCGGAACCCAAGCTTTATTTGTTGTTTGTGTTGTGTTATTAGTGATATAAATGATTTATTTGAATTTTACTTGTATCCAAGTCTAGATTTAATGTAAACAGCCTTTTGACTATTCAAGATAAGATCTAATTTTTTAGATCTAGTTATAAATTTTTCAAAAATCCCTTTTAGTTTTCTAATTTCATCTTTTAGTGTTGAATTTTCCTCCTCAAGTGTTAGAACTTGATTTAGATTTGATTTTTCAATTTATTCCTTGAGTTGTTGGTTTTCCTCAAGGAGTATTTTATTTTGATTTTCTTGTTCAGTTAATTTTCTATTCAAACATGAAATAACCTTAAAAAACTTTTTACTTAAATAAAAATTTACCTCATTGGGACCTTTGAAAACTAGCATGGACTCGTGGCTCGATTCGAGTTCGAACCCGTCTTCCAATTCGTCCTTCGATTCTAATTCGCGAGCCATCAGCGCGAGGTGGCTTTGGTGTTTCTGCTCTTCAGCTTCTGATTCCTCTGAAGATTAATCATCCCAGGTCGCTTTGAGTGCATTCTTCTTGATTGTCTTTGACTTGTCGTTCTTCAATTTTGGGCACTCATTCTTTTAGTGACCCTTCTTATTGCATCCAAAGCAGGTCACGTTTCTTAGTTCAGATGTAGAGTTGATCTTCTGTAGGTCTTTTCTACTGAAGTTCTTCTTTCTCCTGGTGAACATCTTTCTTACCAAGTTCACCAGGTACTCTTCATCTTCTGAATCTTGGTCAGACTCATCTTCAGGTTCAGACTTAGTCTTTGTCTTTTCCTTAGAGGAACCTACAAACAGAGCGATACCTTTCTTAGTTTTGATATTAGTTTGCTCGCGTAGCTCAAGTTCACAAAACAGTTCATCTAACTTTAACTTAGAAAGGTTCTTTGAAATCTTATAGGCATCCACGATGGATGCCCACAATGTATTTCGAGGAAATGCATTTAGAGAGTACTTGATTAAATCGCGGTTCTCCATTTGGTGGTCGATAGCATGAAGTCCGTTGAGGATGTCTTTGATCCTCACGTAGAGCTGACTTGCCATTTCTCTTTCCTACATTTTAATATTAAATAATTTATTTAAAAGAAGGTCTCGTTTGGTTACCTTGGCTTTGCTGGTTCCCTCGTGTAGTTCGACGAGCTTGTCCTATAGTTCTTTTGCGTTTTGGTGTGGTCCCACTCGGTTCAACTCTTCCTTCGTCAACCCACATTGTAGTGTGTTGAGGGCTTTGAAATCTGTCTGGGCTTTCTTCTTCATGTCCGGATTCCACTATTCTGAGTCAAATGGATTTCCAAAGTTGTCGGCAGGAGCCTTGTAGTCTCTGGTGATGCTAAACCACTGGTGGAAGTCGTTCTTCATATAGACCTCCATTCACTTCTTCCAGTAGGGGAAGTCGTCACCATTGAATAGAGGGGGACGAACTATGTTGAAACCTTCAATCTAAGACATTGATCTTGCACACAAGGAAACAAGAACAAAAATCCCAAGACTTGGTCTTGGATTAGCAGTGCGGGAGAAAAAGAAAATTTAAGACTGAATTGGTGTTACACCAATTCAGTTTAATTTACTACGAAAAAAATTCCAAAAAGGTAACGATACCAGTTTGGATTGTATTGAAAAACTTAAAGCCGAAAAAAAATGAAAATGAATTTCACCCCTTCTGTTTGATTGGTGGTTGTACCAAATCATAGCGGTACCTGCTCTGATACCACTTGTTGGATCGTGGAAGTCGCTAGAGGGGGGTGAATAACGATCAAAAAATTTGAATCAAGTACGCAGCAAAAAAAAAATAAATGACACAATGCTAACACAAACCAAGTTTACTTGGTTCGGAGCCTTTGTCGACTCCTACTCCAAGGCCTGCACTCGTTGAGTGCTTTCGTTGGGCAATTCACTAGCAGTTCGCAAAAGATTACAGAATTAAGTACAAGAATTCTTTAAAGGAAATACCGACAACAATTGAAAATAAACTTGAGCCGCAAGTTGTCGGAGAAGCTTTGCAGCGTAGCAAGAGTGTCTTGGAAGCAGCACGCATGAGAGAAATCATGGAAAAAAGTTGTAGTGCTCAGCTCCGGAAGTAGGCTTCTTTTATATGAGTACTCCGAGCGCCCGGACCGTGACGTTGGCCCGGCCAATCAGAGCGCTCCATGTCTACGAGGAGATAGAATTTACTTTCCGGGCGCCTGGAGTTCGAGCGTCCGGACCACCATTTTTCAGAAAACTCATTTTCCTGCAAGAAAATGTTAGTCCAAGGCAAAATAAAAATTATACTACCCTACAAAACAAAGTGTTATTTCAATTACAGTCAAGAGTAGATTGAGTAGTTAGATTCTATCTCATTGAGACCAGAATCTAGTCACAATCTAAACTTAGACTTTCAAAATAGATCTAAGTTGGATCGATGCCTAAGTTCCCTAACCGAGAATGCGTCCTCACCAAGTCACTCCCCTCCAATGACTTACCTTAACTTACCTGCCAGATATCCGTTCAGCTAATCGATTTGTCTGGACTTCGTGCCAACTATCAGATCAGCTCGTCGACCGCTGGACTTCGTGCCAGACATCCGATCAGCCCGTCAACCTGTCTAGACTTCATGCTAGCTATCCAGTCGGGTCGTCGACCTAGCTGGGCTTCATGCCAGCAATCCGGTCGGCTCATCGACCTAGCTGGCCTTCTCCTGCACACTTGATCAAGGTGTTAGATCACAACGAAACTAACTTAAACTTACTTTGTCATTCATCAAAACCTGAGTTAGGCCGTTAGTACTAACCGCACCAGCACCTGCTTCCACTGCGGTGAGACCGGACATTGGAAGAGGAACTGCAAGGTAGACCTAGAGAAACTGAAACGGAAGAGAAGTGAGACTTCTGCCTCAGGTATATATATTATAGAAGTCAATCTATCTATTTCTTCTTCATGGGTATTGGATACTGGATGTGCATCTCACATTTATACTAATGTGCTGGGGTTGAGAAATAATAGAGCATTGATAAAAAGCAAAGTGGACCTACAAGTAGGCAATGGTGTAAGAGTTGATGTTGTCGCTGTAGGAATATATTCCTTATCTTTGCCCACTGGGCTTGTTTTAGAACTAGAAGAGTGTTGTTATGTGTCTACTTTAACTAAGAATATTATGTCTATTTCTTGTTTAGACAAGAAGGTTTTTTCATTTATAATAAAGGACAAATGTTGTTCCATTTATTTAAATGATATGTTCTACTGTAGTACACCTCTAATAAATGGACTCTATGTTCTAGACTTTGAAAACTCAATCTGTAACATAATCACCAAACGATTCAAGTCTAACAATTTGAACCAAACATATCTCTGGCATTGTCGCTTGGGTCACATAAATGAGAGTCGCATATCCTAACTCCATAAAGATGGAGTTTTGGACTCATTTGATTTTGAATAATATGAGGCATGCGAATCTTGTCTTCAAGGCAAGATGACAAAGACTCCATTTAGTGGGCATAGCGAAAGAGCAAATGACTTGTTAGGACTCATACATACAGATGTATATGGCCCTTTCAGAATAGCAACTAGAAGAGGCTACCATTAGTTCATTACTTTTACTGATGATTTCAGTAGGTATAGCTACGTGTATCTGATAAGACACATGTCAGAATCCTTTGAAAAGTTCAAAGAATTCAAGAATGAAGTACAAAAGCAACTTGGAAAGAGTATTAAGATACTTCGATCAGTTTGAGGTAGGGAATACCCCAAGAGTTTCATGACCATCTCATTGAGTGTGGGATCATATCTCAACTCACTCTACCTGGAATACCACAATAGAATGGTGTATCAAAAAGGAGAAATTGTACTTTATTAGATATGGTACGTTTGATGATGAGTCATACAGATCTTCCTACTTCCTTCTGAGGATATGCTCTAGAGACGACTGCTTTCACATTTAACCGCATTCTATCTAAGGTTGTCTTAAAGACACCATATATGATATAGACTAGGAAGAGTCCGAAGATGTCTTTCATGAATATTTGGGGTTGTGAGGCTTACATTTGATGACAAGTCTCAGATAAACTAAGACCCAAATCAGACAAGTGTTATTTTATAGGATATTCCAACGAAACAAAGGGATACCACTTTTATAATCCCACACAATGCAAGGTGTTTATTGTCATGTCTTTCTAGAAAGAGAATTTGTTTCTAGAAAAATTAGTGGGAGTAAAGTCGATCTTGAAGAAATTTAAGATACACAAACTAGCACTAACACCTTGATGGAAACTAAACAAGAACCACAAGATGTTATGGATCATGATGTTGTTACACCACAAGAAGTTGTAGAGCAACAACCTATTCAAGAAGCACAAGCTCTACGCAGATCTGATAGGACCCGTCATCAACCTGAGAGATATTCTTTTCTCTTATCTGACAATGGTGATGTAGTGCTAGTTGGTCTCAACGAGCCTACATCTTATCAAGAAGCTGTACAGGGCCCAAATTCTGAGAAATAGCTAGAGTCCATGAGATCTAAAATGGAATCCAAGTACACTAACCAAGTATGGACTTTGGTTGATCCACCTGAAGGGATCAAACCCATTGGGTGTAAGTGGTTTTTCAAAGTGAAGACTGACATGGATGGGCATGTGCATACCTATAAAGGTATATTGGTGGCTAAAGGATTCAAGTAAATTCATGGTATAGACTATGATCAAACTTTTTCACCAGTTACGATGCTCATGTCCATTCAGATCATGCTTACTATTGTTTCTTACTATGATTATGAGATTTGGCAGATGGATGTCAAAACCATATTTCTTAATGGAAATCTACTCAAGGATGTGTATATGACACAACCTGAGGGTTTTGTAGATCTAGATCATGCTGGAAAGGTATGTAAGTTGCAACAATCTATATATGGATTAAAGCAAGCTTCTTGAAGTTGGAATCTTCGATTCGATGATGCGATCAAAGCGTTTGGTTTCATTAAGAATGAAGATAAACCTTGTGTCTACAAGAAGGTTAGTGGAAATACAGTCATCTTTCTCATATTGTATGTAGATAACATACTTCTCATTGGAAATGATATCCCTACTCTTTAGTCAATGAAGACTTGGCTTGGGAATTATTTTTCAATGAAGGACTTAGGTGAAGCAGCCTACCTTTTAGGCATCAAGATCTATAGAGATAGATCTAAGTGATTGCTTGGTCTAAGTCAGAGTATATACATTGATAAGGTGCTTAAACGTTTTGTCATGTAGAATTCCAAGAATGGATTCTTGCCGATGTCACATGGTGTGAGTCTTTCGAAGACTCAATGCTCCTCTTCTAAGGAAGAAAGGGACCGCATGGATCAGATTCCTTATGCTTCTACTATAGGGTCTATCATGTAAGCCATACTTTGTACTCACCCAGATGTCTCATATGCATTGAGCATGATGAGAAGATACCAGTCAGATCTAGGTGAAGGTCACTGGACAGCAATCAAGAATATTCTTAAGTACTTGAGAAGAACTCAAGATTATTTCTTGATTTTTTTAAGGTGGTGAAGAGCTTGTTTTAAAGAGTTACACCGATGCTAGCTTCCAAACCGACCAGAATGATTTTAGATCGCAATCAGGGTATGTATTTTGTCTAAATAGTGGTGCTGTGGGTTGGAAGAGTTCAAAGTAGGATACAGTCACTGATTCTACAATAGAGGCCGAGTATATTGCTACTTCAGTTGCAGTAAAAGAGATTGTTTGGATTAGGAAGTTTATTGCAGAGCTTGGTGTTATTCCTAGTATAACGAACCCAATAGACCTCTATTATGATAACAATGTGGTTATTGCACAGGGTAAGCAACCTCTCTCTTATCAGAGATTCAAATACATACTACAATATTTCCATCTCATTCGAGAGATCATCGATAGAGGAGATGTGAGGATATGCAGAGTACCGATCGATGCTAATCTTGTGGATCCTTTGACCAAGGCTTTGGCACAAAGAAAGCATGGTGGTCACACTAGGTCAATGGGTATTCGATATCTCAGTGATTGACACTAGTGCTAGTAGGAGATTGTTAGTAATAGCCCTAGTATCAATTATGAGATGATTGTAAAGGACTCATTTTTGTATCATATTTCATTATTAATAAAACGACAAAGTTGATTATATATTTATTTCAGTTCAGTGTTGATTGAATTAATATAATAATATCCTTGGGTAGTAGGTTCTTATCTATAGTATATCAATTGGTTAAATTAATAGTGAGATTGTAGATATTCATAAAACACTACTCTTAACTATTCCTAGTCAAGCATTAATATACAGGGACAATATTAATGCATTGAGACTAGCATGTAGGTCAATGGATGACTTAATCTCACAAGTCATGGATATGAGATATCAGGTTGACACATGGGTATGTATTAGAGAATATATACTGAATGACCCGCCATGAAAATATTTCATGGATCATTATATGAGTGTCATAAACATTCTCATGTGACTATTGGTATGAATAGTTCTTAGACTTGAAGTCACTACGGTTCCCTACACAAGGAGTTGTGTACTTTGGTATCGACAAACGTCACCTGTAACAAGGTGGATAGTAAAGTCGATCATTGGGTATGGAATGAATTATGTAGAGGGATGTGAGTGATGTAGATGGGATCTATCCCTTCCATATGACGGAAGTGATATCTGTGGACCCCTTAATTAGTAGGACACAAGAAAGTATGGTCATGCGCAAATGAGTCAATATGAGATATTGATCTTATTTGATTGAGTGTGTCTACTTAGAGATCAAGAAACACAAAGGTTGATAAGAGGATGACATGGCCTATGCCTCATTAATCAATCTAGATATCAAGGATAGAGGGACTAACTCATACAAGATAATAGCCACGGAAAGGTTAAGTCGGATCTCAACATTCTCATCACTTAGGTAGCAATGATGTCTTGCTAGATGTCACTCATTACTTATGTATCTAAATGTTGATTTGGATACATTGCCAATGTTAGGAGAACCTATTGGATCACAGACAAAGAACAAGTTAATTTGGAGATGAATTCATATGATGGATCATTGGATTAAATCTAATCCAAATTAGACTCATTGAGTTAGACTCAATTTGATCCAATTATTGGATTGAGTCTAATTTGAATTAGATTCATGGAGCCAATTGGGATTGATGTTTATGGAGCCAATTTAGATTGATATGGTTCATTGAGTTAGACTCATTGGGTGAACTTGAATTCACCAAGGAAGATGAATAGTCACCAAGGAAGATAAATAGTCAATTTTGAACCATTGGATTGAATGGTCAATTTTGAGTCATTGGATTGGAAGATGAAAGGGCAAAACCCTTTGGTATTCATGATATGGATATAAATATGATTTATGGATGATAAATTTCATAAGATGAAAAACTTTTCTTCTACTACTTCCTTCTTCCTCATCTTGGCTGAAAATCAACCTTGTGGTTGCTAGCACAACCAAAGGTTCTTTCTTTCTCCACTTTGTGAGTTTGTGAGACAAACACGAAGCGTGTTCGTGTGGATACCATTAGAGGCGTAAACGCCTGATCGTGCTGAGATCCCAGTTGTCAGGAGATCATATGCATGCACCAAAGGTATAACTATCATGAAACTTAGTATAGGATGCTTGTTTATTTTTCCCTTCGCACGGATCCTCTTGATAAGGAACTAGATGTTTTTCGCTATGTTTTCACGTGTTTAGCATCCTAGTTCCTTACAAGCAGCACAAGGTGCTCATACATGGTCCAGGTGCTTGGATGGTGATTGTTGCGTTCTACTCAGAATTCCGTTATGTTTCCCCTGTACAAAATTTGTACAAGCACAGAACTTTTCCTAGAAACCCATGTGCTTTTCAGGAGTTAACTTGGATTGCAAACGAAACTTAACATTATTAATCCAAGTTCAACCCATGTGTTCATTAGAAGTAAAATCATATTACAGAAGTTGATTAAATATCTATTTGAAGGATTGGCTTCCAGGTCGTTGACGAGGCACTCGGCCTTCTTGGGTATGGGATCATCCACCACTTCCTAAACAAAGCCTTTCAAAGAAATTGAATATTTAAACTCCTTATAGTAATCTTAGGTTTAACTAAAAAGACCTCAATTGAAGCACAAAATCGCTAGCCTCTTGTGTTGGTATTTCAGGATCCATACAAAGAAAAACTAAACTAGTATGCAGTAGAAATAATTAACTAGTTATACCTTTCTTTGTAACTTAAAGACCTCTTGATCTTCTGTTGTATTCCTCTCCTCTTCTTGGACGTCATGTGGGCAATGATCTACCAAGACAAAGACACTCGACCTTCTCCTTCCTTTCCAAACTTTCGGCCACCAAAGAATATAAAGTGAAGAGGCGCCTCCTTCTTCTTCTTCTCCTCCAAGCAACCGGCCACCAAGTGCTTCTTCTCTTCTTCTTCTTCTCCTTCAAGCTGTGACCACCAAGGTGAGATGGGCACCGGCCCTAGAGGGAAGAAAGGGAAGAAGTGGGGCGCCGACTTAAAGAGAGATAGAGAGAAGAAGAGGTCGGCCACCAAAGAGAATAAAAGAGAGAGAACTTAGGTTGTCTTTGGGCACCACCCTCCTCCTCTTTTATATTCTTTGCTAGCGGCAAAAAAAAGGAAAGTTTTAATAAAATTTTCCTTTTATTTCTATTGTGGATGGTTTACAAAAAAAAAAAAAGATTTTAACAAAATTAAAATCTCTCTTTTAAACCATTGTAAATAGTTATAAAAGGAAAGATAACAAAATTTTATTTTAAACAAAATATTCCTTTTATTCCTATAATGGTTGTTTACAAAAAAGGAAAGATTTTAACAAAATTAAAATCTCTCTTTTAAACCATTATAGATAACCATAAAAGTAAAGTTTTTAACAAAATATTATTTTAAATAAAAACTTCCTTTTCTCTTCTTTTATGATATGGCCGACCCCTTACTTGGACACCAAGCAATGCTTGGCCGGCCCACATCTTGGGCACCAAGCAAGGCTTGGCCGGCCCACATCTTGGGTACCAAGCAAGGCTTGGCCGGCCCCTTGCTTGGGCACCAAGAAAGGATGTGGTCGACCCCTTTCTTGGGTAGGAAGGATAATCAAAATGGGTGAATGCGAGGCTTTATAGAGGCTACAACAGGGACTTAGAGGAGGAATTGGTTTTGGCCTCCTGATGAGCTTGAGCTTCCTGTGTTCGACCTGAACACCTAACTCAAGTTCATCAATAATAACTCATACCACTAAAGAGTTATTATTGAACTACCACACCAATCCCATATTACATTATGGGCTCCTTCTTATCATGTGTGTGTTAATCTCCCTGTGTTTAAGATATCGAATATCCATTATTTAATGAGTTACTGACAACTCACTTAATTAGCATCTACCTCCAAGAGTAGTACCACTTAACTTCATTGTCATGTTGGACTAAGTCCACCTACAGGGTTTACATGACAATCCTTATGAGCTCCTCAAGGGGACATCATCAACCTATATAACTAGGACACAGTTTCCTTCTATAATCAACAACACACCATATAAATAATATTATTTCCTAACTTATCGGGCCTATTGATTTAACAAATAAATCTCACCCTTTGATAAATTAAAAAAATAAATACTAAGTACATGTGCTTGTTATTATATCGGGATTAAAAGTACGCACATCCATAATAACAGAGATTTTGTTCTTTTATGCAGTCAGTATAAAAGGAACAACCTCAAATGGTCATGCTCAATGCACACATAGTGTACTAGTATAATTTTATAATAAGATAAACTAATACCAAATTACACTACAACTATTCCAATGGTTTATCCCAATTCATCTTGGTTGTGAGCTACTATTTATAATTTATAAGAAACTGATAACATGATCTTCTATATGACACCAAACACCATGTTATCTATAATATAAATTAAATGGGCAACTACATTTAACTAAATGCAAACATTTGACCAATGTGATTCTCATTTCAAAATAAATGTTCATACAAAAAGCTAGGCTTTTAGTATACATCCTAACAGGTGATAATGTTTTATCATCATTCCATTCTAGCCGTTGCGAGCAGATAAAGCGTACAGTTGGGGGAGCTCGGAGCAGGTTCAAGCACCCGAAGTTACCACATCAGTAAATAGTTAGTTTCAACCAGTGGGCTATAAATAGAACCCTAGTCCTCTCATTCGAGAAACACTTGTTCTGTACTCGAAATATTCATTCTGTTCTTTATTATTTAAGCTATCAACGCCCTGTACGAGGCTTCTCCACCTTCGACTTGTGTCGAAGAAGGAGTCTATTAAACACGCTTCATTTGCCTTAGATTAGCAATCTCCCCAATTGTAACCAAGTAAATATCGGTAGTCTCTTACTCTTTTATAAGTATTTCTTTTCTTTTTTAAAGTGTTTATATAACTAACATTGAAAGAGAGAGAATGATAGATTCGTCTTAATTCATGGCTATTCACCCCCTCTCTAGTCGGCCGCTAAGGGACCAACAATTGGTACCAGAGCAAGGTTGTTTTAGAAGGACTGACCACTGATTGAAGCAAAGAAGAAGATGGCCAGAGCTAGCATTCACCTGCCTAAGTTTGAGGGGGACTTCGCTCACTAAATAAAAAAATGGAGGTATTTTTAAAACTGATTTTGATATATTGCTAATATTAAAATATGGTTTTGTGGAACCTTGTGATAACACAACGATGTAAAAGAAGAAGATAACTGGACCAAGAAGGAACGAGAAGAATTCATGGCCAATGAAAAATCAGAGTTCCACCTGTCGGACTGATCAATCTCGGTGAAGCAGTAACCAACTAGGACTCAGTCCGTTATGTACTCAACGCCTTACCCAAAACTTCAGAGTAGACCTCGATCATAGACGCATATTATATATCAAAAGATCTAGAGGTAAGTACGCTAGAAGATCTTTTTTCAACATTAGAATTATATGAATCTAGATGTGCAGGTACAAGAAAAGAGTCAAGTCAAAACCTGGCACTAAGAGCCAACAAGAAGGAGAAACCTGAGTCAGACTCAGATCTTGATGCAAACCAAGAAGCATATATGGTAAGAAAATTCAAAAAAAATTTTAGATCAAACAAATTTAATGAGATGGAGGCCAAGAAAAATCCAAGAAGAAAAAAATAAGTTTGATGCTACAATTGTCATGAAGAAGAGCACATCAAGGATGATTGCCCAGATCTCAAGAAGGAGAAAGACAAAAGGCCAAGGTGATATAAGCACAAGAATCTCATGGCCACCTGGGATGAAAGTTCTTCATCCAAATCTGAAATAGAAGCATATGTTGGACTGACACTGATGGCTTGTCACGAAGAACCTGTTGGGGTTGAAAGGTTGCAAACATAGTCCCACATTGAAAACACATGGGAAAGATTATGGGTTTATAAGAGAAAGATATCTCCATTGGTATGAGGCCTTTTGGGTAGAGCCTAAGAGTAAAAACATGAGTGCTTAGGCCCAGAGTGGACAATATCATGTAATTATGGAGATATCTAAATTCTTTTTGATCCTATAATTGGTATCAGAGCTCGGACTGCCAGAAGGTTTAAACATCGACTGTGCACAAGAGCTATGGTCTGATTGAGCTATGTGGGCACAATATTGACCTCGAACAAAGAAAGTGGAGACTCCTATGTTCAGATCAAGAGGACCAAACGCCAGGTAGGAAGTCCTAGTTGCAGCTAGGCAAGGAAGTCCTAGTAGGTTGGGTTGACCGAGAGGCAGGAAAGACCTGGTGGGTCGAGGATCGGACGTAGGAAGCCTGTGGTCCTTTGTTTGTGGGGGAGATTGTTGGGATTGCAAGGTTGTAAACATAGTCTCACATTGAAAACACATGGGAAAGATTATAGGTTTATAAGAGAAAGATATCTCCATTGGCATGAGGCCTTTTGGGTAGAGCCTAAGAGTAAAACCATAGGGCTTAGGCCTAGAGTGGACAATATCATGTAATTGTGGAGATATCTAAATTCATTTCGATCCTACAGAACCAAGTAACTCAGAAGCTTACATTGATGAAAGGGGAGTCATATCAAAAGAATGCAGTGATACTTGGGAAGAGTTCAATTTTAGAACTAATATAGTAAGTGAGGTATGTCTCTTTCCTCCTGATCAGTTATATTTAGGAATAAAATCTATGTCTAAAGAAGGAAAATTGAAATAAAAATAACCATAGAAAAATCCTATTTATTAGGAGATTTCGATGAATTGAAAATTGAAAATACTGAGTTAAAAGAAAAATTAGAATAATTGAAAAAGTGTGATGCATGTTCACATATTCATAAACTTAGAAATTTTTAGAGATTAAATTGATATTTCAAATATCACAAGGGTCAAATTATAAAAGTATCAAAAAATACATTCCTAAAAAATATATCATTAATCCAGTAGGTAGGAACCTATATTGGGTTTCAAAATCATGCCTAATTTAAATTTTGCTTTAAATTTAATTGATTTGCTAGACTAGAATTGCTTTATTTAGAAAAATATTTTTCGTGCAAACTTTCATTTATCATTTTTTGTTCAAAATTTTTACAGTGATAAACTAGTAAAATATCTGTTTGGATAATTTATTTTTTTGTAATTTTTTTACCATTAATGATTTTTTTACCAAAATATTAATTTTTAATATTAAAAATTCTCAAAAATTCAATTTTCAAAAACTTATTTTTTCTACAAATACACTTTCTATTTTATAGACTAAAAAAAAATTACAAAAATTTTTGAGCTCAAAATTTATTTTTAAACATTTTTTTAAATATATTTCTTTATATAAAATAATTTATTATTACATATATTAATTTTATTTATTCCTGAAAAATTTAACATTATTTAGGACTATTGTGTTTAACGGTCAATAAAATTTTCAAAATTTTTCATAAATTAAAAATTATTTTAAATTTTTTTATAAAAACTAATTTTTAAATCATAAAAATTCAGATTTTTTAAAAATAATTCCTACAAATTTTCTAAAAAAATGATCATTGTAGCAGTTACCAATTCTTTTTTCAGATTTTTTTCAATAATTACCCCTATTTTTAATATATTCAAAGGAGGAGAAATAAAATTAAGTCTAGAAGGAGGCACAATTTTTTGTATCAATTATTTTAATTTAAAAATTAAATGTACTAAATATAATATTCATTTAGTTTTCTATTTTGGATTAACCCTAACTTTTTGGTTGATTTACATCAAAAAGGAGAAAATTATAAATATCCAGTAATGATTTTGATGTGGTCAACTAAGTTAAGTTAAGCTCTGCGTATTTGATGTCTTACATCTGAGTGTGTAGAGACTTAGGAACGCAAGAAGTCAAGCAGAAGATACAGCGGACGAGAAGGATGGCACAAGAATCAAGTCGGCAGACTTAGTGCATCCGAGGGACGAGAAGTTGCGGAAGAGTATATCGATGGACCGAGAAGGACGCGCATGGCGCTTTCGAGGGACAAGAAGTCGGAACGGAAGACAACTCAAGGAGAAGGACAAAGTTGAGTTCAGGTGAGCTCAACTCTAGATGGCTAGAGGATCACCCGTTCGACCGAAGAAGAAGCCAGACGAGTCAACACAAAGTTGACTAGTCCAAGCGCCCCACCTTGTTGCCGAACAGGCAACCCGTTGCAAAGTCATTAATGTGAATCACTTTCGAGGTCATGTCAGGAGTACTCTGTGCGCCCGGACTTGGTCCAGGTGTCTAGACGGTGATAAAGTTTTATCATCACACCGTTGCGTAACCGTTGTAAGCAGATAAGGCACACAGTTAGGGTGCCCTGCCACATGAGCAAACAACTATTTCCGATCGGTGGGCTATAAATAGAGCTCTAGTCCTCTTCATTCAAGAAACACTTGTTTTGTATTCAAAATATTCATTATGTTCTTTATTCTTTGAGTTGCCAACGTCCTATATGAAGTTTCTCCACCCCCGACTTCTGTCGAAGGAGGAGTCTAGTAGTGCGCTTCATTTTTCTTGGATTAGCAACCTCTCCGGTTGTAACCAAGTAAATATCGATAGTCTCGTACTCTTTTACAAGTATTTCTTTTCTTTTTTTTAAGTGTTTGTATAACTAACATTGAAAGAGAGAGAAAGGTATATTTGTCTTAATTACAGGGCTATTAATGTAACACCCCTAGAAAGCCTAGAAGGGTAATGGGAGTATGAATGAAAAGAGGATGTAAATACTCTATGTTAAATATTAAGATGGATTTAGATGATTAAAACTTTATGAAAGAAAAATAAAGTTGAGAATATAATCATCTATACATGATTTAAAATGTATGGAATTAATGTGGACAAAAGAAAGAAATAAGAGATAATATGTACATGTATGAAATATTTATGCATAATGCATAATATATATGAATTATTATGTGTAAAAGAAAATAAAATGTTAGAAGAGATATTGAACCTTGGATCTCTTGTAGGGAACATGTATAGGATACCAAAGGGGATAGGAGAATTATTAGTAAAGAGAGGAAGGATTAAGTAGTTAAGAATAAGAAAGGATTCTTTCTACTTAAAAAGAAAAAGAAGTAAAAATATGCATAACCAAGTTTTGAACCTTGGTTCTCTTGTGGATGCATGCATGTGTTAACCAATTGGGATAAGAGAGGATATTGTAAGAGGAGAGATAGAAAATTTTATTAAAGGAGAGAAAAGAGAGAGATTAAGAGAGAACTCACAAGGCATATCTCTAGAATATTCCTATCATAAAGAAGAGGAATAAATGGGGAGGATGAATCAAGTCAAATTTCCTCCCCTCATTTTAGTATAAATAGGCATGGAGGGTGACTTCAAATTCATCCTCCACTCCTCTCCCTCTCCTCCTCCCTCTTGTGCCGAGACCCCTCTCTTCTTCTTCTTGTTGCCAAGCAACACAAGAGGAAGGAAGCTCCTCTTCCTCCTCACTCCCTCCCTCTTCTTTCTTCCTTGTTGTTGCCGAGCAACACAAGAGGGAGAAGCTTCTTCTTCCTCCCCTCTCCACCAAAAGACCTAACCACTCCTTTCCCTCCATTGGTGCCGAACCTAGCAAGCAAGAAGAAAGGTCCAAGCAAGTTCTCAATTCTAGGAAACTTAAGCGAAGAAGGTAAGCTTCCCCTCACCTGTGGTACAAGGCTTTTTATATGTTTTTATGTGAAATTTATGTAATGCCATGATATGTGATAGCATATGAAATGCTATACATAATGAGAAGAATGAAATATATGTAAATGCCATGATATGTGATAGCATATGAAATGCTATACATAATAAGAAGAATGAGATTTATGTAAATGCCATGATATGTGATAGCATATGAAATGCTATACATAATGAGAAGAATGAAATATATGTAAATGTCATGATATGTGATAGCATATGAAATGCTATACATAATGAGAAGAATGAAATTATGTGAATGCCATGATATGTAATAGCATATGAAATGCTATACATAATGAGAAGAATGAAAAATGAAATGCATGAAAGATTGTTAAGGATATGATATGATAGTTATGCATGATAAATTACTTTGTATGGTTTGTACCAAGGGTGGGCTCCGTAAACGCCCCGGGGTCGATGGAATAAGACTCGGGCCTCGTCAGTAATGGGCTTCTGATGCCCTAGGTCGATGGAGTAAGACTCGGGCCTAGTATGTATGTATGGTAGGGTTCAAGACTTGCTACCTTGGACCTACTTAAGAAGCGCGCGCATGATGTATGTGGTACAAACCGGGATCCCCAATGATGATGATATTAATTTCAAGTACTTACAAGTATAAGTTTTCAAATTCATGATGCATTGCCTGCATATGTGCTTGAATTAGCTAATGATTTGATATGATGCCATGATGATATGAATATGATACCTTTGTATGCTTATGATATTACGCATGATATTAATATACGATGATTTTCGGTTTTAGTGAGTAGGAAAGGAACTTACTGAGCCATGAGTGCTCACAGCTTACTTTCCTTGTACCGCAGATAAAAGAACTGGATGAACTAGAGGAGCAACAGGAGGAGCGGATAAGGATGTGTGTGGTGGTGGCTCGGCAAAGAACGATTCGGACAGATTAATATGATTAGTTATAGAATCAATATATGCATATTTCATCTGTGATATCATGCTTAATAAATTAAATTCTTTAAAGTTTTTATTCTTCCGCTGTTATAGTAAAACATGTACGTAAGTAGTATAAGAACGTAGCGCCGCCTTTGGTTGGGTAAGAAGGGCGGGCGTTACAGGTGGTATCAGAGCCAAGTTTTGCCAGCTCACTACACACACATCAAGCTCCTTCCTGCCGCTCCAAGTAAGTACAGTTGCTTAATTTATTTATATGCAAATATTTGTATGATACTCTAGGATGCATGAATGGTAGCCTAGGAAGGATACCTTAAACTATACCCTAGAGAATGGTGCATAATGATAAGTAGGTGATATGCTAAGATGCATGAATGGTAGCCTAGATACAAGAACCTTAGGCTATAACATAAGAGGAATAATGAATCTTTAAAATCTTGTAGAAATGGACTATATCCCGTTCGAATACGATTCCGAGGATGTGGAATATTCTGGCGAATACCTCGAGTTCGCGGATGAACCTGAGATGCTGGAATACTTCGCCGCGGAATCTCCGGAACACGGCGAGTTCGGAGAAGAAGATCTCGAGGAAATCGAGGAAGGAAATTTGAACGATTATGAAGATGAAAATGAAGAAATTATGGAATACTATGAAGAAGAGAACGAGCTTCCTGAGATGGTCGAGGATGAGGTTAACCTTGCTGAATACATGGAAATGGGTTTCAACCCCAACGATATAATAGACTTCGAGTGGGGACTGAACAACCTCGAGGAGGAACTAGACGAAGACCCGATGGAACTGGACGAACCTATTGAAGAAGACGAGGGAATGGATGAAGAGACAATAATCGACCCGGAAGAGGCACCGGAGATTCAACCTCCGATAATGCCTGATCCACCCCAGGATGGTCTGGGCAAGTCGATACAGGTTGGGTTGATAATGACTACTGCTCTCATGTCCTTTATGGCAGGAGTAGTCGCAACCTACCTGGCTGTTTAAGAGAAGAAGTTATGTAATAAAAGCTTTTTGATGAATACAAAGAGTAGAAATGGTATCAATTTAAGTATAAGGATGATAATACCATCGGCTAGATCTTGACGTGTAAGAAAGATAAGGTAATCTAAAGGTGATATGACAACCTAAGAAAGAATACCTCAATGATGACCCAAAATGGCATGAAACCTAGACATGATGTGTTAAGATATTCATGCATGAATGATAACTTAGGCTAATCTTGTCATCATTTAGGAAATCAGGTATGGCTAGAAGACGAAATGTCAGAACGGAGGAGACAGTACCTCCACCTGATTGGGCACAAGTAGTTACTGAGCTACAACGACAGCTTACGGAACAGCAACAAATGATTGCTGCCATGATAAATCAACAAGGGAATCCCGCTACCCCAAATCAGAATAATACGCCAAACATACCAGTAGTGGAACCGGAGCCAGTGGCAGCACCGGTACCACCAGTGAATCTGGCACCGGTAGTTCGTCCGGAAGCGTATATAATCCAATGGCAAAGACTGAGGCCGGAGAAATTCTCTGGAAATTGTGAAGCATGGGACGCACAAGCTTGGTTTAAGACGATGGAGAGCATGGTAGAACTATTGGACTGGCCTGAGCATGAAAAGGTCAAATGCGTATCCTTCTGTCTCACAGGAGACGCCCGAATGTGGTGGGACAGAGTGAAAGTGAAAAGGCCAGTGAATCAAATGAGTTGGGCAGATTTTGAGACGGAATTCTTCGAAGAATTCTTCCACACTCGGGTGACAAGTAGGCACTATGATGAATTCACTGAATTTAGGCAAGGTGACCTAACGGTGGAAGAAGCGATAAAAAGATTCAACCGCCTGGCGCGACTCTGCCCGGAATTAGTTAGGACGGAAGGAGAAAGGGTCAGGCTTATGCTAAAGATGCTCAGACCCGAGATAGCACTTAATGTGGCCGGCGGAGTTAACAGACCACGGACCACAGAAGAGTTAGTTAGCAGTGCCCTGAATACTGAACACTACCTGAAGGCACTAGACAAGGACAAGAAGCAAGCTCAGAAGGAAGAACTGGAAAATGTTAAAGCCAACTGGAAAGGGAACCACGGCGGAAAGGGAAAACGACGGAATGACACTGAGATTGGTCCGTCCAACAAGCAGCTCAAGTTTTCTCTGTGCAATACATGTGGGAAGAAACATCCAGGGACATGTCGTACGGGCACTAATAGGTGCTACAACTGTGGGATAGAGGGTCATAAAGCAAAAGACTGTCGTAAGGGCAAAAATTAAATGCTACGACTGTGGACTAGAAGGACATCTATCTAGAGACTGCCCTACTAAAGCACCACAGTATGTTTCGAATCAAGGCGGTCCCGCAAGGTTACACCAACTGCAGACTTCCATTGAGGGACCCTCAATAAGTCAAGGGAGATTAGAAGCTCCACCAACATCTAAGGGAATCTGAGCAGAAATTGTCATTCTAAGTTCGGGGACGAACTTTCAATAAGTAGGGGAGATTGTAACACCCCTAGAAAGCCTAGAAGGGTAATGGGAGTACGAATGAAAAGAGGATGTAAATACTCTATGTTAAATATTAAGATGGATTTAGATGATTAAAACTTTATGAAAGAAAAATAAAGTTGAGAATATAATCATCTATACATGATTTAAAATGTATGGAATTAATGTGGACAAAAGAAAGAAATAAGAGATAATATGTACATGTATGAAATATTTATGCATAATGCATAATATATATGAATTATTATGTGTAAAAGAAAATAAAATGTTAGAAGAGAGATTGAACCTTGGATCTCTTGTAGGGAACATGTATAGGATACCAAAGGGGATAGGAGAATTATTAGTAAAGAGAGGAAGGATTAAGTAGTTAAGAATAAGAAAGGATTCTTTCTACTTAAAAAGAAAAAGAAGTAAAAATATGCATAACCAAGTTTTGAACCTTGGTTCTCTTGTGGATGCATGCATGTGTTAACCAATTGGGATAAGAGAGGATATTGTAAGAGGAGAGATAGAAAATTTTATTAAAGGAGAGAAAAGAGAGAGATTAAGAGAGAACTCACAAGGCATATCTCTAGAATATTCCTATCATAAAGAAGAGGAATAAATGGGGAGGATGAATCAAGTCAAATTTCCTCCCCTCATTTTAGTATAAATAGGCATGGAGGGGTGACTTCAAATTCATCCTCCACTCCTCTCCCTCTCCTCCTCCCTCTTGTGCCGAGACCCCCTCTCTTCTTCTTCTTGTTGCCAAGCAACACAAGAGGAAGGAAGCTCCTCTTCCTCCTCACTCCCTCCCTCTTCTTTCTTCCTTGTTGTTGCCGAGCAACACAAGAGGGAGAAGCTTCTTCTTCCTCCCCTCTCCACCAAAAGACCTAACCACTCCTTTCCCTCCATTGGTGCCGAACCTAGCAAGCAAGAAGAAAGGTCCAAGCAAGTTCTCAATTCTAGGAAACTTAAGCGAAGAAGGTAAGCTTCCCCTCACCTGTGGTACAAGGCTTTTTATATGTTTTTATGTGAAATTTATGTAATGCCATGATATGTGATAGCATATGAAATGCTATACATAATGAGAAGAATGAAATATATGTAAATGCCATGATATGTGATAGCATATGAAATGCTATACATAATAAGAAGAATGAGATTTATGTAAATGCCATGATATGTGATAGCATATGAAATGCTATACATAATGAGAAGAATGAAATATATGTAAATGTCATGATATGTGATAGCATATGAAATGCTATACATAATGAGAAGAATGAAATTATGTGAATGCCATGATATGTAATAGCATATGAAATGCTATACATAATGAGAAGAATGAAAAATGAAATGCATGAAAGATTGTTAAGGATATGATATGATAGTTATGCATGATAAATTACTTTGTATGGTTTGTACCAAGGGTGGGCTCCGTAAACGCCCCGGGGTCGATGGGTCAGTAATGGGCTTCTGATGCCCTAGGTCGATGGAGTAAGACTCGGGCCTAGTATGTATGTATGGTAGGGTTCAAGACTTGCTACCTTGGACCTACGTATGATGTATGTGGTACAAACCGGGATCCCCAATGATGATGATATTAATTTCAAGTACTTACAAGTATAAGTTTTCAAATTCATGATGCATTGCCTGCATATGTGCTTGAATTAGCTAATGATTTGATATGATGCCATGATGATATGAATATGATACCTTTGTATGCTTATGATATTACGCATGATATTAATATACGATGATTTTCGGTTTTAGTGAGTAGGAAAGGAACTTACTGAGCCATGAGTGCTCACAGCTTACTTTCCTTGTACCGCAGATAAAAGAACTGGATGAACTAGAGGAGCAACAGGAGGAGCGGATAAGGATGTGTGTGGTGGTGGCTCGGCAAAGAACGATTCGGACAGATTAATATGATTAGTTATAGAATCAACATATGCACATTTATGTGATATTATGCTTAATAAATTAAATTCTTTAAAGTTTTTTATTCTTCCGCTGTTATAACTAAAGCATGTACGTAAGTAGTATAAAGAACGTAGCGCCGCCTTTGGTTGGGTAAGAAGGGTGGGCGTTACAATTAACCCCTCCTCTAGTCGGCCATCAAGGGACCAACAATTATCCTTAACCAACATCCATATGTTAACTTTCAACATCTCAATATTTCTAGTCAGTGAGGACTGATTGATTGGATAAACCAATGAGCATAGCATATGCTAGTCTTATAGGTTTGATGATATTCAATCTCATCATTTCATCGACTAGAGATATTTCAATATATACATAATTACATATGGAGAGATACCCACTAATTGTGATCAATCACAACTTTTTTTCATGTTATGCATTGTATTATAGATTTGATTAATTGAATTTAAGATCAATATCATATATACAGAGAATGTACAATCAAATAGTGAATCTATTTATCCAATAAATAATATAATATCTAAGCCAATAGTTTTAGAATACCTCTCAAATATAACATGGTATACTGAGGCGCATTCCCTACTCAACAAGGTAATTTGCAAATGGTCCTAGATGTTGTTTACCTGATATATCATATCAACCATAATATTCACATTAACAATCAGATTTGATGGCCTTAATTTTATTACTTAGTTGATTTTGAACTTCAGCTTTGAAAATTTTAAACATGTCAAAAAATTACGACTTCTCATGAATAAGGTATAAATAGCTGAATTGAGAGTAGTCATCTATGAAGCTAATAAAATATATGCGTTTGTTTCAAGATGTCTTGGGGAATGGTACATAAATTTCCGTATGTAGCTCTAAAATATCACTACATCAACTTGCCCCCTTATTTTTAGTGTTAGTGGTCTTCCCTTTAACATACTTTATGTAGACATCAAAGTATGACATGTAAAAGGAATCGAAAATTCCATATGACATTAACCTTTCTAGACATTATTTGGGATATATGTCCTAAACACTTATGCCATAACATGAAAAAATTCTCATCAGTAAATTTATGTTTTGCACCAAACTATGCATAATTACGTTGTCAACTGTAAGAGTTTAGGTGCTTAATTTATATAACTTATCAATCAAGAAAGCATTATCAACCAATACTGAATTAAAAAAAATAGTAAAAATATAATTTTTAAATAAACAAGAATAACTTGATTTGTACAAACAAGAAATTGAAATTAAATTCCGTCTAAAAGATGATACAATAAATATATTTTCCAAATCTAAAAATGTATTAGTTCCTAAATAAAGCCTTCAAACACCTATGGCCTCAAATTTAGCCTTCTTGTCATTTCTCGTATAGATGTATCTTTTACCATCAAGCGAAAGTTGACTCCTTAGACAACCCTATATAGTGATACTTATGTAAGTAGTAACACTGATATCTATAGCTAAATTGACTTTTGAACTAACAAGGTTGAGAAGTTTATCTTTCTTTACACCCTAGTTGACGTATTTGGAATAGTCTTTCTTCATATAGTCTTTCTTCTTGCAGAAGAAACAAGTAGACTCTTTGTCCCATTTTTTGTGCTCCTTAGAGCCATAATATCTAGAATTTGCTTTCCTTTACCCATAGTGTTAAGCCTCTTTTGCTTCTTGCTTGAACCTTGAGAGCCAGATGCTAAATGAGCACTCTCAGATGTCTTACACCTCAATCTCTCTTCTTCTTGCACACATTGAGCTACAATGTTCACTTTTTCTTTTGAGTATTATATGAAATCTTAAAATTAGTGAACCGTGTAGGCAGAGACATTAAGACCAGATACACTAACATACTCTCAGACATTTTGAGTTTCAGTGCTTTCAAACTTATGATGATATTAGACATTTCCACAATATACTCCCTAATATTCCCTTTTCCATTATATTGCATGAACACCAACTTTGAAAGAAGTATGCTAGTCTCAACCTTTTCGTTTAACACAAAACTGTCTACTAGTTGTCTAAGGAAACTCTTAGCATCTTCCCCTTCAGTGATTGAGCCTTTAATTGGTATCAAAATTGAAAGCTACATAATACTTAGATTCATGCGGATTGATCACTCCCACTTTTTAAATTCTTCCCTCTGTCCTCTACTCTACACTGTTGGCACTAGCTAGAGGTGCGAGACAATCATATCTCCATGCATAATCTAAATCCATGTAGCCCAAGATTACAATTAGATACTCTTTATATTCCATAAAATTTAATCTTGGGAATGTTCTTAATGTTGGCAATTACTGATTGTACTGAACTTATAAGAGTGAAAACATTGTAAACTCAAGATTTAATTAAAGCCAAGAATATAGATAAATTAATAATTAATTAATTATCATATAATGAAGCAATAAAAGTATTGCATATTAACAAGCTTCTTATGAGATGCCAAATATAATCTTACTTTTTAATCTTTGAATTAAAAATGTAATTTATTAGTAGTATTCTTAAATATAACTCAAATCTTACATAGTCACATAATGTGACTTCCTTTAGGCAAACACTTTATGAGCATACTAAACACTTTATAAGAGTTATATAATGGTACATAACTCACAATAACCTTAAACATTCACGCAATATGTCTTTCTTTGAGCCAATATATTTTGTACATGATCTAAACAAAAATAAAATTTTGTTCCTTAGTTGTATGTTATTTTTAAACATATATTTGGCCTAAAAGTAATTTTTCTTTGGGTTATTTATTTTTAGTATATATATGCATTTATCGACACAAAATGCACTAAACCTACCTAATGTGTCTTCTTTTGGGCTGACATAATTATTCAAGCATGTGTATAGATAGACACAAGAAAAAAACCTTAGAAAACTTAATCAAGCAGACAATTATTTGACCAACCTTAATTGATTAAGCCTGGACTTATCAATCAATTGATATTATATGACAATTGATTGATTGTTGGTAGCTATAGTCAATCCAGCTAATCAATCAAAATCAATTATGTGTCTGATCCTTTAAATAACACTTGATTGGTGCTGGACAATGCATCAATTGATAGGTTCATATCAATCCAGTCATATCAATCAATTGCTACTTATTAATAATCGATTGATATCAACTTATCGACCTAGCCAATCGATTCCAAATGATTTTGTTCACAAATTTTGGCTTCTCAATCGATTGTCAAACTATGGCAATTGATTGTTCCATCATGATTTTCCCTAAAAATAGATCAAACACGATGGTTTTCCACTAAAACAGCAGTGATTTCTGTCATTCTTCATATTCTTCGTATAAATACGAAAAACTTATAAAACAAACCCATCCTAGATTTTTTCTTTCAAGTGTTTTCAACGATCTAATATTGTTTTATACTAACAAAACATAATCTAGCATAAAAACAATAAATCGACGAAAAAAAACTAATCTTATTGCCATGAAAACGATGAAACAACAGTAGCTCTGATACCACTTGTTAGAAATTTATAAATTCCTATGCTGCATGAATTCTAGAAACCGAAAGAATTCTAATATAAGAAATACAACAACTACACAAGATCTAGTAACATCATTAACATGACACAACAATCAAATGAACTAAAAAACAATGATGGAATTGGAATGCAGCGGAAGAGCGTTGTAGAGCATCATCTTCAAAATCTCGAGATCCTGTGGATGAGAAGAAGAAGAAGAATAAGAGATCTTCCGGAGGAGCTAGGGTGACGGCGTCGAAAATCTCATCAATGGAAAACAAGGAGTTCTGTCAGTATCCCTAATCAAACGGGACCAAACCTATAAAGGATCCACATCCACTATCAGCTCATCATTAATAATGAATGTGAATAATGGGTTTTACGCATACAAGTCTATCCAATAGCTAAAACTCAAATTAACTTAAATTAAATCACTTAATTGGTTTGGATTCTTAACGGTAAAAATCCGTAGGTCTCAAATCGAATGTGAGCCCACTAAAATAAGATTAAATCCAACATCTACATGTTCTATGGAATACGGCGGTAATTTATTAAATTTAGGTTGTTTAAGTTCATATAAAAATTTGGCTAAAATTGTAATATATATTTATATTGGTCAAAATTGAAAACTAAGGACATGAAACTAAAGGCTCTAAGAAACACAAGTGAGGGAGTCATTTTTGAAATATCACTAGCTAATTTAGATTCATATAATAAAATTAGACTAGTCAAAATTGATCTAGAAAGTATAATGGAGAGGTCATTTTTAAAATTTGAGTAATTTTGATCCAAAATTGTTACATAAACATCATTCGATTGACTAATAAACACCATTCAAGAATTTGTAATTTTTTTAATATAAAACGAGGCATTTTTTAATGTTGTATGCTTGTTATTTATTTTTAAATAATTTATTAAGTTTTCATTCTAAAATATGTTTAAATTTTAGGTGACAAACTTCTAAATCTTTTATTTATCTATTTATTTGTGTTGGACATGTAGGGACCTCCATCTGTGTTTCACCCTTTGATCGAGTTAGGGCAATCGATATTTTTAAATTATGCTAACATCCTGTATATTTCGAGGTGCGGACAAAAGAAAAGATGGATTGTCTAGATATCAAAATCTTTTTCTGTGTAAATCCCTAAGTGGTTTGAAGCGTGCAGCAGTCACTAATATGCATTGAGGGCGAACTCGGAGCTTATGATCTCCATATTATATTATCGAAACCAAATGCAAGAGGGAAATAGATTTCCCTCCTTACTTTAAGGCTGTCAAAAAATTCCAGGCATCTAGTAAAACACACATCCACCCATACTGAAGTCTCTAAGTAAGAGAGTGAGTGCATCGGACAGAGGGATTAAATTCTGACACAAACTTTTTGTACTAAAACCCGATAAAATATGATGAATGGTGGAATATACATAAAAAAACAGGAGAATACAGAATTCGTATATAATATACAGTAGCTAAACTTTGAGAATACAACTAATGTGCAAATGTGATACGAATGGAAGGAGAAAAGGATAAAATAAAATAAGCTGATAAAATACAGTGAAGCATTCACTGATGTAGTAGTATTCAACCTTCAACAGTTAATAAGATCTCACCTGCTCCAGGAAACGGACTCAATGTCATCCCTTGCAGATTTGTACAATTCAAGCCTCTTTGCGCATTGCAGCCTGCGCTCCATCAAAGCCGGATCCTCATCCAAAAGCTTTGCGAGGTGGTCTCCCTGAGCAACACAAGTAGCATTACAGCTGTATCTTGACCAGAGGGACCAAAATATGAGATCAAGTAATGAGTTGAAAAGAGGGGCTACCTCTGTTTTCCCCACTTTTGTATAGAAATGATTGAGCAGGGATCGTTTTGCTTCTCGGACTTGACAGTAAACCGCAGCTTTCGGGATAGTGTTTCGGAGTGTTTCTGATACCATGCTAATGTAGGCTGACACATTTGATCCTATCCTCCTGAAATGCCCATCACCATAACGATCAATTGTAGCAGCAGCAGAATTAGCTCCAGGATGCTTATTGCTGGCAGGAGTAACACCAGGAGGATTATTGGTAGAAGGATTAGTACCAGCAGGGCCAGTACCCCTTTCTACCTCCAGTGGGAGCTTGCGGAAGAAATCAACTGTCAAGTATGATGCTTCCATGTCAACAAGCCTTATTGAAGTCTTTCGACTATCTTCACGGAATCTTTCCAAGGCTTCATAGCATGCTGCAGCCAATTCTGATTGCAAGGTGGGGAATCTTTTCAACTCCTGTTGGTTAAGAGCTTGGTATTTGATTTCTTATTTCATAGGAATAAACATTACTTAAGATAACAAAAAAGATCATAAATTCCCACCTGAGTCTCTCCTATTGATTGCCTTACAAGCTCCTTTAAGACAAAGTGCACCTGAAATATGAACAAATGCTTTTGAGTGCAACTCGTTGTTTGTTAACCAAAATTTCCAACAAAACTGGAGTGTCTCAGCTATGAAACAAAAAAATATATAATCATCAAGATGGGGAAAAGTGACATACAGCATCAACGGAGGCTTCAGCTGGGCCTCGAAAGTAAGCAAGTCCTCTTTCAATTAGACGCCGATAACCTTGCTCAGGAGCAATTAAGTGTGGCTGATAACCATCAGCTTCCGAGACCACTTTCTTGACATTTTGCAAAGACAGGTAGCGGTCAAAAGGAAGCTTTTTCAAAGCAGCAGGGAGTTGATTGTCAAATACACCATAAATCCTATCACCTCCAGGTCGTCTGTGCTTGAGAAGTACAATTTTCCAATGAACAACATCATTTATTCACCATTGGAACGTCAACCAATATGATAAATTAAACAATTAACATGGAAAATAATTGGAACATTCACAATGTTTTAAACTACCAAGAATGACTCATTGCAGATAGTCAATACCTAACTCAGAATTGTTCCTAACAGAACATGACTGCAAAAACATACACCCTTGAACATGTGGATAAGAAGTCTGTAGTATTTCCTAATATTCTAAATGAAAAGAGATAAGCTGATGACTATTAAACTCTGCATATAATAAAGTTTGAGTTTAGATGGAATTCAGGACAAATTGGAAAAAGCCCAAACGGCTTGGTACTTTGCATACAACAAACAAGTTTAGTTGGAATTTATCTGTACTTATTTAGGTAATAGTCAAGAATATATTATCTAAATCAATTGTGCTTGACCAGTGTTGATGAAGATAGTGTTACTTAGACTGAATTAATGAAAAACAAATTAGCAATTATTTGTCAAAGGAATACAAGTTAATTTTACACATGGATTTGAACTGAATGACGTTGAACACCAAGTCAGCCCACAACATACATTTGCAACTTGGATGTTTGTAACACCACTCAATTTCACGTGCCCTCACATGAATATTCACAACTTCATTCTCCCATCTTCAATATAATTTATAGTTAAACTATAGTGAAAATTGTTAAATTTCTAGTCTAGCAAAGAGGTAAATTTTGAAAGCTTTTAGCAACAAGAATTGAAGCTTCATCAATACCAGGCACCTCTATGTTTGATTTAAGATTCATTTCAACTCAGGAAGATGAAATCTGAAGATAGGATTACATTTAAAAATTAGATGTTGGGTTCTAACTGTTGAAATATGCATTGTATATCTGTCAGGTTACACCAACCTGACCAAAACAGAAAAATTCTGGTTCTTTTCCAGGTTGGTAATAATTTCAGGTTTTATTTAACTTGATTCTTACTGGTCGAGTTTTAATCTTGACATATGAAATTAGATGGAATAAAACTAATAATAAAAGAATTATTTAACTACAAATATCTACATAAAGAAAATTAAATACATTAAAACATTCAACCCAACCCTACCCAATTGGACATCTTGATCCTAATTTAGTTTCGAAATAAAAAAAATTGATTTGAGGAAAAATCAGCCAAAACAAAATATAATCGTCTTCTTTTCTCCCAAACAGGACTTGTGATGAGGCCCATAGTCTTTTACTTGAGCAGAAAATTGTCAAGTTGGATTTTTCAATACAATTTGACCAAACCCCCAGCTACTTATTGAGTGCTAAAAGACACTCACAAGCAACATGCAGTTTTTTTTTACTTTTTAGGGAAATGTTTTCGTGAAGGATGTGCAGGTAGAAGGTACTAAAAGAAAAACAGATATAATTTAGCCTATAACACATGAAGAAACAATAGCATGTGGGAAGCATATTGAATATGACGCCCAAATCAGTGAAAATTGATTGGGTTTAAAATTTAAATATAATTACAATACTCTATCATTATATTCTATATATTCAATAGGTAAAAAAGAAAAAAAAAATCAACATTAACAAATTTTATTAAATTTTTATCTTATTTAAGCCCAAACGATTTTAGGTTTCAAGGAAAATAGAAACTTCATAAATGAGAGACTATTTAAAATTTTGACAAATAAAAATATCAGAGTCAATAAATTCAATATTTTTTATATTATTAAAGTTACATATAAAAATAAATGTAAAGATGAAAATGATTTGCTATTTACTTGGCATTTGATGTGCAACACATTGATCATGATATGCTCCTACGGATTGTAACTACATAGGTGGTTGTTCTAATAGGTCTTGGGGCCAACGGATGCAAAATTCCTCGTTAGATGTCTAACCTCCCCATCTAAAGGGGTTGTGCTAGGGCAAAACGCCCTCCATGATTTACTTGCTTGTATCTAGCCGGGGGGCTAGCAACACTGACCGCCTGGGTGAGCGTTATCACCTTTTTGCTCCAATTAATTTGATCATTATAAAAAAAAACAACACACTTACCCTCCATCCAAATGTTCTTTGAATACTTTATCAAAAGCTCGGCAGAGTTCCAGTATAGTGTACAACTGAGCCTAATAGGAATGAGAATCATTATACAGATTTCTATTTAAATGGATCAAGGCAAATGAGGACATTTCTGTCTTACCCCTGCATCCACAGCAACAGGCCTACCAATATGGTTCATCTCAGCCTCAAGTTCATCTATGGTCTGGTTAATTGAGGATGTGATGCTTGGAATACGAGATTTGATTACAGATTCTAGATGCTGAAAACACATTCCAACAGTTTACAAACACTGCATCATCCACCATCATATAATAGCATTTCTCCCAGATTAGTGTTCAAGTAATTTACCTTTGAAAGGAGTGCCGCAAGGTACTCAGAGCCCATTCTACTGGCTAAATGTGAATAGTCAGGGCTAGTTGCAAAATATTCACGTTCTTTTCTCCTAGAAAGAATCATATCTACATTCCTGTTAATATCAGCCTGTGAACGATTAACTACCCCGACCCATGGGCGTTGTAGCCGAAATGACCTTCCTTCAAGAACCTTAGAATAGAAAGGGGAAAAAACAACTCAGCACCTACTAAGCATCAAAAGAAATTTGGTTTTTTAATAATTAAGAAGTATCAGAATCTTACATCTAGAGCATTTGTCCCTTTGTCCATCAGATCTAGCTTTGTTAAAACTCCAAATGTCCTTTCCCCTAAACCATATAGTTTAGAATAAGTTTCATTAAATACGAAATCTTCTCTAATGAACCATGATGGTACAGCATGCTTTTATAATGCCAACATCATTAATAGTACATTAATAAGAGTTCAAAACAGCCATCTCATTTGTTCAATTGAAATAGCTTCAAACTACAACTATGACCTTAATCTATGTACACACCTGTTGGATCGACTTCCCTAGCAAGCTTCATCGCATCAGAAGTTGCAATATCTTGATTGGCAGGGGATATAGCCAGTATAATACAGTTGGGCTGCAAGACAGATTTTAGATATATGATTTTGCAATTATGGGATACTGAATAAAATAATTTATAAAATAAAAGGCAACCAGATGAAAAATCAGTACATATGAGATAAAGAGTACATGGATAAAGTATAACCAAACAAGATCAAAAGATAAAAGATGATATTAGTTTTGTTAGTATATTTGAAAAAGAACCATGGTCAAATATTAATTCTACATGAACTCACTCTAGTTACTAGTCAAGATAAACTTTATTGAAGGCAGATTAATTGGTCAAACCATCACACCATCACAAGTGCAGTTCTTGCTCACATCTCTGAAAAGATCTCATCTTTCATGCTTTGCCATGAATGTAGACTTCACCAAAGCTTTTGATATGGTTTGCCTGAACGCTGTCTCAAATTGCATAAATGCATTTGGGTTTCATGAAAAATATATTCATGGATCCTTTCTTTGTTAGAAACTGAAAAATCCTTAATGCTTCTTAATGTACATGTGAGTCATTAGTGCTCAATTAGGAAGAGGCATGAGGCAAGGTGATGTAACAAAAAAAAATTGCACCACAAAAAAATAACTCTCAACTTATAGAAGAAGAAACATATTATTCACTGGAAGGTAACTCATTATATGTGATTGTAAACTCCTTTTAATTCTGAGTCAACATTTCGGTTCCCAACTGGAATAAAAAAATGCTATTGTCAATTTGCTAAGAAATATTTCGAAACTGTATAGAGAAAAAAATCAAGGAAGAAAACACACAAAGTCATCATTGGCACTTGTCAAAAGGAAGAAGAGTTTCGGACATGGAGGATAATATGCTGTGAAAAAGAACTACAGACAAGTCTTGTTTTATAATTCGATTAGAGAGCGGAACAGTAAAAATAGCTAAGTCTTTAAGACCTCCTATCTTTGAACCAAGATAAAGAAAGTGTGAGGACCCATGTGACATATTGTAAATATATAAGGATGTATTTATGTTGTAACAGCATAATGTATATGTAGGTAAAATAAGTAAAGATTATGGAAGTAGTTAAGATGAATGTTACATAAATTCTTGTAAGTTTTAGATATATTGCATCTATTATTCGAAATATCCTTAACTAAAACAAACAAATGGATAGTTGAACAGTAGGGTTATCAGAAAGAACATATATAAAAAAAAAACTAATACAGTAGAAATAGATTGCTAAGATGAATGTGCAAGATCACTAGAATAGATAATATAAATTATACTAATATCATGGAAATTAGGTGCAACTCTAATAAACAATAATATAATGAGAAATATGTTAAAGTGATATAAAATAATTGATTTAAATATTACTCTACTGTTATACCCCTTCATAGAATGCAATAGAGTAATAAGATACTACTTATGCTTGTTATTGTTGTATTTATATGAGCATATAGAAATGATACAATCATGGTTTAAAATCTCATATGGTATCAGCATTATAGTCAAAATATCCTACTCTAATAAATTACCAAAACCAATAGTGATAAGATAATGTGTCATGATGTGAGTGTCAATTATGTCAATTAGTAAGAAAGCATCAACATGAATTCAATTTTTTTAACTTGTTTCTCTAAAACTCTAATTTAATTTATTTAAATATAGATGATGATATAGTAGAAATAGAACCTAATAGCGTAGAAGGATCTATATATCCACCACCACCTAAGGGGATAAGGCTTGATTGTTGTTATTGTAGTATCATTTTTATACATAAAAAGTAGAAAAGATTATAGAAGTAAAACATATATGAATTCATCTAAAGACATTGAAATAAAAATAATAAAATAATTTTTAATTTAATAATGCCTTTACTAAAACAAAACACACACACACACACACACACACAGATTAAATAACTAAAACCCATTTAAATTCATCTCTATATGCTTTAGCGCATGCTAAAATATGTTGAGTATGGATATGCTATATGGTACCATAAATTAAATTTATTTGACTGTTTAATAGTTACATATAGTTTTATTGTATAAGTAAATAAACTAAGTGAAAGAGAATTAAACGAATAAAATCCAAATTTTTTGGCATGCTTCAAAGCATGTCAAACCATGCCACAATGCTAAAATCATATTATTCTAGATGGGAACTTATACTCCATTTTGGAATCGTCCTTTAAACCTTGCCCCAACATACCTTGTCTAGATATGCAGCTATTTTACCTTCTTCATTTTATTCTTCTTTCTTCTTATTCATTTTCTTTCCTTTGACAAGCCAATTCACCACTAGTATCATGTCTTGACTCTTTGACACGATACCGAAACTCTATTGTTTCGACCAACCACTAAAACTCTTGCTAGGAATGAGGTTTTAAAGCTTTGCTACAGATTTTAAACTCTTGCCCAGATTTTAAATCTTTGCTACAACCACATCTCAATTTAGCAGCACGTAAAATTAGATGCTATGAAAATGAATTACTCATTATTCATTATTTAATCTACATGATTGGATTTTTTTTTTTCTTTTTCTTGTGATATCATATAACAATTATTGATGCTTCTAACAAAGAATCAAAGTGTGAGTTATATCCATTGATAGATGATCTTAGCAATTTCACTTGGGATTCGAACAAGCAACAACTCAACTGATTTTATAACATGGACTAGCACTCCATGAAGATTGATTTCAATTCTCAATTTAGAATTTTCATAGGCTGATCAAGCTAATCAAGCTACTTATTGTTTTGTTCTTGTAAGCAAAGCTAATAAATTTTAAAGCTGCTTATTCTTAAAATATATATTTTGTATTTTAGTTCAACTAGTTTGTGAGAAAAAGAAAATTTGTATTTTAGCTATTTATTGAATGTTTTATAAAATTATTTAATATGATATTAAAAATGAAAAAAAATGTCTGATCAATGGAAAGTACTCTAGTTCCCTTATATAAGAGTAAGGAAGACATACATATTTGTACAAACTATAGGGGTATTAAACTAATGAGTCATATTATCAAATTTTAAAAAAAAAATAATATAAAAAAGATTAAGGGGGACACGGTCATTGAAAATCAATTTGGATTCGTACCTGAAAGATCGATAATAGAAGCTATACATCTTAGACAAGATTGTATTCATTGACTTAGAAAAAATTTATGATAAAGTACCAAGAGAAATTATATGGAAAATTCTATAAAAGAGAGATGTTAGCGTAACATATATTGAACTAATTAAGGATATGTATGAGAATGAAACGACCAATAAAGACTTTAGATGGAATAACTGAAGCATTTCCAATAGAAATAGAGTTACATCAAGGATCAGCTCTAAGTCCCTATCTTCTTACACTAATTATAGACAAACTCACTACACACATTCAAGGTACATGTTATTTGCCGATGATATTGTTTTGGTAGATGAAACACGTGAAAAAACAAATGTTAAACTAGAATCTTGACGAAAAACACTAAAAGGGAAAAGTTTTTGGCTTAGTGGAATAAAAACATAATATATAGAATTTAAGTTTAACAATATTAGACGTAATGAGACAATTGTTAAGATAGAAGATGACGAGTTGCTCAGAATTGAGAGCTTTAAATATTTAAGATCATTTTTGTAAAACAATGAAGGAATTGAGAGAGATGTCTTACATAGAATACAAGCATAATGATTGAAATGGAGGAGAACATTGGGTATTTTATGTGACCGTAAAACACCTTTAAAATTTAAAAGAAAGTTCTACAAAACCATAGTTAAACCTGCTATGTTATATGGAGCTGAATGTTAGGCTATAACTCAAGCACATGAGCAAATATGAGAGTTGGAGAGATGAAGATGTTAAGGTGGATATGTGGACATACGAGGATGGACAGAATAAGAAATGAGAGCATTAGAGAGAAAGTCAGAGTTGCATCTATTGAGAGAAAACTCTGAAAGACATGTTTTAAATGGTACAGGTACATACTTGGACAATCAATAAATACTCCAGTTAGGCGATATGAAACTATGACAAGCACACATATCAAACGAGAAAGAGGAAATCAATAAAAACTTGATTAGTAACAATAAAACAAAATAAAATTTATTTAAATATAGATGATAATATAGTAAGAGGTAGAGCTTAATAACGTAAAGGATCCATATAGCTGATCCCACCTAGTGATATAAGATTTTGTTGTTATTGTTATAGTTTGTGAGAAAAATGAGTAACATTCTTTCTTTAGTGCCACATCTAAAGTGAAGATAATTTCGTGTTTGATTTCCATATAAAAAAAAAGAGAATATTGTGAGTTAGAATGCCCAAAAAGAAACTACTGAGATAAAAGAAATATTAGCATGAACAATAAAAAAAAAAATAGCTGCTAATGTGAAAAGAGTAGCAAATGTTTTGATACTATAGAATTTGAATCCAATTTGTGTGTTCTAGAAAATTTGAAAGAATTTAAAGAATAACCAATTACACAAACATCTCACAAGCTGCTAATGAATACCTTGGCAACGTATGAATGAACCATATTCTCGATGTCCTGAACAATACTATCTGGCTGACCCTCTGTTGGTTAGTCATTTAAGAGTTAGATAAGGAAGATGATCTTTAACGATGTACAAAATTCAAGAAGAAAAGAGTCCATACCAACAGCAACTTTTGTAAGCCCAGGGAGATCAATCAAGGTTAAATTCACAACTGCACAGGAAACAGATATCAATCTGAAAGAGTGGAAATTTTCAAGCAGTTGATCAACAAAAAAAGGTTAAAAGTTACAGGACATAAAAAGGAAAAGGTGAATACGCCTCTATCAAAAAACAATATGATGAACATGTTTGCCAAAAGTATACCATAGAAATGAGTACTTGCATTTGTATACAGAAATTCCTTAAACTCTGCCAGTTTAGCCACAGGTTGGGAATTTATTATATTTGGAGATCTTTTCATATATAACAAGACAACTTGATAAGTTATGAATAATCATTCAGGCTGATCTTAGTACTTCAGTTGTCATAGTTGTTGCTATTTTCTCTATTCTTAAGGCACTAAGTTTCGCTAAATAACCTGATTCCATCATGAAGTATGATAACGTACATTTTGGTTATGAAAATGTCTTACTAACACTTTGCTTTAAAACAGTCCAAATTTTGACATCTGTGCATAATATTGATGATACCAGATATTTCTAGTTTTAATATTTATCTCATGTCGTATCAGAATCCTTCATATGAATGATGCATCCATGGTCCATTTCACATCATCATAGTACGCTGAGTCGCTGATATATTCAAAGGGAAGGTTGGTTCATCCTGTATTCTTGAAATAAGTTGCATATATATGGTGAATAATTTGGGCTACATTGAAATACATAATAATCTCCAAAAAGGATAAATTTCTTATCTTCCAAGGCTACAGAATTCTATAATGATGGAGGTCCAAGATATTATCTAGAAAATATCAACAAAAATTATTGCAATAGATGAAAAGAAATTCCATAGTACTTATTGCGTCTTGTTAGGAAAAAACAAGAAAATTCTTCAAATCATCCATCAAGTAAAGAACAAAAAGGAATACCACTTGGCGAATAAATGCTGAGATGAATTGGATGCGGAGATATTTGCTTTGTTTTTCCAGTTACCCTGTCTGTTTCATCCTCAATTTCCTTGCGCACAAGAGCTAAGCATGAGAAATTACAACACCATCAGTAAGAAAAATAGAATTGACAATTACATTAATATAAGCACAAAATTGTTAAAGAATATTCAATAAACGTGTAAATTATATGCACAAATTGAGATTTTCCCAAGCATATATGTGATCAGAATCACTAGTTTACAAGTTTTCTTTGTGGTTTTACTTGAGAAACAACACGATGGCGAAGTTGAAAACATTGGATTGGACAAGGAAACACAAAATCATGACAGAGAAAATTGTTGTAAGAATCTGTGGTATTCTTTAGGGAGGACAAGTTTACAAAGGCAGTAAAAATTACTAAGTTCTGCATATTACAATTAACATTAGATTGTGGAATAAATTCCATTTTGCTTGGTGACAGTCAAAAGCTCATGGTATTCTAAATAAACATCCATATTGATAAAGTAGCATGACATATGATGATCTAGAAAATAGATGGGGAGAAAGAAAAGAGCACCCTAATTTGAAATATATATATATATATATATATATATATATATATATATATATATATATATATATATCAAAATAGCACCTCATCCCATTTTTCATCCCAAAATTATCCTTATTCTAGCGTTGTAGCAGTTTTGGACAAAGCTACTATATGATATTTCAGTCAAATTACACTGTTGTAGTAAATTTTGGCTACATGTTGTAGCATTTTGATCAAAATTGTTATAACATTATTGAAGTGAATTTGACTAAGTTGATGCTATTTTGAACAAGTTGAAACAATTTTTATCAAGTTGGAAAAGCATATTTTAATATAATAGTGTTTCATATGTAATAATTTTGATCAAGCATGAGCAATTTTGCTTTAAGTTGTCGCAATTTTGGCCAAAACTATTATAATAGTGCTAAAGTAAGGTTATTTTCGAGGTGAAAAGTAATCCTAGCATTGATTTGATATTTTTTTTCAAACTGAGGCACCCTTCTAATGATAATGAACAATAAGGGATGCCCTTTTGATTTTTCAAAATATATATATATATATATATATTTACTCGAAGCTAGACGTAATTTGAGAGCACAATATCCACTACTCCTCCCTTCAATACTGGTATATTCAAGTACAAAAGGGATCACTTTTGACATTAAGTTAGATTAGGATGTTCAATGTGCTTTCAAATAGTAAAAGATCAATATTACCTTGAAGATTTGTCTACCAAGGATGAAGGAAGTGAGAGGGAAAGGAGAGGAAAAGGGGGCGGGAAAGAAGGGAATTTTTTTTACGTGGATAAAGAGAAATGGAAGAGGGAAAGGGGATGCAGAGAAAGGAAATGATGAAAATTTCCCTCCTCGTCTTCCTTGTCAATCTCACATCGCTTACACTCACACCACTGTCGTTGCATTGGCCAATCAACATAAGCTGCACCAATGGCATCCCCTCCCTTCACCAACCCCAATTCGCACTATAGTGCCACAAACCCAATCTTAAGTTTGTCCAATTGCATCCATTTGTCAATCAACAATAATCAAGTTACCCACCCATCCCAACTATGCTATTAATCTCACCTAGCACAACCTAGGAACTACTGCACTACCTGTTGACCCTAGTTGCATTGTCCAACTTCATTGCACCACTCAACTATTGGGAAAAGAGGAGATTTGAACTTTGTTTCCATGGAAGAGCATGCTTTCACACAATTTTAAACCAAATTGTATTGTGCAAAAATTGAATCATGGAGGAGCCTTAAAAGTTACTCCCTTCAGGGTCTTTCACACCACGGTTTAAAGTGCCGTGTCAAGATGGTTGAAACGGGCGAAACATCTCATTCCACTAGGCGACCGGCACCAACACGACCCTGGCACAGACCCACGACAACTGCGACGTGTTGCTTAACCCCGTGGCTGCAACGGAGGTGTCGACACGACCCCGGCACCAGGCCCACGATAGTTGCGACGTGTTGCGCGACCTTGTTGCCGCAACGGAGGGGTCGATCGACCTCGCAACAACATCAGAGGGGCGCATAACCCTTTCGCTACCGCCACAGAGACGTTGTGAGACCCGTGGTCGTTACAGACGAGTCGCACGACCACCGTGGTCGCGTCGGAGTCACGCAAACCCCACTGCCATGGCTGAGGGATCGCGCAACCCCACGGCATAGCCGAAGTAGCGCGAGCTCACGAGTGGTGTTGGATTTCGGATTTTTTTAATTCAACTTAGGTTAATTATTTTAATCAACTCCTAGTTATGATAGAGATAATCTAAATAATCTATTTTCATATCTTTTCCTTTTTTTTAAAGATTATTTTTTATATTGTTTATTTTGTTTATTTTTTAAATATTTATGTTAAATATTTTATTTTTTAGTTAACATATTTTATACTTAAAAAACATCGAAACTATATCGGCACAACACGATACAATACCGAAACTGTATCGTTCCGACTCAGGACCAAAACCTCGGCACGGGTCGAAATTTTAAACCTTGTTTCATACAATAGGACTCAATCATATGAAAGAAAAGATCAAAGCAAAATCAATCAAATAGCAACTAATTTAAAAAAAAAACAATAGGAATTAGTTGACAAAAGGAAGAATTAGTGCAAAAATATCTCAACCTCTAATTGTAGCTTACACATAAATAACCTTATTCTTTTCTTAATTCTCTTTCGCTCATTTTAGTTCATTCATCTAACTACAAGTCACTCTAAGTAGCTTAGCCATGCTAGCTCCCAAAGGGGATCAAAGGTTCTCTACCTCCCTGTCTGAGACTAAGCCTAATCATCAGTGGACCCTATCCTATGCTCGTAACTATACTGATCTAGATGGATATACGAAGGAGGGGAGCCCAAAGCAACCTCAAAAACATCACCCTTCCATGGAAAGGCTTTCTTTCCTCCAAGGTAAAGATATTAGGACAAAGAAGCATGCTGAGAAAGGAAGAGATTTCTCACTTCAGTACCAACATGGCTATGTATCTAAGAGGCCTCCACAAAAGAGCTTTGGCATCGTGGATTATACTAGACATCACTTGGGCTTCACAACTACAAACTCTCATGGAGTGTGACTGCTTGCCATAATAAATTAACAAGCCATTACTCTACTGGCTTGAACCGTTTATATTTTTAAAACAATATTACAACGGGCTTCCAATAATTAAAAAAATAGCCACAACCTCAATTCTTGTTTAAAAGCAACAAAGCAGCAAATCAAACCAAAACAATCAACTTGTGCGAGACAATAACTTATAACTAAAGAGAAATATAAAAGATGCAAATAGAGAGTGACGCACAAAAGTCCGTGAATCTCCTATTTGGCAGGTGAAGAAATTCGGCATATTCCACTTGTCCTTCTTCCATCTTGTGCAGCTGTAGCACTAAAGGCCTTCTGGTCACGATGCCTTCCAAGAAAAACAGGAAAAGGAAAGCAACAATTGGACAAAAATCGGTGAAAAAAATAAAGAAAATAAGAAGAAAAAAAAAAGAAAAAAGAGCGAACACAAGGAAAGAACCAAGAGCTTAGAGCAATTAATTTCCTACCAGAACCACGAGGAAGGAAATCACGACCGACAAAACTCTCCAACACCGAGGACTTCCCCGAGCTCTGCTCAAACGGACATCAATCAACATATCTCACATGATCAAACACAGTAGAAACATCAACCAGAGGCATACAAAAAAATAACCAAAGGAACTACCTGTCCTCCGACGACGGCCACGGAGGGAAGCGACTCCCACAGAGTGGGCAATCCGACGCCTTTCCCATCGGCATCGCCGAAGTCGCCAAGCGACGTGCACGCTCTTTGAATCTTGTTCACCAATCCGATCAAGCTCTCCATGATCACCGACTGGATAACCCCCAACAAACCCTAACTGAAGCCGCTCTGCAGAGAGCGAAATAGGAAGGACGACGACTCTGTCGCAGCTTTGAACTTGGAAGTCGAGTCGAGGAACAAAAGCGACAGTGATCTCGCAAGAAACCAGATATACATACGCTTCTCGAACTGGCGGATCGGCCGTCAGAATTCTCGATTGAGCGAATCGTGGTCGTCCAATTCCGAAGCCGTGGCTTCTGCGGCGCTTCCTCGTCTAATACCCGCATGGCGAAGAAATCGGGGGAAAGTGGTCGTCGGTTAATGCATTCGTTAAGCATGCATGCGACACTTGCGCACCAAGTTTTTGTGAGCAAGACGATTGACATGAGTTCTGCGGTGGTTGAAAAGTAAGAGTCGTGACGCGTCGACAGGTTTGAATCGGTGATCGCCAGGGAGCTCTTTGATTTCAAACTTTGTTCTTTGTTTGGCTTGGTATAATTAATTATTTCATAAATAAACAAAACAAATGAGAAAAAAGATAATATATTTATATTTTTTTAGAAAATATATAAAAATTAAACTAACTGATCCATATAAATAATATCATATAATATAAGAATTATTTAATTTTTTTAAATATACTAGCTTTAAAATGTGCATTTATTTATATATTTAAATTGTATTATGTTATTTTTAGATTTTAGTGAACTGATGCTATCAAATTGCGCTGACATTATAATTCTGCTTAAACCAGATTAGATTTGATAAGACGTAAAAAGAATGATATTTAGGATGTATAATAATATTATTCTCCTGACAATAAATTAGGAAAAATAACTATTGAAGATATTGTTGCATAATTGAATGAGACCAAATTCGAGAGTGATATAAAATTCAATTCAATCATCATCGACACTAAAATATGCGCATGCGTTTTAACGTCAGATTACGTTAAAGGTGAAATTTGTCATCACGTTGACATGGCATCAGTTGCAACATTAAAAAAAATCAAGAGGTGCTTATTCATTTTTGCAACATTAAAAAAAATTAAGGGGTGCTTATTCATTTCCATCTTCCTTCATTAAATGTCATCAAAGCATCGATTTGTAATCGATACTTGCTCCCTATTTATACTGGCATCTAAGAGCAATAAAAAAAAATATGAATGTGATGATGAGCAAAAGAGAGCGTCCTATGGTCAGGATTTGATTTGTGAAAAATCTGAGGAGATTCCAAACGATAATCTTCTCGGCAACAACAAAAGCGTCTTCGCCGATATCTTCTTCAATTTCTTCTCGAGAGATTACTGTGAGTATTTACAGTTTTATTTCTTGTTTGTTTCATACTATTAGAGACAATATGGTATCAGAGTGATGTCTAATACATGAAACTTGTTTCTTCATCTGAAAAATGTCTCTGTTGTCGTCGCTAGGCAATATCGCGACTGGGTCACAATTTGCTACTGTTGTCGAGCCCCAAAAGATTACTGGCTATCGGCTTCCGTGGCCGGAGAGTGTCGGCGACCACGTCGAGAGGCTGGAAATCGACAATCACGGCAATCGCGTTTGTCACGGTAAGATAAGAGTGTCGCGGTCGCGACAGAAAAAAGAAGAAGTTTAATCGATTAAATTAATTGATTAAAATATATCTTAATCGATTTAAAATATGTGTAATTGATTAAATTGATGAAGTATAGTGAATTTGTGTAATTGATTGATGTAATCGATTCAAGCACGGTAACCAATTAAATAAGTTTTTTAATCGATCGTAATAATCGATTAAAAGAGGATGATCGGTATTTATAACTGTTCATCCATTTTTTTTAAGAAAAACTTTAATTTTATTAAATATAAAAAAAAGACCAAACAGTATTGTATGTTTAATTAAAATTTAACAAATATATTTATTAATTAATTAAATACATATAGAAATATATTATTAATTAATAAATACATATTTGATTAAATTTATGATTCAATTAATTTAAAATTGAATTAGATCAACTTATCCAATCAAGCCTACGTCTGGTTTAAATCATTAATTGATTTAAGCAAACCAGTTTGATTCAATGATACGTAGATCTGGTTCAAATCATTTATTGGTTTAACCAGGTTGGTTTATTATTGAATTAATTAGGATGATTTTAATTATATAAATTGGGATGATCAAATATGACCAGATTATTTTTATTGTGTCAAATTTGATCAAAAAGATTAGATTTGTTCTAATAGATCAGACTTAATCCAATGGACATTGGATTGATCAAACAGACTTAAATTTGGTCAATAAGTCTGAAATTAACTTAAATGGGCTTAGATTAAAATAATAACAGAACATAAGTAAGAAATCTCTGTCCAATTAGATTAGTTCTAATGAGGCCAATAAGCTAACCTTAGAATCTGGATTCCTGATCGATCGATCTAATGGGTCAGTCGACTTAAACTCCTGAAAATTAAGAAGATTTATTTTTCTTGATTTATAATGATGGTTCTATGTCTGTATAAATTGAATTAAACTGGTTTTGTACTAACTTATTTAAATTCAATTTTTCATATGACATGGATGATTACCACATTGGCTCGTCGTGAAGTGCGGTGAAACCAGCTCCGAGAGGAGATTTTGGATATAAAGTATAACTCCGCTTATGGAGTCAACGGATATGTTAGACGACTTGATAGACTATTTTGGAAACTTAGGTAACAAGAGTTCCTAGTCCTGGACACTTATAGGATTTGAGCTTTGATGCGTTCATTACTAGAGTATCATAGGATAATAGCAGATTATGTATAGGGAAGTCATGAAGGACGTCACATATTCAGAACTGTATGAGGAACTACTTCACCATATGGGTGAAGAAGAGCTTGAAGAGTCTGAAGAGGACCAGGAAATGTTTGAGGAAGATCCAGAAATGGATCCGATAGAGAATCCTGAAGTTGCCCCATCTAAGATTATCCTAAATGAGTCCAGGTTGATAAGGATAATGTTGACTACTGCACTAGCATTTATCCTAGTGGGAGTGGTGCTAGCTTATCTATGTTACTAGTGTTTTGTTACTGTCGTTATGTACGAACAGTATTAACCCATTTAGTTTTTGAGTCATGTAATAATTCATGTCATTATGTACAAACAGAGTTATGTTATGTGTTAACTAACTTTCCCATGATTAGTTCATGTGAAAATGATTAGTTCATTTTAATTATAATTCATTCATATCAAATGATTCGTTCATTAGATGAGATGTGTGTAATATAATTGATCAATGTTGATTAAATTGGCACATACAAATGATGAGTGGAAACATAGTTATCACTTGATTTTGTAAACCAATTCTAATTTACAGTGAGTCAATAATTAATTACATACATATGAATTACACTGAAATAATAAATAATGTGTTTATTTATTGTAGATTATGGAAACTAAAATATTATAGTTGAACTCAATAAGGGAGAAAAATTATATGGGGATAACTATAAAATCTGCCACCTCAAGATATAATACGTTCCTGATAAGAAGTTCTAGAGGCAGTAAATCAATTCATGGATAAACCAGCTGATAGTTCAACATTACAACATAGACATGACCTTGATGCCTATAAGGCATGGAAAATGAAGAACTCCATTGCTAAGGGAATATTTATTAGTTCAATGGTGGATGACTTGGTATTTGAGTATGAGTCATTACCATTGGCTCATGCTGTCTCGGCAGCCCTTAGAGAGAAGTATAGTGGGGTAAGCCTGAGTAAGCCCCGTTAGCTAACTATCAAGTTTGATAGCGGTAAAAAATACTCAAATGTTACCATGGCCCAACATCTCAGGGAGATGGATAACATGATTCGAGAGCTTAAGATTGCTAGTCATGCGTTGACCGATGAACAACAGGTTCAGGCAGTTATCTATTCCCTTCTTGATTCTTGGGAAATAATGAAACTGAATCTGACCCACAGTGAGAGTATCAAGACTTTCACTGATGTCTCACGCCATATAGAACTTGAGGCGGAGAGGATTGAATCCGCTAGGATTTCTAGTCAAGCTTTTGTAGCTAAAGGTTATGGTTCCAAGAATATGAAAAGATGATTTAAGAAAGAAAAGGGAAAAGGAAAGGAGGCTAGTGTTGTTGCTATTAAAAACCAAATCAAGAAGAAAGGAAAGAAATATGGATAAAATCCTAAGAGTAAATTGACTTGCTTCAACTGTGGCAAGAAGAGTCATTTTGCTCGGGATTGTACTAAGCCTAAAAAAGTAGATCCATCTTTAACTTCTTTCCATGAGCATTATGTTGCAAGTATAGTGTTGTTAGCTGATTCTTATCCTTTGTCAATTTTAGATTCAGGAGTAATGAACCACATAGCACGTGATCGAGCTACATATGTGGAGTACCGTCGGGTACTGGCTAGCAATAAATGGATATATATAGGAAATAATGCAAGAATTGAAGTCAAAGGAATTGACACTTGCAAGCTCAACCTACGTGGTGGGCGTATCTTGTTTCTATATGTCATGTATGCTCCTGAGATTCGATGGAATCTGATTTCAGTCATTTGTCTTCTTGATTTAGGTTATTATGTAAATTTTTACAACCGTTGTGTAGAACTTCGAATTAACTCTGTGTTAATTGGACATGGTTATGTAACAAATGGTTTTATGGTTCTTGATGTAGAACCAAATAATAATGATGGTTGTTTTTCAAACATTGCTCTTACTAGTAATACTGATGTTAATGATGAAATTTAGCATGCTAGACTAGGACATATAGGACAAGAACGAATGAATAGATTAGCTAAGGAGGGGTTTTTAAGCACTTATGCTAAGATTAACTTGTCTATATGTGAGCATTGTCTTGTTGGAAAGACAACTAGGAAACCATTTGATAAGGCTATTAGGGATGAATCACCATTGCAATTAATTTATTCAGATATTTGTGTTGGTGCAAGTTGCACCAGAATCAAACCTATGTTTTGATGTTGTCAAAGGTTCAAGTTAAGTCTTGTTGTGATATAATAAGTTAACTAAGTATGCAAGCATTTACTCAACCGGGAAAGACCTAGTTGGAGGCTAGGTAGGAGAAGTCTTAGCAGATTGTGGAACCCAGGTGGAAAGAACAAGTGGGTCGAGAGGACTTGACACTTAGCAATGAGATCGAGAGGTCTGGAGGACCAAAGATCGAGAGAAAGTCCTAGCGAGTCGATCAAGGATAAGTGAAAAGTCCAAACAGATCTGGAGGATCAACGTTTGGTAGGTAAGTTGAGGTAAGCAACTGGAGGAGCGATAGTGAGGACGTGTTCCTGAAAAGAACAAACTAAGGTCTCTGATCCAACTGAAGAAACTGGGAAGGTTTCCAAGTTGAGATCAAGATAGTTGAACTGTCTATTATTATTACTCATACATTAGATATACTATTACTGTGTTAGTATTTGTTTTGCAGGATTATTATCTAATACTATTTTGTAGATTTGGCTTAATCAGTCGACCAAATTAGATGATCGGTTGACCGGACAAGGCCAACTCAAAGCAGATATCAGTTTAGACCAAAACAGAGCAGGGTTCGATCAAATCTTGATCGGTCGATCGAACCAGAGGATCGGTTGACCAAACCCTTATCACGCCCCAGAGGAGTCTCTGCCAGAGAAAAATTCAGCAGCATCACCCCTGTACCGGTGACAATCTGAAACCTAAGTACACAACTCTCAGGGTCTCTCAATCCTCGACTAACACAACCGGAACATAAGTAATAATTTAAATAAACATTCCACGTAGTTATAATGGTACAGCCTCAAGCTGACTATACAACAAATTCCAACGACGCAGTTTAATATAAAATCTACTCCACTACAACGAGGAAAACACCACCCATAACAGAAAACCATCTCAGCGGAAAACATGGGCAGTATACCAAAACATCGATAAAAGATCCACGAGTACCAGAAACACACATCACAAGTATGTATAGGGTATAACAAGAAACAAAAGACTAAAAATAGAAAACCATCACGATACAAAGTGGGGACTAGCAATTGGAACTTTCTGACGACTTCAACCTTAAATAGGAAATAATCAACGGAGTGAGTTCAAGAACTCAGCGGGTATCGAGCAGATATGCATAGTAAGATATAGCTATCAACAATAATCATGCAGTACAGTCTTTTGAATAATAACAAGAAATGCAGAACTGAACAACAAAAGAAGTTGTACTCACCAGGACCTCCTATTCGGATACAAGGGTCGTCAGACCAAATACCTCATGCCTCCTATATGCATGTCAATCATATGCAATCACCAAAATGCAGCATCCAAAATGTAGTAATCACAAGCAATAAATGCAATCCATGCATATGATGCAAATGACATGGTCACCTCTAACGCCAGTCAGCCACCTTACACACGATGGTGAGATTGAGTGTCACGCCCCGGGGGAGTCCCTGCTAAAGGAAATTTCAGCAGCATCTCCCCTGGATGGGTGACAATCTAAATTTTTTCTACAAGCTCTCAGGACCCCTCAAAATCCTCGGCCAACACGGTCGGAACATATACAATAATATAAACAACAATCCATGCAGTTTATAATAAATCAGCCTCCGGCTGACTACACAACACATCACAACACGCAGTTAATTATAAAATCTACTCCACTACTTGAGGAAAATACTACCCACAACGGAAAAATTATCACAGCGGAAAACAAGGGTAGTAGACCAAAACTCAATATAAAATCCACGAGTACAAGATCTACACATCACAAGTATGTAGATCACAAAACAAGGAAACAAAGTCCGAAAGTAGAAAACTATATCTACATGAGGTGGGAGACTAGCGACTAGAACCTTCTGACAGCCTCAACCTGAAATAGAAATAAATAAAGCAACGGGGCGAGTTCAATTGTAACACCCCAAATTTCATGATTTAGAGTTCTAAAAGACCTTATTAAAAGACCTTATTAAAATCTAGAAATGTTTTAGAAAAATTCTAGAGATTTTTAGAAATTTTTAGAGTATTTTTATGGAATTTTTGGAGTTCGTTTGGTATTTTTACCAAGAGGAAGAAGTTTAAAAAAAATAATAAAAAAATATATATGTTAAAGCCGGGTTTTGAACCCAAGACCTCGGACCCGAACCAGGTTCTAATCGGATGCAGCCAACCAGCTGAGCTACACGATTTTTGTTAACCTTATATGGAGCGAAATATATATAAGCAGTATTTAGGAATGTTTAAATAAATTGAAAATAAAAGTGCGCGGATGAGGAATCGAAGCTGCGACCTGGGATTTGGTTAAAGCCGGGCTGACCAAGTGTGCTAGCGATCGTTTCTTATTAAGAAAGGAGAAATATTCCATTTAAGAAGTAGTTAATGAATAGGAAATAAATAGGAAGGAAAAATGGTTGCAGCCAAGTTTCGAACCCATGCGCTATGCCTTAAGCAGAACGCAGCCCACCAACAGACCAGCCGCGGGTTTGTTAATAAAACTCGAATCAAGTTGTATTTAAGCAATAGTTAGTTAACAGAATATTAAAGTTATAAGAAGAGAACTTAGGTTTTCCCCGTGACAAAATCTTCTCCTCTCCTCCTCTCGCGACGGCGCTTCTCCTCTCGGGCGAAAACAGAGACGAAGCTAGGGCTTCGTCTCCGGCGGCCGGCGAGCACCCTTCTCCGTGAGTTCTTCATACCTTTGTGATCCTCTCGTCGAGGAGAGCAAGAAGATACCAAGAGATCGTCGAGGAAGCATATATCCGAAGCCCTAGAAGCCTCCTTCTTCTCGGTTGTAAGTCCAAGAACAGCGGGGTGAGTTGCTACTCACCTGTAGTAGGAGTAGTTCCCTTCGATTGGTTTTCGATTTGTTTGATTTTCTTGCCACGATTGTGGATTTCCTGCGTAGCACAGCGTGTTGGTTCAATGTGTTTGTCTAATAGAATGTGGACTTAGTTTTATTTGCTCCTTTATGTTCTGTTGTAGTATGTGTAAAGAGGCTTTGCTTGTTCTATGAAATCCTTGGATCTGTTAGTTTGCTAGTGGGCAAGAACAGCCCTTGCTGTTGGTTCCAGATTGTATATGCAGTTTTATTTGCATTTCGTAACCATGAACAGCTTAATTAGAGCTTAGAACAGCCCCTCTTAGAGTTTGTTACAGTCAGGATTCTAGTATGCTTTGATTCCATGCTTGGATTTTTCTGTACAGCAAGTGTTTCAGTGTTTCCTGTTTCAGATTTAGTGTGCAGTTTTAGAACCATTTAGTTACTGCCGTGAGTTTGATAAAGAAGAGGAGAAGAGATTTTTAATTAGATTTTAAGCTTCAGCAGATTTTAGCTTTGTTTGTGCCATGCATTGAAAAGAACAGCCTTTGGAACCTGCTGTAACAGATTATGGTTGCTAGGGATTTAGTCCTTCCTTGCCTTTGGAACCTGCTATTAGTTTAAGAACAGTTAGTTAAATAGATTTATTTCTTTTAAGCATGATCGGCTTGTAAATGAACAACAATGAACAGATTTAATTAGGGAAGTTTCAGTTGGATCCTTAGTAGCTAATCCATACACGAAGTTTTGGTTTTCTGATGAACCTTTTAGTAGGAACGACTGATGTGGTTACCATACTGTTAAACCAGTTGTCATGGATTTGTTTAGCATTGCAGTTTTGATGGTTTAGCATTGGAAGATCCAATTAGATCCCTAGTAGCTTAACTAGATTTGCAGATTTTTGGTGGAACTTGTAATGCAGATTTTAGCAAGTTATAATGCAGAATTTAATTAAGTTAGTATGCAGAATTGTGTTAGCTTAATATGCAGAATTTTATTAGCTTAGTATGCAGATTTTGGTTAAGCTTTGTATACAAATTTTCAGTACGTAGGGTGTGTTCTGGTGCACACCAAGTGTTCGATAGAATGCTTAGCTCAGTAGGATGCTACAGTAAGCATCTATATAGCGCAGTGAATGCAGTAAGAAACATTTAATTCAGCTTATATAGTCTTGCTACAGCTTTTATGGACTAGATGTCCAATGGGTGGGCTCCCACAGTCGCCTCTAGGTTCAGATAACCTAGTTTTAGGTTCAGATAACCTAGTTAAAGCAAGGTAAGAAAATTAGCTATGAAATCAGTATTTTATTTTCAGCAGTGGCACTGTACTGGATTAGATATCCATTGGGTTGGGCTCCCACAGTCGTCCCTAGGTTTAGATAACCTAGTAAACCCTACTAGACTCGGAACTTGCAATCCCGGGTTTAGTTAGGGATGCGCGCACAGCAAGTACAGTTACCGGGCCCATCAGCAGCATGATTATTATTTTAATCTATTATGTAAATAGTTTTCAAAACTTCACAAATTAGTTATGTGAATACAAGTTAGACTCAGATTAGCATTAATTAGTTTAGCTTAGGTATCAATTCAGTTTCTTATTGATACACATGATAGTTCTATGATTAGTTATACATGTTTAGTATTTCAGTTAGTATGATTTCTTCGCTATTTATGAGCATGATTAGTTATACATGTTTAGTATTTCAGTTAGTATGATTTCTTCGCTATTTATGAGCATGATTAGTTATACATGTTTAGTATTTCAGTTAGTATGATTTCTTCGCTATTTATGAGCATGATTAGTTATACATGTTTAGTATTTCAGTTAGTATGATTTCTTCGCTATTTATGAGCATGATTAGTCATACATGTTTAGTATTTCAGTTAGTATGATTCCTTTGCTATTTATGAGCATGATTAACTATACATGTTAGCTTTTCAGTTAGTTGTTTTCTTTGCTATTTATGAGCATGAGTAGCTTTACATGTTAGTACTCAGTTTTAGCATGTTTTTATTTATATACATGCATATCGAGTTTTTGTGAGTAGATAGCGCTCACTAAGCTTTATGCTTATAGACTGCATTTCCTCCTACTGCAGATAAAGGAGAAACTAAAGTATGAAAGGAAGGCGACAAGGAGATGCCTTGTGTGATCGATGTGCGGTGGAGATCCATGGAGAGATCCGTAATTGGAAAATCAAGACTTTCTTTAGTTCTCTTTAATGTTATATTGAAATGGAGTTTATTTCCATTTGTAGTTCGATACCTCTATTGTTGGAGTGATATGGTTGTTTCGCATTGCAGAGTAGTTTCATATTTTATTGTGCCATTATCTTGCGTGGTTGTGAAAATATCCAGTCCATACGTCCCATAGGTGAGTATACTTACTATGTCTGGATATGGTCACCATAGGGAGACTCTGTCGAAATTTTTCGGTAGGGTTCCCATGTGATTTTTAATCATACCGGTTAAGTAGAGTTAGTAGTCAAGTAACGGTCATCCTTAGAGTGTAGTAGTAGTAAGAAGGGTGGTCGTTACATCAATGAACTCAACGGGTATCAAGCTGACATGCATAGTAAGATATATCTAACAGTAATAATCATGGAGTACAGTCTCCTGATCAATAACAGGAAATGTGAAAACTAAATAAGCAAAGAAGAACTATACTCACTTGGAACTCCTATCCTGACATAAGGGTCGTCAGACCAAATATCTCCTGTCGCCTGTATGCATGTCAAACATATGCATCCACAAAAATGTAGCATCCAAAATGCATCAATCACAAGCAACAAATGCAATCCATGCATATGATGTAAATGTCCTGGCCACCCCTGACGCCAGTCAGCCACCTCACACACGATGGTGAGGTCGAGTGGGTAGGGCTGTGACAATTGTGCACTCTGCCATCACTACTCCTGAGTCACTAAGTGGACAGAATACTGTCGAAGTACACCTATCCTTCTACCCCAAATCATAGTGAGAGAGCGCAATGCTCTTATCTCCCTATGTCATAGTTAAGAGGAGGGATCCCTGTCATGCTACCATGTTGTAGTCACACTACCCATGAGTGGACCAGCGGAGCCCTGACAGAGCAAACTGTACACATCCTGCCTGATATACCACTGACACATGAGTGGTTGTGTGTGCAGATCCATGTAATTGGCAATGTGCTCAACAATAATGGAGCTGATAATCGCTCAGCATGCAAAAATAGTATATGACACTAAGCATGTAAATCCTGACAAATACTAGCCTCCTTATAATGTGTACCAAAAAGGAAACCGAGTCCAAATCAATGATCTAGGTACACATGCCAAATGTAAACCTGGGTGCACATGCCAAGTAATAAAAAGGTACACATGCCAAGTATAAACTAGTACACATGTCAAGTATATCTAGTAGCTAGACCTGTATTCAGTAATGCATTGTATGTCACTACATAATTAAACATGGCAAGAATCAAGAGGATATAAACATAAATGTATAACAAATCAAGTATGGCATACTACGAGTATCAAGTAGTGACATACCAAGCAGATATAAACATAACTATTACTACTAGTTATAATCTACTAAGCATATCAGAATGACAATATCAAAAAGATAAGTCAAAGGTACCCGCCTAAAAAATGGAGATCGTATCCAAAATAGATCTCACATCGAGACGCACTTCTCGAATCAAAGTCCTGTAACAATATGCATAATTTAACTAAATACATATACAACATTTAGCTAAATTCAGTCCTAAACTATTTAAGGTAAACCCCCAATTGAAATAATTAACCTAATTTATTAATTTAATTAGGTTTAACTTAATCCATGATTCTTTCACATTAGATTCCGCTAACATAAATCAATTTCTACCACTTATCCAAACGCTGCTTGTTCTCCTTCTCCAACCACAACTTATGGTGGAATAAAACCCTCCAAGGCAATACTCTGAATGTCTTCAAGGTTATGATTCTAAGAAGATATGAACAGAAATATGGCATCACTAAATCAAGTCTAAAAAATGAAATTCATTACCCAAATTAACCACTGACCTCCTTCCTCTTTGGTGGTTTACTACAACCGGAGTAGCACTAATCAGGACTAGTTGTCGGCGGGGGCTAGCTGCTGGCAGCAGTGGAGAGGATAAGACTAGATCGGAAGAGATACAAGGCTAAGGCTCGACGGCATCTGCGATCACTGATTAACACAGTGGCATCCAAAACTAGGGTACGACGTCGACAAAGGCGGCAGCGCATAAGGATCAGATCTAGGGCACGGGGTGAAACTAGGCTTGAATCCTTACTCCTGGCCGAAGACTAAACTTGTGCAGAGGTGGCGCCTCGGTGAGCTAGGGCACGGATCCGTGGTGTGAGGTGAGAAGAAACCGAGAGCTTTGAGAGAGGAAGGCTCGGCACTGAACGGTGGTCAGCTTCAGGGGGCGACGACCGATCGTGGGTCCGTGGTGCTCAGCAGCGGCGCAGAGGGAAGAAGGGAGAGCGACACTAGTGTTGGGTGTTGCGTGACGCGAAGAGGAGGAGAAGGGCTTGGCCGGTGGTTTTGTACGCGCGAGAGAGGAGGTGTTGCATGGCAGCGACGGTTTGTGGCAACGACGACACGTCGATTGGGGAAGAGAAGAAGAACTGGCGTCGCGAGAGGTGAGGAGGAGAGGGATCGGGCTCGGGATAGAAAAGAAAGAAAAAGAAGAGAAAATAAAAAATAAAATATTATAACCTTAGGTATTTTAATTAAACACTAGATTAAATTTCTCAATCAACTCCCATCTTTGGGTATTCCAAACAGGCTTTTCCCAAGCCTATAATTTCATCCCCTCAAAATACTCCAATACGAGCTCTGAAAAATTTTAAAATATTTTTAAAAATTTCGTTAAGATTATTTCATAAATAATCTTATTATTTAATTATTATTTGGGTACTGTATTTTACATTCTCCCTCACTAATAAAAATTTAGTCCCTAAATTTCTGTTATTTACCATCAGCAAGTACTAACAATCAATAATCCATATAAATGCTGAACGGAAAGCTAACCCACATACCTCAAGTAAAAAGCTAGGGGTATTGAGCTCGGATTGTATCCTTAAGCTCTCAGGTGGCCTCTCGTCAAAATGATATTGCCATCCGACTTTAACCAGCCGGATAGTCTTGTTCCGTAGCTGACGCTCTTTGTGGTCCAGAATCCATATCGAAACCTCCTCGTAGGTAACATCAAGCTGAATGGGAACAGATATATCTGACAGAACATGTGTTGGGTCAAGTATTATTGGTTGCTACTCGGAATACCGTTCTAGTTCCCCTGTATAAAAATTTGTACAAGCATAGAACTATCATAGCTACCCATGTGCTCTACTGAAGTCAAATTTGGATTACAAATGATACTTAACATTATTAATCCAAATTGTCCTTCATAAGTTAAACTTGGATTGAAAATGATACTCAATATTTTTACTCCAAGTTTGATCGATGTGTTCTTCATAAGTTAAACCATATTACAGAAGTTAATTAAATATCTATTTCAAAGATCGACTTCCAGGTTAAACATAGTGAGACATTAGACCTTCTTGGGTATGAGATCATCCACCACTTCCTAGACAAACCCTTTCAAAGAAATCGGATATTTAACTTCTTACAGTAAACTAGGTTTAACTACAAAGACCTTAATAGAAGCACAATATCGAAACATGAAATCAAAAAATAAAATTGATAACAAAATGATAACCTAAAACTGATAGCCTCTTGTATTTGGGTTTTCAAGATCTATACAAAGAAGATAAACTAGTTATGATGCGGAAACAAATAACTAGTTATACCTTTCTTAGTAGCTTATAGACCTCTTGATCTTTTGTTGTATTCCTCTCCTCCTCTTGGACATCGTGTGGGCGACGTTCTACCAAGATGAAATCCACCCAAGCTTCTTCCTTTGCTTCCAAGTTTCGGCCACCAACAAACCTCCAAGGGATGCTAGACAAGAGAGCTTCCTTCTCTTCTTCTTCTCCTTCAAGCAACCGGCCACCAAGAGAAAACCAAACTTAATGCCGCTGGCCTCCAAGAAAGAAAACAAAAGGAGAAGAGAGAAGGAAGAGGGCCGACCACCAAGGGAATAGAAGAGAGGAATTTCGAGCACAATAGAGAGGATGCAAGGCTTAGGTTGTTCTCAATGAGGCACTCTCTCCCTCTCTTTTATAATCCTTGGTGAATCCAAAAAAGGAAAATTTTAAAACAAAAAATTAAAACTTCCTTTTATTCCTTTACATGGCTGACCACCACTTGTGCATCAAAGAAGGAAAGATTTTAAAAAAAAATAAAATCTCTCTTTTAAAATCCCTTTTGTGGTTAGCTATAAAAGGCATGTTTTATTAAATTAAAATCTTCTCTTTTAAATCCTTTTGTGGATGTCTATAAAAGAAAAGATTTAAAATAAAACTCCTTTTATATCATGGTTACAAAAAAGGAAAGTTTAAAATTAAAATCTTTCTTTTAAACATTATAGAAAACTACAAATAAGGAAAGATTTCAAATCTCTCTTTTAATCCTTTGTAGAAAACTATAAAAGGAAAGATTTTAAAATTTAAAACTCTCTTTTAAAATCATGTGGAAAGCATCATAAAAGGAAAATTTTTAACAAAATAAAAACTCCCTTTTATTTCCTTTTGTGGCCGATCTAAAAAGGGAAAGTTTTATAATTAAAATCATCCTTTTAAATCCTTTTAATGGATCTCTATAAAAGAAAATATTTTACAAAAAATAAAACTTCCTTTTCTATGTGTGGATGGTCGGCCCCTTGCTTGGGCACCAAGCAAGGCTTAGCTGCCCCTAGCTTGGGCTCCAAGCTTGGCTTGGCCGGCCCCTTGCTTGGGCTCTAAGCAAGGATGTGGCCGACCCTTAAGCTTGGTTAAGAAGTCGGACTTTAGGTAGATATAAGGCTTTATAAGAGGCTACAACAGGGACTGAGAGGAGGAATTGGTTTTGGTCTCCCGATGAGCTTGAGCTTCCCATGTTCGCCCCGAACACTCAATTCAAGGTCATCAATAATAACTCATAACACTAAAGAACTATTATTACATTACCACACTAATCCCATATTACAATATGAGCTCCTTCTTATCATGAGTACGTTAGTCTCCCTGTGTTTAAGATATCGAATGCCCACTAATTAAATGAGTTACTGATAACTCACTTAATTAATATCTAGTTCCAAAAGTAGTATCTCTCAACCTTATTGTCATGTCGGACTAAGTCCACCTGCAGAGTTTACATGACAATCCTTATGAGCTCCTCAAGGGGACATCATCAACCTAGATCACTAGGACACAGTTTCATTCTATAATCAACAACTCACCATATAAATAATATCATTTCCCAACTTATCAAGCCTTTTGATTTAATGAACTAAATCTCACCCTTTGATAAATTAAAGAAATAAATATTAAGTATACATGCTTGTTATTATATCATGATTAAGAATACGCACTTCCATAATAACAGAGGTCTTGTTCTTTTATGCAGTCAGTATAAAAAGAAACAACCTCAAATAGTCCTGCTCAATACACACATAGTGTACTCGTGTAATTTTATAGTTAAGATAAACTAATACTAAATTACACTACAACCACTCCAATGGTTTGTCCCATTCCATCTTGGTTGTGAGCTACTAATTATAATTTATAAGGAACTGATAACATGATCTTCTGTGTCGCACCAAACACCATGTTACCTACAATATAAATTAAATGGACAACTGCATTTAACATAAATGCAGACATTTGACCAATGTGATTCTTATTTCAAAATATAAATGTTCATACAAAAAGCTAGACTTTTAGTATACATCCTAACAGGTATATATCTCCTCAGCATAGACACATAGAATACATCGTGAATGCTTGCTAGAGCTGGTGGTAGCACCAACGGGTAAGATACCGCTCCAATCCTTTTCAAGATCTGGAAAGACCCAATGTATCTTGGAGATATCTTACCTCGGAGACTAAATCTCTTCACCCCTTTCGTGGGTGAGACTCTCAGAAATACATGGTCATCAGTAGAGAACTCCAGGGGTCTACGTCTCTGATCTGCATAATTCTTCTCGTGGTCCTACGCCTCTGACATCCTCCATCTGATAGTGCAGACCAACTCTGCCTCCTGCTGAGCTCTCTGAGGTCCTAGCAGTTGGGCCTCCCCAACCTTCTCCCAGAGGGTGGGTGTCTGATAAGATCTACCATACAACGCTTCAAATGGTGTCATCTTGATAGCCGAATAATAGTTGTTGTTGTAGGCGAACTCTACTAATGGCAAGTGGTCCTCCCAGTTGCCTCCGAAATCCATAACGCAAGACCTCAGCAAGCCCTTTAATGTTTGGATAGTCCGCTTTGACTGTCCATTTGTATGCGGATGGAATGTTGTACTGAAATGGAGCTGTGTGCCCAAGGCCTGCAGCAGACTTTGCTAGAACTGGGATGTGAACTGTGCGTCTCTATCCGATATAATGCTCAAGGGAACTCCATGCAATATGATGATCTCCTGACAATACAGCTCTGCCAATAGATCTAGCGAATCGGTCTTCTGGATCACTAAGAAGTGTGTGGATTGGGTTAATCAATCAACGATTATCCAAATCACGTCATGGCCTCGTCGTGTCCTAGGTAATCCCACCACAAAATCCATGGTGATGTGCTCCTATTTCCACTTCGGAATGGGAATCCTCTGAAGTAACCCAACAGGTCTCTGGTGCTCAGCCTTCACCTACTGACAGACTAGACATCTAGTTACAAACTTTGCGATGTCTTTCTTCATGTCGTTCCACCAATTAGAGCCGTCAATTTGGGTTGGGCCAGTTGGGTTGGCCCACGACGGGCTTGGGTTGGCCCGCGGGTTGAGAAACACATGTAAACTAAGTTTTATGTCATTTTATTATCTTTCTTTATTATAATTTTGAAATAAAAATAATACTTTTCATCCAACATAAGTGTTTGTTTGTGCCCATTTATATTTAAAATATATATTTGTGAATACATTTAATTGATTAAATCTTTCCGAACTAAAACGTTGAAGATATCAAATATTTTTTATTTTTTTAAAAAAAAATTTATGGGTCCGCGGGTTGGCCCTTGCCACGGGTTGACCCGTTTGACAGCTCTACCACCAATAGGAATGCCTCAAATCTTGATACATGCGGGTTCCACCTGGGTGGATAGCAAAACAGGAGCGATGAGCCTCCTAAAGTAACTCCTCCATAACTGGGTGAGATTGAGGTACGCATAACCTACCTCAGAAATAAATAATACCCTCGTCATCTCGGGTGAACTCCGTCTACTGCTCGGAAGCTAACTGGCTGACAATACACTATAAGCGATAATCACTGGCCTGGGCCTCTCGGATCCTCATCCTGATCGATGACTTAGCAAATGGTAACCAGAATACCCCACTCTGTCTGTCCCTGCTCCTTAAGGCCCAATTCGGAGAAACCCTGAATCAAGTCCATGACCAAAACTCGGTGACATGCTAAAGTCCCTCTAGACTTCCGGTTAAATGCATTGGCAACCACATTAGCTTTCCCTGGGTGGTAGTTAATAGTATAGTCATAATCCTTCAGGAACTCCATCCATCTCCTCTGTCGGAGATTGAGTTCATTCTGAGTGAAAATATATTTAAGACTCTTATGATTAGTGAGAATCTCAAATGAAATACTATAAAGATGATGTCATCAAATCTTCAAAGAAAAGATAATAGCGGCTAGCTCCAAATCATGTACTAGTAGTTCTTCTCATGCTCCTTCAACTGATGAGAAGCATAGGAGACTACCTTGCCATGCTGCATCAAAACAGTGCCTAAACCCTGTAGAGAAGCGTCGGTGTAGAGCACGAATCCATCCTCTCCAAAGGGCAAAACCAGAACTGGTGCCGACACTAATCTCCGCTTCAGCTCCTGGAAGCTGGTCTCGCAGGCTTCTAACCACGTGAACTTCACGCCTTTCCTGGTCAGGAGTGTCAGCTGCATAACAATACGAGAGAAACCCTCAACGAACTGCCTATAATATCCAGCCAATCCCAAGAAACTACGGATCTCTTAAACTAATTTCAACTGCTCCCATCTAGTGACAGCCTTGATCTTCTGAGGGTTTACGAAAATACCTCATCTAGAAACCACGTGACCTAGAAAACTGACCGAGGATAGCCAGAAAGCACACTTGTTGAACTTCGTATATAGACGATGTTGTCGAAGAGTCTCCAAGACTATGCGAAGATGTTATGCATGTTCCTCCTCGGAATGCGAGTAGATCAAAATGTCGTCGATGAAAATGATAATGAATTGATCTAAATACTCCATAAAGATGTGGTTCATCAAATCCATAAATACCGCTGGAGTATTAGTAAGCCCAAATGACATTACCAAAAACTCATAATGTCCGTATCTGGTGTGGAATGCTATCTTCTAAATATCAGAATCTTTGACCCTCAACTGATGATATCCGGATCACAGATCAATCTTAGAATACACTGATGTACCTCTGAGCTGATCAAAAAAATCCTTGATCCGTGGTAAGGGGTACTTATTTCTGACGGTCACTGCATTTAGCTGTCTATAATCGATGCACAACCTTAAGGTTCCATCCTTTTTCTTGACAAACAATACCGAAGAACCCCACGGAGATACACTAGGGCGAATAAATCCCTTATCCAATAACTCTTAGAGTTGGACCTTTAACTCATCCAACTCTTTCGGTGTTATACGATAAGGAGCTTTCGATGCCGGTGTGGTCCCCAAAATCAGCTCAATAGCAAACACCACTTGTCTTTAAGGAGGCAAGCCTGATAACTCATCTGGAAATACATCTGGATACTCTTGGACCACTGGAATGTCTGAGAGCTGAGAACTACTGCTGTCATCAGCATTAATTAATGACAATAGAAATCCCTGACAACCATGTGATAGTAGTTTATGAGCTTGAATCGCAGAAATGGTCAATATACCGTTATCCCTAATGCTAGTGAAATCCCACGAGGGTTGGTTCAGAGGTTAGAATGTGACCACCCTCGTCTAGAAATCGACTATGGCATGATATGCTGACATCCAATCCATGCCAAGGATAATATCGAATTCGACCATTTCCAGTACCAGTAAATCTACAATGAGTATATGGTTATCGAAGTCCAATGGGCATCCTCTGACCTACTGAGTGACATCCAATGCATCACCGTCGCAGTGGTTTAAGGATAGGTAGTCTACCAATCTCCCTCATAAATGCACAAGAAATAAAGGAATGTGAATTACCAATATCAATAAACATATCAGCGAAAAATGCTTAAACTAAAATTGTACCGCGAGAAATAGATCCGTCGGCCCGCTGTGTATCCTCTTTAGTAACGACATGAATTCGTCCAGTCTCTAGTGGGGGTCAAGGTGTCAGCACTGCCAATGGCTGCTGTTGTTGGTGCAAGTTGCACCAGAATCAAATCTGAGTTTTGATGTTATCAAAGGTTCAAGTTGTTGGTTGCTACTCGGAAAACCTAATGGTTCCACTGTACAAAAATTTTGTACAAAGATCTAAACATTTTCCTAGCTACCATGTGTTCTTTTAATTTAAGCTTGGATCGCCTGCGGAACTTAACACGTTTGATCCAAAGTTTAATTTATTTGTTCTTTTAGGTTTAGACTTGGATCTCCTGCGGAACTTAACACTTTCGATCCAAATCACCTAGGTTATTAATTCTATTAAATATTAACTTCTAAAATTGGCTTCCAGTACTGACGTGGCGAGGCACATGACCTTCTTGGATATGGGAGCAACCACCACCGACTAGACAAAACCTTTTAAGGAAAGCTAATATTTAATTTCCTTAAATAACTTTAGGTTAACCGAAAAGAATAATCAAATCACAAGGAAAAAGAAAAATAAAAGAACACAACATCGAAAATAAATTCGAAATACTAGAATCGATGCCTCTTGTATTTGGTATTTTTACAAAGAAATAAAACTAGCATGATGCGGAAAAACATTACTAGTTATACCTTTCTTTTGAAGACAAAGACCTCTTGATCTTCTACCGTATTCCTCTTCTAACCTCGGACGTTGTGTAGGCAATGATCTTCCGAGATGAGAACCACCTTTCCACCTTCCTTCTTTCTTCTAAATTTCGTCCACAATAAATTTCTTCAAGGATGAAGAATTTCGGCCACCACCAATGCTCCAAGGGATGCTAGAGACGAGGCTTGCTTTCTCTTCTTCTTCTCCTTCATGCACCCACAAAAGCTCCACCAAGAAGATAGGTTTCGGCCAACAAGAGGAGAGGAGAGAAATAGGGCCAGCCACCAAAACCAAGGAAGAGAGGAAGGAAAAGAATAGAGGTTGTTCACCCATGAAGGCTCCTCTACCTCCTCTTTTATAAACCTTGGTCTTGGCAAATAAGAAAATTTTAATAAAAACTTCCTTAATTCTTTTGCCATGAAAAGGAAAATTTTATTTAATTAAAAATAGTTTTTCTTCTCATTACTATAATGGCCGGCCACACCAAATCTCCAAACAAATAAAAATTTTAAACATAAATTAAAACTTCCTTATTTGCTTCCGGAAATTTTATAAAAAATTTCTCCAATAATTTTTATCCCTTCATGATTGGTTAAAAGGAAATTTTATAAATTAAATCTTTCTTTAAACATGTGGATAATTTCCGGAAAGTTATCTCTAAAAATTAAAATCTCCTTTCAATCTACAAATAAGGAAAGATATCAAATCTTTTCTTAATCTTTTGTAGAAACTAATAAAAGAGAATTATTAATTTTTTAAACTTTCTTTTAAATCATGAACATGGTTAAAAGGAAAGTTTTTACCAAAATTAAAATCAACTTTTTAATCTACAAATAAGGAAAGAGATTTAGCTATTCTCTTAATCTTTTGTAGAATCTTATAAAAGGAAAGATTTAAATTTTTAAACTCTCTTTTAAATCATGTTATCCACATAAGAAAAATTTTAAAAATAAAAATCCTTTTATTTTAATTTGGGCCGGCCACACCAAGTTTGAACCCAAGCTAGGGTCGGCCACCTTGAAGCACCCATGAACCAAACTTTGGCCGGCCCTAGCTTGGTCTCCAAGCTAGCTTGGCCGACCCCTATGGGATGGGTAAGAAGGTGGGTATAGGTGGGTATAATACTCTATAATTAAGAGGCTACGATAGGGACCGAGAGGAGGAATTGGTTTTGGTCTCCCGATAAAATTAAGCATCCCGTGTTCGCCCTGAACACACAACTTAATTTTATCAATAATAATTCATTCCACTAGAGAACTATTATTGAACTACCGCACCAATCCCAAATTACATTTTGGGCTCCTTCTTATTGTAACGACTGCCCTTCTTATTACTACTATTCTAAGGGCGACCGCTACCTAACTACTAACTATACTAAGGTTGCTCACAACAATAAAAGCACTACTTAAGATTTCGGAAAGAAACTCTGAATTTAAAATAACTTCCTACTAAACATGCAATGTATACAACCCAAGTAAAGCATGACATATTACTAAATTTAAACATTGTTAACTGTAACTGCATGCTAAAGATTTGTGTAGGAATTTTAAACTTAATAATAACATAGGCAGGCTACGACTTCCATGAAAACCAAACCATAACTCGAATTCTATGGGAACTAGCTTCCAGCAACTAAATAAAACAATGCTTCAACCATATCAAAAGCATATAAGAAAGAAGCAATTCTAGCAACATAATTTGCACAAGTTTAAGGCAGCTGATCAAATTTGCAATCAAACTGGAGGCTAACATAATTTGCTCAGGTTTAATCCCGGCAACAGCAAACTGAAGGCTAAGAATAAACTAACATGCATGGCAGTATAACACTCAAGCTACTTCATCATGACAGCTGATCAAAAATCAAATCCAGTAGCAAGTAACAAGAATTATTCCAACAAAATCCAAGTCTAGAACCAGTATTAAGAAGAAACCTTTCAGCTATACTAAAGGAATCCAGTCATAAGAAAGAGACAAGTTAAATAGATTAATCTCTAGCAATACAAGAAATCAATTAAACTTTTTCTTGGTCCCAAGGCTTCACACTTCAACATCACACACTTCTTTCATCACCACCACCATCCTGTCGCCTCCCTTTCATATCTTAGCTTTTCCTTTATCTGCGGTAGGAGGAAAAAAAAATAGATCTATAAGCGAAAACGCTTAGTAAGTACTAATCTATCTCACAAAACTCGCAATGCATAAATGTAATGTAAACGTACTGAAACTGAAATACTAAAGCAATCTGCATGTGCTCATGGTATACAGAAAATAAACTGGATACAAGTCATACTCACTATCTAGCAGGATAGTAAGAAATTAATACTATAAGCTTAGAATTTCATAAACTAACTTTTTATTTATTCTAAGCATGTAACTTGTTTCATTTCTTATATCCTTATGTTAGAAATTAATCTTTTAATTCCTATCTTTTACTCTCTTCTTCTTTCTTTATTCTTTCTTAACTTTTCTTTTCTTTGGGCCCAGGCTTAGTACCATCTTTGTTTTGCGCGCTCTCTAATAGTGACTGGGGTAGCGAGCCTCCAACCCTATGAGGATAAAGACCTCGGTCTTACCAGGGCCAAGACCTCGGAATTGGTCACCTGGATTTGTTTAACGACAACCTTGGAAGTCGGGTACTAGCCTCTTACTTTAGTTTACTTGTTATCTCTTTTTAACTAGACCTTAGTCTCTTTCTTTTTACTAAGTTTTCTCATAATCCTTTATTAAAGTTTATTGGAATCCTTTAGATATATCTTACAAGTGTAGGATTACAATTAACTGAGCATGCTATATAAAAACAATACAAGGGAAACAAATCTAAACTCTCTCTAAGCATGTTATAAAACAAAGCAACAGAAAAGCAAATATGAACTCTCTAAACATGCTGTAAAACAAAGGAAAAGAAAGCACATCTGAACTTACTAATCATGCTCTAGAATAGAGCAAAAGAGAGCTAGTTTGAACTTTTAAAACATGCAGTGATATGAGCAAGGAAAGCTAATCTAATCTTACTAATCATGCTATAAAATAGAGCAAAAGAAAGCTAATTCAAACTTGCTAATCATGCTATAAAATAGAGCAAAAGAAAGCTAATTCAAACTTGCTAATCATGCTATAAAATAGAGCAAAAGAGAGCTAATTTGGACTTTCTAAACATGCTGCAAAATAAAGCAAAAGAAAGCTAACTTGGACTTTCTAAACATGCTATAAAATAGAGCTAAGAAAGCAACTTTAAGCTTACTATACATGCTGTAAAATAGGGCAAAAGAATGCAACTTTAAGCTTTCTATACATGCTGTAAAATAAGAAATTTGCATTTAACTGAACATGCTGTCCAATAACAAGAAATCTAAGACTTGCATGCTTTAGATCAGATCATTCAAGCTCACTTGTTTGCAAGGAAATAAAACTGCAAAGCTAAAGGAGAAAGCCGGTTGTCCATGCTTAATATTTTTTTTTTCAAAAGAACTAAACTGAATCACTGTCCTAAGATTAATCATACTCATTTATTTACCAAAGGAACCACATCTAACACCCTAACTACAAGGTTGTTCTTGCTTGTGGATTTAGTCTTCATACTTCTACAACCACCTACAACGTACGGGCAATGCACAGATGCCACAACACTAGGCTGAAATGCAAGGGAATAATCTAAACAGCATAGGAAAAATCTAAACAACATGCTAAACCCATTCAAATTTCCTTCTCCTCTTCTTTAACAAACTCATGGCAGCAAAGGTAGATCAACCAAGCTAGGGCAGCAAAAGGAAATTAACCAACAAAAGAAAATTATCATTGATAACCCAGATTCGAATCTGTTCATGCTCATCTAATGGCAAAGACTTCAAAATTGTAATGTCGGAAAGAAATAGGGCTGTTCGTATCCAAGAATAGCACTAAAACTAATATTGTCACTTAGATAACCTGCTGATCATGCCTACTAATTAACCAAGATTACCTAACTTGAAATGCTAAAGATCAAGGGATTTTTATGCCCATCTGCGTGGCCCAAAAAGGAAAACAACTTGCTGGAATTTATGGGCAGTAGGTAGATGTACAAGGAGACAACACTGAAATGCTACAGAACTGAAAACAGGAAAACAGAAATTGCTACTGAAATGATGGAAATTCAGTAAGCACAGAACCTAGAGAAGGAAAACAATCCTACATGCTTAACCTAAATCATCCATCTTCTTCCTATAAGACTCACGACAGAAAACTAAAAGGAACCAAAAATCTTTACAACATGCTTTGAATTCAAAATGAACAAAGAACACAATTTCTTGACCTTAACATGCTATGCTCATGAAAAGGGAAAGGTCAAACTTGCTGTGCAGCCAAATACTAAGAGTCTAGGGTTCATGCTAGGCCTCGGAAGCAAAGGAAAAATCAAAACGGAAAACCCAAAACAACTCCTACCGCAGGTGAGTAGTACTTACAGAGCGTTCTTGGACTTACAACCGGAGAAAGAGGGCTCTAAAGCTTCTAGGGTTTCGGGTGAGGTGGAGATCTCGGCGATTCCTCTACGTCTTCACCTTCTCCTCGATGAAGGGGATCAAAATCGGCAAGGTTTGCCGGAAGAAAGCCTTCGCCGGCCGCCGGGGAAAGGAAAACCTAGCTCCCTTTACCTTCCGCCCTAGCCCGCCGTCGTGCACGCAGAAGTAGAGGAGAAGAAGAGGAAAGTGAAAGAGAAATTAAAAGATTAATTTCTAGTATAAGAAAGAAAAGAAGAACAAGAAGAAGAAAGTGAAGGAGAAATTAAAAGATTAATTTCTAGTATAAGAAAAGAAAGAAGAACAAGAAGAAGAAAGTGAATGAGAAATTAAAAGATTAATTTCTAGTATAAGGATATAAGAAAATGAAACAAGTTTATGCTTACAATCAATAAAAGTTTAGTTCTTTAATTCTGAGCCTACAGTAGTAGTTAGGTAACGGTCGCCCTTAGAGAGTAGTATAGTATAGCAAGAAGGGTGGTTGTTACAGTTGGTATCAGAGCAGTTCCCATTCTTCAGCATCACACATACATCAGCATCATCCTCGCCGTCTCCAAGTAAGAAAGTATTTAAATCCCTTCTTTATTCTGCTTTTCTTTATTATTAACTGCAGTATAGAGTACTTTCCTTTTTGAGTACTAAAGTAAGATAAAAGATTTAGTTTCCCCTTTTCTTTATTCATATTTAAGTATGATTAGAAGGGTTAAAGTAAGATATCACGCCTTTACCTTGCATAATTAGATGGCAAGAAGAGGACGTCCCCGTGCTACTCACACTAAGGAACCAGCTCAAGGGAACGAAGTGCCTAGGACAACTGAGCCCAACCTTTCTGAAGTGGTTGCTCAGCTTCAGAGACAAGTAGCAGAGCAGCAATAGGTGATAGCCAATCTGATGGCAAATCAACCAGCAGTTCCTCCCCCTCCTCCAGCTGTCACTGTAGAGGCCCCAGTGGTAACTGAGACTCCACTAGCTACGCAGGGAGCCGTCATAGCACCCCAGAGACCAGAAGCTTATCTTATACAGTGGCTGAAGCTGAAACCAGAGAGCTTTTCAAGCACGACTGAGCCTTGGGATGCCCAGGCTTGGTTTAAAACACTAGAGAGCACTATGGAGCTTCTTGACTAGCCAGAAGTCGAGAAGGTCAAGTGCGCCTCTTTCTGCCTATCTAGAGATGCTCGTATGTGATGGGAGAGGATAAAGACCAAGAGAACAGCCGATCAGATGAGCTGGGCAGATTTTCAGTTAGAGTTCTATGAAGAGTTCTATCACCAACAAGCACTATGAGGAGTTTATAGAGTTCAAGCCAACCAAGATAGAAGACAAGACAGTAGGGAGCTCGGAGTCCCAGTCAAGTCAGTGCAGAAGAACAGAAAGAAGGTAAGAAAGAGGGGGTTCGGGTGGTCTGTGAATATCCCGAAGTATTCCCAACAGATCTACCTGGACTACCTCCCAATAAATGAGTGGATTTGAGATTGAATTGGTTCCTGGAATCGGTCCAATTTCAAAAGCTCCGTATCGCATGTCTCCAACAGAGCTGAAGGAGTTACAAGAACAACTACAGGAGTTACTTGACAAAGGCTTCATTCGCCCTAGTCATTCACCTCGGGGAGCTCCAGAGTTGTTCGTTAAGAAGAAAGACGGATCCGCGCTAATGTGCATAGATTTCAGAACGCTGAGCAAAGTAGCAATTAAGGACAAGTACCCCCTTCCCAGGATCGATGACTTATTTGATCAGTAAAAAGGAGCAACAGTGTTCACAAAGAAAAGAAGAAAGAAAAGAAGAACAAGAAGAAGAAAGTGAAAGAGAAATTAAAAGATTAATTTCTAGTATAAGAAAGAAAAGAAGAACAAGAAGAAGAAAGTGAAAGAGAAATTAAAAGATTAATTTCTAGTATAAGAAAAGAAAGAAGAACAAGAAGAAGAAAGTGAAAGAGAAATTAAAAGATTAATTTCTAGTATAAGGATATAAGAAAATGAAATAAGTTTATGCTTAGAATCAATAAAAGTTTAGTTCTTTAATTCTGAGCCTACAGTAGTAGTTAGGTAACGGTCGCCCTTAGAGAGTAGTATAGTATAGCAAGAAGGGTGGTTGTTACACTTATTATGAGTGTGTTAGTCTCCCTGTGTTTAAGATAACAAATGTCTACTAATTAAGTAAGTTACTGACAACTCACTTAATTAATATCTAGCTCCAAGAGTAGTACCCCTCAACTTCATCATCATGTCGGACTAAGTCCACCTGCAGGGTTTAACATGAAAATCCTTATGAGCTCCTCTTGGGGACATTCTCAACCTAGATCACTAGGACACAGTTTCCTTCTATAATCAACAACACACACTATAAGTGATATCATTTCCCAACTTATCGGGCTTATTGATTTATCGAACTAAATCTCACCCATTGATAAATTAAAGAAATAAATATCAAATATATGTGCTTGTTATTATATTAGGATTAAGAGCACACACTTCCATAATAACTGAGGTCTTTGTTCCTTTATAAAGTCAGTATAAAAGAAACGACCTCAAATGGTCCTACTCAATACACTCTAAGTGTACTAGTGTAATTATATAGTTAAGATAAACTAATACCTAATTACACTACGACCTTCTAATGATTTGTTCCTTTCCATCTTGGTCGTGAGCTACTGTTTATAATTTATAAGGAACCGATAACATGATCTTCTGTGTGTGACACCACACACCATGTTATCTACAATATAAATTAATTGAATAATTACATTTATCATAAATGTAGACATTTGATCAATGTGATTCTTATTTCTAGATAAATGTTTATACCAAAAGCTAGGCTTTTATTATACATCCTAACAATCTCCCACTTATACTAAAAGACTAAGCTGCTATATCTGCTGCCATACATCTGATTCCCAACTCTTCAACATGATCATCAAAAGCTCTTGCCTTAAAGGCCTTAGTGAAAAGTTCTATAGGCCATCATCTAATGTAATCTAGGCAGCAACAACTTCTCCTCGTTTATACAATTTCTTGTATTGGATGGTACTTGCGCTCTATTGTGTTTACCTGCCTTATAGACTTATGGTTTCTTCGAGTTTGTTACTGCACCAATATCATTACAATAAATTGTAATAATCTTTGGACAAACCAGAAATCATATCTAAGTCTATCTTGAGGTTATTGAGTCATTCAGCTTTTATGGCTACCTCAGAGGCTTGCCATATACTAAACTTCTATGGTAGAGTCCAGAAAAACACCTATTCTTATCACTCTTCCATAGTTATGACTTTACCTCCTAAAGTAAATACAAAACCCGGAGGTTGACTTACTATTGTCCCTTTCCGATTGGATGTTAAAATCCATGCAACCCACAGGGAACAAATTATCTGCCTTATAAGCTAGCATATAATCTCTAGTGCCTCTAAGGTACTTCAATATATGCTTTACCGCAGATCAATGTCCTTGTCCAGAGTTGCTTTGATATCTACTAACTATGCCCACGGCAAAATAGATATCCAGTCTCGTACACAGCATTGCATACATTAGGCAGCCGAAGCATAAGGAACTGCCTTCATGTCCTTTATCTCCTTTGATGTCTACGGAGATATTTCTTTAGATAAAGATACTCCATGCTAAAAAGGTAAGAAATCTTTCTTGGAGTTTTGCATGCTTAAAACGAGCAAGGATTTTTTTTCGATATATGAAGCTTGGGATAACTAAAATATTCTTTTCTTGCGATCCCTTATTACTTTGATCCCAAGAATATATTCATTCTCCCAAGTCCTTCATATCGAATTGTTTAGACAACCATACCCTTACTTCTGACAACATTTTGATATTGTTTCCATCTACCAAAAATGTTATCTACGTATAGTACAAGAAATATCACCACGTTTCCATCGCACCTTTTATATACACAAGACTTATCCGGTTACTAAATAAATCCATAGGTCTGGATTCCTTTGATGAACCGGATGTTCCAAGACCTTGAAGCTTTGCCTCAGTCCATAGACTGATTGAGCTTGCACACAAAATGCTCTTTGCCCTTTGCAATGAACCCTTCTGGTTGCTTTGTATGAATGCTTTTTTTCAAGACTTCCATTAAGGAAAGTCATCTTGACATCCACTTGCTAAATAGATAAAAGAATCCGGATAGACTTAAGCATGACTACCAGTGAAAAAGTTTCCTTTTTCATCAAGCCTTGCTTTGAAAGTTTCCACCTTCCTATCTATCCATCTTTTCCTATTGTAGACATATTTTCACCCAATGGCTTTTACACCATCTGGTGGTTCTACAAGCTTCCAGATTTGATTAGAATACATATATTCTAATTCTGTATTCATTGCTCTTTGCCAAGATGCTGCATCTTTATTTTGGAGTGTTTCATCATATTTCCGGGATCATACTCATGTTCATTTGGGATCAAGTCCAAAAACTCTCCCAAAACATGAATCCTTTTGGTTGTTTGACAACCCTCCCACTACGATGAGGTACTGTCTATAATTGTGTATCAATTGTGATACGTGTTGCAGTTTCTTGTGATATTTCATCTTGTACAGTTGGTACTAGATTAGACATGTCCTTTATAATTTCTTTAAGAACAAATTTACTTATGGGCTTGTGGTTTATTACATAGTCCTTTTCTAAAAATTGATCATTGATGCTAACAATGACCTTCTGATTTTTAAGACTATAAACCTACTTTCGTTTCTCTAGGATAACTTACAAACAAGTGAATTCTTGTCCAACTTATCATTATCTCTCTTCAGCATATGTGCTGAACTACCCGAATCCGAATATGCTTCAAAATAGGCTTATGCCTATTTAGCAATTCTATATGAGTAGAGAGTTTTGATTTTGGAAGGTACTATGTTCACTTCCGTTTCCAGAGTATATCCTTAAAATAAATTTGGTAATTTTCCAAATAACTCATCATCAATCTACTTATTTCCATAAGAGTCCTATACCTTTCTTTTTCTACACCATTCTGTAGGGGTGTACCAGGTACAGTTAGTTGGGATTGAATCCCTACTTTTGATAAGTGACTCCTAAATTCTCCCAAGAGGTACTTGCCACTACGATCTTATCGTAGTGTCTTGATACTTTTACTTTGACGTTTCTCCGCATCAACCTTGTACTCTTTGAACTAATCAAAGCACTTAGTCTTGCGACACATTAAGTAAATGTATTTGTATCTTGAATAGTTGTCTATAAAATAGATGAAATATTCGATACTACCTCTTGTCTGGATAGTCATAGGATCACACAAATCATAATGAAACAATTCCAACATATCTTTGGCTCCATACCCCTTAGACTTAAAAGCTTCTTGGTTATTTTTCCTTCCAAGTAAGACTCGCAGGTTGGAAAGATTTCCACTACCAATGAACCCAAAAGTTCATTAGCTACCAATGAATCCTACTCAAGTTAATATAACTTAGCCTTAGATGCCAAAGATATAATTGGTTCATTTCCGAAGGTTGCTTTCTCTTAAACTTAGAAGATGTGTTACTAATTTCCATTTGTTGCATCATGGGAGTTATTGGATTTATAAATTGTCAACCAACGTACCAGAATAGATAACTTCCATCTTTTTCTTAATAACAACTTTGTTATTAAAAGAGACAGAATATCAAGTTCTTTGAATGATTTAGAAATTGAAAACTGGTTCTTTCTAAACTTGGTACGTAAAGACAATTACTTAAAATCCATATTTTATTCTTGTCAAAAGATAAACATCTCCCACTGCAATAGCTGCCATTTTTATAGCAGTGCCCATGTGGACGGTGTTTTTATTTTCATTTAGTTGTCGAGTTTCCTGGAACCCTGCAATGAATTGCGGACATGATTAATGACATCTGTATCTACACTCCAGGTTCTGGTAGATAACACCACTAAACATGTTTCAACTAATGAATTAAATACACCTATATTGTTCTTAGTTCATAGACTACCTTAATGTCCAAGTCTTATTTCCAATCATTACAATTGGGACTACTAAGTCTTTTCTATAACAACTAGGGAATTGATAAACATTTTAAATCCTAAGAATCACAAAAATATTTGGTCAAGATCAATTCCTTAAAATCCCCATGAATTTTGTATGCCACGATAGTGTGGACGTATACAAAATCAAAGAGGAAATTTTATCCATTAATTTTATTATCTCGTCAATTTTACTTTATGACGAATAAAATTAAATAGTTGATCTGTCTTTGATCAAATATTTGGTCAAAACTTTTGAATTTTTGATTTCTCAAATAATATTATTTAAATTCACCAACACCTCAAACACCGTGAATTTTGCATGCCACGATAGTGTGAACGTATACAAAATTTAAACATTTGTAAGAGGAGGGTTTTACCCATTAATTATCTTGTTAATAAGTCTTTATGACAAAATAAAATTACCTCAAACACCGTGAATTTTGTATGCCACAATAGTGTGGACGTATACAAAATCAAACATTTGTAAGAGGAGTTTTTAATTTTATTATCTTGTCAACCTATTTATTTGACAAATTAATAGTTAGTTTTCTTCGGTCACACAAATAATAGCGGTGACTCCGATGGGGAGGATACTATTAGACGTGCCTAAGTGTATACCATTACTTGACACTAAGTCCATTAATAAGATTGTGCCCCTTCCGATGGGGAAGATCACACGCTCTTAATTAACTTCTTATAGTCATCCAAAATGAAAGTTTAAGCTAGTGATCCGCAAACAAGCTCATCCGATGTGGAGGAAGGCACTCAGAGCCAACGCACAAGCATGTTGCATCACTTATAAACCAGTAATGGAGACCGTGGAATTTATTTAAAAATAAATCCCTCTCCCACTTAGTTATTTAAAGTGAGGAATTTTGACTATACTAGCCTACTTAGCATGCATACTAACAAGCACACACAACACAGCATAAAAAGCAATAAATAGAAAAACTAATTTTCAACTATTATGGCTTTTATCTATTGCTGTCCTCCGTGTGTCGCCAACCCTAGCTGCTGCCATCTTTGGCCACCACCACCGAGTCTAGTTATTGCATCCATCTTGCTCCTTGTTCCGCTGCACCTCTGGTCCTCAAAAGGTTCCACGCCTTGCAAGATTCGATCCGCGACATAAATAGAATTTTACATTTTTTGATCTTATATTCCTCGAAGGAATGTACATGTAAACTAGATCGAACATAAAATAAAATTTACATCCATCGATCCTATATTCCATAAAAGGAATGTACATGTGACTAGATCAAAAAATAAAATCCTAATAAAACTAAATACAGCTCCTGCTGTATTTTATAATACAATCATGCACACACAATAAAATGCCCTTGACATATCCAAGGGTCCAATCACACACATAATAACTATAAGCCATAATAGTTGGATCCTGCATCCACAAAGTTAGCACATCCTACTATTAACCTGCCTAAATTATGTATGACATGTGCATAATTAAACTAATACCAAATACATAGAGGCAAAACCCTAGCTCTGATACAAATTGTTGGTTGCTACTCAGAAAACATAATGGTTCCACTATACAAAGATCTGAACCTTTTCCTAGCTACCATGTGTTCTTTTAAATTAAACTTGGATCGCCTGCGGAACTTAACACATTTGATCCAAAGTTTAATTTATTTGTTCTTTTAGGTTTAGACTTGGATCTCCTACGGAACTTAACACTTTCGATCCAAATCACCTAGGTTATTAATTCTATTAAATATTAACTTCTAAAATTGGCTTCCAGTACTGACATGGCGAGGCACATGGCCTTCTTGGATATGAGAGCAACCACCACCAACTAGACAAAGCCTTTTAAGGAAAGCTAATATTTAATTTCCTTAAATAACTTTAGGTCAACCGAAAAGAACAATCAAATCACAAGGAAAAAGGAAAATAAAAGAACACAACAACGAAAATAAATTCAAAATACTAGAATCGCATGCCTCTTGTATTTGGTATTTTTACAAATAAATAAAACTAGCATGATGCAGAAAAACATTACTAGTTATACCTTTCTTTTGAAGACAAAGACCTCTTGATCTTCTACCGTATTCCTCTTCTAACCTCGGACGTTGTGTGGGCAACGATCTTCCGAGATGAGAACCACCTTTCCACCTTCCTTCTTTCTTCTAGATTTCGGCCACAATAAATTTCTTCAAGGATGAAGAATTTCGGCCACCACCAATGCTCCAAGGGATGCTAGAGATGAGGCTTGCTTTCTCTTCTTCTTCTCCTTCCTTGATCCGGCCACAAACAAGAGCTCCACCAAGAAGATAGGTTTCGGCCAATAAGAGGAGAGGAGAGAAATAGGGCCGGCCACCAAAACCAAGGAAGAGAGGAAGGAAAAGAATAGAGGTTGTTCACCCATGAAGGCTCCTCTACCTCCTCTTTTATAATCCTTGGTCTTGGCAAATAAGGAAATTTTAATAAAAACTTCCTTAATTCTTTTGCCATGAAAAGGAAAAATTTATTTAATTAAAAATATTTTTTCTTCTCATTACTATAATGGCCGGCCACACCAAATCTCCAAGCAAATAAAAATTTTAAACATAAATTAAAACTTCCTTATTTGCTTCCGGAAATTTTATAAAAAATTTCTCCAATAATTTTTATCCCTTCATGATTGGTTAAAAGGAAATTTTATAAATTAAATCTTTCTTTAAACATGTGGATAATTTCCGGAAAGTTATCTCTAAAAATTAAAATCTCCTTTCAATCTACAAATAAGGAAAGATATCAAATCTTTTCTTAATCTTTTGTAGAAACTAATAAAAGAGAATTATTAATTTTTTAAACTTTCTTTTAAATCATGAACATGGTTAAAAGGAAAGTTTTTACAAAAATTAAAATCAACCTTTTAATCTACAAATAAGGAAAGAGATTTAGTTATTCTCTTAATCTTTTGTAGAATCTTATAAAAGGAAAGATTTAAATTTTTAAACACTCTTTTAAATCATGTTATCCACATAATTTTAATTTGGGCCGGCCACACCAAGCTTGAACCCAAGCTAGGGCCGGCCACCTTGAAGCACCCATGAACCAAACTTTGGCCAGCCCTAGCTTGGTCTCCAAGCTAGCTTGGCCGGCACCTATGGGATGGGTAAGAAGGTGGGTATAGGTGGGTATAGTACTATATAATTAAGAGGCTACGATAGGGACCGAGAGGAGGAATTGGTTTTGGTCTCCCGATAAAATTAAGCATCCCATGTTCGCCCCGAACACACAACTTAATTTTATCAATAATAATTCATTCCACTAGAGAACTATTATTGAACTACCGCACCAATCCCAAATTACATTTTGGGCTCCTTCTTATTATGAGTGTGTTAGTCTCCCTGTGTTTAAGATAATAAATGTCCACTAATTAAGTAAGTTATTGACAACTCACTTAATTAATATCTAGCTCCAAGAGTAGTACCACTCAACTTCATCGTCATGTCGGACTAAGTCCACCTGCAGGGTTTAACATGACAATCCTTATGAGATCCTCTTGGGGACATTCTCAACCTAGATCACTAGGACACAGTTTCCTTCTATAATCAACAACACACACTATAAGTGATATCATTTCCCGACTTATCGGGCTTATTGATTTATCGAACTAAATCTCACCCATTGATAAATTAAAGAAATAAATATCAAATATATGTGCTTGTTATTATATTAGGATTAAGAGCACACACTTCCAGGTCTTTGTTCCTTTATAAAGTCAATATAAAAGAAACGACCTCAAATGGTCCTACTCAATACACACTAAGTGTACTAGTGTAATTATATAGTTAAGATAAACTAATACCTAATTATACTACGACCTTCCAATGGTTTGTTCCTTTCTATCTTGGTCGTGAGCTACTGTTTATAATTTATAAGGAACCGATAACAAGATCTTCTGTGTGTGACACCACACACCATGTTATCTACAATATAAATTAATTGAACAATTACATTTATCATAAATGTAGACATTTGACCAATGTGATTCTTATTTCTAGATAAATGTTTATACCAAAAGCTAGGCTTTTATTATACATCCTAACACAAGTTAAGTCTTGTTATAATCTAACAAGTTCACTGAGTGTGCAGGATGTTTACTCAACCAAAAAAGTCCTAGCTAGAGGCTAGGCGGAGAAATCTTAGCAGATCGTGGAACCCAGGTGCAAGTCCAAGCAGGTCAAAGAGACTCGAAGCTTGGCGGTGTGATCGAGAGGTTTGGAGGACCGAAGATCAAAAGGAAAAGTCCTGGGGAGTCGATCAAGGCTGAGTGAAAAGTCCAAACTAGATCGGAGTATCTAAGTTTGGCAGGTAGGTTGAGGTAAATAACTGGAGGAGCGATAGGGAGGTCGGGTTCCCAAAGGGAACAACCTTAGGTCGCTGATCCAATTGAAGAAACCGGGAAGGTTTCAAAGTTGAGATCAAGACAGTTATACTGTCTTACATTTTATTCCTGCTTTATATTATTGCTCTAACATCTGTTTTGCAGGAAAGTTTTTTTTCGTAACACTGTGCTGCAGGTTCGATTGGATCGGTCGACTGAACCAGTGGTTCGGTTGACCGAACAAAGCAAACTCAAAGTAGTAATTCAGTTTAGAACATATCAGACTAGAATCCGGTCAAAGCATGATCGGTCGACCGAAAAGTAAGATCGGTCGACCGAACCAGGGTGACTCAGCAAAGGACAGATCATCAGCAGCGATCAGTAGGAAAGGAAAAAAGGCTGATCGGTCGACTGAACCAGAGGATCGGTCGACCGATCCAATTAGCATTAAACAACATTAAAAGAAGATCTCTGGCAGATTTCGACAAACAAGGAAAAGGCTTGTTCGGTCGACCGAAAAGATGGTTCGGTCAACCGAACCATTAAAGACCAGTAAATGCAAAAGATCGAGCCAGCTTCGAACTTCAGCCAGGAAGGAAGGGAGCGAGTTCGGTCGACCGAACAGTGGGATCGGTCGACCGAACCTCCAGTACACCTATAAAAACAGGCTCGAAGACAAAGGCTACACAGAAACTTCTTATTATCTCCAAGTCTTCTCTCTACGTACGAATTGTGCTACAAGTCCTCATCGACCCTACAAATCTACTCCGTCCGAAGTACCGACCGAGCTTCAACCTACACACATAATTATCAGTATATTTTCATATTGCACTTAATTTCAATAAGATAGTAGGATTGTTACTATCTTATTCTATTGTACTTGTATAATCTGCTTCTCTCTGAGGATTTCGGAGAGAAGGGTTATAGTGATTTGTCCATCGGTGCGGTCAAGGTCCGCGGGCCTTCGAGTAGGAGTCGAGCTAGGTTCCGAACGAAGTAAAAGAACGTGTCTCTTCGTTTAATTTCCGCTGCTTAACTTTGTTTTTAAAAAGGATAAAGAAAAGTTTTAAAGAAGCGATATTCACCCCCCCTCTATCGCTAGTATTCGATCTATCAATTGGTATCAGAGCAGGTTAGCTCTGAAATTTTTAACCGATTTTCAAAGAAATTTTTAAAACTTTTTCTTTCCTTTTAGAAATATTTTTTTTTATTTTCTTCTCAAGCACTACTAATCCCAAGACGAAAGTCTTGGAAATATTTTTCTCTTAATTTTTTCTTGCAAGGATGTTGAACTTTTATTAAGAAGGTTACAGCACCGTAAGGCCTCCACTGTTTAAAGGAGAGAACTTTAGTTATTGGAAAAATAGAATGGAGTGCTACTTGAAGTCCGACATCAAGCTCTGGTTTACAATCCTAAAAGGTTACACGCTATAGACGAAAGACGGAACAACTTTAGAACCAGAAGAATGGACTCCTCAAATGATCAAGAAGGCTCAACTAAATTACAAGGCGATCAACACCATTCAGTGCGGGCTCACAATGGAGGAGTTGAACCGTGTCGGTCCCTACGACAATGCCAAAGAATTGTGGGGGTCACTAGTCAAACTACACGAAGGAACCAACGACTCGAAGGTAAACAAAAGGGATTTACTTTTAACCAATTTATTTAATATAAAAATGTTTCCTGGAGAGACGGCCTCGCAACTATACGCTCGACTGAAGGACATACTTAATGACCTCCACCTGATCGGACACAACCTGGAAAACCGCGACACGATAAGGTACGCTCTGAACGCCTTTCCGAGGAATGCTTTGTGGGCATCAATTGTAGATACATACAAAGTTTCCAAAGATCTTTCAATTCTTAAGTTAGACAAGTTATTTTGTGAATTGGAATTACACAAACAGTCTAACATAAGCCATGTTGAGAAAGGTGTAGCATTGTATGCAGGTTCAAGCAAGGAAACAAAATCAAAAATGAAGATCAAGTCAGAAAGCGAATCAGACTCTGACTCAACGAACGAAGAAGAATTAGTCAACATGGTCCGAAGGTTGTTGACTAAGAAGAAGTTTAGAAGAAGCACCAAGAAGACCCCACCGAACCAGATCCAAAACAAATCAGAAATGATCTATTATGGATGCAACAAGAAGGGGCATTTCTAAAATGAATGCCCAAATCGGAAAGAAGAAAGACCCAAATCAACAAGACGAAAGAAGGCTCTTCAAGCAACATGGGACGAAACTTCTTCCGACGAATCCGACGCAGAACAAACGAAGCACTCGAGCCATCTTGCATTTATGGCAAGAAACGAAGATTCCGGGTTCGGGTCCGACGAAGAGTATGAATCTGAGATCGACATTGAGTCTGACAAAAGCAACGGATCAGAAGATCCAAATATGGTAACAATTTATTCCAAATCTAATTTACTTAAAGTGGTTAAACGTTTGTTTAAAAAATTATCAAAATCTGAAAATCAAAATAACTTGTTACTTAAGGAAATAGACCACCTTAAGCAACAAGTTAACTTAAGTGACTCGACTAATCGAGTTCAAGTCGGAACTTCAACTCAAGTTGAAAAACTTGAGGAAGAAAATTCTGATTTGAAAGGTCAAGTCGAGCGACTCAAGAAAATGTTGGAAAGGTTCGAAATGGGATCCAAGTGTCTAAATACGGTACTTGGATCGTAATGAGCCATGTACAACAAATCAGGACTCGGTTACAAACCCAAACAAACAAACAAATCATACTTATCCTTAATCAGTCAAAATACTAGAAGGCAAGTCGAAGCATGAGTTCAAACAAAACTTTTAACCAAACAAATTGAACCAAATCTATTCTTGGTCCCTAAGAGTCAAATCCATTACTTAGATAGACCTTATCTAAGCTATGACTCAGGTGGAGCAAGTAGAAAAATAATACAACCAACTTGATTAACCAAACTCAATACTTAGGATTAGGTTTATTTTCTGCTTAGAACGGTTAGATGAAAAAGGTTTACCAAACCCTACAACATAGCAGCGGAATGGATTGGGATGATATCACGTCAAGGAAACTTTGTCGAAGGCATGTCAAGGATGAATATGGAATTCTACCTGGTGCACTAGACTCAGTGGACCTGACCGAAGCTACCCCAGTCAAACATGGGATAGTTAGACCAAGATTTAGTATTAAGTTTTTTGGGCGGGAACAGTTTGGAAAATCTTCAGCAAGTGGTCCACCGTTGATACACAAGAAGGCCATATGCCTCGCCACTAAACTGAAAGCTTATCCTTATGAAGCCTGCTTGATTAACCCAAAGCTAAGTTTAAATCTAACATGGGTTCAATAACCTTTTTCAAACCTAATTAAATTCAAACACAATTCAAACCTAATTAAATTCAAACCTAATTAAATTCAAACCTAATTAAATTAAAACTTAATTAAAACCTTTTAAAAATTATTTTAAAACTTAATTTAAAACCTTTTTAAAACTTAATTAAAAACCTTTTAAAAATTATTTTAAACCTTTTAAAAATTATTTTAAAACTTAATTAAAACCTTTTAAAAATTATTTTAAAACTTAATTAAAACCTTTTTAAAAAATTATTTAAAACTTAATTAAAAACTTACAAAAAATTATTAAAAAAAAGGGGGAGATCGGTCGATCAATCATCATTATCGGTCGACCGATAACTGTCTGACCTTTTTGAACTGATGATTTAATCAATGAACACTTAATTTATCGGTCGACCGATAATTGTTTTCGGTCGACCAAAATCTTTAATACCCACTGCCATTTCTCTGTTGGCTGCAACAAGAAGGGGCATTTAAAAAATGAATGCCCAAATCTGAAAGAAGAAAGATCCAAATCAACAAGACGAAAGAAGGCTTTTCAAGCGACATGGGACGAAACTTCTTCCGACGAATCCGACGCGGAACAAACGAAGCACTCTAGCCATCTTACATTTATGGCAAGAAACGAAGATTCCGGGTTCGAGTCCGACGAAGAGTACAAATCCGAGATCGACATCGAGTCCGACAAAAGCAACGAATCAGAAGATCCAAATATGGTAACAATTTATTCCAAGTCTAATTTACTTAAAGTAGTTAAATGTTTGTTTAAAAAATTATCAAAATCTGAAAATCAAAATAACTTGTTACTTAAGGAAATAGACCACCTTAAGCAACAAGTTAACTTAAGTGACTCGACTAATCGAGTTCAAGTCGGAACTTCAACTCAAGTTGAAAAACTTGAGGAAGAAAATTCTGATTTGAAAGGTCAAGTCGAGCGACTCAAGAAAACGTTGGAAAGGTTCGAAATGGGATTCAAGTGTCTAAATATGGTACTTGGATCGCAATGAGCCGTGTACAACAAATCAGGACTCGGTTACAAACCCAAACAAACAAACAAATCATACTTATCCTTAATCAGTCGAAATACTAGAAGGCAAGTCGAAGCATGGGTTCAAACAAAACTTTTAACCAAACAAATTGAACCAAATCTATTCTTGGTCCCTAAGAGTCAAATTCATTAATTAGATAGACCTTATCTAAGCTTAGACTCAGGTGGAGCAAGTAGAAAAATAATACAACCAACTTGATTAACCAAACTCAATACTTAGGATTAGGTTAATTTTCTGCTTAGAACGGTTAGATGAAAAAGGTTTACCAAACCCTACAATATAGCATCGGAATGGATTGGGATGATAGTACGTCAAGGAAACTTTGCCGAAGGCATGTCTAGGCTGAATATGGAATTCTACCTGGTGCACTAGACTTAGTGGACCTGACCGAAGCTACCCCAGTCAAACATGGGCTAATTAGACCAAGATTTAGTATTAAGTTTTTTGGGCAGGAACAGTTTGGAAAGTCTTCAGCAAGTGGTCCATCGTTGATACACAAGAAGGCCATATGCCTCGCCACTGAACTGAAAGCTTATCTATATGAAGTCTGCTTGATTAACCCAAAGCTAAGTTTGAATCTAACATGGGTTCAATAACTTTTTTCAAACTTAATTAAATTTAAACCTAATTATCAAACCTAATTCAAACCTAATTAAATTCAAACCTAATTAAATTAAAACTTAATTAAAACCTTTTAAAAATTATTTTAAAACTTACTTTAAAACCTTTTTAAAACTTAATTAAAAACCTTTTTAAAACTTATTTTAAACCTTTTAAAAATTATTTTAAAACTTAATTAAAACCTTTTAAAAATTATTTTAAAACTTAAATAAAACCTTTTTAAAAAATTATTTAAAACTTAATTAAAAACTTACAAAAAATTATTTAAAAAAGGGGGAGATCGGTCGACCGATCATCATTACCGGTCGACCATAATCGTCTGACCTTTTTGAACCGATGATTTAATCAATGAACACTTAATTTATCGGTCGATCGATAATTGTTTTCGGTTGACCAAAATCTTTAATACCCACCGCCAGTTCTCGGTTAGTGCACGGAAAACCGTTCATCTTGAATTTATCAGTCGACCGAACCCTAGTATCGGTCGACCGAACATCTACCTCTTTGCATCGGATGACGACGAATTAATTGGATCGGTCGACCAATAAAGCTCTAAAAAACACCCACAGAACCACGAGTTCTTCATCCATTCTTTGTTGGGTTTTTTGGGCCGCAAAATCACTTTTTGCATTGCGGAAACCCCGAAATTCCCATGCCACCGGATCCGTGCGAAGATTAAAATTTCGTAAAAACTTTCACATACGAGTTTTCTAAGCCTAGATCTACTTTAGATCTACAAGATAAGAATTTACCCTTGATGCGAAGCCCTTCGCTTAATCCCGCTCGTCCAAGGTTCGCCAGATCTCGAGAGTATCAAAGAAGATGCTCCTCTATGTGTATCCACACAAGCAAGAGATGGAAAAACCTAACAAAAAGGTGTGCTAGCATCTTTGAAAGGTTCAGCCAAAGAGGAGGAGAGGGAGATAGGTTGAGATCTTGAGGAAGAAGAAGGAGGTTTCAACACAAAATGAAACTTACACTTGAATTCATGTGGCCGACCACATTAAGAGGGATTATAACCTCCATGGAATGTCAAGAGTCACAACTCTTGGTAACTCCCATGAGGTGGCATCCCACTTAAGCAACCATGATGATGTGGAGCATCATCATTGGCCCACTCTTTGTCAACTCACCAATGAGGTGGCAAATGGTCAAGGCAAACTTGACCCTTCATCTTCCTCTGAAGTCAAGTCAAACTTGACCACTTCTCTCCCTTGGTTGATCTAATCTAACCATTAGTTCAAGTCAATTTTAATTTAATGAATCTCTATTCATTGAATTAAATTAATTAAATGAGTCTAAGTTCAAATTAGACTCACTTAACACATGAACCTAATTGAGTCCAACTCAATTAGCTCAATTTGGATTACTCTTAATCCAATTTGGTTCATCAAATGAACCTAATCCTTTAGGTTCATCAAATGAACCTAATCTCCATCTAATTACCCTTTGTGTGTGACCCTATAGGTTCTTGTAACGTTGGCAATGCTCCTAAACCCATTTAGAAGCATAAGTAATGAGCGGTATCTAGCAACACATCATTACTACCCAAGTTACAAGAATGTTGAGATCCAACATCACCTTGTGACTACTAATTGTGACTCTTCACAATATATGACAAGTATCCTTCTATCCTAGACATCTAGATTGATTAATGTGAGGCATAGACCGTGTCATCCTCTAATCAATCTAAATCTTGAATCCCAAGTAAACTCACGCAATCAAATGAGCTCAACATCTTATATTGACTCATTTGGGCATGACCATGCACTTAGTGGTCTCACTCTATCAAGAATATCGATGTCACTCCCGTCATATAGGAGGGATAGATCCCATCTACATCACTCACATCCCTCCGCATAATTTGTTACATACCTAGTAATCGCCTTTATAGTCCACCCAGTTACGGGTGATGTTTGACAAAGCCAAAGTATGTAACTCCTTATGTAGGGAACCATGGTGACTTCAGGTCCAAGGACTAATAGTCATACTAATAGCGACATGAGAAAGTATATGACACTCATATAACGATCCATGATACTTTCTCATGGCGGGTCATTCAGTATACATTCTCCAATGCATACCCATGTGTCAACTTGATATCTCCATATCCATGACTTGTGAGATCAAGTCATCGAGTTGACCTACATGCTAGTCTCGTCGCATTAACATTGTCCTTGAGTGCTCACTATCGATTCAATCAATCGATTGATATAGGTAAGAACCTTCTACTCAAGAACGCTATTATACTTAGTTATTTGACACCAATACAAGTAAGCATAATAACCATACACAAATGCCTTTATATATATAAGAATATGAAATAACGAGTCCATACAACAATCATCAAATGATTGGCTTTAGGGCTCTAACTAACAATCTCCCACTAGCACTAATGCTAATCAGTTGTAACGCCCAAAAATTCTCAAGACTATTTTAGGAATATTCTATGATTTTTCTAGAATTATTAGATATTTTTCTGGAATTTTCTGAGTAGCGGAAGTAGCAAAAATTATTAGAAAAGTAAAATGGCTTAAGCGGGAATCGAACCCGGGACCTCTCGGGTCCGCTAAACCTTTAGTTAGCCTTAGTAACCGGTGAACCCAGCAGGGCCGTGCTGAAAGGAAAGGGAATCAATTATATTTATAATTGGTTTGGCCGAATTAATTACTTAGTATAAATAGGAAAGTTAAGTTGGGGTTTGGTTTATTTTTAGAACTTGGTTCGGCAACTCCTCTCCAAAACCCTTACGCCGACGCCAACCCTCTCCCCTCTCCTTCTCTCGGTGCCACAACAAGGGAAGAACTAGGGTTCCATCCCTAGGGTCCCAAGGTCACTTTCCGGCGACGATTTCAGCACAAGGACGTTCCCCTCCGCGAGTAGAGCACGTGGACGCCAGCGAATCGTCGAGAAGTCGTCTCCACCGGAATTTCTAGCGATTAGATTTGTAAGAAATCTAGCACACAAGGTAAGAAACCCCTCACCTGCAGTATAAGTAGCTCTCGCGTGTTTTCTTTTATGCATTAGATTAGTTTTATTGAATTTTGTCAGCATATAGTGTGTATTTTAACTCTTCTCACAGATTTAGGGATTAGTGAGCATCTCTAGATGGGCCGAGCACGTGTATCCTCTGTAGATAGGGGTTTAGACGCTGCTGGGTGCCTAGAGGTGGTCTCCCCGATTGAGAGGAGAGTTAGAGAGCGCCAAATGCTCGACAAAATGCCTAGCACAGCCTTATGATACAGTGGGCATTTAGTTAAATGCCATAGAACATGTTAATTAGCATGATCAGTTTTATTTCAGCTTTTATGAGACTAGATGTCCAAATGGGTGGGCTCCCACAGTCGCCTCTAGGTTCAGACAACCTAGTTCTAGGTTCAGATAACCTAGATTCAGCAAAATAGTATTAGCTATTTCAGTATTTTACTTTTCAGTGGCACTGTACGGGATTAGATATCCATTGGGTTGGGCTCCCATAGTCGTCCCTAGGTTTAGCTAACCTAGTAAACCCTACTAGATTCGGAACTTGCAATCCCGGGTCTAGTTAGGGATGCTTGCCAGGGCCCATCAGCAGCATGTTTAGTATTTTTACTTACTATATGTATATGGTTTTCAACCTTTCACAAATTGGTTCGTGAATTCAGTACAGTCCTAGCAGTAGCTCAGTTTTTAGTATCAGCTTAGTTCTTCATTGATACCATGTGATTGATATCATGTTCAGCTTTAGATATGCCATGATTATATGCTTATATGTCATACCATGTTTAGTTTATTCAGTATACTTAGCATATCCTTTCAAATAGCATGATTTAAAATCATATTTGCATCGTATGCATGTTTTAGTGAGGTAGATGGTTTCTTACTAAGCTTTTTAGCTTACAGATACTATTTTCCTTATACTGCAGATACAGGTAAAAGGAAAGTGGACTAGCAGTGGAGGCTGGAGGTCAATGCAGATCAAGATGTGTGTGGAAGGAACTGGAATAAAGATCCTAGGGATCTAGTTTTATTTTATTATGCATTAGAACGTGTTTAGTATGCATTAGTACTTATAGCAAGCGTTACCTTATGTTTCTGTTAGTTAGCAAGAGAACAGTTTAAAACCTTGTTAGTTTTGGTTCCCATATGTTTACATGCCATGAATTAGTATTCTATGCCTTAATCATGTTTAGTATGTTAGCCATTACCTAGTAGAATGTTTCTCTTAGCTTTTATAGTGTTGTGTAATGACTTTGGCACGCATCATGCTGATATAAGGGGCTTGATACGAATTCAGAAACCCCTGATCGGTCAGCAGACCGATCAGTAAGCCACTGATTGGTCAGCAGACCGATCAGTAAGCCACTGATCGGTCTCATTGACGGATCAGGGACCAGCTGGATCGGTCGGCAGACCGATCCAGCAGCGTACATGATTGTAGAGTAGTTTATGGATCGGTCGATTGAATGATCCGGAGTTTCCTACCGTGCCAGTATCAGTAGATCGGTCTATGGATCGATCCGAAGTTTATAATCAGTTGTAAACACCTCCCCTAGCATGTGTACAACTCCTAGGTACACCCAGAACACTAAGTTAAACTTTACAGCATTTAGTTTAGCACAGCAAAATGTAGCGATCGGCTTCGCAGCCTAGCTAGTAGGAGGCGGGTCGTTACAGAGTGGTATCAGAGCCAAGTTCCATACTTCCTACACACACATCAGCATTGAACCTGCAGCTTCCAAGTAAGAATACCTCTACTTTATTTATGCTTTCTGTTTCCTTGTTATAGTTCATGTTTATAGATAAACTGCTGCATGATAGTATGTGATAGTATATAACATGATAACGATAGTTATACAATTATGATTGTAATAGTTATTCATGTTCTGTCCTCTATGTCTTTAGAAATGGCACGAGGACATAGGGCACTAGCCAACGAGCCCCAAAGAGACAGGGCTCACCTTACAGATTAGTGGCTCGCTGGCGATAACGTGATAGGAAATAGCCACCTTGAAGGCTAATCATCAGAGTACCCCGAGCAACGCCAGAAGTCTTAGAGGTTCCACCGGCCCAGCACTAGCACCAGCAGCCCCAGCAGCTGAGCCAAGAAAGGAAGCCTATCCGATCCAGTGGCAGAGTTTCTCAGGCACTAGTGAACCATGGGATGCACAAGCTGGTTCAAAACACTAGAGAGCACGATGGAGCTTCTAAACGAGAAGGTGAAGTGTGCCTCCTCGACAGAGACGCCTTATGTGGAAAGAATCGAGCGCAAAGGAACCGATGTCATAGGTCGACTTGAGAAAGAATTCTTCGAGGAGTTCTTTCACATACGGGTTATAAACCGCCACTATGATGAGTTCACCGAGTTTCGTCAGGGCAATCAATTGAGGAAGCCGTGAAGAAATTCAACAGGTTGGCTCGTCTATGCCCAGAGCTAGCACAAAGAAGGAACGAATCCGGTTGATGCTCAAGATGTTGAGGCCAGATGAACGTGGCCGGTGGCATACATAGGCCACAAACCATAGAGGAGTTAGTGAGCGGTGCCTTGACCACGAGCATTACCAAAATAAAGCAAGTCTCCTCGAGTCCAAAGGCTAAGGAAACTCTCACACTCAAAAACAACAAGGCCACAGCTAAGGGAACTCCAACAGAAGCACAAATCGGGAGTGACCCAAAGGAGGACCATCTAGCAAGCGACCCAGTTATCCAAAGTGTTCTACTTGTGGGAAATTCCACCCGTGGGTTTGTCGCAAGGGCACACGAGGATGCTTTGAATGTGGACAATAAGGGCACATGGCCAAGCAAAGGCCCCAACAAGACCGGCGATCAAGATTGATGCAGCCAAACCTTCGGTTATATCGATCTGCTAGAAGGTCCACTTATCGGATTAGAAGCCCTCCATGGCGAATGCGAGGATCTACTCACTCGAGGACGTAGCCAATGCCTCGGGTTGTCACAGTCGATTAGCATTTTACAAGTGCTATTTGAATGGGCAACCCATTCATATATAGCCGGGATGTTCTCCAAAAATTAGAAATACCCTCGAGGTACTCGGTGGTCAGATCAGGAGAGATCATGGCATCCACGCACTGGCTCAGCGCAGACAGAGAGCTCTTTTGTGATCCGATAGTGCTAAAGATGACCGACTATGACGTTATCTTTGGAATGGACTTTCGATCAGATACGGTGCTACCATAGAGTCCGTAAACAGAAAGTCATCTTCCAACCAAGGCCAAGAAGTTTCTCTCAGCTATGAAAGCACGAAGCTACTGGATTCGGGATGTACATGATTCCTAGCACACGTAGTCAACGCCAGCCAGGACAAGAACCAATAGCTAGCAGAGGTTCGAGTCGTATGTGACTACCCAACAGTCTTCCCTGAGCACCTGACAGGGAGATTGACTTTGAGATAGAGCTCATTCCCACAAATCCTATCTCCAAAGCGCCTTATCGCATGGCTCCAGCAGAATCAAGGAACTTGTGAGCAACTGAGCCGCTTGACAAGGGTTTCATACGCCGAGTCACTCACCATGGGGCGCTGATTGTTCGTGAAGAAAAGGATGGAAGCATGCGATCATAGACTACGATCATCAACCAAGTCACGATCAAGAACAGGTATCCCTTCCCGATGACCTGCTCGACCAGCTAAAGGGAGCAGAAGTGTTCTCTAAGATAGATCTCGGATCAGGTTATCAGGTGAAGGTTAAAGAAGGGATATACCCAAGACAACATTCAGAACTAGATACGGACACTACGAGTTCGTAGTCATGCCCTTTGGCGTGACCAATGCTCCACTACATTCATGGATCTCATGAACAGAGTATTCAGGAGTATTTAGATAAGTTTGTTATTGTGTTTATCGATGACATCCTTATCTACTCAGGAACTCAGGAAGAACACTCAGAGCACCTGAAACTAGTATTGCAGACCCTTCAGCAGAACCAACTATACGCCAAGTTCACGAAATGTGAATTTTGGCTAGATCAGGTGTCCTGGGTCACATCATCTCAAAGGATGGTATTATGGTAGATCCCAGCAAGATAGAAGCAGTAAGTAAATGGAAGAGACCTAAGAACGCCAAAGAAATCGGGAGCTTTCTAGGATTAGCAGGATATTACAGAAAGTTTGTAGAGGACTTCTCCAGGATAGCCTCCCACTGACAGCTCTTACCGGAAAGAACAGGAAATTTCGGTGGACGGAGGACTGTGAGAATAGTTTAGAGATTGACCAGTGCTCCCATTTTGGCTCTACCCGACAACACAGCTTTGACATCTATAGTGATGCCTCTAAGTTGGGACTAGGAGCGATCTGATGCAAAGCGGCAAGGTGATCGCCTATGCCTCCACAACTCAAGGATTATGAGAAGAATTACCCTACTCATGACCTTGAGCTTGCACAGTGTTCGCTCTCAAAATTTGGAGACATTACTTATATGGAGCTCGGTGCAGAGTGTATCAGATCATCGTAGTCTAAAGTACTTCTTCACTCGGAAGGATCTGAACATGGCAGATGGCTTGAGCTGGTCAAAGACTACGATATAGACATCCTCTACCATCCGGGGAAAGCCAATAAGGTAGCCGACGACTTAGCGTAAAAATCCTACCTTATTATCTCTTACACCATGTCACCGCCCCTAGAAGGAGATCAGATTTCGGTCTCGAACTCATCGTTGGTGCTCTCTACTATGACCTTAGAGTCTACCTTGCTTGGTGATATTCAGACAGTGAAATTCGAAAAATCAAGCAAGGGCTAGCGGAATCGAAAGTAGAGAATTGAGTGTCCGATAGCGGGTGTTGTATTTTGGTGACATACTGTGTTCCGGATCGGGAGGAGCTACGGAGACAGATTTTAGATGAGGCTCACAAGACTCCCTATACGATGCATCCACAAAATGTATCAAGACCCGAAGAACCATTTTTGGTGGCCCGAGATGAAGCGAGACATCGCCAGATATGTTAGCATCCGCCTCACCTGTCGAGGGTCAAGGCAGAACATCATCGACCCTATACAGATTCCAGAATGGAAGTGGGAGGATATCTCTATGGATTTCATAGTGGGACTGCCCGAACCACGAATGGTTTTGACGCCATCCGGGTAATAGTCGACAGGTTGACTAAATCAGCCCACTTCTTAGCTATCAAGATATCCTACTCCATGGAGAAGCTAGCTCGGTTGTATCTCCAGGAGATGAGACTACATGGAGTCCCACGAACCATCATTTCAGAGAGATTCACATCACACTTCGGGAGTGTCACAAAACAAGCACTAAGTTAAAGTTGAGATTCCATCCTGGATGGTCGATTTGAGTAAATCGTGCACTGAAGATATGCTCGAGCGTGTGCCCTAGACTTCAAGGAAGTTGGTGCAAATATCAGAGTCTATCAGGCCACTATCGGTATGACACCTTATGAGGCTCTCTATGGGCGAAGGTGTAGATCTCCAATCTGCTGGTATGAGAGTGGTGAACAGAAGAGCTAGAACTTCAGACAGATCTAGTGGCGATACGATACCACAGCAGCTATACAGCAGATCCGCTAGAGGATAGACTATCGCGATATCTGGTATGCAGACCTTTAGAGTTTTCGGGTTCCTCGAGTAGCTCCCATGAAGGAGTAATGCGTTGGGAAGAAGGGCAAGCTAAGTCCCGGATATGTGGGACCATACCTTATCGCGAAGAGTGGGCAAGGTAGCATATGAGCTAGAGCTACCCCAGAAATGTCAACAATGTATTTCATGTCTCTATGTCAAGAAGCATATCCCGATGCCACCTGTGTGATTGAGCCCGATCATGCTAAGACCTCGGCTATGACGGCCTTTTCGGATAATAGACCGAGTTAAGAAATCATGGAACAAGGAAGTACCATTAGTCAAAGTCGTTTGGCACACCACAGAAGAGGCAACTTGGGAGAGAGAATCCAGCATCTATAATTATTCTAAGTTCGAGGACAAACTTTTTATAAGGTATGGGGGATTGTAACGCCCGAAAATTCTCAAGACTTTTTTAGGAATATTCTATGATTTTTCTAGAATTATTAGATATTTTTCCGGAATTTTCCGAGTAGCGGAAGTAGCAAAAATTATTAGAAAAGTAAAATGGCTTAAGCGGTAATCGAACCCGGGACCTCTCGGGTCCGCTAAACCTTTAGTTAGCCTTAGTAACCGGTGAACCCAGTAGGGCCGTGCTGAAAGGAAAGGGAATCAATTATATTTATAATTGGTTTGGCCGAATTAATTACTTAGTATAAATAGGAAAGTTAAGTTGGGGTTTGGTTTATTTTTAGAACTTGGTTCGGCAACTCCTCTCCAAAACCCTCACGCCGACGCCAACCCTCTCCCCTCTCCTTCTCTCGGCGCCACAACAAGGGAAGAACTAGGGTTCCATCCATAGGGTCCCAAGGTCACTTTCCGGCGACGATTTCAGCACAAGGACGTTCCCCTCCGCGAGTAGAGCACGTGGACGCCAGCGAATCGTCGAGAAGTCGTCTCCACCGGAATTTCTAGCGATTAGATTTGTAAGAAATCTAGCACACAAGGTAAGAAACCCCTCACCTGCAGTATAAGTAGCTCTCGCGTGTTTTCTTTTATGCATTAGATTAGTTTTATTGAATTTTGTCAGCATATAGTGTGTATTTTAACTCTTCTCACAGATTTAGGGATTAGTGAGCATCTCTAGATGGGCCGAGCACGTGTATCCTCTGTAGATAGGGGTTTAGACGCTGCTGGGTGCCTAGAGGTGGTCTCCCTGATCGAGAGGAGAGTTAGAGAGCGCCAAATGCTTGACAAAATGCCTAGCACAGCCTTATGATACAGTGGGCATTTAGTTAAATGCCATAGAACATGTTAATTAGCATGATCAGCTTTTATGAGACTAGATGTCCAAATGGGTGGGCTCCCACGTCGCCTCTAGGTTCAGACAACCTAGTTCTAGGTTCAGCAGCAAAATAGTATTAGCTATTTCAGTATTTTACTTTTCAGTGGCATTGTACTGGATTAGATATCCATTGGGTTGGGCTCCCATAGTCGTCCCTAGGTTTAGCTAACCTAGTAAACCCTACTAGATTCGGAACTTGCAATCCCGGGTCTAGTTAGGGATGCGCGCACAGCAAGTACAGTTGCCAGGGCCCATCAGCAGCATGTTTAGTATTTTTACTTACTATATGTATATGGTTTTCAACCTTTCACAAATTGGTTCGTGAATTCAGTGCAGTCCTAGCAATAGCTCAGTATTTGCTTAGCTCAGTTTTTAGTATCAGCTTAGTTCTTCATTGATACCATGTGATTGATATCATGTTCAACTTTAGATATGCCATGATTGTATGCTTATATGCCATGCCATGTTTAGTTTATTCAGTATACTTAGCATATCCTTTCAAATAGCATGATTTAAAATTAAATCATATTTGCATCGTATGCATGTTTTAGTGAGGTAGATGGTTTCTTACTAAGCTTTTTAGCTTACAGATACTATTTTCCTTATACTGCAGATACAGGTAAAAGGAAAGTGGACTAGCAGTGGAGGCTGGAGGTCAATGCAGATCAAGATGTGTGTGGAAGGAACTGGAATAAAGATCCTAGGAATCTAGTTTTATTTTATTATGCATTAGAACGTGTTTAGTATGCATTAGTACTTATAGCAAGCGTTACCTTATGTTTCTGTTAGTTAGCAAGAGAACAGTTTAAAACCTTGTTAGTTTTGGTTCCCATATGTTTACATGCCATGAATTAGTATTCTATGCCTTAATCATGTTTAGTATGTTAGCCATTACCTAGTAGAATGTTTCTCTTAGCTTTTATAGTGTTGTGTAATGACTTTGGCACGCATCAGTGTTGATATCAGGGGCCTGATACGAAATCAGAAACCCCTGATCGGTCAGCAGACCGATCAGGGAGTCTCTGATCGGTCGGTAGATCGATCCGTGGATCGATCAGGAGCTGGGTCTGGATCGGTCAGCAGACCGATCAGTAAGCCACTGATCGGTCTCATTGACCGATCAGGGACCAGCTGGATCGGTCGGCAGACTGATCCAGCAGCGTACAGGATTGCAGCGTAGTTTATAGATCGGTCGGTTGAACGATCCAGAGTTTACTACCGTGCCAGTATCAGTAGATCGGTCTGTGGATCGATCCGAAATTTATTATCAGTTCTAAACACCTCCCCTACCATGTGTACAACTCCTAGGTACACCCAGAACACTAAGTTAAACTTTACAGCATTTAGTTCTGTAAAATTTTAAATTAGCTAGTTTTCATTCCGCATTAATAGTCCAGCACAGCATAATGTAGCGATCGGCTTCGCAGCCTAGCTAGTAGGAGGCGGGTCATTACATCAGTATAGGCTCTAAGGCCCAATAACTTAGTGTGACCATCATGCTTTCTCTGTGCCAAAGCCTTGGTTAAGGGATCTGCGATGTTAGCCTCAGTGGATACTCTACAAATCTTCACATCTCCTCTATCGATGATCTCTCGAATGAGATGGAAGCGCTATAGTATGTGTTTGGTCCACTGGTGTGAACGAGGTTCCTTGGCCTATGCTATTACTCCATTGTTGTCACAATAGAGCTCTATGGGATCAGCAATGCTAGGAACCACCCCAAGCTCAGTAATGAACTTGCGGATCCAAACTGCCTCCTTTGCTGCTTCTGATGCAGCAATATACTTGGCCTATGTTGTAGAATCATCTACTGTGTCCTGCTTCGAACTCTTCCAGCTCACAACACCACCATTTATGCAAAACACGAACCCTGACTGCGATCGATAATCATCCTGATCAGTTTGGAAGCTAGCATCACTGTAACCCTTTATAGCTAGCTCGTCATCGCCTCCATATATCAAGAAATATTCTTTAGTCCTTTTTAAGTACTTAAGAATATTCTTGACTGTTATCCAGTGACTTTCACCTAGATCTGACTGGTATCTGCTCGTCATGCTCAAAGCATACGAGACATCAGGACGAGTACATAGCATGTAACGACCACCCTTCTTACTACTACTTTTTAAGGTGACCGTTACTTAACTACTAACTCTATTTAACCGGTGTGATCGAAACCACGAGGAATCCCTACCGAAAAATTTCAGCAGAGTCTCCCCTGTACCGATGACCATAAACTGGAATACAAACATAATATACATCAGCCACAGATGGCTGGAACATATAACAAACTCTCATGCAGTTTAATAAAGGTCAAACACCAAAATAACTACTTATTAAACAAGATTCATCTCAGCATGCAATCTAAGACAAAGATGAACTCAAATGATATGAAGTATAACATACAATCTCAAATGACATGAACTAAAGTACAACTCAATTGTTTATCAACCACTAAAATGCGGAAACTTAATAATATCCCAACTCTCTTTCATAGTCCTGGCATCACACATCCTCGAACACCTCCTTGTCGCCTTTCGTTGCTAAAACTTTTCTTTTCCTGTATCTGCAGAAAGAGAAAATGCAAACTATAAGCAAAATGCTTAGTGATCCGGTGGTAAGAGCCCGGGACCCCCTAATGAGGGGTCAACGCCACGTGGAGGTCAAAGGGCCAGGTGATCCGTCGAAGAAGGGTGAGCCGACCGGACTCATGAGAAAAGGGCAGACCGATCGGTCTGCCAGTAAACATCTGATAGTAAAAGGCACCCTGACAGGGATCGGGGTTCCGACGCTCAATGGAACAGTAAATAATGATCGAGCGGGAGGGCGCGCCGCCCGACCGGCGCAGGGAATTAGGGCCGTCCGGACGACACTCTTCGTTTAGCCGGCCGGACGGACGTCCTGGCCAACGGTGAGTAAATAGGGACAGGAACATCTGTTGACAGCCGTCAAGTCCTAGAGCTAGGCCATACTCCTAGTCTGACGGCCAGGTGTTCTCTTGTCCCATCGAAGACATGCTTGGACTGTAGCAGTATGGTGTCAGGTAAGCTCTCTGACAGGGGCATACCGAGGTATGAGCTGCGGACACGTACGCGCCTCGGTGGACGTGCATTAGTTCTTTCACTGCTCTATATAAAGAGCCTCTTACTTCGCCGGAGGTATGCGTTCTACAAGCTTTGGAGCCGCTTTTTCCACCACTCGTTTACCTGACTTGAGCGTCGGAGGGTCGCCGCCGGGATTCCCTTCCCGGCCCGACTTCTGTGCAGGTTCGCCGGAGCTTCGTGAGACTAGCCGGAGATCTGCATCAGCAACCCGGAGAGCGCCACGTGCCCAGCGTCCGTTGGTTCAGCATTCGGACAGGATCAATTTGGCGCCGTCTGTGGGAACGCACCTGCATCCGACCGGAAGCAATGGACGAAGCTGGACGACCGCATACGGTGATTCTCTCCACGGAGGAGCTCGACGCTCTGATCGAGGCAAGAGCGGTTAAGCTTGTGGAGCAACAGAAACAGAAGGTGCAAGACGAGCGAATGGAGCAACAAGCGACGTCAGAGTCAGGAAGCCGAGCGGAAGCCGAGTTTCGACCGGAGGACATCTCACCAAGGGGTCGAGATAACGATCCGATCGGGTGCATATTATTTGGAGGATGAAGACGGGCGGCAGCTGGATCGACCGTGGAGTGCGAATCATCTCCAGCCTTATCGAGCGGGGTGAAAGGTGCACGAATGTAAATCATTTTTGTATATGTTAGTCGCCCATGTCCTTGTAATGCAGGAAGCAAAATTAATGCAAAGGGTGGCCAATGGATCTGCCGATCGACAGTGTCAAAATTAGCCTTGAAGGCCGTTGAGCTCCGACGTTAAATATCGAGAGACGAGCCGGCGTCTATAAACGTCCGAGCGGAAGACCGTCGAGCTCCGACGTTAAATATCGAGAGACGAGCCGGCGTCTATAAACGTCCGAGCGGAAGACCGTCGAGCTCCGACGTTAAATATCGAGAGACGAGCCGGCGTCTATAAACGTCCGAGCGGAAGACCGTCGAGCTCCGATGTTAAATATCGAGAGACGAGCCGGCGTCTATAAACGTCCGAGCGGAAGATCGTCGAGCTTCGACGTTAAATATCGAGAGACGAGCCGGTGTTTATAAATCCTCCGAGTAGAAGACCGTCGAGCTCCGACGTTAAATATCGAGAGACGAGCCGGCGTCTATAAACGTCCGAGCGGAAGACCGTCGAGCTCCGACGTTAAATATCGAGAGCCGAACCGGCATCTATAAACGTCCCGAGCGGAAGACCGCCGAGCTCCGGCGTTAAATATCGAGAGACGCGGCGGCTATAAACGCCCGAGCGGAAGACCGCCGAGCTCCGACGTCAGGCGTCTATAAACGTCCGAGCGGAAGACCGTCGAGCTCCGACGTTAAATATCGAGAGACGAGCCGGCGTCTATAAACGTCCGAGCGGAAGACCGTCGAGCTCCGACGTTAAATATCGAGAGACGAGCCGGCGTCTATAAACATCAGAGCGGATAGCCATTCACATGATACAATCAACGATAGCCTGGTCGTTAAGACCAACATACGGCTGAGCGGCTCGCTTATCAAATGTGTACGGAAAACCCCTTTGGGGGTAAGGCACAGAGCAAAAGTTGGTCAGTAGAAGTTAAAAGATATTAGCGTGTAAACGCCGAGCGGCTTCGTTAGAACGCCGAGCGGCTGCTCAGTCGCATGATAAAAGACATTAAAGACAATCGACTTGTCTGGTAGAGCGTGGTGCCGAGCGGAAGAGTTTTAAAGAACACTTCAGTCGTGACGAGAGAAAAATTTCTTGCCAAAACAGAAGTTGAAGGAACAGAAAAGATTATCTATTATGCACTGTGTGAACCAAGAAAGTGACTACAAACATATGTTGGGCCGAACGGCCGGAATACAAAAGTTCATAAAAGAAAACGCTTATCACGCGTCAAAGTCAAAAAGAGTGTCTGGGATGGCGCCCATCACGGTCGCGAGATCCTCTGGGGGGATGGCCAGCTCGGCGGGCAGGTGGCCCTTGGTCTTCAGGTAATCCACCGCCGCCTTGATCGCTTCTTCGAAAGTGAGGGATATCTTGTCGGTAAACTTCTCTCCGAAATCTTCCGAGCGGAGATACGCCTTCCTCACTTCGTCAGAACGGGCCAACTCCCCCTCTTGATACTCTTTGAGCTCGGCGTGGGCAGCGTCGCTGGCAGCTTGGAGATCCTTCAATTCTCCATCAAATCTTTGGAGATCGGCCGAGCGGCTCTCCTTCTCGGTAGCCAGCAGAGCATCCAGATCCTTGATGCGTTGCTCCAGCCCTCGGATCTCCACCTTCATCCGGTCCATATCCTCGATGGCTTGGAGCTTCCGGGTGGTCGCTGTCTTGATCTCCTTATCTCGTTGCTTGATCATCGCCTCAAGCCGAACGACCTTGCTCGATCGAAAGCTCTTTCCGCTCGGCAATTTTTGGCCTTCCGGGCCGTCGATTGTTGGTTGTCCCCGGCTTTAAGTTTTCTCGCTCATCCTCCAACCAACCGATTGCTAGTGGCAACCGCCCACCCAGTTACGAGCAAAGGTGAATAAGTTAAAACTTAATTCAACTACACACGAATAAAGAAGAAGAGCATACCCCGGTGGCCTGTGCTGCCCGGGAGTCATCGCTTTTATGCGGCGCCGAGCGTCCTCCCAAGCTTTTGCAAGAGGGCCCGTCAAGGTGATCTGCTGCTCGGGGACCACTGGCCGATCAGCAGCAGCCATGTATTCCTCTGAGGGGAGGCGTAGAACGGTCTTAATTAAATTCGAGCCGCTCGGCTCGCTCTGAGAGGCATCGGCCTTACCGGTGGACGAGGAGGGAAGCTCGCCCAAATGCCTGATACGGCGCAGAGTTCTAGAAGGGCTGGATGGTGGTACATCAGAGCTTGCCCTCGGAGAGCCATGTGGGGTCGGGGTGCTCTCTAGGGAAACCGTCCCGGACAACACCGGAGCATCCGCGCCCCGCTCGGGCTGTGGCTCATCAAGTGGAGTTGAGGCAGATGCAGCTTCCGGTCGTCGCAGCTTCCGAGTGAGTAGCGGAACATCATCGGCCGAACGGCCCTCCACCTCGGCTTGGGTAGAAGGTTCAGGGCATCCTGTGTCCCTCGCCGACTCCTGGTCCGAGTGGATCAAGGCCCCGGCGACCTCCTTGTTCGCCACCGCCTCAACTGAGCGGCTTTCAATTTGAGCTTCTCGGTCGCCTTAGCACGCCACATGACTTCAGCTGCAGAAACAAAGAGAATCGAACTTACTCATGCTGCAGGGCAGATCGGCGGGGGTAGAAGACAAGACGAATATGTGCATGACTCCCGGGAGGAGTAGCTTGTCAATATGATAGCGCTGACCAACTAGACGTTCGGCTGCATGAAGGTAGGCCTCGTCGCCTCTAAATTTGAAAAGTTGGCCGCTCGGGAAAACGTATATAGAAAAAGTGCTCCTTCCAATGTTTGTTGGAGCTCGGCATGCTATCGAAGAGGACGAAACCTATCCTAGATTGAAAAACAAAAGTTCCCCACTCGGCCTGCTTGGGATAGTAGAAGTAGTGGAAAATTTTTGGGTCTAAGGGGATGCCGTTCAGTTTGAATAAAACTGTCACTCCGCTCAGCAGCCTAATAGAGTTGGGAACTACCTGGCCAAGCGGAATGCGAAAATAATTGCAAACTTGTAAGAAAAACTTGTGGGGTGGAAAACGCAGTCCGGCCAGAAATTGGTCTCGGAAGAAAAGAACGGTGCCGGGCGGCGGTTCATGAGGCCGATCGGCCGGTGTGGCTAACACTATTTGGTGGTCGGTCGGCAGGTTATAGGTTCGAGTGAGGCGCAAGGCGTCCTCCTCGTCGAACCGGCTTTCCATGGTCGAATACCAAAGACCCGGAGCACCGCCGGTCGACTGCGAAGTACTAGTCATGATCGAAAGACAAGAATGCGGGACAAAAGGGGAAGGTTCAAGCAAGGAATGGATGGAAACCGACTGAAGGAGACGATTAACAGAAAGAAGAAAACGTTGGGAGCGAGAAAAAGGGTCTTAAGAGCAAGGAAGATGGTCTGAAGAAGCTGTAGGGTCGCCGGAAAGCCGAAACGCAGGGTCGCCGGCGAAAGGAGGAACAGCGGGATGTCTGGAAACGAGGAGGTCAAAATGCGGCGAAGAGAAGGGGTCGGGTGCTTTATATGGGCGGCCACCATCAATTTCCACCGTCCGATTCAGGTCACCGATATCAAGGTCGTCATCCAGCCGTTCATTTCAAACGGCGGCTGTCCCATCAGAAGTGACGCCACCGCCATACGCTGACAAACGCACGATCGCCATGTGTCCGCGGGATACTGGCCGCATTTAATGAGCTCCCCTTACCGTGCGCAGCGCACGTGATGGATAGTAGGGGAGAGCATCGGACATGGATTCCAAGCAAACATAAGGCACGGACAAGATACCGCCGAACGGACAAGCATCCTTATGCCTGGCCGAGCGGCCCAATGCAGCGATCATTGCTCAGTCAGATCGGCAGTCCAGTCAGTCGGACTTCGCCTCCTTCGACTAGACTCGAGGGGAAGGCAAGTGATCCGGTGGTAAGAGGCCGGGACCCCCTAACGAGGGGTCAATGCCACATGGAGGTCAAAGGGCCAGGTGAAAGGGCAGACCGATCGGTCTGCCAGTAAACATCTGATAGTAAAAGGCACCCTGACAGGGATCGGGGTTCCGACGCTCAATGGAACAGTAAATAATGACCGAGCGGGAGGGCGCGCCGCCCGACCGGCGCAGGGAATTAGAGCCGTCCGGACGACGCTCTTCATTTAGCCAGCCAGACGGACGTCCTGGCCGACGGTGAGTAAATAGGGACAGGAACATCTGTTGACAGCCGTCAAGTCCTAGAGCTAGGCCATACTCCTAGTCTGACGGCCAGGTGTTCTCTTGTCCCATCGAAGACATGCTTGGACTGTAGCAGTATGATGTCAGGTAAGCTCTCTGACAGGGGCATACCGAGGTATGAGCTGCGGACACGTACGCGCCTCGGTGGACGTGCATTAGTTCTTTCACTGCTCTATATAAAGAGCCTCTTACTTCGCCGGAGGTACGCGTTCTACAAGCTTTGGAGCCGCTTTTTCCACCACTCGTTTACCTGACTTGAGCGTCGGAGGGTCGCCGCCGGGATTCCCTTCCCGGCCCGACTTCTGTGCAGGTTCGCCGGAGCTTCGTGAGACTAGCCGGAGATCTGCATCAGCAACCTGGAGAGCGCCACGTGCCCAGCGTCCGTTGGTTCAGCATTCGGACATGATCACTTAGTAAGCGCTATCTAACTCACAAAAACTCGAATATGCGCATGTAAATACAAAAGATACTGAAAACTGAAATGTTAAAAAGAAGGCTACTCATGCTCATCTAATAACAAAGAACTAGAAATAAGAATCTATACTGCTCATGCTGCTCATGCTAGAGTCAATAGCAAATGGAAAGCCTAACCAGAAAGGAAAGAATAAACAACAAAGGAAAATCTAAACCGCATAGGGAAGTCTAAACAGCATGCTAGAAATAAGACTAATCATGCTGAATAAACTAATAAGAGAAACAAATAAAACTAATACTGAATGCTTATAATTCTAAAGAACTAAACTTACTGATTCTAAGCATCTTTGAAGCTTGTTTCATTTGTTCCAAAACTTATACTTTAATACTTCTATACTTATGTGAAACTTATTTTACTTGTTCAGAAGCTTATACTTATAATACTTCAAAATAGTAATCAACTTCTCTTGGGCCCAGGCTTAGTACCAAAGCGCGCTCCCTAATAGAAACTGGGGTAGCGAGCCACCAGTCCTACGAGGGTAAAGACCTCGGTCTTACTAGGGCCAAGACCTCGGAATTGGTCACCTAGATTTATTTAATTACAACCTCGGAAGTCGGGTACTAGCCTCTTAAAAATAAAATACTTATTTACTTCTTCTTTAAATGTCTTGACATTTTAACAAGCACCTTATGTGCCAAAATCCCTAAAGTCTTGACTTTGGGATCTACTTAAGGCCTTGGCCTTCTTCTTTCTTTTCTTTATCTTTCTTATACTTGTTAATACTTTTAAAAGAATACTTCTTTAAAAAGAAACTGAAATGTTTAAGCAAATTCTAACTTTGAAATGCTTAAAACAAAAATCTGCTTACTATACTTATAAAATCTGCATACTATTCTGCATACTATACTTGTAAAGATCTGCATATCATACAAGCTTAAACTAAATCTAAAACTTGTTGGAATTAAAAACCTTAAATCTTGCTACAACAGAGATAAAGAAGGAGAGCAAAGAATGCATGCTACTCAATAATCTCTAGCTATTCCAATGCTAAACCAACAAAACTGAATCTGTTTAAGGTCACAAGCAACCTAAAAGCATAGAACTATCTCATAAAACCATTTATGAAAACATACTATGAAGAAACTTATAGTACAATCCTCATAATAATTAACTCTTAAAACAGAAATTAAACACACTCTTATGCATCTGATATTTACTAGCTTTGTAAGTTGAGTTAAGCATGGATAAGCTTCTAATCTTCTAAGGGAAAACAAACTAGAACTAGAGACATAAACCTCATACCAAAACTGAAATACATATAACATAACTTAAACTAAATGCTAAAAGAAAATTTGAAACTATACAGTAAGCTCCAACTCAAGCTAAAAACCTGCTGGGATCTTCTCTTCAAACCTATGTAAAGCTTGTTTTGTTTCATGGCATACTAGAACAAGAACTTAATGGATCTACTCATGTTGATTTGTTTCTAACCGAGCAAGCCTAAGGGAAAATTACTGCTGCTATCAAAGTTGATACGTGAATATAATGATATACTGGAACATACAAGAAACCAAAACAAAAACAGATCAAAACTACACTTATCTGTCCAGAATCCAGGTAATAGTAGAAGGAACTAGAGCAGCTTCGATCAAAACAGATTCAGGAATTGTAATTATTTGAAATAAATTCTAAAAACCAGCACTTGCTTACCTTTAATGAAGCATAGGAGTACCAAACCGAACACCCACTCATTCTACCTATCCAACAAACCCTAACAGAACTGAAGCCACATAAGAAACAACACTGCATCAAACTTCATGACCAATCCACGAACACAGTTATTGAAAGAATTTCAGAAGACCACAACCCATCCTACTGCCATAATATTCCTCATAACAGAATCCAAACAACCCAAGGAGCAAAACTTCCAAGGCTGTTCATATCCCATGGATACACACACTGGAACCAAGTAGTAAGGCTGTCCGTGCCCCTCTCCTAGCACAATTCTACTTGCCAATGAGCAAATATCATCTACATATAGTACAAGAAATACCACCACATTTCTTTCACTCTTTTTATATACACAAGACTCATCCAAACACTGAATGAATCTATAATACTGGATTACTTCATTAAATTGGATGTTCCAAGATCTTGAAGCTTGCTTCAGTACATAAATGGACTGTTTGAGCTTACAAACAAGATGTTCTTTACCCTTTGCAATGAACCCCTCTGGTTGCTTCATATGGATATTTTCTTCAAGACTTCCGTTAAGGAAAGCTGTCTTGACATCCATTTCCCAAATCTCATAATCCATATGAGTAGTAATAGATAAAAGAATCCGGATAGACTTAAGCATGGCTACCGGCGAAAAGGTTTCCTCATAATTGATTCCCTCTTTTTGAGTATACCCTTTTGCAACAAGCCTTGCTTTGAATATTTCTACCTTCCTGTCTGTCCCTCTTTTTCTTTTGTAGACCCATTTACATCCAATGGCTTTTACACCATTTGATGGCTCTATAAGCTCCCAGACCTGATTAGAATACATAGATTCTATTTCAGAGTTCATTGCACTTTGCCAAGATGCTGCATCTTCATCTTGGAGTGCATCATCATATGACCGGGGATCAGGTTCATGTTCACCAGGGATCAAGTCCGAAGACTCTCCCAAAAACATGAATCTACCAGGTTGCCTAACAACCCTCCCACTACAACGAGGCACTACTTGTAATTGTGCATCGTATGACACGTGTTGCAGTTTCTTGTGGTATATCATCTTGTATAGTTGGTACTAAATTAGACGTGTCTTCTCTAATTTCCTCAAGAATAATTTTACTCATGGGCTTGTGGTTCATTACATAGTCTTCTCCTAAAAATTGGGCATTAGTGCTAACAATGACCTTTTGATCTTTAAGACCATAAAATAAACCACCTTTCATTTCTTTAGGATAACCCACAAACAAGCGAACTTCTGTACATGAGTCCAACTTATCAATGTCTCCCTTCAGTACATGTGCTGGACTACCCCAAATTCGAATATATTTCAGACTAGGCTTACGCTCATTCCATAATTCTGTGGGAGTAGAAGGTACTGACTTAGAAGGTAGCAAGTTCAGAATGTGCACTACCATTTCCAGGGCATATTCCCAAAACAAACTTGGTAATTCTGAATCATTGATCTAATCATTTTCATAAGAGTCATATTCCTTCGTTCTGCCACACCATTCTGTTAGGGTGTACCAGGTACAGATAGTTGGAATTGAATCCCGGCCTCTGATAAGTAATTCCTAAACTCTCCCAAGACGTACTCGTCACCACGATTAGACCGTAGTGTCTTGATACTTTTACCATAATGTTTCTCCACATCAGCCTTGTACTCTTTGAACTTATCAAAACACTCAGACTTGCGGCACATCAAGTAAATGTACCCGTATCTCGAATAGTCATCTATAAAAGAGACAAAATATTTGAAACCACCTCTTGTCTGGATAGTCATAGGTCCACACAAATCAGAATGAACCAATTCTAACACATCTTTGACTCTATACCCCTTGGCCTTAAAAGGTCTCTTGGTCATTTTTCCTTCCAAGCAAGATTCGTAGGTTGGAAAGTTTTCCACCACCAATGAACCCAAAGGTCCATCGGCTATTAACCTTTGAATCCTACTCAAGTTAATATGACCTTGCCTTAGATGCCAAAGATATGTTTGGTTCATTTCTGAAGAATGCTTTCTCTTATTAGAATTAGAAGATGTGTTATTAATTTCCATTTGTTGCATCGTGTGAGTTATTGGATTTAGAGTATACAAATTGCCAACCAATGTACCAGAATAGATAACTATATTTTTCTTGACAACTACTTTGTCATCAAAAGAAACAGAATATGCATTCTCAAATAGTTTAGAAACAGAAATTAAATTCTTTCTAAAACTTGGTACATAAAGGCAATTTCTCAAAATCAATGTTTTATTCCTATCAAAGGATAAATAAACATCTCCCACTGCAATAGCCGTCACTTTCGTAGCATTGCCCATGTAAATGGTGATTTCTCCTTCATGTAGTCGTCAAGTTTCCTGGAACCCCTGCAATGAATTGCAGACATGATCAGTGGCTTCCGTATCTACACACCAGGTACTGGTAGATAACACGACTAAACATGTTTCAACAACTAATAAATAAGATACACCTTTATTGTTCTCATTTTTGAAAGGACAATCCACCTTAGTGTCTAAGTTTTGTTTCCAATCATTATATTTGAGACTAGTAAGTCTATTCTCTAATATAACAGCAGGAGGTTTGAAGGCCATTTGAAATCCTAATAATCACAAAATATTTGGTCAATACTTTAGAATTTAAAATAATATTGATTCCTCAATCAATATCATTTAAATTCACCAATACCTCAAACACTGTGAATTTTGTATGCCATGATAGTGTGGACATATACAAATTCGAACATTTGTAAGAGGGAGTTTTACTCATTAATTTTATTATCTTGTCAACCTAACTTTATGATAAATAAAATTAATAGTTGGTTTTTCTTTGATCACACAAATAATAGCAGTGACTCCGATGGGGAGGATACTATTAAATTCGTCTAAGTATATTCCATTACTTGATACTAAGTCCATTAAATAGGATTGTGCCCTTCAGATGGAGAAGATCACATGCTCCTAAATAATTTCTTATAATCAACCATTAAGAAAGTTTGATCTAGTGATCTGTAAACAAACTCATCCAATGTGGAGGAAGACACTTAGAGCCAACGCGTAAATTTGAATGCATCATTTACAAACCAGTAATGGAGACCATGGAATTTAATTAATTCCTCTCCCACTTAGTTATTTAGAAATGAGGAATTTTAACATGCACACAAGCACACAAACACAGCGCACACATCACAGCATAAAAGGCAATAAATATGAAAATTAATTTTCCAACTATTATGGCCTCATCAAATGTTGTCCTCCGTATGCCACCAACCCTAGCTGGCGCCCAAGGGTTTACGTCGTCGCGTCCATCATGCTTCCTTTTCCACTGCGCCTCTGGTCCTCAAATAGCACCACGCCTCGCAAGGATACGATCCGCGGCAAAAATAAAATTTTACATTTATCGATCCTATATTCCACGAAGGAATGTACATATAATCTAGATCGAACAAAATGTAAAATCCTAATAACTAATACATCTCCTGCTGTATTTAATAATTACAATCATACACACACATAAAATGCCCTCAACATGTCCAAGGGTCCAATCACACACAAACACAATAGGGTCATAATACTTGGATCTAGGATGCCTGCAATCACAGAATTATTCTATTTGCACATCCTACTATTATCCCGCCTAAATATGTGTATGCAAAGTGCATAATTTAACTGAAAACCAAACACACAGAGGCATAAACCTAGCTCTGATACCAATTGTTGGTTGCTACTAGGAACACCGTTCTGTTTCCCCTGTATAAAAATTTGTACAAACACGTAACTTAACCTAGCTACCCATGTGCTCTACAGAAGTTAAACTTGGATTGCAAACAATGCTTAACATTATTAATTCAAGTTGCTCTTGAGAAGTTAAACTTGGATTGGAAACGATACTTAACATTTTTTGTAATACCCCGGTTCTGAGATTCTGGTTAAGTATGACTTAAAAGGTTAGATGATACTATCCATATCACCAAGGTGCACCTTCCTTTTCGGAAGCCCAAACTCAAAGAACTCCAAAGTTAAGCGTGCTTGGCTTGGAGAAATCTGAGGATGGGTGACCTCCTGGGAAGTTTTCCAGGGTGCGTGCGAGTGAGGACAAAGCACGCTGAAAGGACCTCTGGTGGTATGTGGAGCTAGTCATCAAACTGATAGGTAATTCTGGTGTCGTTCCTGGTTCGGTCCGGGTGGGGCCCGCCCGGGCCGGGGCGTTACATTTTTACTCCAAGTTTAACCTATGTGTTCTTCAGAAGTTAAACCGTATTACAGAAGTTAGTTAAATATCTATTTCAAAGATTGGCTTCTAGGTTAAACATGGTGAGACACTAGGCCTTCTTGATTATGGGATCATCCACCACTTCCTAGACAAAACCTTTCAAAGAAATTGGATATTTAACTTCTTAAAGTAATCCTAGGTTTAACTAAATAGACCTCAATAGAAGCACAAGATCGAAACACGAAATCAAAAACCTAAAAAAATGATAGCCTCATGTGTTGGTATTTCAGGATCCACACAAAGAAAACAAACTAGTACGCAACGGGATAATAGACTAGTTGTACCTTTCTTTGTAGACAAAATATCTCTTGATCTTCTGTTGTATTCCTCTCCTCCTCTTGGACGTCGTGTGGGCGACGATCTACCATGATGAATTCCACCCGAACCACTTATTTTCCTCCAAGACTCTCGAGCCACCAAGGGATGCCAAAATAGGAAATTTCCTTCTCTTCTTCTTCCCCTCTAAGCAACCGGTGACCTTCTTCTTCCTTTCCTCTATATGTCTAGCCACAATGGGATCTAAGATGAGCTCCAAGCAAGGCCACCGGCCCTAGGTTATGGAAGCAAACCCGTCGGCCCTAGCTTGGATGGAATCCTTTTGTGCCGCCAGTTGTAGAAGGAAGATGAGTATTGTAGACGGTACTTAAGGAAGGAGATGAGGGAAGGGCCGACCACCAAGGGATTAGGAAGAGAAAGAACTTAGGTTGTGTATCTCATGAGGCACCCTCTCCTTCTCTTTTATAATCCTTGGTCATGGTAAAAAAGGAAAGTTTTAAACATAATTAAAACTTCCCTATTTGTGGCCTCCCCTTAAAAAAGGAAATTTTCACAACAATTAAAATCTCTCTTTTCTAAATTTCCTATTGTACATGACAATAAAGGAAAGTTTTAAAATTAATCTCTCTCTTTTAAAACATGTAGACAACTAAAAAAAGGAAAGATTAATTAAAACTTCTCTTTTTAAATCATGGTTACAAAAAGGAAAGTTTTATCAAAAATTAAAATCTCTCTTTTAAACATTATAGATAACTACAAATAAGGAAAGATTTTAACAAAATTAAAATCTCTCTTTAATATTTTGTAGATGCTATAAAAGGAAAGATTTTAAAATTTCAAAACTCTCTTTTAAAAACCATGAGGATGGCTATAAAAGGAAATTTTAAAATTAAATTTTCTCTTTTAAATTCCTTCATGAATGGCTACAAAAGGAAAGATTTTAACAAAAAAATAAAATCTCTCTTTAGTTCTAATGGTGTGGGCGACCCCATGCTTCGACACCAAGCATGATTTGGTCGGCCACCTCTTGGGCTCCAAGCTGATGCTTGGCCGGCCCCCTTGTTCTAAGCAAGGATGTGTCCGACCCATTACTTGGGTAAGAAGTGGACTTGGTGGATACAAGGATTTATAGAGGCTACAACAGGGACCGAGAGGAGAAATTAGTTTTGGTCTCCCAATGAGCTTGAGCTTCCTGTGTTCGCCCCGAACACCCAACTCAAATTCATCAATAATAACTCATACCACTAAAGAGTTATTATTGAACTACCGCACCAATCCCAAATTACATTATAGGCTCCTTCTTATTATGAGTGCATTAATCTCCTTGTGTTTAAGATATCTAATGTCCATTAATTAAATGAGTTACTGACAACTCACTTAATTAATATCTATCTCCAATAGTAGTATCACTCAACTTCATTGTCATATCGGACTAAGTCCACCTGCAGGGTTTACATAACAATCCTTATGAGCTCCTCAAGGGGACATCATCAACTTAGATTACTAGGACACAGTTTCCTTCTATAATCAATAATACACCATATAAATAATATTATTTCCCAACTTATCAGGCCTATTAATTTATCGAACTAAATCTCACCCATTGATAAATCAAAGAAATAAATACTAAGTATACGTGCTTGTTATTATATCAGGATTAAGAGTACGCGCATCCATAATAACAGAGGTTTTGTTCTTTTATGCAGTCAGTATAAAAAGAAACACCCTCAAATGGTCATGCTCAATACACATATAGTGTACTAGTGTAATTTATAGTTAAGATAAACTAATACCAAATTACACTACAACCATTCTAATGGTTTGTCCCATTCCATCTTAGTTGTGAGCTACTATTTATAATTTATAAGGAACTGATAACATGATCTTCTGTGTGGCACCACACACCATGTTATCTATAATATAAATTAAATAGACAACTACATTTAACATAAATATAGGCATTTGACCAATGTGATTCTTAAATAAATGTTTACAAAAAGCTAGGCTTTTAGTATACATCCTAACAACTTGATCGTGCTAAGATCTGCATCTAAAGAACGTTGTTGTCAGGATTGCGAAGGGCACACAACAAAGGTATAACTCCCTCTCATGTAAATCTTAGTGTATGGTTTCCTTTTGCATGGATCTTCTGGAGGAACTAGATGTTTTCCGTTGTATTTTCACGTGTTTAGCACCCTAGTTCCTTACAATGGTATCAGAGCCACTTGCAAAGGCATATACTAAGTTGTAGTAGAATTTCATATATGATATAGAAATTGCATGACATGTTTATTATGATTTGCATGATTATGAGCAAGTTTTGGCCAAGAGGTTTTTAACGAGACCATCGTGGCATTGCGGCTCATAATTAGTTGTTTAAAGAATATTAAATTTTATGTCATAATAGATTGTGAATGTTATATGACATGGTGCATGGTTATGGCCCTTAAACCCTGATGTGATTGGATGTGTGTGTTGTAATTCATAATACGGTCTGCGTGTCGTGCCTTTCCTCTTTCACTCCTATTGTAAATTTAGACTACACTCGAATGTAACTCGAGTTTTCTTTATATTTTGTAATGTACAAATTAGAGAAGAATAAGTCTACTTGACGATGGTGAAAAGGGAGAAGGACAACAACACATGACAACCAAGGAAGCACTTGGAGAAGATGCTTTTGCCTAGGTTGCATTGACCTTACAATCTTCTCATTGGCTTAAGAGGATCATAGAAAATAGAGACATAACTATGTCACATTTATTTATGCATATATGTGATGTATGCCATAATATGCTATGATTGTATGCGATGCATGTGTAGTTTAATCATGATTAGGTCTTTTAAATATGCTTACCAAAGTTTGGTACTCACTACTACCTTGATCATTTATAGTCAGGTTTTCCAAAGCAAAGTGACTTGTTTTATCTTGGTAGAGTGCAACAGGATAATAGTGATGTCTGACTATTGGACTTTGGGTGTAACTTAACTAAGTTGAGAACTTAGAGGCATATCTCATATGATGAAATTCAAATTATAATAGTCTTGGGCGATTAGCCAAAGCTAACTCAAGATGAGTTATAATGTAAATTTCATAAGATGGGTAAATGAACAAATAGTCTTGTTCACACAATGATACAAGAGTTATACATGATGTAATTGGTAAATGTTGCCTACTAAGTTATACTAAGTATTGGGTGATTAGCCAAAGCTAACTCAAGATGCGGTATAATATGGATCTTGTCCCACATTAATGTTATCGTGATTGGATTTAGAGCTAGTAGTGTGGGTAAAACCACATCCATGACATGCTCCTACCAAAGCTTTACAATTTAGTGAGAGAACCATTTAATTAAATGTCTAGTTAAATGATCAAAATATGATACTTATTTCTGCATTTTATTGTTGTAGATCATTATATCGTCAAATACGTCAAATTCTCTCTTTCTGCGATTTGTCCTTGATATGGACAAGATTAATGGAGCTAACTTCCTGGACTGGTATAGAAACCTTAGAATAGTTCTCAAGCAAGAAAGAAAACTATACGTCCTAGAGCAGCCCATTCCTGAAGCACCCCCCACTATTGCCACTAGAGTTGATAAGGATGTTTATAAGAAGCATCAAGATGATGCATTAGATGTATCATGCCTTATACTCGCTACCTATTGGTTGCTACTCAGAATACTGTCCTAGTTCCTCTGTATAAAAATTTGTACAAGCATAGAACTATCCTAGCTACCCATGTGCTCTACTGAAGTTAAATTTGGATTGCAAACGATGCTTAACATTATTAATCCAAATTGTCCTTCAGAAGTTAAACTTGGATTAGAAACGATACTTAATATTTTTACTCTAAATTTAACCGATGTGATCTTTCTAAGTTAAATCATATTACAAAAGTTATCAAATATCTATTTCAAAGAAAGGCTTCTAGGTTAAACATGGCGAGGCACTAGGCCCTCTTGGGTATGGGATCATCCACCACTTCCTAGACAAAGCCTCACAAAGAAATCAGATATTTAACTTCTTACAGTAAACTAGGTTTAACTATAGAGACCTCAATAGAAACACATTATCAAAACATGAAATCGAAAAATAAAACCGATAACAAAAATGATAGCATAAAATCGATAGCCTCTTGTGTTTGGTTTTTCAAGATCTACACAAAGAACATGAACTAGTTATGATGCAGAAACAAATAACTAGTTATACCTTTCTTTGTAGCTAAAGACCTCTTGATCTTCTGTTGTATTCCTCTCCTCCTCTTGGACGTTGTGTGGGCAATGATCTACCAAGATGGAATCCACTCGAACCACTTCTTCTCCCCCAAGACTCTCGAGCCACCAAGGGATGCCAAAATAGGAAATTACCTTCTCTTCTTCTTCTCCTCCAAGCAACCGAACACAAGCTTTCTTCCTCTCTTTGTTACGTCGGCCTTAGCAAAGTAAGGATGAATTTGCCTCCAGCCAAAGGTGAGGAAGAGAGGTCCCTTGTATGTACTTGGATCTAGATGAAGATGAACCTCTCTTATGCTGCCGACCCTTGATGGATGACAGGATGAGAGGGTCGGCCACAAGTAAGGATAAGAAGAAAGGGAGCTAGCCACACCAAGGAAAAGAGAGGAGAGAATAGGGTTGTGACCCCCATGAGGCACCCTCTACCCCTCTTTTATAATCCTTGATTATGTCAAAAAAGGAAAGTTTTAAACATAATTAAAACTTCCTTATTTATGGCCTCCCATTAAAAAAGGAAATTTTAACAACAATTAAAATCCCTCTTTTATAAATTTCCTATTGTACATGACGATAAAGGACAGTTTTAAAATTAATTTCTCTCTTTTAAAATATGTAGACAACTACAAAAAAAGGAAAGATTAATTAAAACTTCTCCTTTTTAAATCATGGTTACAAAAAGAGAAAGTTTTATCAAAAATTAAAATCTCTCTTTTAAAATTATAGACAACTACAAATAAGGAAAGATTTTAACAAAATTAAAATATCTTTTTTAATCTTTTATAGATAGCTATAAAAGGAAAGATTTTAAAATTTTAGAACTCTCTTTTAAAACCATGAGGATGGCTATAAAAGGAAATTAAAATATTTCTTTTAACCATTGTAGATAACTATAAAAAAGGAAAGATTTTAACAAAATAAAATCTCCCTTTTAACCATTGTAGATAACTACATATAAGGAAAGATTTTAATAAAATTTTGTTTTAAACAAAACTTCCTTTTTTCCTTTACCTATGGTCGGCCCCATGCTTCGTCACCAAGCATGGCTTGGTCGGCCACCACATGAGCTCTAAAATAATGCTTAGCCGACCCCCTTGCTCCATGCAAGGATGTGTCCGACCCATTACTTGGGTAAGAAGTGGACTTTGTGGATACAAAGCATTATAGAGGCTACAACAGGGACCGAGAGGAGAAATTGGTTTTGGTCTCCCAATGAGCTTGAGCTTCCTGTGTTCACCCCAAACACCCAACTCAATTTCATCAATAATAACTCATACCACTAAAGAGTTATTATTGAACTACCACACCAATCCCAAATTACATTATGGGCTCCTTCTTATCATGAGTGCATTAATCTTCCTGTATTTAAGATATCGAATGTCCATTAATTAAATGAGTTACTGATAACTTACTTAATTAATATCTAGCTCCAAGAGTAGTACCACTCAACTTTATTATCATGTCGGACTATGTCCACCTGCAGGGTTTGCATGACAATCCTTATGAGCTCCTCAAAGGGACATTCTCATCCTAGATTACTAGGACATAGTTTCCTTCTATAATCAATAACACACCATATAAATAATATTATTTTCCAACTTATCGGACCTATTGATTTATTGAACTAAATCTCACCCATTGATAAATTAAAGAAATAAATACTAAGTATATGTGCTTGTTATTATATCGGGATTAAGAGCATACACTTCCATAATAATGAAGGTCTTATTCTTTTATTAAGTCAGTATAAAAAGAATTACCTCAAATGGTCCTGCTCAATACACACCTAGTGTACTAGTGTAATTTTATAGTTAAGATAAACTAATACCAAATTACACTACAACCACTCCAATGGTTTGTCCCATTCCATCTTTGTTGTGAGCTACTATTTATAATTTATAAGGAACTGATAACATATCTTCTATGTGGCACCTCACACCATGTTATCTATAATATAAATTAAATGGATAACTGCATTTAACATAAATATAAATATTTGACCAATGTGATTCTTATTTCAAACTAAGTGTTTATACAAAAGCTTGACTTTTAGTATACATTCTAATAATCTCCCACTTATACTAAAAGACTATACTGCCATATATGCTGCCATAAATCTGATTCTCATCCCCTCAACATGCCCATCAAAAGCTCTTACCTTAAGGGCCTTAGTTAAAGGATCTAGGTTATCCCCTGATGCAATCTAGGAGATAACAACTTCTTCTCGTTATACGATGTATCATATTGGGTGGTACTTGCACTCTATGTGTTTACTTGCCTTATGGGCTTATGGCTCCTTCAAGTTTGCTACTGCACCAAATAATTTTGGGCAAACCAAGAATCACATATAAGTCCATCATGAAGTTACTGAGCCATTCAGCTTCTATGGCTGCCTCTAAGGCTACCACATACTCTGCTTCCATGGTGGAGTCTGAAACGCATTTATACTTAACACTTCTCCATTGTTATGCCTCTACTTCCTAAGGTAAATACAAAACTCCGAGGTTGACTTACTATTGTCCCTATGTGATTGAAAATTCGAACCCGTGTAACCCACAGGGAGTAAGTCATCTACCTGGTAAACCAATATATAATCTCTAGTCCTTCTCAGGTACTATATGCTTTACGGTAGTCTAATGTCCTTGTCTAGGGTTACTTTGATATGCTAACCATGCCCACGGTAAAACAGATATCTGGTCTCATACATAGCATCGCATATATTAGGCTTCCTACAACATAAGGAATTCCCTTCATTTCCTCTATCTCTTTTGATGTCTTAGGAGGCATCTCTTTAGATAAAGATACTCTATGCCAAAAATGTAGAAAACTTTTCTTGGAGTTTTGCATGCTAAAACGAGCTAGGATAGTATCGATATGAAGCTTGGGATAAGCATAATATTCTTTTCTTGCGATCTCTTATTACTTTGATCCCAAGAATATGTCCGCATTCTCCCAAGTCCTTCATATCGAATTGTTTGGACAATCATACCCTTACTTCTGACAACACTTTGATATTAATGCCAACTAACAAAATGTCATCTACGTATAGTACAAGAAATACCACCATATTTTTGTCACACTTCTTATATACACAAGACTCATCCGGACACTGAATAAATCCATAAGACTGGATTACTTCATTAAATCGGATATTCCAAGATCTTGATGTTAGAGTGTATACTAAAAGCCTAACTTTTTATAAACATTTATAAATAATCATATTGCTCAAATGTCTACATTTATGCTAAGTGTAGTTGTTCAATTAATTTATATTGTAGATAATATGGTGTGTGGTGTCACACACAGAAGATCATGTTATTAATTCATTATAAATTATAAACAGTAGCTCACGACTAAGATGGATAGGAACAAACCATTGGAATAGTCGTAGTGTAATTTGATATTAGTTTATCTTGACTATAAAATTACACTAATACACTATGAGTGTATTGAGTAGGACTATTTGAGGTAGTTTCTTTTTATACTGACTACATAAAAGAACATGACCTCTGTTATTATGGAAGTGTGTGCTCTTAATCCTGATATAATAACAAACACATATATTTAGTATTTATTTCTTTAATTTATCAAAGGGTGCGATTTAGCTCGATAAATTAATAGGCTCGATAAGTTGGGAAATGATATTACTTACAGTGTGTGTTGTTGATTATAGAAGGAAACTGTGTTCTAGTAATCTAGGTTGATAATGTCCCTAAGAGGAGCTCATAAGGATTGTCATGTTAAACCCTGCAGGTGGACTTAGTCCGACATGACAATAAGGTTGAGTGGTACTACTCTTGGACTAAGATATTAATTAAAGAGAGATGTCAGTAACTCATTTAATTAGTGGATATTCGACATCTTAAACACAGAGAGATTAACACACTCATGATAAGAAGGAGCCTAAAATATAATTTGGGATTGGTGCAGTAGTTTAATAATAATTATTTAGTTGTATGAATTATTATTGATGAAATTAAGTTGGGTGTTCGGGGCGAACACGGGAAGCTTAATTTCATCGGGAGACCAAAACCAATTCCTCCTCTCGGTCCCTATCGTAGGACATCAGGGCATGGATGGGATGAAGTGTGGCCGACCCTAGCTTGGAGCCCAAGCTTAGGTGGCTAGCCACAATAAATTAAAAGGATTTTATTTTTTAAATCTTTCTTATGTGAAGGCCATGGTTTTAAAAGAGAGTTTAAAATTTAAATCTTTCCTTTTATAGCTTTCTACAAAGGATTAAGAGAAAAGTTTGATATCTTTCCTTATTTCTAGTTAAAAGGAAGATTTTAATTTTTGATAAAACTTTCCTTTTTTATAACATTCCTCATGGTTTTAAAAGAGAGTTTTAAAATTATAAATCTTTCCTTTTATAGCTTTCTACAAAGGATTAAGAGAAAGGTTTGATATCTTTCCTTATTTGTAGTTAAAAGGAAGATTTTAATTTTTTAATAAAACATTCCTTTTTTTGTAACCATCCTCATGGTTTTAAAAGAGAGTTTTAAAATTATAAATCTTTCCTTTTATAGATTTCTACAAAAGATTAAGAGAAAGGTTTGATATATTTCCTTATTTCTAGTTAAAAAGAAGATTTTAATTTTTGATAAAACTTTCCTTTTATGAAACCATCCTCATGATTTTAAAAGAGAGTTTTAAAATTTAATCTTTCCTTTTATAGTTTCTACAAAAGATTAAGAAAAGATTGATATCTTTCCATATTTATAGATTGAAAGGAAGATTTTAATTTAAGAGAAAACTTTTCTTTTTGTAAATCATCCACATGTTTTAATAGAGAGATTTTAATTTATAAAATTTCCTTTTATAACCAACCATGAAGGGAAAAATTAATAGAGAAATTTTTATTTTAAAATTTCCGGAAACAAATAAGGAAGTTTTAATTTTGTGTTTAAAACTTGCCTTATTTGGAGCATGATGGTATGGTCGGCCATAGCATGGGTTAAAAGGAATTTTTAATTAAATTATCCTTATTACCCAATGGCAAGGAGAATAAGGGAATTTTAATTATAATTAAATTTCCTTATATGCCAAGACCAAGGAATATAAAAGAGGGGGTAGAAGTGCCTCACCTCACAACATATCTTCTATAATTTCTCCTCTCTTCCTTGGTGTGTGGCCGACCCTATTTCCTTCTCTTTCTCTTCTTCTTTAGTGGTCGGTGCATCCCCTTCTTGGAGCTCTTGTGGTGGCTGGTTCTTGCTAGGAGAAGAAGGAGAGAAAGCATGCTTTGCTCTTGTATCCCTTGGAGCTTGGTTGGTGGCCGAGACTTGCTATCTCTTGGAGAAAGGTGCTTGGCCGAAACTTGTTAGAAGGAAGAAGGAGGCTTGGTGGATTCTCATCTCGGTAGATCGTTTCCCACACAATGTCTGAGATAAGAAGAGGAATACGATAGAAGATCAAGAGGTTGTTACTTACAAAGAAAGGTATAACTAGTAATTGTTTTCCGCATCATACTAGTTTTCTTTGTATGAATTCCAAACACAAGAGGCTAGAGATTCTAGATTTTTGGATTTGTATTTCAAAGTTGTGTTTCTTTTATTTTATTTGTCGATCTTGTGATTCGATTGTTCTTTTTGGTTAAACCTAAGGTTATATAAGGAAATTAAATATTGAATTTCCTTAAGAGGCTTTGTCAAGGCAGTGGTGGATGTTCCCATACCCAAGAAGGCCAAGTGCCTCGCCATGTTTGACCTGGGAGCCGATTTTCGAAATAAATATTTAATTGAATTTGTAACATAGGTGGATTTGGATCTATAATGTTAACTATCGTTTGCGATCCAAGTCTAAACCACTAAGAACAGATAAGTTAAATTTGGAATCAACAATGTTAAGTTCCATTTGCGATTCCGAATTTAATTTCTAAAGAACACAAAAGGTTGTTAGGAAAGGTTTAGGACTTGTACAAAATTTTTGTACAGGGTAACCGATACGATCTTTCGAGGACCAACCAACAATTGGTATCAGAGCTAGGGTTTGCCTCTGTGTGTTTGGTTTTCAGTTTAATTATAGACATGTCATACATAATTTAGGCAGGATAATAGTAGGATATGCTAACTCTGTGGTTGCAGGCTCCAACTATTATGGCTTATGGTTATTGTGTGTGATTGGAGACTTGGATATGTCAAGGGTATTTTATTGTATGTGCATGATTATATTTAACTAATACAGCAGGAGATGTATTAGCCCTAGGATTTTACATTTATGTTCGATCTAGACTTGATGTACATTCCCTTGTGGAATATAGGATCGATGTATGTAAAATTTTATTTTTTCTGTCGCGGATCGTATCCTTGCAAGGCATGGTGCTATTGGAGGACCAGAGGCGCAGCGGAAAAGGAAGCTCGATGGACCCGACGACAAGAACCCTAGGGCTGGCAGCACATGAAGAACAGTGATGGAAGAAGCCATAATAGTTGGAAAATTAATTTCCATATTTATTGCTTTTATTTACTGTGATGTGTGTGTGCATGTGTTGTGTGCTTGCATAATTAAAATTCCTCACCTTAAATAACTAAGTGGGAGAGGGATTAGTAGATAAATTCCACGGTCTCCATTATTGGTTTGTAAGTGATGCGACAAACTTGCGTGTTGGCTCTGAGTGCCTCCCTCCCCATCGGATGAGTTTGTTTGCGGATCACTAGATCAAACTTTCATTTTGGATGATTATAGAAAATTGATTAGGAGCGTGTTATCTTCCCCATCGGAAGGGGCACAATCTTATTTAATGGACTAAGTATCAAGTAATGGTATACACTTAGGCGTATTTAATAGTATCCCCCCATCGGAGTCACTGCTATTATTTGTGTGACCGAAGGAAAACCAACTATTAATTTGTCATAAAGAAAGGTTGACAAGATAATAAAATTAAAACCCCCTCTTACAAATGTTTGATTTTTTTATACATCCACACTATCGTGGCATACAAAATTCATGGTGTTTGAGGTAATTTTATTTGTCAGGTTGACAAGATAATAAAATTAATGGGTAAAACCCCTCTTACAAATGTTTGGATTTGTATACGTCCACACTATCGTGGCATACAAAATTGACGGTGTTTGAGGTAATTTTATTTGTCATAAAAAGAGGTGGACAAGATAATTAATGGGTAAAACCCTCCTCTTACAAATGTTTGTATTTGTATACATCCACACTATCGTGGCATACAAAATTCACGGTGTTTGAGGTGTTGGTGAATTTAAATGATATTGTTTTGAGGAATCAATATTATTTTAAATTCTAAAGTCATGACCAAATGTTTTGTGATTCTTAGGTTTTCAATCCCCTAGCTGTTATACTATAGCATAGACTTAGTAGTCCCAATTATAATGATTGGAAATAGAATTTGGATACTAAGGTGGACTGTCCTCTTAGAACTAAGAACAATAATGGTGTATTTTATTCATTAGTTGTTGAAACATGTTTAATGGTGTTATCTACCGATATCTGGTGTGTAGATAAGGAAGCTACTAATCATGTCTGCAATTCATTACAGGAGTTTCAGGAAACCTGACAACTATATGAAGGGGAATTCACCATGGGCACTACTACAAAAGTAGCAGCTATTGCAATGGGAGAAGTTTATCCTCTGATAGGAATAAAACATTGATTGTCATTACGTACCAAGTTTTAGAAAGAACTCGATTTCAGTTTCTAAAACTATTTAAGGATAGATATTCTGTCTATTTTGAAAATAAAGTTGTTATCAATTCTGGTACGTTGGTTGGCAATTTATAATCCAATAACTCCCACGATGCAACAAATGGAAATTAATAACACATCTTCTAACTCTAATAAGAGAAAGTAACCTTCGTAAATGAACAAATCATATCTTTGGCATCTAAGGCTAGGTTATATTAACTTGAGTAGGATTCATTGGTAGACGATGAACTTTTGGGTTCATTGGTAGTGGAAAACATTCCAACCTGTGAGTCTTACTTGGAAGGAAAAATAACCAAGAAGTCTTTTAAGTCTAAGGGGTAAGGAGCCAAAGACGTGTTGAAATTGGTTCATTTTGATTTGTGTGGGCCTTTGACTATCCAGGCAAGAGGTGGTTTCGAATATTTTGTCTCTTTTATTGACGACTATTCGAGATACGGGTACATTTACTTGATGCGCCGCAAGTCTAAGTGCTTTGATAAGTTCAAAGAATACAAGGCTGATGTGGAGAAACGTCAAGATAAAAGTATCAAGACACTACGGTAAGATCGTAGTGGCGAGTACCTCTTAGGAGAGTTTAGGAGTCACTTATCATAAGTCGGGATTCAATCCCAACTGACTGCACCTGGTACACCCCAACGGAATGGTGTGGCAGAACGAAGGTATATGACTCTTATAGAAATGGTTAGATCAATGATGAGTTATTCAGAATTACCAAATTCGTTTGAGGGATATACTCTGGAAACGAAAGTGAACATAGTACTTTCTAAGTCAGAACCCTCTACTCCCATAGAATTGTAGAATGGGCGTAAGCCTAGTCTAAAGCATATTCAAATTTAGGGTAGTCCAGCACATGTGCTGAAGGGAGATACTAATAGGTTGGAATTATGATCAGGAGTTCACTTGTTTATGGGTTATCCTAGAGAAACAAAAGGAGGTTTAATAGTCTTAAAAAATCAGAAGGTCATTGTTAGTATCAATGTCTGATTTTTAGAAGAGGACTATGTAATGAACCACAAGCCCATAAGTAAAATTGTTTTTAAAGAAATCATGAAGGACATGTCTAACTGTACAAGATGAGATACCACAAGAAACTGCAACACGTGTCACAAATGATGCACAATTACATATAGTGTCTTGTCGTAGTGGGAGGGTTGTTAGGCAACCTGAAAGATTCATGTTTTGGGAGAGTCTTTGGACTTGATCTCTGGTGAACATGAACCTGATCCCCGGACATATGACGAAGTGCTCTAAGATGAAGATGCAGCATCTTGGCAAAAGAGCAATGAATACAGAATTAGAATATATGTATTCTAATAAAGTCTGGGAGCTTGTAGAATCACCAAATGGTGTAAAAGCCATTAGGTCTACAATATAAAAAGAAGGACAGATAGGAAGGTGGAAACTTTTAAAACAAGGCTTGTTGAAAAAGGGTATCGATTATAAGGAAACCTTTTCACCGGTAGTCATGCTTAAGTCTATCCGGACTCTTTTATCTATTGATACTCATATGGATTATGAGATATGGTAAGTGGATGTCAAGACAGCTTTCCTTAAAGGAAGTCTTGAAAGCATCCATATGAAGCAACCAGAGGGGTTCATTGCAAAGGGCAAAGAGCATCTTGTATGAAAGCTCAATCGATCTATTCATGGACTGAAGCAAAGCTTCAAGGTCTTGGGACATCCGATTTAATAAAGTAATCCAGACCTATGGATTTATTCAGTGGCCGGATGAGTCTTGTGTATACAAGAAGTGTGATAGAAACGTGGTGGTATTTCTTGTACTATACGTAGATGACATTTTTGATAGTTGGAAATAATATCAAAGTGTTGTCGGAAGTAAGGGTATGGTTGTCCAAACAATTTGATATGAAGGACTTAGGATAATGTGCACATATTCTTGGGATCAAAGTTATAAGGGATCACAAGAAAAGGATGTTGTGCTTGTCCCAAGCTTCATATATAGATATAATCCTTGCTCGTTTTAGCATACAAAACTCCAAGAAAGGTTTTCTACCTTTTAGACATGGAGTAACTTTATCTAAAGAGATGTCTCCGAAGACATCAAAGGAGATAGAGGACATGAAGACAGTTCCTTATGCTTCGGCTATCAAAAGCCTAATGTATGTTATGCACGAGACCGGATATCTACTTTACCGTGGGCATGGTTAGCAGATATCAAAAGTAACCCTGGACAGGGACATTGGACTATTGTTAAGCATATATTAAAGTACCTGAGAAGGACTAGATATTATATGCTCGTTTACCAATCAGATAATTTGCGCCCTGAAGGTTACACGGATTTTTGACTTCCAATCAGATAGGGACAATAGTAAGTCGACCTCGGGGTTTTGCGTTTACTTTAGGAGGTGAAGCTATAACTATGGAGGAGTGTTAAGCATAGATGTTTTTCAAACTCCACCATGGAAGCTGAGTATGTGGCAGCCTCAGAGGCAGCCATAGAAGCTGAATGGCTCAGTAACCACATGATGGACTTAGATGTGGTTCATGGTTTGCCCAAAATAATTTGGTATAGTAGCAAACTCGAAGGAACCATAAGGCAAGTAAACACAGAGCGCAAGTACCACCCAATACGAGACATCATATAACGAGGAGAAGTTGTTGTCGCCTAGATTACATCAGATGATAACCTGAAAAGATCCTTTCACTAAGACCCTTAACGCAAGAGCATTTGATGGGCATGTTGAGGGGATAGAAATCATATGTATGGTAGCATTTATGGCAGCATAGTCTTTTAGTATAAGTGGGAGATTGTTAGAGTGTATACTAAAATCCTAACTTTTTGTAAACATTTATAAAGAATCGCATTGGTCAAATGTCTACATTTATGCTAAGTGTAGTTGTTCAATTAATTTATATTGTAGATAACATGGTGTGTGGTGTCACACACAGAAGATCATTGAGTAGGACCATTTGAGGTAGTTTCTTTTTATACTTACTACATAAAAGAACATAACCTCTGTTATTATGGAAGTGTGTGCTCTTAATCCTGATATAATAACAAGTACATATATTTAGTATTTATTTCTTTAATTTATCAAAGGGTGCGATTTAGCTCGATAAATCAATAGTCCCGATAAGTTGGGAAATGATATTACTTATAGTGTGTGTTGTTGATTATAGAAGGAAACTGTGTTCTAGTAATCTAGGTTGATAATGTCCCCAAGAGGAGCTCATAAGGATTGTCATGTTAAACCTTGCAGGTGAACTTAGTCTGACATGACAATAAGGTTGAGTGGTACTACTCTTGGACTAAGATATTAATTAAAGAGAGATGTCAGTAACTCATTTAATTAGTGGACATTCGACATCTTAAACACATGGAGATTAACACACTCATGATAAGAAGGAGCCCAAAATATAATTTGGGATTGGCACGGTAGTTTAATAATAATTATTTAGTGGTATAAATTATTATTGATGAAATTAAGTTGGGTGTTCGGGGCGAACACGGGAAGCTTAATTTCATCGGGAGACTAAAACCAATTCCTCCTCTCGGTCCCTATCGTAGCCTCTTATTTATAAAGTGTTATACCCACCCATACCGACCTTCTTACCCATCCTAGGTGGCTGGCCAAGCCAAGCTTGGAGCCCAAGCAAGGGCCGACCACATCAAGGCATGGATGGGATGAAGTGTGGCCGACCCTAGCTTCGAGCCCAAGCTTAGGTGGCCGACCACAATAAATTAAAAGGATTTTATTTTTTAAATCTTTTTTATGTGGAAACCATGGTTTTGAAAGAGAGTTTAAAATTTAAATCTTTCCTTTTATAGCTTTCCATAAAGGATTAAGAAAAAGGTTTGATATCTTTCCTTATTTCTAGTTAAAAGGAAGATTTTAATTTTTGATAAAACTTTCCTTTTTTGTAACCATCCTCATGATTTTAAAAAAGAGTTTTAAAATTATAAATCTTTCCTTGTGTAGCTTTCTACAAAGGATTAAGAGAAAGGTTTGATATCTTTCCTTATTTGTAGTTAAAAGGAAGATTTTAATTTTTTGATAAAACTTTCTTTTTTTGTAACCATCCTCATGGTTTTAAAAGAGAGTTTTAAAATTATAAATATTTCCTTTTATAGCGTTCTACAAAAGATTAAGAGAAAGGTTTGATATATTTCCTTATTTCTAGTTAAAAGGAAGATTTTAATTTTTGATAAAACTTTCCTTTTATGAAACCATCCTCATGATTTTAAAAGAGAGTTTTAAAATTAAATCTTTCCTTTTATAGTTTCTACAAAAGATTAAGAAAAGATTTGCTATCTTTCCTTATTTGTAGATTAAAAGGAAGATTTTAATTTTAGTGAAAACTTTCTTTTTTGTAACTCATCCAAATGTTTTAGTAGAAAGATTTTAATTTATAAAATTTCCTTTTATAACCAACCATGAAAGGAAAAATTAATAGAGAAAATTTTATTTTAAAATTTTCGGAAACAAATAAGAAAGTTTTAATTTTGTGTTTAAAACTTGCCTTATTTGAAGCATGATGGTGTGGCCGGCCATAGCATGGGTTTAAAGAAATTTTTAATTAAATTTTCCTTATTAAACAATGGCAAGGAGAATAAGGGAATTTTAATTATAATTAAATATCCTTGCATGCCAAGACCAAGGAATATAAAAGAGGGGGTAGAGGTGCCTCACCTCACAACATATCTTCTATAATTTCTCCTCTCTTCCTTGGTGTGTGGTTGGCCCTATTCCCTTCTCTTTCTCTTCTTCTTTAGTGGTCGGTGCATCCCCTTCTTGGAGCTCTTGTGGTGGTCGATTCTTGCTAGGAGAAGAAGGAGAGAAAGGACGCTTTGCTCTTGCATCCCTTGGAGCTTGGTTGGTGGCCGAGACTTGCTATCTCTTGGAGAAAGGTGCTTCGCTGAAACTTGGAAGAAGGAAGAAGGTGGCTTGGTGGATTCTCATCTCGGTAGATCGTTGCCCACACAACGTCCAAGTTAAGAAGAGGAATACGATAGAAGATCAAGAGGTTGTTGCTTACAAAGAAAGGTATAACTAGTAATTATTTTCCGCATCATACTAGTTTTCTTTGTATGAATTCCAAACACAAGAGGCTAGAGATTCTAGATTTTCAGATTTGTAATTCGAAGTGGTGTTTCTTTTATTTTATTTGTTGGTCTTGTGATTCGATTTTTCTTTTTGGTTAAACCTAAGGTTATATAAGGAAATTAAATATTGAATTTCCTTAAGAGGCTTTGTCGAGGCAGTGGTGGATGTTCCTATACCCAAGAAGGCCAAGTGCCTCGCCATATTTGACCTAGGAGTCGATTTCTGAAGTAATATTTAATTGAATTTGTAACATAGGTGGACTTGGATCTATAATGTTAAGTATCATTTGCGATCCAAGTCTAAACCACTAAGAACAGATAAGTTAAATTTGTTGGATTTTTCGGGCCGCGAAAACCGCTTTTCGCGTCGCGGAAACCCCGAATTACCTGAAGCCGTAGATTCATGCAAGGAAAACCGAATGAAATACAAGTACGAGTTTCAAAGACTCTAGATCTACACTAGATGAGAGTTATACCTTTGAAGCGAAGCCCTTCGCGTTCCCGCTTGTCCAAATGGTGCCGGATCTCGAGAGTGTCAACGTAGACACTCCTCTAATGATATCCACACGAACAAGGAGTGTCTCTCACACTCAAAGGATGGAGAAGAGAGCCCCAAGTGTGCTAGCACTTTCTAGATCTCTCGAATGGGATTGGAAAGGAAGAAAAGAAGAAGGTATAAAAAGAAATCTTATACACTCACTAGTAGTATCCTTCCTTTGTGACCTTCACTCTTCCTTTGCTCTTGGATTCACTCAACCATCTTCTCCTCACCATAGAAGTCACGGCAACAGCAGCAAAACCATGAAGAAAAGACCAAGGGAGAAGATGGAATCAATGCACACACAAAATGCCATAAAATCAAAACCCCTTGATTGCATTAGTGTGGCCGGCCACACAAATGTAACCCCCCCATTAATGTGGCCGGCCACATTAAAACCAAGGGAAGAGTGTAACCCCCATGAGGTGGCATGCCTCATGAGGTGGAGGTGATGTGGCAAGGATGAATCATCCTTATAATGTGGCAATACATCAAGTCAAACTTGATGTTTCAACTTCCATTTGGTCAAGTCAAAATTGACCAATTTCTTCCTTGTTGAGTTAAATCCAACCTTTGATTCAAGTCAATTTCAATTTAATGAATCTCAATTCATTAATATAAATTGACTCAATGAATCAAATTTAAATTAGACTCATTCAACAATTGAATCTAATTGAGTCTAACTCAATAAGTCTAATTCGAATCCAATCTTTGGTGCATCATATGAACCTAATCCAATTGGTTCATCATATGAACCTAATCTCCATCCACTTGTTCTTTGTGTGTGACCCAATAGGCTCTTGTAACGTTGGCAATGTTTCTAAACTCCTTTAGAAACATAAGCAATGAGCGGCATCTAGCAATACATCATTGCTACCCAAGTTACAAGAATGTTGAGATCCAACATCACCTTGTGACTACTAATTGTGACTCCTCACAATATGTAACATTGTCCTTCTATCCTAGACATCTAGATTGATCAATATGAGGCATAGACCGTGTCATCCTCTAATCAATCTAAATCTTGAACTTCAAGTAGACTCACTCGATCAAATGAGCTCACCATCTAATGTTGACTCATTTGGGCATGGCCATGCACTTAGTGGTCTCACTCTATCAAGAATACCGATGTCGCTCCCGTCATATGGGAGGGATAGATCCCATCTACATCACTCACATCCCTCTGCATAATTCGTTATATACCCAGTAATAGCCTTTATAGTCCACCCAGTTACGGGTGACGTTTGACGAAACCAAAGTACATAACTCCTTATGTAGGGATCCATGGTGACTTCAGGTCTAAGGACTAATAGTCATACTAATAGCCACATGAGAAAGTATATGACACTCATAAAACGATCCATGATACTTTCTCATGGCGGGTCATTCAGTATACATTCTCCAATGTATACCCATGTGTCAGCTTGAAATCTCTATATCCATGACTTGTGAGATCAAGTTATCGAGCTGACCTACATGCTAGTCTTATTGCATTAACATTGTCCCTGAATGTTAATACTCGACTAGGAATGTGTTGGTGCAGGAAGCATCCGACGATCGAACCTAAGTTTTGATAATGGCAAAGGGATTCAAAGTTAAGATTCTTTGTTATCTAACATGTTGAATGAGTATTTCAGGAAAGTCTTAACTGCGGTTAGACAGTTGAAAACCCTAGGGGGTGGTAACCCTAGGTCCTAGGGGGCGGTAACCCTAGGTGGAGAAAAGTCCTTGCTGCGGTTAGGCAAAGGGAAAACCCTAGGGGGCGGTAACCCTAGGTCATAGGGGGTGGTAACCCTATGCGGAAAGTCTTGGCAAGTTGGTGGCTTCTGGCAAAAGTCCTAGGGGGTGGTAACCCTAGGTGGAAAGTCCTGGTGTCGCGAACCAGGAGAAAGACTGGACTAGCCGGGAAGCGGATATCCAGCAGAAAGTCCGGAAGCATCGAGCGCTAGTAGGCGTCGGGTCGACCTAGGGTTTCCGGTAGGAAACCCGAAGTCAGACCCGGACAGTCCCGAGACTGTCATAACATTTCTTATCATATTCATTCTGTTATTTATGCTAACTTTGTGTTGCAGGATATTGTTTGGGACTAACACATCTTGCAGGTACAAAGAAATGGAGTTTTTCCTCGGATGAACAGTATCCGAGGCGCCTCCATGGAGCTTGGAGGCGCCTTGGGCGAAGCTTCAATGGAGGCGCCTTGAAGGGGGTTTAAGGCGCCTTGAGCAGGGTTTGAGGCGCCTTAAGCAGATGAAGTTAGACCAGATCAAGTTTGATCCGTGCGGAAGAATCGGCAGCATGGAGGCGCCTTGAACACCCTTTATAAGGGGGTTTCGACCAGCACTTCAGGATATCAAGTCTTAAGTGATTCAAGTGCTACGTGCTGCTCCAAACGACGTTCCGAAGTGCTGCTACTTATGCCCGACGACCAGGAGCTCCGAATCTTCATTTCTTTGTCGTTGGTATAATTATTTACTGTCGTTCATTGTACTTCAACTTGTAATCTTTTATCGAGCTTATAGTTGTTGCCCACCGGAAGCGATCAAGGATCGCGGGCCTTCGAGTAGGAGTCACCTTAGGCTCCGAACGAAGTAAACGACCGTGTCTCTGTGTTTGTGTTTATTTACATTTTCCACTGCGTATTTTACTCCGATAGTTTTACGAATTGAACGAAATAGCCACGAGCGCTATTCACCCCCCTCCCCCCTTCTAGCGCGGTCTCGATCCAACAATTGGTATCAGAGCAGGGTCGCTTTGAACTGGTGCAACCACCATTCAAGCATTTTTCGTGACTTTGTCGTTTGTATAGGTTGAAAATATCCATTTTTTTTCCTTCCAAAACTGCTTTCAAAAATCCATTTTCATCTTTTCACCATTGGTTGGAATTAGCAAAATATTGCGTTTTCAAAAATTTGTGGTAATATTTTTTAATATTATTTTTATAATATTTTATTAATTTTTCTCGAAATTCCTGAATCACTATCTTTATTTCTCTCTCGCACTACTAATCCAAGACTAAGTCTTGGAACAAGTTTTATTTTGTTTATTTTGCGAGATTGTCTTTCTAAAATGGCCCATCAAGAAGGCTACAACACTGCTCGTCCACCGCTTTTCTCCGGAGATGATTTCGGAGATTGGAAGGGTCGGATGGAGGTGTATCTCCAGACTCACTTTGAAGTATGGATGATCGTCAAAACCGGTCTTCAACTGCCAACTGACGGCACCGGCAAGCCACTACCATACGAGAACTGGGACGCGAACCTTATCAAAAAAGTAGAAGCAAACGCAAAAGCAATGTATACACTTCAGTGTGGCTTAACGAATAAGGAGCTGAATCGCGCCGGCCCATTCTCAAGTGCCAAGGAGCTGTGGGAGAATCTGATTGACCTACACGAAGGTATTCCTGATACGAAAATAGGTAAGCATGTTTTAATAAATAAATTATTTGAGCAGACTAATACTATTCCGGCCGAGGAAGGTGTTGCGTTATTTGCAGGAACAAGCAAGACGAAGAAAGCACTGAAGGCAACATGGTCCGAGTCATCAGATGAATCCGAATCGGACGAAGAAGAGCAAACGAACCTTCTCGCTCTACCAGTACTAGCGAACATTATCGACACCGAGTCAGAGTTCGAATCCGAAACGGAGAGCGAGTCAGAAACAGAGTCCGAGCGAAGCCACGAATCCGCATTCATTTCCGAAGGACCTAACCCCACTGTAAGTGCCTTACTCGCCGAAACTCAATTAGATGATTTAAAAAATATAGTCTCTTACTTGCTAAAAAAGTTGGCTAAATCCAATGTCCGAGTTAAGTCGCTCCAAAAGGAGGTAACAGCCCTTAAGGAAGCGACTGACTCGAGTTCTTTAACTGAGCCGGCTCAAATTGGAAGTTCAACTCAAGTCCAACAACTTGAGGAAGAAAATTCCAATTTGAAAGCTCAAATTAAAGAACTCAAGGACACGTTGGAACGGTTCACCTTGGGCTCCAAGAATCTGGATCTGATTCTTGGAAAATAGCGAGTCGTTTACAATAAAACTGGACTTGGATTTAAAACTAAAACGAAATACAAATCGTATTTATCATTAGTTAATAGAAATAATATAAAGGAAGTCCAAGCATGGGTGCCAAAATCTAACTTGGTTAATCAAGTTGGAACTGGTCACTATTGGGTCCCCAAGGATCAAGTCTATTACCTTGATAGACCATATCGAGGCTATGATCCAGGGGGAGCTAATAGAAAAACAATATTAAGAACATAATTCAAATTCAAATTCAAAATTTTGAAATTCTAAATTCGAAATTCTAAATTTAAAATTCTAAATTTGAAATTCTAAATTTGAAATTCTAAATTCGAAATTCATAAATTCGAAAGTCTAAATTCGAAATTCTAAATTCAAAATCAAATTAAAAATTTGAAATTAAGTTATAAATTCAAAATTTAATTTAAATCAAATAAAAATTGAAGAAGGATCCAGAATAGCTGGCACCCCTAACTAAACTACCCGACTGGATAACCAAACTTAATCTACCCGAAATGGGTAAACAAGAGTAGACTACCCGACAGGGTAATTAAGGTTAGATAAAATGGGCTAGGTTTAACTTGACCCACAGTACTGGTGAAATTTTTGGATGATAGTACGTTAGGGAAGCTTGGGCATCGCATGTCTAGGAAGATATGGCTTCGACCTGGTGCATTTGGCCAAGTAGAACTGACCGAAGCTACCCTTAAATGGATCCTAACTAGTTAGACCAAGGTTTAGTATTAAGTTTAGTGGGTAGGACTATTTGGAAAACCTCGAAGGCATGGTTACTTTAATGAGTTCCTTGTGACTCACCATAGCCCAGAAGTTTATCCAAAGAATGCTTACTTGTTGAACCCAAAACTAAATCTGAATCTAACAAAAAGTTAAACCAAACCCTTAAATAGAATCTCAATTCATCTCACAACAATTATAGGATTCCCTGATTGAAAATTCAGATCGGGTGAGATGACTAAGTAATTAAAAACAAACTGATAATTAATTCAAATTCAAATTAATTTCAAAATTATTTCAAAATTAATTTCAAAATTATTTAAAAAATTGTTTCAAAATTAATTTCAAAATTATTTAAAAATATTTTCAAAATTAATTTCAAAATTATTTAAAAATCTTTTCAAAATTACTTAAAAATCTTTTCAAAATTAATTTCAAAATTATTTAAAAATCTTTTCAAAACTAATTTCAAAATTTAAAAATCTTTTCAAAATTAATTTCAAAATTATTTAAAAATCTTTTAAAAATTAATTTCAAAATTATTTAAAAAACTTTTCAAAATTATTTCAAAATCTTTTCAAAACTCAATTTAAAAAAAAAAAAATCAATTTCAAAAATATTTCAAAATTATTTTAAACTCAATTTCAAAAATATTTTAAACTAAATTATTTTAAACTTAATTTCAAAATCTTTCAAAATTATTTTAAACTCAATTTCAAAATCTTTTAAAATTATTTTAAATTTAATTTCAAAATCTTTCAAAATTATTTTAAACTTAATTTCAAAATCTTTCAAAATTACTTTAAACTCAATTTCAAAATATTTCAAAATTATTTTAAACTTAATTTCAAAAATATTTCAAAATTACTTTAAACTTAATTTCAAAAATATTTCAAAATTACTTTAAACTCAATTTCAAAATCTTTTCAAAACTTAATTTCAAAATCATTTTAAAATCTTTACAAAACTTAATTTCAAAATTAATTTCAAAATTATTTCAAAATCTTTTCAAAAACTTAATCCTTTGAAAAATACTTGAAAAACTTATTTCAAAATCCTTTGAAAAATACTTGAAAAACTTATTTCAAAATCCTTTGAAAAATATTTGAAAAACTAGTTTCAAAATCCTTTGAAAAATACTTGAAAAACTTATTTCAAAATCCTTTGAAAAATACTTGAAAACTTATTTCAAAATCCTTTGAAAAATACTTAAAAACTTATTTCAAAATCCTTTGAAAAAAAAACTTGAAAATCTTGCTCCCCTAAATTTACTAGACTTACAAGAATATGGAATTAGCCCTGAAGGAAATGGAGATTAGAAGTTTGAGCATGTTCATACTTTAGGGCTCTGATATCTTAACAAAACAATCTGGATAACTTAAAATCCATTTAACCTCATGCTTGGACTTAAAGACCAACTAAAATAAATAACCTAAATTAAACATTTAGTCACTCCCTCTTAGTCAAAAAAAAAAAAAAAAATTTACTCCTATCTTTTCAAAATTAAGCTAAATACCTTTTAAACTGAACCTACATTCTCAAAATTTATTGTTTACAAAAGGCTTAGCTAAAGTGACTCATATAGCAACCTTCAAACTCTCTCAAACTTAGCCACCTTATAAATTTTAACTCTAAATGCTAAAATACTTTTCTAAGTTAAAAGTATTAAAAAGCATATTTCTTTACTTGCAAAATTTAACTCATGGCTTTCAAAAGACTTTTGCTAAGTAAATTGAGACTTCAAATTTCTTTACAAACAATTTGGCTCCAAATTTTTTTTTTAAAAAAAAATCTAGCTAAGTTTTTCTAACTTTAGTTAGGTATGTCTTTCTAAAAACAACCAAATCTCAAAAGTGGCTAAGGCATCATTCGAAATCATCCATATATTAGCCTTTTAAACTTAGGTGAAAAATATTCCGTTTAACTAAGTTTCACAAGCCTTGTTCTTCCTTCTCTCAAAAAGATTGTTTTCTTAAAATCTTAAAACTTGCTTTCAACTGATTTTTGATATATGGCAAAGGGGGAGAGTAGAAGAAAATTCAAAGAATTAAAGAAAATTGGAATTCAAATTTAAAAAAAAAAGTGAGCTTTTATTAAGGGGGAGTCTTTATATTAAGGGGGAGCTCTGCACTTAATTTAGCTCTGCACTTAACTATCATTATGCTTGTATTTTCATGCTTATCTTTTAATGGCATTATTTTCTTAACTTCAAATTGTTGTTGCCATAATCAAAAAGGGGGAGATTGTTGGTGCAGGAAGCATCCGACGATCGAACCTAAGTTTTGATAATGGCAAAGGGATTCAAAGTTAAGATTCTTTGTTATCTAACATGTTGAATGAGTATTTCAGGAAAGTCCTAACTGCGGTTAGGCAGGTGAAAACCCTAGGGGGTGGTAACCCTAGGTCCTAGGGGGTGGTAACCCTAGGTGGAGAAAAGTCCTAGCTGCGGTTAGGCAAAGGGAAAACCCTAGGGGGAGGTAACCCTAGGTCATAGGGGGTGGTAACCCTATGCGGAAAGTCTTGGCAAGTCGGTGGCTTCAGGCAAAAGTCCTAGGGGGTGGTAACCCTAGGTGGAAAGTCCTGGTGTCGCGAACCAGGAGAAAGACTGGACTAGCCGGGAAGCGGATGTCCAGCAGAAAGTCCGGAAGCATCGAAAGTCCAGTTGATCTGGAGGATCGCACTGGCAACAGGTAAATCTCCTGAGTGGAGTAGGTGAGGACGCGTTCCCCGTAGAGGGAATAGTAGGCGTCGGGTCGACCTAGGGTTTCCGGTAGGAAACCCGAAGTCAGACCCGGACAGTCCCGAGACTGTCATAACATTTCTTATCATATTCATTCTGTTATTTATGCTAACTTTGTGTTGCAGGATATTGTTTGGGACTAACACATCTTGCAGGTACAAAGAAATGGAGTTTTTCCTCGGATGAGCGATGTCAAGGCGCCTCATGGAGCTTGGGCGCCTTGGGTGCAAAAGTTCAATGGAGCGCCTTGAAGGGGTTTAAGGCGCCTCGGGGTTTGAGGCGCCTTAAGCAGATGAAGTTCGACAGATCAAGTTTGATCCGTGCGGAAGAATCGGCAGCATGAGGCTTCCAAGGCGCCTTGAACACCCTTTATAAGGGGGTTTCGACCAGCACTTCAGGATATCAAGTCTTAAGTGATTCAAGTGCTACGTGCTGCTCCAAACGACGTTCCGAAGTGCTGCTACTTGTGCCTGACGACCAGGAGCTCCGAATCTTCATTTCTTTGTCGTTGGTATAATTATTTACTGTCGTTTATTGTACTTCAACTTGTAATCTTTTATCGAGCTTATAGTTGTTGCCCACCGGAAGCGATCAAGGATCGCGGGCCTTCGAGTAGGAGTCACCTTAGGCTCCGAACGAAGTAAACGACTGTGTCTCTGTGTTTGTGTTTATTTACATTTTCCGCTGCGTATTTTACTCCGATAGTTTTACGAATCGAACAAAATAGCCACGAGCGCTATTCACCCCCCCCTCTAGCGCGGTCTCGATCCAACAAAATGATTTAGAGTAGTGTTCCCTATATCATCTCACTATCGATTCAACTAATCGATTGATATAGGTATGAACCTTCTACTCAAGGACGCTATTATACTTAGTCTATTTGGCACTAATACAAATAAGTATAATAACCAAACAAATGCCTTTATTAATATACAAGAATATGATACAATGAGTCCATACAATCATCAAATGATTTGGCTCTAGGGCTCTAACTAACAATCTCCCACTAACACTAGTGTCAATCAGTATAGGCTCTAAGGCCTAATGACCTAGTGTGACCATCATGCTTTCTCTGTGCCAAAGCCTTGGTCAAGGGATCTGCAATGTTAGCCTCTGTAGGTATTCTGCAAATCTTCACATCTCCTCTATCGATAATCTCTCGAATGAGATGGAAGCGCCGTAGTATGTGCTTGGTCCGTTGGTTAAGCGAGGTTCCTTCGCCTGTGCTATAGCTCCATTGTTTTCACAATAGAGCTCAACTGGGTCAGCGATGCTAGGAACCACCCCAAGTTTAGTGATGAACTTGCGGATCCAAACCTTTGCGCCTCACGCCTGATGCAAATATACTCGTAGAATCACTCATCTGATCCCGCTCAACTCTTTCACCGACACCACCATTAATGCAAAATACGAACCCCGACTGCGATCTATAGTCATCCTGGTCGGTCTGGAAGCTAGCATCACTGTAACCCTTTACAGCTAGCTCATCATTGCCTCCATATATCAAGAAATATTCTTTAGTCCTTCTTAAGTACTTAAGAATATTCTTTACCGCTATCCAGTGACTTTCACCTGGATCTGACTGGTATCTGCTCGTCATGCGAGACATCAGGTCGAGTACATAGCATGGCGTACATGATCGATCCTATGGCTGAGACATAAGGGATCTGATCCATACGGTCTCTCTCCTCTCTAGAAGAGGGACCTTGAGTCTTCGAAAGACTCACGCCATGTGACATCGGCAGAAATCCCTTCTTGGAGTTCTGCATGGCTAACCGTAGGAGTACCTTGTCAATGTATGTACTCTGACTTAGGCAAAGTAATCTCTTAGATCTATCTTTATAGATCTGTATCCCTAGAATGCGGGATGCCTCACCTAAGTCCTTCATTGAGAAGCAACTCCCTAGCCAGGTCTTGACAGACTGAAGCATAGGGATGTCCTTCCCAATGAGTAGTATGTCATCCACATACAATATGAGGAAGACAACTATGTCCCCTACAACCTTCTTGTAGACACAAGGTTCATCTTCGTTCTTGATGAAACCAAACTGTTTGATTGCATCATCGAAAAGAAGATTCCAACTCTGAGAAGCTTGCTTTAGTCCATAAATGGGCCTATGCAGCTTGCATACTCTGCTAGTATGCTGTGGATCTGCATGTACACATCCTCGAGTAGGTTTCCATTCAGAAACGTGGTTTTGACGTCCATCTGCCAGATCTCATAATCGTGGTAAGCTGCAATAGCAAGCATGATCCGAATGGACTTAAACATCGCTACTGGAGAAAAAGTTTCATCATAGTCAATACCATGAATCTGCTTGAAACCTTTAGCTACCAAGCGACCCTTATAAATAAGTCCATCCATGTCAGTCTTTCTCTTAAAGACCCACTTACACCCAATGGGTTTTACCCCTTCAGGTGGATCAACCAAAGTCCATACTTGGTTGGTGTACATGGATTCCATTTCGGATCTCATGACTTCTAGCCATTTCTCGGAATCTGGTCTCATCACAGCTTCCTGATAGGTGGTAGGCTCATCCTCTATGAGCATAACGTCATCATGGTCAAACAAGAGAAATGAGTATCTCTCAGGCTGACGACGTACCCTATCAGACCTGCGAAGAGGTATGTCTACTTGAACCGGTTGTTGTTCCTCAACTCCTTGTGGAACAACATCATCCACAACACTTTGTGGTTCCAGTTCAATTTCCATCGAGGCATTAGTGCTATTGTTTGCATCTTGAACTTCTTCAAGATCGAACGCGCTCCCACTAGTCTTTCTAGAAACAAAATCCCTTTCTAGAAAAACCCCAGTCTTTGCCACAACTACCTTGTGCTGACTGAGAATGTAGAAGTAATATCCCTTAGTTTCCTTGGGATATCCGATGAAATAGCACTTGTCGGATTTGGGTCCTAATATGTCTGAGACTTGACATCGTACGTAAGCCTCACAACCCCAAATCCTCATGAAAGACACCTGGGCATCTCTCCCAGTCCATATCCTATATGGTGTCTTTATCACGGCCTTGGATGGAACTCGGTTGAGAATGAAAGCTGCCGTGTCTAGAGCATAGCCCCAAAGGTATGTCGGAAGATCTGTGTGACTCATCATAGATCGTACCATATCTAATAAGGTACGATTCCTCCGTTCGGATACACCATTCCACTGTGGTGTTCCAGGAGGAGTGAGTTGGGATAGAATCCCACACTCAGCTAGATAGTCACGGAACTCATGGCTAAGGTATTCTCCACCTCGATCGGATCAAAGTATCTTAATACTCTTGCCAAGCTGGTTCTGTACTTCATTGTTGAATTCTTTGAACTTTTCAAAGGATTCATACTTATGTGTCATTAAGTACACATAGCCGTATCTACTGAAGTCATCAGTAAATGTGATGAAGTACCTATAACCGCCTCTAGCAGCGACATTGAAAGGACCACATACATCACTATGTATGAGTCCTAACAAATCAGTCGCTCTCTCTCTGTGCCCACTAAAGGGAGTCTTGGTCATCTTGCCTCGTAGGCATGACTCGCATACCTCATATGATTAAAAATCAAATGAGTCCAGCAAACCATCCTTATGGAGCTGGGATAAGCGCTTGTCATTTATATGACCTAAGCGACAGTGCCAGAGATAGGTGTGGTTCATATCGTTCGATTTGAACCTCTTGGTACTAACATTATAGATAGAGCTCTCAAGGTATAGAATATAGAGTCCGTTCATCAGAGGTGCACTACAATAGAACATATCGTTTAAATAGACAGAACAACATTTGTTCTTTATTATAAACGAGAATCCTTTCTTGTCCAAACAAGAAACTGATATAATGTTCTTAGTCAAAACAGGCACATAGCAACAATCGTCTAACTCTAGTATAAGCCCAGAGGGCAGAGATAGAAAATAAGTCCCTACAGCAACAGCAGCAACTCGTGCTCCATTGCCTACTCGTAGGTCTATCTCGCCCTTTGTCAATGCTCTGCTATTTCTCAGCACTTGTACATTAGTACAAATGTGCGAAGCACATCCGGTATCTAATACCCACGACGAAGAAATAGAGAGGTTGACTTCTATAACATTTATACCTGAAGTAGAAATCTTATTTCTCTTCTTCTTAAGATCTTCCAGGTATTCTTTGGAGTTCCTCTTCCAGTGCCTTGCTTGTCCTTGATATAGGTGACAAAGATGTTTAACTATATCGTAAGCACCCATCAACTCATGTCGCTTCTGAAGCTCAGAGTTCATGGTCGCGAGCATAAGACAGGACACATCTAATGCGTCATCTTGATGCTTCTTGCAAGCATCTCGGTCTCCTTGCGTGGCAGAACGTACAGTTTACGTTCTTGGGTGAGAACTATTCTCAGGTTCCTGTACCAGTCCAGGAAATTTGATCCGTTGAGCTTGTCCTTCTTAAGGACAGAACGCAGGGAGAAAGAGTTCGTATTCGACGTCATGGTTATCTACAACAGAAAATTTGCAGAAATAAATATCATATTCTTTTAAAATCATTTAATTAGGCCTTTTAATTAAATGATGCTCCCACTGAATACTATAATTCTTGTGGGACAAGATCCACATCATACTAACCCTTGAGTTAGCTTTGGCTAATACGCCCAAGGCTTAGTATCATCGGTAGGTAACGATTACCAATTACATCTCTATGCAACTCTTGTTTATAAAATCAATATCTGCATTTATATTAAAACTCGAGTTAGCTTTGGCTAATACGCCCGAGAGTTAATATAGATGTGATTTTGACCTATCTTTTCCAACCGTTGGAAGAATGCCTATAGTTGACTCGATCTAACCGAGCAACTAGGAATACTCAATCTAATTGAGTTTGTATTCACCCATGCGTTGATAGGCGGGACCAAGATAATATGTATTGCTCTGCTTTGGCAGATTCAACAATACATGTGATCGAGGTAGTGATAGGTATCACGGCACGGTTAGGCATTTAGAGTTGGTTCGATCGAGATCTAATCTAATTGAAAAGGATGCATCTTGTGCACGACTTAGATCTAATCTAATCGCAAGAGTGTATCATGTGCACGACTTAGATCTAATCTAATCGTAAGGCACTAATTAATTAATTACTTATTAAACATGCATCAAATACATAAGCAATTAACTAATTAATCTATTTGTGATTTAGTCATGGCCCTACTATGATCTTCTCAAGCCAATGAGAAGATCGAATGGTCAACCTAGGGTCAACAACTTCTCCAAGCTTCTCCCTTTGACCACCTTGTGTTGCTCGTGCCCGCCTCGGAACTCCGTCTCGTGTGGACCCTCCACCGCTCCAATTTGTACATTACAATTTGAAACTCAAGTTACATTCAAGTCTAAATCTAATTTACAACAAGAATATAAGAGAAGGCACGACGCGCAGGTCGCGAATATAATACAACAGCACGCAGGCCGTATTATGAATTACAACACAATCCAATCACATTGGGTTTTTGGGCCATGACTATCACAAAATTAATATATAATTCAAAATTATATATTTTCATAATTTTCTATAATTTTAAAATTAATTTTTACAATTTTTACGAGTAAAATTTCCCGGCAGAACGGATCCCCTTGCGGGGCCAGGGGCAGTGCCCCTACCCGCGATCTAACCATCGCGAGGGTTCCTTTGCGATCCAACAACACCTAAACCCGCTGTCCCAAAACGATTTGGGCCGAGACATTGCCGTTTTGGAAAAATCTTCCCGGCGGGTTCGTTTTTAGCGATTTCGGGTGCAATCGCGGAGCAAATCCCCTTGCGGGGTTAGGGGCAGTACCCCTACCCACGATCTAACCATCGTGAGTTGCTCCTTAGCGATCTAATGGCACCCAAGCCCGCTGTCCCAAACAAATTTAGGGCAAAACGAAGCCGTTTTGGGAAAATCTTTCCGGTAGCCGAAGCCTACAAGTGCCGAGACACTTGTGCTTCGCTTCTACGAAAAAATTACCCATAAAAACTATAAAATCATAATTTTACAGAAAATTACAGAAACTTTAGTTTTCATAAAACCAAAAATCAAACTCGTACAAGCCTTGCACGTGGCTCTGATACCACTGTTGGATTTTTCGGACCCCCCGAATTACCCGAAGCCGTAGATCCGTGCAAGGAAAACCGAACGAAATACAAGTACGAGTTTCAAAGACTCTAGATCTACACTAGATGAGAGTTATACCTTTGAAGCGAAGCCCTTCGCGTTCCCGCTCGTCCAAACGGTGCCGGATCTCGAGAGTGTCAACGTAGACACTCCTCTAATGATATCCACACGAACAAGGAGTGTCTCTCACACTCAAAGGATGGAGAAGAGAGCCCCAAGTGTGCTAGAACTTTCTAGAGCTCTCGAATGGGATTGGAAAGGAAGAAAAGAAGAAGGTATAAAAAGAAATCTTATACACTCACTAGTAGTATCCTTCCTTTGTGACCTTCACTCTTCCTTTGCTCTTGGATTCACTCAACCATCTTCTCCTCACCATAGAAGTCACGGCAACAGCAGCAAAACCATGAGGAAAAGACCAAGGGAGAAGATGGAATCAATGCACACACAAAATGCCACAAAATCAAAACCCCTTGATTGCATTAGTGTGGCCGGCCACACAAATGTAACCCCCCCATTAATGTGGCCGGCCACATTAAAACCAAGGGAAGAGTGTAACCCCCATGAGGTGGCATGCCTCATGAGGTGGAGGTGATGTGGCAAGGATGAATCATCCTTATGATGTGGCAATACATCAAGTCAAACTTGATGTTTCAACTTCCATTTGGTCAAGTCAAAATTGACCAATTTCTTCCTTATTGAGTTAAATCCAACCTTTGATTCAAGTCAATTTCAATTTAATGAATCTCAATTCATTAATATAAATTGACTCAATGAATCAAATTTAAATTAGACTCATTCAACAATTGAATCTAATTGAGTCTAACTCAATAAGTCTAATTCGAATCCAATCTTTGGTGCATCATATGAACCTAATCCAATTGGTTCATCATATGAACCTAATCTCCATCCACTTGTTCTTTGTGTGTGACCCAATAGGCTCTTGTAACGTTGGCAATATTTCTAAACTCCTTTAGAAACATAAGCAATGAGCGGCATCTAGCAATACATCATTGCTACCCAAGTTACAAGAATGTTGAGATCCAACATTACCTTGTGACTACTAATTGTGACTCCTCACAATATGTGACATTGTCCTTCTATCCTAGATATCTAGATTGATCAATATGAGGCATAGACCGTGTCATCCTCTAATCAATCTAAATCTTGAACTCCAAGTAGACTCACTCGATCAAATGAGCTCACCATCTAATTTTGACTCATTTGGGCATGGCCATGCACTTAGTGGTCTCACTCTATCAAGAATACCGATGTCGCTCCCGTCATATGGGAGGGATAGATCCCATCTACATCACTCACATCCCTCTGCATAATTCGTTATATACCCAGTAATAGCCTTTATAGTCCACCCAGTTACGGGTGACGTTTGACGAAACCAAAGTACATAACTCCTTATGTAGGGATCCATGGTGACTTCAGGTCTAAGGACTAATAGTCATACTAATAGCCACATGAGAAAGTATATGACACTCATATAACGATCCATGATACTTTCTCATGGCGGGTCATTCAGTATACATTCTCCAATGTATACCCATGTGTCAGCTTGAAATCTCTATATCCATGACTTGTGAGATCAAGTCATCGAGCTGACCTACATGCTAGTCTTATTGCATTAACATTGTCCCTGAATGTTAATACTCGACTAGGAATGATTTAGAGTAGTGTTCCCTATATCATCTCACTATCGATTCAACTAATCGATTGATATAGGTATGAACCTTCTACTCAAGGACGCTATTATACTTAGTATATTTGGCACTAATACAAATAAGTATAATAACCAAACAAATGCCTTTATTAATATACAAGAATATGATACAATGAGTCCATACAATCATCAAATGATTGGCTCTAGGGCTCTAACTAACAAAATTTGGACTTAATAATGTTAAGTTCCGTTTGCGATTCCGAATTTAATTTCTAAAGAACACAATAGGTTGTTAGGAAAGGTTCAGAACTTGTACAAAATTTTTGTATAGGGGAACCGGTATGATCTTCCTAGGACCAACCAACACTTAAAGCTTGCTTCAGTCCATAAATAGACCGATTGAGCTTATATACAAGATGCTCTTTGCCCTTTGCAATAAACCCCTCTGGTTGCTTCATATGGATGTTTCCTTCAAGACTTCCATTAAGGAAAGTTGTCTTGACATCCACTTGTCAAACCTCATAATCCATATGAGTAGCAATAGATAAAAGTATCCAGATAGACTTAAGCATAACTACCGACAAAAAGATTTCCTTATAATCGATTCCCTCTTTCTGAGTATATCCTTTTGCAACAAGCCTTGCTTTGAAAGTTTCCACCTTTCTATCTGTCCCTCTTTTTCTTTTGTAGACTCATTTACACCTAATGATTTTTACACCATTTGGTGGTTCTACAAGCTCCCAAACCAACATAGACTCTATTTCAGAGTTCATTGTACTTTGCCAAGACACTGCATCTTTATCTTGGAGTGCTTCATCATATGTGCAGGAATCAGGTTCATGTTCATCAGGGATCAAGTCCAAGACTCTCCCAAAAATATGAATCTACCAGGTTGTCGAACAACCCTCCCACTACGACATGACACTGCTTGTAATTGTGCATCATTTATGACACGTGTTGTAGTTTCTTGTGGTATCTCATCTTGTACAGTTGGTACTGTTGGAGTAATCCCAATGGTCCGTGCGACTGTGTTTTGGTGTTTGGGCAAAGGGTTTAAGTTAGGTTCACCCTTGTATTTGATATGTGTATTTGAGCTGTGCATGTTTGCAGGATACACATGTGACTCAGGTTGATGGCTTCGGGTCCGGTGAAGGATGGAGCATCCGAGGGACTGTGGACAAGGCAACGAGGACAAGGGCCGAGGGAAGCGACTTCGAGGAATACGCGAAGGATGGCATTGGGGATGAGCCATGGGCTTGAATGCATCCGAGAGACGAGAGCCAAAGGAAGTAGGCTTGAAGGCAAGAGGTCAAGCTGCAAAGGAAGCGTCAAATGAGTCGTAAGGGTGAGGGTCTGAGTGCTGAGAGATTGTACTCAGAGTAAAATCCTAGTTCTAGGGTTTTACTGTAGCAGTATTATAGCATTGATGAAGCAGTACTGTAGCGTTACTATAGCAGTCGACTGCATGTTTTAGCAGTCGACTGGTACAGTCGATTGCGTAGTTGACTGGGTGTGAATAGAATGGTTCTGTTTGTTCGGTTAGTGTGGAGCAGTCGACTGCTAATTTTGGCAGTCGACTGGTATCGAGCCGTTGGGATGTAACGGTCAAATTTCCACAGAGGGCAGTCGACTGCATGTTTTATCAGTCGACTGGTAGGTGGGATTTTCTAATCCACGGCCTATATAACCAAGCCTTGGGAGCTTGGTTGAGATTAACGAAATAGAGGTGGTTAATCTCTATTAGTAGTCTACCTGTGCCCTAGCTTGGAAAGAGTCCTTGGTGGGAGTTGTGGTGAGGTTTCTCCACCCACAAGGAGCTACGTGAGCTAGCCGAAGGTCTTCCGGGGAGTAATCCACCGACGGATAGGGATCATCCACCTCAAGGACACGCTGTGGAGTAGGAGCTTTATCTCCGAACCACGTAAATGATTGTGTAGCTTGGTTTGCATTCTTTCTTGTCTTTAGTTTAATTTCCTTTATCTTGTTTGTTTTGTATATTCCGCTGTGCATACTAACAAGTGTAGGAAGATCAATCGATTTGGGGGTGCCGTCTATCCAACCCCACTTCAAGCCGGCCAACCGATCCCCTACAAGTGGTATCAGACCGAGGCCGCTCTCTGTCGGACTAACCGCCGAGGAAGCAAAGATGACCGGCTTGATAAAACCGTCAAAGTTTGAAGGCGGAGGCTTATGGGACTTCACATATTGGATGATGAAGATGGAGGTCTTCTTCAACAAAAATTGGGACACCAAGATGGTGGTCAAAGAGACGTTCGAAGTTCCGAAGGACAAGAAGGGAAAGAGACTCCGACCGCGTCATTGGACGAAGGAGCAAACCTCACAGTCAAAGGCAAATTCAAAGGTAATATCGATTTTAATTGATATTTTACCTAATGACATGATGAGTCAAGTAGGTGAATATGAGAACACCCATGATTTGTGGAGCAAGATAAAGAAGGTTCCATGGGAAGAACCTTTGTCTACACAAGAGGAGGAAAAATCCGAAGAAACGGATGAAGAAGTTCAAGTAGAGAAGGATCAATCGGATGTGGAGACCAATTCAACATCAAAAGAAGAAGAGGAAGTGAATTTGGTCACATTTGAGGAAAAGGATGAAGAAAGGCCATCCACAAGTGTGGATGAGGAAGATATAGCATCTACATCCTCAAAGGTTGAAGAAGAATCCAAGACAAGTGAAGAAGAAGAAGAAGAAGAAATCTTGGAAGAAGTCAACCTAGTGAGCACCTCCACCGAAGCAAAGTCAAAAGATCACATTATGTGCTTCGGATGCAATGAAAGGGGACACTACAAAAGTAGATGTCCAATGGGTAAAAAGGTAACTCCTAAACCCACTCAAATTATTTTAGATACTAATTTGGGTTGTAGGAATGATGGTGCCAAAAAGAAGAAGGAGAAGAAGCACATTAGATGCTTCACTTATGGTGAAATAGGGCACTACCACACCAAATACCCAAGGAAGAGAGAGCTCAAAAAGTTGGGGCATTTAAGGATGTGGGAAAAGAAGTGGAGGAAGAATGGAGGCTCATGTCAAGGGGGAGCTCCAAAGGTAAAGGGTAAGGTAAACCCTAATTTAAATTTGAAGTCAAATTTAAATTCCTCCATGCATGTTAGGAAAAATAATGTTAATCATTATATGCCCATGCAAAATTTTGGTTTCAAATATCATGATAGGAGTAGGGTAATTGTAGATCAAAATCCTAAGAGATCCATTCATGAAAAATCTAGAAATGGTAGACCTAAGGAGACCCAAGACATTAATCCCAAGAAGGGGAGACATATGCCTAGAAAGGGTAGGTCTAGGAATGTCCAATTTGGACAAATTAACTCTAGGGTTAGAAACCTAGAGAAGGAGAATCAAGCCTTAAGGGGAAAGCTTGATAAGTTAGAACAATTCCTTAAGAGATTCAATGTTGGATCTAAGGAATTAAATATGATGTTGGGTAGCCAAAGACCCAACCATGATAGATCGGTCATGGGATACCGATCTAGTCCCTCCAAGGCTAATGAGAGATCATATGCTAGGGTGGTAAATGATCATGGCAAGGGAGAGTCCTCCAAAGCTAAGGGAAAGTCTTATGCTAGGGTTGCATATGACTATAGCAAGGAGAAGCCAATAAATGGCAAGGGAAAGTCATTTAAAGGTAAGGAAAAATTAACCAAGGACAAAGTGTCCAAGGTTAAGAAAGTTAGGTTTGTAGGCCAAGTGTCATCGGAGGTGCACCGATGTGGCCTAGCCATTGTGGATGAGTCACCTAGGGAGGTGGCTAAGGTTAAGAGCTCTAGGGGGAGCTCTAAGAGTCAAGTTGGGACCCATGGAAAATGGATCTCAAGTGGGTACTACTTGGGAGTCTAAATTGGGTCATGAAATGTGTCAAGTGGTTTGGAGACGGACTTGAGTCTCAACCTTAAGAAATTGACACAATTGGGTTGTGTTTCATGCAAAGAAATATGACATTGGGTCATATAGCATGATAATTGATTTTGGATGTATAGATTCCATACAAACCAATGCTAAGGATGCACTGTGGGTTAGTATGGGTAAATACATCAAGAGGAAGCCAAAACTAGGACTTTAGGTCAAGGTTCTATTGAACTATTTAAGCTAGTTTTGGATTTTGTGTCAATCTTGGGATTGGTGATAGATACATTTTTGAATATATTTTTTTCCAAGTAGACATGGGTAAAACAGACCTCTCCATAAAATTTAGGGATTTTTAGAGTTCTGTGGAATTATTGGTGCGTTTCTGAAATTGGGTCAAAAATGTTGAAAAAGGATGAATATCCATCCTCATGCCAACTAATGTACTAGAACAGATAACCACTCTATTTTTCTAGACAACCACTTTGTCATCAACAGAATATCCATCCTCAAGTAGTTCAGAAACTGAAATCAAATTCTTTCTAAAACTTGGTACATAAAGTCAATTTCTCAAAATCAATGTTGTATTCCTATCAAGGGATAAATAAACATCTCCCACTGCAACATCCACCACTTTCGTAGCATTGCCCATGTAAATGGTGATTTCTCCTTCATGTAGTCGTTGGGTTTTCTGGCACCCCTGCAATGAATTGCATACATGATTAGTGGTTCCCGTATCTACACACCAGGTACCGGTAGATAACACCACTAAACATGTTTCAACTACTAATGAATAAGATACACCTTTATTGTTCTCATTTATGAGAGGACAGTCCACCTTAGTGTCCAAGTTTTATTTCCAATCATTATAATTGGGACTTGTAAGTGTATTCTCTAACTAGGGAATTGAAAACCACTTGAAATTCTAAGAATCACAAAAAATTTGGTTAAGACCAACACCTTAAAATTCTCGTGAATTTTGTATGCCATGTTAGTGTGGACGTATACAAATTCAAACATTTGTAAGAGGAGATTTTATCCATTAATTTTATTATCTTGTCAATTTAACTTTATGACAAATAAAATTAATAGTTGGTCTGTCTTCGATCAAATATTTGGTTAAAACTTTAGAATTTAAAATAATATTGATTCCTTAAAACAATATCATTTAAATTCATCATCACCTCAAACACCGTGAATTTTGTATGCTACGATAGTGTGGACGAATACAAATTTAAACATTTATAAGAGGAGGGTCTTACCCATTAATTATCTTGTCAACCTTAAATTACCTCAAACACCATGAATTTTGTATGCCACGATAGTGTGGACGTATACAAATTCAATCATTTGTAGGAGGAGGTTTTACCCATTAATTTTGTTTTGTCAACCTAACTTTATGACAAATAAAATTACCTCAAACACCATAAATTTTGTATGCCACGATAGTATGGATGTATATAAATTCATTAATTTGTATGAGGGGATTTTACCTAGCTTTTTGACAAATTAATAGTTGGTTTTTCTTCGATCACACAAATAATAGCAGTGACTCTGATGGGGAGGATACTATTAAATGTGCCTAAGTGTATACCATTACTTGATACTAAGTCCAGTAAATAGAATTGTGCCCCTTCAGATGGAAAAGATCACACGCATCCTAAATAATTTCCTATAATCATCCATTAAGGAAGTTTGATCTAGTGATTCGCAAACAAACTCATCCGATGTGGAGAAAGGCACTCAGAGCCAACGCGCAAGTTCAAATGCATCACTTACAAACCGATAATGGAGACTGTAGAATTTAAGTAAATTCCTCTCCCACTTAGTTATTTAGAACGAGGAATTTTAACATGCACACAAACACAAGCACACACAGCATAAAAGGCAATAAATAAGAAAAATAATTTTCCAACTATTATGGCCTTTATCCATAGCTGTCTTCCGTGTGCCATCAACCCTAGCTGCTACCATCTTTAGCCACCACCATCGGGTCTAATCGTCGCATCTATCTTGCTTATTTTTCCGCTACGCCTTTAGTCGTTAAATAGTCCTACACCTAGCAAGGATACGATCCTCGACACAAATAAAATTTTACATTTATCGATCTTATATTCCATGAAGGATTGTACATATAATCTAGATTGAACAAAATGTAAAATCCTAATAACTAATATAGCTCCTGCTATATTTAATATTACAATCATGCACACACATAAAATTGAAGGAAATTCGAGCCGCAAAAATCACTTTTTGCATTGCGGAAACCTCGAAGTCTTATCACGGATCCGTGTGAAGATATATAAAAATAAATCATGTACAAGTTTTTAACCTAGATCTACCCTAGATCTACATGAATAAGAAGCGTTACCCTTGTTGCGAAGCCCTTCGCTTATCCCGCTCGTCCAAAAGGTTGTCGGATCTCGAGAGTGTCAAGAGTACACTCCTCTATACGTATCCACACGGAAAATAGGTGGAGAAGAACCACTTTGAGTGTGATAGCACTCTTGGGTGGCTCGGCAATGGAGGAGAGGGAGAGAGAGCTAGAAGAGAGGAAGAATACTGATGATCCGTTCATAATGAAAAATAAGAGTAAAATGGCTTAAGTATTTTCATCTAATGAAAATACTTAATGCTCATTAACTCCATTAATGAGCCTCATTAATGAGTCTTAATGAGTATTTAATGAATATTCATTCATCATTAAATGGCCATTTTGAAACTCCTCTTCTCTTCATAATTTGAGTCGAAATTTGAATCTAATATTCAAATTGAATTCATAATTCAATGAATGTCACCATTTATCATTGAATTCAAAATTCAATGAATATCATCATTAAGCCTCACTTGAGTCTAACTCAAGTCTAGCCTCACTTGAGTCTAACTCAAGTCTAACTCAATCGAGTCTTACCCAATTAATCTAATTTGGATTACTCTTAATCCAATTTAGTTCATCATATGAACCTAATCCTCTTGGTTCATCATATGAACCTAATCTCCATCTAATTGTCATTTGTGTGTGACCTTATAGGTTCTTATAACGTTGGCAATGCTTCTAAACCCATTTAGAAGCATAAGTAATGAGCGGTATCTAACAACACATCATTACTACCCAAGTTACAAGAATGTTGAGATCCAACATCACCTTTGTGACTACTAATTGTGACTCTCACAATATGTGACAATGTCCTATCCTTGACATCTAGATTGATCAATTGAGGTATAGACCGTGTCATCCTCTAATCAATCTATGTCTTGAACTCCTAGTAGACTCACTCTAATCAAATGAGCTCAATATCTCATATTGACTCATTTGGGCATGGTCATGCACTTAGTGGTCTCACTCTATCAAGAATCATGATGTCACTCCCGTCATATAGGATGGATAGATCTCATCTACATCACTCACATCCCTCTGTATAATTTGTTACAAACCCAGTAATCGCCTTTATAGTCCATCCAGTTATGGGTGATGTTTGACGAAGCCAAAGTATGCAACTCCTTATGTAGGGAACCATGGTGACTTCAGGTCCAAGGACTGATAGTTATACTAATAGTCACATGAGAAAGTATATGACACTCATATAACGATCCATGATACTTTCTCATGGCGGGTCATTCAGTATACATTCTCCAATGCATACCCATGTGTTAACTTGATATCTCTATATCAATGACTTATGAGATCAAGTCATCGAGTTGACCTACATGCTAATCTCATCGCATTAACATTGTCCCTGAATGTTAATACTTGACTAGGAATGATTAAGATTAGTGTTCTCTATATCATCTCACTATCAATTCAACCAATTGATTGATATAGATAAGAACCTTCTACTCAAGGACGCTATTATACTTAGTTATTTGACACCAATACAAGTAAGTATAATAACCATAAAGAAATGCCTTTATTAATATATAGGAATATGATACATCGAGTCCATATAACATTCATCATATGATTGACTCTAGGGCTCTAACTAACAACCTCCCACTAGCACTAGTGCCAATCAGTGTAGGCTCTAAGGCCCAATGACCTAGTGTGACCATCATGATTTCTTTGTGCCAAAACCTTGGTCAAGGGTATGCGACGTTAGCCTCTGTGGGTACTCTGCAAATCTTCACATCTCCTCTATCTATGATCTCTCGAATGAGATGAAAGCGCCGTAGTATGTGTTTAGTCCGCTGGTGTGAGCGAGATTCCTTAGCCTATGCAATGGCTCCATTATTGTCACAATAGAGCTCTATAGGATCGGCTATGCTAGGAACCACCCCAAGCTCAGTAATAAACTTACGGATCCAAACTGCCTCCTTTGATGCTTCTGATGCAGCAATATACTCGGCCTTTGTTGTAAAATCAACAACTGTGTCGTGCTTCGAACTCTTCCAGCTCACAGCACCACCATTCAAGCAAAACATGAACCCAGACTGCGATCTATAATCATCCTGGTCAGTTTGGAAGCTGGCATCACTGTAGCCCTTTACAGTTAGCTCGTCATCGCCTCCAAATATCAAGAAATATTCTTTAGTCCTTCTTAAGTACTTAAGAATATTCTTGACTGCTATCCAGTGACGCTCACCTAGATCTGACTGGTATCTTCTCGTCATGCTCAAAGCATACGAAATATCAGAATAAGTACATAGCATAGCATACATGATAGATCTTATGGATGAAGCATAAGGGATCTTATCCATGTGGTCTCTCTCCTCTCTATAAGAGGGACTTTGAGTCTTCGAAAGACTCGCACCATGTGACATCGACAGAAATCCTTTCTTGGAATTTTGCATGACAAACCGTAGTAATACCGTGTCAATATATGTACTTTGACTTAGGTCAAGCAATCTCTTAGATTTATCTCTATATATCTTTATGCCTAGAATACAGGTTGCTTCACCTAAGTCCTTCATTGAGAAACAATTCCCCAGCCAAGTCTTTATAGACTACAGCAAAGGGATGTCATTCCCAATGAGTAGTATGTCATCCACATACAATACAAGAAAGACAACTGTGTTCCCAACAACCTTCTTGTAGACACAGGGTTCATCTTCATTCTTGATGAAACCAAACTGTTTGATCGTATCATCGAATCAAAGATTCCAGCTCCGAGAAGCTTGCTTTAGTCCATAAATGGCCTTTTGCAGCTTGCATACTCTGCCAGTATATATACAGTTGATCTACAAAACCCTCAGGTTGTATCATGTACACATCCTCGAGCAAGTTTCCATTCAGAAACACGGTTTTGACATCCATCTGCCAGATCTCATAATCATGATATGCTGCAATAGCAAGCATGATCCGAATGGACTTAAACATCGCTACTGGAGAAAAGGTTTCATCATAGTCAATACCATGAATTTGCTTGAAACCTTTAGCTACTAAGCGACCCTTACAGGTAATAAGTCCATCCATGTCAGTCTTTCTCTTAAAGACCTACTTACACCCAATGGGTTTAACGTCTTCAGGTGGATCAACCAAAGTCCATACTTGGTTGGTGTACATGGATTCCATCTCGGATCTCATGGCCTCTAGCCATTTCTTAGAATTTGGGCTCATCACAGCTTCCTGATAGGAGGTAGGCTCATTCTCAATGAGCATAATGTCATCATGGTCAGACAAGAGAAATGAGTTTCTCTCAGGCCGACGATGTACCCTATCAGACCTGCGAAGAGGTAGGTCTACTTGAACTGGTTGTTGTTCCTCAACTCCTTGTGGAACAATCTCATCATCCACAACATTTTGTGGTTCCAGTTCAACTTCCATTAAGGCTTCAGTGCAATGGTCCATATCTTGAACTTCTTCAAGATCGAACATACTCCCACTAGTTTTTCTAAAAACAAAGTCCTTTTCTAGAAATACCCCAGTCTTAGCCACAAACACTTTGTGTCGACTGGAAATGTAGAAGTAATATCCCTTCGTTTCCTTGGGATATCCAATAAAATAGCACTTATCGGATTTAGGTCCCAGTTTGTCCGAGACTTGATGTCAAACGTAAGCCTCACAACCCCAAATCCTCATAAAAGACATCTGGGCATCTTTCCCAGTTCATATCTTATATGGTGTCTTTATCACAGCTTTGGATGGAACACAGTTAAGTGTGAAGGTTGCTGTGTCTAGAGCATATCCCCAAAAGGATATAGGAAGATCTGTATAACTCATTATAGATTGTACCATATCTAATAGAGTACGATTCCTCCTTTTAGATACACCATTCCACTGTGGTGTTCCAGGAGGAGTGAGTTGGGATAGGATCCTACACTCAGCTAGATAGTCACGAAACTCATGGCTAAGGTATTCACCACCTTGATCTGATCGAAGTATTTTAATACACTTGCCTAGCTGGTTTTGTACTTCATTCTTAAATTCTTTGAACTTTTTAAAGGATTGTCATTTATGTGTCATCAGATACACATAACCATATCTACTGAAATCATCAGTAAATGTGATGAAGTACCTATAACCACCTCTAGCAGCAATATTGAAATGGTCACATACATCACTATGTATAAGTCCTAACAAGTCAGTCGCTCTTTCGCTGTGTCCACTAAAGGGAGTCTTGGTGATCTTGCCTAGTAGGCATGACTCGCATGTCTCATATGATTCAAAATCAAATGAGTCCAGCAAATCATCTTTATGGAGCTGAGATAAGCGATTCTTATTTATATGACATAAGCGACAATGCCAGAGATAGGTTTGGTTCATTTCATTTGATTTGAACCTTTTGGTACTTATGTTATAGATGGGGTTCTCTAAGTCTAGAATATAGAGTCCATTCATCATAGGTGTACTACAGTAGAATATATCTTTTAAATAAACAGAACAACATTTGTTCTTTATTACAAAAGAAAAGCCTTTTTTGTCTAAACAAGAGACTGAAATGATATTCTTTATAAGAGAAGACACATAACAATATTCATTTAATTCTAGTACAAGCCTAGAGGGTAGAGATAGAAAGTAAGTTCCTATAGAAACAGCAGCAACCCGAGCTCCATTGCCTACTCATAGGTCTATCTCGCCCTTCGTCAATACCCTGCTATTTCTCAGCGCCTGTACATTAGTACAAATGTGAGAAGCACATCCGGTATCTAATACCCACGATGAAGAAATAGAGAGATTGACTTCTATAACATGTAAACCTGAAGTAGAAATCTTATTTCCCTTCTTCTTAAGATCTTCCAAGTATCCTTTGCAGTTCCTCTTCCAGTGCCCTACTTGTCATTAATATAGTTGACGAAGATGTTCAACCATGTCATAAGCAGTCATCAACTCGTGTTGCTTTTGAAGCTCAGGGTTCATGGTTGTGAGCACGAGGCATGACACATCTAATGCGTCATATTGATGCTTCTTATAAGCATCTCAGTCAGCTCGCGTGGTAATGGCAGGAGGTGCCTCCGGAATGGGCTTCTCCAGTACGTATAGTTTTCTTTCTTGTGTGAGAACGATTCTCAAATTCCTGTACCAGTCTAGGAAATTAGCTCCATTGAGCTTGTCCTTGTTAAGGACATAACGCAGGGAGAAGGTGTTCGTGTTTGTCGACATGGCAATCTACAACAGAAATAATGCAGAAAGTAAATATCATATTCCTTTAATCATTTAATTAGGCCTTTAACTAAACGATGCTCCCACTGAATTATAGAGCTTTTGTAGAATCAAGTCATGGATGTGGTCAAACCACACTACTAGATTCTTATCAATTAGCTATAATTTTCGTGGGACAAGATCCACATCATACTATGACTTGAGTTAGCTTTGGCTAAAATGCCCAAGACTTAGCATGATCGGTAGATAAATAATTATCAATTACATCTCTATGCAACTCTTGTTTATAGGATCAAAAATCTCATTTATATTAAAACTTAAGTTAGCTTTGGCTAAATCGCCCAAGATTTAGTATAAATGTGATTTTTATCCTATTGTCCAACCATTGGAAAATCTCTATAATTTTACCCGATCCAATGAGTTAACTAGTTATGCTCAATCTAATTGAGTTTGTACTCACCCAAGCTTTGATAGGCGGGACCAAGGTTGTCCCTCCACACCCTACCAAGATAATATGCGTTGCTTTGCTTTGGCAGATTCAACAACAACAAATGATCGAGGTAGTGATGGGTATCAGAACTTGGTAGGCATATCGAGTTGGCTTGATTAAGATCTAATCTAATCGTGGATTCGTATCTTATACGCATCAAGGCACTAATTATCCTACATTATCATGCATCACATACACAAGCAATGATAGATAACTAATTATTTTGTGATGAGGTCATGGCCCTACTATGATCTTTTCAAGCCAATGAAAAGATCGGATGGTCAACTTAGGGTCAACGACTTCTTCAAGCGCCTCCCTTTGACCGCCATGTGTTGAAGTCACCCTCCTCATAACTCCTTCTTGAGTGGACCTTCCACCGCTTCATTTTGTACATTACAAATGTGGAACTCGAGTTACATTCGAGTCTAAATTCTATTTACAACAAGAATATAAAAGAGAAGGTACGACATGCAGGTCGCATATCAATACAACACGCACAACAGAAAAATGGCGCGCAGGCCATATCATGAATTACAATACATTTTAACTAATCATATTGGGGTTTTGGGCCATGACCACCACAAAATCACACATAATTCTAAATTATGTATTTTATATAAATTTCTATAATTTTACTACTGATTTTTTTGATTTTATGAGTCACAACTTTCCGACGGTCCCGTTTAGCGGTTTTCGGGCGCGATCATGGGACAATGCACCTTGCGGGGTTAGGGGCAGCGCCCCTTCTCGCGAAATAAATATCGCGAGTGTCCCATCTTGATCTAACAGTGCCTTAAGCCGCTGTCAAAGCCTACAAGTGTCCAAGCACTTGTTGCTTCGCTTCTACAAGAAAAATACTCAAAAAATCTATAAAAATAGTAAACTTACAGAAACTTACAGATCTGAAATATTTTCATAAAAATAAAATACAAACTTGTACATGCTTCGCACGTGGCTCTGATACCACAGTAGGAAATTTAAGCCACAAAAATCGCTTTTTGCGTTGCGGAAACCTCGAAGTCTTGTCACGGATCCATGCGAAGATATATAAAAATAAATCATGTACAAGTTTCTAACCTAGATCTACATGAATAAGAAGCGTTACCCTTGTTGCGAAGCCCTTCGCTTATCCCGCTCGTCCAAAAGGTTGTCGGATCTCGAGAGTGTCAAGCGTACACTCCTCTATACGTATCCACACGGACAATAGGTGGAGAAGAACCACTTAGAGTGTGCTAGCACTCTTGGGTGGCTCAACAATGGAGGAGAGGGAGAGAGAGCTAGAAGAGAGGAAGAATACTGATGATCCGTTCATAATGAAAAATAAGAGTAAAATGGCTTAAGTATTTTCATCTAATGAAAATACTTAATGCTCATTAACTCCATTAATGAGCCTCATTAATGAGTCTTAATGAGTATTTAATGAATATTCATTCTTCATTAAATGACCATTTTGAAACTCCTCTTCTCTTCATAATTTGAATCGAAATTTGAATCTAATATTCAAATTGAATTCATAATTCAATGAATGTCACAATTTATCATTGAATTCAAAATTCAATGAATATCATCATTAAGCCTCACTTGAGTCTAACTCAAGTCTAGCCTCACTTGAGTCTAACTCAAGTCTAATTCAATCGAGTCTTACTCAATTAATCTAATTTGGATTACTCTTAATCCAATTTGGTTCATCATATGAACCTAATCCTCTTGGTTTATCATATGAACCTAATCTCCATGCAATTGCCCTTTGTATGTGACCCTATAGGTTCTTGTAATGTTGGCAATGCTCCTAAACCCATTTTGAAGCATAAGTAATGAGCGGTATCTAGCAACACATCATTACTACTCAAGTTACAAGAATGTTGAGATTCAACATCACCTTTGTGACTACTAATTGTGACTCTCACAATATGTGACAATGTCTTTCTATCCTTGACATCTAGATTGATCAATTAAGGCATAGACCGTGTCATCCTCTAATCAATCTATGTCTTGAACTCTAAGTAGACTAACTCTAATCAAATGAGCTCAATATCTCATATTGACTCATTTGGGCATAGCCATGCACTTAGTGATCTCACTCTATCAAGAATCATGATGTCACTCCCGTCATATAGAAGGGATAGATCTCATCTACATCACTCACATCCCTCTGCATAATTTGTTACAAACCCAGTAATCACCTTTATAGTCCATCCAATTATGGGTGATGTTTGACGAACCCAAAGTATGCAACTCCTTATGTAGGGAACCATTGTGACTTCAGGTCCAAGGACTGATAGTCATATTAATAGTCACATGAGAAAGTATATGACACTCATATAATGATCCATGATACTTTCTCATGGCGGGTCATTCAGTATACATTCTCCAATGCATACCCATGTGTCAACTTGATATCTCTATATCCATGACTTGTGAGATCAAGTCATCGAGTTGACCTACATGCTAGTCTCATCATATTAACATTGTCCCTGAATGTTAATACTTGACTAGGAATGATTAAGAGTAGTGTTCTCTATATCATCTCACTATCAATTCAACCAATTGATTGATATAAATAAGAACCTTCTATTCAAGGATGCTATTATACTTAGTTATTTGGCACCAATACAAGTAAGTATAATAACCATAAAGAAATACCTTTATTAATATATAAGAATATGATACATCGAGTCCATACAACAATCATCATATGATTGACTCTAGGGCTCTAACTAACAAAAATGCCCTCGACATGTCCGAGGGTCCAATCACACACAAACACAACATGACCATAATAGTTGGATCTAGGATGTCTGCAACCACAGAGTTAATCTATTTGCACATCCTATTATTATCGTGCCTAAATTATGTATGACATGTGCATAATTAAACTAAAAACCAAACACACAGAGGCTAAAACCTAGCTCTGATACAAATTGTTGGTTGCTACTCAGAATACCGTCCTATTTCCCCTATATAAAAATTTGCATAAGCATAGAACTATCCTAGCTACCCATGTGCTCTACTAAAGTTAAATTTGGATTACAAATAATGATTAACATTATTAATCCAAATTGTCCTTCAAAAGTTAAACTTGGATTGGAAACGATACTTAACATTTTTACTCCAAGTTTAACCGATGTGATCTTCCTAAGTTAAACCATATTACAGAAGTTATCAAATATCTATTTCAAAGATCGGCTTCCAGGTTAAACATAGCAAGGCACTAGGCCTTCTTGGATATAGGAGCATCCACCACTTTCTAGACAAAGCCTCACAAAGAAATCAGATATTTGAATTCTTACAGTAAACTAAGTTTAACTATAGAGACCTCAATAGAAACACATTATCGAAACATGAAATCAAAAAATAAAATCGATAACAAAAACGATAGCATAAAATTGATAGCCTCTTGTGTTTGGTTTTTCAAGATCTACACAAAGAACATGAACTAGTTATAATGCGGAAACAAATAACTAGTTATACCTTTTCTTGTAGCTAAAGACCTCTTGATCTTCTGTTGTATTCCTCTCCTCCTCTTGGACGTTGTGTGGGCAACGATCTACCAAGATGGAATCCACTTGAACCACTTCTTCTCCTCCATGACTCTCGAGCCACCAAGGGATGCCAAAATAGGAAATTACCTTCTCTTCTTCTTCTCCTCCAAGCAACTGAACACAAGCTTTCTTCCTCTCTTTGTTTCGCCAGTCTTAGCAAAGTAAGGATGAATTTGCCTCCAGCCAAAGGTGAGGAAGAGAGGTCCCTTGTATGTCCTCGGATCTAGATGAAGATGAACCTCTCTTGTGTCGCCGGCCCTTGATGGATAAGGGGATGAGAGGGTCGGCCAAAAGTAAGGATAAGAAGAAAGGGAGCCGGCCACACCAAGGAAAAGAGAGTAGAGAATAGGGTTGTCACCCCCATGAGGCACCCTCTACCCCTCTTTTATAATCCTTGATCATGTCAAAAAAGGAAAGTTTTAAACATAATTAAAACTTCCTTATTTGTGGCTTCCCATTAAAAAAAAAGAGTAAATTTTAACAATAATTAAAATATCTCTTTTCTAAATTTCCTATTGTACATGGCAATAAAGGAAAGTTTTAAAATTAATCTCTCTCTTTTAAAACATGTAGACAACTACAAAAAAGAAAAGATTAATTAAAACTTCTCCTTTTAAATCATGGTTACAAAAAGAAAGTTTTATCAAAAATTAAAATCTTTCTTTTAAATATTATAGATAACTACAAATAAGGAAAGATTTTATTAAAATCTCTCTTTAATCTTTTGTAGATAGCTATAAAAGGAAAAATTTTAAAATTTTAAAAGTCTCTTTTAAAATCATGATGATGGCTATAAAAGGAAATTAAAATCTTTCTTTTAACCATTGTAGATAACTACAAAAAAGGAAAGATTTTAACAAAATAAAATCTCTCTTTTAATCATTGTAGATAACTACAAATAAGAACAGATTTTAATAAAATTTTGTTTTAAACAAAACTTCCTTTTTACTTTACCTATGGTCGGCCTCATGCTTGGTCACCATGTTAGAGTGTGTAATAAAAGTCTAGCTTTTGTATAAACATTTATTTAAAAATAAAGAATCACAGTGGTCAATATCTACATTTATTTGTTAAATGTAATTTGTTCAATTAATTTATATAGTAGACAACATGGTGTGTGGTGTCACGCCCAGAAGATCATGTTGTCGGTTCTTTATAAACTATAAACAATTGTTCGCGACTAAGATGGAAAGGAACAAACCGTTGAAGTAGTCGTAGTGTAATTAAGTATTAGTTTATCTTAACTAATAAATTACACTGATACAATCCAAGTGTATTGAGTAGGACCATTTTAAGTAAGTTCTTTTTGTGCTGACTTTATAAAAGAACTAGACCTAGTTATTATGGAAGTGTGTGCACTTAATCCTAATATAATAACAAACACATATATTTAGTATTTATTTCTTTCACTTATCAATGGGTGAGATTTAACTCGATAAGTCAAGAAGCCCGATAAGTTGGGAAATGATATTACTTATAGTGTATGTTATTGATTATAGAAGAAATCTGTGTCCTAGTTATCTAGGTTGAGAATGTCCCCAAGAGGAGCTCATAAGGATTGCCATGTTAAACCCTGCAGGTGGACTTAGTCTGGCATGACAATGAAGTTGAGTGGTACTGTTCTTGGAGCTAGATATTAATTAAGTGAGTTGTCAGTAACTTACTTAATTAGTGGACATTCATTATCTTAAACACAGGGAGACTAACACACTCATGATAATTTGGGAATGGTGCGGTAGTGCGATAATAACTCTCTACTGGAATGAGTTATTATCGATGAACTTGAGTTGTGTGTTCGGGGCGAACACGGGATACTCAATCTCATCGGAAGGCCAAAATCAATTTCTCCTCTAGGTCCTTGTCGTAGCCTCATTATAGCCTCAAGTCCATCAAAATGTAAGGCTTTTCTTGGTGTACAAGAATGGGGCCGGTCCATTGCTTGGTAACCAAGCAATGGCCGACCACAACTTCTTCTATAGGGGCCGACCACAATAATTCAAATAAGGAGGGTTGTTTTGAATTTTTAAAATCTTCTCTTTGTAGAAAACTATAAGTTTTAAAAGAGAGATTTTAATTTTTTAAAACTTTCCTTATTTGAATTAGGTCACATGTTTTAATAGAGAATTTTAAAAGTTTTAAAACTTTCCTTTTTAACCATCCTCATGATTTTAGAAAAAAAAGGAAGAGAAGTTTTAAAAATTAAAATTTTTTATTCATGTTAAAATAGGAAATTTTTTAAGAGAAGTTTTAAATTTTAAAATATGGTTTTAATTTTTAAAGCTTTCTTTTTTAAAATCCACTTTAGGAAAGAGAGCTTGTAAATTTTATAAGAGTTTTTCTTCTTGTAAAATTTTATAAAAAAAAAATATTTCCTTCCTCTTATAGGGGTCGGCCACCCTTGCTTGGTGCCCAAGTAAGGTGGTCGGCCAAAACAAAATTATTAAATCATCATCTAAATTAATTTGGTGATTGATTCAATCAAGAGGAAAGAAAAGGAAAATAAGAAGGAAAAGGAAAAACTAGAGGAAGATTTTATTTTTTGTAAAAATTCTTCCCTTATTTACCTTGGGCAATTATTATAAAAGAAGGGGTGAGGAGGCTTCATGAGACACAATTCTTATTCTCTTGGTGGAGTCTCTCTAGGTGGCCGGCCCTCCCTCTCCCCTTCTCTTTTCCCTTTTGCTCTATTCTCCTTGGTGGTGGTGGTGGCCGGATTTTAGAGGAAGAGGAAGAAAGCTTTTGGGTGGTGTTCATCTTGGAGGTGTTGGTGCGGGAAGCATCCGACGATCGAACTCGTATTTTGATAACGGAAAAGGATTCAAAGTTAAGATGTTTAGTGATCTAACAAATCTGTTAAGCGTTTCAGGAAAAGACCTAACTGTGGTTAGGAAAGGTAAAACCCCTAGGGGGTGGTAACCCTAGGTCATAGGGGGTGGTAACCCTATGCGGAAAGTCTTGGCAGGTCGAAGGCTTCAGGCAAAAGTCCTAGGGGGTGGTAACCCTAGGTGGAAAGTCCTGGTGTCGTGAACCAGGTGAAAGACTGGACTAGCTGGGTAGTCGATCTGGAGGATCGCACTGGCAGCAGGTAAATCTCCTGAGTAGAGTAGGTGAGGACGCGTTCTCCGCAGAGGGAACAGTAGGCGTCGGGTCAACCTAGTGTTTCTGGTTAGAAACCCGAAGTCAGACTCGGACAGTCCGAAGACTGTCAAACTTTCTCTTTTATACTATCACTTATGTGTTATGAGCTAACTTTGTGCTGTAGGGTATTTTTGTGTTTAACATATCTTGCAGGGACCAAAGTGCAAAATTAGCCTCGGATGAACAGAACCGAGGCGCCTCCATGGAGCTTGGAGGCGCCTCAGGTGCCTTAGAGGTGCCTTGAAGGAAGCCAAGGCGCCTTGAAGGAAGCCAAGGCGCCAACTGTGACGACCCGCCTTCTACTGACTAGGCAGTGAGGCCGATCGCTACATTATCCTGTGCTAAATTACTATTGTGGAAATCGATTGATTAAAATTTTACTAAACCGATTTGGAAAATCTGAACTTAATATTCTAGATGTACCTAGGAGTTGTACACATGCTAGGAAGATAATCTATGCCTCTCCTGCTAGCTGTAATCAGGCATTTCAATCGATCCATGAATCGATTGGACTGTCGGATCGATCCACGTCGCCGCTGGATCGATCGGCCGACCGATCCATAAGCTATATGGTTTCGGTATGCGGCTGGATCGGTCTACCGACCAGTTCGATGCTGGGTCGGTCGGCTGACCGATCCAGTGGCTCACCGATCGGTCGGCTGACCGATCCATAATAGACGCTAACTCTCTGTTCGCGACTGGATCGGTCAGCTGACCATCTGGGTTTCTGATTTCGAATCAGAAACCCCTAATTTCAGCACTTGTTCGTGCCAAAATTACATATAACAATTCTAAACTAAATGCAAAACATTCTAACATCACCAAAATAGTGTTCTAAACATGATAGGGTGCATGATTTACTAATTCATAGTGATTAACAACTAAAGTGCAAAATAATCAAATACTGAAAAGTTCTAATGCTTAAACAAGCTTGCTAAAATTCCTTAGATCTTTATCCTAAGTTCCTTCCCACACACATCTTCATAGCATTGTCCTCTAGCCTCCGCTACTCCATCTTTCCTTTACCTTTATCTGCAGTATAAGGAAAAGAAAGTATCTATAAGCTTTCGCTTAGTAAGAAACCATCTACCTCACTAAAACATGCATTCGATGCAATATGCTTTTAAAAACATGCTATCAAACATATGTTAGACTTGTTAAAACATGACATACTGAAATCTCTGAACATGAACACTAAACATGGCATATAAAGCAAATCATAAACTATCATGAGTATCAATAAGAAGGAACTGAGCTGAACATGAACTGATCTAGACTGGAGCTGAATTCAAACTCAACTAACATAACTAATCTTTGTGAGTTTCGAAAGGCTAATAATGTAATAGATCAAAATACATAATCAGACTGCTAATGGGCCCGACAACTGTACATGCTGTGCGCGGATCCTTAACTAGACCCGGGGTTGCAAATCCCGAATTTAGTAAGGGTAGCTAGTGTAACACCCCTAGAAAGCCTAGATAAAGTAAGGGCAATGAGAGTACGAATGTAATGAAAAGAATGTGTAGATAGTCTACGTTGAATGTTACGATGGGAAGGATTTAGATGATTAAAAACTTTATGAAAGAAAATAAAGTTGAGAATATAAAGTTCTATACATGATTTATAATGCAAGGAATTAATGTAAACAAAAGAAATATGAGATATTATATATGCATGTATGAAATATTTATGCATAATGCATATACATGAATTATTTTGTACAAAAATATGTTAGGAGAAGGAATTGATCCTTGGTTCTCTTGTGGATGCATGCATGTGTTAACCAAGTGTGATAGGAGTGAATATTGTAAGAGGAGAGATGGGAATTATAATTAAAGGAAAGAAAGGAGAGAAATTAAGAGAAAGAAAAGAGAGAAACTCAAGAAGCATTTCTCTAGCATATTCTTTCTCATTAAGAGGAGAAGTAAATGAGGAGGATGAATCAAGTCAAGATTTCCTCCCCTCACTTTAGTATAAATAGGCATGCAGGGGGGGGGCTTCATCCTCAACTCACTCTCCTCCTCTCCTCCATTTGTGCCGAGCACTCTCCCTCCCTCTTTCCTCTTGTTGCCGAGAGCAACAACTCTCCCCCTTCTTTCTTTCTTTTTGTTGCCGAGCAACACAAAAGGAAGAAGCCTCCTCTTCTTCCTCCTCCTCTCCACCAAAAGACCTAGCCACTTCTTCCTCCATTGATGCCGAGCAAAGCAAGCAAGGAAGAAAGGTCCACAAGCAAGTTCTCAACTCTAGGAAACTTAAGCAAAGAAGGTAAGCTTCCCCTCACCTGCGGTACAAGGCTTTCATGTGATTTTCGGATTCTTTTTCTATGCCTTGAAAGAAAGTTTTCCCCTATGTTATTTATACATATATGATGCATGATCAGAGGTGTATGTAACCCTAGAATTTCAATCAAAAATATTGTAAATAGGTTAGGAAAATTATTGTCTAACCAAACTAGTGCAAGGTTCCCTCTATGAAATGCTAAGGACCTTCCTATGGTTTTCTTGCTTAGAAGTTGATTGGAACCAAAAGAACCCCACTCTCATGTTTCAGCCAAGAAAGAATTTAGGGTTAGGAGGACCTTGAATTTAAAATAACTATGCTTATATGACATGATATAAAGTTCTTAAGAGTTGTATACTTGTATGTTGAAAGAAACTCATGAACCTTACTCTTAATATTTCGGCCATGGTAAGGTGATGGTTTAGAGAAGCTTAAACAAAATTCTAATATGCTCAATGATCTCTGTGATATTATGTTATGAAAGATGATTAATGCTCTCATGTTTAATTGGAATGTAGAAAATTAGTTACATGATTTATGACATGTAAGATCACAAGAGTCCTAGCTTGTTTATGATCCAACTTTGTGTATGAGGTTCTTAGTAAATCTTGCTATGAAATTTACTTAGGTTTCCCATGCTTTAGGCCACTTAAAGGAAGTTTATATTCTATGAATTTCGGCCAAGTAAGGTTTAAAGGACCTAGAGGCCTTGGAAATGAAACCTAAGGGGTTAAAAGTACTTCTTATGAAAACTTGATAATGTGTGAATGTGATACATGTTTGTATGACCTAAATGAATCATTATGTGTTTGGCCATGAAGGGATAGATGCCCTAGAAACCCTAGAACAAAAATTAAATATGTCTATGCCATGCTGTATGAAAATGATATGATAATAAGTTAGAATGCATGATTGCTTTAGTTACGAAATGATATGCATAATGAAGTTATATTATGAAATATGCCATGATGTGTTATAGCATAGAAAATGCTATACATAATGAAAAGAAATGAAGTTATGTTATGATATGTGATAGCATAGAAAATGCTATACATAATGAAAAGAAATGAAAAGAATAAATGCATGAAAGATGGTTAAGGACATGATATGATAGTTATGCATGATAAGTTATTTTTATGGTTTGTACCAAGGCCCCGGGGTCGATGGAGTAAGACTCGGGCCTCGTCAGTAATGGGCCTTTGAGTGCCCTAGGTCGATGGAGTAAGACTCGGGCCTAGTATGTATGCATGGTAGGGCTCAAGACTTGCTACCTTAGACCTACGCATTAAGTATGTGGTACAAACCGGGATCCCAAATGATGATGATATTAATTTCAAGTACTATTAAGTATAAGTTTTCAAATTCACGATGCATTGCCTACATTCATATGTGCTTGAATTATATGATGATATGATATAATGTCATGTGATATTATGATATGAATATGATGCCCTTGTATGTCTTATGCTTGTGATTTATTTGTTTTATGATATGATATTCACGCTTCTATGAAATGATATGTGAATAAGAAATATGCATGATATGTTTGAATAAAATGATATGTTATGTTATGATTAGTTGAGACGATAATATGTTGATCCATTCTTGATATACGATGATTCTCGGTTTTAGTGAGTAGGAAAGGAACTTACTGAGCCATGAGTGCTCATAGCTTACTTTCCTTGTACCGCAGATAAAAGAGAAAGCTGGATGAACAACGGAGCAGCAGGAGGAGCAGATAGTGATGTGTGTGGTGGTGGCTCGGCAAGAATGATTCGGACAAATTAATATTTTTAGTTATAAGTTCAATATATGCACATTTGAACAAATCAGAATATGTGATATTATGCTTAATAAATTAAATTTTTTAAAGTTTTTATTCTTCCGCTGTTATAGTAAAACATGTACGTAAGTAGTATAAGAACGTAGCGCCGCCCTTAGGTAAGAAGGGTGGGCGTTACAGCTAGGTTATCTAAACCTAGGGACCGACTATGGGAGCCCAGCCCAATGGATATCTAATCCTGTACAGTGCCCCTACTGAAAATAAAATACTGAATCATAGCTAACTAATTTATCTTGCTTTTACTAGGTTATCTGAACCTAGAGGCGACTGTGGGTGCCCACCCATTGGACCGTAGTCCCATATATGCTGTGGCAAGGCTAACTAAACTATTTAAATGCTTCTATTGCATTTACTGAGCTATTAAAATGCCTAAGTTGCATTTTTCTGTGCTAAATAATTTAATCGAACACTTAGTATGCGCTAATTCGCATCCTTTGTGTCGGGGGTCTACATATTACTAAACTAATACATGGAATTCACACGAGAGCTACTTATACTGCAGGTGAGGGGTTTCTTACCTCCTGTTAGGATTTTCTTACGATTCTAATCGCTGGATTTCCGGAGGAGACGATCCTTTCGACGATCTTTTCGCGTCTAAGCGTTCCTCTCGCGGAGGGGAGCGTCCTTGTGTCGAAGTCATCACCGGAAAGTGCCCTTGGAGTCCTAGGAGAGGAACCCTAGGCCCTCTTGTGGTTGGCGCCGAGAGAAGGAGGAGGAGAGGGAGTCGGCGTGGCTAGGGTGAGGGTAAGGAAAAATCACGCTAAGGGAAAATAACTCTTCACCCATTAATTCCCTATTTATATTAAGTGGGTATTTCGGCCCAACTTAAACTTAAATATAAATGTTTCCCCTTCCTTTCAGCACGGCCCTGCTGGGTTCACTTGGTTACTAGCATTATCCGTAAACCATAGGTCTCGGGTTCAATTCCCGCTTAAGCTATTTTCATTTTCTATTTATTTTTGCTACTTCTGCTACTCTAAAAATTCCCGAAAAATATCTAAAAATTTCAGAAAAATCATAGAATATTTCTAAAATAGTTTTGAGAATTTTCGGGCATTACAATCCCCCATACCTTATAAAAAGTTCAACTTAGAATAGTCTGGTACACATGTCCTCCTCACGCTCCCAAGTTGCCTCTTCATATTGTCCAAATGACTTTGACTAATGGTACTTCCTTGTTCCACAATTTCTTAACCGCTCGGTCTATTATCGAAAAATTGAGAGGTCTTCGGGATTTGGGGCTCAATCACCGGTGGCATCTGGATATGCTTCTTGATAGAGACATGAAATACATTGTGGATACTGACATTTCGGGTAGCTCTAGCTCATATGCTACCTTGCCTACTCTTCGCGATAAGGTATGGTCCCACATATCGGACTTAGCTTGCCCTTCTTCCCAAAACGCATTACTCCCTTCTACTCGAGGAACACTGAATCCCCAATCGAAAACTCTAAAGGTCTGCGTCATATCTAGCGGCTCTGAACTGTCTCTATCCTCTAGCGGATCTACTGTATAGCTGCTGTTCTGGAGTTCTAGCTCTTTTTGCTCACCACTCTCATACCAGTAGATTGAGATCTACGCCCATAGAGAGCCTCATAAGGTGCCATACCGATAGTGGCTGATAGTTGTTGTTTTCTGCTAGACTCAGATATTTGCACCAACTTCCTTGAAATCTAGGGCACATGCTGGATATCCTAGTATTTGATTTACTCGCTCATCCATCTGGATGGAAGGTCTAAACTTTAACTGCCCAAAGGCATACACTGTGGCGTGAACCCATGAAATAATGGTTCGTGGGACTCATGTAATCTAACGATCTCCTTGAGATACTGAGCTAGCTGTTCCATGGAGTAGGATATCACGATAGCTAAGAAGTGGGCCGATTTAGTCAATCTGTCGACTATTACCCGATGGTATCAAAACCATTTGTGGTTCTGGTAATCCCACTATAAAATCCATAGAAATGTCTTCCACTTCCATTACGGGATCCGATGGGCCGCAAGACTCCTCGGTCTCCGTGTTCGCCTTAACCCTCGACAAGTTAGGCGGTGACATATTGAGCGATGTCTCTCTTCATCCTGTGCCACCAAAAGCGTTTCTTTAGATCTTGCCTGGATGCATCGCATAGGGAGTCTTGTGAGCCTCGTCTAGGATTTTCCGTAGTTCCTCCCGATCCGGAACACATAATCTGTCGCCAAAATACAACACCCTGCTAGCTGACACTCACTCTCCGCTTCCGCTAACCCTTGCTTGATTTTCTCAATTTCAGGATCTGGATGTCACCAAGCAAGGTCGACTCTAAGGTCATAGTAGAGAGCTGTCCGACTATGAGTTCAAGACCGAAATCTGTGATCTCTTTCTGTAGGGGTGACATGGCTGCTAGAGATAATAAGGTAGCACTGTTCTTCCTGCTACCCTATTGGCTTTCCAGGGTGGTAGAGGATGTCTGTCGTAGTCCTTGACCAGCTCTAGCCATCTATGCTGTCGCATATTCAGTCTGATGATCTGTATACACTCTGCACTAAGCTCCATACAAGTAATGTCTCCAATTTTGAGAGTGAACCCATCACTGCAAGCTCAAGGTCATGAGTAGAGGTAATTTCTCTCCTTGAGTTGTCTGGAGGCGGGTGATCACCTTGTCATCTTGCATCGCCTGCCGCTCCCAGTCCCCTTCGAGGCATCACTATGTCAAGCTATCTATCCGCACTCTGCGTCGAGAGGGTGCATTGGTCAATCACCAATCTCCTCTTCACCATTCTCCTCCTCATCCCTTTGAAATCATCTGCTGGTGAGGTGAGGCTATCCCGGAAATCCTCTACAAACTCTATAATAACCGCTAATCCTAGAAAGCTCGATCTCATTGGCTTGGGTCTTTCCTTGCCTCAGCTTCAGTCATCTATGTACCATGATACCATCCTTTGAGATGATGTGACCCAGGAAGGACACCTGATCTAGCCAAAATTCACATTTTGTGAACTTGGCGTACAGCTGATTCTGCTGAAGGGTATGCAATACTGTTTTCAGGTGCTCTGCATGTTCTTCCTGAGTTCCTGAATAGATAAGAATGTCATCGATGAATACGATAATGAACTTATCTAAATATTCTCTGAATACCCTGTTCATGAGGTCCATGAAAGTAGCTGGAGCATTTGTCACGCCAAAGGGCATGACTACGAACTCGTAATGTCCGTATCTAGTCCTGAATGCTGTCTTGGGTATATCCCCTTCCTTGACTTTCACTTGATGATAACCTGATCTGAGGTCTATCTTAGAGAACACTGCTGCTCCCTTTAGCTGGTCGAACAGGTCATCAATTCTAGGAAGAGGATGTTGGTGCAACCTTAGGTCAAGGTTGACCTGGTTGACCTGACTCGAGTTGACCTGACTCGAGTTGTATTTTGATGTTTGACTTAGGAAGATTGTTGGTGCAACCTTAGGTCAAGGTTGACCTAGTTGAGTTGTATTTTGATGTTTGACACTCGTGGAAGAGTTGTATTCTTGATATGGGACAAGAATAGATGTTTGGGAGATTATTGGTGCAATCGTAGGTGGTCGTTGACTGTGACCTGATCGGGAAAGTCCAAGTCGAATGGAGACTTGGTAAGGAAAGATCGTCCAGGGAATCTGGACAAGCGGAAAAGTCCAAGCGAGGGACGCGAAAAGAAGCATATGGAGACTTGGCACGGAAAAGTCTGACGTGAGTGAGGAGCGGTGGAAAATCCCGTGAGTGAAGTCCGGCGCAAGGTGTGGATGTTAGGCACGGAAGTCCAAGTATGGGACTTGCATGGAAAATCCAGTATGGATGGACGGAAGGCATCTGGAAAGTCCAAGCAGACGACAGAAGTCCAAGAAGTTTGCGCAAGAGAAAGTCCACAGATAAGGGTATGTGTGAAAGTCCCGTGAGTGAAGACAGGCAGAGGAAAGTCCTAACGGGATGTTAGGTAGTGTGAAAGTCCCGTGAGTGAAGCCGAAAGGAAAAGTCCTAAGCTGGATGTTAGGCAATGGGAAAGTCCTAAGGGATGTTAGGCAATTGGAAAGTCCCGGTGAGTGAAGCGAGGGAGAAAGTCCTAACGGGATGTTAGGCGGTGTGGAAAGTCCTGGTGAGTGAGGCAAGGGAAAATCCAGATGGATCAAGGTGATCGGACATCCGTGTGGAGAAGTCTAAGTGGGTCAAAAGGATTGACCGGACAATTAGCGAAGTGCTAGCAAGTCAAGGGAGTGACCGGATGCTAGGAATGATGTACCAACAGTCAAGGTTGACCGAATGTTGGTGTGGAAGCCTTAGGTCTAGGGTTGAGAAGTTTGGATCGGTCTCGTGACCGATCCAGTGATATCGTTGACGGTCGTGTGACCGATCGTAATCGATCGTGGCTCATCGATTGAATCTGATCGGTCCGAGACCGATCGAGGCAACGCAACCTCGCGAGAAGAAAGCCATGGATCGGTCTGCCGACCGATCCACCCATGGCTTGATCGATCGGCAAGACCGATCAGGCGTCGCCGATCGGTCGCGTGGACCGATCGTGGCTCGATGACGACACCGATCGGTGGGGGACCGATCAGTGACAAAGCTTCATGCGCGTCGGCGGTCGGCTCATCGATCAGGAGTTCTAGCTGCGGCTAAGCTACGCCAGTTTCTTCTTCGCAGTATAAAGGGGTCGAGCTGCACGCCGCAAAATTTTTTCTTCTTCTTCCTTCCTGTTGCGAAGTGCTGTTGTGCTTGAGCTTTGTTGAGCTCCTCCTTGTCGAAGCTTCGCGTGAGCTTCATTCCACGACTGGATCAGCTGCTGCTGAGTTGCTTGTTGCATCTGTCCGTGAAGTTGCTACTTCATCCGGGACCCCAGTCGACGAGAAGGCAAGCTACTGTGTTTACATTCCTGTTGTATTTTGTTCTTGCTATTCTCTTGTACTCTTAGCTTGCTGTTGCAAGTGATTGTGGCGAGGTTTCTCCACCCACAAGGAGTTGATATTAGCCGGTTCTCCGGGGACTCATCCACCGACGGATTGATAGGGCTCGTCCACCTTACGGACACGCCGAGGAGTAGGAGTTTCATCTCCGAACCTCGTTACATCCTTGCGTAGAGGTTTGATTTCTTCTCCTGTTTTCTTTCTGTATTTAGTTTCCGCTGCGCTAACCCTAGTTTGTAGAAAGAAACGCGAGCAATTGGGGTCGGCTATTCACACCCCCCTCTCTAGCCGTACGAAGAGATCCTAACAAGTGGTATCAGAGCAAAGGTTTGCTCTTCATCGGATTAACACCCGGGGAGCACGAGCTAGAGGATGGATCTACTCGGAGAAGATGTCACCATTCCACCCTTCTACGAATGCGGTGACTTCGCGTATTGGAAGGTAAGGATGAAGTACTTTTTTATGACTAACATAATGAATTGGTTTTGTGTACAAGAAGGTTTTACTCCTCCGGTGGATAAGGAAGGAAAACCTCTTGAGAAGAAGGAGTGGACCAGAGAACAAATTCACAAATCCGAAATCAACGAAGAGGTAACGAGAATAATTGAATTTTCATTGCCTACTAACATCTTGTGTAAGATAGGTTACAACAATGCCAAGGAATTATGGGATAACTTGGCCAAGTACCATGAGGAGAGCTCCACTTCAAATCATGAAGAGGAGACAAGTGAGTCATCAAGTAGCTCACATCATGGAGGAGAGGAATTAGAAGTTGAGGGTTACTCAACATCTAAGGACGAAGGAGGAGAGTTCTTCTTCAAGTTCGAGCAAGAAGAAGAAGCTTCTACCTCAAAAAGGGATGAAGAAGAGAGCTCGCATCCACCCTCAACCCTAGGTAACTCAAGCAATTTAAGTTCAATTAAATTACACATTATGTGCTTTGAGTGTAACATGGACATTACAAGAGTAAATGTCAAGAGGGTAAGAAAGACCACACGGTGAAAAGGTCAAGCCGGAGTCCCAAACGCAAGGGCAAGGAGCAGCATCGGCTTCCAATGCAAGCAAAGGGACACTATAGGAGCCATTGTCCGAGGGGGAGGCAACCTCACAAGGGCAAGAGACCGGGCACATCGATAGGGGGAGCTAAGGCAAACCCTAAGGTAACCTCTAAGGTTCATTTTTGCAATTCTAATAAAATGTATGCTAGGAATTTTATTGCACTTGTCGATAATAACAAGCATGATAACCTTAGGAATCAATACATGTGCTTAGGAGCTAAACATGTGAGTCTAGATAAGGATAATTCTAGAAAGGCTAACCCTAGGATCAACCCATCTAAGGCTAAGGATAACCTAGGTAGAAATCCCAAAACTACTCGACATATGCCTAGGAGTACCTCAAGGAACAATGACAAATTAAAACTTGAGGTATTAGAAAAGGAGAATCAAGTCTTGAGGTCAAGACTTGATACTTTGGAAAAGGCTCTTAAGAACTTGGAGAAGTCATCTCTAAGGTTTAAGGGTCAAAAATCCAAGTCCAAGGACAAGAAAGGTTTGGGTCACAAACCTAAGTCCCAAACGGTCAAGCCTACTTATCACAATGTTCCATTCGATTATGGAACAAAATCTAGGGCTAGGAAGACCAACACCAAGGTCACAAGGGAAGTCACCCCTAGAGTTGATCTTGATGAGTCCCAAATGGCCAAGGCTTTAAAGCCTAAGAGGGTCATTAGGAGGGTTGCTAGGGAAGTTATCCCTAGTGAATATTTAGTGAACCCAATGAGCTCTAATAGGTATTGGGTTCCTAGGAGCATCTTCTCTACCCCATAGATGGGTTAGAGAGTGTCAACTCCAATTAGAAGGGTAGTTAACCCAACTTTGAGGAAATTGACACTCAAGGAGCATTTTCAAGGTTTTGATAACCTTTGAAAATGAAAAAGAATTATTATTTACTCCTTGAAGAGTAAATTGTGCCATATTTGAAAAATATCGATTTTAATCTTATTTGGCACAATTTAAGAAAACCTAGAGAAATACCATAATTGGGATTTTGGTTTTCTCTTAGGGATATATGGGCATTCTAGGGTTAGATTTTAAGTTAGCTAAGGCTAAGGATACTTAGGTAGGAATTTAGGTATTTTATTTGTGCTACATTGGTTGCCATATGCCATGCCATGACATCATATTTATTTTATTATCATTTGAAATGTCATGATAATGCTTAGGCTAGTTTATATGTCATGCTTTATTTAAGTTTTCAAACTTTATGCCATGACATCATGACATTGGCACATGTTTTTACTTATGATATCATTATATGCCATGTCATCATCTCTTGCATTATAATCAATGAAATTGATTTGAGGACAAACATATAATTTGATATTGAGATCAAATTGGTGTTTAGAAAATGCATGAGAACTTAGCCTAAGTTGACCTTAACCCATATCTCACATCAAATTGACTTGAATGTGGTTTGATACACCTTAGATGTGTGTGAGATATTAGGATCATGAGTTAGGATCAAGGTGCATTGTCCTTGTACCTAGATGACCCTAATTCAAGAAATTAAGGATCATAGGGAAAGCTTGTGTACAAGTCATGTACATCTAGCCCTAAGATTATGGTCCTAAATTCAAATGGTTTTAAAAGCATTTTAAAATTGATTTGAAAAACCTTGATGAAGCTTTCCTAGTGATAGCATTCATCATTGAACATTGTGATACAAAGTTGAGTTAAACTTGAACTATTTCAAAGTTTTTGAACTTTGTATCAAGATTGAAAATGGAAGTTATTTTATAGAAAACTATTTTTCCTTGATAGTATATGTTATGAGGAATGTATCCTCAAAGTTTTATAATTTCTGAAATTTTCTGAAATTTTGTAGGGGTTTCTGAATTTCGGAAGGAAATTCAGAAACTGATATCAAAGGTTGTGGACCGATCAGAAGGGAGTCTGATCGATCCAAGCATGGATCGTCACCGATCCAAAGAACCAGAGAGCTTGGTGCGATCTGGTGAAGGCCTGATCGGTCCGGGGACCGATCCATTTTCGATCGGTCGGGACCGATCGAGCGTCGCTCGATTTTCAATTGTTGGTCTAAAATTTCAATGAAGTTGGGTTTTATGGATTTCTAAAGGTTTGAACTCACAAAGACATTGTTGGTGCAATGGTCAAGGGAGTTAACCTTTAGGGGAGTTTTACCTAATTGTCAGGGGAGTTGATGTAAGGGGGAGTTTTACTCCTAAGACTTTTGAGGATCGGATATGGGATTATCACTGGCGATTGTTGAGTTTAGTATCAAGGGAAATTAAGAGTTTCAATGAAATGTATGGGACTTTCATTAGGAAGAAACTCTTGACCTTGTGACTACCCTCTTCTTTTTTCTTTTTGGTCTTATTATACAAAGGGGAAATTCATTGGAGATTGTTGGAGAACCGTTGATTCTCAGTTGACGCTAAGCTAGGAAAGAATATCAAGTGTTCAAGAAAAGACGTTGATTCTTTATGATGTGTGTCAAGGAGGTGTTAGAGGCAAGTTGGGTTGTAGGTTAGCTTCCTAAGGAGAATATAAAGAGATATTCGAGAAGAACATTGGACATTGAAGATGGTTGGAAAACTAAGTTAAGTTATAGGTTAACCTAACTTGATTATGGGGTTTTATCAAATGCTGTCAAAGAGATTATTGTTTATTGTAGGTCCGGTTGACGACTCGAGTTGACGACTCGGGGTTGTATTTTGATGTTTGACTTAGGAGATTGTTACGTTTAACCTTGAATCTAGTTGAGCCTAGTTTGAGTTAATATTTGATGTTGTACAGTGGAAGGATTTGTATTCTTGATATGATTCAGATGTTTGGGAGATTATTGAATTTAGCGGTAGGTCGAGGTTGACTGGTTGACTGATTCGGAAAAAGTCCAAGTATGGAGACTTGGCAATAGGAAGAATCCAGAACTTGTACAGAAAAGTCAGTAAGACTTGTAGCCTTCCGGAAAAGTCAGCGAGACTTGTGAAAGAATCAAGTATGGAGACTTGTACGGAAAATCTTTGGTGGTGAAGCGAGGCGTTGAAAGTCTGGTGGCTTGAGCGGTGAATGTTAAACGCATGAAAGTCAAGTATGGAACATACAGGAAAAATCCAAGTATGGAGACTTGGCACTGGAAAAGTCAAGTATGGAGACTTGTACGGAGAAGTCCAAGCAGGGCTTGTGCAGTCTGGCAGGATGTGGTTCAAATCCTGGTGAAATGGCAGGAAAGTCCTAGGACTGGTGGTGTTGAGAGAATCTGGTGGTGAAGCGGTGGAAAAGTCCTAAGCGGGATGGCTGGTAATGGAAAGTCCTATAATAGGATGGTAATTGATCTGGTGAGTGAAGCCGGTGCAGCCTGGCGGGATGTTGGCGGTGTGGAAGAATCTGGTGGTGGGCGAGCGGGAAAAAATCAGATGGATCCAAGGGTGATCGGACATCTGGTGTGGAGAAGACTAAAGTGGTCCTTAAGTTGACGGACAATTGGCGAGAAGTCTTTGGCAGTCCCAGAGGTGTGGATGCTGGAATGATGTACCAACAGTTGGGTTGACTGAATGTTGGTGTGAGCCTGGGTCTGGGGGCGAGTTTGGGATTGATGCGGTGACCGATCCGGTTATCTGCGTTTGTCCTGATCGATTACGGTGACGATCAGGAATCAATCGATGGCTCGCGGTTATGTCCCGATCGATGCAGAACCGATCGTGGCTGACAGAGCACTGATCGGGTCCGGGACCGATCAGTGACAAACGGCTTAGTGCAGCTGATCAGGTTCTAGCTGCCGTGACGCAACGCCAGGTCTTTTTCGCTATCTTCTTCGCAGGTATAAAGGGGTCGAGGGCTGCTGCTGCACGAAAATTTTTTTCTTCTTCTTCCTTCCTGTTGCGAAGTGCTGTTGTGCTTGAGTTTTGTTGAGCTCCTCCTTGTCGAAGCTTCGCGTGAGCTTCATTCCACGACTGGATCAGCTGCTGCTGAGTTGCTTGTGGCATCTGTCCGTGAAGTTGCTACTTCATCCGGGACCCCAGTCGACGAGAAGGCAAGCTACTGTGTTTACATTCCTGTTGTATTTTGTTCTTGCTATTCTCTTGTACTCTTAGCTTGCTGTTGCAAGTGATTGTGGCGAGGTTTCTCCACCCACAAGGAGTTTGATTTAGCCGGTTTTCCGGGGACTCATCCACCGACGGATTGATAGGTTTCGTCCACCTTACGGACACGCCGAGGAGTAGGAGTTTCATCTCCGAACCTCGTTACATCCTTGCGTAGAGGTTTGATTTCTTCTCCTGTTTTCTTTCTGCATTTAGTTTTCGCTGCGCTAACCCTAGTTTGTAGAAAGAAACGCGAGCAATTGGGGTCGGCTATTCACACCCCCCTCTCTAGCCGTACGAAGAGATCCTAACAGAGGATACCTGTTCTTGATCGTGACTTGGTTCATTGCCCGGTAGTCAATACACAGGCGCATGCTCCCGTCTTTTTTCTTCACGAACAATACAGGTGCTCCCCATGGTGAGTGACTAGGACGGATGAAGCCTTTGTCAAGCAGCTCCTGTAGTTGCTCATGAAGTTCCTTCAGTTCTGCTGGAGCCATGCGGTAAGGTGCTTTGGAGATAGGATTTGTACCGGGAATGAGCTCTATCTCAAATTCGATCTCCCTGTCTGGTGCTAGGCCTGGTAACTCTTCAGGGAAGACTGCTGGGTAGTCACATACGACTCGGACCTCTGCTAACTGTTGGTCCTTGTCCTGACTGGTACTGACTACGTGTGCTAAGAACCCCGTACATCCTGAATCCATCAACCTCTGTGCCTTCATAGCTGAGAGAAACTTGGCTTTTCTCCGGTTCTCCGACGATTCGAACGGTGCTTCCGCTTCAGGTTGGAATATGACTTTCTGCTTACGACACTCGATGGAGGCACCATATTTGATCAAGAAGTCCATCCCGAAGATGACGTCGTAGTCGGTCATATTAATCACTATCGATCGCAAAAGAGCTCTCTGTCTGCTATAGTGACCGGCATGCTTTGAGCGGTGTAGACGCCATGATTTCTCCCGAGGGTAACGTCCTAAGGAATCGCTCGAAAGTACCTCGAGGTACCGCTAACTTCTCAAAGAAATGCCCGGATATGTATGAATGGGTTGCCCCGATCGTAATAAGACAGCTTGTACATTGTCAGAAATACTAATCGACAGTAACAACCGCCGAGGCATTACCGCGTCTCTCTCGTGAGTGAGTAGATCCTCGCATTGGTCGAGCTGGAGGGGCTTCTAATCTGCCGGCGATATGTGACCATCTAAAGCGGCCGCATCCGATGTAATCGAGCCGGCTGGCCTCCATACCGAATCGTGGTGAGGAAGACTGGTCTTGTTTGGACACTGCTTGGCCATATGTCCTTCCTGTCCGCATTCAAAGCATCCTCGTGTGCCCTTACGACAAACTCCAGGATGGAATTTCCCACAAGTAGCACACTTTGGATAACTGGGCTGCTTGCTGGCTGGCCCTCCTTTTGGGTAACTCCCTGGTTTGCGCTTGTTGCTGGAGTTCCCTTTCTAGTTAGAGTCATGGGAGTTGTGGCCCTGCTGTTTCTGAGTGCCTGAGCCTCCTTGACCTTTAGCTTCTGAGAGGACTTGCTTCTGCTGCTTGATGCTATTCTGGTAATGCTCAGTGATTAGAGCGCTGCTCACTAAATCTTCTGTGGTTTGTGGCCTATGAACGCCACCAGCCACGTTCATTGCTATTTCCGGCCTCAGCATCTTGAGCATCAACCGGATTCATTCCCTTTTTGTGCTGACTAATTCAGGGCATAGATGAGCCAGCCTGTTGAATTTCTTCACGGCTTCCTCAACTGATAGGTTGCCCTGACGAAACTCAGTGAACTCGTCGTAGTAACGGTTGGTGACCCGCATGTGAAAGAACTCCTCAAAGAATTCCTTCTCGAAGTCAGCCCATGTCATCTGGTTCACTAGGCGCTTCACTCTGATTCTCTCCCACTACATACGTGCATCTCCTGGCAGACAGAAGGAGGCGCACTTCACCTTCTCATGTTCTGGCCAGTCCAGAAGCTCCATCGTACTTTCCAGTGTTTTGAACCATGCCTGAGCATCCCATGGTTCATTGCTGCCTGAGAAATTCTCTGGCTTGACTCTCTGCCACCGATCGAGCAGTAGGCTTCTCTCGCTCTCGCATCTGGGCTACCGTGCCGAGGGCGACAGATGGAACTCTAAGACCACCGTGTCGCTAAGTTAGGCCCGGTGACAAAGGGGAGTGTTCTCACGACTAGCCTTTAAGGTGGCTATTTCCGGTCGATCGGACACTAGCCTACAGAATCGAGCCACTAGTGTCAGGGTCCGGGAGGCACCGAACGCCCTGCCTCATGCCGGGCTCGATAGGGCGGTGCTCTTCTAGTCGGGCCCTCGCCATTTCTAAAGACATGCAGACATACATGACTAACACAAGCATAATAGAGAAACTATTGTTATCATGTTAACTACTATCATAAACATGCATGCATTAATCCAAAAACAAATAAACATACAAAGTGAGAAGTATTCTTACTTAAGGCCGCAGTATAATGTTGATGTGTGTGTGTATGAAGGAATCAAAGCGCCACTAATACCACTGTAACCCGCCTACTAACGCATGAGTGATCACTACATATATGCTAAAATTACTATTGGAAAATGGATTGATTAAAATTTTACTAAACCGACATCGTAAAATCTGAACTTAATATTCTAGGTGTACCTAGGAGTTGTACAATGCTAGGGAAGATAATCTATGCCTCTTGGATGTCCTGCTAGCTGTAATCGGGCATTTCAATCGATCCATGAATCGATCACCGCTCGATCATCGATGATCCGATGGATCGATCATTGATATCGGCACGAGAAAAACTCGAACGGTTGACCGATCCATAAGCTATATGGCTTTATGCGGGATCGGATTCATCGACCGATCCAGAGTACACCGATCGGGTCGGTAGACCGATCGATCTGGTCACCGATCGGCCACCGACCGATTAGTGAGCTTCACTCTTATCACGGATCGGCCGGTCGACCGATCCATAACAGACGCTAACTCTTTACGATCGGATCGGTCACCGACCGATCCATAACCATCAATCGATCGATCAGATCGATCCGGTTTCGATTTGAATCGAAACCCCGATTTCAAAGACTTGTTCGTGCCAAAATTACATATAACAATTCTAAACTAAATGCAAAACATTCTAACATCACCAAAATAGTGTTCTAAATATGATAGGGTGCATGATTTACTAATTCATAGTGATTAACAACTAAAGTGCAAAATAATCAAATACTGAAAAGTTCTAATGCTTAAACAAGCTTGCTAAAATTCCTTAGATCTTTATCCCAAGTTCCTGCCCACACACATCTTTGTAGCATTGTCCTCTAGCCTCCGCTACTCCATCTTTCCTTTACCTTTATTTGCAGTATAAGGAAAAGAAAGTATCTATAAGCTTTCGCTTAGTAAGAAACCATCTACCTCACTAAAACATGCATTCGATGCAATATGCTTTTAAAAACATGCTATCAAACATATGTTAGACTTGTTAAAACATGACATACTGAAATCTCTGAACATGAACACTAAACATGGCATATAAAGCAAATCATAAACTATCATGAGTATCAATAAGAAGGAACTGAGCTGAACATGAACTGATCTAGACTGGAGCTGAATTCAAACTCAACTAACATAACTAATCTTTGTGAGTTTCGAAAGGCTAATAATGTAATAGATCAAAATACATAATCAGACTGCTAATGGGCTCGACAACTGTACATGCTGTGCGCGCATCCTTAACTAGACCCGGGGTTGCAAATCCCGAATTTAGTAAGGGTAGCTAGGTTATCTAAACCTAGGGACCGACTATGGGAGCCCAGCCCAATGGATATCTAATCCTGTACAGTGCCCCTACTGAAAATAAAATACTGAATCATAGCTAACTAATTTATCTTGCTTTTACTAGGTTATCTGAACCTAGAGGCGACTGTGGGTGCCCACCCATTGGACCGTAGTCCCATATATGCTGTGGCAAGGCTAACTAAACTATTTAAATGCTTCTATTGCATTTACTGAGCTATTAAAATGCCTAAGTTGCATTTTTCTGTGCTAAATAATTTAATCGAACACTTAGTATGCGCTAATTCGCATCCTTTGTGTCGGGGGTCTACATATTACTAAACTAATACATGGAATTCACACGAGAGCTACTTATACTGCAGGTGAGGGGTTTCTTACCTCCTGTTAGGATTTTCTTACGATTCTAATCGCTGGATTTCCGGAGGAGACGATCATTTCGACGATCTTTTTTCGTCTAAGCGTTCCTCTCGCAGAGGGGAGCGTCCTTGTGTCGAAGTCGTCGCCGGAAAGTGCCCTTGGAGTCCTAGGAGAGGAACCCTAGGCCCTCTTGTGGTTGGCACCAAGAGAAGGAGGAGGAGAGGGAGTCGGCGTGGCCAGGGTGAGGGTGAGGAAAAATCACACTAAGGGAAAATAACTCTTCACCCATTAATTCCCTATTTATATTAAGTGGGTATTTCGGCCCAACTTAAACTTAAATATAAATGTTTCCCCTTCCTTTCAGCACGGCCCTGCTGGGTTCACTTGGTTACTAGTATTATCCGTAAACCATAGGTCTCGGGTTCAATTCTCGCTTAAGCTATTTTCGTTTTCTATTTATACGCTACTCAAAAATAAAATATCTAAAATTCCAGAAAATCATAGAATATTTCTAAAATAGTTTTGAGAATTTCGGGCATTACAGGTTCGACTAGTTCAGCCCTTATCTCCACTTGCGGCCTATCATTCCAAGGCGCCTGTGAACAAGAAGAGCCTTGAACACCCTTTTTATAAGGGATCTTGACCAGCAGCTGTAGAACAGGCATTCCAATAATCTCTCACTCTACCACCGTACCACGAACCAACCATATCCCAAGCTCAGCTATGACAACCACCCGAGCCCCCGAGTCAAACTTCGCTTTTCTCACCGTCGAATTCATTGTAATTAATTGTTTATGTTGTACTTCATCTTGTAATCATTTTATCGAGCTTATTGTTGCCCACGCAAAGCGATCACAAGGATCGGCTAGTAGAGTCGATTTAGGCAATCGCGGCAATCCGTTTATGTGTGATTTATTCCGTTGTTAACTTTAACGCTTACGCCTGATTCCGATAATCGAAACAAAAAGTGAGCTATTCACCCCCTCTAGCGCTTTCTCGATCCAACAATTGGTATCGAGGGCTTTGGTGCAACCACCAATCACGCAATTTTTTCGCGGTGTTTTAAATTTTTTGGAGTCAACTGAAATTAGTATTATTACTATATTCCAATTTTTTTTCCTACGTATCGATCTCGCTTGAAGTTGGTGCAACACCACTCGAGTTAGTTCTTTTTCAATTCTTTACTCCCGCACTACTAATCCATGACTTAGTCTTGGGACGTATTTCTTTATTTTTCTTTTGCATATTATCTCGATGGCCCAACAAGAGGGTTTCAGCACCATCCGTCCCCCGCTCTTCTCCGGAGAAGATTTCGGGTACTGGAAGGGACGGATGGAGACATTTCTAAAGATCCAGTTCAAGATGTGGATGATCATCCGAACTGGATTTCAACTACCGACTGACACTGATGGCAAACCTACTCCCTCATCAAGAAAGTGGAAGCCAACGCCAAAGCTACCTGCACCCTCCAGTGTGGATTGACCAAAGAGGAGCTCAACAGAGTTGGTCCATTCTCATCAGTAAAGGAGCTTTGGGAAAAGCTGATTGGACTTCACGAGGGAACCTCCGACACAAAGGTGAGTAAACGTGATTTACTACTTAATAAATTATATAATCTGAAAATGCAGGAAGGTGAGACGGCGAGTTCACTACACGCAAGAATTCAAGACATCCTCAACTCTCTCCACGGAATCGGACAAAAGATAGAGAATCGGGACGTCATATGGTACGCACTAAACTCGTTTTCGAGGAGCACATTGTGGGCATCAATGGTAGATGCTTACAAAGTCTCCAAGGATTTATCTTCAATAAAGTTAAATGAATTATTCTATGAGTTTGAATTACATGAGCAGACTAATGCACAGCCGACCGAGAAGGGGGTTGCTTTGATTGCAGGTGCCAGTCGAACACGTGAACCGAGAGCACGACGAAGAACTGAACCTGAATCGGAAGAAGATCTTGACTCAGACGATGAAGACGACGAACTAACAACCGAGCTCGTGAACCTCGTAAAGAAGCTCTACAAGAAGAAGAAGGGCTTCAACAAGAAAGATCTAAAGAAGGTGGTACAAACCAAGAAGGTTCAACCAAGTTCGAAAGGTAAGTTTGAAGTTATCTACTACGGGTGCAACCAGAAGGGACACATCAAGGCCAACTGCCCAAATCAAAAGGAAGCTAAGAAGCAGAGAAGGAAGAAGGCCCTGAAGGCGACATGGGACGAATCTTCTTCGGAAGACGACGACGACGAACTTGATCAGACAAGCCTACTTGCTTTGATGGCCAGGGACCAGATTGACGGATCCGAGAGCGAGAGTGAGTCAGAGGCCGAGTCCGAGCAAAGCCATGGATCCGTATCCGATTCCGATGGGCCAGATCTCGCTGTTGTTGGTGCGGTTAGCACTAACGATTTAACCCAGGTTTTGATGAATGACAAATCAGGTTAAGTTAGTTTGTTTTTGTCTGACACTTTGATCGAGTGTGCAGGAGAAGTCCAGACAGGTCGACGGGCTGACCGGATGTGGCACGAAGTCCGGCAGGTCGACGGGGACCGGATAGTCGGCGAGAAGTCCAAGCGGTCGACGGCTGACCGGACGCTAGAGAAGTCCAGCCTAGGTCGACGGTGACCGGATAGTCGGCGAGAAGTCCAAGCGGTCGACGGGCTGACCGGACGCTTGAGAAGTCCATAGGTCGATGCGGGTCGACCGGATAGTCGGCAGAAGTCCACGGCGTCGACGGGCTGATCGGACGTCCGGCGGTAAGGAGGTAAGTCACCGGAGGGGAGTGGATCATGAGGACGCGTTCCCGGAAGGGAACATTAGGCCGATTCGCTTAGATCCATTTCGGATATCTAAGTCGAGATCGTGACTAGATTCCCGTGGAAAGACGGAATTTAAGTCATACTATTTTGCTAATTCATACTCACTTTGCTTTTGCTAACAACTGTTGCAGGTAAATTTGCCTCCGGACTAACGCTTGTCTTGCGGCAGGACGGATGTGGAAAAGGGTCCGAGGCCGGGCCGGAGGAATCCGGGCGAGCGCCACCGGAAGGGATCCGGGCCGGGAGGAAATTTCATCCCGATCGCCGCCACGTGGGAGCTCGCTGGTTGGACTTGCCACGCTCACGGGCGCCGGAAGGCATCCAGGGCGCCCCGAGCCTCATATAAAAGAAGGGTCAGAGGAGAGCTTCAGAAACACAACGAAAAGAAAAGTCTTCCACTGCTCTGCACTTCTGCGACGCTAACAAAGCTCCGACACTACGCTCCTTTCTTGTCTTTATTGTCGGTATTTGCTTTTCATTTTCATTAGCATTCATTGTACTATTTTTTGTAATCATTATTTCGAACTGCTAGTGAATTGCCCAACGAAAGTACTCACGGAGTACGGGCCTTCGAGTAGGAGTCGTCACAGGCTCCGAACGAAGTAAAAAACACTGTGTCTACTTTACTTTTCCGCTGCGCTTATACTCTATATTTTCGAATCGATATTCACCCCCCCCTCTATCGAATCTAACGGTCCTACAGTTGTAAGTATCCCTCGTCTAAATAATCTAGTCAATTATTTGTTGCGCAAACTAGCTAAGTCGAACCTTAAGGTCAAGTCACTTCTAAAGAAAATAGTAGTCCTTAAAGAAGTAACTAACTCTAAATCATTATCTGACCAAGTTCAGACTGGAAATTCAACTCAAGTTCAAAAACTTGAGGAAGAAAACTCTGGTCTAAAAAATCAGGTCAAGAATACCTTAGAACGGTTTTCTTTAGGTTCCAAGAATCTTGATTTAATTCTTGGGACACAAAGAGTCGTTTATAATAGAACTGGGCTAGGATACAAAACCAAAAAGAAATATAAATCTTATTTATCCTTAATAAACAAACCAAATAGTAAGGTAATCCAAGCATGGGTCCCCAAGTCCAAATTGGTCAATCAATTTGGACTTGGTCAATACTGGGTCCCGAAGGATCAAATACACTACCTCGATAGGTCATATCGAGGCTATGATCTAGGGGGAGTTAACAGAAAAACCATTAAAATTAAAATTTAAAATTCAATGTCAGATTCAAAATCAAATTAAATTATAAATTCAAAATTCAAAATTTAAATTCAAACTAAAAAGTCAAAATTAAATTAAACCAAAAAATTATATTTCGAAATCAAATTATAAAATTCAAAATTCAAAGTCAAATTCAAAATCAAATTAAAATTAAATTATAAACTCAAAATTTAAATTCAAACTAAAAAATCAAAATTAAATTAAACAAAAAAAATTATATTTCGAAATCAAATTATAAAATTCAAAATTCAAAGTCAAATTCAAAATCAAATTAAAATTAAATTATAAACTCAAAATTCAAAATCGAAATCAAATTATAAATTCAAAGTCAAACTCCAAATCAAATTAAAAATTTGAAATTAAATTAAAATTCAAATTTAGTTCAAAATTCAAAGTTCAATTCAAAAATAATTCAACTTAAATCAATTAAAAATAGAAGCAGGATCCAGAATAGCTGGCACCCCCAATTAAACTACCCGACTGGGTAACTGAACTTAATCTACCCGACAGGATAACCGAACTTTACCTACCCGGCAGGGTAAATAAGATTAGAATAAAAAGGGATAGGTTTAACTTGAAACACAGTACTGGTGAAGTTTTTGGATGATAGTACGTTGGGGAAGCTTGGGCATCGCATGTCTAGGAAGATATGGCTTCGACCTGGTGCATTAGGCCAAGTGGAACTGACCGAGGCTACCCTCAAATGGATCCTAACTAGTTAGACCAAGGTTTAGTACTAAGTTCAATGGGTAGGACTATTTGGAAAACTTCGAAGGCATGGTTACTTTAATAATGTCCTTGCGACTCACCATAGCCCAGAAGTTTATTCAAAGAATGCCTACTTGTTGAACCCAAAGCTAAACCTGAATCTAACACAAAGCTAAACCAGACCCTAAAATTCAACCATAATTCATCTCACAACAATTATAGGATACCCTGATTAAAAATTTAGATCAGGTGAGATGACTAAGGAATAAAAATTAATTCAAATTAAATTGGAATAAACATTAATTAAAATTAAATTTAGAATAAACATAAAGTCAAATTAAATTGGGAATACAGATTTTATTTTCAAATTTAATAAACTTAAAATTATTTTCAAATTTAATAAACTTAAAATTATTTTCTTAAAATTATTTTCAAATTTAATAAACTTAAAATTATTTTCAAAATTAATAAACTTAAAATTATTTTCCTAAAATTATTTTCAAATTTAATAAACTTAAAATTATTTTCAAAATTAATAAACTTCAAATTATTTTCTTAAAATTATTTTCAAAATTAATAAACTTAAAATTATTTTCAAAATTAATAAACTTAAAATTATTTTCTTAAAATTATTTTCAAATTTAATAAATTAAAATTATTTTCAAAATTAATAAACTTAAAATTATTAACTTAAAATTATTTTCAAAATTAATAAACTTAAAATTATTTTCAAAATTAATAAACTTAAAATTATTTTCAAAATTAATTAATTAAAATCATATTTAATAAACTTAAAATTATTTTCAAAATTAATAAACTTAAAATTATTTTCTTAAAATTATTTTCAAATTTAATAAACTTAAAATTATTTTCTTAAAATTATTTTAAAATTTTAATAAACTTAAAATTATTTTCAAAATTAATAAACTTAAAATTATTAACTTAAAATTATTTTCAAAATTAATTAACTTAAAATTATTTTCAAAATTAATAAACTTAAAATTATTTTCAAAATTAATTAACTTAAAATTATTTTCAAAATTAATAAACTTAAAATTATTTTAAAATTTAATAAACTTAAAATTATTTTCAAAATTAATTAACTTAAAATTATTTTCAAAATTAATTAACATAAAATTATTTTCAAAATTAATAAACTTAAAATTATTTTCATATTTAATAAACTTAAAATTATTTTCAAAATTAATTAACTTAAAATTATTTTCAAAATTTAATAAACTTAAAATTATTTTCAAATTCAATAAACTTAAAATTATTTTCAAAATTAATTAACTTAAAATTATTATCAAAATTATTTTCTTAAAATTATTTTCAAAATTAATTAATTAAAATCATATTTAATAAACTTAAAATTATTTTCAAAATTAATTAACTTAAAATTATTTTCAAAATTAATAAACTTAAAATTATTTTCTTAAAATTATTTTCAATAAACTTAAAATTATTTTCAAAACCTAATTAGCTTAAAATTATTTGTTAGAAATCATTAACTTAAAACCTTTTCAAAATTAATTTTAAAAAAAAACCGCGTGGCGCTTATTAGAGGCGCCTCCCACAAAAGGGAGGCGCCCTAGCAAGCGGCGGGAAAATTCCTGCCGCATCGTCTTAAGGTGCCTCGGATCAAATTGAGGCGCCTCAAACAAACCATTCAAGGCGCCTTCAACCTCGAGTTTTCCCAGAACAGAATCCTTTCTATTGCATTTTCCAGCCGCGTTCCACACGATTTCCGTGTGCAATTTCTAGCAACCAAGGCGCCTTCAACCTGGTTTTTCCTCTCCTACATCTAGCAATGCCTCCTAGGTATAATCTCAATACTTTCCAATCAATTTTTACCCAATATTTGTGTTTGTTTTGCCAATTTTTGTGTAAAATGCTTAAAAATAGGAAGCGCCGTCACGTTGATCCTACTCCAGCTAGACTTCCATCAGCAGATATCAGATTCCCTACTGTACATCTTAGGGATACCTTTGCTAGGTACACTTTTAATCCTATCAAACCTAGATACGTAAATAGGTCCTTTTTTATCCAGTTTTGCTAGCCATCTATCCAGATGATAGAGCACTATCAGCTGGACCAACTGGTTTACTGCACTGATACAGTCAATCAGGAATTATGTGCACAATTCTATCACAACCTTGAGAGGCTTCATGATAGTACGTACTCCACCAGAGTTGCTGGCATTGACATTGATCTTACTCCCACTTTGTTACGCACCACCCTAGGACTTAGGGCTTCAGAGTCTACTTTCCTATGCTACCCCAATAGGGAACTGCCATTTAGCGATCCCTACTCCCATATTACGTTAGATACTATCTATATACGTATTTCTTCGGGGAAGAGAGACCTCTGTATTTTGCCGATCTCATCTCGGGATGTCCCGAAGATGCGATCTTCACACTCATTTTTCTTGTACGCCTTGTGTCATCGATTAGATATCGAGATAGCCTTGCATATGTTCCAGAACATCATTTGTGCATCTGGGACAGTCACTACCAGAATAGTACACATGCCCTATTGTCATATTTTGACACGCTTCTTTTCGACCATAGAGGGCATAGATGTGACCAGAGGGACAGTCATCCCTCTAACCATATATGACGAGCTAGGGTCCCACAGTTGTAGACTAGCCCATGCTGAGGTCACCGCTGATGGAGTTCTAGCCTGGACAGGACGACCATAGCCAGCCGCTGCCCCTATCGCTCCAGAGGCTGAGGATATACCAGGCGAGGGAGAGGAGTGGGCTGACTTCTTAGCTAAGGATTTTTTCGCGGATCCTTCCTCGTCTGTCGGGCCATCCACCTCAGCCGGACCTTCGACCTCTGCACCACTCTCCGTCGAGGACAGACTTGCTCGACTCGAGGTCGACTCCATCCAGACACGACGGATAGTTCTCTCCCTTCGATCTGAGATGGCTACCAGATTTACCTCCCTCCGAGATGAGATACGACATCTAGGTCAGCCAGCACCCGAGCAGCCCCATGCACCACCTCCTGCTGATGACCCGCCAGCTGATGCTCCTCAAGTAGATGATCCTACTCTTTGATATGACCCTTTTATGCATTGTACTATGGACTGTTGACTATGGAAACTTACACTTCACTATCTATTTGTTTTGTTAGACCTTCTTGAAGTGATATCTACTTATTTGCATGCTTGCTAGTCAATAATTGACTTAGTTTCAAATAATCTGGGTCTACTTATTTTTAATAGCTCTAGGAAAATATTTATTTCAAAATCCTAATTTATTAGATTTTTGAAAAGTTGGACTTAGCCTAGGCTTTCCCCCTAGATATCATGTTCCCCTAGACTTAAGCCAGAGCATCTCACAAACACCTAGGTATACCTTGCTTGTGTTTGTAAAATATAGAACGGCATGAGATGCATAGGGTACATCCTGGACTCAAGAATGCATATTTCTGTGCATCAATATGAGTCTGGGCATTAAATACTTTATTAACAGTAATCCAGTCAAGTCTTCCCGTCTTAGTCAAATCTAACTGGACTAAATGACTTAACTCGACTAACCAAGTGAAAGCTGCTGTCCTCTAGGCAATCAACAAGTAGCTACAGGTTAGACAGTTGGTGAAGGAAATGGATCTATTAAGGTTAAACATGCTTGTACTTTAGGGCTCTGATACCTGACCAAATCATATTCGATAATTTGAAATTTCCTTAATTTGACTCATGCTTGGACTTAAGGACCAACTGAATAATTAACCTCAAGTTTTAGCTACTCCCTCTTTGTTCTAAATATTCACAAGTTCTTAATTTTACCCCTATTTTCAAAATTTTCTTTCAAAAATCATTTAGTTCCAAAAGTTCTCTTTGACTCATATTTTCACTCACAAATTTGAAAATGAAAAGTAGTTTTGGTATTTCTTTATTCTTTCAAAAAGAAATCAGGTTCACTTTTTTGACTCCTCCAAAAATTCAATGTTTTTAACTAAAACAGTTGCAAAAGACTTAGCTAAGTGACTTCAAATCTCTTAGCAAATACTTTAGTCAATTTTGAAGAATATTTTTCAATTGTTTAAAAGGTGTTTTCAGCATTAAGCTAAGTCAATCTCCCTTACTTATTGTGTTTCACTTAGCCTAAGATCCTTGTTTCACTTAGCTAAACAATGAAATCACTTATAAAATGCTAAGTGTTTTTGAAATTCTCTTTCTCTCTTTAGAAATCTATTGGCTATTTAATTCTCTATCTTTCTAACAAACAATTGTTTTTGGAAAATCATTGTCTATTCTACCAAAGCTAAGTATTCCATTACTTATTTTTGATATATGGCAAAGGGGGAGAGTAGCCAATTCAAAAGTAGCCAATTCAAAATTAATCGCAAAATATTATTTAAAGAGGGAGTAATACTTAAGGGGGATCTTTACAAGATCATTTTTGCTCGCCGTAAAAAAATTTTTTCTTTATGCTTGCTTTACTTGCATATCTGTTTACTTAACTTTGAATTTGAGTTGCCATAATCAAAAAGGGGGAGATTGTTGGTGCGGGAAGCATCCGACGATCAAACTCGTATTTTGATAATGGCAAAGAATTCAAAGTTAAGATGTTTAGTGATCTAGCAAATCTGTTAAGCGTTTCAGGAAAAGACCTAACTATGGTTAGGCAAGGTAAAAACCCTAGGGGGTGGTAACCCTAGGTCATAGGGGGTGGTAACCCTATGCGGAAAGTCTTGGCTGGTCGAAGGCTTCAGGCAAAAGTCCTAGGGGGTGGTAACCCTACGTGGAAAGTCCTGGTGTCGCGAACCAGGTGAAAGACTGGACTAGCCGGGAAGTAGATGTCCAGCAGAAAGTCCAGAAGCTTCGAGTGCTGAGCAAAAGTCCAGTCGATTTGGAGGATCGCATTGGAAGCAGGTAAATCTCCTGAGTGGAGTAGGTGAGGACGTGTTCCCCGCAGAGGGAACAGTAGGTGTCGGGTCAACCTAGGGTTTCGGTTGGAAACCCAAAGTCAGACTCGGACAGTCCGGAGACTGTCAAACTTTCCCTTTTATACTATCACTTATGTGTTATGAGCTAACTTTGTATTGCAGGGTATTTTTGTGTTTAACATATCTTGTAGGGACCAAAGTGTAAAATTAGCCTCGGATGAACAGCACCGAGGCGCCTCCATGGAGCTTGGAGGTGCCTCGGGTGCAAAACCTGAGCTGGCTGCGAAGCAAGCTTGGAGGCGCCTTGAAGGAAGCCAAGGCGCCTTGGACATCTTGATGAAGGCGCCTTGGAGAGGCTGAAGGTACCTTGAACAAGTTGATGAAGGCGCCTTGAATCTCTCTACGACCAGCTGCTAACGACACGATCCCGAACTGCTATGACAACCACCCGACGACCTGGAGCTCCGAAACTTCAGTTTTTCTCACTGTCGTCGGTATAATTCAATTGTTTATTGTTAGCTATTGTACTTCATCTTGTAATCATTTTTATCGAACTTATAGTTGTTGCCCACACAAAGCGATCAAGGATCACGGGCCTTCGAGTAGGAGTCGATCTAGGCTCTGAACGAAGTAAAATCCCCTGCGTCTTTCTGTGTGATTGTTCTCTGTTTATTCCGCTGCTTTAACTCTTACGCCTTTACGATTCCGATAATCGAAACAAAATAGCCGCGTGCGCTATTCACCCCCCTTCTAGCGCTTCTCGATCCAACAGGAGGATCGTTGCCCACACGACATCCAAGGCGAGGCGAGGAATACGGTAGAAGATCTCGAGGTCATTAGCATACAAAGAGAAGGTATAATTAGCAATTGTTTTCCGCATCATGCTAGTTATTTCTTTTTGTAAGAATTCCAAACACAAGAGGCATTAGATCTATTTTTTGAATTTATTTTTCGAGTTTATATTTTCTTCTTTTTTGAATTTGTGATTAGATTGTTCTTTTTGGTTAACCTAGAGTTATTTAAGGAAATTAAATATTAGCTATCCTTAAAAGGCTTTGTCTAGGCGGTGGTGGTTGTGATAACTAGAATTTGATAACAAATGGTATTCCAGCCTTTTATGTCCTTTACAATTCAGGAATTTGAATCTGAAAATTAGTAACTCAATTGACAGAATCTTGAGACAATAAGTTGCAGGAAACTGTGAGATGGTTCAATACAATTCAAGTTATTAGTATGCAACAGATTTCAATTCTGTTGAACTGGTGTATCAACTGAAGTTTGAAACCATGAACTTTTAGAAGCTGCAAACCCTTGAATCCCTGCTGAATTCAATTGCTGAACTTGGCTTTTGAATTGTGAAATGTAGAGAATCTTGCTTGTTAAAATCTGAATTAGACTTCTGTAAGAAGATGTTGTCTGTTCATTTCATCAAATCTTTACATGAATTTGAATTCCGGAAGTGTTATTGATGAAGATTTTACTAAGCTTTCTCTGCTGTAACACAGAAGGATTGAGGAAGAATTGGAATGCTAATATTAAGAAATTATGGAATGCTTGCTGAACTTTGTATCAAAAGTGTATCAAAATATTAGAAGCAACATCTTAACAAGGAAAAAACTCGAGTTAAGTCCTATATGATGTAGAACAAATGGTATTCCAGCCTTTTATGTCCTTTACAATTCAGGAATTTGAATCTGAAAATTAGTAACTCAATTGACAGAATCTTGAGACAATAAGTTGCAGGAAACTGTGAGATGGTTCAATACAATTCAAGTTATTAGTATGCAACAGATTTCAATTCTGTTGAACTGGTGTATCAACTGAAGTTTGAAACCATGAACTTTTAGAAGCTGCAAACCCTTGAATCCCTGCTGAATTCAATTGCTGAACTTGGCTTTTGAATTGTGAAATGTAGAGAATCTTGCTTGTTAAAATCTGAATTAGACTTCTGTAAGAAGATGTTGTCTGTTCATTTCATCAAATCTTTACATGAATTTGAATTCCGGAAGTGTTATTGATGAAGATTTTACTAAGCTTTCTCTGCTGTAACACAGAAGGATTGAGGAAGAATTGGAAGAAGGTGCTGGAAATACTCAAAACAGTGAGGGAAAGTGCAGAATTTTGCAGGGAAATGGAAGCAATGCACATTCAAATTGTGCAATCTGTGAGATTGCAGAAAATAGAGAAGAAGTTTCAAGCAACAGATTTAAGAAATGCAATTCGACTCTTGGAACTGTAATGCTGACCATTTCATTCAAGAAGAGTTCTAGATTGGAATAGAAGTTATGGGAAAGGAAAGATTAAATTGGACATATTCGGATTTCTGAATTTGGAATTGCTGGAAGAAGTTTGTATCAACAAGTATTGAAATGTGTACTTGATATTCATCTCGAGTTTAGAAGTCACTACACATCTGCTAGAATTGAGAAATTAGAGGAATGGTTGTCATTGGTGAGCTATTGGAGAAACTGAAGCAAGGTAGATTTTGAAACAAATCAGGAAATGGAACTCAAGTTACTGCTTAAGCTACAGTCAGAAACAGTTTTGCAGCAAGATTCTTTGAAATTTTAAATGATGAAACTCAATTCATGTTATCTCTGAAATTGGAATTAAAAATTCAAAAACTAGCATCAATCTTGAAATTCTTTGGTCAGAATCTGATTCTCAGAATTTGGCAGCTTAATTTCTTGAACTGGAGTCTGAATATGAAATCTGAACCCTTTGAATTTTGGAAGCTGCAGCTTTTCGAATGGCTACTGAATTCTGAATAGGATTCCATCAACTAGTGTTTGGATCAATGAAGTTGTATTTACATCTACACACATGGACTGTGCCAATTTTAAATGCTGATTTTAGCAAACTGTGCAGATTTCTATCTGGAAGTTGCTAAGCTTGGGTTTATTGAATTAATTTTGATTTGTTGTGGAAGAGATCTCGGCTATGAGATAGCTGAAATTAACTCTTGTGTAAGCAATGAGCAAGGTTGCAGTAAATTGTAAAAGGGAAGATAAGCAATATGCAGAACTCATAGTTGAAACAGAAATGAAATGCAAGCTCTCAATTTATTGAGAAATTTAGTGCAAATCCTGCATTCTATATAACAAATGATTTCTCATCTCATTCAATGCCTTCGTCAAACTGGATTTTACAGAATCTTGAAGAATTAAGTTGCTTTAAACAACAAACAAAACTGGAAATCAGAATTCAGTTTAGATTGCTATCAAGTGTATGTACCAAAACAGTGTTATCTGTTGCAGAAATCAGTTTCAAGTTTCAGAATATGCACTGCCAAATGACAATCTGCAGTGCTCTGAAATCTAATTGCAGAAGTTTGTAGCAAGATTTGGATTTTGTGTTTTCAATTGATTCTGAGTTTCAGAATTTTCGAGCTCAAATGTAACAATTGTTGATCCATTGCTTATGTGCAAGTGTGCTATGCCCAAAATTTGTAACTGGAAGTTTCTGAATTGGATCGAGTTTTTACTGTTGCTTGATCAGTTAAATGCTCAAGTATGATCTGAATTTTGTAAGATGAATCTTTATAGTTTGAGTTGAATTAAAGAGTGGTTGTAAGGAAGTCCGATGGAAGCTGGAAATTTCAGTAACTATAAAGCTGGAATTAAGTGTAGTTATTTGTGGAAAATTTAGTATCAATGGTGTACCAAAATCTCATCAGCAGCTTCCAATTGGTGAGGAACTAAGTGAAGATTGTATATTTTTCAGCAACAAATGAAGTGTATTTATTTCTAGGTCTTCTACAATATGGATGTACTGACTTGTGATTTCTGAAACTCTGAAAATTCTGAAAATGTATCTGCTGGAAATCGCTGTATGCCAATTCTGGGATTTGATTCAAGATCTGTCAATTCCAGAAACTTGAATTCTGAATTGTGATTTTTAAAATCAAAGCTGAGTAATTCAAGCTGGTAGTTTTAGTTCTAGAGCAAACCAGATTGATGAATTCAAGTGTAGTCTTGTTACGTGCAGGAATTGAAACTGTAATAGAATTGAAAGGCTGTTGGAATTAAGATTCACATTGTTACTGCATGAACTTCTGAAGTAATTTTCTGAGTGTTTTCGAATTCGAATCTAATTTCCTTGTCCAGATTTCTGGAACTCTGGAACTTGTGTTGCCTTTGCTGAATTTGTATTTTTAAGTTCCGATTTGTGGGCAATCAAATTCAAGGACTGAATTAGCTAACATGAGCTGTAAGTGAATGTGTCAATTTAGGCATAATGCATGTTCTGATTTCTTGTGTGTCAAATAGAGATGATGTTTGCAAGCTATAGGGGGCTCCTATATTGGTAAAGACTTGAGAAAAGCCTTTATTATCTCATTGACGAGTAGCATTCCTCTTCATTCAAGTTGTCCACAGAGAAAAAAAAAATGCTGAATCTGAGTTTTCAGAAATTGCTGAACAGCTTGGAGTAGGATTTTCTGGCTATTGTAGAATTCAGTTTGATACTTCATCTATGGAATTCTTGGTGCACTTTGATTTCTCTATTTGAAGGAAGGATTTAGTCCACTCAAGTATTTTCTATTTATGTATGGCTATTCCTGGATTCTGAAAGAAAAAAAATGGTGAAGAAGTTTTGAAATGGTGTCTCAATTCTTTTCATATCTGTCTAAACTATTTTGAATAGAACTTTGAAAGTATGATAAGGTTTGTTTGGACACTGTGAACTGTTTGAGCAAGTTCAACGCAGCTACTGGTACATTCTTGTTGGAATGAAATAACAGGAATTGAGAGGTTGATTGCCCAAAATTCTTGATGCTGATTCTGAACAACAATAATCAGAATTCTGGAGCAGTTGCTGGAAGCTGAATTCTGATTTTGAAAAGCAATTTCCTGGTTTGCCAAGATTAAATTTCAGAATTGCGAAGCTGTTTGGAACTGATCATTGTAAAGAAGGACTGGGATTTAAATTGGTGAATACAATTTCATTTAAGAAGCATATACAACAGAAGGAAGTCAATTGTGCCAACATTCAGAAATTTTGAGCTGTATTCTAGAGTTTTGAAGCTGAATTTGTTATTACCAATACAGTCTTGAAATGTTGGTTGAATGCTTGATGAGTTAGAGTACCAATGAAGAAGAAAAAGTAGCACAGAGGTTGAGGAAACAAGTGACAGAAACTCCAGTGAATCCAGAATCTATAAGCTCCAAATAAGTGATAGGCTGAAAGGCTGAAAACTGCATAATGAATAAAATTATTTAGAGCAGAATTTAGATACACTGGTAGCTGTGGAAATCTGATCACAATGGACTTTAATGGGGAATTCAATTGGTGGTAATTATTTCATCAACAAAACACTTGAATGGAGCATCATTCACTTTGAAAAGTTGAACAAAAGGGCAGCATTTGGTATTTTAAACAGTGGGGTAAATGCTGGAAACAAATTCAGCTAGTGTGGAAACAGTGGAGTATCAAAAACTAAGAAACAATTTCAAGAAAAGGAAGGATATGATGAAGATTGGTGATGTGAAGGAACAAATGGGTTGATGCAACAGTGTGAATTCTGCACTCATAGAGCTTGACAGAATATTATAGTTGCTGAAATTTCAATGGAACACTTTAATAAGCCTGGAATTTGCATAGTTGATGAAGGCTGTAAAATCAAGAGCTGTTAGTGACAGAATAAGGCTTCCTGTAGAAAATTGAAGGTATCAAAATTGTGCCGGAATTCAAATGAAGCTTTCTGCATCATCTGATTTTACAGGGCTCTAATCACTTTAATGCTTAATGAGACTACTGATTGAGCTGAAATTTTCATATTGCAAGCAGGAATTGTTTCAACTCTGGTTGCTGAATTAAGTCAAACTTGTTTGGTTTGTTGAAGTAAAGCAGTGAGGTTGTGAAACTGAAGTTACAGGAATGCAATTTATTTACACTAGAACTTGTGGTATTTCAATTCAGTAGATCCTGCTTATTGAAATCTGATTTCAGGAATTTATGAAGTGCAGTAATGTAATGGTTCAAACATTTAAAACCAATTGCTGATCAGAAACATTTAGGAGTTGCTGATTTCAGATGTTGCTAGAGAGCTTTGCCACAGCAGGTTATAATTCAAAGGTTGATGAATGGTATAGTTATAAACTTTGTTTTGGTTCTTTACTTATGCAATATGGATGCAATCATTGAATATGTTCAGAAAACAAATGCCAACTGCAGTAAATCAGAAATTGAATTAGTGTGTTTGGTTACTGAATTCTACAAGAATTGGTCATTGCTACCTTACCTTGCTGCAAGAAGAGTTCCAGAAAGTTTCAGAAAACAACAAGATAAAATATATTGCAGCATTACTTCTATCACCCACTATTCTGTAGCAGATTGTAACCTCTGTAAATTGCAGCATTTAGTGGAAGCTAAATTTCTGAAAAACAGAATCTGCAACAGCTGTAGAAAACAGAGAAGAGTAACTCATCTCTTGTACCAAACTCTTTGAAGTGGCTCTTAATTCATTGAGAAATTCAATTAGAACTTCGTTACCTTCAGAAATAAATGGTGTTTCAATACTACATTGTTTCCTACAATCGGATGAAATTGATTTGTGATTTTTGAAACACTCAAGTTGTTAAAATGTAGCTGCTGGAATTGTTTGAAAATAAAAAAAAACTGCTGTTTGGGAATTAAGTTGACGATATCTAAACTACACAAATTAAGATCATTTCTTGTAAATGAAGAAGAGCTACCCAAATCTGTGCAAACAGTGAAGAAACAGTGATGAAATTCAGAAATGAAAAGTTGAGTCTGTTTAGAGATCAAAGCTGTTCGGATTCTGAATTTCTGAAATATAGATGGTTGAAATGGCTGCAGTTCTGGAATGCAGAATGCAGTTTTGCAGAAATTTCAGGAGCTGGAATATGTCATCTAGAAATCAAAACTGGAACTGAATTTATCAAACTGATTTCATGGATTCGGTTGCTGAAGTTGTAGTTGCTAGAAGCTGAGAATTATGGAATGTTAACAAACTGAAGTGCTGGAGATGAATCTATTTGAAACTGATGTATGTTGTCAAATAGTTGTTGTGCAGAAATTAAAAGGATGTTGCAACATGTGATTTTGCTAAGATAGATGAAATTAATGTATCAACTGTTTTGTGCCAACTGCTGAAATTGATTCTAAACAGTATTGTTTTGATTTAAATTATGGGTTTTTGAGAAGCTGGAAATCTCTGAGTTCATAACCTATACTGCTATGGAATGTGCAATAATTCTAAAGATCTTTTCTGGAATTTTACAGAATGTGCAGATTTGAAATCTTAAATTGGTGTACCAGTTGTGTACCAAATTATGTTACAAGCATTTGGCCTATAAAACTGTAGTGAAGCATTTGGTCGTCCATTTAATTTTCTTAAAATCTGCTATGAGTTAGACATGCATGAACAATGAAAGAGATTTTTGGATTTGTCCAGTTCTATTGCAGTAGATAAATTTTTCAGCAGAATGTTTGTTATTGCTGTGGAAGAAATGTGGAATTCAGTGGCAGTGTAATCCAGAAAGTTCATACATGTTTTTGATTTCCACAATTGACAACTAAGATGCAGAGAAATTGCAAGTGATGTAAAGTTGTTTGTGCCAAGTTTTCTTTTGCAAACTTCAGGACAGTAAAAGATTAAGTGAGCAGGATTCTAAAATTTAGACAGTAAAAGAAAAATTTGGCACACCTCTTTTCCTCTTCCAAAATCCTATAGAAATGCCAAATTACAGAAATATGCATTTACTGAATTTCTTTACTCACTGCACCAGTAGGGAATTGAATTCTGCTGCAAGGTTGAAAACTGAACTTGGAAATGTAGAAATTTTTGAGATTTATTCAGCACTGCACCAGTAGGGAATTGAATTCACTTTGTTCCTCATAAATTTCAGTAATGCCATTTTGTTATTCTGTTAACTGTGCGTAACTGTGCTTCTGCTGTTTGTTTCCAAGATTAACTCTTCATGATTCCAACTAGGTCCTGGTTCAAGAATTGAACTACAGATTGCAGAATTTGATTTGTGAAGTGGTTGGTCTTTGACTGTTATTAGATTTTCTACCGTTTTCAAGTCTCTAATGTGCAAACCTTTGAGGATGCAAGAAATCAGAATTCTGATATTTAATCTAGACTCTGGATTTTGGAAAACACTCTGCTTCAGTGCCAAAGAAATCTGCACGTTTGTGAAGAATGGCAGAGTTGAGTGTCACACAAAGAAATATACTTGGATTCAATTTGGCTCTGTTATGAGGATGTTGGAACTTAATTATAGAGGTTATTTAAGATGGAATGGGCAACAACCATAGATATTGTGATTTCTGCACAATATGTATATGCAAGTGCTGTAATGATCTGTATAGTTTATGCTGGAATTTTTAGTCTTCGACAGCTGTAATGATCTGTGTGGTTGCAGGTGCTCCTGCTAGAATTGAGGTTTTAAATCAAATGGTTTGGTTACTTTAGTTCCAGAAGAATAGGAACAGAAAAGAAAAGGGAACATGCAGCAGAGAAAGAATTGAAGTGGTTACTTGAGTTCCACTGAACACAAAAGGGAACAGTGGTTAAAAAAATATCAAGTAGTGGATAACATGTTGTACTTTATTGCCCGAGACGGCCAAATTTTAAGTGTGGGGGAAGGGAATTATTCTTCACGATTTGAGATTATTTTTTAGCTTCCAAATTGCTGAAATTGAAGTGGAAAAACAGTGAAAGAAAGAGAAATTTTTTTGAAAATTGGCACATTCAAGAGAGTATCAAAAGGGAGACAATGTATCAAGATTCTATGTTGGCATTCAAATTGAATGGGAGGGTAGCTTGATACTTTGAATTGGTTAAAACAAATGGTATAGAACTCTTTTTACATCAAAATGGTCAACTCATCAAATATATTCCTCCAATACTCTCATCTCCTCATTTTCTTCATTAATGTCTTTTCTTTTGCCTATTTCATCCACTTCTATTGTTCTTCTTGCTTTCATTTTAATTCTTTTTGATGAAATCCTTTTTGATTCATGTATGCTATGTTTATAGTGGTGGAGAATTAGAATATAAGCAAGCTTATGGTAGTAAAATGTTGTGAGTGACATTGAGTGAGCTCCACTAATACATGATTTGAGTGTGAGAGCTAGAATAGGTAAATTCCTTGTGAGATGCAACTTGCTTAATTTTTCAATTGGATTGAAACTACCATACCTACTGATTATTGTTTGGATTGTATTCATGATTGTTGGTGATCTTTAGATGGTCTTAGTTAAATTCTTTTTACTATCTTTCAGATATTGCTAGGGAATTTTCTATGGAGATGATTTTGAGTTTTCTTTACTTTCACGGGACGTTCAAGACTAAGTGAGGGGGATTTGATAACCATGATTTCATTGCATTATTTTGATTCATATATGCATGGTTTGATGTTGATTTTATACGTTTAAATCATGGTTACATCATATTTTGTGCATTGTATCTATTTTGGACCTAATTGCAAATTATTATATTTTTGTGTTATTTGATGCTAATATTTGATTCTTATTTTGTAGGCATCAAAGGATCTTAGATTTGGATCTATTTGGACCGAAATTGGGCTCGAATCGGAGTTCAAACGAGAAGATCAAGCTTTGAAGCATTATGGGCCGTTTATCAAGAATAGGAAAGATCTGAACCATCCGTTAAAGATCTGGCCGATCCAACCTAATGAGGAGCAGATCTGAGCCATTGATGAAGATCCAAAAGTTTTGATCCAGATATGAGTTCATCTAGCCATTGATCTAGCCCGAATTAATCTGGACCGTTCATTGAAGACAGGGAAGATCTGGGCCATCCAGTGATGATCTGGTCGATCCGACTTAAGGGAGAGTAGATCCAGACTCTAGAGGAAGATCAGTACCTTCAGATTGGATTTTGGGCAAACTTTCACCATTGATTTAGCTCCAAATCAATCCCAGCCGTCCGATTAGATCCAAATCTGATTCAAAAGAGAAGCTACAGTGCTACAGTGCCTTCGTTGATTCTCCACAGCGTTGTTCTTCGCGTCCCGCGGCATTCTCCGAGATTCCGACCCCATCTCGAATTCTAGATCAATTTCCGGCAACTTCATCGACGACGACATTCTTAGTGATTGCGACCAGCTTCCGGCCATCTGAGCTCGCTCAAAGGTGGTCCTGCGGCGAGAATTCTGCTCCGCAAACCTCTGCTTCTGCCGCTATCGATTTTGAGGTGTTCCTCCAATCGATGGTTCCGTTTTCCATCCGAGAGCATTGGCGGCGTTCCTCCACTGCTTCTGGACCATTCCCGACGACAATCCATCCACCATCAACTCCATTTCAGATCTGAGGTTGCAATCGCAGATTTGCAGATTTCCTGAGGTTGGCAGCATCGATTTTCATCAGATTCGTTTGGAGTGGTCTCCGATGATACTGGTGAAGGCTGAGCTGAGTTTAGTTACTGAGGTTGTCTTCCCCGATTACAGTTGGAGTGTTCTCTGCTGTTTCCTTGTGTGACGGCAAGGAGAAGTTGTCGTGAGAAGAGATTTAGTGTTGAGATGGTTTAGGGTTTAACTTTTGCATTCTTTTTACTATTGATAGATTTACATTTCAGTTTATTATATTTTGATTCAGTAATCATAGTTCTTTAGATTAATTGTTTTAATACAAGTGCATTGGGTAATTTAGTTTCAATAGAGTTTGAAATTGTTCTTAATTCTGCTTTAGCTTAATTGTAGCACTGTTGAGTGGTTTAGTTTCGGTAGTTAAGATTGTAATTGTCACTTAAGATTAGGTTTCATTATTGTCTAGCTATTTCATACCTTAGTTTTAGTGTGTTGTTGATGAAATTCATTACGTAGTGTGACAATGCGTATTGGACTAATCGGTGACACCTAGTTAGGTTTACTTTATGCATTAGATTAGTTCTTATTTTCTGTTCTTTAATTTTGTTAGATTTAGATTCAAGCTTAAACCCCCATTTACATATTAAAAATCCCAAAAATAGGAATAAAATACAATCCTAGATTACATCCTACCATTGGTTCCTCAAGAGATCGATCCTGGGCTCGTTACTACAATGTTATTGTAAAATTAAGGGGTTCAGTGGAAAATACATTTGTACAATTTGATTAGCGGATGTGACAGATTCTAGTTATCAAATTTTGGCGTCGTTGCCGGGGATCGATCTAGTTATCACAACCACCATAATTTCTTAATATTAGCATTCCAATTCTTCCTCAATCCTTCTGTGTTACAGCAGAGAAAGCTTAGTAAAATCTTCATCAATAACACTTCCGGAATTCAAATTCATGTAAAGATTTGATGAAATGAACAGACAACATCTTCTTACAGAAGTCTAATTCAAATTTCTTACAGAATTCAGTGATCATAACATTTTTATTTCATTTTAGTTCTTTTTCTTACTGTTTTATAGCTTAGACAGATTTCTTTTAATGTTCGTTATATTTTTATGCAAGTAGTTAGCATTTCTTTCCTTTTTGAAGCTTAGTTTAAGTTTTATTTGTGTTTGGTTAATTGTTTAGTGTTTAAGTGAAATATTAAATTGTTAATTTGATAAGCCTATTTGTGATATTTAATATAGATTTTAGGCATTATCAAATTTTGGCGCCGTTGCCGGGGACTGTAATATGCAATGTTTAGTAATTTTAGGATTGTTGTTTTGATTGCTTTCATGATTATATATTCATGTGTTGATTTTATTTGTTCCTGAGTCTTCTGATTTTATTTTCTAGTGTTTCAGTGTAAGAACAGGACATTTATGTGACCATGGATCCATATCAGTATTTTGGAGATTGGAGGGAAAGTTATCAGCCTCAGACTCCATTCTATCAGTCCTACCTACCTATGGAGCAACGGAATAGGTATGAGGATGCACAAGAACAAATTGAAGAATCAATGTGGAAATGCAATGAAGTTATGCAACAACTGAGAGAACATCAAGAGAAACAATTTGCAAGGATACAGAATATACAAAGTCAGTTAGATCAGATAGCATCATCTATTAATCAGTTACAAGCACAAAGAGTCAGTGAAGAGGTGGATTGTGGAGATCTTGTCAGGCCTGACACTACTTCCATTTCTTCACAACAATTTTCTAGTTTTATTTGTGATGATGTAGTTGTTCAAATTTTTTATTCTACTGATAGTGCTGCTTTAGATGTTGTTGAAGATGCAGGTATTGTTGCAGAAGATGATATAAGTGTAGGGGAATGCTTACTGGAAGCATTACCTCAAGGATCACCTGACTTTGATGATGATGAAGAGGATGTAAGTGTAGGGACTTGTGCTATAGAGCCAAGCACCCAAGAATCACTACATGAAGTTGAACATTCGCCAGAACTGGAGTCTGAGCATTTATTTGAGGAAAAAGAGGTAACAATCACCACTCCAGGTACTTCCCAAGATGACAAGGTGAGTATTATGTGTAATTTTTCAGAGAATTTTATAGAGGTACCATTTATTGATTTTATTAGATGTGAATCATTTCTTGAAATATCTTTTACTCACACTAATTTTCTCCTATTTTCTTTTTATCCCACATGTGTGTGGGAGGTGTTTCCTTTTATTAATGTGGTAGGAGAAATTAAGCTTCCGGAGTGGGTGCTTAAACTGAACCGACTTAGACCTCCGGAGAGAATTTTGAAGGGAAAAAGGATTAATAAGAAGAATTTAAGTGGAACCATGATTACTCCACTTCCGGGGTGGCTTCTTTTGTTAGATCTTCTTCAACCACCGGGAATTAAAGGGGAGTTAGTTCTAATTTTGTTTTCTTTTGCATTTTAATTCATGCTTTGAGTTTAGTTTTTCTTTAATTAATTTGTTATACATTTCTTTGGTTTCATACTTTGCATTTGCACTTTGTTTTTACATTTTGCATTTTATTTTGCATTTTACTTTCATACTTTGCAATTTGTTAGTATACATAGCATGTCATTTGAATAAAATTCTTTATGAAATTTTTCTAGTAATATTTTTAAGATGGTAAAAGTTTCTTAAATTTGATCATCAATTTTAGGTCACTTGGCATGATTGGATGTTTTTCTTACATGGTATTGGTTAAAATGGTAGTGAATTCCAATTTGATTGATGAAGCTAGATTGCATGTAAATACCTAGTGAGGTCCACTTTAAGCCTATACACTATTATTTTCTCTTGTGTGGCATGCACTCATAGCAATTGAAACTCTAGAACTTGCTTAGTTTCTTATCAAAGTCACAATAACATATGTATGCATGAAAATGAAGGATATTTGTCATTCTTGTTCCATCATAATTTCTAATTTCTTCTTCCACAATTTTCTTGAAACATTCTCATCAAGCATCTAATTCTTAATCACTTTGTGTTGCTTTCATTTCATTGGGAGTTTTGGTTGAATTCTTGATGAGTTTGATTGATTTGATGGACAAAAGTTTAAGTGTGGGGGAGGTTTGGTCTTTGATTGGGTTCTTTTGTTGATGGAGAAGTGAATTCTGCAGGAAGAGAGGAAGTTCATTTGATTAAGTTGGTTGTGTCATTGTTTCAATAATTGGTACATTTGTTTGTGAGAAGAAGTATTGTGAACAGCTTTGGGAATCTAATTGGGTTATGACAGCTTGTGGAGAATTCTGAAAATTTGCAGGAATTGAAGTTGAAGCTGAAATTCTGTATCAGAATTGTATTAGAATTTAGAATGCAATGTCCAATGAGGGAAACTTCATTTAATTTTAAGAATTTGTTGAACAAGAATGGTATGCTTATCTTTCATGGTATCTGCTGTGTTTCCAAAAAAGGTTTCTGAAATTCAGTCCAGCAACTGTAAATTGAGATGCAGCAATTCTTAATCAGATCAGAATCCGATTCTTTAAATTTGAAAACCTCACTTCCTTGCTGTCTCTAGACTCAATTCCCGGAACTGTTTAAAATGTTCAAGAGAGGGAAAGTGCTGATACTTAACATGGCAAATATTCTGCTGAAAACCCTTGGAATTTTGGATGCTGCAGCTTTTCAAATGCCTGCTAAATTCTGAATCAAATTCCAGCAACTAGTGTTTGGATCAATGAAGTCTGAATTTACTTCAACACACATGGACTGTGCCAATTTTAAATGCAGATTTCTATTTGAAAGTTGCTGAGCTTGAGTTAATTGAATTAATATTGATTTGCTGTGGAAGAGATCTAGGTTGTGAGATAGCTGAATTTCAGATTTGTAATTAACTTTGTCAAGCTAGAGTGAATGGAATTTATAGAAATGTCATTGGAAAATTGTAATGAAGAAGTTGAATTTGGAAGAAAGTTATCAGTAGCTTTGAATGAAGCTGAAATGTGGCAAATTAGTGGGTATTACAACATTATCGGAGAACCTGAATTTTGGAATTAGAATCCTGAGATTGATTTCCAAAGTTGTACAATGTTGTTGACAGCAGTGCTTTCAGGGATTTCTGAAACTGTGAAATCCTATAATTTTGTACTACTTTTTTTTTAAATATGATTGCTTTGTTGAATTTCTGTTGCCTTGAGAGTTCAATTGAACTGAACTATCAACTTGAAAGCTTTCGAGTATGAACTGAATTTTGTTACTGAATTTTTAAGCTGCTGAATTTTTAAGCTGTAGTTGTTGCTTTCAATTGCTTTGTCCTGATTTCTGAAAATGCTGAAACTGAGACATCATGAATCTAAATTCTTTAACTACAAATCTTGTGGAAGCCAAACTCCATTGAATTCTTGCTGAATTAGATTGGAAATGTAAAAATCTGTGGAGTACTATTTCTTTGATGCCAAATTCACATTTTGGCCCTGAGTATAAGTAGATAGAAATCAAAAGAAGATGTTTGCTGCAAGAACACAGAAATGCAGAATACAGAAACACAAATTGATTGATGTCAAACTTTGTTCCCTTGTTTACATTGTATTCTTCAAGCTGAAGTTACTCTAGTATTCATTGCTGATACTTAATTCAGCATGTTGAGTTGCTTGTATGTTTGGAATCTAGAGAAATTGGTCATTGCAGAAACAGAGAAGGATTTTTCATGCTAATTCTGGACAGCAAGCAAGATCACTAATGCATGGTGAATGAGAAATGAAAAATTCAGAATTATCCTCAGTTTTGTTTTCATTTCTGATTTTCATATTGATACAATACATGGGTTCTTAAATCAGTGAGTTGTAATACTTAAGAAAGAATTCAAATGGATTTACTTTCGGAGGAAGGATTGAATTAGAGTGGATAAAAGGCATGATTTTTGAAACTGTTTTGTAACAACTGTTGAAATTGATGCTGATCAGGAAGCTGTTGCACATTTATGGCCGAGTGGTATTGAATGTTTGTGGGAAAAGCAAGAGAAGAAAAGGTTTTGATTGCTGAAACTAAAATTGCCTTAATTCATGAAACTGGAAGTGTTAAACTGATTTGCTGAACTTTTGTTTGTTTAGAATCTGATTTATGAAACTAGTTTCTGAACCTTATTGTTAAACTGATGAAATGCAGTAAAGAACCAAGGATGAACGGAGTTTAAGAACCGGTACCAAGATGTAAAGCATAGCTAGTGTGGATTCTGCATATCTGCAATTTCAGTTGGCAACAGACATCAATTCCTTGGATTGAATATCAGGAACACCACAGAAATCTGCACACTTTGATTCTAGTTTCTGCAGATTTCTGATAAGCAAAAAGTCTGGAAAATGGTTATTATTGCCAGGGTGTGCCAATCTCTAGCCGCAAGTTCTGAAATCTGCTGTGGAATTTGAGAGAGAACTGGAATTTGAGTTATGTAATGCAGGAAGTTTTTCCTCTGTCCAAATTTTTGATAGAAGTTATAATGTTCAGAAATTGAGAATTAAATATCAGAGTTTTAGGGATTTTGTGATCTTATCAAGTAGCTGAAACTTAAGAAGATTTAGCATATTCTTTTAGTTGAACTCAAGTTGGTCTAGAAAATTCTTAAACCGGAGCTAATGATGTTGATTCCAAAAGGCCAAGTGAGTTATTCCTGTGTAACAAATCCTTCCATCTGAAGTTATATCCTTTACAGTACTAGAAGTTCATCAAGACTTTTCTGGAATTGGAGTCTGAAGTTTAATCTGAGAATCCAGATTGCAGTCTTGTTGAATCTGATAGGTTTTTCAAGAACCTGCAGAAATGGTTTCAGTATGAAATGCTATTTTTTTATTGAAGAGCAAATCAGTTGAATAGACTATTAACAAATGGTTTCAGTTTATGATTGAAACTAAGGTTAAGTGATGAATCTTGAAACTAAATGCTGCAATTATTTCTGTATTGTAACTCAGTTTCAAATGTTGCTGTTAAGGGAGTATGAGCAATGATCTAATTATTTCCACTTGTTAAATTCTGAATTGCCACGGTTGATGTATTATGAATGCAAGCTCATGAAGCAAAGTGGATGTTTTAACAGCAACTTACATATTTGGTAAATGTTGTTTGCTATATTTCTGAACTCTAGATGGTGAGTTATTTGCATCTTCTTTTGAGTATCTTGGTGATCTCATGATGTATTCTATTGTCCGAGACGGACAAGATATTAAGTGTGGGGGAGGGAGCTATTTTCCATTAGCTAATGTGAGTTTGTTTTTGTTTCAAATTGCTGAAATTGAAGTGGAAAACAGTGTAAAGGAAAATTTTTGTTGGCAAATCAAGAGTATCAAGTGTGAAGGAAGAGTATCAAGATTTTCGGTTTGCTATCAAATTGAAGGGGAGGTTAGCTTGATACTTTGAATTGGTTAAAACAAATGGTATACAACTCTTTTTACATCAAATGGTCAACTCATCAAGTATATTCCTCCAATACTCTCATTTACTTCATTAATACCTTTTCTTTTGCTACTACATTCATGTCACTTGTTCTTTTTGCTTTCATCTCAATTCTTGTTGATAAATCCTTTTGATTCATGTATGCTATGTTTTATAGTGGTGGAGAAGTAGAATATAAGCAAGCTTATGGTAGTGAAATGTTGTGAGTTGCATTGAGTGAGCTCCACTTATACACATGCTTGAGTGTGAGAGATAGATTAGGTAAATCCTTTGTGAGATTGCATCTTGCTTTATTTTTCATTTGGATTGAAACTACCATACCTACTGATTATTGTTTGGATTGTATTCATGATTGTTTGTGATCTTTAGATGGTCTTAGTTAAATTCTTTTTACTATCATTTAGATATTGCTAGGGAATTTGCTATGAAGATGATTTTGAGTTTTCTTTACTTTCACGGGACGTTCACGACTAAGTGTGGGGGATTTGATAACCATGATTTTACTGCATTATTTTTATTCATATATGCATGGTTTTGAGGTTGATTTTATAAGTAAATCATAGTTACATCACATTTTGTCCATAGTATGTATTTTTGGACTTAATTGCAAATTATATTATTTTTTGTGTTATTTGATGCTAATATTTGATTCTTATTTTGTAGGCATCAAAGGATCGTGAATTTGGATCTATTTGGACCGAAATTGGGCTCGAATCGGAATTCAAACGAGAATATCAAGCTTTGAAGCATTATGGGCCGTTTATCAAGAATAGGAGAGATCTGTACCATCCGTTGAATATCTGGCTGATCCAACCTAATGGGGAGCAGATCTGAGCCATTGATGAAGATCCAGAAGTTTTGATCCAGATCTGAGTTCATCTAGCCATTGATCAAGGTGAATTAATCTGGGCCGTTCAATGAAGACTAGGCCGATCTGGGCCATCCAGTGATGATCTGATCGATCTGACCTACGGGAGAGTAGATCCAGACCTTAGATCCACATCAGTACCTTCGGATCAGATTTTGGATGACTTTTTACCATTGATTTAGCCTAGAATCAATCTCAGCCGTCGGTTCAAATATGAGATCTGTTTAAATGAGAAGCTACAGTGCTTTGTGTTCTTCGTCGATTCCTCCACGCACAGTAGCTTCGTCCCCGCGCGGTTTTCTTCGGATTTCGGCCCCTTTCTCTTCTCCGATCATTCTCCTGAGCTTCAACCTCGGTGAAGGACGTCCCAGCAGCTTCATCCCGATTCTCTGGAACCGATTTGGGTGTTCCCTCCGGCGCAATCTCCATTTCTTCGATACCTCTGTTCACCTCAGATTTGGAGGTGTTCTTCGAAATCTGAGCTTTGATTCCCATCAGAAACGCTAGGCGGTGGTCCTCCGGCGTTGTTGACCTTCATCCGACCGCAATTCGCAATCCGTAGCTTCCATTCCAGATTCAGAGGTCAAGGATGGCAGATTTCCAGATTTTCGGCATTTTCTTGGGTTTAGGGTTGTTTCAGCTCGTCGGGGGTGGTCCGTCGGTGTTGTTGAACCTTCCTTGAGCTGATACGCAGCTGAGATGCTCCACTGAGGTCCAGAGTTAGGTGGTCTCGACTTTGGCACTCTTGTGTGACGGCAAGAGAGTGAAACTTGTGAGATTGGTTGTGAGTTGGATCGGTTAGGGTTTATTTCATTTTTGTTACTGTTTTTATTATCTTAGAACAAATTACTTTTATGTTTTGTTATATTTTTATGCAAGTAGTTAGCATTTCTTTCCTTGTTGAAGCTTAGTTTAATTTTAATTTGTTGCTTGGTTAAGTGTTTAGAGTTTAAATTCAAGCTAGGGTTTTAATCGATGTTGTAGATCAGATTTATTTGCATCTTGTATTTCATTCAGTTTAAGAGTGTGTCAATGATTTAATCTCAATGTAGGAGTGACAATCCGTTAAGGTTTGATTGTTGGCACATAGGTAGGTTTCAGTTATGCTTTAGATTAATTTCTTAATTGTTGTGTTTTTCCTCTGTTAGATTTAGATTTAAAGCTTTTAAACCCCCAACTCCATTTTTATATCGAAAACCCCAAAAAAATAGGAATAAAAGACAATCCTAAATTACATTCTACCGTTGGTTCCTCGGATCGATCCTGGGCTCGTTACTACAACGTTATTGTTAAATTAAGGGGTTCAGTGAAATAATACATTGTTAATTTGATAAGCCTATTTGTGACATTTAATATAGATTTTAGGCCTTATCAAATTTAATATATTTGTGACATTGGTAAGTCGAATCTGTCACATCCGCTAATCAAATTGTGCAAATGTATTTCCACTAAACCCCTTAATTTTGCAATAACGTTGTAGTAACAAGCCCAGGATCACTCTCGAGGAATCAATAGTATGATGCAATCTAGGATTGTCTTTTTATTCATATTTTTGGGTTTTCGATATAAAAATGGAGTTGGGGGTTTTAAAGCTTTGAATATAAATCTACAAAGGAAAACACGGCAGTAAAGAAATTAATCTAAAGCATAACTAAAACCTACCTATGTGCCAACAATCAAACCTTAACGCATTGTCACTCCTACATTGAGATTAAATCATTGACACACTCTTAAACTAAGGAATGAAATACAAGATGCAAATAAATCTGATCTACAACACCAATTAAAACCCTAGCTTGAATTTAAACTCTAAACACTTAACCAAGCAACAAATTAAAATTAAACTAAGCTTCAACAAGGAAAGAAATGCTAACTACTTGCATAAAAATATAACAAAACATAAAAGTAATCTATTCTAAGTTACAAAACAATAATAAAAGTGAACTAAACCCTAACCAATCCAATCTCACAATCAACTCACAAACTTCATACTCTTGCCGTCACACAAGAGTACCAAAATCGAAACCACCCAATTTCGGACCTCAGTGGAGCCAAGAATGGCCGAAATCTGAAAATCTATCTCTGGATCTGATGGGAAGCTGTGGAACGCGGATGAATGTCGAGTGAAGCTCAGAAACACCGGAAGACCACCTCCAAATGTTGCTGATGGGAATCGGAGCTCAGATTTGGAGGACCACCTCCAAATCGAGCTGGAAAAGGGAGATGCCGCGAGCCAAATTCCACCGGAGAGAACACCCTCCAATGGCTCCAGAAGATCGGGATGATGCCGCCGAGATGCTCACCACCAAGATAGAAGCTCGGGAGATTGATTGGAGAAGAGAAAGGGGCTGAAATCCGGAAGAAACGCCGCGGGACGAAGCTGCGCGCTGTGGAGGATCGACGAAGAAGCTCACTGTAGCTTCTCAGATTTAAATCAGATCTGGATCTGAAATGAACGGCTGAGATGATTCCGGGCTAAATCAATGGTGAAAAGTCATCCAAAATCTGATCCGAAGGTACTGATGTTGATCTAGGGTCTGGATCTACCCTCCCGTAGGTCGATCGATCAGATCATGATTGGATGGCCCAGATCGGCCCAGTCTTCATTGAACGGCCCAGATTAATTCGGGCTGGATCAATGGCTAGATGAACTCAGATCTGGATCAAAACTTTTGGATCTTCATCAATGGCTCAAATTTGCTCCCCATTAAGTTGAATCGGCCAGATCTTCAACGGATGGTCCAGATCTGTCCTATTCTTTTTAAACGGCCATAATGCTTCAAAGCTTGATCTCCTTGTTTGAACTCCGATTCGAGCCCAATTTCGGTCCAAATAGATCCAAATCTAAGATCCTTTGATGCCTACAAAATAAGAATTAAATATTAGCACCAAATAACACCAAAAATAAAATAATTTATAATTAAGCCCAAAAATACACATAATGCACAAAATGTGATGTAACCATGATTTACCTATAAAATCAACCTCAAAAACATGCATATATGAATCAAAATAATGCAGTAAAATCATGGTTATCAAATCCCCCACACTTAGTCTTGAACGTCCCGTGAAAGTAAAGAAAATTAAAAATCATCTCCATAGAAAATTCCCTAGCAATATCTAAAAGATAGTAAAAAGAATTTAACTAAGATCATCTAAAAATCACAAACAATCATGAATACAATCCAAACAATAATCAGTAGGTATGGTAGTTTCAATCCAATTGAAAAATTAAAGCAAGTTGCAATCTCACAAGGGATTTACCTAATCTATCTCTCACACTCAAACATGTGTATAAGTGGAGCTCACTCAATGCAACTCACAACATTTCACTACCATAAGCTTGCTTATTTTCTAATTCTCCACCACTATAAACATAGCATACATGAATCAAAAGGAATTTATCATGAAGAATTGAAATGGAATCAAAAAGAACAATTAAAGTGAATGAAATTGACAAAAGAAAAGGCATTAATGAAGAAAATGAGAAGATGAGAGTATTGGAGGAATATACTTGATGAGTTGACCATTTTGATGTAAAAAGAGTTGTATACCATATGTTTTTATCAATTCAAAATGCCAAGCTAACCTCCCCTCCAATTTAATAGCAAACCAAAAATCTTGATACTCTTCCTTCACCTTTGATACTCTTTGGATGTGCCACATTTTTTTCCTTTCCTTCACTGTGTTTACTGAATTTCCACTTCAATTCTATCACTTCAAAGCTACAACCATCTCACAATAATTAATCAACAAGAATACCCTCCCCCACACTTAAAATTTGGTCGTCTCGGGCAATGAAACACCTTATGCTATTCACTTATTTGATAGTTCTAGACTTCTCTGTTTTTAGATGACACTTGCCATAACTCCACTGATCTTTGATTTCTTGTTCCTGGTCAGAAAATAGGCAGATTACAGCAGATATTCTCCACCAACCTATCACAGATTTGAAGCTTTCAGATTTTTAAGACAAACATTGCAAATTGCCACATATGAATCAAGAGCACTTGTTTCAAATGAGATTCAGAAATTCTGAAATTTATACCAAGCACAACAACACATTTTGTCACAGCAATAGCAAGAAGAATGCATATCAGAAATCAGCTTCAATAGTTCAATGTTCTTCACAGCAGCAAAGACAATTCAGAATTCAACTTTGAGGAGCCCCGGAATGTACTCACTTAAACTTAAAAACTTGCAAATCAGCACAAAAAAGTCTTCAAATTTCCTTCTAAATGCTTATGACTCCCTCTTGAATGCTTCTTGAATTGAATGCAATCACTAGCTGAAGTTCACATCTTACTCCTTTATCAGATTTTCAGCAACAGAATCCCTCTCCTTGATGCTTCAATTTAAGCTCAATCTTTAATCTCTTTATATTGTTCATTTAGTATTCAATCAATTGATGCTCGAACTCCATTTGTTGCTAAAAAAATATGTGATCTTCACTTGGCTCTCACTGATTTGAATACTGCTAATAGAATTTTGGTACAACTTGATACATCTCTAAGGCTAAATTTTGTTTCCAGCTGCTGCCCTTCCTTCTCATTAATGTCCTCAAGCTAAAATTGGCACTTAGCACAGATTTTCTAGACACTAACAGCAGCTCTCAAAGGAAATTTGATTTTTGGTCTCCACCCGTATTAGAAATCTTAAGCAATTTGAACACTTGATAATGCTCCAACAACTTGATTAGCTATAGTCTTCATTGGTTTAGACTATAGCTTCCTGCTTTCCTCATTGTTTTTTGTAAGCTGATCATAACATTTTGGTACGCACTTGACAGCAATCATATATATCTAGCCTTTCCTTGAACTTTTCATTGCCTAGAGAATTCCGTGTTCAGCAATTCAGATCGGATTTTGGGCAAACTTTTACCGTTGATTTAGCTCCAAATTGATCCCAGCCGTCCGTTCAAATCTGGATCAGATTTAAAACAGAAGCTATAGTTCCCTTTCTTCTTCGTCGATCTCTTCCTCTGCACAGCTTCGCATCCCGCGGCATCTCTGAGATTTTGGCCCCGATTCCTTCTCCAATCAACCTTTCAAGCTTCAACCTCGGTGGAGATCTTCTTGGCAGCATCATCCCGATCATCTAGAACCGTCGTTGGGTGTTCTCTCCGGTGGAAATCTGCTCCCGGTGTTCCTCTGTTTTCGCCAGATTTGGAGGTGGTCTTCCAATCGGCGACTCCGATTCCCATCAGTGGCGCTTGGGGGTGGTCCGTCGGCGTTGCTGAGCATACTTGGAGCTGATACGCGACTGATATTCTTCGCTGAGGTCCAGAGTTGGGTGGTCTCGACTTTGGCACTCTTGTGTGACGGCAAGAGTGTGAAACTTATATGGATTGGTTGTGAGTTGGATCGGTTAGGGTTTATTTAGATTTGTTACTGTTTTTATAGCTTAGAACAGATTCCTTTTATATTTGTTAAGTTCTTATCATTACAATTTAGCATTTCTTTGTTTTGTTGAAGTTTAATTCATGTTTGGTAGTTGTAATTTCATTGATACATTTAGTTTAATTCTTGTTTGATGCTTAGTTAGTTGTTAAGTTTTAAATTAGGGTTTAAATTCTGCTTTAGGTTAGAATTCAATTATGTCTCGTTATTTCATATTTAGTTTAAGTGTGTGGTGATGGTTTAATCACACGTAGGGTGACAATGCGTTGTGATTTGATTATTGGCACATAGTTAGGATTTCATTTATGCATTAGATTAATTTCTTATTTGCTGTGCTTTTCCTTTGTTAGATTTAGATTCAAATTTCAAACCCCCATTTCATATTAAAAACCCCAAAAATAGGAATAAATACGATCCTGAGATTACATCCTACTGTTTGTTCCTCGAGAGATCGATCCTGGGCTCGTTACTACAACGTTATTGCAAAATTAAGGGGTTCAGTGAAATATTAAATTGTTAATTTGATAAGCCTATTTGTGACATCTAATATAGATTCGCCTTATCAAATTTTGGCGCCTATTTGTGACATTTGATAAGCCTATTAAGTTCAGCAACCTCGGTGAAGGACATCCCAGCAGCTTCATCCCGATTCTCTGGAACCGATTTTGGTGTTCCCTCCGGCGCAATCTCCATTTCTTCGATACCTCTGTTCACCTCAGATTTGGAGGTGTTCTTCCAAATCTGAGCTCCGATTCCCATCATAAACGCTAGGCGGTGGTCCTCCGGCGTTGTTGAGCTTCATCCGACCACAATTCGTAATCCGTAGCTCCCATTCCAGATTCAGAGGTCAAAGGATGGCAGATTTCCAGATTTTTGGCATTTTCTTGGGTTTAGGGTTGTTTCAGCGTGTCGGGGGTGGTCCGTCGGCACTTGTGAGCATTCCTCGAGCTGATACGCCACTGTGATGCTCCACTAAGGTCCGGAATTGGGTGGTCACGATTTCGGCCTCTTGTGTGACGGCTTGAGTGTGAAGTTTGGTGAGATTGGTTGTGAGTTGGATTGGTTAGGGTTTATTTCGTTTTGTTATTATTTTTACAGCTTAGAACATATTCATTTGATGTTTGTTATGATTTTAGCAAGTAATTTAGTATTTCATTACCTTGTTAAAGCTTAGTTTAAGTTTTATTTGATGCTTGATTAATTGTTTAGTGTTTGAGTTTTAAGTTAGGGTTTACATTTTGCTTTAGATCAGATTTAATTTGATATTTGCTATTTCAATTTTAGTTTAAGTGTGTGTTAATAATTTAATCATAACGTAGAGTGACAATGCGTTTGAGTTTGATTATTGGCACACAAGTAGATTTCATTTATGCATTAGAGTAATCTCTTTATTTGTTGTGCTTTCATTTGTTAGATTTAGATTCAAAGCATTAAACCCCCACTTACATATTAAAATCCCAAAAATAGGAATAAAAGACAATCCTAGATTACATCCTACCGTTGGTTCCTCGAGAGATCGATCCTGGGCTCGTTACTACAACATTATTGCAAAATTAAGGGGTTTAGTGGAAAATACATTTGTACAATTTGATTAGCGGATGTGACAGATTCTAGTTATCAGGTTGCTCCCATATCCAAGAAGGTCATGTGCCTCGCCATACAGTCCTGAAAGCCAATTTTGAAAATTAATATTTAATGGAATTAATAACATAGGTGGATTTGAATCAATAGTGTTAAGTTCCTCTTGCGATTCAAATCTAAACCATTAAGAATAGATAAGTTAAATTTGGAATCAATAATGTTAAGTTCCGTCTGCGATTCCTAATTTAAATTCTAAAGAACACAATAGGTTATTTAAGGAAAGGTTCGACACTTGTACAAAATTTTTGTACAGTGGAGCCGGTACGATTTTCCTACGACTAACCAACAATTGGTATCAGAGCTAGGGTTTGCCTCTGTGTGTTTTGGTTTTCAAATTAATTATGCACATGTCATACATAATTTAGGCAGGATAATAGTAGGATGTGCTAACTTTATGGTTGCAGGCTCCAACTATTATGACATTTAGATAATGTGTGTGATTGGACCCATGATGACCGGTCATGGCCGGTCCCAAGCCCAGATAAAGGAGGAGGGTTGCGTTAGGTTGCCAGCCAGCGTCAAACTATGGCAAATATTCAATGGATGAATCCATTAAACTATTGTGCTAATGCTAGGTTGTTCCTCGGAAGGAACGCGTTGCAGGGTCCGACTGTAACGTCTCGGCAAGGATTGCTACATTTCCAGAACTCGGGTGTAGTGATAAATATGCAAGAGTTCGCGTTATAGGGCCCGACTGTAACGTCTCAACAAGGACCGCTACATCTCCATGAGAACTTGGGTGTAGTGTTAAATAGACAAAAGTTCTCACACCATAGGTTAGATAATAACAAATATGATAGGAAAACTAATAATCTAAGATTTGGAACATGGAATATAGGAACTCTCACTGGTAAATCAATGGAGGTAGTAGATATGATGATTAGGAAAAATATTAGTATTTTGTGTATACAAGAGACAAAATGGATAGGCGAGAAGGCAAAGATGATAGAGAACTCGGGTTTTAAGTTATGGTACACTGGAAAGAGTAAAGCAATAAATGGAGTGGGTATCATTGTAGATAATTTGTTAAAGGATGAAGTTGTAGGAGTAGTTAGAAAAGGGGATAGAATTATAACCCTTAAGATAATAGTGGCGAAAGAAACTATGAACATAATTAGCGTATATGCACCACAAATAGGATTAGATGAAGCTACCAAATCAAGGTTTTGGGAGGACTTAGATGAAATATTATAAAATATTCCACCAAATGAAATGATTTTAATAGGAGGTAATCTAAATGGGCATGTTGGAGTGAAAAATGAGGAATATGAGAGAGTACATGGGAGTTATGGGTTTGGAACGAGGAATGAGGAAGGGAAAACTATATTAGATTTTGCGATAGCATGTGGCCTTATATTAGCTAATACATTTTTTAAGAAAAGAGAAGAACACTTAGTCACATTCAAAAGTGGGAATAATAAATCACAAATTGACTTTCTTATGGTTAGGAAGAAGGATAGAAAGATTTGTAAAGATTGAAAAGTCATCCCAGGAGAAAGCTTAACTACCCAACATAGGGTAGTAGTGTTGGATATACGCCTCAAACATAGTATCAATAGAAAGAAAATATATACAATTCCTAGAATTAAGTGGTGGAAGTTAAAGGATGGGAAATAAAATATATTTAAGGAGAAGGTAGAAGTACAAGCATTAGGTGAAATATACGATGACTCTAATACAACATGGGATAAGATGGTATTAATGTTGAAAATAGTAGCTAAGAGTGTACTTGGTGAGTCAAAGGGACATGCACCACTAAGTAAAGAATCTTGGTGGTGGAATGAGAAAGTACAAGAGAAAGTGAAGGAAAAACAAATAGCTTATAAGGAATTATATATTTGTAAGAACGAGGAAAACTTAAAAAAATATACAATAGCCAAGAAAGAAGCTAAGAAAGTAGTGAGTGAAGCAAAAAATGAAACTTTTGAACGGTTATATCAAAAATTGGATACAAAAGAAGGGGAAAGAGATATTTATAGAATAGCTAAAGTGAGAGAAAGGAAAACAAGAGATCTTAGTCAAATAAAATGTATTAAAGATGAATGTAATAGGGTATTAGTAAATGATGGAGAAATAAAAGAGCGGTGGAAGAGGTATTTTCATCAACTTTTTAATGAAGGTTTAGGTGACCAACTTAACTTAGGTAATTTAATTAGGTCAAATGAGCATAGAAATTTTAATTTTTATCGTAGAATTCAAAGTTCAGAAGTAAAACAAACTTTAAATGAGATGCACAATGGAAAAGCCGTTGGACCAGATGATATTCTGATAGAGGTATGGAAGTGTTTAGGGAAACAAGGTATTGAATGGCATACAAAATTATTTAGCATGATATTGAAAACGAAAAGAATGCCTGATCAATGGAGGATAAGTACTCTAGTTCCCTTATATAAGAACAAGGGAGACATACAAAATTGTACAAACTATAGGGGTATTAAATTAATGAGTCATACTATGAAACTTTGGGAAAAAGTAATAGAAAATAGATTAAGGAAGGAGACCACAGTAATAGAAAATCAATTTGGGTTAATGCCTGGAAGGTCGACAATAGAAGCTATACATCTCCTTAGACAATTAATTGAAAAATATCGGGAGCAAAAACAAGATCTACACATGGTATTCATTGACTTAGAAAAAGCTTATGATAGAGTCCCAAGAGAAATTATATGGAGAATTTTAGAAAAGAGAGGTGTTAGCGAAACATATATTGAACTAATTAAGGATATGTATAAAGACTTCAGGCGGAGTAACTGAAGCATTTCCAATAAAGATAGGGTTACATCAGGGATCAACCCTAAGTCCCTGTAACGACCCACCTTCTGGGTACTAGGCTGTAAGGCCGATCGCTACAGTTATGCTAAACTATACTGTGCGAAAAGCTGGACTAATTAAAATTTTACTCTACTAATGATGGATACAACTGATAAGAAAGGTCTAAAGACCTTCTTTGCTGGGGTACATATGCTAAGGAGGAGAACTGAACATCCCCACTGAGCTAGGGCTAGAAACTAACTTCCCAACTACTCACAGACCTGCCGATCGATCCATGGATCGATCAGAGCTGCGGTCGTTCTGTTCCCAACTGGATCGGTCAGCTGACCGATCCAGGCACCTGACGCTCTCCTGGAACGCTACTGTATCGTGCTGGATCGGTCGGCTGACCGATCCAGGAGGATACAGTAGCATACTGTATCTGTCTAGATCGGTGGAATTTTCCGAGTAGCGGAAGTAGCAAAAATAAATAGAACCGCAAAATAGCTTAGGCGGGAATCGAACCCGAGACCTATGGTTTAGGGATAAGGTTAGTAAGCAGGGCCGTGCTGAAAGGAAAGGGAATCAAGTATATTTATAGTTGGGTTGGCCGAATTAATCGCTTAATTTAAATAGGAAGATTAATAGGGTGAAGAGTTATTTGGTTTTATTTTCACCGTGACCTATTCCTCTTCCAAAACTTCACCGCCGCCCACACCTCCTCCTCCTCCTCCTCTCTCTGCGCCCAAGCCCAAGGACCATCGGTTCATCTTCCGGCGACGACTCCAACACGAAAGAGGTTCTTCTCCGCGAGAGGAACGCAAAGACGTGAGCGGATCGTCGAGAAGGTCATCTCCACCGGAATTCTAGCGAATAGAATCGTAAGAAATTACGAACAGGAGGTAAAAACCCCTCACTTGCAGTATAATAGCTACCGTTTGATTTTCTGTGCATTAGTTAGTTATATGCGTATGATTTCGACACATAGGGTGTATTTAACCCTCCTGGTTAGGATTTGTACCTTTAGATGGGACCTTGCCTTTTGTCCTTCAGGAGGTTTAGATGTTGTTGGGTGCCTAAAGGTAGTCTCCCTAATAGAGAGGGAGTTAAAGCACACTAGGTATTCGATTAAATAACTAGAACAGAAGAATGCAACTTAGGCATTTTATTAGCACGGTTGAATGCATTAGAAGCATCTAAATTAGTAAATCAGTTGATTCTAGCTTATATAGGACTACGGTCCAAATGGGTTTCCACTTCTTCTAGGTCAAAACAACCAATAACCTAAATTGAGATTTAGAAGTTTAACAATTGCTTATACTCAGTATCTTTAGCATTCGGCTGAGAGGATATCCATTCATTGTGGCTCCTATAGTCGGTCCCTAGGTTTAGATAACCTAGTAGCTCTACTAAATTGGACTTGCAACCCGGGTCTAATTAGAGAGCGCTAGATCAACGATGCTTGTCGGCCTCAAAGATGTTTAGTATTTTCACTTACTATATGTATATGGTTTTCAACCTTTCACAAATTAGTTCGTGGATGATGCAGTTCTAGCAATAGCTCATTAGATTAAGCGTAGCTTAGTTATTAGTTATGTTTCCATGTGAATATGCTTGATGACTTTATGCTCACTTTAGACTAGACATGATTGTATGCTCATATGTCATGCCATGCTTAGTTTATTCAATTATCAAGATATGTTTTAAAAACGTGATTTAAAATCATATTTGCATCGTTGCATTGTGAGGTAGATGGTTTCTTACTAAGCTTTTAGCTTATAGATACTACTTTTCTTATACTGCAGATAAAGGTAAAGGAAAAGTGGATCAATAGTGATGGAGGGCAATGCTATCAAGATGTGTGTGAGGAGTTGGAATAAAGATCTTTGGGATCAAAACAGTTTTGCTTCAGTATTAGCACTTTGCGTTTTTAGTTTTCATTATTCAGTTTTGATTGTTAAGTGTTATGAAATAGTAAACCATGCACTATGTAGTATGCCAAGTTTAGAATGTTAGTAGTTTTATATTAGTATGATTTGCATTGGTTTAGAGTTGTTGTGTGAGGTTTTGGCACGCCAAAGTGCAAATCATAGTTCCGGCGAATCAGAACTCGATCGGTCTCGCCACCGATCGCGGGCACGGATCCGGGATCGAAGCAGATCCGGATCGGTCACCGACCGATCCGGCATACACTAGGCTCTCGGATCGGATCCGCCACCACCGATTCGAGACCGGAGGCGTGTGCAGTCGGCCGACCACCGACCGATCCTGGATACCGATCGACGGATTGGGAATCAACATGCAGCTCTGATCGATCCGTGGATCGATCGGCAGGTCTGTGAGTAGTTGGGAATTTAGTTTCTAGCCCTAGCTCAGTGGGGATGTTCAGTTCTCCTCCTTAGCATATGTACCCCAGCAAAGAAGGTCTTTAGACCTTTCTTATCAGTTGTATCCATCATTAGTAGAGTAAAATTTTAATTAGTCCAGCTTTCCGCACAGTATAGTTTAGCATAACTGTAGCGATCGGCCTTACAGCCTAGTACCCAGAAGGTTGGTCGTTACAGAGTGGTATCAGAGCCAAGTTCCATACTTCCTACACACACATCAGCATTGTACCTACAGCTTCCAAGTAAGAATACCTCTACTCTCTTTATTGTCCTTGCTTTCTAGTTACAGTTCATGTTTATATGCCTACTTACTGTTAGTATGAGATAGTCTTTGAACATGATATCAGTAATTATATAACTGTGATAGTATTAGTTATACATATGTTCTCTATGTCTTTAGAAATGGCACGAGGACGCCCAGCTAGAAGGGCACTAGCTACTGAGCCCCAGCAAGAGGCAGGCAGTTCAGTGCCTCCTCCAGACCTTACAGCATTAGTGGCTCAGTTACAGCAGCAGCTAGCTGAACAGCAACAGGAAATAGCCACCTTAAATGCTAATCAGCAGAGTACCCCCAGAGTCACCCCGGAACCGAATCTGACGACTCCAGAAGTCTTAGAGGTTCCACCATCTCAGCCTACAGTGCCAACGCCAACACCAGTACCAGCACCAGCAGTTCCAGCAGCTGAGCCAAGAAAGGAAGCCTATCTGATCCAGTGGCAGCGAGTCAAGCCAGAGAACTTCTCAGGCACTAGTGAACCATGGGACGCACAAGCATGGTTCAAAACACTGGAGAGCACGATGGAGCTTCTGGACTGGCCGGAGCATGAGAAGGTGAAGTGTGCCTCCTTCTGCCTGACAGGAGATGCACGCATGTGGTGAGAAAGAATCAGAACGAAGCGCCCAGTGAACCAGATGACATGGGCTGGCTTTGAGAAGGAATTCTTTGAGGAGTTCTTTCATATGCGGGTTACCAACCGCCACTATGACGAGTTCACTGAGTTTCGCCAGGGCAACCTACTTATATGGAGCTCAGTGCAGAGTGTATACAGATCATCAGAGTCTGAAGTACTTCTTCACTCAGAAGGATCTGAATATGCGACAACGTAGATGGCTTGAGCTGATCAAGGACTATGATGTGGACATCCTCTACCACCCAGGGAAAGTCAATAAGGTAGCCGACGCACTTAGCAGGAAATCCAGTGCTACCTTATTATCTCTTACAGCCATGTCACCGCCCCTACAGAAGGAGATCGTAGATTTCGGTCTTGAAATCATCGTTGGACAGCTCTCTACTATGACCTTAGAGTCCACCTTGCTTGGTGACATTCAGTCAGCTCAGGAGCAGGACCCTGAAATTCAGAAAATCAAGCAAGGGCTAGCAGAATCAGGAAGTGGAGAATTCAGGGAGTCCGATAGCGGGGTGTTTGTTGTATTTTGGTGACAGACTTTGTGTTCCAGATCAGGAGGAGCTACGGAGACAGATTTTAGATGAGGCTCACAGGACTCCCTATGCGATGCATCCAGGTTCCACCAAAATGTATCAAGACCTGAAGAACCGTTTTTGGTGGCCCGGGATGAAGCGAGACATCGCCAGATATGTTAGCATCTGCCTCACCTGTCAGAGGGTCAAGGCAGAACATCAGCGACCAGGAGGAGTTCTGGCACCTATCTGATTCCAGAATGGAAGTGGGAGGATATCCCTATGGATTTCATAGTGGGACTACCCAGAACCACGAATGGTTTTGATGCCATCTGGGTAATAGTCGACAGGTTGACTAAGTCAGCCCACTTTTTAGCTATCAGGATATCCTACTCCATGGAGAAGCTAGCTCAGTTGTATCTCCAGGAGATCGTCAGACTTCATGGAGTCCCACTTACCATTATTTCGCAGAGAGACAGAGGATTTACATCACACTTCGGGAGTGTACAATCGGTCGTTGGGCACTAAGTTAAAGTTCGACACATTCCACCCTGACGGATGGTGGGGAGCGAGTAAATCAGGTGCTCTCAAGACATGCTCCAGCGTGTGCCCTAGACTTCAAGGAAGTTGGTGCAAATACCGAGCTTAGCGAATTTGCATACAACAACACTATCGAGCCACTATCGGCATGGCACCTACGAGGCTCTCTATGGGTGGAGGTGTAGATCTCCAATCTGCTGTATGAGAGTGGTGAATAGAAAGAACTAGAGCTTGAGATCTAGTTGCAGATACCACTATAGATCCATGAGGATAGAGACAACCCGCAGCCAGAAAAGTTATCGCCGATACAACCCTTAGAGTTTTCGATCGGGGGATACGGTGTTCCTCGAGTAGCTCCCATGAAGGGAGTGATGCGTTTTGGGAAGAAGGCAAGCTTAGTCCCGATATGTGGGACCATACCTTATTATCGGAAGAGTGGGCAAGGTAGCATATGAGCTAGAGCTACCCAGGAAATGTCATGTCCACAATGTATTTCATGTCTCTATCTTGAAGAAGCATACCCCAGATGCCACTCGGTGATTGAGCCCCGTCACGCAGACCGCGAAGACCTCAGCTATGATAGTCGGCCTATTCAGATAATAGACCGAACAGTTAAGAAATTGTGGAACAAGGAAGTACCATTAGTCAAAGTCATTTGCACACAGTACACATGAAGAGGCAACTTGGGAGGAAGCCAGGCATGAGGCAGTACCCAGAATTGTTCTAAGTTCGAGGACGAACTTTTTATAAGGTATGGGGGATTGTAACGCCTGAAAATTCTCGAAACTGCATTATAAATATTCTATGATTTTTCTGGAATTTTTAGATATTTTTTCGGAATTTCCCGAGTAGCAGAAGTAGCAAAAATAAATAGAACCGCAAAATAGCTTAGGCGGGAATCGAACCCGAGACCTATGGTTTAGGGATAAGGTTAGTAACCAGTTGAACCCAGCAAGGCCGTGCTGAAAGGAAAGGGAATCAAGTATATTTATAGTTGGGTTGGCCGAATTAATCGCTTAATTTAAATAGGAAGATTAATAGGGTGAAGAGTTATTTGGTTTTATTTTTACCGTGACCTATTCCTCTTCCAAAACTTCACCGCCGCCCACACCTCCTCCTCCTCCTCCTCTCTCGGCGCCCAAGCCCAAGGACCATCGGTTCATCTTTCGGCGACGACTCCAACACGAAAGAGGTTCTTCTCCGCGAGAGGAACGCAAAGACGTGAGCGGATCGTCGAGAAGGTCATCTCCACCAGAATTCTAGCGAATAGAATCGTAAGAAATTACGAACAGGAGGTAAGAAACCCCTCACCTGCAGTATAATAGCTACCGTTTGATTTTCTGTGCATTAGTTAGTTATATGCGTATGATTTCGACACATAGGGTGTATTTAACCCTCCTCGCAGGTTTAGGGATTTAGTGAGTACCTTTAGATGGGCCGGACACGTCTTTTGTCCTTCAGTTGGAGGTTTAGATGTTGTTGGGTGCCTAAAGGTAGTCTCCCTAATAGAGAGGGGAGTTAAAGCACACTAGGTATTCGATTAAATAACCAGCTTAGAAAAGAATGCAACTTAGGCATTTTTATTAGCACAGTTGAATGCATTAGAAGCATCTAAATTAGTAAATCAGTTGATTCTAGCTTATATAGGACTACGGTCCAATGGGTGGGCTCCCACAGTCGCCTCTAGGTTCAAACAACCTAGCTCTAGGTTCAGATAACCTAGAAACAGCAATTTAGAACAGTTTAGCTATACTCAGTATTTTACTTTTCAGTTGGCACTTGTCTTGGGATTAGATATCCATGGCTGGGCTCCCATAGTCGGTCCTAGGTTTAGATAACCTAGTAGCTCTACTAAATTGGACTTGCAACCCGGTCTAATTAGAGATCTTGGCAATAGGTCGAGTTGTCGGCCCTCGACAAAGATGTTTAGTATTTTCACTTACTATATGTATATGGTTTTCAACCTTTCACAAATTAGTTCGTGAATTCAGTACAGTTCTAGCAATAGCTCAGTATTAGCGTAGCTTAGTTATTAGTAACAGCTTAGTTTCCATGTGAATATGCTTGATGAATTTATGCTCAGCTTTAGACATGCCATGATTGTATGCTCATATGTCATGCCATGCTTAGTTTATTCAGTATATCCAGCATATGTTTTAAACAGCATGATTTAAAATCATATTTGCATCGTTGCATGTTTTTGTGAGGTAGATGGTTTCTTACTAAGCTTTTTAGCTTATAGATACTACTTTTCTTATACTGCAGATAAAGGTAAAGGAAAAGTGGATCAGTAGCGGAGGCTGGAGGGTAATGCTATCAAGATGTGTGTGGGCAGGAGTTGGAATAAAGATCTTTGGGATCAAAACAGTTTTGCTTCAGTATTAGCACTTTGCGTTTTTAGTTTTCATTATTCAGTTTTTGATTGTTAAGTGTTATGAAATAGTAAACCATGCACTATGTAGTATGCCAGGTTTAGAATGTTAGTAGTTTTATATTAGTATGATTTGCATTGGTTTAGAGTTGTTGTGTGAGGTTTTGGCACGCCAAAGTGCTGAAATCAGAACTCCGATCGGTCTCTGAATCCTCCTGGATCGGTCAGCCGACCGATCCAGACAGATACAGTATGCTACTGTATCCTCCTGGATCGGTCAGCCGACCGATCCAGCACGATACAGTAGCGTTCCAGGAGAGCGTCAGGTGCCTGGATCGGTCAGCCGACCGATCCAGACATACCTGGATCGGTCTGCCGACCGATCCAGCCACACCTGGATCGGTTAGCCGACCGATCCAGTTGGGAACAGAACGACCGCAGCTCTGATCGATCCGTGGATCGATCGACAGGTCTGTGAGTAGTTGGGAAGTTAGTTTCAAGCCCTAGCTCAGTGGGGATGTTCAGTTCTCCTCCTTAGCATATGTACCCCAGCAAAGAAGGTCTTTAGACCTTTCTTATCAGTTGTATCCATCATTAGTAGAGTAAAATTTTAATTAGTCCAGCTTTTCGCACAGTATAGTTTAGCATAACTGTAGCGATCGGCCTTACAGCCTAGTACCCAGAAGGTGGGTCGTTACAGTCCCTATCTTTTTACACTAATTATGGATGAACTCACTGCGCACATTCAAGACACAGTGCCGTGGTGCATGTTGTTTGCAGATGATATTATTTTGGTAGATGAGACACGTGAAGGAGTAAATGCTAAGCTAGAATCTTGGAGGGAAACACTAGAAGGGAAAGGTTTTAAGCTTAGTAGATTAAAGACAAAATATATGGAATTTAAATTTAGCAATATTAGAAGTAATGAAACAATTGTTAAGATAGGAGAGGACGAGTTGCCCAGAACCGAGATATTTAAATATTTAGGATCTTTTTTACAAAATAATGGAGGGATTGAGAGAGACGTCTTACATAGAATACAAGCATGATGGGTGAAATGGAAGGGAGAGTCGGGTGTTTTATGTGACCGTAAAGTACCTCTTAAACTTAAAGGTAAGTTCTATAAAACCGCTGTTAGACTTGCTATGTTATATGGAGCTGAATGTTGGGCTATGACTCGAGTACATGAGCATAAGATGAGAGTTGCAGAGATGAGGATGTTAAGGTGGATGTGTGGACATACGAAGATGGACAAAATAAGGAATAAGAGCATTAGAGAGAAAGTCAAAGTTGCATCTATTGAGGACAAACTCCGAGAGACACGTTTAAGATGGTACGGACATGTACTTAGATGACCAATAAATACTCCAGTTAGGCGATATGAAACTATGATAAACATGCATATCAAACGAGGAAGAGGAAGACCAAAAAAGACTTGGTTAACAACAATAAAACAAGATAAAATTTATTTAAATATAGATGATGATATAATAGGAGATAGAGCTCAATGGCGTAAAAGGATTCATACAGCCGACCCCACCTAGTGGGAAAAGGCTTGGTTGTTGTTGTTGTTGTTGTTGTTGTTGTTGTGTGATTGGACCCTTGGACATGTCAAGGGCATTATTTTGTGTGCATGATTGTATGTATCAAATACAGTAGGAGCTGTATTATTTTTTTTAGAATTTTATTTTTATTCGATCTATAATACATGTACATTCCTTTATGGAATATAGGATCGATATATGTAAAATTCTATATTTGTCACGGATCATATCTTTGCGAGGTGAGGTGCTATTGGAGGACCAGAGGTGCAGCGGAATAAGAAACAAGATAGATGCGACAACTCGACCCGAAGGCGGTGGCTAAAGATGGTAGCAGTTAGGGTTGGAGCATACTGAAGACAGTGATGGAAAAGACTATAATGGTTGGAAAATTAATTTCTAAATTTATTGCTTGTATTTACTATGATATTTATGTGCATGTGATGTATGCTAGCATAGGTTAAAATCCTCATTTTAAATAACTAAGTGGGAGAGGGATTTTAATAAATTCCACGGTCTCCATTACTGGTTTGTAAGTGATGCAACAAGCTTGCGTGTTGGCTCTGAGTGCATCCCTCCACAACGGATGGGTTTGTTGCGGATCACTAGATCAAACTTCCTTTATGGATAATTATAGAAAATTATTTAGGAGCGTGTGATCTTCTCCAACTGAAGGGGCATAATCCTATTTAATGAACTAAGTATCAAGTAATGGTATACACTTAGACGCATTCAATAGTATCCTCCCCAACGGAGTCACTGCTATTGTTTTGCGGGACCAAAGCATTACCAACTATTAATTTGTCATAAAGTTAGGTAAACCCCCCCCCTCTTATAAATGTTTGAATTTGTATACGTCCACACTAACGTGGCATACAAAATTCACGGCGTTTGAGGTAATTTTATTTGTCATAAAGTTAGGTTTATAATATAAAATGGTTAATACCTCCTCTTACAAACAATTGAATTTGTATTCGTCCACACTAACATGGCATACAAAATTCATGGTGTTTGAGGTAATTCAAGGTTAACAAGATAATTAATTGGTAAGATCCTTCTCTTACGAATGTTGAATTTGTATACGTCCACACTAACGTGGCATGCATAATTCCCAGTGTTTTAGGTGTTGGTGAATTTAAATAATATTGTTTGAGGAATCAATGTTATTTTAAATTCAAAGTTTTGACCAAATATTTGATCAAAGACAGACCAACTATTAATTTTATTTGTCATAAAGTAAGGTTGATGAGATAATAAAATTAATGGATAAAATCTCCTCTTTGATTTTGTATATGTCCACACTATCGTGGCATACAAAATTCACGAGGATTTTAAGGAGTTGGTCTTGACCAAATATTTTGTGTGATTCTTAGGATTTCAAATGTTAGTCAATCCCATAGTTATTATACTATATAAAAGACTTAGTAGTCCCAATTATAATGATTGGAAATAGGACTTGTACATTAAGGTAGACTATCTTCTTAGAACTGAGAACAATATAGGTTCATTTAATTCATTAGTTGTTGAAACATGTTTAGTAGTGTTATCTACCAGTACCTGGAGTGTAGATACAGATGCCACTAATCATGTCTGCAATTCAATGCAGGGTTCCAGGAATGACAACTATATGAAAAAGAAAACACCGTCTACATGGGCACTACTGCAAAAGTAGCAGCTGTTGCAGTGGGAGATGTTTATCCTCTGATAGGAATAAAATATGGATTTTCAAAAATTATCTTTACGTACTAAGTTTAGAAAGAACTTGATTTCGGTTTCTAAACTACTAAAGAATAGATATTCTCTCTATTTTGATAACAAACTTGTTATCAAGAAAAATAGGGAAGTTATCTATTCTGGTACGTTGGTTGACAATTTATAATCCAATAACTCTCACGATGCAATAAATGGAAATTAATAACACATTTTCTAACTTTAATAAGAGAAAGTAACCTTCAGAAATGAACCAATCATATTTTTGGCATCTAAGGCTAGGTTATATTAACTTGAGTAGGATTCAAAGGATAATAATCAATGAACTCTTGAGTTCATTGGTAGTGGAAATCTTTCCAACCTGCGAGTCTTACTTGGAAGGGAAAATAACCAAGAAGCTTTAAAGTCTAAGGGGTATGGAGCCAAAGATATGTTGGAATTGGTTCATTCTAATTTGTGTAGAACTTTGACTATCTAGGCAAGAGGTTGTTTCAAATAATTTCGTCTCTTTTATAGATGACTATTCTAGATAAGGATACATTTACTTGATGCGCCACAAGTCTAAGAGCTTTGATTAGTTCAAAGAGTACTAGGCTGATATGGAGTAACGTCAAAGTAAAAGTATCAAGACACTACGGTGAAATCGTAGTAACGAGTACCTCTTAGGAGAGTTTAGGAGTCACTTATCAAAAGACGGGATTTAATCCCAACTAACTGCACCTGGTACACCCCAACAGAATGGTGTAGTAGAAAGAAGGTATAAGGCTCTTATGGAATAATTAGATCAATGATGAGTTATTCAGAAAATTACTAAATTCATTTTAAGGATATACACTGGAAACGGAAGTGAACATAGTACCTTCTAAGTCAGAACTTTCTACTCCCATAGAATTGTAGAATGGGCGTAAGCCTAGTCTAAAGCATATTTGGATTTGGGTGGTCTAGCACATGAGAGACATTGATAAGTTGGACATGAGTTCACTTGTTTGTGAGTTATCCTAGAAAAACGAAAAGAGGTTTATAGTCCTTAAAATTGGAAGGTCATTGTTGGCACCAATGCCCGATTTTAGAAAAGGATTATACTATGAACCACAAGCCCATGAGTAAAAATTGTTCTTAAGGAAATTAAAGGACACGTCTAACCTAGTACCAACTGTACAAGATGAAATATCATAAGAAACTGCAACACGTATCACAAATGATACACAATTGCAGAAAGTGCCTCGTCGTAGTGGGAGGGTTGTTAGGCAACCTAAAAGATTCATGTTTTGGGAGAGTCTTTGGACTCGATCCCTGGTGGACATGAACCTGATCCCCGGACATATGACGAAGCACTCCAAGATAAAGATGCACATCTTTGCAAAGAGCAATAAATATAGAATTAGAATATATGTATTCTAAGAGAGTCTGGGAGCTTATAAAATCACCAAATGGTGTAAAAGCCATTGGGTGAAAATAAGTCTACAATAGGAAAAGAGGGATAGACAGGAAGGTAGAAACTTTCAAAGCAAGGCTTGTTGAAAAAGGAAACTTTTCCACCGGTAGTCATGCTTAAGTCTATTCGGATTCTTTTATCTATTACTTCTCATATGGTCTATGAGATTTAGCAAGTGGATGTCAAGACAGCTTTCCTTAATGGAAGTCTTGAAGAAAACATCCATATATAGCAACCAGAAGGGTTCATTACAAAGAGCAAAGAGTATCTTGTGTGTAAGCTCAATCAATCAATGGACTGAAGTAAAGCTTCAAGGTCTTGGAATATCCGGTTTAATAAAGTAATCCAGACCTATGGATTTATTTAATAACCGAATGAGTCTTGTGCATACAAAGAGTGTGATGGAAACGTGGTGGTATTTCTTGTACTATACGTAGATAACATTTTTGGTAGTTGGAAATAATATCAAAGTGTTGTCAGAAGTAAGGGTATGGTTATCCAAACAATTCGATATAAAGGACTTGGGAGAAAGCATATATTCTTGGGATCAAAGAAATAAGGGATCGCAAGAAAAGAATATTTTACTTATCTCAAGCTTCATATATTGAAACAATCCTTGCTCATTTTAAGCATTCAAAACTCCAAGAAAGGATTCTTACCTTTTCAGCATGGAGTAGCTTTATCTAAAGAGATGTCTCTAAAGACATCAAAGGAGATAAAGGAAATGAAGGTAGTTCCTTATACTTCAGCTGTCAAAAGCCTAATGTATGCTATGTACGAGATCAGAAATCTGTTTTGCCGAGGGCATAGTTAGCAGATATCTAAGTAACCCTGGACAAGGACATTGGACTGCGGTAAAGCATATATTGAAGTACCTTAGAGGCACTAGAGATTATATGCTAGCTTACAAGACAGATAATTTGGTCCCTGTGGGTTGCACGGATTTTGACTTCCAATCGGATAGGGACAATAGTAAGATGACCTCGGGGTTTTGTATTTACTTTAGGAGGTGAAGTCATAACTATGGAAGAGTGATAAGCAAAAGTGTTTTTTCAGACTCCACTATAGAAGCTGAGTAAGTGGCAGCCTCTGAGGCAGTCATAGAAGCTGTATGGCTCAGATACTTCATGATGGACTTAGACATGTTTTCTGGTTTGTCCAAAAATTATTACAATTTCTTGTAATAATAGTGGTGCAGTAGCAAACTCGAAGAAACCATAAGTCCATAAGGCAAGTAAACACAATAGAGCGCAAGTATCACCCAATACGAGAAATCGTATAAACCAGGAGAAGTTGTTGCCACCTAGATTGCATCAAGTGAACCTTTCGCTAAGGCCCCTAAGGCAAGAGCTTTTGATGGGCATGTTGAAGGAATCATATGTATGGTAGGATATATGGCAGCATAGTCTTTTAGTATAAGTGGGAGATTGTTAGAGTGTATACTAAAAGCCTAGCTTTGTATAAACATTTATTTAGAAATAAAGAATCACAGTGGTCAATATCTATATTTATTTGTTAAATGTAATTTATTCAATTAATTTATATAGTAGACAACATGGTGTGTGGTGTCACACATAGAAGATCATGTTGTCGTGTGTTTATAAATTATAAACAATTGCTCGCGACTAAGATGGAAAGGAATAAACCGTTGAAGTAGTCGTAGTGTAATTAAGTATTAGTTTATCTTAACTAATAAATTACACTGATACAATCCAAGTGTATTGAGTAGGACCATTTTAGGTAAATTCTTTTTGTGCTGACTTTATAAAAGAACTAGACCTTAGTTATTATGGAAGTGTGTACACTTAATCCTAATATAATAACAAGTACATATATTTAGTATTTATTTCTTTCACTTATCAATGGGTGAGATTTAACTCGATAAGTCAAGAAGCCCGATAAATTGGGAAATGATATTACTTATAGTGTGTGTTGTTGATTATAGAAGGAATCTGTGTCCTAGTTATCTAGGTTGAGAATGTCCCCAAGAGGAGCTCATAAGATTGCCATGTTAAACCCTGCAGGTGAACTTAGTCCAATATAACAATGAAGTTGAGTGGTACTACTCTTGGAGCTAGATATTAATTAAGTGAGTTGTCAGTAACTTACTTAATTAGTGGACATTCGTTATCTTAAATACAGGGAGACTAACACACTCATGATAAGAAGGAGCTCATAATGTAATTTGGGATTGGTGTAGTAGTGCGATAATAACTCTCTAGTGGAATGAGTTATTATCAATGAACTTGAGTTGTGTGTTCGGGGCGAACACGGGATACTCAAGCTCATCGGAAGGCCAAAACCAATTTCTCCTCTAGGTCCCTGTCGTAGCCTCATTATAGTCTCAAGTCCATCTAAATGTAAGGCTCTTTTTGGTGTACAAGAAGGGGGCCAGTCCATTGCTTGGTGATTAAGCAATGGTCGGCCACAACTTCTTCTATAGGGGCCGACCCTATTGCTTGGTGACCAAGCTAGTAGGGGCCGGCCTCAATAATTCAAACAAGGAGGGTTGTTTTGAATTTTTAAAATCTTCTCTTTGTAGAAAACTATAAGTTTTAAAAGAGAGATTTTAATTTTTTAAAACTTTCCTTATTTGAATTAGGCCACATGTTTTAATAGAGAGTTTTAAAACTTTTAAAACTTTTCTTTTTAACCATCCTCATGGTTTTAGAAAAAAAAGGAAGAGAAGTTTTAAAAATTAAAATTTTTTAATTCATGTTAAAAAAAGGAAATTTTTGAAGAGAAGTTTTAAATTTTAAAACATGGTTTTAATTTTTAAAGCTTTCTTTTTTAACATCCACTTTAGGAAAGAGAACTTGTAAAATTTTATAAGAATTTTTCTTCTTGTAAAATTTTATAAAAAAAATTATTTCCTTCCTCTTATAGGGGTCGACCATCCTTGCTTGGTGCCCAAGTAAGGTGGCCGGCCAAAACAAAATTATTAAATCATCATCCAAATTAAGTTGGTGATTGATTCAATCAAGAGGAAAGAAAAGAAAAATAAAAAGAGAAAAGGAAAAACTAGAGGAAGATTTTAATTTTTGTTAAAATTCTTCCCTTATTTGCCTTGGGCAAGTATTATAAAAGGGTGAGGAGGCTTCATGAGACACAATTCTTATTCTCTTGGTGGAGTCTCTCTAGGTGGTCGGCCCTCCCTCTCCCCTTCTCTTTTCCCTTTTGCTCTGTTCTCCTTGGTGGTGGTGATGGCCGGATTTTAGAGGAAGAGGAAGAAAGCTTTTGGGTGGTGTTCATCTTGGAGGATCGTCGCTCACACGACGTCGAAGGCGAGGCGAGGAATATGGCAGAAGATCTCAAGGTCATTAGCATACAAAGAGAAGGTATAATTAGCAATTATTTTCCGCATCATGCTAGTTATTTCTTTTTGTAAGAATTCCAAACACAAGAGGCATTAGATCTAGTTTTTCGAATTTATTTTTCGAGTTTGTGTTTTCTTCTTTTTCGAATTTGTGATTCGATTGTTATTTTTTGTTAACCTAGAGTTATTTAAGGAAATTAAATATTAGCTTTCCTTAAAAGACTTTGTCTAGGCGATGGTGGTTGCTCCCATATCCAAGAAGGTCATGTGCCTCGCCATGCAGTCCTGGAAGCCAATTTTGGAAATTAATATTTAATGGAATTAATTGTTAGGACCTTCGGATAGCGGCTAGAGAGGGGGGGTGTGAATAGCCGACCCCAAATTCGCGTTTCTTTCTACAAATCAAGTTAGCACAGCGGAAAAATAACAACGGAAACATAAATGGAGAAATCAAACCTCAAGCACAGCGATGTAACGAGGTTCGGAGATGAAACTCCTACTCCTCGGCGTGTCCGTAAGGTGGACGAAGCCTATCAATCCGTCGGTGGATGAGACCCCGGAAAACCGGCTAATATGAACTCCTTCTGGATGGAGAAACCTCGCCACAATAACTTTTGCAACAGCAAGATAGAAGTACACAAAATACAAAGAAGCACAAGACAATATGAATGTAAAACAAACAAGCTTGCCTTCTCGTCTGGAGATCCGTTGATGAAGCAGTAGCTTCATGGATGCCATCAGCAAGGAAGCTCACAAGCAAAGCAGAAGTACGAGTCAGAAAGCTCGCAGGGAAGGAACTGGAAGAACTTGGAGAAGAAGGTCCCGTAGAGTCGCCGACTCTTTATATAGCTGAACCGCAAACCGTGAAGGCGTAAGAAGACATGAAGATCGAGATCTGGTTAGGCGAGCTTTGTCATGACTTGCTCGACCGATCGATACTGACCTGGATCAGATGATATCGTGTGGACCGATCAGCTTTAGGCTGATCGGGATCCGATCAACCAACTCTCGTGAGAGTTGTCTTGGCTCGACGGTCAGGGACCGATCGATCGACAGGTGGATCGGTCCACGGCCGATCCTCCAACCGCCTTCAATTTTTCGCTGAGATCGAGGACCGATCGGATAACCCTACCACACCGATTTGGTGATCGACACGCACGAGACGAGAACTCAGTATGGATCGGTCACTGCGATCCGATCGTGAAAACTCCGACCCTAAACCCGGTCCGAGAATGAGCTACCGAGCCCTCTCGACCTAGTCAGAACGAGCTACCGAGCCCCTCTCGGCGTCCGGCCCAGAACGAGCGATACTCAGCTCTCTCGGCTTAATGCGCTACTTAGACTTCTCCAAGCTCCCTACTTGGACTTTTCCTAAGTCTCCATACTTGGACTTTTCTCGTGCCAAGCTCCCTGCTTGGACTTTCCAAGTCTCCATACTTGGACTTTTCCTGCAAGCTCCCTACTTGGACTTTTCCGTGCCAAGTCTCCATACTTGGACTTTTCCGTGCCAAGTCTCCATACTTGGACTTTTCACGGATATCTCGGTCAACCTTGACCTATCTGGATTTCCCTGCGGCTTCACTCACGGGACTTTCAAGCAGCTTCACTCACGACTTTCCAATGCCTGGCTTCCACGTGGACTTTACCCACCGGCTTCACTCACCTCACTAGGACTTTTCCTGCTTCGACTTCACTCACCGGACCACCGGCTTCACGACCTTCACACGATGCTTCCTTCCACCCCCGGCTTCACCACCGGACTTTCCTTGGCCGGCTTCACTCACGTGTTCACGGATTCTTTCGCTTCACCCACCAGATCCTAATCAGGTCGACTCACCTCGGGTCAACCAGGTCAACCTTGACCAAAGATTGCACCCACAATCTCCCAAGTTTGTATTCTGTCAAATATCAGAATACAACTTTTCTATTCTCGTCAAACATCAGAATAGAACTTTTCTATTCTCCTCAAACATCAAAATACAACTCGAGTCAGGTCAACTCGAGTCAGGTCAACCAGGTCAACCTTGACCTAAGGTTGCACCAACAATCTCCCCCTTTTTGATGTTTGACAAAACCCATAATCAAGTTAGGTTAAACCGATAACCTAACTTATGTTTTCCAATGTTCTTCCTTGAACATTCTTTGGACATTCTCCCATTCTCCCCCTTTTTGACACACATCAAAAAGAGTGAATCAAGGTCAAGAGCTTCTTCCTAATGAAAGTCCCATACCTTTCATTGAAACTCTTAATTTCCCCCTCGATACTAAGGTCAACAATTAACTTAGTGATAATCCCATATCACTCAAGTCTTTAGGAGTAAAAACTCCCCCTAAAGGTCAACTCCCCCTTGACCAGTAGTAAAACTCCCCCTAAAGGTCAACTCCCCCTTGACCATTGCACCAACAATGTCTTGGAGAGTTTCAAACCTTTAGAAATCTAAACCACCAACTTCCATAGCTGAAATTTCAGTCAACAGTCGAAAAATCAGCATTTGGCACGCTCTGATCGGTCACCAGACCTATCAGCCTTCACTGGATCGGTCACCAGACCGATCCACACTCTCCTAGATTGGTCCTAGTGACCGATCCACACTTTTCTGGACCGATCAGAATCCTCTCTGATCGGTCCACAAGACTGATATCAGAATTTCTAATTTTCCTCCCGAAATTCAGAAACTCCTAGAAAATTCCAGAAAATTTCAAAAATTGTAAAACTTTGAGGATACATTCCTCATAACATATACTATCAATAAAAAATAGTTTTCTATGAAAATAACTTCCATTTTCAAATCTTGATACAAAGTTTAAAAACTTTGAAATAGTTCAAGTTTACCTCTACTTTGTATCAACTTGCTCAATGATGAATGCTATCACTAGAAAAGCTTCATCAAGGTTTTTCAAATCAATTTTGAAATGATTTTAAACCATTCAATTTAGGACCACAATCTTAGGGCTAAGTGTACATGACTTGTACACAAGCTTTCTCTATGATCCTCCATTTTAAATTAGGCTCATCTAGGTACAAGAACTATGCACCTTGATCCTAACTCATGATCCTAATATCTCACACACATCTAAGGTGTATCAAACACATCCAAGTCAATTTTGATGTGAGATATGGTTTAGGTCATCTTAATCTAAGTTGTCATGCATTTTCTAAACAACAATTTGATCTCCATATCAAATTGAGTGTTTATCCTTAAATCAATTTAATTGATCATTAATGCAAAAGATGATGACATGGCATACAATAATATCATAAGTGAAAATATGTGCCAATGTCATGATGTCATGTCATAAAGTATGAAACTTAAATAAAGCATGACATATAGCTAACCTAAGTATTATCATGACATTTCAAATGATAATAAATTAAATATGATGTCATGACATGGCATATGGCAAACAATATATGGCAAATAACATGTAAGGGTATAGAAGATACCTAATTCTAGCCTTAATTGCCATTTTTGATAGTTTTGATCATTTTTCCATAGGTTCTATATTCCTAAGTGTAATAGACCTAGCATCTTATACCAAAGATTTTTAGATCACTATGTGCCAATTAGATTGACTCTAGACAACTCCTCAAATATGATTGGCACATCCTAATCACCTTAGGAATAACTTTTCATTTCATTTTCAAGGCTTGATTACACCTTGAAAATTCCTAAAATGCCACCTTTTGCCATGATTAGGTTAACTACCTATTCAAGTAAGGTTGACACACCCTAAACCATCTAGCGTGATGGAATCATGCTCCTAGGAACCCAATACCTATTTGAGCTCATTGGGTTCACTAAATATTCACTAGGGATGACTTCCCTAGCAACCCTCCTAATGACCCTCCTAGGCTTTAAAGCCTTGGTCATTTGGGACTCATCAAGATCAACTCTAGGGGTGACTCCCCTTGTGACCTTAGTGATGGTCTTTCTAGCCCTAGGTCTTGTTCCATAATCGAATGGAACATTATGATAAGTGGGCTTTGATTTTTGACCCTTAGGCCCTTGAGTTGACTTCTCTAAATTCTTAAGGGCCTTTTCTAAATTGTCAAGTCTTGACCTCAAGACTTGATTTTCCTTTTCTAATACCTCAAGTTTTAATTTGTCATTTATCTTTGAGGTATTCCTAGGCATATGTCTAGTTGTTTTGGGATTTCTACCTAGGTTTTCCTTAACCTTAGATGAGTTAATTCTAGGGTTGGTTTTTCTAGTATTGTCCTTATCTAGGCTAACATGTTTGGCACCTAAGCACGTGTATCGGTTACTATAGTTATCATGCTTATTATTATTGATAATAGCAATAAGGCTACTAGCATGCATCCTACTAGAATTGCAAGAATGTGCCTTAGAGATTACCTTAGGGTTTGCCTTATCTCCCCCTATAGACATGCTCGGTCTCTTGTCCTTGTGAGATTGCCTCCCCCTCGGAGACTGGCTCCTATAGTGTCCCCTTTGCTTGCATTGGAAACACACCACGTGCTCCTTGCCCTTGCGTATCGGGACTCCGGATTCCTTGACCTTTGGCGCCGGTGGAGTCTTCCTAATCCTCTTTGGACATTTACTCTTGTAATGCCCAAATTCCCTACACTCAAAGCACATTATATGTAATTTACTTGAAAGTAAATTGCTTGAGTTACCTAGGGTTGAGGATGGTTGTATGCTTTCTTCTACATCCCTTCCGGAAGTAGAGGCTTCTTCTTCTTGCTCCAATCTTGAAGAAGAACTCTCCTCCTCTTCTTCCTTAGATGTTGAGTAGCCCTCAACTTCTAATTCCTTACCTCCATGAAGTGAGCTACTTGACTCACTTGACTCCTCTTCATGACTTGAATTGGAGCTTCCCTCATGGAACTTGGCCAAGTTGTTCCACAATTCCTTGGCATTGTTGTAACCACCTATCTTACACAAGATATCGTTAGGTAATGAGAATTCAAAATTTTTCATTACCTCGTCGTTGATTACGGATTGGTGGATTTGTTCCTTCGTCCACTTCTTCTTCTCAAGAATTTCTCCTTCTTCATCCCTTGGAGGAACAAAACCTACTAGTACACAATTCCAATTAACTAAGTTAGTCATAAGAAAGTACTTCATTCTTACCTTCCAAAACGCGAAGTCGTCGCGATTGTAGAAGGGTGGAATCGTGATGTCTTCTCCAAGTAGATCCATTATCTAGCTCGTGCTCCCCCGGGTGTTAATCCGACGAAGAGCGACCTCGCTCTGATACCACTTGTTAGGACCTTCGGATAACGGCTAGAGAGGGGGGGTGTGAATAGCCGACCCCAAATTCGCGTTTCTTTCTACAAATCAAGTTAGCGCAGCGGAAAAATAACAACAGAAACGTAAATGGAGAAATCAAACCTCAAGCACAGCGATGTAACGAGGTTCGGAGATGAAACTCCTACTCCTCGGCGTGTCCGTAAGGTGGACGAAGCCTATCAATCCGTCGGTGGATGAGACCCCGGAAAACCGGCTAATATGAACTCCTTCTGGGTGGAGAAACCTCGCCACAATAACTCTTGCAACAGCAAGATAGAAGTACACAAAATACAAAGAAGCACAAGACAATATGAATGTAAAACAAACAAGCTTGCCTTCTTGTCTGGAGATCCATTGATGAAGCTTCACGGATGCCAGCGGAGGAAGCTCACGCAAAGTTCAAGTATGAGCTCAAAGAAAGCTCAGAAGGAACTGGAAGAACTTGCAAGCAAGAAGAAGGTCCCGTAGAGTCGCTCGACTCTTTATATAGCTGAACCGCAAACGCGGGCGTAAGAAGACAGACAAGATCGAGATCTAGCTTGTCAACGTGTAAGGCTGGCTCTCGACAAAGCTTCAACCTGATCGTCGGATACTTTGATCGGGCGTGGACCGATCAAGGCTCTAGGTCGTCGATCCGATCAACCAACTCTCCGTGAGAGTTGTTCAAGCTCTGATCGGTCGGTGGACCGATCAGGGGTGGATCGGTCCACGACCGATCCTCCAACCGCCTCCGAATTTCGCCTAGTCGGTCTACGGACCGATCGGATAACCTGATAACCACGGACGGTTGGTCGATGGTGCATCGAACCGATCGATCAGTATCGGATCGGTCACTGAGACCAATCGAGGTTAGAGCTCCGGCCCTAAACCCTACCGGTCCCGAGACGAGCTCACAGCCCTCTCGACCTAGTCCGGAGAACGAGCTACCGAGCCCTCTCGACTTCTGCCAAGCTTTCATACTTGGACTTCTCCGTGCCAAGCTCCTGCTTGGACTTTTCCGTGCCAAGTCTCCATACTTGGACTTTTCTCGTGCCAAGCTCCCGGACTTTTCCACGCCAAGTCTCCATACTTGGACTTTTCCTGTGCCAAGCTCCCTGCTTGGACTTTTCCACACCAAGTCTCCATACTTGACTTTTCCCGTGCCAAGCTCCCTGCTTGGACTTTTCCGTGCCAAGTCTCCATACTTGGACTTTTCCGTGCCAAGTCTCCATACTTGGACTTTTCACCGTGCCTGGTCAACCTTGACCTATCTGGATTTCCCTTGCTTCACTCACTAGGACTTTCCAACCAGCTCGCTTCCACTCACCGGACTTTCTTGCCTTCACTCACTGTGGACTTTCCTTGCACTCACAGGACTTTCACCGCTTCACTTACTGGATTTTCCTTGTCCGCACCACTTTCCCTTGCGCCTTCGGCTCACTCACCAGTGACTTTCCTGCAGCTTCACTCACTAGGACTTTCACGGCTTCACTCACCAGGATTTTCCGCCTGGCTTCACTCACCGGGACTTTCACACGCTTCACTCACCAGGATTTCCCGAATCAGGTCGACTTACCTCGGGTCAACCAGGTCAACCTTGACCAAAGATTGCACCCACAATCTCCCAAGTTTGTATTCTGTCAAACATCAGAATACAACTTTTCTATTCTCGTCAAACATCAGAATAGAACTTTTCTATTCTCGTCAAACATCAGAATAGAACTTTTCTATTCTCGTCAAACATCAGAATACAACTCGAGTCAGGTCAACTCGAGTCAGGTCAACCAGGTCAACCTTGACCTAAGGTTGCACCAACATTAATAACATAGGTGGATTTGAATCAATAGTGTTAAGTTCCGCTTGCGATTCAAATCTAAACTATTAAGAACAGATAAGTTAAATTTGGAATCAATGATGTTAAGTTTCGTCTGTGATTCCTAATTTAACTTCTAAAGAACACAATACGTTATTTAAGGAATGGTTCGACACTTGTACAAAATTTTTGTACAGTGGAGTCGGTACGGTTTTCCTAGGACTAACCAACACACCAAGCATGGCTTGGCCGGCCACTACATGAGCTCCAAAATAATGCTTGGTCGGCCCCCTTGCTCCAAGCAAGGATGTGTCCGGCCCATTACTTGGATAAGTAGTGGACTTTATGGATACAAGGTTTTATAGAGGCTACAACAGGGACTGAGAGGAGAAATTGGTTTTGGTCTCCCGATGAGCTTCAGCTTCCTGTGTTCGCCCCGAACACCGAACTCAAGTTCTTCAATAATAACTCATACCACTAAAGAGTTATTATTGAACCACCGCACCAATCCTAAATTACATTATGGCCTCCTTCTTATCATGAGTGCATTAATCTCCCAATGTTTAAAATATCGAATGTCCATTAATTAAATGAGTTACTAACAACTCACTTAATTAATATCTAGCTCCAAGAGTAGTAGCACTCAACTTTATTGTCATGTCGGACTAAGTCCACCTGCAGGGTTTACATGATAATCCTTATGAGCTCCTCAAGGGGGCATTCTCAACCTAGATTACTAGGACACAGTTTCCTTCTATAATTAACAACGCACCATATAAATAATATTTTTTTCCCAACTTATCGAACCTATTGATTTATCAAACTAAATCTCACCCATTGATAAATTAAAGAAATAAATACTAACTATATGTGCTTGTTATTATATCGGGATTAAGAGCATACACTTCCATAATAACGGAGGTCTTGTTCTTTTATTAAGTTAGTATAAAAAGAACTACCTCAAATGGTCCTGCTCAATACACACTTAGTGTACTAGTGTAATTTTATAGTTAAGATAAACTAATACCAAATTACACTACAACCACTCCAATGGTTTGTCTCATTCTATCTTGGTTGTGAGCTACTATTTATAATTTATAAGGAACTGATAACATGATCTTCTGTGTAACACCTCACATCATGTTATCTACAATATAAATTAAATAGATAACTGTATTTAACATAAATGCATATATTTGACCAATGTGATTCTTATTTCAAACTAAGTGTTTATACAAAAAACTAGACTTTTAGTATACATTCTAACACTACCATGAACTCTGAGCTTCAGAAGCAACATGAGAACATGGATGCTTATGATATGATTGAATATCTTAGACAACTATATCAAGGACAAGCAAGGCATGAGAGATTTGAGATCTCCAAGGCTCTATTTCAATGTAGAATGCAAGAAGGAAGTTCCGTAGGGCCTTATGTGCTCAAAATGATCGGGTATGTGGAGAATCTACAAAAGTTGAGATTCTCACTGGGCCAAGAATTGGCCACTGGCCTTATTTTACAGTCATCGCCTGAGAGCTATAGTCAATTTATCATAAATTATAACATGAATGAAATTGACAAACCACTACCTGAGATGTTGAGCATGTTGAGAACTGCTGAACTCAACCTTAAGAAGACAAAGCCTAGTACCATTTTGATGGTGCCTAAGGGCAAAGGCAAGTGAAATCCTAAAGGCAAGGGTAAGACCCAAGCCAAAAGTAAAGGCAAGACTCATGCACTGAAACCTAAAGGCAGGGTGGCTAAGGAAGGAACCTGCTTCCACTATGGTGAGATCAGACATTGGAAGAGAAACTGTAAATTTTACCTAGAGGAAGTGAAAAGGAAGAGAAGTGAAACTTCTGCCTCAGGAATATATGTTATAGAAGTCAATCTATCTATTTCTTCTTCATGGGTATTAGATACCGGATGTGCATCTCACATTTGTACTAATGTGCAGGGCTTGAGAAATAGTAGAACATTGACAAAGAGCGAAGTGGACCTATGAGTAGGCAATGATGCAAGAGTTGCTGCTATAACTATAGGAATATATTCCTTATCTTTGCCCACTGGACTTATTTTAGAACTTGAAGAATGTTGTTATATGCCTTCCTTAATTAAGAACATCATCTCTATTTCTTGTTTGGATAAGAAAGGATTCTCATTTGTAATAAAGGGCAAATATTATTCCGTTTATTTCAATGAAATGTTCCATTGTAGTGCGCATCTTATGAATGGACTCTATGTTATAGACTTTGACAACCCAATCTATAACATAAATACAAAGTGGTTCATGTCTAATGATTTGAACCAAATATATCTCTGGCATTGTCGCTTGGGTTACATAAATGAGAGTCACACATCCCAACTCTATAAGGATGGACTTTTGGACTCATTTGATTTTGAATCATATGAGACATGCGAATCTTGTCTTCAAGGCAAGATGACAAAGACTCCATTTAGTGAACATAGCGAAAGAGCTAATGACTTGTTAGGACTCATATATACAGATGTATGTAGCCCTTTCAGAATAGCAGCTAGAGGGGGATACCATTATTTCATTACTTTCACTGATGATTTCAATATAAATGGTTATGTGTATCTGATGAGCCACAAGTCAGAATCCTTTGAAAAATTCAAAGAATTCAAGAATAAGTACAAAATCAACTTGGCAAGAGTATTAAGATACTCTGATCATATCGAGGTGGGGAATACCTTAGCCAAAAATTTCATAACCATCTCATTAACTGTGGGATCATATCTCAACTCACTCTACCTGGAACACCATAATGGAATGGTGTATCAAAAACAAGAAATCATACTTTATTATATATGGTACGATCAATGATGAGTCAAACAGAACTTCCTACTTCCTTCTGAGACGGTCGCTTTCACACTTAACCACATTCTATCTAAAGCCGTCATAAAGACACCATATACAATATGGACTGGGAAGAGTCCGAAGATGTCTTTGTTAGTAATTAGCCCTAAGAGACAATCATGAGATGATTAGGCTTTTTGGATTAATCATTGAGTTAGACTCGAATGAACCCACTCATTGGATTAAGTGTAATCCGAATTAGACTCATTAAGTTAGACTCAAATAGATCCAATTGTTGGATTAAGTCGAATTGCATGGAATCAATGGGTTAGACTCACTGGGTGAACTTGAGTTCACCAAGGAAGTTGAATGGTCAAAATTTAACCATTGGATTGAATGGTTGATTTTGAGCCATTGGATTAAAAGATGAAAGGGTGGAGACTCTTGGTATTCCATGGGATGGCTATAAATATCATTTGGATGATATTTTTCATAAGATTTTCATCACTTGAGAAGGTGAAGAGTCTCTTTGCATTTTCTTCTTCCTCCTTCCCCTTGCTTGGCCGAGCACACCCCTTGAGGTTGCTAGCACAACCTTTGTGTGTTCTTCTCCATCTTGTTGAGTTTGTGAGACAAACGAAAGCAAGGCTTGTTCGTGTGGATACCGTAGAGGCACGAACGCTTGATCGTACTGTGATCCGAGCTGTCGGGAGATCGTGAGCACGCTTCAAAGGTATAACTCTATCATGTCTTTAGATCTAACTTAGTATAAGATTATGTTTCCTTTCGCATGGATCTTCTGGAGGAAATAGGTTTTTCCGCTGCGCGTTTGCGTGTTTAGCAACCTATTCCCTTACAGTCTTTCATGAAGATTTGGGGATGTGAGGCTTATGTTCGATGACAAGTCTCAGAAAAACTAGGATCCAAATCAGACAAGTGCTATTTTATAGGATATCCTAAGGAAACAAAGGGATATTACTTCTATAATCTCACACAAGGCAAAGTGTTTGTTTCCAGAACTGGTATCTTTTGAGAAAGGGAGTTTATTTCTAGAAAAACTAGTGGGAGTCAAGTCAATCTTGAAGAAATTCAAGATACACAAACTAGCACTGAAGCCTTAATGAAATCTGAATAGGTACCACAAGATGTTGTGGATCAAGATTTTGTTACACTGTAAGAAGTTGTGGAGCAACAACCTGTTCAAGTAGTACAAGCTCTATGCAAATCTGATAGGACCCATCATCAACCTGAAAGATATTCTTATTTCTTGTCTGACAACAGTGATGTAGTGCTAGTTGGTCTCAACGAGCCTACATCTTATCAAGAAGTTGTACAAGGCCCAGATTATGAGAAATGGCTAGAGGTCATAAGATCCGAAATGGAATCCATGTACACTAACTAAGTATGGACTTTGGTTGATCCACTTGAAGGAATTAAACTCATTGGGTGTAAATGGGTCTTCAGAGTGAAGACTGACATGGATAGTCATATGCATACCTATAAAGGTAGATTGGTGGCTAAAGGATTCAAGCAAATTCATGGTATAGACTATGATGAAACCTTTTCACTAGTTGTGATTCTCAAGTCCATTCGGATCATGCTTGCTATTGTAGCTTATTATGATTATGAGATCTAGCATGGATGTTAAAATTGTACTTCTTAATGGAAATCTACTCGAGGATGTGTACAGACACAACCTGAGGGTTTTTGTAGATCCAAAAAATGCTGGAAATGTTTGTAAGTTGCAAAGATATATTTATAGATTGAAGCAAGCTTCTAAAAGCTGAAATCTTCAATTCGATGATCCAATCAAAATATTTGGTTTCATTAAGAATGAAGATGAACCTTGTGTTTACAAGAAGGTTAGTGGGAGCACAGACATCTTTCTCATATTAAATGTAGATGACATACTTCTCATTGGAAATGATATCCCTACTCCTCATTCAGTGAAGACTTGGCTTGGGAATTGTTTCTCAATGAAGGAATTAGGTGAAGCGGCCTATATTTTAGGCATCAAGATCTATAGAGATAGATTTAAAAGATTGCTTGGTCTAAGTCAAAGTACATATATTGACAAGGTGTTTAAACGTTTTGCCATGAAGAATTCCAAGAAGGGATTCCTACCTATGTCACATGGTGTTAGTCTTTCGAAGACTCAATGCCCCTCTTCTAAGGAAGAAAGAGATCGCATGGATTAGATTTCTTATGCATCTACTATAGGGTCTATCATGTGCACCATGCTTTATACTCACCCAGATGTCTTGTATGAGCAGATACCAGTCAGATCCAGGTGAAGGTCACTGGACAGTAGTCAAGAATATTCTTAAGTACTTGAGAATGACTTAAGATTATTTCTTGATTTTTGGAAGCAATGAAGTGCTTACTATAAAGGGTTACACTGATGCTAGCTTCCAAACTGACAAGGATAATTCTAAATCGCAGTTAGGGTATGTATTTTGTTTAAATAGTGGTGCTAGGTATTAGATATTACAGCGATTCTATCTCATTCGAGAGATTGTCGATAGATGAGATGTGAGGATATGCAGAGTACCGACCAATGGTAACATTATGGATCCCTTGACCAAGACTTTGGCACAAAGGAAGCATGATGGTCATACTAGGTCACTAGGTATTAGATATTTTAGTGATTGACACTAGCGCTAGTGGAAAATTGTTAGTATTAGTCCTAGTACCAATTATGATATGATTGTAAAGAGCTCCTTTTGTATCATATTTCATTATTAATAAAGGCAAAATTCATTATTATATTTACTTCAATTTAGTGTCAAATGAATAAGCATAATAATGTCCTAGAGTAGGATATTCTAATCTACAACATATCAATTGGATGAATTGATAGTGAGATATTGTAGATATACAGAGAACACTACTCTTAACTATTCCTAGTCAAGTATTAATATGCAAGGACAATATTAATGCGTTGAGACTAGCATATAGGTCAACGAATGACTTAATCTCACAAGTCATAGATATGAGATATCAGGTTGATACATGAGTATATATTAGAGAATATATACTAAATGACCCGCCATGAGAATGTTTCATGGATCATTATATAAGTGTCATAAACATTCTCATGTGACTATTAGTGTGAATAGTCCTTATACATGAAGTCACTACGGTTTCCTAGATAGTAGACCATAAAGTCGATCACTGGATATGCAATAAGTTATGCAGAGAGATGTGAGTGATGTAGATGGGATCTATCTCTTCCATATAACGGAAGTGATATATGTGGGCCCCTTGATTAGTAGGACACAAGAATGCATGGTCATGCTTAAATGAGTGAATATGAGATATTCAATTTATTTGATTGAGTGTGTCTAGTTAGAGATCAAGAAATACAAAGATTGATAAGAGGATGACACAGTCTATGCCTCATTGATCAATCTAGATATCAATGATAGAAGGATTGAGTCATACATGATAATAGCCACGGAAAGGTAAAGTTGGATCTCGACATTCTCGTCACTTGGGTACCAATGATACCTTACTAGATGTCACTCATTGTTTATGTAACACCCGCCCCTCTGCTAGGGCGGGGTTACCGGAAAAACATACATGCATATTAATCTATTTCTAAAGCAGCGGAAGTATTTATTAATATATTCTCTTAAGTTTATAAATTATTTTTTTTCTTTTTAACACCAATAACTAATTATCTAACTATTTATGATCATATGAGCATGTTAAGCATAATTTGAAATTCAAAAGAAGTCATGATATCAATTCCCAACATAAGCATGAATAAGTATTATGTAATCATGCAAAACATTAACCTAAGATAGACATAGTTCATATCAAGCATAAATTAACATAAGCAGATTTTTTTCCTTAGCCGAGCCACTACCACACACATCTCTTGCCCCGCCTGCTGCTCCCCTTAGTTTATCCATCCTTTACCTTTATCTGCGGTACAAGGAAAATAACTATAAGCACAAGGCTTAGTAAGATCCTTTCCTACTCACAAAAACCATATATCATAGTATAATCACATAAACATATAGTCATAAACATCAAACACATATCATCATGTCATATCATATCATATCATACAAACAAAATCATCATGTCCATATCATAACAAAATAGAGCATGTCATATCATATCATATCATAAAAGAGCATCATGTCATATCATATCATATCATATCATATCATATCATATCATAAAAATATAAATCAAAAGCATACATGTCTTTAAAAACAATATCATCTAATACTTAAATATAATCTCAACATGAGGGCCTGTATGCTATCATAATACAATCTATGCTAGCACTAATAACTAACTAACATCTAGGGAGGTCGTATACCACTTCGACCTAGGGGCGAACTAAGAGGCTCATCCCTTGGACACTAAGGTCCTGGTACAAGCCACAAAAAAAGTAGCATGTCTTATTTACTTATCATATCATGAAGAGTGCTCTTAGTCCCAACAAGAAGGGAAGTAACTCTTAGGCCTTTACTTGTCCTATCATAAAGAGTGCTCTAGTCCCAACTACTAGGAAGCAACTCTTGGGCTTTGGCTTGTCATATCATATCATGCATACATAGCATGAGCATATAGCCCATCATAAGAGTCATTATCATGCATGATTCATAAGCATAAAAAAAGGAGCATATGACATATCATAGGGAAACATAATCATGCATGGAAATCATTAACTAGCATCTCCTAATTCATATCATAGCATGTGAAACACATAGTAAATTATAATTGGGTCCCTAACCCTAATTCCATGAAGTGGCCGAAACTTACAAGGTATTGAATCTAGGTTACAAGTAACATAAAAGCATATGAACCCTAAACCAAATTCATAACATTTATCATAAAGAGCATCATGAGCATGTCTAGTTTAGGTTCTAAGTTTCCTAGGTCTTTGGTCTTGTTATGGCCGAAACTTGCCAAGCCTAAATCTAGGTTACAAGTAACATAAAAGCATATGAACCCTAAACCAAATTCATAACATTTATCATAAAGAGTATCATGAGCATGTCTAATTTAGGTTCTAAGCTTCTCTTTTCTTGTTATGGTAAACAAGCCTAAATTTAGGTTACAAGTAACATAAAAGCATGTGAACTCTAAACCAATTTCATATCATATACCATAAAGAATATCATGAGCATGTTTAGTTTAGGTTCTAAGCTCTTGTCTATATCATTTGTTCTAAGCTTCCTAGGTCTTTTGTTTGTATGGCGAAAGTTGCCAGGCCTAACCCTAGGTTACAAGTAACATAAAAGCATGTGAACTCTAAACCAATTTCATATCATATACCATAAAGAACATCATGAGCATGTTTAGTTTAGGTTCTAAGCTTCCTAGGTCTTTGGTCTTGTTATGGCCGAAAGTTACCAAGTCTAACCCTAGGTTACAAGTAACATAAAAGCATGTGAACCCTAAACCAATTTCATATCATAAACCATAAAGAACATCATGAGCATGTTTAGTTTAGGTTCTAAGCTTCCTAGGTCTTTGGTCTTGTTATGGCCGAAAGTGACCAGGCCTAACCCTAAGTATAAAAGCATGTGAACCCTAAACCACATATCATATACCATAAAGAACATCATGAGCATGTTTAGTAGGTTCTAAGCCTAGGTCTTTGGTCTTGTTAGTTACCATCATCATAAACCATAAAGCATCTAGCATGTTTAGTTTAGGTTCTAAGCTTCCTTGGTCTTGTTAAGTAAGGATTACCCTAGGTTACAAGGAACATAAAAGCATGTGAACCCTAAACCAATTTCATATCATAAACCATAAAGAACATCATGAGCATGTTTAGTTTAGGTTCTAAGCTTCCTAGGTCTTTGGTCTTGTTATGGCCGAAAGTTCAAGGAACATGAAACTAAGTCTAAGCAACACACAAGCATAAGAATATCAAGCTAACTTCATATCATATCATAAGGAAAACCATGAGCATATTAGATTTGGTTTTTAAGCTTTCTTAGGCATTTAATCTCATCATGGCCGAAAGTTTAAGGAACATGAATATAAGTTCTAAGTGACATACAAGCATAAGAACATTAAACTAATCTTCTATCATAGGGTACATATCATAAGGAAATAGTGAGCATGTTTAATTTAGATCTTAAGCTTCCTTAAGATTTTATACTTTGGTGGCCGAAAGTTTCAAGAGGCAACCCTAGATTTTTTGTAATCTAAACTCATGGAAAACACATGAACTACTTGTACCACAGGTGAGGGGATACTTACTTCCTCTTGTTTGGTTTTTCTTAAAAGAATGTACCCTTGTGAAGAGGAAGAAGAAAGCTTCTCCTTCTAGTTTTCCCTTTTGCTTCTCTTGCTTGTAAGGAGTAGATCTTGAAGACTTCTTCTTGTGAATTAGTTTTCTTAGGGAGAAAACCTTAGATTGGATTCGGAAATGGAATAGGGAAGAGTTCTAGGTCTCGGTGGAGGAGGAAGAAGGAGAAAGAAGGAGGAGGAAGAAGAAGGAGGAGGAAGTAGCCAAACTTTCTTTCCCTTCTCTTCTCTCATTCCTATTTATTCTCAATGAGGATGAAAAATGTCCCAATTCATCCCCTTGACTCCTCTATTCTCTCACCCTCTTCATTCCCACGAAAATAGAAAGAAGGAAGGAGAAAAAGACAACTTGTCTTTGTCTTTTGCTTGCTTCTTCTCTTAACCAAGAGGAAGAGGAGGAAAGCTACTTGATTTTCTCTTGCTTCCTTACTTAATCATACTCTTACTTTTAACTACAATTTCCATTCTTTGCTATTCATATATCATTCATGACTCTAGTGGTTATCATACACCAATTTAGCTTTATCTATTATGAGAGGTTCATGGTTCAAGCCTTAACTTCTCTTTCTTTTTATTTCTTTTTGGTTCTATTTCCATTTCCCCTTTTATTTTAAAAGAGAATACCCATATGTATGGCTTAAATATTTCATGGGTGTTATAGTTTATGTATCTAAATATTGATTTGGATACATTGCCAACGTTACGAGAACATATTGGATCACACACAAAGAGCATGTCAATGGATAGATAGATTCATATGATGGATCATTGGATTAAATCTAATTCAAGTTAGACTCATTGAATTAGACTCATTTGAATCCAACTATTGGATTGAATTCAATTTGAATTAAACTCATTGAGTCAATGGGTTTTGATGATTAATGAGTTGGACTCATTAAGTGATTTCATGAATTTAAATTCATGAAGAAAGAGGAGTGTACAACTTGAATTACTCATGCATTGGATGCATTGGATGAAGACTGAACAATTTGAATTGCTCATGCATTGGATGCATTGGATTCATTGGATGAAGACAAATATTAATGTCAATTTAGACAATTGACATTAAGACATAAGGAAATTTCATGAATCTATAAAAGGGGATTTTTGGATTCATTTAATGATGAGTTTTTGGTATTCTTGCTCTTCTTCCTCCTCCTCTCTTCACTTGGCCGAAACTTCCAAGAAGAGTTGCTAGCACAACCTTTGGTTGTTTCATTCTCTACATTGTGAGTTTGTGAGACAAACGAGGCTTGTTCGTGTAGATATAATAGAGGTGCGGCCACTTGATCGCGCTAAGATCTACATCTAAAGAAATGTTGCTATCGGGATTACGAAGGGCACACAACAAAGGTATAAATAACTATCTCATGTGAAACTTAGTATGTGGTTTTCCTTCGCATAGATCTTCTGGAGGAATTAGATGTTTTCCGCTACACTTTTGCGTATTTAGCGCCCTAGTTCTTTACAGATAAGTATACAACTGAATTGAATACAAAGTAATTGACAATAAGGAAAATTATACTGACAACAGAGTAGAGTAGAAACTTGAGAGCTAGTTGTCGAAGTAGCATTTCGGCATCGTAGCAAACTTTTCGAAGTAGCACATGAATATAAAAGTTGTAGAGAAATGTTGTTTTGAGCTATTGGTCAAGGTCTTCTTTTATAGGGCATTCTGAGCACATGGATCCCTTCCAGGTACCTTAGATCTACCTTATCTAATCCGTCTTCGTCGACGTTTATCCACCTCTGGGTGCCTAGATCCCTTTCCTAATGCCTGAGTTGCTTATGTGGCTGTACCTCGATGAACCTCTATCCGAGTCACCTCTATCCATTTCCAAGCGCCTAGATCCCTTCCTAGTGCATGGAGTTTGACGTGTGATAGCTAACCAGAGTATGCCAACTCAGCTTCTTGCATGGCTAGATTCGGGCCATTCCGGGCCACAGGTTCCTTTCTGGTCACCCAAATCTCCTAGCACCTGAATCCTTTTCGAGCGTTTGGAATGTCTTAGCTCTAGCTTTGATTTTATATATCACAGAGTTAGCACAATAAATATAATATAAGTATAAAAATATTTTAGACAATTTTGAGTCTATCTGATCCTAACTTTTGGATTTCGTTAGGCCGGACTGATTTCTACTATTCCCTTAACGGGAACGTGTTCTCACCTACTCCTTTCAAAAGAATTTACTTGTTGTCAAACATCCAGTCCTCCTGACCTGTTTAGACTTTTGCTCAACATTTGATCTTGACCTTCGGGACTTTCCACTAGACGTCTGATACTTGACTCCCCTAGACCTCTGCCTAGTGTCCGCGACCCTAGGGCTTCTGCCCGATGTCTTCGATCTGCCAAGTTTTTGCCCAGTCCATTCGACTAAGACTTCTTTGCCCAATCTATTTAACTAGGAAATCTTTGTCTAGCCTTAACTAGGACTTTCCTACCTACTTAGTTAAGCTTATTAAATAAAAAATTCTTTAATTTAAACTTTTACTAATATTAAAATATAGATTTAATTAGTTAGTGGTTTTGATACCAATAATTATGATAAGTCATTTTCATTGATAGATATGATTACATCCATACAAACGCTACTTAACAAGCATTATATTATATATCAATCATGATTTGCATAGCATTAGAATAAAAGGATTCTAAAACAATCCACCTACCAATTTATTAATCTTTCTTCCTAACGAATCTCTTTACTTATTAAGAGGTGGTATACTTTGTGGATTATTAAACACGTTTTCCTTATCAATTGCGTTCTTCGCCTTCACAAGTCTTCCATAATTTCCCAAAAAATATCTCTCTCCGTATACTCGTGCTTTACTCACAGCATCCGTTGGCCCCTCTCCTCCTCTACCCCACTCCACCGTTCCCAAATCCAAATCAAGGTAGTTCACGAAAGCCGCTCGAGGATTCTTTGTTACATGTCGGCTCATGTACTCGTAGAATTCACGTAACCATGCCACGTGCTTGTCTCTCGCCGTGTCCCCTTCAACCGTCCAATAAACTATGTATTGGATCCCGTATAAGTTTCCGGCTCGGTGAGGAAATGGAATTTGATCGCTTTTCACCCTAGCCATCGCCCCTCCGTAGGGATCCAATATAAGGTATGCTTCTTGCTTTCTTGATAAATAATCAAGGGTTGTGATCATGCCGGCCATGTCGATCGGGATGCGCAAGTAGTCCGATTTGGCCTTGAAGAATTCGGGACCGCTCGATTCGTGGCTCGTCAGCTCGGAGACCGAATCCAACCCGGCGAATTGAACAACCGATTCGATCCAACTTACCTCGCGGCAGCTCGATTCCGCCAGCACCAACTCGGGGAATCGGCGACTCAGTGATGAGACCGCTGCCTTCCTCGACGCGAGGAAGAAACCCGTGAAGGAAGCAGACACGTTGCCGTCGCCTGACCCGGCGACGGAGACGGAAAGGTAAAACTCTTCGGGGAGATTTGGGGCCACGTACTGCCATCGGTGGACCAACTCGGCCACCGAGCGAGTTGACCCGGAGCGCGTCCGGGTGCACACTGTGACTCGCTCGGGCACGGGGACGAGCCGCAACTGCCAGGAATAGACGACGCCCCAACTGCCGCCGCCGCCGCCGCGGATCGCCCAGAAGACGTCCTCGCCCATCGAGTCCCTGTTCAAGACGCGCCCGGCCGAGTCGACCAGGATGGCATCGACAACGTTGTCGGCTGCGACGCCGTACTTGCGAGAGAGCAATCCAAACCCGCCTCCGGCGATGTGACCACCACTGCCGACGGTGGCGCAGGAGCCTGCAGGGAAAGCGAGAGTCCGGTTGGAGGCAGCAACAGCATAGTATATCTCGCCGAGTGAAGCGCCGGACTCAGCCCAGGCGAAGAGCGAGCCAGAGTCGACTCGGACACGGTTCAGGGTCATGAGGTCGACGATGGCGAAGGGGACGCCGTTGTTGGCGGTGTATGACAGGCCTTCGTAGCTGTGGCCGCCGCTACGCACTCTGATGGCCAAGGAGGCCGCGCGAAGGCAGAGGATGGAGTTGCGGAGGTCCTCTACGGAGCAAGGAAGGATGAGAGCGGTTGGTTTAGGGACACCGGCGCCGGCGAAGCGAAGGTTTCGGATAGAGAAGTTGAGGAGGCGGGAGTACGCTAAAGTGGAAGAAACGGTGAAGTTTTTGACCCCGGAAGAATGGAGGCAGGCGGTGAGAGCTGAGTTGTTATCATGTGAGTGGATGGTTATGAAGAGGGAGGTATCGAGGAGGATGAGGAAAAGGAATTGGAGGTTTCTCGACATGATTAAGGCTCAAACAACAGCACAGAAGCAAGGCGTGGGGATTCAAGTAGATATATATAAATAATTAGATGGAATATTCTTTTTATTTAAATGGATAATGCTGGATGGACTTTTATGCCCATTGATTAATTATATGTGTAGAGTTAGTTAAGTACTTATGGTGCAGTCGGACTGAAGGTCAGAGTTAAGAAATTCAACGTCAGAAAATTAATAGGCCCACTAAAAGATAGTCGAGCAAAGCCTTATATTAATTAAAGGTCGATCGGGTATGTATTGCTCGATCGATAATAGAATGAGCCAAGTGAAGGCGTATGTAGATGACTAGATCGCTATTTTGGTTGGACATGAACATACTATCTAGACTCGTTGTCATAGGGAAGAGCAGCGAACAGAGGAATACTCGGCCGAGCGGAGGAGTACCCGACCAAACGGCTATCTCGCTCGGCCGATTGGCAGGAACGTTGACATGTATTTGGATATACTTTTAGGAGATGATGTCACTGACATGTGGCATGATCTACAGACGGATCATACGACAGACAAATCGGAGGGTGTGCCCATGACAAATTGGTGAACATGTCCATAATCACGTGTCCAGAACCAATTGGAGAACGTTTCTACAACCACTGAAAGAATGTGCCCACGCCTTGAAAAGCACGCACGTCACCTGTTAGTTAGAGCCCTAGAGCCAATCATTTGATGATTGTTGTATGGACTCATTGTATCATATTTCTTATGTATATAAATGCATTTGTTTATGGTTATTATACTTACTTGTATTGGTGTCAAATAACTAAATATAATAGCATCCTTGAGTAGAACGTTCTTACCTATATCAATCGATTGGTTGAATCGATAGTGAGATGATATAGGGAACACTACTCTTAATCATTCCTAGTCAAGTATTAACATTCAGGGACAATGTTAATGTGACGAGACTAGCATGTAGGTCAACTCGATGACTTGATCTCACAAGTCATGGATATAGAGATATCAAGTTGACACATGAGTATATATTGGAGAATGTATACTGAATGATCCGCCATGAGAAAGTATCATGGATCGTTATATGAGTGCCGTATACTTTCTCATGTGGCTATTAGTATGACTATTAGTCCTTGGACCTGAAGTCACCATGGTTCCTTACATAATGAGTTACATACTCTGGCTTCGTCAAACGTCACCCGTAACTGGGTGGACTATTAAGGCGATTACTGGGTATGTAACAAATTATGCGGAGGGATATGAGTGATGTAGATGGGATCTATCCCTCCTATATAACGGGAGTGACATCGTTATTCTTGATAGAATGATACCACTAAGTGTATGGTCATGCCCAAGTGAGTCAATATGAGATATTGAGCTCATTTGATTGAGTGAGTCTACTTGGAGTTCAAGATTTAGATTGATTAGAGGATGACACGGTCTAAGCCTCACATTGATCAATCTAAATGTCAAGGATAGAAGGACATTGTCACATATTGTGAAGAGTCACAATTAGTAGTCACAAGGTGATGTTGGATCTCAACATTCTTGTAACTTGGGTAGTAATGATGTGTTGCTAGATACCGCTCATTACTTATGCTTCTAAATGGGTTTAAGAGCATTGCCAACGTTACAAGAACCTATAGGGTCACACACAAAGGGCAATTAGAAGGAGATTAGGTTCATTTGATGAACCAAGAGGATTAGGTTCATGTGATGAACCAAATTGGATTAAGAGTAATCCAAAGTAAACTAATTGAGTTGGACTCAATTTGGTTCATGTGTTAAATGAGTCTAATTTAGACTTAGACTCATTGAGCCAATTTAATTCAATAAATAGAGATTCATTAAATTAAAATTGACTTGAACCAATGGTTAGATTTGATCAACCATGGGAGAGAAGTGGTCAAGTTTGACTTGACTTGAGAGGAAGATAAAAGGTCAAGTTTGACTTGACCATTGCCACCTCATTTGTGAGTTGGCATTGAGTGAGCTAATTATGATGTGCCACATCATCAAGGCTAGAACATGTGTGTGCCACCTCATGAGGGAGATCAAGAATTGTGACTCTTGATATCCCATGGAGGTTTAAAAGCCTTCCTTGAAGTGGTCGGCCACTTTAACACTCTTGTGTGAGTTTCATTTTGATTTTGTAACCTCCTTCTTCTTCCTCCTCTCATCTTCTTCTCCCTCTCCTCCACCTTGGCCGAACCTTCAAAGGTGCTAGCACACCTTTTGTTTGGTTTTTCTCCATCTAATCGTTCGTGTGGATACGTATAGAGGAGTGTCCACTTGAACACTCTCGAGATCCGACAAACTTGGACGAGCGAGATAAGCGAAGGGCTTCGCATCAAGGGTAATCTCTCTACCATGTAGATCTAGAGTAGATCTAGGTTTAGAAACTCGTACATGTAAAGTTTATGAAATTATTTTCTTTGCACGGATCCGGTGGCATGGGATTTCGAGGTTTCCGCAACGCAAAAGGCGGCTTTTGCGGCTCGAAAACCCCAACAGTGGTATCAGAGCCGCGTGCGAAGCGTGTACGAGTTTCGTTTGTATTTTTATAAAAAATTACAGATCTGTAACTTTATGTAAGTTTGTGATTTTTATGTATTTTATGGGTATTTTTCTCGTAGAAGCGAAGTAACAAGTGTTTGAACACTTGTAGGCTTCGACGACCGAGAAAAACCTTCCGAAACGACAAGGTCTCGCCCAAACAAATTTATTTTTGTTTGGGACAGCGACATAAGGTGCTGTAGGATCGCTTAGGAACACTCGCGATGGTTATATCGCAAGTAGGGGTGCTGCCCCTAACTCCGCAAGGGGCTTTGTTCCGCGATGGCGCCCAAAAATCGCTAATCGGGACCGCCGGGAAGTTGCGACTCATAAAATTGTAAAAATATTAGAAAAATTATAGAAATTTATAGAAATTACATAATTTAGAATTATGTATCATTTTGTGATAGTCATGGCTCAAAGAACCCAATTTGATTGGAAATATGTGTTGTAATTCATAATATGGTTTGCACGCCATTTTGTGTGATTGTGCGTGTTGTACTTGATTCGCGACCTGCGCGTCGTGCCCTTCTATTTATATTCCTGTTGTAAAATAGTTTTAGACTCGAATGTAACTCGAGTTTCACTTTTTGTAATGTATAAAATGAGGCGGTGGAAGGTCCACTCGAGGAGGAGTTACGAGGAGGGTGCAAGCAACACATGGCGGTCAAAGGGAGGAGCTTGGAGAAGCTATTGACCCTAGGTTGACCAACCGATCTTCTCATTGGCTTGAGAAGATCGTAGTAGGGCCATGACTAATCACAAAATTTAATTAATTGCTTGTGTGTGTGTGTATGTGAAGCCAGCCGACACATACGGAAATGCACCCCACACATTGATCCCCTTCCATCGAGCCCTGTTCCGCACTCCAGCAGAGGAGCTAGGCCAAGCGGATAAGGAACGAGGATCCTCCTCAAACGAAGCACCCGTTTGGGACACATGTAAAGGGAAAGCACCAAGGAATGATAATTTGCCCGAGCGGATCAATCAGCGGTTCTCTCAAGGGATTGTGGACGACCCCCTGCAAAAGCACTACACCCCACTGACGATCGGAGAGTATAACGAAACAACCGATCTGGACGACCACCTGGCCCAGTTTGATAACGCGACCACACTTCATTAGTACACTGATAGGGTGAAGTATCAAGTCTTCCTCACTACAGTTTCCGGGTCAGCACAACGCTGGTTCAGATGAATGTCAACCGGTTCAATTCATAGTTTCAAAGACTTTTGAGCGACATTCTTATACCACTTCACCAGCAGCCGCCACTACCAAAAGACGAACATCAACCTATTTTCCTTGAAACAATGGCCTAAGGAGGCATTGAGGATATACATCAAGCACTTCAACTAGGTAGCTATGGATATTCCATCGGTCTCCTAGGAAATATTAATGAACGCCTTAGCCCAGGGGCTCACCGAAGGAGAGTTCTTCTGCTCACTCATCCGGAGGCCACCGAAGGACTTCGACCACCTACTCAAGAGGGCCACGGAGTACATAAATATGGAAGAAACCCAAGTAGCAAGAAGAAAGGAGGCTCCAACCGAGCCCACAGGAGTGCCTGAACGATAACCACCTAGTAGTCATCAGCCACCCAAGGGGCACAACAACACGAAGAGCCTAGAACACAGGCCGTATAACATGTGACAGTTAGTCACCTAAAGACAGCCAAGGGAAAGGTATGGACGCCAATATTTTGCTCATTCCATCAGTTGGCAACTCACAACACGTGCGATTGCTACGATTTGACGCCAATTGCAAGTTAACCAACTCCTCGAGGCTATCACCATCGATCACCATCACCCGATCGACATAAGAGTCGCCGATCATTGGAGCGGTGAGATGGCGATCGAGTGGCATCTGAGTGGCGTCATCATCAGCCTCAAAGGAGAAATAATACAAGTCCCACCCGAGCTTCTACTGAGCAGAAGGGGACCTCAGCTTGGGAGGACGAGAACTGAAACAACACCGCTCGGGGATAGATTGAAATGATCGCAGGTGGGCCAACCGACGATGACTCAAATAGGGCGAGAAAGTCCCATGCCCGGCACATAGAAATACATGTTGTCGGATGCAACAAGGGAAAAGTTAAGAGGCTTGAGATCAGTTTTGTCCCCCGAGACGTGGAGGGAGTGGAGATCCCTCACGACGACGCCCTGATTATCCGAACGGTAATAGATAATTATAATATTCACCGGATCTTTGTTGATACAGGAAGCTCGGTGAATATTATATTCAAGAAGGTGTTCGACCAACTGCAAATTGATCGGAGCGAGTTACAGCCAATGACGACCCCACTATACGGGTTTACGGGCAATGAAGTATTGTAGATCGGCCAGATTTGGCCATATCACTCGGAGAGGAGTAGCTCAAGAGAACAAGGACCACAAATTTCATTGTGGTAGACACGTCGTCCGCCTACAATGTTATAATGGGCCAATCAGCCCTTAACGAGTTTTGAGTGGTGGTGTCCCACTTTTTGCCAGAAGATCAAGTTTCCTGTGGATAGCAAGGTGGGTGAAGTAAAATGCGATCAACTAGTCGCTCGACGATGCTATGTCGAGATTGTCAAGTCCGAAGCAAGAGTCACACGGAACGCCCCTCGCTTGGAAGTGAACGTCATCAAGGAAGAACCTCCCACACTGGTCTACAAGGAAAAGGAGGAAGTCCAGATTCATCCTAGCCGATCGGAGGCCACCACCTTCATCACTGCCGACCTGATAGAGGAGAAGAAGGTAGAGATAGTCACCTGCCTTAGACGAAATCATGACGTGTTCGCCTGGTTGATCCACGAGCTCCCAGGCATCTCGCCAAGTGTAGCTCAGCATGAGCTTCACGTCGGACTGGATGCTCGACCAGTGAAACAAAAGAAGGGGGACTTCAATGCAGAGCAAAACTAGATCATCCGGACAGAGATAGAAAAACTGCATGATGTTGGTCACATCCGTGAGGTTCAGTTTCCCTACTGGCTCGCCAACATCATGCTGGTCTCCAATCCGAGCAACAAATGGAGAGTTTGCATCGACTTTCATGATCTGAACAAGACTTGCCCAAAGGACTTCTATCCCCTGCCCAGGATAGACCAGATGGTGGACTCCATGGTGGAATGCGAGTTGATCTGCATTCTCAATGTATATCAAGGTTACCACCAAGTGCCGCTCGCCCAGGAGGATCAAGAAAATGTCAGCTTCATCACTACCGACGGAACTTATTGTTACAATGTCATGTCGTTTGGACTAAAGAATGTCAGCGCCATCTACTATAGACTGATGAACAAAGTGTTTCGACGTCAGATCGGCCGCAACATGGAGGTATATATCGATGACATATTAATAAAATCCCTCCAAGCTACTGACCTTTATGTAGATATTGAAGAAACTTGCAATATTTTGGGGGCGTAAGGAATAAAACTGAACACAAACAAGTGCATGCTTCGAGCAAGGAGTGGCCGCTTCCTTGGATACATCGTCACCGAGCAGGCGATTGAGGCGAATTCGAGCAAGGTGAAGGTGCTATAGGACATAACCCAACCCCGTAACTTGAAGGAGGCTTGAAGGCTAACTAGGCAGATCACCGCGCTATCAAGGTTCATTTCCATGTCATCCGATTGGAGTCACCCGTTCTTCAAGATACTGCGTCGAGTGACTAAGTTTCAGTGGGACGTGGAATGCGACAAGGCGCTAGAAGAGCTTAAGGAGTACCATACCTCCTTGCCTATATTGAGCCGCTAATGATTTACTTATCATCCAACGAGTATATGGTTGGCTCAGCGTTGGTGCGTCAGAATGACTCTGAGCAAAAGCCTATATATTTTTTGGGTTATATATTAAAAGATGTAGAGTCCCGCTACACCTGTCTCAAAAAACTAGCCTACGCGCTAATACTTGTCGCTTAGAAACTCCATCCATACTTCCTATCACATCCAATCGTCGTGATGACCAACAGGTATCCGAACCCAGAGGTATTCGAACGGCTGATCAAATGGACAACTAAGTTGAGTGAGTTCAATATATAATATCAGCCCAGGGCAGCAATCAAGGCCCAGGCCTTAGCAGATTTTGTCACTAAGGTCCAGAACGCTGAGCCAGATGCGACTTGGAAAATATACGTGGATGGATCATCCACTCGGCAAGGTAGCGGGATTGACATTCTCTTGATTTCGCTTCGAGAGGATAGGATGCAACTGTCCGTGCGGCTAGACTATCAGGATACAAACAATAAAGTCGAGTACGAGGTCTTAATAGTCAGCTTGCAGGCGGCTCGCCATGTCAGATCTGCAAAGGTCATCATCCACTTAGATTCTTAGTTGGCCGCTCAGCAGCTATTGGGGATGTTCAAAATAAGTAACTCCTGACTCAGGCTATATGCAAAAACTTTCAAGAAGTTGAAGACAAATTTCTAAGAAGTTGTTATATAGAAGATCGCCCGCTCGGACAATCAAATCGCGGACGGGTTGGCTAAGTTAGTCAGTTCATTATCGTCGATCGTGATAGAGTAGTCGATCAAGCAAATCTCACTGGTGGTGCACGTCGACAAGATGGATGGAATACACTTCTCGAGAGACTAGAGGACTCCATTGATAGAGTTTCTTCGATCGGGCAACACTCCAGCCGATCAAGAAGAAGCTCGCCTGTTGCAAAAAGGGTTGAACGGTTCACTCTGATCGAAGACCAGCTGTATAAAAGAGTTTTCTCAAGTGTGTTGGATCGGAGGACGTCGAGTACACCCTTCAAGAAGTGCATCAGGGCTCCTACAGAAGTCACCCGGGTGGCAGATCGTTGGCGTGAAAGATCCTGTTGGTGGGATATTTTTGGCCCACACTACAAGAGGATGTCAGTCGGACAATGGCCACCTGCCTGTCATGTCAAAAATATTACAACATCCAACACTGACCGACCGAGGAGATGAAGATATCCACTGTGTTTTATCTGTTTGATCAATGGGGCATGGACATCATTGGACCATTTCCAATGGAGACCAATCAATGAAGATTTCTACTCGTTGTAGTAGACTATTTCTCAAAGTGGGTGGAGGCTGAGCCGATAGCTAAAATAACTGAACACATGGTCATCAAATTCATATGGCATAATATCCTATGTCGGTTCGGCATCTCTCGTCGGCTCGTCTCTGGCAATGGGAGGCAGTTTGCCGGACAGAGACTCAAGGAGTTGTGCGAGGGCTACAACATTGTGCAAGCTTTCACCTCAGTATATTACCCTCAGAGCAATAGTTAGACAGAAGTCACCAACCGGAAGATCCTTAGGGGGTTACTAGCTCAGCTCGACCACGCTGGAGAAGTTGGGTCGATGAGCTCTCGAGCGTCTTGTGGGCTCATCGTACCACACCAAGAGAAGCAACTGATGCCACACCATTCCACCTAGTGTATGGCGGTGAGGTGGTGGTTCTAGTGGAAGTCAGAGTAGAGTCCAATCGGGTGCAGCTCTACGACGATGGAAACACCAAGCAGAGATTCATGGAGGTTGACCTTGTGGACGAAGCATGAGACAAGGCCACCAGCCGGCTGATGGCGTACAGACAACGCATGAAGCAGAACTACAATAGGAGGATGATCCCAAGGTTATTCTAGGTCGACGACTTGGTTTGGAAATGAGTGAAGTCAGTCGGTGATGTCACCAAATTGGAGACTCCATAGGGAAGACCTTTTAAAGTTATTCAGAAGCTCCGCTCGGGAGCCTACTATCTACAGGATGAAGATGGGAGAAACCCATGTGTTCATCAAAAGTCGAGCAGTGATTATAAACCCTAGTCTTCACCAACAGTCAAGCATAGACTATAAACCCATGTCTTCGTCAAAAATTATGTGACGACTATAAACCCTAGTCTTCACCAACAGTCGAGCGACGACTATAAACCCATGTCTTCATCAAAAGGTGAGCAACGATTATAAACCCTAGTCCTCACTAAAAGTCGAGCGGTGACTATAAACTCATATCTTTGTCAAAAGTCGAGCAGCGACTATAAACTCATGTCTTCGTCAAAAGTCGAGCGACGACTATAAACCCTAGTCTTCACCAACAGTCAAGCGACAACTATAAACCCATGTCTTCATCAAAAGTCGAGCAACGACTATAAACCCCAGTCTTCATCAATAGTCAAGTGGTGACTATATGGCCATGTCTACACATCAATAGTCGAACGATGGCTATAAACTCAAATCTACGAGGAATAACAGCCGAGCAACGACTCTAAAACTGAGTCAGTGATGAATAAGGGTGAGTGGCTTCCTAAATCTATAAAGTAAAGTTAGCAGGTCGAGCGGTGATCAAAGCAGGGATGCCTCACCATGATATTGTGGTTTGGCTTATGCTGGAATGAGAGCATGCAGAAGTCTCTGGGATTAGCTACACTGATTATCGGGAAAGCAAGGAGTTATACTTAGACAAATTTCATAAAACTTTAAGTGGTGCACAATCCCAATTGAGCCGAACGGAGACACATTGCTCAAGCACTTTCAAGATTCAACAAAGTGAAGAGATGTCGAATGGTGAGTCACCAATAGGCACTTACAAAGTCTGATTGAAAGATGAAACGTTGAACGGTCATGCATTCATTTTAATTTAGAAAATTTGTTACATATGGAGAAATACAAAAAGTGTGTAACACCCACGAAATGATAAGCTATACCTATGAGTATTTTTTCCTTTAGAATAAAAGAAAAAGGAGAAATGGAAATAGAAACCAAAATAAAATAAAAAAGAAATGAGGTTAAGGTTTGAACCTTGAACCTCCCACAAATAATAGAGTTAAATTGGTGTATGGTAACCACTAGGATAATGAATGATAGATGAATAGAAAAGAATGGAAATTGTAATTAAGAGTAAGAAGATAGTTAAGTAAAGGAACAAGAGAAAACCAAGTAGCTTACCTCCTCTTCCTCTTGGTTAAGGAAAGAAGCAAGCAAATGCCAAGTTACTTTCCTTCCTTTCTTTCCTCTAATTTAGTGGGAATTAAGAGGGGGTAGAGATAGAGGGGTTAAGGGGATGAATGAAGACATGTTTCATTTACATGAGAAATAAATAGGATTGAGAGAAGAAAAGAAAGTTGTTAATCCTTCCTTCTTCTTCTTCCTCCTCCTTCTTTCTCCTTCTTCCTTCTCCACCGAGACATAGAGCCCTCTCTCCCTCATTTCTAAAAACCAAGCTAAGGTTTTCTCTCCAAGAAAACTAATTTCTAAGAAGGAGTCTCAAGGTTTACTCCTTACAAGAAAGAGAAAACAAAAGGAAGAACTAGGAAGAGAAGCTCCTTCTTCCTCCTCAAGGGTACCACTTTCTTTAGGATCAACAAGCGAAAGGATGTAAGTATCCCCTCACCTATGATACAAGTTGTTTATGTTTTCCATAAGATTAGAATGCTTAAAACCTAGGATCACAAAGTGAAACTTTCGGCCAAGTGTAGATGAATGACCGAGGAAAGCTTAAGACCTAAACTAACCATGTTCATTATGTCCTTATGATATGTAGGCCATGATAAGAGATTGGTTTGGTTTTCTTATGCTTGTATGTTGCTTTAAACTTAATCTCATGCTCCTAAGGTGTTCGACCAAGAACAAATTTTAGGGTTCAAGGAAGCTAAAAAATTTAACCTAGCATGCTCATGTATCTCCTTATGATATGATATGAATTTAGCTAGATATTTATGCTTGCATGTTGCTTAGAGCTTGGTTTCCTCTTCATGAATGTTTCAGCCAAGAACAAATTTTAGGGTTCAAGGAAGCTAAAAATTTAACCTAGCATGCTCATGTATCTCCTTATGATATGATATGAATTTAGCTAGATATTTATGCTTGCATGTTGCTTAGAGCTTGGTTTCCTCTTCATGAATGTTTTGGCCATGAACAGATTTTAGGGTTCAAGGAAGCTAAAAATTTAACCTAGCATGCTCATGTATCTCTTTATGATATGATATGAATTTAGCTAGATATTTATGCTTGCATGTTGCTTAGAGCTTGGTTTCCTCTTCATGAATGTTTCGGCCATGAACAAATTTTAAGGTTCAAGGAAGCTAAAATTTAACCTAGCATGTTCATGTATCTCCTTATCATATGATATGAATTTAGCTTGATATTCATGCTTGTATGTTATTTGGAATTTATTTTCCTTCTTCATGAACCTTCGGCCATGATAAGGATCAAAACCTAGGAAAGCTTAGAAATGTGATTAACATGCTTATGACCTTCCTTGTGATATGATATGAAGTTAACATGAGATTCTTATGCTTGTATGTGGTTTAGAGTTTAAGTTCGTACTCTTGAACTTTCGGCCATTATGGGTTTAGAAGCCTAGATATGCCTCACATGTTACGTTATGAATTAAGAGATGTTATTTAATGATTCCATGCATGATCATGCCTTTTCTATGATAGGTGTTGTGTTCATTTACGTATACTTATAAACCATGCATGATTATGTCTTTTATGATGTGCTATGTGCCCAAATATGCATGTTTAATGATATGACAAATAACATGCTCATTTATGTATGCTTATGACTCATGCATAATAATGTCTCCTATGATGTGCTATGTGTCCAAATATGCATGCTTTATGATATGATAAGCAAAGGCCTAAGAGTTACTTCCCTTCTTGTTGGGATTAAGAGCACTCTTTATGACATGATAAGTGAAGGCCAAGAGTTGCTTCCTTTTGGGGATTAAGAGCACTCTTCATGATATGATAAGATAAGATATGCTATGCTATGACATGAACCATGATATGCTATTTTACTTTGTATGGCTTGTACTAAGGGTGAGCTCCATAAGCACCCCTAGGCCGATGGACTATGAACGGGTCTACTAAAGGGATGTGCTCCTTAGTACGCCCCTAAGTCGACGGTCGTAGTACAAACCTAGATCCCTAGTAGGTTCGGGGCTAGCTACCATATCCTAGGGATTGCGCGCATTTATGTATATATGTGGTACAAGTTGGGCCCTCATGATGATATTATGTTCAAATACTATATGATATATTTTAAGACATCTTGCATATGACATGACACATGTTTTAAAAGACATCTTGCATGATATGATTGATGATTTATGTTATGATATAGCATGATGTTCTTGATGGTTTATGATATGACATGCTATGCTCTTATGATTTATATGACATGATGATTTATGATATGATATAGCATGATGTTCTTTATGATTTATGATATGACATGCTATGCTCTTATGATTTATATGACATGATGATTTATGATGTGATATAGCATGATGTTCTTTATGAGATAATAGGTTATGATGCTATGTATTCACCATATGATGTTAGATGATTATATTCCATGATTATATGCTTATGTGTTTATGCTTGATATATGGATTTTGTGAGTAGAAAAGGATTTTACTAAGCCTGTGTGCTTATAACTTACTTTTCTTGTACCACAGATAAAGGCAAAGAATGGATGACCTAAGGGAGTAGTAGGAGAGGCAAGGAGATGTGTGTGGTGGTGGCTCGGCTAAGATAAATCAAAGACCTGCTTATGTTATTTTGTTATGATGACATGAACTAAGTATGTTATGTTATTGTCCGCATGACTTCAGGATATTTCTAATTTTTTACTTTCGAAAGAAATTTTAATATGCATGTATGTTTCCGCAATAGTAATAGTTAAGTAAAGTAACCCCGCACCCACTAGCAGGAGGGACGGGCGTTACAAAGTGACCCGAGGAGGCAAAGACTACTGGAGATAGTCGAGCACTTCATCGGGGAGTGACTCAGTCAGTTTCTCCCTATTGATAACCTTATTTGTCAACGCGAAAGGGAGATAATCATCGTTCTTTAACTGGTCGATAGTCCCATCAATTCCGAAGTTGAAGAGGCAGAGTACTCGATCAGTAAATCGGTCATTGAAGGCATCCGAGTGGAGATAATCCTACTTTAGTACTTCAAATCGGACGGACTTTGCCTCTTGATAAATTTGTAGGGTTGATCAGGAGGCCTCCAACTCCACTTTTAGAGACTCTAACTCAACATCCTTAGCGATGAGCTGGACCTTCGTCACAGATTGCTCTGTCGATCGACTCTCCCGCTTAATGCTCAGTGCGGATTCAGCCTCCTTCAGATTTTGAGCTACGACTCGAACCTCTTTATTCTTGATCTCCAAGTCCTCAATGGCTCAGAGTTTCCTGGTGTTGGCTGAATAGATCTTTGACTCAAAAGAGCTCGCCTGTTTATTGAGCCTCGCTAGTTGTGAAGCCTGATCGGGGCTCTTACTCCTCTTTGCCTCCAGTAGCTCGGAGCTTTGCTGTAGATCAGCCCTCATTTGGGCCCCCTCGGTAGTCAACTGCTTCAAGAGCGCCTAAGAAGCCTCCGATTGGCCACTAGAGGCGCTCATCTGTTGGACTTCATGCTCGAGGAAGGCTAGCCTCTGGCACATGGAAAAACTCTTGACCCAATACTACAATGACAAGGAGAACTAAGGGCTGAGTGGGCAAAAACATGTAAATATAAATGCAGTATACTTACCCTAATGGATATCTAGGTATGACTGTTTGCAAGCTCCTCCAGAGAGATGACCGTCGCACGGGCCCTAGCATTGGCCCATATTTGTTCAAGTGGCCCCTAGATCCGAATCTGGTGCTCGAGAGTTCATGACGTTACGTCGTCTGAGCTGCACCATTCATTAGTTGGCAAATGGATGATCGCAGTTATTTAGCGCTGTCGCTCGGACCGGAGGGGTTAGAGGTCACTCTCCCCGTGGACTTGGACATAGGGGAAGGTCGGATGATGGATACTTGTGCGGCCGGCGAGGATGGTGGAGGCATGAAGGCGACCAGCGGCGCACAGGTTTTCCCCGACGGTAGACCGGACAACAATGGAGTCCGATCGGAGGATAGGGAAGTATGGAGCGCTGCAGCTCCCTACTTTGGAAGAACTGGCGTCGATGTTTCACCCCGCTCAGAGGAAGGACGCGAACCAGATCATGCGAGGATCTACAGGGCAGATGTGGCGGAGTGGGAGGACGCTTCTACACGACACCTCTTGCACCGTTGCAGGGGTTCACTGGAAGTGGTCGACTTCGAATCCACCGCGATCGACAACATCAAAGGCCATTCAGGAGGAAGGTCAGCCGTAGCGGTCGTTTCTCCACTAGCCACCATCTAACTCGCTCCTCTCTTGCTGACCGGCGTAGGAGTCTCGCTCGCGTCGCTAGCGGATCTTCGTGGTCACTGACTGGCTGTAGGCCGCGACTCTCCAATTTGGCAACTCTTATGGCGTTGATGTCAGCATCCGCGAGCTTGCTCTTGTCGACTAGGCACACTCTCAACATGATGTGGGTTAAAAAAAGAAAGAAAAATCAGTTAGATTCAAAGACGAGGAGAAGAAAGAGAATACCTTGGCTGGACAGCAGGCGTGTTCGGATCGAGCTCAAGCCGAACACATACAGGACGCCCTCCAAAAGCAGCTTGTGTATGTGATACTTCTGACCAGTCAAACTGGATGTTGCTTGGAGATAGTCCGACCGGCTTAGATACTTCCTGAGCGACGGAGGATTCATCACTTCCATCTACCAATCAATCAGGAAGTCGGGCCGCTCGGGTAAACAAATAAAGAAATAGTGTTCTCTCCAATGCTTATTGGAGGACGATATTTTATCAAAAAAGATTGAGCCCACTTGAGCTTGAAATAAGAAGGTCCCCGGCTCGGATAGTTTAGGGTAATAGAAATAATGGAAGACCCGAAGTGTCAAGAGAATGTCGTACAAGCGGAACAAAATTACGACCTCGCACAACAATCTAAAGGAGTTTGACACTAGTTGATTAAGGGAAATGTAGAAATATTAACATACAGTGGAAAAGAAGGGATGAACGGGGAACCGAAGGTCAGCAGAAAACTGATCCTTAAAGAAACACAGAAAACCTGCTGGTAGTTCGTGTAGTCGGTCGAAAGCAGATGGAAGGGCAAGTTGATAATCGGATGGAAGGTGGTAGAAGGATTTCAGCCTCTCTATATCATTCCCATCAAACCTGGACTCAGTGGAAGTATACCAAGGTCCAGGGATGGGCACTGGAGGCTGCGAGAAAATAGCCATCGAGAATAAAGAATTCAAGAAGAATCAACAAACGGATTCAGCAAAGGAAAAAACGAGGAGGCTGCGAGAAACTAGCCATCAAGAATAAAGAATTCAAGAAGAATCAACAAATGGATTCAGCAAAGGAAAAAACGAGGAGGCTGCGAGAAACTAGCCATCAAGAATAAAGAATTCAAGAAGAATCAACAAATGGATTCAATAAAGGAAAAAACGAAGAAGCTTACTGAAAGGGTTCGCTGGAGAAGAGGAGAAGCGTCACAGAGGCTGCTCGAAGATGAAAATGAAAACGCGAGGAGTGAAGACGACGGTGATGCAAAGTAAGGTTTATAAACCTCACGGTCGATCGCCCTGAGCCGTCGGATCAAGCATTGCGAAAAACTAGGAGAGGATCCGGTCGTAGAATTTGAAAATGCGCTTATCACATCACCAGCGAATATCCGCCTGTCACGTTGAGCATGTAGCGGTAGAAATTAGGACACGTGCCAGCAGGTCATAGCGGCGCATTAATGAGGCTTAATTAAAAGGCATGGGTGGCATGCTCGACTATAATGATTAGAGATTTGCACGGTTTTCTAGAAATTGAGATGACGACAACCCTTGTCGTTAGACACCCAGACAAGAAAGTCTTGAGAAATGGAGAAATTCGCTAAGGGTGCGTTCGGTTCAAGTTATCATGTATAATCTTGGTTATGTGATTACCAGGTAATCACATAACCAAGGTTATGGGGAATAAAACATAACGAAATGTTGTTTGGTTCAACCTAGGTAATGTAACAAAAACTTGTTTGTTTGAAGGTTTTAATGAATACCTTAGTTTAATATTTTACCGTATTACCCTCAGTTACAAAATCAACTATACATATTATTATTATTATTATTTTTTTTTTAATATTTTTTTTTACTTTTCTTTTTCTTGTATATTTTTTTTACTTTTTTATGTGTGTTTTTTTTATTTTTTTAATGTTTTTATATTTTTTATATTATTTATATTTATATTTTTTATTTTTTATATTTTTACATTTTTTAAATTTTAATTTTAATTATTTTATTTTATTTTTTTATTTTAAATTTTTTAAAATTTTATATATTTTTATTTTTAAAATTTTTTAACTTTTTTAAATTAAATTTTTTTAAAAAAAAATTAATTTTTTAAAATTTAATTTTTTTATTTTTAAAATTTTTTATTTTTAAATTTTTTTACATTTTTAAATATTTTTTTACATTTTTTTCTCTTTTTTCTATGTTTTTTCTTATCGGAGGGTATTTTTGGTAAAAAAAATTCGTTAACCCCGGAATCAAGAAAAACCTTAGTTTTTTGAGGTTTTCCAATTCTGGGCCGCATGACCCTTTTGCTGACGTGTCCGGCATGGAACATTACTTGAGAATCATCGAATACATAAACCAAACAAGGTTTTTATTGATAACCTTGGATGGATAACTAAGGTTATCAAAAATAACCCCGAACCAAACGCACCCTAAGTATTAGCGTCAACCATCCCGATTGGCATAGATATTCGATTATGGTATAACGAACAGCGGATCCAACACCAAACTTATGAGGCATCATCCGAACGGTAGCTACACATCCCCAACAAAGGAATGGTCGGTCGGGCCTCTGACCAGCTACCAGGCCATGGATAGTTCCAGTCAGTCAGTCGAACTTGCTACCTCCTTCAACTAGACTTGAGAGGAAGACTAATAATGCGGTGATAGAGGGGGCCCACCAAGTGTTGGTCAAAGGAAGAACATAGCAGCCGATGTGGAGGTCAAAGTCAAGGAGGTCAACGGCAGAGGACTAACGGACCCACTAAAAGGTAGCCGAGCGGAGCCCTACATTAAGGGTTGATCGGGCATGTGTTGCCCGACCGACAATGGGATGAGCCAAGTGAAGGCGTGTGTAGATGACCGGATCACTATTTCGGTCAGGCATGAACATACTATCTAGACTCGTCGTCACAGGGAAGAGTAGCCGAACAGAGGAATACTCGCCCAAGCAGAGTACCTGGCTGAGCGGTTATCCCTCTCGGTCGATCGACGAGAACACTGACGTGTATTTGGATATACTTTTCGGAGATGGCATAGCCAATACGTGGCATGGTCTACAGGCGGATTGTACGACGGACAAATCGGAGGGCGTGCCCACGACCAATTGGAGAACGTATCCATGACCACATGTCCATGACCAATTGGGAAACATGCCCACAACCAATGGAAGAATGTACTCATGCCTCGAAGAGCGCACACATTGCCCACCAAGACATTATATAAAAAGGGATCCGTACACCAACGCAGGTACACGTAATTCACTTTTTTCTCTTGTGTTATTGTTGATTGATCTTCTTCTTCATACTGGTGACTGACTTGAGCGTCGGAGAGCTAACAATAGGGACCCCATCCCTGACTCGATATTGACATTTCTTGTATTTATAGATCAGAGTGTGATCTATATTCAGTTAATATAGTAATCACATCTCCAACTTTCTGTCTCTATTATTTTTAGATAGGATCACCTTATAATACTGAACTATTAAATTGCACATTGAAATTTTTGATTGGGTTGACTAACGGTAGATAACTTAGAGATATGGAAATTGTGGGATTTCTAATGGAGCTTTTGTCGACAACTGTGGAAATTCATATCTAGATCTAAATGTGCTAGTAAGTCAAAATCATAAGAGCAGCCTAGAGTAAAGATGTTCACACACACAAACTATAGAAACTACGTTCAAACCTTGCCTTAACATCGCAACAGCTGAGTTCTGCAATACTACTGCCAGGCTGCATGGATGATTAACAAGCAGTTTATGTTTGCTGTAGAACAGCATAATGAAAAGATTGAACAGCCTTGAAGGGAGTATTGCTAATGTAAACAGAACAGATATTTTAATATATTCTTCAAACATGTACTTACAAGGATGAATCTAAGATTTTAAGTTTGGGAAGGTCGCATATTAAGTGACGGAAATAATTATTATATATTATATTCAAAGGCCATGCGACTGAAGATGTGAAAGATGAGGAGGAAGGTGCTGACAAGAAGGCGGATAGAGCTAATGACGGAGTCGGGGAGATATCGGCTATCAGAAGCGAAGAACTCGATGCACACGGTTTACATGTGGACGGTAGGTAAAATCATAGTTTATAGGATCGTTGTTCCTATGCATGATCGATTTAGAGTTAAAACCAAATCAGTCGGGATCATATCGTAGAATAGTATGATCTTATTAAAAAATATTTAAAATTTAATTTAGTATTTGATAGGAGGATCAAATTAATTAATAAAAAATTAAATTAATTTGATATTTAATTAAAATTCTTTTTAAAATAAATTAAATAATAATATTAATAATATTAATGATAATAATAATTGATAATATATGTAATAAATAAATATAATTTATTTATATTTTTTAAAATTTAAAATAAATTTATATATATTATAATGATTCGTTTAGGGTAGAGAAGTATATATAAATTCTCTTATTTAATTAATCAATTTTAAATTCATTCACTGTTCACTGTGTCACGGCTCCCTTCAATTAAAAATCTATTCATGTATCGTAGCTCTCTTCAATTAAAACCTATATTCACTGTGTCGTAGCTCCCTCACCTAGCTGTTCGTCGCCACTGATCCTTGCCACTGCTCCTCTCTCGCTTGAGTCCTTGTAGCCCGCTCACCGGCCCTCCCTCGCTTGCTCCCTAGCCTGAGAAATTAGCGACGACACCTTCCCAGCTTCCCCTCTTCCCTGAGTCCCTTGCCGCCGCTATTCCCTTGCTGATTCTAAGTTTTGCTATTTGAGCAAGGTTGATTCTGAGTTTTAGGGTTGTTAGGCGATACTATAATAGTACGTCCTTAATTATGGATGTATTTTATAGGCTACACAAGTTGTTAGTTTGATGAGGCTATACAGTTTTTCTATGTCAGTGATGAAAGTGGTGGGGTGGAGTCATCTTTCTTACCTTGATAGATTAGATGGTCTTTGACTAAACCTGTGAAAATTAGAGTGTATTTTTGTTGGATATAATTTCCGATGGCTCTTTTCTTTTTTATTTGTTTGAAATTTCTATTTCTTCAGTGAGGAAAATATTTTTGCCAATAGTAGTTGAGTGTCAAGTGCCCTTGAAAATGAAGTGTGAACACCGTTGCCTATCATAAGAGATACCCTTTTTTGAAGATCCTTCTGTTTTTAGGTCTAGTTCTCCTTGTGTCACATTCATTTTGCAAAATCTGTGCATTTCTATTAACTTAATTTGCATACTTTTATCTATTGTTGTGTGCTAATACATTTTTAAAGTTAAATTATTTGATGGTTCCTTTTATTGGCATTGAATTTTATTTAATACCAAACACCACAGGTCTTGACCAAGTTCAGTTATTTCCCTTGACATATTAAGCCATTCTGCTATTTAGGAATTAAGAGAGAGTGTTGTGTCAACATCAAATGGTACCCATGGCAATCTTGCTTCATTATATACTCCACCTTTTGCCTTGATGTTCCAAGAGCGCTTTGACCATGTGCAACGATTTTGCAAACATCTCTTGTTGTTATAGTCACACAATTATCCTTTTGCTGAATGAATTTGTAGAAGATTGATTCACTATCACCTTTTCTATACTCATCTAAATCCTTACGTAAAGTTCAATGACCGCAAGAGATTCATATTGGCTCCTAATAGTTAGGTCTCCTTGCTTGTTGTATTTGTTTTGTTCACCAAATACTTCTACTTATATTCATTTTACTATCTTATGTTGAAAATATTGATTTCTGGAAATTTGGGGATTTTACTCATGTGTTATTATGCTCATTCATTTGTGTAAGCAAAGGTTGAGGCATCCCTTCATGGCAAGTGGTTCCTAGTGAATCTGCAATCTCATGAAGAATTTAGCTCGCGTAGGTGGACTAATTGAACTACTGTTCTTTGATTTCACTTTTACAAAATGGTGACTATTGAAGTATTTCATGTTAAATCTCAACCATGATAGTGATACATGGGCAAACGAAGCTGTCGCAAAAACTATTCATTCTAATTTCATTTTTTGGCAAGTTAGTTGATTATCTAGTATTGTATATTTGTTAGCTCACATGCATTGATTTTTCACACATTTATTTATTTAAGATGTTCAGCACTTTTTGTGCTTATTTGCATATGGTTGTATAATTTATTTCTCTATATATCACATTGTTATTTCAATTTTAGGTATCCAATGATACTATTTAAGGGAAGAAAGTGTGTGTTCCTACAACAATTTCCTCATCATCTCTATGGCTTATGTTCTTCTCTAACTTATGTTTTGACTACAAGATCGGATTGAACAATCATCATCTTATTTGGATTAGAGTTTTCAAATTAGAAAAGTTTTTAAATAGTTTTATTTCTTGTTCCGATAGGATAGATACACAACAAACAACAACTTTTATTTTTTTTAATTATTTATTTTTTTTCAATACATCATTTATATTTTCCTATTTGATTGAACTGACCACACAAAAGAAATGAAAAATAATTGATTTTTCTATTTTCTTGAACTAATGATTAATCAAATTGGTGTCCATTCAAAAGAAGAGAAAAAAAGGGAAAACAAAATACAATAAAGTATCTATAGATTGATGCGGGAATAAGGGACTCATTCTAAGGAGGGGCAAGGTCACGATGGAAGTTAAAGTCAAGGCGTGGTCAACTCTCTTATATCACCGGCCAGTCGGGCAACCCCTTGCCCGACCGGGATAAAGAATGTCCGGTTCGACATCATCATAGCTCGGCCACGTACCGAGCTTCTGACGCTCAGAAAAGCATGTGTCGGTGAGGCACACGCCGAGCGGCCAATCCGCTCGGACTTACATCAAACCTCGGAACCAATAAAGCAGGGTCGCGACCGAGTAGACTACATTCAGACATAGCTCCACTTGGCACAACAGCGGAACTCGGACAGTGGAAGGTTGGCCGAGCGGCCACCCCGCTCGGCCTGAGAACGATAGCGTTCAAACGACTGATGGTTGGCCGAATGGCTTACCCTCTCGGCCCAGTAACGGACAAAAGGAGGATATGACGATATCCTTCTAGGAGCCTGTGCCCCCGACAGACGGCATGGTTGGTGGCATGGTCGGGTAGAGGATCGTACGATGGAAACTTCCACCGTCATGTCAGAGATGTGCTCAACTCGTTGAGGTATTGTGTCAGGGACGCTTTACTGATACATATTTTCAGGAAAAGCCTCGAGAAGTGTGCACGTATTGGGAAGCGTGCGCGCGCACTATAGGAGCCCTATATAAAGGGATCCAAGCTTCGTCGGAGGTACGCACACATTATTATTGCCACTGTTCTTTTACTTCTTCATTCTACTGCTTCCACATCGCCGGTGATTGACTTGAGCATCGAAGGGCTAACGCCAGGGGACCCTTCCCTGGCTCGGCACTGACGTGGTTGTGGTTGCAGGTCCACATCGTTCGGAGTCTTCGCACAGTCAACAGGAGCGCCACATCCCCAACATCCGTCAACTCGACTTTCGGACAGGATCAAATTTGGCGTCGTTTGTGGGAACGCAACCTGCATCCGAGCTTAGAAGATGGAGGATGCTAGACGACTTCACATCATGACGCTCACCCAAGAGGAGCTCGACATGCTTGTGCAAGCTCGAGCAGCAAAGATAGTCGAGCAGCAGCAGCAGAAAGTGCTGGCAGATCGGCTGGTCCAGCAGGCAACGTTGGCATCGGGAGGTCGAGCGATGCATGAGGACCGGCCGGAGCAACTCTCCATCTGAGGATAGAATAGAGGGCCGATCGATACGCATGGGGAGGCACCACCAGCGTCGATACCTTTCCACCAGACTTTGTTCCAAACGCCCTCGGAAATCGCTCAGGCGAATCAAGAGCGGAGATCCTCTTCGGACGAAGCGCCCGTTCGGGACGCACGGAAAGGGAAGGCGCCCCGAGGTGATGCATCTCCCGAATGGATTAACTGCCAATTCTCTGAAGCGATACTGTAGGACCCACTGCTGAGGCACTATGCTCCACTGGCGATTGGAGAGTATAATGGGTCGATTGATCCGAATGATCATTTGGGTAAGTTTGACAATGCGGCTACACTTCACCAATACATAGATGGGATGAAGTGCCGAGTCTTCCTCACCACTCTCTCCGGATCGACACAACGCTGGTTCAAGAGACTGTCAGACGGATCGATACAAAGCTTCAAGGATTTTCAAATGGCCTTCCTACACAATTTCGCGAGCAGTATACGCTACCAAAAAAACGAGCGTCAGTTTATTTTCTTTGAAGCAAGGACCAAGAGAGGCTCTCTGGGCGTACATCCAGCGCTTCAACCAGGTAGCCATGGATATCCCTTCGGTCTCATCTGAGACCATGATGAATGCATTCACTCAGGGGCTCATCGAAGGAGACTTCTTCCGATCGCTCATCAGGAAGCCGTCCTGGGACTACGACCATGCTCAAGAAAGGTAGCGAGTATATAAATGTGGAAGAAGCCCAGACAACAAGAAGTAATGAGACACCAATAGAAACCTCGGCGTCGACCGAATGATTACCGTCGAGCATCCACCAGCCGCCAAGGGGACTAAGAGTCGAAGGAATGAGGCCACACTAGGAGGTGATTGCGCATGTCGTGCAACATGTCACTTCCGAACAACAAAAGGTGTTAAAGGACAAGGTATGGACACCTATGTTCTGTTCCTTCCATCAATCGACATCGCACAACACACATGACTGCCGCGGCCTGATGCCGATTGCTAAACCGACTCCGAGAGGATATCGCTGCCGATCTGCCTCTCCCGACCGGCGATGTGGGCATCAATCTATCGGGTGATGGGAAGACGCAAGATCACCCGAACGACAACAACATCATCAGCAAAGGGAAAGTGCTTATCATCCCCGAGCCTTGCGCGAGCAAAACAGGCCATCTGCTTGGGAGGAGGAAAACAGAAGTAATGCCGCTCGGGGAGAAATAAACATCATCACCGGTGGACCGACTAGCGGTGACTCCAATAGAGCCAGGAAATCGTACGCTCTACGGCTGGAGATCCATGCAGTAGGTTGTAGCCGTGAGAAGGCGAGCGGGCTCGAAATTATCTTCGGACCCCGGGACCTAGAGGGAGAAGAAGTCCCTCACGATGACACCCTCATCATCCGAGCAGTAATCGTAAATTATACCGTTCACCGAATTTTTGTTGACACAGGGAGCTCGGTAATATTCAAGAAGACTTTCGATCAGCTCCAGATCGACCAAGGTGAGCTACTGCCAATGATGACCCCACTGTATGGGTTCACTGGCAACGAGGTTTTGCTGATCGACCAAATCCCATATCGCTCGGAGAGGAGCCGCTCAGGAGAACCAAGACCACAAACTTCATTGTGATAGATGCCCCCTTTGCTTACAACGCCATCCTGGGCTGACCGACCCTTAATGAGTTCCGGGCAGTAGTTTCAACCTACTGTCGAAAGATCAAATTTTCGGTAGACAACCGGGTCAGGGAAGTCAAAGGTGACCAGTTGACCGCCTGACGCTGCTATGTCAAGATGGTCAAGATCGAGGCCAAGTCTGCTCGGAAAACTCCCCGGCTAGAGGTAAGCGCCACCACCAAAAAATCGCCTACCCTAGTCTATGAAGAAAAAGAGGAAGTCGAAATCCATCTCGGGCGAGCGGAGGTAACAACTTTCATAACGTCCGATCTGGAAGCCGAGCAAAAGGTGGAGCTGATCACATGTCTACAGCAAAACCACGATGTATTCGCGAGCTTCCCAAGATTTCCCCGATCGTCGGACAACACGAACTTCACGTCTGATCGGACGCTCGACCAGTAAAGCAGAGAAATAAAAACTTCAGCGCGGAAAAAACCCTGATCATCTTGGCAAAAATAGAGAAGTTGCTGGAGGCTGACCACATATGGGAAGTTCAATTCCTGAGCTGGCTCATAAATGTCGTGCTGGTCTCCAAGCCGGGAAACAAGTGGCGAGTCTGCATTAACTTCTTATACCTCAACAAAGCATGCCTGAAGGACTTCTACCCGCTACCTCGGATTGACCAGATGGTAGACTCCACTGCAGGGTGCGAGCTGATATGCATGTTGGACGTATATCACGGGTACCACCAAGTGTCGCTCGCCCGGGCAGATCAGGAAAAGGTTAGCTTCATTACGACCGACGGAACGTACTGTTACAATGTTATATCGTTTGGACTTAAGAACGCTGTAGCAACTTATCAGAGGTTGATGAATAAAGTGTTCTGACGGCAGATCGGCCATAACATGGAGGTATACGTCGATGACATATTAATCAAATCCCTCTGAGCTATTGACCTGTGTGGAGATATCAAGGAGACTTTCCAGACACTCAGGACATACGAGATCAAGCTAAATCCAAACAAGTGTCTATTCGACGCATAAAGCGGACGATTCTTGGACTACATCGTCACAGAGCGGGGCATCGAGACAAACCCCAGCAAAATAAAAGCACTGCATGACATGCCACCACCTAGAAATTTGAAGGAAGCCCAGCATCTCACCGGTGGGATAATAACACTGCCTCGGTTTATCTCCAAATCATCCGACCGGAGTTTGTCATTCTTCAAGATACTGTGCCGAGCCACCAAATTCTAATGGGACGAGGAGTGCAACCGGTAATTTGACGAACTCAAGGCATACCTCAATTCCCTACCTGTACTAGCTAAGCCACTTGTCGGCGAGCCCCTCCGAATTTACCTGTCGTAGACCAAGCATGCGGTCGACTCGGCCCTAGTTAAGTAGAACGGTGAGGAATAGCCGGTGTATTTCTTAAGTCATATATTGAAAGACGCTGAGTCCCGCTACACTGGTCTTGAGAAGTTAGCTTATGCATTGGTACTCACCGCTCGGAGGCTCCGCCCATACTTCCTCGCTCACTCCATCATCGTGCTGACCAATAGTCCTTTGGGGAGAGTGTGTTAGTTAGAGCCCTAGAGCCAATCATATGATGATTTTTGTATGGACTCATAGTATCATATTCCTATATACTTATAAAGGCATTTCATTATGGTTATTATACTTACTTGTATTGGTGCCTAATAACTAAGTATAATATCGTCCTTGAGTAGAGGGCTCTTATCTATATCAATCGATTGGTTGAATCGATAGTGAGATGATATAGAAAACACTACTCTTAATCATTTCTAGTAAAGTATTAGCATTCAGGGACAATGTTAATGCGATGAGACTAACATATAGGTCAACTAGATGACTTGATCTCACAAGTCATGGATATAGAGATATCAAGTTGACACATGGGTATGCATTGGAGAATGTATACTGAATGACCCGCCATGAGAAAGTATCATGGATCGTTATATGAGTGGCATATACTTTCTCATGTGGCAATTAGTATGACTATTAGTCCTTGGACCTGAAGTCAGCATGGTTTCCTACATAAGGAGTTGCATACTTTGGCTTCGTCAAACGTCACCCGTAACTGGGTGGACTATAAAGGCGATTACTTGGTATGTAACAAATTATGTGGAGGGATGTGAATGATGTAGATGGGATCTATCCCTCCTATATAACGGGAGTGACATCGTTATTCTTCATAGAGTGAGACCACTAAGTGCATGGTCATGCCCAAATGAGTCAATATGAGATATTGAGCTCATTTGATTATAGTGAGTCAACTTGGAGTTCAAGATTTAGATTGATTAGAGGATGACACAGTCTATGCCTCACATTGATCAATCTAGGTATCAAGAATAGAAGGGCACTTGTTATATATTGTGAAGAGTCACAATTAGTAGTCACAAGGTGATGTTGGATCTCAATATTCTTGTAACTTGGGTAGTAATGATGTGTTGCTAGATACCGCTCATTACTTATGCTTCTAAATGGGTTTAGGAGCATTGCCAACGTCACAAGAACCTATAGCGTCACACACAAAGGGCAATTAGATGGAGATTAGGTTCATTTGATGTACCTAGAGGATTAGGTTCATGCGATGAACCAAATTGGATTAAGAGTAATCCAAATTAAACTAATTGAGTTGGACTCAATTTGGTTCATGTGTTAAATAAGTCTAATTTGGACTTGGATTCATTGAGTCAATTTAATTCAATTAATAAGATTCATTAAATTAAAATTGACTTGAACCAATGGTTTGATTTGATCAACCATGGGAGAGAAGTGGTCAAGTTTGACTTGACTTGAGAGGGAAGATGAAAGGTCAAGTTTGACTTGACCATTGCCACCTCATTTGTGAGTTGGCATTAGGTGGGTCAATGATGATGTTCCACATCATCAAGGTTGGTTTATGTGTGTGCCACCTCATGAGGGAAATCAAGAGTTGTGACTCTTGGAATTCCATGGAGTTTAAAACTCCTCATGAAGTGGCCGACCACCATTCAAGTGTTGTGAGTTTCATTTTTGTTTTATAACTCCATCTTCTTCCTCATCTCATCTTCTTCTCTCCCTCTCCTCCAACTTGGCCGAAACCTTCAAGGGTGCTAGCACACTCTAAGGTTTCTTCTCCACCTTTTTGTTCATGTGGATACACATAGAGGGGTGTTCACTTGACACCCTTGAGATCCGATGAACCTTGGACGAGCGGGATAAGCAAAGGGCTTCGCATCAAAGGTATAAACTCCTAAACTTGTAGATCTAAAGTAGATCTAGGATTAGAAAACTTGTACATGTAAAATTTTTAATATTTGCACGGATCCGGTGGCATGGGATTTCGGGTTTTTCGCAACGCAAAAAGTAATTTTTACGGCTCGAAAATCCCAACAGAGTGCTCCTCAATCCAGAGTTGTCCGGATGGTTGATCAAATGGACAATGAAGCTTAGCGAGTTCAATATCCAGTACCAGCCCCGAACGGCCATCAAAGCGCAGTCCTTAGAGGATTTCATCACTGAGGTACAAAATCCCGAGCCAGAAGCTGTTTGGAGGGTATATGTGGATGGTTTGTCTACTCGGCAAGGGAGCGGGATCGGTGTATTACTCATCTCCCCCCAAGAAGAGCGAATTCAACTATCCGTTTGGCTGGACTACAGGGCAACAAACAATGAAGCCGAGTATGAGGCGCTAATAGCTGGACAATCTCTTGCCCATTCGACCAGTGGGGCATGGATATTGTAGGGCCTTTTCCCATAGTGACCGATCAGCAGAAGTTTCTACTCATGGCCGTAGATTACTTCTCAAAATAGGTGGAGGTTGAGTCGCTTGCAAGGATAACCGAGCAGATGGTCATAAAATTCATATGACAGAACATTATCTGCCAGTTCGGCATCCCTCGTCGGTTCATCTCGGATAATGGAAGATAATTCGCAGATTAGAGGTTCAGGGAGTGGTGTGAAGGATATGATATCCAACAAGCCTTCACTTCCGTGATCTATCCACAGAGCAACTAGCAAGTAGAAGTCACCAATCGGGAAACCCTCCAAGTCTTGCGTGCTCGGCTCGATCATATGGGAGGCAGCTGAGTCGATGAGCTCCCCAGCGTGCCGTGGGCACTCCGCACGACACCTAAGGAAGGGACTGGGGTAACTCCTTTCCACTTGGTGCATGGCGACGAAGCGGTAGTCCCTATCGAAGTCAGAGTTGAATCCGATCGGATCCAACATTACAGTAAGGACAACGTCGAGCGGAGGCTTTTGGAGTTGGACTTGGTGGATGAATCGCGCGCTAAAGTTGCCGCCCGGCTGATGGCATACCCACAAAGAATGAAGCAAAGCTACAATCGGAGAGTGATCCTAAGGTCATTCCAAGTCGGCGACTTGGTATGGAAGAAAGTGAAGCCGGTCGGCGATGTCACCAAGTTAGAGGCTCCATGGGCTGGACCCTTCAAGGTCATAGAGAGGTTCTGCTCGGGTGCCTACTACTTGACGGATGGGGATGAACGGCGAATGGAAAGGCTGTGGAACGCGAACCATCTCTAGCCTTATCTAGCTGGATGAGAGGTGCGTTGATGTAATAATCAATGTGCCTTTGCATCCTTGTACTCTTTGAATGTAGGACAGAAATAAGAAACAAGGATTGTCAAGCCCTGTGCTAAACGGCGCATCAAATCATCGAGCAGCGACGTTAAACCCATGTCTCCATCAACGGTCGAGTGGTAACTTTAAACCCATGATTTCGTCAAATCGTCGAGCGGCGACGTTAAACCCATGTCTCCATCGACGGTCGAGCGACGACCTTAAACCCATGACTTCATCAAATCATCGAGCGGCGATGTTAAATTCATGTCTCCATCGACGGTCGAGCGACGACCTTAAACTCATGACTTTATCAAATCGTTGAACGATGACGTTAAACTCATGTCTCCATCGACGGCGAGCGACAACCATAAACCCACGACTTCGTCAAATCGTCGAGCGGCAACATTAAACCCATGTCTCCATCGATGGTCGAGTGGCGACCTTAAACCCATGACTTCGTCAAATCGTCGAGTGGCGACATTAAACTCATGTCTCCATCGACGATCAAGCGGCAACCTTAAACCCATGACTTCGTCAAATCGTCGAGCGGCAACGTTAAACCCATGTCTCCATCAATAGTCGAGCAGCGACCTTAAACCCATGACTTCGCCAAATCGTTGAGCGGCAACATTAAACCCATGTCTCCATCGACGATCAAGCGGCGACCTTAAACCAATGACTTCGTCAAATCGTCGAGCGGCGATGTTAAACCCATGTCACCATCAACGATCGAGTGACGACCTTAAATCTGAGTCTACCCCTACTGTCAAGCGGCTAGTCGCTGATACGAGATCAGGGGTATTTATAGGCAAAGAAGAAAAGCTGTGAGAGGAAGTGCTTCATCGAACGGGCGCGCGTATATTAAAACCAAAATACTTAAGATTACATTGCGAGATCACAGTTGCAAGAGAAAAACAAAAGGTTGGCCGAACGAGTGGGCCTACATTAAGACTTCAAAAATATATAGCAATCAACCTCACTCAAGATAATCAAGAGCATGTTGGCTTGCTTCTTGAGTCGGCCCAGCATCTCCTTGTGGCCGGAAGATTTAGCCCACTCGACCTTGAGAAGCTTGATCGTCTTCTCCAGGTCGACCTTCAGTCTGGCCATCTTCCTCGGATCGGCAGTGGGCTGGCTGTTGGAGACCTGGAGTTTCCTGAACTCATCCTCCAGATGAGCTAGCCTATGGCACATGGCCAGGCTCTCCACCCAATACTACAAGCAGGTAAAAAGGTTAGAACCGATCGGAAGAAAGATAATGACAACAAAGAGCTTACCCCAGTTGACATTTGGGTATGACTGTTGGCGAGCGCGCCCAGAGGCATCACCACCACTTGGGCTCGGGCTTCCTCCCAGACTTTGGCGAGCGAACCCCGTATGATGATTTGATGCTCAGGAGTGCTCGACTAGATGCTCGGCTCGTTGTACTCCTCTGTGGGCAGGTGAAGGATCACCATGATGGATTGTTGGCTACCTGGAGCCGAGTGGGCCGAGGAGGCTGGGCCAGCCGACCGGGACGCAGATGCAGGGAGGATGGTCGATCGCCGAACCCTCGATGGACACTATGGCAGCATAGAAGTCAGGGTCTTCGTGGCGATAGGCTCTTGTGACCACTCGGCCACCGATGGAGTCCGGTCGGAGGATACCTCGGGCGTAGTCGAAGGAACTGCGGAGGGATTCGAGGTGCCGACCTCGACTCTAGCAGTAGATCCCACTGCCGAGGCAGCAGAGCACGAAGAATTTGTGCGACGCCTTTTACACCTTAGCAACGGCTCGCCAGAGGAATCTGAGATCTCCGAGCAGACGATGGGCACTTGCTCGGGTGGTGGCTACGTGCCGCCGACAACCTCGACATTGGGGGCTTGGCTAGTTGCCCCCCCCCCCCAACCGGGCCGCTCGCTAGGGCGGGAGTCGCTGCACTCTCATCTTGAGAGTCGACCGGCTGTAGGCCACAGTTCTCCAACTCCTCAGTAGCAACCACCTTAATGTCAGCATTCTGAAGCTTCGCGATGCTGAACATTTGAGCACGTAGCATGACTTCGGCTGCAAAAGAAGCGGAAGAATCAGTTAGAATCAAAAGAGATATGCACATCAAATCTCTTACCTAAGCCAGTTGGAAGCCGAGTGCGGATCGAACTCAGGCCAAAGATGTAGAGCACACCCTCAAATAGTAGCTTATGGATGTCGTACTTCTGGCCGACCAACATGGAGGGAGCATGAAGGTAGTCCGAGCGGCTATTGTACTTCTTCAAATTATGTTGGAGTGGTAAGCCGACCTGCCAGCGGGTTCGGAAGCTAGGTCGTTCGGGAAGATGCATAAAGAAGAAATATTCCTTCCAATGTTTGTTGGAAGTGGACATTTTGTCAAAGAAGACTAGCCTAATCCGAGACTGAAATAGAAAAGTTTCCAGTTCGGACTGCTTGGGGTAATAAAAGTAATAAAAAACTTGAAGGGTCAAAGGAACGTCGTGCAACCGAAACAACACGATGACGCCACATAGCAAGTGAAAAGAGTTTAGCACAAGTTGCGGAAGGGGAACACAAAAATAATTACAGACTTCGATGATGAAGGGGTGGATAGAGAATCGAAGACCGGCCACAAAATGGTCTCGGAGCACACATATGGTGCCAGTCAGTGGATCATTGGGCCGATCGGACAAAGAAGCCAGAATGATTTCGTGATCAGAGGGAACCTCAAAAGCATTTTTGAGGCTCTCAGCATCACCCGCATCGACCCTGGTCTCCATGGTAGTGTACCAGAGTCCAGGAGCAGGGTCTGACGACTGTGAAGAGCTCGCCATTGCCAAAATACGAAGGGAAAAGAGTCTGAGGGGAAGAAATGCGAGCAAAAAGCACAAAGCAAGCATTGGAAGTAGCGGGGAGCGAAGAGTAAGGCAGAAAGATTGAAGGAGGGAAGATTCAGGAGGAAATCTTACAGGAGGAGAAGGAATTGTCGTTGATGAGATGCAGAAGATCGTCGGAGCACAAATCGCGTAGGAGGTCGCCGACAGCTTTCGCAGAAGATGCAAAGTGAGAAAAGGAAGTCGACGCTGCAGCTTTATAAACTTTGGGCTCGGCCGACTGGAGTCATCCAATCTAGGTCACGGGAACCGGAGCACAGATCCAGTCGTAGAATTCAAACCGTCAAACATCACATCAGTACCTGTCGCTTCGGACATGCAGTGATTGCGGCAGTGACGCGTGGCATGCCCCCATTGGGCCGCATTTAATGGACGCAATTAACAGGCGTGGGTGCGTTCTCAACCTTAATGGGGGTGATCTACACGAATTTCGAAGAGATTCGGGTGATGTCAGCGTTGACCGCACTCGTTCGAAGACACCAAAGGAGAAAGTCCCAAGTACAAGTACTGGAAGCGCCGATCAGCCTCAAGGATCAGTCCTATAGCCGACTGACACTCTTCGGCAGACTGACTAGAGTCCACCAGTATCCTGATCGATCGACCAACTGATCTCCAGACTTTTTGTCCAGTCAGTCGGACTTGCTGCCTCCTTTGACTAGACTTGAGGGGGAGACATATGATGCGGGGATAAGGGACCCACCCCAAGGAGGGGTAAGGCCATGGCGGAAGTCAAAGTCAAGGCATGGTCAACTCCCCTACATCACCGGCTGGTCGGGCAATCCCCTTGCTTGACCGGGATAAAGAATGTCTGGTCCGACATCATCATAGCTTGTCCACATACCGAGCTTCTAACGCTCAGAAAAGCATGTGTCGGTGAGGCACACGCCGAGCGGCTAGCCTGATCGGACTTACATCAAACCTCGGAACTAGCAAAGCGGGGTCGCGATCGAGTAGACTACATTCAGACACATCTCCACTCGGCACAACAACGGAGCTCGGACAGTGGAAGGTTTGCCGAGCGGCCATCCCGCTCGGCCCAAGAATGATAGCGTCCGGACATCCGATGGTTGGCCGAACAGCTTACCCGCTCGGCCCAATAATGGACAAAAGGAGGATCTGGCGATATTCTTCTAGGAGCCCGTGCCCTAGACAGACGACATGGTTGGTGGCATGGTTAGGCAAAGGATCATACGATGGAAGCTTCCACTATCATGTCAGAGATGTGCTCAACTCGTTGAGGTATTGTGTCAGGGGCACTTTACTGATACACCTTCTCAAGGGAAGCCTCGAGAAGCATGCACACCTTGGGAAGCGTGCACGCACGCTACAGGAGCCCTATATAAAGGGGTCCAAGCTTCGTCGGAGGTACGAACACATTACTATTGCCACTGTTCTTTTACTTCTTCGTTCTAATGCTTCCACATCACCGGTGATTGACTTGAGAGTCAGAGGGCCAACGCTAGGGGACCCTTCTCTGACATGGCACTAACGTAGTTGTGGTTGCAGGTCTGCTTCGCTTGGAGTCTTCGCACAGTCAATAGGAGTGCCACATCCTCAGCATCCATCAACTTGACTTTCGGACAGAATCATAGATGAAATTCAAATGATATTATATTATTTTTAAAATATTAGTTTATTTTAATAAAGTATACTTATACATTTCAATATCTTAATCCTATTTTGTAGGAAAATATAGCTAAGAGACATGTCATGTTGGTTGCTACTCATAATACCGTCCTAATTCCCCTGTATAAAAATTTGTACAAGTATAGAACTATCCTAGCTACCCTTGTGCTCTTCTGAATTCAAATTTGGATTGCAAATGATGCTTAACATTATTAATCCAAATCATCCTTCAGAAGTTAAACTTGGATTGGAAATGATACTTAACATTTTTACTCCAAGTTTAACCGATGTGATCTTCCTAAGTTAAACCATATTACAGAAGTTGATCAAATATCTATTTCAAGGATCGACTTTCAGGTCAAACGTGGCGAGGCACTAGGCCTTCTTGGGTATGAGATCATCCACCACTGCCTAGACAAAGCCTTTCAAAGAAATTAGATATTTAAACTTCTCACAGTAAACTAGGTTTCACTACAGAGACCTCAATAGAAGCACAATATCGAAACATGAAATTGAAATGAAAATTGATAACAAAAACGATAACTAAAATCGATAACCTCTTGTGTTTAGTTTTTCAAGATCTATACAAAAGATGAACTAGTTATGATGCAGAAACTAATAACTAGCTATACCTTATGTAACTTATAAACCTCTTGATCTTCTATTGTATTCCTCTCCTTCTCTTGGACGTCGTGTGGATGACGATCTACCAAGATGAAATCCACTCAAGCCTTTTCTTCTTGCTTCCAAGTTTCGACCACCAACAACCTTCAAGGATGATGAGTTCCGATGACCAACCAATCTCCAAGCACTACAACAAAAATGTCAAAAGACAACATCACAAAGACAACGGCTTTGGAAGAAACTGTTGTGAATTTGATAAAAGACAACGGTTTTTGACAAAACCGTTGTCTTTGAGCTCCCATAAAATATAAAAGACAATAGTTTTGTTAAAACTGTTGTTGTTGAGTGATTTTATTTTAAATCAATGACACATTTTACAACGGTTATCTAAAATCGTTGTCTTTAAATACTTTTTAGGGGTTAAGACAATAGTTTTATAAACCGTTGCGTTTTTATATTGTTTTATATAGTCAAAGACAACAGTTTTAATAAACCGTTGTCTTTGACTTTATTCTTTCATTGTTTTCCCCTTCACATTTTTTATTGCAACCGTGTTTTACTTTCCCTTTCTGCCAAAAATTTTTAGCGCCATGTTTTCCCCCCTTACCCTTCTCGAACCCTAGCCTATTTTTCTTTCCCTCTCCTTATACAATCTCTTCACGTAATGAACCCTTGCTGTTTTTTCTTCCTCCTCCTTCCTTGGTCTCTGATCGAGTTGCCCCTCCTCCATGGTCAGACTGACTTCCACCCCGATCTTCTCATCTTTGGCACAAACTCCTTCTACACCTTCACCCTCAACCTCACCATCTTCTTGCTAGTCATGAAGACCACTGCTCTCACTATGAACGTTGCCAGCGTCATCAAGGATGGGCTCCTCATTGCCTTCTCTCGGTCCATCATCCGTGACACAATCACCCCCATCAACCTCTTCCTCTATGACATCACCTTCCTCGGCGTTTCCTACTACAACAAGGGGCCTCGTGGCCTCTTCTCCCACCACATCCATCCGCCTCTATGGTTTCCTTATTCTTCACAGTCCTCATTCTATCTGTGTTCTTTCTATAAGAGTCTTCTACCAAAAAGGCTCTTCCATGGCTTTAGAGGCGAGAGGATTAGGAACATATAGGCGAAGCAACATCAGGCTCATAAGGCCTCGTACGTTTACTTGTGATAAATTTGAGTTAAGCAATGCTCTTTTGTTCATCTTCCGATCTTCTTCTATTGTTTTCTAACCCATTCTTTTGTTCTTCGATTAACATCACGAATCCTCAACTTGTTATTTTCTGAGTTTTTTTCATCACTTGATGTGTTATTGGTTAATCTGAATTTGTGGTGATCTTTTTTTCTTGTGCAATGGTTTATTTCGAGTGCATTGCAGCATGTAGGATTTTATTTATTTTGGGGATTTCTATAGTTTCCTTCTACGTTGCTGCTTTTGTTATTTGTTAAATATATTCATTTGTTTAGTTTTGTAAACTTGCGTCGGTGTATTATCCTTCATCTTGGATCGTCTTGGATCGTCGTTTGATGTGGCTGTTATTTTTCGAGGATGTAGTAATTGATTAACATTTATGTTTGCTTATAATTTTTTTTTTTTATTTTGTATCTTCATTTTTTGTGTTCTCATTTGATTTAATCTACTTGTGGTTTAGTCTCTTCTTTTTTAGATATTTTTCATGAATTAATGGAGTCAAAAGGTGGGGAAAAGTCCAGTAGTAGTAGTTTGTTACATTACGAAGCTCCCCTCCCCCTCGGCCATAGCATTTCAGACTTTCTACCACATGGAGGAATCAATAAGTTCCAATCTGTTGCTTACTCCAATGTAAAAATCTCCAAAAACATGTTAGTGACAAAGGAGAAAAAAATGGATCTTTTGCTTTCTTATTGTTCTTTGTTGTATATTAATTTGTTGTTCTCATGAAAATTAATTGTGACCATTTGATCTTTCGTAGTGTGTGAGGAAGCCATCTTGATATTCCTTCTTATATTCTAAACCATTGGTTGAATATATGATATGAGAACTAGTCCTTCATAACTTGAGAATGGAAAAATATGCAAAAAAAAAAGAGTATTTTTTTTCATATTTTTTCTTATGTCCTTCATAACTACGTAGTTTATGCCTTCATATTTTTTTCTTCTTCTCCTTTTTTTACCTTCACTCTTTTTTGAGTGAATATTCTTATTGCTGTGTTATTAACATGTTTTGTTTTGTTACACATCTAATCATGTCAACAGATTAATGACAACTTGTGCAAAATCTCATTTTATCAATTTTTTTTAAAATAAAAATTCTTCTCTTTGACTATCATATTCTTATTTCAGTGGAATACAAATTACCAAAACATTCAAAATACGGACGGAGGTGCAAAAACAACTTCAAGAACAACTAGAGGTAAGTTCCATGTGCATTATGAAAATATATATGATATTGTTATTATTTTTCTTCAAGTAAATTTCTAAACGATCCAGGAAATGAAATGATAGTAGATTTGTATGGATGAGAATCGTCAGGTACAAGCGCCTCTCTGCTTTTATGGATTCCCTCTTTTCTTCTCAAACTCTTGAATTTTTTTTGTCGGATCTATGTAGTTGGATACGTTAAGTGACAGGATGCACCGGTTGTGGCGGCTGCAGCGGCAGCTCCCGTCTGTCCCCGGGGCGGCCAAGAGAGATGATTTGAACGTCCAAGCCGTAGCGGTGGTGGAAGCATCCGACACCGCGGTGGGAGAGGAAGACACCGTCGATTATGAGAAGCTGGGTAAGGAGCTCGGGATCGCTTCGCCGCTGGAGATCATAGATCGGGCTCTGGAGATGTTCAACAATGAAATCGCCATTACTTTCAGGTTAAAAGGCGTTATTTCTTATCTATTATTATTTTGGCCAGATTTTCTCCTCTCTGTTTTGGCATCTACTGATTTTGTTTTGTTTTGGATATTGATTGTGTTTGAATATACCACAAATTACACAAACGGTACTATTTATGAAATTCAATACAACACAAGTGTTGGTTTGATTGTTTGTAGTTTGCACCAAAATATGTCATTTCTATCTAGTACAACATTATTTTCCCTTCTAATTATTTTTTTTTGATAAACTATGATACTGCAATTTAAGTTTTAAGGCAAGGGTGAGAATGCCTATAAACCCACAAATCAAACACCTTGAGAGATAAATAGGCAGTATAAAAGAACTCTTAGATTCAGATCACCTTGGTTAAGAGAATGCATAGAGGCGACTTTTTCAATCAGTCCCCTTCCTTAGTTGTCTTGCTGAAGACTATAGTATGAAAGTTTTAAAGTTTGATGCATATACTTATGATTTAAGATCTGTCACTATAAAAAAGAGTATGATTTGTTTATTTATGATTTAAGGTGATTCAAGATAACAATTTGTTGGATAAGCATAAGAAGGTTAATCCTATGCTTTTGATTGTTATGCTCTTGTGTGAAGCATAGATTATTCTCGTCTTTGGAAACCTTTAGACAGAAGATTGTAACTGACACGGGAGTTTTTTAGAACAGCAGAGCAGAGGATGTAGCTCTGATAGAATATGCAAAATTAACTGGTCGGCCATTTAGAGCCTTCAGCCTTGATACTGGGAGACTAAATCCTGAGACATACAGGTTCTTTGATACTGTAGAGAAGCACTATGGGATCAACATCGAGCACATGTTTCCTGATGCAGGGGAAGTACACACCCTTGTTAGAAGCAAAGGCCTCTTCTCCTTTTCCGAAGATGGGCACCAGGAATGCTGCTAGATGAGGATGTTTGTTAAACCTAGGAAAACGTACCGGTTCCACTGTACAAAAATTTTTGTACAAGTGTCGAACCTTTCCTTAAATAACCTATTGTGTTCTTAAGAAGTTAAATAAGGAATCGCAGACGGAACTTAACATCATTGATTCCAAATTTAACTTATTTGTTCTTAATAGTTTAGATTTGAATCGCAAGCGGAACTTAACACTATTGATTCAAATCTACCTAGGTTATTAATTCCATAAATATTAATTTCCAAAATTGGCTTCCAGGACTGCATGGCGAGGCACATGGCCTTCTTGGATATGGGAGCAACCATCACCGCCTAGGCAAAGCCTTTTAAGGAAAGCTAATATTTATTTCCTTAAATAACTCTAGGTTAACCAAAAGGAACAATCGAATCACAAATTCGAAAAAGAAGAAAACACAAAATCGAAAAATAAATTCGATAAACTAGATCTAATTGCCTCTTGTATTTAGAATTCATACAAAGAAAAAATAACTAGTATGATGCGGAAGAAAAATACTAGTTATACCTTCTCTTTGTAAGCTAATGACCTCGAGATCTTCTGCCGTATTCCTTGCCTCGCCTTGGACGTTGTGTGGGCAACGATCCTCCAAGATGAACACCACCCAAAAGCTTCCTCCTTCTTCTTCTAAAATCTGGCCACCACCACCACCAAGGAGAAGAGAGCAAAGGGAGAGAAAGAAGGGAGAGGGCCAACCGCCAAGAGATTACCCAAGCAAAAGAATAAGAGTTGTCTCATGAAGCCCCCTCACCCCTTCTTTTATATTACTTGCCCAAGGCAAATAAGGAAAAACCTTTTACAAAAAATAAAATCATCCAAGAGTTTTTCCTTTTTCCTTTTTATTTTTCCTTTTCTTTCCTCTTGATTGAATCAATCACCAATCAATGGTTATGATCAATCCTATTTGGTTTAGGATTGAATTTGGTTTAATCCTATTGGTCGGCCCTTGCTTGGGCTGACCACAATTAAAAGGAAAGGAAAAATAATTTTTTAAAAATTTTACAAGAAGAAATCCTCTTATAAAATTTACAAGCTCTCTTTCCTAAAGTATGAGTTAAAAAGGAAAGTTTCTAAAAATTAAAACCATGTTTTAAAATTTAAAAACTCTCTTATAAAATTTCCTTTTTTAACATGGTGATAGAAAATTTAAATTTTAAAACTTCTTTTCCTTTTTTTTTCTTTAAACCATAAGGATGGTTAAAAAAGGAAAGTTTTAAAATCTTTTAAACTCTCTATTTAAACATGTAGCCTAATTCAAATAAGGAAAGTTTTAAAAATTAAAATATTTCTTTTAAAACTTATAGTTTTCTACAAAGAGAAGATTTTAAAAATTCAAAACCCTCCCTTTTTGAATTATTATGGTCGGCCCCTACAAGCTTGGTCACCAAGCTATAGGGCCGGCCCCTTTCAAGAGGATGTGGCCGGCCATTGCTTGGTCACCAAGCAATGGTCCGGCCCCCTTCTTGGACACCAAGAAGAGTCTTACATTTGGATGGACTTGAGGCTATAATGAGGCTACGACAGGGACCTAGAGGAGAAATTGGTTTTGACCTTTCGATGAGCTTGAGTATCCCGTGTTTGCCCCGAACACACAACTCTAGTTCATCGATAATAACTCATTCCACTAGAGAGTTATTACCGCACTACCGCACCAATCCCAAATTACATTATGGGCTCCTTCTTATCATGAGTGTGTTAGTCTCCCTGTGTTTAAGATTATGAATGTCCACTAATTAAGTAAGTTACTGACAACTCACTTAATTAATATCTAGCTCCAAGAGTAGTACCACTCAACTTTATTGTCATGTCGGACTAGGTCCACCTGCAGGGTTTAACATGGCAATCCTTATGAGCTCCTCTTGGGGACATTCTCAACCTAGATAACTAGGACATAAATTCCTTCTATAATTAACAACACACACTATAAGTAATATCATTTTCCAACTTATCGGGCATATTGATTTATCGAGCTAAACCTCACCCTTTAATAAATCAAATAAATAAATATTAAATATATGTGCTTATTATTATATTAGGATTAAGAGCACACACTTCCATAATAACTAAGGTTTAGTTCTTTTACTAAGTCAGTACAAAAAAAAACATACCTAAATGATCCTACTTAATACACTTAAAGTGTATTAGTGTAATTTATTAGTCAAGATAAACTAATACTTAATTACACTACGACTATACTGATAGTTTGTTCCTTTCTATCTTAGTCGCGAGCAACTGTTTATAATTTATAGAGAACCGACAACATGATCTTCTGAGTGTGACACCACACTCCATGTTGTCTACTATATAAATTAATTGAATATTTACATTTAATAAATAAATGCAGATATTGACCAATGTGATTCTTTTACTTTAACAAATAAATGTTTACAAAAGCTAGGCTTTTAGTATACATTCTAACAGAGGAAAGTGAGACCTCTAAGGAGAATGCTGAAAGGCCTCCGCGAGTGGATCACTGGGCAGAGAAGGATCAATCCCTTGGTACGAGAGCCAATATCCCTGTCAGGTAATTAGTTTGTGTTTGATGTATCTTCCTTTACTGTGCTGACTTCCTTTTACCATCATGCTTCGTTCAACTACTTGACTTTATCAAGATCGATTAGAAAAAGGATTAAATTTTGTTTTCCCTTTCCATTCGATAACTTTTGAATTGGTCATGACTTTTGCAACTACTTCTAAGATTCTGTTCAACTGCCCTCTTCTTAAAGAATTGGACGCTTTGTAGTTGTGGGTGAAGTAATACTGATGACCTACTTGCACAAGAAGCACAATGAAAAGGGAAATACATAATTAATATAAGACAGTTCTATAGTGTTGTAGTGCAAATGTACTATTATTAAAGGTTAAAACAAAATGATAATCTTAAAATTACCAACTTGTGTTGGAAAGCTTGCAATGCTCCCCTTTGATGGATTAAATCAAGCTCGATTATTATAAGTTAAAGGTAATAATCTGCAGCCAAATGTGATGGATATAGTTTTCCATTAGATGTGTAATGGGCATTTTTCTTGCAGGGGAATGGTTGGCTGATCAAGAACCAGACAAGTAATATATATTATGTGACTTCCTTTTCTCCAGAACATAAATAAATAAAGGAAATAATGCCTTCTAGTTTTAAGTCTGAAATTTATTTCTTGTTTTTATTTTTGATTTCTCTTGCATGGCATAATGTTTTCTGCTTGATTTTTCTATTGGAGTAGCTCATGCTATCCGATGGTTTTGGAAGAAGAGAAACAAAATACCAAAATGAAATCTTTCATTTTAAAACTTCATTCTTCTTGCATTTATAGTCTCCAGCTTTTCTTGGTGTTTAGAAAAAAAGTGAAAAACTAGTTCAGCAAGCCTATCATTGGATTAAGGTATTATTAATTTCCCCACTGTTAAAAACTGTTAAAAGACAACGGATTTTATCCTTCCACAATCAGGATTCGTTCTTTGGTTGACAATCAGAAACTGAGATTGAAGAGCAGATATTGAATACTATTTTAGGTACCTTAATATCTGTAAGGTATTTTTTTAGGTAGTTAATAATTTAAATTGTTTCTGTTGCAGGGTGGATAATCTCTGTAAGAACATTTTTCTTCGTGGCAAGATGGATGATCAAGGTTGGGTTCTCGTCTCATTGATTGCTACCTTTAACATGGTGAGTAATCCATGTGATTATGGATATGAGGAGTAATTCCATGTTCAAAAAATTTAATTGCCTCTACTTCCTAACAAATCACAATATATGCAGGTCTGACCATGAGCACAATAGTGATATTGAATGCTCTAAGAGATTCGACAGAACTTGAAATACAAATACTTCACCCCCATCTTTTCCCCTCTTGATTCTACTCTTATCAGCTATGTTTCTTAAATAATTCATCTTGGTATTTTTCTTCAAAACCTATTCCTGCAATCATCTACAAGCAGAGAAAATTAGAAGACGAGAGGATTGGATGAGATGGTTATTGCCCTCGATGGAAAATCCAAATGGTCATGGTTCCACGCCTCACTTGACATTGAACCATGATGATTCAGTCATCCACCCCATGCAGACTCTTGAATTAGAGGAATCTTCTAGCCAGACCACCATGAGTCGTACTCAAACTGAGGTAGCACTTGATAGGGGATCATCATCCTGTAGCTGCAACAGCCAGCAGGGTAGAGATCTAGCTCAACTAGAAGAACTTTACGGCAGCGGTTCAGATCATGAAATAGGCAGTGACTGAATCATCATGAAATAGTCTTTTGGCTATTGTTCATTAGTTGTAAATAGAGTTTATTTGTTTATTTGTATTGGGATAAATTTTATTTAAACATGAGATATGTTTCTTCTTTTGTGATTGTAATTCTTATATAACTAACATTTTGAATGATATTGATGTAGGGAATATTCTTTATTGATTATGATTCTTTATTATATTTTAAATTGAAATATGATATATTGTTATTAAAAGATAATAATTTAAAAGACAACGATTTAAAATCGTTATTGTTGTCTATCACCCTCAAAGATAACGGTTAAAAATCATTGTCATAGCCCCAAAAATGGTTGTAACTGGCAGAAAAATGCTCTAAATAATAACAGTTTTAAACCGATGTCTTTTCATTCAAAGACAATGGTTTAAAATCATTGCAAAACTGTTGTCTTTTCATTCAAAGACAATGGTTTAAAACTATTGTCGTAGCCCCCCCCCCCCCCCACTTTTAATAACACTGTCAATTATAACGGTTTTAAAGGGCCTACAACAACGGTTTTTAACCGTTGTCTTTTAATATTTTTGTTGTAGTGAAGGGATGCTAGGAAACAATGCCTCTTTTTTTCTCTTCTTCTTCAAGCAAAATCCGGCCACCAAACAAGCTCCAAGAGATGATGCCATCGACCACCACAGAGGAAGAGAAGGAGAATAGGAAGGGTCGGCCATAAGGAATAAGAGAGGAGGAATAGAAGATGTGTTGTAAGGTGAGGCACCTCTACCCTCTCTTTTATATTCCTTGGTCATGTCAAAAAAGGAAAGTTTTAAACATAATTAAAACTTCCGTATATTCCGTGCTAATGACTAAAAAGGAAAGTTTTAAAATAAAAAATTAAAACTTCCTTTTCTTCTTGTCATGGTCGGCCATATCTATTGCTTCAAACAAGGAAAGTTTTAAACATAAAATTAAAATTTCCTTATTTGTTTCCGGTAAGAAATTTTAATTAAAAAATTCCTTTCTTTAAATCCCTTGTTGGTTGTAAAAAGAAAATTATACAAATTAAAATCTTTCTTTTAAAACATGTGGATGGTTGTAAAAAAGGAAAGTTTTATCAAAAATTAAAATCTTCCTTTTAACTACAAATAAGGAAAGATATTGAACCTTTCTCTTAATCTTTTATAGAAAGCTATAAAATGAAAGATTTAAAATTTTAAAAACTTTCTTTTAAAACCATGGCTTCCACATAACGAAAGATTTAAAATTTAAAACCTCCTTTTAATCTTAATGTGGTCGACCACCCTTGCTTGGGCTCCAAGCTAGGGCCGGCCACAACTTGGCTCCCTTCTTGGTTTGGTTTGGCCGGCCCTAGCTTAGGCTCCAAGCTAGGCTTGGCCGACCACCAAGAGGTGGGTAAGAAGTTAGGTTTTGGTGGATATAAGACTTTATAAATAAGAGGCTACAATAGGGATCGAGAGGATGAATTGGTTTTGGTCTCCCGATGAGCTTGAGCTTCCCGTGTTCACCCCGAACACCCAACTCAAGTTCATCAATAATATCTCATTCCACTAAAGAGTTATTATTGCACTACCGCACCAATCCCATATTACAATATGGGCATATTCTTATTATGAGTATATTAGTCTCCCTGTGTTTAAGATATTGAATGTCCACTACTTAAATGAGTTACTGACAACTCACTTAATTAATACCTAGCTCCAAGAGTAGTACCACTCAACTTTATTGTCATGTCGGACTAAGTCCACCTGCAGGGTTTACATGACAATCCTTATGAGCTCCTTAAGGGAACATCATCAACCTAGATTACTAGGACACAATTTCATTCTATAATCAACAACGCACCATATAAATAATATCATTTCCCAACTTATCGGGATTATTGATTTAACGAACTAAATCACACCCTTTGATAAATTAAAGAAATAAATATTAAGTATACGTGCTTGTTATGATATCATGATTAAGAGTACGTACTTCTATAATAACAGAGGTTTTGTTCTTTAATATAGTCAGTATAAAAAGAAACTACCTCAAATGGTTTTGCTCAATACACTCATAGTGTACTAGTGTAATTTATTAGTTAAGATAAACTAATACCTAATTACACTACAACCACTCTAATGGTTTGTCCCATTCCATCTTGGTGGTGAGCAACTATTTATAACTTATAAGGAACTGATCACATGAACTTTTGTGTGTCTCCTCACACCATGTTATATACAATATAAATTAAACGGACAACTATACTTATCATAAATATAGACATTTGACCAATGTGATTACTTATTTCAAAATAAATATTTATACAAAATGCTAGACTTTCAGTATACACTCTAACAATCTCCTACTTATACTAAAAGAGTATGCTGCCATAAACACTGCCATACATCTGATTCCCATCCCTTCAACATGCCGATCAAAAGCTTTCGACGGAAGGACTTTATGTTATCTACAATATAAATTAAATGGACAACTACACTTAGCATAAATATAGACATTTGACCAATGTGATTCTTATTTCAAAATAAATGTTCATACAAAATGCTAGATTTTCAGTATACACTCTAACAATCTCCCACTTATACTAAAAGACTATGCTTCCATAAACGTTGTCATACATCTGATTCCTATCCCTTCAACATGCCGATCAAATGCTTTCGCCGGAAGGGCCTTAGTGAAAGGATCTGCCAGGTTATCTGCTGATGCAATCTTGGCGATAACAACTTCTCCTCGCTTTACGATGTCTCGTATCAGGTGGTACTTGCGCTCAATGTGTTTACTCGCCTTATGGGCTCGTGGTTCCTTCGAGTTTGCTACTGCACTGCTATTATCACAATAAATTGTAATAATCTTGGGCAAACAAGGAATCACATCTAAGTCCATCAAAAAGTTTCTGAGTCATACAGCTTCCTTGGCTGCCTCAGAGGCCGCCACATACTCAGCTTCCATTATTAAGTCTGAAACGTATTTCTGCTTAACACTCCTCCATGCTATGGCTCCACCTCCTAAAGTAAACACATAGCTTGATGTAGACTTACTATTGTCCCTATCTGATTGGAAGTCGGAATCCGTGTAACCCACAGGGAGCAAATCATCTACTTGGTAAACCAACATATAATCTCTAGTCCTTCTCCGGTACTTTAATATATGCTTTACGACATTCCAATGTCCCTGTCCTAGAATACTTTGATATCTGCTAACCATGCCCACGGCAAAACAGATATATGATCTCGTGCATAACATAACATACATTAGGCTTCCTACAGCTGAAGCATAAGGAATTGCCTTTATTTCTTCTATCTCTTTTGATGTCTTCGGAGACATCTCTTTAGATAAAGATACTCCATGCCTAAAAGGTAGAAAACCTTTCTTGGAGTCTTGCATGCTAAAACGAGCTAGGATCGTATCGATATATGAAGCTTGGGATAAACACAACATTCTTTTCTTGCGATCCCTTATTACTTTGATCCCGAGAATATGCGCACATTCTTGCAAGTCCTTTATATTGAATTGCTTAGACAACCATACCCTTACTTTTGACAGCACTTTGATATTGTTTCCAACTAACAAAATGTCATCTACGTATAGTACAAGAAATATCACCACATTTCCATCACACTTCTTGTGTACACAAGACTCATCCGTACACTGAATAAATCCATACGACCGGATTACTTCATTAAACCGGATGTTCCAAGACCTTGAAGCTTGCTTCAATCCATAAATAGACCGATTGAGCTTACATACTAGATGCTCTTTACCCTTTGTAATAAACCCCTCTGGTTACTTCATATGGATGTTTTCTTCAAGACTTCCGTTAAGGAAAGCTGTCTTGACATCCATTTACCAAACCTCATAATCCATATGAGCAGCAATAGATAAGAGTATTCGGATAGACTTAAACATAGCTACTAGCGAAAAGGTTTTCTCATAATCGATTCCCTCTTTCTGAGTATACCCCTTCGCAACAAGGCTTGTTTTGAAGGTTTCCACCTTCCCGTCTGTCCCTCTTTTCCTTTTGTAGATCCATTTACATCCAATAGCTTTTACACTATTTGATGGTTCTACTAGCTCCTAGACTTTGTTAGAATACATAGATTCTATTTCTGAATTCATTGCTCTTTACCAAGATGCTGTATCTTTATCTTGGAGTGTTTCGTCATATGTTCAGGGATCAGGTTCATGTTTACATGGGATCAAGTCCGAAGACTCTCCCAAAAATATGAATCTTTTAGGTTGCCTCACAACCCTCCCACTACGACAAGGTACTGTTTATAGCTATGTATCATTTGTGATACATGTTGCAGTTTCTTGTGATATTTTATCTTGTACTGTTGGTACTAAAGTAGACGTGCCCTCTCTCATTTCTCCTAAAACAATTTCACTCATGGGCTTGTGGTTTATTATATAGTCTTCTTCTAAAAATCGGGCATTCGTGTTAACAATGACCTTTTGATCTTTAAGACTATAAAATAAACCACCTTTCATTCCTTTGGGATAACCTATAAACAGGAGAACTTCTGTACGAGAATCCAACTTATTAGTATCTCCCTTCAGCACATGTGCTGGACTACCCCATATCCGAATATGACTCAGACTAGCCTTACACCCATTCCACAATTCCATGGGAGTAGAGGATACTGATTTAGAAGGTATCAGGTTCAGAATGTACATTGCTGTTTCTAAAGCATATCCCTAGAATGAATTTGATAATTCTGAATAACTCATCATCGATCTAATTATTTCCATAAGAGTCATATTCATTCGTTCTGCCACACCATTCTGTTGGGGTGTACCAGGTGCAGACAATTATGATTGAATCCCAACCTCTGATAAGTAATTCCTAAACTCTCCTAAGAGGTACTCGCCACCACGATCAGACCGTAGTGTCTTGATACTTTTACCGTGACGTTTCTCCATATCAGCATTGTACTCTTTGAACTTATCAAAGCACTCAGACTTGCGACGCAACAAGTAAATGTACCCATATCTCGAATAATCATCTATAAAAGAGATGAAATATTCGAAACCACCTCTTGCCTGGATAGTCATAGGTCTACACAAATCAGAATGAACCAATTCCAACACATCTTTTGCTCTATACCCCTTCACCTTAAAAGGTCTCTTGGTCATTTTTCCTTCCAAGCAAGATTCGCAAGTTGAAAAGTTTTCCAACATTGATGAACCCAAGAGTCCATCGGCTATTAGCTTTTGAATCCTACTCAAGTTAATATGACTAAGTCTTAGATGCCAAAGATATGTTTAGTTCATTTTTGAAGCTTCCTTTCTCTTATTAGAATTAGAGGATGTGTTATTAATTTCCATTTGTTGCTTTGTGGGAGTCATCGGATTTAGAGTATACAAATTGCCAACTAATGTACCAGAACAGATAATTACCCTATTTTTCTTGACAACCACTTTGTCATCAAAAGAAATAGTATATCCATCCAAAAATAGTTTAGAAACTGAAATTAAATTCTTTCTAAAACTTGGTACATAAAGATAATTTCTCAAAATCAAAGTTCTATTCCTATCAAATGATAAGTAGACATCTCCCACTGCAACAGCCGTCACTTTCGTAGCATTGTCCATGTAGACGGTTATCTCTCCTTCATCTAGTCGTCGGATTTCCTGGAACCCCTACAAAGAATTGTAGACATTATCAGTGGCTCCCGTATCTACACACCATGTACTGGTAGATAACATCGCTAAACATGTTTCAACTACTAGAGAATAAGATATACCTTTATTGTTCTCTTTCCTACGAGGACAGTCCGCCTTCCAATGTCCAGACTGCTTACAAATGAAGCACTTGCCCTTCGGCTTCTTCACTCCTGCTTTTAGTCCAGTACCTAGAGATCAATTCACTTTCTTTGCCGAGCCATCTTGTTTCTTTTTCTTCTTCTTGCCTTTCTACTTAGAAGTAGAAACATTTTCAACAAAGTGAATTTGAGAATTATGATGAAATAGCCCTTCTGCTGCCTGAAGTTCTGTCAGTAATTCTGCCAATGAATAAATCCTTTTATTCATATTATAGTTTAGGCGGAACTGCTCAAAACTTTGGGTAGCGTTTGGAGAATAATATCGACCTGGGTTTCCCCATCGATTTCAGCTCCAAGGATTTGTATCTCGTTCAAGTAAGCCATTATCTTTAGGATATGATCCCTTATGAGTGTCCCCTCTGACATGGTGGTTGTCATTAAGTTTCTCATAGCCTCTTGCCTAGCAGCCCGATTCTGCTGTCCGAAGAGTTCCTTGAGATTTTGCATCATGTCGTAGGCAGTGGGCATGGCCTGATGCTGATGTTGCAGCACATTTGACATTGAAGCCAAAATGTAACACCGCGTCATCTCATCTGCCTTTACCCATTTTCTATGATACTCAATCTCCTCTTCACTAGAATCTCCATTAGGCATATTAGGGCAGACCTCCATCAGTACAAACTTATAGCCTTCAGCAGTTAGGACAATGTCCAGGTTTCTTTTCCAATCTATGTAATTGGAGCCAGTAAGTTTGTTCTCTTTAAAAATAATAGCCAGTGGGTTGAAAGTCATCCTAAGAATCACAAAATTGGTTTTGGTCAATACTTTAGAATTTAGAATAATATTGAGTCCTCAAACAATATTATTTAAATTCACCAACACCTCAAAACACCATAAATTTTGTATGCCACGTTAGTGTGGACGTATACAAATTCAAACATTTGTAAGAGGAGGTTTTACCCATTAATTCTATTATTGTCATCCTAATTTTATGATAAATAAAATTAATAGTTGGTATTCCTTTAGTCACACAAATAATAGCAGTGACTCCGATGGGGAGGATACTATTAAATGCACCTAAGTGTATATCATTACTTGATACTTAGTCTATTAAATAGAATTGCGCCCCTTCAGTTGGAGAAGATCACACACTCCTAAATAATTTCCTATAATCATCCATAAAGGAAGTTTGATCTAGTGATCCACAAACAAACTCATCCGATGTGGAGGAAGGCACTCAGAGCCAACGCGCAAGTTTGTTTGCATCACTTACAAACCAGTAATGGAGACTGTGGAATTTATTTATAAATCCTTCTCCCACTTAGTTATTTAAGATGAGGATTTTAACATGCACACACACACACACATCACAACAAATAAAAGCAATAAATATGGAAAAATAATTTTTCAACTATTATGACCTCTTTCATCACTGTCCTCCGTGTGCTGTCAACCCTAGCTACTACCATCTTTAGCCACAGTAATCGGGTCTAGTCGTCGCATCTATCTTGCTTTTTTATTTCGTTGCGCCTCTGGTCCTCAAATAGTACCATGCCTTGCAAGCATACGATCCATGACAAAAATAAAATTTTACATATATCGATCCTATATTCCACAAAGGAATGTACATATAATCTAGATCGAACAATAATGTAAAATTCTAAAACTAATACAGCTCTGGCTATATTTAATATATATAATCATGCACACACATAAAATGTCCTCGATATATCTGAGGGTCCAATCACACACAATCACAATAGGCCATAATATTTGGAGCCTGCAACCACAGAGTTAATCAATTTACACATCCTACTATTATCCTGCCTAAAATATGTATAACATGTGCATAATTAAACTAAAACCAAACACAGAGAGGTTAAAACCTAGCTCTGATACCAATTGTTGGTTGCTACTCGGAATACCGTCCTGGTTCCCCTGTACACAAATTTGTACAAGCATAGAACTATCCTAGCTACCCTTGTGCTATACTGAATTCAAATTTGGATTGCAAACGATGCTTAACATTATTAATCCAAATCATCCTTTAGAAGTTAAACTTGGATTGGAAACGATACTTAACATTTTTACTCCAAGTTTAACCGATGTGATCTTCCTAAGTTAAATCATATATATTACAGAAATTGATCAAATATCTATTTCAAGGATCGGCTTCCAGGTCAAACGTGATGAGGCACTAGGCCTTCTTGGGTATGAGATCATCCACCACTGCCTAGACAAAACCTTTCAAAGAAATTAGATATTTAAACTTCTCACAGTAAACTAGGTTTAACTATAGAGAACTCAATAGAAGTACAATATCGAAACATGAAATCGAAACGAAAATTGATAACCAAAACGATAACTAAAATCGATAACCTCTTGTGTTTGGTTTTTCAAGATCTATACAAAAGATAAACTAGTTATGATACGGAAACTAATAACTAGTTATACCTTATATAGCTTATAGACCTCTTGATCTTCTATTGTATTCCTCTCCTTCTCTTGGGTATCGTGTGGGCGGCGATCTACCAAGATGAAATCCACCCAAGCTTTCTCTTCTTGCTTCCAAGTTTCGGCCACCAACAACCTTCAAGGATGATGAGTTTCGACCACCAACCATTCTCCAAGGGATGCTAGGAAACAATGCCTCCTTTCTCCTCTTCTTCTTCAAGCAAAATCTGGCCACCAAACAAGCTCCAAGAGATGATGTCGCCGGCCACCAAAGAGGAAGAGAAGGAGAATAGGAAGGGCCAGCCACAAGGAATAAGAGAGGAGGAATAGAAGATGTATTGTAAGGTGAGGCACCTCTACCCTCTCTTTTTATATTCCTTGGTCATGGCAAAAAAGGAAAGTTTTAAACATAATTAAAACTTCCTTATATTCCTTGCCAATGACTAAAAAGGAAAGTTTTAAAACAAAAAATTAAAACTTCATTTTCATCTTGTCATGGTAAGCCATATCTATTGCTTCAAACAAGGAAAGTTTTAAACATAAAATTAAAACATCCTTATTTGTTTCCGGTAAGAAATTTTAATTAAAAAAATTCCTTTCTTTAAATCCCTTGTTGGTTGTAAAATGAAAATTATACAAATTAAAATCTTTCTTTTAAAACATGTGGATGGTTGTAAAAAAGGAAAGTTTTATCAAAAATTAAAATCTTCTTTTTAACTATAAATAAGGAAAGATATTGAACCTTTTTCTTAATCCTTTGTAGAAAGCTATAAAAGGAAAAATTTAAAATTTTAAAAACTCTCTTTTAAAACCATGGCTTTCACATAAAGAAAGATTTAAAATTTAAAACCTCCTTTTAATCTTAATGTGGTCAGCCACCCTTGCTTCGGCTCCAAGCTAGGGCCGGCTACAACTTGGCTCCCTTCTTGGTTTGGTTTGGCCGACCCTAGCTTGGGCTCCAAACTAGGCTTGGCCGGCCACCAAGAGGTGGGTAAGAAGTTTGGTTTTGGTGGATATAAGACTTTATAAGTAAGAGGCTACAATAGGGACCGAGAGGAGGAATTAGTTTTGTTCTCCCAATGAGCTTGAGCTTCCCGTGTTCGCCCCGAACACCCAACTCAAGTTCATCAATAATATCTCATTCCACTAAAGAGTTATTATTGTACTACCGCACCAATCCCATATTGCAATATGGGATCCTTCTTATTATGAGTATGTTAGTCTCCCTGTATTTAAGCTATTGAATGCCCATTAATTAAATGAGTTACTGACAACTCACTTAATTAATATCTAGCTCCAAGAGTAGTACCACTCAACCTTACTGTCATGTCGAACTAAGTCCACCTGCAGGGTTTACATGACAATTCTTATGAGCTCCTCAACGGGACATCATCAACCTAGATTACTAGGACACGGTTTCATTCTATAATCAACAACACACCATATAAATAATATCATTTCTCAACTTATCGGGCATATTGATTTAACGAACTAAATTGCACCCTTTGATAAATTAAAGAAATAAATATTAAGTATACGTGCTTGTTATTATATCATGATTAAGAGTACGTACTTCCATAATAACAGAGATTTTGTTCTTTAATATAGTCAGTATAAAAAGAAACTACCTCAAATGGTCTTGCTCAATACACTCATAATATACTAGTGTAATTTATTAGTCAAAATAAATTAATATCTAATTACACTACAACCACTCTAATGGTTTGTCCCATTCTATCTTGGTTGTGAGCAACTGTTTATAATTTATAAGGAACTGATAACATGAACTTCTGTGTGTCTTCTCATACCATGCTATCTACAATATAAATTAAACGGACAACTACACTTAGCATAAATGTAGACATTTGACCAATGTGATTCTTATTTCAAAATAAATATTTATATAAAAAACTAGACTTTCAGTATACACTCTAACATGTCATTTCTCTTGATGGATCTTGTTTGAAAGTTTGGATTGATAAAGTTTTTTTTTTTTTGAGAATGTGGGCCTAATTCGACCAAATGGAAAAATATTTTTTTCATGAAGAGACAATAGGAAGCACAGTCACTTTCTCTTTATCTGAGTTTATAGTTTTATGTACCTGATATAGATTTTACTGAATGTATGTTTTTGTAGAAAAGAAAACATGTTACTAAATGAATTTCTTGTTATTAATTAAGATTTTTACTAAGTAAAATCCTTTTTTTAGATGTGGTATTTATATATGGTATTATAATTATATTGAAACATCCCTAGATTTCCCTCGGGTTTTTTATTTAATTGTAGACAAATGGTCAAACAAAGGACAACCTTCTAAACCTTTGCTGTAAAAGAACCATAATAGTAATCCCATTAAAATGAACCATCATACCCAATGTAAACAATAGCATATCACAACTAAGAGGTTAATAAAGGAACAGGGAAGCACCAATTCAACTCCTCGTACAATTAAAGAAGGACACATGAGAAAACTAAATCTTCATAGCACTCCTAAGACATTCGGGTAGTGTGTCGTATGCCCATCCTGCCGCCTTGTCTACTCCGTCAGCATGCCTTCCATCGTATTCTGAAAAGTGTCTCCCTCACTTGTATCATATATACATCATGAGTCTATGGACTCAGCAAGTATAACCAATATGTAGAGTATGACATCCGTAATAAGTAGAAACAATAGCTAGAAAGTATAGAACATGAACTAAAATACAATGTAAAGTAAAGCACAATAGGTAAAAGAGTTTACACAGTTAATAAGGGCGAATATGACACACTGTGGTAACCATCATTTGAGCCAGTCAATCAGTTCTATGACTCTAGAGGTACCTCTTAGGAGAACATGCAGTTGTATAACCGAAGCTAACCTTATCAGTCAATATCAGTCAAGTTTGGAAGGGCCCTCCCCGGAGCTCATCCCGGGGCACCCATCCCGTATTATCACCATATATACTCATACTCATCCAATTAGCCACATAAGAAAACATAGCCTGCCCACCTTATACTTATATCAATAGCATATTCCATTCATTCTGTAAGCATTCCAACCTTAAAAGAGAACATCAGAAATATGCATACACAAAAGAGAGCGATAAGAAATGGAAATTCAACACCTAAGCATATATCAATACTTGAAAGGAAACAACCAAAAACATGTTGCTATCTTGTTTCTGTCTAAAGGAAGAGAAGTCCGAAATCATCACAAGAAGCAAGGACCACAAAGTTGCAGCTAAATCAATAGAAGTCGAGGTCGCCTTCAATTCAAACTCTAATCAAACTACCCTATCCTGAAATTCTAGAACCCACGGGAAATATTAAACCACCATGAAAATGCACTAAAATCTATCGTACGCATTCTCAAAATCCACACAAGACCATAGCAGTTCAGTGAAACAAAACAAGATCGAGTTGAGTCCACACAAATCCGCTGCATTTCGGTGAAACAAAATCACATCGAATGGAATCCACACCAACCCATGACAATTTAGTGAACAGAACAGCATCGAATCAGACTCTTACCTTCCCATATCAGTCTAGCATTTCATAAACAATAGGTAAACAAAACATATCAGTCTAGCATTCTATCCATAACTTACAAAAACATTAGAAGGAAACAAAACATCCACCAAACTAGCCAAAACATCAAGATCTTCAATTCCGGAACATAAGCGATCAAGAGAGAAATCGAGCAAAACCAAAGACACTGCCCTACGCTCGAGCAACCTAGAAGAAACAGAACGACATCGATTACAATCAAAATTGCCAAATCCGCGGATGGAAGTTGAACTAAATAGCAAAAGGGGCAATAACAATAAGGAAAACAAATCTCAACCTACTCCTACAATCGCACAACATAAACAAAGCATATTAATTTCTCCAAAGCGTTTAACACTTACCCCCTTGGATCATACCACATAGAGGAAATGCACTTGCCCTAATCCTATGACAAAAATCGAAAGGAACCCCATGAATTTCTCAAGAACATCCAAGAAGAAATAGTTGAATCGCATTCCATTTAAGAATAGAACATCTCGAATAGAATCTACAACTCCCAAATTCAATCATAAACGCTCCAAAACCTTGCGGGAATCCAATAAGAGCCACCAGCTAAAGCAAGAACATCATGGAGATCACAAATTGAAATAGGAACCTCATGGGAAGTCCAAATCGAAGCAAGAACATCACAAAACCTCAAGCCGAACTTAAGAACATCATGGGGAAAAACCGAAGCACACCACAACCCGTAGATCGGACGTTATAGGCAATAAAAAAAAAAATCATCCCCCTAGCTACTTGTTCCATACCTCACCGATCTCATATCTACATAGTTGATCATGGCCGAAATCTGAGTTGGATGAAGGTCGGATGAGGTGTCGCTGGCGTTGACGGAGGAGAGACTGTGATGCTGCAGTCGTGCGGGCTTCGGAGAACAGACCCCCACGTGGCCCTGAAGGACTACTAGGCCTGAGCTGGCGGTACTAGAACTCTACGTACACTCAGACAAGCACACAGAATGTTAGAGACCAAGAACCACGGAAAAAGTCTCCGGTGCAGGCCCTCTGACACTCAAGTCAGGTACTTTTTTCCTAGAAAAACAGTGTATGAAGGAAGAAGAAAAGTAGATAAGTGTACGAGTGAGCGTACCTACGCAAGGGAGAGGACGCCCCTTTTTATATGACAGTGCGTACCTTTTGAAGACTGACTCCTGTCAGAGGGTGTCAGGTGTTAGGACTTGTCGAGGGGTGGAGGACACGTGACCTTCTCATATAGACTGGAGGAAGGTTCTATTTACAGATGACCCTAACCGCCGGAATATTCCTTGACATGCAGTAGTTATTCTCTGATAGGTGGTTACGATTCCCTGACCCATTGTCGTGTAGCGCCTTCCATCTTGTCTGGGTCGGTCTGCTAAGTATTGATGAATATACTCGGTGACCAGAGGGGTGTGATCAGAGCCCCTTTCTCCCCGCCATCATGATTCAGACCCGGCCGAGAATGACAAGTCTGTTTATGCGAGCTAGCTTGAGGAAACTCGACCGATGAAGATAGGTCAGGTTTCGTCCTGATCACGCGTCCTGCCGCAGACCTGGTTTCCTGACCGACGGAACCGCCTTGTCTTGATATGCCAGATGACCCTGGGTGGCCCCACTCCCCACTCCGTATGTTGACTGTCACATCTCCTTGACTTCTAACTGCCACATCCCCTTGACTTCTGATTGCCACATCCACTTGACTTCTGACTGCCACATCCGTTACCATTATGCACTGTATCAATAGTGAAGGGTACTTGGCTCTCTTCCTTATGCTTTCGCAGAGAGCCCCGCCCTGTGTTCAGAGCTTGGTGTGATGCTTCGTTGCAGCTGGCGGAACCGAGTGTGGAGGAGGAATCGGCGAGAAAAATCGGGAATAGTGAGGTGGCTTCAACCTAGGTGCTTATATAGATAGGTAAGTAAATTAACTCTAACCTAGTTCTATTAAGTTAATCAATTCCCTCTTTAATTAGGTATCTTAATCTTCCATCGAGCTTCATACCTCCATCCTCTTAAAACATGCAATGCAAGTTCATTTAAACTTCCGAAAAATTCCTACAATTCATAGGAAATTTTATAATTTAATTCCCTTAATTAACGCTCATGTGACCTTAGTAAATTTCATAAATAAATTCCTTAATTACGCTTGCGAGATCTTACATATATAGTGCTGAAATTATTTGAATTGAGATTTTATATTTGTGTGGTGCTAATAATTATATGTGGTTAACATTACACCCTAACTATAGTACGCGGTATGCGCTGTGAATGCTCTTAACCGCAATGCACACCATGCACTAAAAATGCTCTTAACTACAGTGCGTGGTGCACGTTTCGATTGCTCTTAACTGCAACGCATGACACGCACTATGAATGCTCTTAACTATAGCGTGTGACACGTGCTGTCAATGCCATATGATTTTTAACAACTTACAGTTGTGCATTATACATGCGCATTGCGAATAACATAATTGTGCGGTACGAAAAGTCATATTGATTATAGTGCGAACACCTTCTAGCTCTGAACCCGATTTCTAAGTAGTCTCAGATTTTGACTCCCCTTCCAGAACATCGAGTGGCTCCGAACCCATTCCCCGAGCAATCTCAGGCTTCGAGCGCTCGAAGATGTTACTGTGCTCGGAATCGTCACCCACTCAAGCTTGGGCATTCAGGAGCGCCACCTACTCAGACTCAGGTATCACCCATTTGGGCTTGGGAATGCTGCAGTACTCAAATTTGTACTCAAATTTTACAGTAGTGTTGTCCACTCGAGTTTAGGCATTTGGGAGTGTTACCCACTCGGACTCGGGCACCATCCATTCAGGCTCGAGAATGCTATAGTACTCGAATGCTACAGTAGCATCACCCACTTGAGCTTAATACCACTGGTATTAGGTGATTATGATTCATTTTAACTAAGTCAAGGAATCTCCCACGTGGACCGACTAAGTCAAGGGATATTCCACATGGATTCTATGTTAACTGAGTTAAGGGTCCAGCACGTGGACACTTACTTACCTCCATATACTTAATATTTCCAATTTATCATGGATATCATGTGTCATCCTAAAATTTATCATTAGTTTATTTGATATCAATCGGTTTGCATTATTTGATTGTAAGATCTAATTATATTATTTTACCCATATGATGTACAAAAGAGACTCACTCCTCCCATCACATTAGGGACTTCGTATTAAAGGGATTCCATAGTATCAACTACAATCTCTCTATTTCTTTTCTCCATCAAAGTTTGTTTACATAAGAGGGTTTTTTCACAACATTTCGTGCGTGTTGTTGTCACATAATCCTACTTTATCCAGGTGGCTTAGACTAATTTGGAATCATAGTAACTGATATAACACTATAACTCTGAGCCAAAAATCTTCAATCATCAGGCCAAATTTCATCTGGTGATTGATGACTAAATGCAAAGATCTCTGTCAAACAAACAGTTGATGATTGTTTTGCAGTTCACTTAATTATCTAACCTGGCAACTGTCAATTTTTCATTATCTAAACATTAACATTTTCTTTGGATATAATTTCAGTACCAATTAACCTTGCCATATGCAATCTATGCTTATTACATCTTAATTTGTTAGAGGCACTCTATGCATTTGGAATGTGTAATCAGGGTTTGAATACATCTTTGCCAAACCTCTAGTGCAAATACTTCAATTTCTCCTAATCCTCAGTTTCACCTCTACTTGGTTGCTTTCTTCTCTTTATTCTTTGAGATTTTATCGATCAATTTGTTATTTGTGCAAAAGGCCGGAGGTTTGTTGTAGTTGAGAATGGCCATTGCTACTGCTGCCACTACTGCTGTACTGTCCCTTTCCTCTGATGCCTTGTTCTACCACTTTTCTTCTCTTGACTTGTTGTCTAAACATCTTAAGCATTGATGCATGACAATTTAACGAGTGATAGAGTTGTTATAGAAATCTAAACTATGACAGGTAATTAAATCGCTTACATGAGTTGGCATTCCATTGCATTAGTGTGATGTCAGAAACCTAACAATTAGATCTATATGTATGTGCATTCTTTAAGTACTCTAATAATTGCTGCAAAGACCTATGGGAATAGTTGAAAGGCCCAAGTCCATATAAAACACAGAGGAATACACAGCCAAAAGCCACTGCTGCAGAGAAAAAAAGTACTTTTCTTTCTTTGCCTCCTCCAACATCAACACCAGCTGCAGTAAACATCATGCACCAACCTTCCTTTCTAGTCGCTCAGCAGTCTGCGAGTACAAAGAAAAGATGTTTCCTTAATTCAGTGCTCCAGTGCAGAAAAAAAAACCAACCCTAGTAACTTGTGTGGGAGTTGAATTATAGTGACAACGCAATAATTAGGAGGAGATCCAAATGAGGAGGGATGGGATGGGTAAATCAATTGTAGATTGGTAGGTAGGGTTTGGAAGCTAAGTACTGTGGTCCAAGGCCTATAGTGTTGCATTGTGGGGATGGATGGAAATATATGCATTAATGGTGTTCACAGAGATGAGCAGTGTTGATATAGTAAGAACCTGTACTCTCACTTCATATTAGATATGAGAAGAAGAGAGGTAGCAAGGCAAGCTAAGGGCGCACCATCAAAAGCATGCCGTGTCTCCCTCTTCAACCCCATCCCCACCCTACTTTATAGGCCTCACAAGTTTCTCCTCTCTCTCTCTCTCTCTCTCTTATTGCATGCTTCAAGTCATCATTTTCAGCATGAAAAGTTAAGATTGATGTTTTTGTTTGTGTAGTAGTGGATTGATGATATTGGGGCAAGTGAAGTAGAAGGTTTGAAGATATTCATTTCTGTAGAAGGTTTCATAGGTCTCAGTTATTGAACAATATAATTCTTTTAGACCTGTGAAATGGCTTATTCTGGAATTGTTTTTTTTTTTGTTTGTCATCCCTGTCTATACATTTAATTAAAGACACAAAAAGAAAAGTGCCGGCAAGAACAGATTAAAATTCATCCAAGTAAAAGTGAAGGAGAGAGCTAGAACTGAAGTAATTACTTGGTAGTACATTAAAGGCTGAAATCTTCTTTATTTGAATTAAAAATAAAGAAAGAAATAAAGAGAAAAGAATGACAAAATTTATGTTTATATTCTCTTCTTTAACCTCTCTCCTTCTATCTTCTTTAAGTTCCTTATCTATAAGTGTTAAAGCATTGATAGAAAAAATAATAGTGCAATAATATTATAGAACAACGAGCACAAAATACATGTAGTTTTTTCTTACAAAATACAAAATGAGATTGAATAAGATGCCTCATTTTAGTGCTGATCATCGTCTCCTTGATATTTAATGGCTACAAATTGTGCATATTCTTCAAATGAAAACAATGTTGAAAATCTTGAAATATTCCTCCAAATTGCTACTAGGATCTTTGGAATGTTTCACCAAAAATCTCTCCAAAATCAACTACAAGGAATGGAGTCATTTCGTAAAGGAGTGCAACTAACAAAAAGTGGTTAGATGTGAAGTTATATTTATAGAGAGAATTTAAGTTTGTATAATATGAGAGCAAAAGTATAATAAAAAATCTACTATAAAATCTTCATCTTTGTTGGTAGAACATCATAAAGATAAACAAATGCAAGATCAATCTAATGGAAGCCTATATCCACACAAAAATAATTCAAGTAGATTTTTAGATCGATGAATTTTAGTGAAAGTAAGAGATCAAAGATTCCTCATTACTTTAAATCCTCGTTAATTTTTCTCACCATCCATTTACTCAAGTAAATAAGATCTACAAATCTAACGAGCATAAATTTTTTATATAGATTTGTCTCGTAGCATTTTAGAGCTGGTTGATAGTGAAACAAGATTTAGGCTACTAGATTGAAATCAAATAACATGACTCAAACTAGTGATCTTAGAAATGGAACCGAATCCCAAAGCCACTCTCTCCTTAATCTTTGGCGTTCACAAATACTCTTAGTGATCTCCACATAAATAAACAAATTGTTCTTATTCTTTGGATGAAAGCAAAGTTGAAAGTCGAAAAATATTCCTCCAAATTTCTACTAAGATCTTTTAAATTTTTTGCCAAAAGAACTATCGAAAAGTAGTTACAAGGGATGGAATCAATTCATGAAGGAGAGATATCTCTATGCCAAGGATGTACACCACAACTAATAAATATAGCACCAATTGTTGCCTCTTTGTTGATAGACAATCTATCAACACTTTTATTGGGATCACAAGCGCCTTTATCTAGTACCACTAAATGAAGTTGGAGGCAATTATAACCCCACTTAATTTGAATTTGCCGCCCTAAATTATATACTTGTAAATTTAAATTTTGTCCATCTAATATCTATTTTAATCTTCACTAGCTAGAAGCTCATGCCATAGAATCTTCATCTTTGTTGGTAGAACATCACAAACCTAAACAAATACAATAGCAATTAAATGTAGTGTAAGCCTGTAACTACACAAAAGGAATTCAAATCTATATAATATGAAAGTTAAGCTAAAGTATCACAAAAATTGGAAAAGATGTCAACCTTTCAAATTTCTCTAAACTTCTCCATCAACTCTCCATTCAAAAAAAAAAGTGAAAACCTAAGTTCATCTACTTCATAAACCTTCGAAATTAAAGAATAAACTTAATTAATCAGAACCCATTCCTAAATTTAGGGGTTATGAAACAACAAGTTCAACATTCATATCCAAATAAGTATTTAGTTTCTTGAATTTGACGCAAGAAATAATTAGAAGAATTGAGAGAGAATAACTATAAATCATTGCTTTCCAATTCATCATCATGAATAGAATAGCTACCTGGGAAACAAACCTACAGTAATTGAAACCATCCTGATTCAAAAGCAATACAAGAATGATAAATGTGTACTGCAACTGCAAAGAAAAGCATGGAGATGATTCCTGTAGCTACAGTATAAAGCCTTCAGTGTTTGATTACACTTCTCTCAGCTGTTCCTGGGTAGCTAACAATTTATCATGTCAGTCAAATAATTACCATTATATATATATATATATATATATGAAAACTTCAAACTTTTTTTTGTGTGGATATATTAGGTATTAGTTTTAAGTTAATTGTCACTGCCATCAGATCTTTAGAGAATATAATTGCTGTCCTTTTAAACTTTAATTCATGCATGTTCTTCTCCACCTTCTTTTGAGAGGCACGGTGGACCCGCACACAGTGGCAAACTACTCCCATTCCTGCCCTAAAGTCAAAAGCATCCAAAACTACAGCACATACACCAACAAGTTGAAACCCTATCTCTTTGATTAATGTACTCTCCCCCTTCTCAGCTCATTTATATCTTTATCCCTAGCTAGCTAGGTGCATCAAGCTTGTGTGCACATATATAGAACTCCATTATCCACGGTTACTTTGTGTAAAACAAAGTCAAATAAATTTATCAAAGTTATATATTACAAGTTGACCTTATCATAAAAAAGTAGATTCGAATCATATATATTGTGAAAAATACAATAATTAACAACGCACTTACTCATGTGAGTCTAACTATGAATAACCTTATGAAGTTGTTTGTTGTTGAATATTAACCTAAAATGGGTTTATGAGATTGACAAAGCGACATAGGAAAATGGCTAGCTAGCTTGTAATGAATGACATGGCATGCATGCTATACAAGTTACAACATTATTTTTTTCATTTTCACTGAGAGTTAATTGCGACAAGCTAAGGTCTTTTATTCTAGCCCCTGCCCTTCTATGGCATATAACCTATTTTTTTGGGTTGTATCTAGCTAGGTACCAATATCATCAGATGAGCTAAAAGTTAAATTAATTAACCTATCTATGTGGAAGGCAAACCTTATATATGTGGCTAGCTAGTTAACATGGCGATGGAGTGCCTATTTGTCTTACATTGTGATCACCCAAACACACATGAAACACACATGAAGGGAAAATAGTGATATGATATAGACTTTGGTGAGTTAATACATCCATGAGATGATGATAAGGATGTAGCCTCAGTTGGCATGGTCCCCTTTCTATACCCTATGCATGATTCCATCTATCTCCCATTCCCTTTTCCTCCACCACCTCTTCTTTCTACTTCTCTTCTTAACTCAATCAATTTTTTCATCTTTTCTTCTTTCTCTCTTTTAGATCTTTTATAGATCTTGAAGAAATTAAGCCTCTCAACGAATTATAATAGATTTGAGTAATAAGATTGCATCTAATATGGAGGCATTTAGAGTGGTGCTACAACCTACACCATCCTCCTCCTCTTCTTCTCCCTCCTTGGCGTCTTCTCTGTGGAGGCCTGAATTAGGCACCGTGGTGGCAGCAGATGGCAGCAACGGGCGGAGGGAGCACATGTTCGACAAGGTGGTGACTCCGAGTGACGTCGGGAAGCTGAACAGGCTGGTGATCCCCAAGCAGTTCGCCGAGAGGTTCTTCCCGTTGGAGCCAGATATGGCCGACAAGGGGGTGTTGCTCTGCTTCGAGGATGCCGCCGGCGAGCAGTGGAGCTTCCGATACTCCTACTGGCACAGCAGCCAGAGCTACGTGATGACCAAGGGATGGAGCCGCTTCGTGAAGGAGAAACACCTCCACGCCGGGGACACCGTCTCCTTCCTCCGCGCCCCCACGGTGCAGCCGCCTCTTCATTGATCTGCACCGCCCAGGCACTTTTGCCATCCCTAATTCGCACCCTTACGACATAGCCTCTGAGATGGGAGGGAATACGGCTGCCGCAAACCAGATCTTATGCTACAACAGAACGCTTCCGGGCCTTCCCCGGCAGCACATCACTGGACTCAAAGCAGCTTATGACGACGGGGACACGGTGCTGGACTCGGTGCCAGTGGTCATTGGTGGGATGGCAGCTACAACCAAGAGCGCGCCAAAGCGGTTCAGGCTTTTCGGAGTAAATCTAGAGTGCCCTGAGCTTCCACCGCCGATGGAGGATGGTAGCAATAACTCCGGCTGGTGGAGGACTTGCAGCAGAAGCGGAGAGAACGAAGAAAGATGAACATTTAAGAAGAAGAAATTTCATCCCATATATATATATATATATCTATATATATCCTTCTGCATAACATATATATCATAAGTACTTGATGTTAATTAATTTGTAATAAATTTTTGTTTCATTTCTAGAAAATATTTGATGCATCTGCCAGCCAAAATAATATATAGATCTCTGTTAATTATGTATGACCATAATTATCTTTACTAAAAGTATTTTGAGTCATCTGTTTTTTTGTCGTTGTTTTCAGGGGTTTCCAGCTTTAGCCATATCAACTGTACGAATCAATGCTTGGAACTTTCTTTGAGTTGCTGAAGAAGCATAGAAAACAAGCATGTGAGCTCTCTCTCTCTCTCTCTCTTGAAGAAACACACACAGAGAGTTACGTTTCATAAAAAAAAAAAGGAAAAAAAAGAAACACGCGCAAGTACTCTAAATAAAAAGTAGATAGTCTTACGATATGTGGTTTCAACAAGAACATCTAATGAAGGTTTTCTGTGTTTCCAAACGCCAACAAATTAAAAGCCCTAAATTCTATTGTTTAAACTGTACATATTTCATAAGTTAGTTGTCCTCTTCTTATTGACTCATAAATTTGGATGGAATAATGCTTAATTAGTTAGTACTCGTTGCCATCAATTGAATCTTTTACTCATAAAATTGGCTCATGGAATAAATAGTACAGCTGCATGTCTCATTCCTTTGAACATAATAAGAGATTTATTAGCAAGAGTTTTGCATTTTGTTGATGTTATTTCCTCTAATACCTAGCTAGTTAAAGAATTGAAACTTTATGAACTTGTAATTTTGCGTGTGCATAGACAATCAAACTTCGTATCATATTAAGATTATGACCGAAACTATATATGGGTTAAGTACGTATGCATTAACCTCTCATACCTAGATAAAGAGTTGGAAGGATATATAATTTTGTATGTGCACACCCACATTCACATTCACATTCACATTCACATTCACATTAAATTTCATATTATTTTCGGATTTGATATTAAACTTTTTCTTTATCTTAAATAGTTAGGAACCCTATCTATGTTTAATGTGAGAATCGATAGATCCCCATATATATACTCACACTTAAGTCTATGTGCTACTAAGCTTTTGTTGATCATAAAGTACTTAATCATATGTAAAATTACATATCTACTTAACCCTTGAGTTGCAAGCTAAGGGTGATCAAAACAAAACTTAACAAAGAGTTCTGATTGTCAAAAAAAAAAAAAAAATACTGATAATAAGGAATGATCTTAGTGCTAGCTCAATAGTGAGGCAAGATCCTATTTCAAATAGTTATAATAAATTTGTTATTAATGTATTAGCTGTAAAAAGAATGTATGATGAAATTAAATTTAAGCAGCAGTTGTTTGAGTGCTACCACATTTATTGATTATGCTTCACTATTATTGATTATTAGCAAAATTATCAATTTGCTACAATGCTTCAATGATGAAAAATTATCTGATCCTTGAAATTAAGAAGATCAATATCATGATATATTAGGAATTATTGTTGGTTTATGTATCACGAGGATCATATTTGTCTAATGTAATGATATAAATTTTATTTTTTGCTTTATTTATACACATGCTATCTATCAAGATATAATCTTGACATAAACTTGCCCCTTGTACTTTCAAAAGTTGATTTGAAATGCATTGGACGAAATATTGATGATTAATTTTAAAGCATTTTACTAAATCATGCCCCTCATATTCCTCAATTTATCCTCACTTTTCAACTTTCTCCTCAACTCAAATGAGGTTGTGACAATCTTATGGGCAATAATTAGATTTATTAGGTTTCTAAGTACCTTTTCATGTAAGATCATCAAATTAGATCTCTTGCATCTTAATTTTGCATATATTTTAAGTTTGATGCATAAATTGATTTGCAAGTAGTTGGCATGGTTAAATTATATAGAATGACCTACTCGCTAATTTACAAATTAGCTTAGCGCATGATATGTTAACAAACTTAGACTAACTTTTAGGATTCCTTGCAACTTAAGATGTTAATTAAAGAGCCTACCATCTCAATTATGTATAACTTTAGAATTTTGATCATAAAAATTGTTTTGCAAATCATTTTGCATAGTGAAAAATAGCATCGATCAATTTAGGATCCCTCACAAAGTTTTAGGTTGATTTTGAATAATTTTATTCAAAATCTAATAGTTCATGTTTTCTTTAGAAAACCCTAGATTCCTAGCTATAGACCGCTTGATCATTTGTAAATCTATTGAGTCAATTAAATGGTAAATACTCATTTCCTCCTTTTCTTGTTACTCTATTGAGGCAAAGAAGATTGATGTAACTTGTAACTTTCCGACCATCTAGTACTTAATTTTTTGGATCATTCAACACTTGATTTAATTGAATGTGCGATTCACTTCACATTCTGTTTTAGTACTTTAGGTATTATATGATTCCTTTTGGTTTCATAGATTACTAAGTTTAAATTTTTTCTTACACCAAGTTTATGTTTATCATAAACTATTCTTAGCGTTCTAAGATCATATTAGTTTATGCTTCCTAATTTTAAGATAATCATTTCATTTCATGTATCTTGAGTAATTCACTTCTATTCATTTTTGGTAATTCCTTATCAAAATAAAGTTTCCTAACAATGGAGTTGGACTATATAACATAATACCTATCAGTAAGAAGGTTGGAATTAAGATCACTTTATGCTCTCCAAAGCATCTTTATCACTAGCCTTTCTCTCTAAGGTTCTAAATGTTCTTGCTATTTCAGTAATTATCCAATCACCTTATTATCTCACTTGTTTTACTTTAACCAAATGCTTAAGTTTCCTTCAGTACTAAAGATATGCACAAACTTAGCTGTAAGTTGTATATGCATCACAGACTTTGATGCAGGTGTAGTGTTATAAGTTGGTCAAAAGGGACAGACTCTGTGTGTCGACATGCATGCATCTGCTTAGCTTGTTGCCGAGGCGTGCAAACAATCTACAGTAGAAAGCATGCGTAATGCCTACAATTATTTTGCTTGCATGAAATATTCCTTCACCATAAACAGGCACAGAGATGAAGAAAAAACAAACGTACAGCAATAATACTGTCTGAAGGAATTTAATCTGGTCATGTACTATTCGATCGCCCTGAATAATATTAATAATTTTATATTTAATATGACAATTTAGCTTTCATTTCTAGCTCGTGTATACCAAAAGTTTCTTTCTTTGGGCTGAAAAACATGAGATCTTAAGTAATGCTGCCAAACACTTTTAGATGAAGAATGATTGGATTTTTCTTTCTTTTTTTTTTTTATTTTATTTTTGGCATTGTTGGTGTTTAATTTATAAGAATGTAAATGGTTCTGTGAATTGTTTTAGCTTGAAAATAGTTTGAAATATCTTTTCTCTTCATCATACTTTTCATCATTTTAGAATAATGCTGTTCTTCCTCTCAGCTATTTTATTTTATTGAGGATCTTCTTTTAATAGTGTGGAGTTATGTTGGACAATGTCTTCTTTCTTAATTATATTTTTTTCGTCGTGACTTTAAAGTTTTAATTTATAGTTAAAAATGATACAAAATGCTTCTAATTCTTAGACAATGACCATATATATATATATATATATATATATATTTTGTAAAATCATTGATGCGGCCAAAATCTGACGCATCATGTTGATCATGATGCTTTTTCTCGTGAGCTCGGAGAAAATAACACATGTTATAGTGTTCATCGGGAGTTATCTTGATAAGATCCTTTCAATGTTTAAATTTGTTGGATTCGGAGCGTAGCGGAATACATAGATTAAAATTAGTTTTTTCTTTTGAATCATGGATTTTTTCATGGTACATATAATTTTAAACAAAAAACATAAAAACATGCCTCAAGTCCTCCATAAACGTAAATGATATCACAAATAAATAAGAACCCCACTTATGACTCCTCTACCAGTATTCACGTGTACTAGATCACAAATTTGATACGATCCGTTAAATTCTAACCTCTTGGATCAACAAAACCTTTTGGAAACACTATTGATCCTTTTTGATGAAAGAAAGAGAGAAATGAAAAAGTGCTCATCCTTCCAACCTTTCTAAGAGGGGCTATTTATAGTCTCCACGAAAAATAAAGAGTTAAGGTCTCTATTAATTTTTCATTTAAGTAGAATTATATCCTCTATTAATTAGGAAGATGAAGAATTATGACCTCTCTTAATTCTTCATTTAAATAGAATTATAGTCTCCATTAATTCTTCAAGGAAGATAAAGAGTTATGACTCTTCAAATTTTCCAAGGATCACCATTGTCTATTCAAATTCTCTACTCTTTTTTTTTTGAATCAAATAAAATTATATTTGATCTATACCCGTATTAGCTTTCAATATTTCATAATTAATTAATAATCTAATTAATTTTTATTTATTAATTTTAGTATCCACTAAAATAATAAATTATAAATAATATTCATGTCTACGTACTATGCAAGTATCCTTTAGGTTTTATGCACAAAGATAGTGTAAATCCATATAGAGACTAAGATAACTGTTGATAAAATTAATATTAGTCTTAAACTATAAACCACCATAAATCGATTACTGTGTAATTCAATCTCTTCATCTAGCCTACTGTTAGTATTAACCCTAGTACCAATTATGAGATGATTGAAAAGAGCTAATTTTGTATCATATATCATTAATAATAAAAGGCAAAGTTGGTTATTATATTTATTTCAGTTCAGTGCTGATTGAATAATTATAATAATGTACTAGGGTGGTAGGTTATTATCTACAATATATCAATTAGTTGAATTGATAGTGAGATATTGTAGAGAACACTACTCTTAACTATTTCTAGTTGAACATTAATATACAAGGACAATATTAATGTGTTGAGACTAACATGTAGGTCAACGAATTACTTAATCTTATAAGTCATGGATATGAGATATCAGGTTGACACATGAGTATATATTAGAGAATATATACTGAATGACCTGCCATGAGAATGTTTCATGGATCGTCGTATGAGTGTCATAAATATTCTCATGTGATTATTGGTATGAATAGTCCTTAGACATGAAGTCACTATAATTCCCTACATAAGGGGTTGTATACTTTGGTATTGTCAAACGTCACCCGTAACAGGGTGGACTATAAAGTCGATCACTGGGTATGCAATGAATTATGCGGAGGGATGTGAGTGATGTAGATGAGATCTATCCCTTCCATATGACAAAAGTGATATCTGTGAGCCCCTTGATTAGTAGGACATAAGAAAGCATGACCATGCATAAATGAGTCAATATGAGATATTGAGCTCATTTGTTTGAGTGTGTCTACTTGGAGATCAAGAAACACAAAGATTGATAAGAGGATGACACGGTCTATGCCTCATTGATCAATCTAGATATCAAAGATAGAGGGACCAAGTCATATAAGATAATAGCCAAGGACAGGTTAGGTCGGATCTCAACTTTCTCATCACTTGGGTAACAATGATGCCTTGCTAGATGCCACTCATTGCTTATGTATCTAAATGGTGATTTGGGTACATTGCCAACGTTACGAGAACCTATAGGGTCACACACAAAGAACAAGTTGATATGGAGATGGGTTCATGTGATGAATCAATGGATTAAGTGTAATCCGAATTGAACTCATTGAGTTAGACTCAAATGGATCCAATTATTGATTGAGTCGAGTTGCTTGAGAATCAATGGGTTGGACTCATTGGGTGAACTTGAGTTCACTAAGGAAGTTTAATGGTCAAAATTGAACCATTGGATTGAATGGTTAATTTTGAGCCATTGTATGGGAAGATGAAAGGGCAAGACTCTTGGTATTCATGTGATGAGTATAAATATGATTTTGGATGATATTTTTCATAAAGTTGAAAACTTGAGAAGGTGAAAAGTCTCTTGTCTTCTTCTTCTTCCTCCTCCCCTCTCTTGGCCGAAACACACTTTGAGGTTCCTAGCATAACCTTGTGTGCTTTCTTCTCCATCTTGCTTTGTTTGTGAGACAATCAAAGACAAGGTTTGTTCGTATGGATACCATCGAGGCGCGAACGTGTGATTGTGCTGCGATCCGAGCTGTCGGGAGATCGTGTGCATGCATCAAGGGTATAATCCTATCATCAACCTTAGTATAGATTGCTTGTATGCAATGTTTATTTCCTTTGCATGGATCTGCTGGAGGGAGGATCTAGTAAATTTCTACTACGCTTTTGCGTGTTTAGCGCGCTAGATCCCAACACCTACATCCCAATTAATTGGGTACATTATGAATCATCACCAAATTAATTATTTTACTTGATTTCCAAGATATAATAAACTTCTCTTGAATGCTAAAATCATTCCTCCCATGACCTTGGATTTCAAGTCTCTAATATCTCTTTCATGTGACGAGGATGTTAACTCCTAATCGAAGAGAGTGATGAATCATTTATTGGCTCAACACTTTTTTCTCTACTCTTTGCCATACACCCAACTGTCATATTAATTACAATCTGATTAAAGACTGCTTTTAATGACATCAAAGTACATAACTCTATGCATAGAATAAATGAAGGTCTCAAGTCAAAAGATCAGTTATACTCGTTCATAAGAGGAATGACTAATGATACTTAATATGTGGTCTTTTCTTAAGCGGGTTATGTCTAGTGTACCTCTAAATTCAAGACACGCTCAAGTATAACTTGGATACCTATCTCTTGGTCTATCTCGTCCTAGTCAGATTCGACGTTGATATAAATATCTATGTCCCCTCTAGATATCTATTCGATCAAGGACTATTTTAAGATTAATATACTCAAAAATCCATAGAACATTATTATTAATCATATACACATAGAAAAGTAAATGATTAACAATAAATAATTGTCTTTATGTAATAATTATCCATAAAATACATAAAGAGTGTCTTGGTTTATAAGTGCACACACTAACAATTTCCCACTTACACTATTATCAAACATTATAGACGCTCAATCATAGCCTTCTCACATGGATCTCATGTTTCTATAAAGGTAAGACCTTTGTAAATGTGTCTGCGATGTTTTCGCTGGTATCTACTTTACTAACCAGTACGTCACCTCTCTGAACAAATGTTCAAGGAGGTGATAATTTCTTAGTACATGCTTGGATCGTTGGTGAGACCTTGGCACTTTTGCTTAAGCTATGGTCGCATTATTGTCATAGTATAGCACAACTGGATCAACAATGCTAGGAACCACTTCAAGCTCTACTAAGAAGTTCTTGATTCATATAACTTCCTTTGTTGCCTCCGAAACTGCAATATACTCGGACCCAACTGTTGAATCTACAACTATCTCTTGCTTGGAACTCCTCTAGCAAATAGTTGCACCATTTTAAAGGGCGTTGGAATTCTGTTCTGTTTAAATATCCCTGTACAAAAAATTATACAAGAATAGAACTTTTCCTAGCAACTTGCATGTTCGATCAAACATTTGTTTGATCAATCAAGCAAGTTCTTGAATGATCAAAGTACACCTTGATCGAAGTACAAGATTGCTGGCCTCTTGTGTTGGTATTCAAAATCGATATCCAAAATCGATATGAAGAGAACAAAACTAGATACGTAGCGGAATTAAAGAACTAGTTGTACCTTTCTTTGTAGCTAAAGACCTCTTGATCTTCTGCCGTATTCCTCTCATCTTCTTGGACGTTGTGTGGGTGACGATCTACCAAGACGACACCACCCTTCTTTTCTTCTCTTCCAAAACACCGGCCATAAAAGGAGTCTCTAGGATGGGGCACCTTCTAATCTTCTTCCTTCTCTTCTTCTTCCTCTTCTTCCTCTTCTTGCTTTTCTTCCTCTTCTTCCCTTTCTTCAAGCCGCCGGCCACCAAGATGAAGAAGTGGCGCTGGCCACCAAGGAGGAGGAGGGGATAAGGGTGCCGACCCTAAGCAAGGAGGAGGAGGGTGAAAGGGGCGTTGACCCTAAGCTAGGAGAGGGAAAGGGCGCTGTCCACATGGAGGAAGAGAGGGGGTTGCACCGCCGGCCCTAAGAGGAGAAGAGGGGGCGACAACCACAAGGAGAGAAGGGAGTTATGAAATAATAGAAAGTTAGGTATTAGGGGCCACATCCTACTCCTTTTTATAGACTTGCCGTCGATTACAAGGAAAGAAAAATTAACAAAATTTTGTTTAGAAAACATCTAAACAAACTATGTTAAAACAAACCAAGTTAAGTTAAACCAAACCAAGTTAAGTTAAACCAAACCAAGTTAAGTTAAACCAAACCTAGTTATGGAAAGGTGGATGCGAGGCTTTATATATTGAGGCTACAATAGGGACCTAGAGGAGGAATTGGTTTAGACCTTCTGATGGGCTTGGGCTTCTTGTGTTCGACCCGAACACCCAACCCAAGTCCATCAATAATAATCCATACCACTAAAGGGTTATTATTGAAGTACCGCACCAATCCTATATTATATTATGGGCTCCTTCTTATCATGAGTGCGTTAATCTCCCCGTGTTTAAGATATTGTATGTCTGTTAATTAAATGAGTCACTGACAACTCAATTAATTAACATCTGATTCCAAGAGTAGTACCCCTTAACTTTATTATCATGTCGGACTAGGTCCACCTGCAGGGTTTACATGATAATCCTTATAAGCTCCTCAAGGGTGTTGGTTGCTACTCGGAATATCGTACTGGTTCCCCTGTACAAAAATTTTGTACATGTCCCAAACCTTTCCTAATAACCTATTATGTTCTTTAGAAATTAAATTAGGAATTGCAAACAGAACTTAACATTATTGATTCCAAATTTAACTTATCTGTTCTTAGAGGTTTTGACTTGGATCGCAAACGATGCTTAACATTATTGATCCAAATTCACCCATGTTACAAAGTTGATTAAATATTTATTTCAAAGATTGGCTTCCAGGTTAAACATGGTGAGACACTAGGCCTTCTTGGGTATGGGATCATCCACCACTTCCTAGACAAAGCCTTTCAACGAAATTCAATATTTAATCTCCTTATAGTAACCCTAGGTTTAACCATTAAGCAAGAACAAAAAACAAAAGAAACACAAAATCGAAACATAAATTCGATTGCCTAGAATCGTTAGCCTCTTGTGTTTGGTAATTCAAAATTCATACAAAAAAAACTAGTATGATGCGGACTAAGACAACTAGTTATACCTTTCTTTGTTAACAAAAACTTCTTGATCCTCTATTGTATTCCTCTCATTCTCTTAGACGTCATGTGGGCGACGATCTACCAAGAAGAAATCCACCAAAGCCTTCCTTGCTTCCAAGTTTTGGCCACCACCACAATGCTCCAAGGGATGCTAGAAAACAATGCCTCCTTTCTCTACTTCTTCACCTCCAAGCAATCGGCCACCAAGAGCTCCACAAGAGATGATGCCGCCAACCACAAAGAAGAAGAGAAAGAGAAGAGGAAGGGCTGACCACCAAGGATGGAAGAGAGGAACAATAGAATAGGTTGCGTGTCTCATGAAGACACCCCTCTCTCTCTTTTATAATCCTTGGTGAATCCAAAAAAGGAAAGTTTTATAACAAAAAATAAAACTTCCTTTTATTCCACTCTATGGCCGTCCACACCATGTTTAAACAAACAAGGAAAGATTTTAAACAAAAATTAAAATCTCTCTTTTAAAAATCCCTTTTGTGGTTAGCTATAAAAGGAATGTTTTATAAATTAAAATCTTTCTCTTTTAAATCATTTTATGGATATCTATAAAAGATAAGATTTAAAAATAAAACTCCTTTTATATCATGGTTACAAAAAAGGAAAGATTTTTTAAAAATTAAAATCTTTCTCTTAACATTATAGATATCTATAAATAAGGAAAAATATCTAATCTCTCTTTTAAACATTTGTAAAAAATCTATAAAAGTAAATATCTTAAAATTAAAAACTATCTTTTAAAATCATGTGGATAAAAATATAAAAGGAAAGATTTTATTAAAATTTTATTTTTAATAAAATCCCTCTTCCCTTTCACACTTGGCCGACCCCTTGCTTGGGCACCAAGCAAGGCTTGACCGTCCCTAGCCTTAGCTCCAAGCTTGGCTTGGCCGACACCCTTGCTTGGGCTCCAAGCAAGGATAGGGGCCGACCCCTAGCATGGGATAAGAGGCTAGGCTTTGGGTGGATATGAGACTTTATATAAGAGGCTACAATAGGGACCGAGAGGAGGAATTGCTTATGGTCTCCTGATGAACTTGAGCTTCCCGTGTTCACCCCGAACACTCAACTCAAAGTTCATCAATAATAACTCATACCACTAAAGAGCTATCATTGAACTACTGCACCAATCCCAAATTATATTTTGGGCTCCTTCTTATCATGAGTGTGTTAATCTCCCTGTGTTTAAGATATCGAATGCCCACTAAATAAATAAGTTACTAACAACTCACTTAATTAATATCTAGCTCCAAGGGTGCGTTTGGTTCAAGTCATCATGTATAACCTTGGTTATGTGATTACCAGGTAATCACATAACCAAGGTTATAGGGAATAAAACATAACTAAATGTTGTTTGGTTCAACTTAAGTAATGCAACAAAAACTTGTTTGTTTGAAGGTTTTAATGAATACCCTAGTTTAATATTTTACCGTATTACCCTTAGTCACAAAACCAACTATACATATTATTATTATTATTATTATTATTATTTATTTATTTATTTATTTTTTAATGTTTTTTTACTTTTCTTTTTCCTGTATATTTTTTTACATTTTTATGTGTTTTTTTATTTTTTAATATTTTTATATTTTTATATTATTTATATTTATATTGTTTTATTTTTTTACATTTTTTAAATTTTAATTTTAATTTTTAATTTTATTTTTTTTTAAAAAAATTTTATAATTTTTTTAAAAATTTTTAAAAAATTTTAAATTTTTTAAAATTTTAATTTTTTTTAACAAATTTTTAAAATTTTTTAAAATTTTTAAATTTTTAAATTTTTAAAATTTTTTTAAACTTTTAAATTTTTAAATTTTTTTAAATTTTTAAATTTTTTAAAATTTTTAAATGTTTTTAAATTTTTTAACATTTTTAAAATTTTTATTTTTTATTTTTTATTTTTAAATTTTGTATTTTGTATTTTTATTTTTTTAAATTTTTATTTTTTTAAAAAATAAATTTTAAAATTTTTTAAAACATTTTTTTATTTTTTTATATTTTTTACATTTTTTCTCTTTTTTTCATGTTTTTTCTTATCGGAAGGTATTTTTGGTAAAAAAAATTCGTTAACCCCGGAATCAATTAAAACCTTAGTTTTCTGAGGTTTTCCGATTCCGGGCTGCATGACCCTTTTGCTGACGTGTCGGGCATGAAACATTACTTGGGAATCATCGAATACCTAAACCAAACAAGGTTTTTGTTGATAACCTTGAATGGATAACCAAGGTTATCAAGAATAACCCCGAACCAAACGCACCCCAAGAGTAGTACCACTCAACCTTATTGTTATGTCGGACTAAGTCCACCTACAGGGTTTACATGACAATCCTTATGAGCTCCTCAAGGGGACATCATCAACCTAGATTACTAGGACACAGTTTCATTCTATAATCAACAACACACCATTTAAATAATATCATTTCCCAATTTATCGGGCCTATTGATTTATCGAACTAAATCACACCCTTTGATAAATTAAAGAAATAAATATTAAGTATACGTGCTTGTTATTATATCATGATTAAGAGTACACACTTCTATAATAACATAGGTCTTATTCTTTTAAAGAGTTAGTATAAAAAGAAACTATCTCAAATGGTCCTGCTCAATACACTTATAGTGTACTAGTGTAATTTTATAGTAAAGATAAACTAATACCAGATTACACTACAACACTCCAATGGTTTGCCCCATTCAATCTTGGTTGTGAGCTACTATTTATAATTTATAAGGAACTGATAACATGATCTTTTGTGTGTCACCTCACACTATGTTATCTACAATATAAATTAAATGAACAACTACACTTAGCATAAATGTCGACTTTTGACCAATGTGATTCTTATAAATGTTTATACAAAAAGCTAAGCTTTTAGTATACATCCTAACAATCTCCCATTTATACTAAAAGACTATGCTGCCATATATACTGCCATACATCTGATTCCCATCCCTTCAACATGCCCATCAAAATCTCTTGCCTTAAGGGCCTTAGTGAAAAGATCCAGGTTATCTGCTAATGCAATCTAGGCGACAATAACTTCACCTCGTTAGGCGACAACACCATGTTATCTACAATATAAATTAAACGGACAAGTACACTTAGCATAAATGTAGACATTTGACCAATGTGATTCTTTATTTCTAAATAAATGTTTACAAAAAGATAGACTTTTAGTATACACTCTAACAATCTCCCACTTATACTAAAAGACTATGCTGTTATAAACGCTGCCATACATCTGATCCCCATCCCCTCAATATGCCGATCAAAAGCTTTCGCCGAAAGGGCCTTAGTGAAAGGATCTAGGTTATCTCCTGATACAATCTAGGCGGTAATAACTTCTTCTCATTATACGATGTTTCGTATTGGGTGGTACTTGCGCTCTATGTGTTTATTTGCTTTATAGGCTCGTGGTTCCTTTGAGTTTGCTACTGCACCAAATAGTTTTTGGGCAAACCAGGAATCACATCTAAGTCCATCATGAAGTTACTGAGCCATTCAGCTTTTATGGTTGCCTTAGAGGCTGCCACATACTTCAGCTTCCATGGTGGAGTTTAAAAAAGCATTTATGCTTAACACTCCTCCATTGTTATGACTTCACCTCCTAAAGTAAACATAAAACCCCGAGGTCGACTTACTATTTTTCCTATCAGCCCCAATCTGTATAATCCATAGGGAGCAAATGATCTGGCTTGTAGCAATCCAATGTCCCAGTCCTGGGTTACTTTGATATCTGCTAACCATGCCCACGACAAAACAGATATCCAGTCTCGTGCATAACATAGCATACATTAGGCTTCCTATAGTTGAAGTATAAAGAACTACCTTCATTTCTTCTATATCTTTTGATGTATTCGGAGACATCTCTTTAGATAAAGATACTCCATGCCTAAAAGGTAGAAAACCTTTCTTGGAGTCTTGAATGCTAAAATGAGCTAAGATCATATTGATATATGAAGCTTGGGATAAGCACAACATTCTTTTCGTGCGATCCCTTATTACTTTGATCCCAAGAATATGTGCACATTCTGCCAAGTCCTTCTTATCAAATTGCTTGGACAACCATACCCTTACTTCTGACAGCACTTTGATATTGTCGCCAACTATCAAAATGTCATCTACGTATAGTACAAGAAATACCACCACGTTTCTGTCACACTTCTTGTATACACAAGACTCATCCAGACACTGAATAAATCCATAAGACTGGATTACTTCATTAAACCGGATATTCCAAGATCTTGAAGCATGCTTCAGTCCACAAATAGACCGATTGAGCTTACATACTAGATGCTCTTTGCCCTTTGCAATAAACTCCTCTGGTTGCTTCATATGGATGTTTTCTTCAAGACTTCCGTTAAGGAAAGCTGTCTTGACATCCATTTGCCAAACCTCATAATCCATATGAGTGACAATAGATAAGAGTATCCGGATAGACTTAAGCATAGCTACCGGTGAAAAGGTTTCCTCATAATCGATTCCCTCTTTCTGAGTATATCCTTTTGCAATAAGCCTTGCTTTGAAAGTTTCCACCTTCCTGTCTGTCCCTCTTTTTCTTTTGTTGACTTATTTACACCCAATGGCTTTTACACCATTTGGTGGTTCTACAAGCTCCCAAACCTTTTTAGAATACATAGATTCTATTTTAGAGTTCATTGCACTTTGCCAAGATGCTGCATCTTTATCTTGGAGTGCTTCATCATATGTGCAGGAATCAGGTTCATGTTCACCAGGGATCAAGTCCAAGACTCTCCCAAAAACATAAATCTTCCAGGTTGCCAAACAACCCTCCCACTACGATGTGACACTGCTTGTAATTGTGCATCATTTGTGACACGTGTTGCGGTTTCTTGTGGTATCTCATCTTATACAGTTGGTACTAGTTTAGACGTGTCTTCTCTAATTTTCTTAAGAACAATTTTTCTCATGGGCTTGTGGTTTATTACATAGTCCTCTTCTAAAAATCGGGCATTCGTGCTAACAATGACCTTCTGATCTTTAGGACTATAAAACAAACCACCTTTCGTTCCTTTGGGATAACCTATAAACAGGCAAACTTCTGTACGAGATTATAATTTATCAGTATCTCCCTTCAGCACATGTGCTGGATTACCCCATACCCGAATATGACTCAGACTAGGCTTACGCCTATTCCATAATTCTGTGGGAGTAGAGGGTACTGATTTAGAATGTACCAAGTTCATTTTCGTTTCTAGAACATGTCCCCAAAACGAATTTGGTAATTCCTAATAACTCATCATCGATCTAACCATTTCCATAAGAGTCCTATACCTTCGTTCTACCACACCATTCTGTTGGGGTGTACCAGGTGTAGACAGTTGGGATTAAATCCCGACTTCTGATAAGTAACCCCTAAACTCTCCTAAGAGGTACTCGCTACTACGATCACACCGTAGTGTCTTGATACTTTTACCATAACGTTTCTCCACATCAGCCTTGTACTCTTTGAACTTATCAAAGCACTCAGACTTGCGGCGCATTAAGTAAATGTTCCCGTATCTCGAATAATCGTCTATATAAGAGATGAAATATTCGAAACTACCTCTTACCTGGATAGTCATAGGTCCACACAAATCAGAATGAACCAATTCCAACACATCTTTGGCTCTATACCCCTTAGCCTTAAAAGGTCTCTTGGTCATTATTTCCTTTCAAGCAAGACTCACAGGTTGGAAAGTTTTCCACCACCAATGAACCCAAAAGTCCATCGGCTTTTAACCTTTGAATCCTACTCAAGTTAATATGACCTAGCGTTACATGCCAAAAATATGTTTAGTTCATTTCCAAAGGTTGCTTTCTCTCATTAGAATTAGAAGATGTGTTATTAATTTCCATTTGTTGCATCGTGGGAGTTATTGGATTTAGAATATACAAATTGCCAACCAATGTACTAGAACAGATAACTTCTCTATTTTTCTTGATAACACCTTTGTTATCAAAATAGACAGAATATCCATCCTTGTATAGTTTAGAAACTGAAATCAAGTTCTTTCTAAAACTTGGTAGTAAAAGCAATTTCTCAAAACCAATATTTTATTCCTATAAACATCTCCCACTGCAACAACTACTACTTCTGTAGCATTGCCCATGTAAACAGTGATTTCTCCTTCATGTAGTTGTCGGGTTTCCTGGAACCCCTACACTGATTTGCAGACATGATCAGTGGTTCTCGTATCTACACGCTAGGTACCGGTAGATAACACCACTAAACATATTTCAACAACTAATAAGATACACCTTTATCGTTCTCATTCCTGAAAGGACAGTCCACCTTAGTGTCCAAGTTTTGTTTCCAATCATTATAATTGGGACTAGTAAGTCTATTCTCTAGTATAACAACTAGGGAATTGAAAAACATTTGAAATCTCAAGAATCACAAAAATATTTGGTCAAGACCAGCACCTCAAAATCCCCGTGAATTTTATATGTCACGTTAGTGTGGACGTATACAAATTCAACATTTGTAAGAGGAGATTTTATTAATTTTATTGTCTTGTCAACCTATCTTTATGACAAATAAAATTAATAGTTGCTCTGCCTTCGATCGAATATTTGGTTAAAATTTTAGAATTTAAAATAATATTGATTCCACAAAACAATATCATTTAAATTCACCAACACCTCAAACACCGTGAATTTTGTATGCCACATTAGTGTGGATGTATAAAAATTCAAACATTTGTAAGAGGAGGGTCTTATCCATTAATTATCTTGTTAACCTTAAATTACCTCAAACACCATGAATTATTGTATGCCACGATAGTGTGAACGTATACAAATTCAATTATTTGTAAGAGGAGGTTTTACCCATTAATTTTATTTTGTCAACCTAACTTTATGACAAATAAAATTACCTCACACACCATGAATTTTGTATGCCACGATAGTATGGATGTATACAAATTCAAACATTTATAAGAGGGGGTTTTACCTAGCTTTATGACAAATTAATAGTTGGTTTTCTTCGGTCACACAAATAATAGCAGTAACTCCGATGGGAGGATACTATTAAATATGCCTAAGTGTATAGCATTACTTGATACTAAGTCCATTAAATAGGATTGTGCCCCTTCAGTTGGAGAAGATCACATGCTCCTAAAGAATTTCCTATAACCATCCATAAAGAAAATTTGATCTAGTGATCCGCAAACAAACTCATCCGATGTGGAGGGAGGCACTCAGAGTCAACGCGCAAGTTTGTTGTATCACTTACAAACCAGTAATGGAGACCATGGAATTTATTTATAAATCCCTCTCCCACTTAGTTATTTAAGATGATGATTTTAAACATGCACACACACATCATAGCAAATAAAAGCAATAAATATGGAAAAATAATTTTCCAACTATTATGGCCTCTTCCATCACTGTCCTCCGTGTCCACATGCCCTTGCCAATCCTAGCTACTGCACTTAGCTACCGTGGTCTAGTAATGGAGACCATGGATTTATTTATAAATCCCTCTCTCCACTTAGTTATTTAAGATGATGATTTTAAACATGCACACACACATCATAATAAAAGCAATAAATATGGAAAAATAATTTTCCAACTATTATCGCCTCTTCCATCGTCCTATCGTCCGTGTCTTAGACCACTAGCTGCTGCCATCTTTAGCTACCAGAATCTGGTCTAGTTGCCGCATCTATCTTGTTTCTTTTTCTGCTGCGCCTCTGGTCCTCAAATAGCACCACGTCTTGCAAGGATACGATTCGCGACAAAAATAGAATTTTACATTTATCAATCCTATATTCCACGAAGGAATGTACATGTAATCTAGATCGAACAAAAAGTAAAATCCTAAAACTAATACAGCTCCTGCTGTATTTAATACATACAATCATGTACACACATAAAATACCCTCCATATGTCCGAGGGTCTAATCACACATAAACACATTAGGGCCATAATAGTTGGATCTAGGATGCCTGCAACTACAAAGTTAATCTATTTACACATCCTACTATTATCATGCATAAAATATGTATGACATGTGCATAATTAAAATGAAAAACCAAACACACAGAGGCAATATCCTAGTTCTGATACCAATTGTTGGTTGCTACTCGGAATATCATCTGTCTCGTTCCAATACAAAATTTTGTACAAGTCCAGACCTTTTCTACCAGCCTATTGTGTTCTTTAGAAATTAAATTTGGAATCACAAAAAAAACTTAACATTATTGATTACAAATTCAACTTATCTGTTCTTAGAGGTTTTGACTTGGATCACAAACGATGCTTAACATTATTGATCCAAATCCACCCATGTTACAAAGTTGATTATTTCAAAGATTGACTTCAGTGTTAAACATGGCGAGACACTAGGCCTTCTTGGGTATGGGATCATCCACCACTTCCTAGACAAATCCTTTTAACGAAATTCAATATTTAATCTCCTTATTGTAAACCTAGGTTTAACCATTAAGAACAATCGAATCACAAGATCGAAAAACAAAAGAAACACAAAATCGAAACATCAATTCGATTGCCTAGAATTGTTAGCCTCTTGTGTTTGGTAATTCAAAATTTGTACAAAGAAAACTAGTATGATGCAGAACAAGATAACTAGTTATACCTTTCTTTATTAACAAAAACCTCTTGATCTTCTATTGTATTCCTTTCCTTCTCTTGAATGTCGTGTGGGTGACGATCTACCAAGAAGAAATCCACCAAAGCCTTCCTTGCTTCTAAGTTTCGGCCACCACCACAATACTCCAAGGGATGCTAGAAAACAATGTCTCCTTTCTCTACTTCTTCACCTCCAAGCAACCGGCCACCAAGAGCTCCACAAGATATGATGCCGCCAGCCTCAAAGAAGAAGAGAAAGAGAAGAGGAAAGGCCAGCCACCAAGGATGGAAGAGAGGAACAATAGAATTGGTTGTGTGTCTCATGAAGGCACCCTCTCCCTCTCTTTTATAATCCTTGGTGAATCCAAAAATGGAAAGTTTTATAACAAAAAATAAAACTTCCTTTTATTCCTCTCTATGGCCGACCACACCATGTTTAAACAAACAAGGAAAGATTTTAAACAAAAATTAAAATCTCTCTTTTAAAAAGCCCTTTTGTGGTTAGCTATAAAAGGAATGTTTTATAAATTAAAATCTCTCTCTTTTAAATCCTTTTATGGATATTTATAAAAGATAAGATTTAAAAATAAAACTCCTTTTATATTATGGTTACAAAAAAGGAAAGTTTTCTTAAAAATTAAAATCTTTCTCTTAACATTATAGATATCTACAAATAAGGAAAGATATATAATCTCTCTTTTAAACATTTGTAGAAAATCTATAAAAGGGAAGATCTTAAAATTAAAAACTCCCTTTTAAAACCATGTGCATAAAAACATAAAAGGAAAGATTTTATTAAAATTTTATTTTTAATAAAATCCCTCTTCCCTTTCACACTTGGTCAGCCCCTTGCTTGGGCACAAAGCAAGGCTTGGCCGTCCCTAGCCTTAGCTCCAAGCTTGGCTTGGCCGGCCCCTTGCTTGGGATCCAAGCAAGGATAGGGGTCGGCTCCTTGCATGGGTTAAGAGGCTAGGCTTTGGGTGGATATAAGGCTTTATATAAGAGGCTATAATAGGGGCCAAGAGGATAAATTGGTTATGGTCTCCCGATGAACTTGAGCTTCCCGTGCTCACCACGAATACCCAACTCAAGTTCATCAATAATAACTCAGACCACTAAAGATCTATCATTGAACTACCACACCAATCCGAAATTACATTTTGGGCTCCTTTTTATCATGAGTGTGTTAATCTCCCTGTGTTTAAGATATCGAATGCCCACTAATTAAATGAGTTACTCACAACTAAATTAATATCTAGCTCCAAGAGTAGTACCACTCAACCTTATTATCATGTCAGACTAAGTCCACCTACAGAGTTTACATGACAATCCTTATGAGCTCCTCAAGGGGACTGTTAGAGTGTATACTAAAATCCTAGCTTTTATAAACATTTATTTGTTGAAATAAAAGAATCACATTGGTCAATATTTGCATTTATTTGTTAAATGCAATTGTTCAATTAATTTATATAGTAGATAACATGGAGTGTGGTGTCACACTCAGAAGATCATGTTGTCGATTTTTTATAAATTATAAACAAGTTGCTCACGATTAAGATGGAAAGGAATAAACCATCAGAATAGTCGTAGTGTAATTAAGTATTAGTTTGTCTTAACTAATAAATTACACTGATACACTTTAAGTGTATTGAGTAGGACCATTTGGGTAAGTTCTTTTTGTACTGACTTAATAAAAGAACTAGACCTTAGTTATTATGGAAGTGTGTGCTCTTAATCCTAATATAATAACAAGCACATATATTTAATATTTATTTCTTTGACTTATCAAAGGGTGAGGTTTATCTCGATAAATCTATATGCCCGATAAGTTGGGAAATGATATTACTTATAGTGTGTGTTATTGATTATAGAAGGAATCTGTGTCCTAGTTATCTAGGTTGAGAATGCCCCCAAGAGGAGCTCATAAGGATTGCCATATTAAACCCTGCAGGTGGACCTAGTCCGACATGACAATGAAGTTGAGTGGTACTACTCTTGGAGCTAGATATTAATTAAGTGAGTTGTCAGTAACTTACTTAATTAGTGGACATTTGTAATCTTAAACACAGGGAGACTAACACACTCATGATAAGAAGGAGCCCATAATGTAATTTGGGATTGGTGCGGTAGTGCGGTAATAACTCTCTAGTGGAATGAGTTATTATCGATGAACTTGAGTTGTGTGTTCGGGGTGAACACGGGATACTCAAGCTCATCGGAAGGCCAAAATCAATTTCTCCTCTAGGTCCTTATCGTAGCCTCATTAAAGTCTCAAGTCCAACCAAAGAAAGACCCGTCTTGGTGTCCAAGAAGGGGGCCAACCTATTGCTTGGTGACCAAGCAAGGGCCGACCACATCTCCTTTTAATAGGGCGGACCCTATTGCTTGGTGACCAAGCATGTAGGGGCCGACCACAATTATTTCAAATAGGAGGGGTGTTTTGAATTTTTAAAATATTCTCTTTGTAGAAAACTATAAGTTTTAAAAGAGAGATTTTAATTTTTAAAACTTTCCTTATTTGAATTAGGCCACATGTTTTAATAGAGAGTTTTAAAAGTTTTAAAACTTTCCTTTTTTAACCATCCTCATGGTTTAAGAAAAAAAAGGGAGATAAGTTTTAAAATTAAAATTTTCTATCATCATGTTAAAAAAGAAAATTTTGTTAGAGAAGTTTTAAATTTTAAAACATGGTTTTAATTTTTAGAACTTTCCTTTTTTAACTCCTACTTTAGGAAAGAGAGCTTGTAAATTTTATAAGAGGTTTTCTTCATGTAAAATTTTATAAAAAAATTATTTTTCTTTACTAAATATGGCGGCCGACCACCTTGCTTGGTGCCCAAGCAAGGGGCCGGCCAAAACACAATCCTAAACCAAATAGGATTGATCACAACCATTGATTGGTGATTGATTCAATCAAGAGGAAATAAAAGGAAAAATAAAAAGGGAAAAGGAAAAACTCTTGGATAATTTTATTTTTTGTAAAAGGTTTTTCCTTATTTTCCTTGGACAAGTAATATAAAAGAAGGGGTGAGGGGGCTTCATGAGACACAACTCTTATTCTCTTGCTTGGAGATCTCTTGGTGGCCGGCCCTCTCCCTTCTCTCTTTCCCTTTGCTCTCTTCTCCTTGGTGGTGTTGGTGGCCGGATTTTAGAAGAAGAGGAGAAGCTCTTTCGGGTGGTGTTCATCTTGGAGGATCGTCGCCCACACGACGTCCAAGGCGAGGCGAGGAATACGGCAGAAGATCTCGAGGTCATTAGCTTACAAAGAGAAGGTATAACTAGTATTTTTCTTCCGCATCATGCTAGTTATTTTCTTTGTAAGAATTCTAAATACAAGAGACAATTAGATCTAGTTTTTTGAATAAGTTTTTCGAGTTTGTGTTTTCTTCTTTTTTTGAATTTGTGATTCGATTGTTCCTTTTGGTTAACCTAGAGTTATTTAAGGAAATAAATATTAGCTTTCCTTAAAAGGCTTTGCCTAGGCGGTGGTGGTTGCTCCCATATCCAAGAAGGCCATGTGCCTCGCCATGCAGTCCTGGAAGCCAATTTTGGAAATTAATATTTATGGAATTAATAACTTAGGTAGATTTGAATTAATAGTGTTAAGTTCCGTTTGCGATTCAAATCTAAACCATTAAGAACAGATAAGTTAAATTTGGAATCAATGATGTTAAGTTCCGTCTGCGATTCCTAATTTAACTTCTAAAGAACACAATAGGTTATTTAAGGAAAGGTTTGACGCTTGTACAAAATTTTTTTGTACAGTGGAATCGGTACGTTTTCCTAGGCTTAACCAACAATTGGTATTAGAGCTAGGGTTTGCCTCTGTGTGTTTAGAATTCAAATAGGTTATGCACATGTGATACATAATTTAGGCAGGAAAATAGTAGGATGTACTAACTCTTTGGTTGCAGGCTCTCACTATTATGGCTTATTGATATTGTGTGTGATTGGACTCTTGGACATGTCAAGGGCATTATTTGTGTACATGATTGTATGTATAAAATACAGCAGGAGCTGTATTATTTTTAGAATTTTATTTTTTGTTCGATCTAGAATACATGTACATTCCCTCGTGGAATATAAGATCGATATATGTAAAATTCTATTTTTGTTGCGGATCAGATTCTTGCGAGGCGTGGTACTTTTGGAGCACCAGAGGCGCAGCGGAATAAGAAGCAAGATGGATGCAACAACTCGACCCGATGGCGGTGGCTAAAGATGGCAGCAGCTAGGGTTGGAGCATACTGAAGACAGTGATGGAAAAGGCCATAATAGTTGGAAAATTAATTTCCAAATTTATTGCTTTTATTTACTGTGATGTTTATATGCATGTGATGTATGCTAGGATAGGTTAAAAATCCTCATTTTTAAATAACTAAGTGGGAGAGGGATTTTAATAAATCCCATGGTCTCCATTACTGGTTTGTAAGTGATGTAACAAGCCTGCGTGTTGGCTCTGAGTGCCTCCCTCCACAACGGATGGGTTTGTTACGGATCACTAGATCAAACTTCCTTTTATGGATGGTTATAGAAAATTATTTAGGAGCGTGTGATCTTCTCCAACTGAAGGGGCACAATCCTATTTAATGGACTTAGTATCAAGAAATGGTATACACTTAGATGCATCCAATACTATCCTCCCCAACGGAGTCACTGCTATTGTATTGTGTGACCAAAGTGATACCAACTATTAATTTTATTTGTCATAAAGTTAGGATGACAAGATAATAAAATTAATGGGTCACACCCTCCTCTTACAAATGTTGAATTTGTGTACGTCCACACTAACGTGGCATGCAATATTCACGGTGATTTGAGGTGTTGGTTAATTTAAAATAGTATTGTTTGAGGAATCAATATTATTCTAAATTTAGAGTCTTGACCAAAGTTTATTTTTGTGATTCTTAGGATGACTTTCAACCCACTGACCATTATACTGAAAAAGAACAAACTTACTGGTCCCAACTATATTGATTAGAAAAGAAACCTGGACATTGTTCTTATTGCTGAGAGCTATAAGTTTATACTGACTGAGTCTTGCCCTGATGCACCTGACGGTGACTCTACCCCAGAGGAGATTGAGTATCATAAGAAATGGGTAAAAGCTGATGAGATGACGTGGTGTTACATTTTGGCATCTATGTCAAATGTATTGCAACATCAGCATCAAGATTTACCAACAGCTTATGATATAATGAACAATATCAAAGAACTCTTTGGCACCAGAGTCAGACTGTTAGGCAAGAGGCAATGAGAAAGCTAATGACAGCCACCATGTCTGAGGGGGCACCCGTAAGGGACCATATCCTCAAAATGATGGCTTATCTGAATGAAATACAGGTCCTTGGAGGAGAAATTGATGGGGAAACCCAGGTCGATATAATTCTCCAAACGCTACCCAGAAGTTTTGAGCAGTTCCGCCTGAACTATAACATGAACAAAAGAGAGTATACGTTGGGGGAACTTCTGACAAAACTACAGGCAACAGAAGGAATATTTCGTCACAGTTCTCAAATTCACTATGTTGAAAATGGTTCTACTTCTAAGTCGAAAGGCAAGAAGAAGAAGAAACAGGTATTTTCAGCAAAGAAGGTGAATAAAACTCAGGGTACAGGACAGAAAGCTGGAATGAAGAAGCCGAAGGGCAAGTGCTTCATCTACAAGCAGTCTGGACATTTGAAAGCAGGCTGTCCTCGTAGGAACCAGAACAATAAAGGTATATCTCATACTCTAGTAGTTGAAACATGTTTAGCGGTGTTATCTACCAGCACCTGGTGTGTAGATACGGGAGCCACTGATTATGTCTGTAATTCTTTGCAGGGGTTCCAGGAAACCCGACGACTATTTGATGGAGAGATTACTATCTACACGGGCAATGCTACTAAGGTGGCCGCTGTTGCAGTGGGAGACGTCTACTTATCATTTGATAGAAATAGAAATTTGATTTTAAGAAATTATCTTTATGTACCCAGTTTTAGAAAGAATTTAATTTCAGTTTCTAAACTATATTTGGATGGATATTCAGTTTCCTTTAGTAACAATGTCGTTATAAAGAGAAATAAGGTGATTATCTGTTCTGGTGCATTGGTTGGCAATTTATACACTTTAAATCCAATTTCTCCCACAAAACAAAATATGGAAATTAATAACACATCTTCTAACTCTAATAAGAGAAAAGAACATTCGGAATGAACCAAACATATCTTTGGCATCTAAGGCTTGGACATATTAACTTAAGTAGGATTCAAAGGCTTGTAGCCAATGGACTCTTGGGTTCATTAGAGTTGGAAAACTTTCCAACATGTGAATCCTGCTTGGAAGGTAAAATGACCAAGAGACCTTTTAAGGCCAAGGGGTATAGAGCCAAAGATGTGTTAGAACTGGTTCATTCTGATTTGTGTGGTCCTATGTCTATCCAGGAAAGAGGTGGTTATGAATACTTTGTCTCCTTTATAAACGACTATTCAAGATACGGATACATTTACTTGATGTGCCACAAGTCTGAATGCTTTGACAAGTTCAAAGAATATAGGGTTGATGTGGAGAAACATCTTGGTAAAAGTATCAAGACACTACGGTTTGACCGTGGTGGCGAATACCTCTTTGGAGAATTTAGGAATTACTTATCAGAAGTCGGGATTCAATCCCAATTGTCTGCACCTGGTACACCCCAACAAAATGGTGTGGCAGAATGAAGGAATAGGACTCTTATGGAAATAGTTAGATCGATGATGAGTTATTCAGAATTACCAAATTCGTTTTGGGGATATGCTCTGGAAACAGCAGTATACATTTTGAATATGGTACCTTCTAAAACAGTTCCTTCTACACCCATGGAATTATGGAATGGACAAACGCCTAGTCTGAATCATATCCGAATATGGGGTAGTTCAGCACATGTGCTGAAGGGAGATACTGACAAGTTGGAATCACGTACAGAAGTTTGTCTGTTCACTACAAGAAAAACCCTCATAGACATCGGTGGAACAACAACGGTTTTAAGCAAAAACCGATGTCTTTGAGTATTTTACACCGGTTTTTTCAAAAATCGGTGTCTATGAGCGCAGATTTTCGCTCATAGACATCGGTTTTTTAGCCGATGTCTATGAGCATTTTTTTTTTGTTAATAGACATCGATTTTAACAGCGGTTTTTAAAACCCGGTGTTAATGAATAAAAAAAATAATTTAATTTTTTCACAGCCAAAATTTACAACACTTCACAAAGTTCCCTCCAAACCTAAACCAAAATTGCGCCCCTTCTCTCAGCCTAAACCTAAACCCTCTCAGTCTATCTCCCTCTTCCCCTTCGATCGACGCCCCTTCCTTCTTTCCCTTCGATCGACCCCCCTTCCTGGATCGACGCCCCTTCCTTTCCCGAGCAGATCAAAACCACCTGATTCGGTCCTAAGCAAAATCGCAGCATAAATCGTTCCTGCCTCCTCGTCCGATCCTCTCTTCCTCCTCCTCCTTCCTCTCTTCGCTCTTCCCGGCTAAGGTAGGGACCGACGAGATTCGAACAACGAGAGGACGGCCACGACCACCATGGCACGGTTGGTCGGCAACGTGAGGGAATCCGAAGGAAGAGAGAACAGCACCGAGATCCAGGAGCTCGTACACAGAAGGGGCATCGACTTACTTCCTCCTATCCCTCCCCTCCCACTATCTCCCCTTCTGCGCCAGATCTACCTCTCTGGCAATCACGACCTCGCCTTCGTCGGCGCCCTTCCGACGGCTCCCCCTTTGCCGCCACCTGGAGGGGGAGCGGTGGTTCGAGGGGGAGGGGTTACGATGACTCCCCCTTTGCCTCGCCGCCGTTGATGCCCACTCGTCGTCTTCTTTCCACCATCTGCCACTTCCCGGAGTCGTACTCTCTTCGCTGGTCTGAGCGGTCCCAAGCCCTCGCCTCCGCCTACAGAAGAAGAGACGATCTCAAGGGTGTGTTCGATATTTTAAGTACATCTCGATTTTAGCCTCCCATAGATTTGCCGCTTAATGTTTGTATCATTTCTTTTTCCCTTTTTGCTTGTCCATCCCAACGACGGAGCTAAAGGGCTAAGTTTCTCATTGGCTCCAAGTATCCTGGGCTGAAATTGGAGGATTCTGGTGTTTGAGGGTTAAGAAATTTGCAAATTTTTATGCTGAAATTTTCTTGTTTTGGAATCCTAATTCGAATGGACACATCTTGGGTTTTTAACAAGGGCAATGAAATTAATCGCATTTTTTATTTCACATTTTTTTTTCTTAATGATGCGAAGAGGAGCTTTACGCCCAGAAGAACCAATGAGCCCATCGTGTGAACGAGAATGGAGGAACCAGGCAATATAATTAAAGAAAATATACATTTGCAGCACTGTTGATAAATATAGGGAGAGTTTTTGATCCATGTCTTAGAAGGTTGACTTTTATGACAATCTTTGTAATGGATGAAGCTTTGGTACATTATAGAACATCCAGGGAAAGTTCTAATCCATGGCTTGGTAGGTTGACTATTAAGGCAGTGTTTTTATGATCTAACTTTAGTACATTAGACACCTGCAGAGAGTTTAGACGTAAATCTCGCACAATATGATTTGTTGTTAATTTTTATTCCTAATTTCCTTTGGGTTGATATCATCATCTAATGCACAGATTAATGTCATGCCAACTTCTGTGCTGAAATCACTATGCTATGTCCATCACTTGAGTTTTCCAGTGTAGTCTAGCACATTTCTGGGGAAAATAAGATTTACCTTTGCCAATATTGATCTTACATGGGCAAAATTATTTATATTTATCCAATGTGTTAAATGAGCCTGTCTTCATTTAGCTTGTTCGAGGAAGAAACAGAAAGGAAGCTTACGCCTTGGCTAAGCCTTCATCTGTAGCTGATCCATTAACAAAATGGCGACCTTTCAAGTCACGTGGTATCTACCAAAGTTATATGGGCTGTCAAACCCATGCAAGTATGGATTTTCTCGTCTTGTGAATTTTGTATCTACTGTCTCTTTAGCAAGGACCTAATTTACAAAATTTACTCTCTTATAACTAATGGTTATGGAGGATAACAACCAAGATATAATTAAGTGCATTTATGTTTCGGCTTAGAGTTCCTGCTGTTTACTTGACATCTGAAGATGGTAATTATGTGCAGAGTGGCTATGATACTTTGTAGTTGAAGAAAAATTCAATTACTTTGATGATCATCTAGACTGAATATTAATGCTTGCATTATTAATTAGGATAATTAATTTGTAAATTTAGCATGAATTCTTACTATTCTAATGAATCTAATACAAATTTTAAGTGTTAATAAATACATGTACATACTTTCAATTTTATGACAAATTTAGCACATTAAATCTAAGGTCCATACTGGGGAGGGTATCATTTGGTTGTCGTTGCGTTTGAGAAGTCAAACAATGCTTCACTCTTAATCTAGTCATTTCTAATTGCTGTTATATATCTGACAATGCTTTCACTCTTAAATCTAGTTGTTTCTATATACAATGTCTGGTTACTCTGGTGATTATCCATTACTCTGTCTTTGTTCATTTTTAATTCAGTTGTTAAGAGGTGTAAACAAACTTATTCAATCACATGCATTCTACCAGGTTGGAGCTTGGTGAGACCGAAATATAATCTGCACGAGTAGATAAGGGCTTGCTCCATGTCTGGCGAAAGAATTCTTAGATTCAGGTGCCAAAACTGTTGTCTCAGATGCACTAGTAAGGTGCACTAGTTCTTGATTCAGGTGCACTAGTTGTTATTTCCTGTTGCTAAGTTGGTTTTATGTATTCCTTCAACTATCAAGTTTCTTTTATGTTTATGCTAATTCTTTCCACTAATATGACATGTTTTCTGGCTTATAAATTTACCTCTTTTTGTTGTTGTTATTTCTACAGGATTTGTGTGTTGGGCTTCTTAGACGCTACATATATAACTTAAAGGCTTTGATCATTAAGTGAGTATTTTCTTTTGACCTTCTTGTTAAATCGATTCATGACCAAGTTAATTATGACTTTGTGAATTTCTGAATCCATCTGAATAGTTCCTAATACGGTTTATGATTTAGGATAGACCGGATCCGGAAAGACTTTGCCAATTGAGTGACAAGCTCGTTGATTATTGGAGCTATTACTAGGGTGATATAGTAATTCTAATAATTAATTAGTCTGTTGTTTTGATCTTTCCAGCAAGAGATCTGAATGAAGTTTCCAGCATATGAAGAAAAAAATCTTTTGGGGTTCAAGCTTGCGTGCCCGATTACGAGTTTTACAATGTTGTTACTTTCTTTGATTTTTGGAATCCATTAGCTGGATCTCTTCATTCTTGTTTCAGTAGATCCTAAACATTCTTGGTCTAGGGAAGAATTTTAACTAGAAATAAGTTTAGTCTCATTTGACTCCCATAAATATTTAGATGCATATTTCTACCCCTGAAAAGTTTGCAGATCCTGTAAAAATTCATTGGCTTAATTCAATCACAGTTTGAAATTGTTCCTACATTCCAGTTGTTGCTAAACTATTTGCCAAGAATTTCTCTTTGTTGTTATTATGTACAAACAAAATTATAGGTAGACAGAAACTCTTCACCTCTGCAATCAAAATGATGGAAATTGGAAAGAACAACAACTATCTTTCCCATATAATTCTCTAATCTGAATGGACTATCTTATCCTGTTGACTGTTATGGGTGCTAAACGAAATATATATCTCCCTATTACTAGCTTGGCATATGATAAACAATTATTTTTGCGACTCTTTTACAACATTATGAGGTCAACAAGCATTTAAACAATATTTGTTTTCCAATATAATCTCACCACACAAAACAGAATTAAGAAATTACTTTGATCACAGATTACATTCAAGCCAAATGTTATACATGCTTGATTTTGTTTTATTGTTCAGAATACTGTGGAAACAAAAATAATATTGCATCATTTAATAATCTTCAAATGGCACTCTAACTGAATTCTGGTTTTGGTGGCATTTGCAGGTCCATGATGCTTCCTTCCAACATGTTGATAACCATGCTAATTGAAGGTCTATTTTCTGGCTTTATCTGTATGCACCATAAACTTATTATCATCATCTTTTTTGCAATTTCTTTAGTCTTAGGATTAGCATAAGTCTCAGGACTAACAAGACTGGTATCAGGAGTGACCAAATCATAGTACTTATCAAAATTATCATAAACCCAGTCTGGTGTTAGATTGGGTTTATGACAATTTTATGTGCATATGCAATTTGTATCATCTTCAGGAACTGGCAAATGGTCAAAACAAGTTTAATAATAAGGAGCACACATATAGCTTGATATCTGAATTGCTTCCCTTGCTGAAACATATCTATCAGAACCAATTAAATGAACTGGAAGTAAAGCAAGGGGATCAAGGTAAGCTTCAAAACAATTGCCTAGTTTCTTCCTCCAGTTAGATATCCTCTTGATCGATCTATCATCCAGAAGGTGGATTTTCTGGTGTACTTCTTCGAGTATATGAGCCTCACAATGAGCTTGTTAACTGGTATGTCTTCACATCTGTAACACCTATGAGAATTTCGTAATTTGCTATGTTTCTGAAATCATGTACATAATAACTGAATAATGTGTCCTGACCCTGTTTCTTAAATGGTCATTTGTAAACTTGTGCCTCTATTTTGCTTTAGCAAGTTCTAATTTTTAGGTCATATTCTGTTCTTTGTTATCATCTCATCATGCTTTAAAATGTTCACTTGATTGATATTGTTTTCTTTTCTTTTTTCCCCCTTGGAACCAGTAATTATTGCAGGACTTCACTAGTGGATTTTCACAGAAGTTGCTCAAATTGCTCTTACAAACTTTGCTTAGATTGTTGCGGAAAGATAGTAAAGGGATCTGCTTCTCAGACACCTGCAATTGATTCCTCCAAGGCTGGTAGGAGACAGAGGGCAAAGAAGCTATCTTAAATGGTAACCTTAGGATTAAAGGATTGATTACATTTTTTGAACCTGCTCAACTTCCTCTAAATATCTAACACATTGATACTCGAATTTAACCTAACCTATTAAGATAAATGGGTAATCAAACCTAAAGGGTACCCATTACTATATTTAGCTATACCAATGAATTTCAAGTTCAACTAGAAGTAAGAGTGAGTATCCACATTCCTTAGCTCTTCTTTGATTCTTTCGCTGCGGATGTACTGACATGGGGAAGAACAATACAGTAGAGTAAGTTGCAGATTGGAGAAGAGAAAAAGATTGTATATTTCATAATGGACATTGTACCTGCAGTTTCCCATAGAGTGAGGATACATTCACTATCCTTGGTGATTGGGATGACTAAAGCAGAGGGATAAATGCCTCTGTCACTCTTTTTGGACCATAATAGTTTGTGTTGATGCAATCTTCGGCTAATTCATAAGTCTCTACAATTGCGTTTGCCAGGCCTGATGAACTAACTGGCTGCATCTATAACGTTTTCCTCAGAGAAAGAATCATACACAACCAAAGCAAAAGCACAAATGCTCAGAAATAAGAGAAAAATACAGTTCAACAAACCACTTTCAATAATGTTTCTATTTCTTTTCTCTATTCAATCTGGGGTTTTTATTTCCCTTTCCATTGGAAGACTGAAATTGGTGGTCTTTTGTGTTTTAAGGGTTTTATTTCTATATTGAATTTAGGAAATAAAAAATAGAATATGAAACATAGTCTTAATTGTGTTCCAGTAGTGTACTTGTACATGCTTGAGGTGCCTTAAGTCTCAAGATATTGATTTGGTTTACCGCTTGCTTGGAGGAATCCAGTAGCTGAGTATTCGATGCTATTCCCCCAATAGCTGCATTATTCACCTGGAAAAAACAATGTCACCAAGATAGTCAAAGAGGAGATATGAAATTCCACCCTTTCAATTTTCATGTTTTCCAAACAGTATTCTTTCAGTAGTGTAAGGGTCAATTCTTCCCTTGGACATGACATTATTTGGCCATCTTCTAACATTAGACTCTACAGTAAAGGGTAAGCGTTAGACATATTTGATAGATGAATCCCACTTTTTTATACTGTTTTTCTTAGCTTGAATTCCCCTGATGGCTTGGTCCTTCTTCCCATGGGGAATGCCTCCAATAACGCAACGTTTATCTAAGCAAGACTTCCTCATGGGTGACAGATAACCTTCCCCTAAGCTGAACTTTAGCTCCTAAGAGTCTAACAAGTAATGGTATATGAAATCTAGCACTTGTTACATCAATCTATCTCCCAGCTCAACGGTAACCGTTGTATCAATTCACTAGCAAGAAAAATTTCTCCCAACAGGACTTCATTACTTACTAAAAGATGGCATCAGAGGTAGTACAATAAATAGTATATCTCTTCATCAGAGGTAGCTTTGTTCTTCTATGCTTCCTTCACTGGATTTGTTGTGTAGTCATATTTCTTTGTTCAACCATTATCATGCCTAGTAAGTTGTTGTATGATACTGTCGGTTCTTATCAATCTGTACACTTGAATTAGAACGAACAAATTATCTATGTTATATTCTAAGCAGCATATACTAAGTGTCATATATGAAAGTTTTAGATTCTATGTTATATTCGTTATCTTCCACAGTAGCTTTTAAAAAATCAGTATTCTATTTTATTTGATACATGTACACATTTGTTTTAGTTATTTGACATATGGTGGATTTATGTGTTTTTACAGTTTACAAATCTCAAGTACTCCAGAGTTGAAATTGATGAAGTGCGGTTCGAGTGGGCTGAATGCGTGCTAGATTACATTTGAAGTGCCGTTCTACCTTGATGTGTTAAAAGAATGTTCTACCTTGATTTTGATATCTATTAGCTAGCTTTTGATGTAAAAAGAATGTTTGGGTATTTTATGGATATTGTTGTAAGAAAATTATTTATATAATTTGTGAATATTTTTGTATTTTATGGATATTATTGAATGAAGAATATTTGTATAATTTGTGAATATTTGTGTATTTTTTTTTGTTATTGTAGATTTTTCATTGTTTCGAAAATCAAATTTGTGCTGTTAAAAAATATACATATTACATCGGTTTTCCACCGCTGCAAAACTGGTGTTATTAACTAATATTACATCGGTCATTTACCGCTGCCAAAACTGGTGTTATTAACATACTATATTACATCGGTTTTACACCATTGATGAAACGGTGTCGTTAAGTGATACTACACCGGCTAATAACCGATTCGAAGACCGGTGTTGTTAAGTGATACTACACCGGTTTTAACCCGATGTCTAAAATGGCAGACTTTTAACATCGGCTTCATAGACATCGGTCGAAAATGAAATAGACACCGGTGGAAAACTGATGTCTATGAAGGTTTTTGTTGTAGTGGTTTGTGGGATATCCTAAGGGAACGAAAGGTGGTTTGTTTTATAATCCTAAAAATCAAAAGATCATTGTTAGCACCAATGCTCGATTTTTAGAAGAAGATTATGTAATGAACCATAAGCCCATGAGTGAAATAGTTCTAGAAGAAATTAGAGAGGACATGTCTACTTTAGTACCAACAGTACAAGATGAAGTACCACAAGTAACTGCAACACGTGTCACACATGATACATAGCCAGAGACAGTGCCTCGTCGTAGTGGGAGGGTTGTGAGGCAACCTGAGAGATTCATGTTTTTGAGTGAGTCTTCGGACTTGATCCCAGATAAACATGAACCTGATCCCCGAACATATGACGAAGCACTCCAAGATATAGATGAAGTATCTTGGCAAAAGGTAATGAATTCTGAAATAGAATCTATGTATTCTAATAAGGTCTGGGAGCTTATAGAACCACCTAATGATGTAAAAGCCATTGGATGCAAGTGGATCTACAAAAGGAAAAGAGGGATAGATGGGAAGGTAGAAACCTTCAAAGCAAGGCTTGTTGCGAAAGGGTATACTCAGAACGAGGAAATCGATTATGAGGAGACTTTTTCACCGGTAGCCATGCTTAAATCTATCCGGATACTCTTATCCATTGCCGCTCATATGGATTATGAGATTTGGAAAATGGATGTCAAGACAGCTTTCCTTAACGGAAGTCTTGAAGGAAACATCCATATGAAGCAACCAGAAGGGTTCATTAAAAAGGGCAAAGAGCATCTAGTGTGTAAGCTCAATCGGTCCATTTATGGACTGAAGCAAGCTTCAAGATCTTGGAACATCCGGTTTAACGAAGTAATCCAGTCATATGGATTTATTCAGTGTCCGGATGAATCTTGTGTATACAAGAAGTGTAACGGAAACGTGGTGGTATTTCTTGTACTATACGTAGATAATATTTTGTTAATTGACAACAATGTCAAGGTATTATCAGACGTAAGGGTATGGTTGTTCAAACAATTTGATATGAAGGACTTAGGAGAATGTGCACACATTCTTAGGATCAAAGTTATAAGAGATCGCAAGAAAAGAATGTTGTGCCTATCCCAAGCTTTATATATAAATACAATCCTTGCTCATTTTAGCATGCAAAACTTCAAGAAAGGTTTCTTACCTTTTAGACATGGAGTAGACTTATCTAAAGAGATGTCCTCGAAGACATCAAAGGAGATTGAGGACATGAAGGCAGTTCCTTATACTTCGGCTGTAGGAAGCCTTATGTATGCAATGCTGTGTACGAGACCTGATATCTGTTTTGCCGTGGGCATGGTTAGCAGATATCAGAGTAACCCTGGAAAAGGACATTGAACTGCTGTGAATCATATATTAAAGTACCTAAGAAGGACTAGAGATTATATGCTAGTCTACCAAGCAGATGATTTGCTCCCTGTGGGTTACACGGATTCAGATTTCAAATCAGATAGGGACAATAGTAAGTCTACGTCAGGCTATGTGTTTACTCTAGGAGGTGGAGCCATTGCATGGAGGAGTGTTAAGCAGAAATGCGTCTCGGACTCAACCATGGAAGAGGCGTTCTCGGCCAGGAAAGGCTGTGATGGCTCAGGAACTTTCTAATGGACTTAAATGTGATTCTGGTTTGCCCAAGATCATCACAATTTATTGTGATAATAGCAGTGATTGAAACTCAGAGGAACCACGAGCCCATAAGGCAACATATATAGTGCAAGTACCACGATATGAGACATCGCAAGCGAGGAGAAGTTGTTATCGCCAAGATTGCATCAGCTGGCCGATCCTTTCACTAAGGCCCTTTTTGATCGGCATGTGGAGGGGATGAGAATCAGATGTATGGCAACAGATATGACAGCTTAGTCTTTTAGTATAAGTGGGAGATTGTTATAGTGTATACTAAAAGCCTAGCTTTTGTAAACATTTATTTGTTGAAATAAAAGAATCATATTGGCCAATATCTGCATTTATTTGTTAAATGTAATTATTCAATTAATTTATATAGTAGATAACATGGAGTGTGGTGTCACACTCAGAAGATCATGTTGTCGGTACTCTATAAATTATAATAGTCGTAGTGTAATTAAGTATTAGTTTCTCTTAACTGATACACTTTAAGTGTATTGAGTAGGACCATTTAGGTAAGTTCTTTTTATACTGACTTAATAAAAGAACTAGACCTTAGTTATTATGGAAGTGTGTGCTCTTAATCCTAATATAATAACAAGCACATATATTTAATATTTATTTATTTGACTTATCAAAAGGTGAGGTTTAGCTCGATAAATCAATATGCCCGATAAGTTGGAAAATGATATTACTTATAGTGTGGGTTGTTGATTATAGATGGAATCTGTGTCCTAGTTATCTAGGTTGAGAATGTCCCCAACAGGAGCTCATAAGGATTGCCATGTTAAACCCTGCAGGTGGACCTAGTCCGACATGACAATGAAGTTGAGTGGTACTACTCTTGGAGCTAGATATTAATTAAGTGAGTTGTCAGTAACTTACTTAATTAGTGGACATTCGTAATCTTAAACACAGGGAGACTAACACACTCATGATAAGAAGGAGCCCATAATGTAATTTAGGATTGGTGCGGTAGTGCGGTAATAACTCTCTACTGGAATGACTTATTATCGATGAACTTGAGTTATGTGTTCAGGGCGAACACCGGATACTCAAGCTCATCGGAAGGCCAAAACCAATTTCTCCTCTAGGTCCCTATCATAGCCTGATTAAAGCCTCAAGTCCATCCAAAGAAAGGCCCGTCTTGGTGTCTAAGAAGGGGGCCGGCCCATTGCTTGGTGACCAAGCATGTAGGGGCCGACCACAATTATTTCAAATAGGAGGGGTGTTTTGAATTTTTAAATCATCTCTTTGTAGAAAACTATAAGTTTTAAAAGAGAGATTTTAATTTTTAAAACTTTCCTTATTTGAATTAGGCCACATGTTTTAATAGAGAGTTTTAAAAGTTTTAAAACTTTCCTTTTTTAACCATCCTCATGGTTTAAGAAAAAAAGGGAGATAAGTTTTAAAATTAAAATTTTCTATCATCATGTTAAAAAAGAAATTTTGTTAGAGAAGTTTTAAATTTTAAAACATGGTTTTAATTTTTAGAACTTTCCTTTTTTAACTCCTACTTTAGGAAATAGAGCTTGTAAATTTTATAAGAGGTTTTGTTCTTGTAAAATTTTATAAAAAAATTATTTTTCTTTCCTAAATATGGTGGTCGTCCACCTTGCTTGGTGCCCAAGCAAGGGGCCGGCCAAAACACAATCCTAAACCAAATAGGATTGATCACAACCATTGATTGGTGATTGATTCAATCAAGAGGAAAGAAAAGGAAAAATAAAAAGGGAAAAGGAAAAACTCTTGGATAATTTTATTTTTTGTAAAAGGTTTTTCCTTATTTTCCTTGGACAAGTAATATAAAAGAAGGGGTGAGGGGGCTTCATGAGACACAACTCTTATTCTCTTGCTTGGAGATCTCTTGGTGGCCGGCCCTCTCCCTTCTCTCTTTCCCTTTGCTCTCTTCTCCTTGGTGGTGTTGGTGGCCGGATTTTAGAAGAAGAGGAGAAGCTCTTTTGGGTGGTGTTCATCTTGGAGGATCGTCGCCCACACGGAATACGGCAGAAGATCTCGAGGTCATTAGCTTACAAAGAGAAGGTATAACTAGTATTTTTCTTCCGCATCATGCTAGTTATTTTCTTTGTAAGAATTCTAAATACAAGAGGCAATTAGATCTAGTTTTTCGAATAAGTTTTTCGAGTTTGTGTTTTCTTGTTTTTTGAATTTGTGATTCGATTGTTCCTTTTGGTTAACCTAGAGTTATTTAAGGAAATAAATATTAGCTTTCCTTAAAAGGCTTTGCCTAGGCGGTGGTGGTTGCTCCCATATCCAAGAAGGCCATGTGCCTCGCCATGCAGTCCTGGAAGCCAATTTTGGAAATTAATATTTATGAAATTAATAACTTAGGTAGATTTGAATCAATAGTGTTAAGTTCGCTTGTGATTCAAATCTAAACCATTAATAATAGATAAGTTAAATTTGGAATCAATGATGTTAAGTTTCGTCTGTGATTCATAATTTAACTTCTAAAGAACACAATAGGTTATTTAAGGAAAGGTTTGACACTTGTACAAATTTTTTTTTTGTACAGTGGAACCGGTACATTTTCCTAGGATTAACCAACAGGGATATTATCAACCTAGATTATTGGGACACAGTTTGATTCTATAATCAATAACACACCATATAAATAATATTATTTCCCAACTTATCGGGCCTATTGATTTATCGAACTAAATCACACCCTTTGATAAATTAAATAAATAAATATTAAGTATACGTGTAGGTCTTGTTCTTTTAAAGAGTCAGTATAAAAAGAAACTAACTCAAATGGTCCTGCTCAATACACTCATAGTGTACTGGTGTAATTTATTAGTCAAGATAAACTGATACCTAATTACACTACAACCACTCCAATGGTTTGTCCTATTCCATCTTGGTTGTGAGCAACTTGATAGATTAATTAAGTGCGATAGAGGGGGAGGTGAATATTACGCTCTTCAAAAACTTTTTCTTTTTCTTTTTGGAAAACAGAGTTATGCAGCGGAAAGTAAAGAGAGAGACAAGTTTGTTTACTTCGTTCGGAGCCTCGGTTGACTCCTACTCGAAGGCTTGCGATCCTTGATCGCACTGATGGGCATATCACTATAATATTTCTTTCCGAGATCCTCGAAAAGAAGCAGATCGTACCGATACAAAGATATAAGATAGTAACAACCCTACTATCTTATATGAAAATGTAATACAAATAAAATGTACCGATAGTAGTAAGTAAAGGTTGAAGCTTGGTCGGTTCTTCCAGATGAAGTAGCTTGAAGAGACGCAGAAGACGTGCAGTACAGTCAGCTTGAAGAAATTAACTTTGAGATGATCAGAAAATTATATTTTTGCCTCAGACCTCGAGCCCCTTTTTATAAGTACCTTTGAGGTTCGGTCGACCGATCCCTCTGTTCGGTCGACCGAACTAGCTCCCTTCCTTCTTGGCTGGAGTCTGATGCTGGCTCGATCTCTAGCATTAATTAATCATAAAGGGTTGTGACCAAGTCAATTTTCACTTGAATAGACAACATGAGAACGTGAGATGATATGAGACAGAAGTATCCTCAATTGTTGATAAGTTCGATGACAAACTTTTTATCGGTCGATGGGATCTTGTAATACCATAAATTTCCTCTATGTCAAAAGAGCAAAAATAAATAGGAGACAATGAAATAAATAAAAAAAGATTTATAAATAGCCTTGGGCTAGAATTGAACCCAAGACCTTTTATTTAAGATTTGTTGAAGTTGCCATTAGGGTGGTGGTAAAGCATCACATTGGGAATAGGAAACAATTGATTATAAGTAGATTTTTTTTGTGAAAAGATGCTTCAACTTCCACCTAATATAAAAGGGAAAAGAAGAGATGAAAACCTAGCTTTTCATCTTCCTCTTCTCCTCTCTAGCTGAAATCTCTCCTTTCTCCTTTCAAGTTTCGGCCAAGAAACCTAGGGCTTCATGTCTTTAAGCTTTTCAAGGGAAAAATCTAAGGGGAGGGTCTCTCCCTGTAACACCCATAGGATCCCTAGCAATTTTATGAATTATTTTCCCATGATTAAAATAGGCTTTATGTAGATTTTTCAAAAATATAAAGGGAATAGAACCAAAAAGAGGCATAATCAAGGTTTGAACCTTGGACCTCTTGTTAGATGCATGTATGTGATAACCAGTAGCCCCAAGCAGGGGTGTGCTGTTAGGAAGAGAAGGAACATTGTAGTTAAAGGTAAGGAAAGGCTTCCTTCACTTAGAAGGAAAAGTTGAGTTGCCTTCTTCCTCCCTAATGAAAAGATGAATTTGCCTTCTTCCTTCATTTAGCATAAATAAGAGAAAGGGAAAGAGAACTCCATTTTTTCTTCTCTCTTCTTCCTCCTCCTTCTCTCCACCGAAAACCTAAGCCCTCACCTTCACCATTGACGAAACCAAGCCAAAGGATTTCTCCTAGGGAAACTTCACAAAAGCAAGGGTACTTTCATTAGTAAACCAAGCGAAAGGATGTAAGTATCTCCCTCACCTGCAGTGCAAGTAGTTCTGTGTGTTTCATGTGTTGATAATGTTCTAAAAGCTAGGATTAGGTTATTATATGTTTCGGCCAAGAAGGGATAAAAGCTTTAGAGGAAGTTTAAGACCTCAACTATGCTTATTTATTAGTCCTCATGATATGTAGACCATTATATGATATTAGTATAAATTTTTCATGCTTCATGTTGCTTAGAAATTTCATGCCATACTCTTAGGGTTTCGGCCAAAGAAGGATAAAGGGATTAGAGACAATTTAAGACCTCAACTATGCTTGTTTATTAGTCCTCATGATATGTAGACCATTATATGATGTTAGTATAAATTTTTCATGGTTCATGTTGCTTAGAAATTTCATGCCATACTCTTAGGGTTTTGGCCAAAAAAGGATAAAGGGATTAGAGACAATTTAAGACCTCAACTATGCTTGTTTACTAGTCCTCATGATATGTAGACCATCATATGATATTACTATAAATTTTTCATGCTTCATGTTGCTTAGAAATTTCATGCCATACTCCTAGGGTTTCGTCCAAAGAAGGATAAGAGGATTAGAGACAATTTAAGACCCCAACTATGCTTGTTTATTAGTCCTCATGATATGTAGATCATTATATGATGTTAGTATAAATTTTTCATGCTTCATGTTGCTTAGAAATTTTATGCCATACTCTTAGGGTTTCGGCCAAAGAAGGATAAAGGGATTAGAGACAATTTAAGACCTCAACTATACTTGTTTATTAGTCCTCATGATATGTAGACCATTATATGTTGTTAATTTAAGTTTTCATGCTACATGTTGTATTCAAAAGTTTAGAACCCTACCTTTAGGTTTCGGCCAAGATAGGAATATAAGGCTTAGAGCAAAGTTTTAAAACCCAATCATGCTTGTTTATGCTTCTTCATGATGTATAATCTCTTATATGATGTGAGTTTGGGTTTTCATGCTACATGTTGTATCCAAAAGTTTAGAACCCTATCTTTAGGTTTCGGCCAAGATGAAATATAAGGCTTAGAGCAAAGTTTGAAATCTAACCATGCTTGTTTATGCTTCTTCATGATGTATGATCTCTTATATGTTATAGTCTAAGTGTTCATGCTTCTTGTTGTATTAAAAGGTTAAGAACCTTACCCTTAGGGTTTGGCCAAGATTGAATGAAAGGTTTAGGGAAAAGTTTTAAAACCTAACTATGCTTGTTATGTTTCCTCATGATGTATGATTCTTGATATATGGTTAGTTTAAGTTTCCATGCTTCATGTTGGGTTAAAAACCTAGAATCCTACCTCTAGGTTTCGGCTAAGTTATGATTTAGGTTTTGTAGGAAGATCAAAACCCTAACCATGCATGATAATGACTTCTTATGATGTAATATGAATTTAATGTCACCATGTTATATGTTATGTACACTTGTGCCATCATGTTATGTTTCCCTAGGATATGCTAAATGTTATGTGCACTTATGCCATCATGTATGTTTTCTCTAGGAAATGCTATATGTTATGTGCACTTTATGTCATTATGTTATGCAAGACTTATGTATGATGAAAAGCCTAATAGTTGCTTCCCTTAAGTTGGGACTAAGAGCACTCTTCATGATATGACAAGAATATGATATGCCATGATATGACAAGAACATGATATGCTATGATATGATATGAAACATGATATGTTATTTTACTTTGTATGGCTTGTACCGGGGATGAGATCCTAAGTTGCCCCTAGGTTGATGGTCAAAGAAACGGGCCTAGTAAGGGATGGGCTCCTAAGTACCCCTAGGTCGAAGGTCAAGGAAACGGGCCTAGTTCCTAATAGGTTCGGGATTAGCTTGTTAGCTAGAGACCTAGAGCCAATCATTTGATGATTGTATTTAGGACTTATTGTATCATATTCTATATAAATAAAGGCATTTGGATTTTGGTTATTATACTTACTTGTATTGGTGCCAAATAAACTAAGTATAATAATGTCCTTGAGTAGATGGTTCTCACCTATATCAATCGGTTAGCTGAACCGATAGTGAGATGATATAGGGAACACTACTCTTAGTCATTCCTAGTCGAGTATTAACATTCAGGGACAATGTTAATGCAATAAGACTAGCATGTAGGTCAACTCGATGACTTGATCTCACAAGTCATGGATATAGAGATATCAAGTTGACACATGGGTATACATTAGAGAATGTATACTGAATGACTCGCCATGAGAAAATATCATGGATCGTTATATGAGTGTCATATACTTTTTCATGTGGCTATTAGTATGACTACTAGTCCTTAGACCTGAAGTCACCATAGATCCCTACATAAGGAGTTATGTACTTTGGTTTCGTCAAACGTCACCTGTAACTGGGTGGACTATAAAGGCGATTACTGGGTATATAACAAATTATGCAGAGGGATGTGAGTGATGTAGATGGGATCTATCCCTCCTATATGACGGGAGAGACATCGGTATTCTTGATAGAGTGAGACCACGAAGTGCATGACCATGCCCAAATGAGTCAATATAGGATATTGAGCTCATTTGATTTAGTGAGTCTACTTGGAGTTCAAGATTTAGATTGGTTAGAGGATGACATGGTCTATGCCTCACATTGACCAATCTAGATGTCTAGGATAGAAGGACACTTGTCATATTTTGTGAGGATTCACAATTAGTAGTCACAAGGTGATGTCGGATCTCGACATTCTTGTAACTTGGATAGTAATGATGTGTTGCTAGATACCACTCATTACTTATGCTCCTAAATGGGTTTAGGGTATTGCCAACGTTACAAGAACCTATAGGGTCACACACTAAGGACAATTAGATGGAGATTAGGTTCATATGATGAACCAAGAGGATTAGATTCATTTGATGAATCAAATTGGATTAAGAGTAATCCTAATTGGGCTAACTTGAGTTGGACTCAAGTGGATTCATGTATTCAATGAGTCTAATTTAGATTATGACTCATTAAATCAACTTAATTTAATGAATTAGATTCATTATATTAAGTTGGCTTGAATCAAATGGTTAGATTATATCAACCATGGAAGAGATTTGGTCAAGTTTGACTTGACTTGAGAGAAAGATTAAAAGTCAAGTTTGACTTGACTTTATGCCACCTCATTGGTGAGTTGGCATTGATGTGGACCAATGATGTTACTCCACATCATCATGGGTGCCACCTCATGGAAGTTACAAAGCCATTCTCTTTAATGGCTTCACATTAATTGCAATTAATGCAATTAATTTGGGGTTACACATGGAGAAGTGGCCGACCACATTTTTGAATGAAAGGGATTCATTTTTCATTCAAGTGGGATTATTACATCTTCTTCCTCTCAAGCTCTCCCTCTCCTCCTTCCTTGGCCGAACCACATAGGTGCTAGCACACCTTGGTTTTTGGTCACCACCACCTAGTGTGTTCGTGTGGATACGTGTAGAGAGTTGTCTACATTGACAACTTCGAGATCCGGCGTACCGAGGACGAGCGGGATACGCAAAAGGGCACGCAACAAGGGTAAAGAACTTCATCATGTAGATCTAGAAGTTTTGTAACTCGTACTCGTATGTTTTAGAATTTTTCTTCGCACGAGATCCGTTGGCTAGGGTGATTCGGGGTTTCCGCGACGCGAAAAAGCGATTTTCGCGGCCCGAAAAACCCAACAGTGGTATCAGAGTCACGTGCGAAGCTTGTACGAGTTTAATTTGATTTTTTTGAAAAATTAAATCTTCTGTACATTTCTGTAAATTTATGATTTTTATAGTTTTTAAGAGTAATATTTCTCGTAGATGCGAAGCACAAGTGTTTATACACTTGGAGGATTCGACTACCGAGAAGTTTTTCCCAAAACGGCATCGTTTCGATCCAAATCTTTTTGGGACAGCGGGATAAGGTGCTCTTGGATCGCTTAGGAGCAACTTGCGATGGTTAGATCGCGGGTAGGGGTACTGCCCCTAACCCCGCAAGGGGATTTGCTCTGCGATTGCGCCCGAAATCGCTAATCGGGACCGCCGGGAAAAATTTACTCATAAAATCTGTAAAATTATGAAAAATTACAGAAAAATTATAGAAATATATAATTTTGAATTATATATTAATTTTTTGATAGTCATGGCCCAAAGACCCAATTCGATTGGACAATTGTGTTGTAATTCATAATATGGCCTGCGTGCCGTTATGTGATGTGCGTGCTTGTATTTTATTTTTATTTTATTTTTCATGACCTGCGCGTCGTACCTTTCTTTTATTCTAGTTGTAAATTAGATTTAGACTCGAATGTAACTCGAGTTTCAAAATTGTAATGTACAAAAAAATTGGAGTTCTGGAAGGTCCACTCGAGACGGAGTTACGAGGAAGGCGCGAGCAACACAAAGTGGTCAAAAGGAAGGCGCTTGAGAAGTTGACCTTAGGTTGACCATCCGGTCTTCTCATTGGCTTGAGAAGATCGTAGTAGGGCCATGACTAATCACAAAACTTAGTTAATTACTTATGTATATGATGCATGTTTAATTAAGTAATTAATTAGTGCCTAGCGATTAAGATTAGATCTAAATCGTGCACAAGATGCACCCTTACGATTAGATTAGATCTACATGGTGTACAAGATGCACTCTATTGATTAGATTAGATCTATTTCGTGTATATGATACAACATCATTTAGATTAGATCTAAATCACGACAACTCAAAATGCCTACCATGCCGTGATACCTACCACTACCTCGATCGCATGATGTTGTTGAATCTGCCAAAGCAGAGCAACACATACTATCTTGGTAGGGTACAGAGGGACAATCTTGGTCCCGCCTATCAACGCATGGGCGAGTACAAACTCAATTAGATTGAGTATTCCTAGTTTACTCGGTTGGATCGAGTACAACTATAGGCATTCTTCCAATGGTTGGAAAGGTAGGACAAAATAACTTTTATATTAATTCTCGGGCGTATTAGCCAAAGCTAACTCGAGTTTTAATATAAATGCGGATTTCATCCTATAAACAAGAGTTGCATAGAGATGTAATTGGTAATCGTTATCTACCGATCATACTAAGTCTTGGGCGTATTAGCCAAAGCTAACTCAAGGGTTAGTATGATGTGGATCTTGTCCCACATGAATTATAGAATTCAGTGGGAGCATCATTTAGTTAAAGGCCTAATTAAATGATTAAGAATATGATATTTATTTATACTTTTATTCTGTTGTAGATAACCATGACGTCAAATACGAACACCTTCTCCCTGCGATCTGTCCTTGAGAAGGACAAGCTCAACGGAGCAAACTTCCTGGACTGGTATAGGATCCTAAGAATAGTTCTCACTCAGGAACGTAAACTGTACGTTCTGGAGCAGCCCATTCCGGAGGCTCCTCCTGCCACTGCCCCGCGAACTGACCGAGATGCTTTCAAGAAGCATCAAGATGACGCATTAGATGTGTCCTGTCTAATGCTCGCGACCATGAACTCTGAGCTTCAGAAGCAACATGAGTTAATGGGTGCTTACGATATGGTTGAACATCTTCGTCAACTATATCAAGGACAAGCGAGGCATGAGAGATTTGAGATCTCAAGGGCACTGTTTCAGTGCAAGATGTCAGACGGGGCTCCTGTAGGCCCATATGTACTCAAAATGATTGGGTACATAGAGAACCTACAAAGGTTGGGGTTCCCACTTGGCCAAGAGCTGGCCACTGACCTGATCTTGCAATCCTTGCCGGATAGCTACAGTCAATTCGTTCTAAACTACAATATGAACAAGATTGACAAGCCACTGCCCGAGCTGCTTAGCATGTTAAGAACTGCTGAGCTAAACCTTAAGAAGGCTAAGCCCAACACTGTTCTGATGGTTCAGAAACATAAGGGCAAGGGCAAGCCCAAAGGCAAGGGAAAGTCCCAAGCCAAGGGCAAAGGCAAGGCACTGAAGCCTAAAGGAGGGGTCGCCAAGGATGCTACCTGCTTCCACTGCGGTCAGACCGGGCACTGGAAGAGGAACTGCAAGGTATACTTGGAGGATCTTAAGAAGAAACGAAGTGAGACTTCCACTTCAGGTATATATGTTATAGAAGTCAATCTATCTATTTCTACATCATGGGTATTAGATACTGGATGTGCTTCTCACATTTGTACTGATGTGCAGGCGCTGAGAAATAGCAGGGCATTGACAAAGGGCGAGGTGGACCTACGAGTAGGCAATGGAGCACGGGTTGCTGCTGTTGCTGTAGGGACTTACTTTCTATCTCTGCCCTCTGGGCTTGTACTAGAGTTAGTCGTTTTTGTTATGTGCTTGCATTAACTAAGAACATTATATCAGTTTCTTGTTTGGACAAGAAAGGTTTCTCGTTTACTATAAAGAACAAATGTTGTTCCGTCTATTTAAACGATATATTCTATTGTAGTGCACCTCTGATAAACGGACTCTATATTCTAGACCTTGAGAGCTCTATCTATAACATAAATACCAAGAGGTTCAAGTCAAATGACATGAACCAAACCTACCTCTGGCACTGTCGCTTAGGTCATATAAATGACAAGCGTTTATCCCAGCTCCATAAGGATGGTATGCTGGACTCATTTGATTTTGAATCATATGAGGTATGCGAGTCATGCCTACCAGGCAAGATGACCAAGACTCCCTTTAGTGAGCACAGCGAGAGAGCAACTGATTTGTTAGAACTCATACATAGTGATGTATGTGGCCCATTCAATGTTGCTGCTAGAGGCGGTTGCAGGTACTTCATCACATTTACTGATGATTTCAGTAGATATGGTTATGTGTACTTGATGACACATAAGTCTGAATCCTTTGAAAAGTTCAAAGAATTCAAGAATGAAGTACAGAACCAGCTTGGCAAGAGTATTAAGATACTTCAATCCGATCGAGGTGGACAATACCTTAGCCATGAGTTCCGTGACTATCTAGCTGAGTGTGGGATTCTATCCCAACTCACTCCTCCTGGAACACCACAGTGGAATGGTGTATCCGAAAGGAGGAATCATACCCTATTAGATATAGTACGATTGATGATGAGTCACACAGATCTTCCGACATACCTTTGGGGCTATGCTCTAGACACGGCAGCTTTTATACTCAACCGAGTTCCATCCAAGGTCGTGATAAAGACACCATATAGGATATGGACTGGGAGAGATGCCCAGGTGTCTTTCATGAGGATTTGGGGTTGTGAGGCTTATGTACGACGTCAAGTCTCAGACAAATTAGGACCCAAATCCAACAAGTGTTATTTCATTGGATATCCCAAGGAAACTAAGGGATATTACTTCTACATTCCCAGTCAGCACAAGGTAGTTGTGGCAAAGACTGGGGTCTTTCTAGAAAGGGACTTTGTTTCTTGAAAGACTAGTGGGAGCGCGTTCGATCTTGAAGAAGTTCAAGATGCGAACAATAGCACTGATGCCTCGATGGAAATTGAACTGGAACCACAAAGTGTTGTGGATGATGTTGTTCCACAAGGAGTTGAGGAACAACAACCAGTTCAAGTAGACATACCTCTTCGCAGTCCGATAGGGTTACGTCGTCGCTGAGAGATACTCATTTCTCTTGTCGACCATGATGACATTGTGCTCATAGAGGATGAGCCTACCACCTATCGGAGTGATGAGACCAGATTCCGAGAAATGGCTAGAGGCCATGAGATCGAATGGAATCCATGTACACCAACCAAGTATGGACTTTGGTTGATCCACCGAAGGAAAACCCATTGGGTGCAAGTGGGTCTTTAAGAGAAAGACGATGGATGGACTTATCTATAAGGGTCGCTTGGTAGCTAAAGGTTTCAAGCGATTCATGGTATTGACTATGATGAAACCTTTTCTCGATGAGCGATGTTTAAGTCCATTCGGATCATGCTTGCTATTGAGCCTACCATGACTATGAGATATGGCGGATGGATGTTAAAACTGCGTTTCTGAATGGAAACCTACTCGAGGATGTGTACATGACACAACATGAGGGTTTTGTAGATCCACGGCATAATAGCGTATACAAGCTGCATAGGTCCATTTATGGACTAAAGCAAGCTTCTGATGGAATCTTCGATTCGATGATGCAATCAAAGCAGTTTGGTTTCATCAAGAGCGAAGATGAACCTTGTGTCTACAAGAAGGTTGTAGGGACATAGTTGTCTTCCTCATATTGTATGTGGATGACATCTGCTTCATTGGAAGGACATCCCTATGCTTGAGTCAAGACCCGGCTAGGGAGTTGGTTCTCAATGAAGGACTTAGGTGAGGCTCCCGTATTCAGGGATACGGATCTATAGAGATAGATCTAAGAGATTGCTGGGCCTAAGTCGAGTACATACATTGACAAGGTACTCACGGCGGTTTCCATGCGGAACTCCAAGAAGGGAATTGCCGATGTCACATGGCGTGAGTCTTCGAAGACTCAAGGTCCCTCTTCTAGAGAGGAGAGACCGCATGGATCGGATCCCTTATGCTTCAGCCATAGGATTGATCATGTGCGCCATGCTATGTACTCGACCGATGTCTTGTATGCTTTGAGCATGACGAGCAGATACGGTCAGATCCAGGTGAAAGTCACTGGATAGAGGTCAAGAATATTCTTAAGTACTTAAGAAGGACTAAAGAATATTTCTTGATATATGAACAATGATGAGCTAGGCTGTAAAGGGTTACGGTGATGCTAGCTTCGCATCCACCAAGATGATTATTGATCACATGGGGTTCGTATTTTGCATTAAGGGTGGTCATCAATTTCGAAGAGTTGCCAGGATCTGAGTGGTGATTCTACAATGAAGTCAGTACATTTGCTGCATCGGAGGCAAAGGAGGCGATTTGGATCCGCAAGTTCATCAGAACTTGGGGTGGTTCCTAGCATTGCTGACCCCATTGAGCTCTATTGTGACAACAATGGAGCTATAGCACAGGCGAAGGAACCTCACTCACACCAGCGGACCAAACACATACTACGGCGCTTCCATCTCATTCGAGAGATCATCGAGAGAGGAGATGTGAAGATTTACAGAGTACCTACAGAGGCTAACATCGCAGATCCCTTGACCAAGGCTTTGGCACAGAAGAAGCATGATGGTCACACTAGGTCATTTGGGCTTAGAGCCTACACTGATTGGCACTAGTGCTAGTGGGAGATTGTTAGCTAGAGCCCTAGAGCCAATCATTTGATGATTGTATTTTGGACTTATTGTATCATATTCTATATAAATAAAGGTATTTGGATTTTGGTTATTATACTTACTTGTATTGGTGCCAAATAAACTAAGTATAATAATGTCCTTTAGTAGATGGTTCTTACCTATATCAATCGGTTAGTTAAACCGATAGTGAGATGATATAGGCAACACTACTCTTAATCATTCCTAGTCGAGTATTAACATTCAGGGACAATGTTAATGTAATAAGACTAGCATGTAGGTCAACTCGATGACTTGATCTCACAAGTCATGGATATAGAGATATCAAGTTGACACATGGGTATGCATTAGAGAATGTATACTGAATGACCCGCCATGAGAAAGTATCATGGATCGTTATATGAGTATCATATACTTTCTCATGTGGCTATTAGTATGACTACTAGTCCTTAGACCTGAAGTCACCATAGATCCCTACATAAGGAGTTATGTACTTTGGTTTCGTCAAACGTCACCCGTTACTGGGTGGACTATAAAGGTGATTACTGGGTATATAAAAAATTATGCAGAGGGATGTGAGTGATGTAGATGTGATCTATCCCTCCTATATGACGGGAGAGACATCGGTATTCTTGATAGAGTGAGACCACGAAGTGCATGGCCATGCCCAAATGAGTCAATATAGGATATTGAGCTCATTTGATTTAGTGAGTCTACTTGGAGTTCAAGATTTAGATTGGTCAGAGGATGACATGGTCTATGCCTCACATTGACCAATCTAGATGTCTAGGATAGAAGGACACTTGTCATATTTTGTGAGGAGTCACAATTAGTAGTCACAAGGTGAAGTCGGATCTCGACATTCTTGTAACTTGGGTAGTAATGATGTGTTGCTAGATACCGGTCATTACTTATGCTCCTAAATGGGTTTAGGGCATTGCCAACGTTACAAGAACCTATAGGGTCACACACTAAGGACAATTAGATGGAGATTAGGTTCATATGATGAACCAAGAGGATTAGATTCATTTGATGAATCAAATTGGATTAAGAGTAATCCTAATTGGGCTAACTTGAATTGGACTCAAGTTGATTCATGTATTCAATGAGTCTAATTTAGATTATGACTCATTAAATCAACTTAATTTAATGAATTAGATTCATTATATTAAGTTGGCTTGAATCAAATGGTTAGATTAGATCAGCCATGAACGAGATTTGGTCAAGTTTGACTTGACTTGAGAGAAAGATTAAAAGTCAAGTTTGACATGACTTTATGCCACCTCATTGGTGAGTTGGCATTGATGTGGACCAATGATGTTACTCCACATCATCATGGGTGCCACCTCATGAAAGTTACAAAGCCATTCTCTTTAATGGCTTCACATTAATTGTAATTAATGCAATTAATTTGGGGTTACACATGGAGAAGTGGCCGGCCACATTTTTGAATGAAAGGGATTCATTTTTCATTCAAGTGGGATTATTACATCTTCTTCCTCTCAAGCTCTCCCTCTCCTCCTTCCTTGGCCGAACCACATAGGTGCTAGCACACCTTGGTTTTTGGTCACCTCCACCTAGTGTGTTCGTGTGGATACGTGTAGAGAGTTGTCTACATTGACAACTTCGAGATCCGGCGTACCGAGGACGAGCGGGATACGCAAAAGGGCATGCAACAAGGGTAAAGATCTTCATCATGTAGATCTAGAAGTTTTGTAACTTGTACTCGTATGTTTTAGAATTTTTCTTCGCACGAGATCCGTTGGCTAGGGTGATTCGGGGTTTCCGCGATGCGAAAAAGCGGTTTTCGCGGCCCGAAAAACCCAACAAGCTACCTCAGATCTATTTAGGATGCGCGCAAATTCATGTATGTGGTACAAAGCCGGGCCCTCATGATGAGATTATGTTTAAGTATTTATATGATATATATGTTTTCAAAGGACATTTTGCATATACTCATTTCATGATACATGTTTTCAAAGGACATCTTGCATATGTCTATTCATGCTAAATGTTTCTTTATGTTTTAGTAAGATGTTTCTTTTTGAAAATATGTCTATGATACTTAGATGATCATGCTACTACTTATGTATAAGTTTCTCACATGTTATGTTATGATTTACTTACATGAGTATGACTCTACTTTATGTTAGCATGCAAATTTATATCTAGATGTTGGTTAAATGAACATGTCACCACTTTATGTTTAGATGCATGATTTATGTTTTGTGAGTAGGAAAGAATCTTACTAAGCCTATGTGCTTATAGTTTTATGTTTTCCTTGTACTGCAGAAAAGGGTAAGGAATGACTACACTAAGAGGAGCAGCAGGAAGGGCGAAAGATGTGTGTGGCAGTGGCATGGTGGAATAGATCCATTTGTGTCTCAAAACTTATATATATCTAAGTTGTGCATGTGAAACATGTTTTGACTTTATGCTTATGCTTTTGATAATAGCATGTGCTCGTATGGATAGTTATGCACTTATGTTCTTCTTGTTCATGTTAATATGCTTATGATATCATGAATCATGTCTTAAATGGTTGATATTAAATCAAGTTATATGCATGAATACAAGGATGTTCACATGTTATGTTAAAGGATTAGCTTGTTAGCATGTTTATTATGTGATATGATTATATTGTTCACATATCATGTTTAGTGAATATGCATATGATCAAATTGAATATTTAAACCTCGCTTCCGCTGCCATGATTTTCATATGCATATATATGTGTGTATGTATGATTCAAGTAAGTAACCCCGTCCCTCCCTTAGGGTAGTAGAAGGGGCAGGTGTTACACTCCCAAGGATGTAGAACGTGCAGGAAGGTGTCTTGGGAATTAGGGAAGGCAAGAGAAGATTGTCTTCCCAACATCTTATACTAGTAAGATTTAGCGAAAGGATGTAAGTACTTCTCACCTACGGTATAAGTTGCTTCGTCGATGTATGTTGTCGTATGTATCTATGCAAGTTAAAAGAAGATTCATGCCATGATATGTTTTATATATGTTAAAGGAGATAGATGTTATGATTGTAAGATGCTCTCTAAAGTTTGGGATTAAGAGCATGTTTAGAGTATTTGATTTGCTTCCCATTAAGTTTTGGGACTAAGAAGCATAATCAAGTGCCCCAAGGTGCTTCCCTATAAGTGTGAGAGATTAAGTGTACACAAGGTGTTTGTTGAAATGACAAGTTAGTGCAAGTATAAGAAAGAAGTATTAAAAAGAAAGTATTTTACTTTAAGATGACATGTACTGGACACAAGGCCCATGGGTGGGCTTCTAGATCGCCCCTCGGCCCCTAGATCACCTAGTAGTACCTTAATAAGTTCGGGATTAGCTAACTCAGACTTTATTAAGGACGCGCGCAAAGTGATACAATGCCGGGCCCAAAGCAAGTAATTATTATTTTCACTAGTATGCAAGATAAAATTTTCAAAGCTCATTGATTTGTTAAAGTGAAAACATTATTAAGTTGAGAACTAGAGTTAGAGAGTGCAGGGTTTGATCTATATAGCATAGCAAGTTTTATGTTTTCATTGCATGGGTTTAAGTGGATATTTTGCATGATAAACTGATTTTAAAATGCATGTCATATATGTTAGTTAGAGCCCTAGAGCCAATCATTTGATGATTGTATTAAGGACTTGTTGTATCATATTCTATATAAATAAAGGCATTTGGTTTTTGGTTATTATACTTACTTGTATTGGTGCGAAATAAACTAAGTATAATAACGTCCTTGAGTAGAAGGTTCTTACCTATATCAATCGGTTAGCTGAACCGATAGTGAGATGATATAGGGAACACTACTCTTAATCATTCCTAGTCGAGTATTAACATTCAGGGACAATGTTAATGCAATAAGACTAGCATGTAGGTCAACTTGATGACTTGATCTCACAAGTCATGGATATAGAGATATCAAGTTGACACATGGGTATACATTAGAGAATGTATACTAAATGACCCGCCATGAGAAAGTATCATGGATCGTTATATGAGTGTCATATACTTTCTCATGTGGCTATTAGTATGACTACTAGTCCTTAGACCTGAAGTCACCATGGATCCCTACATAAGGAGTTATGTACTTTGGTTTCGTCAAACGTCACCCGTAACTGGGTGGACTATAAAGGCGATTATTGGGTATGTAACGAATTATGCAGAGGGATGTGAGTGATGTAGATGGGATCTATCCCTCCTATATGATGGGAGAGACATCGGTATTCTTGATAGAGTGAGACCACGAAGTGCATGGTCATGCCCAAATGAGTCAATATGAGATATTGAGCTCATTTGTTTTAGTGAGTCTACTTGGAGTTCAAGATTTAGATTGATCAGAGGATGACACGGTCTATGCCTCACATTGATCAATCTAGATGTCTAGGATAGAATGACACTTGTCATATTTTGTGAGGAGTTACAATTAGTAGTCACAAGGTGATGTTGGATCTCAACATTCTTGTAACTTGGGTAGTAATGATGTGTTGCTAGATACCGCTCATTACTTATGCTCCTAAATGGGTTTAGGGCATTTCCAACGTTACAAGAACCTATAGGGTCACACACTAAGGACAATTAGATGGAGATTAGGTTCATATGATGAACCAAGAGGATTAGATTCATTTGATGAATCAAATTGGATTAAGAGTAATCCTAATTGGGCTAATTGAGTTGGACTCAAGTTGATTCATGTGTTCAATGAGTCTAATTTAGATTATGACTCATTGAATCAATTTAATTAAATGAATTAGATTCATTATATTAAATTGGCTTGAATTAAATGGTTGGATTAGATCAACCATGAGAGAGATTAAGTCAAGTTTGACTTGACTTGAGAGGAAGAGGAAAAGTCAAGTTTGACTTTACTTTTTGCCACATCATAAGTGAGTTGGCAAGATGTGAGCCAATGATGATGCTCCACATCATCATGATTAATTAAGTGAGATGCCACCTCATGGAGGTTACAATTCTTCACTTTAATGGCTACACATTAATTGCACTTAATGCAAAATGGGAGTTACATTCTTTTGATTGTGGCCGACCACTATGGTGTGGTGTGGAATGAATTTTTCATTCATGTGTGCATTCACTCTCTCTTCTTCCTCTCAAGCTCTCCCTCTCCCTCTTCTCCTCTCTTGCCGTGACCTATCAAGGTGCTAGCACACCTTCGTTAGGTCTTCTCCACCTAATTAGTTCGTGTGGATACTTCTAGAGGAGTATCTATTTTGATACTCTTGAGATCCGGCACCGTTTGGACGAGCGGGAACGCGAAGGGCTTCGCTTCAAAGGTATAACCCTTTTTCATGTAGATCTAGGAGTAGATCTCGGTAGAAACTCGTATTCATAGTTTTTCGAAATTTTTCTTTGCACGGATCCGTTGGCTTTGGGGATTTCGGGGTTTCCGCAACGTGAAAACGTGGTTTTCACGGCCCGAAAAACCCAACAATATACATATTTCTGAGTTATGTATTTTAGCATAAATGATTATTAAGTGCATGTTTTGGTTTCCACAAGCAGTTTGAAAAACATCTACTTTTTGAATGCATTATTTTGTGAGTAGATGGTACTTACTAAGTATTTTCTTATAGATTACTTTTCCTTATACTGCAGATACAGGTAAAGGAAAGCACGAGTAAGGAGGGGTAGAAGGAGCAATGTTTGTTGGTGTGTGTGATGGAACAGTGGGAAGTGATCTTGGAACTTGCTAGTGCATGAAATATGTTAGATTTTAGTACTGATGGACCTATAGCCTTATCCCACTTAGTATAAAAATGCTATTAAGAGTTGTGTATGATGAAATTGACAGTTTGTTAGTAATTAGCATGTCAAAGACTCTTCCTAAAGAAATGGGAGAGAACGGTACGCCAAGAGGGAGTACAAAGGGGAGAACCAACCTCCTTTGTAGTGTTGTGTGTGACCCCTGCACGACCCATGACACGGCTGTGTGGATTCACACGGCCATCACCTGCCCCCTCTCGGCCAGGGTGACATGGACGTGTGGATTCACACAGCCATCACCTACTCCCTCTCGGCCAAGGTGCTATGGCTGTGTGATTTCACACGGCCGTGCACCTCTTCCTGTCGGTCGTAGTGACACGGCCGTGTGGCTTCACACGGCTGTGCATCTCTTTTGGTGTCGGTCAAGGTGACACGGCCGTGTGAAGCACACGGTCGTGCTGTTGGTTAGTCCTAGGAAAACCGTAACGGCTCCACTGTACAAAAATTTTGTACAAGTGTCGTACCTTTCTTTAAATAACCTATTGTGTTCTTTAGAAGTTAAATTAGGAATCGCAGACGGAACTTAACATCATTGATTCCAAATTTAACTTATATGTTCTTAATGGTTTAGATTTGAATCGCAAGCGGAACTTAACACTATTGATTCAAATCCACCTATGTTATTAATTTAATTAAATATTAATTTCCAAAATTGACTTCCATGACTGCATGGCGAGGCACATGACCTTCTTAGATATGTGAGCAACCACCACCACCTAGACAAAGCCTTTTAAGGAAAGCTAATATTTAATTTCCTTAAATAACTCTAGGTTAACCAAAAAGAACAATCGAATCACAAATTCAAAAACAAAGAAAACACAAACTCGAAAAATAAATCTAAAAAACTAGATCTAATGCCTCTTGTGTTTGCAATTCATACAAAAGAAATACAACTAGTATGATGCGGAAATTAATTACTAATTATACCTTCCTTTGTATGCAACAACCTCTTGATCTTCTACTGTATTCCTCTTCTTATCCCAGACGTTGTGTGGGCAACGATCTACTGAGATGAGAACCACCCAAACCCTTCTTCTCCAAGCAAGTTTCGGCCACCACATAAATTCCAAGAGATGTGAGGTTCGGCCACCACCACCAAGCTCCAAGGGATGCTAGAAACGAAGCCTTCTTTCTCTCCTTCTTCTCCTAGCTAGAACCGGTCACCATGGACTTCCCTTATGTTGATGCCGCCGGCCACAAAGGAGGAAGAGAAAAGAAGGAGAAGAGGAGACCCTAGGGCCGACCACACCAAGGAGGAAAAGAGAGGAAGAAAAGAATAGAGTCGTTAGCCATGAAGGCACCTCTACCTCATCTTTTATATTCCTTGGTCTTGGCAAATAAGGAAATTTAATTAAAAACTTTCTTAATTCTTTTGCCATGAAAAGGAAAAATTTATTTAATTAAAAACAATTTTCCTTTTCATTATTACATGGTCAGCCACTTATTTCCCCAAAACAAGGAGAGTTTTAATTAAAACAAAAATTAATACTTCCTAATTTGTTTCCGGAAATTTATAAAAAAATTTCTCCAATAATTTTTCCCTTCATGGTGGGTTATAAAAAGGAAATTTTATAAATTAAAATCTTTCTTTTAAACATGTGGATAATTTCCAAAAAGGAAAGTTATCTCTAAAAATTAAAATATCTTTTCAATCTACAAATAAGGAAAGATATCAAATCTTTTCTTAATCTTTTGTAAAAACTAATAAAAGAGAATATTTAATTTTTAAAACTCTTTTTTAAATTAGATCATGGTTAAAAATGAAAGTTTTCTCAAAATTAAAATCTCCTTTCAATCTACAAATAAGGAAAGATTTCAAATCTTTTCTTAATCTTTTGTAGAAAGCTATAAAAGGAAAGATTTAAATTTTAAACTGTCTTTTAAAACCATGATATCCACATAAGAAATAATTTTAATAAAAATCCTTTTTAATATTCTAGTGGCCGACCACCTGAGCTTGGGACCCAAGCTTTGGCCGACCACCAACTTGGCTCATCCACTTGGTCTTGGCCGACCCTAGCTTGGGTTCCAAGCTAGCTTGGACGACCCTATTAGGATGGATAAGAAGGTGGGTATGTGGTGGGTATAAATCTCTATATACAAGAGGCTACGATAGGGACCGAGAGGAGGAATTGGTTTTGGTCTCCCTATGAAATTAAGCTTCCCGTGTTCGCCCCGAACACACAACTTAATTTCATCAATAATAATTCATACCACTAAAGAATTATTATTGAACTACCGCACCAATCCCAAATTACATTTTGGGCTCCTTCGTATTATGAGTGTGCTAGTCTCCCTGTGTTTAAGATGTCGGATGTCCACTAATTAAGTGAGTTACTGACAACTCATTTAATTAATATCTTAGTCCAAGAGTAGTACCACTCAACCTTATCGTCATGTCGGACTAAGTCCACCTGCAGGGTTTAACATGACAATCCTTATGAGCTCCTCTTGGGGACATTATCAACCTAGATCACTAGGACACAGTTTCCTTCTATAATCAACAACACACACTATAAGTGATATCATTTCCCAACTTATCGGGCTTATTGATTTATCGAATTAAATCTCACCCATTGATAAATTAAAGAAATAAATATCAAACATATGTGCTTTTTATTATATTAGGATTAAGAGCACACACTTCTATAATAATTGAGGTCTTTATTCCTTTATAAAGTCAGTATAAAAAGAAACGACCTATAATGGTCCTTCTCAATACACTCTAAGTGTACTAGTGTAATTATATAGTTAGGATAAACTAATATCTAATTACACTACGACCTTCCAATGGTTTGTTCCTTTCCATCTTGGTCGTGAGCTACTGTTTATAATTTATAAGGTGATGATAACATGATCTTCTGTGTGTGACACCAGACACCATGTTATCTACAATATAAATTAATTGAACAATCTACATTTATCATAAATGTAGACATTTGACTAATGTGATTCTTATTTTTAGATAAATGTTTATTCCAAAAGCTAGGCTTTTAGTATACATCCTAACAATCTCCTACTTATACTAAAAGACTAAGCTTCCATATCTGCTGCCATACATCTGATTCCCAACCCTTCAACATGCCCATCAAAAGCTCTTGCCTTAAGGGCCTTAGTGAAAGGATTTTCCAGGTTATCACTTGATGCAATCTAGGCGACAACAACTTCTTCTCGTTATACAATTTCTCGTATTGGTTGGTACTTGCGCTCTATTGTGTTTACTTGCCTTATGCACTTATGGTTTCTTCGAGTTTGCTACTGCACCAAATTATTTTGGGCAAACCAGAAATCATATCTAAGTTTATCTTGAAGTATCTGAGCCATACCGCTTTTATGGCTACCTCAGAGGCTGCCATATACTCAGCTTCTATGGTGGAGTCTGAAAAAGCACCTATGCTTATCACTCTTCCATAGTTATGACTTCACCTCTTAAATAAACACAAAACCCCGAGGTCGACTTACTATTGTCCCTATCCGATTGGATGTCAAAATTCATGCAACCCATAGGGACCAAATTATTCGCCTTGTAAGCTAGCATATAATATCTAGTGTCTCTAAGGTACTTCAATATATGCTTTACTGCAGTCCAATGTCTTTGTCCAGGGTTTCTTTGATATCTGCTAACTATGCCCTTGGCAAAACAGATTTATGATCTTGTGCATAGCATACATTAGGCTTCCAACAGCCAAAGCATAAGGAACTGCCTTCATTTCCTCTATCTCCTTTGATGTCTACAGAGACATCTCTTTAGATAAAGTTACTCCATGCTAAAAAGGTAAGAAACCTTTCTTGGAGTTTTGCATGCTTAAAACGAGCAAGGATTTTTTTGATATATGAAGCTTGGGATAAGTAAAATATTCTTTTCTTGCGATCCCTTATTACTTTGATCCCAAGAATATATACATTCTCCCAAGTCCTTCATATCGAATTGTTTGGACAACCATACCCTTACTTCTGACAACACTTTGATATTGTTTCCAACTACCAAAAATGTTATCTACGTATAGTACAAGAAATACCACCATGTTTCCATCACACTTTTTGTATACACAAGACTTATCCGGTTACTAAATAAATCCATAGGTCTGGATTACTTTGATAAATCGGATGTTCCAAGACCTTGAAGCTTTGCCTCAGTCCATAGACTGATTGAGCTTGCACACAAGATGCTCTTTGCACTTTGCAATGAACCCTTCTGGTTGCTTTATATGGATGCTTTCTTCAAGACTTCCATTAAGGAATGCTGTCTTGACATCCACTTGCCAAATAGATAAAAGAATCCGGATAAACTTAAGCATGGCTACTAGTGAAAAAGTTTCTTTTTTCATCAAGCCTTGCTTTGAAAGTTTCGCCCTTCCTGTCTATCCATCTTTTCCTATTGTAGACCTATTTTCACCCAATGTCTTTTACACCATCTGGTGGTTCTACAAGCTTCCAAATTTTATTAGAATACATATATTCTAATTTTGTATTCATTGCTCTTTGCCAAGATGCTACATCTTTATCTTGGAGTGCTTCATCATATGTCCGGGATCAGGCTCATGTTCATTTGGGATCAAGTCCAAAAACTCTCCCGAAACATGAATCTTTTAGGTTGCTTGACAACTCTCCCACTACAATGAGCCACTGTCTGTAATTGTGTATCATTTATGATACGTGTTGCAGTTTCTTGTGATATTTCATCTTGTACAGTTGGTACTAGATTAGACATGTCCTTTATTATTTCTTTAAGAACAAATTTACTTATGGGCTTGTGGTTTATTACATAGTCCTTTTCTAAAAATCGGTCATTGATGCTAACAATGACCTTCTGATTTTTAAGACTATAAACCTACTTTCGTTTCTCTAGGATAACCCATAAACAAGTGAATTCCTGTCCAACTTATCATTGTCTCTCTTCAGCATATGTGCTATTCAAAATAGGCTTACGCCTATTCAGCAATTCTATATGAGTAGAGAGTTCTGACTTGGAAGGTACTATGTTCACTTCCGTTTCCAGAGTATATCCTTAAAACGAATTTGGTAATTTTCTGAATAACTCATCATCAATCTACTCATTTCTATAAGAGTCCTATACCTTCTTTTTTCTACACCATTCCGTTGGGGTGTACCAGGTGCAGTTAGTTGGGATTGAGTCCCGTCTTTTGATAAGTGATTCCTAAACTCTCCTAAGAGGTTCTCACTACTATGATCTAACTGTAGTGTCTTGATACTTTTACCTTGACATTACTCCACATCAGCCTAGTACTCTTTGAACTAATAAAAGCACTTAGACTTGCGGTGCGTCAAGTAAATGTATCCTTATCTTGAATAGTCGTCTATAAAGAGACAAAATATTCGAAACAACCTCTTGCCTGGATAGTAAAAGGTCTATACAAATCAGAATGAACCAATTCCAACATATCTTTGGCTCCATGCCCCCTAGACTTAAAAGCTTCTTGGTTATTTTTCCTTCCAAATAAGACTCGCAGATTGGAAAGATTTCCACTACCAATGAACCCAAGAGTTCATTGGTTATTATCCTTTGAATCCTACTCAAGTTAATATAACCTAGCTTTAGATGCCAAAAATATAATTGGTTCATTTCTGAAGGTTGCTTTCTCTTATTAAAGTTAGAAGATGTATTATAATTTTCATTTATTGCATCGTGAGAGTTATTGGATTATAAATTGTCAACCAACGTACCAGAATAGATATCTTTCCTATTTTATTGATAACAAGTTTGTTATCAAAATAGATAGAATATCTATTATTCGATAGTTTAGAAACCAAAATCAAATTCTTTCTAAACTTGGTACGTAAAGATAATTTCTTAAAATCCATATTTTATTCCTCATGAGGATAAGATCTCCCCACCGCAATGTACTACACTGCATGGATGCCCATGAGACGACTTCCCATATAGTTATAGTTTCTTGGAACCTTGCAAGAATGATCAGACACGGCCTCACCCGAGATACTGTAACACCACTAATCATGTATTAACTAATGAATGAAATACAACTATTTTGTTCTTAGTTCTAAGAGGACCTACCTAAATGTCCAAGTCCTATTTCCAATCATTATAATTGGGTTCAATTCTATAGTATAACAACTAGGAATTGACAAACATTTTAAATCCTAAGAATCACAAAAATATTTGGTCAAGACCAACACCTCAAAATCCCATGAATTAGTGTGGATGTATAAAAATTCTAAAAGGAGATTTTATCCATTTTTATTATCTTGTACGACAAATAAAATTAATAGTTGGTCTTCTTGATCAAATATTTAGTCAAGACTCTAAATTTAAAATAATATTGATTCCTCAAACAATACTATTTAAATTTCTAACACCTAAAACACCATGAATTTTGCATGACAGTAGTGTGGACGATACAAAATCAACATTTGTAAGAGGAGGGTTTTACCCATTAACTATCTTGTCAACTATAACACATAAAATTATCTCAACACCATTAATTTTGTATGCGTTAGTGACATATACAAAATCAATCATTTGTAGGATTTTAAACGCATTAATTTTATTATCTTGTCACCTAGTTTTAACAAATTAATAGTTGGTCCCTTTGGTCACACAAGTAATAAGGATGACTTCGGAGGATACTATTAAATGTGTCTAAGTGTATACCATTGATACTTAGTCCATTAAATAGAATTGTGCCCTTCAGTGGAAGATCACACACATCCTAAATAATTTCCTATAACGATCCATAAAGGAAGTTTGATCTAGTGATCCGCAAACAAACCCATCCTTTGTGGAGGGAGGCACTCAGAGCCAACACGCAAGCTGTGCATGCATCTTACAAACCGAATGGAGACCGTGGGTTATATATACTAATCACTCTCCCATTTAGTTATTTATGGTGAGGAATTTTAACCTTTGCTAACATACATCATTTATACACACATCACAAATAAAAATAAATATGGAAATTATTTTTCCAACTATTATGGTTTTTTCTTTTCCTCACGTTTTCCATAACTCCTATTGCATCTTCGTAAATGTCGTCATCATCCATCTTGTCTTATTCACATGCGCTCCCAAAGTACTCGCCTCGCCGCAAGAATTCGACAAAAATAGAATTTTACTATGATCCTATATTCCACAAGGGAATGTACATGTAATCTAGATTGAAAATAAAATTCTAAAAACTTAGGGCTAATAGTCGACACAGAATAAATCATCATAATGCCCTTGACACGCAAGGGTCCAATCACACACAACATCTATAAGTCATAATAGTTAGAGTCTGAACCACACATCATACTATTATCCTACCTAAATTATATACATGCATTAACTTGAAAACCAAAACCCTAGCTGCTCGCTATTGTTGGTTAGTCCTAGAAAACTAACAACTCCACTTGCATAAATTTTGTACAAGTGTCAAGTAACCTTTCCTTAACTATTGTGTTCTTTAGAAGTTAAATTAGGAATCGCAGATCGAACTTAACATCATTGATTCCAAATTTAACTTATATGTTAATGGTTTAGATTTGAATAGTTTAACAACTTAACACTATTGAAATCCACCTATGTTATTAATTTCATTAAATATTAATTTCCAAAATTGACTTCGGAGGGCGACAGCACACATGACCTTCTTGGATATGGGAGCAACCACGCAGACCTTTATGAAGCCTTTAAGGAAAGCTAATATTTAATTTCTAAATAGCTCTAGGTTAACCAAAGAACAATCGAATCACAAATTCGAAAAAGAAGAAAACTGAAAAATAAATTCAAAAACTAGATCTAATACCTCTTGTGTTTGAAATTCATACAAAAGAAATACAACTAGTATGATGAATTACTAATTATACCTTCATTTGTATGCAACAACCTCTTGATCTTCTATCGTATCTCTTTATCCCGCTGTGTGGGCAACGCCATTCAAAGATGAGGTTTAACATAAACTCCAAGAAGATGTGAGGTTCCGCCACCACCACCAAGCTCCAAGGGATGCTAGAAACAAAGCCTTCTTTCTCTCCTTCTTCTCCACCCACACACCATGGACCTTATGTTGATGCAGGTGGCCACCACAGAAGAAAGAGAGAAAAGAAAGAGGGAAAGAGAAGAAGAAAGAGTCGTTAGGAACAGCCACTCCTCTCTTTATATTCCTTGGTCTTGACAAATAAGGAAATTTAATTAAAAACTTCCTTAATTCTTTTACCATGAAAAGGAAAATTTTATTTAATTAAAATAATTTTCCTTTTCTTAATTACATGGACCACTTATTTCTCCAAAACAAGGAGAGTTTTAATTAAAACCAAATTAATACTTCCGGAAATTTATAAAAATTTCTCCAATAATTTTTCCTTCATGGTGGGTTATAAAAGGAAATTTTATAAATTAAAATCTTTTTTAAACATGTGGATAATTCAAAAAGAAAGTTATCTCTAAAATTAAAATTTTCAATCTACAAATAAGGAAAGATATCAAATCTTTTCTTAATCTTTTATAAAAACTAATAAAAGAGAATATTTAATTTTAAACTCTCTTTAAATTATGATCATGGTTAAAAGGAATGTTTTCAAAATTAAAATCTCCTTTCAATCTACAAAAAGGAAAGATTTCAAATCTTTTCTTAATCTTTTGTATATAAAAGAAAGATTTAAATTTTAAACTCTCTTTAAAACCATGATATCCACATAAAAAATAAAAATATTTTTAATATTCTAGTGGTCGGCCACTAAGCTTGGGATCTAAGGCCGGCCACCAACTGCTCATCCACTTGGTCTTGGCCACTAGCTGGTTAGCTAGTTGGACGACCCTATTAGGATAAGAAGGGTATAAATCTCTATATACAAGAGGCCACGATGGAGGAGGAATTGGTTTTGTCTCCCAATGAAATAGCTTCCCGTGTTCCGCAACAAATTCATCAATATCATAACCACCACTAAAATTATTATTGAACTACCGCCAATCCCAAATTACATTTTGGTTCCTTCTTATTGTAGTTCTTGTTTAAGATGTTGGCTGATTACTAATTGAGTTAATAACTCTCATTTAATTAATATCTTAGTCCAAGAGTAGTACCACTCAACCTTATCATCATGGACTAAGTCCACTCTTAACTATGACCAACATCCTCCTTGGGGACATTATCAACCTAGATCACTAGGACACAGTTTCCTTCTATAATCAACAATACACACTATAAGTGATATCATTTCCCAACTTATCGGGCTTATTGACTTATCGAACTAAATCTCACCCATTGATAAATTAAAGAAATAAATATCAAACATATGTGCTTGTTATTATATTAGGATTAAGAGCACACACTTCCATAATAACTGAGGTTTTTGTTCCTTTATAAAGTCAGTATAAAAAGAAACGACCTCTAATGGTCCTTCTCAATACACTCTAAGTGTACTAGTGTAACTATATAGTTAGGATAAAATAATACCTAATTACACTACGACCTTCCAATGGTTTGTTCCTTTCCATCTTGGTCGTGAGCACTGATAACATGATCCTCTGTGTGTGACACCACACACCATGTTATCTACAATATAAATTAATTGAACAATCTACATTTATCATAAATGTAGACATTTGACTAATGTGATTCTTATTTCTATATAAATGTTTATTCTAAAAGCTAGGCTTTTAGTATACATCCTAACACGTGCACCTCTTCTTCTCAGGTAAGATGACACGATCGTGCGAATGTGTGTGGACTACCGAGCGCTGAACAAAGTAACAATCAAGAACAGGTATCCCTTGCCGAGGATTGATGATGTATTTGATCAGTTAAAGGGAGCCATAGTCTTTTCCAAGATAAAATTGCATTCCAAATATCATCAAATGAAAGTGAGGGCAGATGATGTACCGAAGACAACATTCCGAACGAGGTATGGACACTACGAGTTCTTAGTCATGCCTTTTGGAGTGACGAACGCTCCGTCCACGTTTCTGGATCTGATGAACAAAGTGTTCAAAGTGTATTTGGATAAGTTTGTGATTATCTTTATAGACGATATTCTTATATACTCCAAAAGTCAGGAAGAACATGTTGAACATCTGAATACAGTATTACAGATTCTTCAGCAGAGACAGTTGTTTCGAAGTTCTCCAAGTGCGAGTTTTAGATCGATCTAGTGTCCTTCCTAGGTCACATTATTTCCAAGGATGGGGTCATGGTAGACCCGACAAAAATAGAAGCTGTGAGTAACTGGAATAGACCCAGGAATGTCAGTGAAATCAGAAGTTTCCTTGGATTAGCAGGCTATTATAGGAAATTTGTTGAGAACATCTTAAGGATTGCCTCTCCATTGACAACACTTACCAGAAAGAATAGAAAATTTGAGTGGACAGAGGATTGTGAGAAGAGTTTCATTGAACTAAAAAGGAGACTGACCAGTGCTCCAATCCTGACTCTTCCAGAAAATGGCGAGAGCTTCGATATGTATAGTGATGCTTCTAAATTGGGACTCGGAGTTGTACTAATGCAGAATGGCAGAGTAATTGCCTATGCCTTGAGACAACTCAAAGATTATGAGAAGAACTATCCCACTCATGACCTCGATTTAGTAGCAGTGGTCTTCCCTCTCAAAGTCTAGAGGCACTACTTATATGAAACTTAGTGCAAGATTTACATAGATCACCAGAGTCTGAAGTATTTCTTCACTTAGAAAGACCTAAACATGAGACAACGGAGATTGCTTGAGTTAGTCAAAGACTATGATTGAGAAATCCTCTACCATCCAGGGAAGGCGAACAAGGTGGCAGATACGCTAATTAGAAAATCTTGCGCGACTTTATTGTCCTTATCTGCCATGTCCCAACCCCTACGGAAGGAAGTAGTAAATTTTAGGCTAGAAATTATTACTGGGCAGCTCTCCACTTTGACACTAGTGTCAACCTTGCTTGATGATATACAGAAAGGGTAGGATGAAGATCCTAATATTCAGAAGATCAAGCAGGGAATACAAGAAGGATAAAATGGGGAGTTTCAAATATCAGACCGTGGGATGCTATATCATGGTAATCGTCTTTGTGTCCCTAATCAAGAAGAACTACGAAAGAAAATTCTAGATGAAGCCCATGGAACATCTTATCCAATGCATCCTGGTTCCACCAAGATGTACCAAGACATGAAGGAACGCTTTTGGTGGTCGGGAATGAAAAGAGATGTTGCAAGATATGTCAGTACCTGCCTGACATGCCAAAGGGTTAAAGCGAAACATCAGAGACCGGACGGAGTTCTACAACCTATCCAGATTCTAAAATGGAAATGGGAGGATACATCTATGGATTTTATAGTAGGATTCCCCAGAACTACGAATGGATATAATTGTATCTGGGTAATAGTGGACAGATTGACCAAGTCTGCTCACTTCCTAGCCATCCGAACCTCTTACTCTATTGAACAACTAGCACAAATGTATGTTAAAGAGGTTATCAGATTGCATGGAGTTCCCAAAACCATAATTTCTGATAGAGATGGTCGCTTTACTTCACACTTCTGGGAGTGTGTTCAGAGAGCACTTGGCACTAAGCTATGGTTTAGCACTACATTTCATCCTCAAACTGATGGACAAACAGAACAGGTGAACCAAATTTTGGAGGATATGCTATAGGCTTATGCCTTAGATTTCAAGGGGAGCTGGTGTCGATACCTATGCTTAGCAGAATTCACATACAATAATAGCTATCAAGCTACTATTGGAATGACACCCTATGAGACTCTATATGGGAGGAGATGTAGATCTCCTATTTGTTGGTATGAAGGTATAATCAACAACACACCATATAAATAATACTATCTCCCAACTCATCAGGCCTATTGATTTAACGAATAAATCTCACCCATTGATAAGTTAAAGAAATAAATTCTAAGTATACGTGCTTGTTATTATATAGGGATTAAGAGGATGTTAGTTAGAGCCCTAGAGCCAATCATTTGATGATTGTATGGACTCATGTATATCATATTCATGTATATATATTAAGGCATTTGGTTTTTGGTTATAATGCTTATTTGTACTAGTGCCAAATAAAATAAGTATAGTAACGTCCTAGAGTAGAAGGTTCTTACCTATATCAATCGATTGGTTGAATCGATAGTGAGATGATATAGGGAACACTACTCTAAATCATTCCTAGTCGAGTATTAACGTTCAGGGACAATGTTAATACAATAAGACTATTGAGTATCGACTTGATCTCACATGGATAGATAGATATCGACACACATGGGTATGCATTAGAGAATGTATTGAATGAACCGCCACACGAAAGTATCATGGATCGTTATATGAGTCATACTTTCTCATGTGTGATTAGTATGACTATTAGTCCTTTGACCGAAGTCACCATGGATCCCTACATAAGAGTTATGTACTTTGTTTCGTCAAACGTCCGTGAATCGGGTGGACTATAAATTCTTGTATAACTGTAGAGAGGGATGGAGTGATGTAGATGGGATCTATCCTCCTCCCAATGGCGGGAGTGACATGGTATTCTTGATAGAGTGAGACCACTAAGTGCATGGTTATGCCCAAATGAGTCAACATGAGATGTTGAGCTCATTTGATCGAGTGAGTCTACTTGAGTTCAAGATTTAGATTGATTAGAGGATGACACGGTCTATGCCTCATATTGATCAATCTAGATGTCTAGGATAGAAGGACAATGTCACATATTTTGTGAGGAGATTGGTAGTCACAAGGTGATGTCGGATCTCGACATTCTTGTAACTTGGGTAGTAATGACGTGTTGCTAGATACTCATTACTTATGCTCCTAAATGGGTTTAGGCATTGCCAACGTTACAAGAACCTATAGGTCACACTTAGGACAATTAGATGGAGATTTGGTTCATATGATGAACCAAGAGGATTAGATTCATTTGATGAATCATATTGGATTAAGAGTAATCCAAATTGGGCTAATTGAGTTGGACTCAAGTTGATTCATGTATTCAATGAGTCTAATTTAGATTATGACTCATTAAATCAACTTAATTTAATGAATTAGATTCATTATATTAAGTTGGCTTGAATCAACCATGAGAGAGATTTGATCAAGTTTGACTTGATTTGAGAGGAAGAGAAAAGTCATGTTTGACTTGATTTTTGCCACATCACTAGTGAGTTGGCAAGATGTGGACCAATAGGATTGCTCCACATCATCAATGTGTGCCACCTCATGGAGGTTACAAGCCTCCATAGCATTTAATGTGGCCGGCCACATTAAATGGGGAGGTTACACTTGTTGCCATGTCATTTAGTGAGGTGGCAAGATGTGGACCAATAGTGTTGATCCACATCATCCTAGAGTGCCACCTCATGGGGGTTACAACTCTTAATGGTCTCCACATTAATTGGAATTAATGTGGGGGTTACACCTCCTAGAGTGGCCGACCACTTGATGGCTAAGGGGTTGTTTGAATTTCCTCTCATTGATTTCATTCACTCTTCTTCTCCCTTGGGTGCTCTCTCTTCTCCTTCTCCCATTCCTTGGCCGAACACTCCATTGGTGCTAGCACACCTTGTGTTTTGGTCATCTCCTTCTAATTGTGTCCGTGTGGATACATATTGAGGTTGTCTACTTTGACAACTAGAGATTCGACGACAAGTTGAACAAGCGGGAACGCGAAGGGCTTCGCTACAAGGGTAATGATCTTAACTTTAGTGTAGATCTAAAGTTTTTACAAACTAGTACTAGAAAAGGTTTTTCGATAATTTTGTTTACGAATCTTTGCACGATATCCATGGCTTTGGGTGACTCGGGTTCGAAAGCGGCTGCGGCATGAAGAATCCAACAGTGGTATCGAGCCACGCAAAGACTTGTACAGTTCGTTTATTTTTATGAAAATATACCTTCTGTGATTTTCAAAATTGAGTTTTAGAGTTTTATGAGTAATTTTTCGTAGAAGCGAAGCACAAGTGTCTGTAGGCTTCGGCTACCGGAAAGTTTTCTTTAAACGGCTTCATTTTGCCGCAAATCCGTTTGGGACAGCGGGCTTAGATCGCAGAGGAGCAACTCACGATGGTTAGATCGTGGGTAGGGCTTAACCCCGCAAGGGAATTTGCTTCACGATTGCGGAGCTAAAATCGCAAGCCATCAGGAGATTTTTCCAAACAATGTCTCGATCCAAATCGCTTTTGGGACAGCGGGTTTAGGCACTGTTGGATCAAAGGAACCCTCGCGATGGTTAGATCGGTGGTAGGTGCCCCGGCCCATGAGATTCGCTGCGCCCAAACCGAAACTACTAATGGGACCGGGAAATTTTACTCATAAAATTGTAAAAATTATTTTAAAATTACAGAAAATTATGAAAAATATATAATTTTGAATTATATATTAAATTGTGATAGTCATGGCCAAAATACCCAATAAGATTGGATTTGTGTTGTAATTCGATCAACGCTGGTCATATAATTGTGTGATGTATTTTATTTTTTTCCCACTACTGCTGCGTCATGCCTTTCTCTTATTCTCGTGTAAATTAGATTTAGACTCAAATATTTCGAGTTTCAAATTGTAATGTACAAATTGGAGCGGTGGAGGGTCCACGCGAGACGGAGTTCCGAGGCGGGCACGAGGCAACACAAGGTGGTCAAAGGGAGGAGCTTGGAGAAGTCTGTTGACCATTCGATCTTCTCATTGGTTTAAGAAGATCGTAGTAGGGCCATGACTAAATCACAAATAGATTAATTAATTGTTATGTATCCGATGCATGTTTAATAATTAATTAATTAATTACTAATTATTAGATTAGATCTAAGTCGTGCACATTAGATTACATCTAAGTCGTGCACAAGATGCATCCTTCTCGATTAGATTAGATCTAGATCGAACCAACTCTAAATGCCTAAGCAGTCAGTGACCTCTACCTCGATCACATGTATTGTTGAATCCGCCAAAGCAGCAATACATATTATCTTGGTAGATGCGAGGAGGACAATCATCCCGCCTTATCAACGCATGGGTGAATACAAACTCAATTAGATTGAGTATTCCTAGTTACTGTTGGATCGAGTCAACTATAGGCGTTCTTCCAATAGTTGAAAGGTAGGACAAAATCACGTTTATATTAACTCTCGGGCTAACTAGAGTTTTAATATAAATGCGGATATTGATTCTATAAACAAGAGTTGCATAGAGATGTAATTGGTAATCGTTACCTATCATACTAAGCCTTGGGCGAGCAAAAGCTAACTCAAGGGTTAGTATGATGTGGATCTTGTCCCACAAGAATTATAGAATTTATAATTAAAGGCCTAATTAAATGATTTTTAAAGAATATGATATTTATTTACAAATTTTCCGTTGTAGATAACCATGTAACACGTAATCTTCCTCGCGATCCGTCCTTGAGAAGGACAAGCTCAACGGAGCGAATTTCGGGCCGAGAAATAGTTCTCACTGAAGTAGCGAACCGGCATGCGTCACGGCGAGCTCCATTCGGAGGCTCCACGCCATGGCTGGCCGGACCGATGCTTACAAGAAGCATCAAGATGACACATTAGATGTGTCTTATCTCTCTCGCGACCATGAACTCGAGCTAGCAGCAACATGAGTTTATGGGTGCTGACATAGGTTGCACATCTTCGTCAACTATATCAAGGACAAGCGAGGAACGAAGAGGAACTTCACAGGATACCGGAAGATCTTAAGAAGAAGAGAAATAAGATTTCTACTTCAGGTATATGTTATAGAAGTCAACCTCTATTTCTTCGCGTGGGTTTTAGATATCGGATGTTTCACATTTGTATTAATGTAGCACGAGAAATAGGAGCATTGACAAAGGCGAGATAGACCTACAGAGTAGGCAATGGAGCACCGGTCAAGCTTGGTTAGAGGGACTTATTTTCATCTCTCCTGCTTATACTTGAGATTGTTGTTATGTGTGCATTGACTAAGAACATTATATCGCTTTGTTTGGACAAGAAAGGATTCTCATTTAATAAAGAACAAATGTTGTTCTGCTTATTTAAACGATATGTTCTATTGTAGTTCACCTCGATGAACGGACTCTATATTCTAGACCTTGAGAGCCCTATCTATAACATAAATACCAAGAGGTTCAAGTCAAATGACATGAACCAAACCTACCTCGAAGCTTAGGTCATATAAATGACAAGCGCTATCGACTCCAAGGATGGTTTGGACTGGACTCATTTTGAATCATATGAGGTATCGCGAGTCATGCCTGCAAGATGACCAAGACTCCCTTTAGTGGGCACATCGAGAGAGCGACTGATTTGTTTGGACTTATACATAGTGATGTATGTGGCCCTTTCAATGTTGCTAGAGGTGGTTATAGATACTTCATTACCGATGACTTCAAGGAGATATGGTTATGTGTACTTGATGTTACATGAGATGCACTTTGAAAAGTTCAAAGAATGAAGAAATACGAAGTACACTTGGAGTATTAAAATACTTGATCAGATCGAGGTGGAATACTTAAGCCATGAGTTTCGTGACTATTGTACTTTATCCTGGAACACCACGGGAATGGTGTGTCTCGAGAGAGAATTATTAGATATGCGTACTTTATGAGTCACGCGGATCTATACCTCGATCGATTAGACCTCGGGACGCTTTAGTTTTCATTCTCAACCGAGTTCCATCCAAGGTGATGATAAAGACACCATAGATATGGATGGGAGAGATGCCTGGTGTCTTTCATAATTTGGGGTTGTGAGGCTTACGTCGCGAAGGTCTCGAATAAATTAGGACCCAATCGACAAATTCTATTTCATCGATATCCCAAGGAAACGGATATTACATTACAACATCACAAGGTAGTTGTATGGCTTCTAGAAAGGGACTTTGTTTCTAGAAAGACTAGTGATGCGTCGATCTTGAAGAAGTTCAAGATGGTAATAGCTGGATGGAAGTTGAACGGAACCACAAAGTTGTGGATGATGTTGTTCCACAAAAGTTGAGAACCAGTTCAAGTAGACATACCTCTTCGCAGTCCCGATAGAGTCACGTCACCGATACTCTTTTCTCTTTCGACCATGATGACATTGTGATAATAGAGGATGAGCCTACCACCTATCGAGATGATGAGACAGGAGAAATGGCTGTAAGCCATGAGATCCGAGATGGAATCCATGTACACCAACCAAGTATGGACGTTGGTTGATCCACCAAGGGGTAAAACCCATTGGGTGCAAGTGGGTCTTTAAGAGAAAGACCCATGGATGGACTTATCTATAAGGGTCGCTTGGTAGCTAAAGGTTTCAAGCGATTCATGGTATTGACTATGATGAAACCTTTTCTCCAATAGCGATGTTTAAGTCCATTCGGATCATGCTTGCTATTGCAGACTACCATTACGAGATCCGGCGGATGGACGTCCAGCTTTTCGAATGAACCTACCGAGGATGTGTACATGACACAACCTCGAGGGTTTTGTAGATCCAAAGCATACTAGCAGTGTAAGTCAATAAGTCCATTTATGGACTAAAGCAAGCTTCTCGGAGCTGGAATCTTCGATGATGCAATTAAACAGTTTGGTTTCATCAAGAACGAAGATGAGCCTTGTGTCTACAAGAAGGTTGTAGGGATATAGTTGTCTTCCTCATATTGTATGTAGATGACATACTACTCATTGAGAAGGACATCCCTTTGCTTCAGTCAAGACCTGGCTAGGGAGTTGCTTCTCAATGAAGGACTTAAGGTGAGGCCGCATTCTAGGAATCTATAGAGATAGATCTAAGAGATTGCTTGGCAAGCCGGAGTACATACATTGACAAGGTACTCGACGTTTGCCTGCGAACTCCAAGAAGGATTTCTGATGTCAAGGCGTGAGTCTTTAAGACTCAAGGTCCCACTTCTAGAGAGGAGAGACCGCATGGATCAGATCCTTATGCCTAGCCCCATAGGATCGATCATGCCACGGCTATGTACTGACTTATATCTCTGCTTTGAGCATGCATGCAGACGACCGATCGGTGAAAGTCACTGGATAGCGGTCAAGACTATTCTTAAGTACTTAAGAAGGATAAAGAATATTTCTTGATATATGGAGGCAATGATGAGCTAGCGTAAAGGGTTACGGTGATGCCAACTCATCGATCGTGATGATTACCGATCGTAGTCGGGTTCGTGTGTTTTGCTTAAATGGTGGTGCTTTGAGCAGGAAGAGTTCACGACATAACGATTCTATGGGCGTCGATGAATATACACTGACGGCGCGTGAGGGAAGCTGATCCGCAAGTTCATCACTAAACTTGGGGGTTCCTAGTATCGACGACTCGGTTGAGCTCTATTGTGACAACAATGGAGCTATAGCGCAGGCGCTCACACCAGTGGACCAAGCACATACTACGACGCTTCATTTGAGAGATTATCGATAGAGGAGATGTGAAGATTAGATACCCAGGAGGCTAACATTGCATCTCTTGACCAAGGCTTTGGCACAGAGGAAGCATGATGGTCACACTAGGTCATTAGGCCTTAGAGCCTATCTTGATTGGCACTAGTGCTAGTGGGAGATTGTTAGTTAGAGCCCTAGAGCCAATCATTTGATAATTGTATGACTCATGTATATTATATTCATATATATATAAGGCATTTGGTTTTTGTTATTATGCTTATTTGTTTTAGTGCGGATAAAATAAGTATTGTAGGCGTCCTAGAGTAGAAGGTTCTTACCTATATCAATCGATTGGTTGAATCGATAGTGAGATGAGACACTACTCTTAATCATTCTAGTCAAGTATTAACATTGGGGACAATGTTAATACAATAAGACTAGCATGTAGGTCAACTCGATGACTTGATCTCACGTCATGGATATAGAGATATCAGTCGACACATGGGTATGCATTAGAGAATGTATATTGAATGACCCGCTAAGAGAAAGTATCATGGATCGTTATATGAGTGTCATATACTTTCTCATGGCTATTAGTGACTATTAGTCCTTTGACCTGAAGTCACCATGGATCCTACACAAGGAGTTATGTACTTTGGTTTAGCACGACCGAATCGGGTGGACTATAAAGCGATTATTGGGTATATAACGATTATGTAGGGATGTGAGTGATGTAGATGGGATCTATCCCTCCCATATGACAGGGAGCGACATCGGTATTCTTGATAGAGTGAGACCACTAAGTTATGCCCAAATGAGTCAACATGAGATGTTGAGCTCATTTGATCGAGTGAGTCTACTTGGAGTTCAAGATTTAGATTGATTAGAGGATGACACGGTCTATTCCTCATATTGATCAATCTAGATGTCTAGGATAGAAGGACAATGTCACATATTTTGTGAGGTGTCACAATTGGTAGTCACAAGGTGATGTTGGATCTCGACATTCTTGTAACTTGGGTAGTAATGATGTGTTGTTAGATACCGCTCATTACTTATGCTCCTAAATGGGTTTAGGGCATTGCCAACATTACAAGAACCTATAGGGTCACACACTTAGGACAATTAGATGGAGATTTGGTTCATATGATGAACCAAGAGGATTAGATTCATTTGATGAATCATATTGGATTAAGAGTAATCCAAATTGGGCTAATTGAGTTGGACTCAAGTTGATTCATGTATTCAATGAGTCTAATTTAGATTATGACTTATTAAATCAACTTAATTTAATGAATTAGATTCATTATATTAAGTTGGCTTGAATCATATGGTTGGATTAGATCAACCATGAGAGAGATTTGATCAAGTTTGACTTGATTTGAGAGGAAGAGAAAAAGTCATGTTTGACTTGATTTTTTGCCACATCACTAGTGAGTTGGCAAGATGTGGACCAATAGGATTGCTCCACATCATCAATGTGTGCCACCTCATGGAGGTTACAAGCCTCCATAGCATTTAATGTGGCCGGCCCACATTAAATGAGGAGGTTACACTTGTTGCCATGTCATTTAGTGAGGTGGCAAGATGTGGACCAATAGTGTTGATCGGCCCACATTAAATGCTATGGAGGTTACACTTGTTGCCATGTCATTTAGTGAGGTGGCAAGATGTGGACCAATAGTGTTGATCCACATCATCCTAGAGTGCCACCTCATGGGGGTTACAACTCTTAATGGTCTCCACATTAATTGGAATTAATGTGGGGTTACCTCCTAGAGTGGCCACCCACTTGATGGCTAAGGGGTTGTTTGAATTTCCTCTCATTGATTTCATTCACTCTTCTTCCTTGGGTGCTCTCTCTTCTCCTTCTCCCATTCCTTGGTCGAACACTCCATTGGTGCTAGCACACCTTGTGTTTTGGTCATCTCCTTCTTTGTGTCGTGTGGATACATATAAAGGTTGTATACTTTGACAACTAGAGATCCGACATCTTGCGAAGGGCTTTGCTACAAGGGTAATGATCTTAACTTTAGTGTAGATCTAAAGTTTTTACAAACTCGTACAAGAAAAGGTTTTTCGATAATTTTGTTTACGAATCTTTGCACCAGATCCATGGCTTTGGGTGACTCAGGGTTTTCGTGATGCGAAAAAGCGGTTTTCGCGGCCCGAAGAACCCAACAGAGGACGCACATCCATAATAACAGAGGTTCTGTTCTCTTATGTAGTCAGTACAAATCGAACAACCTCAAATGGTCTGGCTCAATACACGCATAGTGTACTAGCATAATTTTATAGTGAAGACAAACTAATACCAAATTACACTACAACCATTCTAATGGTTTGTCCCAATCCATCTTGGTTATGAGCTACTATTTATAATTTATAAGGAACCGATAATATGATCTTCTATGTGACACCACACACCATGTTATCTACAATATAAATTAAATGGATAACTGCATTGACATATATATAAATATAAAATGCAGACATTTGACCAAAGTGATTCTCATTTCAAAATATTTCAAAACAGATGCTCATACAAAAGCTAGGCTTATAGTATACATCCCAACACATTCAAACAAAACACATATCCTTGCTGTGATTTTATATCATCTTGATTTTTTTGAAAACTTATGTCAATATATCCTCTAATGACTAATTCCTTGTCTCATCCAAAAACTAAGAACATGTTCTTTGTTTTACTAAGATACTTATGGATAGTCTTTACCATAGTCCAATTGTTAGCTAGAGCCCTAGAGCCAATCATTTGATGATTGTATTTTAGACTTGTTGTATCATATTCTATATAAATAAAGACATTTGGTTTTTGGTTATTATACTTACTTGTATTGGTGCCAAATAAACTAAGTATAATAACGTCCTTGAGTAGAAGGTTCTTACCTATATCAATCGATTGGTTGAATCGATAGTGAGATGATATAGGGAACACTACTCTAAATCATTCCTAGTAGAATTAACATTAGGACATTGTTATATACAATATGTTAATGCATGCAGTCAACACTCGATGACTTGATCACAAGTCATGGATATAGATATCAAGTTGACACATGGGTATGCATTAGAGAATGTAATGAATGACCCGCCATGAGAAAGTATCATGGATCGTTATATGAGTGTCATATACTTTCTCATGTGGCTATTAGTATGACTACTAGTCCTTAGACAAGACACCATGGTTCCTTACATAAGGAGTTATGTACTTTGGTTTCAATCAACGTCTAGTGTGGACTATAAAGGCGATTCTTGGGTATGTAACGAATTATGAGAGGATGAGTGATGTAGATGGGATCTATCCCTCCTATATGACGAGACATCGGTATTCTTGATAGTGAGACCACGAAGTGCAAATGAGTCAATATAGGATATTGAGCTCATTTGATTTAGTGAGTCTACTTAGAGTTCAAGATTTAGATTGGTCGGAGGATGACACGGTCTATGCCTCACATTGATAAATCTAGATGTTAGTTAGAGCCCAAGAGCCAATCATTTGATGATTGTATGGACTCATTGTATCATATTCTTGTATATTAATAAAGGCATTTGTTTGGTTATTATACTTATTTGTATTAGTGCCAAATAGACTAAATATAATAGCATCCTTGAGTAGAAGGTTCATACCTATATCAATCGATTAGTTGAATCGATAGTGAGATGATATAGGGAACACTACTCTAAATCATTCCTAGTCGAGTATTAACATTCAGGGACAATGTTAATACAATAAGACTAGCATGTAGGTCAGCTCGATGACTTGATCTCACAAGTCATGGATATAGAGATATCAAGCTGACACATGGGTATGCATTAGAGAATGTATACTGAATGACCCGCCATGAGAAAGTATCATGGATCGTTATATGAGTGTCATATACTTTCTCATGTGGCTATTAGTATGACTATTAGTCCTTAGACCTGAAGTCACCATGGATCCCTACATAATGAGTTATGTACTTTGGTTTTGTCAAACGTCACCCGTAACTGGGTGGACTATAAAGGCGACATGGGTATGCTAATTGCGGGATGCGAGGATGTAGATGATGGATCTATCTCCTATATTATCGGGGTGACATCGATATTCTTGATAGAGTAAGACCACGAAGTGTATGGCCATACCCAAATGAGTCAATATGAGATATTGAGCTCATTTGATTGAGTGAGTCTACTTGGAGTTCAAGATTTAGATTGGTCAGAGGATGACACGGTCTATGCCTCACATTGATCAATCTAGATGTCTAGGATAGAAGGACACTTGTCATATATTGTGAGGAGTCACAATTAGTAGTCACAAGGTGATGTTGGATCTCAACATTCATGTAACTTGGGTAGCAATGATGTATTGCTAGATGCCGCTCATTGCTTATGTTTTTTAAAGGAGTTTAGAAACATTGCCAACGTTACAAGAACCTATTGGGTCACACACAAAGAACAAGTGGATGGAGATTGGGTTCATATGATGAACCAATTGGATTAAGTTCATATGATGAACCAAGATGATTAGATTCATTTGATGAATCAAATTGGATTAAGAGTAATCCAAATTGGGCTAATTGAGTTGGACTCAAGTTGATTCATGTATTCAATGAGTCTAATTTAGATTATGACTCATTAAATCAACTTAATTTAATGAATTAGATTCATTATATTAAGTTGGCTTGAATCAAATGGTTAGATTAGATCAACCATGGAAGAGATTTGGTCAAGTTTGACTTGACTTGAGAGGGAGAGGAAGAGTCAAGTTTGACTTGACTAATTTCCACATCATTAGTGAGATGGCAAGATGTGGACCAATGATGATGCTCCACATCATCATGGAGGTTACAAGCCTCCATTCTCATTAATGTGGCCGGCCACATTAAATGAGTAGGAGTTACTCATGTGGCCGGCCACACAAGTGAATCAATGGGAATGAATTTTGATTCATTGCTCTCATTTATTTCATCTCCTTCCTCTAGCCATTCTCTTCTTCCTTTCCTCCTTCTTGACCGAGAGTTTCAAGTAAGGTGAAGCTGGTTGAGTGAGTTCCAAGAGCAAAGGAAGAGTGAAGGTCACAAAGGAGGGATACTACTTCTTGAGTGTAAGACATTCCTTTTGCATCCTTTCTCTTCTTCCTTTTTAAATCCTACCCAAGAGCCCTAGAAAGTGCTAGCACACTTGGGGCTCTCTTCTCCATCCTTGAGTGTGGATATCACTAGAGAAGTATCTACCTTGATACTTTGGAGATCCGACACGTACCTTGGACGAGTGGGATTTGCGAGGGCACGCACCAAAGGTATAAAGTGTTTTCCTTTGTTGATCTACTGTAGATCGTTGTTTATAACTCGTACTTGTGTTTTCGAAATTTTTCCTTGCACGGATCCTACGGCTTTGGGTGATTCGGGGTTTTCGCGACAAGAAAACCCAACAGTGGTATCGAGCCACGTGCAAGGCTTGTACGAGTTTGATTTTTGGGTTTTATGAAAACTAAAGTTTCTGTAATTTTCTGTAAAATTATGATTTTATAGTTTTATGGGTAATTTTTCCGTAGGTTGGACACAGTGTCTCGGCACTTGTTTGGCCACTCTCGGGAAAGATTTTCAAACGATTTCCGTTTGCCCCAAATCCATTTGGGACAGTGGGCTTGGGTGCCATTAGATCGCAAAGGAGCAACTCACGATGGTTAGATCGGTGGTAGATACTGCCCTAACCCGCATAGATTGCTCCGATCCAATCGCTAAAAAGACTCGGAAGATTTTTCGAACGGCAATGTCTCGCCCAAATCGCTTTTGGGACAGCGGGTTTAGGCGCTGTTGGATCGCAAAGGAACCCTCGCGATGGTTAGATCAAGAAGCGCTGCCCTGGCCCGCTAAGGGATCCGTTCCTGATTTCGCCAACAGCAACGCACGGACCCAGGAAATTTTACTCAAAATTGTAAAAATTAATTTTAAAATTATAGAAAATTATGAAAAATATATAATTTTGAATTATATATTAATTTTGTGATAGTCATGGCCCAAAACCAATATGATTGGTTGTGTATTTATAATAGTCCGGCTAGTGTCTTGTATGTATATGTGTTTATATTTTCACTGACTTATCTGGCCTTTTCTCATATATTCTGGTTGTAAATTAGATTTAGACTCAAATGTAACTCGAGTTTCATAATGTACAAATTGGAGCGGTGGAGGGTCCACACGAGACGGAGTTCCGAGGCGCAGCAACACAAGGTGGTAGGAGGGAGGAGGAGAAGTGCTTGACCCTAGGTTGACGATCTTCTCATTGGCTTGAGAAGATCGTAGTAGGCCATGACTAAATCACAAATATATTAATTAGTTAATTGCTTATGTATATGAAGCATGTTTAATAAGTAATTAATTAATTAGTGCCTTACGATTAGATTAGATCTAAGTCGTGCACATGATGCATTAGATTAGATCTAAGTCATGCACAAGATGCATCCTTTTCGATTAGATTAGATCGGACCAACTCTAAATGCCTAACTGTGCCGTTATCACTACCTCGATCACATGTATTGTTGAATCGGCCAAAGCGAGCAATACATATTATCTTGGTAGGGTACGGGTCCCGCCTATCAACGCATGGGTGAATACAAACTCAATTAGATTGAGTATTCCTAGTTACTCGGCTGGATCGAGTCAACTATAGGCATTATTCAACGGTTGGAAAAGATAGGTCAAAATCACATCTATATTAACTCTCGATTAGCCAAAGCTAACTCGAGTTTTAATATAAATGCGGATATTGATTCTATAAACAAGAGTTGCATAGAGATATAATTGGTAATCGTTACCTAGATCATACTAAGCCTTGGGTAGCCAAAGCTAACTCAAGGGTTAGTATGATGATCTTGTCCCAAAATTATAGAATTATATCATTTAATTAAAGGCCTAATTAAATGATTTTAAAAGAATATGATATTTATTTCGCAAATTTTCCGTTGTAGATAACCATGATCGAATCAACTCTTTCCTGCTTACCCGCTCGTCCTTAAGAAGGACAAGCTGTGGAACGAAACCGCACGAGGAGAGATAGTTCTCACTCGAACGAGGACCGTCTTGCGTGAGCTCCTGAGGCTCCTCCGCCACGCCGTGCTGAGGGATGCTTACAAGAAGCATCAAGATGACGCATTAGATGTGTCCTGTCTTATGCACCATGAACTCGAGCTTCAGAAGCAACATGAGTTGATGAGCGCTACGATATGGTTGAACATCTTTGTCACCTATATCAAGGACAAGCAGCTGGAAGAGGAACTCCAAAGAATACTGGAAGATCTTAAGAAGAAGAAATAAGATTCCTACTAGGTATACATGTTATAGAAGTCAACCTCTCAATTTCTTCATCGTGGGTATTGATGTATCAGTCAGCATGCTTATACATTTGTAATGAGCGCCAGAAACGACACACGGTGTAAGGTGAGAGAGACCTACTGGTAGGCAATGGAGCATCGCACTATCATCTTTGAGAACTTATCATCTATCTCTCCTCTCCAGGCTTGTACTAGAATTAGATGATTGTTGTTATGTGCCTTGACTAAGAACATAATTTCAGTTTCTTGTTTGACAAGAAAGGATTCCGTTTTATAATAAAGAACAAATGTTGTTCTATCTATTTAAACGATATGTTCTATTGTAGCACCTCTAATAAACGGACTCTATTCTTGACCCTTGAGAGCACTATCTATAACATAAATACCAAGAGGTTCAAGTCAAATGACATGAGCACCTCTACCGGCAGCGTTGGTCATATAAATGACAAGCGCTTATCCCTATCCAGGATGGTATGCGGACTCATTTGATTTTGAATCATGAGGTATGCGAGTCATGCCTACGAGGCAAGATGACCAAGACTCCTTTAGTGGGCACAGCGAGCGATTTGTTAGGACTCATACATAGTGATGTATGTGGCCCAATTTGCTAGAGGCGCTATAGGTACTTCATCACATTTTTGATGACTACGGTTATGTGTGTGACACATAAGTCCGAATCCTTTGAAAAGTTCAAAGAATTCAAGAATGAAGTACAGAACCCGCTTGGCAAGAGTATTACTTCGATCCGATCGAGGTGGAGAATACCTTAGCCATGAGTTCCGTGACTAAGTGTGTGATTCTATCCCAACTCACTCCTCCGAACACCACAGAATGGTGTCGAGAGAATCGTACTTATTAGATATGGTACGATCTGTGAGTTGTCACACAGATCTTCGATATCTATGGGGATATGCTCACGCAGCTTTCATACTCAAAAGCGAGCATAAAGGCAGTGATAAAGACACCATATAGGATATGGACTAGGAGAGATGGTGTTTCATGAGGATTTGGGGTTAGACGTCAAACGTCGTCAATTAGGACCATCAAGTACTTTTTTGATAGCCCAAGGAAACTAAGGATATTACTTCTACATTCCAAAGGTAGACAAGGTAGAGAGACAGGGTCTTTCTAGAAAGGGACTTTGTTTCTAGAAAGACTAGTGGGTATGTTCGATCTTGAAGAAGTTCAAGATGCGAATACTAGTACTGAAGCCTCGATGTTGAACCACAAAGTGTTGTGGATGATGTTCACAAGGAGTTGAGGAACAACAACGTCAAGTAGACATACCTCTTCGCAGGTTTGATTGGTGCCGTCATCGACTGAGATACTCATTTCTCTGTGTCCGACCATGACGTTATGCTTATAGAGGATGAGCCTACCACCTATCTGGAAGCCGTGATGAGACCAGATTCGAAAAATGGCTAGAGGCCATGAGATCCGATGGAATCCATGTACACCAACCAAGTATGGACTTTGGTTGATCCACCGAAGGGGTAAACCCATTGAGTGCAAATGGGTCTTTAAGAGAAAGACCGACATGGATGGACTTATCTATAAGGGTCGCTTGGTAGGATGATTCATGGTATTGACTATGATGAAACCTTTTCTCCGAGCGATGTTTAAGTCCATTAGGATCATGCTTGCTATTGCAACCTACCATGACTATGAGATATGGCGGATGGATGTCAAAACCACGTTTCGAATGGAAACCTGCTGAGGATGTGTACATGACACAACCCGAGGGTTTCAGATATACTAGCAGAGTATACAATCTGCATAGGTCCATTTATGGACTAAAGCAAGCTTCTCGAGATGGAATCTTCATTTCGATGATGCAATCAAACAGTTTGGTTTCATCAAGACGAAGATGAGCCTTGTGTCTACAAGAAGGTTGTAGGAGATATAGTTGTCTTCCTCATATTGTATGTGGATGACATACTCATTGGGAAGGACATCCTATGCTTCAGTCTGTCTAGGGAGTTGCTTCTCAATGAAGGACTTAGGTGAGGCATCCCGAGATTCTAGGATATGATAGGGATAGATCTAAGGAGATTGCTTGGCCAAGTCATAGTATATACATTGACAAGGTACTCCTCGGTGCCATGCGTAACTCCAAGAAGGATTGATGTCACATGGTGTGAGTCTTCGAACTCAAGGTCCTCTAGAGAGAGGCCATGGATCAGATCCCTTATGCCTCCACATAGGATCGATCATGCCATGCTATGTACTGACGATGTCTCATGCTTTGATGCGGCGAGGCGAATGATCGGTGAAAGTCATGGATAGCGGTCAAGAATATTCTTAAGTACTTAAGGACTAAAGAATATTTCTTGATATATGGAGGCAATGATGAGCTAGTACGGTTGATCAAGCTTCGACTTCAGACCGGGATGACTATAGATCATGGGGTTCTTTTGCTTAAATGGTGGTGTTGTGGTGGAAGAGTTCAAAGTGGAGTTAGTGTAGTCTATTTCATTGCATCAGAACAAAGGAGGGGCGGGTGCAAGTTCATCATGAACTTGGGGTGGTTCCAAGTATGACGACCGTTGATCTCTATTGTGACAACAATGGAGCTATAGCACTGACGAAGGAACCTCGCCACAACAACCAACACATACTACGGCTTCCATCTCATCGAGAGATTATCGATAGAGGAGATGTGAAGATTTGCAGAGTACCTCTGAGGCTAACATCGCATCCTCGACTGGGAGAAAGCATGATGGTCACTTTAGATGATCATCTTGATTGGCACTAGTGCTAGTGGGAGATTGTTAGTTAGAGCCAATCATTTGATGATTGTATGGACTCATTGTTTCATATTCTTGTATATTAATAAAGGCATTTGTTTGGTTATTATACTTATTTGTATTAGTGCCAAATAGACTAAGTATAATAGCGTCCTTGAGTAGAAGGTTCATACCTATATCAATCGATTAGTTGAATCGATAGTGAGATGATATAGGAACACTACTCTAAATCATTCCTAGTCAAGTATTAACATTCGGTGACAATGTTAATACCATAAGACTAGCACATGTAGGTCAGCTCGATGACTTGATCTCACAAGTCATGGATATAGATATCATCATCGCACGATGCATTAGAGAATGTATCTCGAATGACCCGCCATGAGAAAGTATCATGGATCGTTATATGAGTGTCATATACTTTCTCATGTGCTATTAGTATGACTATTAGTCCTTAGACAAGTCACCATGGATCCTATAGTTATACTTTGTTTCACGTCACCCGGAATCGGTGGACTATAAAGGCGATTCTTGGGTGTATGTAAATATGCGAGAGGATGATGTAGATGGGATCTATCCCTCCTATATGGCGGGACATCGATATTCATGATAGAGTAAGACCACGAGGTTATACCCAAATGAGTCAATATGAGATATTGAGCTCATTTGATTGAGTGAGTCTACTTGGAGTTCAAGATTTAGATTGGTCGGAGGATATGCCTCACATTGATCAATCTAGATGTCTAGGATAGCGGAGACTTGTCATAGTCACAATTAATAGTCACAAGGTGATGTTGGATCTCAACATTCTTGTAACTTGGGTAGCAATGATGTATTGCTAGATGCCGCTCATTGCTTATGTTTCTAAAGGAGTTTAGAAACATTGCTAACGTTACAAGAACCTATTGGGTCACACACAAAGAACAAGTGGATGGAGATTGGGTTCATATGATGAACCAATTGGATTAAGTTCATATGATGAACCAAGATGATTAGATTCATTTGATGAATCAAATTGGATTAAGAGTAATCCAAATTGGGCTAATTGAGTTGGACTCAAGTTGATTCATGTATTCAATGAGTCTAATTTAGATTATGACTCATTAAATCAACTTAATTTAATGAATTAGATTCATTATATTAAGTTGGCTTGAATCGAATGGTTAGATTAGATCAACCATGGAAGAGATTTGGTCAAGTTTGACTTGACTTGAGAGGGAGAGGAAGAGTCAAGTTTGACTTGACTAATTTCCACATCATTAGTGAGATGGCTAGATGTGGACCAATGATGATGCTCCACATCATCATGGTATGCCACATCATGGAGGTTACAAGCCTCCATTCTCATTAATGTGGCCGGCCACATTAAATGAGTAGGAGTTACTCATGTGGCCGGCCACACAAGTGAATCAATGGGAATGAATTTTGATTCATTGCTCTCATTTATTTCATCTCCTTCCTCTAGCCATTCTCTTCTTCCTTTCCTCCTTCTTGACCGAGAGTTTCAAGTAAGGTGAAGCTGGTTGAGTGAGTTCCAAGAGCAAAGGAAGAGTGAAGGTCACAAAGGAGGGATACTACTTCTTGAGTGTAAGACATTCCTTTTGCATCCTTTCTCTTCTTCCTTTTTAAATCCTACCCAAGAGCCCTAGAAAGTGCTAGCACACTTGGGGCTCTCTTCTCCATCCTTGAGTGCTAGAGAGCACTCCTTGTTCGTGTGGATATCACTAGAGAAGTATCAACCTTGATACTTTGGAGATCCGACACGTACCTTGGACGAGCGGGATTTGAGAGGGAACGCACCAAAGGTATAAAGTGTTTTCCTTTGTAGATCTACTGTCGTTGTTTATAACTCGTATTGTGTTTTCAAAAGTTTTCCTTGCACGGATCCTCACGGCTTTGGGTGATTCGGTTGCCATGAGCCGTGAAAAGCGGTCAAACCCAACACTAGATGTCTAGGATAGAAGGACACTTGTCATATATTGTGAGGAGTCACAATTAGTAGTCACAAGGTGATGTTGGATCTCAACATTTCTTGTAACTTGGGTAGCAATGATGTATTGCTAGATGCCGCTCATTGCTTATGTTTTTAAAGGAGTTTAGAAACATTGCCAACGTTACAAGAAACTATTGGGTCACACACAAAGAACAAGTGGATGGAGATTAGGTTCATAGGATGAACCAATTGGATTAGGTTTATATGATGCACCAAGGATTGGATTCGGAAATTAAACTTGAAATTAGATTCAATTGTTGAATAAGTCTAATTTAAATTTGATTCATTAAGTCAATTTATATTAATGAATTAAGATTCATTAGATTGAAATTGGCTTGAATCAAAGAATGAATTCAACTCAACATGGAAGAGATTTGGTCAATTTTGACTTGACCAAAATGGGAAGTTGAAACATCAAGTTTGACTTGATGAATTGCCACTTCATGGAGGATGACTCATCCTACATGGCAGCCACATCATCTCCTAGTTGTCAAGGAGGTTACAATCCTCCATTTAATGTGGCCGGCCACATTAAATGAGGGGGTTACCCATGTGTGGCCGACCACATAATGAAAGGGGTTTTCATTTGTGGTGGTAATTATTCCATCTTCTTCCTAGCTTCTTCCTCCTCCTTTGCTGTGGTTGCCGTGAGCTTTCATGGAGGGAGAAGGTGTATGAGTTGTGTTCCAAGAAAAGGGTGAAGTGAAGGTCACAAAGGAGGGTACCTAGAGGATTATGTGAGATCCCTTTTCTTTCTCTCCTTTCTCTCCTTTTTAAATCCTACCCGAGAGCCCTAGAAAGTGCTAGCACACTTGGGTGCTCTCTTCTCCATCCTTGTGTGTTAGAGAACACACCTTGTTCGTGTGGATATCACTAGAGAGTTGTCTACGTTGACAACTTCGATCCGCGTACCATTGGACGGGCGGGATTTGGGGCACGCTCAAGGTAAAATATTTTCCTTTGTAGATCTACTGTAGATCATAGTTTAAAACTCATACTGTGGTTTCGAAAGTTTTTGCACGAGATCCAATGGCGGTGATTCGGGCGACGAAGCGATCGCGCGATTTTCGCGTCGAAAACCCAATAGTGGTATCGAGCCACGTCGAAGCGAGTATGAGTTTAGATTCATATTTTTATGAAAATATAGATCTGTAAACATTCTGTGAATTTCCTAATTTTTATGATTTTATGGATATTTTTCTGAGATGAGCACAAGTGTTTTACACTTGTGAGCGACTCACAGGAAGAAATTTCAAACGGCAATATTTGACCCAAATTGTTTTGGGACAGCGGACTTAGGTGCTATAGGATCACTGAGTAACTCATGATGGTTAGATCGCGGGAGTAGGGTTGCCCCACCCCGAGGATTTGCTTCATGATTGCTCCAGAAATCGCTAATCGATCGCGAAAATTTACTCATAAAAATCTGTAAAATTATGAAAATTACAGAAAATTATGAAAAATATAATTTTGAATTATATATTAATTTTTGATAGTCATGGCCAAAGACCCAATTTGATTGGATAATTTGTGTTGTAATTCATAATACGGCCCGGCCTGATGTGATGTGCGTTGTACTTTTATTATTTTTTTTTAGTAACTGCATCCGCTCTTTATTCTGGTTATAAATTAGATTTAGACTCGAATGTAACTCGAGTTTCAAAATTGTAATGTACAAAAATTGGAGTTGTGGAAGGTCCACTCGAGACGGAGTTACGAGGAAGGCGCGAGCAACACAAGGTGGTCAAAAGAAAGGCGCTTGAGAAGTTGACCTTAGGTTGACCATCCGATCTTCTCATTGGCTTGAGAAGATCGTAGTAGGGCCATGACTAATCATAAAATTTAATTAATTACTTATATGTATGTGATGCTTGTTTAATTAAGTAGTTAATTAGTGCCTAGCGATTAGATTAGATCTAAATCGTGCACATGATGCACCCTTCGATTAGATTGGATCTATCGAGTATATGATACGCATCATCGTTTAGATTAGATCTAAAAGGCGTCAACTCGTAATGCCTACCATGCCGTGATACCTACCACTACCTCGATCGCATACTATTGTTGAATTTGCCAAAGCAGAGCAACACATACTATCTTGGTAGGGTACGGAGGGACAATCTTGGTCCTGCCTATCAACGCATGGGTGAATACAAACTCAACCAGATTGAGTATTCCTAGTTTACTCGGTTGGATCAAGTACAAGTATAGGCATTCTTCCAATGGTTGGAAAGGTAGGACAAAATCACATATATATTAACTCTCGGGCGTATTAGCCAAAGTTAATATAAATGCGGATATTGATCCTATAAACAAGAGTTGCATAGAGAATTGGTAATCATCATCCGATCATACTAAGTCTTGGGCATAGCCAAAGCTAACTCAAGTATGATGTGGATCTTGTCCCACATGAATTATAGAATTCATGGAGCATCATTTAGTTAAAGGCCTAATTAAAGGATTTAGAATATGATACTTATTTCTGCATTTATTTCTATTATAGAATTGCCATGATCTTTCTCTCTGCGTTCTCTCCTTAAGAAGGACAAGCTCAAGAGCAAATTTCATGAGGAGAATCGAGAATAGTTCTCACTGTGACATACCGACGGAGCCCATTCCGAGGCTCCTCACGCTTGCACGACACGATGCTTACAAAGAGATGCGCACAGAAGCATCAAGGCGTGTCTTATGCTCGCGACCATGAACTCGAGATTCGTAAGCAACATGAGTTGATGGGCGCCATATGGTTGAACATCTTTATCACCTATATCAAGGACAAGCAACCTTGAAGAGGAACCCAAAGAATACCGGAAGATCTTAAGAAGAAGAAAATAAGATTCCTATTTCAGATATACATGTTATAGAAGTCAACCTCTCTATTTTCATCGTGGGTATTAGATCTTTGATGTGTCCCGCACATTTGTACTAATGCATAAATAGCGAGGCGAGACGAAGTGAGATAGACCTCTGGGCAATGGAGCACGCATGCTGCTTTGAGGAACTTACCATCTATGTCTTCCTCCGGCTTGTACTAGAATTAGATGATTACATGTGCCTCGCGACTAAGAACATAATTTGTTTCTTGTTTGGACAAGAAAGGTTGCTATAATAAAGAACAAATGTTGTTCCGTCTATTTAAACGATATGTTCTATTATTGCACCTCGATAAACGGACTCTATATTCTAGACCTTGAGAGCACTATCTATAACATAAATACCAAGAGGTTCAAGTCAAATGACATGAACCGCAACCTACCTCATCACTGCCGCCAGTATAAATGACAAGCATCCACTCCCATAAGGTTGGTTTGCTGGACTCATTTGATTTAGAATCATATGAGATATGCAGTCCTACGATGCGACCAAGACCAACTCCTTTAGTGGGCAAATAAAGCGGATTTGTTAGACTCATACATAGTGATGTATGTGGCTCTTTCAATGTCGTTAGAGAGGTTATAGGTACTTCATCACATTTCCGATGACTTCGAGATATGGTTATGTGTACTTGATGCACATAAGTCTCGAATCCTTTGAAAGTTCAAGAATTCAAGAAAGAAAGAACCAGCCTGGCATGAGTATTAAGATACTGATCCGATCGGGTGGAGAATACCTTAGCCATGAGTTTCGTGACTACCTAGGCGAGTGTGGGATTCTATCCCAACTCCCTCTCGGAACACCACAGTGGAATGGTGTATCCGAAAGGAAGAATCATACCATATTAGATAGTGCGATCGATCGATGAGTCACACGGATCTTCCGATGGGGTGCTCTAACACATAAACTTTTATACTCAACCGAGAGTTCCATCCAAGTACGATAAAGACACCATATAGGATATGGATCGGGAGAGATGCCGGTGTGTGTCTTTCATGAGGATTTGGGTTTGGAGGAGCTCGTTCGGAGTCTCAAACAAATTAGGGCAAATCCGAAGTGCATATTGGATATCCCAATGAAACTAAGGGATATTACTTCTACATTCCCATTCACCAAGACTGGGGTCTTTCTAGAAAGGGACTTTGTTTCTAGAAAGACTAGTGGAAGCGTGCTCGATCTTGAAGAAGTTCAAGATCGAACAATCGCCTTGATGGAATGAACTGAACCACAAAGTGTTGGATGATGTTGTTCCACAAGAGTTGAGGAACAACAACCGTATATACCTCTTGTTTCGAGTAAGGGTACGCCATCACCGGAAACTCATTTCTCTTGTGATCATGACGTTATGCTCAAAGAGGATGAGCCTATCACCATCGAAGGTGATGCTGTGATGACGATTATAAATGGATAGAGGCCATGAGATCGAAATGGAATCCACACCAACCAAGTATGGACTTTGGTTGATCCACTGAAGGGTAAAACCATTGGGTGTAAGTGGGTCTTTAAGAAAGACATGGATGGACTTATCTATAAGGGTTGGTAGCTAAAGGTTTCAATGATTCTTGGTATTGACTATGAACCTTTTCTAGTAGCGATGTTTAAGTCCATTCGGATCATGCTTATTGCACCTATGACTATGAGATATGGCGAGATGGATGTCAAAGCTGTTTCGAATGGAAACCTACCGAGGATGCGTACATGACAACCCGAGGGTTTTAGATCCACACAAGCGGTATGCATGTTGCATAGGTCCATTTATGGACTAAAGCTAGGTCGATTCGATGATGCAATCAAATAGTTTGGTTTCAACAAGAATGAAGACGAACCTTGTGTCTACAAGAAGGTTGTAGGGACATAGTTGTCTTCCTCATATTGTATGTGGATGACATACTACTCATTGGGAAGGGCATCCTACGTTGATCTCAAGACTGGCTAGGAGTTGCTTCTCAATAAAGGACTTAGGTGAGGCATCCGCATTCTAGGGTACAGATCTATAGAGATAGATCTAAGAGATTGCTTGGCCCAAGTCGAGTACATATATTGACAAGGTACTCCTTCTTTTGCGTAGAACTCCAAGAAGGGATTACGATGTCATGTCACATGGCGTGAGTCTTCCAAGACTCAAGGTCCCTCTTCTAGAGAGAGAGATCGCATGGATCAGATCCTTATGCCTCACCCATAGATCGATCATGTACACTATGCAATGTACCGACCACGATGTCTCGTAAGCTTTGAGCATGACAAGATACTAGTCGGATCCGGTGAAGTCAATGGATGGTCAGCATATTCTTAAGTACTTAAGAAGGACTAAAGAATATTTCTTGATATATGGAGGCAATGATGAGCTAACCGTAAAGGTTATGATGCGCTTCAGGACGTTAGCTACCGGATGCAGGATGACCAGATGACGATAGTGCATTAATGGTGGCGTTGTTGAGAGAGGAGGTGAGACATGATAGTTGATTACGGTCACGAGGCCGAGTATATGTCAGTAGGAAGCAAAGGAGGCATTGATTGTAAGTTCATCACGAACTTGGGGTGGTTCCAGCATTCTTGGACCCATTGAGCTCTATTGTGACAACAATGGAGCTATATGGCACGAAGGAACCTCGCCACCAGCGGACCAAACACACACTCACTAGTGGCTTAATCATCGAGAGGAGATGTGAAGATTTGACCCAGAGGCTAACATCATCCCTTGACCAGCTTTGGCACGGAGGAAGCATGATGGTCACACTAGGTCATTGGGCTTAGAGCCTATACACTAGTGCTGGTGGGAGATTGTTAGCTAGAGCCCTAAGACAATCATTTGATGATTGTATTTTGGACTTGTTGTATCATATTCTATATAAATAAAGGCATTTGTTTTTTATTATTACTTGTATTGGTGCCAAATAAACTAAGTATAATAACGTCCTGAGTAGAAGGTTCTTACCTATATCAATCGATTGTTGAATCGATGAGATGATATAGGGACACTACTCTAAATCATTCCTAGTCAACCAGACAATGTTAATGTAATAAAACTAGCATGTAGGTCAACCGATGACTTGATCTCACAGTCATGGATATAGAGATATCAAGTTGACACATGGGTATGCATTAGAGAATGTATCTGAATGATCCGCCATGAGAAAGTGTCATGGATCATTATATGAGTGTCATATATGTCATATACTTTCTCATGTGTCTATTCATAGGACACCAAGTGAAGTCACCTGTGAGTTATGTACTTTGGTTTTCAGTCCAGCGTTGGAATGGGTGGACTATAAAGGCGATTCTTGTAGAGACTACGCAGGTGGTGGGAGTATATGGGATCTATCTAGATGGGTCCGATGGGAGAGACATCGGTATTCTTGATAGAGTGAGACCACGAAGTGCATGGCCATGCTCAATATAGGATATTAAGCTCATTTGATTTAGTGAGTCTACTTGGAGTTCAAGATTTAGATTGGTCATAGGATGACACAGTCTATGCCTCACATTGATAAATCTAGATGTCTAGGATAGAAGGACACTTGTCATATATTGTGAGGAGTCACAATTAGTAGTCACAAGGTGATGTTGGATCTCAACATTTCTTGTAACTTGGGTAGCAATGATGTATTGCTAGATGCCGCTCATTGCTTATGTTTCTAAAGGAGTTTAGAAACATTGCCAACGTTACAAGAACCTATTGGGTCACACACAAAGAACAAGTGGATGGAGATTAGGTTCATAGGATGAACCAATTGGATTAGGTTCATATGATGAACCAATTGGATTCAAATTAGACTTATTGAGTTAGACTCAATTAGATTCAATTGTTGAATAAGTCTAATTTAAATTTAATTCATTAAGTCAATTTATATTAATGAATTGAGATTCATTAGATTGAAATTGGCTTGAATCAAAGAATGAATTCAACTCAACATGGAAGAGATTTGGTCAATTTTGACTTGACCAAAATGGGAAGTTGAAACATCAAGTTTGACTTGATGAATTGCCACTTCATGGAGGATGACTCATCCTACATGGCAGCCACATCATCTCCTAGTTGTCAAGGAGGTTACAATCCTCCATTTAATGTGGCCGGCCACATTAAATGAGGGGGTTACCCATGTGTGGCCGGCCACACTAATGTCAGGAGGGGTTTTCATTTGGTGGCATTTACTTGTGGTAATTATTCCATCTTCTTCCTAGCTTCTTCCTCCTCCTTTTCTATGGTTGCCATGAGCTTTCATGGAGGGAGAAGGTGTATGAGTTGTGTTCCAAGAAAAGGGTGAAGTGAAGGTCACAAAGGAGGGTACCTAGAGGATTATGTGAGATCCCTTTTCTTTCTCTCCTTTCTCTCCTTTCTCTCCTTTTTAAATCCTACCCGAGAGCCCTAGAAAGTGCTAGCACACTTGGGTGCTCTCTTCTCCATCCTTGTGTGTTAGAGAACACACCTTGTTCGTGTGGATATCACTAGAGAGTTGTCTACGTTGACAACTTCGAGATCCGGCGTACCATTGGACGAGCGGGATTTGCGAGGGCACGCTTCGAAGGTAAAATGTTTTTCCTTTGTAGATCTACTGTAGATCATAGTTTAAAACTCGTACTCGTGGTTTCGGAAAGTTTCCGCGAAGCGAAAACGCGGTTTTCGCGACGCGAAAACACGGTTTTCGCGGCCCAAAAAACCCAATACCAATAACCCTGTCTAGGATTTGACTGATTTCTACTCATCATGCTTAATGCATATGATACATCTGGTCGAGTGCATATTAAGCATACATTATAGATCCTATAACCGAAACATAAGGTATCTTCTCCATTTTACTTCTCTCCTCTTGTGTTTCTGGACACATAGCCTTGAAAATATGTACACCATGTGACACTGATAAATATTCTCTCTTGGAGTCCTGCATACCGAATCTATTTACCATTTTATCAATATATGTACCTTGACTCAACCCTAGTAAAATACTTTGTCTGTCTTGGTATATTCTAATACCTAAGATATAGGTTGCATATCCAAGATTTTTATTAAGAAATACTCTCCCAACCAAGTCTTGGTAGATTCTAGGCTAGGGATGTCATTGCCTATAAGAAGTCTATCATCAACATACAACACTAGAAATGTAATCTTGCTTCCACTAACTTTCTTGTAAACGTAAGGTTCTTCTGGATTCTTGATAAAAGAAAAGTCTTTAATGGATTTGTCAAATCATAAATTCTAACTTGGAGATGCTTGCTTTAGTCTATAAATAGATCTCTTGAGCTTACATAACTTATTGATGTTCTTGGATGTTATAAAACTGGGAGGTTGTAATATATATACTTCCTCCTATAACCTTCCATTTAGGAATACAGTTTTAACGTTCATTCACCAAACCTCGTAATTGTAAGCTGATATAGCTAGCAAAATCCTAATGGACTTAAGCATTGCAATGGGTGCAAATGTTTCATCATAGTCAATTTGTTAACATTGATTGAAATCCATTGCCACAAGCCTAAATTTATAGGTACTTATGTTCCTATACATATCAATCTTTTCTTGAATATTCATTTGCACCCTATGGCTTTTACCCCAACTGGCACATCAACCAACTCACAAACTTAGTCAGTGTACATGGAGTCCATTTAAGATTTCATGGCTTCTAGCCATTTCTCAGAATCTTTTGAAGAAACTGCTTCCTTGTAAATTAAGAGTTCATTATCTTCGATGAGTAGCACTTCCTCATCTTGAGTCACCAACCAACCATATCTATATATCTCTCAATGAACTTTTGTAGACTTATGTTGATCTCGCGTTTCATGAGTAGTCTCAGATGAAGGAGACACATGTCCTTGTGGAACTGTCTCATCGTCCAACTATTCATCTTCCAATCTGTTTATAGAGTCTATAATGTCTTCAAGACTTACTTTACTCCCGCTACTTTCTTTAAAAATAAACTCTCTTTCCAAGAAAGTAGCATATTGAACAACAATAACTTTGTGCTCACTTGGGAGATAAAAATAGTATGTCATTGTAGCTTTGGGTAGCCTACAAATGTACATTTTATGGATTTTACTACAAGCTTATTAGAATTTTCATTCTTCATGTAAGCATCACAATCCAATATCTTAAGGTAAGACAAATTTAGTTTCTTTCCAAACTATAATTCATAAGTAGTCTTATCTACAGTCTTAGTCGGAACTTGGTTAAGTGTGTGTACTACTGTTTTTAAGGCATAACCCCAAAATGACATTGAAAGACTTGCATGACTCATTATTGATCTAACCATATCCATAAGTATGTTATTTCTCCTTTCTAATATACCATTCCACTACGACATTCTAGGAGGTGTAAGTTGCTAAACTATTCCACACTCTTTTAAATAATCAATGAACTCTTGGCTTAAATACTAACCACCTTGATCACTCTGAAGGGCCTTAATCTTCTTGCCATGTTGATTTTTTGCCTCATTCTTAAGCTCCTTAAACTTGTCTAGAGTTTCAGATCTATGACGCATTAAGTAGATATATCTATATCTACTTAAATCGTTAGTAAAAGTCATGAAGTAGGTATACGACCCTCTAGCCTGAACTTACAATGACCCATAAACTATATGCCCCTTGTGGCCAAGAAGAGGGGGGTGAATTGCTTTGCACAATTAAACAACAAATACCTTTCTCAAATAATCAAGCTTTAAAAAATTACACACTTAAAGAAATATTATAGAATTAAAGGAGTATGAGATAAATAGTTTATTTGGTTGACAATAAGAGGATTGCTACTCCAAGGCAAATAAGCTCACTTTAAAGATCTCTTTCTCGAATAAAATGTCGAAGCAGGAGAAACCGTGTACATGGAAATTAGGCTTGGAAGTGAAAAATAGAAAGAGATTCGAAGTACAGAGTGTGTTATCCAAAATGAAGAAGACCAGGGCTCGATTTATACCCCACTAGTCGAAACTGACTGTTTGCTAATATGGCACGATCCAAGCGCCTGAACCCTCTCCAAACTCCCCCAGTGTGGCAAATCTCATCTTCTCGCAAATGGCTATGCAACGGACGTGGGATAAAATTTTTGTTGGAGCAATCCCAATGGTCCGTGAGACTATGTGTTTTGGTGTTTGGGTAAAGAGTTTAAGTTAGGTTTACCCTTGTATTTGATATATGTATATGAGTGTGCAAGTTTGCAGGATATACATATGACTCAACTTGATGACTTTGGGTCCGATGAAGGATGGAGCATCCGAGGGACCGTGGACAAGGCGAGAAGGACAAGGGCCGAGGGAAGTGACTTCGAGGTATATATGAAGGATGACATTGGAGATGAGCCATGGGCTTGAATGCATCTGAGGGGCATGAGCCAAAGGAAGTAGGCTTGAAGGCAAGAGGTCAAAGTAGCGAAGAAGAGTCAAGTGAGTTGTGAGGGTTCGAGTGTGAGAGAAATATACTCAGGAAGGGAACCCCTAAGTTTATGTTGTATCAGTCGACTGGTACTAGGACCAGTTGACTGGTGGTGAGTACAGAGAGTTTCTGTGCCTGAACGGTAGGGACCAGTCGACTAGTGCAAGGACCAGTCGACTGGTAAAGAGTCGTTGAGAGAGTCATTGGCTAGACACTAGTCAACTGGTCCATCCTAAATTGATTATAATATTGAGGTGGGTCAGAGATTTGCTGCTAGAATAGTGATTGCTCGCTTTGCTCTAGAATTAGCTAGGGTTGAAGGTTCTGAATTTGATGATCTCCCTAGTCAAAGCTATAAGTATTATGAACTTGTATGTATCTTGATGTTGAGGGTGAACCAAATACTAAAGTTTCGGAGTATTAGCATCTTTTTGGAAGAAGTGGCAAATAATAGTTGGATGAGACGTGCACCCACACACTTTACAATGGAACTCAAATTGGTCATCATTTGAATCATAATTTTCATTAATGGGAGATCTTGCTCTTGCGCTCATAGGTGTGAAAAATTCTCTTGAAGCCCTGCTTGACATGTAGCTCATGATATCTAAAGAAAATTATAAGGAAAAATAAAAATAAATAAATAAAGATAAAAAATAAAATATATAATAAAAACAAGAAAAAGAAAGTAAAAAGTGTTAGTTAGAGCCCTAGAGCCAATCATATGATGATTGTTGTATGGATTTATTGTATTATATTCCAATGTATATAAAGGTATTTGTTTTGGTTATTATACTTACTTGTATTGGTGCCAAATAACTAAGTATAATAGCATCCTTGAGTAGAAGGTTCCTATCTATATCAATCGATTGGTTGAATCGATAGAGAGATGAAATAGAGAACACTACTCTTAATCATTCCTAGTCAAGTATTAACATTCAGGGAAAATGTTAATGTGACGAGACTAGCATGTAGGTCAACTCAATGACTTGATCTCACAAGTCATGGATATAGAGATATCAAGTTGACACATGGGTATGTATTGGAGAATGTATACTGAATGACCCGCCATGAGAAAGTATCATGGATCGTTATATGAGTGTTATATACTTTCTCATGTGACTATTAGTATGACTACTAGTCCTTAGACCTGAAGTCACTATGGTACCCTACATAAGGAGTTATATACTTTGGTTTCGTCAAACGTCACCCGTAAGTGGGTGGACTATAAAGGCGATTACTGGGTATGTAACAAATTATGCAGAGGGATGTGAGTGATGTAGATGGGATCTATCCCTCCCATATGACGGGAGTGACATCGATATTCTTGATAGAGTGAGACCACGAAGTGCATGGCCATGCCCAAATGAGTCAATATGAGATATTGAGCTCATTTGATTTAGTGAGTCTACTTGGAGTTCAAGATTTAGATTGAGGATTAGATTGATCGGAGGACGTGTTATGCATGCCTCAAATTGATCATATGTATGAAGAGGATATAATGAAGAGACATAGTTAGTAGTCACAAGGTGATGACATCAACACATTCTTGTAATTGTGAATGAATACTGCCATACTCTTATGCTTCTAAATGGGTTTAGGAGCATTGCGAACGTTACAAGAACCTATAGGGTCACACACAAAGGGCAATTAGATGGAGATTAGGTTCATTTGATGTACCTAGAGGATTAGGTTCATGTGATGAACCAAATTGGATTAAGAGTAATCCAAACTAGACTAATTGAGTTGGACTCAATTTGATTCATGTGTTCAATGAATCAATTTAGACTTGGATTCATTGAATCAATTTAATTCAATGAATATAGATTCATTAAATTAAATTGGTTTGAATCAAATGGTTATATTTTATCAACCATGGGAGAGAAGAGGTCAAGTTTGACTTGACTTGAGAAGGGAAGATGAAGGGTCAAGTTTGACTTGACCATTTGCCATCTCATTTGTGAGTTGGCATTAGGTGGGCCAATTATGATGTTCCACATCATCAAAGTTGGCTTATGTGTGTGCCACATCATGAGGGAGATCAAGAGTTGTGACTCTTGATATTCCATAGAGGTTTAAAAGCCTCTAAAGTGGCCGACCACCATTAGTTGTGTGTGAGTTACAATTTTGTGCTCATTGATTTCATCTTCTTCCTCCTTTCTTCTTCTTCTCTCCCTCTCCTCCACCTTGGCCGAAACCTTTTGTTCGTGTGGATACACATAGAGGGTTGTTCACTTGACACCCTTGAGATCCAGCGAACCTTGGACGAGCGGGATAAGCGAAGGGCTTTGCATCAAAGGTCTAAACTCCTAAACATGTAGATCTAAAGTAGATCTAGGATTAGAAAACGTGTACATGTAAAATTTTAATATTCACACGGATCCGGTGGCATGGAATTTCGGGGTTTTCGCAAAGCAAAAAGTGGCTTTTGTGACTCAAAAATCCCAAAAAAAGAAAAATAAAAATATCTAGAGTAACTCATATTCTAATAAACTAATGTTAATCAAAAACAGTCCCCGGCAACGGTGCCAAAAACTTTTTACAAACCGCAAGTGCACAGTTTCGTCGTCAGTAATACAAAAGATATCGAACCCACAAGGACTATTGATTAAGCACTAGTTGAATTCACATGCTGAATTATCTAAACAATTGAATGTTGTTTGAAAGGTTTGGGAACTAAAGGTTAAGAGAGAAGAGAGAGAGAAGAAAGAAGAATATAAAGTTCGATTTGGGGATGGTGTTAGTTAGAGCCCTAGAGCCAATCATTTGATGATTGTATTATGGACTTGTTGTATCATATTCTTATATAAATAAAGGTATTTGTTTTTGGTTATTATACTTACTTGTATTGGTGCCAAATAAACTGAGTATAATAGCGTCCTTGAATAGAAGGTTCTTACCTATATCAATCAGTTAGTTGAACCGATAGTGAGATGATATAGGGAACACTACTCTTAATCATTCCTAGTCGAGTATTAACATTCAGGGACAATGTTAATGCAATAAGACTAGCATGTAGGTCAACTCGATGACTTGATCTCACAAGTCATGGATATAGAGATATCAAGTTGACACATGGGTATGCATTGGAGAATGTATACTGAATGACCCGCCATAAGAAAGTATCATGGATCGTTATATGAGTGTCATATACTTTCTCATGTGACTATTAATATGACTACTAGTCCTTAGACCTGAAGTCACCATGGTACCCTACATAAGGAGTTATGTACTTTGGTTTCGTCAAACGTCACCCGTAACTGGGTGGACTATAAAGGTGATTACTGGGTATGTAACAAATTATGCAGAGGGATGTGAGTGATGTAGATGGGATCTATCCCTCCAATATGACGGGAGTGACATCGATATTCTTGATAGAGTGAGACCACGAAGTGCATGACCATGCCCAAATGAGTCAATATGAGATATTGAGCTCATTTGATTTAGTGAGTCTACTTGGAGTTCAAGATTTAGATTGATTAAAGGATGACACGGTCTATGCCTCATATTGATCAATCTAGATGTCTAGGATAGAAGGACACTTGTCATATATTGTGAGGAGTCACAATTATTAGTCACAAGGTGATGTTGGATCTCAATATTCTTGTAACTTGGGTAGTAATGATGTGTTGCTAGATACCGCTCATTACTTATGCTCCTAAATGGGTTTCAGGGCATTGCCAACGTTACAAGAACCTATAGGGTCACACACTAAGGACAATTAGATGGAGATTAGGTTCATATGATGAACCAAGAGGATTAGATTCATGTGATGAATCAAATTGGATTAAGAGTAATCCTAATTGGGCTAATTGAGTTGGACTCAAGTTGATTTATGTGTTCAATGAGTCTAATTTAGATTATGACTCATTGAATCAATTTAATTAAATGAATTAGATTCATTATATTAAATTGGTTTGAATCAAATGGTTAGATTAGATCAACCATGAGAGAGATTTGGTCAAGTTTGACTTGACTTGAGAAGGAAGATGAAAGGTCAAGTTTGACTTGACCATTTGCCACCTCATTTGTGAGTTGGCATTAAGTGGCCAATGATGATGTGCCACATCATCATAGTTGGCACATGTGTGTGCCACCTCATGGAGGTTACAAGTCCCCTCTTTAATGGCCTCCACATTTAATGAAAAGGAGTTACAACTCCAAGAGGTGGCCGGCCACTTTTGTGAGGAATGAAAATTCATTTTTTCATTCAAGGCTCATTCACTTCATCTTCTTCCTCTAGCTCTCCTTCTCTTCTCCCTCTCCTCCTCCTTGCCGTGACTGATCAAGGGTGCTATCACACCTTTGTTTAGTTTTCTCCGCCTATTTGTTCTCGTGGATACTTCTATAGGGTTGTACACTTGACAACCTCGAGATCTGGCATCACTTGGAAGAGCGGGATACGTGAAGGGCTTCGCATCAAGGGTAACTTTCTTCTCCTAGTGTAGATCTAGGCTTTAGTAAAATCGTACTCAAATTTTTGTTTTATTTCACTTCGCACGGATCCGGTGGCATGGGGGTTTCGGGGTTTCCGCGACGCGAAAAAGCGGTTTTAGCGTCCCGAAAAACCCAACACATGTATCAACGTTTCTGAAATTCAGTTTAGAATTTAAGTCTGTGCAGTATCGTAATTTTAAGGTAATGTATCAGTGAAGCAAGTGACTCACATTGCCACATAAGATTTTAAAACAACAGGTTTCACTCAAATCATTTTGGGACAGTGGGCTAAGGCGCTGTAGGATCGCTAAGAACACGTTCGGTTAGATCGCGGTGGGGGCGCTTCCCGCCGAGGGATGGTTCTCGCGACGATAAACCCGCTAAGCGGAACCGAATTTTATTCATAAATATTGTAAAATTGTAGTAAAATTACAGAAAATTATAGAAAATACATAATTTAGAATTATGTATCATTTTGTGATAGTCATGGCCCAAAAGACCCAATTTGATTGGAAATGTGTTGTAATTCATAATACGGCTGCGTGAGTCATGTGATGTGCGTGTTGTATATTTGATTCGCGACCTGCGCGTCTTGACTCGAATGTAACTCGAGTTTCAAAAATTGTAATGTACAAAATTGGAGCGGTGGAAGGGCCACTCGAGATGGAGTTACGAGGAGGCGCGAGCAACACAAGGTGGTCAAAGGGAGGAGCTTGAGAAGCTGTTGACCTTAGGTTGACCATCCGATCTTCTCATTGGCTTGAGAAGATCGTAGTAGGGCCATGACTAATCACAAATAATTTAATTAATTGCTTGTGTGTATGTGATCCATAATTAGTAATTAATTAGTACCTAACGATTAGATTAGATCTAAATCGTGTACAAGATGCACCCTCTCGATTAGATTAGATCTCAATCGCGTCAACTCAAATGCCTACCGTGCCGTGATAAATATCACTACCTCGATCACATGTGTTGTTGAATCTGCCAAAGCAGAGCAACACATATTATCTTGGTAGGGTACGGAGGGATAATCTTTGTCCCGCCTATCAACGCATGGGTGAGTAGAGACTCAATTTGATTGAGTACAACTAGTTAAATCAAGTTTAACTATAGGCATTCTTCCAACGGTTGGAAAGATAGGACATAAATCACATTTATATTAATTCTTGGGCGTATTATCCAAAGCTAATTCAAGTTTTAATATAACTGCGGATAATGATCCTATAAACAAGAGTTGCATAGAGATGTAATTGCTAACTTGTTACCTACCGATCATACTAAATCTTGGCGTATTAGCCAAAGCTAACTCAAGGGTTAGTATGATGTGGATCTTGTCCCACATTAATTATAGAATTCAGTGGGAGCATCATTTAATTAAAAGGCCTAATTAAATGATTACTAGAATATGATGTTTATTTATTTTCTGCATTTTTCTGTTGTAGATAACCATAACGTCGAATACGAACGCTTTCTCCCTGTGTTCTGTCCTTGAGAAGGACAAGCTCAACGGAGCAAATTTCCTAGACTGGTACAGGAACATGAGAATAGTTCTCACCCAAGAACGTAAACTGTACGTTCTAGAGCAGCCCATTCCGGAGGCTCCTCTTGCCACTGCCACGCGAGCAGACCGAGATGCTTACAAGAAGCATCAAGATGACGCATTAGATGTGTCCTATCTTATGCTCGCGACCATGAACTCTGAGCTTCAGAAGCACCCTGAGTTGATGGGAGCTTCCGATATGGTTGAACATCTTCATCAACCGTATCAAGGACAAGCGAGGCATGAGAGATTTGAGATCGCAAGGGCACTATTTCAGTGCAAGATGTCGATGGGGCTCCGTAGGCCCATATGTACTCAAAATGATTGGGTACATAGAAAACCTACAGAGGTTGGGGTTCCCACTTGGGCCACTGACCTAATCTTGCAATCCTTGCCGATAGCTATAGTCAATTTGTTCTAAAATACAACATGAGCGAAATTGACAAGCCACGCTCGAGTCGCATAGCATGTTAGGCACGAGCTCAACCTTAAGAAGGTTAAGCCCAACTCTATTATGATGGTTCGAAACATAAGGGGCAAGCCCAAAGGCAAGGGAAAGTCCCAAGCCAAGGGCAAGGCAATGAAGCCTAAAGGAGGAGTCGCCAGGATGCTACCTTCCACACCTACGGTACCGGGCATTGGAAGAGGCGCGAGGTGTACTGGAAGATCTTAAGAAGAAGGTGAGACTTCCACTGTGTATATATGTTATAAGTCAATCTATCTATTTCTTCATCATGGGTATTAGATCTGGATGTGCTTCTCACATTTGTACTAATGTGTGAAGAAATAGCGGAGGCATATGGGGGTGAGGTGGACCTGCGGGCAAGAGCAATGGAGCTTCATTGCATGGAGGGACTTATTTTCTATCTCTGCCCTTTGGGCTTGTAATAGAGTTGGATGATTGTTGTTATGTGCCTGCTTTAACTAAGAACATAATTTCAGTTTCTTGTTTGGACAAGAAAGGTTTCTCTTTTATAATAAAGGACAAATGTTGTTTTGTTTATTTAAAAGATATGTTCTATTGTAGTGCCCCTCTGATGAACGGACTCTACATTCTACACCTTGATAGCCCTATCTATAACATAAATACCAAGAGGTTCAAGTCAAATGACATGAACCAAACCTATCTCTGGCACTGTCGCTTAGGTCATATAAATGACAAGCGCTTATCCCAGCTCCATAAGGATGGTTTGCTGGACTCATTTGATTTTGAATCTTATGAGACGTGCGAGTCATGCCTACTAGGCAAGATGACCAAGATTCCCTTTAGTGGGCACAGTGAGAGAGCGACTGACTTGTTAGGTCTTATACATAGTGATGTATGTGGCCCTTTCAATGTCGCTGCTAGAGGCGGTTATAGGTACTTCATCACATTTACTGATGACTTCAGTAGATATGGTTATGTGTACTTGATGACACATAAGTCTGAATCCTTTGAAAAGTTCAAAGAATTCAAGAATGAAGTACAAAACCATCTTGGCAAGAGTATTAAGATACTTCGATCAGATCGAGGTGGAGAATACCTTAGCTATGAGTTTCGTGACTATCTAGCTGAGTGTGGGATTCTATCCCAACTCACTCCTCCTGGAACACCACAGTGGAATGGTGTATCCGAAAGGAGGAACCGTACTCTATTAGATATGGTACGGTCTATGATGAGTCACACAGATCTTCCTAAATTTCTTTGGGGCTATGCTCTTGACACGACAACTTTTATACTCAACCGAGTTCCATCCAAGGTCGTAATAAAGAAACCATATATGATATGGACTGGGAGAGATGCCCAGGTGTCTTTTATGAGGATTTGGGGTTGTGAGGCTTATGTTAGACGTCAAGTCTCAGAAAAATTAGGACCCAAATCTGACAAGTGCTACTTTATTGGATATCCCAAGGAAACTAAGGGATATTACTTCTAAATTCCCAGTCAGCACAAGGTAGTTGTGGCAAAGACTGGGGTCTTTCTAGAAAGGGACTTTGTTTCTAGAAAGACTAGTGGGAGTATGTTCAATCTTGAAGAAGTTCAAGATGCGAACCATAGCACTGAAGCCTCGATGGAAGTTGAACTGGAACCACAAAGTGTTGTGGATGATGTTGTTCCACAAAGAGTTGAGGAACAACAACCAGTTCAAGTAGACATACCTCTTCGCAGGTCTGATAGGGTACGTCGTCAGCCTGAGAGATACTCATTTCTCTTGTTTGACCATGATGACGTTGTGCTCATAGAGGATGAGCCTACAACCTATCAGGAAGCTGTGATGAGACCAGATTCTGAGAAATGGCTAGAGGCCATGAGATCCGAGATGGAATCCATGTACACCAACCAAGTTTGGACTTTGGTTGATCCACCTGAAGGGGTAAAACCTATTGGGTGTAAGTGGGTCTTTAAGAGAAAGACTGACATGGATGGACTTATCTATAAGGGTCACTTGGTAGCTAAAGGTTTCAAGCAGATTCATGGTATTGAGTATGATGAAACCTTTTCTCCAGTAGCGATGTATAAGTCCATTCGGATCACGCTTGCTATTGCAGCATACAATGACTATGAGATATGGAAAATGGATGTCAAAACCACGTTTATGAATGGAAACCTACTCGAGGATGTGTACAAGACACAACCTGAGGGTTTTGTAGATCCACAGCATACTAGCAGAGTATGCAAGCTGCATAGGTCCATTTATGGACTAAAGCAAGCTTCTCGGAGACCCTCCCATATGACGGGAGTGACATCGATATTTTTGATAGAGTGAGACCACGAAGTGCATGGCCATGCCCAAATGATTCAATATGAGATATTGAACTCATTTGATTTAGTGAGTCTACTTGGAGTTCAAGATTTAGATTGATTAGAGGATGACACGGTTTATGCCTCATATTGATCAATCTAGATGTCTAGGATAGAAGCACACTTGCCATATATTGTGAGGAGTCACAATTAGTAGTCAAAAGGTGATGTTGGGTCTCAACATTCTTGTAACTTGGGTAGTAATGATGTGTTGCTAGATACCGCTCATTACTTATGCTCCTAAATGGGTTTAGGGGCATTTTCAACGTTACAAGAACCTATAGGGTCACACACTAAGGACAATTAGATGGAGATTAGGTTCATATGATGAACCAAGAGGATTAGATTCATGTGACGAATCAAATTGGATTAAGAGTAATCCTAATTGGGCTAATTGAGTTGGACTCAAGTTGATTTATGTGTTCAATGAGTCTAATTTAGATTATGACTCATTGAATCAATTTAATTAAATGAATTAGATTCATTATATTAAATTGGTTTGAATCAAATGGTTAGATTAGATCAACCATGAGAGAGATTTGGTCAAGTTTGACTTGACTTGAGGAGGAAGATGAAAGGTCAAGTTTGACTTGACCATTTGCCACCTCATTTTGTGAGTTGGCATTAAGTGGCCAATGATGATGTGCCACATCATCATAGTTTGCACATGTGTGTGCCACCTCATGGAGGTTACAAGTCCCCTCTTTAATGGCCTCCACATTTAATGAAAAGGAGTTACAACTCCAAGAGGTGGCCGACCACTTTTGTGAGGAATGAAAATTCATTTTTTCATTCAAGGCTCATTCACTTCATCTTCTTCCTCTAGCTCTCCTTCTCTTCTCCCTCTCCTCCTCCTTGCCGTGACTGATCAAGGGTGCTAGCACACCTTTGTTTAGTTTTCTCCACCTATTTGTTCGTGTGGATACTTCTAGAAGGTTGTACACTTGACAACCTCGAGATCCGACATCACTTGGAAGAGCGGGATACGCGAAGGGCTTCGCATCGAGGGTAACTTTCTTCTCCTAGTGTAGATCTAGGCTTTAGTAAACTCGTACTCGAATTTTTGCTTTATTTCACTTCGCACGGATCCGGTGGCATGGGGGTTTCGGGGTTTTCGCGACGCGAAAAAGCGGTTTTTGCGGCCCAAAAAACCCAACAGATGGATGATTGATGCTAGGATTTCGGTTTAACTTTAATGCTAGTTATTGTTGTTGGATAGTGGAAGTCGCTAGAGGGGGTGAATAGTAATTGAAAAATTCGAATCGAGTACTCAGCGGAAAAATAAACGACACAATACTAACAAAACTAATTTTACTTGGTTCGGAGCCTTTGTTGATTCCAACTCCAAGGTCTGCACTCGTTGAGTGCTTTCATTAGGAAATTCACTAGCAGTTCACAAAAGATTACAGAAATAAGTACAAGAATTCTTTAAAGAAATTATCGACAATAATTGAAAATAAACCTGAGCTGCAAGTTGTCGGAGAAGCTTCGCAGCGTAGCAAGAGCATCTTGGATGCAGTGCGCACAAGAGCAATCGTGGAAAGAAGTTGTTATCCTCAACTCTGGAGGTAGGCTCCCTTTATAGGAGTGATCTGGGCACCCGGATCCCTTCCGGGCTCCCGGAACGTAACGTTGGCCCGGCCAATCAGAGCGCTCCATATCTACGATGAGATAAAATTTTCCTTCTGGGAGCTCGAATCCCTTCCGGTCGCTCGGACCACCATTTTCTGGAAAACTCATTTTCCTGCAAGAAAATATTAGTTCAAAGCAAAATAAAAGTTATACTACCCTACAAAACAAAGTACTAGTTCAATTACAATCAAGAGTAGATAGAGTAATCAGATTCTATCTGATCGAGACCAGAATCTAGTCACGATCTCAACTTAGATTCTCGAAATAATTCTAAGTTGGATCGACCCCTAATGTTCCCTTGATTGCCGAACGTGTCCTCACCAAGTCACTCCCCTCTAATGACTTACCTTAACTAACCTGCCAGACATCCGGTCAGCCCGTCGACCTATTTGGACTTTCCTACAACACTGAGTTAGCAAAAAATGGTAAGGTAAAATAGAATTCAAGTATAACCTAGGGTTATCTCCTCCAAGGGTTACCTTGCTTTACTCACTAGGACTTCCATTACCTGACTTCACTCACCAGGACTTCCTCCACCTTGCTTCACTTGCTAGGGCTGGACTTCACTCACCAGGACTTCCCCCTCCTAGCTTCACTCGCTAGGGCCCGACTTCACTCACCAGGACTTCCATCACCTAGCTTCACTCACTATGGCTCGACTTCACTAACCAGGACTTCCACCACCTAGTTTCACTCACTAGGGTCTGACTTCACTCACCAGGGTCTAGCTTCACTCACCAGGACTTCCACCACCTAGCTTTACTCACTAGGGCTCAACTTCACTCACCAGGACTTCCACTACCTAGCTTCACTCACTAGGGCCTAGCTTCGCTCACCAGTACTTCTCACCTGCCTATCCTTTGGATATGACTTATCTTTGCTAGTCATCTAGTCTTGACTAGACTTCTCTCTTCTAAACACCAAGTCTTGTTTGGATTAACCCTTGGTCAAATTAACTAGACTTAGGTATATTGTCAAACATTGATGTTGGGTTTTTCGGGCCACGAAAACCGAGTTTTCGCATCTCGGAAACCCCGAATCACCCTAGCCATTGGATCTCGTGCGAAGAAAACTTTCCGAAAAACATGATTACGAGTTTTAAACTACGATCTACAGTAGATCTACAAAGGAAAAACATTTTACCTTCGAAGCGTGCCCTCGCAAATCCTGCTCGTCCAATGGTACGCCGGATCTCGAAGTTGTCAACGTAGACAACTCTCTAGTGATATCCACACGAACAAGGTGTGTTCTCTAACACACAAGGATGGAGAAGAGAGCACCCAAGTGTGCTATCACTTTCTAGGGCTCTCGGGTAGGATTTAAAAAGGGGAGAAAGGAGAGAAAGAAAAGGGATCTCACATAATCCTCTAGGTACCCTCCTTTGTGACCTTCACTTCACCCTTTTCTTGGAACACAACTCATACACCTTCTCCCTCCATGAAAGCTCACGGCAACCACAGCAAAGGAGGAGGAAGAAGCTAGGAAGAAGATGGAATAATTACCACAAGTAAATGCCACCAAATGAAAACCCCACCTCACATTAGTGTGGCCGGCCACACATGGGTAACCCCCTCATTTAATGTGTCCGGCCACATTAAATTGAGGATTGTAACCTCCTTGACAACTCGGAGATGATGTGGCTGCCATGTAGGATGAGTCATCCTCCATGAAGTGGCAATTCATCAAGTCAAACTTGATGTTTCAACTTCCCATTTTGGTCAAGTCAAAATTGACCAAATCTCTTCCATGTTGAGTTGAATTCATTCTTTGATTCAAGCCAATTTCAATTTAATGAATCTCAATTCATTAATATAAATTGACTTAATGAATCAAATTTAAATTAGACTTATTCAACAATTGAACCTAATTGAGTCTAACTCAATAAGTCTAATTTCCGAATCCAATCCTTGGTGCATCATATGAACCTAATCTAATTGGTTCATCCTATGAACCTAATCTCCATCCACTTGTTCTTTGTGTGTGACCCAATAGGTTCTTGTAACGTTGGCAATGTTTCTAAACTCCTTTAAAAACATAATCAATGAGCGGCATCTACCAATACATCATTGCTACCCAAGTTACAAGAAATGTTGAGATCCAACATCACCTTGTGACTACTAATTGTGACTCCTCACAATATATGACAAGTGTCCTTCTATCCTAGACATCTAGATTGATCAATATGAGGCATAGACTGTGTCATCCTCTAATCAATCTAAATCTTGAACTCCAAGTAGACTCACTCGTCAAATGAGCTCAATATCTCATATTGACTCATTTGGGCATGACCATGCACTTAGTGGTCTCACTCTATCAAGAATACCGATGTCACTCCCGTCATATGGGAGGGATAGATCCCTTCTACATCACTCACATCCCTCTGTATAACTCATTACATACCCAGTAATCGCCTTTATAGTCCACCCTATTACGGGTGACGTTTGACGAAACTAAAGAACATAACTCCTTATGTAGGGAACCATGGTGACTTCAGGTCTAAGGACTAGTAGTCATACTAATAGTCACATGAGAAAGTATATGACACTCATATAATGATCCATGATACTTTCTCATGGCGGGTCATTCAGTATACATTCTCTAATGCATACCCATGTGTCAACTTGATATCTCTATATCCATGACTTGTGAGATCAAGTCATCGAGTTGACCTACATGCTAGTCTTATTGCATTAACATTGTCCCTGAATGTTAATACTAGACTAGGAATGATTAAGAGTAGTGTTCCCTATATCATCTCACTATCGGTTCAACTAACCGATTGATATAGGTAAGAACCTTCTACTCAAGGATGTTACTATAGTTAGTTTATTTGGCACCAATACAAGTAAGTATAATAACCAAATGCCTTTATTTATATATAGAATATGATACAACAAGTCCAAAATACAACCATCAAATGATTGACTCTAGGGCTCTAGCTAACAATCTCCCACTAGCACTAGTGCCAATCAGTGTAGGCTCTAAGCCCCAATGACCTAGTGTGACCATCATGCTTCCTCTGTGCCAAAGCCTTGGTCAAGGGATCTGCTGCGATGTTAGCCTCTGTAGGTACTCCACAAATCTTCACATCTCTCTCGATGATTTCTCGAATGAGATGGAAGCGCCGTAGTATGTGTTTGGTCCGCTGGTGTGAGCGAGGTTCCTTCGCTTATGCTATAGCTCTATTGTTGTCACAATAGAGCTCAATAGGTCAACAATGCTAGGAACCACCCCAAGTTCGATGATGAACTTGAATCCAACACCTCCTTGCCTTCTCTCGATGTAGCAATATACTGCCTCTGGTCGGAATTAGCTCACTGTGTCCTGCCAACTCTACCACATGGCACCACCATTAATGCAAAATATGAACCCCGATGTGATCTATAGTCATCCTGGTCTGGAAGCTAGCATCACTTTAACCCTTTACAATTAGCTCATCATTGCCTCCATATATCAAGAAATATTGTTTAGTCCTTCTTAATTACTTAAGAATATTCTTGACCGCTAACTAGTGACTTTCACTGGATCTGATGGTATCTCCCGTCATGCTCAAGCATACGAGACATCGGTCAGTACATAGCATGGCGTACATGATAGATCCTATGGTCGAGGCATAAGGGATCTGATCCAAGTGGTCTCTCTCTCTAGAAGAGGGACCTTGAGTTTTCGAAAGACTCACACCATGTGACATCGATCCTTCTTGGAGTTCTGCATGGCAAACTGAAGTAGTACCTTGTCAATATATGTACTCTGACTTAGGCCAAGCAATCTCTTAGATCTATCTCTATAGATCTGTATCCCTAGAATGCGGGATGCCTCACCTAAGTCCTTTATTGAGAAGCAACTCCCTAGCCAAGTCTTGACAGACTGAAGCATAGGGATGTCCTTCCCAATGAGTAGTATGTCATCCACATACAATATGAGGAAGACAACTATATCCCCTACAACCTTCTTGTAGACACAAGGCTCATCTTCGTTCTTGATGAAACCAAACTGTTTGATTACATCATCGAATTGAAGATTCCAGCTCCGAGAAGCTTGATTTAGTCCATAAATGGACCTATGCAGCTTGCATACTTTGCTAGTATGCTGTGGATCGACAAAACCCTCAGGTTGTGTCATGTACACATCCTCGAGTAGGTTTCCATTTAGAAACGCAGTTTTGACATCCATCTGCCATATCTCATAGTCATGGTAGGCTGCAATAGCAAGCATGATCTGAATGGACTTAAACATCGCTACTAGAGAAAAGGTTTCATGATAGTCAATACCATGAATTTGCTTGAAACCTTTAGCTTCCAAGCGACCCTTATAGATAAGTCCATCCATGTCAGCCTTTCTCTTAAAGACCCACTTACACCCAATGGGTTTTACCCCTTCAGGTGGATCAACCAATGTCCATACTTGGTTGGTGTACATGGAATCCATTTCGGATCTCATGGCTTCTAGCCATTTCTAATCTCATCACAGCTTCCTGATAGGTGGTAGGCTCATCCTCTATGAGCATAACGTCATCATGGTCAGACAAGAGAAATGAGTATCTCTCAGGCTGACAACGTACCCTATCAGACCTGTGAAGAGGTATGTCTACTTGAACTGGTTGTTGTTCCTCAACCCTTTGTGGAACAACATCATCCACAACAATTTGTGGTTCCAGTTCAACTTCCATCGAGGAAACAGTGCTAGGATCTGCATTTTGAACTTCTTCAAGATCGAACGTGCTCCCACTAGTCTTTCTAGAAATAAAGTCCCTTTTTAGAAAAACCCCAGTCTTTGCCACAACTACCTTGTGTTGACTGGGAATGTAGAAGTAATATCCCTTAGTTTCCTTGGGATATCCAATGAAATAGCACTTGTCGGATTTGGGTCCTAATTTGTCTGAGACTTGACATCGTACGTAAGCCTCATAACCCCAAATCCTCATGAAAGACACCTGGGCATCTCTCCCAGTCCATATCCTATATGGTGTCTTTATCACGACCTTCGATGGAACTCGGTTGAGTATAAAAGCTGCCGTGTCTAGAGTATAGCCCCAAAGGTATGTCGGAAGATCTGTGTGACTCATCATGGATCGTACCATATCTAATAGGGTACGATTCCTCCTTTCGGATACATCATTCCACTGTAGTGTTCCAGGAGGAGTGAGTTGGGATAGAATCCCACACTCAGCTAGGTAGTCACGAAACTCATGGCTAAGGTATTCTCCACCTCGATCTGATTGAAGTATCTTAATACTCTTGCCAAGTTGGTTCTGTACTTCATTCCTGAATTCTTTGAACTTTTCAAAGGATTCTGACTTATGTGTCATCAAGTACACATAACCATATCTACTGAAGTCATCAGTAAATGTGATGAAGTACCTATAACCTCCTCTAGCAGCGACATTGAAAGGGCCACATACATCACTATGTATGAGTCCTAACAAATCAGTTGCTCTTTCGCTGTGCCCACTAAAGGGAGTCCTGGTCATCTTGCCTCATAGGCATGACTCGCATATCTCATATGATTCTAAATCAAATGGGTCCAGCAAACCATCCTTATGGAGCAGTGATAAGCACTTGTCATTTATATGACCTAAGCGACAGTGCCAGAGATAGGTTTGGTTCAGGTTGACTTGAACCTCTTGGTATTTATGTTATAGATAGGGCTCTCAAGGTCTAGAATATAGAGTTCGTTTATCAGAGGTGCACTACAATAGAACATATCGTTTAAATAAATAGAACAACATTTGTTCTTTATTGTAAATGAAAATCCTTTCTTGTCCAAACAAGAAACTGAAATTATGTTCTTAGTCAAGGCAGACACATAATAACAATCATCTAATTCTAGTACAAGCCCAAAGGGCAGAGATAGATGGTAAGTTCCTACAGCAATAGCAGCAACCCGTGCTCCATTACCTACTCGTAGGTCTATCTCACCCTTCGTCAATGCCCTGCTATTTCTCAGCGCTTGTACATTAGTACAAATGTGCGAAGCACATCCGGTATCTATTACCCACGATGAAGAAATAGAGAGGTTGACTTCTATAACATGTATACCTGAAGTAGAAATCTTATTTCTCTTCTTCTTAAGATCTTCCTGGTATTCTTTGGAGTTCCTCTTCCAGTGCCTTGCTTGTCCTTGATATAGGTGACAAAGATGTTCAACCATATCGTAAGGGCCCATCAACTCATGTTGCTTCTGAAGCTCAGAGTTCATGGTCACGAGCATAAGACAGGACACATCTAATGCGTCATCTTGATGCTTCTTGTAAGCATCTCGATCGCTTGCGTCATTGGCAGGAGGAGCCTCGGAATGGGCTGCTCAGAGAATGCTCTTCACTCACGAGTGAGAACTATTCTCGATTCTATCTGTCCATCCGGAAATTTGCTCGTTGAGCTTGTCCTTCTAGACGGGAGAGAAGATGTTCGTGTTTGACGTCATGGAAATTCTACAACAGAAATAAATGCAGAAATAAGTATCATATTCTTAATCATTTAATTAGGCCTTTAACTAAATGATTCTCCCACTGAATTCTATAATTCACGTGGGACAAGATCCACATCATACTAACCCTTGAGTTAGCTTTGGCTAATACGCCCAAGACTTTGTATGATTGGTAGGTAACGATTACCAATTACATCTCTATGCAACTCTTGTTTGTAGGATAAAATCCGTATTTATATTAAAACTCAAGTTAGCTTTGGCTAATACGCCCGAGAATTAATATAAACGTGATTTTGTCCTACCTTTCCAACCATTGGAAGAATGCCTATAGTTGTACTCGATCCAACCGAGTAAACTAGGAATACTCAATCTGATTGAGTTTGTATTCACCCATGCGTTGATAGACGGGACCAAGATTGTCCCTCCGTACCCTACCAAGATAGTATGTGTTGCTCTGCTTTGGCAGATTCAACAACAACATGCGATCGAGGTAGTGGTAGGTATCATGGCATGGTAGGCATTACGAGTTGATGCGTTTTAGATCTAATCTAAACGATGATGCGTATCATATACTCGATAGATCCAATCTAATCGAAGGGTGCATCATGTGCACGATTTAGATCTAATCTAATCGCTAGGCACTAATTAACTACTTAATTAAACATGCATCACATACATATAAGTAATTAATTAAATTTTATGATTAGTCATGGCCCTACTACGATCTTCTCAAGCCAATGAGAAGATCGGATGGTCAACCTAAGGCCAACTTCTCAAGCGCCTTCCTTTTGACCACCTTGTGTTGCTCGCGCCTTCCTCGTAACTCCGTCTCGAGTGGACCTTCCACAGCTCCAATTTTTGTACATTACAATTTTGAAACTTGAGTTACATTCGAGTCTAAATCTAATTTACAACCAGAATAAAAGAAAGGCACGACGCGCAGGTCGCGAGAAAAAAAATAAAAGTACAACACGCACATCACATCACGGCGCGCAGGCCGTATTATGAATTACAACACAAATTATCCAATCAAATTGGGTCTTTGGGCCATGACTATCACAAAATTAATATATAATTTAAAATTATATATTTTTCATAATTTTCTGTAATTTTTCATAATTTTACAGATTTTTATGAGTAAAATTTTCCCGGCGGTCCCGATTAACGATTTCGGGCGCAATCGCGGAGCAAATCCCCTTGCGGGGTTAGGTGCAGTACCCCTACCCGCGATCTAACCATCGCGAGTTGCTCCTAAGCAATCCTATAGCGCCTAAGTCCGCTGTCCCAAAACAATTTGGGTCGAAACATTGTCGTTTCAGAAAATTCTTCACGGTAGTCGAAGCCTACAAGTGTAAAAACACTTGTGCTTCGCTTCTATGAGAAAAATACCCATAAAATCATAAAAATTAGGAAATTCACAGAATTTTTACAGATCTATATTTTTCATAAAAATATGAATCTAAACTCGTACTCGCTTCGCACGTGGCTCTGATACCACTGTTGGGTTTTTCGGGCCGCGAAAACCGCGTTTTCGCGTCGCGGAAACCCCGAATCACCCTAGCCATTGGATCTCGTGCGAAGAAAACTTTCCGAAAAACATGATTACGAGTTTAAACTACGATCTAAAGTAGATCTACAAAGGAAAAATATTTTACCTTCGAAGCGTGCCCTCGCAAATCCCGCTCGTCCAAAGGTACGCCGGATCTCGAAGTTGTCAACGTAGACAACTCTCTAGTGATATCCACACGAACAAGGTGTGTTCTCTAACACACAAGGATGGAGAAGAGAGCACCCAAGTGTGCTATCACTTTCTAGGGCTCTCGGGTAGGATTTAAAAAGGGGAGAAAGGAGAGAAAGAAAAGGGATCTCACATAATCCTCTAGGTACCCTCCTTTGTGACCTTCACTTCACCCTTTTCTTGGAACACAACTCATACACCTTCTCCCTCCATGAAAGCTCACGGCAACCACAGCAAAGGAGGAGGAAGAAGCTAGGAAGAAGATGGAATAATTACCACAAGTAAATGCCACCAAATGAAAACCCCACCTCACATTAGTGTGGCCGGCCACACATGGGTAACCACCTCATTTAATGTGGCCGGCCACATTAAATGGAGGATTGTAACCTCCTTGACAACTCGGAGATGATGTGGCTGCCATGTAGGATGAGTCATCCTCCATGAAGTGGCAATTCATCAAGTCAAACTTGATGTTTCAACTTCCCATTTTGGTCAAGTCAAAATTGACCAAATCTCTTCCATGTTGAGTTGAATTCATTCTTTGATTCAAGCCAATTTCAATTTAATGAATCTCAATTCATTAATATAAATTGACTTAATGAATCAAATTTAAATTAGACTTATTGAACAATTGAATCTAATTGAGTCTAACTCAATAAGTCTAATTTCCGAATCCAATCCTTGGTGCATCATATGAACCTAATCCAATTGGTTCATCCTATGAACCTAATCTCCATCCACTTGTTCTTTGTGGGTGACCCAATAGGTTCTTGTAACGTTAGCAATGTTTCTAAACTCCTTTAAAAACATAAGCAATAAGCGGCATCTAGCAATACATCATTGCTACCAAAGTTACAAGAAATGTTGAAATCCAACATCACCTTGTGACTACTAATTGTGACTCCTCACAATATATGACAAGTGTCCTTCTATCCTAGACATCTAGATTGATCAATATGAGATATAGACCGTGTCATCCTCTAATCAATTTAAATCTTGAACTCCAAGTAGACTCACTCGATCAAATGAGCTCAATATCTCATATTGACTCATTTGGGCATGGCCATGCACTTAGTGGTCTCACTCTATCAAGAATACCGATGTCACTCCCATCATATGGGAGGGATAGATCCCATCTACATCACTCACATCCCTCTGCATAACTCATTACATACCCAGTAATCTCCTTTATAGTCCACCCTGTTATGGGTGACGTTTGACAAAACTAAAGTACATAACTCCTTATGTAGGGAACCATGGTGACTTCAGGTCTAAGGACTAGTAGTCATACTAATAGTCACATGAGAAAGTATATGACACTCATATAACGATCCATGATACTTTCTCATGGTGGGTCATTCAGTATACATTCTCTAATGCATACCCATGTGTCAACTTGATATCTCTATATCCATGACTTGTGAGATCAAGTCATCGAGTTGACCTACATGCTAGTCTTATTGTATTAACATTGTCCCTAAATGTTAATACTCGACTAGGAATAATTAAGAGTAATGTTCCCTATATCATCTCACTATCGGTTCAACTAACCGATTGATATAGGTAAGAACCTTCTACTCAAGGACATTACTATACTTAGTTTATTTGGCACCAATACAAGTAAGTATAATAACCAAATGCCTTTATTTATATATAGAATATGATACAACAAGTCCAAAATACAATCATCAAATGATTGGCTCTAGGGCTCTAGCTAACAATTGAAACCCTAGAGGTGGACTGCACCAACAATCTCCCCCTTTTTGATATTTGACAATTTTCTTAAGTTAGGCTTGGGTCTTTAAGGGTTAAATCTCAAAGATTGAGATATTCAAAAAGTTTGAGAGATTAGAAATATTTTAACTTTTCTAACTTAAGATAGTTCTCTTCCTTTAACTTTTCTAACTTAAGATTACTCTCCCCATTTGGCACACATCCAAAAGATACGAACTTAAAGGTTACTCTCTATTAATTAGACTTTGCACCAATAATAATATTTGGTAATGGGGGAATTTTAAAAAAAAAAGTTAATAACTTGTTCAAAAGTAAAGATTTTCAATAAAAAATTTAAAAATAATTTTCAAAGTCTACTATTTTTGCATAATTTACTATTTTTTCATTAGATTTCCAAAATTTTGAAAATGCTAGAACAAAGTTAGAAGATTGAAGAAACAATTATCTATTATGCATTTAGACTTATATGCATTGGTAAACAAAGTTGACCAATGCGATTCTCATTTCAAAATAAATGGTCATACAAAAAGCTAGGCTTTTAGTATACATCCTAACAATTATCTATTATGCATTTAGACTTATATTCTTTTGTTCTTGTCATGTGTACTTATGATCATATAAGTAGTGGTATACATTGCCTTACTATGTACAGGACTAGTTACTAGACATACCTAACATGTGTACCTAGTTTTCATGATACTTAGAACCTTGTTGGATTTCTTTACCTTTTTGGTATATATTATGGAGGTGTCAGAATTTACATGCTGTAGTGTTATGCACCATCTTGCATGCTGAGCGATTGTCGGCTCCATTGTTGTTGAGCACATCGCTAGTTACATGACCTGCACACACATAACTGCTCATGGGTTAGTGGTATTTTAGGCAGGGTGTGTGTTGTAGTTTGCTCTGTCAGGGGTCCGCTGGTCCGCTCATGGGTAGCGATGACTTCAGCTTGTAGCGGGCAGGGATCCCTCGCTTTGACCATAATATAGGGAGATGAGAGGTTAGGTTCCCCAACTATGTTTGGAGTAGGAGGATAGGTGTACTCCAACAACATCCTGTCCACTCGGTCACTCAGGAGTAGTGATGGTAGAGTGCACAGTTGTCATAGCCCTACCCACTCGATCTAACCATCGTGTCTGAGATGGCTGACTGGCATCAGGGGTGACCATGTCATTTGCATCATATGCATGGATTGAATTTATTACTTATGATTGCTACATTTTAGATGTTGCATTTTTGTGGATGCATATGTTTGATATGCATGCAGGATACATTATGTATTTGGTCTGATGACCCTGCATCTGATGGTGAGGTTCACACCCTTATGTTCGGATAGGAGGTCCTGGTGAGTACAGTTTCTTCTGTTATTTAGTTTTGAATTTTCTATTATTAGTTAGGAGACTGTACTCCATGATTAATACTGATAGTTATATTTTACTATGCATGTCTGCTTGATACCCGTTGAGTTGTTGAACTCATTACCACTTATTTTTTTCATGTTGTTTCAGGTTAGTACATAGATATATCGTGTCGCTTGGAGTATCCTGTCTACCGATCCCACGTCACATCAAAAGATGGTTTACCTCTCTCTTGATTTCTTTTTATATATTTTTTATTGATTTAGCTTTATATTAGTGTTTAGCCAAATGGCTATTTTATTGTTTTGGTGTTGTATTTGTGTTTAAGTCATGTCGGCATGCATTGTGTTATTTTGGTTGTATGGGTTTCCTGTTTATTTTTCCGCTATGTTTTTAGCGCAGCCGTGTGGACTGTTTAATATATATAGCCACGTGGTTGTGTTTTTAGTACAGTCGTGTGGGCTATTTAATATATATACATGTGTGGTTATGTATATTCCAGCTGTGTGGGGTGATGTATTTTGTTTGTGATGTATTCAGGTTTCAGATTGTCACCGGTACAAGGGAGATGCTGCTAGATTTTCCTCTGTCAGGTGATGTGCGTAGATTGTATACACTTGTTTTGCATGTTTTGACGCACAATCACATATTTTGCACATGCTTTATCTACATATTTTTATACTTCCAGCTTTCCTTTTAGCATATTTACTCTTTTTGTTCAGAGATCTGCTTTTGTGCATTTTCTGTACACAGGAGTCGAAATTGGTGAAGGTTTCATGTTTAAGGCCAAATCCGCAAGCGAAGCAAAGGAGGAAGGCACCATTCATGTACTTCACACGACCCTGACATGGGGGGTTGCCCAGGCCATGTGGAGTTCCTTGGCTGTGTGGATGTAGTAGAGATGGAAGTTACGACGGCCGTGTGAACCACACACGGCAGTGTAAAGATTTGAAGCCAGATGGAGCCCTGGTCGTGTACACCACACAGCCATGTGAGATTTCAAGAGACCAGGAAGGCCCTGGCCGTGTACATCACACGGTCGTGCAGGATTTCCAGTGAGCAAGAGGGCCCTAGCCATGTACACCACACGACCGTGCCAGGTTTCCAGAGGCGGAGCCAGTGCAGGCCGTGTAGATCTACACGGCTATGCAAGGGGAGCATTGGCAGAAGCAAGCCACGACCGTGTACCACACACGGCCATGTAAGGTTGGCAGAGAAGGGAATGGCTCTGGCCGTGTGAACCTCACACAGCCGTGCCTCGGGCTCGTGTGGCGCCCGAACCTCACCTCTATATAAAGGGTTCTTCAAGATTTGAAGGGGGATCTTCTCCCTTTTAGGTGAAATTCAAGATTTGGGCGTTCCTCCACCTTCTTGGAGTGATTTTCGGCAATTCTAAGGGTGGATCTTCAACATTTCGACTTCGGGGAATGAGGATTGGATTTGAAGATTGTTCTTCATCGTAGATAAGCTTTTCTTCCCTTTCTTTCTTAGATTTGGGGATCAAGATGTTTATCTTTTCTTCTTCTTTTGGATTCTTTCCTTGTTCCATGGACTAGATCTCTTGCTCTAGGATGGATGGAGTATTTGTAATGGAGATTTGATGTAAACTCTTGTTGATTTACCAACATTTCTATTTCTATGATTTTGCCCTGTTTGTATCTATTCTCTCTTGTGTGGATTGTTGTGATTAGGGCTTAATTACCATGCTTGATTGAATGTTTGAATATCTTGTGGATCTTGTAGAGGTAATTCCTCATTCGATTTTCTGAGGGACGTTTGTGACAGGAACATGCCCGTGTAAGGATGTTTGAGGGGTAATCTTGATGGGGAATTAGGAATTTCAAGAGGGTAGGATAGATTGTATGTATTAATCTTTATATCTAATGAGGTTGAGAAGTAGGGATTTCTATGTTGATTTTTCGAGGGACGCACGTGACAGGCAAGCCATGTAAGGACAACATAGGGTTTATTCCTAATTGATCGCATTTAGATATATTTCAGTCCTAGGCCGGTTGTTTATTACAAGGGAACCGGCAACCTTCTACAAATGATGGACAATTGAGAAATAAGATTTGGTAGATCATTACATTGAATAACATTACAAAGAAACCAAAACTCCTTGAACATACCTTTATCATTGCCCTTATTCTTGTTTCTTATTCTTTTATTTCTTTGTTTACCTTTCATAGTTACACTTAGACTTTGTAAACCAATTGATTGGTTGTTTAGCTAACTCACATTGAGACATCTTTAGTGCTCATTCCAGTCCCTGTGGATTCGATATCTTTTATTATTACTTACGTCATATCCGTACACTTTCGGAGGTCAACAAGTTTTTGGCACCCTTGCCGGGGACTGCGCTATAACATTAGGGATTTTCAATTGAGTTAGACTGGACATAACTTATCTTTTCGTTTGCATAGTTGTAATCTAACTTTTAGAATTATGTTTTCATAAGTTTTTCCTTTCTTGTATAACATTCTTGTCAATGCCTTTTGTTGTAACTCTAATTCTGCATTTTGATTCTAACATTCTTGTCTAACTTCTCTCTGTTTTTCTCTTGATTTAGTTTCTTTCTTTCTTTTTCTTTTATATATATCTTGCTATCTTGTTCTTGTGTATGCGAAGATCTAACTTTGCAGGAGAACTTCTTCCTCTTGATCCCGAGATAGACAGAACATTTCATAGAAGAAAAATTCTGCAAAGACAACAAGAAGAACAAGAACATTCTATCATGGCGAATAGACCACTAAAGGATTATGCATCACCTTATGCTAGGGGTTTTCGATCTAGTATTTCAAGACCTTTAGTTGAAGCAAACAATTTTGAGATCAAACCTGCAATTATATCTATGGTGCAGCAAAATCAGTTTGGTGGAGGACCGCATGAAGACCCAAATCAATACTTGGAAGTCTTCTACAAAATATGTGGCACAATGAAAATGAATGGTGTTCCTTCAGAGGCAGTGCACCTACTATTATTTGGGTTTTCTTTGAGAGATAGAGCCAAGTAATGGCTGAATTCTTTGGCTCTAAATAGCATCACCACATGGGAGCAATGTGAGCAACAATTCCTCGACAAATTTTATCCTCCAAGTAAAACAGCTCATATGAGGAATCTTATTGTAAGCTTTAAGCAAGCGGACTCTGAATCTTTATTTGAAGCTTGGGATAGATACAATAGTATGCTCAGACAATGCCCACACCATGGTTTGGAAAGGTGGTTAGTGCTACATACATTTTATAATGACATTAATTATCATACAAAAGTGTCCCTTGATTCAACTGCTAGAGGGGCACTTATGAATAAGAGCTTGGATGAAGTTGAGGAGATAATTGAAAGTGTAGCACAAAACCACCATCAATGGGCTAATGAAAGAAGTGGTTGCTATTCTTGTATGAACCCAACAACAAAAGCATCAGGAAAATTTGATGTTGATGCAGTGACCTTATTGGCTGCATAACTAGATGCTCTTACAAAAAGGTTTGAGAATATGGGAGCTATTTCAAATACGGTCAATGCCATTGTTTTTTCTTGTGAAGTATGTGGAAGTTATGAACATTCAAATGACTCATGTCCATTAAGAGCTATCACTGCACAAATCAATCAATTAGAGTAATGTGATGCAATCATGGGTTTCAATCAAAGGTAGAACAACCCATACTCAAATACCTACAACCCTGGATGGAAAAGTCATCCTAATTTTTCCTATAGAAATAATCAAGATCAAGGATCATCTATGGGGGCAAGACCTAATTTTCAATCCGGGCAGTAGAATTTTCAACAACAATCTTCTCAAGGCTTTCCTATGTCTAAAATTGAAAAGATGTTTGAAGAAATTATGTCCACTCAGAATGAAATGAAACAAGACATTTTAAAGCTTACTCAGAGAATGGATAATTCTGACAGACATCAAAAGATTCTGGAAAGTCAGATTGCCCAACTAGCTTCCTCATCTTCTAGAGCACCAGGATAATTACCTAGCAAGCCTGATATCAATTCTATGGAGCACTGTAATAGAATTGAGCTTAGGAGCGAGCGGACCTTGGGAGATCCCCAAGTGACTGCTCCAAAAGGGATGCACACTGAAGAAGAGCTCTCTTTTCCAACACCAAATCAGATTCAAGATAATGAGGAGAATACCACTAAGGTTGAAGAGACTCTTCCACTTAACCATCAAAGTATGGTAGTCTCTTTTCCTCAAAGACTTATTATGTTAAAGAAGGATGAAGACTTTGGCAAATTCTTGGAGAAGGTAAAAGAAATATGTGTTGAAGTACCACTCATTGATGCAATCCTTCAAATACCCAATTTTGCCAAATTCCTGAAGGACATCATGTTGAATAAGAGAAGGAAAGGAGATATAGAGACCATTGCCCTTACAGAGGAATGCAGTGCTCTTTTTGAAAAGAACACTTCCCCAAAGTTGAAAGACCCTGGAAGCTTTTATATTCCTTGCAATATAGGAACTGAATTTATTGAGAAAGCTTTTTGTGATTTGGGATAAAGTGTTAGCCTCATTCCTTATTCTATTTGTAATAAATTAGGTCTCAAAAACTTTAAAATTAACCATGACACTACAACTTGCTGATCACTCCTGCAGGTACCCTATGGGTATCATTGAAGATGTGCCGGTAGAAGTAGGTGGGAGTATAATTCCCACAGATTTTCTTGTGTTAGACATGGAGGAGGACCCAAAAACCCCTATCATATTGGGAAGACCATTCCTTGCTATAGCAGGAGCTATTATAGATGTTAAAAAATCATAAACTATCTTTGGTAATTGGTAAGGAGCGGTTGGAATATGATTTATCTAACGCCTCTAACCATGTCTCTTCTTTGTTGAATGCTTGTAGCAGGGCAAGCATTTACAAACTGGAGGAATGGAACTTTCATCCTCATGGGAAGCCACCAAATGAAGAGAATAATGTGGTGGAAGATGTTGGGAGAAGACCTCCCAACAAAAATGACAAAATATGTCTGCCCTCCAAGGGCAAGGAAAAGAGAGGAGTAATCAAGATTGGTCGAGCTAAAGACCTTAAACAAGTGCTTCTTGAGAGGTAACCCAAGGGTTTTTTTTAATTAGTTTTATTCCATGTTTCTATTGTTCATTAGTAGTGTTTTTACTTGGTTTTTGCTTTGTTTTTAGGTTGAAATTTCACTTCCATGAGTTGGCCATGACTTCTTCATGGGCATGGAAGTGTTGGAAGAGCTAGAAAGGAGAAATTTCATCAAGTGGAGCAAAATAGAGCATGGTTGTGTGCTGTACACGGCCAGGCTTATGGTGCAGAGAAGGGAGATGCTTGGGTCATGTCTACATGACACGACCATGTGGAGTCTCCAAAGAAGAAAAGGTGCATGGCCGTGTCCCGGACACGGCCGTGTGAAGAATCAGAGGAGGAGAACTTCTTGGCCGTATCTCACACACGGTAGTGTGAAGGAACCAGTGCAGAAGTATGCACTGGCCGTGTGCTGATTCCAGAGAAGGAGGCTGGTGAGGCCGTGTCCTAGACACGGCCGTGCAAAGATACCCGAGAAGGAGAAGGCAGGGGCCGTGTAGATCTACACGGCCCGTCTGGAGAAAGCTCTTCAGGCCGTGTCTCCTATACACGGCCAGATCCAGGCCGTGTCCCCCACACACCCTCCTCATCTCAACACCCTCTTCTCTCCAAAATTCCTCTCTTCTTTAACCTTTCTTCCAAACCTTTTCAGATCTAGACCTAAAACCCTTTCTTTTCCACAAACTTCATCTAGATCTAGATTCTTCTTTTCTCTTGGACTTAAGATCTCCACTTTCTTAACCTAAGATCTTGTTCTTCGAGATCTATTTCTTCAAGATCAAGTTTCTCCAACCGTAAACAGTACCCTTCCCCACTCTAACTTGACAATATGTCCAACCTCTTGAAGAGACTTCGCAAGGGTGGTGGTGGATCTAGTGGTGGAGACAAAGGGAAAGAGCCATCCAAAGACAAAGGGAAACAACCGGTGCAAGGCAAAGGAAAGAGGACCTCACGCAACGAAGGTAATGACAATGAATTCAATATTGTGTTTAGAAATGATGATCAAATAACTAGATTTGCAATTCTTGTCAATAGAAAGATCGTGTGTACTAAGTATATGGACCCAACCGTTTTAGATATGATGGGAATTAAAGACGATATAGATTGGATGATTGGGTTCCTAGATTGGAGTGATATGTTGTACACACATCTACCTACTTATCCTCGCCTTGTTTTGGAGTTTCTAAGTTCACTAGATGTCCATTTTGCCAATGAGGATTATTATGTTGGTAAGATAACCTTTAGATTAATGAATCAAGAATTTCAATGGACATTTAGTGATTTCAACACTTGTTTTGGATTGTTTTTCGGTAGCTCTCGAAGGTTTGACTCTAGGTTCAATTGGAACAATTTTTGGAATTCTATCACTGGATTAGGTCATCCCTATGAGCCCTCTAGAGCCAAGGCTTCTCACATGAAAAACCCTATTTTTAGATATTTGCATTGAGTCATGAGCAAAACTATTTTTGGTAGAGGGGAAAGTGATGGAGTCGTTAAGAAAGTAGAACTTTATGCTCTATGAGCCATGTTGCATAAGGTTGATTTTGATTTCGATTTCCATTTTCTGCAAACCTTAGTGAGAGCTGCGAGGGCGTCTTCGGGATCGATAGTTCTTGGTGGGTTGATTACTCAAATAGAAATTAACTTGGAACTTAATTTAGATGGGCTGGAAGTTATTCATGGCAATGATATGATCGACATGGATGCATGTCTTGCTATGAAAATGATTATTCGGGATGAGAATGGTTTCACATTTCCTAGGAGGAATGATTTTCCTTTACCTCTTCCTTGTCCTGATTGAATCAATTCGCAACCTAGCTAATTGGGTAATCACTGATGTAGACCCCGAGAATGTTCCCTCCATATCTGGAGACACAGAGCCATGCATTGAGCCCTTGACATCTGGATACCTGCAGCCCTCCGGACACCCGGATCCTGCTAGGCATTCTTTTGCCTATGGTACGGGTTCCTCCAGATTTGACTTTTCTGATTTTCATACTTCTCTAGAATTTCTTCATGAGAATAATGATGCCCAACGAAGAATGTTGGAAGGTCGCTTCTCTTTATCAAATAATCAGTTTAGAGAAGTACAAGTACACTTTCGATTCACGAGGAATTTTCAAGGTCAAGTGGATGAACTTGTCCAGGATTATGGTACAGATCAAGTTAGAATGAGAGATTTTATGATTAGCATGAGTGTCACTAGCCAACAAGTAGATGCTTTGTTTGAGTATCATATAATCCTGCCTGAGCGAAACTCCAGGTTTCCCTAGTTTTCCCATTGGCCAACCACGTTGTAGGCATCCTTTTCCTCGTCCTCCTCCACCTCCACCTCCTCCACCATATTGATTTCATCGGGCCGACGAAAAGTTTAAGTCTGGGGGGGTGTCGAACCTGATTTTTCTGTTTGCATTCTAGTTTTCAGTTTTTGCTTATTTTCTGCATGTTTAGTTTTTGTTCTACATTTTATTTCGATTGTCTTGCTTTGATTGCTTGTTTTGATAGTCACTTGACTATCTTTTGAAAAATCTTGTGGCATACATCTTGAGAACATCAAAACTTCACTTATATGCTTTCTTGTCTTTAAGATTAAATGTTAGCACGTTCATTATCTAGATTCATGATGTTTTAAGTGATGCTAGTATTATGCTTAATGTACCTCTTTTCTCTATCTTGGGTAGCATGAAATAAGCTAAGTATCTTAGGGAGATGAGTTTTAGTCTTGGCTTGACCTTAAGGATCTTATCTTCACTACACCTATACATGATGCTTGAATGGTTGATATCATTGAAATAGTCATGATTTATCTTGTTTGTTTAATACTTGGTTTCCATGATGATTTCTCAAACATCATTTTGGTTACTAGATGAGGCTTAACTCATGTAAGCTCATTTGGAAATATCAAAATATCCCAACATTTGTGCTAAAAGTACACTTGTGAATAAGATTTGCACAATGCAAATACCTATGAAAAAAAAGAGTGTGAAAAAAAGGCAAAGAAAAAAGTGAATAAGGGATATAAAAAACAGTTGTCGTGAGTGGAATCTAGCTAGTCACCCCTTTGAGACCTAGTTAGGTTATTGGGGAAATGACAGCTTAGCTTCTCTTGAGATTGAGCACGCCTTTGAGACCTTGGGTTGATTGAGAAATATGAACCAAGTGTGTGGCAAGTAAGTGTCTATCACTGGTCACTTGTCTATCACTGGAAACATTAGGAATTCAAACTTGATGACGACTTGACTAGGACATAGATTGAAACTTGAAGAGTTTTGAGTTGTTTTATTTGCACTGTGCACAGAGTACTTATGCTTGAGCCAAACTTAACTTGTTTTCATGATCATGCTTACTAATGAAACCTTTTGATAGACTTAGGAGAATGCATTAGGAATATGAGAGCATTGTAGAGCATATGAATTTAGATTGCAGCATTTTGCTTGAGGACAAGCAAAGTTTTAAGTGTGGGGGTGTGATGTGCGTAGATTGTATACACTTGTTTAGCATGTTTTGACACACATTCACATATTTTGCACATGCTTTATCTATGTATTTTTATAGTTCCAGCTTTCCTTTTAGCATATTTACTCTTTTTGTTCGGAGATCTTCTTTTGTGCATTTTCTGTACACAGGAGTTGAAATTGGTGAAGGTTTAATGTTTAAGGCCAAATCTGCAAGCGAAGCAAAGGAGGAAGGCACCATTCTTGTACCTCACATGGCCCTGCCATGGGGGGTTGCCCAGGCCGTGTGGATGCAGCAGAGATGGAAGTTGCCACGGCCGTGTGAACCTCACAAGACCGTGTAAAGATTTGAAGCCAGATGGAGCCCTGGCCGTGTACACCACACGACCATGTGAGATTTCAAGAGACCAGGAAGGCCCTGTCTGTGTACATCACATGACCGTGTAGGATTTCTAGTGAGCAAGAGGGCCCTGACCGTGTACACCACACGACCGTGCCAGGTTTTCAGAGGCGGAGCCAGTGCAGGTCGTGTAGATCTACACGGTTGTGCAAGGGGAGCATTGGCAGAAGTAAGCCACGGCCGAGTACCACACACGACCGTGTAAAGTTGGCAGAGAAGGGAATGGCTCTGGCCATGTGAACCTCACACGGTCGTGCCTCGGGGCCGTGTGGCACTCGAACCTCACCTCTATATAAAGGTTTCTTTAAGATTTAAAGGGGGATCTTCTCCCTTTTGGGGGGAATTCAAGATTTGGGCGTTCCTCCACCTTCTTGGAGGGATTTTCGGCGATTCTAAGGCCGGATCTTCAACGTTTCGACTTCGGGGAGCGATGATTGGATCCGAAGACGGTTCTTCATCGTAGATAAGCTTTTCTTCCCTTTCTTTCTTGGATTTGGGGATCAAGATGTTTATCTTTTCTTCTTCTTTTGGATTCTTTCCTTGTTCCATGGACTAGATCTCTTGTTCTAGGATGGAGGGAGTATTTGTAATGGAGATTTGATGTAAACTCTTGTGGATTTGCCAACATTTCTATTTCTATGATTTTGCCATGTTTGTATCTATTCTTTCTTGTGTGGATTGTTGTGATTAGGGCTTAATTACCATGCTTGATTAAATGTTTGAATATCTTGTGGATCTTGTAGAGGTAATTCCTCATTCGATTTTCTGAGGGACGTTCGTGACAGGAACATGCCCGTGTAAAGACGTTTGAGGGGTAATCTTAAAGGGGAAATTAGGAATTTCAAGAGGGTAGGATAGATTGTATGCATTAATCTTTATATCTAATGAGATTGAGAAGTAGTGATTTCTATGTTGATTTTCCGAGGGACGCACGTGACAGGCAAACCCATGTAAGGACAACATAGGGTTCATTCCTAATTGATCGCATTTAGATATATTTCAGTCCTAGGCCGGTTGTCTATTGCAAGAGGGAACTAACAACCTTCTACAAATGATGGACAATTGAGAAATAAGATTTGATAGATCATTACATTGAATAACATTACAAAGAAACCAAAACTCCTAAAACATACCTTTATCATTGCCCTTATTCTTGTTTCTTATTCTTTTATTTCTTTGTTTACCTTTCATAGTTACACTTAGACTTTGTAAATCAATTGATTGGTTGTTTAGCTAACTCGCTTTGAGACATCTTTTGTGCTTATTCCAGTCCCTGTGGATTCAATATCTTTTATTATTACTTACGACATATCCGTACACTTGCGGAGGTCAACTGCAAGGACTCCTCTGGGGTGTGACAATTATTGGTATTAGAGTCATAGGTTTACGATGCCTATTTTCTTGTATTTTGGATTTCTTGTTTTAGTTTTCTCGATGTGACTTTTCAGGTTTTGGGACTAGGCAGCAGTAGGACATCTCCAAGCTATAGAAGGTATGTTTGTTTACGGTTATCATGCACTTCTTTTAGTACATATAGAGTTATCTATCATAGTTAGTTATGACATGTGTTAGTACTCTTTTAGTACCTATGTAGTTGGTTGTAGAATATATTGCATGTGATGGGTCAACCACTGATCATGGTCGACCCCACTGGAGGATTCGTCATAGCATACTACCAGTAATAATCATGTTGACTTAGTCGGTAGAGGATTAATTTATATTCTCTTTGGGTCTGTCTGTAGAGGATTGATTCTCCCTTATTGACTTGGGTAGTTGTGGATTGATTTACCTTAGTTACTTTTGGCGAGGATCGAGGTACTCTTATTGGATCAGTTAGTTGATGACCGATCTATTTTTGTTGGTTTGATCAGTAGGGGACCGACTTACTGTAACGCCCGCCCCTCTACTACTACTAAAGAAGGGATGAGGTTACTTACTTAAAACATACATACATGTATATGCATATGAAATCATGGCAGCGGAAGTGGGTTGTCTAAAATTTAATTTGATCATATGCATATGGACTAACATGACATGTGAACCATATAATCATATAACATAAAAACATGCTTAACATGCTAATCTTTTCAATCATAACATGTGAATGTACTAGCATTCATGCATATAACTTGATTTATCATCAACTACTTAAAACACGATTCATGATATCATAAGCATAACAACATGAAACAAAAGAACATAAGTGCATAAGCTAACCATGCTGGTTCAAGTAATTATCAATGCATCTAGCTAAACATAGTTCACATGAAAGGTCAAGACATATATATATAAGTTCTGAAACACAAGGGGATCTATTCCACCATGCCACTTCCACACACATTCTTGCCCTTCCTGCTGCTCCTCTTAGTTTAGCCACTCTTTTCCTTTTTCTGCAGTACAAGGAAACATAAAACTATAAGCACATAGGCTTAGTAAGTTCCTTTCCTACTCACAAAAACCATAAATCATACATAACATAAAGTATTAACATGTTCACTTGGCAAGTCATAACCTAGCATGTGAGAGCATAAACATAGAGTCATATCATGGCATGTGAGAGCATAAACATAAATCATAACATAGCATGTGAGAACATAAACATAAAGTCGTAACATAGCATGTGAGAGCATAAACATAAAATCATAACATAGCATGTGAGAGCATAAACATAAAATAGTAACATGATCATATAAATATCTTGGACATATTTTCAAGAGCATCTTAAATAAGCATAAAGGAAACCATATAACATGAACTTGTAGATGCAAGATGTTCTTTGAAAACATGTATCATGAAATGAATATATGCAAGATGTCCTTTTGAAAACATATATCATATACATACTTAAACATAATCTCAACATGAGGGCCCAGCTTGTACCACATACATACATAAATGTGCGCATCCTAAATAGATCCAAGGTAGCTAATCTTGAACCTACTAGGAACTAGGCCCGTTTCATAGACCATCGACCTAGGGGCAACTTAGGAGCCCATCCCTTTTACTAGGCCCGTTTCATAGACCATCGACCTAGGGACCCTTATGGAGCCCACCCTTGGTACAAGCCATACAAAAGTAAAATATCATATCATGTTTCTTGTCATATCATAGCATATCATGTTTCTTGTCATATCATGGCATATTATATTCTTGTCATATCATGAAGAGAGCTCTTAATCCCAACTTAAGGGAAGCATCTCTTTGTCATATCATGAAGAGTGCTCTTGATCCCAACTTAAGGAAAGCATCTCTTAGGCTTTTCATCTTACATAAGCCTTTCATAAACATATCTGTTGGTGCGGGTAGCACTAACGGTCTAACCCAGGTTTTGATAAATGAGAAATAGGTTAAGTTAGTTGTGTTGTTGTCTGACACTTTGATCAAGTGTGCAGGAAAAGTCCAGCTAGGTCGACGGGCTGACCGGATAGCTGGCGAGAAGTCCAAGCGGGTCGACGGGCTGACCGGACGCTTGGCGAGAAGTCCAGCTAGGTCGACGGGCTGACCGGATAGCTGGCGAGAAGTCCAAGCGGGTCGACGGGCTGACCGGACGTCTGACAGGTAAGTGAGGTAAGTCACTGGAGGGGAGTGACTGTGAGGACGCGTTCCCGGGAAGGGGACATTAGGCGTCGATCCGGCTTAGATCCATTTCGGATATCTAAGTCGAGATCGTGACTAGATTCCGGTCTCGGAAAGACGGAATCTAAGTCATACTTTGCTTATCGATAAAACTGTGCTAACATTCTTTGTTGCAGGGTACATTTGCCTCGGACTAACCTTTTCTTGCAGGAGAAGGACTTTCTGGAGAAGAGGGGTCCGGGCGCATGCTGGTTGGGAGTGTTACGTCACATTCCAGGCGCCCGGAAGGGATCCAGGCGCCCGGAGCAGCATATAAAAGAAGCCCCAGGCAGGAGCTTCAAAACATCAGTCTTCTAAGAACTTAGAATCCAAGATCTGCTGCTCTGTGCTCTTGCGACGTCACGAAAAGCTCTCCAACTCAGTGCTGGTTTTGTTTTAATTCTATTGTCGGTATTTTCTTTATCTGTCAATTCTTGTACTTAACTCTGTAATATTCGAATTGATAGTGATTGCCCAACGAAAGTGGTCAAGGACCACGGGCCTTCGAGTAGGAGTCGTCACAGGCTCCGAACAAAGTAAAAAAACATTTGTGTCTATTTTACTTTTCCGCTGCGTTTGAACTCGTTGTTTTTCGAATCGATATTCACCCCCCCCCTCTATCGAATCTAACGGTCCTACAATATCATGATAGCATGAGATGCACATAACATAAAAGCATATCATAAGGAATCATAACATGATGCCGTAAGTGCACATAACATAAAACATATCATAAGGAATCATAACATGATCGTATAAGTGCACATAACATAAAGCATATCATAAGGAATCATAACATGATGGCATTAAGTGCACATACATAAATCATATCATAAGGACTCATAACATGATGGCATAAGTGCATATATCATATCATAGGAATCATAACATGATGGCATGAAGTGCACATAACATAAACCCTATCTTTCTTAGTTTGGCCGAAACTTACAAATCATGGTTCTAGGTTTCTTTTCAACAACATCTAAGCATGAACTTTAAACTTAGATCACCACCTAACAAGTGAGACTCTTAGTAAGTATAAATGAGCTCCTAACCCTAATTCTCAAACCTTGGTCGAAACATACAATCATGGTTTTTTGGTTTTTCAAGCAACATTTAAGCATGAAGACCTTAACTAACATTATATAATGGATTACACATCATGAGAAATCACAAGCTAGCATAGTTTAGGTCTTAAATTTTTCCTAATCCCTTTATCTCTTCTAGGCCGAAACCCTAAGAGTTTGGTGCTAGTTTCTAAGCAATATGAGGCATGAAACTTTAAACTAACAACATATAATGGGTTACACATCATAAGAAAACATAAGTAAACATAGTTAGGTTTCTAAATTTCCCTTAATCCTCTTATTCTTTCATGGCCAAAACTTTAAGCGAGCATGATCTAGATTTTTAAGCCACATAAAACATGAAAACATCATACTAACATCATATAGTGATTTACACATTATAAGAAATCATAAGCAAGCATAGTTAAGTTTCTAAACTTCCTCTAACCCTCTTATCTCTTCTTGGCCAAAACCTTACAAGCATAAATCTAAGTTTCTAAGCAATAGATAGCATGAAAAACTTTAAACTAACAACATATAATAGGTATACACATCATAAGGAATCATAAGCAAGCTTAGTTAGGTTTCTAACTTTCCCTTAATCCTTTTATTCTTTCATGGCCGAAAGTTTACAAGCGTGAATCTAAATTTCTAAGCAATAAATAGCATGAAAAACTTTTAAACTAACAACATATAATGGGTTACACATCATAAGGGATCATAAGCAAACATAGTTAGGTTTCTAACTTTCCCTTAATCCTTTTATTCTTTCATGGCCGAAACTTCAAGAGAGTATGATCTAGATTTTTAAGCCACATAAAACATGAAAACTTACAGAAATCATAGATGGCCTCTTAACCTTATTTCCTCATCTTGGCCAAAATCTACAAGGTAAGAACCTAGGTTTAAAAATACATATATAACGTGGAAGCTACTTGTACTGCAGGTGAGGGGAATACTTACATCCTCTCGCTTGATTCTCTAAGAAAATGACCTTGCCTTGTGAAATTTTTCTTTAGAGAGGACTCTTGGCTTGAATTCGGCACAAAGGAAGGAGGGAGCTTAGGGTTCGGTGGAGAGAGGAAGGAGGAGGAAGAAGAGGGAAGAAGAGAAAATGAATTTTTTCCATTCCCTTTCTCCTTTTATTCCAAATGAAAGGAAGAAGAAAAAAAATGAACTTTTCCTTCCCTTTTCTTTTACTCATCCTACATGAAGGGAGAAAGCAAAATCCTCTTTTCATTGGAAGAAGAAGAAGAAAACTTGAACTTCTCCTTCTTAGTGAAGAGAGCCTTCACTTTCCTTACCTTTAACTATCTTGTCCCTTTCCTTTCTAACAGCACACCCCTGCAGGGGCTACTTGTTATGATATTCATGCATCTAACAAGAGATCTAAGGTTCAAACTTTGGTCATGCCTCTTTTTTGGTTCTATTTTTCTTTATTTTTATTTTTTGAAAATCCACATAAGGCTCATTTTTAATCATGCATAAATCTATATGAATTATTAAAGATCTTATGGGTGTTACCCTTACTCTATTTTTATAGATATTTTGATTTTTGGGTTGCTCGTGCTTGGTTAGATATCTTGTTGCACATTTGGGTACATGACTTGTACCAATGTAGAGATGACTGAATTAGCCATATACCATTGTCGGCTTGGTCAGCCTGTAGAGGATTGACGTATCCTATTCCATGTGGACTTTGACCCTGGACCGTCTGTACCTGGTAGGATGACTTACATGGTACATTTAGATAGGTTACCCCCACTATTGTGTAAAAAAGTGTAAAGCTACCTACTTAACACTTATGAGATACAACCATTACTTGGTTGTATAACTTGCTGAGTACATTCGGAAATATAATTTGTACTGGCATTAGAAAAGTTGAAGTTAGTTGCTTATCTTTATGTGACAAGGCATCTCGTGAAGGAAGAAGCAGATGATGATTTTTGAGATCAAGGCATCATTTGGTGATTACGTTGAGGTGTTTTGAGAATGAGTACTTTACTACCTCTTTTGATAGCCTGATGGATTTAAAGGTGATGATCAGTCGACTCGCCTAACATTGTTCCATGGGAAATCATGACTCATGGACTGATCGGATATGGTTAGCTATCCTTGATGGTATCTAGGGATTTATGACTTGCAGTGACGTGGAGAAGTGGTGTTAGTTGATTAACACCTAGGAAGTTTCATCTTCACTGAGTGAAAATATCATATGATGATTTACGAGGAGTAGAACGTCGATTGACAGTTTTGTCGGTTAGCTATTTGTTGCTAGTGCTCCTCTACCTGTGTGTGCATTGCTCATCACTAAAGTTTCAAGAACCTTAGGTGGAGCAATCGTAGTACGATGTGTTATAAGACATTGATTAGTTGACTTAATTAACATTGTCTCCATAAGTACATCAAGACCTTGACCACATGATTATATTACCAAGTCTTGAAGTTTATAATTCAGATTGGAGTATTCGATCTTTTATCGATATTTGTTGAGGGTTCAACATTTTGACGACAGTTGTTAGAGGATATTTTATGGGTATGATTATGAGATTTGTGGTGATATTCTTTGATGGGTAGACTCTTAGTCAGAAGGTTGAGTGACCTTTTGAAATTTGGATGGTGATTCTTTTATTGTGGATATCTGAGTATCTAAAGGATGAGATTAACATACTCATTGGACATTTTGGATAGGATTAGTAGAGTTCTTATACTCATCTTTTGGATTGATCGTATCTCTACTACTTGGAGAGTTGTTGATTATCGATCAAGAAGTCAAGGGATATCCATTAGATTTCAGTAGTCATACATCTTAGGTGGGATTGTGATATGTTATTTTTTGATGAATTATTAATGGATATTGTTAGATCAAATATTTTGATATGTTATTTTCTAATGATTTATTGGATTAAGTGTTGAGTTATGTGGTGGCCTGATGATCTATTAGTAGATATTGTTTTGATGATCTATTATTTAGGTTTTTGTTGATAGTGACATTGTGAGTATCATGTGTGATAATTATGAATTTGGTGATGTGTAGTTGTTGATCGGATTACGGATTCGTTGCTAGTAATCTTATGGTTGAGTATGCCTTATATACAAACATTATGAGTTTTTGGTAATGCCATTTGGGCTTACCAATGCTCTAGCGGTATTTATGGATTTGATGAACCGCATCTTCCTGAAGTATCTAGATCAGTTCGTTATCGTCTTCATTGATGACATTGTGATCTACTCGCGTTCCGAGGAGGAACATGCACAACATCTTCGCATAATCTTGGAGACTCTTTGACGACATCGCCTATATGCGAAGTTCAACAAGTGTTCTTTTTGGCTATCCTCAGTCAGTTTTCTGGGACACGTAGTTTCTAGCAGAGGTAATTCCGTAGACCCTCTGAAGATCGAGGATGTTACCTACTGGGAGCAACCAAAATCAATTTAGGAGATCCAAAGATTCTTGGGATTGGCCGGATATTACTGACGATTCGTTGAGGGTTTCTTTCACATTTCTATGTCGCTGACACGCCTGACTAGGAAAGGCGTGAAGTTTATGTGGTCAGAAGCCTGCGAGACTAGCTTTCTGGAGCTGAAGCGGAGATTAGTGTCGGTACTAGTTCTGGTTTTGTCCTTTGAAGAGGACGGATTCGTACTCTACACCGACGCTTCTCTACAAGGTTTGGGCGATGTTTTGATGCAACACGACAGAGTAGTCTTCTATGCTCCTCGTCATTTGAAGGAGCATGAAAAGAACTACCCAATACATGATCTGGAGTTGGCCACCATTATATTTACTTTGAAGATTTGGCGACATTATCTATATGGTATTACATTTGAGATTCTCACTGAGCATAAGAGTCTCAAATGTCTTTTCACCCAGAAGGAACTCAATCTCCGCTAGAGGAGATGGATGGAGTTCTTGAAGGCTTATGACTGTACCATTAGCACCCACCCAGGGAAAGCTAATGTGGTTGCTAATGCACTTAGCCAGAAGTCCAGAGGGACTTTAGCTTGCCACCGAGTTTTAGTCACGGACTTGATTCAGAATTTCTCCGAGTTGGGCCTTGAGGAGCAGGGACAGACAGAGTAGGATATTTTGGTTACCATGGTTGCTCAGTCATCGATCAGGACGAGGATCTGAGAGGCCCAGGCCAGTGATCAACGCTTACAATCCATTGGCAGCCAGATAGCTTCTGGGCAGTAGACGGAGTTCACCCGAGATGACGAGGGTATTATTTATTTACGAGGAAGATTATGCGTACCTCAATCTCACCTGGTTATGGAGGAGTTACATCAGGAGGCTCATCGCCCCCGATTTACGATCCTCCCAGGCGGAACTCACATGTATCGAGATTTGAGGCGTTCCTATTGGTGGAACGACATGAAGAATGACATCGCTGAGTTTTGTAGCTAGATGTCTAGTATGTCAGCAGGTGAAGGCTGAGCACCAGAGACCTGTCAGTTTACTTCAGAGGATTCCTATTATGGAGTGGAATGGGAGCACATCACCATGGATTTTGTGGTGGGATTGTCTAGGATACGTCGAGGGCATGACGTGATTTGGGTAAACGTTGGCCGATAAACCAAATCTATACATTTCTTAGCGATTCGGAAAATCGATTCTCTAGATCGATGGGTAGAGCTGTATTGTCGGGAGGTCATCAGATTGATGGTGTTTCCCTTGAGTGTGGTGTTCCTTTGAGCATTATATCGGATAGGGACCCATGGTTCACGTTCCGATTCTGGCAGAGTCTGTAGCAGGCATTGGGAACACAACTCCATTTTAGTACAACATTCCATCCGCAGACAGATGGACAGTCAGAGCGGACCATTCAGACATTAGAGGACTTGCTGAGGTCTTGCATTATGGATTTCGGAGTCAGCTAGGAGGACCACTTGCCATGAGTAGAGTTCGTGTACAAGAACAGCTATCATTCGATTATCCAGATGGCACCGTTTGAAGTGTTGTATGGTAGACCTTATCGAACACCCACCCTCTGGGAGGAGGTTGGGGAGGCCCAGCTGCTAGGACCTCAGAGAGCTCAGTAGGAGGCAGAGTTGGTCCGCACTATCAGACGAAGGATGTCTGAGGCGCAGGACCATCAAAAGAGTTATGCGGATCGAAGACGGAGACCCCTGGAGTTCTCTACTGACGACATTGTATTTTTGAGAGTCTCACCCATGAAAGGGGTGAAGAGATTTGACCTTTGACGTAAGCTAGCTCCACGATACATTGGGCCTTTCTAGATCTTAGAGAGGATTGGAGCAGTAGCTTACCGTCTAGTGCTACACCGACTCTGGCAGGCATTCACGATGTATTCCATGTGTCTATGCTGAGGAGGAAATCAAATCCTCTGTCCCCAAATCTCCCTGTCCCCGTGTCCCACACATCGTCCCAGCCCACCGTTGGCTGCCTCCGACCGCTGCCCCGATCAATACTATAACACTTGGGGAAGGTGAACCCAAGGGGGTCACCATCGGCATTATTAGCGCCGGAATCCGGCCGGATCAGAGCAGGGGCTTAGATCGATGGTAGAGGAAAGTTTGCTCAGATCCGGCCGAATTTCAGCGCCAATCGTGCCGATGGCGACCCCCTTGGGTTCACCTTCCCCAAGGGTTATAGTATTGATCGAGGCCGCGGCCGGAGGCCGCAGCCGGAGGCCGCCGGCAGTGGGCTGGGGTGATGAGTGGGACACGGGGACAGGTGATATTGGGGACAGAGGATTTGAACTCGCTGAGGAGATATGTATCTGACCCATCACATGTTCTGTCAGATATATCAGTTTACATTTAGCCTGACATCACCTACGAGGAGGTTCCGATACGGATTCTGGACCACAAGGAGCATCAGCTGTGGAACAAGACTATCCGGTTGGTTAAAGTTAGATGACGGTATCATTCTGACAAGGAGGCTACATGGGAGTTCAAGGATACGATCCGAGCTCGATACCCCCATCTTTTTACTTGAGGTATGTGGGTTAGTTTTTCGTTCAGCATTTATATGGATTATTGATTGTTAGTGTTGGTTGCTACTCGGAAAACCTAGTGGTTCCACTGTACAAAAATTTTGTACAAAGGTCTGAACCTTTTCCTAGCTACCATGTGTTCTTTTAAATTAAATTTTAGATCGCCTGCGGAACTTAACACGTTTGATCCAAAACTTAATCTATTTGTTCTTTTAGGTTTTGACTTGGATCTCCTGCGGAACTTAACACGTTCAACCCAAATCACCTTAAGTTATTAATTCCATTAAATATTAATTTCCATAATTGGTCCCAGTACTGACGTGGCGAGGCACATGACCTTCTTGGATATGGGAGTAACCACCACCAACTAGACAAAACCTTTTATGGAAAGCTAATATTTAATTTCCTAAAATAACTTTAGGTTAACCGAAAGGAACAATCAAATCACAAGGAAAAGAAAAACAAAAGAACACTATATCGAAAACAAATTCGAAACACTAGAATCGTATGCCTCTTGTATTTAGTATTATTTCCAAAAATAACTAGTATGATGCAGAAAGAAAAATTACTAGTTATACCTTTTAGAAAGATCTCTTGATCTTCTACCGTATTCCTCTTCTAACCTCGGACATTGTGTGGGAAACGATCTTCCGAGATGAGAACCACCTAGGCACCTTCTTCCTTCTTCCTTCAAGTTTCGGCCAAGCACAAGAACTTCCAAAGGATGAAGAATTTTCCACCAATCAAGCTCCAAGGGATGCATTCTTTCTCTCATTCTTCTCCTTCCTTGATCCGGCCACATCCTCCAAGCTCCAAGAGATGATAGATTTCGGCCACAACAAGAGGAGAGAAGAGAAAGGGAAGGGTCGGCCACCACACCAAGGAAAAGAGGGAGAAACATAGAATAGAGTACTTAGCCTTGAAGCCTCCTCTACCCCTCTTTTATAATCCTTGGTCTTGGCAAATAAGGAAAATTTAATAAAAACTTCCTTAATTCTTTTGCCATTGAAAAGTAAAATTTATTTAATTAAAACAATTTTCTCTTTTCAAATTACAATGGCCGACCATAACAAATAATATCTCCAAGCAAATAAAATTTTAAACACCAATTAAAACTTACTTATTTGCTTCCGGAAATTTATAAAAATTTCTCCAATAATTTTATCCCTTCATGATTGGTTTATAAAAAGGAAATTTAATAAATTAAAATCTTTCTTTAAAACATGTGGATAAAAAGAAAGTTATCTCTATAGATTAAAATCTCTTTTAATCTACAAATAAGGAAAGATATCAAATCTTTTCTTAATCTTTTGTAGAAACTTATAAAAGAGAATATTTAATTTTAAACTCTCTTTTAAATCATGAACATGGTTAAAAAGGAAATTTTTCTTAAAATTTAAAATCCTCCTTTAATCAACAAATAAGGAAAGATTTCAAATTTTAAACTCTCTTTTAAACATGTAGATGATTTACAAATAAGGAAAGTTTTTACCAAAAATTAAAACCATCCTTTTAAACTACAAATAAGGAAAGAGATTGATCTCTTCTCTTAATCTTTTCTAGAAAGCTATAAAAGGAAATTTTTAATTTTTAAACTCTATTTTAAAATCATGATATCCACATAAGAAATAATTTTAATAAAAATCCTTTTTAATATTCTAGTGGCCGGCCACCTAAGCTTGGGACCCAAGCTTTGGCCGGCCACCTACATGGCTCATCCACTTGGTCTTGGCCGACCCTAGCTTGGGTTACAAGCTAGCTTGGCCGGTCCCATTGGATGGGTAAGAAGGTGGGTATGCGGTGGGTATAAATCTCTATGAACTAGAGGCTACGATAGGGACCGAGAGGAGGAATTGGTTTTGGTCTCCCGATAAAATTAAGCATCCCGTGCTCGCCCCGAACACACAACTTAATTTTATCAATAATAATTCATTCCATTAGAGAACTATTATTGAACTACCGCACCAATGCCAAATTACATTTTGGGCTCCTTCTTATCATGAGTGTGTTAGTCTCCCTGTGTTTAAGATAACAAATGCCCACTAATTAAGTAAGTTACTGACAACTCACTTAATTAATATCTAGTTCCAAGAGTAGTACCACTCAACTTCATTGTCATGTCGGACTAAGTCCACCTGCAGGGTTTAACATGACAATCCTTATGAGCTCCTCTTGGGGACATTCTCAACCTAGATTACTAGGACACAGATTCCTTCTATAATCAACAACACACACTATAAGTGATATCATTTCCTAACTTATCGGGCTTATTGATTCATCGAACTAAATCTCACCCATTGATAAATTAAAGAAATAAATATCAAATATATGTGCTTGTTATTATATTAGGATTAAGAGCACACACTTCCATAATAACTGAGGTCTTTGTTCCTTTATAAAGTCAGTATAAAAGAAACGACCTCTAATGGTCCTACTCAATACACTCTTAGTGTACTAGTGTAATTATATAGTTAAGATAAACTAACACCTAATTACACTACGACCTTACAATGGTTTGTTCCTTTCCATCATGGTCGTGAGCTACTGTTTATAATTTATAAATCATCTGTGTGTGACACCACACACCATGTTATCTACAATATAAATTAATTGAACAACTACATTTATCACAAATGTAGATATTTGACCAATGTGATTCTTATTTCTAGATAAATGTTTTATACCAAAAGCTAGACTTTTAGTATACATCCTAACAATCTCCCACTTATACTAAAAGACTAAGCTGCCATATCTGCTGCCATACATCTGATTCCCATGCCTTTCAAAAAGCTCTTGCCATAAGGACCTTAGGTTATCATCTGATGCAATCTAGTCGGCAACAACTTCTCCTCGTTATACAATTTCTCGTATTGGGTAGTACTTGCGCTCTATTGTGTTTACTTGCCTTATAGACTCATGGTTTCTTTGAGTTTGCTACTGCACCATTATTATTACAATAAATTGTAATAATCTTTGGACAAACTAGAAATCATATCTAAGTCTATCTTGAGGTTATTAAGTCATTCATCTTTTATGGCTACGTCAGAGGCTTACCATATACTCAACTTCTATGGTGGAGTCCAGAAAAATACCTATGCTTATCACTCTTCCATAGTTATGACTTTTCCTCCTAAAGTAAACATAAAACCCCGAGGTTGACTTATTATTGTCCCTATCCGATTGAAAGTCAAAATCCGTGCAACTTACAGGAACCAAATTAACTGCCTTGTAAGCTAGCATATAATCTCTAGTGCCTCTAAGGTACTTTTAATATATGCTTTACTGCAGTCCAATGTCCTTGTCTAGGGTTACTTTGATATCTGCTAACTATGCCCTTGGCAAAACAGATTTCTGATCTCGTGTATAGCATACATTAGGTTGTCTAGCTGCCGAAGCATAAAGAACTGCCTACATGTCCTCAATCTCCTTTGATGTCATCGGAGACATCTCTTTAGATAAAGACACTCCATGCTTAAAAGGTAAGAAACCTTTCTAGGAGTTTTGCATGCTAAAAAAATGAGCAAGGATTTTTCCGATGTATTAAGCTTGGGATAAGTAATATATATATATATATATATATATATATATATTTTTTTTTTTTTTTGCGATCCCTTATTACTTTGATCTCAAAAATATATACATTCTCCCAAGTCCTTTATATTGAATTATTTGGACAACCATACCCTTACTTCTGACAACATTTTGATATTGTTTCTAACTACCAAAAATGTTATCTACGTATAGTACAAGAAACACCACCACGTTTCCATCACACCTTTTGTATACACAGGACTTATCCATTTACTCAATAAATCCATAGGTCTGGATTACTTTGATAAACTGGATGTTCCAAGAAGCTTTGCCTCAGTCCATAGACTGATTGAGCTTGCACACAAGATGCTCTTAGCCCTTTACAATGAACCTTTCTGGTTGCTTTATATGGATGCTTTCTTCAAGACTTCCATTAAGGAATGTTGTCTTGACATCCACTTGCCAAATAGATAAAAGAATCCGGATAGACTTAAGCATGGCTACCAGTGAAAAAGTTTCCTTTTTCATCTAGCCTTGCTTTTGAAAGTTTCTACCTTCCTGTCTATTCCTCTTTTCCTATTATAGACCTTTTTACACCCAAAGGCTTTTACACCATTTGGTGTTACTACAAGCTTCCAGATTTTATTAGAATACATATATTCTAATTCTGTTATTCATTACTCTTTGTCAAGATGTTGCATTTTTATCTTGGAGTGCTTCGTCATATGTCCGGAGATCTGGTTCATGTCCTCCAGGGATCGAGTCCAAAAACTCTCCCAAAACATGAATCCTTTTAGGTTGCCTAACAACCCTCCCACTACGACAAGACACTTTCTGCAATTGTGTATCATTTGTGATACGTGTTGCAGTTTCCTTGTGGTATCTCATCTTGTACAGTTGGTACTAGATTAGACATGCCTTTTATTATTTCCTTAAGAACAAATTTTCTTATGGGCACATGGTTTATTACATAGTCCTTTTCTAAAAATCGGTCATTGATGCTAACAATGACCTTCTGATTCTTAAGACTATAGACCTACTTTCATTTCTCTAGGATAACTCACAAACAAGTGAATTCCTGTCCAACTTATCATTGTCTCTCTTCTGCATATGTGCTGGACTACCCGAATCCGAATATGCTTCAAAATAGGCTTACGCCTATTCAGCAATTCTGTATGAGTAGAGAGTTCTATATTTGGAAGGTACTATATTCACTTCCGTTTCCAAAGCATATCCTTAAAATGATTTTGGTAATATTCTAAATAACTCATCAATCTACTTATTTCCATAAGAGTCCTATACCTTCCTTTTTCTACACCATTCTGTTGGGATGTACCAGGTGCAGATAGTTGGGATTGAATCCCTACTTATGATAAGTGACTCCTAAATTCTCCCAAGAGATACTTGCCACTACGATCTTACCATAGTGACTTTTACTTTAACATTTCTCCGCATCAGCCTTGTACTCTTTGAACTAATCAAAGTACTTAGTCTTGCAGTACATTAAGTAAATTTATTTGTATCTTGAATAGTTATCTATAAAATAGACGAAATATTCAATACTATCTCTAGTCTGGATAGTCATAGGATCACACAAATCAGAATGAACCAATTTCAACATATCTTTGACTCCATACCCCTTAGACTTAAAAGCTTCTTGGTTATTTTTCCTTCCAAGTAAGACTCGCAGGTTGGAAAGATTTCCGCTACTAATGAACGCCAAAAGTTCATCAGCTACCAATGAATCCTACTCAAGTTAATATAACCTAGCCTTAGATGCCAAAGATATAATTGGTTCATTTCCGAAGGTTACTTTCTCTTAAAGTTAGAAGATGTGTTACTAATTTCCATTTGTTGCATCATGAGACTTATTGGATTTATAAATTGCCAACCAACGTACCAGAACAGATAACTTTCCTCTTTTTCTTAATAACAACTTTGTTATTAAAAGAGACAGAATATCAAGTTCTTTGAATAGTTTAGAAACTGAAAACTAGTTCTTTCTAAACTTGGTGCGTAAAGACAATTACTCAAAAATCCAAATTTTATTCCTATTAGAGAATAAACTTCTCCCTCTGCAACAGCTGCTACTTTTGCAGTAGTGCCCATGTGGACAGTGTTTTTTATTTTCATTTAGTTGTCGGGTTTCCTGGAACCCTGCAATGAATTACAAAAATGATTAATGGTATCTGTATCTACACTCCAGGTTCTGGTAGATAACACCACTAGACATGTTCCAACTAATGAATTAAATACACATAAATTGTTCTTAGTTCTAAGAAGACAGTCTACCTTAATGTCCAAGTCCTTTTTCCAATCATTACAATTGGGACTACTAAGTCTTTTCTATAGTATGACTACTAGGGGATTGACAAACATTTTAAATCCTAAGAATCACAAAAATATTTGGTCAAGATCTGTTAGCTAGAGCCCTAGAGCCAATCATTTGATGATTGTATTTTGGTCTTATTGTATCATATTCTATATAAATAAAGACATTTGGATTTTGGCTATTATACTTACTTGTATTGGAGCCAAATAAACTAAGTATAATAATGTCCTTGAGTAGATGGTTCTCACCTATATCAATCGGTTAGTTGAACCGATAGTGAGATGATATAGGGAACACTACTCTTAATCATTCCTAGTCGAGTATTAACATTCAGGGACAATGTTAATGCAATAAGACTAGCATGTAGGTCAACTCAATGACTTGATCTCACAAGTCATGGATATAGAGATATCAAGTTGACATATGGGTATACATTAGAGAATGTATACTTAATGACCCACCATGAGAAAGTATCATGGATCGTTATATGAGTGTCATATACTTTCTCATGTGGCTATTAGTATGACTACTAGTCCTTAGACCTGAAATCACCATAGATCCCTACATAAGGAGTTACGTACTTTGGTTTCGTCAAACGTCACACGTAACTGGGTGGACTATAAAGGCGATTACTGGGTATATAACAAATTATGCAGAGGGATGTGAGTGATGTAGATGGGATCTATCCCTCCTATATGACGGGAGAGACATCGGTATTCTTGATAGAGTGAGACCACGAAGTGCATGGCCATGCCCAAATGAGTCAATATGGGATATTGAGTTCATTTGATTTAGTGAGTCTACTTGGAGTTCAAGATTTAGATTGATTAGAGGATGACACGGTCTATGCCTCATATTGATCAATCTAGATGTCTAGGATAGAAGGACACTTGTCATATATTGTGAGGAGTCACAATTAGTAGTCACAAGGTGATGTTGGATCTCAACATTCTTGTAACTTGGGTAGTAATGATGTTGTAATATACGGAAAATAAATAATAAGGTTAAATAGACAAATAACCTTAACGGAATTTTTCAGAATTTTTAGAAATTTTCTGAGAATTTTTCGGAGTTCGTACGACGAATTTTGAGGGGAAGAATTTACGGGTCCGGATAAAGCCTGTTTGGATACCAGTTTAAGTGAGGAAATGTTTTAATATATAAATTCCTTTTTCTTTTTATTCCCTCAAACTCATCGCCGAACCTAAACCCGAACCTGTGCTCTCTTCTTCTTCCCTGCGACTTCCCGATCTCCTCCTCCTCACATCGCGCCCGAAACCCCTCCTCTCCGGCGATTCCCCTCCGAGCGACGCCTAGCATGCCATCGTTCACCAGCGCAACCGTTGCTGATCCTCCTTCTGTCGAGCACGAGCACTCTATCTCCTCCATCGATCGAGCTCGTCTGGCGACCGTTTGTCCTCTGCCATCTCCGGCCGACGCATCTCGATGCCATAAAGCCCGATCACACAGGCGATTTCTCCGAGTGGGAGTCTTCCCGATCCTCCTCCGTTGTTGATCGATCATCGACACTGTGCTCTACTCCTCGCGCCAGGGGAATCTCATGCCCTAGCTTTGGGCATCGCCACCACTTCCCAAGCCCTAGTTTCGGTTCAATTGACGCAACCTTCTTCTTGATTGGATTCTGTCGTGGATATGAGGGATGACCACCTGAATCTCTCCAGCCGATCTATGCTTTGGTCAGTGCTTCCATTCTTGATTTATTTTGGAGTTGATGTTGTTTCATGTGGTTGTGACCATAGAGATTTAAGGTTTTGCTTTCACTGATCTTGCTGGCAGCTAGGCCTACTATGCCCTAGTTTGGGATCGGGATGGATACAGAACATCAACAAGCTGGTTACTCAGATTCTTGGTGAACCGAATGTGCTTCCTTTGATGCATCCTATAGTAGGGGATTCAGTGGGAAGTGAGGTGGCTAATATTGGAGGTAAGTATTAGTTAAATGTTATGAATCAGGAATTAGAGTTAAATTCTTGGTTGTGGTTATATGGATATTGAATTGGGATGTTTGAATTGAAAGGTGCAGCGGGTTTACTATGGTTTCGGCTATGAGTTTCTAGCAGGATACAACTTCAGTTCTTCAATTGTAGGTCAACAACAATTCATCCGGTTTTAGGTGAGTTTTTGAAGTTAATCTCATGTCTATATTTGGGTGTGATTAGGGTGATGTAGGTTGAATTGATTATGGATTGATTAGTTGAAATGGATGAATTGTGTGGGATTGATTCATGGTTAAGAATTGGAATTCGACTGTGATATATTGATTTGGTTGATATCATTATGTGGAGGATTGGTAATTAAGAGATAAATTTGTTATTGGATTAAATGATGTGTTGATATGTGGGAGTTTTAGAGATGATTACATGATCATTAATTGAGTTTATTGGATTGATGTTGTGATGAGTATGGATGGATTAGAATATATGATGGAATTTGATTAATGTATGAATTTGGATTATGTGATTAAGGATTATTTGGAGGATTAATCAGAGATCGGATTTGAGTGGAGTTATCCTAATTGGGTTAGAGATTTTATTTAGCTATTTAATTCATATGAATTTAGCTACATAAAATATAAATATATTGATTTCTGTAGGACATGGATTCGGGACGAGCGTCTCGACGCGGGATTACTTGGCACGATCTATATTTAAGGCGGGTATTTCTTCCTTGACCTCTATGTAGATTTTCTTGTACTTAGTGCATGGTTATTATTGGATGAATTAGGCTGTTTTATCTTATATCATGATCGGTTGCTGTTTTTCCTGCATGATACTTATGCTTGACCTTTGTGATGATCTATTTAATTCATATATAGTCTCAACTCTTGATATCTACTCTATTGTGATTACACGTACAGAGTATGTCTTGTAGGGATTGTCGGGTTGTTGGTATTACCATGCTGATTGGGTATATGATGTGGATTGTACATAGGTGGGTATGTGTTATAGGAGTCATCTTGATGACCGTGCATTTACATGTGGTGTGTACATACGTATTTGTCATGTACTTTTGGAGGAGTTGTGTTGATTGTATATTTGGGGTATATACATATGTCTGTCGTGTTTTTATTGGAGGATACATGTTGATTGTACTTATCTTTTGTGTACATGTGTCTGGTGGGATTATTGGAGATTTTTGATTGATTATACCTGTGTAGAGTGTACATATGTTTGGTGGGATACGTGGAGGTATCATGACAATTATACTCATGTTGGAGGTATTTATGAGGTTTGGGGTTATTGCATGGATGATGATTATATATATATATATATCATGTTCATCATTCATTGCATCTGATGACCATTGTATCCCTTGTGGTGAGAGAGTCGTCAGTTGGTTTGGTTTAGCGCCGCACACTCGGCCACTCATGGGTAGTGGTAGCTGGAGCAATTGCCGCTCGTCCTGTCGTGCCACCCGGTCACGAGGTTTAGTGAGATCCGACGTTGTGAGCAGTCAGGGACCCTGATGCTATGTAGCTAGATAGCTATTAGCGGACTGTCCGCCTCGACCACTATATAGTGGGCTGGAGGGTAGTACAGTCGTCACAGACCCAAGCCTCTCGACCATACAGGGGTCGTGGTATCTTGAGAGGTGGCGGGGGTGACCATGGAGCATGCATGCACTTTTGCATATGATGCGCGGTGCATCTGGGGGTTATATTTGCATACATGCCTAGTAGATACTAGTTGCATGTGATTGTCGTTGTTGCACTTGATTGAGATATGGTTGTTGCATTTGGTTGCCATACTGCATACATGTCATTTATTTTACATGTATATGCAGTCGTACTTATATTGCATAGGTGTCACGGGTATATCTGTTGCAGATCCGGTGAGTTTACTGATCATTGTACCATGTGTCGATTTCAGATTGGGTATGTATCTGTCATTATGCTAGTTGTGGTTTGTACAGTTTATGTCAGGTTATTATGTCAGGTATGTTCAGATGCATTGATTATGATAGTATGATCATGCTCTTATTCCCTACTGAGACTGTATACTTGTGATCTCCATGTTGTTTATGGACCATGTACTATCTTTTCTATTACCCGCTGAGTTACCTATACTCACCACCGCATGTATACATTTATGTTTTCAGGTAACCTATAGATGGTTGGTGTCGCTCGGAGTATCCTGTCTGCCGGGTCCTACGTCACATCCGAAGATCAGGATTGTTTTCTTTTGTATATTCTTTTCTTATTTTTGGCATTGTATTTGTGTATAGCCATGTGGCTATCCTATGGTTTTGGTGTTGTATTTGTTTTTAAGCCGTGCCGGCATGCATTGTATTTATTTGTGTTGTGTGGGCTTTCCTTCGTTTTTTCGCTGTGTTTTAGTACAGCCGTGTGGGCTGTTTTATATATAACTGCGTGGTTGTGATTGTTTCATTCCAGCCAAGTGGGCTGTTATTATAACTGCGTGGTTCTGTATATAAATATTCCAGCCGCATGTGGCTAATGTATATTTTGTTTGTAGTGATGCTTCATATTGTCACCGGTACAGGGGAGATGCTGTCGGATTTTTGTCTGGCAGGGACTCCTTTGGGGGTGTGACAGATGTGTTGCTAGACACCTCTCATTACTTATGCTCCTAAATGGGTTTAGGGCATTGCCAACGTTACAAGAACCTATAGGGTCACACACTAAGGACATTTAGATGGAGATTAGGTTCATATGATAAACTAAGAGGATTAGATTCATTTGATGAATCAAATTGGATTAAGAGTAATCCTAATTGGGCTAATTGAGTTAGACTCAAGTTGATTCATGTGTTTAATGAGTCTAATTTGGATTATGACTCATTAAATCAATTTAATTAAATGAATTAGATTCATTATATTAAATTGGCTTGAATTAAATGGTTGGATTAGATCAACCATGAGAGAGATTAAGTCAAGTTTGACTTGACTTGAGAGGAAGATGAAGAGTCAAGTTTAACTTGACTTTATGCCACCTCATTGGTGAGTGGGCAAGATGTGGACCAATGATAATGCTCCACATCATCATGGTTTCTTATGTGGAATGCCACCTCATGGGAGTTACCAAGAGTTGTGACTCTTGGCATTCCATGGGAGTTACTCATGCTCTTAATGTGGCCGGCCACATGAATGGGTGAGATAAGTTTCATTTTGTGAATTAATCTCATTCATTCCTTCATCTTCTTCCTTGCTCCAATTTTGCTCTCCCTCTCCTCTCTTGGCCGAACCATCCAAAGGTGCTAGCACACCTTGTTTTGGTCATCTCCACCTAGTGTGTTCGTGTGGATACATATAGAGAAGTATCTATCCTTGATACTTTCGAGATCCGATGAATCTTGGACGAGCGGGATACGAAAAGGGCACGCATCGAAGGTAAAGATCTTCATCATGTAGATCTAGAAATTTTGTAACTCGTACTCGTATGTCTTTGAATTTTTCTTCGCACGAGATCCGTTGGCTAGGGTGATTCGGGGTTTCCGCGACGCGAAAAAGCGGTTTTCGCGGCCCGAAAAACCCAACAAGATCAACTTCTTAAAATCTCCATGAATTCTGTATGCCATGATAGTGTGAACGTATACAAAATTGAAGAGGAGATTTTATTCATTAATTTTATTATCTCGTCAACTTTACTTTAAGACGAATAAAATTAATAGTTGATCTGTCATTGATCAAATATTTGGTCAAAACTTTTTGAATTTAAAATAACATTGATTCCTCAAACAATATTATTTAAATTCACCAACACCTCAAACACCATGAATTTTGCATGCCACGATAGTGTGGACGTATACAAAATTAAACATTTGTAAGAGGAGGGGTTTACCCATTAATTACCTTGTCAATAAATCTTTATGACAAATTAAATTACCTCAAACACCGTGAATTTTGTATGCCACGATAGTGTGGACGTATACAAAATCAAACATTCGAAAGAGGGGTTTCTAATTTTATTATCTTGTCAACCTATTTATTTGACAAATTAATAGTTGGTTTTCTTCGGTCACACAAATAATAGCAGTGACTCCGATGGGGAGGATACTATTAGACGTGCCTAAGTGTATACCATTACTTGACACTAAGTCCATTAATAAGATTATGCCCCTTCCGATGGAGAAGATCACACGCTCTTAATTAACTTCCTATAGTCATCCAAAATGGAAGTTTAATCTAGTGATCTGCAAACAAGCTGATCCGATATGGAGGAAGGCACTCAGAGCCAACGCGCAAACTTGTTACATCACTTATAAACCAGTAATGGAGACCGTGGAATTTATTTAAAATAAATCCCTCTCCCACTTAGTTATTTAAAGTGAGGAATTTAGACTATGCTAGTCTACCTAACATGCATACTAACAAGGACACACAACACAGCATAAAAAGCAATAAATAGAAAAACTAATTTTCAACTATTATGACTTTTATCTATTGTTGTCCTCCGAGTGTCGCCAACCCTAACTGCTGCCATCTTTGGACACCGCCACCGGGTCTAGTTGTCGCATCCATCTTGCTCCTTGTTCCGCTGTGCCTCTGGTCCTCAAAAAGGTTCCACGCCTTGCAAGATTCGATCCGCGACATAAATAGAATTTTACATTTTTCGATCCTATATTCCTCGAAGGAATATAAATGTAAACTAGATCAAAAAATAAAATCCTAATAAAACTAAATACAGCACCTGCTGTATTTTATAATACAATCATGCACACACAATAAAATGCCCTTGACATGTCCAAGGGTCCAATCACACACATAATAACTATAAGCCATAATAGTTGGATCCTACATCCACAAAGTTAGCACATCCTACTATTAACCTGCCTAAATTATGTATGACATGTGCATAATTAAACTAATACCAAATACATAGAGGCAAAACCCTAGCTCTGATACCAATTGTTGGTTGCTACTCGGAAAACCTAGTGGTTCCACTGTACAAAAATTTTGTACAAAGGTCTGAACCTTTTCCTAGCTACCATGTGTTCTTTTAAATTAAATTTTGGATCGCCTGCGGAACTTAACACGTTTGATCCAAAACTTAATCTATTTGTTCTTTTAGGTTTTGACTTAGATCTCCTGCGGAACTTAACACGTTCAACCCAAATCACCTTAAGTTATTAATTCCATTAAATATTAATTTCCATAATTGGTTCCCAGTACTGACGTGGCGAGGCACATGACCTTCTTGGATATGGGAGCAACCACCACCGACTAGACAAAACCTTTTATGGAAAGTTAATATTTAATTGCCTAAAATATTTTAGGTTAACCGAAAGGAACAATCAAATCACAAGGAAAAGAAAAACAAAAGAACATTATATCGAAAACAAATTCGAAACACTAGAATCGTATGCCTCTTGTATTTAGTATTATTTCCAAAAATAACTAGTATGATGCGGAAAGAAAAATTACTAGTTATACCTTTTAGAAAGACCTCTTGATCTTCTACCGTATTACTCTTCTAACCTCGGACGTTGTGTGGGCAACGATCTTCCGAGATGAGAACCACCTAGGCACCTTCTTCCTTCTTCCTTCAAGTTTCAGCCAAGCACAAGAACTTCCAAAGGATGAAGAATTTTCCACCAATCAAGCTCCTAGGGATGCATGCTTTCTCTCATTCTTCTCCTTCCTTGATCCGGCCACATCCTCCAAGCTCCAAGAGATGATAGATTTCGGCCACAACAAGAGGAGAGAAGAGAAAGGGAAGGCCCGACCACCACACCAAGGAAAAGAGGGAGAAAAATAGAATAGAGTCCTTAGCCTTGAAGCCTCCTCTACCCCTCTTTTATAATCCTTGGTATTGGCAAATAAGGAAAATTTAATAAAAACTTCCTTAATTCTTTTGCCATTGAAAATGAAAATTTATTTAATTAAAAAAATTTTCTCTTTCCAAATTACAATGGCCGGCCATAACAAATAATATCTCCAAGCAAATAAAATTTTAAACACCAATTAAAACTTCTTTATTTGCTTCCGGAAATATATAAAAATTTCTCTAATAATTTTATCTCTTCATGATTGGTTTACAAAAAGGAAATTTAATAAATTAAAATCTTTCTTTTAAACATGTGGATAAAAAGAAAGTTATCTCTATAAATTAAAATCACTTTTAATCTACAAATAAGGAAAGATATCAAATCTTTTCTTAATCTTTTGTAGAAACTTATAAAAGAGAATATTTAATTTTAAACTCTCTTTTAAATCATGAACATGGTTAAAAAGGAAAGTTTTCTTAAAATTTAAAAGCCTCCTTTAATCAACAAATAAGGAAAGATTTCAAATTTTAAACTCTCTTTTAAACATGTAGATGATTTACAAATAAGGAAAGTTTTTACCAAAAATTAAAACCATCCTTTTAAACTACAAATAAGGAAAGAGATTAATCTCTTCTCTTAATCTTTTCTAGAAAGCTATAAAAGGAAATTTTTAATTTTTAAACTCTCTTTTAAATCATGATATCCACATAAGAAATAATTTTAATAAAAATCCTTTTTAATATTCTAGTGGCCGGCAACCTAAGCTTGGGACCCAAGCTTTGGCCGGCCACCTACATGGCTCATCCACTTGGTCTTGGCCGGCCCTAGCTTGGGTTCCAAGCTAGCTTGGCCGGCCCATTGGATGGGTAAGAAGGTGGGTATGCGGTGGGTATAAATCTCTATGTACTAGAGGCTACGATAGGGACCGAGAGGAGGAATTGGTTTTGGTCTCCCGATAAAATTAAGCATCCCGTGCTCGCCCCGAACATACAACTTAATTTTATCAATAATAATTCATTCCACTAGAGAACTATTATTGAACTACCGCACCAATGCCAAATTACATTTTGGGCTCCTTCTTATCATGAGTGTGTTAGTCTCCCTGTATTTAAGATAACAAATGTCCACTAATTAAGTAAGTTACTGACAACTCACTTAATTAATATCTAGCTTCAAGAGTAGTACCACTCAACTTCATTGTCATGTCAGACTAAGTCCACCTGCAGGGTTTAACATGACAATCCTTATGAGCTCCCCTTGGGGACATTCTCAACCTAGATTACTAGGACACAGTTTCCTTCTATAATCAACAACACACACTATAAGTGATATCATTTCCCAACTTATCGGGCTTATTGATTCATCGAACTAAATCTCACCCATTGATAAATTAAAGAAATAAATATCAAATATATGTGCTTGTTATTATATTAGGATTAAGAGCACACACTTCCATAATAACTGAGGTCTTTGTTCCTTTATAAAGTCAGTATAAAAGAAACGACCTCTAATGGTCCTACTCAATACACTCTTAGTGTAATAGTGTAATTATATAGTTAAGATAAACTAACACCTAATTACACTACGACCTTCCAATGGTTTGTTCCTTTCCATTATGGTCGTGAGCTACTGTTTATAATTTATAAGGTACTGATAACATGATCTTCTGTGTGTGACACCACACACCATATTATCTACAATATAAATTAATTGAACAACTACATTTATCACAAATATAGATATTTGACCAATGTGATTCTTATTTCTAGATAAATGTTTTATACTAAAAGCTAGACTTTTAGTATACATCCTAACAGTTAGGCTCAGAGGACCAAATTTTTAGCTCCAAGAGATGCTGATGGTAAATAACGAAATTTGAGACCAAATTTTTATTAGTGGGAGAGAATATAAAATATCGAACAAAATAATAATTAAATAATAAGATTATTTGAGGAATAACCTGAACGATATTTTTAGAAATTTTCAATAATTTTTTAGAAATTTTTTTGGATTTAAACGGAGTCCGTATGACAAGTTTGTGAGGATGAATCGGTTAGGCTCAGAGGAGGCATGTTTAGAATACCCAATTTAAGTGGGAGTTAATTGAGGAATCAACTTAGGCTTTAATTGATCAAACCCTAAGTTTTATTCATGAATTCCTCTCGTATTTCTCCCGATCCCTTTTCTGTCCCTCATCTCACACCGATGGTTTCTTCCCTGACTTCTTCCTTTCCCCTCCCGATCCACCACCACCTCTTCCTCTTCTTACTTGATCCATCTGTTGGAGTGTATACTGAAAGCCTAAGCTTTGTAAACATTCATTATGAATAAAGAATCACATTTGGTCAAATTGTCTACATTTAGTTGTAGTTGTTCAATTAATTTATACTGTAGATAACATAGTATGTGGTGCCACATGCAGAAGATGATGTTATCAGTACCTTATAAATTATAAACAGTAGCTCACGACCAAAATGGAAAGGAACAAACCATTAGAAGGTCGTAGTGTAATTAGGTATCAGTTTATCTTGACTGTATAATTACACTAGTACACTTAGAGTGTATTGAGTAAGATCATTTGAGGTCGTTTCTTTTATACTGATTTTATAAAGAAACAAAGACCTCGGTTATTATGGAAGTGTGTGCTCTTAATCCTGATATAATAACAAGCACATATATTTGATATTTATTTCTTTAATTTATCAATGGGTGAGATTTAGTTCGATGAATCAATAAGCCCGATAAGTTGGGAAATGGTATCACATAAACCCTGCAGGTGGACTTAGTCCGACATGACGATAAGGTTGAGTGGTACTACTCTTGGACTAAGATATTAATTAAATGAGTTGTCAGTAACTCACTTAATTAGTGGACATTCGATATCTTAAACACAGGGAGACTAACACACTCATAATAAGAAGGAGCCCAAAAATATAATTTGGGATTGGTGCGGTAGTTCAATAATAGTTCTCTAGTGGAATGAATTATTATTGATAAAATTAAGTTGTGTTCGGGGCGAACACGGGATGCGTAATTTTATCGGGAGACCAAAACCAATTCCTCCTCTCGGTCCCTATCGTAGCCTCTTATTTATAGAATACTATACCCACCTATACCCACCTTTTATACCACGAGCGGCCAATAGTCTAGGGAACCAAACTTAGGGCATAAATAGATTGGTGGGCCGCCTAGCTTGAACCCAAGCTAGTGGGGGGCCAAATAAATTTAAAAGGGATTTTAATTTTAATTTTTATTATGTGGGAGATATAATTTATTAAAGAGAATTAAAATTAAAATATTTCTCTTGTAAAAGATCTACAAAAGATTAAAGAAAGAGATTAGATCTCTTTCCTTATTTGTAGATTGGTGAGATATTTTATTTTTTCTTTAAAATTATCCACATGTTGATAAAATTAAAATTATAGAAATTTCTTTTTATCAACTATGAAGAGATTTTTAAAGAGAAATTTTAATTTTTAAAATTTCCGGAAACAAATTAGGAAGTTTTAATTGTTGATTAAAACTTGTCTAATTTACCTCTTTTGATGTGGCCGACCATTAGAGATTAATTGGGGAAATTTTATTTTATTTTTCTCAATTAAATCATGTCAAGGGAATTAAGGAAATTTTATTGTAATTAAATTTCCTAATTTGCCTAGGCCAAGGAATATAAAAGAAGGGGTGAGGGTGCCTTCATGAGACATAACATCTACTATTTCTCTCCCTCTTTTATTTCTTGGAGTGGTCGGTCATCCTCTTCTTCTCTCCCTCTTTGTGGTGGCCGAATCTCTCAAAGGCTTGGAGCTCTTGTGGCGGCCGGATACTACTTGGAGAAGAAGAAGAAGAAGAAGGAGAGAAAGCTAGCATCTCTTGGAGCTTGGTTGGTGTTTTGTTCTTCATCCTTGGTTAAGCTATTTGTGGCCGAACCTAGCCAGGAGGAGAAGAAGGTGGTTGGTGGTTTCTCATCTCGGAAGATCGTTGCCCACACAACGTCAGGGTTAAGAAGAGGAATCAAGAGGTTTTTCTACAAGGTATATCTAGTAATTTTTCTTTCCGCATCATACTAGTTATTTATGGAAATAATACCAAATACAAGAGGCTTACGTTCTAGTATTTCGAATAGGTTTTTCGATGTTGTGTTCTTTTGTTTTATTTATCCTTGTGATTTGATTGTTCTTTTGGTTAACTTAAAGTTATTTTAGGAAATTAAATATTAGCTTTCTATAAATGGTTTTGTCTAGTCGGTGGTGGTTGCTCCCATATCCAAGAAGGCCATGTGCCTCGCCACGTCAGTACTGGGAACCAATTATGGAAATTAATATTTAATGGAATTAATAACTTAAGGTGATTTGGGTCGAACGTGTTAAGCTCCGCAGGAGACCCAAGTCAAAACCTAAAAGAACGAATAGATTAAGTTTTGGATCAAACGTGTTAAGTTCCGCAGGCGATCCAAAATTTAATTTAAAAGAACACATGGTAGCTAGGAAAAGGTTCAAACCTTTGTACAAAATTTTTGTACAGTGGAACCTCTAGGTTTTCCGAGTAGCAACCAACACCATCATCATCGATCGATCATCGACGCCATCCTCTGCTCCTCATGGTGATGCCATCTCATCAATTCCACGTCACCTGGCTGTGCCCTAACTCCCGATCCATGCTGACCTCTTCTCCTCCCAATTCTTCATCACCATCGACCATAGAGCTTCGATCGTCAAAAATTGCAACCTCGATCCACTGTCGGCCGGGTGTCCTAGCTCCTCTTTCCCCTCTTCGTCACTACCACAGATTCTGCCGCCACCCATCTCCTGATCTACCTCTGGCCAACCGTCGTCGTCCCTCCTTTGTCCCTGATCCATGCCCTAGATCTTCGCCGATTGTCGGGCATCCATGAGCTGCCGACGCTGGGAGTGGTTCGATCTTCTCAAGCCACGAGATCATCACATGGTGCAATCTTCGTGTGTGATTTCAGTTTGTCATCGTCTTTTTCTTTCTCATGATCTCAGCCTATAACTAGAGTGATGGTTGTTGTCGCCCCTCTTCGACCTCAAGAAGGTATGAGGTGGTGTTGATTCTTGTTTCCCTTTTCTTGTCCGATTTGCCATCGTAGTTTATCACCAGATCAGCATTTCTTGGATTCCAGATCCCTACCACAGTGGATCGGCATCCCTGAGGTGGTTAGGTTGTTGGATGGATTCATCACCGCTGGAGAATGTGCCAAGTTTTGTGCTAGTGAGGTAATGAAATCTATAGGATACAAGTTTTTGGGATTTTGCTTTGATTGTTGTGGATTTGGATTTGAGGTTAATGCGATGTGGATGTGTTGAACTTGATCTAGGATGCTTGATTTGGAGATCATAAGTTTTATCTAGCTCCAGCCACAGTTCCGGTAGTGGGTGCTCCATCGACAAATGAACGATGAAGTATACAGCTTGGGTGAGTTTGGTTTGATTCAGGATGGTTATTTGATAGTTGATTGATTTAGATGGATGCATGGTTGATGTTAGGATTATTGAATTGTTGTGGTTGAATTAAGTGGGTATTGATCTTAGAAGATGACCATGATTAAATTAATTAACTCATGAGTAGGATTGAAGTGAAGGAATTGTGGATTGAGTTAAACCTAATTGGATTAATGAATTAGGTTAATTATTACGATTAAAACCCTAATTAGGTTGGGGATTTTATTTAGCTATTTGCTACATATGTAATTAGCTAAATACGTTATGTGATCGCAGGACTTTGTTTCGAGGCAAGCATCTCGACTTGAGATTGTTTGGCTCAATCTACGTATAAAAGCGGGTACCTTTGACTTATCTCTTTTGATATTGTCATTATGATATGCGTCAGAATTTAGAGCTAGTAGTAATGGTTGTGTTTAGCTACCATTGGTATGTCACTACTTGATACCTATAGCATGGCTTTGTTTGTTATTATCTGTTATGCATTTAGACTTATATTCTTTTGTTCTTGCCATGTGTACTTATAATCATATAAGTAGTGACATACATTGTCTTACTGTGTACAGGACTAGTTACTAGACATACCTGATATGTGTACCTAGTTTTCATGATACATAGAACCTTGTCGGATTTCTTTACCTTTTTGGTATATATTATGGAGGTGTTAGGATTTACATGTTGTAGTGTCATGCACCATCTTGCATGATTGCTTGCTCAGCGATTGTCGACTCCATTGTTGTTGAGCACATCTCCAATTACACGACCTTCACACACACAACCACTCATGTGTTAGTGGTATTTCAGGCAGGGTGTGTGTTGCAGTTTGCTTTGTCAGGGCTTTGCTGGTCCATGGGTACCGATGACTACAGCATGTAGCGAGCAGGGATCCCTCCCCTTGACCATGATATAGGGAGATGAGAGCTTAGACTCCCCCACTATGTTTGGGGTAGGAGGATAGGTGTACTCTGACAGCATCCTGTCCACTCGGTCACTCAGGAGTAGTGATAGTAGAGTACACAGTTGTCATAGCCCTACCCACTTGGTCTCACCATCGTGTGTGAGATGGCTGACTGGCGTCAGCGGTGAGCATGTCATTTGCATCATATGCATGGATTGCATTTATTATTTGTGATTGCTGCATTTTGGATCTTGCATTTTTGTGGATGCATATGTTTGACATGCATATAGGATACATTATATATTTGGTCTGATGACCCTGCATTTGTTGGTGAGGTTCACACCCTTCTGTTCGGATAGGAGGTCCTGATGAGTACAGTTTCTTCTATTATTCAGTTTTGCATTTCTTATTATTAGTCAGGAGACTGTACTCCATGATTATTACTGGTACTTATATTTTACTATGCATGTTCGCTTGATACCCGCTGAGTTGTTGAACTCACTGTCACGCCCCAGATAGTCCCTGCTAGAAGAAATTTCGACATCATCTCCCCTGTACGAGTGACAATATGAAACTTCCTACAATGTCCTCAGGGCCACATATAACTCGGCCAACATGGCTGGAACAATAACAATAAATATTAAGCAAGCACCCATGCAGTTTAATAGTAAAAACCAAACATAAGCAACGATAAGGAAAACATCTCAAATATCCTACTCAACTACACCCATAAAACTCAAATCATAAGTCCTACTCAACTACACCCATAAAACTCAAATCACCAGCATACATCCAAACGAAACTCATCGATAATAAGGGATCATACAAGATCCAAGTAACAAAAGGTATAAGTCTGGAAACGTAGACGATAACATAATAAGAAACCAAAAAGAAGATCCAAAATGGAAATCCTCACAACCTGAAGGGGAACTAGCGACTGGAACTCCGCCGGACAGGCTCAACCTGAAATGGTAATAACGGAGGGTGAGTCCAACTGTCAGTGGATACCTAGTTAAAATGTATAGTAAATAATAACCAGTAGTAATAAATATATGTACAGTCTCCAGAAGTAATGAAATAATGCACAACTGAAGATAAGGGAGAAACTGTACTCACCAGGAACTCTTATCAGGATAACAAGGTCGTCAGACCGAAAATACATGTCCCTGTATGCATGTCAATCATATGCATCCATCCAATATGTAGAAAATAAAGTGTAGCAAACACAAACAATAAAAGCATCATGCATATGATGCCAATGACATGTCCTAGTCACCCCTGACGCAAGTCAGCCATCTCACACACAATGGTGAGACCGAGTGGGTAGGGCTGTAACAACCGTGCACTCTGTCATCACTGCTCCTGATGAGTGACCAAGTGGACGGGATGCTTGTTTGAATGTACTAAAAGTCTAGCTTTTTGTATTAACATTCATTTTGAAATAAGAATCACATTGGTCAAATATCTACATTTATGCTAAGTGTAGTTGTCCATTTAATTTATATTGTAGATAACATAGTGTGAGGTGACACATAGAAGATCATGTTATCAGTTCCTTATAAATTATAAATAGTAGCTCACAACCAAGATGGAATGGGACAAACCATTGGAGTGGTTGTAATGTAATTTGGTATTAGTTTATCTTGACTATAAAATTACACTAGTACACTATGAGTGTATTGAGCAGGACCATTTGAGGTAGTTTCTTTTTATACTAACTACATAAAATAATATAACCTCTGTTATTATGGAAGTGCGTACTCTTAATCATGATATAATAACAAGAACGCATACTCAGGAAATGATATTATTTATATGGTGTGTTGTTGATTATAGAATGAAACTGTGTCCTAGTAATCTATGTTGATGATGCCCCCTTGAAGAACTCATAAGGATTATCATGTAAACCCTGCAGGTGGACTTAGTCCGACATGGCAATAAGGTTGAGTGGTACTACTCTTGGAGCTAGATATTAATTATATGAGTTGTCAGTAACTCATTTAATTAGTGGGTATTCGATATCTTAAACACAAGGAGACTAACGTACTCATGATAAGAAGGAGCCCATATTGTAATATGGGATTGGTGTGGTAGTGCAATAATAGCTCTTTAGTGGTATGGGTTATTATTGATGAACTTGAGTTGAATGTTCGGGGCGAATATTGGAAGCTCAAGCTCATCGGGAGACCAAAACTAATTCCTCCTCTCGGTCCTTGTTGTAGCCTCATATTTATAAAGCCTTATATCCACTTAAAGTTAAGCTTCTTACCCATCTTGTTGTGGCCGGCCAAGCCAAGCTTGGAGCCCAAGCTAGGGCCGACCAAGCCAAAGGATGGAGCCATGTTGTGGCCGGCCAAGCTTGGAGCCCAAGCTAGGTGGCCAACCACATTAAAATAAAAGGGTATTTTAAATTTTAAAATCTTTCCTTTTGTGGAAGTGATGGTTTTAAAAGAGAGTTTTTAAATTTTAAAATCTTTCCTTTTATAGCTTTCTACAAAGGATTAAGAGAAATGTATGATATCTTTCCTTAATTGTAGTTAAGAGAAAGATTTTAATTTTTGATAAAACTTTCCTTTCTTGTAACCATCCACATGTTTTTAAAAGAGAGATTTTAATTTATAAAATTTTCCTTTATATCCAACAAGGGATTTAAAAGAGATATTTTTATTAAAAATTTCTTACCGGAAAAAAATAAGGAAGTTTTAATTTTTATTTTAAACCTTTCCTTGTTTGGAGCACATAGGGCCGACCATGACAAGAATTAAAGGAAGTTTTAATTTTTTTTTATTAAAACATTCCTTTTTAGTCATTGGCAAGGAATATAAGGAAGTTTTAATTATATTTAAAACTTTCCTTTTTTGCCAATACCAAAGATTATAAAAGAGATGGAGGGGTGCCTCATGAGATAACATATCTTCTATTCCTCTCTTTCAATCTTTTGGTGGCCGACCCTTATTCCTTTTCTCTTCTCCTTTTGTTTTCTTCCTTGGAGGCCGACGGCATTAAGTGTGGTGATCTCTTGGTGGACGCCTTCTTGAAGGAGAAGAAGAAGAGAAGGAAGCTCTCTTGTCTAGCATCCCTTGGAGGTTAGTTGGTAGCCGGATCTAGGAAGCAAAGAAAGAAGCATGGGTGGATTTCATCTTGGAAGATCGTCACCCACACGACGTCTAAGGGAAGGAGAGGAATACAGCAGAAGATCAAGAGGTCTATAAGCTACAAAAGGTATAACTAGATATTAGTTTCCGCTTCATAATTAGTTCATCTTTTGTATAGATCTTGAAAACCAAACACAAGAGGTTATCGGTTTTAGATTATCGTTTTTGTTATCGATTTTATTGTTCGATTTCATGTTTCGGTATTGTTCTTCTATTGAGGTCTCTATAGTTAAACCTAGTTTACTATAAGAAGTTAAATATCCGATTTCTTTGAAAGACTTGGTCTAGGAAGTGGTGGATGATACCATGCCCAAGAAGGCCTAGTGCCTCGCCATGTTTAACCTGAAAGTCAATCTTTGAAATAGATATTTGATTGAATTCTATAATATGGTTTAACTTAGGAAGATCACATCGGTTAAACTTGGAGTAAAAATGTTAAGTATCGTTTCCAATCCAAGTTTAACTTCTGAAGGACAATTTGGATTAATAATATTAAGCATCGTTTGCAATCCAAATTTAACTTCAGTAGAGCACATGGGTAGCTAGGATGGTTCTATGCTTGTACAAATTTTTGTACAGGGGAACTAGGATAGTATCCGAGTAGCAACCAACAATTGGTATCAGAGCTAGGTTATACCTCTGTGTTTGGTTTTCAGTTTAATTATGCACATGTCATACATATTTTAGGCAAGATAATAGTAGGATATACAAATAGATTAACTTTGTGGTTACAGGCACCAACTATTATGGCTGATATGGGTCAGGTTTCGTGGGTCCCCGATGAGGAAGGGAAAGGAGATAATCAAACAGAGAAGATAGGTCAATATCGGTCGGGATATGCCTCCAAGGAGGCAGACCCACATTGATCAGCATATGCCTCAAAGGAGGTAGGCTAATATCGATCGAGACATATTTTTAGGAAAGAAGACCAATATCGGTCGAGATATGCCTCCAAGGAGGTAGACCCACATAGATCAGCATATACCTCAAAGGAGGTAGGCTAATATCGGCCGGGATATACCTCAAAGGAGGTAGACTAATATCGATCAAGATATACTTTCAGGAAAGAAGATCAATATCGGCCGGGTTATGCCTCCAAGGAGGCAGACCCACATCGATCAGCATATGTCTCAAAGGAGGTAGGCTAATATCGATCGAGACATATTTTTAGGAAAGAAGACCAATATCGGTCGAGATATGCCTCCAAGGAGGTAGACCCACATAGATCAGCATATACCTCAAAGGAGGTAGGCTAATATCGGCTGGGATATACCTCAAAGGAGTTAGGCTAATATTGATCAAGACATACTTTCAGGAAAGAAGATCAATATCGGCCGGGATATGCCTCCAAGGAGGTAGACTCACATCGATCAGCATATACCTCAAAGGAGGTAGGCTAATATCGACCGGGATATACCTCAAAGGAGGTAGGCTAATATCGATCGAGACATACTTTCAGGAAAGAATGCCAATATTAGCTAGGATACACCTTCAGGAAGGAAGGCCAGCATCAGCAGGGATACGTCTTTAGGAAGGAAGGCCAGTATCGGTCGGGATACGCCTTCAGGAAGGAAAACCAATATCGGCCCGGATACAACTTCAGGAAGGAATGCCAATATCGGCCGGGATACACCTCCAAGAAGGAAGGCCAATATCGGCCGGATACGTCTTTAAGGAGGTAGGCTAATGTCGATATAGACATGCCTGTGAGAAGAAAAGCCAATACCGGCCGGTTGACAAATACCTTGGAAAGATACTTGATAAAATATAGCCTAGTGTTATTTAGGATAATTAACATAGAAGGGCGCGGATAGAAGCCTCATGAGGGATAATAATCATTAACTAAATATAGTCATGATTAACTTCGACCGATACAAGGAACATTGGTATATTGAGCTATCCATGATATAATAGAAGCAAGAGGGGTTAGAAGAAACGATAGAAACACTTTAAAGGGACTCATGAGATAGGTAAATATTTCAAATAAGATAATTAATGAAGATATCTGCAATATGTGATTATATGACAGGTATTATATATTTTAGCGGGAAATGTGTTTTTAGATTGTTTTGCAGGTGCTAAACGACAAAAAAGGTACATCTGGGGTACAAGAAAGATTCCTTAAAAGTCATTCACCACAAGTACACAGCTTACATCATCTTATAACAAACTCTAACAAACCGAGGTCCACTTCATGACTACGGAGGTTATATGAAGTGGTATAAAAAGGGGAATCCTCTCCGTTGGCGAGGTAAGTTCACATCATTGCACACATTCATAACCCTAATTTCCAGCTACTGTTCATCTTCTTCTTCCTTCTTCCACACCAAGAGAGATCACTAACTTGAGCGTTGGAGGACCTAGCCAAGGATTCCCACCCCGGTCTTAGGTCACTAACGATAGTGTTGGCTGGTCTCTTGTGCGCAGGAAGTCTTGGAAGCTCCGAATCTGGGTTTCTCTTCGATTGGATTTCTCTCTCAGCATCAGATCTTCGTGTAAGGAGGGCATTCGGTGACCCTATTTTTCCCGATCTGCTTTGGGTTTCTCGGATCGTTGTTCTACAAGTATTATTCTTCGTCAGCGGTGGGTTTTTTCTTGCCGGCTCTCCGTCTTGCCCAGCTTCTCAGACAAGATCAATGGCCTATTGTGATTGTGTGTGATTAGACCCTCGGACATGTCAAGGGCATTTTATGTGTGTGCATGATTGTATTTATTAAATACAGCAGGAGCTGTATTAGTTTTAGGATTTTATATTTTGTTCGATCTAGACTTTATGTACATTCCTTTGTGGAATATAGGATCGATATATGTAAAATTTTATTTTTATTGCCGATCGTATCCTTGCGAGGCGTGGTGCTATTTAAGGACCAGAGGTACAGCAGAAAAGGAAGCTCGATGGGCGTGACGACATGAGCCCTAGGGATGGCGGCTAGTTTTGACGACTACTAGGGCTGACAGCACACGAAGGACAGTGATTGAAGAGACCATAATAGTTGGAAAATTATTTTTCTATACTTATTGTTTTTATTTGCTGTGATGTGTGTGTGTGTGCATGTTAACATCCTCATCTTAAATAAGTAAGTGGGAGAGGGATTTATAAATAAATTCCACGGTCTCCATTACTGGTTTGTAAGTGATGCAAACAAACTTGCGCGTTGGCTCTGAGTGCCTTCCTCCACATCGGATGAGTTTGTTTGTGGATCACTAAATCAAACTTCCTTTATGGATGATTATAGGAAATTATTTAGGAGTGTGTGATCTTCTCCATCTGAAGGGGCATAATCCTATTTAATGGACTAAGTATCAAGTAATGGTATACACTTAGGCGCATTTAATAGTATCCTCCCCATCGGAGTCACTGCTATTATTTGTGTGACCGAAGGAATACCAACTATTAATTTTATTTGTCATAAAGTTAGGTTGACAAGAATAAAATTAATGGGTAAAACCTCCTCTTACAAATGTTTAAATTTGTATACGTCCACACTATCGTGGCATACAAAATTTCCGGTGTTTTGAGGTGTTGGTGAATTAAAATGATATTGTTTGAGGAATCAATATTATTCTAAATTCTTAAATTTTGACCAAAACTTATTTTGTGATTCTTAGGATGACTTTCAACCCACTTGCTATTATTCTGAAAGAGAACAAACTTACTGGTCCTAATTACAAAGATTGGAAAAGTAACCTGGACATTGTCCTAACTGCTGAAGGCTATAAGTTTGTACTGATAGAGGTCTGCCCTAATGAGCCTAATAGTGATTCTAGTGAAGAGGAGATTTAGTATCATAAGAAATGGGTCAAGGCAGATGAGATGGCGTGGTGTTATATTTTGGCTTCTATATCAAATGTGCTGCAACATCAGCATCAGTCCATGCCCACTGCTTATAACATAATGTACAATCTTAAGGAACTCTTCGAACACCATAATCAGGATGCTAGGCAAGAGGCTATGAGAAACTTAATGACAACCACCATTTCAGAGGGGACACCTGTAAGGTATCATATCCTCAAAATGATGGCTTATTTGAGCGAGATACAAATCCTTGGAGCTGAAATCGATGGGGAAACCCAGGTAGATATTATTCTCCAAACGCTACCCAAAAATTTTGAGCAGTTCCTCCTGAACTACAATATGAATAAAAGGATTTATTCATTGGCGGAACTACTGATAGAACTTCAGGCGGCAGAAGGGCTATTTCGTCATAGTTCTCAAATCCACTTTGCTGAAAATGTTTCTACTCCTAAGTCGAAAGGCAAGAAGAAGAAGAAGAAGAAACAATCTAGCTCGACAAAGAAAGTGAATCGATCTCTAGGTACTGGACTAAAAGCAGGAGTGAAGAAGTTGAAGGGAAAGTGCTTCATTTGCAAGAAGTCTGGACATTGGAAGGTGGATTGTCCTCATAGGAAGGAGAACAATAAAGGTATATCTTATTCTCTAGTAGTTGAAACATGTTTAGCGGTGTTATCTACCAGTACCTGGTGTGTAAATACATGAGCCACTGATCATGTCTGCAATCATTGCAGGGGTTCCAGGAAACCCGATGACTATATGAAGGAGAGATAACCATCTACATGGGCAATGCTACGAAAGTGGCGATTGTTGCAGTGGGAGATATTTACTTATCATTTGATAGGAATAGAACTTTGATTTTGAGAAATTATCTTTATGTACCAAGTTTTAGAAAGAATTTAATTTCAGTTTCTAAACTATTTTTGGATGGATATACTGTTTCTTTTGATGACAAAGTGGTTATTAAGAAAAATAGGGTAGTTATCTATTCTGGTACATTAGTTGGCAATTTGTATACTCTAAATCCAATAACTCCCACAAAGCAACAAATGGAAATTAATAACACATCATCTAATTCTAATAAGAGAAAAGAACCTTCAAAAAATGAACCAAACATATCTTTGGCATCTAAGACTTGGTCATATTAACTTGAGTAGGATTCAAAGGCTAATAGATGGTGGACTCTTGGGTTCATTAGTGTTGGAAAAATTTTCAACTTGCGAATCTTGCTTGGAAGTAAAATAACCAAGAGACCTTTTAAGGCCAAGGGGTATAGAGCAAAAGATGTGTTGGAATGGTTCATTCTGATTTGTGTGGACCTATGACTATCCAGATGAGAGGTGGTCTCTTTTATAGATGATTATTCAAGGTATGGGTACATTTACTTGATGCGACGTAAGTCTGAGTACTTTGATAAGTTCAAAGAGTACAAGGCTGATGTGGAGAAACGTCATGGTAAAAGTATGAAGACACTACGATCTAATCGTGGTGGCGAGTATCTCTCAGGAGAGTTTAGGAATTACTTATCAGAGGCTGGGATTCAATCCCAATTGTCTGCACCTGGTACACCCCAACAGAATGGTGTGGCAGAACGAAGGAATAGGACTCTTATGGAAATGGTTAGATAGATGATGTGTTATTCAGAATTACCAAATTCATTCTGGGGATATGCTTTAGAAATGGCAGTGTACATTCTCAACTTGGTACTTTCTAAATCAGTACCCTCTACTCCCACGGAATTGTGGAATGGGCGTAAGCCTAGTCTGAGTCATGTCTAGATTTTGGGTAGTCCAGCACATGTGCTGAAAGGAGATGCTGATAAGTTGGAATCTCGTACAGAAGTTCACCTGTTTATAGGTTATCCTAAAGGAACGAAAGGCGGTTTGTTTTATATTCCTAAAGATCAGAAGGTCATTGTTAGCACTAATGCCTGATTTTTAGAAGAGGACTATGTAATAAACCATAAGCCCATGAGTGAAATTGTTCTAGAAGAAATGAGAGAGGGAACGCCTACTTTAGTACCAACAGTACAAGATGAAATATCACAAGAAACTGCAACATGCATCACAAATGATACACAACTACAGACAGTGCCTCGTCGTAGTGGGAGGGTTGTGTGGTAACCTAAAAGATTCATGTTTTTGGGAGAGTCTTCGGACTTGATCCCAAGTAAACATGAACCTGATCCCTAAACATATGACGAAGCACTCCAAGATAAAGATGCAGCATCTTGGCAAAGAGCAATGAATTCAGAAATAAAATCTTTGTATTCCAACAAAGTCTAGGAGCTAGTAGAACCATCAAATGGTGTAAAAGCTATTGGATGTAAATGGATCTACAAAAGAAAAAGAGGGACAGATGGGAATGTGGAAACCTTCAAAGCAAGGCTTGTTGTGAAGGGGTATACTCAGAAAGTGAGAATCAATTATGAGGAAACCTTTTCGCCAGTAGCAATGCTTAAGTCTATCCGAATACTCTTATCTATTACTGCTCATATGGATTATGAGGTTTGACAAATGGATGTCAATACAGCTTTCCTTAATGGAAGCTTGAAGAAAACATCCATATGAAGCAACCAGATAGGTTTATTGCAAAGGGCAAAGAGCATCTTGTATATAAGCGTAATCGGTCTATTTATGGATTGAAGAAAGCTTCAAGATCTCGGAACATCCAGTTTAATGAAGTAATCCAGTCTTATGGATTTATTCAATGTCCAGATGAGTCTTGTGTATACAAGAAGTGTGACAGAAACGTGCTGGTATTTCTTGTACTATACATAGATGACATTTTGTTAGTTGGCAACAATATCAAAGTGTTGTCAAAAGTAAGAGTATGGTTGTCCAAGCAATTCAATATGAAGGACTTGGGAGAATGCGGACATATTCTCGGGATCAAAGTAATAAGGGATCGCAAGAAAAGAATGTTGTGCTTATCCCAAGCTTCATATATCGATACTATCCTAGCTCGTTTTAGCTTGCAAAACTCCAAGAAAGGTTTTCTACCATTTCGGTATGGAGTATCTTTAACTAAAGAGATGTCTCCTAAGATATCAAAAGAGATAGAGGAAATGAAGGCAGTTCTTTATGCTTTAACTGTAGGAAACCTAATGTATGCAATGTTATGCACGGGACCAGATATCTATTTTGTCGTAGGCATGGTTAGCAGATATCAAAGTAACCCAGGACTGGGACATTGGATTGTCGTTAGGCAGATAATTTGCTCCCTGTGGATTACACGGATTGGGACTAATAGGAACAATAGTAAGTCAACCTCGGGGTTTTGTGTTTACTTTAGGAAGTGGAGTCATAACAATGGAGGAGTGTTAAGCAAAGATGCATTTCAGACTCCACCATGGAAACTAAGTATGTGACAGCCTCTGAGGCAGCCATAGAAGCTGTATGGCTCAAAAACTTCATGATGGACTTAGATGTGATTCTTGGTTTTCCCAAAATTATTATAGTTTATTGTGATAATAGTGGTGCAGTAGCAAACTCGAAAGAACCACGAGCCCATAAGGCAAGTAAACACATTGAACGCAAGTACCACCTAATACGATACATCGTATAAACGATGAGAAGTTGTTGTCACCTAGATTACATCAGAAGATAACCTGGAAGATCCTTTCACTAAGGCACTTAGGCGAGAGCTTTTGATGGCCATGTTGAATGGATGGGAATCAGATGTATGGCAGCATATATAGCAGCATAGTCTTTTAGTATAAGTGGGAGATTATTAGAATGTATACTAAAAGTTTATCTTTTTGTATTAACATTCATTTTGAAATAAGAATCACATTGGTCAAATGTCTACATTTATTCTAAGTGTAGTTGTCCATTGAATTTATATTGTAGATAACATGGTGTGACGTAACACACAGAAGATCATGTTATCAGTTCCTTATAAATTATAAATAGTAGCTCACAACCAAGATAGAATGGGACAAACCATTGGTGTGGTTGTAGTGTAATTTGGTATTAGCTTATCTTGATTATAAAATTACACTAGTACACTATAAGTGTATTGAGCAGGACCATTTGAGGTAGTTTGTTTTTATACTGACTACGTAAAAGAACATAACCTCTGTTATTATGGAAGTGCGTACTCTAAATCATGATATAATAACAAGCATGCATACTTAATATTTAATTTTTTAATTTATCAAAGGGTGAGATTTAGTTCATTAAATTAATAGGCCCGATAAGTTGAGAAATGATATTATTTATATAGCGTGATGTTGATTATAGAATGAAACTGTGTTCTAGTAATCAAGGTTGATGATGTCCCCTCGAGGAGCTCATAAGGATTGTCATGTAAACCCTGCCGGTGGACTTAGTCCATCATGACAATAAGGTTGAGTGGTACTACTCTTGGAGCTAGATATTAATTAAGTGAGTTGTTAATAACTCATTTAATTAGTAGACATTTAATATCTTAAACAAAGGAAGACTAACGCACTCATGATAATGTAACGCCCGAAAATTCTCAAAACACTTTCACAAATATTCTATGATTTTTCTAGAATTTTTAGATATTTTTCCCGAATTTTTCGAGTAGCGGAAGCAGCAAAAATAAAAGGAACCGCAAAATAGCTTAGGCGGGAATCGAACCCGAGACCTATGGTTTAGGGATAATGTTAGTAACCGGTTGAACCCAGCAGGGCCGTGCTGAAAGAAAGGAGAGCCAATTATATTTATATTAGAGTTGGATCGGGTTATCCACTTAATATAAATAGGAAAAACTTAAGTGTGGGTTTGGTTTTTATTTTGGTTTGGCAGCCCTCTCCTCACAAAAACCTCACGCCACTTTTTCTCCAAACCCTCACCGACGCCAACCTCTCTTCCTCCCCTTTCTCTCGGCGCACCAAGGCTAGGCCCCAAAGACATCTTTCGGTGACGACTTCGACACGAGGATGCTCCCCTCCGCGAGAGGAACGCATAGACGCAGGAAGATCGTCGAAAGGATCGTCTTCTCCGGAAACCTAGCGATTTGAATCATAAGAAATTACGAATAGAAGGTAAGAAACCCCTCATCTGCAGTATAATAGCTACCGTGTGATTTCCTGTGCATTAGTTTAGTTATATGCGTATGTTTTCGACACATAGGGTGTATTTAACCCTTCTCGCAGGTTTAGGGATTTAGTGAGTACCTTTAGATGGGCCGGACACATCTTTTCTCTTTCAGTTGGAGGTTTAGATGTTGTTGGGTGCCTAAAGGTAGTCTTCCTAATAGAGAGGAGAGTTAAAGCACACTAGGTGTTCGATTAAATAACCAGATTAGAAAAGAATGCAACTTAGGCATTTTTATTAGCACAGTTGAATGCATTAGAAGCATCTAAATTAGTAAATCAATTTATTCTAACTTATATGGGACTACGGTCCAATGGGTGGGCTCCCACAGTCGCCTCTAGGTTCAGACAACCTAGCTCTAGGTTCAGATAACCTAGAAACAGCAATTTAGAACAGTTTAGCTATACTCAATATTTTACTTTTCAGTACTGTATCGGATTAGATATCCATTAGGTTGGGCTCCCATAGTCGTCCCCCTACGTTTAGATAACCTAGTAGCTCTACTAAATTCGGGACTTGCAACCCGGTCTAGTTAGAGATGCCATTGTAGAATCATATGCTTGGGCCCCCTCATGTTTAGTATTTTCACTTACTATATGTATATGGTTTTCAACCTTTCAGAAATTAGTTCGTGAATTCAGTACAGTTCTAGCAGTAGATCAGTATTAGCGTAGCCTAGTTCTTAGTATCAGCTTAGTTTTTCCCTGTGAATATGCATGATGACTTTATGTTCAGCTTTAGATATGCCATGATTATATGTTTATATGCCATGCCATGCTTAGTTTATTCAGTATACCCAGCATATGTTTTAAACAGCATGATTTAAAATCATATTTGCATCGTTGCATGTTTTTGTGAGGTAGATGGTTTCTTACTAAGCTTTTTAGCTTATAGATACTACTTTTCTTATACTGCAGATAAAGGTAAGGGAAAAGTGGATCAGTAGCGGAGGCTGCAGGGCAATGCTATCAAGATGTGTGTGGGCAGGAGTTGGAATAAAGATCTTTGGGATCTAAACAGTTTTACTTCAGTATTAGCACTTTGCGTTTTTAGTTTCATTATTCAGTTGTGGTTGTTAAGTGTCATGAAATAGTAAACCATGCACTATGTAGTATGCCAGGTTTAGTTTGTTAGTAATTATGTTAGAATGCTGGTTAATAGTTGTTAGAATATATTGCCATTGATTTTAGAATTGTTGTGTGAGATTTTGGCATGAAGTCTGAAATCGAGTTCGTAGTCTGAACAAAACTCGATCGGTCTGCGCAGACGATCGTAGTGTAGTTATCCGTCGGTCCAGCACGATCCGATCTGATCGATCTGATCCACTTATCTTCCGGATCGATGGCCCAATCCACCGATCCCGATATAGCGAGTTCGTGTTTGGTGCTCGGATCGGTCACCGATGATCGACATACCGGATCGGATCCGGGCCATTCGACAGAACACTCGGACGGTTCAAGGCAGGGCTGGGGATTGAGAGCGATCTGCGATCGATCTTTGGATCGATCGGCAGGTCTGTAGGTAGTTGGGAAGTTAGTGTGTAGTCCCTAACTCAGTTGGGATGTTTAGTTTCCCCTCCTTAGTATATGTATACCAGCAAAGAAGGTCTTTAGACCTTTCTTATCAGTTGTATCCGTCATTAGTAGAGTAAAATTTTAATTAGCCCAGCTTTCCGCACAGTATAGTTTAGCATAAATTGTAGCGACCGGCCTTACAGCCAGTACCCAGAAGGTGGGTCGTTATAGAGTGGTATCAGAGCAGTGTTCTATACTTCCTACACACACATCAGCATTGAACCTGCAGCTTCCAAGTAAGAATACCTCTACTCTCTTTATTGTTCTTGCTTTCTAGTTACAGTTCATGTTTATATGCCTACTGCTTGTTAGTATGTGATAGTTTTTAAACATGACATTAGTAGTTATATAACTGTGATTACATTAGTTATGTTATGTTCTCTACATCTTTAGAAATGGCACGAGGACGCCCAGCTAGAAGGGCACTAGCTATTGAGCCCCAGCAGAATGAGATTCGGTGCCTCCTAGATCTTACGTGATAGTGGCTCGATTCCGTGGACTACTACTAGGTGATAGCCACCTTAAAGGCTAATCGATGTGACCCCCCGAATCCGGCAATTTGGCGACTCCGGTAGTCTTAGAGGTTCCACTCGACCACACACAGCAAAGACTCGCCACAGAATAGCTTGAGCCAAGAAAGGAAGCCTATCTGATCCAGTGGCAGTCAAGCAGGAGAACTTCTCGGGCACTAGTGAACCATGGGATGCACAAGCCTGGTTCAAAACACTGGAGAGCACGATGGAGCTTCGGACTGGCAGAACACGAGAAGGTGAAGTGTGCCTCCTTCACCGACAGAGAGCGCGCATGTGGTGGAAAAGAATCGAAAAGCGCCCGATGAACCGGATGTCATGGCGACTTGAGAAGAATTCTTCGAGTTCTTTCACATACGGGTTACAAACCGCCACTATGAGCGAGTTCACCGGTTTCGTCAGGGCAACCTTTCGGTTGAGGAAGTGAAGAAATTCAGCGGCTCGTCTCCCTATGCCGAGCTAGTTAGCCTGAAGAAGGCGAATCCGGTTGATGCTCAAGTTCTTTGGAGGCCGGAGATAGCGAGTGAGCGTGGTGGCATACATAGGTCACAAACCACGGAGGAGTTAGTGAGTAGTGCCTTGACCACGAGCATTACCGATGGATAAGCGTGACAGGCAAGTCTCCTCGAGTCCAAGGCCAAGAAACTCTCACACTCGTAAAGCAGCAAGGCCACAACTCCTCTGAAAGGAACTCCAGCAAAGTGTAGAAATCGGGGAGTGACCCAAAGGAGGACCATCTAGCGACCAGTTATCCAAAGTGTGCTACTTGTGGGAAATTCCACCCAGGGTTTGTCGCAAGGGCACACGAGGATGCTTTGAATGTGGACAAGAAGGGCACATGGCCAATCCAAACAAGACCGGTCTTCCTCACCGATGGATCGATGTCGACACCCGGCCGCTTATATCGTCACGGCCGTTCTAGAAGGTCCACTTATCGGCCAGGAAGATTAGAAGTCCCTCTAGCTATGGCGAATGCGAGGATCTACTCACTCACGAGAGGACGATGTGAATGCCTCGGCGGTTGTCACGAGTCGATTAGCATTTTATATAATAATGCTTGTCTACATTGAATCGGGGCAACCCATTCATATATAGCCGGATGTTCTCAGAAATACTCAGTGGTCAGTTTTTGACGGCACTACCTTCGGAGAGATCATGGCATCCACGACCGCCGCTCAAGTTCCGTCCATTATAGCAGAGCTCTTTTGTGATCGATAGTGCTAGAGATTACCGACTATGACGTTATCTTTGGAATGGACTTTCCGATCAAGCACTGCTACCATAGAGTGTAAATGGAAAGTCATCTTCCAACTGCTGCAGCGATGCAATTTGAATGACTGAACTAAAGAGAAGGCCAAGAAGCTTCTCTCGGATATGAAAGCACATTGGATTCGATTGATTCCTAGCACATGTAGTCAACGCCCGGGACAAGAACCAACAGCGGGAGTTCGAGTCGTATGTGACTACCCTGTTCCACGAAGAGTTACCGGGCTTAGCACAGACGGGAAGATTGACTTTGAGATAGAGCTCATTCACGGTACAAATCCTATCTCCAAAGCGCCTTATCGCATGGCTCCAAAGGCTGAAAGGAACTTGAGGAGCAATTGGGTCTGCTCGACAAGGGTTTCATACGCGAGTCACTCACCATGGGGGCGCTTTGTATTACGTGAACCGAATGGAAGCATGTTGATTGCACTACGAGATCAACGAACCAAGTCACGATCAATGTATCCTTCCAAATCGATGGCCTTGCTCGACCGGCTAAAGGAGCGAATGTTCTCTAAGATAGATCTCGGATCGAGTTATCATCGTGAAGAAGGTTAAAGAAGGATATACCCAAGACACCATTCAGAACCAGATACACTACGAGTTCGTAGTCATGCCCTTTCGTGACCAATGCTCCAGCTACATTCATGGATCTCATGAGCAGTATTCAGGAGTATTTAGATAAGTTTGTTATTGTGTTTATCGATGACATTCTTATCTATTCAGGAACTCAGGAAGAACATTGAGCACTGAAACTAGTATTGCAGACCCTTCAGCAGAACCAGCTATACGCCAAGTTCACGAAATGTGAATTTTGGTTAGATCAGGTGTCCTTCCGGTCACATCATCTCAAAGGATGGTATTATGGTAGATCCAGCAAGATAGAAGCGGTAACGAAGAGACCTAAACGCCTAGGTAATCGAGAGCTTTACGGGATTAGCGGGATATTACGAGAAAGTTTGTAGAGGACTTCTCGGGATAGCCTCCCCAGGGACTCTTACGGAATGACGTAGGATCAGGAAACTTGAAAAAGGAGATTGACGGTGCTCCCATTTGGCTCTACCGGACAACACCTTTGACATCTATAGTGATGCCTCTAAGTTGGGACTACGAGGCGATCGATGCAAACGGCAAGGTGATCGCCTCATGCCGACAACTCAAGGATTATGAGAAGAATTATCCTACTCATGACCTTGAGCTTGCTGCAGTGGTGTTCGCTAAAAATTTGGAGACATTATTTGTATGGAGCTCAGTGAGAGTGTACAGATCATCGAGTTTGAAGTACTTCTTCACCGGAAGGATCTGAATATGCGCAGCAGATGGTTAGAGTGGTCAAAGACTACGATATAGACATCCTCTACAATCCAGGAAAAGCAAATAAGGTAGCGGATGCATTTAGCGAAAGTCCAGTGCTACCTTATTATCTCTAGCAGACCATGTCACCAACCCTACGAGAAGGAGATCGTAGATTTCGGCTTGAACTCATCGTTGGACTGACTCTCTACTATGACCTTAGAGTCTACCTTGCTTGGTGATATTCAGTCAGTAGGAGGGACCACGAAATTCAGAAAATCAAGCAAGGGCTAGCGGAATCCGAAAGTAGAGTTCAGAGTGTCCGATAGAGGGGTGTTGTATTTTGGTGCGACTTTGTGTTCCAGATCGGGAGGAACTACGGAGGCAGATTTTAGATGAGGCTCACAGACTCCTATACGATGCATCCGTGTTCCACCAAATGTATCAAGACCTAGAAAACATTTTGGTGGCCCGGGGATGAAGCGAGACATCACAGAATATGTTAGCATGCCTCACCGCCGAGGGTCAAGGCGGAACATCAACCAGGAGGAGTTCTGCCTCTGATTCAGAATGGAAGTGGGAGGATATCTCTATGGATTTCATAGTGGACCGCCCAGAACCACGAATGGTTTTGACGTCATCTGGGTAAACTAAATCAGCCCACTTTTAGCTATCAAGATATCCTACTCCATGGAGAAGCTAGCTCGGTTGTATCTCCGGAGATCGTCGACTTCATGGAGTCCCACGTACCATTATTTCAGAGACAGTGATTTACATCACACTTACGGGAGTGTGTACAGTCGGCATTGGGCACGGTTAAAGTTCACCAGATTTCCATCCGCAGACAGATGGTCAGACAGAGCGAGTAAACCAGGTACTCGAAGATATGCTCCGAGCGTGTGCCCTAGATTTCAAGGGAAGTTGGTGCAAATATCTGAGCTTAGCAGAATTTGCATACAATAACAACTATCAGGTCACTATCGGCATGGCACCTTACGAGGCTCTCTATGGGCGGAGGTGTAGATCTCCAATCTGCTGGTATGAAAGTGGTGAATAGAAGGAACTAGAGCTTCAGACAGATCTAGTAGCAGATACCACAGCAGCTATACAGCAGATCCGCCAGAGGATAGAGACAGCTCAGAGCCGCTAGAAAAGCTATGCTGATACACGGCACAGACCCTTAGAGTTTTCAGTTGGGGATTCAGTGTTCCTCAGAGTAGCTCCCATGAAGGGAGTAATGCATTTTGGGAAGAAGGGCAAACTAAGTCCCAGATATGTGGGACCATACCTTATCAGCAGAAGAGTGGGCAAGGTAGCATATGAGCTAGAGCTACCAGAAATGTCATTGTCCACAACAGTATTTCATGTCTCTATCTTTGAAGAAGCATACCCGGATGCCACCCGTGATTGAGCCCTCGTTATCGATCAAGACCTCAGCTATGATAATCGGCCTATTCAGATAATAGACCGAGCAGTTAAGAAATTACGGAACAAGGAAGTACCATTAGTCAAAGTCATTTGGCACAGTCACACAGCAGAAGGGGCAACTTGGGAGACAGAAGCCAGCATGAGACAGAAGTACCCAGAATTGTTCTAAGTTCGAGGATGAACTTTTTATAAGGTATGGGGGATTGTAATTCCCGAAAATTCTCAAAACACTTTCATAAATATTCTATGATTTTTCTGGAATTTTTAGATATTTTTCTGGAATTTTTCGAGTAGCGGAAGCAGCAAAAATAAATGGAACCGCAAAATAGCTTAGGCGGGAATCGAACCCGAGACCTATGGTTTAGGGATAATGTTAGTAACCGGTTGAACCCAGCAGGGCCGTGCTGAAAGAAAGGAGAGCCAATTATATTTATATTAGAGTTGGATCGGGTTATCGCTTAATATAAATAGGAAAAACTTAAGTGTGGGTTTGGTTTTTATTTTGGTTCGGCAGCCCTCTCCTCACAAAAACCTCACGCCACTTTTTCTCCAAACCCTCACCGACGCCAACCTCTCTTCCTCCCCTTTCTCTCGGCGCACCAAGGCTAGGCGCCAAAGACATCTTCCGGCGATGACTTCGACACGAGGACGCTCCCCTCCGCGAGAGGAACGCATAGACGTAGGAAGATCGTCGAAAGGATCGTCTTCTCCGGAAACCTAGCGATTTGAATCGTAAGAAATTACGAATAGAAGGTAAGAAACCCCTCATCTGCAGTATAATAGCTACCGTGTGATTTCCTGTGCATTAGTTTAGTTATATGCGTATGTTTTTGACCCATAGGGTGTATTTAACCCTCCTCGCAGGTTTAGGGATTTAGTGAGTACCTTTAGATGGGCCGGACACATCTTTTCTCTTTCAGTTGGAGGTTTAGATGCTGTTGGGTGCCTAAAGGTAGTCTTCCTAATAGAGAGGAGAGTTAAAGCACACTAGGTGTTCGATTAAATAACCAGATTAGAAAAGAATGCAACTTAGGCATTTTTATTAGCACAGTTGAATGCATTAGAAGCATCTAAATTAGTAAATCAGTTTATTCTAGCTTATATGGGACTACGGTCCAATGGGTGGGCTCCCACAGTCGCCTCTAGGTTCAGACAACCTAGCTCTAGGTTCAGATAACCTAGAAACAACAATTTAGAACAGTTTAGCTATACTCAGTATTTTACTTTTCAGTTGGCACTGTACTGGATTAGATATCCATTGGGCTGGGCTCCCATAGTCGGTCCCTAGGTTTAGATAACCTAGTAGCTCTACTAAATTCGGGACTTGCAACCCCGGGTCTAGTTAGAGATGCGCGCATAGCACGTACAGTTGCCGGGCCCCTCAGCAGCATGTTTAGTATTTTCACTTACTATATGTATATGGTTTTCAACTTTTTAGAAATTAGTTCGTGAATTCAGTACAGTTCTAGCAGTAGATCAGTATTAACGTAGCTCAGTTCTTAGTATCAGCTTAGTTTTTCCCTGTGAATATGCATGATGACTTTATGTTCAGCTTTAGATATGCCATGATTGTATGTTTATATGCCATGCCATGCTTAGTTTATTCAGTATACCCAGCATATGTTTTAAACAGCATGATTTAAAATCATATTTGCATCGTTGCATGTTTTTGTGAGGTAGATGGTTTCTTACTAAGCTTTTTAGCTTATAGATACTACTTTTCTTATACTGCAGATAAAGGTAAGGGAAAAGTGGATCAGTAGCGGAGGCTGGAGGGCAATGCTATCAAGATGTGTGTGGGCAGGAGTTGGAATAAAGATCTTTGGGATCTAAACAGTTTTACTTCAGTATTAGCACTTTGCGTTTTTAGTTTCATTATTCAGTTGTGGTTGTTAAGTGTCATGAAATAGTAAACCATGCACTATGTAGTATACCAGGTTTAGTTTGTTAGTAATTATGTTAGAATGCTGGTTAATAGTTGTTAGAATGTATTTCCATTGATTTTAGAATTGTTGTGTGAGATTTTGGCACGCTAAAGTGCTGAAATCGAGTTCGAGGTTGAATCGACTCGATCGGTCTCAACCGATCGAGTGTAGATTGCGCTGGATCGGATCGGCCGACCGATCGCCGGACAGATCTGATGCTCATCAGATCCTCGGATCGGTCACCGACCGATCTAGCATGACATAAGCAAGTTCCAGTGTTTCGGTGCTGGATCGGTCGGCCACCCGATCGACCAGACATACGGATCGATCCGCCGACCGACACATACGGGCGATCGACCGCAGATCGATCGAGTGAAACGAACGACATCGATGCTGGATCGATCGGCAGGTCTGTAGGTAGTTGGGAAGTTAGTTTCTAGTCCCTAACTCAGTTGGGATGTTCAGTTTCCCCTCCTTAGTCTATATATACCAGCAAAGAAGGTCTTTAGACCTTTCTTATCAGTTGTATCCGTCATTAGTAGAGTAAAATTTTAATTAGCCCAGCTTTCCACACAGTATAGTTTAGCATAAATTGTAGCGACCGGCCTTACAGCCACTACCCAGAAGGTGGGTCGTTACAGATAAGAAGGAGCCCATATTGTAATAAGGGATAGGTGCAGTAGCGCAATAATAAGTCTTTAATGGTATGAGTTATTATTGATGAACTTGAGTTGGATGTTCGGGGAAAACACGGGAAGCTCAAGCTCATCGGGAGACCAAAGCCAATTCCTCCTCTCGGTCCCTATTGTAGCCTCTTATTTATAAAGCCTTATATCCACTTAAAGCCAAGCTTCTTACCCATCTTGTTGGGGCCGGCAAAGCCAAGCTTGGAGCCCAAGCTAGGTGGCCGGCCACATTAAAATAAAAGGGTATTTTAAATTTTAAAATCTTTCCTTTTGTGGAAGTCATGGTTTTAAAAGAGAGTTTTTAAATTTTAAAATCTTTCCTTTTATAGCTTTCTACAAAGGATTAAGAGAAAGGTTTGATATCTTTCCTTATTTGTAGTTAAGAGAAAGATTTTAATTTTTGATAAAACTTTCCTTTCTTGTAACCATCCACATGTTTTTAAAAGAGAGATTTTAATTTATAAAATTTTCCTTTATAACTAACAAGGGATTTAAAAGAGATATTTTTATTAAAAATTTCTTACCGGAAATAAATAAGGAAGTTTTAATTTTTGTTTTAAAACTTTCCTTGTTTGGAGCACATGAGTAGGGCCGACCATGACAAGCATTAAAGGAAGTTTTAATTTTTTGTTTTAAAACTTTTCTTTTTAGTCATTGGCAAGGAATATAAAGAAGTTTTAATTATGTTTAAAACTTTCCCTTTTTACCAATACCAAGGATTATAAAAGAGATGGAGGGGTGTCTCATGAGATAACACATCTTCTATTCCTCTCTTCCAATCTTTTGGTTGCTGGCCCTTATTCCTTTTCTCTTCTCCTTTTGTTTTCTTCCTTGGAGGCCGATGACATTAAGTGTGGTGATCTCTTGGTGGTCAGTTGCTTGAAGGAGAAGAAGAAGAGAAGGAAGCTCTCTTGTCTAGCATCCCTTAGAGGTTAGTTGGTGGCTGGATCTAGGAAGCAAAGGAAGAAGCTTGGGTGGATTTCATCCTGGAAGATGGTCACTCACACAACGTCTAAGAGAAGGAGAGGAATACAGTAGAAGATCAAGAGGTCTATAAGCTATAAAAGGTATAACTAGTTATTAGTTTCCGCATCATAACTAGTTCATCTTTTGTATAGATCTTGAAAACCAAACACAAGAGGTTATCGGTTTTAGATTATCATTTTTGTTATCGATTTTATTATTCAATTTCATGTTTTGACATTGTGCTTCTATTAAGGTCTCTATAGTTAAATCTAGTTTACTATAAGAAGTTAAATATCCAATTTCTTTGAAAGGCTTTGTCTAGAAAGTGGTGGATGATCTCATACCCAAAAAGGCCTAGTGCCTCGGCATGTTTAACCTGGAAGCCAATCTTTGAAATAGATATTTGATTGAATTCTATAATATGGTTTAACTTAAGAAGATCACATCGGTTAAACTTGGAGTAAAAATGTTAAGTATCGTTTCCAATCCAAGTTTAACTTCTGAAGGACAATTTGGATTAATAATGTTAAGCATCGTTTGCAATCCAAATTTAATTTCAGTAGAGCACATGGGTAGCTAGGATGGGTCTATGCTTGTACAAATTTTTATACAGGGGAACTTGAATGGTATTCCGAGTAGCAACCAACAATGCTGTCGGAGTACACCTATCCTCCTACCCCAAATCATAAGTGGGGGAGCGCAATGCTCTCATCTCCCTGAGACAATCCAGAGGAGGGATCCCTGCCGGCTACCATGCTGAGTTACACTACCCATGAGCGGACCAACCGAGTGAACAGAGCAACCTACTGCAATACACCCCACCTGAATAAAAACCACTAACCCATGAGTGGTTGTGTGTGTAGATCTATGTAACCGGCGATGTGCTCAACAATAATGGAGTAGACTATCGCACAACATGCAATCATGCGAGATTGTGCATGACACTAAGCATACAAATCCTGACCATATCTACCTCCATAAAACATGTACCAAAAATAAATGGATCAAATAAACCGATCTAGGTACACAGGTCAGATATGGTAAATGACTAGTCCAGTATATTACATGGCATGGTATGTCACTACCTCTATGACATAAATAATAACCAAGGGCATGAATGCTAAACAAGTAACAAATAAAACATGCTCGGAAACAAATAGTGACATACCGATGCAGATATAAACATAATTATTACTACTTGTTAAAATCTACTAAGCATATCAACAAGACATTATCTAAAAGATAAGTCAAGGTGCCCGTCTCCAAAAGAAAGGTCCAATCCAGCAAAATCAAAAGTCGAGATACCCGTCTCGAATCTGAGTCCTGCGTCAAATAATATATAAATATTTTATTTAGCTAAATTCGTAAGAATAGATAAATAAAATCCCTAAGACTAATTTTAGGGTAAACCCCTAATCATTTCTCCTTCTAAAAGAATTTATTATAAGTATAATCACTCCAAAACTCACCCAATTCAGAAACTTCCTTATTGACTCACGGTTGGAAAGCGACTGTCGGAGAATGCTAACTAATGGTGCCTGCTGTCGGAGCTCTGTGGCCGGAGCTACTATGAATCTACTGCCATGAATAATAACTCATATTAGCACTACTGAAATCAATACCTAATCTCTACAAACCTATACAAAAAAATGCAGACTACACTTCCTACCAATCTGATATCAACCATAGCTTACCTTAAATGAACCGCTGACCTCCTTCCTCTCTGGCTAGGGAACCAACATAACCTCTTCGATAGTGGCGTGGCTGCTAGGGCACAAGGCAGTTCGACAGCGATCTATTATAGAGGCAGGTGGAAATCGACCAAAGGAAGAAGATAGACTAAGGGGCTAGCCTCGTCCTCCATCACGACCACACCTAATGCTGGTGGCTGTAGAGATCAGTGGCGTCGCGACCTAGCCTCGGCTAGTAGTGGTATGCGATCGAGTGAAGGGGAGAAAGGGGGAAACAGCGTGGATCTAGGGAAGAACACGTGAGGGTCTAATATTTACCCTTCCTTCCGATGGCGATATCACTCAGTGGAAGAGGAGTCGGGATTGGCATCGGTCGTTCTTGATCTTAGCATCGGAGACACACGGAGAAGATGGAGAGGAATAGGAAGGAGGAGGACTCGAAGCTTCCTTTGGTCGGCGGTTTTGTACACGAGGGGAGGAGAGGAACCGACATGGGGGGGGGGGGTGGCGTCGTCGGCTGGAAAGGTAACGACACGACGTTGCGGGAGAAAAGGGGAAGAGGAGAGAAAAGGGGAAGAGGAAAGAAAACGACACCGGCGCGGGAGCGCGGGTCGGGTGCGGAAACGGGGAAGGAGAGGAAAAAAGAAAAAGAATATTAAAATTCAACTTTTCCTCATTTAAATGGGGTAGCCTAAACAGGCTTTCCCAGGGCCCAATATTGATCCCCTTAAACTCGTCATACGAGCTCCGAAAAATCCCTGAAAAATATCTAAAAATTTAAGAAAATTTCCTTATGGTTATTTTTTTCGGTATTTTACATTCCCCCCCCACTAATAAAAATTTGGTCCCCAAATTTTATTATCTACCATCAGCAAGTACTAACAACAGATAGATAGTATAACTGTTGAACGGAAAATACATACCTCGTGTGAAAAGATGAGGGTATCGAGCTCGGATCGTATCCTCGAGCTCCCAGGTAGCCTCCTCGTCGGAATGATGCTGCCATCCGACTTTAACCAGCCGGATAGTCTTGTTCCGTAGCTGACGATCCTTATGGTCCAGAATCCGTACCGGAACCTCCTCGTAGGTAACGTCAGGCTGAAGGGACACTAGTATATCAGACAGCACATGTGTCGGGTCGGATATATATCTCCTCAGCATAGACACATGGAATACGTCGTGAACGCTTGCCAGAGCCGGTGGTAGTGCTAGGTGATAAGCTACTGCTTCAATCCTCTCCAGGATCTGGAAAGGTCTAATGTATTGCGGAGCTAGCTTACCTCGGAGGCTAAATCTCTTCACCCCTTTTGTGGGTGAAACTCTTAGAAATACATGATCGCCAGCAGAGAACTCTAGGGGTCTGCGTCTCCGATCAGCATAACTCTTCTGGTGGTCCTGCGCCTCTGACATCCTTCATCTGATAGTACGGACCAACTTTGCCTCCTACTGAGCTCTATGAGGCCCTAGCAGCTAGGCCTCCCCAACCTCCCCCCAGAGGGTGGGTGTCCGACAAGGCCTACCATACAACACTTCAAACGATGCCATCTAGATAGCCGAATGAAAGCTGTTGTTATAGGCGAACTCTACTAATGGCAAATGGTCCTCCCAACTGCCTCCGAAATCCAATACACAAGACCTCAACAAGTCCTCTAGAGTCTGAATGGTCCACTCTGACTGTCCATCTATTTGCGGATGAAAAGCTGTACTAAAACGGAGCTGAGTGCCCAAGCCTGTTGTAGACTCTGCCAGAACTGGGACGTGAACCGTGGATTTCTATCCGAAATAATACTCAAAGGGACACCATGTAATCTGATGATCTCCCGGCAATATAGATATGCCAATCGATCCAGGGAATCAGTCTTTCAGATAGCTAAGAAGTGCACCGGCAATATAGTGGCGTGGAAGCTAGGGCACAAGGCAGTTCGGCAGCGATCTATTGTAGAGGCAGGTGGAAATCAGCCAGAGGAAGAAGATCGACTAAGGGGCTAGCCTTGTCCTCCATCGCGACCACACCTAATGCTGGTGGCCGTAGAGATCAGCGGTGTCGCGACCTACCCTCGGCTGGTAGTGGTCTAGGATCGAGTGAAGGGGAGAAAGGGGGAAACAGCGTGGATCTAGGGAAGAACAAGTGAGGGTCTAATGTTGACCCTTCCTTCCGGTGGCGATGTCACTTGGTGGCAGCGGAGTCGGGATTGGCATCGGCGCGTTCTTGATCTCAGCGGCGGAGACACACAGAAAAGATGGAGGAGGACTCAAAGCTTCCTTTGGCCAACGGTTTTGTACGCGAGGGGAGGAGAGGAACCGACGAGGGGGGGGGGGGCGGGGTGGTGGTGTCGTCGGCTGGAAAGGTAACGACACGGTGTTGCGGGAGAAAAGGGGAAGAGGAGAGAAAATGGCACCGGCGCGAGGCGCGGGTCGGGTACGGAAACGAGGAAGGAGAGGAAAAAAGAAAAAGGAAAAGAATATAAAAATTCAACTTTTCCTCATTTAAATGGGGTAGCCTAAACATGCTTTCCCGAGACCCAATATTGATCCCCTTAAACTCGTCATACGAGCTCCAAAAAATCTCCGAAAATTCCCTTATGGTTATTCATTTTTTTCGGTATTTTACACTCACTACCCCTTATTTTTTTCATGTTGTTTCAGGTTAGCAGATAGATATGCCGTGTCACTTGGAGTATCCTGTCTGTCGATCCCACATCACATCAGAAGACGGTTTACCTCTCTCTTGATTTCTTTTTATATATTCTTTATTGATTTAGCTTTGTATTGGTGTTTAGACATGTGACTATTTTATTATTTTGGTGTTGTATTTGTGTTTAAGTCGTGTCGGCACACATTGTGTTGTTTTGGTTGTATGGGCTTCCCGTTTATTTTTCCGCTATGTTTTTAGCGCATCCGTGTGGGCTGTTTAATATATATATAACTGCATGGTTGTGATTTTAGTATAGTCGTGTGACCTGTTTAATATATATAACTATGTGGTTGTGTATATTCCAGCCATGTGGGCTAATGTATTTTGTTTATGATGTATTCATGTTTCAGATTGTCACCGGTACAGGGTAGATGCTGCCAGGTTTTCCTCTGGCAGGGACTCCTTTGGGGCGTGACATTCTTTGGATAAACTTCTGGGCTATGGTGAGTCACCTGGACATCATTAGAGTAACCATGCCTTCGAAGTTTTCCAAATAGTCTCATCCACTGAACTTAGTACAAAAACTTTGGTCTAACTAGTTAGGATTTGTAAGGGGTAACTTCAATTAGTTCCACTCAGTCAAATTCACCAGGTCGAAGTCATATCTTCCTAGACTTGCATAGACTGAGATTTCATAACCTATTATCATCCAAAACTTCACCAGTATCTTAGGTCAAGTTAAACTTTGTCCCTTTTTACTCTAATCCTAATTACCCTACCGGGTAGGCTACTTTTGGAGGTGCCAGTTAGTTTGGAGCCTTCCCTGAATTATTGAATATTTGTTTTATTAGGTTTATTTAAATATTTAAGTTTAAAGTATTGAGTTTTATGTATTTTATGTTACTGTTTTGAATTTGGTTTATATTTATTGATTAATTTCATAATCAAGAGATACTTGATTATATATTTTATGTAGTTTAGACTTTTAATTCAAGTCTAGATTTAATGATCTAGCGAGATTATTAACTATTTTCTCTAGTTCATAAATTTTATTTTTCAGATGGTTATTTTGTTTTTTTAATTTTCTAATAGATAAATTTTTAAATTTTGAAGGATTATTAAATGATTTTAAATTAGCTTGATTAGTTAAATTAACTAATTTGTTTGAGTGAACATCCATATCCAATTGTTGAGGTAAATCCAAACTAGAGCAATGGTGATTATCTAATTTACTAACATGTGTAGAAAAAACTGGATTGTCATATATTGTAAACTTACTAACGTTTGCTCCCCATGGATCTAGTGGCCCATCTTTTTGAAATTGAAGCATTGGATATGCTCCTTCCCTTTTTGAACTTTAAGTGTCGACTTCTCCTTTACCTCTGGTTGTGTTGTTCGAGTCTTATAGGTAGGGCACTTACTTTTGTAATGTCCTCTTTAATTTCATTCGAAACATATTATATGATATTTGAATTTTGAATTCACAACTTTACCTTTAGAATCCTCGTTCGGATTCTCCTCCTTATCCATTGTCGTCTCAGATTCAAATTCTAACTTTTGTTCTGACTCTGATTCAGATCCATCTACCTCCTCTTGTGCCATTAAGGCCATAAAGCTGGTTTGGTCTGATTCTGAAGATGTCTCTGCAGATTCGGACTCTGATCCGAGATCTAGTTCAACTTGTTTCTCTAGTTCTATTGGCTCCTCGTGAAGCTTTGTTAGACGAATCCAGAACTCATAGGCATCTTGATGTTCTCCAACTCTGCATGTAACTTCATTAGGTAGTAAATTTGAAACTAATTTTATTACCTTTTGATTTACTTTCAAGTTCTGGGTTGATTGTCTCAATGTCATGCCGCCATCAAAGTTGTTCATGAGAATAAAAGTTTCCATCTGCATCCTCCACAGATTAAATTCATATCTCTTGTATATCTTATATAGAGGTGGTTCTTGAATGCTTCGTCCTTCGACTTGAGCCATTAAGCACTAAGGATAGAAAACTAAAAAGAGGTGCCAAGGCTTGATCTTGGATTAGCAGTATTGGAGAAAAAATATAGTATTTCACTAATTTCGAAAAAATAATAAAATAATAATAATATAATAATAAAATATTAATAAAATAATAATAAAAAATATTATTTCAAATTTTGGTAAATGAGATATTTTGCTAATACTAATGAACGGTGAAAAGATGACAATGAATTTTTAAAAAGTAATTTTGGATGGAAAAAATGAACCCCCTTACTCGATTGGTGGTTGCACCATTTCAGAGCGGTACCCACTCTGATACCACATGTTGGATCGTGGAAGTCACTAGAGGGGGGTGAATAGTGATCAAAAAATTTGAATTGTGTATGTAGCGGAAAAATAAACGACACAATGCTAACACAAACCAATTTAACTTGGTTCGGAGACTATGTCAACTCCTATTCCAAGGCCCGTATTCATTGATTGCTTTCGTTGGGTAATTCACTAGTAGTTTGCAGAAGATTACAGAAATAAGTACAAGAGTTCTTTAAAGAAAATACTGACAATAATTGAAAATAAACTTGAGCCACAAGTTATCAGAGAAGGTTCGCAGCGTAGCAAGAGCATCTTGGAAGCAGCGCACACGAGAGCAATCGTAGAAAGAAGTTGTTACCCTCAGCTTTGGAGGTAGGCTCCTTTTATAGGAGTGCTCCGGGCACTCGGATCCCTTCCGGGCGCTCGGACCATGACATTGGCCCGACCAATTAGAGCGCTCCATGTCTGCGACGAGATAGAATTTGCCTTCTGGGCGCCTGGACCACCATTTTCCAAAAAACTCATTTTTCTGCAAGAAAATGTTAGTTCAAAGCAAAATAAAAGTTATACTACCCTGTAAAACAAAGTGTTGGTTCAATTACAATCAAGAATAGATTGAGTAATTAGATAATGTCTCATTGAGACCAGAATCTAGTCACGATCTCAACTTAGATTTCTGAAATGGTTCTAAGTTGGATTGACGCCTAATGTTCCCTCGAGCGGGGAACGCGTCCTCACCAAGTCACTCCCCTCTAGTGACTTACCTTAACTTACTTGCCAAACATCTGGTCAGCCTGTCGACCTGTCTGGACTTCCCTGCAACACTGAGTTAGCACAAAATGGTAAGGTAAAACAGAACTCAAGTATAACGTAGGGTTATCTCCCCCTAGGGCTACCTAGCTTCACTCACTAGGACTTCCATTACCTGCCTTCACTCACCAAGATTTCCTCCACCTAGTTTCACTCGCTAAGGCCCGGCTTCACTCACCAGGACTTTCATCACCTAGCTTCACTCACTAGGGCCAGACTTCACTAACCAGGAACTTCCACTCACTAGGGCCTGGCTTCACTCACCAAGACTTCCACCACCTAGCCTTCTCACTAGGGCCCGACTTTATTCACCAGGACTTCCACTACCTAGCTTCACTCACTAGGGTCTGACTTCACTCACCAAGACTTCTCACCTGCCTATCCTTTGAATAGGACTTACCTTTGCTAGTCATCTAGTCCTTACTAGACTTCTCTCTTTCAAACACCAAGTCTTGTTTGGATTAACCCTTGGTCAAATTGATCAAACTTAGGTATATTGTCAAACATGGAAATCCTAGAGGTCGGCTGTACCAACAAATGCCCCTATGTATTTTTCATTTACCTAACTCCATGTTTACACACATGTAGGGATTCTAATCAAAGTTTGACACAACCCCACACAGGTTGCACCGGAGAGTCTACCCTAGCCCTAACACCATTAAGTAAAAAAGCAAATCTAGAAAGTCTAGTTAAACGATTACCTTCTGTTATAGGCCCCTAGTCATACAATCGCTAGAGTTATCTAATGTACTTCCTAACAGTAGTACTGGAGTATCCACTCCAATTAGAATGTCCTAACAAGGATTAGTCTCTATGTTAAGATCTTTTAACTCTAGAAAGTGGATAAGTATCGATGCCCTCTATCACTAAGAGCATAATATGTCCGGTTGAATGGGTATCCTCTATCACTAAGGACCCCCTCTGCCCCCCCTCCCGGTTATCCAGTCTAGTAGTAACCTTAATATAGCGATGAATCCACCACAATCCACATGCATCTACTACACACATTTTTTTTAAACATGTACAAGGAACAAAACACATAGATCATGGCATAAACACTTCATTACATAGGGAAATGTCCAAATACATAGTCCATACATCGACAATACATCATAACTACTTCCTACATCTTAGATCTAGAGATATACTCCATTACAAGGGAATTTACAACCAAAGATGATAAGTAAAGTAATCTACAACTCAATACATGGAGATAGAGAGAAGAGATGCTTATCTTTGAAGCGTAGCATCCTTGGAAGTGCTCCCTTACTCCGAAGATGGATGGATCAGTGAAGATGAGGCTACTAGGGTTTCCCCGAGGGGGAGAACCCTTCTCCAAGGAATGGGCGAGCCCCCAAGCCAAAGATTCCCAAAAAGGGAGAAAAGGCCCCTTAAATAGGGTTGGGCACGGACTTCACACGGCCCATGCCACAGGCATGTGTAATCCACACGGGAGTGTGCTACTTCTCTTTAGAGTATGGCACGGTCGTGTGAGTTCACACGACCAGAGCTTGATTTGCACGGGCAAGACCACACGACCGTGTGGTTTCACACGGTCTGAGCTAGATTTTCACAAGTTACTCTAATGTGCGTCTTTTGCTCCATTTTTACTCCAAATCACGTCCTTTCAATCAAAAAAAAGCAAAGAGAAGATCTCTAAATAAAATGAGTGAAAATATGATATTACAATGAAATAGGGTACAATACATATAGATTATGCTCATGAAATACAAGTAGATCCTACCTAACCCTGTTGGAGATTAGGGATTACTGTCTCAAGAGATTTCTTCTACCATACCACCAGTATTACTAGTTTCTATTACTATTAGTGGGGTGAGAGTTAGAGTCACATACCAATCTCTGATATTATTAGCTAGGTTATGGATAGTATCTGCATATTCATGTTGACTCAGTCAATAGAGTACCAATTTACCTTAGTTGGTTTATTCAGTAGAGGATTGATTTACTTTTATTGCTTTGATTAGTAGGGGACCAACTGATGGATCGAAAGCGCTAGAGGGGGGGGGGGGGTGAATAGCGCTCGTGGCTATTTTAGCGATTTAAAACTAAGAGTAGAAACGCAGCGGAAAGTAAATCCAAACACACAGAGACGCAAGTGGTTTACTTCGTTCGGAGTCTATCTCGACTCCTACTCGAAGGACTGCGGTCCTTGACCGCTTTCAGTGGGAAACAACTATAGAATTGTCAATTACAATTTGGAGTACAATTAAGTGCAATAAAGAAACTATACCAATGAAAAGAGAACAGAGAACTTTGGAGTGATTCGTTGGAGTAGCAGAGCGTTGTTGAGGCGTTGGCAGCAACACACGGAAGAGCGCAGTTTTATGTTCAAAATCGATGATTTGAGCTGCACCTCGAGGCCTCCTTTTATAGCTTTGCAAGGTCTGATCCAGATCCCCAAGTCTGGGATCAGCTTTGACCCTCGGTCGCTCTGCAATCTGGTCAAACTCTATCCCTGGGTTCGGTCGACCGATCCCAGAGTCCGGTCGACCGATCAGTCTCCTTTGACCCGCTCACCTCGGTTTGATCCAGTCGATACCTTATCCCAGGTTCGGTCGACCGATCCCCTGATTGAGCCCAGTCCAACCTCTAGAGACCTGGTCTATTAGCTTAGAGGTTCGGTCAACCGATCCTGAGATTCGATCGACCGATCCCGGTCAGTTCTAACCCTGCACAAAAATATTAGTTTCCTGCAAAATAGAGTTAGAACACAAAAGATAATATATGTATGTAAATTTGACAGTCACCAAACTGTCCGGGTCTGACTTCGGGTTTCCGGCCGGAAACCCTAGGTCAACCCGACGCCTACTGTTCCCTCTACGGCGAATGCGTCCTCACCTACTCCACTCAGGAGAAGCTAAAGTTGCCGCCGCTTAGGGTTTTCCTCCACCTAGGGTTACCTCCCCCTAGGACCTAGGGTTACCACCCCCTAGGGTTTTCGCCTGCCTAGCCGCAGTTAGGACTTTTGCCCAAGTATCACTTAGGACTTTCCTGCAATCTCCATGAACCTTGTTAGATAACACCACAGCTTAACTTTGAGCCCTTTGCCATAATCAAAACTCAGGTTCGATCATCTGGTGCTCACTACACCAACAATCTCCCCCTTTTTGATTATGGTAACCTCGGGTCAAAATTAAGTAAAACATAACATTAAATAAAGGAATAAATAAATAATGGAAGTTAATGAATGTAATTTAAATTTTATGCTTCCCTTTTCATTTCCCCTTTCATTATGTTTAATTTCTTGATTTCTTAACTTTGACTTTTTTTCACTCCCCCTTTGACATAAATCAAAAAAGGAATTAACACAGGAGAGAAATCGTCTCTTTAATTTTAAGCTCCCCCTAAAGGGTAGCATTGTTTAAGTATTTAGACTTTGATAAAAAAAATTTGGTTAAGTACTTTAGCTTGATTTAAAAGGCATTTGAAAATAATAGTTTTCTTAAAAAGATTTTTATTTTTTAAAAAAAAATTATTTTGAAAACCACTTAGCTATATTTGAAATGCTTAAAATTAATTTCAGCTTAAAAATGATTGAGTTGAGAAAGTTTCTTGCCAAGTGGCTAAGTTTAGAAAATAGTTTAACTCAGTTTAGTTAGAGAAAACTTAATTAAGTACTTAGCTTAGCTTCTAGAGGAGTTATAATTTAAAGGTCAGGTCATGAATAATTTTAATTTTAAATCTAAGTTAAAAAAATAACCTGAATTTTTGAAGATAAGGAAAAATTAGTTTTTAATTTTTAAGTCAAGTTAAAGATAATTTTATTTAAAAACCAAAAAAAACTTTAATGAACGACTAACTTGGAAAAACTAACTTTAAGACCAACCCAAAATCACTCCCTCTTAATTAATGCATTAATACCTTTGAGTAAGGTTATTCATTCAAATTCAGCATGAGTCAATATGTTTCAAACTATTTACTTTTGAGTGGTATCATAGCCCTAAAGTTCATGCCTGAGTGAACTCAAACTGGTTTAAATATCAAGCACGTTGTTTTGCGGCCACATGTCTAACAATTTAGCTACTAGCTGATTACTTAGAGGGCAACAACTTTCACTTGGTTAGTCAAGTCTCTAAATCTAGTTAGATTTGACTAGTGTTGGAAGACTTAACTTGATTACTGTTTACTTGGTGTTTAACGCCCAGACTCATATTGATGCACAGATATAAGCATTCTTGAGTCCAGACTGTACCCTATGCATCTCACGCCGTTCTCTATTTTTTTGTTTTTCAAACACAAGCAAGGTAAGCCTAGGTGTTTGTGAGATGCTCTGGTTGAAACTTAGGGGAGCATGATTTCTAAGGTTGAGCCTAGGCTAAATCCACATTTTGAAAATCTAGTAAAAGCTGGAATTTTAAAACCAATATTTTCCTAGAATTTTTAAAAGGAACGGGATGATTAAATAAGAGTAAGACCACGAATTTGAAAATCAACACCTATTCTACCCAACACATTCCTATTTGTCTTCTAAGTGAGCTGAACTCAAGTTCAAGTAAGGGCTTTGTGAAGATGTCAGCTAGGTTTGATTTTGACTCAACATAGTTGAGTTCAATATCACCCTTAGCTATGTGATCCCTTACAAAATGGTGCTTTACTTCTATATGTTTAGTGCTTGAGTGATGAATTGGGTTTTTTGTTAAATTTATTGAGCTTATATTATCAATTGAGATTTTTGTTTTATGATACTCTAGTTGATAGTCTTTAAGGGTATGCATCATCCATAGCAACTGAGATGTGCATTCACCTAAGGCTATATATTCAGCTTCAGTGGTAGATAAAGCAACACAGTGTTGCTTTCTACTTGACCAACTTACTAGGCATTGTCCTAGAAATTGACAGCTACCACTTGTGCTTTTTCTGTCAAGCTTGCATCCGGCATAGTCTGAGTCAGAGTAGCCGGTTAGGTCAAGGGTGCCAGATCTAGGGTACCATAGTCCTACATTTAGGGTTCCCTTAACATACCTAAGGATTCTTTTGACAAGGGTTAAGTGAGACTCTTTTGCACAAGATTGGTATCGTGCACACATACCTACTGTGAAAATAATGTCTGGTCAAGTCGCAGTTAGGTACAGTAGACTTCCTATCGCACTTCGATAATATTTCAAATCTACTGATTTACCCTCTAAGTCTGAGTCAATTTTAGCATTTATAGCCATTGGTGTATTAATTATTTTTGAGTTCTCCATGCCAAATTTTCTAACTAATTCCTTAGCATATCTAGTTTGATAAATATAAATTCCATCTTTAGTTTGCTTAATCTGTAAACCTAAGAAGAAATTAAGTTCTCCTACTAGACTCATTTCAAATTCATTTTCCATTAGTTTAGTGAATTCTTTTAGAAATTTAGAGTTTGTGGAACCAAAAATAATATCGTCGACGTAAATTTGGGCTATAAAAATGTCATTTTCTAAGGTTTTTATGAAAAGGGTTGGGTCTATTTGACCTTGGTTAAATCCTTTTGATATTATATAATTGGACAGACGTTCATACCAAGCCCTAGGTGCTTGTTTTAGTCCGTATATGGCCTTTTTTAATCTAAAGACATAATTTGGTTGTTCTAAGTCCTCAAATCCTGGGGGTTGACCTACATATACGTCTTCTTTAATAAATTCATTTAAAAATATGGATTTTACGTCCATTTGAAATAGCTTGAATCCTTTGTGTGCTGCACAGGCCAGCAACATCCTAATGGATTCAAGTCTTGCTACAGGAGCATAGGTCTCATCATAGTCTAACCCTTCTACTTGACTGAATTCTTTAGCTACTAATCTAGCTTTATTTCTAACTATTTCACCTTGATCATTTAATTTGTTTCTAAAAACCCATTTAGTGTTAATTATGGATTTATTAATGGGTTTAGGCACTAATTCCTAGACCTAATTTCTTTTAAATTAGGCCAATTCTTCTTGCATTGCTAAAGTCCAATATGGGTCTGGTAGGGCTTCTTCTATGGTCTTGGATTCAATTTTTGAAATCAGGGCTATTTGACTCTGGTTTCTATAGGATGACCTAGTTCTGACTCCTAAAGTTGGGTCACCCAAAATTTGGTCAGATGGGTGATTTGTGTTTGTTCTTGTTGGTCGTATACCATTTGAGTTGGTGATTTGTTCTTCAGATTCAATAGGTTCAGGTTAAATTTCGTCATCTTCTCTGTTTATTGGGTTAGCATTTTCTGTATTTTCATTTTCATTTATTGTGTTGGGTAATTTATTTTCTTCATCAAAATTATATTTATTGTTTCTTCTACTTTTAGGGTATTTTTGTTATACACTTTATACGCTCTACTGGTTGTTGAATACCCTAAAAATATTCCCGGGGTCGTTTTTGATGTAAATTTCCCTAAGTAGTCTTTAGTGTTCAAAATGAAGACTTTACACCCAAACACTTTTAAATAGTTTAAGTTGGGAATTTTATTATAATAAATTTCATAGGGTGTTTTATTTTGAAATTTGTTAATTAAAATCCTATTTTGAATGTAACAGGCTGTATTAACTGCTTCAGCCCAGAATTGATTAGATAGTCTATATTCATTCAACATGGTCCTAGCAGCTTCTTGTAGGGTTCTGTTTTTACGTTCTACTAAACCATTTTGTTGAAGGGTCCTAGGGCAGGAGTATTCATGTTTGTACCCATTTATTTCGCAAAATTCAGTAAAGTTGTGATTCTCAAATTCTCCTCCATGGTCGCTTCTGATTCTTTTTATTTGAGTGTCTTTTTCATTTTCTATTAGTTTACAAAAATTACAAAAGACTTCAAAGGTTTCATCTTTTGTCTTTAGAAATTTTACCCAGGTGAACCTGGAGTAGTTATCGATTATAACTACGCAATACTGGTTCTTGCTTAGTGACTTGGCTCCATGTGAATCAAATAGGTCTAGGTGAAGGAGCTCAAGTAGACAAGTAGTTCTAACTAAATTGGTTGACTTGTGGGTTGATTTGGTTTGTTTTCCTTGTTGACATTCATTACAGATTGAGTTTTCAATAACTTTTAATTTGGGCAACCCTCTAACTAGTCCATTTTGACACATTTTTGAAATGAGTCTAGTGTGAGTGTGACCTAATCTTCTGTGCCATAACTCAGTTTCCTCTTGTTGTGTTAGAAAACACTTTATTGAGGATGTTGGTAGATAGATGGTGTAGACATTATCTTTTCTAGTGCCCTTAAGTATGATTTTTGGATTTTCAATATGTTTAACTATACATTCAGACTTGGTAAAATTAATTGAGTAACCAGTATCGTATAATTGGCTTATACTTAATAAATTAAAATTGAGATTTTCAACTAATAAAACTTTTTGAATAATAAAATCGGAGTTAAGTTCGATATTACCTTTTCCGATTACCTTAAGTTTACTGTCGTTACCGAACGCAACCGATCCTAGGTTCTTTAGTTTGAGCTTAGTAAATTTCAATTTATCTCCAGTCATATGTCTGGAGCATCCACTGTCCTGTATCCATTGATCTAATTCCTACACATAAAGTAGTTGAATTGGATTTTTCCTCTTTGATCAAAAGACAGCTTAATTGAGGTAAACTCCCTAATTTTCAATTTTACGCAATCTAGGTTAATTATTAGTTAATCCTATGGGGGATTGTTAGATGGTTTGAATAATTTAATCTTAAGGGTTTTGAGTTAAAAAAAATTTAAGTTAATTGAATTTTGAAAATATTTTAAGTTAATTGAAATTAAGTTTTAATTGAAAATATAATATTAATTACAAATTTGAATTTGAATTAATTATGAATTTAATTTTGAATTTCAATTAATTATAATTATGATTTTAATTTTGAATTTCAATTCCTTAGTCATCTCACCCGATCTAAATTTCAATCAGGGACTCCTATAATTTTTGTGAGATGAATTGAGGTTCAATTTTAGTATTATGTTTAACTTTGTGTTAGATTCAGGTTTAGCTTTGGGTTCAACAAGTAAGCATTTTTTGGATAAACTTCTGGGCTATGGTGAGTCACAAGGAACTCATTAAAGTAACCATGCCTTCGAGGTTTTCCAAATAGTCCTACCCATTGAACTTAATACTAAACCTTGGTCTAACTAGTTAAGATCCATTTATGGGTAGCTTCGGTCAGTTCCACTTGGCCAAATGCACCAGGTTAAAGTCATATCTTCCTAGACATGCGATGCCCAAGCTTCCCTAACGTACTATCATCCAAAAATTTCACAAGTACCGTGGGTCAAGTTAAACCTACCCCATTTTATCTAATCTTAATTACCCTGCCGGGTATCTACTCTTGTTTACCCATTTTGGGTAGATTAAGTTTGGTTACCCAGTCGGGTAGTTTAGTTACGGGTGCCAGCTATTCTGGATCCTCCTTCTAAATTTAGAATGTTAAATTTTAATTTCGAATTTTTAATTGAATTTTGAATTTTGAATTTAATTTCAAATTTTTAATTGAATTTTGAATTTAATTTCGAATTTTTAATTGAATTTCGAATTTTAATTTAATTTTAAATTTTTAATTAAATTTTAAATTTTGAATTTAATTTGAATTTAGTTTTATTTTAATCGTTTTTCTTCTAGCTCCCCCTGGATCATAGCCTCGATATGGTCTATCGAGGTAATGTATTTGATCCTTAGGAACCCAATATTGTCTGAGTCCAACTTGATTGATCAGGTTAGACTTGGCAACCCATGCTTGGACCGTTTTTCTATTTGTTCTTTGTATGAGAGATAAATATGACTTATACTTCTTTTTCGATTTGTATCCTAGTCCAGTTCGATTATAGATTGCCCTTTGTGTTCCAAGAATCAAGTCAAGATTCTTGGATCCCAAGGAAAATCGTTCTAAGGTTGTCTTCAAATCCTTGACTTGACTTTTCAAATTGGAATTCTCTTCCTCAAGTTTTTGAACTTGAGTTGAGGTTCCAGTCTGAATGGAATCAGACAAGGATTCGTTATTAGTCATTTCTTTAAGGAGTGTTACCTCCTTCAGAAGCGACTTGATTCGAATTTTGGACTTAGCTACTTTATGCATTAAATAATTAATTAAGCTATATAAATGATTTTTACTTACAGAGGGGTTTGGCCCTTTGGAAACGGATGCGGATCCGTGGCTTCTCTCGGACTCAGCTTTCGATTCGTCCTCGCTTCCGGATTCGTTGGTGTAGTCCCAGGCCGTCAACGCGATAAAATTCGTCTGCTCGAGTTCTTCGTTGTCGGATTCCTCGGAAGAAGACTCGTCCCAGGTTGCTTTCAAGGCCTTCTTCCTTTTTGGTTTCTTTGAATCCTTTTGGTTCGGGCAGTTTGCCTTGATGTGCCCCTTCTGATTGCACCCGTAGCAGGTCACTTCGAATTTGACCTTTGAGCTTGGTTGGGCTTCTTTGGACTGGATGGCCTTTCGGACAACCTTTTTGTTGAAGCCCTTCTTTTTGCAGAGTTTCTTTACCAGGTTGACTATTTCAGTTGTAAGCTCATCATCATCTTCCGAATATGGTTCTTCTTCTGACTCTGGTTCGGTTCTGCGCCTTATCTTTGATTCGTGCATTCTCCCTGTTCCTGCAACCAAAGCCAACCCTTTCTCGGTCGAGCGTGCATTAGTCTGTTCATGAAGTTCGAATTCTGCAAAAAGTTCATCTAACTTAATGGTAGATAAGTCCTTAGAAACCCTGTAGGCATCTACCATGGATGCCCACAAGGTGTTCCTCGGAAAGGCATTCAAAGAGTACCTTATGATGTCTCGGTTATCTACCTTCTGTCCAATTGCATGAAGACCGTTGAGCAGATCTTGAATCCGGGCGTGGAGTTGGGCAGCTGTCTCAGCTTCCTGCAGTTTGATATTAAATAATTTATTGAAAATTAGGTCTCTTTTACTTACTTTGGTGTCGGACGTTCCTTCGTGAAGTTCAATGAGCTTCTCCCACATCTCCTTGGCACTATTGAAGGGGCCGACGTGGTTAAGTTCTTCTTTTTATAGGCCACACTGGAGGGTGCAGGTCGCCTTGGCATTAGCTTCCACCTTCTTAATCAGAGATGCGTCCCAGTCCTCGTATGGTAGTAGCTTGTCGGCGCTATCAGTTGGTAGTTAGAGTCCAGTTTTGACGATCATCTAGACTTCAAAATGAGTCTGGAGATATGCCTCCATCCGACCCTTCTAGTACCCGAAGTCGTCTCCGGTGAATAGCGGGGGGCGGGCTGTACTGTATCCTTCTTGAAGGGGCATTTTAGATCAACTATGAAAAAATAAACAACAGGAAAATTCCAGGACGTGGTCCTGGATTAGTAGTGCTGGAAGAAAAGAATAGAACACGAACTCGGGTGGTGTTGCACCAACCTCGAGCAAAAAACCGATTCGAGAAAAGAATTAGAATATAGCTATAAAGCTAAATTCTAATTGACTCCGAAAAATCTGAAAATACCACGAAAAAACTATTTTGAATGGTGGTTGCACCGATTCAAAACGACCCCGCTCTGATACCAATTAATGGATCGAAAGCGCTAGAGGGGGGTGAATAGCGCTCGTGGCTATTTTAGCGATTTAAAACTAAGAGTAGAAACGCAGCGGAAAGTAAATGCAAACACACAGAGACGCAAGTGGTTTACTTTGTTCGGAGCCTATCTCGACTCCTACTCGAAGGCCCGCGGTCCTTGACCACTTTCGGTGGGCAACAACTATAGAATCGATAATTACAATTTGGAGTACAATTAAGTGCAATAAATAAACTATACCAACGAAAAGAGAACAGAGAACTTTGGAGTGATTCGTTGGAGTAGCAGAGCGTTGTTGAGGCGTTGGCAGCAGCACACGGAAGAGCGCAGTTTTCTGTTCGAAATCGATGATTTGAGCTTCACCTCGAGGCCTCCTTTTATAGCTCTACAAGGTCTGATCCAGATCCCCAAGTCTCGGGATCAGCTTTGACCCGAAGTGGATCGGTCGATCGATCCTCATGTTCGGTCGACCGATCAGATGATCTCCACCGCATCTCTTCCGTCGACCTGTCGCTCCGCTTCGATCTGGTCAAACTCTATCCCTGGGTTCGATCGACTGATCCCAGGGTCCGGTCGACTGATCAGTCTCCTCTGACCCGCTCACCTCAGCTTGATCCAGTCGATACCTTATCCCAGGTTCGGTCGACCGATCACGAGGTCCGGTCGACTGATCCCCTGATTGAGCCCGGTACAACCTCTGGAGACCTGTTCTATTAGCTTGGAGGTTCGTTCGACCGATCTCGAGGTTCGTTCGACCGATCCCGGTTAGTTCTAACCCTGCACAAAAATATTAGTTTCCTGCAAAACAGAGTTAGAACACAAAAGATAATATATGTATGTAAATTTGATAGTCACCAAACTGTCCGGGTCTGACTTCGGGTTTCCGGCCGGAAACCCTAGGTTGACCCGACGCCTACTGTTCCCTCTACGGGGAACGCGTCCTCACCTACTCCACTCAGGAGATTTACATATGCCAGTCCGATCCTCCAGACCGACTGGACTTTCCGCCTAGGGTTACCACCCCCTAGGACCTTGGGTTACCGCCCCCTAGGGTTTTCCTCCACCTAAGGTTACCTCCCCCTAGGACCTAAGGTTGCCGCCCCTTAGGGTTTTCCTCCACCTAGGGTTACCTCCCCCTAGGACCAAGGGTTACCACCCCCTAGGGTTTTCGCCTGCCTAGCCGCAGTTAGGACTTTTTCCCAAGTATCACTTAGGACTTTCCTGCAATCTCCATGAACCTTGTTAGATAACACCACAGCTTAACTTTGAGCCCTTTGCCATAATCAAAACTCAGGTTCGATCATCTGGTGCTCACTGCACCAACACTAACTTACTCTATTTCATAGAGATTCTAACCATTGGATTACTTCTACTTGGTTAGATAACCTGGGAGGTACGTTTGGATACATGACTCGTTCAGACGTAGAAAGGACTAAATTGGATGTATACCATTGTTGACTCAACCAGTTTATAGAAGATCGATATATTGTATTTCATGGGGACTTTGACCATGGACTGTCTTGTTGGGATTTTTTAGTCGCAAAAATCACTTTTTGCATTGTGGAAACCTTGAAATCCCAAGACACCGGATCCGTGCGAAGAAAATAATTTCAAAAACTTTACGTGTACGAGTTTCTTAACCTAGATCTACTCTAGATCTACATGGTAGAGAGATTACCCTTGATGCAAAGCCCTTCGCTTATCCCGCTCGTCCAAGTTTGCCAGATCTCGAGAGTGTTCAAGTGGACACTCCTCTATACGTATCCACACGAACGATTAGGTGGAGGAAAACCAAACAAAAGGTGTGCTAGCACCTTTGAAGGTTCGGCCAAGGTGGAGGAGAGGGAGAAGAAGATGAGAGGAGGAAGAAGAAGGAGGTTACAAAACCAAAATGAAACTCACACAAGAGTGTAATTGTGACCGACCACTTCAAGGAAAGCTTTTAAACCTCCATGGGATATCAAGAGTCACAACTCTTGATCTCCCTCATGAGGTGGCACACAAATGTGCTAGCCTTGATGTGGCACATCATAATTAGCCCACTCAATGCCAACTCACAAATGAGGTGGCAATGGTCAAGTCAAACTTGACCTTACATCTTCCTCTCAAGTCAAGTCAAACTTGACCACTTCTCTCCCATGGTTGATCAAATCTAACCATTGGTTCAAGTCAATTTTTAATTTAATGAATCTCTATTCATTGAATTAAATTGACTCAATGAGTCTAAGTCCAAATTAGACTCATTTAACACATGAACCAAATTGAGTCCAACTCAATTAGTTTACTTTGGATTACTCTTAATCTAATTTGGTTCATCACATGAACCTAATCCTCTTGGTTCATCAAATGAATCTAATCTCCATCTAATTGCCCTTTGTGTGTGACCCTATAGGTTCTTGTAACGTTGGCAATGCTCCTAAACCCATTTAGAAGCATAAGTAATGAGCAGTATCTAGCAACACATCATTACTACGGAAGTTACAAGAATGTTGAGATCCAACATCACCTTGTGACTACTAATTGTGACTCTTCACAATATGTGACAATATCTTTCTATCCTAGACATTTATATTGATCAATGTGAGGCATAGACCGTGTCATCCTCTAATCAATCTAAATCTTGAATCCCAAGTAGACTCACTCAATCAACTAAGCTCAATATCTCATATTGACTCATTTGGGCATGACCATGCACTTAGTGGTCTCACTCTATCAAGAATAGTGATGTCACTCCCGTCATATAGGAGGGATAGATCCCATCTACATCACTCACATCCCTCTGCATAATTTGTTACATACCCAGTAATCGCCTTTATAGTCCACCCAGTTACAGGTGACGTTTGACGAAGTTAAAGTATGCAACTCATTATGTAGGGAACCATGGTGACTTCAGGTCCAAGGACTAATAGTCATACTAATAGCCACATGAGAAAGTATATGACACTCATATAATGATCCATGATACTTTCTCATGGCGGGCCATTCAGTATACATTCTCCAATGCATACCCATGTGTCAACTTGATATCTCTATATCCATGACTTGTCAGATCAAGTCATCGAGTTGACCTACATGCTAGTCTCTTCGCATTAACATTGTCCCTGAATGTTAATACTTGACTAGGAATGATTAAGAGTAGTGTTCCCTGTATCATCTCACTATCAATTCAACCAATCGATTGATATATGTAAGAACCTTCTACTCAAGGACGCTATTATAGTTAGTTATTTGGCACCAATACAAGTAAGTATAATAACCATAAACAAATGCCTTTATATACATAAGAAATATTATACAATGAGTCTATATAACAATCATCTAATGATTGGCTCTAGGGTCTAACTAACAATCTCCCACTAGCACTAGTGCCAATTAGTGTAGGCTCTAAGGCCTAATGACCTAGTGTGACCATAATGCTTTCTCTGTGCCAAAGCTTTGGTCAAGGGATCTTCGATGTTAGCCTCTGTGGGTACTCTGCAAATCTTCACATCTCTTCTATCGATGATCTCTCGAATGAGATGGAAGCGCCGTAGTATGTGTTTAGTCCGCTGGTGTGAGCGAGGTTCCTTAGCCTTTGCTATTGCTCCATGGTTGTCACAATATAGCTCTATGGGATCAGCTATACTAGGAACCACCCCAAGCTCAGTAATGAACTTGCGGATCCAAACTGCCTCCTTTGCTGCTTCTGATGCAGCAATATACTCAGCCTCTATTGTAGAATCAGCGACTGTGTCCTTCTTCGAACTCTTCCAGCTCACAGCACCACTATTTATGCAAAACACGAACCCAGACTATGATCGATAATCATCCTGATCAGTTTGGAAGCTAGCATCACTGTAACCCTTTACAGCTAGCTTGTCATCGCCTCCATATATCAAGAAATATTTTTTAGTACTTCTCAAGTACTTAAGAATATTCTTGACCGATATCCAGTGACTTTCACCTAGATCTGATTGGTATCTGCTCGTCATGCTCAAAGCAAACGAGACATCTGGACGAGTACATAGCATGGCGTACATGATAGATCCTATGGCTGAAGCATAAGAGATCTGATCCATGCGGTCTCTCTCCTCTCTAGAAGAAGGACTATGAGTCTTCGAAAGACTCACACCATGTGACATCGGCAGAAATCCCTTCTTGGAGTTCTGCATGGCAAACCGAAGTAATACCTTGTCAATGTATGTACTCTAACTTAGGCCAAGCAATCTCGTAGATCTATCTCTATAGATCTATATGCTTAGAATGCGGGATGCTTCACCTAAGTCCTTCATTGAGAAACAAGTCCCTAGCCAAGTCTTGACAGACTGCAGCAAAGGGATGTCTTTCCCAATGAGTAGTATGTCATCCACATACAATATAAGGAAGACAACTGTGTTCCCTACAACCTTCTTGTAGACACAGGGTTCATCTTCATTCTTGATGAAATCAAACTGTTTGATTACATCATTGAATCGAAGATTCTAGCTCCGAGAAGCTTTCTTTAGTCTATAAATGGACTTATGCAGCTTGCATACTCTGCCAGTATGCTGTGGATCTACAAAACCCTCAGGTTGTGTCATGTACACATCCTCGAGCAGGTTTCCATTCAGAAACATGATTTTGACATCCATCTGCCAGATCTCATAATCGTGGTACGCTACAATAGCAAGCATGATCCAAATGGACTTAAACATTGCTACTGGAGGAAAAGTTTCATCATAGTCAATACCATGAATTTGTTTGAAACCTTTAGCAACCAGACGACCCTTATATATAAGTCCATCCATGTCAGTCTTTCTCTTAAAGACCCACTTACACCCAATGGGTTTTACCCCTTCAGGTGGATCAACCAAAGTCCATACTTGGTTGGTGTACATGGATTCCATTTCGGATCTCATGGCCTCTAGCCATTTCTCATAATCTAAGCTCATCACAGATTCCTGATAGGAGGTAGGCTCATCCTCAATGAGCACAACGTCATCATGGTCAGACAAGAGAAATGAGTATCTCTCAGGCTGACGACGTACCCTATCAGACCTGCGAAGAGGTAGGTCTACTTGAACTGGTTGTTGTTCCTCAACTCTTTGTGGAACAACATCATCATCCACAACACTTTGTGATTCCAGTTCAACTTCCATCGAGGCTTCAGTGCTATGGTCCATATCTTGAACTTTTACAAGATTGAACGTACTCTCACTAGTCTTTCTAGAAACAAAGTCCTTTTCTAGAAATACCCAGTCTTAGCCACAACTACCTTGTGTTGACTGGGAATGTAGAACTAATATCCCTTCGTTTCCTTGGGATATCCAATAAAATAGCACTTATCGAATTTGGGTCCTAGTTTGTCCGAGACTTGACGTCGAACGTAAGCCTCACAACCCCAAATCCTCATAAAAGACACCTGGGCATCTCTCCCAGTCCATATCCTATATGGTGTCTTTATCACAGCCTTGGATGGAACTCGGTTGAGTATAAAAGCTGCTGTGTCCAGAGCATAGCCCCAAAGATACATAGGAAGATCTGTGTAACTCATCATATATCGTACCATATCTAATAAGGTACGATTCCTCCTTTCGGATACACCATTCCACTGTAGTGTTCTAGGAGGAGAGAGTTGAGATAGAATCCCACACTCAGCTAGATAGTCACGAAACTCATGGCTAAGGTATTCACCACCTCGATCTGATCGAAGTATCTTAATACTCTTGCCAAGCTGGTTTTGTACTTCATTCTTGAATTCTTTGAACTTTTCTAAGGATTCTGACTTATGTATCATCATATACACATAACCATATCTACTGAAATCATCAGTAAATGTAATGAAGTACCTATAACCACTCCTAGCAGCGACATTGAAAGGTCCACATACATCACTATGTATAAGTCCTAACAAGTCAGTCGCTCTCTCGTTGTGTCCACTAAAGGGAGTCTTGGTCATCTTGCCCAGTAGGCATGACTCGCATGTCTCATATGATTCAAAATCAAATGAGTCCAGCAAACCATCTTTATGGAGTTGGGATAAGTGTTTGTCATTTATATGACCTAAGCGACAGTGCCAGATATAGGTTTGGTTCATGTCATTTGACTTGAACCTCTTGGTACTTATGTTATAGATAGGGTTCTCAAGGTCTAGCATATAGAGTCCGTTCATCAGAGGTGCTCTACAATAGAACATATCATTTAAATAAACTGAACAATATTTGTTCTTTATTATAAATGAAAAGTCTTTCTTGTCTAAACAAGAAACTTATATAATGTTCTTAGTCAAAGCAGGCACATAACAATAATCATCCAATTCTAGTACAAGTTCAGAGGGCGGAGATAGAGAATAAGTTCCTACAGTAACAGCAACAACCCGTGCTCCATTGCCTACTCAGGTCCACCTCGCCCTTCGTCAATGCCCTGCTATTTCTCAGCGCCTGCATATTAGTATAAATGTGAGAAGCACATCCGGTATTTAATACCCATGATGAAGAAATAGATAGATTGACTTCTATAACATATATACCTGAAGTGGAAGTCTCACTTCTCTTCTTCTTAAGATCTTCCAGGTACACTTTGCAGTTCCTCTTCCAGTGCCTGGTCTGACCACAGTGGAAGCAGGTAGCATCCTTGGCAACCCCTCCTTTGGGTTTCAGTGCCTTGCCTTTGCCCTTGGCTTGGGCCTTTCCCTTACCTTTGGGCTTGCCCTTGCCCTTATGCTTTTGTACCATCAGAATGGAATTGGGCTTAACCTTCTTAAGGTTGAGCTCAGTAGTTCTTAACATGCTAAGTAGCTCGGGCAGTGGCTTGTCAATTTCATTCATGTTATAATTTAGAACGAATTGACTATAGCTATCTGGGAAGGATTGCAAGATCAGGTCAGTGGCCAACTCTTGGCCAAGTGGGAATCCCAACCTCTGTAGGTTTTCTATGTACCCAATCATTTTTAGTACATATGGGCGTACGGGAGTTCCATCTTGCATCATGGACTGAAATAGTGCCTTAGAGATCTCGAATCTCTCGTGCCTCGCTTGTCCTTAATATAGTTGACGAAGATGTTCAACCATATCATAAGTGCCCATCAACTCGTGTTGCTTCTGAAGCTCAGAGTTCATGGTCGCGAGCATAAGACATGACACATCTAATGCGTCATCTTGATGCTTCTTGTAAGCATCTCGATCAGCTCGCGTGGCAGTGGCAGGAGGTGCCTCCGAAATGGGCTGCTCCAGGACGTACAGTTTTCTTTCCTAAGTGAGAACTATTCTTAGGTTCCTGTATCAGTCCAAGAAGTTAGCTCTATTGAGCTTGTCCTTATCGAGGACAGAACGTAGGGAGAAGGAGTTCGTGTTTGACGACATGGTAATCTACAACAGAAAAATACAGAAAATAAATATCATATTCCAATTAATCATCTAATTAGGTCTTTAATTAAATAATGCTTCCACTGAATTATAGAACTTTTATAGAATCAAGTCATGATCGCGGTCAAACCACACCTACTAGATTCTAACCAACTATAATTCATGCGGGACAAGATCCATATCATACTACGCCCTGAGTTAGCTTTGGCTAAATCGCCCAAGACTTAGTATGATCGGTATGTAACTAATTACCAATTACATCTCTATACAACTCTTGTTTATAGGATCAAGATCCGCATATATATTAAAACTTTAGTTAGCTTTGGATAAATTGCCCAAGAATTAATATAAATGTGATTTTGACCTATCTACCAACTATTGGAAAATGCCTATAGTTAAACTTGATCCTATTGAATTAACTAGTTACTCAATCTAATTGAGTTGTACTCACCCATGCGTTGATAGGCGGGACCAAGATTGTCCCTCCGCACCCTACCAAGATAATATGCGTTGCTCTGCTCTGGCAGATTTAACAACAACATGTGATCGAGGTAGTGATGGGTATCACAGCATGGTAGGCATTTCGAGTTGACGCGATTGAGATTTAATCTAATCGACGATGTGTATCAAGTACGCGATTTAGATCGAATCTAATCGTTATGACACTAATTAATTACTAATCTAGCATGCATCACATACACACACACAAGCAATTAATTAAATTTTGTGATTAGCCATGGCCCTACTACGATCTTCTCAAGCTAATGAGAAGATCGGTTGGTCAACCTAGGATCAATAGCTTCTCCAAGCTCCTCCCTTTGACCGCCATGTGTTGCTCGCACCCTCCTAGTAACTCCTCCTCTAGTGGACCTTCCATCGCCTCATTTTGTACATTACAAAAAGGTTAAACTCGAGTTACATTTGAGTCTAAAACTATTTTACAACAGGAATATAAATAGAAGGGCACGATGCACAGGTCGCGAATCAAGTACAACACGCACAAACACACAAAATGGCGCACAGACCATATTATGAATTACAACACATATTTCCTATCAAATTGGGTTCTTTGGGCCATGACCATCACAAAATAATACATAATTCTAAATTATGTGATTTCCATAAATTTTTGTAATTTTTCAAATATTTTTATGATTTTATGAGTAGCAACTTCCCGGCGGTCCCGATTAGCGATTTTCGGGCCCAATCGTAGAACAAAGCCCCTTGTGGGGTTAGGGGCAGCACCCCTACTTGCGATATAACCATCGCGAGTGTTTCTAAGTGATCCTACAGCACCTTAAGTCGTTGTCCCAAATAAAAATAAATTTGTTTGGGCGAGACCGTGCCGTTTCGGAAGGTTTTTCTCGGTCGTCGAAGCCTACACTTGTTTAGTGTCCAAACACTTGTTGCTTCGCTTCTACGAGAAAAATACCCATAAAATACATAAAAATCACAAACTTACAGAAAGTTACAGATATGTAATTTTTCATAAAAATACAAACGAAACTCATACACGCTTCGCACGTGGCTCTGATACCACTGTTGGGATTTTCGAGCCGCAAAAACCGCTTTTTGCGTTGCAAAAACCTCGAAATCCCATGCCACCGGATCCGTGCGAAGAAAATAATTTCAAAAACTTTACGTGTACGAGTTTCTAAACCTAGATCTACATGGTAGAGAGATTACCCTTGATGCGAAGCCCTTCGCTTATCCCGCTCGTCCAAGTTTGCCGGATCTCGAGAGTGTTCAAGTGGGCACTCCTCTATATGTATCCACACAAATGATTAGGTGGAGAAAAACCAAACAAAAGGTGTGCTAGCACCTTTGAAGGTTCGGCCAAGGTGGAGGAGAGGGAGAAGAAGATGAGAGGAGGAAGAAGAAGGAGGTTACAAAACCAAAATGAAACTCACACAAGAGTGTAATTGTGGTCGGCCACTTCAAGGAAGGCTTTTAAACCTACATGGGATATCAAGAGTCACAACTCTTGATCTCTCTCATGAGGTGGCACACACATGTGCTAGCCTTGATGATGTGGCACATCATAATTAGCCCACTCAATGCCAACACACAAATGAGGTGGCAATGGTCAAGTCAAACTTGACCTTTCATCTTCCTCTCAAGTCAAGTCAAATTTGACCACTTCTCTCCCATGGTTGATCAAATCTAACCACTGGTTCAAGTCAATTTTTAATTTAATGAATCTCTATTCATTGAATTAAATTGACTCAATGAGTCTAAGTCTAAATTAGACTCATTTAACACATGAACCAAATTGAGTCCAACTCAATTAGTTTACTTTGGCTTACTCTTAATCCAATTTGGTTCATCATATGAACCTAATCCTCTTGGTTCATCAAATGAACCTAATCTCCATCTAATTGCCCTTTGTGTGTGACCCTATAGGTTCTTGTAACGTTGGCAATGCTCTTAAACCCATTTAGAAGCATAAGTAATGAGCGGTATCTAGCAACACATCATTACTACCCAAGTTACAAGAATGTTGAGATCCAACATCACCTTGTGACTACTAATTGTGACTCTTCACAATATGTGACAATGTCCTTCTATCCTAGACATCTAGATTGATTAATGTGAGGCATAGACTGTGTCATCCTCTAATCAATCTAAATCTTGAATCCCAAGTAGACTCACTCAATCAAATGAGCTCAACAACTCATATTGACTCATTTGGGCATGACCATGCACTTAGTGGTCTCACTCTATCAAGAATAGTGATGTCACTCCCATCATATAGGAGGGATAGATCTCATCTACATCACTCACATCCCTCCGCATAATTGGTTACATACCCAGTAATCGCCTTTATAGTCCACCCAGTTATGGGTGGCATTTGACGAAGCCAAAGTATGAAACGCATTATGTAGGGAACCATGGTGACTTCAGGTCCAAGGACTTATAGTCATACTAATAGCCACATGAGAAAGTATATGACACTCATATAATGATCCATGATACTTTCTCATGGCGGGTCATTCAGTTTACATTCTCCAATGCATACCCATGTGTCAACTTGATATCTCTATATCCATGACTTGTGAGATCAAGTCATCGAGTTGACCTACATGCTAGTCTCGTCGCATTAACATTGTCCCTGAATGTTAATACTTGATTAGAAATGATTAAGAGTAGTGTTCCCTATATCATCTCACTATAGATTCAACCAATCGATTGATATAGGTAAAAACCTTCTACTCAAGGACGCTATTATAGTTAATTATTTGGCACCAATACAAGTAAGTATAATAACCATAAACAAATGCCTTTATATGCATAAGAAATATGATACAATGAGTCCATATAACAATCATCAAATGATTGAATCTAGGGCTCTAACTAACATGTCTGTACCTGGTTAGATAATTTAAAAGGTACATTTGGAGATATGCCCCCTACTGATGTGGAAAAGTGTAGAGTTACCTGCTTAATACTTACGAGATACAATCATTACTAGGGTGTATAACCTGGAGAGTACATTCGGATATATGAGTTGTACTGATACGAGATAGATGTTGTTAGCTGCTTATCCTTTGTGTGACCCGGCACCACGTGAAAGAGGATACAGAAGATGATTTTTGAGATCAAGGCATCACTTGGTGATTATTTTAAGGTGTTTGGAGAGAGAGAACTTCTCTACATCCTTTGGTGGCATGATGGTTTATAAGATGATGTTAGACACACCTAACTCTGTTCCAATGGAGATTCTTACTCATGAACCGATCGAATATGGTTAGATATCCACAGTGGAACATTGAGTTATATGACCCATAATTATGCGGAGAATGTGGTGTTAGTTGATTAACACCTATGAAGTTCCACAGTTACCAAGTATAAATATTAGATGATGATCTTTGAGGAGCAGATCGTCGATTGATAATTATTTTGACCAGCTATCTAGTGATCGTGTTCCTCTAACCTTGTGTGCATGGCTCATCACTAGAGGTTACTAAACCTCTGGTGGATCAATCATAGTATGATAGTTACCGGACAATGGTTAGTCGACTTAACTATTATTGTCTTCATCAAGTAGCTTAAGACCTTGACCACGTGATCATTTACTAAAGGTCTTGAAATCTATATATCAGATCAGAGTGTTCTACCTTTTGTCAATATTTGTCAGGGGATATTTATGGACACAATTTTGAGAGTTGTAGAGATGCCTTTTTAATGGATAGACTGCCAGTCTAGAGGTTAAGTGATCATTTGGATTTTGAATTGTCATTTCCTTATTGTGAACCTATTTAAATTTATTGGCAATGAATGTTGAAGGATGGGTGGTTTCCTTCAATTCTGTTAATTGCTTAAGAAGCTATCAGGTTTGATTAATGTTGAGGAAGATTTGAGATTGGTGGATATGGTGTGATCAAATATTGTGATATTTGGTTTTCTAATGATCTATTAGTAGATATTTAACTTGATGGGCTATTATTTGGTATTTGTTATTGATAGTGACATGGGGAGTAGCATGTCTGTGATATTTATGGATTTGGTGATTAGTAGTCAGTTATCAGATTATAGATCTACTGCTAGTGATCTTACGTTTTGAGTATACCCTATGTACAGATATTATGAGTTCTTTGTAATGCTATTTATGCTTACTAATATTTTGGGTGTTTTCATGGATTCGATGAATCGGATATTCCTAGGGAATTTAGATTAGTTGTAATTATCTTCATTGATAATATTGTGATGTATTCCCGATCTGAGGTGGATCACAAATAATATCTTCGTATAGTTCTAGAGATGCTTCGACGAGAACATCTCTATGCAAGTTTAGTAATGCAGATTCTTGCTATATTTTATGAGATTTTTGGAATACATTGTTTCCAACAGGGGCATATCAATGGATCCACAGAAGACAAAGGTTGTTACCAGTTGTACACAGGAGACTCAGTTTCCTTGGTCTGGCTGGATATTACTGAAGATTTGTTGAGAGTTTCTATAGTATTGTTATGTCATTGATTGGACTGTGCAGGAAGGGTATGGAATTTATCTAGAGAGATGCTTGCGAGATCAGTTTTAGGAGCTGAAACGAAAACTTGATAATTGTACCTGTCTTAGTTTTATCTTCTAGTGTAGACATATTTGTACTTTACATAGATATATCATACCAGGGGTTAGGTGTAGTTTTCTAGCAGCACGGTTGAGTAGTTCTATATACTTCTCGATGACTGAGAGATCATGAGAAGAATTATCCGACTCATGATTTTAGAGTTAGTAGTTACCATTTTAACGCTGAAAATGTGGCGACATCATTTATAAGAGATTTATTATTACCATGGGAGATTATGTGTGTTCCTGAGTCACATGCAGTCCAAGAGAAGTTACTATAGGAAGCACATAGATCTAGAGTTGCGATACATCTGGGTGGTACCCAAATGTATAGAAACTTGGAGCGTTCCTATTGGTGGAACGACATGAAGAAAGACATCATGGATTTTGTAGCTTGATGTCTAGTATGTCAACAAGTGGTGGCTGACCATCAAAGACTAGGAGGGTTGTTTTAGTAAATTCAGATACCATAATAGGAATGGGAGCATCTTACGATAAACTTTGTTGTAGAATTACCCAGGACACGGTGAGGATATGATGCGATGTGGATAATCGTTGATTGATTGACTAATTTGCTCACTTTCTATCGACCCTAAGGCATATTCTTTGGATCGATTAGTAGAGTTATACTATAGAGAGATTACCATACCTCATGATATATCTCAAGTAGTATATCAGATGGAGATCTACGATTCATATCACAGTTCTGGCAGATTTTATAGCAGACCATGAATACTGAGTTATGCTTTAGTACAACTCAAACGGATGGTAGTCTGAGCGCACTATACATATGTTAGGGGATCTGCTGATAGTGTGCGTTATGGATTCCAGAGGTAGTTCATTTGCCCACCAATTGGCTAGGCAACAATGTGGGAGTAGCGGAAGCATGATGAGCTTATAACCCATAGAGTCGCCATTATCTACTTGGAAGTGGATCATCTTGTAGTTTTATAAAGGAACCTTAATCCCTTTCGGTTGGAGACTTATTCACAATACTAGGATGGACTAGTATATGGATATGTTTCTTAATTGTTACCCTTAGATAAAGATCCCTAAGTTGGAGCAGTAAATTTGGAAATCAAATTTTTATTAGTGGGGGGAGAATGTAAGATACAGTAATTAAATATTAAGTGTTATTTGAGAAATAACCTTATAGAATTTTCTAGAAATTTTTAAAAAAAATTTAGGATTTAAACAGTGTCTGTATGACATGTTTAAGAGAAGGAATCAATTTGGCTTAGAGAAAGCCTATTTGGAATAACCAATTAAGTAGTAGTTAATTGAGGAATTAAATTAATGTTTGATTAATTAGACATAAGTATAAATATTAAAAAACTAGGTTTATGCCTCATTTTTCCCCTCCCCCGATTCCCTCTCTTCCTTCTTCTTGATCCAGTCGGTGCCCCTCGCTCATGATCTCATTGCTGTTGACCACCACCGCCGAGACCCGATCACCACTGTAGTTTGCCTCTTTCCTGACCCCTCCGAGTCACCACCCCTGTGCAAGTTGGTCATCGGCCAAGAGGGGAACCTGAGCCCTCTCCCGATCCCACCTATCTCGTGCCCTAGCTTCAATTCATCACTATCGACCATTGCCTCAATTCCATTGTCGCCAGAGCTGATTCATATCCACCACCATCATCATCGCATCGTCTGCCGCTAGGGCTGTAAATGAACCAAGCGTTCGTGAACAAACTTGGTGTTCGGCTTGGTAAGAGCTTATTTATGTTCGTTCAATATACATTAGATTAATTAAACAAACAAGCTTGAACAGCTCGTTAAGCTAAACAAACAAGCTTGAACACATATTTGTTCAGCTCGTTAACGTTCGTGAACAACGTTCGTGAACAATGTTCGTGAACAATGTTCACGAACAATAGTTATTAATAAAATTCTTTTCAATATGCTAAATAAATAATAAAATAAAATAAAATAAATAAATTTAAATTATCAACCTTAATAACCAATCAAACAATTAAAAGTTTCAAACAATCAAACAAGCTTGAATTGAGAGCTTGATAACATCTAAATGAACCAAGCTTAAACCAAGCCCAAGCCAAGCTCGAACCAAGATCAAGCCAAGCTCGAACCAAGCTCAAGCCAAGCTTGAACACTCATTTCAAAAGCTTGGTTCATTTTAAACTTAGCTCGGCTCGGCTCGGTTATCTTATCAAACAAGCTGGAACACACCAAAGCTTGACTCGGCTCGGATTGTTTACAACCCGGTCTACCGCGAGGCCGATGACTTATGGCCATCTCCTTGTCGTGGGTTTGGTTTGAGCTCTCTCTCTCATGCGTTACCTTTCTTCTCTCCCGATCTTATTGCTTGATGTCACTACCACTTCCGGCACCTCACAACCCAGCCAATCCCTTTCCTCTCTTAGCGTTGGACTGAGCCGAAGGCTTGCTGTGTGACCTCCCAGTAATTGTGGCCCTCTTCAGTCATTGCTTCATCTGATGTGTTACTACCGTTGGCTCTCCGTCACTCGTGGATCTGTTGTTAGAGCAATGATCATCCACCAAGGAAGGGGGAGCTCAACATCCCCATAGCTTGATCCATGTTCTTCACCAAGCGGCTGGGATTCAGAACTTGGGTAAGATGTGCTTTGAATTATGTTAATTCTTGGTTGGTTAGCAATTTATTGGGATTATGATCAATATGTTTGATTTGTGAGGAGTTTAGGTAGTGAAGTTCATGAATGCGTTAGTTCATATTTGGTTAATAACATATACGATTTGGTTGATGTTGATTAATAATAACGGATATAGGATCCGTGAATAATTATAGGATAAATTAGTATGATACCATTGAACTTGGGTGAGTTTTGGGGGATGATTCATGAATAAAGCTAATATAATTAGGTTGTGGAATGGTTAGAATTAATTGAAGATATTAAACCTAATCTAATGATGATGATGGATTAATTAGGGTTAAACCAGTTTAACTCTAATTTAGATAGTTAATCAATGATCATAATTGATTGTAGTTATCCTAACTACGTTTGGGAATTTGGTTTAGCTATTTAATTTATATGTAATTAGCTAAATCTGTACATCATAGAACTGCAGGATTTTGATTCGAGGTGAGTGTCTCGACGTGGGGAGTATTTAGCACAATCGACAGATAAAGGTGGATATTTCTTCTTTGGCCTCTTTAGTTCTTTGAACTTAGTGCATGGTTATTATTTGATGGATTAGGATGCTTTACCTTAAATTCATTTGTATTGCTATCCTACTTGATACTTGAGCTTGACCATTGAGATGATCTATTTAATTTATATACATCTTTGATTTTGAATATCTATACTCTATTGTGTATACACATTTAGAGTATGTACCTTAGGGGATGACTTGTTGACTGAGGTGTTAGCTAGAGTCCTAGAGCCAATCATTAGATGATTGTATTTTGGACTTATTGTATCATATTCTATATAAATAAAGGCATTTGGATTTTTGGTTATTATACTTACTTGTATTTGTGCCAAATAAACTAAGTATAATAATGTCCTTAAGTAGATGGTTCTCACCTATATTAATCGGTTAATTGAACCGATAGTGAGATGATATAGGGAACACTACTCTAAATCATTCCTAGTCGAGTATTAACATTCAGGGACAATGTTAATGCAATAAGACTAGCATGTAGGTCAACTCGATGACTTGATCTCACAAGTCATGGATATGGAGATATCAAGTTGACACATGGGTATGCATTGGAGAATGTATACTGAATGACCCGCCATGAGAAAATATCATGGATCATTATACGAGTGTCATATACTTTCTTATGTGACTATTAGTATGACTATTAGTTCTTAGACCTGAAGTCACCATGGATCCCTACATAAGGAGTTATGTACTTTGGTTTCGTCAAACGTCACCCGTAACTGGATGGACTATAAAGGCGATTACCGGGTATGTAACAAATTATGCAGAGGGATGTGAGTGATGTAGATGGGATCTATCCCTCCCATATGACGGGAGCGACATCAATATTCTTGATAGAGTGAGACCACTAAGTGCATGGCCATGCCCAAATGAGTCAACATGAGATGTTGAGCTCATTTGATCGAGTGAGTCTACTTGGAGTTCAAGATTTAGATTGATTAGAGGATGACACGGTCTATGCCTCATATTGATCAATCTAGATGTCTAGGATAGAAGGACAATATCACATATTGTGAGGAGTCACAATTAGTAGTCACAAGGTGATGTTGGATCTTAATATTCTTGTAACTTGGGTAGCAATGATGTATTGCTAGATGCCGCTCATTGCTTATGTTTCTAAAGGAGTTTAGAAACATTGCCAACGTTACAAGAACCTATTGGGTCACACACAAAGAACAAGTGGATGGAGATTAGGTTCATATGATGAACCAATTGGATTAGGTTTATATGATGCACCAAAGATTGGATTCAAATTAGACTTATTGAGTTAGACTTAATTAGATTCAATTGTTGAATGAGTCTAATTTAAATTTGATTCATTGAGTTAATTTATATTAATGAATTGAGATTCATTAAATTGAAATTGACTTGAATCAAAGGTTGGATTTAACTCAACAAGGAAGACAATTGGTCAAGTTTGACTTGACCAAGTAGAAGTTGAAACATCAAGTTTGACTTGATGTATTGCCACATCATAAGGATGACTCATCCTTGACACATCACCTCCACCTCATGAGACATGCCACCTCATGGGGGTTACACCCTCCCCTTGGCTTTAATGTGGCCGGCCACATTAATGGGGAGGTTACAAGATGTGGCCGGCCACACATTAGTGGTGGAGGTTTTGGTTGTGTGGTATTATGGTGCATTCACTTCATTCTTCTTCTTGCTTGCTTCTTCCTCCTCTCCCGCTTGCTGTTGCCGTGGGGTTTTGGAAGGTGGGAAGGTGTTGAGTTTCATCCAAGAAAAGATAAGAGAGTGTGAAGGACACAAGAAGAGGATACTACTAGTTGAGTATGTGAGAGTCTTCTTGTTTTTCTCTCTTTTCTCCTTTTTCAAATTCTATCCGAGAGCTCTAGAAAGTGCTAGCACACTTGGGGCTCTCTTCTCCATCCTTGAGTGCTAGAGAGCACTCCTTGTTCGTGTGGATATCACTAGAGAAGTATCTACCTTGATACTTTGGAGATCCGACACGTACCTTGGACGAGCGGGAATTTTGCGAGGGCACGCTTCAAAGGTAAAAGCTCTCAACACATAGATCTAGGAGTAGATCTAAAGTTTTTGAAACTCGTACTTGTATTTCATTCGGTTTTTCCTTGCACGGATCTACGGCTTTGGGTGATTCGGGGTTGACGCGACGCGACCCAACAGTGGTATCAGAGCCACGTGCAAGGCTTGTACGAGTTTAATTTTTGGTTTTATGAAAAATAAACCTTCTGTGATTTTCTGTAAAATTTAGTTTGTTATGTTTTTATGGGTAATTTTTCCGTAGAAGCGAAGCACAAGTATCTCGGCACTTGTAGGCTTCGGCTACCGGGAAGTTTTTCCTTAAACGGCTTTGTTTTGCCCCAAATCCATTTTGGACAGCGGGCTTGGGTGCCATTAGATCGCAAAGGAGCAACTCACGATGGTTAGATCGTGGGTAGGGGTACTGCCCCTAACCCCGCAAGGGGATTTGCTCCGCGATTGCACCCGAAATTGCTAAAAACGAACCTGCTGGGAAGATTTTTCCGAAACGGCAATGTCTCGACCCAAATCGTTTTGGGATAGCGAGTTTAGGCACTGTTGGATCGCAAAGGAACCCTCGCGATGGTTAGATCGCGGGTAGGGGCGCTGCCGCGATTGCGCCCGAAACTGCTAAACGGGACCGTCGGGAAATTTTTCTCGTAAAAATTGTAAAAATTAATTTTAAAATTATAGATAATTATGAAAATATATAATTTTGAATTATATATTAATTTTGTGATAGTCATGGCCCAAAAACCCAATATGATTGGATTGTGTTGTAATTCATAATACGGCCTGCGTGCCGTTATGTGTTTGCGCGTGTTGTATGTTTTTATTTTTCCGCGACCTGCGCGTCGTGCCTTTTTCATATATTATGGTTGTAAATTAGATTTAGACTCAAATGTAACTCGAGTTTCAAATTGTAATGTACAAATTGAAGCGGTGGAGGGTCCACACGAGACGGAGTTTCGAGGCGGGCACGAGCAACACAAGGTGGTCAAAGGGAGGAGCTTGGAGAAGCTGTTGACCCTAGGTTGACCATTCGATCTTCTCATTGGCTTGAGAAGATCATAGTGGGGCCATGACTAAATCACAAATAGATTAATTAGTTAATTGCTTATGTATATGATGCATGTTTAATAAGTAATTAATTAATTAGTGCCTTACGATTAGATTAGATCTAAGTCGTGCACATGATGCACCCTTGCGATTAGATTAGATCTAAGTCGTGCACAAGATGCATCATTTTCGATTAGATTAGATCTCGATCGAACCAACTCTAAATGCCTAACCGTGCCGTGATACCTATCACTACCTCGATCACATGTATTGTTGAATCTGCCAAAGCAGAGCAATACATATTATCTTGGTAGGGTACGGAGGGACAATCTTGATCCCTCCTATCAACGCATGGGTAAATACAAACTCAATTAGATTGAGTATTCCTAGTTGCTCGGTTAGATCGAGTCAACTATAGGCATTCTTCCAACGGTTGGAAAAGATAGGTCAAAATCACATCTATATTAACTCTCGGGCGTATTAGCCAAAGCTAACTCGAGTTTTAATATAAATGCGGATATTGATTTTATAAATAAGAGTTGCATAGAGATGTAATTGGTAATCGTTACCTACCGATCATACTAAGCCTTGGGCGTATTAGCCAAAGCTAACTTAAGGGTTAGTATGATGTGGATCTTGTCTCACAAGAATTATAGAATTCAGTGGGAGCATCATTTAATTAAAGGCCTAATTAAATGATTTTAAAAGAATATGATATTTATTTCTGCAAATTTTCTGTTGTAGATAACCATGACGTCGAATACGAACTCTTTCTCTCTGCGTTCTGTCCTTAAGAAGGACAAGCTCAACGGAGCAAATTTCCTGGACTGGTACAGGAACCTGAGAATAGTTCTCACTCAGGAACGTAAACTGGAGCAGCCCATTCCGGAGGCTCCTCCTGCCACTGCCACGCGAGTTGACCGGGATGCTTACAAGAAGCATCAAGATGACGCATTAGATGTGTCCTGTCTAATGCTCGCAACCATGAACTCTGAGCTTCAGAAGCAACATGAGTTGATGTGTGCTTACGATATGGTTGAACATCTTCGTCAACTATATCAAGGACAAGCAGGGCACTGGAAGAGGAACTTCACAAGATACCTGGAAGATCTTAACAAGAAGAGAAATAAGATTTCTACTTCAGGTATAAATGTTATAGAAGTCAACCTCTCTATTTCTTCGTCGTGGGTATTAGATACCGGATGTGCTTCGCACATTTGTACTAATGTACAAGCACTGAGAAATAGCAGAGACCTACGAGTAGGCAATGGAGCACGGGTTGCTGCTATTGCTGTAGGAACTTACCATCTATCTCTGCCCTCTGGGCTTATACTAGAGTCAGACGATTGTTGTTATGTGCCTGCATTGACTAAGAACATTATATCAGTTTCTTGTTTGGACAAGAAAGGATTCTCGTTTATAATAAAGAACAAATGTTGTTCTGTCTATTTAAATGATATGTTCTATTGTAGTGCACCTCTGATGAACGGACTCTATATTCTAGACCTTGAGAGCTCTATCTATAACGTTAGTACCAAGAGGTTCAAATCGAACGATATGAACCTCACCTATCTCTGGCACTGTCGCTTAGGTCATATAAATGACAAGCGCTTATCCCAGCTCCATAAGGATGGTTTGCTGGACTCATTTGATTTTGAATCATATGAGATATGCGAGTTATGCCTACGAGGCAAGATGACCAAGACTCCCTTTAGTGGGCACAGCGAGAGAGCGACTTATTTATTAGGACTCATACATAGTGATGTATGTGGCCCTTTCAATGTCGCTGCTAGAGGCGGTTATAGATACTTCATCACATTTACTGATGACTTCAGTAGATATGGTTATGTGTACTTGATGACACATAAGTCCGAATCCTTTGAAAAGTTCAAAGAATTCAAGAATGAAGTACAGAACCAGCTTGGCAAGAGTATTAAAATACTTCGATCAGATCGAGGTGGTGAATACTTAAGCCATTAGTTTCGTGACGATTTAGCTGAGTGTGGGATTCTATCCCAACTCACTCCTCCTGGAACACCACAGTGGAATGGTGTATCCGAAAGGAGGAATCGTACCCTATTAGATATGGTACGATCTATGATGAGTCACACAGATCTTCCGACATACCTTTGGGGCTATGCTCTAGACACGGCAGCTTTCATTCTCAACCGAGTTCCATCCAAGGCCGTGATAAAGACACCATATAGGATATGGACTGGGAGAGATACCCAGGTGTCTTTCATGAGGATTTGGGGTTGTGAGGCTTACGTTAGACGTCAAGTCTCAGACAAATTAGGACCCAAATCCGACAAGTGCTATTTCATTGGATATCCCAAGGAAACTAAGGGATATTACTTCTACATTCCCAGTCAGCACAAGGTAGTTGTGGCAAAGACTGGGGTCTTTCTAGAAAGGGACTTTGTTTCTAGAAAGACTAGTGGGAGCGCGTTCGATCTTGAAGAAGTTCAAGATGCGAACAATAGCACTGAAGCCTCGATGGAAGTTGAACTGGAACCACAAAGTGTTGTGGATGATGTTGTTCCACAAGGAGTTGAGGAACAACAACCAGTTCAAGTAGACATACCTCTTCGCAGGTCTGATAGGGTACGTCGTCAGCCTGAGAGATACTCATTTCTCTTGTCTGACCATGATGACGTTGTGCTCATAGAGGATGAGCCTACCACCTATCAGGAAGCTGTGATGAGACCAGATTCCGAGAAATGGCTAGAAGCCATGAGATCCGAAATGGAATCCATGTACACCAACCAAGTATGGACTTTGGTTGATCCACTAAAACCCATTGGGTGCAAGTGGGTCTTTAAGAGAAAGACTGACATGGATGGACTTATCTATAAGGGTCGCTTGGTAGCTAAAGGTTTCAAGCAGATTCATGGTATTGACTATGATGAAACCTTTTCTCCAGTAGCGATGTTTAAGTACATTCGGATCATGCTTGCTATTGCAGCTTACTACGATTATGAGATCTGGCAGATGGACGTCAAAACCGCGTTTCTGAATGGAAACCTGCTCGAGGATGTGTACATGACACAACCTGAGGGTTTTGTAGATCCACAGCATACTAGCAGTATATGTTATAGGTCCATTTATGGACTAAAGCAAGCTTCTCAGAGCTGGAATTTTTTATTCGATGATGCAATCAAATAGTTTGGTTTCATCAAAAACGAAGATGAGCCTTGTGTCTACAAGAAGGTTGTAGGGGATATAGTTGTCTTCCTCATATTATATGTGGATGACATACTACTCATTGGGAAGGACATCCCTATGCTTCAGTCTGTCAAGACCTGGCTAGGGAGTTGCTTCTCAATGAAGGACTTAGGTGAAGCATCCCGGATTTTAGGGATACAGATCTATAGAGATAGATCTAAGAGATTGCTTGGCCTAAGTCAGAGTACATACATTGACAAGGTACTCCTTCGGTTTGCCATGCAGAACTCCAAGAAGGGATTTCTGGCGTGAGTCTTCGAAGACTCAAGGTCCCTCTTCTAGAGAGGAGAGAAACCGCATGGATCAGATCCCTTATGCTTCAACCATAGGATCGATCATGTACGCCATACTATGTACTCGACCTGATGTCTCGTATGCTTTGAGCAGTCACTGGATAGCGGTCAAGAATATTCTTAAGTACTTAAGAAGGACTAAAGAATATTTTTGATATATGGAGGCAATGATGAGCTAGTCGTAAGGGTTATAGTGATGCTAGCTTCCAGACCGGATGATTATAGATCGCAATCGAGGTTCGTATTTTGCATTAATGGTGGTGTTGTCACTGGAAGAGTTCAGAAGGAGGATCTGATGATTCTACAGTCGGACATTCTGTGCATCGAGGCAAAGGAGGAAGTTTGGATCCGTAAGTTCATCACTTAACTTGGGGTGGTTCCTAGCATTGCTGACCCCATTGAGCTCTATTGTGACAACAATGGAGCTATAGCACAGGCGAAGGAACCTCGCTCACACCCATCTCATTCGAGAGATCATCGAGAGAGGAGATGTGAAGATTTGCAGAGTACCTACAGAGGCTAACATCGCAGATCCCTTGACCAAGGCTTTGGCACAGAAGAAGCATGATGGTCACACTAGGTCATTTGTGCTTAGAGCCTATACTGATTGGCACTAGTGCTAGTGGGAGATTGTTAGCTAGAGCCCTAGAGCCAATCATTAGATGATTGTATTTTGGACTTATTGTATCATATTCTATATAAATAAAGGCATTTGGATTTTTGGTTATTATACTTACTTGTATTTGTGCCAAATAAACTAAGTATAATAATGTCCTTGAGTAGATGGTTCTCACCTATATCAATCGGTTAGTTGAACCGATAGTGAGATGATATAGGGAACATTACTCTAAATCATTCCTAGTCGAGTATTAACATTCAGGGACAATGTTAATACAATAAGACTAGCATGTAGGTCAACTCGATGACTTGATCTCACAAGTCATAGATATGGAGATATCAAGTTGACACATGGGTATGCATTGGAGAATGTATACTGAATGACCCACCATGAGAAAGTATCATGGATCGTTATATGAGTGTCATATACTTTCTCATGTGGCTATTAGTATGACTATTAGTCCTTAGACCTGAAGTCACCATGGATCCCTACATAAGGAGTTATGTACTTTGGTTTCGTCAAACGTCACCCGTAACTGGGTGGACTATAAAGGCGATGTGAGTGATGTAGATGGGATCTATCCCTCCCATATGACGGGAGCGACATCAATATTCTTGATAGAGTGAGACCACCAAGTGCATGGCCATGCCCAAATGAGTCAACATGAGATGTTGAGCTCATTTGATCGAGTGAGTCTACTTGGAGTTCAAGATTTAGATTGATTAGAGGATGACACGATCTATGCCTCATATTGATCAATCTAGATGTCTAGGATAGAAGGACAATGTCACATATTGTGAGGAGTCACAATTAGTAGTCACAAGGTGATGTTGGATCTCAACATTCTTGTAACTTGGGTAGCAATGATGTATTGCTAGATGCCGCTCATTGCTTATGTTTCTAAAGGAGTTTAGAAACATTGCCAACATTACAAGAACCTATTGGGTCACACACAAAGAACAAGTGGATGGAGATTAGGTTCATATGATGAACCAATTGGATTAGGTTCATATGATGCACCAAAGATTGGATTCAAATTAGACTTATTGAGTTAGACTTAATTAGATTCAATTGTTGAATGAGTCTAATTTAAATTTGATTCATTGAGTCAATTTATATTAATGAATTGAGATTCATTAAATTGAAATTGACTTGAATCAAAGGTTGGATTTAACTCAACAAGGAAGACAATTGGTCAAGTTTGACTTGACCAAGTAGAAGTTGAAACATCAAGTTTGACTTGATGTATTGCCACATCATAAGGATGACTCATCCTTGCCACATCACCTCCACCTCATGAGACATGCCACCTCATGGGGGTTACACCCTCCCCTTGGCTTTAATGTGGCCGGCCACATTAATGGGGAGGTTACAAGATGTGGCCGGCCACACATTAGTGGTGGAGGTTTTGGTTGTGTGGTATTATGGTGCATTCACTTCATTCTTCTTCTTGATTGCTTCTTCCTCCTCTCCCGCTTGCTGTTGCCGTGGGGTTTTGGAAGGTGAGAAGGTGTTGAGTTTCATCCAAGAAAGATAAGAGAGTGTGAAGGACACAAGAAGAGGATACTACTAGTTGAGTATGTGAGAGTCTTCTTGTTTTTCTCTCTTTCTCCTTTTTCAAATTCTATCCGAGAGCTCTAGAAAGTGCTAGCACACTTGGGGCTCTCTTCTCCATCCTTGAGTGCTAGAGAGCACTCCTTGTTCGTGTGGATATCACTAGAGAGGTATTTACCTTGATACTTTGGAGATCCGACACGTACCTTGGACGAGCGGGAATTTTGCGAGGGCACGCTTCAAAGGTAAAAGCTCTCAACACATAGATCTAGGAGTAGATCTAAAGTTTTTGAAACTCGTACTTGTATTTCATTCGGTTTCTCCTTGCACGGATCTACGGCTTTGGGTGATTCGGGGTTTCCGCGACGCGAAAAGCGGTTTTCGCGGTCCGAAAAACCCAACATGAGGTAACATGTTGATTATGCATATGTTGTTGAGTGTACACATGCTTAGTATGTGTTATAGGAGTTACCTTATTGACTATCCATTTGTATGTTGGGTGAGTCACGTGTCTGATATGACTATTGGAGGTTTCTGTTGATTATACCTATATGATTGTGTGTACATGTGTCTGATGTATACTATTGGAGGAATCATGTTGATAGTGCCTATGTTAGTGATCTTGTGTGATTGGTGTAATTTGGAGGTATCATGTTGATTATACATATATTATAAGGTGCATATGTGTATATTGTGTACGTGTCTAGTGTTGCTACTTATTATGTGTGTTGTTTAGCAGACACCAATTGGATCTACCCATGCCTATAGATATAGGTGTTAGATGGATCATTGTACTGGAGGTATTTATGATGATTAGGAGGTTGCTTTGATGATGATCATGTCGATATTATGATTACTACATCATGTTCATCATTGCACTGCATGCTGATGACCATTTGCTCCCTTATGGTATGAGCTAGTCGACAGTCATATATATGCATGTTGATGACCACTTGCTCCCCTTTGGTATGAGCTAGTCATTAGACATGTTAGCTTCCCATTCGTTATTTGTTCTACATGACTTGCCATTTTTGTATATTTTTACTTAACTTTGAACTAGATTGCCATAAATTAAAAAGGAGGAGATGGTTGTTACTGAAAGCACTAGCTAATTAAACTTGTATTTTGATATTGGCAAAGATTCAAAGTTAAGTTGTGTTGTTGTTCTAACAAGTTGAACTGAGTGTCTAGAAAAGTCATAAGTGATCTTAGGTAAAGGAAAGTCCTAGTTGAGACTAGACAGGTGAAAAGTTCTAGTTACGGTTAGGCAGGTCGAAAGTCGAAGCTATGGTTAGGCAACGAAATCCTAGTCCGAGGGATTGGACAAAGTCTTAACAGGTCGAGGACATTGGGTGAAATCCTAGAGTTGAGGACACTAGGTGAAAGTCCTAGGGGTCATAGACACTATGCAAAAGACTGGACAGATCAGGAATCGAACGTCCAACATGAAGTCTTGATGTCTTGGACACTGAGCAAAAGTTCAGATGGTCTAGCGGATCAGTCTGATAAAAGGTAATTTCTCCTGAGAGAAGAAGATGAGGATGCATTCTTCGAAGAGGGAATAATAGGTGTTGGTCTGACATAGAATTTTAGAAAACCTTAAAGTCATGACTGGATAGTCTAGGGTCTATCAAAACTTGTGGTTTATAAAGGATCGAAAGGGAGCGATAGAGGAAGGGGGCGTGAATATCGCTCATTTAAAACTTTTCTTTTGAAGTGTTAAAACAAGAGTAGTGCAATGGAAATAAAGAACTCATTTCAATTACTTGGTTCAGAGCCTAAGTTGACTTCTACTCCAAGACCTGCGATCCTTGATCATACCGTTGGGCAATCCACTAAAACTCTTCTTTCTAAAATCTTCAAAAAGAAGTAATTCGTGCAGATGAAAAGTATAAGATAGTAACAGGCTACTATCTTATTTAAATTTAAGTACAATGCAAGCTAAATTAAAGTATACCAAAAAAGAGTATAAATGAAGGTTGTCAGCTTGTCGGAGCAATACTTTCTTGAAGATGTGTTGTAAAGTAGTAGAACAAATAGAGCCTTTGCACAGAGGTGAACAGAAAATTTCGTTACTCCTTTTTAAGAATGGTTCGGTTGACTAATAAACCCATCGGTCGATTGATCCATATCGATCAACCGAATCCTGTGCTTTCCTTCTTTGCTGAGATCCGTTCATTGCGCATTTATGAGCTTGAATGGTTCAATCGACCGATCACCTTATTCGGTCGACCGAATAGTGAACTTTCCCTGTTCAACAAAATTCACACTTAATTCATCATTAATGAGGTGATCGTTTGGTCGACTGATCCCCGAGTTCGGTCAACCAATTAACTTGGCTTCCTTCTTTACTTCAGCTTGATCTGATCTGCACTCAGCGTCATATCATCAAGTTTTGGTCGCCGATCTACTAGTTCTATCGACTGAGTAGGCTTCAATCGGACTCTGCTTTGTTCTGCTCTAGTTTGAGTTGATATGGTTTGGTCGACTGATCCCTTGGTTTGGTCGATCGATCAGCCGATTCTTGTAAAACAAAGTTAAACAGTATATATCCCTACAAAATAAATGTTAGCACAATTAAATGATACATGAGTAGTATTTGACAGTAACATTGTCTTGATCTCAACTTGGAAACCTTCTCGGTTTCTCTAGTTGGATCAGCGATCTAGGGTTTATTTATTTCCAGAACACGATCTCACTATTGCTCCTCTCTAGTTGCTTATTTCAACCTACCTGTTAAACATTGGTCCTCCAGACCTGTTTGAACTTTGCCTACTTAGTGTCTGATCCCTGATCCACTAAGGCTTTTCCTACAATACTACATTAGCCAATAGCAAAAATAGTAATACAGAACACTATGGTAAAACTAAATTTAGATTTATCGAGATCCCCTGTTCTGGTCGACTGCGCGCGATCGACCAGAAACGATCCAATCAAACTTGCTGGAGTTCACTCCTCCAAGAATTTCTGTTACCTAAGGTTACCTCTCCCTAGAATTTTCTCCATCTTGCTTCACTTACCAGAACCTAGAGTTAACTCCCTCAAGGGTTTTCTCCACCTGGCTTCACTCACCAAGACTCAACATTGGATCGTCCCACCAGGGATTCGATACCGGGTCATCCAGATCTATCAAATCCTTCTATTTAGCTTCCACGATATATTGAGATTTTCCTTGCCTAGATGCAACTAGGACTTCCCATGTATAACCGCCATTAGGACTAGTCAATCGGTTGACTTCACACCCTTGCCTACCCGCGACTAGGACTTTCCTTTGATCAAGCTCTTTTAAACATATTTATTATACATTAAAACTTTGGAGAACAATTGCACCGACAATGTCACGCCCCGAGGGTATACTTGTCCGCCAAATCAGACAGTACCCACTAGTGATAATATAGAAATATGATATTGAATCAATTCAAGACAACACAAATACCAATGCGATATAATAATAATTTCAAGTCACAAATGACAATGCGTGTATGTATGAATGAACAAGTGATCATACTAACGATCAAGCTAAGAACAACACTCAAGCATTTAATACAGAAAGAAAACAGTAAATACAAGTAGTGAAAAAATAAGCCAAACAACTTGAATAAAAATCTGAACTTGAGTGGGACTGGCAGCCAGGACCTCTGAGCGACACAACACCTCCTCTGTCTATAACCTGAAAGCCAGAGGAAAAGCAAGGGGGTAGTGAGTACAACAACTCAGTGGATAGAAGAAAATATCGCATGAATAATATATTGTTAGGGGATCAAAGGATGCAGTCTCAGGTAAATTATTTACTAACTAATGTAGGTGTCCCAACATAATCACCAGTTAACCAAAAGTATAATTAATAATATAGCACTTCACTAATGTACTCAACTAAGAATAACTAACAAATTAAGAGTATATATAGTACATCCAAACCTACACGAACAAATACATGACTGGCATATAGCAAGTATATAACAAACACTGACTATGGGAGAACACTCTACCATGGATGGTCCCATGGGTAGTCAGGGTAAATGACTAGTCATTGTCCGTAAGAGAACGCTCTACCACGGATGGTCCCGTTGGCGGACAGGGTCAATAACTAGTCATTGTCTGTGGGAAAACGCTCTACCACGGATGGTCCCGTGGGCTGACAGGGTATATACCAATGGCCACTAACAACTCTCTCTCTCTCAACAACGCATGGGAGATCGAATATACTAATGGTCGCTGACAACTCTCTCAACCATGAATGGGAGACAATAGTCGATAGGATATACCAACGATTGCTAACGACTCTCTCAACCACAAATGGGAGACAATGGCCGACCGGATATAGCAACCAAGGGCCTAGTAGGATCCTCGAAACACTATGCCATGCTATAATTCTAATAATATATAGGCATGAGCCTATAAACAAGTAAGGGTCTATTAGGATACTCGGTACCCTGTATTACGATATAATATAGGCAAAATTAGACAATCGCATCCCCAAAATGCTAGTTAACCAATCTCATCAAGAGAATACTAGTCATCTAGTATTAATATCTCAACTAATTTCATTGTATCATCAATATAATAAACAAAGGGGTCAAGATCAAGTAATCCGAGAGGTTGATCCGAAGGGCAAATCCTAGTGGAATACGGTACCCTTCTACTAGGGAGTGATTTCTATCAAGTATAGGTTAGCACCATCTCACTAATATATATATGCTCTCACAAGTATACAACTATACTACATATAATATCAATGCCCTATAAGCTCGAGCCTAAGTATGTAGCCATATTGTAATACAAATTTACAAATATAAGTTATAGGCCTAAATAACCACAAGGGTCTATTAGGATACTCAATATTTACACCAATATGAAATAACAAACAAAGGTTTAGCAAGATACTTAATATTATATTCTATAGTATGATCATCCTAACAATAGATACAAATTCAAATCATCTACCAGGAGTCTAGCAGAATATCTAATATCCTACACTAGGGTCTAGTAATATCATGCACATATATATAAACACGACCATGGATAGAACAAGACTACATAGCTATCAACAATAGGTCAATGTATAAGGACAACAATAAAGTATCAAACTCACGAGTAATATAGCATAGATTTAAGGTAATCAAGTATCTGTGACTCAATCAAAGCATGACAGTAAACAATCATGCACTATAATCAAAGCTCTCAAAAAGATAAGTAAGATATACCCACCTCTCAACGTAGAATATCCTATCCATCTTCAAGTCTGATGGTCACATCGAGCTCGAATCCTCTACATTTATAGAACACGAGACAACATTAAATACTAGAATAATTCTAGTAAAAGCATTAAGTCAATTTGTCAACCCATTATTGCATCCCTAAATTGATTCATTAATTAATTAACTAACAACCTATTTAACTCATTCTAATCCAATTACATCTGTATCAAAAACTCAGATGATCAAATAATTGACTTAATTAACCATCCATTAGTTTAATCCATCTTCTAATAGATTAATTCACCTATTAATCAATCTTATGCTTTAATTTAACTTTTAATTGATCAATAAATCTGATTATTAAACTCTAACACAGTTAAACTAATTAACTCATCCCTTACTCTCCTCATTAATTGATAGTTAGTTAAAATGGAACCCAAATTTAATTTACCTAATGTTACCTCTACATTCCAGCGGCTGCCAATGCAAATAAGGAAACATGGTGGCAATTGGCGAAGATTTGTTGTGGTAGACAAGGAAAACAACAACAACTCTTGACGAGAAATAGGGAACATCGACAGGCCAATGCTGCACGTGGTGGTTGTGCACGGTGGTGGCGCAAGTGCATGAGACAACCAGGGGATTGCTCATGGTGGCGACTCCGATAGGGATAGAAGTGGTCGGCGGTCAGGGAAGGAGACGTAGGCGATGCCCACGTCTGCCGAATACGTGGGGGAAGAAGTGCCGTCGATAGTCGGAGAGCGTGATGCTAAGGGATGACTAGTCAACCATGGTAGTCGCGGCGCTGACTTCGACTACGAGCTGGTGACATTAGCTGTGGCTGTCGGCGGTGGTTGTCGAATAGCACTGATGAAGAGGAGACGTCGTCACGGTGAGGTGGTGCCGGTGTAGCCATGCTACCCTCCCGTAACGTCTATGAACTGGGAGGAAGAGGGTTGTTATGAGGTTGGCGACGCTTGACTAGAGGTAGTGGTCAGCGTGTGACAACGATATCGGGCGATCAGTGAGGAGAAGTGGCGATAACACGAATGAGAGAACGAGAGGAAGAGGACACGCGAGAGAGAGGAGTTGGCGTGACTTTAGGGTTAGGGAGAAAAACAATATGTAATTTTAGAAAATCAATATTTCCTCACTTAAATAGGATAGCTAAATAGGATTTTCTTCTATCTACTTATCCCCATAAAATATAAAATAAATTCTTTAAAATCCAAAAACAATCTAGAAAATTCCAAAAAATATATATAAACCTATTCCTGAATAAATTATCCACTGAAATATATTCATTTTCCTTAAAATAATTTGATTATGTCAAATTTTAATTATTTACACCTTTATCTATATTTTTGGTATATTATATTCTCCCTCACTAATAAAAATTTGATCCCTAAATTTACTACTCCATCTATGATTCTAAGGTATTTTCATCTAGGAGTAGCAACTATGCAATACATCCCTATACTAGTCGATTCTAGTATCACAAAAAGTCCATAACGGTATAGGATCTCTTAGACACTACCTGATCTACAACTAAAGTAGATAATCATTGCTTTATGGGTTATGAACTCATCATGATTCTGCTACTCTCACATTGTGAGCACTCATGGCTCAGTAAGTTCCTTTCCTACTCACTAAAACCGAAAATCATAGTATAATCAAAGAATGTCTCAACATGGCATCATTTCAATTAGTCATCACATAATGTAACATACTCTTTTAAGCATATCATGCAACATGAAGAAATCATAACTAGTCATGGCATATCATAGCGTAAGCATAGCATGAAGCATAACATAATCTTATCTAATCATGGCATATCATCATAAGGAGTCATGACATATCATACACATGGACATATCATGGAACATAATATAATCATATCTAACCATGGCATATCATAAATCATCATAAGGTATATGCAATATGATTTTGGAAAACATGTATCCGAAAAACATGTGTATGTCTCATGACCTTTAAAACCATTTCTTCTTACATATATACTTGAACATAATCTCAACTTAAAGGGGATCCCGGCTATGTACCACTTACATATTGCGCGCAACCTATGTAGGTCCAAGGTAGCAAGTCTTGAACCCTACAAGGCAAACATACTAGGCCCGAGTCTTACTCCATCGACCTAGGGGCACTTAGGAGCCCATCCCTAACGAGGCCCGAGTCTTATTCCATCGACCCCGGGGCGCTTATGGAGCTCACCCTTGGTACAAGCCATATAAAGTAAAGTACATGTCATACTTATACATATCATACATCATAAAAGCATGCATCACTTAGGCACACATCATATCATAAAAGTATGCATCACTTAGGCATACATCATGTCATAAAAGTATGCATCACTTAGGTATACATCATATCATAAAAGTATGCATCACTTAGGCATACATCATGTCATAAAGGTATGCATCACTTAGGCATACATCATACCATAAAAGTATGCATCACTTAGGCATACATCATATCATAACAATATGCATCACTTAGGCATAGATCATAAAAACATGCATATCTTAAGCATAAAGCATATCATCAAGCATGCATAATTTAACCACATAGCATATCATGAAAGCATGCATATTTTAAGCACTAAACATAGCATCAAAGCATGCATAATTTAACCACATATCATAACATAAGCATGCATCACTTAGGCATACATCATACCATAAAAGTATGCATCACTTAGGCATACATCATATCATATCAATATGCATCACTTAGGCATAGATCATAAAAACATGCATATCTTAAGCATAAAGCATATCATCAAGCATGCATAATTTAACCACATAGCATATCATGAAAGCATGCATATTTTAAGCTCATATCATATCATCAAAGCATGTAAAATTTTCCCACATATCATAACATAAAACATGCATATTTTGAACTCATAACATATCGTAGAATTTCTCATCTTGTATAGTTCACAAGCATACATGTCTAAGCATAAAAGTGTATCATGTGTTCATCCAATCATAAGGAACAATGTAACATGATTAATTTGGGTACTAAGTTTCCTAATCCTTTGGGTTCTTATCATGGCCGAAACCCTCTTAGGTGCCCATTTAGGTTCTAAACACATCCAAGCATGTAGAACCTAATTCATTCACATATCATTTTCATAGGAAGTATCATAACCAAGATTTACTTGGACTCTAAGTTCTCCAAGTCCTTATACCTCATTTGGCCGAATCTTAACAAGTGTGAAACAAGGTTCTAAGGGACATAAAGCATGGAAACTTTAACCATATTTATAGCATTCATTTCAAGATATATGGTAAGCACCATTGAGTTAGTTCCTAAATTCTTTAAGCCCTTAAATTTATGTCTTGGCCGAAACTTACAAGTACTCATTTAGGTTTTCAAGAAAGCATACAAGCATGTGAACTTACTCTAACATCATGTATAAATTCATAAGTGGCCTCATACAGGTGGTCATGGCCGAAACTTCCCTTAGCATCAATTTAGGCCACTAACAACATATAGCATGTAAATTTTAGCTTTCTACATTTCATATTTCATGGAGAGTGACATGAGCATATTCAATGTAAGTTCTAGGGTTTCTAAAGTATGTATTCCCTTCTTGGCCGAGACTTAAAGGTGTCCATTTGAATCATAGTTAAATATATAAGCATGTGAACACAAACAACATGTTATCCCAATTTCATAATAAGCATCTTGAACTCATGAGGTCTAAATTTTAAGGTTTCTAGGTCTTTAAACCCTACATGGCCGAACCTCATCAAGCATGGAATTTGTTCAAATGGCATAAAAGCATAGAAAGTCATAACACATTTCATAACATGTATAAAAGTCAAGCAATATAAGCATACATTCAAGTTGTGTCTTAGGTTTCCTAGGTTTTTCCTTTCTTTATCTCATAGCATATGTTTGGCCGAAACCTTCCAAGTCTTTAAACTAGGTTTTAGATGGCCTAAACTATGGAAAACCTAACCAAGTTTTATGGCAAAAATATCAAAGAAACTATACATACAAGTTTGGTTCACAAACAAGTTAGGACCCTTGTGGTCTTAATTAACATATATCATGCAACCAATTTTCCTATACTCTAATTAAGCATGGGAGCATCAAACAACTTTCATATCTTATTGTCATGGAGGTTTTGAGCATGTTAAAAATCTGTTTAAGCTATTCTAAAGCATCCACCTTACCATGGCCGAAACATTAAAAGTGATGTTCATGAGTTTCTATCAACATACAAGCATGCAACTCTTTAAGAAACTCTATATTCTATCATATAAACATGGTAAGTTTAAATTCAAGTCTTACTAACCCTAAACCCTTCCTTGTCCGAAACTTGTGAGTGGGATACTTTTGGTTCCAAGTAACCTTCAAGTATGAAAACGATAATGGATCCTTAACCATTTATTTAGAGGATTTTGTGCAAGTTAGGTAAACAATTAAATTCCCTAGCCTTTACAAAACCTTTTTGGCCGAAACTCTAGGGTTAGATACATCCCTAATCCAACATCACATATATATAAAAATATGAGAGAAAACCTTCTTACAAAGCATAGAAAAATTATCATGAATCAAAGCTTATATTAAACATTCCTAGGATCAACAAGTCCTTTCTTTGGCCGAGTTTTCACAACTTTGTTTCTAGGTTTTAAAATCCTCATAAAATCCAAAAAAAAACACATTAAAATCCCTTGTACCACAGGTGAGGGGAAGCTTACATCCTTTTCGCTTGTGGTTCTAAAGTGTGGTGATGGAAGAAGAGGTCTCTTCTTCTTGTTCTCCTCCTTTGATTTCCCTTGGTAGCCTTCCTTGTATTCTAGGAGGAACCTTGTTTTTGGGGGCCGAAAATGGAGGAGAGGGGGCTGAGGTTCTCGGTGATGGAGAGGAGAGAATGAGAGAAATGAGAGAAAAATAAAATCTCCTCTTTACATACTCTCTTTTATGTTAAGGGGGAAGAGGTAGCAAAATTTATTTTTGCTTTCCTTCTCCCTTAGCCCCTTTTTTTTCCATTTCCTTTTTATTTTATTTATTTATTTGTTCTCATCATTCATGATGAAACAAGGAGGAATGAATCCCCTTAATTCCCCTTTTTAAGTCACGGCAAAGAAGAGAAAGAGGAAGAGAAAAGAAGGAAGGCAAGTTGCCTTTCTCTTGTTCTTTTCTTGTTTTCTTTTGGCTAGCCTTTACTCTCACCCTAATCATGAGTTTCCCTCCTTTGCTATCAATATATTATTCCTATCCCAACTGGTTATTACCCATTAATCCTATCATTTACATCATGAGAGGTTCAAGGTTCAATCCTTGACAACTTCCTATTTTATTTCTTTTTATTTCTTTTTGGTTCAACATTCTACTAATATTTTTCTAAGGCAAATTCATCATTCTCATATTTATCTTAAAAGCTTAGTGGGTGTTACAGATCTCACAAGCAATATTACCAAAATGCCCCTAAGGGGGCATAATTTCCAATATCTCCCACTTGCACATGAGAGCATTTTGTAACTGTCACAAGATCATAGCTAATATGATCTACTAAATCACCCTACTGGACTTTCATACAGGATTGGATGTCATGCAACTAGCGAGTACACCTGCAAGCAAAGTGTTGGTTGCTACTCGAAAAACCTAGAGGTTTCACTATACAAAAATTTTGTACAAAGGTCTGAACCTTTTCCTAGCTACCATGTGTTCTTTTAAATTAAATTTTGGATCGCCTGCGGAACTTAACACGTTTGATCCAAAACTTAATCTATTCGTTCTTTTAGGTTTTGACTTGGGTCTCCTGCAGAGTGTAACACGTTCGACCCAAATCACCTTAAGTTATTAATTCCATTAAATATTAATTTCTATAATCGGTTCCCAGTACTGACGTGGTGAGGCACATGGCCTTCTTGGATATGGGAGCAACCACCACCGACTAGACAAAACCTTTTATAGAAAGCTAATATTTAATTTTCTAAAATAACTTTAGGTTAACCGAAAAGAATAATCAAATCACAAGGAAAAGAAAAAACAAAAGAACACAACATCGAAATACATATTCGAAATTCTAGAATCGTAAGCCTCTTGTATTTGGTATTATTTCCATAAATAACTAGTATGATGAGGAAAAAGAAAAACTACTAGTTATACCTTCTAGAAAGACCTCTTGATCTTCTATCGTATTCCTCTTCTAACCTCGAACGTTGTGTGGGCAACGATCTTCCGAGATGAGAAACCACCAACCACCTTCTTCTCCTCCTAGCTGGGTTCGGCCACAAAGAAAGAAGCTTCACCAAGGAAGAAAATCAAAACACTAACCAAGCTCCAAGAGATGCTCGCTTCCTCTCCTTCTTCTTCTTCTTCTCCAAGTAGTATCCGGCCACCACAAGAGCTCCAATGAAAGAGAGGGGTTCGGCCACCACAAGAGGAAGAGAGGGAAAGGATGGCCGGCTACACCAAGGAACAAAAAAGGGAGAGAAAATAATAGAGGTTGTTCAATGAAGGCACCCTCACCCCTTCTTTTATATTCCTTGGTCTAGGCAAATTAGGAAATTTAATTACAATAAATTTCCTCAATTTTCTTGACATGATTTAATTGAGAAAAAAAAAATTCCCAAATTGAAATCTTATGGCCGGCCACATTAAGGAAATCAAATTGGACAAGTTTCAATCAACAATTAAAACTTCCTAATTTGTTTCCGGAAATTTTAAAAAATAAAATTTCTCTTCAAAATCTCTTCATGGTTGATAAAAAGGAAATTTCTATAATTTTAATTTTACAACATGTGAATAATTTTTAAAGAGAAAATAAAATATCTCACCAATCTACAAATAAGGAAAAAGATCTAATCTCTTTCTTTAATCTTGTGTAGATCTTTTACAAGAGAGATATTTTAATTTTAATTCTCTTTAATAAATTATATCTTCCACATAATAAAAATTAAAATTAAATTTCTTTTTTAATTTAATTTGGCCGGCCCCCACTAGCTTGGGTTCAAGCTAGGGCCGACCACTTAATCTTATACCTAGGCCGGCCCTAGCTTGAATCCCAAGCTCTATTGGGTAGGTATAGAAGGTGGGTATAGGTGGGTATAGAACTCTATAAATAAGAGGCTATGATAGGGACCGAGAGGAGGAATTGGCTTTGGTCTCCGATTAAGCATCCCGTGTTCGCCCGAACACATAACTTAATTTTATCAATAATAATTCATTCCACTAGAGAACTATTATTGAACTACCGCACCAATCCCAAATTACATTTTTGGGCTTCTTCTTATTATGAGTGTGTTAGTCTCCCTGTGTTTAAGATATCGAATGTCCACTAATTAAGTGAGTTACTGATAACTCATTTAATTAATATCTTAGTCCAAGAGTAGTACCACTCAACCTTATCGTCATGTCGGACTAAGTCCACGTGCAGGGTTTAACATGACAATCCTTATGAGCTCCTCTTGGGGACATTATCAACCTAGTATCTCTAGGACACAGTTTCCTTCTATAATTAACAACACACACTATAAGTGATACCATTTCCCAACTTATCGGGCTTATTGATTCATCGAACTAAATCTCACCCATTGATAAATTAAAGAAATAAATATCAAATATATGTGCTTGTTATTATATCAGGATTAAGAGCACACACTTCCATAATAACTGAGGTCTTTGTTTCTTTATAAAATCAGTATAAAAGAAACGACCTCAAATGGTCCTTCTCAATACATTCTAAGTGTACTAGTGTAATTATACAGTCAAGATAAACTGATACCTAATTACACTACGACCTTCTAATGGTTTGTTCCTTTCCATTTTGGTCGTGAGCTACTGTTTATAATTTATAAGGTACTGATAACATCATCTCCTGCATGTGACACCACATACTATGTTATCTACAGTATAAATTAATTGAACAACTACAACTAAATGTAGATAAATTGACCAAATGTGATTCTTTATTTAACATAAATGTTTACAAAAGCTTAAGCTTTCAGTATACACTCCAACAATCTCCCACTTATACTAATGACTAAGCTGTCATATCTTCTACCATACATCTGATTCCCATTCCCTCCACATGCCGATCAAAAGCTTTCACCGGAAGGGCCTTAGTGAAAGGATCTGCCAGGTTATCCGCTGATGCAATCTTGGCGATGACAACTTCTCCTCGCTTCACGATATCTCGTATCAGGTGGTACTTGCGCTCTATATGTTTACTTGCCATATGAGCTCGTGGTTCCTTCGAGTTTGCAACTACACCGCTATTATCACAATAAATTGTGATAATTTTGGGCAAACCAGGAATTACATCTAAGTCCATTAGAAAATTCCTGAGCCATACGCTTCTTAGCGCTCTCGTGTTATTCACTCATGGTTGAGTCCGACACATTTCCGCTAACACCTCCTCCATGAAATGGCTCCACCTCCTAAAGTAAACACATAGCCTGATGTAGACTTACTATTGTCCCTATCCGATTGGAAATCAATCCGTGTAACCCACAGGGAGCAAATCGTCTGCTTGGTAAATTAGCATATAATCTCTAGTCCTTCTCGTGTACTTTAATATATGCTTTACCGTAGTCCAATGTCCTTGTCCAGGTTACTCTCGATATCTCCACGACCATGCCCACTCAAAAAACAAATATCGGTCTCGCATAGCATCATAGCATAAGGCTTCCCTGTACCAAGCATAAGGAACTGCTTTCATGTCTTCTATCTCCTTTGATGTTTTGGAGACATCTCTTTAGATAGAGCTATTCCATGCCTAAAGGTAAGAAACCTTTCTTGAATCCTGCATACTAAAACGAGCAAGGATTGTATCTATATATGAAGCACAACATTCTTTTCTTGCATCCCTTATCACTTGATCCCAAGAATGTGTGCACACTCTCCTAAGTCCTTCATATCAAATTGTTTGGACAATCATACCCTTACGTCCCGATAATACCTTGACATTGTTGCCAATTAACAAAATATCATCTACGATAGTACAAGAAATACCACCACGTTTCATTACATTCTTTTATACATAAGACTCATCCGGACACTGAATAAATCCATACGATCGGATTACTTCATTAAACCGGATGTTCCAAGACGAAGCTTAGCTTGCTTCCATAAATGGACCGATTGAGCTTGCACATAGATGCTCTTTGCCTTTTCAATGAACCCTTCCGTTGCTTCATATGGATATTCTCTTCAAGACTTCCATTAAAATTTTGACATCCATTTGCCAAATCTCATAATCCATATGAGCAAAGATGGATAAGAGTATCCGGATAGACTTAAGCATGGCTACGGTGAAAAGTTTCCTCATAATCGATTCCCTCTTTCCGAGTGTACCCTTTCGCAACAAGCCTAGCTTTGAAGGTTTCTACCTTCCGTCTGTCCCTCTTTCCTTTTGTAGATCCACTTGCATCCAACGGCTTTTACACCATCGTGTGGTTCTACAAGCTCCCACCTTATTAGAGTACATTGACTCTATTTGAATTCATTGCCTTTTGCCAAGATCATCTATATCTTGGAGTGCTTCGACATATGTTCATGGATCGTGTTCATGTTTACCGGATCAAGTCCAAGACTCTCCCAAAAATGAATCTTTCAGTGCCTTACACAACCTCCCACTACCGAGGCACCTTTCCTGTTGTGTATCATGTGTGACACGTGTTGTAGTCTCTTGTGGTACTTCATCTTGTACTGTTGGTACTGAAGTAGACGTGTCCTCTCTAAGTTCTTCTAAAACAACTTTGCTACTGGGCTTGTGATCCATTATATAAGATTGGTGCTAACAATGACCTTCTGGTCTTTAGGACTATAAAATTTCGTTCCTTTGGGATATCCTACAAACACGCGAACTTCTGTACGGGATTCTAACTTATCAGCATCTGGTTTTAGCACATGTGCTGGACTAGCCCAATAGACTGGGTTTTCGCCCATTCCACAATTCTATGGGAGTAGAAGAAATTAAGTTAGAACGTATACTGCTGTTTCCAGAGCATATCCCCAAAACAAATTTGGTAATTCTCAATAACTCATCATCGATCTAACCATCTCCATAAGAGTCCTATTCCGCTCTCGCCACACCATTCGGTTGTGCGTGTACCAAAAGCACAGCTGGGATTGAATCCGGCTCGATAAGTAATTCCTTAACTCTCCTAAGAGGTATTCGCCACCACGATCCGACCGTAGTGTCTTGATACTTTTACATAGTCGTTTCTCCACATCACCCTGTATTCTTTGAACTTATCAAAGCACTCGGACTTGCGGCACATTAGGTAAATGTATCCGTATCTTGAATAATCGTCTATAAAAGAGATAAAATATTCAAAACCACCTCTTGCCCATACTATATCCACATATCATGAACCAATTCTAACACTTCTATACCTTGGCCTTGATCTCTTGGTCTCTCATTTTACCTTCTAAGCAAGATTCACAAGTTGGAAAATTTTCCAACTCGAATGAACTCAAAGTCCATCCTATAAGCCTCGAATCCTACTTAAGTTAATATGACCAACCCTTAGATGCCAAAGATATGCTTGGTTCATTTCGAAGGTTCTTTTCTCTTATTAGAGTTAGAAGATGAGTTATAAATTTCTATGTTTGCTTTGTGAAAGAAATTGGATTTAAAGTATACAAATTGCCAAATGCACCGGAACGGATAATCACTTTATTTCTTTTAATAACTACATTGTTACTGAAAGAAACCGAATATCCATCTAAAAATACCTTAGAAACTGAAATTAAATTCTTTCTAAAACTGGGTACATAAAGACAATTTCTTAAACCAAATTCCTATTTCTACTAAAAGATAAGTAGACGCCTCCCAACCTAATGCCACCTTAGTAGCATCATTGCTGTAAATTTCTCCTTGAGTCGTATGGTGTTTCTGTCGAACCCCGCAAGAAGGAATTGCGAGACATGATCGATGGTCTCCGATATCTACACACTGGCGGTAGATAACACCGCTAAACATGTTTCAACAACTAGAGCATGAGATATACCTTTGTTTTGGTTCTGCAGGAGACATATCCGCAATGTTCATATTGCATTACCTTGGCTTCTTCACTCCACTTTAAATCCTGATGAGACTTATTCACTTTCTTTGAACTAGCTTGCTTCTTCTTTTCCTCTTTTAGAAGTAGAACCATTTTCGAGATAGTGAATTTGAGCACTGTGGAAAAATAATCTGTCGCTTACGATAGTTCCAATGAATATACCCTTTTGTTCATATTGTAATTCATGCGGAATTGCTCAAAACTTCTAGGTAGTGTTTGGAGGATCATATCGATCCGGTTTCCCCATCAATTTCTCCTCCAAGGATCCGTATCTCGTTCGGATAAGTCATCATCTTTAGGATATGATCCTCACAGGAGTACCCTCTTGCATGGTGGTTGCCATTATCTTTCTCATGCCCGACTCTGATGACCAAAGAGTTCCTTGAGATTGTTCATAATATCATCAAATTCTGATCCGATGTTGCAATACATTTGACATTAGCCAAAATGTAACACCGCCCATCTCATCGCGCTTTACCCATTTCCTATGATATTCAATCTCCTCGGTAGATTCACGATGGGTGCTTCAAGGCACTCGCTCAAGACATTTATAGCTTTCTAAAGAAGAACAATGTCTAGGTTTTTTCCAATCTATGTAATTAGGTCCGTCTATTTTGTTGAAGTATGATGGACAGTGGGTTGAAAGTCATCCTAAGAATCACAAAATAACTTTTGGTCAGAACTCTAAATTTAGAATAATATTGATTCTCAAACAATACTATTTTAAATTAACCAACACCTCAAAACACCGTGAATTTTAGTGTGGACGTATACAAATTCAACATTTGTAAAGGAGGAGTTTATCCCATTAATTTTATTATCTTGTCAACCTAACTTTTGACAAATAAAATTAATAGTTGGTGTCTTTGGTCACACAAAATAGTGACTCCGATGGGAGGATACTATTAGATGTGTCTAAGTGTATACCATTACTTGACACTAAGTCCATTAATAAGATTATGCCCCTTCCGGGGAAGATCACACGCCTTAATTAACTTCCTATAGTCATCCAAAATGGAAGTCTGTCTTCTGTGATCCACAAACAAGCTCAACCCATATGGAGGAAGGCAGAGCCACATTTAAGCTTATTTGCATCACTTACAAACCAGTAATGGAGACCATGAGATTTATTTAAAAATCCCTCTTCCACTTAGTTATTTATAAATGAGGAATTTTAACTATGCTAGCCTACTAAGCATGTAAAATAACACATACACACAACACAATATAAAAGCAATAAATAGAAAATCTAATTTTCAACTATTATGACTTTTATCTCTAGTTGTCCTCCGTGTGTTGTCATCCCAAGCTGCTGCCATATTTGGCCACCGCCACCGGGTCTAGTCGCATCCATCTTGCTCCTAGTTCCGCTGCGCCTCGGTCCTTAGAAGGTTCCACGCTTTGCAAGATTCGATCCATGACATAAATAGAATTTTACATTTTGATCCTATATTCCATAAAAGGAATGTACATGTATCTAGATCAAAATAAAATCCTAATAAAACTAAATACTGCTCCTCTATTTTAATACAATCATGCACACACATATAAATGCCTTTGACATGTCCAAGGGTCCAATCACAACATAATAACTAAAAGCCATAATAGTTGGATCCTCATCCACAAAGTTAGCACATCCTACTACCTAAATTATGTATGACATGTGCATAATTAAACTAATACCAAATACACAGAGGCAAAACCCTAGCTCGATACCAATTGTTGGTTGCTACTGGAAAACCGTACATTGTACAAAAATTTTGTACAAAGGTCCGAACCTTTCCTAGCTACCATGTGTTCTTTAAAATTAAATTTGGATCGCTTGAACTTAACACGTTTGATCCAAAACTTAATCTATTCGTTCTTTTAGGTTTTGACTTGGGTCTCTGCGGAGCTTAACACGTTCGACCCAAATCACCTTAAGTTATTAATTCCATTAAATATTAATTTCCATAATCGGTTCCCAGTACTGACGAGGCCTTCTTGGATATGGGAGTAACCACCACCGACAAGACAAAACCTTTAATAGCTATTATTTAATTTTCCTAAAATAACTTTAGGTTAAAAAAGAACAATCAAATCACAAGGAAAAGAAAACAAAAAGAACACAACATCGAAAAACATATTCGAAATTCTAGAATCGTAAGCCTCTTGTATTTGGTATTATTTCCATAAATAACTAGTATGATGCGAAAGAAAACTACTAGTTATACCTTCTAGAAAGACCTCTTGTTCTTCTATCGTATTCCTCTTCTAACCTCGACGTTGTGTGGGCAACGATCTTCCGAGATGAGAAACCACCAACCACCTTCTTCTCCTAGCTAGGTTCGGCCACAAGAAAGAAGCTTCACCAAGGAAGAAAATCAAAACACTAACCAAGCTCCAAGAGATGCTCTCTTTCTCTCCTTCTTCTCCAAGTAGTATCCGCCACCACAAGAACTCCAATGAAAGAGAGGGGTTCGGCCACCACAAGAGGAAGAGAGGAAAGGATGGCGGCCACACCAAGGAACAAAGAGGGAGAGAAAATAATAGAGGTTGTTCAATGAAGGCACCCTCACCCTTCTTTTTATTTCCTTGGTCTAAGCAAATTAGGAAATTTAATTACAATAAAATTTCCTCAATTTCTTGACATGATTTAATTGAGAAAATAAAAATAAAATTTCCCAAATTGAAATATTATGGCCGACCACATTAATGAAATCGGACAAGTTTCAATCAACAATTAAAACTTCCTAATTTGTTTCCGGAAATTTTAAAAAAAATTTCTCTTCAAAATCTCTTCATGGTTGATAAAAGAATTTCTATAATTTTAATTTTACAACATGTGAATAATTTTAAAAGAAAATAAAATATCTCACCAATCTACAAATAAGGAAAGATCTAATCTCTTTCTTTAATCTTTTATATCTTTTACAAGAGATATTTTAATTTTAATTCTTTTAATAAATTATATCTTCCACATAATAAAATTAAAATTAAATTTCTTTTTAATTTAATTTGGCCCCACTAGCTTGGGTTCAGCTAGGCCGACCACCCATCCTATACCTAGGCCCCTAGCTTGATTCCAAGCTAGCTGCCTAGTAGGTATGTATGGTGGGTATAGGTGGGTATAGAACTCTATAAATAAGAGACTACGATAGGGACCGAGAGGAGGAATGGTTTTGGTCTCCCGATAAAATTAAGCATCCCGTTCGCCTGAACACAAACTTAATTTTATCAATAATAATTCATTCCACTAGAGAACTATTATTGAACTACCGCACCAATCTCAAATTACATTTTGGGCTCCTTCTTATTATGGTGTGTTAGTCTCCTGTGTTTAAGATATCGAATGTCCACTAATTAAGTGAGTTCTCGACAACTCATTTAATTAATATCTTAGTCCAAGAGTAGTACCACTCAACCTTATCGTCATGTCGGACTAAGTCCACCGCGAGGTTTAACATGACAATCCTATGAGCTCCTTTGGGACATTATCAACCTAGTATCTCTAGGACACGCCTTCTATAATCAACAACACACACTATAAGTGATACCATTTCCCAACTTATCGGGCTTATTGATTCATCGAACTAAATCTCACCCATTGATAAATTAAAGAAATAAATATTAAATATATGTGCTTGTTATTATATCAGGATTAAGAGCACACACTTCCATAATAACCGAGGTCTTTGTTTCTTTATAAAATCAGTATAAAAGAAACGACCTCAAATGGTCCTACTCAATACACTCTAAGTGTACTAGTGTAATTATACAGTCAAGATAAACTGATACCTAATTACACTACGACCTTCTAATTGTTTGTTCCTTTCCATTTTGGTCGTGAGCTACTGTTTATAATTTATAAGGTACTGATAACATCATCTCCTGCATGTGACACCACATACTATGTTATCTACAGTATAAATTAATTGAACAACTACAACTAAATGTAGATAAATTGACCAAATGTGATTCTTTATTTAACATAAATGTTTACAAAAGCTTAGGCTTTCAGTATACACTCCAACACAAAGACCTCTCGATACACCTGTTAGGATGATCATGAGGTCACCAATAGTACTAAAAGATCTCGTTGTACCCCAGATCCAATGCATTTACATCCATCGAGTCACCTTCCTTATCGAAAGTGATCCCCTATAAATTTTCTCGATTGTGTATTCACTATTATGCTCAAATCCCAACTTGGATTAACATAACAGACCGGTCAGTGAATACTACTTAATGATGTAATGTCGATTGGCCTTCCTTTTCCCAAACATGAATCTATTAGTCTTAATTCAACTGCTTTCTTAGACCTGCCCCACAGACCTTAATTTATATTCTGGGCCATAGGTAAACAGACTAAAGTAGCAACACTGATCCAAGACTTCAAGAATCAGCCAAAAGTAATAAGGGCACCAGAGATCCCGCCTAATGGATCTCGGATCTCACACAGTGGAATATAGGGATTAACAATTTAATCGTTTCAAATAAAGTGACTCCCACTATCTTTAGTCATTTTATCACACGTGGTATGAACCACGAGCCATAGTGTTATACCCCCATCTCTCAATAGGGCATATGTGAGATTTATCTAACACTGTGCAGGTTTGGGACTCAGTCTACACGTAAAACTTTACCCAGAGATCTCAGGAAGATTACCTTAGAAACGATATCACTGATCGCAGGTGACATCTAAGATCTCATACCTAGCTACTTACAGGCAACATGAATGTGACTTATCTTGAACATTTTGCATATATCCATGTCGGTCATTTTGCATATGACCTCATCTTGAACACATATAAAGGTGACTTATGTTCTAGCAGGGCTACTCTCAAAACCTCTTATAGCTAGAAACTGTCTCATCCCTGCTCACTCATAGCTAGAGATGGTCACTCATGTGAGAGAGATAACCTGGCCTGCCTCACATATCTTTTCACCACATCATAAAATATATGATAAGAAATGCATTAATTGAAATATAATAACTCATGTGTGACTGAATAAGCATCAACATCATCAATCTAGTACAAGATGAGAAATGTCAATACATACGCAAACCCAATGGCTCTCTGTGTCTTAAAAATGAGTCTCTAGCAATGGGTTCGGTAAAGGGATCAACTACCATGTTGTGTGTAGAAATGTACTTGATAGTCACTTCACCCTTCTCGATGATGTCTCTCACAAAGTTATATCTAGTGTCTATGTGTTTGGTCCTACTATGATACTTAGGGTCTCGAGTGTATGTGATAGCATCCTTATTATCACAATAAATAATCTCTGGCCTCCCACTATTTACCACAATCCCTAAGTCATCCAATAGCCTTCGGAGCTAAACACTCTCCTGAACTGCAATTGAGCAAGCCACAAACTCAGCCTCCATTCTAGATAAGGCTACACAGGTTTGCTTCCTACTGCTCCATGAAATAGTACCACCATTGAGCAAGAGAGCAAAACCTGATGTCGATTTATGCTTATCTAGATCGCCACCCCAGTCAGCGTCTAAATATCCCACAAGGTGCAAATCATCTCCCCCATAACACAAGGAGAGGCTTGCAGTTCCCTTAAGATATCTAAAAATCCTTTTTACTGCTCTCTAGTGACCCTTGTTGGAGCAATCCCAATGGTCCGCGGGACCATGTGTTTTGGTGTTTGGGCAAAGGGTTTAAGTTAGGTTCACCCTTGTTATTTGATATGTGTATGTGAGTGTGCAGGTATGCAGGATACACATGTGACTTAGGTTGATGGCTTCGGGTCTGGTGAAGGATGGAGCATCCGAGGGACCGTGGACAAGGCAGCGAGGACAAGGGCCGAGGGAAGCGATTTCGAGGCATGGCGAAGGATGGCATTGGGGACGAGCCGAGGGCTTGAATGCATTCGAGGGACGAGAGCCAAAGGAAGTAAGCTTGAAGGCAAGATGTCAAGGCTGCAAAGAAGCATCAAGTGAGTCATATAAGGGTTGGAGAGTGAGATTAAAACCTAGTTTTTTCTGGAAATTTGTATCCGAGTAGCTTTTAAGACTTTATGAGAAGATCGTAGAGAAGATCAATGTGCATGCATGGTACACGCATGTTTTAGCGTCGAATGATCGTGAGTTGTGACAGCGCGTCGCCGTCGTGCGAGGTAATCGGCGTTGAAATCTCTCTGTTCGTAGTGTGAAATCGACGTCGCTGAGATGTAATCGTCCAAGAGGCGCCGAATATTTATTAGCTGTGGTATGGGTAGTTTTCCAACCGTGGCTATATAACCAAGCCTTGGGAGCTTGGTTGAGGTTGACGTAAAGAGGTGGTTAACCCCATTAGTAGTCTACTTGTGCCTAGCTTAAAGAGTCCTTGGTGAGAGTTGTGGTGAGGTTTCTCCACCCACAAGGAGCTACGTGAGCTAGCCGGAGGTCTTCGGGAGTAATCCACCGGCGGATAGGGATCGCCCATTGGACATGTTGGAGTAGGAGCTTTATCTCAAACCACGTAAATGATCGTGTAGCTTGGTTTGCATTCTTTCCTTTAGTATTTAGCTTTCTACTTGCTTTGTTTTCATTTCCGCTTGTGCACCAACGTTGTAGAAAGGAGTGGTTGCGCCTCATCATCCAACCCTTCTGCGGTTGCCGTCCGATCCCCAACAAGTGGTATCAGAGCGAAGGTCGCACTTCACCGGACTAATCGCCGAGAAGAGCAAATACATGAAGATGACCGGCTTGATTGAACCTCCAAAGTTTGAAGGAGGAAGCCTTGGGGACATCACCTATTGGATGATGAAGATGGAGATCTTCTTCAACACGGATTGGGATATCATGATGGTGATCAAGAAACCGTTCGAAGTCCCGAAAGATAAGAAAGGGAAGAAGCTCCGACCACAACATTGGACGGAGGAGCAAACCTCACGATCGAAGGCAAACTCAAAGGTAATAGCAATTTTAATTGATTTATTGCCTCCTAATGTGATAAGTGGTGTAGGTGAATATAAGAACGCCCACGATTTGTGGAGCAAAGTGAAGATGGTTCTACGGGAAGAACCTAAACCTACACAAGAAGAAGAAGAACCCAAGGAGATGGGTTTAATTGCTCAAGTTGAGGAGGAGCAAACGGAAGTTGAGCCATGCTCAACATCCGAGGAGGAGAAGGAAGATGAGGTATCATCTACATCCTCAAGAATTAAAGAAGATTCCAAGACAAGTGAAGAGGATGAAGAAGAAGTCTTGGAAGTAGTCAACCTAGCAAGCACCTCCACCGAAGCAAAGTCAAAGGACCATATTGTATGCTTCGGGTGTAATGAGAAGGGACACTACAAGAGTAGGTTTCCATTGGGTAATAAAAAGGTAGCTCCTAAACTCAATTCAATTCATTTTGAATCTAATTTGAGTTGTAGGAAGAAGAAGGAGAAAAAGTACATAGTGTGCTTCACGTGTGGTGAGCGGGGTCATTACCACACCAAATGCCCAAAGAAGAAAGAGATCAAAAAGTTGGCACATTTGAAAAAGGAGGAGAAGAAGTGGAGGAAGAATGGAGGCTCATGTCAAGGGGGAGCTCCAAATGTAAAGGGTAAGGTAAACCCAAATTTAAATTTGAAATCAAATTTAAATTCCTCCATGCATGATAGGAATAATTGTTATTATTTACCCATGCAAAATTTTGGATTTAGATATCATGATAGGAATAGGGTTAATGTAGATCAAAACCCTAGGAAATCTATGCATGAAAAATCTAGAAACAATAGACCTAAGGAGACCCAAGACATTAATCCCAAGAAAGGGAGACACATGCCTAGGAAGGGTAGGTCTAGGAATGTCTAATGTGGACAAATTAACTCTAGGGTTAGAAACCTAGAGAAGGTTGGGAAAGCTTGATAAGTTGATTACTTAAGTAATGTTGGATCTAAGGAATTAAGGATGATGTTGGGTAGCCAAAGACCCAACAATGATAGATCGGGCTTGGGATACCGATCTAGTCCCTCCAAGGCCAGTGAGAGTTCATATGCTAGGATGACAAATGATCATGGAAAGGGAGAGTCCTCCAAAGCTAAGGGAAAGTCTTATGCTAGGGTTGCATATGACTATAGCAAGGAGAAGTCAATAAATGGCAAGGGAAAGCCATTTAATGGTAAGAAGAAATTAACCAAGGATAAGGTGTCCAAAGTTAAGAAAGTTACGTTTGTAGGCCAAGTGTGTGAGGGGTGGATGGGCTAGCCAGTGGATGAGTCACCTAGGGAGTGGCTAAGGCTAAGAGCTCTAGGGGGCTCTAAGAGACAATTGGGACCCATGGCCAATGGATCTCAGGTGGGTTTTACTTGGGAGTTTAGGTTGGGTCATGGATTGTGTCAAGTGGTTTGGAGACAGACTTGAGTCTCAAACCTAGGGATTTGCATAATTGGATTGTGTTTCATACAAGAAATATGACATTGGGGTATATAGCATGATAATTAGTTTTGGATGTATAGATTCCATATAAATCAATGCTAGGGATGCATTGTGGGTGATGGGCAAATACATCAAGAGGAAGCCAAAACTAGGACTTTAGGTCAAGGTTAAATTGAACCATTTAGCTAGTTTTGAGTTTTGTGTCAATCTTGTGTATACATTTTTGAATGTATTTTCCAAAAGACATAGGTAAAACAGACCTCCATAAAATTTGGGAAGGTGGCATGGAATGTGGTATGCTTGAAAAAAGGTTGAATTAATGGCAGTGCTACCGTCGCTAGTTTTAGCTTTTACCGTTGCCCGAATCGGCTGATCCGATCATTAGCACCATCGACCGTCGGCCGCTGGCCAAAGTGAGCCGACTCGAATCGGTTGATCGGTCGGATGCGACCAAAAATTGGAATCTCAAGACCAGTTAACTCATACAGTGTATGAAATAAATGGGGATAAACACACGAGTTTAGGGTCAATTGCAATGAAGTTTTCAACAATTGGGATATTGTTGGAGGAATTTTGGATGTTAGGCAAAGGAGAAGTAAGGTTTAGTGGGACGATAGCCTGGGGATAGGTTCTTAAAAAGAAAAAATCCTAGCTCATGGAGAGCGAGTAGGGGGAGCCTTGGGATAGGTTCAAATGCATGATGTATTATTACGGTGCCAAGTGTGTAACCTCGAGTGAGTGTAACCTGGCAACTTAAGTCCATTCGCAATAAGTCCAAGTGGTAGCCTTGGCAACGTAAGTCCATTCGGTTTGTAAGTCCAAGTGTGTACTTGGCAACGTAAGTCCATTTGTTTTAGCATGTTTATTTGCTATATGTTTTCCCTAACTTAATGCGAACAAAAAGGGGAGATTGTTGAGCAATCCCAATGGTGAGACCATATGTTTTGGTGTTTGGGCAAATTAAGGGTTCACCTTGTTATTTGATATATGGTGAGTGTGCGTCAGATAGATGTGACTCAGTTGATGGCTTCGGTCCGGTGAAGGATGGAGCATCCGAGACCGTGGACAAAGCAAGCCGAGACAGGGCCGAGGCGATTTCAGGCATACGCGAAAGATGGCATTGGGACGAGGAGGCGATGCATCCGAGGACATCGAGCCGAGATGAAGGCAAGATGTAGTCGACAAGTGAGTGGGTGAGGGTGAGTGGCACGTAGATTATACCGGAGTAAAAATTTAGTTTAGTCAATTTTATCTTGTGAGAGCCATTGACCATCGCTTGCAATGGTCGATCGCCGAGATGCATCTGGAGCAGTTGCGAGAACTCTGCTATTTGCTCGGTAAGTGCTTGAAATCGCGCAAACGGTACTACTTGAGGAGGATGGCCGTTGGGACCAGTTTTCAAAGTTATATAACCAAGCCTTGGGAGCTTGGTTGAGGTTGACTAAAATAGAGGTGGTTAACCCTATTAGTAGTCTACTTGTGCCCTAGCTTGTAAAGAGTCCTGGTGAGAGTGAGAGGTTTCTCCACCCACTAGTGAGCTAGCCGAGGTCTTCGGGTAGTAATCCACACGGAGATAGGGATCGACCACACGACACGGAGTAGGAGCTTTATCTCCAAACCACGTAAATGATCGTGTAGCTTGGTTTGCATTCTTTCCTTTAGTATTTAGCTTTCTACTTGCTTTGTTTGCATTTCCGCTTGCGCACTAACGTTGTAGAAAGAAGCGAGTATTTGGGGGCGCCGTCTATCCAACCCCCCTTCAAGCCGGCCGTCCGATCCCCAACAACCCTTTCCAGGATTCTTTTAATATCTACTTACCAGACTAACTGCGTAACATATGTCTAGTCATGTACACAACATTGCATACATTAGACTTGCTACTGCACTGGAATAAGGGACTTTGCTCATTTCCCTTGCTTCTTCCTGAGTTTTAGGGCACATATCAAGACTCAAACCATCACCCTTGACTATAGGCGGAGTATCTATGGGATTGCTATCACTCATCCTAAAATACTCAAGGATTTTCTTAATATAGGTCTCTTGTGAAAGAGCCAACATTCTTCTTGAGCGATCCCTCTAGATCTTTACTCTAAGGATAAACTCTACTTCACCCATGTCTTTCATGTCGAAGCTAGATTACAACCATGTTTTAATGGTTATAAGATATTCTATGTTGTTCCCAGCCAATATTATATCATCCACATACAACGACAATATTACAAAGGAATCATCAGAACGTATCAGATAGACACAATGATCATCCTTGATTATTGCAAAATCATAAGATATCACCTCCTCGTGAAGTCTCAAGTACCACTGCATGGATGATTGTTTTAAGCCGTATATCGACTTCTGTAGTCGACATACCTTATATTCTTGACCTACTAAATCAAACCAAGAAGGTTGCTCCATGTAGATCTCTTCATCTAAACTTCCATTAAGGAAGGTAGTTCTTACATCCATCTGATGTAACTCTAAATCCATGTTCGTAACAATCACCAAGAGTAGACAGATCGATGTAATTTGACTATTGGAGAAAAAGTCTCTCCGTAGTCAATGCCCTTGGTCTGTGTGTAACCCTTAGCTACCAGATGACCCTTGTACCTCTTTATCGATCCTTCGGTCTTTCTTTTGATTTTGAGAACCCACTTGTTCCCAATGACCTTTCTATCCTCAGGTAAGTCAATTAGATCCCAGACCCCGTTGACTCTCATAGAATCCATCTCCTCTTACATGGCTTTATACCATTGTCCCTTTGCTGGACCATCGAGAGCCTCTTGAAATGAGCTGGGATCCTCATCATCCTCGGGAATTACAATGGACCCACTAGGACCAAGATTTGTAACAAGCTCTTGGGTCCCTCCGCTAGGCTCATCTATCTCATAGAAGGTGCAATCCTGATCGATTTCACCTCTCATAGGGAAATCATTTTCGAGGAAGGTAGCATCATGAGACTCAATCTCGGTTATTGTGTTGTCCATATGTTCACCCAAGAACGCATACCCCTTGGACTGTTCCGAGTATCTTGTAATTATACACTACTTTCCTCGTGGGCCTAACTTGCCGTGTGGATGTGAGGAATTACCAACATATTCGGCACAACCCCATGGTCTCAAGTGGCTAAGATCAGGCTGTCTCCCTGTCCAAAGTGTTGGTTGGTCCTAGGAAGATCGTACCGGTTCCCATGAACAAAAATTTTGTACAAGTCCTGAACATTTCCTAACAACCTATTGTGTTCTTTAAAAATTAAATTCGGGATCACAAACGGAACTTAACATTATCGATTCTAAATTTAACTTATATGTTTTTAGAGGTTTAGACTTGGATCGCAAACGATACTTAACATTATAGATCCAAATCTACCTATGTTATAAATTCAATTAAATATTTATTTCGAAAATCGACTCCCAGGTTAAACATGGTGAGACACTAAGCCTTCTTGGGTATCGGAACATCCACCACTGCCTCGACAAAGCCTCTTAACGAAATTCAATATTTAATTTCCTTATATAACTCTAGGTTTAACCAAAAGGAGCAATCGAATCATAAGATCGAAAACAAAGAAACACAAATTCGAAACAAATCCGAAAATCTAGAATCTCTAACCTCTTGTGTTTAGAATTCATACAAAGAAAAACTAGTATGATGTGGAAAATAATTACTAGTTATTGATAGATCATTTGAAGCGATAGAGGGGGGTGAATATCGCGCTTTTTAAAACTAATCTTTTCGTATTTTGAAACCAAAGTCGTGTAGTGGAAATAAGAAAAAGAGACAATGTATTTACTTCGTTCGGAGTCTAGCTCGATCACATGACACTGGATGGGTAAGATACTTAGATTCTTCTTTCAGTCCCTGAAAGAAGTGAATCGTAAAATGGAGCAAGATAACCTACTATCTTGCTTGAATGAAATTACAATGCAAGCTAAAATTAAATATACCGAGTAATTGAAAGACGGCTCGGTGGGCACCCTTCTGCATGCTGCAGTTGCTCGCACGTAGTGTAGGCATAGTAGCACGGTAGTTAAGAAAAGTGTTATTGTGCCTTTATGGCCTTTATCTGAATATGAATTTATAGGTTCGAGGTTTCGGCCGATCCACTATCCCACTATTCGTCGATCGAACCCCCTCCCTTCAAGTTCGGTTCGTGGGCTCGATCTTTGTTTACATCGTCTTTAATAATTTCAACCCATTTTCGTCGATCGAACTCCTTGTTCATCAAAATCGTCCGGATCTTGATTTAATGCGCCTTTAATGTTGATTGAATCGGCCGACCGTTCTATCTCGATCGATCCTCCTTTCCTCTCCTTATCGGTTCGCTTTTCTTTGGCAAAATTGGTTTCTTGTACCACCGGTCCAGTGCTGACCGATCTCGTGCTCCGAGCTTCCGATTATCTCAATCGATCGCCGACCGTGATTTATGTGTCTATCCCCCGATCCTCTGCTCGTTTGTCGACGATCCAACTTATCAAAGACAATAGTTAAAAAATAACCCACATACATGTTAGACCAAAATAACCCTCGATATTAGCACAATAGTATAATAATGAGAAATAAAAAAGAGAACTTCTTGATCTCAACTGAAACCTTCCCGTGCTTGGATCAGCGCTGGATGTTTCTCGGAACCCGACCTCACCGCCGCCTTCCTCCGGTTTGTTTACCTCAACCTCGCCAAACTTTGATCCTCCGATCTAGTTTGACTTTTCACTTAGCCTTAATCGGCTCCCGGGACTTTTCCATCGATCTTCTGGTCCTCCACCTCTCGATCACTCGCCAAGCTTCGATCCCTCGACCCACTTGAACTTGCACCGGTTCCACGATCGCTAAGATTTCTGCCCGCCTAGCAGCTACTTTCGATGAGTAAACATCCTGCACACTCAGTCAACTTGTTAGATCATAACAAGACTTAACATGAACCTTTGACAACATCAAAACTCAAGTTTGATTCTGGTGCAACTTGCACCAACAATCTCCCCCTTTTTGATGTTTGACAACCAAGGTTCAAAGTTAAGTTAAAAATAAGCAACAAGTAAATAAACAAACAGTTTAACTTTTAAGTTTTCCCTTCGAGTTAACTAACTCCCCCTGAATTCACTATCTCTTCCCCTTTGACACACATCAAAAATAGGGGTGGAACCAAAAGTATACATTACTAAAAGTATACTAAGTCAAGAAATATTTTGAAAAATTCTAAAAATTATATGTTGAAAATAATAAAATTTGAAGTAAATTAAAACATTTGAAAGTTATATTTTGAATTTTGAAAAACATTAACAATATTTTGAAAAAAACTTTTGACAATTGAAAACATTATTTTTAAAAAGAATATTTTGAAAGAATGAATATCTAAAAAATACTATTTTTAAAAGAATGAATATTAAAAAATATTTTGAAAAGAATGAATTTTTGAATAATATTTTGAAAAGAATGAATTTTTTAAACAACATTATGAAAAATATACTTTGAAATTTGAAAAACATTTTGAAAAAAAATATTTTGAAAAAGAATGAATTTTGAAAAACATAAAACTCTTGAATTTTGAAAAACATTTTGAAAATAACATTTTAAAATATTTTGAAAAGAATATTTTTTTTAAAAAAAATATTTTGAAAAAGTTATTCTGAAAAAATTTGAAAAGAATGAATTTTTGAAAAATATTATATTGAAAATAAGTTGATCAAAATAGTATAAGCTTAAAAAAAAAATCTTGTTTTGAAGCTCCCCCTAAAATTGACACATTCCTAAAGTCCAAGTATGGATATAGAAAAACCAAGGAAAAATTGTCCTTATGATGAAATGTCCAACCCTTGTCCAAGGCTAGCAATCACAAGATAGTAGCAATTTGACTCAAGTTGGTCAATTTGAGTATCTAGTACTAACTAGGTTTTACCAGCTAGTTAACCAAAATTGATCATTATATATTTTTTAAAGCCCAGATTTATAGCGATGCACTGACATAAGCATCTGAAATCTAGGGCTAAGACCTAAGCATCTCACCCATTCTATGTTTACAAACAAGGGATCCTACTGTGTTTGTGAGATGCTGGCTTCTAGAACTATAGGATCATGCAATCTACGGTAAGACCTAGGCTATTCCAGAAACTGAAAAATAATTTCAAAGAATTTTGAAACAAAAATTTTGAAATGGGAATTTTTACAAAAATAAATTTGAAAAATAAACTAAGTAGTAATTTTCAAAATCAAAGAACCTATTCTACAAAACATAATCCTAATTTGTAACGACCACCCTTCTCCCTACTATACTACTCTCTAAGGATGACCGTTACTTAACTACTAACTCTACTTAACCAGTAAGATCGAAACCACGAGGAGTCTCTACCGAAAAATTTTGGCAACATCTCCCCTGTACCGGTGATCATAAACTGAGATACATACATAGTATACATCAGCCACAGGCGACTGGAACATATATCAGACACCCACATAATTAAATAAGCATCAAACGCCAAAAATACATACTTACTAAACTGAGTTCATCTTAGCATGCAATCTAAAACAAAAATAATCTCAAATGACATGGATCTTAAAGTACAATTTCAAATATTTATTAATCACTAAAATGCGGAAACTTAAAAACATCCCAAGTCTCTCCCATAGTCCTGGCATCACACACCATCTGCACCTCCTTGTCGCCTTCCTTTATCTGCAGTAAAAGGAAATGCAAACTATAAGCAAAATTGCTTTGTAAGCGCTATCTAACTCACAAAACTCGAATATGCATGTGAATATACTAAAATCTAAAAACTGAATGCTCAAAAGGAAAGCTACTCATGCTCATCTACTAGTAAAAGAACATACTGAATAGCTAAACATGTAAAGCAAATCTATACAATCATGCTAGCATAAAGAACTAAAATTGCTGAATTTTAAACCTATGTGAAGCTTATTTCACTTGTTTAAAATTTATACTTTTATACTTATGTGAAACTTATTTTACTTGTTCAAAAACTTATACTTATAATACTTCAAAATAATAATCAACTTTCTTCTTGGGCCCGGCAACTATACTTGCTATGCGCGCATCCCTAACTAGACCCGAGATAGCTGGTCCTGAATCTAGTAGGGTTTACTAGGTTATCTAAACCTAGGGACGACTATGGGAGCCCAACCCAAGGATATCTGAGAGTCCAGCATACTAGGTTATCTAAACCTAGGAATGACTATGGGAGCCCAACCCAAGGGCAACTGAGAGTCCAGCACAGTGCCACTGATAAAAGTAAAATACTTGTTATCTTTTAATACTTCTAATATATAATGCCTTGGCATTTTAACAAGAACCTTGTGTGCCAAAAATCCCTAAAGTCTTGACTTTGGGATCTACTTAAGGTCTTGGCCTTTTTCTTTCTTTTCTTTATCTTTCTTATACTTGTTAATACCTCTATTAAAAAGATGTCTCATACAAAACTGCACTAAAATGCTTATTAACATTGCACTGAAATGCTTAACAGAATTGCATGAAAATACTTAATAAAACTATACTGAAATGCTCAATAAGACTGCATACCATGCTAATCAAAATTTTGCATATTTAGCTAACAGAAATTTGCATACTGTGCTAATCAAAATTCTGCATATTTAGCTAACAGAAATTTGCATACTGTGCTAACAAAACTGCACTATATGCTTAACGAAACTGCACTATAATTCTACACTACATGGAGATCTAAACCTCACTAAAATTCTGCACTACAAGGAGATTTCAACTACCTTAAAATTCTGCACTTCAAGGAGATCTAAACTGCACTAAAATTCTCACATGGCAATTATAAACCTAGAATTTCAGATTCTAGTAACTGGCTGAGACCAAATGGAATCCTTGATATTGACACATCCAAGTACTTTAATTCTGAACATCAATTATGCCATTAAACTTATGGCCAGAAAGGAATTCTCAGTATAAAATCTATATTGATCAACATATAAATCTCTTTTCTCATCTTCTAAACTAAACTTCTACTTTGAACTTACTACTTGTATATCTAAATTACTCACATACTTCTCACCTATTAAATTCATTACATCAATTCAAATCATCTTTAGTCTTAATACATGATACTCACCAAAACAACATATTACATATGCTCATTTTCACTCTTTCATCCACACTTCTGCACTAAAGAGATTACACTACCTATTTCATCATAAAATAAACGAAAATCACTACTGGATCAACCTCCAATCAGCCTAATAAACCAATAGCTCTACATGTTATACAATTGAGAAAACTGAAATTTCTAATCAGTTCGAAATCTGAAATGCTAAAGATTCAGAATCTGCACTATAACTTTTAAAGCAAACCTATGTAATCTTATTCAAAGCTTACCCCTTCACAAAGATCTCCAAAACAACTAAAAGAAGAAGGCTAATCTGATCCAGAAGCAAGGAAAAACAAGCTAAATCCCAGCTACTGGGATAAGATCTTCATTAAAGACTTCCTCGAAACTTATCCTACCATGTAAAGAACATCTCTAAACCAAAAGAAACAAGCAGCGTTCAAGAAAATCATATTCGGAAATCCTAGAAAGCTCAACTCTACATCCACTATGGAATAAATGCTTGCCAAGTTGAATCTGAACCAACACCATAGCCATCCCAAGAACAGGACAATCTAAAGAGGTAGAGCCATCTAAAAAAAAAGGAATCGACACAAGAAGCTAACTTGAATCCAAATTCAAGCTATAAAGCTTGAGGTATAAAACCACATGCTTGACCTTTACCCATCCTGATCTTTCTTTGAAGGTCATGGCAGAAAACCCTAAACCAACATTCTTCACAGAAAAATTTGGAAACAAAAGGAATAGGAACTATCCTACTGCAGGTGAGTAGCGACTTACCTTTGTTTCATTGACTCACAGCCGAGTTCGACCTTTAGGGCTTCGGAGAATCTCGCAAATCCCAGCGATTCCTCGCATCCACAAGCTCTCCTCGACGACGTGATCGAGAAGATGTGAAAATCTCGCGAAAACACCACTTGGTCGGCGCCGGAGACGAAGCCCTAGTTTCGGCTGGGGTTTCGCCCGAGAGGAAGTCGACACCGCGAGCAGAAGAACAGAGAGGAGAGGAGTTTTCTAGGTCATGGGAAAATTAATCAAGCCCTAAGTTCTCTTCTTATAACTCAATATTTGGTTAACTTCTTTAAATAAATTTGTTACCTTTTCTAAACAGATCCACTCGCGTGAACACTTGGTCAGCCGTGCGTTGCTTAAGGCTTGGCTCGTGGGTTCAAATCTCGGCTGCAACCCTTTTCTTTCTATTATTTCCTAATTATTAACTACTGCTTAAATAAATTTTTCTCCTTCTTTAATCAGCAACTCTCGCTGGAACACTTGGTCGGCTAGATTCGCTTAAGAGTTGGCTCAGCCGGAGGTCTCCAGTTTGAATCTCGGCTTGGACATTATTTTTGTCGAAACTTCTTTCATTTAGTAAAAATACCAAACGACATCCAAAAATTGCATAAAAATACTCTAAAAATTTCTAAAAATCTCTAGAATTTTTTTAAAGCATTTATAAATATTTTTAACCACTATTAGAACTCCAAATGAGGAAATTTGGGTCGTTACATAATTGTCTTCTTAGATTACTAAATTATGTTTCTGGTAAAGGTTTAGTAAAAATGTCTGCCAAGTTAGATTTGGATTCAATATAATTAAGTTCGATATTCCCTTTAGACACATGATCTCTAATGAAGTGATGCTTAACCTCTATATGTTTAGTTCTAGAGTGATGTATTGGATTTTTAGTAGGATTTATAGAACTTATATTATCAATGTAGTTTTTTACATTTTTATAATCTAGATTAAAATCTTTTAAAGTATGAGACATCCATAACAATTGGGCTACACATTCACCCATTGCTATGTATTCGGCTTTAGTTGTAGATAAGGCAACACATTGTTGTTTACGACTAAACCAACTAACTAAAGGTGAACCTAATAGTTGACAACCTCCACTTGTACTCTTCCTATCTAACTTACACCCAGCATAATCCGAATCCGAGTATCCGACTAATTCAAAATGTAATGTTCTTGGGTACCAAATTCCTACATTAATAGTGCCTTTTAAATATTTAATAATTCTTTTAACCAGTGAAAGATGGGTCTCTTTTGCACAAGTTTGATATCGGGCACTCATACTAACTGCAAATAAAATGTCAGGTCGGCTTGCAGTTAGATAAAGTAAACTCCCTATCATGCTTCTGTAATACTTTAAGTCAACGGGTATACCATTTTCATCACTATCAAGGGTTAGGTTACTTGCCATTGGTGTTTTAAGCCCTTTACAGTTTTCCATACCAAATTTTTTAAGAAGTTCTTTTGTATACTTAGTTTGATGTACAAAATTACCATCCTTAGTTTGTTTAATTTGGAGACCTAAAAAATAATTTAATTCACCAACTAAACTCATTTCAAATTCATTTTCCATTAAGGTCACAAATTCTTTTAAAAATTTTGAATTGGTTGAACCAAATACAATATCGTCTATATAAACCTGGGCTATAAAAATGTCTGAATTAAAGGTTTTAATAAAAAGTGTAGGATCAATTTGGCCTTCTTTAAAACCCTTGGATTTTAGAAAACTAGACAGACGTTCATACCAAGCCCTAGGTGCTTGTTTTAATCCATATAAAGCCTTTTTTAGTTTAAAGACATAGGTTGGATTTTCTAGATCTTCAAAACTGGGTGGTTGACTAACGTAGACTTCCTCCTTAATAAGTTCATTTAGTAAAGCAGATTTAACATCCATTTGGTACAACTTGAACCATTTAAATACAGCATAGGCTAGCAACATTCTAATTGATTCAAGTCTAGCTACCGGGGCATAAGTCTCGTCGTAATCTAGTCCTTCGACTTGACTAAACTCTTTCACTACTAAACGAGCTTTATTTCTTAAAATATTACCTTGATCATCTAATTTGTTTCTAAACACCCATTTAGTATCAATACCATCTTATTTATTGGTGGAGGTACTAAGTCCCAAACCTGATTTCGTTCAAATTGGTTTAACTCTTCTTGCATTGCAATTACCCAGTCAGGTTCTATTAATGCATCATTTATATTTTTAGGTTCAATTTTAGATATTAATGCTATTTGACTTAGATTTCTAAAAGCAGATCTTGTTTGAACCCTCAATTCAGGATTTCCTGTGATTTGATTGACTGATGGTGAGGGTTAGATTTTAATAATTTTGAATTTATAGATTCTTTAAGGTTGGGTAATTCTTCATCGTCTTCTTGATTACCATTTGAATGAGGTTGAGTAGTAGAAACGTTATCAATTTCATTAAATGTTACATTTGTCGTTTCCTCAATTTTCAAAGTAGATTTATTATAAACTCTATATGCCCTACTTGTAGATGAATACCCTAGAAAAATTCCTAGGTTAGTTTTCGAAGTGAATTTGCGTAAGTGATCTTTAAGATTTAAAATATGAACATTACAACCAAAAACTTTAAAATACTTTATATTAGGAATTTTGTTGAAATAAATTTCATAAGATATTTTATTTTGATCTTTATTAATTATGATTCGATTTTGAACGTAACAAGCTGTGTTAACAGCTTCAGCCCAAAAGTATTTTGGTGTATTGTATTCATTTAACATGGTTCGGGTTGCTTCTTGTAAGGTTCTATTCTTACGTTCTACTAAGCCATTTTGTTGTGGAGTTTTAGGGCATTAAAACTCATGGTGATAACCATTTTCTAAACAAAAATTATTAAAATTTTGATTTTTGAATTCTCCTCCATTATCACTGTAACGACCCAATTTTCCCCATTTCAAGTTCCAAATGTCCATAAAAATATTTGGAAATGCTTTTAAAATATTCTAGAGATTTTTAGAAATTTTTAGAGTATTTTTATGCAATTTTTGGAGGTCGTTTAGTATGGTTACAAAAAGAAAGAAGTTTTGACCAAAAATTTATGGAAGGTGAGACTCGAACCCACGACCTCGACCCGAGCCGAACCTCAGCCAAACCTAGCCAACCAATTGAGCTGCGGTTGATTTGTGATTAAGAAAGGGAACGAAGTATATTTAAGTTGTAATTGGAACAGAATTTAAATCGAGTTATAAAGGGATTAAGTTTTCCCTTTCTCACCGAAAAACCCTATCTGCCTTTTTCTTTCCTCTCTCGACGGCGGTTTCGCCTTCTCGTCTCGGTCGAGAAACGCAGCAGCAAGTGAAGGTCCCTCCGGCGCCGGCGAAGGCTTTTTCCGGCCGATCTTCACCTGCGGTGGTGATTCCCTCGTCGAGGAAGGTCTGTGGGCGCAAGGGAGGTTGAAGATCCAAGCTGACCGAAACCTTAAAGCTTCCTCCTTCGGTTGTAAGTCCAAGAAAGCATAGTAAGTACTACTCACCTGCGGTAGGAGTTGCTCCGAGCTTCGATTTTCTTCCTTGCTCCGAATTTAGGGTTTCCGTTTCCTTTTGTTGCGGATTTTGCTGTGCCGAGTGGATTTATAAGCTAGGGTTTTTCTTCCTTGCTTTGTTGAGATTCCTTGTTCCAAATTATGCCATGAGATTCCTTGTTTCCAAATTTCTGTTGTGAGTTCGGTAGGTTTGTGAAGGTTGCTACCATAATATGAATTTATCAGATTGGGTGTGGACAGGTTTCAGTTGGGAATTTCGTGTAGCACTTTGATTTAAATAGCTTGCGTAGCATGAAGTATGGTTATTCTTGCTATTAGGCAATATACATGAGATGGTATAGATTTCCTTTTTAGCATGTAGTGTCGGATTGTGCTGTTAAATTGGCACGAACAGCTCGGTTTTGAGTTGTTGTACAGTTAGTGATTTGGAAGTGCAGTTTCAAAATTCGGTTGGAATAGGTTTCCATGGGTTTGGCAAGTAGTTAGGCTTCTTAATTCTGATAATAAGTAAGCTTGATTTATTAGGTTACAATTCAGCAAGCTTTGTTCCTTAGTTTTGGATTTTGTTTTCCCTTGCTGTGTTAAGGCTTGCTGTACCGAGCTTGATCAATTAGGGCTGCAGTGCCATTTTTCTTTATGATCCGGGTCTTTGCTAATGATGTGGTATTTCATGATCTATGATTCTGTGTACTAGATGTTAGCTTATAGTAGTATAGTAGCCAAATTCTAGTGTGTGGTGTTGGGTTCTTCGAGCCGCGAAAACCGCTTTTTCGCGTCGCGGAAACCTCGAAGGACCCAAAGCCGTAGATCCGTGCAAAGATTCGTATAAAAATTCGAAAAACTATTTCTTGTATGAGTTCAAAAACTGATCTACTACTTAGATCTATGAGGAAAAAGTGTTTACCCTTGATGCGATGCCCTTCGCGTTCCCGCTCGTCCAAATGATGCCGGATCTCAAGACCGTCAAGCGCCGGTCCTCTAGAAGTATCCACACGGACACACTAGATGGAGATGACCAAAAACCAAGGTGTGCTAGCACCTATGTGGTTCAGCCAAGGGAGAAGAGGGAGAGGGAGAGCTTGAGAGGGAGAAGGAGGAAGATGCACACAAGTGAATGAAAAATGAATTTTTCCACCCAAAAACCAAGTGGCCGGCCACATTTCAAAATTCACATTAATTGCATTAATTGCAATTAATATGAAACCATAAAATCACATTAATTGCATTAATTGCAATTAATATGAAACCATTAAGAGAGTGGCTTTGTTACTTCCATGAGGTGGCACCCATGATGATGTGGAACATCATTATTGGTCCACCTAATGCTAACTCACCAATGAGGTGGCAAAAAGGTCAAGTCAAAATTGACCTTTGGTCTTCCTTCTCAAGTCAAGTCAAACTTGACTCAATCTCTACCATGGTGGATCTAATCCAACCATTTGATTCGAGCCAACTTAATATAATGAATCTAATTCATTAAATTAAATTGATTCAATGAGTCAAAATCTAAATTAGACTCATTTAACACATGAATCAACTTGAGTCAAACCTCAAGTTAGCCCATTAGGATTACTCTTAATCCAATTGATTCATCAAATGAATCTAATCCTCTTGGTTCATCATATGAACCTAATCTCCACCTAATTGTCCTAAGTGTGTGATCCTTGTAACGTTGGCAATGCCCTAAACCCATTTAGAGCATAAGTAATGGCGGTATCTAGCAACACATCATTACTACCCAAGTTACAAGAATGTCGAGATCCGACATCACCTTGTGACTACCAATTGTGACTACTCACAAAATAATGACAAGTGTCCTTCTATCCTAGACGTCTAGATTGATCAATATGAGGCATAGACATCCTCTAATCAATCTAAATCTTGAACTCCAAGTAGACTCACTCGATCAAATGAGCTCAACATCTAATGTCGACTCATTTGGGCATGACCACATGCACTTAGTGGTCTCACTCTATCAAGAATACAGATCCCGTCATATGGGAGGATAGATCCCATCTACATCACTCCATCCCTCTACATAATTCGTTATATACCCAAAATCGCTTTATAGTCCACCCATTCCGTGAAAAACAACAGTACATAACTCCTTATGTAGGGATCCATGGTGACTTCAGGTCTAAGGACTAATAATCATACTAATAGTCACATGAGAAAGTATATGACACTCATATAACGATCCATGATACTTTCTCACCATAGGTCTACATTCTTATACCCATGTGCGACACCGATATCTCTATATCCATGACTCAAGTCATCGTAACCGTAATTAATCTTATCAGTTATCATCAGAATGTTAATACCGAGGAATGATTTAGAGTAGTGTTCCCTATATCATCTCACTATCGATTCAACTAATCGATTGATATAGATATGAACCTTCTATTCAAGGACGCTATTATACTTAGTCTATTTGGCACTAATATAAATATGTATAATAACCAAACAAATGCCTTTATTGATATACAAGAATATGATATACATGAGTCCATACAATCATCAAATGATTGACTCTAGGGCTCTAACTAACATGTGGTTCCTTAACAGTAGCTTTTAATTGTTATTACTGTGTGTGTACAACTTTTAAGTGCCATTATTTGAACGCAGTAGCTTCTATTTGATTCCATGTGCCCGAGTATAGCCTTCAATGCTATTAGTGGAACATAGGTAGCTTTTAATTGCGTTATTTTATAGCATGTTTAGGAAGTTCAAATTAGCTATCTTTTGCTTTATTTTGTAGCATGATTAGCAAGATCAAATTAGTTTTCTATTGCTCCATTTTGTAGTATGATTAGTAAGATTAGATTAGTTTCTTTGCTCTTATCACAGCATGTTTAGAAGGCCAAGAAATTAGTTTCCTTTACGCTTCGTTTATAGCATGTTTAAGAAGTTTAAAGTAGCATGTTACCTTATTTTGTATAGCATGTTTAAAGGCCTTAAAGTAGTATTCTTTGTCATGTTTTAATAGTAGGTTTAGAAGCCCTTAAAGTAGCATTCCATGCTCTGTTTCTACAGCATGATAGAAAGTGTAGAGTTACATATATTGCTTTTATTACAGCATACTTAGAAAGCCCAAAGTTAGCTTCCTTTTGCTTTATTTATAGCATGATTAGAATCATTCCATGCTTGATTTTACAGCATGTTTAGAAGCACTAAAATAGCATCCTTTGCCATGTTTTCACCGTATGATTCAAAGGCTTTAAATTGCTTTCTTTAGTTTAGCTTATAGCATGATCAGTAAGCTTTAAGTTACTTGTTTTATTCTGTTATATAGCATGGTTAGTTGATTATACACCCATACTTGTTAAGTATATTTAAAGGACTCCCACAATCCTTAATAAAAGATAATAAGGAAGATAAAAGAGTAAGAAAGATAACAAGTAAGTCAAGCAAGAGGCTAGTACCCGACATCCAAGAGCTTGTCGTTAAACAAATCCAGGTGACCATTTCCGAGGTCTTGGCCCTGGTAGACCGAGGTCTGCTCTTTTAGGATTGGTGGCTCGCAACCCCAACCTATTAGGGAACGCGCATGAGTTGGTACTAGGCCTGGGCCTAAGAAAAGAAAACCTAAGAAAAGAAAAGTTAAGTAAGAAGGAAGGAAGAAAGAAGAAGAAAGTAAAAGATAGAAATTAAAAGATTAATTTCTAACACAAGGATACAAGAAATGAAATAAGTTCCAAGCTTAGAATAAATAAGAATGGTTAGTTTCTTTGATTCTAAGTTTAGATTGTTAGTTTCTTGTTATCCTGCTTGATACTGAGTATGATTTGTATTCCGTTCATTTTCTGTATACCATGAGCACATGCAGATAGCTTTAGCATTTCAGTTTCAGTATTATTGCATTACATTTATGCATTTCGAGTTTTGTGAGATAGATTAGTACTTACTAAGCGTTTTCGCTTATAGATCTTTTGTTTTCCTCCTACCGCAGATAAAGGAAAAGCTAAGATATGAAGGGAGGCGACAGGGTGGTGGTGATGATGGATGTGTGTGGTGGCTGAACTATGGAGGATCCAGAGGGGACTAGCAAGACTTATTCATTTAGAGTTTATGTCTAGTTCATTTTCCTTATTTCCATTATGAAACCATGAGTTTATGCTTGAGTTTGAAGTGCATTGTAGCTTGTTATGCTTTGTTCTGAGAGTTTTGAGTTTAATTCTTATTGCTAGTTTAGTTTTTGATTAGAATATGATTTATTAATGCGTGGTTGTGAAGAATATTGTGATCCAGCCGCATGTGGCTGTGTATATCTTTTATGTATTGTGGATTTGGTCACCGGTACAGGGGAGACTCTGCCGAATTTTTCGGTGGGAATCCCTCTGAACTGTGATAAAATCTACCTGACTCTAATTATAGAGTCAGTGCCACTAGGAGGGAAGTTATAGTTAGGTAACAATCTCCCTTAGAGAGTAGTGGTAAGAAAGGGGGGTTGTTACAGTTGGTATCAGAGCAGTGTTCCATTCTCCAGCATCACACACACATCAGCATCATCCTCGCCGTCTCCAAGTAAGAAAGTATTTAAATTCCTTTCTTATTTCTGCTTTCCTTATTTTTACTGCAGTATAGAGTACTTTCCTTTTTAGTACTAAAGTAAGATAGAAGATTTAGTTTCCCTTGTCTCTATTCGTATTTATGTATGATTAGAAGGGTTAAAGTAAGATATCAAGCCTTTACCTTGCATAATTGGATGTTAAGAAAAAGAATGTTCCCGTACCGTTTGTCCGAGAAGAGCCAAACCCTTGGGCTTTATTCTCTCCGAAATTGTTACTCAACTTGTAGACAAGTATGACACATGTAGCATTGCCAATCTAATGGATGTGTGAAACCAGCTCCCACTTCAACCATTAATGTGAGACCCAATTGAGGACAAGTCGTTGCCTCGAAGTCGCCACAACACCTAAGACAAGAGCATAACCTCACGAGTGGGTCATGTGAAACCAGAAGATTCTGCACGAGTGAGCCTTGGGATGCCAGGGCTTGGTTCAAGACACTTGAGAGCACAATGGAGCTTCGGTGGCGGTCGAGAAGGTCAGGCGCCTCTCTTCTGTCCGAGATGCTCGTATGTGGCGGAGAAGATAAATACCAAGAGAGTAGTCGATCGGATGAGGGGCAGAATTTTCGAGTTAGAGTTACATGAAGAGTTCTATCACCAACAAGCACTATGAGGAGTTTATAGAGTTCAAGCCGAGAAGGTAGAAGACAAGAGGTGGGGGAGCTTGGGCCCTAGTCAAGTAAGTGCGAAGAAAGAAAGAAGGTAAGAAAGAGGGTTGGTGGTGCCGAATATCCCAAGTATTCTCAGATCTACGGACTACCTCCCAATAAATTAGTGGATTTGAGATTGAATTGGTTCTGAACCGGGTCCAATTTCAAAGCTCCATATCATGTCCCCTGAAGAGGAGTTACAAGAACAACTAGGAGTTACTTGACAAAGCTTCATTCGCCTAGTCATTCACCGGAGCTCGAGTTGTTCGTTAAGAAACGGATCCGTGCTAAAATGCGTAGATTTCGCGATGAGCAAGTGATTGCGACAAAGTACCCTTACGGGATCGATGATTTATTTGATCGCTTAAGAGGAGCAGCATGGTGTTCTCAAAGATAGACCTCACGCTCTGGGTGCCATCACCGAAGGTGAAAGAAAGAGATATACCCAGGACGGCATTCAGAATGGACACTACAAGTTTGTGATTCATGTATTTTGGTGTGACTAATGCACCAGCGGTCTTCTGATGAATAGAGTGTTCAGAGAATATCTTGACAAATTTGTCATTAGATTCATCGATGACATTCAGGGTCTATTCAAGGACCCGGAGGAGCATGACACGCATATGAGGATCTGACTCTTGCGTGACGACTTTATGCTAAATTCTCAAAGTTCGAAGTTCGTTAAACGGTGGCGTTTTAGGTCACATTATCTCTAAAGAAGGTATTAGTGGATCCAAACAAGTGGAAGCTAACAATCGGAGTAGACCCAAGAACGCCGTGAGAGATCTGGGGTACTACAGGAAGTTCGTGGAGGATTTTTCCAGGATAGCTTCTCCGCTAACAACCCTCACCGAAAGAATAAGAGATTCGAATGGTCGATAAATGTGAGCAGAGTTTCCAAGAGCTAAAGAAGAGATTAATCGGTGCTCTCATTCCGCTCCACAGTAGAGAGACAAGAGTTTGACATCTTAAGATGCTTCCAAGATGGGCTTAGGAGATGTACTTGCAAGAAGGAGAAGTAGCCATGCTTCCACAACTCAAAGATTATGAGAAGAACTACCCTACTTATGATCTTGATGGTGGCAATGTGGTTTTTGCACTTAAACTCAGCGACATTATTTGTGTGGAGTTCGATGTAGAATCTTCACATATTATCGAGTCTTAAGTACTTCTTCACCGGAAGGACTTAAACATGAGACAGTGGGGGTGAGTTGGTCAAAGATTACGATGTGAAATTCTCTACCACCTGTGCACTCATGAGAAATCTAGTGCATCAGATGTCTTTGTCATCACGCCCCGCCACGCAGGAAGGAGTTGTCGATTGGACTTGAAATTATCGAAGGACAACTCTCTGCATTGACCTTAGAGTCGAGATGAGAAAGCAAAGTGAAGATCCGGATATCCGAAGATCAGCGGGGAATACTGAAGAAAAAGGCAGCTGAGTTTAGAGTAACGCAGACAGAATTCTTTATCGTGGAGTCGACTTTGCGCCCAATGATGAGGAGAGAAAGAAGATCTTAGAGGAAGCTCACAGACACCATATTCCATGCATCCTGGTTCTTCCAAGATGTACCAAGATGTGAAACAGAGGTTTTGGTGGTCGGACTCAAAGAGATGTAGCTAAGTATGTCAGTCACTTGCGGAGAACAGAGTCAAACACACACCGAGACCGGAGGAGTTCTTGACCTCTTCCAACACGGAATGGAAATGGAAGACATTTCCATGGACTTCATAACAGTCTTCCAAGAACCACCAATGGATATGATACGATATGGGTAATAGTAGATGATCTGAAAGTCTGCTCATTTCCTAGCCATCAGGTGTACCACATCACGCGTTAGGCCGACTATATGTTAAAGTAATCGGACTTCATGGGTTCCTAAATCTATCGTTTACGATAGAGATGGGCGCTTACCTCACACTTTTGGGAGGCGACAATGACTCAGGCACCAACTCAAAGTCGATACGACTTTCCATCCAGGTGATGACATGAGCGAGTGAATCAGATTTAGAAGACATGCTCGAGCTTGTGCGCTAGATTTCAAGGAAGTTGGTGCAAGTATTTGTACTTAGCTGAGCAATAGCTATCAGGCCACCATCAAGATGTCACCTTATGAGACACTGTATGGCAGGAAATGCAGATCACCCATATCTGGCAAGAAGCGGGAGAGAGAAAAGAAATGGAAGTCGGTGGGCATTCGAGAGAGCTGATAGATGAGACTACTGTTTATTCGGTGAGAGACAGAGAAATTGAGGCGCAGTAGTATACGTAAGAGAGAGTTATCATCTTGTGTCAGGAATTCCAATAGGGATTGAATTTCTTTCAAGGTCGCTCTATGAAGGGAGTGATGAGATTCAAGAAGGGCAAATTAAGTCCTCGTGTAGGACCTTACCGATCCGGAAAGGATTGGGAAAGTAGTTTCTGATGGACTTACCACAAGACATGTCAGCAATACACAATGTATCTCATGTCTCCATGCTAAAGAAGTGTCTCCACGACCCTAGCCAGTGATTCACCCCGGTACAAGTTCAAGAGGATCTTAGTTATGAGAGCACTTACGATAGTGGACAGAGCGGTACAGAGATTGAGAAACAAAGACCACTAGTGAAGGTCGTCTGCGCACGCGTACAAGCCGAGGAAATCACTTGGGAGGCGGGAGGACAGTATGAGGAAGTATCCAGAGCTATTCTAAGTTCGAGGCTAACTTTTGTAAGGTATGGGGATTGTAACACCAATTTTCCCATTTTAAGTTCCAAATGTCCATAAAAATATTTGGAAATGCTTTTAAAATATTCTAGAGATTTTTAGAAATTTTTAGAGTATTTTTATGTAATTTTTGGAGGTCGTTTAGTATGGTTACAAAAAGAAAGAAGTTTTGACCAAAAATTTGTGGAAGGTGAGACTCGAACCCACGACCTCGACCCGAGCCGAACCTCAGCCAAACCTAGCCAACCAATTGAGCTGCGGTTGATTTGTGATTAAGAAAGGGAACGAAGTATATTTAAGTTGTAATTGGAACAGAATTTAAATCGAGTTATAAAGGGATTAAGTTTTCCCTTTCTCACCGAAAAACCCTATCTGCCTTTTTCTTTCCTCTCTCGACGGCGGTTTCGCCTTCTCGTCTCGGTCGAGAAACGCAGCAGCAAGTGAAGGTCCCTCCGGCGCCGGCGAAGGCTTTTTCCGGCCGATCTTCACCTGCGGTGGTGATTCCCTCGTCGAGGAAGGTCTGTGGGCGCAAGGGAGGTTAAAGATCCAAGCTGACCGAAACCTTAAAGCTTCCTCCTTCGGTTGTAAGTCCAAGAAAGCATAGTAAGTACTACTCACCTGCGGTAGGAGTTGCTCCGAGCTTCGATTTTCTTCCTTGCTCCGAATTTAGGGTTTCCGTTTCCTTTTGTTGCGAATTTTGCTGTGCCGAGTGGATTTATAAGCTAGGGTTTTTCTTCCTTGCTATGTTGAGATTCCTTGTTCCAAATTATGCCATGAGATTCCTTGTTTCCAAATTTCTGTTGTGAGTTCGGTAGGTTTGTGAAGGTTGCTACCATAATATGAATTTATCAGATTGGGTGTGGACAGGTTTCAGTTGGGAATTTCGTGTAGCACTTTGATTTAAATAGCTTGCGTAGCATGAAGTATGGTTATTCTTGCTATTAGGCAATATACATGAGATGGTATAGATTTCCTTTTTAGCATGTAGTGTCGGATTGTGCTGTTAAATTGGCACGAACAGCTCGGTTTTGAGTTGTTGTACAGTTAGTGATTTGGAAGTGCAGTTTCAAAATTCGGTTGGAATAGGTTTCCATGGGTTTGGCAAGTAGTTAGGCTTCTTAATTCTGATAATAAGTAAGCTTGATTTATTAGGTTACAATTCAGCAAGTTTTGTTCCTTAGTTTTGGATTTTGTTTTCCCTTGCTGTGTTAAGGCTTGCTGTACCGAGCTTGATCAATTAGGGCTGCAGTGCCATTTTTCTTTATGATCCGGGTCTTTGCTAATGATGTGGTATTTCATGATCTATGATTCTGTGTACTAGATGTTAGCTTATAGTAGTATAGTAGCCAAATTCTAGTGTGTGGTTCCTTAACAGTAGCTTTTAATTGTTATTACTATGTGTGTACAACTTTTAAGTGCCATTATTTGAACGTAGTAGCTTCTATTTGATTCCATGTGCCCGAGTATAGCCTTCAATGCTATTAGTGGAACATAGGTAGCTTTTAATTGCGTTATTTTATAGCATGTTTAGGAAGTTCAAATTAGCTATCTTTTGCTTTATTTTGTAGCATGATTAGCAAGATCAAATTAGTTTTCTATTGCTCCATTTTGTAGTATGATTAGTAAGATTAGATTAGTTTCTTTGCTCTTATCACAGCATGTTTAGAAGGCCAAGAAATTAGTTTCCTTTACGCTTCGTTTATAGCATGTTTAAGAAGTTTAAAGTAGCATGTTACCTTATTTTGTATAGCATGTTTAAAGGCCTTAAAGTAGTATTCTTTGTCATGTTTTAATAGCAGGTTTAGAAGCCCTTAAAGTAGCATTCCATGCTCTGTTTCTACAGCATGATAGAAAGTGTAGAGTTACATATATTGCTTTTATTACAGCATACTTAGAAAGCCCAAAGTTAGCTTCCTTTTGCTTTATTTATAGCATGATTAGAATCATTCCATGCTTGATTTTACAGCATGTTTAGAAGCACTAAAATAGCATCCTTTGCCATGTTTTCACCGTATGATTCAAAGGCTTTAAATTGCTTTCTTTAGTTTAGCTTATAGCATGATCAGTAAGCTTTAAGTTACTTGTTTTATTCTGTTATATAGCATGGTTAGTTGATTATACACCCATACTTGTTAAGTATATTTAAAGGACTCCCACAATCCTTAATAAAAGATAATAAGGAAGATAAAAGAGTAAGAAAGATAACAAGTAAGTCAAGCAAGAGGCTAGTACCCGACATCCAAGAGCTTGTCGTTAAACAAATCCAGTGATCATTTCGAGGTCTTGGCCTCTGCCGAGGTGCTGTCTTTAGGATTGGTGGCTGCAACCCCAACCTATTAGGGAACGCGCATGAGTTGGTACTAGGCCCGCCTAAGAAAAGAAAACCTAAGAAAAGAAAAGTTAAGTAAGAAGGAAGGAAGAAAGAAGAAGAAGAAAGAGAAAGATAGAAATTAAAAGATTAATTTCTAACACAAGGATACAAGAAATGAAATAAGTTCCAAGCTTAGAATAAATAAGAATGGTTAGTTTCTTTGATTCTAAGTTTAGATTGTTAGTTTCTTGTTATCCTGCTTGATACTGAGTATGATTTGTATTCCGTTCATTTTCTGTATACCATGAGCACATGCAGATAGCTTTAGCATTTCAGTTTCAGTATTATTGCATTACATTTATGCATTTCGAGTTTTGTGAGATAGATTAGTACTTACTAAGCGTTTTCGCTTATAGATCTTTTGTTTTTTTTCCTCCTACCGCAGATAAAGGAAAAGCTAAGATATGAAGGGAGGCGACAGGGTGGTGGTGATGATGGATGTGTGTGGTGGCTGAACTATGGAGGGATCCAGAGGGGACTAGCAAGACTTATTCATTTAGAGTTTATGTCTAGTTCATTTTCCTTATTTCCATTATGAAACCATGAGTTTATGCTTGAGTTTGAAGTGCATTGTAGCTTGTTATGCTTTGTTCTGAGAGTTTTGAGTTTAATTCTTATTGCTAGTTTAGTTTTTGATTAGAATATGATTTATTAATGCGTGGTTGTGAAGAATATTGTGATCCAGCCGCATGTGGCTGTGTATATCTTTTATGTATTGTGGATTTGGTCACCGGTACAGGGGAGACTCTGCCGAATTTTTCGGTGGGAATCCCTCTGAACTGTGATAAAATCTACCTGACTCTAATTATAGAGTCAGTGCCACTAGGAGGGAAGTTATAGTTAGGTAACAATCTCCCTTAGAGAGTAGTGGTAAGAAAGGGGGGTTGTTACAATCACTTCTTTTATTTTTGATTTTAATATCTCTATCATTTTCTACTTGTTTATAGAAATGCTTAAATATTTCAAAGGTTTCATTTTTATTAGATAAAAATTTTACCCAAGTATATCTAGAGTAGTCATCAATGATTACTAAGCAATATAGATTTCCATTAAAAGATTTTATTCCATGAGAATCAAATAAATCCAAATGTATTAGTTCAAGTATTTTATTCGTTCTATTTTGATTTGTAAGTTTATGAGTTGATTTAATTTGTTTACCTTGTTGACAGGAATTACAAAATTAATTTAAAGGATTTCCTAATTTTGACAAACCTTTAACTAAACCATTTTTGCTTAATTTTAATAAATTTCTAAGGTGAGTATGAGCTAATCTCCTATGCCATAACCAAATTTCATCATTATTTGCTAGAAGACATTTAGATATTGTCTTAGGTAGATGAATGGAGTATATATTTTTGTCTCTAAAGCCTTTGAGAAAAATATTAGTTGAGTCATTGTAATTTATTAAGCATTCAGAAGACAAAAATTGAACCTTAAAACCTGAATCACAAAGTTGACTTATACTAAGTAAATTATAATTAAAATATTCAACAAGTAAAACCTTTTTAATTGAAATGTTTGACTGTAATTGAATTTCACCTGTACCAATTACCTTTAACTTGTCATTGTTTCCAAAGGCAACGAACCCTAAATTTTTGAATTCAATGTAGGTAAATTTGTACTGATCCCCAATCATGTGTCTGGAGCAGCCGCTGTCCAAGATCCATTTATCCAGAGCTTTGGATTCCTACACAATGTAAGATTAAACCAAAGTTTGGTTAAAAAAAATTGATCAAGTTGTAGAGTTATAATTTTAACTAGATTAATAAGTTTTAATTTAGGTTTTAATTAATTTGAAGTTTATTATTAATTTATGTTTTTGTTTAGAGATTTCAAGATATTTTGTACAGAAAATTAACTGATTAATTAATCAATTAATCATTTAGTTTTGAATTTAGTTTTCCTTTAAGTTTACAAGTTTAAGTTTTCATTAATTAATTTTTAATTAAGTTTAAATTAATTTTTAATCAAGTTTAAATTAATTTTTTAAATTAAGTTTAAATTAAATTTTTAATTAAGTTTAAAATAATTTTTAATTAAATTTAAATTAATTTAAGTTTAAATTAAATTTTTAATCAAGTTTAAATTAATTTTTTAATTAAGTTTAAATTAAATTTTAAATAAGTTAAAAATAATTTTTAATTAAGTTTAAATTAATTTTTAAAATAAGTTTAAAATAATTTGAAAATAATTTTTAAAATAAGTTTAAATAAATTTTTAATTAAGTTTAAAATAATTTTAAATTAAGTTTAAATTAATTTTTAATTAAGTTTAAATTAATTTTTTAAAAATAATTTTAAATTAAGTTTAAAATTAATTAAAATTTAATTTTTAATTAAGTTTAAATTAATTTTTTAAAAAATAATTTTTTTTTAAAATAATTTTAATTAATTTTAAAATAAGTTTAAATTAATTTTAATTAATTAAATTTTAATTTTTAATTTTTAATTAAGTTTAAATTAATTTTTAAAATATGTTTAAAATATTAAAATTATTTTTAATTAAGTTTAAATTAATTTTAATTAAGTTTATTTTTAAAATAATTTTAATTAAGTCTAAATTAATTTTAAAATAAGTTATAAATTAATTTTAATTAAGTTTAAAATAATTTTAATTTTAATTAAGTTTAAAATTTTTAATTATAAAATTAAGTTTTAAAATAATTTAATTAAGTTTAAAATAATTTTTAATTTAAGTTTAAATTATTTAAATTAATTTTAATTAATTTAAATATTTTAATTAAGTTTAAATTATTAAGTTTTAATTATTTTAATTAATTTAAATTATTAATTTTTTAATTTATAAAATAATTTTTAATTAAGTTTAAATTAATTTTTAAATATTTAAAATTAATTTTAAAATTAATTTTAAAATTTTTAATTTAATATTTTTAATTAAGTTTAAATTAATTTTTTAAAATAAGTTTAAATTAATTTTTAATTAAGTTTAAAATAATTTTAATTAAGTTTAAATTAATTTTTAAAATTTAAAAATTTTTAAATTAATTTAAAATTAATTTTTTAATTAAGTTTAAATTAATTTTAAATTAATTTAAATTAATTTTAAATAAGTTTAATTAAGTTTTAAATAATTTTTAATTAGTTTAATTAAATTTTAATTAAGTTTTAAATTAATATTTTTTAAATATTAATAAGTTTAAATTAATTTTAATTAATTTTAATTAATAATTTTTAATAAGTTAAAATAAGTTTAAATTAATTTTTAATTTTAATTAATTATTTAAAATAGTTTAAAATAATTTTAATTAAGTTTAAATTAATTTTTAATAATTAAAATTAATTATTTTTTAAATTTTAAATTAATTATAAGTTTAAATTTAAATTAATTTTTAATAAGTTTAAAATAATTTGAACATTATTTTAAAATAATACTTAAATAATATATTTTCACCTTTACATTGCTTATAAACATCTATCGTGACCATGCCTTTATGTCCATATGTTGTTTAATTCGCATGCAAGTTAAAATTATAGTTATAAAGTAAGTGTTTAATTATTTTAAATAAGTTTAAAATTAATTTTTAATTTTTTATAATTAAGTTAAGTTAATTTAATTTTTAAAATAATTTATTTTAATTAAGTTTAAAATAATTAATTTTTTAAAATTTAAGTTTAAATTAAAATAAGTTTTAATTAATTTTAATTAATTTTAAATTAATTTTAAATTATGTTTTAAAATTATAGTTATAAAGTAAGTAAAAAAAAGTTGAGTGATAATTGGTTATATATTTGAATTTATTACATGTAATGTTGTAGGCTTAAGATATTAAGTTAGTAAAGTAGTTAAATAAAATGGTTCTTAAGTTTTAATTAAGTTTAAATAATTTTAATTTAGCTTAAATTACTTTTTAAAATAAGTTTAAATTAATTTTTAATTAAGTTAAAAATAATTTTTAATTAATTTTAAAAATAAGTTTAAATTAATTTTTAATTATGTTTAAAATAATTTTTATTTAAGTTTAAATTAATTTTTTAAATAATTTAAAAATAATTCTTAATTAAGTTTAAATTAATTTTTAATTAAGTTTAAAATATTTTTTAATTAAGTTTAAATTAATTTTTTAAAATAAGTTTAAATTAATTTTTAATTAAGTTTAAAATAATTTTTAATTAAGTTTAAATTAATTTTTAATTAAGTTTAAAATAATTTTTAAAATAAGTTTAAAATAATTTTTAATTAAGTTTAAATTAATTTTTTAAAATAAGTTTAAAATAATTTTTTAAAATAAGTTTAAAATAATTTTTATTTAAGTTTAAAATAATTTTTAATTATGTTTAAATTAATTTTTTAAAATAAGTTTAAATTAATTTTTAATTAAGTTTAAAATAACTTTTAATTAAGTTTAAATTGATTTTTAATTAAGTTTAAAATATTTTTTATTTAAGTTTAAATTAAATTTTTAAATAAGTTTAAAATAATTTTTAATTAATTTTAAATTAAATTTTTAATTAAGTTTAAATTAATTTTTAAAATAAGTTTAAAATAATTTTTAATTATGTTTAAAAATGAGTTTGATAATTAATTGAATTTGATTAGGTTTGAATAATTAATTGAAAAAGATTATTGAACCCATGTTAGATTCGAATTTAGCTTTGGGTTAATCAAGCAGGCTTCATAAGGATAAGCTTTCAGTTCAGTGGCGAGGCATACGACCTACTTGCATATCATTAGACCACTTGCTGAATGCTTTCCAAACTGTTCCCGCCCAGAAAACTTAATACTAAATTTTGGTCTAACTAGCCCATGTTTGACTGGGGTAGCTTCGGTCAGATACACTAAGTCTAGTGCACCAGGTAGAATTCCATATTTAGCCTAGACATGCCTTCGACAAAGTTTCCTTGACGTATTATCATCTCAATCCATTCTGGTGCTATGTTGTTAGGATTTTGTAAACCTTTTTCTTCTAACCGTTCTAAGCATAAATGAACCTAGTCCTAAGTATTGAGTTTTGTTTAATCAAGTTGGTTGGATTGTTTTTCTAATTGCTCCCCCTGACTCATAGTTTAGATAAGGTCTATCTAAGTAATGAATTTGACTCTTAGGGACCAAGTAGTGGTTTGGTTTAATTGGTTTGATTAAGTGTTTTGTTTAAACCCATGATTGGACTTGACTTCTAACATTTTGACTAATTAGAGACATGTATGATTTGTTTGTTTTGTTTGGTTTATAGTCAAGCCCCGATTTATTGTACACAGCTCGTTGCGATCCAAGTACCATATTTAGACACTTGGATCCCATTTCGAACTTTTTCAACGTTTTCTTGAGTCGCTCGACTTGACCTTTCAAGTCAGAATTTTCTTCCTCAAGTTTTTCAACTTGAGTTGAAGTTCCGACTTGAACTCGGTTAGTCGAGTCACTCAAGTTAACTTGTAACAAGTTATTTTGTTTTTCCGATATTTCTAATTTTTTAAACAAACATTTAACTACTTTAAGCAAATTTGACTTTGAATAAATCATTACCATATTCGGATCTTCCGATCCGGGGCTTCTCTCAGAATCGAGGTCGACCTCGGACTCGTATTCTTCATCGGACTCGGACTCGGAATCTTCGTTTCTTGCCATAAATGCAAGGTGACTCGAGTGCTTCATTTGCTCCGCGTCGGATTCGTCGGAAGAAGTTTCGTCCCATGTTGCTTGAAGAGCCTTCTCCCATCTTGTCGATTTGGGTCTTTCTTCTTTCCGATTTGGGCATTCATTTTTAAAATGCCCCTTCTTGTTGCATCTATAACAAATCATTTCTGATTTGTTTTGGATCTGGTTTGGTGGAGTCTTTTTGGAGCTTCTTCTAAACTTCTTCTTAGTCAACAGTCTTCGGAGCATGTTGACTAATTCTTCTTCATTAGTTGAGTCAGGGTTTGATTCGCTTTCTAACTCGATCTTCGTTTTTGATTTTGTCTCCTTGCTCGGCCCTGCATACAAAGCAACACCTTTCTTGCCATGGCTCAAGCTAGATTGCTCGTGTAGTTCTAATTCACAGAATAACTCATCTAACTTAAGAATTGAAAGATCCTTAGAAACTTTGTAAGCATCTACAATCGATGCCCACAAAGCATTCCTCGGAAAGGCGTTCAGAGCATACCTTATTATGTCACGATTTTCGAGATTGTGTCCGATCAGGTGAAGATAGTTGAGAATGTCTTTCAGTCGAGCGTGTAGTTGCGAGGTGGTCTCTCCAGGAAACATTTTTATATTTAATAAATTGTTTAAGAGTAGATCTCGTTTGTTTACCTTCGAGTCATCCGTTCCTTCGTGTAGTTTGACTAGCGAATCCCATAATTCTTTGGCGTTGTCGTAGGGACCAACTCTGTTCAACTCCTCCATCGTGAGCCTGCACTGAACGATATTGATTGCTTTGTAGTTCAGTTGTGCCATCTTGATCATCTGAGGAGTCCATTCTTCTGGTTCTAGAGTTGTTCTGTCCTTCATTGGGGGATTTTAAGTTGTAGTCCATCCTATTCTTTCAGTAACTGAAATTCTCTCCTTTGAATAGTGGAGGTCGGACCGTACTATAGCCTTCTCGATATGAGTTCATCATCCTTGCAAGAAAAAATTAAGAGAAATATTTCCAAGACTCTCGTCTTGGGATTAGTAGTGCTTGAGAAGAAAATAGAATAAAAAAATATTTCTAACAGAAAAGAAAAGGTTTTAAAAATGCTTTAAAAATCGGTTAAGAATATTCAGAGCTAACCGGCTATGATACCAATTGATAGATCGTTTGAAGCGATAGAGGGGGGGGGGGTGAATATCGCGCTTTTTAAAACTAATCTTTTCGTATTTTGAAACCAAAGTCGTGCAACGGAAATAAGAAAAAGAGACAATGTATTTACTTCATTCGAATCCTAGCTCAACTCCTACTCGAAGGCTCGCAGTCCTTGACTGCACCGATGGGCAAAGCACTAAAATCCTTCTTTCCGAAGTCCTCGGAAAGAAGTGAATCGTAAAATGGAGCAAGATAGTAACACCCTACTATCTTGCTTGAATGAAATTACAATGCAAGCTAAAATTAAATATACCGAAAAGTAATTGAAAGACGAAGCTCGGTCGGCACTATCTGGTGAAGTAGCTCGCAGTATTGTTGGAGCTGTGCTGCACGAGTAGTTCTGCAGAGTAGCACCAGAGTTAATCTGAAAAGATTGTTACTTTGGCCTTTATCTTCGAGTATGAATTTATAGGTGTACTGGAGGTTCGGTCGACCGATCCCACTATTCGGTCGATCGAACCCGCTCCCTTCCTTCCTGGCTGAAGTTCGAAGGTGGCTCGATCTTTTGCATTTACTGGTCTTTAATAATTCGGTCGACCGAACCCCTTTTTCGGTCGACCGAACAAGCCTTTTCCTTGTTCGTCAGAATCTATCGTGATCTTGATTTAATGTTGCTTTAATGTTGATTGAATCGGTCGACCGATCCATGGGTTCTGTCGCCCGATCAGCCCTTCTTTCCTTTCCTTGCCGATCGGTGCTGGCAAGCTGGCTTTACTGAGTCACTAGGTTCGGTCGACCGATCTTACTGTTCGGTCGATCGATCAGGCTTTGATCCGATTCTGGCTCAGTTCTGATCTGGACTGACTTATGTGCTGATCTTACTTGGTTCGGTCGACCGATCCAACTTAACCTGCAAGACAGTGTTAAAAATAACCTGCATCACATATGTTAGACCAAAACAACCTGCAACACAGATGTTAGCACAATAGTATAATAATGAGAAATAAAAGAACAGTAGAACTGTTCTTGATCTCAACTTAGAAACCTTCCCAGTTTTTTCAGTTGGATCAGCAACCTAAGGTTGTTCCCTTCGGGAACCCGACCTCACTGTCGCTCCTCCAGTTTGTTTACCTCAACCTACCTGCCAAACTTTGATCCTCCAGATCTACTTTGGACTTTTCACTCAGCCTTGATCGGCTCCCCAGGACTTTCCGATTGGTCCTCCGGATCTCGATCCTCTACTCGCCAAACCGGATCCCTCGACCCAGGACTTGCACCGGTTCCACGATCCTAAGATTTCTCCTAGCCACCAGCTAGGACTTCCCATATTAAGTCCCCACTTGATCCATAGCATTGTTAGCATTACAAGAGACAACTTAACCTGACAACATCAAAACTCTGGTTTGATTTCTGTGCGCAACAACGTGACTATATACTCTTTTAAGCAATAATCTTTGATCTTATCTTTTTATCTCGGATGTTCTGTGGGTAACGATCTACCGAGATGAGAACCACCCAAGCCCTTCTTCTTCCTTCTTGTAAGTTTCGGCCACCACCACCAAGCTCCAAGGGATGATAGAAACAAAGTCTCCTTTCTCTCCTTCTTCTCCAAGCAAGATCCGGCCACCACCACCAAGCTACAAGGGATGATGCCGCCGGCCACCAAAAAGAAGAGAAGAGGAGAAGCAAAGGAACTATGGCCGACCACCACCAAGGAAGAGAGGAGAGGAAAATAGAATAGAGTTGTGTAAGGTGAGGCACCTCCACCCCCTCTTTTATATTCCTTGGTCTTGACAAATAAGGAAATTTAAATAACAACTTCCTTAATTTCTTTCCCATGAAAAGGAAAATTTAATTGATTAAAAATAATTTCCTTTTCTTAAATCAACATGGTCGGCCACCTCATAGCTCCAAGGAAGGAAAGTTTTAATAACACAAGAATTAAAACTTCCTAATTTATTTTCAGAAAATTTTAAAATAAAAATTTCTCTATTAATTTTTCCTTTCATGGTTGGTTATAAAAGGAAATTTTATAAATTAAAATCTCTCTATTAAAACATGTGGATGATTTCCAAAAAGGAAAGTTTTCTCTAAAATTAAAATCTTCCTTTCAATCTACAAATAAGGAAAGATATCAAATCTTTTCTTAATTTTTTGTAGAAACTTATAAAAGGAAATATTTACTTTTAGAACTCTCTTTTTAAATCATGAACATAGTTACAAAAAAGAAAAGTTTTATCAAAAATTAAAATCTTCCTTTTAACTACAAATAAGGAAAGATATCAAATCTTTCACTTAATCTTTTGTAGAAAGCTATTAAAGGAAATATTTAAATTTTAAACTCTCTCTTTTAAAACCATGATATCCACATAAGAAAATATTTTAAAATAAAATCCTTTTAATTTAATTAGGGTCGTCCACAACAAGCTTAGGCTCCAAGCTATGGCCGGCCACCTCAACTTGGCTCAACCCTTGGCTTGGCCGACCCAAGCTTGGACTCCAAACTTGCTTGGCCGGCCACCTAAGGGTGGGTAGGAAGTGGGTATGCGGTGGATATAATTCTCTATATATAAGAGGCTATGATAGGGACCGAGAGGAGAAATTGGTTTTGGTCTCCCTATGAAATTAAGCTTCCCGTGTTCGCCCCGAACACCCAACTTAATTTCATCAATAATAATTCATACCACTAAAGAATTATTATTGAACTACCGCACCAATCCCAAATTACATTTTGGGCTCCTTCTTATTATGAGTGTTTTAGTCACCCCGTGTTTAAGATGTCGAATGTCCACTAATTAAATGAGTTATTGACAACTCTTTTTAATTAATATCTTAGTACAAGAGTAGTACCACTCAACCTTATTGTCTTGTCGGACTAAGTCCACTCTGAGGGTTTAATGTGACATATATGTTCCTCTTGGACATTATCAACCTAGATTTCTAGGACCAAGTTTCCTTCTATAATCAACAACACACACTATAAGTAATATCATTTCCCAACTTATCGGGTCTTTTGATTTATCAAGCTAAATCTCACCCTTTGATAAGTTAAAGAAATGAATACTAAATATATGTACTTGTTATTATATTAGGATTTAGAGCACACATTTCCATAATAACTAAGGTCTTGTTCTTTTATTAAGTCAAGACAAAAGAAAAGAACTTACCTTAAATGGTCTGCAATACACTTAGAGTGTACTAGTGTAATTTTATAGTTAAGATAAAATAATACAAAATTACACTACGACTATTCTAATGGTTTGTTCCTATCCATATTAGTAGCTACACGCTTAATTTATAAAGAAGATAACATGATCCTGCGACAACCATGATGATCTTATACTAATACAAATAATAAATTGAACAACTACACTTAGCGTATAAATGTAGACATTTTTGACCAATGTGATTCTTTATTTCAAAATAAATATTTACAAAAGCTAGGCTTTTAGTATACACTCTAATACAAAGCTCATATGGGGTACCGACCATGGATTTTGTTGGAACACGGTTAAGGATATACGCTGCAGTTAACAAGACATCTCCCCAATGGAAAATAGGCAAGTTAGCTTGCGCCATCATAGACCTTACCATATCCAACAGAGTCTTATTCCTTCTCTCAGTCACTCCATTTTGCTGAGGAATAGCAGGAATAGTTAATTATCTTGTGATACCTTTTTTGAAACAAAGTTCTTTAAATTTCTCAGATAAATACTCGTGCCCCTATCGGTTCTGAGAGTTTGCACTCTCAAGTCTAGATAATTTTCAATCTCGTTAATATACCTCCTGAAATACTCCAGTGCCTCAGACTTGTGCGAGATCAAATAGACATGACCGAAGTGCGTGTAATCATCAATAAACGTAATGAAATACGTAACTCCATTTTAGGCTCTCACATTCATAGACCCACAAATATCGGAGTGGACTAATTGCAATGGAGTCCCAACTCTCATTACATTTCCAAATGGTTTCCTTGTAGCTTTGCCAACTAGGAAAAACTCACATAGGGGCAACTCAACCTTAGTTAGCTGGCCCAATAAGCTATTTGTCGCTAACTGGTTCATTCTCTCTTACCCTATGTGGCCAAGTCTACTATGCCAAGCAAAAACATCATCAAATACACTATTAGATGCATAGACAATAGGAGATAAATGAGAAATATCATAAATGGAAATCATATCCAGTACATAAAGTCTATCATAGACTGAACTAGAACATATCAAAGAACTGTCATATGAAACAAAAACAGAAGACTTTCCTAAACAAACAGAATATCCTAAACAATCAAGACAACGAACAGAAATGAGATTCCGCCGAATCTCAGGAGCATACAAAACATCATGTAAATATAGGATTTGGCCATATATGATAGCGATAGCTTGCATGCACCAATACCCTTTACAACTGTAACACCTGAAAATTCTCAAATTAATTTTAGAAATATTCTATTATTTTTCTGGAATTTTGGAATATTTTATAGAATTTTTGGAGTAGCAGAAGTAGCAAAATTAAATAAAAACATAAAACAGCCTAAGCGGGAATTGAACCCGCGACCTATGCACTCTATGACTTATAGGGTGACTTAGTAACCAAGGGGGCCCAGCAAGGGTGTGCTCAAAGAAGAGGGGAGGAATTATATTTATGATTGAGTTGAGGCATATTAATCACTTAATATAAATAAGGAATTTAAGTGGGAATTTATTTTATCGACAACTTCTCTTATCCCTCTTCCTCACCCTCTCGGCGCACAAGCACAAGTACACCTAGGGTTCTATCCCTAGGGTCGTAGGAGCACCTTCTGGTGACATGTCCGATACGAGGACGCTCCTCTTCGCGAGAAGAACGCGTAGACGTAAGAAGATCGCCGAAGAGATCTCTTCTCCGGAAACCTAGCGATCAGAATTGTAAGAAACCAAGCGCAGGAAGTAAGTAACCCCTCACCTGTAGTATAAGTAGCTAACCGTATGTTTCTACATTCTTAGTTCAGCCATATGCAGAATTAGAGCACACCAGGTGCTCGATAAAATGACTAGTACAGTTATATGCTACAATAGGCATTCTAATAGTTCAGTTAAATGCTATAATTGCATTTTAAATAGCATACATAGTCTTGCTTCAGTTCATATGAGACTACGGTCCAATGGGTGGGCTCCCATAGTCGCCTCTAGGTTCAGATAACCTAGCTCTAGGTTCAGATAACCTAGTAAAAGCAAGATGAGATAAATCAGTTATGAACAGTATTTTACTTTTATCAGTGGCACTGTACTGGACTCTCAGATGTCCTTGGGTTGGGCTCCCACAGTTGTCCCTAGGTTTAGATAACCTAGTAAACCCTACTAGATTCGGGACTAGCTACCTCGGGTCTAGTTAGGGATGCACGCATAGCAAGTACAGTTGATGGACCCATCAGCAGCATGATTATTATTTTTATCTATTTATGAAAATAGTTTTCAAACTTCACAAACCAGAGATGTGAATACAGCTTAGCTTCAGTTTAGTTTTCTTATTGATATAACAAATAGCTTAGCTTATATATCAGTTTAGTTTGCTTGTTGATACAATGAATAACTTTATGTTCAGTATTTGATTAGCACGACTTGTATGTCAATATGCCATGTTTTAGCATTTTCAGCATGATCATCAGCATGTATTTCAAAAAGCATCCTTGAAAGCATGATTTCTTCGAATGCATGTTTTTGTGAGGTAGATGGTTCTTACTAAGCTCCCAAGCTTATAGTTCCCTTTTTCCTTATACTGCAAATAAAGGTAAAGGGAAGATTGATTAGCGGAGGCTGGAGGGCAATGCGATCAGATGTGTGTGGGAAGGAACTTGGAATAAAGATTCTTGGTGACTAGCAAGTCTAAAGACTTAGTATTTCTTATAGTCTTGAACTATGAAAATATGCTTAGATTATTAGTTGTCCTGATATTAGATAGCTAACCATGAGTAATGACATGCCTAGTAGTGGTATTATGCTTTTAGTTGATTTCTGAAGGTCCTGTACGAGTTCGGGTGTGATTTCTGTAGAAATCAGAAACTCAATCGATCAGCCGATCGATTGAGGAGTCCTCAATCGATTAGCCGATCGATTGGAAGAAATCCCCGCGTACAGAACGCCATTGAGTTGATCAGCCGATCGATTGAAACGCGACTTCCATGTACAGAGAGCTGATGAGTCGATCAGGTGATCGATTGGCCATGGATCGATCAGCCAATCGATCGAGAATTTCACTCCCGGGAACAGAGAGCTTCTGAATTGATTATTGGATTGATTGGCCAGACTGGATCGATCAAATGATCGATTCAGAATTGACCTCCGTGCACAGTAGCACGTTGAATCGATCAGTGGATCGATCAAATAACTCCAATCGATCCGTCGATCGATTGGAAAGTCTGATTTTAGTTATGTGATCAGATAGAAAGTTTAGGTTCCTTTCTTTAGCATGTATATAGCAATGAAAGAAAAAAAAGGTATTGTGAACATTGAATTCCAGATTTTATAACAAATAGTAGAATTTTTAATTAGTTCAGCTTTCCGCACAAATAGTTTAGCATAATGTAACCCCCGGCCTCGCAGCCTAGACAGTAGGAGGCGGGTCGTTACAACAACAACAAATGATCCATTCCCTACGTACGGCCTCCTCGCCTGGGGACTTAATCGATGAAACTCCACATATGCGCTCCTATCACGAGCTACATGGTCGGTGACTCCTGAGTCTTTCGCTCGCTACAATCACGTGCGAAATGCCCAAGTCTACCACACACGTAGAACTTGACTTTGCTCTTATCGAGCTCTTTCTTTCTCCATTTCTGTCCTTTATCATCTGCCCTCACTGGCTGTTTCTTCTTGCCTTGGCCTTTGGTCTTCCTATCATGCTTGCACCACTTTCGCTTGGCACTCCAAGAGCCCTTCCTCGACTCCGCGACTAAAGCATAACCTGTTGTAGACCTAGCCACCTCCTGACGCTCCTCCTCGAGCTCACAATGCTTACTCACATACATGAAAGTATGGATACTCTCATTGTGAGTGAGATATGTAACGACCCAATTTTCCTTATTTCAAGTTCTAAAAGTCCATAAAAATATCTGGAAATACTTTTAAAATATTCTAGAGATTTTTAGGAATTTTTAGAGTATTTTTACGTAATTTTTAAAAAAAAACGTTGAAGGTGAGATTCGAACCCACGACCTCGGGTCGGACTGACCCAAGCAAAACCGACCTAACCAGCTGGGCTACACGGTTTTTGTTAACCTTATATGGAGAGAAATAGATTTAAGCTATAGTCGGAACAAATAAAATAAAAGAGAAGAAAAATAAGTTTGTAGAAGCAAGGGTTCGAACCCAGCTCTCCTCCCAAGCAGAAACCGGCCCAACCAGCTGAGCTACGGGGTTTTTGTTAACCAGGTATGTAGCGAAATATATTTAAGCTATAGTTGGAACGTTTAAAATAAATTGGAATTAAAAGTGCGCGGCTGAGGGTTCGAAGCCGAGACCTGTGGCTCGAGCAAAACCCAACTGACCAGCTGCGCTGGCGGCGGTTGTTAATCAAATATGCAGCGAATAATACTTAATCTATAGTTATAATCGAAACCCTAGTTTTAAAAGGATCTAATTCCTTTTCCCGAGCCGAAACCCTTTTCTTCTCCTCACGCGACGCCGCACACTTCTGCTCGGGCGAAACAGGGCCGTGTTAGGCTTCCTTGCCGGAAAAAGGGCTCTTTCCGGCCGGTCTTCACCCAACCGTGATCCTCTTGTCGTGGAGAGCACGCGGATTCGAAGGAGAAGCTTCGGCCGAAACCCTAGACCTTCCTCTCCCTCGGTTGTAAGTCCAAGAATCGTCGGTGAGTTGCTTCTCACCTGCAGTAGGAGTAGTTCCGCGACATTGATCTTCTTTTCCTTTTGATTTCGGAATCTTATCATCCACAGCATGTCTTTTTGTTTCGGATTGTGTTGTGCCGAATTTATTGTGCTAAGGATATAGTTTCTTTTGTTTGGATCATGTGTGCAGAATTTTAGGGATTAAGGGAAACTTCCGAGATTTGTTTTCTTCCTGTTATTTCTGCTGTAGCATTCTATAGCATGCTTAGAGATTTTTATATGAGATTCGCTTATTTCTTTTTAATGTGGCAGTAGCATGCTTTAGGAATTGATGACTGGAAGATTAAGAGTAATTCCCAAGAATTGTTTCCTCTGCCTTATTTCTGTTGAAGCATGTTTAAGGAATCCAGATTTCTTGTTTCTTTGACTTATTTCTGTTGAAGCATGTTTAAGGAATCCAAATTACTCGTTCCTTAGTTTGTTTCTGCTGTAGCATGCTGAAAAGATCCCAATTGCTATGTAAAAGTATAGCTTTGAACAGGTTTTACACAGTTTTTTTTATTAAGTGCAGATTGTTTTTATAGTGTCAAGCTTAGTATGCAGACTTAATTAATTCCATGCTATCCAATGTGTATGAGCAGTTTTATTTTAGAGCATGCAATTTCTGAATTTAGGCTGCTTTCATGAACCTAAACAACTCTTCATCTTGAGCATGTAGTTCTAGATTTTTCCTGTGCCATTTAATAAGCATGACCAGTCCTCTTTACCATTAGAATGACATGAACAGCATGTGTTTAAGTGGTTCATTTTATGTAAGCTTTACAGATGTTAGTTTATATGCAATTAACTAGAAACGAGTCAGAATTTTGCAAACCTGTTGAGAGCATGCTTTAGTGTAACTTGTGCTAACTTTGATAGCAGTAGTAATTTTCCTTTAGGCTATGCTCGGTTAGAAACAAATCAACATGAGTAGATCCATTAAGTTCTGTTATATGTGTTTTCAGTTTTGGTATGAGGTTTTAAGTGTTGTACCATGTTATTTGTAGGCACTTCAGTTTAGTATGGCATGCAGATTTTTATAAGTATAGTATGCAGATTTTTAATAAGCAGATTTTCATAAGTATTGCTTGCAGATTTTGATAAGTATTGCATGCAGAACTTCAATTTTAGGACAGATTTTTATTAAGCTTAATATGCAGAATTTTATTAGCATATTAGGCAGGTTTTAGGTTTAAGCATTTCAAAGATAGAATTTGCTTAAACATTTCAGTTTCTCTTTAAAGAAGTATTCTGTTAGAAGTATTAACAAGTATAAGAAAGATAAAGAAAAGAAAGAAAAAAGGCCAAGGCCTTAAGTAGATCCCAAAGTCAAGACTTTAGGGATTTTTGGCACACAAGATGTCTATTAAAATGTCAAGGCATTTAAAGAAGTAGTAAATAAGATAATAAGTATTTTACTTTTAAAGGGCATGTACCGGACACAAGGTCCAAGGGATGGGCTCCAAGTTGCCCCTAGGCACAAGGCCTAGAAGTATCTTAGTAGTTTCGGGATTAGCTACCTCGATTCTTATTAAGAATGCGCGCAAAGTGGTACAATGCCGGGCCCAAGAGAAGTTGATTATTATTTTCAAGTATTAAAGTATAAATTTTAAACAAGTGAAATAAAAGAATAAATTTAGAGTAAATGAAGTAAGTTTCACTTTGTTTTAAAGATCAGCCAGTTTAGCTTTCTTTTATGCTAAGCAGCTTTTACATGTTTAGTTTCTTACATGTTATTTATTTGCTAGTTGATGAGCATGTTTAGCTTTACATGTTTAGTAGTTTTACATGTTTAGTAGATTTACATGTTATAGTTTTACATGTTTAGTAGTTTTATATGTTTAGTAGATGTTTACATGTTTAGTAGTTTACATACATGTTTAGTAGATTTACATGTTTAGAGATGTTTAGTACATGTTTATTTACATGTTGGTATTTATGTTTATCTTTACATGTTTTAGTTTTACATGTTTAGTATGCTTCTTTTATTAGTTTATGAGCATGATAAACTACACTATTTAGTATTCAGTTAGTATGCTTTTTATTTGGTTTTTGAGCATGAGTAGCTATACATGTTTAGCTTACTTTTAGCTTTTCTATTTATGAGCATGAGTAGCTATACATGTTAGCTTTTCGTTGGTTAGTTTCTTTGCTTATGAGCATGAATAGCTTTTACTGTATAGGCTTTTAGCATGTTTTTATTTGTATACATGCATATCGAGTTTTTGTGAGTAGATAGCGCTCACTAAGCTTTATGCTTATAGACTGCACTTCCTCCTACTGCAGATAAAGGGAAGGAAAAGATTTAGCAAGGAAGGCGACAAGGTGGTGGTGATGAAGGTGTGTGATGGCTGGACTATGGAGAGATCCAGAATGAGCTGGCAAATTGCCAAGACTTTTCTGTTTAGTTATTTTAGTTCTCTTTTAATGCTATGATGAAGTTGAGATTGTAATTGAGTCTATTCCGCACTTGTAGTTTGGTATGTCTTATCGTTGGAGTTCTATTTGTTTACTATTGCTAGAATAGTTTCCTTTTAGTTATTGTGATATTATTACTGCGTGGTTGTGAAGTATTTATACCAGCCGCATGTGGCTGATGGTTTATTATTTGTTTGTATTATGGGAAATGGTCACCGGTACAGGGGAGACTCTGCCGAAATTTTTCGGTAGGGTTTTTCCTAGAGATTTTTAATAAACCGGTTAAGTAGAGTTAGTAGATAAGTAACGGTCACTCTTAGAGAGTAGTAGTAGTAGTAAGAAGGGTGGTCGTTACAGTTGGTATCAGAGCAGTTCCCATTCTCCAGCATCACACACACATCAGCATCAGCCATGCCGTCTTCAAGTAAGAAAGTATTTAAATTCTTTCTTTATTGCTTTCCTTTATTATTATTTGCAGTATAGAGTGATTGCTTATAAGTGCTTAAGTAAGATAGAAGTTACTGTTTCTCCTGTCTTGATTCATACATATGTTTGTTTAGAAAGGATAGAGAAGATACCAAGTCTTTTTCCCTGCATAATTAGATGTCAAGAAGAGGACGTCCCCGTATCGTTCATACTGAGGACCAAGTTCAGGAGAACGAAGAGCCCAGAACCCCTGGGCCTATTCTCTCAGAAGTTGTTGCTCAACCTCAGAGACAAGTAGCGAGCAGCAGCAAGTGATCGTCAATCTGATGGCGAATCAGCAACCAGTTCCTCCCTCAACCATTAATGTGGAGACCCCAGTGGTGACTGAAGTCCCATCAGCCACAGAAGTCGCCGACATCTAAAAGACAAGCATATTTCATCCAGGTGGTGAAGTCAAAAGAAAAGCTTCTCAGCAACGATGAGCCCTGGATGCCGGGCTTGGTTCAAGACATTTGAGAGCACAATGGAGCTTCTTGGTGACCAGAAGTCGAGAAGGTTGATACCATTAAGTGTGCCTCTTTCTGCCTATCTGGAGATGCTTGGATGTAGTGGGAGCGAGTTAAGAGTAAGTGAGCAGTCAACCAGATGAGCTGGGTTGACTTCGAGACAAGGTGACCTACCAATAGAAGAAGCGGTTAAAAGATTTAACAGGCTAGCTCACCTTTACTTAGAGTTAGTAAGTACAGTGAAAGAACGAGTCAGACTGATGCTCCTAATGCTGAGACCAGAAATAACATCTATTGTGAGTAGTGAAACTCACCGACCATAGATTGGTGAAGAGCTGGTCAGCAAGGCATTAGTGAGCACTATCTGAACAGCATCAAGGCACAACAAACGCAACACAAGTCAGTCAAGATCGAAGACAAGACAGTGGGGAAATAGAGACCCCAGTCAAGTAATCAGAACTGAAGGACAAAGATAACAAGAAAGACCCAAGCAGGAAGATGTTCGGGTAGTTTGTGAGTATCCAGAGGTATTCCCAGAAGAGCTACTTGGACTATCTCCCAACAGAGAAGTGGAGCCAATTTCAAAAGCTCCGTACCGAATTTCTCAAGCAGAGCTAAACGAGTTACAAGAACAATTTCAGGAGCTACTTGGCAAGGGTTACATCCGCCCTAGTCATTCACTTTGGGGAGCTCCTGTGTTGTTCGTTAAGAAGAAAGACGGATCCATGCTAATGTGCATAGATTTTAGAGCGCTGAGCAAAGTAGCAGTTAGGGACAAGTACCCTCATTCCAGAATAGATGATCTATATGATCAGCTAAAAAGGGCAATAGTGTTCTCAAAGATAGACCTGCGCTCTGAGTACCATCAGCTAAAAGTGAAGGAAAGAGACAAACCCAGAACGACTTTCAGGACCAGATACGGATACTATGAGTTCGTAGTCATACCTTTTGGTGTGACTAATGCACCTGCAGTTTTCATGGACCTGATGAACAGAGTGTTTAGAGAATACCTTGATAAATTTGTCATTGTGTTCATCGATGACATTCTAATCTATTCTAGAACCCCAGAGGAGCATGACACGCGACGGAGAATAGTCCTGCGGACCCTACAGTACTTTTATGCTAAGTTCTCAAAGTCAGGATTACGGTTAGATCGGTGGCATTTCTAGGCACATAATTTCTAAAGAAAGTATTCAAGTGGATCCGGCCAAATAAAAGCGATCAACAACGAGTAGACCCAAGAATGCCGGGGAGATCGAAGCTTCCTTGGTTTAGTGGTACTACCGGAAATTCGTGGAAGACTTTTCGAATAGCCTCTCCACTTACCCTCACGGAAAGAACAAAGTTTGAATGGTCGGATAAATGTGAAGGAGTTTCCAAGAGTTGAAGAAGAGACTGACCAGTACTCCCATTCGAAGTCCCAGAAAGTGACAAGAGTTTTGACATCTAAAGTGATGCTTCCAAGATGGGTCTAGGAGCTGTACTCATGCAAGAAGGAAAAAAATTATAGCTTATGCTTCCAAGCAAAGCTAATAAAGTGGCAGATGCACTAAGCAGAAAATCCAGTGCATCCCCGATGTCCCTGTCATCATTAGCCCTGCCACTGCAGAAGGAGTTATCAGATTTTGGACTTGAAATTATTTATGGGAATTCTCCGCATTGACCTTAGAGTCAACCCTACTCGAGGATATATAGAGAAAGCAAAGTGAAGATCACGATATCCAAAAGATCAAGCAAGGGATACAGAAGAAGGAAATTCGGAGTTTCGAGTATCAGACAGTGGAATTCTTTATCGGGAGTCGCCTTTGTGTTCCCAATGATGAAGAGTCGAGAAAGAAAATTTTGGAAGAAGCTCATAGTACACCTTATTCCATGCATCCTGGTTCTACCAAGATGTATCAAGACGTGAAACAAATATTCCGGTGGTGCGGACTCAAAAGAGATGTAGCTAAATATGTCAGTACCTGCCTGACATGTCAGAGGGTCAAAGCAGAACACCAGAGACCGGGAGGAGTTCTACAACCTCTTCCAATACCAGAGTGGAAGTGGGAAGACATATCCATGGACTTTATAGTAGGTCTCCCAAGAACCACAAATGGATATGATGCGATATGGGTGATAGTGGACAGATTGACCAAGTCCGCTCATTTTCTAGCCATCAAGGTGTCTCACTCTATGGAGCAGTTAGCACAGTTGTATGTTAAAGAGGTGATCAGACTTTACGAAGTTCCTAAATCTATTGTTTCGATAGAGATGGGCGCTTCACCTCTCACTTTTGGAGTGTGTTGAGAATGCACTAGGCACCAGCTCAAGTTCAGCAACAACTTTCCATCCGGGATGGACTGAGTAAATCAGATTCTAGAAGATATGCCGGATCTAGTGCACTAGATTTCAAGGAAGTTGGTGCAAGTACATGCTTAGCTGAATTTGCCTACAACAATAGCTATCGAGGCCACCATCAAATGACACCATATGAGCGTTGTATGGCGGAGTGCGGATCACCCATTCTTGGGGCAAGAAGCGGTGAAAGAAGAGATGGAAGTGGGCTGGGCATCTGACGGAGGCTGATAGATGAGACTACTCAGGGCTATTGAAGATCGATGAGAGAATGAGTAGCAGAAGAGTTATCTTGACACGCGTAGACCACTTGAATTCAAGTAGGGGATCCGGTCTTTCTAGTCGCTCCATATGGGAGTGATGACATTTGGCAAGAAGGGCAAATTAAGTCCTCGTTATGTAGGGGCTTACCTGATCACAGAAAGGATTTGGAAAGTAGCTTACAAGCTGGATTTACCACAAGACATGTCAGCAATACACAATGTGTTTCATGTCTCCATGTTAAATAAGTGCCTCCACGACCCTAGCCAAGTGATTGAGCCTCAGTCAGTGCAGATCCAAGAGGATCTTAGTTATGAGAGTAGACCTACACAGATAGTGGATAGAGCAGTCAAGAGACTAAGAAATAAAGAAGTGCCACTAGTGAAGGTTATCTGGTAGAACCAGAAGCACGAGGAAGTCACTTGGGAGCGGGAGGACAGTATGAGACAGAAGTATCCAGAGATATTCTAAGTTCGAGGACGAACTTTTTATAAGGTATGGGGAATTGTAACGACCCAATTTTCCTTATTTCAAGTTCTAAAAGTCCATAAAAATATTTGGAAATACTTTTAAAATATTCTAGAGATTTTTAGGAATTTTTAGAGTATTTTTACGTAATTTTTGGAGGTCGTTTAGTAGGGTTACAAAAAGAAAGAAGTTTAAAAAAAAACGTTGAAGGTGAGATTCGAACCCACGACCTCGGGTCGGACTGACCCAAGCAAAACCGACCTAACCAGCTGGGCTACACGGTTTTTGTTAACCTTATATGGAGAGAAATAGATTTAAGCTATAGTCGGAACAAATAAAATAAAAGAGAAGAAAAATAAGTTTGTAGAAGCAAGGGTTCGAACCCAGCTCCTCGGCCCAAGCAGAAACCGGCCCAACCAGCTGAGCTACGGGGGTTTTGTTAACCAGGTATGTAGCGAAATATATTTAAGCTATAGTTGGAACGTTTAAAATAAATTGGAATTAAAAGTGCGCGGCTGAGGGTTCGAAGCCGAGACCTGTGGCTTCGAGCAAAACCCAACTGACCAGCTGCGCTAGCGGTCGGTGTTAATCAAATATGCAGCGACATATATATAATCTATAGTTATAATCGAAACCCTAGTTTTAAAAGGATCTAATTCCTTTTCTCCCGAGCCGAAAACCCTTTTCTTCTCCTCACACGCGACGCCGCACATCTCTTCTGCTCGGGCGAAACAGGGCCGTGTTAGGGCTTCGACTCCGGCGTCGGAAAAAGGGCTCTTTCCGGCCGGTCTTCACCCAACCGTGATCCTCTTGTCGTGGAGAGCACGCAGATTCGAAGGAGAAGCTTCGGCCGAAACCCTAGACCTTCCTCTCCCTCGGTTGTAAGTCCAAGAATCGTCGGTGAGTTGCTTCTCACCTGCAGTAGGAGTAGTTCCGCGACATTGATCTTCTTTTCCTTTTGATTTCGGAATCTTATCATCCACAGCATGTCTTTTTGTTTCGGATTGTGTTGTGCCGAATTTATTGTGCTAAGGATATAGTTTCTTTTGTTTGGATCATGTGTGCAGAATTTTAGGGATTAAGGGAAACTTCCGAGATTTGTTTTCTTCCTGTTATTTCTGCTGTAGCATTCTATAGCATGCTTAGAGATTTTTATATGAGATTCGCTTATTTCTTTTTAATGTGGCAGTAGCATGCTTTAGGAATTGATGACTGGAAGATTAAGAGTAATTCCCAAGAATTGTTTCCTCTGCCTTATTTCTGTTGAAGCATGTTTAAGGAATCCAGATTTCTTGTTTCTTTGACTTATTTCTGTTGAAGCATGTTTAAGGAATCCAAATTACTCGTTCCTTAGTTTGTTTCTGCTGTAGCATGCTGAAAAGATCCCAATTGCTATGTAAAAGTATAGCTTTGAACAGGTTTTACACAGTTTTTTTTATTAAGTGCAGATTGTTTTTATAGTGTCAAGCTTAGTATGCAGACTTAATTAATTCCATGCTATCTAATGTGTATGAGCAGTTTTATTTTAGAGCATGCAATTTCTGAATTTAGGCTGCTTTCATGAACCTAAACAACTCTTCATCTTGAGCATGTAGTTCTAGATTTTTCCTGTGCCATTTAATAAGCATGACCAGTCCTCTTTACCATTAGAATGACATGAACAGCATGTGTTTAAGTGGTTCATTTTATGTAAGCTTTACAGATGTTAGTTTATATGCAATTAACTAGAAACGAGTCAGAATTTTGCAAACCTGTTGAGAGCATGCTTTAGTGTAACTTGTGCTAACTTTGATAGCAGTAGTAATTTTCCTTTAGGCTATGCTCGGTTAGAAACAAATCAACATGAGTAGATCCATTAAGTTCTGTTATATGTGTTTTCAGTTTTGGTATGAGGTTTTAAGTGTTGTACCATGTTATTTGTAGGCACTTCAGTTTAGTATGGCATGCAGATTTTTTATAAGTATAGTATGCAGATTTTTAATAAGCAGATTTTCATAAGTATTGCTTGCAGATTTTGATAAGTATTGCATGCAGAACTTCAATTTTAGGACAGATTTTTATTAAGCTTAATATGCAGAATTTTATTAGCATATTAGGCAGGTTTTAGGTTTAAGCATTTCAAAGATAGAATTTGCTTAAACATTTCAGTTTCTCTTTAAAGAAGTATTCTGTTAGAAGTATTAACAAGTATAAGAAAGATAAAGAAAAGAAAGAAAAAGGCCAAGGCCTTAAGTAGATCCCAAAGTCAAGACTTTAGGGATTTTGGCACAAGATGTCTATTAAAATGTCAAGGCATTTAAAGAAGTAGTAAATAAGATAATAAGTATTTTACTTTTAAAGGGCATGTACCGGACACAAGGTCCAAGGGATGGGCTCCAAGTTGCCCCTAGGCACAAGGCCTAGAAGTATCTTAGTAGTTTCGGGATTAGCTACCTCGATTCTTATTAAGAATGCGCGCAAAGTGGTACAATGCCGGGCCCAAGAGAAGTTGATTATTATTTTCAAGTATTAAAGTATAAATTTTAAACAAGTGAAATAAAAGAATAAATTTAGAGTAAATGAAGTAAGTTTCACTTTGTTTTAAAGATCAGCCAGTTTAGCTTTCTTTTATGCTAAGCAGCTTTTACATGTTTAGTTTCTTACATGTTATTTATTTGCTAGTTGATGAGCATGTTTAGCTTTACATGTTTAGTAGTTTTACATGTTTAGTAGATTTACATGTTCAGTAGTTTTACATGTTTAGTAGTTTTACATGTTTAGTAGATTTACATGTTTAGTAGTTTTACATGTTTAGTAGATTTACATGTTCAGTAGTTTTACATGTTTAGTAGTTTTACATGTTTAGTAGATTTACATGTTCAGTAGTTTTACATGTTTAGTATCTTTACATGTTTAGTAGTTTTACATGTTTAGTATGCTTCTTTTATTAGTTTATGAGCATGATAAACTACACATGTTTAGTATTTCAGTTAGTATGCTTCCTTTATTGGTTTGTGAGCATGAGTAGCTATACATGTTTAGCTTTTCAGTTAGTTGATTTCTTTGCTATTTATGAGCATGAGTAGCTATACATGTTAGCTTTTCTGTTAGTTGGTTTCTTTGCTATTTATGAGCATGAATAGCTTTACATGTTAGCATTCAGTTTTAGCATGTTTTTATTTGTATACATGCATATCGAGTTTTGTGAGTAGATAGCGCTCACTAAGCTTTATGCTTATAGACTGCACTTCCTCCTACTGCAGATAAAGGAAAGGAAAAGATTTAGCAAGGAAGGCGACAAGGTGGTGGTGATGAAGGTGTGTGATGGCTGGACTATGGAGAGATCCAGAATGAGCTGGCAAATTGCCAAGACTTTTCTGTTTAGTTATTTTAGTTCTCTTTTAATGCTATGATGAAGTTGAGATTGTAATTGAGTCTATTCCGCACTTGTAGTTTGGTATGTCTTATCGTTGGAGTTCTATTTGTTTACTATTGCTAGAATAGTTTCCTTTTAGTTATTGTGATATTATTACTGCGTGGTTGTGAAGTATTTATACCAGCCGCATGTGGCTGATGGTTTATTATTTGTTTGTATTATGGGAAATGGTCACCGGTACAGGGGAGACTCTGCCGAAATTTTTCGGTAGGGTTTTCCTAGAGATTTTTAATAAACCGGTTAAGTAGAGTTAGTAGATAAGTAACGGTCACTCTTAGAGAGTAGTAGTAGTAGTAAGAAGGGTGGTCGTTACAGTTGGTATCAGAGCAGGTTCCCATTCTTCAGCATCACACACACATCAGCATCATCCTTGCCGTCTCCAAGTAAGAAAGTATTTAAGTTCTTTCTTTATTGCTTTCCTTTTTTATTATTTGCAGTATAGAGTGATTGCTTATAAGTGCTTAAGTAAGATAGAAGTTCTGTTTCTCCTGTCTTGATTCATACATATGTTTGTTTAGAAAGGATAGAAGATACCAAGTCTTTTCCTGCGTAATTAGATGTCGAGAAGAGGCGTCCCGTATCGTTCACTTGAGGACCAGTTCGGAGAGGCGAAGCGCCAGAACCACAGGCTATTCTCTCGAGTTTGTTGCTCGACCTCGAGAGTGAAGCGTGGCAGGTGTGATCGTCAATCGATGGCGAATCATGGCAGCTTCCTCCTCGACCATTAATGTGGAGACCCGGTGGTGGTGAAGTCCCATCAGCTGCCACAGAAGCCCATCTAAAGACAAGAGCATATTTCATCCGGTGGTGATGCCGAAAAAGCTTCTAGGAGCAGGAGCCACAGGATGCCAGGGCTTGGTTGAGACATTTGAGATGATGGAGCTTCTTGGTGACCGAAGTCGAGAAGGTTGATACCATTAAGTGTGCCTCTTTCTGCTATCCGGAGATGCTTGGATGTAGTGGGAGCAAGTTAAGAGTAAGTGAGCGATCAGATGAGCTGGGTTGACTTGAGACAAGGTGACCTACCAATAGAAGAAGCGGTTAAAAGATTTAACAGGCTAGCTCACCTTTACTTAGAGTTAGTAAGTCGGTGAAAGAGCGAGTCGGTGATGCTCCTAATCTCGGAGACCGGAAATAACATCTATTGTGAGTAGTGAAACTCACGACCATAGATTGGTGAAGAGTCGGCATTAGTGAGCACTATCTGCAACTCGAGAGCACAACAAGCCTAACCAGTCGGTCAAGATCGAAGACAAGGCGGTGGGAAATAGAGACCCCAGTCAAGTAATCAGGGAAGGACAAGATAACAAGAAAGACCCAGCGGGAAGATGTTCTGTGAGTATCAGAGGTATTCCCAGAAGAGCTACTTGGACTATCTCCCAAGAAGTGGAGCCAATTTCAAAGCTCCATGCCGAATATCTCAGCGAGCTAAAGAGTTACAAGAACAATTTCAGGAGCTACTTGGCAAGGGTTACATCCGCCTACATTCACCTTTGGGAGCTCCTGTGTTGTTCGTTAAGAAGAAACGGATCCATGCTAATGTGCATAGATTTTAGAGAGCCGTGAAAGTAGCGATTAGGGACAAGTACCTCGTTCCAGAATAGATGATCTATATGATCGGTAAAAAAGATAGTGTTCTCGAAGAGACCTGCCATCAGAGTACCATCGTAAAAGTGAAGGAAAGACAAACCCGAGCGACTTTCGGGACGGATCACGGATACTATGAGTTCGTAGTCATACCTTTTGGTGTGACTAATGCACTGCGGTTTTCATGATGAGCAGAGTGTTTAGAGAATACCTTGATAAATTTGTCATTGTGTTCATCGATGACATTCTAATCTATTCTAGAACCCCGAGGAGCATGACACGCACTTGAGAATAGTCCTGCGGACCCTACAGCAGAAACAGCTTTATGCTAAGTTCTCAAAGTGCGGATTAGGTTAGATCGGTGGCATTTCTAGGCCACATAATTTCTAAAGTATTGGTGGATCCCGAAAATAGGAGCGGTCAAGCAAGGTAGACCCAAGAATGCGGGGAGATCGAGCTTCCTTGGTTTTAGTACTACAGGAAGTCGTGGAAGACTTTTCGAATAGCCTCTCCACTTGACCCTCACCGAGAAAGAACAAGAGTTTGAATGGTCGAGGATAAATGTGAGCGAGTTTCCAAGAGTTGAAGAAGAGTGACTACACTCATTCTGATTCACGATAAAGTGACAAGAGTTTTGACATCTAAAGTGATGCTTCCAAGATGGGTCAGGAGCTGTACTCATGCAAGAAGGAAAAAAATTATAGCTTATGCTTCCAAGCTAAAGCTAATAAAGTGGCGGATGCACTAAGCGAGAAAATCCGCATCCACGATGTCCACTGTCATCGTTACTAGCCACCTGTATGAAGGAGTTATCGATTTTGGACTTGAAATTATTTATGAATTCTGCATTGACCTTGAAGTCGACCCTACTCGAGGATATCGAGAAAGCAAAGTGAAGATCACGATATCCAAAAGAAGCAAGGGATACGGGAAGAAGGAAATTCGGAGTTTGAGTATCGAGACGGTGGAATTCTTTATCGAGTCGCCTTTGTGTTCCCAATGATGAAGAGGGAAAAGAAAATTTTGGAAGAAGCTCATAGTACACCTTATTCCATGCATCCTGGTTCTACCAAGATGTATCAAGGCGTGAAACAAATATTACGGTGGTGCGGACTCAAAGAGATGTAGCTAAATATGTAAGTACAGCCTGACATGTCGAGGGTCAAAGCGAACACGGGAGACCGGAGGTGTTCGATACCGAGTGGAAGTGGGAAGACATATCCATGGACTTTATAGTAGGTCTCCCAAGAACCACAAATGGATATGATGCGATATGGGTGATAGTGGACAGTTGATTGACCAAGTGCTCATTTTCTAGCCATCGGTGTCTCACTCTATGGAGCGGTTAGCACAGTATGTTAAAGAGGTGATCGGACTTCTGAGTTCCTAAATCTATTGTTTCGATAGGGCGCTTCACCTCTCACTTTTGGGAGTGTGTTGAATGCACTAGGCACCAAACTCAAGTTGTTCGACTTTCCATCCAGATGATGGCAGACACGAGGCGAGTAATCAGATTCTAGAAGATATGCTCGGATCTAGTGCACTAGATTTGAGGGAAGTTGGTGCAAGTACACTGCTTAGCTGAATTTGCCTCTGACAATAGCTATCGTGCCACCATCAAATGACACCATAGGAGCGTTGTATGGCGAGGAAGTGCGGATCACCCATTGGCAAGCGGTGAAAGAAGAGATGGAAGTGGGCGGGCATACGCAGAGCTGATAGATGAGACTACTCGGGGCTATTGGAAGATCGAAAGGTCGAGGAGGGGGCTGCGAGTGCGGAAGAGTTATCTTGACACAGCTAAAATTCAAGTAGGGGATCGGTCTTTCCAAGGTCGCTCCTATGAAGGGAGTGATGACATTTGGCAAGAAGGGCAAATTAAGTCCTCGTTATGTAGGGGCTTACCTGATCACAGAAAGGATTTGGAAAGTAGCTTACAAGCTGGATTTACCACAAGACATGTCAGCAATACACAATGTGTTTCATGTCTCCATGTTAAAGAAGTGCCTCCATGACCCTAGCCAAGTGATTGAGCCTCAGTCAGTGCAGATCCAAGAGGATCTTAGTTATGAGAGTAGACCTACACAGATAGTGGATAGAGCAGTCAAGAGACTAAGAAATAAAGAAGTGCCACTAGTGAAGGTTATCTGGCAGAACCAGAAGCACGAGGAAGTCACTTGGGAGCGGGAGGACAGTATGAGACAGAAGTATCCAGAGATATTCTAAGTTCGAGGACGAACTTTTTATAAGGTATGGGGAATTGTAACGACCCAATTTTCCTTATTTCAAGTTCTAAAAGTCCATAAAAATATTTGGAAATACTTTTAAAATATTCTAGAGATTTTTAGGAATTTTTAGAGTATTTTTACGTAATTTTTGGAGGTCGTTTAGTAGGGTTACAAAAAGAAAGAAGTTTTAAAAAAAACGTTGAAGGTGAGATTCGAACCCACGACCTCGGGTCGGACTGACCCAAGCAAAACCGACCTAACCAGCTGGGCTACACGGTTTTTGTTAACCTTATATGGAGAGAAATAGATTTAAGCTATAGTCGGAACAAATAAAATAAAAGAGAAGAAAAATAAGTTTGTAGAAGCAAGGGTTCGAACCCAGCTCCTCGGCCCAAGCAGCAACCAGCTGAGCTACGGGGTTTTGTTAACCGTATATGGTGAGAATATATTTAAGCTATAGTTGGAGCGTTTAAAATAAATTGGAATTAAAAGTCGTGGTTGAGGGTTGAAGCCGAGACCTGTGACCCGAGCAAAACCCGTGACCAGGCTGCGCTAGCGGTCGGTGTTAATCAAATATGCAGCGACATATATATAATCTATAGTTATAATCGAAACCCTAGTTTTAAAAGGATCTAATTCCTTTTCTCCCGAGCCGAAAACCCTTTTCTTCTCCTCACACGCGACGCCGCACATCTCTTCTGCTCGGGCGAAACAGGGCCGTGTTAGGGCTTCGACTCCGGCGCCGGAAAAAGGGCTCTTTCCGGCCGGTCTTCACCCAACCGTGATCCTCTTGTCGTGGAGAGCACGCGGATTCGAAGGAGAAGCTTCGGCCGAAACCCTAGACCTTCCTCTCCCTCGGTTGTAAGTCCAAGAATCGTCGGTGAGTTGCTTCTCACCTGCAGTAGGAGTAGTTCCGCGACATTGATCTTCTTTTCCTTTTGATTTCGGAATCTTATCATCCACAGCATGTCTTTTTGTTTCGGATTGTGTTGTGCCGAATTTATTGTGCTAAGGATATAGTTTCTTTTGTTTGGATCATGTGTGCAGAATTTTAGGGATTAAGGGAAACTTCCGAGATTTGTTTTCTTCCTGTTATTTCTGCTGTAGCATTCTATAGCATGCTTAGAGATTTTTATATGAGATTCGCTTATTTCTTTTTAATGTGGCAGTAGCATGCTTTAGGAATTGATGACTGGAAGATTAAGAGTAATTCCCAAGAATTGTTTCCTCTGCCTTATTTCTGTTGAAGCATGTTTAAGGAATCCAGATTTCTTGTTTCTTTGACTTATTTCTGTTGAAGCATGTTTAAGGAATCCAAATTACTCGTTCCTTAGTTTGTTTCTGCTGTAGCATGCTGAAAGATCCCAATTGCTATGTAAAAGTATAGCTTTGAACAGGTTTTACACAGTTTTTTTATTAAGTGCAGATTGTTTTTATAGTGTCAAGCTTAGTATGCAGACTTAATTAATTCCATGCTATCCAATGTGTATGAGCAGTTTTATTTTAGAGCATGCAATTTCTGAATTTAGGCTGCTTTCATGAACCTAAACAACTCTTCATCTTGAGCATGTAGTTCTAGATTTTTCCTGTGCCATTTAATAAGCATGACCAGTCCTCTTTACCATTAGAATGACATGAACAGCATGTGTTTAAGTGGTTCATTTTATGTAAGCTTTACAGATGTTAGTTTATATGCAATTAACTAGAAACGAGTCAGAATTTTGCAAACCTGTTGAGAGCATGCTTTAGTGTAACTTGTGCTAACTTTGATAGCAGTAGTAATTTTCCTTTAGGCTATGCTCGGTTAGAAACAAATCAACATGAGTAGATCCATTAAGTTCTGTTATATGTGTTTTCAGTTTTGGTATGAGGTTTTAAGTGTTGTACCATGTTATTTGTAGGCACTTCAGTTTAGTATGGCATGCAGATTTTTTATAAGTATAGTATGCAGATTTTTAATAAGCAGATTTTCATAAGTATTGCTTGCAGATTTTGATAAGTATTGCATGCAGAACTTCAATTTTAGGACAGATTTTTATTAAGCTTAATATGCAGAATTTTATTAGCATATTAGGCAGGTTTTTTGGTTTAAGCATTTCAAAGATAGAATTTGCTTAAACATTTCAGTTTCTCTTTAAAGAAGTATTCTGTTAGAAGTATTAACAAGTATAAGAAAGATAAAGAAAAGAAAGAAAAAAAGGCCAAGGCCTTAAGTAGATCCCAAAGTCAAGACTTTAGGGATTTTTGGCACACAAGATGTCTATTAAAATGCCAAGGCATTTAAAGAAGTAGTAAATAAGATAATAAGTATTTTACTTTTAAAGGGCATGTACCGGACACAAGGTCCAAGGGATGGGCTCCAAGTTGCCCCTAGGCACAAGGCCTAGAAGTATCTTAGTAGTTTCGGGATTAGCTACCTCGATTCTTATTAAGAATGCGCGCAAAGTGGTACAATGCCGGGCCCAAGAGAAGTTGATTATTATTTTCAAGTATTAAAGTATAAATTTTAAACAAGTGAAATAAAAGAATAAATTTAGAGTAAATGAAGTAAGTTTCACTTTGTTTTAAAGATCAGCCAGTTTAGCTTTCTTTTATGCTAAGCAGCTTTTACATGTTTAGTTTCTTACATGTTATTTATTTGCTAGTTGATGAGCATGTTTAGCTTTACATGTTTAGTAGTTTTACATGTTTAGTAGATTTACATGTTCAGTAGTTTTACATGTTTAGTAGTTTTACATGTTTAGTAGATTTACATGTTTAGTAGTTTTACATGTTTAGTAGATTTACATGTTCAGTAGTTTTACATGTTTAGTAGTTTTACATGTTTAGTAGATTTACATGTTCAGTAGTTTTACATGTTTAGTATCTTTACATGTTTAGTAGTTTTACATGTTTAGTATGCTTCTTTTATTAGTTTATGAGCATGATAAACTACACATGTTTAGTATTTCAGTTAGTATGCTTCCTTTATTGGTTTGTGAGCATGAGTAGCTATACATGTTTAGCTTTTCAGTTAGTTGATTTCTTTGCTATTTATGAGCATGAGTAGCTATACATGTTAGCTTTTCTGTTAGTTGGTTTCTTTGCTATTTATGAGCATGAAGAGCTTTACATGTTAGCATTCAGTTTTAGCATGTTTTTATTTGTATACATGCATATCGAGTTTTTTGTGAGTAGATAGCGCTCACTAAGCTTTATGCTTATAGACTGCACTTCCTCCTACTGCAGATAAAGGGAAGGAAAAGATTTAGCAAGGAAGGCGACAAGGTGGTGGTGATGAAGGTGTGTGATGGCTGGACTATGGAGAGATCCAGAATGAGCTGGCAAATTGCCAAGACTTTTCTGTTTAGTTATTTTAGTTCTCTTTTAATGCTATGATGAAGTTGAGATTGTAATTGAGTCTATTCCGCACTTGTAGTTTGGTATGTCTTATCGTTGGAGTTCTATTTGTTTACTATTGCTAGAATAGTTTCCTTTTAGTTATTGTGATATTATTACTGCGTGGTTGTGAAGTATTTATACCAGCCGCATGTGGCTGATGGTTTATTATTTGTTTGTATTATGGGAAATGGTCACCGGTACAGGGGAGACTCTGCCGAAATTTTTCGGTAGGGTTTTTCCTAGAGATTTTTAATAAACCGGTTAAGTAGAGTTAGTAGATAAGTAACGGTCACTCTTAGAGAGTAGTAGTAGTAGTAAGAAGGGTGGTCGTTACAAGATAGGTCTTAACAACCTTCCAGGAGTCGGGTAAGGACTGGATCACCCCCATTACCTGAAGCTCATCAGATAATGACTCCCCCATGTTCCTCAAAGAAGCAATGATACTTGACATTTGAATGAGATGTTGTTTCATAGTATGATCTTGCTTCTTCTTGTAGGTTATGAACCTATAAGTAACATCCTCAACTTAGGAGCTAGTCGGGAGCCCAAGAGCTCTTTAAGAGCCTGCTAGATCGAGATCACAGTAGGAAATTGCTCATAAACTGGGATCAAGTCATCATGCATGCTACTCAGAAGGATTGCTCTAGCTTAGCTATCCTTTTTCTTCCATGCACGGTATGCCTCCTAATCCAACCTCACTTGAGGTGTGTTACCCTCCTTGGGGTCTTGTATCTCATGCTTTAGAACCTCAGTTAGTTCTTGATCCTCAAAGAGTAGCTAAATCTTCAGGTGCCAAATCCCATAATTGTCACCATTCAGCTTCTCTCCCTTGACGAGATCAGTTACGACAGTCTTTGATCCAACCATAGTCTGAATATTAAAATAGGAAGTAAAAGCACTATCACTAACGATCGGAGAACCTCTCATGTGCTTGCATGCGCCAACAAGACCTCGGGCCACGCATCGGACGCCTAGTGACCCCAGCCACACACCTCCACGTGCGATGACCAAGGCAATCGGGTCGTGAATCGGGTTAAGACGTGGATCCAGATTCGAGTCTATATAAAAACCTGATTGGGGTCCGAGGTCTCTATGACCCGATAGCGGGAAAACCCATTTCTAGCCACCCCAATTTTATTTTTTTCAACTGTTTTTCATGATTTCTTCTTTCCCGACAATCCTAAATTGATTTTGAGAAGATTGAATCCCTAGACTCGGCATTTCAAAATTTTCTCACGACCCTTCTCAGCCGATTCCAGTTTGCTGACAAATGACAACTGTTTCTTGCAATTGACATATGCCTTTTATACATCAGAGCGTGCAAAACATTACTAGACCATTTATATGCATCAACATTTGCTAAAACTCAGTCCAAAACCAAGAAAATGTTCTCAGTTGACTCTCATGGCCATGAGGTTCAACCTCGGTTTTCACAGCCCAAACATGCTCAAAAATTCAATGAAAATTATTTCCATGCTTTACAAGTCATGAGTAACTTCGTGGTATAGTCGGATTCACGAAACTCATCCATGATCCGAATTCTAAAATTTAATACCCTATTTTATTTCCTCAAAAAAAAATTCGAAAAAATATTTATTAAATCTAAACTTGCTCTAACTTGGCTCTGATACCAATGTTAGATTTATTATATCACAATGCGGAAGCGTGACATCTCTAATTTCTCGAAAAATAAATAGGGTTGAGTTTTTAAATTTACCTCAGCGAATGAATATCGAAGATCTGGGAACCATGAAAAACTCCTCGAATCTAGGAACCACAAAAAACTCCTCGAATCAAATTCATAGTCGGGATGATAATCACAAACGAACTATCACCATGGATCCACAATGTCTAAACCCAGAGTCCGACGATTCAATAAGTGTTAGAAGTCTCTCTCATTTTTTTTTCTTTCTGCAATGTGCTCTTTGTATAGTGCACACTTGCCTTACCCATTTCTCCCATTATCTTGTAGTGGGAATCATGAAAAAAATAAAATTATGGGAATAACTACCCATGATCTCACAAGCGATATTATCAAAATACCCCTAAGTGGACATAATTTCCAATAGAATCATACATTGAGATTTTGAGTGGACACTTAACATCCCATTGAGCTTGTGCTAAAATATTTGTTCCAACACTTCCATTAATACTATGTCAGATACTCATCACCAAGTCTGAGTATCGTTGGGTTGTACTCCATAATAAATGCTTATGTCAGAACTACATGATGAAAAATCAACTTGAATTCAAATCATTTTTTTCACTTTGTAAAAGAGATATCCAGAGCCCAAAATTAGGTTAATTCGATCCTGCCTGTACAGGCACTGCCTCAACCTCTCACATTGGGATGGTGGGATCCATACTTAAGTAGTGGGTCCCACCACCCCATTGTGAGAGGTTGGGGCAGTACCTGTACAGGCAGGGAGAAATTTACCCCAAAATTAGTTATAACACAAGTAAGCCACCAAAAGATTCTTAGCTATTCCAGTAACCATAAATTAAGAATTAGGTCCTCTAATCTACATTTTGTCATTAGTTATTACCATCAACCCTTGCTTAATGCTCTAGAGATAGACAAGCAATCATTAGAAAAGATTCACTATTGATATTTTATCTCTCCGCACAGAATCATCTGTAAGAAGTCTAACGAATGAAAGTCAAATAACTAGGTAATAATGCTATATGGATGTACAGATAGACGTATCAGAAAGACTAAAACAATTTGATGATGTTGAACTTTCACCGTAGTAAAGACAACAATTCGAGTTTAACTCAATCAGACCTAACTACAATTTTGTCATTCATGTGAATTTCTAATCCACATTTTAATCCAGTCATATACCTAAATGTCCTTTCGAGGTTATCTAATCATGTATGAAAGGTCCATGGTCAAAATCCCCAGGGAACAAGATACATCAATTCTCAATCAATTGTGATAGTATAAGTACATGCTCTTATCCATTACCCAAATGATAGTGGTAAGGATGGTATGGTTGTTGGTATTTCCTGAGACTACACTCCTTGATCTCCAATAGGTTGTTGACAGGCCCAATATCTACTTTTCAACTTGGTCTTAGTTGGTGCCACAGAAGGATATATATCCTCGACATCAGGTTCGGGTCCTAAGTGTCAACTAGTCGTGTCCATGGTCGACCTCGACCATGATCGCGAATAGCATTGATTCACTAAATGTCATCACGCTAAACCAAATCATTGAGTACCTAATAGACAAGTATAGAATCGTTACAAAATCAAAATGAAGGGAGTAAGTCTAACCAATCACATTCAATTTCTATGACATTCAACTATTCTAATAATAACCTACACCAAGTAGTGAATACAATAGGTAAGATGATTATCAGAGGTATAACTTACCTCCTATAGCTCAGAGAAGTCCTTCGGTTGCCTTGCTCCAAACTCGAAAAATCATAAACCAAAACAAGATCAAAGTCTCAAAAATACAAAACTCAGCATTTGAACTCGAACCGTGTTCTGATATCAATAAAATTATCACGCCCCGAGGGTATACTTGTCCGTCAAATCGGGCGATACCCTCTAGTGACAATATAGTAAATACGATATTGAACCAATTCAAGCCAACACAAATACCAATGCGATATAATAATAACCTCAAGTCACAAATGACAATGCGTGTATGTATGCAGGAACAAGTGATCATACTAACTATCAAGCTAAGAACAACACTCAAGCATTTAATACAGAAAGAAAACTGTAAATACAAGTAGTGAAAAAATAACCCAAATAACTCAAATAAAAATCTGAACTTGAGTGAGACTGGCAGCCAAGACCTCTGAGCAACACAACATCTCTTCTATTTGTAACCTGAAAGTTAGAGGAAAAGCAAGGGGGTAGTGAGTACAACAACTCAGTGGGTAGAAGAAAATAGCGCATGAATAATATACTGTCAGGGGATCAAAGAATACAATCTCAGGTAAAATACTTACTAACTAACACATGTGTCCCAACATAATCACCAGCTAACCAAAAGTATAATCAATAATATAACACTTCACTAATCTACTCAACTAAGAATAACCAACAAATCAGGAGTACATATAGTACATCCAAACTTACACGAACAAATACATGACCGACATATAGCAAGTATATAACAAACACTGACTGCGGGAGAACACTCTACCATGGATAGTCCCATGGGCAGTCAGGATAAATGACTAGTCACTGTCAGCAGGAGAACTTTCTACCACATATGGTCCCATGGGTGGATAGGGTTAATAACTAGTCATTGTCTATGGGAGAACGCACTACCACGGATTGTCCCAAGGGCAGACATGGTTTATACTAACTGTCACTAATGACTCTCTCTCTCTCTCTCTCAACCTCTCATGGGAGACCAAAAATACTAACGATCGCTGATGACTCTCTCAACAATGAATGGGAGACAATGATCGACAGGATATACCAACGATTACTAACACCTCTCTCAACCATAAATGGGAGACAATGACTGACAAGATATAGCAACCAAGGGTCTAGTAGGATCCTCAAAACACTATACCATGGTATAATTCTACTAATGTACAGGCATGAGCCTATATAACAAGTAAGGGTTTATTAGGATACTCAGTACCCTGTATTACGATATAATTTTACTAGTATATAGGCAGAAAATAAACAATCACGTCCCCAAAATAATAGTTAACCAAATTTATCAAGTGAATACTAGTCATCTAGTATTAATATCTCAACTAATTTCATGGTATCATCAATATAATAAACAATGGGGTCAAGATCAAGTAATCCTATAGGTTGATCCGAAGGGCAAAGTCTGGTGGAATACGCTACCCTTCTAGTAGGGAGTGATTTCCATCAAGTATAGGTTAGCACCATCTCACTAATATATATATGCCCTCACAAGTATACAACTATACTACATATAATATCAATGCCCTGCAGGCTCGAGCCTAAGTATGTAGCCATATTGTAATACAAATTCATGAATATAAACTATAGGCTTAAATAACTACAAGGGTCTATTAGAATACTCAATATCCTACACCGGTATGAAATAACAAACAAAGGTTTAGCAAAATACTTAATATCCTATACTACAGTATGATCGTCCTGACAATAGATACAAATTCAAATCATCTACTAGGGGGTCTAGCAGAAAATCTAATGTCCTACATTAGGGTCTAGTAATATCATATATATATATATATATATACAATCATGGATAGTAACAATACTACATAGCGATCAATAATAGGTCAACGTATAAGGACAACAATAAGGTATCAAACTCATGAGTAATATAGCACAAATTTAAGGTAATCAAGTGTAACGACCCACCTCTTACTGAACTAGGCTGCGAGGCCAGACCGTCACATTATGCTGTGCTAAATTATAAGTTGCGGAAACTGTACTAATTAAAACTTTCTGCTAATGACTGTTATAGTCTATCACTTAGTGTCAAGACCTTTTCAATATCGTACATAAGATAGGGAAGGAGACCTAGGCACCCTACTAGATTAGAAATTGAAATTAAACACTTCTGGCCAAAATCAGGCATCCCAATCGATCAGTTGATCGATTGGAATTGTCTGATCGATCCACTGATCGATTCAGCATGATACTGTGCACGGATGAACTTCTGGATCGATCGGCTGATCGATCCAGGCTGACCAATCGATCCAATGATCGATTCAGAAGCTCTCTGTTCACGAGAGTGATTTCCCGATTGATCTACCGATCGATCCAACTTGGCCAATCGATCCAGTGATCGATCCATAGGCTCTCTGTTCACAGAAATTAAATTCCCGATCGATCGGCTGATCGATCCATGGCTGATCGATCAGCTGATCGACTCACCATCTCTCTGTACGCGGCAGGTCATCTCCCAATCGATCGGCTGATCGATTGGGAAACCTCCAATTGATCAGTGGATCGATTGGAGTTATGATTTCTGCTGCGTTTCAGAATCTAGTGTTCAATATAGATGTATCAACTAATAAATCACTAACTCTTATGACAGGTCATAAATCCTAATTTACCGACTATCATCAAGGTAACTAGAAATCTAAACATAACTTAGTGCACACAATTTATTACTTCTGACACTTGATATGCTAAAGGTGCAGAAAAGTGACAACATAAGTAAATGCTAAGTTTAACTTTGCTAATTCCCAAAGATCTTTATTCCAAGTTCCTCTTCCACACACATCTTCATTGCATTGTCCTCCAGCCTCCGCTAATCCATGTTTCCTTTACCTTTATCTGTAGTATAAGGAAAAGAAGTATCTATAAGCTTCGGAGCTTAGTAAGAAACCATCTACCTCACAAAACATGCATACGATGCAATTTATGCTTTTAAAACATACTATTTGAAATATATGCTGAACATGCTAAAACATAGATACTGAACATGGCATAAACACATACAACACATGGCAATCCTAACTAAGCATAGTACTATAATGTGAATCAATAAGGAACTAAACTGAAATGAAAGCTGAGCTAAACTAGTACTAACTGATGCTAAGTTGCATTGTTTTCACATAACATATTTTGTGAAGTTTTGAAAACTATTTATCATAATAGATAAAAATACTAATCATGCTGCTGATGGGCCCGTCAACTGTACTTGCTATGCGCGCATCCCTAACTAAACCTAAGGTAGCTAGTCCCAAATCTAGTAGGGTTTACTAGGTTATCTAAACATAGGGACGACTGTGGGAGCCCAACCCAAGGACAACTGAAGTCCAGTACAGTGCCACTAAAAAGTAAAATACTGATTTGTAGCTAATATACCTTACCTTGCTCTTACTAGGTTATCTGAACCTAGAACTAGGTTATCTGAACTTAGTGGCGACTGTGGGAGCCCACCCATTGGACCGTAGTCCCATATAAGTTGTAGCAAGGCTAAGTATGCTAAAAAAAATGATCCTATTGCTTTTATCTAAGCTATTAAAAATGCCTATGTTGCATTTAACTGAGCTAAACATTTCATCGAACATGTGGTGTGCACTAATTCACACCTTATGTGCTGAAAATCTGTATACAACTAAACTAAGGTATAAAACCGTGAAAAGAGCTACTTATACTGCAGGTGAGGAGTTTCTTACTTCCTGCGCTAGTTTTTCTTACAATCCAATCGCTAGGTTTTTCGGAGAAGGGATCTCTTCGACAATCTTCTCGCGTCTATGCGTTCTTCTCGCGGAGAGGAGCGTCCTCGTACCTTTGATGTTGCCGGAAGATACTCCTATGGCCCTAGGGATGGAACCCTAGGTTCTTCCTTTGGCTTGGTGCGCCGAGAGAAGAAGAGAAGGGAGAGGGGTCGGCGGGTGAGGGTTTGAGGGAGAGAAAACTATCGATAAAAAATAATCAATCCCCACTTAAATCTCCTATTTATATTAAGTGGTTAATTTCACCCCAACTCAATCATAAATATTATTGTTCCTCTCTTCTTTCAGCACACCCCTGCTGGGGCCACATGGTTACTAAAGCTATCCATAAGTCGTAGAGTTCGCTAGGTCTCGGGTTCGATTCCCGTTTAAGCTGCTTTGCGTTTTTATTTATTTTTGCTACTTCTGCTACTTCAAAAATTCCATAAAAATATTCTAAAATTCCATAAAAATCATAGAATATTTCTAAAATTTATTTGAGAATTTTCGGGCGTTACAATCCCCCATACCTTATAAAAAGTTCGTCCTTAAACTTAGAACAAATCTGGGTACTTCTGTCTCATATTGGCTTCTGTCTCCCAAGTTGTCTCTTCTGCTGTGTGACTTTGCCAAATAACTTTTACAAATGGTACTTCCTTGTTCCGTAATTCCTTAATTACTCGGTCTATTATCTAAATAGGCCGGCTGTCATAGCTGAGGTCTTCGCGGACTTGTACCGACTGGGGCTCAATCACCTGGGTGGCATCTGGGATATGCTTCTTCAGCATAGAAACATGAAATATGTTGTGGATAGTTGACATCTCCTGGGGTAGCTCTAGCTCATATGCTACCTTGCCAACTCTTCTGATGATAAGGTATGGTCCCACATATCTGGGACTCAGTTTGCCCTTCTTCCCAAAACGCATTACTCCCTTCATGGGAGTCACTCAGAGAAATACTGTATCCCCAACCGAAAACTCTAAGGGTCTGATGAAAAGGTATGGTCCCACATATCTGGGACTCAGTTTTCTGGCGGCTCTGTGCTGTCTCTATCCTCTGGCGGATCTGCTGTATAGTTGTTGTGGTATCTGCTACTAGATCTGTCTGAAGTTCTAGTTCTTTCTATTCACCACTTTCATACCAGCAGATTGGAGATCTACACCTCCGCCCATAGAGAGTGTTACTCTCCGCAAGTGTACGGAAATGTCGCAAGTAATATAAAAGATTATCGTATCCACAGGGACTGGAATAAGCACTAGAAATGTCTCAATGCGAATTAGCTAAACAACTATCCAATCGTTTCAAAAGCAAAGTAAAGGTAAACAAATCTAATATTAAAGATCAACAAACAAGAGTTTAGAGTTTTGGGTTATGATAAAGGAAGATTCTAGGAGTTTCGGTTTCTTTGTAAGATTTCTTGAATGTAAATGGTTCACCAATTCTTATCCCTCAATTGCCAAACATGTAGAAAGTTGCCGGTCCCCTCTTGCAATAGACAACCGGCTAAGGACTGAGAAATGTATCTAAATAGGATTAATTAGACATGAACCTATGTTGTCCTTACACAGAAATGCACCTATTACTATGCCTTCCTCGGATATCAACGTAGAAGCCCACGACTCATTAATCTATCAAGCTACAAGACGCTAATCATAAAATCCATCCTACTCTCTTGAATGTCCCTAATTCCTCTTCAAGATTATCTCTCAAACGTCCTTACACGGGCTTGCACCTGTCACGTGGATCCCTCGGATGATCAAGTGAGAGTTTATCTTTACAAAGTCCATGAGAAATCCAAGCAATCAATCAAGAATGAGAATTAAGCACAAATCACCATCAATCATTCAAGATCTAATTGATACAAGCAAGATAATGTCATTGAAACAAGAAAATGGCAAATCCATAAGAGATTACATCAATCCATCATACAAATACTCCCTTAATCCTAGAATATAAGATCTACTCCATGAATCGAGGAAGAAAATCCGAAGAAATAGAGATTACAAGCTTTCCTTGAATCCCCAATCCAAGAAAACAAGAAGAGGGGGAAAGAGAAAACTTATCTACGAAGAAGCCTTGTCTTCGGATCCAATCCTCGCTCCGGAGTCGAAATCGTCGAGATCTCCCTTAGAATCGCCTGAAATCCTCCCAAGAATGGGAGGAAACCACCAAATCTTGCTTTCTCCCAAAGGGAGATCCCTTTCAATTCATGAAGAAGGGTTTAAATAGTGGAGGGAATCGGGCGCCACACGGCCACGTGACACTCACACGGCCATGTCCAGCTCCCTCTCGCCCAAGCCTGCACTGCAGGTGACTCCATATGGGCAAACCCATACGCTCTCTCTGGAAATGCTACACTGCTGTGGTGCACACACACGACCACCTGATCTCTGAAGTCTCACGCAGCAGTAGATCCACACGCGTAAGGCTTGCGCGTTGGCTTAAATCTTGACAGTGAAGTGCGAGGTTCACCAGCCATGTCATCTTCCTCTTGTTGGTGCCAAACTCCACACGCCCGAGCTCCATACCAGTGCAGGGGTACACGGCCCGGTGCCTTCTCCCTTCGTTTCCTCCAATGCATGCCCAAAGATGTAGATTCTTCACCAAATCGACTCCTGTGTACAGAAAATGCACAAAAAGCAGATCTCCGAACCAAAAGAGTAAATATGCTAAAAGGAAAGCTGGAAGTATAAAAATGCATAGATCAAGCATGCTCAAAGTATGTAAATGTGCGTAAAAACATGCATAAAAGAGTATATAATCTTCGCACATCACACCCCCAGACTTAAACCTTTGCTTGTCCTAAAAAAAAATGCTGCAGTCTAAATTCATATGTTCTACAACACATTCATAAAACCCAGTGCACTTTCCTAACTCTATCAAAAAGTTTCATTAACAAGCTTGATCATGGAAACAAGTAAAGTATGGTTCAAGCATAAGAATCTTGTGCGCAGTGTAAAAGTAACTCAACACCCTTCAAGTTTCAATCCATGTCCTAGTCAAGTCGTCATCAAATTTGAATTCCTAATGTTTCCAGTGAAAGACAAGTAACCAGTGATAGGCACTTACTTACCGTTCACTTGGTTCATATTTCTCAACTAACCCAAGGTCTCAAAGGTGTGCTCAATCTCAAGAGAAACTAAACAGTCATTTCCCCAGTAACCTAACTCGGTCTCAAAGGGGTGACTTGCTAGATTCCACTCATGACAACTGTTTTTTATATCCCTTATTGTTCATTTTTTTTTATTTTCATTGTGCAAAACTTATTCACAAATGTACTTTTAGCACACATGTTGGGATATTTTGATTTTTCCAAATGAGTTTTAATGATTTGAGCCTCATCCAGTAACCAAAATGAAAGTTGAGAGATCACCATGGAAACCAAGTACTAAGCAAACAAGATGAATCATGACTATTTCAATGACATCAACTATTCAAGCATCAAGCACAAGTGTAGTGAAGATAAAATCCTTAAGGTTGAACCAAAACTAAAACTCATCACCATAAGATTCTTAGCTTATTAATGCTTCCCAAGATAGAAAAAAGAACTACACAAAGTTTACTAGTAGCATCATGCGAACATCATGAATTGAGACAATAATCGTGCTAACTTTTCACTTGAATCCAAGAAAGCATATAAGTGAAGATTTGATGTTCTCAAAATTTTTTTGCCATGATTATTTCAAAAACAAGCAAAATAAAGCAACAAGCAAAGAAAATAAGAACCAACATGAAAACTAATCAAAAACTAAAAACTGAAAACCAAATACTAATACAGACACACCCCTTAAACTTTTCATCGTCCCGATGAAATCGGGGATGGTGGGAGGTGGAGGTGGGACAGGAGGAGGTATCGACGTGGTTGGCCAATAGGAAAACTAGGAAAACTTGGAATCTCACCCAAGGATCTATGATACTCATATAAAGCATCAACTTGTTGGCTAAGCGTCGAGCTCTCGTGTTCTCATCCTCCGACAAAAATCAAAACTGACTACCCTGACCTTGAAAATTCAGAATCGAAAATGATTTTGTACCTCCCTAAACTGATCATCGATAAAGAGAAGCGACTTTCCAACGGGAATCTTGCTTCTCATGAAGTGATTCTAGAGACGCGTACGAAAATCTGAAAAATCAAACCTAGAAGATCCCGTGCCATATGCAAAAGAATGCCTAGCAGGCTCCATAAAACTAGAAGGTTGCGTGTCCGGATGACGAGGGTTCATGATGTGGCTCAGTGTCTCCAGGTATAGAAGGGTTATCCTCAAAATCTAACTCAGAAATTACCCAATTAGCCGGGTTACGAATAGTAGTTCGTTCAGGAAAAGGAAGGGGTAAAGGAGAACCACTCCTCCTAGGAAACGCGAAACCATTCTCATCCCGAACGATCATTTTCATAGCAAGACATGCATCAATGTCAATCATGTCATTACCATGAATTATTTCCAACCCATCAACATCAAGATTTAAATTATAAGCTATTCGGGTAATCAAACCACCAAAAACAATTGATCCCGATGATGCCCTAGCAGATCTTAATAAGGTTTGAACAAAATGAAAACCAGAATCAAATTCAACCTTATAAAGCATAGCCCATAAAGCATAAAGCTCTATCTTTTTAACCACCCCATCACTCTCTCCCCTACCAAAAATAGTTTTACTCATGACTCTATGTAGATACCTAAAGATGGGGTTTTGCATATGGGAGGCCTTAGCTCTTGAAGGCTCATAAGGTTGATCTAACCCAGTTATTACATCCAAAAATGATTCCAATTAAACCTTGGATCAAACCTACGAGGGCTACCGGTGGTTAATCCAAAACAAGAATTAAAGTCACTAAATGCCCATAGAAATTCTTGATTCATTAGTCTAAATGAGATTTTTCCAAAATAATCATCTTCATTAGTAAAATGGACATCCAATGAACTTAAAAATTCCAAAACAAGACGAGGATATGTAGGCAAATGTGTGTACATAATATCACTCCAATCCAAAAACCCAATCATCAAATCTACATCTTCCCTAATTCCAAGCATATCAAGAACAGTTGGGTCCATATATCTAGTACACACTATCTTTCTATTGACAAGAATTGCAAATCTAGTTACTTGATCATCATTTCTAAACACAATATTGAATTCATTGTCATTACCTTCGTTGCATGAAGTCCTTTTGCCTTTGCCCTTCACTGGTTGTTTTCCTTTGTCTCTTGATGGCTCCTTCTCTTTGTCTCCACTAGATCCACCACCTCCTTTGCGTAATCTCTTCAAAATATTGGACATCTTGATGAGTTTAGATAGGGGAAGAATTATCTAGAGTTGTGGAACTTCAAAGAACAAAACTTCAAAGAACAAAAGATCTTAGGTTAGGAGAACAAAAGTCCAAGTCTTAGAGAGGAGGAGAATCGGATCTAAAAGATCTTGAGAGATTAGAGAGGAGTTTTTAAGAAATTGGGAGAGAAAGATATGTTTTGGAGAGTTGGGGGTGTGCGGAACACGGCCAAGATCCGGCCGTGTGAGGTAGGAGGTAGACTTTAATAGTTCTCCTACACGGGTGTGTAGATCCACACGGCCTCCCATCTTTCCTCTCGGGATTCTTTGCACGGGCCGTGTAGATCCACACGGCCTCCCCTCTTCCTTCTCTGGATTCCTCGCATCAGGGTGGGGACACTCTCCATCTTTCCTCGGGATTTTTACTCCCTACCCCAGATACCGCCGACACGAGATCCCCAGCCCAAACATCTCTCCCTAACTTTGCACTCGTATCCGACTAGACATACCGCCCTTTCACCCTGAAAAAAAATCAAAAGAATGCATCAAACTAAAATTACAATACAAATTAAAACTAACTAAAACCCTTGGGTTGCCTCCCAAGGAGCGCTTTTTAAGGTCTTTAGCTCGACTCATTCGCCTCCTTCCTCGTCCTTGGAGGACAGATATACTTTTCATTTCTATTGGGAGATCTTCTCCCAACATCTTCCACCACATTGTCTCCTTCATTTGGTGGCCTTCCATGAGGATGGAAATTTCATTCCTCAAGTTTATAAATGCTTGTCCTGCTACAAGCATTTAAAAGAGACGAGACATGGTTAGAGATATTAGATAAATCATATTCCAACTTTTCCTTACCAATTACCAAAGAAAGCTTATGATTTTTGACATCAATTATAGCTCCAGCTGTAGCAAGGAAAGGTCTTCCTAATATGATAGGAATCCTAGGGTCCTCTTCCATGTCCAACACAACAAAATCTGTGGGAATAACGTTCCCATCCACCTCTACCGGCACATCCTCTATAATACCCAAAGGGTACCTGCAGGAATGATCGGCAAGTTGAAGTGCCATAGTAGTAAGTTTAATGTTTTTGAGACCTAATTTATTACAAATTGAATAGGGAATGAGGCTAACACTCGCCCCCAAATCACAAAAAGCTTTTTCAAAAAATTCTTTTCCTATGTTGCAAGGAATATAAAAGCTCCCTGGGTCCTTCAGTTTTGGAGAAGTGTTCTTCTCAAAAATAGCACTACATTCCTCACTAAGCGCAATGGTCTCGACCTCTCCTCTTCTTCTCTTATTTGACATGAGATCCTTCAGAAATTTGGCAAATCTAGGCATTTGTAGAATAGCATCAATAAGAGGTACCTCTACACAGATTTCCTTAACCTTTTCTAGAAACTTGCCAAATTCTTCATCCTTCTTGAGCATTGTGAGTCTCTGAGGAAAAGGGACAGCTTTGCTCTGATGGTTCAGTGGAAGAGTCTCTTCAACCTCAATGGTACTCTCCTCATTAGCTTGAATCTGATTTGGTATAGGAGGAGAGAGCTCTTCTTCTTTTTGTATCCCTTTTGAAGCAGTCACTTGGGAGTCTCCCAAGGTCCGTCCGCTCCTAAGCTCAATCCTATTGCAATGCTCCATAGGATTCACATCAGGTTTTCCTGGAAGTTGTCCTGGTGCTCTGGATGATGAGGCAGCTAGTTGGGCAATTTGACTATCCTGAATCTTTTGATGCTTTTCAGAATTATCCATTCTCTGAATGAGCTTTGCTATATCTTGCTTCATTTCATTCTGAGTTGAGATAATTTCTTCAAGCATCTTTTCAACATTTGACTTTGGTAAGCCTTGAGAAGATAGATGTTGAAAATTTTGTTGCCCAGCTTGAAAATTTGGTCTTGCCCCCATAGATGGTCCTTGATCTTGATTATTTCTGTAAGAAAAATTTGGATGACTCTTCCATCCAGGGTTATAAGTATTTGAGTATGGGTTGTTCTGCCTTTGATTGTAACTCATGATTGCATCACATTGTTCAAGTTGATTGATTTGTGCAGTGATAGCTCCCAATGGACATGAATCATTTGAATGCTCTGAACTCCCACATACTTCACAAGATGTACTAATAGCATTGACCATATTAGCACTAGTCCCCATATTCTCAAATTTCTTTGTAAGAGCGTCCAATTTTGCAGACAAAAGAGTGACTGCATCTACATCAAACTTCCCTGATGCTTTAATTGTTGGGTTTACAGAGGAATAGCCACCACTTCTTTCATTTGCCCATTGATGATGATTTTGTGCTACACTTTCAATGATTTCTTGGCTTCATCTAAGCTTTTGTTCATAAGTGCCCTGAATCAAGGGACACTTTGGTATGATAATTGATACCATTATAAAAAGTGTGCAACACTAACCATCTTTCCAACCCATGATGTGGGCATTGTCTGAGCATACTATTATATCTATCCCATGCTTCAAAAAGAGATTCTGAGTCGGTTTGCTTGAAGCTTGCAATTAAATTCCTCATATGAGCTGTTTTGCTTGGTGGATAGAACTTATCAAGAAACTGTTGCTCACACTGCTCCCAAGTGGTGATGCTATTAGGGGCCAAAGAATTCAGCCATTGCTTTGCCCTATCTCTTAAAGAAAACCCAAATAATAATAATCTAACTGCATCTGAAGGAACTCCATTCATTTTCATGGTACCACATATTTCATAAAAGACCTCTAAGTGTTGATTAGGGTCCTCATGAGGTCCTCCACCAAATTGGTTCTGCTGCACCATAGATATAATTGCAGGTTTGATCTCAAAGTTATTAGCTTCCACTGAAGGTCTTGAAATACTAGATCGAAAACCTCTCGCATAGGGTGCTGCATAATCCTTAAGTGGTCTATTTGCCATATTCAAATGTTCCTGTTCTTCAATTTGCCTTTGCAGAATTCTTCTTTTATGGAAAGTTCTATCAATCTCAGGTTCAAAAGGAAAGAATTTCCCTGCAAAGTTAGATCTTCATACACAAGAACAAGATAGCAGATAGCAATTTGACACAAAAAGAAAATTAGAAGAATAAAAAATGCAGAATTAACAAGAAGTGAAAGTTATACAAGAAACTAAAAAAAACAGATCTAATGATTAGTTACAACTATGCAATATGAAAGGAAAACAAATGTTATGTTTAGTCTAACTCAATTGATAATTCCTTTATATGCGAGTCCCTACACTGCGCGCCAAAACTTGTTACTCTCCGCAGTGTACAAAAATGTCGCAATATAATAAAAAGATTATTATCCACGTGATGGACGGAATAAGCACTAGAAATGTCTCAATGCGAATAGCTAAACAACTATCCAATCGTTTCAAAAGCAAAGTAAAGGTAAACAAATCTAATATTAAAGATCAACAAACAAGAGTTTAGAGTTGGTTTATGAAGAAGATTCTAGGAGTTTCGGTTTCTTGTAAGATTTCTTGAATGTAAATGGTTCACCAATCTTATCCCTCAATTGCCAAACATGTAGAAAGTTGTCGGTTCCCTTGCAATAGACAACCTGCTAAAGAGAGAAATATATCTAAATAGGATTAATTAGACATGAACCTATGTTGTCCTTACAAATGCACCTATTACTATGCCTTCCTGATATCAACGTAGAAGCCACGATTACTCATTAATCTATCAAGATAAATAATCATAAAATCCATCCTACTCTCTTGAATATCCTCTTCATTCTTCTCTTATCTCTCAAACGTCCCCTCACTCCTGCACTTGCGGATCCCTCGGATGATCGATGAGAGTTTATCTTACAAAGTCCATGAGAAATCAAACAATCAATCAAGAATGAGAATTAAGCACAAATCACCATCAATCATTCAAGATCTAATTGATACAAGCAAGATAATGTCATTGAAACAAGAAAATGGCAAATCCATAAGAGATTACATCAATCCATCATACAAATACTCCCTTAATCCTAGAATACAAGATCTACTCCATGAATCGAGGAAGAAAATCGAAGAAATAGAGATTACAAGCTTCCTTGAATCCCCAATCCAAGAAAACGAAGAAGGGGGAAAGAGAAAACTTATCTAGGAAGAAGCCTTGTCTGATCCTCGCTCCGAGTCGAAATCGTCGAGATCTCCCTTTAGAATCGCCCAAAATCCTCCCAAGAATGGGAGGAAACTACCAAATCTTGCTTTCTCCCAAAGGAGATCCCCTTTTGAAGAAGGGTTTAAATAGAGAGAGGAATCGGGCGCACCACACGACACGGCCAGGTAGATCTCAACGGCCATGTCCAGGTCCAGCCTCCCTTCCCTGCAGTCATGGCACCCACACGTGAAACCCTCCCTGGCCTCGGAGCTACGTGTCACACGCACGGTGCACAGCCACACTCGAAGCATCTGCTAAGCACTCACACGTAGATCCACACTGGCCTGTAGGGCTTCGCCCGCTCGGGTTTGGTCTAACCGCTGATACCTGAGTGCGAACACGGCCATGTCATCTTCTTCCGGTCTGCCAAACAGAGCCCGATAGAGGTAGAGGCACCCTTCTCCGTGCGTCCTCTCAATGCATGCCCAAAGATGTAGATTCTTCACCAAATCGACTCCTGTGTACAGAAAATGCACAAAAAGCAGATCTCCGAACCAAAAGAGTAAATATGCTAAAAGGAAAGCTGGAAGTATAAAAATGCATAGATCAAGCATGCTCAAAGTATGTAAATGTGCGTAAAAACATGCATAAAAGAGTATATAATCTTCGCACATCACAGAGCCTCGTAGGGTGTCATACCGATAGTGGCCTGATAGCTATTGTTGTATGCAAATTTTGCTAAACACTGATATTTGCACCAACTTCCCTTGAAGTCTAGGGCACATGCTCGGAGCATATCTTCGAGTACCTGATTTACTCTCTCCGTCTAACCATCTGTCTGAGGATGGAAAGCTGTGCTGAATCTTAACTTAGTGCCCAATGCTGATTGTACACACTCCCAGAAGTGTGATGTGAACCTACTGTCTCTATCTGATATAATGGTCCGTGGAACTCCATGCAGCCTGACAATCTCCTTGAGATACAACTGAGCTAGCTGCTCCATGGACTAGGATATCCTGATAGCTAAGAAGTGGGCTGATTTAGTCAACCTATCGACTATTACCCATATGGCATCAAAACCATTAATGGTTCTGGGTAATCCCACTATGAAATCCATGGAAATATCCTCCCACTTCCATTCTGGGATCTGAATGGGCTGCAGAACTCCTCCTGGTCTCTGATGGTGTGCCTTGACCCTCTGACAGGTCAGACAAATACTAACATACCTAGCGACGTCTCTTTTCATCCCAGGCCACCAAAAACATTTCTTCAGGTCTTGGTACATTTGGGTGGAACCAGGATGCATCACATAAGGAGTCTTGTGAGCCTCGTCTAGAATCTTCTTCCGTAGTTCCTCCTGATCTGGAACGCATAACCTGTCACCAAAATATAATACCCCACTATCTGAGACCCTGAACTCTCCACTTTCTGATTCTGTTAACCCTTGCTTGATTTTCTAAATTTCATGATCCTGATCCTGAGCTGTCTGGATGTCACCAAGTAGGGTAGATGCTAAAGTCATAGTAGAGAGCTGTTCCACTATAAGTTCGAGTCTGAAATCTGTAATCTCCTTTTGTAGGGGCGGTGACATAGCTGATAGGGATAATAAGATAGCACTGGACTTCCTGCTAAGTGCGTCTGCCACCTTATTGGCTTTTCCTGGATGGTAGAGGATGTCTATGTCATAGTCTTTGACCAGCTCGAGCCATCTGCGCTGTCGCATATTCAGATCCTTCTGAGTAAAGAAGTACTTCAGACTCTGATGATCTGTATACACTCTGCACTGAGCTCCATACAAGTAATGTCTCCAAATTTTGAGGGCGAAGACAACTGCTGCAAGCTCGAGGTCATGAGTAGGGTAGTTCCTCTCATAATCCTTGAGTTGTCTGGAGGCATAGGCAATCACCTTGCCATTTTGCATTAGTACTGCTCCTAGTCCCAACTTAGAGGCATCACTATAAATGTCAAAGCTGTCTATGTTTTCTGGTAGAGCTAGAATGGGAGCACTGGTCAATCTCCTCTTTAGCTCGCTGAAGCTGTTCTCACAGTCCTCTATCCACTGAAAGTTTATGTTCTTTCTGGTAAGAGCTGTCAGTGGGGAGGCTATCCTGGAGAAGTCCTCTACGAATTTTCTGTAATAGCCCGCTAGTCCTAGGAAGCTTCTAATCTCACTGGCGTTCTTAGGTCTTTTCCAGTTACTCACAGCCTCTATCTTGCTGGGGTCTACCATAATACCATCCTTGGAGATGATGTGACCCAGGAAGGCTACCTGATCGAGCCAAAATTCACATTTCGTAAACTTGGCGTATAGCTAGTTTTGCTGAAGGATCTGCAATACTATTTTCAGGTGCTCTTCCTGAGTTCTTGAATAGATAAGAATGTCATCGATGAACACAATAACAACTTGTCTAAGTCTCTGAATACTTGTATAAGGTCCATAAAGGTAGGACTACTACGACTACGAATAATGTCCGTGTATCTCCAGTGGTCGCCTTGAGTATATCATCTTCTTTAACTTTCACCGGTGATATCCTGATCCGAGGTCTATTTTAGAGAACACTGCGGCTCCCTTTAGTTGATCAAACAGGTATCCCGGGAAGAGGATACCTATTCTTAATCGTTAGTTGGTTCGGCTCAGAGTGAATTCATGCTCTCCGTCCCTTCTTCTTCACGAACAACATGCGTGCTCCCATGGTGAGTGACTAGGCGATTATGCCGCCTCTTGAAGTCATGGCTCCCTCAAGTTCCAGTTTCGCCTGGAGCCATGTGGTAGGCTTGAGATGGGTTTTGTACCAGGAATGAGCTCTATCTCAAATTCAATCTCCCCGTCTGTTCTAGTCTCAGACTCCTCGGAAGAGGCTATTTGCAGATCACATACAACTCGGACCTCTTCTAGCTTTTGTCCTTGTCCACCGGTATTGACTACATGGGCTAAAAATCCCAGACCCCAATCTAGCAATTTCTATGGGTCGAGAGAATTTTGCTTGGCTTTCGTGGTTCTCCGACTCAAATTGTACTCAAGTTGGAATATGACTTTCTATTATCACCGACACTTATAGGCACCATATCTAATCGTGAAGTCCATTCCAAAATGACATCGTAATCCTACCATATCTAGCACTATCGATCACAAAAGAATTCTCTTTACTATAATGGATCCGCGCCTCGATCCAATGCGTGGATGTCATAATTTCTCCGAAGGTAGTGTTCTCAACCACGACCAGGTACTTCCGGAGGTTTCACTAACTTTTGAAAACACCGATATATAAGAATGGGTTGCCCCGATTGAATAAGAGCCAGATGTGTACTGTTGGTCTGACAATAAGTCGGCAGGCATTACGGCCCCACTCTAGTGAGTGAATAGATCCTCGCGTCGCTTAGTGGGCTTCTAGTGCCGGCCCGGTGGGGATGTGACCATCGAAGTATCTGATCCGTGTAATCATTGGCGGCCTCCACATTTGAAGCTATGGTTGAGGAAAATCGGTCTTGTGCTCACCTGTAGCCTATATGCCTCCTCTTGTCCACATTATAAGCATCCTCGGTGCCCTTGGCGACAAACTCTTGGGTGGAATTTCCCACAAGTAGAACACTTGGATAACTAGGTTGTTTGGTCCTCCTTTTAACTCCTCCTTTCGATTGTTCTTTGGGTTCCCTTCCAGTTAGAGTTGGGCCCTAGTGCTTCCGAGAACCCGAGCCTCCTTGACCTTGACTCGAGAGGACTTGCTTGGCAATGCTCGGTGGTCGAGCACTACTTATTGGTTTGACCTGAATGCCACCGCCACGCTCATTGCTATTTCCGGCCTTAGCATCTTGAGCATCAACCGGACTTGATCTTTTAAAGGTTGCCCTGGCGAAATTCAGTGAACTCGTCATAGTGGCGGTTTGTAACCCGCATATGAAAGAACTCTTCAAAGAATTCCCTCTCGAAGTCAGCCCATGTCATTTGGTTCACTGGGCGCTTCACCTTAATTATTTCCCACCACATACGTGCGTCTCTTGTCAGGCAGAAGGAGGCGCATTTCACTTTCTCATGCTCTGGCCAGTCTAGAAGCTCCATCGTACTCTCCAGTGTTTTGAACCAGGCTTGAGCATCCCATGGTTCACTAGTTCCTGAGAAATTGTAACGACCACTCTTCTTACTACTACTATTCTCTAAGGATGACCGTTACTTAACTACTAACTCTACCTAATCGGTATGATTAAAAAATCACATGGAACCTCTACCGAAAAATTTCGGCAGAGTCTCCCTTGTATGCAATATATACTTAGCCACAAGCGGCTGGAACACATATCAATCAACCACGCAGTTAAATAAGTATCAAACACACAAATATCTACTTTCTAAACTGAACTCATCCTATATGCAATCTAAACAGAATAATCTCAAATGACATGAACTTAAAATACAATTCAAATGTTTACAATAACTAAAATGCGGAAACTAAAATTAAAACTTCTTTCCTAGTCTCAAAGCTTTCATAGTCCTGGCATCACACATCCTTCGAACACCTCCTTGTCGCCTTCCTTTCTATATATTTTCCTTTCCTGTATCTGCAGTAAGAGGAAGTGCAATCTATAAGAAAAATTTGCATAGTAAGTGCTATCTAACTCACAAAATCACGAATGTGCATGTATATGAAAAGAACTAGACACTATATGCTCTAAAAATAAATAAAGCATAAACATAACTACTCATGTCAAACTAATAGCGAAGAAAAGCTAAGGAATCTACTCATGTAATTTAATAGCTAATCATGCTACTCATCTAATAGGTAAACATGAAAACTACTCATCCACTTGATAAACATGATAGAATAAAAACTAAACTTACTGATTTTTAGAACTATATGAAACTTATTTCATTTATTCTAAACTTAATTTTATCACTTGTTTAAAAACTTCTTCTTTAATACTTTTATACTTATGTAAAACTCGTTTTACTTGTTCAAAAACTTATACTTATAATACTTCAAAATAATAATCAACTTCTCTTGGGCTCGGCAACTGTGTTTTTACTTTTGTAACGACCCGACTCATTTGGCGGCCCATTTGGCGGTCCATTTGGCGACCCTCGGGTCGTCGACTGTCGACCGTCGGCCGTGCCGTTACTACTAGGTTATCTAAACCTAGGGACGACTATGGGAGGCCAACCCAAGGACAACTAAGAGTCCAGCACAGTGCCACTGATAAAAGTAAAATACTTGTTATCTTTTAATACTTCTATATAATGCCTCGGCATTTTCTTTAGCACCTTGTGTGCCAAAATCCCTAAAGTCTTGACTTTGGGATCTACTTAAGGCCTTGGCCTTTTTCTTTCTTTTCTTTATCTTTCTTATACTTGTTAATACTTCTCATAAAAAAATGCTTCTTAAAAAGACATTGAAATGTTTAAAACAATTTCTAACATTGAAGTACTAAACTGCACAACCAAGAGATCTAAACTGCACTAAAGTTCTGCATACTTCTCTACAAATTTCTGCATACTATAAGCTTTAACAGAACCTGCCTTGAAGCTTAAATAGAAGTATGCATATATAACTCACGAAAATCTGCATACTACTTAATAAATTTCTGCACTTAAACTCAATAAAATGCTTAATAAAATTCTGCATTATAACTTAATAAAATCTGCATGCCATACTAAACTGAAGTGCCTAAAAATAACACGGTAAAACACTTAAAACCTCATACCAAAATCGAAAACACATATAACAGAACTTAACTAAATGCTAAAAGAAAATCTGAAACTGTACAGCAAGCTCTAACTCAAACTAAAATCTGCTGGGATCTTCTCTTCAAACCTATGTAAAGCTTGTTTTGTTTCATGGTATACTAGAACAAGAATTTAATGGATCCACTCATGTTGGTTTGTTTCTAGCCGAGCATAACCTATGGGAAAACTAGCATATGGGTTGTTCATATGGGGCTATGCTGCAATTCAAAGGAAACTAGATATTTGATGCAAAAATCTGAAATGCTAGGGAAAGGAAACAACCGACCATGCTTGCTGAAATTTTAAACCAAAACCTACTGCATGCTTACAAATTGGGCAGTAATATATGCACAATCGAGTAAAGTGTTGCTACTGAAAACCCAGAAAAAAAAACATATTCCTTCTTCATGCACAGTACCACAACAAGGAAACCAAAGGGACCGGAATGCTACTCCTAGCCATTCATTGCAGTGACCTCTAAAACCGAAACCTATATGCTCAAACAAACTAAACCCCTTTCATGTTCATCACCTAATAGCAACAAAATTCGAATCCTGTAAAACTCCCATGAACCGAACAAGTTCATCAAGGTGACAAGGGGTTTAAGTTTAAAATACTAACTTTATAGGGTTGTTCTTTTTCATTGCAGCATGGAGAAAATAGCAAGAGCAATCTAGAATGAAGATTCATGGCAGAAAACTTCAAAGACAGCATTCTTTCAAGCATACTTCGAAAAACAAGAAGTAAAAGACTCCGAGAACCACCCCTACTGCAGGTGAGAAGCAACTTACCACGATTCCTGAATTCAAACCGAAGGAGAAGAACTTCTAGGGTTTCGGTTGGCTAAGATCTTGGCCCCCTCTTCGTGCTCCTCAGCAGAATCGGCGCCGTCGTAGAAGGGAAGAGGAGAAAAGGAGAGAAAGGTTCGGGGAAAAAAGAAAACTTAAGTTCTCTTTTCTTATAACTAGGGTTTCAATTATAACTTATATATAAGTCATTCCATATTTGTTCACAAAACATTTGCAGAACAATTGGTTAGTTGCGTTTTGACCGGGTCAAAAGGCCGCTGGTTCGAATCCTCAGTCGAACACTTTTTCCAATTTATTTTCTGTTTTAATCATTGATTAAATAAATTTCGCTTCTTATTTTACCAGCAACAATCGCTAGCACACTTGGTAAGCCGGGTTTTGACCGAGCCAAAAGTCGCTGGTTCGAAACTCAGCTGCAATCATTTTTCTTCCTATTTATTTCCTATTCATTAACTACCGCTTAAATAGAATATTTCTCCTTCTTTAATAAGAAACGCTCGCTAGAACAATTTGCTAGCTGGATTCGGTTAAGGCTCGGTTCAGGTCCGAGGTCCACGGTTCGAATCTCGACTTGAACATTTTTTTGTCGAAACTTCCTTCATTTATAAAAATACCAAACGACCTCCAAAAATTACATAAAAATACTCAAAAAATTTTAAAAATATCTAGAATATTTCTATAGCATTTTTTAATATTTTTAAATTACTTTTAGGACTCTAATTGAGGAAATTTGGGGCGTTACAATTCTCCGTACCTTATAAAAAGTTCGTCCTCGAACTTAGAATAATTCTGGATATCTCTGTCCTATACTGTCATTTACTAGTGGTACTTCTTTGTTTCTTAGTTTCTTAACTTCTCTGTCCATTATCACCTATATCGTATTATACCCATTAGTGGGCCTTGGAAGACTTCATATCTTCTCTATCCTTTCTAATCATACTTATGTATATGAATATAAGAGAAACAAAACTTCTATCTTACTAAAGCGCATATAAGCAATTATTCGATACTGCAAATAATAAAGAAAGCCTAAAAGGAACACTTAAATACTTTCTTACTTGAAGACGGCAAGGCTGGTGTTGATGTGTGATGCTGGAGAATGGGAACTGCTCTGATACCAACTGTAACGACCACCCTTCTTACTACTACTATTCTCTAAGGATGATCGTTACTTAACTATTAACTCTACTTAACCGGTATGATTAAAAAATCACATGGAAACCCTACTGAAAAATTTCGACAGAGTCTCCCCTGTACCGGTGACCATATTCAACAATACATGCAATATATACTCAGCCACAAGCGGTTGGAACACATATCAATCAACCACACAGTTAAATAAGTATCAAACACACAAATATCTATTTTCAAAACTGAACTCATCCTACATGCAATCTAAACAGAATAATCTCAAATGACATGAACTTAAAATACAACTCAAATGTTTACAATAACTAAAATGCGGAAACTAAAATTAAAACTTCTTTCCTAGTCCTAAAGCTTCCATAGTCCTGGCATCATACATCCTTCGAACACCTCCTTGTCGCCTTCCTTTCTATATCTTTTCCTTTCCTATATCTGCAGTAAGAGGAAGTGCAATCTATAAGCAAAATTTGCTTAGTAAGTGCTATCTAACTCTCAAAATCACGAATGTCCATGTATACGAAAAGAACTAGAAACTATATGCTCTAAAAAGAAATAAAGCATAAACATAACTGCTCATTTCAAACTAATAGCAAAGAAAAGCTAAGGAATCTACTCATGTAATTTAATAGCTAATCATGCTACTCATCTAATAGGTAAACATGAAAACTACTCATCCACTTGATAAACATGGTAGAATAAAGAACTAAACTTACTGATTTTTAGAACTATATGAAACTTATTTCATTTGTTCTAAACTTAATTTTATCACTTGTTTAAAAACTTCTTCTTTAATACTTTTATACTTATGTAAAACTCGTTTTACTTGTTCAAAAACTTATACTTATAATACTTCAAAATAATAATCAACTTCTCTTGGGCCCGGTAACTGTGCTTTTACTTTTGTAACGACCCGACCCATTTGGCGGCCCCGAATCTAGTCGGGTTACTACTAGGTTATCTAAACCTAGGGACGACTATGGGAGCCCAACCCAAGGACAACTAAGAGTTCATCACAGTGTCACTGATAAAAGTAAAATACTTGTTATCTTTTAATACTTCTATATAATGCCTCGGCATTTTCTTTAGCACCTTGTGTGCCAAAATCCCTAAAGTCTTGACTTTGGGATCTACTTAAGGCCTTGGCCTTTTTCTTTCTTTTCTTTATCTTTCTTATACTTGTTAATACTTCTCATAAAAAAATGCTTCTTAAAAAGACATTGAAATGTTTAAAACAATTTCTAACATTGAAGTACTAAACTGCACAACCAAGAGATCTAAACTGCACTAAAGTTCTGCATACTTCTCTACAAATTTCTGCATACTATAAGCTTTAACAAAACCTGCCTTGAAGCTTAAATAGAAGTCTGCATATATAACTCACAAAAATCTGCATACTACTTAATAAATTTCTGCACTTAAACTCAATAAAATGCTTAATAAAATTCTGCATTATACCTTAATAAAATATGCATGTCATACTAAACTGAAGTGCCTAAAAATAACACGGTAAAACACTTAAAACCTCATACCAAAATTGAAAACACATATAACAGAACTTAACTAAATGCTAAAAGAAAATCTGAAACTGTACAGCAAGCTCTAACTCAAACTAAAATCTGCTGGGATCTTCTCTTCAAACCTATGTAAAGCTTGTTTTGTTTCATGGTATACTAGAACAAGAACTTAATGGATCCACTCATGTTGGTTTGTTTCTAGTCGAGCATAACCTATGGGAAAACTAGCATATGGGCTGTTCATATGGGGCTATGCTGCAATTCAAAGGAAACTAGATATTTGATGCAAAAATCTGAAATGCTAGGGAAAGGAAACAACCGACCATGCTTGCTGAAATTTTAAACTAAAACCTACTGCATGCTTATAAATTGGGCAGTAATATATGCACAATCGAGTAAAGAGTTGCTACTGAAAACCCAGAAAAAAAAAAACATATTCCTTCTTCATGCACAGTACCACAGCAAGGAAACCAAAGGGACCGGAATGCTACTCCTAGCCATTCATTGCAGTGACCTCTAAAACCGAAACCTATATGCTCAAACAAACTAAACCCCTTTCATGTTCATCACCTAATAGCAACAAAATTCGAATCCTGTAAAACTCCCATGAACCGAACAAGTTCATCAAGGTGACAAGGGGTTTAAGTTTAAAATACTAATTTTATAGGGTTGTTCTTTTTCATTGCAGCATGGAGAAAATAGCAAGAGCAATCTAGAATGAAGATTCATGGCAGAAAACTTCAAAAATAGCATTCTTTCAAGCATACTTCGAAAAACAAGAAGTACAAGACTCCGAGAACCACCCCTACTGCAGGTGAGAAGCAACTTACCACGATTCCTGAATTCAAACCGAAGGAGAAGAACTTCTAGGGTTTCGGTTGGCTAAGATCTTGGCCCCCTCTTCGTTCTCCCGGCTTCTCATCGATGCAAGAATCACGACGGTGAAGGAACCTTCGGAGAACGCCCTCGTCGGCCGCCGTCGCTGAAGGGAAGAGGAGAAAAGGAGAGAAAGGTTCAGGGAAAAAAGAAAACTTAAGTTCTCTTTTCTTATAACTAGGGTTTCAATTATAACTTATATATAAGTCATTCCATATTTGTTCACAAAACATTTGCAGAACAATTGGTTAGTTGCGTTTTGACCGGGTCAAAAGGTCGCTGGTTCGAATCCTCAGCCGAACACTTTTTCCAATTTATTTTCTGTTTTAATCATTGATTAAATAAATTTCACTTCTTATTTTACCAGCAACGATCGCCAGCACACTTGGTAAGCCGGGTTTTGACCGAGCCAAAAGTCGTTGGTTCGAAACTCGGCTGCAATCATTTTTCTTCCTATTTATTTCCTATTCATTAACTACCGCTTAAATAGAATATTTCTCCTTCTTTAATAAGAAAGGCTCGCTAGAACAATTGGCTAGCTGGATTCGGTTAAGGCTCAGTTTAGGTCTGAGGTCCACGGTTCAAATCTCGACTTGAATATCTTTTTGTCGAAACTTCCTTCGTTTAGTAAAAATACCAAACGACCTCCAAAAATTACATAAAAATACTCTAAAAATTTCTAAAAATCTCTAGAATATCTGTATAGCATTTTTTAATATTTTTAAATTAATTTTAGGACTCTAATTGAGGAAATTTTGGGCATTTCAGAACTTCTCTGGCTTGATTTTCTGCCACTGGATTAGATAGACTTCCCTCCTTGCCCCTGCTGCTGGGGCTACTGGTGCTGCAGATTGGACTGGTGGAACCGCTATAACTGCTGAGGTTACCATGTTAGGTTCCGAAGTGACAGTGGGAGTGTTCTGCTGACTAGCCCTTAAGGTGTGTAACGACCCGATTTTCCCTATTTCGAGTTCCAAATGTCCATAAAAATATTTGGAAAAGCTTTTAAAATATTCTAGAGATTTTTAGAAATTTTTAGAGTATTTTTACGTAATTTTTGGAGGTCGTTTAGTATGTTTACAAAAAGAAAGAAATTTTGACAAAAAACCGTTGAAGGCGAGGTTCGAACCTACGACCTCGGGTCGGACTAACCCAACCGAACCTGGCCCGACCAGTTGAGCTACGCTCGTTCTGTTAACTAGGTATGGAGAGAAAAATATTTAAAGTAAAGTTATATGGAAACCCTAGAGATAATAAGAGGGAAAAACTTAAGTGATTTTTCGGAAAAGGATCTTTTCCTCCCGAAATTCTTTCTCTCCTCACCTCTCTCGCGCGACAGCGGCGGCTCGGGCGGAAAACACATCGAGGCGATGGCGCTAGGGTTCCTCTCCGGTGCCGGCGAAAGGACTCTTCCGGCCAATCTCCAAGCTTCATCGTGCGTGGTCATCCCGACGGAAGGAGCTCGACGGTTGTAAGTCCAAGAACCGGCGGTAAGTACTACTCACCTGTGGTAGGAGTAGCTTCCGGGTCTGTGTTTTCTTAGTGATTTCTGAAATAGGCAGTATTGTGGATGTTAGGAGTTTAGTCTTCTCTCCTTGTCTCGGCACATGCTGGATTAGGGTTGTTAGGGCTTAGTTCTATCTCTATAGCATTCAATATGTGCTGTTTTGGTGCTTGCCAAGGACTTAATTCTCTTTGTTGTTCTCGGAACAAGCTAAACCGGATTGTGGTTGTTAGTAGGCTAAGTGGTAGTTCTGAAGATTTCTTGTGGCTTGTATTGCTGTTGTAAACCGTATAAGGAATTCGGTTGCCCTTTTTGGAAATCTTGGGATCTGTTTAGGAGTTCCGAAAACTTATTTACTGCCTTAGGGTTGCTGTGGTAGCCTGCTTGGAGGATCTGGCCCTATGCATGTGTAGATTTGTCTATTTTGGTTGCTCTAAATTGTTAACTACATGTTAGAATGCTTTTAGAAGAAATTCTGAATTTTTCTGACAGTAACACGAGTAAGATCAGTATTTGCATGGCATGAACAGACCTTAAGCTTAGGTTTGGATTTCCTTGACGATTTTGCCTTAAGCTTAATTGATTGTATCTTCCGTGCCATTTATGAGTCATTGTTCTTTCCAGTCTATAAGCATGAGAAATTAGAAGCCCTTAAAGTAGCATTCCATGCTCTGTTTCTACAGCATGATAGAAAGTGTAGAGTTACATATACTGCTTTTATTACAGCATACTTAGAAAGCCCAAAGTTAGCTTCCTTTTGCTTTATTTATAGCATGATTAGAATCATTCCATACTTGATTTTACAGCATGTTTAGAAGCACTAAAATAGCATCCTTTGCCATGTTTTCACCGTATGATTCAAAGGCTTTAAATTGCTTTCTTTAGTTTAGCTTATAGCATGATCAGTAAGCTTTAAGTTACCTGTTTTATTCTGTTATATAGCATGGTTAGTTGATTATACACTCATGCTTGTTAAGTATATTTAAAGGACTCCCACAATCTTTAATAAAAGATAATAAGAAAGATAACAAGTAAGTCAAGCAAGAGGCTAGTACCCGACATCCAAGAGCTTGTCGTTAAACAAATCCAGGTGACCATTTCCGAGGTCTTGGCCCTGGTAGACCGAGGTCTGCTCTTTTAGGATTGGTGGCTCGCAACTCCAACCTATTAGGGAACGCGCATGAGATGGTACTAAGCCTGGGCCCAAAGAAAAGAAAACCTAAGAAAAGAAAAGTTAAGTAAGAAGGAAGAAAGAAAAGAAAAGTTAAGTAAGAAGGAAGAAAGAAAGAAGAAGAAAGTAAAAGATAGAAATTAAAAGATTAATTCCTAACACAAGGATACAAGAAATGAAATAAGTTCCAAGCTTAGAATAAATAAGAATGGTTAGTTTTCTTTGATTCTAAGTTTACATTGTTAATTTCTTGTTATCCTGCTTGATATTGAGTATGATTTGTATTCTGTTCATTTTCTGTATACCATGAGCACATGCAGATAGCTTTATTATTTCAGTTTCAGCACTTGTGCATTTCATTTATGCATTTCGAGTTTTGTGAGATAGATTAGTACTTACTAAGCGTTTTCGCTTATAGATCTTGTCTTCTTTCCTCCTACTGCAGATAAAGGAAAAGCTAAGATATGAAGGGAGGCGACAGGGTGGTGGTGATGATGGATGTGTGTGGTGACTGAACTATGGAGAGGTCCAGAGGGGACTAGCAAGACTTATTTATTTAGAGTTTATGTCTAGTTTATTTTCCTTATTTCTGTTATGAAATTATGAGTTTATGATTGAGTTTGATGTGCATTGTAGCTTATTATGCTTCATTCTGGGAGCTTGAGTTTAGTTCATGTTGCTAGATTAGTTTTTGATTATGATATGATTATTGCTGCGTGGTTGTGAATAAATTGTGATCCAGCCGCATGTGGCTGTGTATATATATCTTGTGTATTATAGATTTGGTCACCGGTACAGGGGAGACTCTGTCTTAGAGAGTAGTAGTAAGAAGGGTGGTCGTTACAAGGTGGCTATCTCTTGTTGCTGTTAAGCTAACTGCTTCTGTAACTGAGTCACTACTGCTGCAAGGTCTAGGGGAGGCACTGAGCTGCCTGCCTCATGCTAGGGCTCAATAGCTGGTGTCTTTCTAGCTGGGCATCCTCGTACCATTTTCTAAAGAAATAGTGGACATACATAACTAATAGGATCATATTGCATAACTATTGTTATCATGCTAGGTACTATCATACATATACAAGCATGCTTTAGTTATCTAGGAACATGAAAACAAACAAAACATAAATAAAGTGAGGGATGTTCTTACTTGGAAGCTGCAGGTTCAATGCTGATGTGTGTGTGAGGAAGTATGGAACTTGGCTCTGATACCACTCTGTAACGACCCGCCTCCTACTGAACTAGGCTGCGAGGCCGGACCGTCACATTAGGCTGTGCTAAATTATAAGTTGCGGAAACTGTACTAATTAAAACTTTCTGCTAATGACTGTTACAGTCTATCACTTAGTGTCAAGACCTTTTCAATGTCGTACATAAGCAAGGGAAGGAGACCTAGGCTTCCTACTAGATCAGAAATTGAAATTAAACACTTCTGGCCAAAATCAGGCATCCCAATCGATCAGTTGATCGAATGGAATTGTCTGATCGATCCACTGATCAATTCAGCATGCTACTGTGCACGGATGAACTTCTACATCGATCGGTTGATCGATCCAGGCTGACCAATCGATCTAATGATCGATTCAGAAGCTCTTTGTTCGCGAGAGCGAATTCCCGATCGATCTACCGATCGATCCAGCTTGGCCAATCGATCCAGTGATCGATCCATAGGCTCTCTGTTCACGGAAATTAAATTCCCGATTGATCGGCTGATCGATCCATGGCTGATCGATCAGCTGATCGACTCACCAGCTCTCTATACGCGGCAGGTCATCTCCCAATCGATCGGCTGATCGATTGGGAACCCTCCAATCGATCAGTGGATCGATTGGAGCTCTGATTTCTGCTGTGTTTCAGAATCTAGTGTTCAATATAGATGTATCAACTAATAACTCGCTAACTCTTACTTACAGGTCATAAATCCTAATTTATCGACTATCATCAAGGTAACTAGAAATCTAAACATAACTTAGTGCACACAATTTATAACTTCTGACACTTGATATGCTAAAGGTGCAGAAGAGTGACAACATAAGTAAATGCTAAGTTTAACTTTGCTAATTCCCAAAGATCTTTATTCCAAGTTCCTCTTCCACACACATCTTCATTGCATTGTCCTCCAGCCTCCGCTAATCCATGTTTTCTTTACCTTTATCTGCAGTATAAGGAAAAGAAGTATCTGTAAGCTTGGGAGCTTAGTAAGAAACCATCTACCTCAAAAAACATGCATACGATGCAATTTATGCTTTTAAAACATGCTATTTGAAATATATGCTGAACATGCTGAAACATAGATACTGAATATGGCATAAACACATACAACACATGGCAATCCTAACTAAGCATAGTACTATAATGTGAATCCATAAGGAACTAAACTGAAATGAAAGCTGAGCTAAACTAGTACTAACTGATGCTAAGCTACGCTGTTTTCACATAACATATTTTGTGAAGTTTTGAAAACTATTTATCATAATAGATAAAAATACTAATCATGCTGCTGATGGGCCCGAAAACTGTACTTGCTATGTGTGCATTGTAACGCCCGAAAATTCTCAAACTTACATTAGAATTATTCTATGATTTTTCTGGAATTTTTAGATATTTTTCCGGAATTTTTCGAGTAGCGGAAGTAGCAAAAATAATTAGACGAATAAAAAGGCTTAAGCGGGAATCGAACCCGGAACCCCTCGGGTCCGCTAAACCCTTAGTTAGCTTTAGTAACCGGTGAACCCAGCAGGGCCGTGCTGAAAGAAAGGAGAATCAAATAAATTTATGTTAGAGTTGGGTTCAATTGAACCACTTAATATAAATTAGAAATATAAGTTGGGTTGGTTTTATTGGTTCGGCAGCCCCTCCTCACAAAAGAAACCTCACGCAACTCTCCTTCTCCCGTTTCTTTCTCTCGGCGCAACCAACAAAGCAAAGGAGACCTAGGGTTCCTTCCCTAGGATCGTGTGTTCACTTTCCGGCGACAACACCAGCACGAAGTCGGTTCTTCTCTGCGAGAGGAACGCGAGGACGTAAGCGGTTCGTCGAACGGAGCAGTTTTCCGGAAAACCTAGCGGATAGAATCGTAAGAAAACCTTGCGATTGAGGTAAGAAACCCCTCACCTGCAGTATAATTGCTCTCGCTTGTTAGTTTTGGCGTTAGTTCAGTAGTTCTACAGTTTTCAGTTTTAGGGTGTGCTTTTAGTGCACACCAAGCATTCGGTAGAATGCCCAGTTCAGAAGGATGCACTAGTAGGCGTCCTAACAGCACGTAAAATGTATTAGAAACATTCTATTCAGCTTATTACCAGTTATTACAGCTATATGGATCAGATATCCATTGGGTGGGCTCCCACAGTAGCCTCTAGGTTCAGATAACCTAGCTCTAGGTTCAGATAACTTAGAACAGCAAAGTAAAATAAAACAGTATTCAGTATTTTACTTTTATTCAGTTGGCACTGTACTTGGATCAGATATCCATGGGCTGGACTCCCACAGTCGTCCCTAGGTTCAGATAACCTAGTAACCCTGCTGGATTCGGAACTTGCAATCCCGGGTCTCGTAGGGATGCGCGCACAGTAAGTACAGTTGCCAGGGCCCCAGCAGCATGTTTAGTATTTTCATCTATTATTATATATAGTGTAGGACCGTTAGATTCGATAGAGGGGGGGTGAATATCGATTCGAAAACTTAGAGTATAAATGCAGCGGAAAAGTAAAGTAGACACAGTGTTTTTTACTTCGTTCGGAGCCTGTGACGACTCCTACTCGAAGGCCCGTACTCCGTGAGTACTTTCGTTGGGCAATTCACTAGCAGTTTGAAATAATGATTACAAAAAATAGTATGAAATGCTAATGAAATAAAGCAACACCGACAATAACAAAAAAGAAGGAGCTGTCGGAGCTTTGTTAGCGTCGCAGAAGTGCAGAGCAGTGGAAGACTTTTCTTTTCGTTGTTGTACTGAAGCTCTCCTCTGACCCTTCTTTTATATGAGGCTCGGGGCGCCCTGGATGCCTTCCGGGCGCCCTGGTGAGACGTGGCAAGTCCAACCAGCGAGCTCCACGTGGCGACGCGCGATCAGGATGAAATTTCCCTCCCGGGCGCCCGGATTCCTTCCGGGCGCCCGGACCCTGTTTTCCCGCAGAATCCGTCCTGCAAGACAAACGTTAGTCCGGAGGCAAATTTACCCTGCAACACAGATTGTTAGCAAAAGCAAAGTGAGTATGAATTAGCAAAAATAGTATGACTTAGATTCCGTCTTTCCGAGACCGGAATCTAGTCACGATCTCGACTTAGATATCCGAAATGGATCTAAGCCGGATCGACGCCTAATGTTCCCTTCCCGGGAACGCGTCCTCGCATGATCACTCTCCTCCGGACTTACCTCACTTACTTGCTGACGTCCGGCCGTCAGCCTGCCGACCCGTCGGACTTCGCCAAGCATCCGTGCCTGCGACCGCTGACTTCTCGCAAGCGTCCGGTCAGCCCGACCCGCTTGACTTCTCGCCAAGCTTGGTCAGCCCGTCGACCGGACTTCTCGCCACATATCCGTCAAGCCCTGTCGACCTAGTTGGACTTCGTGCGGGTCCGGTCAGCCCGTCGACCCGCTTGGACTTCTCGCCAACTATCCGGACCGTCCGACCTAGCCGGACTTCGTGTCGACATCCGGTCGGCACGACACGGACTCGTCTGGACTTCTCCCACACACACTCGATCAAAGTTCAGACAAAAACAAACTAACTTAACCTGATTTTTCATTCATCAAAACCTGGGTTAAATCGTTAGTGCTAACCGCACCAACAATCTCCCCCTTTTTGATGGAATGACAATTTGGTTAAGTTAGTGAAAACATATGCAAGAACCATGCATTTATGTGGTTTTTAAGTTAGTTTGAATTTTCAGTTAGGTTCAGCTAACTTAACCTAACTTAACCACCAAACCCTCCCCCTTTGGCATTCATCAAAAATAAGCATGGATTAAGTAATTATAGACTTCAGACAAAAAAAATGTCAAGTTAATCTGGGGGAGTTTAAGCTTTTGATGTAACGACCACCCTTCTTACTACTACTACTCTCTAAAGATGACCGTTACTTAACTACTAACTCTACTTAACCGGTATGATTAAAAATCACATGGAAACCCTTCCGAAAAATTTCGGCAAAGTCTCCCCTGTACCGGTGACCATATTCAACAATACATGCAATATATACTCAGCCACAAGCGGCTGGAACACATATCAATCAACCATGCAGTATAATAAATCTAAAATAAAGAAAACAACACCACAACTCATCACACCATATCACAATTCATCTACTATATCCTAATCATATCACAATATCATGTACTATCTCAAATACTTCTAACATAACAACAGACAATAGAAACTAGAATAAAACTTCTTTCCTAATCCCAAGGCTTCCATAGTCCTGGCATCACACATCCTTCAAACACCTCCTTGTCGCCTTCCTTTCTATATCTTTTCTTTTCTTGTATCTGCAGTAAGAGGAAGTGCAGTCTATAAGCAAAATTTGCTTAGTAATTAGCGCTATCTAACTCACAAAAAACACGAATATGCATGTATACAGAAAGATCTAGAAACTATATGCTCTAAACGAAAGTAAAGCATAAACATAACTGCTCATGTCAAACTAATAGCAAAGAAAAGCTAAGAAATCTACTCATGCAATACTAATAGCTAATCATGCTATACAAGGATAAAACTGCATGCTAGGAATAAGGCTAAACATATGAAAGCTGCTCATCCAATAGGTAAACATGAAAAACTACTCATCTACTAAATAAACATGGTAGAATAAAGAACTAAACTTATTGATTTAGAACTATATGAAACTTATTTCATTTGTTCTAACTTAATCTTTAATACTTTATGTTTATGTAAAACTCGTTTTACTTGTTCAAAAACTTATACTTATAATACTTCAAAATAATAATCAACTTCTTCTTGGGCCCAGGCATAGTACCATCTTATGCGCGTTCCCTAATAGGTTGCGGTAGCGAGCCACCAATCCTAAAAGAGCAGACCTTGGTCTACCTTGGAATTGGACACCTGGATTTGTTTAACGACAACCTTGTGAAGTCGGGTACTAGCCTCTTCTTAAAAGTAAAATACTTATAATCTTAATTACTTCTTCTTTAAATGCCTTGACATTTTAATAGGCACCTTGTGTGCCAAAAATCCCTAAAGTCTTGACTTTGGGATCTACTTAAGGCCTTGGCCTTTTCTTTCTTTTCTTTATCTTTCTTATACTTTTCTTTATCTTTCTTATACTTTTCTTAACCCAAAATACTGTTAGGGTATCCTTCGTATGCATCTATAAATGAAACTAACTATGTAACACATAATCATGCATAGAATACAAAAGAAATCTGCACATACAATACTTATCAAAAATCTGCACTAATGCTTAACCGAAATCTGCATTCTAGCTTATTAAAAATCTGCATTATAATCTTAATAAAATCTCCACTTGTAAGCTTAATAAAATTCTGCACACTAATGCTTAACTAAAATCCGCATACATACTAACTAGGGCAAAGCCGCATGCTCCTAATACATGTACAGAAACTATGTAAAGCTTAAGCTCATGATCTATGGACTGTTCTTGTAATAACACGCCTCTAACTGCATGCTAATAGCTACGGTTGTTCATGCTTATCAATGCAAGGAAACTAAATTTGCCATGCTTAAAAAACAAGGCTGATCATGCTTCTTAAAACTGTAATAAAACATCTAAACAGAAACTCAAAGTAGGATTGTTTGTGCCCATCTCATAGCGAGAAAACTAATACTTGTACTTTAAACAAAGGGTAGTCCTTGCCCATTAAGTAACACTAAAAAGGTCTAAACTTGTTAGAACTTGAAACTCTAACACTTCCAAAATTCTTTATAGCTAATCCGAAAGTAAAGTTTCCATCCTTAATTTACGTCATCAACATTTGATCATCATCTTTTCAGAATCTAACAATCCCTTAAATCTATGCATTTTCCTCCCATAAATCAATCAATATGATATCTATCTCAATTCATGGTTTCAAGGTTATTACAGAAATCACTACATGCTTAAAAACTTGTTATACTTCCAATTTTTTTTTCTTTTTCAGTTCTAAGTCTCTGTTATTTAATCAATACAAGGAACACAAAACAGCATATCCTTAAACTACACCAAATCTGCATCAGATAGGCAGGGAACCTAATAATAAGTCTGCATCCATGTTAAACCTAACTATTCTTAAACCAACTGATCATCCTCGATTTACTTGGTTAAATTATATCCATAAAGTATCTTATCAATCTTAACTTACTTAAACTTCCTCAATTGTCAATTATCCAACCACCCTTGACTTGATTGATGAGTATTTAATTAATCTTAACCTACTCGACAAACGATATCAACTTAACTTAAACATGTTGTGGGGATATTAAAACTACTAAGTTGGCCTTGACTGCTTGGTATGGTTGCACCAAAAACCTCCATAACATCATTTGGTCAACCTCCACCACTTATGGCATGATTGCACTCAATCAAGTCAACTTGGGTAAAAAAAAACAGTTAGAACTTAAGGTGAATCATGTTTAAGTATATGATGGACTTAAAGCTATGCGTACCAGAAGCAATGAATTCATATTAAATTAAAACCTATGTCATGCTTACAGAATGTGAAAATCTGCACTTAATAGGTCTACACTTCTAAGTTGTTTCCAACAAGGCAAAGCATGAGGGAATAATGCTGCTACCATCAGAAATTTCTACGTAAAGATAGCAATATACTTGGACATACACTTAACATACCTACACCTTCTAAATTACTTCTAGCAAAGCAAAGCATAAGGAAGAGGTAATCACTGCTGCTATCAAAAGTTAACCCACGATATACTAAAACATGCATTCAGTAGGTCTACAGGTTCTGAATCGTTTCCAGCAAAGCAAGGCATAAGGTAAAAATGCTATTACTATGACAGAAATTGCTACATAAAGCTGATGGAATGCTAGAATCTGCTGGAATTTAAAACTTAGGTAAAGCTTGATACCTATGTAAAGATTATACTTCTATAGGGCTTCAATTCTGTCCAGAAACATCTCAACCATAGAAAGGAACAAAACCATATCAAATCAAACTTCAATCCATCCCTACCCTTCTGCTATTCCGGAGGACAGGAAACCACCAATGAAAACACACTATGATCCATAGAATCAGAAAAAATAGGATCGAAATCCAGTGGTAATCTCCCAAATCTTCTCAATTCGATATCATCACAATGAAGCATAAATCAAACAACCCATTGAGCCCAGATCCGAACAAAACTAAGTTGCACATAAATCTATTGTTATCTGAAGTAGCAGGGCATTATCGAATTGCATCCATGCAAGACCCACAGCAAAACTGAGAATAGAATCATAGATCATACAAGACCTATCACCTCATCAATTTCATATACAAATTCTCCTTCTTTCCTTAGGTTCAAGGCAAAAACATCAATGAAAACTCCTTAAAACACGCTCAAATTCCTTAAAACATGAATCCAAACAAGAAGCTAACAATCCGAAAAAATAGAGAAAGCTAAAGCTTGGAAACAAGGAGAAGATCAAGTAGGAATCCTATCTGATGGTAAGCGACTTATTTCAACATGATTTGAATCAAATTCAAACAGGAGAAAACCTCTAGGGTTCCACGAGCTTCAAATTTCAACCGTGCACTTCAACGAAGACCTCCGAAGAACCCATAGAGAAGTGTGACGCCAAGAACAGAGAGTGAAGCAAAGTGCCGTCGGCATGCACGTGGAAGCAGAGAGGAAGGCTTCGAGAGGAAATTTAGGTTTTAGGAAAAGATTTAAATTTTATACTTAAGGTTATTTTCGTTTCTACTATAGCTTAAATAGAATTTTTCTCCTTCTTTAATAACAAAGTTCGCTGGCGCAGTTGGTTGGCTGTGTTCCGCTTAAAACTTTGCTGCGGTCGGAGGTCTTCGGGTCGAGCCTCGGCTCGGCCCTTTTTCTGCACCCTTTTATTTCTATTATCTATAAACACTACTTAAATTTATTTCGTTCTCTATTTGTTCACAAAACAGCCACAGAATAGCTGGTTAGCCGATTTTAACCGAAGCCAGAGATCACGGCTTCGATTCCTCAGCCGCGCACTTTTATTTTCAATTTATTTTACTGTTCCTAACTACTACTTAAATATATATCGCTCCATATATGATTAACAAATCGAGCGCAGCTCGGTTGGTTGGGCCGGTTTTGCTTGGGTCCGGGGTGCTGGGTTCGAAACCCAGCTTCTACAACCCTTTTTTTTATTTTAGTTTATTTTTAAAACTTATTCTCCTTGGTAAAAATACCAAACGAACTCCAAAAATTGCATAAAAATACTCTAAAACTTTCTAAAAATCTCTAGAATTTTTTTATAGCATTTCTAAATATTTTTGAATTATTTTTGGGACTCAAAATGAGGAAATTTGGGTCGTTACATTTGAAAATTTGTTTAAAGCATTAGCTTTTAGCTTTTAGAAAGCTAGCTAAGTTTAGATAGTTTCATTTTCAAACATAAGTTTTCAAAAACCAAAATTCCAAAACTAAGTTTGAAAAATTTATTTTTCCAAAAACTGATTTATTTTTCAACACTAAGTTTGTAAACGATTTAATTTAAAACTTAAGTTTTGAAAATGATTTAAGTTTGAAAAATCTAACTTTCATAATTTTCAACATTGAGTTTTTGCAAATCAAATTTCAGTTTGCAAATATTGATTTTGAACTTTACTTTTAGTTTTCAAAGGAGTTTGGTAGAACGAATTTTGATAAAGTAAAATAATTAAATCTAATTTTCAAAAATCAAAATTTTAAAGTTCAAAAGTACTAGTTTCAAAATCATGGTTTAAAATACTTGAAAAGTTGAGTTTTCAAAAACTAAGTAAAAAGGATAAAAAGTTTGTGATTTAAAAGAAACAATTTTGAGTTGATTTAAAAAATTTTCACAATTTTAAGCAAGTTGATTTTGAAAATTGATTTTTAAACTTTGATTTTCAAAATTAAGGAAAATGATTTTGAGAAGCTTAGTTTGTAAACTTAAGTTTTGAAAAATCTAATTTCCACAATTTTCAAAACTAAGTTAAATCTAATTTTCAAAATCAATTTTCAATAAAAAGTAAAACCCAATTCTTAAAAACAACTTAGTTTTATAAGAGTTAGTTTTCAAAAGTAGGTTTAAGAAATTTTTAAGAAAACATTTTTCAAACAAAATTTAAAATATTTTATATAAAGGGAAATTTTTAATTAATTCCCCCCCCCCTGAACCTGACATAAAATTTGAAAATATTTGCTAAAAATATTCAAAGTAGATATATATTTATTTTTTAAATTGAGGTAGAATTTTCTAGAGAGATTTTAAAGAGAAGATTAAAAAATAACACTTCAGGAGATAATTAAAAAAATAAACCTCCCCCTTAATTTGATACTCCTTTAATTTATTAATCCTCCTTATTTATTACTTCCCCTTAATATAAAATTTTACAACCGTAACATATTTTTGTACCTAAGTGTTTTAGACGATTGTATAATTATCTTTATAAAATTGTTCATTTAAATTTGACTAACCGTAATTAATGTTAGATTAAGTTGAAATAAATTAACCTTTAGTGTAATGTTAAGTAAGATAAGTTGTTATTAATTCAATAATTGATCAATATTAATAATTTATTGATTAAATTTTGCTATAATCTAAATTTTGTATTAATTGATGAAGGTGTTAGTTATAATTTAACTTTTCATTTACTTCCTTTTAAGTTGGATTGACTTAGTTTAAAGTTGGTGGTAATTTGAAGTTAAACTCGTTATTAAACAAGGTTAAGTAAGGGTCAATTTAAGTCAAACTTTAATTATGTTTTAATAAAAATAATTAATATTTTAAAGGTTGATTAAGAAAATGACTTAGAGTAATTTTAATTTTTACTAAGGTTAAACCTAGGTTGATCAAATCAAGCTTAGTTCTCAATAAGTTAAACTTAAATAGTTAACTTATATAATTATAATTAAGTTTAAAGTTGAAGTTAGCGGAATTTAAGTTTTTAAGTTAGGTGTCTAAGTTTTAAATGAACTTAAAAGAATTATAATAATTATTATTTTTAAGGGATTTCTAACAGGAATTTAATGACAATTAATATACGTTCAATTCAGTTTTGATTTTAGATTAAAATTAATATCAGTGATTAATTTAGCTTTAAGTTTTAAGTTTAAGTTAAATTTTTAAGTTTTAATTTTCAGTTAGGTTAAATTAAGTTGAAAAGTAATGTTTAAATTAAGTTTTAATGAGTTTTAATTTAAGATCTAATTTTCAGTTAAGTTAAATTAAAAAATAATTTTAAGGTTAAAATGATGTTTAAGATTGAAAATGAGTTTAAAGTTAAAATAATAATTTTTAAAGTGAAAATAGTCTATAGAAATAATTTATTATTATTACTATTTTTTTAAGTTAAAAGAATTTTATTATAGTGAAAAAATAAGAAGAATTTTTCAAAATGATACATAATTTTTAAAAAGTTTTTAAATGATTTAAAAGTTTTTAAAATAAATTTTGAAATAATTTTTAAGTTAAAATAATTTAAAAATATAATTTTTATATTAAAATAATTTTAAGTTAAAATAATTTTTAAGTTAAAATAATTTTTAAGTTAAAATAAATTTTATGTTAAAATAATTTTTAAAATAACAATAATTTTTAAAAGGTTTTAAAAGAATTTTTAAAGTTTTTGAAAATGATTTTTAAAAGAGTTTTTTTTTAAAAAATATAATTTTTAAAATGTTTTAAAAGAATTTTTAAAAGAATTTTTTAAAGTTTTTAAAATGATTTTTAAAACAGTTTTTTAAAATAATTTTTAAAAGAATTTTTTAAAGTTTTTAAAATGATTTAAAATAGTTTTTAAAATAATTTTTAAAAGAATTTTTTAAAGTTTTTAAAATGATTTAAAATAGTTTTTAAAATAATTTTAAAAAAGTTTTAAAAGAATTTTTAAAAGAATTTTTTTTAAAGTTTTTAAAATGATTTTTAAAAGAGTTTTTTTTAAATAATTTTTAAAATGTTTTAAAAGAATTTTTAAAAGAATTTTTTAAAGTTTTTAAAATGATTTTTAAAAGAGTTTTTTTTAAAAGAAAAATAATTTTTAAAATGATTTTTAAAAAATTTGGAAATAATTTCAAAATAATTTTTAAGTTTAGAATAAAATTTTTAAGTTAAATATAAAATTTTTAAAGTTAAATTTAAAATTATTTTTTAAAGTTAATTTTTGTTTTAAAATAATTTTTAAAGTTAATTTAATATTTTTTTAAAAAAATTAATTTAGTTTTAATTCGAAATTTAATTTAATTTGAAATTCAATTTGAAATTTGAAATTTAATTTTAATTTGAAATTCAATTTAAAATTTGAAATTTAATTTTAATTATTTTTAATTTAATTTGAAAATTAATTTGATCCTTATTCATCTCACCCGATCTAGATTATCAATCAGGGAATCCTATAATTTTGTGAGATGAATTAGATTTAATTACAGAGTTTGGTGTAACTTTTGTTAGATTCAGGTTTAGCTTTGGTCTCAACAAATAGGCATTCTTCGGATAAACTTCTAAGCTTGGTGAGTCACTTGGACGTCATTAGAAGTAGCCAACCTTTCGAGGTTTTCCGAATAGTCCTATCCATGGAGCTTAGTATTAAACCTTGGTCTAACTAGTTAGGATCCATTTAAAGGTAGCTTCGGTCAGTTCCACTTGGCCAAATGCACCAGATCGAAGCCATATCTTTCTAGACATGCGATGCCCAAGCTTTCCTAATGTACTATCATCCAAAAATTTCACCAGTACCATGATTCAAGTTAAACTTGGTCTCTTTTTAACTAATCCTAATTACCCTGCCGGGTTAGTTTGTTTGGGTTACCCTGTCGGGTAAGTTAGTTTTGGAGGTGCCAGCTATTCTGGAGCCTCCCCCTAAATCATTGGTCTTTAATTTAAGATTTTTGTATAATTAGAGTTGGTTTTAGTTAAGTTGTAATGTTTAATTTGTAATTTAAATTTAAGTTTTTAATTTTGAATTAATTAAATTGGTCAAATTATCTTTCTTTAAGAGAGTGTATTTAATATTTGAATGTTCTTTCAATTTCAATTTTATTGGGTTAATTGAATTATCTTTCTTTAATAGCTTATTTTTAAAGTTTAAGTTTTTATTTATTTTTAAATTTGAATTAACTAAACTGTTTGAATTATATTTTCTTAATGGTTTATCTTTTAGCTTTTTATTAATTGTTAATTTTGAAATTTCTAGATTATTTTTGTTTAATATGTTATCTTTAACATTTAATTTTAAGTTTGTTAAATTCTGTTTTGATTTTATCAATGTGTTTGATTTTATCCTTATATTTTCTTTGCCTTTTAAATTGATATGGTTAATTGAATTTATTAGATTAGTTTTATCTTTAAAGTTTAATTTCTTATTAATTAAATTATCTTGGTTTTGGATAGAATTTTCTAGATTAATATTGTCTAGATTAAATAATTTATTAATTTTATCTAGATCAATATTGACCTTGTCATCTTTTTTGTTTGAATTTTCAAATTTGTTTAGGTTTAAACTCAAATTTTTAGATTTATTAATTATTTTCAGATTTTCTGTATTTTCTAAATTAATTATATTTGTTTTATCAGAAAATATCCTAGAGGTATTTTTGCAAGTATTGTCTGTACACTATTTTCACATATACTTTCAGACATATCCAAATTAACAGTCACATATTTTAAACTACTACTAGCAAGGGTGTTTTGGTAAATATTACTAACCTTGAGCGCAACCCCTAATTCAGCAGGTTTCTCCATTGGATCTGACTCGAGTCTGGATTCGACTTTAACTTGATCTTCTAGCTCCATCGGCATCTCGTGAAGCTTGATCAACTGGGTCCACAGCTCATATGCATTCTTGTACTTTTCTAATCTGCATAAAATATTGTTAGGTAAAACATTACAAATAATGTTACTTACCTTTTTGTTCAGTTCCAAGTTTTGAGAAGGTTTCCTCAAAATTAGCATATAATCGATGTCTACGCTTCCTAAGAAGCATTCCATTAATCGCTTCCAGTAGTTGAAGTCTTCATGATCGTATGGTGGTGGTTCGCAGGGGTTCCGTCCTTCTAGAAGAGTCATAATTTCTTGCACACAGAGAAACAAACAAAAAATATCCCAAGACTTGGTCTTGGATTAGCAGTGCTGGAAAAAAAAATAATACTTCACTATTTTCGAAAAAAGTAATAAAATATTATTAAAATATTAATAAAAAAAATATTATTTCAAATTTTTGAAAATGTAATATTTTGTCAATACTAAGTAATGGTGAAGAGATGACGATGTATTTTTCAAAAAACAGTTTTGGAGGGAAAAAACGAAAGGCGTACCCGCTCTGATGTATTTTAAAGACAAACGATATCTAATTTTTCTTTCAAAAGGTCCCCCCTTTGCCTGATTGGTGGTTGCACCAAATCAGAGCGGTACCCGTTCTGATACCACTTGTAGGACCGTTAGATTCGATAGAGGGGGGGGTGAATATCGATTCGAAAACTTAGAGTATAAATGCAACGGAAAAGTAAAGTAGACACAGTGTTTTTTACTTCGTTCAGAGCCTGTGACGACTCCTACTCGAAGGCCCGTACTCCGTGAGTACTTTCGTTGGGCAATTCACTAGCAGTTCGAAATAATGATTACAAAAAAACAATACAATGAATGCTAATGAAAATGAAAAGCAAATACCGACAATAAAGACAAGAAAGGAGCGTAGTGTCGGAGCTTTGTTCGCGTCGCAGAAGTGCAGAGCAGTGGAAGACTTTTCTTTTCGTTGTTGGCCTGAAGCTCTCCTCTGACCCTTCTTTTATATGAGGCTCGGGGCGCCCTGGATGCCTTCCGGGCGCCCTGGTGAGACGTGGCAAGTCCAACCAGCGAGCTCCACGTGGCAACGCGCGATCAGGATGAAATTTCCCAAATATGTAATCAGTGATGGAAACACTAACTTAGTTTCAGTTTCAGTTAATTATCCCAGTTAAGTGTCATGATTTGAGTTCATGACCAGTTAGATGTATATGCATGACCAGTTCAGTATTCCTGCTTAGTTTCAGATACAGTATGCTATGCTCAGCTTGTTTGTATGCCATGATTAGTTCAGTACATGTTGTATGCCATGCCATGTTGCCATGCTCAGTTCAGTTTTCAAACAGCATGTTTTAAAAATAGTATCGCATCATTGCATATTTTTGTGAGGTAGATGGTTTCTTACTAAGCTCTTTAGCTTACAGGTACTACTTTTCTTATACTGCAGATACAGGTAAAAGAAAAGTGGACTAGCGGAGGCTGGAGGACAATGCTATGGAGGTGTGTATGCAAGGGGTTTGGAATAAAGATCCTAGGGGTCTAAACAGCTTAATTCCAGCATTTACGTTGTTAGTTTACTTATGGTTTAGTCCTTAGCTTGTTAAATGTTTTAATCCAGTAGAACTATGCACTATTCAGTTTGTCCAGTTTGGGACGCATGTAGGTTAATGCTAGAATGTTTTTCATGTATCTAGAACCTATGTCTGTGAGATTGTAACGACCCAATTTTCCCCATTTCAAGTTCCAAATGTCCATAAAAATATTTGGAAATGCTTTTAAAATATTCTAGAGATTTTTAGAAATTTTTAGAGTATTTTTATGCAATTTTTGGAGGTCGTTTAGTATGGTTACAAAAAGAAAGAAGTTTTGACCAAAAATTTGTGGAAGGTGAGACTCGAACCCACGACCTCGACCCGAGCCGAACCTCAGCCAAACCTAGCCAACCAATTGAGCTGCGGTTGATTTGTGATTAAGAAAGGGAACGAAGTATATTTAAGTTGTAATTGGAACAAAATTTAAATCGAGTTATAAAGGGATTAAGTTTTCCCTTTCTCACCGAAAAACCCTATCTGCCTTTTCTTTCCTCTCTCGACGGCGGTTTCGCCTTCTCGTCTCGGTCGAGAAACGCAGCAGCAAGTGAAGGTCCCTCCGGCGCCGGCGAAGGCTTTTTCCGGCCGATCTTCACCTGCGGTGGTGATTCCCTCGTCGAGGAAGGTCTGTGGGCGCAAGGGAGGTTGAAGATCCAAGCTAACCGAAACCTTAAAGCTTCCTCCTTCGGTTGTAAGTCCAAGAAAGCATTGTAAGTACTACTCACCTGCGGTAGGAGTTGCTCCGAGCTTCGATTTTCTTCCTTGTCAATTTAGGGTTTTGTCCTTTGCTTTCGATTTTGCTGTGCCGTGTGGATTTATAAGCTAGGGTTTTTCTTCCTTGCTTTGTTGAGATTCCTTGTTCCAAATTATGCCATGAGATTCCTTGTTTCCAAATTTCTGTTGTGAGTTCGGTAGGTTTGTGAAGGTTGCTGCCATAATCTGAATTTATCAGATTGGGTGTGGACAGGTTTCAGTTGGGAATTTCGTGTAGCACTTTGATTTAAATAGCTTGCGTAGCATGAAGTATGGTTATTCTTGCTATTAGGCAATATACATGAGATGGTATAGATTTCCTTTTTAGCATGTAGTGTCGGATTGTGCTGTTAAATTGGCATGAACAGCTCGGTTTTGAGTTGTTGTACAGATAGTGATTTGGAAATGCAGTTTCAAAATTCGGATGTTTGTTTTTTTTTTAGATAGCTGTGAGTTATGCCTCCTCCATCATTTGGCCATGACCATTAGTGTTTAATGCTTGAAACATTGATGTTTTGTGCTTCTGTGCTTGCTGCCGTGGGCTTTGAAGGAAGGAGAAGAAGGGACAGGTTGTGGTCACTGGGATGGATAGTCATGGGTAGCATTTTTGGTCTCTTTTGCTTGTTACCAGGGTGCTGAATAGTGGCAGGAGTAGCCTATATAAGTAGAAGAAGTATTGCAGATTTGGTTTAACTTATGCGGTTTGCATTATCTCGGATTAATGGGGCTGGTAGTTAGTGTTCTTTTGCTCTATTTTACAGCATGTTTAGAAAGTTCAAAGTTGCATTCTTTTGCCCTATTTTTATAGCATGTTTAAGAAGTTTAAAGTAGCATGTTACCTTATTTTGTATAGCAGGTTTAAAGGCCTTAAAGTAGTATTCTTTGTCATGTTTTAATAGCAGGTTTAGAAGCCCTAAAGTAGCATTCCTTGCCTATTTTTACAGCATGAATGGAGTCACTAAAGTAGCATCCTATACCTGTTTATTACTGCATACTTAGAAAGCCCAAAGTTAGCTTCCTTTTGCTTTATTTCTAGCATGATTAGAAAGTTTAAAGTAGTATGTTTTTGCCTATTTTGTATAGCATGTTTAGAAGATTAAAGTAGCATGTTTTATTCTATTTTTCAGCATGTTTAAAAGCCTTAGAGTAGTCATCCTTGCCATGTACTTACAGCAGGGTTAGCAGCCCTAAAGTATCGTTCTATACTTGTTTTTACAGCATGATTAGAATCATTTCATACTTGATTTTACAGCATGTTTAGAAGCACTAAAATAACATCCTTTGCCATGTTTTCACCGTATGATTCAAAGGCTTTAAATTGCTTTCTTTAGTTTAGCTTATAGCATGATCAGTAAGCTTTAAGTTACTTGTTTTATTCTGTTATATAGCATGGTTAGTTGATTATACACCCATACTTGTTAAGTATATTTAAGGGACTCCCACAATCTTTAATAAAAGATAATAAGAAAGATAACAAGTAAGTCAAGCAAGAGGCTAGTACCCGACATCCAAGAGCTTGTCGTTAAACAAATCCAGGTGACCATTTCCGAGGTCTTGGCCCTGGTAGACCGAGGTCTGCTCTTTTAGGATTGGTGGCTCGCAACCCCAACCTATTAGGGAACGCGCATGAGATGGTACTAAGCCTGGGCCCAAGAAAAGAAAACCAAAGTAAAGAAAAGTAAAGAAGTAAAGAAAGAAAAGTTAAGAAAGAAAGAAAGAAGAAGTGAGTAAAAGATAGGAATTAAAAGGTTAATTTCTAACACAAGGATATAAGAAATGAAACAAGTTACATGCTTAGAATAAATAAGAATGGTTAGTTTCTTTAATTCTAAGTTTACATAGTTAGTTTCTTGTTATTCTGCTTGATACTGAGTATGATTTGTATCTAGTTCATTTTCTGTATACCATGAGCATATGCAAATAGTTTTAGTATTTCAGTTTCAGTACTTATGCATTTCATTTATGCATTTCGAGTTTTGTGAGATAGATTAGTACTTACTAAGCGTTTTCGCTTATAGATCTTGTTTTCTTTCCTCCTACTGTAGATAAAGGAAAAGCTAAGATATGAAGGGAGGCGACAGGGTGGTGGTGATGATGGATGTGTGTGGTGGCTGAACTATGGAGGGATCCAGAGGGGACTAGCAAGACTTATTCATTTAGAGTTTATGTCTAGTTCATTTTCCTTATTTCCATTATGAAACCATGAGTTTATGCTTGAGTTTGAAGTGCATTGTAGCTTGTTATGCTTTGTTCTGAGAGTTTTGAGTTTAATTCTTATTGCTAGTTTAGTTTTTGATTAGAATATGATTTATTAATGCGTGGTTGTGAAGAATATTGTGATCCAGCCGCATGTGGCTGTGTATATCTTTTATGTATTGTGGATTTGGTCACCGGTACAGGGGAGACTCTGCCGAATTTTTCGGTGGGAATCCCTCTGAACTGTGATAAAATCTACCTGACTCTAATTATAGAGTCAGTGCCACTAGGAGGGAAGTTATAGTTAGGTAACAATCTCCCTTAGAGAGTAGTGGTAAGAAAGGGGGGTTGTTTACAGAGTTGTGGCACGTTCCAGTGCCTGAAAGTTCTGAAATCAGGAACTCTGATTTCATATCAGAGTTGGATCGGTCTGCCGACCGATCCGAGAGATCTAGATCCTGGTCGGCCCGATCGATCGAGGCATGATGTCTATCAGATGTTATCGATCGGTCGTCCGACCGATCCGAAGATCGATGGAGGGCATCCCGTCTTCAGTGCACTCGGCCGGACCGATCCAGACACACCTGGATCGGTCATGCCGACCGATCCAGCCTCTACTGGATCGGTCCGTAGACCGATCCAGCAGGGCACAGAATCGTAGCAAGTTTGATCGATCCGTGGATCGATCAATTGCTAGCTGGGAAGTTAGATTTGAGTTCCTAGCTCAGATGGGAGGTCAAGTATCCTCCTTACCACATGTACACCAACCGGAAAGGGCCCTGAATCCTTCCTTATAACAGCATGGGTGTACCAGCTGTCAGTTTAATAGAGTCAACTAGTAAAATTTTATTTTACCCAGTTTCCGCACAGTAGCATCAGTAGCTAGGGTAGCGATCCGGCTCACAGCTTAGTTCCCAGGAGTCGGGTCGTTACAGAGTGGTATCAGAGCAAGTTCCTCACTTCCTACACACACATCAGCATTGTGCCTACAGCTTCCAAGTAAGAACATCTCTCACTCAGTTTTGTTTTCAGCTTTCATATCAGTTATATGTGCTTTCATGTTTGCTCTCATGTTGGTAGTTAATTAATTCATGTTTACAGTAATAGTATTTAACATGTTACCAGTAGTTAACTATAACATGATAGCCTAGTTATATATATGTATTCTCTGCTATTTAGAAAATGGTACGAGGTCGTCCAGCTAAGAAAGCATCAGCGGCTGAGCCCCAGCATGAGGCAGGCAGTTCAGTGCCTCCCCCAGACCTTACAGCACTAGTGGCTCAGCTACAGCAGCAGTTAGCTGAACAGCAGCAGGAGATAGCCTCCTTAAAGGCTAACTAGCAGACTACTCCCCCAGTCACTCCAGTACCGAACCTCACGACTCCAGTAATCACAGAGGTTGTACCAGCTCAGCCTGCAGTACCAGTCCCAGTAGCCCCAGTAGCAGGGGCTAAGAGAGAAGCTTACCTTATCCAGTGGCAGAGAATAAACTTCTCAGGCACCAGCGAACCATGGGATGCTCAGGCATGGTTTAAAACACTGGAAAGCACGATGGAGCTTCTAGACTGGCCAGAGCACGAAAAGGTGAAGTGTGCCTCCTTCTGTTTAACAGGAGACGCACGCATGTGGTGGGAGCGGATTAAATCGAAGTGGCCAGTAAACCAGATGACATGGGCCAACTTCGAGAAAGAATTCTTCGAGGAATTCTTTCACATGCAAGTCACGAACCGACACTATGACGAGTTTACAGAATTTCGTCAGGGCAACCTATCAGTTCAGGAAGCCGTGAAGAAATTCAACAGGTTGGCCCGTCTGTGTCCAGAACTAGTCATCACAGAGAAGGAACGAGTACGGTTGATGCTGAAGATGCTCAGACCAGATATCGCAATGAATGTGGCTGGTGGCGTTCATAGGCCACAAACCACAGAGGAGCTAGTGAGTAGTGCTCGATCACGAAGCACTATCAAGACAAACATCACCCAGCGCGTTTTCCACAGAGCCCAAGGATAAGTCGGCTCGGTACTCAGAGATAAACAACAGGGACATAGCTCCAACTGGAAGGGAAACGCAAAGCAAGGTGACCCAAAGGAGGAGGGCACTGGAAAACATTCCAGACATCCCAGTGTGCTACTTGTGGGAAACACCATCCGAGAGTTTGCCACAAGGGTACGAGAGGTTGTTTTGAATGTGGACGGGGAAGGGCACATGGCTAAGCAAAGCTTCGAACAAAACGATCTTCCTCAACCTCGCATCGATACAGATGGAGCTCACCAGTAGGACTACACCATGTATTGCCTTAGATGGTCCATATCCGGTCAGAGGCAATTAGAAGCCCCCACACTAACATGAATGCCGGATTTTCTCACCAGAGGGGCGAAATGCCTCGGCTGTTGTCACAGTCGATCGATTTTACAAGATAATGCAACCGCCTTATTCGATCATCGGGCAACCCACTCTTATGTATCCGGGCGTATGCGAGAAGTTAGCAACACCTCGAGAGATATCCATAGTCGGTTGACAACACTACCTCGAGACATTATGGCATCTACACGCTCTGGTAGTACAAAGTCATTATAGCAGAGAGAACTTTTGGTGATCCGTAGTGCTAGAAATGATCGACTACGATGTCATCTTTGGAATGGATTTTCGATCAAATCGGCGCTTCTATAGAGTAGCCGTAAACAAAGGTCATATTCCAACCACGAAGAAGAGTTTTGAGTACATAGGAAAACCAAAGAGAAAAGTCGGGAAGTTTCTCTCAGCATTGAAAGCACAAAGACCTATTGGATTCGGGATGCATGGGATTTTTAGCAAATGTAGTCAACACTGGCCAGGACAAGAACCAACAGCTATCAGAGGTTCGAGTCGTTTGTGACTACCCAGTAGTCTTCCCTGAAGAGCTACCAGGCTTAGCACCAGACAAGGAGATTGAATTTGAGATAGAGCTCATTCCCGGCACAAATCCAATCTCCAAGGCACCGTATCGCATGGCTCCAGCAGAACTTCAGGATCAATTCAGGAGCTTCTTGACAAGGGTTTCATACGCCCTAGTCACTCACCATGGGGAGCACCGTGTTGTTCGTGAAGAAGAAGGATGGAAGCATGCGCCTATGCATAGACTACCGTGCCTTGAACCAGGTCATAATTAAAAACAGTACCCTCTCCCGGGATAGATGACCTGTTTGATCAGCTAAAGGGAGGCACGGTGTTCTCAAAATTGACCTCGGATCGGGATATCACCAGGTTAGAGTCAAGAAAGGTGATATACCTAAAACGCCTTCAGGACCAGATACGGACATTATGAGTTCGTAGTCATGCCTTTCGGCGTGACAAATGCTCCAGCTACTTTCATGGACCTCATGAACAGAGTATTCAGAGAATACTTAGACAAGTTTGTCATCGTGTTCATCGATGACATTCTTATCTATTCAGCACTCGGGAGGACCATGCAGCATCGAAGACAGTTTGGCAGATCCTTGTGATGAAAAATGCGCAAATTCACGAAATGTGAATTTTGGCTAGACCAGTAGCCTTTCTCGGTCACATCATCTCCAAGGATGGTGTTATGGTAGATCCGCAAGATAGAAGCGTAAGTAATCGGAAGAGACCTAGGAACGCCGGTGAAATCGAAGCTTTCAGGGATTAGCATACACTACGAATTCGTGAGGACTTCTCCGGGATAGCCTCCCCACTGACAGCTCTCACAAAGAACAGAGGACTGCGAGAACAGCTTTAGCGAACTAAAACGGAGATTGACCAGTGCTCCTATTTTAGCTATACCAGAAAACACAGATAGCTTCGACATCTACAGTGACGCCTCTAAATTGGGATTAGGAGCAGTACTGATGCAGCAGGGCAAGGTGATCGCCTATGCCTCCAGACAACTCAAGGATTATGAGAGGAACTATCCTACTCACGACCTTGAGCTTGCAGCAGTGGTGTTCGCTCTCAAGATTTGGAGACATTATTTGTCCGGAGCTCCGTGCAGAGTGTATACAGATCATCAAAGTCTGAAGTATTTCTTTACTCGAAGGATCCGAATATGCGACAGCAGATGGTTAGAGCGGTCAAGGATTATGACATAGATATCCTCTACCATCCAGGGAAAGCTAAGACGTACTCAGCAGGAAGTCCAGTGCTACCTTATTATCTTTAGCAACTATGTCACCACCCCTAAGGAAGGAGATTACAGCTTTTAGTCTCGAGCTTATAGTCGGGCAGCTTTCCACTATGTCCTTAGCATCTACCTTGCTTGATGATATCCAGACAACTCAGGAGCAGGATCCCGAAATCCGAAAATCAAGCAAGGGTTAGCGGAGGCGAAAGTGGAGAGTTCAGTGTCCGCCATGGGGTAGTGTATTGTGGTGACAGACTTTGTGTTCCAGATCGGGAGGAACTACAAAACAGATTCTAGACGAGGCTCACAGACTCCTATCGCGATGTATCTGGTTCCACCAAAATGTATCGGGATCTAAAGAAACGATTTTGGTGGCGGATGAAGCGAGATATCGCCAGATACGTCCAAGATCTCGCTAACTGGGAGGGTTAAGGCGAACATCAGACTCAGAGGAGTTCTGCAACCGATCCAGTTCCGAATGGAAGTGGGAGGATATCTCTATGGACTTCATAGTGGGATTACCCGAACCACGAATGGTTTGATGCCATCCGGGTATTAGTCGACAGGTTGACTAAATCAGCCCACTTCTTAGCTATCGAATATCCTATTCCATGGAGCGCCTAGCTCGGTTGTATCTCAAGGAGATTGTCAGTTGCATGGAGTCCCACGAACCATTATATCAGACAGAGACAGTAGATTTACATCACACTTCTAGAAGTGTGTATAGTCGACTATGGGCACCATTAAAATTCAACGACCTTCCATCCTCGGATGGTTAGACGGGCAGTAAATCCGGTACTCGAAGATATGCTCGGGCTTGTGCCCCTATATTTCAAGGAAGTTGGTGCAAATATTTGAGTCTAGCAGAATTTGCATACAACAACAACAGTTATCAGGCCACTATCGGCATGGCACCTTATGAGGCACTCTATGGGCGGAGGTGCAGATCACCAATCTGCTGGTATGAGAGTGGTGAACAGAAGGAACTAGAGCTTCAGACAGATCTAGTAGCAGATACCACAGCAACCATACAGCAGATTCACCAGAGGATAGAGACAGCACAGAGCCGTCAGAAGAGCTATGCTGATACACGACGCAGACCCCTAGAGTTTTCAGTTGGGGATACAGTTTTCCTCAGGGTAGCTCCCATGAAGGGAGTCATGCGTTTTGGGAAGAAGGGCAAGCCGTCAGAAGGTCCGTGATGATCTCAGCTATGATAGTCGGCCTATTCAGATAATAGACCGAGCAGTAAAGAAATTACGGAACAAGGAAGTACCATTAGTCAAAGTTAGCTGGCAAAATCACACAGCAGCAGAGGCGACTTGGGAGACAGAGGCCAGCATGAGACAGAAGTACCCAGAATTGTTTTAAGTTCGGGACGAACTTTTTATAAGGTATGGGGGATTGTAACGCCCGAAAATTCTCAAACTTACATTAGAATTATTCTATGATTTTTCTGGAATTTTTAGATATTTTTCCGGAATTTTTCGAGTAGCGGAAGTAGCAAAAATAATTAGACGAATAAAAATGCTTAAGCGGGAATCGAACCTGGAACCCCTCGGGTCCGCTAAACCCTTAGTTAGCTTTAGTAACCGGTGAACCCAGCAGGGCCGTGCTGAAAGAAAGGAGAATCAAATAAATTTATGTTAGAGTTGGGTTCAATTGAACCACTTAATATAAATTAGAAATATAATTTGGGTTGGTTTTATTGGTTCGGCAGCCCCTCCTCACAAAGGAAACCTCACGCAACTCTCCTTCTCCCGTTTCTTTCTCTCGGCGCAACCAACAAAGCAAAGGAGACCTAGGGTTCCTTCCCTAGGATCATGTGTTCACTTTCCGGCGACAACACCAGCACGAAGTCGGTTCTTCTCTGCGAGAGGAACGCGAGGACGTAAGCGGTTCGTCGAACGGAGCAGTTTTCCGGAAAACCTAGCGGATAGAATCGTAAGAAAACCTTGCGATTGAGGTAAGAAACCCCTCACCTACAGTATAATTGCTCTCGCTTGTTAGTTTTGGCGTTAGTTCAGTAGTTCTACAGTTTTCAGTTTTAGGGTGTGCTTTTAGTGCACACCAAGCATTCGGTAGAATGCCCAGTTCAGAAGGATGCACTAGTAGGCATCCTAACAGCACGTAAAATGTATTAGAAACATTCTATTCAGCTTATTACCAGTTATTACAGCTATATGGATCAGATATCCATTGGGTGAGCTCCCACAGTAGCCTCTAGGTTCAGATAACCTAGAACAGCAAAGTAAAATAAAACAGTATTCAGTATTTTACTTTTATTCAGTTGGCACTGTACTTGGATCAGATATCCATGGGCTGGACTCCCACAGTCGTCCCTAGGTTCAGATAACCTAGTAACCCTGCTAGATTCGGAACTTGCAATCCCGGGTCTCATAGGGATGCACGCACAGTAAGTACAGTTGCCAGGGCCCCAGCAGCATGTTTAGTATTTTCATCTATTATTATATATAGTTTTCCAAATATGTAATCAGTGATGGAAACACTAACTTAGTTTCAGTTTCAGTTAATTATCCCAGTTAAGTGTCATGATTTGAGTTCATGACCAGTTAGATGTATATGCATGACCAGTTCAGTATTCCTGCTTAGTTTCAGATACAGTATGCTATGCTTATGTTTGTTTATGCCATGATTAGTTCGACATGTTGTATGCCATGCCATGTTGCATATTCGTGTCTTTTCAAACAGCATGTTTTAAAAATAATAGCATCATTGCATATTTTGTGAGGTAGATGGTTTCTTACTAAGCTTTTAGCTTATAGTACTACTTTTCTTATACTGCAGATAAAAAGAAAAGTGGACTAGCGGAGGCTGGAGGACAATGCTATGAAGGTGTGCGTGTGCAAGGGGTTTGGAATAAAGATCCTAGGGGTCTAAACAGCTTAATTCCAGCATTTACGTTGTTAGTTTACTTATGGTTTAGTCCTTAGCTTGTTAAATGTTTTAATCCAGTAGAACTATGCACTATTCAGTTTGTCCAGTTTGGGATGCATGTAGGTTAATGTTAGAATGTTTTTCATGTATCTAGAACCTATGTCTATGAGTTGTGGCACGTTCCAGTGCTTGAAAGTTCTGAAATCGTGAACTCGATTTCATATCGAGTGGATCGATCGCCGACCGATCCGTCAGATCGAGGTCCCGGATCGGTCCACGATCGTCGCAGGCATCAAGATGCTCAGTATGGTATCTCGAACGTCCGACCGATCCGATCAAAGATCGACACAGGGCATCCGGTGTTTCTGCCGGATGCGATGCCCGGATGGGCATCGATCGAACACGGATCGGTCCGCGGTCCGCACATCCCATGTAGAATAAGAGTAAGCTTGAGAAGTGGATGTAATTCTCAGCTAGCCGGGAAGTTAGATTTGAGTTCCTAGCTCGGATGGAAGTATCCTCCTTAGCACACACCAACCGAAAGCGAATCCTTCCTTATAACAACATGGGTGTACCATTGTCGGCTTAATAGAGTCAACTAGTAAAATTTTATTTTACCCAGCTGAGTTCGAGGCGGTAGGTAGGATCGGCCTATACCCTGAGCGGTTCCAGGCGACTGAGTTTGTCGCTACACTAAGGTAGCTAGTCCCAAATCTAGTAGGGTTTACTAGGTTATCTAAATCTAGGATCTAGGGACTATGACAATCCCAAGCCAAGAACAAGTCTGAAGTCGATGCCGAAAAGTAAAATCTTGATTTGTAGCTAATATACCTACCTTACCTTGCTCTTACTAGGTTACGAACGCGTAACGAGACCGGGAGCCCACCCATTGGACCGTAGTCCTATATAAGTTGTAGCAAGGCTAAGTATGCTAAAAAAATGCTCCTATTGCATTTATCTAAGCTATTAAAATGCCTATGTTGCATTTAAGCAACTAAACATTTCATCGAACATGTGGTGCAATTCACACCTTATGTCTCAACAACTAAATAAAGGTATAAAAGCGTGAAAAGAGCTGCTTATACTGCAGGCGAGGGGTTTCTTACTTCCTGCGCTAGTTTTTCTTACAATCCAATCGCTAGGTTTTCCGGAGAAGGGATCTCTTCGACAATCTTCTCGCGTTTATGCGTTCTTCTCGTGGAGAGGAGCGTCCTCGTACCTTTGATTGTAACACCCCAAATTTCATGATTTAGAGTTCTAAAAGACCTTATTAAAATCTAGAAATGTTTTAGAAAAATTCTAGAGATTTTTAGAAATTTTTAGAGTATTTTTATGGAATTTTTGGAGTTCGTTTGGTATTTTTACCAAGAGGAAGAATTTAAAAAAAATAATAAAAAATATATATGTTAAAGCCGGGTTTTGAACCCAAGACCTCGGACCCGAACCAGGTTTTAACCGGACGCAGCCGACCAGCTGAGCTACACGATTTTTGTTAACCTTATATGGAGCGAAATATATATAAGCAGTATTTAGGAATGTTTAAATAAATTGAAAATAAAAGTGCGCGGATGAGGAATCGAAGCTGCGACCTGGGATTTGGTTGAAACTGGGTTAACCAAGTGTGCTAGCAGTCATTTGTTATTATAGAAGGAGAAAAATTCTATTTAAGCAGTAGTTAGGAAACAGAGAATAATAGGAAATAAAATGGTTGCAGCTGGGATTCAAACCCGCGAGTCGCGCCCGAAGTAGAATGCAGCCAACCAATAGACCAGCCGCGGGTTTGTTAATAAAACCCGAATCAAGTTGTATTTAAGCAATAGTTAGTTAACAGAATATTAAAGTTATAAGAAGAGAACTTAGGTTTTCCCCGGTGACAAAATCTTCTCCTCTCCTCCTCTCGTGACGGCGCTTCTCCTCTCGGGCGAAAACAGAGACGAAGCTAGGGCTTCGTCTCCGGCGGCCGGCGAGCACCCTTCTCCGTGAGTTCTTCATACCTTTGTGATCCTCTCGTCGAGGAGAGCAAGAAGATACCAAGAGATCGTCGAGGAAGCATATATCCGAAGCCCTAGAAGCCTCCTTCTTCTCGGTTGTAAGTCCAAGAACAGCGAGGTGAGTTGCTTCTCACCTGCAGTAGGAGTTGTTCCGAGCTTCAATTTGTTTTCATGGCTTTCGGATTTTTGTTCCTTTGAATTTCGAAGCATGTTGTAGCAGAATTCAGAATTTATGCTTATATTTTTCCTTTCGTTTTCTTTTACTGCTGTACAAACCCGAATTGCCTTTTTATTTCAAGCAGATAGTTGGATTTCTCATTTATCTTCTAGCTTCTTAGTGTTGTGGTAGGCGTGAGCAACAATTGAAACAGTGCAAATTCTCTTAAAGCTTCTAGTATTCTTTCGTGTCTACAATAGGCAGGGGATGGTTTGTATGTTTTGCATGGGAAAAGACAGCCAAAGGTGTTAGAGGTGATTGGTAAATCCCTAATATGAGGAATGATATGCTTATGTTGAAGTTGAGATGTGATTCAAAACAGCACAAGTATGGTTGGAAATTGTGAATGAACTGTCAAGCTACTGTTAATGAGATTAGTGTGATGATTATTTTAGTGTTGGATTTTATTACAGTAGAAGATTTCATTTAATATCAAGCTGCAATGTTATATTAGCTTCGGGTAATGGAGTTTTAGTTTCTTAGAATGGTATTTCTTCCAGTATCAATTGCCATGCTATATTAGCTTGCATTTGTTTATGAATTGTTGTTCATATTAGAAGGAATTCCATAAATATTATCAGCCACGTCCTGTTAATCTTTACCTTAGTATTGAAGTGTTAGAAGTTTAAGAGTAATTCCAAGCTTTACATAGGTATGAAAATCCCAGCAGGTTTAGCTTGAGATGGTTTTGGAAAGTTGAAAACTGCCAAGGAAATGGAGTTGTCTACTTTTTTTGTTGATGACTGTTATGTGAATTGATTCCTTATCCTGTAAGCACACGGTTTTGTATTACAAGTTCTAGATGCTAATCATGCACCGAATCCTTTGAATTGAGACTAAAGATGATTTGAATTGAGGTTCTGCCATTATAAAATTAGTAGACTGAATTTCATATCAGATTCGGTTTTATGTATTAGGTTTCAGATTTAGTTTGGGTGCATGTGTTATGAACAATTAGTCTAAATCTTTAGGTTCCTAAAGTATGAAATAGTTTCAGTTTTTAGGTTGTTTGTGACCTTAACTAGCTTTAGTTTTGTGTTAAATTACTAAGTGTGAACAACCTTTGGAGCTACTATACACTTTAGCTCACTGTTTAATTGCCGAGGCAATCTTAGAGCTTATAGAGCAGAATTCTGTTAAGCTTATAGTATGCAGAATTTAGTAGTATAGTGCAGAATTTTAGTATAGTTAGATCTCTTTGTATGCTTAAGTTGTTTTACTTTCACAGCATGCTTAAGTTGTTCTAGTTTCCTATTTGCTATTGGAATAACATGAGCAGTTCTATTTTTATAGCATGCAGATTTTTATAAGTAAAGTATGCAGATTTTTAATAAGCAGATTTTCATAAGTATTGCATGCAGATTTTAGATAAGCTTAGTATGCAGATTTTGATAAACTTAGTATGCAGATTTTTATTAAGCTTTACATGCAGATTTATGTTAAGCTTTGTATACAGATTTTCAGTACGTAGAGTGTGTTCTAGTGCACCCCAAGTGCTTGATAAAATGCTTAGCTCAATATAATGCTGCAGTAGGCATTTTGATAGCTCAGTAAATGCAGTAGAAGCATTTAAAATAACTTATTTAGTCTTGCTTCAGCTTATATGGGACTACGATCCAATGGGTGGGCTCCCACAGTCGCCTCTAGGTTCAGATAACCTAGTTCTAGGTTCAGATAACCTAGTAAAAGCAAGATAAGAAAATTAGCTATGAAATCCGTATTTTATTTTCAGCAGTGGCACTGTACTGGATTAGATATCCATTGGGTTGGGCTCCCACAGTCGTCCCTAGGTTTAGATAACCTAGTAAACCCTACTAGACTCGGAACTTGCAATCCCGGGTTTAGTTAGGGATGCGCGCACAACAAGTACAGTTGTCGGGCCCATCAGCAGCATGATTATTATTTTGATCTATTATGTAAATAGTTTTCAAAACTTCACAAATTAGTTATGTGAATACAAGTTAGACTCAGTTTAGCATTAATTAGATCAGCTAATGTATCAGTTCAGTTTCCTATTGATATACATGATAGTTCTATGATTAGCTATACATGATTAGTATTTCAGTTAGCATGATCCCTTTGTTATTTATGAGCATGAGTAGCTATACATGATGGCTTTTCTGTTAGTCGATTTCTTTGCTATTTATGAGCATGAGTGGCTTTACCTGTTAGCATCCAGTTTTAGCATGTTTTTATTCATATACATGCATATCGAGTTTTTGTGAGTAGATAGCGCTCACTAAGCTTTATGCTTATAGACTGCATTTCCTCCTACTGCAGATAAAGGAAAAGCTAAAGTATAAGGAAGAAGGCGACAAGGAGATGCTGTGACAGTGTGTGTGATGCCAGGACTATGGAGAGATCCAGAATTAGCTGGCAAAATTTGTCAAGACTTTTCTTTTAGTTCTCTTTTAATGTTATATTGAAATTGAGTTTATTTCCGCATTTGTAGTTTGATACCTCCTATTGATGGAGTGATATGGTTGTTTGCCATTGCTAGAGTAGTTTCATATTTTTATTGTGCTATCATACTGCGTGGTTGTGAAATTATATGTTCCAGCCGCCTGTGGCTGAGTATACTCTGTATGTATTTACAGATATGGTCACCGGTACAGGGGAGATTCTGCCGAAATTTTTCGGTAGAGTTTCTATGTGATTTTTAATCATACCGGTTAAGTAGAGTTAGTAGTCAAGTAACGGTCATCCTTAGAGTGTAGTAGTAGTAAGAAGGGTGGTCGTTACATTGATGTTGCTGGAAGATACTCCTATGGCCCTAGGGATGGAACCCTAGGTTCTTCCTTTGGCTTGGTGCGCCGAGAGAAGAAGAGAAGGGAGAGGGGTCGGCGGGTGAGGGTTTGAGGGAGAGAAAACTATCGATCAAAAATAATCAATCCCCACTTAAATCTCCTATTTATATTAAGTGGTTAATTTCACCCCAACTCAATCATAAATATTATTGTTCCTCTTTTCTTTCAGCACACCCTTGCTGGGGCCACATGGTTACTAAAGCTATCCATAAGTCGTAGAGTTCGCTAAGTCTCGGGTTCGATTCCCGCTTAAGCTGCTTTATGTTTTTATTTATTTTTGCTACTTCTGCTAGTTCAAAAATTCCATAAAAATATTCTAAAATTCCATAAAAATCATAGAATATTTCTAAAATTGATTTGAGAATTTTCGGGCGTTACATCAAGTATCTGTGAGTCAATCAAAACATGGTAATAAACAAGCATGCACTATAATCAAAGCTAAACATGGTAATAAACAATCATGCACTATAATCAAAGCTCTCAAAAAGATAAACAGAATCTACCCACCTCTGAACTTAGAATGCCCTATTCATCTTCTGATAGTCACATCGAGCTCCAATCCTCCACATTTATAGAACATGAGACAACATTAAATACTAGAATAATTCTAGTAAAAGCATTAAGTCAATTTGTCAACCCATTATTGCATCCCTAAATTGATTCATTAATTAATTAACTAACAACCTATTTAACTCATTCTAATCCAATTACATCTGTGTCAAAAACTCAGATGATCAAATAATTGACTTAATTAACCATCCATTAGTTTAATCCATCTTCTAATTGATTAATTCACCTATTAATCAATTTTATACTTTAATTTAACTTTTAATTTATCAATAAATCTGATTATTAAACTCTAACACAGTTAAACTAATTAACTCATCCCTTACTCTCCTCATTAATTGATAGTTAGTTAAAATGGAACCCAATTTTAATTTACCTAATGTTACCTCTACATTCCAGCGACTGCCAATGGCAATAAGAAAACATGGTGGCAGTTGGTGGCGATTTGTTGTGGTAGACAAGGGAAACAACAGCAACTCTCCACGAGAAATAGGGAACATCGACAGGTCGTGGTAGCGACGACGCTGACTGCTGTGGCTGTCGATGGTGGCTGTGGAATAGCACCGATGAAGAGGTGATGCCATCACAGTGAGGTGGTGCCGATGTAGCCATGCTGCCCTCCCATAACATGATGGCAACGTCTATGAACTGAAAGGAAGAGGGTTGTTGTGAGGTTGGCGATGCTCGACTTGAGGTAGTGGTCGGCGTGCGACAGTGACATCGGGAGATCAGTGAGGAGAAGCAGCGACAACACGAACGAGAGGAAGAGGAGACACGCGAGAGAGAGGAGTCGGCGTGACTTTAGGGTTAGGGAGAAAAACAATATGTAATTGTAGAAAATCAACATTTCCTCACTTAAATAGGATAGTTAAAATAGGATTTTTTTTTTTCTATCCGTTTATCCCCATAAAAGATAAAAGAAATTCTTTAAAATTTAGAAAATTCCAGAAAATTCCATAAATTCATATAAACCTATTCCCAGAAAAATTATCCACTGAAATATATTCATTTTCCTTAAAATAATTTGATTATGTCAAATTTTAATTATTTACATATTTATCTATATTTTTAGTATATTACAAACAATCTCTTTTTTTTTTATGTTTGACAAATATGTTTAAGTTTGGGATAATTTAGATTTCTAACTTAAACCCTTCTTCTCCCCCTTTTATCACTCATCAAAAGGAACCCTTCATAAATATCTTTGATTTCTAAGGTATTCCCTAAGTTTTGCACCAACAATGATGAAATGCTTTTCTTAAAAATTTTCAAGGTATTCCCTTATCCTTTTGAAAGATAATAATAAGATGTATTTAGGTTAAAACAAATGTGAATCAAATATTTTGAAAAACATCTGTTAATAATTTCAAAAATTCTTTCGAAGAAATTTTCAAATATCTTGCAATATCATTTTCAAATTTTTTCAATATACATTTGAAATCAGTTTTCAAAAATATTTCCAAGCTAATTTTAAAAATATTTTCAAGGAATTTTCAAAGACTTTACTAAGTAAAATCTTTCAAGAATATTTTTCAAAAGGATATTTCAAGACTTAAAATATTTTTACAAAACCAAGATACTTCCAAAATAATTTTGTAAGAGTGACTTTCAAAAATATTTTACAAGGATTAAAAGTACCTTTATCAATCATCTCTTAGTAGAGTTTTGTCAAAGTAAGAAACATAATTTTCTCAAAGTAACTTTCAAAAACATACTTTAGAAAATATTTTGGAAAATTATGTTGAAAATATGTTTTTAAAAGAGAATTTTTATAATTAAAACATTTCAAATTCATTTTGAAGATAAATAAAAAATATGTCTTTCAATAAAGTTTCTTCCCCTTAACCAGACACTCATTTGGATATCCTTGTTACGTATAAAGAAGATATTCCTATATGTATCTAAGGTTCATCTAAAGACTTAGGTGGTGATCAATAATAATTTTTATATAATACACCCAATCAATCATCAATCAAAATTTTAAAAATACATTGAAGAAAATATATTTATAAGTTTTCAAAAATATTTTTAATTTACTTTTCTCAGCATCTCACCCATTCTAAATTTTCAAATATAGTAATTTATAGTTGTGTGAGATGACTTTATTGATTTTGAGTTGCAATTTGAATTGAGTTTGAATTTTAGTTGAACTTGGATTATTTTAAATTAAGATTAAGTTAATGTTAATATTATTATTTTATAAATTAACTAAATTAATATTATTTATTAATTTATGTTTAGTTTAGAAATTTTAAGGTTAATTGTTAAAGATAATTAATTAATTAATTAAATATTAATTTAAAATATGATTTTTAAATATTTAGATTAAGAATTAATTGTAAATTAATTTTAATTATTATGGTAAATTTACATATGTTCTTTTTTTAGTTTAATGATTGTTTAACATAATTTGAAATAATTTAGAGTTAGTTTCAATAGATTTAATAATTAATATTTTGAGTTTAATTTGTTTAGTATTATCATGATTATTTTTTATTTTAATTTATTTTTTAAAAAAATTTATTTATAATTGTTAGACTAATTATTGCTTATTTCAATTAAGGTTGATTATTATTTTAATTGTTGATTAAAGTATCATAATTAATAGTTAAGGATTAATTGATTATAAATTATTATTAATAAAGATTAATTTAATTAGTTTCTTAGGAATTAATTAGGTAAAGGCTTAAGAATTAATTGTATTTAATTTTGAAATTTTAATTTTGTTTAAGATTAAAGTACTTTATTTGTTGATTAAAGTTAAGATTTCAAATTGAAATTCATTAAGGATTATTTATGTGTATTAAGTTAAATTTTAAAGTTAATTTAATTAAGTTAATTAATTAATTAAGTTTTAATTTTAGTTTTAATTAAGTTAGTAAGTTCAGTTAAGTTTTAATTAATGTTTTAATTAATTTAAAGTCAAATTAGGTTTAATTTGTTTAAGGTAAAAAAGTATTTATTAATTTTGAATTAAATTTTATTTAAATTAAATTTTAATACATTATTTATTGATTCATTAATTATGAACTAACTTTTAATTGAGTTTTGAGTTAAAATTTAGAATTTTGGTTAATTGATCCGTTTAGATTTAATTAAACAATATAATTGTTTGATTAATATTTAATTATTTTAATTGACTTGAATTATTAAAAATTTATCAAAAAGGTTGTTTAACTTTTGTTAAATTTAAGCTTAGCTTTGGGTTAATCAAGCAAACTTTCTTTGGGTATGTTTTTAGTTAGTGGCGAGACATATGACCTTCTTGTGTATCAATGGTGGACCACTTTCTGAATACATCCCAAAATAGTTCTGTCCAAAGAACTTAATACTAGGTTTTAGTCTAACTAGCTCATTTTTTATTGGGGTAGCTTCGACCATATCCACTAGGTCTAATGTACTAGGTAGAATACACATGATTCAACCTAGACATGCATTCGACAAAGTTTTCTTAACGTACTATCATCCCAATCCATTCCGATGCTATGTTGTTAGGGTTTGGTAAATCTTTTATAACTAACCGTTTTAAGTTATCAATTAAAACTAAGAATGAAATACATGACATGGTATATAATAGTTAATTTAAAGTATGCATGATCATGACAAGTCAATCAATTCAAACAAGTCATATTATTATTATTATTATTATTATTATTATTATTAGTTGAATGGTACATGATTATAATTAGGTTTATGGAGTTTGAAGTTTGTTTTAGATTTGGCTTTGATTTGTAATATAGATCTAGATTTTGTGAGTTGGTAAAATTATTAATAATATTTTCTAGTTTTTTAATTTATTTTTCAAGAAGTTATTTTTCTTTTCTAATTTTCCTAACTTTGAATTTTTAAATTTAAAAAAAATATTTTCTTTGTTATTTAATCTTAAGATAGAGTTTTGATTTTTATAATTTAAAATTTTATTTTCTAAATTCTTATGTTCAAAGGTTAAAGAATTATTTTTTAAATCTAAATCTTTATTTTTAATTTCTAAATTTTTAATTGTTTTTTTTTTTTAGTTATTTTTAAATTTTCATTATTCTTATTTAAATTAACTTGATTAAATATATTTGGATCTATGTTTTGATCAAATAAATTAAGGTTTGGGTTAATTTGTGTTGGAATACAAACAATCTGTTGCCGGAGATTTTTAGGAGACTTAGTTGAATTTAAAAATTATACAGAATTTAAATTCAACTTATAGTTGAGTTGACCTTAGCAGATAATCTCAGGTTGCCAGTAGGGGTTGATTTTTATCCAAATGTCAACCTTAGAGTGATTGAGTGAGTAGAGCATCCGAGCAAAGAGGTCGATCGGATGAGGCAGACAGGCCTAACAGGAGAGGTCGGTCGGATGAGGCAAACAGGCCGAGTAAGAGAGACCAGTCGGGTCGAGCAGACAGACCGAATGGCAGATAGGTCGGGCTGTCAGAGAGGTCGGCCGGGTCAAGAAGACAGACCGGTCGAAGCAGACAGGTCGAGCTAACAGAGAGGTCGACCAGGTCGAGCAAATAAACCGGTCAAAGAAGATAGGTCAGGTTGTCAGAGAGGTCGGCCGGGTCGAGCAGATAGGTTGGGCTGTCAAAGAAACTGGCCGACCGGGTGAGCTGATAGGCTGGGCGAAGATCCCAAGCGAGCAGAGAAGTATGTCGGTCTGAAAAAGAGAGCGACCAAGGGAGCTAACCGAGGCCTACGACTCGCAGTTTCCTTGAAACAGATTCGCCCACCTCCGGCTGTGCTTCGAAGCTTACAAGGATCATCTGTTTCCCAGGATACAATGATCGACCATGAATCTGACAAAGCATTGGTGGTCACGACGAGCTGAGTGGTACCCGAATGCTACTACGGGCACTCCGCCAAGCAGAAGATGCACGATAGAGGAGGAGGAAGAAAAATGGAGAGCATTTGCTTTGTTTGCTGTGTGTTCTCTGCCTATGATCGGAGCCTCCTTATATAGGAGCTTGGATCAATGGCCAGAGTTAATGATCTTAATGGTCATTATTAGCCGAGCAGTGAAACGACCACCGTTTCACTCATTATTACTCGGCCGAAATGTTGGTTGTTCCACTTGGACAAATTTTGCTCTGCCCGGTCCGGCATTCGTGTGCGCAGGTTGCACTCGCACATGAGTCAACTTGGTTCAGTGCAATCCATTCTCTGGATTTGCACTCCCCCTACGCACCCACGCGTGAGAGAGAGTCTGTCCTCATGCATGTGTTTGTTGGTTAGTCCTAGGAAAATCGTACCGGTCCCACTGTACAAAATTTTGTACAAGTGTCAAACCTTTCCTTAAATAACCTATTGTGTTCTTTAGAAGTTAAATTAGGAATCACAGATGGAACTTAACATCATTGATTCCAAATTTAATTTATCTGTTCTTAATGGTTTAGATTTGAATCGCAAGCGAAACTTAACACTATTGATTCAAATCCACCTATGTTATTAATTCCATTAAATATTAATTTTCAAAATTAGCTTCCAGAACTGCATGGCGAGGCACATGGCCTTCTTGGATATGGGAGCAACCACCACCGCCTAGACAAAGCCTTTTAAGGAAAGCTAATATTTAATTTCCTTAAATAACTCAAGGTTAACCAAAAAGAACAATCGAATCACAAATTCGAAAACAAAGAAAACACAAATTCGAAACAAATCCGAAAACTCTAGAATCATATGCCTCTTGTGTTTGGTATTTCCAAAAATAACTATACAAAGAAAACTAGTATGATGCGGAAAACAATTACTAGTTATACCTGTCTTTGTAAGCAAAAATAATCTCTTGATCTTCTACCGTATTCCTCTTCTAACCTCGGACGTTGTATGGGCAACGATCTTCCGAGACGAGAACCACCAAGCACCTTCTTCTTCCTCCTAGGTTTCGGCCACCAAAAGCTCCTCCAATGATGAAGAGGTTCGGCCACCACCAAGCTCCAAGGGATGCTAGAAATATCGCCTCCTTTTCTCTCCTTCTCCAAGCAAGATCCGGCCACCACAAGGACTCCAAGGATGAGATGAGGTTCGGCCACAAGATGGAGAAGAGAGAAAGAGGAGGGGCAGACCACACCCAAGGAGAAAAGAGAGGAGAAAAATAATAGAGTCGTTAGCCATGAAGGCACCTCTACCCCCCTTTTATATTCCTTGGTCTTGGAAAATAAGGAAATTTTAAATAAAAACTTCCTTAATTCTTTTTCCATGAAAAGGAAAATTTATTTAATTAAAAACAATTTTCTCTTCTCAATTTACAATCGTCGGCTACTTTTAAAAACAAAACAAGGAGAGTTTAATTAATTAAAACTTCCTAATTTGTCTCCGAAAATTTATAAAAAATTTCTCCAATAATTTTTCCCTTCATGGTGGTTTGTAAAAAGAAAATTTTATAAATTAAAATCTTTCTTTTAAACATGTGGATAAAAAGAAAGTTATCTCTAAAAATTAAAATCTCTTTTAATCTACAAATAAGGAAAGATATTAAATCTTTTCTTAATCTTTTGTAGAAGAAATATTTAATTTTTAAACTCTCTTTTAAATCATGAACATGATTAAAAGGGAAAGTTTTCTCAAAATTAAAATATACCTTTCAATCTACAAATAAGGAAAGATTTCAAATCTTTTCTTAATCTTTTGTAGAAAGTTATAAAAGAAAAGATTTAAATTTCAAACTCTCTTTTAAAACCATGATCTCCATATAAAAAATAATTTTAATAAAAATCCCTTTTTAATATGATGTGGCCGACCACCTAAGCTTGGGCTCCAAGCAATTGGCCGGCAACCTTAAGGCTCAACCTTTAGGCTTGGCCGACCCTAAGCTTGAGCTTCAAGCTTGGCTTGGCTGACCCCTATAGGTTGGATAAGAAGGTGGGTATGTGGTTAGTATAAATCTCTATATACAAGAGGCTACGATAGGGACCGAGAGGAGGAAATGGTTTTGGTCTCCCGATGAAATTAAGCTTCCCGTGTTCGCCCCGAACACACAACTTAATTCCATCAATAATAATTAATTCCACTAAAGAACTATTATTGAACTATCACACCAATCCCAAATTACATTTTGGGCTCCTTCTTATTATGAGTGTGTTAGTCTCCCTGTGTTTAAGATGTCGAATGTCCACTAATTAAATGAGTTACTGACAACTCACTTAATTAATATCTTAGTCCAACATTAGTACCACTCTCACCTATTGATAAATTAAAGAAATAAATATCAAATATATGTGCTTGTTATTATATTAGGATTAAGAGCACACACTTTCATAATAACTGAGGTCTTTATTCCTTTATAAAGTCAGTATAAAGTGTTAATAACATGATCCTCTGTGTGTGACACCACACACCATGTTATCTACAATATAAATTAATTGAACAACTACATTTATCATAAATGTAGACATTTGACCAATGTGATTCTTATTTCTAGATAAATGTTTATACCAAAAGCTAGGCTTTTAGTTTACACTCTAACAGTGTCCACATCCTCAATGTATGTGAATCAATATAAAACAACAAAAATGCCTTGAAACTTCTAATATGGGACTAAAGTCCCATTCACAATGGAGCATCTTTCCTCTTCCATTTCTTCTCCATTAACTTATTCAACAATCCCCCACATGAATGGAGATAGGATAAGTGATAGCATTCAGCAGTTGAGTCAAGTATAGGATAGGTAGGTTTTGCCCTTTGAACCTTCCCTTATGAAGATTTGGTTGCTTACTGGTCGATAATAGACACGATGTCCTTGAACTATACTGTCGTCTGTGTAAGCAGTGACAAATCTCACCCAAGACTCTCTCTGATACAACTCAATTCTCATGAGTGTGTTCGTTCTTGGCCATGAACACGCCTGGTTCTGTGAGAAGCTCTAAGAATTGTGCCTCCAATTCTCTTTGAAGCGGCCCCACTTCTTTCTCACATAGATGATCCCTCAAGAGTTGTCATCTACTCTTCTTGATCATTAAAAGCCCATCGGCTTATCCTGGTCTAGTCACAATTTCATTAGACTATTCCCCACAGTGTGTCTAGTTAGTGCAGATTAGTTGTCCCTTTGAACCTAGTTCTTAGGATCTCCAGTTAGCATAAGTTGGGTGTCCTCTACACTGATCGCTGACAACGACATCAAGCCCATTCCTCGTGAGGAGCTTGAAACTAACTCTCAATTTAACCTTTTGGTTAGCGAATCCGCTAGGTTATCCTTTGACTTCACATAATCAACAATAATAACTCTCGTTGAGAGTAGTTGTCTAATGGTATTATATCTACGACATATATGTCTAGACTTACCATTATATAGATGGCTCTGTGCCCGATCGATTGTTGATTGACTATCGCAATGTATGCAAATTGTCGGTACAGGTTTCAGCCATCGTGGAATATCTTCTAAGAATTACCATAGCCATTCAGCTTCTTCACCACATTTGTCAAGAGCTATAAACTCAGATTCTATCATGGATCTAGTTATTACAGTTTGCTTAGAAAATTTCCAAGAAATGACTGCACTTGCTAGAGTGAAAACATATCCACTGTAGACTTAGAGTCTTTTGTATCATATATCCAACTTGCATCGCTGTATCCTTCGATCACAGTAGGATATCTTGTATAGTGCAGTCCATATTCACGAGTATACCTCAAGTATCTCATTACTCTTGTTATCCCTTTCTAGTGCTCAACACCGGGATTACTCGCGTATCTACTCAGTTTGCTTACTACGTAGGCCAAGTCTAGTCGTGTACAACTCATCAAGTATATCAGACTTCCAATCACTCGAGAGTACTTTATCTGAGAGATACTTTCACCTCGATTTTTTGATAGATGTTGACTCGTATCTATCGGCGTTCATACCAACACAGTATCACTCTTGATGAATTTTTCAAGAATTTTATCCACGTAATGGGACTGACTAAAAACAAGTCCTTCTGTTATTCTAAGAATTTTGATTCCTAGAATCACATCAGCTAGGTCCATGTCTTTCATATCAAATCTGGAGCTCAACATACCTTTTGTGGATTGTATTATCTTATCATTACTTCCAATGATAAGTATGTTATCTATATATAGGCACAATATGACATAGTCACTCTCTGTGGCTTTCATGTAGACACATTTATCACATTCATTGATCCTGAATCCACATTCCTTCATGGCATTATCAAATTTTTAATGTCACTGCTTTGGTGCTTGTTTCAAGCCATATAATGACTTCACCAATCTACAAACCTTGTTTTCCTACCCTAGTATAGAAAATCCCTCAGGTTGCTCCTGTTGGAGTGTCTACTAAAAGCCTAGCTTTTGTAAACATTTATTTGTTGAAATAAAAGAATCACATTGGTCAATATCTATATTTATTTGTTAAATGTAATTGTTCAATTAATTTATATAAGTAGATAACATGGTGTGTGGTGTCACACTCAGAAGATCATGTTGTCAATTCTTTATACATTATAAATAGTTGCACACGACTAAGATGGAAAGGAACAAACCATCAGAATAGTCGTAGTGTAATTAAGTATTAGTTTATCTTGATTAATAAATTACACTGGTACACTCTAAGTGTATTGAGTAGGACCATTTAGGTAAGTTCTTTTTGTATTGACTTAATAAAAGAACTAGACCTTATTTATTATGGAAGTGTGTGCTCTTAATCCTAATATAATAACAAGCACATATATTTAATATTTATATCTTTGACTTATCAAAGGGTGAGGTTTAGCTCGATAAATCGATATGCCCGATAAGTTGGGAAATGATATTACTTATAGTGTGTGTTGTTGATTATAGAAGGAATCAGTGTCCTAGTCATCTAGGTTGAGAATGTCCCCAAGAGGAGCTCATAAGGATTGCCATGTTAAACCCTGCAGGTGGACTTAAGTCGGCACGAGGCGACATGTAGTGGTTTGAGAGCTAGATATTAATTAAGTGAGTTGTTAGTAACTCATTTAACCCTTCTTACTACTACTACTACTCTAAAGATGACCGTAATATCTACTAACTCTACTTAGCATGTGATTAAAACCACGTAAACCCCACAGAAAATTTGGCTAGAGTCTCCCCGTCTGTGACCATATTCAATACATACGCATAGATATATATACACAAGGCACGGAACACATAACAATCAACCACGCGATAATAATTCTAACTCAAAGACAATAAAGGAAAACTAATTCATACTCACAACTGAATAGCAAACACGTATCAAGTGTCCTTATAAACAGTTATCAAATTTTCTTAACACATAAAGACTTAATTAACTCAAAGAACAAATCATAATTCATCTTATTCGCAAGGATCCCTAGGACTTCCATATATGCAAACATCACACACCCTCTTGCATCTCCTTGTGCCTCCCTTATTAGCTTTCCTTTTCTTTATCTAAATGGGAGAAAGTGCAGTCTATAAGCATAAAAGCTTTATCTAACTCACTACAAAAAACTGATACGATATGCGTATAAAATAAAACATGCTAAAACTGAATGCTAATATGTAAAGCTACTCATGCTCATAAATAGCGAAGGAATCAACTAACAGAAAAGATAACATGTAAGAAACTAAACATGTAAAGGCTGCTAGCATAAAAGAAAGCTAAACTTGCTAATCTTTAAAACAAAGTGAAACTTACTTCTTTTACTCTAATCTTATTCTTTTTATTTCACTTGTTTAAAATTTATACTTTAATACTTGAAAATAATAATCAACTTCTCTTGGGCCCAGGCTTAGTACCAATTATGCGCGTTCCCTAATAGGTTGGGGTAGCGAGCCGCCAATCCTAAAAGAGCATACCTTGGTCTACCAGGGCCAAGACCTTGGAATTGGGCACCTGGATTTGTTTAACGACAACCTTGGAAGTCGGGTACTAGCCTCTTCTTAAAAGTAAAATACTTTTTATCTTAAATACTTCTTCTTTAAATGCCTTGGCATTTTAATAGCATCCTATGTGTCAAAATCCCTAAAGTCTTGACTTTGGGATTTACCTAAGGCATTGGCCTTTTCTTTCTTTTCTTTTTCTTTCTTTTTACTTGTTAATGCTTCTAAAAGAATTTGGTAGAACTCTCATTTCCCCACTAGAATACATAGTTGTTCATGCTTATTAAAATAGCAAATGAAAACTAAAGAAACTGCTCATGTGTATCTAGTAATAAAGAAAACTGATCATGCTCAACTTATAGCAATTAAAAACTGCACATACTCAATAATAGCAAATGAAAACTAGAAAATCTGCATATAAGACTAATACAAATCTGCACTGTGAATGTTACAAAATTCTACAAACATTCCTACCTCGAGAGGAAACTATTGAGGCATATATGCACCTAAGAAAAGTAGGCTGAATTCTATACCAAAATCATGCCTAATGAGCTAGAGAAAAATGGATATTGCTTCTACTTAAACTCGATGTTCACTAACTACTCAGCTAAATCCCTAGCAACCATTCTGCACAATAAATTGCAAAATAAAGGAATCAAGCTTGCTGAATTGAAACTTTAAAAATTAAACTTGCTGAATTATCAAAAAGAAAGGCTGTCCTATGCTCTAATAGAGCTGTACGTTTCTGCAGAGAACACAAAGAAAGCTTGAACTGGAATAGGCTCCAAAGGGGGTTGTTCTAAACTCCAAATGGAGTTGTTCTTGTCTGTAAAAATGCACAAAGAAGGAGGTTGTTCACTACTACAATTGAAGCTACTCTTAACTACTGCAAATTCCACAGAGAAATGGGACTGTTGGTGCCCCTTTCCTAACACAAACCAAACTAAACCTGTTGGAAAGTTGAAACCTATATAAAGCTTGTTTCGTTCCCAAAATCAAAACCCATATCTAGCAATAGGATACTGATTCTAGCTGCCACAGAATTTAAAAGGAAGAAAACCAAGAATGCATGCTACTAAACTTCAATTAAACAGAACCCTAATCAAAAGGGAACAACTTGGCTGGAATTAATGGTCATGGCAGCACCTAACACAAGCAACCCGAAACTACACTCTTCCCTTATTCAATGTCAACTGCCCTATATCTAAAGGAACAAGAATGCCTAGTTCATACAATTATTTCCCTTCTTTAAAGTGCACGGCAGCAAACACCCAAGTGATTTCACAGAATACTTCGAAATTCAAAAGACACAAGCATAATCTTTACAGCATGATTCAAAATCAAGAAGAACAAATCTGAAATCCCCTCCTACCACATGCTTCAGAAATCTATCTCACGGCAAAATCCTAAAACCAAAATCCTATATCACGACAGCAAGGAAAACAAAACTCGGAGCTATCCTACTGCAGGTGAGTAGCAACTCACCTCGCTGTTTTGAACTTACAACCGGAGGAGAGCAAATTCTAGGGTTTCGGGTGAAGCTTGAAGATCTCGGCGGCTCCCTTGAGTTCCCGAGCTCCCTTCGTCACGGTGACCACGTACGGGTGAAGACCGGCCGAGAGAATCCTTTCGCCGGCACCGGAGAGGAACCCTAGCGCCGTCGCCTCGAAGTGTTTTCCGCCCGAGCCGCCGCTGTCGCGCGAGAGAGATGAGGAGAGAAAGAATTTCGGGAGAAAAAGATCCCTTTTCCGAAAACCCACTTAAGTTTTTCCCTCTTATTATCTCTAGGGTTTCCATATAACTTTACTTTAGATATTTTTCTCTCCATACCTAGTTAATAGAACGAGCATAGCTCAACTGGTCGGGCATGGTTCGGTTGTGCTTGGGTCCGAGGAGTTGGGTTCGAACCCTAGCTTCTACAAACTTATTTTTCTTTTATTTTCTTTTATTTTTTTAAAACTTCTTCCTCTGGGTAAAAATACCAAACGAACTCCAAAAATTACGTAAAAATATTCTAAAAATTTCTAAAAATCTCTAGAATATTTTAAAGGTATTTCCAAATATTTTTACCGACTTTTAGAACTTGAATTAGGAAAAATTGGGTATACAATCCCCATACCTTATAAAAAGTTAGTCTCGAACTTGAATAGCTCCGGATACTACATCTCATCTGTCCTCCCGCCTCCCAAGTGACTTCCTCATGCTTGGTCCGGTCGGATAACCTTCACTAGTGGACTTCTTTATTTCTTAGTCTCGACACTCTGCATCCACTACGTCTACTGCCTCTCATCTAAGATCCTCTTGGATCTGCACTAACCGAGGAATCACTTGGCTAGGGTCGTGGAGACACTTTTTAGCGAGAGACATGAAATACATTATGTATTCGACATGTCTGTGGTAAATCCAATTGTAGCTACTTTCCCAATTCTTTGATCGAGGAGGTCCTACATAACGAGGACTTAATTTGCCCTTCTTGCCAAATCTCATCACTCCCTTCATAGGGCGACCTTGAAGACCGAATCCCCTACTTGAAATTCAAGTGGCCGTATCGGGCGGCTAACTCTTATCACCCGCAGTCTCAATCCTCTGTCGATCTTCCGATACCGAGTAGTCTCATCACCGCCTGCAATGCCCAGTTCCACTTCCATCTCTTTCTTTCACCCTTCTTGCTAGCAAATGGGTGATCCGCACTTCCTACCAATGCCTCATAAGGTGCCATCTTGATGGTGGCTTGATAGCTATTATTGTAAGCAAATTCTAGATACTTGCACCAACTTCCCTTGAAATCTAGTGCACAAGCTCCGGAGCATATCTTCTAGAATCGATTTACTACTCTGTGCATCCATCGATGGGAGGAAGGTCAGGTTGAACTTGAGTTTGGTGCCTAGTGCGTCACACTCCCAAAAGTGAGAGGTGAACCTCTATCTGAAACAATAGATTTAGGAACCCGTGAAGTCCGATCACCTCTTTAACATCTGTTGTATAGAGTGGGACATCTTGATGGCTAGAAAATGAGCAGACTTGGTCAATCTGTCCACTATTACCCATATCGCATCATATCCATTTGTGGTTCTTGGGAGACTGTTATGAAGTCCATGGATATGTCTTCCCACTTCCACTGGTATAGAAGAGGTCAGAACTCCTCCCGTGGTCTCTGTCCACGCCTTGCTTCGATACGTAATAATTGTTGCTTCATCATCTCTTTTGAGTCCGGACCACCAATCTGCTTTCACGTCTTGATACATCTTGCAGAACCGGGATGCATGGAGTAAGGTGTACTATGAGCTTCTTCTAAAATTTTCTTTCTCGCTCTTCATCATTGGGAACACACAGGCGACTTCCTTGATAAAGAATTCCATGTCTGATACTGAAATTACAATTTCCTTCTTCGTATCCCTTGCTTGATCTTTTGGATATCGGATCTTCACTTTGCTTTCTCTGTATATCCTCAAGCTGGGTTGACTCTAAGGTCAATGTAGAGGTTGCCCAAATAATTTCCATTCAACCGACAACCTTTGCAGTGGTAGGGCTAATGATGACAAGACATTAGGGATGCCTGGATTTTCGCTTAGTGCATACGGCCACTTTATTAGCTTTACTGGATGGTAGAGGATTTCACGATAATCTTTGACCAACTCTAGCCACCTACATTGTCATGTTTAAGTCCTTCCGAGTGAAAAGTACTTAAGACTCACGGATGCGTGAAAAATCTCCGCCAAAATGAAATAATGTCGCGGAGTTTTAGTGCAAAGACACCGTTGCAACTCAAGATCATGAGTGGGGTAGTTCTTTTCATAATCTTTGAGTTGTCTGGAAGCATATGCTATCACTTTTCCTTCGCAGATGAGAGCTCCTAAGCCCGATCTTGGAAGCATCATCGAGATGTCAAAACTCACCACTCTACGGAGCATCGGAATAGGAGCCGTCACTTCTTCGAGCTCTTGGAAACTCGCTCACATTTATCCGACCATTCAAACTTCTTAATCTTTGGTGAGGGTCATGGGGAGAGGCTATCCCGAAAAGTCCTCCACAATTTCAGTACCCAGCTAAACCGTGAAGCTTCGATCTCCCCGCGTTCTTGGGTCTACTCCATTGTTGTTCGCTTCATTTTGCCGGATCCACTTGAATGCCTTCTTTAGAAATTATGTGACCTAGAAATGCCACCGATCTAACCGGAACTCGCACTTGAGAACTTAGCGTAAAGTTGCTTTTCTGAAGAGTCTGCAGTACTATCCTCAAATGCGTGTCATGCTCCTCCGGGGTTCTGGAATAGATTAGAATGTCGTCGATGAACACAATGACAAATTTGTCAAGGTATTCTCTGAACACTGTTCATCAAAAACTGCAGGTGCATTAGTCACACCAAAGGCATGACTACGAACTCGTAGTGTCCGTGTCTAGTCCCGTTACGGGTATGTCTCTTTCCTTCACTTTTGATGGTACCCGCGAGGTGTAGTTCATCGAGAATCACGCCCCTCTCAACCGATCAAATAGGTCGCCGATCCCGGGAGGGGTACTTATTCTTGATTGTCACTTGATTTAGAGCTCTATAATCTATGCACATCCGCATAGATCCGTCTTTTTTCTTGACGAACAACACGGGAGCTCCCCATGGTGAATGACTAGGGCGGATGAAGCCTTTGTCAAGCCCAAGTTGTTCTCGTAGTTCTTTCGCCTTTGTTTGAGACATGCATATGGAGCTTTTGAAATCGACCGCACCGGGAACCGTCATCTCAAACTCCACTTCTCTTTGGGAGGTAGTCCGTAGTTCTTCGGAATACCTCCGGATACTCTGAGACATCACCGAACTTCCTCCGCTGGGTCTTTCTTGTTCTTGTACTCACAGTAAAAAAAACCAAAGGCACACCCTTTAGCTAACATCCGGTGTCGTGAGAGAAGAAAGGAACTGGTCTTCTTCCTTGGCACCCCTGTGAACTCAAGGATGATTCACCTGGACTAAAGATCACTTTCCTTCTGCGGCAGTCCACTCACTTGCTGAGGAAATCCATACCCAAATGATATCGAAATCCTGCAGCGAGACCACAGATTTATACATAGCTCACGTATCCATTGACTGCATACCACAGTTCGGTCCGACGTCTGTTCCATGACGCATAAGGGTAGTCGGTCGTGGAGTTCGTTTTACGTAGAGGTACCGTAATTCTTTGGCAAAAGGTATGGATACAAAAGAACGGGTCGCCCCAATAGTTAGCTATATCTTAAAAATAACTACTTGACCGTTAATCACCGTGGAGGCACTACGACTTCTTCTTTGGTGAGGAGAATACTGGCATTGGGAACCGTGGGGCTTCCACCTTCCCGATGATCTAAGGTCCTTCTAGAGTTGCAGGCATATAATGTAGCCGAGGTTTGCCTCCATATTGTATTGGCTGTGGCTGAGGTGCTTTGAGCTTGTTAGGACATTCTCTAGCCATGTGTCCTTCCGCCCACATGCATAGCATCCAGTCAAAAGACAGCTCTGGATGTGTTCTTCCACATTTAGAAACAGAGAGAATCTTGGTCCGCTTATTTGGTCCTCCTTCGTTACCTCCGAGTTCCACCGCTTTCTTTTGTTACCCTTGCCTTTCCGGTTGCTTATTTGCCGAGGTTTCGACTCTGTCCTTATCTTCGATCTTGATCGACTTTTGTCACGGCTCGTTGTGCTCACGATCGGAGATAGTGCTCAAGAACTAATGCTCATCCCGACGCTCTTCGATCACGCCCGAGCCGATGAGCTCCACTACTCACGTTAAGTGCTATCAGCCTCGTCAGAGCATCCGTCGCCACTTCCTTTTCCGTGCTTACTAGCTCGCGGGCAGACGAGCTAGCCTATTGAATTTCTTTGCTTCTTCCACCACAGCGGTTCACCTTATAATTCTATGAACTCCTCATAATGCTTATTGGTGATCCAGGAAGAATTCCTCATAAAACTCTCGCTAAAGTCAAACTCATCGATTAATCTGCTCTTGCTTTTAACTCTTCCCACCATCGACGCATCTCCAGATAGGCAATCGAGGCACACTTGACCTTCTCAACTTCGGCCGGTCAAGAAGCTCCATGGTGCTCTCCAGTCTTGAACCAAGCCCGGGCATCCTGAGGCTCTGGGTCGCGAAGCTCTTTTCTCGTCGGACAGGGATGTCGTCTTTGTCTTCTAGGTGTGGGACTTCAGGACTGGGGTGGAACCTCGATCACCGGAGTCTCCAGGTGATTGTTGGAGGAGTGGGAGGACTCGGATCCATTCGCCTGATTGATGATCACTTGCTGCTCGCTCGCTACTGCCTCGCGGTTGAGCAACCTTCCCAATTGAGATTTGGTGCCGGGCTCTTCGCTCTCAGCTCGGTCCTCAAGAGAGTGGTGCGGGCGTCCTCTTCTGACATCTAATTATGAAAAGAAAAGAAAGACTTGATATATTCTTTATCCTTTCTAAACATAATCCTTTCTAAACATACATAAGTATGCATAAAGAGAAACAAACTTTTATCTTACTAAAGCGCATACAAACACTATACTGCAAATGATAAGGAAAGCATAAGAAAGAAACTTAAATACTTTCTTACTTGAGACGGCAAGGATGATGCTGATGTGTGTGTGATGCTGAAGAATATACCAACTGTAACGACCACCCTTCTTACTACTACTACTCTAAGGATGACCGTTATCTTATCTACTAACTCTACTTAACGGTGTGATTAAAACCACATGGAAACCCTACGAAAAATTTCGCGAGTCTCCCTGCTCGGGTGACCATATTCAACAATACATGCGAAGATATATACGGCCACGCAGTTGGAACACATAACAATCAACCACGCAGTATAATAATTCTAACTCAGCAACAATAAAGGAAAACTAATTCATACTCACAACTGAATAGCAAACACAGTATCAAGTGTCCTTATAAACAGTTATCAAATTTTCTTAACACATAAAGACTTAATTAACTCAAAGAACAAATCATAATTCATCTTATTCGCAAGGATCCCTAGGACTTCCATAGTGCAAACATCACACACCCCTCTTGCATCTCCTTGTCGCCTTCCTTCATATTAGCTTTCCTTTTTCTTTATCTACAGTAGGAGAAAGTGCAGTCTATAAGCATAAAGCTTAGTGAGCGCTATCTAACTCACAAAAAACTCGATATGCATGTATACAAATAAAAACATGCTAAAACTGAATGCTAATATGTAAAGCTACTCATGCTCATAAATAGCGAAGGAATCAACTAACAGAAAAGATAACATGTAAGAAACTAAACATGTAAAAGCTGCTAGCATAAAAGAAAGCTAAACTTGCTAATCTTTAAAACAAAGTGAAACTTACTTCTTTTACTCTAATCTTATTCTTTTTATTTCACTTGTTTAAAATTTATACTTTAATACTTGAAAATAATAATCAACTTCTCTTGGGCCCAGGCTTAGTACCAATTATGCGCGTTCCCTAATAGGTTGGGGTAGCGAGCCGCCAATCCTAAAAGAGCAGACCTTGGTCTACCAGGGCCAAGACCTTGGAATTGGGCACCTGGATTTGTTTAACGACAACCTTGGAAGTCGGGTACTAGCCTCTTCTTAAAAGTAAAATACTTTTTATCTTAAATACTTCTTCTTTAAATGCCTTGGCATTTTAATAGCATCCTATGTGCCAAAATCCCTAAAGTCTTGACTTTGGGATTTACCTAAGGCATTGGCCTTTTCTTTCTTTTCTTTTTCTTTCTTTTTACTTGTTAATGCTTCTAAAAGAATTTGGTAGAACTCTCATTTCCCCACTAGAATACATAGTTGTTCATGCTTATTAAAATAGCAAATGAAAACTAAAGAAACTGCTCATGTGTATCTAGTAATAAAGAAAACTGATCATGCTCAACTTATAGCAATTAAAAACTGCACATACTCAATAATAGCAAATGAAAACTAGAAAATCTGCATATAAGACTAATACAAATCTGCACTGTGAATGTTACAAAATTCTACAAACATTCCTACCTCGAGAGGAAACCATTGAGGCATATATGCACCTAAGAAAAGTAGGCTGAATTCTATACCAAAATCATACCTAATGAGCTAGAGAAAAATGGATATTGCTTCTACTTAAACTCGATGTTCACTAACTACTCAGCTAAATCCCTAGCAACCATTCTGCACAATAAATTGCAAAATAAAGGAATCAAGCTTGCTGAATTGAAACTTTAAAAATTAAACTTGCTGAATTATCAAAAAGAAAGGCTGTCCTATGCTCTAATAGAGCTGTACGTTTCTGCAGAGAACACAAAGAAAGCTTGAACTGGAATAGGCTCCAAAGGGGGTTGTTCTAAACTCCAAATGGAGTTGTTCTTGTCTGTAAAAATGCACAAAGAAGGAGGTTGTTCACTACTACAATTGAAGCTACTCTTAACTACTGCAAATTCCACAGAGAAATGGGACTGTTGGTGCCCCTTTCCTAACACAAACCAAACTAAACCTGTTGGAAAGTTGAAACCTATATAAAGCTTGTTTCGTTCCCAAAATCAAAACCCATATCTAGCAATAGGATACTGATTCTAGCTGCCACAGAATTTAAAAGGAAGAAAACCAAGAATGCATGCTACTAAACTTCAATTAAACAGAACCCTAATCAAAAGGGAACAACTTGGCTGGAATTAATGGTCATGGCAGCACCTAACACAAGCAACCCGAAACTACACTCTTCCCTTATTCAATGTCAACTGCCCTATATCTAAAGGAACAAGAATGCCTAGTTCATACAATTATTTCCCTTCTTTAAAGTGCACGGCAGCAAACACCCAAGTGATTTCACAGAATACTTCGAAATTCAAAAGACACAAGCATAATCTTTACAGCATGATTCAAAATCAAGAAGAACAAATCTGAAATCCCCTCCTACCACATGCTTCAGAAATCTATCTCACGGCAAAATCCTAAAACCAAAATCCTATATCACGGCAGCAAGGAAAACAAAACTCGGAGCTATCCTACTGCAGGTGAGTAGCAACTCACCTCGCTGTTTTGAACTTACAACCGGAGGAGAGCAAATTCTAGGGTTTCGGGTGAAGCTTGAAGATCTCGGCGGCTCCCTTGAGTTCCCGAGCTCCCTTCGTCACGGTGAGCACGTACGGGTGAAGACCGGCCGAGAGAATCCTTTCGCCGGCACCGGAGAGGAACCCTAGCGTCGTCGCCTCGAAGTGTTTTCCGCCCGAGCCGCCGCTGTCGCGCGAGAGAGATGAGGAGAGAAAGAATTTCGGGAGAAAAAGATCCCTTTTCCGAAAACCCACTTAAGTTTTTCCCTCTTATTATCTCTAGGGATTCCATATAACTTTACTTTAGATATTTTTCTCTCCATACCTAGTTAACAGAACGAGCATAGCTCAACTGGTCGGGCATGGTTCGGTTGTGCTTGGGTCCGAGGAGTTGGGTTCGAACCCTAGCTTCTACAAACTTATTTTTCTTTTATTTTCTTTTATTTTTTTAAAACTTCTTCCTCTGGGTAAAAATACCAAACGAACTCCAAAAATTACGTAAAAATACTCTAAAAATTTCTAAAAATCTCTAGAATATTTTAAAGGTATTTCCAAATATTTTTACCAACTTTTAGAACTTGAAATAGGAAAAATTGGGTCGTTACACTTACTTAATTAGTGGACATTTGTTATCTTAAACATAGGGAGACTAACACACTCATGATAAGAAGGAGCCCATAATATAATTTGGGATTGGTGCGGTAGTGTTAAAATAATGTTGGAGTGTATACTTAAAAGTTTGGCTTTTGTACACATTTATTTTGAAATAAAGAATCACATTGGACAAATGTTTACATTTATTTGTTAAATGTAATTGTTCAATTAATTTATATAGTAGATAACATGAAGTGTGGAGTCACACTTAGAAGATCATGTTGTCGGTTCTCTATAAATTATAAATAGTTGTTCACGACTAAGATGGAAAGGAACAAACCATCAGAATAGACGTAGTGTAATTAAGTATTAGTTTATCTTGACTAATAAATTACACTGATACACTTTAAGTGTATTGAGTAGGATCATTTAGGTAAGTTCTTTTAGTACTGACTTAGTAAAAAAATTAGACCTTAGTTATTATGGAAGTGTGCTCTTAGTCCTAATATAATAACAAGCATGTATATTTAATATTTATTTCTTTGACTTATCAAAGGGTGAGGTTTAGCTCGATAAATCAAGATGCCCGATAAGTTGGGAAATGATATTACTTATAGTATGTGTTGTTGATTATAGAAGGAATCTGTGTCCTAGTTATCTAGGTTGAGAATGTCCACAAGAGAGAGGAGCTAGTTGCCATGTTAAACCCTGCAGGTGGACCTAGTCCAACATGACAATAAAGTTGAGTGGCACTACTCTTGGAGGTAGATATTAATTAAATGAGTTGTCAGTAACTCACTTAATTAGTGGGCATTCATAATCTTAAACACAGGGAGACTAACACACTCATGATAAGAAGGAGCCCATAATGTAATTTGGGATTGGTGCAGTAGTGCGGTAATAACTCTCTAGTGGAATGAGTTATTATCGATGAACTTGAGTTGTGTGTTCGGGGCGAGCACGGGATACTCAAGCTCATCGAAAGGCCAAAACCAATTTCTCCTCTTGGTCCCTATTGTAGCCTCAAAAAAGCCTCAAATCCATATAAAGAAAAGCCTATCTTGGTGTCCAAGAAGGGGCTGGTTCATTGCTTGGTGACCAAGCAATGGCCGGCCACGTATTCTCTAGAAGTGGCCGGCCCTTGCCGTAATATTTAAATTAGGAAGGTTGTTTTTGAATTTTAAAATTTCCTCAGATATTTACAATTTGTAAAAAGAGAGATTTTAAAATTTTCCTAATTTAAATTAGGCCACAAGGTTTTAAAAGAGAGTTGTAGAATTTATAAAACTTTCTTTTAAAAAGAAATATTATTAGAGATGTTTTAAATTTTAAAACTTGGTTTTAAATTTTAAAACTTTCCTTTTAATATCCACGTTAGAAAAAAAGAGAGTTTGTAAAATTTTATTAGAAGTTTTCTTCTTTTAAAATTTTATAAATTTTTTTTTCTTTCTTTCCCTTTTAATAAGTGGCCAGCCACCTTGCTTGGTGCCCAAGCAAGGGGCTGGTCAAATAATTAAACATCAACAAATAGTTGTTTAATTAATAAATCAATCTAGGATTGATTAATTAAAAGGAAAGAAAAATAAAAAATTAAAAGGAAATAGGAATGAGTCTAATTTTTTATAAAACTCTTTCCATAATTTTTCGTTGGGAAACTAATATAAAAAGGGGGGAAGGGGAGGCCTTGAAAAACATAACAATTGATATTGTGTTGTTGGAGATCATCAAGTGGCCGGCCCCTCTCCCTCTCTTCCCTTTGCTCTCTTTTGCTCCTTTGTGGTGGTGGTGGCCGAATTCTAGAGAAGTAGGAGAAGCTCTCCGGGTGGTGTTCGTCTTGGAGGATCGTCACCCACACGACGTCCAAGAGGAGGCGAGGGATACGACAGAAGATCTCGAGGTTTTTAGCATACAAGGAAGAGGTATAACTAGTATTTAATTTCCACATCGTACTAGTTAATTTTTCTTTGTATAAATACCAAATACAAGAGGCATTCAATTCTTGTTTTTCGAATTTAATTTCGATGTTGTGTTCTTTTTATTTTTTCCTTGTGATTTGATTGTTCCTTTTGGTTAACCTAGAGTTATATAAGGAAATTAAATATTAACTTTCCTTAAGAGGCTTTGTCTGGTCGGTGGTGGTTGCTTCCATATCCAAGAAGGCCAAGTGCCTCGCCATGCAGTACTGGAAGCCAATTTTTGAAACTAATATTTAATTGAATTTATAACCTAGGTGATTTGGATCAAACGTGTTAAGTTCCGCAGGAGATCCAAATCTAAACCTAAAGGAACATATAAGTTAAACTTGGAATCAAACGTGTTAAGTTCCGCAGGAGATACAAGTTTATCTTAAAAGAACACATGGTAGCTAGGAAAGGTTCAGATCACGTATAAAATTTTTGTACAATGGAGCCATTGGGTTTTCCGAGTAGCAACCAACAAATGGTATATCAGAGCTAGGGTTTGTTGGAGCAATCCCAATGGTTCGTGGGACCATGTGTTTTGGTGTTTGGGCAAAGGGTTTAAGTTAGGTTTACCCTCGTTATTTGATATGTGTACTTGAGTTGTGCAGGACTGCAGGTGACACATGTGACTCAGGTCCGCGAAGGATGGCATTGAGGACAAGCCGCGGGCTTGAATGCATCCGAGGGATCGTGGACAAGGCAGCAAGGACAAGGCCGAGGCGACTTCGTGGCATACGCGAAGGATGGCATTGGAGACAAGCCGCGGGCTTGGATCCGAGGGACGCGAGCCAAAGGAAGTAGGCTTGAAGGCAAGAGGTCAAGGCTGCAAAGAAGAGTCAAGTGGAGTCGTGAGGGTCCGAGTGCAGTGAAATGTACTGGATGGGAAACCCTAAGTTTAGGGTTACCGATATTGTACATGGACCGGTCGATCTGGTGGCTGTAAGCATTCTGAAGCCGTGCAACGGTTGCGTCGATCATCGAGGATCCGCCGTCACGCCGGGACATCGTGGCTGAATAACTCTTGTCACGCGCATGGACCGCCGACTCGGTAACCATCCAGCATCGATTTCCCCAAGCTCTATAAGAAGGAGCTTGGTATGGCCGGCCAAGGCGACGAAATTAGACTTGGTTAAAGCCTAATTAGTAGTCACCAAAGTGCTCAAGGTCTCTTGTGTCCAAGTGTTCTTGGTTGGTGTTGTGGTGAGGTTTCTCCACCCACAAGGAGTTGCTTGAGTAGCCGGAGTTTGCCGGGGGCTAATCCACCGAAGGATCGGGATCGTCCACCTTACGGACAGCCGTGGAGTAGGAGCATCATCTCCGAACCACGTTACATCGACGTGTATTGGTTTGCTTGTTCTTTTCTTTGTCTTTAGCTTTCGTATTCGTAATTAGTATTTGTATTTCCGCTGCGCACTAACGAATCGGGAAGCGGTTTTTGCCGTATCCAACCCCCTTCAAGCCGGCCACCGATCCTCCAACAAGTGGTATCAGAGCGAGGACGCTCTCCGTTGGACTAACCGCCAAGGAAGCATAAGATGGCCGGGTTGATTGTCCCTCCAAAATTTGAAGGTGGAAGCCTTGGGGACATCACCTATTGGATGAAGAAGATGGAGATCTTCTTCAACACGGATTGGGACACCATGATGGTGGTAAATGAACCATTCAAAGTCCCAAAGGACAAGAAAGGAAAGAAGCTCCGAACACGACATTGGACGGAGGAGCAAACCTCACGATCGGAGGCAAACTCAAAGGTAATAGCAATTTTAATTGATTTATTGCCTCCTAATGTGATAAGTGGTGTAGGTAAATATGAGAACGCCCATGAATTGTGGAGCAAAGTGAAGAAATTTCCATGGGAGGAATTTTTGCCTACACAAGAAGAAGAAGAAAAATCCAAAGAAACGGATGAAGAAGCTCAAGTAGAGAAGGACCAATCGGATGTGGAGCCCAAGGAGATGGTTTTAGTAGCTCAAGAAGAGGAGGTGGAGCAAACGGAAGATGAGTCACACTCAATATCCGAGGAGGAGAAGGAAGATGAGGCATCATCTACATCCTCAATAATTGAAGAAAATTCCAAGGCAAGTGAAGAAGAAGAAGAAGAGGTCTTGGAAGTGGTTAATCTAGTAAGTACCTCCACCGAAGCAAAGTCAAAAGATCACATAATTTGCTTCGGATGCAATGAGAAGGGACACTACAAGAGTAGGTGTCCAATGGGTAAGAAGAAGGTATCTCCTAAACTCAATTCAATTCCTTTAGAATCTAACTTGAGTTGTAGGAAGAAGAAGGAGAAGAAGCACATTAGATGCTTCACATGTGGTGAGATGGGTCATTACCACACCAAATGCCCAAAGAAGAAAGAAATCAAGAAGTTGGCGCATTTGAAGAAATGGGAGAAGAAGAGAAGCAAGAGTCAAGGGGGAGCTTCAAGGGTAAGGGAGGTATACCCTAATTTGAATTGCAATTCAAATTTTCATTCCTCCATGCATGCTAGGAATAATTCTCATTATTTACCCATGCAAAATTTTGGATTTAAATATCATGATAGGAATAGGGTAAATATCGATCATAACCCTAGGAGACCTATGCATGATAGACCTAGACACGTTAAATTCTCATTACCTAAGGAGAAGAAGGTAATGGAGAACCAAGACATTAATCCCAAGAAGGGGAGACACATGCCTAGAAAGGGTAGGTCTAGGAATGTCCAAGGTGGACAAATTAACTCTAGGGTTAGGAACCTAGAGAAGGAGAACCAAGCTTTAAGGGGAAAGCTTGATAAGTTAGAACAATTCCTTAAGAGATTCAATGTTGGATCTAAGGAATTAAGGATGGTGTTGGGTAGCCAAAGACCCAACAATGATAGATCGGGCTTGGGATACCGATCTAGTCCCTCCAAGGCCAATGAGAGTTCATATGCTAGGGTGGCACATGATAAGGGCAAGGGAGAGTCCTCCAAAGCTAAGGGAAAGTCTTATGCTAGGGTTGCATATGACTATAGCAAGGAGAAGCCAATAAATGGTAAGGGAAAGTCATTTAATGGTAAGAAGAAATTAACCAAGGACAAGGTGTCCAAGGTTAAGAAAGTTACGTTTGTAGGCCAAGTGTCACCAGGGGTGGACCGATGTGGCCTAGCCATTGTGGATGAGTCACCTAGGGAGGTGGCTAAGGCTAAGAGCTCTAGGGGGAGCTCTAAGAGTCAATTTGGGATCCATGGCCAATGGATCTCAGGTGCGTACTACTTGGGAGTCTAGAGGAGCTATGGAGTGTGCCAAAAGGTTTGGAGATGGATTTGAGTCTCAAACCTAGGGATTTGGCACACATGGTTTGTGTTTCATGCAAGAAATATGACATTTGGGGTCATATAGCATGATAATTGGTTTTCGATGTATAGATGTCATATAAACCAATGCTAGGGATGCATTGTGGGTTGGTATGGGCAAATACATCAAGAGGAAGCCAAAACTAGGACTTTAGGTCAAGGTTCAATTGAACTTTTTAGCTAGTTTTGGATTTTGTGTCAATCTTGGGATTGGTGATAGATATATTTTGTAATATATTTTTCCCAAGTAGACACTAGTACAATAGACCTCTCCACAAAATTTGGGAATTTTTGGAGGTCTAGGGAATTTCTGGTGCATTTCTGAAGTTGGCCTGAAAAGGCTGATTTTCGGATTATACCAGATGATTAGGTAGATACCGGGATGTAATGTGGTTATTGAGCAAAGAATGTCTCTGAAGCTCATTTTGTCGATACTCGATGACTGGTGCCGATACCAGCCGGTGCGATAACAGAGATGCTTGCGTTTCATCGCTTGAGGTTCTCCGATGGCACTTGGGGCAGTCGACTGATACCAGCCTGAAAGTGTTTTTCAGCGCTGTTCTTGACCATGTCAACTCACCTAGATGTATGGGATCCAAGGGGGATTAATACATGAGTTTAGGGTCAGTTAGATGATAAGTTTTCAACAATTGGGATATTGTTGGAGAACTTTTTGGATGTTAGGCAAAGGGGGAGAAGTAAGGTTTAAATAGGGAAAACCTTAAGTGCCTTTGTATAGGGGGAGCCTTGGGATAGGTTCTTAAAAAGCCCGTGGTAAAATCCTAGCTCATTGGGGAGTTTAGGTGCAGGGGGAGCCTTGGGATAGGTTCTTAAAAAGCCCGTGGTAAAATCCTAGCTCAATGGGGAGCGTAGGTGTAGGGGGAGCCTTGTGATAGGTCCCAATACTTGCTTTGGCGGTTGCCAAGTGTGTAGCCTTGGCAACGTAAGTCCATTCGGCGTTGTAAGTCCAAGTGTGTAGCCTTGGCATCGTAAGTCCATTTGTTTTAGCATATTGTTTTGCTATTTGTTTTCCCTAACTTAAACGTATTGCCAAATACCAAAAAGGGGGAGATTGTTGGAGCAATCCCAATGGTTCGTGGGACCATGTGTTTTGGTGTTTGGGCAAAGGGTTTAAGTTAGGTTTACCCTCGTTATTTGATATGTGTACTTGAGTTGTGCGGCAGGTGACACATGTGACTCGTGGACGGCTCCGGAAGGATGATGAGGAGACAAGCCGCGGGCTTGAATGCATCCGAGGGATCGTGGACAAGGCGCAGGACAAGGGCGAGAGGCTCGAGGCATCATACGCGAAGGATGGCATTGGAGACAAGCCGGGCTTGATGCATCCGAGGGACGAGCCAAAGGAAGTAGGCTTGAAGGCAAGAGGTCAAGGGCAAAGAAGAGTCAAGTGAGTCGTGAGGGTCCGAGTAGTGAAATGTACTCGGATGGGAAACCCTAAGTTTAGACCACCGGTTGGGATCGCATCGGACACCGTATACAGAAGTAGCGTGCATCGTGCTGCCGTCGTATGTGGTGGCATCGACGGATGCGCCGAAATAGCAGGTCTTGGACCACAGATAGCGTCGATTGTTAGACGGTGCATGGACCGTAACGGCCAATCATGCAAGGTTGATTTCCCAAGCTATAAGAAGGAGCTTGGTATGGCCGGCCAAGGCGACGAAATTAGACTTGGTTAAAGCCTAATTAGTAGTCACCAAAGTGCTCAAGGTCTCTTGTGTCCAAGTGTTCTTGGTTGGTGTTGTGGTGAGGTTTCTCCACCCACAAGGAGTTGCTTGAGTAGCCGGAGTTTGCCGGGGGCTAATCCACCGAAGGATCGGGATCGTCCACCTTACGGACAGCCGTGGAGTAGGAGCATCATCTCCGAGCCACGTTACATCGACGTGTATTGGTTTGCTTGTTCTTTTCTTTGTCTTTAGCTTTCGTATTCGTAATTAGTATTTGTATTTCCGCTTGTGCACTAACGAATACGTAGGAAGCGAGTTTTTGGGGGTGCCGTCTATCCAACCCCCCTTCAAGCCGGCCACCGATCCTCCAACAGGGTTTTGCCTCTGTGTATTTGATATTAGTTTAATTATGCACATGACATACATAATTTAGGCAGGTTAATAGCAGGATGTGCTAACTTTGTGGATCCAGGATCCAACTATTATGGCTTATAGTTATTATGTATGTGATTGGACCCTTGGACATGTCAAGGGCATTTATTATGTGTGCATGATTATATTATAAAATACAGCAGGAGTTGTATTTAGCTTTATTAGGATTTTATTTTTTGATCTAGATACATGTACATTCCTTTTATGGAATATAGGATCGATGGATGTAAATTTTATTTTATGTTCGATCTAGTTTACATGTACATTCCTTCGAGGAATATAGGATCAAAAAATGTAAAATTCTATTTATGTCGCGGATTGAATCTTGCAAGGCGTGGAACCTTTTGAGGATCAGAGTAGCGCAGCGGAATAAGGAGCAAGATGGATGCGACAACTAAACCCGGTGGCGGTGGCCAAAGATGGCAGCAGCTAGGGATGACGACACACGGAGGACAACAATAGATAAAAGCCATAATAGTTGAAAATTAGTTTTTCTATTTATTGCTTTTATATTGTGTTGTGTGTGAATGTTAGTGTACATAATTAGTAGGCTAGCATCATCAAAATTCCTCACTTTAAATAACTAAGTGGGAGAGGGATTTGTTTTAGTGAATTCCACGATCTCCATTACTGGTTTGTAAGTGATGCAAACAAACTTGCACGTTGGCTCTGAGTGCCTTCCTCCATATCGGATGAGTTTGTTTGCGGATCACTAGACCAAACTTCCATTTTGGATGACTATAGGAAATTAATTAAGAGCGTGTGATCTTCCCCATCGGAAGGGGCACAATCTTATTAATGGACTTAGTGTCAAGTAATGGTACACACTTAGGCACGTCTAATAGTATCCTCCCCATCAGAGTCACTACTATTATTTGTGTGACCGAAGGAAACCAACTATTAATTTTATTTGTCAAAAAGTTAGGTTGACAAGATAATAAAATTAATGGGATATACCCTCCTTTTACAAATGTTGAATTTGTATACGTCCACACTATCGTGGCATACAAAATTCACGGTGTTTTAAGGTGTTGGTTAATTTAAAATAGTATTGTTTGAGGAATCAATATTATTCTAAATTTAGAGTTCTGACCAAAATTTATTTTGTGATTCTTAGGATGACTTTCAACCCACTGGCCATTATTCTAAAAGAAAACAGACTTACTAGTCCAACTATATAGATTGGAAAAAAAACCTGGACATTGTTTTAACTGCTGAGGGCTATAAGTTTGTACTGTCAGAGGAATGCCCAGAAACACCTAGCAATGATTCTACCCCAGAGGAGATTCAGCATCATAGTAAATGGGTAAAAGCTGATGAGATGGCGCGGTGTTACATCTTGGCTTCGATGTCAAATGTATTGCAACATCAACATCAGGACTTACCAACAGCCTATGATATAATGAACAATCTCAAGGAACTCTTCGGACATCAGAATCGGGCTGCTAGGCAAGAGGCAATGAGAAAACTGATGACAGCCACCATGACTGAGGGGACTCCCGTGAGGGATCATATTCTCAAGATGATGGCTTACTTAAACGAAATACAAGTTCTTGGAGGGGAAATTGATGGGGAAACCCAGGTCGATATCATCCTCCAAACGCTGCCCAGAAGTTTTGAGCATTTTCGCCTGAACTATAATATGAATAAAAGGATATATTCATTGGCGGAACTTCTAACAGACGCCGAAGGGTTGTTTCGTCAACATTCTCAAATTCACTATGTTGAAAATGGTTCTACTTCAGAAAAGGCAAGAAGAAGAAGAAACAAAATGACTCAAAGAAAGAAGGTGAATAAACCTCAAGGTGTAGGACAAAAAGTTGGAATAAAGAAGCCAAATGGCAAGTGCTTTATTTGCAAGCGATGGACATTGAAGGCGGATCGTCCTCGTAGGAAACGTAACAATAAAGGTATATCTCATACTCTAGTAGTTGAAACATGTTTAGCGTGTTATCTACCACGGCACCTAGTGTGTAGATACGGAGCCACGATCATGTCTCGCAATTCTTTGCGGGGTTCCAAACCCTGACTATTTGATAGAGAGATAACTGTCTACATGGGCAATGCTACTAAGGTGGCGGTTGTTGTAGTGGGAGACGTCTACTTATCATTTGATAGGAATAGGAAATTGGTTTTAAGGAATTGTCTTTATGCACCCAGTTTTAGAAAGAATTTAATTTCAGTTTCTAAATTGTATTTGGATGGATATTCAGTTTCCTTTAGTAACAATGTGGTTATAAAGAGAAATAAAGTGATTATCTGTTCTGATGCATTGGTTGACAATTTATATACTTTAAATCCAATTTCTCCCACAAAGCAAAATGTGGAAATTAATAACACATCTTCTAACTCTAATAAGAGAAAAGAACCTTCGGAAATGAACCAAACACATCTTTGACATCTAAGGCTTGGTCATATTAACTTAAGTAGGATTCAAAGGCTTGTAGCCGATGGACTCTTGGGTCCATTAGAGTTGGAAAACTTTCCAACGTGAGGTAAGATGACCAAGAGACCTTTTAAGGCCAAGGGGTATAGAGCCAAAGAAGCATTAGAATTGGTTCATTCTGATTTGTGTGGTCCTATGTCTATCCAGGCTAGAGGTGGCTTTGAATATTTTGTCTCTTTTATAGACAATTATTCAAGATATGGATACATTTACCTAATATGCCGCAAGTCTGAGTGCTTTGATAAGTTCAAAGAGTACAAGGCTGATGTGGAGAAACGTCTAGGTAAAAGTATCAAGACACTACGGTCTGATCATGGTGGCGAATACCTCTTAGGAGAGTTTAGGAATTACTTATCAGAGGCCGGGATTCAATCCCAATTGTCCGCACCTGGTACACCCCAACAGAATGGTGTGGCAGAACGAAGGAATAGGACTCTTATGGAGATGGTTAGATCGATGATGAGTTATTCAGAATTACCAAATTCGTTTTGGGGATACGCTATAGAAATAACAGCGCACATTCTGAACTTAGTACCTTCTAAATCAGTATCTTCTACTCCCACAGAATTATGGAATGGGCGGAAGCCCAGTCTAAGACATATTCGGATTTGGGGTAGTCTAGCACATGTGCTGAAACAAGATGCTGATAAGTTAGAATCTCGTACAGAAGTTCGTATGTTTGTGGGGTATCCCAGAGGAACGAAAGACGGTTTATTTTATAGTCCTAAAGACCAGAATATCATTGTTAGCACCAATGCCCAGTTTTTAGAAGAAGAGTATATAATGGATCACAAGCCCAGTAGTAAAAGTGTTCTAGAAGAACTTAGAGAGGACACATCTACTTCACTACCAACAGTACAAGATGGAGTACCACAAGAGACTGCAACACGTGTCACACATGATACACAACCACAGACGGTGCCTCGTCGTAGTGGGAGGGTTATAAGGCAGCCCGAGAGATTCATATTTTTGGGTGAGTCTTCAGACTTGATCCCGGGTAAACATGAACCAGATCCCTGAACATATGATGAAACACTCCAAGATATAGATGCAGTATCTTGGCAAAAGGCAATGAATTCCGAAATAGAATCTATGTATTCTAATAAGGTCTGGGAGCTTGTAGAACCACCTGATGGTGTAAAAGCCATTGGATGCAAGTGGATCTATAAAAGGAAAAGAGGGATAGATGGGAAGGTATAAACCTTCAAAGCAAGGCTTGTTGCGAAGGGGTACACTCAGAAAGAGGGAATTGATTATGAGGAGACCTTTTCACCGGTAGCTATGCTTAAGTCTATCCGGATACTCTTATCCATTGCCGCTCATATGGATTATGAGATTTGGCAAATGGATGTCAAGACAGCTTTCCTTAATGGAAGTCTTGAAGAAAACATCCATATAAAGCAACCAGAAGAGTTCATTGTAAAGGGCAAAGAGCATCTAGTGTGCAAGCTTAATCGGTCCATTTATGGACTGAAGCAAGCTTCAAGATCTTGGAACATCTGGTTTAATGAAGTAATCCAGTCATATGGATTTATTCAGTGTCCGGATGAGTCTTGTGTATACAAGAAGTGTAACGGAAACATGGTGGTATTTCTTGTACTATATGTAGATGATATTTTGTTAATTGGCAACAATGTCAAGGTATTATCAGACGTAAGGGTATGGTTGTCCAAACAATTTGATATGAAGGACTTAGGAGAATGTGCACACATCCTTGGGATCAAAGTTATAAGGGATCGCAAGAAAAGAATATTGTGCCTATCCCAAGCTTTATATATAGATACAATCCTTGCTCGTTTTAGCATGCAAAATTCCAAGAAAGGTTTCTTACCTTTTAGGCATGGAGTAGCCTTATCTAAAGAGATGTCTCCAAAAACATCAAAGGAGATTGAGGACATGAAGCTTCGGCTATAGGAAGCCTTATGTATGCAATGTTGTCACGAGAGACCGATATCCGGTTTGAGTGGGCATGGTTAGCAGATATCAAAGTAACCCTGGACAAAGACATTGGATTGCAGTGAAGCATATATTAAAGTACCTGAGAAGGACTAGAGATTATATGCTAGTTTACCAAGCAGACGATTTACTCCCTGTGGGTTACACGGATTCGGACATCCAATCAGATAGGGAGAACAGTAAGTCTACATCAGGCTATGTGTTTACTTTAGGAGGTGGTGCCATTGCATAGAGGAGTGTTAAGCAGAAATGCGTCTCAGACTCAACCATGGAAGCTGAGTATGTGGCAACCTCTGAGGCAGCCAAAGAAGTTGTATGGCTCAGGAACTTTCTAATGGACTTAGATGTGATTCCTGGTTTACCCAAGATCGTCACAATTTATTGTGATAATAGTGGAGCAGTTGCAAACTCGAAGGAACCACGAGCCCATAAGGCAAGTAAACATATAGAGCGCAAGTACCACCCGATACGAGACATCGTCAAGCGAGGAGAAGTTGTCGTCGCCAAGATAGCATCAGCAGATAACCTGGCAGATCCTTTCACTAAGGCCCTTCCGGCGAAAGCTTTTGACCGACATGTGGAGGGGATGGGAATCAGATGTATGGCAACAGATATGGCAGCTTAGACTTTTAGTATAAGTGGGAGATTGTTGGAGTGTATACTTAAAAGTTTAGCTTTTGTACACATTTATTTTGAAATAAAGAATCACATTGGTCAAATATTTACATTTATTTGTTAAATGTAATTGTTCAATTAATTTATATTGTAGATAACATGAAGTGTGGAGTCACACTTAGAAGATCATGTTGTCGGTTCTCTATAAATTATAAACAGTTGCTCACGACTAAGTTGGAAAGGAACAAACCATCAGAATAGACGTAGTGTAATTAAGTATTAGTTTATCTTGACTAATAAATTACACTAATACAGTTTAAGTGTATTGAGTAGGATCATTTAGGTAAGTTCTTTTTGTACTGACTTAGTAAAAGAACTAGACCTTAGTTATTATGGAAGTGTGTGCCCTTAATCCTAATATAATAACAAGCATGTATATTTAATATTTATTTCTTTGACTTATCAAAGGGTGAGGTTTAGAACGATAAATCAATATGCCCGATAAGTTGAGAAATGATATTACTTATAGTATGTGTTGTTGATTATAGAAGGAATCTGTGTCCTAGTTATCTAGGTTGAGAATGTCCCCAAGAGGAGCTCATAAGGATTGCCATTTTAAACCCTGCAGGTGGACCTAGTCCAACATGACAATAAATTTGAGTGTATTACTCTTGGAGGTAGATATTAATTAAATGAGTTGTCAGTAACTCACTTAATTAGTGGACATTCGTATTTTAAACACAGGGAGACTAACACACTCATGATAAGAAGGAGCTGATAATGTAATTTGGGATTGGTGCGGTAGTGCGGTAATAACTCTCTAGTGGAATGAGTTATTTTCGATGAACTTGAGTTGTGTGTTCGAGGTGAGCACGGGATACTCAAGCACAGCTGAAGGTCAAAACCAATTTCTCCTCTAGGTCCCTGTTGTAGCCTCAATAAAGCCTCAAGTCCATCCAAAGAAAAGTCTATTTTGGTGTCCAAGAAGGGGCCGGTTCATTGCTTGGTGACCAAGCAATGGTCGGCCACATATTCTCTAGAAGTGGTCGACCCTTGCCTTGGGCAAAGGGGTCGGCCGCAATATTTAAATTAGGAAGGTTGTTTTTGAATTTTAAAATTTCCTCAGATATTTACAATTTGTAAAAAGAGAGATTTTAAATTTTTCCTAATTTAAATTAGGCCACAAGGTTTTAAAAGAGAGTTGTAAAATTTATAAAACTTTCTTTTAAAAAGAAATATTATTAGACATGTTTTAAATTTTAAAACTTGGTTTTAAATTTTAAAACTTTCCTTTTAATATCCACATTAGAAAAAAAAAGTTTGTAAAATTTATTAGAACTTTCTTCTTTTAAAATTTTATAAAAAAAATTTTTCTTTCTTTCCCTTTTAATAAGTGGCCGGCCACCTTGTTTGGTGCCCAAGCAAGGGGCCGGCCAAATAATTAAACATCAACAAATAGTTATTTAATTAATAAATCAATCTATGATTGATTAATTAAAAGGAAAGAAAAAGAAACAATTAAAAGGAAATAGGAATGAGTCTAATTTTTTATAAAACTCTTTCCATAATTTTCCGTTGGGAAACTAATATAAAAAGGGGGAAAGGGGAGGCCTTGAAAAACATAACAATTGATATTGTGTTGTTGGAGATCATCAAGTGGCCGGCCCCTCTCCCTCTCTTCCCTTTGCTCTCTTTTGCTCCATTGTGGTGGTGGTGGCCAAATTCTAGAGAAGGAGGAGAAGCTCTCCGGGTGGTGTTCGTCTTGGAGGATCGTCGCCCACACGACGTCCAAGAGGAGGCGAGGGATACGGCAGAAGATCTCGAGGTTTTTATCATACAAGGAAGAGGTATAACTAGTATTTAATTTCCGCATCATACTAGTTAATTTTTCTTTGTATAAATACCAAAGACAAGAGGCATTCGATTCTTGTTTTTCGAATTTAATTTCGATGTTGTGTTCTTTTTCTTTTTTCCTTGTGATTTAATTGTTCCTTTTGGTTAACCTAGTGTTATATAAGGAAATTAAATATTAACTTTCCTTAAGAGGCTTTGTCTAGTCGGTGGTGGTTGCTCCCATATCCAAGAAGGCCAAGTGCCTCGCCATGCAGTACTGGAAGCCAATTTTTGAAACTACCATTTAATTGAATTTATAACCTAGGTGATTTGGATCAAACGTGTTAAGTTCAGCAGGAGATCCAAATCTAAACCTAAAGGAACATATAAGTTGAACTTGGAATCAAACGTGTTAAGTTCCGCAGGAGATACAAGTTTAACTTAAAAGAACACATGGTAGCTAGGAAAGGTTCAGATCACGTACAAAAATTTTGTAGAGTGGAGCCATTGGGTTTTCCGAGTAGCAACCAACAAATAATTCTCTAGTGGAATGAGTTATTATCGATGAACTTGAGTTGTGTGTTCGGGGCGAGCACGGGATACTCAAGCTCATCGGAAGGCCAAAACCAATTTCTCTTCTAGGTCCCTGTCGTAGCCTCATTATAGCCTCAAGTCCATCCAAATGTAAGGCTCTTCTTGGTGTCCAAGAAGTGGGCCGGTCCAATGCTTGGTGGCCAAGCAAGGGTCGGCCTCATCCTCTTCTATAGGGGCTGACCCTTTGCTTGGTGACCAAGCATGAAGGGGTCGGCCACAATATTCAAACAAGGAGGGTTGTTTTTGAATTTTTAAAATCTTCTCTTTGTAGAAAACTATAAGTTTTAAAAGAGAGATTTTAATTTTAAAAACTTTCCTTATTTGAATTAGGCCACATGTCTTAATAGAGAGTTTTAAAAGTTTTAAAACCTTCCTTTTTTAACCATCCTCATGGTTTAGTAAAAAAAGGGAGATAAGTTTTAAAATTAAAATTTTCTATCATCATCTTAAAAAGGAAATTTTATAAGAGAAGTTTTAAATTTTAAAACGTGGTTTTAATTTTTAGAACTTTCCTTTTTTTAACTCCTACTTTAGGAAAGAGAGCTTGTAAATTTTATAAGAAGATTTCTTCTTGTAAAATTTAAAAATATATATATTTCCTTTTCTCAAGATGAGGTGGCCGGCCACCTTGCTTGGTGCCCAAGCAAGGGGCTGGCCATAATTAAAATTAAAAATTCATCACAAAATTAAAATTGGTGATTGATTCAATCAAGAGGAAAAAAAGGAAAAATAAAAAGGAAAAAGGAAAAACTAGAGGATGATTTTATTTTTTGTAAAACATTTTACCTTTTTTACCTTGGGCAAGTAATATAAAAGAAGGGGTGAGGAGGCTTCATGAGACATAATTCTTATTCTCTTGCTTGGAGACCCTCTTGGTGTGGCCGACCCTCTCCCTTCTCTTTTCCCTTTTGCTCTCTTCTCCTTGGTGGTGGTGGTGGCCAGATTTTAGAAGAAGAGGAAGAAGCTTTTAGGTGGTGTTCATCTTGGAGGATCGTCGCCCACACGACGTCCAAGGCGAGGCGAGGAATACGGCAGAAGATCTCGAGGTCATTAGCTTACAAAGAGAAGGTATAACTAGTAATTTTCTTTCGCATCATACTAGTTATTTTCTTTGTAAAAATTCTAAATACAAGAGGCAATTAGATCTAGTTTTTCGAGTTTGTGTTTTCTTCTTTTTCGAATTTATGATTTGATTGTTCTTTTTGGTTAACCTAGAGTTATTTAAGAAAAATTAAATATTAGCTTTCCTTAAAAGGCTTTGACTAGGCGGTGGTGGTTGCTCCCATATCCAAGAAGGCCATGTGCCTCGCCATGCAGTTCTGAAGCCAATTTTGGAAATTAATATTTAATGAAATTAATAACATAGGTGGATTTGAATCAATAGTGTTAAGTTCCGCTTGCGATTCAAATCTAAACCATTAAGAACAGATAAGTTAAATTTAGAATCAATGATGTTAAGTTCCGTCTGCGATTCCTAATTTAACTTCTAAATAACACAATAGGTTATTTAAGGAAAGGTTCAACACTTGTACAAAAATTTTTGTACAGTGGAACCGGTACGTTTTCCTAGGATTAACCAACAATTAGTGCTATGGTCGTGCATCTTGAAAATAGGTTATGCATGCCAAACATAGACAGATAATAGTAGGATGTGCTAACTCTTTGGTTGCAGGATCCAACTATTATGGCTTATTGATGTTGTGTGTGATTGGACCCTTGGGCATGTCAAGGGCAATATTTTGTGTGTGCATGATTGTATGTAACTAATACAGCAAGAGCTGTATTAGCCCTAGGATTTTAGAATTTTATTTTCGATCTAGATTACATATACATTCCCTCGTGGAATATAGGATCGATATATGTAAAATTTTATTTTTGTCACGGATCGGATTCTTGCGAGGCGTGGTACTTTTGGAGTACCAGAGGCACAGCGGAATAAGAAGCAAGATGGATGCGACGACTCGACCCGATGGCGGTGGCTAAAGATGGCAGCAGCTAGGGTTGGAGCATATGGAGGACAGTAACAGAAAAAAGCCATGATAGTTGGAAAATAATTTCCATATTTATTACTTTTATTTACTATGATGTATGTGTATGCATGTGATGTATGCTAGGATAGTTTAAAATTCCTCACTTTAAATAACTAATTGGGAGAGGGATTTATTTTAATAAATTCCACGGTCTCCATTACTGGTTTGTAAGTGATGCAAGTAAACTTGCGCGTTGGCTCTGAGTGCCTTCCTCCATATCAGATGAGTTTGTTTGCGGATCACTAGATCAAACTCCCATTTTGGATGACTATAGGAAATTAATTAAGAGTGTGTGATCTTCCTCATCAGAAGGGGCACAATCTTATTAATGGACTTAGTGTCAAGTAATGGTATACACTTAGACACGTCTAATAGTATCATCCCCATCGGAGTCACTGCTATTATTTGTGTGACCGAAGGAAACCAACTATTAATTTTATTTGTCAAAAAGTTAGGTTGACAAGATAATAAAATTAATGGGTTACACCCTCCTTTTAAAAATGTTGAATTTGTATACGTCCACACTATCGTGGCATACAAAATTCACGGTGTTTTAAGGTGTTGGTTAATTTAAAATAGTATTGTTTGAGGAATCAATATTATTCTAAATTTAGAGTCCTGACCAAAGTTATTTTGGGATTCTTAGGATGACTTTCAACCCACTGGCCATTATATTGAAAGAGAATAAACTTACTGGACCCAACTACATAGATTGGAAAAGAAAGCTAGACATTGTCCTTACTGCTGAAAGCTATAAATTTGTACTGACTGAGGCTTGCCCTGAAGGAGATTGAGTATCATAAGAAATGGGTAAAAGCTGATGAGATGGCGCGGTGTTACATTTTGGCATCAGTGTCAAATGTATTGCAACATCAGCATCAAGATTTACCAACAGTTTATGATATAATGAACAGTCTCAAAGAACTCTTTATGTGTAACGCCCCAATTTTCCCTATTCTGAGTTTCAAACGTCCATAAAAATGTTTGAAAATACTGTTAAAATATTCTAGAGATTTTTAGAAATTTTTAGAGTATTTTTTCGTAATTTTTGGAGGTCGTTTAGTATGTTTACAAAAAAAAAAAAGAACTTTTGACAAAAATTGTTGAAAGCGAGGTTCGACCCCACGACCTCGGGTCGGACTGACCCAAGCAAAACCGGCCCAACCAGCTGAGATATACGGTTTTATTAACCTTATATGGAGTGAATAATATTTAAGCAGTAGTTAGTGAATAGAGAATAAATAGGAAGAAAAATAGTTGCAGCCGAGACTCGAACCTGCGAACCGTGCTTTAAGCAAAACGCAGCCAACCAACTGTGCCAGCGAGTTATGTTAACTTAAGAGGGAGAAATATAGTTAAGTTGTAATTGGAACCGAAAATAACCCTAGTTATAAAGTGAGGACTAAAGTGATTTTCGGAAAACCTAAAATTTCTTTTCCTCTCCTCACCTCTCGCGTGCGACGGCGGCAGATCAGGCGGAAGGTGAAGTCGACCTAGGGTTTCTCTCCGGCGGTCGGCAAGGGCTTCTTTTCAGAAGCCGTTCACGGATTCATGGTCTCCTCGTCAAGGAGAACACGCGGATAGGAAGGGATCGCAGAGATCTTCACATCATCCGAACCCTAGAATACTTCATCTTCTTCGGTTGTAAGTTAATGAAGCAAGGTGAGTTGCTTCTCACCTGCAGTAGGAGTAGTTCCGATTCGTTTAGTGTTTTCTTGTTTGTTCGAGTTTTACGGTGAAGCATGATCAGGGGTTTTGTTTTCTGCCGTGAGTTTCCCGAATTGGGATTTGGTGTTTCCTTGTTTCTCTTGTTTTCTGTTGAAACATGCTGTAAAGATTATGGTTTTGTGCTTACTGCCGGGGATCTCAAAGAAAAGGAATGAATTGTTTAGTTTAGGCATATGATTTGGATTTCCTTCATGCCTTGCAATTAGAAATTCAAGTTAGAGTTAGAATTTTCTGTTGCGACCTTGCTGTGCAATTCGGGATTGTGACCTTGCTGTGCAAATTGGATTGGTACGGATTTGAGTTTGTGCCATGCATTAGGCTTGAGTAACCTTGATTTGGAAGTCTAGTTTTGCAATCTTGTTGTAAATTCTGAACATGAACAGTCTCATAATTAGCCTTGCGGATTTAGTTTCCTTGCATATTAATAGGCACTAAACAACCCTTTATTTTGAGTAGATAATTTTAGAAGGTTGATAGTTTAACAAGCATGAATAGATTCTTATTATGTTGGTATGAATAACATTTAGTTAGATGTTCCTTTGAGTTCAAGTTTCTAGTTTTGGACTTCCTTGCTTTAACAAACAGAATCGTTTTGTTTCATTTTTTAGCAAATGCAGATTTTAGTTTTGTTCATTGCTATTTCCAGTAAGCATGAAAAGGGGTTGCATTAGTTTAGCATTTCAGGTTGTGACTTTTCCTTGCTACTGCCGAACATGTTTAGGCCATATATTGTACATTGCAGATTTAGTTCCTCTACTATTTCTTACACATGAACAACCCTTTCAATTTAGCATGCTATTTAGTTTTCTCAGCCTGTTCTTTGAGTTTAGATCTGCTAAAAGGGTAATCATATTATGATCCTTAGTATGTTTAGCATTTTTAGTCTTGGATTCCTATGCTCAACGAACATGAACAGCTTAAGCTTAAAGTATGCATAGTTGATTTTTTTTTAGCAATTCAGTTCTATTTCTTGAGCATTTTACAAGTACGAACAGCACCTTGTAGCAATTCAGATTTAGTACTTATTGTTGATTTAGTAGCATGAGCAGCCTTGCCATTTTTAAAGTATCAGTTTAACATGAGCAGTAATGATTCCTATCCTTAGTCTTTTGCTATTGGACTAATATGAGAAGTTATAAGCTAAGAAAGACCAAGACTTTAACTTGATCTCAATTTCAGAAGTTTAAGATCAAAAGCGCACACAAGGTGTTTGCTTAAATGCCAAGTAAGGGCAAGTATAAAGAAGTTATAAAGAAAGTATTTTACTTTTAAAGGGCATGTACCGGACACAAGATCCAAGGGATGGGCTCCAAGTTGCCCCTAGGCACATGGCCTAGAAGTATCTTAGTAGTTTCGGGATTAGCTACCTCGATTCCTATTAAGAATGCGCGCAAAGTGGTACAATGCCGGGCCCAAGAGAAGTTGATTATTATTTTCAAGTATTAAAGTATAAATTTTAAACAAGTGAAATAAAAGAATAAATTTAGAGTAAATGAAGTAAGTTTCACTTTGTTTTAAAGATCAGCCAGTTTAGCTTTCTTTTATGCTAAGCAGCTTTTACATGTTTAGTTTCTTACATGTTATTTATTTGCTAGTTGATGAGCATGTTTAGCTTTACATGTTCAGTAGTTTTACATGTTTAGTATCTTTACATGTTCAGTAGTTTTACATGTTTAGTATCTTTACATGTTTAGTAGTTTTACATGTTTAGTATGCTTCTTTTATTAGTTTATGAGCATGATAAATTACACATGTTTAGTATTTCAGTTAGTATGCTTCCTTTATTGGTTAGTGAGCATGAGTAGCTATACATGTTTAGCTTTTCAGTTAGTTGATTTCTTTGCTATTTATGAGCATGAATAGCTTTACATGTTAGCATTCAGTTTTAGCATATTTTTATTTGTATACATGCATATCGAGTTTTTGTGAGTTGATAGCGCTCACTAAGCTTTATGCTTATAGAATGCATTTCCTCCTACTGCAGATAAAGGAAAGGAAAAGATTTAGCAAGGAAGGCGACAAGGTGGTGGTGATGAAGGTGTGTGATGGCTGGACTATGGGGAGATCAAGAGTTTGCTAAGGAATTATTAAGAGTTCTTTAGTTTTCTTTAAATGCTATTATGAGTCAAGATTGTAATTAAGTTTATTCCGCATTTGTAGTTGGGTTCTATTGAGGGTGTGATATTGTTGTTTGCTATTATTAGGGTAGTTTCCTTCTTTTATTCGTGATATTATACTGCGTGGTTGTGAAGATATATGTTCCAGCCGTCTGTGGCTGAGTATAGTTTGTTTGTATTGATGATTTAGTCATCGGTACAGGGGAGACTCTGTCGAAATTTTTCGGTAGAGATTCCTCGTGGTTTTTAATTATACCGGTTAAGTAGAGTCAGTAGATAAGTAACGGTCACTCTTAGAGAGTAGTAGTAGTAAGAAGGGTGGTTGTTACATTATGTACCAAAGTCGGACTGCTAGGCAAGAGGCAATGAGAAAGTTAATGACGGCCACCATGTCTGAGGGAACACCCGTAAGGGATCATATCCTCAAAATGATGGCCTATCTGAATGAAATACAAGTTCTTGGAGGAGAAATCGATGGGAAAACCTAGGTCGATATAATTCTCCAAACGCTACCCAGAAGTTTTGAACAGTTCCGCCTGAACTATAACATGAACAAAAGAGAGTATACATTGGCGGAACTTCTGACAGAACTACAGACAGCAGAAGGTATATTTCGTCAAAGTTCTCAGATTCACTATGTTGAAAATGGTTCTACTTCTAAGCTGAAAGGCAAGAAGAAGAAGAAACAGGTCTTTTCAGCAAAGAGAGTGAATAAACCTCAGGGACAAAAAGATGGAATGAAGAAGCCAAAAGGCAAGTGCTTCATTTGCAAGCAGACAGGGCATTGAAAGGCAGACTGTCCTCGTAGGAATCAGAACAATAAAGGTATATCAAATGCTCTAGTTGTTGAAACATGTTTAGCGGTATTATCTACCAACACCTGGTGTGTAGATATGGGAGCCACAGATCATGTCTGCAATTCCTTTCCGGAAACCGTAGACTATCGAAGGAGAGATTACTCCTCTACATAGGCAATGCTACTAAGGTGGCGGCATGCTGAGGCGCCTACTTATCTTTTGATAGAAATAGAAATTTGGTTTTAAGAAATTGTCTTTATGTACCCAGTTTTAGAAAGAATTTAATTTCAGTTTCTAAACTGTATTTGGATGGATATTCACTTTCTTTTAGTAACAATGTGGTTATAAAGAGAAATAAGGTGATTATCTGTTTTGGTGCATTGGTTGGCAAATTATATACTTTAAATCCAATTTCTCCCACAAAGCAAAATATGGAAATTAATAATACATCTTCTAACTCTAATAAGAGAAAAGAACCTTCGGAGATGAACCAAGCGTATCTTTGGCATCTAAGGCTTGGTCATATTAACTTAAGTAGGAGTCAAAGGCTTATAGCTGATGGACTCTTGGGTTCATTAGAGTTGAAAAATTTTCCAACTTGTGAATCTTGCTTGGAAGGTAAAATGACCAAGAGGCCTTTTAAGGCCAAGGGGTATAGAGCCAAAGATGCGTTAGAACTGGTTCATTCTGATTTGTGTGGTCCTATGTCTATCCAGGCTAGAGGTGGTTTTGAGTATTTTGTCTCTTTTATAGATGATTATTCAAGATATTGATACATTTACCTGATGCGCCGCAAGTCTGAGTGCTTTGATAAGTTCAAAGAGTACAAGGCTGATGTGGAGAAACGTCTAGGTAAAAGTATCAAGACACTACGGTCTGCTGGCGAATACCTCTTAGGAGAGTTTAGGAATTACTTATCAAAGGATTCATTCCCAATTATCCGACCGTACACTGTAGATGGTGGCGGAGCGAAAGGAATAGGACTCTTATGGAGATGGTTAGATCGATGATGAGTTATTCAGAATTACCAAATTCAATTTCTGGAAACGGCAGCGCACATTCCGAACTTAGTACCTTCTAAATCATATTCTACTCCCACAGTTGTGAAATGGGCCCCCCTAAGACATATTCAGGATTGGGGTAGTCCGCATATGAGGTGAAACGGATCTTCGATAAGTTAGAATGCAGGAGTTCGTGTGTTTATAGGTTATCCCAGGAGGACCAAAAGGTGGTTTATTTTATAGTCCGAAAGAAGGTCATTGTTAGCATCAATGCCGTTTTAGAAGAAGACTATATAATGGATCACAAGCTCAGTTATTCTAGAAGAACTTAGAGAGGACACGTCTACTTTAGTACCAACAGTAGATGAAGTACCACAAGAGACTGCAACACGTGTCACACATGATACACAACCGTAGACGGTGCCTCGTCGTAGTGGGAGAGCAACCTGAGAGATTCATGTTTTGGGAGAGTCTTGGACTTGATCCCATGAACTTGATCCCTGACATATGATGAAGCACTCCAAGATATAGATGCAATCTTGGCAAAAGGCAATGAATTCGAAATAGAGTCTATGTACTCTAATAAGGTCCGAGTGAGCTTGTAAAACCACCGATGGTGTAAAGCCATTGGATGCAAGTGGATCTACAAAGGAAAAGAGGAAAGAGGTAGAAACCTTAAGTAAGGCTTAAAGGGTACACTTAGAATGAGGGAATCGATTATGAGGAGACTTTTCGTCGGTAGCTATGCTTAAGTCTATCTGGATACTCTTATCCGTTACCGCTCATATGGATTATGAGATTTGGCAAATGGATGTCAAGACAGCTTTCCTTAACGGAAGTCTTGAAGAAAACATCCATATGAAGCAACCAGAAGAGTTCATTGAAAAAGGCAAAGAGCATCTAGTGTGTAAGCTCAATCGGTCCATTTATGGACTGAAGCAAGCTTCAAGGTCTTGGAACATCTAGTTTAACGAAGTAATCCAGTCATATGGATTTATTCAGTGTCCAGATGAGTCTTGTGTATACAAGAAGTGTAACGGAAGCGTGGTGGTATTTCTTGTACTATACGTAGATGATATTTTGTTAATTGACAACAATGTCTAGATATTATCGGGCGTAAGGGCATGGTTATCCAAACAATTTGATATGAAGGATTTAGGAGAATGTGCATAGACTCTTGGGATCAAAGTCTTAAGGGATCGCAAGAAAAGAATGTTATGCCTATCTCAAGCTTCATATATAGATACGGTCTTTGCTCATTTTAGCATGCAGAACTCCAAGAAAGGTTTCTTACCTTTTAGGCATGGAGTATCCTTATCTAAAGAGATGTCTCCAAAGACATCAATGGAGATGGAGGAAATGAAGGTAGCCACTTATGCTTCGGATGTAGAAAGCCTTATGTATGCAATGCTATGTATGAGACCTGATATCTGTTTTGCCGTGGGCATGGTCAGCAGATATCAGAGTAACCCTGGACAAGGACATTGGACTACAGTAAAGCATATATTGAAGTACCTGAGAAGGACTAGAGATTATATGCTAGTTTACCAAGCATTTGTAGGTTACACGATGCGATTCGGACTTCCTCGGATAGGGACAAGAAAGTTTACGCCGTGTACTCTAGGAGGTGGAGCCATTACATGGAGGAGTGTAAGTGTGTCTCAAACTCTACCATGAGATGTACGTACGAGGCGACCAAAGAAGATGTATGGCTCAGGAACTTTAATGGACTTAGATGTGATTCTGGTTTGCCAAGATCATCACAATTTATTGTGATAATAGCGGAGAAGTTACAAACTCGAGGAACCATGAGCTCATAAGGCAAGTAAACATATAAAGCGCAAGATACCAGCGAGGAGAAGTTGTCGTCGCCAAGATTGCATCAGCGGATAACCTGGCAGATCCTTTCACTAAGGCCCTTCCGGCGAAAGTTTTTGATCGGCATGTGGAAGGGATGGGAATCAGATGTATGGAAACAGATATGGCAGCTTAGACTTTTGGTATAAGTGGGAGATTGTTGGAGTGTATACTAAAATCCTAGCTTTTGTAAACATTTATTTGTTGAAATAAATGAATCACATTGGTCAATATCTACATTTATTTGTTAAATGTAATTGTTCAATTAATTTATATAAGTAGATAACATGGTGTGTGGTGTCACACTCAGAAGATCATGTTGTCAATTCTTTATACATTATAAATAGTTGCACACGACTAAGATGGAAAGGAACAAACCATCGGAATAGTCGTAGTGTAATTAAGTATTAGTTTATCTTGATTAATAAATTACACTGGTACACTCTAAGTGTATTGAGTAGGACCATTTAGGTAAGTTCTTTTTGTACTAACTTAATAAAAGAACTAGACCTTAGTTATTATGGAAGTGTGTGCTCTTAATCCTAATATAATAACAAGCACATATATTTAATATTTATTTCTTTGACTTATCAAAGGGTGAGGTTTAGCTCGATAAATCGATATGCCTGATAAGTTGGGAAATGATATTACTTATAGTGTGTGTTGTTGATTATAGAAGGAATCTGTGTCCTAGTCATCTAGGTTGAGAATGTCCCCAAGAGGAGCTCATAAGGATTGCCATGTTAAACCTTGCAGGTGGACTTAGTCCGACATGACAATAAAATTGAGTGGTACTACTCTTGGAGCTAGATATTAATTAAGTGAGTTGTTAGTAACTTACTTAATTAGTGGACATTTGTTATCTTAAACACAGGGAGACTAACACACTCAAGATAAGAAGGAACCCATAATATAATTTGGGATTGGTGTTGTAGTGCGATAATAATTCTCTAGTGGAATGAGTTATTATCGATGAACTTGAGTTGTGTGTTCGGGGCGAGCACGGGATACTCAAGCTCATTAGAAGGCCAAAACCAATTTCTCCTCTAGGTCCCTGTCGTAGCCTCATTATAGCCTCAAGTCCATCCAAATGTAAGACTCTTCTTGGTGTCCAAGATTGGTGACCAAGCAAGGGTCGGCCACATCCTCTTCTATAGGGGCCGGCCCTTTGCTTGGTGACCAAGCATGAAGGGGTCGGCCATAATATTCAAACAAGGAGGGTTGTTTTTGAATTTTTAAAATCTTCTCTTTGTAGAAAACTATAAGTTTTAAAAGAGAGATTTTAATTTTAAAAACTTTCCTTATTTGAATTAGTCCACATGTCTTAATAGAGAGTTTTAAAAGTTTTAAAACTTTCCTTTTAAAACCATCCTCATGGTTTAGAAAAAAAAAGGGAGATAAGTTTTAAAATTAAAATTTTCTATCATCATCTTAAAAAGAAAATTTTATAAGAGAAGTTTTAAATTTTAAAACATGATTTTAATTTTTAGAACTTTCCTTTTTTTAACTCCTACTTTAGAAAAGAGAGCATGTAAATTTTATAAGAAGATTTCTTCTTGTAAAATTTTAAAAAATATATATTTCCTTTTCTCATGATGAGGTGGCCGGCCACCTTGCTTGGTGCCCAAGCAAGGGGCTGGCCATAATTAAAATTAAAAAATCATCACAAAATTAAAATTGGTGATTGATTCAATCAAGAGGAAAGAAAAGGAAAAATAAAAAGGAAAAAGGAAAAACTAGAGGATGATTTTATTTTTTGTAAAAAGTTTTACCTTATTTACCTTGGGCAAGTAATATAAAAGAAGGGGTGAGGAGGCTAAATTTTTAACCTCTCCTAGTCAATTTCTCTATCATGGCCGAACACTTCATGAGCATGAATTTAGGTTTAAAGCAACATACAAGTATAAAAACACCAAACTAACCTCTTATCATAGGGTACATATCATAAGAACATAGTGAGCATGCTTAGTTAGGTCTTAAACTTCTCTAAATCCTTTATTCAAGTCTTGGCCGAAAGTTTCAAGAGCATGGATCTAAGTTTTAGGTAAGCATACAAGCATAAGAAACATTAACTACTTCCTATACTAGGGTACATATCATAAGAACATAGTGAGCATGCTTAGTTAGGTCTTAAACTTCTCGAAATCCTTTATTCAAGTCTTGGCCGAAAGTTTCAAGAAATGATCCTAGGTTTTTAAGCATTCTAACCTCATGGAAAACACATAAACAACTTGTACCACAGGTAAGGGGATACTTACATCCTCTTGCTTGTTTTTCCTAAGGAAGATGGTACCCTTGTGAAGAGGAAGAAGAAACTTCTCTTCCTAGTTCTCTCTTTTCTTCTCTTGCTTGTAAGGAGTAGATCTTGAGGACTCTTTCTTGTGAATTTTTTCTTAGCAAGAAAAACCTTAGCTTGGATTTTCAGAAATGAGAGAGGGAGAGGTTTAGGTTTTGGTGGAGAAGGAAGAAGGAGAAAGAAGGAGGAAGAAGAAGGAGGAAGAATTAACCAACTTTCTTTCCCTTTTCTTCTCTCATTCCTATTTATTCCCAATGAGGATGAAAAGTGTCCCAATTCATCCCCTTTCCTTCTCTATCTTCTCACTCTCTTAATTCCCACAAAAATAGAGAAAAGAAGGAAGAAAGGCAACTTGTCTTTTGCTTGCTTCTTTTCTTAACCAAGAGGAAGAGGAGGAAAGCTACTTGCTTTTCTCTTGTTCCCTTACTTAATTATACTCTTACTTTTAACTACAATTTCCATTCTTTTCTATTCATATATCATTCATTACTCTAGTGGTCACCATACACCAATTTAACTCTATCATTTGTGGGAGGTTCAAGGTTCAAATCTTAACCTCTCTTTCTTTTTATTTCTTTTTGGTTCTATTTTCATTTCCCTTTTATTCTAAAATAAAAATACCCATAGGTATAGCTTATTATTTCGTGGGTATTACAGTACCCCATACCTCATAGAAAGTTCATCCTCGAACATAAAATAGCGACATCAGGTGGCACAGGTCTTCCTGCTGAGTGCATCGGCCACTTTGTTCGCTTTTCCGGGATGATAAAAGATCTCGCAGTCATAATCCTTAACTAACTCGAGCCATCTGTGTTATCTCATATTCAGATCTTTCTGGGTGAAGAAATATTTCAGACTCTGGTGGTTGGTATAAATCTTACACCGGACTCTATATAAATAATGTCTCCATGTTTTGAGTTCAAAGACCACGACTGCTAGTTCTAGGTCATGAGTGGGGTAATTCTTTTCATGCTCTTTGAGTTGTCTAGAGGCGTAGGCAATGACCTTGCTGTCTTGCATGAGTACAGCTCAAAGTCTTAATTTGGAAGTGTCGCTGTACATATCGAAGCCTTTGTTACTTTCCGGAAGAGTAAGGATTGGAGCACTGGTCAGTCTCCTTTTTAATTCCGTGAAACTCTTCTTGCAGTCATCCGTCCATTCATACTTTTTGTTCTTCTTGGTGAGAACTATCATAGGGGCTGCAATTTTAGAGAAGTCCTCAACAAACTTCCGGTAGTAGCACTGACATTCTTTGGCCTGTTCCAGTTACTTACAGCTTCGATCTTGTTTGGATCTACCATTACTCCGTCCTTGGAGATGACATGACCCAAGAATGATATTCGATCGAGCTAAAACTCGCATTTGGAGAACTTTGCATATAGTTGTTCCTCTCGAAGAATCTGTAGTACGGTATTCAGGTGTTCAGCATGCTCTTCTTGGGTTCTTGAATAGATGAGAATATCGTCAATGAAGACGAAGACAAATTTGTCGAGATATGTCGTAAACACCCGATTCATCAGATCCATAAATACAGCTAGAGCATTTGTCACTCCGAAAGGCATAACTATGAACTCATAGTGTCCATATCTCGTTCGGAATGCCGTCTTTGGTATATCATCCTGCTTCACTTTCACTTGATGATAGCCGGACCTTAGGTCAATCTTTGAGAAAACGGTTGCACCCTTTAGTTGGTCGAACAGGTCAACGATCCGTGGAAGAGGGTACCTGTTCTTGACTGTCACATTATTCAGCGCTCGGTAGTCTATACACATTCGCATAGACCCATCCTTCTTTTTCACGAACAGTACCGGGCTCCCCAAGGAGAGTGACTCGGGCGAATAAGTCCCTTGTCAAGTAACTTTAGTAGCTATACCTGAAGTTCCTTCAACTCAGCCGGCACCATACGATAAGGTGCTTTAGAGATTGGTTTAGTATCAGGAATCAATTCAATCTCAAATTCTATTTCTCTATCGGGGGCTAACTCTCGTAGTTCATCGGGAAACACTTCCGGATAGTTGCATACTACTCTGACATTTTCTAGATTCTGGTTTTCAGCTGGACTTGTGTCGACCACGTGTGCTAAAAACTTTATGAATTTTCGATAGCCAACAGTACTCTAATGGAAGTTATTCTCGACACTAGAGAATACGTGTTAAAGTAATCGAGGCCTTCTCGTTGTCGGTATCCTTTGATTACCAGTTTGGCCATATACTTATCAATTGTGTCATCTGACTTCATTTTCTTCTTGAAAATTCACTTGCAACCTAATGGTTTACTTCTCGGAGGAAAATCCACAAGTTCCCAAGTGTGATTTTGCAAGATAGATTTTATCTAAGATGCAATTGCCTCTCTCCAGTGAGGTCCATCAGAAGAGCCTACAACTTCTGAGTAACTTCAGGTCTTACTCTCTAACATGAAAGTGATAAAATCCGATCCATAGGATTTTTCTACCCGAACTCTTTTGCTTCGTCTTGGCTCAACCTCCATAGGTTCCTCATCATCATCATCTTCTTCTTGGCCTTGTGTTTCATTTGCCCGTTTTGAGGAGCTAGCATCCTCTCGAGTCTTATACGAAAACACATGCTCGAAGAACAATGCATTTCTCGTTTCGATTATCAAGTTCTTGTGTATCTCTGGCATTGTGACTCATACACACAAAATCTATACGCAGTGCTATTTTGTGCATATCCAATAAATATGCAATCAACAGTCTTTGGTCCTATCCTAATCCTTTTCAGATCAGGCACCAATACTTTGGCAAGACATCCCCACATTCGTAAATATTTATAGGATGGTTGTCTTCCATTCCACAACTCATAAGGGCTCTTATCTATTTTCTTCCATGGTACCTTATTTAAAAGGTAATTCACTGTTAACACAGCTTCCCCCCACATGGACTCTGGCAATCCAGAGCTCAATAGAAGAGCATTCATCATTTCCTTTAGAGTTCGATTCTTTTGCTCAGCAAATATATTTTGCTAAGGAGTATAAGGAGCTGTTGTTTCATGTCTGATCCCATGTTCAGCACACAACTTAGCAAACGGTGATACATATTCACCCCCTCGGTCATTTCGATCCACCTTAATTTTTCTATGAAGTTGGTTTTCAACCTCAGTCTTATAGAGAGCAAATTTATCTATAGCTTCATCCTTACTTTTGAGAAGATACACATAACAGTATTTTGTGTTATCATCTATAAAAGTGATGAAGTATTTATTACCACCACGTGTTGGCATACCTTTTAGGTCACACACATCAGTGTGGATTAGGTCAAGTGGTTCATTTCTTCTTTCAATATGTTGAAAGGATGACCTTGTCATTTTCACTTCAACACAAATCTCACACTTGTGTTTTGGGTCAAGGTGGAATGTAGGTATGCTTTGTATATTAATTAATCTACGCAACACATCGTAGTTAACATGTCCTAGTCTACCGTACCACAAACACGAAGACTCGAGCATATAAGTGGAAGAACTTTCAGTTTTATTTATCTTAGGCCTAATCGCCATTACATTGAGCTTAAACATCCCATCAGATACATAACCCCTTCCTACAAACACTCCATTTTTGGACAATACAACTCTTTCTGACTCAAAAATAATGTGAAAGTCATGCTTTCTTAGCAGTGATCTGGACACTAGATTCTTCCAAATCTCCGGAACATACAACACATTGTTCAGAGTAAGGGTCTTGTCCGAGGTCATCTTCAGCACCACCTTTCCTTATCTCATGATGCCCGAGGTTGCTGAGTTCTCCATGAACAGTTTGCCTCCAGTGACTTCTTCGAAGTTGTGGAGCAACTCCTTGTTACAGCACACATGTCTGGTGGCTCCAGTATCAATCCACCATTGCCACGGGTTTGAACCAACGTCAGCCTTAAGACCATCCAGGTCGGTCCCATTTCTAGTCCCTCAGTTGACCTTTCCTTCTTCCGCACCAAGAAGATTGTGAGCCACCTTGTCACAGTTAAAGCACTTCCCAAAAAACTTTTTTGGACTGATGCCTCCTCTGGGTCCCATCTTCGAAGACATAGGGTTCTTCCATTTCAAGCTTTGACCGTGCTCGACCACATTGGCTTTCACAATAGCCTGAGAGAATAGTTTTCTCTCTGAACTCTTGTTGTCTTCTCCGATGCGAAGTCGAACAATGAGTTCCTCCACATCTCCTTCGTGCTTCAAGTAGTTCTTGAGCAGTCCTCCGAACGGGAGACAACTTTTCAATGATACACTGACATTTTCTCGAACCATCCCTTCTATGTGGATCTCGTGCAGATCCCTGGACTTGGCTGATCACCGCCTTGGAGTCAACTATCTTGTAGTCCAGAATCGACTGCCCTTTCATCCTTCGTCTTGTATTTCTTGTCTAGGACTCCCACAACTCCTTAGTCGTTCTTTGCTATACACCCGATGTGATCGGCATGAGGATGTAGTTTTGACGAGGAACTTAGAATGAGTCCATGACTCCAATTTGTATAGTGCATTAGCATCCTCAAGACGCTTAGGAGGTCCTCGGCAAGAATCGAGCCAGGTCGTGGCGGTCGGTAGAAGAGCATCTTGCTCACCACCTTTAAAGTTCACGACTTCTCGCCTCTTTCTCCGTGGTTGATTGGTGCGGTTCAATCGAGTGGAGTCGCATGGTCGTGTTGCAACATTTTGTTCTATGGACATCTCAATGAGCGATCTATTTCAAGATAAGATTAACAAGTCTTAGAATATTTGGAGACTAAGTTGAATTCAGATTGTTTGTATTCCAACAATTTAATCAAGTTTAGTTACATTAAAATTAATTAAATTTTTATTAATTAAATTATTTTTGTTAAATAATGTTAATTTAGAATATTCATGCATTTCTAGTTCTTCAGTATAATCTAAATATGAAAAAAATCTAAAACATGCAAATTTTCTTAAAATTTAAATTGATTTACCTTAATTGCTCCACCTAAGTCCTTAGGTCTTCTCTTTGGGCATTAAAATTTATAATGTCCCATTCTTTAGCACTTGAAGCTTTCGATATGGTCAATCTTTTTTCGGACTTTAGGCATTGGTTCCTCCTTTGCTTCATTTGTGTGAATCAGTTCTTCGGACATTTACATTTGTAGTTCCCTTTTTCACTGCACTTAAAACATGTTATGTGATCCTTAAATTTTGAATTGACAATATTACCTTTTGAAACCTCTGTATGATTCTCCCCCTTAACCATTGCTATCTTAGATTCGAGCTCGAGCGTTTGGTCAAACTCGAGTTCGGATCCATCAACCATCTCCTTAGCCATTAGTGTATGAAGTGGATTTGGTTTTGTTCTTCTAAGTCTGACTCTGAGAATAACTCTTTGGATTCGGGCGCGGGTTCAAACTCACTTTTGCCTAGATCATCTAGCATTGACAATGTCTCGTGAATCTTGATCAATTGGGTCCACAACTCGAATGGATTCTTGTAATCTTTTAGAAAACACATACTTTTATTAAGCAAAACACTAATTAAAATATTCGCTACCTTTGTTTTTGCTTCTGAGTTTTGAGATAGTTGTTTCAATGCAATCCAGTTGTCAAAGCTCTCACTTCCTATGAAAGATTCCATTCCCCACGTCAAAAATTGAAGTAGACTTGATCGTACGATGGAGGTTCGTAGATGCTTCGCCATTCTTGATAGAAATTTGGCATTCTTGCAATCAAAGAATTTAAGAGACAACAATTTCCAAGACTCTCATCTTGAAATTAGTAGTGCAGGAAAAAAGAAATAAGAAAATAGGAAAAGTTTTAAAATTTTGCTCACAAAACTGTTAAGTAATTCAGAGTAAACCTATTCTGATACCAATTGAAGGATCGAAAGGGAGCGATAGGGGGGGTGAATATTGCTGGTTTAAAACTTTTCTTTTGAAGTGTTAAAACAAGTGTAGTGCAACTGAAATAAAGAACTCGTTGATGTGCGTAGATTGTATACACTTATTGGCATGTTTTGACACACATTCACATACTTTGAGCATGCTTGATCTATGCACTTTCGTACTTTCAGCTTTCTTTTTTAGCATATTTACTCTCTTTATTCGAAGATCTGCTTTTGTGTATTTTCTGTACACAGGAGTCGAAATTGGTGAAGATTTCATGTTCGAAGCCAAATCTGTGAGCAAAGCAAAGGGAAGGTTCCTACGAACCACACCTTTGGGGTTTGGGGGCCGCAGTTGCGGTGTGGAGATCACGAGCCATAAGGTCAGAAATGAAGAGGTCATGGCGTGCGAACCTCACATACGGCATCTGAGAACCCAGATTGAGAGGCCTAGGAAGCCCAGACCATGTGAGTTTTCAAGAAGTGGAAGCCTCGCCGTGGTCACACACGCACCGTGTGAGGTTCTCGCAAGGAAGAGGCAGCCTGCATGCATCACACCCATGGCGAGGAGGTAAGATGGCAGCCGGTGTAGATCTAGATCCGTAAAGTGGTTATTGAGATGTTTGCCACAGTGTCTCACACACCCTGCATCTGCAAGTTGGTTAGTCTAAGAAAATCATCCAGTTTTTTTAACAAGTGTTGAACCTTTCCTTAAATAACCTATTGTATTCTTTAAAAGTTAAATTAGGAATCGCAGACAGAACTTAACATCATTGATTCCAAATTTAACTTATCTGTTCTTAATGGTTTAGATTTGAATTGCAAGCGAAACTTAACACTATTGATTAAAACCTACCTAAGTTATTAATTCCATAAATATTAATTTCCAAAATTGGCTTCTAGGACTGCATGGCGAGACACATGGCCTTCTTGGATATGGGAGCAACCACCACCGCCTAGCCAAAGCCTTTTAAGGAATGCTAATATTTATATCCTTATAACTCTAGGTTAACCAAAAAGAACAATCGAATCAAAAATTTGAAAAAGAAGAAAACACAAACTCGAAAAACTATTTCGAAAACTCTAGAATCATAGGCCTCTTGTGTTTGGTATTTCCAAAAATAACAATACAAAGAAAACTAGTATGATGCGGAAAACAATTACTAGTTATACCTTTCTTTGTAAGCAAAAATAACCTCTTGATCTTCTACCATATTCTTCTTCTAACCTCGGACGTTGTGTGGGCAACGATCTTTCGAGACGAGAACCACCAAACACCTTCTTCTTCCTTCTAGGTTTCGGCCACCACAATTCTCCAAGAGTAGACCGCCACCACCACCAAGCTCCAAGGGATGCAAGAAACAAACCTCCTCTCCTTCTTCTCCTAGCTAGAACTGGCACCATCAAGAGCTCCAAGAGGGCGCCGTACATAAGAAGAGAGAGGAAGGAGGAGGGCCACAAGGAAGGAGGAGAGGAGGAAGGAAGAATAGAGAGTTGTTCACAAGAAGGCACCTCTACCCTCTCTTTATAATCCTTGGTCTTGGAAATAAGGAAATTTAAATAAAATTTTAATTTTTTGCTATAAAAAAAATTTTATTTAATTAAATTTAATTTAATGAAGTTCAATTGATAAAAAAACAAGAAGAGTTTTAATTAATTAAAACTTCCTAATTTGTCTCCGAAATTTATAAAAATTTCTCCAATAATTTTTCCCTTCATATGGTGGATTATAAAAGAAATTTTATAAATTAAAATCTTTCTTTAACATGTGGATGATTTCCAAAAGGAAAGTTATCTAAAAATTAAAATATCCTTTCAATCAACAAATAAGGAAAGATATCAAATCTTTTCTTAATCTTTTTAGAAACTTATGAAAGAGAATATTTAATTTTAAACTCTCTTTAAATCATGAACATGGTTAAAAATAAGTTTTCTCAAAATTAAAATCTACCTTTCAATCTACAAATAAGGAAAGATTTCAAATCTTTTCTTAATCTATAAAAGGAAAGATTTAAATTTAAACTCTCTTTAAAACCATGGAATCCACATAAGAAAATTTATAATTAAATCCTTTTAATATAATGTGGTCGACCACCACAAGCACTTAAGCCGTTTGGCTTAGCGCACCACCTTAAGGCTCAACCTTAGGCATGGCAACCGCCCTAAGCCCTAAGCTGGGTTAGAAGGTGGGTATGTGGTGGGTATAAATCTCTATACACAGAGGCTAGATAGGGACCAGGAGAGGAATGGTTTTGGTCTCCGATGAAATTAAGCATCCGTGTGAACAGCAACAATTAATTTCATCAATAATACACCATTCCACTAAAGAACTATTATTGAACTACCGCATCCCAAATTACATTTTTGGCTCCTTCTTATTATCGTGATTAGTCTCCCTTTGTTTAAGATGTCGAATGTCCACTAATTAAGTTACTGACAAATCATTTAATTAATATATTAGTCGAAGTGTAGTACCACTCAACCTTATCGCCATGTCGGACTAAGTCCACCTCAGGGTTTAACATGACAATACTTATGAGCTCCTCTTGGGGCATTATCAACCTAGATCACTAGGACACGCTTCCTTCATAATCAACAACACACACTATAAGTGATATCATTTCCCAACTTATCGGGCTTATTGATTTATCGAACTAAATCTCACCCATTGATAAATTAAAGAAATAAATATCAAATATATGTGCTTGTTATTATATTAGGATTAAAGCACACACTTCTATAATAATCGAGGTCTTTGTTCCTTTATAAAGTCAATATAAAAGAAATGACCTCTAAATGGTCCTTCTCAATACACTCTAAGTGTACTAGTGTAATTATATAGTTAAGATAAACTAATACCTAATTACACTACGACCTTCCAATGGTTTGCTCCTTTCCATCTTGGTGGCGCGTTTTAATTTATAAAGAACCGATAACACGATCTTCTGTGTGTGACACCACACACTATGTTATCTACAATATAAATTAATTGAATAACTACATTTATCATAAATGTAGATATTTGACCAATGTGATTCTTATTTCTAGATAAATGTTTATACCAAAAGCTAGGCTTTTAGTATACACTCTTGGATTGGGGAATCAAGAAATGCTTGTAATCTTTGCATTTTCGAATTTCTCTCTTCGATTCATGGAGTAGATCTCTTTGTTTTAGGATGGAGGGAGTATTTGTATGATGAATTGATGTAAACTCTTGTGGATTTGCCATTTCCTTGTTTCTATGATATTGTCTTGTTTGTATCAATTCAATCTTAAATGAATCGTTGTGTTGTGGACCTAATTCACATTCTTGATTGATTGTTTGAATGTCCTATGGATCTTGTAGAGATTATCTCCCACTCGATTTTCCAAGGGAATCACACGAAAGGTGGAAGCCCATGTAAGGACGTTTGAGGGATAAGATTTAGGGAGAAATAGGGTAATTCAAGAGGGTTGAGAAGTATGATCTTTGTGTTGATTATCCGAAGGATCTTCGTGACAGGAACATGCCCGTGTAAGGACAACACAAGTTCATATCTAATTAATCACATTTAGGTATATATTTCAGTCCTAAGCCGGTTTTCTATTGCAAGAGAGAACCGGCAACCTTCTATAAATGTTGGACAACTGAGAAATAGGGTTTGGTAGATCATTTACATTGAGGAATCTTACAAAGAAACCAAAACCCCTAAAACATTCCTTTATCATAGCCCATAATCTTGTTTGTTGATCTTTCATTTCTATGTTTACTTTTCATTAGTTACATTTAGCTTTTGGAAACCAATTGATTAGTCGTTTGGCTAACTCGTGTTGAAACATTTCTAGTGCTTATTTCAGTCCCTATGGATACGATAATCTTTTATATTACTTGCGACATTTCTGTACACTTGCGGAGAGCGAATAAGTTTTTGGCGTCGTTGCCGGAGACTGCACTAACATTAGGAATTATCAATTGAGTTAGACTAAACATAACTTTTCTTTCTTTCTTTTCATTTGCATAGTTGTAATCTAACTTTTAGAATTCTGTTTTCATAAGTTTTACCTTTCTTGAATAACATTCTTGATAATTTTTTTTTGTTGCAATTCTAATTCTAATTCTAACTTTGCATTCTTGATTTCTAGCACTCTAATCTAACTTTTCTCTGTTTTCTCTTTTGATATAGTTTCTTTCTTCTTTTCTTTTGTAAATATATCTTGCAATCTTTAGCATATGAATTATTCTAGACATTTTTCTTTTTTCTTTTATCTTTTCTTTCTTGTTTTCATTATGCACTTTCTTTCTTGCAATTTAAATTCTGCATTTACTTTCTTGCTTTTCATATTGCATTTTATTTCTTGTCTTTGATTCTTCATTTTATAATTTTTTTTCTTGAATAACCATGAGCACTAACATGTCAAGCTGGCCCATGAGAAATTTTTCTACACCATTTTCTGCAAGATTTTTGTCTCCCATTATGCAACCTCAAATTGAAGCAGAAAGTTTCCAACTAGACCCAGAGTTAATTTTTATGATACAAGGTCATAAATTTGGAGGAGAAGTATCAATTCCATCTTGAAACATTTTTAGAGATTTGTGATATGGTGAAATGTGAAGGAGTGTCACCAGATGCAGTTCGATTGATGGCATTTTCTTTCAGTATCAAGGATAAAGCAAGGACTTGGTTATATTCTCTCCATCCTCAAAGTATCACAAGTTGGGAATAATTGGAGAAGCAATTTCTGAATCATTTTTTCCCCTCCAAGCAGAATAGTGTATATGAGGAATTGCATAATAAGTTTTGCTCAGGCATATAGAGAATCATTGTTTAAAGCATAGGATAGATTCAAGAGTCTTCAAAGATAGTGCTGTTAGAGTGTATACTGAAAGCCTAAGCTTTTGTAAACATTTGTCTTGAATAAAGAATCACATTTGGTCAAATTATCTACATTTATTTGTAGTTGTTCAATTAATTTATATTGTAGATAACATAGTATGTGATGTCACATACAGAAGATGATGTTATCAGTACCTTATAAATTATAAACAGTAGCTCACGACCAAAATGGAAAGGAACAAACCATTGGAAGGTTGTAGTGTAATTAGGAATTAGTTTATCTTAACTATATAATTACACTAGTACACTTAGAGTGTATTGAGTAGGACCATTAGAGGTCGTTTCTTTTATACTAACTTTATAAAGGAACAAAGACCTTAGTTATTATGGAAGTGTGTGCTCTTAATCCTAATATAATAACAAGCACATATATTTGATATTTATTTCTTTAATTTATCAATGGGTGAGATTTAGTTCGATAAATCAAAAAGCCCGATAAGTTAGGAAATGATATCACTTATAGTGTGTGTTGTTGATTATAGAAGGAAACTGTATCCTAGTGATCTAGGTTGATAATGTCCCCAAGAAGAGCTCATAAGGATTGTCATGTTAAACTGCAGGGACTTAGTCAGGCCCGATAACGTTGAGTGGTACTATTCTTGGAGATATATTAAATGAGTTGTCGGTAACTCACTTAATTAGTGGACATTCGACATCTTAAACAGACACACTCATAATAAGAAGGTGCCCAAAATGTAATTTGGGATCGGTAGTTCAATAATAGTTCTCTAGTGGAATGATTATTATTGATAAAATTAGTTGTGTGTGTACAGCGACGGATGCTTAATTTTATCGGGAGACCAAAACCAATTTCTCCTGGTCCCCTATCGTAGCCTCTTATTTATAGAGTACTATACCCACCCATACCCACGTATGAGAGCAAGCTAGCTTGGATCAAGCTTGCCACGAAGCCTCATGTGTCGTCTAACTGCCTAGCTTGAACCAAGCTGGCGTGCCCCCATTAAATTTAAAAGAATTTTAATTTTAAAATTTTCTTATGTGAAAGATATAATTTATTGGAGAGATTAAAAATTAAAATATCTCTTTTAAAAGGATCTACAAAAGATTAAAGAAAGAGATTAGATCTCTTTCCTTATTTTTAGATTGGAAAGATATTTTATTTTTCTTCTTTATAAATTATTCACATGTAGAAAAATTAAAATTATAGAATTTTCTTTTTATCAACCATGAAGGGATTTTAAAGGGAAATTTTATTTTTTAAAATTTCCAAAGACAAATAAGGAATTTTAATTGTTGATTGAAATTGTCTTGTTTGCTCTTGTTGATGTGGCCGGCCAAGACATGAATGTTTAGGAAATTTTGTTTAATTTTTTCTTAATTAATTCATGTCAAGGAAAATTAAGGAAATTTTATTGTAATTAAATTTCCTTATTTACCAAAGCTAAGAATTATAAAAGAGGGGGTTGGGGTGCCCTCATGACACACAACTTTTATTATTCTTCTCCCTCTTTTCTTCTTTGGTGTGGCCGGCCTCATCCTTTCTCTTCTCTCCATCCTTGTGGCCTAACCTCACATCTTCTTGGAGATCAAGTGGTGGCCGGATTCTAGCTTGGAGAAGAATGAGAGAAAGCTTGTATCCCTTGGAGTATTGGTGGTGTTTTCTCTTCATCCTTGGAGAAGCTCTTGTTGTGGCCGAACCTTGCAAGAAGGAGAAGAAGGTGCTTTGGTGGTTTCTCATCTCAGAAGATCGTTGCCCACACAACGTCCGAGGTTAGAAGAGGAATACGGTAGAAGATCTAGAGGTTTTTGCTTGCAAAAGAAAAGGTATACTAGTATTTTATTTCCGCATCATACTAGTTTCATCTTCATGTAAAAATACCAAATACAAGAGGCATGCGATTCTAGTATTTCGAATTTATTTTCGATGTTGTGTTCTTTGTTTTTCTTTTCCTTGTGATTTGATTGTTCTTTTCGGTTGACCTAAAGTTATTTAAGGAAATTAAATATTAGCTTTCCTTAAAAGGCTTTGTCTAGGCGGTGGTGGTTGTTCCCATATCCAAGAAGGCCATGTGCCTCGCCATGCAGTCCTGGAAGCCAATTTAGGAAATTAATATTTAATGAAATTAATAACCTAGGTGATTTGGATCGAACGTGTTAAGTTCCGCAGGAGATCCAAGTCTAAACCTAAAAGAACAAATAGATTAAACTTTGGATCAAATGTGTTAAGTTCCGCAGGCGATCCAAGTTTAATTTAAAAGAACACATGGTAGCTAGGAAAAGGTTCAGACCTTTGTACAAAATTTTTGTACAGTGGAACCATTAGATTTTCTGAGTAGCAACCAACAAGTGCCCTCATCATGGTTTTGAAAAATGGTTGATTTTGCACATTTTCTATGGGGGAATTTCTTTCTCAGACAAGAGTTTATTGGATTCATCAGCTGGAGGTTCTTTTATGGACAAAAGTGTAGATGAAGCATATATGTTAATTGATCAAGTGACATTGAACCTCCAAGAATGGTCGAATATAAGTTGGATGAAATCTCCCTCAAACATTCAAGGAGTGCAAGCCATAAATGCTATAGAGCCTGTCAAACAAATTGTAACTCAACCATCTATGAGTTTTGAAAATCACAAGTCACAGAATGGGGAGTTCAAACATTTAGGGGCAAAGATTGAAAGTATTGTTTCAAATTGGTTTAAAGAAGATCCCCCTCCTTCGCAGACAAGATCTAGTGAAAAGTATGATGATGTTGGGTTGAGAATTGGAAAAAATCATGAAGAACTTCTGAAGAAGGACATGTTTAGAATTGAGGAGAAGAATAATAGAAGATCACAAGAACTCAATTCCATTTCTCTAGGAAGTTCCCAAAGGCCACAAGTACTTTTCCCTCAACGATTGATCACACCAACACTAGATAAGGAAGTTGGACCTCCTCCAAAAGCTAAAAGGGAATATGGGAAGTTAGAAGTACCTTCCCCAAGACCTTCGCTAAGGGTTCCTTTTCCACAAAGGTTAGTGGGGGTCAATGAAAATAAAGACTTTGGCAAATCCTATGACACTAATATGATTGAGTGCAGATTTTTGAATGTATTTGAAGATGAACACTTTTCAGATGAGGATTTTATTGATAATACAATGGTAAATAAGTTTTCAAATTTACCTCCAAATTTTATAGGGTGTTATAGTGACATTGAACTTTCAGATGATAAATGTGATGTGGTAGATCAACTTAAAACTGCAAGTGAAGTTATTGATCCTCTTGTTATTGATTCTCCTATTGAGGATATAGATGTTGGTTTATTTTATGATGTACGTGTTGATGATGAGGATATGGAAGAATGTGTAGGCAGCTGTGTTGTGGAAGCAGCATCTCAAGAATCACCACCTTTGTCCACACAACCCTTAGAGGTTGTAAGAATTGATCATGTTGTGGAACAATGTGTAGGGACTTATGCAGAGCTAGCAGAGTCTCAAGAATCACCATCATTGATATCATCAACACCTGAGCCTGAGTCAGAACCATCATTTGATTTAGAGGAAGTCACATGTACATGTTTAGAAATTTAAGGTATTTCTCAGCAAAGTAAGGTTAGTATTTCTTGTGATCTTTTGAAAAATTTTATAGAGGTACCTATCATTGATTTTGTTGGATGTGATTCAGTTTTTATTTCTTATTCTGCTTATTTTAATATGGTTATGGCTCTATCTTATCTAATATGCTTGTGGGAGATTTGTTTTTCTTTTGGATGTGCAGATTTCACATGGGCCAATAATTGGAAGCTCAATCTGAACCGTCTTCGACCACCTGAAAAAATTTCCAAGAAGACGAAGATGGAGAGAGTTATACTTTACTTTGTAGCTCATTTGATGAAAGCTCTCTCCATAATAAGAGCCCTTGGTAGGAGGGTTCTAAAATATCTTACCCCTCCAAGAGCGAGATTTCGATGAATCTAATGAGGTGGTCGAGCTAATGACCTTAAACAAACGCTTCTTGGGAGGCAACCCAAGTTCATTTTCCTTATTTTCTTTTATGCCTTTAGTTCTTTCTTTATAATAAACATGTATCCTCTACTTAATTTTTCTTGTCTATCTTATTTTTATAGAATTCAAAGTTGTGAAGGAATGTGAGCATTGGATAGAGGAGTATTTTTAAAACATGAATGTCAACCATTTGGAGCTCATCACTTGGTAACTTCTCTAAATTTCATAAATCTTCTCCACATTATTTTAGTTTTCATTGGGACTATGAAAAGTTTAAGTCTGGGGGGATGCATTAGATGCATTTGATTTAGTTTAGTTTTTGCATAATAAATTTTTTGTTTTTTGCTAGTTGCATCATTCATCATATCATGATTGTTTGTTCCTTAATGCAAAATACTAGCACGTTTATTATCTAGATTCATGATGTTTTAAATGATGCTAGTAGTAAGCTTTATGTACCTCTTTTCTCTATCTTGAGTAGCATGAAATAAGCTAAGTATCTTTTGGAGATAAGTTTTAGTCTTGGCTTGACCTTAAGAATCTTACTTTCACTACACTTTGACTTGATGCTTGAATGGTTGATATCATTGAATTAGTCATGATTCATCTTGTTTGTTTAGTACTTGGTTTCCATGGTGATTTTTCAAACTTCATTTTAGTTACTTGATGAGGCTCAACTCATGCAAACTCATTTGGAAAAATCAAAATATCCCAACATTTATGCTAAAAGTACACTTGTGAAATAAGATTTGCACAATGCAAATGCTTATGGAAAAAAATTGGAAAAAAGTAATGAAAAAAAAAGTGAATATGGGATATAAAAAATAGTTGTCATGAGTGGAATCTAGCAAGTCACCCATTTGAGACCGAGTTAGGTTACTGGGGAAATGACTGCTTAGCTTCTCTTGAGATTGAGCACGCCTTTGAGACCATGGGTTAATTGAGAAATATGAATCAAGTATTTGGCAAGTAAGTTCCTATCACTGATTACTTGTCCATCATTGGAAACATTAGGAATTCAAATTTGATGACGACTTGACTAGGACATAGATTGAAACTTGAAGAGTTTTGAGTTGTCTTTGCACTGTGCACAAGATACTTATGCTTGAGCCATACTTGACTTTGTTTTCATGATCATGCTTGTTAGTGAAACTTTTTGATAGAGTTAGGAAAGTACATTATGATTTATGAATGTGTTGTAGAACATATGAATGTAGATTGCAGCATTTTGCTTGAGGACAAGCAAAGGTTTAAGTCTGGGGTGTGATGTGCGTAGATTGTATACACTTATTGGCATGTTTTGACGCATATTCACATACTTTGAGCATGCTTGATCTATGCACTTTCATACTTTCAGCTTTTCTTTTTAGCATATTTACTCTCTTTGTTCGGAGATCTGCTTTTGTGCATTTTCTGTACAAAGGAGCCAAAATTGGTGAAGATTTCGTGTTCGAATAAAAATCTGTGAGCAAAGCAAAGGTAAGAAGGTGCCCTACCTGAACCACACACTGCCCTGCTCTTAGGGGCTGCCCAGGCCGTGTGGAGATCACGGGCCAGAAGGCTGCAGTAGGAAACGAAGAGGTCATGGCCGTGTGAACCTCACACGGTCGTGCAAGGATCTGAAGAACCCAGATTGAGAAGGAGCCTAGGCCGTGTGCACCACATGACCATGTGAGTTTTCCAGAGCAAGGAGAAGCCTCGGCCGTGTGTCTCACACGGTCGTGTGAGGTTCTCAGTGGCAAGGAAGGAAGCAGGTCGTGTGCATCACACGGTCGTGCCAGATTTCCAAAGGCTAAGATAGTTCAGGCCGTGTAGATCTACACGGCCGTGTAAAGGGGCTATTGGGGATGTTTGCCACAGCCGTGTCTCACACACGGCCGTGCAAGGCTGGCAGAGAGGAGAGTGGGCAGGGCCGTGTGAACCTCACACGGCCGTGCCATGGGGTCGTGTGGTGCCCAAACTTCACGTCTATTTAAACCCTTCTTCAAGATTTGAAAGGGGATCTTCTCCCTCTTGGGGAGAGAGTGAGATTTGGGTGTTTCTTCTCAATCTTGGGAGGATTTCTGGGCGATCTAAAGGAGGATCTTCAACAAAATCGACTCCGGGAGCGTGGATTGGATCCGAAGACCAAGCTTCATCTTAGATAAGTTTTCTTTCTCACCTCTTCTTGGATTGGGGATCAAGAAATGCTTGTAATCTTTGTATTTTTGAATTTCTCTCTTTGATTCATGGAGTAGATCTCTTTGTTTTAGGATGGAGGGAGTATTTGTATGATGAATTGATGTAAACTCTTGTGGATTTGCCATTTCCTTGTTTCTATGATATTGTCTTGTTTGTATCAATTCAATCTTAAATGAATCGTTGTGTTGTGGACCTAATTCACATTCTTGATTGATTGTTTGAATGTCCTATGGATCTTGTAGAGATTATCTCCCACTCGATTTTCCAACGGAATCACACGAAAGGTGGAAGCCCGTGTAAGGACGTTTGAGGGATAAGATTTAGGGAGAAATAGGGTAATTCAAGAGGGTAGGATAGATATAGGGATTAATCTTTATATCTTATGGGGTTGAGAAGTATGATCTTTGTGTTGATTATCCGAGGGATCTTCGTGACAGGAACATGCTCGTGTAAGGACAACACAAGTTCATATCTAATTGATCACATTTAGGTATAGATTTCAGTCCTAAGCCGGTTGGTTGTCTATTGCAAGAGAGAATCGACAACCTTCTATAAATGTTGGACAACTGAGAAAGAGGGTTTGGTAGATCATTTACATTGAGGAATCTTACAAAGAAACCAAAACTCCTAAAACATTCCTTTATCATAGCCCATAATCTTGTTTGTTGATCTTTCATTTCTATGTTTACTTTTCATTAGTTACATTTAGCTTTTGGAAACCAATTGATTAGTCGTTTGGCTAACTCGTGTTGAAACAATTCTAGTGCTTATTCCAGTCTCTTTGGATACGATAATCTTTTTTATTACTTGCGACATTTTCGTACACTTGCGGAGAGTGAACACTCGCTTCAGTTACTTTGTTTGGAGCCCAAATTGACTCCTACTCCAAGACTCGCCATCCTTGAACACACCGTTGGACAATATACTAATACTCTTCTTTCTAAAACCTTCAGAAAAAAGTAATTCGTGTAACGACCACCCTTCTTACTACTACTCTCTAAGGGTGACCATTACCTAACTGCTACTCTACTCACCAGTGTCACTTATGCAATTATTAGCGACACTTAGATTTATCATGGCCCTAGAGGAATTCCTACCGAAAAATATCGGTAGAGTCTCCCCTGTACCGGTGACCAAATCAACAATATAAACACTATATACACAGCCACAGGCGGCTGGAACATATTTTTCCACACCCACGCAGTAATAATAATACAGTAAGTAAACGAAAATTATTCTAGCCATAGTAAACAAATATCTAACTCTAACAATAGGACATATCAAGCTACAAGTACGGAATAAACTCAATTACAATCCCAACTTCATAATAGTATTTAAACTAAAAGAACTCTAAATAGGAAAGTCTTGATAATTCCTTAACAAACTCTTGATCTCCCCATAGTCCAGCCATCACACCTTGTCGCCTTCCTTTCATACTTTAGCTTTTCCTTTATCTGTAGTAAGAGGAAAAAGAAATCTATAAGCGAAACGCTTAGTAAGTACTAAACAATCTCACAAAAACTCGAAGTGCATAAAAATGCAAACGATACTGAAACTGAAATGCTAAACGAAAAGCTACATGTACTCATCTAATAGCAAAGTATTCAAATAAACTGCATACTCATGATATACCATAATAAAGTTGAATACTGGAAATAAAACTAAACATGCTCACTAAACTGATAAGAAAAGTAATGAAACTCTTGTTGTATGCTTAGAATTAAAGGAACTAAACTTCTGTTGATTCTAAACACAGGTGGTACTTGTTTCATTTACTTATAGCTTTATACTTGAAATTAATCTTTTAATTTCTTTTACTTTTACTTTTCTTTCTTCTTCTTTTTCTTTTTCTTTCTTCTTCTTTTTCTTTGGGCCCAGGCTTTGTACCATCTTATGCGCGCTCTCTAATAGAGACTGAGGTAGCGAGCCTCCAGTCCTATGAGGGTAAAGACCTCGGTCTTACCAAGGCCAAGACCTCGGAATTGGTCACCTGGATTTGTTTAACGACAACCTCGGAAGTCGGGTACTAGCCTCTTACTTTAAATTACTTGTTATCTTTTCTAATTAGACCTTGGTCTTTTCTCTACTCATAACTTCCCATAATCCTCTAAAAAGGTTTAATAGGGCACATAATCATTCCACTAAATACCTGGCTGCTCATGCTTGTTAAAATAGCAAATGAAAACTAAAGAAACTGCTCATGTGTATCTAGTAGTAAGGAAAACTGATCATGCTCAACTCATGGCAATTAAAAGCTGCACGTGCTCAATAATAGCAAATGATCACTAGAAAATCTGCATATATGACTAATAAAAAAAAATCTGCATATATGAATCTGCACATATGGCTAATAAAAAATCTGCACATATGGATACTAAAAATCTACATATATGAATCTGCACATATGGCTAATAAAAATTTGCACATATGGATAATAAAAATCTGCACATATGAATACTAAAAATCTACACATGTGAACAACAAAAAAATCTGCACACGTGAAACATTAAAAATTTGCAAATAAAACAGAATTAAGAACTAATACTGCTCATGCTATTCTATACTGCATACTTTAAATAAAGGCTATTCTTGCCTTTTTGAGTTGCAAGGAAGATACTAATCCCATTCTTATACATGGCAGCGAGATGAAACACTAATACTACAAAGTGAACAGCCGAAATTCTCAAAAATCAGCAAGCATAAATAGAACCTGTTTACACACTTTGATTTGCAATCTAGATTATGAAAACCTTCTGTAAAAGAACTAAACTCAACAATAACTAGCATACCTAGCAAATGTTATAGATTAGCTACGCCACTGATTTGTATCTCACATCAGGAAACAGCATAACAGATAATCTAAACATTTCTTACTGCGCTTACTTGCTAAGAATTAAAATGAACTCCTTCTATACATTTAAACTCAAACCATAAATTAGCATGCTTAATATGTATGCTACGGAAGGTAAGGAATGAAAGGGAAAACCCTAGCTTATAATCCTGTTCAACAGCAACCCAATCAAGAAACTTTCGGCACAGCAACTTAGCATGGTAAATTCTGCACAGCAACCTCTAAAGGAAAACTAACATAGAAATTTCAACACAGCAACCCTAGCTTATTCAAAAGGGAAGCCCTAGCATAAAAATCCAAAAACCTAATGCCCTAACATGGCAAATTCGGTACAGCACACCTTAACACAGCAATTTAGCACAACAAACGCAAACCCTAGCATATACTTCTACTTGGCACAGCAAGATCCGGAAGCAAAGAAACGAAATCCAAAAGTTCGGAGCAACTCCTACCACAGGTGAGTAGTACTTACAGCGATTTCTTGGACTTACAGCCGAAGGAAAGGGCTGCTAGGGTTCGACGAGACTCAAAATCTCAGCACCTTCTTCGCGTCTACATGCTCTCCACGTCGAGGAGGTCACGAGGATAAGAAGGATTCTCGGAAAAACCCCCTCGCCAGCCGCCGGAGGAAGAGCCCTAACTCGGCTTCGTCTTCGCCCAAGCACAGCGCCGTCGCACGCGTCGGGAGAAAGGTAGGAATGGTTTTGGTCTCGTGGAAAAGAAATTAGGTCTTTTTAAAACTAGGGTTTTATTTATCAACTATAACATATATATTTCTCGCTTCATACTTTTTAACAAAACACTCGCAACTCGGTTGGTTGGCTGCGCTCGGTTAAGTCGGGTTCGGCCGGAGGTCTTGGGTTCGAGTCTCAACTTCCACATTTTTGGTCAAAAATTCTTTCTTTTTGTAAACATACTAAACGACCTCCAAAAATTACGTAAAAATACTCTAAAAATTCCTAAAAATCTCTAGAATATTTTAAAAGTATTTCTAAATGTTTTTTGAAGATATTTAGAACTCGAAATAGCGAAAATTGGATCGTTACAATCCCCCATACCTTATAAAAAGTTCATCCTCGAACTTAGAATAGCTCTGGATATCTTCTGCCTACATCTCCTCCTCGTGCCTCCCACTTGCTTCTCTGGTTCTGCCAGATGACCTTCACTAGTGGCACTTCTTTATTTCTAGTCTCTTGTACTACTATCATCGCACTCTCTACACTAAGATCCTCTTGATGATCCTGCATCGCGAGGCGAATCACTTGGCTTGGTCGTGGAGACACTTCTTTAGCATAGAGACATGAAATACATTATGTATTCGCGACATGTCTTGTGGTAAATCAACTTTAAGCTACTTTCCCAATCCTCTTTATGATCGTCATACAGCAAGGACTTAATTTGCCCTTCTTGCCAAATCTCATCACTCCCTTTGACTGAACTCCCTATTTGAATTGAATGGTGCCTCAGTGTGTCAAGATAACTCTATCTACTAGGCGCCCAATCGCATGATTTTCTGCCCGAGTAGTCTCCTATCACGAATGCCCTGCTACTTACTTCCCATTTCTTTTCTCTCACCGCTTCTTGCCATCAAATGGGTGATTTGCACTCGCCTACTACTGCCTCATATGGTGCCATCTTGATGGTCACCGATAACTATTGTTGTAGGCACACTTCTATATATGATACTTGCACGACTTCCTTGAAATCCGAACAAGGTACCCCGATCATATCTTCTAAGATCTAATTTACCGCACTTTCGATGCTGAGGGATGGAAGGTTTGAACTTGAGTTTGTTGCCTAGTGCAACTCACTCCCAAAAGTGTGAGGTGAAACACCCATCTCTATCGAAATGATAGATTTAGGAACTCCGTGAGTCCGATTACCTCCTCAACATATAGTCGCGTTTGCCAATTCGAGGTGGACATATTGATGGCTAGGAAATGAGCAGACTTGGTCAATCGGTCTACTATTACCCATATCGCATTGTATCCATTTGTGGTTCTTGGGAGACCTGGTATGAAATCCATGGATATGTCTTCCCACTTCCACTCTATGGAAGAGGTCAAGAACTCCTCTGCCTCGCTCGGACTCTCGACATATCAGCCAAGGTCTTGTCGGCATATAGACGCTTTTGAGTCCGCACCACGGAACCTCTTGCTTCACGTATTGGTACATCTTGGTAGAACCAGGATGCATGTGTTGGAGTGTATACTGAAAGCCTAAGCTTTTGTAAACATTTATTTTGAATAAAGAATCACATTTGGTCAAATTATCTACATTTGTTTGTAGTTGTTCAATTAATTTATATTGTAGATAACATAGTATGTGGTGTCACATGCAGAAGATGATGTTATCAGTACCTTATAAATTATAAACAGTAGCTCACGACCAAAATGGAAAGGAACAAACCATTAGAAGGTCATAGTGTAATTAGTATTAGTTTATCTTGACTATATAATTACACTAGTACACTTAGAGTGTATTGAGTAAGACCATGTGAGGTCGTTTCTTTTATACTAACTTTATAAAGGAACAAAGACCTCAGTTATTATGGAAGTGTGTGCTCTTAATCCTAATATAATAACAAACACATATATTTGATATTTATTTATTTAATTTATCAATGGGTGAGATTTAGTTCGATGAATCAATAAACTCGATAAGTTGGGAAATGATATCACTTATAGTGTGTATTGTTGATTATAGAAGGAAACTTTGTCCTAGAGATACTAGGTTGATAATGTCCCCAAGAGGAGCTCATAAGGATTGTCATGTTAAACCCTGCAGGTGGACTTAGTCCGACATGATGATAAGGTTGAGTGGTACTACTCTTGGACTAAGATATTAATTAAATGAGTTGTCAGTAACTCACTTAATTAGTGGACATTCGATATTTTAAACACAGGGAGACTAACACACTTATAATAAGAAGGAGCCCAAAAATGTAATTTGGGATTGGTGCGGTAGTTCAATAATAGTTCTCTAGTGGAATGAATTATTATTGATAAAATTAAGTTGTGTGTTCGGCGCGGGATGCTTAATTTTATCGGGAGACCAAAACCAATTCCTCCTCTCGGTCCCTATCGTAGCCTCTTATTTATAGAGTACTATACCCACCTATACCACCTTTCATACCCACCTAGGCTGGAATCGCTTCACTAGTAGCTTTATGGTGGTCGGCCCTAGCTTGAACCCAAGCTAGAGGGGGCCGGCCATAATAAAATAAAAAAGAATTTTAATTTTAATTTTTTCTTATGTGGAAGATATAATTTATTGGAGAGAATTAAAATTAAAATATCTCTTCTACAAAAGATTAAGAAAAGAGATTAGATCTCTTTTTTTATTTGTAGATTGGAAAGATATTTTATTTTTCTTCTTTATAAATTATTCACATGTTGGAAAATTAAAATTATAGAAATTTTTTTATCAACCATGAAGGGATTTTAAAGAGAAATTTTATTTTTTTAAAATTTCCAAAGACAAATAAGGAAGTTTTAATTTGTTGATTGAAACTTGTCTAATTTGTCTCTCTATGATGTGCTCGGCCATTATAAGTTTAATTGGGAAATTTTATTTTATCTTTCTCAATTAATTCATGTTAAGGAAAATTAAGGAAATTTTATTGTAATTAAATTTTCTAATTTACTAAGGCTAAGGAATATAAAAGAGGGGGTTGGGGTGTCTTCAAGAGGTACAACCTCTATTATTTTTCTTCCTCTCTTATTCCTTGGTGTGGCCGACCATCCTCTTCCTTTCTTCTTCTTTGTGGTGGCCGAAACCTCTCTCTTGGCTTGGAGCTCTTGTGGTGGCCGAATACTACTTGGAGAAGAAGAAGAAGAAGGAGAGAAAGCTTGCATCCCTTGGAGCTTGGTTGGTGGTTTTCTTCATCCTTGGTAAAGCTCTTGTTTTGGCCGAACCTAGCTAGGAGGAGAAGAAGGTGCTTTGGTGGTTTCTCATCTAGGAAGATCGTTGCCCACACAACGTCCGAGGTTAGAAAAGGAATACGGTAGAAGATCAAGAGGTCTTTCTAAAAGGTATAACTAGTAATTTTTCATTTCCGCATCATACTAGTTATTTTTGGAAATAATACCAAATACAAGAGGCTTACGATTCTAGTGTTTCGAATTTATTTTCGATGTAGTGTTCTTATGTTTATTTCTTTTCCTTATGATTTGATTGTTCCTTTCGGTTAACCTAAAGTTATTTTAGGAAATTAAATATTAGCTTTCCATAAAAGGTTTTGTCTAGTCGGTGGTGGTTGTTCCCATATCCAAGAAGGTCATATGCCTCGTCACGTCAGTACTGGGAATCAATTATGGAAATTAATATTTAATGGAATTAATAACTTAGGTGATTTGGATCAAACGTGTTAAGTTCCGCAGGAGATCCAAGTCTAAACCTAAAAGAACAAATAGATTAAGTTTTGGATCAAACGTGTTAAGTTCCGAAGCGATCCAAATTTAATTTAAAAGAACACATGGTAGCTAGGAAAAGGTTCAGACCTTTGTACAAAATTTTGTCACGATGGAACCTCTAGGTTTTCCGAGTAGCAACCAACAATTGGTATCAGAGCTAGGGTTTTGCCTCTGTGTATTTGGTATTAGTTTAATTATACACATGTCATACATAATTTAGGCAGGTTAATAGTAGGATGTGCTAACTTTGTGGATGCAGGATCCAACTATTATGGCTTATAGTTATTATGTGTGTGATTGGACCCTTGAACATGTCAAGGGCATTTTATTGTGTGTGCATGATTGTATTATAAAATGCAGCAGGAGCTGTATTTAGTTTTATTAGGATTTTATTTTTTGATCTAGTTACATGTACATTCCTTTTATGGAATATAGGATCGATGGATGTAAATTTTATTTTATGTTTGATCTAGTTTACATGTACATTCCTTCGAGGAATATAGGATCGAAAAATGTAAAATTCTATTTATATCGCAGATCGAATCTTGCAAGGCGTGGAACCTTTGAGGATCGTGCAGTGAACAAGGAGCAAGATGGATGAAACTAGACCATTGCGGCGAATAACATGTAGGCTAATACTTAAGGATGACGACATAGATAAAAGTCATAATAGTTGAAAATTAGTTTTCCTTTTTATTCCTTTTTATGCAGTGTTGTGTGTGCTTGTTAGTATGCATGCTAAGTAGGCTAGCATAGTCAAAATTCCTCACTTTAAATAACTAAGTGGGAGAGGGATTTAATTTTAAATAAATTTCACGGTCTCCATTACTGGTTTATAAGTGATGCAACAAGCTTGCGCGTTGGCTCTGAGTGCCTTCCTCCATATCGGATGAGCTTGTTTGCAGATCACTAGATTAAACTTCCATTTTGGATGACTATAGGAAGTTAATTAAGAGGGTGTGATCTTCCCCATCGGAAGGGGCATAATCTTATTAATGGACTAAGTGTCAAGTAATGGTATACACTTAGGCACGTCTAATAGTATCCTCCCCATCGGAGTCACTGCTATTATTTGTGTGACCGAAGAAAACCAACTATTAATTTGTCAAAAAGATAAGTTGACAGAATAATAAAATTAAAACCCTCTCTTACAAATGTTGAGTTTTTGTATACGTCCACACTATCGTGGCATACAAAATTCACGGTGTATGAGGTAATTTTATTTGTCAGGTTGATGAGAAAATAAAATTAATGGGAAAAACTCCTCTTACAAATGTTTAATTTTGTATACATCCACACTATCGTGGCATACAAAATTTACGGTGTTTGAGGTAATTTTATTTGTCATAAAGATTTAATGACAAGATAATTAATGGGTAAAACCCTTCTCTTATAAATGTTTAATTTTGTATATGTCCACACTATCGTGGCATACAAAATTCACGGTGTTTGAGGTGTTGGTGAATTTAAATAATATTGTTTGAGGAATCAATGTTATTTTAAATTCAAAAGTTTTGATCAAATATTTGATCAAAGAAAGATCAACTATTAATTTTATTCGTCATAAAGTAAAGTTGACGAGATAATAAAATTAATGGATAAAATCTCTTCTTTGATTTTTATATACGTCCACACTATCGTGGCATACAAAATTCATGGGGATTTTAAGGAACTGATCTTGACCAAATATTTTTGTGATTCTTAGGATTTTAAATGTTTGTCAATTCCCTAATTGTTATACTATAGAAAAGACTTAGTAGTCCCGATTGTAATGATTGGAAATAGGACTTGGACATTAAGGTAGTCTGTCTTCTTAGAATTAAGAACAATATAGGTGTATTTAATTCATTAGTTGAAACATGTTTAGTGGTATTATCTACCAGAACCTGGAGTGTAGATACAGATGTCATTAATCATGTCCGCAATTAATTGCAGGGTTCCAGGAAACCCGGCAACTAAATGAAAATAAAAACACCGTCCACATGGGCACTGCTATAAAAATGGCAGCTGTTGTAGTGGGAGATGTTTATCCTTTGATAAAAATAAAATATGGATTATTAGAAATTATCTTTACGTACTAAGTTTAGAAAGAACCTGATTTCAGTTTCTAAACTATTATAGAATAGATATTGTGTCTATTTTGACAATGTTATCAGAAAAATAGAGAAGTTATCTATTCGGTATGTAACAATTAACAATTTATAATCCAATAACTCCACAATGCAATAAATGGAAATTATAACACATCTTCTAACTTTAAGAGGAACTTTTGAAATGAACCAATTATATCTTTGGCATCTAAGGCTAGGTTATATTAACTTGAGTAGGATTCATTGGTAGTGATGAACTTTGGGTTCATTAGTAGTGGAATTCAACCAGCGAGTCTTACTTGGAAGGAAAATAACCAAGAAGCTTTAAGGGGTATGGAGCCAAAGATATGTTGGAATTGGTTCATTCGATTTGTGTGATCCTATGACTATCCGGACAAGAGGTAGTATCAAATATTTCTATTTTATAGACAACTATTCAAGATACAAATACATTTACTTGATGTCTAAGACTAAGTGTTTTGATTAGTTCAAAAGTACAGTCGAGCGTGAGAAAGACAAAGTAAAGTATCAAGTCACTACTCGTGGCTACTTTTTGGGAGAATTTAGGAGTCACTTATCAAAAGTAGGGATTCATCCCAACTAATCGCCACCCTTGTACCCTGAATAGTGTAGAAAAAGGAAGGTATAGGACTCTTATGGAAATAAGTAGATTGATGATGAGTGATTTGGAAAATTACCAAATTCATTTTAAGGATATACTCGAAAGTAAACATAGTACCTTCAAAGTCGAACTCTCTACCATATAGAATTGCTAAATAGCATAAGCCTATTTTGAAGTATATTCAGATTCGACAGTCCACATATGAAGAGATAATGATAAGTTGGACAGGAATTCACTTGTTTGTAAGTTATCCTAGAGAAATGAAAGTAGATTTATAGTCTTAAAAATCAGAAGGTCATTGTTAGCATCAATGATCGATTTTTAGAAAATGACTATGTAATAAATCACATGCCCATAAGTATATTTATTCTTAAGGAAATAATAAAGGACATGTCTAACCTAGTACCAACTGTACAAGATGAAATATCACAAGCGCAACCGTATCATCAGAAATGATATGAGTTGCCTCGTCAGTAGAGTGGGTTGTTACCATAACTTAGATTCATGTTTTGGGAGAGTTTTTGGACTCGATCCACGGAGGACATGAACTCGATCTCCGGATATAATAAGCTCCAAGATAAAGATCAAGCTTGCAAAGAGGAATGAATAATGTAAATTAGAATATATGTATTCTAATAAAATATGGAAGCTTGTAGAACCACCAAATGGTGTAAAAGCCTTTGGGTATAAAAAGGTCTATAATAGGAAAAGAGGGAGGGATAGACAGGAAGGTAGAAACTTTCAAAGAAGGCTTGATGAAAAGGAAAACTTTTCATTGGTAGTATGCTTAAATCTATCTGGTTTCTTTTATCTATTTGGCAAGTGGATGCCAAGACGGCATTCCTTAATGGAAATCTTGAAGAAAGCATCCATAAAGCAACCGAAGGGTTCATTGCAAAGGGCTAAGAGCATCTTGTGTGCAAGCTCAATCAATCTATGGACTGAGACAAAGCTTCAAAGGTCTTGGAACATCCGGTTTATCAAAGTTATCCAGACCTATGGATTTATTTAGTAACTGGATAAGTCTTGTGTATACAAAAGGTGTGATGGAAACGTGGTGGTATTTCTTGTACTATACATAGATTACATTTTTGATAGTTGGAAACAATATCAAGGTGTTATCGGAAGTAAGGGTATAGTTGTCCAAGCAATTCGTTATAAAGGACTTAGGAAAATAAGCACATATTCTTGGGAACAAGGTTCGCAAGAAAAGAATGTTGTGTTTATCTCAAGCTTTATATAACAAGCTCGTTTTAGCATGCAAAACTCCAAGAAAGGTTTTCTACCTTTTAAGCATGGAGTGTCTTTATCTAAAGAGATGTCTCTGATGACATCAAAGGAGATTGAGGACATTCTTTGTGCTTGAAAGTTAGACAACCTAATGTATGCTATACATAGATTAGAAATCTATTTTGCCAAGGGCATAGTTACATGGATATCAAAGAAACCCTAGACAAGGACATTGGATCTGCAAAGAAGATATATTAAAGTACCTTAGGGTACTAGAGATTATATGCTAGCAAGGCGATTAATTTGGTCCACTGTGGGTTGCAATTTTGACTTCATCGAGATAGGGACAATAATAAGTCAACCTCGGGGTTTTGTGTTTACTTTAGGAGGAAAAGTCATAACTATGGAAGAGTGATAAGCATAGGTGTTTTTCGACTCCACCATAGTAAGTCGCACCTCGGGGTAGCCATAAAAGCTAAATGACTCAATAACCTCAAGATGGACTTAGATATGATTTGGTTTGTCCAAGATTATTACAATTCATTGTAATAATAGTGGTGCAATAGCAAACTCAAGAAACCATAAGTCTATAAGGCAAGTAAACGCAATAGAGCGCAAGTACCACGAGGAATCGTATAAACGAGGAGATGTTGTCATCGCCAAGATTGCATGGGAGATCCTTTCACTAAGGCCCTTCACGCAAAGCTTTTGATGGGGGAATCAGATGTATGGTAGAAGATATGGTAGCTTAGTCATTAGTATAAGTGGGAGATTGTTGGAGTGTATACTGGAAGCCTAAGCTTTTATAAATATTTATTTTGAATAAAGAATCACATTGGGTCAAATTATCTACATTTGTTTGTAGTTGTTCAATTAATTTATATTGTAGATAACATAGTATGTGGTGTCACATGAGATGATGTTATCATCTTTATAAATTATAAACGATTCCAACCAAATGGAAAGAAACAAACCATTAGAGGTCAGTGTAATTAGTATTAGTTTATCTTGACTATATAATTACACTAGTACACTTAGAGTGAGTAGGACCATGAGGTCGTTTCTATACGACTTTATAAAGACAAAGACCTCAGTTATGAAGTGTGTGTGCTCTAATCCTAATATAATAACAAGCACATATTTGATATTTATTTCTTTAATTTATCAATGAGTGAGATTTAGATGAATCAATAAGTCCGATAAGTTGGGAAATGTTATCACTTATAGTGTGTGTTGTTGATTATAGAAGGAAATTGTGTCCTAGAGATACTAGGTTGATAATGTCGCCAAGGAGCTCATGATTGTCATGTTAAACCCACGTGGACTTAGTCCGCATGATGATAGGTTGAGTGGTACTACTCTTGGACTAAGATATTAATTAAATGAGTTGTCGAGAACTCACTTAATTAGTGGACATTCGATATCTTAAACACAGGGAGACACACTCATAATAAGAAGGAGCCCAAAATGTAATTTGGGATGTGGTAGTTCAATAATAGTTCTAGTGGAATGAATTATTATTGATAAAATTGTTGTGTGCGAGGGCGAACACGAGATGCATAATTTTATCGGGAGAAAACCAATTCCTCTCGGTCCCTATCGTAGCTCTTATTTATAGAGTACTACCCACCTATACCCACCTTCTATACCCACCTTAAAGGGGCCCAAGCGCTTGTGACGAGCCACTAAGGGGTTTATGGGTGCCATGAGCTTGAACCCAAGCTAGAGGGGGTCCATAATAAAATAAAAAAGAATTTTAATTTTAATTTTTTCTTATGTGGAAGATATAATTTATTGGAGAGAATTAAAATTAAAATATCTCTTCTACAAAAGATTAAGAAAAGAGATTATATCTCTTTCCTTATTTATAGATTGGAAAGATATTTTATTTTATTTTTCTTCTTTACAAATTATTCACATGTTGGAAAATTAAAATTATAGAAATTTCTTTTTATCAACCATGAAGGGATTTTGAAGAGAAATTTTATTTTTTAAAAATTTCCAAAGACAAATTAGGCAATTTTAATTGATGTGGCCGGCCATTAGTTTTGTTTAATTGGGAAATTTTATTTTATTTTTCTCAATTAATTCATGTCAACGAAAATTAAGGAAATTTTATTGTAATTAAATTTCCTAATTTACTAAGGCTAAGGAATATAAAAGAGGGGGTTGGGGTGCCTTCAAGAGGTACAACCTCTATTATTTTTCTTCCTCTCTTATTCCTTGGTGGCTGCCATCCTCTTTTCTTCTTCTTTGTGGTGGTCAAACCTCTCTCTTGGCTTGGAGCTCTTGTGGTGGCGGATACTACTTGGAGAAGAAGAAGAAGGAGAAGCTTGCATCTCTTGGAGCTTGGTTGGTGGTTTTCTTCATCCTTGGTAACGCTCTTTTTTTTGCCGAACCTAGCTAGGAGGAGAAGAAGGTGCTTTGGTGGTTTCATCTCGGAAGATCGCTGCCCACACAACGTCCGAGGTTAGAAGAGGATACTGTAGAAGATCAAGAGGTGTTTCTAAAAGGTATAACTAGTAATTTTCCTTTCCACATCATACTAGTTATTTTGGAAATAATACCAAATACAAGAGGCTTACGATTCTAATGTTTCAATTTATTTTGATGTAGTGTTCTTATGTTTATTTCTTTTCCTTGTGATTTGATTGTTCCTTTGGTTAACCTAAAGTTATTTTAGAAATTAAATATTAGCTCACAAAAGGTTTTGTCTAGTCGGTGGTGGTTGCTCCATATCCAAGAAGGCCATGTGCCTCCACGAAGGACTGGAACCAATTATGGAAATTAATATTTAATGAAATTAATAACTTAGGTGATTTGGATCAAACGTGTTAAGTTCCGCAGGAGATCCAAGTCTAAACCTAAAAGAACAAATAGATTAAGTTTTGGATCAAACGTGTTAAGTTCCGCAAGCGATCCAAAATTTAATTTAAAAGAAGAACACATGGTAGCTAGGAAAAGGTTCGACCTTTGTACAAAATTTTGCATGCAGTGGAACCTCTAGGTTTTCGGTAAACCAACCAAGGATGGAGGTGTAAGAGCTTCTTCTAAAATCTTCTTTCTCAGTTCTCTTCGCACACAAACGTGCCTCCCACGATAAAGAATCTCATCTGTCTACTAAACTCCATTTGTCTTCTTCGTATCCCTTGCTTGATCTTCCGATGTCCGGATCTTCTGCTTTCTGATATCCTCAAGCAGGTTGACTCTAAGGTCAATCGCAGAGTTGTCCATAAATAATCATATCAAAGTCTAACAACTCCTTCGCGATGGTAGTAGGGCTAATGACAAAGACATCAGGATGATCTGGATTTTCCGCTTAGTGCATCCGCTTAATTAGCTTTGCGTGGTAGAGGATTTCAGTCATAATTTGACCAACTCTAGCCACCTACAGCCCTCATGTTTAAGTCTTCCGAGTGAAGAAGTACAAAACTCCGATGGTCTCGAAGATCTCGCTCAACTCCATACAAATGATGTCGCCAAAGCTCAAGATCATGAGTGGGGTAATTCTTCTCATAGTCTTTGAGTTGTCTGGAAGCACAAGCTATAACTTTTCCTTCTTGTATGAGTACAGCTCCTAGGCCCATCTTGGAAGCATCACTGTAGATGTGAAAACTCTTGTCACTCTCTGGAACAGTCAGAATAGGAGCACTGGTCAATCTCTCCTTCAATGCTTGGAAACTTTTCTCACATTTGTCTGACCATTCAAACTTCTTATTCTTCCTAGTTAAGGCCGTTAGTGGAGAAGCTATCCTGGAAAAGTCCTCCACGAATTTCTTGTAGTACCCAACTAAACCAAGGAAGCTTCTAATCTCCCTGGCGTTCTTGGGTCTACTCTAGTTGTTGACCGTTTCTATTTTGGCTGGATCTACTTGAATACCTTCTTTAGAAATTATATGACCTAGAAACGCCACCTGATCTAACCGGAACTCGCACTTTGAGAATTTAGCATACAGCTGCTTTTGCTGAAGGGTCTGCAATACTATCCTCAAGTGCGTGTCATGTTCCTCTGGGGTTCTTGAATAGACTAGAATGTTGTCAATGAACACAATGACAAATTTGTCAAGGTATACTCTGAACACTCTATTCATTAAGTCAATGAAGACCGCTGGTGCATTAGTGACACCAAAAGGCATGACTATAAACTCGTAGTGTCCAGATCTGGTCCTGGAAACTGTTCTAGGTGTATCACATTCTTTCACTTCCAACTGATGATACCCAGAGCGTAGGTTTATTTTTGAGAACACCATTGCCCTTTTTTTTTAGCTGATCATATAGATCATCTTTTCTGAAATGAGGGTACTTGTCCTTAACTGCTACTTTGCTCAGCGCTCTAAAATCTATGCACATTAGCATGGATCCGCCTTTCTTCTTGACAAACAACACCGGAGCTCCCCAAGGTGAGTGACTAGGGTGGATGAAGACTTTGTCAAGTAGCTCCTGAAGTTGCTCTTGTAACTCTTTTAGCTCTGCTAGAGAAATTTGGTACAGAGTTTTTTAAAATTGGGCTGGCGTCAGGAACCAATTCAACTTCAAACTCCGCTTCTCTGTTGGGAGGTAGTCCAGGTAGCCCTCGAAATACCGGATATTCCATGCATCACCAACGTCTTCCTGGGTCTTTCTTGTTATCTTTGTCCTTCCGAGTACGATTACTTGACTGGGGTCCCTGTTTCTCCACTGTCTTATCTTCCATCTTGACTGACTTGTGTTGCGTTTGTTGTGCCTTGATGTTGTTAAGATAGTGCTCACTAATACCCTGCTGACCAGCTCTTCACCAATCTGTGGTCAGTGAGTTTCATTACTCACATTAAGTGTTATTTCTGGTCTCAGCCTTCGAAGCATCAGTCTGACTCATTCTTTCTCTGTACTTACTAACTCTAGGCAAAGACGAGCTAGCCTGTTGAATCTTTTGACCGCTTCTTCTACTGGTAGGTCACCTTGTCTGAATTATATAAGCTCTTCATAATGTTTATTGGTGATCCGTTGGCGGAAGAACTCTTTATAAAAATCTATCTCGAAATCAACCCAACTCATCTGGTTGACTGCTCTCTTACTCTTAACTCGCTCCCACCACATACAAGCATCTCCAGATAGGCAGAAAGAGGCACACTTAACCTTCTCGACTTCTGGCCAGTCAAGAAGCTCCATTGTGCTCTCTAGTGTCTTGAACCAAGCCTGGGCATTCTAGGGCTCAATCGTGCCTGAGAAGTTTTCTGGCTTTAGCTTTAGCCACTGTATTAGGTATGCTTCTTGTCTTCTAGATGCTGTGGCGACTTCCAGGGCAGCTGAGGGGACTTCAGTCACCACTGGGGTCTCCACATTGATGGTTGGGGGAGTGGGAGGAGATGGCTTTTAATTGGTCATCAAGTTGGCAATCACTTATTGCTGCTCTACTACTTGTCTCTGGAGTTGGGCAACAACTTCAGAGAGATTGGGCTCAGTTGATCTAAACTCTTCGTTCTCTTGATCTTGGTTCTCAGTACGAACGGTACGGGGATGTCCTCTTCTTGACATCTAGTTATACAGAGAAAAATACTTGGTATCTTCTCTACCCTTTCTAAACATACATATATATGGATCAAGAAACGAGTAACAATAACTTATATCTTACTTAAGTATTCATAAACAATTACTTTGTACTGCAGTTAATAATAAGGAAAGCAATTAAAGAAAGAACTTAAATACTTTCTTACTTGAAGACGGCAAGGATGATGCTGATGTGTGTGTGATGCTGGAGAATGAGACTTGGCTCTGATACCAACTGTAGCGACCCCCCATCCTAGTACTACTCTCTAAGGTTGACCGTTACCTAACTACTACTCTACTCACCAGTGTCACTTATGCTATTATTAGCGACACTTAGATTTATCACGGCCCTAGAGGAATTCCTACCGAAAAATTTCGGCAGAGTCTCCCCTGTACCGGTGACTATATACATAGCCACAGGCGGCTGGAACATATTTTTCCACACCCATGCAGTAATAATAACACAGTAAGTAAACGAAAACTATTCTAGCCATAGTAAACAAATATCTAACTCCAACAATAGGACATATCAAGCTACAAGTACGGAATAAACTCAATTACAATCCCAACTTCATAATAGTATTTAAACTAAAAGAACTCTAAATAGGAAAGTCTTGATAATTCCTTAACAAACTCTTGATCTCCCCATAGTCCAGCCATCACACACCTTCATCACCACCACCTTGTCGCCTTCCTTTCATACTTTAGCTTTTCCTTTATCTGCAGTAGGAGGAAAAAGAAATCTATAAAAAAACGCTTAGTAAGTACTAAACTATCTCACAAAAACTCGAAGTGCATAAAAATGCAAACAATACTGAAACTGAAATGCTAAAAGAAAAGCTACGTGTACTCATCTAATAGCAAAGTATTCAAATAAACTGCATACTCATGATATACCATAATAAAGTTGAATACTGGAAATAAAACTAAACATGCTCACTAAACTGATAAGAAAAGTGATGAAACTCATGCTGTATGCATAGAATTAAAGGAACTAAACTTCTGTTGATTCTAAACATATGTGGTACTTGTTTCATTTACTTATTGCTTTATACTTGAAATTAATCTTTTAATTTCTTTTACTTTTACTTTTCTTTCTTCTTCTTTTTCTTTTTCTTTCTTCTTCTTTTTCTTTTTCTTTCTTCTTCTTTTTCTTTGGGCCAAGGCTTAGTACCATCTTATGCGCGCTCTCTAATAGAGACTGAGGTAGCGAGCCTCCAGTCCTATGAGGGTAAAGACCTCGTTCTTACCAGGGCCGAGACCTCGGAATTGGTCACCTGGATTTGTTTAACGACAACTTCGGAAGTCGGATACTAGCCTCTTACTTTAAATTACTTGTTATCTTTTCTAATTAGACCTTGATCTTTTCTCTATTCATAACTTCTCATAATCCTCTAAAAAGGTTTAATAGGGCACATAATCATTCCACTAAATACCTGGCTGCTCATGCTTATTAAAATAGCAAACGAAAACTAAAGAAACTGCTCATGTGTATCTAGTAGTAAGGAAAACTGATCATGCTCACTCATGGCAATTAAAAGCTGCACGTGCTCAATAATAGCAAATGAACACTAGAAAACCTGCATATATAACTAATAAAAAAATTTGCATATATGAATCTGCACATATGGCTAATAAAAAAATCTGCACATATGGATACTAAAAATCTGCATATATGAATCTGCACATATGGCTAATAAAAATCTGCACATATGAATACTAAAAATCTGCACATGTGAAACATTAAAAATCTATAAATAAAACAGAATTAAGAACTAATACTGCTCATGCTATTCTATACTGCATACTTTAAATAAAGGCTATTCTTGCCTTTTTGAGTTGCAAGGAAGATACTAATCCCAGTCTTATACATGGCAGCGAGATGAAACACTAATACTATAAAGTGAACAGCCAAAATTCTCAAAAATCAGCAAGCATAAATAGAACCTGTTTACACACTTTGATTTGCAATCTAGATCATGCAAACCTTCTAGAAAAGAACTAAACTCAACAATAACTAGCATACCTAGCAAATGTTATAGATTAGCTACGCCACTAATTTGTATCTCACAGCAGGAAACAGCATAACAGGTAATCTAAACATTTCTTACTGCGCTTACTTGCTAAGAATTAAAATGAACTCCTTCTATACATTTAAACTCAAACCATAAATTAGCATGCTTAATATGTATGCTACGGAAGGTAAGGAATGAAAGGGAAAACCCTAGCTTATAATCCTGTTCAACTGCAACCCAAGCAAGAAACTTTTGGCACAACAACTTAGCATGGTAAATTCTATACAACAACCTCTAAAGGAAAACTAATGTAGAAATTTCAACACAGCAACCCTAGCTTATTCAAAAGGGAAGCCCTAGCATAAAAATCCAAAAACCTAATGCCCTAACATGGAAAATTCGGTACAGCACACCTTAACACAGCAATTTAGCACAGCAAACGCAAACCCTAGCATATACTTCTACTTGGCACAGCAAGATCCGGAAGCAAGGAAACAAAATCCAAAAGTTCGGAGCAACTCCTACCATATGTGAGTAGTACTTACAGTGATTTCTTGGACTTACAGCCGAAGGAAAGGGCTGCTAGGGTTCGGCGAGACTCAAAATCACAGCACCTTCTTCGCGTCTACGTGCTCTCCACGTCGAGGAGGTCACGAGGATAAGAAGGATTCTCTGAAAAACCCCCTCGCCGGCCGCCGGAGGAAGAGCCCTAACTCGGCTTCGTCTTCGCCCAAGCACAGCGCCGTCGCACGCATCGGGAGAAAGGTAGGAAAGGTTTTGGTCTCGGGGAAAAGAAATTAGGTCTTTTTAAAACTAGGGTTTTATTTATCAATTATAACATATATATTTCTCACTTCATACTTATTAACAAAACACTCGCAGCTCGGTTGGTTGGCTGCGCTCGGTTAAGTCGGGTTTGGTCGGAGGTCTTGGGTTCGAGTCTCAACTTCCACATTTTTGGTCAAAACTTCTTTCTTTTTGTAAACATACTAAACGACCTCCAAAAATTACATAAAAATACTCTAAAAATTCCTAAAAATCTCTAGAATATTTTAAAAGTATTTCTAAATGTTTTTTGAAGATATTTAGAACTCGAAATAGGGAAAATTGGGTCGTTACAATTCGTACTGATGAAAAGTATGCGATAGTAACAGTTTACTATCTATTTAAATTTAAGTACAACGCAAACTAAATTAAAGTATATTGAAAAAGAGTATAGATGAAGATTGTCGGCGCCTTGTTGGAGCAGTAGCTTACTTGAAGATGTGTTGTAGAGCAGTAGAACAGACAGAGCCTTTGGACAGAGGTGAATAGAAAACTTCATTACTACCTTAGACCTCTAGCTCTCCTTTTATAAGCATAGATCGGTCGACTGATAAACCTATCGATTGACTGATCCATTCGGTCGATCGAACCTCCTATCAGTTAACTGAACCCTGTGCTTTCCTTCTTTACTGAGTTCTGTTCCTTACGCATTTATAAGCTTTAATGGTTTGATCGACCAATCACCTTATTCAGTCAACTGAATAGTGAACTTTCCCTGTTCGCTGAGATTCGCACTTAATTCATCATTAATGAGGTGATCGTTCAGTCGACCGATCCCCAGATTCAGTCGATCGATCAGCCTGGCTTCCTTCTTTGCTTTGGCTTATTCTGATCTATTCCCAGTGCCATATCATCAAGGTTTGGTTGGCCGATCTGCTAGTCCAGTCAACCGATCAAGCTTTGATCAGACTCTACTTTGTTCTGCTCTAGTCTGATCTCTGGTCTTAGTCTATCTTGTTCGATTGACTAATTGGCCGATTCCTACAAAATAGAGTTAAACAGTATATATCCCTGCAAAACAAAAGGTTAACACAGTTATATGATGCATGAGTAGTATTTGACAGTAACGATGTCTTTATCTCAATTTAGAAACCTTCCCGGTTTCTTCAGTTGGATCAGCGACTTAAGGTTTGTTCCTTTCCGGAACATAACCTCACTGTCGCTCCTCTCTAATTGCTTACCTCAACCTACCTACCAAACATTGGTTCTCCAGACCTGTTTGGACTTTGCTTGCTCAATGTTTAATCCCTGATCCACTAAGACTTTTCCTGTAATACTACATTAGTCAATAGCAATAATAGTAATATAGAACACTATGGTAAAACGAAACTTAGATTTACCGAGATCCGCTAGTCTGGCTTCCCGAAACTATCCGATCAACTTTGCTTAGAGTTCACTCCTCCAAGACTTCCCGTTACCTAAGGTTACCTCCTCCTATCATTTTCTCCACCTGGCTTCACTCACCAGAACCTAGAGTTACCTCCTTCTAGGGTTTTCTCCACCTGGCTTCACTTACCAAAACTCAAGATTGTATCCGCCCACCAGGGATTCGATATCGAGTCCTCCAGACCTATCGAATCCTTCTACTGGCTTCCACAATCTATTGAGATTTCCCTTGCCTAGCCGCAACTAGGACTTCCCTTGCTTAATCGTAATTAGGAATAGTCACTCGGTTGACTTCTCACCCTTACCTAGATGCGACTAGGACTTTCTTTTGATCAAGCTCTATTAAACATATTCATTAAAACCTTGGAGGTCAATTTCACCAACACTTTATATTATTTTCCTAGACTAACTTTATTTTATAGGAAGACGAAGCTAGGAAACAGTTGGTATGGGCGCCCGGACAGGTTTCATCACAGAGGAAGCCCCGAGCAGGTGCCTGTCCAGGCACCCAGGCGGTCCGGGCACCCGGAGGTGCTCTAGGCACCCCGACGACCAAAACTTCATCTTCTTGCTGGGCTAGAGCGCGATGAGTGGTCGATCCACGTCAGCAGTCCAATCGCCCGGAGAGGGTCTGGGTGCCCAGACATGGATAAACTTCAGGAATGAAGTTTTGATGAGAGCTTGCCACATTAGTACAGTCTATGTGTTCGGGAGGGGATCCAAGCATCCGAAAGGGGCTATAAAAGGAGGATTCACTCAGCAGCTTCAAGACATCATTACAAAGAAGTTTCTCTCCTTCACGCTGATATGCTTCTACAATGCCCAAATGCTGCTCTGACGATCGAAAGCTCGATTCTTCAAATTTATAGATCATCGTTACATTTAAATTATTTTAGTTTTCTCAAAAGTTGTAAATATCTACTTGTACTATTTCAAACTGATAGTGATTGTCCATCAAAAGCAATCAATGAGTGTGAGCCTTGGAGTAGGAGTCGTCACAAGCTCAAAACCAAGTAAATCTTGACATTGTTAGCATTGTGTTTTCTTTTCTTTATTCTGCTGCCACTTATCTCTCAAAAATTTTTAAACGAACATGAAAGCCACGAGCGTTATTCCCCCCTCTAGCCCAATGATCCTACAATTCTGACTAATGATGAAAACAAAAGAAAATGTAAAACTCAAAAAAAGGCATAAGAATATTTTTTACTCAAGAACAATATATATTTTCTTTGAAAAAGAAATGAAATGTTCTTATGTTGGTTTCACTAATTTAGAGTGACCCTGCTCTAGTACTCAGGCCCTTTAAACCTTTCCAATGGGAAATTCACTAAATTCGAATATCGAATACAAAATATGAGGATAAGAATAACATCCTACACTTTCCTATACAAATATAATAATAAGCATGCACAATAATAGATTTGTTACTAACACGAAGATATCGAAATGGATGTGTTGGTGTGTTGGTGTCGGTCTACTGACAGCGTCGGATGTAGTCATCTAGTAGTAAGGCAGTAGACAATGTAGCAGTATGAAGTTGAAGTAGTAAGAAGATCGAGTAATTGTATAGTAAATCTGTAGTTAAGCCTATGCTCGAAACCCTCTTTAAATAGTGTTAGAGGCGCCTCCAAGGGTCCAAGGCACCTCTAATAGTGCTTATCCAATTTGCAAACTCATGTCTTTATCTATGTGAGGCCGCCTCTATCAGCTCCGAGGCTCCTCCAATGGATTTCAAGGTACCTCCCTGCGATGAAACTCTATCCTCAAACCTTATCTGTGCGAGGGCGCCTCCACCCTATCCAAGGAACCTCCATTCAACTCCAAGGCACCTCCCCATAACTCTGAGACACCTCGAGCACTGTTCATTCGAGGCTAACTTTTGCATTTTAACTCCTACAAAATATGTTAGTCCAGATAACAAAGATACCCTATAAAATAGAGTTACCACATGAATAAAATAAATAAATTTATGACTTAGATTTGGTCTTACCATGATCAAAATCTAGTAATGGTTTCAACTTAGACTTCTAAAATAAATTTAAGTTGAGTCAGCGCCTATAGCCTCACTGGGCTCGCCCTCACTGGATCACTCTCGTCCAGTACTTACCTCACTTATCATTTGCCAACTTACTCAATATTTAACCCACCAGGACTTCAGATGCCTTATCTGAATTTCAGCTAGTTATCAGGTTTCGCGGACCCAATTGGACTTTCTGCTAGATATCAACCTATCTAGTCTTCCTATGTTAGATATCAAGTCCTCCATACCTAACTGAATTTCAACTTAGTGTTAGGTTTCATCAAGTCTTTTAGTCCTGCACACTTAGTAAACGGGTTAGAAAATAAGTCTAACTTTAACTTTTGTCATACGTCAAAATCTAAATTTGATCAATACAAACATCATATTATAGCTGTTATGAATCATAGCTGCTACAACATAGATAGATTATTTCTTATCAATACAATATTATGTTATAACAGCTATGAGCTATAGGATCATAGTAGCCATGGGGTTCGAATCTCGACAAAGCTGAGGTAAATGTCTTCTTTATGTGCCAGTCACTATTTCAAAGACTAATAGCCGCCTATGATTTACCTCCTCAGTGTTAGCCCTAGGACGGATTAGCGGTGGCGCTGGGGGCAAGCGTATTCACCTTTTGCCACCATAGTAGTCACGAGATAATTACATAGTAGCTATGATCTTGTAGTTACTATAATAGTATAAAATAAGGATAATTTCGGAAAGTAAAGTGTATAGAGGCAGGATGAGATGCCTTTTATAATAAATTGAAAAGGAATATCTCATTCTAATAAAAGTGGGTGCTCTTTTGAATTTTTTCCAACATCTTTCAACCAAGCTCCAATCCATATCGCTACTTGACTAACCCAGCTAATTTGTCCGACTAATTTATCTGATCTACCTAGCTTGCTAGATCCATCTAATCCAATCAACCTAACTAGCTCCATCGACTAACCTAGTCAATTTAACTCAAATAGAGTTTGTCACACCCCAGATAGTCCTTGCCAGAAGAAATTTTGGCAATATCTCCCTTGTACGGGTGACAATATGAAACTTCCTACAATGCCCTCAGAGCCACATATACCTCGACCAACATGGCCGGAACAATATAATAAAGAAAATAAGCAAGCACCCACGCAGTTTAATAATAATGACCAAACTACAGCAACGATAAGAAAAATCATTTCAAATATCCTACTAAACTACACCCATAAAACACAAACCTGATATCCTACTCAACTACACCCATAAAACACAAATCACCAGCATACATCCAAACGAAAACGCATCGATAATAAGGGATCGTACAAAAATTTCCAAATGCCAAAAGATACAAGTCTGAAATCATAGACAATAACATAATAAGAAAAACCAAAATGTGCGAACTCGTCGCAACGCGAAGTGGTGGGGGACTAGCGACTGGAACCTCCTGAATAGCCTCAACCTGAAAATAGTAATAACGGGGTGTGAGTCGAACACTCAGCGGATACCTAGTTGACATGTATAGTCAATAATAACCAGGTGTAATAAATATGCGTACAGTCTCCTGAATAAATATCATATGGAAAATTGTAAGGTAAAGGAGTATATGTACTAACCTGGACCTCCTATCAAGATAATAAGGTCATCAGACCAGAAATACATGTCCCTGTATGCATGTCAATCATATGCATCCATTCAATATGCAGCAAATAAAGTGCAGCAAACACAAGCAATAAATGTATCATGCATATGATGCCAATGACATGTCCTGATCACCTCTGACGCTAGTTAGCCATCTCACACACGATGATGAGACCGAGTGGGTAGGGCTGTGACAACTGTGCACTCTATCATCACTACTCCCGATGAGTGACCGAGTGGACGGATGCTGTCAGAGTACACATATCCTCCTACCCCAAATCATAAGTGGGGGCGCATAGCTCTCATCTCCGAGACAATCGAGGAGGGATCCTGCCATCATCACGTCACCACACTACCCATGAACCCGACCGAGCGGCAACCCCTCAACACACCTGAAATAAAACCACTAACCCATGAGTGGTTGTGTGAGAATCCATGTAAACGATGTGCCCAACAATAATGGAGTAAATCGCTAAGCATGAAATCATGCGTAATGATGCGCAAGGTTAGACCGAAAACCCGCTTTAACTGCGAAACCCGAGTCACCCAAGCCATGGATCTCGTAAAGATTCGTAAACAAAACTTTTCAAAAACCTTTCTTGTACGAGTTTGTAAAACTTTAGATCTATACTAAAGTTAAGATCATTACCCTGATGCGCCATACGCCATCCCGTCTCCAAATGTTGGGATCTCAAGACCGCTAAGCGTGGTCCTCTAGAAGTATCCACACGGGCACACTAGATGGAGGTGACCAAAAACCAAGGTGTGCTAGCACCTATGTGGTAAGGAGGAGAGGGAGAGTGCAAGAAGAACTCTAGGAGGAAGAAGAAGGAATGAATGATAGAATAATTTCAAAATGAAAATTATTCTACACATTCAAGTGGCCGACCACCTTCACATGTGTAACTCCCATTTCCACATTAAGTGCAATTAATGTGGAGCCATTAAAGAGTTGTAACCCCCCATGAGGTGGCACTCTAGGATGATGTGGATCAACACTATTGGTCCACATCTTGCCACCTCACTAAATGGCATGGCAACAAGTGTAACTCCTCATTTAATGTGGGTCGGCCACATTAAATGCTATGGAGGCTTGTAACCTCCATGAGGTGGCACACATTGATGATGTGGAGCAATCCTAATGGTCCACATCTTGCCAACTCACTAGTGATGTGGCAAAAAGTCAAGTCAAACATGACTTTTTCTCTTCCTCTCAAATCAAGTCAAACTTGATCAAATCTCTCTCATGGTTGATCTAATCCAACCATATGATTCAAGCCAACTTAATATAATGAATCTAATTCATTAAATTAAGTTGATTTAATGAGTCATAATCTAAATTAGACTCATTGAATACATGAATCAACTTGAGTCCAACTCAATTAGCCCAATTTGGATTACTCTTAATCCAATATGATTCATCAAATGAATCTAATCCTCTTAGTTCATCATATGAACCAAATCTCCATCTAATTGTCCTAGTGTGTGACCCTATAGGTTCTTGTAACGTTGGCAATACCCATTTAGGAGCATAAGTAATGAGCGGTATCTAGCAACACATCATTACCCAAGTTACAAGAATGTCGAGATCCGACATCACCTTGTGACTACCAATTGTGACTCACAAAATATGTGACATTGTCCTTCTATCCTAGACATCTAGATTGATCAATATGAGGCATAGACCGTGTCATCCTCTAATCAATCTAAATCTTGAACTCAAGTAGACTCACTTCGATCAAATGAGCTCAACATCTAATGTTGACTCATTTGGGCATGGACATGCACTTGGTCTAACTCTATCAAGAATATTAATGTCGCTCCCGTCATAGGAGGATAGATCCCATCTACATAACTCACATCCCTCTGCATAATTTGTTACATACCCGTAATCGCTTTATAGTCCACCCAGTTACAAAACCAAAGTACATAACCCCTTATGTAGGGATCCATGGTGACTTCAGGTCTAAGGACTAATAGTCATACTAATAGTCACATGAGAAAGTATATGACACTCATATAACGATCCATGATACTTTCTCATGGCGGGTCATTCAGTATACATTCTCCAATGTATACCCATGTGTCAACTTGATATCTCTATATATATCCATGACTTGTGAGATCAAGTCATCGAACCGACCTACATGTAGTCTTATTGCATTAACATTGTCCCCGAATGTTAATACTGACTAGGAATGATTTAGAGTAGTGTTCCTATATCATCTCACTATCGATTCAACTAATCGATTGATATAGGTATGAACCTTCTACTCAAGGATGCTATTATACTTAGCCTATTTGGCACTAATACAAATAAGTATAATAACCAAACAAATGCCTTTATTAATATACAAGAATATGATATACATGAGTCCATACAATCATCAAATGATTGTCTCTAGGGGTCTAACTAACAATCTCCCACTAGCACTAGTGCCAATCAAGATAGGCTCTAAGGCCTAATGACCTAGTGTGACCATCATGCCTTCCGTACAAAGCCTCGTCAAGGGATGCCGATGTTAGCTTATAGATACTCACAAATCTTCACATCTCCTATCGATAATCTCTCGAATAAGATGGAACGTTGTAGAATTGCTTGAACTCGCCAATTATGCCACTACCATTCAAGTAGAATATGAACCGATCATGCGATCTATAGTCATCCTGGTGTTGCGAAGCTAGCATCACTATAACCCTTTACTAGCTTATCATTGCCTCCATATATCAAGAAATATTCTTTAGTCCTTAAGTACTTAAGAATATTCTGGACCGCTATCCAAAGGACTTTCACCGATCGACTGCTCAAAGCATACGAGACATCGTCGAGACATAGCATATGGGCATGATCGATCCTATATCCGAGGCATAAGGGATCTGATCCATGCGGTCTCTCTCCTCTAGGGACCTTGAGTCTTCAAAAGACTCACGCCATGTGACATCGCGAAATCCCTTCTTGGAGTTCTGCATACTTAAAACGAGCAATTAGGCCAAGCAATCTCTTAGATCTATCTCTATAGATCTGTATCCCAAGAATGTGGGATGCCTCACCTAAGTCCTTCATTGATAAGCAACTCCCTAGTCGGTCTTGACAGACTAAAGGATGTCCTTCCCAATGAGTAGTTTGTCATCCACATACAATATGGAAGACAACTATGTTTTACAACCTTCTTGTACACAAGGCTCATCTTTGTTCTTGATAAAACCAAACTGCTTTGATCGCATCATCGATCGAAGATTCAGCCCATGGCCCTCTAGCCATTTCGGATCCAATCTCATCACTTCGATCAGGGGTGTGAGGATCCTCTATGAGCACAATGTCATCATGGTCGACAAGAGATGAGTATCTCTCCGACGACACCCATCCCTAACTCACTTAAGTAGTATACTTGAACGCGCGGTTGTTGTTCCTCAACTCTTTGTGGAACAACATCATCCACAACACTTTGTGGTTCCAGCCAATTTCCATCGAGCATCGAGCTATTGTTCGCATCTTGAACTTCTTCAAGATCGAATGGCCCCCACTAGTCTTTCTAGAAACAAAGTCCCTTCCTAGAAAGACCCCAGTCTTGCCACAACTACTGTAGAAGTAATATCCTTAGTTTCCTTGGGATATCCGATAAAGTAGCACTTCGATTTGGGTCCATTGCGAGACTTGACGTCGAAGCCTCACAACCCCAAATCCTCATGAAGACACCGAGGCATCTCTCCCACCATATCCTATATGGTGTCTTTATCACGACTGGATGGAACTCGGTGAGTATAAAAGCTACCGTGTGTCAAACCGCAATAGTATGTCGGAAGATCAGAGTGACTCATCATAGATCGTTATATCTAATAAGGTACGATTCCTCCTTTCGATACACCATTCCACTGTGGTGAGGAGGAGTGAGTTGAGATAAAATCCCACACTCGCCTAAGTAGTCACGAAACTCATGGCTTAAGTATTCACCACCGATCCGAAGTATTTTAATACTCTTGCCATCGGTTCTCAGATCATTCTTGAATTCTTTGAACTTTTCAAAGGATTCCGACTTATGTCATCAAGTACACATAACACACATCAAAAATCATCAAAATGTGATGCAGTCCTATAACCCTTAGAAGTTGAAAGGGCCATACATCACTATGTATAAGTCCTAACAGTCAGCCCTCTCACTGTGCCCACTAAAGGAGTCTTGGTCATCTTGCCTCGTAGGCATGACTCGCATATCTCAAATGATTCTAAATCAAATGAGTCCAGCAACCATCCTTATGGAGTGGATAAGCGCTTGTCATTTATATGACCTAAGCGACAATGCCGAGATAGGTTTGGTTCAAGTCACGACTTGATCCTCTTGGTATTTATGTTATAGATAGGGCTCTCAAGGTCTAGAATGTAGAGTCCGTTTATCGAGGTGCACTACAATAGAACATATCTTTTAAATAAATGAACAACATTTGTTTTATTATAAAGAGTATCCTTTCTTGTCTAAACAAGAAACCGAAACTATGTTCATAGTTAATGCAGCACATAACAACAATCGACTAACTCTAGTACAAGCTCAGAGGGTAGATGAAAGTAAACCTCACAAAGGCTAGAAAAGAACCCGTGCTCCATTGCCTACTGTGGGTCCACCTCGCTTTGTCAATGTCCCATATTTCTCAGCCTTACACATCAATACAAATGTGAGAAGTATATATCTAATACCCAAGATGTAGAAATAGATAGATTGACTTCTATAACATATATACTGTGGAAGTCTCACTTCGCTTCTTCTTAAGATCCTCCAAGTATACCTTGCAATTCCTCTTTCGGTTGGCGTGCAGTGGAGCGAGCATCCGACCTCCTTTGAGGCTTCTTGCCTTTGCCCTTGGTTTGGGACTTTCCCTACCTTGGGCTTCCCATTGCCCTTTGTGCTTGGGACCATCGTAATGGGCTTAACCTTCTTAAGGTTAATCTCAAAGAATAACATACTAAGTAGGGTAGCGCTTGTCAATCTGCTCATGTTATAATTGAGAACGAATTGACTATAGCTATCCGAAGGAAGACAAGATCAAGTCCGCCTTTGGACAAGTGGAAACCCCGTCTTTGTAGGTTCTCTATGTATCCAATCATCTTTAGTACATAAGGACCTACAGGAGCCCCGTCTGACATCTTGCACTGAAATAGTGCCTTAGAGATCTCAAATATCTCAAGGCTGGACGATAGAATTGTAGCTAAGATGCTCGACCATATAATTTATGTCCGAATGTAATGAGGGATCGACCGCACCTATTGGGAGATATACGAAGATAGTTCAGATTGGGAGATATACGGAGATAGTTCAGATTGGGAGATATACGGAGATAGTGAGACCCTCTCATTTAGGGAGAGGGGGGAGTTAGGGAGAGGGGGGAGTTAGGGAGAGAGGGGAGTGTGACAACTTCACTTAGTTAAGTTCAGTTCTCGAATAGTCGAATTTAATTTAGGGAGAGGAACTAAGATGCCATGAATACTATAATTCTTGTGGGACAAGATCCACATCATACTAACCCTTGAGTTAGCTTTGGCTAATACGCCCAAGAGTTATGATCGGTAGGTAACGATTACCAATTACATCTCTATGCAACTCTTGTTTATAGGATCAAGATCCATATTTATATTAAAACTTGAGTTAGCTTTGGCTAATCGAGAGTTAATATAAACGTGATTTTGTCCTACCTTTCCAACTATTGGAAGAATGCCTATAGTTGACTCGATCCAACCGAGTAACTAGGAATACTCAATCTAATTGAGTTTGTATTCACCCTGCGCTGATAGGGACCAAGATTGTCCCTCCGTACCTTCAAGATAATATGTATTCTCGCTTTATTCAACAATACATGTGATCGAGGTAGTGATAGATCACTAGAGGGCATTTAGAGTTGGTTCGATCTAGATCTAATCTAATCGAGAAGGATGCATCTTGTGCACAACTTAGATCTAATCTAATCGCAAGGGTGCATCATGTGCACGACTTAGATCTAATCTAATCGCACTAATTAATTAATTAATTATTAAACATGCATCAGATACATAACAATTAATTAATCTATTTGTGATTTAGTCATGGTTCTACTACGATCTTCTCAAGCCAATGAGAAGATCGAATGGTCAACCTAGGGTGAACAGCTCCAAGCTCCTCCTCGACCTGTGGTTGCGTCGCCTGAACTCCGCCTCGTGGACCCTCCACTCCAATTTGTACATTACAATTTGAAACTCGAGTTACATTCGAGTCTAAATCTAATTTACAACCAGAATAAGAGAAAGGCCTACCGAGGCGTGAAAAAAAAAAAAGACACTACACATCATATGACGACAGTCAGGTATTATTATGAATTACAACACAAATCCAATCTTATTGGGTATTTTGAGCCATGACTATCACAAATTAATATATAATTCAAAATTATATATTTTCATAATTTTCTGTAATTTTAAAATAATTTTATAATTTTTGAGTAAAATTTCTGGTTCCCGTTTAGTGGTTCGCTAATATCGAACTATCTCGGGCCCAGGGCCAGTCCCCTACCCGATCTAACCATCGCGAGGGTTCCTTGCGATCCAACAGCACCTAAACCCGCTGTCTCAAAATGATTTGGGTCGAGACATTGCCGCTTCGGGAAAATCTTCCTGGTATGGTTTTTAGCGATTTCGTGCAATCAGAGCAAATTCCTTATGGGGTTAGGGGCAATGCCCTACCCACGATCTAACCATCGTGAGTTACTCCTTTGCGATCTAATGGCACCCGACCCCGCTATCCCAAACGGATTTGGGGCAAAACGAAGCCGTTTAAAGAAAAACTTCCCAGTAGCCGAAGCCTCTGAAAAATTAATCATAAAAACTCTAAAACTCAATTTTTACAGAAAATCACAGAAGGTATTTTTTCATAAAATACAAACGAACTCGACAAGTCTTTGCACGTGATCCGATACCCTGGGTTCACCATGACGAGCGGCACACGATGAAACCCAGTCACCAAGCCATGGATCTCGTGAAGATTCAGAAACAAAACTTTTCGAAAAACCTTTTCTTGTACGAGTTTGTAAAACTTTAGATCTACACTAAAGTTAAGATCATTACCCTGATGAGCGCCCACGTGAATCCCGCTCGTCCTAAATATTGTCGGATCTCAAGACCGCCGGCCGCAGGTCCTCTAGAAGTATCCACACGGACACACTAGATGGAGGTGACCAAAAACCAAGGTGTGCTAGCACCTATGTGGTTCGGCCAAGGAAGGAGGAGAGGGAGAGTGCAAGAAGAACTCTAGGAGGAAGAAGAAGGAATAAATGATAGAATAATTTCAAAATGAAAATTATTCTACACATTCAAGTGCCCGGCCACCTTCACATGTGTAACTCCCATTTCCACATTAAGTGCAATTAATGTGGAGTCATTAAAGAGTTGTAACCCCCATGAGGTGGCACTCTAGGATGATGTGGATCAACACTATTGGTCCACATCTTGCCACCTCACTAAATGACATGGCAACAAGTGTAACTCCTCATTTAATGTGGGTCGGCCACATTAAATGCTATGGAGGCTTGTAACCTCCATGAGGTGGCACACATTGATGATGTGGAGCAATCATATTGGTCCACATCTTGCCAACTCACTAGTGATGTGGCAAAAAGTCAAGTCAAACATGACTTTTTCTCTTCCTATCAAATCAAGTCAAACTTGATCAAATCTCTCTCATGGTTGATCTAATCCAACCATATGATTCAAGCCAACTTAATATAATAAATCTAATTCATTAAATTAAGTTGATTTAATGAGTCATAATCTAAATTAGACTCATTGAATACATTAATCAACTTGAGTCCAACTCAATTAGCCCAATTTGGATTACTCTTAATCCAATATGATTCATCAAATGAATCTAATCCTCTTAGTTCATCATATGAACCAAATCTCCATCTAATTGTCCTTAGTGTGTGACCCTATAGGTTCTTGTAACGTTGGCAATGCCCTAAACCCATTTAGGAGCATAAGTAATGAGCGGTATCTAGCAACATATCATTACTACCCAAGTTACAAGAATGTCGAGATCCGACATCACCTTGTGACTACTAATTGTGACTCCTCACAATATATGACAAGTGTCCTTCTATCCTAGACATCTAGATTGATCAATATGAGGCATAGACCGTGTCATCCTCTAATCAATCTAAATCTTGAACTCCAAGTAGACTCACTCGATCAAATGAGCTCAACATCTAATGTTGACTCATTTGGGCATGGTCATGCACTTCGTGGTCTAACTCTATCAAGAATATTGATGCCGCTCCCGTCATATAGGAGGGATAGATCCCATCTACATCACTCACATCCCTCCGCATAATTCGTTACATACCCAGTAATCGCCTTTATAGTCCACCCAGTTATGGGTGACGTTTGACGAAGCCAAAGTATGTAACTCCTTATGTAGGGAACCATGGTGACTTCAGGTCCAAGGACTAATAGTCATATTAATAGCCACATGAGAAAGTATATGACACTCATATAAAGATCCATGATACTTTCTCATGGCGGGTCATTCAGTATACATTCTCCAATGTATACCCATGTGTCAGCTTGATATCTCTATATCCATGACTTGTGAGATCAAGTCATCGAACTGACTTACATGCTAGTCTTATTGCATTAACATTGTCCCTGAATGTTAATACTCGACTAGGAATGATTTAGAGTAGTGTTCCCTATATCATCTCACTATCGATTCAACTAATCGATTGATATAGGTATGAACCTTCTACTCAAGGACGCTATTATACTTAGTCTATTTGACACTAATACAAATAAGTATAATAACCAAACAAATGTCATTATTAATATACAAGAATATGATATACATGAGTCCATACAATCATCAAATGATTGGCTCTAGGGCTCTAACTAACAGATGCATGACACTAAGCATAGAAATATCCTGATCCTATCTACCTCCATAAAATCATGTACTAAATACGTGGATCAAATAATATGATCTAGGCACACAGGTCAGGTATGGTATCTAACCAGTTCGATATATCATAAAATATGACATGTCACTACCTCTATAACATAAGTAGTAAACAGGGCATGAATGCTAAATAAGTAACAAACAAAATATGCTCGGAAAACAAATAGTGACATGCCGATGCAGATATAAACATATTTAGTACTACTTGTTAAAATTTACTAAATATATCAACAAGACATATCAAAATAGATAGGTCAAGGTACCCGCCTCAAATAGACGATCCAATCCGAAATAGATCCCACGTCGAGATGCCGTCTCGAATCAGAGTCCTATAAATCATAACATACAGATTTAGCTACTTACTTATGAGTTAAATAGCTAAATCAAATCCTCAAACCTAATTAGGATAATCATAATCGAATGCGATTATTGATTAACCACCCAAGCTATAATTAAACTGATTTAACCCTAATGATCACATAATAACATGTTCTAAAACAAATTCCAAATCTTCCTGATTCCAATTCTAGGGGTAAGCAGTAAGGATTAAATTTCTCTACAACTTACCTCAACTTGAACCACTTGACTTACGGCCAGAAATCGCAGTTGCTACCGGGGAATGCCAACTGAAGGTTTATCGCTGCCCACCCTTCCTTCTCCTCCTAATAAACAGTCACAAACTCTCAACAGAACTAATATAGGGTAACCATGTTTAGGTTAAGAATTTGGTTACCTTTCATTTCTTGTTCTCCGATGACTACTCACGACAACCAATGGAACTGTCGAAACTGGTGATCAACAAATCTGTGCAAGCAGCTCACAAATGCCACAACCGGTGAGGCTATGATCTGCCCTCCAACGCAAGGGTTGCGATGGCTCAGGAGAAGACAAGGGCATCAATAATGTCTGCTAAAGGGAAAGAGTGGCACCGACAGTCGATGAGGTGGACAAAAATGCTAGGGATCCTCTGCCGACAAGCTCTCGGGTAACACCATCCACTGCTCTAATTCGGTCCTAAGCCAGAGGAGGAGGTAAAAAGCTCAGTCGACGACAGATCGGGGCTAGGGCATAGCCATAAGAGGAGACCCGTGCGCTTGGCTTCCGACGAGTGATCACGGCCAAGAACAAACAGACGACGGCCGGATCAAGGCTTGGACAGTTGGTGCCGGTGAGAAGAGAGGGTGATTAGGGCAAGGATCGGCTGTGGCTACTGGCGCGATTGGGATCTCTACGACGAGTTGTCACGCCCCTGATGAGTCCCTGTCCGAAGAAATTTCGGCAACATCTCCCCTGTACGGCGGACAATCTAAAACTTTACTACATCACCATATACCTCAGCCACATGCGTCTGGAATAAATAACAATAATAAACAAACCACAACATATAAACATCCACGCAGTTTAATAAGCAATGATAATAAGACTCAAAATCCACCCTACTCAACTAGACTCATAAAACACAAATCCGACGATCAAATCAACTTACCTCTTCTGCCTACTGAGCAGGCATATAGTAAAACAAATCCAATTAAAAACCCATCGACAAGTACAATACATGCAAGCTCCAAGTATCAAAACAAAACAAGTTCAAACATAGTCTAGTACATAAAGCCAAAAGATAAATAAACATCCTCGTGGGCTGCAGGGGACTAGCAACTGGAACTCTCTCATGACAACATCAACCTGAAAATAGTAAATATCCACGGGGTGAGTCAACTCCTCAGCGGGTAACAACTGATATACATAGTAGAGAAATAACATCTAGTACTAATCATACGTATAGTCTCCTGATATAAGAAGGATAAAATGCAACTGTAGTAAATAGGAGAAAACTATACTAACCAGGACCTGGTACAAGGATAAACAGTCCGAGAGGTATAGAAATCCTGTATGCATGTCAGGCATGGCCATCCAACCAAAATGCAGCAAATAAATACAGCAAACATAATCACAAGAAACAAATGCATCAATGCGTATGATGCCAATGATTCGTCCTAGTCACCCCTAACGCCAGTCAACCATCTCACACACAATGGTGAGACCGAGTGGGTAGGGCTGTGACAACCGTGCACTTTGTCGTCACTACTCCTGATGAGTGACCGAGTGGACGGGATGCTGTCGGAGTACACCTATCCTCCTACCCCAAATCCCGGTACACGATGATGGGCAGGAATCTCTGTCGGCTACCACGCTGCGTCACACTACCCATGAGTAGACCAACGAAGCCAAACAAAGTCCCTGCTGCAACACACTCTGCCTGAATCGACCACTAACCCATGAGTGGTGGTGAGTGCAGATCCATGTAACTGGCGATGTGCTTAACAATAATGGAGCAGAATATCGCACAACATGCAATCATGCGAATGGTGCATGGCACTAACCATAGAAATATCCTGAGCTAATCCATATATATATAGAAGGTGCACCTTAGGTCAATGAATCAAATCAAAGGTACACAAATAAGATAAGGTATAAAACCTAGGTCCTGAACATGGTGAAGCATGGTATATCACTACCCCCTATAAGCATGTATAAGCAGGTAAGAAATAAAATGAGATGCAAAACAAGTATCAACCAAGCATGTAACAAGTATCGGGTAGTGACTAACCGAAACAGATAAGAAACATAATTATTGTAATTTGTTAAATTCACTACTATGCATATCAAACGACATAAAGTCAGAAGTACCCGCCTCCAAGCGAAAAGTCTAATCTGTCCAAATACGACGTCGAGATGCTTGTCTCGCGTCAAAACCCTAAGTCACAAATAAATAAATATAATTTATTTAGCTACAATTTACATAAATAGCTAAATAAATTCTTAAGAACTATTTAGGGCAAAATCCTAAATCAACCTCCTCGACCTACCTAAATTAAATCCAAATCATACCTAACTTATCCTCTTAGTATTTAGCTTAACACAAAACCTTATCCAAATTTTCCAATGCCTCAGCACTGCTCAAATTCTGAAGAACTTACTGCTGAGATCCGGAGAAGCTGCTGTGGGAAAAACAGTGACAAGTTCCACAGTTATCAGCCAACAAATTCAGCACAGGATCCAAATCAAAAATCCAAATACCTCTTTTTGCCTTACCTAACTTGATACCCCTTGTTTCCCTCTCTGCCGGCGGTTGGTGGCGAAGGAGGACCCGGTGGTGAGGTCTAGGGCAGAAACGTTTGGCCGGCTAGGAAAAATCTCGGTGGCTGGCAACCGGAGATCGGCAGGGGCTCATCTAGGGCTTGCTTCTTCCGTGCAGAGGGTGACTCCGAGAAAGGGAGACAAGGCTGGCGGTGAGATCAGACCTAGGGCACGAGCAGAGGTGATTAGAAGAGAGGCGGCATAGTGAGGAGCAGCGCTGCTCCGGGCGACATCGGCGGCTAGCTAGGGCACGAGCACAGAGGAGGGGCCAGCGATCGGCTGGCGTCGTTGGGCTGGCTTCGTGAGGGAAGAAGGCTCAGCCGGCGCTCGTGTGGTGTAGTCGGAAAAGAAGGGAGATAGGCACGCGGCTCGGCGAGGTGGCGGAGTAAGGTGGCGCCGTCGGGTGGAGGACGAAGAGGAGAAGAATCGGGAGGAAGAAAAGAAATAGAAGGGAAGGAGAAGAACTGCCGCGTGTGCGGGCGGTTAGGGCAGGGAGATCGCTCGGGTGAGGGCACGGCATCGCAAGAGGAAGGAAAACAGAAAGAAAAGGAAATAAAGAAAAGAAAGAAAAAAAATAAAAGTAAAAAGGAAAAGAAAACTTTTCCTCGTTTAAATGGGGTAACCCAAACAGGCTTTCCCGACCCCTGTTTTTATCCCCATTAACTCATCTATACGAGCTCCGAAAAATTTCCGAAAAATTTTTAAAAATTCTGAAAAATTCTCTTATTCTTATTCGCCATTTTTTCGATATTTTACACGAGTAGGTGACAGGCGGAGGAAAGGAAGGGAACGGGGGGAAGAAGGGAGAGGGTGAGGCTTTCCTTGGCCACTGCTTTTGTACCGGAGGGGGAACGGAACCGACGCAGGGGCGGCGCCGTCGACTGGAAATGGAAGAGGCATTTCAGTGTCGCGGGAGAAAAAGGGGAAGAGGAGAGAAAACGGAGACGGGAAAGGGAAAAGAAATTAAATAGAAAAAGAAAAGGAAAGTAAAGGAAAGGAAAAATCCAACTTTTCCTAGCCTAAACAGATTTTCCCATGACTCATTATTTATCCCCGTTAAATTCATTATACGAGATCCGAAAAATTTTCAAAAAATTCTGAAAAATTTTCTTTATGACTATTTGTCATTTTTCGATATTTTACAGAGTTAGCGTGCGGTCAAACTAGAAAGGTTAATGGAATGCTATACTGGTAGTCACAAACTATACCTCGTCAGTGTATTGATACTTATCATAGTCACAAATTATACGTCACCAATATACTCCTAATTCTTACAGTTTTCTACAAGAAAGATTGACGAGATGCATATCCATCAAGAATTTTTAACAAACCAACGTAACATATATTGATAGTTGCAATCCAATTAGTTGTTTTGAAAATAATACTTGACCATTGATTAATTATGTGTTCCTACTGTTTAAAATATAACTCAAGAATATAAAGCCGGTGGGGAATCACAAATAAAGGCAGTAGGGCAACGCGGTGCTTGGTTCTAGCAATAATGCTGAACAGATAAGCTTACAAGGCGCAAATGCACGTTGCCAGTCTTACTCCTTTGACTTTCTTGTCAACAAGAATGTTCACCGAGTTATCATTCCACACTCCACCAGCTAGAGGCAACAGTGTCCGGTCGATTCGAGCAGTTAGTCTGCGGATCGGAAGCTAAACTTGCCGAGACAGACGAATAGATGGAAGAAAACAACATAGATTCAACAATGGAAGAACATTGAAGGATGCTTCATAAGACAAACAGAGATATACTTCTTGGAAACTAAGACATTTTCTGCTATGAACCATGCAACCTTTTTGAGATGAGAAGAAATCATCAATCTTCAGTTTCGATGCTTGGGTTAATACATTTTGGCAATTAAAACTACTTTGATTTCATTGGGGGCAAGTATTTGCAATAGCAAGTTACACAAATAGGAGCCAGACACAATATCAGTAACGTGAACACTTGACCGAGAAGAAAAACTGCTGTATCACCTGAACTCGTTTTCTTTAGATGTTATCATGCTTGTGCCAACCTGAAGTGAATTTGATGACGAACTATGTCACCGAACTTGTGCCAGCCTGATGTGTATTTAATGACGAACTATCATTGTGTGGTTCTTGGTGCACTGCTCTTTCATGGAGTTGTAAAGCATATTCCAAATTCCAGAGAACATCACCCATTGCTGGCCTATCAATTCCATATTGTGCTAAGCACTTCTCCACAGTCTCGCCGAATTTCTTCAATGACTTCCGATCAGTCTTACCCTTCAACGCGGGATCAATGATTCTCTCAAGTTGCCGTTTCTTTTGCCATGGCATTGCCCACTCAGCTAAATTTATCTGTTCCCATGGAAGGGATTGATCAATGACAGGTCTTGCGCATAAGACTTCAAGAAGCACAACACCGAAAGAGTACACATCAGACTTATCAGTAAGCTGTTGCATTTTGAAGTACTCAGGATCAAGATAGCCAAAGCTTCCCTTAACCCCGGTGCTGACATGAGTCTGATTGCTATGAGTGCCTAACTTTGACAGACCGAAATCTGAAACTTTGGCGGTGTAGTTCTCATCCAGCAAGATATTGGAGGACTTAACGTCGCGGTGAATGATCCCCTGAGCAGAACCAGTGTGCAAGTAATGCAGACCCCTCGCAGAACCAATGCAAATCTCAAGCCTTTGTTTCCAAGACAGAGATGGCTTTCTTGAACCATAAAGATGGTCTCTCAAGGGACCTTTCTCCATGAACTCATACACCAAGATCATCTCCGACTGCTCCTCACAATATCCAATCATTGAAACAAGGTGCCGATGTCGAATCTTTGATAGGACCTCAATCTCTGTCTGAAACTCTCCCAACCCTTGTTGAGACTCACGGGTGCATCTCTTTACAGCGACATCGATTCCATCTCTAAGAACACCTTTGTATACCTTCCCAAATCCTCCTGCCCCAATAAGAGCCTTCTCATCGAAATTTTTCGTAGCCAAAACAATTTCAACAAAAGGCACCCTAAACTGATGATTAGGATTGGTGGATGGGGAGACATTTGCTAATTCTGTCAATCTAGGGTATGAACTCCCAGTCCCAGTACACATGGGAGATGGAGACCAAGTGACAACCTCTTGGAGCCGAGGCATATGATCTGTCACTCTCTTCCGGCGAACTAAAGCTACAGCCAAGGCCACTAATCCACAAACAAAGGTTAAGCTACCAAGAACAGAGCAAATAAGGGTTCCACCATGCATCCTTTTCTTGTTGATCTTCAATATCGAAACGACCCCATTTATCTTCATAATCTCCAGGCCGTTCAATAGAGCATTGATCTTCCATGGAGGGCTACGAGCAGAAGGACCAACGCTAATTGTAATGCCTCCTCTGTTGCTTCTATCCTCAACAACAAAGTCTATGTAGTATGGTGAAGCTAAAGTGTATCTGGATAGTGATGAGAGATCAACATCCTTACAAGCAGAATAGCCATTGACATACACATCAAAGAAAAGCTCATTCAATGCTGTGCTAATTATGTCGCAGAAATGCAATCGAAGGAAGTATCCATGAACCGAGTTGGGCACTGGAAAATTCCAGCTCATGTTGAAATGATTGAAATGCAATGTAGAATTTGATGAGTTACCCGTATTAATCTCCCTAGCAGTTCCATAAACGAACTCAGGGGCGGTCTCTGGCGAGGCCCCCCCTCGTCGATACTTGATTTCGCTGTTAAATGCGACGGCTTTAGCTCGCGACGGCGTCTGGAGGTATTCGTTGTCGGGTTCCCATGTTCGCCAGAGGGTATCGTTCTCCGCGGTAACAAACGGGCCGCCGACATTGATCCGGTAGAGGGTTTCCAGCAGGTAGTCAGAGAGCGGGGAGCCGGAGTAGGAGAAATCGGAAGGGATCGAGGTAAACATGTCGGAGACGAAGCGATCGGGGGCGGAGAAGAGCTCGATGGCGTTGACGAAGGCTAGGGAGGAGGGGGGAGAAGGGGAGAAGGTGAGGCGGAGAGAAGAGGCGTCGGTCTTGAGGAAGAACTCCTTGGGAAGGGGGTGGGAGAGGCCATGCGGCGGGGAGAAGAGGGAGAGGAGGGCGGTGCCATCGGCGGAGACGTTGAAGAGGGCGGCGGAGAGGTTGAGGGAGGAGGAGGGGAAGGGGTGGAAGTAGAGGCGCAGGACGAGGCCAGACCGGGCGTCGGAGGGGTGGAGCGGGAAGAGGTAGGAGGAGGCGCGGGGGAAGGCGCGAGCACTGCGGTAGAGAGGGGGGATGGAAGTGGAGGAAGAATAGGAGAGGGAGGAGGAGGAGGAGGAGGAGAGGGAGGAATCGGGGAGGAAGACACGACCGTCGGGAAGAGCTACGGGGCCGGGGGCTCCGCAGGCGAGGAGGAAGTGGTCAGCGGGGTAGAAACCGGCAATGGAAATGGGAAGGAGGGGGAGTACAAGTAGCAGCCGTATCAGTTGCAGTGAGAGATCGAGGGAGAAGGGAGACGAGAAGGTGTGGCTCATACTTCCTTTGCTTTCCTCTGATCCATCTTCTTTTCCGCATTTTTAAACTTTCAAAATCACTAAAACACTCCTAATTTCTTTAAGCTGAAATTTCATCGTTTTGAGTAAATAAAAATTATTATTAAATTTATTAGAATACATTTTATATTAAAAAAATATTTCTATATTAAAAGTTATGGCACTAGATTTTTGCCACTCACAAATGCCAAAAATGAAATGGAGCCCCTAGATTCAGATAGTTTAAAAAAAAAAAACAAAATATTGAAAACATTAAAATACTTTTCTTATGTTGGGATCCAACTTGACCCAGCAAGGGCCACACGTACGGCTATGAATCCATTTTAGAAAAAAAATAAAAATGAATTATTAAAAAGATTTTTTTATTTATCATTAAAATAAGGCTTTATCTCTATCTCACCTTAACCCATTTTTATTTTAAAATAACCTTATTTTCATTCATATGATATGCTAGTAATTATGGAATTATAGTTACTATAATATAAACATTTCAATTCTATCAACACAAATAATACTATATTGTATCAATTATAATTCATAATATTTATAATATGGGCACTTTATTTTTTTATTAATATTGATCAATATTATATTATACTAATAAGAAATTATAATTACTACAGCATAAAGTCTTAAATTATTTCTAATCGATATATATTATAATAGCTACAAGATCATATCTATTACAACTATAAAATTATAATGATTGTAAAATCATAATTATTATAATTATATAACAATTTAGATTTCATAGTTGCCACACCCACATTAAAAATAAAAAAAATAAAATAGGGCAAAATAAAGTACCATTTTAATAATAGTACATAAAAAAATCTTTTAATTTTTGTCCATTCATTTTGCTCTCTTAGAGTTTTGTGATGGTGGAACAATTGAAAGAAGCACTTATGGAGGGTTTCCATGACTGAGCTAAGGGCATAAAGAAGCACCATGAACCAATGATGCCTTGTAGGTTGCTTAAATCTAGCTTTTAGCTCTTTGACCTCCATTGTCATCCTCAATCTACTATTTTATATCTTGATAATCTTTGATATTGTGTTCGAAGTCTTGCTAATATTATTCATACTTAATTTTGTTGTTTATATGCACAATTAATTTGATGAGATGAAACTTGGCGCAAGACATTATTGATCTCTTAGAAGATAATTAAACAAACGATAGGGTACATTTAGTATGTGACATTGAGAAATCTTTCAATTTTTTCTTCATCATCCTAAGCATCCTTACCATTATCTCCTATGCACCCTATGCATCTCACTATATATATATATATATCTCATAGGGTTTGAGAGTGAGATACATAGGGTGTGTAGGAGATAATGGTAAGGATACTTAGGATAGATCGTAGATAGATTAAGATATCGTACACTATTTTTCTCTCTCTAATAGCTGAGAAGGTGAGGGTTTTTTATAAGAGAAAGAAGTGTTTCTTGGATAGGAAGGAAAGAGGTTTCTTGGGAAAAAAGTAAAGGTGTGATTGTGGCTTTCTAGCTGTGAAGACCCGATTTTGGACATGATGATGGACATTAGTGGAGATACCTTTGAAGGTTAAGTTAGGTTCGACTCCTAGAAATCTTAATACCATAAAAATTGAACCCAAGTTTATGATTACTTTGTGTCATGTGTAGGTTTAGATCTTAGAGATTTCGGATGTTGGATCTAGTTACTCATATGTTTCTTCTATGCTCTTCATCATGAGAATTTAATGAGTCACATATTAATTTTATGTGTTTTAAATTTTTATTCTAGTTATATCTATGTTTTTCTTACTTTCTAACAAGATGACATAGTGAGTCATATGTTAAAATGTTATGCCTATGTTTCTTTTGGTTTTATCATGATAACATAATAAGTCATGTGTTAATCCTTTTATGTAACTTGGACTTGTTCTAGCTATGTCTATGTTTCATGTGCTAAGCTATAATGGTATGGTGACCTTTCACCTAGCCTTTTTAATGGATGACTTTTCATCTAGTCATGACCTTTCACCTAGCATTTTTAATAAATGACCCTCCATCTACTTGTAACTTTCATCTAGCCATGACCTTCCACGTAGCCTTTTAATGAATGACCCTCCATTTACTTGTAACTTTCATCTAGCCATGACCTTTTCACCTAGTCTTTTTAATGAATGACCCTCCATCTACTTGTAACTTCCATCTTGCCATGACCTTTCACCTAGCTATTTTAATGAATGACCCTCCACCTAGCCATCTCTTCATATGCCTTGGCCACCCCTTCAAACCTATAAATAGCCAATGCATTGTCTTCTAAATGGACACTTAAACCTTTGTGCAAGTTTCTACGCAAGTTCCAAGCCCAAGTCCCGATTAACAAGTGCAAGTTCAAGTTCCGTAAAGTTTCTGTCCAAACCCGAAGAAGTTTCTGACCAAGTAAGTGGGCTTTTCGTTTCGAGTATAGTTGCAGAATATGTTTCATCATTTTATATTGCAAATTCATTTCTTTTTATTCCAAGATGCACTGTTATGACTCAAGTTAGATATAGTAAAGGGAATTTCCAAAGTATGATAAGATATAACAAGTTATGACCCTGTGTGGTGGGTAATAATAATGGATATATGGCCCTAATGCGGTGGGTAATAATAACCTATATATGGCCTCACCCCTTAGAGGAATTACATATAGGGGACTGATCAATAAAGGGATTTTCCAAAAATATGATAAGATATGACAAGTTATGGCCCTGATGCGGTGGGTAATAATAACTGATATATGATCTCACCCCTTAAAGGAATTACATATAGGGGGTTGATCAGTAATACCATGGAAAACAAGATGATTAACAGTGCTATGTTTTCGATTAAGATATGTGTAACGACCCGACCCATTTGGCGACCCTTGGGTCGTCGACCGTCGGTCGTGCCGTTACTCACTAGGACTTTCCACCCCGTGGTTTTGCCTCAGGACTCTAAACCTCAGGCTATTAGAGTTTATGAATCCTGGTAACCAAGTGAGATCATCTCACTTGGTTACCAGGATTCATAAACTCTAATACTTAAGCCTGGAGGTTTAGAGTTCGAATCCTGGGGGAGGCAAAAATCCACTGACCAGGGGTGGAAAGTCCTAGTGAGTAACGACACGGCCAAGGGTCGTCGGTCAACGACATTAGAGGTCGCCAAATGGGCCGACGACATAAGGGCCGCCAGTTGGGCCGCCACAAGGGCCGCCCAAGAGGCCAAAGGGCCGGGTCGTTACAATATGTTTCTATCATGAATTCTGAATGTCTTGCTAAAAGTATATGTTTTCAATTAAGTATTGTTTCTTTCATGTTTCATGAAATATGTTTTTGTCATGAATTTCGAATATCTTGTTATATTTTTTATTCTGTTGTACTATGTTTGATCGATCCCACTTACTGAGTATTTTCCCAAGCACTCACTCCCCTTACTCCCATCCCCAGATAAAGATGAGGAACAAGTCGATAAGGAGGAGCAAGAGATGTTTTGGGGCTGGTAATGAAGTCGCATCCAAGTTATTCGTCCGTTTAGTTCATGTTATCTTTCTTTGTACACTTTCGCTTTTGGATTGTAAAGACAATATTTTCATTATATTATTACTAGTTTGGTATGCACTTTATGAGGCTTGTTGTTTTCGAGTATTTATATTCGTGAGCAATGTCGGTGTCACGCGCCTAAGTCATGGGATGTGACATTGAAGTGGTATCAGAGCTAGGTTTTAATCCGGTTGGGATATTTTGTACGTAAATCTAACGAAGTTGGATTTTCGACAAATGGCTAGCACCCTCCAAAATGGCCTAACTATCAAAAATCGCATGCCATTTCTCTACGGAATTCTCGCATGACATTTTTCTACTGAATTCTATTATTTAGGCCTCGAAATCACATTTTTGCCATTTCAAGAAAGTTTCCAATTTCCGATAACTTCTCATAGGAATTATCATGAACCATTTCGCTTATCTGATTTTAGGAAATGACCAACAGACCCATCTGGAACAGCCATAACCCCAACTGTACCAACCGTAACAATAATAAAGATGCAAGCCCTCCCCCAAGAGTTAGCCTAAGCCGAGAAGATTTAATGGCCATCTTTACCATCGTAGCAACCACACTGCAAGGGTTAGCGACCCCAAGTGCTAACCAGAATCCCAACCTGGTACCAGAAGCCCAACCACGTGCCATTAAGTACTACTATGAGACCCTTCAGAAGAATAGAGCCTCGACATTTGATGGCAACCCCGACCTAGAAGTTGGTCAAAACTGGCTCAAGAATATCGAGACTCAACTTTGACTACTGGAAATCCCGGATGTGTTTAAAGTGTATGTCGTAACACCCTTCCTAGAAGATAATGTTGGAGGATCGGTGGCCGGCTTGAAGGGGGGTTGGATAGACGGCACCCCCAAATCGTTAGCTTCCTACACTATTGTTAGCTTGCGCAGTGGAAATACAAATACTAAAGCAATGAATACGAAAGCTAAAGAAAGAAAAGAACTAGCAAACCAATACACGTTCGTTTAACGTGGTTCGGAGATGATGCTCCTACTCCACGGCTGTCCGTAAGGTGGACGATCCCGATCCTTCGGTGGATTAGCCCCCGGAAACTCCGGCTATCTCAAGTCGCTCCTTGTGGGTGGAGAAACCTCACCACAACACACCAAGACCTCTTGGATTCCACAAACACTTGAGCACTTGTAGACTACTATTTAGACCTTAACCAAGTCTAATTTCGTCGCCTTGGCCGGCCATACCAAGCTCCTTCTTATAGAGCTTGGAACAAATCAGAACCTGATTTGCCCGTTACCAGTCGACTGGTCCTTGCACCAGTCGACTGGTGCCAGCCCAACGGCTATCTCAACGGCTCTGCTACAGTGCATCAGTCGACTGGTCCATACACCAGTCGACTGCTACAGTACGCTACAGTAAATGCTACAGTACGCTACAGTAACTGCTACAGTGCCGCTACAGTAAAACCCTAAAACTAGGATTTTACTCCGAGTACAATCTCTCATGCACTCGTACCCTCACGACTCATTTGACTCTTCTTTGCAGCCTTGACCTCTTGCCTTCAAGCCTACTTCCTTTGGCTCTCGTCCCTCGAATGCATCCAAGGCCGCGGCTTGTCTCCAATGCCATCCTTCGCGTATGCCTCGAAGTCGCTTCCCTCGGCCCTTGTCCTTGCTGCCTTGTCCACGGTCCCTCGGATGCTCCATCCTTCACCGGACCCGAAGCCGTCAACCTGAGTCACATGTGTCACCTGCAGTCCTGCACAACTCAAGTACACATATCAAATAACAAGGGTAAACCTAACTTAAACCCTTTGCCCAAACACCAAAACACATGGTCCCACGAACCATTGGGATTGCTCCAACAGATAAGGCACGCAAGTGGTGGAAAATCATTTCACCAGCAATGACTGAAGCTGGACTAGTGACATGGCAATAATTTAAAGAGATGTTCTTGAAGCAGTACTATCCAACTAAGTTCAGGTTATAGAAGCTGAGTGAATTTGAAAACTTTACTCAGGCTTCGGGTATATCCGTACTGGAGTACACCTCAAAGTTCAACTCGCTCGGGACCTATGCCCCTACCATCATAGCAAATGACACCCTGAAGCTACATCGCTTCAAGAAGGGTTTGAGTAGCCGAATTCAATCAGCATTAGCAATCTACAAGGCAACTAACTTCACCGATCTGATGGGAGCGACCATTAGAGCTGAAATGGACATTAAACGGCATGAAGAAGAAGGCAAGAACAAGTGACCCCTCGCGAGTCAATCTTCCCGAAGTGAACAAAGGTTAAAACGGCTCAACCTATCAAGTGGCCAGTCCAAAGGACCCTCTTTCACTTTGCCCTCCCAAAGCATTAAGTCATATCCTACTTGTAACTTCAGACATCTTGGAGAATGTCGTAGGATCTCTGGTGCATGTTTCAACTGTAGGAAGATGGGGCATCGAATTGCGGATTGTCCTAAACCCAAGAAACAAGGGGTGGTATCAAATTCTGTTGCAGTCCAGAATAAACCAAAGGAGAATAAGTCCAATGCTCGGGTGTTCGTTATGACTCAAGAAGAGGTGGGCAACGCAAACGATGTGGTGGTAGGTACCATTCTAATCAACAAAATGATTGCCTATGTATTGTTTGATTGTGGTGTCACTCATTCTTTTATATCTAAAAGATTCACTATGAAGTTAGGACTCAGAGCTGAAATACTTAGTGAACTAGGGGTGACATTTTTGACCCGACACGAAAACACGACCCGAACCGAACACGAAAAAATCAGGTTAGGGCTGGGTAGTTTCGGGTTCGGGTCGAAATTGGGTCAACCCAATTGACCCAATTAATAAACAGGTCGGGTTCGGGTTAACCTGAAATGACCCAATTACAACCCGCGAACCCGTTTATAAATAATTATAAATTTAAACTAAAATTACAAATTTAAAAAAAGTTAAAACTATAAACATAGAGATATGCTATTGATTGCAATGTTGCCATGGCTTATCTTTTATGATATGAATTTTCAATTTATGGAGATAAATGCTATTTTTAATTTTTAATTTAATATACAAAATTTCTTTAATGGATTCAGGTCATGTTCGGGTTAAACGAGTCAAATGGATTAAATGGGTCAAACGGGTCGGGTTCAGGTCAAGTGCAAATAAACAGATCAGGTTCAGGTTGAATAGTTTGACCCGAATTAATAATCAAGTCGGGTTCAGGTTATCATTTGCCAACCCGTCAACCTGCCAACCCGAACCCGTCATCCCGAACCGAATTACCACCCCTATAGTGAACCATATAGAGTAGCTACACCCACTAATAAGGCCATCAAAACTCATAAGTTGCATCGAAGCTGTCAGGTCAGTATTGGTAATCATACATTTGAAGCTGATCTGATTCAACTAAACATGGTTGAGTTCGATGCCATTCTTGGAATGGATTGGTTGGCCAAGAACCACGCATTAGTGGATTGCCACAGGAAGATCGTCAAACTTTGGACTTCAAGCCAAGAAGAAATCATCTACCATTGCAAGGCCAAGGAAAAGAGATTACTCCTGTCTGCATCTCAAACTTGGAAAGCCATGAGGAGCGGTGATGGAATCTATCTAGCTATGATAAGTGTGGTGGAAGAGAAGACCAAGGCCAGGCTAGAAGAAATATCAGTTGTTCAAGACTTCCCAGATGTATTTCCCGAGGAACTACCTGGCACAATTCCAGACTGTGAAGTAGATTTTGAAATTAATTTGGCACCAGGTGCGACGCCAATATCAAAGGCACCCTACCGAATGGTCCCAATAGAAGTCAAAGAACTAAAAGAACAACTTCAAGAGTTGTTAAACAAAAAGTAAATCAGACCGAGCGCATCTCCATGGGGAGCCCCAGTCTTATTTGTGAAGAAGAAAGACAGGAGTATGAGATTATGTATCGATTACCGAGAATTGAACAAAATCACAATCAAGAATAGGTACCCCCTTCCATGGATAGACGACCTCTTCGACCAACTTAAAGGAGCTACTGTGTTCTCCAAACTCAATTTAAAATTAGGCTATCACCAGCTGAAGGTTAAGGCAGAAGATATACCAAACACGGCTTTCAGAACTAGGTATGGACACTACGAGTTCATAGTAATGCCATTCGGATTAACCAATACCCCGGTAGCATTCATGGATCTCATGAATAGAGTGTTCAGACCATATCTTGATAAATTTATGGTGGTGTTTATCAACGACATCCTCGTATATTCACCTAGTGAAGAAGCCCACAAAGAGCACCTTCGCCTTACCCTCCTGACACTAAGAGATAAGGAACTATATGTCAAATTCAAGAAGTGTGAATTTTGGTTAAAAAGCGTCACCTTCTTGGGTCACATAAACTCTAAAGCAGGAATTTCTGTAGACCCCAAGAAAGTGGAAGCAATTTTAGACTGGCCAAGACCAAAGACAGTAATAAAGATTTGAAGCTTTTTAGGGCTAGCCGGCTATTATTGAAAATTTGTTGAAGGATTTTCCTCGATAGATATACCTCTCACCAAGCTCATACAAAAGAACTCCAAATTTAACTGGAGTGAAGAATGTGAGAAGAGTTTTGTAACCTTGAAGAAAAGGCTTGCATCTACACCAGTACTAGTACTACTCGCAGAGTATAAGGATTTCCACTATTTACAGTGATGCATCAAAAGGAGGTCTGGGGTGCGTCCTCATACGAGAGGGAAGGGTTATTGCTTACGCTTCATGACAACTGAAACCATACGAGCAAAACTATCCAACACATGACCTCGAACTAGCTGCAGTAGTATTCGCACTAAAAATTTAGAGACACTACCTATATAGTGCTAGGTGCGAAGTGTTTACAGATCAACAGAGTCTCAAGTATCTATTTATGCAGAAAGAATTAAACATGAGGTAACGACGATGGGTTGAGCTCTCAAAGGATTATGATTTAATAATAAGCTACCACCTAGGCAAAGCAAACAAGGTAGTTGATGCATTAAGTCAGAAGAGTACGGGCAAGATAGTTTTGGCATCACTCTCAGCACAATCATGCCTTCGAGAAACAATCAAGTTGAAGCAGAAGCAAGACCCGACATTAGCAAGACTTACAGAGTAGATCAAAAAAGGAAAAGCACCTGATCTTCAAATAAATGATAGCGGGATCTTATGGATGAAATGAAGGTTGTGGGTGCCTGACATTGATAATCTTTGACAAGAAGTAATATCTGAGGCCCACAAATCAAAATTCTCGGTCCACCCTGGCAGTACAAAGATGTATAGGGATTTGAAAAAGAACTTTTGGTAGAGCGGAATGAAGAAGAATGTTGGGAATTCGTCTCTAGGTACCTAGTATGCCAACAGGTCAAAGTCGAACACCAACAACCTGGAGGACTTCTTCAACCTTTAGAGATTCCAGAGTGGAAATGAGAGTACATTTTCATGGACTTTATGGTGGGATTGCCAAAGTCAAGACAAAGCCATGATGGAATATGGGTAGTGGTGGATAGACTCACAAAATCTACACACTTCCTATCCATTCGCATGAGTTATAATCTGGATAAGTTGGCTACTCTATACATGGACAATATTGTGCAGTTGCATGGAGTTTCAGCAAGCATACTATCTGACAGAGACCCAAGATTTGTGTCCCATTTTTGGTAAAGTTTTCAAAAAACTATGGGGACTAAGGTCACTCTCAGCACGACCTATCACCCTCAAACTGATGGCCAAACTGAGAGGACAATATAGACACTCGAAGGCATGCTAAGAGTATGTGCTTTGGACTTTAGCAGTAATTGGAGTGAGCACCTGCCCTTAATCGAGTTTGCCTATAATAACAGTTATCATAGTAGCATTGGAATGACCCCATACGAGGCTCTATATGGGCGCAAGTGTCGGTCACTTCTATATTGGGATGAAGTAGGAGAAAAAGCTATCACTGGACCTGAGCTTATCCAAACCATGATAGAAAAAGTGACTGTCATCAAGGAACGACTCAAGGCTACTCAAGATCGGCAAAAAAGTTGGGTTGATTTAAAAAGAAGACCAGTGGAATTCGAAATAAGTGATAAGGCCTATATAAAGATTTCGCCAATGCAGGGAGTAGTTCAATTCAATAAAGTTGGGAAACTGAATCCTAAATATGTAGGGCCTTTCGAGATTCTAGAGAAAGTGGGATCACTGGCTTACAGACTACCATTACCACCGGATATGTCAAGGATTCATAATATTTTTAATGTCTCCCAACTAAGAAGATACATTGCAGACCCGAGCCATATTCTGGAAATTGGACCACTCCTAGTCGGAGGGAACTTGAATGAATAATTGAAGTATGAAGAAGTTTCCATTCGAATTATTGACACCAAGGGTCAAGTACTTAGACAAAGAACCATCTCGTACGTTAAAGTACAATGATCCAATCACACTGAAAGGGAAGCTACCTGAGAACCCGAGGAAAAGATAGGCAAGCATTACCCATATCTCTTCGAAGATCAAGCGAGCTCAAGTTTCGAGGATGAAACTTCCAATAAGAAGGGTGGGATGTGAAGACCCGATTTTGGACATGATGATGGACACTAGTGGAGATACCTTTGAAGGTTAAGTTAGGTTTGACTCCTAGAAATCTTAATATCATAAAAATTGAACCCAAGTTTATGATTACTTTGTGTCATGTGTAGGTTTAGATCTTAGGGATTTTGGATGTTCGGTCTAATTACTCATATGTTTCTTCTATGCTCTTCATCATGAGAATTTAATAAGTCACATATTAATTTTATATGTTTTAAATTTTTATTCTAATTATATCTATGTTTTTCTTACTTTCTAACAAGATGACATAGTGAGTCATATATTAAAATTTTATACCTATGTTTCTTTTGGTTTTATCATGATAACATAATAAGTCATGTGTTAACCCTTTTATGTAACTTGGACTTGTTCTACCTATGCCTATGTTTCATGTACTAAGCTGTAATGGTATGGTGACTTTTCACCTAGCCTTTTTAATGGATGACTTTTCATCTAGCAATGGTCTTTCACCTAACCTTTTTAAAGAATGATCCTTCATCTACTTGTAACTTTCATCTAGCCATGACCTTCCACATAGCCTTTTAATGAATGACCCTCCATCTACTTGTAACTTCTATATAGCCATGACCTTTTCACCTAGCCTTTTTAATGAATGACCCTCCATCTACTTGTAACTTCATCTAGCCATGACCATTCACCTAAGTTTTGATAATGGCAAAGATTCAATCTAGATCTCATCATATCTTGGTCACCCTTCATAGGTATAAAAACCCTATGGATGGTCTTCCTAAGGGTTAAACCTATGTGAAAGTTCCTACGCAAGTTCCAAGCCCTAGTGGTAATTAACAAGTGGAGAGTCTCATGTGTCGGGGCAGAGTAACTTCAGTCCTAAAAGTCAGGGGTGGTAACCTAGAAAGTCCAGTGTCGTAAAGTCGCAACGTGTGGAAGGCTGTGGGCTGGAAGCTGATGTCCAGTCGGAAGTCCAAAGTCCGGGCGTTGAGCAAAGTCCAACGATCGGAGGATCGATTGGCAACAGGTAAATCTTCCGAGTGGAGTAGGTGAGGACGCGCGTCCCGTAGAGGAACAGAGGGCTCGGGTCGGCCTAGGTTTCCGGTCGAAATCGAAGTCGGACAGAATCCGATCAGCCATAATATTCTTTATCATATTTATACTGTTGTTTTATGCTAACTTTGTGTTGCAGGATATTGTTTGGGACTAACATATCTTGCAGGTACAAAATAATGATGTTTTCCCTCGGATGAACAGTGTCTGAGGCGCCTCCATGGAGCTTGGAGGCGCCTCGGGTGCAAAACTTGAAGCTGGCTGCGAAGTGGAGCTGGAGGCGCCTTCATAGGGATTGAAGGCGCCTTGGACCATTGAAGGCGCCTTGGAGCTTTGATGAAGGCGCCTTCAAGTTAGGATAAGCAGCAGTCAGCGGAGGTTATCACAGCGCAGGAACAGGGATAAATTTTGGGGTTCAAGGCGCCTTGACTGGCACTAGAGGCTCCTTGAACGTCCAATAAAAGGACATCTCGACCAGCAGCTTGAAATATCTTCTTCCAAGTGAACTATCTGCTACAAGCTGCCTACGAGACGATCCCGAAGTGCTGCAACGACACCCCGACAACCCGGAGCTTCAGATTTAGTCCTTTGTTGTCGGTATAATCTTTTTACTGCTTTGAATTGTAATTAGTTTGTAATAGTTTTTACGAGCTTATAGTTGTTGCCCACGGAAGCGATCAAGGATCGCGGGCCTTCGAGTAGGAGTCGATCAAGGCTCCGAACGAAGTAAATCCTCCTGTCTCTGTGTGCTTGCTTTCTTATTTTCCGCTGTGTTTTAATTACTCGAGTGTTTTACGAATCAAACGAATTAGCTGCGAGCGCTATTCACCCCCCTCTAGCGCGTCTCGATCCAACAGTAACTTCCATCTAGCCATGGCATTTCACCTAGTCTTTTTAATGAATGACCTTCTATCTAGCCATCTCTTCATATGCCTTGGCCACCCCTTCATACCTATAAATAGCCAATGCATTGTCTTTCAAATGGGTACTTAAACCTTTGTGCAAGTTTCTATGCAAGTTCCAAGCCCAAGTTCCGATTAACAAATGCAAGTTCAAGTTCCGTAACGTTTCTGTCCAAAACCAAAGAAGTTTCTGACCAAGTAAGTGGGCTTTTCGTTTTGAGTATAGCTGCAGAATATGTTTACATTTCATCATTTTATATTGCAAATTCATTTCTTTTTATTCCAAGATGCACTATTATGACTCAAGTTAGATATGATAAAGGGAATTTTCGAAAGTATGATAAAATATGACAAGTTATGGCCCTGATGCGGTGGGTAATAATAACTGATATATGGCCCTGATGCGATGGGTAATAATAACCGATATATGGCCTCACCCCTTAGAGAAATTACATATAGGGGACTGATCAGTAATACCATGGAAAATAAGATGATTAGCAATGCTATGTTTTTTATTAAGATATATTTATGTCATGAATTCTGAATGTCTTGCTAAAAGTGTATGTTTTCAATTAAGTATTATTTCTGTCATGTTTCATGAAATATGTTTTCATCATGAATTCCGAATGTCTTACTATGTTTTGTATTCTGTCATGCTATGTTCGATCAATCCCACTTATTGAGTGTTTTCCCAAGCACTCACCCCCCTTACTCCCATCCCAGATAAAGATGACGAACAAGTCGAGAAGGAGGAGCAAGAGATGTTTTGGGGATGGTAATGAAGTCGTGTCCAAGTGATTGGTCCGTTTAGTTCATGTTATCTTTCTTTATATGCTTTCGCTTTTGGATTGTAAAGACAATATTTTTAATATATTATTACTGGTTTGGTATGCACTTTATGAGGCTTTTTATTTTCGAGTATTTATATTCTTGAGCAACGCCAGTATCACGCGTCTAGGTCATAGGGCGTGACACTAGCTGACAAGGAGAAAAGAGAAGGGTCTAGAAAGAGAGGCTTGGTGAAAGACAGGTGGTATTCAAAATCGTCATGACTAACGTTTTCAAGGTTGAGTGGAGGTATTGTAGGGTTTTACTATTCTAAAAAGTGGAAGTACTGTTGAAGAGTTCTGTAGGGTAAAGTTGGAAACAAAGTCAAGATTTCATCATGTAATCTAAATTATTTTTGTTGGTGTGGTCTAGAAAAGGAGTCTAAGAACTGCTAGCTTGGGCTGAATTTAAGTTTCTATGTAGGGTAACTTTGTATGCTCTAGTAGAGAGAGCTAAGCTTGCTAATCGTTTGTTGTAGAATCTTTCTATCTTTCTCTGATAATGTTGAAACATAGTTAAATGTTGTGTTTTAAATGAATAAGGAAAAAAATATTGTTCCCAAGTTCTTGTGCCAGTAGATTTTCTTAGTATAGGTTTCGCCTACTAAGAGGTAATTTTCATGATCTTCTATGCGATCCCAAGCTCAATTTGTTCCTTGTGCGGAGGCACGCTAGTATTTTAATTGATCTACAAAAGTAGGAGGAGATTTCCATTCAATATCAAGAGCTGAAGGGTAATCTTTTAATTCAGCTTGATATCCTCTAACTTCATTAATGTCAATTTTGACTAGATGTCTGGCTAGTTCTATTTTAAGAACAATCCACTTACAAAGAGAACTGCCAAAAGTATAGACTATGAAAGTTTCCTCTTCTTCTAAGGCAAGAGAAATAATGATTCCCAATTTCTTTGGGAAATCTTTAATAGAATCAGGGTGATGTATCCTAAGTTTATAAAAAAGCCCATGGTCTATTAAAGTAAATGGAGTAATTAATTTGCCTTTATAAGAGGTTGTTGTATAAGCTTCATAGTCTAAGTTAGCTTTATGAAAGAGTATAGAAGTTGACAGGGGCATTCATATTTTATATAGTCTTCACAGGTTGGGCTTTGTTTCTAGCATTTGAGTTTAAGGCTAAATTCTACTTGATGAACTATAATTATCATAGGAGGTGACTTTTTATGGATGTCTTTTAGCTTAAGAGAGCTCAATAAAAGTTTGTAGTGTAGAAGTTTCTACTAGACTTGTAATATACCAAAAATATAGCTAAGGATTTAAACTAATTAAAAATGTGACATAATTAAACTATTTTAAGGAAAATAAATATATTTTATTAGATAATGTATCAGAGCAAATAAGTTTATATGAATTTATATAATTTATTAGAATTTTTATGGATTTTAAAGAAATATTTTTTAATATTTTATGGGAATAAATGGGTAAGAGAAAAGTCTATTTGAGAATACCCATTTAAAGTGGGAGATAATTGAAATAAACATAGGTTTCCATTAAATTAAACCCTAGGTTTTTATTTTCCTTCTCCTCTCCGCTGTTTTCCCCTCCACACACGACGCAACACTGTTTAGTGCCACGAGCGATCGGTGTCGCCCTTGTGCACTGATCACCGGTGTTGCTCCACTATTCAGGCAAGAAGCGGATGCCGGTGCTGAGTCCAGCCTCCCACTTGCAGGTGCCATCTCTCTCCTCCTCGCGCATGCGATGAACGTGTGCTGCTACTGCCAACATCGTCGCACCTACTGCGTAGCCTTCACGACCGCCTCCCTCACCACCGAAGCATAGGGGAGGCAGTCAACACCGTCGACCAAGATCCTTGCCGAGTCGTCCGTTCCCCACCGATGACCGTTGGGCACAACCGCCAGGGATGAGATGTCGTCGTTGTGGCACTAGGCTGCGGCTATGACCAGTGTTGGTTGATTGATCACCACCACTCTCTCTCCCCTTCATGAGTAGTATGCACCTCCCCTTCAGAAACAACAGCGGTGCTTTGCGTTCGAAATAGCGATAGTGTTGTGTGTTCGACCCGACGCCAAGCAACCAAGGCCCGACTCCGACCTAGGTGCCCTCTTTCCCTTATTGTTGCTGCTACATCTAACCCTCTACCACAACCTCCAACCACCACCATCTTCTCAACGTGGCTATCACGTTATCAGAGAAGAAGTTGTCGAAGAAAGTCGAAGGTAAGTTTAATTTGAGTTTTATTAGAAATTAGTTTAGTATTAGATAAGTAATGTTGTGGTTGAAAGCAGTGGCAGGTTAGTAAGTAATTGGTTGTGATTAATAAGTTAATTAAATGATAATTGAATTACTAGCATAACACATTAATTGATTAATCACATTAATCCCTAAAAATAGTTAATGTTTAGTAACATATTTAATTGGTTTTGATAAATTAGATAAGATTTGATTAATTATTGCTGATGGATTAATCAACTAACTATGAGATTAATTTAATTATCTTAGTAGTCGTCATGAAATTATTGAATGGATGGGTAGACTAATTTAAACACGTATTAGAGCTGCTTAATGTTGCTTTGTATCCTATATTTGTAGATTTAAGCTTGAGGCAAATCCTTTGACATGAAGATGGCTAGGATGATCTGTAAAATACCGAAAATAGACAAATATTAATAAGAGAATTTTCCGGAATTTTTGGAAATTTTTCGGGAATTTTTCGGAGCTCGTACGGCCGAGTTGACGGGGATAAAAACGGGGCCCGAAAAAGCCTGTTTTGGCTACCCCATTTAAGCGAGGAAATGTTTATAATTACATTTCCTTTTTCTTTATTTTCCTTATTTGTTTCTTTTTCTTACCTCGCCGAAAGCCCTGCGTGCCCGAGCCGAAAAGCCCTAACCGCCGGCGCTGGCGGTTTCTCCCCCCGTGTCCTCACCGCGCCTTTCTTCTTCTTCTCTTGTGCCCTAGAGAGCAGTGAGCCACCACCGCCGCTCCTCCCCGTTGCACACCGCGAGCCGACTTCCTGTGCCCTAGCCTCAGCCGCGACACCCATCTCTACAGCGACATCCGAGCACAGCCGACCCTATCTGTGGCTTAGCGCAGACACACTTCTCTTGAGGGTGCCCTAGTGTGGAATCTAAGCCCTAGTTCTTCCGCTTGCTACCACTACCGAGCGAAATTGCTTCTTCCCTCTATTTTTCAGCGATCACCTCTGTGCCGGCCACCAAACTTGCCACTGCTCTTGATCAGTCCACGGTGAGGTTCAATTGTTGGTTGGGAATTATGTAGACTCAAGGATTTGATGAATTGTTTCCCTTTTGATTATCTACTGTTTTTTTATTAGAATGTTGTGTTGTATTGTGGGATTAATCACTGTGGTAGTGAATGTTTTCTTGCAGCATCGTTTGATCTCCGGCAGTAGGTAGATTCCAGCAGCAAATGATCCTACTTCCAATAGTGATAAACGGCTGTGAGTTTCAGGTAAGGCATAGGAATTTGATATATGCTATTGATCATGTATGGGTTGAATTAGGTTTATGTGTTGGTCAGGGATTTGCCCTAATTTAGGGTTAGAGAGTTATTTAGCTATTTATGAGAATGTAGCTAAATAAAAATATATGCAATTGGTAATACAGGATCTTGACGCGAGACGAGTATCTCGGAGTCTGATTTGGACCACTTTATTGGAGTTGGGTACTTTGACTTATGTCTTTCGATAAGCATAATAAAGTGTTTAACATACAACAATGATTGTGTTTCTCATTTATTTCGGTTGGTCACTACATGATCGGATACATATTGCTTGTTTACTTATTATGCACTGCATGTTATTATTTACCTGATCGTACATGCTCTAGAGGTAGTGACACAACCATTTTATACATTATGTTCAGGACCTAGTGTTTGTTTGATGCCCTATCTGACTTGTGTACCTTCTATTTGATACATCGTCCTGTGGTACACACTTGGTATTTATTTATATGATTATTGCTGTGTTGTTCATTAGATTGTCATGTTTAGTGTCATGCATCATCTTGCATGATTGCATGATGTGCGATTGTCTGCTCTATTATTGTGAGCACATCGCCATCTACTGTACACACCACCACTAGTTAGGGTTATAGTGGCGGTGTGGTGTGTGGCTTCTGCTTATTTGGCTTGCTGGCCCGGTTCCGGTTGTGACAGATCTTGCTGCAGCTCCGCAGTGCCTAGGGCTCCGCTGTGTGTGTAGTAGCGCAGGCGCTGGACTTGCTCGCTGGTCCGCTCATGGGTAGTGTGAGGTGAAGTACTCCTGCATCGTGTGATGAGCATCCGAAGATAAGGTTCGCGCTCCCCCATTTATTATTGTAGGGGTATGTGTGTACTCCGACAGATCCCGTCCACTCGGTCACCATCGTGGTGATGTCGAGTGCACGGTTGTCACAATTTCACCCACCTGGACTCACCATTGTGTGAGATGGTGATGTAGCGTCAGGGGTGACCATGTCATTGCATCATATGCATGATGCATTTATTGTTTGTGTTTGCATTTACTTTCTGCATTTATTTGGATGCATATGATTGACATGCATACATGTGACATTATGAATCTGGTCTGATGACCCAGTTACCTTTATACCTTGATCCTGGTTAGTACAATTTTCTCCTGTTTTTGTTCCAGTTGCATTTATCCTTCTCGTATTCAGGAGACTGTACGCATGATTAGTGTTGTCTGTTATTTATTTTATTTTGCATATCAGTTTTACCTGCTGAGTGTTGAACTCACCCCGCCTCCATTGTTGTTATATTTTCAGATTGAGGCTGTCCGGAGCAGTTCCAGTCGCTAGCCCCCATCCGCACGTAGTGCTAGTCCTTTGCTGGTCTTGAGTTGTTATTTTATCTTAGTTTCTCTATCAAACTTTGTTTTTAGTCTTGTATTGTTTTACTTATGGATATTGTATGGATTCTTATCGTTTGATGGATTTTTGGTATGATTTGGATTTATTCTACTACATGTCTGCCTGGACAGCAGAAGAGGTGAGTTCTTCGGATTTGAGCTTTACGAGTGTAGTTGAATAGGGTTGATTTCGAGTCATCTTATTACTGCGTGGTTGTGTCAGCCAGAGGCTGAGAATTATATTAACTGCGTGGTGATTGTCTATTTATTATTGTTGTTTATTCCCGGCGCATGTGACTGAGGTATATACTGTTGTAGAAAAGTTTCAGATTGTCCGCCGTACAGGGGAGATGCTGCCGAAATTTCTTCGGACAGGGACTCCTCTGGGGCATGACAATTTAGTGGTATCAGAGCTTAAGTTTTACGATCGTTGTTTTCGTATTTTGGATATTTGGGATAACCTGATACCAATTTATATGGTATCAGAACGCCAAAGTTTGGCGATACTTGTTGTTTTTCGTGTTACGGATTTTTGAGATTTAACTGATACCAATTTATTGGTATCAAAGCAGGGTGTGATACCTACTTTTAGTATTCTGGATATGTTGTGCTAGCCCTAGTTTGCGAGTCAAACTGGGTAGTTATTTTGGTTGCACGGATTTTCCATTACGTATATGTTTTGGACTTTCGTTTCGGATTTTATTATGGATTTCCGATGATTTTCTCGTATAGAATTCCGAGGTCAATTTGGGGACTGGACAGCGACGGAACATCTCCAGACAGCAATTAGGTATGAAATTATTTTAGTAATTGTTGACACTTGTAGTAATATCTGTGATATAATTGAACAGATATGAGGCGATCTACACGTATTGCTGCGAGACGTGGTGCTGGACGACCACGTACGAGGACCGTGGGATCTCTGGATACGCCAGAGATGCCTTCTGTTGATGAGCCTGTCAGCTAGGGACAGACTCCGATGGCTCCCTTAGAGGTACCTACCTCACCAGGCACCGATAGTATCCATCACATCGATTTTGACCACCAGGGTACCATCATACCCGACACCAGCCCACCCAGCATTATATGGCATATGCACTACCGCCACCTGGGCCTACAGTGTACCCGACACCAGCGACACCTGTGCTCCCAGTACATACGGTGTACCCAGCAGTACCTGCATTAGGGATACCGGCTACTCCACATCTGGTATCATTGCCTACCGTACATCCAGCCGCGACCACCTATGTTCACCCTACAGTGCCACCGACGGCATATGCTCCAGTTTACTCAGTAGCACCGGGAGTACCTCCTCCGGTTTATGCACCGGTACCACCTGTAGCACCAGCTCCAGTGTTTCCGCCAGTCCCGACAGCCGTTCCGACACATCTCACTGACATTTTTGCGGCACGAGCCAGGATTCCAGTGTTGGTAGAGTCGATGAAGAGTCGATTTACACTCTTCTGAGGATACCGTGATCCGAGTGTGGCCCTGTCTTGGATTGAGACTATGGAGTAGACTTTCTTTTATATGGCTTGCTCCGAGTGGGAGAAAGTAGAGCTGGCTGCTTTTCATTTACGGGACTCGACCAACACCTGGTGGATTACTCAGCATTCTATCATCGGTGAGCAGAACATCACTTGGGCCAGATTCAGAGAGGCTTTTGAGAGCCGTTTCTTTCCACGAGCTTATCAGATGGCTCGCCGGCAGGATTTTCTGAGTTTGCGACAGAACAATCGATCAGTGACAGAGTATAGTACAGAGTTTGACAGATTGGCCAGATTTTGTCCAGAGCTAGTTGCTGAGGACAGTTCACGTATGCAGCAGTTTATTCAGGGGCTGGATGGACATTTGCAACTAAGACTTGTCGGTCTTGGTATCACATCTTATGCGGAGATGTTGGACAGAGCCCTCATTATTGAGTCAGCTCAGTAGAGAGTTTTTCCAGATAGAAAAAGGAAACAACCGGATGTATATATGGATCCAAGACTTCAAAGCTACACCACACAGCAAGCGTAATCGGTCAGATCGGGGTACTTTTGGGGTATCACGAGGCCTCGAAATCGTGGCACTTCTTAGACGCTTCCGGTCTCCACAGCAGAACCGAAACAACCCGCCAGCGACATTCGCTATTTCAGATGTGGGTCCAGATCACATCACCTCGGTGTTCTCTCGGGCATTTTGTTTCCATTGCAAATTGCACGGGCACGAGCCGAGATTGTCCGCAGAAGACTCAAGATATGACTTCCGGAGGGTCTGATCATGGAGGACAGTCCGGTAAATCCGGAACTTATCGAGGAGGGCGACGAGCCCAACCTTTGCATGGCCGCAATGGAGTGCTTCACCCTGGCAATACACAAGATTTGGCATGCTTGGACAGAGTACTCCGGTGCTTCCATAGCACCTCGAGTTCCGCTCCGGACTTTATTATCCGACGCAGGGTAGTATCGATGCGCCTCGCCTTTAGGCGATGCGACTCGGTGCGGCGTCAGCATCGCATGATCCCGCCTTTCTTCGCACATTATCCAAGCCTTAGTGGCCACCTGCTCGGCAGAGGCAGGCGACATTACCACCTCTTCCTCCGCCAGAGATTGGCGTGTTCATGTCTACGGAGCGGGGAGGATGCGTCGATTGGATCCATTTTCCGCAGTATGATGATTTCCATTTATGCATTTTCGTGATGATATATTGATTGATACTAGTAGTTAGCATTCTTTATATCCCGCACCTTTATGCGGGATAGATTACCTACTTTAACAGGGACCTGTCTCCTACCATCCGGTGATACTTTAGACGCCACCAGAGGTCAGGAGGTCGTCACAGACTTTGGCAACATGATACTAAGAGATCTTCTAGTATTGAGATGGTCGAGTTTGATATCATTCATGGATCAAGCATATCATGCTACCGTTGATTGCCGATTTGTGGTAGGGTGGGTCACCTTCCAGCCCTCCTAACCAACCTCCGTGGATTTCCCGCACGAGATGACGCATCGATCATTTGAGCTCGTAGCTCGTCGAGGGCTGGTCTGTGTATCTTTGATTAAGACCGAGGAGTAGCTGATCGACGTTCTCAGTACCTCTCCTGATGAGTATTTCCGATTACCCAGTTTCGGTCAGAGTTTGCCAGGTATTCCTAGAGGTCAGCATGTAGTTCGCTATTGCGCCCAGTCGGGACCGCACCGAATCAAAAGAGCTCAGTCGTGAGTGGCAAAGAGTTGAACAGGTCAAGTCAACTCTAGGAGCTTTTAGACAGGGATTCATTCATCTAGTGTTTCTCCCTGGGTTTCAATTTATTATGTTGTCAAAAAAAGGGCTATACTACAGGTTATGTATTGACTACGATAATATTGAGCGTACTGCCGATAAATATCCTTACCACGGATCGAGGATTTGTTTGATCACCTGAGGTCACATCGGTGTATTCTAAGATTGATGTCGATCCTGCCATCATCCGAGAGTCGCAGAGACTCGTATATCGAGAACATACTTCGAACGCTTACCTCCACACTGTCAGTTCGTTATTGAGTTTAGTAATGCCATTTGGGCTTACCAATGCTCACGTGTGTTTATGGACTTGGTAGAACCGAATCTTTCCGGAGTATCCGGATTAGTTTGTTATCGCTTTCATTGATGACATACCAGATTTCGAGGAGGAGCATGCACAACATCTTCGTATAGATTCTTAGAGGAGGAGCATCAGACACCTTAGTCAAGTTCGACAAGTGTGCCCAACGTTTTCTTACGGTTTCTCGCAAGTAGAGGTATTTCACGCTTGATCCTCGAGCAGAGATCGAGATCGGCTACCAGTGGACCGGTGTCATCAGAGATCCACAATTTTCCGGGATTGGTGAGATTACCGACGCTTTTGAGGTTATTCAAGGTATTGCCATGTGATACCGACATGCCTTACTGAGGCGTGAAGTTTACGGGATTGCGAGACCAACTTTCTGTGGAGCTGAAGCGATTAGTGTCGGCTCCAGCTTTTGGTTTTACCTTCCTCGAGAAGACTTAATTTGTACTCTACACCGACGCTTTCTATGGTTTGGGGTGCTCGACGCGACGGCAGTAGTGGTCTCTTATGCTTCTCAACTGCCCAAGGAGCATGAGAAGAACTACCAGCGACTCCATGAAGAGTTGGCATCTTTGCTACAAGCTTTGGACAACATTTATTTATACGGTACATGCATTTGAGACTCTCACGATCATAAGACGAATACATTTTTACCTGTATGAGCTTAATCTCCGATGAGGAGGAGATGGATGGAGTTCCTGAAGGACACGATTGTACCATTAGCCACCACCCGGGAAAGCTAATGTGGTTGCCGATGCACTGCCAGAAGTCCAGAGGGACTTTGGCTTGCCATCTGACTTCAACACATGACTTGATTCAGTAGTTTTCCAGTTAGACCGAGGAGCAGGTCTACAGAGTAGGGTATTCTTGTTACTATGGTTGCTCAATCGTCGATCAGGACTTAAGATCCGAGAGGCATAGGCCCGGTGATCAAAGATTTGCGCTCATTAGCAATGATAGCTTCTAGCTGATCCAGTTTACACGAAAGACCGAGGGTATATACTTCCGAGGCGATTATCATGCGCCTGGCCCTCAACATCGATCACAGAGAGCTACTCCAGGAGGCACACCTCGATGCGATCCATCCAAGCGAATTCATGTATCGAGACTTGAGGTTCCCATTGAGGAACGACATGAAGAAAGACATCGGATGTAGGCTAGATGTCTTGTGAAGGCCGAGCACTTTCTTGGGTTACTTGGGATTCCTATTCCCGAGTGGGAAGTGGGATCACATTACCATGGACTTTGTGGTAGGGTTGCCGAGGACACGACGAGGTCATGACGACGCTGATTTGGGTAACGTTGATGATTAACCGCTCGGGAGGATCGATCCTCTCGATCGATCGATCGCGCCTGAGTATTGTCTGGAGATTATCGCACACATGGTGTCTGCTGAGTATCATTTCGGATAGAGATCCACGTTTATGTCTCTGCTCGGCAGTAGTCCAAGAGAGAGGGCTGGGCGCATGCCTGCTTTCTCAAGATGCCTTCATCGGGGCTATTCAGACTTAGAGGACTTCATGAGGTCTTGTGTTATGATTTCGGAGGCGAGCACCATTCGGATTTTATAAAGCAGAGTTTAATAACGCCTTCATTCGCTATTCATTTCGGATGGCACCATTTGAGGTGTTGTATGGTAGACCTTGTCGGACACCCGTCCTCTGGGATGAGGTTGGAGAGGCCCAGTTGTTGGGACCTCATAGAGTTCAGCAGGATGCAGAGTTGGTCCGTACTATCAGACGGAGGATGTCAGAGGCGCAGGACCGCCAGAAGAGTTATGCTGATCGGAGACGCAGACCACTAGAGTTTTCTGTTGGTGATCATGTATTTCTGCGAGTTTCACCCACGAAAGGGGTGAAGAGATTTGGCCCCAGAGGTAAGCTAGCTCCGCGGTACATTGGCCCTTTTGAGATCTTGGAGAGGATCGGAGCGGTAGCTTACCGGCTAGCACTACCACCGTCCCTGGCAGGCGTCCACGATGTATTCCACGTATCTATGCTGTGGAGATACGTACCTGATCCGACGCATGTGCTGACAGATATCCCAGTTCCCATTCAGCCTGATGCTACTTATGAGGAGGTTCCGGTACAAATTCTCGACCGGAAGGAGCGTTAGTTGCGGAACAAGACTATTCGACTGGTTAAAGTCGGATGGCAGCATCATTAGGATGAGGAGGCTACTTGGGAGCTTGAGGATACAATCCGAGCTCGATATCCCCATCTTTTCTCTTGAGGTATGTGATTTAGTTTACCGTTCAGCATTTATACTCTTTACCTGTTATTAGTATTTGCTGATGGTAGATAACGAAATTTGGGGGCCAAATTTTTATTAGTGGGGGAGAATGTAAAATACCGGAAATAGGCGAATATTAATAAGGTAATTTTCCGGAATTTTTGGAAAATTTTCAGGAATTTTTCGGAGCTCGTACGGACGAGTTGACGGGGATAAAAACGGGGCCCGGAAAAGCCTGTTTTGGCTACCCCATTTAAGCGAGGAAATGTTTATAATTACATTTCCTTTTTCTTTATTTTCCTTATTTGTTTCTTTTTCTTACCTCGCCGAAAGCCCTGCGTGCCCGAGCCCCTCACCCGTGCCTCTCTTCTCCCTCACTCCCGAACCCGACGCCGAAAAGCCCTAACCGCCGGCGCTGGCGGTTTCTCCCCCCGTGTCCTCACCGCGCCTTTCTTCTTCTTCTCTTGTGCCCTAGAGAGCAGTGAGCCACCACCGCCGCTCCTCCCCGTTGCACACCGCGAGCCGACTTCCTGTGCCCTAGCGTCGGGCCGGTCTTCTTCTCCCTGCTGCAGGTGACCTAGCCTCAGCCGCGACACCCATCTCTATGGCGACATCCGAGCATAGCCGGCCCTATCTGTGCCTTAGCGTAGACACACTTCTCTTGAGGGTGCCCTAGTGTGGAATCTAAGCCCTAGTTCTTCTGCTTGCTGCCACTGCCGAGCGAAATTGCTTCTTCCCTCTATTTTTCAGCGATCACCTCTGTGTCGGCCACCAAACTTGCCACTGCTCTTGATCAGTCCACGGTGAGGTTCAATTGTTGGTTGGGAATTATGTAGACTCAAGGATTTGATGAATTGTTTCCCTTTTGATTATCTACTGTTTTTTTTATTAGAATGTTGTGTTGTATTGTGGGATTGATCAGTAGTGAATATATTTTCTTACATCGATCGCTGATGCGTAAGTAGATTCCAGTGAAGACGATCCTACTTCCAACAAAGGATAAACAGCTAAGTTTCTGTTTGTAGAGGAATATATATGCTATTGATCATGTAATAGGGTTGGGTTTATGTGTTGGTCGTTTGCCCTATTTAGGGAGAGTTATTTAGAGAGTTACTATTTATGAGAATGTAGCTAAATAAAAAATATATGCAATTGGTAATACAGATCTTGACGCGAGATTCGAGTATCTCGAGTCTCGATGTACCACTTTATCGAGCTGGGTACTTTGACTTATGTCTTCGATATGCATAATAAAGTGTTTAACATACAATGAATGATTGTGTTTCCATTTATTTGTGGTCACATGATCGGATACATATTGCTTGTTTACTTATTATGCACTCGCTATTATTTACCCGATCGTACATGCTCTAGAGGTAGTGACACAACCATTTTATACATTATGTTCAGGTGACCTAGTGTTTATTTGATGTCCTATCCGACTTGTGTACCTTCTATTTGATATATCGCCCCGTACACACTGTATTTATTTATATGATTATTTGTGTTGTTCATTAGATTGTCATGTTTAGTGTCATGCATCATTTGCGATGATGATGCATTGTCTGCTTTATTATTGTGAGCACATCACCGACATGCATACACCACCACTCATGGGTTAGTGGTATATCAGAGTGCATGTGTCTGCTTGGCTTCGCTGTCCGCGGTCCGTGACTCCGAGTGTATCCCAAACAGTTTGGATCCGCTGGTGTTAGTGTAGAAGTAGTTATGGCAGTGCTGACTTTGTCTGGGCCCGGTGGTCCGCCTCGAGTGGTAGGAGTAGACTAATGGCACGAGTCCTCCTCAATGTACGATGAGAGTATCAAGCTCCATTTATTATTTCGGGTATGTGTAATCTCCGAAAGCATCCCTGGCCACTCCATAGGCAAAGATGTCAGTGCACGATTGTCGCACTATACTCTCACCATTGTGTGAGATGGTCGAGCCGTGGGTGACCATTATTGTCATGGCATCATATGATACGATTTATTGTGGTTTGCTGTACATGTTATTTATTGGATGCATATGATTGACATGCATACAGGATTATGACACTCTCGGTCTGATGACCCAGTTACCTTTATACCTTGATCCTGGTTAGTACAGTTTTCTCCTGTTTTTATTCCAGTTGCATTTATCCTTCTCGTATTCAGGAGACTGCACGCATGATTAGTGTTGTCTGTTATTTACTTTATTTTGCATATCAGTTTTACCTGCTGAGTGTTGGACTCACCCCGCCTCCATTGTTGTTATATTTTCAGGTTGAGGCTGTCCGGAGCAGTTCCAGTCGCTAGTCCCCATCTGCACGTAGTGCTAGTCCTTTGCTGGTCTTGAGTTGTGATTTTATCTTAGTTTCTCTATCAAACTTTGTTTTTAGTCTTGTATTGTTTTACTTATGGATATTGTATGGATTCTTATCGTTTGATGGATTTTTGGTATGATTTGGATTTATTCTACTACATGCCTGCCTGGACGGCAGAAGAGGTGAGTTCTTCGGATTTGAGATTTACGAGTGTAGTTGAGTAGGGTTGATTTCGAGTCATCTTATTACTGCGTGGTTGTGTCAGCCAGAGGCTGAGAATTATATTAACTGCGTGGTGATTGTCTATTTATTATTGTTGTTTATTCCAGCCGCATGTGGTTGAGGTATATACTATTGTAGAAAAGTTTCAGATTGTCTGCCGTACAGGGGAGATGCTGCCGAAATTTCTTTGGACAGGGACTCCTCTGGGGCGTGACATGATCTACATTTGAGGTGGGTAAATACTACTTATCTTTTGAGAGCTTTGATTATAGTGTATGATTGTTTATTGCCATGTTTTAATTAGGTCACAGTTACTCGCTTACCTTAAATCTATCATATATTGCTATTGAGTTTGATACCTTATTGTTTGTCCTTATATGTTGACCTGTTATTGATAGCTATGCAGTCTTGTTTGTTATTCATGACTATATTTATATATATGCATGATATTACCAAATCGTAGTCTAGTTATAAGCTTATGTTCGTGCATTTGTATTGTAGTATGATTATATACTTAGGCTCGTACCTATAGGTCACTGATATTGTTTGTATTATAATTGTAAACTGGTGCGAGGGCATATATGTTAGTAAGATTATACTGACCTATATTTGATGGAATCACTCCCTAACGGAGGGGTAATGTATCCCACTAGGCTATTTCCTTCAGATCAACCCCTAGGATTACTTGATCTTGACTCCGTTGTTTATTATACGTATGATGATACCATGGAATTAGTTGAGATATTAATATTAGATAGCTAGCAATTTGGGAACCTGATTATCTATTTCCTGCCTATATATTAATAGGATTATATCATAGTATAGGATACTGAGTATCCTAGTAGACCATATTTGTTATATAGGCTCATGTCTATACATTAGTAAGATTATACCATAGTGTAGTATTTTAAGAATCCTACTATACCCTTGGTTACTACATCCTGTTGACCATTATCTTCCATTCGTGGTTGAGAGAGTTGTCAGCGACCGTTAGTATATCCTATCGGCCATTGTCTCCCATTTGTGGTTGAGAGAGTCGTCAGCAACCGTTAGTATATGCCATCAATAATTGTCTCTCATTCATGGTTGAGAGAGTCGTCAATGACTGCTAGTATATCTTGTCGACCAATGTCTTCCATTCATGGTTGAGAAAATCGTTAGCAATCATTAGTATATCCTGTCAACCATTATCTCCCATTCATCATTGAGAGAGTCATCAGTGACTGTTAGTATATCTTGTCGACCATTGTCTCCCATTCATGGTTGAGAGAGTCGTAAGTAATCATTATTATATCCTATCGACTATTGTCTTCCATTCGTGGTAGAGAGAGTCGTTAACGACCATTAGTATATTCTGTCTCCCATGCGTGGTTGTAAGAGTCATTAATAACCGTTGGTATATATCCTATCTGCCCATGGGACCATTTGTGGTAAAGGTTTCTCTCACAGATAGTGACTAGTAACATACCCTGACTGCCCACAGGACCATCCATGGTAGAGCATTCTCCCGCAGTTAATGATAGGGGAGCTAGATAGCTATCTCATCCTGTCCGCCCACAGGACCATCCTTGACATAGCATTCTCCCATGGACAATGACTAATCATTTATCCTAACTACCCATGGGACCATCCGTGATAGAGCATTTCTCCTGTAGTTAGTATTTGTTATGTGCTTTTTATATGTCGGTCATGTATTTATTCATGAAAATTTGGATGTACTATATGTACTCCCAATTTGTTAGTTATACTTGGTTGAGCAGGTTAGTAAAGTGTAGTGTTATCGATTATACTTTTGTTAGCTGGTGAGTATGTTGGGACACCTACGTTGGTTAGTAAGTATTTTACCTGAGACTGCATCCTTTGATCTACTGTCAGTATATTATTCATGCATTATTTTTTTATACCATTAAGTGTAGGGATCTAGTGCGCTAAACACGCCAAAAATACAGTAGAAAATTTACTAGATCCTCTCCCAGAAGATCCATGCGAAAGAAGAAAACAATGTATACTAAGTTTAATTAGAGGGTTATACCTTTGATGCGTGTACTCGATCTCTCGACAGCTAGGATCTCAGCACGATCATGTGTCCATGCCTCTATGGTATCCACACGAACAAGCCTTCGTTTGTCTCACAAACTCACAAATTGAAGAAAGAAACAACCTTTGATTGTGCTAGCAACCACAAGGTTGAATTTTGGCCAAGAGAAGGAGGAAGAAGATGAGGAGGAGGAATCTCAATGGACACAACAAATTTTCATCTAATGAAAATTCCATTCAAAAATTCTATTTATATCCATCTAATGAATATCAAAGGTTATGTGCCTTTTTATCTTCCTTCATGAATTAATCTTAATCATCCTTCATGAAAAGTCTTTTGGTCTTCCTTCTAGAATTCAAATCAACATTTGTATTCTTCATGAGTCAATGGTCATTTTCAAAATTGACCTATCATCTTCCATGGTGACTTCAAGTTTGCCCAATGAGTCTAACTCATTGAACCTTGTCAATCCAAATTGACTCCATGAATCTAATTCAAATTATACTCAATCCAATAATTGGATCTAATTGAGTCTAACTCAATAAGTCTAATTCGGATTAGACTTAATCCAATGATCCATCATATGAACCCATCTCCAAATCAACTTGTTCTTTGTGTGTGACCCAATAGGTTCTCATAACGTTGACAATGTATCCAAATCAATATTTTAGATACATAAACAATGAGTGGCATTTAGAAAGACATCATTGCTACCCAAGTGATGAGAATGTCGAGATCTGACATAACCTTTCCATGGCTATTATCTTATATGAATTGGTCCTTCTATCCTTGATATCTAGATTGATCAATGAGGCATAGACCGTGTCATCCTCTTATCAATCTTTGTGTTTCTTGATCTTTAAGTAGACACACTCAATCAAATAAGTTCAATATCTCATATTAACTCATTTGAGCATGACCATGCTTTCTTGTGTCCTACTAATTAAGGGGCTCATAGATATCACTTCCGTCATATAGAAGGGATAGATCTCATCTACATCACTCACATCCCTCCGCATAAGTTATTGCATACCTAGTTATCGATTTTATAGTCCACTCTGTTACAAGTGACTTTTGTCGATATCAAAGTATCCAACGCCTTATGTAGTGAACCGTAGTGAGTTCAGGTCTAAGGACTATTCATACCAATAGTCACATGAGAATGTTTATGACACTCATATAATAATCCATGAAATATTCTCATGGCGGGTCATTCAGTACATATTCTCTAATATATACCCATGTGTCAACCTGATATCTCATATCCATGACTTGTGAGATTAAGTCATTCGTTGACCTACATGCTAGTTTCAACGCATTAATATTGTTCTTCCATATTAACGCTTGACTAGGAATAGTTAAAAATAGTGTTCTATGTATATCTACAATATCTCACTATTAATTTAACTAATTGATATGTTATAGATTAGAACCTCCTACTCTAGGACATTATTATATTTATTCATTCGACATGGAATTGAAATAAATATAATAACCAATTTTACCTTTTACTAATAATGAAATATGATACAAAAGGAACCATTTACAATCATCTCATAATTGATACTAGGGCTAATACTAACAATCTCCTACTAGTACTAGTGTCAATCATTACAAAGATGACACCAACACTTTGGAGTAACCCATTATTCTTAAGATCCTTAGTATTTTAGTCAATTACTAAAATACCCATCTACTTATGTCACTAGTGTTAATCACTGAAATATCTAAATATCTATTGACCTAGTGTGACCATCATGCTTCCTCTATGCCAAAGCCATGGTCAAAGGATCCATAATATTAGCATTGGTTGATACTCTACATATCCTCACATCTCATCTATCGATGATCTCTCGAATAAGATGGAACCGATGTAGTATCTAATACCCAGCACCACCATTTTAGTAAAATACATACCCTGACTGCGATTTGGAATCATCCATGTCAGTTTGGAAGCTAACATCAGTGTAACCCTTTACAGCAGGCTCTTCATCGCCTCCAAAAATCAAGAAATAATCTTGAGTTCTTCTAAAGTACTTAAGAATACTTTTATAGGGGTGAGCATTCAGTTAATTCGGTCCATAAATTAACCGAATTAACCGAAAACCGATTTAGTGTTGGCTAACCGAATCAAATCAAAGTTTTACTAAAACTAATTAACCGAATTAGCTATTTTAGTTAACACCGAATTAACTAAATTTGTTTAAAATAACAATAAAAAGAATTTATACAAAATTAATATCAAATTAACCGAATTAATCGAATGCTCACCCCTATACTTTTGACTACTATCTAGTGACTTTCACCTAGATCTGACTGATATCTGCTCACCATGCTCAACACATACAAGACATCTGGGCGAGTACAAACCATGGTGTATATGATAGACCCTATAGAAGATGCATAAGGAATCTGATTCATGTGGTCCCTTTCTTCCTTTGAAGAGGGGTATTGAGTCTTCGAAAGACTCACACTGTGTGACATTGTCAGGAATCCCTTCTTGGAATGCTCCATGGAAAAACGTTTAAACACCTTGTCAATATATGTACTCTGACTTAGACCAAGCAATCTCTTAGATCTATCTCTATAGATTTTGATGCCTAAAATGTAGGCTACTTTACCTAAGTTCTTCATTGAGAAACAATTCCCATGCCAAATCTTCACTGACTAAAGAGTAGGGATATCATTTCTAATGAGAAGTATGTCATCTACATACAGTATGAGAAAGATGACTATGCTCCCACTAACCTTTTTGTAGACACAAGGTTCATCATCATTCTTGATGAAACCAAATGCTTTGATTGCATCATCAAATTGAAGATTCCAACTTCTAGAAGCTTACTTTAATCCATAAATGGATCGTTGCAACTTACATACCTTTCCAACATACTCTAGATCAAAAAACCCCTCAGGTTATGTCATGTACACATCCTTAAGTAGATTTCTGTTAAGAAATACAGTTTTGACATCCATCTGCCAGATCTCATAATCATTGTAAGCTGCAATAGCAAGTAGAATCCAAATAGACTTAAACATCGCAACTGGCTAAAAGGTTTCATTATAGTCTATACCATGAATATGCTTGAATCCTTTAGCCACCAATCTACCTTTATAGGTATGCACATGCCCATCCATGTCAGTCTTCACTTTGAAAACCTACTTACACCCAATGGGTTTGATCCCTTCAGGTGGATTAACCAAAGTCCATACTTGGTTAGTGTACATGGATTCCATTTCAGATCTCATGACCTCTAGCCATTCTCAAAATCTGGGTCGTGTACAGCTTCTTGATAAGATATAGGCTCATTAAGACTAACTAGCACTATATCACCGTTGTCAAACAAGAGAAAAGAATATCTCTCAAGTTGACGATGGGTCCTATTTGATCTGTATATAGCTTGTGCTACTTGAACAGATTGTTGTTCTATAATTTTTTACAGTGTAACAAAATCATGATCCACAACATCTTGTGGTTCCTGTTCAGTTTCCATCAAGGCGTCAATGCTAGTTTGTGTATCTTGAATTTCTTTAAGATCGACTTTACTCCCATTAGTTTTTCTAGAAACAAATTCCCTTTCTAGAAAGACACCAGTTCTGACAACAAATACCTGGCCTTGTGTGGGATTATAAAAGAAATATCCTTTGTTTCTTTAGGATATCCTATAAAATAGCACTTGTCTGATTTGGATCCTAACTTATCTGAGACTTGTCATCGAACGTAAGCCTCATAATCCCAAATCTTTATGAAAGATATCTTGGGACTCTTCCCAGTTCATATTGTATATGGTGTCTTTTTGACAACCTTAGATGGAACGCGATTAATTGTGAAAGGGTCGTCTCTAGAGCATGACCCCAGAAGGAACTAGGAATATCTATTTGACTCATCATTAATCATACCATATCTAATAAAGTACAATTCCTCCTTTTTGATACACCATTCCATTGTGTTGTTCCAGGTGGAGTGAGTTGAGATGTGATCCACACTCAACGAGATGGTCATGAAACTCTTGGCTAAGGTATCCCCACCTCGATCTGATCGAACCATCTTAATACTCTTACCAAGTTGGTTTTGTTCTTCATTCTTGAATTCTTTGAACTTTTCAAAAGATCTTGAATTGTGTCTCATCATATACATATAGCCGTACCTACTGAAATCATCAGTGAAAGTAATGATAACTCTAGCTGCTATTCCGAAAGGGCCGCATACATCAGTATGTATGAGTTCTAATAGATTATTATCTCTTTCCCTGTGTCTATTAAATGAAGTCTTAGTCATCTTACCTTGAAAATAAGATTCGCATGCCTCATATGATTCAAAATCAAAACAGTCCAAAAGTTCATCCTTATGGAGTTGGAATATATGACTCCCATTTATGTGACCCAAGAGACAATGTTAGAGATATGTTTAGTTCAAATCATGAGAATGGAACCGTTTGATATTTATGTTATAAATTGGGTTTTGAAAGTCTAGACCATAGAGTCCATTTATTAGAGGTGCACTATAATAGAACATGTCATTTAAATAAATAGAACAATATTTGTCCTTTATTATAAATGAAAGCCCCTTCTTGTCTAAACAAGAAATAGAGATAATGTTCTTGGTTAAAGCAGGCACATAACAGCACTCTTCTAGTTCTAAAATAAGCCCAATGGGTAAAGATAAGGAATATATTCCTACAGCGACAACAGCAACTCTTGCACTATTGCTTACTCGTATGTCCACTTTTCCCTTTGTCAATGCTCTACTATTTCTCAGCCCCTGCACATTAGTACAAATGTGAGGTGAACATCTGGTATCTAATACCCATGAAGAAGATATAGATAGATTGACTTTTATAACATATATACCTGAGGCAGAAGTCTCACTTCTCTTCCTTTTCAGTTCCTCTAGGTACAATTTGCAGTTCCTCTTCCAGTGTCCAGTCTCACCATAGTGGAAGCAGGTTCCTTCCTTAGCAACCCCACCTTTGGGCTTCAATGCATGAGTCTTGCCCTTTCCTTTGGTTTGAGTCTTACCCTTACCTTTGGGCTTTCATTTGCCTTTGTCCTTTTGCACCATCAAAATGGTACTAGGCTTTGCCTTCTTAAGGTTGAGTTCAGTAGTTCTCAACATGCTCAACATCTCATGCAATGGTTTGTCAATTTCATTCATGTTATAGCTTATGAAAAATTGACTGTAGCTCTCAGGTAATGATTGCATAATAAGGTCAGTGGTCAATTCTTGGCCTAATGGAAATATCAATCGTTGTAGGTTTTCTATATACCCAATCATTTTGAGTACATATGGTCCTACAGGACTGCCTTCTTACATCTTGCATTGAAACAGTGCGTTAGAGATCTCAAATCTCTCTTGTGTTGCTTATCTTTGATATAGTTGTCTAAGATATTTAGCCATATGATAAGGATCTATGTTCTCATGTTGCTTCTGAAGCTCAGAGTTCATGGTGGCGAGCATAAGGCATGATACATCTAATGCATCATCTTGATGCTTCTTATAAGCATCTTTATCAACTCTAGTGGCAGTAGTGGGAGTGCTTTAGGAATGTGCTGCTCTAAGATGTACATTTTTCTTTCTTGCTTGAGAACTATTCTCAAGTTTCTGTACCAGTCCAAGATGTTAGCTTCATTGAGCTTGTCCTTATCAAGGACAAATCACAGAGGGAGGATATTTGACGTATTTGATGACATGGTAATCTACAACAATAAAATACAAAAATAAGTATCATATATAAATCATTTAATTAAGCATTTAATTAAATGATTCTCCCACTGAATTGTAAAGATTTGTAGGAGCAAGTCATGGATGTAGTTTGACCCACACTACTAGCTCTAAATTGAATCGTGATGACAATCATGTGGGACAAGATTCACATTATACCTTATCTTGAGTTAGCTTTGGCTAATCGCCCAAGATTCGTATAATATAGGTAGGAAAATTGTGCCAATTATATCAAATGTAACTCTTGTATAGCTAGATGAACAAGACTATTTGTTCATTTTCCCATCTTATGAAATCCATATTATAATTCATCTTGAGTTAGCTTTGGCTAATCACCCAAGATTAGTATAATTTGAGTTTCATCGTATGGGATATGTCTCTAAGCTCTCAATCCAAGTGAGATATCTTAGTTAAGTCATACCCAAAGTTTAATAGTCTGACATCATAATTGTCCTGTCGCGCTCTATCATGATAAATCGAGTCACTTTGCTTTGGCAAAACCTGACTCTAATTGATCGAGCTAGAAGTGAGTACCAAACTTTGGTAGACATATATTAAAAGGACCTAATTATTATTAAACTAAACATGTATCACATACAATCTTGGAACACATCAACATATATGCTAAATTAAATGTGACATGGTTATGGCCCCATCGCTACAATCTTCTCAAGACAATGAGAAGATCAAAAAGTCAACCTAGGTCCAAGTATCTTCTCCAAGTGCTTCCTTGGTCGTCATGTGTTGTTGTCCCTCTCCCTTTTTCACTATTGTCTGGTTGACTAATTCTCTCTAATTTGTGCATTACAAAATCTAATAGAAACCTTGAGTTACATTCAAGAGTAGTCTAATTTTACAACTAGAGTGATGAAAGATGAAGGCACGATATGCAGGCCATATTATGAATTACAATATCACATATACACATCCAATCACATTAGGGTAGAGGGCCATAACCATGTACCATGTCATATATATTCACAATATCCTTATGACATAAATCTACTATGATTTCAATAAAGATTTATGAGTTGCAACGCCACAGTGGTACTGCTAGTCGGTTAGCGGGCCGGGTCAAAGGGCAGTGCCCCTTGCGGGGGTTAGGGGGCAGCGCCCTCGAAGGAAAAAAGATTTTACATACTCATTGTATGAGTTGTTGCTATACCCGAGACCCTACTACCCATAAAACCGAGAGACCATGTTGTTCACAACACTTTAGCCAAGACCACCTTACTATTCACAACTTCTCTTTGGGCCGAAACCTTGAAAATATATATCTACCAAATGAAATAGGTTATAGCACTCATTTATAACATCTATGAAGATGCTATATCCTTTAGTTTGTCCATATACTCACTGTTTCGTCCCAACAGAACAAGGACTCATAATCAAGCAAATTATAGTAAATCTATCATGCAATTTCTATATCACATATAAAAAAAAATTCTAACTACTACTTAGTATACGCCTTCGCAAGTGGCTTTAATACCACTGTAGGGATCTAGTGCGCTAAACACGCAAAAAAATACAGTGGAAAATTTACTAGATCCTCTCCCAGAAGATCCATGCGAAGGAAGAAAACAACATACACTAAGTTTGATTAGAGAGTCATACCTTTGATGCATGCACTCGATCTCCCGATAGTTAGGACCTCAGCACGATCACGCGCCCATGCCTCTATAGTATCCACATGAACAAGCCTTCATTTGTCTCATAAACTCACAAAGTGGAGAAAGAAACAACCTTTGGTTATGCTAGCAAACACAAGGTTGAATTTTGGCCAAGAGAAGGAGGAAGGAGATGAGGAGGAATCTCAATGGACATAATAATTTTTCATCTAATGAAAATTCCATTCAAAAATTCTATTTATATCCATCTAATGAATATCAAAGGTTATGTGTCTTGTTATCTTCCTTCATGAATTGATCTTAATCATCCTTCATGAAAAGTCTTTTAATCTTCCTTTTAGAATTCAAATCAACATTTGAATTCTTCATGAGTCAATGGTTATTTTCGAAATTGACCTTTCATCTTCCATGGTGAATTCAAGTTAACCCAATGAGTCTAACTCATTGAACCTTATCAATCCAAATTGACTCTACAAGCATCAATCCAAATTGACTCTATGAATATAATTTAAATTATACTCAATCCAATTATTGGATCCAATGAGTCTAACTCCATGAGTCTAATTCAGATTAGACTTAATCCAATGATCCATCATATGAACCCATCTCTAAATCAACTTGTTCTTTGTGTGTGACCCAATAGATTCTTGTAACATTGGCAATGTATCCAAATCAACATTTTAGATACATAAACAATGAGTGACATCTAGCAAGGCATCATTGCTACCCAAGTGATGAGAATGTCAAGATCCGACTTTACCTTTCCATGGCTATTATCTTATATGAATTGGTTCTTCTATCCTTGATATCTTGATTGATCAATGAGGCATAGAACGTGTCATCCTCTTATCAATCTTTGTGTTTCTTGATCTCTAAGTAGACATACTCAATCAAATAAGCTCAATATCTCATATTGGCTCATTTGAGCATAGTCATACTTTCTTGTGTCCTACTAATTAAGGGGCCCAGAGATATCACTTCTGCCATATGGAAGGGATAGATCCCATACATCACTCACATCCCTCCTCATAAGTTATTGCATATCCAGTGATCAACTTTATAGTCCACCCTATTACAGGTGACATTTGTCGATACCAAAGTATATAACGCCTTATATAGGGAACCATAGTGACTTCAGGTCTAAGGACTATTCACACCAATAGTCACATGAGAATGTTTATGACACTCATATAATGATCCATGAAACATTCTCATGGCGGGTCATTCAGTACATATTCTCTAATATATACCCACGTGTCAACCTGATATCTCATATCCATGACTTGTGAGATTAAGCCATTCATTGACCTACATGCTAAGTTCAACGCATTAATATTATTCTTGCATATTAATGCTTGACTAGGAATAGTTAAAAATAGTGTTCTATGTATATCTGCAATATCTCACTATCAATTCAACCAATTGATATGTTATAGATTAGAACTTCCTACTTTAGGACATTATTATACTTATTCATTCGACATGGAATTGAAATAAATATAATAACCAATTTTACCTTTTATTAATAATGAAATATGATACAAAAGGAGCCCTTTATAATTATCTCATAATTGATACTAGGGCTAATACTAACACTAACTATTGTATACTCACTACCCATTATTTTTCTTTAATTCTCCAAGTTAGCAGATAGAGGATGTGTGTCGCTCGAGTAGGATTTATATTGAGTTGTTTCACTTTGTTGTTTCTGTTTCTTATGGTTATAGTTTCTCTCTATTCTAGATTTTTGAGTATGTTTACATGTACTTGCATACATACATACATGCATTGACATTTACATCTTTCTAGGGTTGTATTGGCTTGAATTTGTTTAGTATCAATTATTTCCCATATTATCACTAGGGGGTACCATTCGGTTTGGTAGACAAGTATGCCCTTGGGGCGTGATAATTTTATTAGTATCAAAGCCATGTTTGAGTTCAAATGCTAGGTTTTGTGTTTTGTGGATTTCAGTCTCATTTCGATTTATGTTTTTTGACTTTTGGACAAGGCAAGCTAAAGGACGTCTCTGAGCTATAGGAAGTCAAGTATACCTCTGATGATTTTCTTACCTTTTGTGTTCACTACTTGGTGTAGGTTATGGTTAGGAAAGTTGAATGTCATAGAAATTGAGATGTGATTGGTTAGACTTACACCCTTCTAGTTGATTGTGTAATGGTTTCTATACCTATCTGTTAGGTACTCAATGATCTAGTTTAGTGTGATGACACTTAGTGAATCAATGCTATTCGCAATAGTGATCGGGGTTTACCATGGATGCGACCAGTTGACACTTAGGACCCGAACCTGATGCCGAAGATGTAGGTTCTTCTATGGCACCAATTAAGACCAAGTTGGAAAGTAGGGATTGGGATTGTCAACAACTTATTGGAGATCAAGGAGCACAAACTCAGGAAATATCAACAACCTGTAACGCCCCGCCCCTTCCTACTTAAGCTGACGGGGTTACTTATCTTTTCTTGCTTAAAACAGCGGAAGTCTTATCTATAGTATATATTTTTTTTTTCTTTTCCTTTACTTTTTAAAACATCATCATTAACTACCTATCATATAGGTCACATAACATGCTTAGCATAAATTTAAACCATAATACTAAAGAGCATGATGAAGTGTCATAGAGTCATAAAAGAACAACATGAACATAACTCTTATTAACTAGAAGCAGGTCTTTCTCTTTAGCCAAGTCACTACTACACACGTCCTCCTTGCCCCCTCCTGCTGCTCCCTTAGTACATCCATTCTTTACCCTTATCTGTGGTACAAGGAAAGTAAGCTGTGAGCACTCAAGGCTCAGTAAGATCCTTTCCTACTCACAAAAACCGTATAGCATAAATAAAGCTTCAAGGCATAAAGCATAAAGACAACTCATCATATCATGTATAGAAGCATCATATCATAACATAATCATATGGTATCATGGCATATCCTAATAAAGTCATAAAGTGCATTCTAGCATAACATAATCATGACCATAACATATCATAACATAATCATAAGGTTCATCCTAACATAACATAACATAACATAATCATAGGCATCATGGTATATCGTAACATAATCATAATGTGTTATGCGAGATGACTTTCAAAAACATGATTCATGCAATAATATATGCAGCATGTCCTTTGAAAAACTTTTTACTTACATACATAAACATAATCATAACATGTTTAGGGCCCCGGCTTGTACCACATACATAAATGCGCGCGTCCCATGTAGGTCCAAGGTAGCAAGTCTTGAACCCTACAAGGCATACATACTAGACCCGTTTCTTAGTCCATCGACCTAGGGGCACTTAGGAGTCCATCCCTAACGAGGCCCGTTTCTTAGTCCATCGACCCCGGGGCGCTTATGGAGCACACCCTTGGTACAAGCCATATAAAGTAAAGTAGCATGTCATGCATATCATATCATGGTTCTTATCATTTCTTGCACATCGTATTTCTTATCATAACATACCATATAGAATTTTGGGCACACAGCTCATCATAATGGTATGTAAACTTTGGGCACACAGCACATCATAAATACATGCATAGTTTGGGCACACAGCTCATCATAAATAGCATGCAAACTTGGGCGCACAGCTCATCACATATATCATGCGTAAATTGGGCACACAGCTCATCATAAATAACACACAGCATAGCATAAGGGTTTCCATCATGTATAGATCATAAGTGTGCATAATTAAACATAGAAGCATAGCAATCTCATAAACATGGCATATAAGATACATGGGAAACATAATTAGATTTCTAACCCTAATGTCTTATAGTGGCCGAAACATATAGATTGGGTTTTAGGTAAAAACTCCATACCAACATGTGAACCCTAAATAAGTATCATTTCCTATACCATAAGAAAAACACCATGAGCAAGTTTAGGTAGAGTTCTAGGTTTCTTAAGCTTACAACTTATCATGGCCGAAACTTATCAAGCATACATTGGGTTAAAAATTATCATTCAAGCTTGTGAACCCTAAACAACTTCATAGCAATTATTTCAAGGAACAACATGAGCATAGTTGAGTTAGGTTCCAAGTTTCCTAGGCCCTTAAACATGATATGGCCGAAACTTGTAGGGCTTAAAGCTAGGGTTCAAGTGTCATAAAAGCATGAGAACCTTAAACAACTTTCATAGCAAATATTTCAAGGAACAACATGAGCATAGTTGAGTTAGGTTCTAAGTTTCCTAGGCCCTTAAACATGATATGGCCGAAACTTGTAGGACTTAAAGCTAGGGTTCAAGTGTCCTAAAAGCATGAGAACCTTAAACAACTTTCATAGCAAATATTTCAAGGAACAACATGAGCATAGTTGAGTTAGGTTCTAAGTTTCCTAGGCACTTAAACATGATATGGCCGAAACTTGTAGGACTTAAAGCTAGGGTTCAAGTGTCCTAAAAGCATGAGAACCTTAAACAACTTTCATAGCAAATATTTCAAGGAACAACATGAGCATAGTTGAGTTAGGTTATAAGTTTCCTAGGCCCTTAAACATGATATGGCCGAAACTTGTAGGGCTCAAAGCTAGGGTTCAAGTGTCCTAAAAGCATGAGAACCTTAAACAACTTCCATAGAAAATATTTCAAGGAACAACATGAGCATAGTTGAGTTAGGTTCTAAGTTTCCTAGGTCTTAAAACCTTGTGTGGCCGAAAGTTGTAGAGCATGTAACCAAATTTCCATGCAACAAACAAACATAAGAACATTAAGTTAGTTTCATATCATTTCATCAAGAAGGTCATGAGCATCTTAGACTTGTTTTAAACTCTCCTAGGCCTCAAATCTAAACATGGTCAAACCTTCATAGACATGAAATAAAGTTCAACTCAACATACAATCATGGGCATATCATAATAGCTTCATATCTTATCTTAGGGAAATCATGGCATGCTTAGTTTTAAGTTAAAGCTCTCCTAGGACCTTAGTTCTACCATGGCCAAATATTCATGAGCCTGAAAATAAAGTTCCAATCAACATAACAAGTAGGAGAAAATGTTAACAATACCATTATCATAGGGCACCTATCATACGAACAAAGGAGCATGTTTTAGTTTGAGGCTTAAGCTTACCCAATCCTTTTGTTCATGCTTGGCCGAAAGTCTAGGATCATGAATCTAAGTTCTAACTAAACATTCTAGCATAGAAACATGAAATAAATCCCTACCATAAAATACATGTTACAAGAAACATATCGAGCATGTCGAAATTTAGATCTTTACATTCCCTAGGTCCTTCCCTTGGTCTTATCTTGGCCGAAATTCTTCATGAGGTTTTCTTAGATTTTTATGTAACCGAATCTTCATAGAACACACAAAAGCTATTGTACCACAGGTGAGGGAAACTTACATCCTTTCGCTTGTAGTTTTCCTTAGAGAGAAAAGTATTCTAAGTGCCAAGGAAGGAGAAAGCTTCTTCTTCTTGTACCTCCTTTTGTTTCTTTTTGCTTGGAAGGGCTAGAACTTGAAGGCTTCTTCACGGAAATTAGTTTTCTTGGAGAAGAACTTAACTTAGCTAATGGGATGAGGAGAGGGAAAAGTTCTTGGTTCGGTGAGGAATGAAGAAGGAAGAAGGAGGAAGAAAGAAAAGGACTTACTCTCTTGTTTTTCTTCTCCCAACCTATTTATTCCTTTGTTCAATGAAATATGTCTTCATTCATTCCCTCAACTCTTCTTCTCCATCATTCCTTTAATTCCCATGAAAATAGAGAGAGGGAGGGAAGTAGGCAATTCCTCTTTTGCTTGCTCCTTTTCTTAACCAAGAGGAAAAGAAGGTAAGCCACTTGGTTTTCTCTTGCTCTTTTGTTTAGTTTTCTTTTATTTCCCTCTCACCTTTAATTAAATTTTTCATTCCTTTCCATCCAAATATTACTCCTTATCCTAGTGGTTATCATGCATCAATTTATCTCCATCATTTGTGGGAGGTTCAAGGTTCAATTCTTGACCTCACCTCTTCTTATTCTATATTTTTGTTTTTATTTTCCCTTTTCTCTTATTCTTTTTATTTCTATGCTCTAAGGAAAAATAATATTCATATACCTATCTTATAATTTCGTGGGTGTTACATAACCATACCTGTTGGTCCCTTGACAGTCGACTAAAGGGGGGTGATAGCCCTGAAAATAAACGAATACCCTTCTCGATCTTATAGCTTGATTAAAGCAAACACTTGTACAAAAGAATTAAGAAGCAAATTAATTAAATATAGAGGCATAGAAATTTACTTAGTTTGCAATCAGTGGATTGCTAATCCAAGGTAAGTAAAACTCACTAGTAAAATCTCCTTTGGATAGAGTAGCCTCTTACAACATTAATAACTCACACATTAGTAGAATAGAAAAAGAACTTATTTACAAGTGTTGTTCTCTAACTACTAAAATCAGGGCTATATTTATAGCACTGATCCGACACTTGAAAGGGTTCTAGGCGCCTAGGTGTGGATAAAATTTTATCCGCGATACAACTGATCGCGATAGCTCTACAAGTAATAATTTTTGTGGTTCGGGTGCCTGGATTGAGCTAAGCTAGCCCTTGACCAGGGCATAAGCTCGGGGCACCTTGGGTAGCCCCGGGGGTCCGGGCGCCCAACCAGGTCGGGGCACCGAAACTAATGTCAACAAACTTATTAACTTTTTTTGTTATGGCTCTCGCTCCGGCTCTGTTCGCTTGGGTGATTTCAACCATTGGGAATAGGACTCACCCGAACCCATTTTATGGCCTTCTCAAGCAACCTTCCTCTCTACCTTCTCATCCCTCAGAAACACCTTGCGCTTACTTCTCGTCTGCCAACATACTCTTCCACAGCACCTCATCCCATGAACGCACCGAGTCCATCGACTCTCTCTAGTGTCATCCTTCTCGTTAGCTGCGTCTTTTGCTCGACTTCCTATGCTTCTATGTCCCTGCATACTTAGACACAAGGCATCGAACCACAATAGGACCTAACTTGACTAGGTTGATCACATCAAAATCTCCATCGGGTACTTACAATCTCTCCATTTTTGATGAAGATCAACCCAAGTTAAGTTAGGGTAAAACAGGATAAATAAATATGCAAGTTTTAAAACATTAGATATGCATTATTTAAAAAAAAATGTACCTCCCCCTTAACCTTAACTTCTAACTTTCCTCTTTTGATCATATTAAAATTGAACAACACCTTGCCTGTAGAAATGACAAATGAAACCTGTATACAATGCCATAAGGCTACTCATAAACTATTAACAACAACCCACACGGTTAGAATATACACAACCACGTAGTTATATACACAGCCCACATGGCAGTTGTATAATAAGCATCACACACGGCTGTAACAAAACACAGCGGAAGTCACAAAATAACAAACGCAAAACCATAAAACAACTAACTGTGAGCCAGCCCGGCTTGACACGACAACAACAAACCAAAATACACGCAACCACAAGACTAAACTCTAAGTCCACATTGAGTTATTACAATATCAAGTTCACAAATTCAAAACACATACAATGTAGGAAACAAAACCAAAAAATTGTCCTCGGATGTGATATGGGGCCGGCAGTCAGGATCCTCCAACTGTCCTTGTATTATCTACTTGCTCCCATGCTAAAGAAAAATCAGATCATGGGATGGTGAGTACTGGGACTAAGCGAGTAATAGATAGATACTGCACGAGCATAATATATATAGAGAGATCCAAAAGTATACAGTCTCATAGGGAAAAGTATCATGAAATACAAAGCTATCGTAATAAATGTCCATACCTGAATCTATATACTAAGCTAGTAATAGAAAGTCAAGGGTAGTGAGAATTTGTAATAATATTGCTCATAACTACAAGGGTATCATGTGAGGTATATACATACTACTAGTAAGTAAGCCAATTCCTAACACATGCAACCGGTATATAACTCAACATATGTAAGCATATCACATGGATACAATAAAACAACTGCATAAGTAAGTAATCAGCAGCATAAAAAAGTATAATAATAAAATCGTATGTACGGATGGTCACTCCCACCCACCCCTTGGCACCACGACCCTTGTATAGTTGAGAGACCAGGATAATGACAACTGTACACACTCCAACCACCACTACTCTCGAGTGGCCGAGTGGACAGGTGTTGAGTAGCTAACTAGTTACATAGCAATGGGGTCCTTGCTGCTCACAACTCCAGCTATCACTACCCATGAGTGGCCGAGTGGGGGCACAACATGACAAGCGGCATATACTCCAGCTACCGCTACCCATGAGTGGCCAAGTGTACGGCTTTGGTTAACGACTCTATCGACCACAATGGAGAATTTGTCATTGACATGCATGTAATGATATGATGCATAAGATGCAACAATCATCATATATATAAACAGAAATCAAGTATGCTACAGTAAGGCAGCATGCTCAATAAAATGTGAATAAACAACCATCAAAGCAAGTAAACATGACATCTAGTATATGCTAAGTATCATAGATGGCAATGAGAGGTTGTATAGACATCAATTCGATTATCTCAAAGATCGAGTAGATAAGTATCAAGCTCAGGAAAAATACGAGTAAAGTCAAGGTAAATACAGTTACTATCCAAATATTGCTCATGCACTAAGGTCAAAAAACTAAAGAATCAAGGTAAGAAGTACCCGCCCTTATCAGTTGATCGTGATAAACTAATCTCACATCCAGACGCTCATCTCGAATCAACATCTTGCAAATCATATATTGTACAGTTTAGCTAATTAGATAAGAAACAACTAGCTAAACCCAAAGATCTAAACCCTATTCAAATCGAGTATTAATTATCCTTAATTAATGATTAGCATCAATTACTCTCATCCATGTATCCTTAATTACAATCCATTCAATACTACTAACAAGAAACCGTATAAATCCAACCCATCACCACTAATCACAATATTAATCTAATGATTCTGAAGATGATCATGTAAATCCTTTAAATTAACCAATCCACTAATAAATCCAAGTTTATCAACCAAGTATGAATTAATCAACTCAACACAAACTAACCAAACTCCATAATTAATTGGATTAAATACTTCTAACTATTCCACCTCCACATAGGATTTATTTCAAACACAATCAATCCAAAACTCACCCAATTCCATTAATGAATCAATCATCCATTCAACCAAAGGCATTCATCTAAATAAAAATTGATCCACATGATAATCAATTACAAACCCAAACCCACTCAAGCAACAGATCACAGCTAAATAGCATTAGGACACCCTAACCATTACACAACTAGAATCAAATCTAGTTCATATACGAAATTACCTCCATAACTTACCCAATTCTGATTGCATAGTTGTTGACCCATTGTAACGCCCGCCCTCCCTGCTACTCAAAGGGATGGGGCTACTTACTTACTTAACTATTCCAGGATACATACATATTCAAAATTTCTTTCTTATAAGATAAAGCAGCGAAAATGTCATAGAGTTATACTGGAATGTAACATAAATACAATGGTTCATGTCAAACATAACAAAACATTATAGCAGGTCTTATTTGTCTCAGTCGAGCCACTGCCACACACACTTCCTTGCCTCTCCTGCAGCTCCCTTAGGTCATCCATTCCTTGCCTTTATCTGTGGTACAAGGAAGTAAGCTATGAGCACACGAGCTCAGTAAGATTCTTTCCTACTCACAAAATCCGTATCTCAAGCATAATCATACAAGAATATCATCAATGAAAACATAATCATCAATATGTGAGCATAGTTTCTTATTATAACATATCCTTATGAATCATGTTTCTAACATATCATAAACAAAGGAATCATATGAGGTGAATCATGAGAAGCATAACATATCATCAGATTACATGGAACATAGGAAGAAACATATCATATATAAATGGGTGCATGATGCAAAATGTCCTTTTAAAACATATGTCATGTCGAGTGCAAGATGTCTTTATACATATCTTTTAATACTTGAACATAATATCATCATCATGAGGACCCGGCTTGTACCACATACATACATAAATGTGCGCAATCCCTAGGACAGGGTAGCTAGCCCCGAACCTACTAGGGATCTAGACCCGTTCATAGTCTGTCGGTCTAGGGGCGTACTAAGGAGTCCATCCCTTTTTACTAGACCCGTTCATAGTCCATCGGTCTAGGGGCGCTTATGGAGCCCACCCTTGGTACAAGTCATACAAAGTAAAGTACATGTCATGCATATCATATAATTGTCATATCATATCATCATAAATGTCATGCTCTTGTCTTAACATGAAGAGTGCTCTTAATCCCAACTTAAGGGAAGCAACTCTTTGCCATTTTCTTATCATATCATAAGGCATACATTCTTGGCACATGGCCATCATATAAAACCATTATCATGCTTGGTTCATAAGCTTACATACATGAGCATGCAACATATTGACAACATACATGCTTGAGTACATAGTCATCATAAGAATCATATCATGCATAATTCATAACATACATAATCAACATGTTACTGATCTTATCATAAAACATGCATACTTAAACATAAAACATATCATAAGGGTCATCATCATGCATAATTCATGAGTATCCTTAATTAAGTACATGAATTATCGTAGGCAACAATAATCATACATGGAAAACATATACTAGCATCTCTTAGTTCATATTCTAGTATGTGAGACACCTAGTAAGGTCATGATTGGGTCTCTAACCCTAGTTATATATGGTGGCCGAGAGTCACCATGCTAAGTTTAAGTTACAACTACATATAAGCATGTGAACTTTAAATCAAATTCATGTCATAAGCTAATAAGAATGTCATGAGCATAGGTAGTAGGTTCTAAGCTTCTTAACCCCTTTTAACTTAGTTGTGGCCGAACCCTTAAGAGTATTAAGTTCTACATAAGCATAAAATAGCAACTACCTTCATATCATATCACAAGGAAAATTCATGGCTTGCTAAGTTTAAGTTTAAACTTTCTTGAATCCTAGGTTATATTCATGGCCGAGAGTTCATAATAAAAGAATACTCCTAAGCAACATACAACATGAATACTTAGCAAATTTCATAACATATCATAAAAAGTCTATGAACATACTAAATTAGGTTTTGAGTTTCATGATCCCTAACACCTTATCATAGCCGAAACATCATATAACAAGGAGTAAACTTCTAAGCAACATATGAACACAAATACTTAGCCAAATTGATAACATATCATAAGGAAGTCCATGAGCATGCTAGATTGGGTTTTGAGCTTTATGAAACCCTAAAATCTTATCATGGCCGAAACTTCATAAGCCAAGAATATAAATTTCTAAACAACATGTAACATGAACACCTAGCTAATTCCATCATATATCATAAAGAAGTCTATGAGCATACTAAATTAGGTTTGGAGCTTCATGAACCCTAAGGACTCATCATGGCCGAAACTTCATCAAGTAGGAAATGAACTTCTAAGCAACATATAAGTAAAAGTTTCTATCCCATTTTATAGCATATCATAAAGAAGCCTATGAGCATACTAACTTAGGTTTTGAGCTTCATGAACCCTAAAAAGTTATCATGGCCGAAACATCATGCAACAAGAAGTAGACTTCTAAGCAACCTTTTAACATGAATACCTAGCCAATTTGTTAACATATCACAAGGAAGCCTATGAACATACTAAATTAAGTTTGGAGCTTTATGAAACCCTAAATCTCTATCATGGCCGAAACTTCATAAACTAATAAGTAAACTTATGAGCAACATGTAAACATAAATCTCTTAGTTAATTTCATAACATATCACATGGAGGTCTATGAGCATACTAATTTAAGTTTTGAGTTTCAGGAACCCTAATATTTCCATCATGGCCGAAACTTTCTCAAGCAAGAACATAACTTCTAAACAACATATGAACATGAATCTCTAGCCAATTTCATAACACATCATAAATAAATCCATGAGCATGTTAGATTAAGTTTTAAGCCTCATGAACTCTAAATCTTCATCATGGCCGAAACTTTCTCAAGCAAGAACATAACTTTTAAACAACATATGAACATGAATCTCTAGCAAATTTCATAACACATCATAAATAAATCCATGTGCATGTTAGATTAAGTTTTAAGCCTCCTGAACGCTAAATCTTCATCATGGCCGAAACTTATAAAAAGGAAAAGAAGGTCAATAAACATCTTAATAAGAAGATCAAGCTTAACATCACACACATAATTTCTTTTCTTACTAAATTCCTACTAAGATTCATGAGCATGGTTTCTTCTCTTCTTTTTATTTTTATTTCCAAGAATTCTAATCTTTCGAAAACACCGTAAGCAACTTGTACCACAGGTGAGGGAATACTTACATCCTTATTTGCTTAAGGAAAAGGGATCTTGCTTGTGGAGCCTTCCTAGAGAGGAGTCGTCTTTGGTTTTGGATTTCGGCAAGGAGAGGTGGGGGAGGGTTCTTGGTCACGGTGAGGAGAAGGAGGGATGAGGAAGAGGAGAAAATGAGTTTTCCTCTTAAATTTCCCTTTTATTCATCATGAGGGAAGGAAGGGAAAATGTATTTTCCTTCTCCTTTCTTTTATTTCTCCTTAATGAAAAGAGGAAGCAAGAATCCTCTTTTCTTTTGAGAGGGAGAAGGCAACTCTAACTTCTCTTTCTCAATGAAAAAGCTCTTCTCTTACTCTTAACTATATTGTTACTTCTCTCTTTAATAATAACTTCTCTTGGTCTATTGGTTAACACATGCATATATCTAGTAAGAGATCCAAGGTTCAAGCCTTGGTCATCTCTCTTTTTGGTTCTATTTTATTTTTATTATTTTTGCAATTTCCACATACGGCCTATTTTTTTTTTATTCATGATAAAAATATCTAAAATCTTGCTAAGTACTCTATGGGGGTTACACCCATGACCGGAGATGTTTGCTATCGCAAATCTATAGTCAGAGCTAGGTTAAACTACTAATCTCCCAAATCAACAAACCTAAATCACAATCAACACATTCATATTCTAGCATTAGACCCAATTCTTAATCTATAACCTAATTCCAACAAACTACCACCAATTGATCCTCACCTTCTGAATTTGGACAGAGCTCAGATGGGGCTCTAGGGCACATCAGCAAAAGGAGATAGCAGTGATGAATCAGAAAGAGGAGGGCCTGGAGGTGGTTGCTCGACACCGGCGACATGATTGGGGAGAAGCATACGACTGTGAATTGACAACTCCCTGCTCATGGATAGAGAGATCAGTGGTGATGACTCATAGAGGGAAACAGTCGAACAAAACTCGGCGATCAAGGAGGAGAATGCAGCTCGGCCGATAGCCAATTGAGGGTTAGGGATCGAAATAGTGAGGCCTGTGAGAAGGCGATGCGTCGCCTTACTCCTAGTCATCTCTCTTTTTGGTTCTATTTTATTTTTATTATTTTTGTAATTTCCACATATGGCCTATTTTTTTTTTATTCATGATAAAAATATCTAAAATCTTGCTAAGTACTCTATGGGTGTTACACCCATGACCGGAGACGTTTGCTATCGCAAATCTATAGTCAGAGCTAGGTTAAACTACTAATCTCCCAAATCAACAAACCTAAATCACAATCAACACATTCATATTCTAGCATTAGACCCAATTCTTAATCTATAACCTAATTCCAACAAACTACCACCAATTGATCCTCACCTTCTGAATTTGGACAGAGCTCAGATGGGGCTCTAGGGCACATCAGCAAAAGGAGATAGCAGTGATGAATCAGAAAGAGGAGGGCCTGGAGGTGGTTGCTCGACACCGGCGACATGATTGGGGAGAAGCATACGACTGTGAATTGACAACTCCCTGCTCATGGATAGAGAGATCAGTGGTGATGACTCATAGAGGGAAACAGTCGAACAAAACTCGACGATCAAGGAGGAGAATGCAGCTCGGTCGATAGCCAATTGAGGGTTAGGGATCGAAATAGTGAGGCCTGTGAGAAGGCGATGCGTCGCCTTACTCCTAGTCAGGTCATTGTCCAAAGAGGAGAGGGTCAGCGGCGATGCCCAGCAATCGACAAAGGTGTTGCGGTCTCAAGTGGTAGTGGTCGTGTTATGCAGTGGTGAGAGGAAGAAAGGAGAGAGAGACAGGGCATCGCAATGGGAGGGATGACGTCGTAGACTCCTCACGACTACAACAACTGCGACATTGTCGGTCGGGTGGCGTTGGCATAAGTTAGCGGCATCATGCAGAGACGTGAGAGGGAGAGGAGAGGGGTGGTGAATAAGGATAGGGAGAAAGATATGGCTAGGTTTTTAATACTTAGCTTTATTTAATCCAACTTTAGGTTAATCAACTTAATCAACTCCCACTTAAGGGATATTCTAAATAGGCTTTCTCTAAGCATAATAGATCTATCCCCTTAAAACACGTCATATGGTCCCGAATTAAATCTTAAAAAATTTCTAAAAATTCCTAAAAAATCCAATAAGCTTATTTCTCCAATAATACTTATTTTTTATCTGCCATATCTTATATTCTCCCTCACTAATAAAAATTTGGTCCCCAAATTTACTACTCGAATTCAGGAATCCTCATCCAAGTGTAATGACTAAGAATCACATCCATATACTAGTCCATCCTAGTATCAGAACAAATCTTTAATCATAAGGGATGACTCTGCGGGTTATGAGCTCAACCTACTTCTGCTACTCACACACTGTTGTCTAGATAACCGTGGATAAAATCCACTAAATGTAATTGATCTTCACAACCACCTTCGAAATCCATAACACACACTCTAAGTAGATCCTCTATCATCTATTTAGTGCGCTCAGGCTGTCTATCTGTTTGAGGGTGGAAAGTTGTACTAAATAAAGTTCCATACTCATGGCAAACTCCAAACTCTACCAGAACTATAATATGAATCATGGATCTCCATTCGATACAATACTCAAAGATATACTATGAGGTCTAATAATCTCTCTACAGTATAATTCTGCCAATCGATCTGTCCTACTGATCGATAGAAAAGGAGAAAATTAATGAACCAATCAATAATTACCCAAATTACATCATATCCTCTCCGTGTCCTGGGTAATTCCACAACAAGGTCCAGCGTAACATGCTCACATTCCAATTTTGGTATCTAAATCTGCTGCAATCTTGCTAGTCACTGATGCTCAACCTCTAAATACTAATATACTAGACATCGAGCTACAAAATCCACAATGTATTTCCTCATGTCATTATACTAATAAGAACGCTTCAAGTCTCTATACATTGAGTACGACCCAAATATATCCCAAATCTAGATTGGTGTGCTTCTTGGAGTAACTCTTCTCGGACAGAATCAAACTCAAGAAACACATAATCTCCCATGGAAATAATGATCCCCGTATAAATGATGTCACTACATTTTCAACGTGAAAATGGTAGCTACCAACTCCAAATCATGAACTGAATAATTCTCCTCATGATCTTTCAGCTGCCGAGAAGCATATGGAACTACTCAACTGTGCTGCTACAAAACTGCACCTAACTCATGGTACGATACATCTATCCAAAGTACCAATCCGTCTACACAAGAAGGTAAAACTAAAATGAGTGTAGCTATGAGATTTTACTTAAGCTCCTTAAACTGATCTCATAAGGCTCTATCTAGGTAAGCTTCATTCCTTTCCTGGTTAATTGAGTCAACGACAAAGAATTGCTAGAAAACCCCTCAGCAAGTCCTCGATAATATCTAGCTAATCCAGAGAACTATGAACTTCTTATATTGTCTTTGGTTGTTCCCGTCTAGTAACATCCCCTATTTTATGCGGGTCCACTAGTATACCTCTAGTAAAGATAATGTGTCCCAGAAATCCCACAGAAGACAATCAAAATATGGACTACTAAACTTCGCATAGAGATGTCCTCGTCGAAGCATCTCCAGAAGTATGCGAAGATATTATTCGTGATCCACCTTAGATCGGGTATATATCACAACACCGTCAATGAAGACATTGACAACTGATCCAAATTCCCTAGGAATACCAGATTCATCAAGTCCATGAAAACATCTAAGACACTGATAAATCCAAATGATGATACCAAGGCCTCATAATGTCCATACAACAAGCATACTCAACCGTAAGACCACTGGCAATGAGTCTGTAATCTGATCACCAACTACAAATCACCAACTCCATAAATATCATAGACATACTACTCCTCATATCACCATCAATAATAAATACCAGATAATAGACCATCAAGTCAAATATCCACTAATAGATCATCAAAAGATAACATATCACCATATCTGATCTCACAATATCATCAATCTCCAATCCTCCTCAACAATAATCAAACCTAATAACTCCCCAATGACCAATTCTCATCATATCGGGTACTCTAATATCCACAATAAGGAAATGATAATCTAAAAATCAAAGGGTCACTTATCCTCTTGACTGAGATTCTAACCATTAAGAGGATATCACCATAACTCTCAAAATCGTACTCATAAACATCCCTTGACAAATGTCGTTAAAATGTCGAACACTCTGATCTGAGATACAGACTTCAAGAACTTTAGTAAATGATTACGTGGTCAAGGTCTTGAGCTACTTGATGAAGATAATGCTAGTTGAGTCGACTAACCATTGTATGGTAACCCATTATATTACGATTGCTCCACCTAAGGTTCAGTAACCTCTAGTGGCAGGCCAAGCATACAAGGGTAGAGAAGCACTATCACTAAATAGTTGGTCAAAATAATTGTCATTTGACGCTCTGCCCCTCGAGGATCATCATATGATATTTTCACTCGGTGACGGTGGAACTTCATAGGTGTTAATTAACTAACACTACCCTCTATGCGTGATTACGGGCCATATGTCTCTAGGTACTATCAAGGATATCTAACCATATCCAATTAGTCCATGAGTCAGGATCTCCTATTCAACAACGTTAGCCGAGTTGACTAACCATCGCCTTATTCTAAAAAAAAAAAGCATTTTCTGCATCTTCCTTCATGTGGTGCCTGGTCATGTAGAAGTTAAGTAGCTAACATCATCTTTTCTGCACTAATATAAGTCATATATCTGAATGTACTCTCCAATTTATACAATTGATAATGGTTGTATCTCGTAAGTGTTAAGCAACTAACTCTACACTTTTCCACATCAAGGAGAGTCACCTATCTAATTGTACCTTCTAAGTTATCCAACCAAGTACATACAGTCCATGGTCAAATTCTCCATGGAATAGGATACATCAATCTGTTGGGTTATCGGGTCGCGAAAATCGCGTTTTCGCGTCGCGGAAACCCCGAATCACCCATGCCACTGGATCTCGTGCGAAGGAAATCTTTCGAAAATACGAGTACGAGTTTTAAACTATGATCTACAGTAGATCTACAAAGGAAAAACATTTTATACCTTCGATGCGTGCCCCTCGCAATCTCGCAAGTCCAAGGTACGTCGGATTTCGAAGTTGTCAACGTAGACAACTCTCTAGTGATATCTGTTAGGATCGATGTGCCCGCTAGAGGGGGTGAATAGCGGCTCACCCAAATCGTTCGCTTCCTACGTTGTTAGCTTGCGCAGCGGAATAATACCAAAAATAAACAAGCTAAACAAAATACAAGACAAGAAAGAATGCAAACCAAGCTACACGATCATTTACGTGGTTCGGAGATAAAGCTCCTACTCCACGGCGTGTCCGTAAGGTGGACGATCCCTATCCGTCGGTGGATTACTCCCCGGAAGACCTCCGGCTAGCTCAAACTCCTTGTGGGTGGAGAAACCTCACCACAAACTCACCAAGACCTCTTGGACACAAGGAAAACTCTTGAGCACTTGTAGACTACTAATTAGACCTTAACCAAGTCTAATTTCGTCACCTTGGCCGGCCATACCAAGCTCCTTCTTATAGAGCTTGGAACAAATCAGAACCTGATTTGCCCGTTACCAGTCGACTGGTCCTTGCACCAGTCGACTGGTGCCAGTCGACTGCTACAGTCATCAGTCGACTGCTACAGTACTGCTACAGTAACGCTACAGTACTGCTACAGTAACGCTACAGTAAACCCTAATTTTAGGATTTTACCTCGAGTACATTCACTCATCACTCGTTCTCGCCCGACCAACCTAGACCTAGCCTTCTAGCCTCCTCCATCAGCCTTGCGTCCCTCGGATGCCTCCCCATCCTTCACGTCTTGCCTTCTGGAGCTTCCATCGGCCTTGTCATTGTTGTCGGGTCTTCCTTTGCCAAGAGGTCGCGCCTCCGGGACTTCATCCATTGCCAAGTCACACTTGGACTTACGTTACCAAGACTACATGCTTGGACTTACACCGCCAAGACTCATCCTTGGACTTTCCTCCTTTGCCAAGATCACACTTGGACTTACGTTGCCAAGACTACATGCTTGGACTTACACCGCCAAGACTCACCCTTGGACTTTCCTTGTTGTACCTGTATCCTGCACACTCACAATGCATATCAAATACAACAATAAATCCAACTTAAACCTTTGTCCAAACATCAAAACCTAGGGCACCTAGATTGCTCCAACAATCTCCCCCTTTTTGATGTTTGGCAACCTGTTTAAGTTAGGGAAACATAAATGCAATACATATGCAAATAAATATGCAAATCAACTCATACATAAATAATGGAACCTAAATCCCTAGGCTCCCCCTTCACCTAAGCTCCCCCTTGAGCTAGGATTTCCCGCAAAGGTAAACTTCTCCCCCTTTGCCTAAACAATCGCTCCCCCTTCACCTAAGCTCTCCCTCGAGTTAGGATTTCTTGCAAAGGTGTATAGGTTTCCCACTTAAACCTAGACTTCTCCCCCTTTGCCATACACCAAAAAGAGCTCCAACAATATCCCAATTGTTGAAAACATGTCATCCAAATTGACCCTAAACTCATGTATTTATCCCCCATGGATCTCATACATTTAAACGAGTTGACACGGTCAAGAACAATGTTGAAAAACACTTTTAGGCTGGTATCAGTCGACTGAACTAGGTACCAGTCGACTGCCCCCTTCGACAGAACCTTACAGAAGCATTCTGTGGTCGAAATCTACTGTTACCAGTCGACTGGTATCATCACCAGTCGACTGGTATCGAAAAAATGAGCTTACAGAGACATTCTGTGCTCAAACACACTGTTACCAGTCGACTGGTATCTGTACCAGTCGACTGGTACCCTATTTCTGAAAAAATCAGCCTTTTCAGGCCAACTTCAGAAATACACCAGAAATTCCCTAGACCTCCAAAAATTCCCAAATTTTGTGGAGAGGTCTATTGTACCCTTGTCTACTTGGGAAAAATATATATAAAAATATATCTATCACCAATCCTAAGATTGACACAAAACACAAAACTAGCTAAAAAGTTCAATTGAACCTTGACCTAAAGTCCTAGTTTTGGCTTTCTCTTGATGTATTTGCCCATACTAAACCATAATGCATCACTAGCATTAGTTTATATGGCATCTATACATCAAAAATTAATTTTTCATGCAATATGAACCCAATTCATATTTCTATGCATGAAACTCAATTCAATTGTGCCAACCCACTATGTTAGAGACTTAAGTCCGTCTCCTAACCACTTGGCACATTTGATAACCCATCTACCATGGGTCCCAAAGGCTCTTCCTAACCTTTGGAATCTTAACCTTAGTCACCTCCCTTGGTGGCTCATCCACTATGGCTAGGTCACTTCGATGCACCTCGGGTGACACTTGGCCTACTAAACTCACCTTCTTAACCTTAGACACCTTGTCTTTGATTAATTTCTTCTTGTCCTTAATCTTGGACACCTCATCCTTGCTATAATTATATGCTACCCTAGCATATTCCTTCTTATTGGCCTTGGATGACTCTCCCTTGTCCTTGGTAACACCTCTCATACCAATGTCATGTGCTACCTTAACACTTGACCTCCTTTTGGTCTTAGAATATGTTTTAAAGGAGTAACTCCCCCTAAAAACATGGTTAAACTTCTATCATTGCACCAACAATGACTTGGGGTTCCTAAATAATTAGGAAAATCAAAACTTGAAGTTTTGAGGTTAAAAATTCAATAATGAAACTAACCTCAACCGAAACTTCACTTTGGTTTTTCTTAACCAAACCATACTTGTTTTCATCATGAAAACTCATGTAGACATTATTTAGAGTACTTTATCAAGGAAAAATAGTTTTCTATGAAAATACTTCCTATTTTCAAAGATTGACACAAATTTGAAAACTCTTGAAAATTTCAATGTTTTCTCCTAGTTTGTGTCTAACTTTCCAATGATGATTACTATCAAAAGATAGTCTTCACCAAGGTTTTTCAAAAGTATTTTGAAATCATTTTCAAAACCAATATCCAACCACGTTCTTTGGGCTCAATGCACATGACTTGTATATTAGCTTTCCCAATGATTGGAAGACACATAACTATGTGTTTTGATGAACCTAAAACTCAACAAGATGCACTAGATCAACATCTTGAGTTTAGTTCACCATCTTAACATCTCACTTGTATCTAACTTGTATTAAAACACATACAAGTCACCTTATAGTTCTTTGTGAGATGTATATTTGGTCTTGCCCTAAACTAAGGGATCATGCATCTCTATCTAGGCATTGTAAAAATCATGATCATCCATCTGGGATGCCACTTGACATAATCCCTCTTGTTGGGATATTTACCATTTATAATAGATGTCATTTGTCCTTAAATAACAAGGGAATTAAAGTAATGCATGATGTTACATGGCATACATCAAAATAAGCAATTTTCAAAATGAAAAGCAAGCTATAGCTACATGATGTATGTATGACATGACATGATATTTTTGTATTTTTCATAATAAAATATGAATGCTAAACATAAATATGATGTCATGACATATGATAGGCAAACAAAACATGGCAAGTTAGCATAAATAAAATTTACCTAGATTACCTATCTAAGTATTCATAACCCTTGCTAACTCAAAATTTAACCCTAAATTGCCTATGATTTTCCATGAAAATGCCAAAACCCAATTTTGACATTTATTTTTCCTTTCTAAATTTGTGCCATTTTAACTTAAACAAATTTCTCAAGGTATGACACATTTTACTCTTTCCAAGAGTAAATGAAATCAAATTAAAACTTAGATTTGCCTTTTACCTTTTAAGAAAATATCAAAACCCCAACTTGCATTTCTTATCCTTTTCTAAATGTGTCAATTTAAATTAAGTTCAAAACCTCAAAGTTTGACACATTTCACTCTTCCAAAGAGTGAACATCTTACATTATGACCTAGATTTTTCTTTAATTACTCTAAGAAGATACCAAAATCCCAATTTGGTATTTCTTATGTTTTTCACATTGCGCCAATTTAATTCAAACATAATTCCTTAAGATTTGCCACATGTTACTCTTTTCCAAGAGTGACAATTTGGATTAAGGTTTACATTTCCCTTAATTCCATAAGAAAATGTCGAATTCCAAATTTGGCATTACTTTTGCTTCTCTCTAGTGTGTCAATTTAAATTAGATTTAACTCCTCAAATTTTGACACATTTTACTCTTTCAAAGAGTAACACTTACCATCCTTTTCATTTTCAAAGGTTAACAATCACCTTGAAAATGCTCTCAAGTGTCAACTTTCTCAAGGTTGGGTTAACTACCTTTCCAATTGGAGTTGACACTCTCTAAACCCATCTAGGGTGTAGAGAATATGTTCCTAGGAACCCAATACCTATTGGTGCTCCTTGGATGCTCTAGGTACTCACTAGGGATGACTTCCCTAGATACCTTCCTAAGGACCTTTCTTGGCTTCTTAGAAGCCTTGGTCACTTCCACTAGGTCACTTCTAGGGTTAACTCCCTTTGTAACCTTATTTGTGACTTTATTAGGTCTTTTTGGAGCCTTAGTCACCTTTATTAGATCAACTTTAGGGATGGCCTCCCTTGTGACCTTCTTTGTGACTTTATTGGACTTCTTAGAGACTTTGTTGGACTTCTTAGAAGTCTTAGTCACATTGGTCTTGCCAAAAATACTCTTAGGGATTCCTTCCCTAGTATCTTTAACTTGACCTCTAAACCTAGGGTTGGTCCCATAACTATATGGAACCCTATGAAAGGAAGTCACATCCTTCTTGGCTTTAGGTTTGTATCCCAAACCTCTATAGCCATTGGATGTCTCTTGTCTAGCTTTTCCTAGGTTATGCTCATTTTGACCCCTAAGAATATTTTCCATTCTTGTTAAGGTCCTTTCTAAATTATCAAGTCTTGTCCTCAAGACTTGATTTTCACCCCATAAATCCCTAGATTTTGGTTTTTCATTGAATCCTTGAGCATTTCTATTTTTAGGCATATATCTAAAATCCTTGGTGTTATTGCCTAAGTTGTTATTTACCTTCCTAACCTTAGGTGTGACAAATCTAGCATGAGGAGGAATATATTTATCCTTAAGGTTATCATGCCTCCTATTCTCATGATAAATAACATTAAGATGATAAGAGTTGTTTCTAGCATGCTTTTTATCATGTGTCAACGGAATGAATTCATTAAATGATACCTTGGTTTTTACATTGGAAGCTCCCTTCTTCTCCCACTTCTTCAAGTACGCCAATTTCATGAGCTCTCCTTTCCTTGGGCACTTTGTGTGGTAGTGACCCCACTCACCACATGTAAAGCACCTAATGTGCTTCTTCTCCTTCTTCTTCTTCCTATAACTCACATTAGTTTCTAAATTAACTTTAGTGAGTTTAGGGTTTACCTCCTTTACCTTCTTGAGTGAAGGACACCTACTCTTGTAGTGCCCCATCTTACCACACTCAAAACATTTGATGCGGTCCTTTGTGCTCTTCTTGGTAGTTGAGGTGGAGGGTTGAGCTTCCAAGATCTCCTCTTCCTCGGATTTCTCTTCTTCCTCTTCACTTGAAGATGTGGATGATTCCACTTCTTCCTCCCTTGAAGATGTGGATGATACCTCCTCATCTTCCTTCTCCTCCTCGAAAGTTGAACTTATGTCAACATTAGATTGGTCCTTCTCTTCTTGGACCAATGAGCCCTTCTCCTTGGGCTTCTCCTCTTCTTGGGTTTGTGTAGGGTTCTCATGATGGACAATGATCTTTTTCCAAAGATCACATGCACTTGTGTATTCACCTACACTCAAAAGGATGTTAGAAGGTAATATATTTAACAAGATTTTTGTTACCTTCTTATCGGCCTCCGCTTGTTCCCGTTACTCTTCGGTCCAATGCCGAGGTCGGAGGCGTTTACCCTTCTTGTCCGTAGGAGCTTCAAATGGGTCACTCAAGACAACCCATTGGTTCCAATCCATTTGGAACCATGTCTCCAACCGCTTCCTCCAATAATTGAAGTCTTCTTTGTCGTATGGAGGTGGAATTCGGATATCCCATCCGAGCGGTCCTTCGGACTCCATCTTCTTCTTCCTCTAGCTTCTTGCTCTCTTGGCGGTTAGTCCGTAGAAGAGCGCCCTCGCTCTGATACCAATTGTTAGGACCGATGTGCCCGCTAGAGGGGGGTGAATAGCGGCTCACCCAAATCGTTCGCTTCCTACGTTGTTAGCTTGCGCAGCGGAATAATACCAAAAATAAACAAGCTAAACAAAATACAAGACAAGAAAGAATGCAAACCAAGCTACACGATCATTTACGTGGTTCGGAGATAAAGCTCCTACTCCACGGCGTGTCCGTAAGGTGGACGATCCCTATCCGTCGGTGGATTACTCCCCGGAAGACCTCCGGCTAGCTCAAACTCCTTGTGGGTGGAGAAACCTCACCACAAACTCACCAAGACCTCTTGGACACAAGGAAAACTCTTGAGCACTTGTAGACTACTAATTAGACCTTAACCAAGTCTAATTTCGTCACCTTGGCCGGCCATACCAAGCTCCTTCTTATAGAGCTTGGAACAAATCAGAACCTGATTTGCCCGTTACCAGTCGACTGGTGCCAGCCCAACAGCTCTCTCAACGGCTATGCTACAGTGCATCAGTCGACTGCTACAGTCATCAGTCGACTGCTACAGTACTGCTACAGTAACGCTATAGTAAACCCTAATTTTTGGATTTTACCTCGAGTACATTCACTCATCACTCGTTCTCGCCCGACCAACCTAGACCTAGCCTTCTAGCCTCCTCCATCAGCCTTGCGTCCCTCGGATGCCTCCCCATCCTTCACGTCTTGCCTTCTGGAGCTTCCATCGGCCTTGTCATTGTTGTCGGGTCTTCCTTTGCCAAGAGGTCGCGCCTCCGGGACTTCATCCATTGCCAAGTCACACTTGGACTTACGTTACCAAGACTACATGCTTGGACTTACACCGCCAAGACTCATCCTTGGACTTTCCTCCTTTGCCAAGATCACACTTGGACTTACGTTGCCAAGACTACATGCTTGGACTTACACCGCCAAGACTCACCCTTGGACTTTCCTTGTTGTACCTGTATCCTGCACACTCACAATGCATATCAAATACAACAATAAATCTAACTTAAACCTTTGTCCAAACATTAAAACCTAGGGCACCTAGATTGCTCCAACAATATCCACACGAACAAGATGTGTTCTCTAACACTCAAGGATGGAGAAGAGAGCACCACAAGTGTGCTAGCACTCTCTAGGGCTTTCGGGTAGGATTGGAAGAAGAAGAAAGGAATAGAAGAGAACACACTCCTCTAAAATCTCTATGTGACTTTCACTAACCTTTCTTCTTGGATTAGATTCACTCTCCTTTCTTCTCCCTTGCTTGAAACCCACGACCAAGAGAAGAGAAGGAGCAAGAAGAGAGCTTAGGAGGAGGAAGATCACTTGAATGAGAGTTACACTTGCAAAATGAAACTCTTTTCATCTAATTAAGTGGTTTGTAACCTCCATGGGATACCAAGAGTCACAACTCTTGGTAACTCCCATGAGGTGGCACTTCACTTAAGTAACCATCATGATGTGGAGCATCATCATTGGTCCACTTAATGTCAACTCACCAATGAGGTGGCATAAAGTCAAGGCAAAATTGACTCTTCATCTTCCTCTCAAGTCAAGTCAAACTTGACTTAATCTCTCTCATGGTTGATCTAATCCAACCATTTAATTCAAGCCAATTTAATATAATGAATCTAATTCATTTAATTAAATTGATTCAATGAGTCATAATCTAAATTAGACTCATCGAACACATGAATCAACTTGATTCCAACTCAATTAGCCCAATTAGGATTACTCTTAATCCAATTTGATTCATCAAATGAATCTAATCCTCTTGGTTCATCATATGAACCTAATCTCCATTCACTTGTTCTTTGTGTGTGACCCAATAGGTTCTTGTAACGTTGACAATGCCCCTAAACTCATTTAGAAACATAAGTAATGAGCGGTATCTAGCAATACATCATTACTACCCAAGTTACAAGAATGTTGAGATCCAACATCATCTTGTGACTACTAATTGTGAATCCTCACAATATATGACAAGTGTCTTTCTATCCTAGACATCTAGATTGATCAATGTGAGGCATAGACCGTGTCATCCTCTAATCAATCTAAATCTTGAACTCCAAGTAGACTCACTCAATCAAATGAGCTCAATATCTCATATTGACTCATTTGGGCATGGCCATGCACTTCGTGGTCTCACTCTATCAAGAATACCGATGTCTCTCCCGTCATATAGGAGGGATAGATCCCATCTACATCACTCACATCCCTCCGCATAATTTGTTACATACCCAGTAATCGCCTTTATAGTCCACCCAGTTACGGGTGACGTTTGACGAAACCAAAGTACATAACTCCTTATGTAGGGAACCATGGTGACTTTAGGTCTAAGGACTAGTAGTCATACTAATAGCCACATGAGAAAGTATATGACACTCATATAACGATCCATGATACTTTCTCATGGCGGGTCATTCAGTATACATTCTCCAATGCATACCCATGTGTCAACTTGATATCTCTATATCCATGACTTGTGAGATCAAGTCATCGAGTTGACCTATATGCTAGTCTTATTGCATTAACATTGTCCCTGAATGTTAATACTCGACTAGGAATGATTAAGAGTAGTGTTCCCTATATCATCTCACTATCGGTTCAACTAACCGATTGATATAGGTGAGAACCTTCTACTCAAGGACGTTATTATACTTAGTTTATTTGACACCAATACAAGTAAGTATAATAACCAAAAACCAAATGCCTTTATTTATATAGAATATGATACAACAAGTCCAAAATACAATCATCAGATGATTGGCTCTAGGGCTCTAGCTAACAATCTCCCACTAGCACTAGTGCCAATCAGTGTAGGCTCTAAGCCACAATGACCTAGTGTGACCATCATGCTTCCTCTGTGTCAAAACCTTGGTCAAGGGATCTGCGATGTACTCTGCAAATCTTCACATCTCCTCTCTCAATGATCTCTCGAATGAGATGGAAGCGCCGTAGTATGTGTTTGGTCCGCTGGTGTGAGCGAGGTTCCTTCGCCTGTGCTATAGCTCCATTGTTGTCACAATAGAGCTCAATAGGGTCAGCGATACTGGGAACCACCCCAAGTTCAATGATGAACTTGCGGATCCAAACTGCCTCCTTTGCAATGTACTCGGCCTCTGTCGTAGAATCAGCTACTGTGTCCTGCTTCGAACTCTTCCAGCTCACAGCACCACCATTAATGCAAAATACGAACCCTGACTATGATCGATAATCATCCTGGTCGGTCTGGAAGCTAGCATCACTGTAACCCTTTACAGCTAGCTCATCATTGCCTCCATATATCAAGAAATATTCTTTAGTCCTTCTTAAGTACTTAAGAATATTATTCTTGACCGCTATCCAGTGACTTTCACCTAGATCTGACTGGTATCTGCTCGTCATGCTCAAAGCATACGAGACATCAGGTCGAGTACATAACATGGCGTACATGATCGATCCTATGGCTGAGGCATAAGGGATCTGATCTATGCGGTCTCTCACCTCTTTAGAAGAGGGACCTTGAGTCTTCGAAAGACTCACGTCATGTGATATCGGTAGAAATCCCTTCTTGGAGTTCTGCATGGCAAACCGAAGGAGTACCTTGTCAATATATGTACTCTGACTTAGGCCAAGCAATCTCTTAGATCTATCTCTATAGATCTGTATCCCTAGAATGCGGGATGACTAACCTAAGTCCTTCATTGAGAAACAACTCCCTAGCCAGGTCTTGACAGACTGAAGCAAAGGGATGTCCTTCCCAATGAGTAGTATGTCATCCACATACAATATGAGGAAGACAACTATATCCCCTACAACCTTCTTGTAGACACAAGGCTCATCTTCGTTCTTGATGAAAACAAACTGTTTGATTGCATCATCGAATTGAAGATTCCAGCTCCGAGAAGCCTGCTTTAGTCCATAAATGGACCTATGCAGCTTGCATACTCTGCTAGTATGCTTTGGATCTACAAAACCCTCAGGTTTTGTCATGTACACATCCTCGAGTAGGTTTCCATTCAGAAACGCGGTTTTGACATCCATCTGTCATATCTCATAGTCATGGTAGGCTGCAATAGCAAGCATGATCCGAATAGACTTAAACATCGCTACTGGAGAAAAGGTTTCATCATAGTCAATACCATGAATTTGCTTGAAACCTTTAGCTACCAAGCGACCCTTATAGATAAGTCCATCCATGTCAGTCTTTCTCTTAAAGACCCACTTACACCCAATGGGTTTTACCCCTTCAGGTGGATCAACCAAAGTCCATACTTGGTTGGTGTACATGGATTCTATTTCGGATCTCATGGCCTCTAGCCATTTCTCGGAATCTGGTCTCATCACAGCTTCCTGATAGGTGGTAGGCTCATCATCTATGAGCACAACGTCATCATGGTCAGACAAGAGAAATGAGTATCTCTCAGGCTGACGACGTACCCTATCAGACCTGCGAAGAGGTATGTCTACTTGAACTGGTTGTTGTTCCTCAACTCTTTGTGGAACAACATCATCCACAACACTTTGTGGTTCCAGTTCAACTTCCATCGAGGCATCAATGCTATTGTTCGCATCTTGAACTTCTTCAAGATCGAACGCGCTCCCACTAGTCTTTCTAGAAACAAAGTCCCTTTCTAGAAAGACCCCAGTCTTTGCCACAACTACCTTGTGCTGACTGGGAATGTAGAAGTAATATCCCTTAGTTTCCTTGGGATATCCAATAAAGTAGCACTTGTCGGATTTGGGTCATAACTTGTCTGAGACTTGACGTCGAACGTAAGCCTCACAACCCCAAATCCTCATGAAAGACACCTGGGTATCTCTCCCAGTCCATATCCTATATGGTGTCTTTATCACGGCCTTGGATGGAACTCGGTTGAGTATAAAAGCTGTCGTGTCTAGAGCATAGCCCCAAAGGTATGTCGAAAGATCTGTGTGACTCATCATCGATCGTACCATATCTAATAGGGTACGATTTCTCCTTTCAGATACACCATTCAACTGTGGTGTTCCAGGAGGAGTGAGTTGGGATAGAATCCCACACTCAGCTAGATAGTCATGGAACTCATGGCTAAGGTATTCTCCACCTCGATCAGATCGAAGTATCTTAATACTCTTGTCAAGCTGGTTCTGTACTTCATTCTTGAATTCTTTGAACTTTTCAAAGGATTCAGACTTATGTGTCATCAAGTACATATAACCATATCTACTGAAGTCATCAGTAAATGTGATGAAGTACCTATAACCACCTCTATCAGTGACATTGAAAGGGCCACATACATCACTATGTATGAGTCATAACAAATCAGTCGCTCTTTCGCTGTGCCCTCTAAAGGGAGTCTTGGTCATCTTGCCTCGTAGGCATGACTCGCATATCTCATATGATTCTAAATCAAATGAGTCCAGTAAACCATCCTTATGGAGCTGGGATAAGCGTTTGTCATTTATATGACCTAAGCGACAGTGCCAGAGGTAGGTTTAGTTCATGTCATTTGACTTGAACCTCTTGGTATTTATGTTATAAATAGGGCTCTCAAGGTCTAGAATATAGAGTCCGTTCATTAGAGGTGCACTACAATAGAATATTTCGTTTAAATAGACGGAACAACATTTGTTCTTTATTATAAATGAAAAACTTTTCTTGTCCAAACAAGAAACAGATATAATGTTCTTTGTTAAGGCAGGCACATAACAACAATCATCTAATTCTAGTACAAGCCCAGAGGGCAGAGATAGATGGTAAGTTCCTACAGCAATAGCAGCAACTCGTGCTCCATTGCCTACTCGTAGGTCTATCTCACCCTTCGTCAATGCCCTGCTATTTCTCAGCGCTTGTACATTAGTACAAATGTGCGAAGCACATCCGGTATCTAATACCCACGATGAAGAAATAGAGAGGTTGACTTCTATAACATGTATACCTGAAGTAGAAATCTTATTTCTTTTCTTCGTAAGGTCTTCCAGGTATTCTTTGGAGTTCCTCTTCTAGTGCCTTGCTTGTCCTTGATATAGGTGACAAAGATGTTCAATCATATTGTAAGCGCCCATCAACTCATGTTGCTTCTGAAGCTCAGAGTTCATGGTCGCGAGCATAAGACAGGACACATCTAATGCGTCATCTTGATGCTTCTCGTAAGCATCTCGGTCTGCTCGCGTAGCAGTGGCAGCAGAACGTACAGTTTACGTTCTTGGGTGAGAACTATTCTCAGATTCCTGTACCAGTCCAGGAAATTTGCTCCATTGAGCTTGTCCTTCTTAAGGACAGAACGTAGAGAGAAGATGTTCGTGTTTGACGTCATGGCAATTCTACAACAGAAATAAATGCAGAAATAAGTATCATATTCTTAATCATTTAATTAGGCCTTTAACTAAATGATGCTCCCACTGAATTCTATAATTCATGTGGGACAAGATCCACATCATACTAACCCTTGAGTTAGCTTTGGCTAATACGCCCAAGACTTAGTATGATCGGTAGGTAACGATTACCAATTACATCTCTATGCAACTCTTGTTTATAGGATCAAGATACGCATTGTTATCAAAACTCGAGTTAGCTTTGGCTAATACGCCCGAGAGTTAATATAAACGTGATTTTGACCTACCTTTCCAACCGTTGGAAGAATGTCTATAGTTGTACTCGATCCAACCGAGTAAACTAGGAATACTCAATCTAATTGAGTTGTACTCACCCATGCATTGATAGGGAGGACCAAGATTGTCCCTCCGTACCCTACCAAGATAGTATGTGTTGCTCTGCTTTGGCAGATTCAATAACAACATGCGATCGAGGTAGTGGTAGGTATCACGGCATGGTAGGCATTACGAGTTGACGCGTTTTAGATCTAATCTAAACGATGATGCGTATCATATACTCGATAGATCTAATCTAATCGAAGGGTGCATCATGTGCACGATTTAGATCTAATCTAATCGCTAGGCACTAATTAATTACTTAATTAACTAGCATGCATCACATACACACAAAAGCAATTAATTAAATTTTGTGATCATGTCATGACCCTACTACGATCTTCTCAAGCCAATGAGAATATCGGATGGTCAACCTAAGGTCAACAGCTTCTCAAGCTCCGTCCTTTGACCACCTTGTGTTGCACGCGCCCTCCTCGTAACTCCGTCTCGAGTGGACCTTCCACAGCTCCAATTTTGTACATTACAATTTTGAAACTCGAGTTACATTCGAGTCTAAATCTAATTTACAACCAGAATATAAGAGAAAGGCACGACGCGCAGGTCGCGAATAAAATAAAAATAAAATAAATACAGCACGCACATCACATAACGGCACGCAGACCGTATTATGAATTACAACACATTTATTCCAATCCAATTGGATCTTTTGGGCCATGACTATCACAAAATTAATATATAATTCTAAATTATATATTTTTCATAATTTTCTGTAATTTTTCATAATTTTTACAATTTTATGAGTAATTTTTTCCCGGCGGTCCCGTTTAGCATTTTCGGGCGCAATCGCGGAACGAATCCCCTTGTGGGGCCAGGGGCAGCGCCCCTACCCGTGATCTAACCATCGCAAGGGTTCCTTTGCGATCTAACAGTGCCTAAGCCTATTGTCCCAAAAAATTTTGGGGCGAAACATTGCCGTTTCGGAAAATTCTTCTCGGTAGTCAAAGCCTACAAGTGTCTAAACACTTGTGCTTCGCTTCTACGAGAAAAATACCCATTAAAACTATAAAAACATGAATTTATAGAAAGTTTACAGATCTATAATTTTCATGAAAATATGAATCTAAACTCGTACTCGCTTCGCACGTGGCTCTGATACCACTGTTGTGTTATCGGGCCGCGAAAACCGCATTTGAAATATTTCGAAAATACGAGTATGAGTTTTAAACTATGATCTACAGTAGATTTACAAAGGAAAAACATTTTATACCTTCGATGCGTGCCCCTCGCAATCTCGCAAGTCCAAGGTAAGACGGATCTCGAAGTTGTCAACGTAGACAACTCTCTAGTGATATCCACACGAACAAGATGTGTTCTCTAACACTCAAGGATGGAGAAGAGAGCACCACAAGTGTGCTAGCACTCTCTAGGGCTCTCGGGTAGGATTGGAAGAAGAAGAAAGGAAAAGAAGAGAACACACTCCTCTAAAATCTCTATGTGACTTTCACTAACCTTTCTTCTTGGATTAGATTCACTCTCCTTTCTTCTCCCTTGCTTGAAACCCACGACCAAGAGAAGAGAAGGAGCAAGAAGAGAGCTTAGGAGGAGGAAGATCACTTGAATGAGAGTTACACTTGCAAAATGAAACTCTTTTCATCTAATTAAGTGGTTTGTAACCTCCATGGGATACCAAGAGTCACAACTCTTGGTAACTCCCATGAGGTGGCACTTCACTTAAGTAACCATCATGATGTGGAGCATCATCATTGGTCCACTTAATGCCAACTCACCAATGAGGTGGCATAAAGTCAAGTCAAAATTGACTCTTCATCTTCCTCTCAAGTCAAGTCAAACTTGACTTAATCTCTCTCATGGTTGATCTAATCCAACCATTTAATTCAAGCCAATTTAATATAATGAATCTAATTCATTTAATTAAATTGATTCAATGAGTCATAATCTAAATTAGACTCATTGAACACATGAATCAACTTGAGTCAAACTCAATTAGCCCAATTAGGATTACTCTTAATCCAATTTGATTCATCAAATGAATCTAATCCTCTTGGTTCATCATATGAACCTAATCTCCATCCACTTGTTCTTTGTGTGTGACCCAATAGGTTCTTGTAACGTTGGCAATGCCCCTAAACTCATTTAGAAACATAAGTAATGAGCGGTATCTAGCAATACATCACTACTACCCAAGTTACAAGAATGTTGAGATCCAACATCACCTTGTGACTACTAATTGTGACTCCTCACAATATATGACAAGTGTCCTTCTATCCTAGACATCTAGATTGATCAATGTGAGGCATAGACCGTGTCATCCTCTAATCAATCTAAATCTTGAACTCCAAGTAGACTCACTCAATCAAATGAGCTCAATATCTCATATTGACTCATTTGGGCATGGCCATGCACTTCGTGGTCTCACTCTATCAAGAATACCGATGTCTCTCCCGTCATATAGGAGGGATAGATCTCATCTACATCACTCACATCCCTCCGCATAATTTGTTACATACCCAGTAATCGCCTTTATAGTCCACCCAGTTACGGGTGACGTTTGACGAAACCAAAGTACATAACTCCTTATGTAGGGAACCATGGTGACTTCAGGTCTAAGGACTAGTAGTCATACTAATAGCCACATGAGAAAGTATATGACACTCATATAACGATCCATGATACTTTCTCATGGCGGGTCATTCAGTATACATTCTCCAATGCATACCCATGTGTCAACTTGATATCTCTATATCCATGACTTGTGAGATCAAGTCATCGAGTTGACCTACATGCTAGTCTTATTGCATTAACATTGTCCCTGAATGTTAATACTAGACTAGGAATGATTAAGAATAGTGTTCTCTATATCATCTCACTATCGGTTCAACTAACCGATTGATATAGGTGATAACCTTCTACTCAAGGACGTTATTATACTTAGTTTATTTGGCACCAATACAAGTAAGTATAATAACCAAAAACCAAATGCCTTTATTTATATAGAATATGATACAACAAGTCCAAAATACAATCATCAAATGATTGGCTCTAGGGCTCTAGCTAACACAATCCTCTAAAACTGGTTGAGACAACAATGATATACGGCTAATTATGTCCATTCTATGTCAGTACAAGTCATGTACTCAAATGTGCCTTCCAGGTCATCTAACCAAGCACCTGTATCCCAAGGGTCGAAAACTCCATGTGACAGAGTAAATCAATACTCTACTGACAACACGGTATGTGACTCTAACTCTCGACCAACAAGTAGAAGAAACTAGTATCACTGGTGGAATAAGATACATTAATCCTCTAAAACTGGTTGAGCCAACAATGATATATGGATAATTCAATTCATTCTACGTCAGTACTGTTGGTGTTACTCAGAATTCTGTTCTGTTTCCCCTGTACAAAAATTTGTACAAGTACAGAACTTTTCCTAGCAACCCATGTGCTTTTCAGAAGTTAAACTTGGATTGTAAATGAAACTTAACATTATTAATCCAAGTTCAACCCATGTGTTCATCTGAAGTTAAACCATATTAAAGAAGTTGATTAAATATGTATTTTAAGGATTGGCTTCCAGGTCGTTGGCGAGGAACTCGGCCCTCTTGGGTATGGGATCATCCACCACTTCCTAGTCAAAGTCTTTCAAAGAAATTAAATATTTAAACTCCTTACAGTAAACCCTAGGTTAAACTACAGAGACCTCAATCAAAGCACAAGATCGCTAGCCTCTTATGTTGGTACTTCAGAATCCATACAAAGGAAAAATAAACTAGTATAAGCGGAAACAATTAACTAGTTATACCTTTCTTTGTAGCTTAAAGACCTCTTGATCTTCTTATATATTCCTCTCTTCCTCTTAGACGTCATGTGAGCGACGATCTACCAAGATGCAAAAACCACCCAAGTCCTTCTTTCTTCCAAGACTTTTGGCCACCAAGGGATCAAAGCTAGGAACACCACCTCTTGTTCTTCTTTCTTCCTTGCAACCTGCTGGCCACAAGATGGTTGAAGCCTCTTGATGCCGCCGGCCTTAAGTGAGAAAGCAAGGAGAGAATAAGAATATGAGGGGGCCGACCACAAGGAGAATAGAAGAGGAATAGAAATTGTGTAGATTATTATTTCCTCTAAGGCACCATCTATCCTCTTTTATAATCCTTGGTAATGGCTAAAAAGGAAAGATTTTAACAATAATTAAAATCTCTCTTTTAAATTTCCTGTTGTGGATGGCTACTGTTAGAGTGTATACTGAAAGCCTAAGCTTTTGTAAACATTTATTTTGAATAAAGAATGACATTTGGTCAAATTATCTACATTTAGTTGTAGTTGTTCAATTAATTTATATTGTAGATAACATAGTATGTGGTGCCACATACAGAAGATGATGTTATCAATACCTTATAAATTATAAACAGTAGCTCACGACCAAAATGGAAAGGAACAAACCATTGGAAGGTCGTAGTGTAATTAGGAATTAGTTTATCTTGACTATATAATTACACTAGTACACTTAGAGTGTATTGAGTAGGACCATTAGAGGTCGTTTCTTTTATACTGACTTTATAAAGAAACAAATACCTCAGTTATTATGGAAGTGTGTGCTCTTAATCCTAATATAATAATAAGTATATATATTTGATATTTATTTCTTTAATTTATTAATGGGTGAGATTTAGTTTGATGAATCAATAAGCCCGATAAGTTGGAAAATGATATCACTTATAGTGTGTGTTGTTGATTATAGAAGGAAACTGTGTCCTAGTAATCTAGGTTGATAATGTCCCCAAGATGAGCTCATAAAGATTGTCATGTTAAACCCTGCAAGTGGATTTAGTCCAACATGACGATAAGGTTGAGTGGTACTATTCTTGGATGAAGATATTAATTAAATGAGTTGTCAGTAACTCACTTAATTAGTGGGCATTTGATATCTTAAACACAGGGAGACTAACACACTCATAATAAGAAGGAGCCCAAAAATGTAATTTGGGATTGGTGCGGTAGTTCAATAATAGTTCTCTAGTGGAATAAATTATTATTGATAAAATTAAGTTGTGTGTTCGGGGTGAACACGGGATGCTTAATTTTATCGGGAGACCAAAACCAATTCCTCCTCTCAGTCCCTATTGTAGCCTCTTATTTATAGAGTACTATACCCACCTATACCCACCTTCGTACCCATGATATAGGGGCTGGCCAAGGTAGCTTGTGGTTCAAGCTAGGGCCGGCCAAGCCTTGGTTCATGGGTGGCCCTTAGGTGGCCGACCCTCATTAAATTTAAAAGAATTTTAATTTTAAATTTTTCTTATGTGGAAGATATAATTTATTAGAGAGAATTAAAATTAAAATATTTCTTTTACAAAAGATTAAGAAAAGAGATTAGATCTCTTTCCTTATTTGTAGATAGGAAAGATATTTTATTTTTTCTCTTTGTAAATTATTCACATGTAGAAAAATTAAAATTATAAAAATTTCTTTTTATCAACCATGAAGGGATTTTATAGGGAAATTTTATTTTTTAAAATTTCCAAAGACAAATAAGGAATTTTTAATTGTTGATTAAAATTGACTTGTTTGCTCTCCATGAGGTGGCCGGCCACATACAATTAATTAGGAAATTTTATTTAATTTTTATTAATTAATTGTTGTGAAGGAAAGTTAAGGAAATTTTATTAAAATTAAATTTCCTTATTTACCAAAGCTAAGGAATATAAAAGAGGGGTTTGGGGTGCCTTCATGGGACAACAACTTCTATTATTCTCTCCCTCTTTTCCTTGGTGTTGTGGCCGGCCATCCTCTCTCCATCTCTTCCTCTTTGTGGTGGCCGAAACCCTCTTTTCTTGGAGCTCTTGTGGTGGCCGGATACTACTTGGAGAATAAGAAGAAGAAGGAGAGAAAGCTTTCATCCCTTGGAGTTTAGTTGGTGTTTTTTCTTCATCCTTGGTGAAGCTTTTGATTTGGCCGAACCTAGCAAGGAGGAGAAGAAGGTGCTTTGGTGGTTTCTCATCTTGGAAGATCGTTGCCCACACAACGTCCGAGGTTAGAAGAGGAATACAGTAGAAGATCAAGAGGTCTTTCTAGAAGGTATAACTAGTATTTTTCCTTTCCGCATCATACTAGTTATTTTTGGAAATAATATCAAATACAAGAGGCATACGATTCTAGTATTTCAAATTTGTTTTCTATGTTGTGTTCTTTGTTTTTTCTTTTCCTTGTGATTTGATTATTCCTTTCGGTTAACCTAAAGTTATTTTAGGAAATTAAATATTAGCTTTCCTTAAAAGGTTTTGTCTAGTCGGTGGTGGTTGCTCCCATATCCAAGAAGATCATGTGCCTCGCCACGTCAGTACTGGGAACCAATTATGGAAATTAATATTTAATGGAATTAATAACTTAGGTGATTTGGATCGAACATGTTAAGTTCCGCAGGAGATCCAAGTCAAAACCTAAAAGAACAAATAGATTAAACTTTGGATCAAATGTGTTAAGTTCCGCAGGTGATCCAAGTTTAATTTAAAAGAACACATGGTAGCTAGGAAAAGGTTCAGACCTTTGTACAAAATTTTTGTACAGTGGAACCATTAGGTTTTCCGAGTAGCAACCAACAATAGTATCAGAGCTAGGGTTTTGCCTCTGTGTATTTGGTATTAGTTTAATTATGCACATGACATACATTATTTAGGCAGGATAATAGTAGGATGTGCTAACTTTGTGGATGCAGGATCCAACTATTATGGCTTATAGTTTTTTTTATGTGTGTGATTGAACCCTTGGACATGTCAAGGGCATTTATATGTGTGTGCATGATTGTATTATAAAATACAGCAGGAGCTGTATTTAGTTTTTATTAGGATTTTATTTTTGATCTAGTTACATGTAGATTCCTTTTATGGAATATAGGATCGATGGATGTAAATTTTTTATTTTATGTTCGATCTAGTTTACATGTACATTCCTTCAAGGAATATATGATCGGAAAATATGAAATCCTATTTATGTCTCGAATCGAATCTTGCAATGCGTGGAACCTTTTAAGGACCAGAGGCGCAGCGGAACAAGGAGCAAGATGGATGCAACAACTAGACCCGGTGGCGGTGGCCAAAAATGGCAGCAGCTTGGGATGACAACACACGGAGGACAACATAGATAAAAGCCATAATAGTTGAAAATTAGATTTTCTATTTATTGCTTTTATATTGTGTTGTGTGTGCATGTTAGTATACATGTTTAGTAGGCTAGCATAGTTAAAATTCCTTATTTATAAATAACTAAGTGGGAGAGGGATTTTAAATAAATTCCACGATCTCCATTACTGGTTTGTAAGTGATGCAAACAAGCTTGCGCGTTGGCTCTGAGTGCCTTCCTCCATATCGGATGAGCTTGTTTGTGGATCACTAGAACAAACTTCCATTTTGGATGACTATAGGAAGTTAATTAAGAGCGTGTGATCTTCCCCATCGGAAGGGGCACAATCTTATTAATGGACTTAGTGTCAAGTAATGGTATACACTTAGGCACGTCTAAAAGTATCCTCCCCATCGGAGTCACTACTATTATTCGTGTGACCAAAGGATACCAACTATTAATTTTATTTGTCAAAAAGATAGGTTGACAAGATAATAAAATTAATGGGTTTAACCCTCCTTTTACAAATGTTGAATTTGTATACATTCACACTATCGTGGCATACAAAATTCACGGTGTTTTGAGGAGTTGGTTAATTTAAAATAGTATTATTTGAGGAATCAATATTATTCTAAATTTAGAATTCTGACCAAAGGTTATTTGTGATTCTTATGATGACTTTCAACCCACTGTCCATCATACTACAACAGAATAGACTTACTGGTCCTAACTACATAGATTGGAAAAGGAACCTGGACATTGTTCTTACTGACTGAACCTTGTCCTGATGCACCCACTCGTGAATCTACCCAAGAGGAGATTGAATATCATAAGAGATGGGTAAAGGCGGATGAGATGGCGGTGTTACATTTTGGCTTCAATGTCAAATGTATTGCAACACCAAAGATCAAGATTTACCAACTTATGATATTATGAACAAACTCAAGGAACTCTTTGGTCATCGGGATGGGGCTTTTAGACAAGAAGCCATGAGAAAGATAATGACAGCCACCATGCAAGAGGGTACTCCTGTGAGGGATCATATCCTAAAGATGATGGCTTATCCGAACGAGATACGATCCTTGGAGGAGAAATTGATGGGAAACGGATCGATATGATCCTCCAAACACTACCTAGAAGTTTTGAGCAATTCCGCCTGAATTACAATATGAACAAAAGGGTATATTCATTGGCGGAACTACTGACAGAACTTCAGGCAGCAGAAGGTTTGTTTCGTCACAATTCTCATATTCACTATGCTGAAAATGGTTCTACTTCTAAACCGAAAGGAAAGAAGAAGAAGAAACAAGTTGGTTCAGCAAAGAAAGTGAATAAATCTCAGAGTACGAGACCTAAAGCTGGAATAAAGAAGCCGAAGGGCAAAGCAGTCAGGGCATTGGAAGGCGGACTATCCTCGTAGGAATCAGAACAACAAAGGTATATCTCATGCTCTAGTTGTTGAAACATGTTTAGCGGTGTTATCTACCAGCACCTGGTGTGTAGATACGGGAGCCACTGATCATGTCTGTAATTCCTTGCAGGGGTTCCAGGAAACCCGACGACTAACTGAAGGAGAGATTACCGTCTACATGGGCAATGCTACTAAGGTGGCGGCTGTTGCAGTGGGAGACGCCTACTTATCTTTTAATAGAAATAGAAATTTAGTTTTAAGAAATTGTCTTTATGTACCCAGTTTTAGAAAGAATTTAATTTCAGTTACTAAACTATTTTTGGATGGATATTCAGTTTCTTTTAGTAATGATGTAATTATTAAGAGAAATAAAGTGATTATCTGTTCTGGTACATTAGTTGACAATTTGTATACTTTAAATCTAATTTCTCCCACAAAGCAAAACAACGAAATTTATAACTCATCTTCTAACTCTAATAAGAGAAAAGAACCTTCGGAAATGAACTGTAACGCCCACCCCTTTACTACACTCCTGCCTAGTGAGGGCGGGGTTACTTTCTTACCCTTAGACTTAGTAAACTTAAACATTCATACATACATACAGCGGAAGCATATCTATGTTTGCCTAGAATCATACTAAGCATAGAATAACATACTAAGCATATGAGTATGAAATACATGGTTCAACTTAAATAGTCATAGTATTCATTTCTAACACATGCATAGGGAATCATAAAAGACATCACATAACATAACATATTATTCTAAGCTCACTTCAGCAGGTCATTTTATTTCTTTAGCCAAGTCACCATCACACATCTCCTGCCCCGTCCTCCTTCTCCTCTAGTTTATCCATCCTTTACCTTTATCTGTGGTACAAGAAAAAGTATCTGTAAGCACTCAAGGCTTAGTGAGATCCTTTCCTACTCACAAAAACCAATATATCATTTAAAATCATCATATCATACATCATGGAATAGATGACACTCATATCATATAATTAAAACATATCATATCATGGCATAAATCTTATCATGGTATAAGTAACATCATATCATAGCATAACTCATATCATAACATAAGTAATCATCATATCATGATATAAGTAACATCATATCATAGCATAAATCATGTCATAACATAAGTAATCATCATATCATGGCATAGGTCATATCATAACATGAGAAATCATCATATCATGGTATAGATCATATTATAACATAAGTGTACATCATAGCATAAGTGAAAACATCATAACATTTCTTTTCATAACATCAAGACATCATATCATAGCATAACAGTAAGCATCCTTTCTCATCATTTCGTAAGCATGGATTGCAAGATGTCCTTTAAAACATGGGTAATGTCATGTGCAATATGCCTTTCAAAACATGGTTTATGTCATGGGTGAGATGTCTTAAAACAATATCATATAGTACTTGAAAATAATCTCAACATGAAGGGGCCCGGCTTAGTACCACATACATACATAATGCGCGCATCCTAAGTAGACCCAAGGTAGCTAGTCTTGAACCTACTAGGAAACTAGGGGCACGTAAGGAGCCCACCCTTTACTAGGCCCGTAATTCGACCTAGGGGCGCATAAAGAGCCCACCCTTTTGGTACAAGCCATTCAAAGTAAAATACATGCCATATCATATCTCTATCATTTCATAACACATTCATGTCATTCATAGCATATCTTATTCATGTTATTCATAGCATATCATGTTCATGTCATTCATAGCATATCATGTTCATGGCATTCATAGCATATTTCGTTCATGTCATTCATAGCATATCATGTCCATGTCATTCATGTCACTCATAAGGTATGCATAAATGGGCACATAGCCATACATACTTGGGCACATAGCCATCATACTTGTCTTGGGCACATAGCCATCATATTTTGGACACATAGCCATTTTAGATATCATTCTCATGCATGGTTCATAAGCATATTTAAACGAGCAATATAATACATCATGGAAAGAAAAAGAAAACATAATCATGCATGGATCACAAGTTAACTTCTTCTAATTCATATCATGGCAAGGAAAGTACATATTGGGTCACAATTTAGTCTAAATCCACAACCCACTAAGGATGGCCGAAACATGCATAGGCTCATTTAGGTTACATGAAATCATACAAGCATATGAACCCACATTCATTCCTATAACATTTATCATAAGGAACATCATAAGCATATTTGATCTAGGTTCTATGCTTCCTAGGTTTTAAAATCCATCTTGGCCGAAATATACAAGGTCCAAAACTTGGTTACAAATAGCATGTAAACATGTGAATCCTAATCAATTTCCATGCATTTATCATAGGCATTCACATGAGCATATTAGGTTAAAGTTCAAGCTTCCTAAGTTCACCAAGTGTAAGTGGCCGAATGCTACAAAAGCATAAGTTCTAAGCACAAGAGTACCCTATAAATTTCATAGCATATCATAGAGAAAAACATAAACATGTTAGGGTTGAATTTAGGCTTGCCTAAGCCCTACATTTCATATTGGCCGAAAGTTCATCATGGAAAAAAAAACTAACCTTAAGCAACATGAAATCTCAAGTGCATTATGTTATCTTCATATCTTTTCATAGGGTAAAACATAAACAAGCTAGATTTGAGGTTGAGCCTCCTTAAGGTATTTAATCCCTTAATGGCCGAAACCTTAAGGTAAGATCCTACTAGTTCTAAGCAACATACAAGTATAAAACATCAAGAGAACATTCACAACATATTATGGAAAACTTCATACTTGATACTTCTTCTAGAATTTACAAGCATGTGAGTACCTTATGAATTTCATAGCATATCATGGGGAGGAAAATAAACATGTTAGGGTTGAGTTTAGGCTTGCCTAAGCCTTACATTTTATGTTGGCCGAAAGTTTATCATGTGAAACCTAACCCTAAGCAACATGAAATCTTAAGTGCATTATGGTATTATCATATCTTTTCATAAGGTAAAACATAAGCAAGCTAGATTTGAGGTTGAGCCTCCTTAAGGTATTAAATCCCTTCATGGCCGAAACCTTAAGGTAGGGTCCTACTAGTTCTAAGCAACATACAAGTATAAACATCAAGGAAAATATTCATATATCATCATAGAAGAGATCATAGGCATGTTAGTTTTTAAATTGAGCTTCCCTAGGTTTTTAAGCCTCTTCATGGCCGAACCCTAAGGTAGGGTATTACCTAACTCCAAGCCTTGTACAAGCATGAAATATCAAGGTCATATTCATAGCATATCATGAGGAAAAACTTAAACATATTGGTTTTGATTTTAAGCTTCCATAAACTTTACAAGTATCATGACCGAAATTTCTAAAGGAAACTCTAGGTTGTAAATTCATCTAAACTCGAATAAAAATCATATAACAACTTGTACCACAGGTGAGGGGATACTCACATCCTCTTGCTTGGTCTTTTCCTATGAGAAGGTACCCTTTGTGAAGAGAAAGAAGAGAGCTTCTCCTCCTAGTGCTCCTTTGTGCTTCTCTTGCTTGTGAGAGGTAGATCTTGAGGGTTCCTTCTTGTTGGTTTGGTTTTCTTAGGTAGAAAACCTTAGTTGGATTTTCGGGAAAGAAGAGAGGATGCTCTAGGTCACGACAATGGTGAGGGAAGGGAAGAAAAATGAAATCCCTTCTTGGTTTTTCCTCTTATGCTAGGTGGAAGTAAGAAGCAAAAAGAGACTTTGCTTTCCCCTCTTCTTAACTCATCTTTTATTCTCTTAATGATGAAGAAATGTCTTCATTCATCCTCTTACTCCCTCTCCTCTCCTTCCCTCTTGGATTTTCACGAAAATGGGAAAGAGTGAGGAAGGAAAAGACAACTTGTCTTGCTTTTTAATCAAGAGAGGGAGGAAGAAAGTTACTTGATGTTTCTTGCTTCCTTCTCTTAATCATGGTTTTATATATATCTACAATATCCATTCTCTATTCAACAATAACTCATGATGGTCTAGTGGTAATTCCAAAATCCTTAGCTTAAGAAGGTTCAAGGTTCAATCCTTGACCAATTCTCTTTTTTTTTATATATATATTTTTGGTTCCATCTTGTCTTCTTTTATTCTAAGAGAAAATCTTTACATACTTAGCTTAAGAAATTCGTGGGTGTTACAGTACCCCATACCTCATAGAAAGTTCATCCTCGAACTTTAAAATAGCGACATCAGGTGGCACAAGACTTCCTGCTGAGTGCATCAGCCACCTTGTTCGCCTTTCCTGGATGATAAAGATCTCGCAGTCATAGTCCTTGACTAGTTCGAGCCATCTACATTGCCTCATATTCAGGTCTTTCTGTGTGAAGAAGTATTTCAGACTTTGGTGGTCGGTGTAAATCTTACATTGAGCTCCATATAAATAATGTCTCCATGTTTTGAGCACAAAGACCACGTCTGCTAGTTCCAGGTCATGGGTGGGGTAATTCTTTTCATGCTCTTTAAGTTGTCTAGAGGCGTAGGCAATGACCTTGCCGTCTTGCATGAGTACAACTCCCAATCCTAATATAGAGGCATCGCTGTACATATCGAAGCCCTTGTCACATTCCGGAAGAGTAAGGATCGGCACACTAGTCAGTCTCCTTTTTAATTCTGTGAAACTCTTCTCGCAGTCATCCGTCCATTCATACCTTTTGTTCTTTTTGGTGAGACAGGTCATAGGGGCTGCAATTTTGGAAAAATCTTCTACAAATTTCCTGTAATAGCCTGCAAGTCCGAGAAAGCTCCTGACTTCGCTGGCATTCTTCAGCCTGTTCCAGTTACTTACAGCTTCGATCTTGCTTGGATCCACCATTACTCCGTCTTTGGAGATAACATGACCCAAGAATGATATTCGATCAAGCCAGAACTCACATTTGGAAAACTTTGCATATAGTTGTTTCTCCTGAAGGATCTGTAGCACTGTGTTCAGGTGTTCAACGTGTTCCTCTGGGGTTCTGGAATAGATGAGGATATCATCAATGAAGACGATCACAAATTTATCGAGATACGCCGCAAATACCCGATTCATCAGATCCATAAATGTAGCAGGAGCATTAGTTACGCCAAAGGGCATAACCATAAACTCATAGTGTCCATATCTTGTTCGAAATGTCGTCTTCGGAATATCACCCTGTTTCACTTTCACCTGATGATAGCCGGATCTCAAGTCAATCTTTGAGAAGACGGTTGCACCCTTCAATTGGTCGAACAAGTCGTCAATCCGTGGAAGAGGGTACCGGTTCTTGATTGTCACCTTATTTAATTCTCGGTAGTCTATACACATTCGCATGGTTCCATCCTTCTTCTTTACGAACAGTATCGGAGCTCCCCATGGGGAGTGACTAGGGCGGATAAGTCCCTTGTCAAGTAGCTCTGATAGTTGTCCCTGCAGTTCCTTCAACTCAGCCGGCGCCATTCGGCAGGGTGCTTTAGAGATCGGTTTAGTGCCAGGAATTAATTCAATCTCGAATTCTATCTCTCTATCAGGGGCTAATTCGGGTAATTCATCGGGAAATACCCCTGGATATCTGCATACTACCGAGACATCTTCTAGTTTCTGGTCATTAGTTCGACTCGCGTCGACCATTTGTGCTAAAAAGCCAGTACATCCTTTGTCTAGCATCTTCTGCACCTTTATAGCTGATAAGAATCCCTCAATACCTTTTCTTGGTGCTCCAATAAATTCGAACTTCAGTTCGGCTTCTGGTTGGAAGACTACTTTCCTTTTACGGCACTCTATTGAAGCGCCGTACTTGCTCAGGAAATCCATGCCTAGTATAATATCAAAATCCTGCATGTCGAGTAGCATCAGATCGCAGTAGAGTTCTCGGTCTGCGATTCGGATAGGCACGGCTCACAGCATCTGATCGGAAGGCATCACTTCTCCCGAAGGTAAGGTTGTTAAGAATTTACCTTTTATGACTTGTGGTGGTACTTCTAACTTTTTCATGAAGGGTACGGAGACAAACGAGTGGGTTGCTCCAGTATCAAATAATACAGTAGCATACTGACTAAAAATAGATAGCTGACCTGTGACCACAGTAGAGGCGCTCGTCACGTCTTCGTTGGTGAGAGAGAAAACCCTGGCATTTGTCGTCACTGGTGGGGCTTCTAATCTCCCTTGGCTAATAAGAGTCCCTTCTAGAGCCGCTTGCATCTGATGTAGCTGTGCGGGTAGGGCAGTCTCTGACCATATGTCCTTCCTGTCCACAATTGTAGCACTTCCTCGTACCCTGATGGCACATTCCGGAATGCTGCTTTCCACAAGTGACACACAGAGGGTACCTCGGCTGCTTATTTGCTGGACCACTTTTACTGTTGTTCCATTATTTTCTTTTTCCAGCGGAATTTCCTTTCCAGTTCGTCTTGGTATTCTGCGATTTCTGTCCTTCCGTCTGTGCCAGACTCTTTCCTTCGTTCATCGCCTTTTGATAATGTTCGGTGATCAAAGCACTGCTGACCAGCTCTTTCGTGGTTTGCGGTCTATTAACTCCGCTGGCCACATTCAAAGCTATTTCAGGTCGGAGCATTTTCAACATTAATCTGACCCGTTCTCTTTTCGTGCTGACCAACTCTGGACATAGGCGTGCGAGGCGGTTGAAGCGCTTCACAGCATCACTAACTGATAAATCGCCTTGCCGAAATTCAATGAACTCGTCATAATGTCGATTGGTCACCCGTATATGAAAATATTCCTCCAGAAACTCTGCTTCAAAATCTGCCCAGTTCATCAGATTGACTTGTCTCTTGGCCTTAACTCTTTCCCACCACATCCTTGCATCTCCAGAAAAACAGAAAGACACGCACTTGATCTTTTCCGGTATGGGCCAATCCAGAAGGTCTACGATGTTTTCCACCGTCTTGAACCAGGCCTGGGCGTCCCATGGCTCACATGTACCCGTAAAATTCTCCGGCTTTAATCTCAGCCACTGTATCAGATAAGTTTCCTATCGGACTACTGGAACAGTTTTGGTTTACTAGCGGGGTGACCGGATTTCCTTGCTGACCCATCAGAGTAGTAATCAATTGTTGTTGTTCGGTGATCTGGCGCTGGAGGTCTGTGACTACCTGAGTCAGGTCTGGTGGAGTTACTGTCTCATCAGGTCTACCACCGCGTCTTCTAGTAGCCATGATTATCTTCATAAATAACAACGATGCTAGCATAAGTCATCATAGTTCCCAACTAGAATAACATAAGGTAATTATCATTCTTAATACAACCTAGCATATGTTATCGTCGATCCTATCCTACCATCATATATCCCTAGACTAAAAATAATCCTAATAATAAGTAGGCATGAAATAAACATATCAGGCATAAAATAAAGTAAGCATAGAAAATTCTTACTTGGAGCGGCAGGATGGAGGCTTGATGTGTGTAGTGAGATGGCTAACCTCGCTCTGATACCAACCTGTAACGCCCGCCCCTTTACTACACTCCTGCCTAGTAAGGGCGGGGTTACTTTCTTACCCTTAGACTTAGTAAACTTAAACATTCATACATACATACAGCGGAAGCATATCTATGTTTGCCTAGAATCATACTAAGCATAGAATAACATACTAAGCATATGAGTATGAAATACATGGTTCAACTTAAATAGTCATAGTATTCATTTCTAACACATGCATAGGGAATCATAAAAGACATCACATAACATAACATATTATTCTAAGTTCACTTCAGCAGGTCATTTTATTTCTTTAGCCAAGTCACCATCACACATCTCCTGCCCCTTCCTCCTGCTCCTCTAGTTTATTCATCCTTTACCTTTATCTGTGGTACAAGAAAAAGTATCTGTAAGCACTCAAGGCTTAGTGAGATCCTTTCCTACTCACAAAAACCAATATATCATTTAAAATCATCATATCATACATCATGGAATAGATGACACTCATATCATATAATTAAAACATATCATATCATGGCATAAATCTTATCATGGTATAAGTAACATCATATCATAGCATAACTCATATCATAACATAAGTAATCATCATATCATGGTATAAGTAACATCATATCATAGCATAAATCATGTCATAACATAAGTAATCATCATATCATGGCATAGGTCATATCATAACATGGGAAATCATCATATCATGGTATAGATCATATTATAACATAAGTGTACATCATAGCATAAGTGAAAACATCATGACATTTCTTTTCATAACATCAAGACATCATATCATAGCATAACAGTAAGCATCCTTTCTCATCATTTCGTAAGCATGGATTGCAAGATGTCCTTTAAAACATGGGTAATGTCATGTGCAATATGCCTTTCAAAACATGGTTTATGTCATGGGTGAGATGTCTTAAAACAATATCATATAGTACTTGAAAATAATCTCAACATGAAGGGGCCCGGCTTAGTACCACATACATACATAATGCGCGCATCCTAAGTAGACCCAAGGTAGCTAGTCTTGAACCTACTATGAAACTAGGCCCGTAGCGCGGCCTAGGGGCACGTAAGGAGCCCACCCTTTTGGTACAAGCCATTCAAAGTAAAATACATGTCATATCATATCTCTATCATTTCATAACACATTCATGTCATTCATAGCATATCTTATTCATGTTATTCATAGCATATCATGTTCATGTCATTCATAGCATATCATATTCATGTCATTCATAGCATATCATGTTCATGTCATTCATAGCATATTTCGTTCATGTCATTCATATCATATCATGTTCATGTCATTCATGTCATTCATAAGGTATGCATAAATGGGCACATAGCCATGCATACTTGGGCACATAGCCATCATACTTGTCTTGGGCACATAGCCATCATATTTTGGGCACATAGCCATTTTAGATATCATTCTCATGCATGGTTCATAAGCATATTTAAACGAGCAATATAATACATCATGGAAAGAAAAAGAAAACATAATCATGCATGGATCACAAGTTAACTTCTTCTAATTCATATCATGGCAAGGAAAGTACATATTGGGTCACAATTTAGTCTAAATCCACAACCCACTAAGGGTGGCCGAAACATGCATAGGCTCATTTAGGTTACATGAAATCATACAAGCATATGAACCCACATTCATTCCTATAACATTTATCATAAGGAACATCATAAGCATATTTGATCTAGGTTCTATGCTTCCTAGGTTTTAAAATCCATCTTGGCCGAAATATACAAGGTCCAAAACTTGGTTACAAATAGCATGTAAACATGTGAATCCTAGTCAATTTCCATGCATTTATCATAAGCATTTACATGAGCATATTAGGTTAAAGTTCAAGCTTCCTAAGTTCACCAAGTGTAAGTGGCCGAATGCTACAAAAGCATAAGTTCTAAGCACAAGAGTACCCTATAAATTTCATAACATATCATAGAGAAAAACATAAACATGTTAGGGTTGAATTTACGCTTGCCTAAGCCCTACATTTCATGTTGGCCGAAAGTTCATCATGGAAAAAAAACTAACCTTAAGCAACATGAAATCTCAAGTGCATTATGTTATCTTCATATCTTTTCATAGGGTAAAACATAAACAAGCTAGATTTGAGGTTGAGCCTCCTTAAGGTATTTAATCCCTTAATGGCCGAAACCTTAAGGTAAGATCCTACTAGTTCTAAGCAACATACAAGTATAAAACATCAAGAGAACATTCACAACATATTATGGAAAACTTCATACTTGATACTTCTTCTAGAATTTACAAGCATGTGAGTACCTTATGAATTTCATAGCATATCATGGGGAGGAACATAAACATGTTAGGGTTGAGTTTAGGATTGCCTAAGCCTTACATATTATGTTGGCCGAAAGTTTATCATGTGAAACCTTACCCTAAGCAACATGAAATCTTAAGTGCATTATGGTATTCTCATATCTTTTCATAAGGTAAAACATAAGCAAGCTAGATTTGAGGTTGAGCCTCCTTAAGGTATTAAATCCCTTCATGGCCGAAACCTTAAGGTAGGGTCCTACTAGTTCTAAGCAACATACAAGTATAAACATCAAGGAAAATATTCATATATCATCATAGAAGAGATCATAGGCATGTTAGTTTTTAAATTGAGCTTCCCTAGGTTTTTAAGCCTCTTCATGGACGAACCCTAAGGTAGGGTATTACCTAACTCCAAGCCTTGTACAAGCATGAAATATCAAGGTCATATTCATAGCATATCATGAGGAAAAACTTAAACATATTGGTTTTGATTTTAAGCTTCCATAAACTTTACAAGTATCATGACCGAAATTTCTAAAGGAAACTCTAGGTTGTAAATTCATCTAAACTCGAATAAAAACCATATAACAACTTGTACCACAGGTGAGGGGATACTCACATCCTCTTGCTTGGTCTTTTCCTAAGAGAAGGTACCCTTTGTGAAGAGAAAGAAGAGAGCTTCTCCTCCTAGTGCTCCTTTGTGCTTCTCTTGCTTGTGAGAGGTAGATCTTGAGGGTTCCTTCTTGTTGGTTTGGTTTTCTTAGGTAGAAAACCTTAGTTGGATTTTCGGGAAAGAAGAGAGGATGCTCTAGGTCACGGCAATGGTGAGGGAAGGGAAGAAAAATGAAATCCCTTCTTGGTTTTTCCTCTTATGCTAGGTGGAAGTAAGAAGCAAAAAGAGACTTTGCTTTCCCCTCTTCTTAACTCATCTTTTATTCTCTTAATGATGAAGAAATGTCTTCATTCATCCTCTTACTCCCTCTCCTCTCCTTCCCTCTTGGATCTTCACGAAAATGGGAAAGAGTGAGGAAGGAAAAGACAACTTGTCTTGCTTTTTAATCAAGAGAGGGAGGAAGAAAGTTACTTGATGTTTCTTACTTCCTTCTCTTAATCATGGTTTTATCTATATCTACAATATCCATTCTCTATTCAACAATAACTCATGATGGTCTAGTGGTAATTCCAAAATCCTTAGCTTAAGAAGGTTCAAGGTTCAATCCTTGACCAATTCTCTTTTTTTTATATATATATTTTTGGTTCCATCTTGTCTTCTTTTATTCTAAGAGAAAATCTTCACATACTTAGCTTAAGAAATTCGTGGGTGTTACATAAACCAAGCATATCTTTGGCATATAAGGCTTGGTCATATTAACTTAAGTAGGATTCAAAGGCTTATGGCCGATGGACTTTTGGGTTCATTAGAGTTGGAAAATTTTTCAACTTGTGAATCTTGCTTAGAAGGTAAAATGACCAAGAGGCCTTTTAAGGTCAAGGGGTATAGAGCCAAAGAAGTGTTAGAATTGGTTCACTCTGATTTGTGTGGTCCTATGTCTGTCAGGCAAGAGGAGGTTTTGAATATTTTGTCTCTTTCATAGACGATTATTCAAGATATGGATACATTTACCTAATGCGTCGCAAGTCCGAGTGCTTTGATAAGTTCAAAGAGTACAAGGCTGATGTGGAGAAACGACTAGGTAAAAGTATCAAGACACTACGGTCTGATCGTGGTGGCGAATACCTCTTAGGAGAGTTTAGGAATTACTTATCAGAGGCCGGGATTCAATCCCAACTGTCTGCACCTGGTACACCCCAATAGAATGGTGTGGTAGAACAAAGGAATAGGACTCTTATGGAGATGGTTAGATCGATGATGAGTTATTCGGAATTACCAAATTCGTTTTGGGGATACGCTCTGGAAACGGTAGTGTACATTCTGAACTTAGTATCTTCTAAATCAGTTTCTTCTACTCCCACAGAATTGTGGAATGGGCGAAAGCCCAGTCTAAGACATATTCGGATTTGGGGTAGTCCAGCACATATGCTAAAACCAGATGCTGATAAGTTAGAATCTCGTACAGAAGTTCGCGTATTTGTGGGGCATCCCAAAGGAACGAAAGGTGGTTTATTTTATAGTCCTAAAGACCAGAAGGTCATTGTTAGCACCAATGCCCAGTTTTTAGAAGAGGACTATATAATGGATCACAAGCCCAGTAGCAAAGTTGTTTTAGAAGAACTAAGAGAGGACACGTCTACCTTAGTACCAACAGTACAAGATGAAGTACCACAAGAGACTGCAACACGTGTCACACATGATACACAAACTGCCTCATCGTAGTGGGAGGGTTGTTACTGATAGATTCATGTTTTGGGAGAGTCTTGGACTTGATCCCTAACCTGATCCCCTAACATATGACGAAGCACTCCAAGATATAGATGCAGCATCTTGGCAATGAATTCAGAAATAGAGTCTATGTACTCTAATAAGGTCCGGGAGCTTGTAGAACCACATCGGGTGTGTAAAGCCGTTGGATGCAAGTGGATCTACAAAAGAAAAGGAAAGGCATACGGAAGGTAGAAACCTTCAAAGCTAAGAAAGGGTACACTCGGAAAGAGAGAATCGATTATGAGGAGACCTTTTCAGTAGCCATGCTTAAGTCTATCCGGATACTCTTATCCATTCTTCATATGGATTATGAGATTTGGCAAATGGATGTCTTTCCTTAATGGAAGTCTTGAAGAGAACATCCATATGAAGCAAACTGAGGTTTATTGAAAAGGCAAAGAGCATCTAGTGTGCAAGCTCAATCGGTCCATTTATGGATCGAAGCAAGTTTCAAGGTCTTGGAATAATCCAGTCATATGGATTTATTCAGTGTCCGGATGAGTCTTGTGTATACAAGAAGTGTAACGGAAACGTGGTGGTATTTCTTGTACTATACGTAGATGATATTTTGTTAATTGGCAACAATGTCAAGGTATTATCAGACGTAAGGGTATGGTTGTCCAAGAAATTTGATATGAAGGACTTAGGAGATTGTGCACACATTCTTGGGATCAAAGTTATAAGGGATCGCAAGAAAAGAATGTTGTGTCTGTCCAAGCTTCATATATAGACAAGTTTTAGCATGCAGGATTCCAAGAAAGGTTTCTTACCTTTTAGGCTTGGAGTAGCTCTATCTAAAGAGATGACTCCGAAGACATCAAAGGAGATAGAGGACATGAAAGCAGTTCCTTATGCTTCGGCTGTAGGAAGCCTTATGTATGCAATGCTATGTACGAGACTTGATATCTGTTTTGCCGTGGGCATAACCCAGGACAAGGACATTGGACTGCGTAAAGCATATATTAAAGTACTTGAGAAGGACTAGAGATTATATGCTAGTTTACCAAGCGGATGATTTGCTCCCTGTGGGTTACATTGATTTCCAATCGATAGGGACAAGTAAGTCTACATCATGCTATGTGTTTACTTTGGGAGGTGGAGCCAATGCATGGAGGAGTGTTAAGCAATGCGTTTCGGACTCAACCATGGAAGTCGAGTATGTAGCAGCTAAAGAAGCAGTATGGCTCGGGAACTTTCTAATGGACTTAGATGTGATTCTGGTTTGCCCAAAATCATCACAATTCATTGTGATAATAGCGGACTTGAAGGAACCATGAGCCCATAAGGCAAGTAAACATATAGAGCGCAAGTTATAGTGAAGCGAGGAGAAGTTGTCATCGCCAAGATTACATCAGCAGATAACCTGGCAGATCCTTTCACTACGGCCCTTCCAGCAAAAGCTTTCGATTGGCATGTGGAAGGAATGGGAATCAGATGTATGGCAGAAGATATGGCAGCTTAGTCATTAGTATAAGTGAGAGATTGTTAGAGTGTATACTGAAAGCCTAAGCTTTTGTAAACATTTATTTTGAATAAAGAATGACATTTGGTCAAATTGTCTACATTTAGTTGTAGTTATTCAATTAATTTATATTGTAGATAACATAGTATGTGGTGCCACATACAGAAGATGATGTTATCAATACCTTATAAATTATAAATAGTAGCTCACGACCAAAATGGAAAGGAACAAACCATTGGAAGGTCGTAGTGTAATTAGAAATTAGTTTATCTTGACTATATAATTACACTAGTACACTTAGAGTGTATTGAGTAGGACCATTAGAGGTCGTTTCTTTTATACTGACTTTATAAAGAAATAAATACCTCAGTTATTATAGAAGTGTGTGCTCTTAATCCTAATATAATAACAAGCACATATATTTGATATTTATTTCTTTAATTTATCAATGGGTGAGATTTAGTTTGATGAATCAATAAGCCCGATAAGTTGGGAAATGATATCACTTATAGTGTGTGTTGTTGATTATAGAAGGAAACTGTGTCCTAGTAATCTAGGTTGATAATGTCCTCAAGATGAGCTCATAAAGATTGTCATGTTAAACCCTGCAGGTGGATTTAGTCCGACATGACGATAAGGTTGAGTGGTACTATTCTTGGATGAAGATATTAATTAAATGAGTTATCAGTAACTCACTTAATTAGTGGGCATTTGATATCTTAAACACAGGGAGACTAACACACTCATAATAAGAAGGAGCCCAAAAATGTAATTTGGGATTGGTGCGGTAGTTCAATAATAGTTCTCTAGTGGAATGAATTATTATTGATAAAATTAAGTTGTGTGTTCGGGGCGAACACGGGATGCTTAATTTTATCGGGAGATCAAAACCAATTCCTCCTCTCGGTCCCTATCGTAGCCTCTTATTTATAGAGTACTATACCCACCTTCGTACCCATGATATAAGGGTCGGCCAAGCTAGCTTGTGGTTCAAGCTAGGGCTCATGGGTGGCCGGCCCTAGCTTGAACCCAAGCTTAGGTGGCCGGCCCCCATTAAATTTAAAAGAATTTTAATTTTAAATTTTTCTTATGTGGAAGATATAATTTATTAGAGAGAATTAAAATTAAAATATCTCTTTTACAAAAGATTAAGAAAAGAGATTAGATCTCTTTCCTTATTTGTAGATAGGAAAGATATTTTATTTTTTCTCTTTGTAATTTTTTCACATGTAGAAAAATTAAAATTATAAAAATTTCTTTTTATCAACCATGAAGGGATTTTAAAGGAAAATTTTATTTTTTTAAATTTCCGAAGAAAAATAAGGAATTTTTAATTGTTGATTAAAATTGACTTGTTTGCTCTCCATGAGGTGGCCGGCCACATACAATTAATTAGGAAATTTTATTTAATTTTTCTTAATTAATTGTTGTGAAGGAAAATTAAGGAAATTTTATTGAAATTAAATTTCCTTATTTACCAAAGCTAAGGAATATAAAAGAGGGGTTTGGGGTGTCTTCATGGGACAACAACTTCTATTATTCTCTCCCTCTTTTCCTTGGTGTTGTGGCCGACCATCCTCTCTCCATCTCTTCCTCTTTGTGGTGGCCGAAACCCTCTTTTGCTTGGAGCTCTTGTGGTGGCCGGATACTACTTGGAGAAGAAGAAGAAGAAGGAGAGAAAGCTTTCATCCCTTGGAGTTTGGTTGGTGTTTTTTCTTCATCCTTGGTGAAGCTTTTGATTTGGCCGAACCTAGCAAGGAGGAGAAGAAGGTGCTTTGGTGGTTTCTCATCTTGGAAGATCGTTGCCCACACAACGTCCTGTTGGTGCAACCTTAGGTCAAGGTTGACCTGGTTGACCCGACTCGAGGTGACTTGACTCGAGTTGTATTTTAATGTTTGACTTGGGAAGATTGTCGGTGCAACCTTAGGTCAAGGTTGACCTAGTTGAGTTGCATGTCGATGTTTGACGAGAAGAGAGTTGTATTCTTGATGTTTGACAAGAATAGGTGTTTGGGAGATTGTAGGTGCAACCTTAGGTCAAGGTTGACCTGGTTGACCTGATTCGCGAAAAGTCCAAGTATGGAGACTTGGCAATGGAAAAGTCCAAGTATGGAGACTTGGCACGTCCTAGTGAGGATGTTAGGCAGGTGGAAAGTCCCGGTGAGTGAAGCCAGGTGAAAGTCCCGGGATGTGAGGCGGCTGGAAAGTCCTGGTGAGTGAAGCCAGGTGAAAGTCCTAGGAGGATGTTAGGCAGTGTGGAAACCCTAGTGAGTGAAGCTAGGTGAAAGTCCCGGTGAGTGAAGCCAGGCAGAGAAAATCCTGGTGATGAAGCCAGGATGATGATCCGAAGGTCAAGGGACCGGATACTTGACACGAAGAAAAGTCCAAGTGGGTCAAAGGGATTGACCGGACACTTGGTGAGGAGTCTTAGCAGGTCAAGGGTGACCGGATGCTAAGCATGATATACCAACAGGTCAAGGTGACCGGATGTTGGTTTGGGAGACTTGGACTTGGTTTGGGCAAAATCAAGACTGGATCGATCAGCCGATCTGTTATCGATCGGTGACCAATCGGATAACGTTGATCGGTCCGGGACCGATCGTGGATCATCGGGGACCGATCAGATTCTTGGGCAACTCAAGCCCGATCGGTGCGGGACCGATCGAGCGCAGGTATAAAGGAGTCAAGGGCTGCTGCTGCACGGGAACTTCTTCTTTTTCTAGAACTTCTGTTCTTCTGCTGCTGAAGCTTCTGCTTGAACTAAGCTTTGATTGAGCTCGCCTCCAAAGCTTCGTGTGAGCTTCCAGTCGTCGACCAGCTGCTGCGTTTGGGTTGTGAAGTTGCTGCTTCACCTCCAGTCGACAAGAAAGCAAGCAATTGGTAGAGTGCTATTGTATTCACATTGTATTACTTTTCTTACTGTTCTTGTACTCTTTGTTTGCTGTTGCAAACGTCTGTGGCGAGGTTTCTCCACCCACAAGGAGTATATTGTATTAGCCGGTTCTCCGGGGGCTCATCCACCGACGGATTGACTGGACTCGTCCACCTTACGGACACGCCGAGGAGTAGGAGCCCAAATCTCCGAACCTCGTTACATCCTTGTGTTAAGGTTTGGTTTTCTTCTCTTTCGTTTCTTTGTATTTTCCGCTGCGCTAACACGTTTTGTAGAAAGAAACGACGATTTGGGGTCGGCTATTCACACCCCCCCTCTCTAGCCTCCGTATGAAGGATCCTAACAAGTGGTATCAGAGCAAGGCCGTTCTTCGACGGATTCACACCCGTGGGAGCACAAGCTAGAGATGGATCAATTCGGAGAAGACATCACCATTCCACCCTTCTACAACGACAACTTCGCATATTGGAAGGTAAGGATGATGTATTTTCTTAGGACTAATATGTGGAACTGGTTTTGTGTACAAGAAGGGTTTACTCCTCCAATGGATAAAGAAGGAGAGCCTCTAGAGAAGAACGAGTGGACGAAGGAACAAGTCCACCAATCCACGATCAACAATGAGGTAACTAAAACAATTGAATTTTCATTACCTACTAATGTTTTGTGTAAGATAGGTAAATACAACAATGCCAAGGAGTTGTGGGATAACTTGGCCAAGTACCATGAGGAGAGCTCCACTTCAAGCCATGAAGAGGTGCCTAGTGAGCCAAGTAGCTCACATCATGGAGGGAGCGAATTGGGAGTTGAGGGCTACTCAACATCCAAGGAAGAAGAGGAGGAGAGTTCCTCTTGTTCAAGTTCGGAGCAAGAAGAAGAAGTTCCCACCTCCGGAAGGGTTGAAGAAGAAAGCTCATCTCCATCCACAACCCTAGGTAACTCAAACACTGTGATTTCAAGCAAATTACACATAATGTGTTTTGAGTGTAGGAAACATGGACATTACAAGAGCAAATGTCCAAAGAAGGTTAGGAAGACTCCACCGGAACCAAAGGTCAAGGAAGCCGGAGTCCCAACACGCAAAGGCAAGAAGCACGTGGTGTGCTTTCAATGCAAGCAACGGGGACACTATAGGAGCCAATGTCCGAAGGGGAGGAAACCTCACAAGGACAAGGGATGCACATCGATAGGGGGAGCTAAGGCAAACCCTAAGGTATCTTTTAAGGCTCATTCGTGCAATTCTAGTAGGATACATGCTAGTAATTTTATTGCATTAGTCAATAATGATAAGCATGTTAACACTAGAAATCAATACATGTGCTTAGGTGCTAAACATGTCAACCTAGATAGGGATACTACTAGGAATGCTAACCCTAGGATTAACACTTCTAAGGTTAAGGAAAACCTAGGTAGAAACCCCAAATCAACTAGACACATGCCTAGGAATGCCTCAAAGAACAATGACAAATTAAAACTTGAGGTATTAGAGAAGGAGAATCAAGTCTTGAGGTCAAGACTTGATACTTTGGAAAAGGCTCTTAAGAACTTGGAGAAGTCATCTCTAGGGTTTAAGGGTCAAAAACCAATGTCCAAGGACAAGAAAGGTTTGGGTCACAAACCTAAGTCCCAAGTAGTCAAGCCCACTTATCATAATGTTCCATTCGATTATGGAACAAAATCTAGGGCAGGAAGACCATCACCAAGGTCACAAGGGGAGTCACCCCTAGAGTTGATCTTGATGAGTCCCAAATGACCAAGGCTTTAAAGCCTAAGAGGGTCATTAGGAGGGTTGCTAGGGAAGTTATCCCTAGTGAATATTTAGTGAACCCAATGAGCTCTAATAGGTATTGGGTTCCTAGGAGCATCTTCTCTACCTCATAAATGGGTTAGAGAGTGTCAACTCCGATTAGAAGGGTAGTTAACCCAACTTTGAGGAAATTGACACTCAAGGAGCATTTTCAAGGTTTTGAGAACTTTTGAAAATGAAATGGAATTATCATTTTCTCCTTTGAAGAGTTAAATGTGCCTAAAGATTGGAAATTTCATTTTTAATATCAATTGGCACAATTTGGGAAAATCTAGAGAACTCTCGAGAAAAAATGAACATGCCAAGTTTTGAGGATAAATTTGATCTTTAAGTGGCATGAATTAATCTAGAGTTCAAGAAGTGTCAAAATTAGGATTTTGGCATTTTGGGGCAATCTAGGATTAAATTTGAAGTTAGGCAAGTGGTTAAGGATACTTAGATAGGTAATCTAGGTATATTTATTTATGCTAAATCTTTCCATGATTGTTTGCCCCCACATGTCATGACATCATGTTTAGTTTCATTATCATTTGAAGTGTCATGATAATGCTTAGGCTAGTTTTTATGTCATGTTTATTTAAGTTTCAAACTTTATGCCATGACATCATGACATTGGCACATGTTTTCATTTATGATACCATTTTATGCCATGTCATCATCTCTTGCATTAATAATCAATTGAATTGATTTAAGGATGAAAAACACATCTTGATATTGAGATCAAATTTGTGTTTTGAAAATGCATGAGACCTTAGTCTAAGATACCTAAACCCATATCTCACATCAAAATTGCCATGGATGTGTTTGATACACTTTAGATGTGTGTGAGATATTAGGATCATGAATTAGGATCAAGGTGCATAGTTCTTGTACCTAGATGAGCCTAATTCAAGAAATGGAGGATCATAGGGAAAGCTTGTGTACAAGTCATGTACATTTAGCCCTAAGATTATGGTCTTAAATTAAAAGGATTAAAATCATTTTGAAATTGATTTGGAAAACCTTGATGAAGCCATCTTAGTGATTGCATTCATCATTGAACATTGTGATACAAAGTTGAGTTAAACTTGAACTATTTCAAAGTTTTTGAACTTTGTATCAAGATTGAAAAATAGAAGTTATTTTCATAGAAAATTATTTTTCCATGATAATATATGTTATGAGGAATGTATCCTCAAAATTTTATAATTTTTGAAATTTTCTGAAATTTTTAAAGGGTTTCTGAATTTCGGAAGAGGAAAATCAGAAATCTGTGTTTAGAGCCTTGATCGGTCTGCGGACCGATCCAGGGAAGCATGGATCGGTCTGCAGACCGATCCAGTGCGATCAGTGAGGTGTGGATCGGTCACTGGACCGGTCCAGATGGACTCTGATCGGTCTGGCAACTTGCTGATTTCACTGTTTTGTCTGAAATTTCAGCTGGGAGTTGGTGTTTTGGATTTCTAAAGGTTTGAAACTCTTCAAGACATTGTTGGTGCAATGGTCAAGGGGGAGTTGACCTTTAGGGGGAGTTTTTACCTAATTGTCAAGGGGAGTTGACTCTTAGGGGGAGTTTTTACTCCTTAAGACTTTTGAGGATTAGTGATATGGGATTATCACTAAGTTGATTGTTGAGTTTAGTATCAAGGGGGAAATTAAGAGTTTCAATGAAAGGTATGGGACTTTCATTAGGAAGAAACTCTTGACCTTGATACTCTCCTTTTTCTTTTTGATGTGTGTCAAAAAGGGGAGAGTGTTCATTGGAGAATTATTGGAGAACCCAAGTTAGGTTATCGGGTTAACCTAAGCTAGGGGAAGAATGTCAAGGAATGTTCGAGGAAGAACATTGGAATTCTTTTTGATGTGTGTCAAAAGGGGGAGAATTATTGGAGAACCCAAGTTAGGTTATCGGGTTAACCTAAGGGGAGAATGTCCAGAGAATGTTCAAGGAAAGAACATTGGACATTGGAAGATGGTTGGAAAACCTAAGTTAGGTTATCGGGTTAACCTAACTTGATTATGGGTTTTGTCAAACATCAAAAAGGGGGAGATTGTTGGTGCAACCTTAGGTCAAGGTTGACCTGGTTGACCCGACTCGAGGTGACTTGACTCGAGTTGTATTTTGATGTTTGACTTGGGAAGATTGTCGGTGCAACCTTAGGTCAAGGTTGACCTAGTTGAGTTGCATGTCGATGTTTGACGAGAAGAGAGTTGTATTCTTGATGTTTGACAAGAATAGGTGTTTGGGAGATTGTAGGTGCAACCTTAGGTCAAGGTTGACCTGGTTGACCTGATTCGCGAAAAGTCCAAGTATGGAGACTTGGCACTGGAAAAGTCCAAGTATGGAGACTTGGCACGGGGAAAGTCCTAACTGGGATGTTAGGCAGTGTGGAAAGTCCTGGTGAGTGAAGCCAGGCAGTGGGAAAGTCCTAACTGGGATGTTAGGCAGTTGGAAAGTCCTGGTGAGTGAAGCCAGGCAGATTGGAAATCCTGGTGAGTGAAGCCAGGTGAAAACCCTAGTGAGTGAAGCTAGGTGAAAGTCCTGGTGAGTGAAGCCGGGCAAGGGAAAATCCAGATGGATCAAGGATGATCGGACATCTGGTGTTGAGAAGGTCAAGGGAGTGACCGGATACTTGACACGAAGAGAAAAGTCCAAGTGGGTCAAAGGGATTGACCGGATGCTAAGCATGATGTACCAACAGGTCAAGGTTGACCGGATGTTGGTTTGGGAGACTTGGGACTTGGTTTGGGCAAAAACCAAGCTCTGGATCGGTCTGCAGACCGATCCAGAGATACGTTTGTGTATTTGATCGGTCTGGTGACCAATCAGATAACAAACAGAAGGCTGTGGGCTTCCTGATCGGTCTGGGGACCGATCAGCATGGAGCCTGATCGGTCCCCGGGACCGATCAGGGACAGGTGGGATCGGTCCGGGGACCGATCAGATTCCACACAGAGTTGGGCAACTCTATGTGAAGCCTTTTGATCGGTCTGGGGACCGATCAGCACAGGGCCTGATCGGTCCCCACGACCGATCAGGAGGTTCACTGATCGGTTCATGGACCGATCAGGGACGGAGCACTCCTGCTTCTTCTTCTTTTCTACTACTGCTGAAGCTTCTGCTTCAACTGAGCTTTGATTGAGCTCGCCTCCGAAGCTTCGCGTGAGCTTCCAGTCGTCGACCAGCTGCTGCGTTTGGGTTGTGAAGTTGCTGCTTCACCTCCAGTCGACAAGAAAGCAAGCAATTGGTAGAGTGCTATTGTATTCACATTGTATTGCTTTTCTTACTGTTCTTGTACTCTTTGTTTGATGTTGCAAACGTCTGTGGCGAGGTTTCTCCACCCACAAGGAGTATATTGTATTAGCCGGTTCTCCGGGGGCTCATCCACCGACGGATTGACTGGACTCGTCCACCTTACGGACACGCCGAGGAGTAGGAGCCCTAATCTCCGAACCTCGTTACATCCTTGTGTTAAGGTTTGGTTTTCTTCTCTTTCGTTTCTTTGTATTTTCCGCTGCGCTAACACGTTTTGTAGAAAGAAACGACGATTTGGGGTCGGCTATTCACACCCCCCCTCTCTAGCCTCCGTACGAAGGATCCTAACATGTCCGAGGTTAGAAGAGGAATACGGTAGAAGATCAAGAGGTCTTTCTAGAAGGTATAACTAGTATTTTTCCTTTCCGCATCATACTAGTTATTTTTGGAAATAATACCAAATACAAGAGGCATACGATTCTAGTATTTCGAATTTGTTTTCGATGTTGTGTTCTTTGTTTTTTCTTTTCCTTGTGATTTGATTGTTCCTTTCGGTTAACCTAAAGTTATTTTAGGAAATTAAATATTAGCTTTCCTTAAAAGGTTTTGTCTAGTCGGTGATGGTTGCTCCCATATCCAAGAAGGTCATGTGCCTCGCCACGTCAATACTGGGAACCAATTATGGAAATTAATATTTAATGGAATTAATAACTTAGGTGATTTGGATTGAGCGTGTTAAGTTCCGCAAGAGATCCAAGTCAAAACCTAAAAGAACAAATAGATTAAACTTTGGATCAAACGTGTTAAGTTCCGTAGGCGACCCAAGTTTAATTTAAAAGAACACATGGTAGCTAGGAAAAGGTTCAGACCTTTGTACAAAATTTTTGTACAGTGGAACCATTAGGTTTTCCGAGTAGCAACCAACAGCTACAAAAGGAAAGTTTTAAAATTAAAAATTCCTCTTTTAAACATTGTAGATGGCTACAAAAAGGAAATATTTTTAAAATTAAAACCTCTCTTTTAAATCATGATTACAAAAAAGGAAAGTTTTAACAAAATAAAATCTATCTTTTAAACTATTGTAGATGGCTAAAAAAGGAAAGATTTTTTAAATTTAAAACTCTCTTTTAAAACCATGTGGATGGCTTCAAAAATGGAAAGTTTTTAAAATTTAAAATCTCACTTTTAAAACATTGTAGATGGCTACAAAAAGAAAGATTTAAAAAATTAAAAACTCACTTTTAAACCCATCTTGGTCAGCCCCTTGCTTGGGCACCAAGCAAGGGGTGGTCGGCCCCTTGCTTGGGCACCAAGCAAGGATGTGGCCGACCATAAGGATGACTTGGGTGAATGCGAGGCTTTATACATAGAGGCTACAACAGGGACCTAGAGGAGGAATTGGTTTTGGCCTCCTGATGAGCTTGAGCTTCCTGTGTTCGACCCGAGCACCCAACTCAAGTTCATCAATAATAACTCATACCACTAAAGAGTTATTATTGAACTACCGCACCAATCTCATATTACATTATGGGCTCCTTCTTATCATGAGTGTGTTAATCTCCCTGTGTTTAAGATATCGAATGCCCATTAATTAAATGAGTTACTAACAACTCACTTAGTTAACATCTAGCTCCAAGAGTAGTACCACTCAACTTCATTGTCATGTCGGAACTCAGTCAACCTACAGGGTTTATATGACAATCCTGTTAGAATATGTACTAAAAGTCTAGCTTTTTGTATAAACATTTATTTTGAAATGAGAATCACATTGGTCAAATGTCTACATTTAGTTAAATGCAGTTGTCCATTTAATTTATATTGTAGATAATATGGTGTGTGGTGTCACACAGAAGATCATGTTATCAGTTCCTTATAAATTATAAATAGAAGCTCACAACCAAGATGGATTAGGACAAACCATTGGAATGGTTGTAGTGTAATTTGGTACTAATTTATCTTGACTATAAAATTACACTAATACACTATGTGTGTATAGAGCAGGACCATTTGAGGTTGTTCATTTTATACTGACTGCATAAAAGAACAGAACCTCTATTATTATGGATGTACGTTCTCCTAATCTCGATATAATAACAAGCACATGTACTTAGTATTTATTTATTTAATTTATCAAAGGGTGAGATTTATTCGTTAAATCAATAGGCCTGATAAGTTGGAAAATAATATTATTTATGTGGTGTGTTGTTGATTATAGAAAAAACTGTGTCCTATTTATTAGGATGATGATGTCCCCTTGAGGAGCTCATAAGGATTATCATGTAAACCCTGCAAGTGGACTTAGTTCCGACATGACAATGAAGTTGAGTGATACAACTCTTGAAGCTAGATGTTAATTAAGTAAGTTGTCAGTAACTTATTTAATTAATGGGCATTCGATATCTTAAACACAAGGAGATTAACACCCTCATGATGAGAAGGAGACCATAATGTAATATGGGATTGGTGTGGTAGTTCAATAATAACTCTTTAGTGGTATGAGTTATTATTGATGAACTTGAGTTAGGTGTTCGGGTCGAACATAGGAAGCTCAAGCTCATCAAGAGGCCAAAACCAATTCCTCCTCTAGGTCCTTATTGTAGCCTCTTTGTATAAAGCCTCACATCCACCCAAGTTACCCTTATAGCCGGCCACATCCTTGCTTGGTGCCCAAACAAGGGGTCGGCCACCCCTTGCTTGGTGCCCAAGCAAGGGACCAGCCAAGATGTGTTTAAAAGTGGGTTTTTAATTTTTTAAATCTTTCTTTTTATAGCCATCTACAATGTTTTGAAAGAGAGATTTAAAATTTTAAAAACTTTCCTTTTTTGAAGTCATCCACATGGTTTTAAAAGAGAGTTTAAATTTAAAAAATCTTTTCTTTTGTAACCATCTATAATGGTTTAAAAAAGAGATTCTATTTTTGTTAAAACTTTCCTTTTTTGTAACCATGATTTAAAAGAGAGATTTTAATTTTAAAAATCTTTCTTTTTTGTAGCCATCTACAATGTTTAAAAGAGGGATTTTTAATTTTAAAACTTTCCTTTTGTAGCCATCCACAATAGGAAATTTAAAAGAGATATTTTAATTGTTGTTAAAATCTTTCCTTTTTATCCATTACCAAGGATTATAAAAGAGGATAGATGGTGCCTTAGAGGAAATAATCATCTACACAATTTCTATTCCTCTCCTATTCTCCTTGTGGTCGACCCCCTCATATTCTTATTCTCCCCTTGCTTTCTCACCTAAGGCCGGCGACATCAAGAGGCTTCAACCATCTTGTGGCCGGTGGGTTGCAAGGAAGAAAGAAGAATAAGAGGTGGTGTTCCTAGCTTTGATCCCTTGGTGGCCGAAAGTCTTGAAAGAAAGAAGGACTTGGGTGGTTTTTTTTTTTGCGTCTTGGTAGATCGTCGCCCACACGACGTCCAAGAGAAGGAGAGGAATACAGTAGAAGATCAAGAGGTCTTTGAGCTATAAAGAAAGGTATAACTAGTTAATTGATCCCGTTGTGTACTAGTTTATTTTTTCTTTGTATGGATCCTGAAGTACCAACACAAGAGGCTAGCGATCTTGTGCTTTGATTGAGGTCTCTGTAGTTTAACCTAGGGTTTTCTATAAGGAGTTTAAATATTTAATTTCTTTGAAAGGCTTTGACTAGGAAGTGGTGGATGATGCCATACCCAAGAAGGTCGAGTACCTCGTCAATGACCTGGAAGTCAATCCTTGAAATAGATATCTAATCAACTTCTGTAATATGTTTTAACTTCTGATGAACACATGGGTTGAACTTAGATTAATAATGTTAAGTTTTGTTTACAATTCAAGTTTAACTTCTAAAAAGCACATGGGTTGCTAGGAAAAGTTCTGTGCTTGTACAGGGGAAATGGAACAGAATTCCAAGTAGCGCTAACAAATCCTTATGAGCTCATCAAGGGGGCGTCATCATCCTAATAAATAGGACACAGTTTCCTTCTATAATCAACAATACACCATATAAATAATATTATTTCCCAACTTATCAGGCCTATTGATTTAACGAATAAATCTTACTCTTTGATAAATTAAAAATAATAAATACTAAGTACATGTGCTTGTTATTATATCGGGATTAAGAGTACACACATTTATAATAATAGAGGTTCTTTTCTTTTATGCTGTCAGTATAAAAGGAACAACCTCAAATGGTCCTGCTCTATACACATATAGTGTACTAGTGTAATTTTATAGTAAAGATAAATTAGTACCAAATTACACTACAACCATTCCAATGGTTTGCCTCAATCCATCTTGGTTGTGAGCTTCTATTTATAATTTATAAGGAACTGATAACATGATCTTTTGTGTGACACACATACCATGTTATCTATAATATAAATTAAATGGACAACTGCATTTAACTAAATGCAGATATTTGACCAATGTGATTCTCATTTCAAAATAAATGTTTATACAAAAAACTAGGCTTTTAGTATACATTCTAGTAATCTCCCACTTATACTAAAAGACTATGCTGCCATATATGTTGCCATACATTTGATCCCCATCCCCTCAACATGCCATCAAAAGCTCTCACTGGAAGGGCCTTAGTGAAAAGATCTGCCAGGTTATCTTCTGATGCAATCTTGGCAACAACAACTTCTCCTCGCTTTATGATGTTTGTATCAGGTGGTACTTGCGCTCAATGTGTTTACTTGCCTTATGGGCTCGTGGTTCCTTCGAGTTTGCTATTGCGCCACTATTATCACAATAAATTGTGATAATTTTGGGCAAACCAGGAATCACATCTAAGTCCATCAAGAAGTTTCTGAGCCATACAGCTTCTTTGGCTGCCTCAGAGGCTGTCACATACTCAGCTTCCATGGTGGAGTCCGAAATGCTTTTCTACTTAACACTCCTCCATGCTATGGCTCCACCTCCCAAAGTAAACATATACCCTGAGGTCAACTTACTATTGTCCCTATCTGATTGGAAGTCCGAATCCATGTAACCCACAAGGAACAAATCATCTGCCTGGTAAACTAGCATATAATCTCTAGTCCTTTTCAGGTACTTCAATATATGCTTTACGGCAATCCAATGTCCTTGTCCTGGGTTACTTTGATATCTGCTAAACATGCCTACGACAAAATAGATATCCGGTCTCGTACATAGCATCGCATACATTAGGCTTCCTACAGCCGAAGCATAAGGAATTGCCTATATGTCCTCTATTTCCTTTGATGTTTTAGGAGACATCTCTTTAGATAAAGGTACTCCATGCCAAAAAGGTAGAAAACCTTTTTTGGAGTTTTGCATGCTAAAACGAGCTAGAATAGTATCGATGTATGAAGCTTGGGATAAGCACAACATTCTTTTCTTGAGATCCCTTATTACTTTGATCCCAAGAATATGTCCACATTCTCCCAAATCCTTCATATCAAATTGCTTGGACAACCATACCCTTACATCTGACAACACTTTGACATTGTTGCCAATGAGCAAAATGTCATCTACGTATAGTACAAGAAATACCGCCACATTTATGTTGTAACACCCACGAAATTTTAAGATAAGTATATGATTATTATTTTATTTAGAGCATAGAAATAAAAAGAATAAGAGAAAAGGGAAAATAGAAACAAAAATAAAATAAGAAGAGGTGAGGTCAAGGATTGAACCTTGAACCTCCCACAAATAATAGAGATAAATTGATTGTATGATAACCACTAAGATAATGAATAATATATGGATAGAAAAGAATGAAATTTTAGTTAAAGGTGAGAAGGAAATAAAAGGAAAACTAAGCAAAAGAGCAAGAGAAAACCAAGTTGCTTACCTTCTCTTTTGGTTAAGAAAGAAGCAAGCAAAAGATGAATTGCCTACTTCCCTCCCTCTCTCTATTTTCGTGGGAATTAAAGGAATGAGGGAAAAGAGGAGTTGAGGGAATGAATGAAGACATGTTTCATTTACATTGGAATAAATTGGATTGGGAGAAGAAAAACAAGAGATTAAATCCTTTTCTTTCTTCCTCCTTCCTTCTTCTTCTTCATTCTTCACCGAACCAAGAACCCCTTCCCTCTCCTTATTCCAAAAGCTAAGCTAAGTTCCTCTTCAAGAAAACTAAATTTAGAGAGGAAGCCTTCAAGATCTATCCCTTCCAAGCAAGAGAAGCAAATGGAGGTACAAGAAGAAGAAGCTCTCTCCTTCCTTGGCACTTAGGATCTTTTCTTCTTAAGAAAAACCACAAGCGAAAGGATGTAAGTTTCCGTCACCTGTGGTACAATAGCTTGTGTGTTTTCTATGAGATTTGGTTACATAAAAACCCAAGTTAACTTCATGAAAAATTTCGGCCAAGACAAGACCAAAAAGAAGGACCTAGGAATATAAAGACCTAAATTTTAACATGCTCAATATGCTTCTTGTAACATGTATCTTAAGGTAGGGATTTATTTAATGTTCATATGCTAGAATGTTTGATTGGAACTTAGAGTCATACCTTTAGACTCTCGGCCAAACATGAACAAAGGAGATAGGTAAATTGAGACTCAAACCAAGCATGCTCCTTTTTGTTTTATGATAAGTACTTCATGATGAGAAAGTTGTTAACATGATATGCTCATGCCTATATGATGAATAAATTTTATTCCATGCTCCTAAGTATTCTGCCATGATAAAATTAGGGGCCTAGAAAAATTGTTAAACCTAAACTAATCATGCCATGATCCTCCTTAAGACAAGTTATGAAATTAATATGACATATTCATGTTGTAGTGAGGTTAGAACTTGTTTTCATGCTCCATGAACTTTCGGCCACAACATGTTTAAGGGCCTAGAAAACTTAGAATCTAACCTAATTATGCTTATGTTGTTCCTTGAAATAATTGCTATGAAATTTGTTTAGGGTTCTCATGCTTTTATGACACTTGAACCCTAGATTCAAGCCTTACAAGTTTCGGCCACAATCATGTTTAAGGGCTTAGGAAACTTAGAACCTAACCTAATTATGCTCATGTTGTTCCTTGAAATAATTGCTATGAAATTTGTTTAGGGTTCTCATGCTTTTATGACACTTGAACCCTAGATTCAAGCCTTACAAGTTTCGGCCACAATCATGTTTAAGGGCTTAGGAAACTTAGAACCTAACCTAATTATGCTCATGTTGTTCCTTGAAATAATTGCTATGAAATTTGTTTAGGGTTCTCATGCTTTTATGACACTTGAACCCTAGATTCAAGCCTTACAAGTTTCGGCCACAATCATGTTTAAGGGCTTAGGAAACTTAGAACCTAACCTAATTATGCTCATGTTGTTCCTTGAAATAATTGCTATGAAATTTGTTTAGGGTTCTCATGCTTTTATGACACTTGAACCCTAGATTCAAGCCTTACAAGTTTCGGCCACAATCATGTTTAAGGGCTTAGGAAACTTAGAACCTAACCTAATTATGCTCATGTTGTTCCTTGAAATAATTGCTATGAAATTTGTTTAGGGTTCTCATGCTTTTATGACACTTGAACCCTAGATTCAAGCCTTATAAGTCTCGGCCACAACATGTTTAAGGGCTTAGGAAACTTAGAACCTAACCTAAATATGCTCATGATGTTCCTTGTAATATATGCTATAGAATTGGTTTAGGGTTCACATGCTGAATGATAATTTTTAACCCAATGTAATGCTTGTTTAGGGGTTAAAAATTATGTGCACTTATGATCTATGTATGATGGTAACCCTTATGCTATACTATGTGCCCAAGTTATGCATGCTATTTATGATGAGCTGTGTGCCCAATTTATGCATGATATTTATGATGAGCTGTGTGCCCAAACTATGCATGTATTTATGATGTGTTGCGTGCCCAAATTTTACATACCATTATGATGAGCTGTGTGCCCAAATTCTATATGGTATGATATGGTAAGAAATATGATGTGCATGAAATAATAAGAACCATGATATGTAAGACATGCTACTTTACTTTATATGGCTTGTACCAAGGGTGGGCTCCATAAGCGCCCCGGGGTCGATGGACTAAGAAACGGGCCTCGTTAGGGATGGGCTCCTAAGTGCCCCTAGGTCGATGGACTAAGAAACGGTTCTAGTATGTATGCCTTGTAGGGTTCAAGACTTGCTACCTTGGACCTACATAGGACGCGCGCATTTATGTATGTGGTACAAGCCGGGGCCCCCAATCATGTTATGATTATGTTTAAGTATGTAAGTAATAAGTTTTCAAAGAACATGTTGCATATATTATTGCATGAATCATGTTTTTGAAAGTCATCTCGCATAACACTTTATGATTATGTTACGATATACCATGATGCTTATGATTACGATATGTTATGTTAGGATGAACTTTATGATTATGTTATGATATGTTATGTTAGGATGAACTTTATGATTATGTTATGATATGTTATGATCATGATTATGTTATGTTAGAATGCACCTTATGATTTTATCATGATATGTCATAATGCTTATGATTATGTTATGTTATGTTAGGATGAACTTTATGATTATGTTATGATATGTTATGATCATGATTATGTTATGTTAGAATGCACCTTGTGATTTTATCATGATATGTCATAATGCTTATGATTATGTTATGTTATGTTAGGATGAACTTTACGATTATGTTATGTTATGATGCTTCTATATATGATATGATGAGTTGTCTTTATGCTTTATGCTTTGGAGTTTTATTTATGCTATACGGTTTTGTGAGTAGGAAAGGATCTTACTGAGCCTTGAGTGCTCACAACTTACTTTCCTTGTACCACAGATAAGGGCAAGGAATGGATGTACTAAGGGAGCAGCAGGAGGGGGGGGCAAGAAGGACGTGTGTAGTAGTGACTTGGCTAAAGAGAAAGACCTGCTTCTAGTTAATAAGAATTATGTTCATGTTGTTCTTTTATGACTCTACGACCCTTCATCATGCTCTTTAGTATTATGGTTTAAAATTTATGTTAAGCATGTTATGTGACTCATATGATAGGTAGTTAGTGATGATGATTTGAAAAGTAAAGGAAAGGTTTAAAGAAAAAAAATGTAATATAGATAAGACTTCCGCTGTTTTAAGAAGAAAAGATAAGTAACCCCCGTCAACTTAAGCAGGAAGGGGCGGGGCGTTACATCTGTCACTCTTCTTGTATACACAAGACTCATCCGGACACTGAATAAAGCCATAAGACTAGATCACTTCATTAAACTGAATGTTCCAAGATCTCGAAGCTTGCTTCAGTCCATAGATAGATCGATTCAGCTTACATACAATATGCTCTTTGCCCTTCGCAAGAATCCCTCTGGTTGCTTCATATGGATATTTTCTTCAAGACTTCCATTAAGGAAAGCTGTCTTGATATCCATTTGCCAAATCTCATAATCCATATGAGCGGCAATAGATAAAAGAATCCGGATAGACTTAAGCATGGCTACCGGCAAAAAGGTTTCCTCATAATCGATTTCCTCTTTCTGAGTATACCCTTTTGCTCATGTTGTAGTTCAAGCGGAACTGCTCAAAACTTTTAGGCAGTGTTTGGAGAATGATATCGACCTGGGTTTCTCAATCGATTTCTGCTCCAAGGACTTCCATCTCATTCAAAAGAACCATCATTTTTGAGGATATGATCCCTTACGGGTGTTCCCTCAGTCATGGTGGTCGTCATCAAGTTTCTCATAGCCAGGAGCATCTTGATTCTGGTGTCCGAAGAGTTCCTTGAGATTGCGCATCATGTCATAAGTGGTAGGCATGGCCTGATGTTGATGTTGCAGCACATTTGACATAGAAGCCAAAATGTAACACCGCGCCATCTCATCTGGCCTTACCAATTTCTTATGATACTCAATCTCCACTTCACTAGAATCACTATTAGGCAGGCTTGGACAGATCTCAAAAAGTACAAACTTGTAACCTTCAGTAGTTAAGACAATGTCCAAGTTTCGTTTCCAAAGAATGTAATTGGGACCAGTAAGTTTATTTTCTTTCAATATAATAGCAAGAGGATTGAAAGTCATTTGAAATCCTAAGAATCACAAAATATTTGGTCAAAACTTTAGAATTTAAAATTATATTGATTCCTCAAACAATATCATTTAAATTCACCAACACCTCAAAACACCATGAATTTTGTATGCTACGATAGTGTGGACGTATACAAATTCAAACATTTGTAAGAGGGGGTTTTACTCATTAATTTTATTATCTTGTTAACCTAATTTTATGACAAATAAAATTAATAGTTGATTTTCTTCAGTCACACAAATAATAGCAGTGACTCCGATGGAGAGGATACTATTAAATGCGCCTAAGTGTATACCATTACTTGATACTTAGTCCATTAAATAGGATTGTGCCCCTTCAGATGGAGAAGATCACACAAACCTAAATAATTTCCGATAATCATCTATAAAGGGAGTTTGATCTAGTGATCCGCAAACAAACTCATCCGATGTGGAGGAAGGCACTCAAAACTAATGTGCAAGTTTGAATGCATCACTTACAAACTAGTAATGGAGACCGTGGAATTTAAATAATTCCTCTCCCACTCAGTTATTTAAAATGAGGAATTTTAACATGCACACACACAACACATATAAATAGCATAAAAGGCAATAAATATGAAAAATAATTTTCCAACTATTATGGCCTCATCCATAGCTATCCTCCGTGTGCCACCAACCCTAGCCGTCACCAACGGGTCATGTCGTCGCATCTATCTTGCTTCCTTTTCCACTACGCCTCTGGTCCTCAAATAGCACCACGTCTCGCAAGAATACGATCCACAACAAAAATAAAATTTACATTTATCGATCCTCTATTCCACAAGGGAATGTACATGTAATCTAGATCGAACAGAATGTAAAAACCTAAAACTAATACAGCTCCTGCTATATTTAATAATTACAATCATGCACACACATAAAATGCCCTTGACATGCCCGAGGGTTCAAATCACACACAAACACAATAGGGTCATAATAGTTGGAACTAGGATGCCTACAACCACAGAGTTAATCTATTTGCACATCCTACTATTATCCTACCCAAATTTATGTATGAAAAGTGCATAATTTAACTGAAACACAAACACACAAAGGCAGAAAACTAGCTCTGATACCAATTGTTGGCGCTACTCAGAATTCCATTTTGTTTCCCCTGTACAAAAATTTGTACAAGCACAGAACTTTTCCTAGCAACCCATGTGCTTTTCAGAAGTTAAACTTAGATTGCAAATGAAACTTATCATTATTAATCCAAGTTCAACCCATGTGTTCATCAGAAGTTAAACCATATTATAGAAGTTGATTAAATATCTATTTCAAGGATTGGCTTCCAGGTCATTGGCGAGGCACTTGGCCTTCTTGGGTATGGGATCATCCACCACTTCCTAGTCAAAGCCTTTCAAAGAAATTAAATATTTAAACTCCTTACAATAAACCCTAGGTTAAACTACAGAGACCTCAATCAAAGCACAAGATTGCTAGCCTCTTGTGTTGGTACTTCAGAATCCATACAAAGGAAAAATAAACTAGTATAAGCGGAAACAATTAACTAGTTATACATTTCTTTGTAGCTTAAAGACATCTTGATCTTCTGCTATATTCCTCTCCTCCTCTTGGATGTCGTATGGGTGACGATCTACCAAGACGTAAAAACCACCCAAGTCCTTCTTTCTTCCAAGACTTTCGGCCACCAAGGGATCAAAGCTAGGAACACCACCTCTTGTTCTTCTTTCTTCCTTGCAACCTGCTGGCCACAAGATGGTTGAAGCCTCTTGATGTCGCCGGCCTTAGGTGAGAAAGCAAGGGGAGAATAAGAATATGAGGGGGCCGGCTATAAGGAGAATAGAAGAGGAATAGAAATTGTGTAGATTATTATTTCCTCTAAGGCACCATCTATCCTCTTTTATAATCCTTGGTAATGACTAAAAAGGAAAGATTTTAACAACAATTAAAATCTCTCTTTTAAATTTCTTATTGTGGATGACTACAAAAGGAAAGTTTTAAAATTAAAAATCCCTCTTTTAAACATTGTAGATGGCTACAAAAAGGAAAGATTTTTAAAATTAAAATCTCTATTTTAAATCATAGTTATAAAAAAGGAAAGTTTTAACAAAATAAAATCTCTCTTTTAAACCATTGTAGATGGCTACAAAAGGAAAGATTTTTTAAATTTAAAACTCTCTTTTAAAACCATGTGGATGGCTTCAAAAAAGGAAAGTTTTTGAAATCTAAAATCTCTCTTTTAAAACATTGTAGATGGATACAAAAAGAAAGATTTAAAAAATTAAAAACTCACTTTTAAACCCATCTTGGTCGGCCCCTTGCTTGGGCACCAAGCAAGGATGTGGCCAGCTATAAGGATGACTTGGGTGGATGCGAGGATTTATACATAGAGGCTACAATAGGGACTTAGAGGAGGAATTGGTTTTGGCCTCCTGATGAGTTTGAGCATCCTGTGTTCGACCCGAACACCCAACTCAAGTTCATCAATAATAACTCATACCACTAAAGAGTTATTATTGAACTACCGCACCAATCCCATATTACATTATGGGCTCCTTCTTATCGTGAGTGTGTTAATCTCCCTGTGTTTAAGATATCAAATGTCCATTAATTAAATGAGTTACTGACAACTCACTTAATTAACATCTAGCTCCAAGAGTAGTACCACTCAACTTCATTGTCATGTCGGAACTCAGTCCACCTGCAGGGTTAACATCTAGCTCTATACACACATAGTGTACTAGTGTAATTTTATAGTCAAGATAAATTATTACCAAATTACACTACAACCATTCCAATGGTTTATCCCAATCCATCTTGGTTGTGAGCTTCTATTTATAATTTATAAGGAACTGATAACATGATCTTCTGTGTGACACCATACACCATGTTATCTATAATATAAATTAAATGGGCAACTGCATTTAACTAAATGTAGACATTTGACCAATGTAATTCTCATTTCAAAATAAATGCTTATACAAAAAGCTAGGCTTTTAGTATACATTCTAACAGGTACAAGTCATGTACTCAAATGTGCCTTCCGGGTCATCTAACCAAGCACCTGTATCCCAAGGGTCAAAAACTCCATGGGACAGAGTAAATCAATACTCTATTGACAACACGGTATGTGACTCTAACTCTCGACCAACTAGTAGAGGAAACTAGTATCATTGGTGGTATGGTAGAAGAAATTTCCTGAGACAGTAATCCCTAATCTCTAGTAGGGTTTAATAAACCTAAAGCGGTGGTTGACCCACATATATCATACATGGTATAAATAACTAGAACAAGTACCAACAAGAGTGTATGATAACAATATACAAAGATACCTCCTATAGCTTAGAGATGTCCTACCGCTGCCTGGTCCTAAAACTCGAAAAGTCACATCGAGAAACCAAATTACAAAATCCAAAACATGGAAAATAGGCCTTGTAAACCTGTGACTCTTATACCAATAAATTTTCATGCCCCACGGATAAGGTTGTCCAACAAAAATCGGATAGCACCTACCCTGTAGTAGTGACAAATGAAACCAGTATACAATGCCACAAGGCTACTCATAAGTTATCAACAACTACCCATATGGTTGGATATATATAACCACATAGTTATATACATAGCCCACATGGCTGGAATCAAAAGAACATAACCACACAGTTGTTTAATAAGAAACCCACATGGTTGTAACAAAACATAGTGAAAGTCATAAAATAATAAATGTAAAACCATAAAACAACTAACTGCAAACCGGCCCAGTTTGACACAACAGCAACAAACCAAAATACATGCAACCACAAGACTAAACTCCAAGTGCACATTGAGTTATTACAATATCAAATTCACAAATTCAAAATAAATACGAAGTAGGAAACAAAACTAGAAAAGCATACTCGGATGTGACGTGGGACTGATGATAACCATGATTTTACTATATTATTTTGATTTATACATGCATGATTTGATATTATGTTCATAGATAAAACCTATATTTGCATCACATTTCATACATTGTCTTTATTCTTGGACTTAATTACAAATTATTTTATTTTTGTGTTATTTGATGCTAATATTTGATTCTTATTTTGTAGGCATCAAAGGATCTTGGATTTGGATCTATTCGAACCGAAGATGTGCTCGAATCGGAGTTTAAATGCGAAGATCAAGCTGCGGAGCATTATGGACCGTTCATCAAAGATTGGATAGATCTGAACCATCCATTGAAGATCTGGTCCATCCAACCTAAGGGAGAGTAGATCTAGACCCTTGATCAAGATCAGCATCGTCGGATCGGATTTTAGGAAACTTTTCACCGTTTATCAAGTCCAAATCAATCACAGGCGTCTATTCAGATCTGGATCTGATTCAAAATAGAAGCTACAGTTCTTCACCCTTCGTCAATCTCCTCCTCACAGTTTCGCATCATGTGGCATTTCCAGCGAGACTCCGACCCCATTTCTTCTCTGATCAACTTCTCAAGCTTCGACATCAGTGAGAGAGCTTCACGGCAGCTAGTTCCCGATCATCTGGAGTCATCGGAGGGTGTTCCCTCCGGTGGAATTTTGCTCTCGGTAATCCCCTGTTCACCTCAGATTCGGTGGCGTTCCTCCAATCTGTGAGTCCATCTTCCATCAGAAACATCTGGCGGCGTTCCTCCGGTGCTCCTGAGCTTCATTCGACGATCATCCGTAGTCCATAGCTCTCATCCAGATTCCGAGATCCAGATTTCCCGATTATATATTTCGGGCCGGTTATTGGTTTTGGGGTGTTTCCAGCATGTCGGGGGCATTCCGTCGGCGATGTTGAGCATTCCTGGAGCTGATTTGCCACTGAGATTCTTCTCTGATGACCAGAGTTGGGCGTTCTCATCTCCTGCTTCTTGTGTGATGACAAGAAGTGTTGCTTGTTTAGATGATTGTGGGAATGGAACGGTTTACCATTTTATTTCCTTTTATTACTGTTTTGTAGATTGGCACAGATTTATTTTAATGCTTGTTATGTTTTAGCAAGTAGTTTAGCATTACTTAAACTAGTTGAAGTTTAATTCATGTTTAGTAGTAATTTCTTTAATGCAATTTAGTCTTGTTAGATGCTTAGTTAATTGTTAAGAGGTTGAGTTTTTAGCTAGGGTTAAGTTCTGCTTTAGATCATATTTAAATTGGACTTGTCATTTAATTCTCTATTTTAATCAATGCTTTAGGTTAGATTTTAAATATGTCTTGTTATTTCATTTTTTGTTTAAGTGTGTTAATGATTTAAACACAACGTAAAGTGACAATGTGTTATGATTTGATTGTTGACACCTAGGTAGATTTTTATGCATTAGATAAGTTTCTCATTGCTTGCTTTTCATTTATTAAGTTTCGAGTCAAAGTTTAAACCCCCAATTCCATATTAAAAACCCCAAAAATAGGAATAACATATGATCCTAAGATTACATCCACTACAAGAAAAACCCTCATAGACATCGGTGGAACAACAACGATTTTAAACAAAAACCGATGTCTTTGAGTATTTTACACTGATTTTTCCAAAAATCGGTATCTATGAGCGCAGATTTTCGCTCATAGACATCGGTTTTTTAGCCGATGTCTATGAGCGCCTTTTTTTTGTTAATAGACACCGGTTTTAACAGTGGTTTTTAAAACCCGGTGTTAATGAACCAAAAAATAATAATTTAATTTTTCCACCAGCCAAAATTTACAACACTTCACAAAGTTCCCTCCAAACCTAAACCAATATCGTGCCCCTTCTCTCAGCCTAAACCTAAACCTAAACCTCTGGCCATCTCTCTCAGCCTCATCTCCTTCTTCCCCTTCGATCGACGCCCCTTCCTTCTTCCCCTTCGATCGACGCCCCTTCCTGGATCGACACCCCTTCCTCTCCCAAGTAGGATCAAAACCACCTACTTCGGTCCTAAGCAAAATCACAGCATAAATCGTTCCGTTCTACCTCCTCGTCCGATCCTCTCTTCCTCCTCCTCCTTCCTCTCTTCGCTCTTCCCGGCTAAGGTAGGGGTCGACGAGATCCGAACAGTGAGAGGACGCCCACGACGACCATGGCACGGTTGGTTGGCAACGTGAGGGAATCCGAAGGAAGAGAGAACAACACCGAGATCCAGGAGCTCGTACACAGAAGGGGCATCGACTTACTTCCTCCTATCCCTCCCCTCCCGCTATCTCCCCTTCTGTGCCAGATCTACCTCTCCGGCAATCACGACCTCGCCTTCGTCGGCGCCCTTCCGACGGCTCCCCCTTTGCCACCACCTGGAGCAGGAGCGGTGGTTCGAGGGGGAGGGGTACGAGGCAATGCACGTTCAAGGCAGGCGGTGGAGCGGTGACATGGGCAGCCGATTTAACACTAAGAAAGGCATGGCGTTTGAGGGTTCCATCTTCGACGTCGGGCCGATTTTTGAGTCCTATGGCGTAGCTCACGGATAGGCAGGTCGATTGCTCGATTTTGGGTTCCAAGTTCAAAACTGCGCTTAGCAAACTGATACAACAAAATATGTTCTTTGAATCTAATTTTTTTTCCTCCATTTTTACATATGGTTCTTCCAGTCTCATTTGAGCTTGTATCACTGACTTGATCAGGGCAGTCCCTGATCCTCACAAAAAATCTGCTCTTTTAGAATTGGTCTAGATTTAACTTGTTTTTGTCTGGAACAAAATGATTAGTTCTGATCTTCTTTGTTGTCGCTTAGGATGATGTTCCAATTGACAATCCCAACGGGAGGATTTCATGCAAATTGATAGCAGTTGATGCTGGATTACCGAAAACCAAACCTGTGGAAGAACAGCTCAAGCTTTTCAAGCCTCCCAACAGCTACAAGAATGTATCCATTTTGAGGTTGGATTGGGAGCAATGTGTTTTTCATCAAATTGTGGCTAATCAACTGCCAATAAATTGATAAAATTGCTAAGATCTTCGTTGCTATTCTCTTCCCATTTGCTGTTATGTCGCCAGTTCTTGTTTCAAGCTTTAGTGATTCTGGTGTCACAACTTCAGTGCTGATAAAATTGTTTTCCAGAAGATATCTAATCTAAGAAGCCAATTCTAGTGGTAAGTGGCCATCACGCCCAATTTACGATTTTGTAATTTCTCTCTTTTTTATCTCTCTACATTTGAAGTATTATGTCTAAATACTTTATCCTAAACTTTTTTGGAATTAATTAGGGTTGTTTTTGTACAGATTTTTGAAACTAAAAAGCTGAATAAAAAAGTTCGAATGATTGTGAGCATGAAGCATGCAGCTGTGATGCTTGAACAAGCATCCTACTGCTATTTACTTTCCATCCCACCAATGTTACACAAGTATGGTTTTCATCTTGTTTTGTTTGGAAATCGTTACTACATTTCTGATCAGGTACTCGATTGCATGTCAAATTCATCTTCATATTGAAACTTGTGTCTCAGATATTTAAAGCATGTTCAAAGTTTTATGTGCTAATTGTAAAACATTCATTCTATAAAATGTAGAGACAACATGCGATTCGAGCTTACAGGAATGCACTCTTCGTTTATAGAGAAAATGGTTGGAGTTATATATCTGATCATGTTCACTACAATGTTGGAAGGTTATTTATGCTTTGTTTGTATATTTGTGCATTTATCTTTGATGCTTTTGACCTTATCTCCTTCCATTTACTTACATGGTATTCTTTTATTGGAGTTCTTGATTTGGCTATCAAGCATATGCTGGAGGTTTTGGCTTGCAGTCATCTGTCCCTAGCCACACAAAATGTATTCCTTAATGAATTTTCCCATGTTGTCCAGGTACTTCTATAGATTCTTCCTCATGATATTTTTGTTTAGTAGTTCGTAAATCTTAAAATCTTGCTATACCTTGATTCATCAGAGCATGGGAATGAAATTTGAGGTTTACAATCTTTGACTACCTGTTATCAATATGGCCTCACTCAAAGTATTTTATTAAGATTTTTGAACTTACGCATCACCTTCAGATTTAAATTAGTTACTTGATTTTCATTGTCTTTGAAGGACTACTGTTATTATATATTTTCCTGGTTTCTTGTCATGGTTATTCCTTATCCTCTATCCTTTATGTACTTTCTTTTTCTTTAGATGCTAGAACAAAAAGCAAACTAATGCTTTGATTGAGGTTATGAAAATTCATAATTTTTTGTGCTCCAGAGACAAATTAATTCTTAGCGATGGATTTGGGTTCAATTCCATCAATAAGAAAAATGAAAAACAGTACTAGACATGATTTTGTTTAAAAATTCATGCGGGCTATGAAGAATGCTCCTAAACAAGGAGACAACAACGTTAAACAAACATGTTAACAACATTTAACATCAAAATAGTGTTGTAAATACAGAAATTGATTTTCCTCATTATTATTCTTCTTCTCTGAACTTGGGATAAAAGCTACTGAGGTTCCTACACAATTGGGAGACTTTGCAAAACCAAAGTAACTAATTTATTAGGTTGAAATGATAGATAGATGAGTGATCTCAGTCTTGGCATGGCTAACATTTTTTTTTATTTTTTTATGTTCGAAACCTTTCATTTTGTTTTGTATGGTTCTCTCTAAGAGCATGGACCTAGTTATCTTTTGACAGCTGAATATGATTCTTTTACTTCATTTGTAACTGCAAATTCAACTTTCTGATACCTTGTGAACCACTGAAGATCCTTATTGCAAGCATTGAAGTAAGCATGCCTTGTTTACTTGTGCTACTTGAAAAACTATCAACATGATCACTAACCGAAGGTAACAAATTGTTTGATTCTTTTCAATTATCAGGTGATTGAAGAGTTTGCTAAGAGTCCATGTTTGGAGCACTACAAGAACCTTGGAGCAACTTAACATTTCGAATAAGATGTAGTAGGAGCATATAGAACCTGCGTTGTGTTCTCTCTATAGAAAAATGTTCTGCTCTTAATTTCCCTTAATACTGGATATATGATATAGTAAACTAAATTCTTGAGTAAATAAAAAAAATATTTAAGTACTAATGAAGTGCAGCTGGTTTGATATATTCCGAAGAAGACATTTACATGAATGTTTCTATGATATAACATGGGAAAATACGACTGCGATATTGGAATTAACATGATATGGGAATCCATCAATGTAAGTAACATGATACTTTCTTATGTGATGCATTTTTTTCTTTTCTTTTATTTATTTACTTATATATATGGTTGCATCTATATATGGTTGAAATTCATGTTGACTAGTTAGCATTTTAGCTATTTTCCCCTTGAAATAAAAACTTGTTTTGATGTTATTGTATCATTGGAAATCATATAAATGAATTGATGTTGCTCATCTTTATTGCTGCTGAGGAATTTATTTACTTTTCATGTACTCTTAGTGATAAACAATTATGTCATTTGTGTCGACTACTAATGAATTGAATTTCCATGTACTCTTAGTGATAAATAGTTTCCAGGAATGATAGATATATCACTATATGATGTGGTTGAGATAAATGATGAATGTGTCTCTTTTTAAGCATTCAAATTAGTCATCTTGTTACCTGGTGCTCTTACTACTTTTTCAACTATGATTTTTGGTCTTGGTTTACTAATATATTATTTATGTGTTTTTACAGTTTATAAATCTCAAGTACTCTAGAGTTGAAATTGATGAAGTGCGGTTCGAGTGGGTTGAATGCATGCTAGATTACATTTGAGTAGGAAAGGTATTTGATTTTTGAAAACTTTGGATGATGCATGCATTTGCATGGAATGTAAATTGTGTATATTGTCCGATGTCAATTTCTTTCTGATGGTGATATTCTAGGACTTCTGCAGCATGTATAATTCTTCTGTTTTTGTTCTTTGCTGTAGTTAAGTAGACCAAATGATACTTTTGTTTGACATATTAGAACAGTGGATGTTTTAACTCAGAAAACTAGGCATTTGAAGGTGAAAAGCGGTGAGATTAGGGAAATAAAAGGCGTAAGAAGAATAGAGCAGTATATCAAGTTGAACAGATTCTGATTCTCATAATTTAATGTAGCCTCAGCTTGATTTTTGACTCACGATGTTCTACCTTGATGTGTTGTTAAAAGAATGTTCTACCTTGATTCTGATATCTATTAGCTTTTGATGTAAAAAGAATGTTTGTGTATTTTATGGATATTATTGTAAGAAGAATATTTATGTAATTTGTGAATATTTGTGTATTTTATGAATACTGTTGAATGAAGAATATTTGTGTAATTTATGAATATTTGTGTATTTTTTTGTTACTGTCAGTTTTTCACTGTTTCGGAAATCAAATTTGTGTTGTTAAAAAATACTGATATTACATCGGCTTTCCACCGCTGACATCGGTCGTATACCACTGCCAAAACTGGTGTTATTAACATATAATATTACATCGGTTTTACACCGTTGATGAAACGGTGTCGTTAAGTATAACGACCCACCTTCGACTAACTAGGCTGTAAGGACGGACCGTCACAATATACTGTGCTAGGCTATGTTTTTAAGGTGCGGAAATGTGATCTAATTTAAAATTTTGCTAAACTCATGCCAATTGCTACTAAATCTGATCTTATGCTGAAAAGTACCTTTTTTAAAGGTTGTACCTATACTCAAAAGAGAGGATCTAACCTTCACATATGATTAAGGACTGAACTTAGGTACTTCCAATCGAAACAGGCGTTCCAATCGATTGGCTGATCGATTGGGACGTTCGGATAGATTCACGGATCGATTCCGATGGCTACTGTGCTCGGGTTAATATTCTGGATCGATCAGCTGATCGATCCAGACTGTCCAATCGATCCAATGATCGATTCCAGAGCTCTCTGTTCGCGGGAGCGATTTTTCGATCGATCAAGCGATCGATCCCCAAACTCTCTGTTCGCGACTGGATCGATCGGCTGATCGATCCAGAGGCTTACTGTTTGCGGTACCAGGCTCCCAATCGATCCACTGATCGATTGAGGGCCCCCAATCGATCCACTGATCGATTGGGGTTTCTGATTTTGCAATAAACTCTGATTTCAGCACTGTTTCGTGCCAACTCACATACACAAGTTCTAAAATAACTAGAAAACATTCTATTAGCAAACAACTAATATTCTAAACATGGTTACTAACAAGCTAAGCAGATTTCCTATAATTTCATGCATTTAGATAACTAAATAGGCAAAGAGTAACATAATAAGAAACACTAAGTTCTTAAACATTATAATTCTTCCAAGGTCGTTATTCCACGTTCCATCCACACACATCTTCCTTGCATTGACCTCCAGCCTCCGCTAGTCCATCTTTCCTTTACCTTTATCTGCAGTATAAGGAAAAAGTATCTGTAAGCTTTCGCTTAGTAAGAAACCATCTACCTCACAAAACATGCATACAATACGACTTATGCTTTGAAAACATGCTATTTAAAATATGCACTGAATATGCTAAAGCATGGCATGACAAACAAAACATAGAACTAAGAAGCTGATCATGGCAATAAATGCTAGTCATAAACTATCATGTTATATCAATAGAAAACTAAACTGATATAGACACAGAGCTAAGCTAATACTAAACTAGTGCTAAAGCAGTACTGAATTCACATAACTATGTTGTGAAGTTTTGGAAACTATATTCATGAGTAGATTAAAATAATAATCATGTTGTTGTTTGGGCCCGACAACTGTACTTGCTATGCGCGCATCCCTAACTAGACCCGGGTTTGCAAGTCCCGAATTTAGCAGGGTTACTAGGTTATCTAAACCTAGGGACGACTATGGGAGCCCAACCCAATGGATATCTAATCCAGTACAGTGCCACTGAAAAATAAAATACTGAACATAAGCTAATAATTCTTGTCTTGCTCTTACTAGGTTGTCTAAACCCAGAACTAGGTTAGCTGAACCTAGGGGCAACTGTGGGAGCCCACCCATTGGACGTTTTGTCCATAAAAACTATAGCAAGACTAATTAAGCTGTAAAAATGCTTCTATTGCATTTATCTAAGCTATTAAAATGCCTATGGTGGCATTTAACTGCGCTAAGCGTTTAATCAAACGCTTGGTGTGTGCTAATTCGCACCCTATCATTGAAAATCTGCATACGGTTAAAACAATGCATCCAAACATACGACTAGCTACTTATACTGCAGGTGAGGGGTTTCTTACCTTCTGTTCTAATTTTCTTACGATTCTAATCGCTAGATTCCTGGAGAAGACAATCCTTCCGACGATCTTCTCGCGCCTAAGCGTTCCACTCGCGGAGGGAAATGCCCTCGTGTCGGAGTTGTGGCCGGAAGATGCTCTTGAAGCCCTTGGGACGGAACCCTGGTCTTCCTTGGCTTGGGCGCCAAGAGGATGAGGGAGAGATGAGGGTTCGGCGGTGAGGGTTTGAGGGAGAGGTTTTCTCGTTTAAGAAAATAACAATTTCTCACTTAATTCCCTATTTATATTAAGTGGGTAATTCGACCTTACTTGAATATAAATATAATTGATTCCCTTTTCTTTCAGCACGGCCCTGCTGGGTTCTCCTGGTTACTAGAGTTCACCTTAAGTCGTAGGACCCAATAGGTCCCGGGTTCAATTCCCGCTTAAGCTATTTTACGTTTCTATTTATTTTTGCTACTTCCGCTACTCTAAAAATTCCATAAAAATATTCTAAAATTCTAGAAAAATCATAGAATATTTCTAAAATAACTTTGAGAATTTTCGGGCGCTACAATCTCCCATACCTTATAAAAAGTTCGTCCTCGAACTTAGAATAACTCTGGGTACTTCTGTCTCATACTGGCTTTTGTCTCCCAAGTTGCCTCTTCTGCTGTGTGACTTTGCCAAATGACTTTTACTAATGGTACCTCCTTGTTCCGCAATTTCTTAACTACTCGGTCTATTATCTGAATAGGCCGACTTTCATAGCTGAGGTCTTCGCGGACTGGTACCGACTGGGGCTCAATCACCTGGGTGGCATCTGGGATATGCTTCTTCAGCATAGAGACATGAAATACATTATGGATGGCTGACATCTCCTGTGGTAGCTCTAACTCATATGCTACCTTGCCAACTCTTCTAGTGATAAGGTATGGTCCCATATATCTGGGACTTAATTTGCCCTTCTTCCTTCATGGGAGCTACTCGAGGAACACTAAATCCCTAGCCGAAAACTCTAAGGGTCTACTGTATCGATAGCTGGCAGCTGTCTCTATCCTCCCGGGATCTGGTATAGCATAGTTGTGGTATCGCTACTAGATCCATCTTGAGTTCTAGTTCTTTTCACCACTCTCATAAAGTGGAGATCTACACCTCCGCCCATAGAGAGCCTCGTAAGGTGCCATGCCGATGGTGGCCGATAGGTTGTTGTATGCAAATCGCTAAACTCGTACCCTTGAAATCTAGGGATGCTCGCATATCTTCGAGTACTTGATTTACTCGCTCCGTCTGACCATCTGTCTGAGGATGGAAAGCTGTGCTGAATTTTAACTTCATGCCCAATGCTAACTGTACACACTCCCAGAAGTGAGAGGTGAATCTACTGTCTCTGTCCGAAATAATGGTCCGTGGGACTCCATGTAGTCTGACGACCTCCTTGAGATATAGCTGAGCTAGCTGTTCTATGGAGTAGGATATCCTGATAGCTAAAAAGTGGGCTGATTTAGTCAACCTGTCGACTATCACCTAGATGGTATCAAAACCATTGGTGGTTCTGGGTAGTCCCACTATAAAATCCATAGAAATGTCTTCCCACTTCCATTCTGGAATCTGGATAGGCTGCAGAACTCCTCCTGGTCTCTGATGTTCTTCCTTGACTCTCTGGCAAGTTAGACAGGTGCTGACATATCTAGCGATGTCTCTCTTCATCCCAGGCCACCAAAAATGTTTCTTCAAGTCCTGGTACATCTTGGTGGAACCAGGATGCATCGCATAGGGAGTCCTGTGAGCCTCGTCTAGAATCTTCCTCTGTAGCTCCTCCTGATCTGGAACACAAAGTCTGTCGCCAAAATACAACACCCCGCTAGTGGACACTCTAAACTCTCTACCTTCTGATTCTGCTATCCCTTGCTTGATTTTCTGAATTTCAGGATCCTATTCCTGAGCTGTCTGGATGTCACCAAGCAAGGTAGTCCAACTATGAGTTCAAGACCAAAATCTGTGATCTCTCTCTGTAGGGGCGGTGACATGGCTGCTAGGGATAGTAAGGTAGCATCGGACTTTCTGCTAAGTGCATCCGCCACCTTATTGGCTTTTCCTGGGTGGTAGAGGATGTCTATGTCATAGTCTTTGACCAGCTCTAGCCATCTGCACTGTCACATATTCAGATTCTTCTGAGTGAAGAAGTACTTCAGACTCTGATGATCTGTATACACTCTGCACTGAGCTCTATACAAGTAATGTCTCCAAATTTTGAGAGCGAACACTACTGCTGCAAGCTCAAGGTCATGAGTAGGGTAATTCTTCTCATATTCCTTGAGTTGTCTGGAGGCATAGGCGATCACCTTACCTTCTTGCATCAGTACTGCTCCTAATCCCAATTTAGAGGCATCACTATAAATATCAAAGCTATCTGTGGTTTCTGGTAGGGTCAGAATAGGTGCACTGGTCAATCTTCTTTTTAACTCGCTGAAGCTGTTCTCACAGTCCTCTGTCCACTGAAATTTCTTGTTCTTTCTGGTAAGAGCTGTCAGTGGGGAGGCTATCCTGGAGAAATCCTCTACGAACTTTCTGTAATAACCTGCTAATCCCAGAAAGCTTCTGATTTCACTGGCATTCTTGGGTCTTTTCCAACCACTCACTGCTTCTATTTTACTGGGGTCTACCATGATACCATCCTTTGAGATGATGTGACCCAGGAAGGACACCTGATCTAACCAAAATTCACATTTCGTGAACTTGGCGTACAGCTGGTTCTGCTGAAGGGTCTGAAATACTATTCACAGGTGCTCTGCGTGTTCTTCCTGAGTTCCTGAATAGATAAAAATGTCATCGATAAACACAATAACAAATTTATCTAGGTAATCCCTGAATACTCTGTTCATAAGGTCCATGAAAGTAGCTGGAGCATTTGTCACGCCAAAGAGCATGACTACGAACTCATAGTGTCCGTATCTAGTCCTAAACGTTGTCTTGGGTATATCCCCTTCTTTAACCTTCACCTGATGATAACCTGATCTGAGGTCTATCTTAGAGAACACTGCTGCTCCCTTTAGCTGATCGAACAGGTCATCTATTCTGGGAAGAGGATACCTGTTCTTGATGGTGACTTGGTTCAGTGCCCTGTAGTCTATGCGCAAGCGCATGCTCCCGTCCTTCTTCTTCACGAACAATACAGGCGCTCCCCATGGTGAGTGACTAGGACGTATGAAGCCCTTGTCAAGCAGCTCCTGTAATTGCCCATGAAGTTCCTTCAGTTCTGCTGGAGTCATGCGGTAGGGCGCTTTGGAGATAGGATTTGTACTAGGAATGAGTTATATCTCAAATTCAATCTCCCTGTCTGGTGCTAGTCCTGGTAACTCCTCAGGGAAGACTACTGGGTAGTCACATATGACTCGGACCTCTGCTAGCTATTGGTCCTTGTCCTGACTGACATTGACTACATGCGCTAAAAATCCCGTACATCCTGAATCCATTAACCTCTGTGCTTTTAGAGCTGAGAGAAACTTCTTGGCCTTTCTCTTTGGTTCCCCGATGTACTCGAACTGTACTTCTGCCTCCGGTTGGATAGAGGCACCGTATCTGATTAGGAAGTCCATTCCAAAAATTACATCGTAATCAGTCATATTTAGCACTATCAGATCACAAAAGAGTTCTCTGTCTGCTATAATGACTGGCACCGCTCTGAGCCAATTCGTGGATGCCATAATTTCTCCTAAAGGTAAGGTCGTCAGAAACTGACTACTGAGTACCTCTGGGGGTATCACTAACTTCTCGCCAATATCGAATAAGACAGTTGTACTTTGCTGTAAAATACTGATCTGACCTGAAACAACTGTCGAGGAATTTGCTACGTCCTCTCTAGTTAGTGAGTAGATCCTCGCATTAGTCGTAGCTGGAGGGGCTTCTAATCTGCCCTGGCTGATGTGTGGACCATCTAAAGCGGCCTGCATCTGATGTAGCTGTACTGGCTGGCCTCCGTACTGAAATATGCCCTTCCTGCCCACACTCAAAGCATCCTCGGGTGCCCTTACGACAAACTCCAGGGTGAAATTTCCCACAAGTAGCACATTTGGGATAGCTAGGCTGTTTACTAGCTGGTCCTCCTTTCAGGTAACTCCCTGGTTTGCGCTTGTTGTTGGAGTTCCCTTTCCAGTTAGAGTTGTGGCCCTGTTGTTTCTGAGTATCTGAGCCTCCTTGCCCTTTGGTCTCTGAGAGGACTTGCTTCTACTTCTGATAGTGCTCGGTGGTCGAGCACTGCTGACTAGTTCTTGGTGGTTTGCGGCCTATGGACGCCGCCAGCCACGTTCATTGCTATTTCCGGCCTCGGCATCTTGAGCCGGCTTCCTCCACTGAAAGGTTGCCCTGGCGAAACTCGGTGAACTCGTCGTAGTGGCGGTTTGTGACCCGCATGTGAAAGAACTCCTCGAAGAATTCTTTCTCAAGTCAGCCCATGTCATCTGATTCACCGGGCGCCGCTCTAATTCTCTCCCACCACATACGTGCATCTCCTGTCAGGCGAAGGAGGCGCACTTCACTTTTTCCTGTTCGGCCAGTCCAGAAGCTCCATCGTACTCTCCAGTGTTTTGAACCAGGCTTGATCAGATAGGCCTCTCTGCTGGGGCTACTGGTGCTGTAGGCTGGACTGGTGGAACCTCTATAACCACTGGGGTTGCTATGTTGGGTTCCGGGGTGACAGTGGGAGTATTCAGTGGTTAACCTTTAGGGTGGCTATCTCCACTAAACTGCCTGCCTCATGCTAGGGCTCAGTAGCTGGTGCCCTTCTAGCTGGGCGTCCTCGTGCCATTTCTAAAGACATGGAGGACATACATAACTAATCTAATCATGGTTACATAAATACTGCTATCTTGTTAAACATTACCATATACTAACATGCTTCAGTTAACATAAGTTATAACAAGAAAGCAGGAACATAAAAAAAATGAGAGGTATTCTTACTTGGAAGCTGCAGGTTCAATGCTGGTGTGTGTGTAGGAAGTATGGAACTTTCTGCTCTGATACCACTCTGTAACGACCCGCATTCTACTAATTAGGCTATAAGGATGGACCGTCATAATATACTGTGCTAGGCTATGTTTTTAAGGTGCAAAAACGTGATCTAATTTAAAATTTTGCTAAACTCATGCCAATTGCTACTAAATCTGATCTTATGCTGAAAAGTACCTTTTTTAAAGGTTGTACCTATACTCAAAAGAGAGGATCTAACCTTCACATATGATTAAGGACTGAACTTAGGTACTTCCAACCGAAACAGGCGTTCCAATCGATTGGCTGATCGATTGGGACGTTTGGATCGATTCACGGATCGATTCCGATGGCTACTGTGCTCGGGTTAATATTCTGGATCGATCGGCTGATCGATCCAGACAGGCCAATCGATCCAATGATCGATTCCAGAGCTCTCTGTTCGCGGGAGCGATTTCCCGATTGATCGAGCGATCGATCCCCAAACTCTCTGTTCGCGACAGAACGCGACTGGATCGATCGGCTGATCGATCCAGAAGCTTACTGTTCGCGGTACCAGGCTCCCAATCGATCCACTGATCGATTGAGGACCCCCAATCGATCCACTGATCGATTAGGGTTTCTGATTTCGCAATAAACTCTGATTTCAGCACTGTTTCGTGCCAACTCACATACACAAGTTCTAAAATAACTAGAAAATATTCTATTAGCAAACGACTAATATTCTAAACATGGTTACTAACAAGCTAAGCAGATTTCCTATAATTTCATGCATTTAGATAACTAAATAGGCAAAGAGTAACATAATAAGAAACACTAAGTTCTTAAACATTATAATTCTTCCAAGGTCGTTATTCCAGGTTCCATCCACACACATCTTCCTTGCATTGACCTCCAGCCTCCGCTAGTCCATCTTTCCTTTACCTTTATCTGCAGTATAAGGAAAAAGTATCTGTAAGCTTTCGCTTAGTAAGAAACCATCTACCTCACAAAACATGCATACGATACGACTTATGCTTTGAAAACATGCTATTTGAAATATGCACTGAATATGCTAAAGCATGGCATGACAAACAAAACATAGAACTAAGAAGCTGATCATGGCAATAAATGCTAGTCATAAACTATCATGTTATATCAATAGAAAACTAAACTGATATAGACACAGAGCTAAGCTAATACTAAACTAGTGCTAAAGCAGTACTGAATTCACATAACTATGTTGTGAAGTTTTGGAAACTATATTCATAAGTAGATTAAAATAATAATCATGTTGCTGTTTGGGCCCGGCAACTGTAACTAGACCCGGGTTTGCAAGTCCCGAATTTAGAAGGGTTACTAGGTTATCTAAACCTAGGGACGACTATGGGAGCCCAACCCAATGGATATCTAATCCAGTACAGTGCCACTGAAAAATAAAATACTAAACATAAGCTAATAATTTTTGTCTTGCTCTTACTAGGTTGTCTAAACCCAGAACTAGGTTATCTGAACCTAGGGGCAACTGTGGGAGCCCACCCATTGGACGTTTTGTCCATAAAAATTGTAGCAAGACTAATTAAGCTGTAAAAATGCTTCTATTGCATTTATCTAAGCTATTAAAATGCCAATGGTGGCATTTAACTGCGCTAAGCGTTTAATCAAACGCTTGGTGTGCGCTAATTCGCACCCTATCACTGAAAATCTGCATACGGTTAAAACAATGCATCCAAACATACGACTAGCTACTTATACTGCAGGTGAGGGGTTTCTTACCTTCTGCTCTAATTTTCTTACGATTCTAATCGCTAGATTCCCGGAGAAGACAATCCTTCCGACGATCTTCTCGCGCCTAAGCGTTCCTCTCGCGGAGGGAAACGCCCTCGTGTCGGAGTTGTGGCCGGAAGATGCTCTTGGAGCCCTTGGGACGGAACCCTGGTCTTCCTTGGCTTGGGCGCCGAGAGGATGAGGGAGAGATGAGGGTTCAGCGGTGAGGGTTTGAGGGAGAGGTTTTCTCGTTTAAGAAAATAACAATTTCTCACTTAATTCCCTATTTATATTAATTGGGTAATTCGACCCTACTTGAATATAAATATAATTGATTCCCTTTTCTTTCAGCACGGCCCTGCTGGGTTCTCCTGGTTACTAGAGTTCACCTTAAGTCGTAGGACCCAATAGGTCCCGGGTTCAATTCCCGCTTAAGCTATTTTACGTTTCTATTTATTTTTGCTACTTCTGCTACTCTAAAAATTCCATAAAAATATTCTAAAATTTCAGAAAAATCATAGAATATTTCTAAAATAACTTTGAAAATTTTCGGGCTCTACATTAAGTGATACTACACCGGTTAATAACCGATTCGAACACCGGTGTCGTTAAGTGATACTACGCCAGTTTTAACCCGATGTCTAAAATGGCAGACCTTTTACATCGCCTTCATAGACATCGGTCGAAAATGTAATAGACACCGGTGGAAAATCGATGTCTATGAGGGTTTTTGTTGTAGTGATCCTACTCGTAGTTCCTACGCCAGTTTTCCTCTCCACCCCTTCTTTCCTATGTTGTGCCATTAATGTTCTTCCTATATATATCTCTTCTTTTTTGTTTTGTTTTGTTTTGTTTTATTTGTTTGTTTGTTAAAAAATGCTGATTTATTATAACATCATTTGTGTATGTAAGGGGTTTATGGATATCATTTGTTAATTTGATAAGTCCATTCGTGACACTCAATTTTTCGGCTTATCAAATTTTGGTGTCGTTGCCGGGGAAAATGGTGTTTGGTAATCTTAGTATTGTTCTTTATTTTGAAAACTTAAAAAAATTTTGTTGTTTTGATTGCTTTCATGTTCATATATCCATGAGTTTGATTTTATATGTTCCTGAGTCTTCTGATTTTATTTGCTAGTTGTCAGTGTAAGAACAGGAAATCTATTTTATCATGGATCCATATTATCAACATTTTGGAGATTGGAGGGAGAGTTATTATTATCAGCCTCAGTCTGGGTTCTATCAGCCTGAATATCAGTACTACCCACTTGTGGAGCAGCAGAATAGGTATGAGTCATTTCCTAATACCTATAATTCTAATAGGGTGGATTTTTCACATTTCAAGTATGAGGATGCACAAGTACAATTTGCAGAGTCAACATGGAAATTCAATGAAATTATGCAACAAATGAGTGAGCATCAAGAGCAACAATTCTCGAGGATACAGAACATACAGATTTAGTTAGATCAAATTGTATCATCTATTAATCAGTTACAAGCACAGAACTCCAATGGGGAGATGGAAAGTAGAGATTTTGTCAGGTCTGACCCTACTCCCATTTCTTCACAAGAATTTTCTAGTTTAATTTGTGATGATGATGTAGTTGTACAAATTTCTGATTCTACTGATGTTGTTGCTTTAGATGTTGGAAATGATGCAGGTATTGATGTTGAAGATAATTTAAGTGTAGGGGAATGCCTATTGGAAGAATTTTCTCAAGAATCACCAAGAATAGAGGATGTAAGTGTAGGGTCTTGTGCTATGGAGGCAAGGACCCAAGAATCACTACATGAAGTTGTACATTCTCCGGAACCAGAACTTGAGCATTTACTTGGTGGAAAGGAGGTAACAATCACACTTTAGGTACCTTTCAACAGGACAAGGTGAGTATTTTTTATAATTTTTCAGAAAATTTAATTGAGGTACCAATTGTTGACTTTGTTAGATGTGATTCATTTCTTGAAATATTTTCTACCCACACTAATATTCTCCTATTTCCTTTTTATCCTACATGCATGTGGGAGGTGTTTTCTTTGATTGATGTTGTAGGAGAATACAAGCTTCCGGAGTGGATGCTTGAACTGAATCGCCTTCGTCCTCCGGAAGAAATTTTGAAAAGAAAAATGAAGAATAAAAAGAATTTGTCTATATCTACAATTACTCCACTTCCGGCGTGGATATTACTTCTAAATCTTTTTCAACCGCCTGGAATTAAGGGGAGTTTGTTCCTTGCTTTTATTTCTTGCTTTATGCATTTCTTTAGTTTCATACTTTACATTTGCATTTTACTTCCACACTTTGCATTTTGTTTAGTATATAGCATGTCATTTTTAATAAAAGTCTCCATGGGAATTTTCTAAGTAATAGTTTTAAGATGGTAAAAGTTTCTTAAATTTGATCATCAATTTTAGGTCATTTGACATGATTGGATGCTTTACTAACATGATATGGGTTAGTGTGGAGGTGGATTCTAATTTGATTAATTGAGCTTGATTGCATGAAAATACCTAGAGAGGACCACCTCAAGCCTATACTTTATTATTTTCTTTGGTGTGGCATGTACTCGTAACAATTAAACTCTAGAACTTGCTTTGATTTTTTCAAAACCACAATACCATACATTGAATCATTCTTATGAAGGTTAATCTAATTCTCTAATCTTCCACACAATTTCTTGCTTGTTTTCTTGTTAATCATCATATCATTTTATTTTCACTCATTTCTTAATCTTTTGGATGTGGATACTTTGTTTGTTATATGATGAATTATTTGGCCAAGATGGATAAAGTTGAAGTGTGGGGGCGATAGTGGAATATGTTTAGAGTTCAACATGTTTTTATTGGATGGATGATTCTGTGTACTAGAGTGGAAGTTGTTATTTGGAGATTTAAATTATAAAAGAAACAACAAATGGCACTCAATTCATAGAGTTTCATTTCTACTTGGTGTTGCATGATTGAAATTCTTAATTCTCTACTTGCTGGATTTCTGAAATGCAAATTCTGCAAAAATTCTATTGGAAAAGGAAGCTATTCTAAACTTGATAAGTCTAAGCTGACGAAAGGCATTCTAGCTTTGATCTTGATGAAGTACTATACAAGAAAGGTGCTAGAAGCTACTGAAATTTTATTCAGCTTGCTATCAAGTTTGATGTCTAAATTAGAAATGCAGAAGTTTTCAAAATAGTGAGGTGAAATCTGCAATAAACTATAGTTTTGTTTGAGGAGTTGTACCAATTCCATATTAGCAGCTCTCAATTCAGTGAGAAATTCAGTGAAGATCCTGTATTCCATGTAACAAATGGTTTCTCATTTTATTCTATGCCTTTTTCAAATTAAATTTTGCAGAAATTGGAAGAATTAAGTTTCTGAAAATAGAAGATTTGGAAATGTAAAAATAGGGAGATGAAAGAGGTTCTGGAATTCTGATTATTATGGGTCAAAATTCAAATTTTAATTGATAAGAACCATTCCATTCAAGAAGCATTCAAGATTATATCATAAGCTTTGGAAACAAAATATGGACAAAATAAAAATATAGAAATTCTTAGATTCTAAAATGCTAGAAACTGTTTAAATTTGCAAAGGTTGTGCTTAGTTGTTTAACTGATTTTTCTGAGCTGGAACTCATTGAATTCAAGTATTACTGATTAAATGTTAAATGAAATGATCTTGAGGGATTAAAGGTCAAAGCTTGATCAGAAACTTCATTAAGTTGAAAAGAAAGTGTAGAGTTTTTGAAATTCTTTGTATCAAGTGTGTACTAAACTATTTGGAGTAACATTGAAATCAGTGAGAAGGATAAGCTAAGCTCTGCAACTCAAAGCTTTTGAATAGACAGAGCTAGATAGACAAATTGTTGAATTACCAGAGCTGCTGAAATGGAAAACTGTAAGCTGTTGAAACATGGATCTGTTGCTGAAAACCTGATCAAGGAGCAGGATTTGAACTTCAATTAGTATTTGTCATTCAATTCAAGAAGCATTCTGGAGAGAGTTATAAGCATTGTAGATGGAAACTGAACCACTCAAGTGCAGAAATTCAGAAATGTAGAGCTGCTGTTTAGAGATCAAACCTGTTTGATTTCTGAATTAAAACAAAGTTAAACCATTGTCTAACTAACCAAGGAATGAGCTCTAATTGCACAAGGATAGCAGGCAGAAATACAGAAGTATAGTTGTGACAGAAATGAGAAGGAAGCTGAAGTTGCTCTCTGTGTAGAAATGGTATCAGTGTGAAATGATGCTTTTATTGGAGAACAAATCTGTTGTTTCCTTAACTACACTAAACTTAGGAAAACATCTTTGAGCTGATCGGGAAACAAGTGAAAAGGCAACTGATGAACTAAATGTAAAAAAAAACAGTAAATTGGAAAACAAGAATTCAATATAGAGTTGAAGTAAGTGTGTACCAATTTGTATCATCAGCTTTTAAAGTAGCAAGGGAAACCAGTGAGCCTCTTACATTTACAGATTCAAATGGTGTTTCAATTCTTCCTATACCTTTCTAGATTGCTTTGAACAGAATTTTGAAAGTATATATCATATGGTTTATATGGAAAATTGTGGGTTGTCTGGATAGGATGAGTGTAGGTGTAGGAAATCTTTTATGGTGAGCAGAATTTGAAATTGAATTGGTAAGCACCATTTCATTTATTAAGCACTTGAAGATATCATCATTTAATTTGAAAAGGAGGAAGGAAAAGGAAGTAATTGATACTATTTGGAGTAAAGAAATGGAAGTTGAAAATAGATTAGTGCAATTCTTCATAACTTAAGCTGAAATCATCACAATTCTGCAGTGCTGAAACTTAGTCCAGGAGGTTCATATTTGTTTCTGTGCAAATTTATTGAAAATCTACAACTGACCAAATTACTGAAACTGAACAATTTCAACTTTTGTTGGTTCCTCAAATATAGGATGGTTGAACCAGATCTCTAAGCTCATCTGATGGAGTTTTATCTGTTTGAATCTATTCTGAACTAGACTTGCTGTTGCTTTGAGTTGAATATGGAACTTCTGTTTTACCCTGAACTGCTGCAGGAATTGATTCTATTAAGAGAAGGAAATTGTTAAAAGTATAAAGATCTACAGAAGTTTGGAAGTGCATTGGTTCAAAGTTTTGAATTCTGATTTCAGGAAACAATGTGGTTATTTAAAGGCTGAATGATGCTCTATTCTTTGCAAGGAAACTCTTCATTAAATGAATCTACATTTTATGTAACAACCTTTTGATTACTTGAAGTAAAATGAAGAAAGCTTTAGCAAGAGAAGTAAGAATTCAGCTCAAATCTGAAAAATCGAGATTGTTTGTGTGAAGAGTTATTTATGCCAATTGGTGATGCTGTTTCTAAATGGGAAGGTTTAAAATTCAAGTTCTGATTATTGCAGGGCTAAATGAAGTCTTTTCTTGTGCATAATTCTTTCTCAAATTGCTGCATATATATTGAACTTGAAAAATTGGTATTGTACATAAATGATTTTCACTTTAGAATGCTGATGAAGTCACTGGAAGTACTTGATAACATTTGAATAGTTGGAAGTGAAGCTGATAACATGCAGAAGTTGACAGAAATTGAATCTGTATATCTGAATTTTTAATGGGAATTTAATGTTACAAATGACCAAAATAGAGAGGCTAATGGAAATTGAAAATGAAGTGCAGAATGTGAGCCTAAGGATCTTTGAGTTACAAATTTTTGAAACTCAAATCTTCAGTTGTAGATGAAGCTGTAAATGATGTATCAGTAGCAACAAGCTTATCCTGTGATGATCAGGAATAATATCAAATCTGCAAAATTGAAACTATTGTATTAACTTGGAGTGAGATTATTGAGTTTTATTGCTCAAGACGACCAAAGGTTTAAGTATGGGGGATATATAGTCCAAATTTTTTCATTAATTGAATGCACAATGAGACAACAAAAGTGATTCAAGAAGCTAAAAGTTGTACAAACAGAAACAAGTAAAACTGAATTTGTTGAAATCTGTTCACTTACAGAATTTGTGCCAATCTTTTGAAGTGATCTTTGATCCGAAATAAATTGAATTCAAGCTATTATTGATTGAGTGTTAAATGAGAGAATTTATAGTGATTAAATGTAAAAGCTTGATCAAAACAGTTTGCTCAGAATGAAACTGATTGCAGAATCCGGAAATTCAGTTTAGTGAATTCTAAATCAAATTATTCTATGATATTCACAAAATGAAGACATCTCTCAGCTAATCAATACACAAGTGTTAGATATAAGTGAAGAAATGAATTTCAGAGGCTATCATTGGGAATTAGCTTTGGAGATGGAGACAAGGCAGCAAGAGCAGAACACTTATCTTGCTAAATCTGTTCACTAAGAAAAATAGTTCCAGTTTCTGTGAATTAAATTTCTGATCTGAGAGTTATAATAATACAAGCCTTTATTTGTTGAAGACTCAAAGAGTTAATCTATATAGCTTAAACTATAAGGCTTGGATCTAAAGAGAAATCAGAACTGAAGATGATAGAAACTATAAAGATTTAGAGGAAGGAAGATAGAAGGAAGTATTTCCAAAACTATAAAGATTTGGATTCATTCGTGCTAAATTGAGAAAAAAAAAGTATTTCGAAAGATAGAAGGAAGTATATGTCCATGAGTTAATGATCAATGGAAGTGGGTGGAAATGAATTTAGACGAACAAGATCATAATTGAAATGCAAGGTTGCAGGGAAATGTCATTTTGCAGAAATTGTGTGCCAATTCTTCAAGAGATTCTGATCAGCAATGAAGTTGGTGAAGTTAATCCAACTAAGTGTTTAATGAGATGTTATACAGAAGTTAAATATAAGCTTGATTAGAAATCAATAAGATCAGATCTCAGAGTCATATATTATTATTGTGCTAACTTTGTTTTGCAAGAATAGTTATTTAATTCTATTTTATAGGAATCGGTCTGATCGATCGATTAAACCCATGAATCGATCGATCGAACCAGGTTGATATAGAACAGAGATCAGATCAAGCCGAAGCAAACATGGAAGTCAGGTTGATTGGTCGACCGAACCCAGTGATCAGTCGACCGAACAATAAGAGCATTAATAGCGAATTAACTTCAAATCTTGATGAACACAGAAACTGCTCTGTTCGGTCGATCAAACAAGGTGATCGATCGACCGATCAATTAATACTCATAAATGTGCAAAGATCGGATCTTAGCGAAGTCAAATCAAAAATTCTCTATTCACGAATTTATTCACATCAGTCGATTGAATGCTTATAACAATCAATTGATTCAAAAAACCAATCAAATCATTCGAGCGCTTCAGTTAAATGAAAAAAATTTTGTGTCCAAATTTCACCACATCAGTCGACTAGTATACCATATCAATCTACTCATGTCTATAAATTCATTTTTATAGCTCACGAATTAGGGTTTTATCCTCTCTAATGGTGGTGGAAAATCCTCATGTCGCTCCCAATCTTCGTGTTCTTCGCTAATAATGCGAAAAAAAATATCAAAATTCTAGTAAACCCTAGCCTATTTGTTGCTATATTCAACGAATACGCATCGATTTGTTCTTCCATAGTGGAATTTGTTACAAATATGAATGAGTGTTTGTCCAACCATCGAAATAATCCTTGCACCTTAAAACATGACGATAAGCTAATCATATGCTCTAATACTAATTGAAAGTATTATAAATAAATCAAAACAAACTAAAGGATGCATCTAGGGATGTAGTTATCATCATCAATAAGGATACAATGGATAGACAATGAAAATAATGATAAACAAATGGTTTAATCTGAATCCATCGCATTAGTTATTGATCTTACTTATTGTCGAAGTTCCTGTAATACAACGGAAGTCTTCTATAGGAATGGCCGACCAATGGGGAAGAGTTCAAAGAAGAAAAAGAAACTCAAATCCTCTTGATTCTTCCCTTATATACCAAGCTCATTCTATAGGGATCCTCCACATAAAGTTCATACATCATTAATAGTCCATTAATATTAATAAAACAGGTTAAATCTATACATTAAATCTATATTCAATAATTCAAAACATTATATTATTTAATTGAAATTTAATTCCTTAATGATAATTAATTATATGTGTGAATTAACTATAAATCTAAGATTAAGCCCACCGATTGAGTCCATCTACGTATATTTAATCCTTCACATTTAACTTCAAGTAATCATCCTTATGTAGTAAAAGATTATGCTCAACTCATATTTTTTATAATCTATCCTTACAGCATATAAAAGAAAATAAATTATGAGATTAATTTAATTTATATAGGATTGTTATATTTAGTTAAAGGATTAGAAAAGTTTTTTCCTATCCTTCACGTATAGTTAAAGGTAGACCCGACCCCGGGCCGGGTCTGGCCCGGACCCGGCCCGGGCCCGTAATCGGGTCAATGGGCCAGTTGCCCGTTGACCCGGTTCGCCGGGTTGAACCGGAACCGGCCCGGCAAGTTGCCGGGCCGGTTGCCCGTTGACCCGGTTCGCCGGGTCGAACCGGAACCGGCCCGGCAAGTTGCCGGGCCGGTTCCGGTTCATTGGGTGTAAAATCGGCGAACTGCCGGTTAACCAAAACTCTATAAATAGAGAGCTTATTTCATCATTTTTCACACACATCTTCTCTACTCTTAATCTCATTTTCGTATTCTCTAATCTCTACACGCTTTCGTTTCCAATTTTCAATTACAATGGAAGGAGGCCGCGGTGGTGCATCATCTCGAGCTCGGAAGGAAAGCAAATAATGAATCCGCGGGAGGAGGACCCCAACATTCAATCCACCGATGATGAGATCGAGCATCTTCCGAATCCGACACCCGACACACAAGGAAGTACCGATGCAATTACTTCTAAGGTTCGGGAACTTCCTCCTCTAAAGTCTTCTATTTTTACTAAACATTTTGAGAATGTCACTCTTTCGTCGGGAGAAATGCGTGCAAAATGTAAGCACTGCAATGCTTCCTACAAATTCCAAGTCAATGAAGCACCCGACGGAATATGGACTCGACCGTTCTCAAACATAATTATCAAGATTTTCTTCAACTAGCGGTAGTACCGATTCCGGTTTATTTTTATATTCGGATAATAAATTAAGAGAATCATTAGCTAAATTTGTTTCCGTAGAACATCTTTCTTTTAGTTTTGGATCTAAATGCACATTTGAAGATTTTTGTAAAGAATCTCTTAATCCATGTGCTAAACGTGTTCCTAGGACTACACTTACTCGTACAATTAAAAAATTAGTAAAATAAGGAAAAAAGAATTTAATTGATGAATTTAGTAAATTAGATAATAAAGTTTCTTTATGTTCCGATATTTGGAGTGATCATTGGCAAACACATTCGTATATGGGTGTGACTTGCCATTGGATCGATAACTCTTGGAACCTCCAAAAAAGATTATTAGCTTATAGAGTTTTTGATTAATCACATAATGCTCATAATATCACACAATTATTATGTTTAATTTTAGAATAATATGGTTTAACTCATAAAATATTTTCAATATCATTAGATAATGCTAGTTCTAATACCGCTTGTATAGATGATCTAAAATTTGTTTGTCAACCTATTATTGGAGATTTATTTTTTCATATTCGTTGTGTTTGCCATGTTTTAAATTTATGTGTTCAAGATGGTTTAAAAATTTTAGAAAGTTATATTAAACCAATTAGAATTGCAATTTCTTATTTATGGTCTCATCCATCTATAATGAAATAATGGGGTAGGTTTTGTAAAATTAATGGAATGAGACCTAAAAAATTTCCACGTGATGTACCAACACGTTGGAATTCAACATACCAATTATTACAAGATTCATTTCAATATAAAGAATTATTATGTTCATTTTTTGCACAAAACACTAATACTAATATATATTTATTTTCACAACAATGAAATATTTGTAGTATATTTGTGAAATTTTAAAAGTATTTAATGATGCAACCGAACAACTTTCCGGTGTTTATTATCCCACTGCTCAATTAGTTTTAGAAAATTTTTCTAATATAGTATTAGTTTTAAATGAACATATTAATAATGAATCTTTATCTCCTTGCATCTTAGCTATGAAAACTAAATGGGAAAAATATTTTTATTTAATTCCTGAAATTTATTTAATTGCATTTGCTTTAGATCCTAGATTTAAATTAGAAGTTTTACAAGAAATGTTAATTTTATATTATGATGCTTTAATTCCAATTAAAGATTTTTCTTCCCCTGATCCAGCTAATATTATATATAATGTTAGAATTTATTTATATGATATTTATAATCAATATTATGCAAAATATGGAACACAAATTAATATTTCTGAAATTCAACAAACTACTAGTAGTAATTTAAAACTTACAATCCTCAAGTTCCACACAGAAACTTGAGAATTATTTTACGACTTCTTTTGATTTTAATGAAGCAGATAGCGAAAACTTCGATATCTTAAAGTGGTGGTCACAGAAGGCTCAAAACTTTCCTGTTCTCTAGTGTCAACTGTTGCTGTGGAGCAGACGTTCAGTGCCGGCGGCAACATATTAGATGAACGACGATCAACTTTGTCTCCCGACTCATTGGAAGCCCAAGCATTACTGGACGATTGGACCAGAGCGGAGAAAAGAATCCAAGGAATGCAACTTTCAGATGACGAAGTTGAAGATTTTGATACTGAAGGAACAAATACGACAGGAACAGAAAATGAAAGTGAATGAAAATGTAAAAGGATAAAAATGTAAAAGAACTACGTGAGCTTTAATTCCCCTAAAGGGATACGTAGGCAACTTAAATAAGTGCAAGCCCTTTTTTTTAATAAATTTTAATTTCTAATTTTTAATGTTTAATTTCTAATTTTTAATGTTTAATTTTTAATTTTTTTTAACATATTAATCTTGAACCGTGACGAACTGTGACGAACCGTGAACCGAACCGTCGAACCGGTGATTCCGAACCGTCAAACCATCGGTTCCAAACCGTGATCAGGTCTAGTTAAAGGATGAGAAAAGTTTTTTCCGGTAACTTTGTCCCACGTCACTTAGACCTTAAACACATTTTTACGCTCTCAAACATTATTTGATCGAGTTTGAACCCAAATGGTATTATTTAACGTTGGACTTCAAAAACCAGCTGTAGCTCGCGGTGGACCCGAACTCCCTTGAAGCGATAGCAATTCGCAAACTAGCGATAAACCCTAACCGCCTGTGGCCGCATTGCTCAAATTTTTCTCAAATTCCCATGGCTTCAGCCGGATTTCGAGCCCTAAGCCGCGCCTCGCTCAGTCCAATCCAATCCTCCCTTTCGAGGTCGAAAGTGGCGGCGTGGTTTGCTTCCTCCTCTCGCCCGCCCGCCGCTGCTTCAGCTTCCCCCACTCGTGGTCGCCGCTTCTTTCCGCCCTTTTCCAGGTTCGCCGAGATTTATTCTATTTGTTCTCGTTCGGTGTGTCTTTGTCTCCTGGCTCCTGCATTGATCTTCTCTGCGTTAAAGATTGAATTTTGCCGGTGCTTTTGAAGGTCTCCTGCGGAGCTGGGGTGCTGCAGCGGATCTCTTCTCCCACTTCACACCGCGGTGGCGGTGGCTAGATTGACCTCGTGCCTGAGCTCGACTTCTCGGAGTTGCCGTGTTCTTTCACAGGGTATTCCTGGCTATCCTGGAGTTTAAATGTTGTTGACATATTTTTGTGGTACATCACTATCTTTGCTTATAATTGTTCCCTGGAGGTTTTGATGGTCTAATTCTGTCTTTTGTTGTATGTGGCTCCCGAAATAGTTTAGATCTGTACCCAATCACAATGCAGGTTTTACATACTTTGTGACATGCTTCTTTCTTGAACATAATTGCATAATTTGTTAGTAAAAAAGAAACATTTATTTTTTGATGAGATTGGATATTCTTAACTAGACAGGATGGATATCTTTAATTGTTTATCATTTAGCAAATTAAGACTGGATTGTGAATAGTCTCCTATTTGAATGTTGCAAGTACCAAGTACTAATTAGACACCAAAATCGACAAAGATAAATGTGGGTTATACAATGGTAATGTGCCTATCATGATAGAATTGACAGAGATCCTTTTCCTTCCATATGGCATAGCCTTGCTGCCTGTTGATGACACATACACTAACTGCTGGGTGGCATTGAATCTTTTATCTTTTACTTGTTGAATGCTCCTTGTTTTCAATTGAACTATGAACAATGAGTTCTGAATTTCTAAGGTTAGCATAGGTCTGTACCAGTGGTTTTTCAGTTGGATATAATGCTAATAAGCTCATAGTACTAAATATACAGATTCAAGAGTTGAAGTTAATATAAATGATGGGCATTGTATATGATCATTATGTATCAATAGAACTTCAATAAAGCTTATAACTCACCTCAATTAGTGCTTGAAAAAGTTGTGGTCATTGTGCCCTAATTGCAATTCATTACCATCATGCTAGACTCAAGGAATAGTTTTATGATATTTTTTGTATATCCATGTGTCTTTTGTCAAAATTTTAGCTTGGAAATATCTAATGTGTATGAAGAATATTTGACCTTGACTCAATTATTTATATTGATTCATGTAGCAAATGATGATGACTACATCTTAAATCTGAAGATACTCATACAAGCTCTGATGCTTATATTTCCGAACAACATTTTTTTTTTTTTTTGTCATGCAATGTTAGTCTGCAGCTTTTATAAGATGGTTCTTCGTTTACTTACAACATGAGATATTGTGTTGAGACTGTAACCGATAGTCACTATGCCAAAATCCATTAGAAAATGCAACATAAGTTCTTGACACTTGAGATAGGAGCGTGTCAAGAAAATTGACAAACTGTTTCTCACATCAGGTTTTAACTGGAGAAGCTTTAAGACATTCTAGATGTGGTGCAACCATATCAAAATTAGTGTATCTATACTATTGTCAAGCTTAAATATAGTACAACATGCATCCAGCCTATCTCTTTACATAAATTTTAGAATAATTTAACTCCTATTATCGCATGATCCATATTGGCGTAACATTACTGTCCTCTCCAGATGGAATTGATGGCACATGAAACACTTGATGATCGCTTGCTGTTGGAGTTCAGAGTCTGTTTTTTTGTTTCTGCCTGCTACCAATTTTTGTCAACAAGGAAAACTTGTCTTCTATTATCAGGATGGTTATTTAGATTTTCTTCACTCTTCTATTATGGGAGGGGATAGCTGGAGCATATTTTAGCAAAACTATATCATAACTTATTGCCGTGTACACTCTAACCAGTAAATGGGTTGAATCTGATACAAATTCTCTGACAGTTTTTTTTTAGAACTTGTAAAATATGTTTTGTTGAGTGGAAATATGCATACGAGACTAGCAACATGAAATTGATTGGATGCCTTCTCCCGCACTGAAGGTTAGTGGGCAGTGGTGTCATTTAAGGGACCAGATGCACTTAAACATCCTTTTATTCCACGCCTTCTCACAGACTTTTGCTTGAGACTTCGAAGAAACCAAACAGTTGAAACAAGTCGACAACTTTACAAGTCAATATAGTAGTATCCCTTTAAAGTTGATGCTGTATATGATTCTACAACTACAGATGAATAAAAGCTACATCCACCAATTATTCATTTGAATTATAATTGGTGTTATAAAGTTAATATTTTCTACTTAAGTTGTGCTACATGGAAATTGAGCTGACTTGGACCGATTCTCTTTTCACCCTTTTAATGTAGTTGTGGAGTGTCTAGAGTGGATTATCGTAGTCATCACTGATCCAATGCAGAATTGCAATGACATGTCGTTGAAAAGAGTTCAGATTTTCTGTCTCCAAAATTGTCTGTTTTTATATCTCACTCGTCGTCCTAGCCTACTACTGGTGGTCTCCTGTCATCATCTCGATCAGTATTATAATCCTCGGAGAAGATGCATTCAAGAAGATCATCATCGGTATGATCAGTATTGAAATTTGATCGAATCTGAATAGGGACTGTGATTGATGGCGGAGAAAGGTACGGTGGACAGAGAGTCGGGGACAAAGGATTTGATTTCAGTTGAAAATACTAAATTAGGATTGTGGTCGCTAGCCAAACCGGTACGGTTTGGGGCCGGTTTATTGGTCGACGGTTCAGGCATGGTATTTAAACACTTCCAACGAGGTCTCGACAGCTGCTGTGTCTTCCGCTTCCAGTGCTGACTTCGCTGTCTCGCCGAGGTGGCAAGAGGAGGCGCCAGACCGAGCCATGGCGTACGCTCTACGTTCGATCGCTGTGCCAAATTGCCCATAAAGATCGAGCGAGATATGCCATGGAGTCGCTACCGATGCTCCCCGAGATACTGTATCCTCCTCCTTTATTGCCTTTGTTTATGAACTTCCTTTTCGCTTCGCCTCGTGATCTCCATCCACTTCTTCCTCTCTTTTCGCTCTTCAGTTGCTGAATCTGGATTCAAGTTGGATTTTGGGAGTGGGAGAAGTCATAAAGATCCGATCTTTGAGGCTGGACATGGACAGGCACAGGTGCCGGATCTGCTTCCGGCGATTCTCTAATGGCCGCGCCCTCGGCGGCCACATGCGCTCTCACGTCGTTAATGCTTCCACCGCCGCTGCCGCCGGGCATCGGAGGCCGAAGCCCCCCTCGCTATCCGGATTATCGTCGTCTTTCTTGGAGGCGACTACGTATGAGTTCCCCAGGCGCCGAAGCTTCCGCGCCGTGGATCCGGAGTTTTCTTCTTCTGTTGCCGTGGCAGAGAGCGGCGGTGCCGGATCCTCCTATGTCGGAGAGAGCGAGGCGGATTCGTCGTCTTTCCGACGGCGGCTCGTTCGTCCTCGACGAACTGAAGGTTTCTCCGATGAGGCCGAGCGGCTCAGCTCCGTCTCCGATGGCGCTCGTGAAGAAGACGTCGCGCTCTGCCTCATGTTGCTCTCGCGTGACACTTGGTCCAAATCGAAAATGGAGCGCCGCCAATCCCTTGACGATGAGGAAAAAGAGGACGTAGACGACGAGTTGACGCTTCTCGCCGCCGGTAAATCGTGCACGAAGAGGACCAAATACCAGTGCGTCACTTGCCGGAAGTTCTTCAAATCGTATCAAGCGCTCAGCGGTCACCGGGCGAACCAAAAAAATGAAGGAACAGAGTGCACCCCGACCACCACCGGAGTCCGAATCCACGGCAGTGGCCTGAGGCCCACCACCACCAACACCGCCAAGCTCTACCAGTGCCCTTACTGCTCAAGGACCTTCATCTCCGGCCAGGCCCTCGGCGGCCATAAAAGATCCCATCTCGCGACCGCCACCACTACGTCGCCGGCTCCCCTCAGCATCAAAGATGATGGCTTCATAGACCTCAATCAGCCAGCTCTATTCGAGGAAGAAACCGAGCTCTCCGCCCTCTCTGTCGCCACTGAGATCGCATCAAAGTGAACTCCTTCGGATCCCAAAGACGCCATTTTGAACAACATTAAAGGTAAATTCTTCTCTATTAAGCATAAATCTCATCTTTTGTGGGAAAAAAAACTTGAAACAGAATTTGATTCTTTGTAATAGAACTGTAATTTTGCTGGTTACTTAGGATCTTGTTCCTTGGTTCCTTTGATGTGTGGAGTAAGGAAGAAGAAGAGAAGAGGACATGGGTATGGCGTCAGGGGAGTCCCTCTCCCCTCTCCCCTCTCCCTCTCTCTCTCTCTCTCTCTCCCAGTTGGTTGCCAAAAGCAGGTTGCTTGCTTGAGTTTTTCCGCCTCTGCATAGCAACGTGTACTAAAATAGTGCCACAGAGATCGATATGATGCCACCTATCGATCGTTGGAACACTGGAAGTCTGGAACTCTACCGTCCATTTTTGAGGAGATGTGAAATGAGAGCCCACCCACTGCTTCTGCCTCCTTATGATTCCGCTCTTCCATGCCTGTCCTTTGGTTTCCTTCCCTTATCGTCTCCACCTGTGTTTTGTTTTGTTCGGCCTATTTGCTGGGTGGGGATGAATGGCCGTTGGGGGCCTACTCCGCCTAGGGCCTTCGTAGGACGGGTATGCATTCGGGTGCGTCGTGTCAAATTGCTCTTTTTCCGGTGACAATAGACAGTGGAGAGGCTGAGTTTGTTGAAACGTGGAGGATTCTGATGCGGCCACATACCGGGAGGATTTTATCCCAGCCGTTCGTTATTAATAGTTTCTATTTTAGTTCTCTTATAAATTAGAAGGGAAATTCATCGATTTATTCCAAACTTGTAATTTCTTCAAAACATTCTTTTGAAATTATTTATATAAAAAATTTTCTATAATTTACTTATGAAATAAAAATAAAAATAATAATAATAATAATAATAAAAGATGCCTTGATGTATAGCTTTTCTTTAGTCTTTGTTTACTTTACAAAAGGATTGAATACTGAGAGCATACGAAAAGGAAAATGGGGATGTCTTATTATTTATTAAGGTTGCTACTATCACATTCTATCTTAATTAGGGTGATAGTTACTCTCCACCTTCCATCCTTCACCCTCGCCTATGAGTTCTTTACTCTCGTCCTCAAGTATCTCGAGCTCGCTTGGATTGTGTAGATCGACTACACCACTCAAACAACCCAACCCAAATAAACTTATTGACTTGCCTAAATTGCACGACATGGTTGTCTATCAACTCGTTTGATGGACCTATCTTGCCTAGATCAACTAACCTAATTAAACTAATTGCACCCCTATATTTAAGTATTCGCAAAATATAAGTGGAAATGAATATCTCAGTTTCAAGATGAATCCACTTGGAAGTAGAAATTCAAATGTGTTCAGAAGATAATACCATAAGTTGTGAGGTTGGTTAGTGATGATACCTCTCTCATGATAAATTAAATATATTTCATTTAATATATTTTAATTTCAAGTATTATTTATTATAAATTTTACAATTCTAAAATTGTATAGTATTCAGTTACAATTTATATATTTAATTTTATGACTTAAAATTATATCTAGACAAATGATATTTAAAATTTTCTTTCATAGATTTAACTTAAGAAATATATATATATATATATATAAAAGAAATTAGTAATAGTGCCTAAAGACTGAATATTAGGTTATATAGATTGTTAAAAGGTTTTTAAGGGTAAGGCTGATTTTACCATATGGTAAATTATATACAATAAATATTGGAACCGAACATTACTGTGCCTGCAGGGATGAATAATTCAAAATACATCTTTCATTTCTGCTCCTCTATAAATAGTTAAATGCAACAAATATAGAAATAAGAATAGAGCCAATATAAGTACAAATTGATTTTAAGTGGTTTGGAACTTTCAGTTCATACTCACTATACTTTCTCCTGCTATAGCATCTTCCGGAAGTGAAAAAGTCTCTTAGAATCATATTCTTACAAACAATACAAACCACATACAAATGCAGAAATGAAATTGAGAGAGATTGAAGCAAACAAGTTTATAAAAATGAACTTAGCTTTGGCCGTTTTATGGTAGCTTTGGATTGCCTTTTGAAGATTTACAATGCAGTAGCACTTTCTCTCAAAATCTCTAACATCAACGTTCAAAATCTTCCACAAAATCTTCTTTTATAAGGTTGTTGTCGTGTAACCGACTATTTATCAATTGATTGTGCTTTCAAAATTTGAACATTGCACCTATAAAATGGCTCTTCGAGCTTAGTATCGACAACAATAGTCCCTTAAACTCCCTCAAACCTTAAACTGAACATGGTCCATTAGTTTATTGCTAGTCCATAGCTATCGATTGATATCTTTATTTCAGTTTTACTAAGGTGCAATTTTCACTTTATCTAGCATCCAATTGGCTTCAATCTATCAAGACTTCCTTTATCTAACATCTAAGTGATCTTGACTTGCCTAGACATCATTATCTAGCATTTGATCAACCTTAACTTACCAAGACTTTACCGCTGTCTAGCCATTAGGTCACAATTGGCCTATTGAAACTTTATTGTTATTTAATATTCAGTCAACCTTGATCTGTTGTGACTTTACCATTGGCTAGCATTCAATCAACCTTGACATGTCGAAACTCTATCATTGCCTATCCAATCAACCATAATCTATCGGGACTTATCATTGTTTTGTATCCGATCAACTTTGACCTACCGAGTCTTAACCATTATCAAATATTCGGTCCTCTGTGACATGTGTAAACTTTCCTTTTCATACCTAACATTCAATTTTCCATGATTGTTACAAAGCCGCAAGTGTATGGTTACGTTGTCAGTAATAAAAATATCGATCCCATATGGACTGTTAATTAAGCATTAGTTGACTTCGCACAGCAAATTCTCTAGACAAACAAAAGGTTGGTTGGAAAAGAGAGAGTGAGAGAAAGATTAAGGAGAAGGAGAGAGAGAAAGAATAAGAGGTGGTCTCGGAAGGGGATGGATGATAGATACTAAGATTTCGGCTTCGTTACGATGTTAGTTAATGCCCCTATGCATTGTTCTACCTAACTCCATGCTTACACTCGTGTAAGGATTCTAACTAAAGTCTAGCACAACTCCCGCGCAGGTTGCACCGGAGAGAGGTAACCTAGGAAGTCTGATTAAGAGAGAATCTGTGTCACTAAGACCCCTGGTCATACAGTCCTACATTACACAATCACTTCCTAATGTTAACACTAGAGTATCCACTTCGATTAAAATGCCCTAACAAGAATTAGTCCATATGTTAAGATCTTTTGACCCTAGAAAATGAGTAAATATCGATGTCCTTTATCACTAAGGGCATAATATGTCGATTGAATGGGTATCCTCTGTCACTAAGGATCTCTCAGTTATCCAGTCTAGTAACAACATTAACATAGAAACAAACCTCTCATGTCTACATGTATACACCATTCACACATTCGTCAAACACATAAAAACGCATAACACATAGAACAACTAGTAAACACATCATTGTATAGGAAAATGTCTAAATACATAATTCATACATCACATCATAACTACTTCCTACATCCTCGATTTAGAGATATACTCCATTACAAGGAAAATATAACAAAGAGACTATAAAATAGCGTCTACAACTCAAAACATGGATTGAAAGAGAAGAGAATGCTTATCCTCAAAGCGTGGCTTCCTTGGAGGCATTCCCTTGCTACGGAGGTAGACAAATCGATGAGGATGAAGCCTAGGGATCCCCAGAGGGGAGAACCCTTCCCCAAGATCCAAGATGGATCCAAGATTCCAAGATTTATGAAAAGAACAGAAAAACCCTTTATATAGTGCTAGGAATGGGCCTGGCACGACCCGTGCCACAGCCGTGTGAAACCACACAACCACAGTCTGGTCCGGTGGCACGGCCATGTGAAATCATACGGCCACAGTCTGGTTCGGTGACATGACCATGTGGATCCATACGGCCAAGGTCGGCTCCGGCTCTGAAAAATCCACACGGCCAAAGTCTGTTTTGCCTCTGGAAACCACACAGCCGTTGGTAGTAGCCTTTTTTGCATGTCACTAGGCGCTCCAAATTAATAAAGATTGGGAACCAAAGTAAACTCAATAAAAGAGATGTAGCAACGAGTCCCAAGTCGTATTTTTCCAAGGATAGCTAATTAGTGTGTGTGAATTCTAAAATTGATTTAAATCAAATTATTACATCACTAAGGTAAAGAATAGAATCAAAGAAAGGAAGTTCTTCTCTGGACATGATCTACTTCATTTCATCAAATTAACATCAGTAAAGTTTGGATTCCAAAGCATCATTAAATTCAATAATTTAATTAACACATCTTCAATTCCCAATCTCAACAACAAGTAAACTAAAAGACTCACTACACTTGCGGAAACTGAATTTTGCATTTCATTCACCTTCACAATCAAATTCAATACTCAACTCAATCACCAAGTCTTCAATTCTCAATCAAAATCAACAAAATTAAACAAAGGTAGACGGTGAACACAATTCACATAAACCATACAACATCGAAAATAGTTCTCAATCACTAAGATCTGATACATTTAGCAAGAGTTCCTCAATCATTCAAGAAGTAAAACTTAACACTAGCTGGAAGAAACTGAAATAAGGAATTTAAAATAAGAAACAAACTGTGAACACATTAAGTAACTTAACAGGGGGTTTGATTACAAAGTCTAAAGGAAATTAAGAGCAAAGCTAAGAAATCAATCAAAATTGCAAAGATAGGAAATCAGATCATCAGATCTGAGCAAATGTATAAGAAATGAAAAGAAAACTCCTACAATTAACATTCCACAACACAAAATCTCTTAACAAACCTCTCCTCTCTGCTGTGAAACAGAGATGAATCAGGGAACGCCCATTAAGCACTCACTAGCAAAGAATCAAGCATCCAGATAGCGCAAGCTCACGGTCACAACTTCTGGGAACGCCCTTCGAGCTCATGGACTGGTTGGCACTCTCATCTCCCAGTGAATAGATGCTGGAATCTGGAATTTTCTTCATCCGATCAATTAATCAGATTGGTTCGAATGCAGTAGATGGAATGAAATCTGAAGCTTCTGGGAACGCCCTTCGAGCTTCGTTGGTTGATAGAAGCCACAGATTAGGGAACACCCTCAAATCTATGGTCACAGGAAGGAAAGCAGAAACTTGAGCTCACGGATGGGGAACGCCCTCTGCCACTTTCTGACCTCGGATGACGAACGTCAGAAGCTTAGGGATCGTCGGCGATGAAGAAGGCTTGCTCACGAATCTTGCTTGTGGAAGGAGCATCGGCGACGAAGAAGATGAACAGTGGCTTTTGTCGCGAGGAAACGCCGAGCTCAACGAACACACTATAGTTTCTCAAGTCTTAAACCTCTCCCAATCTGATCCAATGGCTGAGAATACTCTGATCTCATCTAACGGCTGGATGACTTTAGATCTGGATCAAAAAGCTTCAGATCTTCATCAATGGCTGAGATATACTCTTCATTAAGTTGGATAAGCTGGATCTTTAGTAGATGGCTTAGATTTGCTCCAATCGTGGATGAACGGTCCAAATCGCTCCAAGTCTTGATCGTCTTGTTTAGCCCTAGATTTATGCCCAAATATGGTCCGATTTGATAGGGTCAATGACCCTTTTGATGTCTACAAAGAAAATATCAAAATATTAGCATCAAATACCATGAAAATAAACTAATTTGTAATTAAGTCCAAGATAAATGTAATTATGAAATGTTATGCAGATATGAGTTCAATTTATGAGAAAATCATTAAAAACTTGTATTATGAATCAAGATAATATAGCCAAAATCATGGTTATCAGCCGTGTGAATCCACGCGACCAGGGCTATCTTCTCCTTTGCTTCATTGCACGACCGTGTGGAATCTACATGGCCAAGGTCATTTCCTCCTTTGGTAAGTGGCGCGGTCGTGTGGATTCTACACGGCCAAAGCCCTTTTGTCTTCATTTGTTCTCCAAATTGTCTATCAGTGTCGTTTTCACTCCAAATAGCATATTGTCAATAAGAAAATACACAGAGCAGATCTCTGACAAATAAGTGGAAATATAATATTACAATGAAATAAAGTGCAATAAACAGAGATTATGCTCATGAAATACCAATAGATGTGCATCAAAACATGCATAAAAGTGTTGGTGCAGCGGAGGCTGGCAAGAGGGGGGGTGAATTGCTGCAAACAAAAATTAACTATACCCTCCTCGGATTTCAACTCAGAAAAGCAATAGTAAAATTAAAACAAGCAAGGAAATAGAAATTAAGTAGTAGACATGATTTAACCTGGTTACAACCAAGGAGGTTGTTAATCCAGGGCAGTAGAAAAAAGCTCAGTAGAAAAATCTCCTTTGCTGAAGGCGGAGAAGCCTTTTACACTTTGGAAGCTTAGAACTATTGCTAGGAAAGAGTACACAGTTGATTGCTTGAGTTGTTGTTTCTTTCCTAGCTCCAGGGGCCTTTATATAGGTCCTGGAAATCTTATCCCGAGAGTCCAAGGCACCTCCAACTGGGTTCAAGGCGCCTCCAGCTCGGTCAGCGAATAAAACTTTATCCGCTGTGCAAACGGTCAACTTTGACTGTTGAAGGTGCCTTGAACAAGCCTTGAAGGCGCCTTCAAGATTGTTGAAGGCGCCTTGAGCTGGATTTTCCAGCACAACTCCTTTTTCCAGCTCCTTTGCGTAGGCTTCCGATACTCCGTTCTTTTGGGTGATTCCGGCCAACCGGAATAGGGCTCACCCGAACCCAGTCCTCGACTTCCTGTGCTCCTAAGCTCCTACACACTCAGACACAAGGATCAAACATAAAACAGGACCTAACCAACTTGGTTGATCACATCAAAACTACCACGGGGTCCAACAATCTCCCCCTTTTTGATGTGCATCAACCCAAGTTCAAGTTAGGGTAAAAACAGACACAAAAAGTAATTTTAAAGAAAAATTACTAAAATAACATATTTAAGCATAAATTTGCAATAAATAAAATTGCAACACAGTTTAAAAAATACCAAAATATTTAATTTTTAATTTTCCTAACTCCCCCTAAACTTTACATTTCTCTCCCCCTTTGATCACAGCAAAAATGGGGTACCAACAAGAGAATATTAAACAAATTATTAAGGTATAAAAATTTCTGAGCAAAAATAAATTTTTAGAAAAAAAAATTCTAAGTTAAATTGGATTTTTCAGAAAAAATTTCTAAGTAAAAATGAATTTTTAGAATTTTTAAAAAAATTTCTAAGTTAAACTTAATTATTGAATGATCCCAAAAAAAATTATAAGTCAAATGAAGATTTCTAGAATTTCTCTATTAGAAATTTCTAACAAAAAAAATTTTTAAGTTAGAATTTTCAAGAAATAAAAAAATGTTTGATAAACTTTCAAAGCATTATTTAATTCTAGTTTTTAATGCTTTTTCAGAAAGTTAATTAAATATTTTATTTCAATATTTTAACTTCCAGGTCGTGGCGAGGCACTAGACCTTCTTGGTTATTGGAGCAACAACCACTTCCTTAGACAAACCTTCATAAAGAAAATGTTTAATTTTCTCTCTTTAAAGCTTTTAACTTAAAAGAAATTAATTTAACACAGATTTTGGAACCCAATAGAGGTTCCTTCCTACTGGATTAATCAGATATTTAGGGGGTACATAATTTTTGGGCACTTTTCTAAGTTGATCCTGATGGTTTCTAATGTACCAGTTCAATTTTCCATAAATTCTTAATTTTGATTTAGGAAATGTATTTAAGCATGCATCATGTTTCAAATTTTCAATTTCATTTTTCAACTTTTCATTTTCTAATTTTAAATGCTCATTTTCTTTTTCTAATTTATCTAACTCTTTAGAAAGTGCTTTAATAAAGCGAAAAGACTGAGTTGGGGTTAGATTGTGTACCTTACTTACCTGACTGGGTGATGCTCCCCCTTCACTGCAGCTTTCCTCTTCTGATGAACCTCCCCCTTCATTTATGCTCATGTCTAAGCTTGAGTCTTCTTTCGGCTGATGGTTCGCCGTTAGCACTAGCCCCGAGAATTCTTCGATGTCTGACTCAGAGGATGTCGAATCTGACCAAGTAGCCTTCAGGTTCTTGTGCTTGGAGGGTTCTGGTTTCTTGTATTTTGACTTTTCCCTTTCTTTCTTCTTTCTCTTTAGCTTTGGGCAGTCATCTTTGATGTGCCCCTTTTCGTTGCAGTTGTAGCAACGAACCGTCCTCTTTTTTCGATGATGCCTCTGCGATTTAAATTTATTAGTACTGAAAAACTTATTGAAGCGTCTTACCAATAGTGCCGCTTCGGATTCGTCGACTGAGGCTTCGGAGTCAGAACCATTTACTTTTGCCTTTAGGGCAATGTTCTGACTGACTTTTTCTACTCCAGTGGGCTCTGCAACTCGAGATTCGTGAAGTTCAAAAGTCGAAAACAATTGTTCTAAACTACTTACCTCAAAGTCCTTAGAGATGTAATAAGCATCTACTAAGGACGCCCATTCTGAAGTCCTCGGGAAGGCATTGAACGCGTATCGGATGGAATCCCGGTTGGTTACTTCTTCTCCAAGGTTCGTTAGTTGCGTTATCAGCTCCTTGATTCTCGCTTGGAGTTGTACTACTTTCTCACCGTTGTTCATCCGGAGGTTTGTTAGTTGTGTCCGGAGGATGTCGCGTCGCGCCAGCTTCGCTTCAGAGGTACCTTCGTGAAGCTCTAGGAATTTCTCCCAGAGTTCTTTCGCTGAGTCATAGCTTCCGATCCGACTTACCTCCTGAGGTGGCAGAACGCTGAGGAGGTGGAATTTAGCTTTTCCGTTGGCAACGAAATCGGCTTGCTCCTTCTTGCTCCAGGTGTTTTCTTCTTTATCTTTAGGAGCTGCAAAATCATATTTCATAGTAATTAAAATATCAAAGTCTGTTTTAAAAAATACCTCCATTTTGCGCTTCCATATGGTGAAGTCTCCGTCGAACTTCGGGGGATGGATGTTCGCTCCGGCCATTGTCTTGATCGTAGTCCTTCTGAGGCGATCAGGCTCTGATACCAATTGTTGGTGCAGCGGAGGCCGGCAAGAGGGGGGGTGAATTGCTTCAAACAAAAATTAACTATACCTTCCTCGGATTTCAACTCAGAAAAGCAATAGTAAAATTAAAACAAGCAAGGAAATAGAAATTAAGTAGTAGACAGGATTTAACCTGGTTACAACCAAGGAGGTTGTTAATCCAGGGCAGTAGAAAAATCTCCTTTGCTGAAGGCGGAGAAGCCTTTTACACAGTTGATTGCTTGAGTTGTTGTTTCTTTCCTAGCTCCAGGGGCCTTTATATAGGTCTTGGAAATCTTATCCTGAGAGTCCAAGGCACCTTCAACTGGGTTCAAGGCGCCTCCAGCTCGGTCAGCAGATAAAACTTTATCCGCTGCGCAAACGGTCAACTTTGACTGTTGAAGGCGCCTTCAAGATTATTGAAGGTGCCTTGAGCTGGATTTTCTAGCACAGCTCCTTTTTCCAGCTCCTTTGCGTAGGCTTCCGATGCTCCGTTCTTTTGGGTGATTCCGGCCAACCGGAATAGGGCTCACCCGAACCCAATTCACGGTCTTCTCCTCGAGCAGCCTTCCGTCTCGGCTTAACATCCCTCGAACGCCGCGCACGCTCTTCACGCCGTCCTTTTCGCTAGCTGCGTCTTCCGCTCGACTTCCTGTGCTCCTAAGCTCCTGCACACTCAGACACAGGGATCAAACATAAAACAAGACCTAACCAACTTGGTTGATCAAATCAAAACTACCACGGGGTCCAACAAAAAGTGTATATAATCTACACGTATCATACCTCAAACTTAAACCTTTGCTTGTCCCCAAGCAAAAACTGCATATAACCTCATGTGGTTAAATAGTACATCTTAATCCCTAGCAAGTCAATCTAATTCTATCAAATGATTTCATGGGTGAGCAAGATACAAAAGTTGTTTGAGTACGACCTAAGTAATAGTTCTCCTTACTCAATACAATAGTGACCTAAATTTATTAAGTATCAATCTCTAAACCTAGTCAAATTATCATAAAATTTGTTCCTTATGCTTCTAGCGATAGACACTTACCTACCACACGCATAGTTCATATATCTAAACTACACAAGGTCTTAAAGGACTACTCAGAATTAAGAGGAGCATAACATTTATTTTCCCAGTAACATAACTCGGTCACAAAAGGATAAATTATTAGTTTGTACTCACGACAATTATTTTTTATCCCTTATTCATATGATTTTTTTCTCATTTTTTTTACTTTTAAAATGTAGCACTAACACATATGCAAATATACAAATGTAACTACATGGATTGTAATTTTTCCAAGTGAGTTGTCATGATCTAAGATCATCTAGTAACCAAAATATAATTAAAAGGTTACCTTAAAACACACAAGTACTAGTCCAATTATATGAATTATTATTATTTTCAGAGTTATCTACCATCAAAATAAGGTAAAGTATGAAGAGATCCTAAAACAAGGTCTATACTTAAACTCTTACAATAAAAATATTGCTCACTTCATGCTATCATAGATAGAAAAAGATAGATCACTAAGCATATTAGCATAGCACCATAAGTAACCAATAAATCACATAAAATCTAGAACAAGCGTGCTATTATTTTACATTAAGGAATAAACAATCATAATGTGATGAATGATATAACTAGAAAAAATTTTATTAAGTAAAAAGAAATAAGCAAAGACTAAACTAAACCCAACACATCTCCCCAAACTTAAACTTTTCATTGTCCTAATAAAAACTAGAAAAAAATATGAAGGAGATTTTTGAACTTAGAGAAGTCATCAAGTGATGAGCTCCAAATGGTTGAGACATTCATGTTTTGAAGATACTTCTCTATATGTGATTTGCAGTCCTCCATAGCTTTGAATCCTACAAAAAGAAAGTAAACAAGGAAAACTAAGTAGAGGGATTAGGGTTATTATAAAGAAAGAAAAGTAAACTAAAAAGAAACTAGAACTTAAATAAAAACAAGAAAGAAGAAGAACTTGGGTTGTCTCCCAAGAAGCGCTTGTTTTATGTCATTAGCTTGACCCCTTATTTGATTCACTTAAATCGTGATCTTACTAGAGTGAGATACCTCTGGACTTTCTGGCTAATGGCACAAATTACGGAGGGAGCTTTCTGTTAGTTAGAGCCCTAGAGTCAATCATTTGATGATTGTTGTATGTACTCATTGTATCATATTTCTTATGTATATAAAGGCATTTGTTTATGGTTATTATGCTTACTTGTATTGGTGCCAAATAACTAAGTATAATAGCGTCCTTGAGTAAAAGGTTCTTACCTATATCAATCGATTGGTTGAATCGATAGTGAGATGATATAGGGAACACTACTCTTAATCATTCCTAGTCAAGCATTAACATTCAGGGACAATGTTAATGCGATGAGACTAGCATGTAGGTCAACTCGATGACTTGATCTCACAAGTCATGAATATGGAGATATCAAGTTGACACATGGGTATGCATTGGAGAATGTATACTGAATGACCCGCCATGAGAAAGTATCATGGATCGTTATATGAGTGTCATATACTTTCTCATGTGGCTATTAGTATGACTATTAGTCTTTAGACCTGAAGTCACCATGGTTCCCTACATAAGGAGTTACATACTTTGGCTTCGTCGAACGTCACCCGTAACTGGGTGGACTATAAAGGCGATTACTAGGTATGTAACAAATTATGCGGAGGGATGTGAGTGATGTAGATGGGATCTATCCCTCCTATATGACGGGAGTGACATCATTATTCTTGATAGAGTGAGACCAATAAGTGCATGGCCATGCCCAAATGAGTCAATATAAGATGTTGAGCACATTTGATTGAGTGAGTCTACTTGGGATTCAAGATTTAGATTGATTAGAGGATGACACGGTCTATACCTCATATTGATCAATCTAGATGTCAAGGACAGAAGGGCACTTGTTATATATTGTGAAGGGTCACAACTAGTAGTCACAAGGTGATGTTGGATCTCAATATTCTTGTAACTTGGGTAGTAATGATGTGTTGCTAGATACCGCTCATTACTTATGCTTCTAAACGGGTTTAGGAGCATTGCCAACGTTACAAGAACATATAGGGTCACACACAAAGAGCAATTAGATGGAGATTATGTTCATATTATGAACCAAGAGGATTAGGTTCATGTGATGAACCAAATTGGATTAAAAGTAATCCAAAGTAAACTAATTGAGTTGGACTCAATTTGGTTCATGTGTTAAATGAATCTAATTTGGACTTAGACTCATTGAGCCAATTTAATTCAATGAATAGAGATTCATTAAATTAAAATTGACTTGAACCAATGGTTAGATTTGATCAACCATGGGAGAGAAGTGGTCAAGTTTGACTTGACTTGAGAGGAAGATGAAATGTCAAGTTTGACTTGACCATTGCCACCTCATTTGTGAGTTGGAATTAAGTGGACTAATGATGATGTGCCACATCATAAAGGCTAGCACATGTGTGTGCCACCTCATGAGGGAGATCAAGAGTTGTGACTCTTGAAATCCCATGGAGGTTTATAAGCCTCAAAAAGGTGGTCGGCCACTAAATTCACAAGTGTGAGTTTCATTTGGTTTTGGTAACCTCCTTCTTCTTCCTCTCCTCCACCATTGCTGATCCTCTAAGATTGCTAGCACATCTTTAGAGGTTCTCTCCATAGATTTTTTCGTGTGGATACACATAGAGGGTTGTACACTTGATAACCTTGAGATCCGGCGAACCTTGGACGAGCGGGATTTGCGAAGGGCATCGCATCAAGGGTAATCTCCTTTTCTTTGTAGATCTAGTGTAGATCTAGGTTAGAGAAACTCGTACACGTAGAAAATTTTGTTTTATAACTTCACACGGATCCGGTGGCATGGGATTCGGGGTTTCCGCAACGTAAAAAGTGGTTTTTGTGGCCCGAAAAACCCAACAGTGGTATCAGAGCCACGTGTGAAGCGTGTACGAATTTTTTTTGTATTTTTATGAAAAATATCAATTCTATAACTTTCTGTAAATTTATGATTTTTATGCATTTTATGGGTATTTTTCTCATAGAAGCGAAGCAACAAGTGTTTGAACACTTGTAGGCTTCGACTACCGAGAAACACCTTCTGAATCGGCAAGGTCTCACCCAAAATATTTTGGGACAGCGACTTAAGGCGTTGTAGGATCACTTAGGAACACTCGTGATGGTTATATCGCAAGTAGGGGTGCTTCCCCTAACTCCGCAAGGGGCTATGTTCCGCGATCGCGCCCGAAAATCGCTAATCGGGACCGCCGGGAAGTTGCGACTCATAAAATCGTAAAAATATTAGAAAAATTATAGAAATTTATGGAAATCACATAATTTAGAATTATGTATCATTTTGTGATGTTCATGGCCCAAAGAACCCAATTTGATTGGAAATATGTGTTGTAATTCATAATATGGCCTGTGCGCCATTTTGTGTGTTTGTGCATGTTGTACTTGATTTGCGACTTGCGCGTCGTGTCCTTCTATTTATATTCCTGTTATAAAATAGTTTTTAGACTCGAATGTAACTCGAGTTTCACCTTTTGTAATGTACAAAATTGGAGCGGTGGAAGGTCCACTCGAGACGGAGTTACGAGGAGGGTGCGAGCAACACATGACGGTCAAAGGGAGGAGCTTGGAGAAGCTATTGACCCTAGGTTGACTAACCGATCTTCTCATTAGCTTGAGAAGATCGTAGTAGGACCATGACTAATCACAAAATTTAATTAATTTCTTGTGTGTGTGTGTATGTGATGCATGCTAGATTAGTAATTAATTAGTACCTTAACGATTAGATTAGATCTAAATCGCGTACATGATGCACCTCCATGATTAGATTAGATCTAAATCGCATATATGATACACATCGTCGATTAGATTAGATCTCAATCGTGTCAACTCGAAATGCCTACCATGCCGTGATACCCATCACTACCTTGATCACATGTTGTTGTTGAATCTGTCAAAGTAGAGCAACGCATATTATCGTGGTAGGGTGCGGAGGGACAATCTTGGTCCCGCCTATCAACGCATGGGTGAGTACAACTCAATTAGATTGAGTAACTAGTTAACTCAATTAGATCGAGTTTAACTATAGGCATTTTCCAATGGTTGGTAGATAAGTCAAAATCACATTTATATTAATTCTTGTGCGATTTAGCTAAAGCTAACTCAAGTTTTAATATACATGCAGATCTTGATCCTATAAACAAGAGTTGCATAGAGATGTAATTGGTAATACTAAGTCTTGGGTGATTTAGCCAAAGCTAACTCAAGGCGTAGTATAATGTGGATCTTGTCCCGCACGAATTATAGTTGGTTAGAATCTAGTAGGTGTGGTTTGACCACGTCCATGACTTGATTCTACAAAAGTTCTATAATTCAGTGGGAGCATCATTTAATTAAAGGCTTAATTAGATGATTAATTGGAATGTGATATTTATTTTCTACATTTTTCTATTGTAGATTACCATGTCGTCAAACACGAACTCCTTCTCCCTGCGTTCTGTCCTCGATAAGGACAAGCTCAATGGAGTTAACTTCCTGGACTGGTATAGAAATATGAGAATAGTTCTCACTCAGGAAAGAAAGCATCAGCCGTCGGCGCCCATTCCCGAGGCACCTCCTGCCATTGCCACGCGAGCTGATCGTGATGCTTACAAGAAGCATCAAGATGATGCATTAGATGTGTCATGTCTTATGCTCGCGACCATGAACTCTGAGCTTCAGAAGCAACACGAGTTGATGAGCGCTTATGATATGGTTGAACATCTTCATCAACTATATCAAGAACAAGCGAGGCATGAGAGATTTGAGATCTCTAAGGCACTGTTTCAGTACAAGATACAAGATGGAACTCCCGTAGGCCCATATGTACTCAAAATGATTGGGTATATAGAAAACCTACAGAGGTTGGGATTCCCGCTTGGCCAAGAGCTGGCCACTGACCTGATCTTGTAATCCTTGACAGATAGCTATAGTCAATTCATTCTAAATTATAACATGAATGAAATTGACAAGCCACTGCCCGAGCTACTTAGCATGTTAAGAACTGCTAAGCTCAACCTTAAGAAGGTTAAGCCCAATTCTATTCTGATGGAACAAAAGCATAACGGTAAGGGCAAGCCCAAAGGTAAGGAAAAGTCCCAAGCCAAGGGCAAAGGAAAGGCACTGAAAGCCAAATGAGGGGTTGCCAAGGATGTTACCTGCTTCCACTGCGATCAGACCGGGCACTGGAAGAGGAACTGCAAAGTGTACTTGGAAGATCTTAAGAAGAAGAGAAGTGAGACTTCCACTTCAGGTATATATGTTATAGAAGTTAATCTATCTATTTCTTCATCATGGGTATTAGATATCGGATGTGCTTCTCACATTTGTACTAATGTGCAGGCGCTGAGAAATAGCAAGGCATTGACGAAGGGCGAGGTGGACCTACGAGTAGGCAATGGAGCACGGGTTGCTACTGTTGCTGTAGGAACTTATTCTCTATCTCTGCCCTCTGGGCTCGTACTAGAATTGGATGATTCTTGTTATGTGTTTGCTTTGACTAAGAACATTATATCAGTTTCTTGTTTAGACAAGAAAGGTTTTTCATTTATAATAAAAAATAAATGTTGTTCAGTTTATTTAAATGATATGTTCTATTGTAGTACACCTCTGATGAACGGACTCTGCATTCTAGACCTTGAAAACCCTATCTATAACGTAAGTACCAAGAGGTTCAAGTCAAATGACATGAACCAAACCTATATCTGGCACTGTCGCTTCGGTCATATAAATGACAAACGTTTATCACAGCTCCATAAAGATGGTTTGCTGGACTCATTTGATTTTGAATCATATGAGATATGCAAGTCATGCCTACTGGGCAAGATGACCAAGACTCCCTTTAGTGGACACAGTGAGAGAGCGACTGACTTGTTAGGACTTATACATAGTGATGTATATGAACATTTCAATGTCGCTGCTAGGGGTGGTTATAGGTACTTCATTACATTTACTGATGATTTCAGTAGATATAGTTATGTGTATATGATGACACATAAGTCAGAATCCTTTGAAAAGTTCAAAGAATTCAAGAATGAAGTACAAAACCAGCTTGGCAAGAGTATTAAGATACTTCGATCAGATCGAGGTGGTGAATACCTTAGCCATGAGTTTCGTGACTATCTAGCTGAGTGTGGGATTCTATCTCAACTCACTCCTCCTGGAAAACCACAGTGGAATGATGTATCCAAAAGGAGGAATCGTACCTTATTAGATATGGTACGATCTATGATGAGTCACACAGATCTTCCTATGTATCTTTAGGGCTATGCTCTGGACACAACAACCTTTATACTCAACCGAGTTCCATCCAAGGCTGTGATAAGGACACCATATAGGATATGGACTGGGAGAGATACCCAGGTGTCTTTTATGAGGATTTGGGGTTGTGAGGCTTACGTTCGACGTCAAGTCTCGGACAAACTGGGACCCAAATCCGATAAGTGCTATTTTATTGGATATCCCAAGGAAACGAAGGGATATTACTTCTACATTCCCAGTCAACACAAGATAGTTGTAGCTAAGACTGGGTATTTCTAGAAAGGGATTTTGTTTCTAGAAAGACTAGTTGGAGTACATTCGATCTTGAAGAAGTTCAAGATGTGGACAATAGCACTGAAGCCTCGATGGAAGTTGAACTGGAACCACAAAGTGTTGTGGATGATGTTGTTCTACAAGGAGTTGAGGAACCACAACCAGTTCAAGTAGACCTACCTCTTCGCAGATCTGATAGGGTACGTCGTCAGCCTGAGAGATACTTATTTCTCTTGTCTGACCATGATGACGTTGTGCTCATTGAGGATGAGCCTACATCCTATCAGGAAGCTGTGATGAGACCAGATTCCGAGAAATGGCTAGAGGCCATGAGATCCGAGATGGAATCCATGTACACTAACCAAGTATGGACTTTGGTTGATCCACCTGAAGGGGTCAAACCCATTGGGTGTAAGTGGTTCTTTAAGAGAAAGACTGACATGAATGGACTTATTTATAAGGGTCGCTTGGTAGCTAAAGGTTTCAAGCAAATTCATGGTATTAACTATGATGAAACCTTTTTTCCAATAACAATGTTTAAATCCATTCGGATCATGCTTGCTATTGCAGCGTACCACGATTATGAGATCTGACAGATGGATGTCAAAACCATGTTTCTGAATGGAAACCTGCTTGAGGATGTGTACATGACACAACCTAAGGGTTTTGTAGATCTACAGCATACTGGCAGAGTATGCAAGCTGCATAGGTCCATTTATCGACTAAAGCAAGCTTCTCGAAGATGGAATCTTCGATTTGATGATGTAATCAAACAGTTTGGTTTCATCAAGAATGAAGATGAACCTTGTGTCTACAAGAAGGTTGTAGGGAACACAGTTGTCTTCCTTATATTGTATGTGGATGACATATTACTCATTGGGAAGGACATCCCTTTGCTGTAGTCTGTCAAGACTTGGCTAGAGACTTGTTTCTCAATGAAGAACTTAGGTGAAGCATCCCACATTCTAGGCATACAGATCTATAGAGATAGATCTATGAGATTGCTTGGTCTAAGTCAGAGTACATAAATTGACAAGGTATTACTTTGGTTTGCCATGCAGAACTCCAAGAAGGGATTTCTGCCGATGTCACATGGTGTGAGTCTTTCGAAGACTCAAAGTCTCTCTTCTAGAGAGGAGAGAGACCACATGGATCAGATCCCTTATGCTTTAGCCATAGGATATATCATGTATGTCATGTTATATATGTACTCGTCCTGATGTTTCGTATGCTTTGAGCATAACGAGCAGATACCAATCAGATCCAGGTGAAAGTCACTGGATAGCGATCAAGAATATTCTTAAGTACTTGAGAAGGACTAAAGAATATTTCTTGATATATGGAGGCGATGACGAGCTAGTTGTAAAGGGTTATAGTGATGCTAGCTTCCAAACTGACCAGGATGATTATCGATCTCAGTCTGGGTTCGTGTTTTGCATAAATGGTGGTGCTGTGAGCTGGAAGAGTTCGAAGCAGGACATAGTCGTTGATTCTACAACAGAGGCCGAGTATATTGCTGCATCAGAGCAGCAAATGAGGCAGTTTGGATCTGCAAGTTCATTACTGAACTTGGGGTGGTTCCTAGCATAGCTGATCCCATAGAGCTCTATTGTGACAACAATGGAGCAATAACACAGGCTAAGGAACCTCGCTTACACTAGCGGACCAAATACATACTACAGTGCTTCCATCTCATTCGAGAGATCATCGATAGAAGAGATGTGAAGAATTTCAGAGTACCCACTGAGGCTAACATCACAGATCCCTTGACCAAGGCTTTATTACAGAGAAAGCATGATGGTCACACTAGGTCATTAGGCTTTAGAGCCTATACTGATTGACTCTAGTGCTAGTGGGAGATTGTTAGTTAGAGCCTTAGAGCCAATCATTTGATGATTGTTGTATGGACTTATTGTATCATATTTCTTATGTATATAAAGGCATTTGTTTATGGTTATTATGCTTACTTGTATTGGTGTCAAATAACTAAGTATAATAGCGTCCTTGAGTAGAAGGTTCTTACCTATATCAATCGATTGGTTGAATCGATAGTGAGATGATATAGGGAACACTACTCTTAATCATTCCTAGTTAAGCATTAACATTCAGGGACAATGTTAATGTGACGAGACTAGCATGTAGGTCAACTCGATGACTTGATCTCATAAGTCATGGATATGGAGATATTAAGTTGACACATGGATATGCATTGGAGAATGTATACTGAATGACCCGCCATGAGAAAGTATCATGGATCATTATATGAGTGTCATATACTTTCTCATGTGGCTATTAGTATGACTATTAGTCCTTAGACTTGAAGTCACCATGGTTCCCTACATAAGGAGTTACATACTTTGGCTTCGTCAAACGTCACCCGTAACTGGGTGGACTATAAAGGCGATTACTGAGTATGTAACAAATTATGCGGAGGGATGTGAGTGATGTAGATGAGATCTATCCCTCCTATATGACAGGAGTGACATCATTATTCTTGATAAAGTGAGACCACTAAGTGCATGGTCATGCCCAAATGAGTCAATATAAGATGTTGAGCTCATTTGATTGAGTGAATCTACTTGGGATTCAAGATTTAGATTGATTAGAGGATGACACAGTCTATGCCTCATATTGATCAATCTAAATGTCAAGGATAGAAGGACACTTGTCATATATTGTGAAGGGTCACAACTAGTAGTCACAAGGTGATGTTGGATCTCAACATTCTTGTAATTTGGGTAGTAATGATGTGTTGCTAGATACCGCTCATTACTTATGCTTCTAAATGGGTTTAGGAGCATTGCCAACGTTACAAGAACCTATAGGGTCACACACAAAGAGCAATTAGATGGAGATTAGGTTTATATGATGAACCAAGAGGATTAGCCAAAGTAAAATAAACTAATTGAGTAAACTCGAGTTGGACTTAATTTGGTTCATGTGTTAAATGAGTCTAATTTAGACTTAGACTATTGACTCAATTAAATTTAATTCAATGAATAGAGATTCATTAAATTAAAATTGACTTGAACCAATGGTTAGATTTGATCAACCATGGGAGAGAACGGCCAAGTTTGAAGTTTGACTTGACTTGAGAGGAAGATGAAATGTCAAGTTTGACTTGACCATTGCCACCTCATTTGTGAGTTGGCATTAAGGACTAATGATGATGTGTCACATCATCAAGGCTACATATGTGTGTGCGACCTATGAGGGGAGATCAAGAGTTGTGACTCTTGAAATCCCATGGAGTTTTATAAGCCTCAAAAGGGTTAATCGGCAACTTCACTTTCATTTGAGTTTCAGTGAACCTCCTTCTCTTCTTCCTCTCTACCTTTCTTCTCCTCTCCTCCACTATTGTTGATCAGGTTGCTAGCATTTTTTAGAGGTTCTCTCCATAAATTTGTTGGTGAGATGTGCAATATGAGGGTTGACAACCGACCTTGAGATCCGTGAACTCGGATTGAATGGGGCAAGGGCATCGGGTAATGTAATCTCCTTTTCTTTGTAGATCTAGGTTAGAGAACTCACATGTGCATTTAATTTTATTATCTGATCCGTGACATGAGATTGGGGTTTTACATTCTTTGTGGCGATCAAACCCAACACTTTCATCGTGGGAATCACATCTTGAGAAATTGCTCTCTCCTTCTTCTTCTCCTTAAAGATTCTTCTTGATGGTTGGAGAAGGTTCACTTGAAGTACCCAAGCCAAGAGCGCGGTGATCACAGTTGATATCGAGGCCTTGTTTTGATGAAAGTAAAGTATAGGCAAAGGTGGAAGTGTCCAACCTTAGGGTCTCCGGATTTCCACCACTTTCCACCCGAAGAGCTGCATACAAATATTAACATTTACTTCCTCTATAATTCCATCATCACTTAAGCATGTTCTATCAGAAGTCATAGCAAGAACAACAGCAATATTGGTTGAACAACCATCAATGGTCCTATCAGTATTTGGACTATCATTAAATATATCAACACCATGCAAAGCAGTAGAAGAGTCCTGTAGAGCTGTAAAATCATGATCACAGTCGCCTTCAGCTTTACATTCCATCCCCTATAAATTATCCTTCAACCGAGATGCTAAATTTGGATTTAACACATCAACTTATTATAGGGATTGGAGAAACAAGATCCCCTCTTGCATTAAGAGCTCTTCTAATTCTTATATTTTTGTCTTCATCTGACTGAGAGCAGGAGTATCTAAGTCTTAGGAGTTCTCCCAGTCAGTCAACTCATAATATTGCAACTGTTGTGGTTAATTTAATAGTGAATCATTTTAAAATTCTAATAGACTCTGATTTTCTTGAGAAGACTGTTCAACACTTTAAATGTTATTGTATTTAAAATTCTAATAATCTATCATATCTTGATTGTAGTGTTGAGGTGAGCCAAGGATATACTACTGTGGAATTAACTGCTCACTCTACTCTAGAATTAGTTGGGTTTCAAAGTTTTGAGTTTGATAATCACCCCAATCATAGCTAGAAATACTAGAAACTGAATCATACATGTATGATGTATATATTGAAATAGATTCTAAAGTTTTAGGAAAGAAGTAGCAGCCTTTTGGAAGAAGTGACATATAGCAGCTGGATGAGATGAATTGCCACAAACTGTGCAGATATAATCAATAGGTTTTGTGGAAGGGGCAGCTTCATTTTGGAAGAGGTGGCATATAGAACTCGAATGGGTTTAACTACCGCATATGCTGTAGATGTTCGATATTTGTTCATCATCAAAATTATACTTTGCATTTAAGCTTCCAAATTACTAAGAAAGGTATTTATCCATGGCTAAAGAAAATGTTTAGTCTGGCCTAAAATAATAGAATTAAATTCACAAGATATAGGGAGTAATCATGACATAATACATAGATATATAAAATATCTAAAATAATTAAGGCACTCAACTATTTTTTTTTGAATAAAAAAAATAAATATAGAATTTAAAGACAAGAAAGAAAGTGCATAATAAAAACAAGAAAAAAATGTAAAAGGTAAAAGAAAAAGAAAAATATCTAGAGTAACTCATATGCTAATCAACTAATGGTAATCGAAAATAGTCCTTGACAACGACTCTAAAAATTTGTTACGAAGATGCAAGTGCACAATTACGTCATCAGTAATAAAAATATCGATCCCATATAAACTGTTGATTAAGCACTAGTTGAGTTCGCACAGCGAATTCTCTAGACAAATGAAAGGTTGGTTGGAAAAAAAAAGAGTGAGAGAAAGATTAAGGAGAAGGAGAGAGAGAAGGAATAAGAGATGATCTTGGAAGGGAATGGATGATAAATGCTAAGATTTCGATTTCATTACTATGCTAGTTAATGTCCCTATGTATTATTCATCTACCTAACTCTATACTTACACTCGTGTAGGAATTCTAACTAAAACTTAACACAATCCCCACTAGATTGCACTGAAGAGTCTACCTAAGTTCTAACGCCATTAAGTAGATAGATAACCTAGAAAGTTCAGTTAAAAGGGAATCCTTATCACTAGGACCCCCCGATCATATGTTCCTATATTACATAGTTACTTCCTAATGTAGCACTGGAGTATCCACTTCAATTAGAATGCCCTAACAAGAATTAGTCCCTATGTTAAGATCTTTTGACTCTAGAAAATAGGCAAGTATCGATGTCCTCTATCACTAAGGGCATAATATGTCCGATTGAATGAGTATCCTTTGTCACTAAGGATCCCTCGGTTATCCAATCTAATAACAATCTTAATATAAAGACAAACCTCTCATGTCTACATGTATACATCATTCACACATTTGGTCAAACACATAAAAAGTATAACACATAGAACAACTAGTAAACACATCATTGCATAGGAAAATGTCTAAATACATAGTTCATACATCACATCATAACTACTTTCTACATCCTAGATCTAGAGATCTACTCTATTACAAGGGAGATACATCTAAGAGACAATAAATATAGCATCTACAACTCAAAACATGGATTGAAAGAGAAGATAATGCTTATCCTTGAAGCATGGCTTCCTTGGAGGCATTCTCTTGCTTCGGAGGTGGATAGATCAGTGAGGATGAAGCCTAGGGCTCCTGCGAGGGGGAGAACTCTTCCCCAAGATCCAATATTCCAAGATTTGTGAAAAGGGGAGAAAACCCCATTATATAGTGCTGGGCATGGGTTTGGCATGGTCCTGCGGCATGACCGTGTGGATTCACACAGCCAAGGTAATCTCCGGCTCTGGAAAATCCGCACGGTAGTGTGGATCCACATGGCTAAAGTCTGTTTTGCCTCTGGAAACCCACACAACTGTGTGAATCCACACGACCAGGGCTATCTTCTTCTCTGCTTTATTGCACGGCTGTGTGGAATCCACACCGCTGTTTGGATTCCATACAGCCAAGTCGTTTGTATTCGTTTGTTCTCCAAATTATCTATCAACATCATTTTCGCTCTAAATAGCGTACTGTCAATAAGAAAATATATAAAGAGCAGATCTTCGATAAAAAAATAGAAATATGATATTACAATAAAATAGAGTGTAATAAATATAGATTATGCTCATGAAATATATGTAGATGTGTGTCAAAATATGCATAAAAATGTATATAATCTACGCACATTAATGATCTGTTAGGACTTCACTTCTCGTGTCTAACATCTGATCTTTCATGATCTATTAGGATTCCCACAAATTGTCAAATGTTCAGTCAATCCTGACTCATTTAGATTTAATATCTCATGACAAGTGTACAATCCTTCCTAACTCACTCGGACTCATCTCTAATGATAAGTGTAAAGCTCTCCCTAACTCACTCAGACTCATCTCTCATGTCAAGTGTCAAGTTCTCTATAACTCATTTGAACTTTGTTTATTATGTCAATTGTCTAGTACTCCATGACTCAGTTGGTTTTCACCCTTGTCAACTCCCTATTAGACTTTTCACTGTTAAGTGTTTAATCAATCATGATCAACTTAGACTTTTTTATTATTGAATATTAAATCAATTTTGATTTACTTAACTTTTTTTACTTGGCTTTCAACCATTGAGATCAATTTTAGTCAACCTTAATTAGTGATCGGTTATACTAATAATCTTCTTTTAATAATTTCTCCTTTTACTTAATGTCTCGTGAAATCATCTTACTTGACATATTACTTAATCTTAAATTTATTGATCAAACGTAGAAATCCAACTTGAACAAACTCAAACTTGATCAAGAGCTTGCTGAATCAGGATCAAACGTTATATAATTGTATTCCTAATTAACGCAATATTTTTGTAAATTATTTTAAGCTTCTCTGGTATGCAAGAAATTCAAGACTTAACAAACAAAACAAATGTAGAAAATCTACCAAACATAGTAGCATTTTTTTTTATTTTAAACTAATTATTGTCGAACTATTATTATTGCAAAGTATTACCATGCATATCATTAAAAAAAATAGCAACACTAAAAAACTCGATAGAAATATGGAAAAATTTTAAACCTCTAAAATTAAATATTCATTTTTCGATAATAGTTGTCCATAAATATGTAATGCAATATATACTTAGAATAATTCAAACATTAACAATTTAGCGTTATTTATTCTTATGGGATGAAAAATATTACTTATTTGTTCTCATTAAATATGTTTATTGTATTAAAAGTATTGTATTTTTAAATATTTTGTAGATAAGTTGTCAAAAAATATTAAAAGCTACTTGAATTAGCTAATAAAAATCATTTCTTAGAATTAATAATAAATTTTTCAAGATTTTTTATCCTCATTTGAAAATATTTTGATGATCACCTAAAGATGTTCATCTTAGTAATTATTTGTGTAACTTCATCTCTAGTTTTGATGATGGTCTGGTCAAATGCAAACCAATTGATTTAACTATATGAGGTCAGTTTGAGTCCAAGTTAAACTTAGTCTAAGTATCTGATTATGTCCGAGAGTCGAGTCGACGGATGTTGGGGAGATGACGCTCACGTTGACTTGATGTAGACTGAAGATGACGTGGACCTTCAACGAGCTAAATCTGCAACCACAAGTCGTTAGTGGCGAGTCGGAGAAGGGTTTCCCGGCGATGACCCTCCGACACTCAAGTCAGTCACTGGCGGCAAGCGAATGAAGTAGATAAGAGAAAAGAGCAGCAGCGTAACTGTAGCCATAGTAGTGAACATACCTCCAATGAAGCTCTGAGACTCCTTATAAAGGGTCCCTGGGAGCGCGCGTGCACACTTGTCAAGACGTGCACACTTCTCAAAACTTACCGTGAAAGGGTGTGTTAGTAAAGCGTCCTTGACACCATACCTTAACAACCCGAGCATATTTCTGAAAAGACAGCAGAAGCTTCTACCGTACAATCCTCCACCTGACCATGCCGCCGATCACGCCGTCTGGCAATAGCGCGAGTTCCCAAAAGGATTCACCAACTGCTCCTTTTGCCCGTTACTGGGCCGAGCGGGGGAGCCACTCGGCCAGTCTGTCATCCGGCTAATATCGCGATCGGGCCGAGCGGGATGTCTGCTCGGCCAATGGTTTGCTACCTTGGCTCCGTCCTGTCAAACGAGGGAGTCATGCCTACTTGGTCGGGGATGTGTCCGTTGTTCGACCGAGCAGGACTGCCGCTTGGCCTCCGTTCCTTCATACTTGAACCTTTTGAGCATCAGAAGCTCGGTATCTGGACGAGCTGTCGTAGTGTCGGGTTGGGTATCCCCTACGTCGATCTGGCAGATGGGTCACCTGATCGGACTAATTCCCGAGGTGCTGACCATCTTGACCTTCTACCGGACGGATCCCACCTTATCATCGGATCAGTATCATTTGTGTAAGTTCATCTTTGATTGTGATCCTTATTATCACTAATTTTGATGATCCAATCAAATTTAGACCAATCAACTTAGCTAACTCAAACAAGGTCATGCAAGCATGCTTCAATTTGAGCCGAGGTTAGGCTTAGTCCGAGTCTAGTCTAAGTTCCCTACACTTATTATATATTAATTCCAAACATGCATGACTAATTTTAATACATCTTGTACAAGTTTAGATTCTTCAATTTAATTAAAGGAAAAAAAAAAATCTTTAACCCCTTCTATGTTTCACTACAAAAAAAAACTATAATTTAGCGACAAATATTTGCGACAAAAAATATTCGTCGCTAATCTCCGACAAAATTTGCGACAAAAACAGAAATTATCGTAATTTAGCAACAAATTTTACGACAAAAATATTTTCGTGGCAAATTAACAACAAAAGATAATTCGTCGTCAAATTCATTGGAAATTAACAACGAATTTTGACCTTCTACCGGACGGATCCCACCTTATCATCGGATCAGTATCGTTTGTGTAAGTTCATCTTTGATTGTGATCCGTATTATCACTAATTTTGATGATCCAATCAAATTTAGACCAATCAACTTAGCTAACTCAAACAAGGTCATGCAAGCATGCTTCAATTTGAGCTGAGGTTAGGCTTAGTCCGAGTCTAGTCTAAGTTCCCTACACTTATTATATATTAATTCCAAACATGCATGACTAATTTTAATACATCTTGTAGATTCTTCAATTTAATTAAAGGAAAAAAAAATCTTTAACCCCTTTTATGTTTAATTTTATCAAGTTGTATTTGAACTCCCTGTATTTAAAAATTCTACTAAAATCAAACGTGAAAAAATTTATAAAAGATAATTATGTCCTTATATTTTTGATATTTTTTTCTAATATTAAAAGGAAAAAAATATATTGAATTGATGTGGAAAATAATTACATATGTCTTCAAAGTCAGTTCTTTAATTATTGATTGATTAAAAAATATATATAAAAGGATAAACAATATAGAAGCATCCATTGATGGTGCCCTTCGTCAGTCGCTCGAATCTGTGGTTGATGTCGATTTATCGGTGCATCCTCTCTCGATGCCCTACAAAGTAAATCTTGTCAATTGAGAGTTGACATTGTCGGTGTTACCCTCTTTGATGGTTAAGTTAGTGATGAACTGAAATGTAAAACTCACGTGCATGCATGAAAAAGCAAACGAGTTCGAAAAAGACGAAGAAAATTTGTCTCCGTGTAAGAAAAGAAAATTATATCTTCACAGAACCTTATATAATCCTGGATAGAGGAAGATCTAAAATTTTAAATATATAGAGAAGCGAAGAAAATAATTATTATACATTATATTCGAAGGCTATTCATATACTAAGTATTAATTTTTATATATTACTAGAGGTTACATACAATTTATTGATTTTAATTAATAAAATAATAATCATGCATATATTGAAAATATCAATTAGGATCTTAAATTGTCTAGAATTTATCTAGAATTAATTCATATGAATAAAGAAAATAGGAATATATATAAATTATCAATAAATTTAATATAATTTTTTTAAAACTTATCAGAGAAGTATCTAATTATTTTTTTATAATTTTTTTTTCATATTTAACTTTATTTAAAGAGGATTAAATATTATTTTTAAAATATAAGAAATAAAATATTAGTTGATAAATAATAAAGGACGTTAAAGACATTTTTCCCTTTAATTAATCTTGTTCGTCTGTTGGACCGTGGGATCCGGTTCATCTAACGATCTGATTGAGCCGGCCGAATTTGATTGTCCAGTCAACCACCGAGGCAAGTCAACCCGGATGCGCTAAGGCACTCAGAGACGTGGAGCCCAGGCGTTGAGCGGCTCAGAAAGCGTGTGGTGACCGGCCCACTCAAGCACTGTAGTATCCGTAGCCTTTTCATTATAAACTTCCAGTTAGGGTCTGCTTAATTTATATTTTCTACCATTTCGTTCGTAGTTCTCGGCTTGGTTTTGCAAACGGCCGAATGTTAAACCGGGGAATTTGGGGGAAAATAGGGGAAATGCAAACAAATTAACGACCAGAAAAGGGGGAGAACTTGGGGCGAGTTGTCGGCTAGATCGCGAACGAGGGTTCGTCTCCTCTTCGCCTTCGTCTTCTCAGATCTTGGCGCTCCTGATCGCTCTTCGATTCCGGCGTCTTGCTTGGTAACTTTTGATTTCTAAAGGTTGATTCGTCTTCTCTGGTCGTCATTTGTATCTTTCAGTGTTGTTTTTTTTGTGTCAGATCCGTGGAGATCGGAAGATTTACTCGATCTTGCTCTCCGTGGATTCCTGTGATTCTAGTATTATTTGGGAAGTTGTAATTTTGGGATAATGGAGATCCTTTAGGGTTTTGGATACGATTTCTGTCGAATCGCAATCGGCGGTTACGAGCGAGGATCCCCTGTCAGCTCGATCTTTGATATTTTTTTTGATATCTTTTGAGGGATCCAGCTTGAAATAAGTCGGTGGCCTGGTGGATCAAAAAAATTGCTGGTCTGATAATTGTGGGAAGAAGGGAGAGATTTTTCTTTTGCCTTGGTAGCTTCGCTTTGTTGAGAATCAGATGGAATCTTCTCCTTTCCATGTGGAAGATCAGACTGATGAGGATTTTTTCAACAATCTAGTAGATGATGATTTTGGTGGAGCGGGTTCCCATCCTCGTCCCAACGAAATCGTGAGAGATTTATCTAACCGCAGCCTTGATGATGATATTGGTACCTCTGTGGAGGATCCTGATGATGCTGGATTGATTTTCGAATCAAATGGACTGCAACAAGGTGAGACCTTGCAGTCTTTGGATTCTTCGAATGCACCTTTAGATTCTTCTTTAGACCAGGTAGCCTCATTGGAAAGTTCAGTTGTGTGTGCTTCTGTGATTGAACAACAAAGTTCATTATGCACTCAGCATTCTGGATCTAAGGGAACTAGTGTAAAAGAGATTCAGTGGAGTGCCTTCAGTGTCAGCCCCCAGCCGTTTGACAATGTTGGGTTGGAAAGTTATTCAGATTTCTTTGCCAAGAATGTTGATCCATCATCAGATAGATTGAAATATAATGCTGACCTTAATTTCTCCCCTGTGGAAAATCAAGTTGAAAACTTGGATGCACATACAAATTCCTCGAATATGCAAGACTCCCAACTCTCAAGCTCATCTACTGATCAGAACACAAGTATTGATGCACAGTACTGGGAGAGTCTCTACCCAGGTTGGAAGTATGACGCAACTACTGGGCAATGGTATCAATTATATGTCTATGAAGCTGGCACGAATGCACAAAATCAACATGATTCATCAAGAATGGATTTACAAGGAAACTTTAATGACAGTGCAGAAGGTCCTGCTTTCAACTCCAATTTGGGTAGTTCAGATAATCTATACCTTCAGCAAACTTCACAGTCAGTCTTGGAGACCATAGCTGAAGAAAGTACAACAACTACAAATGCTACAACTACCAATTGGAACCTTGGTTATAAGGAGAACACAGAATTCCCTCCTAATATGGTATTTGATCCTCAGTATCCAGGATGGTACTATGACACCAACACCCAAAACTGGTATTCCCTTGAGTCATACACCACCTCGATACTTACTGAAGTTCAGAATGAGGTAGTAGCTTCAAATGGCTTCTCAAGTGGGAACTACAATGTATATAATCAAGTTGGCCAAACTGAACAAAGTTCTAAGGGAACCCTGAATCAAGTTGGCCAAACTGAACAAAGTTCTAAGGGAACCCTGGACACCCAAGAGTTTGGGCATCACTGGGCTCCTCTATCAATTAGCTATTCTCAGCAGAACATGCTACAGGCTGGAGGTTTATCTGGAAAGCAGGAGGTACAGAGCATTTACAATCCGAACATAGCTACTGGAACTGAGGCAGAAAGTAGTGTGGGTATTCAGATGTTTAAACCAATTGTTAATCATGATTTTGGCAGCTCTAATGGGATTATGACATCACACAACTCTGTTAATGGGGAAAGCAGATATCCACATTATTCTCAAAATATGCCACATAGCATTCAGAAAAGTATGCCCAGCAGCTTCTTAGGCAATCAAAATTCAGTTGACTATTCACAACATTCATTTCAAGATACAAAAGCTTCTTATTCCCAGTTTGCTTATTCTTCTAATGAAGGAAGATCGTCAGCTGGACGCCCTGCACATGCTTTGGTTGCTTTTGGGTTTGGAGGGAAGCTCTTAGTTGTGAAAATTGCCACTTCTTTTGATGCAAACATAAATTATGGAAGTCAGGTAAACTTTAAAAACCTACATTGGTTTTGTAGGTACATTTAGTTTTCATCTTTTTTTGTCTTGCATCTGAAAATTCATTTCATCTGGAAGGAACTCCGGCTGCTGTGATTTCTATTCTTAGCTTGTCTGAAGTTGTGACGAATAAACTTGACACTTCAGTATTGATTCAAGCACTGCATTGGATTACTTCCATTCTTTGTGCCGTCAAAATTTTCCGGGTCCTCTTGTTGGTGGGAGTGCTTCTACAAAGGATATAAATAAATGGTTAGATGAGAGGATCTCAAGCTATGATGCACCTGTCAAGGAGTTTCAGAAGGGGAAACTTTTGAAGTTGCTTGTTTCGTTGCTCAAAATATCATTGCAAAATTATGGAAAACTTCGATCACCTTTCGGCTCTGATCCATCACAAGAGGTTTTTATAACATTAGTCTCAAATTAAATTATTGTACATATATTTTTCTTGTTACAGTTTTATGATTGTTTCGTTTCACAGAATCAAAAAGATAATGCTTGAGTTCCTCTCACTCTTAAGTTCTTGACTGCAATTTTTCTTCCTAATGGTTATATAATCATTATGTTCTGAACCCCATTGTCATTTTGAAGTCTTGCATTTCTTTTTTATGGAATTAATATTTGGTTCTGTTGGAGTTCTCATATCTTGATAATAACAACTTTTCACCATACCATGGCACAACTTGATTCATATGGAAATTCTATCCTGACCTCTTAGTTTTATTCCATCATTATTTCAGTAAGTAATATGGGAAGCTAAATCATCAACAAACATGGTGTAGGTTGGCCTGATAATGCTTCTGGTGGCAGTCATTCTGGTTGACGATTGCCACAAGAATATGGATTCCACCTTAAAGACATCATTGTTATTGGTTTTCCTAATGCAGGGTCTTTTCTCTTCAAAGAATGTTGTTGTTGGAACAACAAAGACACGCTGTCCATCTGTTTTAGCACTTCCAGTTATTGATATTTGAATTAGGAACCAATCTACTGGTTGTAAGATTCTTTATTGATTTCTCCTAAGGCTAACAAGAGTGACTATATATATATATATATATTTTTTTTTTTTTTAAATTTTTTTATTATGATGGTGATTGTGCTCACATTTTTAGACAGATTTGTGTGACATATCTGAAGGATGAGGATTTAGGCAATTTCTCCTCTTGAGCTGCATCTCCCCCTCTGATTATTAGCTTTTGCCAATCTGATTGGTTTTTTAGATAAACCAAACAGTGTTTCATAGTTGTTCAGTATATTTTATCATCACCACCTTTTATGAGTAGGAAAAGAATTAATTTTTTAAAAAAGGTAAAATCTAAACTAACTTTAAGAAAAGAAAATTAATCCTACAAAAAAAGAAGATAAAATCTATATTAATTTTTAGAAAAGAAAACTAATTCTAAAAATTCTAAACAAATAAAAGAAAAGTCAAAGACCAAATCTAGAGTTTTGATGACCTAGTTAGCTGATTCCATCTCGTCTGGACTCTGAATAGAGTACAATCATGTTAGGAGGCCACGAAGTCATCATCTAACTTGTAAGTAGCCTCGATTGCCCTTTTTCTAGATCCAAAAGGAGGTTGGTAACCTCATTTTCTTTTCGTAACAGCTCGAAGGGGAACATAGCCGTGTTGGATGATATGAGATGATTGTGTCCCTAGATGCTCTTACATCAAATGCCCCAGGTTGAAAAGAACTCGTCCTCCATAGTCTCCCTTTTCTTTTCATTGTCTTCCAATACGACATGAACTGCATCTTCAAATAAGATTAAAATCTCATGGTCATCACCATAAAGTATCTCATCAACTTCATCATCAAAAACCGGTTCACCAAGTGCCTCAATCTCGTCTTCATCGTAAGTTGGATCACCGACTATTTCAATCTTGTTGTCCATATAACTCCATGACTTATCTTTGTAGATCTTCGATGATCTTGTAGGGTACGCTTCGATCATGGTGCGAGACTTCCTTAGCCGGAACTTGTCTTTCACGACCACAACCTCGACTACGATGGTCATCCATGGATCTAAGGCTCTGATACTAATTGATGCAGGGAAAGAAAATCCGAGTGCGACGTTCGAATTAGAGGTTTGCAGAGAAAGACATAGAAAGATGATCCATAAACAAAGAGTTAACGCCTCTAGGTTTAAATGAAAAAAACCTTTATTCAAATCAAAACCAAAATTAATATTTTTTACAAGAGCCCTAGTCCTTGTTTAAATAACCTATGAAATAAGCAAAAGATGCAACAAAAAGAAAAAAAAAGAAAAAGGAAAAAGAACTAATCTTAGAGAAAAGATAAAATCTAAATTAACTTTAAGAAAAGAAAATTAATCCTAAAAAAAAAGAGATAAAATCTATATGAAGTTTTAGAAATGAAAACTAATTCTAAAAATTTGAAACAAATATATGAAAAGTCAAAAGACCAAATCTAGAGTTTTAACGACTTAGTTAGCCGATTCCATCTCGTCTGGACTCTGAATAGAGTGCAACCACGTCAGGAGGCCACAAAGTCATCATCTTTCTTGTAAGTAGCCTCGATTGTCCATCTTCAAGATCCAAAAGGGAGGTTGGTAGCCTCATTTTCTTTTCGTAACATCTTGAGGGGGAACATATCCGTGTTGGATGATATGAGATGATTGTGTCCGGGATGCTCTTGCATTAGATTATGATTTTAAGATAAATTAGTAGTAGCACTTGGATTAGCAGATACCATTTAACTATCACCTTAACCAAAGTTTGGCCGATTTAGTGTTTTTTTCAATCCATTGCGTAGCATCTACAGTTGATGAGAGCTTTTTGGACTGTACTATATTTAAGGTATCTGTTCCTGTCTGAAATCGATGAAGATGCACAGCTGGTTAGGTGGACGACGTGCTGACTGTAGGAGGACCTTGAAGTGGGGGAGTCCAAAGTCTCGAGCTAGCGTGCCAAGCCACAGAAGACCAAGAGAGAAGGAAAAGGGCTAGGGATGGGTCCCCGGCGTAGTCACTCCGACTCTCAAGTCAGTTTTGGGGCTAAATCTGAGTAACTCTAAAAACGATGGTGATGAGCAGTAAAAAAACGTTCCAGAGCTTACCTGTGCATGGAGAAGGGACCCCTTATATAACACTTTGGCCTTTGACCCATGTAACAAAGTGTCTCATCATGACAATGCAACCTCTAATGTAACTTGTCTTACCACCATGCTTAAACGGTACCGGGCCGTCTCCTCGTAGGGATGTCTTAAGTATAAATTGTAAAGATACATTTCAGGGATCTTCTGACAAGCGTTTGTATGACATTAAATGAGACAATGGACTGATGGGCTAAACGGATTAACGAACCTTTAGTTGTTATACTTTAGTAGTGTACACTTGTCTCTTAAGAGAAGACCTTGTTGGCCCGTAAATGAGGAATTTGAACTTGGCTGGGTCTCCAAGGGGTTTGAGGCCTTAATAGTCCCCTAGTGCTTCTCCTTCAGCGAAATCATCCTTGTTGGAGTCCGATCGGATCGGGTGTGCTCTCATATCCGATTGACATCGGGAGGCTGAGTGTCTGGGAAGTCGTTATGGGGACGTAGGACTCTTAGCATACTTAGAGCATGCTTGAAGACTCAACTACCTGGTAGGTCTTACTTACTTGAAGGCTCAGGAATCTGTTCCGTGCCACGTTCGATCGGACCTGGGAAGCTAGGTCCCTCAAATGTCCGATCTGAACCATCCGATCGGGGTTGCAGAGGGAACCATCTCGTGTGTTCATTAAAAAACTTGGGACGCTTGGCTATTCAATCTGGGTTTCGTGGCCTTAGCCAATATCCGGTTGGTGCTATCCGCTTGGCTTTTGGGGGCCTTTCTCTACATCCCCTGGGGGGTTTATCTCGTTCCTCTGATTGGCCTTCAGGAGTCATCTTGGGACTAGGGTGCTTAAGATAACCTTTCTTGGACTTTGATCCCCACGTCAACTAGTCAACTTGAATTTACTGCTTGCTCAGGGGTCTGTATCAGTACCCTTGTGTAGGAGGATGTTGTAGGTTAGTAGACAAGTACAAACCGAGGTCTTATTTAAGGAGTACATCTCTTGTTGACTATAAGTATTAGTTGTCATTTGTTCCTTGTGTGAAGAGCTAATTTTTCAAGCTGTTCTGTCATTTCTATCTGTGCAATGCATACATTGAAGAAAGATACCAAAAAGTCCTTGCTATTAAGTGTGAACTGTACTTCCTCATTAAATTTTGTCTTAGAATTCTTCAGGTTTTAGCAATTTTCTTGTACCTTCAGTATAATTCTCTTGCTTGTAGGATGTTAATGGTCCAGAAATGGAAGTATGCAATCTTTTTGCATCATCAAAAGTAAGCAGTGCTCCTCTGGGAGGGTATGATTCATATGCTTATTGTTTGAATAATATTCCATCGGAGAGCCAACTTCAGGTACCTTGAGTTCATCCGAGTTTATCCCCCCCATAATTTCATATAATCTAGTGAACTTGCTGTGTAAGTCTCTGTTCTGTCAATTTCTTTCAGGCAACTGCTGCTATAGTGCAAAGCCTTCTTGTTTCTGGTAAGAGGAGGGAGGCTCTTCAATCTGCTCAAGAAGGTCAATTATGGGGCCCTGCTCTTGTTCTTGCTGCACAGCTTGGAGACAAGGTGTGTATACTTGTGCTCTCTTCTCTACACTTACAAAATTAGTTGATTTTGATTTGGTTGTAGATAATATTTGTTTCTTATTCATGTTTCTGATGGGAAAAATTCTTGATTCTTTTGATGGATCTTGTAATTTGGTTATAGTTCCTGGCTTCAACAGTGAAAAGATGGCTCATTTAGTTGGATTGAATTTGATCTTTTAAATAATATTTGTTTTCTTTTCATTTTTATAATGAGAAATTTTTATTCTTCTTCAGCTTTGATAGGTCTAATAATTTTGGATGCAGTTTTATGTTGACACAGTAAAGAAGATGGCACAACATCAGCTTGCATTCGGGTCACCTTTACGATCACTGTGTCTGCTTATTGCTGGACAACCTGCAGATGTGTTTTTACCAATGGAGAATGCAATTAATAGCTTATCTTTGGCTTCACCTATGCATCAGGCAAAGGTGATTGAATAACTCAATCTGTATTTAGAAATTAACTTCTAATTTTGCTTCAAGATGTATGTTCTGTTATTCTTCCCTTCTTCAAGGTAAGAGCATGGTTGATTTGTGTGTTTTTCTTTCTCAATTAATTATTTTTTTATAGCTTTGTTTATGGTTGATTTGTAATATGAAATTCCATTTTAGCATGTTTCAGCATTCAGTTTTGGTTCTCATTTACTTCTCTAGCACTTGACAGGTTCAGCCCAGTGGGATGTTGGATAAATGGGAAGAGAATCTAGCAATTATAACCGCAAATAGAACAAAAGATGATGAACTGGTAATTATTCATTTGGGAGACTGCCTATGGAAGGACAGAGGAGAGGTTGGTATGCTTTTGCTTATTATTATTTTTGTCTGATTATAGATATTTAATCTGGTTTACTCCCCTAATTTATATTGACACAGGTAACTGCAGCTCATACTTGTTACTTGGTTGCTGAAGCAAATATTGAACCATATACTGAGACTGCAAGACTCTGTCTTATTGGTGCTGATCACTTGAGATATCCGAGGACATATGCCACACCTGATGCAATTCAGGTGTTTTTATGTTGTAACTATTTCAGTTTCTGTTTTTCATTGTATTGTGCTTGCTGGTTTCAGTTTTTTATATGATGATTGAAGTTGAATGGTTCATGTTTCTTTTCTCCCCTCTCTAAGACTGAAACATCAACTGCATGTATTTAATCAAGGGGTCTTTTTTTAAGTCCATGTTGGCTTCCAACCTTTGTGCATCACTGTCATAATGGTTAACCTAGGTTCATTGTTGCATATCCACACTCAAGTATGGTTACTTCACTTATGTTACTTGCTTTCTTGAGAGTTGAGACCAAGGTTCATGATACCGAGCCATGTTGGTTGACACGGGTGGAATTTACCATTCAGTCCCACAGTTGACACTTAGCCACAAGGCGACAATGGCCTTCTGGAGGTCTCTGCGAAGTCATGTTGCGAGGCCACCACGAGATCTTGGCAGGCTTGCCTGGCTGCAGGCAGGCCCCTATTTTTATTCTATTTTCATTCCTTTCTCCTTTCCCCTCTATTTTATGGTTTATGGTTTAGGGTTAAGAGGGCTTTAGGGTTTAGGCAGTTAATTTCTTTCTCTCTTTCATCTTTTTTATTTAGTTTTTTACCGCCAATTCCTTTCCCTTCGCTAATTTCTTTCTCTTTTGTTTGTTTCTTCTCCCCCTTCATTCATTTATAAAATAAACAACAAAGACATTGGATTGTTAAAAAGATTAAGGAAAAAACCTTTTTAAGGATGAATATGGAAACAAATTATTGGGAAAAGCATCTATAGTAATTAAATATTAATAAAAATATTTTTAAGTTAATATATTTTATATTTAAAAAAATACTAAAATTGTGTTGGTATAACCAAGGTTTAAAATTCGTTCGTTCTCAGGGGTAGTCTTGGACCGTGAACATTCACGATGCGTCAAGATCGTGCATTTAAGAATATAGTATTTTTAAATATAAAATATATTAATTAAAACATAAATATTTAAAAAATAAATAAGATAAAAAATAATCTTTTAAAAAAGGAAAAGATATGAAAATAGATAAATAAATAAATAAAAAATTTATTATAATTTTTAAATTAAAATAAATGAAATATAAAATTAATTAGATAATTTTATTAAGGTTTAATAAAGTCTCTTTAGATTATCTCCATCTTAGCTAGGAGCTGATTAAAATAATTAACCTAAGTTTAATTTAAAAAAAATTTGAAATCTGACACCACTTGCGAGCCCGCACGATTTCGGCGCTGTCGCAGGGTTGCGCGACCATCCAGGCCCGCGGGGATTGCGTGACTCCTTCGGCACGACCACGTTGACCGTGCGACCCCTTTGCAGTGACGGGTCGCACGATGCCTCCGTGGCGACAACGGAAGGGTTATGCGACCCCTCCGCTACTGTTGTAGGGTCGAGCGACCCCTCCGCTGTGACCACGGGGTTGCGCAATACGTTGCACCTGTCGTGGGTTAGGTGCCGAGGCCGTGCCGGTGCCGGTCGTCGAGCGGAACGAGACGTTTCGCCCGTTTCGACTGTTTCGGCACGACACTTTAAACCATGGGTATAACACGATATGGTATCCAAATCCTATCATTCTGATCATAAATAAATTGAAACTCTAGCACGCCTCAAAATTTTGAACATTGGTTAAAACACAATGGAAGATATCCCTAGTGTTTTGGCATCTTACCCTTCGTTGTAACTTTTAAACACAAAACAAACTAGTTTATGGTTTCTACAACTCTTGCTGTAAATTCTTGATTTATATTAAAAACCTTCTGAGTTTTGGTTCATTTCTTTTTCAGCTGCTTATATGAAAGTTAGATGTTCATGAGCAACCATCATACATTTCTTGGGAACATCCCCTTGTTTCTTTATATTTATAGCTACAAGTAAAATATGATGTTAAGATTAATGAGACCTATGAATTGAATAATTCTTAATGTTGCTTGCTGAATTTGTCATGGAAGCACTCATTCGAAAGTCAGATGTTCATGAACAACCATCATAATTACTTGGGAACATCTTTTGGTTTCTTTATACTTATAGCTACAAAATGTGATGTTAAGATCAATGAGACCTATGAATTGAATAATTCTTAATGTTGCTTCCCTGACTTTGTCACATAAGCACTTGTACGAAAGTCAAATGTTCATGAACAACCATCATACGTTACTTGGGAACATCAAATATGATGTTAAGATCAATGAGACCTATGAATTGAATAATTCTTAGGTTGCTTGCTGAATTTGTCACAGAAGCGCTTATACAAAAGTCAGATGTTCAAGAAGAACTATCATATGTTACTTGGGAACATATTCTAGTTTCTTTGTATTTATAGGTCAAGTAAAATATGATATTAAGATCAATGATACCTATGAATTGAATAATTCTTATTGTTACTTGCTGAATTTGTCATAGAAGCACTTATATTGCATTGTGATTGTTCAATGTTTGCTAGTTAATTCTTTTCTGATGTAGAAATATTAGGAGAAACTTCTGTGCTTGCAATAATGAATCATAAAGACTACTTTTATACAATTTGTCATTTTTTGGTCCCACGGGTACACAATTCCTTATTGCTTAATCTGAAATGAAATTCAACTATACATGCTCTAGTTCCTGCCATCAGGGTCTACATATGCTGAAACCAGATAAACAGTTAATTTTTTTTTTTTCAATCCTTTGTACAGAGAACAGAACTTTATGAGTATTCAAAGGTGCAAGGAAATTCTCAGTTCATCCTACTACCTTTCCAGCCATACAAGATAATTTATGCCTACATGCTGGCAGAAGTGGGAAAGATTTCAGATTCATTGAAGTGAGTAGTAAGATTGTGTGTTTCTGCCATCCTTCTTGCCTAACATATTAGCTATGCAGGTACTGTCAAGCTACTTCAAAATTGTTGAAGAGTTCTGCTCGTACTTCTGAGCTTGAAATGTGGAAACCGGTGTTAACCTCTCTAGAGGACAGATTGCGTACCCACCAACAGGTAGTTCTCAAGGGGAACCCAATAATTCTTTCCAATTTTTACAGCCTTTACATTTTTTTTTCTGATGGTTTTTTTCACTATTCATGTCCAGGGTGGCTATGGTTCAAGTTTGGCTCCCGCAAATATAGTTGGCAAGTTGTTTACTACCTTTGATAGATCTATTCATCGCATGATTGGTGCACCGCCCCTTCCACCTGTGCCATCGGGGAATGTAAATGACAAAGAAATCTATTCTATTGCCCCTAAAGTATCAAACAGCCAATCAACAATGGCCATGGCTTCTTTAGTTCCGTCAGCATCAGTGGAGACAATGACTGAGTGGTCAAGTAATAGTAATAATAATAGTAAAGCCATTAGGCACAATAGAAGTGTCTCAGAGCCTGATTTTGGTCGAACCCCAAAACAGGTAAAATTTTCCTCTTACATGAAAATGAAAGCAGTTGGTTAGGGAATATGATTCCTTTTAGTTGATTCCATTTCAAGTTTTGTTTTTTATTTTTTTTATTTTGGTGAAGGAACCTTCGTTGTGTTTTTACTAACTTTTTTGGAACATTATCAAAGGATTCAAGCCCAGACAATGCACAAAGCAAAGCTACAACTGGTGGCTCACGCTTTGGACGCATTGGCTCACAACTTCTTCAGAAAACCATGGGGTGGGTGTCCAGATCCCACCGCCAGGTATTTTCCTTGACATGATTTGTTTGTGAACATATATATTCTTCACTCACCTCATGTTACTCGGGCTCACTGTTTGCTTCTGCTTCTCTCAACGTGAAGGCAAAACTGGGTGAAAGTAACAAGTTCTATTATGATGAAAAGCTCAAGAGATGGGTGGAGGAAGGAGCTGATCCTCCAGCAGAGGAGTCCCCCCTTCCCCCGCCTCCAACAACGATATTCCAGAATGGTATGCCAAATTACAAGATTAGTAGTGCTTTCAAGAGTGACAACATAGAGAATGATACTTTGAAACCGGAAAGTCTTGCTGATAAGGGCAGAAAAGCAGATAAACCTATGACTCCATTGGAACATAACTCTGCAATCCCACCAACTCCACCTAGCCAAAATCAGTTCTCAGCCCGTGGCAGAATGGGAGTTCGGTTGAGGTAAGCACGCTCATCATTTTTTCTTATTTATATTTTGTCTGGAAAATTCTGTAGGCTAGGGATGATAATATAGTTTTCACGCAGGTATGTTGATACATTCAACAAGGGTGGCGGTGGTGCTGGTGATGGCAGTGGTGCTTTCAGAAAAACTTTTCAGTCACCTGCAGTTCCATCGGCAAATCCATTGGTTGGTGCAAAATTCTTTATGCCCGCAGAACCTGCAAGCACAAATGAAAAACCAACTGATGCAGCTGGTGAAAACAACAAAGATGTCACCACTGGTGAAGATCCAGCAGAAACAGCAATAGGAGAGGCATCCTTTTCCTCAACGCCATCAGCTTCATCATCCATCCAGCGATTTCCAAGCATGAACAGTATTTCCACTCGAAGCAATAATGCTCATATATCCAGATCAAGAGCAGCATCTTGGAGCGGGAATTACGAGTCATTCAATCAGACCACGACAGGTGCAAACTTAGGCCATGGTCCCACTATATTCTCACCCACTCACAGTAAGCAGACTAGCTTGGTCAGCAGCTCATCTTTTCAGCAGAATGGTACTTCCCTTGGGGATGACCTTCAAGAGGTCGAACTCTAGCGCATAGCTGCATCCGGAACAAGTAGCTTGGGCTCTTCAACTCTGTCTGTCCTGCAAAACCTAAGAGGACGCTGAATTTGAGGGACTGCAAATGAGAAATATGTGATCTTTCCCAAATGTTTCATTTACTTGTTGAGACCATGGGGGATGCTTGAGGTCACATGATGTGGTGTCCTACATGAAACCATGTTGACGCCGATGTATAGATGATTTGTTGATTTATTCTTCTCATACTGATTTGCACACAACAAATATATTAAAACAGATGGCTGGCCTAGGAAACGTAGTGTTTTTCTCTCATTTTATTGTAAGAAAAACGATTTTGAAACAGATGAAGTAGCCAAAATTTTCATCTTTTACGCCCAATATTTAGTGGCATTTTATTGTTTTTTGAAATAGCATCTTGTTTTTGTTTAGACGACATTGAACTGTACATTTTTCAGTGTTTTGCTAACGGTTTTTATTTTGGGCAATTGCACTAAAGTTCTATTTTAATAAATTGTCCACCAAGGTCTTTAACTTCTAAAATAATTTCTATCGACCAAATTGATTGACAAAATAAAATTGATGGTAGTAAAAGTGATTATGCTCACTCTAGCTGTTTTAAGGTTATGTAGAGATAAATAAATTATAGGATCAACTTATAACAATCGATAAACAAATGATTAGATTAAACGATTAGACGTTAAACAAATGATTAGAAGTGAAAGGAAATTTTTTTCACAGATAATAAAATTGATGATGTATAAAACAATAGTCTTAAATTAATAAGATCATATATCAAGTATAGTGAAGAAAAATTAACAGAATATAGAGATGAAAACGGAACAATTTGATTTTTTTTTTGCTTTAGATGTCATTAAAAGATCTAGTGTTCGAATATGGTGGAATGTTTACAGATATTTACTAGACACAAGTTGAATGTTTAAATATGGGCGAATGTTTGAAAGTTTTACGAGACGCTTAAATCTAAAATTTAGTTTAATAGTCATGTTTTAAAAGTCATTATCAACTAGTTCTATTTTTACATTGAAATGAGTTTTGTCCAAGTTTTACTTAAATGCTAAAATATGATATATATAATTTTAGAAAAATTAAATTTAAATCAATATAAGATATTTAAATAACATGCATAAAAGATATCTAACTGATGTGGGGATGAATTCAAATTCAGTTGGACTAGTTCTTCCAAGCTCAGTACTAGTCAAGCATATCATTAGGACTTGGTCAACGTGAATAGATTGGGTTGGATCGAAAGCGCTAAAGGGTGGGGTCAGGATCGCGAGTGGCCCCCCCCTCCTGCGATGGAACCCTAGTATTATAGGATTCTACCGATGGAAATAGAGGATATCACCCATTGTTCCGTGTAAAAATCGCTCCTCCATGCTTAAATTTCTGGATCCGCCACTGGGTGGGGTGTAGGAGGATGAATAGTGGTCATGACTTTTTTACTTTTTTGCGTAAAACAATCAATTAAAATAAACACAGTGGAAAGAAAGAGACAGAAAATAAACAATCACTAACAAGTTTATTTTACTTGGTTAAGAGCTTCTAACGACTCCTACTCTAATGCCGACGATCATTGATCGCTTTTGTTTGACAATTCACTATCAATTCGAAGTATTACACAATATATCTTAATTACAATGTAAGTGTGAATGTGTAAAAGTTACCGACAACTAAAGATTTGTAGACTCAAGCTTTTGCTCGTCGGAATAGCATTTTGGCATAGAGAAAGTCGTTCGAATAGATGTTGTGCAACTGTTGGTCGAGGGGCTTTATATAGGCCCCCACCGGGCGCTTGGACTGCCCCTGGGTGCCTGGATTGATGTCAACGTTGTTGCACCTCGCCGAAACTTGATCTCTAAAATTCTATCCAACTCTGGGTGCCTAGATCCTTTCGAGCACCTGAACTGTGATGTAAGCCGACTAATCAGCATGCGTCACTTCAGCTCCTAAGGTCCATCTAGGGCGCTTGTACCACCTTCGGGTGACCCGACGTCCGAGCGCTTGAAGCCCTCCCGATGCCTGGATGTTCATTTTCTATCTTTTGTCTTTTTGGAAAATAGAGTTAGTCCAACAGATAATATGTAAAGTAAAATAATATTTGACAGTTTCCGGACTATTTGGTCCTTGACTTTGAGTTTTGCTGAAACTCTAGGTCGGACCATGCCTACTGTTCCCTCTACGAGGGACACATCCTTACCTACTCCTCTTAGTTGAGATTACCTTTTATCAAACTGGTCCTCCAGGCCATTTGAGCTTTTGCTCAGCATATTAGATTTCAGGACATTCACCTAGTGTCCTCAACTTTAGGATTTTTCCACTAGTGTCCGCGACCCTTAAGACTTTTACTTAGTATCCTCGACCCTAGGATTTTGATCGACGTCCTCGATTATCAAGACTTTGCCCAGTCCCATGGACTAGGACTTTATTTCCTAGTCGCAACTAGGACTTTCCACCTACCTAGTATCCACTAGGACTTCTTTACCTAGCCTCAATTAGGACTTTCATCTTGCCTAAGATCACTTAAAATTTTCCTGCGCACTCAGTTAAACTTGTTAGATCATAATACAGCTTAACTTTTAACCTTTGTCAAATATCAAACACAAGTTTGATTCGCTAGTGCTTCCGTACCAATAATCTTCCCCTTTTTGATTTATGACAATTTAGTTCAAAGTTCAGTAAAAATATTCAAAATAATAAAGTAAGATATGTAGAACAAATAACAAGTAAGCCTTTAAGTAATATTTTTTAAGTTAGAAAATAAATTAAGTAAATGTAAATGTTACTCACTCCCGTTTAAATGTTATTCTTTACTTTTAACATCTTTTTCTTCCCCTTTGATATATATATATATATAAAATTAAGTAGAGAAAAAAGTTGTTTAACTTATAAAAATTGTACTTAAATTAAAAAAACTAACATTTAATCTTTTTTTTTTTTAAAAAAAAAAACTTTAAGCTCCAATCACTTAACTTTCTTTTAAAAAAAAAATACTTAGTTTTAAAAAAGAATGATACTTTTGAAAACCTACTTAGCCAAATATTTAGTTTTGAAAAGAAACTCTTTTAAAAAATACTTAGCTAATTCCTTATCTTTAAAAAGAATCTCTTTAAATAAGAACTTGACTTTAAATTTTAAAAAATTACTTGATTTTGAAAGATTTCACTTTTTAAAACATCACTTAATTTTGAAATCAATTCTTATGAAAAATCAATATAATACTTTTTAAAATACCTAACTTTTGAAAAATACTTAAGTTTTAACCTCTTGTTTTCTCTCCCTTGATTAATATTTTAAAAAAATAAAAAACTTTTTAAATAAGTGCTTTAAGTTTGAGGGGACATTAAAATTAGGTAAACTTAAGGACAGGATTATAATCCTAGAGTCCAAGCATATAAAAAATAAAGTTAAATAAAATATTAAAAATAATCATCTACTTTTTTTAAAAAATATTTAACCTTTTAAATTGATTTTAAGTTTGAATTTTTTGAAAAATATTAAGTTTTTTTTGAAAAATAATTATGCTTGAATTTGAAAATTATTAAGTGTAAAAAATAACTAAGATTTTAAAATTAATTTAATTTTTGAAAATTCTTAAGTGTTGTAAATTAATTATAATTTGAAGATTAATTTAAGTTTTAAAATTGATTAAGATTTTGAAAAATTAATTAAGATTTTGAAAATTATTAAGTTTGAAAATTAATTAAGTTTTTGAAAGATTAATTAAGATTTGTAAAGTAATTTAAGATTTGAAAATCAATTAAGGTTTTGAAAATTAATTAAGTTTTGAAAATAATTTAAGTTTTAAAAATTAATTTAAGTTTTAAAAATTAATTAAGGTTTTGAAAAATAATTTAATTTTTAAAAATTAATTATGTTTTGAAAAATTAATTAAGATTTTAAAATTAATTTAAGTTTTGAAAATTAATTGAGGTTTTGAAAATTAATTAAGGTTTTGAAATTCATTTATGTTTTGAAGATCAATTAAGTTTTGAAAATTAATTAGGTTTTGAAAATTTAAGTTATGAAAATTAATTAAGATTTGAAAATTAACTTAAGATTTTGAAAAATTAATTATGTTTTGAAAATTAATTAAGTTTTTTAAAAAAATATTTAAGTTTTTTTAAAAAATTAATTTTGAATTTGATCAATTGAATTAATTAGTTTTTAGGTTTGATTGAGTAAATTAATTAGGTTTGAGTTAAGTTTGATAAGGTTTAAGTTATGTTTGTTTAAGTTAATTCTCAATTTTAATCTAAATCCGTCTCACTTTTTTCTAGATTATCAATCAAGGAACTTCATAAGTTTTGTGAGATGGTTAATTTTATCTTCAATTAAAATCTAAGGATTGATTTACATTTGAATTAAACTTAGGTTTAATAGTTAGTCGATTAAATATCTATTTCAATAATTGACTTCCAAGCTATGGTGAGACACAGGGGCCTTCTTGGTTATCGGCGCAACGATCACTTTTAGACAAATCCTTTTAAGAAAATTAAATATTTAATTTTCTTTATGAAAATCCTAGGTCTAACTAGTAAAGTACTGATCAAGCCTAAGTCCTTATCTAACCATCTAAATCTATGTAGAAATAAAGAAAGCAGTAAATTAAGTAATCAAGCAAATCTATCTAATAATAAAAATGATCTTTCTATTGGCTTCCCCTAGATTATAACCTTGATAGAATCTATCAGAGTAATGGATTTGATCCTTGGAAATCTAATATTGATTAAGTCCAACTTAATTAGTCAAGTTAGACTTAGGGACCCATGCATGGACTAGGTTTCTATTTATTTGATTTACTAATGACAAGTAAGATTTAAATCGATGTTTAGTCTTATATCCAAGTACAGATTGGTTCTATATGACCCTTTGTTTTCTAAAAATTAGATCAAAGTTCTTGGAATCTAAAGTGAACCATTCTAATGTGTCATTTAGTTCTTTGACTTGATTTTTCAATGTGAAATTCTCTTCCTCAAGTTGTTGGACTTGAGTTGAGGTTCCATCTTGGACTTGGTCAGTCAATGAACTTAGGTTAGTTACTTCCTTAAAGTCTTTGACCTCCTTTTGGAGTGACTCAACCTGGATATTAGATTTGGCTAATTTCCTAAATAAATGAGAAATTAAATTTTCTAATCTAACTACTTATGGACTTACAGTGGAGTTGGGATCTTCAGAAATGGATACAGATCTGTGGCTTCTCTTGGACTCAACTTTAGATTCAGCTTTAGTTTTAGACTTAGACTCAATTTCAGCAACGTGAACTTGTACTGGTAGAGCAAGGAAGCTTGCTTGCTCGTGTTCTTCATCAGAGTCTTTTACTGACTCGGACCATGTTGCTTTCAGGGCCTTCCTTTTTCTTTGCTTCTTTAGTAATTTTGAACTCAACTAACTAGTTTGAAGGTGATCTCTTTGTCATCTTCTAAGTCCACTTTGAATTCTAGTTTAGGTTGGAATTTGGGTTTCGACTTCTGAGTCTTGAATTTTCTTACAAGTAAAGCTATATCTTTCTTGGCCGGGCATGCATTAGTCTGTTCACATAACTCAAAATTGGAAAAATACTTCATCTAATCTAATAATTGAAAGATCCTTAGAAACTTTGTAGACATCTACCATAGATGCCCATAAGGTATTCTTAAGAAAGGCTTATAGTGTATACCTTATAATGTCATGATTTTCCACTTTATGTCCAATCAAGTAGAGTCTGTTGAGCATATCTTGGATCCAGACATGTAGTTGATTTGATAATTCTTCGTTTTGCATTTTGATGTTATATAATTTATTTAACAACAAATCTTTCTTACATACCTTAGCATCAGAGGTTCCTTTGTGAAGTTCAATTAACTTTTATCAGAGATCCTTTGCGTTGCTGAATGGTCCAACTCAATTCAGTTCATCTTTGGTTAGTCTGCATTGTAGGGCTCGAGTCGCCTTGGCATCAGCCTTGATCCTTTTCATCATGTGTGTGCCCTAGTTTCTCATGACACAAGTGCTCCGATGTTGTCGACTGGTAGGGAGAAGGCCGCTTGAAAGATTATCCATATTTCTACCTGGGTCTTCAGATAGTACTCCATCTGACCTTTTCAGTATTCAAAATGCTTGCCGTAGAAAAGAGGGAGACGTGCTGTATTGCAACCTTCTTGATGGGCCATAAAATAATCTCACGCAACAAAAACAAAAACCAAAGTGTACCAAGACTTGATTTTGGATTAGTAGTGTGGGAAGAGAATAAGGCGAAAAATTGATTCGAGTGATGTTGCACCAATTTCAAGAAAATTTAAAGAGATGACAAATTTGTCAAAAGAGGTTATTACACCAATTCTAACTTATGATGAAAATTTGAAAATGAAAAAAAGTATACTAAAAAAAGATGAAAAAGCAACAAAAAAGATTGTTCGAACGATAGTTGTATTGATTCAGAGTGGCCCTGCTCTAATACTAATTGTTGGATCGAAAGCGCTAAAGGGGGGGGGGGTGAATAGCGCTCGTGGCTTTTTCACGTAAAACAATCGATCATTATAAACATAGTGGAAAGAAAGAGACAGAAAACAAACAATCACTAACAAGTTTATTTTACTTGATTCAGAGCCTGTAACGACTCCTACTCCAAGGTCCGTGATCATCAATCACTTTTATTAGGAAATTCACTATCAATTCGAAGTATTACACAATATATCTTAATTACAATGTAAGTGCGAATGTGTAAAAGTTATCGACAACTAAAGATTTGTAGACTCAAGCTTTCGGCCGCTAGAGCAGTATTTCAGTGTTGTAGGGTTATTTTCGGAGTAGCACACAGGAGAGCAAGTTGTTCAGATTAATGTTGTTTAACTGTTGATCGAGGGGCTTTATATAGGCCCCCTATGGGCACTTGGACCGCCCCCCAGGCGCCTGGACTAATGTCAACGTCGTTGCACCTTGTCAAAACTTGATCTCTAAAATTCTATCCAACTCAGGGTGTCTGGACTCGTACAGGTGCTTGGACTATGACATAGGCTAGTAAATCAGCATGCGCCACCTCTGCACTTGAGGTCATCCACTAGGTCCCATCCTGGGCTCCCGTACTACCTCCGGGCTCCCAGACGTCCGGGCGCTTAGAGCCCTTCCGGGCACCTGGATGCTCAATTTCTAGCCTTTGTCTTTTTGTAAAATAGAGTTAATACAACAGATAATATGTAAAAAAAATAATATTTGATAGTCTCCAAACTGTCCAATTCTGACTTTGAGTTTTACTGAAATTGTAGGTCGGATCGACGCCTACTATGAAGGCGCTAGAATTCCGTTCTGTTTCAATTTCCCTGTACAAAAAATTGTACAAGAACAGAACTTTTCCTAGCAGCTCGCATATTCGATCAAACATGTGTTTGATCAATCAAACAAGTTCTTGAATGATCAAAGCACACCTTGATCGAAGTACAAGATCGCTGGTCTCTTGTGTCAGTATTCCAAAAACGATACAAAGAAAACTAACTAATTATGCAGCGGAATTAAAGAACTAGTTGTACCTTTTCTTTGTAGATAAAGACCTCTTGATCTTCTGTCGTATTCCTCTCCTCTTCTTGGATGTCGTGTAGGCAATGATCTACCTGTTGGAGTGTATACTTAAAATTTTAGCTTTTGTACACATTTATTTTGAAATAAAGAATCACATTGGTCAAATGTTTACATTTATTTGTTAAATGTAATTGTTCAATTAATTTATATAGTAGATAACATGGAGTGTGGAGTCACACTTAGAAGATCATGTTGTCGGCTCTCTATAAATTATAAACAGTTGCTCACGACTAAGATAGAAAGGAACAAACCATCAGAATAGACGTAGTGTAATTAAGTATTAGTTTATCTTGACTAATAAATTGCACTGATACACTTTAAGTTTATTGAGTAGGATCATTTAGGTAAGTTCTTTTTGTACTGACTTAGTAAAAGAACTAGACCTTAGTTATTATGGAAGTGTGTGCTCTTAATCCTAATATAATAGCAAGCATGTATATTTAATATTTATTTCTTTGACTTATCAAAGGGTGAGGTTTAGCTCGATAAATCAATATGCCCGATAAGTTGGGAAATGATATTACTTATAGTATGTGTTGTTGATTATAGAAGGAATCTGTGTCCTAGTTATCTAGGTTGAGAATGTCCCCAAGAGGAGCTCATAAGGATTGCCATGTTAAACCCTGCAGGTGGACCTAGTCCAACATGACAATAAAGTTGAGTGGTACTACTCTTGGAGCTATATATTAATTAAATGAGTTATCAGTAACTCACTTAATTAGTGGACATTCGTAATCTTAAACACAGGGAGACTAACACATTCATGATAAGAAGGAGCCCATAATGTAATTTGGGATTGATGCGGTAGTGCGGTAATAACTCTCTAGTGAAATGAGTTATTATCGATGAACTTGAGTTGTGTGTTCGGGGCGAGCACGGGATACTCAAGCTCATCGAAAGGCCAAAACCAATTTCTCCTCTAGGTCCCTGTTGTAGCCTCAATAAAGCCTCAAGTCCATCCAAAGAAAAGCCTATCTTGGTGTCCAAGAAGGGGCCGGTTCATTGCTTGGTGACCAAGCAATGGCCAGCCCTTGCCTTGGGCAAGGGGGCCGGCCGCAATATTTAAATTAGGAAGGTTATTTTTGAATTTTTAAATTTCCTCAGATATTTACAATTTGTAAAAAGAGAGATTTTAAAAATTTATAAAATTTTCTTAATTTAAATTAAGCCACAAGGTTTTAAAAGAGAGTTGTAAAATTTATAAAACTTTCTTTTAAAAAGAAATATTATTAAAGATGTTTTAAATTTTAAAACTTGATTTTAAATTTTAAAACTTTCCTTTTAATATCCACATTAGAAAAAAAAAGAGAGTTTGTAAAATTTTATTAGAAGTTTTCTTCTTTTAAAATTTTAAAATTTTTTTTTCTTTCTTTCCCTTTTAATAAGTGGCCGACCACCTTGCTTGGTGCCCAAGTAAGGAGCCGGTCAAATAATTAAACATCAACAAATAATTGTTTAATTAATAAATCAATCTAGGATTGATTAATTAAAAGGAAAGAAAAAGAAAAAATTAAAAGGAAATAGGAATGAGTCTAATTTTTATAAAACTCTTTCCATAATTTTCCGTTGGGAAACTAATATAAAAAGGAGGGAAGGGGAGGCCTTGAAAGCAGAACAATTGATATTGTGTTGTTGGAGATCATCAAGTGGCCGGCCCCTCTCCCTCTCTTCCCTTTGCTCTCTTTTGCTCCTTTGTGGTGGTGGTGGCCGAATTCTAGAGAAGGAGGAGAAGCTTTCCGAGTGGTGTTCGTCTTGGAGGATCGTCGCCCACACGACATCTAAGAGGAGGCGAGGGATACGACAGAAGATCTCGAGGTTTTTAGCATACAAGGAAGAGGTATAACTAGTATTTAATTTCCGCATCATACTAGTTAATTTTTCTTTGTATAAATACCAAATACAAGAGGCATTCGATTCTTGTTTTTTGAATTTAATTTCGATGTTGTGTTCTTTTTCTTTTTTCCTTGTGATTTGATTGTTCCTTTTGGTTAACCTAGAGTTATATAAGGAAATTAAATATTAACTTTCCTTAAAAGACTTTGTCTAGTCGGTGGTGCTTGCTCCCATATCCAAGAAGGCCAAGTGCCTCGCCATGCAACACTGTAAGCCAATTTTGGAAACTAATATTTAATTGAATTTATAACCTAGGTGATTTGGATCAAACGTGTTAAGTTCCGCAGGAGATCCAAATCTAAACCTAAAAGAACATATAAGTTAAACTTGGAATCAAACGTGTTAAGTTCCGCAGGAGATACAAGTTTAACTTAAAAGAACACATGGTAGCTAGGAAAGGTTCAGATCACGTACAAAATTTTTGTACAGTGGAGCCATTGGGTTTTCCGAGTAGCAACCAACACTACTAGGACAACACCACCCTCCTTCTCTTTTTGGTTTCCAAACCGCCGGCTACAAAAGGAGGCTCTAGGATAGGGCACATTCTAATCTTCTTCCTCTTCTTCTTGCCGCCGGCCACCAATGGAGTTCTAGGAAGGGGCGCCGACCCTAGCTAGGAGAGGAAGGGGGATGCCCTTTGCAAGGTGAGGAAGGGGCGGCCCTAGCAAGGTGAGGAGAGGCGCCGGCCCTAGGTGAGGAGGAACGGGAGGGGCGCCGACCACAAGAAGGAGAAGAGAGAAAATTAGAAAGTTAGGTTTTAGGGGCCACATCCTACTCCTTTTTATAGACTTGCCGTTAGTTACAAGGAAAGAAAAATTAAAACAATTTTGTTTAGAAAAAATCTAAACAAACTATGTTAAATCAAACAAAGTTAAGTTAAACTAAACAAAGTTAAGTTAAACCAAACCAAGTTAAGTTAAACCAAACCAAGTTAAGTTAAACCAAACCTGGTTATGGATGGGTGGATGCGAGTCTTTATATATAGAGGCTACAATAGGGACCTAGAGGAGGAATTGGTTTAGGTCTCCCGATGGGCTTGGGTTTCCCGTGTTCGCCCCGAACACCCAACTCAAGTCCATCAATAATAACCCATACCACTAAAGGGTTATTATTGAACTACTGCACCAATCCTATATTACAATATGGGCTCTTTCTTATTATGAGTGTGTTAAACTCTCTGTGTTTAAGATATCGTATGCCTGTTAATTAAATGAGTTACTGACAACTCAATTAATTAACATCTAATTCTAAGAGTAGTACCACTCAACTTTATTATCATACTGGACTAAATTCACCTGCAGGGTTTACATGATAATCTTTATGAGCTCCTCAAGGGGACATCATCAACTTAAATAATTAGGACACAGATTCCTTCTATAATCAACAACACACCATATAAATAGTACTATCTCCCAACTTATCGGGCCTATTGATTTAACGAATAAATCTCACCCATTGATAAGTTAAAGAAATAAATACTAAGTATATATGCTTGTTATATAGGGATTAAGAGGACACACATCCATAATAACAGAGGTTTTGTTCTTTTAGTCAATACAAATCGAACAACTTCAAACGGTCCTGCTCAATACACACATAGTGTACTAGTGTAATTTTATAGTCAAGATAGACTAATACCAAATTACACTACAACTGTTCCAATGGTTTGCCCTAATCCATCTCGGTTGTGAGCTACTATTTATAATTTATAAGGAACCGATAACATGATCTTCTGTGTGGCACCACACACTATGTTATCTACAATATAAATTAAATGGACAACTGCATTGACATATATATAAATATAAAATGCAGACATTTGACCAAAGTGATTCTCATCTCAAAATATTTCTAACCAGATGTTCATATAAAAGCTAGGCTTATAGTATATATCCCAACATACTATTCCTTCTATAGGGAACACACCCTCACCTACTCCTCTCAGGAGAGATTAACTTTTGCCAAACTGGTCCTCCAAACCGTTTGGACTTTTTCTCAACATTCAAGACTTTAGAACTTTCACCTAGTGTCCTCAACCCTAGAATTTCTCATCTGGTGTCCATGCCCCCCAAGACTTTCACCTAGTGTCCTAGACCCTAGGATTTCGCCGATGTCCTTGACCTGTGATGTGTGCCCGCAGGTGCATGGGTGTCATCAAGTGATAAAGGATATCAATCCCATGAGCACTATTGATTAAGCACTAGAGATGTCGCAAAGTAAGTTATCTAAATGGTCGAAAGTTGGCTTTGCCGCTTGCAAACTAATGAGAGTGATTGAACAAAGGGAGAGGAGGTTGAGACAGAATTGATCTTGAGAGGGGTTGAGTTTAAGAGGATGTGAGAAATGGTTTGTGAAGTAATTCTAGGATTTCAATTTCTCTATGATGCTGGTTAATATTTCTATGTATTATTCATCTCCTTACCTCCATCCATATGTACATGTAGGAAGTTCCCGTAAGGTCCCTAGCAATTTTATATGAATTTTCCCATGATTAGAATAGGCTTTATGTAGATTTTTTCTAAAATAAATAAAAGAAAATAGAACCAAAAAGAGGCATGACCAAGGTTTGAACCTTGGACCTCTTAGTAAGTGGTTCTATGTGATAACCAGTAGCCCCAGCAGGAGTGTGCTGTTAGAAAGGAAAGAGACATGGTAGTTAAGGGTAAGGAAAGAGAAGGCTCCCTTCACTAAGAGGGAAAAGTTTAAGTTTTCTTCTTCTTCTTTCAATGAGAAGTTGGTTTTGCCTTCTTCCTTCATGGAGAATAAAAAGGAAAAAGGGAATGAAAACTTTATTTTTGCTTCCCTCTTCCTCCTCCTTCCTTCTTCCACCGAAAATCTAAGCCCTCTCCTCACCATTGCCGAAACCAAGCAAAAGGACTCCTTCCTAGGAAAACTTTTCAGGAAAGGGTAGTTTTCTTAGCAAAACAAGCAAGAGGATGTAAGTATTCCCCTCACCTGCAGTACAAGTAGTTTTTGTATGTCTCTATGCTTAAAGGTTTCTTGAAAACTAGGGTTTTACTTTGCAAATTTTGGCCAAGACAAGGTTGAGAGGCTATCTATGGTTTCTAAAAGTTTTTATACTTCATGTTGAAACAAAACTTGGAACCACACCTCCTTTAGGTTTCGGCCAAGTAAGAAAAAAAAGGGTTAAAGGAAAATGTAGAAACCTAACTATGCTTGTTATGATTTCTCATGATATGTGAACCACTATATGATGTTAGTTTAATGATCTCATGCTTAGGTTGCATAACAAGTTAGACCCATGCTTCTAGGGTTTCGGCCAAGTAAGAATAAAAGGATCAGAGGAAGTTTAAGAACTTAACAATGCTTGTTTATGATTTCTCATGATATGTAACCCACTACATGATGTTGGTTTAAAGTTTCCATGCTTTAGGTTGCTTAAAAACCTGGATTCATGACATTAGGGTTTCGGCCAAGTAAGAATAAAAGGATTAGAGGAAGTTTAAGAACTTAACAATGTTTGTTTATGATTTCTCATGATATGTAACCCACTATATGATGTTGGTTTAAAGTTTCCATGCTTTAAGTTTCTTTAAAAACCTAGATTCATGACATTAGGGTTTCGGTCAAGTAAGAATAAAAGGATTAGAGGAAGTTTAAGAACTTAACAATGCTTGTTTATGATTTCTCATGATATATAACCCACTATATGATGTTGGTTTAAAGTTTCCATGCTTTAGGTTGCTTAAAAACCTAGATTCGTGTCATTAGGGTTTCGGCCAAGCAAGAATAAAAAGATTAGAGGAAGTTAAAGAACTTAACAATGCTTGTTTATGATTTCCTCATGATATGTAACCCACTATATGATGTTGGTTTAAAGTTTCCATGCTTTAGGTTGCTTAAAAACCTAGAAACATGCTTATAGGTTTCGGCCAAGGCTTGAACATTAGGGTTAGAACCTTAAGTATGCTTACTAAGAACCTCATTTGCTATGCTATGTATGTTGTAAGAATTTCATGTTTTAAGTTGTTAAAAGAAGCTAGAATTATGCCTACATGTTTCGGCCAAGATAAGGAATTAGGTTAAGGAGCTACCTAGGGTTTTCCAAATACTCTCACATGTTATGTTAAGTATTATGAGAACTTAGGATAGTGATTTCATGTTTTTATGTTGTTTGGAAACCTAGGATTCATGCTTATATGTTTCGGCCAAGTGATGATTTAGGGTTTGTAGGAAGTGCAAAACCCCAACCATGCATGATAAAGACTCTTATGATATGATATGAATTCTATGTCACCATGTTACTAGATATGTGCACTTATGCCATCATGTTATGCTATGCTATATGATATGTGCACTTATGTCATCATGCTATGTTTTCTCTATGATATACCATATGTTATGTACATGTTATGCTATCAAGTTATGCTTATGCAAGACTTATGTATGATGAAAAGTCTAAGAGATACTTCTCTTAAGTTGGGATTAAGAGCACTCTTCATGATATGCCAAGAACAAGATATGCCATGTGATGACAAGAAACATGATATGCTATGATATGATAAGAAGCATGTATGCTATTTTACTTTTGTATGGCTTGTACCGGGGATGAGCTCTTAAGTTGCCCCTAGTTCGATGGTCAATGAAACGGGCCTAGTAAGGGATGAGCTCCTAAGTGCCCCTAGGTCGATGGTCAAGGAAACGGGCCTAGTTCCTAGTAGGTTCAAGATTAGCTACCTTGGATCTATTTAGGATGCGCGCAAATTCATGTATGTGGTTCAAAGACGGGCCCTCATGTTAAGATTATGTTTAAGTACTTATATGATATATATGTTTTAAAAAGGACATCTTGCATACACTCATTTCATGCTATATGATACATGTTTTTAAAGAACATCTTGCATACACTTATTTCATGTCCTATGATTCCCTTTATGCTTTAGAAAGATGTTTCTTCTAAGATATGTCTATGATGCCTAGATGAACATGCTATTACCTTACGCTTATGCTCTCACATGTGATGCTATGATTTGACTAAATGTGTATGGCGCTACTTTATGTTAGCATGTAAATGTTCAATCTAGATGTTGGATAAATGAATATGTCACTACTATATGTTTAATTCATGATTCATGGTTTTTGTGAGTAGGAAAGGATCTTACTAAGCCTATGTGCTTATAGTTCAGTTTTCCTTGTATTGCAGAGAAGGGAAAAGAATGGCTAAACTAAAGGGAGCAGCAGGAAGGGCAAAGATGTGTGTGGAGGTGGCATGGTGGATGAAGATCTGTTATGTGTGTCAACAATTTTATATGTCTTAATTTATGCATGTGAACTATTCTATGTTTTCTACCTTAGGTTTTTAATGATATCTACAATAGAATAACTTGAATATGTTTGGATACTTATGTTCCCTCTTGTTCCATGTTTAGTATGCTCCATGCCCTAGTAAAAATATCTTGTGTCATGTTTAAGTAGTAGGTGCCAAATCAAGTTATATGCATGAATGCTAGTAGTTTCACATGATATGTCTAAAAGATTAGCATGTTAGCATGTTCAATATGTCACATTATTATATTGTTCACATGTCATGTTCAGTTAATATGCATATGAAGAAATTAAATCAAATGTACCTTCCGCTGCCATGACTTCATATGTATATGTATGTATGTATGTTCAAGTAACCCCACCCCTCCCTAAGTAGTAGAAGGGCGGGCGTTACAGTTTGGTATCAGAGCAGGTTTGCCTTTCCACACACATACATCAAGCCTCTATCCTGCCGCTCCAAGTAAGAATTTCTATGCCTACTCTATTTCTTTTATGCATGATAAAAAAATGCTTTAATCTAAGTATGCATGCCTACTTTATTCTTTTAATTATGATAATGAATGTTTTAGTCTAAGTATGCATGAAGGTAGGGTAGGAATGATGATAACTTATGCTAGCCTTGTTGTCATTTATGAAGATAAGCATGGCTAGAAGACGCAATACCAGAGCCGATGAGACGGTATCCCCACCTAATCTGATGCATGTAGTCACTGAACTTCAGCGTCAGGTCACTGAACAGCAGCAAGTGATTAATACTCTGATGAATCAGCAGGGGAACACTGCCACCCCACCAGGGAACTAGAATGCGATGCCAGTTATACCTACAGCTGCACCAGTACCACCCGTCGGCCTTGTCCCAGTGGTTCGACAGGAGGCATACCTGATTCAGTGGCAGAGACTGAAGCCGGAAGCCTTCTCTGGTAATTGTGAACCATGGGACGCTCAAGCCTGGTTCAAGATGGTAGAGAGTATAGTAGAGCTATTGGACCGGCCTGAACATGAGAAAGTCAAGTGTGCATCGTTTTGCCTTACGGGAGATGCCAGAATGTGGTGGGGCAGAGTTAAAGCAAAGAGACAAGTGAATCAAATGAGATGGACAGACTTTGAAACTAAATTTTTCGTAGAATTCTTCCACATGCGGGTGATAAACAAGCACTATGACGAGTTCACCGAGTTCCAGCAAGGTGACCTATCAGTTAATGAAGCTGTGAAGAGATTTAACCGACTAGCGCGCTTATGCCCAGAGTTGGTCAGTACGGAAAGAGAAAGGGTTAGACTCATGCTGAAGATGCTCAGACCTGAGATAGCTCTGAATGTGGCCGGCAGAGTTAATAGACCCCAGACTGCAGAAGAGCTGATCAACAGTGCCTTGATCACCGAACACTATCTGAAGGCACTGAAAGAGGGCAAGAGTCAAGCCCAGTCAGGAGGAAAGAAACCTCAAAATACCAGAGCCAGCTGGAAAGGGAACCACAGTGGCAAGAGAAAGCAATGGAACGACACTAAGGGTGGTCCAGTGAGCAAGCAACCCATGTTCCCTCAGTGCACTACATGTGGAAAGAAGCATCTCGGAAAATGCCGTATGGGCACAAATAAGTGCTACAATTGTGGACTGGAAGGACATAGAGCTAGAGACTGCCTTACTCAGGTTCAGACACCTCAGTACGTCTAGAATAGGGGTGCTCCCTCACAGCTACATCAGATGCAAGCTGCGATAGAAGGTACTCAAATAAGCCAAGGGAGATTGGAAGCCCCGCCAGTTACGACGAATGCCAGGATTTTCTCCCTCACCAAGGAGGATGTAGCGAACGTTTCTACGGTTGTCACAGGTCAGATATTTATTTTCAGTCAGCATGCTATTGTATTATTTGATACTGGGGCAACACACTCGTTCGTCTCTACGCCTTTCATGAGAAAGATAAACATACTACCACAAGCCTTAGATTGCAAGTTCTTAACGACCCTGCCTTTGGGAGAAGTGATGCCATCTACTCATATGCTGCGAGCCACATCTATCAGAATCACAGACAGAGAGCTCTATTGTGATCTAATAGTACTGGACATGCACGATTATGACGTTATATTGGGCATGGACTTCCTGAGCAAGTACGGTGCTTCGATTGAGTACCGTGATAGAAAAGTGGTTTTCCGGCCAGAAGCAGAACTGACGTTTGAATTTATCGGAGAGCCAAGGAAAGAAACCAAGAAATTCTTATCAGCCTTAAAGGCACAGAAGATGTTAGACAGCGGATACACTGGGTTTCTAGCACATGTGGTTGATACAAGCCAAGCAGAGGACCAGAAGCTGGAAGATGTCAGAATTGTATGCAACTACCTAGAAGTATTCCTCGATGAACTACCAGGGTTAGCCCCCGATAGAGAAATTGAATTTGAGATCGAAGTGATTCCTGGTACGAAACCGATCTCTAAAGCACCCTACCGTATGACGCCGGCTGAATTGAAGGAACTTCAGGAACAGCTATGGGAGTTACTCGACAAGGGACTTATCCGCCCTAGTCACTCTCCATGGGGAGCTCCAGTACTATTTGTGAAGAAGAAAGATGAGTCTATGCGAATGTGCATAGACTACCGAGCGCTAAATAAAGTGATGATCAAGAATTGGTACCCTTTACCACGGATTGACGACCTGTTTGACCAGTTAAAGGGTGCCACCATCTTCTCTAAGATTGACCTGAGGTCTGGCTACCATCAAGTAAAAGTGAAACAGGATGATATACCGAAGATGACTTTCCGAACAAGATACGGACACTTTGAGTTCGTAGTTATGCCCTTCGGAGTGACGAATGCTCCTGCTCTGTTTATGGATTTGATGAATCAGATTTTCTCAGCATTTCTCGACAAGTTTGTAATCGTTTTCATCGACGATATCCTCATCTATTCGAGAACCCAAGAAGAGCATGCCGAACACCTAAACATATTGCAGATTTTGCGGGAGAAGCAGCTGTATGCGAAATTCTCCAAGTGTGAGTTCTGGCTCGACCGGGTATCATTTTTGGGTCATATTATCTCCAAGGAAGGAGTAATGGTGGACCCACTAAAGATTGAAGCTATGAGTAACTGGAACAGGCCAAAGAATGCCAGTGAGATCAGAAGCTTTCTCGGGCTAGCAGGCTACTACAGAAAGTTTGTAGAGGGTTTCTCTAGAATTGCAACCCCTATGACAACTCTCACCAGGAAGAACAAGAAGTTTGAATGGACAGACGACTGCGAGTAGAGTTTCACAGAGTTGAAAAGGAGACTGACCAGTGCTCCAATCCTCACTCTTCCGGAAAGTAATGAAAGTTTTGATATGTATAGTGACGCTTCCAGATTAGGACTCGGAGCTGTACTCATGCAGAACGACAAGGTCATTGCCTATGCCTCTAGGCAACTCAAGGAACATGAAAGAAATTATCCCACTCATGATCTAGAGCTAGCAGCTGTGGTCTTTGCTCTCAAAATATGGAGACATTATCTATATGGAGCTCAGTGTAGGATCTATACAGACCACCAGAGTCTGAAATATTTCTTCACACAGAAGGACCTAAACATGAGACAACGCAGATGACTCGAACTAGTCAAGGACTATGACTGCGAGATTTTCTACCATCCGGGAAAGGCGAACAAAGTGGCCGATGCACTCAGCAGTAAGTCCTGAGCTACCCTAGTTATGAGGACGATATGAAACAAAAGTACCCGGAGTTGTTTTAAGTTTGAGGATGAACTTTTGTGAGGTATGGGGGACTGTAACACCCGTAAGGTCCCTAGCAATTTTATATGAATTTTCCCATGATTAGAATAGGCTTTATGTAGATTTTTTTTTTTAAAATAAATAAAAGAAAATAGATCCAAAAAGAGGCATGACCAAGGTTTGAACCTTGGACCTCTTAGTAAGTGGTTCTATGTGATAACCAGTAGCCCCAGCAGGAGTGTGCTGTTAGAAAGGAAAGGGACATGGTAGTTAAGGGTAAGGAAAGAGAAGGCTCCCTTCACTAAGAAGGAAAATTTTAAGTTTTCTTCTTCTTCTTTCAATGAGAATTTGGTTTTTCCTTCTTCCTTCATGGAGAATAAAAAGGAAAAAGGGAATGAAAACTTTATTTTTGCTTCCTTCTTCCTCCTCCTTCCTTCTTCCACCGAAAATCTAAGCCCTCTCCTCACCATTGCCGAAACCAAGCAAAAGGACTCCTTCCTAGGAAAACTTTTCAAGAAAGGGTAGTTTTCTTAGCAAAACAAGCAAGAGGATGTAAGTATTCCCCTCACCTGCAGTACAAGTAGTTTTTGTATGTCTCTATGCTTAAAGGTTTCTTGAAAACTAGGGTTTTACTTTGCAAATTTTGGCCAAGACAAGGTTGAGAGGCTATCTATGGTTTCTAAAAGTTTTTATACTTCATGTTGAAACAAAACTTGGAACCACACCTCCTTTAGGTTTCGGCCAAGTAAGAAAAAAAAGGGTTAAAGGAAAATGTAGAAACCTAACTATGCTTGTTATGATTTCTCATGATATGTGAACCACTATATGATGTTAGTTTAATGATCTCATGCTTAGGTTGCATAACAAGTTAGACCCATGCTTCTAGGGTTTCGGCCAAGTAAGAATAAAAGGATCAGAGGAAGTTTAAGAACTTAACAATGCTTGTTTATGATTTCTCATGATATGTAACCCACTACATGATGTTGGTTTAAAGTTTCCATGCTTTAGGTTGCTTAAAAACCTAGATTCATGACATTAGGGTTTCGGCCAAGTAAGAATAAAAGGATTAGAGGAAGTTTAAGAACTTAACAATGTTTGTTTATGATTTCTCATGATATGTAACCCACTATATGATGTTGGTTTAAAGTTTCCATGCTTTAAGTTTCTTTAAAAACCTAGATTCATGACATTAGGGTTTCGGTCAAGTAAGAATAAAAGGATTAGAGGAAGTTTAAGAACTTAACAATGCTTGTTTATGATTTCTCATGATATGTAACCCACTATATGATGTTGGTTTAAAGTTTCCATGCTTTAGGTTGCTTAAAAACCTAGATTCATGACATTAGGGTTTCGGCCAAGCAAGAATAAAAAGATTAGAGGAAGTTAAAGAACTTAACAATGCTTGTTTATGATTTCCTCATGATATGTAACCCACTATATGATGTTGGTTTAAAGTTTCCATGCTTTAGGTTGCTTAAAAACCTAGAAACATGCTTATAGGTTTCGGCCAAGGCTTGAACATTAGGGTTAGAACCTTAAGTATGCTTACTAAGAACCTCATTTGCTATGCTATGTATGTTGTAAGAATTTCATGTTTTAAGTTGTTAAAAGAAGCTAGAATTATGCCTACATGTTTCGGCCAAGATAAGGAATTAGGTTAAGGAGCTACCTAGGGTTTTCCAAATACTCTCACATGTTATGTTAAGTATTATGAGAACTTAGGATAGTGATTTCATGTTTTTATGTTGTTTGGAAACCTAGGATTCATGCTTATATGTTTCGGCCAAGTGATGATTTAGGGTTTGTAGGAAGTGCAAAACCCCAACCATGCATGATAAAGACTCTTATGATATGATATGAATTCTATGTCACCATGTTACTAGATATGTGCACTTATGCCATCATGTTATGCTATGCTATATGATATGTGCACTTATGTCATCATGCTATGTTTTCTCTATGATATACCATATGTTATGTACATGTTATGCTATCAAGTTATGCTTATGCAAGACTTATGTATGATGAAAAGTCTAAGAGATACTTCTCTTAAGTTGGGATTAAGAGCACTCTTCATGATATGACAAGAACAAGATATGCCATGTGATGACAAGAAACATGATATGCTATGATATGATAAGAAGCATGTATGCTATTTTACTTTTGTATGGCTTGTACCGGGGATGAGCTCTTAAGTTGCCCCTAGTTCGATGGTCAATGAAACGGGCCTAGTAAGGGATGAGCTCCTAAGTGCCCCTAGGTCGATGGTCAAGGAAACGGGCCTAGTTCCTAGTAGGTTCAAGATTAGCTACCTTGGATCTATTTAGGATGCACGCTGATCCGGTGGTAAGGACGGGGGGCCCTCGTTGGCGGGAGGTCAATGACACGTGGAGGTTAATGGTCAAGAGGGTCAACCCCAAGGAACCCCAAGGTCGTTCTGGGTGGACAGAGGTCATGCGGAGCGGACTGGAGGGCCGACCGAGCATTCGGCCGACCGAACATTCGGCCAGGGGGCTTCCAGGCCGTACGAAAGACAACCTGACCAGGGGTCGGGTTTTCGATGCTCAAGGTAAAAGAGTCTCTCGGCCAAGCGGACAGGACGCTCGGCCGAGCCACAGGACAATAAGGTGCAATCCCCTCCGAGCACATGAGCAGGGCTTCCCCGCTCGGTTCGAGGTATGCGCATTCCTGGAGGCCTTGAGCGCCGAGCGACTGATCTACTCGGACGGGGAACACGTAAGAGGCGCAAAGGGACAGCTAGTAACGTCATCCTCGAGACACCTTCCGCCGACAAACAGCATGGTCGGCAGCCGGAGAGGACAGAGTATCGTACGGTGGAAGTTTCCACCGTCACGTTAGGGATATGCTCGGATGATTGCGGAATGGTGTCAGGCATGCTTTTCTGATACAACCCTACTGAGGTATGTTTGGGGAAGCGTGCACGTATCGAGAAGCATGCCCGCGCCTCCCCGGGGTCCTATATAAGGACCCCTAGACTTCGACGAAGGTATGCGATTCTCATCACTGTAGCCACAGTAATGTTACCTTGCTCTTCTTCTTCACTACCTGACTTGAGCGTCGGAGGGTCATCGCCGGGAAACCCCTCCTGGCTCGGCTTCTTTGCAGGTTCATCGGAGATCCACATCACCAATCAAAGACAGCGGAGAGCGCCACGTCCCCAGTGTCCATCGACTCAGCGTTCGGACAGGATCAAATTGGCGCCGTCTGTGGGAACGTTCCTGAATCTGAGCAGAGACGATGGAAGAAGCTGGATGCCAACTCATGGTGACACTCTCTCTTGAAGAACTAGACGCGTTTATCCAAGCGCGGGCGGGCAAGATAGTCGAGCAACAGCAGAAGGCTCAAGCCGATCGAATAGCGCAACAAGTAACATCGGCGTCAAGCGGTCGGGTGGCACCGGACGACCGGCCGGAGCAGCTCTCAATATGGGGCTAGAACAAAGGTCCGATCGGTACGCAGGTGGAAGCCCCACCCACCCCGATACCTTTCCATAGGGCTCTGTTCCAAACGCCCTCGGAGGTCGCGCAAGCCAACCTCGACCGGGGCTCTTCGTCCGATGAGGCGCCCCTCCGCGACGCAAGGAAGGGTAAGGCACCACGGACAGACTCGTCTCCTGAGCGGATCAATAGACAATTCTCCGAGGCCATCCTGCACGACCCACTACCAAGACATTACGCACCCTCGGCGATCAAGGAATACAACGGGACCACCGATCCGGACGACCATCTGGGTAAGTTCGACAACACAGCCACTTTGCATCAATATATAGATGGTGTGAAGTGCTGAGTGTTCCTCACCACCCTTTCTGGATCGGCGCAACGATGGTTCCGGAGGCTACCGAACGGATCCATCTCGAGTTTCAAAGAGTTCCGCATGGCCTTCCTCTATCACTTATCACTTCGTGAGCAGCAGGCGCTACCAGAAGACCAGCGTTAGTTTGTTCGCCATCAAACAAGGCTCGAAGGAGTTGCTCCGAGCCTACATCCAGCGTTTCAACCAGGTGGCCATGGATATCCCGACGGTCACTTCAGAAACTATGATGAACACGTTCACACAGGGGCTTGTGGACGGTGATTTCTTCCGTTCACTCATCAGAAATCCGCCACGCAGCTACGACCACATGTTGAACAAGGCCAATGAGTACATCAACGTGGAGGAAGCTCAGATGGCAAGGAAAAAGGAAGCACCATCCGAGCCACCAGCTCATGCCGAGCGGAAGCCGCCTTCCAATTATCAACCACCAAGAGGACCCCGTGTAGAGGTAGCCCGTCCTCATCTGCAAGCAAGGCCGCATGCCGTTCAACAAGTAGCGACCGGTCGGCCTAAGCCCAGGGGAAAGGTATAGACTCCCATGTTTTGTTCACTCCATCAGTCAGCAACTCACAACACCCGCGACTGTCGGAGCCTCCCCTCAAATCGCTCATTCTACGCCAAGGAGCTATCGCCGTCGATCGCCTTCGCCAAATCGACGACATCGACACCAGAGCCTTGGTCGGCATACAGAGAGAGGATCCCCCAAGCGACAACATCATCAGCAGCCCAGGACTCAACCTCGGGCATCGCACGAGCGTCCCAGGCCATCCGCTCGGGAGGAAGAGAATACAAGCAACATGTCCCGAGGAGAAATTAACATCATCGCTGGTGGACCAACCGGAGGTGACTCCAACCGGGCGCGAAAGACGCATGCAAGGCAGCTTACGATCCATGCGGTTGGTTGCAGTCAGGAGCGGGCGAACGGGCCCGAGATCAGCTTTGGGCCTAGGGACCTCGAGGGAGTCGAAGTCCCGCATGATGACTCCCTCATCATCCGAGCGGTAATAGCTAACTATACTATTCACCGCATCTTTATTGATACAGGTAGCTCGGTCAACATAATCTTCCAGAAGGCCTTCGACTAATTGCAAATCGATAGAGACGAGTTGCTGCCAATGACAACCCCCCTCTACGGGTTCACCGGTAATGAAGTTGTGTTGGTCGGACAGGTCCGGCTGGCTATTCGCTGGGAGAGGAGCCGCTCAGAAGAATGCGGACTGCTAACTTCATCATAGTCAACGCTCCCTCCGGGTACAATGTGATCTTGGGGCGATCGGCTCTCAACGAGTTCCGAGCGGTCGTCTCCACCTTCTGTCAAAAAATCAAGTTTCCAGTAGAAGACCAAGTTGGAGAAGTCCGAGGGGATCAACTGGCAGCCCGGCGATGCTACGTAGAGATGGTCTGAGCTGAGGCTAAATCCGCTCGGAAAGTGCCACGAGTCGAGGTAAACGCTATAACTGAAAAGCTATCCTCTCTAGTTTATGAAGAAAAGGAGGAGGTACAGATCCACCCTACCCGACTGGAGGCCATTACATTCATAGCATCCGACCTGGAGGCAGGCCAGAAGGAGGAGCTGATCAGATGTCTCTAGCGAAATTACGACGTCTTCGCTTGGTCAACTCATGAACTACCGGGGGTCTCGCCGAGCGTAGCACAGCATGAACTCCACGTCCGACCAGACTCTTGTCCGGTGAAGCAGAGGAAGAGAGACTTCAGCGCTGAACAAAATGTCATGATTCGAGCTGAAGTTGAGAAACTGCTGGAGGCCGACCACATACGGGAGGTGCAATTCCTAAGTTGGCTCGCCAATGTGGTGCTGGTCTCCAAGCCAGGCAACAAATGGAGAGTCTGCCCTCTGCCCCGGATCGATCAGCTGTTAGACTCTACCTTGGGATGCGAGCTGATATGCATGTTGGATGCATACCAGGGCTACCACCAAGTGCCGCTCGCTCGGGAGGATCAGGACAAAGTGAGCTTCGTTACTGCGGACGACACCTACTGCTACAACGTGATGCCGTTCGGACTCAAGAACGCTGGGGCTACCTACCAACGACTGATGAACAAAGTATTCCGAGAGCAGGTCGGGCGCAACCTGGAAGTCTACGTGGATGATATACTAATCAAGTCACTCAGAGCGGCCGATCTTTGTATAGACATAGAGGAAACCTTCTGAACACTGAGGAGGTATGGAGTTAAGCTGAACCGCCAAAAATGTCTGTTCGGGGCAAAAGGCGGGCGCTTCTTGGGATATATCGTGACCGAGCGGGGTATAGAGGCGAACCCTAGCAAGGTGAAAGCACTGCAAGACATGCCGCCTCCTAGGAATCTGAGGGAAGTGCAACGCCTCACCGGCCGGATAACAGCATTGTCAAGATTCATCTCTAAGACAACCGACTGGAGCTTGCCATTTTTCAAGATCTGCGAAGAGCCACAACCGGGCGTTCAAAGAGCTAAAAGACTATCTCAACTCACTACCTGTACTGGCTAAACCAAACGTGGGCGAGTCGCTCCACATATACCTGTCATCAACTGAGCATGCTGTCGGCTCGGCACTGGTAAAGGGAGGCAGAGAGGAGTAACCAGTGTATTTTCTGAGCCACATCTTAAAAGATGCTGAGTCCCGCTATATTGGTCTCGAGAAGCTCGCGTTCGCCCTAGTCTTGGCCGCACGGAGGCTCCGTCCTTATTTCTTGGCCCATACTATCATCATTATGACAAACAGCCCGCTGGGAAGAGTGCTCCTGAACCCTGAGGCGTCCGGGCGGCTCATTAAGTGGACAACAGAGCTCAGTGAATTCGACATCCAGTATCAACCCCGTTCGGCGATCAAGGCGCAGTCCTTGGCGGATTTCGTAACAGAGGTACAAAATCTTGAACCCGAAGCTTTATGGAAGGTATTTGTGGACGGGTTGTCCACTCGGCTCGGGAGTGGGATCGACATCTTGCTGCTCTCTCCTCAAGAAGAACGGATGCTTCTGTCCGTCCGGCTGGATTGTTAGTTAGAGCCCTAGAGCCAATCATTTGATGATTGTATTATAGACTTGTTGTATCATATTCTTATATAAATAAAGGCATTTATTGTTTTGGTTATTATACTTACTTGTATTGGAGCCAAATAAACTAAGTATAATAGCGTCCTTGAGTAGAAGGCTCTCACCTATATCAATCGGTTAGTTGAACCGATAGTGAGATGATATAGGGAACACTACTCTTAATCATTCCTAGTCGAGTATTAACATTCAGGGACAATGTTAATGCAATAAGAGTAGCATGTAGGTCAACTCGATGACTTGATCTCACAAGTCATGGATATAGAGATATCAAGTTGACACATGGATATGCATTGGAGAATATATATTGAATGACCCGCCATGAGAAAGTATCATGGATCGTTATATGAGTGTCATATACTTTCTCATGTGGCTATTAGTATGATTACTAGTCCTTAGACCTGAAGTCACCATGGTTCCCTACATAAGGAGTTATGTACTTTGGTTTCGTCAAACATCACCCGTAACTGGGTGGACTATAAAGGCGATTACTGGGTATGTAACGAATTATGCAGAGGGATGTGAGTGATGTAGATGGGATCTATCCCTCCTATATGACGGGAGTGACATCGATATTCTTGATAGAGTGAGACCACGAAGTGCATGACCATGCCCAAATGAGTCAATATGAGATATTGAGCTCATTTGATTTAGTGAGTCTACTTGGAGTTCAAGATTTAGATTGATTAGAGGATGACACGGTCTATGCCTCATATTGATCAATCTAGATGTCTAGGATTGAAGGACACTTGTCATATATTGTGAGGAGTCACAATTAGTTGTCACAAGGTGATGTTGGATCTCAACATTCTTGTAACTTGGGTAGTAATGATGTGTTGCTAGATACCGCTCATTACTTATGCTCCTAAGTGGGTTTAGGGGCATTGCCAACGTTACAAGAACCTATAGGGTCACACATTAAGGACAATTAGATGGAGATTAGGTTCATATGATGAACCAAGAGGATTAGATTCATTTGATGAATCAAATTGGATTAAGAGTAATCCTAATTGGGCTAATTGAGTTGGACTCAAGTTAATTCATGTGTTCAATGAGTCTAATTTAGATTATGACTCATTGAATCAATTTAATTAAATAAATTAGATTCATTATATTAAATTGGCTTGAATTAAATGGTTGGATTAGATCAACCATGAGAGAGATTAAGTCAAGTTTGACTTGACTTGAGAGGAAGATGAAGAGTCAAATTTGACTTGACTTTATGCCACCTCATTGGTGAGTTGGCATTGAGTGGCCAATGATGATGTGCCACATCATCAAGGCTAGCACATGTGTGTGCCACCTCATGGAGGTTACAAATTCCCTTTTAATGGCTACATTAAATGAGAAAGGGGGTTACACTTCTCCATGTGTGGCCGGCCACTTTAGTGTGGATGAAAAATTGATTTTTTCATTCAAGTCATTTGGTAACTCCATCATCTTCTTCCTCTCCTTCTCCTCTCCCTCTCCTCCTTCTTGGTCGAACATCCTAGGTGCTAGCACTCCTTTGTTTGGTCTTCTCCATCTAGTGTGTTCGTGTGGATACACATAGAGAGTTGTCTACCTTGACAACTAGAGATCTGACATCTCTTTGGACGAGCGGGATACGAAAAGGGCACGCATCAAAGGTATAAAAGGTTTCCCCTTTGTAGATACTGTAGATCGAAGTTTAGAAACTCGTACTCATATTTTATTTTATTTTTTCTTTGCACGGATCCGGTGGCTGGGGCTTTCGGGGTTTCCGCGACGCGAAAACGCTATTTTCGCGGCCCGAAAAATCCAACAGTGGTATCAGAGCCACGTGCAAAGACTTGTATGAGTTTATTTTTATTTTTTTATGAAAAATATAGCTTCTGTGATTTTCTGTAAATTTAGGTTTTTAATAGTTTTTATGGGTAATTTTCTTGTAGAAGCGAAGCACAAGTGTTTCGACACTTGTAGGCTTCCGCTACCGGGAAGATTTTTCCAAAACGGCTTGGTTTCACCCCAAATCCTTTTGGGAAAGTGGGCTAAGGCACTGTAGGATCGCTAAGGAACCCTCGTGATTGTTAGATCGCGGGTAGGGGCGCTGCCCCTAGCCCCGCAAGGGGGTTCGTTCTGCGATTGCGCCAGAAAACCGCTAAACGGGACCGCCGGGAATTTTTACTCGTAAAAATTGTAAAAATTGGTATTAAAATTGCAGAAAATTATAGAAAATATATAATTTAGAATTATGTATAATTTGTGATAGTCATGGCCCAAAATACCCAATTGGATTGGAATAAATGTGTTGTAATTCATAATACGGCTTGCGTGCCGTGATGTGATGTGCGTGTTGTATTTTTATTCGCGACCTGCGCGTCGTGCCTTTCTCTATTTTATATTCTTGTTGTAAATTAGTTTAGAATTGAATGTAACTCAAGTTTCAAAATTGTAATGTACAAAATTGAAGCCGTGGAAGGTCCACTCGAGACGGAGTTACGAGGAGGGCGCTAGCACAAGGTGGTCAAAGGGAGGAGCTTGAGAAGCTGTTGACCCTAGGTTGACCATCCAATCTTCTCATTGGCTTGAGAAGATCATAGTAGGGCCATGACTAATCACAAATTAATTTAATTAATTGCTTGTGTATATGTGATGCATGATTAAGTAATTAATTAGTGCCTAACGATTAGATTAGATCTAAGTCGTGCACATGATGCACCCTTCGATTAGATTAGATCTATCGAGTATATGATACGCATCATCGTTTAGATTAGATCTAAATCACGTCAACTCTAATGCCTACCGTGCCGTGATACCTATCACTACCTCGATCACATGTGTTGTTGAATCTGCCAAAGCAGAGCAACACATATTATCTTGGTAGGGTACGGAGGGACAATCTTGGTCCCGCTTATCAACGCATGGGCGAATACAAACTCAATTAGATTGAGTATTCCTAGTTAACTCGGTTGGATCGAGTACAACTATAGGCATTCTTCCAATGGTTGGAAAGATAGGACATAAATCACATTTATAATAATTCTTGGGCGTATTAACCAAAGCTAACTCAAGTTTTAATATAACTGCGGATAATGATCCTATAAACAAGAGTTGCATAGAGATGTAATTGGTAAATCGTTACTTACCGATCATACTAAGTCTTGGGCGTATTAGCCAAAGCTAACTCAAGAGTTAGTATGATGCGGATCTTGTCCCACATGAATTATAGAATTTAGTGGGAGCATCATTTAGTTAAAGGCCTAATTAAATGATTTAAAGAATATGATATTTATTTTCTGCATTTTCTGTTGTAGATAAACCATGACGTCGAATACGAACACCTTCTCTCTGCGTTCTGTCCTTGAGAAGGACAAGCTCAACGGAGCAAATTTCGTGACGGGAACTTGAGAATAGTTCTCACCAAAGAACCGGAGGCTCCTCCCGCCAATGCCACGAGATGCTTACAAGAAGCATCAAGATGACGCATTAGATGTGTCTGTCTAATGCTCGCGACCATGAACTCAGAAGCAACACGAGTTAATGGGCGCTTACGATATGGTTGAACATCTTCATCAACTGTATCAAGGACAAGCGAGGCATGAGATTTGAGATCTCAAGGGCATTGTTTCAGTGCAAGATGTCAGATGGTGCTCCCGTAAGCCCATATGTACTCAAAATGATTGGGTACATAGAAAACCTACAGAGGTTGGGATGACCTGATCTTGCAATCCTCGCCGGATAGCTATAGTCTAAACTACAATATGAACGAAATTGACAAGCCACTGAAGAATTGCTGAGCTGAACCTTAAGAAGGCAAAGCCCCACTGCTCGATGGTTCGGAAACACAAGGGCAAGGGCAAGCCCAAAGGCAAAGGAAAGTCCCAAGCCAAGGGTAAAGGCAAGGCACTGAAGCCTAAAGGAGGGGTCGCCAAGGATGCTACTTGGAAGATCTTAAGAAGAAGGGAAGTGAGACTTCCACTTCAGGTATATATGTTATAGAAGTCAATCTATCTATTTCTTCATCATGGGTATTAGATACCGGATGTGCATCTCACATTTGTACTAATGTGCAGGCGTTGAGAAATAGCAGGGCATTGGTGAAGGGCGAGGTGGACCTACGCATAGGTAATGGAGCACAGGTTGCTGTTATTCTATCTCTGTCCTCTGGGCTTGTATTAGAGTTGGATGATTATTGTTATGTGCCTGCATTAACTAAGAACATAATTTTAGTTTCTTGTTTGGACAAGAAAGGTTTCTCTTTTATTATAAAGGACAAATGTTGTTCTGTTTATTTAAAAGATATGTTCTATTGTAGTGCACCTCTGATGAACGGACTCTACATTCTAGATCTTGAAAGCCCTATCTATAATATAAATACCAAAAGGTTCAAGTCAAATGACCTGAACCAAACCTATCTCTGGCACTGAATGACTATCCCAGCTCCATAAGGATGGTTTGCTGGACTCATTTGATTTTGAATCTTATGAGACGTGCGAGTCATGCCTATTAGGCAAGATGACCAAGACTCCCTTTAGTGGACACAGTGAGAGAGCGACTGACTTGTTAGGTCTTATACATAGTGATGTATGTGTCCCTTTCAATGTCGCTGCTAGAGGCAGTTATAGGTACTTCATCACATTTACTGATGACTTCAGTAGATATGGTTATGTGTACTTGATAACACATAAGTCAGAATCGTTTGAAAAGTTCAAAGAATTCAAGAATGAAGTACAGAACCAGCTTGGCAAGAGTATTAAGATACTTCGATCAGATCGAGGTGGAGAGTACCTTAGCCATGAGTTTCGTGACTACCTAGCTGAGTGTGGGATTCTATCCCAACTCACTCCTCCTAGAACACCACAGTGGAATGGTGTATCCGAAAGGAGGAATCGTACCCTATTAGATATGGTACGATCTATGATGAGTCACATAGATCTTCCGACATACCTTTGGGGCTATGCTCTAGACACGGCAGCTTTTATACTCAATCGAGTTCCATCCAAAGCCGTGATAAAGACACCATATAGTATATGGACTGGGAGAGATGCCCAGGTGTCATTCATGAGGATTTGGGGTTGTGAGGCTTACGTTCGACGTCAAGTCTCAGACAAGTTAGGACCCAAATCCGACCAGTGCTATTTTATTAGATATCCCAAGGAAACTAAGGGATATTACTTTTCCTTGTCAACACAAGGTAGTTGTGACAAAGATCGGTCTTTCTAGAAAGGGACTTTGTTTCTAGAAAGACTAGTAGGACGTTCGATCTTGAAGAAGTTCAAGATGCGAACAATAGCATTGAAGCCTCGATGGAAGTTGAACTGGAACCACAAAGTGTTGTGGATGATGTTGTTCTATAAGGAGTTGAGGAACAACAACCGTTCAAGTAGACATACCTATAGGGTACGTCGTCAGCCTGAGAGATACTCATTTCTCTTGTCTGACCATGATGATGTTGTGCTCATAGAGGATGAGCCTACCACCTATCAGGAAGCTATGATGAGACCAGATTCCGAGAAATGGCTAGAGGGCATGAGATCCGAAATGGAATCCATGTACACCAACCAACTATGGACTTTGGTTGATCCACCTGAAGGGGTAAAACCCATTGGGTGTAAGTGGGTCTTTAAGAGAAAGACTGACATGGATGGACTTATCTATAAGGGTCGCTTGGTAGCTAAAAGTTTCAAGCAGATTCATGGTATTGACTATGATGAAACTTTTTCTCCAGTAGCGATGTTTAAGTCCATTCGGATCATGCTTGCTATTGCAGCATACCATGACTATGAGATATGGCAGATGGATGTCAAAACCGTGTTTCTGAATGGAAACCTACTCGAGGATATGTACATGACACAACCTGAGGGTTTTGTAGATCCATAGCATACTAGCAGAGTATACAAGCTGCATAGGTCCATTTATGGACTAAAGCAAGCTTCTCGAAGCTAGAATCTTTGATTCGATGATGCAATCAAACAGTTTGGTTTCATCAAGAACGAAGATGAGCCTTGTATCTACAAAAAGGTTGTAGGGGATATAGTTGTTTTCCTCATATTGTATGTGGATGACATACTATTAATTGGGAAGGACATCCCTATGCTTCAGTCTGTCAAGACCTGGCTAGGGAGTTGCTTCTCAATGAAGGACTTAGGTGAGGCATCCCGCATTCTAGGGATACAGATCTATAGAGATAGATCTAAGAGATTGCTTTGCCTAAGTCAGAGTACATATATTGACAAGGTACTCCTTGGGTTTGCCATGCAGAACTCTAAGAAGGGATTTTTGCCGATGTCACATGGCGTGAGTCTTTCGAAGACTCAAGGTCCCTCTTCTAGAGAGGAGAGAGACCGCATGGATCAGATCCCTTATGCCTCAGCCATAGGATCTATCATGTACGCCATGCTTACTGATGTCTCGTATGCTTTGAGCATGACGAGCAGATACCAGTCAGATCCAGGTGAAAGTCACTGGATAGCGGTCAAGAATATTCTTAAGTACTTAAGAAGGACTAAAGAATATTTCTTGATATATGGAGGCAATGATGAGCTAGCTGTAAAGGGTTACAGTGATGCCAGCCTCTAGACCGATCAGGATAATTACCGATCGCAGTCAGGGTTCGTATTTTGCATTAATGGTGGTGCTGTGAGCTGGAAGAGTTCGAAGCAGGACACAGTAGAGGACATTGCTGCATCAGAGGCAGCAAAGGAGGTAGTTTAGATCCGCAAGTTCATCATTGAACTTGGGGTGGTTCCCAATATCGCTGACCCTATTGAGCTCTATTGTGACAACAATGGAGCTATAGCACAGGCGAAGGAACCTCGCTCACATCAGTGGACCAAACACATACTACGGCGTTTCCATCTCATTCGAGAGATTATCGAGAGAGGAGATGTGAAGATATGTAGAGTACCTACAGAGGCTAACATCGCAGATCCCTTGACTAAGGCTTTGACACAGAGGAAGCATGATGGTCACACTAGGTCATTGGGGCTTGAGCCTACACTGATTGACACTAGTACTAGTGGGAGATTGTTAGTTAGAGCCCTAGAGCCAATCATTTGATGATTGTATTATGGACTTGTTGTATCATATTCTTATATAAATAAAGGCATTTATTGTTTTGATTATTATACTTACTTGTATTGGTGCCAAATAAACTAAGTATAATAGCGTCCTTGAGTAGAAGGTTGTCACCTATATCAATCGGTTAGTTGAACCATTAGTGAGATGATATAGGGAACATTACTCTTAATCATTCCTAGTCGAGTATTAATATTCAGGGACAATGTTAATGCAATAAGACTTGCATGTAGGTCAACTCGATGACTTGATCTCACAAGTCATGGATATAGAGATATCAAGTTGACACATGGGTATACATTGGAGAATGTATACTGATTGACCCGCCATGAGAAAGTATCATGGATCATTATATGAGTGTCATATACTTTCTCATGTGGCTATTAGTATGACTACTAGTCCTTAGACCTGAAGTCACCATGGTTCCCTACATAAGGAGTTATGTACTTTGGTTTCGTCAAACGTCACCCGTAACTGGGTGGACTATAAAGGCGATTACTGGGTATGTAACGAATTATGTAGAGGGATGTGAGTGATGTAGATGGGATCTATCCCTCCTATATGACGGGAGTGACATCGATATTCTTAATAGAGTGAGACCACGAAGTGCATGGCTATGCCCAAATGAGTCAATATGAGATATTGAGCTCATTTGATTTAGTGAGTCTTCTTGGAGTTCAAAATTTAGATTGATTAGAGGATGACACGGTCTATGCCTCACATTGATCAATCTAGATGTCTAGGATAGAAGGACACTTGTCATATATTGTGAGGAGTCACAATTAGTAGTCACAAGGTGATGTTGGATCTCAACATTTTTGTAACTTGGGTAGTAATGATGTGTTGCTAGATACCGCTCATTACTTATGCTCCTAAGTGGGTTTAGGGGCATTGCCAACGTTGCAAGAACCTATAGGGTCACACACTAAGGACAGTTAGATGGAGATTAGGTTCATATGATGAACCAAGAGGATTAGATTCATTTGATGAATCAAATTGGATTAAGAGTAATCCTAATTGGGCTAATTGAGTTGGACTCAAGTTAATTCATGTGTTCAATGAGTCTAATTTAGATTATGACTCATTGAATCAATTTAATTAAATGAATTAGATTCATTATATTAAATTGGCTTGAATTAAATAGTTGGATTAGATCAACCATGAGAGAGATTAAGTCAAGTTTGACTTGACTTGTGAGGAAGATGAAGAGTCAAGTTTGACTTGACTTTATGCCACCTCATTGGTGAGTTGGCATTGAGTGGCCAATGATGATGTGCCACATCATCAAGGCTAGCACATGTGTGTGCCACCTCATGGAGGTTACAAATTCCCTTTTAATGGCTACATTAAATGAGAAAGGGGGTTACACTTCTCCATGTGTGGCCGGCCACTTTAGTGTGGATGAAAAATTGATTTTTTCATTCAAGTCATTTGGTAACTCCATCATCTTCTTCCACTCCTTCTCCTCTCCCTCTCCTCCTTCTTGGCCGAACATCCTAGGTGCTAGCACATCTTTGTTTGGTCTTCTCCATCTAGTGTGTCCGTGTGGATACATATAGAGAGTTGTCTACCTTGACAACTAGTGATCCGGCATCTCTTTGGACGAGCGGGATATGAAAAGGGCACACATCGAAGGTATAAAAGGTTTCCCCTTTGTAGATCTACTGTAGATCGAAGTTTAGAAACTCGTACTTGTTGGGATCTTAGATGGCTAGAGGGGGGGGGGGGGGGGAATAGCCTCTTTGAAAAACACTAAACGCAAATTTCTTCAAGAACTTTGTTAGCACAGCACAGCGGAAACAGAAAACTAAAGCGAAGGAAAAACAAACACACAGCAGACACAAGGATATACGAGGTTCGGGGATAACTTGCCCCTACTCCTCGGCGTGTCCGTAAGGAGGACAACTCCTTGATCTTTCGGTAGATCACACCCCGGACAAGATCCGGCTAAAGATGTCTCCTTCTCGGTGGAGCAACCTCTCAACAAAGTCTCAGTTGATTATAGATTTAAGCACAAGACTTACAGTGGCTGAGAAAAATATTAAGATGAGCTTACAGCCACGCGGAGAAGAGAGCGCACAATCAACCTTCTCAGCAAGGAGCTCACAGCTTCACCAACTTGCTCTCTCGAAGGCTTGATCACAAAAGACAGAGTATTCAGTATTCCTTTCTGAACTCCTCTTCTTCCTTCTTATGTCTCTCTGCTTTACTGGCTCGAATCACCGCCGTCTGCAGAATCGCTGCTGCCAGCAAGGCGTAGCCAATCACCTCTCCTCCTCTTCTGATTCTCTGAACACATGCCAATGGAAATCACTGGCGTCTCTGGATACCAACCAATGGGTAGAAGTCAAACTGAGCAGCCCAATCGTAATCGGATTTCGCCAGTGAACGTTGATGCCCCAAATGTATCTGTTGCAGCAAATTACAGTGAAAAGGGTACTTGTCTCCTTCTCTTAATGAAGCTTAATTTGAATCCAAACATGAGAATGTGACCTGCAACCTGCAAGCTAGAAAGACTCACAGCAGATGGTTAAAAACAGATGGTGAAGACAAATACGGCAATCAGAAAAAGTACATGCAAAACAAACATCGTGGATCGGCCTGCGGACCGATCCATGCTCGAGATCATCTCCATCGGCGGTCGGACCGATCAGGAATCATCTGATCGGTCCCCGACATCGAGATAGCGCCGCTGAAAATACGCGATAGGACCATGCGGGAGGGAATCATTAATCTGATCGGTCCCGGACATCGATCGGATAGCGTTCTTCCCAACGTTTACTACGATCGGTCTCGACCGATCGTAGAATCTGAGCGCTGGCACGGTCGATTTCGATCCGGGCCGATCGCGCTGGCAATCGCTCAAGTAAGCGTAAAGACGATCGGTCCGCATCCGATCGTGCAAGAGTTCACGGATCGCGCACCCGGATCGGTGTCAAGCCGGATGATCGGTGCAGCACCGATCCGACTCCAGCTCTCCTTGATCCGGTTGAGCCCTCTCGACCTAGTCCGAGAAACGAGCTCCATAGCTCTCCCGACTTCATCGGTCCTAGAGAACGAGCTACAGAGCCCTTTCGACTTCGCATACCAAGCTTCCTTCTTGGACTTTTCAACACCGATGTCCGATCACCCTTGATCCATCTGGATTTTCCTTGCCCGGCTTCACTCACACTTGCACCTAGCTTCACTCACTAGGGTTTTCACCGCTTCACTCACCAGGATTTAAAACCCCGCTTCACTTACGAGACTTTCCAACCGCCTAACATCCAGTTAGGACTTTCTCAATCAGGTCAACCTAGTCAACCTAGATTAGTAATTAATCTGAGTTAAATATCGATACAAACTTAAATCGTGTCAACAACAAAACAACATCCAGTCGATCAGTATCAACAATCTCCCCTTTTGTTGTTTGACAACACGATTTAAGTTTAGATCAGAAATGCTCATCTACCCATAATTTTAGGGAAATCAGGATCCTCCCCTAAGACGGATACACCACCAAGTCAATGACGGGAATCAAGATCCTTCCCGTTATCCTCTCCCCTAAAATCAAGCTTCCATACATTTCTAAACTTAGGTATCCTCTCCCCCTTTGTCAAACACCGAAAAGGTGCAAATGAGGTGACAAAAACTCAAAAGGCTCCCCCTAAATCCATACTGCCTTCTCTTAACTGACCTAGAGTTCCCTCTAAGGTCACAATATGACAGTAAGAAAGACAAAAGATACAATCAAATCATGGCATAGGAACAGCATAATAATAAAAAAAACATAGAAAATGAAGCATAATAAGGAGCAAGCAAATATAAAACCGAGTAGCATAAATATAGGAGTAGCATCAGAAGTGCAAACATCCAGGTCCGACATAAAGACTAACAAATAACATCCAAAATGCAGACAGCCAACAAACAAACTGTATCAATCAACATCCTCACACTGAGGAACACCGCCATCATCGGCAGGAGGGGTGAAATCCTGAGGCGGCACGCTGGAGGATGAATAGCCTGGGTAAGACTGCGGAGGCGGGTAGCGTGCCATCCATCCGAGTAGCAACTGCTGTGTCACCACCTGATGACTGCGCATATCATCGAAGCGCTGGTCAATATGCCCGCGCAGGTCATCATAGCGCTGGTCTATCCGAATACGTAGTCCATCGAACTCAGCAGCCACCATCTCCTCGTGTCGATCAAAGCGACTCTCCAGCTCGGCGATCTGCTAGCGCAGATCAGGATCGGCCTCCCCATCGTCAGCAGCAGGAGGAGCAGCAACAGGAGCAACCTGTCGTCGAGGTAACTCACCAAGTGCCCTCCCATCCTTCCACCTAACTGTCCCATCCTGTCCTAAGATTCCAGACTTGGAAAACGCACGTTTCCCAAGTCGACAATCCTGCTTAACCATCTTTACTATCCTCCCCTTAGAGACATCAATACCCAGGGTCTCAAGCCAGTCAGTAATTACATGCCCAAAAGGCATATAGATGGTGTAACCGCTTGGCTCGCTATGGGATATGATAGAAGTATAGACACTCGACATGACATCAAAGTCAAGACGCCTACGCAACCCGTAAAGCATCAGACAATGATACGGTCGAATCTCTGCCAATGGTTTAGAAGTAATAGGGAGAAGACAGTTTGTAACAATTTTGAAAAGAATGTAATCAGGAGCAGAAAGGCCAAGGGCTGCAAATGTAGGAAAGTCGACATCTAACTCATCTAATCCATCTAGTCTCGGATGTCCAAAGAAGTACTCATAAATCGAATCAGATGAGACATCAAGAGGATGAGGCACGGGTTCAGGCAAAGAAGGATAGAATGAGAACACCATCCCCGAACACATACGACAGCCTAAATAACCAAAGAAGGCAATTAAGCTGAAATCAATGTTTTGCTTAGCCACTCTTGATCTATAACTACCATCAATAGTCTGATGAAGGTTGTTATAGAATTCAGAGACTAGGTCAAAATTGATATCTCTCTCTAAATAGACCAAGGAATCAAGTTTATAGTAGGCTATGGTTTCTGTAATGGCTGGACAAAACTCATTCATGTATTTTCTATCGACTGATCTACATGGGAGCAATTTGAAGGTCCTTTCCTTAAAGGATTGTTCAAACTGTTGGTTGGGAAATCTTCCCGAACTGGATGGTTGAGGTCGGGAAGGAGCAGCAGGAGCTTTGGATTTATCTTTGGACTTGGAAGTACCCTCACCTACTGATTTCTTCCTAAGGGGACACAATGGGGTAAAATGGGGCAATGAGTGAGCACCGGAGCCATCAACAACAAAACAACAGAAGATTCGGTGAGAAATGAAAACACAATGCCAAGTTCTTAGAGAGGCAAGAAGTTACCTTGGTGCCATTTGAACTTTAGACTAGGGCTTCCGAGGGCTAGAGCTTCGGCTAGGTTTGGCGTGCAAAGAGAAGAGAAAGGGTGGTCCGTGGGAAGAGTCGGCTAGGGTTTCGCGTGAATGAGGAAAAGGAGGGATCGGGAGGTTTTAAGGGTTTAGATGGGTGTACGGTGAAGAAATGATCGGACGGTTGTCCGATTAGAAGGTATCCAAGGCCCGATGACGGTCACACCGCATCGAGGAGAACCTCTCCGATCGGTCGCAGACCGACGTGAGTGATCGATAGGCATGTCATCGGCCCCGGACCCCACGATCGGATCTCAGTAGGACTCCCGATCGACCGATCGATCGAGTCCGAGCTGAACTTCTTGATCGGTCCGTAGACCGATCGAGATCGATCAAGAAGCCCCTAAGTCACGGACTTAACCAATGGAACCACCGATCGGGTGACCACGCATGAGCCGATCGATGCGATTATCGCGAGTTATCGATCGGTCCTGGACCGATCGGTGAAGCATTACAAATAACTCGATCGGTCCTTGGACCGATCGATTCACGAAAGGTTGGGAAGTTTGATCGGTGCCCGTCGATCCATCTTCTCTCGATGGGCGGCCGTCATGTCAAAGATGTCTGAATCGAAATTTTCAGTGATTTCAGTAACCAAAATCCTTAGATATGTTTGATAGTTCGTAGAAGTTTCTCCAGTAAAACTTTCAAAATCAATATCTAGAACCCTGAGAATCTACAAGCATAACTATGTCCTAACGATGGGCTCTTATGGTGTGAATTTGTTTATAACTTGAGACTTTCAAATTCGACCACAAACACTGAGATTTCAGACAAGTTTCAAGTTTGTCAAAATAGACAACTCAAGGTTAAAGACTGAAATCTTCAACCTTGCTATGTTCAGTCCCAAATTTGGCAAAATATGTCCAAATTTCTATCATTATTTCAATGACTTATCCTAGTTTCAATCAAAATCACGAAAGGTATCGATCAAAGGTATCAAACATTCCAACAATCAAGGTTACATGATTTATAAGGAAAAGTCCAACCAAGTTTCCTTGGTTGGAATATATGAGTAAGATCTAGGAACCAAATACACATGAATTATGTAATGGTCTTCCCCATACTCAATTAATGTCTCTTCAACCTAATTATTCAAGGGATGCATGATACATTTTGAATAATTTGGTTGTTCCTAGCATCTCACCCCATTTCTAGCAAACAAAAATATTTTGTTAAACCTTATAGTTTGTGTGAGATGTTCCCAAGTTGCCCAAAATATTGTCCCAATTACTCTTGTCATTTTAATAGTCCTTATTGATCATGGTGAAGTTCTAATGACCTAAGGAGCCAAACACATTCCCAACTCCCTCCTTAAATGACTAAATTCATTCTCCGGAAGGGGTTTGGTAAAAATATCAGCTAGGTTTGACTTTGACTCAACATATGTGAGTGCAATGTCTCCCCTAGCTACGTGATCTCTTATGAAGTGATGACGCACTTCAATGTGTTTGGTCCTCGAATGATGGACTGGATTTTTAGTTAGGTTGATCGTGCTAATGTTGTCACATAGCACTTGTACACCCTTATAAGAAAGTCCATAATCCTCTAGGGTGTGTATCATCCACAACAATTGTGATACACTCTCTCCCATGGCAATGTATTCAGCCTCGGTCGTGGAGAGAGCAACACAATGTTGCTTCCGACTTGACCAACTAACTAAAGATGAACCTAAAAATTGGCAACCCCCACTAGTACTTTTCCGATCCAATTTGCACCCAGCATAATCGGAATCGGTATAGCCTATCAAGTCAAAAGACTCTGTACGAGGGTACCATAGACCTACTCGAATTGTGCCCTTAAGGTATCTCAATATTCTCTTAACTGCAATTAAATGAGATTCCTTGGCACAGACTTGATATCTAGCGCACATGCCCACAGCGAAAAGTATGTCCGGTCGACTAGTTGTGAGATATAGAAGACTACCAATCATGCTTCTATATTGCGTTAGATCAATTGGTTTTCCACTCTCATCATTGTCAAGGCGAGTGTTTGTCGCCATTGGAGTGGACACTTCCTTAGAGTCACTCATATTGAATTTTCTAAGCATCTCTTGAGTGTATTTCGTTTGATGGACATAAATGCCATCTCGAGTTTGTTTGATTTCTAATCCAAGGAAGAATGTCAATTCTCCTACTAGACTCATCTCAAACTCACTTTCCATGTGAGAGATAAATTCATTCAAATAGCCCTTGTTATTTGAGCCACAAATTATGTCATCGACATATACTTGGGCTACGAAAATGTTTTCACCATCTCTACGCAGAAATAGTGTTGGGTCTATTTGGCCTCTTACAAAGCCCTTTTCTAGTAAATAAGTTGACAGCCTTTCGTACCAAGCTCGAGGTGCTTGTTTAAGCCCATAAAGAGCTTTCTTGAGCTTGTATACGTGGTTTGGAGCTTCGGTACTCACAAACCCCGGGGGTTGATCAACATAGACCTCTTCTTTAATGAAGCCATTTAAGAAGACAGATTTAACATCCATTTGATAGAGCTTGAAACCTCTATGTGCAGCAAAAGCTAGCATCAAACGAATGGATTCTAATCGGGCCACGGGAGCATAAGTCTCATCATAATCGAGACCTTCGACTTGACTATAGCCCTTGGCTACAAGTCTTGCCTTGTTTCTTACAACTTCTCCCTTTTGATTTAACTTATTTTTGAAGACCCATTTAGTTCCAATAATGGTGGTCTTCTTAGGTCTAGGAACTAAGTCCCACACTTGACTCCTTTCAAATTGACCTAACTCATCTTGCATAGCTATGATCCAATCAGGATCGCGCAATGCCTCATCAACTAATTTTGGTTCAATCTCTGAAATCAATGCGACTTCATTAGACTCATTTCTAAAGAATGACCTAGTCCTAACCCCTTGTTGGATATCTCCCACAATTTGGTCTTGGGGATGACTAGTGGTTATCCTAGATTGTCTTGGTGTTGATGGTGCCTCATGAATGGTCTCACTAGGCACAGGCAAGGACTCAATATCAGGCAAGGGATCAACCGGAGCCCTTTGTTGCCTTTGCTCATCGTCATCAGAGTCAACCTCGACTCTTTCTTCATTTTGATCATTCAAACTTAGATTTCTAAGTTCAAGTTGAATTTCTCCTACATCCCTTGATTGATCATTTGATTTAGGGATTTCTTCAAAAGCTACATCAGAGGACTCTTCAATCAATTTAGTCCTATTGTTGTAGACTCGATAGGCTTTGCTGGTGAGCGAGTAACCGACCAGTATCCCTTCATCAGCCTTGGCCGAAAATTTTCCAAGATGGTCCTTGGTGTTCAAAATAAACACCTTACAACCAAACACCCTAAGATGTTTAATTGTAGGTGGTTTCCCAAACCAAAGTTCATGAGGAGTCTTTCCTAAAAACCTATGTATCAGGATTCGGTTTTGCACATAGCAAGCTGTATTCACAGCTTCATCCCACAAGTAACTCGGTAGTGAGTACTCATTGAGCATGCTTCATGCAGCCTCTTGTAAGACTCGATTCTTTCTCTCCACAACCCCATTTTGCTGTGGGGTCCTTGGAGTTGAGAACTCATGTCTATACCCTTTTGCTTGACAAAATTCTAAGAACCTATGGTTTTGAAATTCACCACCATGATCACTTCTAATGGTTTTAATTGTTGTTGATTTTTCATTTTCAGTTCTTCTACAAAAAGAAATAAAAATATCTATGGTTTGATCCTTAGTTTTCAAAAAGAAAGTCCATGTATATCTAGTAAAATCATCAATAATTACTAAACAATATCTACTACCATTCAATGAAATAACATTGTTACAATCAAACAAGTCCATATGTAATAAGTCTAAGGCAGTAGATGTACTCACAATGCTTTTACCTTTATGAGATGCTTTTGTTTGCTTACCCATTTGACATGCATCACATAGTTTGTTCTTTTGGTACTTGATGCTTGGTAAGCCTCGTACTAGTCCTTTGTTGGCCAACTTTCGAATGTTCTTCATGTTTACATGTGCCAACCTTCTATGCCAAAGCCAAGACTCTTCTTCTTTTGACATGAAACACTTAATCAAAGCATTAGTAGCACTTTTAAACGATACTTGATAAATATTATCAACCCTTGTGCCTACTAGTACCGTGTCAAGTGTGTCAATGTGTTTAACCAAACATTGACTTGAATGAAATTCAATTGTGTAACCCATATCACACAATTGACTGACACTTAGGAGATTAAAAGTCATCCCCTTGACTAGAAGAACATTCTTGATGTGGAGACATTCGGATATATGAATGTCTCCAACCCCTATTACCTTAAGACTACCATTATTGCCAAAAGACACATTACCTCTATTTTTATTTTGTATGGTAGAGAATAGTGACTTGTCCCCTGTCATGTGCTTGGAGCATCCACTATCAACAAACCAAGTTGATAGACGCTCTCCCTCGACCAATGCCTACAAGACACGAAAGACGGATGTTTTAGGTACCCAAATTCTGGGACCTAATGCATCTACAATGAGAGACTTAGGCACCCATGCCTTAGTCACCTTCTTCCTAGTCTCATGAACCCTAGAAACATGTGTTCTATGAAATTGGGTTCTTGACACTAAAGAAATAAAGCTAGACTCCTTAGGTTGGTATCCTAATCCAGCCTTGTTGTAAACCGCCCTTTGGGCATTTAGAATCATGTCTAAGGTCTTAGAGCTGGTTGAGAATTTCTCAAGCATTTTCTTGAGCTTCTCAATTTCACCCTTCAAGGTTTTGTTTTCATCCTCTAGGGCCTCTTGATAAAGGTCATCGACCTCATCTTCCCTAAGGGCCCTTAATTTCTCTATTTCATCTTTTAGCAGTTTAGTTTCTGTTTTTGATTTTTTAAGGGAAGTAGACAAATGTGCAATTGTTTTATAACACTTTTCTAAATGGGGAGAGGTTACCTCTTCATCATCCGAAGATGATGAAGTCGCAGCTGAAGAGCTTGAGTCCTCACTCTCGGACTCAGACTCCTCTCTTGCCATGAGGGCTAACTGCCGTGTACTCTTCTCCCTCTTCTCTTCCTCAGATGAACTTGAAGAAGACTCATCCCATGTAGCTTTTAGAGCCTTCTTCTTCTTGACTCTTTCCTCCTTCTTTTTGGCTCATTCCTCCTTTCTTTTTAATTTCGGACACTCGCTCCGATAGTGTCCCTTTTTGCTGCACTCATAACATGTAACATTAGTTTTGTCAATATTTTGTTCACTAGGTTTACCTTTCCCTTTGTATCTTCTGCTCCTTCTCATGATTCTTCTCACGAAGTTGGCCATCTCGCTTGATGATGATTCACCTTCATCATCGGACTCGGAGGAGGATGAAGATGAAACAATTTCTTTCTCCTTCTTCTTTTCTTTCTTTCTTCTTTCCTCCTTGCTCTTTTCTTCTGCAACCAAAGCAATACCTTTCTCTCTTTGCCCTTTGTTAGCAAGTTCATGTAATTCCATTTCACAAAAAAATTCATCTAACTTAAAAATGGAAAGATCCTTGGATACCTTGTAGGCATCCACCATGGATGACCACAAGGCATTCCTAGGAAAAGCTTTTAGAGCATACCTTACGAGGTCACGGTTTTCTACTCGTTCATCCACCGAATGGAGACCATTGATGATCTCCTTGAACCTTCCATGTATCTCACTTACAGTTTCATTTTCCTTCATGACAAGGTTCTGTAGTTGGTTTAGGAACAAATCCCTCTTGGCGATCCGAGAGTCTCGAGTCCCTTCTTGGAGCTCGATGAGCTTGTTCCATAGATCCTTCGCACTTGTGAAAGGACCAACCTTGACAAGTTGATCCTTGGCTATCCCACATTGCAAAGTGACAACCGCCTTGGCATCGGCTTGTCCCTTGCGAGTTTGCTCGGTTGACCATCTCGATGAGTCAAGTTCCTTACCTTCTTCGTCCTTTGGAGGTGAGAATCCCTCCTTGACCGAGAACCACATGGAGATATCAGTCTTGAGGTAATACTCCATGCGACTCTTCCAATACTGGAAATCTGCTCCATCGAAGAACGGTGGTCTGTTGGTGCTGAATCCTTCCTTCATGGCCATCTTGTTGCTCCTTGGAATGTTAGTCCAGATGAAGAGCACCAGGCTCTGATACCACTTGTTGGGATCTTAGATGGCTAGAGGGGGGTGAATAGCCTCTTTGAAAAACACTAAACGCAAATTTCTTCAAGAACTTTGTTAGCACAGCACAGCGGAAACAGAAAACTAAAGCGAAGGAAAAACAAACACACAGCAGACACAAGGATATACGAGGTTCGGGGATAACTTGCCCCTACTCCTCGGCGTGTCCGTAAGGAGGACAACTCCTTGATCTTTCGGTAGATCACACCCCGGACAAGATCCGGCTAAAGATGTCTCCTTCTCAGTGGAGCAACCTCTCAACAAAGTCTCAGTTGATTATAGATTTAAGCACAAGACTTACAGTGGCTGAGAAAAATATTAAGATGAGCTTACAGCCACGCGGAGAAGAGAACAGAGCAGAGAGCGCACAATCAACCTTCTCAGCAAGGAGCTCACAGCTTCACCAACTTGCTCTCTCGAAGGCTTGATCACAAAAGGCAGAGAATTCAGAATCCCTTTCGAACTCCTCTTCTTCCTTCTTATGTCTCTCGCTTTACTGGCTCGAATCACCGTCGTCTGCAGAATCGCTGCTGCCAGCAAGGCGTAGCCAATCACCTCTCCTCCTCTTCTGATTCTCTGAACACATGCCAATGGAAATCACTGGCGTCTCTGGATACCAACCAATGGGTAGAAGTCAAACTGAGCAGCCCAATCGTAATCGGATTTCGCCAGTGAACGTTGATGCCCCAAATGTATCTGTTGCAGCAAATTACAGTGAAAAGGGTACTTGTCTCCTTCTCTTAATGAAGCTTAATTTGAATCCAAACATGAGAATGTGACCTGCAACCTGCAAGCTAGAAAGACTCACAGCAGATGGTTAAAAGCAGATGGTGAAGACAAATACTAATCGGAAAAAGTACATGCAAACAAACAATACGTGGATCGGTGCTGGCCGATCCATGCTTCGATCATCTCGATCGGTGCGGACCGATCAGAACTAATCTGATCGGTCCCGCATCATCGATAGCGCCGTTTGAAAATACGACGGCTCCCGATCGATGCGGACCGATCAGAATTAACTCTGATCGGTCCCCGCACCGATCACGAAGCGCGTCTTCCCAAGCTACACCGATCGGTCTCACCGATCGAACATCAGGCAATATCTGATCACGATCTGATTCCGATGCTCGAATCGATGGCATACCCGCTCATGGCGATGGCATCGGGCTTGATCGACACGATCTTAAGTGGCTCCGATCGGTCCGACCGGTGTCGGTTTTCAGCAGATCGGATGCATGCCGACCGATCCGCCCGACTCCGGGTGAGCCCTCTCGACCTAGTCCGAGAAACTCTCCTAGCTCTCCGACTTCATCAGTCCTAGAGAACGAGCCACAGAGCCCTTTCGACCCGCATACCAAGCTTCCTTCTTGGACTTTTCAACACCAGATGTCCGATCACCCTTGATCCATCTGGATTTTCCCTTGCCTGGCTTCACTCACCAGGACTTGCACCTAGCTTCACTCACTAGGGTTTTCACCTGGCTTCACTCACCAGGATTTCCAATCTGCCTGGCTTCACTTACCAGGACTTTCCAACTGCCTAACATCCCAGTTAGGACTTTCTCAATCAGGTCAACCTAGTCAACCTAGATTAGTAATTAATCTGAGTTAAATATCTGATACAAACTTAAATCAGTGTCAACAGCAAAACAACATCCAGGTCAGACTGTATCAACAGTACTCATATTTTATTTTATGTTTTCTTTGCACAGATCCGGTGGCTGGGGCTTTCGGGGTTTCTACGACGCGAAAACGCGGTTTTCGCGGCCCGAAAAACGCAACATGGATTACCGAGCAACAAAGAACGGTGTGGAATATGAGGCCCTCATAGCCGGTTTATAGGCCGCTCGGCATGTGGGAGCCCACCTTGTGATACTGTACTCCGACTCCTAATTGGCGGCTCAGCAACTCTCGGGGTCCTTCGAAATAAACAACGCAAGGCTCCGGCTCTACGTGGAGGCCTTTGAAAAGCTCAGAAATAACTTCATCGAGGTTGTCTGTCACGCCCCGGAGGAGTCCCTGTCCGAAGAAATTTTGGCAGCATCTCCCCTGTACGATGGAGAATCTGAAACTTTATACATCGCCCTCTGGGCCAGATATACCTCGGCCAACACGGCCGGAACAATAACAATAATATAAACAATCACCCATGCAGTTAATAATTTAACAAACTGTAACAGTGATAATATGACTCAAAAACAACCCTACTCAACTACACCCATAAAGCACAAAACCGATGTTCTACTCCACTACACTCATAAAGCTCAAATCCGACGATAAAATCAACTTACCTCTTCTACCGTCTAGGCAGACGTGTAGTAAAACAAATCCAATAAAACTCATAGGCAATAAGAATCCATACAAGATCCAAATATATCAACACAAACAAGTCCAAACATAGTCTAAAACAAGAAAGACTAAAAGTTCAACACGACGTCCTCGTGGACTGCAGGGGACTAGCGACTGGAACTCTCCTGACAGCATCAACCTGAAAATAGTAAATATCCACGGGGGTGAGTCAACTCCTCAGCGGGTAACAACTGATATGCATAATAAAGAAAATAACATCTAGCACTAATTATGCGTATAGTCTCCTGATACTAGAAGGATAAATGCAACTGAAATAAGCAGGAGAAAACTGTACTAACTAGGACCAAGGTATAAGGATATCAAGGTCATCAGACCGGAAGTGTCATAAATCCTGCATGTCAATGACATATGCATCCATCCAAATGCAGCAAACACAACCAATAAATGCATCATGCATATGATGCCAATGACATGTCCTGGTCACCCCTACTCTCCAGTCAGCCGTCTCACACACGATGGTAAGACTGAGTGGGTAGGGCTGTGATAACCGTGCACCCTGCCATCACTACTCCTGATGAGTGACCGAGTGGACGGGATGCTGTCGGAGTACACCTATCCTCCTTACCCTAAATTATAAATGGGGGAGCTCAATGCCCTTATCTCCCGGTACATGATGACGGGGAGGGATGCTTGTCCTTCTACAACGCTGCGTCACACTAACCCATGAGTGGACCAACGGGGCCCTTGACAGAGCACCTGCTGCAACACACCCTGCCTGAATATACCACTAACCCATGAGTGGTCGTGTGTGTAGATACATGTAACTGGCGATGTGCTCAACAATAATGGAGCCGACAATCGCACAGCATGCAATCATGCGAATGGTGCATGACACTAAGCATGACAATATCCTGAACCAATCCATATATATAAAATGTGTACCCTAGAATAAATTGACCTAATCAATGGTCTAGGTACACAGGTCAGATAAGGAAACAAAAATCCTAGGTCCTGAACATAATAGAAACATGGTTGTGTCACTACCCCTATAAGCATGTAAAAACCAGGTAGGTACTAGCATGCAGTGCATAATAAGTAAACAACCAAGCATATAACAGATCAGGTAGTGACCAACCGAAGCAGATAACAAAAACACAATCATTGCTATATGTTATAAAAATTACTATGCATATCAAATGACATAAAGTCAAAGTACCCACCTCCAATAGAAAGGTCCAAACCGGTAGTCGAGTTACTCATCTCGAATCAGAGTCTTATAATACATAATATACAGATTTAGCTAATTACATATAAATTAATTAGCTAAATCAAATCCTCAAACCTACCTAATTTAACACATATAATTTAGCTATTCAACATGTATCAAATAGCTAAATCAACTACTTATCTAACAAGAACCCTAATTCACACATAATTCAATATATGTACCCAAATTAACCGTTCTTGTAAACTCTGTTGACGATTCCAACTTCACAGAACAGTACCTCACCTTCTGAAATCCACCTTATTGCTCGGATCTATCTTCACAGCCTAAGCTAGTAGTTGTCAGAACAAAGGTAGCTGCTGGAAACCTAAGTAACGCCCAGCAATTTCACTGTCTGGATCAAAGAGATCAAGAAGTCAACAAGATAGTCTATCACCAACAAATTTCTAGCAACAATTATACATATTACCTCTTCCCTCTTACTGCCTGTGATGACCTAGGATCCGACAAAGTTGCTGCTGGCACTTGACGGCTAGCCGACCGGTGCTAGGGTACAAGGACAGTGGCGAGAGGGCACTGCAGTGGACGAAGGCTAGGGTATGAGTAATTTACGCCGGGAGGGGTGGAGACCGGAAAAAGGGAAGAGGAGGAGACATCGCGATGAACACAAACCAGGGCACAGTGAGGAGCGGTGCTGCTCCGTGCGACGCCGGCGGCTAGCTAGGGCACAGGGGTCGGTGGTGCTGCTCCGTGCGACGACGGCTAGGGCTCGGCAGCAGGGGAAGAGGACCGGCTCGGCGCGTTCCTGATCTTCCCCAATCTAGGGTTCGACCTCGGCGGTGGCTGAGATTTCTACGGCAACGAGGCAATGGGCAGAGGGGAGAAGAAGGAGAAGCGGCGATGAGAAAAGGAATAGGCTCGGGAGAGGAAGAAAGAGTTGAGAAGAGGAGGAGAACCGCCGAGCGGTTAGGGCACGGTCGCGACGGGGAAAGAAGAGGGGCGCGCAGGTTTTCAGCGAGGAAGAGAAGAAAGAAAACAAAGAAAAGAAAATAGAAAAAGAAATTAAGAAAATAACATTTCCTCACTTAAATGGGTAGCCTAAACAGGCTTTTCCCGAGCCCCGTTTTTATCCCCGTTAACTCGTCCGTACGAGCTCCGAAAAATTTCTAAAAATTTCGGAAAATTCCCTTATCATAATCTTCCATTTTTTTCGGTATTTTACATTGTCATACAAAAGATCCCCCGAGCTGAGAACCAGTCAGCGGATGAATTAGCCAAGCTAGCTAGCTCAATATCGTCGATCGTCATCCAACAACCAATTGAGCAGGTGTCCTTGGTGGCGCACATCAACCGGATGGAAGGCCTCATATTCCCGAGCGATTGGAGAACAACCATAATAGAATTTTTGCGTTCGGGGGCCACGCCGTCCGATCGGGAGGAAGCCCAACTACTAAGGAGGAGAGTCGACCGGTTCACACTCATTGGGGACCAACTTTACAAAAAGGCGTTCTCTCGGCCGCTGCTGAAGTGTGTCAGCTCAGAAGACGTAGAATACATTCTACAGGAAGTACATCAAGGATCTTGCGGAGGTCATCCGGGCGGGCGATCGTTGGCTAGGAAGATCCTGCTAGCCGGATACTTCTGAACAACTGTACTGGAAGACGCCGCTCGGACCGTCGCTACCTGCCTTTCCTGTCAGAAGTTCCACAGCTTCTCCCATAGGCCAACAGAGAAGATGAAGGCGTCTTCAGTGTCCTGCCCGTTCGACCAGTGGGGTATGGATATAGTGGGACCTTTCCCTATGGCGACCAGGCAACAGAAGTTTTTATTAGTGGCGGTCGACTACTTCTCCAAGTGGGTCGAAGCCGAACCACTGGCCAAGATAACCGGGCAGATGGTCAAGAAGTTCATCTGGCAGAATATAATCTGTCGGTTTGACATTCCTCGTTGACTCATTTCGGATAATGGGCAGCAATTCGTCGGTCAGCAGCATGAAGAATGGTGCAAAGGATACGACATCGAACAACACTTCACTTCCGTGGCGCATCCTCAAAGCAATGGTCAAGCCGAAGTAGCCAACCGGGAGATCCTGCGTATGGTTCAGGTTCGGCTCGACCATATGGGAGGAAGCTGGGTGGACGAGCTGCCGGGCGTACTATGGGCCCTTCGCACCACCCCAAAGGAGGGCACGGGGGGTAATGTGGTTCCACTTGGTATACAGGGGCGAGGTGGTCATCCCAGTCGAGGTCGGAGTAGAGTCTGATCGGATCCAGAGCTACGATAAGGATAATGCTGAGCGGAGGAAGCTGGAGTTAGACCTAGTTGACGAAGCACGAGCTAAAGTAGCCATCCGGCTGATGGCATACAGGCAAAGAATGAAGCAGAATTACAACCGGCGTGTAATTCCCAGAGCCTTCTAGGTAGGTGACCTAGTGTGGAAGAAGGTGAAGCCGGTTGGTGATGTGAGTAAGATGGCAGCTCCCTGGGCGGGGCCCTTCAGAGTCATTGAGAAGCTCCGATCGGGTGCATACTACTTGGAAGATGAGGACGGACGGCGGCTAGATCGACCATGGAGCGCAAACCACCTCCAGCCGTATCGTGCTGGATGAAAGGTGTGCCAGTGTAATTCATTTCATGTATGTTCCGTTCATCTGTATCCTTTGGCTACAGGAGTAAAAATTAAAAAAGACAAAGGATATGAGCACTTGTTGCCGAACGGCAAAACTCCCTGAAGACCGTCGAGTGGCGACGTTAAACTCTAGAGTCGGACCGGCGACTAAAAACCCCCCGGCTTGAAGACCGTCGAGCGACGACGTTAAACTCTAGAGTCGTACCTGCGACTATAAACCCTCGGGCTTGAAGACCGTCGAGCGGCGACGTTAAACTCTAAAGTCGGACCGGCGACTATAAATCCCCCGGCTTGAAGACCGTCGAGCGGCGATGTTAAACTCTAGAGTCGGACCGGTGACTATAAACCCCCCGGCTTGAAGACCGTCGAGCGGCGATGTTAAACTCTAGAGTCGGACCGGTGACTATAAACCCCCCGACTTGAAGACCGTCGAGCGGCGACGTTAAACTCTAGAGTCGGACCGGCGACTATAAAGCCCCCGGCTTGAAGACCGTCGAGCGACAACGTTAAACTCTTGAGTCGGACCGGCGACTATAAACCCCCCAGCTTGAAGATCGTCGAGCGGCGATGTTAAATTCTAGAGTCGGACCGTTGACTATAAACCCCCCGGCTTGAAGACCGTCGAGCGGCGACGTTAAACTCTAGAGTCAGACCGGCGACTATAAACCCCTCGACTTGAAGACCGTCGAGCGGCGACGTTAAACTCTAGAGTCAGACAGACGACTATAAACCCCCCGGCTTGAAGACCGTCGAGCGGCGACGTTAAACTCTAGAGTCAGACTGGCGACTATAAACCCCCCGGCTTGAAGACCGTCGAGCGGCGACGTTAAACTCTAGAGTCGGACCGGTGACTATAAACCCCCGGTCGGAAGATCGTCGAGCGATGACGTTAAACTCTAGAGTCGGACCGACGACTATAAACCCCCCGGACGGGACAGCATCACACAGATAGACTGAAGCCCCGCATCTAGGGCCGATGATCAGCCAGCCTTGATCCTAAGGACAGGGAGAAAACAATGGCGTGCGCTTACCAACGCCGACCAGCGAAAAGCTAACGGAATGGAAGGTCGTTTGATTGAGCGACGCAGTTGAGAAAAACACTTCTAATGAAAAACTAACAGAAGTTCCATGCGGAATGAAGGTCGATGGATCGAGCGGCGTAGTTGAGAAAAACACTTCATGGGGACAGAAGTTCCGTGCGGAATGAAGGTCGAGCGGTGCAGTTACAAGAAACACTTCACAGAAGGCTAAAGGAGCAAAAATTGGCATTCCAAAGTTACTTTTATAAGTTCACCGATCGGAAGGGTTACAGAAAACACTTCATTCTAGAAAATTGAAAACATGCTTCGGAATGGTGGTGAGAAGCGCCGCATGCTCCGTAGCAGGGATGACTACTGATTCGGGGAGCTGACCCTTGGACTTCAGTTAGTCCGCCGTGATGGTGATGGCCAACTCGAAGGCAATAACCATCCAGTCGCAGACCTTCTCAACAAATTCCACCAAGCGGATGTACGTCTGCCTCAGGGTGGCGACACGGCCTGGCTCCGCCTCCTGGTACTCCTTGAAGGCGGCGCGGGAAGCGTCGAGAGCTTCCTGCAGGGCCTTCAAATCATCCCTAAGAGTCGCCGCCTCGACCGAACGACCCTTCTTCTCACGGTCCAGCAGATCCGCCAACTCCTTCACACGCTGCTCCAAAGCTCGGGCCTCCACGTTCTTCGCTTCCAGATTGACGATAGCGGTATTTTTTCGAGTGGTTGCGAGCTCTATCTTACGGTCATAAGTTTTGACCTGCTATTCGAGTTGGGCCAGCATATATGCCTGGTCAACCGTTTTCTTCCGCTTAGTCTCTAACAGGCCCTTTGTCTTTGCGAGCTCCTTCTGCAGCTCGGCATAGGAAGGGCTTTGAGAAGAAGACGGGCCGCCCAGACTCTTGAGTCTCTTCAGCTCCTCCTCCACCAAAGCCAAGCGGCTGGCGACAGCAATGTCTTCCACCCATCTTTGATATACAAAGGAATGTTAAAATGCCAACCGGGAAGACTACATAAAAGAATAGGAGTGAAACTTACCCCTGTGGCCTACTGCATGTGGCTGTCAGCCAGTTTGCCGACCGACATCACAGCGGCATGGGCCCGGGCGTCCGCTCACATCTTAGCAAGGGGCCCCTTGATAGTGATCATGTGTTTAGGAGCCGTCGGCTGATCTGACTCGGCCATAAACGTCTCAGTGGGGAGGTGCAGGGTGGCCCTAATAGTGCGGCGCCGACCAGAAGTCGTGTGAGCGAACGCCGAAGGATCGGAGGCCGGGCTGGACATTGTGGACAGAATGCCCGAGCGGCGGACTCGGAGGGGTACAGGAGGAAGAGAGATGACCGACACCGCTTCGATGGGGTTTACAGGTGGATTCAGTTGGGAGGGGGTCCAGTCGGAGGAGAGCGCCTCGACCGATGGTGCTTTGTCACGAGGAGATGCGGTGCCCGTCCGCTAGGACGCTTGCAATGAGGAGGTGGCCGAACGGAGGGGAACCTCCACCCGGCGTCTCTTCTGGTTGAGGGGGAGTTCGTCATCCGGTTCAGAGTCATCCTCCCAAATGGAAGGGCCCTTGCTGGATGTTGCACCACCAGTCGCTTCCGCAGGTGAAGCTCGAGCAGCTGACTCCCCTGCATTTGCCTCGCTCTCACCCTCGTGAGAGTCGACTGGAGCAATGCCCAACTGCTCCATTTCCTTGGCCGCTGCCGCCTCGAGCGCGGCCGCTTTTCTCTTCAAGATCCCGAGCAGCACAGACTCCATTACGATGTTCGCTGCAAGGAAAAGAGAAGGAAATTAGTTAGAACTCAAGGCAAATGCACAAGTAAATTTCTTACCAAAGCTGCTCGGGAGCGGGGTCCGGATCGGACTCAAACCAAATATATACATCACTCCTTCGGGTAGGAGCTTGTTGATGTCGAGCTTCAGACCGACTAGCATATTCGCTACTTGAAGGTAGTCCGATAAGGTTTTATACTTCTTCAACTCGGGGGAGGTGGGTGGTCCGACCTGCCATTTAGTACGGAAAGGGAGCCGCCCGGGAAGACGAAGAAAGAAGAAGTTCTCTTTCCAATGTTTGTTGGAAGAGGGCAGTTTATCAAAAAAGATCAAACCAGGCCGAGCCTGAAACAAATAAGTGCTCGGCTCGGACTGCTTGGGATAGTAGAAATAATAGAAGACTTCCGAGCAGAGGGGAATGTTGTGTATCTTAAATAATACCACAACTCCGCACAGAAGGCGAAAAGTGTTGGGAACCAACTGGGCGAGCGGAATGCCGAAGAAATTGCAAACTTCGGTGATGAAGGGATGGAGAGGAAACCGCAGACTGGCTGTGAATTGGTTGCGGAAGAAACAAATAGTGCCGCGCGGTGGTTTGTGCGACCGAGAGGAAGGCGAGGGTAAAATCAGTTCGAAGTCAGAAGGGATGTCAAAAGCGTTTATCAGGCTCTCGATATCACAGCGATCAAACCGCGACTCCATGGTAGTATACCATGGGCCAAGAGCAAGGTCCGCAGGCTGCGAAGAGCTAGCCATCGCCAGAACAGTAGAGGAGGCAGGGATCGGGAGAAAACGCAAAGACTCAGGGAAGACGAACGGAACAGTGACCGGAAGGCAAGAACGCAGCAAGGAATGCGAAGAAAACACGAGAACCGAAGGGAGAAAGGCATAGAACCTTACAGAGAAGATGAGGATCGAAAGAAGAGGGCAAGGGGTCGCCGGAGTGCCGAGGAACGAGGTCACCGGAGCAAGGAGCGTAGGAAGAGGCTTCTGAGCACGTGACGGCAAAAGTGAGGCGGAAGAAGGCGATGAGAGCTTTATAAGGATGGGCTCGATCCTCTCGAGCCGTCGGATGCAGGTCACATAGCCCGAGGCCCGCATCCCACCGTCCATTTCAAACCGATGAACGTCGCATCTGGCATAAGGCAGCGGCCGTACGATGACATCAGCAGTGCCACGTGGCACTCGGTCAGAGGAGGGCATTTAATGAGCCCCATCATGAGGTAGAACCCGCATGCTCAACCATACTGGCGGAGATTTGCACGCATCCCGAGAAGATCCCGTGAACATCATCACAGGCCAGTTGGGTAGCCCTCGGCAATTAGCTGACCGACGCTATTCGACCCCATAGCGGCCGAGCAGAGGTACACTTTCAGGAGTAGCAGGATGGATGTCTCTCGGCCAGACTCATAGTCCAGTCAGTTGGACTTAGCGCCTCCTTTGACTAGACTTGAAGGGGAGGCATGTGATCCGGTGGTAAGGACGGGGGACCCTCGTTGGCGGGAGGTCAACGACATGTGGAGGTCAATGGTCAAGAGGGTCAACCCCAAGGTCGTTCCGAGCGAACAGAGGTCATGCCGAGCGGACTGGAGGGCCGATCGAGCATTCGATCGACCGAACATCCGACCAGGGGGCTCCCAGGCCGGACGAAAGACAGCCCGACCAGGGGTCGGGTTTTCGATGCTCAAGGTAAAAGAGTCTTTGGGCCGAGCGGATAGGACGCTCGGCCGAGCCATAGGATAATAAGGCGCAATCCCCTCCGAGCACATGAGCAAGGCTTCCTCGCCCGGTTCGAGGTATGCGCATTCCCGGAGGCCTTGAGCGCCGAACGACCGATCCGCTCGGACCAGGAACAGGCAAGAGGTGCAAAGGGACAACAAGTAACGTCATCCTCGAGACACGTACCGCCGACAAATAGCATGGTCGGCGGCCGGAGAGGACATAGTATCGTACGGTGGAAGTTTCCACCGTCATGTCAGGGATATGCTCGGACGATTGCGGAATGGCGTCAGACATGCTTTTCTGGCACAACCCTACTGAGGTATGTTTGGGGAAGCGTGCACACATTGAGAAGCGTGCCCGCGTATCCCCGGGGTCCTATATAAGGACCCCCAGACTTCGACGAAGGTATGCGATTCTCATCACTATAGCCACAGTAGCGTTACCTTGCTCTTCTTCTTCACTGCCTGACTTGAGCGTCGGTGGGTCGTCGCCGGGAAACCCCTCCCGGCTCGGCTTCTTTGCAGGTTCACCGAAGATCCACATCACCAGTCGAAGACAGCGGAGAGCGCCACGTCCCCAGTGTCCATCGACTCAGCGCTCGGACAGGATCACACACAAATTCATGTATGTGGTACAAAGTCGGGCCCTCATGTTAAGATTATGTTTAAGTATTTATATGATATATATGTTTTAAAAAGGACATCTTGCATACACTCATTTCATGCTATATGATACATGTTTTCAAAGAACATCTTGCATATACTTATTTCATGTCCTATGATTCCCTTTATGCTTTAGAAAGATGTTTCTTCTAAGATATGTCTATGATGCCTAGATGAACATGCTATTACCTTACGCTTATGCTCTCACATGTGATGCTATGATTTGACTAAATGTGTATGGCGCTACTTTATGTTAGCATGTAAATGTTCAATCTAGATGTTGGATAAATGAATATGTCACTACTATATATTTAATTCATGATTCATGGTTTTTGTGAGTAGGAAAGGATCTTACTAAGCCTATGTGCTTATAGTTCAGTTTTCCTTGTACTGCAGAGAAGGGAAAAGAATGACTAAACTAAAGGGAGCAGCAGGAAGGACAAAGATGTGTGTGGAGGTGGCATGGTGGATGAAGATCTGTTATGTGTGTCAACAATTTTATGTCTTAATTTATGCATGTGAACTATTCTATCTTTTCTACCTTAGGTTTTTGATGATATCTACAATAGAATAACTTGAATATGTTTGGATACTTATGTTCCCTCTTGTTCCATGTTTAGTATGCTCCATGCCCTAGTAAAAATATCTTGTGTCATGTTTAAGTAGTAGGTGCCAAATCAAGTTATATGCATGAATGCGAGTAGTTTCACATGATATGTCTAAAAGATTAACATGTTAGCATGTTCAATATGTTACATTATTATATTGTTAACATGTCATGTTCAATTAATATGCATATGAAGAAATTAAATCAAATGTACCTTCCGCTGCCATGACTTCATATGTATATGTATGTATGTATGTTCAAGTAACCCTGCCCCTCCCTAAGTAGTAGAAGGGCGGGTGTTACAAGATTCATCCCCGGGGCCATGGTGCCACGGTAGGGCATCCAGGTTGTCACTCAGGTACCCGCAGTTTGAACCCAAGCTATGACGTATTTGTAGAAATTTTTTCTCCAAATGGGGAGCGTAATCAAAGGATGCTGGGTTTCTGAGCTCGCCGCTACATGCGCTTACCAATTTACCCTGGTGATCGGTGGGAAACTTCAGTGGGGTCGGGCAGGTCACCCCCAGAGATGGTCAATGAGGCTAATTGGGATTATAAAAATATAAAAAAAAATGTAGGAAGCTAGATTCATTACCGGCTCTTCTCCGCGGAGGTCAAGACAGAATGATATCTTGATCCATATCCTATGCTATTAAATAGTAATGATTCCTATGAAGTCTGGTAATGGGATACACCTGCCACTAGTGCCCCTCGGTCATAAATTATAAGAACATACTAACATTCAATAACATAAAGATAAAAATAACAATTATGTCCAATTCTCTACTTCCTTGTGGAGAATTGTCCTCCTTTTCAAGGCAATGTCCTAGATGTCCCGAAATGGGATACCCTTGTCTCTAGGGCCCCGCGGTCAAATGATCTAGGGTATTCCCCCTACGGGGTGAACAATCAATACACATTTATATATTTACACCATTAGCACATTTCATCAAACATATAGAAGGTACAATATACATAGAACATGACAAAAACACTTCATTGAATAAGAAAATATCCAAATACTGTTAGTAATTAGCCCTAAGCGCCAATCATGAGATGATTAGGCTTTTTGGATTAATCATTGAGTTAGACTCGAATGAACCCACTCATTGGATTAAGTGTAATCCGAATTAGACTCATTGAGTTAGACTCAAATAGATCTAATTGTTGGATTAAGTCGAATTGCATGGGAATCAATGGGTTAGACTCATTGGGTGAACTTGAGTTCACCAAGGAAGTTGAATGGTCAAAATTCAACCATTGGATTGAATGGTTGATTTTGAGCCATTGGATTAGAAGATGAAAGGGTGGAGACTCTTGGTATTCCATGGGATGGCTATAAATATCATTTGGATGATATTTTTCATAAGATTTGATCACTTGAGAAGGTGAAAGGTCTCCTTGATCTTCTTCTTCCTCTTTCCCTCTTCTTGGCCGAAACTCTTAGTAGAGGTTGCTAGCACAACCTTAGGTGTTTTGATCTCCATCTTGTTGAGTTTGTGAGACAAACGAAGGCAAGACTTATTCGTGTAGATACCGTAGAGGCGCGAACAATTGATCGTGCTGTGATTCGAGCTATCGGAAGATTGTGAGCATGCTTCAAAGGTATAACTCTATCATGTCTTTAGATCTAACTTAGTATAAGATTATGTTTCCCTTCGCATGGATCTTCTGGAGGAAATAGGTTTTTTTCCACTGCGCGTTTGCATGTTTAGCAACCTATTCCCTTACAAATATATAGTTCATACATCACATCACATCATAGTTACTTCCTATATTCTAGATTTGGAGAATCTACTCTACTACAAGGGATTACAATTCAAAGATGAAGAAAGAAGCAAACTACAACTCAATACATGGAGATAGAGAGAAGAAATTCTTATCTTTGAATCATAGCGTCCTTAGAAGCACTCCCTTGCTCCAGAGATGGACGGATCTTGAAGGAATGGAGGTAGATGAAGACCTAGGGTTTCCTCCTAAGGGGAGAACCATTTCCCAAGGATTAGGACGAAGTCCTCAATCCCAAGATGAGTCAAAGAATGAGGTTCTTGACTTCCTCCAAACTGCTCAAGAAAACCAGGATTATAGGGGTTTGGTAAACCATGTTTTCACTCATTAAACCTAGTTTTCTCATAATTTATCCTGAACCAAAGTTGTAACCCTTGAAATTATATACAATCTGATATTTGGATCAAGTCCTGGATCTAAATGAGTTGAAAGTTATGGTGGTTGAATGTTTGGTTTGCAGTCTGGGTGGAGGTTCCGATGAAGCCACGGTTGGGAGGCACGACTGTACCTTTTACATAGCTAGACTCTTCTTTCTCTCTATTGAACCTAAATAAAATTGTAGATCTTGAATTTAGCTACGTTACAGTATAAAGAATAGTCATAACTCTAACTGAGCATAAAGTTATGATCGTTTTATGATTAGTCTACAATCTATCTAGAATTCAGCATGATTTTGTTTTTGCATGACACAACCTCATCTTCTTTGCCATACGACCGTGTCAAAAGACTCAGCCATGGCATCCATGGCCTCGGCCAGAGAGGCATGACCTTGTGAACAACACGACCATGCCTTACTTCGCCTCTAGAAATTTTTGGCACGACCACACCTTGCTTCGCCTTTGGAAATTTGGCACGGTCAAAGCTTGCTTTACTTCGGGATAGCCACATGACCACGTGCTTTCACATGACCTGAGCTTGATTTCTTTCAGAGTTGCTCCCGTGTGCATTTTTGCTCCATTTTTGCTCTAAATAACATCTTATCAATAAGAAAACACATAAAGAACAGATCTTTGACAAAAAAGTGAAAATATGATATTACAATGAAATAGAGTGCAATAAACATAGACTATGCTTATGAAATATAAGTAGATGTATATCAAAATATGCATAAAAGTGTATATAATTTACACACATCATACTCCCAAAATTAAATCTTTGCTTTCCCTCAAACAAAAATTACATCTAAACTCATGTGGTTAAATAGTGCATTATAATCTCTAGCAAGTCAATCTAATCATATCAAATGATTTCATTGATGAGCAGGATACAAAAGTTATTTGTGTACAACCTAAGTAATAGTTCTATGTGCTCAGTACAATAGTAACCTAAATTTATCAAGTATCAATCATTAAGTCTAGTCAAGTCATCATAAAACTGTATTTCTTATGTTTATGGAGATAGGCACTTACCTGCCACACGCATGGTTCATATCTCTAAAACTACACAAGGTCTCAAAGGACTACTTAGAATCAAGAGAAACATAACATTTATTTTTTCAGTAACCTAACTCGGTCTTAAAGGGGTAAATTGTTAGTTGTCACTCATGATAACTATTTTCTATCCCTTATTCATATGTTTTTTTGGTTCTTTAAAAGTGTAGAACTAATACAAATGCAAATGCGGGGATTTTGATTTTTCCAAGTGAGTTGCCATGGTTCACGATCATCCAGTAATCAAAATGTAATTAAGAGGTCACCTTAGAAATATAAGTACTAATTTAGTTCTATGAATCATGATTATTTTTAGAGTTATCTACCATCAAAACTAGAATAGTGTATAGATATCCTAAAATAAGGTCAATACTTAAACTTTTACAGTAAAAATATTACTCACTTCATGCTAACATAGATAGGAAAAGATAATCACTAAACATACTAGCACCATAAATATCCAATAAACCACATGAAATCTAGAATAAGCATGCTAGTATTTTGCATTAAGGAACAAACAATCATGATGTGATGAATGATGTAACTAGACATTTTATTATGTAAAAAGAAGTGTGTAAAAACTAAACTATAACCTAACACATCCCCCAGACTTAAACTTTTCATTGTCCCAATGAAAACTAGAAATGAAATATGGAGGAGATTTTTGAAGTTAGAGAAGTTACCAAGTGTTGAGTTCCAAATGGTTCACATTCATGTTCTAAAAATACTCCTTTATCTGATATTCACATTCCTCCATAACTTTGAAACCTATAAAACAAAGATAGACAAGAAAAATTAAGTAGAGGATTTGAGCTTATTATGAAGAAAGAAATGAAAACAAGAAAGAACAAAAGACATAAAGAAAACAAGAATGAAGAACTTGGGTTGCCTCCCAAGAAGTGCTTGTTTAAGGTCATTAGCTCGACCATCTCATTATATTCATTGAAATCTCACTCTGAAGGGGTAATATATTTCAATACCCTCATAACAAGGGCTCTTAATATGGAGAGAGCTTTCAACATAGGAGCTATAATGTGAAGTAACTCTCTCTCTCCATCTTTGTCTTTTTAAAAGTTCTTTCAGGTGGTCGAAGACGGTTCAGACCGAGCTTCCAATTTCTAACCCAAGTGAACTCTGTACACCCAAAAGAAAAACAAATCTCCCACAAGCATGTTATACAAGATAGAAATAAAACCATATCAAGTATAGTTAAGAAGTTATAAGAAATGGAATCATATCCAATAAAATCAATCATTGGTACCCCTATGAAGTTTTCTAAAAGATCACAATAATTACTAATCTTGCATTGCTGAAAGGTACCAGAAAGTTCCAAACCAGTGGATGTGACTACTTCTAGATCTAATAGTGGCTCTAGCTCTCGCTCAAGTGGTGGTGCCTCTGAAAGTGGTGATTCTTAAGACTTTGCTTCCATTGCACAAGTCTCTAGATGTTTATCATCAACCAATTCTATTCTTATAAATTCCATAATATCAATTGGTTGTGTGATCAAAGGAGGTGATTCTTGGGACGATGTCCCTACACTTTTATCCACCACATCACCATCATAAGTAGTGAAGAGTCTACTAACATCAATATCATCAATAGAAGGATCAACAACATTATCAGAAATTTGTTGTAATATCCGTAGAACTAGGATCCCCTATTGTACCATTAGTTCTTCATAAGCTTGTGTTGTGGTCTTCATCTGACTGAGAGCAAGAGTATGTGGGTGGTGGGAGTTCTCCCAGTCAGTCGGCTTATCTAGTTGTGAATGATGTGTTCCATTTAATAATGAATCATCCTGAAACTCTGACAGACTCTGATTTACTTGGGAAGTATGCTCAACATTTCATATGCAGTTGTAGTCCAAATTTTGATGGTCCATCCAAAATTGATTGTCATGTTGAGGCGGGTTAGGGTTTTGCTACTGGGATAGTGATTGCTCACTCTACTCTAGAATTAGCTGGGGTTAAAGGTTCTGAATTTGATAATCTCCCTAGTCATAGCCAGAAGTATCAGGAACTTACTCATATGTATCTACCAAATACTAAAGTTCCAGAGTATTAGCAGCTTTTTGGAAGAAGTGACAAATAGCAGATGGATGAGATGTACTGCCACACACTGTACAAAGAAACTCAAATTGATCATTTTCTGAATTACAATTTTCATCAATGGGAGATCTTGATCTTGCACTCATGGGTGTGAAAAATTCTCTTAAAGGCCTGCTTGACATATTAATGCTCATGATATCTAAAAAAATTATGAAAAAAATAAAAATGCAAAATTAAACACAAGAAATAAAATGTATAATGAAAATAAGAAGGAGAATGCAAAAAGCAAAAGAAAAAAATGCCTAGAGTAACTCATATGCTAATCAACTAATGCTAATCGAAAATAGTCCCTAGCAACAACGCCAAAAACTTGATGTGTGCCCACAAGTACATGGATATTATCAAGTGATAAAAAATATTGATCCTATGAGGACTGTTGATTAAGCACTGGATATGTCATAAAGTAAGTTATCTAAATGGTCGAAAGTTGGCTTTGGTGCTTGCAAACTAACGAGAGTGATTGAAGAGAGGGAGAGGAGGTTGAGAGAGAATTGATCTTGAGAGGGGTTGAGCTTAAGAGGATGTGAGAAATAGTTTGGGAAGCAATTCTAGGATTTCAGTTTCATTATGATGCTAGTTAATGTCCCTATGCATTATTCATCTCCTTTCCTCCTGTTGGTTGGTCCTAGGAAGATCGTACTGGTTCCACTGTACAAAAATTTTGTACAAGTGTCGAACATTTCCTAACAACCTATTGTGTTCTTTAGAAATTAAATTCGGAATCGCAAACGGAACTTAACATTCTTGATTCCAAATTTAACTTATCTGTTCTTAATGGTTTAGACTTAGATCGCAAGCGGAACTTAACACTATTGTTCCAAGTCCGACCTATGTTACAAAGTTGATTAAATATTTATTTCTAAAATTGGCTCCCAGGTCAAACATGGCGAGGCACTAGGCCTTCTTGGGTATGGGATCATCCACCACTGCCTCGACAAAGCCTTTTATAGAAATTCAATATTTAATTTCCTAAAATAACATTAGGTTTAACCAAAAAGAACAATCGAATCACAAATTCGAAAATCAACAAAAAAAAAAACACAAACTGGAATATCTAATCCGAAAATCTAGAATCATATGCCTCTTGTGTTTGGAATTCATATAAATAAAAACTAGCATGATGCGGAAAATAATTACTAGTAATACCTTTCTTTGTATACAATGACCTCTTGATCTTCTACCATATTCCTCTTCTTATCTCGGACGTTGTGTGGGTAACGATCTACCGAGATGAGAACCACCCAAGCCCTTCTTCTCCCTCACCAAGTTTCGGCCACCAAGACTCCTCCATAGATGTAGAGGTTCGACCACCACCACCAAGCTCTAAGGGATGTAAGAAACAAAATCTCCTTTCTCTCCTTCTTCTCCTAGCTGGAACCAGCCACCAACAAGAGCTCCAAGAGAGGGATAAAACCGGCCACTAAAGAAGAAGAGAAGAGGAGAAGAAGAAGCTCTAGGGCCGGCCACCACCAAGGAAGAGAGGGAGGAAAATAGAATATAGTTCGAACCCATGAAGGCTCCTCTTCCCTCTCTTTTATAATCCTTGGTCTTGACAAATAAGGAAATTTAAATAAAAAACTTCCTTAATTCCGTTGCCATGAAAAAGAAAATTTAATTAATTAAAACCAAATTCCTTTTCTTAAAACATATGGCCGGCCACCTTAAGAGCTTCCACAATAGGCAAGTTTTAAACAAAAATTAAAACTTCCTTATTTGTTTCCGGAAATTTTAAAAATAAAATTTCTCTAATAATTTATCCCTTCATGGTTGGTTATAAAAGGAAATTTCTTTAAATTAAAATATCTCTTTTAAAACATGTGGATTATTTCCAAAAAGAAAAGTTATCTCTAAAATTAAAATCTTCTTTCAATCTACAAATAAGGAAAGATATCAAATCTTTTCTTAATCTTTTGTAGAAACTTATAAAAGGAAATATTTAATTTTAAAACTCTTTTTTTAAATCATGAACATGATTACAAAAAAGGAAAGTTTATCAAAATTAAAATTTTCCTATTAATCTACAAATAAGGAAAGATATCAAATCTTTTTTTAATCTTTTGTAGAAAGATGCTGAAGTAGCCTAGATAGCTCCGGGCACCTTGACTTGGTCCGGGTGCCTAGACCAAGTCCGGGCACCTGGACAAAGTCGACTTAGTAATTGACTAGTCTAGTCACTTGAGTAATCTTCCGGTTATCCAGAGTTGAGTTCATCCGAACCCAACTCTATCCTTCTCCTCAAGAAGTCTTATTACCCGACTTCTCTTCCCTCGGAAGCATCTTTTGTATCATTCTCATCCTCCGGTGTACTCTTCCGTAGCTCCTCGTCTCTTGCACCGAGCCCATCGACTCACTTTCCGTGCTATCCTTCTAGATCACTACGTCTTTCACTTGACTTTTTGTGTTCCTAAGTCCCTACACACTTAGACACGAGGGATCAAACTATAGAGCCTAACTTAACTTAGTTGATCACATCAAAACTTACCTGGGGTATTACAATCTCCTCTTTTTCGATATGCATCAACCCAAGTTAAGTTAGAGTTATAATAAATAATAAAATAATTTAACAAATAAATTTGTAATTATTACAAGAAAAAAAATGTAATCAATTCAGTAAAAAGAATATTAAATTTTATACTTAACAAAATTTATTTTATGATTTCTCCCCCTTTAATCACATCAAAAACATGTTATAGAAAAATATAAAAAAATTAGAAAGATATTGGAACTTTTTCTAGGGGTTTTAAATAGATTTTTTTTTAATGTTTTTTAACCGAAATTATTTTTTAAAAGGAATAATTTTTATCGATTAATACATAGGTTTGGCAAAAAGAAATTAAAAAAATATTTTAAAGTTAAAAAAAAACATGGAAATTTTTGGCAATAAGAATCATAAGAATTCCAAATAAGATAAAAAAATTTCATTCACAAAATATTTTTTATTAAAGTGTAATAAATATTTTTGGATAGATAAAGTTATTTTTTGAAATTAAATATTTAAAAATAATTTTTGAGCCTTAAAAATTTGGCTGATTTTTCTACACATTTAAAATATAACAATAATTTTCTAAAAAAAATCAAGTCCTTTAAAATTAATTTACAAAAAAAAATAAATTTTAAAATTTTCTTTTTTTTTAATTAAAAATTTCTAAAATATTATATAATAGTCAAAAAAATTCTTGAAAAGTATTAATCTAACTAAAAATATAATTAATTATCACAAAAAAATTAAATTTTTTAAAAATCAATATTTGAAATATTTTTAATCATAAAATTCATTTTTTGAAATAATTTTTTTTAAAAAAATAATATAGCAATAAAAAAATTCTGAAAAATTTTCTTTTAGTAGATAATATGTTCGTTTATGACAAAAAAAGATTCAACACAAAACATGAATAGTAGGTATATTAAATAATAAATTTTATCAAACATATTAAAAATTAAAGTAAATTCAATTTAAGCATACATATAAAAATAATTTAACAGGTTAAGTATGATTTAGGAACCCAAAATAAATTCCACCTACTTAATTTATCAAGTATTTTCTTGAAATTTAATTTCTAGCTACTTTTGTAATTTCTCTCCTATGATTTCTAATATACCAATTTGCCATCCATTATTTATAAAATTTAAAATTGGTGAGAAATTCAATCATGTATCATTCTTTTTCAGTAATTCTATTTGCTATTTTAGTTTTGCATTTTTATTTTTAATTTTGTCAAAATTTTGGTCAAAATTTTCTACTAAGAAGGCAAGGTTTTTCTTTGAATATAAATATTTTGTCCTAGATTTACAAAGTAATCTACTTAGCATTTTTATAGCTTTATATAATTGATCAGAGGGTAGAAATTGTACCTCACTTACCGTGTCGAACTCGTAGGTAGATGTTCCCCCTTCATTATTGCTTGCTTCTGAAGTGACTTCATCGACTTCTTCTTGGTGGCTAGCCATTAGTGCCAATCTGATGTATTCTTTGAGCTCGAACCCTTTGAATGACAACTTATCCCACGTAGATTTTAGATTCTTATGTTTGGATTTTTCTAACTCCTTTGTCCTTTTCTCTTTCTTTGCTTTTTAATTTTGGACAGTTATCCTTAATGTGCTCTTCTTCTCGACAATTGTAGCACTTAACCATCCTTTTTCTTCAAAGAAGTTTTGTTGCCTGTTTCTTATCAATGTTGTTAGATTTAAAAAAACTTTGAAAATTTTCATACCATATAAGATTTTTAATCTTAGACGAGGGATGTGTTGGAGTCTGTTCATCTTTCTTGGGTTTCAACACTAGGTTCTGACTTGACTCCTTTTTTACTAGACCTACACATCTTGACTCATGTAATTCAAAGATGGAAAATAAACTCTCTAAATTATTTTCCTCAAGACCTTTGGAGATGCAATAGAAGTCCACTATAGATGTCCATTCCGGTGTTCTTTGGAATGCATTTAACGTATACCTTAGTGAATCCTGATTTGTTACCAATTCTCTGAGATTCGTGAGTCCCTTGATCAGCTCCTTAATCCTTACATGAAGATGAGCTACTGTCTCTTCCTTTTCCATCTGAAGGTTGCTGAGTTATTCCGGAGCAAGTCTCGTATTGTGAGTTTAGCCTCCAAGGTCCCTTCATACAACTATAGGAACTTCTCCCAAAGTTTTTTCACCAAGTCATGCTGATCGATTGACTTCTTGTAGTGATAAAACACTCAACATATGAAATTTTGCTTTACTATTTGCCATAAAATCAATCTACTCCTTTTTTTTTAATCTATAAGTGCTCTTCCTTTTCAATTTTGTGTTGATCTATGCGTGCTACAAAACCATATTTAATCATAAGTAGGATATCAAAATCTATTTTAAAAAAGAACTCCATTTTCATTTTCTAAATCACAAAATCTCCCTCAAATTTTGATGGATGAATATTTGATTTGGCCATCTTTTCGTTACTTTAGTTGGCGGTTAGTCCTTCTAAAGTAACTTCTAAAGTAATCTAGCTCTGATATTATTTATAAGTCCTGGTAGGCCAGCTAGAAGGGGGTGAATTCTCTGCAATTAAAATTAGCACCTTCTCTTGTTATTTGAACTTAGCAAGGATAAACACACCGTTAAATGAAAATAAATAATATAAAAAAATTAAGAGACTTGAAAGATTTACTTGATTACAACCAGGAAGGTTGTTAATCCAAGGCAGTTGAAAAACTCCACTAGAAGATATCTTTTGGCGAAGGCGGAGTATCGTCTTACAAATTGTTAAAAGCATAGACTTAAAAATAGAAAAGAATTTGAGAACAATGTGTATTGTACTAAACTTTGAGATCAGGGCTTTATTTATAGCTCATTGGTCGAAGTTATTTGTTGGCTGACATGGCACCTCCAGAGTCTTTCCAAAGATTATCGGTATCTTAGGCGCCAGGATCCGGTCCAACCCAAGAGTCGATTGACATGGATTTTGTCCTGATCTTTTCGGCAATGACTTGCTATTATGGCCTAGATAACTCTAAGTACTTGGAGTCCGAGCACCTGGACCTAGTCCAGGTGTGTGGATAAAGTCAACTCAATAGTTGATTTTTTATATCACTTAGGTGATATTCCAGCCGTCCAGAGTTAAGTTCACCAGAACCCAACTCCGACTTTCTCTTTGAGCAGTCTTTCTCCCTGACTTCTCATCCCTTGAAAGCGTCAAGTGCATCCTTCTCATCCATTCGTGTACTCTTCTGTAGTTCCTCATGCCTCAGATGCACTGATCCCGTCAACTCACTTTTTGTGTCATCCTTCTCGCTAGCTACGTCTTTCACACAATTTATTGTATTCCTAAGTCCCTATACACTTAAACACAAGAGATCAAATCGTAGAGCCTAACTTAACTCGATTGATCACATTACAACTCACTCTGGATACTTACATATATTAATTGGTCAAGTGAGACATAAAGTAGGTCAAGATTGATCAAATAATTGATAGTTGATCAATATATTAAGTTCGTTGAGTGAAGAGTCAAATATGTCATTATTGACCAGATATTTGAGAAGATATGAGAAGCCCAAGTGGGGCATAAAGGACCAGACATTTAAATTGGAAGTGAAGTTCAAGTGAATCATGAAGGATCAGACACTCAGTGATAACGGAAGTCCTGGCATATCAAAATTGACCTAATATCAGGCAACGATGAAGGCCTAACAAGTTAAGATTGACTAGATGCTAGGAAACGGGAAGTTTCAGCAGGTTAAAGCTGATCGGATGTTGAGCAAAGCAAGTCCTAGTAGATTGAGGATAACTAAATATAAGGCAAGATATGAATTTAACCTTGGTAAGGATGAAATATGAGTATTAGTTTATTAATTGAATAATCAATCGATCGATGGATTCTAAACCCTAAAATTGAAATTTGAGGGTTTTTATGATTTTCTACAATAATTAAGATTACTGCTATAATAATTAGTGTTGCTACAGTTGTTAGAATTCATTACAAACCCTAAACCCCCAAAATTAGGGGTTTCTATCGTAATTAGGATTTGCTATAATAACTTTGAGGGTAACTAAGTAATTGAGTTTAGGATTTTTTTTTTGCTATAATATTTTTCCTACATAAGCAATTAATTACTAGGTTCAAGCAATCGACTGTTGACACTATAGCAACAAACAGAATGTTGCAAAGTTAATCATTTGGTTTGACTGCTCATGATTAATCGATTGCTAGGATTTAGTAGTCGACTAATGGTAGTCAAAATGCACAGAAAGAGTCATTCTATAAGTTTAAAAAATCGGATCCAATGGAGCAGTCGATTGTGAGAGATAGTAGTCGATCATCTTGAGAAGCAATCTTTAAAACAGGATTTCGAGATGACTTGAATGAGCCAGATCTTGGAGGTTTGAGGATGAAGTGTTGATGCATTTTCAAACCAACAAGATGCATTCCAAAATAATTAACAAGGATCAAAAGCAAGATTCATTGTTGTAACACATTTTACTTACATTGCTTATTTTATTTGTATCTTTCTTTTGTGTGTGTTGTTTGTACAAAATAGATTTGTAAGAGGCTTCTGACTCTGGAAGGTATTTGAGAAGGAGAGGGATAGTGATATTACTCGTTAGGACTAGGACTTGCACGTAGTTACTTGGGAGGTGGTGAATCAAGTAAAATCAATGGTGTTGTGCATGTGACATCGAGTTTGATTTAAGTTTTCCCCCGCACATTCAAATGACAAGAATAAAATCAAGATGAAGTGATCGAAACTATTCACCCACCTTTAGCTCGCATGAGTCCTAGCACTCTCTATATTTTTCATCCCAACCATAACTTAGTTATCTTTCTCTTCACCATCTCCAACAACTCTTTTTTCTTCTTCTTCTCAAGAGTATAAGTCCTTCTTCCCTTCGTTTATTGTTTTCCAACTAGCCAACATCAATTGTAATGTCCTTAATTTTTTTTTTATTATATTTTCAATATCAATTCATATATAATTGTGGACGTCACGAATCATAATTACACTTACAATCATAACATACTCTTGATTTAACTAAGGTACTCCAGTAATTCATAACATACAGTGGAAACTAAACTAATAACTCTTTGGGTTGTACTTCGACTGTCCCGAGCTTGCTCACTTGTTAATGCCTCCTACCTCATTTATTTTGTTGCCTAAAATAGTTAAAATCTGTGAGTCGAGAGACTCAGTACATTCAAATCATACTATGCATTAATTAGTTCTCATATCCATGTATCTTAATGGGAGTTGTACCTATCTAACTCTGCAAGGTATTTTTCCTAGCATACTCTTACTAAAGCATGAATGTAAAAATACCGTGTGCAAGGACATCTTCATGAACATAATGAAATACACACGAGCATGAACATACATGAACATAATGACAAACATATATGGACATAACAAGAACATGAGCATAACACGAACCTGAACATGAACCTAACCATATATATGGCATAGCGTGAATATAAATGTAGCATATCATTAACCTAAACATATACATAGTATGACATGAACATGAACATAGCATATTGTGAGCCTAACATATTCATAGCATAACATAACTCGAACATTGCATATCATGGACATAACATATTCATAGCATAACATGAACTTTAACATAGTATGTCATGAACCTAAACATATATATAACATAACATGAACATACACAGCATATCATGAACCTAACATATTTATAGCATAACATGAACTTGAACATAACATATCAGGAACCTAAACATATACATAGCATAACATGAATACAAACGTAGCATATCATGAACCTAACATATTTATAGCATAATATGAACATAAACATAGCATATCATGAACCTAAAAATATTGCATAACATGAACATAAACGTATCATATCATGAACATAAACATAGCATATCATGAACTTAAACATATACATAGCATAACATGAACATAAATGTAGCATATCATGAACCTAACATATTCATAGTATAACATGAACTTAAACATAACATATCATGAACCTAAACATATACATAGCATAACCTAAACTTGTACATAACATATCATGAGCCTAAACATATATACATAGTACGACATGAATATGAACATTGAATATCATGAACCTAAACATATATACATAGTACAACATGAACATGAACATGAACATAACATATCGTAAAATCTTATTAAGGCAAGGTTGGATCGTTGACAGTGACAAGCTATCATCATATAGTCGATTGATCAATCTCAGCTGTAAAACCATGGTCCCAGGCGGCAGGACGTCATCAACCACTTTTCCGTTACTGTGCCTTGGCCTATAGTTGGCGGGCTCTCTAGCAACCCTTTTGTCACTGGGCCGTGGCCTATAAAAATATGGTGTTGGGCTCCCTCTGGGGCCTTGGCCAGTAAACGGGATCCCTCTAGGGCCTTTTCCCTCACAATATTTTGATTAAATTATTATCATTTTATCACAATCAACTTATCCGATATTGGGCTCCCTTTGGGGCCTTTTCCCATAAGCAGGCTCCCTCTAGGGCCTTTTCTCTCATGGTATCCTCATTAAATCTTTATCATTATCATACTTATTTTGTTATTGTCAACTTACCCGATAGTAGTCTCCCTCTAGGTTATTTTTCTATAAACATGCTCCCTCTAGGGCATTTTCCATCACAGTATCCACATTAAATCTTTATCATTATCAAAAGTATGATTGGGATTATAGCTTATCAAACCCAAGAAATAGTTGAGTGCATAACATGTTAAATCCTCAAATCCATAGCTATCATGTATTATAAAGTTGTCAAAGCATGATTATTGTCATGGAATATTAAAACCTTAAATCTTAAACTGTTGTGTGTAATACAGTGGTCAAAAGCATGATTAATGTCATAGCATGCTAACCCTAGTATCTGAATCTAGCATGTACCACAAGATTATCAACATTCATGATTTAATTCATAGCATCCAAACCTTAAATCTAAAACTAACATATAATCTATAAACATTATCATGATAGATGTAAGAGGAAACATAGACATTCACCTAAACCTAAATCATATTAAGGTATCATAATAAGACATAAGAAGAACATGAATATAAATTTAAACCTAAAATTTGAATCTAAAATTCACATCTATATCTTATAATGTTATCATGACAAGAAATGGGGAAAAACCTAAACATAACCTAAATATAAGCATGAAATTACATGGCACAAACTTAAGCATTGATTTAAACATAAATCTGTGCACAAACATAGTCCTAAACTTAAAAATATGAAATTCACACATACCTCTTTTATGGTTAACATGATGTGAAGTGAGAAGAAAATAACCATAAATCTAAACCTAATCTGAGATTAACATGTAACCTATAAAGTTATCATGATGAGAGGTAAGGAGAACAAAAACATAACCCTAAGCTTAAAATCCGAAGATTCCCTAAAAGTCCTGTTGGAGCGCGTTGGCCGGCTGGAAAGGGGATTGAATAGCCTAAAAAAATAAAAGCAACCCTTCTCAAACTTTCAATAGAATAACACTTGCATAAAAATTAAATTAACTAAGCAGAACAGAAAGAAGAGGCAAGAGGATTTTTACTTGGTTACAACCGGGGAGGTTGTTAATCCAAGGAAAGTGTCGCACTAACTATCTCCTTCAGGCGGAGAAGCCTCTTACAGCAATGAAGTGAAAAACAGAGAAGTTAAGCTAGAAATAAAGCGTACAAGTGTTGAAAATGAATTGCTTGTGTTAATTAAAAGCTTCTGGACCAAGGTAGTATTTATAGCCTTGGTCGGGGCACCTGGAAGGGTTCCGGGCACCCTGGGGGGATAAAACTTTATCTGTAATACATGGATCATGGTTTGACCACGATCTGGATAAAGTCCAACTCCGGGCGCCCGGATGGTCCGAGCGCCTGGACGATCCGAGCGCTCGGACGATCCGGGCACCCGGAATGGATACGGGTGCCCGGACCACTAAGTCGACCAAGTTGACTTTCTAGTCCGGGCCCTCTACTCCGGTGCTGCTCGCCTCGGTCCGGGTCTTCTGCTTTGACTCTGCTTGCTTGGGTGATTTCAGCCAATCGAAATAAGGCTCACCCGAACCCAATTTCGGCCTTCTCGAGCAGGCTTCCGCTCCGACTTCTCATCCATCGGAATCGTCGCATGCTCCCTTCTCGTCCGCTAGCGTACTCATCCTCTGTCTTCATCCCTCGGTCACACCCTATGCCGACCTTCTCACTAGCTACGTCTCTTGCTCCTCGAGCAGTCTTCCGCTCTGACTTCTCGTCCCTTGGAACCACCGCACGCTTCCTTCTCGTCCGTCGGTGTACTCTTCCATAGCGCCTCATCCCTCGGACGCACCGAGCCCGTCGGCTCACTCCCGTGCCATCATTCTCGCTAACTGCATCTTTCGCTCGAGTACCTATGCTCCTAAGCTTCTGTACACTTAGACACAAGGTTAAAAATACAACAGGACCTAACTTAACTTATTGATCACACCAAAACAACCTTGGAGTTCCAACAATCTCCCCTTTTTGATGTGAGCAACCCAAGTTAAGCTAGGGTAAATAGACATAAAGATAAACTAACTAATTTTGCAATTAAGTGTAAAAAGATAGAAAAAGATAGAATTTTAATTTTGGTCTGGTATATCTCCCCCTAGACTTATACTTTTCCTTCTCCCCCTTTGATCACATAAAAAAATGGGGTTAAAAAAAAACTCTAAGGGAAAAAAAATTTGAAACTTTGAAAAATTTTGCAATAATTTTGAACAAAGTTTCTAAGTTTCTTAAAAGAATTCTAAGTTAAACAAAATTCTAAGTTAGATCATTTGCAAAAAAAAATAAAAAATTCTAACTTAAATCTTTGAGTATTTTCTAAGAAAATTTTTTACTAAGTTTTTGCAAGAAAAAATTATTTTTGAGAATTTTCTAAAACAAATTGAGTAACTCTTTAAAGCATTATTCAATTTCAAATTAATGCTTTTTCAGTTAGTCAATTAAACTTTTTTTTTAATTTCCATACTTGGCTTCCAGGCAGTGGCGAGACACTAGACCTTCTTGGTTATTGGAACAACAACCACTTTATTAGACAAAGTCGTATAAAGAAATTAAATGTTTAATTTTCTCGTTGAAAATGCTAAGTCTAAGTTTTAAATTTAGATCAAATTCTCTAATATTGTGATATTTGAATTTCCATTTTTGTTTATCATAATTTCTCAAGTCATAATTTTTTAACTTTGAAGCAAAAAATATTAAGCATGCAGAAAATTGTAATCTTTCTTTTATCATGTTATTTTCTATTATTAGTTTGTCAAAATTCTTTAATTGACAAGCTGTTGCATAAGTTTCCTTTAACCCACTATTCTTTAATAATTTTTTGGGTTTTAATTTGCAAAATCCTTTCGACAAAATGATTTCTGATTTGCAAAGATCTTTTAACAATATATTTTCTAATTCAAAAAAATCTTTTGATAATTTATTGATCGAATTAAGCAGTTGGTCAGGAGGTGAAGATCATACCTGACTTACCTTGTCGGTTGTTCATTCTTCCCCTGTTGGGATGCTTTCTCCCGACGTTGCTCCCCCTTCATCGATGCTCTCGATGCTTTTTGAGGAAGAGCTGATTGTGTCTTTTGGTAGATACTCGGTGGTGAGTGCTGTTCCGACAATTTCCTTCGTCTCAGATTCTTCTGACGGTGGTTCGGTGTCCATCGAGGAGTTGGATTCGACTTCAAGTGGTTCTTCATAGAGCTTCAAGAACTTTTCTCAAAATTCTTTTGTGCTTTTGTATTTTCCGACTCTGTTGAGATCCTGGGAAGGTAGCATGCTGAAAAGGCAAGACTCAGCCTTACCGTTTGTCATGAATTCGTCACGTTGCTCGTCGGTCCATTGATGCTCCTCAAGTTATTTTCCTTCTTTGCTTTTGGGCATATCAAAACCATATGTCATTATTAATAACAAATTAAAATCAGTTTTAAAATAAACCTCCATCCATCGCTTCCAAAAAGTGAACTTCCCCACGAACGTTGGTGGGTAGATGTTCATTCCAGCCATCTCATTGCTTCAATCGGCGGTTAGTCCTTCTGAGGCGTCCTTGCTCTGATACCACTTGTTGGAGCGCGTTGGCCGGCAAGAAGGGGGGTTGAATAGCTTGAAAAAATAAAAGTAACCCTTCTCGAACTTTCAACAGAATGACACTTGATAAAAATTAAATTAACTAAGCAGAACAGAAAGAAGAGGCAAGAGGACTTTTACTTAGTTACAATCGGGGAGGTTGTTAATCCAAGGAAAGTGTCGCACTAACTATCTCCTTCAGGCGGAGAAGCCTCTTACAATAATGAAGCACAAAACATAGAAGCTAATCTAGAAATAAAGCGTACAAGTGTTGAAAATGAATTGCTTGTGTTAATTGAAAGCTTTTGGACCAAGGCTGTATTTATAGTCTTGGTCGGGGCGCCTGGAAGGGTTCTGGGCGCCTTGGGGGATAAAACTTTATTCCCAATGCACAGAACATGGTTTGACCGTGAGTTAGATAAAGTCCAACTCCAGGTGCCTGGAATGGTTCCGGGCGCACGGACGGTCCGAGCGCCCAGAATGCATTTGGGCGCCCGGACCACTAAGTCAACCAAGTTGACTTTCTGTTCTGGGCCCTCTGCTCCGGTGCTGCTCACCTCGGTCTGGGTCTTCTACTCTAGCTCTGCTTGCTTGGGCGATTTCAGCCAACCGAATTAAGGCTCACCTGAATCCAATTTCGGCCTTCTCGAGCAAGCTTCTGCTCCAACTTCTCGTCCCTCAGAATCGTCGCGTGCTCCCTTCTCATCCTCCAGCGTACTCATCCGTAGTCTTCATCCCTTGGTCACACCCCATGCCAACATTCTCACTAGCTGCATCTCTTCCTCCTCGAGCAGTCTTCCGCTCCGGCTTCTCGTCTCTCGGAACCACAGCACGCTTCCTTCTCCTCCGTCGGTGTACCATTCCATAGCGCCTCATCCCTCGAATGCACCGAGCCCGTCGGCTCACTCCCGTGCCGTCCTTCTCGCTAGCTGTATCTTTCGCTTGAGTACCTGTGCTCCTATGCTCCTGCACACTTAGACACAAGGTTAAAAACACAACAGGACCTAACTTGTTGATCACACCAAAACAACCTTGGGGTTCCAACAAGTCTAAACCAAAACTTCACTTAACCTCCAAAGGTATCAACCATGTGAAGGATTTCATGACATGAAAGTACCAAAACTAAAACTAACAAACTCACAAAGTTCTCCAAAAATAGGGATTTTATGCCCTCCTAAAATCATCAAAACCAAAATACAAGAGAACTAAACATGCATGGATTTAACGAATGAATAAAAATATAACATGGGAAGAACATGTTGGTGTAGGAAGCATCCGACGATTGAACTTGTGTTTTGATTATGTCAAAGGGTTCAAAGTTAGGTTGTCATGTTATCTAATAAGGTTGAATGAGTTTGCAGGAAAGTCCTAAGTGTACTTAGGCAAAAGTCCTAGCTGCGGTTAGGCAAAGGAAAAACTCTAGGGGGCGGTAACCCTAGGTCCTAGGGGGTGGTAACCCTAGGCATAAAGTCTTGGCGGGTCGAGAGCTTTGGGCAAAATCCTAGGGGGTGGTAACCCTAGGTTAAAATATGGTGTCGCGAACCAAGTGGAAGACGTCCAGTATAAAGATCGGAAGCTTCGAACGTTGAGCAAAAGTCCAGTTGGTCTGGAGGATCAACTGGCAATAGGTATACTCTCTTGAGTGGAGTAGGTGAGAATGCGTTCTCTAGTGAGGGAACAGTAGGCGTCGGTTTGACCTAGGATTTCCGGATGGGATTCTGAAGTCAAAATCAGACAATCTGTAGACTGTTAAATGGTTTGTTTATCATGTCCATATTATGCTAACTTTGTTTTGCAGGATATGGTTGGTTTGTTGGATTAACGTATCTTGTAGGAAGCAAATTGGACATCTTTGCCTCGGATGAACAGTACCCGAGGTGCTGCTCAAAGGATGATCCGATAAAGTTGTAATAATACACCGACGAGCAGAAGCTTCAAATTCTTTATTCTTAAATTATCAGTATAAATTTTATGTACTGTTTTATATTTTACTTCCAAGTGTAATTTTTCGAACTTATAGTGATTGGCCACTGAAAGCGATCAACGATCGTGAGCCTTGGAGTAGGAGTCACCACAAGCTCCGAACCAAGTAAAAGAAACTTGTTAGTGATTGTGTTTGTTTTTTTCTTTATTCCGCTGCATAAGTCTGAGTTTTTCAAAATGAACAAAATAACCATGAGCGCTATTCACCCCCCCTCCCCCTCTAGCACTTTTGATCCAACAATTGGTATCAAAGCGGGTCACTTTGAATTGGTGAAACCACAACTAACATAATGCCAAATACATACCCAATCTGGAATCGACACATGATACAATGATCAGTAAACTCACCAGATCTGCAATAGACATACCCGTGACACTTGTACAATATAAATACGACTGCATATACATGTAAAATAAATGACATGTATGCAGCATGGCAACCATATGCAACAAGCATATCTCAAACACGTGCAATAAACACAATCACATGCAACTAGTATCTACTAGCCATGTATGCAAATATATATCCATAGATGCACCGCGTATCATATGCAAATGTGCATGCATGCTCCATGGTCACCCCCGCCACCTCTCCAGACACCACGACTCCGGTATGGCCGAGAGGCTTGGGTCCGTGACAAACCATACAAGCCTCACGCACATAACCACTATAAAGTGACTAAGGCGATAGTATACTATGTAGTTATCTAACTACATAGCTAAGGGTCCCTGACCACTCACAACTCAAGCCCCCTGACTACTGTACCCTCAAGATCCACTACTCCAGAGTGGTCGAGGCTGACAGAGTAAAAACACTGAGCAGCTGAGTAAGCGCGACAGGACATGACATAGCTTCACTCCTCAGCTACCACTCTCCATCAGTGGTCGAATGGACAGCTATAAAAGACTGACGATCCTCTCAACCACAAGGGAGACAATAATCGTCAGATGCAATGAATGATGAACATGATATATATATATATATATAATCATGATACCAATATTGTCATCATCAATGCAACCTCCAAACCACATAAACACTCCACAACATAAATATAATCGTCATGATAAATCCACACATCCCACCAAACACATGTACACAAGTACACACGTATAATCAACCAAAAATCTCCAATAATCCCACCAGACACATGTACACAAAATATAAGTACAATCAACATGTATCCTCCAGTAAAAACACAACAGACATGTGTATATACCCCAAACATACAATCAACACAACTCCTTCAAAAGTTCATGACAAATACGTATGTACACACCACATGTAAATGCATGGTCAACAAGATGACTCCTATAACACATACCCACCTATGTACAGTCCACATCATATACCCAATCAGCATGGTAATACCAACAACCCGACAATCCCTACAAGACATACTCTACACGTGTAATCACAACAGAGTAGATATCAAGAGTGGAGACTGTATATGAATTAAATAGATCATCACAAGGGTCAAGAATAAGTATCGTGCAGGAAAAACATCAACCAATCATGATATAAGATAAAGCAGCCTAATTTATCCAATAATAACCATGCACTAAGTTTCAAAGAAACTATAAAGAGGCCAAGGAAGAAATACTCGCCTTAATACGTAGATCGTGTCCGAAAATCCCACGTCGAGACGCTCGTCCCGAATCTAAGTCCTGTGATCACATAGTATATTTAGCTAATTACACAGAAAGTAATTAACTAAACAACTCCCCCACTTAATTAGAGTAATTCTAATCAAACATGGTTATAGATTAATCCCCAATTAACCTTAACCATACTACAACCTAATTAGATTAGGTTTACCATGAATCATCTCTATAAGTTCCCAAATTAACACATCATTTAATCTAATACAAATCCATCTCTTAATTACCAATCCACTATATAATATAATCAATTTCTACAATCCATCATTCAAATCCCACACCAACGTAGAAATGGAAATCAACTTCCAAAACTCACCGAATTAAAGGATTTCTGTAAGATACCACAAAAATTAAATAATAAATGTTATTGGACGAAAAAAAACAATTATTAGATTTTTCCAGAATTTTTAGAAATTTTCTGGGAATTTTTCGGAGCTCGTACGGAGGGGTTTGAGGGGATCGATCGACGGGTGCGGATAAAGCCTCTTTGGGCTACCACATTTAAGTGAGGAAATGATTTAATTATAAAATTCATTTTCTTTTATTTGTTTCCCTCTTTATCGCCGAAAACCCCCTCCCTCGATTCCCTTCTTCCCCAACTCCTCTCCCTCGCAATCCGATTTCATCGCCGGTCGTCGGGAAGCAACGCCGATTGCCGGCGCAAGGCAGCCCTTGATCGTTGAGGAGGAAAGCTACTGACTCGACTTCTCCCCTTCCTCTCTTCCTCGGTGCGAGTTTCTTTTCTCCCGAGCCCCGAGCCCCGAGCCCCTTTCTCGCGATTTCTCCATCGCCCGATCGTCGGCCGTCGCGAGCCCACCGCCGGTAACCTTCTTTTTCTCCAGCGTGTCTCGGCTGAGCCTCCCCCTCCTCTCATGACTCTGCCCTAGATCTCCGACCACGCCTCCTCACGCCATCGCCCGACGCTATGCCACAGCAGTCGCCGGTGAAGCTCGGTGTTGTGATTATCCGAGGGTTGGCTTACCATCTCTCTCTCTCTCTCTCTCTCGATTTATTGGTCGTGCCCTAACTCAGATTTGTCGATTGTCGCAGCCCTGATTCTCCGGTCATCGACACCTTGTTGCAATTTTCTCTTGTGGCCGGCCATCGCAACCAGGTGTGAGCCCTAGTTTTGGTTCATTGCTGCATCCTTCTCTTGATTGGATTGTCGCCGTGGATATGAGGGATCGCTACTTGATCTCTCCAACCGATCCCTGTTTTGGTTGGAGCTTTCATTCTTGATCTTGGTCTGTGCTTACATATCTCGATCTTTTCTTTGTATATGAATTCAGTTCTGTTCCAATTGTGGAGACCAAGTGTTCTCCCAGATTTCCAGCCATGGGAAGGTGTTTGATGAAATGCCTTGAAATCTAGTCTCCTTTGTTTGTGCCGGATCAGTTGTGAATTGGTGGGGATCGATTTAGGTAAGTACTACTTCTGTTTTGTTAGGGTTTCAGTAATTCATTACTGTACAATTGGTTCTAGAAAGATTTTGGAAGGATTGATGTATGGATGCTTCTTTGGTAGTTGTCAGCAGGAGCTCTTGGAGACTGTGGGCAGTGATTATTAGAGGCTGTGAGCTTTTGATTTGTTGCTACCTCCCCAGGTAAGGGACGGTTGAGGTGAGTTTTGTACTATGAATTAGGGTTTCAATAAATCCTTTGCTATATGATTGGATTTATGGATTGAATTTTGGAAGAATTGGTGTAGGTAGTCTGTTGTAGCTCCCGGATAGTGGATGGCTGGATGTTAGCTACTGGATTGCTGCCCTATGTCAAGGTAAATGCCTTACAGTGATGTATTGCTGGGTTACTCATTTGTAGGTTGCTAAATTAAGTTTTTCTAATGGGTTGTAGGGTTTTGTGCTTGCTTAGTTTATGAGTGGTGTGATGTGGATTGGTTGATATTGTGGATTAAGGATTAAGGTTTTGCCTCTAGTGGTAAGTATTGTTTTGGTTGATATAGATTATTATGTGATCATTTTTAGGAGCATTGGATTGGTTGTTGATTGGATTATCAGATGAGGTAGGTTGATGATTTGGTTGTTTGGTTGATGTGGATTTATGATGGAGATTTGAGCTTATGATAGGTTTTATGGTTGATATCATTATGTGGTGGGTTGGTAATTAAGAGAATAGGTTTATTATTGGATTAAATGTGTTGTTTTGGGGGAGTTTTGGAGGTGTATCATCTATGACCTAATCTAATTAGGTTATATTATGATTAAGGTTAGTTGGAGGATTAATCCATAATCATATTTGATTAGGGTTATCCTAATTAGGTGGGGGAAAGTTGTTTAATTATTTACTTCATATGTAATTAGCTAAATATACTATATGATCGCAGGGCTTGGATTCGGGACGAGCGTCTCGACGTGAGATTTATTTTGGACACGATCTACAGATAAAGGCGGGTATTTCTTCCTTGACCTCTATGTAGATTTTCTTATACTTAGTGCATGGCTATTATTGGATGAATTAGGTTGCTTTATCTTATATCATGATCGGTTGCTGTTTTTCCTGCATGATACTTATGCTTGACCCTTGTGATGATCTATTTAATTCATATATAGTCTCCACTCTTGATATCTACTCTGTTGTGATTACACGTGTAGAGTATGTCTTGTAGGGTTTGTCGGGTTGTTGGTATTACCATGTTGACTGGGTATATGATGTGGACTGTACATAAGTGGGTATGTGTTATAGGAGTCATTTTGTTGACCGTGCATTTGCATGTTGTATGTACACACGTATTTGTCATGTACTTTTGGAGTTGTGTTGATTGTATGTTGGAGTATATACACATGTCCATTGTGTTTTTATTGGAGGATACATGTTGATTGTACTTATATTTTTGTGTACATGTGTCTGGTAGGATTATTGGAGATTATTGGTTGATTATACATGTGTAGTAGGTACACATGTTTGGTGGGATACGTGGAGGTATCATGATGATTATACTCTTGTTGAAGGTATTTATGAGGTTTGGGGTGTTGCATGGATGATGATTATATATATATATATATCATGTTCATCATTCATTGCATCTGATGACTATTGTCTCCCTTGTGGTTGAGAGAGTCATCGGTTTGGTTTAGTGTCGCACACTCGGCCACTCATGGGTAGTGGTAGCTAGAGCAGTTGCCGCTCGTCCTGTCGTGCCACCCGGTCACGAGGTTTAGTGAGATCCGGCGTTGTGAGCAGTCAGGGACCCTGATGCTATGTAGCTAGATAGCTACTAGCGGACTGTCCGCCTCGACCACTATATAGTGGGCTGGAGGGTAGTACAGTCGTCACAGACCCAAGCCTCTCGGCCATACAGGGGTCGTGGTGTCTAGAGAGGTGGCGGGGGTGACCATGGAGCATGCATGCACTTTTGCATTTGATGCACGGTGCATCTTTGGAGATATATTTGCATACATGCCTAGTAGATACTAGTTGCATGTGTGGTAGTTGCATTTGTTTGTTTGCGATATGATTGATATGTTGCATTTCATGTTTGTCATTTACATGTCATTATTTAGTTTTCAAAATTATATTTCGTGGTGTGTCACGATTAGGTTTGTTGAGTGGTGAGTTTCGGATCATTGTACCATGTGTCGATTCCATATTGGTATATATCCATGTATTATTGTAGTTGTGGTATGTTAGGTTATATGTTAGAATTATGTCAGATTAGGTGCATTGATTATGATAGTATGATCATACTCTTTATTCCCTACTTGAGACCGTATACTTGTGATCTCCATGTTGTTTATGGACCATGCACTATCTTGTCTATTACCCTTTATTATTTACTCACCACCGCATGTATACATTTGTGTTTTCGGGTAGATGGATGGAGTGTCGCTCGAGTATCCTATCGTCCAGGGTCACATGCCAGATTCGTTCTTCTATTGTATATTCTTATTCGTGGCATTAGTATTTGTGTTTATGCCATGTGGCTATCTTATTCTTTTCTTTTGTTGTTGGTGTTTTTCGCAATGCTGCATCTATTTTTTTTGCTTGTGGTTCGCTTTTGTTTTTTGTGTTGGTTGGTTGTTGTGGCTATATAACTGTGGTTGTGATTGTTTCATTCCAATTGTGTTAACAATATTAATCTGGTTGGTTGTGTATATCCACGCATGTGGCTGATGTATTTTGCTTGTAGTGATGCTTCATATTGTCGATGGTGGAGTGGACGTGGGATTTCTCATTGTTACTCCTTTCCGTGACAATTTCCCCATCAACTCTCAGCTGAAGAGATTCTCTGCCGAATCATTTGGTCACTACCATCCAAACAAATCACCCTAAATTAGTACTAAGTAAGGGATCAAATGCCTAAATCAAATGCTAGGTTTAATCACTAACCTTCAAGAATCAATCCCGTTCCATAAACTCCTCTCGGATGAATGTTGCTACTGTGATCATGAGCAACGGTAGAAGGTAATGTGACATCGGTGATATAGGGCAATGTGATGCTGACCTAGGCTAGGGAAGGGCTCCAAGAAGGGTATAAAATTGCTCCGGTGGAAGGAGACAGCGTTGGCCCTCCTTGGTCCAAGATCCAATGATGAGGAGAGGCGATCGACAATCTAGGGCACGACGACGAGAGAGAAGGGAGAGGGCGACGACCGGATCAGAGCTCAGGATGTCGGCACCGGTGATGGGAGATGGCAACAAATAGGGACGGCGACGTCGATGGCTGGTAGCGACGGACGCCGACATCTCACGGACTAGGTGCCACGACGATACGAGAGGGAGAGGGAAACTCGGCCGACGGTGCATCGGGCTTCGACGATCGGAGGAGAAGGGCGGAGTATTGAAGCGAGAGGAAGAAGGAGGCGGTAGCGCAAAGAGAAGGTCGTTGGCGTCGATGGCCAGTGGCCGAAGATCACGCAATGGGGAATCGGGAGGAAAACAGAGCGTCGACGATGATTTGGGGAGGAAGGAAGAAATCGAGAATTTTAGGGAATAGGTTTTAATTAAATACCTAGGTTAATATAATTAAACTCTAAGTTAACTTCTTAATCAATTCTCACTTAATGGGTATTCTAAACAGGCATCCAACTAGCCCTACCGATTCATCCTCCCAAAATAAGTCATATGGACTCCATTTAAATCCCGAAAAATTTCTAAAAATTTCAAAAAAATCTAATAAGATTTTTCGTCCAATAACATTTATTATTTTATTTTGCGGTATCTTACAAAGGGTTTCAACAAGAGAGACCTAAAGAAGGCAGTACAATACAAGGAGAGTCAACCAAGCACAAAAGTCAAGTTCAAGGTAATTTGCTACGGGTGCAATTAGAAGGGGCACATCAAGGCCAACTGCCTAAATCAAAAGGAAGCAAAGAAGCAGAGAAAGAAGAAGGTGCTAAAAGCAACTTTTGAGGAATCTTCAGAAGAAGATACTGACAACGATCTCAACCAGACGAGCCTCCTCGCACTGATGGCCTGGGATCAAATCAACGTGTCCGAGAGCAAGAGCAAATCGGAAGCTGAATCAGAAAGAAGCCATGGATCCGTATCCGTTTCTGAAGGGCCTAACCCCACTGTAAGTATTTTGCGATTAAATAATTTAGTTAATTATTTATTATGCAAATTAGCAAAATCAAACATTCGGGTCAAGTCATTTCTAAAAGAAATAGTGATCCTTAAAGAAGTGACTAACTCCAAAACCTTGCCTGACCCAGTTCAGACTGGAAATTCAACTCAAGTCCAAAATCTTGAGGAAGAAAATTATAGTCTGAAAACTCAGGTCAAGGATTTGGAGAAGACGTTTGAATGATTTTCTTTGGGCTCCAAGTGTTGGATCGAGACGCGCTAGAGGGGGGGGGGGTGAATAGCGCTCGTGGCTAAATCATTCTGTTAAATCGAAGAACTATTAGAGTTTAAAAACACGCAGCGGAATAAAGAACAAATACACACAGAGAGACACGAGAGATTTTACTTCGTTCGGAGCCTAAGGCGACTCCTACTCGAAGGCCCGCGATCCTTGATCGCTTTCCGTGGGCAACAACTATAAGCTCGTTAAATGATTACAATTATGAGTACAATTAAAGGCTATAAGTATTATACCGACAACAAGAAATGCTAAATCTGAAGCTTCGGGTCGTCGGGCACTTGTAGCAACACTTCGGAATGTTTTCTGGAGCAGCACGTTGACGAGAGATTACTTGGTATTTGTTGTTCTGGTGCTGTTGCTCGAGACCCCTTATAAAGGGTGTTCAAGGTGCCTGACTTGGTCGAACTTCATCCAGTTCAAGGCGCCTTCACCTACCCAAGGCACCTTCAACCTTTGACCCAAGGCGCCTTGAACTTCATCTAAGGCGCCTCCAACCTTCTGCGCTGGCTTTTCCTGGTTCGCACCCGAGGCGCCTCGGACATGTTCATCCGAGTTGTAACTTGCTCCTTTGTTCCCGCAAAATGTGTTAGTCCCAAACACTTACCCTACAAAACAAAGTTAGCACGGAAACATAATGAATGATAATAATGAAAGTTTTGACACATTAGTGTCGAATCGGGACCGATTTCCCGAAACCCTAGGTCGACGACGCCTGTTCCTACGGGAACATGTCCTCACCTACTCCACTCGGAAGATTTGTTGCCAGTGCGATCCTCCGGATCGACCGGACTTTTGCTCAGCACTCGGCGCTTGGACTTCTGCTGGACATCCGCTTGCTAGTCCATCTTTCACCGTTCGACACGGGACTTTCCACCTAGGGTTACCACCCCTAGGACTTTTGCCTGACCGCCAAGACTTTCCGCATAGGGTTACCACCCCTATGACCTAGGGTTACCACCCCTAGGGTTTTCCCTTTGACTAGGACTTTTCTCCACCTAGGGTTACCACCCCTAGGACCTAGGGTTACCACCCCTAGGGTTTTCACCTGTTAGGACTTTTCCTGAAATACTCATTCAACATGTTAGATCACAACACACCTTAACTTTGAATCCTTTGCCATTATCAAAACTCAGGTTCGATCGTTAGATGCTTCCCAAATCTCCCCCTTTTTGATTATGGCAACAAGAAATTCAAAGTTAAGAAAAAAACATGCGATAACAAATAGATGCATTAAGTTTTAACCAAGCTTAAGTAAGTAAACTTTAAATGCAAGCATAGTTAAGCTGGAAACTTTTAACTTTGTAATACTAAACTCCCCTTAATAAAAGCCCTCCTTTTTGTTTTTTGAATTTTCCTACTTTTGAATTTTCTTACTCTCCCCCTTTGCCATATATCAAAATATACCAGTGTGAAAGAAGTTTGAATTTTTCAGAAGAGCAAGTTAGTTTGATGCTTAACTTTTTAAAAAGGGATAAGAGTAGACAAGATTTGAAAATTTATCACCTTTTTTAAGAAAATCTGAAATTTTTAAACACTAGTAATACTTAGAAAAATTTGAAATAGCTTTTATAACACTTAGCTTTGTTATAATTAATTTTCATTGTTTAACTTTTTGCTAAGTGAAATAAAAATTAAAAAATAAGAATTTTTCTTTTGAAACATTGACTTAGCTTTTAATTTTCATTGTTATAGAAATCACTTAGCTAAGCCTTTTGCAAACTTGACTTTTGAAGGAGTCTTCAAGGGTGATTTTGAAAAGATGTAAAAGTTAGAAAATGTAGCTAAAGTTTTAAGTATTTTAGCTTAAAAACATTCTCAAGTTTGAAAGATATTTAGTTTAAAGTCTTTTGTTAGCAAAGAGGGAGTAGCTAAATGTTTAGTTAAGTTAAATTCAGTTTGTCGTTAAGTCCAAGTATGAGTCAAGTTAATTAAATTTTAAATTTGATTTGATTAGGTATCAGAGCCCTAAATCACAAGCATGCTAAATCTAAATATTTCTATTTGAAAAGTTTTTTCAAAAGATATTTAATTAAATTTGAAAAGCTCTTCAATAGAAACTAGATAATTAGTTTGACTCCGTTCACTCCCCCTTAACTAATGCAAACATGAATCCCTATAATGAGTCCTAGAGTCCTAGAGTCCAAAAATATAATGGGTCTTTTATATTTTGTTGAATTTTTCATCTCACCCATTCTAGGTTTTCAGGCATGTTTGGCGTATGAGTAAGTGTTAGATAAAATAAACTTTGTCAATTAAGATTATTGAAAATATAAGTTTGAATTTCAAATTAGTAAATATTAAACTTGAAGACTATAGTGAAAATTAATTGGAGTTAACATTTGCAGTCATATTATGATTTGAGAAGAAAAGATTTTTAAACCCTTTTAATATTTTGAGATTAATTGAATAATATTCTGAAATTAATTGATTAATATTTTGAAAAAGTTTAAATGATTTTGGAATGATTTTTCAAAGATTTTGAAATAATTTTAAAATGATTTAGAAATGATTTTTTAAAGATTTTTGAAATTAAGTTTAAAATGATTTTGAAATGATTTTTCAAAGATTTTTGAAATAAATTTTTAAAAGATTTTGAATAATTTTAAAATGATTTTGAAATGATTTTTAAAATATTTTAAAAGATTTTAAAATGATTTTGAAATAATTTTAAAATGATTTTGAAATGATTTTGAAAGATTTTTGAAATAGATTTTAAAATGATTTTGAAATAATTTTGAAAGATTTTTGAAATAGATTTTTAAAAGATTTTGAAATAATTTTGAAAGATTTTTGAAATAGATTTTTAAAAGATTTTGAAATAATTTTAAAATGATTTTGAAATAATTTTGAAAGATTTTTGAAATAAATTTTAAAAGAATTTACAAATAAATTTTAAAAGATTTTGAAATGATTTTTAAAAAGATTTTGAAAGATTTTTAAAAAGATTTTGAAAGATTTTTAAAATGATTTTGAAATAATTTTGAAAGATTTTTGAAATAGATTTTTAAAAGATTTTGAAATAATTTTAAAGATTTTTGAAATAGATTTTTAAAAGAATTTACAAATAAATTTTAAAAGATTTTGAAATGATTTTTTAAAAAGATTTTTCAAATAAATTTTAAATTGATTTCATTAAAAAAAACATGATATTAATTACGAATTTAATTTTGAATTTGAACTTTTAATTCCTTAGTCATCTCACTCGATCTAAATTGTCAATCAGGGAACCCTATAATTGTTGTGAGATGAATTATGGTTGAATTTTGGGGTAAGGTTTAACTTTGTGTTAGATTCAGGTTTAGCTTTGGGTTCAACAAGTAAGCATTCTTTGGATAAACTTCTGGGCTATGGTGAGTCACATGGAACTCATTAAAGTAACCATGCCTTCGAGGTTTCCAAATAGTCCTACCCATTGAACTTAATACTAAACCTTGGTCTGACTAGTTAGGATCCATTTAAGGGTAGCTTCGGTCAGTTCCACTTGGCCAAATGCACCAGGTTGAAGCCATGTAACGACCCAATTTTCCCTATTCTGAGTTTCAAACGTCCATAAAAATGTTTGAAAATACTGTTAAAATATTCTAGAGATTTTTAGGAATTTTTAGAGTATTTTTACGTAATTTTTGGAGGTCGTTTAGTATTTTTACAAAACCAAAGAAGTTTAAGCAAAAAAGTGTTGGAGAAGAGGTTCGAACCCGCGACCTCGGGTCGGACCAAACCAAGCCAAACCGGCTTGACCAGCTGGGATAAGGGATTGATGTTAATCTCAAATAGAGTTAAATAAGGTTATAGTATAGTTGAGTTATATCCGATTACTTATAAAAGGAAATAAGTTTTGGGATTTTAAAAAACCTAACTTCTCCTCTCTAAATTCCTCTTCGCCTTCTCCCTCGCGATGGCGCAAGTACTCTCGGCGGAAACCAGGAGCAGCTAGGGTTGGAGATTCCGACGCCGGCGAAGCTTCCCTCCAACCGTCCAGACCTTCTCCTTCTGGTTGTAAGTGCAAGAAAGCAAAGTAAGTACTACTCACCTGCGGTAGGAGTTGTTTCGAGTTTTGCTTGATTTCTTGGCTTTCGGAATTGAAGTTGTATGGATTTTGAAGTCTTTTGATTTCTGCCGTGAGCTCTTTGAGAAGGGATTGGGGTTTTTGTTTGATGATACTGCCGTAAGAGAAGGGTTGGGGAAATAGAAGGAGGAGATTTCTTAAGTTTTGTTCCTGGTTGTGTGGAATTGCCATGGTTAGTGTCGTTGCTCAATTTTCTCTCCTTGCTGTCACAATGAACATGAGATGTTATGTGCCGTGTAGTGCTAGGTAGGTTGAATTCTTCAATTCTTCCATGCTTTGTGGAGATGCCATTTCCGGATTGTGTATATGTATTCTTGGAATTTAGTTTTGTTGCCAAGCAATGAGCATGAATTAGTTAGATACTTTCGTGGCTTAGTTTAGCATTTCAGCTGTTCTGCTAAAGTAGCAAGAATAGCCCTAGATTTCAGATCAGCTTTAGACTCTTCTTCTTGCTGGGTTACTAAGTAGGAGTGGTATTCTTTTGATATGCAGCCCTAAACTTGTTTATTTCCAGCAACCGGGCATGAAAACTTCTTTTCACAGCAGTAGAGTTTTATTCCAATGAGCAGATTGCTAATTTTTCTATTAGTAAAACTTGAGTGGTATTGTTTAGTTTTTCCCTTTGCTATTGAACATGCATGATCGGACTTCATGTACTATTTCTTTGCTATAGATTTAAGCATGAGCAGTAGTTGAATGTGTTTAACTTTCACAGCTTGATCTTCACAGTATGCTTAACTTGATTCCATTGCGTGCCTAGTAGTTAAATCTATTCTTACAGCATGTTTAGAAAGCCTAAAATCACCTTCCTTTGCTCTATTATATGGCATGATTAGTAAGTTCAAAGTCACTCTCCTTGATTTGGTTTTATAACATGCTAGAGGGTTCAAACTGATTTCCCTAGTGTATTTGTATATAGCATGCTTAGTTAATTGTAATCTTATACCTGTTAAATACATTTACAGGACTCTAATAAACTCTAATAAAAGAGTATGAGAAGTATGAGTCAATAAAAAGACTAAAGTCTAGTTAAAAAGAGATAACAAGTAAGTAAAGCAAGAGGCTAGTACCCGACATCCAAGAGCTTGTCGTTAAACAAATCCAGGTGACCATTTCCGAGGTCTTGGCCCTGGTAGACCGAGGTCTGCTCTTTTAGGATTGGTAGCTCGCAACCCCAACCTATTAGGGAACGCGCATGAGTTGGTACTAGGCCTGGGCCCAAGAAAAGAAAACCAAAGAAAAGAAAAGTTAAGAAAGAAAGAAAGAAGAAGTGAGTAAAAGATAGGAATTAAAAGATTAATTTCTAACACAAGGATATAAGAAATGAAACAAGTTACATGCTTAGAATAAATAAGAATGGTTAGTTTCTTTAATTCTAAGTTTACATAGTTAGTTTCTTGTTATTCTGCTTGATACTGAGTATGATTTGTATCTAGTTCATTTTCTGTATACCATGAGCATATGCAGATAGTTTTAGTATTTCAGTTTCAGTACTTATGCATTTCATTTATGCATTTCGAGTTTTGTGAGATAGATTAGTACTTACTAAGCGTTTTCGCTTATAGATCTTGTTTTCTTTCCTCCTACTGCAGATAAAGGAAAAGCTAAGATATGAAGGGAGGCGATAGGGTGGTGGTGATGATGGATGTGTGTGGTGGCTGAACTATGGAGGGATCCAGAGGGGACTAGCAAGACTTATTCATTTAGAGTTTATGTCTAGTTCATTTTCCTTATTTCCATTATGAAATCATGAGTTTATGCTTGAGTTTGAAGTGCATTGTAGCTTGTTATGCTTTGTTCTGAGAGTTTTGAGTTTAATTCTTATTGCTAGTTTAGTTTTTGATTAGAATATGATTTATTAATGCGTGGTTGTGAAGAATATTGTGATCCAGCCGCATGTGGCTGTGTATATCTTTTATGTATTGTGGATTTGGTCACCGGTACAGGGGAGACTCTGCCGAATTTTTCGGTGGGAATCCCTCTGAACTGTGATAAAATCTACCTGACTCTAATTATAGAGTCAGTGCCACTAGGAGGGAAGTTATAGTTAGGTAACAATCTCCCTTAGAGAGTAGTAGTAAGAAAGGGTGGTTGTTACAGTTGGTATCAGAGCCAGGTTCCATTCTCCAGCATCACACACACATCAGCATCATCCTTGCCGTCTCCAAGTAAGAAAGTATTTAAATTCCTTTCTTATTTCGCTTTCCTTATTTTACTGCAGTATAGAGTACTTTCCTTTTTAGTACTAAAGTAAGATAGAAGATTTAGTTTCCCTTTTATTTATTCATATTTAAGTATGATTAGAAGGGTTAAAGTAAGATATCAAGCCTGTACCTTTCATAATTAGATGGCAAGAAGAGGGCGTCCCGTGCTACTCACGAGGAACTCGAAGTGCTTCAAGTGGTTGCTCGAGGCAAGCAAAGTGATTGCCAATCGATTCCCCTCCTCCGGTTGTCACTGCGAGACCCGGAGACTGTACTCGGCATTATCTTATAAGCTAGAGCTTCTCGAGCGGGATGCAGGCTTGGTTTAAAACACTAGAGAGCACTATGGAGCTTCTTGGCTGGCCAGTCTGCCTCTTTGGAGATGCTTGTATGTGGTGGGAGAGGATAAAGACCAAGAGAGCGGTGATCAGATGGCTGATTTTCAGTCGAGTTTTATGAAGAGTTCTTTCACCGGATCACCAACAAGCACTACGAGTAGTTTATAGAGTTCAAGCAAGGTGACCGTCGGTGGAGGCGACCAAGAAGTTCAACAGTTAGCTCGTCTCTGTCGAGCTAGTGAGTGAGAGGCGAGTCGGTGATGCTCGAATCCGAGACCACAGATAGCATGAATGTGAGCGGTGGAGCTCATCGGCCCCAGGCGAAGAATTGATCGATAGAGCATTAATTGCTGAACATTACATGAACAACATCAAAGCACGTGAGCACAACATAAGCCGGTGAAGGCAGAGGACAAGGAGGAAGCAAGTCACGGTCAAGTAAGCAAGGCAAAGGTAAAGGAGTAGTGGAACGGAGGTGGCGAAGGGAGGACGAAACAAGAGACCAAGTTCCTCCACGTCCCAAATGTGGGAGAACACACCCAGGAGCCACCTTTTGGGTAAGATGTTACTCCTGTGGTCGGGAAGGACACATGGCTAAAGAGTGTCCTAATAAATTCAAAGCACCTCCCACAACCATTGCAATATGGAGGCCGGCCTGCACAGTTGCACCACATGGGAGCAGCATTGGAGGGACCCTATATCAGTCAAGGAAGGTTAGAAGCCCCACCAGTCCCAGTTTGATGGTGCGAGTATTCTCCTCACCAAAGAAGAAGTCTAGTGCCTCCGCAGGTGAGGTCAAGTAGTTATTTTCACATAGCTCTTGCTATTTGACCTTAGGCGACCCATTCTTTGTCGATACCTTTTGCGATGGTTTACGGTACCTCTGAAAGTATGAACTCCAGTTCGACAACCCTACCTTCTAGGGAAGTCATGGAATCAATCGATGGCTTCTTGGTTAGAATTGCGAGAGCTATATGTAAATCTAATAGTCCTCTCCATGCAGGATTTCGATATCATTTTGGGTATGGATTTCCTCCGCAGAAAGAAAGTAATTTTTAGTCCGAAGGTGAGTCAACTTTTGAGTTCACAGGAGTGCCAAGGAAGAAGACCCGAGCTCCTCTCATCTCTAGCAGCACACCGATGTTAACCAAAGGGTGTGCAGGCTTTCTGCATATATAGTAAAGGCAGAAGAGCAAAAGGGACTCAAGCAGGAGGAGGTCCGGGTAGTATGCGAGTATTCAGAAGAGCTACCTGCCAACAGAGAGGTGGAATTTGAGATTGAATTGGTTCTGGAACCGGTCCAATTTCAAACATGTCTCCTGCAGAGTGAAGGAGTTACAAGAGCAACTACAGGAGTTCTTGGACAAAGGCTTCATTACCCTAGTCACTCACCTTGGGGAGCTCCTGTGTTGTTTGTCAAGAAGAAAGATGGGACAATGCGGATGTGCATAGACTACGAGCTTTGAATCAAGTGACAATCAAGAACAAGTACCCCTTCCCGGATCGATGACTTATTTGATCGGTTAAGAGGAGCGACGGTGTTCTCAAAGATAGACTTGCGCTCTGGGTACCATCAGCGAAAGTGAAAGAAAGAGATATACCCGGCATTAGAACCGGATATGGACACTACGAGTTTGTAGTTATGCCATTTGGAGTAACCAATGCACTGCGGTCTTCATGGACCTAATGAACAGAGAATATTTTGACAAATTTGTCATTGTATTCTTGATGACATTACAGTCTATTCAAGGACTGGAGCATGACTAAGGATGATGATAGCTCTCAGACTCTTGATGACGACTTTATGCTAAATTCTAATCAAGTTGAAGTTCGGTAAATCGGTGGCGTTTTAGGTCACATTATTTCCAAAGAAGGTATTCAAGTGGATCGATCAAAGTGGGCGGTCAACAACCGGAGTAGACCCAAGAACGTCAGAGAGATCAGAAGCTTCCTTGGTCTAGCGGGTACTACAGGAAGTTCGTGGAGGATTTTTCCAGGATAGCTTCTCCGCTAACAGCCCTCACCGGAAAGAACAAGAGATTCGAATGATAAATGTGAGCGAGCTTCCAAGATCTAAAGAAGAGACGATCGGTGCTCCCATTCTGACTGTTCCACAGGGCGACAAGAGTTTCGACATCTGATGCTTCCAAGATGGGTTTAGGCTGTACTCATGCAAGAAGGAAAGGTCATAGCTTATGCTTCCGACAACTCAAAGACTATGAGAAGAACTACCCTACTACTCAGATCTCGGTGAATGGAGTTTTTCACTTAAACTCTGGCGACATTATTTTGTATGGAGTCCAGAGAATTATCACGGAATCGAGTCTTAAGTACTTCTTCACTCCGAAGGACTTAAACATGAGACAACGGTGAGGTGGTTGAATTGGTAATTACGAATCGAATTCTCTACCACCCGAGCAAAGCTAACAAAGTGGCGGTGCATCAGAAAATCTAGTGCATCATGTCTTTGTCATCACTAGCCCCGCCACCGCAGTAAGGAGTTGTGATTTTGGGCTTGAAATTATCGAAGGACAGCTCTCTATTGACCTTAGAGTCTACGCTTGTGTGGAGACAGAGAAAGCAAAGTGAAGATCCATCCGGAAGATCAAGCAAGGGATACGGAAGAAGACAACTCTTGAGTTTAGAGTGGGATAGCGGAATTCTTTATCGGGAGTCGCATTTGCGTGCAATGATGAGGCGAGAAAGAAGATCTTAGAGGAAGCTCACAGTACACCATATTCCATGCATCCTGGTTCTTCCAAGATGTACCAAGATGTAAAGAGGTTTTGGTGGTCGGGACTCAAAAGAGATGTAGCTAAGTATGTCAGTACATGCTTGACAGCAGAACACCAGAGACCAGGAGGAGTTCTCCAGCCTCTCCAATACCGAATGGAAATGGGAAGACATTTCCATGGACTTCATAACAGGTCTTCCAAGAACCACCAGTGGATATGATGCGATATGGGTAATAGTAGATCGATTGACCAAGTCCGCTCACTTCCTAGCCATCAAGGTGTCCCACTCAATTAGCGCAACTATATGTTAAAGAGGTAGTCGACTTCATGGAGTTCCTAAATCTATCGTTTCCGATAGAGATGGGCGCTTCACCTCACATTTTTGGGAGTGCAGAATGCACTAGGCACCAAACTCAAGTTCGGCACAACTTTCCATCCTCAGACAGACGGGCAGATGGAGCGAGAAGACATGCTCGAGCTTGTGCGCTAGATTTCAAAGGAAGTTGGTGCAAGTATTTGTGCTTAGCTGAATTCACTTACAACAATAGCTATCGAGCTACCATTAAGATGGCACCTTATGAAGCATGGCGTGTGGAAATCAGATCACCCATATCTTTGGCAGCGGGAGAGAAAAGAGATAGAAGCGAGTTGGGCATTGAGAGGTGATAGATGAGACTACTCAAGCAATCGAAAATCGACAGAAGGCGAGAGTTATCTTGACACATCGTAGGCCATTGGAATTCAAGTAGGAGATTCGAGTTTTCCTCAAGTCGCTCCTATGAAGGGAGTGATGAGATTTCAAGAAGGGCAAATTAAGTCCTCGCTATGTAGGACCTTACACGATCATAGAGAGGATTGGGAAAGTAGCTTACAAGACATGTCAGCAATACACAATGTGTTTCATGTCTCTATGCTAAAGAAGTGTCACCATGACCCGAGCCAAGTGATTCACCTCAGTCAGTGCAGATCCAAGAGATTGAGAAATAAAGAAGTACCATTAGTGAAGGTCGTCTGGCAGAACCAGAAGCACGAGGAAATCACTTGGGAGCGGGAGGACAGTATGAGACAGAAGTATCCAGAGCTATTCTAAGTTCGAGGACGAACTTTTTATAAGGTATGGGGGATTATAACGACCCAATTTTCCCTATTCTGAGTTTCAAACGTCCATAAAAATGTTTGAAAATACTGTTAAAATATTCTAGAGATTTTTAGGAATTTTTAGAGTATTTTTACGTAATTTTTGGAGGTCGTTTAGTATTTTTACAAAACCAAAGAAGTTTAAGCAAAAAGTGTTGGAGAAGAGGTTCGAACCCGCGACCTCGGGTCGGACCAAACCAAGCCAAACCGGCTTGACCAGCTGGGATAAGGGATTGATGTTAATCTCAAATAGAGTTAAATAAGGTTATAGTATAGTTGAGTTATATCCGATTACTTATAAAAGGAAATAAGTTTTGGGATTTTAAAAAACCTAACTTCTCCTCTCTAAATTCCTCTTCGCCTTCTCCCTCGCGACGGCGCAAGTACTCTCGGCGGAAACCAGGAGCAGCTAGGGTTGGAGATTCCGACGCCGGCGAAGCTTCCCTCCAACCGTCCTTCATCCACGGTGGCTGTTCCCGATGGAGAGAAGCCCGAGAGCTCTGAGAACACGCCGGAGAAGTCTTCTTCTCAGTTGTAAGTGCAAGGGCAAGCAAAGGTAAGTACTACTCACCTGCGGTAGGAGTTGTTTCGAGTTTTGCTTCGATTTTTTGGCTTTCGGAATTGAAGTTGTATGGATTTTGAAGTCTTTTGATTTCTGCCGTGAGCTCTTTGAGAAGGGATTGGGGTTTTTGTTTGATGATACTGCCGTAAGAGAAGGGTTGGGGAAATAGAAGGAGGAGATTTCTTAAGTTTTGTTCCTGGTTGTGTGGAATTGCCATGGTTAGTGTCGTTGCTCAATTTTCTCTCTTGCTGTCACAATGAACATGAGATGTTATGTGCAGTGTAGTGCTAGGTAGGTTGAATTCTTCAATTCTTCCATGCTTTGTGGAGATGCCATTTCCGGATTGTGTATATGTATTCTTGGAGTTTAGTTTTGTTGCCAAGCAATGAGCATGAATTAGTTAGATACTTTCGTGGCTTAGTTTAGCATTTCAGCTGCAGATTTCTTGCTAAGATCCGAACAAGAATAGCCCCTAGATTTCAGATCAGCTTTAGACTCTTCTTCTTGCTGGGTTCTAAGTAGGAGTGGTATTCTTTTGATATGCAGCCCTAAACTTGTTTATTTCCAGCAACCGGGCATGAAAACTTCTTTTCACAGCAGTAGAGTTTTATTCCAATGAGCAGATTGCTAATTTTTCTATTAGTAAAACTTGAGTGGTATTGTTTAGTTTTTCCCTTTGCTATTGAACATGCATGATCGGACTTCATGTACTATTTCTTTGCTATAGATTTAAGCAGGAGCAGTAGTTGAATGTGTTTAACTTTCACAGCTTGATCTTCACAGTATGCTTAACTTGATTCCATTGCGTGCCTAGTAGTTAAATCTATTCTTACAGCATGTTTAGAAAGCCTAAAATCACCTTCCTTTGCTCTATTATATGGCATGATTAGTAAGTTCAAAGTCACTCTCCTTGATTTGGTTTTATAACATGCTAGAGGGTTCAAACTGATTTCCCTAGTGTATTTGTATATAGCATGCTTAGTTAATTGTAATCTTATACCTGTTAAATACATTTACAGGACTCTAATAAACTCTAATAAAAGAGTATGAGAAGTATGAGTCAAGAAAAAGACTAAAGTCTAGTTAAAAAGAGATAACAAGTAAGTAAAGCAAGAGGCTAGTACCCGACATCCAAGAGCTTGTCGTTAAACAAATCCAGGTGACCATTTCCGAGGTCTTGGCCCTGGTAGACCGAGGTCTGCTCTTTTAGGAAAAGAAAACCTAAGAAAAGAAAAGAAAAGAAAAGTTAAGAAAGAAAGAAAGAAGAAGTGAGTAAAAGATAGGAATTAAAAGATTAATTTCTAACACAAGGATATAAGAAATGAAACAAGTTACATGCTTAGAATAAATAAGAATGGTTAGTTTCTTTAATTCTAAGTTTACATAGTTAGTTTCTTGTTATTCTGCTTGATACTGAGTATGATTTGTATCTAGTTCATTTTCTGTATACCATGAGCATATGCAGATAGTTTTAGTATTTCAGTTTCAGTACTTATGCATTTCATTTATGCATTTCGAGTTTTGTGAGATAGATTAGTACTTACTAAGCGTTTTCGCTTATAGATCTTGTTTTCTTTCCTCCTACTGCAGATAAAGGAAAAGCTAAGATATGAAGGGAGGCGATAGGGTGGTGGTGATGATGGATGTGTGTGGTGGCTGAACTATGGAGGGATCCAGAGGGGACTAGCAAGACTTATTCATTTAGAGTTTATGTCTAGTTCATTTTCCTTATTTCCATTATGAAATCATGAGTTTATGCTTGAGTTTGAAGTGCATTGTAGCTTGTTATGCTTTGTTCTGAGAGTTTTGAGTTTAATTCTTATTGCTAGTTTAGTTTTTGATTAGAATATGATTTATTTATGCGTGGTTGTGAAGAATATTGTGATCCAGCCGCATGTGGCTGTGTATATCTTTTATGTATTGTGGATTTGGTCACCGGTACAGGGGAGACTCTGCCGAATTTTTCGGTGGGAATCCCTCTGAACTGTGATAAAATCTACCTGACTCTAATTATAGAGTCAGTGCCACTAGGAGGGAAGTTATAGTTAGGTAACAATCTCCCTTAGAGAGTAGTAGTAAGAAAGGGTGGTTGTTACAAGCCATATCTTCCTAGACATGCGATGCCCAAGTTTCCCTAACGTACTATCATCCAAAAAACTTCACCGGTACTGTGGTTAAAGTTAAACTCAGCCCTTTTTAAACTATCCTTAATTACCCTGCCGGGTAATCTACTCTTGTTTTACCCATTTCGGGTAAATTAGGTTCAGTTACCCTGTCGGGTAGTTCAGTTGGAGGTGCCAGCTAGTTTGGATCCACCATCTATTTTTGAATTTAGAATTTCAAATTTAGAATTTTGAATTTGATTTAGAATTTCGAATTTAGAATTTCGAATTTAAATTAAATTTGAATTTTGAATTTGAATTTTTGATTTAGAATTTCGAATTTAGAATTTCGAATTTGATTTAGAATTTTGAATTTTTGATTTGGAATTTCGAATGTGATTTAGAATTTAGAATTTTTTATTTAGAATTTCGAATTTAGAATTTAGAATTTTTGATTTAGAATTTCGAATTTGATTTCAAATTTTTAATTGAATTTTAATTTGAATTATGTTCTTTATATTGTTTTTCTATTAGCTCCCCCTGGATCATAGCCTCGATATGGTCTATCAAGATAATAGACTTGATCTTTGGGGACCCAATAGTGACCAGTTCCAACTTGATTAACCAAGTTGGATTTTGGCACCCATGCTTGGACAATTTTTCTATTATTTCTATTAACTAGCGATAAATATGATTTGTATTTTATTTTAGGTTTAAATCCAAGTCCAGTTTTGTTGTAAACGGCTCGCTGTTTTCCAACAATCAGATCCAGATTCTTGGAACCCAAGGTGAACCGTTCCAACGTGTTCTTGAGTTCTTTAATTTGAGCTTTCAGATTGGAATTTTCTTCCTCAAGTTGTTGGACTTGAGTTGAACTTCCAATTTGAACTGACTCAGTTAAAGAACTCGAGTCAGTCGCTTCCTTAAGGGTTGTCACCTCCTTTTGGAGCGACTTAACCCGGACGTTGGATTTAGCCAATTTTTTAAGCAAGTATGGAATTAAATTTTGCGAGTCATCTAAGTTAATACTAGACATTAAAGCACTTACTGTGGGTTTTGGTCCTTCGGAAATGGATGCGGATCCGTGGCTTCGCTTGGACTCGATGTCTGATTCGCTCTCGGTCTCGGACTCGGTGTCAACAATGTGCTAGTACTGGTAGAGCGAGGAGGCTTGCTTGTTCTTCTTCATCGGATTCAGATTCGTCTGATGACTCGGACCATGTTGCCTTTAACACTTTCTTCGTCTTTTTCTTTCTAGCTTCCTCTGTCTTGCTTGTACCTGCAACCAATGTAATACCTTCCTCGACCGAAGTAGTATCATACTGTTCATCTAATTCAAATAAATCATCTATTAAATTATGCTTACTTACTTGGGTACCTTCGTGTAACTGAATCAGATTCTCCCACAGCTCCTTATTCATTAAGTCACACTGAAGTGTATACGTTGCTTTTGCGTTTGCTTCTACCTTTTGATAAGGTTCGCGTCCGGTTCTCGTATGGTAGTGGCTTGCCGTCAATTGGCGATTGAAGCCGGTTTTGGCGATCATCCGGACATGAGTGCGGAGATACGCCTCCAAAATCTCGAAATCATCGGAGAAGAGTGGTGGGCGGCGGTGTTGTAGCCTTCTTGATGGGCCATTTTAAAAAGACGATCTCATAAAATAAACACAATAAAACTTGTTCCAAGACTTAGTCTTGGATTAGTAGAGAGAGAAATAAAGATATGGAAGAGAATTTAAAAAAAAATATTATTAAAAAAAATATTAAAAAATATTACCACAATTTTTGAAAACGCAATATTTTGTTAATTCCAACCAATGGTGAAAAGATGAAAATTAATTTTTCAAAAACAGTTTTGGAGGGAAAAAACGAAAGGCGTAAGGTTTTATTTTTAACCTATAAACACGACAAAGCCAAAAAAAAAATGCTTGAATGGTGGTTGCACCAGTTCAAAGCGACCCCGCTCTGATACCAATTGTTGGATCGAGACGCGCTAGAGGGGGGTGAATAGCGCTCGTGGCTAAATCGTTCTGTTAAATCGAAGAACTATCAGAGTTTAAAAACACGCAGTGGAATAAAGAACAAATACACACAGAGAGACACGAGAGATTTTACTTCGTTCGGAGCCTAAGGCGACTCCTACTCGAAGGCCCGCGATCCTTGATCGCTTTCCGTGGGTAACAACTATAAGCTCGTTAAATGATTACAATTATGAGTACAATTAAAGGCTATAAGTATTATACCGACAACAAGAAATGCTAAATCTGAAGCTTCGGGTCGTCGGGCACTTGTAGCAGTATGGAGCAGCACGTTGATGAGAGATTACTTGGTATTTGTTGTTCTGGTGCTGCTGCTCGAGACCCCTTATAAAGGGTGTTCAAGGCGCCTTGAAGGTCACCCGCGGAGATCAGCACAGACTTGGTCGAACTTCATCCAGTTCAAGGCACCTTCACCTACCCAAGGCGCCTTCAACCTTCGACCCAAGGCGCCTTAAACTTCATCTAAGGCGCCTCCAGCTCTGCACTCGAGGTGCCTCAAGCTCCATGGGCGCCTCAATGTTCATCCGAGTTGTAACTTGCTCCTTTGTTCTGCAAAATGTGTTAGTCCCAAACACATACCCTGCAAAGCACAGAAACATAATGAATGATAATAATGAAAGTTTTGATAGCATTCGACATCGCGACTTGACGGTTTCCCAGGAAACCCTAGGTCGAAGCCCTGCCTCAGGGAACACATCCTCTCTACTCCACTCGGAGATTTGTTGCGTCGATCCTCCGGATCGGGACTTTGCTCTCGGCAGGACTTCTGCTGGACATCCGCTTCCGGCTAGTCCAGTCTTTTCGTGACACCGGGACTTTCCACCTAGGGTTACCACCCCTAGGACTTTTGCCCATCACACCAAGACTTTCCGCATAGGGTTACCACCCCTATGACCTAGGGTTACCACCCCTAGGGTTTTCCTTTTGCCTAACCTAAGTTAGGACTTTTCCCTAGGTACCACCCCCTAGGACCTAGGATTACCACCCCCTAGGGTTTTTCACCTGCCTAACCGCAGTTAGGACTTTTCCTGAAATACTCATTCAACATGTTAGATCACAACACACCTTAACTTTGAATCCTTTACCATTATCAAAACTCAGGTTCGATTGTTAGATGCTTCCCGCACCAACACCAAGAACCTTGACCTAATTCTTAGGATACAAAGAGTCATTTACAATAGAACTGGACTAGGTTTTAAATCCAAAAGGAAATATAGATCCTATCTATCCTTAGTCAACAGACCAAATAGTAAACTAGTCCAAGCATGGGTACCCAAGTCCAACTTGGTCAATCAAGTTGGACTTGGTCAATATTGGGTCCCCAAGGATCAAGTACATTACCTTGATAGACCTTATCGAGACTATGATCCAGGGGGAGCAAAAAGAAAAATTATCTTAACTAATAAATAATTAAATAAATAAAGATAAATTATTATAATAAATAAATAAATAAAAATTATCTTAACAAATAAATTTAAAGGAATATAATTCAAAATTAAAACTTTAAAAACAAGATAAAAGGAAAATCAATATTGGAGGCTCCAGAATAGCTGGCACCTCCAAAAGGAACCTACCTAGCAGGGTAATTAGGGCTAGAATAAAAAAGGGCTAAGTTTAACTTGACCCATGGTACTGGTGAAATATTAGATGATAGTACGTTAGGAAAGCTTAGTCTATGCATGCCTAGAAAGATATGGCTTCGACCTGGTGCATTTGGCTAAGTGGAACTGACCGAAGCTACCCTCTATGGATCCTAACTAGTTAGACCAAGGTTTTGTACTAAGTTCAGTGGATAGGACTATTTGGAAAACCTCGAAGGCATGGTTACTTTAATGATGTCCAAGTGACTCACCATAGCCCAGAAGTTTATCCAAAGAATGTCTATTTGTTGAGCCCAAAGCTAAACCTGAATCTAACATAAAGTTAAACCAAACTTGAAAATTGAACCTAATTCATCTCACAAAATTATAGGATCCCCTGATTGAAAAACTTAGATCGGGTGAGATGATTAAATTAAAATTAAATTGAAAATAAATTAATTCAGTTCAATTAAATTGAAATTCGATTAGATCAAATTAAATTAAATTAAATTCAATTCAATTAAATTGAAATTCGATTAAATTAAATTAAATTGAAAATAAATTAATTTAATTCAATTAAATTAAAAATCATTTAAATTAATACTTTTTTAAATTAATTTAATATTTTTTATTAATACTCTTTTAAATTTAATTAACTTAAAAACTTTTTCAAAATTAATTAACTTAAATCTAACTTTTTTTAATTAACTTAAAAACTTTTTCAAAATTAATTAACTTAAATTTAACTTTTTAAATTTAATTAACTTAAAAACTCTTTCAAAATTAATTAACTTAAAAACTCTTTCAAAATTAATTAACTTAAATTTAACTTTTTAAATTTAATTAACTTAAAAACTTTTTCAAAATTAATTAACTTAAACTTTTTAAATTTAATTAACTTAAAGTTTTTCAAAATTAATTAACTTAATATTTTTTCAAAAATTAATTTTACAACTTAATCGGATGAATCAACTCTACTTAATTAATTTTCAAAAATTAAATTGAGCTCTTAAATTACTTAACTATTTTCAAAATGAAAATTATCTTTTAAACTTAACTTAATGATTCTCGAGAAATTAAAATCATCTTTCAATATTAAGGTACAAAACACAATCAACTTATTAATCAAAACTTAACCTAAAAAAAAAACGCCTATCTAAGGCGCCTCCCACACAAGGGAGGCGCCCTCGATAGTGGTGGGAAAACTCCCGCCAACTCTGTCGAAGGCGCCTCGAATCATCTCCGAGGCAGCTCGAAGAGCCTGTTTAAGGCACCTTAACACACATATAAGGCGCCTTAAATATGAAGTTTTTGCCATGAACAGAAAGACTTCTGTTCGTCTTCTACCGAAATTCTCCACAAGTTTCCCGTGCCGATTTCACCTCTAATCCATCAGCTAAGTCACCTTCAACCCAACTCTTCCTTTTCTACACCTAGCAATGCCTCCTAGGTATACTCTAAACTATTCTTAACCATCTCTTACATGATTTTAGTGCTAGTTTTTCTATTTTTTTTTGTATAGAACCTCATCCACGGATCTCAGATTCCCCTCATAACAGCATAGGATTAACTTTGCTAGATACACATTTGAACCCATTAAAGCTTGGTATCTAAGAAGGTCATTTTTTGCTCAGTTTTGTCACCCATCAGTCCAGATGATAGAGTACTACCAACTAGGTAGACTGGTTTACTGCAGTAATGCAGTAAATCATGATTTATGAGTTGGTGGGACAGACATCCAGTTTACCCCCTCACTCATCCGTACTAGTTTAGAGCTTAGGGCATCTACATGTCGCTTTCTATGCTACCCTAGTAGGGATCTGCCATTTGGCAATCCCTACTCCCATATTACATTAGCTATCATTTATATGTACTTTTTCAGGGAGGAGAGACCACTTGGCTTGACTGAGTTCAAGTCAATCTCTCTTAGGGTTCAGGGCTATGTTATGTATAGAGTCCTGACAGCATGTATTTTGTCGATCTCATCTCGGGGCGTCCAAAAGATGCGACCCTGGCATTCATTCCTTTTGTATGCCTTGAGTCACCGTTTAGACATAGACATAGCATTACATATATTCTAGAACATTATTTATGCATCTAGTATAGTCACATCCCATGTAGTCCATATGCCCTACTGCCATGTTTTGACCTACATCTTTTCGACCCTTAGGATAGACACGACCAGAGGGGCAGTTATCCCTCTTATCCTATATGACGAGTTTGGGTAGCGCAATCTTCGGTTAGCCCGTATAGAGGTCACCGCTGAGGGGATTCTAGCTTGGAGAGGTCGGCCACAGCCAGCTGCCGCTCCGATTGAGGCCGAGGCGGACGATGAGTTTTAGGCCTTCTTTGCTCCAGCCGAGGGAGAGAATGTGTTAAAGTTCACAGCCAAGGACTTTCATGGACATCCCTCCAGTTCAGTAGGGCCCTCGACCTCGACTCGACCATCCACCTCCTTATCTGTCGAGGACCGACTCGCACGTCTCGAGGCTTACTCCGCTCAGACACGACGACTTATGCTGGATAAGTTCCGCATGCTTCTCACATACATAGCTTTTGGCTTTGCCTCTCTTCGTCAGGGGCAGCCTGCACCTGAGCAGCCCCTTGCACCACCTCCAGCTGACGACCCTCCAGCTGATGATCCTACTCATTGATGCTATCTTTTCATGCATTGTACCTTGGATTTTGGACACCGAAACTTTCATTTCCTAGCCTAGTTGAACTTGTGCTTAGTAGAAGTCAGTTAATCTGCTTATTTCTGCTTACCAGTTTTTTATTCTGCACACATAGGAATGTATTGGGTAGAATAGATCTTGACCTTCAAACCAATTTCTTACATTTATTTTTAAAATTTTTTGTTGTTCTTCAAAATTGCTTAATCTTAAAATTATCTTCTAGGAAAAATAATGTTTTCAAAATCCCAATCTTATTAGTTTTTCAAAATTTGGACTCAGCCTAGGATCTTCCCCCTAGAAATCATGTTCCCCTATTTTCAGCCAGAGCATCTCATAAACACACTAGGCATAACTTGTTTGTGTTTGAAAGAAACTTAGAACGACATGAGATGCATAGGGTACAGTCTGAACTCCAGAATGCTTATTTCTATGCATCATAGTGAGTCTGGGCGTTAAAAACTAACTTTACATTAATCAAGTTAAATGATCTAGCCCTAGTCAAATCTAACTGGATTACTAACTTAACTTGACTAACCAAGTGAAAATTGTTACCCTCTAGGTATTCAGCCAGTAGCTACAGGTTAGATAGTTGGTTAAGGATATTAAAATTTCAAGTTGACTCATGCTTGCACCTTAGGGCTCTGATACCTCACTAAAGGAAATTGGTTAATTTGAAAATCCATTTATCTTAACTCATGCTTGGACATTAGGTTCTTAAATTATTCCTCCTTTTCCTTTAATTTAAAATTCCTTATTCGTCTAAATATTTTATGACTTCTATAGCCGTCTTCAAAATTAACTAAGTCAAATCAAAAGATTTTTTAATCTTTTTTTAAGCTTTTAAAAATTATTCGAAAAGCTTTTCGAAATTAATGTCTTTTAAAAGGCTTTAAAAATTTTAACGAATTTTTTTTTTCAAGAAAGCCTTTCGAAACTAGCTAAGTCATTTTTAATTGCAAAACTTAAACTTACTATTTTCAAAACTTGCCTCTCGAAAATCGTTTGTTTTAATTTAACCTCAATTTGCACAAATTTTGGCTAAGTAAAAGGAGTTGTTCAAAACTAAAGAAATTTCAATTTAGCTATCTTTCGGTTCAAAGAAAAATTGTTTTAGCTAAATTACTAAACTTTTCTTAAAACCAACTTCGTGTTTAAAATATTTCTTCTACCTTAATTTGTTTACTTCAAAAATAAGTTTTTACTTAGCAAATTTCACTTACAAAGTTGTTTTAAAATGTTGTTTTAAAAGTGTAACTTTTTTGAAAACGTAATTTATTGGTTTTAAAAACTTAGTCCTTTCATCTTGTCTTTTCCCTACAAAAGTTTTTTTGATATATGGCAAAGGGGGAGAGTAGGACAAATTCAAATTAAGGATAAGAAAAGGAGAGCTCTTTTTAAGGGGGGGCCTTAGACATTTAGCTTGCTTACGTTCTTACTTGAACTTTTTACTTAAAAAGCTTGCTTATGTTTATTGATACATTCGTTTACTTATGCCTGTTTTACTTAACTTTGAATTTAAGTTGCCATAATCAAAAAGGGGGAGATTGTTGGTGCGGGAAGCATCCGATGATCGAACCAGTGTTTTAATAATGGCAAAGGATTCAAAGTTAAGGCTATGCTGTAATCTAACAGTTTGAATGAGCTTGCAGGAAAGTCCTAAGTGTACTTAGGAAAAAGTCCTAACTGAGGTTGGGCAGGTGGAAAACCCTAGGGGGTGGTAACCCTATGTGGAAAGTCTTGGTGGGTCGAGGGCTTCATGCAAAAGTCCTAGGGGGTGGTAACCCTTAGTGGAAAGTCCTGGTGTCGCGAACCAGGTGGAAGACGGGTCGTCAGCGGCGGCGTCCAAAAAGGTCTGGAGCACGAGCAACGTGAGAGTCCAATCGGATCGCGTGGATCAAGGGTAGTACTCTCCTAAGTGGAGTAGGTGAGGACGCTCTCCGTGGGGAACAGATCCGGTCAACCTAGGGTTTCGATTGGAAATCAAGTCGACCGAGATAGTCAAGATCGTCAAACACCTTTCTTATCATATTTATGTGTGCTAACCTTGTCTTGCAAGGTATATGTGTATTTTGAGGACTAACACATTGTGCGAGAGAGAGCACACTTCATCTCGGATGAGACGAATGGAGGCGCCTCCATGGAGCTGGAGCGCCTGGGCTGCAAAGCCTCTAGGCGCCTTGAAGGTGGAGGCATTTGCGAAAGGGAGGCACCTTCATGGGGCCGAAGGTGGACCCACCCTTAGAGTCACCTTGGGTGGCGTTGAAGGCGCCTTTGTGGATAACAAGCGTGGTCGGCTTAACGGCAATTGGTGGTGGGATAAAATCTTGGGTTGGGCGCCTTGAACACCCTTTATAAGGATGTCTCGAGAAGCGGTAAACAACAACTCCTAAGCCATCCTTGGCAGTTGAGAGAGACCTTGAGCCAAAGCCACAACGACGGCGGAGGCTCACTCTTCGAATCTTCAATTTTCTTACGTCGTTGGTATAATTTAGTTGTTTCTTTTTAATTATTGTGCTTCATCTTGTAAACACTTTAACGAAATTATAGTTGTTACCCAATGTAAACACTCAGCGTGGGCCTTGGGTAGGAGTCACCAGTGCTACGAAGACCATAAGCGACCTGTGTCTTTCTGTGTTTGTCATTTATTTTATTCCACTGCGTTATTCGAGTTTTATGATTCTGAAACGAGTGAAAACCACGAGCGTTATTCACCCCCCTCTAGCGCTTCTCGATCCAACACTCTTTGCCCTTCGTAATGAATCCCTCTGGTTGCTTCATATAGATGTTTTCTTCAAGACTTCTATTAAGAAAAGCTATCTTAACTTAAGCATGGCTACCGGTGAAAAATTTTCCTCATGATCGATTCCCTCTTTCTAGGTATACCCCTTCGCAACAAGCCTTGCTTTAAATGTTTCCACCTTCCCGTCTGTCCTCTTTTCTTTTGTAGACCCATTTACATCCAATAACTTTTATACAATTTGGTGGTTCTACAAGACCGATCTATGAATGCTTATTTTCAGTTCACATTGCAGATCGTCGCTTCTTTATTGTAGTGCTTCATCATATGTCAGGGGATCAACTTATGTTCACTAGGGATCAAGTCTCAAAGACTCTCCAAAAACATGAATCTATCGGGTTTCCTAACAACCCTCCCACTACACTAATTATGCATCATTTGTGACACGTGTGCGATTACTTGTGGTATCTTATCTTGTATTTGGCAAGAAGAAGTGTCCTCTCTATTTCTTCAAGAATAATTTTAGTCTTGTGGTTCATTACATAGTCCTCTTCTAAAAATAGGTATTGGTGCTAATAATGACCTTCCGATCTTTAGGACTATAAAACAAACCACCTTTTTCCCCGTGATAACCCACAAACAAGCGAACTTCTAACGTGATTCAAACTTATTAGTGTCACATGTGTTGGACTACCCCAAATCCGATTATGTTTCAAACTAGGCTACGCCCATTCCATGATGAGTAGGGTATTGACTTAGAAGGTAAGTTCGGAATGTACAACGCCGTTTCAGATATCCTCAAAATGAATTTGGTAATTCTCATCATTGATCTAACCATCATTTCTAAGAGTCCTAATCCTTCATTCCGCACACATTCGCTGTGTACAGTATAGATAATTGGGATTGAATTCACCTCGATAAGTAATTCCTAAACTCTCCTAAGAGGTACTCACCACGATCTGATCGTAGTGTCTTGATAATTTTACCATGACGCGTTTCTCCACATCATCCTTGTACTCTTTGAACTTATCCATGATCAAGTAAATGTGTCTATATCAAATGATCATAAAGAGATAAAATATTTGAAACCTTTCTCTTGGATAGTCATAGTAGATCCAGTCGAAAATGAACCAATTCCAAACACTTCTTTAGCTCTCTGCCTTAAAAGGTCTCTTGGTCATTTTTCCTTCCAAGCAAGATTCGCAGGTTGGAAAGTTTTCGACCACCAATGAATTCAAAGGTCCATCGGCTATTAACCTTTGAATCCTACTCAAGTTAATATATCCTAGCCTTAGATGCCAAAGATATGTTTGGTTCATTTTTTAAGGCTGCTTTCTCTTATTAGAATTAGAAGATATGTTATTAATCTCCATTTGTTGCATCGTAGGAGTTATTGGATTAAGAGTGTACAAATTATCAACCAACGTACCAGAATAGATAACCTCCCTATTTTTCTTGACAACTACTTTATCATCAAAAGAAACAAAATATCCATCCATAAATAATTTAGAAACTGAAATCAAGTTCTTTCTAAAACATGAAGATAATTTCTCAAAATCAATGTTTTATTCCTATCAAAAGATAAATAAACATCTCCCACTGCAACAGCCGCCACTCTCATAGCATTGCCCATGTAGACGAAGATTTCCCCTTCATGTCGTCGTCGGGTTTCCTGGAACCCTTGCAATGAATTACAGACATGATCAGTGGCTCCTGTATCTACACACTAAGTACTGGTAGATAACATCGTTAAACATATTTCAATAACTAATGAATGAGATATACCTTTATTGTTATCCTTTCTGCGAGGACAGTCCACCTTCTAATGTCTAGACTGCTTGCATGTGAAGCACTTGCCCTTCGGCTTCTTCACACCTGCTTGCGGTCCAGTCCCTTGAGGTCGAATCACTTTCTTTGCTGAACCAACTTGTTTCTTTTTCTTCTTCCTGCCTTTCGGCTTAGAAGCAGAAACGTTTTCAGTAATGTGAATTTGAGAACTTTAAAGAAATAGCCCTTCTACTGCTTGGAGTTCTGTTAGAAGTTCCGCCAACGAATAGGTCATTTTGTTCATGTTATAGTTCAGGCGGAACTGCTCAAAACTCTTGGATAGCGTTTGGAGAATGATATCGACCTGGGTTTCCCCATCGATTTTAGCTCTAAGAATTTGTATCTCGTTCAAGTGAGTCATCATTTTGAGGATATGATCGCTCACAGGTGTCCCCTCAGTCATGGTGGTCGTCATCAAGTTTCTCATAGCCTCCTACCTGGTAGCCCGATTCTAGTATCCGAAGAGTTCTTTGAGATTGTACATCATGTCACAGGCAGTAGGCATGACCTGATGCTGATGTTGCAGCACATTTGACATAGAAGCCAAAATGTAACATCATACCATCTCATCTGTCTGGACCCATTTCCTATGTCTGTCAATCTCCCCTTCACTAGAATCGCTATCAGGCACATTAGGACAAACCTTAAAAAGTACGAACTTATATCCTTCAGCAGTTAAGACAATGTCCAAGTTTCATTTCCAATCAATATAATTGGGACCAGTAAGTTTGTTTTCTTTTAAAATAACAGCAAGAGGATTGAAAGCCATTTTGAAATCATGAGAATCACAAAATAAAATATTTGGTCAAAACTTTATAATTTAAAATAATATTGATTCCTCGAACAATATAATTTAAATTCACAAAAACCTCAAAACACCGTGAATTTCGTATGTCATGATTGTGTGGACGTATACTAATTCAAACATTTATAAGAGGAGGTTTTACCCATTAATTTTATTATCTTATCAAGCTAAATTTATGACAAATAAAATTAATAGTTGGTTTGTCTTCGGTCACACAAATAATAGCAGCGACTCCGATGGGGAGGATACTATTAAATGCGCCTAAGTGTATACCATTACTTGATACTTAGTCTATTAATTAGAATTGTACCCCTTCAGATGGAGAAGATCACACAAACCTAAATAATTTCCTATAATCATTCATAGAGAAAGTTTGATCTAGTGATCTGCAAACAAACTCATCCGATATGAAGGAAGGCACTTAAAGCCAATGTGCAAGTTTGTATGCATCACTTACAAACCAGTAATGGAGATCATGGAATTTATTTAAATAATTCCTCTCCCACTTAGTTATTTAAAATCGAGGAATTTTAACATGCACACACATCACACAAGCACACAAACACAGCATATAAAGGTAATAAATATGAAAATAAATTTCCAACTATTATGGCATTTTCCATCGTTGTCCTCCGTATGCCCCCAACCCTAGCCGCCGCAAACCCTAGCTAGGTGAGGAGGAGAAAACCTAGCCGTCGGCCCTAGGGTTTATGTCGTCACGTCTATCTTGCTTCCTCCTTCACCGCACCTCCGATCCTCAAGGTAGCACCACGCATAGAAAGCCGCAACAATAAGAAAAAAAATACATTTATCGATCCTATATTCCATGAAGGAATGTACATGTAATCTAGATTGAACAAAATGTAAAATAAACTAATACAGCCTGGCTGTATTTAATAATTATAATCATGCACACACAAAATACCCTTGACATGCCCAATGGTTCAAATCACATACAAACACAATAGGCCATAATAGTCGGAACTAGGATGCCTACAACCACAGAGTTAATCTATCTTGCATATCCTACTATTATCCTGCCTAAATTATATATGAACAGTGCATAATTTAACCGAAAATCAATCACATAGAGGTAGAAAAACCACTCTGATACCACTTGAAGGGCGCTGGAATTCCGTTCTGTTTAAATTTTTCGTACAAAAATTGTACAAGTACAGAACTATTCCTAGCAACCCGCATGTTCGATCATACATGTGTTTGATCAACCAAGCAAGTTCTTGAATGATCAAAACACACCTTGATTGAAGTACAAGATTTTTGGTCTCTTGTGTTGGTATTCAAAATCGATATCCAAAATCGACACAAAGAAAACAAAACCAATTACACAGCGGAATTAAAGAACTAGTTGTACCTTTCTTCATAGCTAAACACCTCTTGATCTTCTGCCGTATTCCTCTCCTCTACTTGGATGTCGTGTGGGCGACGATTGATGTGCATAGATTGTATACATTTATTGGCATGTTTTGATGCACATTCACATACTTTGAGCATGCTTGATCTATGCATTTTCGTACTTTCAGCTTTCCTTTTTAGCATATTTACTCTCTTTGTTCGGAGATCTGCTTTTGTGCATTTTCTGTACACAGGAGTCGAAATTGGTGAAGATTTCGTGTTTGAAGCCAAATCTGTGAGCAAAGCAAAGGGAAGAAGGTGCCCTACCTGAACCACACACTGCCCTGCTCTAGGGGGTTGCCTAGGCCGTGTGGAGATCACAGGCCAGAAAGCTGCAGCAGGAAACAAAGAGGTCATGGCCGTGTGAACCTCACACGGCCGTGCAAGGATCCAAAGAACCCAGATTGAGAAGGAGCCTAGGCCGTGTGCACCACACGACCATGTAAGTTTTCTAGAGAAAGGAGAAGCCTCGACCGTGTGTCTCACACGGTCGTGTGGGGTTCTCAGTGGCAAGGAAGGAGGCAGGTCGTGTGCATCACACGGCCGTGCCAGATTTCCAGAGGCTAAGACAGTTCAGGCTGTGTAGATCTACACGACCGTGTAAAGGTGATATTGGGGATGTTTGCCACAGTCGTGTCTCACACACGGCCGTGCAAGGCTGGCAGAGAGGAGAATGGGCAAGGCCGTGTGAACCTCACACGACCGTGCCACGGGGCCGTGTAGCGCCCAAAACTCACCTCTATATTAGCCCTTCTTCTTGATTTGAAAGGGGAACTTCTCCCTTTTGGGGAGAGAGTGAGATTTGGGGCTTTCCTTCCAATCTTGGGAGGATTTCTTAGCGATCTAAAGGAAGATCTTCAATGGAATCGACTCCGGGGGCGTGGATTGGATCCGAAGACGAAGCTTCATCTTAGATAAGTTTTCTTTCTCTCCTCTTCTTGGATTGGGGGATTAAGAAATGCTTGTAATCTTTATATTTTCGGATTTCTCTCTTCAATTCATGGAGTAGATCTCTTGTTTTAGGATGAGGGAGTATTTGTATGATGAATTGATGTAAACTCTTGTGGATTTGCCATTTCCTTGTTTCTATGATATTGTCTTGTTTGTATCAATTCAATCTTGGATGTATTGTTGTGATTTGGACCTAATTCACATTCTTGATTGATTGTTTGAATGTCTTGTGGATCTTGTAGAGATTATCTCTCACTCAATATTCTGAGGGAAGCACGCGTAAGGTGCAAGCCCATGTAAGGACGTGTGAGGGATGAACTTTAGGGGGGAGATAGGATAATTCAAGAAGGAAGGATAGATGTATGCATTAATCTTTATATCTTATGGGTTGAGAGGCAATGATTTCTATGTTGATTTTCCGAGGGATTTTCGTGACAGGAATATCCCCGTGTAAGGACAACATAGGCTCATATCCAATTGATCGCATTTAGGTATAGATTTCAGTCCTAAGCCGGTTGTCTATTGCAAGAGAGAACCGACAACCTTCTATAAATGTTAGACAATTGAGAAATAGGGTTTGGTAGATTATTTACATTGAGGAATCTTACAAAGAAACCAAAACTCCTAGAACATTCCTTTATCATAGCTCATAATCTTGTTTGTTGATCTTTCATTCCTATGTTTACTTTTCATTAGTTACATTTAGCTTTTGGAAACCAATTAATTAGTTGTTTAGCTAACTCGTGTTGAAATATTTCTAGTGCTTATTCCAGTCCCTGTGGATACGATAATCTTTTATATTACTTGCGAGATTTTCGTACACTTGCGGAACGTGACAAGTTTTTGGCGCCATTGCCGGGGACTGTACTCTAATATTAGAGATTATCAATTGAGTTAGACTAAACATAACTTTTCTTTCTTTATCATTAGTATAATTGTAACTAATCTTTAGAATTCTGTTTTTCTTGTATTGTTTTCTACTTTTTGTAAATTTTTCTTGTTGCTATTCTAATTCTACATTCTTGATTTCTAACATTCTAGTCTAGCTTTTCTCTGTTCTTCTTTTTCTTTAAATTTTTCTCTACTTTTCTTTTGTAAACATATCTTGTTAGTTGATTAGCATATGAATTATTCTAGACATTGTTCTTTTTTCCTTTTGTCTTTTCTTTCTTGTTTTCATTATGCACTTTCTTTCTTGTAATTTAAATTCTGCATTTTGTTTCTTGCTTTTCATATTGCATTTTATTTCTTGTCTTTGATTCTTCATTTGATAATTTTTTCTTGAATATCCATGAACACTAACATGTCAAGCTGGCCCATGAGAAATTTTTCTATACCCTTTTCTGCAAGATTTTTATCTCCCATTGTGCAACCTCAAATTGAAGCAGAAAGTTTCCAACTAGACCCAGAGATAATTTTCATCATACAAGGTCACAAATTTGGAGGAGAAGTATCAGAAAGTCCTTATCTGCATCTTGAAACATTTTTAGAGATTTGTGATTTGGTGAAATGTGAAGGAGTATCAGTAGATGCAGTTCAATTGATGACATTTCCTTTCAATATCAAGGATAAAGCAAGGACTTGGCTATATTCTCTCTATTCTCAAAGCATCACAAGTTGGGAACAATTGGAGAAGCAATTTCTGAATCATTTTTTCCCTCCAAGTAGAACAGTGCATATGAGGAATTGCATAACAAATTTTGCTCAGGCATATGGAGAATCATTATTTGAAGCATGGGATAGATTCAAGAGTCTTCAAAGACAATGCCCTCATCATGGTTTTGAAAAATGGTTGATTTTGCACATATTCTATGGGGGAATTTCTTTCTCAGACAAGAGTTTATTGGATTCATCAGCTGGAGGTTCTTTTATGGACAAAAGTGTAGATGAAGCTTATTCATTAATTGATCAAGTGACATTGAACCTCCATGAATGGTCAAACAAAAGTTGGATGGAATTTTCCTCAGATATTCAAGAAGTGCAAGCCATAAATGTAAGAGAGCCTATCAAACAAAATGAAGTTCAACCACCTAAAAATGTTGAAATTCACAAGTCACAGAGTGAGAAGTTCAAACATTTGGAGGCAAAGTTGATAGTATTGTTTCAAAATGGTTTAAAGAAGATCCCCCTCCTACACAGTCAAGATCTAATGAAAAGTGTGATGATGTTGGGTTGAGAAGTGGCAAATATCATGAAGAACTTCTGAAGAATGACATGTTTAGAATTAAGGAGAAGAATAATAGAAGATCACAAGAACTCAGTTCCATTTCTCCAGGAAGTTCCTAAAGGCAACAAGTACCTTTCTCTCAACGATTAATCACACCAACACTAGATAAGCAAGTTGGACCTCCTCTAAAAGCTCAAAGGGAATTTAGAAAAAAGGAAGTTCAGTCTTTCCCAGGACCTTCACTAAGGGTTCCTTTTCCACAAAGGTTAGTGGGGTCAATGAAAATAAAGACTTCGGCAAATCCTGTGACACTAATATGGTTGAATGCAAATTTTTGAATGTATATGAAGATGAGGATTTTTTAGATGAGGATTTTATTGATAATACAATGGTAAATAAGTTTTTAGATCTACCTCAAAATTTTATAGGGTGTTATAGTGACATTGAATTTTCAGATGATGAATGTGATGTGGTAGATCAACTTAAAACTGCAAGTGAAGTTATTGATCCTCTTGTTATTGATTCTCCTATTGAGGACATAGATGTTGGTTTATTTTTTGATGTATGTGTTGATGATGATGATATGGAAGAATGTGTAGGGAGCTGTATTGTGGAAGCATCATCTCAAGGATCACCACCTTTGTCAACACAACCCTTAGAGGTTTTAAGAATTGATCATGTTGTGGAACAATGTGTAGGGACTTATGCAAAGCTAGCAGAGTCTCAAGAATCACCATCGTTGATATCATCAACACCTGAGCTAGAGCCAGAACCATCATTTGATTCAGAGGAAGTCACATCTACATGTTTAGAAATTTCAGGTATTTCTCAGCAAAGTAAGGTTAGTATTTCTTGTGATCTTTTGGAAAACTTTATGGAAGTACCTATAATTAACTTTGTTGGATGTGATTTAGTTTTTATTACTTATTCATCTTATCTTGATATGGTTCTAGCTCTATACTATATAACATGCTTGTGGGAGATTTGTTTTCCTTTTGGATGTGCAGATTTCACATGGGCCAATAATTGGAAGCTCAATTTGAACCGTCTTCGACCACCTGAAAAAATTTCCAAGAAGACGATGATGGAGAGAGTTATACTTTACTTTGTAGCTCCTTTGATGAAAGCTCTCTCCAAAATAAGAGCCCTTGGTAGGAGGGTTATAAAATATCTTATCCCTCCATGAGCGAGATTTCGATGAATCTAATGAGGTGGTCAAGCTAATGACCTTAAACAAGCGCTTTTTGGGAGGCAACCCAAGTTTCATTTTCCTTATTTTCTTTTATATTTTTAGTTCTTTCTTTATAATAAACATGTTTCCTCTACATAATTTTTCTTGTCTATCTTATTTTTTATAGAATTCAAAGTTGTGGAGGAATGTGAGCATTGGATAGAGGAGTATTTTTAAAACATGAATGTCAACTATTTGGAGCTCATCACTTGGTAACTTCTCTAAATTTCATAAATCTTCTCCACATTGTTTTTAGTTTTCATTGGGACAATGAAAAGTTTAAGTCTGGGGGGATGCATTAGATGCATTTGATTTAGTTTAGTTTCTGTATAATAAATTTTTTTATTTTTTGCTAGTTGCATCATTCATCATATCATGATTGTTTGTTCCTTAATACAAAATACTAGCACGTTTATTATCTAGATTCAAGATGTTTTAAATGATGCTAGTAGTAAGCTTTATGCACTTCTTTTCTCTATCTTGGGTAGCATGAAATAAGCTAAGAAACATATGGAGATGAGTTTTAGTTTTGGCTTAACCCTAAGGGTCTTACCTTCACTTCACTATACTTGACACTTGAATAGTTGATATCAATGAAATAGTCATGATTCATCTTGTTTGCTTAGTACTTGGTTTCCATGGTGATTTTTCAAACTTCATTTTGGTTACTGGATGAGGCTCAACTCATGCAAGCTCATTTGGAAAAATCAAAATATCCCAACATTTGTGCTAAAAGTACACTTGTGAAATAAGATTTGCACAATGCAAATGCATATGGAAAAAAAAATTGAAAAAAAAAAGCAATGAGAAAAAAAAAGTGAATATGGGATATAAAAAATAGTTGTCATGCATGGAATATAGCAAGTCACCCCTTTGAGACCGAGTTAGGTTACTGGGGAAATGACTGCTTAGCTTCTCTTGAGATTGAGTATACCTTTGAGACCATGGGTTGATTGAGAAATATGAACCAAGTATTTGGCAAGTAAGTGTCTATCACTGGTAACTTGTCCATCACTAGAAACATTAGGAATTCAAATTTGATGACGACTTGACGAGGACATAGATTGAAACTTGAAGAGTTTTGACTTGTTTTTGCACTGTGCACAAGATATTTATGCTTGAGCCATACTTGACTTTGTTTTCATGATCATGCTTGTTAGTGAAACTTTTTGATAGAGTTAGGAAGGTACATTATGGTTTATGAATGTGTTGTAGAACATATGAATGTAGATTGCAGCATTTTGCTTGAGGACAAGCAAAGGTTTAAGTTTAGGGGTGTGATGTGCGTAGATTGTATACATTTATTGGCATGTTTTGACGCACATTCACATACTTTGAGCATGCTTGATCTATGCATTTTCGTACTTTCAGCTTTCCTTTTTAGCATATTTACTCACTTTGTTCGGAGATCTACTTTTGTGCATTTTTTGTACACAGGAGTCGAAATTGGTGAAGATTTCGTGTTTGAAGCCAAATCTGTGAGCAAAGCAAAGGGAAGAAGGTGCCCTACCTGAACCACACACTGCCCTGCTCTGGGGGGTTGCCTAGGCCGTGTGGAGATCACAGGCCAGGAAGCTGCAGCAGGAAACAAAGAGGTCATGGCCGTGTGAACCTCACACGGCCGTGCAAGGATCCAAAGAACCCAGATTGAGAAGGAGCCTAGGCCGTGTGCACCACACGACCATGTAAGTTTTCTAGAGAAAGGAGAAGCCTCGATCATGTGTCTCACACGGCCGTGTGGGGTTCTCAGTGGCAAGGAAGGAGGTAGGCCGTGTGCATCACACGACCGTGCCAGATTTCCAGAGGCTAAGACAGTTCAGGCCGTGTAGATCTACACAGCCGTGTAAAGGTGATATTGGGGATGTCTGCCACGGCCGTGTCTCACACACGGCCATGCAAGGCTGGCAGAGAGGAGAATGGGCAGGGCCGTGTGAACCTCACACGACCGTGCCACGGGGCCGTGTGGCGCCCAAAACTCACCTATATATAAGCCCTTCTTCTTGATTTGAAAGGGGAACTTCTCCCTTTTGGGGAGGGAGCGAGATTTGGGGCTTTCCTTCCAATCTTGGGAGGATTTCTTGGCGATCTAAAGGCGGATCTTCAACGGAATCGACTCCGGGAGCGTGGATTGGATCTGAAGCTTCATCTTAGATAAGTTTTCTTTCTCTCCTCTTCTTGGATTGGGGGATCAAGAAATGCTTGTAATCTCTATATTTTTGGATTTCTCTCTTCGATTCATGGAGTAGATCTCTTGTTTTAGGATGAGGGAGTATTTGTATGATGAATTGATGTAAACTCTTGTGGATTTGCCATTTCCTTGTTTCTATGATATTGTCTTGTTTGTATCAATTCAATCTTGGATGTATTGTTGTGATTTGGACCTAATTCACATTCTTGATTGATTGTTTGAATGTCTTGTGGATCTTGTAGAGATTACCTCTCACTCGATTTTCCAATGGAAGCACGCGTAAGGTGCAAGCCCATGTAAGGACGTGTGAGGGATGAACTTTAGGGGGGAGATAGGATAATTCAAGAAGGAAGGATAGATGTATGGATTAATCTTTATATCTTATGGGTTGAGAGGCAATGATTTCTATGTTGATTTTTCGAGGGATCTTCGTGACAGGAACATGCCCGTGTAAGGACAACATAGGCTCATATCCAATTGATCGCATTTAGGTATAGATTTCAGTCCTAAGCCGATTGTCTATTGCAAGAGAGAACCGGCAACCTTCTATAAATGTTGGACAATTGAGAAATAGGGTTTGGTAGATCATTTACATTGAGGAATCTTACAAAGAAACCAAAACTCCTAGACCATTCCTTTATCATAGCCCATAATCTTGTTTGTTGATCTTTCATTCCTACGTTTACTTTTCATTAGTTACTTTTAGATTTTGGAAACCAATTAATTAGTTGTTTAGCTAACTCGTGTTGAAACATTTCTAGTGCTTATTCCAGTCCCTGTGGATACAATAATCTTTTATATTACTTGCAACATTTCCGTACACTTGCGGAAGGTGACAACGATCTACCAAGACAACACCACCCTTCTTTTCGAAGGCAACAAAGTTTGAATTGCATGGAGAATCATTTGAATTTGGTCAAATTTAAACAAAGTTTTGCAAGCCACGTGCAAATTCGAAGGCAACAAATTTCAACATTTGAATTCAACTCAGCTGGGGAAGCCACGTTGCTGTTACTTTGAAATTGAATTCATATTTGAATTTAATGCTGGCATGGCAATCACATTTCGAATCCAAATTCGAACAGAAGTGACACGGCAGCCCACCACTTGACTCCAGTTTGACCATGGTACTGTTGTTCGGTTTCTGCATTGCTTCATATGCTTCTGTCTGTTTTCTCAGATTACATTCACCGTTGTTCGGAGAGTTGGCTTGCATGGAGGCATGCAATATCGGCTGATGTTTGGGAGCTGGGGACCAAGGTGACAAGCAGCGATAAGGTGAACAGTGAGGAGCACCCTTCGTTACAAATCAGCCGGCGGAAATGAGGATTGTGCCGACGATCGCAAGGGACAGTTTCTTGGTGTACATCAGAGAGGGCGCTTGTCGGTCAGTTCACCGGATGTCCCGCTGTGGTTGCGGAGACCGGGAGTGAAGGGCAGTGGTCTGGTCCACCATGGTGCTCATTGGCCGACAGGAAGGCATGTTTTCACAGAGTACTACCGATAGCAGTTTCTTCCGGTGACCAGCAGGTTCTTGACGCTTCCGGCGACATTAGTGCGGACGGGGCTGAGGGCACATTGGATTCAGTGACACAGAGGTGTCATGTGAGGAGCTGTTGGGTTAGACTTGTGTCTCAGGCGTGGAGGTTGGCCAGCATCAGCTTGCGGATATGGAGAGCCACGGAGGATACAGTGGAGGCTATGCTGATACAGTCAGTAGTGAGAGTATTGCTTGTTTGTATGGTTGTCTGGTTGGGCTTGTGCCCGAGATCTTGTGTACTTGTGATGACGGTTGGTGTCTGCGTGCATCAACCTAGTGTTGCGATACCAATGCCTAGCCTTGTGCGGCATTGTATCATTCAGCGGCCTTATGGATTTTCGTTCCGATCTGGCATTGGTCCGGATATGACGGACGAGGACATATGCGCCATAGGTTGCTGTATGTACTTTTCGCTCCATCTATTTGATAATTTACCCTTTATCAAAAAAAAAAAAAAAAAAAAAAAAAAAAAACACCACCCTTCTTTTCTTCTCTTCCAAACCGCCGGCCACAAAAGGAGTCTCTATGATGGGGCACATTCTAATCTTCTTCCTTCTCTTCCTCTTCTTCTTCTCTTCCTCCTCTTCTTCAAGCCGCCAGCCACCAATGGATGGGAAGAGGCGTCGGTCACCAAGGGAGAAGGTGAACTGCCGACCATAGCCGAGGTGGAGGAGAAAACCACCGGCCCTTTGCAAGGGAGAGGTTGGCGCCGACCCTAGGTGGGGAAGAAGGTGGTGCCAACCACAAGGGGAGAAGAGAATTGGTTGTGCCGCCGGCCATAGCAAGGGACGAGGGGGCGACAACCACAAGGAGAGAAGGGAGTTGTGGAGAATTAGAAAGTTAGGTTTTAGGAGTCACATCCTACTCCTTTTTATAGACTTACCGTCGGTTACAAGGAAAGAAAATTAAACAAAATTTTGTTTAAAAAAAATCTAAACAAACTATGTTAAATCAAACCAAGTTAAGTTAAACTAAACCAAGTTATGTTAAACCAAACCAAGTTAAGTTAGACCAAACCAAGTTAAGTTAAACCAAACCAAGTTAAGTTAAACCAAACCAAATTAAGTTAAATTAAACCAAGTTAAGTTAAACCAAACCCGATTATGGATGGGTGGATGCGAGGCTTTATATATAGAGGCTACAGCAGGGACCTAGAGGAGGAATTGGTTTAGATCTCCTGATGGGCTTGGGTTTCCCGTGTTCGTCCCGAACACCCAATTCAAGTACATCAATAATAACCCATACCACTAAAGGGCTATTATTGAACTACCACACCAATATCATATTACAATATAGGCTCCTTCTTATTATGAGTGTGTTAATCTTCCCGTGTTTAAGATAATATATCCGTTAATTAAATTAGTTATTGACAACTCAGTTAATTAACATCTGAGTCCAAGAGTAGTACCACTCAACTTTATTATCATGCCGAACTAAGTCTACCTGCAGGGTTTATATGATAATCTTTATGAGCTTCTCAAGGAGTCATCATCAGCCTAAATAATTAGGACATAGATTCCTTTTATAATCAACAACACACCATATAAATAATACTATCTCTCAACTCATCGGGCCTATTGATTTAACAGATAAATCTCGCCCATTGTTAAGTCAAAGAAATAAATACTAAGTATACGTGCTTGTTATTATATAGGGATTAAGAGGGCGCACATCCATAATAACAGAGGTTTTATTCTTTTATGTAGTCAGTATAAGTCGAACAACGTCAAATGGTCCTGCTCAATACACACATAGTGTACTAGTGTAATTTTATAGTCAAGACAGACTAATACCAAATTACACTACAACCCTTCCAATGGTTTGTCCCAATCCATTTTAGTTGTGAGCTACTATTTATAATTTATAAGAAACTGATAACATGATCTTCTATGTGACACCACACACCATGTTATCTACAATATAAATTAAATGGATAACTGCATTGACATATATAGAAATATAAAATGCAGACATTTGACCAAAGTGATTCTCATTTCAAAATATTTCAAAACAGATGTTCGTACAAAAGCTAGGCTTATAGTATACATCCCAACATTAACTTGGCCGGTATTTTATGCTCGGTCAAGTCTCCCTCGTTGGGCGTAGATGCGCTTGCTAATACTTCACCCATTTGGGTTTATCCGGTACTATATACTCGACCGTGCTTTGTCTGCCAAACACACCTACTTATATCGTGTGCTCTATTAGTTTTATCCTGGCCTGTCCAAAATGGACGCCGAGATTCTCTTATTTTGTGCATTTGTTTCGACCGAACCTCCTTACTCCCTCTTTCTTCTCCTTATATCCCCTTTCACATTATTGTATGGGATCCGCTCCTGATAACCTATATAACCTAGTATCTATCTGAATCTAGCATGTACCACAATATTATCAACATTCATGATTTAATTCATAGCATCCATACCTTAAATCCAAAACTAACATATAATCTATAAACATTATCATGATAGATGTAAGAGGAAACATAAACATTCACCTAAACCTAGATCATATTACGGTATCATAATAAGACATAAGAAGAACATGAACATAAATTTAAACCTAAACTTAGAATCTAAAATTCACATCTATATCTTATAATGTTATCATGACAAGAAATGGGAAGAAACCTAAACATAACCTAAATATAACCATGAAATTACATGGCACAAACTTAAGCATAGATTTAAACATAAACCTATGCACAACATAGTCCTAAACTTAAAAATATGAAATTCACATATACCTCTTTTATGGTTAACATGATGTGAAGTGAGAAGAAAATAACCATAAATCTAAACCTAGTTCAAGATTAACATGTAACCTATAAAGTTATCATGAGGAGAGGTAAGGAGAACATAAACATAACCCTAAGCTTAAAATCAGAAGATCCCCTAAAAGTCCAAACCAAAACTTCACTTAACCTCCAAAGGTATTGACCATGCGAAGGATTTCATGACATGAAAGTGTAGGACCGTTGCGGTCGGCTAGGAGGGGGTTGTTGGATAGTCCTGTAGAAAATAAAACAACCAACCCTTCTCGAACTCTTTAAGCTAACACTTGCATAATAAAAGCAAAGCAGTAAATCAAAAGCATAAAGAAAGAGGCACGAGTATTTACTTGGTTACAACTGATGTGGTTGTTAATCCAAGGAAGATTAAGCACTAAAAACTCCTTCAGGCGGAGAAGCCTCTTACAACATTGAAGCGCAGAAACAGAAGCTTAACTACAACTCTAAAGCATACAAGCGTTGGAAATGATTACTTGAAGTTCGTTAAAAAGCTTCTGGACCAAGGCTATATTTATAGCCTAGGTCGGGGCGCCTGGAAGGGTTCCGGGTGCCCGAGGGGGGGGGGGGGATAAAACTTTATCCCCCAACGTTCATAACGCATTAGACGTATTCTGGTCAAAACTGACGGTCCGGGCGCCTGGAGGGGTTCCGGGCGCCCCGGGCTGGTCCGGGCGCCTCGGGCTGGTACGGGCGCCCCGGGCTGGTCCGGGCTGGTCCGGGCACCCCGGGCTAGTCCGAGCGCCTCAGACTGTTCCGGGCTAGTCCGAGCGCCCCGAACAGTTCCGGGCACCTCGGACCCTAAGTCAACTCCGGTTGACTTTTTTCGCCTCGGTCCCGGTCTTCAACTCCGGTTCCGCTCGCTTGGGTGATCTCTGCCATCTGGAAAATGGCTCACCCGAACCTAACTTCCGGTCTTCTCGAGCAGCCTTCCGCTCCGTCTTCTCGTCTCTCAAAATCGCTGCGTGTTTCCTTCTCGTCCACCAGCGTACTCATCCGCAGTCTTCGTCCCTCGGTCGCACCCTATGCCGACCTTCTCGCTAGCTGCGTCTCTTACTCCCCGAGCAATCTTTCGCTCCTGCTTTCTGTAACGACCACCCTTCTTACTACTACTACTACACTCTAAGGATGACCGTTACTTAACTACTAACTCTACTTAACCGGTGTGATCTAAACCACGAGGAATCCCTACCGAAAAATTTCGACAGAGTCTCCCCTGTACCGGTGACCTTAAACTGAGATACAAACACTATATACATCAGCCACAGGCAGCTGGAACATATATGAAACAACTCACGCAGTAATCTTAAAACAACTAGTGTAGTAAGCTGTACTAAATGTTTTTAGAAAACTTAAAATTCCGACAGAGTATCTACTGTTCGGCGGACTAAAATCCAATACATACATCACATACATTTATAACATAACTATACTAACAGAAACATACCAAAACTATAACTCAAGAAAGCATCAAAATACTACATTTATTACATCATATCATGCAATCTAGAACCCAAAGATAATCTCAAGGACCTGGAATAAATGATACAGTCTCAAATGTTTTCACCAAAACTTAAAATAACTTAATAATGTTCCCAGATCTCTCCCATAGTCCAGACATCACACGCCCCTCATGCATCTCCTTGTCGCCATCCTTCGTATACTTTAGCTTTTCCTTTATCTGCAGTAGGAGGAAAATAAATCTATAAGCGAAACGCTTAGTAAGTACGAATCTATCTCACAAAAACTCGAAAGTGCATAAGATGTAAAGGATACTGAAACTGAAATGGTAAAAAGAAAAGCTAAACATGGTCATCTAATAGGAAAGCACTAAAATAAACTTCATACTCATGATATACAAGAATAAATCAGCTTGCTAGAAATAAAACTAATCATGCTCAATAAACTCATAAGGAAAGCAATGAAAACTAACACTGTATGCTTAGCATTATAAGGGCTGAACTTTACTAGTTCTAAACATAGGTGATACTTGTTTCATTTACTTATAGCCTTATACTTGAAATTAAGATTTAACTTTCTTCTTTTCTTTCTTGGGCCTAGGCTTAGTACCATCTTATGCACGCTCTCTAATAGAGATTGAGGTAGCGAGCCTCCAGTCCTATGAGGATAAAGACCTTGATCTTACCAGGGCCAAGACCTTGGAATTGGTCACCTGGATTTGTTTAACGACAACCTTGGAAGTCGAGTACTAGCCTCTTACTTTAATTTACTTGTTATCTTTTCTAACTAGATCTTGGTCTTTTTCTAACTTGTAGTTACCCATAATCCTCAAAAAGTTTAATAGGGCACATAATTATTCCACTAAAATACATGGCTATTCATCTTATTAAAATAGCAAAAACAACTAACTATATGCTTCAGATTAAAGAGCTATTAAAAGCTAACTAACACATATGTGCATATGTATCAAAACAAGAAACTAGAAACTGAATTATAATTCAATACTGCTCATGCTATTCTAATACTGCAAGTGTATCTAACAAGTAGAGAATTGCAACTAACTGAGCATGCTATAAAAATAAAGCAAGCAAATCAAACTACAAGATAAGCTTAATAGCTGTTCATGTTCAAGAAATTCAAGAAACTAACACTACATATTTTAAATGAAGGTTGTTCTTGCCTTTCTGAGTAGCAAGGAAAATACTAAACCTATTCTAACTAAATAAAGGGCTATTCTTGCCCTTCTGAGTAGCAAGGTAAATGCTAAACTCATCCTAACTAAATAAAATATGAATGCCATACTAAACTAAAGTACCTAAAAATAACATGGTACAACAAGGAAAACTACAAACTGCATGCTAAAAGGAACAGAAGCTGTTCCTATTCGAAACTCATGGAAATCCAAGGTTAAAATACAAAACTTAAAGCTATTCATGTTCATGGAATTAACAAGGAAAGCTAAGCTACAATGGTCACTATGTACAACTGTTCGTACCCATCGCATAGCAAGAAAACTATGACTAAAATTATCTAAATTGCCGAAATCAACTAATTGGAATTGAATACTATAACAACTGAAACTGGATGCTTAACAAATCTGAAATGCTTATGGAAAAAAAAATTGAAAAAAAAAAGCAATGAGAAAAAAAAGTGAATATGGGATATAAAAAACAGTTGTCATGCATGGAATATAGCAAGTCACCCCTTTGAGACCGAGTTAGGTTACTGGGGAAATGACTGCTTAGCTTCTCTTGAGATTGAGTATACCTTTGAGACCATGGGTTGTTTGAGAAATATGAACCAAGTGTTTGGTAAGTAAGTGTCTATCACTGGTTACTTGTCCATCACTGGAAACATTAGGAATTCAAATTTGATGACGACTTGACTAGGACATAGATTGAAACTTGAAGAGTTTTGACTTGTTTTTGCACTGTGCACAAGATACTTATGCTTGAGCCATACTTGACTTTGTTTTCATGATCATGCTTGTTAGTGAAACTTTTTGATAGAGTTAGGAAGGTACATTATGGTTTATGAATGTGTTATAGAACATATGAATGTAGATTGCAACATTTTGCTTGAGGACAAGCAAAGGTTTAAGTTTGGGGGTGTGATGTGCGTAGATTGTATACATTTATTGGCATGTTTTGACGCACATTCACATACTTTGAGCATGCTTGATCTATGCATTTTCGTACTTTCAGCTTTCCTTTTTAGCATATTTACTCACTTTGTTCGGAGATCTACTTTTGTGCATTTTCTGTACACAGGAGTCAAAATTGGTGAATATTTCGTGTTTGAAGCCAAATCTGTGAGCAAAGCAAAGGGAAGAAGGTGCCCTACCTGAACCACACACTGCCCTACTCTGGGGGGTTGCCTAGGCCGTGTGGAGATCACAGGCCAGAAAGCTGTAGCAGGAAACAAAGAGGTCATGGCCGTGTGAACCTCACACGGCCGTGCAAGGATCCAAAGAACCCAGATTGAGAAGGAGCCTAGGCTGTGTGCACCACATGACCATGTAAGTTTTCTAGAGAAAGGAGAAGCCTCGACCGTGTGTCTCACACGGCCGTGTGGGGTTCTCAGTGGCAAGGAAGGAGGCAGGCCGTGTGCATCACACGACCGTGCCAGATTTCCAGAGGCTAAGACAGTTCAGGCCGTGTAGATCTACACAGCCGTGTAAAGGTGATATTGGGGATGTCTGCCACGGCCATGTCTCACACACGGCCGTGCAAGGCTGGCAGAGAGGAGAATGGGCAGGGCCGTGTGAACCTCACACTACCGTGCCATGAGGTCGTGTGGTGCCCAAAACTCACCTATATATAAGCCCTTCTTCTTGATTTGAAAGGGGAACTTCTCCCTTTTGGGGAGGGAGCGAGATTTGGGGCTTTCCTTCCAATCTTGGGAGGATTTCTTGGCGATCTAAAGGCGGATCTTCAACGGAATCGACTCCGGGAGCGTGGATTGGATCTGAAGCTTTATCTTAGATAAGTTTTCTTTCTCTCCTCTTCTTGGATTGGGGGATCAAGAAATGCTTGTAATCTCTATATTTTTGGATTTCTCTCTTCGATTCATGGAGTAGATCTCTTGTTTTAGGATGAGGGAGTATTTGTATGATGAATTGATGTAAACTCTTGTGGATTTGCCATTTCCTTGTTTCTATGATATTGTCTTATTTGTATCAATTCAATCTTGGATGTATTGTTGTGATTTGGACCTAATTCACATTCTTGATTGATTGTTTGAATGTCTTGTGGATCTTGTAGAGATTACCTCTCACTCGATTTTCCAATGGAAGCACGCGTAAGGTGCAAGCCCATGTAAGGACGTGTGAGGGATGAACTTTAGGGGGGAGATAGGATAATTCAAGAAGGAAGGATAGATGTATGCATTAATCTTTATATCTTATGGGTTGAGAGGCAATGATTTCTATGTTGATTTTCCGAGGGATCTTCGTGACAGGAACATGCCCGTGTAAGGACAACATAGGCTCATATCCAATTGATCGCATTTAGGTATAGATTTCAGTCCTAAGCCGATTGTCTATTGCAAGAGAGAACCGGCAACCTTCTATAAATGTTGGACAATTGAGAAATAGGGTTTGGTAGATCATTTACATTGAGGATTCTTACAAAGAAACCAAAACTCCTAGACCATTCCTTTATCATAGCCCATAATCTTGTTTGTTGATCTTTCATTCCTACGTTTACTTTTCATTAGTTACATTTAGATTTTGGAAACCAATTAATTAGTTGTTTAGCTAACTCGTGTTGAAACATTTCTAGTGCTTATTCCAGTCCCTGTGGATACGATAATCTTTTATATTACTTGCAATATTTCCGTACACTTGCGGAAGGTGACAACGATCTACCAAGACAACCCCACCCTTCTTTTCTTCTCTTCCAAACCGCCGGCCACAAAAGGAGTCTCTATGATGGGGCACCTTCTAATCTTCTTCCTTCTCTTCCTCCTCTTCTTCAAGCCGCCAGCCACCAATGGATGGGAAGCGGCGTCGGTCACCAAGGGAGAAGGTGAACTGCCGACCATAGCCAAGGTGGAGGAGAAAACCACCGGCCCTTTGCAAGGGAGAGGTTGGCGCCGACCCTAGGTGGGGAAGAAGGTGGCGCCAACCACAAGGGGAGAAGAGAATTGGTAGTGCCGCCGACCATAGCAAGGGAAGAGGGGGCGACAACCACAAGGAGAGAAGGGAGTTGTGGAGAATTAGAAAGTTAGGTTTTAGGAGTCACATCCTACTCCTTTTTATAGACTTACCGTCGGTTACAAGGAAAGAAAATTAAACAAAATTTTGTTTAAAAAAAAATCTAAACAAACTATGTTAAATCAAACCAAGTTAAGTTAAACTAAACCAAGTTATGTTAAACCAAACCAAGTTAAGTTAGACCAAACCAAGTTAAGTTAAACCAAACCAAGTTAAGTTAAACCAAACCAAATTAAGTTAAATTAAACCAAGTTAAGTTAAACCAAACCCGATTATGGATGGGTGGATGCGAGGCTTTATATATAGAGGCTACAACAGGGACCTAGAGGAGGAATTGGTTTAGATCTCTTGATGGGCTTGGGTTTCCCGTGTTCGTCCCGAACACCCAACTGAAGTCCATCAATAATAACCCATACCACTAAAGGGCTATTATTGAACTACCACACCAATATCATATTACAATATAGGCTCCTTCTTATTATGAGTGTGTTAATCTTCCCGTGTTTAAGATAATGTATCCGTTAATTAAATGAGTTATTGACAACTCAGTTAATTAACATCTGAGTCCAAGAGTAGTACCACTCAACTTTATTATCATGCCGAACTAAGTCTACCTGCAGGGTTTACATGATAATCTTTATGAGCTCCTCAAGGAGGCATCATCAGCCTAAATAATTAGGATATAGATTCTTCTATAATCAACAACACACCATATAAATAATACTATTTCCCAACTCATCGGGCCTATTGATTTAACAGATAAATCTCGCCCATTGTTAAGTCAAAGAAATAAATACTAAGTATACGTGCTTGTTATTATATAGGGATTAAGAGGGCGCACATCCATAATAACAGAGGTTTTATTCTTTTATGTAGTCAGTATAAGTCGAACAACGTCAAATGGTCCTGCTCAATACACACATAGTGTACTAGTGTAATTTTATAGTCAAGACAGACTAATACCAAATTACACTACAACCCTTCCAATGGTTTGTCCCAATCCATTTTAGTTGTGAGCTACTATTTATAATTTATAAGAAACTGATAACATGATCTTCTATGTGACACCACACACCATGTTATCTACAATATAAATTAAATGGATAACTGCATTGACATATATAGAAATATAAAATGCAGATATTTGACCAAAGTGATTCTCATTTTAAAATATTTCAAAATAGAAGTTCGTACAAAAGCTAGGCTAATAGTATACATCCCAACATTAACTTGGCCGGTATTTTATGCTCGGTCAAGGCTCCCTCGTTGGGCATAGATGCGCTTGCTAATACTTCACCCATTTGGGTTTATCCAGTACTATATACTCGACCGTGCTTTGTCTGCCAAACACACCTACTTATATCGTGTGCTCCATTAGTTTTATCCTGGCCTGTCCAAAATGGACGACCGAGATTCTCTTATTTTGTGCATTTGTTTCGACCGAACCTCCTTACTTCCTCTTTCTTCTCCTTATATCCCCTTTCACATTATTGTACGGGATCCGCTCCTAATAACCTATATAACCTAGTATCTATCTGAATCTAGCATGTACCACAATATTATCAACATTCATGATTTAATTCATAGCATCCATAACTTAAATCCAAAACTAACATATAATCTATAAACAATATCATGATAGATGTAAGAGGAAACATAAACATTCACCTAAACCTAGATCATATTAAGGTATCATAATAAGACATAAGAAGAACATGAACATAAATTTAAACCTAAACTTAGAATCTAAAATTCACATCTATATCTTATAATGTTATCATGACAAGAAATGGGAAGAAACCTAAACATAACCTAAATATAACCATGAAATTACATGGCACAAACTTAAGCATAGATTTAAACATAAACCTATGCACAACATAGTCCTAAACTTAAAAATATGAAATTCACATATACCTCTTTTATGGTTAACATGATGTGAAGTGAGAAGAAAATAACCATAAATCTAAACCTAGTTCAAGATTAACATGTAACCTATAAAGTTATCATGAGGAGAGGTAAGGAGAACATAAACATAACCCTAAGCTTAAAATCCGAAGATCCCCTAAAAGTCCAAACCGAAACTTCACTTAACCTCCAAAGGTATTGACCATGCGAAGGATTTCATGACATGAAAGTGTAGGACCGTTGCGGTCGGCTAGGAGGGGGTTGTTGGATAGTCCTGTAGAAAATAAAACAACCAACCCTTATCGAAGTCTTTAAGCTAACACTTGCATAATAAAAGCAAAGCAGTAAATCAAATGCATAAAGAAAGAGGCACGAGTATTTACTTGGTTACAACTGATGTGGTTGTTAATCCAAGGAAGATTAAGCACTAAAAACTCCTTCAGGCGGAGAAGCCTCTTACAACATTGAAGCGCAGAAACAGAAGCTTAACTACAACTCTAAAGCATACGAGCGTTGGAAATGATTACTTGGAGTTTGTTAAAAAGCTTCTGGACCAATGCTATATTTATAGCCTAGGTCGGGGCGCCTGGAAGGGTTCCGGGTGCCCGAGGAGGGGATAAAACTTTATCCCCCAACGTTCAGAACGCATTAGACGTATTTTGGTCAAAACTGCTGGTCCGGGCGCCCGGAGGGGTTCCGGGCGCCCCGGGCTGGTCCGGGCGCCCCGGGCTGGTCCGGGCTGGTCCGAGCGCCCCGAACAGTTCCGGGCACCTCGGACCCTAAGTCAACTCCGGTTGACTTTTTTTGCCTCGGTCCCGATCTTCAACTCCGGTTCCGCTCGCTTGGGTGATCTCTGCCATCTGGAAAAGGGCTCACCCGAACCTAACTTCCGGTCTTCTCGAGCAGCCTTCCGCTCCGTCTTCTCGTCTCTCAAAATCGCTGCGTGTTTCCTTCTCGTCCACCAGCGTACTCATCCGCAGTCTTCGTCCCTCGGTCGCACCCTATGCCGACCTTCTCGCTAGCTGCGTCTCTTACTCCCCGAGCAATCTTTCACTCCGGTTTTCTGTAACGACCACCCTTCTTACTACTACTACTACACTCTATGGATGACCGTTACTTAACTACTAACTCTATTTAACCGGTGTGATCGAAACCACGAGGAATCCCTACCGAAAAATTTCGACAGAGTCTCCCCTGTACCGGTGACCTTAAACTGAGATACAAACACTATATACATCAGCCACAGGCGGCTGGAACATATATCAAACAACTCACGCAGTAATCTTAAAACAACTAGTGTAGTAAGCTGTACTAAATGTTTCTAGAAAACTTAAAATTCCGGCAGAGTATCTACTATTCGGCGGACTAAAATCCAATACATACATCACATACATTTATAACATAACTATACTAACAGAAACATATCAAAACTATAACTCAAGAAAGCATCAAAATACTAACTTACTAACAATTACATCATATCATGCAATCTAGAACCCAAAGATAATCTCAAGGACCTGGAATAAATGATACAGTCTCAAATGTTTTCACCAAAACTCAAAATAACTTAATAATGTTCCCAGATCTCTCCCATAGTCCAGACATCACACGCCCCTCATGCATCTCCTTGTCGCCATCCTTCGTATACTTTAGCTTTTCCTTTATCTGCAGTAGGAGGAAAATAAATCTATAAGCGAAACGCTTAGTAAGTACGAATCTATCTCACAAAAACTCGAAAGTGCATAAGATGTAAAGGATACTGAAACTGAAATGCTAAAAAGAAAAGCTAAACATGTTCATCTAATAGCAAAGCACTAAAATAAACTGCATACTCATGATATACAAGAATAAATCAGCATGCCGGAAATAAAGCGAATCATACTCAATAAACTCATAAGGAAAGCAATGAAAACTAACACTGTATGCTTATCATTATAAGATCTGAACTTTACTAGTTCTAAACATAGGTGATACTTGTTTCATTTACTTATAGCCTTATACTTGAAATTAAGATTTAACTTTCTTCTTTTCTTTCTTGGGCCTAGGCTTAGTACCATCTTATGCACGCTCTCTAATAGAGACTGAAGTAGCGAGCCTCCTATCCTATGAGGATAAAGACCTTGATCTTACCAGGGCCAAGACCTTGGGATTGGTCACCTGGATTTGTTTAACGACAACCTTGGAAGTCGAGTACTAGCCTCTTACTTTAATTTACTTGTTATCTTTTCTAACTAGACCTTGGTCTTTTTCTAACTTGTAGTTACCCTTAATCCTCAAAAAGTTTAATAGGGCACATAATTATTCCACTAAAATACTTGGCTATCCATCTTATTAAAATAGCAAAAACAACTAACTATATGCTTCAGATTAAAGAGCTATTAAAAGCTAACTAACACATATGTGCATATGTATCAAAACAAGAAACTAGAAACTGAATTATAATTCAATACTGCTCATGCTATTCTAATACTGCAAGTGTATCTAACAAGTAGAGAATTGCAACTAACTGAGCATGCTATAAAAATAAAGCAAGCAAATCAAACTACAAGATAAGCTTAATAGCTGTTCATGTTCAAGAAATTAAAGAAACTAACACTACATACTTTAAATGAAGGCTGTTCTTGCCTTTCTGAGTAGCAAGGAAAATACTAAACCTATTCTAACTAAATAAAGGGCTATTCTTGCCCTTCTGAGTAGCAAGGAAAATGCTAAACTCATCCTAACTAAATAAAATCTGAATGTCATACTAAACTAAAGTACCTAAAAATAACATGGTACAACAAGGAAAACTACAAACTGTATGCTAAAAGGAACAGAAGCTGTTCCTATTCGAAACTCATGGAAATCCAAGGTTAAAATACAAAACTTAAAGCTATTCATGTTCATGGAATTAACAAGGAAAGCTAAGCTACAATGGTCACTATGTACAACTGTTCGTACCCATCGCATAACAAGAAAACTATGACTAAAATTATCTAAATTGCCGAAATCAACTAATTGGAATTGAATACTTTAACAACTGAAACTGGATGCTTAACAAATCTGAAATTTAAACCTTCTGGAGTTTTAAATCCCATATAAAACTTATTTTCATTCCAAATTCTTAGCACGAACAAAAACTAAAATCTGCAAAACTTCTCCTAAGACATAGGTTATTCATGCCACTGCAATACAAACCGAAAGCCAAACATCCTCTTGTTCAGTACCACGGTAAGCAAGAAAAATAAACCAAAAGGCTACCCAACAACATCCATTCCAGTGACCACAAAACCAATCCCTCTCCTCCTTTCTTTAAGGTTCACGGCAGCAAGCACAATAAGCACCAAAACTTCATTGTTTTAAGCCTTAAATACCAATGATCACTGCTAAACAATAGAAAAGGGGACATAAACTCACAGCTACCCCTAAATTAAAACTGAATAGCACTACATGGCACAGAACAATCTCACGGCAATAGACACAAGTAGGAAAAATCTGTACAACATGCTTCAAATTCAAGAGATACAAGAAAACATCCAAACAAATTCGGAGCAACTCCTACCACAGGTGAGTAGTACTTACACAGCGTTCTTGGACTTACAACTAAAGGAGGAAGGTCTAGGGTTTGGAGGAGATGAAGATCTCGGCGATCCCTTCCTATCCACGTGTTCTCCTTGACGAGGAGACCACGAATCCATAAACGGCTCCCGAAAAGAAGTCCTCGCCGACCGCCGAAAGTGGAGCCCTAACGCCGGCTTCGGTTTCACCCAAGCAAAAGTCGTCGTCGCGTGAGAAGAGGAAATCGCGGCGTCGGGAGCGAGAGAGGAGGAGAAAAGGGTTTCGGGTCAGGAGAAAAACTAAACCCTTTTCTTATAACTAGGGTTTTAATAATTACTATACCTGAAATATTATTCACCCTTTCCTTAATTAACAAAACCCGCTGGCACAATTGGTTGGCTGCCTTCTGCTTAAGGTGCAGATCGCGGGTTCGAGTCTCGGCTGCAACTATTTTTCTTCCTATTTATTCTCTATTCATTAACTACTGCTTAAATAGAATATTTCTCCTTCTTTAATAAGAAACGTCCGCTAGCACACTTGGTTAACCACGATTTGTCCAAGTCAAAGGTCGTGGTTTCGAATCCTCAGCCGAGCGTTTTATTCCCATTTTATTTAAAATGTTCCTAACTACTGCTTATATATATTCCGTTCCATATATGTTCACAAAAAGGTCGTGGACCAGTTGGCTGGCCGGATTTGGTTAAGGTTCGGTTTAGGTTCGAATCTCGGCTTGAACGTTTTTTTGTCGAAACTTCTTTCGTTTAGTAAAAATACCAAACGACCTCCAAAAATTGCATAAAAATACTCTAAAAAATTTTAAAAATCTCTAGATTATCTTAAAAGCATTTCCAAATATTTTTAAGGACATTTAGAACTTGAAATAGGAAAAATTGGGTCGTTACAATCCCCCATACATTATAAAAAGTTCATCCTCGAACTTAGAATAGTTCTGGATATTTCCATCTCATACTGTCCTCATGCTCCCAAGTGACTTCCTCGTGCTTCTGGTTCTGCCAGATGACCTTCACTAGTGGTATTTCTTTATTCCTTAGTCTCTTAACTTCTCTGTCCACTATCTGTGTAGGTCTGCTCTCATAGCAAAGATCCTCCTGGATCTACACTGACTGAGGCTCAATCACTTGGCTAGGGTCGTGGAGACACTTCTTTAGCATGGAAACATGAAATACTTTATGTATTGCTGACATGTCTTATGGTAAGTCCAGCTTGTAAGCTACTTTTCCAATCCTCTCTATGATCAGGTAAGGTCCTACATAGCGAGGACTTAATTTGCCCTTTCTTGCCAAATCTCATCACTCCCTTCATAAGAGCAACCTTGAGAAAGACTGAATCCCCTGATAAAGAATACCACTGTCTGATACTCGAAACTCTGTATCTTCTTCTTTTTGTATCCCATGCTTGATCTTCTGGATATCTGGATCTTTGATGTGCATAGATTATATACTCTTTTACGCATGTTTTTACGCACATTTATATACTTTGAGCATGCTTGATCTATGCATTTTTATACTTCCAGCTTTCCTTTTAGCATATTTACTCTTTTGGTTCGGAGATCTGCTTTTTGTGCATTTTCTGTACACAGGAGTCGAAATTGGTGAAGGTTATGCGTCCTCGGGAAAGCTAGGAAGTAATTGAAGGGAGAGATCATCAGGCCGTGTACCACACATGGCCGTGTAGTCTTAACAGGAAGGAAAGAGGACATGGCCGTGTGAATCTCACACGGCCGTGTCTTGATTTGAAGAAATCAGAGCAGATGCCTTACATGGCCGTGTGGATCTCGGTGGCCGCCGTAGCATTACAGAGGCCAAGCAGGTGGTGGCCGTGTGAAGTTTCCAGAGACCAAGCAGGCGGTGGCCGTGTGGATCTACACGGCCGTGTGAGGTTTCCAGAGACCAAGCAGGTGATGGCCGTGTGCACCACACGTCCGTGTAGCATTTCCAGAGAGCAGAAGGGTCTTCGCCGTGTGCACCACACCTGGCGGAGAAGGACTGGACATGGCGTGTGAATCTCACACCCAGGTGTCGTGGGGCCGTGTCCTCTATTTAAACCTTTCTTCATGAATTGAAAGGGGATCTCTCCCCCTTTGGGAGAAGGCAAGATTTGGTGGTTTCCTCCCATTCTTGGGAGGATTTCTGGGCGATTCTAAGGGAGATCTTGACGATTTCGAGTCCGGAGCGAGGATTGGATCCGAAGACGAGGCTTCTTTGTAGATAAGTTTTCTCTTTCCCCCTCTTCTTGGTTTCTTGGATTGGGGATTTAAGAAATGCTTGTAATCTTTATTTCTTCGGGTTTTCTTCCTCGATTCATGGAGTAGATCTTGTATTCTAGGATTAAGGGAGTAGTTGTATGATGGATTAATGTAATCTCTTATGGATTTGCCATTTTCTTGTTTCAATGACATTGTCTTGCTTGTATCAATTAGATCTTGAATGATTAATGGTGATTTGTGCTTAATTCTCATTCTTGATTGATTGTTTGGATTTCTTGTGGACTTTGTAGAGATAAACTCTCACTCGATCATCCGAGGGATCCACGTGACAGGTGCAAGCCTGTGTAAGGACGTTTGAGAGATAATCTTGAAGAGGAAATAGGAATATTCAAGAGAGTAGGATGGATTTTGTGATTAGTTTCTTGTATCTTGATAGATTAATAAGTTGTGGGCTTCTATGTTGATATCCGAGGAAGGCATAGTAATAGGTGCGCTTCTGTGTAAGGACAATGTAGGTTCACATCTAATTGATCATATTTAGATACATTTCTCGGTCCTTAGCCGGTTATCTATTGCAAGAGAGAACCGGCAACTTTCTACAAGTGTTTGACAATTGAGGGAAAAGAATTGGTGAACCATTTACATTCAAGAAATCTTACAAAGAAACCGAAGCTCCTAGAATCTCCCTTTATCATAACCCAAAACACTAAACTCTTCTTTGTTGATCTTTAATATTTGATTTGTTTACCCTTACTTTGCATTTGAAACGATTGGATAGTTGTTTAGCTAATTCGCATTGAGACATTTCTAGTACTTATTCCAGTCCCTGTGGATACGATAATCTTTTATATTACTTGCGATATTAGCATAACAAGTTTTTGGCGCCGTTGCCGGGGACTGCGCTATAACATTAGGAATTATCAATTGAGTTAGACTAAACATAACTTTTCTTTCTTTCTTTTGATTTGCATAGTTATAACTAATTGTTAGAATTATGTTTTCAAAAGTTTTTCCTTTCTTGAATAACATTCTTAACAATTCTTTTTGTTGCAATTCTAATTCTAATTCTAACTTTGCATTCTTGATTTTTAGCACTCTAATCTAACTTTTCTCTGTTTTCTCTTTTGATCTAGTTTCTTTCTTCTTTTCTTTTGTAAACATATCTTGCAATTTTTAGCATATGAATTATTCTAGATATTTTTCTTTTTCCTTTTATCTTTTCTTTCTTGTTTTCATTATGCACTTTCTTTCTTGCAATTTAAATTCTGCATTTGCTTTCTTGCTTTTCATATTGCATTTTATTTCTTGTTTTTGATTCTTGATAATTTTCTTTTTCTTCTTGAATATCCATCAGCACTAACATGTCAAGCAGGCCCATGAGAAATTTTTCTACACCCTTTTCTGCAAGATTTTTATCTCCCATTGTACAACCTCAAATTGAAGCAGAAAGTTTTCAACTAGACCCAGAGATAATTTTCATGATACAAGGTCACAAATTTGGAGGAGAAGTATCAGAAAGTCCTTATCTGTATCTTGAAACATTTTTAGAGATTTGTGATTTGGTGAAATGTGAAGGAGTATCAGCAAATGCAGTTCGATTGATGACATTTCCTTTCAGTATCAAGGATAAAGCAAGGACTTGGTTATATTCTCTCTGTCCTCAAAGCATCACAAGTTGGGAACAATTGGAGAAGCAATTTCTGAATCATTTTTTCCCTCCAAGTAGAACGGTGTATATGAGGAATTGCATAACAAATTTTGCTCAGGCATATGGAGAATCATTATTTGAAGCATGGGATAGATTCAAGAGTCTTCAAAGGCAGTGCCCTCATCATGGTTTTGAAAAATGGTTGATTTTGCACATATTCTATGGGGGAATTTCTTTCTCAGACAAGACTTTATTGGATTCATCAGCTGGAGGTTCTTTTATGGACAAAAGTGTAGATGAAGCTTATTCATTAATTGATCAAGTGACATTGAACCTCCATGAATGGTCGAACAAAAGTTGGATGGAATTTCCTCAGATATTCAAGAAGTGAAAGCCATAAATGTAAGAGAGCCTGTCAAACAAAATGAAATTCAACCACCTAAAAATGTTGAAATTCACAAGTCACAGAGTGAGGAGTTCAAACATTTGGGGGCAAAGCTTAATAGTATTGTTTCAAAATGGTTTAAAGAAGATCCCCCTCCTACACAGTCAAGATCCAATGAAAAGTGTGATGATGTTGGATTGAGAAGTGGCAAAAATCATGAAGAACTTCTGAAGAATGACATGTTTAGAATTGAGGAGAAGAATAATAGAAGATCACAAGAACTCAATTCCATTTCTCTAGGAAGTTCCCAAAGGCCAGAAGTACCTTTCCCTCAACGATTAATCACACCAACATTAGATAAGCAAGTTGGACCTCCTCCAAAAGCTCAAAGGGAATTTGGGAAAAAGGGAGTTCAGTCTTTCCCAGGACCTTCACTAAGGGTTCCTTTTCCACAAAGGTTAGTGGGGGTCAATGAAAATAAAGACTTCGGCAAATCCTGTGACACTAATATGGTTCAGTGTAGATTTTTGAATATATATGAAATGAAGATTTTTCAGATGAGGATTTTATTGATAATGTAGTGGTAAATAAGTTTTCAGATCTACCTCAAAATTTTATAAGGTGTTATAGTGACATTGAATTTTCAGATGATGAATGTGATGTAGTAGATCAACTTAAAACTGCAAGTGAAGTTATTGATCCTCTTGTTATTGATTCTCCTATTGAGGACATAGATGTTGGTTTATTTTTTGATGTATGTGTTGATGATGATGATATGGAAGAATGTGTAGGGAGCTGTGTTGTGGAAGCAACATCTCAAGGATCACCACCTTTGTCAAGACAACCCTTAGAGGTTTTAAGAATTGATCATGTTGTGGAACAATGTGTAGGGACTTATACAGAGCTAGTAGAGTCTCAAGAATCACCATCATTAATATCATCAACACCTGAGCTAGAGCCACTACATAATTCTGAAGAAGTCACATCCCATTGTTTAGAACTTTCAGGTACATCTCAACAATGTAAGGTTAGTATTCTTAGTGATCTTTTAGAAAATTTCATAGATGTACCTATAATTGATTTTGTTGGATGTGATTCATTTTTTGATACATACTCAATTCATACTAATATGATTCTAGTTCCTTCTTATATTACATTCTTGTGGGAGGTTTGTTTTTCTTTTGGGTGTGTAGGTTTTCGAGAGGCCTATAATGGGAAGCTCATACCACCTGAAACAACTTTAAAGAAGACGAAGATGGAGAGGGCGATACATCACTTTTTAACTCCAATATTGAAAGCTCCCTCCATAATAAGAGCCCTTGGTAGGAGGGTTCTAAAATATCTTACCCCTCCAAGAGCAAGATTTAGGTGAATCTAATGAGGTGGTCGAGCTAATGACCTTAAACAAGCGCTTCTTGGGAGGCAACCCAAGTTCAATCTTGTTTTCATTTTACTTTTAGTTTCTTTTTATTTTGTTGATAATAAATCATACCCTCTACTTAATTCTTCTTGTCTATCTTATTTTTGTAGATTTTAAAGTTGTGGAGGATTGTGAACATTGGATAGAGGAGTATCTTAAAAAAAAAACATGAATGTCAACCATTTGGAGCTCATCACTTGGTAACTTCTCTTAAAATCTCCTCCACATTGTTTTTAGTTTTCATTGGGACAATGGAAAATTTAAGTCTGGGGGGATGCATTAGATGCATTTGATTTGCTTTGTTTGTTTTTGTTTTTGCTTATGTCTTGCATTTTATTTTGATTTTTTGAGGCATACATCTTGAGAACAACAAAACTTCACTTATATGCTTTCTTGGATTCAAGTGAAATGTTAGCACGATTATTGTCTTGATTCATGATGTTCGAGTAGTAAACTTTGTGTAGTTCTTTTTTCTATCTTGGGAAGCATTAATAAGCTAAGAATCTTATGGTGATGAGTCTTAGTTTTGGTTCAACCTTAAGGATTTTATCTTCACTATACTTGTGCTTGATGCTTGAATAGTTGATGTCATTGAAATAGTCATGATTCATCTTGTTTGCTTAGTATTTGGTTTTCATGGTGATTTCTCAACTTTCATTTTGGTTACTGGATGAGGCTCAAATCATTAAAGCTCATTTGGAAAAATCAAAATATCCCAACGTGTGTGCTAAAAGTGCATTTATGAATAAGTTTTGCACAATGCAAACACTTATTAAAAAAAAAAGGGGATATAAAAAAATAGTTGTCATGAGTGGAATCTAGCAAGTCACCCATTTGAGACCGAGTTAGGTTACTGGAGAAATGACTGCTTAGCTTCCCTTGAGATTGAGCACACCTTTGAGACCTTGGTTAGTTGAGAAATATGAACCAAGTGAATGGTGAGTAAGTGCCTATCACTAGTTACTTGTCTTTCACTGGAAACATTAGGAATTCAAATTTGATGACGACTTGACTAGGACATGGATTGAAACTTGAAGGGCGTTGAGTTACTTTTACACTGTGCACAAGATTCTTATGCTTGAACCATACTTTACTTGTTTCCATGATCGTGCTTGTTAATGAAACTTTTTGATAGAATTAGGAAAGTGCACTAGGTTTTATGAATGTGTTGTAGAACATATGAATTTAGACTGCAGCATTTTGCTTGAGGACAAGCAAAGGTTTAAGTCTGGGGGTGTGATGTGCGTAGATTATATACTCTTTTACGCATGTTTTTACGCACATTTACATACTTTGAGCATGCTTGATCTATGCATTTTTATACTTCCAGCTTTCCTTTTAGCATATTTACTTTTTGTGCATTTTCTGTACACAGGAGTCGAAATTGGTGAAGATTATGCGTCCTCGGGTAAGCTTGGAAGTAATTGAAGGGAGAGATCATCAGGTCGTGTACCACACATGGCCGTGTAGTCTTAACAGGAAGGAAAGAGGACATGGCCGTGTGAATCTCACACGACCGTGTCTTGATTTGAAGAAATCAGAGCAGATGCCTTACATGGCCGTGTGGATCTACATGGCCGTGTGAGGTTTCTAGAGGCCAAGCAGGTGGTGGTCGTGTGCATCACACTGCCGTGTGAAGTTTCCAGAGACCAAGCAGGCGGTGGCCGTGTGGATCTACACGGCCGTGTGAGGTTTCCAGAGACCAAGCAGGTGATGGTCATGTGCACCACACGGCCGTGTAGCATTTCCAGAGAGCAGAAGGGTCTTAGCCGTGTGCACCACACGGCCGTGCAGCTTTGGCAGAGAAGGAACTGGACATGGCCGTGTGAATCTCACACGGCCGTGTCGTGGGGCCGTGTGGCGCCCGATTTCCTCCTCTATTTAAACCTTCCTTCATGAATTGAAAGGGGATCTCTCCCCCTTTGGGAGAAGGCAAGATTTGGTGATTTCCTCCCATTCTTGGGAGGATTTCTGGGCGATTCTAAGGGAGATCTTGACGATTTCGAGTCCGGAGCGAGGATTGGATCCGAAGACGAGGCTTCTTTGTAGATAAGTTTTCTCTTTCCCCCTCTTCTTGGTTTCTTGGATTGGGGATTTAAGAAATGCTTGTAATCTTTATTTCTTCGGGTTTTCTTCCTCGATGCATGGAGTAGATCTTGTATTCTAGGATTAAGGGAGTATTTGTATGATGGATTGATGTAATCTCTTATGGATTTGCCATTTTCTTGTTTCAATGACATTGTCTTGCTTGTATCAATTAGATCTTGAATGATTAATGGTGATTTGTGCTTAATTCTCATTCTTGATTGATTGTTTGGATTTCTTGTGGACTTTGTAGAGATAAACTCTCATTCGATCATCCGAGGGATCCACGTGACAGGTGCAAGCCCGTGTAAGGACGTTTGAGAGATAATCTTGAAGAGGAAATAGGAATATTCAAGAGAGTAGGATGGATTTTGTGATTAGTTTCTTGTATCTTGATAGATTAATAAGTTGTGGGCTTCTATGTTGATATCCGAGGAAGGCATAGTAATAGGTGCGCTTCTGTGTAAGGACAACGTAGGTTCACATCTAATTGATCATATTTAGATACATTTCTCGGTCCTTAGCCGATTATCTATTGCAAGAGAGAACCGACAACTTTCTACAAGTGTTTGACAATTGAGGGAAAAGAATTGGTGAACCATTTACATTCAAGAAATCTTACAAAGAAACCGAAGCTCCTAGAATCTCCTTTTATCATAACCCAAAACACTAAACTCTTCTTTGTTGATCTTTAATATTTGATTTGTTTACCCTTACTTTGCATTTGAAACGATTGGATAGTTGTTTAGCTAATTCGCATTGAGACATTTCTAGTGCTTATTCCAGGCCCTGTGAATACGATAATCTTTTATATTACTTGCGACATTTCCGTACACTTGCGGAGCGTAACAATCTTCACTTTGCTTTCTCAGTATATCGTCAAGGAAGGTAGACTCTAAGGTCAATGCAGAGAGTTGCCCATAAATAATTTCCATTCCAAAGTCTGACAACTTCTTCTGCAGTGGTAGAGCTAATGATGACAAGAACATCAGGGATGCACTGGATTTTCTTCTTAGTGCATCTGCCACTTTATTAGCTTTGCCTGGGTGGTAGAGGATTTCACAGTCATAGTCTTTGACCAACTCTAGCCACCTACACTGCCTCATGTTTATGTCCTTTTGAGTGAAGAAGTACTTAAGACTCTGATGGTCTGTGAAAATTCTGCACTGGACTCCATACAAGTAATGTCGCCAGAGTTTTAGCGCAAAGACCACAGCTGCCAGTTCAAGATCATGAGTGGGGTAATTCTTCTCATAATCTTTGTGTTGCCTGGAAGCATAAGCTATAACTTTTTCTTCTTGCATGAGTACAGCTCCTAGGCCCATCTTGGAAGCATCACTGTAGATGTCAAAACTCTTGTCACTCTCTGGAACAGTCAGAATAGGAGCACTGGTCAATCTCTTCTTCATTGCTTGGAAACTTTGCTCACATTTGTTTGACTATTCAAACTTCTTATTCTTCCTAGTTAAGGCCGTTAGTGGAGAAACTATCCTGGAAAAGTCCTCCACGAATTTTCTGTAGTACCCAGCTAAACCAAGGAAGCTTCTGATCTCCTTGGCATTCTTGGGTCTACTCCAGTTATTGACTGCTTCTATTTTGGCTGGATCTACTTGGATACCTTCTTTAGAAATTATATGGCCTAGAAACGCCACCTGATCTAACCAGAATTCGCACTTTGAGTATTTAGCATACAGCTGCTTTTGCTGAAGGGTCTGCAATACTATTCTCAAGTGCGTGTCATGCTCCTCTGGGGTTCTGGAATAGACTAGATTGTTGTCGATGAACACAATGACAAACTTGTCGAGGTATTCTCTGAACACTCTATTCATTAAGTCCATGAAGACGGCAGGTGCATTAGTCACTCCAAAAGGCATGACTACAAATTTGTAGTGTCCAGATCTAGTCCTGGAAATTGTTCTGGGTGTATCACTTTCTTTCACTTCCAACTGATGATACCCAGAGCGTAGGTCTTTTTTAGAGAACACTATTGCCCTTTTTACCTGATCATATAGATCATCTATTCTGGAATGAGGGTACTTGTCCTTAACTGCTACTTTGCTCAGCGCTCTAAAATCTATGCACATTAGCATGGATCCGTCTTTCTTCTTAATGAACAACTCTGGAGCTCCCCGGGGTGAATGACTAGGGCGGATGAAACCCTTGTCAAGTAGCTCCTGAAGTTGCTCTTGCAACTCTTCCAGCTCTGCTAGAGACATGCGGTATAGAGCTTTTGAAATTGGCTCCACTTCTCTGTTGGGAGGTAGTCCAGGTAGCTCTTCTGGAAATACCTCTGGATACTCGCAGACTATCCGAACTTTCTCTTGCTTGGGTCTTTCTTGTTCTTTTATACTCACAATGAATGCAAGTAAACCAGCACACCCTTTAGCTAACATCTGGTGAGCTGCTAGAGAAGAGAGAAGTTTCTGGGTCTTCTTCCTTGGCACTCGCGTGAATTCAAAAGGTGGTTCACCCTCTGGACTGAAGATTACTTTCCTTTTGCGGTAGTCCACTGAAGCACTGTACTTGCTGAGGAAGTCCATACCCAAAATAGTATCAAAATCCTGCATGGCAAGGACTACCAGGTTAACGTATAGCTCTCGGTCTGCAATTCTGACTGGTACAGCCCGAAGCCAATGGTTGGATTCCATGACTTCCCCAGAAGGTAAGGTCGTCAGGAACTTGGAGTTCATACTTTTTGTAGGTACCTGTAATTATTTGGCATAGGGTACTGATACAAAAGAATGGGTCGCTCCAATATCAAATAGTGCAGTAGCTAAATGTTGAAAAAAAATAACTACTTGACCTGTTACGACTGTGGAGGCACTAGCAGCTTCTTCTTTGGTGAGGGAGAATACTCTGGTACTATCAAAGGCTAGAACTGGTGGAGCTTCCAACCTTCCCTGACTGATATAGGGTCCCTCTAGTGCTGCTTCCATGTGATATAACTGTGCAGGCTTGCCTTCATATTGCATTGGCTGTGGCTGAGGTGCTTTGAGCTTGTTAGGACATTCCTTAGCCATGTGTCCTTCCTGGCCACAGGAATAACATCCAGTCTTACCCAAAAGACAGACTCCTGGATGCATTCTCCCACATTTGGGACAGGGAGGAAACTTGGTCTTGCCTTTCCAGTTCTGTTTACTTGACTGGGATTTCTGGCTCCCCACTGTCTTGCCTTCTATCTTCACTGGCTTGTGCTGCACTCATTGTGCTTTGATGTTGTTCAGGTAGTACTCAGCAATTAATGCCCTACTGATCAACTCTTCACCAGTCTGGGGCCAGTGAGCTCCACTACTCACATTCAGTGCTATCTGTGGTCTCAGCATTCTGAGTAACAATCTGACTCTCTCCTTCTCTGTACTTACTAGCTCTGGGCAGAGATGAGCTAGTCTGTTGAACTTCTTGACTGCTTCTTCCACTATTAGGTCACCTTGTTTGAACTCAATAAATTCCTCATAGTGCTTGTTAGTGATCTATAGGTGGAAGTACTCTTCATAAAACTCTGACTAGAAATCAGCCCAGCTCATCTGATTGGCTGCCCTCTTGGTCTTTATCCTCTCCCACCACATACGAGCATCTCCTGACAGGCAGAAAGAGGCGCACTTGACTTCTCGACTTCTGGCCAGTCAAGAAGATCCATTGTGCTCTCTAGTGTTTTGAACCAAGCCTGGGCATCCCAGGGCTCAGTATTGCCTGAGAAGCTCTCTGGTTTCAGTTTCAGCCACTGTATGAGGTAAGCTTCTTGTCTCTGAGGTGCTGTGACGACTCCTAGGGTAGCTGCTGGAACCTCGGTTACCCCTGGAGTCTCCACAGTTACTGTTGGAAGAGTGGGAGGAACTAGTTGCTGATTTGCCATCAGATTAGCAATCACTTGTTGCTGCTCTGCTACCTGTTTCTGGAGTTGAGCAACAACTTCAAAGAGATTGGGCTCAGTTGATCTAAGCTCTTCGTTCTCCTGATCTTGGTTCTCAGTACGAACGGTACGGGGATGTTCTCTTCTTGCCATCTAATTATGCAAAGAAGAAGACTTGATATTTTCTCTACCCTTTCTAAACATACATATTTGTATATGAATAAAGAAAATAGCAAAAACTCTTATCTGACTTAAGCACTTATAAACAATTACTCTATACTGCAAATAATAATAAAGGAAAGCAATAAAGAAAGAACTTAAATACTTTCTTACTTGAAGACGACAAGGCTGATGCTGATGTGTGTGTGATGCTGAAGAATGGGAACTGCTCTGATACCAACTGTAACGACCACCCTTCTTACTGCTACTACTACACTCTAAGGATGACCGTTACTTAACTACTAACTCTACTTAACCGGTGTGATCGAAACCATGAGGAATCCCTACCGAAAAATTTCGACAGAGTCTCCCCTGTACCGGTGACCTTAAACTGAGATACAAACACTATATACATCAGCCACAGGCGGCTGGAACATATATCAAACAACTCACGCAGTAATCTTAAAACAACTAGTGTAGTAAGCTGTACTAAATTTTCTAGAAAACTTAAAATTCCGGCAGAGTATCTACTGTTCGGCGGACTAAAATCCAATACATACATCACATGCATTTATAACATAACTATACTAACAGAAACATATCAAAACTATAACTCAAGAAAGCATCAAAATACTAACTTACTAACAATTACATCATAGCATGCAATCTAGAACCCAAAGATAATCTCAAGGACCTAGAATAAATGATACAGTCTCAAATGTTTTCACCAAAACTCAAAATAACTTAATAATGTTCCCAGATCTCTCCCATAGTCCAGACATCACACGCCCCTCATGCATCTCCTTGTCTCCTTCCTTCGTATACTTTAGCTTTTCCTTTATCTGCAGTAGGAGGAAAATAAATCTATAAGAGAAACGCTTAGTAAGTACTAATCTATCTCACAAAAACTCGAAAGTGCATAAGATGCAAAGGATACTGAAACTGAAATGCTAAAAAGAAAAGCTAAACATGCTCATCTAATAGCAAAGCACTAAAATAAACTGCATACTCATGATATACAAGAATAAATCTGCATGCTGAAAATAAAGCTAATCATGCTCAATAAACTCATAAGGAAAGCAATGAAAACTAACACTGTATGCTTAGCATTATAAGAGCTGAACTTTACTGGTTCTAAACATAGGTGATACTTGTTTTATTTACTTATAGCCTTATACTTGAAATTAAGATTTAACTTTCTTCTTTTCTTTCTTGGGCCCAGGCTTAGTACCATCTTATGCACGCTCTCTAATAGAGACTGAGGTAACGAGCCTCCAGTCCTATAAGGATAAAGACCTTGATCTTACCAGGGCCAACACCTTGGAATTGGTCACCTGGATTTGTTTAACGACAACCTTGGAAGTCGGGTACTAGCCTCTTACTTTGATTTACTTGTTATCTTTTCTAACTAGACCTTGGTCTTTTTCTTACTTGTAGTTACCCATAATCCTCAAAAGGTTTAATAGGGCACATAATTATTCCACTAAAATACATGGTTATTCATCTTATTAAAATAGCAAAAACAACTAACTATATGCTTCAGATTAAAGAGCTATTAAAATCTAACTAACACATATGTGCATATGTATCAAAACAAGAAACTAGAAACTGAATTATAATTCAATACTGCTCATACTATTCTAATACTGCAAGTGTATCTAATAAGTAGAGAATTGCAACTAACTGAGCATGCTATAAAAATAAAGCAAGCAAATCAAACTACAAGATAAGCTTAATAGCTGTTCATGTTCAAGAAATTAAAGAAACTAACACAACATACTTTAAATGAAGGCTGTTCTTTCCTTTCTGAGTAGCAAGGAAAATACTAAACCTATTCTAACTAAATAAAGGGTTGTTCTTGCCCTTCTGAGTAGCAAGGAAAATGCTAAACCCATCCTAACTAAATAAAATCTACATGCCATACTAAACTAAAGTACCTAAAAATAACATGGTACAACAAGGAAAACTATAAACTGTATGCTAAAAGGAACCGAAGTTGTTCATATTCGGAACTCATGGAAATCCAAGGTTAAAATACTAAACTTAAAGCTAATCATGTTCATGGAATTAACAAGGAAAGCTAAGCTACAATGGTCACTATGTACAGTTGTTCGTACCCATCGCATAGCAAGAAAACTATGACTGAAATTATCTAAATTGCTGAAATCAACTAATTGGAATTGAATACTTTAACAACTGAAACTGGATGCTTAACAAATCTGAAATTTAAACCTTCTGGAGTTTTAAATCCCATATAAAACTTATTTTCATTCCAAATTCTTAGCAAGAACAAAAACTAGAATCTGCAAAACTTCTCCTAAGACATAGGTTATTTATGCCACTGTAAAACAAACCGACAGCCAAACATCCTCCTGTTCAGTACTACGGTAAGCAAGCAAAAGAAACCAAATGGCTACCCAACAACATCCATTCCAGTGACCACAAAACCAATCCCTCTCCTCCTTTCTTTAAGGTTCACGGCAGCAAGCACAATAAGCACCAAAACTTCATTGTTTTAAGCCTTAAATACCAATGATCACTGCTAAACAATAGAAAAGGGGACATAAACTCACAGCTACCCCTAAATTAAAATCGAACAGCACTACATGGCACAGAACAATCTCACGGTAGCAAACACAAGTAGGAAAAATCTGTACAGCATGCTTCAAATTCAAGAGATACAAGAAAACATCCAAACAAATTCGGAGCAACTCCTACCACAGGTGAGTAGTACTTACACAGCGTTCTTGGACTTACAACCGAAGGACGAAGGTCTAGGGTTCGGAGGAGATGAAGATCTCGGCAATCCCTTCCTATCCACGTGTTCTCCTTGACGAGGAGACCACGAATCCGTAAACGGCTCCCGAAAAGAAGTCCTCGTCGACCGCCGAAAGTGGAGCCCTAACGCCGACTTCGGTTTCGCCCAACCAAAAGTCACCGTCGCGTGAGAAGAGGAAATCGCGGCGTCGGGAGCGAGAGAGGAGGAGAAAAGGGGATCATCTCACTTGGTTACCAGGATTCATAAATTCTAATACTTAAGCCTGGAGGTTTAGAGTTCGAATCTTGGGGGAGGCAAAAAAATCCACTGCCAGGGGTGGAAAGTCCTAGTGAGTAACGACACGGCCAAGGGTCGTCGGTCGACGACATTAGAGGTCGCCAAATGGGCTGACGACATAAGGGCCGACGGTCGACGACATGAGAGGTCGCCAAATGGGCCAAGAGGGTCGGGTCGTTACATTTCGGGTCGGGAGAAAAACTAAACCCTTTTCTTATAACTAGGGTTTTTAATAATTACTATACCTGAAATATTATTCACCCTTTCCTTAATTAACAAAACCCACTGGCACAATTGGTTGGCTGCCTTCTGCTTAAGGTGCAGCTCGCGGGTTCGAGTCTCGGCTGCAACTATTTTTCTTCCTATTTATTCCCTATTCATTAACTACTGCTTAAATAGAATATTTCTCCTTCTTTAATAAGAAACGTCCGCTAGCACACTTGGTCAACCACGATTTGGCCAAGTCAAAGGTCGTGGTTTCAAATCCTCAGCTGAGCGTTTTATTCCCATTTTATTTAAAATGTTCCTAACTACTGCTTATATATATTCCGTTCCATATATGTTCACAAAAAGGGCGTGGACCAGTTGGCTGGCCGGATTTGGTTAAGGTTCAGTTTAGGTTCGAATCTCGGCTTGAACGTTTTTTTGTCGAAACTTCTTTCGTTTAGTAAAAATACCAAATGACCTCCAAAAATTGCATAAAAATACTCTAAAAATTTCTAAAAATCTAGAATATCTTAAAAGCATTTCCAAATATTTTTAAGGACATTTAGAACTTGAAATAGGAAAAATTGGGTCATTACAATATCTCATACCTTATAAAAAGTTTGTCCTCGAACTTAGAATAGTTCTGGATATTTCCATCTCATACTGTCCTCATGCTTCCAAGTGACTTTCTCGTGCTTCTGGTTCTGCCAGATGACCTTCACTAGTGGTATTTCTTTATTCCTTAATCTCTTAACTTCTCTGTCCACTATCTGTGTAGGTCTGCTCTCATAGCTAAGATCCTCCTGGATCTACACTGACTGAGGCTCAATCACTTGGCTAGGGTCGTGGAGACACTTGTTTAGCATGGAGACATGAAATACTTTATGTATTGCTGACATGTCTTGTGGTAAGTCCAGCTTGTAAGCTACTTTTCCAATCCTCTCTATGATCAGGTAAGGTCCTACGTAGCGAGGACTTAATTTGCCCTTTCTTGCCAAATCTCATCACTCCCTTCATAGGAGCAACCTTGAGAAAGACTGAATCCCCTGATAAAGAATTCCACTGTCTAATACTCGAAACTCTGTATCTTCTTCTTTTTGTATCCCTTGCTTGATCTTCTGGATATCTGGATCTTCACTTTGCTTTCTCAGTATATCCTCAAGCAAGGTAGACTCTAAGGTCAATGCAGAGAGTTGCCCATAAATAATTTCCATTCCAAAGTCTGACAACTTCTTCTGCAGTGGCAGGGCTAATGATGACAAGAACATCAGGGATGCACTGGATTTTCTACTTAGTGCATCTGCCACTTTATTAGCTTTGCCTGGGTGGTAGAGGATTTCACAGTCATAGTCTTTGACCAACTCTAGCCACCTACACTGCCTCATGTTTAAGTCTTTCTGAGTGAAGAAGTACTTAAGACTCTGATGGTCTGTGAAAATTCTGCACTGGACTCCATACAAGTAATGTCGCCAGAGTTTTAGCGCAAAGATCATAGCTGCCAGCTCAAGATCATGAGTCGGGTAATTCTTCTCATAATCTTTGACTTGCCTGGAAGCATAAGTTATAACTTATAGTTACTTTAATTTTCAATTTTCAAGATTCAATTTTCTACCTCCCCCTAGAGTTATACTTTTTCTCACCCCCTTTGATCATACAAAAAAATTGGGGTTGCAAGAAAAATCTAAGGGTTAAAAAAATTTAAGAACTTTGAAAATTTTGCAATAATTTTCACAGAAGCAAAAATATCAGAAAAAAATGTTAAGTAATTTTTCACAAAAATTTGAGAAATTTCTAAAGAATTACTTTTGAAGATTTAAGAAATTTAAAGTAGAAATTTCTAACTTAGACAACTTTTGACTTATTATTATTATTTTTATTTAAACAAAATTCATTCTCAAGTTACTACCAGATATCTAAATTTCCATTTCAATCTTTCATTATTTTTTAGATCACAATTTTTTAGATTTAAAGCAGATAGTATTAAACATGCAAAAAATTGTATCATGTTAATTTCTATTATTAGTTTATCGAGAATCTTTAATCGACAAGCTATTGTTCGAAATTCTTTCAACTCGTTATTACTTAATGATTTTTTAGTTTTTAATTCGCAAAACTCTTTCGAGAAAGTAATTTGTAATTTGAAAAAATATTCGAAGAGAGTTTTCGACAATATTTCTAGTTTGCATAATTCTTTCAAAAAAAGTTTTGCAATACACAAAATTCTTTTGTCAAAATATTTTGTAATATGCAAAAATCTTTCGTTAAAACTTTTTGCAATTCGAGAAATTCTTTCGATAATATTTCTAATTTGCAAGAAGTGTTCGGCAGTTGATTTTCTAATCCAAAAAATTCTTTCGATAATTCAATTTTTAATTCACAAAAATCTTCAGATAATTTTTCGATTAATTGAACCAATTGTTCAGAGGGTAGAGGTCATACCTTACTTACCTCGTCGGTCGTTGGTTCTCCCCCTGTTGAATTGTTTTCTTCCGAAGATTCTTCCCCTTCATCGATGCTTAGTGAAGAAGGGTTTTCTGTGTTCTCGAGATGTACTTCGGCTGTTGGTTCTATCGATGGCTCGGTGTCTATTGAGTCGTCGGTTTCCAAAGGCTCTTCATAGAGCTTTAAGAACTTTTCCCAAAGTTCTTTTGTGCTTTTATATTCGCCGATTCTGTCTAGATCTTCATTTGGTATTACGGTTAGAAGATGAAATTTTGCCGTCTGTTTGCCATCGATTCGTCACGTTGCTTCTTGTTCCAGAGGCGTAGATTGAGTTCTTCTCCATTCAATGTCTTTGGTTCTTCATAGCCACATTTCAATATTAAAGAAATACCAAAATCAGAATTAAGATATACCTCCATTTGTTTCTTCCATGAAGAAAATTCCCCCTCAAATGCTGATGGATATTCGCTAGCTCCGACCATCGTTTTGTTGCTTCAGACGGCGGTTAGTCCTTCTGAGGTGTGTCAGCTCTGATACCACTTGTAGGACCGTTGCGGCCGGCTAGGAGGGGGTTGTTGGATAGTCCTGTAGAAAATAAAACAACCAACCCTTCTCGAACTCTTTAAGCTAACACTTGCATAATAAAAGCAAGGCAGTAAATCAAAAGCATAAAGAAAGAGGCACGAGTATTTACTTAGTTACAACCAATGTGATTGTTAATTTAAGGAAGATTAAGCACTAAAAACTCTTTCAGGCGGAGAAGCCTCTTACAACGTTGAAGCACAGAAACAGAAGCTTAACTACAACTCTAAAGCATACAAGCGTTGGAAATGATTACTTGGAGTTCGTTAAAAAGCTTCTGGACCAAGGCTATATTTATAGCCTTGGTCCGGATGCCTGGAAGGGTTCCGGGGGGAAACTTTATCTCCCAATGTTGAACGCATTAGATGCGTTTTGGTCAAAATCTGGTTCCGGCTGCTGGTCGGCGCCCGCGGGCGCCGGATTCCGGCGCCTCCCTAAGTCAACTTCGGTTGACTTTTTGCATTTAGTCCGGTCTTGACTCTGGTTCCGCTCGCTTGGGTGATCTCGCCATCCGGAAAGGGCTCAGAACCCAACTTCCGGTCATTTCGTACGAGTCCCTCGGAATCATTGCGTGTTTCCTTCTCGTCCACCGACATACTCATCTTCGTCCCTCGGTCGCACCCCGTGCCGACCTTCTCGCTAGCTGAGTCTCTTGCTCCCCGAGCAATCTTCCGCTCCGGCTTTCGTCCCTCGGAACCACCGCACGCTTTCTTCTCGTCCACCGGGGTATTCTTCCGTAGCACCTCGTCCCTCGGACGCACCGCGTGCCGTCCTTCTCGCTAACTGCGTCTTCCGCTCAAGTACCTGTGCTCCTAAGCTCCTACACACTTAGACACTAAGTTAGAAACAAACAGAACCTAATTTAACTTGTTGATCACACCAAAATAACCTTGGGGTTCCAACAGAAAGTACCAAAACTAAAACTAACAAACTCACAAAGTTCTCCAAAAACGGGGATTTTATGCCCTCCTAAAATTATCAAAACCAAAATACAAGAGAACTAAACATGCATGGATTTAAGGAACGAATAAAAACATAACATGGGAAGAACATACCTTCAATTCTTAGCTACTAACTCCCTTCTTGGTCTTTCCTTAGGGTGCGTTTGGTTCAGAGTTATTCTTGATAATCTTGGTTATCCATCCAAGGTTATCAACAAAAACCTTGTTTGGTTTAGGTATTTGATGATTCTCGAGTAATGTTCCATACCCGACACGTCAGCAAAAGAGTCATACAGCCCGGAATCGTAAAACCTCAGAAAACTAAGGTTTTTCTTGATTCCAGAGTTAACGAAATTTTTTTTTACCAAAAATACCTTCCGATAAGAAAAAACATGAAAAAAAGAGAAAAAATATTAAAAAATGTAAAAAAATAAAAAAAATGTTTAAAAAAATTTAAAAATTATTTTTTTAAAATAAATAATTTAAAAAAAATAAAAAATATATAAATTTTAAAAATAAAAAATAAAAAAATTTAATTTTTTTTTAAAAAAAATAAAAAATTAAAAAATTTTAAAAAATTTAAAATAAAAAATAAATAAAAATTAAAATAAAAAAATGTAAAAAAATATAAATATAAATAATATAAAAAATATAAAAACATTAAAAAAAAAAAACACATAAAAAAAGTAAAAAAATATACAGGAAAAAGAAAAGTAAAAAAATATTCAAAAATAAATAATAATAATAATAATATTAATATTATTATTATTATGTATGGTTGGTTTTGTAACTAAGGATAATACGGTAAAATATTAAACTAGGGTATTCATTAAAACCTTCAAACAAACAAGTTTTTGTTGCATTACTTAGGTTGAACTAAACAACATTTGGTTATGTTTTATTCCTCATAACCTTGGTTATGTAATTACCTGGTAATCACATAACCAAGGTTACACATGATGACTTGAACCAAACGCACCATTAGAGCTTTAGAACTGGTGGAAAAACAAAGAGGGAGGGAAGCCTTCTTAAGGTAGGCGACAACATCTAAGGTGAGACTTTTAAAGGTAAGATTTTTAAATAGAAGAGGGAGCTTAGGACTTGGTCTATTAATTATATTAATTTCGTACATATTTGAATCCATATAGTAATTTTATATTTATACATATTCATGTATATATCACATATACATGATAATATATATATAATTCATATTATAGTTTATGATAGGATAATAATATTCAGTTCATAATATTTAATTGTATTGATTTTGTACATATTGATATCCATATACTCAAGGATGACTCAAGGCATAGGCCATTAAGACCTATGCTTAGGGCCCCTAGTATATTGGGGCCCATAAATTGTATATATATATATATATATATATATATATATATAAATTAAATATGAATATTAATTAAAAAAACATGTGAGTATGGATATTAAATATTTAAAAATATAGTTAAAATAAATTTTAGTCGAGATTTATTTTTTCGGTAATTTTAATTTTTTACTAGTTAAACTATATTTGGTAAAAAATTTTAAATTTTTTTATAGATTAAATTTAGATTATTTTTATTTTTTTATCTGGGTTAAATTTAATTGATAATTTTATTTTTTACTATTAAAATTAGATTTAGTTGGTAATTTATTATTATTATTTTATTAAAATTTAATTTTTAATTTTTAATTTTTTAATGATAAAAAATTAATTTATTAATCAAAATTAAATTTTGTTAATAAATTAAAAATATTTATTGGTTACACTTAATTGATGTATATATTTTTTTTGATAAAAATATTTTTGAAAGTCAAAAATATATTGTAGTATTATTTCTTTCTTAAATTTTATTTTTCTTTCACTTTTTTAATAATTCACCATCAATATTTTTTAGCTAAATATTTTTGGATAAATAAATTTTATTAATAATTTATCAAAGTTAAAATTGATAAAAAGACACTTTAGTTCACGAAGCTCCCATCAATGAGGGATTCCAAGGAAGAGTTTATTATACATAGTGACTATATCTAGTACTCGAATCTATTTCCTCTACGTCATATAATAATTTTATTATTGTGTCGAAACTTTTCTTCCTCGAAGTTAAAAATGATTGATATTTTTTTAAAAAAAATTATAATTAAAATGCATATTAATAGTATTACAATAATTTATTACTGTTTCTAAATTAGATAACATAACATATTTTTTATTTTTAAATTTTATTAATAATAAAAAAGTAAGGTTTGACATAAGTTAAAGTTATTGCTAGGTGGTCTAGTTGGTCACCACTTCTAATTGTATAAATAATCATTGACAATATATGAAAATGCTCTTTTAAATCTTACTAACATAATTAAATGTCGCCCCGGGACATAAATAAGTTGACTAATACGGGGTAGATATTGTTACAATGGACAAAGTGTTGAATCTCGACAAAGTCAAGAAAAATGCTCTCCTCACAGTGGCCAACTGCAGCTTTCCGATTTACCACCTCATAGATGGTGGTTGGGTCGGTCATGTTGGGCTGCTAGGGTGGCAAATTCCACTTTTTTCATAATTAATAAAAATAAATATTTTTAATAATATTTATTTTAAAAAAATTAAATTCTTTTTTCCGCCTAAGACTTCAAGAATGATTGAGACGACTCTACCTATGCTAATTTCATATTTATACATATTCAGGTATATATCACATATACATGATAATATATATAATTTATATTATAATTTCTTAATACTAAATCACTCCATAATATATATATATATATATATATATATATATATAGTATTTCCTACTGTTTTGATTTATCTTTTTATTTACTTCGTATTCGGTCGAATGACAATATTGTTAAATGGTCAAATAAGTAGTTTTCAACTTTTTCACTACAGAAAGCTCCAACTTTTATTTTATCAAGTCCTTTTGTTCCTTGCTCTAAATCTAACAAATAGCAAGTAGGTCTATTTTTATTTTTCAATAAATCCAACTACCTAACAGTAGTGTGTATATTTATACACAGAAATATTACGTTAAGCATCTTATCGTGCACACTCACACTTCAAACATATTTTTAGTTTAAAAATTTTGTTATGCTTAATCTTTTAGATATTTAAGAATTAAATTTTAGTAAATTAATGAATAAACTTTTTTAATATACGATTAATTTTAAAATGTTGAAAACATCTGTTAATTGTTTTCCAATTTATCTAAAACTGTTTAAGGATTAATCGACTTTAATTAAATACGTGATGCAACTAAAAAAAAACCTTAGATAATGAAAAGCGAAAAGGGCAAAAGAAGCGTTCTATTTCCGCGAGGAAGCGTACCGCTTCTGCCTTCTTCGAACCCAGCCTTTTACTTTACCCTTTTCTCCTGCCGTCTCAAATCCACCCAGGTCGCATCCCCCGGCGAGCGATCTGGACGCCCTCCACCAAATCTTCCCTAATGGTCTCTGCGCCCCCTATGTGCAAGACCAAGGCCGCCGTCCACACCGCCGATCCCAGGCCGCGATCCAGATCTCGATCTTCTTCCGCCAACGCCTCCGCCGTCGCCACCTCTTCCGGCGGCTTCCCCACCTTCTCCAGTAGCGATCCTCCCCTACACCGCCCTCCCGCCTCCGGATCCAACCCCTCCTCCGGATCCTCCGGATCCAGCCTCTCCTCCCTCCGTGAGGCCCTTCCCGAAGCCCTCGTCCTCTACACCTTCACCGAGCTCTGCTCTGCTACCTCCAGCTTCCGCTCCAATCGTCTCCCCCGCTCCTCCGGCTGGCGCTGTTACCTCCGCGGCAAGGACGCAGTCCTCTTCCAGCGCCGCTTCCGTGGCCCCGACCCAGCTGCTCTCCCCGCTCGCCTCGCCGCTCTAGGTAAGTCCCACCACTCCAGCCTCGCCCGCCTCCTCGGCGCCTCTATCGCCGGCGACTACGTTTACCTTGTCTACGAGTACACCCCCGGCGCCAGCCTCGACGACTGCCTCCGAAATTCCAAGAACCCTGGCTTCACCCCGCTTTCCACCTGGATCTCCCGGATGCAGATCGCTTCCGACCTTGCCTCCGGCCTCGAGTACATACACCTCCATTCCTCCGTCACCGCCGGCGTCCACAACCGACTGAAGAGCTCCTCCATCATCGTCACCGAACCCGGTTTCCGGGCCAGGATATGCCACTTTGGCGCCACCGACCTCGCCGGCGAGATACCGGCCGATGCTGAAGCGAACGGAGATGCCGACTCGATTTCCTCTTCGTCAGGAATGAGGAGGACGGGCAGTCGCGGGATTCGGATAGAGGGGTCAAGAGATTACATGGCGCCGGAGCTGCTCTTGGGCGGGAGCGTATCGCGGCGGTCCGATGTTTTCACTTTCGGGGTGGTCCTCCTAGAGCTCATCTCCGGGAAGAAGCCGCGCGAACGCAGACTCGACGGCGAGGACTTAGAATCCGTGTTGCTGATTGATACGGCTAGGGAAGCGATCGGCATGGAGGAGGGACGGCAAGGGAGGGTGAGGCAGTGGGTCGATCGGAGGCTGCGGGACTCGTTCCCAGTGTTGGTGGTGGAGGCGCTGATCCAGGTGGCGCTGCGGTGCGTGGAGGCGGATGCGGCGTCGAGGCCGGACATGACGTGGGCGGCCGGAGTGGTGTCGAAGCTCTTCCTCGATTCACAGGCCTGGGCCCAGACGCTCAAGCCCCCGACCGATATCTCCGTGTCGATGGGTCCGCGATGAGCATAAGCATGACGTGATGTGACGGCGGGACTACATGCCAGCTCATTTTTCATGTAAAAAAAAAACTGCCAAAAAGAAACACACCAGCAATCTATTAAAAATATACAAATAGAAAAGAAGATTTGTTGGTTGCTTTTTCCATAAAATTTTGTATAGGAATTCTAAACAGCGTCCAAAAATTTTTCGAAGTTTGAAATGTTATGGTAATACACGTTGTTGTTGTAAAAACTCAAGTAATGTTATTCCTTAGTGCATAAAAATAAAATAAAATAAAATATGATTTAGGTTTAGACTATGGAGTTTCACTACTTAGAGTGACTGAGATTTCCATAAAATAAAACTTTATGGCGATGTGGCCATGTGGGTTTATAAGCTCCTTATGCACAACTGACTAAGATGATCATGGCTTTGATTAATTTTTCCCTCCTTACAATTTAAGGAAATAGACTTCAGTATGGGATTAATCAAGGAGAGATGGAGGAAATCACTTCTAACCATGATTTTAGTGAAAAATGCCTTATATTTTCATTGATTATAGGAAAGTCTAAAAATATAAACCCAACAACTATCGACGATTTTTTTGCAACACTATAGAAAGACACATGATAAGAAGCTGCCCAATCAAACAAGATGCACCTTTGGCTTGTATGGTTCAATTCTTACATATAACCAATAAAAACGTTATGGATACTAGTGCCAGAGACAGATTAAAAATAAAGAGAAAAGTTTAGAAACTCAAATCGGATGCAAGCTCCTAAGGAAAATTCATTGATCTCGAGTTTGAGGCGTGTCTGTAGACCCTTTCAACTTTGAGCAGCAAAAACCAAAACTCAAGATGAAAGGAGAGAAAGATTGCTGTTGAGGAAAGCTTTTGTGCATTGAAAGCACATTGCAAAATTAAGTAAGACTCTTTAAATTTGAACGAAAAGACATACTTAATGTATCATATTTAGTATTAATATTTAGTATACTTACTGTTGAGGAGAGCTACTTATTAGCTACGACACAATGTATCATGTTTAGTATTAATAATTTTATATTTAATTGAAAGTATGGAGTCTACTTTATTTGTTATAACATTTAAATTTTTATTTTATTTAAATCATCACCCTCAATTGATCAAAATTAATATAAAACAACAATACTGTTATAAAGTCTATACATTGTAGCAACTAATAGGTGACTACTATATAGAGAATCAAATTTAGATAGTATTAATTTTATATCTAGTGGGTCATATCAAGTCCACTTTATTTGTTTTAGGATTTGAATACTTTTTTTATTTAGGCATTCATCCTCAATGATTGCAATTAATATAAGATAATGACACTATTATAATAATTAGGAGATAGTTGCTACATGATGGTGTAGTAGAGTGGATCATATTTAGATAGTATTAATTTTACATCTAGTGGGTCTTATCGGTCCCATCGATTTGTCTTGTAATTTGAAAGCATATTATTATTCAAAATTTCACTCTTAATTGATAAAGAATAACACAGTCAATATGTAGGAATGTTGTAGCAGCTATCTTCTAGTAGCTATATAATGTATCATGTTCAAATTTAAACATTAAAATCCAATTAAAAAATGAAGAATTTAGACCAGGTAACTTAAGAATATTTTGGGAAGTTCTTGTTCGATAGAATAGTATTTATTTGATAATTCATTAAAGTTGATGAGCCTTTTTTAATTTTTACCTTTTTAAAAAAATGAAAAGTACTCATTTGGGGCCAACCAATCATTAGGACTCGTGCGAGCTAGAGGGATGGTAAATAACGTAACTTAATTCGTTTCATCTTGATTTCATGTCGTTTGAATATGCAGAGGGAACTTTAATCAAAATCGATGCCACATCCACTAACTCTGAGATTGTCCTTGGTTCATTGCTTCCCAAGGTGACTACATCCAAAGTCTAGTCCTAATGACTATTCACACTATCTTTCTTCTTCTTGGATAACTTCCAACGGTGGAGAAACATCTTACAACTCTTTCACAACCAATACAACAAGAAAACAAATACACAAAAGCAAATACAAAGAAAATAATATCTTTACAAGAATCTCGCTTTTGATTGTTGTTGGTTGCTTTAGAATGTCTCTTGTTGGTTTGAAAATGCACCAACACTTTGTGCTCAAACCTCCAAGTATCTACCCTGAAAATCTACTTGAGACCCTTCTTTTATAGCCTTCTAGTCAAGGTTGATTTTCACCTATTAATCAACTTATCTTACTTATCAGTTGATTGATTTATTGTAGATTCTATTGGTGCAACTGACCTCAAGTTAAGGTTTACCAGGTTGACTAAACTGAGATTGACTCGAGCTTGAATTTTAATATTTAATCAATATATGAGAGGAAAGTTTAAGTGGGTCAATGATTGACCAGACACATAGTGACCGAAAGTCTAATAAGAAGGTTGGCAAGAGGGAAATCCAAGTGAGTCAAAGATTGACTAGACACTTGGTGACAGAAAGTCCAATGAAAATGTTAGCAAGAGGAAAGTCTAACTGGGTCAAAGGTTGATTGGGCACTTGATGACAAAAAGTCCAATAGAAAGGTTGGTAAGAGAAAAGTCCAAGTACGGTCAAAGGTGGACCGAACACTTGGTGATCAAAACTCTAATGAGAAGGTTGGAAAGAGAAAAGTCTAAGTAGGGTTAAAGGTTGATCGAGCACTTGGTGATCAAAACTTTAAGAGAAAGGTTGGTGAGAGAAAAGTTTAAGTGGATTAAAGGTTGACCAAATACATGGTGATCAGAAGTCCAATGAGAAGGTTGGCAAGAGAAAATCTAAGTGGATCAAAGAGGACGGGATACTTAGTGAAGAAGTCTTGGCAGGTTAAGGTTAAATAAATGCTAGGCAACAAAAAATCTCAACAGGTCATGGATGACTAGATGTTGGACAAAGGAAGTCCTAGTAGGTTAAGATCAACAAATACTAGGCAAGACATGAATTCAACCTTGAAGAGGTTGAATTTAGAGTTACCAATTGATTGGTAAGAGGTAGCAATCAATTGGTAAATCCTAAACTCAGATTCAGTGATAAGTGTTAGGCAATCAATTATTATAATCGATTGACCCAAAGCAATCGATTAAGTTGAGTCAATCAATTGAGATCTTATTTCAAGACATAGTAGGATTCGAAATCTATTAAAGCAATTAACTGGGCTTAATAAAATTGATTAAGGAAACAATTGACAGAAGTTTCACAAGAAAATAGAAGTCTACTAAATTGATTGGCTTAATTGATTTAGCCTTATCAATTGAATGGGCTGATCGAATGGTAATGCTTTTTCAAGAGAACAAAAGACTTTAGAATTGATTGAGATAATCGATTGGTATGATTCACCAATCGATTGGTCAGCGAAAAAGAGATGTTCTATAGGTTTGAACAGTCGGATTTGACGTGACAATCAATTATTGGTAAGGCCAATTAATTAGGAGACATCTGTCAGCCTGAAAGCAACCCTAGAAAAGGGGGTTTCATAGAGATTTCAAGGAATCAATTCTTAAGGATTTAGAGGTGAAGTGCTATTGTATTTCCAATCGTCAAGAGGTTGCCCAAAGTAACAAGCAAGCATCTAAAGCAAAAATCTCATATGTAAAGTTTGTTTACTTTCATTTGCTTATGCATTTTTGCCTTTGTTGTTGTATACTTATGCTCAAGATTGTAAGAAGTTCTTCCACCTCCAGAAGGTTTCCAAGAAGGAGGAAGTTCTTAGTGGAAGCCATGAGCGAGGAGTGAACTCTTGGATTAGTCACTTTAAGGAGGTGGATACCAAGTAAAATCAAGGTGTAGTGTATGTGACGTCCAAGTTGATTCAAAATTTCCACCGTGCATTCAATGATGAACATAAAGCAAAGTCAAGAAGCGATGGAAGCTATTCACCCCTCTCTATCTTGTACATGCCCTAATAAGTCGTATCAGAGCTAGGTCATTCTTTATTGGACAAACATCCAAAAGGAGCAAAGAGCTAGAGGAAGAAGAGGAAGTTGAAAGTCTGAGCCCTAAATATCAACAAGTCAAAGGATAAATTACTGAAGGAGTTCAACTTCACAATGGAAGCCCAGGATGGTTTTGGATATGATATCCAGACACCTCCACTCTTTGTACTAGGAGACTTCAATATTTGAAAATCAAGAATATAGAATTTCTTGATGATGGATATAGAGCAATGATTTGCTAATGGAAGGATTTGAAGCTGCTAAAGAAAAAAAGGAGAACCTCTTCGGAAGAGCAAATGGACCAAGAAGCAAGTCAAGAGATCCGAGGCTCATGATATGATAACTAAAATTTTAGTTAATTTGTTGTCTAACAATATATTGTGCAAGCTAAGTACATATCAAACTGCCAAGGATCAATGGAGCAAGTTAACCAAGCTCCATGAAAAACTATCATCGACACAAAGTGAAGGTGAGCCAAGGATGGAGATTCGATGACACTAGAGCACAATGACTCAGAGGTTGAGAGGTGCTCAACATCCGAGGAGGAAATTAAAGAAGTATCCACCTTAAGATTGAAGGGGAATATGAGTCATTGACACTAAAATAAGAAGAAGATCCCTCGGCATCTAAAACTAATGAAGAAGAATTATGTACCACCCCTATGAGTAAAGAAGGTATAACACACTCAATTCATAAATATAAAGATCATATACTATGATTTGAGTATAGGGAGAAGGGATAGTATAAGAGTAATTGTCACAAAATTAATGAAAAAGAAGGTTCAAATAACACCCAAGATGAAGAACAAATCAAAAGAGACCAGAACCTTGATACAAAAGGGAAAATAATACATTGTGTGCTTATTGTACTACCAAGGAGGACATTATCAAAATTGATGTCCAAAGAGGAGATATTCAAGTAATAATTGTTGGACCCCGTGGTTGTTTTGATGTGATCAACCAAGTTTAGGTTAGGTCCTATTGTTATTTGATCCCTGTGTCTAAGTGTTCAGGAGCTTAGTAGCGTAGGAAGTCGAGCGGAAGATGCATCTAGCGAGAAGGACGACACGAGAAGGGAGCCGACGGGCTCGATGCATCCGAAGGACGAGAGAGTTGCAGAAGAGTACACCGGTGAGCGAGAAGAACGTGTGCGACATTCGAGGAACGTAAAGCCGAGACGGAAGCTTGCTCGAGGAGAAGGCCGAAAATTGGGTTCGGGTGCACCCTATTTCGGTTGGCCGGAATCACCCAAAAGAACGGAGCTTTGGAAGTCAAAGCGAAGGAAAAAGGTGAGCTGGAATTCAATCTCAAGGCGCCTTCATCAAAGCTTGAAGGAGCCTTCATCTTGAAGGCGCCTTCAATGCTTGTTGGAGGTGCCTCGGACCTGGCCAAAGTGGTCGTTGATCTATCGGATAAAGTTTTATCCGCTGACTTGGTTAGAGGCGCCTTGAACCTTATTGGAGGCGCCTTGGACCCTCAGGATAGACTTTCCAAGAGCTATATAAAGGCCCCTGGAGCTAGGAAATATTCATCAATTGTTCAATCAACTCAGTATCATATTCCTAGCAACTTGTAAGAGCTTTAGTGTGTAAAAGGCTTCTCCGCCTTCAGAGAAAGGAGACTTTTTCTTAGTGCGCTTTCACTCACCTTGGATTAACAACCTTCTTGGTTGTAACCAAGTTAAATTTCCTGTCTCTATTTCTTTTCTGTTATTTTAATCTTTTTAATTGTTGCTATTATTTTTTGAGTTGAAAGTCTTGAGGAGGGTATCTTTTACTTGCAGGCAATTCACCCCTCCCTTCTTGTCGGCCCCGTTGCACCAACAAGTGGTATCAGAGCCCAACAACCTCAGAAGGACTAACCGCCGACTAAAGCATAAAGATCAGGACGATGGCCGACACAAACATTCATCCCTCGGAGTTCGACGGAGACTTCGCTACTTGGAAGTGAAAAATGGAGGTATTTTTAAAAACTAAATTTGATATACTTATAATAATGAAATATGGATATGAAGCGCCAAAAGACAAAGAAGAGTACAATTGGATGAAGAAGGAACAAGCAAACTTCATCGCCAACGGAAAGGCTGAGTTCCACCTGCTCAGCGTTCTGCCACCTCAGGAGATAAATTGGATCGGAAGCTCCGACTTCGCGAAAGGCCTTTGGGAAAAATTCCTGGAGCTTCACGAAGGTACCTCTGAAGCGAAGCTTGCAAGATGCGAAATCCTCTGGACTTAGCTTACGAACCTCTGGATGAACAATGGCGAGAAGGTAGCGCAACTCCAAGAAAGGATTAAGGAGTTAATAACTCAACTAAACAACCTTGGAGAAGAAGTAACGAATCAGGACTCGATCCGGTATACACTCAATGCCTTCCCTAGAACTCCAAAATGGGCATCCTTAGTAGATGCATTCTACATCTCTAAGGACTTCGAGGTAAGTACTTTAGAAAATTTATTTTCTACTTTTGAACTTCATGAATCTCGAGTTATAGAGCCCAATATAGTAGAGAAGACTAGTCAGAACATTGCCTTAAAGGCAAAAATAAACAGTTCTGACTCCGAAGCCTCAATCAACGAATCCGAAGTGACTCTATTGGTAAGACGTTTCAATAAATTTTTTAATACTAATAAATTTAGATCGCAGACAAAGAGGCTTCAGCGAAATAAAAGGATGATTCATTGATACAACTACAACGAAGAAGGGAACATCAAAGATGACTGCCCAAAATTGAAGAAAAAGGAAAAAGGAAAGGAAAAGCAACAATCTTCCTCCAAACAGAAGAACTGAAGGCCACATGGTCAGACTCATCCACCGAATCAGACGTTGAAGAATTCTCGGGGCTAGCGCTAATGGCTAACCATCAGCTGGAAGAAGAGTCGAGCTCAGAAATGAGCATAGATGAAGGGGGAGGAACATCAGAAGAAGAAAGCGGCAATGAAGGGGGAGCTACATGTTAGTGAGAGCCCTAGAGCCAATCATGTGATGGTTACTTTTTGGACTCTTTGTATCATATTCTTGTACATATATTTCTGATATATAAATAAAGGCATTGTGATTATTATACTTGTGTGTATTTGTGCTATATAAATAAGTATAATAATGTCCTAGGGTAGTAGGTTCATATCTATATCAATCGATTAGTTAAATCGATAGTGAGATGATATAGAGAACACTACACTTAATTATTCCTAGTCAAGTATTAACATAGAAGGACAATGTTAATGCATTGAGACTAGCATGTAGGTCAACATGATGACTTGATCTCACAAGTCATGGATATGAGATATCAAGTTGACACATGGGTATACATTGGAGAATGTATACTGAATGACCCGCCATGAGAAAGTATCATGGATCGTTATATGAGTGTCATATACTTTCTCAAGTGACTATTAGTATGACTTTAGTCCTTAGACCTGAAGTTACCATGGTTCCCTACATAAGGAGTTATGTACTTTGGTTTCGTCAAACGTCACCCGTAACTGGGTGGACTATAAAGGCGATTACTGGGTATGTAACAAATTATGCGGAGGGATGTGAGTGATGTAGATGAGATCTATCCCTCCTATATTACAGGAGTGATATCATAGTCTTGATAGAGTGAGATCACTAAGTGCATGGCCATGCCCAAATAAGGCAATATGTGATATTGTGCTTATTTGATTATAGTGAGTCTACTTGGAGTTCAAGACACTTAGATTGATTGGAGGATGACACGGTCTATGCCTCATATAAGATCAATCTAGATATCAAGGATAGAAGGACAATGTCACATATTGTGAGAGTCACAATTATTAGTCATATTGGTGATGTTGGATCTCAACATTCTTGTAACTTGGGTAGCAATGATGTGTTGCTAGATACCTCTCATTGCTTATGTCCCTAATTGGATTTAGGGACATTGCCAACGTTGACAAGAACCTATAGGGTCACACACAGAGAGCAATAGATGGAGACTAGTTCATATGATGAACCAAGAGGAAAGATGAAGTCAAGTTTGACTTGGCTAAATATGGAAAGTCTATAAAAGGCAAGTTTGACTTGACCTAAATCCACAAGTTTGACTTGACTATGAGTTAGACTCAAGTATGATCCAAATGTTGGATAAATCAATTAAGGGAGTTAATTTGGTCATGTTTGACTTTGGCCAAATTAGGAAGGTTGAAAGTCAATATTGACTTGACTTGGATGCCACCACATTTGATGAGGTGGCATGGGAGAACCAATGGGGATGCTACACATCACCATGCCACCTCATGCTTGCCACCTCATGGGAGGTTACCCATGAGTGGCCGGCCACATTAAGGGGGCAATTAAGAGCATTAATTGCCCACTTAATGACATTTATGTGGCCGGCCACATGATATGGTGGATTGATTGAATTTTTGAATTCAATTTTTTGATTCTTCTTCTTCCTTGGTGCTCTCGGCAACTTCTCCCTCTCTTCCTCCTCTTCTTGGCCGAAAACCACATAGGTGCTAGCACACCTTGTTTCGGTCATCTTCTCCACCTAATTGCTTGTGTGGACACATATAGAGGGGCTCTACTTTGTGCCCTCTAGATCCAACTTCAACCTTAGTCGAGCGGGATAAGCGAAGGGCACGCATCAAAGGTAGTTTTTCTTTAAACTATAGATCTAAGAGTAGATCTAACATATTCGGGTATTAAGCATGATATAAATACGTGGAATTTTTCGAATCGGATTTTTCTTTGCACGAGATCCTTGGCTAGGGTGTTTCGGGGTTTCCGCGACGCGAAAAGCGGTTTTCGTGGTCCGAAAAATTCTAACAGTGGTATCAGAGCCATCGTGCGAAGCACGTATTTATTTATTTATTTTTTTTTCCTGTATTAGATACAAAATTTAGATGCTTTTAAGTTTCTGTGATTTTTCTAAATTTTAGGAATTTTTGGGTATTTTTCTCGTAGAGGCGAAAGAACGAGTGCGAAGCACTTGTACACTTTTGTCACCGAGAAAAATTTCTCCGAAACGGCAAGTTTCACCCAAATAGATTTTGGGACAGCGGGTAAGGGCGCTGTATAATCGCAAGAGGACACTCGCGAAGGTTATTTCGCGAATAGGGGCGCTGCCCCTAACCCCGCAAGGGGCCTTGTGCCGCGATTACGCCCGAAACCCGCTTAGCGGGACCGCCGTGGAGAAGGGACTCAAAAATTCAAAAAAAATCAGTAGAAAAATTTTAAATAAAAAAAAAAAAAAATACACAATTCTGAATTATGTACAGTATGTGTTGGTCATGGCCCAACTCCCAGAATTTTTATGAAAAATTATGCGTGTAATTCATAATACGGCCTGCGTGCCGTCATGTGTTGTGTGTGCTGTATTGTGGATGCGACCTGCGTGTTGCCTTTTTCCATTATTTTATTTCTGTAAAAATTAGTTTTAAGACTCGAATGTAACTCGAGTATAAATTTTGTAATGTACAAAATTTGAAGATGACGAAATTCCGGAGAAGACGGACTCGCGGGAGCATGCCGGCAACACATGGGGATCGGAAGGAGGAGCTTGGAGAAGCTGCCACCTAGACCCTAGGATGACCATTGGATCTTCTCTTTGGCTAGAGAGGATCCTAGTAGGGCCATGACCAATCACATAATTTAAATGTATATATTTTATTTTTGCTTATGTGTATGTGATGCATGTTTGTGTAGAATAGAATATGCATGAGTGTATGTGATGCACATGTGATGTGGGAACCACATCTTGATGTGCACAATACACATTTAGGATTTAAATTAGATTTAATTTACGCCTAAATATGATGCACATCGTCGATTAGATTAGATCTAAATCGAAATCAACTCGTAAACGCCTACCGGGCCATGATACCCATCACTACCTCGATCATATGCGATTGTCGTATCTGCCAAAGCAGAGCAACGCATTTAATCTTGGTAGGATGCGGAGGGATAACCTTGGTCCCGCCTATCACGCTCGGGTTAGATTGAGCTCAATTAGATTGAGTAGCTAGCAAAGCTCAATTGGATCGAGTGAAGCTATAGGCGTATTCCAATAGTTGGAAAGGTAGGACAAGATCACGTTTATAAATAATCTTGGGCGATTTAGCCAAAGCTAACTCAAGATTATTTGTAAAAGTTAAATCTTGATCCTATAAACAAGAGTTGCATGGAGATGTAATTGGTAATTAGCTACCTACCGATCATACTAGGTCTTGGGCGATTCAGCCAAAGCTAACTCAAGATGTAGTATGATGTGGATCTTGTCCCACAAAATTCAGTGGGAGCATCATTTAATTAAAGGCCTAATTAGATGATAGAATATGATATTGATTCTCTGCATGTTTAATATGTTGTAGATTGTCATGTCACCAAACGCGAACACTCTCTCCCTACGATCTGTCCTTGAGAAGGACAAGCTCACAGGAGCTAACTTCCTGGACTGGTACAGGAACCTGAGGATAGTCCTCATGCAGGAACGTAAGCTGTACGTTAAGCACCACCAGCCTCTGCCGCCCGTAGCATTAAGGATGCTCATCAGAAGCATCAAGACGATGCGTTAGACGTGTCGTGCCTAATGCTATGCTGCATGTCCTCTGAGCTTCAGAAGCAACACGAGAACATGAATGCCTTTGATATGATTGGCCATCTTAAGCAATTATATCAAGGGCAAGCCAGGCATGAGAGGTTTGAAGTGACTCAGGCCCTCTTTTCATGTAAGATGAAAGAGGGAACCCCTGTAGGAACTCACGTACTCAAGATGATTGGGCACGTCGAGAACCTAGAGAGGTTGGGGTTCCCATTGGGCCAAGAGCTGGCCACTGACTTGATCCTGCAATCGTTGCCGGCAAGTTACCGTCAATTCGTCATGAACTATAACATGAACGAATTAGACAAACCACTGCCCGAGATGCTCAACATGTTGAGAACTGCTGAGCCCAATCTCACCACTACCAAGACCAGTACCGTCCTGATGGTACAAAAGGGCAAGGGTAAGGGCAAGTGGAAGCCCAAGGGTAAGGGTAAGACCCAGACCAAGGGCAAAGCCAGCTCTTCAGCACTCAAACCCAAGGGCGGGGTGCAAAAGGATGCTACCTGCTTTCACTGTGGTCAGACAGGGCACTGGAAGAGGAACTGCAAGATCTACCTGGAGGATCTTAAGAAGAAAAGAAGCGAGGCTTCTACTTCAGGTATAAATGTTATAGAAGTCAACCTTTCTATTTCTACATCATGGGTATTAGATACCGATGCATCTCACATTTGTACTAATGTGCGTTCGAGAAATAGCGAGGGCAAGGCGAGGTGGACCTACTGGTAGGCAATGGAGCAAGGGTTTCATGTTTGTAGGAACATATTTTCTATCTCACGCTCACTGGCTTGTATTGAACTAGATAATTGTTATGTCCCCACTAACAAAGAATATTATTTCGGTTCTGCTTTAGATAATAAAGGTTTTTCATTCATAATAAAGGACAAATGTTGTTCGCTTATTTGAAAGATATGTTCTATTGAAGTGCATCTGATGAATGGCCTCTATATTCTAGATTTAGAGAGCCCTATCTATAACGTGAGTACCAAGAGGTTGAGATCAAATGAGTTGAACCCAACCTATCTCTCGGCATTGCCGCCTAGGCCACATAAACGAGTCGCTTGTCCCCATAAGGATGGTTTGCGGACTCATTTGATTTTAATCATATGAGACATGTGAGTCATGCCTTCTAGGCAAGATGACCAAGACTTCCTTTAGTGGACAGAGAGCGACAGACTTGCTAGGACTCATACATAGTGATGTATGTGGCCCTTTCAATATCGCTGCTCGGGGTGGTTATAGGTACTTTATCACATTTACCGTGACTTCAGGAGATATGGTTATGTGTACTTGATGACACATAAGTCCGAATCCTTTGAAAAGTTCAAGGAATTCAGAAATGAAGTACAAAACCACTGCAAAAGTATTAAGATACTTCGATCAGATCGAGGTGGAGAATACTTAAGCCATGAGTTTAGTGACTATCTAGCGTGTGGATTCTATCCCAACTCACTCCTCCCGAACACCACAGTGGAATGGTGTATCCGAAAGGAGGAATCGTACCTTATTAGATATGGTACGATCTATGATGAGTCACGCAGATCTTCCTATATCCTTTTGGGGATATGCGACACGCAGTGTTCACACTTAACCGTGTTCCATCAAAGGCGGTCATGAAGACACCATATACGATATGGACCGGGAGAGTCCCAAGATGTCTTTCATGAGGGTTTGGGGTTGTGAGGCTTACGTTAGACGCCAAGTCTCGGACAAACTGGGACCCAAATCGATAAGTGTTATTTTATAGGATATCCCAAGGAAACTAAGGATATTACTTCTACATTCCTAGTCAGCACAAAGTGTTTGTTGCTAAGACCGGGGTCTTTCTAGAAAGGGACTTTGTTTCTAGAAAGGCTAGTGGAAGTTCGTTTGATCTTGAAGAAGTTCAAGACAACGACCAAAACACCGAGCCATTGATGGATACTGAACAGAACCACAAAGAGTTGTGGATGATGAGATTGTTGCACAAGAAGTTGTGGAACAACAACTGCTCATGTAGACCTACCTCTCGCAGTCCGATAGGGTACGTCACCGAGATACTCATTTCTCGCCGACCAGATGACGTTATGCTCATTGAGAATGAGCCTACCACCCATCGGGAAGCTGTGATGAGATTGAGAGTCATGGCTAGAAGCCATGAGATCCGAAATGGATTCCATGTACACCAACCAAGTTTGGACCTTGGTTGATCCACCTGAAGGGGTCAAACCTATTGGGTGTAAGTGGGTCTTTAAGAGAAAGACTAACATGGACGGACTTACTCATACCTATAAAGGTAGATCGTAGCTAAAGGTTTCAAGCGATTCATGGTATTGACTATGATGAAACCTTCCTCCAGAGCGATGTTTAAGTCCATTCGGATTATGCTTGCTATTGCAGCCTACCATGATTATGAGATCCGGCAGATGGATGTCAAGACATTTCTGAATGGAAACCTCCTCGAGGATGTGTACATGACACAACAGTGTTTTGTAGATCCACAGATACTAGCAAGTACGTGGCAGGCTGCAGGGCCATTTATGTGCAAGCAAGCCTCTCTTGGTGGAATCTTCGATTCGATGATGCAATCAAATAGTTTGGTTTCATCAAGAACGAAGATGAACCCCGTGTCTACAAGAGGGTTAGTGGGAGCACAGTTGTCTTCCTCGTATTGTATGTGGATGACATACTTCATTGGGAACGACATTTCGCCAGCCCAGCTGAAGACTTGGCTAGGGAATTGTTTCTCAATGAAGGACTTAGGTGAAGCATGCATTCTAGGCATTAAGATCTATAGAGATAGATCTAAGAGATTGCTTGCCTAAGTCGAATACATACATTGACACGGTACTCTCGGTTTGCCATGTAGAATTCCAAGAAGGAAATGCCGATGTCACATGGTGTGAGTCTTTCAAGACTCAAAGTCCCTCTTCTAGAGAGGAGAGGGACCATGGATAAGATCCCTATGCCTCGGCCATAGGATCTATCATGTACGCCATGTTATGTACTCGTCCCGATGTCTCATATGCTTTGAGCAGATACCAGTCAGATCCAGGTGAGCATCACTGGATTGCGGTCAAGAATATCCTTAAGTACTTGAGAAGGACTAAGGATTATTTCTTGATATTTGGAGGTGATGAGCATCTAGTTGTAAAGGGTTACACTGATGCTAGCTTCCAAACTGACCAGGATGATTACAGATCGCAGTCAGGGTTCGTGTTCTGCTTGAATGGTGGAGCTGTGAGCTGGAAGAGTTCGAAGCAGGACACAGTTGCAGATTCTACAACGGAGGCTGAGTATATTGCTGCATCAGAGGCAGCAAAGGAGGCAGTTTGGATCCGCAAGTTCATTTCTGAGCTTGGGGTGGTTCCTAGCATATCTGATCCCGTAGAGCTCTACTGCGACAACAATGGAGCTATTGCGCAGGCTAAGGAACCTCGCTCACACCAACGGACAAAGCATATACTACGGCGCTTCCATCTCATTCGAGAGATCATCGATCGAGGAGATGTGAAGATTTGCAGAGTACCCACAGAGGCTAACGTCGCAGATCCCTTGACCAAGGCTTTGGCACAGACTAAGCATGATGGTCACACTAGGTCATTGGGTATTAGATACTACAGCGATTGGCACTAGTGCTAGTGGGAGATTGTTAGTGAGAGCCCTAGAGCCAATCATGTGATGGTTACTTTTTGGACTCTTTGTATCATATTCTTGTACATATATTTCTGATATATAAATAAAGGCATATGTGATTATTATACTTGTGTGTATTTGTGCTATATAAATAAGTATAATAATGTCCTAGGGTAGTAGGTTCATATCTATATCAATCGATTAGTTAAATCGATAGTGAGATGATATAGAGAACACTACACTTAATTATTCCTAGTCAAGTATTAACATAGAAGGACAATGTTAATGCATTGAGACTAGCATGTAGGTCAACATGATGACTTGATCTCACAAGTCATGGATATGAGATATCAAGTTGACACATGGGTATACATTGGAGAATGTATACTGAATGACCCGCCATGAGAAAGTATCATGGATCGTTATATGAGTGTCATATACTTTCTCAAGTGACTATTAGTATGACTTTAGTCCTTAGACCTGAAGTTACCATGGTTCCCTACATAAGGAGTTATGTACTTTGGTTTCGTCAAACGTCACCCGTAACTGGGTGGACTATAAAGGTGGGTATGTAACAAATTATACGGAGGGATGTGAGTGATGTAGATGGGATCTATCCCTCCTATATTACAGGAGTGATATCATAGTCTTGATAGAGTGAGATCACTAAGTGCATGGCCATGCCCAAATAAGGCAATATGTGATATTGTGCTTATTTGATTATAGTGAGTCTACTTGAGTTCAAGACACTTAGATTGATTGGAGGATGACACGGTCTATGCCTCATATAAGATCAATCTAGATATCAAGGATAGAAGGACAATGTCACATATTGTGAGAGTCACAATTATTAGTCATATTGGTGATGTTGGATCTCAACATTCTTGTAACTTGGGTAGCAATGATGTGTTGCTAGATACCTCTCATTGCTTATGTCCCTAATTGGATTTAGGGACATTGCCAACGTTGACAAGAACCTATAGGGTCACACACATAGAGCAATAGATGGAGACTAGTTCATATGATGAACCAAGAGGAAAGATGAAGTCAAGTTTGACTTGGCTAAATATGGAAAGTCTATAAAAGGCAAGTTTGACTTGACATAAATCCACAAGTTTGACTTGACTATGAGTTAGACTCAAGTATGATCCAAATGTTGGATAAATCAATTAAGGGAGTTAATTTGGTCATGTTTGACTTTGGCCAAATTAGGAAGGTTGAAAGTCAATATTGACTTGACTTGGATGCCACCACATTTGATGAGGTGGCATGGGAGAACCAATGGGGATGCTACACATCACCATGCCACCTCATGCTTGCCACCTCATGGGAGGTTACCCATGAGTGGCCGGCCACATTAAGGGGGCAATTAAGAGCATTAATTGCCCACTTAATGACATTTATGTGGCCGGCCACATGATATGGTGGATTGATTGAATTTTTGAATTCAATTTTTTGATTCTTCTTCTTCCTTGGTGCTCTCGGCAACTTCTCCCTCTCTTCCTCCTCTTCTTGGCCGAAAACCACATAGGTGCTAGCACACCTTGTTTCGGTCATCTTCTCCACCTAATTGCTTGTGTGGACACATATAGAGGGGCTCTACTTTGTGCCCTCTAGATCCAACTTCAACCTTAGTCGAGCGGGATAAGCGAAGGGCACGCATCAAAGGTAGTTTTTCTTTAAACTATAGATCTAGGAGTAGATCTAACATATTCGGGTATTAAGCATGATATAAATACGTGGAATTTTTCGAATCGGATTTTTCTTTGCACGAGATCCTTGGCTAGGGTGTTTCGGGGTTTCCGCGACGCGAAAAGCGGTTTTCGTGGCCCGAAAAATTCTAACACTACAAATATACAGTTAAGTGAGGTACATAATCTAACTCCCAAGCAGTCCTTTAAGTTTATTAAATGTCTTTCTAAAGATTTACTTAAATTAGAAAATGGGAACGCTGATTTAAGTAATTTGCTAGATAGTTTAAATCAGAAAATGATCATTTTAAAATGCAACTTGAAAAGTTGAAATTTGCTGCATGTTCAAATATTTTTCAAAAATCTAAATTAAGAATTTTTGGTAAATTAAACTGGTATATTAGAAACCATCAAGGTCAACTTAGGAAAATTCCTAAAACTTATGTACCTCCTAAGTTTCTGAATAATCCAGTAGGAAGGAACCTTTATTGGATTCCAAGATCCATTTTAGACTAATTTTTTTCTTTAAATTAAGGCTTTCAAAAGAAAAATTAAATAGATAATTTATTTTGAGGCTTTGTCTAAGGAAGTGGTTGTTGTTCCAATAACCAAGAAGGTCTAGTACCTCGCCACGACCTAGAAGCCAAAATATTGAAACAAAATGTTTAATTAACTTGTTATTAAAGCATTAAAATTAAAATTAGATAATGCTTTAAAATTTTGCTTGAAAATTTTCAAAAATATTTTCATACTTAGGAAAATATTCTTGCTTAAAATTTTTACTAGGAAAATCTTTAGAACTATTTTTACCTAAACTAAAAAGTCTTCTAAAAGTTAAAATTTTTTGCTGGTTTAACTTAAATTTTTTTTTGCAAAAACTTAAGAAGTTTATTTTCAAATCTTTTTAGAAAATTTCTTCAAAAGACTTAGAAATTTCTTCAACAGACTTAGAACTTTTTAGAAAATCTTTTTCATTTTTGCTATGATCAAAGGGGGAGAAATAGGTACAAGTTAAGATTAGGGGAAATTAAAACTAACTTTGGTTAATTTTTTTTTTTTATGCTTTTCAACATTTAGTATTAGAACTAAATTTTATGCTTGTTGTATTTTAGTTTAATTGCAAACTTAGACTTTAAATGTTAGTTTTATAATTTCTTTAAATTATTACTTGTCTGTTTTTACCCTAACTTAAACTTGGGTTGATGCACATCAAAAAGGGTGAGATTGTTGGACCCCGTGGTTGTTTTGATGCGATCGACCAAGTTTAGGTTAGGTCCTGTTGTTATTTGATCCTTGTGTCTAAGTGCGCAGGAGCTTAGGAGCACAGGAAGTCGAGCGGAAGACGCAGCTAGCGAGAAGGACGACACGGGAAGGGAGCTGACGGGCTCGGTGCGTTCGAAGGACGAGAGAGCTGCGGAAGAGTACATCGGTGGGCGAGAAGAACGTGCACGACGTTCGAGGGACGTAAAGCCGGGACGGAAGCCTGCTTGAGGAGAAGGCCGGAAATTGGGTTCGGGTGAGCCCTATTTCAGTTGGTCGGAATCACCCAAAAGAACGGAGCTTCAGAAGTCAAAGCGAAGGAAAAAGGTGAGCTGGAATTCAAGCTCAAGGCGCCTTCATCAAAGCTTGAAGACACCTTCATCTTGAAGGCGGCTTCAATGCTTGTTGGAGGTGCCTCAAACCTGGCCAAAGTGGTCGTTGAGCTATCGGATAAAGTTTTATCCGCTGACTTGATTAGAGGCGCCTTGAACCTTGTTGGAGGCACCTTGGACCCTCGGGATAGACTTTCCAGGAGCTATATAAACTCCCCTAGAACTAGGAAATATTCATCAATTGTTCAATCAACTCAGTATCAAATTCCTAGCAACTTGTAAGAGCTTTAGTGTGTAAAAGGCTTCTCCGCCTTCAGAGAAATGAGACTTTTTCTTAGTGCGCTTTCCACCACCTTGGATTAACAACCTTCTTGGTTGTAACCAAGTTAAATTTCCTATCTCTATTTCTTTTCTGTTATTTTAATCTTTTTAATTGTTGCTATTATTTTTTGAGTTGAAAGTCTTGAGGATGGTATCTTTTACTTGCAGGCAATTCACCCCTCCCTTCTTGCAAGCCCTGCTGCATCAACAATAATAAGGGGGGAAGTTTAAATTAAGGGAGAGCTTCTAAGATCAAACCAGATACCATTAGTTAATGGTATTTCTTTATATCATGAAAACAAGCATACTAGAAATGAGTTGTATGATTTTAGTGATTATTATCATGAAAATAGAAATCATGATAATCCAAAGGCAAATTATAAATTATATTATGCTAGAACAACCTTATCTAAGGATAGAAAGGTAAAAATTAATTTAGGTGAACCCTAAGAAAATTAGATATATGCCTAAAAAGAAAAATATTCAATGCAATTATGATAAATATAAATTTAAGGATTTATGATGCAGGAGAGAATCCAAAATTGAGATTTTTTAAGTAGTTATCCATTAATTAAGTTTAGTTTATTTTTTATATTTAATTTTGTCCTTCATCTTAGGAACTGAGTCTTGATAGTTAATTTATCCTAAATCTTAGGGAATAAGTCTAGTTGGTTATTTTTATGTTTAGATTTTTTTTGAGGGTTTTGAGAGCTATATAAACATATGCTTAGATGATGTTTTGGGGCAAGTTATTTTGATATTGAATCAATTGGTTTCGCTTAAGCCACATTACGGCTACATCTCTTTTGTTCTTTATTTCCCGCTCTGATTTTCTCAAGTTGGTTTTTTTTTAAAACCTATCTTGAGCTACTTCTTATTTCATTATTTCTCTCTTGTTTCTTCTTGATCCCTTTGTAACTTCACACCCCAGAATAATCTATATTCTGCTCGGCGTTAGTTGGTATCAGAGCTCATTAAGATCTAGTGGAGGGTCATCGTGGATGTGTTCATGATCGTGAAAGGTAGGTTCTGACTGAGGAAGCCTTGCATTGTGGTCGTAGCACCCAAGACGAGATTCAGTATCTACAGAGATAAGTCACAAAGTTATCTCAACATCTAGCGACACGAGAACATAAATACTATAAGTTCCTTTATCCCCCTTTTGAAAAATCTCTAATTTTCAATCAAGAAGAGTTGTCCAAGCACAAGTTTGGTTTCGAGAAATACAGGTTCAACCACCCCACCACCTACACTTCGAGAGAACACCAACTCTCTAGTGCCTCTTGCCCCCCTTCCTCTCACAGTGGCAGAGACAACAATGAGGATGTGGACCTCGACAACATCGAGTATGACCAGTCCTACTCTCTCGATCATCTAATTGCAGGAGGTAGCGAAAACGACGACAAGATCGAATTATTCAGTGATCCAATTTACAACGAAGATGAGATTGAAGCACTAGGAGAACTGAAATTTTATGATGAAGTTAACAAGGTACTCTATGGTGATGACCATGAGATTTTGGTCTTATTTGAGGATACAGTTTGTGTCATATCGGAAGACAATGCAAATAAAAGGGAGATTATATATGGATGTTGAAGAAATTATTTTGAACTCGAGGATGAGTTTTTTTTAGCCTGGGGTGTCTGATGCAGGAGCATCCAGTGACATAATCATCTCATACCATCCAACATGACTATGTTCCCCTTGGAGTGTAGGTCCCTTTGGAGGCCGGCAAGAGGGGAGGGGTGAATTGCCCTACAAATTAAAACACGAACCTTTCTCGGATTTCAACTATATAATGAACACTTGTAATAAATAAATAAAAGAGACTAAGTAAAGAAAAACAGACACCAGAGTTTTACTTGGTTTGCAATCAGGGGATTGCTAATCCAAGGAATGTAAGCGCACTATCTGATTCTCCTCTGGGCGGAGTAGCCTCTTACAGCGTTGAACGTACAAGAAGAAAAGTAAAGCACACAGAAGTTGATTACAAGTTCGTCGTTCTGATTAATTGATTTGCTTCTGGACCAAGGCTATATTTATAGCCTTGGTCGGGGCGCCTAGGCTGGGGGGGGGGGGATAAACTTTATCCCTCAACGTTCAGATCGAGTTTGTCTCGATCTGGTCAAAACATCATTCCGGCGCCGAGGGGCCGGATGGTTCCGGCGCCCGGATCCCAAAAGTCAACTCGTTGACTTTTTCTCGCTCGCTCGGCTCCGGTTCAGCTCGTGCCCTCCGGTCCGCTCGGCTCCACTAGCTTGGGTGATCTCGCCATCGGAATAGGGCTCACCGAACCCATGTTCCGCCTTCTCCTCGAAAGACCTTCCTTCCCCTCCTCGAACGCCAGCCGACGTTCTTCTCGCTCCACCGGTACTCTTCTGCGACACTCGCCCCCTCGACGCACCGAGCCGTCCGGTGTGTCTCCCCCTTCTCGCTAGCGCCGCGACTTCGTGTTCCTAAGTTCCCGCACACTTAGACACAAGGGTTAAACTAGACCTAACTTAACTTGTTTGATCACATCAAAACACCTCGGGGTTCCAACAATCTCCCCCTTTTTGATTTGAGCAACCCAAGTTAAGCTAGGGAAAAACAGATGCAATAAAAACAATTTATTTGTAATTAAGTCCAAAGATATTTCATAAAAAAGTTTATATACCTCCCCCTAGACTTAACATTCTTCTCCCCCTTTGATCACATTAAAAATAGGGGTTCTTTTAAACAAGTCTAAGGTAAAAAAAAATTTAAGTGAATTTTCATAAAACTTTTTAAGGCAATTAATATTAATTTCTAAGGCAATGTTTCAAAAGAGAATATTTAGTAAAAAAAAAATCTAAGTCAATATTCAGAAAATTTTAACGTGAATTTTTATAAAAGATTTCTAAGGCAATTTTCAAAGAAAAATGTCTAAGACAGTATTCATAGAAAAATTCCTAAGTTAAAAAAAAATATCTAAGTTAATTTAAAAAGATTTAAGTCAATTTCCAAAAAGAATTTCTAAGTCGATTTTCAGAAAATTTCTAAGTCAATAATTTTCAGAAATTTTCTAAGTCAATTAAAAAAAATTTAATTTCAAAAAAAATTATTATAAATTATATAAATTGAATAACTCTTTTAAAGCATTAGGTAAATTAAATTAATACTTTTTCAGTTAGTCAATTAAACTTTTCATTTCGATACTTGGCTTCCAGGTCGTGGCGAGGCCTTCTTGGTTATTGGAGCAACAACCACTTCCTTAGACAAAGCCTCATAATGAAATTAGTCGTTTAATTTCCTTGCTGAAAATGCTAAGTTAAATTAAACAGGTTTTTGGAACCCAGTAGAGGTTCCTACCTACAGGGTTAACCAAGTATTTCCTAGGTACATAGATTTTTGATATATTTCTAATTTGACTTTGATGAAATCTATAATACCAATTTAAACCTCTATAATTTCTAAAAGTAGAAATATTTGAACTTTTATATTTTTTCAATCTTTCTATTTCTTCTTTTAGTTTTTCATTGTGAATTTTCAATTTATCAAAATCCTCTATTAGACATGATTTTGCTAAAATTCCTTTTGTTTCCAAAATTTCATTTTTTAATTTGGCATTTTCTTTTTCTAATTTATACATGGATTTAGTCATTGCCTTAATGCCGGAGTAAAGTTGATCAGGGGGTAAGAGGCATACCTCACTTACCATGTCAGACTTAAAGCCTGAATCTCCCCCTGCTTCGCTGCCTTCATCCGAGGTCGCTCCCTCTTCATCGTTGCTCGATTCTGATATACTTTGTCCATCGTAGCTTGCCATCAGTGCTATCCCGGCGTATTCTTGAGCTTCTGATTCAGATGAAGAAGTGTCATCCCAAGTTGCTTTTAGGTTGTGTTTCTTGGGAGACTTCCTTTTGTCCTTTTTGAGTTCTGGGCCTTCTTCCCTCCTTCTGACACTGGTAGCATCGCACCTTTCTTCCTCCTTTTGATTCTTTTATTCTGCATTTTAAATTTATTAGACCTAAATAATTTTTAAAATTTCTACCATGTGCGCTTCTTGATCGCCTTGAGTCGACTCGAGTTCATCCTTCCGAGTTGTGTTCAGCTATAGTCCGGGTTGTATCCTTTGTCGCCCGCCATCTAGTTTCGTGTAATTCAAGAGTAGAAAACATTCCTCTAATGTACTTACCTCCAGGTCCTTTGAGATGTAGTAGGCGTCGATGATTGACGTCCACTCTGGAGTTCTGGGAAAGGCGTTGAGTGCGTAGCGTAAGGCGTCCCGATTTGTTACCTTTTCACCGAGGTTCTCGAGACCAGTAACTAGTTCTTTTACCTTTGCATGTAGACCGGCTACTTTCTCACCTTTCTCCAAGCGGATGTTCATTAGTTTGTTTCGGAGGATGTCCCTTCTAGCGAGCTTCGCTTCGGATGTGCCTTCGTGGAGTTCTAGAAACTTCTTCCAAAGATCTTTAGCTGATGAGTAGCTTCCGATGCGGTTTACTTCCTGAGGCGGTAATACGCTTAGCAGGTGATGTTCCGCACAGCTGTTTGCTATGAACTCATTCTGCTCTTTTTTTGTCCAATTGCTTTCTTCTTTTTCTTCACCGTTCTGATTTGTTGGAGCTACAAAACCGTATTTCATAATAAAATAAATTTCAATCTCGGTTTTTAGAAATACCTCCATACGACGCTTCCAGTCTGTGAAGTTCCCCTCGAATTTTGGTGGAACGATGCTTGGTCCGGCCATCTTTGTTGCTTCGATCGGCGGTTAGTCCTCCTGAAGCGTCCTTGCTCTGATACCACTTGTAGGTCCCTTTGTAGGCCGGCAAGAGGGGAGGGGTGAATTGCCCTACAAATTAAAACACGAACCTTTCTCGGATTTCAACTATATAATGAACACTTGTAATAAATAAATAAAAGAGACTAAGTAAAGAAAAACAGACACCAGAGTTTTACTTGGTTTGCAATCAGGGGATTGCTAATCCAAGGAATGTAAGCGCACTATCTGATTCTCCTCTGGGCGGAGTAGCCTCTTACAGCGTTGAACGTACAAGAAGAAAAGTAAAGCACACAGAAGTTGATTACAAGTTCGTCGTTCTGATTAATTGATTTGCTTCTGGACCAAGGCTATATTTATAGCCTTGGTCGGGGCGCCTGGAAGGGTTCCGGGCGCCCTGGGGGGATAAAACTTTATCCCCCAACGTTCAGATCGAGTTTGACTCGATCTAGTCAAAACATCATTCGGCGCCGGACCCCAAAAGTCAACTCGTTGACTTTTTCCGTCTGTCGCCTCCGGTGTTTAGCTCTTGCCCCGGTCCGGCCTCGCTCCGGCCCACTAGCTTGGGTGATCTCGCCATCCGAATAGGGCTCACCGAACCCATGTTCCGACCTTCTCCTCGCCCTTCCTTCCGGTTTCCCCTCGAACGCCAGACATTCTTCTCGCCCACCGTGTACTCTTCCGCGGACACCTCGACCGCACCGTCAGGCTGCTCCCGCTCCGCTCTCGCTAGTCCTTCTTCCCTTCACTCTCGACTACTTGTTCCTAAGTTCCTGCACACTTAGACACAAGGGTTAAACAACGCAGGACCTAACTTAACTTGTTTGATCACATCAAAACACCTCGGGGTTCCAACATGGAGTTGTTATGATAAGAAAATATATCTACCAACTTTCCTTTTGAATCTAGAAGAAAGACGATCGAGGCTACTTATATGGAAGATGATGAGTTCATGGTCTTATGACGTGGTTGCACTCTATTCGGAGTCTGAACGAGATGAAATTCCTTCAGATTTGGTAACTAATAACTCTACACTACTTTATATATCTAGATTTTTGAATAAGATAAAGCATGAAGACATGGTCTATACTTTGCTTCCTTACAAAAGTGATAAAATAGACCTAGACTTGGATCTACCAGCTAAGGTGCAACAACTCCTATCTGACTTTGCTAATTTGATGGTTGAAGACCTTCCTCTGGGACTTTCCTCTAGGAGAGACATTCCACACTAGATTGACCTCATTCAGAGGTTAAGCTTACCTAACTGGCTGGCATACCATGTTAGCCCTAAGGATGCTAAAAAACTACAACGACAAGTTGTGGAACTATTGAGACAAGGTTATACTCATGAGAGTATGAGCCCTTGTGCAGTCCCTTCCCTACTCGTGCCAAAGAAAGATGGTTCGTGGTACATGTGTATTGATAGTAGAGCTATTACTATAATCACGGTGAAGTATATATTTCTGATTCCTCATTTAGATGACATGTTGGATCAACTTTCCAGTTCAAAGATGTTCTCCAAGATTGATCTTAGGAGTGGATACCACCATATTCGAATCAAACCCAGAGATAAATGGAAGACCACCTTCAAGACACAACATGGGTTGTACGAGTGGATGGTCATGCCTTTCGAACTATCCAATGCACACAACATTTTCATGAGATTCATGCATCAAGTCTTATGACCTTTCATGGGAAGATTCGTGGTTGTATACTTGGATGACATCCTCATTTATAGCCTGACATGAGCTTTACACCTTGATCACCTTTGCACTATTTTTGAGAAGTTAAAGGTGGAACACTTGTTCATCAACAACAGGAAGTGTTTTTTCTTCACAACCTCAGTTTTGTTTCTTGGATTTATAGTGTCTATCGATGTTTTTCATGCAGATCAATCAAAGATAGATGCAGTTTTAGAGTGGCCGCAGCCAAAAACCATTCATGACATCCAAAATTTTCATGGATTGGCCTCTTTCTATCATCGATTCATCCATAATTTAAGCACCTTAATTGCTCTTATCACTGAGTATCTCAAGGGGCACGGGTTCAAGTGGACTGAAGTGGCTACAACTAGTTTTCAACTAGTGAAGGAAAACATGACCGAAGCACCCGTTCTAGCACTTCCAAAGTTCACATTCACGCTGAAACATCAATCTAGGAGTCTTAATTGTGTTGCAAATGCTCTAAGCTGTCATTCTTCCCTGCTTACTACCATGAGCATTAAGGTTGTCATCTTTGGATCTTTTTTAGATATACAACACATTATCAGTGAATTGCATAACGAAGGACACTTTGACCAAGATAAGACATTAGCCCTCATCTCTTCCGACTTCTATTGGACCAAGTTAACCAGTGACGTAGCTCATTTCGTGGACCATTGCTTTGTTTATCAGCAATCTAAGGGAACCCTCACCAATGCAGACTCTATTCTAGTTGTGGTGGACCGATTCTCCAAGATGGCTCACTTTGTGGCATGCAAAAAAACCATGGATGTTGTTCAGATTGCCACCCTCTTCTTAAAAGAGATGTGCATTTACATGGTATTCCTCAAACTATTACTTCAGATTGATGTGCGTAGATTGTATACACTTATTTAGCATGTTTTGACACACATTCACATATTTTGAGCATGTTTTATCTATGCATTTTCATACTTCTAGCTTTGCTTTTAGCATATTTACTCTTTTTGTTCGGAGATCTGCTTTTGTGCATTTTTTGTACACAGGAGTCGATTTTGGAGAAGAAATGATGTCCGAGGCAAGCAAACCAAAGGAGGAAGGCACCATCCTTGTGTGCCACACGACCCTACCATGGGGGGTTGCCTAGGCCGTGTGGGGATCATCACCCGTGTGGCTGCAGCAGGAAAGGGAGTGGCCATGGCTGTGTGAGCATCACACGGCCGTGCCAAGTTTTGAAGCCAACAGGAGCCAGGCCGTGTACACCACACGACCTTGCAAACCCTCTAGAGTCGGAGGCAGTGCAGGCCGTGTAGATCTACAAGGTCGTGTAAGGGGAGCAGTGGTAGAGCAAGCCACAGTCGTGTCCCACACATGGCCGTGTGAGACAGGAAGAGAAGGGAGTAGCACAGGCCGTGTGAGCTTCACACAGCTGTGTCTCGGGGTCGTGTGGCGCCCAAACCCTTGCCCTATATAAGGGTTTCTTCTTCATTTGAAAGAGGATCTTCTCCCTTTTGGGGGTAACGAGATTTGGCGCGTTCCTCCACCTTCTTGGAGGGATTTTTCGACGATTCAAGGGAAGATCTTCATCGTTTTGACTCCAGAAACGAGGATTGGATCCGAAGACCGTTCTTCATCGAAGATAAGCTTTTCTTCCCTTTCTTTCTTGGATTTGGGAATCAAGATGCTTGTAATCCTCTTGTTTTCGGGTTTCTTTCCTTGTTCTATGAATTAGATCTCTTGTTCTAGGATGGAGGGAGTATTTGTAATGAAGATTTGATGTAAAACTCTTATGGATTTGCCGATTTCCTATTTCTATGATTTTGCCCTATTCAATCTTGTGTGGATTGTTGTGATTTGGACCTAATTCCCATTCTTGATTGAATGTTTGAATACCTTATGGATCTTGTAGAGATAATCTCTCATTCGATTTTCTGAGGGACGTTCGTGACAGACAAGTCCGTGTAAGGACGTTTGAGGGATAATCTTGAAGGTGAAATGAGGTCATTCAAGAGGGTAGGATAGATTGTATGCATTAATCTTTATATCTTGATGAGGTTGTGAAGTGATGAATTCTTATGTTGATTATCCGAGGGACGCACGTGACAGGCAAGCCCATGTAAGGTCAACATAAGTTTCATTCCTAATCAATCACATTTAGATATATTTCAGTCCTAGGTCGGTTGTCTATTACAAGAGAGAACCGACAACCTTCTACAAATGACGAGCAATTGAGGAATAAGATTTGGTAGATCATTTATGTTGAAGAACATTACAAAGAAACCAAAACTCCTAGAACATCTTTTATCTCAGCCCTATTTCTTGTTTCTATTCTTTTATTTCTATGTTTTTTTACTTCATAGTTACACTTAGTTCCTGTAAATCAATTGACCTGTTGTTTAGCTAATTCACGTTGAGATATCTTTAGTGCTTATACCAATCCCTGTGGATACGATATCTTTCTTTATTACTTATGACATTTCCATACACTTGCGGAACGTCAACACGGATCATGATACTAAATTTGTTAGTCAATTTTAGAAGACTTTATGAGAAAAGCTAGGGACAAAGCTAAACTTCAGCAGCTCCTATCACCCTTAGACAGATGGTCAGACAGAGGTAGTGAATCAGAGCTTTGAAAATCTTCTGAGATGTCTCCCAGGAACCAAACCGAAGTAATGGGATCTAGTTTTACCTCAAGAAGAATTCACATACAATAGATCAAAGAATAGGACCACTAGTTTGAGTCCTTTTAAAGTTGTTTATGGACGAAACCCATTTGGGCTACTGGATTTAGTCTTTATTTTGCATCTCGGACAAACTAACCCCAAGGTTGAGGAGATGACTGAGCATCTTTGAGTTATTCATGAGAAGGTTAAGCAAGCTATTCAAGAATGCAATAGCGAATACAGGATCAGGGTAGATCGACATCGACGTCAGGTTTTTTTTGACATTGGTGATATGGTTTGGGCTGTTTTAACTCATGACCATTTCCCTGTTGGGGAATACAACAAGCTCAAAGATCAAAAGATTGGACCTTGTGAGATACTATAAAAGATTAATGACAATACCTACAGGTTACGACTTCCTAACCATTTAAAAACTTCCGATGTTTTTAATGTAAAACACCTAAGTCATTGTGCTCTAGAGCCGGATACATCCACCCTAAACTCGAGGATGAGTTCTCTTCAACTCCACGCGACTGATGCAGGAGAGAATCCAAAATTGGGGCTATTTTAAATAGTTATCTATTAATTAAGTTTAGTTTATTTTTTATATTTAATTTTATCCTAAATCTTAGGAACTGAGTCTTGATAATTAATTTATCCTAAATCTTAGGAAATAAGTATAGTTGGTTATTTTTCTATTTAGATTTTTTTGAGGGTTTTGAGAGCTATATAAACCTATGCTTAGATGATATTTGGGGACAAGTTATTTTGATATTGAATCAATTGGTTTCGCTTAAACCACATTACGGCTACATCTCTTTTGTTCTTTATTTTCCGTTCTTATTTTCTCAAGTAGTTTTTTTTTTAAAACATATCTTGAGCTACTTCTTATTTCATTATTTCTCTCTTGTTTCTTCTTATTCCCTTTGTAACTTCACGCTCCAGAATAATCTATATTCTACTCAACGTCAATTTAAGAATTGAAAATCAAGTTTTCAAGTCAAGACTTGATAAATTGGAAAAAAAACTCTTATGAAAATGTCAAATGAAGTTAAAGAGTTCAAGAAGAAAAATCTATGCTTAGATAAACAAGAGTCATCTAAGGATAGTAATGGTTTGCAAACCTAAGTTCAAGGAAAGTATGGTCTCATACCATAGAGTCCATATAGCTATGAAACTAATCCTAAGTATAGGAGTCAAGTTAATATTACAAGGGAAGTCATCCCTAGTATTAACCTTGAAGAGACTAGTATAACTAAGGCTTTTAAGAAGTTTAGAAAAGTAATTAGGAAAGTATCTAGAGAAGTTATCCCTAGTAAGTATCTAGTGCATCCAAGGAACTCTAATAGCTATAGGGTTCCTAAGAGTGTGTTTCTCGTCACACTAAATGGGTTTATAGTGTGTCAACTCTAATTGGAAGGGTAGTTAATCCAACCATGATGAAATCGACACATTAGGGAATTTTCAAGGTATTATGATATCTTAAAGACAAAAATTCAACTCTTATCTTGAAAGAGTTTAAAGTGTGTCAGTAAAAATTTGAGGTATTGAGATTACTCAAATTGTCACAAATATGATATAATTCAAAATGATATAATTCAAAAGTGTGCCAAGTTGGGATTTTAGCACATGCTAGGTGTTGGATCGATATGCATGGGGGGGGGGTGAATTTCGTTATTTTTGAAATCTCATTTTTTTGTTTTAAAATCAAAGTATATGCAACGGAAATTTAAAAAAAAAAACAACACACGAAAACACCGGCAATTTTACTTGATTCGGAGCCTTCTACAATTCCTACTTCAAGACCCAGGTCCTGTGGACCTATCGATGGGTAATCCACTAAAAATCTCTTTCGATACCTCCAGAAGAGAGAATCGAGTACAAATAAGATCGGAGAAGTGCAACAGACTGCACTTCCCGTTTATAGAATTTAAGTACAAAAAATGTTATCGACACTTAGGGAATGAAGTAGCTTTTTCATGTGTCGATGTCAGCCTGTCGACCGTAATTAGAAGTCCTCGAAGTAGTCATCAAGCATAGTAGCTTCGTAGCAAAGTCATAGCAGGAGCCCAGAGTAGTCGGAATCTCAAATAGATGCGTAGTAGCTCATATATGTGTTATTGTTTGAAGCCTCCTCAAGACTGCCTTATATAGGGCACTGAGGGCACCTTCCATAGCCTTGGAAGGCTCCTCCAATGGGATAAAGTTTATCCCAAATAGTTCGTCTCTTATTTATGACATTGTTCAAATTTCATCCTGCGGAAGGTGCCTTCCATACCCTTGGAAGGCACCTTCCATGAATAGTACGAAGGTGCCTTCAGCTGTTTAAAGGTTCCTTTGGAGACTGCTCATTTGAAGGCAAATTTGCTTCTTTGTCCTACAAAACAACGTTAGTCCAATAAACCAATTAATGACCTATAAGACAAGTATTAGCATAATAATAATGAGTAGTAGTAATTAGTTTCTGTCCTTCCAGGACCAGGAACTAGTGAAGGTCTCATATTAGGGATCTGAAATGGACCTAACCTAGACCGACGCCTACTGTCCCCTTAACCAAGATGCATCCTCACTTATTCACTCTCCTCCAATGACTTATCTTTACTTACCAGTTTGCCAGTTGTCCGGTCCGCAGACCCAACTGGACTTCCTTCCAGATATCCGATTTGCCCGTTGACCTATCTGGACTTTGCACCAGCTATGCAATCAGCCTGTTGACCTAACTGGACTTCACACCAGCTATCTGGTTGGCCCGTTGACTTAGCTGAACTTCTCACCAGATATTTGGTCGACCCGTCGACCTATCTGGACTTTTCACTAGATATCCGGTCGGCCCATCAACCTATTTGGTTAACTCTGCACACTTGGTAAAGTGGTTAGATCATAATTATACTTAACTTAATTTATTTATCATTCATTAAAACCTGAGTTAGAACATTAGTACATCCTGCACCAACACTAGGGAGATAGTGTTGCCTATGTCAAATCGGTAATTTGGTTTTGTGATTAGTTGATGACTTTTAGATGAAAATATATGTACTTACTTTATGTTACAACTACCATGTTTGTGTGTCCTATCATATGTCATGACTTTATATCATATCATTCATATTGTAATGAGAAATGTTACATGTCATATCATACATACATCATAATGCAATGATAATTTTGAAAAGATACATTTGATGTATGTCATACTCATTAACATGCATATTTCAATTCCTTGTAATTAAGGACAATATGACATTAGATAACATCCTAGAAAGAATAATCAAGTTTAAAATGCCTAGTTAGAGATGCAAGTGTAAGTACCCCATGTTAGTTTTGATGTGGTCAACCAAGTTAAGTAAGGTTCTACGTATTTGATGTCTTGCGTCTGAGTGTCCAGGGACTTAGAAATGCTGGAAGTTAAACGGAAGGCGTAGTGGATGAGAAGGATGACACGGGAAGCGAGTCGATGGGCTTGGTGAATCCAAGGGACAAGAAGCCGTGGAAGAGTATGCTAGTAGAGAGAGAAGGATGCACACAATGTTTCCGAGGAACAAGAAGCTAGAGTGGAAGACTACTCAAGGAGAAAGGCAGAGTTGGGTTTGGGTGAACTCAACTTTGGAAGGCCGAAGGATCACCTAAGCGACTAGAGAAGAAACCAGTGAAAGGAGAAGACGCTGGATGAGTCAACACTTGGCTGACTAGTACGAACCAACTAGTTTAGGTGCCTGGACCATCCGGACTCCCAAACCATCTACTCTGGGCGCCCAGACCATCTAGTCTAGGCACCCGAACCACCAAGGCACCGAATAGGTGCCTCGTTGCAGAGCCATTATTGTGGATTATTTTCAGGTCTATGTCAGCAACTGTCTAGGTGCCTGGACCGGTCCAAGCACCCGGACATGAAAAAAATTCTATCTTTTAGTCATTGTGAAGCTGATAGAATTTGTACCACTAGGGGTATATGGATAAGGTCAAGGCATAATGAGATGCCACATCTGCAAACGATCACTTCAACTAGTGAGGCTATAAATAGAGCCCTAGTTCACTTAGTTTCAACAATAGTTGAATTGTAATCAAATTTTTTACTGTTCTTAATTATTCATCAGTTGTCAACATCTTGTACAAGGCTTCTCAGCCTCCAATGTATGTTGAAGAAGGAGTCAACTTAAAGAGCTTCATTTTCCTTGGATTAGCAACCTCCCCGGTTATAAATCAAGTAACCTTTTTGCCTCGTATTTCTTTTAGTTATTTCATTTATCTTTTATTGTCGAAGTTAACGCTGAAAGAAAGAGAAAGGTATTTTAATTGTATTTATAGAGCTATTACCCCCCCCCCCCCCCTCCTCTAGTCGGTCGCTAAGGGACCAACAATTGGTATCATAGAGAGGGAGCATTAGATGGACTAATCGGCTACTGAAGTAAAGAAGAAGATGGTCGAAGCTAGCATTCAACTGGCTAAGTTTGAGGGGGACTTCGCTCACTGGAAGAGAAAAATTGAGGTATTTTTTAAAACTAACTTTGATAAATTACTAACAATAAAGTATGGTTTTGTGAAATCTTGTGATGAGAATAGCAACATAAAAGAAGAAGATTGCTGGACCAAGTTGTTGGTTGCTACTCGGAATATCGTACCGGTTCCCCTGTATAAAAATTTTGTACAAGTCCTGAACCTCTCCTAACTACCTATTGTGTTCTTTAGAAATTAAATTTGGAATCGCAAACAGAACTTAACATTATTGATTCCAAATTCAATTTATCTGTTCTTAAAAGTTTAGGCTTGGATCGCAAACGATGCTTAACATTATTAATCCAAATCCACCTATGTTACAAATTCAATTAAATATTAATTTCAGAGATCGGCTTCCAGGTTAAACATGGCGAGGCACTAGGCCTTCTTGGGTATGGGAGCATCCACCACTTCCTAGACAAAGCCTTTCAATGAAATTCAATATTTAATTTCCTTATAGTAACCCTAAGTTTAACCAAAAAGAACAATCGAATCACAAGTTCAAAAAACAAAAGAAACACAAAATCGAAGACATAAATTCGATAACCTAGATTCATTAGCCTCTTGTGTTTGATATTTCAAGATCTAAATAAAAGGATGAACTAGTTATGATGCGGAAACTAATAACTAGTTATACCTTTTATAGCTTATAAACCTCACGATCTTCTATCGTATTCCTCTTCTTATCTCGAACATCGTGTGGGCGACGATCTACCGATATAAGAATCCACCCAAGCTTCCTTCTTCTTCAAGCAAGTTTTGGCCAATCAACAAACTCCTTGAGATGAAGAACTTCGGCCACCAACCAAGTTCTAAGGGATGCTAAGAAACAAAGCCTCCTTTCTCTACTTCTTCTTCAAGCAAAATCCGGTCACCAAGGGTCTCCTAGAGAGTTGATGCCGCCGACCAAGGAAGAAGAAAAGGGGAAGAGGAAGAAGAGAGGGCCGACCAACACAAAGGAAGAGAGGAATACTAGAGGATATCTTGTTGTGTTGTGAGGTGAGGCACCTCTACCCTCTCTTTTATATTCCTTGGTCTTGGAAAATGAGGAAAGTTTTAATTAAAACTTCTTTAATTTCATTGCCAATGAAAAGAAATTTTAATTGATAAAAAATTTCCTTTTCTTCTATGGTCGGGGCACCACCATCTCCTCCAAAAAAGGAAAGTTTTAAACACAAAATTAAAACTTCCTAATTTGTTTCCAGAAATTTTTAAAATAAAAATTTCTCTTTAAAAATTCCCTTCATGGTTGGTTATAAAAGGAAACTTTTATAAATTAAAATATCTCTATTAAAACATGTGGATGATTACAATAAGGAAACTTTTCTCCAAAATTAAAATCTTTCTTTCAATCTACAAATAAGGAAAGATATAAAACCTTTCTCTTAATCTTTTGTAGAAACTATAAAAGGAAATATTTAATTTTAAAACTCTCTTTTAAAATCATGAGGATAGTTAAAAAGGGAAAGGTTTATCAAAAATTAAAATCTTCCTTTTAACTACAAATAAGGAAAGATATCAAACCTTTCTCTTAATCCTTTATAGAAAGCTATAATAGGAAAGATTTAAATTTTAAACTCTCTTTTAAAACCATGAGGATGGTTACAAAAAAAGAAAGTTTTATCAAAAATTAAATTCTTCCTTTTAACTATAAATAAGGAAAGATATCAAACCTTTCTCTTAATCTTTTGTAGAAAGTTATAAAAGGAAAGATTTAAATTTTAAACTCTCTTTTAAAACCATGGCTTCCACATAAGGAAAGATTTAAATTTAAACTCCCTTTTTATTTTATTTTTGCCGACCACCTAAGCTTGGGTTCAAGCTAGGGCTGGCCACAACTTGACCCATCATGCCTTTGTTTGGCCGGCCCTAGCTTGGGCTCCAAGCTAGGCTTGGCCGACCACCTTAAGGTGGGTAAGAAGTTGTGTATAGGTGGGTATAAGACTTTACAAATAAGAGGCTATGACAGGGACCGAGAGAAGGAATTGGTTTTGGTCTCCCGATGAACTTAAGCTTCCTATGTTCGCCCCAAACACCCAACTTGAGTTCATCAATAATATCTCATTCCACTAAAGAGTTATTATTGAACCACCGCACCAATCCCATATTACTATATGGGCTCCTTCTTATCATGAGTGTGTCAGTCGCCCTATGTTTAAGATATACAATATCCACTAATTAAATGAGTTACTGATAACTCACTTAATTAATATCTAGCTCTAAGAGTAGTACCACTCAACCTTATCGTCATGTCAGACTAAGTCCACCTACAGGGTTTACATGAAAATCCTTATGAGCTCCTCTTGGGGACATTATCAACCTACATTACTAGGACACAATTTCATTCTATAATCAACAACATACCATATAAATAATACCATTTCCAAACTTATCAGGCCTATTGATTTATCGAACTAAATCACATCCTTTGATAAATTAAAGAAATGAATATTGAGTATATGTGCTTGTTATTATATCATGATTAAGAGCACACACTTCCATAATAACAAATGTCTTGTTCTTTTATGCAGTCAGTATAAAAAGAACTTATCTTAAATGGTCCTACTCAATACACTCAGAGTGTACTAGTGTAATTTTATAATCAAGATATGCTAATACCAAATTACACTACGACTATTCCAATGGTTTGTTCCTATCCATCTTAGTCGTGAGCTACTGTTTATAATTTATAAGGAACTGATAATATGATCTTCTGTGTGTGACACCACACACCATGTTATCTACAATATAAATTAATTGAACAACTACACTTAGCATATAAATATAAACATTTGACCAATGTGATTCTTATATGTTTATATAAAAAGCTATACTTTTAGTATACACTCTAACAATCTCCCACTTATACTAAAAGACTATGCTGCCATATACCCTGCCATATATCTGATTTCCGACCCTTCAACATGCCCATCAAAAGCTCTTGCCTTAGGGCAATCTAGGCGGCAACAACTTCTCCTCATTATACGATGTCTCGTATTGGGTGGTACTTGCGCTCTATGTGTTTACTTGCCTTATGGGCTCGTGGTTCCTTCGAGTTTGCTACTGCACCACTTATTATCACAATACACTGTAATAATTTTTGGGCAAACCAGGAATCATATCTAAGTCCATCATAAAGTTTCTAGGCCATAGAGCTTCTATGGCTGTCTTAGAGGCTGCCACATACTCAGCTTCCATGGTGGAGTCCGAAAAGCATCTATGCTTATCACTCCTCTATTGTTATGGCTTTACCTCCTAAAGTAAACACAAAACCCCGAGGTCGACTTACTATTGTCCCTATCTGATTAGAAGTCAAAATCCATGTATCCCATAGGGAGTAAATCATCTACCTTATAAACTAGCATATAATCTCTAGTTCCTCTAAGGTACTTTAATATATGCTTTACAACAGTCCAGTGTCCCTGGTCCTGGGTTACTTTGATATCTGCTAACCATGTCCATAGCAAAACAAATATCTGGTCTCGTGCATAGCATACATTAGGCTTCCTATAGTTGAAGCATAAGGAACTACCTTCATTTCTTCTATCTCTTTTGATGTCTTTGGAGACATCTCTTTAGATAAATATAATCCATGCCAAAAAGGTAGAAAAACCTTTCATGGAGTCTTGCATGCTAAAATGAGCATGGATTGTATCGATATATGAAGCTTGGGACAAACACAACATCCTTTTCTTGTTATCCCTTATTACTTTGATCCCAAGAATATGTGCGCATTCTCCTAAATCCTTCATATCAAATTGCTTGAACAACCATATCCTTACTTCCAACAACACTTTGATATTATTTCCAACTATCAAAAATGTCATCTATGTATAGTACAAGAAATACCACCATGTTTTCATCACACTTATTGTATACACAAGACTCATCCAGACACTGAATAAATCCATACGACTGGATTACTTCATTAAATCGGATGTTCCAAGACCTTGAAGCTTGCTTCAATCCATAAATAGATCGATTGAACTTACATACTAGATGCTCTTTGCTCTTTGCAAAAAACCCCTCTGGTTGCTTCATATGGATGTTTTCTTCAAGACTTCCGTTAAGAAAAACTATCTTGACATCCATTTTCCACACCTCATAATCCATATGAGCAGCAATAGATAATAGTATCTGGATAGACTTAAGTATGGCCACACGCGAAAAAGTTTCCTTATAATCAATTCCCTCTTTCTGAGTGTACCCCTTCGCAACAAGCCTTGCCTTAAAGGTTTCCACCTTCCCATCTATCCCTCTTTTCCTTTTGTAGATCCACTTACATCCAACGACTTTTACATCATTTGGTGGTTCTACAAGATCCTAAACCTTATTAGAATACATAGATTCTATTTCAGAGTTCATCGCTCTTTGCTAAGATACTGCATCTTTATCTTGGCGTGCTTCATCATATGTCCGGGGATCAGGTTCATGTTCACTAGGGATCAAGTCCGAAGACTCTCCCAAAAACATGAATCTCTCAGGTTGTCTCACAACCCTCCCACTATGATGAGGCACTGTCTGTGATTATGTATCATTTGTGATACGTGTTACAGTTTCTTGTGATATTTCATCTTGCACTATTGGTACTAAAGTAGGCATGCCTTCTCTCATTTCTTCTAGAACAATTTCACTCATGGGCTTATGGTTTATTACATAATCTTCCTCTAAAAATTGAGCATTGGTACAAACAATGATCTTCTGATTTTTAGGATTATAAAACAAACCACCTTTCGTTCCCTTAGGATATCCTACAAACAGACAAACTTCTGTACGTGATTCCAACATGTTAGTATCTCTCTTCAGCACATGTGTTAGACTACCCCATATCCGAATATGACTCAGACTAGGCTTATGCCCATTCCACAATTCTATGGGAGTAAAGGGTACTGATTTAGAAGGTACCATATTCAGAATGTACACTGCTATTTCCAAAGCATATCCCCAAAATGGATTTGGTAATTTCGAATAACTCATCATCGATCTAACCATTTCCATAAGAGTCTTATTCCTTCATTCTGTCACACCATTCTGTTGGGGTGTACCAGGTGCAGACAATTGGGATTGAATCCCAACCTCTGATAAGTAATTCCTAAACTCTCCAAAGAGGTATTCGCCACCACGATCAGACTGTAGTGTCTTGATACTTTTACCATGATGTTTCTCCACATCAGCCTTGTACTCTTTGAACTTATCAAAGCATTCAGACTTGCGGTGCATCAAGTAAATGTACCCATATCTCGAATAGTCATCTATAAAAGATACAAAATATTCGAAACCACCTCTTGCCTGGATAGACATAGGACCACACAAATCAGAATGAACCCATTCTAACACATCTTTAGCTCTATACTCCTTGGCCTTAAAAGGTCTCTTGGTCATTTTACCTTCCAAGAAGGATTCGCTATAGGCCTTTGAATCCTACTCAAGTTAATATGACCAAGTCTTAGATGCCAAAGATATGTTTGGTTCATTTGCAAAGGTTCCTTTCTCTTATTAGAATTAGAAGATGTGTTATTAATTTTCATTTGTTGCTTTATGGGAGTTATTGGATTTAGAGTATACAAATTGCCTACTAATGTACCAGAATATATAATAACCCTATTCTTCTTGATAACTACTTTTTCATTAAAAGAAACAGAATATTCATCCATAAACAGTTTAGAAACTGAAATTAAATTCTTTCTAAAAGTTGGTACATAAAGACAATTTCTTAAAACTAATATTTTATTCCTATAAACATCTCCCACTGCAACAACTGCTACTTCTGTAGCATTGCCTATGTAAACAGTGGTTTCTCCTTCGTGTAGTTGTCAGGTTTCCTGGAACCCTTGCAATGATTTGCAGATATGATTAGTGGTTATTATATTTACATGTCAGGTACTGGTAGATAACACCCCTAAACATGTTCCAACTACTAGAGAATAAGATATACCTATATTGTTCTCTTCCTACGAGGACAGTCCGCCTATAAATGTCCAGATTGCTTGTAAATGAAGCACTTGACTTTCAGATTCTTCATTCCTGCTTTTAGTCCAGTACCTAGAGATCATACAGTCTTGCCTGTCAGCCTGATTCTAGTGTCCGAAGAGTTCCTTGAGATTGTACATCATGTCATGGCCAGTAGGCATGGTCTGATGCTGAAGTTGCAACACATTTGATATAAAAGCCAAAAGTAACTCCGCGCCATCTCATCTACCTTAATCCATTTCTTATGATACTCAATCTCCTCTTCACTAGAATCACTATTAGGCACATTAGGGTAGACCTCCATTAGTACAAACTTATAGCTTACAACAGTTAGGATAATATCCAGGTTTCTTTTCCAATCTATGTAGTTGGGACCAGTAGTTTGTTCTCTTTCAGTATAATAGCCAGTGGGTTGAAAGTCATCCTAAGAATCACAAAATAAACTTTTGGTCAAGACTCTAAATTTAGAATAATATTGATTCCTCAAACAATATTATTTAAATTTACCAACACCTCAAAACACTGTGAATTTTGCATGTCACGTTGTGTGGACATATACAAAATCAAACATTTGTAAGAGGAGGGTCTTACCCATTAATTTTATTATCTTGTCATCCTAACTTTATGACAAATAAAATTAATAGTTGATATTCCTTTGGTCACACAAATAATAGGAGTGACTCCGTTGGGGAGTATACTATTAAATGTGCCTAAGTGTATACCATTACTTGATATTTAGTCCATTAAATAGGATTATTCCCCTTCAGTTGGAGAAGATCACACGCTCCTAAATAATTTCCTATAGCCATCCATAAAGGAAGGTTGATCTAGTGATCCGCAATCAAACTCATCCGTTGTGGAGGGAGGCACTCAGAGCCAACATGCAAGTTTGTTGCATCACTTACTAACCAGTAATGGAGACCGTGGAATTTATTTACTAATTCCTCTCCCACTTAGTTATTTAAGGTGAGGAATTTTAACCATGCACACACACATCATAGAAAATAAACCAATAAATATGGAAAAATAATTTTCCAACTATTATGGCATTTTCCATCACTGTCCTCCGTGTGCTACCAACCCTAGTTGCTGCCTTCTTTAGCCACCGCAATCGGGTCTAGTCACCGCATCTATCTTGCTTCCTTTTCCGCTGCGTCTCTGGTCCTCAAATAGTATCACGCCTCACAAGGATACGATCCGCGACAAAAATAGAATTTTACATATATCGATCTTATATTCCACAAAGGAATGTACATGTAATCTAGATTGAAACAAAAATGAAAAATCCTAAAACTAATATAGCTCTTGCTGTATTTATTACATATAATCATGCACACAAATAAAATGCCCTTGACATGTCTAAGGATCCAATCACACACAATCTCTATAAGCCCTAATAGTTGGAGCTTGCAACCACAGAGTTAGCATATCCTACTATTATCCTACCTAAATTATGTATGACATGTGCATAATTAAACTGAAAACCAAACACACAGAGGCAAACCCTAGTTCTGATACTAATTGTTGGTTGCTACTCGGAATATCATACCGATTCCCCTGTACAAAAATTTTGTACAAGTCCTGAACCTCTCCTAACAACCTATTGTATTCTTTAGAAATTAAATTTGGAATCACAAACAGAACTTAACATTATTGATTCCAAATTCAATTTATCTGTTCTTAAAAGTTTAGACTTGGATCACAAACGATGCTTAACATTATTAATCCAAATCCACCTATGTTACAAATTCAATTAAATATTAATTTCAGATATCGACTACCAAGTTAAACATGGCGAGGCACTAGACCTTCTTGGGTATGGGAGCATCCATCACTTCCTAGACAAAGCCTTTTAATGAAATTCAATATTTAATTTCCTTATAGTAACCCTAGGTTTAACCAAAAAGAACAATCGAATCACAAGTTCGAAAAACAAAAGAAACACAAAATCGAAAACATAAATTCAATAACCTAGATTCATTAGCTTCTTGTGTTTGGTATTTCAAGATCTAAATAAAAGGATGAACTAGTTATGATGCGAAAACTAATAACTAGTTATACCTTTTATAGCTTATAAACCTCACGATCTTCGGTCGTATTCCTCTTCTTATCTTGGACGTCGTGTGGGTGACGATCTACCGAGATGAGAACCACCCAAGCTTCCTTCTTCTCAAGCAAGTTTCGGCCAATCAACAAACTCCTTGAGATGAAGAACTTTGGCCACCAACTTGTTAGAGTGTATACTAAAAGCGTAGCTTTTGTATAAACATTTATTTTATAAATAAAGAATCACATTGGTCAAATGTCAACATTTATATGCTAAGTATAGTTGTTCAACTAATTTATATTGTAGATAACATGGTGTGTGGTGTCACACACAGAAGATCATGTTATCAATTCCTCATAAATTATAAATAGTAGCTCATGACTAAGATGGAAAGGAACAAACCATTAGAATAGTCATAGTGTAATTTGGTATTAGTTTATCTTAACTATAAAATTACACTAGTACACTCTGAGTGTATTGAGCAGGACCATTTAAGGTAAGTTCTTTTTATACTGACTGAATAAAAGAACAAGACCTTTGTTATTATGGAAGTGTGTGCTCTTAATCCTGATATAATAACAAGCACATATATCTAGTATTTATTTCTTTGACTTATCAATGGGTGAGATTTAGTTCGATAAATCAAGAGGCCTGATAAGTTGGGAAATGATATTATTTATAGTGTGTGTTGTTGATTATAGAAGGAAACTGTGCCCTAGTAATCTAGGTTGATAATGTTCCCAAGAGGAGCTTATAATAATTGTCATGTAAACCCTGTAGGTGGACTTAGTCTAACATGACAATAAGGTTGAGTGGTACTACTCTTGGAGCTAGATATTAATTAAGTAAGTTGTCAGTAACTCATTTAATTAGTGGATATTTTATATCTTAAATACAGGGAGATTAACACACTCATGATAAGTAGGAGCCCATATTGTAATATGGGATTAGTGTGGTAGTTTAATAATAACTCTTTAGTGGTATGAGTTATTATTGATGAATTCGAGTTGTGTGTTCGGGGCGAACACGGGAAGCTCAAGTTCATCGGGAGACCAAAACCAATTCCTTCTCTCGATCCCTGTCGTAGCCTCTTATTTATAAAGTGTTATACCCACATATACCCACCTTCTTATCCACTTTAAGGCGGTCGGCCAAGCCTAGCTCGACCCTAGCTTGAACCCAAGCTTGGTGTGGCCGACCACAATAAATTAAAAGGTTTTTATTTTTTAAAATCTTTTTTATATGGAAGCCATGGTTTTAAAAGAGAGTTTAAAATTTAAATATTTCCTTTTATAACTTTCTACAAAAGATTAAGAGAAAAGATTTGATATCTTTCCTTATTTATAGTTAAAAGGAAGATTTTAATTTTTGATAAAACTTTCCTTTTTTGTAACCATCCTCATGGTTTTAAAAGAGAGTTTTAAAATTTTAAATCTTTCCTTTTATAGTTTCTACAAAAGATTAAGAAAAGATTTAATATCTTTCCTTATTTGTAGATTGAAAGGAAGATTTTAATTTTAGAGAAAACTCTTCTTTTTGTAAATCATCCACATGATTTAATAGAGAGATTTTAATTTATAAAAGTTTCCTTTTATGACCAACCATGAAGGAAATTTTTAAAATAGAAATTTTTATTTAAAACTTTTCGGAAACAAATTAGGAAGTTTTAATTTTGTGTTTAAAACTTTCCTTCCTTGGAGGATTAGATATGGCGGCCATATTAATAGAGAAAAGGATTTTTAATTAGTTAAAATTTCCTTTTCAATGGAAAGGAAAATAAGGAAGTTTTTATTAAAACTTTCCTTATTTGCCAAGACCAAGGAATATAAAAGAGAGGGTAGAGGTGGCTCACCTCATAACAACAATATACATCTAGTATTCCTCTCTTCTCTTCCTTGTGGTGGTCGGCCCTCATCTTCTTCCTCTCCTCCTTTTCTTCTTCATTGGTAGTCGGCGGCATCAACCCTCAAGGAGCTTGTTGGTGGTTGGATTTTGCTTGGAGAAGTAGAGAAAGGAGGCTTTGTTTCTAGCATCCCTTGGAGCTTGGTGGTGGTGGCTGAACCTCATCTTCTATTGGAGTTCTCGTGGTGGCCGAAACTTGCTTGGAGAAGAAGGAAGCTTGGGTGGATTCTCATGTCGGTAGATCGTTGCCCACATGACGTTCGAGATAAGAAGAGGAATACGGTAGAAGATCGTGAGGTCTATAAGTTATAAAAGGTATAACTAGTTATTGGTTTCCGCATCATAACTAGTTCATCCTTTTATTTAGATCTTGAAATACCAAACACAAGAGGCTAATGAATCTAGGTTATCAAATTTATGTTTTCGATTTTATGTTTCTTTTGTTTTTTGAATTTTTTATTCAATTGTTCTTTTTAGTTAAACCTAGGGTTACTATAAGGAAAATAAATATTAAATTTTGTTGAAAGGCTTTGTCTAGGAAGTGGTGAATTATAACGACCACCCTTCTTACTACTACTACTCTCTAAGGATAACCGTTACTTAACTACTAACTCTACTTAACCGGTATGATTAAAAATCACATGGAAACCCTACCGAAAAATTTCGACAGAGTCTCCTCTGTACCGGTGACCTTATTCAACAATACATGCAATATATACTCATCCACAAGCGGCTGGAACACATATCAATCAACCACACAGTATAATAAATCCAAAATAAAGAAAACAATACCACAACTCATCACACCATATCACAATTCATCTACTATGTCCTAATCACATCAAAATATCATGTACTATCTCAACTACTTCTAACATAGCAAAAGACAATAGAAACTAAAAGGAAACTTCTTTCTTAGTCCCAAGGCTTCCATAGTCCTGGCATCACACAAGATTACAATTCTTCTACTATGTCCTAATCATATCAAAATAACAAATACTATCCCAAATACTCCTAACATAGCAAAAGACAATGGAAACTAAAATAAAACTTCTTTCCTAGTCCCAAGGCTTCCATAGTCCTGGCATCACACATCCTTCGAACACCTCCTTGTCGCCTTCCTTTCTATATCTTTTCCTTTCCTATATTTGCAGTAAGAGGAAGTGCAATCTATAAGCAAAATTTGCTTAGTAAGCGCTATCTAACTCACAAAAACATGAAAATGCATGTATTCAGAAAGAACTAGAAACTATATGCTCTAAACGAAAGTAAAGCATAAACATAATTACTCATGTCAAACTAATAGCAAAGAAAAGCTAAGGAATCTACTCATGTGATTCTAATAGCTAATCATGTTGCTCATCTAATAGGCAAACATGAAAAACTACTCATCTACTAGATAAACATGGTAGAATAAAGAACTAAACTTACTGATTTTTAGAACTATATGAAACTTATTTCATTTGTTCTAAACTTAATCTTTAATACTTTATGTTTATGTAAAACTCATTTTACTTGTTCAAAAACTTATACTTATAATACTTCAAAATAATAATCAACTTCTTCTTGGGCCCGGCAACTGTACTTGCTTTGCGCGCATCCCTAACTAGACCCGAGATCGCTGGTCCCGAATCTACTAGGGTTATCTAAACCCAAGGACAACTGAGAGTCCAGTACAGTGCCACTGATAAAAGTAAAATACTTGTTATCTTTTAATACTTCTAATATATAATGCCTCGGCATTTTCTTTAGCACCTTGTGTACCAAAATTCCTAAAGTCTTGACTTTGGGATCTACTTAAGGCCTTGGCCTTTTCTTTCTTTTCTTTATCTATCTTATACTTGTTAACACTTCTAAAAGAATTTAATAGAGCTCTTATTCTTCCACTAGAATACATGGCTGTTCATGCTTGTTAAAATACTAATCTTAAAGCCAATCATGCTCATGGAGTTAACAAGTAAAAACTAAGCTACAAATTACACCATGCATATTAATCTTAACTAAAATCTGCATATTAAGCTTATCTAAAATCTGCATACTAAGCTTATCTAAGATCTGCATACTAAGCTTAACAAAATCTGCATCTTAATACTTTATAAAATCTACATTGATCAACATGTAAATCTCTTTTCTCATCTTTTAAACTAAACTTCTATTATGAACTTATTACTTGCATAACTAAATCACCCACATACTTCTCACCTTTAGACTAAACTAACCTCAATAATCGGTACAGGAATTATCTTCCTAAATATAGAACCCAAACTTACAACAAACCAATTTCATCCAAACCTTTCTAAAATCCCGGAATTATAACTATTCTTGCCCATCTAAACAATTCTTTACAGCAGCCAAAACATGAGGAAAACACACAAGGATAACTCATTTAGAACACTACAATTCTGTCCAGAAATAGCTCAGCCAAAACCTCTAGTAACCCCATTAATCTGTACAACATGTTCTGAAAGCAAGGAAGAGGACTAAATCCCAACAATACTTCAACTTAGCCTTTCTTAGAGCACAACTACTTAAACAATCATGACTTTCCAACATGAACAATACAACTTGAATCCTCAAATCGCAGTTTAATAAAACTCATCAACCCCATAACATTCCAACTAACAATTCCCTTCTATCGCTTAACCTCACTATCCGAATTCGAACAACTTTACTATGAAGTAGGACCAAAATTAGCAAATTTGCTATGAAGTAGGACAACAACTGAGCAACTTTTGTTGTGGCGTTGGGCAATGAAGTGGGGAATGAACTAAAGGGGTTTAAGGAAGGTACAGAATGGTAGTCTTGATTCAACACAAGTCATGAAAAAGACACATCGGCCAGGTCAACGTTGAAGCTACAATTTAATCCAGTCTTGATTCCTCAACTGATAATAAGTTGTTAATGAAGTGACAAACAATATTTGCAACCCCATTTACTCAAAGAAAGGTAAAGGTTTTGTTGATAGGGAATCAAAGTCGGGAAGTAACTCTAAAGATCATCAAAACTGGAAAAACAATCTATGGGCATGATTCTCTTCTCCTGGAATAAAAATAGGATCTGTACATCCTATCACTGTAATATAAAGGGTAAATTCAAGTCGAGCAAGTTCTACACAACATGCTGGATCTACAAAAATGCTTGATCTACCAAAAATGGCAGCATGCTTCAAGAGGAAAACTTCTTTACAGAATTCTTCGAAAACCAAAGAAAGAATCAACAAACAGGAATTAAAATCCCTAGCAGCAAGCTTCAAAAATCGACACGGCAGCAAACTTCAGAAATCATGAACACAAAGATCCGAAACCTCAATTCACAGCAACAAGGGCAGAAAATCTCGGAACTACTCTTACCGCAGGTGAGTGAGCAACATACCTTGCTGTTCTTGAACTCACAGCCGACAAAAATCCCTTCTAGGGTTCGGACGAGCCCACGATCTCAGTGTTCTCCTCGTGTCGACGCGTCCTCCTTGACAAGATGATCACGACGATGTGAAAGACGCTCGGATTTGGTCCTTGACCGGCCGCCAGAGACGAAACCTAGCTTCGGTTTCGTTTTCGCCCGAGAGAAATCGCCGACGCCGCGCAAGCGTGAGGGAGAAGAGAGGAATTAGGGGTTCTCGGCCAAAAGGGAAAACATAAGTTCTCCTTTTAATAACCCAGTATTCTGTTAATAACTATCACTTAAATATATTTTGCTCCTTCCTAAATTAACAAAGTCCGCTGGTGCAGTTGGTTCGTTGGGTTTTGCTCGAAGCCACAGGTCTGGGCTTCGATTCTCAGTCGCGCCCCTTTTTCTCCAATTTATTTTAAATGTTCCAACTATAGCTTAAATATATTTCACTCCATACTTGATTAACAAAACTCTCGCAGACCGGTTGGTTGGCTGAGTTCAGTTAAACCTGGTTCGGGTCTGAGGTCTTGGGTTCAAAACCCGGCTTCAACACTTTTTTTTTTAAAACTTCTTCCTCTTGGTAAAAATACCAAACGAACTCCAAAAATAGCATAAAAATACTCTAAAAATTTCTAAAAAATCCCTAGAATTTTTCTATAGCATTTTAAAATATTTTTGAATTATTTTTGGAGCTCAAAATGAGGAAATTTGGGTCGTTACATGAATGCTCCCATACCCAAGAAGGCCTAGTGCCTCGCCATGTTTAACCTGGAAGCCAATCTCTGAAATTAATATTTAATTGTATTTGCAACATGGGTGGATTTGGGTCAATAATGTTAAGCATCGTTTGCGATCCAATTCTAAACCACTAAGAACAGATAAGTTGAATTTGGAATCAATAATGTTAAGTTCCATTTGCGATTCCAAATTTAATTTCTAAAGAACACAATAGGTTGTTAGGAATGGTTCAGGACTTGTACAAAATTTTTGTACAGGGGAACTGGTACGATATTCCCAGTAGTAACCAACACAACCAAGCTCCAAGAGATGATAAGAAACAAAACCTCCTTTCTCTACTTCTCCAAGCAAAATTTGGTCACCAAGGGTCTCCTAGAGAGTTGATGCCACCGGCCAAGGAAGAAGAAAAGGGGAAGAGGAAGAAGAGAGGGCCGACCACCACCAAGGAAGAGAGGAATACTAGAGGATATCTTGTTGTATTGTGAGGTGAGGTACCTCTACCCTCTCTTTTATATTCCTTGGTCTTGGAAAATGTAGCACCCGAAAATTCTCAAAGTTATTTTAGAAATATTCTATGATTTTTCTGGAATTTTAGAATATTTTTATGGAATTTTTAGAGTAGCGGAAGTAGCAAAAATAAATAGAAACGTAAAATAGCTTAAGCGGGAATTGAACCCGGGACCTATTGGGTCCTATGACTTAAGGTGAACTCTAGTAACCAGGAGAACCCAGCAGGGCCGTGCTGAAAGAAAAGGGAATCAATTATATTTATATTCAAGTAGGGTCGAATTACCCACTTAATATAAATAGGGAATTAAGTGAGGAATTGTTATTTTCTTAAACGAGAAAACCTTTCCCTCAAACCCTCACCGCCGAACCCTCATCTCTCCCTCATCCTCTCGGCGCCCAAGCCAAGGAAGACCAGGGTTCCGTCCCAAGGGCTCCAAGAGCATCTTCCGGCCACAACTTCGACACGAGGGCGTTTCCCTCCGCGAGAGGAACGCTTAGGCGCAAGAAGATCGTCGGAAGGATTGTCTTCTCCGGGAATCTAGCGATTAGAATCGTAAGAAAATTAGAACAGAAGGTAAGAAACCCCTCACCTGCAGTATAAGTAGCTAGTCGTATGTTTGGATGCATTGTTTTAACCGTATGCAGATTTTCAGTGATAGGGTGCGAATTAGCGCACACCAAGCGTTTGATTAAACGCTTAGCGCAGTTAAATGCCACCATAGGCATTTTAATAGCTTAGATAAATGCAATAGAAGCATTTTTACAGCTTAATTAGTCTTGCTACAGTTTTTATGGACAAAATGTCCAATGGGTGGGCTCCCACAGTTGCCCCTAGGTTCAGATAACCTAGTTCTGAGTTTAGACAACCTAGTAAGAGCAAGACAAGAATTATTAGCTTATGTTTAGTATTTTATTTTTCAGTGGCACTGTACTGGATTAGATATCCATTGGGTTGGGCTCCCATAGTCATCCCTAGGTTTAGATAACCTAGTAACCCTGCTAAATTCGAGACTTGCAAACCCGGGTCTAGTTAGGGATGCGCGCATAGCAAGTACAGTTGCCGGGCCCAAACAGCAACATGATTATTATTTCAATCTACTTATGAATATAGTTTCCAAAACGTCACAACATAGTTATGTGAATTCAGTACTGCTTTAGCACCAGTTTAGTATTAGCTTAGCTCTGTTTCTATATCAGTTTAGTTTTCTATTGATACAATATGATAGTTTATGACTAGCATTTATTGCCATGATCAGCTTCTTAGTTCTATGTTTTGTTTGTCATGCCATGCTTTAGCATATTCAGTGCATATTTCAAATAGCATGTTTTCAAAGCATAAGTCGTATTGTATGCATGTTTTGTGAGGTAGATGGTTTCTTACCAAGCGAAAGCTTACAGATACTTTTTCCTTATACTGCAGATAAAGGTAAAGGAAAGATGGACTAGCGGAGGCTGGAGGTCAATGCAAGAAAGATGTGTGTGGATAGAACCTGGAATAAAGACCTTGGAAGAATTAGAATGTTTAAGAACTTAGTGCTTCTTATTATGTTACTCTTTACCTATTTAGTTATCTAAATGCATGAAATTATAGAAAATCTGCTTAGCTTGTTAGTAACCATGTTTAGAATATTATTCGTTTGCGAATAGAATGTTTTTTAGTTATTTTAGAACTTGTGTATGTGAGTTGGCACGAAACAGTGCTGAAATCAGAGTTTATTGCGAAATCAGAAACCCCAATCGATCAGTGGATCGATTGGGGGACCTCAATCGATCAGTGGATCGATTGGGAGCCTGGTTCCGCGAATAGTAAGCCTCTGGATCTATCAGCCGATCGATCCAGTCGCGTTCTGTCATGAACAGAGAGTTTGGGGATCGATCGCTCGATCGATCGGGAAATCGCTCCCGCGAACAGAGAGCTCTGGAATCGATCATTGGATCGATTAGCCAGTCTGGATCGATCAGCCGATCGATCCAGAATATTAACCCAAGCACAGTAACCATCGGAATCGATCCGTGAATCGATCCGAACGTCCCAATCGATCAGCCAATCGATTGGAACGCCTGTTTCGGTTGGAAGTACCTAAGTTCAGTCCTTAATCATATGTGAAGGTTAGATCCTCTCTTTTGAGTATAGGTACAACCTTTAAAAAGGGTACTTTTCAGCATAAGATCAGATTTAGTAGCAATTGGCATGAGTTTAGCAAAATTCTAAATTAGATCACGTTTCCGCACCTTAAAAATATAGCCTAGCACATCATATTGTGACGGTCCGTCCTTACAGCCTAGTTAGTAGAAGATGGGTCGTTACAGAGTGGTATCAGAGCATAAAGTTCCATACTTCCTACACACACATCAGCATTAAACCTGTAGCTTCCAAGTAAGAATACCTCTCACTTTGTTATGTTATTGCTTTCATGTTGGTAGATAACTGAAGTATGCTTCTCTGTGATAGTAACTAACATGATAGTATTAGCTATGTAAACCTGATGCTTAGTTATGTATGTCCTTTGTTCCTTTAGAAATGGCACGCGCCTAGAAGGGCACCATCGAGCCAGAGGAGGTTCGGTGCCTCCCACCTTGGTGGCTCGATGTAATGTTGAAGATAGCCACCTTAAAGGCTAATCGGTCTCCCACCGTCACCCGGAACCAAACATAGCAACCCAGAGTTATAGAGGTTCCACCAAATTTATGCAAAAGAGCAAAGAGAAAGCCTATCGATCCAGGCGAGAGTCAAGCCCGAGAACTTCTCAGCACCAGTGAACCATGGGATGCTCAAGCCTAGTTTAAAACACTGGCGAGAACACGAGAAGGTGAAGTGTGCCTCCTTCGCTGCGGAGATGCACGTATGTGGTGGGAGAGAATTAGGCGGCGCCAGTGAACCGAGATGACATATGACTTGAGAAAGAATTCTTGAGGAGTTCTTTCACGGTCACAAGCGCCACTACGACAAGTTCACCGAGTTTCGTCAGGGCAACCTATCAGTAGAGGAAGCCGTGAAGAAATTCAATAGACTGGCTCGCTTATTTAGTTAGCACAGAAAAAGAAAGAGTCCGGTTGATGCTCAAGATGCTGAGGCCGCTGGCGTCGTTCATAGGCCGCAAACCACTAAAGAACTAGTCAGCAGTGCTCGACCACCGGGCAAAGTAAGTCCTCTCGAGTCCAAAGGGCAAGGAGGCTCACTCGTAAACAATAGGAAAGGAACTCCGGCGCAAGGGAGTTACCCGAAAGGAGGACCAACTAGTAAACAGCCTAGCTATCCCAAATGTGCTACTTGCAGGAAATTTCACCCTGGAGTTTGTCGTAAGGGCACCCGAGGATGCTTTGAGTGTGGGTAGGAAGGGCATATGGCTAAGTAGTGCCCAAATAAGACTAGTCTTCCTCAACCACAGGCGATTCAATACGGAGGCCAGCTAGCATAGCTACATCAGATGCAGGCCGCTTTAGATGGTCCACACATTAGCCAGGGCAGATTAGAAGCCCCTCCAGCTACGACCAATGCGAGGATCTACTCACTCACCAGAGAGGATGTAGCAAATGCCTCGATAGTTGTTTCAGGTCAGATCAGTATTTTACAGCAAAGTACAACTGTCTTATTCGATACTAGGACAACCCATTCTTATATATCCAGGGCATTTGCCAAGAAGTTAGTGATACCCCCAGAGGTACTCAGTAGTCAGTTTCTGACGACCTTACCTTCAGGAGAAATTATGGCATCCACGCACTAGCTCAGAGCGGTGCCAGTCATTATAGCAGACAGAGAACTCTTTTGTGATCTGATAGTGCTAAATATGACTGATTACGAGACTTCCTAATCAGATATGGTGCCTCTATAGAGTGCCGTAAATAGAAAGTCGTATTCCAACCGGAGGCAAAGTACAGTTCGAGTACATCGGGGAACCAAAGAGAAAGGCCAAGAAGTGCAGAGGTTAATGGATTCGGGATGTACGGGTTTTAGCGCATGTAGTCAATGTCGGTCAGGACAAGGACCAACAGCTAGCCGTGAGGAGTTACCAGGCTTAGCACCAGACCGGGAGATTGAATTTGAGATAGAACTCATTCCCGGTCCCCATGGCTCCAGCAGAATGAAGGAACTTCATGGGCAATTATAGGATTGACAAGGGCTTCATACGTTCTAGTCACTCACCATGGGGCCGTATTGTTCGTGAAGAAGAAGGACGGAGCATGTGCCTGTGCATAGACTATCAGGTGTCCTCTTCCCGGAATAGATGACATGTTCGATCAACTAAAGGGAAGCGGTGTTCTCTAAGATAGACCTCGGATCAGGTTATCATCGGTGAAGGTTAAAGAAGGGATATACCCAAGAAAGTGTTCAGACTAGATACGGACACTACGAGTTCGTAGTCATGCCCTTTGGCATGACAAATGCTCCAACTACTTTCATGGACCTCATGAACAGTAGGGATTACCTAGATAAATTTGTTATTGTGTTTATCGATGACATTCTTATCTATTTAGGAACTCAGGAAGAACACGCAGAGCACTGCGAATAGTATTGCAGACCCTTCAGCAGAACCAGCTGTACGCCAAGTTCATTTTGGTTAGATCAGGTGTCCTTCCCGGGTCACATCATCTCAAAGGATGGTATCATGGTAGACCCCAGTAAAATAGAAGTGTGAGTGGTTGGAAAAGACCCAAGCTTTCTGGGATTAGCAGTTATTACAGAAAGTTCATAGAGGATTTCTCCGGATAGCCTCCCCACGACATCTCTTACGTAAAGAATAGGAAATTTTGTGAGAGCACGAGTTAAAGAAGATTGACTGCACCTATTCGACCCTACCAAACCACGAGATAGCTTTGATATTTGATCTAAATTGGGATTAGGAGCGATGCAAGAAGGTAAGGTGATCGCCTATGCCTCCAGACAACTCAAGGAATATGAGAAGAATTACCCTACTCATGACCTTGAGCTTGCAGCAGTAGTGTTCGCTCTCAAAATTTGGAGACATTACTTGTATGGAGCTTAGTGCAGAGTGTATACAGATCATCAGAGTCTGAAGTACTTCTACACTCAGAAGGATCTGAATATGCGACAACGCAGATGGCTAGAGCTGGTCAAAGACTACGACATAGACATCCTCTACCACCCAGGAAAAGCCAATAAGGTGGCGGATGCACTTAGCAGAAAGCCCGATGCTACCTTACTATCCCTAGCAGCCATGTCACCGCCCCTACAGAGAGAGATCATAGATTTTGGTCTCGAACTCATAGTTGGACAGCTCTCTACGATGACATTAGAGTCTACCTTGCTTGGTGACATCCAGACAGCTCAGAAACAGAATCAGAAGGTAGAGAGTTTAGAGTGTCCACTAGCGAGGTGTTGTATTTCAGCGACAGACTTTGTGTTCCGGATCTGGAGGAGCTACAGAGGAAGATTCTAGACGAGGCTCACAGGACTCCCTATGCAATGCATCCTGGTTCCACCAAGATGTACCAGGACTTGAAGAAACATTTTTGGTGGCCTGGGATGAAGAGAGACATCACTAGATATGTCAGCACCTGTCTAACTTGCCAGAGAGTCAAGGCAGAACATCAAAGAACAGGAGGAGTTCTGCAGCCTATCCAGATTCCATAATGGAAGTGGGAAGACATCTCTATGGATTTTATAGTGGGACTACCCAGAACCACGAATGATTTTGATACCATCTGGGTGATAGTCGACAGGTTGACTAAATCAGCCCACTTTTTAGCTATCAGGATATCCTACTCCATGGAATAGCTAGCTCAGCTATATCTCAAGGAGATCATCAGACTACATGGAGTCCCATGGACCATTATTTCGGACAGAGACAGTAGGTTCACCTCTCACTTCTGGGAGTGTGTACAGTCAGCATTGGGCACGAAGTTAAAATTCAGCACAGCTTTCCATCCTCAGACAGATGGTCAAACGGAGCGAGTAAATCAAGTACTCGAAGATATGCTCTGAGCATGTGCCCTAGATTTCAAGGGTAGCTGGTGCAAATATCTGAGTTTAGCATAATTTGCATACAACAACAGCTATCAGGCCACCATCGGCATGGCACCTTACGAGGCTCTCTATGGGCGGAGGTGTAGATCTCCAATCTGCTGGAAGAAACCACAGCAGCTATACAGCAGATCCGCCAGAGGATAGAGACAGCTCAGAGCCGCCAGAAAAACTATGCTGATACACGGCGCAGACCCTTAGAGTTTTCAGTTGGGGATTCAGTGTTCCTCAGAGTAGCTCCCATGAAGGGAGTAATATGTTTTGTGAAGAAGGGAAAATTAAGTCCCAGATATGTGGGACCATACCTTATCACTAGAAGAGTTGGCAAGGTGGCATATGAGTTAGAGCTACCACAGGAGATGTCAGCCATCCATAATGTATTTCATGTCTCTATGTTGAAGAAGCATATCCCAGATGCCACCCAGGTGATTGAGCCCCAGTCGGTACCAGTCCTCGAAGACCTCAGCTAAGTCATTTGGCAAAGTCACACAGCAGAAGAGGCAACTTGGGAGACAGAAGCCAGTGTGAGACAGAAGTATCCAGAGTTATTTTAAGTTCGAGGACGAACTTTTTATAAGGTATGGGGGATTGTAGCACCCAAAAATTCTCAAAATTATTTTAGAAATATTCTATGATTTTTTTTGGAATTTTAGAATATTTTTATGGAATTTTTAGAGTAGCGGAAGTAGCAAAAATAAATAGGAACGTAAAATAGCTTAAGCGGGAATTGAACCCGGGATCTATTGGGTCCTATGACTTAAGGTGAACTCTAGTAACCAGGAGAACCTAGCAGGGCCGTGCTGAAAGAAAAGGGAATCAATTATATTTATATTCAAGTAGGGTCGAATTACCCACTTAATATAAATAGGGAATTAAGTGAGGAATTGTTATTTTCTTAAACGAGAAAACCTTTCCCTCAAACCCTCACCGCCGAACCCTCATCTCTCCCTCATCCTCTCAGCGCCCAAGCCAAGGAAGACCAGGGTTCCATCCCAAGGGCTCCCCCTCCGCGAGAGGAACGCTTAGGCACGAGAATATCGTCGGAAGGATTGTCTTCTCCGGGAATCTAGCGATTAGAATTGTAAGAAAATTAGAACAGAAGGTAAGAAATCCCTCACCTGTAGTATAAGTAGCTAGTCGTATGTTTAGATGCATTGTTTTAACCGTATGCAGATTTTCAGTGATAGGGTGCGAATTAGCGCACACCAAGCGTTTGATTAAATGCTTAGCTCAGTTAAATGCCACCATAAGCATTTTAATAGCTTAGATAAATGCAATAGAAGCATTTTTACAGCTTAATTAGTCTTGCAACAGTTTTTATTGACAAAACGTCCAATGGGTGGGCTCCCACAGTTGCCCCTAGGTTCATATAACCTTGTTCTGGGTTTAGACAACCTAGTAAGAGCAAGACAAGAATTATTAGCTTATGTTCAGTATTTTATTTTTCAGTGGCACTGTACTGGATTAGATATCCATTGGGTTGGGCTCCCATAGTCGTCCCTAGGTTTAGATAACCTAGTAACCCTGCTAAATTCGGGACTTGCAAACCCGGGTCTAGTTAGGGATGCGCGCATAGCAAGTACAATTGTCGGGCCCAAACAACAACATGATTATTATTTTAATCTACTTATGAATATAGTTTCCAAAACATCACAACATAGTTATGTGAATTCAGTACTGCTTTAGCACCAGTTTAGTATTAGCTTAGCTCTGTTTCTATATCAGTTTAGTTTTCTATTGATACAACATGATAGTTTATGACTAGCATTTATTGCCATGATCAGCTTCTTAGTTCTATGTTTTGTTTGTCATGCCATGCTTTAGCATATTTAGTGCATATTTCAAATAGCATGTTTTCAAAGCATAAGTCGTATCGTATGCATGTTTTGTGAGGTAGATGGTTTCTTACCAAGCGAAAGCTTACAGATACTTTTTCCTTATACTGCAGATAAAGGTAAAGGAAAGATGGACTAGCGGAGGCTGGAGGTCAATGCAAGGAAGATGTGTGTGGATGGAACCTGGAATAAAGACCTTGGAAGAATTAGAATGTTTAAGAACTTAGTGCTTCTTATTATGTTACTCTTTGCCTATTTAGTTATCTAAATGCATGAAATTATAGAAAATCTGCTTAGCTTGTTAGTAACCATGTTTAGAATATTAGTCGTTTGCTAATAGAATGTTTTCTAGTTATTTTAGAACTTGTGTATGTGAGTTGGCACGAAACAGTGCTGAAATCAGAGTTTATGGTCGTGGATCGATCAATCGATCGGTGGATCGATTGGGGCCCTCAATCGATCGATGGATCGATTGGGGGTTCCCGATCCTCGGATCGATCGATCGATCGATCGCAGCGATTGCTTGATCGATCACCGATCGATCGGTCGCCTGTGCGGCGGAGAGTTTGGGGATCGATCGCTCGATCAATCCGAACAGAGAGCTCGGAATCGATCATTGGATCGATTGGCTGTCTGGATCGATCAGCCGATCGATCCGAATGAAGAGTTTTATCCGATCGATCCGTGAATCGATCAAAGGCCCAATCGATCTGAAAACGCGGTTGGAAGTACCTAAGTTCAGTCCTTAATCATATGTGAAGGTTATATCCTCTCTTTTGAGTATAGGTACAACCTTCAAAAAGGGTACTTTTTAGCATAAGATCAGATTTAGTAGCAATTGGCATGAGTTTAGCAAAATTCTAAATTAGATCACGTTTCCGCACCTTAAAAACATAGCCTAGCACAACATATTGTGACGGTCCGTCCTTACAGCCTAGTTAGTAGAAGATGGGTCGTTACAGAAAATAAGGAAAGTTTTAATTGAAACTTCTTTAATTTCTTTGCCAATGAAAAGAAAATTTAATTGATAAAAAAATTTCCTTTTCTTCTATGGCCGACCACCACCATCTCCTCCAAACAAGGAAAGTTTTAAACACAAAATTAAAACTTTCTAATTTGTTTCTAGAAATTTTTAAAATAAAAATTTCTCTTTAAAAATTCCCTTCATGGTTGGTTATAAAAGGAAACTTTTATAAATTAAAATATCTCTATTAAAACATGTGGATGATTACAATAAGGAAAGTTTTCTCCAAAATTAAAATCTTCCTTTCAATCTACAAATATGGAAAGATATAAAACCTTTCTCTTAATCTTTTGTAGAAACTATAAAAGGAAAGATTTAATTTTAAAACTCTCTTTTAAAATCATGAGGATGGTTAAAAAAGGAAAGGTTTATCAAAAATTAAAATCTTCCTTTCAACTACAAATAAGGAAAGATATAAAACCTTTCTCTTAATCTTTTGTAGAAACTATAAAAGGAAAGATTTAATTTTAAAACTCTCTTTTAAAATCATGAGGATGGTTAAAAAAGGAAAGGTTTATCAAAAATTAAAATCTTCCTTTTAACTACAAACATGGAAAGATATCAAACATTTCTCTTAATCCTTTGTAGAAAGCTATAATAGGATAGATTTAACTTTTAAACTCTCTTTAAAACTATGAGGATGGTTACAAAAAAAGAAAAGTTTTATCAAAAATTAAAATCTTCCTTTTAACTACAAATAAGGAAAGATATCAAACCTTTCTCTTAATCTTTTGTAGAAAGCTATAAAAGGAAAGATTTAAATTTTAAACTCTCTTTTAAAACCATGGCTTCCACATAAGGAAAGATTTAAATTTAAACTCCCTTTTTATTTTATTTTGGTCGGCCACCTAAGCTTGGGTTCAAGCTAGGGTCGGCCACAACTTGACCCATCATGCCTTTATTTGACCGACCCTAGCTTGGGCTCCAAGTTAGGCTTTGCCGGCCACCTTAAGATGGGTAAAAAGTTGGGTATAGGTGGGTATAAGGCTTTATAAATAAGAGGCTACGACAGGGACCGAGAGGAGGATTTGGTTTTGGTCTCCCGATGAACTTGAGCTTCCCGTGTTCGCCCCGAACACCCAACTCGAGTTCATCAATAATATCTCATTCCACTAAAGAGTTATTATTGAACTACCGCACCAATCCCATATTACTATATGGGCTCCTTCTTATCATGAGTGTGTTAGTCTCCCTGTGTTTAAGATATAAAATGTCCACTAATTAAATGAGTTACTGACAACTCACTTAATTAATATTTTGCTCCAAGAGTAGTACCACTCAACCTTATCGTCATGTCAGGCTAAGTCCACCTGCAGGGTTTACATGACAATCCTTATGAGCTCCTCTTGGGGATATTATCAACCTAGATTACTATGACACAGTTTCATTCTATAATCAACAACACACCAAATAAATAATACCATTTCTCAACTTATCGGGCCTATTGATTTATCGAACTAAATCACACTCTTTGATAAATTAAAGAAATGAATATTGAGTATATGTGCTTGTTATTATATCATTATTAAGAGCACACACTTCCATAATAACAAAGGTCTTGTTCTTTTATTCAGTCAGTATAAAAAAAACTTACCTTAAATGGTCCTGCTCAATACACTCAGAATGTACTAGTGTAATTTTATAGTCAAGATAAGCTAATATCAAATTACACTATGACTATTCCAATGGTTTGTTCCTATCCATCTTAGTCGTGAGCTACTGTTTATAATTTATAAGGAACTGATAACATGATCTTCTGTGTGTGACACCACATACTATGTTATCTACAATATAAATTAATTGAACAACTACACTTAGCATATAAATGTAAATATTTGACCAATGTGATTCTTATATGTTTATACAAAAAACTAGACTTTTAGTATACACTCTAACACAAGTAACTCGGAACCTTAGCACAATCCTACTTATTAGAAGATTTCGACAAATTGAAAATTAAAAATACTATGTTAAAAGAAAAAATAGAACAATTGGAAAAGGGTGATGCATGTTCACATAAACTTAGAAATTTTCAAGGACTAAATTGATATTTTAGATATCATAAGGGTTAAATTACAAAAATATCAAAAAAATACATTCCCAAAAAATATCTTGTTAAGCCAATAGGTAGGAACAGTTCCTAAATCATGCTTAAAGTAGACTTTTTTTAATTTAATTTATTTGGTAAATTAAATTGCTTTACGTAGAAGAATAGTTTTTGTGCAAACTTTCCATTAGTACTTATTGTTCAAAATTTTTACTGCGATAAGACAGTGAATTTTCTATTAGAATAAAATATTTGAAATTTTCTAAATGTTAATAAATTTACTACAAATTTTTTACCAAAATATTAATTTTTTATATCAAAAATTCCAAAAATTTCAATCTTCTAGAATTTATTTTTTCTCTTAATAAATTTTCTATTTTTCATACTCTGAAAAATTTACAAAAAATTTTCGAGCTGAAATCTATTTTTAAAGAAAAAATAACTATTTGTATAAAATAATTTATTATTACTTATAATAATTTTATTTATTCATTAAAATTTAGCACTATTCTAGATTATTGTGTTTAATAGTGAATTTTTTTTTTAGAATTTTTCTAAGATTAAAACCATTTTAAACTTATTTTTACAAAAAATGGTTATTAAATAGTAAAAATTTAGATTTTTGATAAATAATTCCCACAATTTTTATAAAAATTAGTCACTATTTATGCAACCCCAAGAATTTTTCTCAGATTTTTTTTGATGATTACACCTATTTTTAATGTGATTAAAGGAGAAGAAATAAGATTAAGTCTATGGGAAGGTACAATTTTTTTATTTTTGTCTCAATTGTTTTCAATTGCAAATTAAATGTGCTAAATTGCATATTCATTTATTTTACTATTTTGGTTTAACTCTAATTTAATTTGGGTTGATTTACATCAAGAAGGGAGAAATTATAAGTAGTCCATGTTGGTTTTGATGTGGTCAACCAAGTTAAGTTAGGCTCTACATATTTGATGTCTTCCATCTGAGTGTGCAGGGACTTAGGAATGTAAGAAGTCAAGCAGAAGATAGTTGAAAAGAAGGATGACATGGGAAGTGAATAGACGAACTTGGTACATCCAAGGGACGAGAAGCTACGGAAGAACACACCGGTGGAGCGAGAAGGATGCGTGTAGGGTTTCTGAGGGATGAGAAGTCGGGGTAAAAGACTACTCATGGAGAAGGTTAGAGTTGGGTTTAAGTGAGCTCAACAGCATGATCCCTTAGTTTATGGAAAACCTATTTTACATCTCACAAGACCATAGAATTGTAAGGACATGTATGAGCTAGAGGAGGGGTGAATAGCTCGCTTTACTTCTTTGAACTTGATTGATAGTGGAAAACTCAAAGCAAAACTCTCAATCGCTAAAACTTTCGATTTTACTTGGTATTCACCTCCTTGAGGTGACTAAAACAAGGGTTCACTCCTATCTCATAGCTTCACTATGAAAATCTCCTTCCCAGATGTAGAGAAGCCTTATACAATCTTGAACATGAGAATACAATGAGAGAATACAACAAGAAACACAAACAAGATTACAAATGAAATCAAAAATGACTTTACAACAATGAACCTTACTTTCTTACTTGGTTAACCTCTTGATGCTCAAAAAGTACAGTAGTACTTGTTTCCAAAACCTCAAGAATTAGTGTCAAAGAAACTCCATGAAAACCCTTTTCTAGGATTCTTTCGATGTCTGCTAATTGATTGGCCTCATCCTCAACCAATTGCCACATTAGGTTGACTATTCATAACCTACAAAGTGATATTTTTTTTATCTTTCTAATTGATTGGTGAGTCATACTAATTGATTTAAAGCTTCTAATCAATTGATCCAATCAATTCAAAAGCTTTCTGTTATCACAAAAAAATACTCCAATCAATTTACCTAATCAATTGAACCTTACTAAATTGATTGCCCTAATCGATTCTAGCACCTTCTATGATGTCTCAAGAAATTGGTCAATCGTTTGCCTTAATTGATAGGCATATGAATTGAATAGGTTGATCAATTCAGAAGCCTACGATGCTTCACCAAAAACCTAACTAATCGATTGCCCTAATCGATTAGGAAAGTTGGAATCGATTGACCTAATCAATTCCTACTCTTTATATTTTAACGAATTGAGCCACCTCAATTGATTGGTGATGACTAATGTGCACAGATTATATACACTTTTATGCATGTTTTGACACACATTCACATACTTTACACATGCTTTATCTATTTATTTTTATACCCCTTGTCTTACTTTTAGCATAATTACTCTTCTTTGTTTAAAGATATGCTCTATATATATTTTCTATTGACAAGAGTCAAAATCAAAGAGAAAATGATGTTTTGGTTGATCTAGATAGAAAACAAAGGCAAACGACACTAGTTGTGTGACTCTACACGGCCTTGTCAAAGAAGCAAGGAGGAGGATGACTCTGGACGTGTGAAGCCACACGACCGTGTGACTTCACTAGAGAAGGAGCAAGGAACGGTCGTGTGAACCTACACGATCATGTCACCCCACCAGCAATAACCAGGGCATGGCCGGCTTGATCCACACGGCCGTGCAACATTTCCAGAGAGCAAGAAGACTTCGGTACTGTGACCAATACGGTCATGTAGCCTATCCAGACCCAATGCAGAACATGACCATGTGAATCCACACGACCGTGTCACCCTGCCCGAGAGGAAGAAGAAGGAGGCAATATGGAGGCCACATGGATGTGCCATGGGTCATGTGATTCCCGTGCCCTGCTCTATAAAAGGAGGTTTCTTCCCCTTTCTAGGGAAGGAATGTTAGTATTAGCCCTAGTACCAATTATGAGATGATTGTAAAGGGCTCCTTTTGTATCATATTTCATTATTAATAAAGGCAAAGTTGGTTATTATATTTACATCAATTCAGTGATGAATGAATAAGTATAATAATGTCATAGAGTGGGAGGTTCTAATCTACAACATATCAATTGGTTGAATTGATAATGAGATATTGTAGATATACATAGAATGCTACTCTTAACTATTCTTAGTCAAGCATTAATATGCAAGGACAATATTAATGTATTAAGATTAGCATGGAGGTCAATGGATGACTTAATCTCACAAGTTATGGATATGAGATATCAGGTTTATACATGAGTATATACTAGAGAATATATACTTTATGTCCCGCCATGAAAATATTTCATGGATCATTATATGAGTGTCATAAATATTCTCATGTAACTATTAGTATGAATAATACTTAGACCTGAAGTAATTATAGTTCCCTACATAAGGAGTTCTATATTTTAGTATCGACAAACGTCACCCGTAACAGGGTGGACCATAAAGTCGATCACTGGGTATGCAATAAGTTATGTGGAGGGATGTGAGTGATGTAGATGATTTCTATCCCTTCCATATAATGGAAGTGATATCTGTAGGCCCCTTGATTAGTAGGACACAAGAATGCATGACCATACTTAAATAAGTCAATATGCTATATTGATCTTATTTGATTAATTCTATCTACTTAGAGATCAAGAAACACAAAGATTGATAAGAGGATGACACATTCTATGCCTCATTGATCAATCTAGATATCAAAGATGGAAGGATTAAGTCATACAAGATAATAGCCACATAAAGGTTAAGTTAGATCTTGACATTCTCATCACTTGGGTAGCAATAATGTCTTGCTAGATGCCACTCATTGCTTATGTATCTAAATGTTGATTTTGATACATTACCAACGTTATGAGAACCTATTGGGTGACACACAAAGAACAAGTTAATAAAGATAGATTCATATGATGGATCATTGGATTAAATCTAATTCAAGTTAGACTCATTGAGTTAGACTCAATTGAATCCAACTATTGGATTGAGTCCAATTTGAATTAGACTCATTGAGTCAATTTAATTTATGATTAATGAGTTGGACTCATTAAGTGATTTCATGAATTTGAATTCATGAAGAAAGAGGAGTGTACTGTTGGAGTGTATACTAAAAGCCTAACTTTTGTAAACATTTATTTTTTAAATAAAAGAATCACATTGGTCAATATTTATATTTATTTGTTAAATGTAATTGTTTAATTAATTTATATAGTAGATAACATGGAGTGTGGTGTCACACTCAGAAGATCATGTTGTCGGTTCTTTAGAAATTATAAATAGTTGCTCACGACTAAGATGGAAAGGAACAAACCATCGAAATAGTCGTAGTGTAATTAAGTATTAGTTTATCTTGATTAATAAACTACACTGATACACTCTAAGTGTATTGAGTAGGACCATTTAGGTAAGTTCTTTTTGTACTGACTTAATAAAAGAACTAGACCTTAGTTATTATGGAAGTGTGTGCTCTTAATCCTAATATAATAACAAGCACATATATTTAATATTTATTTCTTTGACTTATCAAAGGGTGAGGTTTAGCTCGATAAATCAATATGCCCGATAAGTTGGAAAATGATATTACTTATAGTGTGTTGTTGATTATAGAAGGAATCTGTGTCCTAGTTATCTAGGTTGAGAATGTTCCCAAGAGGAGCTCATAAGGATTGCCATGTTAAACCCTGCAGGTAGACTTAGTCCGACATGACAATGAAGTTGAGTGGTACTACTCTTGGAGCTAGATATTAATAAGTGAGTTGTCAGTAACTTACTTAATTAGTGGACATTCGTAATCTTAAACACAGGGAGACTAACACACTCATGATAAGAAGGAGCCCATAATGTAATTTGGGATTGGTGCGGTAGTGCGATAATAACTCTATAGTGGAATGAGTTATTATCGATGAACTTGAGTTGTGTGTTCGGGGCGAGCACGGGATACTCAAGCTCATCGGAAGGTCAAAACCAATTTCTCCTCTAGGTCCCTGTCGTAGCTTCATTATAGCCTCAAGTCCATCCAAATGTAAGGCTCTTCTTGGTGTCCAAGAAGGGGGCTGGACCATTGCTTGGTGACCAAGCAATGACCGGCCACATCCTCTTACAGGGGCCGACCCTATTGCTTGGTGACCAAGCTTGTAGGGGCCAACCAAGATTAATTCAAATAAGAGGGGTGTTTTGAATTTTTAAAATCTTCTCTTTGTAGAAAACTATAAGTTTTAAAAGAGAGATTTTAATTTTAAAAACTTTCCTTATTTGAATTAGGCCACATGTTTTAATAGAGAGTTTTAAAAGTTTTAAAACTTTCCTTTTTTAACCATCCTCATGGTTTAAGAAAAAAAAAAGGAAGATAAGTTTTAAAATTAAAAGTTTCTATCATCATGTTAAAAAAGGAAATTTTATAAGAGAAGTTTTAAATTTTAAAATATGATTTTAATTTTTAGAACTTTCCTTTTTTAGTTCCTACTTTAGGAAAGAGAGCTTGTAAAATTTTATAAGAATTTTTCTTGTAAAATTTTATAAAAAAATATTTCCTTTATTCCCTTGATGAGGTGGCCGGCCACCTTGCTTGGTGCCCAAGAAAGGGGTCGGCCATATTAAATTAATTAAAATCATCACAAAATTAACATTGGTGATTGATTCAATCAAGAGGAAAGAAAGGAAAAAATTATAAGGGAAAAGGAAAAACTCTTGGATGATTTTATTTTTTGTAAAAAGTTTTTCCTTATTTGCTTTGGGCAAGTAATATAAAAGAAGGGGTGAGGGGGCTTCATGAAACACAACTCTTATTCTTTGGCTTGGAGACTCTCTTGGTGGTCGGCCCCTCTCTCCCTCTCTTCTCCCTTTGCTCTCTTTTCTATTGTGGTGGTGGTGGCCGAACATTACAAGGAGGAGAAGCTGTTTTGGGTGGTGTTCATCTTGGAGGATCGTCGCCCACACGACGTCCAAGGCGAGGCAAGGAATATGGCAGAAGATCTCGAGGTCATTAGCTTACAAAGAGAAGGTATAACTAGTAATTTTCTTCTGCATCATACTAGTTATTTTTCTTTGTAAGAATTCTAAATACAAGAGGCAATTAGATCTAGTTTTTCGAATAAGTTTTTCGAGTTTGTGTTTTCTTCTTTTTCGAATTTGTGATTCGATTGTTCTTTTTGGTTAACCTAGAGTTATTTAAGGAAATTAAATATTAGCTTTCCTTAAAAGGCTTTGCCTAGGCGGTGGTGGTTGCTCCCATATCCAAGAAGGTCATGTACCTCGCCATGCAGTCCTGGAAGTCAATTTTAGAAATTAATATTTAATAGAATTAATAACTTAGGTAGATTTGAATCAATAGTGTTAAGTTCCGCTTGCGATTCAAATCTAAACCATTAAGAACAGATAAGTTAAATTTGGAATCAATGATGTTAAGTTCTCTCTGCGATTCCTAATTTAACTTCTAAAGAACACAATAGGTTATTTAAGGAAAGGTTTGACACTTGTACAAAAATTTTTGTACAGTGGAACCGGTACATTTTCCTAGGACTAACCAACATGTACAACTTGAATTACTCTTGCATTGGATGCGTTGGATGAAGAGTGAACAATTTGAATTGCTCTTGCATTGGATGAATATGATTCATTAGATGAAGACAAATATTAATGTCAATTAAGGAAATTGACATTAAGGCATAAGGCAATTTCATGAATCTATAAAAAAGGATTTTTGGATTCATTTTGATGATGAGTTTTTAGTGTTCTTGCTCTTCTTCCTCCTCTCTTCCACTTGGCCGAAACATCCAAGAAAGGTTGCTAGCACAACCTTTGGTTGTTTCATTCTCCTCTTTGTGAGTTTATGAGACAAACCAAGCATATTCGTGTGGATACCATAGAGGCGTGACCACTTGATTGTGGTAAGATCTACATCTAAAGAAACGTTGCTGTTGGGATTGAAAAGGGCACGCAACAAAGGTATAACTCCCTCTCATGTAAATCTTAGTATATGGTTTCTTTTTGCATGGATCATCTAGAGGAACTAGATGTTTTCCACTATGCTTTCATGTGTTTAGCTCCCTAGTTCCTTACAGTGGTATCAGAGCCACTTGCGAAGGCATATACTAAGTTGTAGTAGAATTTCATATGTGATATAAAAATTGCACGACATGTTTATTATGATTTGCATGATTATGAGCAAGTTTCAGCCAAGAGGTTTTTAGTGAGACCATCATGACGTTGTGACTCATAATTAATCGTTTAAATCATAGTAAATTTTATGTCATAATAGAGTGAGAATGTTATATGATATGGTGCATGGTTATGGCCCTTGAACCCCAATATGATTGGATGTGTGTTGTAATTCATAATACGGCCAGCGTGTCGTGCCTCTCCTCTTTCATTCTTGTTGTAAATTTAAACTACACTCGAATGTAACTTGAGTTTTCCTTAGATTTTGTAATGTATAAATTAGAGAAGGACAAGTCTACTAGACGATGATGAAAAAGGGAGGAGGACAACAACACATGATGACCGAGGAAGCACTTGGAGAAGATTTTTTGACCTAGGTTGACCTTACGATCTTCTCATTGGCTTGAGAGGATCATAGAAAATAGGGTCATAACCATGTCATGTTTTATTTATACATGTATGTGATGTATTCCATGATATGCTATGATTATATGTGATGCATGTGTAGTTTAATCATAATTAGGTCTCTTTTAAATATGTCTACCAAAGTTCGATACTCACTACTACCTCGATCATTTGTAGTCAGGTTTGGCAAAGCAAAGTGACTCATTTTATCTGGTAGAGTGTGATAGGACAATAGTGATGCCCAACTATTAAACTTTGGATGTGACTTAACTAAGTTACCTCAATTGGATTGAGACCTTAGAGGCATATCTCATACGATGTAATTCAATTATACTAGTCTTGGGCGATTAGCCAAAGCTAACTCAAGATGTGTATAATGTGGATTTCATAAAATGGGCAAATGAACAAATAGTCTTGTTCATCTAATGATACAAGAGTTATATAGGACATAATTAGTAAACGTTGTCTATCTAAGTTGTACTAAGTCTTGGGCGATTAGCTAAAGCTAACTCAAGATGAGGTATAATATGGATCTTGTCCAAATGGTACACGTTGCCTACCTAATTTATACAAGTCTTGGGTGATTAGCCAAAGCTTAACTCAAGATGAGGTATAATATGGATCTTGTCCCACATGAATGCCATAGCGATTGGATTTCGAGCTAGTAGCGACTTGCTTCTACCAAGCTTTAGAATGCAGTGGGAGAATTATTTAATTAAATGCCTAATTAAATGATCTGAGTATGATATTTTTTCTTCATTTTATGTTATAGATCACCATGTTGTCTAATACGTCGAATACACTCCCTCTGTGATTTGTCCTTGATAAGGACAAGCTCAATGGAACTAATTTCCTGAACTGGTATAGAAACCTTAGAATAGTTCTCAAGAAGAAAGAAAACTATACATCCTAGAGCAGCCCATTCTTGAAGCACCCCCCACTACTACCACTAGAGTTGATAAGGATGCTTATAAGAAGCATCAAGATGATGCATTAGATGTATCATGCCTTATGCCCATTACCATGAACTCTGAGCTTCAAAAGCAATATGAGAACATGGATGTGTTGGTTGCTACTCGAAATATCGTACCGGTTCTCCTTATAAAAATTTTGTACAAGTTTTGAACCTTTCCTAATAACCTATTGTGTTCTTTAGAAATTAAATTTAGAATCGTAAATAGAACTTAACATTATCGATTCCAAATTCTACTTATCTGTTCTTAGAGGTTTAAACTTGGATCCCAAACGATGTTTAATATTATTATTCCAAATCCACCTATGTTACAAATTTGATTAAATATTTATTTCATATATTGGCTTCCAGTTTAAACATGGTGAGGCACTAGGCCTTCTTGGGTATGAGATCATCCACCACTTCCTAGACAAAGCCTTTCAATGAAATTCAATATTTAATCTCCTTATAGTAAGCCTAGGTTTAACCAATAAGAATAATCGAATCACAAGATCGAAAAAAACAAAAGAAACACAAGATCGAATCATAAATTCGAAACCTAGAATCGTTAGCCTCTTGTGTTTGGTATTTCAAGATCTAAACAAAAGAATAAACTAGTTATGATGCAGAAACTAATAACTAGTTATACCTTTTGTAGCTTATAGACCTCACGATCTTCTATCGTATTCCTCTTCTTATCTCGGGCGTTGTGTGGGTGACGATCTACCAAGACGAGAATCCACCCAAGCCTCCTTCTCCTTGCAAGTTTCGGCCACCAACCAAGCTCCAAGGGATGCTAAGAAACAAAGCCTCCTTTCTCTACTTCTTCTCTAAGCTAAATCCGGCCACCAAAATCTCCTTGAGAGTTGATGCCGCCGGCCACCAAAGAAGAAGAAAAGGAGAAGAGGAAGAAGATGAGGGCCGACCACCACCAAGGAATAGAGGAGAGGAATAATAGATGTGTTGTTCTTCAGGTAAGACACCTCTACCCTCTCTTTTATATTCCTTGGTCTTGGCAAATAAGGAAAGTTTTATAATTAAAATTTCCTTATTTTCCTTGCCAATGTCTAAGAAGGAAAATTTAATAAAAAACTTCCTTATAAACCTTTCAATGGTTGACCACTACAAGTCCTCCAAATAAGGAAAGTTTTAAACACAAAATTAAAACTTCCTAATTTGTTTCGGGGAATTTTTAAATTAAAAATTTCTCTTTTTAAAAATTCCCTTCATGGTTGGTTATAAAAGAAAACTTTTATAAATTAAAATCTCTCTATTAAAACATGTGGATGATTACAAAAAGAAAAGTTTTCTCCAAAATTAAAATCTTCCTTTTAAATACAAATAAGGAAAGATATCAACCCTTTCTTGGGGCGAACACGGGAAGCTCAAGCTCATCGGGAGACCAAAACCAATTCCTCCTCTCGGTCCCTGTTGTAACCTCTTATTTATAAAGCCCAGATGCTAGAGGAAGGAAGCTTAGACCCAGAGATCCAGGTGGAGTTTTGTTCAGATACTCGTGTTTTTTGAAAGGGTGAATATTCGCCAAGGTGGAGATTGTTGACGGGTGGCTCATATTTAAATGAGGTCAATGTGATGGATATTATGGAAGAGAAATCTGTTAAGATTTTTCGTAATAAAATTCTATTACAATTTTATATAATAGAATTCTCTTATAGTTTTTTATAACAGAATTCTGTTGTGATTTTTTATAACAAAATTCTATTATGATTTTACTAGTGTTGGTTGCTACTCGGATACCGTTCTAGTTCCCCTGTATAAAAATTTTGTACAAGCATAGAACTATCCTAGCTACCCATGTGCTCTACTGAAGTTAAATTGGATTGCAAACGATGCTTAACATTATTAATCCAAATTGTCCTTCAAAAGTTAAACTTGGATTGGAAACGATACTTAACATTTTTACTCCAAGTTTAACCGATGTGATCTTTCTAAGTTAAACCATATTACAGAAGTTATTAAATATCTATTTCAAAGATCGACTTCCAGGTTAAACATGGCGAGGCACTAGGCCTTCTTGGGTATGGGATCATCCACCACTTTCTAGACAAAGCCTTTCAAAGAAATCGGATATTTAACTTCTTACAGTAAACTAGGTTTAACTATAGAGACCTCAATAGAAGCACAATATCGAAACATGAAATTGAACAATAAAATCGATAACAAAAATGATAACCTAAAATTGATAACCTCTTGTGTTTGGGTTTTCAAGATATATACAAAAGATGAACTAGTTATGATGCGGAAACTAATAACTAGTTATACCTTTTGTAGCTTATAGACCTCTTGATCTTCTGTTGTATTCCTCTCCTTCTCTTGGACGTCGTGTGAGCGACGATCTTCCAAGATGAAATCCACCCAAGCTTCCTCCTTTGCTTCCTTGATCCGGCCACCAACTAACCTCTAAGGGATGCTAGATAAGAGAGCTTCCTTCTCTTCTTCTTCTCCTTCAAGCAACCGACCACCAAGAGATCACCACACAAGATGCCATTGGCCTCCAAGGAAGAAAACTAAGGAGAAGAGAAAAGGAAGAGGGTCGGCCACCAAGGATTGGAAGAGAGAAATAGAAGATGTGTTATCTCATGAGGCACCCCTCTATCTCTTTTATAATCCTTGGTCTTGGCAAAAAAAGAAAAGTTTTAAACATAATTAAAACTTCCTTATATTCCTTGCCAATGACTAAAAAGGAAAGTTTTAAAACAAAAAATTAAAACTTCCTTTAAAGCTTGTCATGACCCGTATACTTGTGTTCCAAACAAGGAAAGTTTTAAACACAAAATTAAAACTTCCTTATTTGTTTCCGATAAGAAATAAAAAATTTCTCTTTTAAATCCCTTGTTGGTTATAAAAGGAAAATTTTATAAATTAAAATCTCTCTTTTAAAACATGTAGATGGTTACAAAAGGGAAAGTTTTATCAAAAATTAAAATCTTCCTTTTAACTACAAATAAGGAAAGATATCAAACCTCTCTCTTAATCCTTTGTAGAAAGCTATAAAAGGAAAGATTTTAAAATTTAAAAACTCTCTTTTAAAACCATGGCTTCCACAAAAGGAAAGATTTTAAAATTTAAAATACTCTTTTATTTTAATGTGGTTGGCCACCTAGCTTGGGCTCCAAGCTTGGCCAGCCATAAACTTGGCTCCAATCTTTGGCTTGGACGGTCATAGCTTGGGCTCCAAGCTTGGCTTGGTCGGCCACTACAAGATGGGTAAGAAGCTTAGATTTAAGTGGATATAAGGCTTTATTAATAAGAGGCTACAATAGGGACCGAGAGGAGGGATTGGTTTTGGTCTCCCGATGAGCTTGAGCTTCCCGTGTTCGCCCCGAACACCCAACTCAAGTTAATAAATAATAACTCATACCACTAAAGAGTTATTATTCTACTACCGCACCAATCTCATATTACAATATGAACTGCTTCTTATCATGAGTGCGTTAGTCTCCCTGTGTTTAAGATATCGAATGCCCACTAATTAAATGAGTTACTGATAACTCAATTAATATCTAGCTCCAAAAGTAGTACCACTTAACCTTATTGTCATGTCGGACTAAGTCCACCTATAGGGTTTACATGACAATCCTTATGAGCTCCTCTTGGGGACATCATCAACCTAGATTACTAGGACAAAGTTTCATTCTATAATCAACAACACACCATATAAATAATATCATTTCCCAACTTATCGGGTCTATTGATTTAACGATCTAAATCTCACCCTTTGATAAATTAAAGAAATATATATTAAGTATATGTGCTTGTTATTATATCATGATTAAGAGTACGCACTTCCATAATAATAGAGGTTTTGTTCTTTTATGTAGTCAGTATAAAAAGAAACTACCTCAAATGGTCCTGCTCAATACACTCATAGTGTACTAGTGTAATTTTACAGTTAAGATAAACTAATACCAAATTACACTACAACCACTCCAATGGTTTGTCCCATTCCATCTTGGGTGTGAGCTACTATTTATAATTTATAAGGAACTAATAACATAATCTTCTGTGTGTCTCCTCACATCATGTTATCTATAATATAAATTAAATGGACAACTACACTTAGCATAAATGTAGACATTTAACTAATGTGATTCTTATGTTTATACAAAAAATTAGACTTTTAGTATACATTCTAACAATCTCCCACTTATACTAAAAGACTATGCTGCCATAAATGTTGCCTTACATCTGATTCTCATCCGCTCAACATGCCGATCAAAAGCTTTCGCCGGAAGGGCCTTAGTGAAAGGATCTGCCAGGTTATCAGCTGATGCAATCTTGGCGACAACAACTTCTCCTCGCTTTACGATGTCTCGTATCAGGTGGTACTTGCGCTCAATGTGTTTACTCGCCTTATGGGCTCGTGGTTCCTTCGAGTTTGCTACTGCACCACTATTATCACGATGATAATTTTGGGTAAACCAGGAATCACATCTAAGTCCATTAATAAGTTTCTGAGCCATACAGCTTCTATGGCTGCCTCAGAGACTGCCACATACTCAGCTTTTATGGTGGAGTCCGAAAGGTATTTCTACTTTACACTCCTCTATTGTTATGACTCCACCTCTAAAGTAAACACAAAATCCCGAGGTTAACTTAGTATTGTCCCTATCAGATTAGAAGTCTGTATCCATGTAACCCATAAGGAGCAAATCATCTGCTTGGTAAACCAATATATAATCTCTAGTCCTTCTCAGGTACTTTACTATATGTTTTACGGCAGTCCAATATCCCTTACCTGGATTACTGTTAATGTTCAGCAAGTGTACGGATACGTCGTCAGTAATAAAGAAAGATATCATATCCACAGGGACTGGTTATAACTACTAAAAATATCTCAACATGAATTAGCTAAACAACTAATCAATTGATTTATAAAAATTAAGTGCAACTATGGAAAGTAAGCATAGAAGTAAAAACATAGAAACAGGAATAAGGGCTATGATAAAAGGATGCTCTAGGAGTTTTGGTTTCTTTGTAATGTTATTCAATATAAATGATCTACCAAATCTTATTCCTCAATTGTCCATCATTTGTAGAAGGTTGCCAATTCTCTCTTACAATAGACAACTGGCTTAGGACCAAAATCTATATCTAAATGTGATCAATTAGGAATGATTCCTGTGATGTCCTTACACGGGCTTACCTTGTAACACCCACGAAAATTAAAATAGGTATATGAATATTATTTTCCTTAGAGCATAAAGAAATGAAAAGAATAAGAGAAAAAGGAAAATAAAAACAAAAAAAAATATAGAATAAGAAGAGGTGAGGTCAAGGATTGAACCTTGAACCTCCCACAGTTAATGGAGATAAATTGATGAATGATAACCATTAGGATAAGGAGAAATAATTGGATAGAAAGGAATGAAAAATTTAGTTAAAGGAGAAAAGGAAACTAAGCAAAAAGAACAAGAGAAAACCAAGTTGCTTACCTTCTTTTCCCTCTTGGTTAAGAAAAGGGAGGAAGCAAAAGAGGGATTTTCAACTCCCCTCCCTCTCTCTATTTTCGTGGGAATTAATGGAGTGAGGGAAAAGAGGAGTTGGGGGAAAGAATGGGGATATGTCTCATTGGCAAAGGGATAAATAGGATTAGAGAAGAAAAACAAAGGGATTTAATTCATTTTCTTCTTCCTCCTTCTCCCTTCTCCATTCTCACCGAACCAAGAAACCCCTTTCCTCTCCTCATACCCATTTCTAAGTTAATTTCTTCTCCAAGAAAGCTAATTTCCGAGAAGGAAACTTCAAGTTCTAGCCCTTACAAGCAAAGGAAACAAGAGGAGGTACAAGAAGAAGAAGCTTCCACTTTCCTTATCACTAGAACACGTTTCTCTCTAAGGAAAATCACAAGCGAAAGGAGGTAAGTTCCCCTCACCTGTGGTACAATAGCTCTTATTTTTCTATGTAGAATTCGGTCACATAAAAAGCTAAGAAAGCATCATGAAGAAATTCTAACTAAGATAAGACCAAAGGAAGGACCTAGAGAAAGAAAGGATCTAAACATTTATATGCTTGATATTTCTCTTGTAGCATGTATTTTTATGGTAAGGAGTTATCTATGTTGAAATGTTTGGTAGAACTTAGATTTATGAGTATTCGGCCATGGTAGAACTAAGGGCCTAGGAGAGCTTTAATTTTTAAACTAAGTATGCCAAGATCTCCTTAAGATAAGATATGAAACTATTACGATATGCCCATGATTATATGTTAAGTTGAACTCTATTTTATGTCCATGAAGGTTCGGCTATGTTTGGATGTTTTGATCTTAAAAAGCCTAGGAGAATTTAAAGCAAATCTAAGTTGCTCATGATCTCCTTGATGAAATGATTGTGTAGCTAATCTAATGTGCTTATGTTAATTGTTGTATGGAAATTAAATTCATGCTATATAACCTTCGGCCACTTCATGATTTAGGACTTAGGAAACTTAGAACCCAACTCAATCATGCTCATGTTATTCTTTGAAATGTTTGTTAAGAAAATTGTTAAGGTTCTCATGTTTTTAGGGCACTTGAACCCTAATATGAAGCCCTACAAGTTTCGGCCACTTCAAGATTTAGGGCTTAGGAAACTTAGAACCTAACTCAACTATGCACATGTTATTCCTTGATATATTTGCTATGAAGGTTGTTTAAGGTTCTCATGTTTTTAGGGCACTTGAACCCTAATTTTAAACCCTACATGTTTCGGCCACTTCAAGATTTAGGGCTTAGGAAACTTAGAACCTAACTCAACTATGCTCATATTATTCCTTGATATTTTTGCTATGAAAGTTGTTTAAGGTTCTCATGTTTTTAGGACACTTGAACCTAAATTTTAAGTCCTATAATATTCGGCCAATACATGATGAAGGACTTAGGAAACTTAGAACCTAACTCGACTATGCTCATATTATTCTTTGATATTTTTGCTATGAAAGTTGTTTAAGGTTCTCATGTTTTTAGGACACTTGAACCTAAATTTTAAGTCCTATAATATTCGGCCAATACATGATGAAGGACTTAGGAAACTTAGAACCTAACTCAACTATGCTCATGTTATTCCTTGATATTTTTGCTATGAAAGTTGTTCAAGGTTCTCATGCTTTTAGGACACTTGAACCTAAATTTTAAGTCCTATAATATTCGGCCAATACATGATGAAGGACTTAGGAAACTTAGAACCTAACTCAACCATGCTCATATTATTCCTTGAAATGTTTGCTATGAAAGTTGTTTAGGGTTCACAAGCTTGAATGATAGTCTTTAACCCAATGCATGCTTGATAAGGTTCGGCCATGATAAGTTGTAAGTTTAAGTAACCTAGAACTCTACCTAAACTTGCTCATGATAGTTCTTATGGTATAAGAAGTGATGCTTGCTTAGGGTTCACATGTTGGGATGAAGTTTTACCAAAAACCCAACATATATGGTTCGACCACTAAGAGACATTAGGGTTAGAGATCGAATTATGTTTTCCATGTATCTTATATGCCATGATTTTGAGATTTCTATGCTTCTATGTTTAATTATGCACACTTATGATCTATACATGATGGAAACCCTTATGCTATGGTGTGTATTATTTATGATGAAGCTATGTCCAAATTTATGCATGAAACATATGATGTGTTGTGTGCCAGTTTATGCATAAAATATATGATGTGTTGTGTGCCCAATTTATGCATAAAATATATGATGTGCTGTGTGCCAAATTTGTACATACCATTATGATGAGCTGTGTGCCCAAAAAGTCTATATGGTATGATATGATAAGTGACACGATGTACAAGAAAAGATAAGAACCATGATATGTATAAACATGTTATTTTACTTTATGTATGGCTTGTACCAAGGGTGGGCTCCATAAGCGCCCCGGGGTCGATGGACTAAGAAACGGGCCTCATTAGGGATGGACTTCTAAGTGCCCCTAGGTCGATGGACTAAGAAACGGGCCTAGTATGTATGCCTTGTAGGGTTCAAGACTTGCTAGCTTGGACCTACATAGGACGCGCGCATTTATGTATGTGGTACAAGCCGGGGCCCCAATCATGTTAAGATTATGTTTAAGTATGTATATTATAAGTTTTCAAAGGACATATTTGCATATGTTTTTATGATACATGTTTATGAATTCACCTTACATATACCTTATGATTATGCCATGATATTTATGATGATGTTATGATATGTCAGGGTGCAGTTGATGATTATGTTATGTTATGCCATGATACCTTATGCTTACGTTATGATATGCCATGATATGCTGCATGATATAATGAATTTCCTCCATGTGTTATGTCTTGTGATTTTAATATGTTATACGGTTTTGTGAGTAGGAAAGGAACTTACTGAGCCATGAGTGCTCACAGCTTACTTTCTTGTACCACATATAAAGGCAAGGAATGGATGAACTAGGGGAGCAGCAGGAGGGGCTAGAAGGATGTGTGTGGTAGTGCCTTGGCTAAAGGAGAAAGACCTGCTTTTTGTTTAATAAGAACTATGCCTAGTTATGTTACTGCTTTATGACTCCATGACATTTAATTTTATTTTTGGGCATTATGACTTACAAATCATGTTAAGTATGCTATGTGGTTTTATATGTCCAGGTGATTAGCCATGTTGATTTTAAAGAAAAGAAAAGTTTTTAATTTTTATAAATAAGACTTCCGCTGTAGCAAGTAAGTATACATAGGTATGTGTAAGTAACCCCCGTCGCCTTAGCAGGAGGGGCGGGGCGTTACATACCTATCACATGCGTCCCTCGGATAATCAACATAGAAAATTCATTACTTCTCAACCCATATCAAGATATAAAGATTAATGCATACAATCTATCCTACCCCTTGAATGACCTTACTTCACCTTCAAGATTATCCCTCAATCATCCTTACACGGGCTTGTCTGTCACGTACGCCCCTCAGATAATCGAATGAGGAATTACCTCTATAAGATCCACAAGATACCCAAACATTTAATCAAGTATGGTAATTAAGTCCAATCACAACAATCCACACAAGATCAGATGGATATAAACAAGACAAAATCATAGAAATAGGAAATTGATAAATCCACAAGAGTTTACATCAAATCATATTACAAATACTCCCTCCATCCAAGAACAAGGAGATATAATCCATAGAACAAGAAAAGAGATCTAAAGACAAAAAAGATCTTAAGAATCTTGATCCCAAAATCCAAGAAGAGAAAGGGAAGAAAAGCTTATCTATGATGAAGAAAGGTCTTTGGATCCAATCCTCGATCTCGGAGTCGATTCGTTGAAGATATGCCCTTAGATCGCTGGAAAATCCCTCCAAGAAGGTGAGGAATCACCCAAATCTTGTTTTATCCCAAAAGGGAGAACTCCCCCTTCAAATGATGAAAGAAACCCTTATATAGAGCAGAGATTTTAGGCGCCACACTGTAACATCCACGAAATTATAAGATAGGTATATGGATATTATTTTCTTTAGAGCATAGAAATAAAAAGTTTAAGAGAAAAGGGAAAATAGAAACCAAAAATAGAATAAGAAGAGGTGATGTCAAGGATTGAACCTTGAACCTCCCACAAATAATGGAGATAAATTGAGGTATGATAACCACTAGGATAATGAATAATATTTGGATAGAAAGGAATGAAAATTTAGTTAAAGGTGAGAAGAAAATAAAAGAAAACTAAGCAAAAGAGCAAGAGAAAACCAAGTGGCTTACCTCCTCTTCCTCTTGGTTAAGAGAAGAAGCAAGCAAAAGGTAAATTGCCTACTTCCCTCCCTCTCTCTATTTTTCGTGGGAATTAAAGGAGTGGGGGAAAAGAGGAGTTGAGGGAATGAATGAAGACATGTTTCATTGGCAAAGGAATAAATAGATTGGGAGAAGAAAAACAAGAGATTAAATTTCTTTTTCTTCCTCCTTCTTTCTCCTTCCTCATTCTTCACCGAAACCAAGTGCCTTTCCCTCTCCTTATTCCAAAAGCTAAGCTAAGTTCCTCTCCAAGAAAACTAAATTTCGAGAAGAATCCTTCAAGTTCTATCCCTTCCAAGCAAAAGAAGCAAAAGGAGGTACAAGAAGAAGAAGCTTTCTCCTTCCTTGGCACTTAGGATATCTTTTTCCTTAAGAAAAACCACAAGCGAAAGGATGTAAGTTTCCCTCACCTGTGGTACAATAGCTTGTGTATTTTTCTATGAGATTTGGTTGCCCAAAAACTAGGATACCTTTATGAAAATTTCGGCCAAGACAAGACCAAAAAGAAAGATCTAGGAAATGTAAAGACCTAAATGTTGACATGCTATGCTCAATATGCTTCTTGTAACATGTATTTTATGGTAGGGATTTATCTAATGTTCATATGCTAGAATGTTGGTTAGAACTTAGAGTCATACCCCTAGACTCTCGGCCAAACATGAACAAAGGAAATAGGTAAGTTAAGACTCAAACCAAGCATGTTTCTTATTTTTGTTTATGATATGTGCCTCATGATGAGGAAGTTGTTAACATAATATGCTCATGCCTATATGATGATTAAACTTCATTCCATGCTCATATGTATTCGGCCATGATATGACTAGGGGCCTAGAAAAATTGTTAAACCTAAACTAATTTTGTCATGATCCTCCTTAAGACAAGTTATGGAATTAATATGACATGCTCATGTTGTTCCTTGAAATAATTGCTATGAAATTTGTTTAGGATTCTCATACTTTTTATGACACTTGAACCCTAGTTTTAAGTCTTACAAGTTTCGGCCACAACATGTTTAAAGGCCTAGGAAACTTAGCACCTAACCTAATTATGCTCATGTTGTTCCTTGAAATAATTGCTATGAAAGTTGTTTAAGGTTCTCATGCTTTTTATGACACTTGAACCCTAGTTTTAAGTCTTACAAGTTTCGGCCACAACATGTTTAAAGGCCTAGGAAACTTAGCACCAAATGTAATGACCCACCTTCCACTGGCTAGGCTGTAAGGCCGGATCGTCACAATATGCTGTGCTAAGCTATATCCATGACCACTACTAAGTCTAGGTGCGGAAAACTGTATCAATTTAAAACTTTACTAAGCTAACACAAGTTCTGGCTTCTACATGTGCTAAGGGATGCAATCTAAGGTATACATGGCATATCCTACATCCCCTATGGTCAAGGAGCTGAAATACAAGGTCACTGGGTCAAAACCCAGCTTCCCAATCGATCCAAGTTGAACCCAATCGATTGCAAGCTGTTGGATCGATCCATGGATCGATTCAGATGGCTACTGTGCTCGGGTAATATTCTGGATCGATCGGCTGATCGATTCCGGAGCTCTCTGTTCGCGGGAGTGATTTCCCGATCGATCGAATGATCGATCCCCAAACTCCCTGTTCGCGACAGAATGCGACTGGATCGATCGGCTGATCGATCCAGAAGCCTACTGTTCGCGGAACCAGACTCCCAATCGATCCACTGATCGATTGAGGGCCCCCAATCGATCCACTGATCGATTGGGGTTTCTGATTTCGCAGCAAGACTCTAATTTCAGCACTATTTCGTGCCAAACTCACCTACATAAGTTCTAAAATAACTGGAAACATACCAATGACACATAACTAGGAATATGAGCATAAGTACTAACAATCTAAGCAAGTCGTTCACGATTCAAGGCATTAAAATAACTAGAAATGCGGAAAATAAGACCATATAAAACTAAAGTCTTAGTTTGCTAGTTTCTCCAAGATCTTTATTCCAGGTTCCTTCCACACACATCTTCATCGCATTGCCCTCCAGCCTCCACTAGTCCATCTTTCCTTTACCTTTATCTGCAGTATAAGGAAAGAGTATCTGTAAGCTTTATGCTTAGTAAGAAACCATCTACCTCACAAAACATGCATACGATGCAAATTATGCTTTAAAAACATGTTATTTGAAATACGTATTGAATATGCTAAACATGGCATGGCATACAACACATAGAATCAACACTAATCATGGCCATAAAGCTAATCATAACTATCACATTGCATCAATAGGAAAACTAAACTGATATAAAAAGCTGAGCTAAGCTAATGCTAGACTAATGCTGAAGCTATACTGATTTCACATAATTATTTTGTGAGAGTTTGAAAACTATATATATATAATAGATGAAAATACTAATCATGCTGCTGATGGGCCCGGCGACTATACTTGCTGTGCGCGCATCCTTAACTAAACCCGGGGTTGCAAATTCCGAATCTAGTAGGGTTTACTAGGTTAGCTGAACCTAGTGACGACTATGGGAGTCCAACCCAATGAATATCTAATCCAGTACAGTGCCACTGAAAAATAAAATATTGAACATAAGCTAATAATTCTTGTCTTGCTCTTACTAGGTTGTCTAAACCCAGAACTAGGTTATCTGAACCTAGGGGCAACTGTGGGAGCCCACCCATTGGACATTTTGTCCATAAAAACTATAGCAAGACTAATTAAGCTGTAAAAATGCTTCTATTGCATTCATCTAAGCTATTAAAATGCCTATGGTGGCATTTAACTGAGCTAAGCATTTAATCAAACGCTTGGTGTGCGCTAATTCGCACCCTATCACTGAAAATCTGCATACGGTTAAAACAATGCATCCAAACATACGACTAGCTACTTATACTGCAGGTGAGGGGTTTCTTACATTCTGCGCTAGATTTCCTTACGATTTGATCGCTAGATTTCCGGTGGAGAAGATCCCTCCGTCGATTTCCTCGCGTCCACGTGCTCTTCTCGCGGGGAGGAACGTGCTCGTAGCCGAGATATCGCCGGAAGGTGTTCCTCTTGCCCTTAGGACGGAAACCCTAGGTTTCTTGAGGTTGGCGCCGAGAGGTGAGGGAGAAAAGGAGAGGGCGGCGTGACTAGGGTGAGGGAAAGGTTTTTCTCGTTTAAGAAAATAACAATTTCTCACTTAAATCCCTATTTATATTTAGTGGGTAATTCGGCCCAACTGAAACATAAATATAATTGTTCCCCTTTTCTTTCAGCACGGACCTGCTGGGTTCTCCTGGTTACTAGAGTTCACCTTAAGTCGTAGGACCCAATAGGTCTCGGGATCAATCCCCGCTTAACCTATTTTACGTTTCCATTTATTTTTGCTACTTTCGTTATTCTAAAAATTCCGTAAAAATATTCTAAAATTCCAGAAAAATCATAGAATATTTCTAAAATAACTTTGAGAATTTTCGGGCGCTACAATCCCCCATACCTTATAAAAAGTTTGTCCTCGAACTTAGAATAACTCTGGGTGCACATGTCAAGGCTTCGCCTCTCAGCCTCTCTCATTTGTGACTTTGCCAAATGACTTTTACTAATGGTACCTCCTTGTTCGCATCTTAACCGCCTTCTATTATCCGAATAGTGACCTTTAGCCGAGGTCTGCATTTGGATCCACCGCTCAATCATCACCGGTGGCATCGATATGCTTCTTCAATGAGAGATGATACATTATGGATGGTCGACATCTCCGTGGTAGCTCTAACTCATATGCTACCTTGCCAACTCTTATAGTGATAAGGTATGGTCCCACATATCCGGGACTTAATTTGCCCTTCTTCCCAAAACGCATTACTCCCTTCATGGGAGCTACTCGAGGAACCGAATCCCAAGAATCTAAGGCGCTGGGTGTGCGCTGTATCAGATAGTTTTTCCACTCAGGTCTATCCTCCTCAAGCATTCCAAGAGTAAAGTATCCGCTACGCCGGGAGTTCTAGTTCTTTCTGTTCACCACTCTCATACCAGCAGATTGGAGATCTACACCTCCGCCCATAGAGAGCCTCGTAAGGTGTCATGCCGATGGTGGCCTGATAGCTGTTGTTGTTGTTGGAGTGTATACTGAAAGCCTAAGCTTTGTAAACATTCATTATGAATAAAGAATCACATTTAGTCAAATTATCTACATTTGTTTGTAGTTGTTCAATTAATTTATATTGAACATAACATAGCATGTGGTGTCACATGCAGAAGATAATGTTATCAGTACCTTATAAATTATAAACAGTAGCTCATGACTAAAATGGAAAGGAACAAACCATTAAAAGGTCGTAGTGTAATTAGGTATTAGTTTATCTTGACTATATAATTACACTAGTACACTCAGAGTGTATTGAGTAGGACCATTAGAGGTCGTTTCTTTTATACTGACTTTATAAAGGAACAAAGACCTCAGTTATTATGGAAGTGTGTGCTCTTAATCCTAACATAATAACAAGCACATATGTTTGATATTTATTTCTTTAATTTATCAATGGGTGAGATTTAGTTCGATGAATCAATAAACCCGATAAGTTGGGAAATGGTATCACTTATAGTGTGTGTTGTTGATTATAGAAGGAAACTGTGTCCTAGAGATACTAGGTTGATAATGTCCTCAAGAGGAGCTCATAAAGATTGTCATGTTAAACCCTGCAGGTGGACTTAGTCCGACATGATAATAAGGTTGAGTGGTACTACTTTGACTTAGATATTAATTAAATGAGTTGTCGTGAACTCACTTAATTAGTGGACATTCGATATCTTAAACACGGGGACTAACACACTCATAATAAGAAGGAGCCCAAAATATAATTTGGGATTGGTGCGGTAGTTCAATGATAGTTCTCTAGTGGAATGAATTATCATTGATAAATAGAAGGTGTGTGTCAACACGGATGCTTAATTTTATCGGAGACAAAAAATTCCTCCTCGCTCTATCGTAACCTCTTATTTATAGAGTACTATCCCACCTATACCCACCTTCTATACCCACATCAGGGGTCGGCTCAAGCTAGCTTGGGAACAGGCAGACAGCCTGACTGACTGGTGCCAGCCTTGAACCCAAGCTAGGGGTCAAATTAAATTAAAAAGGAATTTTAATTTTAATTTTTATTATGTGGAAGAAATAATTTATTAAAGAGAATTTAAATTAAAATATCTCTCTTATAAAAGATCTACAAAAGATTAAAGAAATAGATTAGATCTATTTCCTTATTTGTAGATTAATGAGATATTTTATTTTCTCTTTAAAATTATTCACATGTTGATAAAATTAAAATTATAGAAATTTCCTTTTATCAACCATGAAGAGATTTTTAAAGAGAAATTTTATTTTTTAAAATTTCCGAAAACAAATTAGGAAGTTTTAATTGTTGATTGAAACTTGTCCAATTTGTTCTCCAATAATGTGGCCGGCCAATGTAGGTTTATTTGGGAAATTTTATTTTATTTTTCTCAATTAAATCATGTCAAGGAAATTGAGAAAATTTTATTGTAATTAAATTTCCTAATTTGCCTAGGCCAAGGAATATAAAAGAAGGGGTGAGAGTGCCTTAATGAGACACAACATCTATTATTTTCTCTCCCTCTTTTCCTTGGTGTTGTGGCCGGCCATCTTTCTTCTCTGTGGTGGAAACTTTATTTTTCTTGGAGTTCTTGTGGAGGATAGGAAGAAGAAGAAGAAGAAGAAGAAGAGGAAGCTTGCATCTCTTAGAGCTTGGTTGGTGTTATTTTCTTCTTCCTTGGTGAAGCTTTTGTTTTGGCCGAACCTAGCTAGGAGGAGAAGAAGGTGCTTGGTGGTTTCTCATCTCGAAGATCGTTGCCCACACAACGTCCGAGGTTAGAAGAGGAAGAGAAGATCAAGAGGTTTTTCTACAAGGTATAACTAGTAATTTTCTTCCGCATCATGCTAGTTATTTATGGAAATAATACCAAATACAAGAGGCTTACGTTCTAGAATTTCAAATATGTTTTCGATGTTGTGTTCTTTGTATTTTCTTTTCCTTGTGATTTGATTGTTCTCTTTGGTTAACCTAAAGTTATTTTAGGAAATTAAATATTAGCTTTCTATAAGGTTTTTCTAGTCGGTGGTGGTTGCTCCCATATCCAAGAAGTACTGGGAATCAATTATGGAAATTAATATTTAATGGAATTAATAACTTAAGGAGACTTGGGTCGAACGTGTTAAGTTCCGCAGGATATCCAAGTCAAAACCTAAAAAACAAATAGATTAAGTTTTGGTGTTAAGTTCCGCAAGCGATCCAAAATTTAATTTAAAGAACACATGGTAGCTAGGAAAAGGTTCATACCTTTGTACAAAAATTTTGTACAAAGGAACCTTTTCCTAGCAACCAAACAATTAGAGCTAGGGTTTTGCCTCGTATTTGGTATTTAGTTTAATTATGCACATGATGTGCTAACTTTGTGGACGCAGGATCCAACTATTATGGCTTTAGTTATTATGTGTGTGATTGGACCCTTGGACATGTCAAGGGCATTTGTGCATGATTGTATTAAAATATAGCAGGTATTTAGTTTTATTAAGATTTTATTTTGATCTAGATACATTGTACATTCCTTTATGGAATATAGGATCAAAATTGTAAATTCTATTTATGATCGAATCTTGCAAATCGGGAAGCTTCTAAGGACAGGCGCATGAACAAGGAGCAAGATGGATGCGACAACTAGACCTTGGCGGTGGCTATGGCAGCGGCTTTGGGATGACAACACACTGAACTAGAGATAAAAATAATAGTTGAAAATTAGTTTTTCTATTGTGTGTGTATGTTAGTTTACAAGTAAAGTAGGCTAGCATAGTTAAAATTCCTCATTTATAAATAAGTGAGGGATTTTTAAAACCCATGGTCTCCATTCTTTGTAGTAGTGATGCAAACAAGGGCCTCAGAGCCTTCCTCCATAACGGCTTGTTTGTGGATCACAATGCAGAACGACTCCATTTTGGATGACTATAGGAAGTTAATTAAGAGCGTGATCTTCCCTAACGGAAGGGCATAATCTTATTAATGGACTTAGTGTCAAGTAATGGTATACACTTACACATCTATTAGTATCCTCCCAACGGAGACATCGCTATTATTGTGTGACCAATGATACCAACTATTAATTTTATTTGTCAAAAGTTAGGTTGACAAGATAATAAAATTAATGGGTTAAACCCTTTTACAAATGTTGAATTTGATACCACACACTAACGTGGCATACAAAATTCACGGTGTTATGAGGTTGTTAATTTAAAATAGTATTGTTTGAGGAATCAATATTATTCTAAATTTAGAGTTCGACCAAAAGTTATTTGTGATTCTTAGGATGTCTTTCATCATCACTTTAGAATTAGACGAATAACTGGAACCAAACTACATAGATTGGAAAGAAACCGGGCAATTGTTTCAATAAAGCTATAAATTTGACCGATCAAGCAAAGGCTCGATGCACCTACCGGTGAATCTACCCAAGAGAAGATAGAATATCATAGAAATGGGTAAGGCAGAGAGGGCGGCGTTACATTTTGCTTCAATGTCAAATGTATTGCAACATCAAGATCAAGATTTACCAATATATGAACAATCTCAAGGAACTCTTTGGTCAGGATAGGGCTTCTAGGCAAGAAGCCATGAGAAAGATAATGACACCACCATGCAAGAGGGTACTCCTGTGGGATCATATCCTAAAGATGATGGCTTATCCGAACGAGATACGATCGGAGGAGAAATTGATGGGGAAACCCAGATCGATATGATCCTCCAAACGCCTAGTTTCGCCCGAACTATAATATGAATAAGAGGGTTTATTCATTAGCGGAACTACTGACAGAGCAGAAGGATTATTTCGTCACAATGCTCAAATTCACTATGCTAAAATGGTTCTACTTCTAAACCGAGGAAGAGAGAAAGAAGAAGAAAATAAGTCAGAAAGAAAGTGAATAAATCTCGTAGTACTGGATTTTAAAGTTTGAAGAAAACAAGTGCTTCATCCGTAAGCGAAGACAGTAGGCGGATCTCCTAGGAACCAAAACAAAGGTATATCTCATGCTCTAGTTGTTGAAACATGTTTAGGTGTTATACACCAAAGACCTAGTGTGGATACCCATCGATCATGTCCGCAATTCCCTTGCAGGGTTCGTGAAACCCCACTAAAGAGATTACCTCACATTACATGCTAAATGCTACTAAAGTGGTTAGCTGAGACGCTCTTATCTTTTTAGTAGAAATAGAAATCTGATTTTAAGAAATTGTCTTTATGTACCCGCTTTAGAAAGAATTTAATTTCAGTTTCTAAAACTTTTTAGATGGATATTCTTCCTTGAAGCGATGTAGTTATTAAAAGAAATAAAGTGATTATCTATTCTGCACTACATTAGTTGGCAATTTGTATACTTTAAATCCAATTTCTTCCACAAAGTAAAACATGGAAATTTATAACTCATCTTCTAACTCTAATAAGAGAAAGAAACCTTCGAAATGAATCAAGCATATCTTTGGCATCTAAGGCTTGTTCATATTAACTTAAGTAGAATTTAGAGGCTTACGATGGACTTTGAGTTCATTTGAGTTGGAAAATTTCCAACTTGTGAATCTTGCTTAGAAGGTAAAATGACCAAGAGGTCGCCAAGGGGTATAGAGCCAAAGAAGTGTTAGAGTTGGTTCACTCTGATTTGTGTGTCTCGTGCGTCCGTGCAAGAGGAGGTTTTAATATTTTGTCTCTTCATAGACGATTATTCAAGATATGGATACATTTACCTAATGCGCCGTCCGAGTGCTTTGATAAGTTCAAAGAATACAAGGTGATGCGATGTGGAGAAACGACTAGGTAAAGTATCAAGACACTACGATCGTAGTGGTGAATATCTCTTGGGAGAGTTTAGGAATTACTTATCGAGGTCGGGGATTCAATCCCAATTATACCGAGGAACACCCCAATGTGGTGTAGCAGTAAGGGAAGAATAGGACTCTTATGGAGATGGTTAGATCAATGATGAGTTATTCAGTACCAAATTGCTGGGATATGCTCCTGAAACAATGATACTTGCACCTTCAGTTTCTTCTACTCCCGTGGAGATGGGCGACCAGTCTGAGACATATTCGATTTGGTAGTCCACGACCGTGATGTCGATAAGTTAGAACCTGCATCAAGGTTGGTTTGTAGGATATCCCAAAGGAACGAAAGGTGGTTTATTTTATAGTCCTAAGACCATAAGGTCATTGTTAGCACCAATGCCCGTTTAGAAGAAGACTATATAATGGATCACAAGTCCAAAGCAAAGTTTTTTAGAAGAACTTAGAGGACATGTCTGCATCCAACACTACAAGATGAAGTACCACAAGAGAGTGCACGTGTCACACAACAATACGATAACCATCGCGCAGGCTTAGAGAGGGTAGCAAAGATTCATGTTTTTGGGAGAGTCTTGGACTTGATCCTGCATAAACATGAACCCGATCCCACTATAAGCACTCCAAGATATAAAGATCTTGGCAAAAGGCAATGAATTCAAATAGAGTCTATGTACTCTAATAAAGTCGAGCTTGTAGAACCACCGTGTAAAAGCCGTGGATGCAAGTGGATCTACAAAAGGAAAAGAGGGGTAAGAGACCTTCAGCTAGTTTGGCAAAGGTACACCTTAAAGAGGAATCGATTATGAGGAGACTTTTTCACCAAGAGCCATGCTTAAGTCTATCCATACTCTTATCCATCAGCTTATGGATTATGAGATTTGGAAATTGATGTCAAGATTCCTTAATGGAAGTCTTGAAGAGAAAAGCAACAAGAAGGGTTCATTGAAAAGGCAAAGAGCATCTAGTGTGCAAGCTCAATCGGTCCATTTATGGATCAAGCAAGCTTCAAGTCTTGGAACATCCGGTAATGAAGTAATCTTATGTATTTCGGAGTTGAGTATATGTAGTGTATGAGATGATATTTTGTTAATTGGCAACAATGTCAAGGTATTATCGCATATAAGGTATATGTTCCAAACAATTTGATATGAAGGACTTAGGAGAGTGTGCACATTCTTGGGATCAAAGTGATAAGGGATCGCAAGAAAAGAATGTTGTGTCTGTCCCAAGCTTCATATATAGATACAATCTGCTGCTTAGCATGCAGGATTCCAAGAAAGGTTTCTACCTTTTAGACATGGAGTATCTAAAGAGATGTCTCTAAAGACGCCGAAAGAGATAGAAGTGAAAGTGTACCGTAGGGAAGCCTAATGTATGCAATGCTTACGATCTTGTGCATGGTCAGAGAAGATATCAAAGTAACCCTCGGACATGACTGCGATCAAAGCATATAAAAGTACCGAAGAAGGACTAGAGATTATATGCTAGTTTACCAAGCAGACGATCTGCTCCCTGTGGTTAGATTTCCAATCGATAGGGATAATAGTAAGTCTACATCGGGCTATGTGTTTACTTTCATTTGAGAGTGTGACAAGCGGAACTGACTCAACCATGGACGGAGCGTAGGCTAAAGAAGCAGTATGGCTCAGGAACTTTCTAATGGACTTAGATGTGATTCCCGGTTTGCCCAAAATCATCACAATTTATTGTGATAATAGCGGTGCCAAACTCAAGGAACCACGAGCTCATAAGGCAAGTAAACATATCGCAAGTACCACCGATACGAGATATCGTGAAGCGAGGAGAAGTTGTCATCGCCAAGATTGCATCGCAGATAACCTCGGCGTATCCTTTACACTTCCATGCTTGAAAGCTTCGCATGTGAGGGGAATGATATATGTAAGAAGATATGGCAAATAGTCATTAGTATAAGTGGGAGATTGTTGAGTGTATCAAAGCCTAAGCTTTGAAACATTCATTATGAATAAAGAATCACATTGGTCAAATTATCTACATTTTTTGTAGTTGTTCAATTAATTTATATTGAAGATAACATAGCATGTGGTGTCACATAAGATAATGTTATCAAATTTATAAATTATAAACAAATGCGCTACTAAAATGGAAAGGAACAAACCATTAGAAGGTCGAGTAATTAGGTATTAGTTTATCTTGACTATATAATTACACTAGTACACCTCGAGTGTATTGAGTCGTTTCTTTTATACCGACTTTATAAAGGAACAAAGACCTCGATTATTATGGAAGTGTGCCTTAATCCTAATATAATAACAAGCACATATGTTTGATATTTCTTTAATTTATCAATGGGTGAGATTTAGTTCGATGAATCAATAAACCCGATAAGTTGAGAAATGGTATCACTTATAGTGTGTGTTGTTGATTATAGAAGTCCTAGAGATACTAGGTTGATAATGTCCTCAAGAGGAGCTCATAAAGATTGTCATGTTAAACCCTGCAGGTGGACTTAATAAATAAGGTATGTACTGTACTTATGGATTTAGATATTAATTAAATGAGTTTGAACTCACTTAATTAGTGGACATTCGATATCTTAAACACAGTGAGACTAACACACTATAATAAGAAGGAGCCCAAAAATATAATTTGGGATTGGTGCGGTAGTTCAATGATTCTCTAGTGGAATGAATTATCATTGATAAAATTAAGTTGTGTGGCTACGCGATTGCTATCGGGAGACCAAAACCAATTCCTCCTCTCGATCCTCTCGTAGAGCCTCTTATTTATAGAGTTTCTAATGTGGGCAGCTTGGAACTTGTGGGAACAAGCCAGCTCGGCCTGTATGGTACCAGGCTCTCAGTGAACCCAAGCTAGTGGGGGGGCCAAATTAAATTAAAAAGGAATTTTAATTTTAATTTTATTATGTGGAAGAAATAATTTATTAAAGAGAATTTAAATTAAAATATCTCTCTTATAAAAGATCTACAAAAGATTAAAGAAAGAGATTAGATCTATTTCCTTATTTGTAGATTGATATTTTATTTTCTCTTTAAATTATTCACATGTTGATAAAATTAAAATTATAGAAATTTCTTTTATCAAACATGAAGAGATTTTTAAAGAGAAATTTTATAATTTCGAAAACAAATTAGGAAGTTTTAATTGTTGATTGAAACTTGTCCAATTTGTTCTCCAATAATGTGGCCTACCAATGTAGGTTTATTTGGGAAATTTTATTTTCTCTCAATTAAATCATGTCAAGGAAATTGAGGAAATTTTATTGTAATTAAATTTCCTAATTTGCCTAGGCCAAGGAATATAAAAGAAGGGGTGAGGGTGCCTTCATGAGACACAACATCTATTATTTTCTCCTCTTTTCCTTGGTGTTGTGGCACCATCATCTTTCTCTTCCTCTTCTTTGTGGTAAACTTTCTTGGAGTTCTTGGGGATGGCTGATACTACTTGGAAGAAGAAGAAGAAGGAGAGCTTGCATCTCTTAGAGCTTGGTGTGTATTTTCTTCTTCCTGGTGTGAAGCTTTCTTTTACGAACCTAGCTAGGAGGAGAAGAAGGTGCTTGGTGGTTTCTCTCGGAAGATCGCTGCCCACACAACGTCCGAGGTTAGAAGAGGAATACGGTAGAAGATCAAGAGGTTTTTCTACAAGGTATAACTAGTAATTTTCTTCCGCATCATGCTAGTTATTTATGGAAATAATACCAAATACAAGAGGCTTACGCTCTAGAATTTCAATATGTTTTCGATGTTGTGTTCTTTAGTATTTTTTCTTGTGATTTGATTGTTCTCTTTGGTTAACCTAAAGTTATTTTAGGAAATTAAATATTAACTTTCTATAAAAGGTTTTGTCTAGTCGGTGGTGGTTGCTCCCATATCCAAGAAGGCCATGTGCCTCGCCACCGGGAACCAATTATGGAAATTAATATTTAATGGAATTAATAACTTAAGGAGACTTGGTTGAACGTGTTAAGTTCCGCAGAGATCCAAGTCAAAACCTAAAAGAACAAATAGATTAAGTTTTGGATCAAACGTGTAAGTTCCGCAGGCGATCCAAAATTTAATTTAAAAGAACACATGGTAGCTAGGAAAAGGTTCACCTTGTAAATTTATGCATTGTGGAACCTATAGGTTTTTCGAGTAGCAACCAACAGCTGCATGCTTAAACTAGATATGCAGCCCTACCTTTGAAATCTAGGCATGTTACGAGTACTTGATTTACTCGCTCCGTCTCGACCATCCGCCTAAGGATGGAAAGTCAGGTCAATTTTAACTTCGCCCACGCCACGTCCAGATGAAGTACCCTTAAGTGAGGTGAACCCACTCCTATCCGAAATAATGGTCCGTGGGACTCTATGTAGTCCGACGATCTCGAGATATAGCTAGTTGTTCCATAGAGTAGGATATCCCGATAGCTGAGCTGGAATTTAGTCAACCCGTCGACTACCACCCGTGATGGTATCAAAACCATTCGTGGTTCTAGGTAGTCCCACTATAAAATCTATAGAGATGTCTTCCCACTCCATTCTGAACTGAGGCCGCAGAACTCTCGTCTCCTCCGATGTTCCGCTAACTCTCTCAAGGTTAGACAGTCACATATACATATCTAGCGATGTCTCTCTTCCTGTGCCACCAAAACGCTTTCTTCAAGTCCGTGCACATCTTGGTGGAACTGACGGAGGAGTCCTGTGAGCCTCGTAGAATCTTCCTCTCCTGGCTCCTCCTCCATCCGCGAACACAAAGTTTGTCAAATACAACACCGCCAGTGTGGACACTCTAAACTCTCTACCTTCCGATTCTCGCTATCCCTGCTTGATTTTCATTTCGTGATCTCGCCTCTCGATGCCGTCAGATGTCACCAAGGTAGACTCTAATGTCATCGAGAGAGCTGCCTCAACTATGAGTTCAAGACCAAAATCTGTGATCTCTCTGTAGGGGTGGTGACATGGCTGCTAGGGATAGTAAGGTAGCATCGGACTTTCCGCTAAGTGCATCCGCCACCTTATTGGCTTTTCCCGGGTAGAGAGGATGTCCATGTCGAGTCTTGACTTGCACTTATCCATCTGCTCGTCGCATATTCGAGATCCTTCCGAGTGAAGAAGTATTTCAAACTCGATGATCAGATACACTGCGCACCGAGCTCCATATAAGTAATGTTCCAATGAGAGCGAACACTATACGCTGCAAGCTCAAGGTCGAGAGTAATTCTTCTCATATTCCTTGAGTTGTCTGCGGAAGGCACGATCACCTTACTTTCTTGCATCGACATCGCCCTAATCCCAATTTAGAGGCGCCATCAAAATATCAAAGCTATCTCGTGGTTTCGTAGGGTCGTAATAGGTGCACCGCCAATCTTCTTTTAACTCGTCTGTTCACACTCCTCCGCCCATCCCGAAATTTCCGTTCTCCGGTAAGAGTCGCTGGGGAGGCTATCTTGGAGAAATCCTCTACGAACTTCCCGTAATAACCCTAATCCCGTAAAGCTCGATTACCGGCTCGGGTCTTTTCCAACCACTCACACCTTTCTATTTTACCGGGTCTACCATGATACCATCCTTCGAGATGATGTGACCTGAAGGATACCGATCTAACCAAAATTCACATTTCGTGAACTTGGCGACAACGGTTGGTTCTCCATCAAGGGTCCGTAATACTATTCGCAGTGCTCGTGTTCTTCCCGAGTTCCCCAATAGATAAGAATGTCATCGATAAACACAATAACAAATTTATCTAGGTAATCCCTAATACTCGCTTATGAGGTCCATGAAAGTAGTTGGAGCATTTCACGCCTAAAGGGCATGACTACGAACTCGTAATGTCCGTATCTAGTCCCGAACGAACGCGCCTTGGGTATATCCTCTTTAACCTTCACCGATGATAACATGATCCGAGGTCTATCTTAGAGAACATCCGCCCCTTTATAGCGATCGAACAGTCATCTATTCCGGGAAGAGGATACCGTTTGATGGTGACTTGGTTCAAGGCGTAGTCTATACACAAGCGCATGCTCCTTCTTCTTCATGAACAATACAGCGGCGCCCCATGGTGAGTGACTAGGACGATGAAACCCTTGTCAAGCCTCAGAATTGCCCATGAAGTTCCTTTCCGGAGCTCATGGAGCCGGTAGGGCGCTGAGAGAGATGATTTGCACCGAATGAGTTCTATCTCAACCAATCTCCCGTCCGGTGCTAGTCCCGTAACTCCTCGTGAAGATCGCTGGTAGTCACATATGACTCGGACCTCCTAGTTTGGTCCCTGGACCGACATTGACTACATGCGCTAAAAATCCCGCATATCCCGAATCCATTAACCTCGTGCTTTTAGAGCCGAGAGAAACTTGGCCTTCTCTCCTCGATGCTGAATCAACTTTACTTACTCCTTTGAATACGACTGCTTACTAACACTCTATAGAGGCACCGAACCGATTAGGAAGTCCATTCCAAAATTACATCGATCAACATTTAGCACTATCGCACAAAAGAGTTCTCCGTCTTAGCTACACGAGCCGCGCAGTGGCATATATTTCCAAGGTAAGGTCGCCGAACGACTCATCGAAATCGAGTACCGGGGTATCACTAACTTCTCAAGAAATGCCCGATATATAAGAATGGTTTCCAAGATCGAATAAGACACCAACAGATCGAAACAACGTCAAGGCATTTGCACGCCCTTCGTGAGTGAGTAGATCCTTGCATTGGTCGGAGCTGAGAGGGGCTTCTAACGCCTCCGTGCCGATGTGGACCATCTAAATGACCGTGATCCATCAGGTAGCCGCCGCGACTCCCGGGTTGAGGAAGACTTATCTTGTTCGGGCATTGCTAGCCATATGCCCTTCGTCCACATTCAAAATTCCTCGTGCCCTGCGACAAACTCGGTGAAATTTCCCAAGTAGCATTTGGGATAACTAGGTCGTTTAGTCACCGTCCTCTCGCAACTAACCTCGTTTCAACGGCCGGAGTTCCCTTTCCAGCTAGAGTGGCAGGCCCCTGGCGGCACCGAGCCTCTTGCCCGACTCGAGGACTTGTCGCCGCTTAATATTGTTCGATAGTGTTCATGTCGAGCCGACTAGTTCTTCTGGTGGTTCATGCGCCTACACGCCGGCCACCACGCTCATTGCTATTTCTAGCCTCAAGCATCTTGAGCATCAACCGCCTCGTCTTTTTCTCGACCAGCTCAGGCGACGAGTCAACTGTGAATTTCACGCTTCTCCCATCGAAGGTTGCTCCGAACTGAACAGCTACCCGTGACCAGGAGGACGAGAGAGAGAACTCTCAAGAATTCTTTCAAGTCAACCCATGTCATCTCGATTCACCGGGCGCCCGCTCTTCTCTCCCACCACATACGCATATCTCTCCGGCGGGCGAAGGAGGCGCACTTCACTTTTTCCTGTCTCGCCACCCGAAGCTCCATCGCATTTCCGCAAGCCGCTTGAGCATCCCATGGTTCACCGTGCGAGAAGTTCTCGCTTGACTCACCGGATCGTGCTTTCGTCTCCGCGGGGCTACGTCAGTCCGGAGGGTTGTGGAACCTCTATAACAACCTGGCAGGTGTTGGGTTCCGGGACAAAGTGGAGTATTCGTTAGCCTTTAGGGTTGCTATCTCCGTTGTTGTTCACGCGTTGTAACCGAGCCAGCCACGAAGAGGTCCGGGGAGGCACCGAATCGCCTTCCTCATGCCGGCCTCAGTAGTGTGCCCTTCTAGTCAAGGCGCTCGTGCGCCATTTCTAAAGACATAGAGGACATACATAACTAATCTAATCATGGTTACATAAATATCGCTATCTTGTTAAGCATTATCATATACTAACATGCTTCAGCTTAATATAAGTCATAACAAGAAAGAAGGAACATAAAAAAAAAGGTATTCTTACTTGGAAGTCGCAGTTCAATGCCGTGTGTGTAAGTATGGAACTTTCCTCGCTACCACTACCAGAACGACCCGCTTCATTGGCTAGAAGGCCGCATCGCAATGCCGTACAATGTCTATATCCAATCCATGACCACTACTAAGTCTAGGTGCGGAAAATCAGATCAATTTAAACTTTACTAAGCTAACACAAGTTCGGCTTTACATGCTAAGGATGCAATCTAATATACATGGCATATCCTACATCCCCTATGGTCAAGGAGCCGAATACAAGGTCGGTCAAGGTCAAAAGCCTTCCAATCGATCCGTTGAACCCAATCGAGTAGTTATTGATCGATCGGATGGATCATACGCCGCGCATATTGATCTCGATCGGTCGATCGATCCATCCAGATCGCCAATCGATCCAACGGAGCTTTAGCGATTTCGGCGATCGAACGATCTCCTCCCCTCATGAGCGACAGACCGGCGATCGATCGATCGAACGATCGATCCGTATCCATGAGAGCCATCGCTTATGATGATCGATCCGTATCGATACCGCCGATCGATCGTGAGTCATCGACCATCGACAATCGACTCCGATCGATCGGGGTTTCAATTCCACGATCCATCGTTTCAATTTCGAAGTCTTCTCAAAGACTATTTCGTACAAACTCACCTACATAAGTTCTAAAATAACTGGAAACATACCAATGACACATAACTAGGAATATGAGCATAAGTACTAACAATCTAAGCAAGTCGTTCACAATTCAAGGCATTAAAATAACTAGAAATGCGGAAAATGAGACCATATAAAACTAAAGTCTTAGTTTGCTAGTTTCTCCAAGATCTTTATTCCAGGTTCCTTCCACACACATCTTCATCGCATTGCCCTCCAGCCTCCACTAGTCCATCTTTCCTTTACCTTTATCTGCAGTATAAGGAAAGAGTATCTGTAAGCTTTATGCTTAGTAAGAAACCATCTACCTCACAAAACATGCATATGATGCAAATTATGCTTTGAAAACATGCTATTTGAAATACTTATTGAATATGCTAAACATGGCATGGCATACAACACATAGAATCAACACTAATCATGGCCATAAAGCTAATCATAACTATCACATTGCATCAATAGGAAAACTAAACTGATATAAAAAGCTGAGCTAAGCTAATGCTAGACTAATGCTGAAGCTGTACTGATTTCACATAACTATTTTATGAGAGTTTGAAAACTATATATATATAATAGATGAAAATACTAATCATGCTGCTGATGGGCCCGGCGACTGTACTTGCTGTGCGCGCATCCCTAACTAAACCCGGGGTTGCAAATTCTGAATCTAGTAGGTTATTTAAATTAGGAAGATTAAGTAACCACCATGAATTATATTAAAGAAAACATACTTTAAAAATAAAATAATAACATAAGTAATCTTACTAGGTTTTCATAAACTAACAGTATCAACAGGGGGCAATCTGGGGAGCCCATCCATTGGATGTTTTGTTAAAAACCGTGCATAAGCTGTAAAAATGCTTCTATTGCATTCATCTAAGCTATTAAAATGCCTATGGTGGCATTTAACTGAGCTAAGCGTTTAATCAAACGCTTGGTGTGCGCTAATTCACACCCTATCACTGAAAATCTACATACGGTTAAAATAATGCATCTAAACATACGACTAGCTACTTATACTGCAGGTGAGGGGTTTCTTACATCCTGCGCTAGATTTCCTTACGATTTGATCGCTAGATTTCCAGTGGAGAAGATCCCTCCGTCGATTTCCTCGCGTCCACGTGCTCTTCTCGCGGGGAGGAACGTGCTCATAGCTGAGATATCACCGGAAGGTGTTCCTCTTGCCCTTGGGACGGAAACCCTAGGTTTCTTGAGGTTAGCACCGAGAGGTGAGGGAGAAAAGGAGAGGGCGGCGTGACTAGGGTAAGGGAAAGGTTTTTCTCGTTTAAGAAAATAACAATTTCTCACTTAAATCCCTATTTATATTTAGTGGGTAATTCGACCCAACTGAAACATAAATATAATTGTTCCCCTTTCCTTTCAGCACGGCCCTACTAGGTTCTCCTGGTTACTAGAGTTCACCTTAAGTCGTAGGACCCAATAGGTCTCGGGTTCAATCCCCGCTTAAGCTATTTTACGTTTCCATTTATTTTTGCTACTTCCGTTATTCTAAAAATTCCGTAAAAATATTCTAAAATTCCAGAAAAATCATAGAATATTTCTAAAATAACTTTGTAAATTTTTGGGCGCTACACCTAACCTAATTATGCTTATGTTGTTCCTTGAAATAATTGCTATGAAAGTTGTTTAGGGTTCTCATGCTTTTATGATACTTGAACCCTAGATTCAAGCCTTACAAGTTTCGGCCACAACATGTTCAAGGGTCTAGGAAACTTAGAACCTAACCTAATTATGCTCATGATGTTCCTTGTAATAATTGTTATGAAATTGGTTTAGGGTTTTCATGCTTTTAGGACACTTGAAACCTAGTTCCAAGCCTTAAGGGTTTCGTCCACAACAAGTTTCAGGGCCTAGGAAACTTGGAACCTAACTTAATTATGCTCATGATGTTCCTTGTAATAATTGCTATGAAACTTGTTTAGGGTTTCCATGTTTTTATGACACTTGAAACCTAGCTCCAAGCCTTAAAGGTTTCGGCCACAACAAGTTTAAGGGCCTAGGAAACTCATGATGTTCCTTGTAACATTTTCTTAGGTTTCACATGCTTGAATGTTGTTTTTAACCCAATGTAATGATTGATAAGATTCGGCCATGATAAGATTTATAAGCTTAGGAAACCTAGAACCTAACCTAAAGCATGCTCATAATGTTTCCTTATGGTATATGATATGATATTGGTTTAGGATTCACATGCTTGTATGTTGATTTCTAACCTAAGTCACATCTATATGTTTCGGCCATTACATGACATTAGGGTTAGAAATCTAAATATGATTTCCCATGTATCTCACATGAAATGTTTATAATGTGGTAAGATCTTGTTATGCTTTTATGTTTAATTATGTACACTTATGATCTATGTATGATGGTAACCCTTATGCTATGCTGTGTGTTATGAGGATGAGCTGTGTGCCCAGATTATGCATGCTATTTATGATGAGCTGTGTGCCCAAATTCTGTATGGTATGATATGATAAGAAATATGATGTGCATGAAATATTAAGAACCATGATATGTATGACATGCTACTTTACTTTATATGGCTTGTACCAAGGGTGGGCTCCATAAGCGCCCCGGGGTCGATGAACTAAGAAACGGGCCTCGTTAGGGATGGGCTCCTAAGTGCCCCTAGGTCGATGGACTAAGAAACGGGCCTAGTATGTATGCCTTGTAGGGTTCAAGACTTGCTACCTTGGACCGACATAGGACGCGTGCATTTATGTATGTGGTACAAGTCGGGGCCCTAATCATGTTATTATTATGTTTAAGTATGTATGTAATAAGTTTTCAAAGGACATGTTGCATATATTATGGCATGAATCATGTTTTTGAAAGTCATCTCGCATAACACTTTATGATTATGTTACGATATACCATGATGCTTATGATTATGACATGTTATGTTAGGATGAACTTTATGATTATGTTATGATATGCTATGATCATGATTATGATATGCTAGGATGCCCTTTATGATTTTATCATGATATGCTATAATGCTTATGATTATGTTATGTTATGTTAGGATGAACTTTATGATTATGTTATGATATGCTATGATCATGATTATGATATGCTAGAATGCCCTTTATGATTTTATCATGATATGCTATAATGCTTATGATTATGTTATGTTATGTTAGGATGAACCTTATGATTATGTTATGATATGCTATGATCATGATTATGATATGCTAGGATGCCCTTTATGATTTTATCATGATATGCTATAATGCTTATGATTATGTTATGTTATGCTAGGATGAACTTTATGATCATGTTACGATACACTATGATTATGATTATGTTATGCTAGGATGCATGTTAAGATATGCCATGATACCTTACGATTATGTTATGATATGATGCTTCTATACATGATATGATGAGTTGTCTTTATGCTTTATGCCTTGGAGATTTTGTGAGTAGGAAAGGATCTTACTGAGCCTTGTGTGCTCACAGCTTACTTTCCTTGTATCACAGATAAGGGCAAAGAATGGATGTACTAGGGGAGCAGCAGGAGGGGGCAAGAAGGACGTGTGTAGTAGTGACTCGGCTAAAGAGAAAGACCTGCTTCTAGTTAATAAGAATTATATTTATGTCGTTCCTTTATGACTCCATGATATTTCATCATGCTCTTTAGTATTATGGTTTAAATTTATGTTAAGCATGTTATGTGACTCATATGATAGGTAGTTAGTGATGATGATTTGAAAAGTAAAGAAAAAGTTTTAAAGAAAAAAAAATTATACTATAAATAAGACTTCCGCTGTTTTAAGAAGAAAAGATAAGTAACCCCCGTCAGCTTAAGCAGGAAGGGGAGGGGCGTTACAGTTTGGTATCAGAGCCAGGTTTAGCCTTTTCACTACACACATGTCAAGCCTCCATCCTGCCGCTCCAAGTAAGAATCTATATACTGAAGTTAATTCTTCTATGATGCTTTAATGTTATGCATGTTTACTTATTTTTCTTTTATGATGATAAGTCACAGTTCTAGTTTAGGTATGCATGATGGTAGGATAAGAATAATAACGATCTTATGTTAGCCTGGATAGAAATAACGATAATTTATTGTCATTTAATGAAGATAAGCATGGGGCGATTTGAACAAGAACTGAGATTCACCCCGACCAGTCGTAGTTACCGACCCAGATCATGAACAACAACAATGATCACGACTTTGATGGGTCGCAAGGAAATCCTCGCCACCCCACCAAGAAACAGAAGCGCAATGCTGCCACAAAAGGTTGCACCAAGACGATAGCCGCCCCAGGGTCCAACAGAGACTTACTTGGGCTTAGAGAGGTTTAGCTGAGGGCACGAGCCATGTGCCAGCCGGTTCAAGACAGGAAAGCATGGTGGAATTACTAGACTAGCCCGCATCGAAAAGATCAATGTAATCCCGCTTCGAGACGCAAGAATGGTTGGAAAGAGTGACCAGAAGACGTATTAATATGAACTCGAAATGTAGTTCTTCAAGAGTTCTTCCATATGCGACGAACCGGCATTCACGAGTTCGAAGTTCACCGCAAGGTCCTATCGCAAGAACCATCGGCCATAAAGCGTTAAGCGGCGTCGCCAATCGTAGTTGGTTACGTAGAAGGTGATATCGAATGAAGTCAAGTGCCGACGTCAAGATGCGTCACCGAGATAGCAGATAGCATCAACGTGGTCAGGAATTGAAGAATTACTAAGAATTCGGAAAGGCCGATTACATTCGAACATTATCGTAAAGCGAGAATAAGAATCAGTCGATGTACAGACGAGGAAGACCTTCGGTACCAAAACAAGTTGAAAGGACTCACGAAATAGGAAACAATGGGACAATGCAAAAGTGGCCTGAATAAGTTAAATCACAAAATACCCTCGGCACTATTTAGGAAATTGCATCCGAGTATGCCACTGTGGTACAAGACAAGAAAGCTATAATTGTGAGAAGGACATCCGCCGGACATCGCACTAACCGTTTTAGGCACCACCTGCAATAACTGACGAAGAGTACCCCCTCACAACTACATCAGATGCAAGCTACTATTGAAGAAACACCGATTAGCCAAGGGAGACTGGAAGCCCCACCAACTACAACGAACGCTAGGGTTTTCTCGCTTACTAAAGAAGATGTGGCGAGCGCCTCTACTGTCATCACAGGTCAGTTATCTACTTTTAGTCAATATGCTAAAGCTATATCTGGTGTTGAAAGCGAACCAGTGTTCGAAATTATCGGGAAAACGAGAGATATTACGAGTCAATGGATCGAAAATATGTCCGGGTAGCTCTCTACCATGACCATAGCACCCACAATATTCGACAACCTATTGGAGAAACAAACCAGTGACCAAAGTCTCCAAAGTGTTGGAGTGTATACTAAAAGCCTAAGCTTTGTAAATATTCATTATGAATAAAGAATCACATTTGGTCAAATTGTCTACATTTAGTTGTAGTTGTTAAATTAATTTATGCTGTAGATAACATAGTAAGTGGTGCCATGCGAGATGATGTTATAGACTTTATAAATTATAAACAGGAGCTCACAAATGGAAAGGAACAAATCATTAGAAGGTGGTGTAATTAGGTACGTTTATCTGAGATAATTACACTAGTACACTAAGAGTGTAATGAGTAGGACCATATGAGGTAGTTTCTTTTATACCGACTTTATAAAGAAACAAAGACCCTATATATTATGGAAGTGTGTGCTCTAATCCTAATATAACAACAAGCATATTTGATATTTATTTCTTTAATTTATCAATGGGTGAGATTTAGTTCGATGAATCAATAAGCCCGATAAGTTATGATATATCGTGTGTGTTGTTGATTATAGAAGGAAGAGTCCTAGAGATACTAGGTTGATAATGTCCTCAAGAGGAGCTCATAAGGATTGTCATGTTAAACCCTGCAGGTGGACTTAGTCCATGATAAAGTTGAGTGGTACTACTTGGACTAAGATATTAATTAAATAAGTTGTCAAGAACTCACTTAATTAGAGGACATTCGATATCTTAAACACAGGAGACTAACACAATAAGAAGGAGCCCAAAATGTAATTTGGGATTGGTGTAGTTCAATAGTTTTCTAGTGGAATGAATTATTAATATGATAAGTAGTTGTGGGAACACAGGATGCTTAATTTTATCGGAGACCAAAACCAATTCCTCTTCATTCCCTATCGTAGCCTCTTATTTATAGAGTACTATACCCACCTACCCACTTTCTATACCCACTTTGGGGTTAGGCCAAGCCAGCTAGAGCTAGGGCCGGCGCCAAGTAATGGGGTGTGTCTTACGAACCCAACCTAGAAGGGGGCATATTAAATTAAAAAGGATTTTAATTTTAATTTTTATTATGTGGAAATAAAAGAGAATTAAAATTAAAATATCTCTTGTAAAAAAGAAAAGATTAAAGAAAGAGATTAGATCTCTTTCCTTATTTGTAGATTGGTGAGATATTTTATTTTCTTTAAAATTATTCACATGATGTTAAATTAAAATTATAGAAATTTCTTTATCAACCATGAAGAGATTTTGAAGAGAAAATTTAAATGAAAAATTAGGAAGTTTTAATTTGTTGATTAAAACTTGTCTAATTTATTTCTGATGTGGCCGCCAATATTGTTTTAATTGGAAATTTTATTTTATTTTTCTCAATTAAATCATGTCAAGGGAATTAAGGAAATTTTATTGTAATTAAATTTCCTAATTTACCTAGGCCAAGGAATATAAAAGAAGGGGTGGGGTGCCTTCATGAGATACAACCTCTATTATTTCTCTCTCTCTTTTGTTGTGGTCGGCACCATCATCTTTCCCTCTCTTCTCTTGTGGCTCTCTCTCTCCTGGAACTCTTGTGGTGGCGGATACTACTTGGAGAAGAAGAAGAAGAAGAGAGAAAGCTAGCATCTCTTGGAGCTTGGTTGGTGTTTTGATCTTCTTCCGGTGAAGCCTTGTTGGTCGAACCTAGCTAGGAGGAGAAGAAGGTGGTTGGTTCATCTCGAAGATCGTGGCACACAACGTCCGAGGTCGAGGTTAAGAGGAATACGTAGAAGATCAAGAGGTCTTTCTAAGGTATAACTAGTAATTTTTCCTTTCCGCATCATAGTTATTTATGGAAATAATACCAAATACAAGAGGCTTACGTTCTAGTATTTCAATATGTTTTTCAAGTTGTGTTCTTTTGTTTTATTTTACCTTGTGATTTGATTGTTCTTTTCGTTAACCTAAAGTTATTTTAGGAAATTAAATATTAGATTTCTATAAAAGGTTTTGTCTAGTCGGTGGTGGTTGCTCCCATATCCAAGAAGGTCATGTGCCTCGGCAACCAATTTTATGGAAATTAATATTTAATGGAATTAATAACTTAAGGTGATTTGGGTCGACGTGTTAATTTCGCAAGAGATCCAAGTCAAAACCTAAAAGAACAATAGATTAAGTTTTGATCAAACGTGTTAAGTTCCGCAGACGATCCAAAATTTATTTTAAAAGAACACATGGTAGCTAGGAAAGGTTTCAGACCTTTGTACAAATTTTGCAAAGGAACCTCTAGGCTTCCGAGTAGCAACCAACAATTGGTATCGTAGCTAGGGTTTGCCTCTGTGTTTGGTATTAGTTTAATTATGCATACATACATAATTTAGGCAAAGAATAGTAGGATGTGCTAACTTTGTGGAGCGATCCAACTATTATGGCTTTTAGTTATTATGTATGAATTGGACCCTTGGACATCAAGGGCATTTATATGTGTGCATTAAAAAATACAGGAGTTTAGTTTAGTTTAGATTTTATTTTGATCTAGATAAATGTACATTCCTTTTATGGAATATAGGATCAAAATGTAAATATTTATGTCGCGGATCAAATCTTGCAAAGCTTGGAACCTTCTAAGGACCAGGGGCGCAATGAAACTAGGAGCAAGATGGATGACATAGACCTGATATATGGCCAAATATGGCGGCAGAAGATGACAACACACGGAGGACAACTATAGATAAAAGTCATAATAGTTGAAAATTAGATTTTCTATTTATTGCTTTTATATTGTATGTGTGTGTGCATGTTAGTATACATGACTAGTAGCTATCATAGTTAAAATTCCTCGCTTATAAATAACTAAGTGGGAGAGAGATTTTAAATAAATCCCATGGTTTCCATTGGGTTTGTAAGTGATGCAAACAAGCTGCATGGCTCGAAAGTGCCTTCCATAAGCGATGAGCTTGTTTGTGGATCACTAGAACAGACTTCCATTTTTGGATGACTATAGGAAGTTAATTAAGAGCGTGTGATCTTCCCCACGGAGGAGCATAGTCTTATTAATGGACTTAGTGTCAAGTAATGGTATACACTTAGACACATCTAATAGTATCCTCCCATCTAGGACCATCATATTTGTGTGACCAAAAGACACCAACTATAATTTTATTTGTCAAAAATTAGGTTGACAAGATAATAAAATTGATGGGTTAAAACCCTCCTTTTACAAATGTTGAATACGTCCACACTAACGTGGCATACAAAATTCACGTGTTTTGAGGTGTTGGTTAATTTAAAATAGTATTGTTTGAGGAATCAATATTATTCTAAATTTAGAGTTATGACCAAAAGTTATTTGTGATTCTTAGGATGACTTTCAACCCACCGTCCATCATACTTCAACAAATAGTCTTATCGGACCTAATTACATAGATTGGAAAAGGAACCGAACATTGTCCTCATCACTAAACCTATAAATTTGTCTTGATTGAGACTTGTCAAGCACCTACCGTGAATCTACCAAGAGGAGATTGAATATCATAGAAATGGGTAAAAGCAGATGAGATGGCGCGGTGTTACATTTTGGCTTCAATGTCAAATGTATTGCAACATCAAGATCAAGATTTACCAACTGCTTATGATATTATGAACAATCTCAAGGAACTCTTTTGTCATCGTGATAGGGCTTCTAGACAAGAAGTCATGAGAAAGATAATGACGACCACCATGCAAGAGGGTACTCCGTGAGGGATCATATCCTAAAGATGATGGCTTATCTAAACGAAATACGGATCCTTGAGGAGAAATTGATGGGGAAACCAGATCGATATGATCCTCCAACGCTAACGAGAAGTTTTGCCTGAACTATAATATAAATAAGAGGATTTATTCATTAGCTAAACTACCGATGGAACTTCAAGCAGAAGGATTATTTCATCACAATGCTCAAATTCACTATGTTGAAAATGGTTCTACTTCTAAACCGAGAGGAAAGAAGAAGAAGAAACAAGTCGGTTCAAAGAAAGTGAATAAGTCTCAGATGATTTAAAGTGAGTGAAGAAGAAGAGGGCAAGTGCTTCATCCAGCAGTGTGAAGAATTTGGAATACCTCGAGGAACCAAAACAAAGGTATATCTCATGCTCTAGTTGTTGAAATATGTTTAGCGTGTTATCTACCAAGACCGTGTGTAGATACGGAGCCTCGATCATGTCTGCACTTTCCGGGGGTTCCAGAACCCGACTATCTGAAGGAGAAATTACACATGGGCAATGCTACTAAGGTGGCAGGTTGCAGTGGGAGACGCCTACTTATCTTTTAGTAGAAATAGAAATTTGGTTTAAGAAATTATCTTTATGTACCCAGTTTTAGAAAGAATTTAATTTCAGTTTCTAAATTGTTTTAGGATGGATATTCAGTTTCTTTAGAACGATGTAGTTATTAAGAGAAATAAAGTGATTATCTGTTCTGGTACATTAGTTGGCAATTTGTATACTTTAAATCCAATTTCTTCCACAAAGCAAAACATAGAAATTTATAACTCATCTTCTAACTCAAATAAAAGAAAAGAACCTTCGGAAATGAACCAAGCATATCTTTGGCATCTAAGGCTTGGTCATATTAACTTAAGTAGGATTCAGAGGCTAATAGCCGATGGACTTTTGGGTTCATTAGAGTTGGAAAATTTTTCAACTTGTGAATCTTGCTTGAAAGGTAAAATGACCAAGAGGTCATTCAAGGCCAAGGGGTATAGAGCCAAAGAAGTGTTAGAATTGGTTCATTCTGATTTGTGTGGTCCTATGTCTGTCCAGGCAAGAGGTGGTTTTGAATATTTTGTCTCTTTTATAGATGATTATTCAAGATACGGATATATTTACCTAATGCGCCGCAAGTCCGAGTGCTTTGATAAGTTCAAAGAATACAAGGCTGATGTGGAAAAACGATTAGGTAAAAGTATCAAGAAACTACGGTCTGATCGTAGTGGAGAGTACCTCTTAGGAGAGTTTAGGAGTTACTTATCAGAGGCCAGGATTCAATCACAATTGTCTGCACCTGATACACCCCAACAGAATGGTGTGGCGGAACGAATGAATAGGACTCTTATAGAAATGGTTATATCATTGATGAGTTATTCAGAATTACCAAATTCATTTTGGGGATATGCTCTGAAACGGCGGCATGCATTCTGAACTTAGTACCTTCTAAATCAGTTTCTTCTACTCCCATAGAATTGTGGAATGGGCGAAAACCCACCCTAAGACATATTCGGATTTGGTAGTCCAACACATGTGCTGAAACCAGATGTTGATAAGTTAGAATCTCGCATAAGTTCGAGTGTTTGTGGGATATCCCAAAGGAACGAAGGTGGTTTATTTTATAGTCCTAAGACCGAAGGTCATTGTTAGCATCAATGCCCGCTTTTAGAAGAAGACTATATAATGGATCACAAGCCCAATAGTAAAGTTGTTTTAGAAGAACTAAGAGAGGACACGCCTACTTTAGTACCAACAAGACAAGATGAAGTACCACAAGAGACCGCAACACGTGTCACACATGATACACAACCACGACAGTGCCTCGTCATAGTGGGAGGGTTGTGAGGCAACCTGAGAGATTCATGTTTTGGGAGAGTCTTCGACTTGATCCCGGTAAATATGAACCTGATCATATGACGAAGCACTCCAAGATATAGATGCAAATCTTGGCAAAAGGCGATGAATTCAAATAGAGTCTATGTACTCTAATAAGGTCCGGGAGCTTGTAGAATCACCGATGGTGTAAAAGCCGTTGGATGCAAGTGGATCTACAAAAGGAAAAGAGGGATGACGGGAAGGTAGAAACCTTCAAAGCTAGGCTTGTAAAAGTACACTCAGAAAGAGGGAATCGATTATGAGGAAACCTTTTCACCGGTAGCCATGCATAAGTCTATCCGGATACTCTTATCCATTGCTGCTCATATGGATTATGAGATTTGACAAATGGATGTCAAGACAGCTTTCCTTAATGGAAGTCTTGAGGAAAATATCCATATGAGGCAACCAGAAGGGTTCATTGAAAAAGGCAAAGAGTATCTAGTGTGCAAGCTCAATCGGTCCATTTATGGACTGAAGCAAGCTTCAAGATCTTGGAACATCCAGTTTAATGAAGTAATCCAGTCATATGGATTTATTCAAAGTCCGGATGAGTCTTGTGTATATAAGAAGTGTAACGGAAACGTGGTGGTATTTCTTGTACTATACGTAGATGATATTTTGTTAATTGGCAACAATGTCAAGGTATTATCAGATGTAAGGGTATGGTTTTCTAAACAATTTGATATGAAGGATTTAGGAGAGTGTGCACACATTCTTGGGATCAAAGTAATAAGGGATCACAAGAAAAGAATGTTGTGTCTGTCCCAAGCTTCATACATAAATACAATCCTTGCTCGTTTTAGTATGCAGGATTCCAAGAAAGGTTTCTTACCTTTTAGGCATGGAATAGCTCTATCTAAAGAGATGTCTCCAAAGACATCAAAGGAGATAGAAGACATGAAAGTGGTTCCTTATGCTTCGGCTGTAGGAAGCCTTATGTATGCAATGCTATGTACGAGACATGATATCTGCTTTGCCGTAGGCATGGTCAGTAGATATCAGAGTAACCCTGAACAAGGACATTGGACTGCGGTAAAGCATATATTAAAGTACCTGAGAAGGACTAGAGATTATATGCTAGTTTACCAAGCAGACGATTTGCTCCCTGTGAGTTACACGGATTCAGATTTCCAATCAGATAGGGACAGTAGTAAGTCTACATCAGGCTATGTGTTTACTTTAGGAGGTGGAGCTATTTCATGGAGGAGTGTTAAGCAGAAATGAGTTTCGGACTCAACCATGGAAGCTGAGTATGTAGAGCCAAAGAAGCAGTATGGCTCAGGAACTTTCTAATGGACTTAGATGTGATTCCTAGTTTGCCCAAAATCATCACAATTTATTGTGATAATAGCGGTGCAGTCGCAAACTCAAAGGAACCACGAGCTCATAAGGCAAGTAAGCATATAGAGCGCAAGTACCACCTGATACGAGATATCGTGAAGCGAGGAGAAGTTGTCATCGCCAAGATTGTATCAGCGGATAACCTGGCAGATCCTTTCACTAAGGCCCATCCGGCGAAAGATTTCGATCGGCATGTGGAGGGAATGGGAATCAGATGTATGGTAGAAGATATGGCAGCTTAGTCATTAGTATAAGTGGGAGATTGTTGGAGTGTATACTGAAAGCCTAAGCTTTGTAAACATTCATTATGAATAAAGAATCATATTTGGTCAAATTGTCTACATTTAGTTGTAATTGTTCAATTAATTTATACTGTAGATAACATAGTATGTGGTGCCACATGCAGAAGATGATGTTATCAGTACCTTATAAATTATAAACAGTAGCTCACGACCAAAATGGAAAGGAATAAATCATTAGAAGGTCGTAGTGTAATTAGGTATCAGTTTATCTTGACTATATAATTACACTAGTACACTTAGAGTGTAATGAGTAGGACCATTTGAGGTCGTTTCTTTTATACTGACTTTATAAAGAAACAAAGACCTCGGTTATTATGGAAATGTGTGCTCTTAATCCTAATATAATAACAAGCACATATATTTGATATTTATTTCTTTAATTTATCAATGGGTGATATTTAGTTCGATGAATCAATAAGCCCGATAAGTTGGGAAATGGTATCACTTATAGTGTGTGTTGTTGATTATAGAAGGAAACTGTGTCCTAGAGATACTAGGTTGATAATGTCCTCAAGAGGAGCTCATAAGGATTGTCATGTTAAACCCTGCAGGTGGACTTAGTCCGACATGATGATAAGGTTGAGTGGTACTACTCTTGGACTAAGATATTAATTAAATGAGTTGTCAGTAACTCACTTAATTAGAGGACATTCGATATCTTAAACACAGGGAGACTAACACACTCATAATAAGAAGGAGCCCAAAAATGTAATTTGGGATTGGTGCGGTAGTTCAATAATAGTTTTCTAGTGGAATGAATTATTATTGATAAAATTAAGTTGTGTGTTCGGGGCGAACACGGGATGCTTAATTTTATCGGGAGACCAAAACCAATTCCTCCTCTCGGTCCCTATCGTAGTCTCTTATTTATAGAGTACTATACTCACCTATACCCACTTTCTATACCCACCTAATAGGGGCCGGCCAAGCTAGCTTGGGAGCCAAGCTAGGGCCGGCCTAAGCATGGTTAGCTTGAACCCAAGCTAGAGGGGCCGGCCATATTAAATTAAAAAGGATTTTAATTTTAATTTTTATTATGTGGAAGATATAATTTATTAAAGAGAATTAAAATTAAAATATCTCTCTTGTAAAAGATCTACAAAAGATTAAAGAAAGAGATTAGATCTCTTTCCTTATTTGTAGATTGGTGAGGTATTTTATTTTCTCTTTAAAAATTATTCACATGATGTTAAATTAAAATTATAGAAATTTCTTTTTATCAACCATGAAGAGATTTTTGAAGAGAAATTTTAATTTTAAAATTTCCGGAAACAAATTAGGAAGTTTTAATTTGTTGATTAAAACTTGTCTAATTTATTTCTCTTGATGTGGCCGGCCAATATTGTTTTAATTGGAAATTTTATTTTATTTTTCTCAATTAAATCATGTCAAGGAAATTAAGGAAATTTTATTGTAATTAAATTTCCTAATTTACCTAGGCCAAGGAATATAAAAGAAGGGGTGGGGGTGCCTTCATGAGATACAACCTCTATTATTTCTCTCTCTCTTTTGTTTCTTGGTGTGGTCGGCCATCATCATCTTCTCCCTCTCTTCCTCTTGTGGTGGCCGAACCTCTCTCTCCCCTTGGAGCTCTTGTGGTGGCCGGATACTACTTGGATAAGAAGAAGAAGAATGAGAGAAAGCTAGCATCTCTTGGAGCTTTGTTGGTGTTTTGATCTTCTTCCTTAGTGAAGCTTCCTTATTGTTGGCCGAACCTAGCTAGGAGGAGAAGAAGGTGGTTGGTGGTTTCTCATCTCGGAAAATCGTTGCCCACACAACGTCCGAGGGTTAGAAGAGGAATACGGTAGAAGATCAAGAGGTCTTTCTAGAAGGTATAACTAGTAATTTTTCCTTTCCGCATCATACTAGTTATTTATGGAAATAATACCAAATACAAGAGGCTTACGTTCTAGTATTTCGAATATGTTTTTCGAAGTTGTGTTCTTTTGTTTTATTTTACCTTGTGATTTGATTGTTCTTTTCGGTTAACCTAAGTTATTTTAGGAAATTAAATATTAGATTTCTATAAAAGGTTTTGTCTAGTCGGTGGTAGTTGCTCCCATATCCAAGAAGGCCATGTGCCTCGCCACGTCAGTACTGGGAACCAATTATGGAAATTAATATTTAATGGAATTAATAACTTAAGGTGATTTGGGTCGAACGTGTTAAGTTCCGCAGGAGATCCAAGTCAAAACCTAAATGAACAAATAGATTAAGTTTTGGATCAAACGTGTTAAGTTCCGCAGGCGATCCAAAATTTAATTTAAAGAACACATGGTAGCTAGGAAAAGGTTCAGACCATTGTACAAAATTTTTATACAGTGGAACCTCTAGGCTTTCCGAGTAGCAACCAACACAAAGGATTAAACAAGAAACCCTAGAAGGAAAGAAGGACGGATTCCGGATCACGGACAGTGGAATATTATACCTCAGAGACCGATTATGTATTCTCGGGGATCCAGAGTTGCGAAGGAGGATACTAGAAGAAGCTCATTCAACGCCCTATGCAATGCACCCAGGATCCACCAAAATGTACCAAGATTTGAAAAAGAAATTCTGGTGGTCCGGTATGAAAAGAGATGTGGCTCAGTATGTCGGTACCTGCCTGACCTGTCAGAGGGTTAAAGCAGAACATCAGAGGCCTGGAGGATTGCTGCAGCCTGTCCAAATTCCAAAATGGAAATGGGAAGATATCTCTATGGACTTTATAGAAGGATTACCCAAGACAACAAACAGCTACGACGTCATATGTGTAATTGTAGATAGATTAACCAAATCCGCTCATTTTCTAGCAATCAAGATGACTTATTCAATTGAGCAACTGGCTCAATTATATGTCAAGGAAATTGTTAGACTACATGGGATTCCTAAAACCATCATTTCAGACAGAGATGGTTGTTTTATTTCACATTTTTGGGAATGCGTCCAGAAGGCTCTTGGTACGAAACTATTATTCAGTACTTCCTTCCATCCTCAGACCGACGGACAAACAGAAAGGGTTAACCAAGTATTAGAAGATATGTTACGGGCATGCGCATTTGACTTCAAAGGGAGCTGGAGCCGATATTTATGCCTAGCAGTATTCGCCTACAACAATAGTTACCAGGCTACTATTGGGATGGCGCCCTACGAGGCTCTGTACGGGAGGAAATGTAGATCTCCTATATATTGGTACGAAGGCAGTGAAAAGAAAGAGATGGGATTTCAAACCGAGTTCATCGATAACACCACCCGTGCTATATAGAACATCCGCCAACGAATAGAAACTGCTCAGAGTCGAAAAAAGAATTATGCGGATAAGCGACGAAGGCCATTGGAATTCTGTAAAATACCAGAAAATAGGTGAATATTACGGAGGGAATTTTCCAGAATTTTTAGAAATTTTTCAGAAATTTTTCGGAGCTCGTACGGACGAGTTAACGGGGATAAAAACGGGGTCCGGAAAAGCCTGTTTAGGCTACCCCATTTTAACGAGGAAAAGTCTTTTCTTCTTTTTTTTATTTCTTTTCTTATTTATTTCTTTTTCTCCGATTTTCCCTCGACGCCGAACCCATGCCCGAGCCCCCGCTGTTCCTTCCCTCGCGCTCCCGAGCCGCCGACGTTCCCTAACCAACGGCCCGGCGGTTTCTTCCTCGCCGAAGCCTTAAACCCCTCGGCCACTTCCTCTTTTCGTTTTCTTCCTCCCAAGCCGCACACCCGAAGCCCTCTTCATCTTCTCCTCCGCCCAGCCGTGCCCTAGCATCTCCACCGACCGCCTCCTTGGTGTCGAGATCTTCTTCTCCTACCTGAGCCGAAGCCCTCCTCTGTCGTAGCCCTTGCCGTGGAGTTCCCAGCGCCGCCGCCGCAACTCACAGGGCCGACCCACTCTTCTCGGCCGATCCTCTGTGCCGGCAACCGAGCCCTAGCACCGACTCTTCCCCTTTTTCCCTCGCTGTGGAGATTCCGGTGTCACCACAGCCGACGGCCGAGCCTCTCTGCCGACGCCACCGTGAACCCTAGCCCCGGCCGACCAACTGACCCGTGACTTCTTCTTCCTCTCGAGTCACTCCGACCACAGGAGCACGCCAACTTTCCTCCCTTGTGCCTCTGTTGACCTTGGTGAGGATGTCATTCTGTTTCGATTTAATGCTCCTTATTGGTGTTGCCCCTTATGCTGGCTATTATTGGATGTGATTTTTAACGTGATATATACTTGGAGGCACAATTGATGTTCCCTTCTGATATGATTCGCAGGTGTAGGGTTCGGTGGATTAGTGAGCACGAGGGTAGTATTGTGCTGTGTGTTGTTTTTGGTTACCAACAGCAATAATCCTTGTGTGGATCAACAATCAAGGCTGTGCGTTTGAGGTAATAGACTTAAATTATGTTGGTTTGGGTCTAAGTAGTTGGATAATTATGAGTAGATTGAGGTTGTGAATATGGATTATGGTTTTGCCCTAATTTAGTGTAAAAGATTTTATTTAGCTATTTATATGGTTGTAGCTAAATAAAATATATTTCTATTCGTCATACAGGACTTTGACGCGTGACGAGTATCTCGATTTCCAGATTGGACCTTTTCCTCTTGGAGACGGGTACTTTTGACTTATTGTCTTTGATATGCATAGTAGTGAAATTAACAAGTTGCATTAATTATGTTCCTCATTTGTTTCGGTTAATCACTACCCGATTACCTGTTACCTGCTTGATTGATTGTTTGTTTTGCATTTCGTGTTGTTATGTACCTGATTACACATGCTCATAGGGGTAGTGATATAACCATACCTCACCATGTTCAGGACCTAGGATTGATACCTTATCTGATCAGTGTACTTTGATGTGATTTATTTACTATGGTGCACATCATATGTGTATGTAGATTTGTTCGGTATATTACCATGCTTAGTGTCATGCACCATTCGCATGATTGTATCCGTTGGTGATAGATTGCTCCATTATTATCGACACATCACTGCCGCCCATTGGTATTCACCGTCCGTCGTAGCCGGGTAGCGGTTGTGGTCCTCTTACGTCATGGTCAGCCGCTAGTGTGATGCGAGATGCAGCATAGATAAGATTGCTGTCATAGGTGTAGAGGATGGTTGCTCTTATGATTTGGGGGAGTGTGTGTAGCTCATCCCGCTTCACTCGGTCACCATCGTGGTAGTGATGCGAGAGCACTGCCTTGTCACTCACCATTGTCCCACTTTTGTGAGTTGGGACTAGCGTCGGTGACCATGATCGATGATGCATTTATTGCTTATTGGTGTTTGTGTGTTACATTGTTTGTGCTTATTGTTTGGATACCTATATTTAACATACATTGACATAATTGCTTGTCCCTTTATTGTCTGGTCTTATACTGTATGTTAGTCCACTTCTCTCCGCTTACTTGATTTGCATTTACCTTTATTTTATCAGAGATGGTCATGATTAGTGCTAGGTGTTATTTCCCTTTGCATATCAATTGTACGCTTAGGGACTCACCCGCCTCCATTGTTGTTATATTTCAGGATGATGCTATCAGGAGAGAGTTCTAGTTGTTGGTCCCCTGAAGACCCCGAAGACTTATGGATCTTTTGGTTTTGTTTTGCTTCTTATTTGACCATGGTTACACTTGGTTTTATTTGATACCTGGATATCGTATGGATTGTACTTGTCGATGAATTTTTATTCGATTTGTTTTACTACATGCCTGCCTGGACGGTAGAAGAGGTGAGTTTGTCGAATTTGAGCTTTACGGGTGTAGTTGAGTAGGGTTGCTTTCGAGTCATGGTATAATGATTTGTTTACTTGTTATATAAACTTCGTGGAATGTTTGTGTTGTATTTTATTTACTGTTATTTTTCCAGCCGCATGTGGCTGAGGTAAGTGAATATGTAGAAAGTTTCAGATTGTCCGCCGTACAAGGGAGATGCTGCCGAAATTTATTCGGACAGAGACTCCTCCGGGGAGTGACAATTTATTTGGTATCAGAGCTTAAGTTTTACAATGGTTGTTTTCGTATTTTGGATATTTGGGATAACCTGATACCAATTTATATGGTATCAGAGCGCCAAAGTTTGGAGATACTTGTTGGGTTTTCGTGTGTTGGATTTTCGAGATTTGTCTGATACCTATTTATTGGTATTAGAGCAGGATGTGATACCTGCTTTTAGTATTCTGGATATATTGTGCTAGTCCTAGTTTACGAGTCAAACTGGGTAGTTATTTTGGTTGCACGGATTTTTCTATTACGTATATGTTTGAACTTCCGTTTCGGATTTTATTTTGGATTTCCGGTGATTTTCGTGTACGGAATTTGGAGGTCAATTTGGGGACTGGACAGCGACGGAACATCTCCAGACAGCAATTAGGTATGATGTTATCTTGGTAATTGTTGATACTTGTAGTAATATCTGTGATATAATTTAACAGATATGAGGCGATCTACGCATATTGCTGCGAGACGTGGCGCTGGACGACCACGTACGAGGACCACGGGATCTCTGACTACCGGCATACCCCGCATCTGCTCCGGTCCAGCCTACGACGTACTCGGCACCACCGCCACCTAGACCCACAGTGTACCCGACACCAGTGGCACCTGTGCCCCCAGTACATATAGTACCAGCAGTTGCACCATATTCGGTACCAGCTGCTCCACATCCGGTACCATTACCTACTGTACCTCCGGTCGCGTCCACCTATGTTCACCCTACAGTGCCACCGACGGCATATGCTCCAGGTTACCCAGCAGCACCGGGAGTACCTCCTCCGGTTTATGCAGCGGTACCACCAGTAGCACCAGCTCCAGTGGTTCCGCCAGTCCCGACAGCCGTTTCGACACACCTCACTGACATTGTGGCAGCACGAGCCATGATTCCAGTGTTGGAAGAGTCGATGAAGAGTCGATTCACACTCTTCCGAGGAGACCGTGATCCGAGTGTGGCCCTGTCTTGGATTGAGACTATGGAGCGGACTTTCTTCTATATGGCTTGCTCTGAGTGGGAGAAAGCGGAGCTGGCTGCTTTTCATTTACGGGACGCGGCCGACACCTGGTAGATTACTCAGCGTTCCATCATCGACGAGCAGAACATCACTTGGGCCAGATTCAGAGAGGCTTTTGAGAGCCGTTTCTTTCCACGAGCTTATCAGATGGCTCGCCGGCAGGATTTTCCGAGTTTGCGACAGAACAACCGGTCGGTGACAGAGTATAATACAGAGTTTGACAGATTGACCAGATTTTGTCCAGCTAGTTCTCGAGGACAGTTCACATATGCAGCAGTTCATTCAGGACATTTCCGGTCTCCACAGCAGAACCGGAAACAACCCGCCAGGACATTCGGTGTTTCGGATGTGGGTCCAGAGATCACATCACCATAGCCTATACTATGGGACAGCCAGTTTGCTTTTATTGTAAACCGCCTGGGCACCAGAGTCGAGAGTGCCAGCTGAAGGCTCAGCATACCGCTCCCGGAGTTACTGCTCAGGGAGGATAGCATAGTCAGTCAGGGTCTCGACGAGGAGGGCGGAGATTCCAGCCCTCACATCATCAGCAGGGGACAGTAGTGCTTCCATAGCACCCGAGTTCTGTTCCGTGACCTTATTATCCGACGCAGGGGCGATCGACCTCAACCTCTAGGCCAGACTCGGTCTGTCCGTCTCTCGCACATTATCCACAAGTCATTGCGCTCCTTGTGCTTGCGGACGATACCACCACCTCCTCCGCCAAAGGGACGTGTTCATGATTAGAGGAGGATGCAGACGGATCCGCTTTCATATGATTTCCATTTATGCATTTTCCATCGATATATTGATTGATCGTAGCTCGCATTCTTTTATATCCCGTACCTTTATGCGGGAGATTGGTAGATTACCTACTTTTAGACTGCAGCGATTGACCGTCTCCTTACCGTCCGGTGATACTTTGGACGTCACCCAGGAGGTCAGAGGTTGCCCGTCAGAGGTTGCCCGTTAGACTTTGACAACATGATACTTACGGTAGATCTTCTAGTATTGGAGATGGTCGAGTTTGATATCATTCTTGGCATGGATTGGCTGTCAGTATATCATGCTATCGTTGATTGCCATACGAGGGTGGTCACCTTCCAGCCTCCGAACCAACCCTCGTGGAGTTTCACTGGCATCAGAGACGACGACATCTCGATTATTTCGGCGATCCAGGCGCAGAAGCTACTGTCATATGGCTGTCAGGGTTTCCTATTATCTCTGATTAATACTGAAGATAGCAGTAGTTCGCAGCTCTCCGACGTTCCTGTGGTCCGAGAGTACCCGGATGTGTTTCCAGAGGAGCTACCTGGTTTGCCTCCCAGAAGGCCAGTGGAGTTCGCTATTGAGCTGATTCCGAGAACCGCGCCGACATCGAAAGCTCCTTATCGTATGGCACCAAAAGAGTTGAACGAGCTGAAAGTTCAACTCCAGGAGCTTTTAGACAGAGGATTTATTTGCCCTAGTGTTTCTCCATAAGGTTCACCGGTATTATTTGTCAAGAAAAAAGACGACACTATGAGGTTATGTATTGACTACAGACAGCTGAATGTAGTGACTGTCAGGAATAAATATCCTTTACCCAGGATCGAAGATTTGTTTGATCAGCTCAGAGGTACATCAGTGTATTCTAAGATTGATCTGCGATCCAGATATCATCAGCTGAGAGTTAGATATTCAGATATTCAGAAGACAGCTTTTTGTACCAGATACGGTCATTATGAGTTTTTGGTAATGCCATTTGGGCTTACCAATGCTCCAGCGGTGTTTACGGACTTGATTCAGGGTTTCTCTGAGTTAGATCTTGAGGAGCAGGGACCGACAGAGCAGGGTATTCTGGTTACCATGATTGCTCAGTCATCGATCAGGACGAGGATCTGAGAGGCCCAGGCCAGTGATCAGCATTTGCAGTTTATTGGCAGTCAGATAGCTTCCGGGGAGGGTATTATATACTTCCGAGGCAGATTATGTGTACCTCAGTCTCATCCGGTCTTACAGGAGCTACTTCAGGAGGCACACCGCTCTCGATTTACGATTCATCCAGGCGGGACCCGTATGTATCGAGACTTGAGGCGTTCCTATTGGTGGAACGACATGAAGAAAGACATCGCGGATTTCGTAGCTAGATGTCTTGTTTGTCAGCAGATGAAGGCTGAGCACCAGAGACCTGCTGGTTTACTTCAGCGGATTCTTATTCCTGAGTGGAAGTGGGATCACATTACCATGGACTTTGTGGTAGGGTTGCCGAGGACACGATGAGGCCATGACGCGATTTGGGTAATCATTGATCGATTAACCAAATCCGCGCACTTTTTAGCGATTCGGAGAACTGATCCCCTGGATCGATTGGCAAATATGTATTGTCGGGAGATCATCAGACTACATGGTGTTCCGTTGAGTATCATTTCGGATAGAGATCCACGGTTCACGTCTCGTTTCTGGCAGAGTCTACAGCAGGCCTTGGGCACACAGCCGCTTTCAAGATACTTTTCCATCCATGCATGATGGACAATGAGCGGACCATTCAGACTTTAGAGGATCTGCCGAGGTCATGAGTTATAGATTTCGGAGGCAGTTGGGAGGACCATCTGCTTGGTAGAGTTTGCCTACAACAACGGCTTCCATTCGGCTATCCGTTTGAAGTATTGTATGGTAGACCTTGTCGGACACCCGCTCTCTGGATGAGGTTGGAGAGGCCGTTGTTGGGACCTCATAGAGTTCAATAGGATGCAGAGTTGGTCCGCACTATCAGACGGATGATGTCGAGGACCGCCAGAAGAGTTATGCCGATCGGAGACGCAGACCACTAGCGTTCCATGTATTTCTGTGAGTTTCACCCACGAAAGGGGTGAAGAGATTTGGCCTCGGAGGTAAGCTAGCCGGTACATTGGCCCTTCGAGATCTTGGAGAGGATTGGGCGGTAGCTTACCGACTAGCACTACCACCGTCGCGCTCACGATGTATTCCACGATCGATGCCGAGGAGATACGACATGACCCGACATGTGCCGGCGATATCTCGGCCCACCCGACATTATATATGAGGAGATTCGATGACGGATTACGGACCGGAAGAGCATCGCATGAACAAGACTATCCGGCTGGTTAAAGTCGGATGGCAGCATCATTCGGATGAGGAGGCTACTTGGGAGCTCGAGGTTACTATCCGAGCTCGATATCCCCATCTTTTCACTTGAGGTATGTGATTTATTTATCGTTCAGCATTTATACTCTATATCTGTTGTTAGTACTTGCTGATGGTAGATAACGAAATTTGGGGAACAAATTTTTATTAGTGGAGGAGAATGTAAAATATCGGAAAATAGGTGAATATTAAGGAGGGAATTTTCCAGAATTTTTAGAAATTATTCGGAAATTTTTCGGAGTTCGTACGGACGAGTTAACGGGGATAAAAATGGGGTCCGGAAAAGCCTGTTTAGGCTACCCCATTTTAACGAGGAAAAGTCTTTTCTTATTTATTTCTTTTTCTCCGATTTTCCCTCGACGCCGAACCCATGCCCGAGCCCCCGCTGTTCCTTCCCTCGCGCACCCGAGCCGCCGGCGTGCCCTAACCAACGTCCCAGCCGTGCCCTAGCATCTCCACCGGCCGCCTCCTTGGTGTCGAGATCTTCTTCTCCTACCCGAGCCGAAGCCCTCCTCTGCCGTAGCCCTTGTCGTGGAGTTCCCAGCGCCGCCGCCGCAACTCACAGGGCCGACCCACTCTTCTCGGCCGATCCTCTGTGCCAGCAACCGAGCCCTAGCGCTGACTCTTCCCCTTTTTCCCTCGCTGTGGAGATTCCGGTGTCACCACAGCCAACGGCCGAGCCTCTCTGCCGACGCCACCGTGAACCCTAGCCCCAGCCGACCAACTGACCCAGACTTCTTCTTCCTCTCGAGTCACTCCGACCACAGGAGCACGCCGACTTTCCTCCCTTGTGCCTCTGCTGACCTTGGTGAGGAGGTCATTCTGTTTCGATTTAATGCTCCTTATTGGTGTTGCCCCTTATGTTGGCTATTATTGGATGTGATTTTTAACAGGATATATACTTGGAGGCACAATTGATGTTCCCTTCTGATATGATTCACAGGTGTAGGGTTCGGTGGATTAGTGAGCACGAGGGTAGTATTGTGCTGTGTGTTGTTTTTGGTTACCAGCAGCAATAATCCTTGTGTGGATCAACAATCAAGGCTGTGCGTTTGAGGTAATAGACTTAAATTATGTTGGTTTAGGTCTAAGTAGTTGGTTGATTATGAGTAGATTGAGGTTGTGAATATGGATTAGGGTTTTGCCCTAATTTAGTGTAAAAGATTTTATTTAGCTATTTATATGGTTGTAGCTAAATAAAATATATTTCTATTCGTCATACAGGACTTTGACGAGAGACGAGTATCTCGATTTTCGGATTGGACCTTTTCCTCTTGGAGGCGGGTACTTTTGACTTATTGTCTTTGATATGCATAGTAGTGAAATTAACAAGTTGCATTAATTATGTTCCTCATTTGTTTCGGTTAATCACTACCCGATTACCTGTTACCTGCTTGATTGATTGTTTGTTTTGCATTTCGTGTTGTTATGTACCTGATTACACATGCTCATAGGGGTAGTGATATAACCATACCTCACCATGTTCAGGACCTAGGATTGATACCTTATCTGATCAGTGTAATTTGATGTGATTTATTTACTATGGTGCACATTATATGTGTATGTAGATTTGTTCGGTATATTACCATGCTTAGTGTCATGCTCCATTCGCATGATTGCATGCTGTGTGATAGATTGCTCTATTATTGTTGAGCACATTGCCAGTTTCATCACTGTTCGGTGCTCTGTTGTGACGCTCATGGGTAGCGTGACGCAGCGTGGTAGCACGTCAGTTTGCTCTTCCGGTGCTCCGTTGGTCATCCTTCCGCATCATAGTGTACCGGGAGATGAGAGCATTGCGCTCCCCCATTTATGATTTGGGGTAGGAGTATGTGTGTACTCTGACAACATCCCGTTCACTTGGTCACTCATCAGGGATAGTGATGCAGAGTGCACGGTCGTCACAGCCCTACCCACTCGGTCCCACTTTTGTTGTGAGTTGGTTGACTGGCGTCAGGGGTGACCATGACATTGGCATCATATGCATGATGCATTTATTGCTTGTGTTTGTGTTTGCTGCATTTATATGCTGCATATTGTTTGGATACCTATGTTTGACATTCATACAAGATTTCTATATCACTTGGACTGTTTGTCCTTATACCAGGTCCTGGTTAGTACAGTTTCTCTCCTGTTTACTTCAGATGCATTATTAGTGCTAGGTGTTATTTCCTTACTTTGCATATCAATTATACCTGCTGAGTGTTGGACTCACCCCGCCTCCATTGTTGTTATATTTCAGGATGATGCTGTCAAGAGAGAGTTTTAGTTGCTGGTCCCCTGAAGACCCCGAAGACTTATGGATCTTTTGGTTTTGTTTTGCTTCTTATTTGACCATGGTTACACTTGGTTTTATTTGATACTTGGATATCGTATGGATTGTACTTGTCGATGAATTTTTATTCGATGTGTTTTACTACATGCCTGCCTGGACAGCAGAAGAGGTGAGTTTGTCGGATTTGAGCTTTACGAGTGTAGTTGAGTAGGGTTGCTTTCGAGTCATGGTATACTGATTTGTTTACTTGTTATATAAACTGCGTGGAATGTTTGTGTTGTATTTTATTTACTGTTATTATTCCAGCCGCTTGTGGCTGAGGTATGTGAATATGTAGAAAGTTTCAGATTGTCCGCCGTACAGGGGAGATGCTGTCGAAATTTCTTCGGACAGGGACTCCTCCGGGGCGTGACAAATTCAGTGTCGGAGACGCAGTATTTCTCAAAGTAGCTCCTATGAAAGGAGTAATGAGGTTTGGTAAGAAGGGAAAGCTAAGCCCGCGTTATGTGGGACCATACTGAGTTCTGAAAAGGATCGGCAAAGTAGCTTTTGAAATAGAGCTGCCTCAAGAGATGTCAGCCATTCACAACGTGTTCCACGTTTCGATGCTAAAGAAATGCATTCCGAGCACGGATCAAGTGATCGAACCACGGGCAGTACAAGTGCAAGAGGACCTAACCTACGAGAGCCGACCAATCCAGATATTGGATCGAGACGTCAAAAGACTGAGGAACAAGGAGGTACCCTTAGTAAAGGTCCTGTGGCAAAATCAACGATATGAAGAAGCCACGTGGGAACGGGAAGAGGATATCAAACAGAAGTATCCGTCGCTATTCTAAGTTCGATGACGAACTTTCTATGAGGTATGGGGTACTGTAACACCCACGAAATTATAAGATAGGTATATGGATATTATTTTCTTTAGAGCATAGAAATAAAAAGGATAAGAGAAAAGGGAAAATAGAAACCAAAAATAGAATAAGAAGAGGTGATGTCAAGGATTGAACCTTGAACCTCCCACAAATAATGGAGATAAATTGAGGTATGATAACCACTAGGATAATGAATAATATTTGGATAGAAAGGAATGAAAATTTAGTTAAAGGTGAGAAGAAAATAAAAGAAAACTAAGCAAAAGAGCAAGAGAAAACCAAGTGGCTTACCTCCTCTTCCTCTTGGTTAAGAGAAGAAGCAAGCAAAAGGTAAATTGCCTACTTCCCTCCCTCTCTCTATTTTTCGTGGGAATTAAAGGAGTGGGGGAAAAGAGGAGTTGAGGGAATGAATGAAGACATGTTTCATTGGCAAATGAATAAATAGATTGGGAGAAGAAAAACAAGAGATTAAATTTCTTTTTCTTCCTCCTTCTTTCTCTTTCCTCATTCTTCACCGAAACCAAGTGCCTTTCCCTCTCCTTATTCCAAAAGCTAAGCTAAGTTCCTCTCCAAGAAAACTAAATTTCGAGAAGAAGCCTTCAAGTTCTATCCCTTCCAAGCAAAAGAAGCAAAAGGAGGTACAAGAAGAAGAAGCTTTCTCCTTCCTTGGCACTTAGGATATCTTTTTCCTTAAGAAAAACCACAAGCGAAAGGATGTAAGTTTCCCTCACCTGTGGTACAATAGCTTGTGTATTTTTCTATGAGATTTGGTTGCCTAAAAACCTAGGATACCTTCATGAAAATTTTGGCCAAGACAAGACCAAAAAGAAAGATCTAGGAAATGTAAAGACCTAAATGTTGACATGCTCAATATGCTTCTTGTAACATGTATTTTATGGTAGGGATTTATCTAATGTTTATATGCTAGAATGTTGGTTAGAACTTAGAGTCATACCCCTAGACTCTCGGCCAAACATGAACAAAGGAAATAGGTAAGTTAAGACTCAAACCAAGCATGTTTCTTATTTTTGTTTATGATATGTGCCTCATGATGAGGAAGTTGTTAACATAATATGCTCATGCCTATATGATGATTAAACTTCATTCCATGCTCATATGTATTCGGCCATGATATGACTAGGGGCCTAGAAAAATTGTTAAACCTAAACTAATTTTGCCATGATCCTCCTTAAGACAAGTTATGGAATTAATATGACATGCTCATGTTGTTCCTTGAAATAATTGCTATGAAATTTGTTTAGGATTCTCATGCTTTTTATGACACTTGAACCCTAGTTTTAAGTCTTACAAGTTTCGGCCACAACATGTTTAAAGGCCTAGGAAACTTAGCACCTAACCTAATTATGATCATGTTGTTCCTTGAAATAATTGCTATGAAAGTTGTTTAAGGTTCTCATGCTTTTTATGACACTTGAACCCTAGTTTTAAGTCTTACAAGTTTCGGCCACAACATGTTTAAGGGCCTAGGAAACTTAGCACCTAACCTAATTATGCTCATGTTGTTCCTTGAAATAATTGCTATGAAAGTTGTTTAGAGTTCTCATGCTTTTATGATACTTGAACCCTAGATTCAAGCCTTACAAGTTTCGGCCACAATATGTTTAAGGGTCTAGGAAACTTAGAACCTAACCTAATTATGCTCATGATGTTCCTTGTAATAATTGTTATGAAATTAGTTTAGGGTTTTCATGCTTTTAGGACACATGAAACCTAGTTCCAAGCCTTAAGGGTTTCAGCCACAACAAGTTTAAGGGCCTAGGAAACTTGGAACCTAACTTAATTATGCTCATGATGTTCCTTGTAATAATTGCTATGAAACTTGTTTAGGGTTTCCATGTTTTTATGACACTTGAAACCTAGCTCCAAGCCTTAAAGGTTTCAGCCACAACAAGTTTAAGAGCCTAGGAAACTTGGAACCTAACCTAACTATGCTCATGATGTTCCTTGTAACATTTGCTTAGGTTTCACATGCTTGAATGTTGTTTTTAACCCAATGTAATGATTGATAAGATTCGGCCATGATAAGATTTATAAGCTTAGGAAACCTAGAACCTAACCTAAAGCATGCTCATAATGTTTCCTTATGGTATATGATATGATATTGGTTTAGGGTTCACATGCTTGTATGTTGATTTCTAACCTAAGTCACATCTATATGTTTCGGCCATTACATGACATTAGGGTTAGAAATCTAAATATGATTTCCCATGTATCTCACATAAAATGTTTATAATGTGGTAAGAGCTTGTTATGCTTTTATGTTTAATTATGTACACTTATGATCTATGTATGATGGTAACCCTTATGCTATGCTGTGTGTTATGAGGATGAGCTGTGTGCCCAGATTATGCATGCTATTTATGATGAGCTGTGTGCCCAAATTATGCATGTAATTATGATGTGCTGTGTGCCCAAATTTTACATACCATTATGATGAGCTGTGTGCCCAAATTCTGTATAGTATGATATGATAAGAAATATGATGTGCATGAAATATTAAGAACCATGATATGTATGACATGCTACTTTACTTTATATGGCTTGTACCAAGGGTGTGCTCCATAAGCGCCCCGGGGTCGATGGACTAAGAAACGGGCCTCGTTAGGGATGGGCTCCTAAGTGCCCCTAGATCGATGGACTAAGAAACGGGCTTAGTATGTATGCCTTGTAGGGTTCAAGACTTGCTACGTTGGACCTACATAGGACGCGCGCATTTATGTATGTGGTACAAGACGGGGCCCTAATCATGTTATTATTATGTTTAAGTATGTATGTAATAAGTTTTCAAAGGACATGTTGCATATATTATGGCATGAATCATGTTTTTGAAAGTCATCTCGCATAACACTTTATGATTATGTTACGATATACCATGATACTTATGATTATGACATGTTATGTTAGGATGAACTTTATGATTATGTTATGATATGCTATGACCATGATTATGATATGCTAGGATGCCCTTTATGATTTTATCATGATATGCTATAATGCTTATGATTATGTTATGTTATGTTAGGATGAACTTTATGATTATGTTATGATATGCTATGATCATGATTATGATATGCTAGGATGCCCTTTATGATTTTATCATGATATGCTATAATGCTTACGATTATGTTATGTTATGTTAGGATGAACCTTATGATTATGTTATGATATGCTATGATCATGATTATGATATGCTAGGATGCCCTTTATGATTTTATCATGATATGCTATAATGCTTATGATTATGTAATGTTATGCTAGGATGAACTTTATGATCATGTTACGATACGCTATGATTATGATTATGTTATGCTAGGATGCATGTTAAGATATGCCATGATACCTTACGATTATGTTATGATATGATGCTTCTATACATGATATGATGAGTTGTCTTTATGCTTTATGCCTTGGAGATTTAGTTATGCTATACGGTTTTTGTGAGTAGGAAAGGATCTTACTGAGCCTTGTGTGCTCCCAGCTTACTTTCCTTGTACCACAGATAAGGGCAAAGAGTGGATGTACTAGGGGAGCAGCAGGAGGGGGCAAGAAGGACGTGTGTAGTAGTGACTCGGCTAAAGAGAAAGACCTGCTTCTAGTTAATAAGAATTATATTTATGTCGTTCCTTTATGACTCCATGACATTTCATCATGCTCTTTAGTATTATGGTTTAAATTTATGTTAAGCATGTTATGTGACTCATATGATAGGTAGTTAGTGATGATGATTTGAAAAGTAAAGAAAAAGTTTTAAAGAAAAAAAAATTATACTATAGATAAGACTTCCGCTGTTTTAAGAAGAAAAGATAAGTAACCCCCGTCAGCTTAAGCAGGAAGGGGCGGGGCGTTACACACACGACCCCGAGACCCGGCCGTGTGTGAGACATGACCTAGGTCATTCTCTTCACTGCCCATCTCACATAGCCATGTGATGCACACGGCCGTGACATGTCCTGCCACTGCCATCCTTGCACAGGCGTGTAGATCTACACGGCTTGTGCTGCCTCCAGTTATGGAACTCATGCACGACCATGTCTGGGACACGACTATGGCTCTCTTTTCTTCAAAATTAGCATGGTCGTGTGATGCACACACGGCCGTGACCTTCTCCTTTTTTGTAGAAACTACACGGGTGGGCATCACCACACGGCCTGGACATTGCCCTACTCTGCCAATGCTGCATGGGTGAGCATCACCACATAGCCCAGGTCACTCTCCCAAACATGGTCATGTTGCACTCCAAGATGGTGTCTCCCTCCTTTCGTTAGCTTGCATATTTGGCCTCTATCATAAATTCTTCTCCAAATACGACTCCTATGTACAGAAAATGTACAAAAATAGATCTCCGAACAAAAATAGTAAATATGCTAAAAGCAAAGCTGGAAGTACAAAAATGCATTGATAAAGCATACACAAAATATGTGAATGTGCATCAAAACATGCTAAACAAGTGTATACAATCTACGCACATCACACCCCCAGACTTAAACTTTTGCTTGTCCTTAAGCAAAAATGCCACAATCTTAATTCATATGCTCTACAATGCATTCATAATTCCTAATGTACTTTCCTAACTCTATCAAAAAATTTTCATTAACAAGCATGATCATGGAAACAAGTCAAGTATGGCTCAAGCATAAGTCTCTTGTGCACAGTGCAAAAAGTGACCCAAACTTTTCAAGTTTCAATCTATGTCCTAGTCAAGTCGTCATCCAGATGAGTTCCTAATGTTTTCGGTGATAGGCACTTACCTGCCACACACTTGGTTCATATTTTTCAATCAACCCAGGGTCTCAAAGGCATGCTCAATCTCAAGAGAAGCTAAGCAGTCATTTCCCCAGTAACCTAACTCGGTCTCAAAGGGGTGATTTGCCATATTCGATTCACGACAACTATTTTTTTTATATCCCTTATTCACTTTATATATATATATATAAGAATTTGCATTGTGTAAAACTTATTTACAAATGTATTTTTAGCACAAATGTTGGGATATTTTGATTTTTCCAAATGAGCTTACATGATTTGAGCATCATCCAGTAACCAAAATGAAGTTTGAGAAATCGCCCTGGAAACCAAGTACTAAACAAACAAGATGAATCATGACTATTTCAATGATATCAACTATCCAAGCTCAAGTATAGTGACGGTAAGATCCTTAAGGTCAAGCCAAACTTCAAACTTATCTCCATATGATACTTAGCTTATTTCATGCTACTCAAGATAGAGAAAAGAAATACACTAAGCATATACTACTAGCATCATTTAAAACATCATGAATCAAGATAATAAATGTGCTAACATTTTTACTAAAAGACAAGAAAGCATATAAGTGAAGTTTGATTTTTTTCCTCAATGAGGGGGCCACAAAACTTTTCAAAAGACAGTCAAGTGACTATCAAAACAATCCAAGAAAAGCAAGAACAAATGCAAAACAAAACAAAAAATGCAGAAATTTTCAGGTTTTCAAACCAACCCCCCCCCCCCAGACTTAAACTTTTCATTGTCCCAATGAAATCAATATGGTGGAGAAGGTGGACGAGGGAAAGGAGGTCTACGTCATTTTCTCAATAGGAAAACTAGGAAAACCTGGGGCTTCACTCAGGACTCTATGATATTCATAAAGAGCATCTTCTTGTTGGCTAGTAATACTCATGCTCTGCATAAAATCCCTCATTCTAGCTTGATCAATATCATAGTCCTGGAAAAATTCGGCCACTTGACCTTGAAAATTCCTCGTAAACCAAAAGTGATCTTGTACTTCTCTAAACTGTCCATCTGATAAAGAAAAGTGACTTTCCAACATTGTTCGTTGGGCATTTTGCTTCTCATGAAGTGAGTCCAGAGATGCACGAAAATCTAAAAATTCAAATTTGGAGGGACCCGTACCATAGGCAAAAGAATGCCTAGCGGGCTCCGGATGTCCGGAGGGCTGCGGGTGTCCAGATGACAAGGACTCAAGGTGTGGCTCTGTGTCTCCAGATATAAAAGGAACATTCTCAGGATCTAAATTAGTGATTACCCAATTAGTAGGGTTGTGAACAGAAGTTCGTTCGAGACAAGGAAGAGGTAAAGGAAAACCATTCCTCCTAGGAAATGCAAAACCATTCTCATCCCAACAAATCATTTTCATAGCAAGACATGCATCAATGTCTATCATGTCATTGCCATGAATGAATACCAACCCATCTAAATCAAGCTCCAAATTAATATCTAGTTGAGTAATCAAACCATCAAAAACAATTGATCCCGAGGATGCCCTCCCCGCTCTCACTAAGGTTTGCAAAAAATGAAAACCGGAATCGAAATCAACCTTATGTAACATAGCCCACAAAGCATAAAGCTCTACTTTCTTAATGACTCCATCACTTTCCCCTCTACCAAAAATAGTCTTACTCATAACACGTTGTAAGTATCTAAAGACGAGGTTTTGCATGTGAGAAGCCTTAGCTCTAGAGGGCTCATAAGGTTGTTCTAATCCAGTGATCGAACTCTAAAACTAATTCCAATTAAACCTAGAATCAAACCTGCGAGACTTAACAGTAGATAATCCAAAACAAGTGTTAAAGTCACTAAATGTCCACTGAAACTCTTGATTCATCAGCCTAAAAGTTATCCTGCCAACATAGTCATCCTCATTGGCAAAGTGAACATCTAGCGAACTCAAGAACTCCAAAATAATGCAAGGATATGTGAGTAGATGTGTGTACAAAATATCATTCCAATCTAGGAACCCAATCATCCAATCTATATCATCTCTAATTCCTAGCATATCAAAAACGGTTGGGTCCATATATCTTATACACACAATCTTTCTTTTGACAAGAATCTCAAATCTAAATTTATGATCTGCATTTCTAAAAATGATATTGAATTCATTGTCGTTAACTTCGTCGTGTGCTATTCTCTTTCCTTTGCCTTTTGTTGGTTGTTTCCCTTTTTCCTTTGTTGGCTCCTTCCCTCCGCTCGATCCACCACTTCCCTTGCGAAGTTTCTTCAAAATATTGGACATGTTGTCAAGATTAAGTGGGGAAAGATACTACTTTTATTTGGAGAAGTCAGATCTTAAAGGAATAGATCTTGAGAAACATGATCTTTGGCTAAGGATTGGAGATCTTGGATATAGGAGAAGAGAAAAGTCTAGATCTTGATGAAGTTTGTGGAGAAGAAAGAGTTTGAGATCTAGATCTGAGAAGGTTTAAGAGAAAGGTTGAAGAAGAGAAAAGCTTGGGAGAGAAGAGTGTGTTTGAGAAGGTGGGGGTGTGCGGCCAACACAGCCTAGGTATGGTCGTTTATAACAAACACGACCCAGGGAAGTCACACAACACGGGTCATGTAGATTTACACAACCCTAGCCCTCTCCTCGTCTGGTTGGTTCACACGGCCTTGCAAATATGCACGGCTTCAGCCATCTTCTCCTCGGTAGCCCGGACCATTTATGATAATATTTTTTTTATTTTAATTCTTTTCTCTTCTTCTACTTCTTTTTGCTCTATTTAAATAGAGGAAAATTTAGGGGTGTTACAATCTTAATATTGTTATGGCTCTATCTTATCTAATATGTTTGTGTGAGATTTGTATTTTCTTTGTATGTGCAGATTTCACTTGGGTTAATAATTGGAAGCTCACACTGAACCGTTTTCGACCACCTGAGAGAACTTCAAAGAAGACGAAGATGGAGAGAGCAATACTTCATTTTGTAATTCTTATATTGGAAGCTCTCTCCATAATAAGAGCCCTCGGTAGGAGGGTGTTGAAATATCTTACCCTCCAAGAATGAGATTTAGATGAATCTTATGAGGTAGTCGAGCTAAAGACCCTAAACAAGCGTTTCTTGGGAGGCAACCCAAGGGTCCTTTTAGTATTTTCAGTTTCAGTTTTCATTTTATTGTTAGTACTTTTAAACTTATTTTTGCATTGTTTTCAGGTTGAAATTTTGCTTCCATGAGCTGGCCATGACTTCTTCATGGAGATGGAAGTATTGGAGAAGCAAGGAAGGAGTGAAATTATCCTTTGGGAGCAAAATAGAGCTTGGCCGTGTGTCATACACGATCAGGTATATCTTGCAGAGAAAGGGGATCCTCTACTCGGGAGGCCTTGCACGACCGTGCTGGTTGGCACAGGCAGTGCAGATTTTACTTCTTATTGTTACACAGCCATGTGTGGGACACGACCGAGACTCTTTCCTCCTCTGGAATCACCACACGGTAGTGTTTGGTATACAGCTGGGCAATCTCTCTTCTCGGGAGACCTCACACGACCATGTCATGTAGACACGACCCTAGCATCCCCTTTCTCTGCAAGACATACCTGCTTGTGTATGACACACGGCCAATCTCTGTTTTGCTCCCAAAGGATAATTTCACTCCTTCCTTGCTTCTCCAATACTTCCATGTCCATGAAGAAGTCATGACCATCTCATGAAAGCAAAATTTCAACCTGAAAACAAAGTAAAAACAAGTTTAAAAGTACTAACAATAAAATGCAAACTGAAAATACTAAAAGGACCCTTGGGTTGCCTCTCAAGAAGCGCTTGTTTAGGGACTTTAGCTCGACCACCTCATAAGATTCATCTAAATCTCACTCTTGGAGGGGTAAGATATTTCAACACCCTCCTACCGAGGGCTCTTATTATGGAGAGAGCTTCCAATATAGGAATTACAAAATGAAGTATTGCTCTCTCCATCTTTGTCTTCTTTGAAGTTCTCTCAGGTGGTCGAAGACGATTCAGTGTGAGCTTCTAATTATTAGCCCAAGTTAAATCTGCACATGCAAAAAAAATACAAATCTCCCACAAACATATTAGATAAGATAGAGCCATAACCATATTAAGATTGTAACACCCCTAAATTTTCCTCTATTTAAATAGAGCAGAAAGAAGTAGAAGAAGAGAAAAGAAATAAAAAAAATATATTATCATAAATGGCTCAAGCTAGGATTGAACCCTAGACCTCTTACTTGAATTTGGTTTAAGTAGCCATTAGGGTGGTGGTAAAGCATCACATGGGTAGTATGAAACAGTTCATTATATGTAGATTCGGAGTGAAGAGATGCTTCAACTTCCTCTTAGTATAAAAGGGAAAAGAAGGGATGAAAACCTAATTTTCATCTTCCCTTCTCCTATACCTAGCCGAAATCCTTTCTTCTCATTGCAAGTTTTCGGCCAATAACCTTAGGGTTCCATCCTTTGAAGCTTTTCAAGAGGAGAATCTAAGAGGAGGATTTTTCTTCCGAGGATTGGTACACGGGTGAAGAGAAATCCGGAGGCCAAGGCATACAAGGGAGACTTATTCTCCCCAAAGCCCTAGTGAAATAATTGTAAGAAATAGCAAAAGGATGTAAGTATCTCTCACCTACAGTATAAGTTGCTTCGATGTTACATATATTGATACGTTTTAAACATGTAAAGGAAGATGCATGTTATAAGATGTAAATTGCATGTTAAGAAAAGATAGATGCTATGATATATAAGATGTCCTCCAAGTTTAGGATTAAGAGTAATGTTAGAGTATCTTGATTTGTTTCCCATAAAGTTTTGGGACTAATAAGCATAATCAAGTGCCCTTAAGTGCTTCCCTATAAGGGTGAGGGATTAAGCGCACATAAGGTGCTTGTTTAAATGACAAGTGCAAGTATAAGAAAGCAGTATTTAAAAGAAAGTATTTTACTTTTAATTGGCATGTACTGGACACAAGGTCCATGGGTGGGCTCCTAGATCGCCCCTAGGCCCCTAGATCGCCTAGTAGTACCCTAATAGGTTCGAGATTAGCTACCTCAGATCTTATTAGGGATGCGCACAAAGTGGTACAATGTCGGGGCCCAAAGCAAGTTGATTATTAATTTCACTAGTATGTAATGTAAAGTTTTCAAAGTTCATTGGTTGCTTAAGTGAAGGCATCCCTAATTCGAAGACTTTAGTTATAAGGTGCAGCCTTGATAAACTTTATAGTATGGTAAGATTTCTGTTTCATTATATGTTTTTTTTACATTACCTATTTACATTACTAGCATGGTTTTTAAGTGGTGTTTTACATGATCAACTATTTAAAAATGCATGCCATGTACAGATGCTTGGATTATGTGTTTTAGCATGAGGATTGTCAAATGTATATTTGGTGTTTTCTTTCAAGTAGTTTTGAAAATCATGTTTCCCCTTTTAATGCATTGTTTTGTGAGTGGTACTTACTAAGCATTCGCTTACATATTTGCATTCCTTATACTGCAGATAAAGGTAAAGGAAAGCTCGAGTAAGAGGGGGTAGCAGGGGCAGTGCTTGGTGGGTGTGTGTGTGACGAAACCGTGGAAGAAGATCCTGGAATGTGTTAAGACTTGGTGTTAATGTGTTTCCTACCGTTTGGTTATGCATGAAACTTATGTAAAATTTATAGGTTAGTAGTAATTAGTGTGACAAAGACTCTTCCTCAAGTAAAGGGGTAGAATGGTAGTCCAAAGATGAGTACAAAGGGGACAAGAACCTCTTTTGTAAGGCTGGGTCCAACTTGCTTACACAGAACGAAATCTTCCCCGTTCTGTGGAAAAGGGACCCTTAGTGAAGGTCCTAGGAAAGATTTGTCGAAATCTTTATTTTCATTGACCCCCACTAACCTTTGTGGAAAAGGAACCCTTAGTAAAGGTCCTGGGAAAGATTGACTCTTCCCCGTTCTGTGACTTGTGATTTTCAAAACCCATAGATGGTTGAGTTACAATTTGTTTGACAGACTCTATAGCATTTATGGCTTACACTTCTTGAATGTTTGAGGGAGATTTCATCCAACTTATGTTTGACCATTCATGAAGGTTCAATGCCACTTGATCAATTAACATATATGCTTCATCTACACTTTTGTCCATAAAAGATCTTCCAGCTGATGAATCCAATAAACTTTTGTCTGAGAAAGAAATTCCCCTATAGAATATGTGCAGAATCAACCATTTTTCAAAACCATGATGAGGGTACTATCTTTGAAGACTCTTGAATCTATCCCATAATTCAAATAATGATTCTCCATATGCCTGAGCAAAATTTGTTATGCAATTCCTCATATACACTGTTCTGCTTGGAGGAAAAAAATGATTCAAAAATTACTTCTCCAATTGCTCCCAACTTGTGATACTTTGAGGATGGAGAGAATATAACCAAGTTCTTGCTTTATCCTTGATATTGAAAGGAAATGTCATCAATCGAACTGCATCTGCTGACACTCCTTCACATTTCACCATATCACAAATCTCTAAGAATATTTCAAGATGTAGATAAGGACTTTCTGATACTTCTCCTCCAAATTTGTGACCTTGTATCATGGAAATTAACTCTGGGACTAGTTGGAAACTTTCTTCTTCAATTTGAGGTTGCACAATGGGAGATAAAAATCTTACAGAAAAGGGTGTAGAAAAATTTCTCATGGGCTTGGTTGCCATGTTAGTGCTCATGGCACTACAACAAAAATGACTTTTCGCAGCACGCAAATTCACTTTTCGCAGCGCGCATTGCACGCTGCACAATTAAAAGCTGTTGAAAGTCATAAATTATTCGCAGCGTGCTTTTGCGCGCTGCGGATACTATTATCCGCGACGTGCTTTGCGCGCTGCGGATAGTATTTTCCGCAGCGCGTAAAACACGCCGCGAATAATAGTATCCGCGACGTGCTTTGCGCGCTGCGGAAAATACTATCGACAGCGCGCAAACGTATGCTGTTAATGGTCTTAACTATATTAAAAAAAATTGACAAAAATAATAAATTAAAATTTTACAACAAATTTAGTGCAAATCAAATCCATACAGAATTAATAAAAGTCATAGCTTTTCATTATACTACAAAAACTCAAAACATCTAAAACAATATATGAAATCTCTAACAAACTAGCAATTACATAATAACAATTCAACTTACAATTCAAACAAATTAGTATAATATGTATCAATCACACAATACTATAAATTTAGATAACCATGCGACCATTCTTCCTATTGCATCATCGAGAAACTGCATTTCATCATTTGGTCGAATTAGGTCCACCTGAAATTGAACACATGTACCAACTCACAAGTAAAAAATAGCTTGAACACATGTACAAGGAGGTACAGAAAAAACATTTTAGGCTGTATAAATAGAGATCTTAAGTATAAATTCTTATGAAAAACAATATCAGTGAAATAAAATACTAAAGGAATCTAAAATGAGTGGACATGCTTACTATTTTCTCTCCAACAGCTTGAGTACTAGGCTCCCCATTTTTTTTCTTGTGACCTTCAATCCAAACTTGTAATCTTGTAATTTTTGTATCTACCGGACTTGTCTTTACCTTAAATATAGAAATATATACAAAATCATTACAACACAATTCAAAAGATACATATATCATTACTTATTACTTAAATTATAAAAAATTAAAAATAATTACCATAATGTGAGTCAAACGAGCATAACCTACCTGAATGGAGAAGTCTCAAATCCTGTTAAGGCACTACCACAACAAATCTACTGATATTTTGAGCTAGAAAATCCAAATTGGATACGCTTCAGCTGTTACCGATAAGAATTAAATCCACGTAATTATTTAACAAAGAACATACAAGAAACTAAGATGGGAAAGTGAATCTGTTCGATCAGAAGGAACAACAACTACATAATATCTTTCCAATCTTGTAGCAGCAAATCAAACTCGGAAAAGCAAGTAGCATGGAAGTTCCATCTCAGATATGCTCGTTGAGAAGAACTACCTTAGCACAAATCATGGAGCTTTCTAGATATGTAGCAAGCCAACAGAGACCAAGCCAACACTCAGACGCCATCACAATGCAAGACCAAACACTACTGTGCGGAAAAGAATTAGTGCTATCAATTCAACAGTACATTAAAGACATGAATCTAGTGGCAGACTTATATATAACATGCTTGCGAATATAAGTAAATACCTCTTCGTTCAAAACACAATTTGAAGATTATCTAGGTCTATGTATGTCATCTTAGGGTCCTCTGCCATTTTAGTATCAAATAGAGGAGTAGCCAGCTTGGGAGGGTTCTAAACAAAGGTGAATCACTCATTAAGACAAAAAATCTCCAAAACAATCAAACATGCAAGTTAACTTTTTGATTACCAAGAAAGAAAATCACATATAAAAAATTGATTCCTACATCATTATATTTTAAACAAATAAATATCATGTATTATTCACACAAGTTTTACAAAACTTGTAATTACAAAACTTGAAAAAACCTATCATTATATTTTAATAGGTAGAGGTAACTGACAAAGTTTTTCCTTGGTATTATGTCCTTCCATCATCTAATTGCCACAAAGTTAATTTTTTTTATAGATAACAGTATATAAATATGATCATTCTTTGGCCTGTGCCAAACAGATTTTCTATTGTTATAAGAGAGATAGTTCAATAAACTAGATTGCAAATGAATCATAGAGATTGCAGGAACCTAAGTTGAAAGAAAACGTTTAATATGTCATCAAGATAATATACATACTAAACCTAGAACTCTATCATAGAACAAAACAAAAAAGATATTAAAAAAAAAAAGAAAATAAAGTATGGAAAACCTAGAACTCTATCATAGAACTCTTATCCTAATTGTTAGAAAAAGAGGTAGAAACATGGGAGAATTAGGATATACACAAACCTAAGAGGAGATGAACTCTTATCCATTAGATTAATTCTAAACTAAATAAATCTACACACAATCAACAACTAATTACAACATGTATCAACTAATGATATATCAATCATACTAACTGATCTAGTAATCCAATTAACCCTAATTCCTACACCTTACCTCAAATCACAGACTTCTGATCTTAACAAGTAGCCAAAGAAGAACACCTGGAACAAAACCTCACCTCACAATTGTGCTTGTTGATCCACAGCACTCAACCTCATTGGAATCAATCGGATCACAACAGGAGGTCGAGCAGGGAGATCACTGATCAATTAACCATCCTTCTAGCCTCTTCCCGGCAGCTCAAGAACACCTCCCTGATACCAACATCTCCAAATCTGTAACCTAATTCAACCGAAAAGAAGAAGAGGATCGGTAACATAGAAGAAGACCTAAGCTTACCTCAATCGGTTGTCTCCAGAAGGTATCGCCCAATCCGATCCACTTTGAGGAGCCACGGATCGTTATGTGAACAGCTCAAGAAGGAGGAAACGAAGGGTCAATCGGTCGGAAACAACCAAAACCAAGCCCTCCACTGTGCCCTAGCCACCTAGCCATAGTCGCTCACGCGTAAGAACCGGCCGAGGAAGGGATCGCTCCATCGGAAGAGCTTGGACAGCGTCAGCACCTTCAACAATCCGGCGACGATCCTCAGGCGACGCGAAGAGGCCCAGATCGTCGGAAAGCAGTTGCCCTCTGTCGGCGTCGGGTGCGTCGGATCTTCCGTGTGAGAGAAGAGAGAGATCGGACTGAGAAGGAGAAGGGCTTCGGCTGGATCTGAGCTTAAGGGTCGATGCCGGCAGAGAAAAGATCGCCGGAGCTAAAGCCTTGCTCCATCGGCGTCGATCATCCGCGAGAGAGAACAGAGAAGAGAGGGAAGTCGGGTCGCGAGGGGTTGGGGAAGAAAGGTTCGGCGTTTGGGAAAGAAAATAAGGAAAAAGGATTATATAAATAAAGCATTTCCTCACATAAATGGTATCCCAAACAGGCTTTATCCACGCCGTCAATTTGTCCCCTTAAAACCCGTCGTACGAGCTCCGAAAAATTTCCAGAAAATTTCTAAAAATTACGGAAAAATTTTATAAGGCTATTTCCCAAATAACCTTATTATTTAAATTTTACGATATCTTACAACGTGCAGCGTGAGAAGTTTTTTTGGCGCCGTAGGGAAAAGTGCGGAGGGTGTGACAAGTGCGGACCAGGGTTTGGATTTTTGCTAAGGCTAATTATTAATAGATTAAACTAATTATTAATGGATTAATAATGACATTTATTAGAAATGTCAAGATAAAGGATTTAACATGATATTTTATTTTATTTTTGTATTATTTTTAAATAAATGTCATTATAAGGTATTTATTATGACACTTAGAAATAAGTGTCATTAAGATAATATCACAATAGATCAACTTTCCTGTAGTGGGAGAGGAAGCAGCGATGGCTTCGGCGGCTTTGATCCGGTTTATGTTTTTAACCTAGCATTTTTTTTATTTTAATTGTGTTTTTTTACTTATTACATTTTTATTTAATTACTTACTTTAAGTTTTTCTTTACTTATTTTTTTTAACCATGTTTATTATTAATCGGCTTTTGGGGTTGGATGTATTTTTTTTATTATTTACATATGTTTGTTTAATTTAATTTTTTTAAAGATAACTATCTTTTAAACTATAATTTTAAAAAAAAAATTAAAGTTGGTCAAAACATGCTGGGTCAAAACACATTCCTTTTAATCATGGTCGTAAATAATAATTTATTATTATTATTATTTTTTAAATTAATCGCAGCATGCTGTATGCCGTTAATAATTTTAAAAAGTATTCGCAGCGTGCCTATTTTTGCATGCCGTTATTGTTATTAAATATTTATAGTATTAACGGCATACTTTTAATGTGCGCCGTTAATATCTAGACGTAATTTTTTCCTTCTTTAAGTTTATACTATTAACAGCGTGCATCAATATGCACGCCATTAATAATACTATTAACGGCATGCTTTTAATGTGCGATGTTAATAGCAAGCTGCGAAAAGCTACTTTTGTTGTAGTGTGGATATACAAGAAAAAATTATTAGATTTGAATAATCAAAGACAAGAAATAAAATGTAATATGAAAAGAAAGAAAGAAAATGCAGAATTTAAATTGAAAGAAAGAAAATACATAATGAAAACAAGAAAGAAAAAACAAAAGGAAAAAGAAATATGTCTAGAATAATTCATATGCTAATCAACTAATGTGTTTATAAGTTCTTGTTATTCTTGATGCCTTTACGAAGTTTGATCTACTCAAACACAAGAACAATATTGCAAGATATGTTTACAAAAGAAAAGTAGAGAAAAAAAATTTAAAATCAAAAGAAAAATAGAGAAAAGCTAGACTAGAATGCTAGAAATCAAGAATGTAGAATTAGAATTAGAATTGCAACAAAATAGATTGTCAAGAAGTAGAAAGATATGCAAGAAAAAGAATTTTAAAGATTAGTTACAACTATGCTAATGAAAAGAAAAGTTATGTTTAGTCTAACTCAATTGATAACCTCTAATGTTATAAATGCAGTCCCCGACAACGACGGCAAAAACTTGTTAACGTTTCGCAAGTATACGGATACGTCGTCAGTAATAAAGAAATGTATCGTATCCACAGGGACTAGTTATAACCACTAAAGATATCTCAACACAAATTAGCTAAACAACTAATCAATTGATTTATAAAAACTAAGTGCAACTATAGAAAGTAAGCATAGAAGTAAAAACATAGAAACTAGAATAAGAGCTATGATAAAAGGATGTTCTAGGAGTTTTGGTTTCTTTGTAATGTTATTCAATGTAAATGATCTACCAAATCTTATTCCTCAATTTTCCATCATTTGTAGACGGTTGTCGATTCTCTCTTGCAATAGACAACCAGCTTAGGACCAAAATCTATATCTAAACGTGATCAATTAGGAATGATTCCTATGATGTGTTGGATTGAGACGCGCTAGAGGGGGGGGTGAATAGCGCTCGTGGGTATTTCGTTCGATTTAAAGACGTTTGAGTATTAAAACACATCGGAAAAGAAAAGAGTGAATGCTAACATAAGGTGGTTACTTGGTTCAGAGCCTGTGGCGACTCCTACTCCATGGCCCGTGATCGTTGATCGCTTCCGGTGGAGAACAACTATAATATCGAAAGTTTGGTACAATGAATAATTTACAATTAAGTGTACTAAAAATGAATTATACCGACAACAAGATTAGCAAAATTAACGCTCCGGGTCGTCGGGGTGTTGCTACAGCACTTCTGGGTGTCTCTTGAGTAGTAGGATGTAGAAAGGTTGCTTTGAAATCAAATTTCTTGACTTGCTGCTTGAAACCCCCTTATATAGCCTGTTGGAGGCACCTCAAAGCTCCTTGAGGGAGGCTCCAACGAGCCGAGTCATCCGTGTGGATCAACGTTGAACTTTTCTCCTCTGATCCACTTGAAAGCGCCTCCATGGCCACTACAAGGCGCCTCCATGCCCAAGGCGCCAACAAGCCCTGGTCCGAGGCGCCTCCAGCTCCTCTTCGTAGACACTCTACACCCGAGGCGCCTCCAAGCTCCATGGAGGCACCTCGGACACTGTTCATCCGAGGTGTGACTTGCTCCTTTGTTTCTGTAAAATGTGTTAGTCTCAAACACATACCCTGTAAAATAAAGTTAGCACATAATAGTCATAAATAAAATATTGACAGTCTCCGGACTGTCCTGGTCTGACTTTGGATTTCCTACTGGAAATCCTAGGTTGACCCGATGCCTACTGTTCCCTCTGCGGGGAATGCGTCCTCACCTACTCCACTCGGGACAATTACCTGATGCCAGCACGATCCTCCAGATCGACTGGACTTTTGCTTGGCGCTCGATGCTTCCGGACTTTCTGTTGGACGCCTGCTCCCCGACCCGTCCAGTCTTCCACCTGATTCGCGACACCAGGACTTTCCACCTAGGATTACCACCTCCTATAACTTTTGCCTGAAGCCCTCGACCCGCCAAGACTTTCCGCATAGGCTTACCACCCCCTATGACATAGGGTTACCACTCCCTAGGGTTTTCCACCTGCCTAACCGTAGTTAGGACTAGTTTGCCTAAGTACACTTAGGACTTTCCTGCAATCTCATTCAAACTGTTAGATCACAAAACAACTTAACTTTGAACCCTTTGCCATTATCAAAACATGGGTTCGATCGTTGAATGCTTCCCGCACCAACAATCTCCCCCTTTTTAATTATGGCAACTGAAATTCAAAGTTAAGTAAAAGCTGGCATAAGTAAACAGATGCATAAGTAACAATTTTTAAAGTTTTAGTATAAGCAAGTATAAGTAACCAATTTTAGACACAAAGAAAGCTTAAGCTAAAACTTTAAAGTGTAAGGCTCCCCCTTAATTAGAGCTTTCTTTTAAATTTTATGTTACTCTCCCCCTTTGCCATATATCAAAATACAATGAGAGTAAAAAGAGAAACCAGAGTACTTTGGTATATTTGAAAAATATTTCGAAAAAGATGTTTAGACATACCTTGAAAAATACCTTGAAAAATACTTAGTATTTGGAAAAGAAATGTTCTTGTAAGACTTTTAGCTAAGTCAAAAAAAAAATATTTGTCATAAATTATTTCAACTTGAAAAATAACTTAGCTAATTTTGTGATATCAAGGCACTTAGTTAAATTTGACAAGCTTTTTGAAATTAGAAGAAACATTTAGCTAAGTAAATGTTAAGGATTCAGAGAAGATCGTTTAAGATAGTTTTTGAAAAAAATACTTAGTTAACTTTTGGACTTTAAAAAGTAACTTAGCAAAATTCGAAAAAGTACTTAGGTAACATTTTAAATCCTTTTTGAGAAAAGTTAGTTAGATTCGAAAGAATTTATATTTGAAATAGAATTTTTCTCAAAATTGGCTAATTTTGAATATTTGAAAATATCTATAGAAGTTACTTAGCTAAGATTTTAATAAGCCTCTTGAAAAATAGCTTTGGAAGTGTTATTGGAAAATATAGCTAAAGTTGGAAAAGTACTTAGTTTGATTTTGAACTGAAAGATACTGAATTTTAAAAGGTTCTTAAGAAAAGAAATTATTTAGTTTGAAAGACTCAGTTCAATTTTAGTTGGAAAGAGGGAGGAGCTTAACTTGTAAAAAAAAATTGAATTAAGGTCATTCATTCAAATTCAAGTAGTCCTAAAGCCCAAGCATAAGAAATTTTGAAAATTAAAATTAATCATTTAATCTCCTGGGTCGAATGTCTAACTATTAGCTACTAACTGCTTACCTAGAGGTAACAACATTCACTTGGTTAGTCAAATAAGTTGAAAATCCAGTTAGATTTGACTAAGTCAGGATCACTTAACTTGATTACCGTATTTTTGGTATTTAACGCCCAGACTTAGTCCGATGCACAAAAATAAGCATTCTAAAGTCTAGGTTGTACCCTATTCATCTCACGTCATTCTAAGTTTCTTTCAAACACAAGTAAGTTAAGCCTAGTGTGCTTGTGAGATGCTCTAGCTGAATCTAGGGGAACATAATTTCTAGGGTAAGCTCCTAGGCTAAGTCCAAAATTTGAAAAATCTAATAAAACTGGGATTTTAAAATCAACATTTTTCTTAGGATTTTAGAGGATATAGTAACTTAAGCTAATTAAAAGTAAGGGGCATATTGTCTATTCTATTAAGCACATTAAATACAACAAAAACTGGTAAGTAGTAAAATAGGTTAAGAAACTAAATTCTGATAGGTAAAAGTTTAACTAGGTACTAATGAAAGTGTCTGTGTCCAAAGTCCAAAATACAATGCATGAAAGTCTAGGATCAAATACAAAGCATAGAAGGCTAGAGTCAGGCAGAAGGATCATCAGCTGGTGGTGGGGGCTGCTCGGGTGCAGGCTGTCCCTAACGAAGAGAAGCAAAGCCGGAGGCTATCTCTGAGCGAAGTAAGCAAGTTCGTCCAGGATAAGTCGTCGTGACTATGCGGACTGAACCTCGAGACGTGTAAGTCGGTCCTCGATCGATAAGGAGGTAGATGGTTGTGTCGAGGTCAAGGGCCCTGCCGAAGTGGAGGGTTTTCCATGAAAGTCATCGGCTGTGAACTCTAACCACTCCTCTCCCTCAGCTAGATCAAAGAAGGCAATAAACTCGGCATCTGCCTCAAGCCCTCTCGGAGCAACTGGCTCATCCTCGACTGGGTCGGCTGGCGGAGGCCTGCCCGCCCATGTTAGGACCCCCTGAGCAGTGACAGCTATATGTGCTAATCTAAGAGAACCCAACCCAAACTCATCATAACGGGTAAGAGGAATGACCGCCCCCCGAGTCACATCTATGCCCTCTATCATTGAAAAGATAGACGTCAGCACATGGCAATAGGGCATGTGAACTACTCGGAATGTGACAAGACTAGCCACATGAACTATATTAGAGAACATATGTAATGCAATGTCTATATCTAGATGATGACATAATGCATACAAAAAGAAAGAGTGGGCGGACACATCTTCAGAACGTCTCGAGATGTGATGGGTAGAATGCATGCAGTGAGGACTCTTTACATGATGCAATCCTGTACCCTGAGAGACATCGACCTGAAATCAGAGACTCCAAGTGGTTTCTCCCCACCAAAAAAGTACTCATAGAGTGTATCTAGAGTAATGTGGAAGTAGGGGTCGCCAAATGGCAGATCCCTACTAGGGTAGCACAGGAAAGGGGATGTTGACTGTGTAAGCTCTAAGCTGGTGCATAATAGGGAAGGAGTAAATTCGATGTCCTTTCCACCAACTCTGGTGGAATAGACCAAATCATCAATCCTTTTAAGGTTGTTGAAAAACTCGGCACATAGATCTCTATTTACTGCATGTGTAAGGACCCACGAACGAAATTTAGGAAATTATTTATTATGTAAGATCACACAAGTGCTAATTAGAGGATTAATTTATAAAATATTCTATGATTTTTTAAGAATTTTAATTGAACTTATACATCATATTTCAAGGGATAGAACTATTAAAATTGAGGGGCACAAGTGATACCCTATTAAGCAGGTGATTAATTGGTCTTAATTAACCTAGGTAGGCTAGGTAATTTACCTATAAATCTCGCTGTGCACTGTAGCCCTAAAGAATCGCCGATTTCCATGCCTTGCTTCCTCGCGATCGCCGGCTCTCCCTGGTGGTCGTCGCTCCACCGAATAGGCGGAGCTCCTCACCGAAGACTCGAGCTCAGATCAAGCCTCGCATCCCGCAGCTAGATCCGTGGAGGACATCTGGATTCGGGTGGTAGCGAGGACAGAGCGGGGACGTCCGGTAGAGGCGCAAGGACACAAAGGCAAGTACTCTGCAATATGATGGTATGAGATCCACAAGGTAGAGGATAGGAGCTTGGAAGAGTTGATATGCTCACTGATTATGTTCAACAGGTTGATTGAGCTGCGATTTGGTGTTTACGTGTTATCTCAGTTTCATCTCGTGATTTTCGTGATTTCTGCAAAAGATGAGAACATCTTTGATGGGATTTGAGTTGTACCGGCTTTCCTCTCGTGAATTGAGTTCTGATTTGAGTTCTTTGGGTTTGAGTTGCGAATTGGTTCTTCCGATGGTGCTCATGTCTCCGCTTAAGGATCCTGTGAGATTCTGGTTTTGAAAGTGAGTTGTCACAAAGTTTTGCTATGATTTGTGATTGACATGAGTTTCAAATTGGTTTCCTCTTGTCGATCTGATCCTGCGATCCGGTCTCTGGTAGCCTTGGTTAATTTTCTTTATGCCACTGGAAGCTTTGGAACAATTCGTTTGGATTTCTGTAGAGTTAGTTGATGACCTAGCTGTATTCCGTTTGGATTCAGTGAACATTGTTTGGAATTGGAATTTGATATGGAATTTTATCTCTTGAGATAGTTCCGAGGATCATGAATTCTGTTTAGGTTGTATCTATTTGTTTATTCTTTCTGTTATTGTACAGTTTGGATTCATGAGGTTATTAGATAACCATGGAATTCAATGAGATTTGTTTTGTTATGTGGATAAGGTTGATTCATTGGGAGTTAACTTTGGTGTGGTTTTGATTCGTGGGGAGTTAATTTTGATGGTGATTTCGGTTTCTTACGAGTCAGCTGCGATTTTTATGGAAGGATTTAGTAGACTATGAGTTTTCTTTGGAGGTTTGGGCTTGGATTTGTGCTGTGGTTGTTCCTGTTACTGTGAGAAAATTGTGTTTTACGGTGGTCTTTTGAAATGGGTGATGGCTTTGGGATTTTCTATTGGGTTTGGTAGGTGTAAACACGGATTCAAAGTTGGTTCTTCTTTCTTCTGATGTTTTCATTGGTGTGCTGGAATTCCATATCAGATTCTTTAAAGGTATTGATTCGGGATTTTTTTTATTTTGTTGCTTTGTTTCTAGAAGAATAGACAAGTATGGACTGTAGGTGTTATGAATTTATTATTCTCGACAGTAGAAATGTTGTGTGCTGAATGCTAGGAACAGAACTAAAGAAATATGGAGGATAGTATGCACTACCTGTGGAAAAACTATGCTAAATGCTATGAACTGAACTAGAGTTGACTATGATGCCTTGGTGGCTGATCGAATTCTGGATAAATATAGATTGTGATGTGTCGATTTTGAGTTGTTCTTATGTGGTTCAAGGTTTTTCCTGCTTTATTAACTGAGGTCTTGAGAGTGCACTTGATGCTTTTGACGTAATTGTGCTTTACGGATTGATCTCAGTTTTCAGGGATTTGCTTAGGTTGCTTGATTTGCTAGATCTTATGAGTGTTTACCTTGAGTTTTTGATGAACTGATGCTTTCCGTTTAGTAATTAACTGTAGAATAAATGTTGTTGAATGATAGCTAGGGGTCTTTTTGGTTTTAGGGATGGGTTAATGGTAGATTGTTTTCTCTCCTTTGAGAAAAGTTCTGTTCAGATTCTTAATGTGAATGGCAACATGTATTTTAGAGTAAGAAGTATGATTGCATTTGGAGAGTAGCTCGGGTGCTATATACTTTACAGTTAAATGTGATGTATTGGAGTGTTAGGCTAGATTCCTTTAATGATGATTCAATTCCTGTTTCAAATGGAACATTATGTAAACTTCTAAGAATGGTTCCTAGATTTGAGAATGTTATTCCCTTCGTTTTTATCACCTGTTAGTAGCAAACAAAATGTTATGCTAGCTTCTTTTATTAATGTTGGGTTCCATTAAAGCAGGAAATCCTTTTGAGATCATTTACAATATTATGCGATAATAGAGATTAATTCTGTCGAGTAGGAATTTAGTTGATGTTAATTGCCATGATTAGTCAGCCTTCACCTTTGATTCGTAATCCATAGCAGTAGGAAATTGGTTGATGCTAATTGCCATGATTTGTCAACTTTCACTTTTAAATTGTACTTCATTACATTAGGAATTTCGTTAATGCTAGTTATCATGATATGTTAGCTTTCATCCTTTTGAATTTTAGTTTAGTATAGATTATCGTTAATGATAAGTGCTATGTAAAGTTAGCTTCCATGTTTGAATTTGTTAGTTCTTTATAGTAGAAATTTTGTTAGTGCTTCGATTTGGATTTGTGTACTGGTTGCTGGTGTCCATGTTAAGTTTATAGTTTTGATGTTGCCATCATGATATTACAAATTTACTACTTCTGGATGTGTATAACATGGGTGCATCGTGAGCTCCAAATGTCTTTGCATAAGTTTAGTCTATGTTCATATTATTATTGCTGCACTAGCTTTAGGCTTACCCGAATGACAATTTTTCTAAATTATTATTACACATGTATGGTTGCTGATTTGCATGGCTCTGGGCAAGCTCATGTTTCAACTATGGACACTATGAACTTGTATATCCTAGCATATCTATGTAAACTCAGTAATAAGATCACCATGCTTATGCACCTATTTAGTTAGAGGTAGTCTCTGCGCATATTTGGCTGTAGGAAATAGTTGATACTCATGCTTAGTGTAATGGTTCTGTGGTCGATGCTTAAAGGTTGACTAAGAATGAATTCTGTTTCTATGTACCCACCTGTAGGAGTGTTATGAACTGCTATATGAACTATGCCTTGTTATATGCACTTGTCTTAAATGCCATGACAGAACCATGCCACAAATTGGACCACAGTAGTATGGTTGTAACTTTTGTGAGTAACTGGATTTGTTTTGCATGTGTATAGGTTGATTGAATGTCTAAACTTTAGAACCTAGAGTAACTTAATGTGTAGTGTTATGGAATTTCAGTTGGGGATTTGGTGGCTGGCTCATTTAGTTAAAGGGGGATTGGTTTGAAGATTTTAATAGCAGTTCGAATCCTTCTCTACTAGCAAGTTGCCTTGTCAAGAAGCATTCAGTTATGCCTTGCATAAAATCACAGACGTGCAAGTCGAGCAGTAAATGTGATGTGCAGCTGCTTAGAAGCTTGTTTAGGTTTCTACTTTGGATGCCTCAAAAATTCGAGATAGATAATAAAAATGTATGATCTAGTTAATGATATTCATTGCAAACACAAACAATGAACAAAATGAGAGTGAAAATATTCTGTATCTTGCTAAAGATGGACGAAGTGCAAAGGAAGGGAGGTTTAGAGAGAGAAAAAAAAAATTAGAATTTGAATGAATTTGCTAGAAATAAGTTATTTTTTTTTAGTATAAGGACGAGGTAGGAGAAAGGGCAGTTCTGGGCCTAGAAATTATGAAACATTTTGTGAATCTAGTGGCCAAGGTTCGAGATAGGATGCTGACGACACAAAGTGATCAGAAGAGTTACGTCGACCAACGATGGGGGGAAATTTGGAGTTTACCGTGGGAGACCAAATTAGAAAAGTGTAACCGCTAGCTTGAATTATTGGATAAGTCAAATTTTGAGGACGAAATTTTTATAAGGGGGGAGAATTGTAAGGACCCACGAGCGAAATTTAGGAAATTATTTATTAAGTATCTAAGGTCACACAAGCGCTAATTAGTGGATTAATTTATAAAATATTCTATGAATTTTTAGGAATTTTTCAAAATTTTAATTGAACTTATACATCATATTTCAAGGGATAGAACTATTAAAATTGAGGGGTACAAGTGATACCCTATTAAGCAGGGGATTAATTGGTCTTAATTAACCTAGGTAGGCTAGGTAATTTACCTATAAATCTCGCTGTGCACTGTAGCCCTAAGGAATCGCCGATTTCCATGCCTTGCTTCCTCGCGATCGACAGCTCTCCTTGTTGGCCGTCGCTCCACCGAATCGGCGAAGCTCCTCACCGAAGACTCGAGCTCAGATAAAGCCTCGCATCCCGCAGCTAGATCCGTGGAGGACATATGGATTCGGGTGGTAGCAAGGACAGAGCGGGGACGTCCGACAGAGGCGCAAGGACACGAAAGGCAAGTACTCTGCAATACGATGGTATGAGATCCGCAAGGTAGAGGATAGGAGCTTGGAAGAGTTGATATGATCACCGATTATGTTCAACAGGCTGATTGAGCTGCGATTTGGTGTTTACGTGTTATCTCAGTTTCATCTCTTGATTTTCGTGATTTCTACAAAAGATGAGAACATCTTTGATGGGATTTGAGTTGTACCGGCTTTCCTCTCGTGAATTGAGTTCTTTGGGTTTGAGTTGCGAATTGGTTCTTCCGATGGTGCTCATGTCTCCGCTTAAGGATCCTGTGAGATTCTGGTTTTGAAAGTGAGTTGTCACAAAATTTTGCTATGATTTGTGATTGACATGAGTTTCAAATTGGTTTCCTCTTGTTGATCTGATCCTGCGATCCGGTCTCTGGTAGCCTTGGTTAGTTTTCTTTATGCCACTGGAAGCTTTGGAACAATTCGTTTGGATTTCTGTAGAGTTAGTTGATGACCTAGCTGTATTCCGTTTGGATTTAGTGAACATTGTTTGGAACTGGAATTTGATATGGAAGTTTATCTCTCGAGATAGTTTCGAGGATCGTGAATTCTGTTTAGGTTGTATCTATTTGTTATTTTTTCTGTTATTGTACAATTTTGATTCATGAGGTTATTAGATAACCATGGAATTCAATGAGATTTGTTTTGTTATGTGGATAAGGTTGATTCGTTGGGAGTTAACTTTGGTGTGGTTTTGATTTATGGGGAGTTAATTTTGATGGTGATTTCGGTTTCTTACGAGTCAACTGCGATTTTTATGGAAGGATTTAGTAGACTATGAGTTTTCTTTGGAGGTTTGAGCTTGGACTTGTGCTGTGGTTGTTCCTGTTATTGTGAGAAAATTGTGTTTTACAGCGGTCTTTTGAAATGGGCGATGGCTTTGGGATTTTCTATTGGTTTTGGTAGGTGTAAACACGGATTCAAAGTTGGTTCTTTCTTCTGATGTTTTCTTTGGTGTACTGGAATTCCATATCAGATTCTTTAAAGGTATTGTTTCGGGATTTTTTTTTTATTTTGTTGTTTTGTTGCTAGAAGAATAGACAAGTATGGACTGTCGGTGTTATGAATTTATTATTCTCAACAGTAGAAATGTTGTGTGCTGAATGCTAGGAACAGAACTAAAGAAATATAGAGGATAGTATGCACTACCTGTGGAAAAACTATGCTAAATGCTACGAACTGAACTAGAGTTGACTATGATGCCTTGGTGGCTGATCGAATTCTGGATAAATATAGAGTGTGATGTGTCGATTTTGAGTTGTTCTTATGTGGTTCCAATGACTTTAGAATTCTGAATTTGGATTTATTTGGTTTCCTTCTAATTATTTTAGGTTGCTGTAGTTCAAGTTTTCCGGGTGGTTTTAATACTTGTGAGATATACTCAAGTTTTTGTTATACAAAAGATGAATTTTGTTTCAGTAGCTTGTTTATCTATGCATGAATTTGGCTCCGTTAAGGTTTCTAGGAAGTGATATGTTTAAGGAATGAATGAAGTATACAACTGTTATGAGAACGAATATAGAAAGAATGACAGGAATATGCTATGAAATGAATGACGGGAATGTACTATGATATATTAACTATGTAGCTAGTAGATGAATATGAGCATATGTGGTGATAGTACGGGTTAGGTGATCCGAGATGAGTTCCGTGGAGGGTTCTTCTAAACTTGACTGATAATTTATTGTTAGCTTCGGCTATATAACTGATTGCATGTTCTCTAGGAGGTACCTCTAGGTTCATGGGACTGTTGACTAGCTCTAACTGTGGTTACCGGATATATGACATATTCATCCTATTAGCTATTTACATATTGTATTTTCCTTCTTTATTGTTTTTATTTTACGACTATTCTCATTTTCATATTGGTCTGTACTTACTGGGTCGTAGACTCACCACATTTATATTACAGGTGAGGATAACTTCCAGGATATGCCGGAAGGCCTACGGACGGAGTAGACGAGGAGGCAGGATGGACGCATGATATTGTTCGTTGTCTGGGAGTGTGGAGCATACTGGATTCACTGCGAGAGTTATTTTCATTTCTTTGTCATTCGGGTGGAGAATGTTTGAGGAGTTTTGTTCATATTGATAAACATATGTTGATACGGTCATGTCCATGAGTTATGATAATTTCTTTGTTGGTATTGCATTAAAATTATTCAAATAGTAGTTGATGAGAGATATTGGCTTTAAAAAAAAGATACTGGGGATGTTTTAGCATGACTGCAGTAAATCGGTTTATCCAACTTGTAGTGGGCAATCATCTGTATGATAGATGGGCAATAAGTCGTAAAATAGAGTTTATTTAGATATCTAATTTAATGAAAGGGTATGAAAGTTGACAAAAACTAAGCCTATGCTGCTCAGTGGAGAATCTAGCCTCAGTGGATGGGGCTGTACCTGAAGTGGACACAACATTGCGTCGCTTCCTAATTTCAATCATATACATAAAAATTTGCAAAACAAGTACATGGTGATTTAGGATAGCTTAGAGTATACCTAGGAGACAATGTAGGGTATTTGAAGGAGTTGAAGGGTGGAAATCTGGGTTTAAGGCGCCTTGGATCGAGCTTTTTGGCGAAGGATGATCTGTAGTGAACTCTCTGTTCGCTGCATATTTTGGGATTGAGGGCGCCTTCAATCTCATTGAAGGCGCCTCCAATGGGGCGTTCAAGGCACCTCGGACCTGGCCCGAGGCACTTTAGTTGTTTTCGGCGAAATTTTTCCCGCTGATCTTGGAGGGCGCCTAGCAGAGGCGCCTTCTATTGCCATTTTTTTTAATTTAAAATAATTTTTAAATAAGTTTTTTATATAAGTTTTTAAAATGTTTTTAAAAGAGTTTTTAAAATAAGTTTTTTAAAAGAATTTTTTAAAATAAGTTTTTTAAAAGAGTTTTTAAAATAAGTTTTTAAAAGAATTTTTAAAATAAGTTTTTAAAAAAGTCCTTAAAAAATTTTTAAATAAGTTTTTAAAAAAGTCCTTAAAATATTTTTAAATAAGTTTTTAAAAGAATTTTTAAAATAGGTTTTTAAAAGAATTTTTAAAATAAGTTTTTTAAAAGTTTTTTTTTAAATAAGTTTTTAAAAGAATTTTTTAAAATAAGTTTTTAAAAGAATTTTTAAAATAAGTTTTTTAAAGAATTTTTTAAAATAAATTTTTTAAAAGAATTTTTTAAAATAAGTTTTTAAAAGAGTTTTTAAAATAAGTTTTAAAATAAGTTTGTAAAAGAATTTTTTAAAATAAGTTTTTAAAAGAGTTTTTAAAATAAGTTTTAAAATAAGTTTGTAAAAGAGTTTTAAAAAAAAATTAAAATAAGTTTTTATAAAAGATTTTGAAATGTTTTTAAATAAGTTTTTAAAAGAATTTTTAAAATATCTTTTTTAATTTGATTTGATTTTATTTTAATTTGATTTGAATTAATAATTTGAATTAATTCATAGTTATCTTATCCGATCTAAATTTCAAATCAAGGAATCCTAAAATTTTGTGAAATGAATTAGGTTCAATTATAGGGTTTGATTTAACTTTGAGTTAGATTCAGGTTTAGCTTTGGGCTCAGCAAATAGACATTGTTTGGATAAACTTCTGGGATATGGTGAGTCACTTGGATATCATTAAAGTAACAATACTTTCGAAGTTTTCCAAATAGTTCTATCCACTAAACTTAATATAAAATCTTGGTCTAACTAGTTAGGATCTATAAAGGGTAGCTTCGGTTAGTTTTTACTTAGCCAAATGCACCAGGTCGAAGCTATATCTTCCTAAACATGCATAGACTAAGCTTCCCTAACGTACTATTATCCAAAATTTCACCAGTACCATAGGTTAAGTTAAACTTGTTCCCTTTCTAATTAGTTCTAATGACCCTGCCGGGTAGCTTGGTTTGGGTTACCCTGCCGGGTAGGTTAGTTTTGGAGGTGCCAGCTATTCTGGAGCCTCCACCTAAATTATTGATAATTTTATATATTTTTATTTAATTTATAGATTAGATTAAAGTTTTTTACTTTTAATTTAATTATATTTTAATTATGTTCTTTTAATGATTTATCAGTTTATTAATACAATTTTTCTTTTGGCTCCCCCTGGATCATAGTCTCGATATGGTCTATTAAGGTAATGTACTTGATCCTTGGGAACTCAATATTGACTAAGTCCAACTTGATTAACTAAGTTGGACTTGGGTACCTATGCTTGGATTGTTTTACTATTTGGTCTGTTGACTAAGGTTAGATAGGATTGATATTTTTTTTTGGTCTTAAAACCTAATCCAGATATGTTATAAACGGCTCTTTATGTCCCAAGAATTAGGTCAAGGTTCTTGGAGCCTAAAGAAAATCGTTCCAATGTTTTCTTCAAATCCTCGACCTGAATTTTCAAACTTGAATTTTCTTCCTCAAGATTTTGGACTTGAATTGAATTTCCAGTTTGAACTGGGTCAAGCAAGGGCTTGGAGTTAGTCACTTCTTTAAAGGCTGCTACCTCCTTTAGAAGTGACTTGACCCTAATAGAGGATTTTACTAATTTGTGTAATAAATAATTAATTAAATTGTTTAGACGCGGAATATTTACAGTGGGGTCAGACCCATCGGAAACGGATACGAATCCGTGGCTTCTTTACGATTCAGCTTCCGATTCGCTCTCGCTCTCGAACACATTGTGTAACACCCATAGGATCTCTAATAATGTCATATGAATTTTATGCATGATTAAAATAGGTCTTATGTGGATTTTTCCAAAAATAAAAGAAAATAGAACAAAAAAGAGGCATGACCAAGGTTTGAACTTTGGACCTCTTAGTAGATGCATGTATGTGTTAACCAGTAGCCCCAGCAGGAGAGTGCTGTTATGAAAGAGAGGGATATGATAATTAAAGGTAAGGAAAGACTCCCTCAACTTAGAAGGAAAAATTGGAGTTTTCTTCTACTACCGTCCATGAGAAGATGGTTTTGTCTTCTTCCTTCATTTAGCATAAATAGGAAAAAGAGAAAGGGAATTTCATTTTTCCCTTTCTTCCTCCTTCCTTCTCCAACCAAAATCCCAAGCCTCCTCTTCCTCATTGCCGAAATCAAACAAGAGGTCTTCTTCCTAGGAGAACTTCACAAGTAAGGTTTCTTTTCATTGTAAACCAAGCGAAAGGATGTAAGTATCCACTCACCTACAGTACAAATAGTTTAAGACGTTTCTATGCTTATAGGTTACTTGAAAACTAAGATCTTGCCATATGAGTTTCGGCCATGATGAGGTTAAGGGACTATCTATGGATGTTAAAAGTTTTTATGCTTCATGTTGTTGGAAAATTTGGATTCCTACTCATTTAGGGTTTCAGCCAAGATGTGACAAGAGGTCTAGAGAAAAGTTTGAAATCTAACTATGCTTGTTTTATGCTTCCACATGATGTATGATTTTCTATACCATGTTAGGTTAAATTTCCATGTTTTATGTTGCCTCAAAAACATAGAAGCTTATCCTTAGGTTTCGGCCAAGAAAAGAGAAAGGAACTAGAGAAAGTTTTAAACCTAATTTATGTTTGTTTTATGCTTCCACATGATGTATGATTTTCTATACCATGTTAGGGTAAATTTCCATGTCTTATGTTGCCTCAAAAACCTAGAAACCTTACCTTTAGGTTTCGACCAAGGAAAGAAAAGGGGCCTAGAGAAAGTTGTAGACCTAAACTATACTTGTTTTATGCTTCCTCATAATGTATGATTTTCTATACAATGTTAGATTGAATTTCCATGTCTTAAGTTGCATGAAAAACCTAAAAGCCTTACATTTAGATTTCGGCCAAGGAAAGAAAAGGGGCCTAGAGAAAGTTGTAGACCTAAACTATACTTGTTTTATGCTTCCTCATGATGTATGATTTCCTATATAATGTTATGTTAAATTTCCATGTCTTATGTTGCATGAAAAACCTAGAAATCCTACCTTGAGGTTTCGGCCAAGGTTGAATATTAGAGTTAGAACCTCACTTATGGTTACCAAGAGACTCACTTGCTATGCTATGTAGGTTGCAAAAGTTTCATGCTTTAAATTGATTAAAGAAAAATTTAAAACATGTCTTCATGTTTCGGCCAAGATAAGAAGAATGAGGTTAAGAAGCTACCTAGGGTTCCTAAGGTCTTACATGTCATGATTAATGATTATGAGGACTTAGGTAGTTGATTTCATGTCTCCATGTTGTTTGAAAATCTATGATGTATGTTTATATGTTTCGACCAAGCATGATTTAGGGCTTGTAAGAAGTTTCAAAACCTTAACCATGCATGATGTGGACTCTTATGATATGATATGAATTTTATGTCACCATGTTAATTGATATATGCACTTATGTCATCATGTTATGAATTCCTATGAGATGCTATATGTTATGTGCACTTCATGTTATCATGTTATGTTTTTTTATGAGATGCTATATAATGTGCACTTCATGTCATCATGTTATGTGCACTTGGTGCCATCATGCTATGTTTATGCAAGGCTTATATAAGATGAAAAGCCTAAGAGATGTTTCCCTTAAGTTGAGATTAAGATCACTCTTCATAATATGACAAGAACATGAAATATTATGATATGACAAGAACATGATATGTTATTATATGACATGCTATTTTACTTTGTATGGCTTGTACCAGGGATGAGCTCCTAAGTGCCCCTAGGTCGATGGTCAATGAAACGGGCTTAGTAAAAGGGATGGGCTCCTAAGCTGCCCCTAGGTCGATGGTCTATGAAACGGGCCTAGTTCCTAGTAGGTTCAAGATTAGCTACCTTGGATCTACTTAGGATGCGCGCATTTATGTATGCATGTGGTACAAAGCCGAGCCCTCATGTTGAGATTATGTTTAAGTACCTATACGATATATGTTTTTAAAAGAACATCTTGCATATTCTCATTTCATTCTATATGTACATGTTTTCAAAAGAATATCGTGCATCCACATATCTCATGCTATATGATTCCTTATGCTTTAGAAAAAATGCTCTATAGAGATATTTTCATGTTATGTGATCTTTATGCTTAGAAAGATGCTCTTGAGATATGATTATGATGTATAGATGTACATGCTACTATTTTATGTTTATGCTCCCACATGTTATGCTATGATATGTCTTATGCTCTCACATATTATGATATGATTTCCCTTATGTGGAACCGCCACATCAGCGGCCCCCCCGGTCCCACGTATATAGAGGGAGGTAAATGCAGGTACACAGGTGGAAAGTGCATAGCGGAGACGTTAACCCCAGGCAGTGACACCCCAGGGATCGACCCCTAGACCTTTCAGCCATAGAACCATGCACTCCCCATCTGTGCTACGCCCTGGGGACTAAGGGAGTGATTTCCCTTGTGCTCTCACATGTTATGCTATGATATGTTTTATGCTCTCACATATTATGATATGATTTACCTTATGCTCTCACATGATATGCTATGATTTACCTTATGTTCTCACATGTTCTATTTATGATTTGTCATATGCTATGTTTATGATTTATGGATTTTGTGAGTAGGAAAGGAACTTACTAAGCCTATGTACTTATAGTTTATATTTTCTTGTACTACAGAAAAGGGTAAAGAATGACTAAACTAAGGGGAGCAGCAGGAAAGGCAATGATGATGTGTGTGGAAGTGGCATGGTGGAATAAATCCATTTATGTTTTAGAACCTATATATGTCTAAACTTGCATGTGAACCATGTTTTGATTTCATGTTGGTATGCCTATGCTTAAGTTATGTAATTATGAATCATGTTCAAGTATTATGCATAAATACTAGTATGTAGCATATTCATCATGTTATATGGTTATATTACTCACATGCCATGTTTAGTACAATGCATATTATAAATTAGAAAAATTTTAAATACACCTTCCGCTGCTATGAATTCATATGCATATGTATGTCACGTAGTCCAAGTAACACCCGTCCCTTCTTAGAGTAGTACTAGCATGGGAGGGGCATGTGTTACAGTTTGGTATCAGGGCCAAGTTTACCTTCCACTACACACACATCAAGCCTCCATCCTGCCGCTCCAAGTAAAAATTTCTATGCCTACTTTGTTTCTTTTATGACATATGCTTACCTTATTCTGTTTATAATTATGATAAGGAATGCTTTAGTCTAAGTATGGATGAATATATGTTAGAATGGTAATCTCATGCTATCCTTGTTGTCATTAATGAAGATAAGTATGGCTAGAAGACGCAATACCAGAGCTGATGAGTCAGTACCCCCACCTGATATGATGCATATAGTTACCGAGCTCCAACGTCAGGTTACAGAACAACAACAGGTGATCAATGCTCTGATGAATCAGCAGGGGAACCCTGCCACCCCATTAGTAAATCAGAATACTATGTTAGTCATACCTACAGCTATACCGGTACCACCAGCACCAGTACCACCGGTAGGCCCAGCCCCAGTGGTCCGACAAGAAGCGTACTTAATTCAGTAGCAAAGGCTGAAGCCAGAAAGCTTCTCTGGTAACTGCGAACCATGGGACGCTCAAGCCTGGTTCAAGACCGTGGAGAGCATAGTAGAGCTATTGGACTGACCTGAACACGAGAAAGTCAAGTGTGCATCGATCTGCCTCACAGGAGATGCCAGAATGTGGTGGGACAGAATGAAAGCAAAGAAACAAATAAATCAAATGAGATGGACGAACTTCGAAACTGAATTTTTCGAAGAATTCTTCCACATGCGTGTCACCAACAAGCACTACGACGAATTCACCGAGTTCTGGCAAGGTGACCTATCAGTTAATGAAGCTGTGAAGAAATTTAACCGACTAGCACGCCTATGCCCAGAATTAGTCGGTACGGAAAGAGAAAGGGTCAGACTCATGCTGAAGATGCTCAGACCCGAGATAGCTCTGAATGTGGCCGGCGGAGTTAATAGACCGCAGACTCCCGAAGAGCTAATCAGCAGTGCCCTGATCACCGAACACTATCTGAAGGCGCCGAACGAGAGTAAGAGTCAAGCCCAATCGGGAGGACAGAAATCGCAGAATACCAGAGCTGGTTGGAAAGGAAACCCCAACGGTAAAAAGAAGCAATGGAACAACTCTCAGGGTGGTCCAGCGAGCAAACAACTCATGTTCCCTCAGTGCACCACATGTGGAAAGAAGCATCCGAGAAAATGTCGTATACGCACAAATAAGTGCTACAGTTGTGGACTGGAAGGACATAGAGCCAGAGACTGCCCTACCCAAGTTCAGACACCGCAGTATGTCCAGAACAGAGGTGCTCCTCCACAGGTACACTAGATGCAAGCTGCGATAGAAGGGACTTCGATAAGCCAAGGGAGATTGGAAGCCCCGCCAGTCACGACTAATGCTAGGATTTTCTCCCTCGCCAAGGAAGACGTGGTGAATGCTTCAACAGTTGTCACAGGTCAGATACGTATTTTCAGTCAGCATGCTACTGTACTATTTGATATTGGGACAACACACTCGTTCGTCTCTACACCTTTTACAAAGAAGATAGACATGCCGCCACAAGTTTTAGACTACAAATTCTTAACGACCCTGCCTTCAGGAGAAGTGATGCCATCTACTCAGATGCTGCGAACCGCACCCATCGGAATCATAGATAGAGAACTCTATTGTGATCTGATAGTGCTCGACATGCAGGATTATGATATAATATTGGGCATGGACTTCCTAGACAAGTATGGTGCTTCGATTGAGTGCCGAAAAAGAAAAGTGGTCTTCCGACCAGAAGCCGAACAGACATTAGAATTTATTGGAGAGCCAAGGGAAGAAGCTAAGAAATTCTTATTAGCCTTAAGGGCACAAAAGATGTTAAGCAATGGATGTACTGGGTTTCTAGCACATGTGGTCGACACAAGTCAAGCAGAGGACCAGAAGCTGGAAGATGTCAAAGTTATATGCAACTACCCAGAGGTATTTCCCGATGAACTACCAGGGTTAGCACCCGATAGAGAGATTGGATTTGAGATCGAATTGATTCCTGGTACTAAACCGATCTCTAAGGCAACTTACCGTATGGCGCCGGTTGAATTGAAGGAACTTCAGGAACAACCACGGGAGTTACTCGACAAGGGACTTATCCGCCCTAGTCACTCTCCCTGAGGAGCTCCAGTACTGTTTGTGAAGAAGAAAGATGAGTCTATGCGAATGTGCATAGACTACCGAGCGCTGAATAAAGTGACGATCAAGAACAGGTACCCTCTACCACAGATTGATGACATGTTTGATCAGTTAAAGGGTGCCACCGTCTTCTCCAAGATTGACTTGAGATCTGGCTATCATCAAGTAAAAGTGAAACAAGATGATATACTGAAGACGACTTTCCGAACAAGGTACAAACACTATGAGTTCGTAGTTATGCCCTTCGGAGTGACGAATGCTCCTGCCCTGTTTATGGACCTGATGAATCGGGTATTCTCGACATATCTCGACAAATTTGTGATCGTCTTCATCGAAGATATCCTCATCTACTCGAGAACCCAAGAAGAACATGCCGAACACCTGAATATCGTATTGCAGATTCTTCGAGAGAAGCAGCTATATGCGAAATTCTCCAAATGCGAATTTTGGCTCGACCAAGTATCATTTTTGGGTCATGTTATCTCCAAGGATGGAGTAATGGTAGATCCAATCAAGATTGAAGCTGTAAGCAACTGGAATAGACCAAAGAATGCCAGTGAGATCAGAAGTTTCCTCGGGCTAGCAGGTTATTACAGGAAGTTTGTAGAGGATTTCTCTAGAATTGCAGCTCCTATGACAGCTCTCACCAGGAAGAACAAGAAGTACGAATGGACGGATGACTGCGAGAAGAGTTTCAAAGAATTGAAAAGCAGACTAACCAGTGCTCCAATCCTTACTCTTCCGGAAAATAATGGAAGTTTCGATATGTACAGTGACGCTTCCAGATTAGGACTCGGAGTTGTACTCATGAAGAACGGCAAGGTCATTGCCTACGCCTCTAGACAACTCAAGGAACATGAAAGAAATTATACCACTCACGATCTAGAGCTAGCAGCCATGGTCTTTGCTCTCAAATTATGGAGGCATTATCTATATGGAGCTCAGTGTAGGATTTACACAGACCACCAGAGTCTGAAATATTTCTTCACACAGAAGGACCTAAATATGAGACAACGTAGATGGCTCGAGCTAGTCAAGAACTATGACTGTGAGATTTTCTACCATCCGGGAAAAGCGAACAAGGTGGCCGATGCACTCAGCAGGAAGTCCGATGCTACCTCAAAAGAAATTAGGTGATGATATGAAACAAAAATATCCAGAGTTATTTTAAGTTTGAAGACGAACTTTGCATGATTAAAATAGGCTATATGTGGATTTTTCCAAAAATAAAAGAAAATAGAATTAAAAAGAGGCATGACCAAGGTTTGAACCTTGGACCTCTTAGTAGATGCATGTATGTGTTAACCAGTAGCCCCAGCAGGGGAGTGCTGTTATGAAAGAGAGGGGCATGATAATTAAAGGTAAGGAAAGACTCCCTCCACTTAGAAGGAAAAGTTGGAGATTTCTTCTACTACCTTCCATGAGAAAATGGTTTTGCCTTCTTCCTTCATTTAGCATAAATAGGAAAAAGAGAAAGGGAATTTCATTTTTCCCTCTCTTCCTCCTTCCTTCTCCCACCGAAATCCCAAGCCTCCTCTTCCTCATTGCTGAAATCAAACAAGAGGTCTTCTTCCTACGAGAACTTCACAAGCAAGGTTTATTTTCATTGTAAACCAAGCGAAAGGATGCAAGTATTCCCTCACCTGCAGTAGAAGTAGTTTAAGACGTTTCTATGCTTATAGGTTACTTGAAAACTAAGATCTTGCCATATGAGTTTCGGCCATGATGAGGTTAAGGGACTATCTATGGATGTTAAAAGTTTTTATGCTTCATGTTGTTGGAAAATTTGGAATCCTACTCATTTAGGGTTTCGGCCAAGATGTGACAAGAGGTCTAGAGAAAAGTTTGAAACCTAACTATGCTTGTTTTATGCTTCCACATGATGTATGATTTTCTATATCATGTTAGGTTAAATTTCCATGTCTTATGTTGCCTCAAAAACCTAGAAGCTTATCCTTAGGTTTCGGCCAAGGAAAGAAAAAGGAACTAGAGAAAGTTTTAAACCTAATTTATGCTTGTTTTATGCTTCCACATGATGTATGTCTTATGTTGCCTCAAAAACCTAGAAACCTTACCTTTAGGTTTCAGCCAAGGAAAGAAAAGGGGCCTAGAGAAAGTTGTAGACCTAAACTATACTTGTTTTATGCTTCCTCATGATGTATGATTTTCTATACAATGTTAGATTGAATTTCCATGTCTTAAGTTGCATGAAAAACCTAAAAACCTTACCTTTAGATTTCGGCCAAGGAAAGAAAAGGGGCCTAGAGAAAGTTGTAGACCTAAACTATACTTGTTTTATGCTTCCTCATGATGTATGATTTTCTATACAATGTTATGTTAAATTTCCATGTCTTATGTTGCATGAAAAACCTAGAAATCCTACCTTGAGGTTTCGGCCAAGGTTGAATATTAAAGTTAGAACCTCACTTATGGTTACCAAGGGACTCACTTGCTATGCTATGTAGGTTGCAAAAGTTTCATGCTTTAAATTGATTAAAGAAAAATTTAAAACATGCCTTCATGTTTCGGCCAAGATAAGAAGAATGAGGTTAAGAAGCTACCTAGGGTTCCTAAGGTCTTACATGTCATGATTAATGATTATGAGGACTTAGGTAGTTGATTTCATGTCTCCATGTTGTTTGAAAATCTATGATGTATGTTTATATGTTTCGACCAAGCATGATTTAGGGCTTGTAAGAAGTTTCAAAACCTTAACCATGCATGATGTGGACTCTTATGATATGATATGAATTTTATGTCACCATGTTAATTGATATATGCACTTATGTCATCATGTTATGAATTCCTATGAGATGCTATATGTTATGTGCACTTCATGTTATCATGTTATGTTTTTTTATGAGATGTTATATAATGTGCACTTCATGTCATCATGTTATGTGCACTTGGTGCCATCATGCTATGTTTATGCAAGGCTTATATAAGATGAAAAACCTAAGAGATGTTTCCCTTAAGTTGAGATCAAGATCACTCTTCATGATATGACAAGAACATGATATGTTATTATATGACATGATATGACATGCTATTTTACTTTGTATGGCTTGTACCAGGGATGAGCTCCTATGTGCTCCTAGGTCGATGGTCAATGAAACGGGCTTAGTAAAAGGGATGACCTCCTAAGTTGCCCCTAGGTCGATGGTCTATGAAACGGGCCTAGTTCCTAGTAGGTTCAAGATTAGCCACCTTGGATCTACTTAGGATGCGCGCCTTTATGTATGCATGTGGTACAAAGCCGAGCTCTCATGTTGAGATTATGTTTAAGTACCTATACGATATATGTTTTCAAAAGAACATCTTGCATATTCTCATTTCATTCTATATGTACATGTTTTCAAAACAACATCTTGCATCCACATATCTCATGCTATATGATTCCTTATGCTTTAGAAAAATGCTCTATAGAGATATTTTTATGTTATGTGATCTTTATGCTTAGAAAGATGCCCTTGAGATATGATTATGATGTATAGATGTACATGCTACTATTTTATGCTTATGCTCCCACATGTTATGCTATGATATGTCTTATGCTCTCACATATTATGATATGATTTCCCTTATGCTATCACATGTTATACTATGATATGTCTTATGCTATCACATATTATGGTATGATTTACCTTATGTTCTCACATGATATGGTATGATTTACCTTATGTTCTCACATATTCTATTTATGATTTGTCATATGCTATGTTTATGATTTATGGATTTTGTGAGTAGAAAAGGAACTTACTAAGCCTATGTGCTTATAGTTTATATTTCCTTATACTGCAGAAAAGGATAAAGAATGGCTAAACTAAGGGGAATAGCAGAAAAGACAATGATGATGTGTGTGGAAGGTGCATGGTGGAATAGATCCATTTATGTTTTAGAACCTATATATGTCTGAACTTGCATGTGAACCGTGTTTTGATTTCATGTTGGTATGCCTATGCTTAAGTTATGGAATTATGAATCATGTTCAAGTATTATGCATGAATACTAGTATGTAGCATATCCATCATGTTATATGGTTATATTACTCACATGCCATGTTTAGTACAATGCATATGATAAATTAGAAAATTTTAAATACACCTTCCGCTGCCATGAATTCATATGCATATGTATGTCACGTATTCCAAGTAACACCCGTCCCTTCTTGGAGTAGTACTAGCATGGGAGGGGCGGGCGTTACACATTGATCTAGTCCCGGGTCATCAGTGCAAGGAGACTCGTCTGATCCAGTTCGTGTCCGTCATCTTCCGAGGAAGATTCTTTGAATGTTGCCTTCAAGACTTTTTTTCTTTCTTTGCTTCTTTACCTCCTTTTGGTTGGGACAGTTGGCCTTGATGTGTCCTTTCTGGTTATAGCCATAACACGTCACTTCAAATTTTACCTTCGAGCTTGATTGGGCTTCCTTGGACTGAACTGCCTTCTTGAGGTCCTTCTTATTGAACCCCTTCTTCTTCTTGTAGAGCTTCTTCACAAGGTTGACGAGTTCGGCCGTTAGCTTGTCGTCTTCATCGTCTGAGTCAGGTTCTTCATTCGATTCTGGTTCGATTCTACGCCTTGGTCTTGGTTCGCGTGTTCTGCTTGTACCTGCAACCAAAGCAATTCCCTTCTCGGATGACTGTGCATTAGTCTGCTCATGTAATTCAAACACAGAGAATAACTTATGTAGTTTTATAGAAGATAAATCCTTGGAGACTTTGTAGGCATCTACCATTAATGTCCACAATGAACTCCTCGGAAACGCGTTGAGAGTGTACCTTATTATATCTCTGTTCTCGACCTTTTGCCCGATCGCGTGGAGGGAGTTGAGTATTTCTTGAATGCGTGTGTGGAGTTGACTTGCTGTCTCTCCTTCCTGCATTTTGAGATTATATAATTTCTTAAAAAATAAATCTCTCTTGCTTACCTTGGTGTCAGAGGTGTCCTCGTACAGTTCGATCAACTTCTCCCATAGCTCTTTTGCGGTTGAGAACGGACCAACTCTGTTGAGCTCTTCCTTGGTCAGTCCACACTGGAGGGTGCAGGTCACTCTGGCATTGGCTTCCACCTTCTTGATTAAGGTTGGTTCTCAGTTCTCGTAGGGTGTAGCTTGCCGTCTTCTTCGATTGACAGTTGGAATCTAGTCTTGACGATCATCCACATCTCGAACTGGATCTTTAGAAAGTTTTCCATTCGTCCCTTCTATTACCCAAAATCTTCTCTGGTGTAGAGCGGGGAATGAACGGTGCTGTATCCTTCTTGTTGGGTCATTTAGTTAATATGCACGTGAAAAATAGAAAGAGATGTCCCAAGACTAAGTCTTTGATTAGTAGTACGGGAATAAAGTTAAAATAACGCATGGAAACCTAAAGGATCAAATCCTAGGTTTTTGAGCAACATTAAACATGAAAACTTTAAACCAATTCACATAGCATAGCATAACATGTGAGACTTTTTACAACATAGGTGAGTTTCTAACCCAAATTTCTAGTCTTGGCCGAACATATAAAGCATGATTCTAGCTTTCATTTAAACAACTTTAAGCATGAAACTCTAAACTAATATCATACAATACATGACATAGCAATTAAGACCTTTAGCAAACATAGATGAGTTTCTAACCCTAACTTCAAGTCTTGGTCAAACCTCTAAAGCATGGTTCTAGGTTTCATTTAACAACCTTTAAGCATGAAGCCCTAAACTAATATCATAGAATACATGGTATAGTAAATAAGACTTTTAGCAAACATAGATGAGTTTCCAACCCTAACATCAAGTCTTGGCCGAAACTTTAAAGCATGGTTCTAGGTTTCAATTAAAAATCTTTAAGCATGAAGTTCTAAACTAATATCATAGAATACATGACATAACAAATAAGACTTTTTAGCAAACATAGATGAGTTTCTAACCCTAACATCAAGTCTTGGCCGAAACTCTAAAGCATGGTTCTAGGTTTCATTTAACAATCTTTAAGCATGAAGCTCTAAACTAATATCATAGAATACATGACATAGCAATTAAGACTTTTAGCAAACATAGATGAGTTTCTAACCCAAACATCAAGTCTTGGCCAAAATTCTAAAGCATGGTTCTAGGTTTCATTTAACAATCTTTAAGCATGAAGCTCTATCACATAATAGCTTACACAACATGAGAAAACATAAGCAAGCATGGTTAACATTTTTAACTCTCCTCAACCCTTGTTTCATGTCTTGGTCGAACTTACAAAACCTAATCCTAGGTTTTAAGCAAGGAGCTCTATCACATGGTGGTTTACACATCATGAGAAAACATAATCAAGCATGGTTAACATTTTTAACTCTCCTCAACCCTTGTTTCATGTCTTGGCCGAACTTACAAAACCTAACCCTAGGTTTTAAACAACATAAAAACATGGAAAAACATTCGAAAACCACTTGTACTGCAGGTGAGGGAGATACTTACATCCTCTTGCTTGGTTTACTAAAAAAATTACCCTTGGTGAAGAAGAAGAAGAAAGCTTTTGCTTCTAGAACTCCCTTTTGCTTATCTTGTTTGTAAGGGGAAGTAGGTTTTAAGGACTTCCCTTTGTGAAGTTTTCCTAGGAAGAAAACCTTTAGCTTGAATTCAGAAATGGGAGAGGGGAAGCTTGGAGTTTCGGTGGAGGAAGAAGAAGGAGGAAGGAGAGAAAACCAATTCCCCTTGCCCCTCTTATTCCTTCTTATCCTAAATGAAAGGAAGAGGGAGGAATGAACTTTTCTTTCCCTTACCTTTTTATTTCTATTTATTCTAAATAAAAGGAAGAAAGGGGAAGAACACAACTTGTCATTCTCTTGCTCTCTCTTCATCACTCTCATTATTCTTGGTGAAAGAAAAAGGTGTCCCATTACCTTCCTTACCTTTAACCACAAATTCCCTTTCCTTTCTAACAACACTTCCTCTTGGGCTATTGGTTATTCCATACCACTTAAAGCTTACCATTTGTTAAGAGGTTCAAGGTTCACGCCTTGATCACTCTTTTTTTTTCTCTCTTTTCTTCTTTGGTTCCATTTTCTCTTATTCTTAAAAGAAATTTATATGAAATTGCTGGGAGTTACAATATCAAGATATAAAAGATTAATGCATGCAATCTATCCTACCCCCTTGAATGGCCTTACTTCACCTTCAAAATTATCCCTCAATCATCCTTACATGGGCTTGTCTGTCACGTACGTCCCTCGGATGATCGAATGAGGAACTACCTCTACAAGATCCACAAGATACCCAAACATTTAATCAAGTATGGTAATTAAGTCCAATCACAACAATCCACACAAGATCAGATGGATACAAACAAGACAAAATCATAGAAATAGGAAATTGGCAAATTCACAAGAGTTTACATCAAATCATATTACAAATACTCCCTCCATCCAAGAACAAGAAGATCTAATCCATAGAACAAGAAAAGAGATCTAAAGACAAAAAGATCTTAAGAATCTTGATCCCAACATCCAAGAAGAGAAAGGGAAGAAAAGCTTATCTATGATGAAGAAAGGTCTTCGGATCCAATCCTCGATCTCGGAGTTGATTCGTTGAAGATATGCCCTTAGATCGCTGGAAAATCCCTCCAAGAAGGTGAGGAATCACCCAAATCTTGTTTTCTCCCAAAAGGGAGAACTCCCCCTTCAAATGATGAAATAAATCCTTATATCTAGCAGATATTTTGGGCGCCACACGGCCACGAGACCCGGCCGTGTGTGAGACACGACCTAGGTCATTCTCTTCACTACCCATCTCACACGGCCATGTGATGCACACGGCCGTGACATGTTCTGCCACTGCCATCCTTGCACGGCCGTGTAGATCTACACGGCCTGTGTTGCCTCCAGTTCTGGAACTCATGCATGGTCGTGTCTGGGATACGACCATGATGGTCGTGTCTGGGATACGACCATGGCTCTCTTTGCTTCAAAATTAGCACGGCCGTGTGATGCACACACGATCGTGACCTTCTCCTTTTCTGCAGAAACTACACGGGTCAGCATCACCACACGGCCTGGACATTACCCTGCTCTACCAATGCTGCATGGGTGAGCATCACCATACGACCCAGGTCACTCACCCAGACATGGTCGTGTGGAACTCCAAGATGGTTTCTCCCTCCTTTCGTTAGTTTGCAGATTTGGCCTCGATCATAAATTCTTCTCCAAATACGACTCCCGGATACAGAAAATGCACAAAAGCAGTTTTCTAAATAAAAAGAGTAAATATGCTAAAAACAAAGCTGGAAGTATGAAAATGCATAGATAAAGCATACACAAAATATGTTAATGTGCGTCAAAACATGCTAAACAAGTGTATACAATCTACGCACATCAATTACTTTGATATCTGCTAACTATGCCCACGGTAAAACAGATATACGGTCTCGTGCATAACATTGCCTATAGCTGAAGGATAAGGAACTGCCTTCATTTCCTCTATCTCTTTTGATATCTTAGAAGACATCTCTTTAGATAAAGATACTCCATGCCGAAAAGGTAGAAAACCTTTCTTGGAGTTTTGCATATTAAAACGAGCTAGGATAGTATCGATATATGAAGCTTGGGATAAGCACAACATTCTTTTCTTGCGATCCCTTATTACTTTGATCCCAAGAATATGCCCGCATTCTCCCAAGTCCTTCATATCGAATTGCTTGGACAACCATACTCTTACTTCTGACAACACATTAACATTGTTGCCAACTATCAAAATGTCATATATGTATAGTACAAGAAATACCACCACGTTTCCGTCACACTTCTTGTATACACAAGACTCATCCGGACACTAAATAAATCCATAAGATTGGATTACTTCATTAAACCAGACGTTCCAAGATCTTGAAGCTTGCTTCAGTCCATAAATAGATCGATTGAGCTTACATACATGTTTTTTTCCCTTTGGAATAAACCCCTCTGGTTGCTTCATATAGATGTTTTCTTCAAGACTTCCATTAAGGAAAACTATCTTGACAACCATTTGCCAAACCTCATAATCCATATGAGTAGTAATAGATAAAGTATCCGGATAGACTTAAGCATAGCTACCGGCGAAAATGTTTCCTCATAATCGATTCCCTCTTTTTGAGTATACCCCTTCGTAACAAGCCTTGCTTTGAAGGTTTCCACCTTCCCGTCTACCCCTCTTTTTTCTTTTGTAGATCCATTTACATCCAATAACTTTTACACCATTTGATGGTTTTACTAGCTCCCAGACTTTGTTAGAATAATAGATTCTATTTCTGAATTCATTGCTCTTTGCTAAGATGTTGCATCTTTATCTTGGAGTGCTTCGTCATATGTTAGGGGATCAGGTTCATGTTTACCTGGGATCAAGTCCAAAGACTCTCCCAAAAACATGAATCTTTCAGATTGCCTAACAACCCTCCCACTACGACGAAACACTGTCTGTAGTTGTGTATCATTTGTGATACGTGTTACAGTTTCTTGTGATATTTCATCTTGTACTGTTGGTACTAAAGTAGATGTATCATCTCTCATTTCTTCTAGAACAACTTCACTCATGGGCTTGTAGTTTATTACATAGTTCTCTTCTAAAATTCGGGCATTAGTACTAACAATGACCTTCTAATCTTTAGGACTATAAAATAAATCACATTTCGTTCCTTTAGGATAAGCTATAAACAGGCGACTTCTGTACGAGATTCCAACTTATCAACATCTCCCTTCAGCACATGTGCTGGATTACCCCAAATCCGAACATGACTCAGAATAGGCTTATGCCCATTCCACAATTCCGTGGGAGTAGAGGGTACTGATTTAGAAAGTTCCAAGCTCAGAATGTACACTACCGTTTCTAAAGCATATCCCCAGAACGAATTTGGTAATTCTGAATAACTCATCATCGATCTAACCATTTCTATAAGAGTCTTATTCCTTCGTTCTACCACACCATTTTATTGGGGTGTACCAAGTGCAGACAATTGGGATTGAATCCCAACCTCTGATAAGTAATTCCTAAACTCTCCTGAGAGGTACTCGCCACCATGATCAGACTGTAATATCTTGATACTTTTACCATGACATTTCTCCACATCAACCTTGTACTCTTTGAACTTATCAAAGCAATCAGACTTGTGGTGCATCAAGTAAATGTACCCATATCTCGAATAGTCATCTATAAAAGAGATAAAATATTCGAAACCACCTCTCGCCTGGATAGTCATAGGTCCATACAAATCAGAATGAACCAATTGCAACACATCTTTTGTTCTATACCCCTTGGCCTTAAAAGGTCTCTTGGTCATTTTTCCTTCCAAGCAAGATTCACAGGTTGGAAAGTTTTCCAACACTAATGAACCCAAGACTCCATCAGCTATTAGCCTTTGAACCCTACTTAAGTTAATATGACCAAGTCTTAGATGCCAAAGATATGTTTGGTTCATTTTTGAAGGTTTTTTTCTCTTATTAGAATTAGAGGATGTGTTATTAATTATCATTTGTTGCTTTGTAGGAGTTATTGGATTTAGAGTATACAAATTGCCAACTAATGTATCAGAATAGATAACTACTCTATTTTTCTTGATAACCACTTTGTCATCAAACTAAATAGTATATCCATCCAAAAATAGTTTAGAAACTGAAATTAAATTCTTTCTAAAACTTGGTACATAAAGATAATTTCTCAAAATCAAAGTTCTATTCCTATTAAATGATAAGTAAACATCTCCTACTGCAACAGCTGGCACTTTCGTAGCATTGTCCATGTAGACGGTTATCTCTCCTTCATATAGTTGTCAGGTTTCTTGGAACCCCTGCAATGAATTACAGATATGATCAATGACTCATGTATCTACACACCAGGTACTGGTAGATAACGCCGCTAAACATGTTTCAACTACTAGAGAATAAGATATATCTTTATTGTTTTCTTTCCTAAGAGGACAGTCCACCTTCCAATGTCCAAACTGCATGCAAATGAAGCACTTGCCCTTCGCCTTCTTCACTCCTGCTCTTTGTTCAGTACCTAGAGATCGATTCACTTTCTCTGTCGAGCTAGCTTATTTCTACTTCTTCTTCTTGCCTTTCGACTTAGAAGTATAAACATTTTCAGTAAAGTGAATTTGAAAATTATGAAGAAATAGCCGTTCTGCTGCCTGAAGTTCTCTCAGTAGTTCTGCCAATGAATAAATCCTTTTATTCATATTGTAGTTCAGACGGAACTGCTCAAAACTTTTGGGTAGCGTTTGGAGAATAATATCGACCTGGATTTCCCCATTGATTTCAGCTCCAAGGATTTTTGTCTCGTTCAAGTAAGCCATCATTTTGAGGATATGATCCCTTATGAGTGTACCCTCTGACATGGTGGCTGTCATTAAGTTTCTCATAGCCTCTTGCTTAGCAGCCCGATTTTGGTGTCCGAAGAGTTCCCTGAGATTGTACATCATGTTATAGGCAGTAGGTATGGACTGATGCTGATGTTGTAGCACATTTGACATAGAAGCCAAAATGTAACACCGCGACATCTCATCTGCCTTGACCTATTTCTTACGATATTTAATCTCCTATTCACTAGAATCACTATTAGGCTCATTAGGGCATACCTCTAACAGTACAAACTTATAGCCTTCAGCAGTTAGGACAATGTCTAGGTTTCTTTTCCAATCTATGTAATTTGAACCAGTAAGTTTGTTCTCTTTCAGAATAATAGCAAGTGGGTTGAAAGTTATTCTAAGAATCACAAAATAAATTTTGGTCAAAACTTAAGAATTTAGAATAATATTGGTTCCTCAAACAATATCATTTAAATTCACCAACACCTCAAAACACCATGAATTTTATATGCCACGATAGTGTGGACATATACAAATTCAATCATTTGTAATAGGAGATTTTACCGATTAATTTTATTCTTGTCAACCTAACTTTATGACAAATAAAATTAATAGTTGGTATTTTTCAGTCAAACAAATAATAACAGTGGCTCCGATGGGGAGGATACTATTAAATGCGCCTAAGTGTATACTATTACTCGATACTTAGTCCATTAAATAGGATTGTGCGCCTTCAGATGAAGAAGATCACACACATCCTAAATAATTTCCTATAATCATCCATTAAGGAAGTTTGATCTAGTGATCCGCAAACAAACTCATCCGATGTGGAGGAAGGCACTCAGAGCCAACGCGCAAGTTTGTTTGCATCACTTACAAATCAGTAATAGAGACCGTGGAATTTATTTATAAATCTCTCTCTCACTTAGTTATTTAAGATGAGGATTTTAACATGCACACACATATCACAATAAATAAAAGCAATAAATATGGAAAAATAATTTTCCAACTATTATGGCCTTTTCCATCACTATCCTCCGTGTGTTGCTAGCCCTAGCAGTCGTCAAAACTAGCCGCCAGCATAGGGCTCATGTCGTCATGCCCATCGAGCTTCCTTTTCTGCTGCGTCTCTGGTCCTCAAATAGCACCACGCCTCGCAAGGATATGATCCGCAACAAAAATAAAAGTTTACATATATCGATCCTATATTCCTCAAAGGAATGTACATAAAGTCTAGATCGAACAAAATGTAAAATCCTAAAACTAATATAGCTCCTGTTGTATTTAATAAATATAATCATACAAACACATAAAATGCCCTCGACATATCTGAGAGTTCAATCACACACAATCATAATAGGTCATAATAGTTGGACCCTGCAAACCACCGAATTAATCTATTTGCATATCCTACTATTATCCTGCCTAAAATATGTATGACATGTGCATAATTAAACTAAAATCCAAACACACAGAGGTAGAACCGAGCTCTGATACCAATTGTTGGTTGCTACTCGGAATATCGTTCTAGTTTCCCTATACAAAAATTTTGTACAAGCATAGAACTATCCTAGCTACTCATGTGCTCTACTGAAGTTAAATTTAGATTGCAAATGATACTTAACATTATTAATCCAAATTGTCCTTCAGAAGTTAAACTTGGATTGAAAATGATACTTAACAATTTTACTCCAAGTTTAACCGATGTGATCTTCCTAAGTTAAACTATATTACAGAAGTTATCAAATATTTATTTCAAAGATCGGCTTCCAGGTTAAACATGGCGAGGCACTAGGCCTTCTTGGGTATGTGATCATCCACCACTTCCTAGACAAAGTCTTTCAAAGAAATCAGATATTTAACTTCTTACAGTAAACTAAGTTTAACTATAGAAACCTCAATAGAAGCACAATATCGAAACATGAAATTGAACAATAAAATCGATAACAAAAATGATAACCTAAAACCGATAACCTCTTGTGTTTGGTTTTTCAAGATCTACACAAAAGATGAACTAGTTATGATGCGAAAACTAATAACTAGTTATACCTTTTGTAGCTTATAGACCTCTTGATCTTCTGTTGTATTCCTCTCCTTCTCTTAGACGCCGTGTGAGCGATGATCTTCCAAGATGAAATCCACCCAAGCTTCTTCCTTTGCTTCCTAGATCCGACCACCAACTAAACTTCAAGGGATGCTAGACAAGAGAGCTTCCTTCTCTTCTTCTTCTCCTTCAAGCAACTGGCCACCAAGAGATCACCACACAAGATGCCTCCATCCTCCAAGGAAGAAAACTAAGGAGAAGAGAAAAGGAAGAGGGCCGACCACCAAGGATTGGAAGAGAGGAAAAAGGAAAGTTTTAAACATAATCCTTGGTCTTGGCAAAAAGGAAAATTTTAAACATAATTAAAACTTCCTTATATTCCTTGCCAATGACTAAAAAGGAAAGTTTTAAAATAAAAAATTAAAACTTCCTTTAAAGATTTTCATGGCCGGCCTTATACTTGTGCTCCAAACAAGGAAAGTTTTAAACACAAAATTAAAACTTCCTTATTTGTTTTCGGTAAGAAATAAAAAATTTCTCTTTTAAATCCCCTGTTGGTTATAAAAGGAAAATTTTATAAATTTAAATCTCTCTTTTAAAACATGTGGATGGTTTCAAAAAAGGAAAGTTCTATCAAAAATTAAAATCTTCCTTTTAACTACAAATAAGGAAAGATATCAAACCTCTCTCTTAATCCTTTGTAGAAAGCTATAAAAGGAAAGATTTTAAAATTTAAAAACTCTCTTTTAAAATCATGGCTTCCACAAAAGGAAAGATTTTAAAATTTAAAATACCCTTTTATTTTAATATGGCCGACCACCTATCTTGGGCTCCAAGCTTGGCCGGCCATAAACTTGGCTCCAATCTTTGGCTTGGCCGGCCATAGCTTGGGCTCCAAGCTTGGCTTGGCTGGCCACTACAAAATGGGTAAGAAGCTTGACTTTAAGTGGATATAAGGCTTTATAAATAAGAGGCTATAACAGGGACCGAGAGGAGGAATTGGTTTTGGTCTCCCGATGAGCTTGAGCTTCCCGTGTTCACCCCGAACACCCAATTCAAGTTTATCAATAATAACTCATACCACTAAAGAGTTATTATTGCACTACCGCACCAATCCCATATTACAATATGGACTCCTTCTTATCCTGAGTGCATTAGTGTCCCTATGTTTAAGATATCGAATGCTCACTAATTAAATGAGTTATTGACAACTCACTTAATTAATATCTAGCTCTAAGAGTAGTACCACTCAACCTTATTGTCATGTCGGACTAAGCCCACCTGCAGGGTTTACATGACAATCCTTATGAGCTCCTCAAGGGGGTATCATCAACCTAGATTACTAGGAGACAGTTTCATTCTATAATCAATAACACACCATATAAATAATATCATTTCCCAACTTATCAGGGCTATTGATTTAATGAACTAAATCTCACCCTTTGATAAATTATAGAAATAAATATTAAGTATACGTGCTTGTTATTATATCATGATTAAGAGTACGCACTTCTATAATAACAGACGTTTTGTTCTTTTATGTAGTCAGTATAAAAAAAACTACCTCAAATGGTCCTGCTCAACACACTCATAGTGTACTAGTGTACTTTTATAGTTAAGATAAACTAATACCAAATTACACTACAACCACTCCAATGGTTTATCCCATTCCATCTTGGTTGTGAGCTACTATTTATAATTTATAAGAAACTGATAAGATGATCTTCTGTGTCACACCAAACACCATGTTATCTACAATATAAATTAAATGGACAACTACATTTAACTAAATGCATACATGACCAATGTGATTGTTATGTTTATACAAAAAACTAGACTTTTAGTATACATTCTAACAACTAGGTCTGGGGTTTATGCAGTATTTATAGGGATCATTGTAAACCTATTGTACAGCAACCATCACAAGAATCATTAGATGTGTTTCTCTTGTGTAGAGAGAATTGTAATAAAGCTTCGACCGTTTTTGTAGTGTAGGCACGTTGCAAAACCACGGTAACTCTTCTTCTTCTCCTTCCTCGTGTTTGCTCTCCTTTTGTGTGTCGTTGTCTTGTTACTTTGCGCGATCTCTTTTCTTTCTTCCTTTACTTCCGCGCTTTAGAGATTGAGAGGTGTTGCCCCTTTCTCTTTGTGCAACATACAAGATATGAATAGCTACATATCTGTCATCATATTGTACACACCACACATGTGTGTACAACTACAAGATATGAAAAATAAAGTGAGACTTCATGGATACAAACTTATCAACTTAAAGATTAAGCAAACAAGTATCAAGCTCATGTAGTAATGTGAATATAGTCAAGTTAATAGAGCTACCAACCAAAGTAATAAGTCATGCACTAAGATCAACATACTAATAAGAGCATGGGAAGAAATACCTGCATTTATTTGTAGATCTTTTTAACCATCTTCAAGTCAATGGTCTGCCTTAAGCTAAAAATCATGCAACATATAACACAAATTATAACCAATCTACCATAATTTGAATAACCAAACCTAATCCTAAATTAGTTAGGAAACCATAATTGAATTAACCTAACCTTCCCAATTAATGAGTTAAATAAGCTATCTCACCAATACGTTTTGATAGTGTGCCGGAGGACGATCGACAATCATTGTGGATCAGCAGTGGCCGACACATAAGTGGGGACAACTAGGGTAACGGCTGACCGTAGGAACTACTAGTCCGACCATGGTACCTATGGAGCTAGACATGGTTATAGGCTAGCTGCATTGGTCATGCCCAACTACGATGGGCACGAGCTAGCTGTGTCTAGCTATGGTGGCCGGACAAGAGGAGAGGCGACGGTGAAGGGACGATGGTGACAGGGCTATGACAATAGGGGTGGCGATGCACGGGAATAGCCCATTAGCCATCATGTGCAGTGTTGACCCGACGGTTGTCACGCACAAGAGTAGCCTAGTGGGGAGGTGGTTTAGCACAAGTGCTCGTAGTGATAGGTAGAAAGCGAAGATTGATGACTTGACTCTATGGATAGCTACAAGGCCAACAAAGTCAAGCGCCTTGAATCCAAAAGAATAGAGTACCTTCGCTTTGATGATTTCAACCCTCTCTTGGGTAGGAGAACAATGAAGATGTTCTCCTTCAGAGTGGATGGGGCTATAAAGAAACTTCACAAGGATGGGTACTTGATGACAATACTTCTTGCAAACTTCATAGCCATTGGAAAATTTTTGATAACGTCTCAAATGATGCCTTCTAGGACTTTACCTAGGCCACTGTTATCAAATTTTGTAATTTCGAACAACACTTGTAGTTATGTCTCTTTTTGAAATGAACAAGGATGTTTTCTCTCTTTTACGCATTCTTTGCTAAGTTTTAACTTTCGATGTAAACCTCCATTCTTCATTGTATGGCTAGGTGTAGGTACCTAAAGGGTGGTAATTAGCAAGTGCCAAGCGAGCAGCAAGTGTTGAGCGTGTAAGGAACTAGAGCGCTAAACATGCAAAAAGCGCAGCAAAAAATGGCTAGTTCCTTTCCAGAAGATCCATGCAAAGAAAAATCACATACTAAGTTTCATGAAGGGAGTTATACCTTAGGTGTCGTGAACATGAACTCCCAATAGCTAGGATCTCAGCATGATCACATGTCTGTAACTATTTTGGTACCCACATGAATAAGCCTTCCATCCGTCTCACAAACTCATGAAGTGGAGAAAAAAATCAACCAAAGGTTGTGCTAGCAACCTCTTTGCAAGTTTTGGCCAAGAGTGGAAGTAGGAAGAAGAAAAGCAAGAACACACTATCTCCTCATGAAAATGAATCAAAACCCCGTTTATACTCATTCATGAAATTGTCTTAATGTCAATTGCTTTAATTAACATTAATATTTATCTTCAACTAATGCATGAGAAATTCAAAATTAACCACTCTTCATCAAATGCATGATCAATTCTAAGTTGAACACTCCTCTTCCTTCATGAATTCAAATTCATCAAATCACTTAATGAGTCTAACTCATTAATCATCAATTCGAATTGACTCAATGAATCTAATTCGAATTGGACTCAATCTAATAGTTGGATCTAATTAAGTCTAATTTGAATTAGACTTAATCCAATGATCCATCATATGAACCTATATCCAAATCAACTTGTTCTTTGTGTGTGACACAATAGGTTTTTGTAACGTTGGCAATGCTTCTAAAACTATTTTATATACGTAAACAATTAGTGACATCTAGCAAGGCATCATTGCTACCCAAGTGACGAGAATGTCGAGATCCGACCTAACCTTCTGTGTCTATTATCTTGTATGACTCAATCCTTCTATCCTTGATATCTAGATTAATCAATGAGGCATAGTCCGTGTCATCCTCTTATCAAACTTTATATTTTTTGATCTCTAAGTAGACACACTCAATAAAATATGCTCAATATCACATATTGACTTTTTTGTATTCTTGTGTCCTACTAATCAAGGGGCTCATAGCTATCACTTCCGTCATATAGAAGTGATAGATCCCATCTACATCACTTACATCCCTCGACATAACTAATTGCACACTCAGTGATCAACTTTATAGTCTACCTTGTTACAGATGATGTTTACCGATACCGAAGTACACAACTCCTTATGTAGGGAGCCATAGTGACTTTAGATCTAATGACTATTCATACTAATAGGCACATGAGGATATTTACGACACTTATATAACGATCCATAAAATATTCTCATGGTGGGTCATTCAGTACATATTCTCAAATATATACCCATGTGTCAACCTGATATCTCATATCCATGACTTGTGAGACTAAGTCATCCATTGACCTACATGTTAGTCTCAATGTATTAATATTGTTCTTGTATATTAATTCTTGACTAGAAATAGTCAAGAGTAGCATTCTATATATCTACAATATCTCACTATCAATTCAACCAATTGATATATTGTAGACTAGAACCTACTACCCTAGGACATTATTATACTTATTCATTTGGTACTAAACTGAAGTAAATATAATAACCAACTTTACCTTTTATTAATTAATAAAATATGATACAAAAATGCTCTATCAATTATTTTATAATTGGTACTAAGACTAATACTAATAGAGCGGGCAGCAAGTACCGAGGGAGCATCGGACAAGTGTCGAATAGGCGACGATGGGATATCGAACAGGTGGTGATTTTTGGTGCTGAGTGGGTGGCAGATAAGTGCTGGATAGTAGGCAATGGAAAGCTAAACAAGAGGCAGTTTTTCATGCCAAGTAGGAAGCAAATAAGTGCCAAACATGCAAGGGATATGCATGGGGACCACAGTTATAACTCACAGCGAGTGAGAGAGTTTGGAAAATTTTGTTGATAGGAAGGTCATTGGGGTGCATGGGGGCCATGCTTATAACTCATAGCGAGTTCAAGAGTTGACAAATTTTTGCCGACTAGAAGTGTAAAATACCGGAAAAATGACGAATAACGATAAGGAAATTTTTCGAAATTTTTAAAAATTTTCTGAGAATTTTCCGGAGCCAGTATGATTTAGGTTACGGGGATAAAACTGGGCCCCAGGAAAGCTTGTTTAGGCTACCCCATTTAAATGAGGAAAAGTTACATTTTCCTTTTACTTTTTTTTTATTTTCTATTTCTTTTCTTTATTTCCTTCGTTCCCTGTCGTTTCACCGCCAAAACCATGTCCATGCCCTAACCTCCTCACGGCCTTCCTTCTCTTCTCGTCGTGCCTTAAGCCACTAGACGTCGGTCCCTCTTCTCTTATTGTTCTTCTTCCCAGAGCCGATCTCCTCCCCTCCTCATCCATGCCGAGTCGAGCGTCGATCACCGACCACAGGAATCCAGTGCCATCGCCGTGCCCTAGCGCCCCGCCGACGCCCTCTCTTCCTTTCCTCTGGCCGACGCGACACCACTGCCCTTCTTCTTCTCTACTTAGCACCGGCCACGATTCTCTCTGCCGACGATGCCACCCGAGTCCTCACGGCGAATTTTCCACAGCCGATGTCGTGCCCTAGTCGCAGTTGTCCTGCCCTAGATTTTCCACCGGCGAGTCTTCTATTTCCATACGACCACTGATCAAGCCAGCGCCGGTTGTTATTCACCAGGTACTTGCTTTCAACCGGCCATCGTCGGAGGTAATCTTCTTGGGTCTGTGCTCCCTGTGGACGAAGGAAATCTATTGGGCTAGTTGATTTGTAGGTTCTGCCAGGCCACCTATTCGCTTTTCTGGTGGATCTAATCGCATTGCCAGTTGTGGTTTTCCTCGGTTCCGGCCTTTCCATTGTGGATCGAGTTTGTTGCCGTCACAGACGGCTGAAGGAAAGGTAGAGGTAAGGTGTATAACTTTGTTCTGGTATTAGGTTCGTATTTGGAAGAGTTCAAGTTGATTTAGGTTTAGACCTAAATCAAATTGTGTAGTGGAACGAATTAGGGTTCTGGTAAGGAATTTCTTTAGCTATGTAATATATATATGTAGCTAAATTAAATGTGGTTATTACATGACTTTGGTTCGAGACGGTATCTCGGCGAGGGATCTATTTCGGATTTGGACCATTTCTCATTGGAGGCGAGTACCTCTTGACTTATCTTTTATGATATTGTCAATTGGATATGCATAGTATTTTATAGCTACAAGCAATGATCATGTTTGTCTTTGGTATGTCACGGTTTGATACCCATAGCATGATCTGTTTGGTCGCTTGTTATGTATCCATGTTTATACTTCATGATTATTTCCATGAGTACCATAGTTGGCATACCATGCTTTATTGAGTTTAGGACTAGATTCGGGATTTTTATTATCTGGCATGTGTACCTATAATTTTATATCATATCTGATCTGTGTATCTAGACCCTTTGCTTTGATCCATGTATGTTGTTGGTACAAATTTTATGGAGGTGGATATGCTCAGGACCTAGGTTGTTATACCATAGAGGACCTGTATACCCTAGATCTGTGGATTTGACTTACTTGTACTAGGGTGCACATATATATATATATATATATATATATATATATATATATATATATATATATATATATATATTTTCAGGGATATTGTCATGCTTAGTTTCATGCACCATTCGCATGATTGCATCTTGTGTGATAGGCCGCTCCATTATTGTAGAGCATATCGCCGATTCATCATCGTGCTCGCTGGTCCGCCTCATGGGTAGCGCCGTGAGTATGGCTTTGCTGTCGTGCTCCGTCCTTGGGCCATGGGTAGTGGTGTCGGCGTGGTAGCAGCGTGGATCCCTCCTCGTCATGGTGTAACGGGAGATGAGCATTCGCTGCCCCCACTTATGATTTGGGGTAGGGTATGTGTATACCGGCATCCCGTCCACTCGGTCACTCATCGGGACGTCACTCGGTGGTCAATGTACCCACTTAGTCTCACTATTGTGTGAGATGATGATCGTCTGTGGGTGACTATGTCATTTGAATCATATGCATTTATTGCATTTATTTACTTGTTGTTTGACTTATATGCTGCATTTGGTGAATGCATTTGTTTGACATGCATACGGGAGGCATATTGTGTTTTGCTGACCATTTTGTTCCGAATAGAGTTCCTGTGAGTACAAGTTCCTCGCTTTTCGCTGCATATTTCCTATATATGATCGAAGTTGTATTCCATGTTTATTCATTATATATATGCTAGGCATGTTTATTGGTATTTGAGTTGTTGAATTCACCCTCGGACACTATCTTTTCATCGTATCGTTGTTTATGGTGTCGCTTAGAGTATCCCGCTTGGGTCCCATGTCACCTCAAGATCTGTCTTCGTTGTTGTCCATTGTACTTTATTTGTGTATCTAACTTGTTTTGGTTTTGTTTGAGTGGTGTTTTGTGGTGTGGTGTACCTCTAGCTTACTAGCATATATATTTTGGTTTTCTATCGTTTTTCTGCTGTGTTTTGGATTTTTGTTCCAGCTGAGTGGGCTGATGATATAAACTGCGTGGATGACTTTGTGTTATATTTTTATTACTGTTATTGTTCCGGCCGTGTTGGCCGAGGTATATGTGGCCCTAAGGGCTTTGTATAAATGTTTCATATTGTCACCCGTATAGGGGAGGTGTTGCCGAAATTTCTTCGGACAGAGACTCCCCTGGTGCGTGACAATTTAGTGGTATCAAAGCCAAGTTACGATACTTGCTATGTGTTTTGGATTTTCGACATTTATCTGACACCAATTTATTTGGTATCAGAGATCGACTTACGAGTCCTATTTTCCCTGTGTTTCGGATTTTGTATTTTTGTCTTCTCGATTTGACTTTTCGGGTTTTGGGACCTGGAAGCAACAGAATATCTCCAAGCTATAGTAGGTATGTTGGTATACTGTTATCATACTATTTTGTTAGTGTATGCATTGTTGACTATGATAGTTATGACATGTAATAGCACTTTGTATCTGGTATCTGTCTGATGTTGTAGCTATATTACATGTGATGGGTTAGCCACTGATGATGATCGACCGTAATACAGATTAAGGGTTATAGTTTCTGGTGATTTTTCATATCATATACCAGTAGTTTTTAGCTTCTAGTACTACTAGTAGGAGATGGAGACACATACCAGCCTTTGCTATTATTAGCTGTGTAGAGGATTGTATCTACCTATTCATGTCGACTTATCCAGTAGTGTATCATGTTATCTTAGTTAATTTCATCAGTAAATATTGGTTTACTCTGGTTAGATCGGTCAGTAGGAGTCTGATTTACACTTGATGATTTGGGTAGTCGTATATTGATATACCTTAGTTGCTTGTGGAGGATTAAAGTATTCTTGATTAGTTAGTAGATGACTGATTTAGTTTTGTTGGTTTGATCAGTAGAGGACAGTCATACTCTATTTTTAGAGGTTCGAATCTTTTGATTATTTGTGCTTAGTTAGGTATCTAGAGTACATTTGAGTACATGACTCGTACTGACGTGGAAAAGACTGAATTAGCCGTATACCATTGTCGGCTTGGTCAGTTTATTGAGGATTGATGTATCCTATTCCATGTGGACTTTAATTTTAGACTGTATGTTCCTAGTTGGATTGTCTATGATTGTGTTTTCCTGTATAATCTTTATGTTTGAATTTATTTAATTATACCCCTAAACCATGAGAGTAGGTTGCATAGGGTTTGTGTGGTAGATTGGATTAAATATGCTGATTATACATACCTGTGTAGTTTATAGACTTGATTATTATGTGTTGTAGGAGTTCTATGATAGACGGTCAAAATTGCATGTAGTGAGTGTATATTTGTCCAGATGATAATTATTGTAGGTTTCTAGTTGATTATACCCGAGTGGTCTGATTGGTTTATTGGAGGTATTTTATCGATTAAATCTATGTTGTGAAATGTATACATGTGTTTGAGTGTTTTATTGGAGGTAAATTATTGACTTAATCTGAGTTGTGATATATGCAGATGTGTTTGGTGTAATATTTGAGGTATCTTGTTTATTATATGATTGTTCTGAGTGTATACTCGTGTCAATTATGATTTGTTGGAAGTATTACGTTGATTATACTCTTGGCATAGGTGTATATATGTCATGTGAGTGTTGTTTGAGGTGTATTATTGATTATATCTATGTTGATATATGCACACGGTTCGGTATGCATTGTTGGGGGTATCACGATGATTTATACCTATGTTGTGAGTATGTGTGGTGTGTACAAATTGGAGGATTATGTCGATCATACATATGTTGTGTGAGCACGTGTGCCAGGTATATTGTTGGTAGCCGCACGATGATTCTACTTATGTTGAATGCAGGATGTGGAGTGTTTGCATTATGTCATTTGTTGGATTACCCTGTCAACCCATTTTCTTATCAGTGGGTGACTCACTACGATGTTGATAGATTTGACGATGAGCTTGATTTGATTGCTGGATTGTTATACCTTTGGCGGCTCACAGTGATATGTGGTTGAGTGATCTCGTGCAGCCTCTAGTTGAATAGTTAGGTGCCTTGGATACTTATGGATCGTTTGTGGTAGAGCATTGCTCTTACCTATTTTGGATTATTGTGGTAGAGCGTTGCTCCCACATATTACAGATTGTTTGTGGTGGAGCGTTGCTCTCACATATTACGGATTGTTCATATGTGGTATTTCTTGTGATGGAGCGTTGCTCTCACACTGGAGGATTTATTCTTTGGTGATTTATGTTGTTGGTGATCAGATTTCTGACTTGTTCCTCTAGGATTACGATTGTATCATTAACTACCACCCGGAGAAAGCTAATATGGTTGCCGATGCACTTAGCAAGAAGTCCTGAGGGACTTTAGCTTGCCACCGAGTTTCAGTTACAGACTTGGTTCAGGGTTTCTTTGAGTTAGACCTTGAGGAGTAGGGACAGACAGAGCAGGATATTCTTATTACCATGGTTGCTCAGTCGTAGATCAGGACGAGAATCCGGCTGGTGATCAACATTTGTAGTTCATTGGCGGAATTAGCGGACAGATTTACCTAAGATGCGAAGGTATTATATACTCCGAGGCGCATTATGTGTACCTCGGTCCATCCGGGTCTTACAGGAGCTACTTAAGGCTCATCGCTTGATTTGCGATCCATCCAGCGGGACCCGCATGTATCGAGATTTGAGACGTTCCTGGTGGAGCGGTATGAGAAAGAAGACATCGCGAATTGTAGCTAGATGTCTTGTCACATCGGCAGTGCGGTCGAGCATCGAGACACCCGGTTGACTCACGGATTCCTATTCTAGTGGAAATGGGAACATACTACCATGGACTTTGTGGTGGGTTTGCCGAGAACACGGCGAGGCTATGACGATTTGGGTAGTCGTTGATCGATTAACCAATCCGTGCACTTTTAGCGATTGATTCGAAGACGATTTGGATCGATTGGTGATCCGGGAGATCATCGATCACGTGGTGTCCCTTGACTATTATTTGGATAGAGACCCCATTTCACGTCATTTTTTCACAGGCTGCGAGGCCCTTGGGGCACGCATCTATTTGACAATTTTTCATCCGCGACGTATGGACGATGAGAGGACGGACTTCACTCAAGAGGACTTGTTGAGGCCATGTGTATTGGATTTTAGGGGCAGTTGGGAGGACCATTTGCCATTGGTAGATTTCTTCTACAACAATGGTTTGCATTCGGCTATCTAAAAGCCACCGTTGAAGCGTTGTATGGTAGGCCTTGTCGGACACTCACCCTTTGGATGAGGTTGGGGAGGCCTAGTTGTTGGGACCTCATTGAGCTCTCAGCATGAGGCAGAGTTGGTCCGTCATTATTAGGCAGAGTGTCGGAAGATGGGGCCTGTAAGAGTTATCTTGACCGGAGGACTCTAGAGTTCTCCATTCACGACCATGTATTCGAGGTTTCACCCACGAAAGGGTGAAGAGATTAGCCTCGAGGTAAGCCGTCCATGATACATTGGACCTTTCCGATCTTGGAGAGGATGGGAGCTGACGTAGCCATCGCTACGCCGTCCTTGGTAGGCGGTACGATGTGTTCTACGTGGTTATGTTGAGGAGATACCTATTCAACACGTCGCGCAGAATATCTTAGTTTCCATTCGATGACGTCACATGAGGAGATTCGAAGGGGTTTTGGACGGAAGGGCGTCTATGGAACAAGACTATCCGACTGATTAAGTCTGATGACAGCATCATACCGACGAAGAGGCTACTTGGGAGCTCGAGGATACGATTTGAGCTCGATACCCCCCCATCTGTTCACTTGAGGTATGTGACTTAATTTACCGTTCAGCATTTATACTCTATATCTGTTGTTAGTACTTGCTGATGGTAGATAACGAAATTTGGGGATCAAATTTTTATTAGTGGGGGAGAATGTAAAATATCGAAAAAATGGCGAATAACGATAAGGAAATTTTTCAAAATTTTTAAAAATTTTCTGAGAATTTTTTAGAGTCCGTATGACTTAGGTTACGGGGATAAAACAGGGCCCCAGGAAAGCTTGTTTAGGCTACCCCATTTAAAAGAGGAAAAGTTACATATTCCTTTTACTTTTTTTTTATTTTCTATTTCTTTTCTTTATTTCCTTTGTTCCCTGTCGTTTCACCGCCGAAACCATGTCCATGCCCTAACCTCCTCACGGCCTTCCTTCTCTTCTCACCGTGCCTTAAGCCACTAGACGTCGGTCCCTCTTCTCTTATTGTTCTTCTTCCCAGAGCCGATCTCCTCCCCTCCTCATCCATGCCGAGTCGAGCGCCGATCACCGACCACAGGAATCCAGTGCCGTTGCCGTGCCCTAGCGCCCCGCCGACGCCCTCTCTTCCTTTCCTCTGGCCGACGCGACGCCACTGCCCTTCTTCTTCTCTAATTAGCACCGGCCGCGATTCTCTCTGCCGACGATGCCACCCGAGTCCTCACGGCGAATTTTCCACAGCCGATGTCGTGCCCTAGTCGCAGTTGTCCTGCCCTAGATTTTCCACCGGCGAGTCTTCTATTTCCATACGACCACTGATCAAGCCAGCGCCGGTTGTTATTCACCAGGTACTTGCTTTCAACCGGCCATCGTCGGAGGTAATCTTCTTGGGTCTGTGATCCCTGTGGACGAAGGAAATCTATTGGGCTAGTTGATTTGTAGGTTCTGACAGGCCACCTATTCGCTTTTCTGGTGGATCTAATCGCATTGCCAGTTGTGGTTTTCCTCGGTTCCGGCCTTTCCATTGTGGATCGAGTTTGTTGTCGTCACAGACGACTGAAGGAAAGGTAGAGGTAAGGTGTATAACTTTGTTCTGGTATTAGGTTCGTATTTGGAAGAGTTCAAGTTGATTTAGGTTTAGACCTAAATCAAATTGTGTAGTGGAACGAATTAGGGTTCTGGTAAGGAAGCTAATATGGTTTATACATGACTTTGGTTCGAGACGAATATCTTGATCTATTTCGGATTGGACCATTTCATTGGAGGCGATACCTCTTGACTTATCTTTTATGATATTGTCAATTGGATATGCATAGTATTTTATAGCTACAAGCAATGATCATGTTTGTCTTTGGTATGTCACGGTTTGATACCCATAGCATGATCCGTTTGGTCGCTTGTTATGTATCCATGTTTATACTTCATGATTATTACCATGAGTACCTTAGTTCTTAGAGTAAGTGACATAACATGCTTTACTGAGTTTAGGACTAGATTCGGGATTTTTATTATCTGGCATGTGTACCTACAATTCTATATCATATCTGATCTGTGTATCTAGACCCTTTGCTTTGATCCATGTATGTTGTTGATACATATTTTATGGAGGTGGATATGCTCAGGACCTTGGTTGTTATACCATGACTGCATACACCTAGATCCGTGGTTTGACTTACTTGTACTGGTGCATAATATATATATATATATATATGGATGTGGACTTGGTCTCGTGTTGAGTCGAGGATGATATAGTTATATTACCCGCGTTTCATAATTGATTGCATATCCGGATGTTGGCTCCCTCATTATCTGCATACCAGCACGCTCTGTCCGGTGTGCTGACCGGTCAAGTGGCACGGCCGACGCAAGGTAACCGTTCGCGCATCGAGGTACGATTCCTCCCCCACCCCTCCGTTGTTCTCTCGTGTAGTGCGCCCTCCCCGGGTCACGTCAGTCCGAGATGTGTGGACGCCACTTAATATCTTTGGATGTGTGTAGTACTGAAGGATATCGCTCTCATCCCGTCATCACACCATTCCGACGCTAGAGTCCTGAACCAGAGACGACGTCACGAGTCTTCGGTAGCCGATGGCGTCCGTCAGAGCATTGGTCCAAGTATCTACCACCAAGTCGCACATGTCATCTTAATCACCCTATGATTGTGTTTCGCAGACTTGCATCTGCTTGGAGCAACTCCTCGATTACCTTCAGATTTCCTACACGCATGAGGCGGCGTATTCCAGGTCTTAGTTGACGAGTTCGTTATATTAGTCCTTTTATTACTAGATAGCGATCGTTACGTCCTATCCAGGTGTAGATTATATCTTGCATCAGGTTGATCTAGGTAATCGGTATCTATTGTATTCCTAGTTTAGATGTGCTGACGCCGATATCTTCGAGTATACACTTCTCATATCTTGACACTCGAGTCGCCCGCCGTCCCATGCACCCAAATTGAGTTGCTGGTGTTCGTGTCTCTACTGGTATCATGTCACCCTAAGATCCCGGTTCACACACCTGACTCGTCACATTGTCTCATTGCATGGTTGTTTGTTGTCCATGTGGGTGGTTCGAGGTTTTTGTTGGTATTTTGTGTGTGGTATTTTGGTGGTAGTGTGTGTTTCAAGGCATTCTGTGCATTTATATTTTTTCCGTCACCGTTTTTCGACTTCATTTTGTTTCACTGATTTAAGCGGACGATGACGATATTGTTATCATATGTATTATTCCTACCGGTCACTCGGTAGGGCTATTGAGTATATCTATTACGGCTTTGTATTGTATATATTACTCACACCGTTTTCCAAATTTCTCTGGGACAGAGTGACAAGGACATTCGACGTTGTGTGTGGACCATGCCCTATAAGTTATAGGCTGATGTGAGAATTTGGAAAATTTTGCCAGGAAGAATGGGGGTGGCCATTATAATTGTAGTGGTATGAGTTTGTAAATTTTCACTAAGCGGAAAAGAGCCTTTGGGGCCTGAGACCGCTTATAACTGCAATGATGTGAGGTCTCAAAAATTTTTGCCTATTGGAAGGTTTTTAGGGTTAAGTGGGACTACCCTTAACTCTGGCAGGGTATGATGGTAGGAAATTTCTTGACTAGAGCGTAGTCATTAGGTGCGTGGGGCCACACTTGTAACTTGTGGCGGTGCGAGTCTAGAAAATTTGTAGGCGGAAGGTGGTTGGGGCGTATGGGGACCACATAACTAGGCAGGGTGTGAGTATGAAAATTTTCGCCAATGGAAATCGTTTAGGACGCTGGAGATGTCTTATAACTTTCATGGCAGTGAGAATCTTGAAATTTCTAACCAAATGGTGGTTGGTGTTAGGACCTTGAGGGACCTAGGAGGGTGTGAATTGACCCGGTTCACGTTCTTCCTACAACTTTAGTTAGCGTGACTATAAGATAGAAACAAAAATGGAGAAGATCAATCTCTCAAGCGGCGATATAGCAGGTTGAGATGATACTCCTACTCTCGGCGTGTCGAAGTAGTGAATGAATCCTATCAATAGTCGGTGGATGAGACCCGGGAAAATCGGCTAATAAAACTCCTTCTACGTGGAGAACCTGCTTACCGATCTCTTTAAACAGATCAGTACAAATACGAAAGTCAGAACAATATGAATGTAAAAGCACTAGTTTATTGCCTTCTCACATTTGATGACGGCAACTTCACCCGGATGCTCGACAAGTGTTGACCGGTTGGAGACCGCTGGAAGCTTGGAGAATGAAGAAGCCGACAAAGCTCGGATGTAGAAGGAAGAAGAAATCTCCTCTTCCATGTGGCCCTCTTATATGACAGAAGCGAAGAACGAGGGAATCTGGCGGTGACTCAGCGGCTAGGCTGCCCGGGCTCCACCCTGATGCGGTCAGGGATCCCAGTCTTTCGGGGCGATCAGGCCCCTAGTCATCCCAGTCTCAACTCACGGTTGGTTTGGGAACCTGATCTGGTCACTGATGATGCGTGGAGCGGCCATTGATGATCCGCAAGGCGATCCCTCCTCCTCTCCAGAAAGCCTCTTTGGTTAGTTCGATCGGTCCGTGACCCATTGAATATTACAGTATCACGTTCGGTCCTTCCGATGCCCGATATGTGGTTTAGAGCTTTGACCCTAAACCTAAAGCCTTTACGGTCGGAGCCGCTCTAGAACCACCGACCCTGGTATAACATACGCTTCTTACCCACCAAAGGTGGCGCTTCTTATACTACCCGTACATGCTTTAGTTATTGAAGAATAAAAACTTTAAAAATTTAATTTATTAAGCATAATATCCGTAATACGATTTGTTCAATGTGCGTATTTGATTCTATAACTAATCATTAATTTGTCGGATTCTGCGAGCCACACACACACATCACTATCTTGCTCCTCTGTTGCTCCTCTAGCTCATCCGCTTTTATACAAGTATACAAGTACGAAGTAAGCTATGAGTACTCATAGCTCGATAAGTTTCCTTTCCTACTCCTAAAACCGAATTCATATCATTGCATATCAATATCATGCGAGGTATCATAAGCATACGACATACAAGGGTATCATATTCATAGTCATATCATAATATCACGTGACATAATATCTAATCATCAGATAATTCAAGCACATATGTAGGCAATGCATCATGAATTTGAAAACTTATACTTATAAGTACTTGAAATTAATATCATCATTAGAGGGGATCCCGGTTTGTACCACATACATAATACGCGCGCTTCATAGGTAGGTCCAAGGTAGCAAGTCTTGAACCCTATCATGCATACATACTAGGCCCGAGTCTTACTCCATCGACCTAGGGCATTCAGAGGCCCATTACTGACGAGGCCCGAGTCTTACTCCATCGACCCCGGGGCGTTTACGGAGCCCACCCATGGTACAAACCATGCAAAAAAAATAACTTATCATGCATAACTATATTATCATGTCCCTAACAATTTTTCATACATTTCCTTTTTCATTTCTTTTCATTATGTATAGCATTTCCTATGCTATAACATATCATTCATTAATTTCATTTCTTCTCATTATATGCTTGTTTCTATGCTATAACATATCATGGCATATTACTATAATTTCATTTCTTTTCATTATATATAGCATTTCCTATGTTATAACATATCATGGCATATTCGTAACATAATTTCATTTCTTCTCATTATGTATAGCATTTCCTATGCTATAACATATCATAACATATTACATAACATAATTTCATTTCTTCTCATTATGTATAGCATTTCCTAACATATTACATAACATAATTTCATTTCTTCTCATTATATAGCATTTCTATGCTATAACATATCATAGTATATTACATAACATAATTTCATTTCTTCTCATTATATATAGCATTTCTTTCATTCCTTTTTCATAACATTTTTCATTTTCCTTCTCAAAACATTTGGGTTCCTTAAGCTGGAAGCTAAAACATGTGGAAAGCCTAATATAGTTACTAGAACATCATACAAATTGGATCATAAACAAGCTAGGACTCTTGTGATCTTACATGTCTTATATCATGTAACTAATTTTCTACATTCAATTAAACATGAGAGCATTAATCAACTTTATCATAATATCACAGAGGTCTTGAGCATATTAATATTTTGTTTAGGCTAATCTAAGCTATCCCTTTTATCATAGAAAACCCTAAAAAGAGTTCATGAGTTTCTTAATGTAGACACCCTTTAAGAAACTTTATATCCTATCATAGGAGCATGTTTATTTAAATTTTTTTGAAGGTCTTTCTAACCCTTAACCTTTCTGGTCCGAAGCATACAAGTGAGTTTTCTTTTGGTTCCAATTAATTTCCAAGCAAGAAAACCATAGAAAGGTCCTTAGCATTTCATAGAAGGAACCTTGCACTAGTTTAGTTAGACAATAATCTTCCTAGCCTCTTTAAAATATTTTTGGTTAAATCCTAGGGTTAGATACTCCTCTGATCATACATCATATCAGTATAAAATCATGGAAAAGAATCCTTCTACATAGCATAGAAAATCTTATCATGAAATGAGGTCTTGTTTAAATCATCTTAGATTTGAAAACCTTTTCTTTAGCCGAATTTTCTTAAATTCTTTCCTAGGTTTTCTAATCCTTATAAATCCGAAAATCACATAAAAGCCTTGTACCACAGGTGAGGGGAAGCTTACCTTCTTTGCTTAAGTTTCCTAGAGTTGAGAATTTGCTTGTGGACCTTTCTTCCTTGCTTGCTTTGCTCGGCAACAATGGAGGAAGAAGTGGCTAGGTCTTTTGGTGGAGAGGAGGAGGAAGAAGAGGAGGCTTCTTCCTCTTGTGTTGCTCGGCAACAAAAAGAAAGAAAGAAGGGGAGAGTGAGGAGGAAGAAGAGGTTGCTTCCTCTTGAGTTGCTCGGCAACAAGAAGAAGAGTTGAGGGAGCCACCTCCATGCCTATTTATACTAAAATGAGGGGAGGAAAACTTGACTTGATTCATCCTCCTCATTTACTTCTCCTCTTAATGAGAAAGAATATGCTAGAGAAATGCTTCTTGAGTTTCTCTCTTTTCTTTCTCTTAATTTCTCTCCTTTCTTTCCTTTAATTATAATTCTCATCTCTCCTCTTACAATATTCACTCCTATCCCACTTGGTTAACACATGCATGCATCTACAAGAGAACCAAGGATCAAAACTTGTTTATGTATATTTTTATTTCTTTTTACTTCCTTTTCCTTTTAAGTAGAAAGAATCCTTTCATATTCTTAACTACTTAATCCTTTCTCTCCTTATCAATAATTCTCCTATCCCCTTTGGTATCCTATACATGTTCCTTACAAGAGATCCAAGGTTCAATCTCTCTTCTAACATTTTATTTTCTTTTGTACATAATAATTCGTATATTACTATATTATGCATTATGCATAAATATTTCATACATATATATATTATCTCATATTTCTTCCTTTTGTCCATATTAATTCCATACATTTTAAATCATGCATAGATGATTTATACTCTCAACTTTATTTTTCTTTCATAAAGTTTTAATCATCTAAATCCATCTTAATATTTAACTTAGAATATTTACCTTCTTTCATTGTACTCTCATTATCCTTACTTTCTTATCTAGGCTTTCTGGGGTGTTACACCTAGTGAGAGAGTGATCGAGCCATTTCCATTCGGATCCGAGCGACTCGACATGAGCTCCCTCTCGGCCTAGTGGGAGAGCGAGCCCGAGCCCTCCAGGCGATCGGTCCGGGCAGTCAGGAGCCCTCTCGGTCCGGCTGAGTCAGGAGATGCCAACCTCTCCTCTCCTCGAGGCAGCTGGGCCTCTCGGCCCGGGAGAATGAGCTACCAGTCCTCGACCCTGTCCAGATGAGCGACCGAGAGCCCTCTCGGCCTGGTCAACGTGAGGCCGGTCGTGGGTCCGGAGAGCGAGCTGCAGGCCCTTCGGCCTGGTGGGATAACGAGCCAGCCCTCGACTCCTGAGCTCTCTCACGACTGGGTCAGGACTCCGGACTGGGCCCTCTCAGGCGGCCTAATCAGAAGAGCTGTGGGCCTCTCAGGACTCCGTCCGGTCGGAGAGCGACAGGCTCACAGGGCCTCTCCGGCCTGGTCAGAGGTTGCTATCAAGCCCTCGACCTGAGTGGGAAGGCAGGGCCCTCAGGCTCTCCTCCATCCGGAGGAGCAGGTTACCGAGGTTCCGGGCCTCCGACCCAGCTTCCGTACTTGGACTTTTCTCCGTGCCCGGCTTGCTTGGACTTTTGCCCGTCTCATACTTGGACTTTTCTCGTGCCAAGACTTGCGACTTTTCCCGTGCGAAGCTCCTGCTTGGACCTTTCCTGACTCCCCGCTTGGACTTTTCGTCTGCTAAGTCTCCATACTTGTGTTTTCTCCGTGCCAAGTCTCCATACTTGGACTTTTCGTGTAAGCTCCACCTTGGACCTTTCCCCCGCTCCTTCTTGGACTTTTCAGTGCCAAATGTCTCCATGTTGGACTTTTCCGAATCGAATCCCAGGTCGGGTCAGGTCCGGATCAACCTTGACGAAGGTTGCATCCCGCAATCCCCAGTTCCTATTCTTGTCAAACATCAAAATATCTTCTCTATTCTTGTGAACATCAATATATACCTCGAGTCGATTGTGCTGTCGGGCCATGACCTAAGGTTACCAACAATCTCCCTTTTTGATGTTTGTGAAAACCATAATCAAGTTAGGTTAACCGATAACCTAACTTAGGTTTTCAATAATTCTCGAATGTTCTTCCTTGAACATTCTCAGACATTCTCCCGAACTCAATGTTCTTCTTTGAACATTCTCTGGACATTCTCCCCTTTGACACACATGAAAGACCGAATCAAGGTCAGAGTTTCTTCCTAATGAAAGTCTGTACCTTTCATTGGAGCCCATAATTTCCCCTTGATACTAAAGTTAACAATCAACTTGGTGATAATCCATATCACTCGTCCTCTAAATCTTAGCGTAAAAACTCCCCAAAAGTCAACTCCCCTTGACCCGATAAGTAAAACTCCCCTAAAGGTCAACTCCTCCTTGACCATTGCACTAACGATGTCTTGGAGGTTTCAACCTTTAGGAAATCTAAAACACCAACTTCCATGGCTGAAATTTGACAGCGAATCGAAATCGCATTTGGAGCCTCCTTCGATCGGTCACGGACCGATCAGGATTCGCATCCGACCGTCACCCGACCGGATCCACTACGATCAGAGGTCGAAGCTTCGGACCGATCGGGATCTCCTCGATCGGTCCCGACTCTCAAATTTCATTTTTCTCCCGAAATTCAGAAACCCCTAAAAAATTACAGAAAATTCTAAAAATTGTAAAATTTTGAGCATACATTCCTCATAACATATATTATCATGGAAAAATAGTTTTCTATGAAAATGACTCTCATTTTTTAATCTTGATACAAAGTTCGAAAGACTTTGAAATAGCTCAAGGTTAATCCATCTTTGTATCAACTTGCTCAATGATGAATGCTATCACTAGAAAAGTTTCATCAAGGTTTTTCAAATCAATTTTGAAATGATCTTAAACCATTCAATTTAGGACCACAATCTTAGGGCTAAATGTACATGACTTGTACACAAGTTTTCCCTATGATCCTCAAATTCGAATTAGGCTAATCTAGGTACAAGAACTATGCACTTTGATCCTAACTCATAATCCTAATATCTCACACACATCTAAGGTGTATCAAACACATCCAAGTCAATTTTGATGTAAGATATGAGTTTAGGTCATCTTAAGCTAAGTTCTCATGCATTTTCTAAACAACAATTTGATCTCCATATCAAATTGTGTTTCTATCCTTAAATCAAATTAATTGATCATAAATGCAAGAGATGATGACATGACATAAAATAATATCATAAGTGGAAACATGTGCCAATGTCATGATGTCATGTTATCAAGTATGAAACTTAAATAAGGCATGACATATAACTAACCTAAGCATTATCATGACATTTCAAATGATAATAAAATAAATATGATGTCATGGCATGACATATGACAAACAATATATGGCAATTAACATATAAAGGTATAGAAAATACCTAATTCTAGCCTCAGTTGCCATAATTTTGATCATTTTACTATAAATTCTATATTCCAAAGTGTAATAGACATAAAATCATATACTAAAGATTTTTAGATCACTATGTGCCAATTAGATTGACCATAGAAAACTCCTCAAATGTGGTTGGCACATCCTAATCATCTTAGGAATAATTTTTAATTTCATTTTCAAGGCTTGATTACACCTTGAAAATTCCTAAAATGCCACCTTTTGCCATGAGTAGGTTAACTACCTATCCAATTAAGGTTGGCACACCCTAAACCATCTAGCGTGAAGGAATCACGCTCCTAGGAACCCAGTACCTATTTGAGTTCATTGGGTTCACTAAATATTCACTAGGGATGACTTCCTTAGCAACCCTCCTAATGACCCTCCTAGGCTTTAAAGCCTTGGTCATTTGGGACTCATCAAGATCAACTCTAGGGGTGACTCCCCTTGTGACCTTGGTAATGGTCTTCTTAGCCCTAGGTCTTGTATCATAATTGAATGGAACATTATGATCAGCGGGCTTGACCACTTGAGACTTAGGTTTGTGACCCAAACCTCTCATGTCCTTGGGCTTTGATTTTTGACCCTTAGACCCTAGAGTTGACTTCTCCAAATTCTTAAGAGCCTTTTCTAAAGTGTCAAGTCTTGACATCAAGACTTGATTTTCCTTCTTTAATACCTCAAGCTTTAATTTTCCATTTTTCTTTGAGGTATTCCTAGGCATATGTCTAGTTGTTTTGGGATTCCTATCTAGGTTTTCCTTAACCTTAGATGAGTTAATTCTAGGGTTGGCATTTCTAGTATTGTCCTTATCTAGGCTAACATGTTTGACACCTAAGCACATGTATCGGTTTCTATGGTTATCATGCTTATCATTATTGACAATTGCAATAAAACTACTAGCATATGTCTTATTAGAATTGCAAGAATGTGCCTTAAAGGATACCTTAGGATTTGCCTTAGCTCCCCCCATAGATGTGCTTGGTCTCTTGTCCTTGTGAGGTTGCCTCCCCCTTGGACATTGACTCGTATAATGTCCCCTTTGCTTGCATTGGAAGCACACCGCGTGCTCCTTGCCCTTGCGTATCGGGACTCCGGCTTCCTTGACTTTTGGTGCCGGTGGAGTCTTCCTAATCCTCTTTGGACATTTACTTTTGTAATGCCCATATTCCCTACACTCAAAACACATTATATGTAATTTACTTGAAATTAAGTTGCTTGAGTTACCTAGGGTTGAGAATGGATATAAGCTCTCTCCTTCATCCCTTCCGGAGGTAGAGGCTTCTTCTTGCTCCAGTCTTGAAGAAGAACTCTCCTCCTCTTCTTCCTTAGATGTTGAGTAGCCCTCAACTTCTAATTCCATACCTCCATGATGTGAGCTACTTGGCTCACTTGACTCCTCTTCATGACTTGAATTGGAGCTCTCCTCATGGAACTTAGCCAAGTTGTTCCACAACTCCTTGGCATTGTTGTATCTACCTATCTTACACAAGATATCATTAGGTAATAAAAATTCAAAGATTTTCGTTACCTCGTCGTTGATTATGGATTGGTGGATTTGTTCCTTCGTCCACTTCTTCTTCTCGAGAGATTCTCCTTCTTTATCCACCGGAGGAATAAAACCTACTTGTACACAATTCCAATTTACTAGGTTAGTCATAAGAAAATACTTCATTCTTACCTTCCAATACGCGAAGTCGTCGCGATCGTAGAAGGATGGAATCGTGACGTCTTCTCCAGTTGATCCATTCTCTAGCTCGTGCTCCCAGAGTGTTAATCCAGCGACGACCTCGCTCTGATACCATATTAGGACCTTGATGCTAGAGAGGGGTGTGAATGGCGACTCAATTCACGTTTCTTCCTACAATTTTAGTTAGCGGTATAAAAGATAGAAACAAAATGGAAGATGAAACCTCAAGCGCGATATAGAGGTTGAGATGATACTCCTACTCCTCGGCGTCGTGTAAGGTGGTGAATCCTATCAATGTCGTTGGATGAGACCAAAGGCTAATAAAACTCATACGGGTGGAGAAACCTCGTCGATTCTCTCTTGCAACAAGATGAGAACATCGAGAAGAGTCAGAACAATATGAATGTAAAACACTAGTTTGCTTGCCTTCTCGTCATTGGTGATGAGCGACAACTTCACGGATGCCAACCACAGCGGCAGCTGATGGGTTGGAAAAGAGCTCAGCAGTCAGGAGGAAGAAGAGGAAGAAGAAATCTCCTCTTCCTGTGGTGGCCCTCTTATGAACACAGAAGAAGAAGACGCGAAATCTGGCGTGACTCAGCGGCTGAACTGAGACGATCGTACTCCACCACGATCGGTCCGGGATCTTCTGATGTTGATCGGAAGACGTCCCAGACGGTCAAGAGTTGGTTTCAATAGTCGATCGATCGCCGAGGCCGATAATCGATGATCCAGACGATCCCTCTCCTTTCTCCGCGAGAGCGCTTTTGGTTCTTGATCACAGCGTCGAGATCGGATAACCATGATATTACTAGATCGGTCATCGGACGATCCGATGCCCTGTGGTTTAGAGCTTGGTAAAACCTAAAGCCTTCTGGTCGAGGACTGAGAGCCCTCTCGGCCTGAGTGCGAGCCGCATCCCATCCTCCGACTTCCGAATCGGCTCAAGGCGAGCCCTCTCTGAGCCTCGGCCTAGTCAGAGGGAGCTCTCGAGCTAGAGCCCTCTCCGACTGGTCAGAGCGGAGCACTGAGGCCTCTCGGCCTGGTCAGCGAGCCAGCCGGCTCTCGGCCCTCTGGTCAGAAGAGCTGAGTCCTCTCAGGCAGACGCTACGCCCTCTCGAGCCCTCGTCAGTCCGAGGCGAGCCGAGGTCCTCTCCTCCATCCGTCCAGGAGAGCGAGATCATCCCTCTGGGCTCTCTCGGTCAGGCAGGAGGCAGTCTCTGGGCAGGGCCCTCTCGGGAGCCTGGTCAGGAGGCAGGCTGCAGGCCTCAGGCGAGCTCAGAGGCCCTCCGGAGAGGGTCTCGGGAGAGCAGAGCTACGGGGCCTCTCGGCGTCAGGGAGCGAGCTGGAGCTTGACCTGAGTCAGGAGGCAGGCTCTGGGCCTCTCAGGCTCCGTCGATCCGGGCAGGCTCATCAGGGCTCTCTCACCTCCGTACCAAGCTTCATTGGACTTTTCTCGTGCCCGACCTCACCTTGGACTTTTCGTGAGCTCCACAGCTCCTGGGACTTTTGTGCAGTCTCCGTACTTGGACTTTTCTCGTGTCAGTCTCCATACTTGGACTTTTCCGTGCAGCTCCTGCTTGGACCTTTCCCAGTGCTGCTCCATGCTTGGACTTTTCCGTGCCAAGTCTCCATACTTGGACTTTTCTCCGTGACAAGTCTCCATACTTGGACTTTTCCCGTGCCAAGCTCCCTGCTTGGACCATTCCCCGTGTCAAGCTCCCTGCTTGGACTTTTCCGTGCCAAGTCTCCATACTTGGACTTTTTCCCGAATCAGGTCAATTCAAGTCGGGTCAACCAGATCAACTTTGACCAAAGGTTGCACCCACAATCCCCCAAGTTTCTATTCTTGTCAAACATCAAAATATAACTTCTCTATTCTTGTCAAACATCAAAATATACCTCGAGTCAGGTCAACTCGAGTCGGGTCACCCAAGTCAACCTTGACCTAAGATTGCACCAACAGTTGGGACGTGTGGGGACCATGTTAATAACTTGCAGCAGGTGTGAGAGTCTATAAATGTCTTTGATCATATTGTAATTGGGGGCATGGGGAATATGCTTATAAATCGCAGCTAGTACAAGAGTTTGGAAAATTTTGACTACCGGAAGGTCATTGGGGCACGTGGAGACCATGCTTATAACTCATAGCAGGTGTGAGAGTTTGAAAATTTCTCCGACCTGATGGTCATTAAGGCTTGTGAGAACCACACTTATAACTGGCATCAGGTGTGAGATATTGGTGCAGTTAGCACTAACAACAAAACTCAGATTTTTAATGTTTGAGAAAAGGTTAATGTTAGATGTTGTGTTCTAATCCATTTACCAAGTGTGTAGGATTGAGAGATTTGATAAGGACCAGACACTAGGCTGAAATCCAATTGGGTCAAGGAAGACAAGAAGATTAGTAAGAAGTCCAGTTGAGTATGAGAGGACAAGGTAGCTGGCAGGAAGTCTAGTTTGGTCAAGAAGGACCAGACAATTAGCTAAAGTCCAGATGGGGCATCTGGCAGGAAGAACTAGTGGGTCAAGAGATCAAAGTCAACTATGTCCACAAACGGTAAGTAAAGGAAAGAAACTGGAGAAGAGATCTAGTAAGGACGCATTCTCAGTTGAGGGAGCAGTAGGAGTCGATCTAACCTAGGGTTTCAACGAAATCCAAAGTCAAGATCAAATAGCACTGAGACTATCAAAATATTTAATACTTATTTTTCATATTATTGTCTATTTTGCTAACTCTATGGTGCAAGAAATTAAAGTTAAAAGTTGGTTGAAAAATGTCTCCAGGCGCCTGAACGTCTGGGCACCTGCACTAGGTCCAGGAGCCAAGATAGGCCCGAATCCAATGCAGATGAGTTGGCACACTTTAATTTATCAGCACACGTCAGTATCCAAGTATTGGGGCTAGTCGAGGCACCCGGGAGTGGATAGAGGCTAACAGATAGAGCTTTGCCAAGGTACAACCAAGTTAGTGGTCCAGGCACACGGAGGTGGTCTAGGTGCCCGGGGGTGGATAATCAGCAATGAAGTTGTTAGGATGTATACTAAAAGCCTAGCTTTTGGTATAAACATTTATCTAGAAATAAGAATCACATTGGTCAAATGTCTACATTTACGATAAATGTAGTTGCTCAATTAATTTATATTATAGATAATATGGTGTGTGGTGTCACACACAGAAGATCATGTTATCGGTTCTTTATAAATTATAAACAGTAGCTCACGACCAAGATGAAAAGGAACAAACCATTGGAAGGTCGTAGTGTAATTAGATAGTAGTTTATCTTAACTATATAATTACACTAGTACACTTAGAGTGTATTGAGAAGGACCATTTGAGGTCGTTCCTTTTATACTGACTTTATGAAGGAACAAAGACCTCAGTTATTATGAAAGTATGTGCTCTTAATCCTAATATAATAACAAGCGCATATATTTAATATTTATTTCTTTAATTTATCAATGGGTGAGATTTAGTTCGATAAATTAATAAGTCCGATAAGTTGAGAAATGATATCACTTATAGTGTGTGTTGTTGATTATAGAAGAAAACTGTGTCCTAGTAATCTAGGTTGAGAATGTCCCCAAGAGGAGCTCATAAGGATTGTCATGTTAAACCCTGCAGGTGGACTTAGTCCGACATGACGATGAAGTTGAGTGGTACTATTTTTGGAGCTAGATATTAATTAAGTGAGTTGTCAGTAACTTACTTAATTAGTGGACATTTGTTATCTTAAACACAGGGAGACTAACACACTCATAATAAGAAGAAGCCCAAAAATATAATTTGGGATTGGTGCGGTAATTCAATAATAGTTCTCTAGTGGAATGAATTATTATTAATAAAATTAAGTTGTATGTTCGGGGCGAACACGGGATGCTTAATTTTATCGGGAGACCAAAACCAATTCCTCCTATCGGTCCCTATCGTAGCCTCTTAATTATAGAGTATTATACCCACCTTCTATACCCACCTAAAGGGGGTCGGCCAAGCTAGCTTGGGGATCAAGCTAGGGCCGACCTAAGCATGGTTTATGGGTGGCCGGCCCTAGCTTGAACCCAAGCTAAATGGGCCCGACCCTAATGAAATTTAAAAGAATTTTAATTATAATTTTTTCTTATGTGGAAGATATAATTTATTAGAGAGAATTAAAATTAAAATATCTCTCTTAAAAGGATCTACAAAAGATTAAAGAAAGATATTAGATCTCTTTCCTTATTTGTAAATTGGAAAAATATTTTATTTTTTTTCTTTGTAAAATTATTCACATGTTGAAAAATAAAATTATAGAAATTTCTTTTTATCAACCATGAAGGGATTTTTAAAGAGAAATTTTATTTTAAAATTTCCGGAAACAAATTAGGAAATTTTATTTTGTTGATTGAAACTCTCCTAATTTATCTATTTGAGGTGGCCGACCATGATTAATTGATTAAGAAATTTTATTTAAATTTTCTTAATTAATTGTTATCAAGGAAAGTTAAGGAAATTTTATTATAAATAAATTTCCTTATTTACCAAAGCCAAGGAATATAAACGAAGGGGTTGGGGTGCCTTCATGGGTTACAATCTCTATTATTCTCTCCCTCTTTTCCTTGGTGTTGTGGCCGGTCATCCTTTCTCCCTCTCTTCCTCTTTGTGGTGGCCGAAACCCTTCTTGGCTTGGAGCTCTTGTGGTGACCGGATACTACTTGGAGAAGAAGAAGAAGAAGGAGATGAAGCTTGCATCCCTTGGAGCTTGGTTGGTGTTTTTTTTTTCTTCATCCTTGGTAAAGCTTTTGTTTTGGCCAAACCTAGCTAGGAGGAGAAGAAGGTGCTTTGGTGGTTTCTCATCTCGGAAGATCGTTGCCCACACAACATCCGAGGTTAGAAGATGAATACGGTAGAAGATCAAGAGATCTTTCTAAAAGGTATAACTAGTAATTTTTCCTTTCCGCATCATACTAGTTATTTTTGGAAATAATACCAAATACAAGAGGCTTACGATTCTAGTATTTCGAATTTATTTTCGATGTAGTGTTCTTATGTTTTCTTCTTTTCCTTGTGATTTGATTGTTCTTTTCGGTTAACCTAAAGTTATTTTAGGAAATTAAATATTAACTTTCCTTAAAAGACTTTGTCTAGTCGGTGGTGGTTGCTCCCATATCCAAGAAGGTCATGCGCCTCGCCACATCAGTACTGGGAACCAATTATGGAAATTAATATTTAATGGAATTAATAACTTAGGTGATTTGGATCAAACGTGTTAAGTTCCGTAGGAGATCCAAGTCAAAAACCTAAAAAAACAAATAGATTAAATTTTGGATCAAACGTGTTAAGTTCTGCAGGCGATCCAAATTTAATTTAAAAGAACACATGGTAGCTAGGAAAAGGTTCAACCTTATGTCAAAATTTTTGTCGCGATGGAATCATTAGGTTTTCAGAGCAAACCAACAATTGGTATCAGAGCTAGGGTTTTGCCTCTGTGTATTTGGTATTAGTTTAATTATGCACATGTCATACATAATTTAGGCAGGTTAATAGTAGGATGTGCTAACTTTGTGGATGCAGGATCCAACTATTATGGCTTATAGTTATTATGTGTGTGTGATTGGACCCTTGGACATGTCAAGGGCATTTTATTGTGTGTGCATGATTGTATTATAAAATACAGCAGGAGCTGTATTTAGTTTTATTAGGATTTTATTTTTTGATATATTTACATGTACATTCCTTTTATGGAATATAGGATCGATGGATGTAAATTTTATTTTATGTTCGATCTAGTTAACATGTACATTTCTTCGAGGAATATAGGATCGAAAAATGTAAAATTCAATTTATGTCGCGGATCGAATCTTGCAAGGCGTGGAACCTTTTTGAGGACGGAGAGGCTAAGACAAGGCAAGATGGATCGACAACTAGACTGGCGGTGACCAAAGATGGCGCTAGGGTTGGCGACACGAGATGATGATAGATAAAAGTCATAATAGTTGAAAATTAGTTTTTCTATTTATTGCTTTTTATGCTGTGTTGTGTGTGCTTGTTAGTATGCATGCTAAGTAGGCTAGCATAGTCAAAATTCCTCACTTTAAATAACTAAGTGGAAGAGGAATTTATTTTTAAATAAATTCCACGGTCTCCATTACTGGTTTATAAGTGCGCGTTGGCTCTGAATGCCTTCCTCCATATCGGATGAGCTTGTTTGCGGATCACTAGTTTAAACTTCCATTTTGGATGACTATTGGAAGTTAATTAAGAGCGTGTGATCTTCCCCATCGGAAGGGGCACAATCTTATTAATGGACTTAGTGTCAAGTAATGGTATACACTTAGGCACGTCTAATAGTATCCTCCCCATCGGAGTCACTGCTATTATTTGTGTAACCGAAGAAAACCAACTATTAATTTGTCAAATAAATATGTTGACAAGATAATAAAATTAAAAACCTCTCTTACAAATGTTGAGTTTTTGTATACGTCCACACTATCGTGGCATACAAAATTCACGGTGTATGAGGTAATTTTATTTGTCAGGTTGACGAGAAAATAAAATGGGAAAAAACTCCTCTTAAAAATGTTTAATTTTGTATACGTCCACACTATCGTGGCATACAAAATTTACGGTGTTTGAGGTAATTTTCTTTGTCATGAAGATTTATTGACAAGATAATTAATGGGTAAAACCCTCCTCTTACAAATGTTTAATTTTGTATACGTCCACACTATCGTGGCATGCAAAATTCACGGTGTTTGAGGTGTTGGTGAATTTAAATAATATTGTTTGAGGAATCAATGTGATTTTAAATTTAAAAATTTTGACCAAATATTTGATAAAAGACAGATCAACTATTAATTTTATTCCTCATAAAGTAAAGTTGACGAGATAATAAAATAATGGATAAAATCTCCTCTTTGATTTTCTATACGTCCACACTATTGTGGCATACAAAATTCATGGGGATTTTAAGGAATTGATCTTGACCAAATATTTTTGTGATTCTTAGGATTTAAAATGTTTGTCAATTTCCTAGTTGTTATACTATAGAAAAGACTTAGTAGTCCCAATTGTAATGATTGGAAGTATAACTTGGACTTTAAGGTAGACTGTCTTCTTAGAACTAAGAACAATATACGTGTATTTAATTCATTAGTTGTAACATGTTTAGTGGTGTTATCTACCAGAACCTGGAGTGTAGATACAGATACCATTAATCATGTCCGTAATTCTTTACAGGATTCCAGGAAACCCGACAACTAAATGAAAATAAAAACACCGTCCACATGGGCACTGCTGTAAAAGTGGCAGTTGTTGCAGTGGGAGATGTTTATCTTTTGATAAGAATAAAATATGGATTTTAAGTAATTGTCTTTACGTACCAAGTTTAGAAAGAACTAATTTTCAGTTTCTAAACTATTCAAAGAACTTGATATTTTGTCTTTTTTAATAACAAAGTTGTTATTAAGAAAAAGAGGAAATTTATCTATTCTGGTACGTTGGTTGGCAATTTATAAATTCAATAACTCCCACGATGCAACAAATGGAAATTAGTAACACATCTTCTAACTATAAGAGATAGCAACCTTCGGATATGAACCAATTATATCTTTGGCATCTAAGGCTAGGTTATATTAACTTGAGTAGGATTCATTGGTAGCTGATCAACTTTTGGGTTCATTGGTAGTAGAAATCTTTCCAATCTGCGAGTCTTACTTGGAAGGAAAAATAACCAAGAAGTTTTTAAGTCTAAGGGGTTTGGAGCCAAAGATATATAGGAATAGGTTCATTCTGATTTGTGAAGACTCTTGACTATCCAGGCAAGAGGTTGTTTCAAATATTTCGTCTATTTTATAGACAACTATTTGAGATACGGATATATTTTACTTGATGTGTCGCAAGTCTAAGTGCTTTGATTAGTTCAAAGAGTATGAGCCTGATGTGGTGAAACGTCAAAGTAAAAGTATCAAGACACTACGGTGAGATCGTAGTGGCAAGTACCTCTTGAGAGAATTTAGGAGTCACTTATCAGAAATAGGGATTCAATCCCAACTTCGCATGCACACACCCTAGTAATGGTGTAGAAAAAGGAAGGTATAAGACTTTTATGGAAATAAGTAGATTGATGATGAGTTATTTGGGAAATTACCAAATTCATTTTAAGGATATACTTTGGAAACGGAAGTGAACATAGTACCTTCCAAAATCAGAACTCTCTACTCATATAGAATTGCTAAATAGGCATAAGCCTATTTTGAAGCATATTCGGATTCGGGTAGTCCAGCACATGTGCTGAAGAGAGACAATGATAAGTTGGACAGGAATTCATTTGTTTGTAAGTTATCCTAGAAAAATGAAAGTAGGTTTATAGTCTTAAAAATCAGAAGGTCATTGTTAGCATCAATGATCGGTTTTAGAAAAGGACTATGTAATAAACCACGTGCCCATAAGTAAATTTGTTCTTACGGAAATAATAAAAGACATGTCTAATCTAGTACCAACTGTACAAGATGAGATACCACAAGAAAACTGCAACACGTATCACAAATGATACACAATTGCAGAAAGTGCCTCGTCGTAGTGGGAGGATTGTTAGGCAACCTAAAAAAATTCATGTTTTGGGAGAGTTTTTGGACTCGATCCCTGAAAGACATGAACCTGATCTCCGGACATATGACGAAGCACTCCAAGATAAAGATGCAGCATCTTGGCAAAGAGTAATGAATACAGAATTAGAATATATGTATTCTAATCAAATCTGGAAGCTTGTAGAACTACCAGATTGTGTAAAAGTCATTGGGTGAAAATATGTCTACAATAGGAAAAGATGAATAGACAGGAAGGTGGAAACTTTCAAAGCAAGACTTGATGAAAAAGGAAACTTTTTCACTGGTAGTCATGCTTAAGTCTATCCGGATTATTTTATCTATTTAGCAAGTGGATGTCAAAACAACATTCCTTAATGGAAGTCTTGAAGCATCCGGGGTTCATCGAAGGAAAGCATTTTGTGTGTAGCTCGATCATCGATCTTGAGGCAGAACTTAGGTCTTGGAACATCCGATTTATCAAAGGAATCCAGATGGATTTAGTAACTGGATAAGTCTTATGTATACAAAAGGTGTGATGGAAACGTGGTGATATTTCTTGTACTATCGTAGATAACATTTTTGGTAGTTGGAAACAATATCAAAATGTTGTCGAAAGTAAGGTTGTCCAAACCATTCGATATGAAGGACTTGGGAGAATGAATATATTCTTGGGATCAAAGTAATAAGGGATCAAGAAAAGAATATTTTAATTATCCCAAGCTTCATATATCGAAAAAAAATCCTTGCTCGTTTTAAGCATGCAAAACTCCAAGAAAGATTTCTACCTTTTAGCATGGAGTATCTTTATCTAAAGAAATATCTCGTGAACATCAAAGGAGATAAAGACATGAAGGCTTCCTTGCTGCTTGGTGCGCCTAATGTATGCTGATATCTATTTTCTGGTAGGGCATAGTTAGTAGATCAAGCAACTACAGAGGACATTGATGCTGGATATTGAAGTACCTTAGAGGCACTAGATTATATGCTAGCTTATAAAGCGATAATTTGTTCCATATGGGTTGCATGGATTTTAACATCCATCGAAAGGAGACAATAGTAAGTCAACCTCGGGGTTTGTGTTTACTTTAGGAGATAAAGTCATAACTATGGAAGAGTGATAAGCATAGGTGTTTTGGATTTTATTATAGAAGTTTAGTATATGGCAGCCGAGGGGTAGCCGTAAAGTTGAATGACTCAATAACCTCAAGATAGACTTAGATATGATTTTTGGTTTGCAAAGATTATTACAATTTATTGTAATGATATTGGTGCAGTATCGAAGAAACCATAAGTCTATAAGCGGTAAACACATGTGCAGTACCACGATAAAGAAATCGTATAAGCGAGGAAAAGTTATTACTAGATTACATTAGATGATGACTATAGATCCTTTCACTAAGGTCCTTAAGGCAAGAGCTTTTGATGGGCGTGTTGAAGGGTTGGGAATCGGATGTATGGCAGCAACTTAGTCTTTTAGTATAAGTGAGAGATTGTTAGGATGTATACTAAAAGCCTAGCTTTTGGTATAAACATTTATCTAGAAATAAGAATCACATTGGTCAAATGTCTCCATTTACAATAAATGTAGTTGCTCAATTAATTTATATTATAAATAACATGATGTGTGATGTCACACACAGAAGATCATGTTATCGGTTCCTTATAAATTATAAACAGTAGTTCACGACCAAGATGGAAAGGAACAAACCATTGGAAGATCGTAGTGTAATTAGATAGTAGTTCATCTTAACTATATAATTACACTAGTACACTTAGAGTGTATTGAGAAGGACCATTTGAGATCGTTCCTTTTATACTGACTTTATGAAGGAACAAAAACCTCAGTTATTATGGAAGTGTGTGCTCTTAATCCTAATATAATAACAAGCACATATATTTAATATTTATTTCTTTAATTTATCAATGGGTGAGATTTAGTTCGATAAATCAATAAGCTCGATAAGTTGGGAAATGATATCACTTATAGTGTGTGTTGTTGATTATAGAAACCGTATCCTAGTAATCTAGGTTGAGAATGTCCCCAGAGGACTCATAAGATTGTCGTGTTAAACCCCTGGGGTGGACTTAGTCACACTGAATGAAGTTGATAGGTACTACTATTGAGCTAGATATTAATTAAGTGAGTTGTCGTAACTTACTTAATTAATGGACATTATCTTAAACACAAGGAGACTAACACACTTATAATAAGAAGGAGCCCAAAATGTAATTTGGGATTGATGCGGTAGTTCAATAATAGTTCTCTAGTGGAATGAATTATTAATAAAATTAAGTTGTATGTTCGAACACGGATGTTAATTTTATCGGAGACCAAACAAATTTCTCCTCTGGTCCCTATCGTAGCCTCTTAATTATAAGTCTTACCCACCTATACCCATACCTAAAGGGGCCAAGCTAGCTAGGGATCAGCTACGTAGGCTAGTAATTGTTATGGGTGGTCTAACTAGCTAACCCAGGCTAAAGGGGGCCCTTTAAAAATAAATTTTAATTTTAATTTTTCTTATGTAAGATATAATTTATTAGAGAATTAAAATTAAAATATCTCTTAAAATGATCTAAAGATTAAAGAAAGAGATTAGATCTCTTTCCTTATTTGTAGATTGGAAATATATTTTATTTTTTCTCTTTGTAAAATTATTCACATGTTGAAAAATAAAATTATAGAAATTTTTTTTATCAACCATGAAGGGATTTTTGAAGAGAAATTTTATTTTAAAATTTCCGGAAACAAATTAGGAAGTTTTATTTTGTTGATTGAAACTCTCCTAATTTATCTATTTAAGGTGGCCGGCCATGATTAATTGATTAAGAAATTTTATTTAAATTTTCTTAATTAATTGTTGTCCAGGAAAGTTAAGAAAATTTTATTATAAATAAATTTCCTTATTTGTCAAAGCCAAGGAATATAAAAGAAGGGGTTAGGGTGCCTTCATGGGTTACAACCTCTATTATTCTCTCCCTCTTTTCCTTGGTGTTGTGGCCGATCATCCTTTCTCCCTCTCTTCCTCTTTGTGGTGGCCAAAACCCTTCTTGGCTTGGAGCTCTTGTGGTGGCCGGATACTACTTGGAGAAGAAGAAGAAGAAGGAGATGAAGCTTGCATCCCTTGGAGCTTGGTTGGTGTTTTTTTTTTCTTCATCCTTGGTAAAGCTTTTGTTTTGGACGAACCTAGCTAGGAGGAGAAGAAGGTGCTTTGGTGGTTTCTCATCTCGGAAGATCGTTGCCCACACAACGTCCGAGGTTAGAAGAGGAATACGGTAGAAGATCAAGAGGTCTTTCTAAAATGTATAACTAGTAATTTTTCCTTTCCGCATCATACTAGTTATTTTTGGAAATAATACCAAATACAAGAGGCTTACTATTCTAGTCTTTCGAATTTATTTTTGATGTAGTGTTCTTATGTTTTCTTCTTTTCCTTGTGATTTGATTGTTCTTTTCGGTTAACCTAAAGTTATTTTAGGAAATTAAATATTAACTTTCCTTAAAAGGTTTTGTCTAGTCGGTGGTGGTTGCTCTCATATCCAAGAAGGTCATGTGCCTCGCCACGTCAGTACTGGAAACCAATTATAGAAATTAATATTTAATGGAATTAATAACTTAGGTGATTTGGATCAAACGTGTTAAGTTCCGCAGGAGATCCAAGTCAAAAACCTAAAAGAACAAATAGATTAAATTTTGGATCAAACGTGTTAAGTTCCGCAGGCGATCCAAATTTAATTTAAAAGAACACATGGTAGCTAGGAAAAGGTTCAAACCTTTGTACAAAATTTTTGTACAGTAGAACCATTAGGTTTTCCGCGTAGCAACCAACAGAAGTAGGATCGGATAGGCCTAAGACCAATCACCAACCAAAAAGCTATTTCGACAACCAATACTCAATCTACTACTCTACTTGTTGTCGGTAGATTTTAGTTATTGCTTTGTACTTAATATCTTTATATATTTTCGAGCTTATAGTGATTGCCCTATGAAAGCACTCACCAAGTGTGGGTCTTGGAGTAGGACTCGTCGAAGACTCCGAACCAAGTAAAATCAACTTGTGTTAACGTTTGCTTTTCTTTTTCTCTCTTTATTTTCTACCGCACATTCTCTTAATTTTATGAAAAATTGAAAAAGCGACTAGTGTTATTCACCCTATCCCCCCTCTCTAGTGCATTATGATCTTTCAATTGGTATTAGAGTAACCATAAGAGCATTTCATTTCTTTGTGTGTGTGTATGTGTATGTGTGTGTGTATATATATATATATATATATATATAACTTTATTTTTCTCAAAATTGATGCAACATTACTTGAGCTAATTTTGATTTTGCATTACATTCCTCGCACACTACTAATATAATACCTAATCTTGACAACTCTTCTCTTTCATTCTCTTTTGTGCAAGTGTTGATCCAAATGACTCACAATGAAGGTTATAACATTGTTCACCCTTCACTCTTCAATGGAAATGACTTTCCTGACTAGAAGAGAATAACAGGAGTGTACCTAAAGATAGATATTGATTAATGGTTCAGCATCCAACGAGGATACAAGCTGCCAATAAATGAAGCAACAAAAGTACCTCTCGACCTAGATAAGTGGAATCCAGAAGACAAGAAGAAGACCCAAGTCAATTCAAAGGCATTGAATACTCTTCATTGTGGACTGACCAAGGATGAACTCAATCGGGTCAGACCTTTTGAGAATGCAAAAGAACTCTAGGATAAATTGATTGAGCTACACGAAGGCACAAGCGATTCGAAGGTAACAAAACGTGACTTATTGTTAAATAGTTTATATAATATAAAAATACAAGATGGTGAAATAGTGAGTCAACTACTTGCGAGGATTAAGAACATCCTTAACATACTGCATCTAATCAACCACCAAATGAAAAATAGGGATGCAATTATGTATGCACTTAATTCTTTTCCTCGAAATGTACTATGAGCATCTATAGCAAATTCCTTTAAAGTTTTGAAGAATTTATCTAATTTAAAATTAGATAAATTTTTTTTTTTTAAATTAGAACTTCATAAATAGACTAACTTAAAATAGGTCGAGAAAGGTGTGACTTTTGCAAGTTCATCAAAGGAGATGAAAATAAGTGAAACATCCCTAGACTTTCGGTTTTTTCTTTATCAGACCCATGATCAACAAAGGATATGCCTCTAATACTAGTATAGTACAACAATAGTAGCAAAGACGTCACGACAATCATCCATCCCCTCGAAATGGTAGCGTCACATATCTTGGGAGGCGTCCTCACTTGTAACGTAGGCATCATGAGTCTACAAACCCAGCAAGTATAATCCATTATGAATAACACGACATCCATGAAGTAGTAGGAATAGCAACTAGAAGCTAATAGAAATCATAACCCACATACAGTACAACGAAGAAAAACATACAATACACCAGTGATCCTATATATCTAATTAGGTGAATATGTCACATATCCGGTAACCACAATTAGAACTAGTCAACAGTCCCATGATCCTAGAGGTACCTCCTAGAGAACATGCAGTCATATAGCCGAAGCTAACAATAAATTATAGTTTCAGTCATAAATTACAGTATCAGTCATGTTTGGAAGGGCCCTCCCCGAAGCTCATCCCGGGTCACCCAACCCGTACTGTCACCACATATATTCATACCCATCTAATTAGCTACATAGGTTTATATAATCATAATAAATTCCAGTCATTCATTTCATAGCATATTCCCATCATTCTTTCCATATTCGTCCATATAACAGTTGTTACTTCATTCATTCCTTAGACTTATCAGTTCACAGAAAACCTATCAGAGCCAATTTCATGCATAAAGAAAATAAGCTATGGAAAAAAAAGAATTCAACTCTTGCATAACAAAACTAGAGAATAGCTCAGAAGTATTAAAACTGGCATAGAAAGCTCGAACTACAGCAAACTACAATAATTAGAAGGAAACCGAATCAATCCAATATAGAACTCCAAGTCATCGGAAACACATAAGAACAACTTAAAATCGACTCATCACACTCTATACTTATCCAGAACCTGGACAGCCACTACAACATCATAACCAACTCACAATCCATTATAAAGATTTCCATAAACGCGTTATAAGCCGTAAGAAAACAAACTCTAGAATCATCTTATCAACCCGACGGGAACAAGCACACATTGGAATTGGATCGGAACACATTGTCGTCCATTTCATTCAAACAACAGCGAAGAAATACTCACCTAAACCCATCCCTGACCTTCTGTCAACAGCAGAGAACACAAGCTACAAAAGAACTAAATTCCAAACCTTTCCAAGCTACCAGACTTTATGCAACAGTAGGAAACACTAAACTACACCGTAAATCCACTCTCGTTCGCCAAAATTCCATTCCAAAATCCGAAAAGACGCATGGAGTAACATAAACGTATATAGTAACCAACCACAAACCTCTGACTCTGGCAAGAAATCCGAACAAAGAACGGAAGCAGTGAATCCCCTTCAGATTCGACCCCAGATCCACAGACTATCACCAATTCTAAAACCAAATCAATCGGCGACAAAAGAATTTAAAGCGTCGTCTTCCCTAATCCGACCCCATCACGCAAACAGATTCCATCAAACTATAAAACCAAGACCCGATTTCTCAAGAACTCGAACAAAAAGCAACTAATCATCTTACGCGGAAAATCGAAAGGTAACCTTACAACCTGGATCGAAACCTTACGGAGATCATCACGAAAACCCTAAATCACTCAAAGACATGACAAAACGAAACAATCCGAGCTCATAGAAAGACATTCCAACATCTCCTGTGTTCCAATTCCCTACCTCACAGATCTCACCGATGCATAAGGAAATGTACTTGCCTTTCATGTCCTTGTGACTCCGCCGGAAGTCCTTGCTTTGTGTTGCTGCACCGACAACGCTCCCACCCGACTCCAGATGCCCTTCACGGATCCAGCTGTAGGATGTGAGGCTTGATCCGAGCTCGAGTCTTCGGTGAGAAGCTTCGCCGATTCGATGGAGTGACTGCCACCAGGGAGTGCTGGTGATCGCGAGAAGGAGAGGCGTGGAGTAGACGTTTTAGGGAAACAGTAGACGGGTGGTGGTGTGTAATTTTTATATGTAGATTACTTAGCCTAACTTAGGGTAATTAAGGCTTATTAGTTCCCAGCTTATAAAGTATCATATGTTTCTATAATTTAATAATTCTATCCCCTTGAAATGTGTCGTTCAAATTCATTTTAAATCTTGAAAAATTCTTAAAATTTGTAGAATATTCTATAAGTTAATCCTTTAATTAGCGCTTGTATGACCTTAGACATTTTCGTAGATAAATTTCTTAATTTTTCTCGTGGGTCCTTACAATAAGAACCCGAGCTAAGCCTGAGTCAAAAGATGAATCTGATTCAAAATCAGATGAAGAAAAGAAACTTCTGAACATGGTCAGAAAAATATTCACTAGAAGAAAGAACAACTTTATAAAAAATGACCTACAAAAAATGATCAAATCAATATCCAATGATGCAAAGTCAAAAATTACATGCTTCAGATGTAATAAAAAGGGTCATTTCAAGCATGAATGTTCGAATCAAAAAGAAGACAAATCTAAGAAGATGAAGAAGAAGAAGGCACTCTAAGCCACTTGGGACGAATCTTCCATAGAAGAGTCGGACACGTAAGATCAAAAGCAAATGAGCTATCTCACACTCATGGCAACTGGACTCAAGTCAGAAAGTGGCATAGATCAAGAAAGTGAATCCAAATACGAATCAAGCCATAAGTTCATATCCATTTCTGAATGTTCTAACGAGGTACAAACTATTTTAACTGTAAAGTTTTTTAAAATTATTGCATGTCTAAATAAAAAGTTCACTAAATCTGAAGTACAAGTTAAATTGCTCCTTAAGGAAAATCAAGACCTTAAGGAACAACTTAACTTAACCTTTACAACTTAAAAAATTCAAAATGGAAACCAAAATCAACTTGCCTTTTATTTCACTAATTAGTTAAAATAAGAAACAAACAAAAGCCTAGATTATGAATGCTTTTCTAACAAAGCCATTAGGACAAAATAAATTTTATGTACTAAAAAATAAAATTCATTACATAAATTTAAAATATAGAATCTAATTTAGGGGAGGTACCAAATTAGTTAGCATCTCAAAAATATAATATATCCATTTGGATAATTAGGACTAGATTAGAAAGATAATTTGATTCTTGTCCAACATAATATTAGGGTGGAACGAGATGATAGTACATTAGGGAAGTTTGGTCTAGGAAGTCAAGTAGGGTAAGGTGTACCCTACTTAGTCTACTAAGCTAAGCAAAACTAACCTAATCTACCTTGCACATTCTAGAATAGTTAGAACAAGGTTTCTCAATAGGAAGGTTAAATATACAATTTCTTAAAAAGGCTTTATCTAGAAGTGGTCATTGCTCTGATACTCAAGAAGACCGCTATGCCTCACCATAACCTGAAAGACAATTTTTGAAATATCTATTTATATAACAGAAAGTTAAACCTAAATTTGACACGATGTCAAATTATCTACAAAATAAAATTGTTTAACTAAACATCTCACAAAACTATAGGAATATCTTGGTTAAAAAATTAGACAGCGTGAGATGATTAAGGGATCCAACTTTAAAATCAATACATTAAATTAAATTAAATTAAAATTAACTTAAATTAAATTAAAATTAACTTAAATTAAATTAAAATTAACTTAAATTAAAAGCATAAATTAAAATTAAAACCATAAATTAAATTAAAATTAAAACCATAAATTAAATTAAAATTAAATTAAATTTTAAAATTAAATTAAAAGTTAATTAAAAACTTTAAACCTAACCTAAGCTTAATCATGTTATCAAAATTAATAACAACTCCTACTTTTTGTTAGGAATCCAAGTGGATATTAGTTATTGGTTATTCCAAACATATGATTGGGATCACACCAAATTCACCATACTAAAACATAAGAGCTTAGGAATTGTTACCTTTAGAAACAATGACAAACTGAAGGTAATTTCGATAGGCAATATTGAACCCAAATATGATTTTGTTATTTAAAAAATATTATTTGTCTATAATTTTAAATTTACTTTACTTAGCATTAGTCAATTGTGTGATTATAGTTATAATGTTAAGTTTTTATCCTCTGGATATTTGATTAAGCACATAGACATACCTAACATAAGACTTAAAGGGTTTAGAAGGGTCTCCATATGCACTCAATTTAACTAGCTAGTATAAAGACTTGGGATTAAATAGGTCACCCCAGGTTTGACGTTACCTTACCTAGTTAATCATTTTTTAAAGGATTTAGAAGGGACAATATCGATTCAATTAACCTAACTAGCTTCTCACTTAAGTGTCACTTGACACAAAAAGAGAAAACCTAGCTATGACATAGAAGCTTGTCCCACACACTTTAGAAACCTCACTAAACTAAATGGACTAGCTAGAAAATTATCAAAATTACCTAACTTAGACTCAATAATTTATAATGCTTGTTAATAAGGAAAACATACCAAATCAACCCACAAACTAACTAATCAAACTTAAACTAACTCAATACTTGAATTATTACACTTAGACTTATTTGACTCACATGGAATTAAATCAATTAATAGAAGCTTATATTATCTTGTAATCATCGATGATTATTTAAGATTCACTTGGGTAAGATGAAACATTTGAAATATTTTGTAATTTTTATAAACAAATAAAAAATGAAAATGACCTAAAAATAATATAAAAAATAGGAGTGATATTAGTGGTGAATTTAAAAATTATAGATTTAACAAATTCTACTTAGAAAATAGTTATCACCATGAATTTTCATGTCTCAAAACACCTCAATAAAATACAATAGTAGAAAGAAAAAATAGAACCTCACAAAAAGTCACTAGGACAATACTTAATGAATACTAACTACCTAAATATTTTTAGGCAGAAGTTATTAATACAGTTTGCTATGTATAATACAGAACAACTATAAAGAAAAATATAATAAAACCCCATTTGACATCTACTATAATAAAATACCTAATATTAAATATTTTAAAGTATTTCGATGTTCAGTTTATATATTAAATATAAGAGGACACTTAGGAAAGTTTACCTCAAAAGTTGAAGATAAAATTTTTATATGATACTAACTAAAAAGTAGAGGCTACAAAGTCTATAATAAAATTATACTAAGAATTGAAGAAACAATAAATGTAAAATTGGATGAAAAATCTAACTCTAAGGAACCTAACGTAAATCAAACTCAACCTTAGCCAATTGACTTTGTTAGGGCAAGCACTAATCAAGGAGGAGCGAGTGAAAATCTAAACCAAATAGAAGAGCAAGAAGATGAACAAAATCAACCATAAGAAAATGAACAAGAATAAACTGATTTCAGAATAATAAGAGCTAGGTAATACCATCGAGTTAACCAAATACTAGGTGACCAGATAAAGGTTCAAACTAGATCAGTCTTTAGAAACCTAAGTCAAATTGCATTGATTTCTAAACTTGAACCCAAAATGATAGAAAAGTCTCTACTTGACCCAGATTAGATTATAGTCATACAAGAAGAATGGACTCAATTTGAAAAAAAAAAAATGAGGTCTGGGAGTTAGAACCTTTACCTAAAAATAAAAAAAATCATAGAAATAAAATGAGTATTTAGAAACAAACTCAATGAAAAAGAGGAAACTATAAGAAATAAAGCCAAGTTAGTAGCTAAAGGGTTCAGGCAAGTAAAGGGACTTGGCTATGATAAAATATATTCCCAGTAGCTAGACTTGAATCTATTAGAATGCTACTAATTTATTCAACCAATAAAGGATTTAAACTGTATCAAATGAATGTCAAATCCTCTTTCTTGAACAAATTAATCAACGAAGAAGTCTATGTAAGTCAACCACCTAGATTTGTAAATATAGATCACCATGACCATGTATTCAAATTAAAGAAAGTCTTATATGGTCTAAAACAAGAACCTAGGATCTAGTATGAAAAATTATCTACATATTTAATTAACAATGGATTCAACCAAGGATGAGTCGACTCAAACCACTTTGTAAAAAATCTTGACCCAGACATTTTTATAGCCTAAGTATATGTAGATGATATAATTTTTAGATCAACAAATTTAAAATTTTTATAAGAATTTATAACATTAATGAAGCAAAAATTTGAAATGAGTCTAGTAGGTGAATTAACATTTTTCTTATGATTACAAATTAACGAACTAAAGAGGATAATTATGTATGTCAACAAAAATATACAAAAGAATTACTTAAAAGATTTGGAATGGAAAATACTAAGGAAATAAAAACACCAATGGCTGTTGGATCATCAGAGAACGAGAGAGGGAGGGTAAATCTCGTAGCTTTAAAATCTTTTCTTTTTCTTTGGTAAAAACATAGAGTACGTAGCAGAATAATGTGAAAATGATAAAGACAAAAGACAAGTATATTTTTTACTTGGTTCGGAACCTTTGACGAATCCTACTCCAAGGCCCCGATCATCGATCGTTTTCATTGCCCAATCCGCTAAATGATAAAGTGATATTACAAATATGAATACAATGTGCAAGTAAAATAAATATACCGACAACAATGAATATAAGAAGAAGCATAGATTGTCGGAAGCCTCTCGGCGTTGTAGTAGTTGCAGCTTGCACGAGCAGAGAATGAGCATAGTAGAAAATTGAAAAGCATAAGTTGTACATGGCTCAGAGCTAAAGGGCTTCTTTTATAGGTCTCGTTCTGTCAACTGATAAAGGGTTCCATCGACTGAACCTATTCGTCGACTAATCCTTCTATTCATCGACGAATCCTCTGTTCCTTCCTTGTTTATAGTGATATGATCCATTTGATTATGGAAATCTCATTGTTCTGTCGATGGAACAAGGTATTTCCATCGACTGAACCTTACTTTCCCTATTTTCCTAGATCTAATTTGCCCAATCCCTGAGATCATGTTGTTCCATCGACTGATCAGCTTTATCCATCAACTGAACCTTGTTTTCCCTATTTTCTTAGATTTGATTTGCTCAATCCCTAAGATCATGTTGTTGCATCGACTGATCATACTTTATCCGTCGACTAAACAACTTTTCCTTTTTATGCTCTGATTCAAATTTCACTAATTTGGTATTTCATTGATCCGTTGACTAAACACATTTGTTCTGTCGATAGAACCTCACTTTCTGCAAAATAGTGTTAGTAACATAAACAATAATTACCCTACAAAATAGAGTTAAAGCATAAACCTGTAGAGCAAGATTAGTGCAAATATACTATGCATAAATGAGACAGTAATGACTATCTTGATCTCAACTTAGAAATCTCCTTTGGTCTCTTTAGTTGGATCGGTACCTAAGGTTTGTCCATAATGAGACAAAACCTCACTTCACTACCTCTAGTAGTTTACCTCACTCACTTGCCAAGCATTTGGTTCTCCCGATCTATTTGGACTTTCTTTGCTCAGTGTTTCATCACCTGATCCACTAAAACTTTTTCTACAATACTAAATTATCATAACAACAACAATAGTAATCTAAAATAGTGTTAGTAAAACTATACTTAGGTTTAACTAAATCGGTGGTTTGTTCGACAGTATGTGGTCTATCAAAAACCATTCGGTTACACATACTTGGAGTTTAATCCTTTGAGAATTTTCACTACCTAGGGTTACCGCTCCGTAGGGTTCCATTACTTGGTTTCACTCACTAGGATTGTCATAACCTAACTTCACTCACTAGGACTTTCACTTTGCTTAGAGTGACTCCTCTAAGACTTCTCACTACTTAGGTTACCTCCTCCTAGGTGTAGGCCCCTTTGTAGGCCGGCAAGAGGGGAGGGGTGAATTGCCCTACAAATTAAAACACGAACCTTTCTCGGATTTCAACTATATAATGAACACTTGTAATAAATAAATAAAAGAGACTAAGTAAAGAAAACAGACACCAGAGTTTTACTTGGTTTGCAATCAGGGGATTGCTAATCCAAGGAATGTAAGCGCACTATCTGATTCTCCTCTGGGCGGAATAGCCTCTTACAGCGTTGAACGTACAAGAAGAAAAGTAAAGCACACAGAAGTTGATTGCAAGTTCGTCGTTCTGATCAATTGATTTGCTTCTGTACCAAGGCTATATTTATAGCCTTGGTCGGGGCGCCTGGAAGGGTTTCGAGCGCCCTGGGGGGATAAAACTTTATCCCCAACGTTCAGATCGAGTTTGACTCGATCTGGTCAAAATCCTCATTCCGGGCGCCCCGGATGGTTCCGGGCGCCCCGGAGGGGTCCGGGCGCCCCGGATGGTTCCGGGCGCCCCGGATGGTTCCGGGCGCCCCGGACCCCAAAAGTCAACTCTGGTTGACTTTTTTCGTCTGGTCGCTCCGCTTCGGTTCAGCTCGTCTCGGTCCGGGTCTTCTGTTCCGGCTCCACTAGCTTGGGTGATCTCGGCCATCCGGAATAGGGCTCACCCGAACCCATGTTCCGGCCTTCTCCTCGAGCAGCCTTCCTTCCCGGTTTCTCGTCCCTCGAACGCCGCTCACGTTCTTCTCGTCCACCGGTGTACTCTTCCGCGGACACCTCGTCCCTCGGACGCACCGAGCCCGTCGGCTCTCTCCAGTGCCGTCCTTCTCGCTAGCCGCGTCTTCCACTCGACTTCCTGTGTTCCTAAGTTCCTTCACACTTAGACACAAGGGTTCAACAACGCAGGACCTAACTTAACTTGTTTGATCACATCAAAACACTTCGGGGTTCCAACAATCTCCCCCTTTTTGATGTGAGCAACCCAAATTAAGCTAGGGAAAAACAGATGCAATAAAAACAATTTATTTGTAATTAAGTCCAAAGATATTTCATAAAAAAGTTTATATACCTCCCCCTAGACTTAACATTCTTCTCCCCCTTTGATCACATTAAAAATAGGGGTTCTTTAAACAAGTCTAAGGTAAAAAAAATTTAAGTGAATTTTCATAAAAACTTTCTAAGGCAATTAATATTAATTTCTAAGACAATGTTTCAAAAGAGAATATTTAGTAAAAAAAATTCTAAGTCAATATTCAGACAATTTTAACGTGAATTTTTATAAAAGATTTCTAAGGTAATTTTCAAAGGAAAATGTCTAAGACAGTATTCATAGAAAAATTCCTAAAAAAAATATCTAAGTTAATTTAAAAAGATTTAAGTCGATTTCCAAAAAGAATTTCTAAGTCAATTTTCAGAAAATTTCTAAGTCAATAATTTTCAGAAAATAAAAAAAAAATTAATTTAAAAAAAAATTATTATAAATTATATAAATTGAATAACTCTTTTAAAGCATTAGGTAAATTAAATTAATGTTTTTTCAGTTAGTCAATTAAACTTTTCATTTCGATACTTGGCTTCCAGGTCGTGGCGAGGCACTAGGCCTTCTTGGTTATTGGAGCAACAACCACTTCCTTAGACAAAGCCTCATAATGAAATTAGTCGTTTAATTTCCTTGCTGAAAATGCTAAGTTAAATTAAACAGGGTTTTGGAACCCAGTAGAGGTTCCTACCTACAGGGTTAACCAAGTATTTCCTAGGTACATAGATTTTTGATATATTTCTAATTTGACTTTGATGAAATCTATAATACCAATTTAAACCTCTATAATTTCTAAAAGTAGAAATATTTGAACTTTTATATTTTTTCAATCTTTCTATTTCTTCTTTTAGTTTTTCATTGTGAATTTTCAATTTATCAAAATCCTCTATTAGACATGATTTTGCTAAAATTCCTTTTGTTTCCAAAATTTCATTTTTTAATTTGGCATTTTCTTTTTCTAATTTATACATGGATTTAGTCATTGCCTTAATGCCAGAGTAAAGTTGATCAGGGGTAAGAGGCATACCTCACTTACCATGTCAGACTTAAAGCCTGAATCTCCCCCTGCTTCGCTGCCTTCATCCGAGGTCGCTCCCTCTTCATCGTTGCTCGATTCTGATATACTTTGTCCATCGTAGCTTGCCATCAGTGCTATCCCGGCGTATTCTTGAGCTTCTGATTCAGATGAAGAAGTGTCATCCCAAGTTGCTTTTAGGTTGTGTTTCTTGGGAGACTTCCTTTTGTCCTTTTTGAGTTCTGGGCAGTCTTCTCTTATGTGTCCCTCCTTCTGACACTGGTAGCATCGCACCTTTCTTCCTCCTTTTTGATTCTTTTTATTCTGCATTTTAAATTTATTAGACCTAAAGAATTTTTTAAAATTTCTTACCATGTGCGCTTCTTCGTCTTCGGAGTCTGACTCGAGTTCATCCTTCAGAGTTGTGTTCGGCGCTATAGTCCAGGTTGTATCCTTTGTCGTTCCTGCACATCTAGTTTCGTGTAATTCAAGAGTAGAAAAACATTCCTCTAATGTACTTACCTCCAGGTCCTTTGAGATGTAGTAGGCGTCGATGATTGGCGTCCACTGGAGTTCGGGAAAGGCGTTGAGTGCGTGGCGTAAAGCGTCCCGATTTGTTACCTTTTCACCGAGGTTCTCGAGACCAGTAACTAGTTCTTTTACCTTTGCATGTAGACCGGCTACTTTCTCACCTTTCTCCAAGCGGATGTTCATTAGTTTGTTTCGGAGGATGTCCCTTCTAGCGAGCTTCGCTTCGGATGTGCCTTCGTGGAGTTCTAGAAACTTATTCCAAAGTTCTTTAGCTGATGAGTAGCTTCCGATGCGGTTTACTTCCTGAGGCGGTAATACGCTTAGCAGGTGATGTTCCGCACGGCTGTTTGCTACGAACTCATTCTGCTCTTTTTTTGTCCAATTGCTTTCTTCTTTTTCTTCACCGTTCTGATTTGTTGGAGCTACAAAACCGTATTTCATAATAAAATAAATTTCAATCTCGGTTTTTAGAAATACCTCCATACGACGCTTCCAGTCTGTGAAGTTCCCCTCGAATTTTGGTGGAACGATGCTTGGTCCGGCCATCTTTCTTGCTTCGATCGGCGGTTAGTCCTCCTGAAGCGTCCTTGTTCTGATACCAATTGTAGGCCCCTTTGTAGGCCGGAGGGTGAATTGCCCTACAAATTAAAACACGAACCTTTCTCGGATTTCAACTATATAATGAACACTTGTAATAAATAAATAAAAGAGACTAAGTAAAGAAAACACGAGTTTTACTTGGTTTTTAATCGGGGATTGCTAATCCAAGGAATGTAGCGCACTATCGATTCTCCTCGCGGCGGAGTAGCCTCTTCTTGAGCGTTGAGAAAAAAGTAAAGCACAAGTTGATTGCAAGTTCGTGTTACGATCAATTGATTTCTGTACACCAAGGCTATATTTATAGCCTTGGTGGGGCGCCTGGAAGGGGCGCCCTGAGAGATAAAACTTTATCCCCAGCGTTCAGATCGAGTTTGACTCGATCCGGTCAAAATCTCATTCCGGGCGCCCGGAATCCGGGCGCCCGGATGGCCGGCGCCCGGACCCCAAAAGTCAACTCGGTTGACTTTTCGTCTGACCTCTGCCCCGGTTCAGCTCGTCTCGGTCCGGGTCTTCTGTTCCGGCTCCACTAGCTTGGGTGATCTCGGCCATCCGGAATAGGGCTCACCCGAACCCATGTTCCGGCCTTCTCCTCGAGCAGCCTTCCTTCCCGGTTTCTCGTCCCTCGAATGCCGCGCACGTTCTTCTCGTCCACCGGTGTACTCTTCCGCGGATACCTCGTCCCTCGGACGCACCGAGCCCGTCGGCTCTCTCCCGTGCCGTCCTTCTCGCTAGCCGCGTCTTCCGCTCGACTTCCTGTGTTCCTAAGTTCCTGCACACTTAGACACAAGGGTTCAACAACGCAGGACCTAACTTAACTTGTTTGATCACATCAAAACACTTCGAAGTTCCAACACTAGGAACCTAGGGTAACCTCCCCCTAGGTACCTAGGGCTACCTCCTCCTAGGTACCTAGGGTTACCTCCCCCTAGGTACCTCCCCCTAGGGTTTTCCTCTTTACCTAGGATTACCTCCCTTTAGGGTTTTTTCTCTTGCCAAACATCAAGTCACCTTGACCTCCTTGGACTTGCTAGTCACTCAGTAGACTATAACCACTTACCAATCATCTAGTCAGATCTAACTAGTCTTCTCACTTGATTAGGTCAACCTTGACCAAGCTTCATTAAACATATTACCAAACATTAAAACACTGAAGGTCGAATGCACCAACAATGGAAACTAACATAACATTAGAGAGTGGTCCAAATAGAAAACCAGTTGACCTTATATATTACAAAAGTACCATAGGTAGTCTCTTATATCTAAATCCGACCCAACATTTTATTTGTAGATATCATGTGTGTAAGATACCAAGCTTGTGCTAATGAGTCGCACTTAACTAATGTTAAGAGAATTTTTGGATACTTAAAAGGCACAATCAGTGTGAAAATTAGGTACTCTTGGACAACAAACTTTAAACTTTTAGGATTCTTTAATTCAGATTATGTCAGCTATAAACTATTAGCACCCTGAGTAAGTTTTGATGTGATAAACCATGTTAAGTTAGGCTATGTGATTTTGATGTCGTGTGTCTAAGTGTACAGGGACATAAGAATATAAAAAGTTGAGCAGAAGATGCAACTATCTAGAAAGATGGCACAACAAGTGAGTCAACAGGCTCGGTGCATCTGAGGGATGAGGTGTTGTAGAAGAGTACACCGACAAATGAGAAGGACACGTTTAGAACTTCTTAGGGATGAAAAGCCGAGGAGGAAGACTGCTCGAAGAGAAGACCAAACTTGTATTTGATTGAGCTCAACTCTGGACGACTGGAGGATCACCCAAGTGATCAAACAAGTCAACATTGAGCTGATTGAGTCCAGGTGCTTGGACCAGATCTAGGCACCCAGACTCTTGGTGTCCAAACCAAGTCCAAACACCCAGAGCAGTATGAGCTACGTCAGGGAAGTGTTACAGCGAGGATTATATTGGAGTTTGTGTCAGCAAGACTCTAATGGCCCAAACTCGGTACAATCACTTGAGAACCAATAAGCATTGATAAAGAGCCATTGCAAAATGAATTGAGGCGACCAAGTCTAGGTGCACACCAAGTAATCTTGTAAAATACCGGAAAAATGTCGAATATGGATAAGTGAATTTTTCGGAATTTTTAGAAATTTTTCAGAATTTTTTTGGAAATTTTTCGTAAGGACGAGTTTACGGGGATGAAAACGAGGCCCGGGAAAGCCTGTTTAGGCTACCCCATTTTAATGAGGAAAAGTTTATTTATTTTATTTCTTTTTCCTTTTTCTTTTATTTCCTTCGCTACACGTCGTTTCTTCCTTGACTCGCGCCGCAGACCCTTCTTCTTCGCGGCGCCGTTTCTTCTTCCCTTCCCCAACCGACGAGCCGAAGGCCGCCTCCACGATTCCTCCCATTCTTCTCCTCTCTGCACCTTGTCCAGGGATTCGAGCACCTCTCCTTCGCCTCTGCCCTCTACCTCTATGCCAGCCACTGAGATTCCTCGCACCTCTCCCTCACGCTGCGCCACCGCTACTGGATTACCGCCGTCGATCTCGCCGGTAGCCACCACCACGGATCTGTGCCCTAACCATCGCCATTTTCTCTACTGTTCTTTCGATTTGGACGCTCGACGCCAAGAGCCGCTGCCTGGGCAGTGCACATCTGCAGGAGAGAAGTCTGGGGTAAGGTTGTTGGATTGAGCTTGATTAGATTACAAGGTTAATTGATAGATTGCTAAGTTCAGGCATCTACTCATGTTGGACAGTGGTATTGCACTAGTTCGGACACCATTACCGCAGTGAACACCCTCTAACACTGATCAAGCAGGTAATCTTCTAGATATTAATGAGTTGTTGGAGGTCAATTCATTGTTTTATCATACTGTTGCAAATTGAATCAAAAGATAGTTGGGATTGGTCCGAATGGTGGAAGGATTAGAGTTAATGGAGCTAACCATAACTGATCAATATTTAGTTTGGGATTTGATTTAGATAATAAATTTATGTAGTTAGCTAAACCTGTATATCATGTGTTGCAGGACTTGGTTTGGAGACAAATGTCTGGATACGAGATTTATTGCGATACAGCCTATGTATAAAGGCGGGTACCTCTTAACTTATCTTTTATGATATTGTCAATTGGATATGCATAGTATTTTATAGCTACAAGCAATAATCATGTTTGCCTTTGGTATGTCACTGTTTGTTACCCATAGCATGTTCTGTTGGGTGTTTGTTATGTATCCATATTTACGTTTCGTGATTATTGCCATGAGTACCTTAGTTCATAGAGTAAGTGACATACCATACCTTACTGAGGTTAGGACTAGGTTCTGGATTTTATTTTCTGGCATGTGTATCTAGATTATCTGATACCTATGTTTTTCTATCATACCTGATCTGTGTAACTAGACCTTTTGCTTTGATCCATGTATATTATTGGTACATATTATATGGAGGTGGATATGTCCAGGACCTAGGTTGTTAGACCATAGAGGGTCTGTATACCCTAGATCTGTGGATTTGACTTACTTGTACTAGGGTACACATTTATATATATATATATATGGATTTGGTTCAGGTTATTGTCATGCTTAGTTTCATGCACCATTCACATGATTGCATGCTGCGTGATAGGCTGCTCCATTATTGTAGAGCATATCGCCAGTTTCATCACTGTTCGGTGCTCCGTTGGTCCGCTCATGGGTAGCGTGACGCAGCATGGTAGCACATCAGTTTTGCTCTGTTTGGTGCTCCGTTGGTCCGCTTATGGGTAGTGTGATGCAGCGTGGTAGCACGTCAGGGATCCCTCTCCGTCATGGTGTACCGGGAGATGAGAGCATTGCGCTCCCCCACTTATGATTTGGGGTAAGAGTATGTGTATACTCCGACAGCATCCCGTCCACTCGGTCACTCATCAGGAGCAGTGACGTCAGAGTGCACGGTTGTCACAGCCCTACCCACTCAATCTCACCATTGTGTGTGAGATGACTGAATGGCGTCAGGGGTGACCATGTCATTGGCACCATATGCATTTATTGCATTTATTTGCTTGTGTTTGCTGCACTTATATGCTGCATTTTGGTGGATGCATTTGTTTGACATGTATACAGGAGACATATTGGGTATCTGGTTTGATGACCCTTTTGTTTCTGGATAGGAGTTCCTGGTGAGTACAGTTTTCTCAGTTACCTTTCAGTCTTGCATTTTTCCTATATATATTTAGGAAACTGTATTCCATGTTTATTGCTATTAGATATATCTTACTAGGCATGTCTATTGGTATTCACTGAGTTGTTGAACTCACCCCCGTGGACACTATTTTTTTTCAAGTATCAGGTTGTTTATGGAGTCGCTTGGAGTATCCTGACTGCCGGTCCCCACGTCACATTAGAAGACCAGTCTTCGCATTTTATTTATGTTTATTGTGGTATATGGTATGTGTGTATTTGTCTTTGTGTTCCGGATTTTGTTTCCGGAGTATTGTGTTGTGGTGTGGTGTAAGCCTAGCCGGCTAGCATGTCATATATTTTGGTTTTCTATCGTTTTTTGCTGTGTTTTGGATTTTTGTTCCAGCCGAGTGGGCTGATGATATAAACTGCGTGGATGAATTTGTGTTATATTTTTATTATTGTTATTGTTCCGGCCGTGTTGGCCGAGGTATATGTGGCCCTGAGGGCTTTGTATAAATATTTCAGATTATCACCCGTACAGGGGAGGTGCTGCCAAAATTTTTTCGGACAGGGACTTCCTCGGGGCGTGACAAATCTAGTTGGTGTTTAGTGATTTTACATAATTCTAGGACTAGCAACTATCTAGTTGCAAACCAAGTAATCTCTAGTCTCTTATTTCATTTTTATGCATTTGTTTGTTATTAACTAACGTGTGTTGTCTTTTCTATGAAGAAAGAAAGAGATTATTTTTAATTCTAACTTGTAATCTATTCAACCCCTCCTCTCTAGATGGCCTCACTGGGACCAACAATTACTATCGAGTGCATTTAAAATGAAGGAACTAGGAGATATATTGAGCATGAACGTTCAAGGTCCACAGTTGGACTATCATAAAAAGAACTATATAGAAAAGGTCATTCGATATAACATGTAGAATTGTGTTCCTAGTGACACTCCTATATCAAAGGGTGGTAGACTTAGCTTGCAACAATGTCCACAAGATAAATTTTAGACTAACAAAATGTAACAATTCTTCTATGTATCCAAAGAAGGCAATTTGATATATACTTAAGTATAAACACGGGAGAAGTTCTTGGAGCTTTATGATAGTATATCAGAAGCAAAGCTAGCAAGATGAGACATCCTTCGAAGTAATTTAACAAACATAGGAATGGAAAAAGGAAAGACAGTGGCTCAACTACACATGATGGTCAAGGAGCTAATCACCAGACTTAAACCGTGGTGAATTGGTAACAAATCAAGACTCAGTTCATTATGTACTTATTGCTTTTCTGAGAACTCTATAGTGAACATCAATAGTAGATGCCTATTACATCTCAAAAGAACTGGAGGTAAGTACTTTAAAAGATTTATTTTCTATATTAGAATTACACGAGTTTAGATGTGCAGGTATAAGAAATGAAAAGGAGACAAGTCAAAACTTAGTGTTAAAATCCAACAAGAAGAATGAACCAGAGTTAAATTCTTCAATTGACGAAGATGAAGAAGCATTTATGGTAAGACAGCTAAATAATTTTTTTAAAACTAATAGATTTAATAATCCGAAAGCCAAGAAATTTCTTTTGGGAAAGAGGAAAGTTAGATACTACAATTGCCAAGAAGAATGGTACATCAAGGATAACTGTCCGAATCTAAAAAGCAAGAAAAACGACAAAGGGCCAAGACAATCGAAGCATAAAAATCTGAAAGGCACATGGGATGAAACATCATTAGAATCTAGCGTCGAAGCTTACACCAGACTTGCACTAATGGAAAATCATCAAGAAGAAGAAGACAACAAAACTTTGTCCGAGATAAGCATCAAGAGCATCTGAAACGTCTGCTAAGCTATCTTAAATGAGTCATGTTTTTTTTTTGAACATAGAAGCAATTAAATCCATACGTAATTCTGAATTTATCGAAAGTACTCTAATAGTTCTAAAAAATAGTATCCACTTGTAAACATTAAGAATTAGTCACCAAGTTCTATAATTTATACTTCCTAAAGAAAACATCTAAGGAACATAAACGGGAAGGTCTTCGAGTTGTACTGCCTCTGTCCTGAGCTTCTCACTGGTCGAAGCCTCCTGTCTCATGTGTCTCTTCTCCTGCAACAATCAACACTATGAGTCTAAAGACTTAGCATGTTCAAACCATAATATGTATTAATTAATTCTTATAACCATGGATTCTAACAGAACACTACACTAACTAAATTTAACCCTTAGCTACTTATGTTCCAAGAACATAATTATAGCATGAACGTAAACATACATTTCACAGAGTATAAATAATTGCATAATTAATGCATAAATATGAGCATACCAGAGTATAATCATAAGCATAACTGAAGCATTATTCTTAACCCTAGCTAGAGCATAAACATGTGCTTAGCTAAAGCATGATTGTGGACACATTACACACAAAACATAATTATGAACCAACTACCTATAGAACATAAACATGAACATAACTACTCTATGGCTTACTTTCCTGTTATTGTCCTTTAACGTAATTGGTAGGGATCTGAACCTTGGAGCAGAAACTCCTACCCACATATACTGTACTAATATCTTTGGCAAGCTTCCCGGGGCTAGGTTCTCGGGATATGTTTTACCCATTCTGTAAACTCCCTAGGCGTGAGTCCTCAGATAGAAGCTTGTAAGCTCCTCGGGCTTGCCCAGATCATTATTTGATATGCTCCCCGGGCTTGTCCAGATCATAACTTGGTAAAGCTCCTTAGGCTTGCTCGTATCATAACTTGATAAGCTCCCTAGGTTTGCCCAGATCTTAACTCCAAACATGCATAAGCTATAAAATTTTGAAACTTATGAAGGTTGCTCTCTAGTTCATAAACACATAAGGCATCTCGACATGGAATCTGTAACAAACATACTCTTAAATAATGACATGAGGTATCTACTTCCTAATAACCTTAAAAATTCAAAACCTATATATATATATATATATATATATATCAAATCCTATATTACAAATTATCAAAACCACTGTTGAATCCATAATGACCTAAACCCTTAAATCCAAAACTAACATATCTTACAAGGTTGTCAAAACACAAGATTGAGTTTAAAATCCGAAACTAACATGTACCACAAGGTTATCAAACATGATTACTTTCATAGCATGTTAAATCCTAAAATATGAAACTAACATGTATTGTAAAGTTATCAAAAGCATGATTAATGTCATAGCATATTAAACCTAAAATCTGAGTATAATATATACTAGAAGGTTATCAAGCATAATTGCTTTCATAGCATGTTAAACCTTATGAGTCCAAACTGAAACATATATTTATGAATCATAGTAGTTATCTTCTAAATACATTTAAGTGCATAAATGGATGTATCACATATGTTACACCAAAAATATGAAGGTCCCCTATGAATTCAAATTGAAACCTATATTAAAAACCATGGTAGTTATCTTCTAAATACATTAAGGTACATAAATGAATGAGTCACATAGGTTACAACAAAACTCCAAAAGTCCCTTATGAGTCCAAATTGAAACCTATATTAAAGAACATGGTAGTTGTCTTCTACATACATCAAGGTACACAAATAAATGAATCACATAGGTTACAACAAAATCCAAAAGTCCCTTATGGGTCCAAACCAAAACCTTTTATTAAAGAACATGGTAGTTATCTTCTCCATACATTAAGGTGCATGAATGGATGTATCACATATGTTACAACAAAATCCAAAAGCCATAGGTGTCCAAACCGAAACCAAAAACCAAAGTAACATGGTGGCCATCTTTAATGACATTAAGGTACGTAGATAGAAAAAACACACATTTTATAATAAAATGTGAATTTAACCTATAACATGTAAGATTATCTTGATAAGAAGTGAGAAGAAGCATAAACATACTAGTCCTAATCCGAACCTTATCTAATCTACCATGGTATCCAAACCTCCATAGTTTATATGGACTAATTAATACATGATGTGGGATATAGAATATGCCTTTGATTTCCTTGCTACCAACCCTCTCCTTCTTCTCCTCCTCTTAGAGCATGAGCCGACAAAAAAAATCCAAGGTGAGGAAGAACCTGAGGGTCAGCTAAGGTTTTAAGGTGGGGATTAAGGTTTGGGAGGTGGTGAAAATCCAAGATATATATTATATAGGTTTTCCCATGTCAAGGCCATACTTTGAATGTTTCATCCATAATTACTAAATTTTTATACATGCTAAGTCATATAAATTTTTATATATGCTAAGTCATATAAATTTTTATACATATTAAATTATATAAATTTATTATATATAATTTAGATTTCTTGTATCTTTAGTAAATTTTATATCTAATAATTTACTTAATATAATTAATAAATCTGAATTCTATAAATATAAGATAAATTAATTAAATCTAACTAAATATATCTATTTAAATTAATCAATTTGTATTTAAATTTGAATTAATCACATAATCTTTTTAATTAAAATAATTAGTTTTGGACACTACAACATCGATGAAGGGGGAGCTGCGAATTACGAGTCCGCCACGGTAAATAAGGTACGACTCTAACCTGAGTTAAAATAAACTTAGCTAATGTATCTCCATTATAACTTTTTGAAAAAATTAAAAATGAAAATACAAAATTGAAAAAATAAATAGATTTGTTGAAAAAAAATGAGAAAATTATGTTTTTGGTCCTACAACTTGCACTTTTTTTCTAATTTTAGTCTTGTTCGAGTCAATTTACATTCTTAGCCCAGTAACTTGTAATATTTTTCTAATTTTAATCTTTTTCTCCAAAATTAAAAATTTTCATCGGAAAAATACCTAATTGGTGGTTTGAATGTTAGTTGTAAATTAAATTTGAGGATTTTGATTTTTAATAACCCATGTGGCTTTTTTAAAATCCAAGTATGAAATAATATAATAGAAATATAAAAATCAAATCCACAACACTTTAAAAAATAAATCCAAAAACATATATTCCAAAAATGAGAATATATCCTAAAAAAGCTACGAGAGTTTTCCCCAACATCAAATATCAAACCCTAGCAAAATATTTTGCTCCAAATCGCGATGCAGTTCTATACCATTAAACAAATCCTCCCAGACCTTTGAATCTAGATTTCTCGTAAAATTTTGAAGATCACATCAGTCCCAACTTAATTTGAAATAAGAAGATGTCTTCAACCTCTCTAACAGCTTTTCTGATTCTTATACCACAACAGAAAAATGGATCTAGCTTAAGGCATATCGATGTTGGACGATGAATTTTTCACTTTCTTGCTAGGTTTACAATTTGCACTCGTGGTGGATTTTGCATCATCGGAATCTGATAGGTTGGAGAAGTTCACCGCACTGGCAGTGACACACTCCACTCAACGCTCGCTTCGCTTGGTGAGTAAAAGTTTCGGCTCGACAGGGCATCTAATCCTTGCTTGGAAAGCGAAAGGCTGCTATTTTTGGGATTTCCTCATGTTATTACCATCTTCTTCATAATTTCCAGGATTTGGATTGAAAACAAGGAAGCTGAAATGGTTATCTGAGTTCAACCTCAATCCAGGCTCTAACCCACATTCCGCAGTTTCATCTACAATATTTTGAAGATGAAGATTTGAAACTTTTTAGAATTTGGGACAGTGTTCTATTATCACTTTGCAAACTTCCATGTGACGATATGAAGCTTTTTAAAATTTAGGGCAGTGTTCTAATCTATATTTCTGTTGTCAAGGTGAACTTGTGATTAATGTATTAAAGTATGAATCAATGTATTATCATTCTATGTATTTCAGATGTCGTTTTTTCTTTCTCGAACTTTTCATACTTGGTGTTATGGTTAACATATTTTGTTCATTCAACTTTCGGTGTTCTGTTTTATGAAGTTGGAAATGTGGATAAATGCTGAGTTTCTGAAGCTTTTAGCTAGTGTATTATGCATTGAGATTGACACTTGTAGAGATCTCATCTTGTGGGATTCGAGATTGTTTCTGCAAGTGCATCAGTGTATTTAGGAGTTGCACCTCTCCAATGTTTTATACAAGTTTTTATTGTGTCTTGATAAGAGCTGCACCTCTCCAATGTTTGTCTTAAACCGTGCTCCATATTCATGAATACCAAAAATTTGGCTCCAGCTCTAATCGAAGGTGATTATGCAGAAGAAAGCAGTGGAAAGTACATAATGAAAGAAATATGCTTTCAGATAATGCAGCAGAAATAATTCCATAATTTCTGGACTTAAATTAACGCTGATCAAGTGAACTATCTTCGGTAGAAGATTCAACCAAGAACCTCAGACAACAAACAAGATATTAACAATGTGACATGATCCTCCAAAGTTGATGCCTACATGAAATCTAAAAACAAAACTCTCACCAAAAATTTAAATTTACAAATATATTAGTATATTAATCAGACGATTGCAAATCTATTAAGTTGCAACCAAATGCTCAGTCTTGAAACAAATTCAAGACAAATTCACGTAACCAAACTAATAAAATCTATTTTTTTCAAAGAAAAAAAAAGCTAAAGACAATCTAATGACAAGGAAACAAATTCAATCAACTCGATCTTTTTTTCAGTTGTGTGAAATATTAAACAATAGACCATATAAATACAATCCAAATGGAATCATTGGTCTATGAAAGAACAGAGTGATCGATCTAATCAAAGAAGGCCAAAAAAACTGAACTTTTGCACCCGGCCACAAATTTTTCTCACCAAAACAAGAAATCAATCACAAATCCTGCACACAATTCAAACTTTTATCATCTGTTTAATCCATTCAACTGCATCCGAATCACCATACACATGAGCAAAAAATTAAAAAAAAAACAACATAAACGATTTGAATAAATATTGTCAGGAAAGACAGAGAAGAATAAAATTAAAAGAAGAATGGTAAGTAGAAGCTGGACTGGATATTATTATTATATTTATATATTTGTGAAAAGAAGACCAATAGACAATGTTCATTCAATGCCAATGTTTCATTTCATAATTCATGTACTAAACAAATTTTGCCAAAAAGCAATCACTTTCTTTAATGACGAAAACAGCCTCCAATTAAATGACACATAAAATGAGTTCAAATTTCCAAAAACTATCTAGTATTCTTCATGGGGCTGCAATATAAAAAGTCACCAAAAAGTTCACACTTCATTCGCCTTTACTTATGAGGATCCTATCTTTTCTTCTTTTTAGCTCCCAACCCACATTCATTTTTAGATACTGAAGTATTTATGCTGGAGATTGTCATGAATTTCTGCCCTCCTTCATGTATAATTGACTTTGGAATCATGTGTGAACGATTGATGCATTGTTCAACACTTTGTATGTAGGTTCATCCAAAAAATGATGCAGGTGCCCTTATATTGGCCATATATGAGGGAATTTGACATTATTTAAACTGCTCATACATGGATAAGGGAGCCATAGACCTCGATGAGGGCATTGGTGTAGTTTGTTGAGCCATTGGTTGAGACACATTGTTGTCTTTCCCTTGTGACAGGTGATCTTTTTAGATAAAATATAAAATAAAAAATTTATATAGAAAAATACACTACTAAGCACAAAATAAAGCATTAGCTTACATCACTATTGCCATGATAGATATTTGATTTCTTTGCCACATTTCCTGCGACGGTCTTGACATCAAACCTCACATTCCTCCTCACCTAAAACAACATTAGTGTGAAAAATTACTAAAGAAAAATAATAACTGAAACACATACCCTTAACTTGGATGGTAGTTGACTTATGATGGCGGTTGACTTATGATGGCGGTCAACTGACTTAAAGGATGTTCTTGTGGCGATTCGATATGGTCGGATTCCACTGGTGTTACGAATCTGCAAGTGCATGAAAACATTATCACTAGTATAAAAGTTTGTTGAATCCATAGGGACTATTGATTAAACATTAAAGATACTGATTCATGGGTTCGATTGACAGATTAGATCGGTTCCTACAAAATGGAGTTAAACAAATACTCCTGTAAAATAAAGTTAGCAAAGTAATTTATGATGCATGAGTAGTAAAGTAAGATGCATGGGTAATAATGGACAGTAAACTTATCTTAATCTCAACTTAGAAATCTACCGATTTATTCAGTTGGATCAGTGATCTATGGTTGTTACTATTCAGAATACGACCTCACCGTCACTCCACTCTAGTTGCTTACCTCAACCTACCTGCCAAACATTGGTCTTTCAGACCTATTTCGACTTTACCGCTTAGTAATGGATCGACTCACTAGGGCTTCCACTTGATATTAGGTCCTCCAAACCGATTGAGCTTCCTTGCTAAGTGTCGGATCCTCTCGACCCACTTGGACTTCCTGCCTGACTTCCATAATCTACTAAGATTTTTCCGGTTTAGTAAATATCCTACACACTTAGTTAACTAATCAAATCATAACAAGACTTAACTTGAACCTTTGACAACATCAAAACTCATGTTTGATTCTGGTGTATCATACACCAACAATCTCTTCCTTTTTGATGTTAGGTAACCAATGTTTACAGTTAAATTAAAAGTATACAGAGTTAAATAAGCATTTTATACTAACTCTCCTCTCCCCCTAAATTTTATAATTCTCTCCCTGAATTTTATAATTCTCCCCTTGAATTAATTATCTTTACCTTTCACATACATAAAAAATAGGGGTAATTTCAATAAACATGTATGAAGTTTCCAAGAGTAAAATTAAGCTTTGGATATGGAAAAATTTTGAAAGCATACTTTTCTAAACATAAGATTTGAAAATTTCAAGGAATATATACAGCCAAAAGATTTAGTTTGAAAAGATATTCTCAAAGTTTCTAAGTTTTGAAAATATGAAATTTTAAAATTTTAAGAATTTCAATCCATAAGTCTCAAAAAATTATGAACTAATAAGTTTTAAAAACATGAATTTTGAAAAATTCTAGGAAAGATTAGTTTTGAAATAGATTCAAAATGAAGTTGATGCTCCCCTTAATTAAAGAATAACCTAAAGTCCAAGTGGGATATGATATGTATAGGTTAGACCAAAGTTTTGGAATTATTTTTAATTTACTTAATTTATCTCACCATTTCTAAGTTATCAAACTAAATAAACCTATAGTTCTATGAGATGATTCAAATTTTTTTGGCAACTAGGTTAAATTAGTACTTGATTAATTATTAAAGTTTAATTTGTAGTTAAAGTTTAAAGTTAATTTAATTAAGGATTAATTTAAAGTTAAGTTTAAGAATTAAATTTGGATTAGTTTCAATCTTGGGTTAATTAGATTCATAAAGTTAAATTAATTGATTTTAAATGATTTAATTATTGTTTGAATAAATTACGTTTGATATTAAAATTGTTTATTGATTTATTTAGCTTCTAATTTTTATATAATTTATGATTAATTAATTTAGAATTAATTAAGGATTAATTTAAAGTTAATCTTTTAAGTTAATTATTTAAAACAAATTAATTAATTTGAATTATTTAAAATAAATTAATTGATTAAGTTGATTAATTTAACTTTAATTGCTAATTTTAGTTTTAAATAATTTGATTAATTAAGAGTTAATTAATAGAATTAAATTAGTTTTGTAAAGTTAAGTTTAAGTATTAAATTAAGTTTTAAGTTTTTAATTAAGTATTAATTTTAATTTATTTATGTCTAATTTAATAATTTAGTTTTAAATTTAATTAAATTTGAGTTTAATTTTAAGATAATTAAGTACTAATTTAATTTAATTTAATTTTAATTTTTATTTAAGTTTTAAATTTTTTAATAATTTTTTATTTATTTTAAAATAATTTAAATTTAATTTATAGTTACGTTTAATTCTTGATTTTAGTTTTAAATTAGTTTATTTAAAATTAATTTAACTTTTAATTAACTGAGTTTAATTTTAAAATAATTAAGTTTTAATTTAATTTGTATTGTTTAAAATTTTTAATTAATTTCTACTTAAGTATAAATTTTTTAAGTTTTAAGTTTTGAATTAATTTTTTGATTAAGTTTCAAATTGTTTTTGATTTTGGTTTTAAATTAGTTTAGTTAAAATTAATATAACTAAATTTAAATTAAGTTTTAATTTGGTTTAAATTATTAAAAATTTTGAAAAGGTTGTTCAACCCATGTTAATTCAAACTTAGCTTTGGGATAATCAAGCAAGCTTCCTAAGAAAAAGTTTTCAGTGAATGGTGAGACATATGGTCTTCTTATGTATCAAGAGTGGCCAACTTTTTAAATACTTTCCAAAATAGTTATACCCAAAGAATTTAATACTAGTTTGTGGTCTAACTAACTCATGTTTGATTGGAATAGCTTCGGCCAGATTCATTAGGTCTAGTGCACCAGGTAGAATATGTTGAATAAAAGTGAATGGAGAAGAGGTGGAAGAGGAAACATGCTTCATTGTGAATGAGACTTTAGTCCCACAATGGGAGTTTCATGTCATGATGGTTGGTTTATATTGATTCACATGTATTGAGGATGTAAACAAATGCATGGGGAGAGACTCTCTCTCACACGTGGGTGTGCACGGGGGGTGTAAATTCAGGGCCTGAATTGCACTAAACCATGTTGACTCGTGTGTGGGCATGACCTGCGTGCACCGAATGCCAGACTGGTCAAGGCAAAATTTGGTCAAGGGGAACAACCAACCTTTTGCCGCTGTGTAACTAATGCATTAAAGTCGAGATTAATGTAGAATCAAAACAGTCGAGCGATAATGAGTGAAACGATGAGCGTTTCATTGCTGGGTAAGTAATGGTCATTAATCAACCATTAACGCTACCGCTGATTTGAGCTCCTATATAAGGAGGCTGCGATCACAGGTAGAAGATATAGCAACACAAGCTTCTCTCCACCTTCATTCCCTCATCCTCTGTCGTGCAACTTCTACCCGGTAGAGTGCCCGTGATAGCATTCGGGTGCCACTCAGTTCGCCATGACCACTAGTGCTTAGTGGAATCACGGTCAACCATTGTATCCTGAGAAACAAACGGCTCGAGTAAACCTCGAAGCACTACCGGAGGTGGGGGGAATTTGTTTCAAGGAAATTGCATTAGTCGCAGGCCTCGGTCAGTTTTCCCGATCTGTCTCTTCATCCGCTCGGTCGACCTCTCTATTCACCCGACCTGTCTGCCTGCTTCACCAGGTCGGCTTGACTGTTCGCCCGACCCGTCTGCTTCGCCCGATCGGGCCTATCTGCTTTGCCCGATCGGCCGGTCTACGCTGGACCAGCCGCTACCCCCGGCTTGTCTGCTTTGCCCGATCGACCAGTTTGCACTTGACCTGTCGCTACACCCGGCCTGTCTGCTTCGCCCGATCGGCCAGTCTGCGCTCGACCTGCCGCTACGCCCTGCCTGTCTACTTCGCTCGATCGACCTGACTGCTTTGACCACCTTGATTGACGCTCGACTTGTCTGCTTAGACTGGTCTATCCGCGCTCGGCTTGACTGCTTCACCCGACCGGCTTGTTTGCTTGTCAGCTCGCCCGACTTGCCTCTAGCTAGACCTTTATGCCCTCTTGACCGTATTGTTTGGTCATTCTGGTTGGACAGCTGATTTGTCTGATCAGCCTTCCTGTCTCTTGACTACTCAGCTCGGAAATATAGACTTGCTGCTCAGCAGATCTGCCCGCTCGGCGACTGAGTCTGATCAGCCGCTCTTCGACACGTAGCATAAATTAGCCCATGTTGGCAGCTTGAGATTATCCGCTCAGGTCATCTCGATTGTAAGTTGAATTTAGATTCTGTAATTTTAAATTTAGCTAAGTCTCCAAAAATCTCCGATGACAGATTGTTTTGTCGAACAGAATACACATGATTCAATCTAAATATGCCTTCGATAAAGATTTCTTAGTGTATTATTATCCCAATCTATTCTAATGCTATGTTATTAGGGTTTGGTAAACCTTTTTAACTAACCATTCTAAACTAAGCAGAAAAGTAAACTTAAACCTAAGCATGCATATTTTGTCAATCAAGTAGGTTGAACAATTTTTCTATTTTCTTTCCCCTGAGTTATAGCTTATATATGGTCTATCTAAGAAATGAATTTGACTCTTAGACACCAAATATTGGTTCGATTTAATTGGTTTGGTTAAGCATGATTTTAGAACCCATTCTTAGAATTGATTTCTAACATTTTGGCTAATTAATGATAGATATGGTTTGTTGGTTTTGTTTGGGTTATAGCCAAGTCTGGATTTATTGTACATGGCTCGTTGTGATCCAAGTATTATATTTAGACACTTGGATCCCAATTCAAACTTTCCTAACATTTTCTTGAGTCTCTCCACTTGACCTTTCAAGTTGAAATTTTCTTCCTCAAGTTTTGCAACTTGAGTTTAAGTTTCAACTTGAACTTAGTTAGTCGAGTGACTCATGCTAACTTGCTCCTTAAGGTGGTCAATATTCTTAAATAGTAAGTTATTTTGTTTCTCAAACTTTGTCAATTTTTTAAACAAACATTTTACTACTTTAAGTAAATTTAACTTGGTTACCATATCGAGACCTTCAGAAATAGATACAGATACAGATTCATGTCTTCTCTTGGACTCAGTGTCGGTCTTAGACTCATACTCTTATTTTTTCTTTCCATAAAGGCAAGATGACTCGAGTGCTTCGGTTCTTCCACGTTGGATTCCTTGGAAGATGACTTGTCCCATGTCGCTTGGAGAGCTTTCTTCCTTCTTGTCTACTTAGGATTTTTTTCCTTCTGGTTTGGCCATTCGTGTTTGAAATGTCCCTTCTTGTTGCATCTATAACAAATCATTTATGATTTGTTATGAGTTTTTTTACTTGTACCTTCTTGGTGTTTCTCTTGAACTTTTACTTTGTCAGTAATCTTCGAACCATGTTAACCAGCTCTTCTTCATTTGTTGAGTCTGAGTCTGTCTCACTTTCTTGTTCACTCTTGGTTCTGGACTTTGTCTCCTTGCTTAGTCCTGTATACAAGGCAATCCCTTTCTTGACTTGGCTTAAGTTAGACTACTCATGTAATTTTAATTTACAAAATAATTCATCTAATTTAAGAATCAAAAGATTCTTAGAAACTTTGTGAGCACCTACTATCAATGCTCACAAAGCGTTCCGAGGGAAGTGTTTAGAGTGTACCTTATTATGTCATGGTTCTCTAAGTGGTGTCCAATCAGGTGGAAGTAGTTGAGGATGTCTTTGAGTCATGCATGCAGTTGGGTGGTAATCTCTCCAAGAAGCATTTTAATATTAAATAAATTATTTAATAAAAGATCTTTCTTATTTACCTTTGACTCATCAGTTCTCTCGTGTAGTTTCACTAGGTGATCCCAAAGTTCTTTTGCATTCTCGTAGGGCCCAACTCAGTCCAGTTTCTCCATAGTTAGCCCATACTGGATGGTGTTAATCACCTTGTAATTTAGTTGTGTCTTCTTGATCATTGGGGGAGTTTAGTCTGCTGGTTCAAATGACTTTCTGTTTTACATTAGAGGTGTATCCTTTTAGTATAGTGAACCAGAGCTCAATGTCGGACTTGACATAGCACCCCATTCTAGTTTTTCAATAGCTGAAGTTTTCTCCTTTAGATAGTGGGGGATGGACAATACTATAGCCCTCTTGGTATGAGTTCGACATTCTTGCAATCAAAGAATTAACAGAAGAAAAAATTTTAAGACTCTCGTCTTGGGATTAGTAGTGTGAGATAAAAAGAAATAAGTGTATAGCTAAAGAAAATATTTTTAAAAAATGTTTTTTTTAAATTGCTCAAAAAACTGTTAATTAAATTTAGAGCGACATGCTCTGATATCAATTGATAGATTAAAATAAAGTGATAGAGTTAGGTGAATATCGCTCATTTTAAAAAACTTTTCTTTTGTATTTTTAAAAGAGTATCAAAATGTAGCAGAAATTAAATCATAGTAAGATGAACTCGTTTAGTTCCTTGGTTCGGAGCCTATGTTGACTCGAAGACCCACGATCATTGACCACACTGATGGGAAATCCACTATAATTCTTCTTTTCGAAATCTTTAGAAAGAAGCAATGCATACAAATGAAAATAGAAGATAATAACAAACTACTGTCTTCTTTGAAATTAAATACAATGCAAGATTTAATTAAAGGATACCAACAGAAGAATAAGGATGAAGCTCGTCAGCACTTCTTAGAGCAGTATGTTGCCTATGAAGATGAGTAGTAGAGTAGTAGCACGACAAAAATCCCTACCGAAAAATCTATATGGGACAATCTGAAGACAAAAATCCCTACCAGACAAAAATCTGGCAACATCTCCCCTGTACCGGTGACAATCTGAAGCATATATATATATATATATATATATATATATATATATATATAAAATACATCAGCCACAGACGGCTGGAATATATACACAACCACACAGTTATATATTCAGCCCACTCAGCTAGATAAAACAAATACCAAGCACATGTATATATATATATATATATATATATATATATATATATATATATATATATATATATATATATATATATTAAACAACCCACTTGGTTGTACTAAAAATTGACACAGTGGAAAAACGATAAAGAAAAGCCCATACAAACCAAATCAACACACTACTAGCCAGCTAGGCTTTATACAACAACCACCACCACAAATACAAGATACCAACACAACGGAACTCCAAAACGACATCGAAATAATACAATGTCAAGCTCATAAATTTCTAAAATAGATACAAAAAGAAAACAAAACCCAAAGTCCATTTTCGGATGTGACGTATGACCCGCCAGACATGATACTCCAAGCGACACACCAACCATCTACCTACTACCTGAAAACATAAAGGTATAAATGCGGTGGTGAATGCGGGACACTCAGCAGGGAATAGATAGAATAGTGCATGGTCTATAAATAAACATGGAGATCAAAGGTATACAGTCTCAATAGAGAATAAAGAACATGATCATACTGACATAGCCAAAAAAACACAACTACCTGTACCAGTCTACCCCACATGGTATAATGATCATAGCTGACATACAAACTGCATAAAACTACAACTAATATAATGATAAATACATGCCCAATCTAGATCCGACACATGATAATAATGAACAGTACTCACCAGTTCAGTAACAGATCTGCTCGCAACACCTGTGCAATATATACGACAACATATACATGTATAATAAATGACATGTATGCAACATGACAACCAAATGCAACAAACATAGCTCAATCAAGTGCAACATATCATAATCACATGCAACTAGTATCTACTAGGCATGTATGCAAATATAACTCCACAGATGCACCGTGCATCATATACAAATGTGCATGCATGCTCCATGGTCACCCCCGCCACCTCTCCAGACACTACAACCCCTGTATGGCCAAGAGGCTTGGGTCTGTGACGACTGTACTACCCTCCAGCCCACTATAGAGTGCTCGAGGCGGACAATCCGCTAGTAGTTATCTAACTACATAGCATCAGGGTCCCTGACTGCTCACAACGCTGGATATCACAAGCCTCGTGGCCGGATGGCACGACAAGACAAGCGGCAACTACTTCTGCTACCACTACCCATGAGTGGCCGAGTGTGCGGCGCTAAACCAAATTAACTCATGACTCTCTCACACCATAACGGAGACAATGGTTGACAACATGCAATGAATGATGGACATGATATATATATATAATCATGATACAAACACCGTCATCATCAATGCAACCGCACAACATGAGTATAATTGTCATGATATATCCATATATTCCACCAAACACATGTACACAACTACACATGTATAATCAAACAAAAATCTCCAATAATCCCACTAGACACATATACATAGAACATAGGTACTGTTGGTTGCTATACCTGGATTCCATTCTGTTCCCCTGTACAAAATTTTTGTATAAGAACAGAACTTTTCCTAGCTACCCATGTGCTCTACTGAAGTTAAACTTGGATTGCAAACGATGCTTAACATTATTAATCTAAGTTGCTCTTCAGAAGTTAAACTTGGATTGGAAATGAAACTTAACATTTTTACTCCAAGTTCAACCGATGTGTTCTTCAGAAGTTAAACCATATTACAGAAGATGATTAAACATTTATTTCAAAGATTGGCTTCCAGGTTAAACATGGCGAGGCACTAGGCCTTCTTGGGTATGAGATCATCCACTACTTCTTAGACAAAACATTTCAAAGAAATTCAATATTTAAACTTTTTACAGTAACTCTCGATTTAACTAAAGAGACCTCAATAGAAACACAAGATCGAAACATGAAATCAAAACACAAAATCGATAACACAAAATCGATAGCCTAAAATCGATAGCCTCTTGTGTTGGTATTTCAGGATCCATTCAAAGAATATGAACTAATTATGAAGCGGGAACTAATAATTAGTTATACTTTCCGCTTCATAATTAGTTATACCTTTCTTTGAAGATTTAATAACCACTTGATCTTCTATTGTATTCCTCTCCTCCTCTTGGACGTCATGTGGGTGACAATCTACCAAGATGAAATCCACCCAAACCTTCTTCTTCCTTTTAAGCTTTCGGCCACCAAAAGGATATCACAACTAGGGAACCTCCTTTCTCTTCTTCTTCACCTCCAAGTATCCAGCCACTAATTGAACTCCAAGGTTGATGTCACCGGCCATAAAGAAGAAGAAGAAAAGAAGATGATGAAGGGTTAGCCACCAAGGAAGGGAAGAGGAGAATAGAAGATGTGTTTAACCATAAGGCACCACATCCTCTTCTTTTATAATCCTTGGTGAATTCAAAAAAGGAAAGTTTTAAAACAAAATTATAACTTCCTTTTAATTCTCTATCATGTCCGGTCAAACCCCTTTCATCAAACAAGGAAAGATTTTAATCAAAAATTAAAATCTCTCTTTTAAAATCCCTTTTGTGGATAGCTATAAAAGGAATATTTTATAAAATTAAAATCTCTCTTTTAAATCCTTTTGTGGATGTCTATAAAAGAAAAGATTTCAATAATTAAAATCTCTCTTTTAAATTCCTTTTATGGATCTCTATAAAAGGAAAGATTTAACAAGATAAAAACTCCTTTTATTTCCTTTTGTGACCTATCTAAAAAAGAAAAATTTTATAATTAAAATCATTCTTTTAAATCCTTTTTATGGATCTCTATAAAGGAAATATTTTAACAAAAAATAAAATGTCCTTTTCTAGTTTATGTGTGGTCGGCCCCTTGCTTGGGCACCAAGCAAGGCTTGGCCGACCCTAGCTTGGGCTCCATGCTTGGCTTGGTCGGCCCCTTGCTTGGACACCAAGCAAGGCTTGGCCGACCCTAGCTTAGGCTTAAGAAGCTGGGCTTTGGGTGGATATAAGACATTATATAAGAGGCTACAATAGGGACCTAGAGGAGGAATTGACTTTGGTCTCCCGATGAGCTCGAGCTTCCTGTCTTCGCTCCGATCATCCAACTCAAGTTCATCAATAATAACTCATACCACTAAAGAATTATTATTGAACTACCACACCATTCCCAAATTATATTATGGGCTCCTTCTTATCATGAATGCATTAATCTCCCTATATTTAAGATATTGAATGTCCATTAATTAAATGAGTTACTGACACTCACTTAATTAACATCTGGCTCAAAGAGTAGTACCACTCAACTTTATTGTCATGCCGGACTAAGTCCACCTGCAGGGTTTACTTGAAAATCCTTATAAGCTCCTCAAGGGGACATCATCAACCTAGATAACTAGGACACAGTTTCCTTTTATAATTAATAACACACCATATAAATAATATTATTCTTCAACTTATCGGGCCTATTGATTTAATGAACAAAATCTCACCCATTGATAAATTAAAGAAATAAATACTAAATATATGTGTTTGTCATTATATCAGGATTAAGAGTACACACTTCCATAATAACAGAGGTCCTGTTCTTTTATGCAATTAGTATAAAAAGAACAACCTCAAATGGTCCTTCTCAATACACTCAGAGTGTACTAGTGTAATTTTATAGTCAAGATAAACTAATACTAAATCACACTACGACCGTTCCAATGATTTGCCCCTATCCATTTCGGTCATGAGCTATTATTTATAATTTATATGGAACTGATAACATGATCTTCTGTGTGACACCACACACCATGTTATCTACAATATAAATTAAATGAACAACTATATTTATCATAAATGAAGATTTTGACCAATCATGAATCTTATTTCAAAATAAATGTTTATACAAAAGCTAGGCTTTTAGTATATATTCTAACAATCTCCCACTTATACTAAAAGACTATGCTGCCATATATGCTGTCATACATCTAATTCCCATCCCCTCCACATGCCCATCAAAAGCTCTCGTCGGAAGGGCCTTAGTGAAAGGGTCTGTCAGGTTATCTGCTGATGTAATCTTGGTGACAACAACTTCTCCTTGCTTTACGATGTCTCGTATCAGGTGGTACTTGCACTCAATGTGTTTACTTGCCTTATGGGCTCATGGTTCCTTCGAGTTTGCTACTGCACCACTATTATCACAATAAACTGTGATAATTTTGGGCAAACCAGGAATCACATCTAAGTCCATCAAAAAGTTTCTGAGCCATACAGCTTCTTTGGCTACCTCAGAAGCTGCTACATATTTAGCTTCCATGATGGAGTCTGAAACACACTTCTGCTTAACACTCCTCCATGCTATGACTCCACCTCCCAAAGTAAACACATAACTTGAGGTTGACTTACTATTGTCCTTATTTGATTGGAAGTTAGAATCCATGTAACCTACAGGGAGCAAGTCATCTGCCTAGTAAACCAACATATAATCCCTAGTCCTTTTCAGGTACTTCAATATATGGTTTACGGCAGTCCAATGCCCCTGTCTTGGATTACTTTGATATCTGTTAACCATGCCGATGATAAAATAGATATCCGATCTCGTATATAGCATTGCATACATTAGGCTTCCTACAGCCGAAGCATAAGGAACTGCCTTCATCTCCTCTATTTCCTTAGGTGTCTTAGGAGGCATCTCTTTAGATAAAGGTACCCCATATCGAAAAGGTAAGAAACCTTTCTTGGAGTTTTGCATACTAAAATGAGCATTGATAGTATCGATGTATGAAGCTTGGGATAAGCATAACATTTTTTTCTTGCAATCCCTTATTACTTTGATCCCAAGAATATGTCCACATTCTCCCAAGTCCTTCATATTAAATTGTTTGGACAACCATACCCTTACGTCTGATAATACTTTGATATTGTTGCCAATGAGCAAAATATCATCTACGTATAGTACAAGAATTACCACCACGTTTCCTTCACTCTTCTTGTATATACAAGACTCATCCGAACACAGAATAAATCCATAAGATTGGATCACTTCATTAAACCAGATGTTCCAAGATCTTGAAGCTTGCTTTAGTCCATAAATAGATCGATTGAGCTTACATACGAGATGCTCTTTGCCCTTTGTAATGAATCCCTCTGGTTGCTTCATACGAATGTTTTCTTCAAGACTTCCATTAAGGAAAGCTATCTTAACATCCATTTGCCAAATCTCATAATCCATATGAGCAGCAATAGATAAAAGAATTTGGATAGACTTAAGCATGACTACCGGTGTAAAGGTTTCCTCATAATCGATTCCCTCTTTTTGAGTATACCCTTTTACAACAAGCCTCGCTTTAAATGTTCCCACCTTCCCATCTGCCCCTCTTTTCCTTTTGTAGATTCACTTAATTCCAATGGCTTTTATACCATTTAGTGGTTCTACTAGCTCCCAGTCTTTATTAGAATACATAGATTCTATTTCTGAGTTCATTGCACTTTGCCAAGATGCTGCTTCTTTATCTTGAAGTGCTTCATCATATGTGCAGGGATCAGGTTCATGTTACTAGGGATCAAGTCCGAAGACTCCCCCAAAAACATGAATCTATCAGGTTGATGAATAACCCTCCCACTACGACGTGACACTGCTTGCAATTGTGCATCATTTGTGACACGTGTTGTAGTTTCTTGTGGTAATTCATCTTGTACCGTTGGTACTAAGGTAGATGTGTCTTCTCTTATCTCTTCAAAAATAATTTTACTCATGGGCTTGTGGTTCATTATATAGTCCTCTTCTAAAAATCAGGCATTAGTGCTAACAATAACCTTCTGATCTTTAGAACTATAAAACAAACCACCTTTCGTTCCTTTAGGATATCCCACAAACAAGCGGACTTCTGTACGAGATTCCAACTTATCAGCGTCTCCCTTCAGCACATGTGTTGGACTTCCCCAAATCCCAATATGTCTTAGACTAGGCTTACGCTCATTCCATAATTTTGTGGGAGTAGAGGATACTGATTTAGAAGGTACCAAGTTCAGAATGTATGCTATCGTTTCTAGAGCATATCCCCAAAATGAATTTGGTACTTCAGAATAACTCATCATCGATCTAACCATTTCCATAAGAGTCCTATTCCTTAGTTCCGCCACACCATTCTGTTGGGGTGTACCAGGTGTAGATAATTGGGATTGAATCTCAGCCTCTGATAAGTAATTTCTAAACTCTCCTGAGAGGTACTCGCCACCACGATCAGACCGTAGTGTCTTGATACTTTTTCCATGACGCTTCTCCACATCAGCCTTGTATTCTTTTAACTTATAAAAGCACTCAGGCTTGCGGCGCATCAAGTAAATGTTCCCATATCTCGAATAGTCGTTTATAAAAGAAACAAAATATTCGAAACCACCTCTCGCTTGGATTGTTATAGGTCCACACAAATTAGAATTAATCAATTCCAACAAATCTTTGGCTCTATACCCCTTTGCCTTAAAAGGTCTCTTGGTCATTTTCCCTTCCAAGCAAGACTACAGGTTGGAAAATTTTCCACCACCAATGAACCCAAAAGTCCATCAGCTATTAGCCTTTGAATCCTACTTAAATTAATATGACCAAACCTTATATGCCAAAGATATGTTTAGTTCATTTCCGAAGGTTGCTTTCTCTTATTAGAATTAGAAGATGTGTTATTAATTTCTGTTTGTTGCAATGTGGGAGTTATTGGATTTAGAGTATACAAATTGCCAACCATCGTACCAGAATAGATAACTACCCTATTTTTCTTGACAACCACTTTGTCATCAAAAGAAATAGAATATCCATTCATAAACAGTTTAGAAACTGAAATTAAATTCTTTCTAAAACTTGGTACATAAAGATAATTTCTCAAAATCAAAATTTTATTCCTATCAAAAAGATAAGTAAACATCTCCCACTAAAACAACTGCCACTTTCGTAGCATTGCCCATGAAGATGGTTATCTCTCTTTCATATAGTCGTCGGGTTTCCTGGAACCCTTACAATGAATTACAGACATGATCAGTGGCTCCCGTATCTACACACTAGGTACCGGTAGATAACACCGCTAAACATGTTTCAACTACTGGAGAATAAGATATACCTTTATTGTTCTCCTTCCTACGAGGGCAGTCCGCCTTCCAATGTCCAGACTGCTTGCATGTGAAGCACTTACCCTTCGGCTTCTTCACACCTGCTTTCGGTCGAGTCCCTATAGATCGATTCACTTGCTTTGCTGAACCAACTTGTTTCTTCTTCTTCTTCTTGCCTTTCGACTTAGAAGTAGAACCGTTTTAAGCAAAATGAGTTTGAGAACTTTGATGAAATAACCCTTCTGCTGCTTGAAGTTCTGTCAGAAGTTCCACCAACGAATAAACCATTTTGTTCATGTTATAGTTCAGGCGGAACTGCTTAAAACTTTTAGATAGCGTTTGGAGAATAATATCAACCTGGGTTTCCCCATCGATTTCAGCTCCAAGGATTTGTATCTCGTTCAAGTAAGCCATCATTTTGATGATATAATCCTTTACGGGTGTCCCCTCAGTTATGGTGGTTGTCATTAAGTTTCTCATAGTCTGTTGCTTAGCAGCCCGATTCTAGTGTTCGAAGAGTTCCTTGAGATTGTACATTATGTCAAAGGCAATAGGCATGGCTTGATGCTGATGTTACAACACATTTGACATAGAAGCCAAAATGTAACACCGCACCATCTCATCTGCCTTGACTCATTTTCTATGACTCTCAATCTCCTCTTCACTAGAATCACTATTAGGCACATTAGGGCAGACCTCTAGAAGTACAAACTTATAGCCTTTAGCAGTTAGGACAATGTCCAGGTTTTGTTTCCAATCAATGTAATTAGGACCAGTAAGTTTGTTCTCTTTTAATATAACAGTAAGTGGATTGAAGGCCATCCTAAAAATCACAAAATAAATTTTGGTCAAAACTTAAGAATTTAAAATAATATTGATTCCTCAAACAATATCATTTAAACTCACCAACACCTCAAAGCACCATGAATTTTGTATGCCATGATAATGTGGACGTATACAAGTTCGAACATTTGTAAAAGGAGGTTTTACCCATTAATTTTATTATCTTGTCATGCTAACTTTATGACAAATAAAATTAATAGTTGGTTTTCTTCGGTCACACAAATAATAGCAGTGACTCCGATGAGGAGGATACTGTTAAATGTGCCTAAGTGTATACCATTACTTGATACTTAGTCCATTAAATAGGATTGTGCCCCTTCAGATGGAGAAGATCACACGCACCTAAATAACTTCCTATAATCATCTATAAAGGAAGTTTGATCTAGTGATCCGCAAATAAACTCATCCGATGTGGAGGAAGGCACTCAGAGCCAACACGTAAGTTTGAATGCATCACTTACGAACTAGTAATGGAGACCGTGGAATTTGATTAAATTCCTCTCCCACTTAGTTATTTAAGACAAGGAATTTTAACATGCAAACTCATCACACATGCACAGCATAAAAAGCAATAAATATAAAAAATATTTTCCAACTATTATGACCTTGTCCATAGCTATCCTCCATGTGTCGCCAACCCTAACCACCAGCCCTAGGGTTTATATCATCGCATCTATCGTGATTCCTTCTCCACTACGCCTTTGGTCCTCAACTAGTACCACGCCTTACAAGGATACGATCCGCGACAAAAATAAAATTTTACATTTATCGATCCTATATTCCACAAGGGAATGTACATATAATCTATGTCGAATAAAATGTAAAATCCTAAAACTAATACAGCTCCTGCTGTATTTAATAAACACAATCATGCACACACATAAAATGCCCTTGACATGTCCGAGGGTCCAATCACACGCAAAACAAAATAGGGCCATAATAGTTGGATCTAGGATGGCTACAACCACAGAGTTAGTCTATTTACACATCTAACTATTATCTTGCCCAAATTATGTATGACTTGTGCATAATTAAACTGAAAACCAAACACACAGAGGCAGAAAACTAGCTCTGATACCAATTGTTAGTTGCTACACCTAGATTTCATTCTGTTCCCCTGTACAAAAATTTTGTACAGCACAGAACTTTTCCTATCTGCCCATGTGCTCTATTGAAGTTAAATTTGGATTACAAATGATGATTAACATTATTAATCCAAGTTGCTCTTCAGAAGTTAAACTTGGATTAGAAATGAAATTTAACATTTTTACTCCAAGTTCAACCGATGTGTTCTTCAGAAGTTAAACCATATTACAGAAGATGATTAAACATTTATTTTAAAGATTGGCTTCCTGGTTAAACATGGCGAGACACTAGGCCTTCTTGGGTATGGGATTATCCACCACTTCCTAGACAAAGCCTTTCAAAGAAATTCAATGTTTAAAATTTTTACAGAAACTCTCGGTTTAATTAAAGAGACCTCAATAGAAGCATAAGATCAAAACATGAATTCGAAACACAAAATTGATAATACAAAACTGATAGCCTAAAATCGATAGCCTCTTGTATTGACATTTCAGGATCCATTCAAAGAATATGAACTAATCATGAAGCAGAAACTAATAATTAGTTATACCTTTCTTTGAAGATTTAATAACTTCTTGATCTTCTATTGTATTTCTCTCCTCCTCTTGGACGTCGTGTGGGCGATGATCTACCAAGATGAAATCCACCCAAACCTTCTACTTCCTTTCAAGCTTTCGGCCACCAAAAGGATATCACAACTAGGGAACCTCCTTTCTCTTCTTCTTCACCTCCAAGTATCCGACCACCAATGAGTATTTTTCTCGTAGAGGCGAAGCAACGAGTGCTAGGACACTTGTAGGCTTCGACTACCTAGAAAATTTTTCTGAAACGGCAAGTTCTCGCCCAAATTATTTTGGGACAGCGACTTAAGGCGCTGTAAGTGTTGGTTGCTACTCGGAAAACCTAATGGTTCCACTGTACAAAAATTTTGTACAAAGATCTGAACCTTTCCAAGCTACCATGTGTTCTTTTAAATTAAACTTGGATCGCCTGCGGAACTTAACACGTTTGATCCAAAGTTTAATCTATTTGTTCTTTTAGGTTTAGACTTGGATCTCCTGCGTGTAACACCCCACCCTCCTCACTACTAGACAGTGAGAGCGGAGCGCTACTGGACTACTAACTTTACTTAATTAGAGTTGTTCACATGTAAAGATCAATACATAAACTCTAAAAAACTCAAAACATACAATTAACTAGCAGCGGAAGACTAAATGACTCATCTAATACATTCTACTCAACTCTTTGTTAATAAATTCTCATGCTAAATCCCAAGGCTTCAATAGTCCAGGCATCACACATCCATCCGCACCTCCTTGTCACCTTCCTTTACTATAGCTTTTCCTTTCCTTTATCTGCAGTAAGAGGAAATGCATCTATAAGCAAAATTGCTTAGTAAGCGCTATCTAACTCACAAAACTCGAGTATGCATGTAAGTTGAAAGAAATCTAGAAACTGAATGCTCATCTAATAGTAAACGAAACATAACATACTGAAATACTAAACATGTAAGCAAATCTAAACAAACATTCTAGCATAAAACAAAACTAAACTTGCTGGATTTTAAACACCTTCTGAATCTTATTTCTTTTGTTTGAAAACTTATACTTTAATACTTTTATACTTATGTAAAACTTATTTTACTTGTTCAAAAACTTATACTTATAATACTTCAAAATAATAATCAACTTTCTTCTTGGGCCCGACAACTGTACTTGCTATGTACGCATCCCTAACTAGACCCGAGATAGCTGGTCCCGAATCTAGTAGGGTTTACTAGGTTATCTAAACCTAGGGACGACTATGGGAGCCCAACCCAAGGACAACTGAGAGTCCAACACAGTGCCACTGATAAAAGTAAAATACTGATTTATAAGATGATTTATCTTAATTACTTCTTCTTTAAATGCCTTGGCATTTTAACGAGCACCTTGTGTGTCAAAATCCCTAAAGTCTTGACTTTGGGATCTACTTAAGGCCTTGGCCTTTTTGTTTCTTTTCTTTATCTTTCTTATACTTGTTAATACCTCTAATAAAAGAATGCTTCTTTAAAAACTGAAATGTTTAAACAAATTCTAGCTTTGAAATGCATAAACAAAAATCTGCTTACTATGCTAATCAAAATTCTGCATACTATTCTAATCAAGATTCTGCATTCTATGCTACACTATTTCTGCATACTATGCAAACATAAATTCTATACTATAATACCTAACCAAACTGCACTATAATCTTTTTCTTTAAAAACTGCATTATACGTTTCACCAAAAATCTGCACTACAAGTTCCACCAAAAATCTGCACTACAAGTTCCACCAAAAATCTGCACTATAAACTTTAAAGAAATCTGCACCATAAACTCTTAAGAAATCTGCACTACAAGCTCTAAAGAAATCTGCTCTAAAGAAATCTACATTTTAAGCTCTAAGAAATCTGCACTACAAGCTTAATTAAAATCTGCACTATAAGCTTACATAAAAATCTGCACTATAAGCTTGATTGAAATCTGCACTATAGGCTTAATTAAAATCTGCACCTATAAACTTAATTAAAATATGCACTATAAGCTTAATTAAAAATCTGCACTATAATTAAGCTTAATTAAAATCTGCAATATAAGCTTAATTAAAATCTGCACTATAAGCTTACATAAAAATCTGCATTATAAGCTTAATTAAAATCTGCACTGTAGGCTTAATTAAAAATCTGCACTATAAGCTTAATTAAAATATGCACTATAAGCCTACATAAAAATCTGCACTATAAGCTTCATTAAAATTTGTACTATAGGCTTAATTAAAAATCTGTACTATAAGCGCTTAATTAAAATCTGCAATATAAGCTCTACATAAAAATCTGCATTATAAGCTTAATTAAAATCTACACTATAGGCTTAATTAAAAATCTGCACTATAAACGCTTCTTATGCTTCGAATTCAAGAAGAACAAAGGTCCGAAACTACTCTTACTGCAGGTGAGAAGCACTTACCTTGATTCTTGGACTCACAACCGAACAAAAAGGGCTTCTAGGACCTTGGTCGGCCGCCGGAGATGATGCCCTAACTCCCTTTCGTTTTCTGCCCGAGCTCCGCCATCGTACGCAGAAGAGAAGGAGAGAATGGTTTAAGTCACGGGAAAACAGAGCATCAACTTATCCCTTTTTATAACTTAATATTTCTGTTAACTCCTTAAGTAAATTCACTATCTTTTCTAAACAGACAAATCCAACATCAACTTATCCCTTTTATAATTCAATATTTTGTTAATTATCTTAAATAAATTCGTTACCTTTTCTAAACAGACAAATCCAACATCAACTTATCCCTTTTATAATCCAATATTCTGCTAACTATCGTAAATAAATTTGCTACCTTTTCTAAACAGACAAATCCAACATCAATTTATCCCTTTTATAATATTCTGTTAACTATCTTAAATAACTTCGCTACCTTTTCTAAACAGACAAATCCAAGATCAACTTATCTCTTTTATAATCCAATATTCTGTTAACTATCTTAAATAAATTCGCTACCTTTCCAAAACAGAAAAATCCGTTTGCCCACCTGGTTAGTTGGGTTTTGACCGAGTCAAAGGTCGTGGGTTCAATTCTCGGCTTGGACTTTTTTTGTCGACACTTCCTTCGTTTAGTAAAAATACCAAACGACCTCCAAAAATTACATAAAAATACTCTAAAAATTTCTAAAAATCCCTAGAATATTTCTATTGCATTTTTAAATATTTTTAAATTTCTTTTAGGACTCTAATTGAGGCAATTTGGGGTGTTACACTACGGAACTTAACACTTTCGATCCAAATCACCTAGGTTATTAATTCTATTAAATATTAATTTCCAAAATTGGCTTCCAGTACTGACGTGGCGAGGCACATGACCTTCTTGGATATGGGAGCAACCACCACCGACTAGACAAAGCCTTTTAAGGAAAACTAATATTTAATTTTCTTAAATAACTTTAGGTCAACCGAAAAGAACAATCAAATCACAAGGAAAAAGAAAATAAAAGAACACAACATCGAAAATAAATTCAAAATACTAGAATCGCATGCCTCTTGTATTTGGTATTTTTACAAATAAATAAAACTAGCATGATACGGAAAAACATTACTAGTTATACCTTTCTTTTGAAGACAAAGACCTCTTGATCTTCTACCGTATTCCTCTTCTAACCTCGGACATTGTGTGGGCAACGATCTTTCGAGATGAGAACCACCTTTCCACCTTCCTTCTTTCTTCTAGATTTCGGCCACAATAAATTTCTTCAAGGATGAAGAATTTTGGCCACCACCAATGCTCCAAGGGATGCTAGAGACGAGGCTTACTTTCTCTTCTTCTTCTCCTTCCTTGATCCGGCCACAAACAAGAGCTCCACCAAGAAGATAGGTTTCGGCCAACAAGAGGAGAGGAGAGAAATAGGGCCGGCCACCAAAACCAAGGAAGAGAGGGAGGAAAAGAATAGAGGTTGTTTTTTTTTCATGAAGGCTCCTCTACCTCCTCTTTTATAATCCTTGGTCTTAGCAAATAAGGAAATTTTAATAAAAACTTCCTTAATTCTTTTTCCATGAAAAGGAAAAATTTATTTAATTAAAAATAAATTTTCTTCTCATTATTATAATGGCCGGCCACACCAAAACTCCAAGCAAATAAAAATTTTAAGCACAAATTAAAACTTCTTTATTGGCTTCCGGAAATTTTATAAAAAGTTTCTCCAATAATTTTTATCCCTTCATGATTGGTTAAAAGAAAATTTTATAAATTAAATATTTCTTTAAACATGTGGATAATTTTAGGAAAGTTATCTCTAAAAATTAAAATCTCCTTTCTATCTACAAATAAGAAAAGATATCAAATCTTTTCTTAATCTTTTGTAGAAACTAATAAAAGAGAATTATTAATTTTTAAACTTTTAAATTATGAACATGGTTAAAAGGAAAGTTTTTACCAAAATTAAAATCAACCTTTTAATCTACAAATAAGGAAAAAGATTTAGCTCTTCTCTTAATCTTTTGTAGAATCTTAAAAAAGGAAATATTTAAATTTTAAACTCTCTTTTAAATCATGTTATCCACATAAGAAAAATTTAAAAAATAAAAATCCTTTTATTTTAATTTGGGCCGGCCACACCAAGCTTGAACCCAAGCTAGGGTCGGCCACCTTGAAGCACCATGAACCAAACTTTGGCCGGCCCTTGCTTGGTCTTCAAGCTAGCTTGGCCGGCCCCTATGAGATGGGTAAGAAGGTGGGTATAGGTGGGTATAGTACTCTATAATTAAGAGGCTACGATAGGGACCGAGAGGAGGAATTGGTTTTGGTCTCCCGATAAAATTAAGCATCCCGTGTTCACCCCGAATACACAACTTAATTTTATCAATAATAATTCGAGAACTATTATTGAACTACCGCACCAATCCCAAATTACATTTTGGGCTCCTTCTTATTATGAGTGTGTTAGTCTCCCTGTGTTTAAGATAACAAATGTCCACTAATTAAGTAAGTTACTGACAACTCACTTAATTAATATCTAGCTCCAAGAGTAGTACCACTCAACTTCATCGTCATGTCGGACTAAGTCCACCTGCAGGGTTTAACATGACAATCCTTATGAGCTCCTCTTGAGGACATTCTCAACCTAGATCATTAGGACACAGTTTCCTTCTATAATCAACAACACACACTATAATTGATATCATTTCCCAACTTATCGGGATTATTGATTTATCGAACTAAATCTCACCCCACCCATTGATAAATTAAAGAAATAAATATCAAATATATGTGCTTGTTATTATATTAGGATTAAGAGCACACACTTCCATAATAACTGAGGTCTTTGTTCCTTCATAAAGTCAGTATAAAAGGAACGACCTCAAATGGTCCTACTCAATACACTCTAAGTGTACTAGTGTAATTATATAGTTAAGATAAACTAATACCTAATTACACTACGACCTTCCAATGGTTTGTTCCTTTCCATCTTGGTCGTGAGCTACTGTTTATAATTTATAAAGAACCGATAACATGATCTTCTATGTGTGACACCACACACCATGTTATTTACAATATAAATTAATTTAACAATTATATTTATCATAAATGTAGACATTTGACCAATGTGATTCTTATTTCTGGATAAATGTTTATACCAAAAGCTAGGCTTTTAGTATACATCCTAACAATCTCCCACTTATACTAAAAGACTAAGCTGCTATATCTGCTGCCATACATCTGATTCCCAACTCTTCAACATGCCCATCAAAAGCTCTTGCTTTAAAGGCCTTAGTGAAAAGATCTATAGGTCATCATCTAATGTAATCTAGGCAGCAACAACTTCTCCTCGTTTATATGATTTCTCGCATTGGGTGGTACTTGCACTCTATTGTGTTTACTTGCCTTATAGACTTATGGTTTCTTCGAGTTTGCTACTGCACCAATATTATTACAATAAATTGTAATAATCTTTGGACAAACCAGAAATCATATCTAAGTCTATCTTGAGGTTATTGAGTCATTCAGCTTTTATGGCTACCTCAAAGGCTTGCCATATACTAAACTTCTATGGTAGAGTCCAAAAAAACACCTATGCTTATCACTCTTCCATAGTTATGACTTTACCTCTTAAAGTAAACACAAAACCCCGAGGTTGACTTACTATTGTCCCTATCCGATTGGAAGTCAAAATCCGTGCAACTCACAGGGACCAAATTAACTGCCTTGTAAGCTAGCATATAATCTCTAGTGCTTCTAAGGTACTTCAATATATGCTTTACTGCAGTCTAATGTCCTTGTCCAGGGTTACTTTGATATCTGCTAACTATGCCCTTGGAAAAATAGATTTCTGATCTCGTGCATAGCATACATTAGGCTTCCAACAGCCGAAGCATAAAGAATCGCCTTCATTTCCTCTATCTCCTTTGATGTCTACAGAGACATTTCTTTAGATAAAGTTACTCCATGCTAAAAAGGTAAGAAACCTTTCTTGGAGTGTTGCATGCTTAAAACGAGCAAGGATTTTTTTTCGATATATGAAGCTTTAGATAAGTAAAATATTCTTTTCTTGCGATCCCTTATTACTTTGATCCCAAGAATATATACATTCTCCCAAGTCCTTCATATCGAATTGTTTGGACAACCATACCCTTACTTCTGACAACATTTTGATATTGTTTCCAACTACCAAAAATGTTATCTACGTATAGTACAAGAAATACCACCACGTTTCCATCACACTTTTTGTATACACAAGACTTATCCGATTACTAAATAAATCCATAGGTCTGGATTATTTTGACAAACCGGATGTTCCAAAACCTTGAAGCTTTACCTCAGTCCATAGACTGATTGAGCTTGCACACAAGATGCTCTTTGCCCTTTGCAATGAACTCTTCTGGTTACTTTATATGGATGCTTTCTTCAAGACTTTCATTAAGGAATGCTGTCTTGACATCCACTTATCAAATAGATAAAAGAATATAGATAGACTTAAGCATGACTACCAGTGAAAAAGTTTCCTTTTTCACCAAGCCTTGCTTTGAAAGTTTCCACCTTCCTGTCTATCCATCTTTTCCTATTGTAGACCTATTTTTACCCAATGGCTTTTACACCATCTGGTGGTTCTGCAAGCTTCCAGATTTGATTAGAATACATATATTCTAATTCTATATTCATTGCTCTTTGCCAAGATGCTGCATCTTTATTTTGGTGTGCTTCATCATATTTCCGGGATCAAACTCATGTTTACTTGGGATCAAGTCCAAAAACTCTCCCAAAACGTGAATCCTTTTGGTTGTTTGACAACCCTCCCACTACGATGATGTACTGTCTATAATTGTGTATCAATTGTGATACGTGTTACAGTTTCTTGTGATATTTTATTTTGTACAGTTGGTACTAGATTAGACATGTCCTTTATAATTTCTTTAAGAACAAATTTACTTATGGGCTTGTGATTTATTACATAGTCCTTTTCTAAAAATCGATCATTGATGCTAACAATGACCTTCTGATTTTTAAGACTATAAACCTACTTTCATTTCTCTAGGATAACTTACAAACAAGTGAATTTCTGTCCAACTTATCATTGTCTCTCTTCAGCATATGTGTTGGATTACCCGAATCCGAATATGCTTAAAAAATAGGCTTATGCCTATTTAGCAATTCTATATGAGTAGAGAGTTCTGACTTTGGAAGGTACTATATTCACTTCCGTTTCCAGAGTATATCCTTAAAATGAATTTGATAATTTTCCAAATAACTCATCATCAATCTACTTATTTCCATAAGAGTCCTATACCTTCCTTTTTCTACACCATTCTGTAGGGGTGTACCAGGTGCAGTTAGTTGGGATTGAATCCCTACTTCTGATAAGTAACTCCTAAATTCTCCCAAGAGGTACTTGCCACTACGATCTCACCGTAGTGTCTTGATACTTTTACTTTGACGTTTCTCCACATTAGCCTCGTACTCTTTGAACTAATCAAAGCACTTAGACTTGCGACACATCAAGTAAATGTATCCGTATCTTGAATAGTTGTCTATAAAATAGACGAAATATTCGATACTAACTCTTGTCATAGGATCACATAAATCAGAATGAACCTATTCCAATGTATCTTTGGCTCCATACCCCTTATACTTAAAAGCTTCTTGGTTATTTTGTCTTCTAAGTAAGACTCGCCGGTTGGAAAGATTTCCACTACCAATGAACCCAAAAGTTCATTAGCTACCAATGAATCCTACTCAAGTTAATATAACCTAGCCTTAGATGCCAAAGATATAATTGGTTCGTTTTTGAAGGTTGCTTTCTCTTAAAGTTAGAAGATGTGTTACTAATTTTCATTTGTTGCATCGTGGGAGTTATTGGATTTATAAATTGCCAACCAACATACCAGAACAAATTACTTCCCTCTTTTTCTTAATAACAACTTTGATATTAAAAGAGGCAGAATATCAAGTTCTTTGAATAGTTTAGAAATTGAAAACTAGTTCTTTCTAAACTTGGTACGTAAAGACAATTACTTAAAATCCATATTTTATCAAAGGATAAACATCTCCCACTGCAACAGCTGCCATTTTATAGTAGTGCCCATGTGGACGGTGTTTTTATTTTCATTTAGTTGTCGGGTTTCCTGGAACCCTGCAATGAATTGCGGACATGATTAATGACATCTGTATCTACACTCCAGGTTCTGGTAGATAACACCACTAAACATGTTTCAACTAATGAATTAAATACACCTATATTGTTCTTTAGTTCTAAAAATACAGACTACCTTAATGTCCAAGTCCTATTTCCAATCATTACAATCGGGACTACTAAGTCTTTTTTATAGTATAACAACTAGGGAATTGACAAACATTTTAAATTCTAAGAATCACAAAAATATTTGGTCAAGATCAATTCCTTAAAATCCCCATGAATTTTGTATGCCACGACAGTGTGGACGTATACAAAATCAAAGAAGAGATTTTATCCATTAATTTTATTATCTCGTCAACTTTACTTTATGACGAATAAAATTAATAGTTGATCTGTCTTTGATCAAATATTTGGTCAAAACTTTTGAATTTAGAATAACATTGATTCCTCAAACAATATTATTTAAATTTACCAACACCTCAAATACCGTGAATTTTGCATGCCACGATAGTGTGGACGTATACAAAATTAAACATTTGTAAGAGGAGGGGTTTACCCATTAATTATCTTGTCAATAAATCTTTATGACAAATAAAATTACCTCAAACACCGTGAATTTTGTGTGCCACGATAGTGTGGACGTATACAAAATCAAACATTTGTAAGAGGGGTTTTAAATTTTATTATCTTGTCAACCTATTTATTTGACAAATTAATAGTTGGTTTTCTTCGGTCACACAAATAATAGCAATGACTCCGATGGGGAGGATACTATTAGACGTGCCTAAGTGTATACCATTACTTGACACTAAGTCCATTAATAAGATTGTGCCCCTTCCGATGGGGAAGATCACACGCTCTTAATTAACTTCCTATAGTCATCCAAATTGGAAGTTTAATCTAGTGATCCGCAAACAAGCTCATCCGATATGGAGGAAGGCACTCAGAGCCAACGCGCAAGCTTATTGCATCACTTATAAACAAGTAATAGAGACCGTGGAATTTATTTAAAAATAAATCCCTCTCCCACTTAGTTATTTAAAGTGAGGAATTTTGACTATGCTAGCTTACTTAGCATGCATACTAACAAGCACACACAGCACAACATAAAAAGCAATAAATAGAAAAACTAATTTTCAACTATTATGGCTTTTATCTATTGCTGTCCTCCGTGTGTCGCCAACCCTAGCTGCTGCCATCTTTGGCCACTGCCACCGGGTCTAATTGTCGCATCCATCTTGCTCCTTGTTCCGCTGCGCCTCTGATCCTCAAAAGGTTCCACGCCTTGCAAGATTCGATCCGCGACATAAATATAATATTACATTTTTCGATCCTATATTCCTCGAAGGAATGTAAACTAGATCGAACATAAAAATTTACATCCATCGATCCTATATTCCATAAAAGGAATGTACATGTAACTAGATCAAAAATAAAACCCTAATAAAACTAAATACAGCTCCTGCTGTATTTTATAATACAATCATGCACACACATAAATGCCCTTGACATGTCCAAGGGTCCAATCACACACATAAAAACTATAAGCCATAATAGTTGGATCCTGCATCCACAAAGTTAGCACATCCTACTATTAACCTGCCTAAATTATGTATGACCATGTGCATAATTAAACTAATACCAAAGACACAGAGGCAAAACCCTAGCTCTTAATCCAATTGTTGGTTGCTACTCGGAAAACCTAATGGTTCCACTGTACAAAAATTTTGTACAAAGATCTGAACCTTTTCCTAGCTACCATGTGTTCTTTTAAATTAAACTTGGATCGCCTGCGGAACTTAACACGTTTGATCCAAAGTTTAATCTATTTGTTCTTTTAGGTTTAGACTTGGATCTCCTGCGAAACTTAACACTTTCGATCCAAATCACCTAGGTTATTAATTCTATTAAATATTAATTTCCAAAATTGGCTTCCAGTACTGACGTGGCGAGGCACATGACCTTCTTGGATATGGGAGCAACCACCACCGACTAGACAAAGCCTTTTAAGGAAAGCTAATATTTAATTTTCTTAAATAACTTTAGGTCAACCGAAAAGAACAATCAAATCACAAGGAAAAAGAAAAACAAAAGAACACAACATCAAAAATAAATTCGAAATACTAGAATCGCATGCCTCTTGTATTTGGTATTTTTACAAAGAAATAAAACTATCATGATACGGAAAAACATTACTAGTTATACCTTTCTTTTGAAGACAAAGACCTCTTGATCTTCTACCGTATTCCTCTTCTAACCTCGGACGTTGTGTGGGCAACAATCTTCTGAGATGAGAACCACGTTTCCACATTCCTTCTTTGTTCTAGATTTCGGCCATAATAAATTTCTTAAAGGATGAAGAATTTCGGCCACCACCAATGCTCCAAGGGATGCTAGAGACGAGGCTTACTTTCTCTTCTTCTTCTCCTTCCTTGATCCGGCCACAAACAAGAGCTCCACCAAGAAGATAGGTTTCGGCCAACAAGAGGAGAGGAGCGGCCACCAAAACCAAGGAAGAGAGGGAGGAAAAGAATAGAGGTTGTTTTTTTTCATGAAGGCTCCTCTACCTCCTCTTTTATAATCCTTGGTCTTAGCAAATAAGGAAATTTTAATAAAAACTTCCTTAATTCTTTTACCATGAAAAGAAAAAATTTATTTAATTAAAAATAATTTTTCTTCTCATTATTATAATGGCCGACCACACCAAAACTCCAAGCAAATAAAAATTTTAAACACAAATTAAAACTTCTTTATTTGCTTCCGGAAATTTTATAAAAAATTTCTCCAATAATTTTTATCCCTTCATGATTGGTTAAAAGGAAATTTTATAAATTAAATCTTTCTTTAAACATGTGGATAATTTCTGGAAAGTTATCTTTAAAAATTAAAATCTCCTTTCAATCTACAAATAAGGAAAGATATTAAATCTTTTCATAATCTTTTGTAGAAACTAATAAAAGAGAATTATTAATTTTTAAACTTTTAAATTATGAACATGGTTAAAAGGAAAGTTTTTACCAAAATTAAAATCAACCTTTTAATCTACAAATAAGGAAAAAGATTTAGCTCTTCTCTTAATCTTTTGTAGAATCTTATAAAAGGAAAGATTTAAATTTTAAACTCTCTTTTAAATCATGTTATCCACATAAGAAAAATTTAAAAAATAAAATCCTTTTATTTTAATTTAGGCCGGCCCCACCTAAATTCACCCATGAACCAAACTTTGGCCTGCCCTTGCTTGGTCTTCAAGCTAGCTTGGCCGGCCCCTATGGGATGGGTAAGAAGGTGGATATAGGTGGGTATAGTACTCTATAATTAAGAGGCTACGATAGGGACCGAGAGGAGAAATTGGTTTTGGTCTCCCGATAAAATTAAGCATCCCGTGCTCGCCCCGAACACACAACTTAATTTTATCAATAATAATTCATTCCACTAGAGAACTATTATTGAACTACCGCACGAATCCCAAATTACATTTTGGGCTCCTTCTTATTATGAGTGTGTTAGTCTCCCTGTGTTTAAGATAACAAATGTCCACTAATTAAGTAAGTTACTGACAACTCACTTAATTAATATCTAGCTCCAAGAGTAGTACCACTCAACTTCATCGTCATGTCGGACTAAGTCCACCTGCAGGGTTTAACATGACAATCCTTATGAGCTCCTCTTGGGGACATTCTCAACCTAGATCACTAGGACACAGTTTCCTTCTATAATCAACAACACACACTATAAGTGATATCATTTCCCAACTTATCGGGCTTATTGATTTATCGAACTAAATCTCACCCATTGATAAATTAAAGAAATAAATATTAAATATATGTGCTTGTTATTATATTAGGATTAAGAGCACACACTTCCATAATAACTGAGGTCTTTGTTCCTTCATAAAGTCAGTATAAAAGGAACGACCTCAAATGGTCCTACTGAATACACTCTAAGTGTACTTGTGTAATTATATAGTTAAGATAAACTAATACCTAATTACACTACGACCTTCCAATGGTTTGTTCCTTTCCATCTTGGTCATGAGCTACTGTTTATAATTTATAAGGAACTGATAACATGATCTTCTGTGTGTGACACCACACACCATGTTATCTACAATATAAATTAATTGAACAATTAGATTTATCATAAATGTAGACATTTGACCAATGTGATTCTTATTTCTGGATAAATGTTTATACCAAAAGCTAGGCTTTTAGTATACATCCTAACAGTAATATCGTAGTAGGACACTCGTGAGACTCATTTCACGAGAAGGGGTGTTTCCCCTAACCCCACAAGGGGTATTGTCCCGCGATCGCACCCGAAAATCGCTAAAAGAGATCACTAGGAAATTGTTACTCATAAAATTGTAAAAATAGTAGTAAAATTATAGAAATTTATGTAAAATACATAATTTAGAATTATGTATGATTTTGTGATGGTCATGGCCCAAAAACCCAATTTGATTGGACAAATTTGTGTTGTAATTCATAATATGGCCTGCACGCCATTTTGTGTGATGTGCGTGTTGTATATATTATGCGACTTGCGTGTCGTACCTTCCTCATTTTATATTCCTATTGTAAAATAGTTTTGGACTTGAATGTAACTCGAGTTTCATATTTGTAATGTACAAAAAAATTGGAGCGGTGGAAGGTCCACTCGAGAAGGAACGACGAGGAGTGTGCGAACAACACATGGTGGTCAAAGGGAGGAGCTTGAAGAAGCTGTTGACCCTAGGTTGACCGCCCGATCTTCTCATTGGCTTGAGAAGATCGTAGTAGGGTCATGACCTAATCAAAATTTAATTATTCATTGCTTGTGTGTATGTGATGTATGCTAGTATAGGATAATTAGTGCCATGATGCGTATAAGATGTAATCAACGATTAGATTAGATCTTAATCAAATCAACTCGAAATGCCTACCAAGTTCTGATACCTATCACTACCTCGATCATTTGTTGTTGTTGAATCTAACAAAGTAGAGCAACACATATTATCTTGGTAGGGTGAGGAGGGGCAATCTTGGTCCCGCCTATCAAAGCTTGGGTGAGTACAAACTTAATTAGATTTAGTATAACTAGTTAACTCAATTGGATTGGGCATAACTATAAGCATTTTTCAATGGTTGGAAGATAGGATAAAATCACATATATATTAAATTTTGGGTGATTTAGCCAAAGCTAACTCAAGTTTTAATATAAGTGAGGATCTTGATCCTATAAACAAGAGTTGCATAGAGATGTAATTGGTAATTAGTTACTTACCGATCATACTAAGTCTTAAGTGATTTAGCCAACGCTAACTCAAGGTGTAGTATGATGTGGATCTTGTCCCACAAGAATTATAGGTAGTTGGAAGAATCTAGTAAGTGTGGTTTGACCACATCCATGACTTGATTGTATAAAAGGTTCTATAATTCAGTGGGAGCATCATTTAATTAAAGGCCTAATTAAATGCTAGTTGGAATATGATATTTATTTCTGCATTATTTCTATTCTAGATTGCCATGTCGACAAACATGAACACCTTCTCCCTGCGTTTTGTCCTTGACAAGGACAAGCTCAATGGAGCTAATTTCCTGGACTGGTACAAGAATCTGAGAATTGTTCTCACTCAAGAAAGAAAACTGTACGTCCTGGAGCAGCCCATTCTCGAGGCACCTCCTGCCACTGCCACGCAAGCTGACCGAGATGCTTACAAGAAGCATCAAGATGACGCATTAGATATGTTATGCCTCATGCTCGCAACCATTATCTCTGAGCTTCAGAAGCAACATGAGTTGATACCAGCTTATGATATGGTTGAACATCTTCATCAACTATATCAAGGACAAGCAAGGAACGAGAGATTCGAGATCTCCAAGGCACTATTTCAGTGCAAGATGCAAGATGGGACTCTCGTAGGTCCATATGTGCTCAAGATGATTGGGTACATAGAAAACCTACAGGGGTTGGGATTCCCACTTGGCTAAGAGCTGGCCACAGACTTGATCTTGCAATCCTTGCCAGAGAGCTACAGTCAATTTGTCATGAATTACAACATGAACGATATTGACAAGCCACTGCCCGAGCTGCTAAGCATGTTGAGAACTGCTGAGCTAAACCTTAAGAAGGTAAAGCCCAACTCCATTTTTATGGTGCAAAAGGGAAAAGGCAAGGGCAAGCCTAAAGGTAAGGGAAAGTCCCAAGCCAAGGGCAAAGGCAAGACACTGAAACCTAAAGGAGGGGTTGCTAAGGATGCTACCTGCTTCCACTGCAGTCAGACCAGGCACTGGAAGAGGAAATGCAAAGTATATCTGGAAGATCTCAAGAAGAAGAGAAGTGAGACTTGTACTTCAGGTATATATGTTACAGAAGTCAATCCATCTATTTCTGCATCATGGGCATTGGATACCGGATGTGCTTCTCATATTTGTACTAATGTGCAGGCGCTGAGAAATAGCAAGGCATTGACGAAGGGCAAGGTGGACCTACGAGTAGGCAATGGAGCACGGGTTACTGCTGTTGTTATAGAAACTTACTATTTATTTTTGCCCTCTAGGCTTGTACTAGAATGAGATGAATGTTGTTATGTGCTTGCTCTTACTAAGACCATCATTTCACTTTCTTGTTTGGACAAGAAAGGCTTTTCGTTTATAATAAAGAACAAATATTGTTCCATCTATTTAAATGATATGTTCTATTGTAGCGCACCTCTGATGAACGGACTCTATATTCTAGACTTATAGAACCCCATCTATAACATAAATACCAAAAGGTTCAAATCAAATGAAATGAACCAAACCTATCTCTGACATTGTCGCTTAGGTCATATAAATGACAAACGCTTATCTCAACTCCATAAAGATGGTTTGATGGACTCATTTGATTTTGAATCATATGAGACATGCGAGTCATGCCTACTAGGCAAGATGACCAAGACTCCCTTTAGTAGACACAGCGAGAGAGCGACTAACTTGCTAGGACTAATACATAGTGATGTATGTGGCCCTTTCAATGTCGCAGCCAGAAGTGGTTATAAGTACTTCATTACATTTACTGATGACTTTAGTAGATATAGTTATGTGTATTTAATGACACATAAGTTTGAATCTTTTGAAAAGTTCAAAGCATTCAAGAATGAAGTACAAAACTAGCTTGGGAAACGTATTAAGATACTTCGATCAGATCGAGGTGGTGAATACCTTAGCCATGAATTTCATGACTATCTAGCTGAGTGTGGGATTTTATCCCAACTCACTTCTCCTGGAACACCAATGGTGTCGAAAGGAGGAATCGTACTCTATTAGATATGGTATGGTCTATGATGAGTCACAGAATCTTTTATATCTCATTGGGGTATACACGGAACCTTCTACTTAACCGTGTTCCATCCAATGTTGTGATAAAGACACCATATAGGATATGGACTGGGGGAGATGCCCAGGTGTCTTTTATGAGGATTTGGGATTGTGAGGCTTACGTTCGACGACAAGTCTCGGACAAATTGGGACCCAAATCTGATAAGTGCTATTTTATAGGATATCCCAAGGAAACGAAGGGATATTACTTCTACATTCTCAGTCAACACAAAGTAGTTGTGGCGAAGACTAGGATATTTCTAGAAAGGGATTTTATTTATAGAAAAACTAGTGGGAGTACGTTCAATCATGAAGAAGTTCAGGATATGGACTATAGCACTGAAGCCTTGATGAAAGTTGAACTGGAACCACAAAGTGTTGTGGATGATGAGATTGTTCCACAAGGAGTTGAGGAACAACAACCGCTCAAGTAGACATACCTCTTCACGTGTCTCGATAGTGCGTCACCGAGAGATACTCATTTCTTGTCGACCATGATGATGTTATGCTCATTGAGAATGAGCCTACCTCCCATCGTGAAGCCGTGATGAGCCCAGAAAATGGCTAGAGGCCATAAGATCCGAGATGGAATCCATGTACACCAATCAAGTATGGACTTTGGTTGATCCACGAAGGGGTCAACCCATGTAAATGGGTCTTTAAAAGAAAGACTGACGTGGATGGACTTATCTATAAGGGTCTGGTAGCTAAAGGTTTCAAGCAAATTCATGGTATTGACTATGATGAAAATTTTCTCCAAGCGATGTTTAAGTCCATTCGATCATGCTTGCTATTACAGATACCACGATTATGAGATCGAGATGGATGTCAAAACCACATATGGAAATTTCGAGGATGTACATGACACAACCGAGGGTTTTGTAGATCCACAACATCTTGGTAGAGTACACTACATAAGTCCATTTATGGACTAAAGCAAGCTTCTCGTAGCTGGAATCTTTGATTCGATGATGCGATCAAACAGTTTGGTTTCATCAAGAATGAAGATGAACCCCGTGTCTAACAAGAAGGTTGTTGAGAACACAATTGTCTTCCTTGTATTGTATGTGGATGACATACTACTCATTGAGGATGACATCCCTTCCGCTTGCATGACTTGGCTAGGGGGAATTGTTTCTCAATGAAGGACTTAGGTGAAGCAAACTAAGCATAAAGATCTATAGAGATAGATCTAAAGATTGCTTGGCCTAAGTCAAAGTACATACATTGACAAGGTATTACTATGGTTTGCCATGCGAATCTAAGAAAGGTTTTCGATGTCACATGGTGTGAGTCTTCGAAGACTCAAAGTCCCTTTCTAGAGAGAGAGACCGCATGGATAAGATCCCTTATGCTTCACCCATAGGATCTATCATATGCGCCATGCTATGTACTCGTCTAATGTTTCATATGCTTTGAGCATTGACGGCTGTGTCGGATCCAGTGTGATTGGTAAGAATATTCTTAAGTACTTGAGAAGGACTAAAGTATTTTAATATAGGCGATGATGAGCTAGAGGTTACTGTGATGCCAACTTCCAAACCTGACAGATGATTATAGATGGGGTTCTTATTTTGCTTGAATGGTGCCGTGAGGAGTTCGGTGGACACAACTAATTCTACAACGAGGGAGTATATTGTCGTCAGAGGCAGAAAAGAAGTGAGGTGGATCCAAGTTTATTATTGAGCTTGGGGTGGTTCCTAGCAGATCCTATAGAGCTCTATTGTCACAACAATGGAGCAATTAGAGCTGCTAAGGAACCTCGCTCACACAGGGACCAAACACATACTATAGGCTCCATCTCATTCAAGAGATTATCGATAGAGGAGATGTGAAGATTTGCAGAGTACCATCGTTGATCCCATGACCAAGGCTTTGGCAAAAGCATGATGGTCACACTAGGTCATTGGGCCTAGAGCATACATCGATTGACACTAGTGCTAGTGGAGATTGGTTTAGAGCCTTAGAGTCAATCATGTGATGATTATATGAACTTGATGTATCATACTATGTTTATAAAGGCATTTATGGTTATGTATTTACTTGTATTGGTGTTAAATCCGAAAGTAAGTATAATAGTGTCCTTGAGTGAAGTCTAGTCAAGATTGGGTCGATTGGTGAGATATAGGAGAACACTACTCTTAATCATTCTAGAAGTATTAACATTCGGGACATAGCTGCGAGAACTGATCGCATCGGAGTATGAAAGCAATCATGGATAAGATATCGAATTGACATGTATCATATGGATATTTATCTTGAATGACATCATGGATGAGAAAGTATCATGTCATACGTATACAGTTGGTCAATGAGCTACTCTGCATCCACTATGTCGTCGTTCTCGATGCGTCCATCGCGTCGAGATATCGATTGACTCTCGATCGGAATCATCGAATTACCGTCTTGCGCGTTAATAATCTTAATGACTAACTTGACGAATGATGGAAAATAGTGTTCATGTCATACTTTCGATTCAATCGATTGATATGGATAAGAACCTTGAACACTTCTGCTTATATTTGCGGCACAACTATACATAAATAACTAAACATCGCTTATAAACATAGATACATCAAGTCCACATCATCATATGATAACTTTATGGCTAACTAACAGTAGGACCATTTTAGGTAAGTTCTTTTTATACTGACTTAATAAAAGAACAAGACCTTAGTTATTATGGAAGTGTGTGCTCTTAATCTTAATATAATAACAAGCATATATATTTATTATTCATTTCTTTAACTTATCAAAGGGTGAGATTTCGCTTGATAAATCAAAAGACCTGATAAGTTGTGAAATGATATTACTTATAGTGTGTGTTGTTGATTATAGAAGAAAACTGTGTCCTAGTAATCTTGGTTAATAATGTCCCCAAGAATAGCTCATAAGGATTGTCATGTTAAACCTTGCAGGTGGACTTAGTCCAACATGACAATAAGGTTGAGTGGTCCTACTCTTGGACTAAGATATTAATTAAAGAGAGTTGTCAGTAACTCAATTAAATCAATGGACATTTGATATCTTAAACACAGGGAGACTAATACACTCATGATAAGAAGGAACCCATAATTTAATTTGGGATTGGTGCGGTAGTGTAATAATAACTCTCTAGTGGAATGAGTTATTATTGATGAACTTGAGTTGTGTGTTCGGGGCAAACACGGGATACTTAAGCTCATCGGAAGGCCAAAACCAATTTCTCCTCTAGGTCCCTGTCGTAGCCTCAATGAAGCCTCAAATCTATCCATATAAAGCCCATCTTGGTGTCCAAGAGGGGGCCGGCCCAAGGCTTGGTGACCAAGCCAAGGGTCGACCGCTATCTCCTCAAAGAGGGTCTAAATAAGGAGGGGTGTTTTGAATTTTTAAAATCTTCTCTTTGTAGATAAGATTTTAAAAGAGAGATTTTAAAATATAAAACTTTCCTTATTTGAATTAGGCCACATGGTTTAAAAGAAAGTTTAAAAGTTTTAAAACTTTCCTTTTTTAACCATCCTCATGGTTTTAGAAAAAAAAGGAAGAGATGTTTTAAATTTGAAACTTTCTATTTTTGTAACCATGTTTAAAAAGGAAATTTTAGAAGAGAAGTTTTAAATTTTAAAACTTGGTTTTAATTTTTTAAAACTTTCCTTTTTTTAACATCCACATAAGGAAAGAGAGCTTGTAAAATTTTATAAGAGTATTTCTTATTTTATAAAATTTTATAAAAAATTATTTCTCTTGATGATAATGTGGCCGACCACCCTTACTTGGTGTCCAAGCAAGGGGCCGGCCATTAAAAGCATCCAATCATCCATGATACAATCAATTGAATCAATGATTGATGATTGAATCAATGATTGATGATTGAATCAATCAAGAGGAAAGAAAAGGAAAAATAAAAGGGAAAAAGGAAAAACAAGAGGAAGATTTTAATTTTTGTAAAAATCTTTTCCTTATTTGCCTTGGGCAAGTAATATAAAAGAAGGAGAGGAGAGGTCTCATGGTGTATCAATTCTTATTCTCTTGTTGGTGCTCTCCATTGTGGCCGGACCTCTCCCCTCTCCCTATTCTTTTTGTAACACCCATAGGATCCCTAGAAATTTTACATGAATTTATGCATGATTAAATAGGTTTCATGTGGATTCTTCTTTAAAAAAATAAAATAAAAAGAACCAAAAAGATGCATAACCAAGGATTGAACCTTGGACCTCTTAGTAAGTGGTTCCATGTTATAACCAGTAGCCCCAACAGGGGTGTGCTGATATGAAAAGAGGGAAATTATGGTTAAAGGTAAGGAAAGTGAAGGCTCTCTTCACTAAGAAGGAGAAGTCCAAGTTTCCTTCTTCTTCTTACAATGAAAGATAGTTTTGCTTTCTCCCTTCATTTAGGATGAGTAAAAGAAAAGGGAAGGGAAAATTCATTTTTCCTTCTTCCTTTCATTTGGAATAAAAGGAGAAAAGGAAAGAGAAAATTGGGTTTTCGGACATGAAACCTCTTTTGCGTGGTAACCCCAAGCCATCCGTTGAAGACTTTAAATATTACTGGTTCTAACTTAGATTTACACTAAATCTACAGGAAGGAGAAGAATATTAGCCTTGTTGCGTGCCCAAGTCCTCGTCATTCAATGAGATGTCGGATCTCAAGTTGTCAAGGTAGACTCTCTAGAAGTATCCACAGAACTAATTGGGTGGAGAAGACCAAACAATAGGTGTGCTAGCACCTAGATGTTCGGCCAAGAGAGGAAGAGAGGGAGAGAAGAGAGCATGAGGAAGAAGATGATGAATTGCCTTGAATGAAAAATGAATTCTCATTCACAACCAAAAGTGATCAAGCAGTGTAACTCCCATTCTCATTAAATGTGGTCATTAAAGAGAATAGTTGTAACCTCCATGAGGTGGCACATGTGATGATGTGGCACATCATCATTAGTTCTCCTAATGCCAAGTCACCAATGAGGTGGCATAAAGTCAAGTTAAACTTGACTCTTCATCTTCCTCGCAAGTTAAGTCAAACTTGACTTAATCTCTCTCATGGTTGATCTAATCCAACCATTTAATTCAACCCAATTTAATATAATGAATCTAATTCATTTAATTAAATTGATTCAATGAGTCATAATCTAAATTAGACTCATTGAACACATGAATCAACTTGAGTCCAACTCAATTAGCCCAATTAGGATTACTCTTAATTCAATTTGATTCATCATATGAATCTAATCCTCTTGGTTCATCATATGAACCTAATCTCCATCTAATTGTCCTTAGTGTGTGACCCTACAGGTTCTTGTAACGTTGGCAATGCCCTTAAACCCATTTAGGAGCATAAGTAATGAGCGGTATCTAGCAACACATCATTACTACCCAAGTTACAAGAATGTTGAGATCCAACATCACCTTGTGACTACTAATTGAGACTCCTCACAATATATGACAAGTGTCCTTCTATCCTAAACATCTAGATTGATCAATGTGAGGCATAGACCGTGTCAGCCTCTGACCAATCTAAATCTTGAACTCCAAGTAGACTCAAATGAGCTCTAATCATATTGACTCATTTGGGCAAGGCCATGCGCCGTGGTCTCACTCTATCAAGAATATCTATGTCTCTCATATAAGAGGATAGATCCCATCCACATCTCACATCCCTCTCTCGGTTATACCTAATCCTTTATAGTCTAGTCCACACGGGTGACGTTTATAACCAAAGTACATAACTCCTTATGTAAGGAGAACCATGGTGACTTCAGGTCTAAGGACTAGTAGTCACATAAGAAAGTATATGACACTCATATAATGATCCATGATACTTTCTCATGGCATTCGTTAGACATTCTCGATGCGTACCCATGTGTCAACTGATATCTCTATATCCATGACTTGTGAGATCAAGTTATCGAGTTGACCTACATGCTAGTCTTATTGCATTAACATTGTCTCGAATGTTAATATTCGATAGGAATGATTAAGAATAGTGTTCGTATAGCATCACTCGGTTCAACTAACCGATTGATATGAGTGAGAACCTTCCAAGGGGCGCTATTATATTTAGTTTATTTGGCACCAATACAAGTAAGTATAATAACCAAAACAAATGCCTTTATTTATATAAGAATATGATACAACAGGTCCAAATACAATCATGAATGATTAGCTCTAGGGCTCTAACTAACAATCTCCACTAGCACTAGTGCCAACTGCTGTAGGCTCTAAGCCCCAATGAACCATGCATGCAAAGCCTGTGCCTCAGTACAAAGGCAGAAGCCTGAAGGTCGGGGATAGGAGTCAAGTGTACTCTGTACGTATCTTCAGATATTCTCATCTCCCTGATGTTCTAATGGCCCTTTAGCGAAACGGAAGATGAAGTCTGGTGATACGACATCTGAGCTGAGAGCTGTACTTCTCTCAGCAGTTACCTTGCCCATTCAGTAGAGAGCTCGATGATGATCTGCCGACGATTCGGGAACCACCCAAGTTATGAACTATGAGGACGAGACCGGTCATTCACGATGATGATTAACCTTATTGTAGAATCTGTCGATCAACTTCAACAACCTCTTCACGACAGCCAGACGAGAGCCCTGGTTGCATCAAACCCTTTACACTAGTATAATATTCTTTGACCGAAATCAATTAGCACACAGCTTGGTCTTAAGGACAGAATCTCGACCTCTACGATGACCAATCCCGAGCTTGTGCATTACCTTTGCCACCTGATACGTTGGGTCACATAACATGGCGTGCAAGAATGATTCGAGGGCTAGCAAGGATCCTTCCCTAGAGTAAGGCGGTCACTTGTCCGCTTCTCCCGGTGATCGGCGGCATCCCTAAACAGTCTATAAATCAAGACAATATGGTCCGACCTCCGATATACATGGCGTAATGCGAGTCCGTATAAATCGATCTGTTCTTATCTCTAGAGGGACCTGAGATCAAGTACATGTATATCATGGACAGTGAATCCTATGACCTCTCTTGGTCCCTTAGACTCTATTCACTCAGGAATTGCCCTCATATGTAGATTTTAGTCTTCACGACCTAACTCCCAGCACAAGTGTAGATGTATGTCCCACGAGTATTGTATGTCGAATACTAACAACTCACAACTATATCCCCTATAACTTCTGACGTGCGCTCATCTTCATTCTCGATGACCTCCTTGAGCATCATTAAAGTTCCAGGCCCGAGTTCTTTACGGTCAATAGCAGCAGGATAGCGCAGCCAATGGACCGCTAGTATGTCAGGATCATCCAGAAGTTGTGTCATGTACACACCCTAAAACCTAGTCCCGAGCCATCAGATTAGTCCATCCATCCGTCATATCATGGTTATGTCGCAATAGCAAGATCAACCAAAGTCCGAATAAGTGGTCCAGGTCGAGAAAAGGTCAATTCATAATGCTCTCTCGTCCTTGTAAACATCCTCACATGATTGGTGGTGAGTCGTCATCCTAGAAATTTACGAGAAATGGGTACGACGATCTCGTCGATCTAGCGAGATCCTAGATGACCACGAGTATACTCGGTAGGCTATGGTTCCCCTTGGAACAGGTATTCTAAACTACTTTGGTATTTGCATATGCCATCAGCTGATCATCTTGCAGAACAGTAATAGATGGTCCAACGCACTGATCGTAACGTACTCACTACCACATAGAACTCACTAGACCCGATCAGCGTTCCACTCTCTGCCCGCGGGCCATGTTCCGACTCTCAGTACAACTGCCTTACGAGCCTCTGAAGTAATCACGGTGATTTGATTGATATCAATCAATCAACGTCACTTTGAGACCTAACGAACAAGACAACCCCAAATGAGAGACAGCCCCAAATCCGAGCTCCCTCACCATTGCATGCTATCTCGATCTCTTCCCTGAGTATGCTCGAGTTGTAGTCCAGGCGTAGCCCAGCTCAAAGGTAATGTCCGTGCTCCACTAGTACTAGTATCCGACCATAATTATCTAGTCGACTCTCCTCCTGGATAACACCATTCCACTATCACTGCTGGTGGAGTAAGTCGAGAATCCACCGCACCTAGAGACTTGATCACACTCATGGCATAAGGTATTTTCCACCGATTTGATGAAGGTATCAAGTCATCTACTGCAAGTAGTGCTATTTAAATTGAACTTTCAAAGGCTTCACGTCAACATAACCATATTCATCAGTCATCCTACCAAGAAATGTGAATACTAATCTATAACGCAAGTATGAACAGGGCAATGACGCGTAAAGGGCCACATCACATCATATAACAAGATCAACAAGTCCTTCTCCACACTTCGCCCAGAGTTCTCATCTTGCCTGTCAGTTCATGCATCAAATGAGTTCAAAGAAACCATCCTTATGGAGTCGATAAGAGCTTGTCATTTATACTTGCACTCCAAGCCACAAAGGCGAGATAGGTTCGCTCAGTCATTCGACTCAACCTCTTGGTATTTATGTTATAGATAGGCTTTCAAGGTCTAGAATGTGACCATCGTGAGGTGCACTACAATAGAACATAACTTTTAATAAATGTAACAATATTTGTCCATAATTATAAAAGAGAAACCTTTCTGTCCAAACAAGAAATGTAAATTATGTTCTTAGTTAATGCAGACACATAACAACAATCATCCAACTCTATAACCCGTGAGAGGAAGAGATGAAAATAAGTCCCTGACAAAGAATAGTCGCACCCCTGCTCCATTGCCTTAGGTCCAGGTCCACCTCACAATGCCCTACTATTTCTCAAGCACATTAGTATAAATGTGAGATGCACATCCGATCTAATACCATGATGAAGAAATAGATAGATTGACTATAACATAACATATATACCTAAAGTGGAAGTCTCTCAGCCTTCTTAAGATCTTCCGTGACCTCGCAGGTTCCTCTTCCTCCCACTCAGAGGGAGCGAGGAAGCAGCATCCCCTCCAGACTCCTTGCCAAAGGTTTGGCCCTGGGACTTTCCTTTGCCTTGGGCTCTTTCCCTTGTGTTTGAACCATCGACCAATTCTGAAGCCTTTCAACTACAGCAGTGATTCTAACGCTACGGGCTTGTGCATTTCGTCATATTATAGTTTAGAATAAATGACTATAGCTATCTGCAAGGATTGCAAGATTATAGTGTCGGCCGCCTGTGGCTAAGGGAATCCCAACCTCAGAGGTTTTTATACCCAATCATTTTGAGTATATGGCCTGAGTCCCATCATACCTGCAGAAACAATGCCCTTGAGATCTCAAATCTCTCATGCCCTTGTTCTTGACATACGATTGGCTAAAGATGTTCAACCGTAGCGCCCATGTAACTCAAGTTCAAGTTCACGGTCATTAGAGACACATCTAATCGCGCTTGATGCTTCTTGTAAGCATCTTTATACGCCAGGTGGCATTGGAGGAGCCTCAATGGGCTGCTCTAGAACGTGTACCTCGTGTGAACTATTCTCAAGTTCCTATACCACCAGAAATTTGCTTGCCATCCTTCTCAAGGACTGAGCCAGCTAGAGTAAACAATACAAAAAATAAATATCATATTCTTTTAAATCATTTAATTAGGCCTTTAAATGCTCCCACCCATTCTATAATTCATGTGGGACAAGATCCACATCATACTAACCCTTGAGTTAGCTTTGGCGTCATACGCCCAAGACTTAGTAATTACCAATTACATCTCTATGCAACTCTTGTTTATAGGATCATTATCCGCATATATTAAAACTTGAGTTAGCTTTGGCTAATACGCCCAAGAATTAATATAAACGTGATTTATGTCCTATCTTTCCAACCGTTGGAAGAATGCCTATAGTTATACTCGATTTAACTAGGTATACTCAATCTAATTGAGTCTCTCCGCACCTCAATAATATGTGTTGCTGCCTTGCTGTGATTCAACACATGTGATCGAGGTAGTGATAAATATCCGGCATGGTAGGCATTAGAGTTAGATCTAATCTAATCGTCATGTGTATCAAATACGCGATAGATCTAATCTAATTGAAAGGGTGCATCTTGTACACGATTTAGATCTAATCTAATCACTAATTAATTACTAATCATGCATCACATACACACAAGCAATTAATTAAATTAATTTGTGATTAATTATGGCCCTACTATGATCTTCTCAAGCCAATGAGAAGATCGGATGGTCAACCTAGGGTCCGCCTTCTCAAGCTCCTCCCTTTGACCACCTTGTGTTGCTCGCGCCTCTCCTCGTAACTCCGTCTGGAGTGGACCTTCCACGGCTCCAATTTTGTACATTACAATTTGAAACTCGAGTTACATTCGGTCTAAACTAATTTACAACAAGAATAAATAGAGAAGCACGATGCGCATGCTGTCAAAAATAATCTGATTAATCATGACGCACACAATGATATTATGAATTACAACACATTTATTCCAATCATTGGGTATTTTATGACTATCACAAATTATACATAATTCTATGTATTTTCTATTTTCTATAATTAATATTTTATATTTTACAATTTTTATTAACATTCCCGACGGATTGCTTAGCGATCATCGCATCGCGATCATGTGAACTTAATCCCCGGGCCAGGCCGATGCTTCCTTAGCGCTCTAACCATCGAGGGTTCCCAAAAGTTTTGGGGAAACCAAAGTTTTGAAAATCTTCCGTGGAAAAATCTTACCCATCTTAGAAACACTTGGCTATGCTGAAACACTCAGCTAATTACCCATAAATAAAACCATAAAAACATAAATTTACAGAAAATCACAGAAGCTATATTTTCATAAAATCAAAAATAAACTCAATACAAGTCTTTTCATGTGGCTCGATACCCTATGTTGGTTTTTCAATCGCTATCGCGTCGAAACCAGACTCTTGGATCCGTGCAAAGAAAAATAAAATAAAATATGAGTACAAGTTTACTTACTCTAGATCTACACTAGATAAGAGTATTACCCTTGATGTGATGCCCTTCACTATCCCGCTAGTCCAACGGCTTGTCGGATCTCAAGTTGTCAAGGTAGACAACTCTCTAGAAGTATCCACACGAACTAATTAGGTGGAGAAGACCAAAAAATAGGTGTGCTAGCACCTAGATGGTGTTCGGCCAAGAGAGGAGAGGGAGATCAAGAAGAAGAAGATGATGTGAATTGCCTTGAATGAAAAATGAATTCTTATTCACAACCAAAAGTGGTCGGCCACAAGCACAAGTGTAACTCTCATTCTCATTAAATGTGGCCATTAAAGAGAATAGATTTGTAACCTCCATAAGGTGGCACACACATGTGCTAAACATGATGATGTGGCACATCATCATTGGCCACTTAATGTCAAGTCACTAATGAGGTGGCATAAAGTCAAGTCAAACTTGACTTAATCTCTCTCATGGTTGATCTAATCCAACCATTTAATTCAACCCAATTTAATATAATGAATCTAATTCATTTAATTAAATTGATTCAATGAGTCATAATCTAAATTAGACTTATTGAACACATGAATCAACTTGAGTCCAATTCAATTAGCCTAATTAGGATTACTCTTAATCCAATTTGATTCATCATATGAATCTAATCCTCTTGGTTCATCATATGAACCTAATCTCCATCTAATTGTCCTTAGTGTGTGACCCTATAGGTTCTTGTAACGTTAGCAATGCCCCTAAACCTATTTAGGAGCATAAGTAATGAGCGGTATCTAGCAACACATCATTACTACCCAAGTTACAAGAATGTTGAGATCCAACATCACCTTGTGATTACTAATTGTGACTCCTCACAATATATGACAAGTGTCCTTCTATCCTAGACATCTAGATTGATCAATGTGAGGTATAGACAGTGTCATCCTCTAACCAATCTAAATCTTGAACTCCAAGTAGACTCACTAAATCAAATGAGCTCAATATCTCATATTGACTCATTTGGGCATGGCCATGCACTTCGTGGTCTCACTCTATCAAGAATATCGATGTCTCTCCCGTCATATAGGAGGGATAGATCCCATCTACATCTCTCACATCCCTCTCGCAGCTACATACGCCTTTATAGTCCACCAGTGACGTTTAACGAAACCAAAGTACATAACTCCTTATGTAGGGAACCATGGTGACTTCAGGTCTAAGGACTAGTAGTCATACTAATTGCCACATGAGAAAGTATATGACACTCATGTAACGATCCATGATATTTTCTCATGGCGGGTCATTCAGTATACATTCTCCATCCCATGCGTCAACTTGATATTCTATATCCATGACTTGTGAGATCAAGTCATCGAGTTGACCTACATGCTAGTCTTATTGCATTAACATTATCCGAATGTTAATACTTAGGATGATTAAGAATAGTGTTACCTATATCATCTCACTATCGGTTCAACTAACCGATTGATATGGGTGAGAACCTTCTACTCAAGGACGCTATTATACTTAGTTTATTTGTCACCAATACAAGTAAGTATAATAACCAAAAAAAATGCCTTTATATATATAAGAATATGATACAACAATTCCATAATACAATCATTAAATGATTGGTTCTAGGGCTCTAACTAACAAAAATTTCATTTTCTTCTCTTCCTCCTCCCTCCTCCTCTCCACCGAAACCAAGCTCCCTCTTCTCACCATCGTTTACCAAGCTAAAAGGATTCTTCTCATGAAAGCTTCACAAGCAAGGTCTTCTCTTAGAGAATTGGAGGAAGTAAGTATTCCCCTCACTGCTGCAAGTGACAAGTAGCTTCTATACTTAAAATGTTTTGAAAAGAGACTTAGGGTTCGACCATGATAAGTTTTTGAAAGGAAAACATGCTTGTTTATGCTCCTTCATGATACATGATCTATTACATGTTGTTAGTTAAGTTTTCATGCTACTTGTTGTATAAACAAAACATAGAATTTTACCTTAGGTTTCGGCCAAGGATGAACATAAGGTTTAGAGCAAGGTTTTGAAATCTAATCATGTTTGTTTATGCAGCTTCATGATACATGATCTATTACATGTTGTTAGTTAATTTTTCATGCTACATGTTGTATAAACAAAACCTAGAATCTTACCTTAGGTATCGACCAAGGATGAACATAAGGTTTAGAGCAAGGTTTTGAAATCTAATCATGCTTGTTTATGCTCCTTCATGATATACGATCTATTATATGTTGTTAGTTAAATTTTCATGCTACATGTTGTGTAAACAAAACCTAGAAACCTTACCTTTAGGTTTCGGCCAAGGAAAGAAAAGGGGTTTAGAGAAAGTTGTAGACCTAAACTATATTTGTTTTATGCTTCCTCATGATGTATGATTTTCTATAGATTGAATTTCCATATCTTAGTTGCAAGAAAAAATTTAGAAACTACCTTAAAAAGTTTCGTCCAAGTTAAGATACAAGGTCTAGGGTAAAGTTTTGAAATGAAAACATGCTTGTTTATGCTCCTTCATGATACATGATCTCTTATATGTTGTTAGTTAAGAGTTTTACGCTTCATGTGGTATTAATGTTTCAGCCAAGTTGAGATACAAGGTCTAGGGCAAGTTTTGAAATGAAAACATGCTTGTTTATGCTCCTTCATGATACATGTTGTTAGTTAAGAGTTTTTATGTGTAAAGTTTAAAAAGTTAAGATACAAGGTAAAGGGCAAAATTTTTAAATGAACATTATGTCTTATGCTCCTTCATGATCATATGTTGTTAGTTAAAAGTTTTATGCTTCATGTGGTATTAAAAGTTTAGAAACCCTACCTTGATGTTTCGGCCAAGTTGAGATACAAGGTCTAGGGCAAGGTTTTGAAATCTAATCATGCTTGTATATGCTTCCTTATGATGTATGATCTTTAATATATGGTTGGTTTAAGTTTCATGCTTCATGTTGTATTTAAAAGTTTAAAACCTCACCTTTAGGTTTCGGCCAAGGTTGAATTTGAGACTTAGAGCAAAGTTTTGAAATCTAACCATGCTTGTTTATGCTTCTTCATGATGTATGATCTCTTACATGTTGTTAGTTTAAGTTTCCATGCTACATGTTGTATTGAAAAGTTGGAACCTCACCTTTATGTTTCAGCCAAGAATGAGTTAGGGTTTGTAGGAAGATCAAAACCCAAACCATGCATGATAATGACTCCTTATGATGCGCTATGGGCTTTAGGTCACCATGTTGTATGTTATATGCTAATGTTATGTACACTTATGCCATCATGTTATGATTCCTTATGATATGCTTATGTTATGTGCACTTATGCCATCATGTTATGATTCCTTATGATATGCTTATGTTATGTGCACCTCATGCTATCATGATATGTTTATGAAAGGCTTATGTAAGATGAAAAGCCTAAGAGATGCTTCCCTTAAGTTGGGATCAAGAGCACTCTTCATGATATGACAAGGAGATGATTCCCTTAAGTTGGGATTAAAAGCTCTCTTCACGATATGACAAAAATATGATACGCTATGATATGATAAGAAACATGATATGCTATTTTACTTTTGTATGGCTTGTACCAAGGGTGAGCTCCATAAGCGCCCCTAGGTAAAAGGGATGGACTCCTAAGTTGCCCCTAGGTCGATGGTCTATGAAACGGGCCTAGTTCCTAGTAGGTTCAAGATTTGCTATCTTTGATCTATTTAGGATGCGTGAATTTATGTATGTATGTGGTACAAGCTGGGCCCTCATATTGAGATTATGTTTAAGTATGTATATGATATATGTTTTCAAAAGGACATCTTGCATATACTCATTTCATGATACATGTTTTCAAAAGAACATCTTGCATCTACAAGTTCATGTTATATGGTTTCCTTTATGCTTACTTAAGATGCTCTTGAAAATATGACTATGATGCTTATATGATCATGTTACTACTTTAAGTTTATGCTCTCACATGCTATGATATGATCTTATGCTCTCACATGATATGATATGACTTTATGTTTATGCTCTCTCATGATATGATATGAATTCATGCTTATGCTCTCACATGTTATGTTATTATATGAACATTATGTTTTTGGGTCGCGAAAACCCAAAAGCCCCAAGCCACCGGATCCGTACGAAGTAGAAATAAAGCAAAAAAATACGAGTACGAGTTTCTAATCTAGATCTACACTAAATTTACAAAGAGGAAACCCTTTATACCTTCGATGCGTGCTCTTTTCGTATCCCGCTCGTCCAAGGAGATGCTGGATCTCAAGTTGTCAAAGTAGACAACTCTCTAGAAGTATCCACACGAACTAATTAGGTGGAGAAGACCAAACAATAGGTGTGCTAGCACCTAGATTGTTCGACCAAGAGAGGAGGAGAGAGAGAGCTTGAGGAAGAAGAAGATGTAAATGACACTCGAATGAAAAATGAATTCATTCCTTCACAAAAGTGTGTGGCCATTAAAGAGATTTGTAACCTCCATGAGGTGGCACACACATGTGCTAAACATGATGATGTGGCACCTCATCATTGGCCACTTAATGTCAAGTCACAAATAATGTGGCATAAAGTCAAGTCAAACTTGACTCTTCCTCTTCCTTTCAAGTCAAGTCAAACTTGACTTAATCTCTCTCATGGTTGATCTAATCCGACCATTTAATTTAAGTCAATTTAATATAATGAATCTAATTCAATTAATTAAATTGATTCAATGAGTCATAATCTAAATTAGACTCATTGAACACATGAATCAACTTGAGTCTAACTAAATTAACCCAATTAGGATTACTCTTAATCCAATTTGATTCATCAAATGAATCTAATCCTCTTGGTTCATCATATGAACCTAATCTCCATCTAATTTTCCTTAGTGTGTGACCCTATAGGTTCTTATAACGTTGGCAAGGCCCCTAAACCCATTTAGGAGCATAAGTAATGTGCAGTATCTAGCAACACATCAACACTACCCAAGTTACAAGAATGTCGAGATCCAACATCACCTTGTGACTACTAATTGTGACTCCTCACAATATATGACAAGTGTCCTTCTATCCTAGACATCTAGATTGATCAATGTGAGGCATAGACCGTGTCATCCTCTAATCAATCTAAATCTTGAACTCCAAGTAGACTCTCACTCAAATGAGCTCAATATCTCATATTGACTCATTTGGGCGGTCATGCACTTGTGGTCTCACTCTATCAAGAATATTGATGTCGCTCCGCCATATAGGAGAGATAGATCCCATCTACATCACTCACATCCCTCCGTTACTATACCCGAATTACCTTTATAGTCCACCATATGGTGACGTTTGTGAAACCAAAGTACATAACTCCTTATGTAGGGTGACTTCAGGTCTAAGGACTAGTAGTCATACTAATAGTTACATGAGAAAGTATATGACACTCATATAACAATCCATGATACTTTCCCATGGCGGGTCATTTAGTATACATTCTCCAATGCATACCCATGTGTCAACTTGATATCTCTATATCCATATATTGTGAGATCAAGTCATCGAGTTGAACTACATGCTAGTCTTATTGCATTAACATTGTCCCTGAATGTTAATACTCGACTAGGAATGATTAAGAGTAATGTTCCCTATATCATCTCATGTGTTCAATGTGATGTGGGAGCTGCGGTCGGCGGTTCTTTGGCGAAAACAAACGCCGAGTCACCCAAAGCCATGGATCTCGTGCAAAGATTAGTAAACAAAATTTTTGAAAAACCTTTTTCTTGTACGAGTTTGTAAAACTTTAGATCTACACTAAAGTTAAGATCATTACCCTTGTAGCAAAGCCCTTCGCGTTCCGCTTGTCCAAGATGTCGCTAGTTGTCAAAGTAGACAACCTCTATATGTATCCACGGACACAAGTAGAAGGAGATGACCAAAACACAAGGTGTGCTATGGAGTGTTCGCCAAGGAATGGGAGAAGGAGAAGAGAGAGCACCCAAGGGAGAAGAGTGAATGAAATCAATGAGAGGGAATTCAAACAACCCTTAGCCATCAAGTGGCCGCCCACTCATTAATTCCAATTAATGTGGAGACCATTAAGAGTTGTAACCCCATGAGGTGGCACTCTAGGATGATGTGGATCAACAATATTGGTTGCCACCTCACTAAATGACATGGCAACAAGTAACCTCATTTAATGTGGCCGCCACATTAAATGCTATGGAGGCTTGTAACCTCCATGAGGTGGCACACATTGATGATGTGGAGCAATCCTATTGGTCCACATCTTGCCAACTCACTAGTGATGTGAAAAGTCAAGTCAAACATGACTTTTTCTTCCTCTCAAATCAAGTCAAACTTGATCTCATAGTTGATCTAATCCAACCATATGATTCAAGCCAACTTAATATAATGAATCTAATTCATTAAATTAAGTTGATTTAATGAGTCATAATCTAAATTAGACTCATTGAATACATGAATCAACTTGAGTCCAACTCCTAATTTGGATTACTCTTAATCCAATATGATTCATCAAATGAATCTAATCCTCTTTCATATGAACCAAATCTCCATCTAATTGTCCTTAGTGTGTGTGACCCTATAGGTTCTTGTAATGTTGGCAATACCCTAAACCCATTTAGGAGCATAAGTAATGGCGATCTAGCAACACATCATTACTACCCAAGTTACAAGAATGTCGAGATCCGACATCACCATCACCAATGTGACTCCTCACAAAAATGTGACATTGTCCTTCTATCCTAGACATCTAGATTGATCAATATGAGGCATAGACCGTGTCATATCATCAATCTTAAATCTTGAGTAGACACTCAAATGAGCTCAACATCTCATGTTGACTCATTTGGGCGTATGCACCATACTAGTGGTCTCACTCTATCAAGAATACCCATGGTATATGGAGAGGGATAGATCCCATCTACATCATCATCCCTACATAATTAATTATACCTAGTAATCGCCTTTATATGTCCACGATTAGGGTGACGTTGTGACAATCAAAGTATATAACTTTATGTAGAGGGATCCATGTGACTTGGTCACTAATAGTCATACTAATAGCGAGAAATATATGACACTCATATAACGATCCATGATACTTTCTCATGGCGGGTCATTCAGTATACATTTCTCCATGTGTCGACCTGATATCTCTATATCCATGACTTGTGAGATCAAGTCATCGAGCTGACTGACAAACGTGCTAGTCTTATTGTATTAACATTGTCCTGTTAATACTCGACCGACTAGGAATGATTTAGAGTAGTGTTCCTATATCATCTCACTCGGATTCAACCATGATATAGGTAAGAACCTACTCTAGGACGTTACTATACTTATTTTATCGACACTAACACAAATAAATAATAACAAAAACCAAATGCCATAATATATATACATGAATATGATATACATGAGTCCATACAATCAACAAATGATTGGCTCTAGGGCCTAACTAACAATCTCCCACTAGCACTAGTGCCAATCGATTATCTAAGGCTAATGACCTGCTCATGACCATCATGTGCAAAAGCTTTGGTCAAGGGATCTGCGATGTTAGCCGTAGGTATCGCAAATCTTCACATCTCCTCTATCGATAATCTCGAATGATAGAAGAAGCATGGCGTATGTGCTTGGTCCTGGTGAGGCGAGGTTCCTTCGTCCATTGCTGATAGCAATCTCAATGTTGTCATGATAGAGCTTAGGAACCACCCCAAGTTCAGTTGATGAACTTATCGATCCAAACTACCTCTGTTGCCTCCGATGCGAATATACTCTCTGTTGTATCGGCCTCGTGTCTGCCAACTGAACTCACGGCCACCACAAGCAGCAAAACACGACATCATGCGATCGGTAATCATCGATCATTGAAGCTGGAACCCATGCCTAGCTCGGTTGCCTCCATATATCAAGAAATTCTTTAGTCCTTCTACTAGAATAGTCTTGACCGCTCTTGACTTTCACCTAGTGGTATACGCTCCGTCATGCTCAAGAGCATACGGTCAGTACATAGCATGGCGTACATGATCGATCCTATGGTTGAGGCATAAGGGATCTGATCCATGCGGTCTCTCTCCTCTCTAGAAGAGGGACCTTGAGTCTTCGAAAGACTCACGCCATGTGACATCGGCAGAAATCCTTCTGGAGTTCTGGCAAACCGCACTCGGCTGTGCCTTGAATGATGTACGACGACTAGGGCCAAGCTCTCAGATCTATCTCTATAGATCTATATCCTAGAATCTTGGATGCCTCACCTAAGTCCTTCATTGAGAAGCAACTCCCTAGCCAGTCTTGACAGATGAAGCAAAGGGATGTCCCTAGTATGTCATCCACATACAATATGAGAGACAACTATATCCCCAACCTTCTTGTAGACACAAGGTTCATTTCAGATCTTGATGAAACCAAAGATTGCATCATTGAATCGAGATTCCAGCCCAGAAGCTTGCTTTAGTCCATAAATAAACGCCTTGCATACATGCTAGTATGCTTTGGATCTACAAAACCCTCGGGTTGTGTCATGTACACATCCTCGTAGGTTTCATGCTTGCTTGTCCAGGATCTGGGTAGCATCAAGCATGATCCGAATGGACTTAAACATCGCTATCGAGAAAAGGTTTCATCATAGTCAATACCATGAATCGCTTGAAACCAGCGACCTTTATAGATAAGTCCATCCATGTCTAAAGGCCCACTTGCACCCAATGGGTTTTACCCTTGGTGGATCAACCAAAGTCCATACTTGGTTGGTGTACATGGATTCCATCTCGGATCTCATGGCTTCTAGCCATTTCTCGAACTGGTCTCATCTGTACGGGGTAGGCTCATCTCTATGGCAATGTCATCATGGTCGGGACAGAAATGAGTATCTCTGCCGACGACGTGCACTCTATGCGACACGAAGAGATATATGTCTACTGGTTGTTGTTCCTCAACTTTGTGGAACAACATCATCCACAACACTTTGTGGTTCTCAACTTCCATCGAGGCTTCAGTGCTATTGTTCGTTCAAGATCGAACGCGCCCCCACTAGTCTTTCTAGAAACAAAGTCCCTTCTAGAAAGACCCGCCTCGCCACAACTACCTTAGGCAGACTGGAATAGAAGATATCCCTTAGTTTTTGGGATATCCGGGTGAAATAAGCCTGATTGGTCCATTTGTCCGAGAGACTTAACGTCACGTAAGCCTCATAACTCCAATCCTCATGAAAGACACTGGCATCTCTCCGGTCCATATCCTATATGGTGTCTTTATCACGACCTTGGATGGAACTCGGTTGAGAATGAAAGGCAGGTGGCTAGAGCATAACCGGTATGCAGTAAGATCGTGTGACTCATCATAGACCGTACCATATCTAATAAGGTACGATTCCTCCTGGACACACCATTCCACCGGTGTTCCAGAGGAGTGAGTTGATAGAATTCCCACACTCGCCTAAATAGTCACGAAACTCATGGCTTAAGTATTCACCACCTCGATCCGATCAAAGTATTTTAATACTCTCAGTGTTCTGCATTCATTCTTGAATTTTTGAACTTTTGCACTTATGTATCATCACATACACATAACCATATCTCTGAAGTCATCAAGAAATGTGATGATATCTATAACCCTAGAAGAATATTGAAAGGGCCAAATACATCACTATATGAGGTCTAACAACCGCGCCCGCCCACTAAAAGGAGTCTTGGTCATCTTGCCTGTAGGGCATGACTCGCATATCTCATATGATTCAAAATCAAATGAGTCCAAAACTATCCTTATGGAGGTGTCGCTTGTCATTTATATGACGCGATGCTAAGAATGGAGATAGGTGTGGTTCATATCGTTCGATTTGAACCTCTTGGTATTAATGTTATAGATAGGGCTCTCAAGGTCTAGAATATAGAGTCCGTTCATCGGAGGTGCACTATAATAGAACATATCGTTTAAATAAGAACAACATTTGTTCTTTATTATAAATTCCTTCTTGTCCAAACAAGCGATATAATGTTCTTAGTCAATGCAGCACATAACAACAATCGTCTAACTCTAGTATAAGCCGGAGTAGATAGAAAATAAGTCCCTAAGCAACAGAAGCAACCCGTGCTCCATTGCCTACATTGCCTACTCGTAGGTCTATCTCGCCCTTTATTCTCCTGCTCTTGTATGTCACATAATACAAAGCAAACACATCCAGATCTAATACCACGACGAAGAAATAGAGAGGTTGACTTCTATAACATTTATACCTAAAGTAGAAATCTTATTTCTCTTCTTAAGATCTTCCAAGTATCACCGTAGTTCCTCTTCCGGTTCCCTTTGTCCTTGATATAGTTGACGAGCAACCATGTCGAAGCACCCATCAACTCATGTTGCTTCAAGCAGGTCGAGTTCATGGTCGCGAGCATAAGATAGGACACATCTAATGCGCTTGGACTTGCCAGGGCGTCCGCACTGTAGCGTTGAGGAGAGTCTGCACGCAGGCTGCGTAGCCTTCTGAGAACTTTCCTCACTCACCAGAAATTTGAGCGTGACCAGGACGTACGAAAAGTTCGACGTCATGGTCATGGTTTGCGTAAATAAATATCATATTCTTTAAAATCATTTAATTAGGCCTTTAACTAAATGATGCTCCCCTGAATACTATAATTCTTGTGGGACAAGATCCACATCATACTAACCCTTGATAGCTTTGGCTAATACGCCCCGGTAGGTAACGATTACCAATTACATCTCTATGCAACTCTTGTTTACAATCAATATCCGCATTTATATTAAAACTCGAGTTAGCTTTGGCTAATACCGAGAGTTAATATAAACGTGATTTTGTCCTACCTTTCCAACTATTGGAAGAATGCCTAGTTGACTCGATCCAACCGAGTAACTAGGAATACTCAATCTAATTGAGTTTGTATTCACCCATGCGTTGATAGGCGGGACCAAGATTGTCTACTAACCTGGCAGATTCAACAACACATGTGATCGAGGTAGTGATAGGTATCACGGCACGGTAGGCATTTAGAGTTGGTTCGATCTAGATCTAATCTAATCGAGAAGGATGCATCTTGTACCGACTTAGATCTAATCTAATCACAAGGGTGCATCATGTGCACGACTTAGATCTAATCTAATGGTTTAGCAATTAATTAATTAATTATTAAACATGCATCGGAATATAATTAATTAATCTATTTGTGATTTAGTCATGCTCCTACCGATCTTCTCAAGCCAATGAGAAGATCGAATGGTCAACCCAGAGGGTCACGACCTCTCATCTCCTCCTTGACCACCTTGTGTTGTTGCTTTGCTGCCTTCGGAACTCCGTCTCGCAGACCTCCATCCAATTTGTACATTACAATTTGAAACTTGAGTTACATTCGAGTCTAAATCTAATTTACAACCAGAATAAGAGAAAGAGAAAGGCAACTCCGTGAAAAAAAAAAATACAAACACACAATCATCGACTCACGCAGCCGTATTATGAATTACAACACAAATCAATCTTATTGGGTATTTTGGCATGACTATCACAAATTAATATATAATTCAAAATTATATATTTTTCATAATTTTCTGTAATTTTAAAAATAATTTTAACAATTTTTATGAGTAAAATTTGTCCTAGCTTAGCGCTTTCTGCTATAATGATCCCTTGCGGGGCCAGGGCAGCGCCCCACCCGCGATCTAACCATCGCGAGTTCCTCAGCGCCTAAACCCGCTGTCCCAAAATTGGGTGGAGACATTGCCGTTCGGAAAAATCTTCTGGCCATGCGCTTTAGCGATGCAACATCGCAAGCAATCCTTATGGGTTAGGGCAATGCCCTACCCATGATCTAACAATTGTGAGTTGCTCGCGATATCTAATGGCACCCGACCCCACTGTCCCAAACGGATTTGGGGCAAAACCGTTGAAAAACTTCGGTAGCATTCCGAAGCCTCTGAGACATCAGCTGCGCTTCTTCACGGAAAAATTACTCATAAAACTCTAAAACTCAATTTTACAGAAAATCACAGAAGGTATATTTTCATAAAAATACAAACGAACTCAAGTCTTTGCACGTGGCTCGATACCACGTGGGTTCGCCGCGGCCTTTTCACGCCGGGAAGTCAGCTTTTTACGCGCGGCCGAGTCACCCAAAGCCATGGATCTCGTGGAAGATTCATAAACAAAATTTTTCGAAAACCTTTTTCTGTATGTTTGTAAAACTTTAGATCTACACTTAAGATAAAGTTAAGATCTTACCGCTTGTCCACCCTTCTTCGTCCAAGATGTCGCCGGATCTCTAGTTGTCAAAGTAGACAACCTCTATATGTATCCACACAAACACAAGTAGAAGGAGATGACCAAAACACAAGGTGTGCTAACACCTATGGAGTGTTCGGCCAAGGAATGGGAGAAGGAGAAGAGAGAGCACCCAAGGGAGAAGAAGAGTGAATGAAATCAATGAGAGGAAATTCAAACAACCCTTAGCCATCAAGTGGCCGCCCACTCTAGGAGGTGTAACCCCACATTAATTTCAATTAATGTGGAGACCATTAAGAGTTGTAACCCCATGAGGTGGCACTCTAGGATGATGTGGATCAACACTATTGGTCCACATCTCCACCTCACTAAATGACATGGCAAGTGCTAACCTCCTCATTTAATGTGGGGCCACATTAAATGCTATGGAGGCTTAACCTCCATGAGGTGGCACATTGATGATGTGGAGCAATCCTATTGGTCCACATCTTGCCAACTCACTAGTGATGTGGCAAAAGTCAAGTCAAACATGACTTTTTCTCTTCCTCTCAAATCAAGTCAAACTTGATCAAATCTCTCTCTATGGTTGATCTAATCCAACCATATGATTCAAGCCAACTTAATATAATGAATCTAATTCATTAAATTAAGTTGATTTAATGAGTCATAATCTAAATTAGACTAATTGAATACATGAATCAACTTGAGTCCAACTCAATTAGCCCAATTTGGATTACTCTTAATCCAATATGATTCATCAAATGAATCTAATCCTCTTGGTTCATCATATGAACCAAATCTCCATCTAATTGTCCTTAGTGTGTGACCTATAGGTTCTTGTAACGTTGGCAATGCCTAAACCCATTTAGGAGCATAAGTAATGAGCGTATCTAGCAACACATCATTACCTAGTTACAAGAATGTCGAACTGACTTGTGACTTAGACCACAAAATATGTGACATTGTCCTTCTATCCTAGACATCTAGATTGATCAATATGAGGCATGACCGTGTCATCCTCTAATCAATCTAAATCTTGAACTCAAGTATCTCATGTTGACTCATTTGGGCATGGCCATGCACTTAGTGGTCTCACTCTATCAAGAATACCCTGCCTGTTATGCGCAAGGGATAGATCCCATCTACATATCATCATCATGTTACATAATCGCCTTTATATACCCGGTGGGATGACCAAACCAAAGTTAACCCCTATGTAGGATCCATGGTGACTTCGGTCAAAGGACTAATAGTCATACTAATAGCCACATGAGATATGACACTCAGATAACGATCCATGATACTTTCTCATGGTGGGTCATTCAGATACATTCTCTAATGCATACCCATGTGTCAACTTGATATCTCTATATCCATGACTTGTGAGATCAAGTCATCGAGTTGACTCACTTGTTGTCTTATTACATTGTCTGAATGTTACTACTAAATGAGGAATGATTTAGAGTAGTGTTTCCTATATCATCTCACTATCGATTCAACCAATCGATTGATATAGGTAAGAACCTTCTACTCTAGGATGTTACTATACTTATTTTATCTGGCACTAATACAAATAAGCATAATAACCAAAAACCAAATGCCTTAATATATATACATGAATATGATATACATGTGTCCATACAATCATCAAATGATTGGCTCTAGGGCTCTAACTTATAGGAACCTTCTACTCAATGACGCTATTATACTTAGTTTATTTGGCACCAATACAAGTAAGTATAAAAACCAAAACAAATGCCTTTATTTATATAAGAATATGATACAACAAGTCCATAATACAATCATCAAATGATTGGCCCTAGGGCTCTAACTAACAATCTCCCACTAGCACTAGTGCCAATCAGTGTAGGCTCTAAGCCCCAATGACATAGTGTGACCATCATGCTTCCTCTGTGCCAAAGCCTTGGTCAGGATGATGCGTTAGCCTCACCATATCTTCACATCTCCTCCTCGATAATCTCTCAATGATGGAAGCCGTAGTATATGTTTGGTCAGCGGTGTGAGGTTACTTATCGTTATAGCTCCATTGTTGTCACAATAGAGTAGAGCTCAATAGTCAGCGATACTGAACCACCCCAAGTTCGGTGATGAACTATGATCCAACTTTTCCGCGCCGCATGAAAGATGTACTTCACCTTTGTCGTAGAATCACCTATTGTATCTCAACTCTTCTAGCTCACGGCACCACCATTTATGAAAAATACTGACCCCTCGATCGCGATCGATAATCATCCCGATTGGTCCGAAGTCACATCACCGTGAACCTTTACATCTAGCTCATCATTGTCTCCATATATCAAGAAATATTCTTTAGTCCTTCAAGTACTTAAGAATATTTTGACCGCCATCCAAACTTTGACACGGATCCGATCCGTCATCGTGCATGCTTAAAGCATACGAGACATCGTCGAGGCGAGCACGTAGATGATCCTGGTGTCGAGGCATAAGGGATCTGATCCATGCGGTCTCTCTCCTCTCTAGAAGAGGGACCTTGAGTCTCTAAAGACTCACACTATGTGACATCGGCATGAAATCCCTTCTTGAGTTCTGCATGACAAAAGGAAGCCTTGTCAATATACACTGACTTAGTCCAAGCAATCTCTTAGATCTATCTCTATGGATATGTATCCCTAGAATGGGATGCCTCACCAAGTCCTTCATTGAGAAGCAACTCACTACCAGTCTTGATGTACAAGCAAAGGGATGTCCTTCCCAATGAGTAGTATATCATCCACATACAATATGAGGAAGACAAATATCTACAACCTTCTTGTAGACACAAGACTCATCTTCATTTTGATGAAACCAAACTATTTGATTGCATCATCGAATTGAAGATTCCATTGAGAAGTTTGCTAGTCATAATATATGCGTTGATACTATGCTAGTGTGTCAGGATCTACAAAACCCTCGGTTGTGTCATACACATCGAGGTTTCCATTCAAACGCGGTTTTGACATCCATCGCCATATCTCATAGTCATGGTGTCGCATAACAAGCATGATCCAAATGGACTTAAACATCGCTACGGAAAGGTTTCATCATAGTTAATACCATGAATCTGCTTGAAACATTTACCAAGAGACTCTTATAGATAATTCCATCCATGTCGGTCTTTCTCTTAAAGACCCACTTACACCCAATGGGTTTTACCCCTCTGGTGAATCAACCAAAGTCCATACTTGGTTGATGTACATGGATTCCATCTCGATCTCAGCCTCTAACCATTTCGGAATGGTCTCATCACGCCTTCATCGATGGTAGACTCATCCTCTGAGCACAACGTCATCATGATCAAACAAGAGAAATGAGTATCTCAGCCGACGACGCATGCCCTGCATCCTGCGAAGAGGTATGTCTTGAACTAGTTGTTGTTCCTCACTCCGTGGAACAACATCATCCACAACACTTTGGGTCCGGTCTACTTCCATTGAGGCTTCAGTTATTGGCATCTTGAATTTCTTCAAGATCGAAGCGTATTCACTAGTCTTTCAGTCCCTTTCTAGAAAGACTCAGCCTTTTCCACAACTACCTTGTGGATGGGAATGTAGAATAATATCCCTTTAGTTTCCTTGGGATATCCAATGAAATAGCACTTGTCGATTTGGGTCCTAACTTGAGACTTGACGTCGAACGAAGCCTCACAACCCCAAATCCTCATGAAAACACCGGCATCTCTCCTAGTCCATATCCTATATGGTGTCTTTATCACGGCCTTGGATGGAACTCGGTTGAGTATAAAAGCCGGTGTCAGAGCAGCCCAAAGGAATGTCGGAAGATCGTGTGTGATCATCAGATCGTACATATATCTAATAGTTCTCCTTTCGGATACACCATTCCACCATGGTGTTCCGGGAGGAGTGAGTTGAATAGAATCTTACACTCAGGTAGTCACGAAACTCATGGCTAAGGTACTCTCCACCGATCCGATCGATGTATCTTAATACTGCTTGCTCGCACAGTTCTTGAATTCTGAATTCTTTGAACTTTTCAAAGGATTCTCACTTATGTGTCATCAAGTACACATAACCATATCTACTCAAGTCATCAATGTGATGAAGTACCTATAACCGCCTCTAGCAAGCATTGAAAGGGTCACACATCACTATGTATAAGACCTAACAAGTCAGTCGCTCTCTCACTCGTGTCCACTAAAGGGAGTCTTGGTCATCTTGCCTAGTAGGCATGACTCGCACGTCTCATAAGATTCAAAATCAAATGAGTCCAAAACCATCCTTATGGGATAAGCGTTTGTCATTTATATGACCTAAGCGACAGTGCCAGAGATAGGTTTGGTTCATGTCATTTGACTTGAACCTCTTGGTATTTATGTTATAGATAGGGCTTTCAAGGTCTAGAATGTAGAGTCCGTTCATCAGAGGCGCACTACAATAGAACATGTCTTTTAAATAAATAGAACAACATTTGTCCTTTATAATAAAAGAGAAGCCTTTCTTGTCCAAACAAGAAACTGAAATTATGTTCTTAGTTAATGTAGGCACATAACAACATTCATCTAATTTTAATACAAGCCCAGAGGGCAGAGATAGATGATAAGTTCCTACAGCAATAGCAACAACCCGTGCTCCATTGCCTACGCGTAGGTTGATAACCATGATTTTACTATATTATTTTGATTCATTTATGCATGGTTTTGATGTTGGTTTCATAGTTTAAATCATGGTTACATTACATTTTTTGTGCATTGCATAGATTTTGGATTTAATTGTAAATCATATTATTTTTGGTGTTATTTGATGCTAATATTTAACTCTTATTTTGTAGGCATCAAAGGATCTATTTGGACTGAAATTGGGCTCGGATCGGAATTTAAACGAGAAGATCAAGCTTTGGGTTGATTTGGGCCGTTCATCAAGAATAGGAGAGATCTGGATCATCCATTGAAGATCTGGCCGATCCAACTTAATGGGGAGCAGATCGGAGCCATTTATGAAGATTCAGAAGTTTTAATCCAGATCTGAGTTCATCCAGCCATTGATCCAGCCGAATAAATTTGGACCGTTCATTTAAGACTGGGCGGATCTGGGCCATCTAGTGATGATCTGATCGATCCGACCTACAGGAGAGTAGATCCAGACCCTAGATCAACATCAGCACCTTCGGATCATATTTTAGGCAAACTTTCACCGTTGATTTAGCTCCAAATCAATCTCAGCCGTCGGTTCAAATCTGAGATCTGTTTAAATGAGAAGCTACATCGCCCCATCTTCTTCCAGATTTACTCTTCGGTGAGTCTTGTTGGCGTTGAAGCTCCCATCTGTTGGCTTCCAAGATTTGATTGTCTGCACGCGCCGGCACTTGTCCACCCGGAGCTTAGATCTGTGAGCGATTCCTCTGTTTCAGCCATCATCGGAGGATTTCCTTAGTGACAGTGGCTTGCCCTCCATCAGAGAGCATCGATCCAGAGAATTTAGATCCCAGATCTGCAGAATTTCAAGCTTGGCAGTGTTAATCTTTTCCATCTTTTCCGGGAAGGATTTCTTTGGTGCTGGATGAGATTGTACTGAGTTGGTGGTCGAGAGTTCCTTTTTCATTCAGGTTCCTTGTGTGACGGCAAGGAAAGACTTGTTGGAAGAGTAGATTTGGATAGAGATGGTTTAGATTTAGATTTTACAGTTTATTGTTTCTGCAAATTCTGTTTTCATGAGATATTGTTTTCATTTTTTTGAATTCCTTTTCTTTGAATCATTCAATTTCGTTTCTGCAATAAATTCTGTTGCATCTGTTTCTTTGATTAGAAATGGTTTAGATTCATATCCTGCAATTTATGAATTCCTGCATTATTGCTTTCTTAGATTTTGCTATTAACCTTCTTGTTTTCTAAATCTGAATTGTGTAGTTCTGATTTTGTTACTTTAGATTGCTTTTTTGCAATTCAATTCCATTTTCTCTTTTATTGTTATAGTTTAAGTTTTAATTTCTGCAATTCCAGTTTAGTATCAAATTGCTGCACATGTCATTTCTGAAATCTCACTTCTGATATATCCCTTTTAGCTTCTTAGTCATAGATTATGTTATTTTTTCCTTAGTTAGGATTTGATTACTGATCAAGATCAGATTTATTAGTTGCATTTTAATTCGCAATCTAGGATGTGAAGCAAAACTGATCATTCCCATTTTATCAGAAGAAAACCTCAAAAGGAGAATAATGCTAGTCTAATTTCAAACATTCTACTATTAGTTTCCTTGTGAGATTCGACTTGGGACTCCATATTACACGAGATTTACTAAAGTTAATTGAGTCCTTAACTTTTGTTAATTTGATAAGCCTATTTGTGACATTTAATATAGATTTTAGGCTTTATCATAGGTCCACCTCGCCCTTCGCTAATGCCCTGCTATTTCTCAGCGCTTGCACATTAGTACAAATGTGAGAAGCACATCCGGTATCTAATACCCATGATGAAGAAATAGATAGATTGACTTTTATAATATATATACCTGAAGTGGAAGTCTCACTTCACTTAAGATCTTCTAGGCACCTTGCCTTCCTCTTCTCTTCACATCCCCCGGTAGAAGCATCCTCATGGCACCCCTCCTTTAGGATTCAGGTTCTTGCCTTTGCCCTTGGCTTGGGACTTTCCTTTTGGGCTTGCTTGCCCTTGCCCTTTGTTCGAACCATCGAAGCAGAGTGGGGCTTAGTCTTGTCACCAGCCGAAGCTGCTAGCATGCTTGTCAATTTTGTCATATTGTAGTTTTGAACCAATCAGTATAGCTATATCCAGGATTGCAAGATCAAGTTGGCCGGCCTGACACCGCTGCTAATACAACGGTTTTCTACCCAATCATTTTGAGTACATATGGACCCCCCACATCTCAAAACCTCATGTGCTCTTGATCCTTAAGATATTCAACCATATAGACTGACAAGCATCGTGTTGCTTCTAAAGAGTAGTTCATCTTCGAGTTAGCTTCTATAAGCATCTTGTCACCTAAGCATTGGTAGGAGGCTCGCATCCGTAATGGGCCTGCTCCGATGATTACGGCGCTCAACTATTCTTCCTCAAGTACGTGAGGAAATTGGGTCCGTTGAGCTTGTCCTTCTCAGGACAAGAGAGGTGTTCATATTCGCATGGTTATATACAACAAATGCGTAAAATAAATATCATATTCTTTAAATCATTTAATTAGGCCTTTAACTAAATGATGCTCCCACTAAATTCTATAATTCATGTGAGATCCACATCATACTAACCCTTGAGTTAGCTTTGGCTAATCGCCCATGATCGGTAGGTAACGATTTACCAATTACATTTCTATGCAACTCTTGTTTATAGGATCATTATCCACAGTTATATTAAAACTTGAGTTAGCTTTGGCTAATACGTCCAAGAATTAATATAAATGTGATTTATGTCCTATCTTTCCAACCATTGGAAGAATGCCTATAGTTATACTCGATCCAACCGAGTTAACTAGGAATACTCAATCTAATTGAGTTTGTACTCGCCCATGAAAATTGTCCCTCCGTACCCTACCAAGATAATATGTGTTGCTCTGCTTTGGCAGATTCAACAACACATGTGATCGAGGTAGTGATAGGTATCACGGCACGATAGGCATTAGAGTTGACGCGATTTAGATCTAATCTAATCGTCGATGTGTATCAAATACGCGATAGATCTAATCTAATCGAGGAGTGCATCATGTGCACGACTTAGATCTAATCTAATCGTTAGGCACTAATTAATTACTTAATCATGCATCACATATACACAAGCAATTAATTAAATTAATTCGTGATTAGTCATGGCCCTACTACGATCTTCTCAAGCCAATGAGAAGATCGGATGGTCAACCTAGGGTCAACAGCTTCTCAAACTCCTCCCTTTGACCACCTTGTGTTGCTCGCGCCCTCCTCGTAACTCCGTCTCGAGTGGACCTTCCACCGCTCCAATTTTGTACATTACAATTTTGAAACTCGAGTTACATTCGAGTCTAAACTCATTTACAACATGAATAGATAATAGAGAAGAGTCGTCTCGCTAATCAAATGTACAACACGCACAACACAAATGACTGCGCGCAGGCCGTAATATGAATTACAACACAAATCCAATAAGATTGGGTCTTTTTGGGCCATGACTATCACAAATTATACATAATTCTAAATTATGTAATTTCTATAATTTTCTGTAATTTTAATACTAATTTTTTCGTAAAATTTATCTTGAAATCAAAATATCAAATTTTAAGAATTAGATTTAGGACAATATTCAAAGTAAAGTTAAATTAAATTTAAATCTTAGCCCGCTGTCCCAAAAGAATTTGGGGTGAAACCTTGCCGTTTTGGAGAAAACTTCTCGGTAGTCGAAGCCTACAAGTGACTAAACACTTGTGCTTCGCTTCTACGAGAAAATTACTCATAAAAACAATTAAAAACTTAAATTTACAGAAAATCACAGAACCTACATTTTTCATAAAACTACAAACTAAACTCGTACAAGACTTCGCACATGGCTCTGATACCACTGTTGGGTCTTTCGGGCCGCGAAAACCGCTTTTTCGCGTCGCAGAAACCCCGAAGCCCCAAGCCACCGGATCCGTGCGAAGTAGAAATAAAACAAAAAAAATACGAGTACGAGTTTCTAATCTAGATCTACACTAGATTTACAAAGAGGAAACCCTTTATACCTTCGATGCGTGCCCTTTTCGTATCCCGCTCGTCCAAGGAGATGCCGGATCTCAAGTTGTCAAAGTAGACAACTCTCTAGAAGTATCCACACGAACTAATTAGGTGGAGAAGACCAAACAGTAGGTGTGCTAGCACCTAGATGGTGTTCGGCCAAGAGAGGAGAGGAAGAGCAAGAAGAGAGAGCACTTGAGGAAGAAGAAGATGTAAATGACACTTGAATGAAAAAATGAATTCATTCCCTTCACAAAAGTGGCCGGCCACTTTCACAAAAGAGTAACCCCCATTTTGCATTAAGTGTGGTCATTAAAGAGATTTGTAACATCCATGAGGTGGCACACACATGTGCTAAACATGATGATGTGGCATCTCATCATTGGCCACTTAATCCCAAGTCACAAATGATGTGGCATAAAGTCAAGTCAAACTTGACTCTTCCTCTTCCTCTCAGGTCAAGTCAAACTTGACTTAATCTCTATCATGGTTGATCTAATCTAACCATTTAATTCAAGTCAATTTAATATAATGAATCTAATTCATTTAATTAAATTGATTCAATGAGTCATAATCTAAATTAGACTCATTGAACACATGAATCAACTTGAGTCCAACTCAATTAACCCAATTAGGATCACTCTTAATCCAATTTGATTCATCAAATGAATCTAATCCTCTTGGTTCATCATATGAACCTAATCTCCATCTAATTGTCCTTAGTGTGTGACCCTATAGGTTCTTATAACGTTGGTAATGCCCCTAAACCCATTTAGGAGCATAAGTAATGAGCGGTATCTAGCAACACATCATTACTACCCAAGTTACAAGAATGTCGAGATCCAACATCACCTTGTGACTACTAATTGTGACTCCACACAATATATGACAAGTGCCCTTCTATACTAGGCATCTAGATTGATCAATGTGAGGCATAGACCGTGTCATCCTCTAATCAATCTAAATCTTGAACTCCAAGTAGACTCACTCGATCAAATGAGCTCAATATCTCATATGGACTCATTTGGGCATGGTCATGCACTTCGTGGTCTCACTCTATCAAGAATATTGATGTCGCTCCCATCATATAGGAGGGATAGATCCCATCTACATCACTCACATCCCTCTGCATAATTACTACATACCATTTATAGTCCACCTAGTTACGGGACGTTTGATGAAACCAAGTACATAACTCATATAGGAACCATGGTGACTTCAGGTCTAAGGACTAGTAGTCATACTAATAGTCACATGAGAAAGTATATGACACTCATATAACGATCCATGATACTTTCTCATGGCGGGTCATTCAGTATACATTCTCCAATGCAAACTCATGTGTCAACTTGATATCTCTATATCCATGACTTGTGAGATCAAGTCATCGAGTTGACCTACATGCTAGTCTTATTGCATTAACATTGTCCCTGAATTTTAATACTCGACTAGGAATGATTAAGAGTAGTGTTCCCTATATCATCTCACTATCGGTTCAACTAACCGATTGATATAGGTGAGAACCTTCTACTCAAGGACGCTATTATACTTAGTTTATTTGGCACCAATACAAGTGAGTATAATAACCAAAACAAATGCCTTTATTTATATAAGAATATGATACAATAAGTCCATGATACAACCATCAAATGATTGGCTCTAGGGCTCTAACTAACAGTTACCACTTTATGTTCATGCATGATTCATGGTTTTTGTGAGTAGGAAAGGGACTTACTAAGCCTGTGGGCTTATAGTTTTTATGTTTCCTTGTACTGTAGAAAAAGGAAAGGAATGGCTATACTAAGAGGAGCAGCAGGAAGGGCAAGAGTGTGTGTGGCAGTGGCACGGTGGAAGAAAACTGCTTTAGGCTTTTATGTTCTAAGTTTGCATATGAACCATGTGTTGTCTTTATCCTTTGATAGTACTTGAACTAGTATGGATAGTTATGCACTTATGTTCTTCATGTTTCATGCTAGTATGCTTATGATATCATGAATCATGTTTCAAGTAGTTGGTATTAATTAAGTTGTATGCATGAATACTAGTGTGTTTACATGTTCAGTATGATAAACATGATGATTAGTGTAGAAAAAAAAATAACTGTTTCCACTGCCATGATTTTATATGTATGCATGCACGTATGACTGTAAGTAACCCCGTCCCTCCTGAGCAGTGGGAGGGTGGGCATTACACTTTGGTATCAGAGAAGGTTTGGGTTTCATCTTGAGAGAGACATCAAGCCTACATCTGCCGCCAAGTCAGAAGGCGAGGAATACGGCAGAAGATCTCGAGGTTATTAGCATACAAAGAAAAGGTATAACTAGTAATTATTTTCCGCATCATGCTAGTTATTTTTCTTTGTAAGAATTCCAAACACAAGAGGCATTAGATTCTAGTTTTTCGAATTTGTAATTCGAGTTTGTGTTTTTTTATTTGTTTTTCGAATTTGTGATTCGATTGTTCCTTTTGGTTAAACCTAGAATTATATAAGGAAATTAAATATTAGCTTTCCTTAGAAGGCTTTGTTTAGGCGGTGGTGGATGATCCCATATCCAAGAAGGACTAGTGCCTCACCATGTAGTCCTGAAAGCCAATTTTGGAAATTAATATTTAATTAAATTTATAACATAGGTGGATTTGGATTAATAGTGTTAAGTTCCGCTTGCGATCCAAGTCTAAACCATTAAGAACAGATAAGTTAAATTGGAATCAATAATGTTAAGTTCCGTTTGCGATTCCTAATTTAACTTCTAAAGAACACAATAGGTTATTTTGGAAAGGTTCGACACTTGTACAAAATTTTTGTACAGTGGAATCGGTACGATCTTCCTAGGACCAACCAATAGGGGGTTGGATAGACAGCATCCCCAAATAATCTCTTCCTACGTATTTGTTAGTTGCGCAGCGGAAATCTAATACTAAATATGAAAGCTAAAGACTAAAGGAAAGAACAAGCAAACAAACCGACATGCTGATTTATGTAGTTCGAAGATGAAGCTCCTACTCCACGGCTATCTGTAAGGTGGACAACCCCTATCCGTCGGTGGATTACTCCCCAAAATACCTCTAGCTAGCTCACGTAGCTCTTTGTGGGTAGAGAAACCGCACCACAACTCTCACAAGAACTCTTGAGAAGCTAGGGCACTAGTAGACTACTAATAGGGGTTAACCATCTCTATTTCATCAACCTCAACCAAGCTCCCAAGCCTTGGTAATATATGCCATGGGTTAGAAAATATCGCTTACCAGTCGACTGCCAAACCCATCAGTCGACTGCCCGCTGTAGAGATTCAACCGTTACAACCCAATAACTCGATACCAGTCGACTGATACTTCCATCAGTCGACTGTTTCACACTAATCAAACGAACAAAATTATTTTGTTCACTCCCAGTCGACTACCCAGTCGACTGATGAAAATACCAGTCGACTGTTACAGTAACTGCTACAATACTGCTACAGTAATTGCTACAGTGCTACTATAGTAACTGCTACAGTAAGCCCCTAAACCTAGAATTTTACCCTGAGTATAATCTCTCATGCACTCATACCCTTACGACTCACTTGACCCTTCCTTGCAACCTTGACCTCTAGCTTTCAAGTCTACTTCCTTTGTCTCTCGTCCCTCAGATGGATCCAAGCCCGCGGCTCACCCCAATGTCATCCTTCGCGTATGCCTCGAAGTCCCTTCCCTCGGTCCTTGTCCTTGCTGCCTTGTCCACAGTCCCTCGGATGCTCCATCCTTCATCGGACGCAAAGCCATCAACCTGAGTCATATGTGTATCCTGCAAACCTACACACTCATATACACATATCAAATACAAGGATGAACCTAACTTAACCCCTTTGCCCAAACACCAAAACACATGGTCGCATGGACCATTGGGATTACTCCAACAGGGTGATCTTCTTTTCTAATTCCCACCACGAGCTCGGTACCCAGGGTAACAATGTTTTGTATGCTTCATTTTCTCCTTTTCTTTCACAATCATGATCTGAGCTTGTGCCAATTCATCTTGGGTTAACTTCAGGTTTCATTGCTGTTGCATGATCAACTGATCCTTAACCTTCACTTCTTTGATTGCGAGGGATAGGGAAGATTTGTATTTCCCTTTTAAAAAGATCATGGCTTGGGTCTGGTTCTCTATATCCGAATAGGTTGTTATCTTCAGTGTTGTCTTAGGGCGAACCCGAGAATTAGCGGCCACCCAACATTCTTCAATTTCCCTTCGAATTGAAAGTCCTTCTCCTACAATGCCTCTACGAGGTCTATCTCCTTCTGAGCGAGCAGTTGATCCATATGATCCAACCACTGATGAAGTTGTTGTAGTTCATCAACCTCGGAGTTTGACGCCATGAACAATGGATTGTAGTCAAATAAAGGGGATGAAGATATATAGCTACGAGTGTTGGGTCATCCTCTTTTAAAGAGAGAATTGGAAAGTGAACTCTTGTGAAAAATTAAGCCACCCCTTTCTCGCGGTTGATAGAGTAAATGATGAATGAATCGGCTACACTTCCGATGGTCTTGAAAAAGATGTAGCATTTATAGCCACAATGGAGGAGTGAGCGAGACTAGAACTTAAGTCCAGTTAGTCTGCTACATCTCCTTCGACTAGATCTAAAGGTGAGGCTAGTGATACAGGTTATGGCGAGCGGGTTCAGGAGATGACATAGATATTAAAGTTTAGGTGAGGCGGCGGTCAAAGTTAGGATAGGTTAATGTTTATTACATGGTTCTGTTGATCGCCCCGCATCAAAATCCTGGAAGTATGCCTGAGTGTTTCCTGAGGAGGATGCTCGGATGGGGGCGACTGATTATAAACCCGAGCCAACATAAGGCTGCCTTTGTGTGTTCGACCAAGCAAAGCCCGGGCGAACTTAAGGGTATTAAGCCTTATAAGACTCTTAGCATACGATTGGTTAGGTGAAAGTCGATCGAATATAAGGTTTCCTGTGTGCGCTCGAACGGGCAAAGTCTCGGTGAGCTTAAGGGTACTCAACCTTATAAAACTCTTAGCCTATGATTAGTCAGGTGAAGGCCAGTGAACATAAGGTTTCCTGTGTTAGATCGACCGAGCGAGCTTAAGGGTACTCAGCCTATAAAACTCTTAGCATACGATTGGTCGGGCGAAGACCGATCGAACATAAGGCTTCTTGTGTGCATTCGACTAGCAAAGCCCAGGTAAACTTAAGGATACTTAGCCTTATAAAACTCTTAGCATACAATCGATCGGGCAAGACTGAGAGAACATAAGGCTACTTGTGTGCGCTCAACCGGGCAAAGCCCGGGCGAACTTAAGGGTACTCAACCTTATAAAATACTTAGCATATGATCGGTCGGGTGATGGCTGAGTGAACATAAAGCTACCTGTGTTTGTTCGATTGAGCAAAGCCCGGGTGAACTTAAGGGTACTATGCCTTATTAAAATCTTAGCATACGATCGATCGAGCGAAGGCCGATTGAACATAAGGCTTTCTGTGTGCGCTCGACCGAGTAAAGCCTGAGCTAGATTAAAGGTACTTAGTCTTATAAAACTCTCAGCATACGACCAGCTTAATGATAGGTCGAGATATATTCAACAATAGGTATTCTCAATATACGACTAGCTTAATGACTGACCGAGACATATTCAGTAGAAGGTATTCTCAATATATGACCGACTTAATTATTGGTTGAGATATATTCAACAGAAGGTATTCTCAATATACGACTAGCTTAATGACTGGCTGAGATATATTCAATAGAAGGTATGCTTAATACACGACCGACTTAATGACTCACCGAGATATATTAAACAGAAGGTATTCTCAATATATGACTGGCTTAGTGATTGATCGAGATTTATTCAGCAGACAAATAGTCGACAACATTAGAATAGTCGAGCAAACTGGTTGGGGAATATTCCCTTGAAGCTTCTTAATTAATTAATCAGTTACAATGATACACTCCATCGGGTATTTCATCAAGGGCTCAAATCATAAACGACAAAGGATGTACATATGGGGTAGAAAAAATATTCCTCAAAGGATTATTGCATGATGCCCAGGTTGTACTTTCTTCCATCACCTAAAAAACTCTAACAAGCTGGGGGTCACCTCATGATCGCGGAGGTTATGTGAGGTGGTATAAAAGGGGAATCCTCTCCACTGGCAAGATATGCAAATATTTACATCTGAAGTTCTATTTTCTTACACTTTCACCACTACTAGAAAAAATACTTTTTGAGACACAACAAAATATGTCTTAAATTGTAAATTTGGTGTCACAAAATATTTTTAAGACGACGATGAGACGGTAATGTAGCCGTCCCCAATACAAGGGTCTCAAAAAAATATTGAGACAGTTGTACTGTCTCAAATGCTATTTAAGACGGTGATGATACGGTTGTTCAATTGTCACAAAAATATTTAAGACAATTATTTTTTTGTCTCAAATGTTATGTCTTATCTTGTGAAAAAAAACTAGAGACACGAAATTGAGATAGTAATGTGTCGTCTCAAATAGAAGTGAAGACAGTAAATTACTGTCCCTAATGCTTTGATTTGTTAATGCACCATTTGTGACAAAAATTAATAAACTTAAAAGAACATTTACTATACAAATTAATCTAGATCAGATTAATTGAATTGTCATTTCAAAACAAAAGGAAAAACTCTCTTTATAAATTAAAAGTGATATACATATTATAAAATTCAAATATTTTTTAACTTACAAGCTAGTTAGTACATAAGTTTCATGCCAACATTCATCCAATAATAGAAATATCTACATATTCATCATTAATTTTATAAGAAAAAAACTACTATTCTCATGAAAGTTACACAAGAGAAAGCCTAAAGAACAATTCCTCGTGATCTGGAGATAACTTCTATAATCCTTCTTCATCAGAATCCTAAACATAAAAAAACTCTTATTAGAGATCATAAAGATGATTTATAATATACACTGTTCAAAAAAATCAATAAACAAAACTTTTCAATAAGAAATCTCTTCATCTAATACGTAATCCTATTTCTTGTAACTATGTATATAAATAAAGCAAATAACCCAAACAATCTAATCGAGCATTTATAATTTCAACATCTTTCAGAGGTTACAACAAGTTTGCATGAAGTAGTCTAGTCCTGGAATGCACAAAAATTTAAGACGGGAGGAAGAAAAGGAAATATGAAGCATGACAGAATTATGCATGATTGCTCATATTTCATTTTAGAAAACACCAAACAAACTTTAAAAGTTGAAAAATTAACACTAATTTCTAAGCATTAATATTACATGTATTACATGTTAACCATCTAATATAAGTTGAACTGAGTTTTTTTTTTAATCTTTACAATTAAGAAGTCAAAAAGAGCTAACTGAAAACGTATTATACTACTAGATGTTAAGGTTGTACATGCACAAAAAGAACGATGGAGGAATAGAATGAAGTAACATGAATAATTTCAGATATTTGTACATGTTGGTTACCCAATCCTTGTACATGTGAAATAGTATTATCTACAGTCTAACTAAAAAATAGTGTATGTATCACAAAACTATCAAAATTCATCAAAAAATTAGTTATTTAAATAAAGTCAAGATACCTTTTGATTATTAAAGTCACTAGATTCCATGCGAAGATAAGTCAATGGGGATTCATGATTCTCTAACTTTGATTGAACTGCATCTATTTGAGATTTCATTTGATTTAGAATAGGAGTCACTACTTTCATACACTCTGCTACAACTTTCTCCATAGTCATACTACAAGAAAAACCCTCATAGACATCGGTGGAACAACAGCGGTTTTAAGTAAAAAACCGATGTCTTTGAGTATTTTACACCGGTTTTTGGAAAAATCGATGTCTATAAGCACAGATTTTCGCTCATAGACATCGGTTTTTTAAGCCGATGTCTATGAGCGCCTTTTTTTCATTAATAGACACCGATTTTAACAGCGATTTTTAAAACTCGATGACTATGATAAAATAAAATAATTTAATTTTCCCACCAATACTTAGCCGAAATTTACAACACTTCACTCTTCCCTCCAAATCTAAACTTATATCGCACCGTCCACCGTATACCGTCGCAACACCACCACCACTTTCCTCCTCGCCGCTGGCCGCCCGACCATCTCTCTCAGCCTCATCTCCCTCTTCCCCTTCTTAGATCGACGCCCCTTCCTCTCCCGATTAGGATCAACACACGACGTCCTTGCTTCCTCTCTCCGTCTCCGTGTCCGTCTCCGGTCGTCGGGCTACCCCTTTAATTTTGTCATCTCCCCTCCAGATCCACGTCAACAGTGATCTAGTATCGAGATCCAGTTCTTAAATTTCTGGTCAGAAGAAGCTTCTATAGATCCTGCTTCGGATTCGAGCCCTAGATCTGTTTTCCAGTGTGCACCCCCTCTTCCTCCGTTCTGATTTGTGTTTGTCTGGTATGTATTTGATCTGGCAGATATGCTGACCAAATTCGAGATGAAGAGCAACCAGGTGAAGGGTGTGAGCTTCCACAACAAACGTCCCTGGGTCCTTGCCAGCCTTCACAGTGGTGTTATCTAGCTATGGGATTACCGCATGGGCACTCTCATCGACCGCTTCGACGAGCACGATGGACCCGTACACGGCGTCCACTTCCACAAGTCCCAGCCCCTTTTTGTATCCGAAGGTGATTGTTGGCTTGTCCTAATAATGCTTAGACTGCTTCTGATCTTATTTCCCTAGCGTTGCATTCCTTTTTGTTCATCAAGTACGAGTTCAGATCTTGCTCAGCCTTCTTTGATCTAGTTACCCTGGCGTTGCATTCTATTTTGCTCGTTAAGTCTAAGATTAGATTCCCGACGCCCTTCACAAATTGTGGCTGGTTTGCTTTCATGATCCTGAGATTAGATGAAATTGCTAACAATGTACGTTTTTTGAATTAAAGATTCAAATCTTCTTGGCGATGATATTGGAATATGCTGTATTTGCTTTTCTTTGATGTTTTAAAGCATGCTAGCTTTAGATCTGCTCCAATAATCTCAAGGGTCCAATTCGGTTACACTTATTTCTGACAAGGATGTTGTATTTGCAGGAGATGACTATAAGATTAAGGTCTAGAATTACAAGACACATCGGTGCTTGTTTACCCTCCTTGGTCATCTTGATTACATTCACACTGTGCAGTTCCATGATGAGCATCCATGGATTGTTAGCGCAAGTGATGACCAAACTATTAGGATATGGAATTGGCAATCTCAGACCTGCATTTCAGTATTGACAGGGCACAACCACTATGTGATGTGTGCCTTATTTTATCCATCATCGCTACTAAAGTCCTTCCTCATCTTCGACAATTTCATCTTCTTGATCTCTTGATTGCAAGTATTAATTGATTGATGCATGCAATGTGTTTGATGAATTTCCTCAAACACTATCCTGAGTTGATTTTATCATTTTTGTTTGCTAGATTGAGGAGTTGTTATTGCTTGTTGCTAAGTTGGTTTTATGTATTCCTTGAACTATCAAGTTTCTTTTATGTCTATGTTAATTCTTTTCAGTGATATGCCATGTTTTCTGGTTTATAAATTTACCTTTTTTTGTTGTTGTTGTTTCTATAGGATTTGTGTGTTGGGCTTCTTAGACGCGCTACATATACAACTTAAAGGCTTTGATCATTAAGTGAGTATTTTCTTTTGACCTTCTTGTTAAATCGATTCATGACCAAGTAATTTATGATTTTGTGAATTTCTGAATCCATCTGAATAGTTCCTAATACGGTTTAGGGTTTAGGTGATGATTCATGAATGACTCATAGTTTATTTATTGGTATAATGATGAAGTGCAAATTTTGTTTGTCATACTAAGTTAATTGTTGCCGAAGGAGGAAAGTAGGAAACAACTCTCTGTCATAGGGTTAAGCTTATTCAGAAAAATATCCCAGTTATGCTTAGGACTCTCGGTCAGATGGCTATTGCTAATCCAATATTTACTCATGGTCAGCTACCTCCACGGGTAAGTCATTGAATATGTCTTACTTTTTTTTTTTTGCCTTCCTACTTTTTTTTTCAAAATCTATTGATTGAATTAATGGTCATTAGTAACTGTATTTTTTAGTTACTAGCTAAACATTTGTTGCAACAAAAGATTTAGTTTGGCCATTTTATTTCTCATCCTCAAACAATCTGCTGTAGGTGAAATATGTTGACCCATTACTACACTCATCAATTGTTAGAGATGCAGCATTTGAGACTATGCTAAATCTTGCTCATTGTATAGCCTCTTTCTAGTTGGGCACATGAGATAGCTACTGCTTTGCATATTATTTTTGAAAAAGATGTACATGCTTGGCCCTTCATTGGGTATTTTGAGCAAATAGTTAATGAATGGTCTTTTACTGCATGTAAAGTTGGGTCACTTCCAATAGATTTGTTTACCTTTATATTTCCGGTATATTTCTATCTAAATTTAGTTATAATCTAATTTTACTTGTTTTTTAGCTATTCTTTTTAATTGCTTCATTTATACTTAATAATAAAGCATATTTTTCTCCCAAGAAGATTGCATACACTTCACAAAATGATAGCACTTTGTACTTCTGAGCCTCCATGGCTACTATACCTGGGAATTTGTAATATGACAAACACTTCTAACCTATTTTCTAGTATTAGTTAGTTGTTACCATATTTTCCCCCAACATATTTATTCTTTACAACTTGTTCACCAATTTTCATTCTCTTTATTGTTAGAATGTAAGTTTAGTTTATATTAGTTTCAGCTCATGAGTAGTTGCTAAATGAGTGTCAATTCTTTTGATTCATATGTCTCTCTATTTTACTCTTAAAATGATAGGTCATATCAAAAGAAGTTCCATTGAGGTGCCTCTTGGAGCTACATGGGTTCAGGGAATAATGCGAACTTCAGGATTTGATACAATTCCAGCACAATGCTTTGCTAACATATTATGAAATTGTGAACTTGCACTTTATGTAATATACTCCTTAACAGATATGCCCTTTGGACAGGCCTAGGAAATGGGGAGTATCTCCTTCAGTTAAATCATTTACTTTTCTTGTTAAAGGTGGTTTTGTAATGGAGTTGATTGTTGCTTAGTTTTGGTCCAGTGGAATTTCTAGCCATGAAGTGACTCTCGTAGATTTTGAGTGAATCAACTAGCTATTTCTTACCATGCATCTTATCATTAAAATGGAGTGATAGAAAAATCTGAGGTGTCAGATTCACACTTTCATCCATCAAATGTGTTTACTGTGTCATTATTTTGCTTGTGTACTAGTAATTTCTTTGCATTCTATTTTGAGTAAACATGTGTTGGAAATGAGATATCTTGGTGATTGTGGGGAAATTCAATTTTCTTACTAGCTTTCTACATTTCGCGGGGGTCAGGTCAATTAATAGCTCTCACTGTGCTAGTGCTAATTTAACATTAAGATCGATCTATAGAGGTATCTACTTGTTTGGTCCTAGAATGTCAAAACTTTCTATATTTTCCAGGTCAGCAAATGAGATATACTTGCATGGTGAAATATATCATTTTTTTTGGCAAGCCACTTTACCAAAGAAGGATTTGAGATCACAAACTCTTCAGTCTATAAGTTTTTATCTGTGAAATATATCTTTTAAGTGTGTAATCCAGTGGAGTCTATCACTTGTAATTGATATTTATATAAATAATAAAAAGTACATCTTTATGATTGTTTGTTCCACTTTGTAATCTAGTAGTTTCCCCGCTGGCAAATATCTTGTTGCCGGAGTTGTTGATGGAAGGAACATTCGGGCAAATGATTTTGCATCCTCTCTCAGCACACTTGCGAGTCTCGAGGCCATTGTTGGAAAAGGTCATATTGGTGTAATGTCTTTTCTTTCTTTCTAATTCTTGTTTTTCTTCAAAATGCAGCTGATATTATTTAATGTTTGTATGTAGATAAGCTTGTTGTCTCAACTTCGTCCACACGGCTGTCGACCTTGTCAACGAGACAAATTAAACTGGATACTGAGATCAAGGGCTTGCTGTAGGAAAGGTATTTGATTTTTGAAAACTTTGGATGAGGGATGCATTTGCATGGAATGTAAATTGTGGATACTACCTTGATGTGTACAATATCTATTACCTTTTGATGTTGTAAAAAGAATATTTGTGTATTTTATGGATACTATTGTAAGAAGAATATTTGTGTAATTTGTGGATACGGATTTGATGTGTACAATATCTATTATCTTTTTATGTTGTAAGAATAATATTTATGTGTTGGTTACATGGATATTGACTTGTTTGTATAATATCGATTTTTCACTGTTTCGGAAATTGAATCCGTGTCATTAAACAATACTGATATTACATCTGTTTTCCACCCCTACTAAAACCGGTGTCATTAACTAATATTACATCGGTTTTACACCGTTGCTGAAACAGTGTCGTTAAGTGATACTACACCGATTATAGCCCGATGTCTAAAATGGCAGATCTTTTACATCGCCTTCATAGACATCGGTCGATTTTGTAATAGATAGCGGTGGAAAACCGATGTCTATGAGGGTTTTTCTTGTAGTGCCATTTTGATTAACGCATTTGAATGTTCATTGGATGACAAGGGGTGAGTACGCATGTCAGAAGGACTAGGACCTAAACCCATAGTGCGAACATAACCACGCCTTTCATTTCCTATGAAGTTATTGAAAATCTTTTGTCTCAACTTAGGTGTTTGATCCTCAACAGGTATCGCTAATAATTTATCTTGCATTTGACCCTAGATGTTTATTAACATCAATAAATATAGATCTTTCACAAATAAACATAATGATAAGATCTTAACAATATAAGAATTATAAATTCATGTGTTTACTATTAAATTTGTAGCCTCGACATCAACTGAAACCCCATTTTTGCAACAAGCCTCAATGTACATTGTTAAGGGATCACTGCTATATTCATCTAATTCCAATTATATAAACTAATCAAACTTTTTTCAATATCACTGGTGTTTATCGAGGAACATTTTATTGATAAAAATAATCATTTATAAAAGAAAAAGTAGTTCGTCAGATTTATACATTTATGAAAAATAATCTATTTGACAATCATTTATAAAAGAACAACACTTTTTCTACAAGTTCTCTCCAATGTGATAAAGCTCTAACTTCAGAACTGTCGGTATTCAATGCCTACAAACAAAATTGTAAAAAAAATTAAATGTGCATCATGGCATCAAAGGATTGTCCACCCATCTTCGATTATAATGCAAAAAATCATCACTAGATCTAAAACCTTATGAATGGATTATAGAAGTGAGTGTATGAGTCAATCTTATAAAAGTATGCTTGCTTTGTTTGGTATATAGTAAGTAATAATCTTAAAATGGTTGGGTTCTCAAAAGTAATTATATTAATCTTTTATTGAACATCTTAATTTCAATAGGACGGAGAACCCAAAATAGAAGCAAAACTCGAACAACATGCTAAAACTTGTCAAATTTTGGAGTGGTGTGATTAATTTCCTATTACTCCCAACATCACCAACAAACAATTTCCTCTTTTTGACTTGTAATTTATCACAATTAAAATTAGGCTAATTTCGCCACTGCATCCAGAAATTTTTGTAACCAGCGCCGCAACAAAATACTACTAAAATCAAATCAAAGACAATAAGAAATATACCATGTAAATTGATTTACCGGCGTAGCCTAATCGGGCAGATCACAGGCGGGCACGGCAGGGTGAGAAGAAGATGAAGAAGGCAGAAGCGACAGCAGTGGTGGAAGTGGTGGCGGCGGCGAAATCGACGGCGGCGGCGGCAGAAGCGGCGGCGGCGGCAGCAGAAGCGGCGGCGGCAACAGCAGGGGTGATGGCAGCAACGAAGTGATTTAGGGCTCAGGCTCGTGAGAAGTGAAGTTGAGAAGAGAAGAGAAATTAGAAAACAACTTTAATAAAAATTTACAACTTATAACTTAGTTTATAAATAAAATCAATTTTCTAAAATATACTAATTTAAATATATAATATAATAAAATATAATAAAAATTCATTTTAAAATTTTAAAAAACTCAAAAAAGTTCTATATAATCATATAAATTTATTTTCATGTTAACTAATAATTATATTATTTTTATTTTCCTAAATAAATTTAATTTAATTAAATTTATACAAATTTGGAATTTATAACTTAGCTTTGATAAATAAAATTAATTTTCTAACATATACTGATTTAAATATATAATATAATAAAAATTCATTTTAAATTTAAAAAAAAAATCTAAAAAATTCTATATAATCATATAAATTTATTTTCTTATTAACTATTAATTATATTATTTTTATTTTAATAAAATAAATTAAATTAAATTAAATTTATACAAATTTAGAACTTATAACTTAGTTTTGATAATAAAATTAATTTATAAAATATACGGATTTAAATATATAATATAATTAAATATAATAAAAATTCATTTTAAATTTTTAAAAATCTAAAAAAAATCTATATAATCATATAAATTTATTTTCATATTAACTATTAATTTTATTATTTTTATTTTCCTAAATAAATTTAATTAAATTAAATTTTAATTAGTTTTAATTAATATCATCCTCTATATATATATATATATATATATATAGTAAATTTATTATTTATTCTTATTATTATGTTATTTAGTGTTTAGACATATCCTCATAATTCTTAAATTATCAATATGTTTTATTATATCATTAAGTGATAAATTAAATATTTAATATGTTTTATTTTCATAATTCATAAATTATCAATAGTACCTAAACACAAATTATAAATTATAAAATTTCATTAATTAAGTTAAATTTGAAAATATAGTTTTCTATGTTATTATTGTATAATAATTATATAATGTATATATATAAATCCAAGCTACGACCATTCCATGAAATGATATTGGACCAAGAACAATAGAGTTCGTGATAGATACTGCGACCGTTCCAACGAAATTTAATCAAGATAATTTGAGACAAATATTTTTTTTTACAATCTTATTTGAATGTCTTACATAATTATATTTTTAATCATCTTTATTAAGTGTCTTATTTAGTTAAATTTGAGACAAAATCTTAAATACTGTCTTAAATTTAATGTCTCCATGTAAAATTTTGAGACATCTATTATTACTGTCTTAATTACGTAGTATTTGAGATGAATTTTGTCATTGTCTTAAAATATTTATCACAAAAGCCTAGTTTTCTAGTAGTGCGCTATTGTTCTTCTTCCACTTTCAAGAAAGGAGACTAACTTGAGTGTCGGAGAACCTGGCCAGGGATTCCCATCCCGATCTTATATCACTAACGCTTTGTTGGCTCATCTAATTGTGCGCACGATCGTTGAGGAGTTCATTCAAATCTCGAGAAGCTCATTATTCTTCAATCATTAGAGCCAAAATGCACCATCTCATAGCCTTCAGACATGATCAATTGTGTTTGTGTATTATTTAGATTGTCTTTGTTTTTATTTGTTTCTATCCACAAGACTATTTGTTTTTACAAGTTTATTTGTATTTGTGATATATGATTTGTTAGGATGTATGAATTGTTAGAATTGTGTTTGTTTGTATGTATGAATTGTAGGATGTGTAAAATGTGATTGTATGTAAAATGTGATTATTTGTATGGATTGTAAAAAGTGATCTTTGTATGTATAAAATGTCATCACTTATGATGATTTTATATAGATATGTAAATTGTATACAGAGAAGATCTCGAATAAAAAACATTTATTTTTTTACCAACGGAAACATTGTTTCTAACGGTATTCCCTATTTTTTATTGTAACTGTGTCGATATTCACCGATGGAAATAGTTGTTGTAGGTGCAGCGGAAGCCGGCAAGAGGGGGGTGAATTGCCTTTGAAAAATTAAAACTACCCTCCTCGAATCTTTCAACTCAAAAATAAAGCAACTATAATAAAATTAAGAGCAGAAATAAAAGGAGACATAAATTTAACCTGGTTACAATCAAGAGGGTTGTTAATCCAGGACAGTAAGAAAAGCGTAGTAGAAGATCTCCTTTGCTGAAGGCGGAGAAGCCTTTTACACACTTAAAACGCTCACTAGTTGTTAGAAAAGACTACAGAATTGATTGCTTGAGTTGTTGTTTTTTTCCTAGCTCCAGGGGCCTTTATATAGTTCCTAGAAAGTCTATCCCGAGGGTCCAAGGCGCCTCCAACAAGGTCCAAGGCGCCTCCTACGAGAGAGGGGATAAAACTTTATCCAAATAGCTAAACGTTCATTTCTGTCGGGTCCGAGGCGCCTTCAACAGGGGTTGAAGGCGCCCTCAAGCTAGAGGCGCCTCCAAGCTGGCTGGCAGCATTTTCCATCTTGAATGCTTCTTCGCTTCGTCTTCCGAAGTCTCGTTCTTTTGGGTGATTCCGACCAACCGAAATAGGGCTCACCCGAACCCAATTTCTGGCCTTCTCCTCGAGCAGGCTTCCATCCGGCTTCTCGTCCCTCGAATGATGCGCACGTTCTTCTCATCCACCGGAGTACTCTTCCGCAGCTCTCTCATCCTTCGAACGCACCGAGCCCGTCGGCTCCCTTCCTGTGTCGTCCTTCTCGCTAGCAGCATCTTCCGCTCGACTTCCTGCGCTCCTAAGCTCCTTCACACTCAGACACAGGGATCAAACAAAGCAGGACCTAACCAACTTGGTTGATCACATCAAAACACCTACGGGGACCAACAATCTCCCCCTTTTTGATGTAAATTAACCAAAGTTTAAGTTAGGGTTAAAATAGACAGAAAAGTAATTTTAAAAGAAAATTACTAAACTAACATATTAAGCATCAATTTTCAATAAATCAAATTACAACTACTAAAGTAAGAGTTAATCAGAGAAATTAATTTTTTTTTGTTTTTTTTAAAAAACTCTCTCCCCCTAAACATGTACTTCTTTAAACTTGTACCTTTCTCTCCCCCTTTGATCACAGCAAAAATGGGGTAGCAGAAAAAATTTTAGCAAAAATTTTTAAGTTAGAAAAATATTTCTAATATAAGATGGAAAAATGTCTAAGTAAACTATATTTATTGAATTTTCAAAAATAGAAATTTAAAAAAGAATTTCTAAGTAACATGAAATTTTTTGGAATTAAAAAAAAATCTAAGTAAAATTTCTAAGTGACAAAAGAATTCTAACTAAAATAATTTGTTTGAATTTTTAAAATAAAATCTAAGTCAAAAAATTGATTTTTAGAAAAAGAAATTTCTAAGCAAAACTTTCAAGAGACATTTTTCTAGATAATTAAAAAAATATATTTCTAAGGAAATGTTTCAAAAATTTTCAAAACATTATTTAATTCTAATTTTAATGCTTTTATCAGAAAGTTAATTAAACATTTTTATTTCAATATTTCGGCTTCCAGGTCGTGGTGAGGCACTAGGCCTTCTTGGTTATTGGAGCAACAACCACTTCCTTAGACAAAGTTTCTATAAAGAAATTCAAAGTTTAATTTTCTTACTATAAGCTTTTAATTAAATAAATTAATTTAGCACAGATTTCAGAACCCAATAGAGGTTCCTTCCTACAGGGTTATTCAAAAATTTCGAGGGTACATAGTTTTTAGGCACTCTTCTAAGTTGACCCTGATGATTTCTAATGTACCAATTCAATTTTCCATAAATTCTAACTTTTAATTTTGGAAATCTATTTAAGCATGCATCAGTTTTTAAATTCTTAATTTCTAATTTTAGATTATCATTTTCTAATTTTAGATTATCGTACATCTCAAGTGGACATGCTTTTGCTAATTTCAATTTCAATTCAGCATTTTCTTTTTCTAATTTGAATAGGTCTTTAGAAAGAGACTTAATAAAGCGAAAAGATTGAGTTGGGGTTAGATTGCGTACCTGACTTACCTGACTCGGTGACGCTCCCCATTCATCGTCGCTTTCTACTGATGATGTTCCTCCCCCTTCATCTATGCTCATCTTTGAGCTTGACTCTTCTTCTATCTGATGGTTAGCCATTAGCGCTAACCCCGAGAAGGCTTCGATGTTTGATTCAGAAGACGACGAATCTGACGAAGTGGCCTTCAGGTTCTTGTGCTTGGAGGATTCTGGCTTTTTGTACTTGACCTTTTCTTTCTGCTTGCTCTTCAATTTCGAGCAATCATCCTTGATGTGCCCTTCTTCGTTGCAGTTGTAGCAATGAATCATTCTCCTTTTTCGCTCATGCTTCTGCGATCTAAATTTGTTAGATTTAAAAAACTTATTAAATCGTCTTACCATTAAAGCAGCCTCGTTTTCGTCGATCGAGGCTTCGAAGTCAGAACCATGTGCTCTTGTCTTCAAAGCAATGTTCTGACTTATCTTTTCTACTCCAATGGTCTCTGCAATTCGAGATTCGTGAAGTTCAAAAGTTAAAAATAGATTTTCTAGAGTACTTACCTCGAAGTCCTTAGAAATGTAGTACGCATCTACTAAGGATGTGTATTCTTGAGTTCTCGGGAAGGTGTTGAGCGCGTATCGGATCTTGTCCCGGTTCGTTACTTCTTCTCCAAGATTGGTTAGTTGTGTGATCATCTCTTTGATCCTCGCTTGGAGTTGCGCTACCTTCTCGCCTTGGTTCATCCGGAGGTTCGTCAATTGGGTCCGGAGGATGTCGCGCCTCGCTAGCTTGCCTTCCGAGGTACCTTCGTGAAGCTCCAGGAATTTTTACTAGAGGTCTTTCACGGAGGAGTAGCTTCCGATTCGACTTACCTCTTGTGGTGGCAGCACGCTCAGCAGTTGGAATTCTGCCTTTCCATTGGCTATAAACTCGGCCTACTCCTTGTTGCTCCACTAATGCTCTTCTTTGTCTTTCGGAACTTCAAAACCATATTTCATAGTTAGTAAAATATCGAAGTCGGTTTTAAAGAATAACTCCATCCGGCGTTTCCACGTCGCGAAGTCTCCGTCGAACTTCGGGGGATGAATATTCGCTCCGACCATCGTCTTGATCGTTGTGCTTCAGTCGACGGTTAGTCCTTCTGAGGTGATCTGGCTCTGATACCAATTGTAGGTGCAGCGGAGGTCGACAAGAGGGGGGTGAATTGCTTCTGAAAAATTAAAACTACCCTCCTCGGATTTTTCAACTCAAAAATAAAGCAACTATAATAAAATTAAGAGCAGAAATAAAAGGAGACAGAAATTTAACCTGGTTACAACCAAGAGGGTTGTTAATCGAGGGCAGTAAGAAAAGCGCAGTAGAAGATCTCCTTTGCTGAAGGCGGAGAAGCATTTTACACACTTAAAACGCTCACTAGTTGTTAGAAAAGACTACAGAATTGATTGCTTGAGTTGTTGTTTCTTTCCTAGCTCCAGGGGCCTTTATATAGCTCCTGGAAAGTCTATCCCGAGGGTCCAAGGCGCCTCCAACAAGGTCCAAGGCGCCTCCTACGAGAGAGGGGATAAAACTTTATCCAAATAGCTAAACGTTCATTTCTGTCGGGTCCGAGGCGCCTTCAACAGGGGTTGAAGGCGCCCTCAAGCTGGAGGCACCTCCAAGCCTGATGGAGGTGCCTCCAAGCTGGCTGGCAGCATTTTCCAGCTTGAATGCTTCTTCGTTTCGTCTTCCGAAGTCTCGTTCTTTTGGGTGATTCCGGTCAACCAAAATAGGGCTCACCCGAACCCAATTTCCGGCCTTCTCCTCGAGCAGGCTTCCGTCCGGTTTCTCATCCCTCGAATGTCGCGCACGTTCTTCTCATCCACCGGAGTACTCTTGCGCAGCTCTCTCGTCCTTCGGACGCATCGAGCCCATAGGTTCCCTTCCCGTATCGTCCTTCTCGCTAGCTTCGTCTTCCGCTCGACTTTCCTACGCTCCTAAGATCCTGCACACTCAGACACATGGATCAAACAAAGCAGGACCTAACCAACTTGGTTGATCATATCAAAATACCTACGGGGACCAATAGTTGTTTCCGTCGGTAGTCACCAATGGAAAAATGTTTTCCATTGGTGATTAACGACGAAAATAACTATTTCCGTCGGTATTAACTGATGGCAATAGTTATTCCTGTTGGTAAATACTAGCTACTGAAATAGTATATCCAGCAGTATATACTGATAAAAATTACTGTTTCTATCGATAAATATTTTTGAAATTTATCGACGAAATATGTATTTCATCAGTAATATTAACGACGGAAGTTTGTATTTCATCGGGAAAACTATTTCTGATAAATCTTTTCCCGATAAATATTATTCCATCAAAACTCTATCGATAATCAAATATATCGACATAGTTTTGATGGAATTTTTTGTTAGTAAATTAGGATATTTTTATAATGACCACTTGTCCTAAAATATTTATCTAGCTCTAAACAGTGAAAAGGTTTAATTATTTGTTAAATTGGACTTTCTATTTTAGATCATGATGTGTCAGATTATAGTTAAATTAAAATTGATTTTATATAAAATAATTTATGATATAGTTAAAATATTTTTATTAAAGTTATGTGAGTGACAATAATTATTAATTAAAGAAAAAAATAAAACTATTATCGAAAGGATGACACACTATTTCGATGACCATAAATAATTATTATATCGTTCCAATAAATAATTATTATTTATTATATTTGAATAACTATCCACTATTTTAACGTATTCTGTATTAGATGGCCTCTAAAATTTTAAAAAACATTCTCCTCCAAAATGTCAAACAATAGCCAATAATAATGTTTCCTATATATATTATCAATGCTGGAAGGTTAATTAGATTCCACCTTGTATTAATTTTATTTTACAAATTATATGTGCTATTCGATTTCTTTAATTAATTGTTTTTCTCTTTTCAACGTAATTCAACTATAAAAAACAAAGCAGAGCAAGCAGTGACTTCTTAAAATATACTAGCTAGTATATGATGTTTTTATTTTTAATATATTATGTTTATATATATATATATATATATATATATATATATATATATATATATATATATATATATATATAACCATAAGTAAATCTGACGTGGGTTATCTGATGCGGATAAAATCTATTTTTTAATCTCTCTTTCATTTGTATGTAATAACTTTTATCTCTTTCTTCTTAAATTAAAATAAAATTTTGTCTTCTCTCCTATTAGTTTATGCAACAATCATTGTGGTACTGATATAACAACGTTGTAGTAGCTACTATGCAATAGCTGCTACAACTTGTAGCAATTACTATACAGTAACTACTACAACTGTGCAATAACTGCTACAACTTGTAGTAGTTACTATATATGCAGTAACTACTACAACTTGTATCTGCTATAACTGTGCAGTAACTGCTACAAGTTGTAGCAATAGCTACTATGCAATAATAGTTACTATAACTTGTAACAATTACTATATAGTAACTGCTACAATTGATACGAACCCCACCAATAAATATGATGGAACCCGAAACAAAGGTGGATAGAACCCCAAGAACTAAACGACAAGAGTGTGAGCCTTGACCCATAACCAAGAATTGGCACGAACCAAGTCTACGAAGGAAAGAAACGCCACACCTAGGGGTGATAAGTTTTGATGGGTTGAACACCACGAGAGTAGACTCGATAAGTTCAGCAAGTTCTTTCAAGAACTAAGAGAGCACACAATTTCACCAAAAACTAAGTTGCTTCATACTAAGATGTCTCTCCCTTATATAATGGGAGTGGACAAGGAAAATACAAGATAAGTACATGCACAATTAGAGTATCAATGTTGCATGCCTCATGCAAGCTATCTAGAAATCCAAAACAAAATAAATTCATGCACAATTAGAGTCCTAAGTTGCATGTTTCATTAAACAATCTAAAATACTTAGGTCTTCATGCATGAACGAATTCCCATGCTTTGCATGTTTATTAGCGTTCTTCCGTTAAGCGCGGCCAATCATGGATGGTTGTGCCCGATTACGTGGATTAGGCAACGACTAGAAGTTACGATTATCTTGGTTTCTCCTTGCTCATAGTCCTCCCAATGTTTTTTATTAGCCCATTTAGTGCTTCCTTGAAACGCTTTGCCCGTAGTCTTGTAATTGGGTCTTCCAGAAGTGATAACTGATCTCTCCTATCTTCAGCCCTTGGGCATACATCATTCTCCCCTTCTTGAAAAGGATTTGTCCTCAAATCATCACCTGCATCAAACGGGGATAAGTCAGCAACATTAAAAGTAGAATGTACGCCATACTCACCTGGTAGTTCAAGTTTGTAGGCATTATCATTGATGCGCTCTAATACTTGAAATGGGACATCCCCTCGAGGTAAAAGTTTAGAATGACGTTTGTCCGGAAATCGCTCCTTTCGGAGGTGTAACCAAACCCATTCTCCTGGTTCAAACACAATTTTCTTGCGCCCCTTGTTAGTTTGTTGCATGTATTGCTGAGTTCTTTTCTCAATATTCAGTCGTGCTTGTTCATGAATCTTCTTTACGAATTCGGTCTTCTGCTTACCATCTAAGTTTATATGCTCACTTACAGCTAAAGGAATCAAATCTAATGGTGACAAGGGATTGAAACCATAAACAATTTTAAATGGAGAAAATTTAGTCGCAGAATGTATGCTCCTATTGTAAGCAAATTCAACATGAGGTAGACAATTTTCCCATATTCTCAAATTCTTGTTAATGACCGCACGAAGTAAAAAGGACAAGGTTCGATTGACCACTTCAGTTTGCCCATCAGTTTGGGGGTGACAAGTAGTAGAGAACAATAATTTAGTTCCTAATTTTCCCCACAAAGTCTTCCAAAAATAACTCAAAAATTTTGCATCTCTATTAGAGGCAATGGTCCTAGGCATGCCATGCAACCTAATAACCTCTTTAAAGAATAATTCAGCTATATGCGATGCATCATCGGTTTTATGACATGGAATGAAATGCGTCATTTTAGAGAATCTGTCTACCACAACAAAAATTGAATCTCTCCCTCTCTTGGTCCGGGGTAATCCTAAAACAAAGTCCATTGAAATATCAGTCCAAGGTTCACTAGGTATAGGTAAAGGAGTATACAAGCCATGGGGTTTCAATTTAGATTTAGCTTGTTTGCAAGTGATACACTTCTCACAAATTCTTTCCACGTCGCGTTTCATATGAGGCCAAAAGAAATGATCCTGTAAAACCCCTAAAGTCTTAGTAACACCAAAATAACCCATCAATCCACCACCATGGGCTTCCCTAGTGAATAATTCACGTAACGAACACATAGGCATACACAATCTATTTTCACGAAATAAAAACCCATCATGCCTATAGAACTTACCAAATGCAACCTTATCGCATGCTTTGAACACCTCAGAAAACTCAGTATCGCTAGTATATAAATCCTTGATATATTCAAGTCCAAGTAACTTCGTATCTAAAGTGGATAGTAAAGCATATTTTCGAGATAGTGCATCAGCAACTACGTTCTCCTTTCCTTGCTTGTATTTGATCACATAAGGAAATGTCTCAATGAATTCTACCCATTTAGCATGGCGTCGGTTCAACTTATGTTGACTCTTCAAATGCTTTAGAGATTGATGATATGTGTGAATCATGAATTCTTTTGGCCATAGGTAATGTTGCCATGTCTCCAATGCTCTCACCAAAGCATACATTTCCTTGTCATATGTGGGATAGTTGAGAGTGGCTCCACTCAACTTCTCACTGAAATAAGCAATGGGTCTCATTTCCTACAAAAGCACAGCACCTATACCAACACCAAAAGCATCACATTCGATTTCAAATGTTTTAGAAAAATCTGGTAGGATTAGTAAAGGAGCAGAACTTAGCTTTTCTTTCAAAGTGTTGAAGGCCCTCTCTTGCTCCTCTCCTCACTTGAATGACTCATTTTTCTTGATGACTTTAGTAAGAGGAGCTGCAATATTGCTAAAATCACGAACAAACCGTCGATAGAAGATGGCCAAACCATGGAAACTCCTCACTTGGCTAATTGTTGTCGGTGTTGGCCACTCTTGGATTGCTTTCACCTTTTCCTCATCCATCTCAACGCCTTTAGTACTAACAACAAAACCAAGAAACACGACTTTCTCCGTACAAAAGGTGCATTTATCGAGGTTAGCAAAAAGCTTTTCATCTTTTAGCATACTCAAAACTAACCTTAAATGTGTAACAGGCTCTTCTAAGCTTCTGCTAAAAATCAAAATATCATCAAAATACACAACTACAAATTTCCCTAAGAAAGCACGCAAAACATGGTTCATCAAACGCATAAAAGTGCTAGGAGCATTAGTTAAGCCAAAAGACATTACTAATCATTCATATAAGTCATGCTTAGTTTTAAAACCAGTTTTCCATTCATCACCTTCCTTCATCCTAATCTGATGATATCCACTCCTAAGATCAAATTTTGTGAACACACAAGAACCATGCAATTCATCAAGTATATCATCAATCCTAGGAATTGGATGGTGATACTTTACCGTGATGTTGTTGATGGCTCGACAATCTACACACATCCTCCATGTTCCGTCCTTCTTGGGAACTAGTAACACAGGCACGGCGCAAGGACTCATGCTTTCTCGAACATACCCCTTTTCTAATAATTCATTAACTTGCCTTTGAAGTTCCTTTGCTTCCTCCGAATTGCTTCTATAGGCAGGTCGATTCGGAATGGAGGCACCAGGTATGAAGTCAATTGGGTGCTCAATTCCTCTAATGGGAGGTAAACCATGTGGAACCTCTTTAGGAAAGACCTCCTTGAATTCCTGTAAGAGAGAAACAATAACACTAGGCAAAGAATTGTTAAGGTCGTTAGTGCTCAAGAGTGCCTCCTTATATAAAAGGATAAGGGGCAGCTGATTTGAAAACAAAGCTCGCTTAATCTCACTTTTTTTTTCATAAAAAATATTTTTCTTTCTCTCTCCTTTTTTTCCTTGCCCACTCCTTTTGTCTCTTTCCTCTCATCTTCTTTCCTCTCATTTTTCTTTCCCTCTTCTTCTTTTTTCTCAATTTTTTTTCTCTCAATTTCTTTTTCTTTCTTCTTTTCATTTGCTTTTTGTAGTCTCAACTGGTCCTCCATAACTTGTCTTGGAGTCAACGGTACAAGAATAATAGGTTGCTCTTTCAAAGTAAAACTATACTTATTTGTGAGGCCATCATGTGTTACCTTTCGATCGAATTGCCAAGGTCTTCCCAACAATATATGGCATGCATGCATGGGAACCACATCATACAACAGCTCATCTTCATATTTGCCAATGGAGATTGCTACCAAGACTTGTTTTGTTACCTTGATTTCTCCGCAATCGTTTAGCCACTGCAGTCGATAAGGTCGTGAATGTTTCTGAGTTGGTAGTGATAATTTCTCCACCAAATCAGTACTTGCCACATTGGTGCAACTCCCCCTATCAATAATAACACTACAAACCTTGTTATTGACAAAGCAACGGGTATGAAACAAATTCTCCCTTTGATTACCTTCTTCCTCCTTAGCTTGTAGATTTAGAACTCGTTGGGCCACCAATAAGTCTCCGATAATAGCATGTTGTTCATCATCACTGTCCTCTTTTTGTGGCACTTCTTCAACTATTTCATCCTCATCTTCCGATTCAAGTTCACCGTGAGCGTTTATTACCATCACCCTTTTGTTCACACATTGACTAGCCATATGACCATGCCCTTGACATTTAAAACACTTGATATCACAAGTTTTGGAGGAAATGGGCTCGCGATTACCTTGAGTAGTAGATGGTGTAGGTTTGGGCTTCTTGAAGGGTTCAAACTTTGGCTTATTTTGAGGTTGTTCCTCCTTTCTTGGAGCTGTCCGCCATGTGCCATGAGTAGTCATTGGTTGTCCCCTCCTAGCCAATCCTCTCCTCTTGAGTTGTTTTTCCACTTTTTGTGCTTGGTGGACCATGTCTGACAACTCAACATAATGTTGCAAATCAACAATATCAACAATTTTTGGGTTTAAACCATGTAAAAACTTGGCCATGGTGGCTTCCCGATCTTCATCGATATTAGCTCGGATCATGGACAACTCCATCTCCTTGAAATATTCATCCACACTTTTGGAGCCTTGAGATAACCTTTGAAGCCGCTGATATAAGCTTCTATAATAATGGTTGGGTACAAACCTCCTTCTCATGAGCACTTTCATCTCTTCCCAAGTGGACACAGGTTGCTCTCTATTCCTTCTCCGAGTCATCACCACTTGATCCCACCAAACAATAGCATAATCAGTGAATTCAATGGCAGCTAACTTCACCTTTTTAAACTCTGAGAATTCATGACAGTCAAACACCATTTCCATCTTAGTTTCCCATTCCAAGTAAGCTTCTGAGTCATTTCTTCCTTGGAAGGTTGGAATTTTCATCTTAATCCCTCCTAAATCATTATTTCTTCTAGTTCCGTTTCTATCTCCTCGATGTCCAATCCTGCCCCGATTGTAGTTTTGCTCATCGAAGTCTTCCACAATAACCTCTTCATCTTCTTCGACATCAATCCCTTGGGCATGTCTTCGTTGTGGTCTAGTAATACGGTTTTGTTGATGTCTTCTTGGTGTCCCATCCTCCACCCGATCCAACTTCTCATGGATAGATTCTAATTCCGCCCTCATCATCCGCTGCATCTCCCCCATCAATGCTTGTAATTGCAAGTTCGAAAGTGTCCTAACCCCCTCATTTGACCCATCCTCCTGGTTGTTGGGCATGGCTGCAAAATGAAAGAAAACCTCACAAGCACTCAACTCACGTTTGGGTGGTAGCTCTCAATTGATGATATCTCTCAATTCTTGATCAAACTCTAGAACAAATCAGAATATCATGTAGCAATTCAAAAGATACCACCGAAACTTATGATGGCAGAATTTTAAGAGAAAATGAAAGAGTAGAAGTTTGAGAATAAGGAAAATAAGAAAAGAATTGTTGAAGACAATTTACTTCGATTCACACAAGCAGTTTTTTTTTTGCGCTTCCTTCTTCTTCTTCTTCTTTTTTTGTCTTTTCGTTGCGCTCTTTTTTTTTCTTTTTTTTTTCCCACGATTTTTTTTTTTTTGCTTTTGGCTGAACAACAAGTAAAGATAGATTTGCACTTGCCTTTGAACCAAAGCTCTGATACCAGATGATACGAACCCCACCAATAAATGTGATGGAACCCGAAACAAAGGTAGATAGAACCCCAAGAAATAAACGACAAGAGTGTGAGCCTTGACCCGTAACCAAGAATTGGCACGAACCAAGCCTACGAAGGAAATAAACGCCACACCTAGGGGTGATAAGTTTCGATGGGTTGAACGCCACGAGTGTAGACTCGATAAGTTCAACAAGTTCTTTCAAGAACTAAGAGAGCACACAATCTCACCAAAAACTACGTTGCTTCATACTAAGATGTCCCTCCCTTATATAATGGGAGTGAACAAGGAAAATACAAGATAAGTACATGCACAATTAGAGTCCCAATATTGCATGTCTCATGCAAGATATCTAGAAACCCAAAACAAAATAAATGCATGCACAATTAGAGTCCCAAGTTGCATGCTTCATTAAACAATCTAAAATACTTAAGTCTTCATGCATGAACGAATTCTCATGCTTTGCATGCTTATTAGCGTTCTTTCGTTAAGCGCGGCCAGTCATGGATGGTTGTGCCCGATTACGTGGATTAGGCCACGACTAGCAGTTGCGATTATCTTGGTTTCTCCTTACTCATAGTCCTCCCAATGTTTTTTGATTAGCCCATTTAGTGCTTCCTTGAAACGCTTTGCCCGTAGTCTTGTAATTGGGCCTTCCGGAAGTGATAACTAATCTCTCCTATCTTCAGCCCTTGTCCATACATCAACAATTGTATTGTAGCTGTTCAAACTGTGCAGTAGCTCCAACAATAGTACAGTAACTACTACAATGGTACAGTAGTTGCTACAAAATAGTATCTACATAATAACTGTTGCACGTTATTGCAGCTATAATAGAATAGTTGTTACAACGCAATAGCTATACAATAACTGCTACACATAGCAACTACTATATATTACTTGCTACAACGTGTAGCAGTTATTGTGTAGTAACTGCTACAACGTTGTAGCAGCTACACCACTTTTAAAAATCAGCATTACAGTGATTATTGTATGCAATCATATGAGATAGAAACATTGTTTATTTTAATTTAAGAGAAAAGTTGTTGCATACAGATGAGAGAGAGAGGGATTAAAAAAAAAATTAGATTTTGGCTGCATCAAACAGTGTACATCGGATTTCGTTCACGATCTTGCATGAAAAGTCGCTTAGCATATCAATTCTCTTTCTATATATAATTAATATTTTGACATATTCAAAATAATATATTAGGTATAGTTTATAACGATGCAATAAATACCTATAATGATAGTATTTCTAAATGTCGTTATTGCTTTAACAATCGTTACCTGTCGTTATTGTCATTGATATAATGGTACTTATGACCGTCGTTTTTACTATTAACGACGATATCTAAATCTGTCGTTACTATTACTAACGACGGTAGTGAATACTGCAGTTAAACACTTTGTATTTTATTTTCTGTTGTTAATCAATTGCTGATAAATACTTTTATATATAATTTTCTATAATATTTAATCCTGTCATTGATGGCTTTAATGTCGGAAATTGCCCCAGTGTAGTGTTCCAGTTTTGCATCATCCACGCGGTGACAGAAAACAAGATAATTAAGGTGATCGATCAACTCACATTACTTAACACTAGGCACAACATACAAACGAGGGAGGCTACCACACACGTAAATAATTATTTATACCTAGCCTCTCGTTCAGGCATAGGTGCTGGAGGCTATCACACACGTAGATAATTATTTATGCCTCGTCTCTCATTCATTTTATTTAAAAGTGATCCATGCATGGTTCGTGGTGAAGCCAACTAATTATTAGTCGCCATGGCGATCTTTCTGTTCGCGGGTTCATCCGCAGCCGGCACGACCACCTCCGTCATGATGCTAGTATCGTTGTGGTCCCTTTTGGCGACCACAAACCCTTCGGAATTGGCGGTGTAGGTGTTGGTGGCCCACTTGGAGTCGTACAAGACGACGTTGCGGTTGCGCTGCAGGACAAAGAGGTAGGGGCCCCCCCAACGGGACCAGGTGTCGCTCGACCAAATAACATTGCCGGCCTTGTCGTAGATGACGACGTTGCCGTCGGTCTGGACGCTGAGGTAGCAGTTGGTGCCTTTGCCGCCGGTATTAGTGGACCACAAGACGTTGCCGTTGTCTGACAGCACGAGGTTGCAGTTGGTCTGCATGGTGAGTGTATAGACCCCTTCTGTGAGGGATTCGCCGGTCTTCAGCGATTCGCCTTCATAGAGAATGTTTTTGGCCATGGAGGAAGGCAGGAAGAGGAGGATAGCAGAGAGCATAACAAGGGCAGCCATGACTAAGCTACGGATATATATCACTCGCTTCAGTCAAGTAATTGCTTGTTCAGAGTATCATGCAAGACCCATCTATTTATAGATGCGGAGAAGGTAAATTTATGGGATTTCAAACTCAAAAACAATGTTAATTATTGGGAAAAAAACAGTATCAAGAAACATTGCATACAAAGTCACAATCATCGGATCTAAGCATTTAATTTGGATCTGAGTAATATATATATATATATATATATATATCACTGGTTAAATAATTATCAGAATTATTTTCCTTTAATTTATTTATTAAAATTGCTTCATTTGAAATTACTAAAAAATAGTCTCCGTCACTATAATATAATAAAGTTAGTTAGTCTTATTTACCAATATTTTCTGTGTTAACCAGTCTGTTCTTATGAAATTTTTTTATAAATTATCAGAATAAATTAAAAAACACTCGCGATCTCCATCACTGCAATAAAATTCATATGAAGTGGTTGTGTCGGCGATAAACAAAGTAAATAACGTATCATTGATTTGTAGAGTAGGACAAACTAGCCAGATAAATGCCTCTTCACTTTAGGTTCTCTACAATTGTAATGCGCAAATATTAGAAAATAATATTTTTATTATATATACCACTATTTATATGGTCATTTCATTGTTTAGTTTAAGCACGAATTAAATGTGGTGCATAGAAAAAAAAAAGCCTATTGAGTATACTCCTGTGGAGTATTATCTTAAAACATAGTGTTCATTGGAATATTATTGCTTAAAATATTGAGTCACGTACTTATAATATTAACCTAATTATTGAAGCACGCACTTAAAATATTAAGCTAATTTGCACGGAAGGTTTATCCTTCCAACTGATGCCAACTCATCCACATTATTTGTTTGGCAATAAGTCATAATCATGCTTAAATTTTCAAATATTTTTCCGATTTTATTGCAACAAAGTTGTGCAATCTACAATATATTTTTCTGATCAGTCCAAATGGGACTAACATATTTCTAACCATTCACATCGATACCACATATAAAAAAGTTATTAACAAAAGACAACAAATTTTATTGAAAATTGATGATTTTGATTTATGTAGTATTGTATTGGAGACAAGTTGAAGTGTCTACTTTTGAACTGTTTGCATAGTAAATACATACGAGAGCGTATCGACCATAAAATGAAAATCAATCGTCTATAATGACACAAAAAAATTGTTGGGACCGGTACAAGACAAAGGGGGTGAATAACTCTTTTCACGTCGATTAGATTGCACAGTAAAAACTTGAAGTGAATCGATAACATAAACACAATATCAAAATTTACTTGATTCATAGCATCCTAAGGCTGCTATATCCAAGACCTAATCCTAGTGTACTATCACCGCTAATATGTTCTCCTTCCACTAAAAAAAGTAGATATTTAGGGAAGAATTTTTGGGACAAAAAAATTCGTCACAAATTTGTTATGAATTTCACGACGAAAACAAAATTCATAGCCAATTAGCTACGAAATTAGCAATGAAAATAAATTATTGTAAAATAGCAATAAATAAATTTTTATCACATAATTCGTTGCTAATTAGTGTTAAAATATAAAATTTGTTGTCATATTTACAAAATTTGTGACAAAAAAAAAACGTCTCAAAAGTTTGCACCAATCCAGCACATTTTGTGACAAATTGGCAACGAAACAAGTTTCAACATAAATTGGTAATAACGGTGCAGTAGCAAACTCGAAGGAATCATGAGTCCATAAGGCAAGTAAACACATAGAGCGCAAGTACCACCTGATACGAGACATCGTAAAGCGAGGAGAAGTTGTTGTCACCAAGATTGTATCAGCAGATAACCTGGCAGATCCTTTTACTAAGGCCCTTCCGGCGAAAGGTTTTGATCGATATGTTGAAGAAATGAGAATCAGATGTATGGCAGCGTTTATGACATCATAGTCTTTTAGTATAAGTGGGAGATTGTTAGAATGTACACTAAAAGTCTAGCTTTTTGTAAATATTTATTTTGAAATAAAGAATCACATTGGTCATATGTCTACATTTATATGCTAAGTGTAGTTGTTCAATTAATTTATATTGTAGATAACATGGTATGTGGTGTCACACACAGAAGATCATGATATCAGTTCCTTATAAGTTATAAATAGTAGCTCACGACTAAGATGGATAGGAACAAACCATTGGAATAGTCGTAGTGTAATTTGGTATTAGTTTATCTTTACTATAAAATTACACTAGTACACTCTGAGTATATTGAGTAGGACCATTTGAGATAGTTTCTTTTTATACTGACTGCATAAAAGAACAAGACCTCTGTTATTATGAATGTGTGTGCTCTTAATCCCAATATAATAACAAGCACATATATTTAGTATTTATTTCTTTAATTTATCAGTGGGTGAGATTTAGTTCGATAAATCAATAAGCCCGATAAGTTGGGAAATAATATTATTTATAGTGTGTGTTGTTGATTATAGAAGGAAACTGTGTCCTAGCAATCTAGGTTGATAATGTCCCCAAGAGGAACTCATCAGGATTGTAAAGTAAACCCTACAGGTGGACTTAATCCAACATGACAATAAGGTTGAGTGGTATTACTCTTGGAGTTAGATATTAATTAAGTGAGTTGTCAGTAACATATTTAATTAGTGGACATTCGATATCTTAAATACTGGGAGAACACTCATGATAAGAATGAGCCCATATAGTAATATATGATTGGTGTGGTAGTTCAATAATAACTTTTTAGTGGTATGAGTTATTATTGATGAACTCGAGTTGGGTGTTCGGGGTGAACACGGGAAGCTTAAGTTCATTGGGAGACCAAAACTAATTTTTCCTCTCGGTCCCTGTCGTAGCCTCTTATTTATAAAGTCTTATACCCACCCAAACACAACTTCTTACCCACCTTAAGGTGGTTGTCCAAGCCTAGTTTGGAGCCCAAGCTAGGGCCGGCCAAACCAAGGCTTGATGGGTTCAAGTGGTGGCCGGCCCTAGCTTGGAGCCCAAGGTTAGGTGGCCGGCCACAATAAATTAAAAGGGGATTTTCATTTTTAAAATATTTCCTTATGTGGAAGCCATGATTTTAAAAAATAGTTTAAAGTTTAAATCTTTCCTCTTATAGCTTTTTACAAAAGATTAAAAGAAAGATTTGATATCTTTCCTTATTTGTAGTTGAAAAGGAAGATTTTAATTTTTAGAAAATTTTCCTTTTTTGTAACCATCCACATGTTTTAAAAGAAAGATTTTAATTTATAAAAGTTTCCAACCATAAAGGGATTTAAAGGAAGAAATTTTTTAAAATTTCTTACCGGAAAAAATAAGGAAGTTTTATTTTCATTTTTAAAACTTTCGTTGTTTGCGGCCATTGAAATATTAAAAGGAAGTTTTAATTAAATTTTCCGTTTTAGACATTGGCAAGGAAAATAAGGAAGTTTTAATTATGTTTAAAACTTTCCTTATTTGCCAAGACCAAGAAATATAAAAGAGAGGGTAGAGGTGCCTCACCTCATAACACACATCTATTATTTCTCTCTTCTAATTCCTTGGTGGCTGGCCCTCTCCTCTCTTCTTTCTCTCTTCTCCTTTTGTTGAGGCCGGTGGCACTTGGAGGTCTTGTTTCATCTTGGTGGGCGGTTGCTTGTGGAGAAGAAGAAGAGAAAGAAAGCTTCCCTCGAAGAATAGTTGGTGGTCGAAACTTGCAAGGAGAAGAAGGAGGCTTGGGTAGATTCTCATCTTGGTAGATCGTCGCCCACACAACGCCCCAGATAAGAAGAGGAATACGACAGAAGATCATGAGGTCTATAAGCTACAAAAGGTATAACTAGTTATTAGTTTCCGCATCATAACTAGTTTATCTTTTGTATGGATTTTGAAATACCAAACACAAGATGCTAACGATTTGTCACGTTCCGCATGTGTACGGAAATGTCGCAAGTAATATAAAAGATTATCGTATCCACAAGGACTGGAATAAGCACTAGAAATATCTCAAAGCGAATTAGCTAAACAACTAATCAATTGGTTTCAAATGCTAAGGATGAAAAAAACAAATCTAAAATGAAAGATTAACAAACAAGAGTTTGGGGTTTGAGTTATGATAAAGGGAGGTTCTAGGAGTTTTGGTTTCTTTGTAAGATCTCTTGAATGTATATGGTTTACCAATTCTTATTTCTCAATTGTCTTATATTTGTAGAAGGTTGCCGGCTCTCTCTTGCAATAGATAACCGGCTTAGGACGGAAAAATGTACCTAAATGTGATCAATTAGATATGAACCTACGTTGTCCTTACACAGGATTGCACCTATTACTATGCTTCCCTCGGATATCAACATAGAAGTTCATATCTTCTTAACTCATAAAGATACAAGGATTGAATCACAAAATCTATCCTACCCTTTTGAATATTCTCATTTCCCCTTCAAGGTTATCCCTCAAACGTCCTTACACGGGCTTGCACTTGTCACGTGGATCCCTCGGAAAATCGAGTAAGAGTTAATCTCTACAAAGTATATAAGATATCCAAACAATTAATCAAGAATGAGAATTAAGCCCTAATCATAATTAATCATTCAAGATCCAATCAATACAAACTAGGCAACATCATAGAAACAAAGAAATGACAAATCCACAAGAGTTTACATCAATTTATCTCACAAATACTCCCTCCATCCTAGAACAAAAAGATCTACTTCATAAAACGAAGAAAGAAAACCAAAGATAAGAAGATTACAAGCATTTCTTCAATCCCAATCCAAGAAGAGGAGAGAAAGAAAACTTATCTATAATATAGCTCCATCTTCGGATCCAATCCTCGCTCCCGGAGTCAAATTCGCCAAGATCTCCCTTTAGATCGCCCAAAAATCCTCCCAAGAATGGGAGGAATCCACCAAATCTTGCTTTCTCCCAAAGGGGAGAAGATCCCCTTTCAAATCTTCAAAGAGGCATTAAATAGAGGCGGGCTTTCGGGTGCCACACGACCCCGAGGCATGGCTATGTGAGGTTCACACGGCCAGAGCCTTTCACCTCTCTACCATCCATACACGGTCGTGTGGTGTACACGGCCGTGGACAACTCCCATCAAGACCTCCAAGCACGGTCGTGTAGATCCACACGGCCTGGACTGCCCCAGCTTCTGGAAACCTGTCACGACCGTGTGGTGCACACGACCAGAACACTTTTAAGCGCTGGGAACCCTGCACGACCGTGTGATGCACACGGCCAGGGCCTTCTTTGTCTTTGGAAACCTTACACGGCCATGTAGATCCACACGACCATGTAAGGATTGAACTCTGATTTGCTTCAAAACTTGGCATGGCCGTGTGAGGTTCACACGGCCAGGCCAAGTTCCTTTGTTGTTGCTGCCACACGGCCTCTGAACTCCACACGGCCAGAGCTCCCTACCAATGCAGGGCCATGTCTGGTACACGGCTAGGTGCCTTCTCGCTTGCTTTGCTCATAAGTTTTGTCCAAGAATGCAGAATCATCACCAAATTCGACTCCTGTGTACAGAAAATGCACAAAAGCAGATCTCCGAACAAAAAGAGTAAATATGCTAAAAGGAAAGCTGGAAGTACAAAAATGCATAGATTAAGCATGCTCAAAGTATGTAAATGTGCGTCAAAACATGCATAAAAGTATATAAAATCTACGCACATCACGATTCTATGTTTCGGATTTATGATTCGATTTTGTGTTTCTTCTATTTTTCGATCTTGTGATTCGATTGTTCTTAATGGTTAAACCTAGGATTACTGTAAGGAGATTAAATATTGAATTTCGTTGAAAGACTTTGTCTAGGAAGTGGTGGATGATCTCATACCCAAGAAGGCCTAGTGCCTCGCCATGTTTAACCTGGAAGTCGATCTCTGAAATAAATATTTAATCAAATTTGTAACATAGGTGGATTTGGATTAATAATGTTAAGCATCGTTTGCGATCCAAGTCTAAACCTCTAAGAACAGATAAGTTGAATTTGGAATCAATAATGTTAAGTTCTGTTTGCGATTCCAAATTTAATTTCTAAAGAACATAATAGGTTGTTAGGAAAGGTTCGGGACTTGTACAAAATTTTTGTACAGGGAAACCAGCACGATATTCTGAGTAGCAACCATCAAATGTGACATTAGATAACTTAAACTTGATCGACCTATGCCTGACCGAGCGGATATGTAGAGTATTTTAAGGATAAGTGTCCTTAAGCTCATCCAGTCTTTACCCGACCAGGCATACAACAAGATCCTTATGCTCGATTGATCTTTATCCGACCAGTCAAATACTAACAGTTTTATAAGGCCAAGTGTCCTCAAGTTTGCCTAGTGTCTACTTGGCCTAGCGTACATGAAGAGCCTTATGCTTGACTAGCCTTTGTCCGACCAGTCTTATACTAACAATTTTATAGGGCCAAGTGTCGTTAACCCCGCCTGGTCTTTACCCGGCTGGACTTACATGGTGTAACGCCCGCCCTCCCTGCTAACCCTAAGGGACGGGGCTACGATACTCTACGTACATACTACAGCGGAAGACTTAAAATCATTTTTCTTGGTTTAATAAAAGCCGGACTACACTAATATGGTTTCCATAACATGAGAACAAGATAAATAAAACATAACATCAAGTCAACCATATAGTACTACAGTTTACTAAACCACAGTGTAATTCTTAAAAGTTCTTAAAGCAGGTTCTTATTTGGTTGCCTAGCCACCGCCACACACATCTCCTTGCCTCTCCTGCTGCTCCTTTAGCTCATCCAGCTTTTTCCTTTATCTGTGGTACAAGGTGTTGATACAGTCTGACCTGGATGTTGTTTTGATGTTGACACTGATTTAAGTTTGAATCAGATATTAAATTAACTCAGATTAATTACTAATCAAGGTTGACTTGGTTAACCTGATTGACCTGATTGGGAAAAGTCCAAGCGAGGAGCTTGGCACGGGAAAGTCCTGGTGAGTGAAGCCAGGCAGTGGGAAAGTCCTAACTGGGATGTTAGGCAGTTGGAAAGTCCTGGTGAGTGAAGCCAGGCAGTGGGAAAGTCCTAACTGGGATGTTAGGCAGTTGGAAAGTCCCTGGGAGTGAGGCAATTGGAAAGTCCTTGTGAGTGAAACCAGCAATTGGGAAGTCCAAGTGTGGAAGCTTGGCATGTATGGTCGGAGAGGGTTCGGTAGCACGCTCTCGGACCGTCAGGGGTGAGGGCAGCAAGCTTGGAAGCTTGACTCGAGACTCACGGCTTTGGATCGGTCTGGCCGATCCTGAGTGTGTCCGGTGGGCCACCGATCGGTTGATCGATCCTGCTGATCGATCGGACCGCACCGATCTGCAAAACTCTAACACAGGGTATGCCAGTATAGCGCCGGGACCGATCGATAACATCAAGCACATGAGGATACTGATGATCGTCCGGACCGATCGGATGATCCTCGCATTCTGGTGGATCTTGATCGGTCTTACGGACCGATCCGGCTGAGTCTTGATCGGTCCACAGATCGGCTTCGCTGCCGATTCGCGTGAAGGGGTGGATCGGTCTTGGGACCGATCAGAACAGCACCGATCGGTCACCGCAACCGATCGGTGACGATAAATAGGCGTGGATCGGCAGCGACCGATCCACGATGGCTTGTTTTGCATGCGCTTTCTCTTATTGTTTCTGATTCGCAATTGCTTTTACCTATTTCGTTTCTAACCATCTGCTGTAAGCTTTCTCGAAGTTACAGGTTACAGATTACTTGATGTTGGGTGAATTCAAATTAAGGATCATTAGTAGAAGGCGACGAAAAAGCTTTTGCTGTGTCTCGCTGCGGACAAACCAGTTTTGGTAGCAACGTCTCGTTTGCGATCTGCTGGCAGCCGTTTGGTCGAAATCAGCTTGACTTGTGCTGATAGGTTCAAGCTCAGAGGTACCAGTGGAAACGAGGATGCCATTGGTGGGAGCTGAGACAATCAGACAAGGAAGAAGCGTGATTGGCGACGTCGTGGACGGTTGCAGGGATTTGCTGCAGGTTTGGCAGAGATCCGTTACAGAGCAGAGAGGCATATGAAGGTGGAGAGGAGAGGCTCTCGCAACAATGCTTTTTGTGCTCTTGCTGTGAAAAACACTGTGGAGAAAAACTCTCTGGAAGATTGAAGCAGTGTGCTTGTTCTTCGCTGATTGTGGCTGTGAGCTTCCTTTGATCATTTCACTTGAGCCACTACTGTAAGTCTTGTGCTTAATTTCTTACTGCTGTTAAAGACTTTGTGGAGAGGTTACTCCACCGAGAAGGAGAATCCTTTAGCCGGATAGCTTCCGGGGTGTGATCTACCGAAAGATCAAGAGGATTCGTCCACCTTACGGACACGCCGAGGAGTAGGGGCAAGTTATCCCCGAACCTCGTAAATCTCTGAGTTAGTGTGCTGTGCTTTCTTGTTTTAGTTTTCTAATTCCGCTGTGCTAACAAAGTTCTTGAAGAAATTTGTGTTTAGTGTTTTTCAAAGAGGCTATTCACCCCCCTCTAGCCATCTAAGGTCCCAACAAGTGGTATCAGAGCCTGGTGCTCTTCATCTGGACTAACATTCCAAGGAGCAACAAGATGGCCATGAAGGAAGGATTCAGCACCAACAGACCACCGTTCTTCGATGGAGCAGATTTCCAGTATTGGAAGAGTCGCATGGAGTATTACCTCAAGACTGATATCTCCATGTGGTTCTCGGTCAAGGAGGGATTCTCACCTCCAAAGGACGAAGAAGGTAAGGAACTTGACTCATCGAGATGGTCAACCGAGCAAACTCGCAAGGGACAAGCCGATGCCAAGGCGGTTGTCACTTTGCAATGTGGGATAGCCAAGGATCAACTTGTCAAGGTTGGTCCTTTCACAAGTGCGAAGGATCTATGGAACAAGCTCATCGAGCTCCAAGAAGGGACTCGAGACTCTCGGATCGCCAAGAGGGATTTGTTCCTAAACCAACTACAGAACCTTGTCATGAAGGAAAATGAAACTGTAAGTGAGATACATGGAAGGTTCAAGGAGATCATCAATGGTCTCCATTCGGTGGATGAACGAGTAGAAAACCGTGACCTCGTAAGGTATGCTCTAAAAGCTTTTCCTAGGAATGCCTTGTGGTCATCCATGGTGGATGCCTACAAGGTATCCAAGGATCTTTCCATTGTTAAGTTAGATGAATTTTTTTGTGAAATGGAATTACATGAATTTGCTAACAAAGGGCAAAAAGAGAAATGTATTGCTTTGGTTGCAGAAGAAAAGAGCAAGGAGGGAAGAAGGAAGAAAGAAAAGAAAAAGGAGAAAGAAATTGTTTCATCTTCATCCTCCTCTGAGTCCGATGATGAAGGTGAATCATCATCAAGCGAGATGGCCAACTTCGTGAGAAGAATCATGAGAAGAAGCAGAAGATACAAAGGGAAAGGTAAACCTAGTGAACAAAATATTGACAAAACTAATGTTACATGTTATGAGTGCAGCAAAAAGGGACACTATCGGAGCGAGTGTCCGAAATTAAAAAGGAAGGAGGAACGAGCCAAAAAGAAGGAGGAAAGAGTCAAGAAGAAGAAGGCTCTAAAAGCTACATGGGATGAGTCTTCTTCAAGTTCATCTGAGGAGGAGAAGAGGGAGAAGAGTACATGGCAGTTAGCCCTCATGGCAAGAGAGGAGTCCGAGTCCGAGAGTGAGGACTCAAGCTCTTCAGCCGCGACTTCATCATCTTCGGATGATGAAGAGGTAACATCTCCCCATTTAGAAAAGTGTTATAAAACAATTGCACATTTGTCTACTTCCCTTAAAAAATCAAAAATAGAAACTAAACTGCTAAAAGATGAAATAGAGAAATTAAGGGCCCTTAGGGAAGATGAGGTCGATGACCTTTATCAAGAGGCCCTAGAGGATGAAAACAAAACCTTGAAGGGTGAAATTGAGAAGCTCAAGAAAATGCTTGAGAAATTCTCAACCAGCTCTAAGACCTTAGACATAATTCTAAATGCCCAAAGGGCGGTTTACAACAAGGCTGGATTAGGATACCAACCTAAGGAGTCTAGTTTTATTTCTTTAGTGTCAAGAACCCAATTTCATAGAACACATGTTTCTAGGGTTCATGAGACTAGGAAGAAGGTGACTAAGGCATGGGTGCCTAAGTCTCTCATTGTAGATGCATTAGGTCCCAGAATTTGGGTACCTAAAACATCCGTCTTTCGTGTCTTGTAGGCATTGGTCGAGGGGGAGTGTCTATCAACTTGGTTTGTTGATAGTGGATGCTCCAAGCACATGACAGGGGACAAGTCACTATTCTCTACCATACAAAATAAAAATAGAGGTAATGTGTCTTTTGGCAATAATGGTAGTCTTAAGGTTATAGGGGTTGGAGACATTCATATATCCGAATGTCTCCACATCAAGAATGTTCTTCTAGTCAAGGGGATGACTTTTAATCTCCTAAGTGTCAGTCAATTGTGTGATACGGGTTACACAATTGAATTTCATTCAAGTCAATGTTTGGTTAAACACATTGACACACTTGACACGGTACTAGTAGGCACAAGGGTTGACAATATTTATCAAGTATCATTTAAAAGTGCTACTAATGCTTTGATTAAGTGTTTCATGTCGAAAGAAGAAGAGTCTTGGTTATGGCATAGAAGATTGTCACATGTAAACATGAAGAACATCTGGAAGTTGGCCAACCAAGGATTAGTGCGAGGCTTACCAAGCATCAAGTTCCACAAGACCAAACTATGTGATGCATGTCAAAAGGGTAAGCAAACAAAAGCTGTCCATAAAGGTAAAAGCAATGTAAGTACATCTATTGCTTTAGATTTATTGCACATGGACCTATTTGATTGCAGTAGTGTAATATCATTGAATGGAAGTAGATATTGTTTGGTAATCGTTGATGATTTTACTAGATACACATGGACTTTCTTCTTGAAACATAAGGACCAAACTATAGATATTTTTATTTCCTTTTGTAGAAGAACTGAAAATGAAAAATCGACAACAATTAAAACCATTAGAAGTGATCATGGTGGGGAATTTCAAAATCATAGGTTTTTAGAGTTTTGTCAAGAAAAGAGATATAGGCATGAGTTCTCTACTCCAAGGACCCCACAGCAAAATGGGGTTGTGGAGAGAAAGAACCGAGTCCTACAAGAGGCTGCACGAAGCATGCTTCATGAGTACTCACTACCGAGCTACTTATGGGCTGAAGCTGTGAATACAGCTTGCTATGTGCAAAATCGAGTTTTAATACATAGGTTTTTAGGAAAGACTCCCCATGAACTTTGGTTTGGGAAACCGCCTACAATTAAACATCTTAGGGTGTTTGGTTGTAAAGTGTTTATCTTAAACACCAAGGACCATCTTGGGAAGTTCACGGCTAAGGCTGATCAAGGGATACTGGTCGGGTACTCTCTTACCAGCAAAGCCTATCGAGTCTACAATGAGAGGACTAAATTGATTGAAGAGTCCTCAGACGTAGCATTTGAAGAAATCCCTAAATCAAATGATCAATCAAGGATGTAGGAGAAATTCAATTCGAACTTAGAAATCTAAGTTTGAATGATCAAAACATTGGAAGAGTCGAAGTTGACTCTGAAGATGATGAGCAAAGGCAAGAAAGGGCTCAATCTGATCTCTTGCCTGTGCCGAGTGAGACCACTCATGAGGCACCGCCAACTCCAAGGCAATCTAGGATAGCCTCTAGTCATCCCCAAGACCAAATTGTGGGAGACATTCAACAAGGGGTTAGGACTAGATCATTCTTCAGAAATGAGTCTAATGAAGTCGCATTGATTTCAGAGATTGAACCAAAATTAGTTGATGAGGCATTGCACGATCCTGATTGGATCATAGCTATGCAAGACGAATTAGGTCAATTTGAAAGGAGCCAAGTGTGGGACTTAGTTCCTAGACCTAAGAAGACCACCATTATTGGAACTAAATGGGTCTTCAAAAATAAGTTAAATCAAAAGGGAGAAGTTGTAAGAAACAAGGCAAGACTTGTAGCCAAGGGCTATAGTCAAGTCGAAGGTCTCGATTATGATGAGACTTATGCTCCCGTGGCACGATTAGAGTCCATTCGTTTGATGCTAGCTTTTGCTGCACATAGAGGTTTCAAGCTCTATCAAATGGACGTTAAATCGGCTTTCTTAAACGGTCTCATCAAAGAAGAGGTATATGTTGAACAACCACCGGGGTTTGTGAGTACCGAAGCTCCAAACCACGTATATAAGCTCAAGAAAGCACTTTATGGGCTTAAACAAGCACCACGAGCTTGGTACGAGAGGTTGTCAACATATTTACTAGAGAAGGGTTTTGTAAGAGGCCAAATAGACCCAACACTATTTCTTCGTCGAGATGGTGAAAATATTTTTGTAGCCCAAGTATATGTCGATGACATAATTTGTGGCTCAAATAACAAGGGCTATTTAAATGAATTTATCACTCACATGGAAAGTGAGTTTGAAATGAGTCTTGTGGGAGAATTGACATTCTTCCTTGGACTAGAAATCAAACAAACTAAAGATGGCATTTATGTCCATCAAGCAAAATACACTCAAGAGATGCTTAAGAAATTCAAAATGAGTGATTCTAAGGAAGTATCCACTCCTATGGCGACGAGCACTCGTCTTGACAATGATGAGAGTGGAAAATCAGTTGATCTAACGCAATATAGAAGCATGATCGGTAGTCTTCTATATCTCACAGCTAGTCGACCGGACATACTCTTTGCTGTGGGCATGTGCGCTAGGTATCAAGTCTGTGCCAAGGAATCTCACTTAATTGCAGTTAAGAGAATTCTGAGATACCTTAAAGGCACAATTAGAGTAGGTCTTTGGTACCCTCGTACTGAATCATTTGACTTGATAGGTTATACCGACTCCGATTATGCTGGGTGCAAATTGGATCGGAAAAGTACGAGTGGGGGTTGCCAATTTTTAGGTTCATGTTTAGTTAGTTGGTCAAGTCGGAAGCAACATTGTGTTGCTCTCTCCACGACCGAGGCTGAATATATTGCCATGGGAGAGAGTGTATCACAATTGTTGTGGATGATACACACCCTAGAGGATTATGGACTTTCTTATAAGGGTGTACAAGTGCTATGTGACAACATTAGCACGATCAACCTAACTAAAAATCCAGTCCATCATTCTAGGACCAAGCACATTGAAGTGCGTCATCACTTCATTAGAGATCACGTAGCTAGGGGTGACATTGTGCTCACATATGTGGAGTCAAAGTCAAACCTAGCCGATATCTTCACAAAACCCCTTCCGGAGAATGAATTTAGTCATTTAAGGAGGGAGTTGGGAATGTGTTTGGCTCCTTAGGTCATTAGAACTTCACCATGATCAATAAGGACTATTAAAATGACAAGAGTAATTGGGAAACTGATTTGGGCAATTTGGGGACATCTCACACAAACGATAAGGTTTAACAAATTGTTTTTGTTTGCTAGAAATGGGGTGAGATGCTAGGAACAACCAATTTATTCAAAATGTACTATGCATCCCTTGAATAAGTAGGTTGAAGAGACATAAATTGAGTATGGGGAAGGTCATTACATAATTCATGTGTATTTGACTCCTAGATCTTACTCATATATTCCAACCAGGAATCTTGGTTGGACTTTTGTCTAGAAATTATCTAATCATGATTGATGTGTTGATTGATACTTTGGATTGGTATCTTTAATGATAAGATGAGTTGATAATGTAAGAATAGTAATTTAGGATATATTTTGACAAATTTGAAACTAAACATGACAGGGTTGGATATTTCAGGTTTTGAAACTCTGAAATGTCTGAAACTAACTTGTAACTTAATAAAAAAAAAAACCTAGAATGTTAGGACTTTCAGAGCTTGCAATTAGAAAATGTTCTTGTTCGTAGATGTTTAAGTTCTGTGTTCTGAATTTGAGAAGTTCTGAATTTTCAGAATTCTCGAGAGAAACGACTGCGAAATCAGTTGCTCGAATTCAGATATCAGAAATCTGAATTATCAGACACTGATCGGTCTCACGACCGATCAGGAGACTCTCTGATCGGTCCACAGTCCGATCAGGGGTCCTCCAGATATCTTCGTGCTTTCTGTTGGCTCACTGATCGGTCCAGGGACCGATCAGGAGGTTCTGGCACGCGACAATCACAAATGATCGGTCCAGGGACCGATCAGGAGGATCTCACGCGACGATTCACATCTGATCGGTCCAGGGACCGATCAGGAGAGTCTCAACCTCTTCAACCTCTCTGTTCGATCTCTGATCGGTCCAAGGACCGATCAGCTCTCTATGGTTCGCAGGAAGGCCCCTGATCGATCCGAGCACCGATCAGAGGGTTTCTTGATCGGTCAAGGGGACCGATCAGACCTTTTGTGAGCGTTAAAGATTCTCTGATCGGACAGCCGTCCGATCAGATTACACTGTGCGCTACCCTCATTAAATCCTCCTGACCTCCTCTCTTCTCGATCTTCTTCTTTCTCACAACCCTAGCCGACCGACGCCCCGACGCCCTTTTCTTCCTCCCGTATTCTTGACCCATCGTCTTCTAAAAGCCGAAGGTCAAAATGGCACCGAGGTAATCTCTCGATCTCTAATCTCTACTGTTATTGTCTTTGGCAGTTCACGTTATCATGTTTCTTACGGTGACTGTGGTTTGTGTTTGGTGGTTTGCCCATGGCCGGTGCTCTCTTTTTGTTTCCCATTGTCCAAATGGTTAGGAAGAAACCCACTAGTGGTGAGGGTACCTCTAAGGAACCAACCGAGAAATCCAAATCCAAGTCCAAAGCTCCTGCTACCTCCCGACCTCAACCGGCTAGTTCGGGGAGATTCCCCAACCAACAATTTGAAAAATCATTTAAGGAGAGGACTTTCAAATTACTCCCTTGTCGATCTGTTGATAAGAAGTTCATGCAGGAATCTTGTCCCTCTATTTTAGAAACCATTGCCTACTACAAGCTCGATTCTTTGGTTTTTCTAGAAAGGGACATCAACTTTGATCTAGTATCTGAATTCTATAACAACCTTCATCAGACTCCTGATGGTAGTTATAGAACAAGAGTGGCTAAGCAAAACGTTGATCTCAACATAATTGCCTTCTTTGAGTATTTAGGTTGTCGTTTGTGTTCGGGGACGGTGTTCTCCATCTATCCTGTTTTGCCTGAACCCGTACCTCATCCTCTTAATGTCTCTTCTGACTCAATCCATGAGTACTTCTTTGGTCATCCGAGACTGGATGGTTTAGATGAGTTAGATGACGACTTTCCTACATTTGCAGCCCTTAGACTCTCTGCTCCTGACTACATCCTTTTCAAAGTTGTCACACAATGTCTTCTACCTATCACCTCTAAACCGTTGGCAGAAATTCGACCATATCACTATCTGATGCTTTATGGGTTACGTCGACGTCTAGATTTTGATATTATGTCGAGTGTCTATATGTCTATCATATCCCATAGCGAACCGAGCGGCGACAACATCTATATGCCTTTTGGGCATATAATTACTGATTGGCTCGAGTCCATGGGTATTGACGTCTCTAGGGGGAGGATAGTGAAGATGGTCAGGCAGGATTGTCGACTTGGGAAACGTGCGTTTTCCAAGTCCGGAATCCTAAGTCAGGATGGGTCGGTTAGGTGGAAGGATGGGAGGGCACTGGGTGAGCTACCACTTCCACGACAGGTTGCTCGTCCTCCTGCTGCTGCTGCATATGGCGAGGAGGATCCAGATCTGCGCTGGCAGATCGCTGAGCTGGAGAGCCGGTTTGACCGCCACGAGGAGATGGTGGCTGCAGAGTTCGATGGCCTGCGCCTCCAGATTGATCAGCGCTTCGATACTCTACAGAGACAGCAGTTGGCGACACATCAGACATTTCTAGGATGGATGGCCGGCCATCCACCTCCTCAGCACTCCGCGGGCGAGCTACCCTCAGGCAGCAGCATGCCTCTTCAGGATTCCACTCTTCCAGCTGATGCTGCGGATGATCCTCTTGATGAGGATGTTGGCTGACATTCTCTATGTTTTGATTGTTTTGTTGATACTATGTCTTTGATACATTTATCTGAACTGGATGTTAGCTGTGTTTCTTATATTCATGCTATTTATGATGTTTCACTATTCATGATACACTTATGATGTTTCATATGCCATTGTTTTTCATATACCGTATTTTTTTTATGTGGATTAAGATTGAGGCGTTATTGGTTAAAAGGGGGAGGTGCTTGTCAGTCTTATTCATTATTTTACACCTTTTCGGTGTTTGACAAAGGGGGAGAGAATAATTAAGTTTAGAGACGATTTGACCTCTTTGAATCAATATAAAAAAAAGAGGAGAAGGTAACTGAGTTATATCCATCTTAGGGGGAGATCTTAATTTCCCTGAAATTATGGATATGAGAGTTTTTCTGATCTAAACTTAAATTGTGTTGTCAAACAACAAAAAGGGGGAGATTGTTGATACAATCCGACTGGATGTTGTTTTGATGTTGACACCGATTTAAGTTTGAATCAGATATTAAATTAACTCAGATTAATTACTAATCAAGGTTGACTTGGTTAACTGATTGACCTGATTAGGAAAAGTCCAAGCGAGGAGCTTGGCACGGAAAAGTCCCGGTGAGTGAAGCCAAGTGGGAAAGTCCTAACCGGGATGTTAGGGTTGGAAAGTCCCGTGAGTGAAGCCGGAGTGGGAAAGTCCTAAGCGATGTTAGGCGCTTGGAAAGTCCCGTGAGTGAAGCGAGGCAATTGGAAAGTCCTTGTGAGTGAAACCAGCAATTGGGAAGTCCAAGTGTGGAAGCTTGGCATGTATGGTCGGAGAGGGTTCGCTCTCTGGACCGTCAGGGGTGAGGGCAGCAAGCTTGGAAGCTTGACTCGAGACTCAGCTTTGGATCGGTCCCGGCCCGATCGCATGTAACGGCAGACTGATCACCGCGGGGGCATTCAGGCCGTCCAGTCCGATCGATCGACCGGCCGATCGACTGCTGCTAACGAGTGTATCGATCGGTCCGGGACCGATCAGGCAACTTCAAGATGAACATCGAGTGGACCGATCGTCCGGACGATCGATAACTTCAAGGCACTGGATGTCGACGTCGATAGGGGCCGATCGAGATCATCGCATCGGCGGGTGGATGATCGGTCTTACGGACCGATCGAGTCCGATGTCGATCGGTCCCACGCGTCAGTCGCTTCGATACCGGTCGCAAGGGTGGATCGGTCTTGGGACCGATCAGACAAGCACTGATCGGTCACCGGACCGATCGGTGACGATAAATAGAAGCGTGGATCGGTCTGCTACAGTATGGCTTGTTTTGCATGCGCTTTCTCTTATTGTTTCGATTCGCAATTGCTTTTACCTATTTCGTTTCTAACCATCTGCTGCAAGCTTTCTCGAGTTACAGGTTACAGATTACTTGATGTTGGGTGAATTCAAATTAAGGATCATTAGTAGAAGACGAAAAGCTTTTCGTGTCTCATGCGGACAAACCTTTTGGTAGCAACGTCGTCTGCTGATCGGCAGTACCGTTTTGGTTCGAAATCAACTTGACTTGGCCGATAGGTTCAAGCTCGAGGTACGGTGGAAACGAGGATGCCATTGGTGGAGCCGAGACAATCCGACAAGGAAGAAGCGTGATTGGCGTGCACGTGAGGTCTGGCAAGGTTATTTCGAGGGATTTCGCTTCGTTCATGGAGATCCGTTCACGAGAGGACATATGAAGGTGGAGAGGAGGCTCGCAACAATGCTTTTGTGCTCTTTGTGAAAACACCGTGGAGAAAACTCTGGAAGATTGAAGCAGGGTGCTTGTTCTTGGATTGTGGTGTGAGCTTCCTTTGATCATTTCACTTGAGCCACTACTGTAAGTCTTGTGCTTAATTTCTTACTGCTGTTAAAGACTTTGTGGAGAGGTTACTCCACCGAGAAGGAGAATCCTTTAGCCGGATAGCTTCCGGGGTGTGATCTACCGAAAGATCAAGAGGATTCGTCCACCTTACGGACACGCCGAGGAGTAGGGGCAAGTTATCCCCGAACCTCGTAAATCTCTGAGTTAGTGTGCTGTGCTTTCTTGTTTTAGTTTTCTAATTCCGTTGTGCTAACAAAGTTCTTGAAGAAATTTGTGTTTAGTGTTTTTCAAAGAGGCTATTCACCCCCCTCTAGCCATCTTAGGTCCCAACACAAGGAAAGTAAGCTATGAGCACTCATGGCTCAGTAAGTTCCTTTCCTACTCACTAAAACCAAAAATCATCACATAATCAAAGAATGTCTCAGCATAACATAATCTCAACTAGTCATGACATAACATATCATACTCTTTAAGCATATCATGCAACATAGCAACATCATAACTAGTCATGGCATATTATCTCTTACAGCATAGCATGAAACATAACATAATCATATCTAATCATGGCATATCATAGTATCATCTTAAGGTAGCGTAGCATATCAAGTTCTTAAGCATAGCATGAAACATAACCTAAGCATATCAAATCATGGCATATCTGTTGGGTTCTTCGGGCCGCGAAAACCGCTTTTTCGCGTCGCGGAAACCCCGAGTCACCCAAAGCCGTAGATCTGTGCAAAGATTTGTAAACAAAAACTTTTCAAAAAACCTTTTCTTGTACGAGTTTGTAAAACTTTAGATCTACACTAGATGAGAGTTATACCTTCGAAGCGAAGCCCTTCGCGTTCCCGGATCTCTAGACCGTCAAGTGTCGGTCCTCTAGAAGTATCCACACGGACACGTAGGTGGAGAAAACCTCACACAAAGGTGTGCTAGCACCTTGGTGAGATTCGGCCAAGCAAAGAGGAGAGGGAGAGGGAGAGCTTGAGAGGAAGAAGGAGGAAGAAAAACCACACTTGAATGAAAATGAATTCACACCCATTCACAAAGTGGCCGGCCACTTTTCTTCTCTAGTGTAACTCCCCATTAAATGCAATTAATGTGAAGTTAATAAGAAAATGGCTTTGTAACTTCCATGAGGTGGCATCCATGATGATGTGGAATATCATCATTGGTCCACCTAATGCCAACTCACTAATGAGGTGGCAAAAGATCAAGTCAAAATTGACCTTTGGTCTTCCTTCTCTAGTCAAGTCAAACTTGACTCAATCTCTACCATGGTTGATCTAATCCAACCATTTGATTCGAGCCAACTTAATATAATGAATCTAATTCATTAAATTAAATTGATTTAATAAGTCATAATCTAAATTAGACTCATTAAATACATGAATCAACTTGAGTCGAACTCAAGTTAGCCCAATTAGGATTACTCTTAATCCAATTTGATTCATTAAATGAATCTAATCCTCTTGGTTCATCATATGAACCTAATCTCCATCTAATTGTCCTAAGTGTGTGACCCTATAGGTTCTTGTAACGTTGGCAATGCCCTAAACCCATTTAGGAGCATAAGTAATGAGCGGTATCTAGCAACACATCATTACTACCCAAGTTACAAGAATGTCGAGATCCGACATCACCTTGTGACTACCAATTGTGACTACTCACAAAATAATGACAAGTGTCCTTCTATCCTAGACATCTAGATTGATCAATATGAGGCATAGACCGTGTCATCCTCTAATCAATCTAAATCTTGAACTCCAAGTAGACTCACTCGATCAAATGAGCTCAACATCTAATGTTGACTCATTTGGGCATGGCCATGCACTTAGTGGTCTCACTCTATCAAGAATACTGATGTCGCTCCCGTCATATGGGAGGGATAGATTCCATCTACATCACTCACATCCCTCCACATAATTTGTTATATACCCAGTAATCGCCTTTACCCAGTTACGGGTGACGTTTGACGAAACTAAAGTACATAACTCCTTATGTAGGGATCCATGGTGACTTCAGGTCTAAGGACTAATAGTCATACTAATAGCCACATGAGAATGTATATGACACTCATATAACGATCCATGATACTTTCTCATGGTGGGTCATTCAGTATACATTCTCTAATGCATACCCATGTGTCAGCTTGATATCTCTATATCCATGACTTGTGAGATCAAGTTATCGAGCTGACCTACATGCTAGTCTTATTGTATTAACATTGTCCCTGAATGCTAATACTCGACTAGGAATGATTTAGAGTAGTGTTCCCTATATCATCTCACTATCGATTCAATTAATCGATTGATATAGGTATGAACCTTCTACCCAAGGACGCTATTATACTTAGTCTATTTGACACAAATATAAATAAGTATAATAACCAAACAAATGCCTTTATTAATATAAAAGAATATGATATACATGAGTCCATACAATCATCAAATGATTGGCTCTAGGGCTCTAACTAACAATCTCCCACTAGCACTAGTGCCAATCAGTATAGGCTCTAAGGCCTAAAGACCTAGTGTGACCATCATGCTTCCACTGTGCCAAAGCCTTGGTCAAGGGATCTGCGATGTTAGCCTCTGTAGGTACTCTACAAATCTTCACTTCTCCTCTATCGATAATCTCTCGAATGAGATGGAAGCGCCGTAGTATATGCTTGGTCCGCTGGTGTGAGCGAGGTTCCTTCGCCTGTGCTATAGCTCCATTGTTGTCACAATAGAGCTCAAGCTGGTCGGATGTTAGAAACCACCCCAAGTTCAAGTGAACTTGGATCCCTCCTTGCCTCGATGCGAATAATATACCTACATTTGTAAAATCAACGATCACCTCGCTCGAACTCTTCCGGTGACACATCACCATTAATGCAAAATACGAACCACGATCGCGATCGGTAATCATCCCGATCGGTCTGGAAGCATCGCTGTAACCCTTTACAGTTAGCTCATCATTGCCTCCATATATCAAGAAATATTCTTTAGTCTTTCGTAAGTACTTAAGAATATTCTTGACCGCTATCCAGTGACTTTCACCTGGATCTGACTGGTATCTGCTCGTCATGCTCAAAGCATACGAGACATCAGGTCGAGTACATAGCATGGCGTACATGATCGATCCTATGGCTGAGGCATAAGGGATCTGATCCATGCGGTCTCTCTCTCTAGAAGAGGGACTTTGAGTCTTCGAAAGACATGTGACATCGGCAGAAATCCCTTCTTGGAGTTCTGCATGGCAAACCGAAGGAGTACCTTGTCAATATATGTACTGACTTAGGCGAAGCAATCTCTTAGATCTATCTCTATAGATCTGTATCCCTAGAATACGGGATGCCTCACCTAAGTCCTTCATTGAGAAGCAACTCCCTAGCCAGGTCTTGACAGACTGAAGCATAGGGATGCCCTTCTCAATGAGTAGTATGTCATCCACATACAATATGAGGAAGACAACTATATCCCCTACAACGTTCTTGTAGACACAAGGCTCATCTTCGTTCTTGATGAAACCAAACTGTTTGATTGCATCATCGAATCGAAGATTCCAGCTCCAAGAAGCTTGCTTTAGTCCATAAATGGACCTATACAACTTGCATACTCTGCTAGTATGCTGTGGATCTACAAAACCCTCGAGTTGTGTCATGTACATATCCTCGAGTAGGTTTCATTCAGAAACGCAGCTTTTGACATCCATCTCGTCATATCTCATAGTCATGGTAGGTGCAAGAGCAAGCATGATCCGAATAGACTTAAACATCGCATCGGAGAAAAGGTTTCATCATAGTCAATACCATGAATCGCTTAAAACCTTTAGCTACCAAGCGACCCTTATAGATAAGTCCATCCATGTCGCTTTCTCTTAAAGACCCACTTACACCCAATGGGTTTTACCCTTCGTGGATCAACCAAAGTCCATACTTGGTTGGTGTACATGGACTCCATTTCGGATCTCATGGCCTCTAGCCATTTATCTGAATCTGGTCTCATCACGCTTCGATAGGTGGTAGGCTCATCCTCTATGAGCATAACGTCATCATGGTCGGACAAGAGAAATGAATATCTCTCAGGTGACGACGCACCCTATCAGACCTGTGAAGAGGTATGTCTACTTGAACCGGTTGTTGTTCCTCAACTCCTTGTGGAACAACATCATCCACAACACTTTGTGGTTCCAGTTCAATTTCCATCGAGGCATTAGTGCTATTGTTCGCATCTTGAACTTCTTCAAGATCGAACATCTCCCACTAGTCTTTCTAGAAACAAAGTCCCTTTCTAGAAAGACCCCAGCCTTTGCCACAACTATCTTGTGTTGACGGGAATGTAGAAGTAATATCCCTTAGTTTCCTTGGGATATCCAATGAAATAACACTTGTCGATTTGGGTCCTAATTTGTCTGAGACTTGACGTCGTACGTAAGCCTCACAACCCCAAATCCTCATGAAAGACACTGGGCATCTCTCCCATCCATATCCTATATGGTGTCTTTATCACGGCCTTTGATGGAACTCGGTTGAGTATGAAAGCTGCCGTGTCTAGAGCATATCCCCATAGATATGTCGGAAGATCTGTGTGACTCATCATAGATCGTACCATATCTAATAAGATACGATTCCTCCTTTCGGATACACCATTCCTGTGGTGTTCCGGAGGAGTGAGTTGAGATAAAATCCCACACTCGGCTAAGTAGTCACGAAACTCATGGCTAAGGTATTCTCCACCTCGATCGATCAAGTATCTTAATACTCTTGCCAAGCTAGTTCCATTCTTGAATTCTTTGAACTTTTCAAAGGATTGACTTATGTGTCATCAATACACATAACCATATCTACTGAAGTCATCAGTAAATGTGATGAAGTATCTATAACCGCCTCTAGCAGCGACATTGAAAGGGCCACATACATCACTATGTATGAGTCCTAACAAATCAGTCGCTCTCTCGCTGTGCCCACTAAAGGGAGTCTTGGTCATCTTGCCTCGTAGGCATGACTCACATATCTCATATGATTCAAAATCAAATGAGTCCAGCAAACCATCCTTATGGAGCTGGGATAAGCACTTGTCATTTATATGACCTAAGCGACAGTGCCAGAGATAAGTTTGGTTCATGTCATTTGACTTGAACCTTTTGGTATTAATGTTATAGATAGGGCTCTCAAGGTCTAGAATATAGAGTCCGTTTATTAGTGGTGCACTACAATAGAACATATCTTTTAAATAAATAGAACAACATTTGTCTTTTATTATAAAAGAGTATCTTTTCTTGTCTAAACAAGAAACTGAAACTATGTTCTTAGTAAGAGCAGGCACATAACAACAATCATCTAAATTTAGTACAAGCCTGAGGCATAGATATGATAAGTTCCTAAGCCGTGAGCGAGTGCTCCATTGCCTACTCGTAGGTCCACCTCGCCTTTGCCAATGCTCTGCTATTTCTGTCATTTCATCAAGAGTCAAATGTGAGAAGCACATCCAGATTCTAATACCCATGATGTAGAAATAGATAGATTGACTTCTATAACATATATACCTGAAGTGGAAGTCTCACTGCCGCTTCTTAAGATCCTCCAAGTATACCTTGCGGTCCTCTTCCAGGTTGGATCGGACCAGTGAGCGGTAGCATCCGACCCTCCTTTAGGCTTCGGTGCCTTGCCTTTGCCCTTGGTTTGGGACTTTCCTTACCTTTGGGCTTGCCCTTGCCCTTATGCTTTGGGACCATCGAATGGGCTTAACCTTCTTAAGGTTAATCTCATCAGTACTAAGTAACTCGGGCAGTGGCTTATCAATCTCGCTCATGTTATAGTTGAGAACGAATTGACTATAGCTATCCGGCAAGGACTGCAAGATCAAGTCGGTGGCCAGCTCTTGGCCAAGCAGGCCTTGTAGGTTCTCTATGTACCCAATCATCTTGAGTACATAAGGACCTACAGAGCCCCGTCCGACATCTTGCATTGAAACAGTGCCTTGAGATCTCAAATCTCTCATGCCTCGCTTGTCCTCGATATAGTTGGCGAAGATGCTCAACCATATCAAAAGCGCCCATCAACTCATGTTGCTTACGAAGCTCTGAGTTCATGAGCATTAGACATGACACATCTAATGGTCGTCTTGATGCTTCTTGTAAGCATCTTTGTCGACTCATGGGGCATTGGCGGGAGGAGCCTCGGAATGGGCTGCTCCAGCGACGTACAGTTACGCTCCCGGGTGAGAACTATTCTCAAGTTCCTGCACCAGTCCGTTGTGCTTGTCCTTCTCAAGGACAGATCGCAGGAGAAGGAATTCGTGTTCGACGTCATGGTTATCTACAACAGAAAATTTGCAGAAATAAATATCATATTCTTTAAAACATTTAATTAGGCCTTTAATTAAATGATGCTCCCACTGAACTTTATAATTCTTGTGGGACAAGATCCACATCATACTAACCCTTGAGTTAGCTTTGGCTAATACGCCCAAGGCTTAGTATGATCGGTAGGTAACGATTACCAATTACATCTCTATGTAACTCTTGTTTATAGAATAAAATCCGCATTTATATTAAAACTCAAGTTAGCTTTGGCTAATACGCCCGAGAGTTAATATAGATGTGATTTTGACCTATCTTTCCAACTATTGGAAAAATGCCTATAGTTAACTCGATCCAACCGAGTAACTATGAATACTCAATCTAATCGAGTTTGTATTCACCCATGCGTTGATAGGCGGGACCAAGATTGTCCCTCCGTACCCTACCAAGATAATATGTATTGCTCTGCTTTGGTAGATTCAACAATACATGTGATCGAGGTAGTGATAGGTATCACGGCACGGCTAGGCATTTTAGAGTTGGTTCGATCTAGATATAATCTAATTGAGAAGGATGCATCTTGTGCACGACTTAGATCTAATCTAATCGCAAGGGTGCATCATGTGCACGACTTAGATCTAATCTAATCGTTAAGGCACTAATTAATTAATTAATTATTAAACATGCATCAAATACATAACAATTAATTAATTAATTTATTTGTGATTTAGTCATGGCCCTACTACGATCTTCTCAAGCCAATGAGAAGATCGAATGGTCAACCTAGGGTCAACAGCTTCTCCAAGCTCCTCCCTTTGACCACCTTGTGTTGTTCGTGCCCGCCTCGGAACTCCGTCTCGTGTGGACCCTCCACTGCTCCAATTTGTACATTACAATTTGAAACTCGAGTTACATTCGAGTCTAAATCTAATTTACAACAAGATTATAAGAGAGAGGCATGACACGCAGGTCGCGAAAATAAAATAAAATTACAAGCACGCACATCACATAACGGCACGCATACCGTATTATGAATTACAACACATTGTCCAATCAAATTGGGTCTTTGGGCCATGACTATCACAAATTTAATATATAATCCAAAATTATATATTTTCATAATTTTCTATAATTTTAAAATTAATTTTTAAAATTTTAATAAAATTTCGCGGTCCGTTTAGTTAATCGAGCGGATCCATCGCGGGCCAGGGGCAGCGCCCCTACCCGCGATCTAACCATCGCGAGAGTTCCTTTGCGATCCAACAGCGCCTAAACCCGCTGTCCCAAAGCGATTTGGGCGAGACATTGCCGTTTCGGAAAATCTTCCCTTGCGGGGTTAGGGGCAGTACCCTACCCACGATCTAACCATCGTGAGTTGCTCCTTTCTGCGATCTAATGGCACCCGACCCGCTGTCCCAAACGAATTTGGGGCAAAACAAAGCCGTTTACAAGAAAACTTTTCTGAAGTCAAGTGCCGAGACACTTGTAGCGGCATCTATGGAAATATTACTCATAAAACTCTAAAACTTAATTTTACAGAAAATCACAGAAGGTATATTTTCATAAAAATACAAACGAACTAGTACAAGTCTTTGCACGTGGCTCGATACCCTTTGTTTGGTTCTTCGGCCGCTGATTTGCGAGTCATGAACCGAGTCACCCAAAGCCGTAGATCCGTGCAAAGATTCGTAAACAAAAACTTTTCAAAAAACATTTTCTTGTACGAGTTTGTAAAACTTTAGATCTACACTAGATGAGAGTTATACCTTCGAAGCGAAGCCCTTCGCGTTCCCGCTCGTCCAAGAAGTTGCCGGATCTCTAGACCGTCAAGTGTCGGTCCTCTAGAAGTATCCACACGGACACGTAGGTGGAGAAAACCTCACACAAAGGTGTGCTAGCACCTTGGTGAGATTCGGCCAAGCAAGGAGGAGAGGGAGAGGGAGAGCTTGAGAGGAAGAAGGAGGAAGAAAAACCACACTTGAATGAAAATGAATTCACACCCATTCACAAAGTGGCCGGCCACTTTTCTTCTCTAGTGTAACTCCCCATTAAATGCAATTAATGTGAAGTTAATAAGAAAATGGCTTTGTAACTTCCATGAGGTGGCATCCATGATGATGTGGAATATCATCATTGGTCCACCTAATGCCAACTCACCAATGAGGTGGCAAAAGATCAAGTCAAAATTGACCTTTGGTCTTCCTTCTCTAGTCAAGTCAAACTTGACTCAATCTCTACCATGGTTGATCTAATCCAACTATTTGATTCGAGCCAACTTAATATAATGAATCTAATTCATTAAATTAAATTGATTTAATAAGTCATAATCTAAATTAGACTCATTAAATACATGAATCAACTTGAGTCGAACTCAAGTTAGCCCAATTAGGATTACTCTTAATCCAATTTGATTCATCAAATGAATCTAATCCTCTTGGTTCATCATATGAACCTAATCTCCATCTAATTGTCCTAAGTGTGTGACCCTATAGGTTCTTGTAACGTTGGCAATGCCCTAAACCCATTTAGGAGCATAAGTAATGAGCGGTATCTAGCAACACATCATTACTACCCAAGTTACAAGAATGTCGAGATCCGACATCACCTTGTGACTACCAATTGTGACTACTCACAAAATAATGACAAGTGTCCTTCTATCCTAGACATCTAGATTGATCAATATGAGGCATAGACCGTGTCATCCTCTAATCAATCTAAATCTTGAACTCCAAGTAGACTCACTCGATCAAATGAGCTCAACATCTAATGTTGACTCATTTGGGCATGGCCATGCACTTAGTGGTCTCACTCTATCAAGAATACCGATGTCGCTCCCGTCATATGGGAGGGATAGATTCCATCTACATCACTCACATCCCTCCACATAATTTGTTATATACCCAGTAATCGCCTTTATAGTCCACCCAGTTACGGGTGACGTTTGACGAAACTAAAGTACATAACTCCTTATGTAGGGATCCATGGTGACTTCAGGTCTAAGGACTAATAGTCATACTAATAGGCACATGAGAAAGTATATGACACTCATATAACGATCCATGATACTTTCTCATGGTGGGTCATTCAGTATACATTCTCTAATGCATACCCATGTGTCAGCTTGATATCTCTATATCCATGACTTGTGAGATCAAGTTATCGAGCTGACCTACATGCTAGTCTTATTGTATTAACATTGTCCCTGAATGCTAATACTCGACTAGGAATGATTTAGAGTAGTGTTCCCTATATCATCTCACTATCGATTCAATTAATCGATTGATATAGGTATGAACCTTCTACCCAAGGACGCTATTATACTTAGTCTATTTGGCACAAATATAAATAAGTATAATAACCAAACAAATGCCTTTATTAATATAAAAGAATATGATATACATGAGTCCATATAATCATCAAATGATTGGCTCTAGGGCTTTAACTAACAATATCATAGTATCATCATAAGGTGACATGGCATATCAAACTTTTAAGGCATAGCATGAAACATAACATAATCATATCTAATCATGACATATCATAAATCATAGCATCATCACAACATGATCATAAATTATATGCAATATGATTTTGAAAACATGTATCCGAAAAAACTTGTGTATGTCTCATGATCTTTAAAACCATTTCTTCTTACATACATATACTTAAACATAATATCAACATATTCAGGGCCCCGGCTTAGTACCACATATATACATAATGCGCGCATCCTAAGTAGATCCAAGGTAGCTAGTCTTGAACCTACTAGGAAACTAGGCCCGTAGCTCGACCTAGGGGCACGTAAGGAGCCCACCCTTTACTAGGCCCGTAATTCGACCTAGGGGCGCATAAGGAGCCCACCCTTTTGGTACAAGCCATTCAAAGTAAAATACATGTCATACTTATACATATCATACATCATACAAGCATGCATCACTTAGGCATACATCATGTCATAAAAGTATGCATCACTTAGGCATACATCATGTCATAAAAAGTATGCATCACTTACGCATACATCATGTCATAAAAGCATGCATATTTTAGGCACATAGCATATCATCAAAGCATGCACATTTCTATCCACATAGCATATCATAAAAAGCATGCATATTCTAAGTATATAGCATATCATCAAGCATGCATATTCTAAGCACATAACATATCATCAAAGCATGCATATTTCTAAACACATATCATATCATAAAAAAAATGCATATTCTAAGCATATAACATATCATCAAAGCATGCATATTTCTAAACACATATCATATCATAAAAATATAAATCACAAGCATACATATTTAAGCATAAGGGTGTATCATGTGATTATACTATCATAAGAAACATGGTAACATAATTAACTTGGGTTCTAAGCTTCCTAATCCCTTGGGTTCTTATTATGGCCGAACCACCTTAGATCTCAATTTAGGTAGAAATAACCTCCAAGCATGTGGAACCTAAATTATCATTACATCAATTTCATAGGAAACATTATAAGCATGATTTACTTGGTTTCTAAGTTCTCCAAGTCCCTAAACTTCATGTGGCCAAACCCTATCAGGTGTGAAACAAGGTCTCAAATGTCATGAAAGCATGGAAACCTTAAACCACATTCATAGCATTTTTTTTCCAAGTAACATAGTAAGCATATTGAGCTAGTTCCTAAGTCCTTCAAGCCCTTAACATATGTCATGGTCAAACTTTTAACAAGTGTTCATTAGGGCTAAAAAAACAAACATACAAGCATGTGAACTTGAACTAACATCATGTATAAATTCATAATAAGACATTATACAATATGTATGGCCGAAACTTACCCTAGCCTCAATTAGGTCATTAAACAACATATTGCATGGGAAGTTTGTCTTTCTACTTATCATATTTCATGTAGAGTGACATAAGCATATTTAATTTTTGTTCTAGGGTCTCTAGGGCATCTATCCCTTCATGGTCGAAACATACAATGGTCCATTTAGGTCATGGAAAAATTATACAAGCATGTGACACAATCAACACATTACCCTATTTTCATAAGAAGCACTTTTAACACATTTGGTTTCATTTCTAAGGCCTCTAGGTCTTTTAAATCCTACTTGGCCGAAACTCAATAGTATATAAACTTGCTTCAAATAGCCTAAAAGCATAAGAAATCATACAAGTTTCATAGCATGTATAAAGACAAGCATAATAAACATACATGTGAATTGTGTCTTAGGCTTCCTAGGTTTCTTTCCCTTTTTCTTTTATTTTTCCTCATGGACGAAACCTACCAATCTTTAAACTAGGTTTTAAGTGGCCTAAAGCATGGAAAACCTAAGTAAGTTTCATGGCAAAAATTACTAAGAACACCATATACAAAGTTGGTTCATAAACAAGCTAGGACCCTTGTGATCTTACATGTCATATATCATGTAACTAATTTTCTATACTCCAATTAAACATGAGAGCATTAAACAACTTTCATATCATAATATCACAGAGGTCTTGAGGATATTAGAATTTTGTTCAAGCTTTTCTAAACTATTCATCTTATCATGGCCGAAAATCTAAAATAAGAGTTCATGAATTTCTAGCAATGTTCAACATGCAATTCTTTAAGAGAACTCTATATTCTATCATACAAACATGGTTACTTAAATTTAAAGGTCTTCCTAACCCTAAGCCCTTTTCTTGGCCGAAACATATAAATGGATTTCTTTTGGTTCCAAGTAACTTTCAAGCAAGAAAACCAATAAAAGACCCTTAGTAGTTCATGGAGGGAATCTTGTACTAGTTTGGTTACACAATGTTTTCCCTAACCTCCTTAAAATATTTTTGGCCGAAATTCTAGGGTTAGGCACTCCTCTAATCAAGCATCAATTAGGTATAAAAACATGAAGAAAATCCTTCCTACATAGCATAGAAAACATATCATGAAATAAAGACTTGTTTAAACCTTCCTAGATTTGAAAACCCTTTCTTTAGCCGAATTTTCTTAAATTCTTTCCTAGGTTTTCTAATCCTCATAAAATCCGAAAATCACATAAAAATCCTTGTACCACAGGTGAGGGGAAGCTTACATCCTTTTCGCTTGTGGATCTAAGGTATGGTGATGGAAGAAGTAGCCTCTTCTTCTAGTTCCTTTCCCTTGATTCCCTTGCTAAGTCCTCCTTGTATCTTAGGCTTTCTTAGGGGAAAAACTGTAAGATACCGTAAAAGTAAATAATAAATATTATTGGACGAAAAATCTTATTGGATTTTTCGTGATTTTTAGAAATTTTCTGGGAATTTTTCGGAGCTCGTACGGAGGGTTTTGAGAGGATCGATCGGCGGGCATGGATAAGGCCTGTTTGGAATATCCCTTTAAGTGGGAGTTGATTTGGGAATGGACTTAGACTTTAATTATTCTTAAACCTAGGTTTTATTCTTTGTTGTTTTATTTTTATTTTCTTTATTCTCTTCTTTCCTTCCCGATTCTATTTTCTTCCCTAATCTCCCGATTTCCTCCATTCGGCTCGATCACCTTCCTCCCCGATTCATCTCCACCGACGACGATCTTCCCCTTCGAGCGCCTCATCAACGCCAAGCAATCTCGGCTACTTGGCGATCCGATGTTCTCCTCTTCGTGCTGCTCTCTCTCTCGTTCTCACCTCACCCGATGCTGCATACATATGCCTCTCGTCGTGCCCTAGATCGTCGGAAATAACATGCGAGCCAGCGATAGGGGTAAGCTTCCGAGCCATCTTGCGATTTCTCCCTTAGTTGATCGCTGATCTTATCTCTTTCTCCCTTCGATCTTACCTAGCCATGGTCTCTTCTTGCTCACAAGCTTGCTACGATGGTTGTTGCCGCCCGATCATCGTCGCGATCATTGTTGTTCCCTAGCTACTGATTTCTGATGTCATCTCGTCGCCGGTCGTATGATAGCGAAGTGTACAACTTTCCAGCAGGCAAAGTAGTGGATCGTCACCAGATGGAATGGATCATGCGACACCATCTGGAGGCAATTGGTTAAGGTAAGGAAGTGTCGGGAAGTGTTATGAATTCAAGGATTCTTATGTAATTGGGTTTGTTTGTGATGTTCTTCCTGATGCTGGACTTGTAGGAGGCATCGGATCAGCTTCTTGGTGGGTTCTTCGTGAGCATATCACTGCCCCTTCACTTCTTGTAGCTGTTGAGTTCTCGGTGGGAGGATTAGGGATCAATGGAGGTGAGTAAGGTCTATATTTGTTAGAGTTGCAGCAAAATAGATACTCTACATCTAGGTTCTGGGTTAATCTTGGAAGGAATTGGTGTAGGGGAGGCTCTTGGTGGCTGTTGGCAGGGGTTCTTGTGGAGCTGTGAGTTTGGATTGACTGCCATATATTAAGGTAAGAGATGTTCTTCCAGTAGGGTATTTCTATTGGTATCAGTAGTGTATTACATAATTAGGTTTTCTATGAGTTGTGGGGTTTTGTTTCGCTTAGATTTATGAGTACGGTGATGTGGATTGGATTAATTGGGTAGGATTGATTCATGATGTTTAGTAGAGATGATACAATGGATTAAATGTTTAGAATTTGGAATTTGGTTGTGATAAGTTGATTTATGATGGTTATTTCGTAAATGATTTATGTAAATGGACACATGATCGTATTGGTATGTGTTGGAGTGATTAGAGGTTGTATTGGGTTGAAATTTGTGGATATGGTGATTTGTTTGATATAGATTGTTATGTGATCATTCTTAGGATTATTGGATTGATTATGAGTTGGATTCAAGATGTGTTGATTAGTGAGTTTTGGATTGGTTAATAGATTATGGATTATATTTGGATCTAGAAGGAGTTGTATTGAGGATTGTTTGGAGGATTAATCAGAGATCAGATTTTGTTGGAGTGATCCTAATTGGGTTAGGACTTTTATTTAGCTATTTGATCATATGAATTTAGCTAAATGAAATATATATATTATGTGATGCAGGACTTGGATTCGGGACGAGCGTCTCGACACGGGATTACTTGGCACGATCTACACTTTAAGGCGGGTATTTCTTCCTTTGCCTCTATGTAGATTTTCTTTGAGCTTAGTGCATGGTTGTTATTTGACGGATTAGGTTACTTTACCCTATATCGTGTCCAGTTGCTGTCTTTCCTGCTTGTTTCTTTTGCTTGAGCTTAGAGATGATCTATTTAATTCATATACAGTCTCTACTCTTGATATCTACTCTGTTGTGATTACACGTGTAGAGTATGCCTTGTAGGGATTGTCGGGTTGTTGGTATTACCATGCTGATTGGGTGTATGATGTGGACTGTACATAGATGGGTATGTGTCATAGGGGTTATCTTGTTGACCGTACATTTACATGTGGTGTGTACATACGTATTTGTCATGTACTTTTGGAGGGGTTGTGTTGATTGTATGTTTAGAGTATATACACATGTCTGTTGTATTGTTATTGGAGGATACATGTTGATTGTACTTATCTTTTGTGTACATGTGTCTGGTGGGATTATTGGAGATTTTTGGTTGATTATACATGTGTAGGGTGTACATATGTTTGGTGGGATACGTGGAGATATCATGACGATTATACTCATGTTGGAGGTATTTATGAGGTTTGGAGTTATTGCATGGATGATGATTTTATATATATATATCATGTTCATCATTCATTGCATCTGATGACCGTTGTCTCCCTTGTGGTTGAGAGAGTCATCAGTTGGTTTGGTTTAGCACCGCACACTCGGCCACTCATGGGTAGTGGTAGTTGGAGCAGTTGCTGCTAGTCCTGTCGTGCCACCCGGTCACGAGGTTTAGTGAGATCCGGCGTTGTGAGCAGTCAGGGACCCTGATGCTATTTAGCTAGATAGCTATTAGCGGACTGTCCGCCTCGACCACTATATAGTGGGCTGGAGGGTAGTACAGTCGTCACAGACCCAAGCCTCTCGGCCATACAGGGGTCGTGGTGTTCGGAGAGGTGGCGGGGGTGACCATGGAGCATGCATGCACTTTTGCATTTGATGCGCGGTGCATCTTTGGAGATATATTTGCATACATGCCTACTAGATACTAGTTGCATGTGTTTGTGGTATGTTGCATTTGTTTGCGATATGATTGTTGCATTTGGTTGCCATGCTGCATACATGTCATTTATTTTACATGTATATGCAGTCGTACTTATATTGCACAGGTGTCACGGGTATATCTGTTGCAGATCCGGTGAGTTTACTGATCATTGTACCATGTGTCGATTCCAGATTGGGTATGTATCTGTCATTATGTTAGTTGGGGTTTATACAGTTTATGTCAGATTATTATGTCAGGTATGTTCAGATGCATTGATTATGATAGTATGATCGTGTTCTTATTCCCTACTGAGATTGTATACTTGTGATCTCCATGTTGTTTATGGACTATGCACTATCTTTTCTATTACCCGCTGAGTTACCTATACTCACCACCGCATGTATACATTTATGTTTTCAGGTAGCCTGTAGATGGTTGGTGTCGCTCGGAGTATCCTGTCTGCCGGGTCCTACGTCACATCCGAAGACTGTGTTCGTTTTCTATTGTATATTCTTTTCTCATTCGTGGCATTGTATTTGTGTTTAGCCATGTGGCTATCTTATTCTTTTGGTGTTGTATTTGTGTTTAAGCCGTGCCGGCATGCATTATATCTATTTGTCTTGTGTGGGCTTTCCGTTTTCATTTTTTCGCTGTGTTGGTTTTTGGTACAGCCGTGTGGGCTGTTTTATATATAACTGCGTGCTTGTGATTGTTTCATTCCAGCTGTGTGGGCTGTTATTATAACTGCGTGGTTGTGTATATAAATATTCCAGCCGCATGTGGCTGATGTATTTTGCTTGTAGTGATGCTTCATATTGTCACTGGTACAGGGGAGACTCTGCCGGATTTTTGTCTGGTAGGGACTCCTTTGGGGCGTGACAAAAACCTTGGCTTTGGGGCCGAAGATGGAGGAGAGGGGACTGATCGTTTCGGTGAGGGAGAGGAAGAATGAGAGAAAATGAGAGAAAAATAAACTTATCTTTTCTTGCTCCCTTTTATGTTAAGGGGGAAGAGGTAGCAAAATTGATTTTTGTTTTCCTTATCCCTTAGCCTTTTTTTTTTCTATTTCCTATTTATTTTATTTATTCATTTATTCTTACCATTCATGATGAAATAAGGGGGATTGAATCCTCTTAATTCCCTCTTTAAATTTTCGGCAAAAGCAAAGAGGAAGAGGGAGAGAAAGGGAGGAAGGCAAGTTGTCTTTCTCTTGCTCTTTTCTTGTCTTCTTTTGGCTAGCTTTTACTCTCACCCTTATCATGAATTTCCCTCATTTGCTATCAACATCTTCTCTCTATCCCAATTGGTTTCTACTAATTAATTCTATGAATAATATAAGAGGTTCAAGGTTCAATCCTTGGCCTTCAATTCTTTTTATTTCATTTTATTTCTTTTTGCTTCAACTCACTTCCTATTAATTTTCTAAGGCAAAATCCCACATTCATATATTTATCTTACAAGCTTAGTGGGTAATAGATAAAGGAAAAAGCTGGATGAGCTAAAGGAGCAGCAGGAGAGGCAAGGAGATGTGTGTGGCGGTGGCTAGGCAACCAAATAAGAACCTGCTTTAAGAACTTTTAAGAATTACACTGTGGTTTAGTAAACTGTAGTACTATATGGTTGACTTGATGTTATGTTTTATTTATCTTGTTATCATGTTATGGAAATCATATTAGTGTAGTTCAACTTTTATTAAACCAAGAAAAATGATTTTAAGTCTTCCGCTGTAATATGTACGTAGAGTATCGTAGCCCCGTCCCTTAGGGTTAGCAGGGAGGGCGGACGTTACACATGGAGAGCCTTATATTCTACCGGCCTTTGTTCGCCCAATCTTATACTAAGAGTTTTATGAGGCCAAGTGTCCTTAAGCCTGCCCGTTCTTTACCTGGCCGGGCGTACACGAAGAGCCTTATTCTCGACCGGCCTCTATCTGGTTTCCTTATACTAATAACTTTATGAGGCCAAGTGTCCTTAACCTGCCCGATCTTTACCTGGCCGAGAATACACAAAGAGCTTTATGCTCGACCGACCACTATTCGACTGACCTTATACTAAGAATTTTGTGAGGCCAAGTGTCCTTAAGTCCTCCTAGTCTTTACCCGGTCGGGCATAGATGGAGAGCCTTATACTTGATTGGCCTTTGTCTAGCTAGTATTAACTAAGAGTTTTATAAGGTCAAGTGTCCTTAAACCCGCTTGATCTTTACTCGGCCGGGCATATAAGGAGAGTCTTATGTTCGATCGACCTTTGTTCGGTCAGTCTTATACTAAGACTTTTATAAGGCCAAGTGTCCTCAAGCCCGTCCGATCTTTACCCAGCCAGGCATACACGGAGAGCCTTATGCTCGATCATCCTTTGTCTAGCCAGTCTTATACTAAGATTTTTATAAGGCCAAGTGTCCTTATACCTGTCGGTCTTTACCTAGCTGGACATAAACGGAGAACCTTATGTTCGACCGGTCTTTGTTCGGCCAGTCTTATACTAAGAGTTTTATGTCATCAAGTGTCTTTAAGCCCCGCCTGATCTTTACTTGGCCGGGCATATACGGAGAGCCTTATGCTCGACCGGCCTCTATCCGACCGACCTTATATTAAGAACATTATGAGGCCAAATCTCCTTAAGCCCGCCCAGTCTTTACTGAGCCGGGTGTACACGGAGAGCCTTATACTTGACCGACCTATATCTGACCAGTCTTATACTAAGAGTTTTATAAGGCGTAAGCGCTTATATCTCGGTCAAGTTTTCACTGGGATAGACTCCCTTGCACTTGGTCGGCTACTTGACTAATCGGGTACATTATTTCCTAATTTCCAGAGTAAAATAGTAGAGTCTTTATATATTACCGGCTTCACGGTCGATCGACTTTATTCAATTGTCCTACTTTGTAACCACTTGGGCAGGACCCTAGAGTTTTAACGTGGGCGATCGATAGAATCATATGGGAAGCGCCACCCCCCATCCCCTAGTCTAACTTTGACCCCCACCTTACCTTGACTTTAACCACCACGTCATCTTCGAGATCTACTCGCTATAACCCGTATCACTTATGTTTACATGTTTTTCAAACTTATGTGTACATGCTTACATGTTTTTCAAAGTTATATGCTCACTCGAACCCAACTCTGGTCTTCCCCTAAGTAGGCTTCCTCCTCGGCTTCTTGTTCATTGGGTGCGCTGCGCATATCCTTCTTGTCCACTGATATATCTTTCCACAACTTCTCATCCTACGGATACAGTGAGCCCGTTGACTCCCTGTGTTATCTTTTTTACTCGCTGTGTCTTTCGCTCGATTTTTTGTGTTCCTAAGTCTCTTCACACTTAGACATAAGATATAAAATTTATAGGATCTAATTTAACTCATTTGATCATATCAAAATTGATCAAGGATATTATATAATGGAGTTACTAAATTGATTCTCTAACTTTTTGTTTGCTACGCTGAACTCAATGACATAGACCCTAGAATTAGATGTGATCATAGAGAACATAATCTTACTGGACTAGATGGTGTGGAGCTTGAATTAAGTTAATGTACCAACTAGACTTTAATACAAGCGATTTTCTATTATCTAACTGGGAAATATTACTGCACCAATTATGATTTATACTTTTCAATTATTTTTATTTTTTAATGAACACTAGTGTCTTGACATAAATTTAAAATTTTCAATTCACAAAAAAAATCCTTCATTTTTTATAGTATTTACATATATTTATTTTATAATTATTTTATTATAATTAGTAAAATTTTCTTATATTTTCTGTCTTATTTTTATGAAATTTTTATAATTTATAGAGAATAGTCTTTAGAAACTATTGTGTCATTACTAATATTAGGCCACGTCTTTGTTAAAAAAAATGTTACAGAATTTATTTTTATTTTCCTTTTGCTAAACATTTTACGCATATATAAGATTTTGTGGAACAAATGGAACCTAATTAACAGATGGTCCAAAACTTCCACATTAGGGTAGGTCAAAGCTTATGAGCCATCCAACCAACATAAAACAACAATTACAATTTTTTTTATATATGATATGGTGCAGCTGAGGTACAGTTGAGGACTGAGCTTACGTGGAGGTCAGAAGTCCAGCCTCTTGAACCCATTCCCGACCAGGTAGCTCAGTCATCTTTGGGTCGAACGGCGATGTCAGGATCTGCTATAGAGGAGGCTTGTTGAGTTGGTGCTTTAGATGTCTACCTCTGACCACCACTGAGACAGGATCATTATCTGCATGTTGGTCCCCATAAGACAGTGACATCAGGCTGACCTGTTTTTTTTTTTCTATTTATTTTTGGTCCATTATCTTTTTTGTTTGTTAAAATTAAGTAATCCTGTCAGAAATTAGAAAATAAGGAGTCTTAAGACTATAAATGACTCATATGCCTTTTTGATTTGATATCAAAATTGTCTCCTCTCCTGCATTCAAACAATTAAATCTTTCTTTCTTCTATTGTAATATTTGTCTGGATCCAAGAGGATACAGTAGCATATTGTATCTGTCTGGATCGGTCGGCTGACCGATCCAGCGGCACAATCTACACTCTGATCGGTCTGGAGACCAATCAGAGTTCTGATTTCAGCCCTGAACTCTGATTTCAACACTTTGGCGTGCCAAAATCTCACACAACAATTCTAAAATTAATGGAATACATTCTAACAACTATTAAACCAGCATTTTAACATAATTACTAACAAACTAAACCTGACATACTACATAGTGCATGGTTTACTATTTCATAACACTTAACAACCAAAACTGAATAATGAAACTAAAAACGCAAAGTGCTAATACTGAAGAAAACTATTTAGATCCCAAAGATCTTTATTCCAACTCCTGCCCACACACATCTTGATAGCATTGCCCTCCAGCCTCCGCTACTGATCCACTTTTCCTTTACCCTTATCTGCAGTATAAGAAAAGTAGTATCTATAAGCTAAAAGCTTAGTAAGAAACCTTCTACCTCACAAAACATGCAACGATGCAAATATGATTTTAAATCATGCTGTTTGAAAACATATGCTGGATATACTGAATAAACTAAGCATGGCATGACATATAAGCATACAATCATGGCATGTCTAAAGCTGAACATAAAGTCATCATACATATTCACAAGGAAAAACTAAGCTGATACTAAGAACTGAGCTACGCTAATACTGATCTACTGCTAGAACTGTACTGAATTCACAAACTAATTTCTGAAAGGTTGAAAACCATATACATATAGTAAGTGAAAATACTAAACATGCTGCTCGTGCTATGCGCGCCTCTTTAACTAGACCCGGGGTTGCAAGTCCCGAATTTAGTAGAGCTACTAGGTTATCTAAACCTAGGGACCGACTATGGGAGCCCAACCCAATGGATATCTAATCCAGTACAGTGCCAACTGAAAAGTAAAATACTGAGTATAGCTAAACTGTTCTAAATTGTTGTTTCTAGGTTATCTGAACCTAGAGCTAGGTTGTCTGAACCTAGAGGTGACTGTGGGAGCCCACCCATTGGACCGTAGTCCCATGTAATCTAGAATAAAACTAATTTGCTGTTTTAAATGCTTCTAGTGCATTTAATAAATTAATTAAGCTGTCTATTACTGAGTTAGACCTTTAATCGAGCACCTAGGATGCCCTAACTCTTCTCCCTATTAGGGAGACCACCTCTAGGCATCTGACAACGTCTAACCTCCTATCTGAAGAGGGAAAATGTGTCCGGCCCATCTAGAGGTGCTCAACTAAATCCCTAATCTGCGAAGAGAGTTAAATACATCCTAGATATCGATAAAAATCTGCATACACCCTAACTAAAACATAAAAACACAAACAGAAGCTATTATACTGCAGGTGAGGGGTTTCTTACCTCCTATTCGTAATTTCTTACGATTCTAATCGCTAGAGTTCCGGTGGAGATGACCTTCTCGACGATCCGCTCACGTCTTCGCGTTCCTCTCGCGGAGAAGAACCTTTTTCGTGTTGGAGTCGTCGCCGGAAAGTGTCCTTGGGGCCCTAGAGAAAGAACCCTAGGTCTTCCTTGGTGTGGCGCCGAAAGAAGGAGGAAGAAAAGGGAGAGGTGGCGTGAGAGGTTTCGGTGTTGAGGGTTGAGAAGGTGCCGAACCCAAAAATAAACCAAAACCTACTTAAGTTTTTAATTTATATTAAGTGGATTATTGAGCCCAACTCTAATATAAATATAATTGGTTCCTCTTTCTTTCAGCACGGCCCTGCTGGGTTCACCGGTTACTAAGGCTAACTAAAGGTTTAGCGGACCCGAGAGGTCCCGGGTTCGATTCCCGCTTAAACCATTTTGCTTATCTAATTACTTTTGCTACTTCCGCTACTCGGAAAATTCCGGAAAAATATCTAAAATTCCAGAAAATCATAGAATAATTCTAATGCAAGTTTGAGAATTTTGGGCATTACAATCCCCATACCTTATAAAAGTTCGGTCTCGAACTTAGAACAAGATCGCCTCATGCCGGGCTCGCTCCCAAGTTGCCTCTTCTTGTGTGACTATGCCAAATGACTTTGACTAATGGTACTTCCTTGTTCCGTAATTTCTTAATCGCTCGGTCTATTATCCGAATAGGCCGACTATCATAACTGAGGTCTTGCGGATCTGACCGGGCTCAATCACACGGTGGCATCCGGGGTATGCTTCTTCAGCATAGAGACATGAAATCGTGGACGGTGACATTTCTCGGGTAGCTCTAGCTCATATGCTACCTTGCCCACTCTTCTTGATAAGGTATGGTCCCACATATCCGGGACTTAGCTTGCCCCTTCTTCCCAAAACGCATTACTCCCTCATGGGAGCTACGAGGAACCGAATCCCCATCGAAAACTCTAAGGGTGTGAGGTATCGATAGCTCTTTTGGGCTTGGTTGCTCTCTATCCTCGCGGATCTTTGCCTCTTGTGGTATCTCGCTACTAGATCCTCGTCCAGCTCTAGTTCTTTCTGTCACCACTCATACCAAGATTGAAGATCTACACCTCCGCCACAGAGAGCCTCGTAAGGTGCCATGCCGATAGTGGCTGATAGTTGTTGTTGTATGCAAACTCTGCTAGACTCAGATATTTGCACCAACTTCCTTTGAAGTCTAGGGCACTGCGCGAGCATATCTTGAGTACACTGTTTACTCGCTCATCTCGACCATCGGAGGATGGAATCTTGTCTTGAACTTTAACTCGTCCCAATGTTGCTACACACTCCCGTGTGATGTAAATCTTGTCTCTTCAGAAATAATGGTACGTGGGACTCCATGAAGTCCGGCGATCTCCGGAGATACAATGAGCTAGCTTCTCCATGGAATAGGATATCTTGATAGCTAAAAGTGGGCTGATTTAGTCAACCTGTCGACTATTACCCGGATGGCATCAAAACCATTCGCGGTTCTGGGTAGTCCCACTATGAAGTCCATAGAGATATCCTCCACTTCCATTCCGGAATCTGTATGGGGCGCAGAACTCCTCACATCTGATGTTACCGCTTGACCCTCCGACAGGTGTGGCGGATGCTAACATCTCGGCGATGTCTCGCTTCATCCCGGCCACCAAAACATTTCTTCAGTCTTGATACATTTTGGTGGAACACGGATGCATCATAAGGAGTCCTGTGAGCCTCATCTAAAATCCGCTCTCGTAGCTCCTCCCGATCCGGAACACTGTCATCACCAAAATACAACACCCGCTCGGACACTCAATTCTCTACTTTGATTGTGGCCCTTGCTTGATTTTCCGTATTTCAGTGTCACCGCCACCGAGATTGAATATCACCAAGCAAGGTAGACTCTAAGGTCATAGTAGAGGGCTCCACTATAAGCTCGAGACCAAATCTATGATCTCCTCAAGGGGCGGCGACATGGGTCGTAGAGATAATAAAGGGCACTAGCTTTTCCGCTAAGTGCATCTCGCTACCTTATTGGCTTTCCGGGTGGTAGAGGATGTCTATATCGTAGTCCTTGACCTATTCACCATCTGCATGCTGTCATGTTCAGATCTTTACGAGTGAAGAAGTACTTTGACTACGATGATGATGTACACTCTCACTGAGCTCCATATAAGTAATGCCTCCAAATTTTTAGAGCGAACACTACTGCTGCAAGCTCAAGGTCATGAGTAGGGTAATTCTTCTCATAATCCTTGAGTTGTCTGGAGGCATAGGCGATCACCTTGCCGTTTTGCATCAGACTGCTCCTAATCCCAATTTAGAGGCATCATTGTAAATGTCGAAGCTATCTGTATTTCTTGGTAAGGCTAAGATAGATGGTCAATCTCCTTTTGAGCTCAAGTCTGTTCTCACGCCCTCCACCTCTCACCGAAATTTTCTCTCTTCCGGTGAGAGTCGCGTGGGAGGCTATCTGGAGAAGTCCTCTATAAACTTTGTAACAATAACCTCGCTAATCCCGAAAGCTTCGATTTCACCGGCATTCTTCGGTCTTTTCCCCGCTTCTATTTTGTTGGGGTCTACCATGACACCATCCTTTGAGATGATGTGACCCGGAAGGACACTGATCAAGAATTCACATTTCGTGAACTTGGCATATAGCGATTCTCATTGAAGTGTAGTATTGTCTTCGTGCTCGCATGTTCTTCCGAGTTCTCGAGTAGATAAGGATGTCATCGATGAACACGATAACAAACTTATCTAAGTACTCTCTGAATACTCTGTTCATGAGATCCATGAATGTAGCTGGAGCATTTGTCACGCCAAAAGGCATGACTACGAACTCGTAATGTCCGTATCTGGTCCTGAATGCTGTCTTCGGTATATCACCCTCCTTGACTCTGACTTGGTGATATCATGATCTGAGGTCAATCTTACAGAACACTGCTGCTCCCTTTAACTGGTCGAACAGGTCATCTATCCTGGGAAGAGGATACCTGTTCTTGATTGTGACCTGATTCAGTGCTCTGTAGTCTATGCATAGCCGCATGCTTCCATCCTTCTTCTTCACAAACAGTACAGGCGCTCCCCACGGTGAGTGACTAGGGCGTATGAAGCCCTTGTCGAGCAGCTCCTGTAGTTGCTCACGAAGTTCCTTCAGTTCTGCTGGAGCCATGCGGTAAGGCGCTTTGGAAATAGGATTGGTGCCGGGGAAGAGCTCTATCTCAAATTCGATCTCCCTGACTGGTGTTAGGCCTGGTAACTCTTCAGGGAAGACTGCTGGGTAGTCACATACAACTCGGACCTCTGCTAGCTGCTGGTCCCTGTCCTGGCTGGTATTGACTACATGTGCTAGGTACCCCGTACATCCCGAATCCATCAACTTCTGTGCCTTCATAGCTGAGAGAAATTTTCTGGCTTTTCTCTTTGGTTCTCCGATGTACTCGAACTGTGCTTCGGGTTGGAACACGACTTTCCGTTTACGGCACTCTATGGAAGCACCGAGTATCGATCGGAAATCCATTCCAAGGATGACGTCGAGTGATCGTCATTTCTAGCGGATCGATCACAAAAGAGTTCCCGCTATAATGAGCGCTTACGAGCAGTCCGTGACGCCATAACTTCTCCCGAAGGTAGTGTCGTAAACCCGACCATCGAGTACATCCGAGCTATTGCGACTTTGCGTGACGCTCTAGCTATATAAGAATGGGTTGCCCCATGATCAAATAATACGCTACTTCTTAATGAAAAATGCTAAGTCGACCAGAACAACTGTCCGAGGCATTGGCTACGTCCTCTCTAGTGAGTGAGTAGATCCTCACATTTGCCATACCTTGAGGGGCTTCTAATCCGCCGCGGGCGATAAGTGGACCTTCTAGAGCGACCTACATCATCGATATAAGCGAAATGTGGTGGCTGCATGCTAATCTCGCTTGAGGAAGACGGTCTTGTTCGAACTTTGCGGCCATGTGCCCTTCTTGTCCACATTCAAAGCATCCTCGTGTGCCCCTGCGACAAACCCCTGGGTGGAATTTCCCACAAGTAGCACACTTTGGATAACTGGGTCTCTTGCTAGATGGTCCTCCTTTTGGGTCACTCCCTGACTTGCGCTTGCTGTTGGAGTTCCCTTTCCAATTAGAGCTGTGGCCTTGCTGTCTTTGAGTGTGAGAGTTTCCTTGGCCCTTGGACTCTGAGGAGGCTTGCTTTTGCTGCTTTATGCTGTTCTGGTAATGCTCCGTGGTCAAGGCACTGCTCACTAGCTCCTCTGTGGTTTGTGGCCTATGTATGCCACCAGCCACGTTCACTGTCATCTCTGGCCTCAGCATCTTGAGCATCAACCGGATTCGTTCCTTCTCTGTGCTGACTAGCTCTGGGCATAGACGAGCCAACCTGTTGAATTTCTTCACGGCTTCCTCAACTGAAAGGTTGCCCTGACGAAACTCAGTGAACTCGTCGTAATGGCGGTTTGTAACCCGTATGTGAAAGAACTCCTCGAAGAATTCTTTCTCGAAGTCAGCCCATAACATCTGGTTCACTGGCCGCTCCGTTCTGATTCTTTCCCACCACATGCGTGCGTCTCCTGTCAAGCAGAAGGAGGCACACTTCACCTTCTCGTGTTCTGGCCAGTCCAGAAGCTCCATCGTGATCTCCAGTGTTTTGAACCAGGCTTGTGCATCCCATGGTTCACTAGTGCCTGAGAAGTTTTCTGGCTTGACTCGCTGCCACTGGATCAGATAGGCTTCCTTTCTTGGCTCTGCTGCTGGAGCTGCTGGTGCTGGTGCTGGTGCTGTAGGCGGAGCTGGTGGAACCTCTAAGACTACCGGAGTCGTCAAATTCGGTTCCGGGGTGACTGTGGGGGTATTCTGCTGATTAGCCTTTAAGGTGGCTATTTCTGTTTTGTTATTGCACTAGGCTGCTGTAATCGAGCCACTAATCTTTGTAAGGTCGGAGGAGGCAGCCGCCTCCTCTTGCTGGGGCTCAGTAGCTAGTGCCCTTCTAGCTGGGCGTCCTTGTGCCATTTCTAAAGACATAGAGAACATAACATAACTAATGTAATCACAGTTTTACAACTACTGATATCATGTTTAAAACTATCACATACTAACAAGCAGTAGGCATATAAACATGAACTGTAATAACAAAACAAGAAGCATGAATTAAGTAGAGGTATTCTTACTTGGAAGCTGCAGGTACAATGCTGATGTGTGTGTAGGAAGTATGGAATTCTGCTCTGATACCACTCTGTAACGACCCGCCTTCTGGGTACTAGGCTGTAAGGCCGATCGCTACAGTTATGCTATGCTATACTGCGCGGAAAGCTGGCTAATTAAAATTTTACTCTACTAAGGACGGATACAACTGATAAGAAAGGTCTAAAGACCTTCTTTGCTGGTGTACACATGCTAAGGAGGGGAAACTGAACACCCCAACTGAGCTAGGGACTAGAAACTAAACTTTCCCAACTACCTACTGACCTGCCGATCGATCCGTAGATCGATCGAAGCTGGGGAACATTCTGTTCGGATCGGATGGCGGAACCGATCCAGTTTGGATTGATCGGTTGGCGCGATCCGGTATATGGATCTGATCGGTGACGACCAATCCAGCACCAAACACTGAACTCGCTATTATCGTCTTTGGATCGGTCGGCCGATCGATCAGAGGATAACCAACTTATGACTCCTGGATCGGTCGGTGGCCGACCGGTAACAAGAATCTACACTCTGATCGGTCTGGAGACCGATCAGAGTTCTAATTTCAGCCCTGAACTCTGATTTCAGCACTTTGGTGTGCCAAAATCTCACACAACAATTCTAAAATCAATGGAAATACATTCTAACAACTATTAAACCAGCATTCTAACATAATTACTAACAAACTAAACCTGGCATACTACATAGTGCATGGTTTACTATTTCATAACACTTAACAAACAAAACTGAATAATGAAACTAAAAACACAAAGTGCTAATACTGAAGAAAACTATTTAGATCCCAAAGATCTTTATTCCAACTCCTGCCCACACACATCTTGATAGCATTGCCCTCCAGCCTCCGCTACTGATCTACTTTTCCTTTACCTTTATCTGCAGTATAAGAAAAGTAGTATCTATAAGCTAAAAAAGCTTAGTAAGAAACCATCAACCTCACAAAACATGCAACGATGCAAATATGATTTTAAATCATCTCTGTTTAAAACATCGGATATCTTGAATAAACTAAGCATGGCATGACATATAAGCATACAATCATGGCATGTCTAAAAGAAAGTAACATAAAGTCATCATACATATTCACAAGGAAAAACTAAGTGATACTACTAGATACGCTCATCGATATCTTCTAGAAGCATTGAATTCACAAACTAATTTCGAAAGGTTGAAAACCATATACATATAGTAAGTGAAAATACTAAACATCTTAGGTGAGGGCGGGTAATTGTACATTGCCTCTTTACTAGACTGCAAGTCCGAATTTAGTAGAGCTACTAGGTTATCTAAACCTAGGGACCCAGGCTCAGAGCCCAGACAATCCATAAGATCGAAGTAGTAGTACAAGTAAGTAATATCGGTGTATCTAATTGTTAAATTGTTGTTTCTAGAACAGGCGATGAGAGCTAGGTTGTCTGAACCTGAGGTGTGGAGCCCACCCATGATCCCATGTAAGCTAGAATAAAACTAATTTGCTGCTTCTAGTGCATTTAATAAATTAACTGTCTATTATTGAAGTTGAGACCTTTAATCGAGCAGACCTCCTACCAACTCTTCTCCCTATTAGGAGACCACCTCAGGGCATCGACAGATCAACCTCCTCCTATCCAGGAAAATGTGTCCGCCCATCTAGAGGTGCTCAACTAAATCCCTAATCTGAAGAGAATAAATACATCCTAGATATCGATAAAAATCTGCATACACCCTAACTAAAACATAAAAACACAAACGAAGCTATTATACTGCAGGTGTTTCTTACCTCTATTCGTAATTTCTACGATTCTAATCGCTAGAGTTCCGTGAGATGACCTTCTCGACGATCCGCCACGCTCTCTGCCTGAGAAGAACCTTTTAGTGTAAAGTCGTGTCCTTGGGGCCCTAGAGAAAGAACCCTAGGTCTTCCTTGGTGTGGCGCTTGAAAGAGGAGGGAGAAAAGGAGAGGTGGCGTGAGAGGTTTCGGTGGTGAGGGTTGAGAAGTGTCGAACCCAAAAATAAACCAAAACCTACTTAAGTTTTTAATTTATATTAAGTGGATTATTGAGCCCAACTCTAATATAAATATAATTGGTTCCTCTTTTCAACACTCTGTTGGTTCACTGAGTTACTAAGGCTAACTAAAGGTTTAAGCGGACCGAGAGGTCCGGGTTCGATTCCTTAAACCATTTTGCTTATCTAATTACTTTTGCTTATCTTCCGGAAAATTCTGGAAAAATATCTAAAATTCCAGAAAAATCATAGAATAATTCTAATTCAAGTTTGAGAATTTTCTATACATATTTGCTGTTGGTAAAGTAGGCGTGACGTCTCTAATTTCTTCTAGAACAATTTCACTTATGGGATTATTTCATAATCTTCTAAAATTGAGCGTGCTAATGATTTTCTGATTTTAGGATTATAAAACAAACCACCTTTCATTCCCTTAGGATATCCCACAAACAAACAAACTTCAGTGATTCCAACTTGTCGGTCTCCCTTCACATGCTATGTGACTACACCCCATATCCGGATATGATTCAAATTAGGCTTTCACCCATTCCATAATTCCATGGGAGTAGAAGGAACTGTTTTAGAAGGTACCATATTCGGAATGTACTTATTTTCCAAGCATATCCCCAAAACGAATTTGGTAATTCATAACTCATCATCGATCTAACCATTTCCATAAGAGTCATGTATCTCACCACATCCGGGTGTGCGTACAAGTCGAACAATTGGGATTGAATCCCAACTGATAATTCCTAAACTCTCCAGAGGTATTCCACCACCATCGTAGTGTCTTAATACTTTACCAAGACGCGTTTCTCCACATCAACCCTATATTCTTTGAACTTGTCAAAGCATTCGGACTTTCGGCCATCGGTAAATATATCCGTATCTTGAATAATCATCTATAAAGGAGAGTATTCATAACCACCTCTTTCTCGGATATACATAGACACAAATCGGAATGAACCGATTCTACGATCTTTGGCTCTAAACCCTTTGGCCTTAAAAGGTCCCTTGGTTTTTACCTTCCAAGCAAGATTCACATGTTGAAATTTTCCAACTCTAATGAACAAGAGTCCATCGGCTCTACAAGACTTTGAATCCTACTTAAGTTAATATGTCCAAGCCTTAGATGCCAAAGATATGTTTGGTTCATTTCCGAAGGTTCTTTTCTCTTATTAGAGTTAGAAGATGTGTTATTAATTTCCATATTTTGCTTTGTGGGAGAAATTAGATTTAAAGTGTATAAATTGCCAACCAATGCACTAGAACAGATAATCACCTTATTTCTCTTTATAACGACATTGTTACTAAAGGAAAAAAATAGTTTAGAAACTGAAATTAAATTCTTTCTAAAACTGGATACATAAAGACAATTTCTTAAAACCAAATTTCTATTCCTATCAAAAAATAAGTAGACGTCTCCCACTGCAACAGCCGCCACCTTAGTAGCATTGCCCATGTAGACGATTATCTCTCCATCAAATAGTCGCCGGGTTTTCTGGAACCCCTGTATCTACACACCAGGTGCTGGTAGATAACACCACTAAACATGTTTCAACTACTAGAGTATGAGATATACCTTTATTGTTCTAATTCCTACGAGGACAGTTTGCCTTCCAATGTCCTGACTGCTTACAGATGAAACACTTGCCCTTCGGCTTCTTCATTCCAACCTTTTGTCCCGTACCCTGAGGTTTATTCACTTCCTTTGTTGAAAAGACCTGTTTCTTCTTCTTCTTGCCTTTCGACTTAGAAGTAGAACCATTTTCAGCATAGTGAATCTGAGAACTTTAATGAAAAATACCTTCTTTTGTTGCTCGAAGTAAGTTCCGCCACGTACATCTCTCTTTGTTCATGTTATGTTATAGTTCAGGCGGGCTCTCAATTTCTTAGCGTTTGGAGAATTATATCGACCTAGGTTTCCCCATCGATTTCTCCTCCAAGAACTTGTATTTCGTTCAGATAGGCCATCATTTTGAGGATATGATCCCTTACGGGTGTCCCCTCAGATATGGTGGCTGTCATTAGCTTTCTCATTGCCTCTTGCCTAGCAGTCTGACTCTGGTGCCCAAAGAGTTCTTTGAAATTGTTCATTATATCATAAGCTGTTGGTAAATCTTAATGCTGATGTTGCAATACATTTGACATTGATGTCAAAATGTAACACCGCGCTATCTCATCAGCTTTTACCCATTTCTTATGATACTCAATCTCCTCTGGGATAGAGTCATCGTTAGGTGTATCAGGGCAAGCCTAAGTCAGTACAAACTTATATCTTTCATTGTAAGAACAATGTCTGTTTTCTTTCAGTGTAATGACCAGTGTGTTGAAAGTCATCCTAAGAATCACAAAAATAAACTTTGGTCAAGACTCTAAATTTAGAATAATATTGATTCCTCAAACAATACTATTTTAAATTAACCAACACCTCAAATCACCGTGAATATTGCATGTCACGTTAGTGTGGACGTATACAAATTCAACATTTGTAAGAGGAGGGTGTGACCCATTAATTTTATTATCTTGTCATCCTAACTTTATGACAAATAAAATTAATAGTTGGTTTCACTTTGGTCACACAAAACAATAGCAGTGACTCCGTTGGGGAGGATACTATTGAATGCGTCTAAGTGTATACCATTACTTGATACTAAGTCCATTAAATAGGATTGTGCCCCTTTAGTTGGAGAATATCACACGCTCCTAAATAATTTCCTATAACCATCCATAAAAGGAAGTTTGATCTAGTGATCCGCAACAAACCCATCCGTTGTGGAGGGAGGCACTCAGAGCCAACACGCAAGCTTGTTGCATCACTTACAAACCAGTAATGGAGACCATGGGATTTATTAAAATATCTCTCCCACTTAGTTATTTAAAAATGAGGATTTTAACCTATGCTAGCATACATCATATGCACATAAACATCATTGTAAATAAAAGCAATAAATTTGGAAATTAATTTTTCAACTATTATGGTCTTTTCCTTTACTGTCTTCAGTATGCTTCAACCTTAGCTGCTTCCATCTATAGCCACCGCTATCGGGTCGAGTCGTCGCATCCATCTTGCTTCTTATTCCGCTACGCCTCTGGTGCTCTAAAAGTACCATGCCTCGCAAGAATCCGATCCATGACAAAAATAGAATTTTACATATATCGATCCTATATTCCATGAGGGAATGTACATGTATTCTAGATCGAACAAAAAATAAAATTCTAAAAATAATACAGCTCCTGTTGTATTTGATATATATAATCATGCACACAAAATAATGCCCTTGACATATCCAAGGGTCCAATCACACACAATATCTAAATGTCATAATAGTTGGAGCCTGCAACCAAAGAGTTAGCACATCCTACTATTATCCTGCCTAAATTATGTATGACATGTGTATAACCTATTTGAATTCTAAACACACAGAGGTAAACCCTAGCTCTGATACCAATTGTTGGTTAATCCTAGGAAAATGTACCGGTTCCACTGTACAAAAATTTTTGTACAAGTGTCGAACCTTTCCTTAAATAACCTACTGTGTTTGTTAGAAGTTAAATTATGAATCGTAGACGTAACTTAACATTGTTCTTAATGGTTTAGATTTGAATCGCAAGCGAAACTTAACACTATTGATTCAAATCCATCTATGTTATTAATTCCATTAAATATTAATTTTCAAAATTGGCTTCATGGCCTTCTTGGATATGGGAGCAACCACCATGGCCTAGTCAAAGCCTTTTAAGGAAAGCTAATATTTAATTTCCTTAAATAACTCTAGGTTAACCAAAAAGAACAATCGAATCACAAATTCAAAAAAGAAGAAAACACAAACTCGAAAAATAAATTTGATAATCTAAATCTAATTACCTCTTGTATTTAGAATTCTTACAAAGAAAATAACTAGTATGATGCGGAAGAAAATTACTAGTTATACCTTCTCTTTGTAACCTAATGACCTCAAGATCTTCTGCCGTATTCCTCGCCTCGCCTTGGAGGTCGTGTGGGCGACGATCCTCTAAGATGAACACCACCCAAAAGAGCTTCTCCTCCTTGTAATATTCAGCCACCACCACCACAATAGAAAAGAGAGCAAAGGGAGAAGAGAGGGAGAGAGGGGTCGGCCACCAAGAGAGTTTCCAAGCCAAAGAATAAGAGCTGTGTCTCATGAAGCCCCCTCACCCCTTCTTTTATATTACTTGCCCAAGGCAAATAAAGAAAAACTTTTTACAAAAAATAAAATCATCCAAGAGTTTTTCCTTTTTCCTTTTTTTTTTCTTTTCTTTCCTCTTGATTGAATAAATCACCAATTTTAATTTTGTGATGATTTTAATTAATTTAATATGGCTGGCCACTTGCTTGGGCACTAAGCAAGGTGGTCGGTCACCTCATCAAGGGGAAAAAGGAAATATATTTTTATAAAATTTTATAAGAAAAACTCTTATAAAATTTTACAAGCTCTCTTTCCTAAAGTAGGAGTTAAAAAAGGAAAGTTTTAAAAATTAAAACCATGTTTTAAAATTTAAAACTTCTCTTATAAAATTTCCTTTTTTAACATGAAGATAGAAAATTTTAATTTTAAAACTTATCTTCCTTTTTTTTCTTAAACCATGAGGATGGTTAAAAAAGAAAGTTTTAAAACTTTTAAAACTCTCTATTAAAACATGTGGCCAAATTCAAATAAGGAAAGTTTTTTAAATTAAAATCTCTCTTTTAAAACATGTGGCCAAATTCAAATAAGGAAAGTTTTTTAAAATTAAAATCTCTCTTTTAAAACGTATAGTTTTCTACAAAGAGAAGATTTTAAAAATTCAAAAACAACCCTCCTTGTTTGAATATTGTGGCCGTCCCCTTCATGCTTGGTCACCAAGCAAAGGGTCGGCCCCTATAAAGAGGATGTGGCCGGCCCTTGCTTGGTCACCAAGCATTGGATCGGGCCACTTCTTGGACACCAAGAAGAGTCTTACATTTCGATGGACTTGAGGCTATAATGAGGCTACAATAGGGACCTAGAGGAGAAATTGGTTTTAGCCTTCCGATGAGCTTGAGTATCCCGTGCTCACCTCGAACACACAACTCATGTTCATCGATAATAACTCATTCCACTAGAGAGTTATTATCGCACTACTGCACCAATCCCAAATTACATTATGGGCTCCTTCTTATCATGAGTGTGTTAGTCTCCCTGTGTTTAAGATTACAAATGTCTACTAATTAAGTAAGTTACTGACAACTCACTTAATTAATATCTAGCTCCAAGAGTAGTACCACTCAACTTTATTGTCATGTCAGACTAAGTCCACCTGCAGGGTTTAACATGACAATCCTTATGAGCTCCTCTAGGGGACATTCTCAACCTAGATAACTAGGACATAGATTCCTTCTATAATCAACAACACACACTATAAGTAATATCATTTCCCAACTTATCGGGCATATTGATTTATCGAGCTAAACCTCACCCTTTGATAAGTCAAAGAAATAAATATTAAATATATGTGCTTGTTATTATATTAGGATTAAGAGCACACACTTCTATAATAACTAAGGTGTAGTTCTTTTACTAAGTCAGTACAAAAAGAACTTACCTAAATGGTCCTACTCAATACACTTAAAGTGTATCAGTGTAATTTATTAGTCAAGATAAACTAATACTTAATTACACTACGACTATTCTGATGGTTTGTTCCTTTCCACCTTAGTCGTGAGCAACTGTTTATAATTTATAGAGAATCGACAACATGATCTTCTGAGTGTGACACCATACTCCATGTTATCTACTATATAAACTAATCGAACAATTTCATTTAACAAATAAATGTACATATTGACCAATGTGATTCTTTTATTTTAAAAATAAATGTTTACAAAAGCTAGGCTTTTAGTATACACTCCAACATTAAGAATATGAACAAATGAATGGGGAGAGCCTCTCTCTAACGCGTGGGTGCGCAGGGGGGTCGGGGCTGCAAATCCAGGACCCGGATTGCACTGAACCATGTTGACTCATGTGCGGGCATGACCTACGGGCATCGAATGCCGGACCAGTCAGGACAAAATTTACCCAAGTGGAACAATCAACATTTTGCCACGTAAACCTTTTACTACTGTGTAACGGATACATTAAATTCGAGATTAATGCATAATCAAAATGGTCGAGTGATAATGAGTGAAATGGTGGATGTATCATTGCTCAGCGAATAATAATCATTAAGATCATTAATGCTGCCATTGGTTTGAGCTCCTATATAAGGGCGCTACGATCACAGGCAGAGGACACACAACAACACAAGCAGAAGCTCTCCACCTTCGTTCCCTCCTCTATCGTGCAACTCCTGCTCGACATAGTACCCGTGAAAGCAATCGGGTGCCACTCAGTTCGCCGTGACTACCAGTGCTTGGTAGGAATCACGGTCAACCATTGTATCTTGGGAAACAGAAAACTCGAGTAAGCCTTAAAGCACAATCGGAGATGGACGAAACTGTTTCAAGAAAACTTTGTCAATCGCAGGCCTCAGTTCGTTGCTCAAAGCACGACCGGCTACTTGCCCGATCAGCCTCTCCACTCGGCATCTTTGCCCGACCTACACTGTATTCCCAACCAGTAGTGTCTTGGCCTGCCTGTCTGTTCGCCCGACCACACCGTCTCAACCTGCCTATCTGTTCACCAGATCGACACCATCTCGACCTGCCTATCTGTTCGCCTGACCCGCACCTGCCTGTCTGAGTTGGCGCAGTGGGGCCAGCAAGAGGGGGCGAATTGCCTGAAATAGAAAAATAAAGCCCTTCCTAGATCTTCAACTCAGATTAGTAGCACACTTATATAAATGATGTTAAACAACTAATAAATAAAGAAAGACTCAAAGGAATTACTTGGTTACAACTTAGGTGGTTGTTAATCTAAGGCAAAGGAAAGCGCTAAAAGATCTCCTTCGTGTAGGTGGAGAAGCCTATTACACTTTTCAAAAGCTTAGGAATGCGCTAGGAAATGAGAACTAGAGTTGATACATATTTCCTAGGTCCAGGGGTCTTTTTTATAGCCCTTTAAAAATCTTATCAATATCTTGAGGGTGCCTCTAGCAAGGCGCAGTGGATAAAGTTTTATCCACTGCGAATGACTACTTTGACTGGCCGAAAGCGCCTTCCATACTCATGGATGGTGCGTTTCATGCTTATGTAGGGCGCCTTTCGCCTGAAGGTGGCGGAGGCACGGGCACACCTCGAAGGTGCCTTCAATGTCCTTTGAAGGAGCCTCTAGCAGCAAGTATAGACTCCGTACGCTCTTCTGCTACTCCGATCGCTTGGGAGTGGATAAAGTTTTATCCACTGCGAACGATTACTTTGACTGGCCGAAGGAGCCTTCCATACTCATGGATGGCGCGTTTCATGCTTATGTAGGGCGCCTTTCGCCTAAAGGTGGCGGAGGCACGGGCACACCTCGAAGGCGCCTTCAATGTCCTTTAAAGGAGCCTCTAGCAGCAAGTATAGACTCCGTACGCTCTTCTGCTGCTCCGATCGCTTGGGTGATTGCGGCCAACTGGGGGTACATATTTTCTTGGAATTCTTCTAAGTTGTCCCTGATGTTTTCAAATGTACCAGTTTAACTTTCCATAAATTCTAAGTTTTGACTTTTGAAATTTATTTGGTTTCCAGCATGCATCATTTTTCCAAAATTTCTATTTGCATTTTCAATTTATCATTTTCTAACTTTAAATTTTTAAATAACTCTAAGGGACATGTTTTTTCTAAGTTCAATTTTAACTCAGCATTTTCCTTTTCTAATTTTATTAAATCTTTAGAAAGAATTTTAATAAAATTAAAGGACTGCTTAGGAGATAGGGCACACACCTCAGTCATCTCATGTTCTAATGCTCCCCCTTCATCGCAGCTTTCTTCTTCTGATTCTCCCCCTTCATCAATGCTCATCCCTGAGTTGGTTTCATCTTCTACTTGGTGGTTGGCCAATAAAGCTAATCCAGAGAAAGCTTCGACCGCAGAATCAGAGGATGATGATTCATCCCATGTGACCTTTAGATTCTTGTGTTTAGAAGATGTTGGTCTTTTAGACTTATCTTTCTCCTTGTCTCTCTTCTTCAATTTTGGGCAGTCATCCTTGATGGGCCCTTCTTTGTTGCAGTTGTAGCATCAGACCTTCCTTTTGTTTCGGTAATCCCTCTTTGTCTGTGATTTAAATTTATTAGATAAAATAAATTTATTGAACTTCCTTACCATTAGGGCTGCTTCGCTTTCATCAATTGATTCTTTGGAGTCTGAATCATTTGTTCTTGCCAACATGGCAATGTTCTGACTTGGTCCTTTTCTTTGTCTTACACACCGAGATTTGTGTAATTTGAACGTAGAGAAAATACTTTCTAAAGTACTTACCTCTAGATCTTTTGATATATAGTAGGAGTCTACTATAGATGTCCATTCAGGTGTTCTTTGGAACGCATTTAGTCATTATCTTTATGCGTCCTGGTTCGTTACTATTTTCCCAAGGTTTGATAATCCGGTGATTAGCTCCTTGAGTCTCCGTGTAGTTGTCCTACTGACTCTCCTTCTTCCATCCAAAGGTTCGTCAGATGATTCTGGAGCACGTCCCGTCTCGCAAGTTTTGTTTCGGAAGTTCCTTCGTGCAGTTCTAGGAACTTCTCCCAAAGTTCCTTTACTGAGTTGTAATCTCTGATTCGATTTACTTCCTGGGGTGGAAGTACGCTGAGTAGGTGGAACTCGGCTCGTCCGTTTGCTACGAAGTCTGCTTGCTTCTTCTTGGTTCACTGATATTCTTCTTTTTCTTCTCCTTGGGGGGATTTTGGAGCTACAAAATCGTATTTAATTATTAGTAATATTTCAAAGTCAGTTTTAAAGAATACCTCCATTTGTTCCTTCCAGGATGTAAATTCTCCCTCAAATTTTAGTGGATAGATTGTCGGTCCGGCCATCGTCTTTGATCTTGATGCTTCTGTCGACGGTTAGTCCTTCTGAGGCGATTGAGCTCTGATACAACTAATTGGCATAGTAGGGTCGGCAAGAGGGGGTGAATTTCTAAAAATAGAAAAATAAAACCCTTCCTCGATCTTCAACTCGGATTAGTAGCGCACTTATATAAATGTGTTAAGCAACTAATAAATAAAGAAAGACACAAAAGAATTATTTGGTTACAACCTACGTGGTTGTTAATTCAAGGCAAAGGAAAGCACTAAAAGATCTCCTTCGTGTAGACAGAGAAGCCTATTACACTTTTCAAAAGCTCAGGAATATGCTAGGAAATGAGAACTAGAGTTGATACATATTTCCTAGGACCAGAGGCCTTTTTATAGCCCCTGAAAAATCTTATCCGAAGCTTGAGGGTGTCTCCAAAGGGCTTGGAGGGCACCTCTAGCGAGGCAGTGGATAAAGTTTTATCCACTGTAAATGGATACTTTGACTGGTCGAAGGGGCCTTCCATACTTATGGAGGGTGCCTTCCGCTTAAAGGTGGCGGAGGCGCGGGCACGCCTCGGAGGTGCCTTCAATGTCCTTTGAAGGTGCCTCTAGCAGCAAGTATAATCTCTATATGCTCTTCTGCTACTCCGATCGCTTGGGTGATTGCAGCCAACCGAGATAGGGCTCACTCGAACCCAATTTCCGACGTCTTCTCCTAGCAGGCTTCCGCTCCGACTTCTCATCCCTCGAACGTCACGTACATTCTTATCTTCCACCAGTGTACTCTTCCGCAGCACTTCTTCCCTTGGATGCACCGAGCCCGTCGGCTCCCTTCCCGTGCAATCCTTCTCGCTAGCTACGTCTTCCGCTCGACTTCCTGTGCTCTTAAGCTCCTGTACACTTAGACACAAGGATCAAAATAAAACATAACTTAACATAACTTGGTTGATTACACCAAAACAACCACGGGACTAACAGTCTGTTCGCCAGACCGACCTAGCTCAGTTTGCCTACTCGCCCAGGAGAACCTCTCGCCCGATCTACTCTTTGTCTGGTTGATCTTGCTCGACCTTACTACTCGGTCGGCTTCTCTCTATCCGCCCGATCAGCCTTTCTACCCGCCCGATCTTACTGCTCAGTCGGCCTATCTGATCAGATAGCTACTCTGCCCAAGCGGGGTTCTGCCTAATCGGCTGCACTACCTGGTCGGTCCGCTCGGCTAGCCACTCACTCGGTCTGCTCCTAAAGTTGTTACTCGGTTGATCTACCCGCTCGGTGACTCAGTCCGCTCTGCTGCTTGGCAGATCTGGTCGCTCGACAACACATATCTACTGCTCAGTTGATCCTCCCACTCGGTGACTCAGTCTGCTCTGCTACTCTTCGGCACATAGTAGAAACCAGCCTCTACTGGCAGCTTGAGATTATCTGCTTAGGTCATCTCGACTATAAGTTAAATTTAATTCAGTGTGGTTTAAATTCAGCTAATACCCCATAAATCTCCGTCAACAGATTGTTTCTTCCAGCAATCTTGAAGCAAACTCGGTTTTCTTAAGATGGCCACATAACAGAATGTTGAGGTGCTACACTGTGTATAGCTTGAAGGGAACGGATAAGGAGCTGCGGGAATCCCTGAACAAGAAGTATAAGACAGAGGATGCAGGGGCCAAGAAGTTCATCGTGGGTCGATTCTTCAACTACAAGATGGTTGACTCCAAGATGGTGATTAGCCACGTCCAAGAGCTTCAGGTGATCTTACACGAGAACCACTCAGAAGGGATGGTTCTACGTGAAGCCTTCCAGGTGGATGCTATTATTGAGAAGTTGCCCCTCGGTTGGAAGAACTTCAAGAACTACCTGAAACATAAGCGGAAGGGGATGAATGTAGAAGAACTCATTTTTCGACTTTATATCGAAGAAGATAACAAGAGTTCGGAGGGAAAGCTATTCTCTCAGGCTACTATGAAAGCCAACGTGGCCGAGCATGGTCAATGCTTGAAATAGAAGAACCCCAAGTCACCCAGGATGGGACCCAAAGGAGGCATCAGCAAGAAGAAGTTCTCTGGGAAGAACTTCAACTATAACAGAGTGGGTCACAAATCTTCAGAGTACAGGAAGCTGAAGAAGAAGTAGGAGGCTAACTTGAATGAGGGACCAGAAATGGACGACCTCTATGCAGTGGTCTTAGAATTGAACTTGGTCAGTTCAAACCTGCGGCAATGGTGGATTTATATTAGAGCCACCAGACATGTGTGCTGCAACAAGGTGCTGCTCCACAACTTCAAAGAAGTCACTGGAGACAAATTGTTCATGGGGAACTCAGCAACCTCGAACATCATGGGCCAAGGAAAGGTGGTGCTAAAGATGACCTCGGGCAAGGACCTTACTTTGAACAATATGCTATATGTTTCAGAGATTTGAAAGAATCTAGTGTCTGGATCACTGTTAAACAAGCATGACTTTCGCATTGTTTTTGAGTTAGATAGAATTGTATTGTCCAAGAATGGAATGTTTGTAGGAAGGGGCTATGTATCTGATGGACTATTCAAGCTCAATGTAATGGCCATTAGGCCCAACATAAAAAAAATGAAAGCTCTTCCACTTATATGCTTGAGTCTTCATGGTTGTGGAATGGTAGATTAGGACATGTTAACTACGATGTGTTGCGCAGATTAATAAATATGCAAAGCATACCTACATTCCACCTTGACCCAAAACACAAGTGTGAGATTTGTGTTGAAGCAAAAATGACAAGGTCATCCTTTCAACATATTGAAAGAAGTAACGAACATCTTGACTTAATCCACACTGATGTGTGTGACCTAAAAGTTACGCCAACATGTGGTGGTAATAAATACTTCATCACTTTTGTAGATGATAACACAAAATACTTTTATGTGTATTTTCTCAAAAGTAAGGATGAAGCTATAGAGAAATTTGCTCTCTATATGAATAAGATTGAAAACCAGCTTAATAGAAGGATAAAAGTGGTTTGAAATGACCGAGGCGGTGAATATGTATCACCGTTTGTCGAGATGTACGCTGAACACGGGATCAGACACGAAACAACAACTCCTTATACTCCTCAGCAAAATGAAGTTGCTGAGCAAAAGAATCGAACTCTAAAGGAGATAATGAATGCCCTTTTATTGAGCTCTGGACTACCTAAGTTATTGTGGGGGGAAGCTGTGTTAACAAATAATTATCTTTTAAATAAGGTACCCTGAAAGAAAATAGATAATAGCCCTTATGAGTTGTGGAATGGAAGACATCCGTCCTACAAATATTTACGAATGTGGGGGTGTCTTGCTAAAGTTTTGTTGTTTGATTCGAAAAGGATTAAGATAGAACCAAAGACTGTTGATTGCATATTTATTGGATATGCACAGAACAGTTGTGCTTATCGGTTTGTTGTGTATGAATCACAAATATCAGAGATACACAAGAACTCGATAATAGAATCAAGAAATACCTCGTTCTTTGAGCATGTATTTCCGTATAAGACTCGAGAGGTTGCTAGCTCCTCAAAGCTGGCATATAAAACACAAGGTGAAGATGATGATGAGGAACCATTGGAGGTTGAGTTAAGACGGAGCAAAAGAGCTCTGGTAAAAAAATTCTATGGATCAGATTTTATCACTTTCATGTTGGAAAGTGAGCCCCGAAGTTACTCAGAAGTTGTAGGCTCTCATGATGGACCTCACTGGAGAGAGGCAATTGCATCTGAGATGGAATCAATCTTGCAAAATCATACTTGAGAACTTGTATATCATCCTCCGAGAAGTAAACCACTAGGTTGTAAGTGGATCTTCAAGTAGAAAATGGAATTATATGGAACAATTGATAAGTAAAGGCTAGATTGATAAAGAAAGGATACCGATAACAAGAAGGCCTTGATTATTTTGATACGTATTCTCCGATATCGAGAATAATTTTCATTAGAGTATTGTTGGCTATTACTACTCTATGAAAACTTGAAATACATCAGATGAATGTAAAAACAGCCTTTCTAAATGGGGATTTAGAAGAGAAAATCTACATGGAGAAACCTTAGGGGTTTTTTGTGCCAGAATAAAAAAATAAGATTTGTAGATTGGTGAAGTCATTATATGGCTTGAAACAAGCACCGAAGCAGTGTCATGAGAAATTTGATAATGCCATGAAGGAATGTGGATTCAAGATTAATGAATGTGATAAATGTGTCAACATGAAAGTCACAAAGAGTAACTATGTCATTGTGTGCCTATATATAGATGACATACTTATCATTGAGAGCAATGATAAGATAATTAAATTCACTAAAGATATCTTGAACTCAAGATTTGACATGAAAGGCATGGGCCTAGGTGATGTGATTCTAAGAATCAAAATTCTTAAAATGACATAAGGACTTGTTCTTAGTTAGTCCCATTACGTGGACAAAATTCTTGAGAAATTCACCAAAGGTGATACTGCGTTGGCATGAACGCTGATAGATATGAGTCAACATCTATCAAAAAATTGAGGTGAAAGTATCTCTCAGCTAGAGTACTCTTGAGTAATTGGAAGTCTGATATACCTGATAAGTTGTACACGACTAGACTTGGCCTACGCAGTAAGTGAACTAAATAGATACACAAGTAATCCTAGTGTTGAGCACTGGAAAGGGATAACAAGAGTACTGAGGTACTTGAGGTATACTCGTGAATATGGACTGCACTATATGAGATATCCTGTTGTGATCGAAGGATACAACGATGTGAGTTGGATATCTATTATAAAAGACTCTAAGTCTACGAGTGGATATGTATTCACTCTAGTAGGTGCAGCCATTTCCTTGAAATTTTCTAAACAAACCGTAATAACCAGATCTACGATGGAATCTGAGTTTGTAGCTCTCGACAAATGTGGTGAAGAGCCTGAATGACTATGACAATTCTTAGAAGATATTTCTAGATGGACGAAACCTGTGCTGGTAACTTGAAAACATTGCGATAGTCAATTAGCAATCGGTCAGACATAGAGCCATCTGTATAATGGTAAGTGTAGGCATATATGTCATAGACATAATACCATTAGAAAACTACTCTTAACGGGAGTTATCATGATTGACTATGTGAAGTCAAAGGATAACCTAGCGGATCTGCTAACCAAAGGGTTAAATCGAGAGTTAATTGCTATCTCATCACGAGGAATGAGCTTGATGCCGTTATCAGTAATCAGTGCAGAGGACACCCAACGTATGCTGACTGGAGATCCAAAGAACTAAGTTCAAAGGGATAACTAATTTGCACTAATTAGACACACTGTGGGGGATAACCCAATGAAATAATGACTAGGCCAGGGTAAGCCGATGGGCTTTTAATGATCAAGAAGAGTAGATGGAAACTCTTGAGGGATCACCTATGTGAGAAAGAAGTGGGGCCGCTTCAAAGAGAATTAGAGGCATAATTTTAGAGCTTCTCACAGAACCAGGTGTATTTATGGCCAAGAACGAATACACTCATGAGAACTGAGTTGTATCAGGGAGAGTCTTGGGTAAGATTTGTCACTGCTTACATAGACGACAGTATAGTTCAAGGACATTGTGTCTACTATCAGCCAGTAAGCAATAAAATCTTCACAAGGGAAGGTTCAAAGGGTAAAACCTACCTATCCTATACTTGACTCAACTACTGAATGCTATCACATACCCTATCTCCATTCATGTGCGAGATTGTTGAATATGTGTGAATGGAGAAGAGGTGGAAGAAGATAGAAGCTCCATGTGAATAGTATTTTAGTCCCACATCGGGAGTTTCGTGGCTTATTGGTTGGTTTATATTAATTCACATGCAGTGAGGATGTGAAAAATTTACATGGGGAGATGCTCTCTCTCATGTGCGGGTGCGCTCGTGGGAGGAGGGGGTACAAATTCAGGGTCTGGATTGCACTAAACCATGTTGACTCATGTGCGGGCATGACTTACACAGGACAAATGCTTGATCGATCGGGGCAAAATTTATCCAAGTGGAACAACCAACATTTTACCAAGTAAACCTTTTGCTGTTGTGTAACGAATATATTAAATTTGATATTAATGCATAATCAAAATAGTAGAGTGATAATGAGTGAAACCGTGGGTGTTTCAATGCTCGACAAATAATGATCATTAAGATCTTTAATGATGTCATTGGTCTGAGCTCCTATATAAGGAGGTTGCGATCACAGACAGAGGACACATAATAGCACATGCAGAAGCTCTCCACCTTCGTTCACCTCCTCCTCTTTCGTGCAACTCCTACTCAGCAGAGTGCCCATGATAGCAATTGAGTGTCACTCAGTTCGCTGTGACCACAAGTGCTTGGTGGGAATCATGGTCAACTATTGTATCCTGGGAAATAGACGCCCCGAGTAAGCATTGAAGCACAACCGAAGGTGGGCGATTCTGTTTCAAGAAAACTGCGTCAATCGTAGGCCTTGGTCCGCTGCTCAAATCCTAGCCGGCCACTTGCCCGGTCAACCTCTCTGCTCGGCATCTTTGCCCGGCCTGTCTATTCACCCGACCGACACTATCTCGACCTGTCGGTCTATTTGCCTGATCGGCACTATCTCAACTTGCTTGTCTGCTCGCTCGATCGACCCAACTCGGTCTGCCTACTCACCCTGGCCAACCTCTCGCCTGATTCGTTCTCTATCTGGTCGAACTTGCTCGACCTTACTACCCGGTCGACCTCTCTCTAACCGCCCGGTCGGCCGTTCTACCCTCCCGATCATACTGCTCAGTCGACATATTTGATCAGATGGTTGCTCTGCTTAAGCGGACTTAGTGATCTATCGGTGACTCACACTATTCTCTCGACCGTTATGCCTACTCGAGCTGCTCTACCTGATCGGCTGCACTACTCAGACGGTCTACTCAGCTAGCCACTCGCTCGATCTTCTCCTAAAGCTGTTACTCGGCTGATCTGCCTGCTCGATGACTCACTTCGCTCTGCTTCTTAGCAGTTTGCCCGCTCGACAATACAAACCTACTGCTCAATCGATCCTCCCGCTCGGTAACTCAGTCCGCTCTACTGCTCTTTGGCACGTAGCAGAAACTAGCCCCTGCTGGCAACCTAAGATTATCTGTTCAGGTCATCGCGATTGTAAGTTGAATTTAATTCAGTGTAGTTTAAATTCAGCTAATATCCCGTAAATCTTCGACAATAGATTGTTTCTTCCAACAGTTTGATTATCTTGCAACTACTCTATTTCATGGGAAGTTTGATGTGTCTCTTAGTTAAGTAATTTCTACCTTATATAGTTATGAATTGAGAAAGAAAGAAAAAGCAATCAAACACAAGTGTAGATGTAGAAGCTCTTGATGTTAGAGATGTTAAAGGTCATTTGTAGAGTCAGAAGAAAGGATGGAGAGGGAGATCTAAGTTAAAGTCCAGATAAGTAAAGATGAATGTGTCTATTGTTGAGAAAAAGGATACTAGAAGAGAGATTGTCCCAAACTTAGAAATATAAGCAAACCTACAAAGGGAAAGGGTGTCTTAGAATCAAATGTAATTGAGTGTGATTATGCAGATTCAAACCTCTCAATTACTGCTACACCATTAATCGGTATTTCTAGCTCATGGTTGCTAGATTTAGCATGTAGTCACCATATGTCCCCCACTTGAGAATGGTTTTCTGATTTTAAAGAACTAAAAGGTGGAGTTATATACACAGAAAATAATTTCCCTCTTAACACATATGGGATTGGTTCAATTTATAGTAGAAACCGAGATGGATCAGTCAAAACCTTGACAAGTATTCATTACGTGCTAGATTTGATGAGAAATCTCATCTCTATGGGAACCTTGAGTCAAAAGGTTTCAAAGTGAGGGTGAAAGATGAGATAATGAGGATCATATCCAGTGCACTTGTGATAATGAAGTGAATCCAAAAATGAAATAATGTGTATTATTTTTTGGGTAGTACTATTGTTGGAGTAGTGCTTCTATTGATGAACAAGAGTCTGAATCCTTGAAATTGATGAAAGATCAAGGCTTATTGAAAGGACCACATGCTTACGAATTGGATTTTTGTGAGCATTGCATCAAAGGAAAGAAAAATTTTGTACAATAATCCATAATACTAAGTGTATTTTGGATTATATTCATTCAAATGTATGGGGGTCTTCCAAGATAACTTCTTTTGGAGGAAAATACTATTATGTTACCTTTGCTGATGATTTTTCCTAAAGAGTTTGATTGTATAAAATGAAGATAAAGGATGAGGTTTTGGGAATTTCCCTTAAATGAAAAAAATGGTGAAGACTCAAACAAACAGAAAATTCCAACTTCTCTATACAAACAATGGTGGAGAATTTTAAAATGATCATTTTATAAAATTTTATGAAAATGAAGGTATTGTTAGACACTTCACCATCAGAAATACACCACAATAGAATGGAGTGACAGATCATATGAACCAGACATTGTTGGAGAAGGTCCATTGTATGTTGTCTAATGCTGGGTTAGACAATGAAATTTGGGCTGAAGCTTTGGTATATGCTTGTCACCTTGTTAATCATTTATCATCAATTGCTATTAATGGTAAAACACCATTAGAGAAATGGTCTGGAGAAATTAATATAGATTATGATTTATTACATGTATTTGGTTCCATTGTTTATTATCATGTTAAGAAGTTAAAGCTAGATTCGAGAGCAAAGAAGGTAATCTTCATGGGAATCATCTCAAGTGTTAAAGGCATCATCTTTGGTGTCTAGAAACAAAGAAGGTAATCTTCAGTAGGGATGATACTTTTGATGAATCTACTATTAGTATTATCTCTAATAGCTAATTATGAGATGATTAGGTTTATTGAGTTAATGATTAATCCAATATAATAATCCAACCTATTAGTTTATTGGGTTAATAATTTATTGGGTTAATGGTTAATCTAATATAATAATCCAACCCATTAAGAGGAAGACAAAGAGACAAGAAACCTTGGTATTCATTGGATGAATATAAATAGATTTCTTTGATTGAATTTTTATGGGATGAAAAATGTCCTTCTTCAGGCTTGGCCGAACCACTTTTGCTTCTAGCACAAGAATGTGGTTCTTCTCCAAGCCGTGTTCATGTGACGAATGAAACTTGTTCGTGTGAATACCATAGAGGTTCAACCACTTGATCATGCTGAGATCCACCAAGGACAAAGTTGCTGTAGGGAGTTTGTGTTGATGCAACAAAGGTATACCTCCCTTTAACAAACTTAGTATATGGTTTTCCTTCGCATGGATCTTCTAGAAAGCATCTAGTTAATTTTTTCACTGCGCTTTCTGTGTGTTTAGCATTCTAGATCCTTACAGTAGTATCAGAACCACTAGAGAAGGCATATACTAAGTTGTAGTTAGATTTTATATGTGATATAAAAATGATTGAGATGTTTATTATGATTTACATGATTATGAGTATTTTTCTGTTGGGAATGAAACAAACTTATGTTGAACAAACTAAAGAATATTGCATCTTCATACATGTTATGAACATGTGCTATAGCCGATTTCGTTTGATAGAAATATCCTAGTAAGGTCTCAGCTAAAAGTGTTGTGAATATCAAGGTCTTGGCCAAACTGTTGCGAAAAGCAAGGTCTCAATTTAGTGGGCATCATAGTCTTGGGTATGGCAGCAACTCATACAATGAGCATGCATAGTATATTTTATGTCATAAAGGTAGCGGGACCGCCGTGGCATTGTGGCTCATAATTCTTTATTGAAATCATAGTAGATTTTATGTCATAAAGATATTGTGAATGTTATATGACATGGTTCATGATTTTGACCTTTAATCTTAATGTGATTGGATGTATGTGTATGTTATAATTCATAATACGACCTGCATGTTGTGCCTCTCTTCCTTTTCATTCTTGTTGTAAATTTAGACTACCCTCGAATGTAACTCAAGGTTTCTTTAGATTTTGTAATATATAAATTATAAAAGAACTAGTGTATTGGACGATGGTGAAAAAGGGAGAAGGAGAACAACACACGATGACCAAGGAAGCACTTAGAGAAGATGCTTTGACCTAGATTGACCTTTCGATGTTCTCATTGGACTGAGAAGATCGTAGTTGATGGTACCATAATCATGTCACGTCTATTTTAGCATATATGTTGATGTATGTCATGATATGCCATGAATGTATACAATGCATGTGTAGCTATTGTAATTAGGTTCTTTTCATATGCCTACCAAAGTTCGGTACTCACTACTACCTTGATCAATTGTAGTCAGATTTTACCAAAGAAAACTGACTTAATTTATTTTGGTAGAGTGCGACAAGACCATTGTGATGTCCGACTATTAGACTTTGGGTGTGACTTAACTAAGTTACATCAATTGGATTGAGAACTTAGAGGCATATCCCATATGATATAATTCAATTATACTAGTCTTGGGTGGTTAGTCAAAGCTAACTCAAGATGAGTTATAATATAGATTTCATGAGATGGGAAAATGAATAAATAGTCTTGTTATCCTAACTATACAAGAGTTACATATGACATAATTGGTAAACATTATCTAACTAAAATATACAAGTCTTAGGCGATTAGCCAAAGTTAACTCAAGATAAGGTATAATATGGATCTTGTCCAATTGGTACATGTTGCCTACCTAACTTATACAAGTCTTAGGCGATTAGTTAAAGATAACTCAAGATTAGGGATAATATGGATCTTGTCTCACTTGAATGTTATTGCTTGTGGGTATGGAACTAGTAGTATGGGTAAAACTACATCCATGACTTTCTCCTTCCAACCTTTATAATTCAGTGGGAGAATTATTTAATTAAATATCTAATTAAATAATCTAAATATGATATTTATTTTTGTATTTTATTATTAAAGATCACCATGTCTTCTAGTACATCGAATACACTATCTATCTGAAACATCCCTAGACTTAGACAAGTTTATTTATTTATTTTTTTTAGGCGACTAGTATACAAAAGACATCGAACAAATCCTTCACCATATAATATCATACTTAGCATCAACAAACATCACCATCTGAAAATACAAAAACAAGTGAAACACATGTATGACCATGTTCACCAATAACAACTTTATTTCAACAAACCAAGACCTACAAAGCACTCTTGAAACATCTGGATGGTATCGTGTATCCATCAAGTCTTCTGGGGTTCCCCATCTGCGTTCCCTCCATCCCAACATGGGATACATCTCCCTCACCTGTAAGTAGGCATCATGAGTCTACATCCCAGCAATTACATAACGTTACAAGGATATAACATTCATGGACTATAAACATTCAAGCAGTTCCATATCAAGATTCCGAAGTTAATTATTGTATAACATGCAGTATATAAAGAAAAATATCTTTACAGACAACTAAGGTGTATATGTCACACTGTGCTGACCACAGTTAGAGCCAATCTATCAGTCCATATCATCACCCTAGAGGTACCTCCTAAATGAATCATGTAGTCATAAGGCTGAAGCCAACATAGATTTCAGTTTCTGTTATAGATTTACCATATTAGTCATTGTTGGAAGGGCCCTCCCCGGAGCTCATCCCGAGGCACCCAACCCGTACTATCACCACATGTGTTCACATACATCCAGTTAACCTATTAATCCCTTTTATTGTACATAAATACTTTCAACTTCAAGATTTAAGAAAGTAATAATGTAGCAAGTTGCTTCGAGCTGTGGAAAAACCAAACTCCCAAAAACCAGGCTAATAAAACGTGGTAACTAGCACTAAAAAATTCCTACTATAAAGAACCAACATTTCAATGTGGAAGCTAACATGACATGACAATTGGGCATTAAGGAAATTCCTACTGTCATATCTGCAAATTTAAATATGAAAGCTATCATAACATGGCAACTAGTACTTAAAGAGATTCCTATTGTACAGATTTGCATAACATTGTAATTGATCTCCAAAAGAATTACCTGTTGTAACGGAACGCAACCTTTAATGAAAAACAACTAGTATAGCATTTTATTGGATATTAAATGGAGAAAAAAACGAAGAAGATAATATTGTCAAAGTTAGAAACCATACTTAATAATTAACATAGTACACCATTTGAAAGAAAGAAAAACAAAAAAAACTGAATCATCATTTAAAGAATCTAGCCTAGCATTCCAAAACCATAAATATATAGGTAATTACTAAGCTGGAAACATCAGCAACAACTCTGATCAATCACCGTTTTCTCCATAATTTTAGATTAAACACTTACAAGATCTAGCAATCAACCGACCCCCTTAAATTCGAGAATAATCCGTAGAGCACAACTACGTCAAAGACATCAAACAATCAAAGAATCCGAACATGTGAACCATCCAAAAGCGTAAGAGGAACCGATCACAGACCAGAAACTCAAATCAAGAAAACAAACCAGAATCCCCTTACAAGCAACCTTCGATTATCCAAAACCAAAAATAACTCGGCTAAAATCCCCATAGTACACTAAATCATTGCAGCACCTAACTATACATAACAGCAGGGAACAATAAACCTTGAATTAATTCAGAACCAAAACCTCCGCATTCCAATAACTAAACAGCTATCAAAAAATCCCAAATCGGCCTGAAAATCACTATAGGACAGACATTCTTGCGAGATTCCTGAATCCACATCTGAAAATCTGAGGGAAACCGAGTGAAACACCAAATCAAGCAAGAACATACAAGAACATCTCTAATTCTCCCAAATCGCAGTTCAATAAAACCCATCCTCCTCATATCATTCAACCTAAATGAACCCCACCTATCAATTAAACCTACTCTCCGAATCTCATACCCAAGTGACTGAAATGTACTTGCCTTCCTCCCTTGATGCCTCTGCTGGAGATGATCTGCACCGTGTGACGCCTGGCCGGAGTTCGGATGCAGTAGATTTTGTCGCTCCGTCACGCTGGCGAAGGTGGTGAGGTAGAGGTGGCGTCTTCTTCGCAGGAAGCCACGTGTGAAAGGGAGAAAAGTGCCTCGGCACAATAACCTAAGGATTTTATATGCTCGGCTTGGGTTTAATTTGCATCACCTTAGGTTACTTAAGATTAATCCCCACCCAACTTAATTAAGGTTTCTCCCCCATATCTCCATTAGGTTCCATACCTCCATTCTATGATAATGTGTTGTCCCAATTCATTTAACAATTTTGGTAAAAATTTCTTCAGTTTTGTAGTAATTATTTAACTAAAATCCCTTATTTAGCGCTCATGTGTCCTTAATTTATTTTTTTGTAAATATATTCCTTAATTACGCTCCTGGGGCCTTACAATTCTCCCCCCTAAAAAAAATTCATCCTCGAAATTTGACTTACCGAATAACCGGGGGTAGCGGTTGCGCATATCCAATTCAGATTCCCACGTTGCCTCCTCCTCCAGCTGGTTTCCCCATAGAACCTTCACCATTCGGACCTCCTTGTTACTCATCTTCCGGACTTGGCGATCAAGTATTTGCTTCGACACTTCCTCATAGGACAGATCTGGTGTCCACTGCACGGTTGCGTGACCAATCAAGTGAGAGGGATTAGGTACGTATCCTCGAAGCATGGATATGTGGAACACATTATGAACCCTAGACAGACTCAGTGGTAGAGCAAGCCGATAAGCTCGAGTCCCAATTCGTTCCAGAACCTCAAAAGGCCTAATGTACCTTGGGCAGAGTGTTCCCTTCTTGCTGGACCTCAGTACCCCTTTCATCGGTGACACTTTGAGAAATATGTGATCCCCTACTGCAAACTCCAAATCCCTCCATTTCAGATCGGCATAACTCTTCTATCGGCTTTGTGGTGATAACATCCTATTCCGAATCTTAGCAACCAAATCCACTATATTGACCACAATGTCTGGTCCCAACATGGCCCTCTCTCCTACCTCATCCCAATGCAATGGTGTTCTTCACTTCTGTCCATACAACTCCTCATACAGAGCCATACCTATTGTAGCTTGGTAACTGTTATTGTATGTAAACTCCACCAGTGGTAACTTCGATTCCCAACTTCCTTTAAAATCTACCATATAGGCTCGTAGTAGATCCTCTAAAATCTTGATCACCCGTTCGGATTGACCATCGGTCTGCGGATGGAAAGCGGTACTAAAAGTGAGTTGTGTACCTAATCCACAGTGCAAGCTTTCCCAGAATCAGGATGTAAACTTTGGATCCCTATCTGACACAATCAGTGCTGGAATCCCATGTAATCGTACTATCTCCTGTATGTACAATTCTGCATATTGTGTCATAGTGAACGTAGTTTTAACTGGTAAGAAATGTGCTGACTTTGTTAGTCGGTCCACGATAACCCACACTGCATTAGACCCCCTAGGAGAGGTTGGTAGCCCCACCACAAAGTCCATAGTCACGTCGTCCCACTTCCATATAGGAATCAGAAGTGGTTCTAGTAGTCCCGCTGGCCTCTGGTGTTCTACCTTCACCTGCTGACAAGTAAGGCACTCGTGGACTACTTTGATTATGTCCCTCTTCATGCCCGGCCACCAATACAGCAGCTGCATATCTTTATACATCTTTGTACTCCCTGGATGAGCGGAGTACGGAGCAGTATGCGCTTCAACCATGAGGTCCTCTCTGAGTGAGTCGACCTTCGGCACCCATATGCAGCCTTTATATCGCACGATTCCTTCAACCATTGAGTAGATATTGCCACCCTTTGCTTCATCCCTGCATTTCCATTCTGTCAATTGCTGGTCTAAGGCTTGGCCTATCCGGATTCATTCTAGTAAGTTGGGTTTAACGGTCAGTGTTGACAAACTATTCTGCTCATTTGATGCTATCACTTCCAATCTCATCTGCTGGAACTCTGTTATTAGCCGTTCCTGGGTGGTTAATTGTGTCAATGTTGTGGACTTGCGACTCAGAGCATATGCCACCACGTTGGCCTTACCGGGATGGTAATTGATATTGTAGTCGTAATCCTTTACCAATTCCAACCACCGTCTCTGCCTCATATTCAATTATTTCTGTGTAAAGAAATACTTCAAACTTTTGTGGTCTGTAAAGATCTCACAGCGTTCCCCATAAAGATAATACCTCTAAATCTTTAATGTGAAAATGTCCGCGGCCAATTCAAGGTCATGGGTGGGGTAATTATACTCATGCATTTTCAATTGTCGTGAGGCATAAGCAATTACCTTCCCATCCTGCATCAGCACAACCCCTAATCCACTCTTAGACATGTCCGTGTACACCACAAATTGTTCGGAACCTCCTAGAATTGTGAGTACTGGTGTTGTTGTCAATCTTTCTTTCAGTTCTTCAAAACTCCTCTCACACTGTTTTGTCCATTCATACTTTACCCACTTCTTGGTCAGCAGGGTCATGGGTAAAGCGATCCGGGAAAAATTCTAGATGAACCTTCGATAATAGCCGACTAGCCCTAAGAAACTCTGAATTTCGGTTGCATTCCTTGGTGTAGCCCAATTTTGGATTGCCTCTACTTTAGTTGCATCCACCTCTATACCTCTCTCTGAGATTATATGTCCCAAAAACAGAATCTGCCCCAGCCAAAAATCACATTTGCTGTATTTCGCATATAACTGTCTATCCTTTAGAGTTTGCAACATGATGGACAGATGCAACCGATGCTCTTCGTGATTCCGAGAGTAAATCTATATGTCATCAATAAAGACAATGACAAGTTGATCCAAATACGACTGAAAAATCTGATTCATCAGATCTATGAAAATTGCAGGGTGTTAATAAGTCCAAATGGCATGACCAGAAACTCATAGTGACCGTAACGAGTTCTGAATGCCATTTTGTGGGCATCCTCCTCTTTTACCCTCACTTGATGGTATCCGGATCTTAAGTCAATCTTTGAAAATACCGTTGCCCCCCTCAGTTGATCAAAAAGATCATCAATCCTGGTAGAGGATATTTGTTCTTGACTGTAACTCGATTTAGCTCCCGGTAATCTATGCATAGACGCATTGTCCCATCCTTCTTACGCACAAACAGCACTGGCGCTCCCCATGGTGATACGCTTGGTCGGATAAAATCTTTGTCTAGTAGCTCCTGTAGTTGCTCTTTTAATTCTTTCATTTCTGTGGGTGCCAGTTTATACGGTGCTTTAGACACGGGAGTGGTTCCAGGTATCAATTCTATCCCAAATTCCACTTCTCTAACCGGCGGCAGTCTCATGATATCATTCGGAAATACCTCAGGAAAATCCTGTACCACTTCCACCTCCTCCAGCCTCGGTCTACATCTTTCAGACTGGACCATGATATTAACCAAGAATCCATCACACCCCTTTCTAATCATCCGTTGTGCTTTGCATGCTATGATGACATGCAGACATCTCCGATCGGGTATTACGTTGAACACATAATACCCATCCTTAGGTAGTTTCAGCTTAACCATCCATTGCTTGCAGTCAATGATAGCTTCCTATCGTGTTAACCAATCCATTCCCAGTATCACGTCAAAGTCTGTCATTTCTAACAAGATGAGATCAGCATACACTGCCTGATGTTGCATCATCATCCAAAAATTCCTTACTATACTGTTACTATGTAGTTCATCTCCTGAAGGTAAGGCAACACTGTATTCCATAGTCATTTGATCGGGTAATATGCCCAGTTTTGTGATATATGCCACAGATATAAAAGAGTTTGTAGCTCCGGAATCAATCAATGCATAAGCGGGTAAGTTGGTGACCGAAATCATACCTGTGATGATCGTCGAGTCTAGATCCACCTGCTCCTATGTCATAGCAAACACTCTCCCTTTGGTTGGATCCTTGAGCTGTGGGCATTTCCTAGCAAAATGTCCCACCTTCTTGCAGATGAAACAAACATCTGAACCCATTAGACACTATCCTGCATGTACTTTCTCACATTTGGGGCACTGAATTTTATCTTCAGCCTTGGAAGTTGTACCGTCCGCTGGCCGAGGTCCCCGAAGTCACTGTCGTGTCTGGTTCTATTTCTGTGGCTGCTTTCCTTGAGTTGGAACTGTAACAGGTTTCTTACCACTTGGTCCCTGTTGATCTCTTCCCGGATATCCCGCCCTCTTATTTTGTGCTTCTTTGATCATATCGTTCTGATCTCTCTCGGACATCAGAGCCTGATCAACAGCCTCTCTGTAAGTGGTAACTCAGCTTAATCTGACATTATGTCTAATTGCAGCTCTTAACCCCTCTATGAAGTGCTTCAGTTCTTCAGCTGGTTGCCCTGCAAACATGGGCACAAAGTATCGTCCCCTTTCAAATTTCTTGACATACTCAGCCACTGGCATGTCCTCTTGTCAGAGCTCCAGAAATTCCCTTGCTAATCGCGACCTGCTATCGGTGGTGAAGTACTTTCCATAGAATATTTCTTTGAAGCCATCCCAAGTCATGGTATTTAGATCTACTGAAGAGCGAGTACCTTCCCACCATATGCATGCATCGCCATGCAACATGAATATGGCACACCGGACTTTATCAACATATGTGAGTTGCATGAAGTCGTAGATTGTCTCCAAGGATCGTATTCACTCCTCAGCAACAAGCGGATTTGTAGCGCCCTTAAACTTCATCGGCCCAAGCTCCTTAAAGTGCCTATGCACCGGGTTTGCAGTGATCGTTGGGTGACTATGTGCATGTCTATCCTCTCTAGCTCTCAATAACTGCTGGATTTGCTCTCCATGAACGCGATTCTGCTCTAGTAGAAGCGCTGTCAGCTCTGTCAAGAACTGACTGTTCTGACCACCCAACTCGCCATTGCTCCTTCTAGCTGCCATGACCTGTATCACCCATCACAAATCCATCATTTCCTTTATTTACCATATTATAGTCAGGTTCCTAGTCAAATTTCAGAACTGTAATATAATAAATCTTACAACTTGCGGCAGGAGTAGTCGAGTTCCTGATGAGATGGCTTATGCACGATGTCCTTCAGAAGCGATCAGGAGTGGTGGCTCTGATACCAACTGAAACATCCCTAGACTTAGGCAAGTTTTTTTTTAGGCGACTAGTATACAAAAGACATCAAACAAATCCTTCACCATATAATATCATACTTAGCATAAACAAACATCACCATCTAAAAATACGAAAACAAGTGAAACACATGTATGACCATGTTCACCAATAACAACTTTATTTCAACAAACCAAGACCTACAGAGCACTCCTGAAACTTCTGGACGGTATCGTGTATCTATCAAGTCTTCTCGGCTATCCCATCTGTGTTCCCTCCATCCCAACATGGGATATATCTCCCTCACTTGTAAGTAGGCATCATGAGTCTACAACCCAACAATTACATAACGTTACAAGGAAATAACATTCATGGACTATAAACATTCAAGAAATTCCATATCAAGATTCCGAAGTTAATTATTGTATAACATGCAGTATATAAAGAAAAATATCTTTACAGTCAACTAAGGTGTATATGTCACACTGTGCTGACCACAGTTAGAGTCATTCTATCAGTCCATACCATGACCCTAGAGGTACCTCCTAAATGAATCATGCAGTCATAAGGCCAAAGCCAACATAAATTCCAGTTTCCGTTATAGATTTACCATATCAGTCATTGTTGGAAGGGCCCTCCCCAGAGCTCATCCCAGGGCACCCAACCCGTACTATCACCACATGTATTCATATACATCCAGTTAACCTATTAATCCCTTTTAATATACATAAATACCTTTAACTTCAAGATTTAAGAAAGTAATAATGTAGCAAGTAGCTTCGAGCTGTGGAAAAACCAAACTCCTGAAAACCAGGCTAATAAAACGTGGTAACTAGCACTAACAAAATTCCTACTATAAAGAACCAACATTTCAATGTGGAAGCTAACATGACATGGCAATTGGGCATTAAGGAAATTCCTATTGTCATAACTGCAAATTTAAATATAAAAGCTATCATAACATGGCAGTTAGTACTTAAAGAAATTCCTATTGTACAGATTTGCATAACATTGTAATTGATCTCCAAAAGAATCACTTGCTGTACTGGAACTCAACCTTTAATGAAAAACAACTAGTATAGCATTTTATTGGATACTAAATGGAGAAAAAAATGAAGAAGATAATATTGTCAGAGTTAGAAACCATACTTAAGAATTAACATAGTACTCCATTTGAAAGAAAGAAAAACAAAAAAACCAAATCATCATTTAAAGAATCTAGCCTAGCATTCCAAAACCATCAATATACAGGTAATTACTAAGTTGGAAACATGAACAACAACTCTGATCAATCACCATTTTCTCCATAATTTTAGATTAAACACTTACAAGATCTAGCAATCAGCCGAACCCCTTAAATTCGAGAATAATCCGTAGAGCACAACTACGTCAAAGACATCAAACGATCAAAGAATCCAAACATGTGAACCATCCAAAAGCGTAAGAGGAACCGATCACAGACCAGAAACTCAAATCAAGAAAACAAACCAAAACCCCCTTACAAGCAACCTTCGATTATCCAAACCCAAAAATAACTCGGCTAAAATCCTCATAGTTCATTGCAGTACCTAACTATACATAAGAGCAGGGAACAATAAACCTTGACTTAATTCAGAACCAAAACCTCCGCATTCCAATAACCAAACAGCTATCAAAAGCAGCTATCAAAAGAACCCAAATCAACCCGAAAATCACTATAGGACAGACATTCTTGTATGATTCCTGAATCCACATTTGAAAATCCAAGGGAAACCTAGTGAAACACTAAATCGAGCAAGGACATACAAGAACATCTCTAATTCTCCCAAATTGTAGTTCAATAAAGCCCATCCTCCTCATATCATTCAACCTAAATGAACCTCACCTATCAATTAAACCTACTCTCCGAATCGCATACCCAAGTGACTAAAATGTACTTTCCTTCCTCCCTTGATGCTTCTGCCAGAGCTTATTTGCACCGTTCGATGCTTGGCCGGAGTTCAGACGTAGCAGATTTTGTCGCTCCATCACGCTGGTGAAGGTGGTGAGGTAGAGGCGGCTTCTTCTTCGCAGGAAGCCGTGCTTGAAAGGGAGAAAAGTTCCTCGTCACAGTAACCTAAGGATTTTATATACTCGGCTTGGGTTTAATTTGCATCACCTTAGGTTACTTAAGATTAAACCCAACCCAACGTAATTAAGGTTTCTCCCCCATATCTCCATTAGGTTCCATACCTCCATCCTATGATAATGTGTTGTACCAATTCATTTAAAAATTTAGGTAACAATTTCTTCAATTTTGTAGCAATTATTTAACTAAAATCTCTTATTTAGCGCTCATGTGTCCTTAATTTATTTTTTTTGTAAATATATTCCTTAATTACGCTCCTGGGGCCTTATACTATCTCTGTGATCTATCCTTGATAAGGACAAGCTCAATGTTGCTAATTTCCTAAATTAGTACAGAAACTTAAGAATAGTTCTCAAGAAAGAAAGAAAACTATACGTCCTAGAGCAACCTATTCCTGAAACACCCCCACTACTGGCACTAGAGCAAATAAGGATGCTTATAAGAAGCATCAAGATGATGCATTAGATGTATTATGCCCTATGCTTGTCACCATGAACTTTGAGTCTCAGAAGCAACAAGAGAACATGGATGCTTATGATATGGTTGAACATCTTAGATAACTATATCAAGGACAAGCAAAACATGAGAGGTTTGAGATCTCTAAGGCTCTATTTCAATGTAAGATACAAGAGGAAGTCTCGTAGGACCATATGTGCTCAAAATGATTGGATAAGTAGGAAACCTACAAAAATTGAGATTTTGACTAGGCCAAGAATTGACAACTAACCTTATTCTATAGTCATTGTCTGAGAGTTACAGTCAATTTGTCATGAACTATAACATGAATGAAATTGATAAATTATTGCCTGAGATGTTGAACATGTTGAGAACTACAAAGCTCAATCTTAAGAAGGTAAAGTCTAGTACCATTTTGATGGTACCAAAGGGCAAAGACAAATGGAAGACTAAAAGTTGCTAAGGAAGGAACTTGCTTACACTGTGGTGAGATTGGACACTAGAAGATGAACTATAAGTTGTACCTAGAGGAACTAAAAAGGAAGAGAAGTGAAACTTCTACCTCAGGTATATATGTTATAGAAGTCAATCTATCTATTTTGTCTTATTGGGTATTAGATATCAGTTGTGCATCTGACATTTGTATTAATGTGCAAGGCCTTTGAAAGACTAAATCATTGGCAATGGGAGAAGTGGACCTACGAGTAAGCAATGACACAAGAGTTAGTTCTATAGCTGTAGAAACATATTCCTTATCTTTACCCACTGGGCTTGATTTAGAACTTGAAGAGTTCTGTTATGAGCTTTCCTTAACTAAGAATATTATCTCTATTTCTTGTTTGGACAAGAAAGATTTTTCATTTATAATAAAGGACAAATGTTATTCCATTTATTTGAATGAAATGTTCTATTGTATTACACATCTTATGAATGGACTCTATGTTCTTGGCTTTGAAAATCCAGACAGTTAAAATCTAATGATTTTAACCAAACATATCTCTGGCATTGTCGCTTGGGTCACATAAATAAGAGTCGCATATCCCAACTCCAAAAGGATGAACCTTTGGACTCATTTGATTTTGAATCATATGAGGCATGTGAATCTTTTCTTCAAGGAAAGATGACTAAGACTCTATTTAGTGGACACAGTGAAAGAACTCATGACTTGTTAGGACTCATACATACTAATGTATATGGCCCGTCCTTTCAGAATAGCAGCTAGAGGAGGCTATCATTACTTCATTACTTTTATTGAAGATATCAGTAAGTACGACTACGATCAAATTAAGGTGGGAAATACCTTAGCCAAGAGTTTCATGACCATCTCATTGAGCATGTGATTATATCTCAAACCACTCTACCTGGAACACCACAATAGAATGGTGTCTCAAAAAGGAGGAATCATACTGTATTAGATATGGTATGATCGATGATGATTCAAACAGATCTTCTTACTTCCTTCAGGAGACATGCTCTAGAGACGACCACTTTCTCACTTAATCGTGTTCTATTTAAGGTCGTCATAAAGACACCATATATGATATGGACTGGGAAGAGTCCCAAGATATCTTTCATGAAGATTTGGGATTGTGAGGTATAAATTCGATGACAAGTCTCAGATAAACTAGGACCCAAATCGGTTAAGTGCTATTTTATAGAATATTCCAAGGAAACATAGGGATATTACTTTGATAATCCCACACAAGGCAAAGTGTTTATTGCTAGAAATGGTGTCTTTCTAGAAATGGAATTTCTTTCTAGAAAACTAGTGGGAGTAAAGTTGATCTTGAAGAAATTTAAGATACACAAACTAGCATTGAAGCCTTAATATAAATTGAACATGTACTAAAAGATGTTGTGGATCATGATTTTTTACACCGCAAGAAGTTGTGCAAAAATAACTTGTTCAAGTAGAACAACATTTACACAGATCTGATAGGACCCATCGTCAACCTGAGAGATATTTTTTTCTCTTGTCTGACCATGGTGCTTATTGGTCTTAATGAGCCTACATCTTATTAGGAAGCTGTACAAGGTCCAGATTATGAGAAATGACTACAGGCCATGAGATCTGAAATGGAATCCATGTATTCTAACCAAGTATGGACTTTTGTTGATCCACCTAAAGTGATCAAACTGATTGGGTGTAAGTGTGTCTTCAAAGTGAAGACTGACATGGATGGTCTTATGTATACCTATAAAGGTGGATTGGTGCCTAAAGAATTCAAGTAGATTCATGGTAAAGACTATGATGAAACCTTTTCACCAATTGCGATGCTCAAGTCTATTCGGATCATGCTTGCTATTTTAGATTACTATGATTATGATATCTTGTAGATGGATATCAAAATTGCATTTCTTAACAAAAATCTACTCGAGGATGTGTACATGACACAACTTGAGGGTTTTATAGATCCAAAGAATGATGGAAAGATATGTAAGTTGTCAATATCCATTTATGGATTAAAGAAAGCTTCTAGAAGCTGGAAGCTTCAATTCTATGATGTAATCAAAGTGTTTGGTTTCATCAAGAATGAGATAAATCTTGTGTCTATAAGAGGGTTAGTGGGAGTATAATCATCTTTCTCATAGTATATATAGATGGCATATTTTCTTTGGAAATGATGTCCCTACTCTTTTATTAGTGAAGATATGGCTTGGGAATTGTTTCTCAATGAAAGACTTAGGTGAAGCAGCCTATATTTTAGACATCAAGATCTATAAAAATAGATCTAAGAGATTGTTTGGTCTAAATCAGAGTACATATATTGACAAGGTGCTTAATTATTTTGCCATACAAAATTCCAAGAAGGGATTCTTGCCGATATCACATGGTGTGAGTCTTTAAAAGACTCAATGCCCCTCTTCTAAGGAAGAAGGGATCACATGGATCATATTCCTTATGCATCTGCTATAAAACATGTACATCATGCTTTGTACTCATCCTAATGTTTCATATGCATTAAGCATGACAAGAAAATACCAGCCAGATCCAGGTGAAGGTCATTGGATAGCAGTCAAGAATATTCTTAAATACTTGAGAAGAACTCAAGATTATTTCTTGATCATTAGACGTGATGAAGAACTTGCTGTAAAGGGTTATATTGATGCCAACTTCTAAATTGACAAGGATGATTCTAGATCACAGTTAGGGAATGTATTTTACTTAAATAGTGGTGCTGAATATTAGATACTACAACGGTTCCATCTCATTTGAGAGATTATCGATAGATGAGATGTGAGGATATGCAGAGTGCTGACCAATTCTAACATTACGAATCCTTTGACCAAGACTTTAACACAGAGGAAACATGATGGTCATAGTAGGTCAATGGTTATTAGATATTTCAGTGATTGACACTAGTGACATAAGGAGATTGTTAGTGTAAGCTCTAAGAGCCAATCAAAAGTTGATTGACTTAGGACATATTGTATTATATTTTATTAATTAATACAAGGTAAAGTTGGTTATTATATTTACTTCAGTTCAATACCGAATGAATAAGTATAATAATATTCTAGGGTAGTAGGTTCTAGTATACTACATATTAATTAGTTGAATTGATAGTGAGATATTATAGATATATAGAATGCTACTCTTAACTATTCCTAGTTAAATATTAATATACAAGGACAATATTAATGCATTGAGACTAGCATGTAGGTCAACGGATGACTTAATCTCACAAGTCACACATATTAGATATTAGGTTGACACATGGGTATATATTAAAAAATATGTACTGAATTAACCCGCCATGAGAATTTTTCATGGATCATTATATGAGTGTTATAAACATTCTCATGTGACTATTGGTATGAATAGTCCTTAAACCTGAAGTCACTACGGTTCCCTACATAAGGAGTTATGTACTTTGATATCGGTAAACATCACCTGTAACAAGGTGGACTATAAAGTCGATCATTGAGTATGCAATAAGTTATGTGGAGGAATGTTAGTGATGTAGATGGGATATATCCCTTCCATATGACAGAAGCAATATATGTGGGCCCCTTGATTAGGACACAAGAATGTATGATCAAGCTCAAATGAGTAAATATGAGATATTAAGTTTATTTATTTGAGTATTTATTTAGAGATCAAGAAACATAAAGATTGATAAGAGGATGACAAAGTCTATGACTCATTGATCAATCTGGATATCAAGGATAGAAGGACTAAATCATACAAGATAATAGACATGGAAAGGTTAAGTTGGATCTTGGCATTTTGGTCACATGGGTAGTAATGATGCCTTGCTAGATGTCACTCATTGCTTATGTATCTAAAGTAGTTTTAGATACATTGCCAATATTACGAGATCCTATTGTGTCATTAAAAAAGAACATGTTAGTTTGGAGATGGGTGTTTTAATTTGACTAAATACTTAGGATCTTAAGAATAATGAGTTAATCTAAATTGTTAGTGCAATCTTTGTAATGATTAGTACTTGTGTAAGTGGTATATTGTTAGTATTAGCCCAAAGAGCCAATTATGAGATAATTAGGATTATTAGATTAATGACTTATTGGGTTAATGGTTAATCTAATATAATAATCCTACTGATTAAATTATTAGGTTAAGAGCTTATTGGCTTAATGGTTAATCTAATATAATAATCCAACCCATTAAGAGGAAGGCAAAGAGACTAAAATCCCTTAGTATTCATTGGATGAATATAAATTGGTTTCTTTGATTGAATTTTTTATGAGATGAAAAATGTGACTCATGAGCTTCTCCTTCTTCTTCCTCCTTCATGGTTGGCCGAACCACTCTTGCTTGCTAGCACAAGAAGGTGGTTCTTCTCCTAAGCCGTGTTCGTGCAATGAACAAAAGTGTTCATGTGGATAACGTAGAGGCACGACCACTTGATCGTGCTAATATGCCCGACGATAAAGTTGCTGTCGGGAGTTCCTGTTCACGCAACAAAGATATAACTCCCTTTAACAAACTTAGTATATGGTTTTCCTTCACATGGATCTTCTAGAAATGATGTTAGTTTTTCTACTACATTTTCTATATGTTTAGCGCTCTCGATCCTTACATCTACTTATGTATGTGTTGGGTTTTTCGGGCCGCAAAAATCGCTTTTTGCGTTGCGGAAACCCCGAAATTCCCATGCCACAGATCCGTGCGAAGAAATAAAATTTCGTAAAAACGTTCACGTATGAGTTTTCTAACCTAGATCTACTTTTGATCTACAAGATAAGAATTTACCCTTGATGCGAAGCCCTTCGCTTAATCCCGCTTATCCAAGGTTCGCCGGATCTCGAGAGTATCAAAGTAGATACTCCTCTATGTGTATCAACACAAGCAAGAGATGGAGAAGAAATCTTGAGTGTGCTAGCACTCCAAGAAGTCTCGGCCAAAGAGGAGGAGAGGGAGAGAAGAGAAGAGAGCAATGAGGAAGAAGATGAGAGTTACTCCACAAAATGAAAACTCCCACACAAGAATGAATGTGGCCGGCCACTTCATGGAGGAGTTTTAACTCCATGGGATACCAAGAGTCACAACTCTTGGTAACTCCCATGAGGTGACATCCCACTTAAGCAACCATGATGATGTGGAGCATCATCATTGGTCCACTCTTTGCCAACTTACCAATGAGGTGGCAAATGGTCAAGTCAAACTTGACTCTTCATCTTCCTCTCAAGTCAAGTCAAACTTGACCACTTTTTTCCCTTGGTTTATCTAATCTAACCATTGGTTCAAGTCAATTTTTAATTTAATGAATCTCTATTCATTGAATTAAATTAATTAAATGAGTCTAAGTCCAAATTAGACTCACTTAACACATTAACCAAATTGTCTCCAACTCAATTAGCTCAATTTGGATTACTCTTAATCCAATTTGGTTCATCACATGAACCTAATCCTTTAGGTTCATCAAATGAACGTAATCTCCATCTAATTGCCCTTTGTGTGTGACCCTATAGGTTCTTGTAACGTTGACAATGCTCCTAAACCTATTTATAAACATAAGTAATGAGCGGTATCTAGCAACACATCATTACTACCCAAGTTACAAGAATGTTGAGATCCAACATCACCTTGTGATTACTAATTGTGACTCCTCACAATATATGACATTGTCCTTCTATCCTAGACATCTAGATTGATCAATATGAGGCATAGACAGTGTCATCCTCTAATCAATCTAAATCTTGAACTCCAAGTAGACTCACTCAATCAAATGAGCTCAATATCTCATATTGACTCACTTGGGCATGGCCATGCACTTAGTGGTCTCACTCTATCAAGAATATCGATGTCACTCCCGTCATATAGGAGGGAAAGATCCCATCTACATCACTCACATCCCTCCGCATAATTTGTTACATATCCAGTAATCGCCTTTATAGTTCACCCAGCTACAGGTGATGTTTGACGAAGCCAAAGTACGTAACTCCTTATGTAGGGAACCATGGTGACTTCAGGTCCAAGGACTAGTAGTCATACTAATAGCCACATGAGAAAGTATATGACACTCATATAATGATCCATGATACTTTCTCATGGCGGGTCATTCAGTATACATTCTCCAATGCATACCCATGTGTCAACTTGATATCTCTATATCCATGACTTGTGAGATCAAGTCATCGAGTTGACCTACATGCTAGTCTCATCGCATTAACATTGTCCCTGAATGTTAATACTCGACTAGGAATGATTAAGAGCAGTGTTCCCTATATCATCTCACTATCGATTCAACCAATCGATTGATATAGGCAAGAACCTTCTACTCAAGGACGCTATTATACTTAGTTATTTGTCACCAATACAAGTAAATATAATAACAAAAAACAAATGCCTTTATTTATATACAAGAATATGATACAACGAGTCCATACAACAATCATCAAATGATTGGCTCTAGGACTCTAACTAACAATCTCCCACTAGCACTAGTGTCAACCAGTCTAGGCTCTAAGGCCTAATGACCTAGTGTGACCATCATGCTTTCTCTGTGCCAAAACCTTGGTCAAGGGATCTGCGATGTTAGCCTCTGTGGGTACTCTGCAAATCTTCACATCTCCTCTCTCGATAATCTCTCAAATGAGATGGAAGCGCTGTAGTATGTGTTTGGTCCGCTGGTGTGAGTGAGGTTCCTTAGCCTGTGCTATTGCTCTATTATTGTCACATTAGAGCTCTATGGGATCAGCTATACTAGGAACCACCCCAAGCTCTGTAATGAACTTGCGGATCCAAACTTCCTCCTTTGCTGCTTCTGATGCAGTAATATACTCGGCCTCTGTTGTAGAATCCGCTACTGTGTCCTGCTTCGAACTTTTTCAGCTCACAACACCACCATTTATGCAAAACACGAACCATGACTATGATCGATAATCATCCTGGTCGGTTTGGAAGTTGGCATCATTGTAATCCTTTACAGCTAACTCGTCATCGCCTCCATATATCAAGAAATATTCTTTAGTCCTTCTCAAGTACTTAAGAATATTCTTGACCGCTATCCAGTGACTTTCACCTAGATCTGACTTGTATCTGCTCGTCATGCTCAAAGCATACGAGACATCAGGACGAGTACTTAGCATGGCGTACATCATAGATCCTATGGCTAAGGCATAAGGGATCTGATCCATGCAGTCTCTCTCCTCTCTTGAAGAGGGACCTTGAGTGTTCGAAAGACTCACGCCATGTGACATCGGCAGAAATTGTTGGTTGCTACTCGGAAAACCTAGAGGTTCCACTGTATAAAAATTTTGTACAAACGTCTGAACCTTTTCCTAGCTACCATGTGTTCTTTTAAATTAAATTTTGGATCGCCTGCGGAACTTAACACGTTTGATCCAAAACTTAATCTATTTGTTCTTTTAGGTTTTGACTTGGATCTCCTGCGGAACTTAACACGTTCGACCCAAGTCTCCTTAAGTTATTAATTCCATTAAATATTAATTTCCATAAAAGGTTCCCAATACTGACGTGGCGAGGCACATGGCCTTCTTGGATATGGGAGCAACCACCACCGACTAGACAAAACCTTTAATAGAAAGCTAATATTTAATTTCCTAAAATAACTTTAGGTTAACCAAAGAGAACAATCAAATCACAAGGAAAAGAAAGAAAACAAAAGAACACAACATCGAAAAACATATTCGAAATACTAGAACGTAAGCCTCTTGTATTTGGTATTATTTCCATAAATAACTAGCATGATGCGGAAATAAAAATTACTAGTTATACCTTGTAGAAAAACCTCTTGATCTTCTACCGTATTCCTCTTCTAACCTCGGACGTTGTGTGGGCAACGATCTTCCGAGACGAGAAACCACCAATCACCTTCTTCTCCTCCTAGCTAGGTTCGGCCAACAAAGAGGAAGCTTCACCAAGGAAGAAAATCAAAATACTAACCAAGCTCCAAGAGATGCTAGCTTTCTCTCCTTCTTCTTCTTCTCCGAGTAGTATCCGGCCACCACAAGAGCTCCAATGGAAGAGTAGGGTTCGGCCACCACAAGAGGAAGAGAGGGAGAGGTTGGCCGGCCACACCAAGGAACAAAAGAGGGAGAGAAATAATAGATGTTGTGTCTCATGAAGGCACCCCTACCCCTTCTTTTATATTCCTTGGCTTAGGCAAATTAGGAAATTTATTTACAATAAAATTTCCTTAATTTCCTTGACATGATTTATTTGAGAAAAATAAAATAAAATTTCCCAAATAAACTCTAATGGACGGCCACATCAAGAGGAAGCAAATTGGACAAGTTTCAATCAACAATTAAAACTTTCCTTATTTGTTTCCGGAAATTTTAAAAATAAAATTTCTCTTTAAAAATCTCTTCATGGTTCATAAAAGGAAATTTCTATAATTTTAATTTTATTAACATGTGAATAATTTTAAAGATAAAAATAAAACATCTCTCCAATCTACAAATAAGGAAAGAGATCTAATCTCTTTCTTTAATCTTTTGTAGATCTTTTACAAGAGATATATTTTAATTTTAATTCTCTTTAAATTATATCTTCCACATAATAATAAAAATAAAAATTAAATTTCTTTTTTATTTTAATTTGGCCGGCCCTACTAGCTTGGGTTCAAGCTAGGGTGGCCGGCCCTAGCTTGTTCCCAAGCTAGCTTGGCCGACCCCTATTGGGTGGGTATATAAGGTGGGTATAGGTGGGTATAGAACTCTATAAATAAGAGGCTACGATAGGGACCAAGAGGAGAAATTGGTTTTGGTCTCCGATAAAATTACGCCCCGAACACAACTTAATTTTATCAATGATAATTCATTCCACTAGAAAACTATCATTGAACTACCGCACCAATCCCAAATTATATTTTTTGGGCTCCTTCTTATTATGAGTGTGTTAGTCTCCCTGTGTTTAAGATATCGAATGTCCACTAATTAAGTGAGTTACTGACAACTCATTTAATTAATATCTAAGTCCAAGAGTAGTACCACTCAACCTTATCGTCATGTCGGACTAAGTCCACCTGCAGGGTTTAACATGACAATCCTTATGAGCTCCTCTTGAGGACATTATCAACCTAGTTTCTCTAGGACACAGTTTCCTTCTATAATCAACAACACACACTATAAGTGATATCATTTCCCAATTTATCGGGCTTGTTGATTTATCGAACTAAATCTCACCCATTGATAAATTAAAGAAATTAATATCAAATATATGTGCTTGTTATTATATTAGGATTAAGAGCACACACTTCCATAATAACTGAGGTCTTTGTTTCTTTATAAAGTCAGTATAAAAGAAACGACCTCAAATGGTCCTACTCAATACACTCTGAGTGTACTAGTGTAATTATACAGTCAAGATAAACTGACACCTAATTACACTACGACCTTCTAATGGTTTGTTCCTTTCCATTTTGGTCGTGAGCTACTGTTTATAATTTATAAGGTACTATTATCTTATGTATGTGACACCACATACTATATTATCTACAATATAAATTAATTGAACAACTACAACTAAATGTAGAAAATTTGACCAAATGTGATTCTTTATTCATAATGAATGTTTACAAAGCTTAGGCTTTCAGTATACACTCCAACAATCTCCCACTTATACTAATGACTAAGCTGCCATATCTTCTACCATACATCCGATTCCCATTCCTCCACATGCCGATCGAAAGCTTTATGGGGGGCCTTAGTGAAAGGATCAGGTCACGACAATTCTCGCGATGACAACTTCTCCTGCTCCGCGATATCTCGTATCGAGGTGTTACTCTATATATGTTTACTTGCCTTATGAGCTCGTGGTTCCTTCGAGTTTGCAACCGCTATTATCATAATAAATTGTGATGATTTTGGGCAAACCAGAATCACATCTAAGTCCATTAGAAAGTTCTCGAGCCATAACGCTTCTTTAGCTGCCTCAGAGTCTGCTACATACTCACCAACATGCTTAACACTCCTCCATGAAATGGCTCCACCTCTAAAGTAAACACATAGCCCGATGTAGACTTATTGTTATCCCTATCTGATTGGAAATCGGAATCCCGTCTTCTTAGCATATAATCTCTAGTCCTTCTGGTACTTCAATACATGCTTTATCGCAGTCCAATGTCCTTGTCCAGGTTACTCGATATCTGCTGACCATGCCCACGGCAAAAACAGATATCGGGTCTCGTATATAACATTGCATACATTAGGCTTCCTACACCAAGCATAAGGAACCGCTTTCATGTCCTCTATCTCTTTTGATGTCTTTGGAGACATCTCTTTAGATAGAGCTACTCCACGCCTAAAAGGTAAGAAACCTTTCTTGGAATCCGCATGCTAAAACGAGCAAGGATTGTATCTATATATGAAGCTTGGGATAGACACAACATTCTTTTCTTACGATCCCTTATAACTTTGATCCCAAGAATGTGTGCACATTCTCCTAAGTCCTTCATATCAAATTGTTTGGACAACCATATATAATACCTTGACATTGTTGCCAATTAACAAAATATCATCTACGTATAGTACAAGAAATACCACCACGTTTCCGTTACACTTCTTATATACACAAGACTCATCCGGACTTTGAATAAATCCATATGACTGGATTACTTCATCAAACCGGATGTTCCAAGACCTTGAAGCTTGCTTCAGTCCATAAATGGACCGATTGAGCTTGCACACTAGATGCTCTTTGCCTTTTCAATGAACCCTTTGGTTGCTTCATATGGATGTTCTCTTCAAGACTTCCATTAAGGAAAGCTGTCTTGACATCCATTTGCCAAATCTCATAATCCATATGAGCAATGGAGGATAGACTTAAGCATGACTACCGTGAAAAGGTCTCCTCATAATCGATTCCCCTTTTGAGTCCCTCTTTTCCTTTTGTAGATCCACTTGCATCCAATGGCTTTTACACCATCGGTGGTTCTACAAGCTCCCAAACCTTATTAGAGTACATGGACTCTATTTGAATTCATTGCCTTTGCCAAGATCTCATCTATATCTTGGAGTGCTTCATCATGACTGGGATCAGGTTCATGTTTACCGGGATCAAGTCCAAGACTCTCCCAAAACATGAATCTTCAGGTTGCCTCAACAGGCACTGTCTGTGGTTGTGTATTATGTGTGACACGTGTTGCTCTTGTGGTACTTCATCTTGTCTTGTTGCTGAAGTAGACATGTCCTCTCTAAGTTCTTCTAAAACAACTTTACTCTGGGCTTGTGATCCATTATATAGTCTTCTTCTAAAAACTGGGCATGACCTTCTCGTCTTTAGGACTATAAAATAAACCACCTTCGTTCCTTTGGGATATCCTACAAACACGCGAACTTCGTACGAGATTCTAACTTATCAAGATCTGGTTTGATGATGGACTACCCCAAATCCGAATATGTCTTAGACTGGGTTTTCGCCCATTCCACAATTCTATGGGAGTAGAAGAAACTGATTTAGAAGGTACTAAGTTCGGAACGATATACTGCTGTTTCCAGCAAATTTGGTAATTCTGAATAACTCATCATCGATCTAACCATCTCCATAAGAGTCCTATTCCTTCGTTTTGCTACACCATTCATTGGGGTGTTCCAGTACAATTGGGATTGAATCCCCTCGATAAGTAATTCCTAAACTCTCCTAAGAGGTATTCGCCACCACGATCGATCGTAGTGTCTTGATACTTTACCTAATCGTTTCTCCACATCGCCTTGTATTCTTTGAACTTGTCAAAGCACTCGGACTTCGCGCATTAGGTAAATGTATCCATATCTTGAATAATCGTCCATGAAAGAGACAAAATATTCAAAACCTCCTCTTGCCCGGACAGACATAGGACCACACAAATCGGAGTGAACCAACTCTAACACTTCTTTGGCTCTATACCCCTTGGCCTTGAACGGCCTCTTGGTCATTTTACCTTCTAAGCAAGATTCACAAGTTGGAAAATTTTCCAACTCTAATGAACTCAAAGTCCATCGGCTATAAGCCTCTGAATCCTACTTAAATTAATATGACCAAGTCTTAGATGCCAAAGATATGCTTGGTTCATTTCGAAGGTTCTTTTCTCTTATTAGAATTAGAAGATGAGTTATAAATTTCCATGTTTTGCTTTGTGGAAGAAATTAGATTTAAAATATACAAATTGCCAACTAATGCACCAGAACAGATAATCACTTTATTTCTTTTAATAACTACATCGTTACTGAATATCCATCTATAAACAGTTTAGAAACTGAAATTAAATTCTTTCTAAAACGAGTACATAAAGACAATTTCTTAAAACCAAATTTCTATTTCTACTAAAAGACAAGTAGACGTCTCCCACTGCAATACCGCCACCTTAGTAGCATTGCCCATGTAGGCGGTAATCTCCCCTTCAGATAGTCGTCGGGTTTCCTGGAACCCCTGCAAGGAATTGCAGACATGATTAATATAACACCGCTAAACATGTTTCAACAACCAGAGCATGAGATATACCTTTGTTTTGGTTCCTACGAGAACAGTCCGCCTTCCAATGTCCTGCCCGCTTGCAGATGAAGCACTTGCCCTTTGGCTTCTTCACTCTAGCTTTAAATCCCGTACACTGAGATTTATTCACTTTCTTTGCAGAGACTTGTTTCTTCTTCTTCTTCTTTCGGTTTAGAAGTAGAACCATTTTCAAAAGTGAATTTGAGAATTGTGACGAAATAATCTGAAGTTCTGTCAGTAGTTCCCCTAATGAATAAATCCTTTTATTCATATTATAGTTCAGTGCTCAAAACTTCTAGGTAGCGTTTGGAGGATCATATCGATCCGGGTTTCCCATCAATTTCTCCTCCAAGGATCTGTATCTCGTTCGGATAAGCCATCATCTTTAGGATATGATCCCTCACAGAGTACCCTCTTGCATGGTGGCTGTCATTATCTTTCTCATAGCTTCTTGTCTAGAAGCCCTATCCCGATGACCAAAGAGCTCCTTGAGATTGTTCATAATATCATAAGTTGTTGGTAAATCTTGATCTTGATGTTGCAATACATTTGACATTGAAGCCAAAATGTAACACCGCGCCATCTGCCTTTACCCATCTCTTATGATATTCAATCTCCTCTTGGGTAGATTCACCAATGGGTGCATCAGGACAAGGTTCAGTCAGACAAATTTATAGCTTTCAGCAGTCGAACAATGTCCAGGTTCCTTTTCCAATCTATGTAATTAGGTCCAATAAGTCTATTTTGTTGAAGTATGATGGACTGGGTTGAAAGTCATCCTAAGAATCACAAATAACTTTTGGTCGGAACTCTAAATTTAGAATAATATTGATTCCTCAAACAATACTATTTTAAATTAACCAACACCTCATCACACCGTGAATTTTGTATGCCACGTTAGTGTGGGTATACAAATTCAACATTTGTAAAAGGAGGGTTTTAACCCATTAATTTTATTATCTTGTCAACCTAACTTTTTGACAAATAAAATTAATAGTTGGTATTATTTGGTCACACAAATAATAATAGTGACTCCGTTGGGGAGGATACTATTAGATGTGTCTAAGTGTATACCATTACTTGACACTAAGTCCATTAATAAGATTATGCCCCTTCCGTTGGGGAAGATCACACGCTCTTAATTAATTTCCTATAGTCATCCAAAAATGGAAGTCTGTTCTAGTGATCCACAAACAAACTCATCCGTTATGGAGGAAGGCACTCAGAGCCAACGCGCAAGCTTGTTTGCATCACTAACAAACCAGTAATGGAGACCATGGGATTTATTTAAAAATCCCTCTCCCACTTAGTTATTTATAAATGAGGAATTTTAACTATGCTAGCCTACTAAACTTGTAAACTAACATGCATATAAAAGCAATAAATAGAAAATTTAATTTTCAACTATTATGGCTTTTATCTCTTAATTGTCCTCCGTGTGTTGTCATCCCAAGCACGCTCAGGCTAACACCGCCTTCTATTGCCGTCGATCCATCTTGCTCCTAGTTCCACTCGCGCGTTCTTAGAAGGTTCCACACTTTGCAAGATTCGATCCATGACATAAATAGAATTTTACATTTTGATCCTATATTCCAAAAGGAATGTACATGTATCTAGATCAAAAATAAAATCCTAATAAAACTAAATACAGACTCCCGTTGTTTAATACAATCATGCACATATAAATTGCCCTTGACATGTCCAAGGGTCCAATCACACACATAATTAACTAAAAGTCATAATAGTTGGATCTTGCATCCACAAAGTTAGCACATCCTACTATTATTACCGCTTAATTATGTATGACATAATTAAACTAAATACCAAATAATACAGGCACCCTAGCTCCGATACCAATTGTTGGTTGCTACTCGGAAAACCTAGAGGTTCCTTGCATAAAAATTTTGTACAAAGGTCTCAACTTTCCTAGCTACCATGTGTTCTTTTAAATTAAATTTTGGATCAGAACTTAACACGTTTGATCCAAAACTTAATCTATTTGTTCTTTAGGTTTTGACTTGGATCTCTGAACTTAACACGTTCGACCCAAGTCTCCTTAAGTTATTAATTCCATTAAATATTAATTTCCATAAAAGGTTCGATCGACGTGGCAGGCGGCACATGGCCTTCTTGGATATGGGAGCAACCACCACCGACTAGACAAAACCTTTAATAGAGCTAATATTTAATTTCCTAAAATAACTTTAGGTTAATCAAAGAGAACAATCAAATCACAAGGAAAAGAAAGAAAACAAAAGAACACAACATCGAAAAATATTCAAAATACTAGAATGTAAGCCTCTTGTATTTGGTATTATTTCCATAAATAACTAGCATGACGGAAATAAAATTACTAGTTATACCTTGTAGAGAAAACTCTTGATCTTCTACTATTCCTCTTCTAACCTCGGACGTTGTGTGGGCAACGATCTTCCGAGACGAGAAACCACCAATCACCTTCTTCTCCTCCTAGCTAGGTTCGGCCAACAAAGAGGAAGCTTCACCAAGGAAGAAAATCAAAATACTAACCAAGCTCCAAGAGATGCTAGCTTTCTCTCCTTCTTCTTCTTCTTCTCCGAGTAGTATCCGGCCACCACAAGAGCTCCAATGGAAGAGTAGGGTTCGGCCACCACAAGAGGAAGAGAGGGAGAGGTTGGCCGGCCACAAGGAACAAAAGAGGGAGAGAAATAATAGATGTTGTGTCTCATGAAGGCACCCCTACCCCTTCTTTTATATTCCTTGGCTTAGGCAAATTAGGAAATTTATTTACAATAAAATTTCCTTAATTTCCTTGACATGATTTATTTGAGAAAAATAAAATAAAATTTCCCAAATAAACTCTAATGGCCGGCCACATCAAGAGGAAGCAAATTGGACAAGTTTCAATCAACAATTAAAACTTTCCTTATTTGTTTCCAGAAATTTTAAAAATAAAATTTCTCTTTAAAAATCTCTTCATGGTTAATAAAAGGAAATTTCTATAATTTTAATTTTATTAACATGTGAATAATTTTAAAGAGAAAAATAAAACATCTCTCCAATCTACAAATAAGGAAAGAGATCTAATCTCTTTCTTTAATCTTTTGTAGATCTTTTACAAGAGATATATTTTAATTTTAATTCTCTTTAAATTATATCTTCCACATAATAATAAAAATTAAAATTAAATTTCTTTTTTATTTTAATTTGGCCGGCCCTACTAGCTTGGGTTCAAGCTAGGGCCGGCCACCCAATTTTATACCTAGGCCGGCCCTAGCTTGTTCCCAAGCTAGCTTGGCCGGCCCCTATTGGGTGGGTATATATGGTGGGTATAGGTGGGTATAGAACTCTATAAATAAGAGACTACGATAGGGACCGAGAGGAGAAATTGGTTTTGGTCTCCCGATAAAATTAAGCATCCCGTGTTCGCCCCGAACACACAACTTAATTTTATCAATGATAATTCATTCCACTAGAGAACTATCATTGAACTACCGCACCAATCCCAAATTACATTTTTGGGCTCCTTCTTATTATGAGTGTGTTAGTCTCCCTGTGTTTAAGATATCGAATGTTCACTAATTAAGTGAGTTACTGACAACTCATTTAATTAATATCTAAGTCCAAGAGTAGTACCACTCAACCTTATCGTCATGTCGGACTAAGTCCACCTGCAGGGTTTAACATGATAATCCTTATGAGCTCCTCTTGAGGACATTATCAACCTAGTATCTCTAGGACACAGTTTCCTTCTATAATCAACAACACACACTATAAGTGATATCATTTCCCAATTTATCGGGCTTGTTGATTTATCGAACTAAATCTCACCCATTGATAAATTAAAGAAATTAATATCAAATATATGTGCTTGTTATTATATTAGGATTAAGAGCACACACTTCCATAATAACCGAGGTCTTTGTTTCTTTATAAAGTCAGTATAAAAGAAACGACCTCAAATGGTCCTACTCAATACACTCTGAGTGTACTAGTGTAATTATACAGTCAAGATAAACTGACACCTAATTACACTACGACCTTCTAATGGTTTGTTCCTTTCCATTTTGGTCGTGAGCTACTGTTTATAATTTATAAGGTACTGATAATATCATCTTCTGTATGTGACACCACATACTATACTATCTACAATATAAATTAATTGAACAACTACAACTAAATGTAGAAAATTTAACCAAATGTGATTCTTTATTCATAATGAATGTTTACAAAGCTTAGGCTTTCAGTATACACTCCAACAGAAATCCCTTCTTGGAGTTCTGCATGGCAAACCATAGGAGTACCTTGTTAATATATGTACTCTGACTTAGGCCAAGCAACCTCTTAGATCTATCTCTAGAGATCTATATGCTTAGAATGCGGGATGCTTCACCTAAGTCCTTCATTGAGAAACAAGTCCCTAGCCAAGTCTTGACAGAATGCAGCAAAGGGATGTCCTTCCTAATGGGTAGTATGTCATCCACATACAATATAATGAAGACAACTGTATTCCCAACAACCTTCTTGTAGACACAAGATTCATCTTCATTCTTGATGAAACCAAACTATTTGATTGCATCATCGAATCAAAGATTCCAGCTCCGAGAAGCTTGCTTTAGTCCATAAATGGACCTATGCAGCTTGCATACTCTGCTAGTATGCTGTGGATCTACAAAACCCTCAGGTTGTGTCATGTACACATCCTCGAGCAGGTTTCCATTTAGAAACGCGGTTTTGACATCCATCCGCCAGATCTCATAATCGTGGTACACTGCAATAGCAAGCATGATCCGAATGGGCTTAAACATCGCTACTGGAGAAAAGGTTTCATCATAGTCAATACCATGAATTTGCTTGAAACCTTTAGCTACCAAGCGACCCTTATAAATAAGTCCATCCATATCAGTCTTTCTCTTAAAGATCCACTTACACCCAATGGGTTTAACCCTTCAGGTGGATCAACCAAAGTCCATACTTGGTTAGTGTACATGGATTCCATCTCGAATCTCATTGCCTCTAGCCATTTCTCGGAATCTGGACTCATCACAGCTTCGTGATAGGAGGTAGGCTCATCCTCAATGAGCACAACGTCATCATGGTCAGACAAGAGAAATGAGTATCTCTCAGGCTGACAACGTACCCTATCAGATCTACGAAGAGGTAGTTCTACTTGAACTGGTTGTGGTTTCTCAACTCCTTATGGAATAACATCATCCACAACACTTTGTGGTTTCAGTTCAATTTCCATCGAGGCTTTAGTGCTATGGTTCACATCTAGAACTTCTTCAATATCGAATGTACTCCCACTAATCTTTCTAGAAACAAAATCCCTTTCTAGAAATATCCCAGTCTTAGCCACAACTACCTTGTGTTGTCTGGGAATGTAGAAGTAATATCCCTTCGTTTCCTTGGGATATCCAATGAAATAGCACTTGTCGGATTTGGGTTCCAATTTGTCTGAGACTTGACGTCTAATGTAAGCCTCACAACCCCAAATCCTCATAAAAGACACATGGACATCTCTCCCAGTCCATATCTTATATGGTGTCTTTATTACAGCTTTGGAAGGATCTCGGTTGAGAATGAAGGTTGCTGTGTCTAGTGCATAGCCCCAAAGATACATAGGAAGATCTGTGTGACTCATCATAGATCATCCATATCTAATAAGGTACGATTCCTCATTTCAGATACACCTTCCATTATGGTGTTCCAGGAGGAGTGAGTTGAGATAGAATCCCACACTTAGCTAGATAGTCACGAAACCCATGGCTAAGGTATTCACCACCTCGATCTGATCGAAGTATCTTAATACTTTTGCCAAGCTGGTTTTGTGCTTCATTCTTGAATTCTTTGAATTTTTCAAAGGATTCTTGTCATCAGGTACACATAACCATATCTATTAAAGTCATCAGTAAATATAATGAAGTACCTATAACCACCTCTAGCAGTGACATTGAAAGGGCCACATACATCAATATGTATAAGACCTAACAAGTCAGTCGCTCTCTCACTGTGTCCACTAAAGGGAGTCTTGGTCATCTTGCCTAGAAGGCATGACTCGCATGTCTAATATGATTTAAAATCAAATGAGTCCAGCAAACCATCTTTATGAAGCTGGGATAAGCGTTTGTCATTTATATGACCTAAGCGACAGTGCCAGAGATAGGTTTGGTTCATGTCATTTGACTTGAACCTCTTGGTACTTATGTTATAGATAGGGTTCTCAAGGTCTAGAATAAAGAGTCCGTTCATCAGAGATGCACTATAATAGAACATATCATTTAAATAAACTGAACAACATTTGTTCTTTATTATAAATGAAAAACTTATCTTGTCCAAACAAGAAACTGAAATTATGTTCTTAGTCAAGGCAGGCACATAACAACATTCATCTAATTCTAGTACAAGCCCAGAGGGAGGGTAGAGATAGTAAGTTTTCGCACTGTGAGATTGCACTGTGCTCCATTCTGCCTAGGGTCTATCTCCCTTCGTCATCTGTGCTATTTCTCGTTGTACATTAGTGACAAATGAGAAGTACATCCGGTATCTAATACCCACGATGAAGAAGAGAAGTTGACTTCTATAACATGTACATAAGTAGAAATCTTATTTCTCTTCTTCCTAAGATCTTCCGGTATCCTTGTAGTTCCTCTTCCGCTTGTCCTTGATATAGTTGGAAGATGTTCAACTATAACATAGCACCCATCAACTTGTGTTGCTTCTCGGAATTCATGGTTGCAAGCATGAGACAAGACACATCTAATGCATCATCTTGATGCTTCTTGTAAGCATCTCGGCCACTGCGTAAGCGATGGTAGGAGGTGCCTCGAAGGTCGGCTGCTCGTAACGACTACGTTCTCTTGTGTGAGAACAATTTCGAATTCCATAGATCTGAAATTAGCTTCGAGCTTGTCCTTCTTGAGGAAGCGACGAGGAGAAAGAGTTCGTATTTAACGTCATGGTTATCTACAACAATGAAAAAAACAAATAAATATCATATTCTATTAATCATTTAATTAGGTCTTTTAATTAAATGACGCTCCCACTGAATTCTATAATTCATGTGGGACAAGATCCACATCATACTACGCCTTGAGTTAGCTTTGGCTAAATCGCCCAAGACTTAGTATGATCGGTAGGTAACTAATTACCAATTACATCTCTATGCAACTCTTGTTTATAGGATCAAGATCCGCATTTATATTAAAACTCGAGTTAGCTTTGGCTAATGCGCCCAAGTGTTAATATAAACGTGATTTTGACCTATCTACCAACCATTGGAAAATGCTTATAGTTAAACTCGATCCAATTGAGTTAACTAGTTACTCAATCTAATTGAGTTGTACTCACCCATGCGTTGATAGGTGGGACCAAGATTGTCCCTCCGTACCCTACCAAGATAATATGTGTTGCTATGCTTTGGCAGATTCAACAACAACATATGATCGAGGTAGTGATAGGTATCATGGCATGGTAGGCATTTCGAGTTGACGCGATTGAGATTTAATCTAATCGACGATGCGTATCATATACTTGATTTATATCTAATCTAATCGTGGAGGTGCATCATGTGCGCGACTTAGATCTAATCTAATCGTTAAGGCGCTAATTAATTACTATTCTAGCATGCATCACATATACACACACAAGCAATTAATTATATATTTTTTGTGATTAGTCATGACCCTACTACGATCTTCTTAAGCCAATGAGAAGATCGGATGGTCAACCTAAGGTCAACAGCTTCTCAAGCTCCTTCCTTTGACCACCTTGTGTTACTCGCACCCTTCTCGTAACTTCGTCTCGAGTGGACCTTCCACCGCCTTGATTTTGTACATTACAAAGAGTGAAACTCGAGTTACATTCGAGTCTAAACTATTTACAACAAGAATAAATAAAATAGAGGAAGGCACGACGTGCAGGTCGCGAATCAAGTACAACACGCACAACACATGATGACACGCAGGCCGTATTATGAATTACAACACAATTTTTACAATCTAATTGGGTCTTTTGGGCCATAACCATCACAAAATAATACATAATTCTAAATTATGTAATTTCTATAAATTTCAATAATTTTTTCTACAATTTTTACAATTTTTATGAGAAAAAATTCCCGGCGGTCCCGTTTAGCGATTTTCAGGCGCAATCGCAGAACGAAGGCTCTTGCGGGGTCAGGGGCAGCACCCCTACCCGTGATATAACCATCGTGAGTGTTCCTAAGCGATCCTACAGTGCCTTAGTCTGCTGTCCCAAAATGATTTGGGGAGAAACCTTGCCATTTCGGAAATATTTTCTTGGTAGTCGAAGCCTACAAGTGTCTAAATACTTGTGCTTCGCTTCTACGAGAAAAATACCCATAAAAACTATAAAAATCATGAAAATACAGAAACTTACAGATCTGTAGAATTTCATAAAATTCAAAATAAAACATGTACGCGCTTCGCACGTAGCTCTGATACCACTGTTGGGTTTTTCGGGCAGCAAAAATCGCTTTTTGTGTTACGGAAACCTCGAAATTCTCATGCGACGGATCCGTGCGAAGAAATAAAATTTCGTAAAAACTATCACGTATGACTTTTCTAACCTAGATCTACTTTAGATCTACAAGATAAGAATTTACCCTTGATGCGAAGGCTTAAGTCTGATTGCCGGTATAAGTAGTATCAAAGTAGATACTCTCTATATCTAAGCAAGAGATGGAGAAGAAATCTTGAGTGCTAGCACTCCAAGAAGTCTCAGCCAAAGAGGAGGAGAGGATAGAAGAAAGAGAAAGAGGAAGAAGATGAGAGTTACTCCACAAAATGAAAACTCCCACATGAATGAAATGGCCGGCCACTTCAGGAGGTTAACTCCATGGGATACCAAGTCACAACTCTTGGTAACATGAGGTGGTGGCATCCCACTTAAGCAACCATGATGATGTGGAGCATCATCATTGGTCCACTCTTTGCCAACTCACCAATGAGGTGGCAAATGGTCAAGTCAAACTTGACTTTCCATCTTCCTCTCAAGTTAAGTCAAACTTGACCACTTCTTTCCCTTGGTTGATCTAATCTAACCATTGGTTCAAGTCAATTTTTAATTTAATGAATCTCTATTCATTGAATTAAATTAATTAAATGAGTCTAAGTCCAAATTAGAATCACTTAACACATGAACTAAATTGAGTCCAACTCAATTAGCTCAATTTGGATTACTCTTAATCTAATTTGGTTCATCACATGAACCTAATCCTTTAGGTTCATAAAATTAACCTAATCTCCATCTAATTGCCCTTTGTGTGTGACCCTATAGGTTCTTGTAATGTTGGCAATGCTCCTAAACCTATTTAGAAGCATAAGTAATGAGCGGTATCTAGCAACACATCAATACTACCCAAGTTACAAGAATGTTGAGATCCAACATCACCTTGTGACTACTAATTGTGACTCCTCACAATATATGACATTGTCCTTCTATCCTAGACATCTAGATTGATCAATATGAGGTATAGATCCTGTCATCCTCTAATCAATCTAAATCTTGAACTCCAAGTAGACTCACTCAATCAAATGAGCTCAATATCTCATATTGACTCACTTGGGCATGACCATGTACTTAGTGGTCTCACTCTATCAAGAATATTCATGTCACTCCCATCATATAGGAGGGATAGATCCCATCTACATCACTCACATACCTCCGCATAATTTGTTATATACCCAGAAATCGCCTTTATAGTCCACCTAGTTATGGGTGACGTTTGACGAAGCCAAACTACGTAACTCTTTATGTAGGGAACCATGGTGACTTCAGGTCCAAGAACTAGTAGTCATACTAATAGCCACATGAGAAAGTATATGACACTCATATAACGATCCATGATACTTTCTCATGGCGGGTCATTCAGTATACATTCTCCAATGCATACCCATGTGTCAACTTGATATCTCTATATCCATGACTTGTGAGATCAAGTCATCGAGTTGACCTACATGCTAGTTTCGTCGCATTAACATGGTCCCTGAATGTTAATACTCGACTAGGAATGATTAAGAGTAGTGTTCCCTATATCATCTCACTATCGATTCAACTAATCGATTGATATAGGTAAGAACCTTCTACTCAAGGACGCTATTATACTTAGTTATTTGGCACCAATACAAGTAAGTATAATAACCAAAAACAAATGCCTTTATTTATATACAAGAATATGATACAACGAGTCCATATAACAATCATCAAATGATTGACTCTAGGGCTCTAACTAACAGTATGTACTGCAAGCACATGGTTGTCGTCAAGTAATAAAATTTATAAAAATCGATCCCACGAGGATTGAAGATTAAATGTCAGTTGGTCCTACACTTCAAATTTAACTAGTCAAAATTGATAATGGTTTGTTTTAATATTTTCAACTAAAATATGAAAATAAAAGAGAAATATTTGAGGAAGTTCTTAATTCAAGAAAATGTTCACCGATTTCGATTTCTTTATAATGGTGGATGATATGCTATGAAATTGCTAAATTATAGTTCTCAACTTCCATGTTTGTAGGATGGTATAACTTATTACTGAATGTCACCCCGTGATGGTGTATCAGAGTACTTTCCCTATTAGTAACTAATTATACCATCAAGTGAAGAAGTAATTTAGAGAGTCCGAATTTTCAGTAGAGTAACTCCTGTCACAAGGTCTCTCCAGGGGTTATGTCTCTCGATTACATAGGCCACTTGAATAGCATATGATTAGGAAAAGCCCATTAGGTCAAGTGATAAACTCATTCATACATAGAATTACTCTCCCTTAAGAGATTATGTTCCATATAAAAAGATAGTTACCTTCGATACTCAACATTAAACAAGCATCTTGAGGCCATATCAAGCTATATCGGAGCATACACTCAAAAGAGGTAATAACCTATATATCTATTCAATGAAATTTCAGGTTCTTGTTTAGAATTAGACACAGAGCAATGTATCTAGTATATAAATGAGATCTACACATATAGAAATGCGATCTAGATAGATAAATTCATGTTCATGAAGATAGCCTTTTTGCAAGCATTTCATTAAATAGAACAAGTGCATACATGCTTCATCAAACTAGGAAATTGGCAATTCCATGGAGTTTACATCATTCACACATAACATTTACTTATTACGTCCTAGAAAAGTATACATCTACTCCATAATAGTAAGAAATACAACCTAAGAACTCAGAAATATAGAAATTCCCAAAACCCTAAGAAGGGGGAGTAGAAACTTATCCATTAACATCGAGTGAAGTACTTGGATGTATATCTTAGAATGCGATGAGGATGGAGCAATGGAACTGTTGGGGTTTTCGGGCCGCAAAAACCGCTTTTTGCATTGCGGAAACCCTGAAATTTCCATGCCACGGATCCGTGCGAAGAATAAAATTTTGTAAGACTTTCACGTACGAGTTTCTAATCAAGATCTAAACTAGATCTACAAAGAAGAAGAGCGTTAACCTTGATGCGAAGCCCTTCGCGTAATCCCGATCGTCCAAGGTTCGCCGGATCTTGAGAGTATCAAAGTAGATACTCCTTTATGTGTATCCACACAAGCAAGAGATGGAGAAGAAACCTTAGAGTGTGCTAGCACTCATGCAAGGTCTCGGCAATGGCGAGGAGAGGGAGAGAAGAAAAACCTTGAGAGGAAGAAGAAGAAATGAATTCACTTGAATGAAAAAATGAATTCATTCCACACAAAAAGTGGTTGACCACTTCATGAGGTTTGTAACCTCCATGGGATACCAAGAGTCACAACTCTTGGTAACTCCCATGAGGTGGCATCCCACTTAAGCAAACATGATGATGTGGAGCATCATCATTGGCCCACTCTTCGCCAACTCACCAATGAGGTGGCAAATGGTCAAGTCAAACTTGACCCTTCATCTTCCTCTCAAGTCAAGTCAAACTTGACCACTTCTTTCCCTTGGTTGATCTAATCTAACCATTGGTTCAAGTCAATTTTTAATTTAATGAATCTCTATTCATTGAATTAAATTAATTAAATGAGTCTAAGTCCAAATTAGACTCACTTAACACATGAACCAAATTGAGTCCAACTCAATTAGCTCAATTTGGATTACTCTTAATCCAATTTGGTTCATCACATGAACCTAATCCTTTAGGTTCATCAAATGAACCTAATCTCCATCTAATTGCCCTTTGTGTGTGACCCTATAGGTTCTTGTAACGTTGGCAATACTCCTAAACCTATTTAGAAGCATAAGTAATGAGCGGTATCTAGCAACACATCAAACTACCCAAGTTACAAGAATGTTGAGATCCAACATCACCTTGTGACTACTAATTGTGACTCCTCACAATATATGACATTGTCCTTCTATCTTAGACATCTAGATTTATCAATATGAGGCATAGACCGTGTCATCCTTTAATCAATCTAAATCTTGAACTCTAAGTAGACTCACTCAATTAAATGAGCTCAATATCTCATATTGACTCACTTGGGCATGGCCACGCACTTAGTGGTCTCACTCTATCAAGAATATCGATGTCACTCCCGTCATATAGGAGGGATAGATCCCATCTACATCACTCACATACCTCCGCATAATTTGTTACATACCCAGAAATCGCCTTTATAGTCCACCCAGTTACGGGTGACGTTTGACGAAGCCAAACTACCTAACTCTTTATGTAGGGAACCATGGTGACTTCAGGTCCAAGGACTAGTAGTCATACTAATAGCCACATGAGAAAGTATATGACACTCATATAATGATCCATGATACTTTCTCATGGCGGGTCATTCAATATACATTCTCCAATGCATACCCATGTGTCAACTTGATATCTCTATATCCATGACTTGTGAGATCAAGTCATCGAGTTGACCTACATGCTAGTTTCGTCGTATTAACATGGTCCCTGAATGTTAATACTCGACTAGGAATGATTAAGAGTAGTGTTCCCTATATCATCTCACTATCGATTCAACCAATCGATTGATATAGGTAAGAATCTTCTACTCAAGGACGCTATTATACTTAGTTATTTGACACCAATACAAGTAAGTATAATAACAAAAAACAAATGCCTTTCTTTATATACAAGAATATGATACAACGAGTCCATACAACAATCATCAAATGATTGGCTCTAGAGCTCTAACTAACAATCTCCCACTAGCACTAGTGCCATTCAATGTCGCCTCTAAGGCCTAATGACCTAGTGTGACCATCATGCTTTCTCTGTGCGAAAGCCTTGGTCAAGGGATCTGCGATGTTAGCCTCTGTGGGTACTCTGCAAATCTTCACATCTCCTCGCTCGATAATCTCTCGAATGAGATGGAAGCGCCGTTGTATGTGTTTGGTCCGCTGGTGTGAGCGAGGTTCCTTAGCCTGTGTTATTGCTCCATTGTTGTCACAATAGAGCTCTATAGGATCAGCTATACTATGAACCACCCCAAGCTCAGTAAAGAACTTGCGGATCCATACTGCCTCCTTTGCTGCTTCTGAGGCAGCAATATACTCGGCCTCTGTTGTAGAATCAGCTATTGTGTCCTGCTCCGAACTCTTCCAGCTCATCATCCTGGTCGGTCTGGAAGCTGGCATCACTGTAACCCTTTACAGCTAGCTCGTCATCACCTCCATATATCAAGAATTATTCTTTAGTCCTTCTCAAGTACTTAAGAATATTCTTGACCGCTATCCAGTGACTTTCTCCTGGATCTGACTGGTATCTGCTCGTCATTCTCAAAGCATATGAGACATCAAGATGAGTACATAGCACGGCGTACATGATAGATCCTATGGCTGAAACATAAGGGATCTGATCCATGCAGTCTCTCTCCTCACTAGAAGAGGGACCTTGAGTCTTTGAAAGACTCACACCATGTGACATCGGCAGAAATCCCTTCTTGGAGTTTTGCATGACAAACCGAATGAGTACCTTGTCAATGTATGTACTCTGACTTAGGCCAAGCAATCTCTTAGATCTATCTCTATAGATCTGTATGCCTAGAATGCGAGATGCTTCACCTAAGTCCTTCATTGAGAAATAAGTCCCTAGCCAAGTCTTGACAGACTGCAGCAAAGGGATGTCTTTCCCAATGAGTAGTATGTCATCCACATACAATATAAGGAAGACAACTGTGTTCCCTGCAACCTTCTTGTAGATACAAGGCTCATTTTCATTCTTGATGAAACCAAAATGTTTGATTGCATCATCGAATCGAAGATTCCAGCTCCGAGAAGCTTGCTTTAGTCCATAAATGGACCTATGCAGCTTGCATACTCTGCTAGTATGCTGTGGATCTTCAAAACCCTCAGGTTGTGTCATGTACATATCCTCGAGCAGGTTTCCATTCAGAAACGCGGTTTTGACATCCATCTGCCATATCTCATAGTCATGGTATGCTGCAATAGCAAGCATGATCCGAATGGACTTAAACATCGCTATTGGAGAAAAAGTTTATCATAGTCAATACCATAAATTTGCTTGAAACCTTTAGCTACCAAGCGACCCTTATAAATAAGTCCATCCATGTCAGTTTTTCTCTTAAAGACCCACTTACACCCAATGGGTTTGACCCTTTCAGGTGGATCAACCAAAGTCCATACTTGGTTGGTGTACATGGATTCCATCTCGGATCTCATGGCCTCTAGACATTTCTCAGAATCTGGTATCATCACAGCTTCCTGATAGGAGGTAGGCTCATCCTCAATGAGTACAACGTCATCATGGTCAGACAAGAGAAATGAATATCTCTCAGGCTGACGACGTACCCTATCAGATCTGCGAAGAGGTAGGTCTACTTGAACTGGTTGTTGTTCCTCAACTCCTTGTCGAACAACATCATCCACAACACTTTATGGTCCCAGTTCACCTTCCATCGAGGCTTCAGTGCTATGGTTCACATCTAGAACTTCTTCAAGATTGAATGTACTCCCACTAATCTTTCTAGAAACAAAATCCCTTTCTAGAAATATCCCAGTCTTAGCCACAACTATCTTGTGTTGATTGGGAATGTAGAAGTAATATCCCTTCGTTTTCTTGGGATATCCAATGAAATAGCACTTGTCAGATTTGGGTCCCAATTTGTCCGAGACTTGACGTCTAACGTAAGCCTCATAACCCCAAATCCTCATAAAAGACACCTGGGCATCTCTCTCAGTCCATATCCTATATGGCATCTTTATTACAGTCTTAGATGGAACTCGGTTGAGAATGAAGGCTGCTATGTCTAGAGCATAGCCTCAAAGATATATAGGAAGATCTGTATGACTCATCATAGATCGTACCATATCTAATAAGGTACGATTCCTCCTTTCGGATACACCATTCCACTATGGTGTTCCTGGAGGAGTGAGTTGAGATAGAATCCCACACTCAGCTAGATAGTCATGAAATTCATGGCTAAGGTATTCGCCACCTCGATCTGATCAAAGTATCTTAATACTCTTGCCAAGTTGGTTTTGTACTTCATTCTTGAATTCTTTGAACTTTTCAAAGGATTCTGACTTATGTGTCATCAGGTACACATAACCATATCTACTGAAGTCATCAGTAAATGTAATGAAGTACCTATAACCACCTCTAGCAGTGACATTGAAAGGGCCACATACATCACTATGTATAAGACCTAACAAGTCTGTTGCTCTCTCACTGTGTCCACTAAAGGGAGTCTTGGTCATCTTGCCTAGAAGGCATGACTTGCATGTCTCATATGATTCAAAATCAAATGAGTCCAGTAAACCATCTTTATGGAGATGGGATAAGCATTTGTCATTTATATGACCTAAGCGACAGTGCAGAGATAGGTTTGGTTCATGTCATTTGACTTGAACCTCTTGGTACTTATGTTATAGATAGGGTTCTCAAGGTCTTGAATATAGAGTCTGTTTATCAGAGGTGCACTACAATAGAACATATCATTTATATAAACTGAACAACATTTGTTCTTTATTATAAATGAAAAATCTTTCTTATCCAAACAAGAAACTAAAATTATGTTCTTAGTTAAAGTTGGCACATAACAACAATTATCCAATTCTAGTACAAGCATAGAGGGCAGAGATAGAGAATAAGTTCCTACAGCAACAGCAGCAACCCGTGCTCCATTGCCTAATCGTAGGTCTATCTCGCCCTTCGTCAATGCTCTGCTATTTCTCAGCGCTTGTACATTAGTACAAATGTGAGAAGCACATCCGGTATCTAATACCCACGATGAAGAAATAAAGAGGTTGACTTCTATAATATGTATACCTGAAGTAGAAATCTTATTTCTCTTCTTCTTAAGATCTTCGAGATATCCTGTGCAGTTCCTCTTCCAGTGGCCTGCTTGTCCTTGATACAGTTGACGAAGATGTTCAACCATATCATAAGCACCCATCAACTCGTGTTGCTTCTGAAGCTCAGAGTTCATGGTTACGAGTATGAGACATGACACATCTAATGCATCATCTTGATGCTTCTTGTAAGCATCTCGGTCAGCTTGCGTGGCAGTGGTAGGAGGTGCCTCCGGAATGGGCTGCTCTAGAACGTACAGTTTACATTCTTGTGTGAAAACAATTCTCAGATTCCTGTACCAGTCCAAGAAATTAGCTTTGTTGAGCTTGTCCTTCTTAAGGACAGAACGCAGGGAGAAAGAGTTCTTATTTGACGTCATGGTTATCTACAACAGAAAAATGAAGAAAAATAAATAAATATCATATTCTATTAATCATCTAATTAGGCCTTTAATTAAATGATGCTCCCATTGAATTCTATAATTCATGTGGGACAAGATCCACATCATACTACGCCTTGAGTTAGCTTTGGCTAAATCGCCCAAGAATTAGTATGATCGGTAGGTAACTAATTACCAATTACATCTCTATGCAACTCTTGTTTATAGGATCAAGATCCGCATTTATATTAAAACTTGAGTTAGCTTTGGCTAATATGCCCAAGAGTTAATATAAACGTGATTTTGACCTATCTACCAAACATTTGAAAATGCCTATAGTTAAACTCGATCCAATTGAGTTAACTAGTTACTCAATTTAATTGAGTTGTACTCACCCATGTGTTGATAGGCGGGACCAAAATTGTCCCTCCGTACCCTACTAAGATAATATGTGTTGCTCTGCTTTGGCAGATTCAACAACAACATGTGATCGAGGTAGTGATAGGTATCACGGCATGGTAGGTATTACAAGTTGACGCGATTGAGATCTAATCTAATCGATGAGGTGTATCATATAAACGATTTAGATCTAATCTAATCGTTAGGGCGCATCATGTACGCAATTTAGATCTAATCTAATCGTTAAGGCGCTAATTAATTACTATTCTAGCATGCATCACATATACACACACAAGCAATTAATTAAATATTTTGTGATTAGTCATGACCCTACTACGATCTTCTCAAGCCAATGAGAAGATCGGATGGTCAACCTAAGGTCAACAGCTTCTCAAGCTCCTTCCTTTGACCACATTGTGTTGCTCGCGCCCTCCTCGTAACTCCGTCTCGAGTGGACCTTCTACCACTCCAATTTTGTACATTACAATTTTGAAACTCGAGTTACATTCGAGTCTAAAAACTATTTTATAATAGGAATATAAAAATAGGAAAGGCACGACGCGCAGGTCGCGTATCATATACAACACGCACATCAAAGAAAATGGCACGCAGGTCATAATATGAATTACAACACAAATTTCCAATATAATTGGATCTTTTGGGCCATGACCATCAAAAAATAATACATAATTCTAAATTATGTAATTTCTATAAATTTCTATAATTTTTCTTACAATTTTTACAATTTTTATGAGTAAAAAATTCCCAGCGGTCCCGTTTAGTGATTTTCGGGCGCAATCGTGGAACGAAGCCCCTTGCACAGCACCCCTACCTGCGATATAACCATCGCAATTGTTCCTAAGCGATCCTACAGTGCATTAGTCCGCTGTCCCAAAACGATTTGGGGCGAAACCTTGCTGTTTTGGAAATATTTTCTTGGTAGTCAAAGCCTACAAGTGTCTAAACACTTGTGCTTCGCTTCTACGAGAAAAATACCCATAAAAACTATATAAATCATAAAAATACAGAAACTTACAGATCTATAGAATTTTATAAAATTCAAAATAAAACACGTACGAGCTTCGCACGTGGCTCTGATACGACTATTAGGTTTTTCGGGCTGCAAAAATCGCTTTTTGCGTTGCGGAAACCCTGAAATTCCCATGCCACGGATCCGTGCGAAGAATAAAATTTTGTAAAACTTTCACGTACGAGTTTCTAATCAAGATCTAAACTAGATCTACAAAGAAGAAGGGTGTTACCCATGATGCGAAGCCCTTCGCGTAATCCTATTCGCGTAATCCCGCTCGTCCAAGGTTTGCCAGATCTCAAGAGTATCAAAGTAGATACTCCTCTATGTGTATCCATACAAGCAAGAGATGGAAAAGAAACCTTAGAGTGTGCTAGCACTCATGCAAGGTCTCGGCAATGGAGAGGAGAGGGAGAGAAGAAAAACCTTGAGAGGAAGAAGAAGAAATGAATTCACTTAAATGAAAAAATGAATTCATTCCACACTAAAAGTGGCCGACCACTTCATGAGGTTTGTAACCTCCATGGGATACCAAGAGTCACAACTCTTGGTAACTCCCATGAGGTGGCATTCCACTTAAGCAAACATGATGATGTGGAGCATCATCATTGGCCCACTCTTTGTCAACTCACCAATGAGGTGGCAAATGGTCAAGTCAAACTTGACCCTTCATCTTCCTCTCAAGTCAAGTCAAACTTGACCACTTCTTTCCCTTGGTTGATCTAATCTAACCATTGGTTCAAGTCAATTTTTAATTTAATGAATCTTTATTCATTGAATTAAATTAATTAAATGAGTCTAAGTCCAAATTAGACTCACTTAACACATGAACCAAATTGAGTCCAACTCAATTAGCTCAATTTGGATTACTCTTAATCCAATTTGGTTCATCACATGAACCTAATCCTTTAGGTTCATCAAATGAACCTAATCTCCATCTAATTTCCCTTTGTGTGTGACCCTATAGGTTCTTGTAATGTTGGCAATGCTCCTAAACCTATTTATAAACATAAGTAATGAGCGGTATCTAGCAACACATCATTACTACCCAAGTTACAAGAATGTTTAGATCCAACATCACCTTGTGACTACTAATTATGACTCCTCACAATATATGACATTGTCCTTCTATCCTAGACATCTAGATTGATCAATATGAGGCATAGACCGTGTCATCCTCTTATCAATCTAAATCTTGAACTCCAAGTAGACTCACTCAATCAAATGAGCTCAATATCTCATATTGACTCACTTGGGCATGACCATGCACTTAGTGGTCTCACTCTATCAAGAATATTGATGTCACTCCCGTCATATAGGAGGGATAGATCCCATCTACATCACTCACATCCCTCCGCATAATTTGTTACTTACCCAGTAATCGCCTTTATAGTCCACCCAATTACGGGTGACGTTTGACGAAGCCAAAGTACGTAACTCTTTATGTAGGGAACCATTGTAACTTCAGGTCCAAGGACTAGTAGTCATACTAATAGCCACATGAGAAAGTATATGACACTCATATAACGATCCATGATACTTTCTCATGGCGGGTCATTCAGTATACATTCTCCAATGCATACCCATGTGTCAACTTGATATCTCTATATCCATGACTTGTGAGATCAAGTCATCGAGTTGACCTACATGCTAGTCTCGTCGCATTAACATTGTCCCTCAATGTTAATACTCGACTAGGAATGATTAAGAGTTGTGTTCCCTATATCATCTCACTATCGATTCAATCAATCGATTGATATAGGTAAGAACCTTCTACTTAAGGACGCTATTATACTTAGTTATTTGGCACCAATATAAGTGAGTATAATAACCAAAAACAAATGCCTTTATTTATATACAAGAATATGATACAATGAGCCCATACAACAATCATCAAATGATTGGCTCTAGGGCTCTAACTACCAGGAACTACCTTAGATCATCCAGATGGCATCTCTGAATGTGAGAATTCAACCTAGATCATCTTCTTCCACCCCTTTGAATCTTCCACTAGGAAGGAGATGAAGTTCCCATTAAATAGAAGTTAGGCACAGGGTGGATGTGCCTCATGGCATGACCTGAACACGGTTCGGGCATCTGGCCATGCCATTTGGCACAGCCAGAGCCAATTTGTCTCGGCCACAAATGCTTGGCCATGCCATTTGGCATGGCCCTTCCTTGCTTTGTTTGTTTCTCGTGCCTTAAGGCACGGCTAGAGCTAGTTTGGCTCTTTCAACATGGCCAAAGCAGAGCAACTCTATTTTGCTTCTTCTTGGTCGTGCTAATTGGCACTACCAGCTCTTCAAAATTATACCTTCAAGTGTATGGTCGTGCCTCGAGGTGTGGTAAAGTCTAAATTGGATCTCGAAGATGGCGCAGATAGCTTCTAGTCGTGCTCCAAGGCATGATTGAGTCTTCTTTTGTGCTAAGTCTGCTTCCTGGCTATGATATTTGGCATGACCTATGTCCTTTCATGTTCCTTGGCCATGCCATTTGGCACGACCAACTCCTGGAGCTTCTCTAAGTCATGGTTTAAAGCATGGCCAGGTTTAATTTGCCTTTGAAATGAGTTGCACACTTCATTCCTTGCTTCAATTAATCTTCATTTATGTCTTTTGCATCCTTTTCCACTCCAAACTATTCCTGAAATGAAAACAAATACTGAGCAGATCTATAGATGCAAGATAGTAATTATGATGAAATTAACATTATAAGGGGTGCAAAAACATAGATTATAGGCAACGAATACAGAAGGATGTGCGTTAAACAGTACAAAATACTATATATAATCTATGCACATCACACTCACAGACATAAACCTTTGCTTATCCTATAGCAAACTCTGCAATCTAGATTCATAAGTTAAAAATATGTATCCCAGTTATTATATTAAGTTCTATCAAACTAGTGAAACTAATGAGCATAATCAAAGATGATCTACAATAAAGCACTCGATTGTTATCAAATAAAATTTTGCAATTTTGAAGCATGTGTAGAAGTAAGTGCATCATAATCTTTGGTGAATCAATTTAACTCTATCAAGCAATTTCAATAATGAGCATGGTCATAAGCGAATTTGTCCCCTCGGATGGGTCAGTGGCTAGCACATGAGGTGTTACCATCATGAGGTTTGGGGTTTGAATCTCAACAAAGCCGAGGTAAATACCTTCCTTAGGTACTAGTCACTATTCCAAAGGCTAGTAGCCACCCGTGATTTACCTCCTCCGTGTTGGCCCTGGGATGGGTTGGCGGGGGAGTTGAGGGCGAGCGTATTCGCCTTTTTACCATCATGGTCATAAGCAAATTTAACTTAGCCTAAGAATAAGTTCTCCGTGCTTAGTGTAAATCGTGGCCTAGATTTTCTCAAGTATCAAATCTTAATCCTAGTCAAGTCATCATTGAATCATTCTTTTCCTTTTATTCCCAGTAGTACACACTGCTTGGTTCATCTACCTAAATCTACCCAAGGTCTCAAGAATGTGCTCAATATCAAGAGAAATCTAGTGTTCTTTTCTCTAGTAACCTAACTCAGTCTCAATGGGGCAAACAACTAGTTTCCACTCACAACAACAAATTTTTCAATCCCTTATTCCATGAACCTTTTTTTTTCTTTTTCCAAAAATTGCACATTTGTAATGATGCAATTAATGGGACTTTAATTTTTCCAAATGAGTTTTTATGTTTCGACCAACAATCTAATAGCCAAGGTGTAGTTAAGAAATCACCATTGGAAATTAAGTACTCATTAAATTCAATGAATCATTACTATTTTTCAGAACTTTCAACTATCAAAATAAGGCAAGGTGTATAGAGATCCTCAAGCTAGACTATAACCAAATCATTCAATGAAAAACAATGTTCATGTCCTGCTATTAATGAAAGAGAAAAGTAGATCACCAAACATACTAGCACTCATAACCTATCAACGTGAATCTAAACCATAAACATGTGAAAAATTTTGCTATCAAACAAATCATATGATCACTTTGTTCCATAACATATAGAAATAATAGATCACTAAATATACTAGCAATATGAAATGTAGGTCATGACTCTGGATAATTAGCATGCTAGAATTTTACTTTTGGACAAGTCAGTAGTAATAGTGTGGATAGTATAACTCAAGCCACAATCTAACTAAGAAAGCAAATTTCTAAAGCAAACAGCTACACATTCAAACTATAGAAAAATCTAAATTTTATTATCAAAATATAAACTATAACCCAATATATATGCATCTAAGTATGCATCCCCCTTAACTTAAACTTTTCATTGTCCTCAATGAAAATGAGAAATAAAATAAGGAGGGGGATTTTGAAGTTACCAAGTGATGAACTCCAAATGGTTGACATTCATGTTATTTAAGATATTCCTCTATCTAATGCTCATATTCCTCCACAACTTTAAACCAAGTGAGACATGCCATGTTAATGAATCAATCAAGTTCTGAAATTTCTCCATTATCCTCGAGACTCTTAAACAATGTATCCTGAAAAAGAAGTATGGACAAGAAAAACTAAGGGATTGGGTTAAGAAAAGAGGAAAGAAAATAAACTGAAATAATAACAAGAAAGAAACTTGGGTTGCCTTCTAAGAAGCTCTTGTTTTAGGTCTTAAGCTTGACCATCTCAATAGACTCATCGAAATCTCACTCTTGGAGGGGTAAAATATTTCAATACCCTCCTTCCAAGGGCTATTATTATGGAGAGAGCTTTCAACATATGCTCTATAAAGAGAAGTATCTCTCCCTCCATCTTCGTCTTTTTAAAAGTTCTTTTAGGTGGTCGAAGACGGTTCGGATTAAGCTTCTAATTATCGGCCCCATGAAAATATGCACACCCAAAGAAAGAGCACACCTTCCATATAAGAGAAAGATAAGAAAGAACTATAAAAATATTAGGTTTAACAAAGCATGTATCAAAAGATGAATCATATCCAATTAAACCAATAATGGGTACCTTTATAAAGTTTTCTAAAAGATCACTAGTGATACTTACTTTGAATTGCTGAGAGGTACCTGAAAGTTCTAAACAAATGGATGTGATTCCTTCTGGATCTTGTAGTGTCCCTAGCTCTGGCTCAAATGATGGTGCCTCTAAAGAAGTTGATTCTTGGAACTTTGCCTCTACTACAAAAGTCCCTACACATATATCATCAACCAATTTCATTCTTACAAATTCCAAAGTATTAATTGGTTGTGTGATCAAAGAAAGTAATTCTTGATATGCTACTTCCACAACATAACAACCTACACTTTTTTCCACAACTTCATCAATAGAAGGTCAAAAGGAAGGCTCCTCTTAATTATTGACAATTGGAGGTATTGGAATTAGGGCAGTGCACTCCTCTGTCAGATTCTCTATTTCATTTGCCCTAAGCTCATTTACATTATCATCATTCATATCATCTGATTGAGTTTGGGAGGCTTTGAAGCTTTCCCACATTCTAAGGTGTGGGAAGAAGCTTCTATATCTTGTTCCTCAAGCTCATACTCATATATAATGCTCATCTGAGGGTCCTCCCAAGTTAAAAGTAGAGTTGGTGTTTCAGTGTAAGATGAGTCTATATTGTTACTCTTAATCATTTGCTTCATATCCTTGAGCATTTGAGCTTGACTTGCCAAAACTTCTTCCATCATCTTTTCCAATCTATCTCCTTGAGATGATGGTTGAACTTCAAATGTTGGACCAAAATAATTCTGCCTTTCTTCTTGTGGATTATCCTCGAAAAAATTTTGGGGCTTACTCGGCTGGATATTTGAGAATGTGAATTTGAATAGGCTATTTTATTGAACTTTCTTTCAAGTTCTTCTAATCATTTCACCAAATTATTTATCCTTAAACAAGTTGCAATGGAATGACTCATTACTTTACAAGCCTCACAATAACCTTATTCCGGCCACTGATTGTAGTTGGGGAGGGAACGCCATAAGGTACAGTCAAATAGTGATGGACAAGTATTCTCCACATGACCTGTTGCAAAACAAATATCGCAAAAAATAATATCAGAATTCACATTTACATTTTAGTTAAACCTATGAAATAGTGCAAATAGCTTCACCTTCAAGGAGTCCATGTCTATTTGAATGGGAATGCATTAGAAATAGATAGACATGAAGTAACAAAATTAAAGTAGGAAAAAAATAAAATATAAAAAAGGAAATATAATGCAAAGATGAGAAATAAGGCATAGAGAATAATGAATGAAAGAATGAAAGAATTAAAGAACTAAAGAATTAAAGAATTAAAGAATTAAAGAATTGAAGAATTAAGTAATTGCCTAGACAAATTCTAATGTAAACTCACTAGATTTAAAGCACTAAATCCCCGGTAATGGTGCCAAAAACATGATGTGTGTACCACAAGCACACGGTTGTCGTCAAGTAATAAAATTTATAAAATTCAATCCCATGAGGATTGAAGATTAAATATGAGTTGGTCCTATACTTCAAATTTAACTAGACAAAATCGATAATGGTTTGTTTTGAGAATTTCAACTAACATATGAAAATAAAAGAGAAATAGTTGAGGAAGTTCGTAATTCAAGAAGATGTTCTAGGGTTTCAGTTTCATTATAATGGTGGATGTTGTAGTATGGAATTGCTAAATTCTAGTTCTCAACTTCTATATTTGTAGGATGGTCTAACTTATTACCAAATTCCATCCCGCGATGGTGTATTGGAGTACTTTCCCTGCCAGTAACCAAGTATGCCATCAAGTTAAGAAGTAACATAGAGTGTCCAGATTTTCAGTAGAGTACCTCCTGCCACAAGGTCTCTCTTGGATTTACGTATCTATATTACGTAGGTTACTTGCGTAGGATATGATTAGGAAAAGCCCATTAGGTCAAGTGATAGACTCATTTATACATGGAATTTCTCTCCTTTAAAAGGTTATGTTCCATATAGAAGGATAGTTACTTTAAATACTTAATGTTAAATAAGCATTCTAAGGCCATGCCAAGCTATATTGGAGCATACACTCAAAAGAGGTAACGACCTATATATCTATTCAATGAATTTTTAGGTTCTTGTTCAATATTAGACACACAACAATATATCTATTACCAAAACAAGATCTACACATACAAAAATGTGATCTATCTAGATAAATTCATGTCATGAAGATAGCCTTCTTGCAAGCATTTCATCAAATAGAACAAGTGTATACAAGCTTCATCAAACTAGGATATTGGTGATTCCATAGAATTTACATCATCCACACATTATAATTACTTCTTATATCCTAGAATAGTATAAATATACTCCATAATAGGAAGAAATACAATCCAAGTACTCAAAAACATAGAAATTCCCAAAACCCTAAGAAAGGGGAGTAGAAACTTATCCTTTGACATTGAGTGAAGTGCTTGGATGTAGATCTTGGAATGCCAACGAGGATGGAGCAATGGAACAACCTTAGCTTGGATTGTCTAGATGATGTCTCCGAATCTGAGAATTTGGCCTAGATCATCTTCTTATGCCCCTATGGATCTTCCACTAGCAAGGAGATGAATTGCTCATTAATAGGAGTGAGGCACTGTGTGGCCGTGGCTCTAGGCACGACCTGAACACGGCTCTAGCATTTGGTCGTGCAATTTGGCATGGTCAGAGCCAATTTGTGTTGGCCACAAATGCTTGGACATGCCAATTGATACACCCCTTCCTTGCTTCTGGCTGTTTGACTGTGCCTTAAGGCACAACTAGAGCCAGTTTGGCTCTTTCAACAAGGCCAAAGTAGAGCAACTCTGTTTTACTTCTTCTAGGTCGTGCTAATTGATATAGTTAGCTCTTCAAAACTACACCTTCAAGTTTATGGTCGTGTCTCAAGGCATGACTAAGTCTAATTTGGCTCTGGAAGATGGCACGGATAGCTTCTAGTCATGCTCCGAGGCACGACCGAGTCTTCTTTTATGTTGAGTCTACTTCCTGGCCATGCCATTTGTCACAGCCTGTGTCCATTCTTGTTTCTTGGTCGTGCCATTTGGTACGGGCAACTCCTTGAGCTTCTCTTGATTATGGTTTAAAGCATGGCCAGGTCCAATTTGCCTCTGAAATGAGTTGGTACTCTGTTCCTTGCTTCAATTAATCTTCATTTGCATCTTTAGCATCCTTTTCCACTCCAAACTGCTCCTAAAATTGAAAACAAACACCGAGCAGATATCTAGATATAAGATAGTAATTAGACTAAAATTAACATGATAAATGGTGTAAAAACATAGATAATAAGCAAGGAATACAGAACGATGTGCGTTAAATAGTACAAAATACTATTTATAATCTATGCACATTATTTACCATGTTGAGGAAGGTTACTTCTAAACAAATATTGCAGTTAGATGGTACTACCAAACAGGTGATGTTTAAAGGTGATAGAATTGTCCCAGCCAATAAAGAAAATGATCATGACTCTCCTATAGTAGATGAAGAGGTTCAAATCCAAGAACCTTTACAACTAGATGAAGAGGGTCAGACCCAAGAACTTTGACAACAACATGAATCAATTACAGTAAGGAAAGGAAAAAGGAACATAAGACAACTTGCTCGCTATGTCAATATGGTCACTTTTGCAATTTCAATTGATGATATTCCTACTACTTATAATGAAGTAGTCCAAAGTTTAGAATACAAAAAATGGAAGAATGCCATGGATGAAGAAATGTAGTCCCTTCATAAGAATCGAACATCGAAACTAGCAAGTCTTCTAAAAGAAAAGAATGAAATTGGTTGTAAATGGGTATATGCAAAGAAAGTTGCATTTCCTGACAAGGATAATGTTTGCTACAAAGAAAGATTGGTGGCTAAAGGTTATGCTCAAATGGAGGGAGTTTATTATAATGAAGTATTTTCTCCGGTTGTAAAGAATTCCTCCATCAAAATTTTGTTGGCTTTGGTAGGACAGTTGGATTTGGAACTAGTTTAAATAGATGTAAAAACTTACATGGAGACTTGGATGAAGAAATCAACATCACTTAGCCAAATGGATTCAAAGTTACTTAGAGCAAAATATGGTATGAAATTTTTTAAAAAAATTGATGTATGGGTTGAAGCAATCATCGAGACATTGGTACAAGCGATTTGATAAGTTTATGATAGGGCAAAAGTATAGAGAAGCAAATATGATCATTATGTGTATTTGTGCAATCTACGAGATAGATCCTATATATATCTTCTTCTTTATATTAATGATATGTTGATAGCTATCAAGAGTTAGACATAAATAGAACATTAAAGAATCAATTAAACAAAGAGTTTGAGATGAAAGATCTTGGTGAAGCAAAGATGATTCTTGACATGGAAATATCAAGAGATAGGAAATTGGAAAGACTTTGTTTATCTCAGAAAGAATATTTGAGGAGGGTACTAGAATATTTTGGCATGAATGAGAAATCAAAACCAGTTAGTACCTCACTTGCTTCTCATTTCATGTTTAGTGCTTCCATGTCACCAAAGAATGATGCAGAATGGAAATACATGTCAAAAATACCGTATGCAAATGTTGTTGGTAGTTTGATGTATGAAATGGTGTGTACGAGGTTTGATATTTCATAAGCAGTTAGGGTTGTGAGCAGATATGTGCATGATCCTAGAAAGGAGCATTGGAAATATGTGAAATGGATTCTATGACATATTTTGAACATTTTAGATGTTGGCTTGGTATTTCAGCAGGACAAGCAAGATGGTTAGTATGTAGTTGGGTATTGTGATTCTGACTATCCAGATGATTTGGACAAGCGTCAATCAACTATTAGTTATGTATTATCTTTTGCAAAGGTACTAATAAGTTGGAAGTTCACCTAACAGTCAACAGTTGCTTTGTCTATGACAAAGGCAGAGTATGGCACATACAGAGGTTGTGAAAGAGAAAATTTGGCTTCAAAGGTTGCTTGATTTGTGAACTAGGAATGAAACAGAAGCAAATCAAAGTGCATTGTGGTAGTAAGAGGGATATTCATTTAGCAAAGAACTAAGGTTATCATGCAAGGATAAAGTACTTTAATGTTCGATATCTTTTTATACATGAGATTCTAGAAGAATATGAAGTCATAATCCTGAAGATTCAAACTACTGAAATTCTTACTGACATGATTACAAAAGAGGTAAGTGTAGTTAAGTTTAAACAATGTTTAGACTTAATCAATATTGCTGAAAATTGACAATTGAAATTTGCAACACTACATAAGATTGGTTTTGTGAGAGAATTTTATAGAATTTTACCAAGGTAGAGATTTGGTGTTTTTTGGGCCCAATATTTATTTGGCCCATTGTTTTTTCTATTTAGTAAAATTAAGTAATACCACATTGGGAACTTAGAAAATAAGGAGCCTCAAGGCTATAAAAGACTCCAATCCCCTTTGGTTTGATATTGGAATTGCCTCCTCTCATATGTTTAGGCAATTAAATCTTTCTCTCTCCTTTTGTAATATTTCCTAAATTAGTGAAATTTATTTTTGGGAGTGTTCGAGGATATAGGCATAATTGGCCAAACCTCATTAAATTATGGTGTTCTCTTTCATGTTTAGTTAATAACTATTTTTGGGTATAATTGTTGCGAATTATTATTTTTCAGTGTTTCTTTAGTACAATCTTTCTTTACTCTAGTCACCTATACAATAGTTCTCAAGGTGAATATCAGTGGAAAATAACTTGAGTTCCACAACATGACCACCAAGCAAAAAGTAGCAGTACAAACTAACTATTGTCGCTATTGAGGTGAAGGTTCACTCATGCGGTAGGAAGGCTCACTTGTGTGGTTGGCCAAGGGGCGGACCTTAACTAGTGTGGTTAGTTAAGGGGCAGTGCTTTGCTCATATGGTCATCAATGCAACCCGTCAAGAGCTATCTTGGCAACCGACATGAACCCTTTCTCGACACAGCTTTAAAAAAGCATTCACAAAGATAAGTGAAAGTATGGTTTTTCTAGACACTCGAAATATTACTTCCTTTATTTTTTTTCTTTCAAGTTCCTTATGCAACTTTTGGTACCTCTATTGATTTGACTGACAGATGGGCCACACTAATAATGCTGGCCCCGATTGACACTCACTGATGCATATGCTTCATTTCATTAAGTATTCGTTGTTAGTTTTAGAAGTCAATTATGAGATGATTAGACATTTTAATTTACTCATTAAGTTAGACTCAATTGAATCTATTCATTGAATTGAGTCCAATCCAAATTAGACATATTGGATTAATGAGTTAGATTCATTGGTTTATTGAATTAATGGTTAATCCAATATAATAATTCAATCCATTAAGTGGAATACAAAGAGACAAAAAAAACCCTTGGTATTTATTAAATAAATATAAATTGGTTTTTTGATTAAATTTTTTAGATGATGAAAAAGTAAGACCCTTCATCTCCTCCTTCTTCACCTCTTTTTCCTCTTGGACGAATTATTGCTCTTGGCTAAACCATACTTGTGCTTCCTAGCACAACCTTGGATACTTTTTCATCTCCACTTCTTGAGTCCATGAGATGGACAGGAGACTTACTCATGTGAATACCGTAGAGGCATGAATACTTGATTGCGCTAAGATTTGCATCCAAAGAAAAGTTGTTGTCGAGATTGAGAAGGACATGCAACAAAGGTATAAGTCCATATCATTAAACTTAGCATATGTGATTTTTATCCTTCACATGGATCTTCTGGAAAGGATCTAGCAAGTTTTTCTGCTGTGCTTCCTGCGTATTTATGATACCACTATAAGGATTTAGCAAAGTAACTTATTTTATCTTGGTAGAGTGAGACAGGACAATTGAAATGTCCAACTATTGAACTTTGAGTATGACTTAACTAAGTTACCTAAATTGGATTGAAAACCTAGAAGCATATCGCATATGATGTAATTTAAATTATATTAGTCTAGGGCAAATAGCCAAAGCCAACTCAAGGTAAGTTATAATATAGATTTCATAAGATGGGCAAATGATCAAATAGTCTTATTCACCCAATGACACAAGAGTTACATAGGATGTAATTGGTAAATGTTGCCTACCTAAGTTGTACAATATCTTAGGTGATTAGCCAAAGTTAACTCAAGATGAGGTATAATATGAATCTTGTCCCACATAAATTTCATTGTGATTGGTTTTGGAGCTAGTAGTGTGGGTAAAACTACATCCATGACTTGCTCTTACCAAGATTTACAATTCATTGGGAGAATCATTTAATTAAAAGTCTAATTAAATGATCTGAATACGATACTTATTTATGTATTTTATTGTTGTAGATCACCATGTCATCTAGTACATATAATACACTCTCTTTGTGATCTGTCATTGATAAGGATAAGCTAAATGGAGCTAATTTCCTAGACTAATACACGAACTTGAAAATAGTTCTCAAACAAAAAAGAAAATTATAAATCCTAGAGTAGCCCATTCCTGACATACCCCCACTACTGCCACTAGAACTGATAAGGATGCTTATAAGAAGCATCAAGATGATGCATTAGATGTATCATGTGTTTGTGTAATATCCCCTGGGTCAGGTTGACAAGGATCACTAAGCTTGAGTTGGCTCAAGCTTCAATCTTGATGTCTGGGTTTCGACGTTTGACAATACATGGAGACTGCAGGTACAATTGTCCGATTGGGGAGATTGTTGGAGCAATTCCCCACTGGTCAAGGGATGACTAATTTGATGTGAAGAAAAGTCAAGTAGGCCAAGATTGACTGGATACTTGATTGGAAAGTCCTGGTGAGTGAAGCCAGACAGTTGGAAATCCTGGTGAGTGAAGCAAGGTGAAAGTCTTGGTGAGTGAAGCCAGGAAGTTAGAAACGCTGGTGAGTGAAGCTGGGTGAATGACCTAGTGAGTGAAGCTAGGCAGATGGAAAGTACCGGTGAGTGAAGTCGGGCAGTAGGAAAATCCTGGTGAGTGAAGCCAGGTGAAAACCCTAGTGAGTGAAGCTAGGTGAAAGTCTCAGTGAGTGAAGTTGGGCAGTGGGAAAATCCTGGTCAGTGAAGCCAGGTGAAAACCCTAGTGAGTGAAGTTAGGTGAAAGTCCTGGTGAGTGAAGTCAAGCGATGAAAAGCTCTAGTGAGTGAAGCTAGGCAGAAGGAAAGACCTGGTGAGTGAAGCCAAACACGTAGAGATTCAGGTGGGTCAATGTTGACCGAACACCTGGTGTTAGGAAGCCCAAGTAGGTCAAAGGATTGACCGGATACTTGGCATAAGGAAATCCAGATGGGTCAAAGTTGACCGGACATCTGGGGGAAGTCCAAGTGGGTCACGGAGGATCAGACACTTGGCACGAGACGGTAAGTCCAAGTGGGTCAATGTTGATCGGACACTTGGCATGAGGAGAAAAGTCCAAGTGGGTCTAAAGGTTGACCAGACACTTGACGAAGAAGTCTCGGAAGGTCAAAGTTGACCTGATGCTAGGCATGAGGAGTTCCAACAGGTCACAGTTGACTGGATGTTGGAATTAGAGACCCTATACTTGAGTTAAGCAAGTCAAAGGGAAGTTAATCGATCAACTGAGTGATTGAACTGTGATTCAATCAATCAGCTAATAGATTGAAGGTGTGCTACGAAGAAGCCTGGCCCAATCAATCGATCGATTGATTGGGAAGTGAAATCGCGAGCATAAAATGCTCCCCAATCGATCGGATGATCTATTGGGCTCCCCAATTGATTGGTCAATCGATTTGAGTAAGTTTTCTCGTGCGACACGAGGAACGCTGAATCAATCGGGCGAATGATTCAAACTTTTCCAACGAGAACACAGAGGTGCGCTGAATCGATTGACCGATCGATTCAAGCCTTCCCAATCGATTAGTCAATCGATTGGGATACGACCGTTGTGCAGGATACAGGTTATGGACGGCCGAGATTGTTGGTATCTGATGTGGCCATCGATTGGGAGGAGCCCCAATCAATTGGAAGCCCTAGAAGTTCAGATTTAAAGGTGACGAAGAGTTCAAACGTGGAAATTCTTCTCCCCGATCTTCACGCGATCTTCTCCGACACTCTCCGCCAGTTCTTAGAAGCTCTTGGAGGTGCACTTCTAAGGTTCAAGAGGCATCAACAAGCAACAAGTGAGCAAGAAGAGAGTTTGTATATGTATTCATGTATTTTTCTTCTTGCGTGTGTTGTATTTATTCTGTGAGTATTTTTCTTCTCCGGTAGTTACCAAGGAGTGTTTTTGATAGTGGAGAGCATGTCGTGTGTGGATCCTTAGATTAGTCACCTCTTCTTGAGGTGGATACCAAGTAAATCCATTGCTTTAGTATTGGAGAGTGCTTATAGTTTTATTGCACTGTAAATCATCACAAAGCAAGCCAACAACGAGCACACGATGAGCTATTCACCCCCTCTAGCACAAGCTGACCCTAACAAGTGGTATCAAAGTGATGCCACTCTTCACCGGAATCATCATCAAAAGGGGCAACGAGCTAGAGGGAGAAGAAGTTGAAGCAAATTTCTACAAGTCGAAGACTTCATTAGAGGCTCAACTTCAAAATGGAATTCCAAGATGGACTTGGATTCGGCACGAGGGTGCCTCCACCATTCATATCAATGAGCTTCGATTCTTGGAAATCAAGGATTAAAAATTTATTCATGATGGAGATAGAGCAATGGTTTGCTCTAATGGAATGCTTTGAAGCTCCAAAAGATTCAAAGGGAAAAATTCTCAAGAAAAGAAAATGGAGCCAAGAACAAATTCCAAGATGTGAGGCCAAAGATAAAGTGACCAAGCTATTGGTCAATCTATTGCCTAGCAACATCTTGAAGCAAGTGGGAGAATTTGAAGATGCCAAGGAGCTATAGAGCAAATTGGCTAAACTCCATGAGGTCCCCTCCACTATACTGAACTAAGAAGAATCTAAAGAGGGTGACTCATTGAATCAAGATCAAAAGGAAAAGGACTCCGAAGTTGAGAGATGCTCAACATCCGAAGAAGAAGTCCAAGAAGCTTCATCTTCAAAAGAATGCAACGAAAAAGGAAAAGAGGGAGCATACTCTTTGTTCCATGTACAAGATGAAGATGAAGAAGTCTCCACCTCTAGGATTGAGGGAGCAACATTCATTGACACCGGACCAAGAAGAAGGAGAAGCTTCTACTTCTGTGTCAAGAGAAGAAGAAGAAGATGGGGCATCCTCCAAAAATAAAGAGACATAAAATGGAGGATCAAGTGTCATCCCTACACATGAAGGTATAACTAGTTCAATTAAAAATAAAAATCATATTATATGTTTTGAGTGTAGGGAACATGGGCACTACAAGAGTAAATGTCCCAAATTGGCCAAGAAGAAGGGCCAAGTGATACCAAAGGACAAGGAGAAACCCAAGGAGACCGCCCTCATAACAAAGAAGAGCAAGGAGCACATTATGTCCTTCTCTTGCAACCAAAAGAGATATTACCGGAGCTAATGTCCAAAAGGGAAGAAATCGGTTAAGCCTAAAGGAGGGAACTGAAGTCAAGGGGGTGTTTGTAAGAGCAAACCCAAGGTGTCATTTATTGAACCAACTCCTTTAAGTAATGGTAACAAGCATGCTAGTTCTAGTTTATATCATTTTAATGCTATTTATCATAAAAATAGAAAGCATGATAGAATTAAAGAAAATTATGTGGCCTATCATACTAAGACTACCACACGTAAGGCTAGGAAGGTAGACAAATTAGGCAATAACTCTAAGGACCTTAGTTATAACCCTAGAAATAGAAATGCTCAAGGATTTAATGATAAACCAAAATATAAGGATTTATGGAAAGAAAATCAAGTCTTGAGGTCAAGGCTTGACAAAATTAAAAAGACCATAAAAAGGATGGAAAGTATCCTTAAGGGACAAAAAGAGCATAACCTAGGTTTAGGAAACCAAAAGTCATCCAATGTCCATAGAGGTTTGGGATACCAACCCAAAGCCAAGAAGGATGCCCCTTCTTATCATAGGGTTCCATATAGTTATGGAACAAATCCTAGGTCTAGGAGTCAAGTCAAGGATACAAGGGAAGTTATCCATAGGAGTATCTTTACAACAACAAATGTGACTAAGACTTCTAAGAAGTCTAAGAAAGTCACTAAGAAGGTCATAAGGGAAGCTATCCTTAGAGTTGACCTAGAGGAAGTGACCAAGGCTTCTAAGAAGCCTAGAAAGGTCATTAGGAAAGTATCTAGGGAAGTTAACCCTAGTGAGTACCTAGAGCATCTAAGGAGTACCAATAGGTGTTGGCTTCCTAGGAGCATCTTCTCTAACCCTTAGATGGGTTAGAGAATGTCAACTCAAATTGGAAAGGTAGTTAACCCAACCTTGATGAAGTTGACACTTGGAGAGCATTTTCAAGGTTAGTGTTAACTTTTGAAAATATGGTGGATAAAATGATTACTCTTGGAAGAGTAAAATGTGTCAAACCTTGAGAAATTACACATAATTTAAATTGGGACAATTAATCAAGAGTAAAAGAAATGCCAAGTTGGGGTTTGACATTTTCTTGAGATAATATGGGCAATCTAGGCTTAATTTTAGGTTTAGCTAACGATTTAATATACTTAGAAAGATGATCTAGGTATATTTTATTTATGCTAATTGCTATGCTTTTATTTTGGCCATCATATGCCATGACATCATGTTTAGCATTCATGATTATTATGTAAAAAAATACAAAAATACCATGTCATGTCACACATACATCATGTAGCAATAGTATATTTTATTTTGAAAATTTTATTTCTTTTTGATGTATGTCATAACTCATCATGCATTCTTTTTAATTTCTTGCAATTAAGGACAATGACATTTACTAACAAGTGGCATCCTAGGTGGATGTTCATAATTCAAAATGCCTAGATAGATATGCATGATCTCTAGTTTAGGGCAAAATCAAAATCTACATCTTACAAAGACTATAAGGTGACTTGTATATATTTTAATACACATTAGATACAAGTGAGATGTTAGGGTGATGAACAAGACTCAAGATATTGATTTAGCGCATCTAGTTGAGTTTTGATTTCATCAAAACACATAGTTATGCGTACTCCAATCATTGGGAAAGCTAATGTACAAGTCATGTACATTGAGCCCAAAGAACATGGTTGGAAATTAGTTTTGAAAATCATTTTAAATATACTTTGGAAAACCTTGGTGAAGGCTATTTTTTGATAGTGCACAACATTGAAAAGTTAAACACAAACTTGGAAGAAACATTGAACTTTTTATAAGTTTTCAATTTTGTGTAAATAATTGAAAATAAGATGTATTTTCTTAAAAAAATATTTTTTTCATGATAGTATATATCCTGAATAATGTCTACAACAATTTTCATGATTTTTAGAATTTTATACAATTTTTGGAGAGTTTCTAAATTTCGGCTGAAATTGGATTTCAGAAATTTAGAAACCCAATCGATCAGGCTATCAATTGGGCAAGCTCAATCGATCAGGCGATCTATTGAGAGGGGTTTCCCGTGAGCAGAAGCTCATTGAATCGATCAGCTAATCGACTCACTAAAGCTTGGATTGATCAGTGGATCGATTCAAGTACTTTCTATAGGACCGTTGGACCGGCTAAAGGGGGGTTGAATAGCCCTTTAAAAATCAAAATGCAAACACCCTTCTCGAACTCTTAAACTAACACTTATAAAATAATCAATGCAATAAACTAAGATTAGAAAAGAAAACGAGGCACCAGGTTGGACTTGGTTACAACCGGAGAGTTTGTTAATCCAAGAAAGATGATCACACTAGAATTTCTCTTTCAGGCGGAGAAGCCTCTTACAAAGTTGAAGCGCACAATAGAAGCTAACTATAGAAAGTGTACAAGTGTTTGAAAGAAATGCGTGAGTTCTGAATGAATTGAAAGCTTCTGGACCAAAGCTATATTTATAGCCTTGGTCGGGGCGCCTGGAAGGGTTCCGGGCGCCCTGGGGGTATAAAATTTTATCCCCCAACGTTCAGATCGAGTTTTGACTCGATCTGGTCAAAATACTGGGTCCGGGCGCCCGGAAGGGTTCCGGGCGCCCCGGGCTGCTCCGGGCGCCCTGGACTGTTCCGGGCGCCCCGGAGCCCAAAGTCAACCAACGTTGACTTTTTCATCCGGGGACCACTGCTCTAGTTTGGTTCGGCTCGGTCCGGGTCTTCTACTCCGGATTCGCTTGCTTGGGTGATCTCTGCTACCAGGAATAGGGCTCACCCGAACCCAAGTTCCGGTCTTCTCGAGCGGGCTTCCCTCCAGCTTCTCGTCCCTCAGAATCGCTGCGTGTTTCCTTCTCGTCCGCCGGTGTACTCATCCGTTGTCTTCCTCCCTCGGATGCATCGCGTGCCGTCCTTCTCGCTAGCTGCGTCTCTTGCTCCCCGAGCAATCTTCCGCTCCGGCTTTTGTCCCTCGGAACCACCACACGCTTCCTTCTCGTCCGCCGGTGTACTCTTCCGCAGCACCTCGTCCCTCGGACTGCCGTCCTTCACGCTAGCTGCGTCTTCCACTCAACTACCTGTGCTCCTAAGCTCCTGCACACTTAGACACAAGGTTAAATACACACAGGACCTAACTTAACTTGTTGATCACACCAAAACAATCTTGGGGTTCCAACAATCTCCCCCTTTTTGGTGTGATCAACCTAAGTTAAGCTAGGGTTAAAATAGACATAAAATAAAATTAACTAAATTAACTTAATTTGTAATTTAAGTGCAAAAAGATAGAAAAGATAAAAAAAATTAAATCTATCTACCTCCCCTACCTCCCCCTAGACTTATACTTTCCCTTCTCCCCCTTTGATCACAAAAAAAATGGGGTTCCAAGAAAAAACAATCTAAGGGTTAAAAATTTAGAAAATTTTTTTTCGAGTTTTAGGAAAAAGTTTTTTTTTTTTTTTTGAGAAAAACTTAGGAATTTTTGAGAATTTTTCTAAGTAAGAAAAATCCTAAGTAACAAATTTTTGAAATAAATTAAAAAATCCTAACTTAAATTTTTGAGAGTTTTTAAGCCAAAAAAAATGACTTAAAAAAATCATTCTAAGTAAGTAAATTTCTAAATTGAAATAAAATATTTTGAATAATCTTTTTAAAGCACTAATTAATTCTTGTATTAATGCTTTATTAGTAAGTTAATTAAACATTTATTTCAATATTTTGGCTTCCAGGTCGTGGCAAGGCACTAGGCCTTCTTGGTTGTTGGAGCAATAACCACTTCCTTAACAAAGCCTCATAAGGAAATTCTTTGTTTAATTTTCTCACTTAAAGCGCTAATTTTAATTTTACAATTTAGTTTAGGAATGATTTAGGAACCCAATATAGGTTCCACCCTACTGGATTAATTAAAAAGCTTTTAGGGACATCTTTTCTTGAAATGTTCCTAATTTGTCCCAGATGATATTTAAAATACTAATTTAAATTATTAAATATTCTAAAATTAGTTTTAGACGAACATGCATAGTTTTTCAAGTTATCTACTTGAATTTTCAAATCATCATTTTCAATTTTCAATTTTTCATTTGCTATTTTTAATTTATCTAATTCTTCTAAGGGACAAGACTTAGCTAGAATTACTTTAAATTTTTATTTTCACTTTCTAATTTGCAGTAATCTTTTGTTAAAAGTTTAACAAACTTAAACATTTTATCGGGAGGAAGAGATTGTACCTGACTTACTTTGTCGATCTCGTTGTCCGTTTCTCCCCCTGAGCTGCTGCTTTCTTCCGACGTGTCTCCCCCTCCATCGATGCTCTCGATGCTCATTTCAGAAGAGCTTGAATCGCAGTCGTCGTCTTGATGACTCGCCATCAGTGCGAGTCCGGAGAATGCTTCGACTTCCGATTCGGACGACGTATCATCCCACGTCGCCTTCAGGGCCTTTCGTTTTTGGATAGACTTCTTACCCTTTTCCTTGTCTTTGTTCTTCAGCTTAGGGCAGTTGTCCTTGACATGCCCTTCTTCGTAACAATGGTAGCAGCGGATCGTTCTTTTCTTTCTACCCTGTGGATGGTTAGTTTTTCTAGAATTGTATAACTTCTTAAATCGTCTTACCATCATTACCATTTCCTCGTCGTCGAGAGAAGATTCCGATTCAGGTTCATCTCTCGAAGCTTTGAGGGCAACGTTGTTCTTTGGCTCCCTCATTCCTGCACATCTTGACTCATGCACTTCAAATGTTGAAAAAAATTCTTCTAATGAAATTTTTTCTAAGTCCTTCGAAATGTAAAAAGCATCTACTAGTGATGCCCATTTTGAATTTCTAGGGAAGGAATTTAAAGCGTACCTGAGCGAATCTCGGTTACTTACCTCTTCTCTGAGATTCGAAAGTCCGGTGATGAGCTCCTGTAGCCTCGAGTGTAGATATGCAATTGTTTCACCTTCTTCAAGACGGAGGTTGGTGAGCTGGTTGCGAAGTAAGTCCCGTCTCGCAAGCTTGGCTTCGGATGTTCCTTCGTGTAATTCAAGGAACTTCTCCCAAAGCTCCTTTGCCGAGTTGTAGGTGCCGACACGGTTGACTTCTTGTGGCGGAAGTACGGTTAGCAGAAGGAATTATGCTTTCTTGTTTGCCACGTACTCGGCCTGCTCTTTCTTTGTCCATTGATTTTTCGCTTTGCCCTCGGGAGCTTCAAAATCGAGTTCCATTGTTAGTAATAAATCAAAATCGGTATCGAAAAATACCTCCATGTGCTTCTTCCAGCTTGCAAAGTCCCCCTCGAATTTTGGTGGGTGGATGTTAGATCCGACCATCTCGTTGCTTCGTTCGGCGGTTAGTCCTCCTGAAGCGTCTCGGCTCTGATACCACTTGTAGGACCGTTGGACCGGCTATAAGGGGGGGTTGAATAGCCCTGTAAAAATCAAAACGCAAACACCCTTCTCAAACTCTTAAACTAACACTTGTAAAATAATCAAAGCAATAAACTAAGATTAGAAAAGAAAACGAGGCACCAGGTTTGACTTGGTTACAACCGGGGAGGTTGTTTCCTTCTCATCCGCCGGCGTACACATCCGTAGTCTTCGTCCCTCGGACGCACTGCGTGCCATCCTTCTCGCTAGCTGCGTCTCTTGCTCCCCGAGCAATCTTCTTCTCCGGTTTTCATCCCTCGGAACCACCGCACACTTCCTTCTCGTCCGCCGGTGTGCTCTTCCGCAGCACCTCGTCCCTCGGACTGCCGTCCTTCATGCTAGCTGCATCTTCCACTCAACTACCTATGCTCCTAAGCTCCTGCACACTTATACACAAGGTTAAATACACACAGGACCTAACTTAACTTGTTGATCACACCAAAATAATCTTGGGGTTCCAACACTTTCTCCACGAACAGAAGCTTGCGGAATCGATTAGGCGATTGATTGAAGTGGTGTGAATTGATTGAGACCCAACTCCAATCGATTGAAAAGGCTAATTTTGACTGTAAAAGTCTGATTTCAACACTTTGAACCATTTTTAGTCTAGATAACCATTCCTAACCACTTGAAACACATTTGTATATATTTAGGGAGTTTTCATGATGAAAATAAGGATGGATTAGTTAATGAAGCCTAAGTTAAAGTTTAGGTTGAGGTTTGATTTCAATATTGGATTTTTTATCCTTAAAACTTCTAATTTTGGATTTTCTAAAGGTTTAGGAATTCCAAGTCATTGTTGGTGCAATGACAGAAGTTTGAAGCATATTTTTATGGGGAGCTACTCTTTAAAAAATATGGAAATATTTTTCTGAAACCATTGAAGGTGGTAAATCCTTCGTTTGGAAAAATGCTCAAGGTTGAGCTTGGGGAACAATGGAAGATTGGATATCTTCATTGTAGAAAAGGAGTATGTTCAAGGATGAGCATTAAATACAATGAAGGGTATGAAACCTTCATTTGGATTATGAAGTGGATTAATACTCAAGGGTGAGCATTGGTTACAATGAAGGATATGAGACCTTCATTATTGGCTTGGTTAATGCTCAAGGGTGAGCATTAGATACAGTAAAGGGTATGAGAACTTCATTGTGGTGTTGTGAATAATGAGTAAGGTTGTGAACAACGTTGAGTAACTCTTTAGGGGGAGAGTTTTTTATGTATGCCAATAGGGGGAGAATATAGGGTTTAAGTTAGGCCTTTGTCCCTCTAGGAATGTTTGGAGGAGAATGTAAGGTCTATATTATGCCTTCATTATCCAAAGGGGGAGGTTGCCTTCTTGGCATGAAAAGAAGTTGAGGCTATGAGATTAGCATAACATAAAGGTATTTTCAAATTTCAAAAAGGGAGAGATTGTTGGTGCAATATCCCCTGTGTCAGGTTGGCCAAGTTGACTAAGCCTGAGTTGGCTCAAGCTTGAGTCTTGATGTTTGAGTTTCGATGTTTGACAACACATGGAGATTGTAGGTGCAATTGTCCAATTAGAGAGATTATTGGAGCAATTCCCCTTTGATCAAGGGATGACTAGTTTGATGTGAAGAAGAGTCAAGTAGGTCAAGGTTGACTGAATACTTGACTGGAAAGTCCTGGTGAGTGAAGCCAGGTAGTTGGAAATCTTGGTGAGTGAAGCCACATAAAAGTCCTGCTGAGTGAAGCTAGGAAGTTGGAAATCCTGGTGAGTAAAGGCAGGTGAAAGACTTAGTGAGTGAAGCTAGGCAAATGGAAAGTCTCGGTGAGTGAAGTCGGGCAATGGGAAAATCCTGATGAGTGAAGCTAGGTGAAAACCCTAGTGAGTGAAGTTAGGTGAAAGTCCTGGTGAGTGAAGTCGGGCAATGGAAAAAATCCTGGTGAGTGAAGCCAGGTGAAAACCCAAGTGAGTGAAGGTAGGTGAATGTTCTGGTGAGTGAAGCCAGACAGATGGAAATCCCTAGTGAGTGAAGCTAGGAATAAGGAAAGACCTGGTGAGTGAAGCTAGACACGTGGATATCAAGGTGGGTTAAGGTTGACCGGACACTTGGTGTTGGGAAGCCCAAGTAGGTCAAAAGATTGACCGGAGAGGGGTTAAGAATGACCGGACATTGTTAGTTAGAGCCCTAGAGCCAATCATATGATGATTGTTGTATGGACTCGATATATCATATTCCTATATATTTATAAAGGCATTTCTTTATGGTTGTTATACTTACTTGTATTGGTGACAAATAACTAAGTGTAATAGCATCCTTTAGTAGAAGGTTCTTATATCTATATCAATCGATTGGTTGAATCGATAGTGAGATGATATAGAGAACACTACTCTTAATCATTTCTAGTCAAGTATTAACATTCAGGGACAATGTTAATGCGACGAGACTAGCATGTAGGTCAACTCGATGACTTGATCTCACAAATCATGAGTCATTATATGAGTGTCATATACTTTCTCATGTGACTATTAGTATGACTATGAGTCCTTGGACCTGAAGTCACCATAGCTCCCTACATAAGGAGTTGCATACTTTGGCTTCGTCAAATGTCACCCGTAACTGGGTGGACTATAAAGGCGATTACTGGGTATGTAACAAATTATGTGGAGGGATGTGAGTGATGTAGATGAGATCTATCCCTCCTATATGATGGGAGTGACATCATGATACTTCATAGAGTGAGACCACTAAGTGCATAGCCATGCCCAAATGAGTCAATATGAGATATTGAGCTCATTTGATTAGAGTGAGTCTACTTGGAGTTCAAGATATAAATTGATTAGAGGATGACATGGTCTATGCCTCATTTGATCAATTTATATGTCAAGGATAGACGAACATTGTCACATATTGTGAGAGTCACAATTAGTAGTCACAAAGGTGATGTAGGACTCAACATTCTTGTAACTTGGATAGTAATGATGTGTTGCTAGATACCGCTTATTACTTATGCTTTTAAATGGGTTTAGGAGCATTGCCAACGTTACAAGAACATATAGGGTCACACACAAAGGGTAATTAGATGGAGAATAGATTCATATGATGAACCAAGAGGATTAGGTTCATATGATGAACCAAATTTGATTAAGAGTAATCCAAATTAGACTAATTGAGTTTGACTCAATTTGATTCATGTATTGAATGTGTCTAATTTAGATTATAACTCATTGAATCAATTTAATTTAATGAATAGAGAATCATTAAATCAAATTAACTTGAATCAATGGTTATATTTGATCAACCATGGGAGATAAATGAGTCAAGTTTGACTTGACTTGAGAGGGAAGATAAAGAGTGAAGTTTGACTTGACCAAATGCCACCTCATTTGTGACTTGGCATGGGCCGGCCAATGATGGTGTTCCACATCATCAAGAGCCACTTCATTGTGTGCCACCTCATGAGGAAGACCAAGAGCCATGACTCTTGGTATTACATGGAGGTATATAACACTCAATGTGTGGCCGACCAAATTAAGTGTGGCATTCACTCTTTCTTCTTCCTCCTCTCTTCTTTCTTGATCTCCCTCCCCTCCATTGCCATGACTCCTTTGGGGTGCTAGCACACTCTAAGGTGTTTTCTCCATTTTCTTGTCCGTGTGGATACGTATAGAGGAGTGTAAGCTTGACACTCTCGAGATCCGGCAACCTTTTGGACGAGCGGGATAAGTGAAGGGCTTCGCAACAAGGGTAACACTTCTTGTTCATGTAGATCTAAGGTAGATCTAGGTTAGAAACATGTACATGATTTATTTTATATATCTTCGCACGGATCCGTGGCAAGACTTCGAGGTTTCCGCAATGCAAAAAGCGGTTTTTGCAGCTCAAAAGTCCCAACAGTGGTATCAGAGCCATATGTGAAGCATGTACTTGTTTGTATTTTATTTTTATGAAAAGATTTTAGATCTGTAAGTTTCTGTAAGTTTACTATTTTTATGGATTTTGTGAGTATTTTTTTCGTAAAGGCGAAGCAACAAGTGTTTGGACGCTTGTAGGCTTCAACTACCGAGAAAAACCTTCCGAAACGGCAAGGTATCGCCCAAATTATTTTGGGACCATGGCTTAAGGCGCTGTTAGATCAAGATGGGATACTCACAATATTCATTTCGCGAGTAGGGGCGCTACCCCTAACCCCGCAAGGGGCATTGTCCCGCGATCGTGCCCGAAAATCGCTAATCGGGACCGCCGGGAAGTTGTAACTCATAAAATTCATAAAAACTGTAGTAAAATTATAGAAATTTATGTAAACTACATAATTTAGAATTATGTATGATATTGTGATGATCATGGCCAAAAACCCCAATTTGATTAGACAAAAAAAAATTGTGTTGTAATTCATAATATGGCCTGCGCGCCATTTTTGTGTTGTGCGTGTTGTATGTGATTTGCAACCTGCGCGTCATGTCTCCTTTATTTATATTCCTATTGTAATTAGATTTTAGACTCGAATGTAACTCAAGTTTCATATTTGTAATGTACAAAACAAAGCATTGGAAGGTCCACTCAAGGAGTTACGAGGAGGGTGCTGTCAACACATGACGGTCAAAGGAGGCGCTTGAAGAAGTCGTTGATCCTAGGTTGACCGTCCGATCTTCCCATTGGCTTGAGAAGATCGTAGTAGGGCCATGACCTCATCATAATATATGTATATATCTTGATATATTTGCTTGTGTGTATGTGATGCATGCTAGTGTAGGGTAATTAGTGTCTTAATGCGTATATGATACACATTTACGATTAGATTAGATCTTAATCAAGTCAACTCGAGATGCCTACCAAGTTTTGATACCCATCACTACCTTGATCATTTGTTGTTATTGAATCTGCCAAAGTAGAGCAACGCATATTATCTTGGTAGGGTGCGGAGGGACAATCTTGGTCCCGCCTATCAAATCTTGGGTGAGTACAAACTCAATTAGATTGAGTATAACTAGTTAACTCAATTGGATCGGGTATAACTATAGGCATTTTCTAACGGTTGGAAGATAGGATACAAATCACATTTATACTAAATCTTGGGCGATTTAGCCAAAGCTAACTCAAGGTTTTTTATAAATGAGGACTTTGATCCTATAAACAAGAGTTGCATAGAGATGTAATTGATAATTCATTATCTACCGATCATGCTAAGTCTTGGGTGATTTAGCCAAATCTAACTCAAGTCATAGTATGATGTGGATCTTGTCCCACGAAAATTATAGCGAATTGGTATGAATCTAGTATTGTGGTTTGACCACATCCATAACTTGATTTCTACAAAAGCTCTATAATTCAATGGGAGTATCATTTAGTTAAAGGTCTAATTAAATGATAAATGGAATGTGATATTTACTTTCTGCATTATTTCTATTGTAGATTGCCATGTCGACAAACACGAACACCTTCTCCCTATATTCTGTCCTTGACAAGGACAAGCTCAATGGAGCTAACTTCCTGGACTGGTACAGGAATTTGAGAATCATTCTCACACAAGAAAGAAAATTATACGTCTTGGAGCATCCCACTCCCGAGGCACCTCCTGCCACTGCCACGCGAGCTGACCGAGATGCTTATAAGAAACATCAAGATGATGCATTAGATGTGTCATGCCTCATGCCCATGACCATGAACTCTGAGCTTTAGAAGAAATATGAGTTGATGTCTGCTTATGATATGGTTGAACATCTTCGTCAACTATATCAAGGACAAGCGAGGCACGAGAGATTCGAGATCTCCAAGGCACTGTTTCAGTGTAAGATGCAAGATGGGACTCCCGTAGGTCCATATGTGCTCAAGATGATTGGGTGCATAGAAAACCTATAGAGGTTGAGATTCCCACTTAGCAAAGAGCTAGCCACAGACTTGATCTTGCAATCCTTGCCAGAGAGCTACAGTTAATTTGTCATGAATTACAACATGAACGAAATTGACAAGCCACTGCCTGAGCTGCTAAGCATGTTGAGAACTGCTGAGCTCAACCTTAAGAAGGTAAAGCCCAACTCTATTTTGATGGTGCAAAAGCATAAAGGCAAGGGTAAGCCTAAAGGTAAGGGAAAGTCCCAAGCCAAGGGTAAAGGCAAGATAATTAAACCTAAAGGAGGGGTTGCCAAGGATGCTACCTACTTCCACTATGATCAGACCAGACACTGGAAGAGGAACTGCAAAGTATATCTGGAAGATCTTAAGAAGAAGAGAAGTGAGACTTCTACTCAGGTATATATGTTATAGAAATCAATCTATCTATTTCTGCATCGTGGGTATTGGATACTGGATGTGCTTCTCACATTTGTACTAATGTGCAGGCGCTGAGAAATAGCAGGGCTTTGACGAAGGGCGAGGTGGACCTACAAGTAGGCATTGGAGCACGGGTTGCTTCTGTTACTATAGGAACTTACTATCTATCTCTGCCATCTGGGCTTGTACTGGAATTAGATGAATATTGTTATGTGCCTTCTCTTACAAAGAACAACATTTCAGTCTCTTGTTTGGACAAGAAAGGCTTTTCTTTTGTAATAAAGAACAAATGTTGTTCCATTTACTTAAATGATATGTTCTACTGTAGTGCACCTATGATGAACGGACTCTACATTCTAGACTTAGAGAACCCCATCCATAACATAAGTACCGAAAGGTTCAAGTCAAATAAGATGAACCAAACCTATCTCTGGCATTGTCGCTTAGGTCATATAAATGAAAATCGCTTATCCCAGCTCCATAAAGATGGTTTGCTGGACTCATTTGATTTTGAATCATATGAGACATGCGAGTCATGCCTACTGGGTAAGATGACCAAGACTCCCTTTAGTGGACACAGCGAAAGAGTGACTGATTTGTTAGGACTTACACATAGTGATGTATGAGGCCCTTTCAATGTCACTACCAGAGGTTGTTATAGGTACTTCATTACATTTACTAATGACTTCAGTAGATATGGTTATGTGTATCTGATAACACATAAGTCACAATCTTTTGAAAAGTTAAAAAAATTCAAGAATGAAGTACAAAACCAGCTAGGTAAGAGTATTAAGATACTTTGATCAGATCGAGGTGATGAATACCTTAGCCATGAGTTTCGTGACTATCTAGATGAGTGTGGAATTCTATCCCAACTCACTCCTCCTGGAATACCACAGAGGAATGGTGTATCTGAAAGGAGGAATCATACCCTATTAGATATAGTACGGTCTATGATGAGTCACACAAATCTTCCTATATCCTTTTGGGGATATGCTCTAGACACAGCAGCCTTCACACTTAACTGTGTTCCATCCAAGGTTGTGATAAAGACACCATATAGGATATGGACTAGGAGAGATGCTTAGATGTCTTTTATGAGGATTTGGGATTGTGAGGCTTATGTTCGACGTCAAGTCTCGGACAAACTGGGACCCAAATTTGATAAGTGCTATTTTATTGGATATCCCAAGGAAATGAAGGGATATTACTTCTACATTCCCAGTCAATACAAAGTGTTTGTGGCTAAGACTGAGGTATTTCTAGAAAAGGACTTTGTTTCTAGAAAAACTAGTGGGAGTACGTTCGATCTTGAAGAAGTTCAAGACATGGACCATAGCACTGAAGCCTTGATGGAAGTTGAACTAGAACCACAAAGTGTTGTGGATGATGAGATTGTTCTACAAGGAGTTGAGGAACAACAACCAGTTCAAGTGAACCTACCTCTTCGCAGGTCTGATAGGGTACGTCATCAGCCTGAGAGATATTCATTTCTCTTGTCTAATTTAGATTATGACTCATTGAATCACTTTAATTTAATGAATAGAGAATCTTTAAATCAAATTGACTTGAATCAATAGTTAGATTTGATCAACCATGGGAGATAAATGGGTCAAGTTTGACTTGACTTGAGAGGGAAGATGAAGAGTCAAGTTTGACTTGACCAAATGTCACCTCATTTGTGACTTGACATGGGTCGGCCAATGATGGTGTTCCACATCATCAAGAGCCACTTCATTGTGTGTCACCTCATGAGGAAGATCAAGAGCCAAGACTCTTGGTATTACATGGAGGTATATAACACTCAATGTGTGGCCGACCAAATTAAGTGTGGCATTCACTCTTTCTTCTTCCTCCTCTCTTCTTTCTTGATCTCCCGCTCCTCCATTGCCATGACTCCTTTGGGGTGCTAGCACACTCTAAGGTGTTTTCTTCATTTTTTTTGTCTGTGTGGATACGTATAGAGGAGTGTACGCTTGACACTCTCGAGATCCGACAACCTTTTGGAAGAGCGGGATAAGCGAAGGGCTTCGCAACAAGGGTAACACTTCTTGTTCATATAGATCTAAGGTAGATCTAGGTTAGAAACATGTACATGATTTATTTTATATATCTTCGCACGGATCCGTGGCAAGACTTCGAGGTTTCCACAGTGCAAAAAGCAGTTTTTACAGCTCAAAAGTCCCAACAGACATCAGGTGGAAGTCCAAGTGGGCCATGGAGGACCAGACACTTGACACAAGATGGTAAGTTCAAGTGGGTCAAGGTTGACCGGACACTTGGCACGAGGAGAAATGTAAAATATTGAATAAAATTGTAGATAAATAATAAGGTTTGCTAATAGCCTTAACAGAATTTTTAGAAATTTTTAGAAATTTTCTGAGATTTAAACCGAGTTTGTATAAACTGTTTAAGGGGATAAAGCTATTCGGCATAGGAGAAAGTCTGTTTAGATATCCTAATTAAATTGGGAGTTGTTAGGTTACTTAAGCTAAAGTTTAATATATAAACCTAAGTATTACCACTCTTCCTCACGCCGATTTCCTTCTCTTCCCCATCTTCCTCGATCTCTCTTCCCACAAGCTCTCACATGACGCCGCTGCCCTCTGTGCCTTCGTCGAAACCGTTCTCCCCAACCCACCGCCGACCTCTCCTCTCCCTCTCGCGAGCTCCTGTGCCCAAGCACTGAAGCAATAGCGCCGCCTCCTCTTCTCATTGCGGATGGCAAGCACTTGCCGGAAGACGAAGCCACCACCGCCTCCCTCTTCTGTGCCCTAGCGTCATCTCCTCTGCCCTAGTTTGGTCTTCACCGTCAACCTACCTTTCCTCCAGTGGGTCACCGCCGAGAAGTAGAGATTCGGCCTGGGGCTTAGGTGAGGTTACTAAGCATGACTCTGCTCCTCTCTTCTCCCCGAAGCCCCCTTCCCATTTCTCCCTAGCAACCATCAACAAAGAAGACGATGGTGATTTCTGGTGGACCTATAGTAGCGACGATCACTGGGCTTCGATGGAGTGGTTTCTCCAACAAGGTTTGCCATCTCCCTTGCATTCCCTTCGAGCAAGCTTCTGCCAGTCTCCGAGGGTTTTGAATTTTGGTTCATCTCCAGATTTCATCCAGCAACCAGTCTTCCCAGCCGTGAGCCAACAGGGGGAGACCTCATCATAAGGGTAAGATGTTGGAATTAGGCGGTGGGTTAAGAATTAGGTCTAATTCTTGGATGTGAATGTGTTGTTTATGATTTAGGTTTACCGAATTGGGAGATCTGCATTTCAACCTAGCTCCGACCATGATTTTGATGGCAAGTTCTTCAGCTGAGAGTCCTATAGCGGGGCATCTAGATCTAGGTGAGTGTTAGAATTAATTTCGTTGCTTATTGGATTTCATTTGGTGTGACAATTAGTGGAGATTGATTAATGAGTTTGATAAGTTAGTTGATGGATAGCTAACAATTGATTATGTGGATGAACTATGTATGTTGGGTTCATAATGCTTAGTAGTTGATGCGTTGGATTATTCTATTGTAATATGTGAATTTGAGTAGATGTTGAATTGATTGGTGGATTAAAGATGAACTTATCATCAAGTTGGATTTGGATTATTAGGTGAAATTAAACAATTACCTAATCGAATTAGGATTGAGTTTTGGGGTTTAGCTAGTTGTTGCATATGTGATTAGGTAAACCATATATCATAGTATTTGCAGGACGTTGATTCGAGATGAGCGTCTCGACGCGAGACTACTTGACACGATCTACACATAAGACAGGTACTTCTTACTTTGACTCTTTAGTTCTTTGAATTTAGTGCATGATCTATCTTTGGATAGAAACTGTTTTTAGCTTGACTCCACTCTTATTTTCCTGCGTTTGATACTTCCACTCGATCTTTGAGATATTCGTTTCCATATCTATACAGTCTTTTGTTGTTATCTATGATACGTGACAGATACTAGATACCATGTTTGCATGTTTTGATTGTTGTTTACTTATGTTCCGTATTGAGCATGCTGGCTTCATGTAGCATACCTAATTTCTATTTATATTTGTATGATGAATGTTGTATGTTGCACATCATATCATTGCATATGTGTTAACGACAAATTCTCCCTTGCGGTCGAGAGAGTCGTTAACTAGTGCCGCATGCTCGGCCACTCGAGAGAGTGGTAGCTGGAGCAGATGCCGCTTGTCCTATCGTGCCGCATTCGGCCACGCGTGGGTAGTGGTAGCTGGAGTTGCGAGTAGCAGGGACCCCCCCTTCGCTGTGTAGCTAGTTAGCTACTCAGCACCTGTCCACTCGATCACTCGAGAGTAGTGGCGGCCTTTGAGTGGTACAATTGTCATCGATCCGACCTCTCGACCATACAGGGGTCGTGGTGCAAAGAGGTGGGCGGGGTGACCATCCGTGCATACGCTGTTATTATACTTGCTTTGGCTGCTGCTGTTTGCATATGCTATTGTTGCTTACTTATGCTATTGTTGCTAGCTTATGTTACTGTTGCTTACTTATACTGATATGCTTATATATTTTGAGATATATATCTGTTGTGTGTGTTTAGACTGGCTTACCTATTGGTAATATGTATGTACCTCATATGTTACCCTCGTAGTTATGAGTAGCTCTGTAGCAGAGTTGTTCTACTCCTGATTTTACTAGCGTAGGATATGGTTTCAGATATGAGCATTTATTATGGATTTTATTTTAGTATTTACTATCTTTTCTTTATGAGACTGTATACTCTTGGCTCACTTTCTAGTTGTATTTTATGTTCATGCACTATCTTTCCTTTACCCACTGAGTTCCAATACTCACCACCCCACAAAATGGTTTTTCTTTCGCCAAGTAGCAGGTAGATGAGTCATGGACGCTTGGAGAGTCCCGTCTGCCAGTCCCACATCACACTCGAGGATAGTCTTCTTTTGGTTTTTGTTACTATTTGAGTGGTATGTTGATTTTGCGTATTTTGTTTTCCAATAAGTCGATGTGAATTTTTGAGTCTAGTCTGGTGGTTGCAAGTATTTTAGTTAGTGACTTTATTGGTCTTACATTCGTATTATTTTATGATTTTCCGCTGCGTTTACTTTCAACCCTGTAGGCTGTTATTACACTACGTGGTTGTGTGTTTACTTTCAGCCATGTGAGCTGTTATTATACTGCGTGGTTGTATGTTTACTTTTAGTCGTGTGGGCTTATTATACTACGTGATTGTGCTTATATCCAGCCGTGTGGGATGTTGAATATGTTATTATGTTATTTGTGTATGTATATTATTTCATATTGTCACCGGTACAGGGGAGATGCTGCCGAAATTTTATCGGTAGGGACTCCTCTGGGACCAGACACTTGGCACGAGATGGTAAGTCCAAGTGGGTCAAGGTTGATCGGGCACTTGGCACAAGGAGAAAAGTCCAAGTGAGTCAAAGTGTTGACTAGACACTTGGCAAAGAAGTCCCGGCAGGTCAAGTTTGACCAGATGCTAGGCATGAGGAGTTTCAATAGGTCACGATTTACCAGATGTTGGAATTGGGGACCCTAGACTTGAGTTAAGCAAATCAAAGGGAAGTTAATCAATCAACCGATCGGTTGAACTATGGTTCAATCGATCAGCCAATCGATTGAAGGTGTGCTGCAAAGAAGGCTGGCCCAATCGATCGACTGATCGATTGGGAAGTGAAATCGTGAGCATATAATGCTCACCGATTGATCGAATGATCTATTGGGCTCCCCAATCGATTGGTCAATTGATTGGGGCAAGTTTTATCTTGCGAGGCGAGGAACGCTGAATCGATCGGGCGATCGATTTAGGCTTTTCCAGTGAGAGCATAGAGGCGCACTGAATCAATAAACCGATCAATTAAAGCCTCCCCAATTGATTGGGAAATCGATTGGGATACAACCGTAGTTTGGATTCAGGTTTTGGATGACCGAGATTGCTGGGATCTGACATGGGAATCGATTGGGAGGAGCCCCAATCAATTGGAAGCACTAGAAGCGCAGATTTAAAGGCGACAAAGCATTCAAATGAAGAAATCCTTCTCCCCGATCTTCATGCAATCTTCTCTAACACTCACCGCCAGTTCTTGGAAGCTCTTGGAGGTGCACTTCCATGGTTCAAGAGGCATTAACAAGCAATAAGTGAGTAAGAAAAGAGTTTATATTTGTATTCATGTATTTTTCTTGTTGCGTGTGTTGTATTTGTTGTGTGAGTGTTGTACGAGGTTTCTCCAGCTCCGGTAGTTACCGAGAAGGAGTATTTTTGATAGTGGAGAGCATGTCGTGTGTGGATCCTTGGATTTGTCACCTCTTCATGAGGTGGATACCAAGTAAATCCTTTGTTTTAGCATTGGAGAGTGCTTCTAGTTTTATTCCGCTACAAATCATCACGAAGCAAGGCAACGACAAGCGTACGACGAGCTATTCACCCCCCTAACACAAACCGACCCTATCATCATGCCTTACGCTTGCCACCATGAACTCTTATCTTTAGAAGCAACATGAGAACATGGATGCTTATGATATGGTTGAACATCTTAGACAATTATATTAAGGACAGACAAGGCATGAGAGATTTGAGATCTCTAAGGCTCTATTGCAATGTAAAATGCAAGAAGGAAGTCCTGTAATGCCTTATATGCTCAAAATGATCAAGTATGTGGAGAACCAATAAAGGTTGAGATTTTCACTAGGCCAAGAATTAACTACTGACCTTATTCTACAATCATTGTCTGAGAATTACAATCAATTTATCATGAATTATAACATGAATAAAATTAATAAACCGTTGCCTGACATGTTGAGCATGTTGAGAACTATTGAGCTCAACCTTAAGAAGGCAAAGCCTAGTACCATTTTGATGATGCAAAAGGGTAAAGGAAAATGGAACCCCAAAGGCAAAGGTAAGACCCAAGCTAAAGGCAAGGGCAAGACTCATGCATTAAAATCCAAAGGTGGGGTTACTAAGGAAGGACCCTGCCTCCATTGTAGTAAGACTAGACACTAGAAGAGGAACTATAAGTTGTACCTAGAGGAACTGAAAATGAAGAGAAGCAAGACTTCTGTCTCAGGCATATATGTTATAGAAGTCAATCTATATATTACTTCTTCATAGGTATTAAATACCAGGTGTGCATCTCACATTTATATTGGTGTGCAGGGGTTGAGAAATAGTAGATCATTAACAAAGGACGAAGTGGACCTACGAGTAGACAATGATACAAGAGTTGTTGCTATAGGTGTAGGAACATATTCCTTATCTTTTCCCACTGGGCTTGTTTTAGATCTTGAAGAGTGTTGCTATGTGCCTGCCTTAACTAAAAACATTATCTATGTTTCTAGTTTGATAAGAAAGTTTTTTCATTTATAATAAAGGATAAATGTTGTTATATTTATTTCAGTGAAATGTTCTATTATAGTACAAATCTTGTGAATGGACTCTATGTTCTAGACTTTGACAACTCAATTTATAACATAAATACCAAACTGTTCAAGTCTAATATTTAAACCAAACATATCTCTAACATTATTGCTTAGGTCACATAAATGCGAGTCACTAATCCCAACTCCATAAGGATGAACTTTTGGATTATTTGATTTTGAATCATATGAGGTATGCGAATCTTGTCTTCAAGGCAAGATGACACAAACTACATTTAGTGGGCACAACGAAAGAGCTAATGACCTGTTAGAACTCATACATACTGATGTAAATGACCCTTTCAGAATAGAAGCCAAAGGAGGGTATCATTACTTCATTACTTTTACTGATGATATCAGTAGGTACAACTACATGTATCTGATGAGACACAAGTTAGAATCCTTTAAAAAGTTCAAAGAATTCAATAATGAAGTATAAAATCAACTTGGTAAGCATATTAAGATTTTTTGATTAGATTGAGGTGGGGAATACCTTACCCAAGAGTTTCTTGACTATCTCGTTGAGTGCGGGATCATATCTCAACTCACTCCACCTGGACACTATAATGGAATGGTGTATCAGAAAGGATAAATCGTACTTTATTAGATATGATACCATTGATGATGAGTCAAACATATCTTCCTACTTCCTTCTCTGGACATGCTCTAGAGATGACCACTTTCAACTTAACCGTGTTCCATTTAAGGTCATCATAATGACACCATGTATGATATGGACTGGGAAGAGTCCCAAGATATCTTTCATGAAGATTTAGGGTTGTGAGGCTTACATTTGATGACAAGTCTCAGATAAAGTATGTACCAAATTGGACAAGTGCTATTTTATAGGATATCCTAAGGAAACAAAGGGATATTATTTTTATAATCTCACACAAGGTAAAGTGTTTGTAGCCATAAATGGTGTCTTTCTAAAATGGGAGTTTATTTCTAGAAAAAATAGTGGAAGCAAAGTTGATCTTGAAGAAATTCAAGATACACAATCTAGCACTGAAGCCTTGATGGAAATTGAACAGATATCACAAGATGTTGTGGATCATGATTTTGTTACACCGCAAGAAGTTGTTGAGCAACAACCTATTCAAGTAGCACAAGCTCTACTAGATCTGATAGAACCCATTATCAAACTAAGAGATATTTTTTTCTCTTCTAAGACCACAGTGATGTAATGCTTATTAGTCTCAACGAGCGTACATATTATCAAAAGACTGTACAGGGCCCAGATTCAGTGAAATGACTAGTGGCCATGAGATCTAAAATGGAATCCATGTACACCAACCAAGTATAGACTTTGGTTGATCCACCTGAAGGGATCAAAGCCATTAGGTGTATCTGAGGGATGAGGTGCTGCAGAAGAGTACACCGGCGGATGAGAAGGGCCTCCCAGACGTTTGAGGGATAAGAAGCCAAAGCAGAAGCCTACTCGAGGAGAAGGCCTAAAATTGGGTTTGGGTGAGCCCTATTTCAGTTGGCCGAAATCACCTAGGCTATCGGAGCAGCGGAAGAGAAAAATGGATCTATGGAGCTATGAGAGGCGCCTTTAATAGGAATTGAAGGTGCCTTCTCACCCCGGAAGGGCTTACTGAAAGGATCTGTCAGGTTATCTTCTGATGCAATCTTGGCGACAACAACTTCTTCTCGTTTCACGTCGTCTCGTATCAGGTGGTACTTATGCTCAATGTGTTTACTTGTCTTATGGGCTCATGGTTCCTTCGAGTTTGTTACTACACCATTATTATCACAATATATTGTGCTAATTTTGGGCAAACTAGGAACCACATCTAAGTCTATCAAGAAGTTTCTAAGTCATATAGCTTCTTTGGCTGCCTCAGAGGCTGTCACACACTCAGCTTCTATGGTAGAGTCCGAAACGCATTTCTTCTTAACACTCCTCCATGTAATGGTTCCACCTCCCAAAGTAAACATATACCCTGAGGTTGACTTACTATTGTCCCTATCTGATTGGAAGTCTGAATCCATGTAACCCACAAGGAGCAAATCATCTGCCTAGTAAACCAGCATATAATCTCTAGTCCTTCTTAGGTACTTTAATATATGTTTTACGGCAATCCAATGTTCTTGTCCTGGTTTACTTTGATATCTGCTAACCATGCCCACGACAAAATAGATATCCGGTCTCATACATAGCATCACATACATTAGGCTTCTTCCAGCCGAAGCATAAGGAACTGCCTTTATGTCCTCTATTTCCTTTGATGTTTTAGGAGACATCTCTTTAGATAAAGGTACTCCATGCCGAAAAGGTAGAAAACCTTTCTTGGAGTTTTGCATGCTAAAACGAGCTAGAATAGTATCGATGTATGAAGCTTGGAATAAGTACAACATTCTTTTCTTGCGATCCCTTATTACTTTGATCCCAAGAATATGCCCACATTCTTCCAAATTCTTCATATCAAACTACTTGGACAACTATACCCTTACGTCTGACAACACTTTAACATTGTTGCCAGTGAGAAAAATGTCATCTACGTATAATATAAGAAATACCACCATGTTTCTATCACTCTTCTTGTATACACAAGACTCATTCGGATACTGAATGAATCCATAAGACTGGATCACTTCATCAAACCGGATGTTCCAAGATCTCGAAGATTGCTTCAGTCCATAGATAGATCGATTGAGCTTACATACAAGATGCTCTTTGCCCTTCACAATGAATCCCTCTGGTTGCTTCATATGGATATTTTCTTCAAGACTTCCATTAAGGAAAGCTATCTTGACATCCATTTGCCAAATCTTATAATCCATATGAGCCGCAATAGATAAAAGAATCCGGATAGACTTAAGCATGGCTATAGGTGAAAAAGTTTCCTCATAATTGATTCCCTCTTTCTGAGTATACCCTTTTGCAACAAGCCTTGCTTTGAAGGTTTCCACCTTCCCGTCTGTCCCTATTTTTCTTTTGTAAACTCATTTACATCCAATGGCTTTTACACCATTTAGTGGTTCTACAAGCTCCCAGACCTGATTAGAGTACATAGATTCTATTTCAGAGTCCATTGCATTTTGCCAAGATGCTGCATCTTTATCTTGGAGTGCTTCGTCATATGTCCAGGGATCAAGTCCGAAGACTCTCCCAAAAACATGAATCTATCAGGTTGCCTAACAACCCTCCCACTACGACGAGACATTACCTGTAATTGTGCATCATTTGTGACACGTGTTGCAGTTTCTTGTGGTATCTCATCTTGTACCGTTGGTACTAAAGTAGACGTGTCTTCTCTTATTTCCTCAAGAATAATTTTACTCATGGGCTTGTGGTTCATTACATAGTCCTCCTCTAAAAATCAGGCATTGGTGCTAGCAATGACCTTTTGATCTTTAGGACTATAAAATAAACCTCCTTTCGTTTATTTAGAATAACCCACAAACAAGTGAACTTCTGTTCGCGATTCCAACTTATCAGTATCTCCCTTCAGCACATGTGTTGGACTACCCCAAATTCGAATATGTTTCAGACTAGGCTTATGACCATTCCATAATTCTGTGAGAGTAGAGCATACTAACTTAGAAGGTACCAAGTTCAAAATGTACACTGCCGTTTTAGAGTATATCCCTAAAATGAATTTGGTAATTCTGAATAACTCATCATTGATCTAACCATTTCCATAAGAGTACTATTCCTTAGTTCCGCTACACCATTCTGTTGGGGTGTACCAGGTGCAGATAATTGGGATTGAATCCCGACCTCTAATAAGTAACTCCTAAACTCTCCTAAGTGGTACTCGCCACCACAATCAGACCATAGTGTCTTGATACTTTTACCATAAAGTTTCTCCACATCAGCCTTGTACTCTTTGAACTTATCAAAACACTCAGACTTGTGGCACATTAAGTAAATGTACCCGTATCTCGAATAGTCATCTATAAAAGAGACAAAATATTCAAAACCACCTCTTGTCTGGATAGTCATAGGTCCACACAAATCAGAATGAACCAATTCTAACACATCTTTGTCTCTATACCCCTTGGCCTTAAAAGGTCTCTTGGTCATTTTTCCTTCCAAGAAAGATTCGCAGGTTGGAAAGTCTTCCACCACCAATGAATCCAAAGGTCCATCGGCTATTAGCCTTTGAATCCTACTCAAGTTAATATGACAAATCCATAGATGCCAAAGATATGTTTGGTTTATTTTCGAATGCTGCTTTCTCTTATTAGAATTAGAAGATGTGTTATTAATTTTCATTTGTTGCATCATGGTAGTTATTGGATTTAGAGTATATAAATTGTCAACCAATGTACCAGAACAGATAACTACCCATTTTTCTTGACAACTACTTTGTCATTAAAAGAAACAGAATATCCATCCATAAATAGTTTAGAAACTGAAATCAAGTTCTTTCTAAAACTTGGTACATAAAGGCAATTTCTCAAAATCAATGTTTTATTCCTATCAAATGACAAATAAACATCTCTCACTACAACAGTCGCCACTTTTGTAGCATTACCCATGTAGACGGTAATCTCCCCTTCATGTAGTCATCGAGTTTCCTGGAACCCTTGCAATGAATTGCCGACATGATCAGTGGCTCCCGTATCTACACACCAGGTACCGGTAGATAACACCACTAAACATGTTTCAACTACTAGAGAATAAGATATACTTTTATTGTTCTCCTTTTTACGAGAACAATCCACCTTCTAATATCCAGACTGCTTGCATGTGATGCACTTGGCCTTCGACTTCTTTACACCTGCTTTTGGTCCATTCCCTAGAGATCGATTCATTTTTTTTTGCTGAACCAACTTGTTTCTTTTTCTTCTTTCTACCTTTCGGTTTAGAAGCAGAAATGTTTTCAGTAATGTGAATTTGAGAGCTTTAATAAAATAGCTCTTCCACTGCTTAGAGTTCTATCAGAAGTTCCGCTAATGAATAAACCCTTTTGTTCATGTTGTAGTTCAAGCGGGACTGCTCTAAACTTTTAGGCAGTGTTTGGAGAATGATATCGACCTGGGTTTCCCCATCAATTTCAGCCCCAAGAATTTCTATCTCATTTAAATGAGCCATCATTTTGAGGATATGATCCCTTACAGGTGTCCCCTCAGTCATGGTGGTCGTCATCAACTTTCTCATAGCCTCTTGCCTAGCAGCTCGATTTTGGTGTCCGAAGAGTTCCTTGAGATTGCGCATCATGTCATAAGCAGTAGGCATGGCCTGATGTTGATGTTGCAGTACATGCATTTGACATATAAGCCAAAATGTAACACTGCGCCATCTCATCTACCCTGACCTATTTCTTATGACACTCAATTTCTCTTCACTAGAATCACTATTAGGCAAGCTTGGATAGATCTCAAAAAGTAGGAACTTGTAGCCTTCAGCAGTTAAGACAATGTCCAAGTTTCACTTCCAATCAATATAATTGGGTCCAGTAAGTTTGTTCTCTTTCAATATAATAGGAAGAGGATTGAAAGTCATTTGAAATCCTAAGAATCATAAAATATTTGGTCAAACTTTAGAATTTAAAATAATATTAATTCTTCAAACAATATCATTTAAATTCACCAACACCTCAAAACATCGTGAATTTTGTATACCACGATAGTGTGGACGTATACAAATTCAAACATTTGTATGAGGGGGTTTTACCCATTAATTTTATTATCTTGTCAACCTAACTTTATGATAAATAAAATTAATAGTTGGTTTTTCTTCGATCACACAAATAATAGCAGTGACTCCGATGGGGAGGATACTATTAAAAGCACCTAAGTGTATACCATTACTTGATACTTAGTCCATTAAATAGGATTGTGTCCCTTCCAATGGAGAAGATCACATAAACCTAAGTAATTTCCTAAATCATTCATAAAGGAAATTTGATCTAGTGATCCGCAAACAAACTCATACGATGTGGAGGAAGACACTTAAATTCAATACTCAAGTTTGAATGCATCACTTACAACCCAGTAATGGAGACTGTGGAATTTAATTAAATAATTCCTCTCCCACTTAGTTATTTAAAACGAGGAATTTTAACATGCACACAAACACACAGCACATATAAACAGCATAAAAGGTAATAAATATGAAAAATAATTTTCCAACTATTATGGCATCATCCATAGCTGTCCTCCGTATGCCGCTAACCCTAGCCGGAGCCCTAGGGTTATGTTGTTGCGTCCTTCTTGCTTCCTTTTTCGCTGCGCCTCTGGTCCTCAAGGTAGCACCACGCATAGCAAGGAGTTGTGACACAACAAAATAAAATTTTACATTTATTGATCCTATATTCCACGAAGGAATGTACATGTAATCTAGATCGAACAAAATGTAAAATCCTAAAACTAATATAGCTCCTGCTGTATTTAATAATTACAATCATGCACACACATAAAATGCCCTCGACATGCCCGAGGGTCCAATCGCACACAAACATAATAGGGCCATAATAGTTGGAACTAGGATGCTTGCAACCATAGAGTTAATCTATTTGCTCATCCTACTATTATCCTGCCTAAATTTATGTATGAATCGTGCATAATTTAACTGAAAACCAAACATACAGAGGCAGAAAACTCGCTCTGATACCAATTGTTGGGTGCTACTTGGAATTCTGTTATGTTTCCCTTGTTCAAAAATTTATACAAGAACAAAACTTTTCCTAGCAGCCCATGTGCTCTATAGAAGTTAAATTTGGATTGTAAACGAAACTTAACATTTTTAATCCAAGTTGTTCTTTAGAAGCTAAACTTGGATTGGAAACGGAACTTAACATTTTTACTCCAAGTTCAACCCATGTGTTCTTCATAAGTTAAACCATATTACAGAAGTTAATTAAATATCTATTTTAAAGATTGACATCCAGGTTAAACATGGAAAGACACTCGGCCTTCTTGGGTATGGGATCATCCACCACTTCCTAGAAAAAGCCTTTCAAATAAATTGAATATTTAAACTTCTTACAGCAATCGAAACACAAAATCGAAATACAAAATCGATAGCCTCTTGTGTTGGTATTTCAGGATCCATACAAAGAACACAAACTAATTATGCAGTGGAAAAAAATAATTAGTTATACCTTTCTTTACAGCTAAAGACCTCTTGATCTTCTGTTGTATTCCTCTCCTCCTCTTGGACGTGGTGTGGGCGACGATCTGCCAAGATGAAATCCACCTGAACCTTCTTCTTTGCCTACAAGTTTCGGCTACCCAAGGAATGCCAAAATAGGAAACTTCCTTCTCTTCTTCTTCCCTCCAAGCAAATCGGCCACAAGAAGATGAAGCTTGATGTGATGCCTGCCTTAAGAGAAGAAAACAAAGGGAGAAGAGAAAGAGAGAAGGGTCGGCCACCAAGGAAAAGAGAAGAGGGAAAGCTTAGGTTTCGGCCCTAAGGGTACATGAGAAATATGGAGATGTGTTATGTGTTATTCTCATAAGGCACCCTCTACCTCTCTTTTATAATCCTTGGTCATGACAAAAAAGGAAATTTTAATAATAATTAAAATGTCTCTCTTTTAAATTTCCTATTGTGATGGCTACAAAAGGAAAGTTTAAAATTAAACTTCTCTTCTAAATCATGGTTACAAAAAAGGAAAGTTTTATCAAAATTAAAATCTTTCTTTTTAAACCATTATAGATGGCAATAAAAAATGAAAGATTTTAAAATTTAAAACTCGCTTTTAAAACCATGTGGATGACTTCAAAAACGGAAAGATTTTAAAATTAAAATATCTCTTTTAATCCTTTGTACATTGTTATAGAAGGAAAGATTTTAACAAAAATTAAAATATCTCTTTTTATTTCTTTAGTGGTTGGCCCCTTGCTTGGTCACCAAGCAAGGCTTGGCCGACCACATCTTAGACACCAAGATGGGCTTGGCCGGCCCCTTGCATGGGCACCAAGCAAGAATGTGGTCGACCCCTAGCTTGGGTAAGAAGCTGGGCATTGGGTGGATAAAAAAGGCTTTTAATAAGAGGCTACAATAGGGACCTAGAGGAGGAATTGGTTTTAGCCTCCTGATGGACTTGAGCTTCCTGTATTCCCGAACACTCAACTCAAGTTCATCAATAACAACTCATACCACTAAAGAGTCATTATTGAACTACCGCACCAATCCCATATTACATTATGGGCTCCTTCTTATTATGAGTGCATTAGTCTCCCTGTGTTTAAGATATCGAATGTCCATTAATTAAAAGTGTCACTGACAACTCACTTAATTAATATTTAGCTCCAAGAGTAGTACAACTCAACTTCATTATCATGCCAGACTATGTTCACCTGCAGTATTTACATGATAATCCTTATGAGCTCCTCAAGGGGACACCATCAACCTATATAACTAGGACATAGTTTCCTTCTATAATCAACAACACACCATATAAATAATATTATTTCCCAACTTATCGGGCCTATTGATTTAACGAATAAATCTCACCCATTGATAAATTAAAGAAATAAATACTAAATATATGTGTTTGTTATTATATCGGGATTAAGAGTACGCTCATCCATAATAACAGAGGTTTTGTTCTTTTATGCAGTTATTATAAAAAGAAATAACCTAAAATGGTTCTGCTCAATACACCCATAGTGTACTAGTGTAATTTTATAGTCAAGACAAACTAATACCAAATTACACTACAACCATTCCAATGGTTTGTCTCAATCTATCTTGGTTGTGAGATACTATTTATAATTTATAAGGAACTGATAACATGATCTTCTGTGTGACACCATACACCATGTTATCTACAATATAAATTAAATGGACAACTGCATTTAACTAAATGCAGACATCTGACCAATGTGATTCTTATTAGAAAATAAATATTCATACAAAAAATTAGGATTTTAGTATACCTCCTAACGGAAGGCGCCTTCACCCAGCCATGGAAGGCGCCTTCCACCAGGCATATTTTGTCATTGGCAGTGGATAATCGTTTATCCTCTGCGCCTCGCTGGAGGCACCTTCCAACTCTGTAGAAGCCATCTTCCAGCCATGAATAAGATTTTCTAAACGTTATAAAAAGACCCCTGGTCTTAGGAAATAGGTAACAACTACTGTATTCATTTCCTAGCTACTTTATGAGCTTCCAATTGTAACTTGCTTTGGATTAACAACCTCCCCGAATGTAACCAAGTAACTCTTTTGGCCTCATTTTTTTTTGTTGTTCATTTAGTCTGTTTTCTTTTCTAATCTGAGTTAAAACTTGAGGAAGGTTTTTCTTAACAGCCAGTTCTCATCCCCTCCCACTGACCTACTTTGGGCCAACAAGTGGTATCAGAGCCAAGTTTGCTTCAGGAGAACTAACCGTCAAACAAAGCACACGAGATGGCCAAATCGAGCATCTACCCACCAAAGTTCGATGGGGATCTCATCAACTAGAAGAAGAAGATGGAGGTATTTTTCAAAACTGATTTTGATTTACTTTTAATAATGAAGTTTGGTTTTGTAGCACCCGAAGGCAAAGAAAAATACCAATGGACTGAAAAGGAGCACGTCGATTTCGTGGAAAACGGTAAAGCAGAGTTCCATCAACTAAGTGTCTTTCCACCAAAAGAAGTCAACCGGATCGGGGCCTACGTGTCTATAAAAGAGCTCTAGGACAAATTCCTGGAACTACATGAAGGAACCTCAGAGGTGAAACTCGCAAGATGGGATCTGCTCAGAAACCATATCAGCAACATCAAACTAGAAGAAGGTGAAACCATTGCACACCTCCACTCAAGGATCAAGGAGCTCATCACTGGACTCATGAATTGTTAGTTAGAGCCCTAGAGCCAATCATATGATGATTGTTGTATGGACTCGATGTATCATATTCCAATATATTTATAAAGGCATATTCATTATGGTTATTATACTTACTTGTATTTGTGCCAAATAACTAAGTATAATAGCGTCCTTGAGTAGAAGGTTCTTATCTATATCAATCGATTGGTTGAATCGGTAGTGAGATGATATAGAGAATACTACTCTTAATCATTCCTAGTCAAGTATTAACATTCAGGGACAATGTTAATGCAATGAGACTAGCATGTAGGTCAACTCGATGACTTGATCTCACAAGTCATGGATATGAAGATATCAAGTTGACACATGGGTATACATTGGAGAATGTATACTGAATGACCCGCTAAGAGAAAGTATCATGGATCGTTAAATGAGTGTCATATACTTTCTCATGTGACTATTAGTATGACTATTAGTTCTTGGACTTGAAATCACCATGGTTCCCTATATAAGAGTTGCATTCTTTGGCTTCGTCAAACGTCACCCGTAACTGGGTGGACCATAAAGGAGAATACTGGGTATGTAACAAATTATACGGAGGGATGTGAGTGATGTAGATGAGATCTATCCCTCCTATATGACGGGAGTGACATCATTATTCTTGATAGAGTGAGGCCACTGATGTGCGTAGATTATATATTCTTTTATGCATGTTTTTACGCACATTTACATACTTTGAGCATGCTTGATCTATGCATTTTTATACTTCCAGCTTTCCTTTTAGCATATTTACTCTTTTGGTTCGGAGATCTGCTTTTTGTGCATTTTCTGTACACAGGAGTCGAAATTGGTGAAGATTAAGTGTCCTTGAGCAAGCTTGGAAGTAATTGAAGGGAGAAAGAGCATCGGGTAGCTATACATGGTGGTGTGGTGGTCCTAACAGGAAGAAGGGACATAGCCATGTGAATCCGTCTTGATTTGAAGAAATCGAGCAAATCTACATGGCCGTGTGGAGTTTCCAGCCAGGATGGCTATGTGCACCCACACCTGTGGATTTTCTAGACCAAGCACCACACGGCCGTGTAGCATTTCAGAGAGGAGAGGGCGGGCTGTGCACACGCCAGCAAACATGACATGGAGAAGAAGGAACATGGCGTGGATCTCACAGGTCGATATGACGTGTGTGGATTCCTCCTCTATTTAAACCTTCCTTCATGAATTGAAAGGGATCTCTCCCCTTTGGGAGGGGCAAGATTTGGTGGTTTCCTCAATCTTGGGAGGATTTCAAGGATTCAGGGAGTTCTTGATTTCGACTCGAGCGAGATTGGATCCAAGACGAGGCTTCTAGGTAGATAAGTTTTCTTTTCCCTTCTTGGTTTCTTGGATTGGGGATTTAAGAAATGCTTGTATTCTTTATTTCTTCAATTTTCTTCTCGATTCATGGAGTAGATCCTGTATTCTAGGATGAAGGGAGTATTTGTATGATGGATTGATGTAATCTCTTATGGATTTGCCATTTTCTTGTTTCAATGACATTATCTTGCTTGTATCAATTAGATCTTGAATGATTAATGGTGATTCGTGCTTAATTCTCATTCTTGATTAATTGTTTGGATTTCTTATGGACTTTGTAAAGATAAACTCTCACTCGATCATCTGAGGGATCCACGTGACTGGTGCAAGCCCGTGTAAGGACGTTTGAGAGACAATCTTGAAGAGGAAATAGGAATATTCAAGAGAGTAGGATGGATTTTGTGATTAGTTTCTTGTATCTTGATAGATTAATAAGTCGTGGGCTTCTATGTTGATATCCGAGGAAGGCATAGTAATAGGTGCACTTCTGTGTAAGGACAACATAAGTTCATGTCTAATTAATCCTATTTAGATACATTTCTCAGTCCTTAGCCGGTTGTCTTTTGCAAGAGAGAACCGGCAACTTTCTACATGTTTGGCAATTGAGGGATAAGAATTGGTGAACCATTTACATTCGAGAAATCCTACAAAGAAACCGAAATTCCTAGAATCTCCCTTTATCATAACCCAAAACACTAAACTCTTGCTTGTTGATCTTTAATATTAGATTTGTTTACCTTCATTTTGCATTTGAAACAATTGGATAGTTGTTTAGCTAATTCCCATTGAGACATTTCTAGTGCTTATTCCAGTCCCTGTGGATACGATAATCTTTTATATTACTTGCGACATTTCCGTACACTTGCGGAGCGTAACAGCCACTAAGTGCATGGCCATGCCCAAATGAGTCAATAAGAGATATTGAGCTCATTTGATTAGAGTGAGTCTACTTGGAGTTCATGATTTAGATTGATTAGAGGATGACACGGACTATGCCTCACATTGATCAATCTAGATGTCAAGGATAGAAGGACATTGTCACATATTGTGAGAGTCACAATTATTAGTCACAAAGGTGATGTTGGATCTCAACATTCTTGTAACTTGAGTAGTAATGATGTGTTACTAGATACCGCTCATTACTTATGCTTCTAAATGGGTTTAGGAGTATTGCCAACATTACAAGAACCTAAAGGGTCACACACAAAGGGCAATTAGATGGAAATTAGGTTCATTTGATGAACCAAGAGGATTAAGTTCATGTGATGAACCAAGTAGGATTAAGAGTAATCCAAATTAAAATAATTGAGTTAGACTCAATTTGATTCATGCGTTAAATGAGTCTAATTTAGACTTGGATTCATTGAGTCAATTTAATTCAATGAATAGAGATTCATTAAATCAAATTGACTTGAACCAATGGTTAGATTTGATCAACCATGAGAGATAAGAGGTCAAGTTTGACTTGACTTGAGAGGGAAGATGAAAGGTTAAGTTTGACTTGACCAATGCCACATCATTTGTGTGTTGGCATAAGGTGGGCCAATGATGATGTTCCACATCATCAAGGTTGGCTTATGTGTGTGCCACCTCATGAGGGAGACCAAGAGACATGACTCTTGGTATCCCATGGAGGTTTATAACCTCTCCATGAAGTGACCAGCCACTTGATTGCAAGTGAATGCAATTGTGTGCTCATTCATTCCTTCTTCTTCCTCATCTCTTCCTCTCTACTCTCCCTCTTCCTCCATTGCCGTGAGCCACAAAGAGTGCTAGCACACTCTAGTGTCTTTTCTCCATCTTGTTGTTCGTGTGGATACATATAGAGGAGTGTTCACTTGACACTCTCAAGATCCGGCAACCTTGGACGAGCGGGATAAGCAAAGGGCTTCACATTAAAGGTATAAAATCTCTACCATGTAGATATAGAGTAGATCTAGAATAGAAACAAGTACATGAATCTATTTTAATCTTCGCACGGATCCGGTGGCAAGACTTCAGGGTTTCCCTAACAGTGGTATCAGAGCAACGTGCGAACTGTGTACTTGTTTTATTTTAATCTTTATGAAAAATTATAGATCTGTAAGTTTCTGTGATTTTATTATTTTTATGGATTTTATTGGTATTTTTCTCGTAAAGGCGAAGCAACAAGTATTTGGACACTTATAGGCTTCGACTACCGAGAAACACCTTCCGAAACAGCAAGTTCTCGTCCAAAATGTTTTGGGACAACGGCTTAAGGCGCTGTTAGATCGTCGTGGGACACTCATGAGATTCATTTCATGAGAAGGGGTGTTGCCCCTAACCCCACAAGGGGCATTATCCCGCGATCGCGCCCGAAAACCACTAAACGGGACCGCCGGGAAGTTGTAACTCATAAAATTGTAAAAAAATAGTAATAAAATTATATAAATTTATGGAAATTATATAATTTAGAATTATGTATAATTTTGTGATGGTCATGGCCCAAAGAATCCAATTTGATTGGAAATATGTGTTGTAATTCATAATATGACCTGTGTGCCATTTTTTGTGTGGTTGTGCGTGTTGTATTTGATACGCGACCTGCGCGTCGTGCCTTTCTAATTTAATTCTTATTGTAAATAGATTTTAGACTCGAATGTAACTCGAGTTTCAAATTTGTAATGTACAAAAATGAAGCGGTGGAAGGTCCACTCGAGACGGAGTTCCGAGGAGGGTGCATGCAACACATGGCGGTCAAAGGGAGGAGCTTGAAGAAGCTGTTGACCCTAGGTTGACCGTATGATCTTCTCATTGGCTTGAGAAGATCGTAGTAGGGCAATGACCTAATAAAAAATTTAATTAATTGCTTGTGTGTATGTGATGCATGCGAGAGTAGAGTAATTAATTAGTGCCTTAATTATTATATTAGATCTTAATCGCGTATATGATACATCTTAATGATTAGATTAGATCTTAATTGCGTATATGATACACATTAATGATTAGATTAGATCTTAATCACGTCAACTCGAAATGCCTACCACGTTTTGATACACATCACTACCTCGATCACATGTTGTTGAATCTGCCAAAGCAGAGCAACGCATATTATCTTGGTACAGTGCGGAGGGACAATCTTGGTCTCGCCTATCAAAGCTTGGGTGAGTACAAACTCAATTAGATTGAGTAAAACTAGTTAACTCAATTGGATCGGGTTTAACTATAGACATTTTTTCAATGGTTGGAAGATAGGTCAAAATCATATTTATATTAACTCTTAGGCAATTTAGCCAAACCTAACTCAAGTTTCAATATACATGTGGATCTTGATCCTATAAACAAGAGTTTCATGGAGATGTAATTGATAAATTCGTTATCTACCGATCATACTAAGTCTTGGGCGATTTAGCCAAAGCTAACTCAAGGCATAGTATGATGTGGATCTTCTCCCGCAAGAATTATAGCTAGTTGGTTAGAATCTAGTGAGTGTGGTTTGACCACATCTATGACTCGATTCTACAAAAGTTCTATAATTCAGTGGGAGCATTGTTTAATTAAAAGCCAAATTAAATGATTAGTGGAATATGATATTTATTTTCTGTATTTTTCTGTTGTAGATTGCCATGTCGACAAACACGAACACCTTCTCTCTGTGTTCTGTCCTTGATAAGGACAAGCTCAATGGAGCTAATTTCCTGGACTGGTATAGGAATCTGAGAATAGTTCTCACTCAAAAACGAAAACTGTACATCCTGGAGCAGCTCATTCCCAAGGCACCTCCTGCCACTGCCACGCGAGCTAATCGAGATGCTTACAAGAAGCAACAAGATGATGCATTAGATGTGTCATGCCTCATGCTCGCAACCATGAACTCTGAGCTTCAGAAGCAACACGAGTTGATTGGTGCTTATGATATGGTTGAACATCTTCGTCAACTATATCAAGGACAAGCAAGGCACGAGAGATTCGAGATCTCCAAGGCACTATTTTAATGCAAGATGCAAGATGCAAGATGGGACTCCCGTAGGATCATATGTACTCAAGATGATTGGGTACATAGAGAACCTACAGAGGTTGGGATTCCCACTTGGCCAAGAGCTGGCCACTAACTTGATCTTGCAATCCTTGCCAGAAAGCTACAGTCAATTTGTCATGAATTACAACATGAACGAAATTGACAAGCCACTGCTCGAGCTACTAAGCATGTTGAGAACTACTGAGCTAAACCTTAAGAAGGTAAAGCCCAACTCCATTTTGATGGTACAAAGGCATAAAGGCAAGGGCAAGCCTAAAGGTAAGGGAAAGTACCAAGCCAAGGGCAAAGGCAAGGCACTTAAACCTAAAGGAGGGGTTGCCAAGGATGTTGTTTGCTTCCATTGCGGTCAGACCGGGCACTGGAAGAGAAACTGCAAAGTATATCTGGAAGATCTCAAGAAGAAGAGAAGTGAGACTTCTACTTCAGGTATATATGTTATAGAAGTTAATCTCTCTCTTTCTTCATCATGAGTATTAGATACCGGATGTGCTTCTCACATTTGTACTAATGTGCAGGCGTTGAGAAATTGCAGGGCATTGATGAAGGGCGAGGTGGACCTACGAGTAGGCAATGGAGCACGGGTTGCTTCTGTTGCTATAGGGACTTACTTTCTATCTCTTCCCTCTGGGCTTGTACTAGAATTAGATGAATGTTGTAATGTGCCTGCTCTTACTAAGAACATAATTTCAGTTTCTTGTTTGGACAAGAAAGACTTTTCGTTTATCATAAAGAACAAATGTTGTTTCGTTTATTTAAATGATATATTCTATTGTAGTGCACCTATGATGAACGGACTCTATATTCTAGACTTAGAGAATCCCATCTATAACATAAATACCAAAAGGTTTAAATCAAATGAAATGAACCAAACCTATCTCTGGCATTGTCGCTTAGGTCATATAAATGACAAATGCTTATCCCAGCTCCATAAAGATGGTTTGCTGGACTCATTTGATTTTGAATCATATGAGACATGCGAGTCATGCCTACTGGGCAAGATGACCAAGACTCCCTTTAGTGGACACAACGAAAGAGTGACTGACTTGTTAGGACTTATACATAGTGATGTATGTGGCCCATTTAATGTCGTTGCCAGAGGTGGTTATAGGTACTTCATACCTTTACTGATTACTTCAGTAGATATGGTTATGTGTATTTGATGACACATAAGTCAGAATTCTTTGAAAAGTTCAAAGCATTCAAGAATGAAGTACAAAACTAGCTTGGCAAGAGTATTAAGATACTTCGATCAGATCGAGGTGGAGAATACCTTAGCCATGAGTTTCTTGACTATCTAGTTAAGTGTGGGATTCTATCCCAACTCACTCCTCCTGAACACCATAGTGGAATGGTGTATCTGAAAGGAGGAATCGTACCCTATTAGATATGGTGCGATCTATGATGAGTCACACAGATCTTCCTATTTCTCTTTGGGGCTATGCACTATACATAATTGCCTTCATACTTAACTGTGTTTCATCCAAGGCTGTGATAAAGACACCATATAGGATATGGAATGGGAGAGATGCCCAGGTGTCTTTTATGAGGATTTGGGATTGTGAGGCTTACGTTCGACGTCAAGTCTCGGACAATCTAGGATTCAAATCCGATAAGTGCTATTTTATAGGATATCCCAAGGAAATAAAGGGATATTACTTCTACATTCCCAGTCAACACAAAGTAGTTGTGGCTAAGACTGGGATATTTTTAGAAAGGGACTTTGTTTCTAGAAAAACTAGTGTGAGTACGTTCAATCTTGAAGAAGTTTAAGATATGGACCATAGCACTGAAGCCTTGATGGAAGTTGAACTGGAATCACAAAGTGTTGTGGATGATGAGATTGTTCCACAAGGAGTTGAGGAACAACAACCAGTTCAAGTAGACATACCTCTTCGTAGGTCTGATAAGGTACATCGTCAGCTTGAGAGATACTCGTTTCTCTTGTCTGACCATGATGACGTTATACTCATTGAGAATGAGCCTACCTTCTATCAGAAAGCTGTGATGAGCCCAGATTCTTTGAAATGGCTAGAGGCTATGACATCCGAGATGGAATCCATGTACACTAACTAAGTATGGACTTTGGTTGATCCACCTGAAGGGGTTAAACCCATTGGGTGTAAGTGGGGGGTTTAAAAGAAAGACTGACATGGATGGACTTATATATAAGGGTCGTCTGGTAGCTAAAGGTTTCAAACAAATTCATGGTATTGACTATGATGAAACTTTTTCTCCAGTAGCGATGTTTAAGTCCTTTCGGATCATGCTTGCTATTGCAGGATACCATGATTATGAAATCTGGCAGATGGATGTCAAAACCACATTTCTGAATGGAAACTTGCTCGAGGATGTGTACATGACACATCTGAGGGTTTTGTAGATCTACAGCATACTAGCAGAGTATGCAAGCTGCATAAGTCCATTTATGAACTAAAGCAAGCTTCTCGGAGTTGGAATCTTTGATTCGGTGATGCAATCAAAAAGTTTGGTTTCATCAAAAATGAAGATGAACCCTATGTCTACAAGAAGGTTGTTGAAACACAGTTGTCTTCCTTGTATGGTATGTGGATGACATACTACTCATTGGGAATGACATTCCTTCTTGTGTAGTAAGACTTGACTGGGAATTGTTTCCCAAATGAAGGATTTAGGTGAAGCCATATTCTAGGTATAAAGATTTATATAGATAGATCTAAGAGATTTCTTCCTAGCGTCGAGTAACATATATTGACAAGATATTACGTTCCACTACATTCCACGAGGATTTCACCGATGTCACTGGTGTGAGTCTTCAAGACTCAATGTCCCTCTTCTAGAGGAAGAAACACCGCATGGATAAGATCCTTATGCTTCAACCATAGGAACTATTATATGATGTTATGTACTGTACGATGTTCGTAATGTTTTGAGCATGACATGGTATACTAGTCGATCCGTGAGTGTCATCGATAGCCTTCAAGAATATTCTTAAGTACTTGAGATTGACTAAAGAATATTTCTTGATATATGGAGGTGATGATGACAGTCAAGGGGTTAAAGGATTCGCTGACTGACCGGATGACTATATATCACTCGTTCGGGTCGTGTTGATGCGAATGGTGATCGTGAGCGGAAGAGTCGGCACAGTTGGACAAAGAGTCGAGTATAGCACTGCATCGTGGCGAAGCAAAGCGGTTTAGATCCACAAGTTCATTACTGAGCTTAGGGTGGTTCCTAGCATAGCTGATCCTATAGAGCTCTATTGTGACAACAATGGAGCAATTGCACAGGCTAAGGAACCTTGCTCACACCAGCGGACCAAACACATACTACGGTGCTTCCATCTCATTCGAGAGATCATTGATAGAGGAGATGTGAAGATTGCAGAGTACCCACAGAAGCTAACGTCGCTGACCCCTTGACCAAGGCTTTGGCACACAGAAAGCATGATGGTCACACTAGGTCATTGGACCTTAAAGCCTACATTGATTGGCACTAGTGCTAGCGGGAGATTATTAGTTAAAGCCCTACAGTCAATCATATGATGATTGTTATATGGACTTGATGTATCATATTCCTATATATTCATAAAGGCATTTTCATTATGGTTATTATACTTATTTGTATTGGTGCCCAATAACTAAGTATAATAGCGTCCTTGAGTAGAAGGTTTTTATCTATATCAATCGATTGGTTGAATCGATAGTGAGATGATATAGAGAACAATACCCTTAATCATTCCTAGTCAAGTATTAACATTCTACAGGCGGACTCAGATGACTTGATCTCACAAGTCATGGATATGGAGATATCAAGTTGACACATGGGGCATTGGAGAATGTCTATTGAATGACTATGAGAAAGTATCATGGATCATTATATGAGTGTTAATATTTCTCATGTGACTATAGTATAACTATTAGTCCTTGAACCTGAAGTCACCATAGTTCCCTCATAAGGAGTTGCATACTTTGGTCTTCAAGTCGTAGCTGTGGACCATAAAGGTGATTACTGGGTATGTAACAAATTATGCGGAGGGATGTGAGTGATGTAGATGGGATCTATCCCTCCTATATGACGGGAGTGACATCATTATTCTTGATAGATTGAGACCACTAAGTGCATGGCCATGTCCAAATGAGTCAATATGAGATATTGAGCTCATTTGATTAGAGTGAGTCTACTTGGATTTCAATATTTAGATTGATTAGAGGATGACACGAACTATGCCTCACATTGATCAATCTAGATGTCAAGGATAAAAGGACATTATCACATATTGTGAGAGACACAATTAGTAGTCACAAAGGTGATGTTGGATCTCAACATTCTTTTAACTTGGGTAGTAATGATGTGTTGCTAGATACCGCTCATTACTTATGCTTCTAAATGAGTCTTGGAGCATTGCCAACGTTATAAGAACCTATAGGGTCACTCACAAAGGGAAATTAGATGGAGATTAGGTTCATTTGATGAACCAAGAGGATTAGGTTCATGTGATGAACCAAGTTGGATTAAGAGTAATCCAAATTAAACTAATTGAGTTAGACTCAATTTGATTCATATGTTAAATGAGTCTAATTTAGACTTGGATTCATTGAGTCAATTTAATTCAATGAATAGAGATTCATTAAATCAAATTGACTTGAACCAATGGTTAGATTTGATCAACCATGGGAGATAAGAGGTCAAGTTTGACTTGACTTGAGAGGGAAGATGAAAGGTCAAGTTTGACTTGACCAATGCCACATCACTTGTGTGTTGGCATAAGGTGGGCCAATGATGATCAAGTGCCACCTCATGAGGGAGACCAAGAGTCATGACTCTTGGTATCCCATGGAGGTTTATAACCTCTCCATGAAGTGGCCGACCACTTGATTGCAAGTGAATGCAATTGTGTGCTCATTCACTCCTTCTTCTTCCTCATCTCTTCCTCTCTACTCTCCCTCTTCCTCCATTGGTGTGAGCCACAAAGAGTGCTAGCACACTCTAGTGTCTTTTCTCCATCTCGTTGTTCGTGTGGATACATATAGAGGAGTGTTCACTTGACACTCTCGAGATCCGGCAACCTTGGACGAGCGGGATAAGCGAAGGCCTTTGCATCAAAGGTATAAAATCTCTACCATGTAGATCTTGAGTAGAACTAGAATAGAAATAATTACATGAATTTATTTTAATCTTCGCACGGATCTGGTGGCAAGACTTCCGGGTTTCCACAACGTAAAAAGCAGTTTTTGTGGCCTGAAAGTCCCAACATGAATCTCGGAGAAAAGGTAGTAACTGAAATTTGCTAAGGTACACTCTTAACGCATTCCCTAGAAATACTGAATGGGCATCATTAGTAGATGCTTATTATATATCTAAGGATCTAGATTCAACTACTTTAAAAGAATTATTTTCAACTTTTGATGTCCATAAAACGAGATGTACAGGTCCGAAGAATGAGCATATCATTGCCTTAAAGGCAAAGATAGATGAACAAGATTCAGAATCTTCTCTTGATGATAGTGAAGCAGCACTGATGGTACGTAAATTTAAAAACTTATTTAAAACTAAAAGATTTAATCAAGTGCATGGTAGGAAAAGAAGGATAAGATGCTACCACTGCAATGAAGAAGGGCATGTGAAAGATAACTACCCTAAATTGAAAGACAAGGACAAGAGCAAGAACAAGAAGTTGACCTATGCGAACAAGTACAAGAATATGAAGGCTACGTGGGACGAAACGTCGTCCGAATCAGAAATTGAAGTCATCGCCGGATTTGCGCTAGTGACAAGTCATCAAGAAGAAGGAGATGAAGCATGCTCGTCCAAAATGAGCATTGAACATATCGATGAAGGGGGAGTGACATCGGAAGAAAGCAGTACTTTAGGGGGAGCTTCGGATCACAGGATCGACAAGGTAAGTTAGGTACGATCTCTTCCTTCTGACAAATTATTTCAATTTATTAAATTATTAACAAAAAATTATTGTACATTAGAAAAAGAAGTTAAGGAGTTAAAATCAATACTAGCTGAATCATGTTGATTAGAAGACTTTGATAAAGTTAAAATTGAGAATGAAAAATTACAAAAAGAGATAGAAACTTTGAAAAATAGCACATGCTCAAATATTCAACATATTAGAAAATATAGTAGATTGAATTGGTACCTTAAATACCATAAGAGCCAAATTAAAAAAATTTCAAAGAAATACGTACCCAATAGATTCCTAGTTAACCCAGTTGGAAGGAGTCTATTTTGGATTCCAAAATTATTTTTAGATTAATTGCTTTTTGACTTAAGGCTTTCATAGATAATTAAATATTGAATTTCTTTAAGAGATTTTATGTAACGACTCGATTTTCCCTATTTCGAGTTCCAAATGCCCATAAAAATATTTGGAAATGCTTTTAAAATATTCTAGAGATTTTTAGAAATTTTGAGAGTATTTTTACGTAATTTTTGGATGTCGTTTAGTATTTTTACGAAACAAAGGAAGTTTAGGCAAAAATCGTTGGAAGCGAGGTTCGAACCCACGACCTAGGGTCAGACGAACCCAAGCCAAAATCGGCTTGACCAACTGAGCTAGGAGATTTTTGTTAACTCTATGTAGAAAGAATTAAGGATATAGTATAGTTTGGATAAAACCCTAGTTATTAAAGGACCTAGTTCTTTTCCTTCCCGAGCCGAAAACCTTGCCTTCTCCCCGATCTCGACTCCGCGCGGCGCTCCTGCTCGGGCGACAACGAAGAAGAAGTCAGGCGTGGTCTCCGGCGCCGACGAAGTTTCTCGCGACCATCCTTCATCCGCGGGTGGTTGTCGCTACAGAGGAGAACTCGGGAGCACGAAGGAATCGCCGGGAAAAGTTAGCTACTCGAACCCTAGAAGCTTTCTTCCTCTCCTTTCCGGTTGTAAGTGCAAGAGACCCTAGGTAAGTACTACTCACCTGCTGTAGGATTGTTTTGGAGTTTCCTATTCGTTTTGGTTCCGAATTTTTCTGTGAAGGTAGTGGAATTAGGGTTTGCTGCCGTGTATTGCTTGTTCGGTTTCATTTGCTATGCCTCAATTCCGAGAGGAATCTGTGTTGGGTGGCTGCAGGCTTTGGGTTGCAGGAGAGGAGGATGTTAGGGATCTTAAATAGGTTCATACCATTTCTTGTTCTGTACCATTCGGATGAAACAGAATAGGGGTTTGGGGTTGCCTTACCAAAAGAGTTAAGCCGTGAAATGATATTTATGCTTGTTTTAGCTTTACAGTAAGTTGAATCTGGTCTTATGCAAAGAAAATTAAATGCAGAATTGAAATTTTTGTTTTCCTTCTTGCTATTAGTTGCTGCATAGACTTTTTACCATAGTATTTCTATTTTCGAATTCTTTGATGTTCGAACAGCCCCTAATTCCAGCCTGTAGTTGTGTTTTAAGCATGCCTTAAGCACTTAAATGTTGTATCTGTGTATGTATACCTGCTGCCCATAAATTCCAGCAAGTTTGCTTTCCTTTTGGCCGTGCAAATGGGCATAAACATCCCTTAATTATTAGTATGCAGTGCTGGTTTTTGCTTGCTACCTCCATGAACATGAACAGCCCTACACGGTTTAGTTTTCCTTGCCACTTAATGAGCATGCATAACTTAGTATACTAGTATGTTTGGATAGATTGTTTGTTGTCGTTTTAAGGGCAAGAATAACCTTGTTATAACAATTCAGAGTTAGCTTATTTTGCCACCCTATCCAGCATGTTAGTGATTGACTTTGCTTTATTTTATAGCATGCCTAGAGAGTTCAGATTTGCTATCCCTTGCTTTATTTTATAACATGCTTAGAGAGTTCAGATTTGCTTTCCTTTGTGTTATTTTTATATAACATGCTTGGGTAGTTGTAATCCTATACTTGTTAGATATATCTACAGGATTCTAATAAGCTCTAATAAAGGATTATAAGAAGTATGAGTAAATAAAAAGACTAAAGTCTAGTTAAAAAGAGATAACAAGTAAATTGAAGTAAGAGGCTAGTACCCGACTTCCAAGGTTGTCGTTAAATAAATCCAGGTGACCAATTCCAAGGTCTTGGCCCTGGTAAGACCAAGGTCTTTACCTCATAGGACTAGAGGCTCGCTACCTCAGTCACTATTAGAGAGCGCGCAAAACAAAGATGGTACTAAGCATGGGCCCAAAGAAAAGGAAACCAGAGAAAAGAAGAAAAGAAAAGAAAAGAAAAACAAGAAGAAGAAAGTGAAAGAGAAATGAAAAGATTAATTTCTATTATAAAGATATAAGAAAAGGAAACAAGTTTTATGCTTAGAATCAATAAAAGTTTAGTTCTTTAATTCTAAGCCTACAGTAGTAGTTTCCTTATTTTTCCTGTCAGTTATTGAGCATGTTTAGTATTCAGTTTTATTTCTGTATACCATGAGTACATGCAGCTTTGCTTTAGCATTTCAGTTTCCATATTATTGCATTACTTTTATGCACTTCGAAGTTTTTGTGAGATAGATTAGTACTTACTAAGCGTTTTCGCTTATAGTTTTGTTTTCTTTCCTCCTACTACAGATAAAGGAAAAGCTAAGATATGAGGGGAGACGATAGGGTGGTGGTGGTGATGAAGGTGTGTGGTGACTGGACTATGGAGAGATCCAAAGAGTGCTACCAAACATGCAGGACCTATTTGATTAGAGTTTATTCTTTAGTTCTTTTCTTTAACGCTATTATGAAGTTTGTGAGATTGTAGTTGAGTTTATTTCCGCATATGCATTTAGTCACTTTAATTGTTTGTGGAGTGATATAGTTGGTTGTTTTTACTGTTATTTTTATAACTGCGTGGTTGTGAAAAATGAATTCCTGCGTATATATCTTATGTACTATGGATTTGGTCACTGGTACAGGGGAGACTCTGCCGAAATTTTCGATAGGAATTCCTCTGAACCGTGATAAATCTAAGTACTTACTAATAATAGTGTCAGTGACACTAGTAAGTAGAGTAGTAGTTAGGTAACGGTCGCCCTTAGAGAATAGTAGTAAGAAGGGTGGGTTGTTACATTTTATCTAGAAAGTGGTTGTTTCTCTAATATCCAAGAAGGCATAGTGCCTTACCACAACTTGGAAGCCAATTATTGAAATACGTATTTAATTGACTAACTTTTAAGCATTTAGAAGTTATAAAAATACCTTAATTTTCTGTTAAAAAATTAATTAAATATATTTTTTTAATTAATTCTTATCTTTTTAACAGTTAGAATTTTCTTTTTTACTCTTAGACTTTTAAAAGTATCCAATTTTTAATGTGATCTAAAGGGGAAGTAGTAAGAGATTAAGTCTAGGAGGAGAGTAGTACAACAAATTACAAATTTTAATTTTTGTACTTGTAAAATTTTACTTGCAAAATTTTTATAACTAATTTTATTTATGGTTTACCCAAACTTATTTGTAAAATTTTCATAATTGTTTTTTATTTATGGTTTACCCTAACTTAACTTGGGTTTGATCACGTCAAAAAGGGAGAGATTGTTGGTACCCCGTGGTAGTTTTGATGTGATCAACAAAGTCAGGTTAGGTCCTGTTAGTGTTTAACCCTTATGTCTAGGTGTACAAAAGCTTAGGAACACATGAAATCGAGCGAAAAATGCAACTAGCGAGAAGGATGGCACAGGAAGAGAGCCAACGGGCTCGGTGCATCCGAGGGACGAGGTGTTGTGGAAGAGTACACAGGGGACGAGAAGGACGTGCACAACGTTCGAGGGATGAGAAGCCAGAGTGGAAGTCTGCTCAAGGAGAATGTCTGAAATTGGGTTTGGGTGAGCCCTATTTTGGTTGGCCAAAATAACCTTGGCGATCGAAGTAGTGGAAGAGCTAAAATAGAGCTATAGAGCTACTAGAAGCGCCTTCGATAGGAGTTGAAGGCACCTCCATGACCTTCAAGTAGAAGGCACCTTTAGCTAGGCTAAAGGCGCCTTCAACAAGCCATGGAAGGCGCCTTCCAGCCCATGGAAGGCGCCTTCGACTAGGCAGATTTTGCCATTGGCAGTGGATAAACTTTTATCCACGATGCCTCGCTGGAGCAGCTTTCCAGCTTTATGTAAGGTGCCTTCCAGCCATGGATAAGATTTTCTAGGGGCTATAGAAAGACCCCTGGACCTAGGAAAAGGTAACAACTACTATATTCATTTCCTAGCTACTTTTTGAGCTTCCAACGAGTGTAAGAGGCTTCTTCACCTTCAAAGAAGGAGATCTTTAGTGCGTTTACTTGCCTTGGCTTAACAACCTCCCTGGTTGTAACCAAGTAACTCTTTTGACCTCATTTTTTGTTGTTGTTATTTTATTCTATTTTTTTCGAGGAAGGTTTTTCTTAATATCCTATTCACCTCTCATCCCTCCAGCTTACCTTGGGCCAACAAGATGGTCGTCTGCATACCTATAAAGGGAAATTGATAGCTAAAGGATTCAAGCAGATTCATGATATAGACTCTAATGAAACCTTTTCACCAATTGCAATGCTTAAGTCTATTTGGATTTTACTTAGTATTGCAACTTACAATGATTATGAGATCTAGCAGATGGATTTCAAAATAACATTTGTCAATAGAAATCTACTCGAGGATGTGTACATGATACTACCTAAGGGTTTTGTCGATCTAGAGAATGTTGGAAAGGTATGCAAGTTGCAACGATCCATTTATGGGTTAAAGGAAGCTTCTAAAAGCTAGAATCTTCTATTCGATGATGCAATCAAAGCGTTTGGTTTCTTCAAGAATGAAGATAAATCTTGTGTCGATAAAAGGGTTAGTGGGTGCACAGTCATCTTTCTCATATTGTATGTAGATGACATACTTCTTATTAGAAATGATATCTCTACTCTTCAGTCAGTGAAGATGTGACTTTGGAATTGTTTCTCAATGAAGGACTTAGGTAAAGCAGCCTACATTTTAGGCATCAAGATCAATAGAGATAGACTAAGGGATTGCTTGGTCTAAGTCAAAGTACATATATTGACAAGGTGCATAATCATTTTACAATGCAGAATTCCAAGAAGGGATTCCTATCAATGTCACATGGTGGGAGTCTTTCGAAGACTCAATGCCTCTCTACTAAGGAAGAAAGGGATTGCATGGATCAAATTCTTTATGCATCTGCTATAGGGTCTATCATGTACGCCATGCTTTGTACTGCCTAGATTTCTATTATACGTTAAGCATGATGAGCAAATGCCTGTCAAATCTAGGTGAAGGTCACTGGATAGCAGTCAAGAATATTCTTAAGTACTTGAGAAAAACTCAAGATTATTTCTTGATCTTTAGAAGTGATGGAGAGCTTATTGTAAAGGGTTACACTGATGCTAGCTTCCAACTGACAAGGATGATTCTAGATCACAGACAGGATATATATTTTACTTAAATGGTAGTGTTGAGTATTAGATACCATAGTTATTTCATTGTAAAATATGGTACCCAAATAATAATTAAATAATAAGATTATTTGAGAAATTATCTTATAGTAATTTTTGGAGTTTTTTTTGAAATTTTTATGCATTTAATCCAAGTTTAGTGGAGACATTTAAAGGAGTAGATTTTTTAGCCTTGGAGAATGTCTATTTAGAATATCCAATTAAAATGAGAGTTGATTGAATTGAATGCCTATGATTGAAATTATTTAACCTAAGTATTTAATAAAAATACCTAATATTTTCATTTTTCTTCTCTGATTCCTTTACCTACCTAATCCCGATCTCTTCTACTCTGGCTGACCCCCTTCTCCTGTGATTTCTCTCCCAGCGACATAGAGCACGCCACCATTCGCACCTGACTATCGGCGTAGCCTCTGTTGACCCTCTTTCTGATCTTCCTTGGTCATCACCCCTTCTTTCTTACAATCTCGGCGCGCTACTAGAACGATGATCACTGCCACCCCAATCATCGTCACTGATTACGGTTGTGCCCTACCTTTCTATCACTGCACTACCTCACTCGATTGCTACAAGCTCTAGCACCGTCTGTTAGTTAGAGCCCTAGAGCCAATCATATGATGATTGTTGTATGGGCTTGATATATCATATTCCTATATATTTATAAAGATATTTCTTTATGGTTATTATACTTACTTGTATTGATGTAAAATAACTAAGTATAATAGCGTCCTTGAGTAGAAAGTTCTTATCTATATCAATCGATTGGTTGAATAGATAGTGAGATGATATAGAGAACACTACTCTTAATCATTCCTAGTCAAGTATTAATATTCAGGGATAATGTTAATGTGACGAGACTAACATGTAGGTCAACTTGATGACTTGATATCACAAGTCATGGATATAGAGATATCAAGTTGACACATGGTATGCATTGGAGAATGTATACTTAATGACCCGCCATGAGATAGTATCATGGATCGTTATGAGTGTCATATACTTTCTCATGTGACTATTAGTATGACTATGATTCCTTGGACCTGAAGTCACCATGGTTCCCAACATAATGAGTTGCATACTTTGGATTCGTCAAACGTCACCCATAACTGGGTGGACCATAAATGCGATTACTGGGTATGTAACAAATTATGCGGAGGGATGTGAGTGATGTAGATGGGATCTATCGCTCCTATATGATGAGAGTGACATCATCATTCTGATAGAGTGAGACCACTAAGTGCATGGTCATGCCCAAATGAGTCAATATAAGATATTGAGCTCATTTGTTTAGAGTGAGTCTACTTGGAGTTCATGATATAGATTGATTAGAGGATGACACGGTCAATGACTAAATTTAATCAATCTAGATGTCAAGGATAGAAGGACATTATCATATATTGTGAGGGTCACAATTAGTAGTCACAAGGTGATGTTGGATCTCAACATTCTTGTAACTTGGGTAGTAATGATGTGTTGCTAGATATCGCTAATTTCTTATGTTTCTAAATGGGTTTAGGAGTATTGTCAACGTTACAAGAATCTATAGGGTCACACACAAAGGGCAATTAGATGGAGATTAGGTTCATTTGATGAACCTAGAGGATTAGGTTCATGTGATGAACCAAATTGGATTAAGAGTAATCCAAATTAAACTAATTAAGTTGGACTCAATTTTATTCATGTGTCAAATGAGTCTAATTTAGACTTGGATTCATTGAGTCAATTTAATTCAATGAATATAGATTCATTAAATTAAATTGATTTGAATCAAATGGTTAGATTTGATCAACTATGGGAGAGAAGATGTCAAGTTTGACTTGACTTGAGAGGGAAGGTGAAAGGTCATGTTTGAGTTGACCAAATGCCACATCATTTGTGACATGGCATGGGGCCGACCAATGATGGTGTTCCACATCATCATGGCTACATCAAGAGTGTGCCACCTCATGAGGAATACCAAGAGTCATGACTCTTGGTATTACATGGAGGTATAATAACCTCTTAATGTGGCCGACCACATTAGTGCAAGAGTGAGCAATTTTTGTGTGCTCATTCACTTCATCATCTTCCTCCTCTCTTCTTTCTTGCTCTCCCTGTCATCCTTGCTGTGACTTCTAAGAGTGCTTGCACACTCTTAGTTTGTTCTCTCCATCTCTTGTTCGTGTGGATATTTCTAGAGGTGTGTCCGCTTAAACACACTTGAGATCCAAAGAACCTTGGACGAGTGAGATTTGCGAAGGGCTTCGCTTCAAAGGTATACTCCTTATCATGTAGATCTAAAGTAGATCTAGAGTAGAAAAACTAAGTACATGAAAATTTTTATCTTCGCACGGATCCAGTGGCTAAGAACTTCGAGGTTTCCGCAACACAAAAAAGCGGTTTTTGCGGCTCGAAAGTTCTAACAGTGGTATCAGAGCCACGTGTGAAGCATGTACTTGTTTTTATTTTAATTTTTATGAAAAATTACAGATATATAAGTTTTTGTAAGTTTATGATTTTTATAGTTTTTATGAGTATTTTTCTCGTAGAGGCGAAGCAACGAGTGCTAGTCCACTTGTTGGCTTCGACTACCAAGAAAAATTTTCAGAAACGGCAATTTCTCGCCCATATTGTTTTGGGACAACGTCTTAAGGTGATGTTAGATCATAGTAGGACACTCGTGATACTCATTTCATGAGAAGGGGCGCTGCCCCTAACCCCGCATTGGGCATTGTCCTACGATCGCGCCCGAAAATCGCTAAACGGGACCGCTAGGAAATTTTAACTCATAAAATTGTAAAACAGTAGTAAAATTACAAAAATTTATGTAAAATACATAATTTAGAATTATGTATGATTTTGTGATGGTCATGGCCCAAAACCCCTAATTTGATTGGACAAAATGTGTTATAATTCATAATATGGTCTGCGTGTCATATTTGTGTGTTGTGTGTGCTGTATATATTATATGCGACCGACGCGTCGTACCTCTCCTTTTATTTCCTGTTGTAAATAGAGTTTAGACTCGAATATAACTCGAGTTTCATATTTGTAATGTATAAAATGGAGCGGTGGAAGGTCCACTCGAGAAGGAACGACGAGGAGGGTACGAGCAACACATGGTGGTCAAAGGGAGGAGCTTGAAGAAGCTGTTGACCCTAGGTTGACCATCCGATCTTCTCATTAGCTTGAGAAGATGGTAGTAGGGCCATGACCTAATCAAAATTTAATTATTCATTGCTTGTGTGTATGTGATGTATGCTAGTGTAGGATAATTAGTTCCTTGATGCGTATAAGATACGAATTCACGATTAGATTAGATCTTAATCAAGTCAACTCGATATGCCTACCAAGTTTTGATACCCATCACTACCAAGTTTTGTTGTTATTGAATCTGCCAAAGTAGAGCAACACATATTATCTTGGTAGGGTGCGGAGGGACAATCTTGGTCCCGCCTATCAAGGCTTGGGTGAGTACAAACACAATTATATTGAGTATAACTGGTTAACTCAATTTGATCGGATATAACTATTGACATTTTCCAACGGTTGGACGATAGGACACAAATCACATTTATACTAAATCTTGGGGGATTTAGCCAAAGCTAACTCAAGGTTTCTTATAAATGAGGATTTTTATCCTATAAACAAGAGTTGCATAGAGATGTAATTGATAATTCGTTATCTACCGATCATACTAAGTCTTGGGTGATTTAGCCAAAGCTAACTCAAGGCATAGTACGATGTGGATCTTGTCCCACGAGAATTATAACTAATTGGTAAGAATCTTGTAGTGTGGTTGGACCACATCCATGACTTAATTCTATAAAAGCTCTATAATTCAGTGGGAGCATCATTTAGTTAAAGGCCTAATTAAATGATAAATGGAATATGATATTTACTTTTTGCATTATTTTTGTTGTAGATTGCCATGTCAACTAACACGAACACCTTCTCCCTGTGTTCTATCCTTGACAAGGACAAGCTCAATGGAGCTAATTTCCTAGACTAGTACAGGAATCTGAGAATTGTTCTCACTCAAGAGAGAAAACTGTACGTCCTGGAGTAGCCTATTCCGGAGGCACCTCCTACCACTGCCAAGCGAGATGACCGAGATGCTTACAAGAAGCATCAAGATGACGCATTAGATGTGTCATGCCTCAAGCTCGCAACCATGAACTCTGAGCTTTAGAAGCAACATGAGTTGATGTCAGCTTATGATATGGTTGAACATCTTTGTCAACTATATCGAGGACAAGCAAGGCACGAGAGATTCGAGATCTCCAAGGCACTGTTTAGTGCAAGATTCAAGATGGGACTCCCGTATGTCCATACGTGCTCAAGATGATTGGGTACATAGAAAACCTACAGAGGTTGGGATTCCCACTTGGACAAGAGCTGGCCACAGACTTGATCTTGCAATCCTTGCCAGAGAGCTACAGTCAATTTTTCATGAATTACAACATGAACGAAACTGACAAGCCACTGCCCGAGCTGCTAAGCATGTTGAGAACTACTGAGCTAAACCTTAAGAAGGTAAATCCCAACTCCATTTTGATGGTGCAAAAGCATAAAGGCAAGGGCAAGCCTAAAGGTAAGGGAAAGTCCCAAGCCAATGGCAAAGGCAAGGAACTGAAACCTAAAGGAGGGGTTGCCAAGGATGCTACCTGATTCTACTGCGGTTAGACCGGGCACTGGAAGAGAAACTGCAAAGTATATCTGGAAGATCTCAAGAAGAAGAGAAGTGAGACTTCTACTTCATGTATATATGTTATAGAAGTCTATCTATCTATTTCTGCATCATGGGTATTGGATATCGGATGTGCTTCTCACATTTGTACTAATGTGCAGGCGCTGAGAAATAGCAGGACATTGACAAAGGGCGAGGTGGACCTATGAGTAGGCAATGGAGCACGGGTTGCTGCTGTTGTTGTAGGGACTTACTATCTATCTCTGGCCTCTGGGCTTATACTAGAATTAGATGAATGTTGTTATGTGCCTGCTCTGACAAAGAACATCATTTCAGTTTCTTGTTTAGACAAGAAAGGTTTTTCATTTATAATAAAGAACAAATGTTGTTCCGTCTATTTAAACGATATGTTCTATTGTAGTGCTTCTCTGATGAATGGACTCTACATTCTAGACTTAGAGAACCCCATCTATAACATAAGTACCAAAAGATTCAAGTCAAATGAAATGAACCGAACCTATCTCTGGCATTGCCGCTTAGGTCATATAAATGAGAATCACTTATCCCAGCTCCATAAAGATGGTTTGCTGGACTCATTTGATTTTGAATCATATGAGACATGCGAGTCATGCCTACTGGGCAAGATGACCAAGACTCCCTTTAGTGGACACAGCGAGAGAGCGACTGACTTGTTAGGATTTATACATAGTGATGTATGTGGCCCTTTCAATGTCGCTGCCAGAGGTGGTTATAGGTACTTCATTACATTTACTGATGACTTCAGTAGATATGGTTATGTGTATTTAATGACACATAAGTCTGAATCTTTTGAAAAGTTCAAAGCATTCAAGAATGAAGTACAAAACCAGCTTGGCAAAAGTATTAAGATACTTCGATCAGATCGAGGTGGTGAATACCTTAGCCATGAGTTTCGTGAATATCCAGCTGAGTGTGGGATTCTATCCCAACTCACTTCTCCTGGAATACCACAGTGGAATGGTGTATCTGAAAGGAGAAATCGTACCCTATTAGATATGGTGTGATCTATGATGAGTCACACAGATCTTCCTATTTCTCTTTGGGGCTATGCTCTAGAGCAGCCTTCATACTTAACCGTGTTCCTTCCAAGGCTGTGATAAAGACACCATATAGGATATGGACTGGGAGAGATGCCCAGGTGTCTTTTATGAGGATTTGGGGTTGTGAGGCTTATGTTCGACGTCAAGTCTCAGACAAATTGGGACCCAAATCCGATAAGTGTTATTTTATTGGATATCCAAGGGAAAAGAAGGGATATTACTTCTACATTCCCAGTCAACACAAAGTAGTTGTGGCTAAGACTGGGGTTTTTCTACAAAGGGACTTTGTTTCTAGAAAAATTAGTGGGAGTACGTTCAATCTTGAAGAAGTTCAAGATATGGACTATAGCACTGAAGCCTTGATGGAAGTTGAACTGGAACCACAGTGTTGTGGATGATGAGATTGTTCCACAAGGAGTTGAGGAACAACAACCAGTTCAAGTAGACCTACCTCTTCGCAGGGCTGATAGGGTACGTCGTCAGCCTGAGAGATACTCATTTCTCTTGTCTGACCATGATGACATTATGCTCGTTGAGAATGAGCCTCCCTCCTATCAAGAAGCTATGATGATACCAGATTATGAGAAATGGCTAGAGGCCATGAGATCTGAGATGGAATTCATATACACCAACCATGTATGGACTTTGGTTGATCCACCAGAAGGGGTCAAACCCATTGGGTGTAAGTGGGTCTTTAAGAGAAAGACTGACAAGGATGGACTTATTTGTAAAGGTCGTTTGGTAGCTAAAGGTTTCAAGTAAATTCATGGTATTGACTATGATGAAATTTTTTCTCCAGTATCGATGTTCAAATCTATTCGGATCATGCTTGCTATTGCAGCATACCACGATTATGAGATCTGGCAGATGGATGTCAAAACTGCGTTTCTGAATGGAAACTTACTCGAGGATGTGTACATGACACAACTTGAGGGTTTTGTAGATCCACAACATACTGGCAGAGTATGCAAGATACATAAGTCCATTTATGGACTAAAGTAAGCTTCTCGGAGCTGGAATCTTCGATTCGATGATGCGATCAAACAGTTTGGTTTCATCAAGAATGAAGATGAACCCTGTGTCTACAAGAAGGTTGTTGAGAACATAGTTGCCTTCCTTATTTTGTATGTGGATGACATACTACTCATTGGGAATGACATTCCTTAGCTACAGTCTGTCAAGACTTAGCTGGGGAATTGTTTCTCAATGAAGGACTTAGGTGAAGCAGCCTGCATCCTAGGCATAAAGATCTATAGAGATAGATCTAAGAGATTGCTTGGCTTAAGTCAGAGTACATATGTTGACAAGGTATTACTACGGTTTGCCATGCAGAATTCTAAGAAAGGATTTCTACCGATGTCACATGGTGTGAGTCTTTCGAAGACTCAAAGTCCCTCTTCTAGAGAGGAGAGAGACCGCATGGATAAGATCCCTTATGCTTCAACCATAGGATCTATCATATACGTCATGTTATGTACTCGTCCTGATGTTTCGTATGCCTTGAGCATGACGAGCAGATACCAGTCTGATCCAGGTGAGTGTCATTGGATAGCGGTCAAGAATATTCTTAAGTACTTGAGAAGGACTAAAGAATATTTCTTGATATATGGAGGTGATGATGAGCTTGCTGTAAAGGGTTACAGTGATGTCAGCTTCCAAACTGACTAGGATGACTATAGATCGCAGTCTAGGTTCATGTTTTGCTTGAATGGTGGTGCTGTGAGCTGAAAGAGTTCGAAGCAGGACATAATTGCTGATTCTACAACAGAGGCCGAGTATATTGTTGCATCAAAAGGATCAAAGGAGGTAGTTTGGATCCACAAGTTCATTACTGAGCTTGGGGTGGTTCCTAGCATAGCAGATCCTATTGAGCTCTATTGTGACAATAATGGAGCAATTGCGCAGGCTAAGGAACCTCGCTCACACCAGCGGACCAAACACATCTACGGCGCTTCCATCTCATTCGAGAGATCATTGATAGAGGAGATGTGAAGATTTACAGAGTACTCACAGAAGCTAACATCGCTGATCCCTTGACCAAGGCTTTGACACAGAGAAAGCATAATGGTCACACTAGGTCATTGGGTCTTAGAGCCTACACTGATTGACACTAGTGCTAGTGGGAGATTGTTAGTTAGAGCCCTAGAGTCAATTATATGATGATTGTTGTATAGACTCGATGTATCATATTCCTATATATTTATAAAGACATTTCTTTATGGTTATTATACTTACTTGTATTGGTGCCAAATAACTAAGCATAATAGCGTCCTTGAGTAGAAGATTTTTATCTATATCAATCGATTGGTTGAATCGATAGTGAGATGATATAGAGAACACTACTCTTAATCATTCCTAGTCAAGTATTAACATTCAGGGATAATATTAATATGACGAGACTAGCATGTAGGTCAACTCGATAACTTGATCTCACAAGTCATGGATATAGAGATATCAAGTTGACATATGGGTATGCATTGGAGAATGTATACTGAATGACCAGCCATGAGAAAGTATCCTGGATTGTTATATGAGTGTCATATACTTTCTCGTGTGACTATTAGTATGACTATGAGTCCTTGGACCTGAAGTCGCCATGGTTCCCTACATAAGGAGTTGCATACTTTGGTTTCGTCAAACGTCACCCATAACTGGGTGGACTATAAAGGCGATTACTGGATATGCAACAATTTATGCGGAGGAATGTGAGTGATGTAGATGGGATCTATCCCTCCTATATGACGGGAGTGACATCATCATTCTTGATAGAGTGAGACCACTAAGTGCATGGTCATGCCCAAATGAGTCAATGTAAGATATTGAGCTCATTTGTTTAGAGTGAGTCTACTTGGAGTTCATGATATAGATTGATTAGAGGATGACACGGTCTATGCCTAAATTTATTCAATCTAGATGTCAAGGATAGAAGGACATTATCATATATTGTGTGGGTCACAATTAGTAGTCATGAGGTGATGTTGTATCTCAACATTCTTGTAACTTGGGTAGTAATGATGTGTTGCTAGATACCGCTCATTAGTTATGTTTCTAAATAGGTTTAGGAACATTGCCAACGTTACAAGAACCTATAGGGTCACACACAAAAGACAATTAGATGGAGATTAGGTTCATTTGATGAACCTAGAGGATTAGGTTCATGTGATGAACCAAATTGGATTAAGAGTAATTCAAATTAAACTAATTGAGTTGGACTCAATTTGATTCATGTGTCAAATGAGTCTAATTTAGACTTAGATTCATTGAGTCAATTTAATTCAATGAATATAGATTCATTAAATTAAATTGATTTGAATAAAATGGTTAGATTTGATCAACCATGGGAGAGAAGAGTTCAAGTTTGACTTGACTTGAGAGGGAAGATGAAAGGTCAAGTTTGACTTGACCAAATGCCACATCATTTGTGACATGGCATGTGGCCGGCCAATGATGGTGTTCTACATCATCATGGCTACATCAAGAGTGTGCCACCTCATAAGGAATTCCAAGAGTCATGACTCTTGGTATTACATGGAGGTATAATAACCTCTTAATGTGGTCGACCACATTAGTGCAAGAGTGAGCAATTTTTGTGTGCTCATTCACTTCATCATCTTCCTCCTCTCTTCTTTCTTGCTCTCCCTCTCATCCTTGCCGTGACTTCTAAGAGTGCTAGCACACTCTTAGTTTGTTCTCTCCATCTCTTGTTCGTGTGGATACTTCTAGAGGTGTGTCCTCTTGAACACACTTGAGATCCGAAGAACCTTGGATGAGCGGGATTTGCGAAGGGCTTCGTTTCAAAGGTATACTCCTTAACATGTAGATCTAAAGTAGATCTAGAGTAGAAAAACTATGTACATGAAAATTTTTATCTTTGCACGGATCCAGTGGCTAAGAACTTCGGGGTTTCCGTAATGTAAAAAAGCGATTTTTGTGGCTCGAAAGTTCTAAAACCGTCGTCACCTATCACCCCTTGAATCACTGACGGTCACCCTTCTCCGTGTCTCCTCGCCAAACACTCAATTGGAGCTGCACCTCTTCCGACCATAATAAGGTATGAGGTGTTGTTGATTCTTGTTTCCCTTTTCCTGTCCAATTGCCGTCGTAGTTTATCGCCAGATCAGTATGTTTTGGATTGCAGATCCCTATTTGCAGTGACCCTATCTCGTACCATATCCCGACCACCAAAGTAAGCCGACATCCCTGAGGTGGTGAGGTTGTTGGAAGGATTTATCACTTTGGAGATGGGGCCAAGCTTTGTGCCATAGAGGTAATGGAATCTATAGGATATAGATTTTGGAATGCTAGGGTTTCTAATGCGTGTAAGAATCTAATGTATGGAAGGGCTAGTAGTGTGGATTGGATTGGTTATTAATAGTAGGTTGGGGGATCATTTTCTTTCAAAAGGATTATTGTAAATAAATTTGGAATAAATTCATTTCTGTCTTGGGGAATTGATCAAAGATCATGTTTGATTAGGGTTACCTAAATTACAATGGGGATTTTATTTAGCTACTTACTACATATGTAATTAGCTAAATATATTATGTGATCGCAGGACCTTGATTTGGGACGAGTTTCTTGATGTGAGATTTAATGGACATGAGCTACATATTAAAGACGAGTACTTCTTTCTTGGCCTCTATAGTTTATTGAACTGAGTGCATGGATTATCTGATGGATTAGGTTGTTTAATCTTGACTCCATGCATATTTATCTATGTTTGATACTTATATACTCGATTTTTGATATGCTCTCTTTATTGTCTATATAGTCTCACTATTTAATATTATTATTCTGTAGTGTACACACATATATGGTGTGTACTATAGGAGTCATCATGCTAATTATGCATATATTAGAGAGCACATGTGTATAGGTGTTGTTACTTATTATATATCTTGTTGGTAGTCACATGTTGGATCTTTTCATGCAGATAGGTATATGTAATTAATGGATCATGTTTTTGGATATTTGTGTGTTGTGTGTGCATACATGTCAAGTGAGTTCTATTGGAACGATCTTGTCAATTATATCTATTTTGTATGTACACACATGTCTATTATGTTTTTTTAGAAGTATTATGTTGCATATACTCATGATGTATGTGCATTGATGTGCGTAGATTATGTACACTTTTATACAAGTTTGGACGCACATCTACTTGTATTTCATAGGCATAATCTATGTTTATTGCACCCTATTTCTTTATAATGTCATACTTTCATTATATTTTGTTCGTAGATATGCTCTTTGCTTATTTCTATTGACAGGATACTATTTGGAGAGAAAATGCACATGAGAACAACTTTGGAAGTGTTAGAATGTATACTAAAAACCTAGTTTTTTGTATGAACATTTATATTTTGAAATGAGAATCACTTTGGTCAAATGTAGATAACATGGTGTGTGGTGCCACACAGAAGATCATGTTATCAGTTTCTTATAAATTATAAATAGTAGCTCACGATCGAGATGGATAGGGACAAACCATTGGAACGGTTATAGTGTAATTTGGTATTAGTTTGTCTTGACTATAAAATTACACTAGTACACTATGTGTGTATTGAGCAAGACCATTTGAGGTTGTTCGATTTATACTGACTACATAAAAGAACATAATCTCTGTTATTATAGATGCGTGTTCTCTTAATCCCGATATAATAACAAGCACGTATACTTAGTATTTATTTCTTTGACTTATCAATGGGTGAGATTTATTCGTTAAATCAATAGGCTCGATGAGTTGGGAGATAGTACCATTTATATGGTGTGTTGTTGATTATAAAAGGAAACTGTGTCCTATTTATTTAGGTTGATGATGCCCCCTTTGTTGGTTGCTACTCGGAACACCATTCTGTTTCCCCTGTACAAAAATTTGTACAAGCACAGAACTTAACCTAGCTACCCATGTGCTCTACTGAAGTTAGACTTGGATTGCAAATGATGCTTAACATTATTAATCCAAGGTGCTCTTCAAAAGTTAAACTTGGATTGGAAACGATGCTTAACATTTTTACTCCAAGTTTAACCGATGTGATCTTCCTAAGTTAAACCATATTACAGAAGTTAATTAAATATTTATTTCAAAGATTGACTTCCAGGTTAAACATGGAGAGTCACTAGGCCTTATTGGTTATGGGATTATCCACCACTTCCTAGACAAAGCCTTTCAAAGAAATTGGATATTTAACTTCTTACAGTAATCCTAGGTTTAACTACAGAGACCATAATAGAAACACAAGATCGAAACGCAAAATCGAAATACAAAATCGATAGCACAAAATCGAAATATAAAATCACTAGCCTCTTGTGTTGGTGTTTCAGAATCCATGCAAAGAAAACTAACTAATTAATTCGAAGAGGAAACCATTAATTAGTTATACCTTTCTTTGTAGCTAATGACCTCTTGATCTTCTGTTGTATTCCTCTCCTCCTCTTGGACGTTGTGTGGGCAACGATCAACCAAGATAGAATTCACTCGAACCATTTCTTCTCCTCCAAGACTCTCGAGCCACCAAGGGATGCCAAAATAGGAAACTACCTTCTCTTCTTCTTCTCCCCATCCAAGTAGCCGGACACCAAGGAGATGAAACTTCTTTGATGTGTCGCCGGCCTTGAGAGAAAGAAAACAAAGAGAAAAAAGAGAAGCAAGGGCCGACCACCAAGGAAAAGAAGAGGAGCCGACCAAGAGAGAGTTTCGACCACAAGGAAAATAGAAGAGGGGGCAAGGCTTAGGTTGTGTCATAAGGCACCCTCTACCTCTCTTTTATAATCTTTAGTCTTGGCAAAAAAAGAAATTTTAATAATAATTAAAATCTCTCTCTTTTAAATTTCCTATTGTATATGGCAACAAAAGGAAAGTTTTAAAATTAATCTCTCTCTTTTAAAACATGAAGACAATTACAGAAAAGGGAAGATTAATTAAAATTTCTCCTTTTAAAGTATGGTTACAAAAAAGGAAAGTTTTATCAAAAATTAAAATATCTCTTTTAAACATTATAGATAACTACAAATAAAGAAAGATTTTAACAAAATTAAAATCTCTCTTAATCTTTTGTAGATAGCTATAAAAGAAAAGATTTTTAAAATTTTAATACTCTTTTTTAAAACCATAAGGATGACTATAAAAGAAATATTTAACACAAAATTAAAAACTCCTTTTATTCTTCATGTGGCCGCTAAAATGGAAAGTTTTAAACAAAAATTAAAACTTCCTTTTAACTTATGTGGTCGGCCACATCTTGGACACCAAGATGTGCTTGGGGCTGGCCACCTCTTGGGCTCCAAATAATACTTGGCCGGCCCCCCCTTGCTCCAAGAAAGGATGCGTTCAGCCCATTACTTGGGTAAGAAATGGACTTTGTGGATATAAGTCTTTATAGAGGCTACAACAGGGACCGAGAGGAGAAATTGATTTTGGTCTACCGATGAGCTTGAGCTTCCTGTGTTCACCCCGAACACCCAACTCAAGTTCATCAATAATAACTCATACCGCTAAAAAGTTATTATTGAATTACCGCATCAATCCCAAATTACATTAAGAGCTCCTTCTTATTATGAGTGCATTAATCTCCCTATGTTTAAGATATTGAATGTCCATTAATTAAATGAGTTACTGACAACTCACTTAATTAATATCTAGCTCCAAGAGTAGTACCACTCAACTTCATTGTCATACCGGACTAAGTCCACCTGCAGGGTTTACATGACAATCCTTATGAGCTCCTCAAGGGGACATCATCAACCTAGATTACTAGGACACAGTTTTCTTCTATAATCAACAACACTCTATATAAATAATATTATTTCCCAACTTATCGGGCCTATTGATTTATCAAACTAAATCTCACCCATTGATAAATTAAAGAAATACATACTAATATATGTACTTGTTATTATATCGCGATTAAGAGTACGCACATCCATAATAACACAGATTTTGTTATTTTATGTAGTCAGTATAAAAAGAAACTATCTCAAATGGTCCCGCTCAATACACACATAGTGTACTAGTGTAATTTTATAGTCAAGATAAACTAATACCAAATTACACTATAACCACTCCAATGGTTTATCCTATTCCAACTTGGTTGTGAGCTACTATTTATAATTTATAAGGAATTGATAACATGATCTTTTGTGTGGCACCACACACCATTTTATCTACAATATAAATTAAATGGACAACTGCATTTAACATAAATGCAGACATTTGACCAATGTGATTCTTATGTTCATACAAAAAGCTAGGCTTTTAGTATACATTCCGAAAATCACCCACTTATACTAAAAGACTATGCTGCCATATATGCTGCCATACATCTGATTCTCATCCTCTCAGCATGCCGATTAAAATCTCTTGCCAGAAGGGCCTTAGTGAAAAGATTTACCAAGTTATCTTCTGATGCAATCTTAGCGACAACTGTTGGTGCTTTAAGCATCTGAATATCGAACCTAGGTTTTGATAATGGCAAAGGGATTCAAAGTTAAGATTCTTTGTTATGTAACGTGCTTAAATGAGGTTTCAAGAAAGTCCTAACTACGGTTAGGCAGGTGAAAACCCTAGGGGTGGTAACCCTAGGTCCTAGGGGGTGGTAACCCTAGGTGAAGGAAAACCCTAGGGGTTGGTAACCCTAGGTCCTAGGGGGTGGTAACCCTAGGTGAAGGAAAACCCTAAGGGGTGGAAACCTTAGGTCCTAGGGGGTGGTAACCCTAGGTGGAGGAAAATCCTAAGGGGGGTAACCTTAGTTCCTAGGGGGTGGTAATCCTAGGTAGAGAAAACCCCTTGGGGGCAGTAACCCTAGGTCCTAGGGGGTGGTAACCCTAGGCAAAAAGTTCAGTCAGTCTGGAGGACTGGATTGGCATAAGGTAATCTCTCCTGAGGGGAGTAGGTGAGGACGCATTCCCCGTAGAGGGAACAGTAGGCGTCGGGTCGACCTAGGGTTTCCGGTCGGAGATCCGAAGTCAGACCCGGACAGTCCGACGACTGTCAAATACTGCTTTTACTATATTTTATGAGTGCTAACTTTGTCTTGCAAGGTATGTGTGAGTTTTCTAAACTAACATGCTTTTCAGGGATAAATGAGCAAGGACAACCTCGGATGAACAGTGTCCGAGGTGCCTCCATGGAGCTTGGAGGCGCCTCGGGTGTAAAGGAACTGAAGTCTGCGTGGCAGAACTGGAGGCGCCTTGGACTAGCTTGGAGGCACCTTCAAGTGGATTAGAGGAGAAGATTTCAGCGTTGATCCACGCGGCTGACTCGGCTGCTTGAAGGCACCACAAAAGGGCTTTGAGGTGCCTCCAACACTGTTTAAAAGGGGTATTCGAGCAGCAGGTTGATACAACAAATTCCAAAGCAATCTTCTCCTGTGTGCTGTGAACAAGATGACCTAGAAGTGCTGCTACAAGTGCCCGACGACCTAGAGCTTCAAATCTTCAATTTTAGGTGTCGGTACAATGTTTAATACTGTAAACTGTAATACTTTTGTAACTGAATTTGAGCGATATAGTTGTTGCCCACAGAAAGTGATCAACGATCGCAGGCCTTGGAGTAGGAGATGCCCTAGACTCCGAACCAAGTAAATAGCTTGTGTTCGTGTGTTGTTTTTCTTTCTAGTTCTGCTGCATTTACTCGAACAATTTCCGAATCTGAAACGCGTGAAAGCCACGAGCGCTATTCACCCCCCCCCCTCCTAGCGCTTCTCGATCCAACAACAACAACCTCTCCTCGTATTAGGTGGTACTTGTGCTCTATGTGTTTACTTGCCTAATGGGCTCGTGGTTCCTTCGAGTTTGCTACTGCACCACTATTATCACAATAAAATGTAATAATTATGGGCAAACCTGGAATTACTTCTAAGTCCATCATGAAGTTTATGAGCCATACAGCTTCTATGGCTGCCTCAGAGGCTGCCACATACTCAGATTCCATGGTGGAGTCTGAAATACATTTTTACTTAACACTCCTCCATTGTTATGGCTCCACCTCCTAAAGTAAACACAAAATCCCGAGGTCGACTTACTATTGTCCCATTCAGTCCGAATCCGTATAACCCACAGGGAGCAAATTATCTGCCTTATGGCAGTCCAATGTCCCGATCCTGGGTACTTTGATATCTACTAACCATACCCATGGTAAAACAGATATCCAGTCTTGTACATAACATTGCATATATTAGGCTTCCTACAGCTGAAGCATAAGGAACCGCCTTCATCTCCTCTATCTCCTTTGATGTCTGAGGAGACATCTCTTTAGATAAGGGTACTCAATGCTGGAATGGTAGAAAACCTTTCTTGGAGTTTTGCATGCTAAAATGAGCTAGGATAGTATTGATGTATGAAGCTTGGGATAAGGACAATATCCTTTTCTTGTGATCCCTTATTACTTTGATCCCAAGAATATGCCCACATCCTCCTAAGTCCTTCATATCAAAACACTTGGACAATCATACCCTTACGTCTGACAATATTTTGACATTATTGCCAATGAGCAAAATATCATCTATGTATAGTATAAGAAATACCACCACGTTTCTATCACTCCTCTTATATATACAAGACTCATTCGGACACTGAATGAATCCATAAGACTGGATCACTTCATTAAACTGAATGTTCCAAGATTTCGAAGCTAGCTTTAATCCATAGATAGACCGATGCTACATCTTTTATCTTGGAGTGCTTCATCATATGTCCAGGGATCAGGTTCATGTTCACTAGGGATCAAGTCCGAAGACTCTCCTAAAAACATGAACCTATCGGTTGCCGAACAACCCTCTCACTACGACGTGGCACTGCTTGTAATTATGCATCATTTGTGACAAGTGTTGCAGTTTCTTGTGGTATCTCATCTTGTACCGTTGGTACTAAAGTAGACGTGTCTCATCTTAAGAACAATTTTACTCATGGGCTTGTGGTTCATTACATAATCCTCTTCTAAAAATCGGGCATTGGTGCTAACAATGACCTTTTGATCGTTAGGACTATAAAAAAACCACCTTTCACTCCATTAGGATAGCCTACAAACAAGCAAACTTCTGTTCATGATTCCAACTTATCATTGTCTCCCTTGAGCACATGTGCTAGTCTACCCCATATCTGAATATACTTCAGACTAAGCTTACGCCCATTCCACAATTCTATGAGAGTAGATGATTCTGAATTAGAATGTACCATATTCACTGCTGTTTCAAGAGCATATCCCCAAAACAAATTTTATTGTATTGTGGGAGTTATTGGATTTCAAATATACAAATTGTCAGCCATTGTACCAGAACTACTCTATTTTCTTTACCAAAAGAAACAAAATATCCATCCATAATTTTAGAAACTGAAATCAAATTCTTTCTAAGACTTGGTACATAAAGACAATTTCTCAAAATCAATATTTCATTCCTATCTAAAGATAGATAAACATCTTCCACTGCAATAGCCGCCACTTTCATAGCATTGCCCATATAGACGATAATCTCCTCTTCATGTAGTCGTCGAGTTTCCTGGAACCCCTGCAATGAATTGCAGACATGATCAGTGGCTCCCGTATCTACACGCCAGCTTCCTGTAGATAACACCACTAAACATGTTTTAACTACTAGAGAATAAGATATACCTTTATTGTTCTCCTTTCTAAAAGGACAATCCATCTTCTAATGTCCAGACTACTTGCATGTGAAGCACTTGGCCTTTGGCTTCTTCACACCTGCTTTCGGTCTAATCCCTAGAGATCGATTTGCTGAATCAACTTGTTTCTTTTTCTTCTTTCTCCCTTTTGGTTTAAAAGCAGAAACATTTTCAGCAATATGAATTTGAGAATTTTAACGAAATAACCCTTCTGCTGCTTGAAGTTCTACCAGAAGTTCCACCAATGAATAAACCCTTTTGTTCATGTTATAGTTTAGGTGGTACTGCTCAAAACTTTTAGGCAACGTCTGGAGAATGATATCGACTTGGGTTTCCCCATCGATTTCTGCTCCAAGGATTTCCATCTCATTCAAAAGAGCCATCATTTTGAGGGTATGATCCCTGACGGGTGTTGCCTCAGTGATGGTGGTCGTCATCAACTTTCTCATAGCCTCCTGCCTAGCAGTCCGATTCTAGTGTCTGAAGAGTTCCTTGAGATTGCTCATTATGTTATAAGCAGTAGGCATGACCTAATGTTGATGTTGGAGTACATTTGACTTAGAAGCCAAAATGTAACACCATGCCATCTCATCTGCCCTGACCCATTTGTTATGACACTCAATCTCCTCTTCACTAGAATCGCTATTAGGCAAGCTTGAACAGACCTCATAAAGTACGAACTTGTAGCCTTCAACAGTTAAGACAATGTCCAGGTTTCATTTCCAATCAATGTAATTGGGACCAGTAAGTTTGTTCTCTTTCAATATAACAACAAGGGGATTGAAGGCCATCTTAAGAATCACAAAACATTTGGTCAAGACTTTAGAATTTAAAATAATATTGATTCCTCAAACAATATTATTTAAATTCACCATCTCAAACACCGTGAATTTTGTATGCCACGTTAGTGTGGATGTATACAAAATCAAACATTTGTAAGAGGAGGATTTTACCCATTAATTATCTTGTCAACCTAACTTTATGACAAATAAAATTACCTCAAACACTGAGAATTTTGTATGCCACGTTAGTGTGGACGTATACAAATTCAAACATTTGTAAGAGGGGGGTTTACCCATTAATTTTATTATCTTGTCAACCTAACTTCATGATAAATTAATAGTTGATTTTTCTTCGGTCACACAAATAATAGCAGTGACTCCGATGGGGAGGATACTCTTAAATGTGCCTAAGTATATACCATTACTTGATACTTAGTCCATTAAATAAGATTGCGCCCCTTTAGTTGGAGAAGATCACACGCTCCTAAATAATTTTCTTTAACCATCCAATTGTTAGTGAGAGCCCTAGAGCCAATCATGTGATGATTGTTGTATGGACTCGATGTATCATATTCCTATATATTAATAAAGGCATTTCTTTATAGTTATTATACTTACTTGGATTGGTGCAAAATAACTAAGTATAATAGCGTCCTTGAGTAGAAGGTTCTTATCTATATCAATCGATTGGTTGAATCGATAGTGAGATGATATAGAGAACACTACTCTTAATCATTCCTAGTCAAGTATTAACATTCAGGGACAATGTTAATGTGATGAGACTAACATGTAGGTCAACTCGATGACTTGATCTCACAAGTCATGGATATAGAGATATCAAGTTGACACATGGTATGCATTGGAGAATGTATACTGAATGACCCGCCATGAGAAAGTATCATGGATCGTTATATGATTGTCATATACTTTCTCATGTGACTATTAGTATGACTATCAGTTCTTGGACTTGAACTCACCATGGTTCCCTACATAAGGAGTTGCATACTTTGGCTTCGTCAAACGTCACCCATAAATGGGTAGACTATAAAGGCGACCACTGGGTATGTAACAAATTATACGGAGGGATGTGAGTGATGTAGATGAGATCTATCCCTCCTATATGACGGGAGTGACATCATGATTCTTTATAGAGTGAGACCACTAAGTGCATGGTCATGCCCAAATGAGTTGATATGAGATATTGAGCTTATTTGGTTAGAGTAAGTCTTCTTGGAGTTCAAGACATAAATTGATTAGAGGATGACACGGTCTATACCTCAGTTGATCAATTTAGATGTCAAGGATAGAAGGACATTATCATATATTGTGAGAGTCACAAATAGTTGTCACAAAGGTGATGTTGGATCTCAACATTCTTGTAACTTAGGTAGTAATGATGTGTTGCTAGATACCGCTTATTACCTATGTTTCTAAATGAGTTTAGGAGCATTGACAATGTTACAAGAACCTTTAGGGTCACACACAAAGGGCAATTAGATGGAGATTAGGTTCATATGATAGACCAAGAGGATTAGGTTCATGTGATGAACCAAATTGGATTAAGAGTAATCCAAATTAGACTAATTGAGTTAGACTCAATTTGATTCATGTGTAGAATGAGTCTAATTTAGATTATGATTCATTGAGTCAATTTAAACCAATGAATAGAGATTCATTAAATTAAATTGACTTGAATCAATGGTTAGATTTGATCAACCATGGGAAATAAAAAGGTTAAGTTTGACTTGACTTGAGAGGGAAGATGAAGAGTCAAGTTTGACTTGACCAAATGCCACCTCATTGTGACTTGGCATGGGGCCGGCCAATGATGGTGTTCCACATCATCAAGGCTACATCATAATGTGCCACCTCATAAGGAAGACCAAGAGCCATGACTCTTGGTATTACATGGAGGTTTAAAACCCTCCTTTATGTGGTCGGCCACATTAGTGCAAGCATTTGTTCTTGTTGTAACTTCTTCTTCTTCCTCTTCTCTTCTCTTGTTCTCTCCCTCTCCTCCATTGCTGAAACCATTCAAGGGTGCTAGCACATTCTAAGTGGTTTTTCTCCACCTTTTGTCTGTGTGGATACGTGTAGAGGAGTGTACACTTGACACTCTACGAGATCCGGCAACCGTTTGGACGAGCGGGATAAGCGAAGGGCATCGCGATAAGGGTAACACTCTTATCATGTAGATCTAAGGTAGATCTAGGATAAACAAACATGTACATGAATTTTATTTATCTTTGCACGGATCCGTGGCAAGACTTCGAGGTTTCCGCAACGCAAAAAGCAGTTTTTGCGCCTTGAAAGTTCCAACAGTGGTATCAGAGCCACGTGCGAAGCGTGTACATGTTTTGTATTTATTTTTTTTTTAAATATTTCAGATCTGTATGTTTCTGTAAGTTTACTATTGTTATGGATTTTGTGAGTAATTTTCTCTTAGAGGCGAAGCAACAAGTGCTTGGACACTTGTAGGCTTCAACTACCGAGAAAAATCTTCCGAAATGGCAAAATCTTGTCCAAATTGTTTAGGGATAGCGGATTAATGCACTGTTAGATCAAGATGGAATACTCGTGATATTCATTTCATGAGTAGGGACGCTGCCCCTAACCCCGCAAGGGGCATTGTCCCGCAATCGCGTCTAAAAATCGCTAATCGGGGCCGCCGAGAAGTTGTGACTCATAAAATTGATAAAAAAAATAGTAGTAAAATTATAGAAATTTATGTAAAATACATAATTTAGTATTATGTATGATATTGTGATGGTCATGGCCCAAAAACCGAAAATTTGATTGGATAAAATTGTGTTGTAATTCATAATATGGCTTGCGCGTCATTTTTTGTGTTGTGCGTACTGTACATGATATGCGACCTGCGCGTCGTGCATCTTTTCTTATGTTCCTATTGTAAATAGATTTTAGACTCGAATGTAACTTGAGTTTCATATTTGTAATGTACAAAATGAAGCGGTGGAAGGTCTACTCAAGAAGGAGTTACGAGGAGAGTGATTTCAACACATGGCGGTCAAAGGGAGGCGCTTGAAGAAGCCGTTGACCCTAGGTTGACCGTCCGATCTTTTCATTGGCTTGAGAAGATTGTAGTAGGGTCATGACCTCATCACAATTTAATTAATCAGTATATATGTTTGCTTGTGTGTATGTGATGTATGCTAATGTAGGGTAATTAGTACCTTAATGTGTATATGATACACATTCATCATTAGATTAGATTTTAATCAAGACAACTCAAAATGCCTACCAAGTTTTGATACCCATCACTACCTCGATCATTTGTTGTTGTTGAATATGCCAAAGCACAACAACGTATATTATCTTGGTAGAGTGCGGAGGGACAATCTTGGTCCCGCCTATCAAAGCTTGGGTGAATACAAACTCAATTAGATTGAGTATAACTAGTTAACTCAATTTAATCGGGTATAACTATAGGCATTTTTCCAACGGTTGGAAGATAGGATAAAAATCACATTTATACTAAATCTTGGGTAATTTAGCCAAAGCTAACTCAAGTTTTAATATAAATGAGGATCTTGATCCTATAAACAAGAGTTGCATAGAGATGTAATTTATAATTAGTTATCTACCGATCATACTAAGTCTTGGGCGATTTAGCCAAAGCTAACTCAAGGCATAGTATGATGTGGATCTTGTCCCGCGTGAATTATAACCTATTAGTATGAATCTAGTAGTGTGGTTTAACCACATCCATGTCTTGATTCTACAAAAGTTCTATAATTCAGTGGGAGCATCATTTAGTTAAAGGCCTAATTAAATGATAAATGGAATATGATATTTACTCTCTGCTTTATTTATGTTGTAGATTGCCATGTCGACAAACACGAACACTTTCTCCCTGCATTCTGTCCTTGACAAGGACAAGCTCAATGGAGCTAATTTCCTGGAGCAGCCCATTCCCGAGGCACCTCCTGCCATTGCCACGCGAGCTGACCGAGATGCTTATAAGAAGCATCAAGATGATGCATTAGATGTGTCATGCCTCATGCTCACAACCATGAACTCTGAGCTTCAGAAGCAACACGAGTTGATGACTTCTTATGATATGGTTGAACATCTTCATCAACTATATCAAGGACAAACAATGCACGTGAGATTCGAGATCTCTACGGCACTGTTTCAGTGCAAGATGCAAGATGGGAATCCCATAGGTCCATATGTACTCAAGATGATTGGGTACATAGAGAACCTACAGAGGTTGGGATTCCCACTTGGCCAAGAATTGGCCACTGACTTGATCTTGCAATCCTTGGTAGAGAGCTACAGTCAATTTGTCATGAATTAAAATATAAACGAAATTGATAAGTCATTGCCTGAGCTACTAAGCATGTTGAGAACTGTTGAGCTCAACCTTAAGAAGGTAAAGACCAACTCCATTTTGATGGTGCAAAAACATAAGGGCAAGGGAAAGCCAAAAGGTAAGGGAAAGTCCCAAGCCAAGGGAAAAGGCAAGGTAATGAAACCTAAAGGAGAGGTTGACAAGGATGCTACCTGCTTCCACTGCGGTCAGACCGGGCACTGGAAGAGGAACTGCAAAGTATACCAGGAAGATCTTAATAAGAAGAGAAATGAGGTTTCTACTTCAGGTATATATGTTATAGAAGTCAATCTCTCTATTTCTTCATCAAGGGTATTAGATACCGGATGTGCTTCTCACATTTGTACTGTCGAACGAACAGCGAAATGACAAGCAGCAGCTCGAAGGTGTCAGGATGCAGTGCAATAGAACGGTGTTGCTGTCACTATTTGAAGGAACTTATCTATCTCCCGCTCTCCGGGCTTGTACTAGAATTAGATGAATGTTGTTATGTGCACCGCTGCCTACAAAGAACATCATTTCAGTTTCTTGTTTAGACAAGAAAGGTTTTTCATTTATATTAAAGAACAAATGTTGTTCTGTTTATTTAAACGATATGTTCTATTGTAGTGCACCTCTGATGAACGGACTCTACATTCTAGACTTAGAGAACCCCATCTATAACAAAAGTACCAAAAGGTTCAAGTCAAATGAAATGAACCGAACCTATCTCTGGCATTGCCGCGTAGGTCATATAAATGAGAATAACTTATCCCAGCTCCATAAAGATGGTTTGCTGGACTCATTTGATTTTGAATCATATGAGACATGCGAGTCATGTCTATTGGGCAAGATGACCAAGACTCCCTTTAGTAGACATAGTGAAAGAGCAACTGACTTGTTAGGACTAATAAATAGTGATGTATGTGGCCCATTCAACGTCACTGCCAAAGGTGGTTATAAGTACTTAATTACATTTACTGATTACTTCAGTAGATATGGTTATGTGTATCTGATAACACATAAGTCACAATCCTTTGAAAAGTTCAAAGAATTCAAGAATGAAGTACAAAACCTGCTAGGCAAGAGCATTAAAATACTTGGATCAGATCGAGGTGGTGAATACCTTAGCCATGAGTTTTGTGACTATCTAGCTGAGTGTGAGATTCTATCCCAACTCACTCCTCCTGGAACACCACAATGGAATGGTGTATCCGAAAGGAGGAATCGTACCCTATTAGATATGGTACGATCTATGATGAGTCACACAGTTCTTCCTATATATTTTTAGGGATATGCTCTAGACACAGCAGCCTTCACACTTAACCGTGTTCCATCCAAAGCTATGATAAAGACACCATATAAGATATGGACTAGGAAAGATGCCCAGATGTCTTTTATGAGGATTTGGGGTTGTGAGGCTTACGTTCGACGTCAAGTCTCAGAAAAACTGTGACCCAAATCCGATAAGTGCTATTTTATAGGATATCCCAAGGAAACGAAGGGATATTACTTCTACATTCCCAGTCAACATAAAGTGTTTATGGCTAAGACTTGGGTATTTCTAGAAAATAACTTTATTTCTAGAAAACTAGTGGAAGTACGTTCGATCTTAAAGAAGTTCAAGATATGGACCATAGCATTGAAGTCTCGATGGAAGTTGAACTGGAACCACAAAGTGTTGTGGATGATGATATTGTTCCACAAGGAGTTGAGAAACAACAACCAGTTCAAGTAGACATACCTCTTCGCAGGTCTGATAGGGTACGTCGTCAGCCTGATAGATACTCATTTCTCTTGCTTGACCATGACGACGTTATGCTCGTTGAGAATGAGCCTACCTCCTATCAGGAAGCTGTGATGAGACTAGATTCTGAGAAATGGCTAGAGACCATGAGATCCGAGATGGAATCCATGTACACCAACCAAGTATGGACTTTGGTTGATCCACCTGAAGGCGTCAAACCCATTGGGTGTAAGTGGGTCTTTAAGAGAAAGACTGACATAGATGGACATTTGCATACCTATAAGGGTCGTTTGGTAGCTAAAGGTTTCAAGCAAATTCATGGTATTGACTATGATGAAACATTTTCTCCAGTAGCGATGTTTAAGTCCATTCAGATCATGCTTGCTATTGCAGCATACCACGATTATGAGATCTGGCAGATGGATGTCAAAACTACGTTTCTGAATGGAAACATGCTTGAGGATGTGTACATGACACAACCTGAGGGTTTTGTAGATCCACTGCATACTAGCAGAGTATACAAGCTACATAAGTCCATTTATGGACTAAAGCAAGCTTCTTGGAGCTGAAATCTTCGATTTGATGATGCGATAAAATAGTTTGGTTTCATCAAAAATGAAGATGAACCCTGTGTCTACAAGAAGGTTGTTGGGAACACAGTTGTCTTCCTTGTATTATATGTGGATGACATACTACTCATTGGAAATGACATCCTTTGCTGCAGTCTGCAAAGACTTGGCTGGGGAATTGTTTCTTAATGAAGGACTTAGGTGAAGCAGCCTGTATTCTAGGCATAAAGATCTATAGAGATAGATCTAATAGATTGCTTGGCCTAAGTCAAAGTACATATATTGACATGGTATTACTATGGTTTGCCATGCAGAATTCCAAGAAAGGATTTCTGCCGATGTCACATGGTGTGAGTCTTTCGAAGACTCAAAGTCCCTCTTCTAGAGAGGAGAGAGACTGCATGGATAAGATCCCTTATGCTTCAGCCATAGGTTCTATCATGTATGTCATGCTATGCACTCGTCCTAATGTTTCGTATGCTTTGAGCATGACGAGCAGATACCAGTCAGATCCAGGTGAGCGTCACTGGATAGCGATCAAGAATATCCTTAAGTACTTGAGAAGGACTAAGGAATATTTCTTGATATTTGGAGGCGATGGCGAGCTAGGTGTAAAGGGTTACAGTGATGCCAGCTTCCAAACTGACCATGATGATTATTGATCGCAGTCGGGGTTCATGTTTTGTTTGAATGATGGTGCTGTAAGCTGGAAGAGTTCGAAGCAGGACACAATTCTGATTCTACAACAAAGGCCGAGTATATTACTACATCAGAAGCAGCAAAGGAGGTAGTTTGGATCCGCAAGTTCATTATTGAGCTTGGATATAGATATATTAACATTCAGGGACAATGTTAATGTGACGAGACTAACATGTAGGTCAACTCGATGACTTGATCTCACAAGTCATGGATATAGAGATATCAAGTTGACACATGGTATGCATTGAGAATGTATACTGAATGACCTGCCATGAGAAAGTATCATGGATCATTATATGAGTGTCATATACTTTCTCATGTGACTATTAGTATGACTATCAGTTTTGGACCTGAACTCACCATGGTTCCCTACATAAGGAGTTGCAGACTTTGGCTTCGTCAAACGTCACCCATAAATGGGTGGACTATAAAGGCGACCACTGGGTATGTAACAAATTATACGGAGGGATGTGAGTGATGTAGATGGAATCTATCCCTCCTATATGATGGGAGTGACATCATGATTCTTTATAGAGTGAGACCACTAAGTGCATGGTCATTCCCAAATGAGTCGATATGAGATATTGAACTTATTTGGTTGGAGTGAGTCTACTTGGAGTTCAAGACATAAATTGATTAAAGGATGACACGGTCTATACCTCAGTTGATCAATTTAGATTTCAAGGATAGAAGGACATTATTATATATTGTGAGAGTCACAATTAGTAGTCACAAAGGTAATGTTGGATCTCAACATTCTTGTAACTTGGGTAGTAATGATGTATTGCTAGATACCGCTCATTACTTATATTTCTAAATGAGTTTTGGAGCATTGCCAATGTTACAAGAACTTATAGGGTCACACACAAAGGGCAATTAGATGGAGATTAGGTTCATATGATGGACCAAGAGGATTAGGTTCATGTGATGAACCAAATTGGATTAAGAGTAATCCAAATTAGAAAATTGAGTTAGACTCAATTTGATTCATGTGTAGAATGAGTCTAATTTAGATTATGATTCATTGAGTCAATTTAAACCAATGAATAGAGATTCATTAAATTAAATTGACTTAAATCAATGGTTAGATTTGATCAACCATGGGAGATAAAAAAGGTCAAGTTTGACTTGACTTGAGAGGGAAGATTAAAAGTCAAGTTTGACTTGACCAAATGCCACCTCATTGTGACTTGGCATGGGGTCGGCCAATGATGGTGTTCCACATCATCAAGGCTACATCATAGTGTGTCACCTCATGAGGAAGACCAAGAGCCATGACTCTTGGTATTACATGGAGGTTTAAAACCCTCCTTTATGTGGCCGACCACATTAGCGCAAGCATTTGTGCTTGTTGTAACTTCTTCTTCTTCTCTTCTCTTGTTCTCTCCCTCTCCTCCATTGCTGAAACCATTCAAGGGTGCTAGCACACTCTAAGTGGTTTTTCTCCACCTTTTGTCCGTGTGGATACGTGTAGAGGAGTGTACACTTGACACTCTTACGAGATCCGACAACCGTTTGGACGAGCGGGATAAGCGAAGGGCATCGCGACAAGGGTAACACTCTTATCATGTAGATCTAAGGTAGATCTAGGATAAACAAACATGTACATGAATTTTATTTATCTTTGCACGGATCCGTGGCAAGACTTCGAGGTTTCCGCAACGCAAAAAGCTGTTTTTGCGGCTCGAAAGTCCCATCACCAGTAAGGAAATATGATCTAGTGATCCGTAAACAAACTCATCTATTATGGAGGAAGGCACTGAGAGCCAACACGTAAGTTTGAATGCATCACTTACTGTAACACCCACGAAATTATAAGATAAGTATATGGGTATTATTTTCTTTAGAGCATAGAAAATAAAAAGGATAAGAGAAAAGGGAAAATAGAAACAAAAAAAATAGAATAAGAAGAGGTGAGGTCAAGGATTGAACCTTGAACCTCCCATAAATAATGAAGATAAATTGATGTATGATAACCACTAGAATCATGAATAATATATGGATAGGAAGGAATGAAAATTTAGTTAAAGATGAGAAGAAAATAAAAGAAAACTAAGCAAGAGAGCAAGAGAAAACCAAGTTGCTTACCTCCTCTTCCTCTTGGTTAAGAGAAGAAGCAAGCAAAAGATAAATTGCCTACTTCCCTCCCTCTCTCTATTTTCGTGGGAATTAAAGGAATGAGGGAAAAGAGGAGTTGAGGGAATGAAGAAAGCATGTTCATTTGCAAAGGAATAAATTGATTGGGAGAAGAAAAAAAACAAGAGATTTAATTCTTTTTCTTCCTCCTTCCTTCTCCTTCTTCATTCTCCACCGAAACCAAGAGCCCTTCCCTCTCCTTATTCCAAAAGCTAAGCTAAGTTCCTCTCCAAGAAAACTAAATTTCGAGAAGAAGCCTTCAAATTCTATCCCTTCCAAGAAAGAGAAGCAAAAGGAGGTACAAGAAGAAGAAGCTTTCTCCTTCCTTGGCACTTAGGATACCTTTTTCCTTAAGAAAAACCACAAGCGAAAGGAGATAAGTTTCCCTCACTTGTGGTACAATAGCTTGGGTATTTTCTATGAGATTTGGTTGCCTAAAAACCTAGGATACCTTCATGAAATTTTCGGCCAAGACAAGACCAAAAAGAAGGACCTAGGAAATGTAAAGACCTAAATTTTGACATGCTCAATATGCTTCTTGTAACATGTATCTTATGGTAGGGATTTATCTAATGTTCATATGCTAGAATGTTTGGTTAGAACTTAGGGTCATACCCTAGACTCTCGGCCAAACATGAATAAAGGAAATAGGTAAGTTAAGACTCAAACCAAGCATGCTCCTTTTTGTTTTATGATATGTGCCTCATGATGAGAAAGTTGTTAACATGATATGCTCATGCCTATATGATGATTAAACTTTATTCCATGCTCATAAGTATTCGGCCATGATAGGATTAGGGGCCTAGAAAATTGTTAAACCTAAACTAATCATGCCATGATCCTCCTTAAGACAAGTTATGAAATTTATATGACATGCTAATGTTGTAGTGTGGTTAGAACTTGTTTTTAATGCCCCATGAACTTTCAGCCACAACAAGTTTAAGGGCCTAGGAAACTTAGAACTCAACCTAATTATGCTCATGATGCTCCTTGTAATAATTGCTATGATATTGGTTTAGGGTTCCTATGTTTTTATGATACTTGAAACATAGTTCCAAGCCTTAAAGGGTTTCGGCCACAACAAGTTTAAGGGCCTAGGAAACTTGGAACCTAACCTAATTATGCTCATGATGTTCCTTGTAATCATTGCTATGAAATTTGTTTAGGGTTTCCATGCCTTTATGACACATGAATCCTAGTTCCAATCCTTAAAGGTTTCGGTCACAACAAGTTTAAGGGCCTAGGAAACTTGGAACCTAACTTAATTATGCTCATGATGTTCCTTGAAATCATTGCTATGAAATTGGTTTAGAGTTTCCATGTTTATATGACACTTGAAACCTAGTTCCAAGCCTTAAAGGTTTCGGCCACAACAAGTTTAAGGGCCTAGGAAATTTAGAACCTAACCTAATTATGCTCATGATGTTCCTTGTAATATTTGCTATGAAATTGGTTTAGGGTTCACATGCTTGAATGTTAATTTTAACCCAATGTAATGATTGATAAGATTCGGCCATGATAAGATTTATAAGCTTAGGAAACCTAGAACCTAACCTAAAACATGCTCATGATGTTTCCTTATGGTATATGATATGATATTTGTTTAGGGTTCACATGCTTGTATGTTGATTTCTAACCTAAGTCACATCTATATGTTTCGGCCATTACATGACATTAGGGTTAGAAATCTAAATATGATTTCCCATGTATCTCACATGCAATGTTTTATAATGTGGTAAGAGCTTGTTATGCTTCTATGTTTAATTATGTATACTTATGATCTATGTATGTTTGTAATCCTTATGCTGTGCTGTGTGCCCAAGATATGCATGCTATTTATGATGAGCTGTGTGCCCAATTTATGCATGATATTATGATGAGCTGTGTGCCCAAATTATGCATACTATTTATGATGAGCTGTGTGCCCAAACTATGCATGTATTTATGATGTGCTGTGTGCCCAAATTATACATGCTATTATGATGAGCTGTGTGCCCAAATTCTGCATGGTATGATATGATAAGAAATATGATGTGCATGAAATAATAAGAACCATGATATGTATGACATGATACTTTACTTTATATGGCTTGTACCAAGGGTAGGCTCCATAAGCGCCCCGGGGTCGATGGACTAAGAAACGAGTCTCGTTAGGGATGAGCTCCTAAGTGCCCCTAGGTCGATGGACTAAGAAACGGGCCTAGTATGTATGCCTTGTAGGGTTCAAGACTTGCTACCTTGGACCTACGTAGGATGCGTGCATTTGTGTATGTGGTACAAGCCAGGGCCCTAATCATGTTATGATTATGTTTAAGTATGTATGTAATAAGTTTTCAAAAGACATGTTGCATATATTTTTGCATGAATCATGTTTTTGAAAATCATCTCGCATAACACTTTATGATTATGTTACGATATGCCATGATGCTTATGTTTATAATATGTTATGCTAGGATGCACTTTATGATTATATTATGATATGCCATGATCCTTATGATTATAATATGCTATGCTAGGATGCACTTTATGATTATGTTATGATATGCCATGATACCTATGATTATGTTATGCTAGGATGCACTTTATGATTATACCATGATATGCCATAATGCTTATGATTATGTTATGTTATGCTAGGATGCACATTATGATTTACCATGATATGCCATGATGCTTATGACTATATTATGTTAAGCTAGAATTCATGTTATGATATGCCATGATACCTTACGATTTTGTTACGATATGATGCTTCTATACATGATATGATTAGTTGTCTTTATGTTTTATGCCTTGGTGATTAAGCTATGCTATACGGTTTTTGTGAGTAGGAAAGGATCTTACTGAGCCTTGTGTGCTCACAACTTACTTTCCTTGTACCACAGATAAGGGCAAAGAATGGATGTATTAAGGGAGCAGCAGGAGGGGGGGGGGGGGCAAGAAGGACGTGTGTTGTAGTGACTCGGCTAAAGAGAAAGACCTGCTTCTAGTTAATAAGAATTATGTTTATGTCGTTCTTTTATGACTCCATTGTTGGTTGCTACTCGGAAAACCTAATGATTCCATTGTACAAAAATTTTGTACAAAGGTCTGAACCTTTTTCCTAGCTACCATGTGTTCTTTTAAATTAAACTTGGATCGCCTGCGGAACTTAACACGTTTGATCCAAAATTTAATCTATTTGTTCTTTTAGGTTTTGACTTGGATCTCCTGCGGAACTTAACACGTTCGATCCAAATCACCTAGGTTATTAATTCCATTAAATATTAATTTCTAAAATTAGTTTCCAGTACTGACGTGGCGAGGCACATGACCTTCTTGGATATGGGAGCAACCACCACCGACTAGACAAAATCTTTTAAGGAAAACTAATATTTAATTTCCTAAAATAACTTTAGGTCAACCGAAAAGAACAATCAAATCACAAGGAAAAGAAAAACAAAAGAACACTACATCGAAAACAAATTCGAAACACTAAAATCGTATGCCTCTTGTATTTGGTATTATTTCCAAAAATAACTAGTATGATGTGGAAAGAAAAAATACTAGTTATACCTTCTAAAAAGACCTCTTGATCTTCTACCGTATTCCTCTTCTAACCTCGGACGTTGTGTGAGCAACGATCTTCCAAGATGAGGACCACCAAAGCACCTTCTTCTCCTCCTTGCTAGGTTCGGCCAAATCAAAAGCTTCACCAAGGATGAAGAAAAACACCAACCAAACTCCAAGGGATGAAAGCTTTCTCTCCTTCTTCTTCTCCTTCTCCAAGTAGTATCCGGCCACCACAAGAGCTTCAAGCATGAGAGGGTTTCGGCCACCACAAAGAGGAAGAGATGGAGAGAGGATGGCCGGCCACAACACCAAGGAAAAGAGGGAGAGAATAATAGAGGTTGATCACCATGAAGCCTTCTCTACCCCCTCTTTTATAATCCTTGGTCTTGGCAAATAAGGAAAATTTAATAAAAATTTCCTTAATTCTTTTGCCATTGAAAAGGAAAATTTATTTAATTAAAAAACAAAGTTTCTTTTCAATTTACAATGGCCGGCCACACCATAAAATCTCCAAGCAAATAAAATTTTAAACACAAATTAAAACTTCCTTATTTGCTTCCGGAAATTTATAAAATTTCTCCAATAATTTTTCCCTTCATAATTGGTTAATAAAAAGGAAATTTATAAATTAAAATCTTTCTTTTAACATGTGGATAAAAAGAAAATTATCTCTAAAAATTAAAATCTCTTTTAATCTACAAATAAGGAAAGATATCAAATCTTTTCTTAATCCTTTGTAGAAACTAATAAAAGAGAATTTTTAATTTTTAAACTTTCTTTTAAATAATAAACATGATTAAAAGGAAAGTTTTTACCAAAATTAAAATCAACCTTTTAATCTACAAATAAGGAAAGAGATTTAGCTCTTCTCTTAATCTTTTGTAGAATCTTATAAAAGGTAAGATTTAAATTTTTAAACTCTCTTGTAAATCATGTTATCCACATAAGAAAAATTTTAAAAATAAAAATCCTTTTTATTTTAATTTGGGCAGGCCACACCAAGCTTGAACCCAAGCTAGGGTCGGCCACCTTGAAGCACCCATGAACCAAACTTTGGCCAGCCCTAGCTTGGTCTCCAAGCTAGCTTGGCCGGCCCCTATGGGATGGGTAAGAAGGTGGGTATAGGTGGGTATAGTACTAGGGACCGAGAGGAGGAATTGGTTTTGGTCTCCCGATAAAATTAAGCATCCCATGTTCGCCCCGAACACACAACTTAATTTTATCAATAATAATTCATTCCACTAGAGAACTATTATTGAACTACCGCACCAATCCCAAATTACATTTTCGGCTCCTTCTTATTATGAGTGTGTTAGTCTCCCTGTATTTAAGATAACAAATGTTCACTAATTAAGTAAGTTACTGACAACTTACTTAATTAATATCTAGCTCCAAGAGTAGTACCACTCAACTTCATCGTCATGTCGGACTAAGTCCACCTGCAGGGTTTAACATGACAATCCTTATGAGCTCCTCTTGGGGACATTCTCAACCTAGATCACTAGGACACAGTTTCCTTTTATAATCAACAACACACACTATAAGTGATATCATTTCCAAACTTATCGGGCTTATTGATTTATCGAACTAAATCTTACCCATTGATAAATTAAAGAAATAAATGTCAAATATATGTGCTTGTTATTATATTAAGATTAAGAGCACACACTTCCATAATAACTGAGGTCTTTTTTCCTTCATAAAGTCAGTATAAAAGGAACGACCTCAAATGGTCCTTCTCAATACATTTTAAGTGTACTGGTGTAATTATATAGTTAAGATAAACTACTTCCTAATTACACTACGACCTTCTAATGATTTGTTCCTTTCCATTTTGGTCGTGAGCTACTGTTTATAATTTATAAGGTATTGATAACATCATCTTCTGTATGTGGCACCACATACTATATTATCTACAATATAAATTAATTGAACAAATACAACTAAATGTAGACAATTTGACCAAATGTGATTCTTATTTCTAGATAAATGTTTATACCAAAAGCAAGACTTTTAGTATACATCCTAACAATCTCCCACTTATACTAAAAGACTAAGCTGCCATATCTGCTGCCATACATCTGATTCCCAACCCTTCAACATGCCCATCAAAAGCTCTTGCCTTAAGGACCTTAGTGAAAGGATCTATAGGTCATCACTGTTGGTTGCTACTCGGAAAGCCTATAGGTTCCACTGTACAAAAATTTTGTACAAAGATCTGAACCTTTTCCTAGCTACCATGTGTTCTTTTAAATTAAATTTTGGATCTCCTGCGGAACTTAACACGTTTGATCCAAAACTTAATCTATTTGTTCTTTTAGGTTTTGACTTGGATGTCCTGCGGAACTTAACACGTTCGACCCAAGTCTCCTTAAGTTATTAATTCCATTAAATATTAATTTCCATAAAAGGTTCCCAGTACTGACGTGGCGAGGCACATGGCCTTCTTGGATATGGGAGCAACCACCACCGACTAGACAAAACCTTTAATAGAAAGTTAATATTTAATTTCCTAAAATAACTTTAGGTTAACCAAAGAGAACAATCAAATCACAAGGAAAAGAAAGAAACAAAAGAACACAACTTCGAAAAAACATATTCGAAATACTAGAACGTAAGCCTCTTGTATTTGGTATTATTTCCATAAATAACTAGCATGATGCGGAAATAGAAATTACTAGTTATACCTTGTAGAAAACCTCTTGATCTTCTACAGTATTCTCTAACCTCGGACGTTGTGTGGGCAACGATCTACCAAGATGAGAAACCACCAACCACCTTCTTCTTCCAAGCAAGGTTCGCCACAAAGGAAGAACTTTACCAAAGAAGAAAATCAAAATACTAACCAAGCTCCAAGAGATGCTAGCTTTCTCTCCTCTTCTTCTCCAAGTAGTATCCGCCACCACAAGAACTCCAAGAGAGATGAAGTATTCGGCCACCACAAGAGGAAGAGAGGGAGAGGGTAATGGCCGCCACAACACCAAGGAGAAAGGGAGAGAAAACAATAGAGGTTGTGTCTTGTGAAGGCACCCTCACCCCTTCTTTTATATTCCTTGGCCTAGGCAAATTAGGAAATTTAATTACAATAAAATTTCCTTAATTTCTTTGACATGATTTATTTGAGAAAAATAAAATAAAATTTCCCAAATAAACTCTAATGGTCGTCCACATCAAGAGGAAGCAAATTGGACAAGTTTTAATCAACAATTAAAACTTTCCTTATTTGTTTCCGGAAATTTAAAAAAAATTTCTCTTTAAAAATCTCTTCATGGTTAATAAAAGGAAATATCTATAATTTTAATTTTATTAACATGTGAATAATTTTAAAGAGAAAATAAAAACTCTCCAATCTACAAATAAGGAAAGAGATCTAATCTCTTTCTTTAATCTTTTGTAGATCTTTTATAAGAGAGATATTTTAATTTAAATTCTCTTAAATTATATCTTCCACATAATAATAAAATCTAAAATTAAATTTCTTTTTATTTAATTATGGGCCCTACTAGCTTGGGTTGTTAGGCCGACCTATACAACAAGCTCCTTAGGGCCTAGCTTGGTTCCCAAGCGCTTGGCCCCTAGGTGGGTATAGAAGGTGGGTATATGTGGTATAGTACTCTATAAATAAGAGGCTACGATAGGGAGAGGAGGAATTGTTTGGTCTCCGATAAAATTAACATCCCATGTCACGAACACACAACCTTAATTTTATCAATGATAATTCATTCCACTAGAGAACTATCATTGAACTACCGCACCAATCCCAAATTACATTTTGAGCTCCTTCTTATTATGAGTGTGTTAGTCTCCGTGTTTAAGATATCGAATGTCCACTAATTAAGTGAGTCGACAACTCATTTAATTAATATCTAAGTCCAAGAGTAGTACCACTCAACCTTATTATCATGTCGGACTAAGTCCACTGCAGGGTTTAACATGACAATCTTTATGAGCTCCTCTTGAGGACATTATCAACCTAGTATCACTAGGACACGTTTCCTTCTATAATCAACAACACACACTATGAGTGATACCATTTCCCAATTTATCGGGTTTATTGATTCATCGAACTAAATCTCACCCATTGATAAATTAAAGAAATAAATATCAAACATATGTGCTTGTTATTATATTAGGATTAAGAGCACACACTTCCATAATAACTGAGGTCTTTGTTCCTTTATAAAGTCGATAAAAACGACCTCAAATGGTCCTACTCAATCTACGTGTACTAGTGTAATTATATAGTCAAGATAAACTAATACCTAATTACTCGACCTTCTAATGGTTTGTTCCTTTCCATTCCGTCGTGAGCTACGCTTTATAATTTATAAGGCTGATAACATCATCTTCTGATGTGACACCACATACTATGTTATCTACAATATAAATTAAATGAACAACTACAAACAAATGTAGATAATTAGACCAAATGTGATTCTTTATTCATAATGAATGTTTACAAAGCTTAGGCTTTCATACATTCACCCACTTATACTAATGACTAAGCCGCCATATCTTCTACCATACATCTGATTCCCTTCCTCCATGCCGATCAAAGCTTTCACGGAGGGCCTTAGTGAAAGGATGCACGGTTATCCACTGATGCAATCTTGGCGATGACAACTTCTCCTCGCTCACGATATCTCGACGTGGGTACTTACGCTCTGTTACTTTTAGGGTTCTTTGACTCTCCTTGAGAATCAAGATCCATTATCACAATAAATTGTGATGATCTTGGGCAAACCAGAATCACATCTAAGTCCATTAGAAAGTTCCCGAGCCCACCGCTTTAGCCGCCAGTCGGTCGTATATACCACACTTCATGGTTGAGTCCGAAGACGCTCACTCCTCCATGAAATGGCTCCGCCTCCTAAAGTAAACACATAGCCTGATGTAGACTTACTATTGTCCCATCCGATTGAAAATCAATCCACAGAGCAAATCATCATCTTGGTAAACTAGCATATAATCCCTAGTCCTTCTGTGGTACTTTAATATATGCTTATCATCCAATGTCCTTGTCAGGTGGTTACCCGATATACGCCAACATGCCACGAAATGTATATCGTGTCAATCGATTGCATAATACATTAGGCTTCTAGTACCAAGCGCATAAGAAACTTTTCATGTCCTCTATCTCTTTGATGTCTGTGGAGACATCTCTTTAGATAGAGCTACTCCATGTCTAAAAGGTAAGAAACCTTTCGAGTCTTGCATACTAAAACGAAAGGATTGTATCTATATAAGCTTGGGATAGACACAACATTCTTTTCTTATCCCTTATAACTTTGATCCCAAGAATGTGTGCACACTCTCCTAAGTCCTTCATATCAAATTGTTTGGACAACCATACTTACGTCTGATAATACTGACATTGTTGCCAATTAACAAAATATCATCGATAGTACAAGAAATACCACCGTTTCTATACTTCTTATATACACAGACTCATCCGGACTTTGAATAAATCCATATGACTAGATTACTTCATTAAACCGGATGTTCCAAGACCTCAAGCTTGCTTTAGTCCATATATGGACCGATTGAGCTGATACCGAGATGCTCTTGCTTTTTCAATAAATCCTTGGTGTTTCATATGGATGTTCTCTTCAAGACTTCCATTAAGGAAAGTGTCTTGACATCCATTTGCCAAATCTCATAATCCATATGAAAAGAATGGAGTATCCGGATAGACTTAAGCATAACTCATAAGGTTTTCATAATCGATTCCCTCGGGTGCCCTTCCAACAAGCCTAGGAAGGTTTCTACCTTCCCGTCATTCCCTCTTTTCCTTTTAGATCCACTTGCATCCAACGGCTTTTACACCATCGTGGTTCTACAAGCTCCAGTGACCTATTAGAGTACATGGATCTATTTCGTAAGTCATTGTCTTTTGCCAAGATGTATCTATATCGAGTGCTTATCACGACCGGATCAGGTCATTTTACCCGGATCAAGTCGAGACTCTCCCAAAACATGAATCTTCAGTGATACATACCCTCACGCTGAGGCATTGGTGTGTAGGTGTTGGTTGCAGTTGCTGTACTTCATCTTGTACCGTTGGTACAAGTAGATTGTCATTCTCTAAGTTCTTCTAAAACAACTTTACTATCGGGCTTGTGATCCATTATATAGTCTTCTTAAAAAGCATTGGTGCTACAACATGACCTTGGTCTTAGAGGACTATAAAATAAACCACCTTTGTTCCTTTGGGATATCCTACAAACACGCAACTTGCAGATCGAGATTCTATTCTAACTTATCAAGATCTTCTGTGGGACTACCCCATATCCGAATATGTCATATGTCTTAGACGGGTTTTCGCCATTCCATGGAGAAGTAACTGTTAAGGTACTAAGTTAAGCATCTTCGTAACGAGCGTTCAGCATATCCTCAAACGAATTTGTCTGAAATAACTCATCATTGATCTAACCATCTCCATAAGAGTCCTATTCCTTCGCTCACACCATTCATTGGGGGGTGTTCATAACTTGGGATTGAATCGACTGATAATTTCCTAAACTCTCCTAAGAGGTATTCGCCACCACGATCTGACCGTAGTGTCTTGATACTTTACCTAGTCGCTTCTCCACATCGCCTTGTATTCTTTGAACTTATCAAAGCATTCGGACTTCTGGACGCATAGGTAAATGTATCCATATCTTGAATAATCGTCATGAAAGAGACAAAATATTCAAACCTCCTCTTGCGATGGACAGATCACATCACACAAATCGTGAGTGAACCAAATCTAACACTTTTTGGCTCTATACCCTTGGCCCCTGGTCATTTTACCTTCTAAGATTCACAAGTTGGAAAATTTTCCAACTCTAATGAACTTAAAAGTCCATCGGCTATAAGCCTCAAGTTAATATGACCAAGCCTTAGATGCCAAAGATATGCTGGTTCATTTCAAGGTTCTTTCTCTTATTAGAATTAGAAGATGAATTATAAATTTCATGTTTTGCTTTGTGGAAGAATTTGATTTAAAATACAAATTGCCAACTAATCATGATAATCACTTTATTTCTTTAATAACTACAAGTATTCTCGAATATCCATCAAACAATAGAAACTGAAATTTAAATTCTTTCTAAAGGGGTACATAAAGACAATTTCTTAAAACCAAATTTCTATTTCTACTAAAAGATCCCACTGTCAACTGTTGCAATGCCATCATTGCCTATGTAGTGAATCTATGGGTTTCCGCCCGGGTTTCTGCAGACATATGATCATGAGGTTCTCAGATTCACACACCGGTGTCGGTAGATAACACCGGCTAAACATGTTTCGAGAGATATACCTTGTTTTGGTTCTTACGAGGACAACCGTCGCCTCCATGTCTGCGTCATGCAGATGAAGCACTTGCGCCGGCTTTTTCTACCGTACTCCTTTAAATTCAGTTTAACCTTTTATCACTTTGTTTCTCTCTTCTTCACTTCCTGTAGAATAGTTGAAGATAGTGAATTTGAGCAGCACGAAATAACCCACTTCGTGCCGTCACGGTGGTTCCCCTCAATGAATATATTATTCATATTGATCGTTAGTGAACAAAACTTAGGTAGGGTTCGTATCGACTGGTTTCCATCAATTTCTCCTCCAAGGATCAGATTTCGTGAGAAGCCATCGTGTGAGTTTACTATACAGGTGTATGGTGGTTGTCATTCTATAGCTTCTTCTCATTTCTGTCTAGAAGCTATCCCGATGACCAAAGAGTTCCTTGAGATTGTTCATAATATCATAAGTTGTTGGTAAATCTTTATGTCGATGTTGCAATACACCACGCCATCTCATCCGCTTTTACCCATTTCCTATGATATTCAATCTCCTCTTGGGTAGATTCACCGATGCGTGTGCATCGACGCAATGCTCAACAATTTATAGCTTTCAGTGAGAAGAACAATATCGGTTTCTTTTCCAATCTATGTAATTTGTCGGTATAAGTCTATTTTGTTAGTATGATGGACGATGGGTTGAAAGTCATCCTAGAATCACAAATAACTTTTGTCAGAACTCTAAATTTAGAATAATATTGATTCCTCAAACAATACTATTTTAAATTAACCAACACCTTAAAACACCGTGAATTTTGTATTCCATGTATACAAATTCAACATTTGTAATAGGAGGTTTTAACCCATTAATTTTATTATCTTGTCAACCTAACTTTTGACAAATAAAATTAATAGTTGGTATTATTTGTCACACAAAATAGGATTGAGATACTATTAGATGTGTCTAAGTGTACACCATTACTTGACACTAAGTCCATTAATAAGATTATGCCCTTCCGTTGGGGAAGATCACACGCTCTTAATTAACTTCCTATAGTCATCCAAAATGGAAGTTTCTGTGATCCACAAACAAGCTCATCCGTTATGGAGGAAGGCACTGAGCCAACGCGCAGCTTGTTTCATCACTTACAAAACACAGAATGGAGACCATGGATTTACTTAAAAATCCCTCTTAGTTATTTATAAATGAGGAATTTTAACTATGCTAGCCTACTAAACTTAACATGCACACACAACACAATATAAAATATAAAGCAATAAATAGAAAATCTAATTTTCAACTATTATGGCTTTTATCTTTAATCTCCTCAGGTGTCATCCTTTCATTAGTACTTGGCCATATTTGCCACCGTCCTCTATTGCATCCATCTTGCTCCGAGTTTCAGTCCTTCAAGGTTCCACGCTTGCAAGATTCGATCCATGACATAAATAGAATTTTACATTTTGATCCTATATTCCATAAAAGGAATGTACATGTATCTAGATCAAAATAAAATCCTAATAAAACTAAATACTCTGCGAGATATTTTAATACACATGCACACATATAAATTGCCTTGACATGTCCAAGGGTCCAATCACACATAATTAACTAAAAGCCATAATAGTTGGATCCTGCATCCATAGAGTTAGCACATCCTACTATTAACCTGCCTAAATTATGTATGACATGTGCATAATTAAACTAAATACCAAACACAATAAGGCAAAACCCTAGCTCGATACCAATTGTTGGTTGCTACTGAAAGCCTATAGGTTCCACTGCATAAAAATTTTGTACAAAATCTGAACCTTTCCTAGCTACCATGTGTTCTTTTAAATTAAATTTTGGATCTCTGCGGAACTTAACACGTTTGATCCAAAACTTAATCTATTTGTTCTTTAGGTTTTGACTTGGATCTCTGCACTTAACACGTTCGACCCAAGTCTCCTTAAGTTATTAATTCCATTAAATATTAATTTCCATAAAGGTTCCCATCGGCGTGCGAGGCATGGCCTTCTTGGATATGGGAGCAACCACCACAAGACAAAACCTTTAATAGAAAGTTAATATTTAATTTCCTAAAATAACTTTAGGTTAACCAAAGAGAACAATCAAATCACAAGGAAAGAAAGAAACAAAAGAACAACTTCGAAAAAAAATATTGAAATACTAGAACGTAAGCCTCTTGTATTTGGTATTATTTCCATAAATAACTATGATGCGGAATAGAAATTACTAGTTATACCTTGTAGAAAAACCTCTTGATCTTCTACCGTATTCCTCTTCTAACCTCGACGCTGTGTGCGATCTACCAAGATGAGAAACCACCAACCACCTTCTTCTTCTCCACAAGGTTCACAAGGAAGAACTTTACCAAAGAAGAAAATCAAAATACTAACCAAGCTCCAAGAGATGCTAGCTTCCTTCTTCTTCTTCTTCTTCAAGTAGTATCCGCCACCACAAGAACTCCAAGAGAGAAGTATTACCGCCACCACAAGAGGAAGAGAGGGGAGGGTAATACCACAACACCACAACACAGAAAGGGAAAGGAGAAACAATAGAGGTTGTGTCTTGAAGGCACCCAACCCCTTCTTTATATTCCTTGGCCTAGGAAAATTAGGAAATTTAATTACAATAAAATTTCCTTTTGAGAAAAATAAAATAAAATTTCCCAAATAAACTCTAATGGCGGCCACATCAAGAGGAAGCAAAATTGGACAAGTTTTAATCAACAATTAAAACTTTCCTTATTTGTTTCGGAAATTTTAAAAAAAATTTCTCTTTAAAAATCTCTTCATGGTTAATAAAAGGAAATATCTATAATTTTAATTTTATTAACATGTGAATAATTTAAAGAGAAAATAAAAAACTCTCCAATCTACAAATAAGGAAAGATCTAATCTCTTTCTTTTAAATCTTTTACAAGAGAGATATTTTAATTTAATTCTCTTTAAATTATATCTTCCACATAATAATAAAATCTAAAATTAAATTTCTTTTTATTTAATTATGGCTACTACTAGGGTTGGCTAATGATAAAACAAAGTGTTAAGGTTCCCACTGCTCCCAAGGCTAACTGTGGGTATTGAAGGTGGTATGGGTATATGTGGGTATAGTACTTATAGCTACGATAGGGACCAAGGAGGAGTTGGTTTTGGTCTCCCGATAAAATTACATATCCCGTAGACACACAACTTAATTTTATCAATGATAATTCATTCCACTAGAGAACTATCATTGAACTACCGCAATCCCAAATTACATTTTGAGCTCCTTCTTATTATGAGTGTGTCTCCTGTGTTTAAGATATCGAATGTCCACTAATTAAGTGAGTTACTGACAACTCATTTAATTAATATCTAAGTCCAAGAGTAGTACCACTCAACCTTATTATCATGTCGGACTAAGTCCACCTGCGGGGTTTAACATGACAATCTTTATGAGCTCCTCTTGAGGACATTATCAACCTAGTATCACTAGGACACAGTTTCCTTCTATAATCAACAACACACACTATGGTGATACCATTTCCCAATTTATCGGGTTTGATTCATCGAACTAAATCTCACCCATTGATAAATTAAAGAAATAAATATCAAACATATGTGCTTGTTATTATATTAGGATTAAGACACACTTCCATAATTCTGAGGTCTTGTTCCTTTATAAAGTGATAAAAGGAACGACCTCAAATGGTCTACTCAATATACACTGCAGTGTACTAGTGTAATTATATAGTCAAGATAAACTAATACCAATTACACTACGACCATTTCCTTTCCATTACGGTCGTGAGCTACTCTTTATAATTTATAAGGCACCGATAACATCATCTTCTATACTATGTTATCTACAATATAAATTAAATGAACAACTACAAACAAATGTAGATAATTAGACCAAATGTGATTCTTTATTCATAATGAATGTTTACAAAGCTTAGGCTTTCAGTATACACTCCAACAATCACCTGATGCAATCTAGGCGGCAACAAGTTCTTCTCATTTATATGATTTCTCGTATTGGGTGGTACCATTCTGTTGCTTTCTTTTATAAACTTATGGTTTCTTCTAGTTTGCTACTCCATATTATTACAATAAATTGTAATAATCTTTGGATAAACCAGAAATCATATCTAAGTCTATCTTGAGGTTATTGAGTCATTCACTTTTATGGTTACCTCGGTGGCTTGTCATATACTAAGCTTCTATGGTGAAGTCCAGAAAGAAAAACACCTATGCTTATCACTCTTCCATAGTTATGACTTTACCTAAAGTAAACACAAACCCAGAGTTGACTTATTATCCTAATCATTGAAGTCAAAATTCGAGTGACCAAATTAACTACTGTAAGCTAGCATATAATCTCTTGTGCCTCTAAGGTACTTTTAATATATAACTCTTGATCTAGTCATGTCCTGTCTAGGGTTACTTTGATATTTGTTAACTATGCCCTTGACAAAATAGATTTTTGATCTAATAACATTAGGTATTTGTCTAACTTTTGCAAAAAGAAGCGCCTACATATCCTCAATCTCCTTTGATGTCATCGGACATCTCTTTAGATAAAGACACTCCATGCTTAAAAGGTAGAAAACCTTTCTGAGTTTTGCATGCTAAAGAGCTTGTTATATAAAGTTTGAGATAAGCACAATATTCTTTTCTTTGAACCTTGTTCCCAAGAATATGTGTATTTTCCAAGTCCTTTATAACAAATTACTTGGACAACCATACCCTTACTTCCGATAACACATTGATATTGTTTCCAACTATCAAAAATGTAATCTACGTACAAGAAATACCACCACGTTTCCATCACACCTTTTGTTTACACAAGACTTATCCGGTTACTAAATAAATCCATAGGTCCGGATAACTTTGATAAACGGATGTTCCAAGACCTTTTGCTTTGTCTCAGTCCATAGACGATTGAGCTTGCACACAAGATGCTCTTAGCCCTTTGCAATGAACCCTTCCGGTTGCTTTATATGGATGCTTTCTTCAAGACTTCCATGTCTTGACATCCATTTTCCAAATAGATCAAAGAATCTAGATAGACTTAAGCATGGCTACCAATGAAAAGTTTCTTTTTCATCAAGCCTTGCTTTGAAAGTTTCTACCTTCCTGTATCCTCTTTCCTATTATAGACCTTTTATACCCAAAGGCTTTTACACCATTTGGTGGTTCTACAGCTTCCAAATTTTATTAGAATACATATATTCTAATTTTATTTATTACTCTTTGCCAAGATGCATCTTTATCTTGGAGTGCTTCATCATATGATCAGGTTCATGTCCTCCGGGGATCGAGTCCAAAAACTCTCCCAAAACATGAATCTTTTTAGGTTGCCTAACAACACTCCCACTACGACGAGACACTTTCGCAATTGTGTATCATTTGTGATACGTGTTGCAGTTTCTTGTGATATTTCATCTTGTACAGTTGGTACTAGGTTAGACATGTCCTTTATTATTTCCTTAAGAACAAATTTACTTATGGGCACGTGATTTATTACATAGTCCTTTTCTAAAATCGGTCATTGATGCTAACAATGACCTTCATTTTTAAAACTATAATCCTACTTTCATTTCTCTAGGATAGCCCACAAACAAGTGAATTCCTGTCCAACTTTTCATTATCTCTCTTACAAATGTATATTGGACTACTCGAATCCGAATATGCTTCAAAATAAGCTTATGCTTATTCAACAATTCTATATGAGTAGAGAGTTCTGACTTTGGAAGGTACTATGTTCACTTCCATTTCAGAGTATATCCTTAAAATGAATTTGGTAATTTTCCAAATAACTCATCATCAATCTACTTATTTCTATAAGAGTCCTATACCTTCCTTTTTCTACACCATTCTGTAGGGGTGTACCAGGTGCAGTTAGTTGGGATTGAATCCCTACTTCTGATAAGTGACTCCTAAATTCTCCCAAGAGGTACTTGCCACTACGATCTCACCGTAGTGTCTTGATACGTTTACTTTGACGTTTCACCACATCAGTCTCGTACTTTTTGAACTAATCAAAGCACTTAGACTTGCGGCACATCAAGTAAAATATATCCGTATCTCAAATAGTTGTCTATAAAATAGACAAAATATTTGAAACAACCTCTTGCCTGGATAGTCAAGAGTCTTCACAAATCAGAATGAACCTATTCCTATATATCTTTGGCTCCAAACCCCTTAGACTTAAAAGATTCTTGGTTATTTTTCCTTCCAAGTAAGACTCGCAGGTTGGAAAGATTTCCACTACCAATGAACCCAAAAGTTCATCAGCTACCAATGAATCCTACTCAAGTTAATATAACCTAGCCTTAGATGCCAAAGATATAATTGGTTCATATCCGAAGGTTGCTATCTCTTATAGTTAGAAGATGTGTTACTAATTTCCATTTGTTGCATCGTGGGAGTTATTGGATTTATAAATTGCCAACCAACGTACCAGAATAGATAAATTCCCTCTTTTTCTTAATAACAACTTTGTTATTAAAAAAGATAAAATATCAAGTTCTTTGAATAGTTTAGAAACTGAAAACTAGTTCTTTCTAAACTTGGTACGTAAAGACAATTACTTAAAATCCATATTTTATTCTTATCAAAAGATAAACATCTCCCACTGCAACAGCTGCCGCTTTTATAGCAGTGCCCATGTGGACGGTGTTTTTATTTTCATTTAGTTGTCGGGTTTCCTGGAACCCTGCAAAGAATTGCGGACATGATTAATGGCATCTGTATCTACTCTCTAGGTTCTGGTAGATAACACCACTAAACATGTTACAACTAATGAATTAAATACACCTATATTGTTCTTAGTTCTAAGAAGACAGTCTACCTTAAAGTCCAAGTCATACTTCCAATCATTACAATTGGGACTACTAAGTCTTTTCTATAGTATAACAACTAGGGAATTGACAAACATTTTAAATCCTAAGAATCACAAAAATATTTGGTCAAGATCAATTCCTTAAAATCCCCATGAATTTTGTATGCCACAATAGTGTGGACGTATAGAAAATCAAAGAGGAGATTTTATCCATTATTTTATTATCTCGTCAACTTTACTTTATGACGAATAAAATTAATAGTTGATCTGTCTTTGATCAAATATTTGGTCAAAACTTTTTGAATTTAAAATAACATTGATTCCTCAAACAATATTATTTAAATTCACCAACACCTCAAACACCGTGAATTTTGCATGCCACGATAGTGTGGACGTATACAAAATTTAAACATTTGTAAGAGGAGGGTTTTACCCATTAATTATCTTGTCAATAAATCTTTATGACAAAATAAAATTACCTCAAACACCGTGAATTTTGTATGCCACGATAGTGTGGACGTATACAAAATCAAACATTTATAAGAGGAGTTTTTAATTTTATTATCTTGTCAACCTATTTATTTGACAAATTAATAGTTGGTTTTCTTCGGTCACACAAACAATAGCAGTGACTCCGATGGGGAGGATACTATTAGACGTGCCTAAGTGTATACCATTACTTGACACTAAGTCCATTAATAAGATTGTGCCCCTTCCGATGGGGAAGATCACACACTCTTAATTAACTTCCTATAGTCATCCAAAATGGAAGTTTAAGCTAGTGATCCGCAAACAAGCTCATCCGATATGGAGGAAGGCACTCAGAGCCAACGCGCAAGCTTGTTGCATCACTTATAAACCAGTAATGGAGACCGTGGAATTTATTTAAAAATAAATCCCTCTCCCACTTAGTTATTTAAAGTGAGGAATTTTGGCTATGCTAGCCTACTTAGCATGCATACTAACAAGCACACACAACATAGCATAAAAAACAATAAATAGAAAAACTAATTTTCAACTATTATGGCTTTTATCTATTGCTGTCCTCCGTGTGTCGCCAACCCTAGCTGCTGCCATCTTTGGCCACCGCCACCGGGTCTAGTTGTCGCATCCATCTTGCTCCTTGTTCCGCTGCGCCTCTGGTCATCAAAAGATTCCATGCCTTGCAAGATTCGATCCGCGACATAAATAGAATTTTACATTTTCTGATCCTATATTCCTCGAAGGAATGTACATGTAAACTAGATCGAACATAAAATAAAATTTACATCCATCGATCCTATATTCCATAAAAGGAATATACATGTAACTAGATCAAAAAATAAAATCCTAATAAAAATAAATACAGCTCCTGCTGTATTTTATAATACAATCATGCACACACAATAAAATGCCCTTGACATGTCCAAGGGTCCAATCACACACATAATATCTATAAGCCATAATAGTTGGATCCTGCATCCATAAAGTTAGCACATCCAACTATTATCCTGCCTAAATTATGTATGACATGTGCATAATTAAACTAATACCAAATACACAGAGGCAAAACCCTAGCTCTGATACCAATTGTTGGTTGCTACTCGGAAAACCTAATGGTTCCATTGTACAAAAATTTTGTACAAAGGTCTGAACCTTTTTCCTAGCTACCATGTGTTCTTTTAAATTAAACTTGGATCGCTTGCGGAACTTAACACGTTTGATCCAAAATTTAATCTATTTGTTCTTTTAGGTTTTGACTTGGATCTCCTGCGGAACTTAACACGTTCGATCCAAATCACCTAGGTTATTAATTCCATTAAATATTAATTTCCAAAATTGGTTTCCAGTACTGACGTGGCGAGGCACATGACCTTCTTGGATATGGGAGCAACCACCACCGACTAGACAAAATCTTTGAAGGAAAACTAATATTTAATTTCCTAAAATAACTTTAGGTCAACCGAAAAGAACAATCAAATCACAAGGAAAAGAAAAAGAAAAGAACACTACATCGAAAACAAATTCGAAACACTAAAATCGTATGCCTATTGTATTTGGTATTATTTCCAAAAATAACTAGTATGATGCAGAAAGAAAAAATACTAGTTATACCTTCTAGAAAGACCTCTTGATCTTCTACCATATTCCTCTTCTAACCTCGGACGTTGTGTGGGCAACGATCTTCCAAGATGAGGACCACCAAAGCACCTTCTTCTCCTCCTTGCTAGGTTCGGCCAAATCAAAAGCTTCACCAAGGATGAAGAAAAACACTAACCAAACTCCAAGGGATGAAAGCTTTCTCTCCTTCTTCTTCTTCTTCTCCAAGTAGTATTCGGCCACCACAAGAGCTCCAAGCAAGAGAGGGTTTCGGCCACCACAAAGAGGAAGAGATGGAGAGAGGATGGCCGGCCACAACACCAAGGAAAAGAGGGAGAGAATAATAGAGGTTGATCACCATGAAGCCTTCTCTACCCCCTCTTTTATAATCCTTGGTCTTGGCAAATAAGGAAAATTTAATAAAAACTTCCTTAATTCTTTTGCCATTGAAAAGGAAAATTTATTTAATTAAAAAATAATTTTTCTTTTCAATTTACAATGGCCGGCCACACCATAAAATCTCCAAGCAAATAAAATTTTAAACACAAATTAAAACTTCCTTATTTGCTTCCGGAAATTTATAAAATTTCTCCAATAATTTTTCCCTTCATGATTGGTTAATAAAAAGGAAATTTATAAATTAAAATCTTTCTTTTAACATGTGGATAAAAAGAAAATTATCTCTAAAAATTAAAATCTCTTTTAATCTACAAATAAGGAAAGATATCAAATCTTTTCTTAATCCTTTGTAGAAACTAATAAAAGAGAATTTTTAATTTTTAAACTTTATTTTAAATAATAAACATGATTAAAAGGAAAGTTTTTACCAAAATTAAAATCAACCTTTTAATCTACAAATAAGGAAAGAGATTTAGCTCTTCTCTTAATCTTTTGTAGAATCTTATAAAAGGAAAGATTTAAATTTTTAAACTCTCTTTTAAATCATGTTATCCACATAAGAAAATTTTAAAAAATAAAAATCCTTTTATTTTAATTTGGGCCGGCCACACCAAGCTTGAACCCAAGCTAGGGCCGGCCACCTTGAAGCACCCATGAACCAAACTTTGGCTGGCCCTAGCTTGGTCTCCAAGCTAGCTTGGCCGACCCCTATGGGATGGGTAAGAAGGTGGGTATAGGTGGGTATAGTACTCTATAATTAAGAGGCTACGATAGGGACCGAGAGGAGGAATTGGTTTAGGTCTCCCGATAAAATTAAGCATCCCATGTTCGCCCCGAACACACAACTTAATTTTATCAATAATAATTCATTCCACTAGAGAACTATTATTGAACAACCGCACCAATCCCAAATTACATTTTGGGCTCCTTCTTATTATGAGTGTGTTAGTCTCCCTGTGTTTAAGATAACAAATGTCCACTAATTAAGTAAGTTACTAACAACTCACTTAATTAATATCTAGCTCCAAGAGTAGTACCACTCAACTTCATCGTCATGTCGGACTAAGTCCACTTGCAGGGTTTAACATGACAATCCTTATGCTCTTGGGGGCATTTTCAACCTAGATCACTAGGATACAGTTTCCTTCTATAATCAACAACACACACTATAAGTGATATCATTTCCCAACTTATCGGGCTTATTGATTTATCGAACTAAATCTCACCCATTGATAAATTAAAGAAATAAATATCAAATATATGTGCTTGTTATTATATTAGGATTAAGAGCACACACTTCCATAATAACTGAGGTCTTTATTCCTTCATAAAGTTAGTATAAAAGGAACGACCTCAAATGGTTCTACTCAATACACTCTAAGTGTACTGGTGTAATTATATAGTTAAGATAAACTACTTCCTAATTACACTACGACCTTCCAATGGTTTGTTCCTTTCCATTTTGGTCGTGAGCTACTGTTTATAATTTATAAGTTATTGATAACATCATCTTCTGTATGTGGCACCACATACTATGTTATCTACAATATAAATTAATTGAACAACTACAACTAAATGTAGACAATTTGACCAAATGTGATTCTTATTTCTAGATAAATATTTATACCAAATGCTAGGCTTTTAGTATACATCCTCATATCCATGACATTTCATCATGCTCTTTAGTATTATGACTTAAATTTATGTTAAGCATGTTAAGTGACTCATATGATAGGTAGTTAGTGATGATGATTTGAAAAGTAAAGAAAAAGTTTTAAAGGAGAAAAAAAAAAAGATATATACTATAGATAAGACTTCCGCTGTTTTAAAAAGAAAAGATAAGTATCCCCCGCCAGCTTAAGAAGGAAGGGGCGGGGCGTTATAGTTTAGTATCAGAGCCAGGTTTAGCCTTTTCACTACACACATGTCAAGCTTTCATCCTGCCGCTCCAAGTAAGAATCTATATGCTTAAATTAATTCTTCTATGATGCTTTCATATTATGCATGTTTACTTTTTTTTTTAATTTTTTTTTAATGATGATAAGTCAGAGTTTTAGTTTAGGTATGCATGATGGTAGGATAAGAATAATAACGATCTTATGTTAGCCTGGATAGAAATAACGACAATTTATTGTCATTTAATGAAGATAAGCATGGCTAGGAGACGTACTACCCGAGCAGACGAGACAGCAACTCCACCAAATCTGACTCAGGTAGTTACCGACCTCCAGAGTCAGATCACGGAGCAACAACAGCAGATCACGACTTTGATGGGTCAGCAAGAAAATCCTGGCACCCCGCCAGTAAATCAGAATGCAGTGCTCGTCATCCCAGTAGTTGCACCAGTACCACCGATAGCCCCTGTCCCAGTGGTCCGACAGGAGACTTACTTGATACAGTGGCTAAGGCTGAAGCCGGAAAACTTCTCAGGTACTTGCGAGCCATGGGACGCTCAGGCCTGGTTCAAGACAGTGGAAAGCATAGTGGAATTACTAGACTGGCCCGTATCGGAAAAGATCAAATGTGTATCATTCTGCTTTTCCGGAGACGCAAGAATGTGGTGGGAAAGAGTAAAGGCAAAGAGACAGATCAATCTGATGAACTGGATGGACTTCGAGACAGAGTTCTTCGAAGAGTTCTTCTATATGCAAGTGATGAACCGGCATTACGCCGAGTTCACCGAGTTTCGGCAAGGTGACCTATCAGTGAACGAAGCAGTAAAGAGCTTCAACCGTCTGGCACGCCTATGTCCAGAGTTAGTTCGCACAGAAAGAGAAAGGGTCAGACTGATGCTGAAGATGCTTCGACCCGAGATAGCATTGAACGTGGCCGGCGGAATTAATAGACCGCAGACTACAGAGGAATTGGTCAGCAGTGCCCTAATCACAGAACATTATCAGAAAGAGATGAACGAGAATAAGAGTCAGGCCCGAACAGAAGGACAGAGACCCTCAGGTATCAAAACAAGCTGGAAAGGGGCCTCTACCGGAAAAAGGAAACAATGGGATAATGCTAAAGGTGGCTCAGTGAATAAGCAACCGAAATACCCCCAGTGCTCTATTTGCGGAAAGCTGCATTCCGGAGTATGTCACAAGGGTACAAGAAGGTGCTAAAATTGCGGAGGGGAAGGACATCTAGCTAGAGACTGCACTAACCGGTTTCAGACACCACCCCAGCAGAACAACCAGAACAAGAGTACCCCCTCACAACTACATCAGATGCAAGCTACTATTGAAGGAACATCGATTAGCCAAGGGAGATTGGAAGCCCCACCAACTACAACGAACGCCAGGGTTTTCTCGCTTATTAAAGAAGATGTGGCGAGCGCCTACTGTCATCACAGGTCAGTTATCTACTTTTAGTCAATATGCTAGAGCTAGATCTGGTGCTGAAGGCGAACCAGGGTTCGAAATTATCGGGAAACCGAGAGATATTACGAGTCAATGGACCGAAAATATGTCCGGGGCAACTCTCTACCATGACCATAGCACCCACAATATTCGACAACCTATTGGAGAAACAAACCAGTGACCAAAGTCTCCAAAGGATTAAACAAGAAACCCTAGAAGGAAAGAAGGACGGATTCCGAATCGCGGACAATGGAATATTATACCTCAGGGATCGATTATGTATTCCGGGGATCCAGAGTTGCGAAGAAGGATACTAGAGGAAGCTCATTCAACACCCTATGAAATGCACCCAGGATCCACCAAAATGTACCAGGATTTGAAAAAGAAATTCTGGTGGTCCGGTATGAAAAGAGATGTGGCTCAGTATGTCGGTACCTGCCTGACCTGTCAGAGGGTTAAAACAGAACATCAGAGGCTTGGAGAATTACTGCAGCCTGTCCAAATTCCAGAATGGAAATGGGAAGATATCTCTATGGACTTTATAGAGGATTACCCAAGACAACAAATGGCTACGACGCCATATGGGTAATTGTGGATTGATTAACCAAATCCACCCATTTTCTAGCAATCAATATGACTTATTCAATTGAGCAACTGGCTCAATTATATGTCAAGGAGATTGTTAAGCTACATGGGATTCCAAAGACCATCATTTCAGACAGAGATGGTCGTTTTGTTTCACATTTTTGGGAATGCATCCAGAAGATTCTTGGTACGAAGTTATTATTCAGTACTGCCTTCCACCCTCAGACCGACGGACAAACAGAAAGGGTTAACAAAGTATTAGAAGATATGTTACGGGCATGCGCATTAGACTTCAAAGGGAGTTGGAGCCGATATCTATGCCTAGCGGAATTCGCCTACAACAATAGTTACCAGGCTACTATTGGGATGACACCTTACGAGGCTCTATACGGGAGGATGTAGATCCCCTATATGTTGGTACGAAGGCGGTGAAAAGAAAGAGATGGGATTCCAAACCGAGTTCATCGATAACACCACCCGGGCTATACAGAGCATCCGCCAACGAATTGAAACTGCTCAGAGTCGACAGAAGAATTATACGGATAAGCGGCGAAGGCCATTGGAATTCGGTGTCGGAGACTCAGTATTTCTCAAAGTAGCTCCTATGAAAGGAGTAATGAGGTTCGGTAAGAAGGGAAAACTAAACCCGCGTTATGTGGGACCATACCGAGTTCTGAAAAGAATCGACAAAGTAGCTTACAAAATAGAGCTGCCTCAAGAGATGTCAGCCATTCACAACGTGTTCCATGTTTCGATGCTAAAGAAATGCATTCCGAACACGGACCAAGTGATCGAACCTCGGGTAGTACAAGTACAAGAGGACCTAACCTACGAGAGCCGACCAATTCAGATATTGGATCGAGACGTCAAAAGACTAAGGAACAAAGAAGTACCCTTAGTAAAAGTCCTGTGGCAAAATCAACGATACGAAGAAGCCACGTGGGAACGGGAAGATGATATGAGACAGAAGTATCCGTCGCTATTCTAAGTTCGAGGATGAACTTTCTATGAGGTATGGGGTACTGTAACACCCACGAAATTATAAGATAAGTATATGGGTATTATTTTCTTTAGAGCATAGAAAATAAAAAGGATAAGAGAAAAGGGAAAATAGAAACCAAAAAAATAGAATAAGAAGAGGTGAGGTCAAGGATTGAACCTTGAACCTCCCACATATAATGGAGATAAATTGATGTATGATCACCACTAGAATAATGAATAATATATGGATAGGAAGGAATGAAAATTTAGTTCAAGATGAGAAGAAAATAAAAGAAAACTAAGCAAGAGAGCAAGAGAAAACCAAGTTGCTTACCTCCTCTTCCTCTTGGTTAAGAGAAGAAGCAAGCAAAAGATAAATTGCCTACTTCCCTCCCTCTCTCTATTTTCGTGGGAATTAAAGGAATGAGGGAAAAGAGGAGTTGAGGGAATGAATGAAGACATGTTCATTTGCAAAGGAATAAATTAATTGGGAGAAAAAAAAAAACAAGAGATTTAATTCATTTTCTTCCTCCTTCCTTCTCCTTCTTCATTCTCCACCGAAACCAAGAGCCCTTCCCTCTCCTTATTCCAAAAGCTAAGCTAAGTTCCTCTCCAAGAAAACTAAATTTTGGGAAGAAGCTTCAAGTTCTATCCCTTCCAAGCAAGAGAAGCAAAAGGAGGTACAAGAAGAAGAAGCTTTCTCCTTCCTTGGCACTTAGGATACCTTTTTCCTTAAGAAAAACCACAAGCGAAAGGAGGTAAGTTTCCCTCACCTGTGGTACAATAGCTTGGGTATTTTCTATGAGATTTGGTTGCCTAAAAACCTAGGATACCTTCATGAAATTTTCGGCCAAGACAAGACCAAAAAGAAGGACCTAGCAAATGTAAAGACCTAAATTTTGACATGCTCAATATGCTTCTTGTAACATGTATCTTATGGTAGGGATTTATCTAATGTTCATATGCTAGAATGTTTGGTTAGAGCTTAGGGTCATACCCTAGACTCTCGGCCAAACATGAATAAAGGAAATAGGTAAGTTAAGACTCAAACCAAGCATGCTCCTTTTTGTTTTATGATATGTGCCTCATGATGAGAAAGTTGTTAACATGATATGCTCATGCCTATATGATGATTAAACTTTATTCCATGCTCATAAGTATTCGGCCATGATAGGATTAGGGGCCTAGAAAATTGTTAAACCTAAACTAATCATGCCATGATCCTCCTTAAGACAAGTTATGAAATTTATATGACATGCTAATGTTGTAGTGTGGTTAGAACTTGTTTTTAATGCCCCATGAACTTTTGGCCACAACAAGTTTAAGGGCCTAGGAAACTTAGAACTCAACCTAATTATGCTCATGATGCTCCTTATAATAATTGCTATGATATTGGTTTAGGGTTCCTATGTTTTTATGAAACTTGAAACCTAGTTCCAAGCCTTAAAGGGTTTCGGCCACAACAAGTTTAAGGGCCTAGGAAACTTGGAACCTAACCTAATTATGCTCATGATGTTCCTTGTAATCATTGCTATGAAATTTGTTTAGGGTTTCCATGCTTTTATCACACATGAAACCTAGTTCCAAGCCTTAAAGGTTTCGGCCACAACAAGTTTAAGGGCCTAGGAAACTTGGAACCTAACCTAATTATGCTCATGATGTTCCTTGAAATCATTGCTATGAAATTGGTTAAGAGTTTCCATGTTTATATGACACTTGAAACCTAGTTCCAAGCCTTAAAGGTTTCGGCCACAACAAGTTTATGGGCCTAGAAAATTTAGAACCTAACCTAATTATGCTCATGATGTTCCTTGTAATATTTGCTATGAAGTTGGTTTAGGGTTCACATGCTTGAATGTTGATTTTAACCCAATGTAATGATTGATAAGATTCGGCCATGTTAAGATTTATAAGCTTAGGAAACCTAGAACCTAACCTAAAACATGCTCATGATGTTTCCTTATGGTATATGATATGATATTGGTTTAGGGTTCACATGCTTGTATGTTGATTTCTAACCTAAGTCACATCTATATGTTTCGGCCATTACATGACATTAGGGTTAGAAATCTAAATATAATTTCCCATGTATCTCACATGCAATGTTTTATAATGTGGTAAGAGCTTGTTATGCTTCTATGTTTAATTATGTATACTTATGATCTATGTATATTGGTAACCCTTATGCTGTGCTGTGTGCCCAAGATATGCATGCTATTTATGATGAGCTGTGTGCCCAATTTATGCATGATATTATGATGAGCTGTGTGCCCAAATTATGCATGCTATTTATGATGAGTTGTGTGCCCAAACTATGCATGTATTTATGATGTGCTGTGTGCCCAAATTATACATGCTATTATGATGAGCTGTGTGTCCAAATTCTGCATGGTATGATATGATAAGAAATATGATGTGCATGAAATAATAAGAACCATGATATGTATGACATGCTACTTTACTTTATATGGCTTGTACCAAGGGTGGGCTCCATAAGCGCCCCGGGGTCGATGGACTAAGAAACGGGCCTCGTTAGGGATGGGCTCCTAAGTGCCCCTAGGTCGATGGACTAAGAAACGGGCCTAGTATGTATGCCTTGTAGGGTTCAAGACTTGCTACTTTGGATCTACATAGGACGCGTGCATTTATGTATGTGGTACAAGCCGGGGCCCTAATCATGTTATGATTATGTTTAAGTATGTATGTAATAAGTTTTCAAAAGACATGTTGCATATATTTTTGCATGAATCATGTTTTTGAAAGTCATCTCGCATAACACTTTATGATTATGTTACGATATGCCATGATGCTTATGTTTATGATATGTTATGCTAGGATGCACTTTATGATTATATTATGATATGCCATGATGCTTATGATTATAATATGCTATGCTAGGATGCACTTTATGATTATGTTATGATATGCCATTATACCTATGATTATGTTATGCTAGGATGCACTTTATGATTATACCATGATATGCCATAATGCTTATGATTATATTATGTTATGCTAGGATGCACATTATGATTTACCATGATATGCCATGATGCTTATGACTATATTATGTTAAGCTAGGATGCATGTTATGATATGCCATGATACCTTACGATTATGTTACGATATGATGCTTCTATACATGATATGATTAGTTGTCTTTATGTTTTATGCCTTGGAGATTAAGCTATGCTATACGGTTTTTGTGAGTAGGAAAGGATCTTACTGAGCCTTGTGTGCTCACAGCTTACTTTCCTTGTGCCACAGATAAGGGCAAAGAATGGATGTACTAAGGGAACAACAGGAGGGGGGGGCAAGAAGGACGTGTGTAGTAGTGACTCGGCTAAAGAGAAAGCCCTGCTTCTAGTTAATAAGAATTATGTTTATGTCGTTCTTTTATGACTCCATGACATTTCATCATGCTCTTTAGTATTATGACCTAAATTTATGTTAAGCATGTTAAGTTACTCATATGATAGGTAGTTAGTGATGATGATTTGAAAAGTAAAGAAAAAGTTTTAAAGGAGAAAAAAATATATATATACTATAGATAAGACTTCCGCTATTTTAAGAAGAAAAGATAAGTAACCCCCGTCAGCTTAAGCAAGAAGGGGCGGGACGTTACACTTACAAACCAGTAATGGAGACCGTGGAATTTAAATAAAATTCCTCTCCCACTTACTTATTTAGAAACGAGGAATTTTAACATGCACACAAGCACACAAACACAAGCACACATAGCATAAAAGGCAATAAATAAGAAAAATAATTTTCCAACTATTATGGCATCATCCAATGCTGTCCTCCGTATGCCACCAACCCTAGCCACCGCCAAAGGGTTTACGTCATCGTGTCTATCTTGCTTCCTTTTCCGCTGCGCCTCTGGTCCTCAAATAGCACCACGCCTCGCAAGGATACGATTCGCGACAAAATATAATTTTACATTTATCGATCATGTTAGAGTGTATACTAAAAGTCTAGCTTTTTGTTTAAACATTTATTTTGAAATAAGAATCACATTGATCAAATGTCTATATTTATGCTATGTGTGATGGATCGAAATAGCTAGAGGGGGGGCGTGAATAGCGCTCGTGGCTATTTTATCGATTAAAACACAGAGATTATAAGTGCAGCGGAAAATAAAAGCAAACACACAGAGACGCAGGTGTTTTACTTCGTTCGGAGCCTATAGGGACTCCTACTCGAAGGCCCGCGGTCCTTGATCGCTTTCAGTGGACAACAACTATATCACGTAAATCTTTACAAGTAGATGAATACATAAATTAGCTCAAAGAAAAGTTATACCGACAATACTACAAATATGAAGAATGGTAGCTGATTGTCGGAGCAACAGAGTGTCGTCGAAGCTTTCGGAGTAGTGCACGGGAGTTCTTCTGTTCGAGATCGATGAATAGGTTGCACCCCGATGCCTTCTTTTATAGCTCTGTGAAAGCTGATCCAGATCCGATCACCTCGGGATCAGATTTGACTCACCGTCGATCGGTCGACCGATCCTCCTGATCGGTCGACCGATCCCCCTAATCCGATCAGCATCCTCATCCAGTCAGCGAGATCCAATCGACACCCGATCCTGTTGACACCAACGCAGGTTCGGTCGACCGATCCCAGGGTTCGGTCGACCGATCCCCTGGCCGACCCCGGTTCAACCATCTGGAGATCTGTCTACTGGCTTATGGGTTCGATCGACCGATCCAGAGGTTCGGTCGACCAATCCTGGTCAGTTCTAACCCTGCATAAAATAATTAGTTTCCTGCAAAACAGAGTTAGAACACAAGATAATAAATGTTTGACAGTCTTCGGACTGTCCGGGTCTGACTTCGGGTTACCTACCGAAAACCCTAGGTCGACCCGACGCCTACTGTTCCCTCTACGGAGAACGCGTCCTCACCTACTCCACTCAGGAGATTTTACCTTTTGCCAGTTCGATCCTCCAGATCGACCGGACTTTTGCTCAGCGTCCGATGCTTCCGGTCTTCATGCTAGATGTTCGGTCTTCGACCCATCCAGACTTCTACCCGGTTCGCGACACCAGGATTTTAACCTAGGGTTACCACCCCCTAGGATTTTTGCCCGAAGCGCCGACCCGCCAAGACTTCTCGCATAGGGTTACCACCCCCTATGACCTAGGGTTACCGCCCCCTAGGGTTTTCCTTTTACCTAACCGCAGCTAGGACTTTTCTCCACCTAGGGTTACCACCCCCTAGGACCTAGGATTACTTCCTCCTAGGGTTTTCCTTTTGCCTAACCGCAGCTAGGATTTTCCTGAAACACTCAGTCATACACATTAGATAACAATTAAACTTAACTTTGAATCCCTTTGCCATTATCAAAACTAAGGTTCGATCGTCGGATGCTTCTCGCACCAACAATCTCCCCCTTTTTGATTATGGCAATCGAAATTCAAAGTTAAGTGAAAAATTGCAATAAAGGTAAATAAAATCTAAGCACATTGAAGCTCCCCCTTAATGGAAGCTCCCCCTTAAGCTGATTTCTTTTAGTTTTTGAATTTTTAATACCTTTTGGTTTCCTTTGAATTTCACATTCTTTGAATTTCCTTATACTCTCCCCCTTTGTCATATATCAAAATAAAAAGGGAAGAAGAAAAAATGAGTACTGAAATAACACTTAGCTTTTCATTAAAGTCTAAGTGTTTCAAAATTTCTTTTAAATTCTAAATATAAGAATTGATTTAAATTATTTCGGAATAATTTTCAAATTTTTTTTCAAATAATTTTTGAAATTAATTTTCGAAGGATTTTTGAAATAAATTTTTTTAAAGGATTTTTAAAATGATTTTCAAATAATTTTTAAAGTAATTTTGAAATAAATTTTCAAAGGATTTTCAAATGATTTTGAAATTAATTTTTTAAAGTAATTTTGAAATAATTTTTCAAATGATTTTGAAATGATTTTGAAATTAATTTTTAAAAGAATTTTTAAAATGATTTTCAAATAATTTTTAAAGTAATTTTGAAATAAATTTTCAAAGGATTTTGAAATGATTTTGAAATTAATTTTTTAAAGTAATTTTGAATTAATTTTTCAAATGATTTTGAAATGATTTTGAAATTAATTTTTTAAAGGATTTTTAAAATGATTTTCAAATAATTTTTAAAGTAATTTTGAAATAATTTTTCAATGGATTTTGAAATTAATTTTTAAAGTAATTTTGAAATAATTTTTCAAAGGATTTTGAAATGATTTTGAAATTAATTTTTAAAATGATTTTCAAAATGATTTTCAAATAATTTTTAAAGTAATTTTGAAATAATTTTTCAATGGATTTTGAAATGATTTTGAAATTAATTTTTAAAGTAATTTTTAAATAATTTTTCAATGGATTTTGAAATTAATTTTTAAAAAGATTTTTAAAATGATTTTCAAATAATTTTTAAAGTAATTTTGTATTAATTTTTCAAAGGATTTTGAAATTAATTTTTAAAAGGATTTTTAAAATGATTTTCAAATAATTTTTAAAGTAATTTTGAAATAATTTTTCAAAATATTTTGAAATAATTTTGAAATTAATTTTTAAAATGATTTTTAAAATGATTTTCAAATAATTTTTAAAGTAATTTTGAATTAATTTTTCAAAGGATTTTGAAATGATTTTGAAATTAATTTTTAAAAGGATTTTTAAAATGATTTTCAAATAATTTTTAAAGTAATTTTGAAATAATTTTTCAATGGATTTTGAAATGATTTTGAAATTAATTTTTAAAGTAATTTTGAAATAATTTTTCAAAGGATTTTGAAATGATTTTGAAATTAATTTTTAAAAGTATTTTTAAAATGATTTTCAAATAATTTTTAAAGTAATTTTGAAATAATTTTTCAAAGGATTTTGAAATGATTTTGAAATTAATTTTTAAAAGGATTTTTAAAATAATTTTCAAATAATTTTTAAAGTAATTTTGAAATAATTTTTCTTTTTAAAGTAATTTTGAAATTCATTTATTCATTTTATTTAATTAAGTCATTTTGTTTGAATAAATTGAATTTATTTAAGACTAAGTTTAACCTAGATCCATCTCACCCGATTCTAAGTTATCAAACAGGTAATCTTACGTATTTTTGTGAGATGGTTATCTTGATTTAAATAGTTTCTATGGATTAATTTACATTTGAGTTAAAAATAGGTTTTCCAATTAGTCAATTAAATAAGTATTTCAAAGATTGATTCCTAGGTTAGGGCGAGGCTCTAGGCCTTCTTGGGTATGAGATCATCCACCCCTTCCTAGACAGAATCACACAAAGAAATATATATTTAATTTCCTTTTTGAAACTCCTAGATTTAACTAGCAAGTGTAAATTATGCCTAGATCCTTATGCTATCCTAGTCTAAGCATGTATATTGCAAAGAAAATAAATAAACAAGCATTTTATCTATTTATTGAGATAGTTTTTCTATTTGCTCCCCCTGGATCATAACCTCGATATGGTCTATCAAGGAAATGGATCTGATCCTTGGGGACCCAATAGTGACCAGATCCAACTTGATTAACCAAGTTTGACTTGGGGCCCCATGCTTGAATTATGTTTCTATTATTTCTATTTACTAACGACAAGTATGATTTAAACTTTGTTTTGGTCTTAAATCCAAGTCCGGATTTGTTGTAAACGGCTCGCTATTTTCCAAGAATCAAATCCAAATTCTTGGAACCCATAGTGAACCATTCCAACGTGTCCTTGAGTTCCTTAATTTGAGTTTTCAAATTGGAATTTTCTTCCTCAAGTTGTTGGACTTGAGTTGAACTTCCAATTTGAACTGACTCAGTTAGAGAACTCGAGTCAGTCGCTCCCTTAAGGGTTGTTACCTCCTTTTGGAGTAACTTAACCCGGATGTTAGATTTAGCCAACTTTTTAAGCAACTACGGAATTTAATTCTCTGCATCATTTAAGTTAATACTAGACATTAAAGCACTTACAGTGGGGTTTGGTCCTTCGGAAACGGATGCGGATCCGTGGCTTCGCTCGAACTCAGTTTCTGACTCGCTCTCGGTTTCGGACTCGAATTTAGACTCGATTTCGTAAATATTTACTTGTACTGGCAATGCGAGGAAGCTTGTCGGTTCTTCTTCGTCGGAATCGGACTCATCTGATGATTCAAACCAGGTCGCCTTTAATACCTTCCTTCTTTTCTTCTTGTTTGGACAGTCTGGCTTGTAGTGCCCCTTTTGGTTACAGCCGTAACAGGTGACTTCGGACTTGTCCTTCGTATTTGTTTAATTTGCCTTTTTCGACTTGCATATTCTCCGTACGTGCTTTATCAGTTCGGAAACAACTTCATCATCGTCCTCTGCATCTGATTCATCTTTGGACTTGGGCTTAGTTTTATGCTTTGACATTGGTTCATGCGTTCTGCTGATACCTGCAACCAAAGCAACACCTTTCTCGACCAGGCGTGCATTAGTCTGTTCATGCAATTCTAATTCCGAAAAGAGTTCATCTAACTTAATAGTAGATAGATCCTTAGAAACCTTGTAGGCATCTACCATGGATGCCCACAAGGTGTTCCTCGGAAAGGCGTTTAGAGAATACCTTATGATGTCCCGGTTATCTACCTTTTGTCCAATTGCATGAAGACCATTGAGCAGATCTTGAATCCGAGCGTGGAGTTGGGCAGCTGTCTCACCTTCCTGCAGTTTGATATTAAATAATTTATTAAAGATTAGGTCTCTTTTACTTACTTTAGTGTCAGACGTCCCCTCGCTTTTGATAAACGACACTGGAGGGTGCAGGTCCCCTTTGCATTAGCTTCTACCTTCTTAATCAAAGACGTGTCCCAGTCCTCGTATGGTAGTGGTTTGCCAGCGCTATCAGTTGGTAGTTGGAGTCCGGTTTTGACAATCATCCAGACTTCAAAATGAGTCTGGAGATATGCCTCCATCCGACCCTTCCAGTACCCGAAGTCGTCTCCGGTGAATAGCGGGGGGCGGGCTGTACTGTAGCCTTCTTGAAGGGCCATTTTAGATCAACGAAAAAGGAAAATAAACAACAAAAAGTTCCAGGACTTGGTCCTGGCTTAGTAGTACGGAAGGAAAAAAATAGATCACGAACTCGGGTGGTGTTGCACCAACTCCGAGCAGAAAACTAATTCGAGAAAAAGAATTAAAATATAGCTATGAAGCTAAATTCTAATCGACTCCGAAAAATCTAAAAATACCTCGAAAAATTATTTTGAATGGTGGTTGCACCGATTCAAAATGACCCCGCTCTGATACCAATTGATGGATCGAAAGCGCTAGAGAGGGGGGGTGAATAGCGCTCGTGGCTATTTTATCGATTAAAACACAGAGATTATAAGCATGCGGAAAAATAAAAGCAAACCACGAGACAGGTTTTTGGTTCGGAGCCTATAGCGACTCCTACTAGGCTCTGTTGGGCAACAACTATATCACGTAAATCTTTACAAGTAGATGAATACAGAAATTAGCTCAAAGAAAAGTTATACCGACAATACTACAAATATGAAGAATGGTAGCTGATTGTCGGAGCAGAAGAGTGTCATCGAAGCTTTCGGAGTAGTGCACGGGAGTTCTTCTGTTCGAGATCGATGAATAGGCTGCACCCCGATGCCTTCTTTTATAGCTCTGTGAAAGCTGATCCAGATCCGATCACCTCGGGATTAGATTTGACTCACCTTCGATCGGTCGACCGATCCCCCTGATCGGTCGACCGATCCCCCTGATCCGGTCAGCATCCTCATCCAGTCAGCGAGATCCAATCGACACCCGATCCTATTGACACCAACACAGGTTCGGTCGACCGATCACAGGGTTTGGTCGATCGATCCCCTGGCCGACCCCGGTTCAACCATCTGGAGATCTGTCTGCTGGCTTATGGGTTCGGTCGACCGATCCTGGTCAGTTCCAACCCTGCATAAAATAATTAGTTTCCTGCAAAACAGAGTTAGAACACAAGATAATAAATGTTTAACAGTCTTCGGACTGTCCGGGTCTGATTTCGGGTTGCCTACCGGAAACACTAGGTCGACCCGACGCCTACTGTTCCCTCTACGGGGAACGCGTCCTCACCTACTCCACTCAGGAGATTTTACCTTTTGCTAGTTCGATCCTCCAGATCGACTGGACTTTTGCTCAGCGTCCGATGCTTCCGGTCTTCATGCTGGATGTTTGGTCCTCGACCCATCCAGACTTCTACCCGGTTCACGACACCAGGATTTTAACCTAGGGTTACTGTTAGATCGAGACGCGCTAGAGGGGGGGTGAATAGCGCTCGCGGCTATTTCGTTTTTCGGAATCGTAAAACTATCGAGTTAAAACACGCAGCGGAATAAAGAACGAACAGACACAGAGAGACACGAGAGATTTTACTTCGTTCGGAGCCTAAGGCGACTCCTACTCGAAGGCCGGCGATCCTTGATCGCTTTCCGTGGGCAACAACTATAAGCTCGTTAAAAGATTACAATTATGAGTACAATTAAAAGCTATAAGTATTATACCGACAACAAGAAATGCTAAATCTGAAGCTTCGGGTCGTCGGGCACTTGTAGCAGCACTTCGAAACGTCTTTTGGAGCAGCACGTTGATGAAAGATCACTTGGTATTCGTTAATTCAAGCTGCTGGTCGAACCCCCTTTTTAAATGTTGTTCAAGGCGCCTTAAACAAGCTCCAAGGCGCCTTGAATAGGCCGAGTCAGCCGCTGAGATGAGGAGCGAACTGGTCGAATCTTATCACAGGTTCAAGGCGCCTTCCACTGTTCACAGGGCGCCTTCATCTGTTCAAGGCGCCTTCCACTGTTCATCAAGGCGCCTTGAACAGCTTCTCGCAGCCAGCTCCAGCCTTGCACCCGAGGCGCCTCCAAGCTCCATGAAGGCGCCTCGGACACTGTTCATCCGAGGCTTTAGGTTGCTTCTTTGCACCTGCAAGATACGTTAGTCCCAAACACTATCCTGCAGCACAAAGTTAGCACATAATATAATAAATATGACAAATAAAGTATTGACAGTCTCCGGACTGTCCGAGTCTGACTTCGGGTTTCCGACCGAAAACCCTAGGTCGACCCGACGCCTACTGTTCCCTCTGCGGGGAGCGCGTCCTCATCTACTCCACTCAGGAGATTTACCTGTTGCCAGTTGATCCTCCAGATCGACTGGACTTTTGCTCAGCACTTGACGCTTCCGGACTTTCTGCTGGACATCCGCTTCCCGGCCAGTCCAGTCTTTCACCTGGTTCATGACACCAGGACTTTCCACCTAGGGTTACCACCCCCTAGGACTTTTGCCTGAAGTCATCGACCTGCCAAGACATTCCGCATAGGGTTACCACCCCCTATGACCTAGGGTTACCACCCCTAGGGTTTTTCCCTTTGCCTAACCGCAGCTTGGACTTTCCTGAAATCCTCAAGTAGACTTGTTAGAAAACAAAACACCTTAACTTTGAATCCTTTGCCATTATCAAAACACAAGTTCGATCGTCGGATGCTTCCCGCACCAACAGTTACCACCCCCTAGGATTTTTGCCCGAAGCACCGACCTGCCAAGACTTCTCGCATAGGGTTACCACCCCCTATGACCTAGGGTTACCGCCCCCCAGGGTTTTCCTTTTGTCTAACCGCAGCTAGGACTTTTCTCCACCTAGGGTTACCACCCCCTAGGACCTAGGATTACCGCCTCCTAGGGTTTTCCTTTTGCCTAACCGCAGCTAGGACTTTCCTGATACACTCAGTCATACACATTAGATAACAATTAAACTTAACTTTGAATCCCTTTGCCATTATCAAAACTAAGGTTCGATCGTCGGATGCTTCCCGCACCAACAATGTGTAGTTGTCCATTTAATTTATATTGTAGATAACATGGTGTGAGGAGACACACAGAAGATCATGTTATCAGTTCCTTATAAATTATAAATATTAACTCACAACCAAGATGGAATGGGACAAACCATTGGAGTGGTTGTAGTGTAATTTGGTATTAGTTTATCTTGACTATAAAATTACACTAGTACACTATTGTAATGACCCACCTCCCTTACTACTCTCTAAGGTGACCGTTACTTAATTATTAACTCTACTTACTAGTGTTACTTATGCTAATATTAGCAATACTCAACTTTGTCAGGCCCCAGAGAAGTTCCTACCGAAAAATTTCAACAGCATCTCCTCTGTACCAGTGACTATATGGAGCATACATACACAAAAGAAATGACATCACCACGCAGTTTAATAAAATCATATCATGCAAGTAATGAATAGCGGAAACATAATGAAATACAACTTCTAACTCCAAAATTTTCTTATCAACCTAAATAAAGAATTAATCTAAACAAATTCTTAAACTAAGTCCCAAGGCTTCTATAGTCCAGGCATAACACATCCATCCGCACCTCCTTGTCGCCTTCCTTGACTATAGTTTTTCCTTTCCTTTATCTGCAGTAAGAGGAAAATGCAACTATAAGCAAAATTACTTAGTAAGCGCTATCTAACTCACAAAACTCGAATATGCATGTAATTGGAAGAAATCTAAAACTGAATGCTCAAAAAGAAATACTACTCATGCTCATCTAATAGCAAAAGAATCATAACAAACTGAAATGCTAAACATGTAAAGCTGCTCATGCTCACCTACTAGCAAATAACAATAAGCTAATCTAAATAACATGCTAGCATAAAAGAAAACTAAACTTGTTGATTTTAAAACAAAGTGAAACTTATTTCATTTGTTCTAAACTTATTCTTTTATTTCACTTGTTTAAAACTTATTCTTTTATTTCACTTGTTTAAAACTTATACTTTAATACTTCAAAATAATAATCAACTTCTCTTGGGTCTAGGGGTAGTATCATCTTATGTGCGTTCCCTAATAGGTTGGGGTAGCGAGCCACCAATCCTAAAAGAGCAGACCTTGGTCTACCAGGGCCAAGAACTTGGAATTGGACACCTGGATTTGTTTAACGACAACCTTGGAAGTCGGGTACTAGCCTCTTCAAAGTAAAATATCTTATTATCTTAATTATTTCTTCTTTAAATGCCTTGGCATTTTAACAAGCACCTTGTGTGCCAAAATCCCTAAAGTCTTGACTTTGGGATCTACTTAAGGCCTTGGCCTTTTTCTTTCTTTTCTTTATCTTGCTTATACTTGTAAATACCTCTATTAAAAAGATGTCTCATACAAAACTACACTAAAATGCTTATTAACTCTACACTGAAATGCTTAACAGAATTGCATGGAAATACTTAATAAAACTGCTTATTAAAAATCTAAACTATAAGCTTAATCAAATCTGCCACAAACTTAATCAAAATTCTGCACTATAAACTTAATCAAAATTCTGCACTATACACTAATCAAATTCTACACTATAAGCTTAATCAATTAATCAGCCTTAAAACTTAATCAAATTCTTACTAAGCAATCAAAATTTCACTATAAGCAATCAAATACTATGGCAATATGCAACAATCTGCATATAAAAATCTGCATACCATACAAGCTTAAACTAAATCTAAAACTTGTTGGAATTAAAACCTATACTGCAACACTAAACATATCAAAAACTGCCATGCTAAATAATTCATTCATTTTCCCTAACCTAACCAAATCTGCATTAAATTTCATAACAGCAAGTATCAAAAGAACAAACCGAAATCCTTACTAATCCCCCCTATTCAGTGTCCCAGCAAGGAGTCCATTGCAACTATTAAACAAGTTTGCTACTGGTAAACAAAACAAAACAATAACTTGTTGTCTGTCTAAAAGGGAGTAATCAAAATCCAAATCCAACACTTAGGACTAGAACCACTTTGAATTCATGTTATAACCTTTTCGATTTGCCCACAGGATCACAACTAAATTAAAACCAAGGACACCTTTGATTCCACCTCTAATCACCCAAACAGGATACGACACATGATCAAAGAGAAGCCAAATTTGTCCCAAACTATAAGCTATCTCGGATACAAACAACACAACATAGAAATCAGACTCACACAAATTCTAACCAAAGCAAGCGAATAAAAATCCTCATGAAAACCTCAAAGAATTCCAAAGAAACTCACTCGAAACCTCGAATCGACCGGAACTTTACAAGAACTTGAAGCTACTCATGGTGAGGAAGCACTTCTAGCTCTTGGACTCCACTGAGAAGAAAAGGCTTCTAGGGTTGGGATAACTCGAGTTTCTTCATCTCTTCTCTGACTTCTCCCTCCTGAGAGGATCTTGGGAAGGAGCAGAGCTCGGATTGGACTCAGATCATGCACAAGACCTAACGGCGACTCTATTTTCATTTGAGCTCCGTTGTCGCTAGCAGAGAAAAAGGGAGAAGGGTTTTCGATCATGGGAGAAATCAAGCCCTAAGTTCCTCCCTTTATAACTCGGTTTTGTTATACTTCTTAAATAAACTTCAAAAGCACCGAAACTTGAGGTTGGTCGGGGATTTGCTTAAGGTTTGGGTCGGGTCGAAGTGGTTCTCGAATTCGATCGAATCTCTTTTATTCAATTTATTCTGTTAATTAACTACTACTTAAATAAATTTCATCCTTCCTTTATCAACAATGCGCTTGGGCGCACTTGGTCATTGAGATAACTTAGCTCGCTTAGCCAGAGGTCTGGTTGAACCTCGGCTTAACCTCTTTATTTTTTGCAACTTAAAAATACCAAACAAACTCAAAAATTACATAAAAATACATTTCTAAAAATCTCATCTCATATAGCATTTCTAAATATAGATTTTAAGGTTATTAGAACATATTTTGGGTTGGTATTAGCGGGGACCATTTGAGGTAGTTTTTTTTATACTGACTACATAAAAGAACAAAACTTCTGTTATTATGGAAGTGCATACTCTTAATCATGATATAATAACAAGCACGTATACTTAATATTATTTCTTTAATTTATCAAAGGGTGAGATTTAGTTCGTTAAATCAATAAGCCCAATAAGTTGAGAAATGATATTATTTATGTGATGTGTTGTTGATTATAGAATAAAACTGTGTCCTAGTAATCTAGGTTAATGATGTCCCCTTGAGGAGCTCATAAGGATTGTCATATAAATCCTGCAGGTGGACTTAGTCTGACATGATAATAAGGTTGAGTGGTACTACTCTTGGAGATAGATATTAATTAAGTGAGTTGTCAGTAAATCATTTAATTAGTGGCAATTCAATATCTTAAACATAGGAAGACTAACACACTCATGATAAGAAAGAGCCCATATTATAATATGGGATTGGTACGATAGTGCAATAATAACTCTTTAGTGGTATGAGTTATTATTGATGAACTTGAGTTGGGTGTTCGGGGCGAACACGGGAAGCTCAAGCTCATCAAAAGACCAAAACCAATTCCTGCTCTCGGTCCCTGTTGTAGCCTCTTATTTATAAAGCCTTATATCCACTTAAAGCCAAGCTTCTTACCCATCTTTTGGTGGTCGGCCAAGCCAAGCTTGGAGCCCAAGCTAGGGCTGGTCAAGCCAAAGGATAAAGCCAAGTTGTGGCCGGCCAAGCTTGGAGCCCAAGCTAGGTGGCCGGCCACATTAAAATAAAAGGGTATTTTAATTTTTAAAATCTTTCCTTTTGTGGATGCCATGATTTTAAAAGAGAGTTTTTAAATTTTAAAATCTTTCCTTATATAGCTTTCTACAAAGGATTAAGAGAAAGGTTTGATATCTTTCCTTATTGGTAGTTAAAAGAAAGATTTTAATTTTTAATAAAACTTCCCCTTTTTGTAACCATCCACATGTTTTAAAATAGAGATTTTAATTTATAAAATTTTCCTTTTATAACCAACAAGGGATTTAAAAGAGAAATTTTTTTTATTAAAATTTCTTATCGAAAACAAATAAGAAAGTTTTAATTTTATGTTTAAAACTTTCTTTGTTTGGAGCACAAGTATAAGGTCGGCCATGATAAGCATTGAAGGAAGTTTTAATTTTTTGTTTTAAAACTTTCCTTTTTAGTCATGGCAAGGAATATAAGGAAGTTTTAATTATATTTAAAACTTTTCTTTTTTGCCAAGACCAAGGATTATAAAAGAGATGGAGGGGTGCCTCATGAGATAACACATCTTCTATTCCTCTCTTCCAATCCTTTGGCGGTCGGCCCTTGTCCTTTTCTTTTCTCCCTTTGTTTTCTCCCTTGGAGGCCGGCGACATCAAGTGTGGTGATCTCTTGGTTGCCGGTTACTTGAAGGAGAAGAAGAAGAGAAGGAAGCTCTCTTGTCTTGCATCCCTTGGAGGTTAGTTGGTGGTCGGATCTTGGAAGCAAAGGAAGAAGCTTGGGTGGATTTCATCTTGGAAGATCAGTAGACGACGTGACAAGAGAGAAATACAACAGAAGATCAAGAGGTCTATAAGCTACAAAAGATATAACTAGTTATTAGTTTCTACATCATAACTAGTTCATCTTTTGTATAGATCTTGAAAAAACAAACAGAAGAGGTTATCGGTTTTAGGTTATTGTTTTTGTTATCGATTTTATTGTTCGATTTCATGTTTCGATATTGTGCTTCTATTGAGGTCTCTATAGTTAAATCTAGTTACTATAAGAAGTTAAATATCTGATTTCTTTGAAAGGTTTTATCTAGGAAGTGGTGGATGATCCCATACGCAAGAAGGCCTAGTGTCTCACCATGTTTAACCTAGAAGCCGATCTTTAAAATAGATATTTGATTAACTTATGTAATATGGTTTAACTTAGGAAGATCACATCGGTTAAACTTGGAGTAAAAATGTTAAGTATCGTTTCCAATCCAAGTTTAACTTCTGAAGGATAATTTGGATTAATAATGTTAAGCATCGTTTGCAATCCAAATATAACTTTAGTATAGTACATGGGTAGCTAGGATAGTTCTATGCTTGTACAAATTTTTATACAGGGGAATTAGGACGGTATTCCGAGTAGCAACCAATAGATCCTATATTCCATGAAAGAATGTACATGTAATCAAGATCGAACAAAAATGTAAAATCCTAAACCTAATACAGCTCCTGCTGTATTTAATAATTACAATCATGCACACACATAAAATGCCCTCGACATGTCATATACAATCACAATAGGCCATAATAGTTGGAGCCTACAACCATAGAGTTAATCTATTTACACATCCTACTATTATCTTGCCTAAACTTGTGTATGAAAAGTGCATAATTAACTGAAAACCAAACACACAGAGGCATAAACCTAGATCTGATACCAATTGTTGGTTGCTATTAGGAACACCGTTCTGTTTCCCCTATACAAAAATTTGTACAAGCACAGAACTTAACCTAGCTACCCATGTGCTCTACTGAAGTTAGACTTGGATTGCAAACGATGCTTAACATTATTAATCCAAGTTGCTCTTGGAGATTAGGATTGGAAGCGATGCTTAATATTTTTACTCCAAGTTTTGATGTGATCCTAAGTTAAACCATACACTACAAAAGAATTACACCTCGAACAGTTTAGACAACATTGATCAATAATCTGTTCTTTCATCCATATTTAACATGATTATTTTAAAATATCTAATGTTTTCAATAACTAATGAGACAGCTTTATAAAATTAATTATCTTTTAAAAATTACTTCATGTTGCATGTGATAATTAATATATCAATCTTATGTTTATTGAATCTTTTAAAACACAATAATTTTTTAACTTTATAAAAAACCACCAAAATCTTTCACTTACCGCCTAGGTTTCCCAGGTCCTTTCCATCGCTAGGTTCTCCTCTCTTCTCCTTGTCGACATTCCCGCCGTCTTGCCATCGTCTCGCAGTTGGCATCGAGTCGGAGTGCAACGCGTGCTGAGCGGTTTCCGTGGACTCGTCGATTCCGTCGAGCGTATCCCCGTGCCGGTTGGTACCTTTTGGTGTACGAGTGGGATCAAGCTAAGCTGCATCCGATCCGTGCGGCCATCCCTAACCTTGTCAAGGTTGGTCCTTCCCTTAACGCTTCTTTTCTTAAATTCTTCTTTGGGTTTTCCCTCGGTTTGCTCCTTTTCCCTCTTTCCATTGGATCTATGAGGTGCTGGGTGATTCTTACAAGGAGCCGTCTATTTGATCCTGGATGTTTGTACTGTAAAACATGCAAATCCTACCGAGTCATCATGATTGGTAAAATGCACAAGCGTGTGCAGAATGCTCTTGTTCTTAAATCTCGACTGAAAGTGCATCCATAGATATACTTATGTTGAATGTAAGCATTTTCATTTCCCATTCCTTCACTTTCTTGCACTTTTCTATCCATCCATTGAGTAAACGTTAGTGTCTAGGTTTGTTCAATTTCCATTGTTTTTACCACCCTGCATGCTACTTCGTTGAAATTTACCAGTTTGCTCTTAAGAGAGAAAACTACTCTAAATAGATATTAAATTTCATTAACAATTGAATTTGCTGAAACAAGGATGAGCTCTCTTTTATACAGTTTCTTCTTCGTTTTAGTCATCTTTTTCACAGTTTCTTTGTTATCCTTTTCTCTTATTCTGCCTTTCGATTCCTAAGAAATAGTTGTATCTTTATCTTCACTTTTGATTGAGGAATCGAGTTTCTTTTACTTATCTTTGGAGCATCGATTTTATTGGCTCCATTATTGGTCACTCATGATGGTTTGAGTAATTGAGCATTGATTTATGGACTTCTCTATTTTGTACTCCTTCATGAGCTGGGGACGCTCTCTGCAGCCTCACCACTCTGTTTTGGAAATGTAGTTTTCAGTAAAAGTTAGAATGCCATATCGTAAGTGAGATTATGTTTTTCGCATTGCATGGCTTAACAAAGCGGGCGAGGAGCTCGTTAATCATTATTATGAGGCGAATCAGGCCTATTGTATGCAATAATTTACTTATAGGCATGCAAGATTGTTCCATTTTAACATAACGTCCAATCATTGGGAATTAATAGGTTGTGTGAGTTCTAATATGTTTCCCGTTTCACATTAGTTTCATTCTATTAATGAAGGACCAACCATTTCTTGAAATTGATGGAAGTGAAATTTTAGTTCAGAAAAATCTATTCATGTTTTTGAGATGAGTTTGCCTTAAGTTATAGTAAAGCATCTAATTGGTGCTCTGTAATTTTCAATAATAACTGAAGAGCTTAGAAGACATTCATACATACAATGAATTACATGAGGTCTATTTATAATATCCATTACAATAATTTTTCTGTATGAGGTTGTTCAAAATCGTGCATTGGAAAGAGGTATACTACAATAATTTTTCTGTGAGTTAGTTGCACTCTTTTGTTCTGGTGCCCTAAGAGCTCCCACCTCCCTGCACCAGCCAGTGGGGACGCCACCTAAGACCGAGCAATCAAAGTCAACCCCTGGCCACCGTGCCACTACTAGGGACCTTTGGACGTCATCGCATTGTCAAAGAAGAAGAGTTAGGTAATGAATTTCCTTACTCTTATACTATTGACCTATTCTCTCAGATTTGGAGATGTAATCTATGTGTGATTGATTATGTTAATTAGAGTCAGATGGTAAGGATATGTTGATTAACTTTCAAGTATTGAATAGGTTGGGTGGAGCTAATTAGAGTTTTCTAATTAGATTAAGATTATAATCTATGATGCTTACTTTTGGACAGCGAGTTAGTTCTTTTGATGGAATTATACATCTATGATGCTTAATTTGGGATTGTAGCCTACTTTTTGAGCAAAGAAGTCTAGATCAATGATAGATTGCTCACCTTATAGGTTAGGAAAACTTTACAATTGTGCGCTTCTTGTTATTTTTCTTTCTCCATCCTTTTTATGACTTGTTGTATTTACAATTATACTGAATATGCAATTTCCTATATAATGTTTCAAGTAAATTTGGTTTGGATCATGTTTTCAACCTAACGATGTATAAATATGTTTGAAGAAACAAAAGATATATGACAATATGAATGAATCTGTCTGTTGGTTTATATATTTAGTATTATATATTAATTTAGATGCATGACCCTTTTGTTTCTGAATGCTTTTATCATCTTCTCTTACTGTTTCTTTACTCTATTGAGTGATGAATCGATATATTCTAGCTTCATATGTTTACATATTTTCATGGTTCCTACATATTTCTTTTTCTTGTTCTTAAATTCTTGTCGGTGTTGTTTTTCATACTTTTATTTCTTAATTTGTATTTTTCTACTGACCAATATTTACTGTGGGCGATGACCCTATAACAAGAATCCTTTTAAATTTGTTACATCTCAGCTTAATATTTTTTGTTTGTGCGGAAATCCATGCTTTGTTGACAATTCGTGCAGCTTCCTTATCTGTGGTATTGATTGACGTTTATTGTGTCAATTGAGATAGTTTGAGTTACTTCTTGATGCTGAAATTATGGCCTCTGTTGAGATTTTGAGATTGCACCTATATCTGTTGCATATATTCTCAATCACCACGAATTCATAGTTTCATTTGTTGCTTGGTGTTCAATTATTATAATTTATTAACACATTATTATCTTTCGTTAACTATATAATAAGTTATCTTTTTCATTATTCAATTTTCTTTTCTCTATTGTTATACGATTCATTGTGACTAGGAACCTGTTCTGTCATTTGTGCATTCACAGGGCCATTTGGAGGATTGTCTAATTTCTAAAACCGGTCGAGATGGTGAAGTTCATAGTCGAAGAACTCCGTCGCATCATGGACATGAAGCATAACATCCGCAACACGTCTGTCATTGCACATGTCGATCATGGTTAGTTATTCCCTAGCTCATACTTTCTTGATACCATGTGAAGTAACAAATACATCAAGTGTTGTTTCTTATATTTGCAGGTAAATCAACCCTCACTGATTCTCTTGTTGCTGCTGCCGGAATCATCGCACAAGAAGTCGCTGGAGATGTTAGGATGACTGATACTCGCCAGGACGAGGTTGAACATGGTATTACAATCAAATCCACTGGGATTTCCCTGTACTATGAAATGACAGAGGAATTCCTAAAAAACTACAAGGGCGAAAGGAGCGGGAATGAATATCTAATCAACCTCATAGATTCACCTGGGCACGTTGACTTTTCTTATTTGGAAGAAAAGTCACTCAAATTGACAACTCTTATTTGAAAGCTTACACTCAAATTGACAACAAGTTAAAAGTATGTACTTATGAAAATTTGTTGTGTTTGCATATCACCTTTGTTTTAATAGTGTTATCATTTTGTTGGTTGCTTATGAAATTTTGTTGGTTGCTTATGAAAATTCTTCAGAATGTTATAGATATTATTTTTGAATGTTAAAAAATTATATATTAAATTTTATTTTGAAATTTAGTATTTTGAATGATTTATAATATTAGAAAATTGTGTATTAATTTTTTTTTATTTTTTTTCTAAAAAAGACAACGGTTTTTCACCGTTGTCGTAGATAGTTTAAAACAGTTGTTGAAGACCTTGTTATTAAAGGTAGACGCTTAAAGACAACGGTGAAAAACTGTTGTCTTTGAAGGAAAAGACAACAGTTTTTCACCGTTGTAAAAAATGTTGTCTTTGCCTTCAAAGACAACGGTTAAAAACTGTTGTCTTTTGCCACCCCTTTTAACAACACGGCCTTTAACAACAGTTCAAAATGGCCTACGACAACGGTGAAAAACCGTTGTTGTTTGACTTTTTTCTTGTAGTGATATTACAGAAGTTGATTAAATATCTATTTCAAATATTGACTTCCAGGTTAAACATGGTGAGGCACTAGGCCTTCTTGGTTATGGGATCATCCACCACTTCCTAGACAAAGCCTTTCAAAGAAATTGGATATTTAACTTCTTACAATAACCCTAGGTTTAACTACAAAGACCACAATAGAAACACAAGATCGAAACATAAAATTGAAATACAAAATTGATAGCACGAAATCGAAACATAAAATCGCTAGCCTCTTGTGCTGGTGTTTTAGAATCCATGCAAAGAAAACTAACTAATTAATTGGAAGTGGAAACCATTAATTAGTTATACCATTCTTTATAGGTGAACTCCTACATGAGTGTAAGCATGGAGTTAGGGAGATGAACAATGCATAGAGACATTAACTAGCATCACAACGAAACTCAAATCCTAGTATCTATCATTCCATACTCACTTACACTCTTTCTCTCTTTTATCTTCTCTTTCTCTTAAGTGTTTGTTTACAACTTTAGATTGTCTAGATAATTCACAGTGCGAAGTTAACTAGTGCTTAATCAACCGTCCCTGTGGATATGATATCTTTTATATTACTGACGATGTAACCGTGCACTTGCACTGATGTAACATGCATACATGTTGGGTGGGTATTATTGGAAGTATCTTATTGAATATACCTTTATTGTTATGTGCACAAGTGTCCAACATGTTTAGTTAGAAGTATCTTAATGATTATTCCTATGTTATGAGTGTACACATGTTTGATGAGTGTGTATGCGTGGTTGGTGTGTATTATTGGAAGTATCTTGTCGATTAAGCATATGTTGTGGTGTGTGTACTCATGTCTGGTGTGTACTATTAGAGGATCATGTTGACTATATTATACTTATATTGAGGGAGTTGCTGCATTGATGATCATTGTATCGGTATCATGATTATTTACATCATGTTCATCATTGCACTATATGTATATGTTAGTATTAGCCCGAGTACCAATTATGAAATGATTGTAAAGGGATGCTTTTATATCATATTTCATTATTAATAAAAGGAAAAGTTTTTTAATGTATTTATTTCAATTCAGTGTCGAATAAATAAGTATAATAATGTCCTAGAGTAGGAGGTTCTAATCTACAACATATCAATTGGTTGAATTGATAGTGAGATATTGTAGATATACATAGAATACTACTCTTAACTATTCCTAGTCAAGCATTAATATGCAAGGACAATATTAATGCATTGAGACTAGCATGTAGGTCAACGGATGACTTAATCTCACAAGTCATGGATATGAGATATCAAGTTGACATATGAGTATATATTAGAGAATATATACTGAATAACCCGCCATGAGAATGTTTCATGGATCATTATATGAGTGTCATAAACATTCTCATGTGACTATTAGTATGAATAGTCCTTAGACCTGAAGTCACTACAGTTCGCTATATAAGGCGTTGTATACTTTGGTATCGGTAAACGTTACCTGTAACAGGGTGGACTATAAAGTCGATCACTAGATATGCAATAGCTTATGAGGAGGGATGTGAGTGATGTAGATGGGATCTATGTAAAGCCCGAAAAATTCCCAAATTTATTTTAGAAATATCCTATGATTTTTATAGATTTTTAGGATATTTTTACATAATTTTTGGAGTACCAGAAGTAGCAAAAACAAATAAGTCGCAAAATGGTTTACGCGGGAATCGAACCCGGGACCCATCGGAGCCTACGACTTATTATGTGTTACGGAAACCAAGTGAACCCAGCAGGGTCGTGCTGAAAGGATAGGAAATCAAATATATTTATATTTGATTTGGGAGAAATAACTATTTGATATAAAAAGAAAACTTAACTGGGATGGGTTTATTTTCTTTTGGGTTCGGCATTTTCTCTCCTCACCGAAGCCTTTCTCTCCCTCTCCCGTTTCTTTCTCTTGGCGTAGCAAACAAACCAAAGGAGACCAAGGGTTCCTTCCCTAGGATAGTGTGTTCACTTTCCGGTGACCCCACCAGCACGAAGTCGGTTCTTCTCCGCGAGAGGAACGCGAGGACGTAAGTGGTTCGTCGAACGGAGCAGTTTTTCCGGAAAAACCTAGCGGATAGAATCGTAAGAAAACCTTGCGATTGAGGTAAGAAACCCCTCACCTGCAGTATAATTACTCTCGCTTGTTAGTGTTGGCGTTAGTTCAGTAGTTGTACAGTTTTCAGTTATAGGGTGTGCTTTTAGTGCATACCAAGCATTCGGTAGAATGCCCAGTTCAGAAGGATGCACCGGCAGGTGTCCTAACAGCATGAAAAATGTATTAGAAATATTTTTATTCAGCTTATTATCAGTTATTATAGCTATATGGATCAGATATCCATTGGGTGGGCTCCCACAGTAGCCTCTAGGTTCAGATAACCTAGCTCTAGGTTCAGATAACCTAGAACAGCAAAGTAAAATAAAACAGTATTCAGTATTTTACTTTTATTCAGTTGGCACTGTACTTGGATCAGATATCCATGGGCTGGACTCCCACAGTCGTCCCTAGGTTCAGATAACCTAGTAACCCTGCTGGATTCGGAACTTGCAATCCCGGGTCTCGTAGGGATGCGCGCATAGTAGGTACAGTTGCCAGGGCCCAACAGCATGTTTAGTATTTTCATCTATTATATATATATAGTTTTCCAAATAAGTAATCAGTGATGGAAACACTAACTTAGTTTCAGTTTCAGTTAATTATCTCAGTTAAGTTTCATGATTTGAGTTCATGACCAGTTAGATGTATATGCATGATCAGTTCAGTATTTATGCTTAGTTCAGATACAGTATGCTATGCTCAGTTTGTTTGTATGCTATGATCAGTTCAGTAAATGTTGTTTGTATGCCATGTTGCCATGCTCAGTTCAGTTTTCAAATAGCATGTTTTAAAAACATAATCGCATCGTTGCATGTTTTTGTGAGGTAGATGGTTTCTTACTAAGCTTCTTAGCTTACAGATGCTACATTTCTTATACTGCAGATACCGGTAAAAGAAAAGTGGACTAGCGGAGGCTGGAGGGCGATGCTACGATGGTGTGTGTGTGCAAGGGGTCTGGAATAAAGATCCTTGGGATCTACACGCTTTTATTTCAGTTTTAGTACTTAACATGTCTAGTTTTATGACTTAGTTGTTGGAGTGTATACTGAAAGCCTAAGCTTTGTAAACATTTATTATGAATAAAGAATCACATTTGGTCTAATTGTCTACATTTGTTTGTAGTTGTTCATTTAATTTATATTGTAGATAACATAGTATGTGGTGTCACATACAGAAGATGATGTTATCAGTACCTTATAAATTATAAACAGTAGCTCACGACCAAAATGGAAAAGGAACAAACCATTAGAAGGTCGTAGTGTAATTAGGTATTAGTTTATCTTGACTATATAATTACACTAGTACACTCAGAGTGTATTGAGTAGGACCATTTGAGGTCGTTTCTTTTATACTGACTTTATAAAGGAACAAAGACCTCAGTTATTATGGAAGTGTGTGCTCTTAATCCTAATATAATAACAAGCACATATATTTGATATTTATTTCTTTAATTTATCAATGGGTGAGATTTAGTTCGTTGAATCAATAAACCCGATAAGTTGGGAAATGGTATCACTTATAGTGTATGTTGTTGATTATAGAAGGAAACTGTGTCCTAGAGATACTAGGTTGATAATGTCCTCAAGAGGAGCTCATAAAGATTGTCATGTTAAACCCTGGAGGTGGACTTAGTCCGACATGACAATAAGGTTGAGTGGTACTACTCTTGGACTTAGATATTAATTAAATGAGTTGTCAGTAACTCACTTAATTAGTGGACATTCGATATCTTAAACACAGGGAGACTAACACACTCATAATAAGAAGGAGCCCAAAAATATAATTTGGGATTGGTGCGGTAGTTCAATGATAGTTCTCTAGTAGAATGAATTATCATTGATAAAATTAAGTTGTGTGTTCGGGGCGAACACGGGATGCTTAATTTTATCGGGAGACCAAAACCAATTCCTCCTCTCGGTCCCTATCATAGCCTCTTATTTATAGAGTTCTATACCCACCTATACCCACCTTCTATACCCACCAATAAGGGGTCGGCCAAGCTAGCTTGGGAACCAAGCTAGGGCCGGCCTAGGTATATTATTGGGTGGCCGGCCCTAGCTTGAACCCAAGCTAGTGGGGGCCGGCCAAATTAAATTAAAAAGGGATTTTAATTTTAATTTTTATTATGTGGAAGATATAATTTAAAGAGAATTAAAATTAAAATATCTCTCTTGTAAAAGATCTATAAAAGATTAAAGAAAGAGATTAGATCTCTTTCCTTATTTGTAGATTGGAGAGATGTTTTATTTTTTTCTTTAAAAATTATTCACATGTTGATAAAATTAAAATTATAGAAATTTCCTTTTATCAACCATGAAGAGATTTTAAAGAGAAATTTTATTTTTTAAAATTTCCGGAAACAAATTAGGAAGTTTTAATTGTTGATTAAAACTTGTCCAATTTGTTCTCCAATGATGTGGCCGGCCATTGAAGATTGATTTGGAAAATTTATTTTATTTTTCTAAATTAAATCATGTCAAGGAAATTGAGGAAATTTTATTGTAATTAAATTTCCTAATTTGCCTAGGCCAAGGAATATAAAAGAAAGGGTGAGGGTGCCTTCATGAAATACAACCTCTATTATTTTCTCTCCCTCTTTTGTTCCTTGGTGTGGCCGGCCATCCTCTCCCTCTCTTCCTCTTGTGGTGGCCGAACCTCTCTCCCTTCCTTGGAGCTTTTGTGGTGGCCGGATACTACTTGGAGAAGAAGAAGAAGAAGGAGAGAAAGCTAGCATCTCTTGGAGCTTGGTTAGTATTTTGGTTTTCTTCTTTGGTGAAGTTCTTCCTTTGTGACCGAACCTTGCTTGGAGGAGAAGAAGGTGGTTGGTGGTTTCTCATCTCGGTAGATCCTTGCCCACACAACGTCCAAGGTTAGAAGAGGAATACGGTAGAAGATCAAGAGGTTTTTCTACAAGGTATAACTAGTAATTTTTATTTCCGCATCATGCTAGTTATTTATGGAAATAATACCAAATACAAGAGGCTTACGTTCTAGTATTTCGAATATATTTTTCGATGTTGTGTTCTTTTGTTTTCTTTCTTTTCCTTGTGATTTGATTGTTCTCTTTGGTTAACCTAAAGTTATTTTAGGAAATTAAATATTAGCTTTCTATTAAAGGTTTTGTCTAGTCGGTGGTGGTTGCTCCCATATCCAAGAAGGTCATGTGCCTCGCCACGCAGTCTGGAACCTTTTGGAAATTAATATTTAATGGAATTAATAACTTAGGAGACTTGGGTCGAACGTGTTAAGTTCGCAGGAGATCCAAGTCAAAACCTAAAAGAACAAATAGATTAAGTTTTGGATCAAACGTGTTAAGTTCCGCAGGCGATCCAAAATTTAATTTAAAAGAACACATGGTAGCTAGGAAAAGGTTCAGACCTTTGTACAATATTTTTGTACAGTGGAACCTCTAGGTTTTCCGAGTAGCAACCAACAATTGGTATCAGAGCTAGGGTTTTGCCTCTGTGTATTTGGTATTAGTTTAATTATGCACATGTCATACATAATTTAGGCAGGTTAATAGTAGGATGTGCTAACTTTGTGGATGTAGGATCCAACTATTATGGCTTTTAGTTATTATGTGTGTGATTGGACCCTTGGACATGTCAAGGGCAATTTATATGTGTGTGCATGATTGTATTAAAATACAGCAGGAGCTGTATTTAGTTTTATTAGGATTTTATTTTTGATCTAGATACATGTACATTCCTTTTATGGAATATAGGATCAAAATATAAAATTCTATTTATGTCGCGGATCGAATCTTGCAAAGCGTGGAACCTTCTGAGGACCAGAGGCGCAGCGGAACTAGGAGGGATGCGACATCTAGACCCGGAGGCGGTGGCCAAATATGGCGGCAGCTTGGGATGACAACACACGGAGGACAATTAAGAGATAAAAGCCATAATAGTTGAAAATTAAATTTTCTATTTATTGCTTTTATATTGTCTAATGTATGCATGTTAGTTTACAAGTTTAGTAGGCTAGCATAGTTAAAATTCCTCATTTATAAATAACTAAGTGGGAGAGGATTTTTAAATAAATCCCATGGTCTCCATTACTGGTTTGTAAGTGATGCAAACAAGCTTGCGCGTTGGCTCTGAGTGCCTTCCTCCATAATGGATGAGCTTGTTTGTGGATCACTAGAACAGACTTCCATTTTTGGATGACTATAGGAAATTAATTAAGAGCGTGTGATCTTCCCCAACGGAAGGGGCATAATCTTATTAATGGACTTAGTGTCAAGTAATGGTATACACTTAGACACATCTAATAGTATCCTCCCCAACGGAGTCACTATTATTATTTGTGTGACCAAATAATACCAACTATTAATTTTATTTGTCAAAAAGTTAGGTTGACAAGATAATAAAATTAATGGGTTAAAACCCTCCTTTTACAAATGTTGAATTTGTATACGTCCACACTAACGTGGCATACAAAATTCACGGTGTGATGAGGTGTTGGTTAATTTAAAATAGTATTGTTTGAGGAATCAATATTATTCTAAATTTAGAGTTCTGACCAAAAGTTATTCTTAGGATGACTTTCAACCCACTGTCCATCATACTTCAACAAAATAGACTTACTGGACCTAATTACATATATTGGAAAAGGAACCTAGACATTGTTCTGACTGTTGAAAGCTATAAATTTGTACTGACTGAACCTTGTCCTGATGCACCCACTGGTGAATCTACCCAAGAGGAGATTGAATATCATAAGAGATGGGTAAAGGCAGATGAGATGACGCGGTGTTACATTTTGGCTTCAATGTCAAATGTATTGCAACATCAGCATCAAGATTTACCAACAGCTTATGATATTATGAACAATCTCAAGGATCTCTTTGGTCATCAGGATAGGGCTTCTAGACAAGAAGCTATGAGAAAGATAATGACAGCCACCATGCAAGAGGGTACTCCTGTAAGGGATCATATCCTAAAGATGATGGCTTATCTGAACGAGATACAGATCCTTGGAGGAGAAATTGATGGGGAAACCCAGATCGATATGATCCTCCAAACGCTACCTAGAAGGTTTTGAGCAGTTCCGCCTGAACTATAATATGAATAAAAGGATTTATTCATTAGGGGAACTACTGACAGAACTTCAAGCAGCAGAAGGATTATTTCGTCATAATTCTCAAATTCACTTTACTGAAAATGGTTCTACTTCTAAACCGAAAGGAAAGAAGAAGAAGAAACAAGCTGGCTCAAGAAAGAAAGTGAATAAATCTCAGTATGGATTTAAAGCTAGAGGAAGAAGGAAGGGCATGTGCTTCATCATCTAGCAGGACATTGGGCGAATTTGTCCCTCGTAGGAACCAAAACAAAGGTATATCTCATGCTCTAGTTGTTGAAACATGTTTAGCGGTGTTATCTACCGCACTGGTGTAGAGAGCCATTGATCATGTCTGCAATTCCTTGCAGGGGTTCCAGGAAACCCGACGACTATCTGAAGGGAGATTACCGTCTACATGGGCAATGCTACTAAGGTGGCATTTGTTGTAGTGGGGAGACGTCTACTTGTCTTTTAGTAGAAAGAGAATTTGGTTTTAAGAAATTGTCTTTATGTACCCAGTTTTAGAAAGAATTTAATTTCAGTTTCTAAACTGTTTATATATGGATATTCGGTTTCTTTGAATGTGATGTAGTTATTAAAAGAAATAAAGTGATTATACGTTACGGTGCATTAGTTGGCAATTTGTATATTTTAAATCAATTTCTTCCACAAAGCAAAACATGGAAATTTATAACTCATCTTCTAATTCTAATAAGAGAAAAGAACCTTAAATGAACCAAGCATATCTTTGGCATCTAAGACTTGGTCGTGTTAATTTAAGTAGGATTCAGAGGCTTATAGCCGATGGACTTTTGAGTTCATTAGAGTTGGAAAATTTTCCAACTTGTGAATCTTGCTTAGAAGGTAAAATGACCAAGAGGCCGTTCAAGGCCAAGGGGTATAGAGCCAAAGAAGTGTTAGAGTTGGTTCACTCGATTTGTTTGGTCCTATGTCCGTCCGTGCAAGAGGAGGTTTTGAATATTTTGTCTCTTTCATGGACGATTATTCAAGATATGGATACATTTACCTAATGTGCCGCAGTCCGAGTGCTTTGACAAGTTCAAAGAATACAAGGCGATGTGGAGAAGCGATTAGGTAAAAGTATCAAGACACTACGATCTGATCGCGGTGGTGGCGAATACCTCTTAGGAGAGTTTAGGAATCACTTATCGAGGATTCAATCCCAATTGTGCACTGGAACACCCCAGAGAATGGTGTAGCGCGAAAGGAATAGGACTCTTATGGAGATGGTTAGATCGATGATGAGTTATTGAGAATTACAAATTCGTTTTGGGGATACGGAAGTGTATGTTCTGAACTTAGTACCTTCTAAATCGGTTTCTTCTACTCCCATAGAATTGTGGAATGGGCGAAAACAGGTCTAAGACATATTGAATTTGGGGTAGTCCACATGTGTCGAAACCAGGATCTTGATAAGTTAGAATCTCGTTCAGTGTGTTTGTAGGATATCCCAAAGGAGCGAAGGTGGTTTATTTTATAGTCCTAAAGACGGAAGGTCATTGTTAGCACCAATGCCCGCTTTTAGAAGAAGACTATATAATGGATCACAAGCCCGATGAGTAAAGTTGTTTTAGAAGAACTTAGAGAGGACATGTCTACTTCATTACCAACGGACAAGATGAAGTACCACAAGAGAGCAACACATGTCACACATGATACACAACCACGGACGGTGCCTCGTCGTAGTGGGAGGGTTGTGAGGCAACTGAAGATTCATGTTTTCGGAGAGTCTTGGACTTGATCCGGGTAAACTTGAACCTGATCCGGTCATATGATGAAGCACTCCAAGATATAGATGCATCTTGGCAAAAGGCAATGAATTAAATAGAGTCCATGTACTCTAATAAGGTTTGGGAGCTTGTAGAACCACGATGGTGTAAAAGTCGTTGGATGCAAGTGGATCTACAAAAGGAAAAGAGGGACGGGAAGGTAGAAACCTTCAAAGCTAGGCTTGTTGCAAAAGGGTACACTCAAAAGAGGAATCGATTATGAGGAGACCTTTTCACGGTAGCCATGCTTAAGTCTATCCGGATACTCTTATCCATTCTGCTCATATGGATTATGAGATTTGGCAAATGGATGTCAAGATGCTTTCCTTAATGGAAGTCTTGAAGAGAACATCCATATGAAGCAACCGGAAGGGTTCATTGAAAAGCGAAGAGCATCTAGTGTGCAAGCTCAATCGGTCCATTTATGGACTGAAGCAAGCTTCAAGGTCTTGGAACATCGGTTTAATGAAGTAATCGAGTCATATGGATTTATTCAAAGTCCGGATGAGTCTTGTGTATATAAGAAGTGTAACGGAAACGTGGTGGTATTTCTTGTACTATACGTAGATGATATTTTGTTAATTGGCAACAATGTCAATGTAGTATCGGGCGTAAGGGTATGGTTGTCCAAACAATTTGATATGAAGGACTTAGGAGAGAATGTGCACACATTCTTGGGATCAAATTATAAGGGATCGTAAGAAAAGAATGTTGTGTCTATCCCAAGCTTCATATAGATACAATCCTTGCTCGTTTTAGAATGCAGGATTCCAAGAAAGGTTTCTTACCTTTTAGCCATGGAGTAGCTCTATCTAACGAGATGTATCCAAAGACATCAAAAGAGATAGAGGACATGAAAGCGATTCATTATGCTTGATTGTAGGAAGCCTAATGTATGCAATGCTATGTCGAGACACGATATCTGTTTCTGGTGCATGGTCGGAATATTAGAGTAACCACGACAAGGACATTGGACTGCGATAAAGCATATATTAAAGTACCTAAGAAGGACTAGAGATTATATGCTAGTTTACCAAGCGACGATCTGCTCACATGGGTTACGGATTGATTTCCAATCGAGATAGGGATAATGAAGTCTACATCAGAGCTATGTGTTTACTTTAGGGAGGTGGAGCCATTTCATGGAGGTGTTAGCGAAAATGCGTTTGGACTCAACCATGGAAGTTGAATATATGTCTGAGGCAGCTAAAGAAGCAGTATGGCTCGGGAACTTTCTAATGGACTTAGATGTGATTCTGGTTTGCCCAAAATCATCACAATTTATTGTGATAATAGTGGTGCAAACTCGAAGGAACCACGAGCTCATAAGGCAAGTAAACATATAGAGCGCAAGTACCACCTGATACGAGATATTGTGAAGCGAGGAGAAGTTGTCATCGCCAAGATTGCATCAGCGGATAACCTGGCAGATCCTTTCACTAAGGCCCTTCCGGCGAAAGCTTTCGATCGGCATGTGGAGGGAATGGGAATAAGATGTATGGTAGAAGATATGGCATCTTAGTCATTAGTATAAGTGGGAGATTGTTGGAGTGTATACTGAAAGCCTAAGCTTTGTAAACATTTATTATGAATAAAGAATCACATTTGGTCTAATTGTCTACATTTGTTTGTAGTTGTTCATTTAATTTATATTGTAGATAACATAGTATGTGGTGTCACATACAGAAGATGATGTTATCAGTACCTTATAAATTATAAACAGTAGCTCACGACCAAAATGGAAAAGGAACAAACCATTAGAAGGTCGTAGTGTAATTAGGTATTAGTTTATCTTGACTATATAATTACACTAGTACACTCATAGTGTATTGAGTAGGACCATTTGAGGTCGTTTCTTTTATACTGACTTTATAAAGGAACAAAGACCTCAGTTATTATGGAAGTGTGTGCTCTTAATCCTAATATAATAACAAGCACATATATTTGATATTTATTTCTTTAATTTATCAATGGGTGAGATTTAGTTCGATAAATCAATAAGTTGGGAAATGGTATCACTTATTGTGTGTGTTGTTGATTATAGAAGGAAGCGTGTCCTAGAGATACTAGGTTGATAATGTCCTCAAGAGGAGCTCATAAAGATTGTCATGTTAAACCAGGTGGACTTAGTCCGGCATGACAATAAGGTTGAGTGGTACTACTCTTGGACTTAGATATTAATTAAATGAGTTGTCGGTAACTCACTTAATTAGTGGACATTCGATATCTTAAACACGGAGACTAACACACTCATAATAAGAAGGAGCCCAAAATGTAATTTGGGATTGGTGCGGTAGTTCAATGATAGTTCTCTAGTGGAATGAATTATCATTGATAAAATTAAGTTGTGTGTTTGGGGCGAACACGGGATGCTTAATTTTATCGGAGACCAAAACCAATTCCTCCTCTCGGTCCCTATCGTAGCTTCTTATTTATAGAGTTCTATACCCACCTATACCCACCTTCTATACCCACTAAGGGGGCCAAGCTAGCTTGGGAACCAAGTAGGCGGCCTAGGTATTATTGGGTGGCAGCCCTTGAACCCATGCTAGTGGGCGACCAAATTAAATTAAAAGGATTTTAATTTTAATTTTTATTATTATGTGGAAGATATAATTTAAAGAGAATTAAAATTAAAATATCTCTTGTAAAAGATCTATAAAGATTAAAAAAGAGATTAGATCTCTTTCCTTATTTATAGATTGGAGAGATGTTTTATTTTTCTTTAAAATTATTCACATGTTGATAAAATTAAAATTATAGAAATTTCCTTTTATCAACCATGAAGAGATTTTAAAGAGAAATTTTATTTTTAAAATTTCCGGAAACAAATTAGGAAGTTTTAATTGTTGATTAAAACTTGTCCAATTTGTTCTCCAATGATGTGGCCGACCATTGAAGATTGATTTGGAAAATTTTATTTTATTTTTCTAAATTAAAGCATGTCAAGGAAATTGAGGAAATTTTATTGTAATTAAATTTCCTAATTTGCCTAGGCGAAGGAATATAAAAGAAGGGTGAGGGTGCCTTCATGAGATACAACCTCTATTATTTTCTCTCCCTCTTTTGTTCCTTGGTGTGGCCGGCCATCTCTTCCTCTTGTGGTGGCAGAACCTCTCTCCCTTCCTTGGAGCTTTTGTGGTGGTCGGATACTACTTGGAGAAGAAGAAGAAGAAGGAGAGAAAGCTAGCATCTCTTGGAGCTTGGTTAGTATTTTGGTTTTCTTCTTTGGTGAAGTTCTTCCTTTGTGGCGAACCTTGCTTGGAGGAGAAGAAGGTGGTTGGTGGTTTCTCATCTCGGTAGATCGTTGCCCACACAGCGTCCGAGGTTAGAAGAGGAATAGAGAAGATCAAGAGGTTTTCTACAAGGTATAACTAGTAATTTTATTTCCATCATGCTAGTTATTTATGGAAATAATACCAAATACAAGAGGCTTACGGTCTAGTATTTCGAATATATTTTTCGATGTTGTGTTCTTTTGTTTTCTTTCTTTTCCTTGTGATTTGATTGTTCTCTTTGGTTAACCTAAAGTTATTTTAGAAAATTAAATATTAGCTTTCTATTAAAGGTTTTGTCTAGTCGGTGGTGGTTGCTCCCATATCTAAGAAGGCCATGTGCCTCGCCACGTCAGTACTGGGAACCTTTTATGGAAATTAATATTTAATGGAATTAATAACTTAAGGAGACTTGGGTCGAACGTGTTAAGTTCCGCAGGAGATCCAAGTCAAAACCTAAAAGAACAAATAGATTAAGTTTTGGATCAAACGTGTTAAGTTCCGCAGGCGATCCAAAATTTAATTTAAAAGAACACATGGTAGCTAGGAAAAGGTTCAGACCTTTGTACAAAATTTTTGTACAGTGGAACCTCTAGGTTTTCCGAGTAGCAACCAACATTAGTCTTGTTACTAGGTGTTATAGCTTAGTAACTATGCCTTGTTTAGTTTATCATGTTTAGAATGTTAGTATTTACATGCTAGAGTGTTTTTCATGTATCTAGAGCTCGTGTATGTGATTTTTGGCACGTCGGTCTTAAAGAAATTCGAGACTATCGAGACACAGGAGACGGTCATCGGGCCACCGATGCTATTCGGTCGCGACGGATCGGATCGTTGATAGCACCGAGACGTGGATATGTCTCCATGGATCATCATTGGGCCCATCGAGCGGTATCGGCGTCTCCGGGTGCACAGATCGGTCGGACGATCGGACTTACCTTCGGTGGCCGATCCGATCGACGGATCGGTCCGGATCGACCGGTAGGCAAATAATCATGGTAAGTTGATCGATCGATCAGCGATGAAGTCAGGCTAAAAGCTTTGAGTTCTAGCTCGGATGGAGGTTAAGTATCCTCCTTAGCACATATACCCCATCCAGGAAGGTCTTGAACCCTTCCTTATAATAGCGGTTACGATTGTCGGTTGTCGATTTAATAGGTGGTGAAATTTTATTTTATCCCGCCCGAGTCACCGCCTTTAGTAGAATGTATCCGAACTTCCTATTCAAGCCTACACTTGGAAGGTTTGGGTACGTGTTTTGTCGTTTTCATACACACACACATTGTCGTTTTGTATTGGTAGTTAATCTAATTGTGCGTTTTGTTTTAATATCATCTCTCAATTATAGTAAGCCACTCGGCTCTTTTAGAATGCCTCCCCAGTACCTTGTCGCTCAACATAAGTTAAAGCTGAGAACCACAGCAGATTGGCCCTAAGCGTCGGTGAGATAGAAGTCACAAGCAGATGCACCGGCAAAAGCGAGGGGTGCAGGCATCACAGGTCGACTCGGTAGCTAAAGGCCCTAAGTATAGCAACAACAAAGACAATCACTACAGGAGCGTGATAATTAACACGGTACCTGCCATTTCGGCATGATAATCCATGGAGTCCGTGGCGACCGGCTCACTGCCTGGCTCTATCGCGGGGGCTTCGAGGCATGGATGCACTGAAGGCACGACGGAGTAGATCGCGCGATCCGGTAGTAGTCGCTTAGGCGACGATCGCTTCTCGGTGGAGATTACTCGACATGTGACACAAGAGCGCAGGAAATGAGCGAGCTTCTAGGCGGCGGGCGAAAAGGTTTAAACATTTTAACCGGGGACTGACATTGGAGTGGCGAGTGGCGAACAGTGGCGATGACATACCGGGCCAGTTTACATCTTCGCGTGTCGATGAGTTTACACAGTGGCAGTCAAGTGATATGTTCATGTGGTGAGTTTAGGAGGCAACCTATGCGTCCGTGATCGCCGTAGAGACCGGAAATGGGTTGAGTGATGCCAAGGATTGCCTGCATGATGAGGGTAATGGCTCATGTTCAACATAGACAGAGGAGTGATTGTGGTTTACGTTCTGGGCCTTCCGGGCCCACAGAGGACACTATCGAGCTCTCGAGCATATCATCGCATCTATCCGAGCACCCAACTTTGAACAAACACAAGGACATAGCTCCCCGGAAGAGAAAGGACTCAGGAGCGGTTCCGTAATCACGATGGAAAACCGTGAGAGTTTACCAGGAAAGCACGGCACGAGAGGTTCTTTGTGGCTCAACAAGAATACTTTGGCACAGGGCAGCGATGATGGAACTCAACAATGGGGACAAATGTATAATATAAATACCATCGCTCAGTAGATACCAGTATGTCTTACGGTCAGCACGGATAATGTTATGTCAGATTTTCTCATCGGTCTAGTCACGCAGTGCCACAGCAAAAGGCCACGAAGACTACAGTCGATAGAGGATTTTACTCGACTCACCGCGGTAGACGCCGGACGGTATAATGCAACTAATCTTATTCGTCAGCTATCTCATTCCTAAGTGGGGCACCGTCACTTATATCTTTATGCTCATCCGCACTCTCTATCCTAGCCGAGAGACTCCCACTCAGAGGTACTCAATAACAACACTACCTGTGAGAGACATTACGTGCATCCTAAACCAGTCGGCTCGGAGGTCGAGTGCAGGTCATTATAGCAGACAGAGAGAACTTTTGGTGATCGATAGTGAAATGACCGACTACGATGTCATCTTTGGAATGGACTTTACGTCGATCGGTACGGCATTCTACGAAAGAGCACGTAAACAAGGTCATATTCCGGCTCAAGAAGAAGAAGAATTGAGTTTGAGTCGTAGGAAAACGAAAAGCCGAGAAGTTTCTCTCGGAAAGCATGGGCCATCAGATGCTGACTATTGGATTCGGATGCTAGTAGCTGACAATACTCAACACGGGAGGTTCGAGTCCTTGTACCAAAGCATTCTGAGAGCTAGCACTGCAAGTTTTGACTATTTGCTCATTCCCTAGAGACGGACAGATTAATTTGAGATAGAGTTCACTCATTCCTTTCCAGAGGCACATTTCAATAGCTCCGGCTGGCTGAAAGAACTAGAGCAATTCAGGAGCTTGACAAGGGTTTCATCGCCCTAGTCACTCACCATGGGAGCACTGTGTTGTTCGTGAAGAAGAAGGATGGAAACATGCGCTATATACTCAGTGCCTTACGAGTCAGGTCATTAAAAGCAGTACCCTCCCGGGATAGATGACTGTTTGATCGCTAAAGGGAGCCACGGTGTTCTCTAAAATTGACCTCGGTCAGGATATCACGGGTTAGAGTCAAGAAAGGTGATATACCTAAAAATTTCAAGACCAGACGGACATTATGAGTTCTAGTCATGCCTTCGGCGTAAATGCTCACTTTCATGGACCTCATGAACAGGTATTCAGAATACTTAGACAAGTTTGTCATCGTGTTCATCGATGACATTCTTATCTATTCAGCCACTCGGAGGACCATGCGCATTTGAAGAGCATTTCACAGATCCTTGATAGACCGGCATTTGTCATAAATTCATGAAATGTGAATTTTGGCTAGACTAGCTCTTCTCGACACATCATCTCCAAGGATGGTGTTATGGTAGATCAAAGAAGATAAGCAGATGAAAAATCGGAAGAGACCAGGAGCGCGGTGAAATCGAGCTTTACGGGATTAGCGAGGCTACGGGATTATGAGGACTTCTCAGGATAGCCTCCCAAGCCCGATGCACGAAGAACAAGAAATTTCGGGTGGATCAGCGGAGAAGCTGCGAGAACTAATGAACTAGAGATTGACCGGTGCTCCTATTTTAGCTATACCCGGAAAGCCAACAGACTTCGACATCTACAGGCGCCTAAATTGGGATTAGGAGATGCTCGACGGTGATCGCCCTCCAAACAACTCAAGGATTATGAGAGGAACTATCCTACTCACGACCTTGAGATTGTAGGTGGTCGCCTCAAGATTTAGAGACATTATTTATCGGAGCTTCTGCTGAGTGTATCTGGAATCATCAAAGTCCAAGTATTTCTTCGAGAAGGATCGAATATAATATAGTCTGGTCAGATTATGACATAGATATCCTCTACCATCGGGAAAGCTAATAACAGGTTTCGAGGAGTCCAGGTGCTACCTTATTATCTTAGCGACTATGTCACCACCCCCAAGGAAGGAGATTCTGACTTTTAGTCTCGAGCTTATAGTTGCAGCCACTATGTCCTTAGCATCTACCTGATGATATTCGGAACCTCTCAGGATCACGAAATCCGAAAATCAAGCAAGGGTTAGCATCGTGAAAGTGGAGTTCGGTAGTACCGGTGGTAGGAGACTTTGTGTTCGGTCGGGAGGAACTACGAAAATAGATTCTAGACGGCTCAGGGACTCCCTATGCGATGCATCTGGTTCCACCAAAATGTCGGATCTAAAGAAATGATTTTGGTGGCTTGGGATGAAGCGAGATATCGCCAATCAGTCTGCCTAAGATGGATGTTAACCGAGTAGAGAACATCGGCGACCGAGGAGGAGTGCAATCATTCCGAAATGGAAGTGGGAGGATATCTCTATGGACTTCATAGTGGGATTACCAGAACCACGAATGGTTTTGATGCTATCTGGGTAATAGTCGAGTTGACTAAATCAACCACTTCTTAGCTATCGAATATCCTATTCCATGGGCGGCTAGCGAGTATCTCGAGGAGATTGTCGTCGCATGAGTCCCAACCATTATATGTCAGACGGGCAGATTTATCACATACAAGTGTATACGATCGACTATGGGCACGGTTAAAACAAATTGCCTTCATCCTCGACGATAGATGGTCGGGCGAGAGGCAATCAGTACTACGAAGATATGCTAGCTTGCCTAGATTTCAAAGGAAGTTGCAAATATACGAGAGTCTAGTAGATTTGCACAACAAAGTTATCGCCACTATCTGATGGCACCTATAAAGGCACTCTATGGGCGTGCAGCGAGATCAATTTGGTATGAGAGTGTAGAGCGGAAGCATCGAGCGAGGATACCAGTAGTCATCCAAACATTCAGTAGAGCGCGGAGATAGAGGCAGCCGCAGAGAGCTATGTCGGAAGAGCACGTGCACGCAGACCCCTAGAGTTTTCTGGGGATATAGTTTTCCTCGAGTAGCTCCCATGAGTCATGCGTTTTGGGAAGAAGGGCAAGCTAGCTCCGGATATGTGTGGGACCATACCTTATAACGAAGAGAGTGGGCAAAGCATATGAGCTAGAGCTACCTCGGAGAGATGTTTGTGTCCTGATGTATTTCATGTCTCCATCTTTGAAGAAGCATATTCCACACGTGATTGAGCCCAGTTGGGTAGTGGTGATGATCTCGGCTATGATTCGGCTATTAGGATAATAGACCGGCGAATTAAGGGAATAAGTACCATTAGTCAAAGTCATTGGCAAAATCACTGCATGGCAGGAGGTGACTTGGGAGACAGAGCCGAAATGATGACCCGAATTGTTTTAAGTTCGGGGATGAACTTTTATAAGGTATGGGGGATTGTAAAGCCCAAAAATTCAATTTATTTTAGAAATATCCTATGATTTTATAGATTTTAGGATATTTTACATAATTTTAGTATCTGAGTAGCAAAAACAAATAAGTAAAATGGTTTACCGGAATCGAACGGGACCCATCAGACCTCGACTTATTATGTGTTCCGAAAACCATACGTGAATGTCCTTTGAAAGGATAGGAAATCAAATATATTTATATTTGATTTGGAGAAATAACTATTTGATATAAAATAAAACTTAAGTGGGATGGGTTTATTTTCTTTTGGGTTATTTTTCTCTCCGAGAAGCCTTTCTCTCCCTCTCTTCTCTCCTGCAAAACAAAGAAAAGGCCTAGGGTTCCTTCCTAGGATAGTGTATTCACTTCCGCGACCCCACGGCCCACAAGTGGTTCTTCTCCATGAAGGAAGCGAGGGGCGTAAGTGGTTTAGCAGGAGGCTTTCGGAAAAACCTAGCGGATAGAATCGAAGAAAACCTTGCGATTAAAACCCCTCACCGCAGATACTTGCTCTCGCTTAGTGTTGGCGCTAGAGTCGATGGTTTACGGTTATAGGGTGTGCTTTAGGTATACCAAGCATTGATGAATGCCCATTAGAAGGATGCTGGCGTAGCGTCCTAATAGCATGGAAAATGTATAAACATTTTATTCAGCTTATTATCAGTTATTATAGCTATATGGATCAGATATCCATTGGGTGGGCTCCCGGTAGCTCTAGGTTCGAGATAACCTAGCTCTGGTTCGATAACCTAGAACCAAAGTAAAATAAAGATTACATTATTGTTATTTTACTTTTTAATTGTAGTACATGGATCGAGATATCCATGGGTTGACAGTCTCCCTAGTTCGTTGAATAACCTAGTAACCTCTTTGGATTGAACTTGAAATCCAGGTCTCGTAGGGATCGCATAGTACACTTGCCTCAACATGTGTTTAGTATTTTCATCTATTATATATATATAGTTTTCAAAATAATCATGAAACACTAACTTAGTTTGAGTTTCAGTTAATTATCTCGGTTAAGTTTCATGATTTGAGTTCATGACTAGTTAGATGTATATGCATGATGTTATGTTTTATGCTTAGTTTGAATACTATACTATGCTTATTTGTTGTATGCTATGATCGATTCGGTACATGTTGTTTGTATGCCATGTTGCCATGCTCATTCAGTTTAAATAGCATGTTTTAAAAACATAATCGCATCGTTGTTTTGTGAGGTAGATGGTTTCACTAAGCTTCTTAGCTGATACTTATCTTTTCATTGTCTAAAAGAAAAGTGGACTAGCGGATGGAGGCGATGCTACGATAGTGTGTGTGTGCGAAAGTAATAAGATCCTTGGGATCTACGCTTTTATTTCATTTTAGTACTTAACATGTCTAGTTTATGACTTAGTCTTGTTACTAGGTGTTATAGTAAACTATGCCTTGTTTAGTTTATCATGTTTAGAATGTTAGTATTTTCATGCTAGAGTGTTTTCATGTATCTAGAGCTCGTATGTGATTTTGGCTCGAATCCGAAATCAGAATTGCGAATTCGTTCGAACACTGGATGGATCGGTCATCGGACCGATCCGGTTGCCATTCCTTGGATCGATCCACCGTCCGGATACGGATAGTAGACATGATCGACCATGGGTCGTCCCAACCGACCCGACATCGAGAAGGTATCTGGCGTCTCCGTGCGGATCGGTCGGTCGACCATCGACACACGGATCGGTCAGGCGAAATCGATCTGTTGGATCGGCACGTGAGGCACGGCGACGATGAATCCGCGATCGGTTTGATCGATCCGTGGATCGAACAGCAATTAGCTGGGAAGTTAGCTTTGAGTTCTAGCTCAGATGGGAGGTTAAGTATCCTCCTTAGCACATATACCCCATCCAGAAAGGTCTTGAACCCTTGCTTATAACAGCATGGGGGTACCAGTTGTCAGTTTAATAGAGTCAGTGAGTGAAATTTTATTTTATCCAGTTTTTCGCACAGTACAACACAGTAGCTTCAGTAGTTAATGTAGCGTTTCCAACTCACAGCTTAGTAACCAGGAGTTGGGTCGTTACAATCTATCCCTTCCATATAATGGAAGTGATATCTGTGGGCCCCTTGATTAGTAGGACACAAAAAAACATGGTCATGCTCAAATGAGTCAATATGAGATATTGAGCTTATTTGATTGAGTGTGTTTACTTAGATATCAAGAAACATAAATATTGATAAGAGGATGACACGGTCTATACCTCATTGATCAATCTAGATATCAAGAATAGAAGGACCAAGTCATACAAGATAATAGCCATAGACAGGTTAGGTCGGATCTGGACTTTCTTGTTACTTGGGTTGCAATGATGCCTTGCTAGATGTCACTCATTGCTTATGTCTCTAAATGTTGATTTGGATATAGTGCCAACGTTAGGAGAACCTATTGGGTCATACACAAAGAACAAGTAATTTGGAGATGGGTTCATATGATGAATCATTGGATTAAGTCTAATCCGAATTGGACTTATTGAGTTATAAACAATTGGATCTAATTATTGGATTGAGTCCAATTCAAACTAGACTCATGGAGTCGATTCAAATGAATGAAATGGTAATTCATTGAATTCAAAATTGGATGAGAATCAATGAGTTAGAATCATTAGGTGAATTTAAGTTCACCAAGGAAGATGAATAGTCAATTTTGAACCATTGGATTCAATGGTCAATTTTGAGCCATTGGATTGGAAGATGAAAGGGCAAAACCCTTTGGTATTCATGAGATGGATATAAATGAAAATTTTCATTATATGAAAACTTTTCTTCTTCTTATTCCTTCTTCCTTATCTTGGCCGAAACTCACCTTCTTGGTTGCTAGCATAACCTAAGGTAGTTGCCTTCTCCACTTTGAGAGTTTGGGAGACAAACGAAGACACTTGTTCATGTGGATATCGAAAGAGGGATGAACGCTTGATCGTGCTGAGATCCTTGCTGTCGGGAGATCATGTGCACGCACCAAAGGTATAACTATCATGAAACTTAGTATAGGTTGTTTATTTTTCCCTTCATATGGATTCTCTTGATAAGGAACTAGATGTTTTTTATTGCGCTTTTACGTATTTATCACCCTAGTTCCTTTCAGTATATTGACGACCATTACTCTTTTATGGTATCAGCTAGTTTGACGACCATTGCTCCCTTATAGTCAGAGCCAGTTGATAGTGATTGTTATACATCTAGACTTGCATATATCTTATTTACCATGGCTCCCTCCCATTGTGGGTTGAGGTTAGAGCCAGATGACAGTGGCTGTTATACCATAGGTTGCCCATGGGTTATCTGTAGTAGAGTGTTCTTGCGCAACCCGTAGCTAGATTGTTACATCCTGTCTTCCCACGGATTATCTGTGGTAGAGTATTCTCGCGCAGATAGGGACCCTGACATTTCAGGCTGTCCATGGGTTATCTGTGGTAGAGTGTTTTCACTCAGCCCATAGCTAGATAGCTACATCTTGTCTGCCCATGGGTTATTTGTGGTAGAGTGTTCTCACGTTGATAAGGACCTTGACATTTCTACATGGGTTATCTATGGTAGAGTGTTCTCGCACAGTCACTAGCTAGATAGATAGATGTCTTGGTATTTGTATTGCTTGTGGTGGAGCGTTGCTCCCTCATATGTTGTATTGTTTATGGTGGAGAGTTCCACTCACATTTGATAATTTATTACTGTTATATGTATTGACACACGCTTAAACTTTGCACCATGTTGCTTATGTTGTTGATGCATGTTGCATGTTGCATGTTGCATGTTGTATATATTTGAGTTATTTCCATGATTCATACATGTACATTTATCATACATGAATATACTATCGTATATATTGGCCAAGTGCTATGATCAGGTCTACTGTTGATCCTTAGTGATTTACTGATCATTTTACCATGTGTTAGATCGTTACTGGTATGTGCGTTTATCATGTCATATATGATCATGTTCTTATTTTCCTACTGAGATTGTATATCTTTAATGTCTTACATATTTGTCCATGTACTACCACATGTCTATTACCCACTGAGTTATTCAGACTCACCACCCCTTTTACCAATTTTTCTTTTGCTAAGTAACAGGTAGATGTTTGAGGAGTTGCTTAAAGGATCCTAGTTGGCAATTCCACGTCACATCTGAGATAAGCTTTCCATGCTATTTCATATTATTCTATTGGTACTTTGTATTTGATCTTGGTATTGTATTATGTTAACTTGTTTATGGTTTTGAGCCTTGTGGCCACTTTAATTCATTTCTAGATTTATTTATGGTGTAAGTCATGCCGGCATGTAGACAGTCTATTATCTTGTATGGTTTTGTGTTTGTACCAACTATGTAGGCTGTGTAGTTTTCGTGAATTTCACTATATTTTATTTCAGTTGTGTGGGTTGTTTATCAACTGCATGTTGTGTTTACTTCCAGCCTAGACTAATTATAAATAGCATGGTTGTGTTTACATCCAGTCATGTGGGCTACTGATAGCTTATGAGTAGCCTTATGGCATTGTATACATGTTTCATTTGTCATTACTATAGGGGAGGTGCTGTCCGATTTTAGTCAGACTACCTTACCCTCGGGGTGTGACATCTATCTTATTTGAGAGATCATCGATAGATAAGATGTGAGGATATGCAGAGTACCGACCAATGCTAACATTGCAGATCCTTTGATCAAGGCTTTGGCACAGAGGAAGCATGATGGTCACACTAGGTGAATGGATATTAGAAATTTTAGTAATTGACACTAGTGACATTAGTAGATTGTTAGCTAGTAGGTTCTAGTCTACAACATATCAATTGTTTGTATTAATGGTGGGAGCTTGCAGATATATAGACACTACCCTTAACTATTCCTAGTCAAGTACTAATATACAAGGATAATATTAATGTATTAACACTAGCATATAGGTCAACGAATGACTTAATCTCACAAGTTATGAATATAAGATATCAAGTTGACATATGAGTATATATTAGAGAATATATATGAATGACCTGCCATGATAATATTTCATGGATCATTATATGAGTGTCATAAAGATTCTCATGTGACTATTGGTATGAATAGTTCTTAAATCTAAAGTCACTATGGTTCCCTACATAAGGAGTTGTGTACTTAGGTATCGGCAAACGTCACATGTAACAATGTGGACTATAAAGTTGATCACTGGGTATGTGTTACGAACCGCAAGTGCATGATTACGTCGTTAGTAATACAAAATATATTAAACTCATAGGGATTGTTGATTAAGTACTAGTTAACTTTTCACGGTGAGCTATCTAGACAATCTAAGGTTGGTTGAAAAAGAGAGAGAATAAGAGAAAGATCGAGGAGAAGGAGAGAGAGAATGAATAAGGGATGATCTTGGAAGAGGATGAATGATAGATGCTAGGATTTTGGTTTCATTATGATGCTAGTTAATATTCCTATGTATTGTTCATTTACCTAACTTCATGCTTATATTCATGTAGGGATTCAATCTAGAGTCTAGTACAACCTCGCGGAAGTCGTACCAGAAAGTTTACCCAAGTCCTAACATCATTAAGTAAAGAAGCAACTCTAGAAAGTTCGGTTAAAGAGTTACCCTTTGTCATAGGGCTCCCCAATCATACATTCCTAGAGTTATTTAATGTACTTCCTAACGGTAGCACTAGAGTGTCAACTCCAATTAGAACACATTAACAAGAATTAGTCTCTATGTTAAGATCTTTTGACTCTAAAAAGTGGGTACATATCGATGTCCTCTATCACTAAGGGTATAAGATATCTGGTTGAATGGGTGTCCTCTGTCATTAAGGATCCCCCGGTTATCCAGTCTAGTAGCAACCTTAACATAGAGACAAATCCCTCACATCTACATAAATTGACCTCACACACATTTCATCAAACACATACAAGGCACAACACACATAGAACATGATATAAACACTTCATTGCATAGGAAATGTCCAAATACATAGTTCATACATCACATTGCATCATAGTTACTTCCTACATCCTAAATCTAGAGAATCTATTAAATTACAAAGGATTACAATCCAAAGTTAAAGAAATAAGCAAACTATAACTCAATACATGAAGAAGGAGAGATGAGATGCTTATCTTTGAAGTATAGCATCCTTGGAAGCGTGCCCATGCTATGGAGATGGATAGATCTTAAAGGAATGGAGATGGATGAAGCCCTAGGGTTCCCCTTAAGGGGAGAACTCTTCCCCAAGGAGAGGGATGAAGTCCAATCTCCCCTGATTAGTCAAAGAATGGGGTTCTTGCCCTTTTTATACCTCCTCTAAACTACCCAAGAAAACTAGGATTATAAGGGCCTGGTAAACTGAGTTTTTCACCAATTAAAACCTATTTTCTCATAATTTACCTTGAACCAAAGTTGTATCTCTTGAAATTATCTACAATCTTAGATTTGGATTGAGTCCTGGATCAAACCGAGTTGAAAGTTATGGTGGTTCAATATTTGGTCTGCAGTCTGGGCAGAGGCCCTGATGAAGTCACAATTGGGAGGTACGGACATGCCTTTTAGCACTGGTAGACTCTACTATCTCTCTATTGGACCAAAATCAAAGTTGTATAGCTTGAAGTTTGCTACATTTCGGTATAAAGAATAGCCTGTAACTCTAACCGAGTATAAAATTATGGCTATTTTATGATGGGTCTGCAATCTGCCTAGAATTTAGCATGACTTTATTTTCACATGACACGACTTCGACTTCGACTTCTTCTGTAACACCCATGAAATTATAAGATAGGTGTATGAATATTATTTTTTTCCTTAGAGCATAGAAATGAAAAGAATAAGAGAAAAAAGGAAAATAAAAACAAAAAGAAGAAATATAGAATAAGAAGAGGTGAGGTCAAGGATTGAACCTTGAACCTCTCACAAATGATGGAGATAGATTTATGAATGATAACCATTAGGATAAGAAGAAATAATTGGAATGAAAGGAATGAAAAATTTAGTTAAAGGAGAAAAGAAAACTAAGCAAAAGAGCAAGAGAAAACCAAGTTGCTTACCTCCTTTTCCCTCTTGGTTAAGAAAAGAGAGCAAGCAAAAGAAGGATTGACTACTTCCCTTCCCCTCTCTATTTTCATGGGAATTAATGGAGTGAGGGAAAAGAGGAGTTGGGGGAAAGAATGGGGGCATGTCTCATTGGCAAGGGATAAATAGGATTAGAGAAGAAAACAAAGGGATTTAATTCATTTTCTTCTTCCTCCTTCTTCCTTCTCCATTCTCACCGAACCAAGAAACTCCTTTCCTCTCCTCATACCAATTTCTAAGTTAAGTTCTTCTCCAAGAAAGCTAATTACCGAGAAGGAAACTTCAAGTTCTAGCCCTTACAAGCAAAGGAAACAAGAGAAGATACAAGAAGAAGAAGCTTCCACCTTCCTTATCACTAGAACACCTTTTCTCTAAGGAAAACCACAAGCGAAAGGAAGTAAGTTCCCCTCACCTCTGGTACAATAGCTCTTATTTTGCTATGAAGATTCGGTTGCATATAAAAAGAAAGAGAAAGCTAAGAAAACATCATGAAGGAATTCTAACCAAGATAAGATCAAAGGAAGGATATAGAGAATGAAAGGATCTAGATTTAATATGATTGAATATTTCTCTTGTAGCATGTATTTTATGGTAAGGATTTATCTATGTTAAAAATGTTTGGTAAAACCTAGATCCATGAGTATTCGGCCATGGTAAAAACTAAGGGCCTAGGAGAGCTTTAAGTTAAAACTAAGTATGCCAAGATCTCCTTAAGATAAGTCATGAAACTATTATGATATGCCATGATTATATGTTTAGTTAAACTCTATTCATGTCCATGAAGGTTCGGTTATGTTGGATTTTTTTTAAAAGCCTAGGAGAATTTAAAGTAAAATCTAAGATGCTCATGATCTCTTTGATGAAATGTTATGTAGCTAATCTAGTGGGCTCATGTTTATTGTTGTAAGGAAATTAAATTCATGCTCTATATCATTCGGCCACTTCATGATTTAGGACTTAGGGAACTTAGAACCTAACCCAACTATGCTCATGTTATTCCTTGATATATATGCTATGAAAGTTGTTTAAGGTTTCCATGCTTTTAGGACACTTGAACCTAAATTTTTAGTCCTATAGTATTCGGCCATTACATGATTTATAACTTAGGAAACCTAGAACCTAACTCAATTATGCTCATGTTATTCCTTAATATGTTTGCTATGAAAGTTGTTTAAGGTTCTCATGTTTTTAGGGCACTTGAACCCTAATTTTAAACCCTACATGTTTCGGCCACATCAAGACCTAGGGCTTAGGGAACTTAGAACCTAATCCAACTATGCTCATGTTATTCCTTGATATATATGCTATGAAAGTTGTTTAAGGTTTCCATGCTTTTAGGACACTTGAACATAAATTTTTAGTCCTATAGTATTCGGCCATGTCATGATAAAGGACTTAGGGAACCTAGAACCTAACTCAACTATGCTCATGTTATTTCTTGATATTTTTGCTATGAAAGTTATTTAAGATTCTCATGTTTTTAGGGCACTTGAACCCTAATTCTAAACCTTACATGTTTCGGCCACATCAAGATGTAGGGCTTAGGGAACTTAGAACCTAGCTCAACTATGCTCATGTTATTCCTTGATATATTTGCTATGAAGGTTGTTTAAGGTTCTCATGTTTTTAGGGCACTTGAATCCTAATTTCAAACCCTACAAGTTTCGGCCAATACATGATGAAGGACTTAGGAAACTTAGAACCTAACTCAACCATGCTCATATTATTCCTTGAAATGTTTGCTATGAAAGTTGTTTAGGGTTCACAAGCTTGAATGATAGTCTTTAACCCAATGCATGCTTGATAAGGTTCGGCCATGATAAGTTGTAAGTCTAAGTAACCTAGAACTCTACCTAAACTTGCTCATGATAGTTCTTATGGTATAAGAAGTGATGCTTGCTTAGGGTTCATATGTTGGGATGAAGTTTTCACCATAAACCCAACCTATATGGTTCGGCCACAAAGAGACATTAGGGTTAGAGATCGAATTATGTTTTCCATGTATCTTATATGCCATGATTGTAAGATTTCCATGCTTCTATGTTTAATTATGCACACTTATGATCTATACATTATGGAAACCCTTATGCTATGGTGTGTATTATTTATGATGAAGCTATGTGGAAATTTATGCATGAAGTATATGATGTGCTGTGTGCCCAATTTATGCATGAAATATATGATGTGCTGTGTGCCCAATTTATGCATGAAATATATGATGTGCTGTGTGCCCAATTTATGCATGAAATATATGATGTGCTGTGTGCCCAATTTATGCATGAAATATATGATGTGCTGTGTGCCCAAATTTATGCATAAAATATATGATGTGTTATGTGCCCAAATCTTTACATACCATTATGATGAGCTGTGTGCCCAAAAGTCTATATGGTATGATATGATAAGTGACACGATGTACAAGAAGATATAAGAACCATGATATGTAAGAACATGATATTTTACTTTATGTATGGCTTGTACCAAGGGTGGGCTCCATAAGCGCCCCGTGGTCGATGGACTAAGAAACGGGCCTCGTTAGGGATGGGCTCCTAAGTGCCCCTAGGTCGATGGACTAAGAAACGGGCCTAGTATGTATGCCTTGTAGGGTTCAAGACTTGCTACCTTGGACCTGTAACGCCCGCCCTTCCAGGTAGCACTAAGGCCACCCCAGAGGGACGGACGTCACTGAAACATAGACATCAATTATACTAATGCATATGGATTCATGGTAGCGGAACACATATATAATTAATTGTTTTTTTTTTTCATATCAAAACATATACCATATGCATCTAGTTCTCTTAACATGGCATGTGAAGTCAAACGTACCAACATAACATGAGTAGGATATCATACTAGCTAAACATTATCATAAGCATAGGTCCAACATTGTTCACATGCATAACTTAGATAATTCAAAAACTTAAATAGATCTATCCACCAGCACTTCCACACACATCTTCATTGCCTTTCCTACTCTGCTCCCCTTAAACAATCCATTCCTTGCCTTTATCTACAGTACAAGGAAAACGTGTAGCTATAAGCCAAAGGCTTAGTGAGATCCTTGCCGACCCATAAATCCGAAAAAACATATAACATAACATAACATGTAGAAACCATAGCATAACATAACATAGCATGGAGAATCATAACATAGAACATATCTTATCATGTAAAAACCATAACATCTCAAAACATAACATGAGGGAAAATAGAATATAATATATTATATCACATAAGGAGCATAACATATCAGAGTATAGCATGTGAGTGTATATCATGATTCATATCACTTTCTGTAAGCACATATCATGAAGCCTATCATATCATGTAAACATGTATCATAACTCATACCTGTTCATAAGGGTGCATAAACATAATTTCATAAATATGTGCATGTAGATGCAATATGTATATTTTTAAAACATGTATCATGGAATGCACATATGCATCATGCTTCTTTCAAAACATATAGTATACATACTTGAATATCATATCATCATCATGAGAAGGGTCCCGGCTTGTACCACATGTAAACATAAATGCGCGCAATCCCTAGGACAGGGTAGCTAGCCCCGAACCTACTAGGGATCTAGGTCCGTTCATAGTCCGTCGACCTAGGGGCGTACTGAGGAGCCCATCCCTTAACGAGGTCCATTCATAGTCCGTCGACCCCGGGGCGCTTATGGAGCCCACCCTTGGTACAAGCCATACAAAGTAAAATATCATGCATATCATATCTCATCATATCATACATGTCATAATTCTTGTCATATCATGAAGAGAGCTCTTGATCCCCAACTTAAGGGAAGCATCTCTTTACCATAGCATGAAGAGTGCTCTTGATCCCAACTTAAGGGAAGCAACTCTTTTTCATAACATGAAGAGTGCTCTTGGTCCCAACTTAAGGGAAGCAACTCTTTTTCATAACATGAAGAATGCTCTTGGTCCCAACTTAAGGGAAGCAACTCTTTAGGCTTTTCTTCTTACATAAGCCATTCACATATGCATTATATAACATGTTCTTATCATAACATAAAGTATAACATGTTATTTTCTTATCATCAAACTTGGCATATCATCTCATGAACTTAGCATAACATATCATGAACATGGCATATCATATCATGAGTCTAGCATATCATATCATGACCATAGCCTATCATGTCATAAGTCTATCATATCATATCATAAACATGGCACATCTTATCATAAGACATAGAAATGCAACATATCGTAAAGCATATTTTCATCACATCATAAAGCATGAAAGCTTAATCTACTTATATATCAAAGGCTACATATCATGAAAATGCATAAGCATGTTTGGTTAGGTTTAAACTCTTTTCTAACCCAATTAATCCATCTTGGCCGAACCATATCAGTAGGTTTCAACCTCATTTCATTCCATATGAAGCATAGAACTTATCCACATAACATGAAAACTTGATCTAAGCACATACAAGGCATTATACTTCATGAATAAGCATGTTGGAGTTCAAAACTCTAACCTTAACCCATTTATCTCAATTTGGACGAAACATATCAGTAGGGTTCTTATATCATTTGGTTCCATATGAAGCATAGAACTTATCCACATAACATGAAAACTTGATCTAAGCACATACAAGGCATTATACTTCATGAATAAGCATGTTTCAGTTCAAAACTCTAACCCTAACCCATTTATTTCAATTTGGCCGAAACATATCAGTAGGGTTCTTATATCATTTGGTTCCATATGAAGCATAGAACTTATCCACATAACATGTAAACTTGATCTAAGCACATACAAGGCATTATACTTCATGAATAAGCATGTTTGAGTTCAAAACTCTAACCTTAACCCATTTATCTCAATTTGGCCGAAACATATCAGTAGGGTTCTTATATCATTTAGTTCCATATGAAGCATAAGACTTAAACATGTAACATGCACATTTAGTCTAAGTACCTATAGAGCATTGTACAAGTACCTACAAGGAAATATACTTCATGAATAAGCCTATTTGAGTTCAAAACTCTAACCCTAACCCATTTATTTTCATTTGGCCGAAACATATCAGTAGGGTTTCATGTCTTTTTATTCCATAAGAAGCATAAGACTTAAACATGTACCATGCACATTTAATCTAAGTACCTATAGAGCATTGTACAAGTACCTACAAGGCACTATACTTCATGAATAAGCCTATTTGAGTTCAAAACTCTAACCCTAACCCATTTATTTTCATTTGGCCGAAACATATCAGTAGGGTTTCATATCATTTTATTCCATAAGGAGCATAAAACTTAAACATATAACAAGCCCATTTAATCTAAGTGCATACAAGGTATTGTACTTCATGATCTAAGCATATTTGAGTTCAAAAGTTTAACCCTAACCCATTTATTTCAATTTGGCCAACCATATCAGTAGGGTTTCATACCATTTTATTCCATAAGAAGCATAAAAACCTTGGTTATAAACATGTAAAAATTCATACATCACAAAGAGGTACAATTAGTATGGTTTCTATCTAAAATTCTTGACCTAAGGCCTTATAATCAATTTTGGCCGAACCATATAGATAGGTATCTCTTTTTTTTTTTCACAACATGAAGAAGGAAGACTTAACTAACAACATGTGAAATTCATATATCATAGAGTAGAAAAATTAAGCATGTGATCAAAGAAAACTTGTTCTAGGTCCTCTCTTCCATTCTTGGCCGAAACATGCAATAAGGCTCTAAATTTTTTTTTTATTATTTTTCTATAACATGAAGCATCTCTTATCACTTGTTAACCCTAAGTGACTACCTATTCTTTACCTTGACCACATTCTTGCAAGAAACAGCTCTCACTTCTCCTTCTAAGAGAAGAGCCTTTTCTTCTTACATTTAATTATGGTTTCCCTCTCTTTTCTAACAATAATTTCTCTTGGTCTAGTGGTTATCTTATTCAGGCATCTAATGAGAGATCTAGAGTTCAAGTCCTAGACCTTATATATTTTTATTTCTATTTTATTTGTTTAAGTGTTCGGCTAGGAGCAAAATTTAACTAAAGCATATATATATTTTTTTCTTTATTCATGAAAAAATATTCTAGAATTTTGCTAAGGACCCTATGGGTGTTACAGTCTCCCATACCTCATAAAAGTTCGTCCTCGAACTTTAAAATAGCTCGGGGTACTTCTGTCTCATATCGTCTTCGCGTTCCCAAGTCGCTTCTTCGAACCGTTGATTTTGCCACAGAACCTTTACTAAAGGTATTTCCTTGTTCCTTAGCCTTTTAATATCTCAATCTAATATCTGAATCGGTCGGCTCTCGTAGCTCAGGTCCTCTTGAACTTGAACTGTCTGTGGTTCGATCACTTGATCTGTGCCACCCATGTACTTCTTGAGCATTGAGACATGGAACACATTGTGAATAGCCGACATCTCTGGTGGTAGCTCTAGTTCATAAGCCACCTTGCCAACTCTCTTCAGAATTTGATATGGTCCTACATATCGAGGACTTAGTTTTCCCTTCTTTCCGAATCTCATCACTCCTTTCATAGGAGCTACTTTGAGGAATACTGAATCCCCGACGCTGAATTCCAGCGGCCTACGTCACTTATCTGCATAATTCTTCTGCTGACTTTGAGCAGTCTCTATTCTTTGGCGGATCTTCTGTATTGCACGGGTGGTGCTGTCGATAAGATCGGTTTGAAATCTCATTTCCTTCTTTTCACCGCCTTCATACCAGCATATAGGGGATCTACATTTTCTCCCATACAATACCTCGTACGGTGCCATACCAATGGTAGCTTGATAGCTATTGTTATAGGCGAATTCCGTTAAGCATAGATATCGGCACCAACTCCCTTTGAAGTCCAGGGCGCAAGCTCGTAACATATCTTCCAATACTTGATTCACCCTTTCTGTTTACCCGTCAGTCTGAGGGTGAAAGGCAGTGCTGAACAATAATTTCGTACCCAGGGCTTTCTGAACCCATTCCCAAAAATGTGAAACAAAACGGCCATCTCTATCAGAGATGATGGTCTTAGGGATCCCATGCAGTCTGATATTCTCTTTGACATATAATTGGGCTAGCTGTTCGATCGAGTAGGTCATCTTGATTGCCATTAAATGGGCTGATTTTGTCAACCTATCCACGATTACCCATATAGCATCGTAGCCATTCGTCGTTTTGGGAAGTCCCGAAATGAAGTCCATGGAAATATCCTCCCATTTCCATTCTTGAATCTGAATTGGCTGCAGTATACCTCCAGGTCTCTGGTGTTCTGCTTTAACTCTTTGCCAGGTCAGGCAAGTACTTCCCTCTTCATACCAAACCACCAGAATTTCTTCTTCAGGTCTTGGTACATTTTGGTGAATCCAGGATGCATTGCGTATGGTGTCGCATGCGCCTCCTCTAATATATTTTTCCGCATCTCCGAATTGTCGGGAATACATAGGCGATCCTTGAAGTACAGTATTCCACTGTCAGCGATACGAAATCCGTTATCCTTCCCTTCTAAGACTTCTTGCTTGATCCTTTGGATGCTGGGGTCACGGGTTTGTTTCTCCGATATATTGTCGAATAATGTTGTTGCTATGGTCAGGGTAGAGAGTTGCCTGGTCACATTTTCGATCCTCTGACCGGTAATGTTTCTCGGCTTCCCGATAAATTCATACTTCAGTTCGCATTTATGATTCGATAACATATTTGTATAATGACTAATAATAGGTATCTGACCTGTAATGACTGTCGAAGCACTCGTCCCATCTTCTTTGGCGAGGGAGTGGATCCTGGCATTCGTCATAGCTGGCGGGGCTTCCAGTCTCCCTTGGCCAATCTGAGGGCCTTCTAGTGCAGCTTGCATTAGGTGTAGCTGTGAGGGGGCACCTCTGTTCTAGATATTCTGCTGCTGAGGTGTCTGCATTTGAGTAGGACAATTTCTGGCCAAGTGTCCTTCCAATCCGCAGCTGTAGCACTTATTCGTGCCCACACGGCATTTTCCCGGATGCTTCTTTCCGCAGGTGGTGCACTGAGGAAACATAGGTTGCTTGTTCGCTGAACCACCCTGAGAACTGTTCCATTGTTTTCTTTTACCATTGGAGTTTCCCTTCCAGTTGGTTCTGATATGTTGAGGTTTCTGAGCTTGACTCTTACCCTCATTCATCGCCTTCTGATAGTGTTCAGTGATCAGAGCACTGCTAATTAATTCCTCGGTGGTCTGTGGTCTATTAACACCGCCGGCCACATTTAGGGCTATTTCGGGTCTGAGCATCTTCAGCATAAGTCTGACCCTTTCTCTTTCTGTACTGACCAGCTCTGGACATAGGCGTGCTAATCGGTTAAATTTCTTCACGGCCTCATTCACTGATAGGTCACCTTGCCGGAACTCGGTGAACTCGTCGTAGTGTTTATTGGTCACCCACATATGGAAGAACTCTTCAAGGAATTCAGTCTCGAAGTCTGTCCATCTCATCTGATTCACCTGTCTCCTTGCTTTGACTCGGTCCCACCACATTCTGGCATCGCCTGTAAGGCAAAACGATGCACACTTAACCTTCTCGTGTTCGGGCCAATCTAAAAGCTCCACGATGCTTTCCACAGTCTTAAGCCACGCCTGAGCATCCCATGGCTCTCAGTTTCCGGAGAAGGCTTCGGCTTCAGCCACTGAATCGGTATGCCTCTTGTCGGACCACTGGAATAGGAACTCATTCAGGTTCCTTGTGGTGTAACAGGATTCCCTTGCTGATTCATCAATGCAGTGATCGTTTGTTGCTGTTCCGTGACCTGACGCTGGAGCTCGGTAATCACATGCATCAGATCGGGTGGAGGTACCGTCTCATCTGCTCGGGTATTTCGTGTTCTAACCATGCTTTATCTTCATAAATCACAATAAACTAATATAAGTTATCATTATTCATGACCAGGCTACCCTAAGGTTGTTATTGTTCCTAATCTACCATCATATATATCTAAGCTAAAAATGTGATAACTAAATAAATAAGATAATAAGCATGCATATTATCAAACATCATAAAGAAATAGATCAAGCATAAATATCACATCAAAATAAAATTTAAGCATAAAATTCTTACTTGGAGCGGCAGGATAAAGGCTTGATGTGTGTGTAGTGGAAGGTAGACCTGCTCTGATACCAAACTGTAACGCTCGCCCTTCCAGGTAGCACTAAGGCCACCCCAGAGGGACGGACGTCACTGAAACATAGACATCAATTATACTAATGCATATGGATTCATGGCAGCGGAAGACATATATAATTAATTGTTTTTTTTTCATATCATAACATATACCATATGCATCTAGTTCTCTTAACATGGCATGTGAAGTCAAACGTACCAACATAACATGAGTAGGATATCATACTAGCTGAACATTATCATAAGCATAGGTCCAACATTGTTCATATGCATAACTTAGATAATTCAAAATCATAAATAGATCTATCCAACAGCACTTCCACACAAATCTTCATTGCCTTTCCTGCTCTGCTCCCCTTAAACAATCCATTCCTTGCCTTTATCTGCAGTACAAGGAAAACGTGTAGCTATAAGCCAAAGGCTTAGTGAGATCCTTGCCTACCCATAAATCCGAAAAAACATATAACATAACATAACATGTAGAAACCATAGCATAGCATAACATAGCATGGAGAATCATAACATAGAACATATCTTATAATGTAAAAACCATAACATCTCATAACAAAACATGAGGGAAAATAGAACATAATATATTATATCACATAAGGAGCATAACATATCAGAGTATAGCATGTGAGTGTATATCATGATTCATATCACTTTCTGTAAGCACATATCATGAAGCCTATCATATCATGTAAACATGTATCATAACTCATACGTGTTCATAAGGGTGCATAAACATAATTTCATAAATATGTGCATGTAGATGCAATATGTATATTTTTAAAACATATATCATGGAATGCACATATGCATCATGCTTCTTTCAAAACATATAGTATACATACTTGAATATCATATCATCATCATGAGAAGGGCCCCGGCTTGTACCACATGTAAACATAAATGCGAGCAATCCCTAGGACAGGGTAGCTAGCCCCGAACCTACTAGGGATCTAGGTCCGTTCATAGTCCGTCGACCTAGGGGCGTAATGAGGAGCCCATCCCTTAACGAGGTCCGTTCATAGTCCGTCGACCCCGGGGCGCTTATGGAGCCCCACCTTGGTACAAGCCATACAAAGTAAAATATCATGCATATCATATCTCATCATATCATACATGTCATAATTCTTGTCATATCATGAAGAGAGCTCTTGATCCCCAACTTAAGGGAAGCATCTCTTTACCATAGCATGAAGAGTGCTCTTGATCCCAACTTAAGGGAAGCAACTCTTTTTCATAACATGAAGAGTGCTCTTGGTCCCAACTTAAGGGAAGCAACTCTTTTTCATAACATGAAGAATGCTCTTGGTCCCAACTTAAGGGAAGCAACTCTTTAGGCTTTTCTTCTTACATAAGCCATTCACACATGCATTATATAACATGTTCTTATCATAACATAAAGTATAACATGTTATTTTCTTATCATCAAACTTGGCATATCATCTCATGAACTTAGCATAACATATCATGAACATGGCATATCATATCATGAGTCTAGCATATCATATCATTACCATAGCCTATCATGTCATAAGTCTATCATATCATATCATAAACATGGCACATCTTATCATAAGACATAGAAATGCAACATATCGTAAAGCATATTTTCATCACATCATAAAGCATGAAAGCTTAATCTACTTATATATCAAAGGCTACATATCATGAAAATGCATAAGCATGTTTGGTTAGGTTTAAACTCTTTCCTAACCCAATTAATCCATCTTGGCTGAACCATATCAGTAGGTTTCAACCTCATTTCATTCCATATGAAGCATAGAACTTATCCACATAACATGAAAACTTGATCTAAGCACATACAAGGCATTATACTTCATGAATAAGCATGTTGGAGTTCAAAACTCTAACCTTAACCCATTTATCTCAACTTGGACGAAACATATCAGTAGGGTTCTTATATCATTTGGTTCCATATGAAGCATAGAACTTATCCACATAACATGTAAACTTGATCTAAGCACATACAAGGCATTATACTTCATGAATAAGCATGTTTGAGTTCAAAACTCTAACCCTAACCCATTTATTTCAATTTGGCCGAAACATATCAGTAGGGTTATATCATTTGGTTCCATATGAAGCATAGAACTTATCCACATAACATGTAAACTTGATCTAAGCACATACAAGGCATTATACTTCATGAATAAGCATGTTTGAGTTCAAAACTCTAACCTTAACCCATTTATCTCAATTTGGCCGAAACATATCAGTAGGGTTCTTATATCATTTAGTTCCATATGAAGCATAAGACTTAAACATGTAACATGCACATTTAGTCTAAGTACCTATAGAGCATTGTACAAGTATCTACAAGGAAATATACTTCATGAATAAGCCTATTTGAGTTCAAAACTCTAACCCTAACCCATTTATTTTCATTTGGCCGAAACATATCAGTAGGGTTTCATGTCTTTTTATTCCATAAGAAGCATAAGACTTAAACATGTACCATGCACATTTAATCTAAGTACCTATAGAGCATTGTACAAGTACCTACAAGGCACTATACTTCATGAATAAGCCTATTTGAGTTCAAAACTCTAACCCTAACCCATTTATTTTCATTTGGCCGAAACATATCAGTAGGGTTTCATATCATTTTATTCCATAAGGAGCATAAAACTTAAACATATAACAAGCCCATTTAATCTAAGTGCATACAAGGTATTGTACTTCATGATCTAAGCATATTTGAGTTCAAAACTTTAACCCTAACCCATTTATTTCAATTTGGCCAACCATATCAGTAGGGTTTCATACCATTTTATTCCATAAGAAGCATAAAAACCTTGGTTATTAACATGTAAGAATTCATACATCACAAAGAGGTACAACTAGTATGGTTTCTATCTAAAATTCTTGACCTAAGGCCTTATAATCAATTTTGGCCGAACCATATAGATAGGTATCTCTTCTTTTTTTTCACAACATTAAGAATGAAGACTTAACTAACAACATGTGAAATTCATATATCATAGAGTAGAAAAATTAAGCATGTGATCAAAGAAAACTTGTTCTACGTCCTCTCTTCCATCCTTGGCTGAAACTTGCAATAAGGCTCTAAATTTCTTTTTTTTTCTTTTTCTATAACATGAAGCATCTCTTATCACTTGTTAACCCTAATTGACTACCTATTCTTTACCTTGACCACATTCTTGCAAGAAAATTTTTAGAGTTTTGAAAAAACATTTTAAACTGAAGCTACTTGTACTGCAGTGAGGGGATACTCACATCCTTGCGCTTGTTTTCCTTAGAGATTTAACCTTTGTTGTGGATCCTTCCTAGAGAGGGGAAGCTTCCTTGCTCCTTGGTCTCGGCAAGAAGAGGAAATGGTGAAGAAGAGGTCACGGTGGAGGAGGAGGGAGTAGGAAGGTGAATGAGGAAAAATGCCAACTCATTTTAATTTCCTCCTTTTATTCATCATGAGAGGAGGAAGGAAAAATATATTTTTCTTCCTCCTTTCTTTTACTCTTTTCATAATTAAGAGAAAAGTCTAGATACATCCCTTCTTGGTGAGTAAGAAAAGAATATTCTAGAGCATCTCTTCATTAGAGAGGAAGAAGACAACTCTCACTTCTCCTTCTAAGAGAAGAGCCTTTTCTTCTTACATTTAATTATGGTTTCCCTCTCTTTTCTAACAATAATTTCTCTTGGTCTAGTGGTTATCTTATTCAGGCATCTAATGAGAGATCTAGAGTTCAAGTCCTAAACCTTATATATTTTTATTTCTATTTTATTTGTTTAAGTGTTCGGCTAGGAGCATAATTTAACTAAAGCATATATATATATTTTTTCTTTATTCATGATAAAATATTCTAGAATTTTGCTAAGGACCCTATGGGTGTTACAGGACCTACATAGGATGCGCGCATTTATGTATGTGGTACAAGCCAGGGCCCTAATCATGTTAAGATTATGTTTAAGTATGTATATTATAAGTTTTCAAAGGACATATTGCATATGTTTTCATGGTACATGGTTAGGAATTTACCTTGCATATACCTTACGATTATGCCATGATATTTATGATGATGTTATGATATGTCAGGGTGAAATTGATGATTTTGTTATGTTATGCCATGCTACTTTACGCTTATGTTATGATATGCTATGATATGCTGCATGATATAATGAATTACCTTCATGTGTTATGTCTTGTGATTTTGATATATGTCATACGGTTTTTGTGAGTAGGAAAGGAACTTACTGAGCCATGAGTGCTCACAGCTTACTTTCTTGTACTACAGATAAAGGCAAGGAATGGATGAACTAGGGGAGCAGCAGGAGGGGCTGGAAGGATGTATGTGGTAGTGTCCTGGCTAAAGGAGAAAGACCTGCTTTTTGTTTAATAAGAACCATGCCTAGTTATGTTACTGCTTTATGACTCCATGACATTTAATTTTGTGATTGGGCATTATGACTTACAAATCATGTTAAGTATGCTATGTGATTTCTATATGTCCAGGTGATTAGTCATGTTGATTCATATAGGAAAAAAAAAAGAAATGTTTCTAATTTTTATAAATAAGACTTCCGTTGTAGTAAGTAGGTATGTATATGTATGTGTAAGTAACCCCCGTCTCCTTAGCAAGAGGGGCGGGGCGTTACATCTTCGCCACACGACCATGTGGAATCCGTGAAGGTGCTGGAATTCCATTCTATTTCAATTTCCCTTGTACAAAAATTATATAAGTATAGAACTTTTTCTAGCAACCCGCATGTTCGATCAAACATGTGTTTGATCAATCGAGCAAGTTCTTGACGGATCAAAGCACGTCTTGATCAAAATACAAGATCGCTGGCCTCTTGTGTTGGTATTCAGGATCAATACAAAGAAAACTAAACTAATTACACAGCGGAATCAAAGAACTAGTTATACCTTTCCTTTGTAGCCAAAGACCTCTTGATCTTCTGTTGTACTCCTCTCATCTTCTTGGACATTGTGTGGCCGACGATCTACCAAGACAACAAACACCCTTCCCCTCTTTGTTTCTAAATCACCGACCACCAAGAGAGGCTCTAGGTTGGGATGCCTTCTCCTCTTCTTCCTCTTTTCCAAGCCGCCGACCACAAGAGAAGCTCTAAGCAAGAGGAGGCGACGACCCTAGCAAGGAGGAGAAGAGAATTGTGGGAAAAATAGGTTTTAGGGGGTGCCACCTACTCCCTTTTATAACCCTTGCCGCCGACCCTAGGAAGGTAAGATTTTAACCAAATTATGGATGGGTGGATGCGAGGCTTTATATAGAGGCTACAACAGAGGCCTAGAGGAGGAATTGGTTTAGGCCGCCTGATGGGCTTGGGCTTTCTGTGTTCGGCCTGAACACTCAACTCAAGTTCATCAATAATAACCCATACCACTAAAGGGTTATTATTGAACTACCGCACCAATCACATATTACAATATGGGCTCCTTTTTATCATGAGTGTGTTAATCTCCTTGTGTTTAAGATATCATATGTCCGTTAATTAAATGAGTTACTAACAACTCAATTAATTAACATTTGATTCCAAGAGTAGTACCACTCAACTTTATTATCATGCCAGACTAAGTCCACCTGCAGGGTTTACATGATAATCCTTATGAGCTCCTCAAGGGGGCATCATCAACCTAAATAATTAGGACACATATTTCTTCTATAATCAACAACACACCATATAAACAATACTATCTCCCAACTCATCGGGCCTATTGATTTAACGAATAAATCTCACCCATTGATAAGTTAAAGAAATAAATACTAAGCATACGTGCTTGTTATTATATAGGGATTAAGAGGACGCACATCCACAATAACAGAGGTTTTGTTCTTTTATATAGTCAGTACAAATCAAACAATCTCAAATGGTCCTGCTCAATACACACATAGTGTACTAGTGTAATTTTATAATCAAGACAGACTAATACCAAATTACACTACAACCGTTCAAATGATTTGCCCCAATCTATCTTAGTTGTGAGCTACTATTTATAATTTATAAGGAACCAATAACATGATCTTCTGTGTGGCAGCACACACCATGTTATCTACAATATAAATTAAATGGACAACTGCATTAACATATATATAAATATAAAATGCAAACACTTGACCAAAGTGATTCTCATTTCAAAATATTTCAAAACAGATGTTCATACAAAAGCTAGGCTTATAGTATACATCCCAACAATCTGCACGGTCATGGTCTTCTCCTTCTTTGGATAAAGGCATGGCCATGTGGGTTCACATAGACATGGTCTTTCTCGACTCTGGAAGAATGGCACGACCGTGTGCTACCTAGTCACGGGAGATTGACACGTCCGTGTGAAACCATACAGCTTGCCCTTGCTTTGCCTCCATGGGGGAGCACAGTCGTGTGCTTTCACATGGCCTAAGCTTTATTTCTTTCGGAGTTACTCCCATATGTATTTTTTCTCCATTATCACTCCAAATAGTATCCTATCAATCAAAACAAGCAAAGAGTAGATCTCCAAACTTAATATAATAGAAGTATGATATTATAATGAAATAGTGTGCAATAAACATAGATTTTGCTAATGAAATACAAGTAGATGTATGTTAAAGTATGCATAAATGTGTATATAATCTATGCACATCACACCCCAGACTTAAACCTTTGCTTGTCCTCAAGCAAAATCTGCATCTAAACTTATATGGTTAAATAGTGCGTCATAATCTCTAGAAAGTTGATCTAATCCTATCAAATGATTTAATTGGTGAGTAATATACAAAAGTTATTTGAGTACAACCTAAGTAGTAGTTCTCCATGCTCAGTGCAATAGTGGCATAAATTTGTCAAGTACCAATCCCTAAGCCTAGTCAAGTCGTCATAAAATTATATTTCTTTTGCTTCCGACGATAGACACTCACCTGCCACACGCATGGTTTATATCTCTAAAATTGCACAAGGTCTCAAAGGACTATTATTTATTTCCCTAGTAACCTAACTTGGTCTCAAAGGGGTAACTTGTTAATTTCATTCATAACAACTATTTATTATCCCTTATTCATATGATTTTTTTTCTCTTCTTTTTGTTCTTTTGGTGCTTTAAAGGTGAAGAACTAATACACATGCAAATATATAAATGCAAATGTAGGGATTTAGATTTTTTCAAGTGAGTTGCCATGATCCGAGATCATCCAGTAACCAAAATGTAATTAAGATGTCACCTTAGAAACACAAGTACTAGTCCAGTTCTATGAATCATGACTATTTTCAGAGTTATCTACTATCAAAACTAGGCATAGTGTAAAGAGATCTAAAACAAGTCCAATACTCAAATTTTTATAGTAAAACTATTGCTCACTTCATGATATCATAGATAGAAAAAGATAGATCACTAAGCATAGTAGCACCATAAGTAACCAATAAATCATATGAAATCTAGAACAAGCATGGTAATATTTTACATTAAGGTACAAACAATCATAATGTAATGAATGATGCAACTAGAAAAATTTTATTATGCAAAAAAGAAATGTACAAAAACTATAAAATATGACAAACACTAAACTAAACCCAAACATCCCCCAGACTTAAACTTTTCATTGTCCCAATAAAAACTAGATATGAAATATGGAGGAGATTTATGAAGTTAGAAAAGTTACCAAGTGATGAGTTTCAAATGGTTGACATTCATATCCTTGAAGATACTCCTCTATCTGATGCTCACATTCCTCCACAACTTTGAATTCTATAAAACAAAATAGACAAGAAAAATTAAGTAGAGGATTTTAGCTTATTATAAAGAGAGAAATAAAAACAAGAAAGAACTAAAGACATCAAGAAAATAAGAAAGAAGAACTTGGGTTGCCTCTTAAGAAGTGATTATTTAAGGTCATTAGCTCGACCCCATATTTGTTTCACTTAAATCGTGATCTTGCCAAAGTAAGATACCTCTAGACTTTTTGGCTAGTGGCCCAAAATACGGAGGGAGCTTTCATCATGGGAAACATATCGTGGGAAATTGCTCTCTCCTTCTTCTTCCCCTTAAAGGGTCTTCTTGATGGTAGGAGAAGGTTCACTTGAAGTGCCCAGGACAATAGCGTAGTAATCAAAGTTGATGTTGAGGCCTTATTCTGATGAAAGTGAAGTATAGGAAAAGGTGGGAGTGTCTATTCTTGGGGTCTTCATCTTTCCACCACTTCCCACATGGAGGGTTGCATATTAATATCAACATCTGCCTCATCTATGTTCCCATCATCAATCAAGCATGTACTATCAGAAGTTACAAAAGGAATGTCAGTAAGACTAGTTGAAGATGCATCAATAGTCCTATCAGTGTTTGGAGTGTCATCAAAAATAGTTGCTTTATGTACATCAGTGGAAGAGTCTTGTAGAGATGCAGAATCATGATCACAGTTGCCTTAAGCTTTACATTTCATCCCCTCCAAATCATCCTTTAACTGAGGTTCCAAATTTAGAGTTTACACATCAACTTGTTGTAGGGATCGAAGAAATAAGTTCCCCTCTTGCATCAAGAGCTCTTCTAATTATTATATTTTTGTCTTCATCTGTTTAGGAGTAGGAATATTTGAGTGTTGGGAGTTCTTCCAGTCAGTCAACTCATAATATTGCAACTATTATGGTCCATCTAATAGAGAATCATCTTGAAATTCTGATGGACTCTAATTTGCTTGAGAAGACTGCTCAACACTTTGAATGTTATTGTACTTCAAATTCTGATAATTCATCCCATCTTGATTGTAGTGTTGAGGTAGGTCAAGGATATGTTACTTTGATTATAACTACTCATTCTCCTCAGAAATGTGTTGGGGCTGAAAATTCTAAGTCTAATGATCTCCCCAATCATTACTAGAAATACTAGGAACTGAATCATATCTATCTTGATGTACAAGTTGGAATATATTCTAAAGTTCCATGGAAGAGGTAGCGGCCTTTTGGAAGAAGTGACATATAGCAGCTGGATGGGATGAGCTACCACAAATTGTGCAGATATCATTAGTTGGTTCTGTGGAAGGGCCAGCTTCATTTTGGAAGAGGTGGCATTTGGTAGATGGATGGGTTTGACTACCACATATTGTGCAGATGCATAGTATTTGCTCATCATTCAAATTATACTTTGCATTAAAGCCTCCAAGTTGGCAAGAATACCAATCCATGACTAAAGAAAAATTTCGGGTCTCACTTTAAATAATAGTACTAAACTCACAAGACATGGTGAGAAATCATCACATAACACATGGATATAAGAGATATAAAATAATAAGGCAATTAACCAATTTTTGTTTTGATTAAAAGAAAAATGTAGAATTTAAAGACAAGAAATGAAATGCATAATAAAAACAAAAAATAAAATGCAAAAGTAAAAAAGAAAAATGTCTAGAATAACTCATATGCTAATCAACTAATGTTAATCGGACATAGTCCCCAGCAACGGTGCTACAAACTTGTTACGAATCGAAGTACACAGTTACCTCATCAGTAATACAAAAGATATCAAACCTACAGAGATTGTTGATTAAGCACTAGTTAACTTCGCATGACGGGCTATCTAGACAATCGAAGGTTGGTTGGAAAAGAGAGATAGTGAGTGAAAGATCAAGGAGAAGGAGAGAGAGAGAGTAAGAAAAAGAGAATAGAGAGAGAGAAGGAATAAGGGAAGTTTTTGAGTTCAATTTCTTTTCGTTAGGCCTATAAGGCCTAGCCTTAGTTGGAAAACTCCAAACATGTAAATACTTATTGCTAGCCTATTTACCTGACCACATCTTGAATGAGATTTTAGTTACTGCCTTACTAGGTACTCTATTAAGCAAGTAAACTGTAATCCTGAGTGCCTCACCCCATAAAGACTTTGGTAGAGAAGTGAAGGTTAATATACTTCTCACCATATCTTTTAGGGTTCGATTGTGATGCTTAGCTACATCTTTCTGACTGGGTGTATCAGTCATGGTATATTGAACCACAATCTCACACTCAATAAGATAGTTTGTAAAAAGTTTTGGGTGTTCTTCACCTGATTTATCATATCGACCATAATATTCAACTCTATGATCGGATCGAACGACTTTAATTTTCTTACCTAGTTGATTTTCAACTTTGACATTGAAAATTTTAAACATGTCCAATGATTATGACTTCTCAAGAAAAAGGTACAAATATCTAAATCAAGGGTAGTTGTCTATGAAGATAATAAAATATGTTTGACCATTTAAAGATGCCTTAGGGAATAATCCACAAACATCATATGTATTAGTTCCAAAATGTTACTACATCGACTTGCTCTCTTATTTCTTTTGTTAATTGTCTTCCCCTTACCATACTCTATACAAACATTAAAGTTTGACATGCCAAGAGAATTAAAAATTTTATGTGACATTAACCTTTCTAGGCATAGTCTCGATATATGTCTTAAATGTCTATGTCACAAAATGAACAAATTCTTATTAGTCAATTTATGTTTTATACCTAAACTATGCATAAACACATTGTCAACAGTAGGAGTTATGGTGTTTAATTTATAAAGCTTATCAACTAAGGAACCATTACCAACTAACATTGAATTAGAGACAATACTAAAAATTTCATTTTAAAATGAACAAGAATAACCTGGTTTATCTAAAAAAGAAATTGAAATTAAATTCTGTCAAAAAGATGATATAATAAATGTATTTTCCAAATTTAGAAAGATATTAGTGTTAGAACCCTAAGGTTGTTTTGATGTAATCAAACAAGTTAAGTTAGGTCCTGTGGTGTTTTAACCTTGTGTCTAAGTGTGCAGGAGCTTAGGAGCACAAGAAGTCAAGAAAAAGACGCAGCTAGTGAGAGGATGACATTGGAGAGAGTTGATGGGCTCAGTGTGTCTGAGGGACGAGGTGCTACAGAAGAGTACGCAGGCGGACGAGACGGAGGCTCGTGGTGTTTCTAAGGGACGAGATGCCAGAGCGGAAGGTTGCTCGAGAAGGCCGAAAATTGGATTCGGGTGAGCCCTATTCTGGATGGCCAAGATCACCCAAGTGAGCAGAGCCGGAGCGAAAGATCTGGACTGAGGCGAGCAAAACCAGAGCAGAGGGCTTAGACCAGAAAAAGTCAACCATGTTGACTTTAAGGCTCCAGGCGCCTGGACCCAATCCGGGCGCCCAGAACTCGATTCTATCTAGATCACATATGATCATGATCCATTGCTGAGGGGATAATGTTTTGTCCCCCTCCAGCTACATGGAACCCTTCCAGGCACTCCAACTAAGGCTATAAATATAGCCTTGGTCCAAGAAGCTAACATCAACAAGCAATTTCATTTACAACACTTGTACGCTTCCCTTTGTTAGTTTAGCTTCATCTTTCTGTGCTTTCACTGTTGTAAGAGGTTTCTCTGCCCGAAGGAGTATTTAGTGTGTTTCACTTCCTTAGATTAACAACCTTCCCGATTGTAACCAAATAAATTCCTTGAGCCTCTGTTTTTGTTTATTATAATTTTATTTATGCAAGTGTTTATTTAAGTCCGAGAAGGGTATTTTCTATTTTATTTTATGCATGGATATTCAGCCCCCCTTCTAGCCAGCCCAATGGTCCCATCAAATGGTATCAGAGCCAAGATGCTTGAGGAGGACTAACCGTCGATCAAAGCAAAGACGATGGCCGAACCGAGCATATACCTGCCGAAATTCGAGGGGGAGTTTGCTAGCTAGAAAAAGAAAATGCAGGTATTCTTTAAAACTAACTTTGAATTACTTTTAAAATGAAGTTTGATTTTGTAGCACCCGAAGGTAAGGAAGAGTACCAATGGACGAAGAAAGAGCAGACCGACTACGTGGTAAATGGCAAAGCATAATTCCATCTGTTGAGCGTCTTTCCGCCACAATAAGTCAACCGGATCAACACCTACAACTCAGCAAAGGAGCTTTGGGAGAAGTTTCTTGAGCTACACGAAGGGACATCTGAGGCCAAGCTCGCGAGACGAGACATACTCCACAACCAGCTGACGAATCTACGGCTTAAAGAAGAGGAAATGATTGCATATCTTCACTCAAGGACTAAGGAGCTCATCACTAGACTTTTGAATCTCTGAGAAAAGGTAAGTAACCGAGATTTGCTAAGGTATGCTCTTAATGCATTCCCTCAGAATACCAAATGAGCATCATTAGTAGATGCCTTCTATATCTCTAAGGACTTAGAATCTATTACCTTAGAAGAATTCTTTTCAACTTTTGAAGTGCATGAATCGAGATGTGCTAGTACGAAGGAGTCAAAGTACAACATCACTCTCAAGGTAATAAGAGACGAATATGAGTCAGAATCTTCTCTTGACAACAAGGAAATGGTGATGATGGTAAGACTTTTTAACAAGTTATGTAAATCAAGAAAAACTAACCATCTGTAGGGTAGAAAGAAAAGGACGATTAGATGCTACCACTGCAACGAAGAAGGACACCTCAAAGACAACTGCCCCAAGCTAAGGAACAAGGACAAGGACAAAGGAAAGAAACTTGTTCACACGAACAAGTACAAGACACCGTCCGAATTGGAAGTCGAGGCTTTCTCCAGACTTGCATTAATGGCAAGTCATCAAGAAGATGAACACGAAGCAAGCTCATCTAAAATGATCATCGAGAGCATCGATGAAGGGGGAGCTACATTGGAAAAAAGTAGCAGTTTAGAGGGAGCTACAAATAACGAAGTCGATAAGGTAAGTCAGGTACGATCCTTCCCATTTGACAAGTTATTCAAGTTTATGAAATTATTAACCAAATATTGTTGCAAACCTGAAAAAGAAATTAAAAATTTAAAATTAATTCTAGCAAAATCTTGCCCATTAAAAGAATTTGACAAGATTAAACTGGAAAATGATATTTTACAAAAAAAAAATAAGTAACTTGAAAAATAATGCATGCTCATATAACATAAGTTTTAGAAAATTCAATAACCTAAATTGGTATTTTAGATATCATAAATGATAAACTATAAATATTTCAAAGAAATATGTCCATAAGAAATTCCTAATTAATCCAGTTGGATGGAACCTATATTGGGTTCTAAATTCATCTAAATTAAAGAGAGGGCTTTCAAATAGTACATTGAATGTTTAATTTCATTATGAGGCTTTGTCTAGAAGTCGTTGATGATCCAATAACCAAGAAGGTCTAGTGTCTCACCACAGCCTGGAAGCCAAATATTGAAATAAAATATTTAATTAACTAACTGATAAAGCATTAAATTAAAATTAGATAATGCTTTAAAAAGTTTTCCAAACATTTGTTTCTACTAGGAAATTTCTTAAAAAATATTACTCAAAATTTTTTTCTTGTTGGAAAATCCTCAAATTTTTTACAAATTTTTTTAACTTAAATTTTTTTTCTTTTACAAATTTGTTTAACTTAGGATTTTGTTTAACGGGTAAACTTTGGAAATTTTTTTTACTTATTTTATAAACTTTGCATTACCAAACTTTATTTTTACAGTGCACATTTTTTTAAAATTTTTTCTGCTTGAAATTTTCTTACTTAGAAATTTTTTCTGCAACACTTAAAATACTCTAAAAATTAGTGCCAAAACTTTTTATATATATCAAAATAATTTTCAAAAAAAAATTCTAAAGTTTTTCAAAATTATTACCCTTAGATTTTTTTTTGTACCCTATTTTTATATGATCAAAGGTGGAGAAGGAAAAGATTAAGTCTCGGGGGAAGATAGATTTTCAAATTAAATATTTTTTTAATTAATTTTTGCACTTTATTACAGAATTTATTGTTTTAACTTTATGTCTGTTTACCCCACCTTAACTTGGATTGCTCATATCAAAAAGGAGGAGATTGTTGGAACCCCAAGGTTACTTTGATGTGATCAAACAAGTTAAGTTAGGTCCTGTGGTGTTTTAACCTTGTGTCTAAGTGTGCAGGAGGTTAGGAGCACAAGAAGTTGAGCAAAAGTCGCAACTAGCGAGAAGGACGACACGGGAGAGAGTCGATGGGCTCGGTGCATCGTTTTTTAGGGACGAGATGCCGGAGCGGAAGATTGCTTAAGAAGGCCGGAAATTGGATTTGGTTGAGCCCTATTTCATATAGCTGAGATCACCCAAGCGAGCAGAGCTGGAGCGGAAGATCTGGACAGAGGCAAGCAAATTCGGAGCAAAGGGCCCGGATCAAAAAAAGTAAACCATGTTGACTTTAAGGCTCTGGGTGCCAGTAGCGATTTCGGGTGCCCGGAACCCGATTCTATCTAGATCACATTTGACCGTGATCCATTGCGGAGGGGATAAAATTTTATCCCCCTCTAGGAACCTGGAACCCTTCCAGGCATCCCGACTAAGGTTATAAATATAGCCTTGGTCCAAGAAGCGAACATCAACAAGCAATTTCATTTACAACACTTGTGTGCTTCCCTTTGTTAGTTTAGCTTCATCTTTTTGTGCTTTTACGGCTGTAAGAGGCTTCTCCACCTGAAGGGGTATTTAGTGCATTTCACTTCCTTGGATTAACAATCTCCCCGGTTATAACCAAGTAAATCCCTTAAGCCTCTGTTTTTTGTTTATTCTAATTTTATTTATACAAGTGTTCATTTATGTCCATGAAGGGTATTTTCTATTTTATTTTAGGCAGGGCTATTCAACCCCCCTTCTAGCCGGCCCAACGGCCCCATCAATTAGTTCATAAACAAAGCTTTAAAATATCAATTAACTCAACTTTAACCTTCTTTTCATTCCCTATATAGATGTATCTTTTACTATCAAGTAGAAGTCAACTCCTAAGATAACCCTGCATAATGAGACTTATGTGAGTAGTAGCACCGATATCTATCTACAAGTGTCAGTGGAGACAATAACCAAATTGACATCTAAACTAACAAGAGTGAGAAATTTACTCTTCTTTACATGCTAGTTAGCATATATAGGGCAGTCTTTATTTATATGGTCTTTTTTCTTTCAGAAAAAATAATTGAATTCTTTATCCTGCTTCTTTTGCTTTGCTTTCCTTTCCTTTTACTGTGTTTATCCTCTTTCTCTTCTTGCCCAAACCTTAGGAACCAGATGCTAGGTGAGAACTTTCAAGTGTCTCACACATCAGTCTCTCCTCCTCTTGCACACACTAAGTAACCTCATTTTGTAACACCCCACCCTCCTCACTACTGGTTTGTGAGGGTGGAGCGCTACTGGACTACTAACTTATCTTAACTATGTTGCTCACATGTAAATATAAGTATGTAACAGCGGAAAACATAAATAACTCATCTATACATACTACTCAGGCTTATGTTCTCAACTAAATCTATACATCAATCTGAACATGCTAAACAAAATATATATTAATCTGATCATGCATGTAACAATAATACCACTCAAATAATGAAACTAATGTTCATATCAATTAAAAGGAAGAGTTCTAAAACATAAAATCTTCATTACAAAATCTTAATGAACTTTAAACTAATTCCCAAGGCTTCCATAGTCCAAACATCACACATCCATCCGCATCTCCTTGTCGCCTTCCTTCGCTATAGCTTTTCCTTTCCTTTATCTGCAGTAAGAGGAAATGCAACTATAAGCAAAATTACTTATTAAGCGCCATTTAACTCACAAAACTTGAATATCCATGTGAATAAGAATAAATCTAAAACTGAATGCTTTAAAGGAACTACTACACATGCTCATCTGATAATAGAGAAATCAAAACATATTGAAATGCTAAACATGTAAAGCTGCTCATGCTCATCAAACAACATGCTAGCATAAAAGAAAACTAAACTTGCTGAATTTTAAACTTATGTGAAGCTTATTTCACTTGTTTAAAATCTTATACTTGAAAATAATAATCTTTTCTTTCTTGGGCCCAGGCTTAGTACCAATGCGCACTCCCTAATAGAAACTGAGGTAGCGAGCCACCAGTTCTACGAGGGTAAAGACCTCGGCCTCACCAGGGCCGAGACCTCGGAAACGGTCACCTGGATTTGTTTAACGACAACCTCGGAAGTCGGGTACTAGCCTCTTAAAAATAAAATACTTATTCTTGTTAATACTTCTAATAGAAGAATGCTTCTTTTAAAACTGAAATATTTAAACAAATTCTATCATTGAAAATCTTAAACAAAAAACTACATTCGAAGCTTTAACAAAAATCTGCATATTATGCTAATCAAAATTCTGCATACTATACTAACAAAATTCTGCATACTATGCTAATCAAAATTCTGCACACCATGCAACCAAAATTTCTGCTGGTTAAAGGATTAATGACAACAGGGTTGTTCTTGCCCGTGGAAACATAAGAGACCAAAGGCTACACATAAGCATTCAAAACTAGAACTTGTTGAAGCTACCGCAGTGTCACGGCAAGGAAGCAAAGGAAACTCAAAATGCTACACATAGCCATTCCAAACTAAACAATTTGTTCAATTCCAAATCTAAATAAATCTGAAATCAAGCTTAACATAAATCTGTATTTAAGCTTAACCAAAAGAAATCTACATTTAAGCTTAACAAAATTCTACATCCAAGCTAAACAACTATCTGTCGAATTCTCCTAAGACTATGTTGTTCATACCCAATGCAATACCAACCGAAAAACAACCACCCTCCTGATTAGTGCCATGGTAAGCAAGCAAAAGAAACCAAAGTGCTACTAGTAAGGAAAATTTCTACTGGAAACCTAAAAATCATAATTGTTCTTCATGCTTATTGCCTAGAACAGCAAAAATCTGAATTCCAGCTACAAAGCCTGAGGTAAACAACACACATACTTGAACTTTACCATTCAGGATCCTTCTTTAAAACCCACGACAACAACCCATAACAATAACTTTCATGGCATGATTCGAAAACAAGAAGAAACAAGGTCTGAAAGCTACTCCTACTACAGGTGAGAAGCACTTACATCGTTCTTGGACTTACAACCGAAGAAGAAGGACTCTTAGGGTTTCGGAAGGCTTGAGATCTTGGCCTCTTCTTCGTGCTCATGGGTCCTCCTCGACGAGAGGATCGTGATGGCGTGGAAAGAACTCTCGGATTTGACCCTTGGCCGGCCCCCGGAGACCAAACCTAGCTCCGGCTTCGTTTTCGCCCGAGCAAAGACGCCGCACGCGAGAAAGGAGAGAAAGGTTTAGGTTTTCAGAAAAATTAATCCCTAAGTTCTCCCTTTATAACTCAAGTATTCTGTTACAAACTATTGCTTAAATAAATTTCGCCCGATATTTGCTCAGCACGGCCCACTTGGGCGCTTGGCCATCGCGCTTCGCTTAAGTCTTGGACCGGGACGGAGGTCGCGGGTTCGAATCTCGGTCGAAACTCTTTTATACTTAATATTTTCTATTTTCTATTACTGCTTAAGTTTATTTCGCTATATATTTAATCAGTACGGCCCTGCTGGGTTCCTGGTCATCCGAGACAACTTAAGGCTTTGCTTAACCGGAGGTCTCCGGTTCGAACCTCGGCTCAACCTCTTTATTTTTGCAACTTGTTTATTTTGGTAAAAATACCAAACGAACTCCAAAAATTACATAAAAATACTCTAAAAAATTCTAAAAATCTCTAGAATATTTCTAAAGCATCTCTAAATATTTTTAATTACTATTAGGACTCGGAATGAGGAAATTTGGGTTGTTACACATTTAATGTCGACTTTTCTTTTTGAGTATTATATGAAATCTTAACATTAGTAAATTGTATAGGAAGAGACATAAAGATGGAATTGTAAGGAACTAGAGAACTAAACACACTTATGCGCAGTGGAAGCAATCTAGTTCCTTCCAGGAGATCCATGCAAAGGGAAAGAAAAATATACTAAGTTTTTCATAAGATTATAAGAGGTTATACCTTTGGTGCGTGCACACGATCTCTCGACAGCTCAGATCATAGCACAATCTCACGTTCATGCATCTACAGTATCCACACGAACAAGCGTTCGTTTGTCTCACAAACTCACAAAATGGAGATAGGTTGTGCTAGCAACCTAGAGAAAGGATTTCAGCCAAGAGAGGAGAAGAGCAAGGAGAATGAAGAACTATCACAAAAAATGAAGAGAAATTGCTTAAGTATTTTCATCCAATGAAAACACTTAATTAGCATTAATAGCCTTAATGAGCATTTACACTCCATTAAGGACCATACTTGAAACTCCTCATTTCAAATTCAATTTCAAAAATTGAATGAAATGAATCATTGAATTTCAAAATTCGATAAATCTCTCCATTAATCCTCACTTGAGTCTAACTCAAGTCTCCTCACTTGAGTCTAACTCAAGTCTAATTCACTCTCCTCACTTGAGTCTAACTCAAGTCTAATTCACTTAAGTCTAACTCAAGTCTAATTCAATCGAGTATTACTCAATTAATCTCATGCAATTTCAAATTCAATGAATCACATTTCATTCATTTCAATTGACTCCTTGAGTCTAGTTTGAATTGGACATAATCCAACAATTAGATCCAATTGAGTCTAACTCAATAAGTCCAATTCAGATAAGACTTAATCCAATGATTTATCATATGAACCCATTTCCAAATCTACTTGTTTTTTGTGTGTGACCCAATAGGTTCTCATAACGTTGGTAATGTCGGATCAAGATCGCGCTAGAGGGGGGGTGAATAGCGCTCGTGGCTATTTTTAATGAGTTAAAACTAAGAGTAGAAACGCAACAGAAAGTAAATGCAAACACACAGAAGACACAGTAGAATTACTTCGTTCGGAGCCTAGCTCGACTCCTACTCGAAGGCCCGCGATCCTTGATCGCTTTCGGTGGGCAACAACTATAGGCTCGTTAAATTATTACAATTTGAAGTACAATAATTAATAACAATAAAATATACCGACGACAATGAAAGATGGAAGAACTGAGCTCCGGGTCATTGGGATGATGATGCAGCACTTCGGGATCGACTTGTTAGCAGCAGAAAGTAGAAAGTTCGCTTCTGTGATTGATGTTGTGAGCTGCACCTCGAGGCCTCCTTTTATAGCTCTGCAAGGTCTGATCCAGATCCCCCAGTCTCGAGATCAGCTTTGACCCGAAGCGGATCGGTCGATCGATCCTCATGTTCGGTCGACCGATCAGATGATCTCCACCGCATCTGATCCGTTGATCCGTCGCTCCGCTTCGATCTGGTCAAGCTCTATCCCCTGGGTTCGATCGACCGATCGCAATATCCGGTCGACCGATCAGTCTCCTCTGACCCGCTCACCTCGGCCTGATCCAGTTGACACTTATCCCAGGTTCGGTCGACTGATCCCAAGGTCCGGTCGACCGATCCTTGGTCGAGCCTAGTCTAACTCCTGGAAGCCTGATTAGCCAGCTTGGGGGTTCGGTCGACCGATCCCAAGGTTCGGTCGACCGATCCCGGTCAGTTCTAACCCTGCACAAAAGTATTAGTTTGTCACGCCCCCAGAGAAGTCCTTACCGAAAAAAATTTTGGCAGCATCTCCCCTGTATGAGTGACAATCTGAGACATACATACATACAAAATACATCAGCCACATATGGCTGGAATATATCTACACAACCACGCAGTTATATAATCAGCCCACTCGGCTGGAACAGAAATAAACACAACCACGCAGTTATATAAATATATTAATCAGCCCACACGGCTGTACTAAAAATCAACACAGCGGAAATCACAAACAACGATTACAAAACACAAAGCAATTAACTGCGAGTCGGCTCGGCTTGATACAATAAAATCAAACCAAATACAAGATACACAAACACAAGAACAAGAAACATAACGAAAGTACAACTAACGTACGGTATACCAAAACTATAATATCGTCCTCGAATGTGACGTGGAACTAGCGGACAGAATCTCCAGGCGACTCCATAAATCCTTTACCTGCTACCTGGCGAAATTACCAATATACGGGGTGGTGAGTATAAAGACTCACCGGGTAATAGACAGATAGTGCATGAGTATAGTAAAGAACTAGAGATGCAAAGGTATACAGTCTCGTATGGAAATAGCAGATACTACAGTGATATCATAATAAGTGTCCATACCTGAAACCATATCCTAGGCTAGTAATGGAAGGTAGGTGTAGTAAAATCCTGCTACAGTATTGCTCATAACTACATGGTATCATGTGAGGTATATACATGTCAATAATAAGTAAGCTAGTGTCTAAACACATACCACAGGTATATATCTCAATCTATGTAAGCATATCAGCATAAGTAAACAACAACAGCATAAGCTAGTAACAGCAGCATAGATAAGCAACAACAGCATAAGTAAGCAACCAGCAGATATAATAACAACAGCGTATGTACGGATGATCGATGACAACTGTACCACCCAAAGGCCGCCACTACTCTCGAGTGACCGGATGGACAGGTGCATAGTAGCTGAATAGCTACGTCTGCGACGGGGTCCCTGTTGGCCGTGACTCCAGCTATCACTACCCATGAGTGTGCGAGTGGGGGCATGATAGGACAAGCGGCACGCTCCAAGCTACCACTACCAATGAGTGACCGATCGTGCGGCCTAGGCCAACGATCGTCTCACCCACAAGGGAGCCAAAGTCGCCGGCAATGCATGCAATGACATGATGCGAACAATGTAACAGTCATCGTATATATATAAACAGAAACAGGTATGCTACATAAAGCCAGCATGCTCAGTAAGGTGTATAAATAAACAGCAACCAAAGCATGTAAACATGGTATCAGGTGTCCTTATATCCAATACCTAACAACTAATGTCTGGCATCTGGGATCTGGTATCTGACACCTAGTAATATAGGATCTGCTAAATATCATCGATAGCAACAAAAGATTGTATAGAAACAGACATGAGTAGCTCAAAGATTGAGTGGAAGTATCAAACGCGGGAAGAATACGAGTGGAGTCAAGATAAATACAGGAGCTATCCGAAAATATAACTCATGCACTAAGATCAATATACTAAAGAGATAAGACAAGAAGTACCCGCCTTTATATGTCAATCGTGCTAAATAATCCCACGTTGATACGTGTCTCCGACTAGTATCCTGCAACACAGAACACATTATACTACTAAGTTATATCATAAGACAAATAGCTAATCTCAATCCTAATCTGATTAGAAAATTGTACTTTAATTCCATTTAACAATCCAACACTTCCTTCACAGCTAATCTTCTTATTAACATGCTCCAATTATCCAAATCAAGACATGAGCTAGCACTCCAACTAATCCATTATCTCTTATCACTATAATCGATTATCCTACCAATAAGAATGAGCTACCAATCCAACTATCGATCATAAACATGCTACTATCGATCATGAACATGGATAACCAATTAATCAATATAACCTTTTTGTTAATACACCTAATGATCCAAATCACATCTATCATGATCACTTGCTAACCACCCCCATCTGATAACAAATCCCCATCATCACCAGATTTATAAATTCTCAATCAATCCATGGTTATCAACGAGATGTAGATTAATCAGCTAATTAATCTATTCAGATGTAATTCGTTACCTAAATCAAACATTGGATTCCCTCTACGATGGCACATTATTATGATCAGCTGTGACACCCTTCAGGTCTAGCTGCTGGTGGCGCTACAGTGATCTGCACAAGGCTGCAAAAATCCTCAAGCCTGCATAATGATCAACACATCCACTAATCGCCTATTAATTGAAGAACTAATCATCACTGGATTAGGTTTAACAACAGAGATTTATTACCCGAATCAAACATTTGGCTTCCTTTCTCTACTACTGCAACCCACAAAGGTAGGTCCTACATTCACAATGAGGGCAGAAAGCGAGGCGACAAGAAGACCATTTCACTCGACCACCAAAGGGCAACAACACACAAGAGATCAGCGAAAGGGAAATGTCGACATCAACTATCGACGATCGACAAGCAATGGTGGATTGGGTGGAGAGGAGAAGGTGGCAATGTCGGGCAGAATCGCGTGGGGTGCGTCGAGCATCGGCGGAATCAGTGGCTGTGGCTCGGCGACTGAGGTGCTTGCGTGAGGACAAGGGGGCTCGGCGGCTGTGGCTCGTCGGAAGAGAGGACCGGCACTGGCTTGGTCGGGTGACAGCGCACAGAGGAGGACGAAGGTGTGCGGCGGATGAAGAGGGGAAGGAGGTGTCGGCGTGAGAGGGAGGGGAAGAAGATTAGGTTTTGATATAAACATATATATAACTTAGGTTTAATTAATCAAGACCTAAGTCTATACCTCAATCAATTCCCACTTAAATGGTGTTCCAAACAAGTTTCTAATTAGTCCCACCGATTCATCCCCTCAACACGTGTCATACGAACTCCGTTTAAATCCCAGAAAATTTCTAAAAAATCCTGAAAAATCCTATAAAATTATCTGTCAAAAAACCTTATTATTTAATTATTATTTGGGTGCTGTATTTTACATAGTTTCCTGCAAAACAGAGTTAGAACACAAAAGATAATATATAGAAATAAATTTGATAATCACCAGACTGTCCGGGTCAGACTTCGGGTTTCTGACCGGAAACCCTAGGTCAACCCGACGCCTACTGTTCCCTCTACGGGGAACGCATCCTCACCTACTCCTCTCAGGAGATTTACCTGTTGCCAGTACGATCCTCCAGATCGACTGGACTTTTGCTCAGCGTCTGATACTTCCGGTCTTCATGCTGGATGTCCGGTCCTCGACCCATCCAGACTTCTACCCGGTTCGCGACACCAGGATTTTAACCTAGGGTTACCACCCCCTAGGATTTTTGCCCGAAGCGTCGACCCGCCAAGACTTCCCGCATAGGGTTACCACCCCCTATGACCTAGGGTTACCGCCCCCTAGGGTTTTCCCTTTGCCTAACTACAGCTAGGACTTTTCTCCACCTAGGGTTACCACCCCCTAGGACCTAAGGTTACCACCCCCTAGGGTTTTCACCTTGCCTAACCGCAGCTAGGACTTTCCTGAAACACTCAGTCATACACATTAGATAACAATTAAACTTAACTTTGAATCCCTTTGCCATTATCAAAACTAAGGTTCGATCGTCGGATGCTTCCCGCACTAACAATCTCCCCCTTTTTGATTATGGCAACCGAAATTCAAAGTTAAATGAAAAAATACAATAAAGGTAAATTTAAATGAGTACAAGCATAGATAACGCCTAAGCACATTGAAGCTCCCCCTTAATAGGAGCTCCCCCTTAAACTGATTTCTTTTAGTTTTGAATTTTTGGATTTTAGTTTCCTTTTAGTTTCCTTTGAATTTCCTTATACTCTCCCCCTTTGCCATATATCAAAATAAAGAGGGGAGAAAAAAAATGAGTACTGAAGTAAACACTTAGCTTTTCAAATTTTCTTGTAAACATTAAAGTCAAAGTGTTTCTTTTAAAAAAAAATTTTAAAAAAATATTCTTCTAAATTCTAAGTTTAATAAATGATTTAAATTATTTTGAAATAATTTTCAAAGTATTTTTCAAATAAGTTTTAAAAGATTTTTCAAATAAGTTTTGAAATTAATTTTCAAAGGATTTTTCAAATAATTTTTGAAATTAATTTTCAAAGTATTTTTTTTAAATAATTTTGAAATTAATTTTCAAATGATTTTGAAATTAATTTTCAAAGGATTTTTCAAATGAGTTTGAAATTAATTTTGAAAGGATTTTTCAAATGATTTTGAAATTAATTTTCAAAGGATTTTTCAAATGATTTTGAAATTAATTTTTCAATAGATTTTTCAAATGAGTTTGAAATTAATTTTCAAAGGATTTTTCAAATGATTTTGAAATTAATTTTCATAGGATTTTTCAAATGATTTTGAATTATTTTTCAAATGATTTTTCAAATGATTTTGAAATAAATTTTTCAATGGATTTTTCAAATGAGTTTGATATTAATTTTCAAAGAATTTTTCAAATGATTTTGAAATTAATTTTTAAAGAATTTTTCAAATGAGTTTGAAATTAATTTTCAAAGGATTTATCAAATGATTTTTAAATTAATTTTTCAAAGGATTTTTCAAATGAGTTTGAAATTAATTTTAAAAAGGTTTTTAAAATGATTTTAAAATAATTTTTTAAATGATTTTAAAATAATTTTTCAAAGGATTTTAAAATGATTTTCAAAGGATTTTTAAAATGATTTTCAAATAATTTTTCAAAGGATTTTTAAAATGATTTTCAAATAATTTTTCTAAGGCTTTTTAAAATGTTTTTCAAAGGATTTTTAAATGATTTTCAAATAATTTTTCAAAGGATTTTTAAAATGATTTTCAAATGATTTTCAAATAATTTTTCAAAGGATTTTTAAAATGATTTTGAAAGAATTTTTAGAATGATTTTCAAAGGATTTTTAAAATGATTTTCAAAGTTTTTAAAATGATTTTCAAAGGATTTTTAAAATGATTTTCAAATAATTTTTCAAAGGATTTTTAAAATGATTTTCAAAGGATTTTTAAAATGATTTTCAAATAATTTTTCAAAGGATTTTTAAAATGAATTTTAAAATTAATTTTCAATAAGTTTTTAAAGGATTTAAAATTGTTTAAATAGATTAAATTTTGTTAAGTTGAATAATTTGATTAGATTACATTGATTATAGACTAAGTTCAACCTTTATCCATCTCACCCGATTCTAAGTTATCAATCTGGTTATTTTAAGTATTTTTGTGAGATGATTATCTTTGATTTAAATTATTTCTAGGGATTAATTTACATTTGAGTTAAAATTAGGTTTTTCAATTAGTCAATTAAATAAGTATTTCAAAGATTGATTCCTAAGTCAGGGCGAGGAGACCTTCTTGGGTATGGGATCATCCACCCCTTCCTAGACAGAATCGCTCAAATAAATATATATTCAATTTTCTTTTTGAAACTCCTAGATTTAACAAGAAAGTGTAAATTATGCATAGATCCTTAAGCTATCATAGTTTAAGCATGTATATTGCAAGGAAAATAAATAAACATGCATCAATCAATTTTATCTATTTATTGAGATAGTTTTTCTATTTGCTCCCCCTGGATCATAGCCTCGATATGGTCTATCAAGGAAATGGATCTGATCCTTGGGGACCCAATAGTGACCAGGTCCAACTTGATTAACCAAATTTGACTTGGGGACCCATGCTTGAATTATGTTTCTATTATTTCTATTTACTAACGACAAGTATGATTTAAACTTTGTTTTGGTCTTAAATCCAAGTCCGGATTTGTTGTAAACGGCTCGCTGTTTTCCAAGAATCATATCCAGATTCTTGGAACCCAAGGTGAACCATTCCAACGTGTCCTTAAGTTCTTTAATTTGAGTTTTCAAATTGGAATTTTCTTCCTCAAGTTGTTGGACTTGAGTTGAACTTCCAATTTGAATAGGCTCATTTAAAGGACTCAAGTCTATCACTTCCTTAAGGGTTGTTACCTCCTTTTGGGGTGACTTGACACGAACATTGGATTTAGCCAATTTCTTAAGCAAGTAAGGAATTAACTTTTGTAAATCAAATTGAGTTTCGGCAAGTAGGGCACTTACAGTGGGGTTCGGTCCTTCGAAAACGGATGCGGATCCGTGACTTTGCTCGGACTCGGCTTCCGACTCGCTCTGGGTTTCGGACTCGAATTCGGACTCGGTTTCGTCAATATTTACTTGTACCGGCAATGCGAGGAAGCTTGTCGGTTCTTCTGCATCGGACTCGGATTCATCTGATGACTTGGACCAGGTCGCCTTTAATGCCTTCCTTCTTTTCTTCTGGTTTGGACAATCTGGCTTGTAGTGCCCCTTTTGGTTACAGCCGTAACAGGTGACTTTAGATTTGTCCTTCGTGTTTGTTTGATTCATCTTTTTCGACTTACATACTTTCTGTACGAGCTTTATCAGTTCAGAAACAACTTCATCATCGCCCTCTGCATCTGATTCATCTTTGGACTTGGGCTTAGCTTTGCGCCTCAACATTGATTCATGCATTCTGCTGGTACCTGCAACTAAAGCAACACCTTTCTCGACCGGGCGTGCATTAGTTTGTTCATGCAATTCTAATTCCGAAAAGAGTTCGTCTAATTTGATTGAAGAGAGGTCCTTAGAAACCTTGTAAGCATCAACCATGGATGCCCACAAGGTGTTCCTTGGAAAAACGCTAAGTGTGTACCTTATTATGTCACGGTTTTCTATTCTTTGGCCGATTGCGTGAAGGCCGTTTAGGAGGTCCTGAATGCGCGCATGAAGCTGTCTTGCCGTCTCATTTTCCTGCATTTTGATGTTATAAAATTTATTGAATAATAAATCGCGCTTACTTACTTTGGTATCGGAGGTCCCTTTGTGAAGCTCGATCAACTTCTCCCATAGCTCCTTGGCGCTCGAGAATGGACGACGCGGTTTAACTCCTCCTTTGTTAGTCCGCACTGGAGGGTACAAGTTGCTCTGACATTTGCCTCCATCTTCTTGATTAATGCAGGTTCCCAATCCTCGCAAGGTGTAGGATTGCTGTCTTTATCCATTGGCAGATCCAAACCAGTCTTGACGATCATCCACGTCTCGAACTAGATCTTCAGGAAGTTCTCCATTCTGCCCTTCCAGTAACCAAAATCCTCTCCGTTGAAGAGCGGGGGACGGACAGTACTGTAGCCTTCTTGAAGGGCCATTTTAGATCAACTGTGAAGAAAATAAACAACAAGAAAAATTCCAGGACTTGGTCCTGGATTAGTAGTGTTGGAAGTATATAAAAAATAGAACACGAACTCGGGTGGTGATGCACCAACCTCGAGCAAAAATTGATTCGAGAAAAGAATTAGAATATAGCTATATGGCTAAATTCTAATTGACTCCGAAAAAAATCTGAAAATACCACGAAAAAATTGTTTTGAATGGTGGTTGCACCAATTCAAAACGACCCCGCTCTGATACCAATTGTTGGATCGATATCGCGCTAGAGGGGGGGTGAATAGCGCTCGTGGCTATTTTTAACGAGTTAAAACTAAAAGTAGAAACGCAGCGGAAAGTAAATGCAAACACACAGAAGACACAGTAGAATTACTTCGTTGGGAGCCTAGCTCGACTCCTACTCGATGGCCCGCGATCCTTGATCGCTTTCGGTGGGCAACAACTATAGGCTCGTTAAATTATTACAATTTGAAGTACAATAATTAATAACAATAAAATATACCGATGACAATGAAAGATGGAAGAACTGAGCTCCGGGTCGTTGATAATGCAGCACTTCGGGATCGACTTGTTAGCAGCAGAAAATAGAAAGTTCACTTCTGTGATTGATGTTGTAGCGCCCGAAAATTCTCAAAACTATTTTAGAAATATTCTATGATTTTTCTAGAATTTTAGGATATTTTTATGAAATTTTTAGAATAGCGAAAGTAGAAAAAAAAATAAATAGAAAACGAAAATAGCTTACGCGGGAATTGAACCCGAGACCTATGGGTTGTAACGCCCACCCTTCTTACCCAAGGGCGGCGCTACGATCTTATACTACTTACGTACATGCTTTAGTTATACTATAACAGCACCACCCTTCTTACCCAAGGGCGGCGCTACGATCTTATACTACTTACGTACATGCTTTAGTTATACTATAACAGCGGAAAATTTTAAATCATTCCTTTTATTTAAATAAGCAAGATATCACATATTCTGATTAGTTCGAATGTGCATATATTGATCATATAACTAAAAATATTAATTTGTCCGAATCGTTCTTGCCGAGCCACCACCACACACATCACTATCTGCTCCTCCTGCTGCTCCGTCGTTCCGAATATCCGTCCCCCATATCTGCGGTACAAGGAAAGTAAGCTATGAGCACTCATGGCTCAGTAAGTTCCTTTCCTACTCACTAAAACCGAATTCATATCATTGCATATCAATATCATGCGAGGTATCATAAGCATACGACATACAAGGGTATCATATTCATATTCATATAATATCACATGACATTATATCTAATCATCAGATAATTCAAGCACATATGTAGGCAATGCATCATGAATTTGAAAACTTATACTTATAAGTACTTGAAATTAATATCATCATTAGAGGGGATCCCAGTTTGTACCACATACATAATGCGTGCGCTTCATAGGTAGGTCCAAGGTAGCAAGTCTTGAACCCTACCATGCATACATACTAGGCCTGAGTCTTACTCCATCGACCTAGGGCATTCAGAGGCTCATTACTGACGAGGCCCGAGTCTTACTCCATCGACCCCGGGGCGTTTACGGAGCCCACCCTTGGTACAAACTATACAAAAATAACTTATCATGCATAACTATCATATCATGTCCCTAACAATCTTTCATGCATTTCCTTTTTCATTTCTTTTCATTATGTATAGCATTTCCTATGCTATAACATAACATTACGTAACATAATTTCATTTCTTCTTATTATGTATAGCATTTCCTATGCTATAACATATCATGGCATATTACGTAACATAATTTCATTTATTCTCATTATGTATATCATTTCCTATGCTATAACATATCATGGCATATTACGTAACATAATTTCATTTCTTCTCATTATGTATAGCATTTCCTATGCTATAACATATCATGGCATATTACGTAACATAATTTCATTTCTTCTCATTATGTATAGCATTTCCTATGCTATAACATATCATGGCATATTACATAACATAATTTCATTTCTTCTCATTATGTATAGCATTTTCTATGCTATAACATATCATAGTATATTAAATAACATAATTTCGTTTCTTCTCATTATGTATAGCATTTCCTATGCTATAACATATCATGGCATATTACATAACATAATTTCATTTCTTCTCATTATGTATAGCATTTCCTATGCTATAACATATCATGGCATATTACATAACATAATTTCATTTCTCCTCATTATGTATAGCATTTCCTATGCTATAACATATCATAGCATATTACATAACATAATTTCATTTCTTCTCATTATGTATAGCATTTCCTATGCTATAACATATCATGGCATATTACATAACATAATTTCATTTCTTCTCATTATGTATAGCATTTCCTATGCTATAACATATCATGGCATATTACATAACATAATTTTATTTCTTCTCATTATGTATAGCATTTCCTAGGTTTCTTTCCCTTTTTCTTTTATTTTCCTTCATGGCCGAAACCTACCAGTCCTTAAGCTAGGTTTCTTAAGTGGCCTAAAGCATGGAAAGCCTAAGTAAATATCATGGCAAAAGTTACTAAGAACATCATACACAAAATTGGATCATAAACAAGCTAGGACTCTTGTGATCTTACATGTCTTATATCATGTAACTAATTTTCTACATTCCAATTAAACATGAGAGCATTAATCAACTTTCATATCATAATATCACAGAGGTCTTGAGCATATTAATATTTTTGTTTAGGCTAATCTAAGCTATCCCTTTTATCATGGCCGAAAAACCCTAAAAAGAGTTCATGAGTTTCTAGCAATGTGAACACCCTTTAAGAAACTTTATATCCTATCATAGGAGCATGTTTAGTCTTTCTAACCCTTAACCTTTCTGGTCCGAAGCATACAAGTGAGTTTTCTTTTGGTTCCAATTAATTTCCAAGCAAGAAAACCATAGAAAGGTCCTTAGCATTTCATAGAAGGAACCTTGCACTAGTTTGGTTAGACAATAATCTTCCTAGCCTCTTTAAAATATTTTTGGTTAAATCCTAGGGTTAGATACTCCTCTGATCATACATCATATCAGTATAAAATCATGGAAAAGAATCCTTCTACATAGCATAGAAAATCTTATCATGAAATGAGGTCTTGTTTAAATCATCTTAGATTTGAAAACCTTTTCTTTAGCCGAATTTTCTTAAATTCTTTCCTAGGTTTTCTAATCCTTATAAATCCGAAAATCACATAAAAGCCTTGTACCACAGGTGAGGGGAAGCTTACCTTCTTTGCTTAAGTTTCCTAGAGTTGAGAACTTGCTTGTGGACCTTTCTTCCTTGCTTGCTTTGCTCGGCACCAATGGAGGAAGAAGTGGCTAGGTCTTTTGGTGGAGAGGAGGAAGAAGAGGAGGCTTCTTCCTCTTGTGTTGCTCAGCAACAAAAAGAAAGAAAGAAAAGAGGGAGTGTCTCGGCACCTCTAGGAGAAGAGGAGGAGAGTGAGTTGAGGATGAAGCCACCCCTCCATGCCTATTTATACTAAAATGAGGTGAGGAAAACTTGACTTGATTCATCCTCCTTATTTATTTCTCCTCTTTAATGATAAGAATATTCTAGAGAAATGCTTCTTGAGTTCTCTCTTTTCTTTCCTTTAATTTCTCTCTTTTCTTTCCTTTAATTAAAATTCCTATCTCTCCTCTTACAATATCCTCTCCTATCACACTTGGTTAACATATGCATGCATCCACAAGAGAACCAAGGATCAAAACTTGGTTATGTATATTTTTACTTCTTTTTACTTCCTTTTCCTTTTAAGTAAAAAGAATCCTTTCTTATTCTTAACTACTTAGTCCTTTCTCTCCTTATCAATAATTCTCCTATCCCTTTGATATCCTATACATGTTCCTTACAAGAGGTCCAAGGTTCAATCCTATTTCTCTTCTAACATATTATTGATATTCTTTTGTACATAATAATTCATATATCACCATATTATGCATTATGCATAAATATTTCATACACATATATATTATCTCATATTCCTTCCTTTTGTTTACATTAATTCCATGTATTATAAATATAGATGATTTATATTCTCAACTTTATTTTCTTTCATAAAGTTTTAATCATCTAAATCCTTCCCATCTTAATATTCAACTTAGAATATTTACACCTTCTTTTCACTACCTTCAAACTCTCATTATCCTTACTTTCTTATCTAGGCTTTCTAGGGGTGTTACATAGGTCCTATGACTTATGGTGAACCATGGTAACCAAGTGAACCCAGTAGGGTCGTGCTAAAAGGAAAGGGAACCAATAATATTTATATGTAAGTTGGGCCGAAATAACCACTTAATATAAATAGGGAATTAATTAGTGAAGAGTTATTTTTAATGGAACTTTTCCTCTCCCTCAAACCCTCACCACCGCCCACTTCCCCGCCTCCTTCTCTCGGCGCCAACCACAAGAACAACCTAGGGTTCCTCTCCTAGGGCTTCAAGGACACCTCCTGGCGGCGACTCCGACACGAAGACGTTCCCCTCCGCGAGAAGAACACGTAGACGCGAGAGGATCGTCGAGAAGATCGTCTCCACCGGAAAACTAGCGACTAGATTCGTAAGAAAATTAGCACAAGAAGTAAGAAACCCCTCACCTGCAGTATAAGTAGCTAATCGTGTGGTTTTTATGCATTAGTTTAGTCGTATGCAAACTTGGCACATAGGGTGTGCACTAGCACACATCAAGTGCTCGATAGAATGTTTAGTACAGTCAAAATGCAAACTAGGCATTATATTAGCTTGGATAAATGCACTAGAAGCATTTACACAGCCTATTTAGTCTTGCTTCATCTTTTACAGGACTAGATGTCCAATGGGTGGGCTCCCACAGTCGCCTCTAGGTTTAGATAACCTAGTTCTAGGTTTAGACAACCTAGTAAAAGCAAGACAAGGATTTATTAGCTTATGTTCAGTATTTTACTTTCTCAGTGGCACTGTACTGGATTAGATATCCATTGGGTTGGGCTCCCACAGTCGTCCCTAGGTTTAGATAACCTAGTAACCCTACTAAATTCGGGACTTGCAAACCCGGGTCTAGTTAGGGATGCGCGCATAGCACGTACAGATGTCGGGTCCATCAGCAGCATGATTAGTTATTTCATCTATTATATATGTATTTTTAAACTCTCACAAAATAGTTGGTGAAATTAGTATAGCTTTGGCATTTGCTAGAATTAGCTCAGTTCATGTTTCAGTTCAACTCACTCTTATGATTATGTATGATAGCTCTATGTTCAGTTTTTATTACACATGCTTTAGTTGATAGTATGCCATGACTAGCTTCGATTTCTATGTATGATAGCATGCCATGTTTTAGTCTAAACAGTACATATTTCAAATAGCATGTTTTAAAAGCATATTGCATCGAATGCATGTTTTTGTGAGGTAGATGGTTTCTTACTAAGCGAAAGCTTACAGATACTTTTCCTTATACTGCAGATAAAGGTAAAGGAAAGATGGACTAGCGGAGGCTGGAGGGCAATGCGATGAAGATGTGTGTGGATGGAACTTGGAATAGAGATCTTAGGGAATTTTAGCAAGCTTGTTTTAAGTATTAGAACCTTTAACATTTTGTTATTTTGCACCTTCGTATGTTAAGTGTTATGAATTAGTTAACCATGCATCCTATCATGTTTAGAACACTATTTTTGTGATGTTAGAATGTTTGGCATTTAGTTTAGAACTGTTATAAGTAATTTTGGCACGAACAAGTGCTGAAATCAGACCTTTGACACGAAATCATAAACTCGAGTCGATCAACTGATCGATTCGAGAGTTTCCAATCGATCGAAGGATCGACTGGGCACCTCGTCTCGCGAACAGTAGGCCTCTGGATCGATCAACTGATCGATCCAGTAGATTCTGTCGCGAATAGAAGACTCTGGGATCGATCACTGGATCGATTGGCCAGTCTGGATCGATCAGCCGATCGATTCAGAATATTGCCCGGAGCGCAGTAGCGTGCTAGATTGATCACTGGATCGATCCAACCCAAGTCCCGCATACAGTAGCCGGCTGAATCGATCACTGGATCGATTCAACCATTCCAATCGATCTGTGGATCGATTGGGAGGCCTGAAATTAGCCGGGAAACCTTTAGTCCAGCTCCTTGATCATGAGGGATGTAAAACATATTATGAGTAGCTTAGATTACACCCTCTAGCACATATAGAATAAAGAAATGATAATAGTTTAGAAAAATTTTAATTAGTACAGCTTCCGCATCTAGATTTAGCGATGGTCAGGGAATAGTTAGCACAGATTAATGTAACGATCGGCCTCACAGCCTAGTTAGTAGGAGGCGGGTCGCTACAGATGTTGTGAGCTGCACCTCGAGGCCTCCTTTTATAGCTCTGCAAGGTCTGATCCAGATCCCCCAGTCTCGGGATCATCTTTGACCCGAAGCGGATCGGTCGACCGATCCTCATGGTCGGTCGACCGATCAGATGATCTCCACCGCATCTGGTCCGTTGATCCGTCGCTCTTCTTCGATCTGGTCAAGCTCTATCCCCTGGGTTCGATCGACCGATCACAATATCCGGTCGACCGATCAGTCTCCTCTGACCCGCTCACCTCGGCCTGATCCAATCGACACTTATCCCTGGTTCGATCGACCGATCCCAAGGTCCAGTTGACCGATCCCTGGTCGAGCCCGGTCTAACTCCTGGAAGCCTGATCAGCCATCTTGGGGGTTCGGTCGACACAGAGTTAGAACACAAAAGATAATATTAGAAATAAATTTGACAGTCACTAGACTGTCCGGGCCTGACTTCGGATTTCCGACCGGAAATCCTAGGTCGACCCGACGCCTACTGTTCCCTCTACGGGGAATGCGTCCTCACCTACTCCTCTTAGGAGATTTACCTGTTGCTAGTACGATCCTTCAGATCGACTGGACTTTTGCTCAGCGTCCGATGCTTCCGGTCTTCTTCCCGGATCGCGACACCAAGATTTTAACCTAGGGTTACCACCCCCTATGATTTTTGCCCGAAGCGTCGACCCGCCAAGACTTCCCGCATAAGGTTACCACCCCCTAGGACCTAGGGTTACCACCCCCTAGGGTTTTCACCTTGTTTAACCGTAGCTAGGACTTTCCTGAAACACTCAGTCATACACATTAGATAACAATTAAACTTAACTTTGAATCCCTTTGTCATTATCAAAACTAAGGTTTAATCGTCAGATGCTTCCCACACCAACAGGTAATGTACCCAAATCCACATTTAGATACATAAGCAATGAGTATCTAGCAAGGCATCATTGCTACCCAAGTGACGAGAAAGTCGAGATCCGACCTAACCTGTCCGTGGCTATTATCTTGTATGACTTTGTCTCTCTATCCTTTATATCTAGATTGATCAATGAGGTATAGATCGTGTCATCTTCTTATCAACCTTTGTGTTTCTTGATCTCTAAGTAGACACACTCAATCAAATAAGCTCAATATCTCATATTGCCTCATTTGTGCATGGTCATGCTTTCTTGTGTCCTACTAATCAAGAGGTCCACATATATCACTTCCATCATATGGAAGTGATAGATCCCATCTACATCACTCACATCCCTCCGCATAATTCATTGCATACCCAGTGATCGACTTTATTGTTCACCTTATTACAGGTGATGTTTACCGATACCAAAGTACACAACTCCTTATGTAGGGAACCGTAGCGACTTCAGGTCTAAGGACTATTCATACCAATAGTCACATGAAACATTCTCATGGCGGGTCATTCAGTATATATTCTCTAATATATACCCATGTGTCAACCTGATATCTAATATCCATGACTTGTTAGATTAAGTCATCCGTTGACCTACATGCTAGTCTCAACTCATTAATATTGTCCTTGTATATTAATGGTCGACCAAGAATAGTTAAGGGTAGTGTTCTATATATATCTACAATATCTCACTATCAATTCAACCAATTGATATGCTGTAGATAAGAACCTACTACCCAAGGACATTATTATATTTATTCAATCGGTACTGAATTGAAATAAATATAATAACCAACTTTACCTTTTATTAATAATGATATATGATACAAAATGAGCCCTTTACAATCATCTCATAATTGGTACTAGGGCTAATACTAACAGGAATGTGCTAACATAGTCTTAGACATATCAAATTTAAGTGTTTTTAAACTCGTGGCTATATTAGACATCTCCATAATATACTACTTGATATTTCCTTTGTCGTTATATAACATAGTTACAAACTTTGAAAGAAGTGTGGTAGTCTCAATGTTTTCGTTAGCCACGAAATGGTCTTGGCTAAGGAAATTCCTAGCATTCTCTCGCTCAATTATTGAGCCTTTAATTGGTTGGTAGAATGGACAGCATCATGATATTTAGACACATATGATTCGATCGCTCCTACTTATCAAATTCAGCCCTCTACTCTGTAGTATTAGCACTAGTCAGGGATACAGGGCAATCGTGTCTCAATGCATAGTCTAAGTCCATGCAGCCTAAGACTACAATAACATACTCTTTCCATTTAGTAAAGTTTGAATTAGTTAGTGTGGGGATATTATTTGTAACGAACTAGGGTGCTAAACACATAGAAAGAGTAGCGAAAAATATCTAGTTTCTATCAGAAGATCCATGCGAAGGAAGAAAACATACACTATGTTTTAACATGATAGGGAGTTATACCTTTGATGTATGTATTCGATCTCCCGAAAGCTAGGATCTTAGCACGATCACGTGCACATGCCTCTTTCGGCATCCACTCGAACATAAGAAAATGGAGAAGACCAACACTCAAGGTTGTGCTAGCAACCCACTAATGAGTTTCGGCTAAAGAAAGAGAGGTGAAGAAGAAGAATGAATTCACACTCAAAAAATGAGAGAAAAAAAATGTTTTTGTACTTCATCGAATGAAAATACTTAATGAGCATTAATTTACTTAATGAGACTTAATGAGCATTAACACTCCATTAAGACCATTTTTGAACTCTTTAATTTTTAATTCAATTTCAAAATTGAATGAATTTCAAAATTAACTCTTCTAATGTTTCATTAATCTCCATTAATCCTCTTTAGTGAATGAATTCACTTGAGTCTAACTCAAGTCTAATTCAGATAAGATTGAATCCATATGGTTTGATTCACTTGAGTCTAACTTAATTATTCTAATCCGGATGTGTCAATCATCTCATAATTGACTCTTGGAGCTAATACTAACAATCTCCCACTAGCTCAAGTGTCAATCACTAAAATAATCTCATCCAATGGTTAATCACATTTTAGTCAAACTAAAATGAAGTTATCTCTAAATCAATATATTCTTTGTGTGTGACCCAATATGTTCTTGTAACGTTGGCAATGTCTCTAAAACTATTTTAGATACATAAGCAATGAGTGGCATCTAACAAGGCATCATTGCTGCCCAAGTATCAAGAATGTCGAGATCCGACTTAACCTTTTCATGGCTATTATCTTGTATGACTCAATCCTTCTATCTTTGATATCTAGATTAATCAATGAGGCATAGACTGTGTCATCCTCTTATCAATCTTTGTGTTTCTTGATCTCTAAGTATACACACTCAATCAAATAAGTTCAATATCTCATATTGACTTATATGATCATAGCCATGCTTTCTTGTGTCCTACTAATCAAGGGGCCGACAGATATCACTTCCATTATATAGAAGGGATAGATCTCATCTACATCACTCACATACCTCTGCGTAACTCATTACATACATAGTGATCGACTTTATAGTCAACCCTATTACAGATGATGTTTGACGATATCAAAGTATGTGACTCATTATGTAGGGAACCGTATTAACTTCAGGTCTAATGACTATTCATACCAATAGTCTCATGAGAATGTTTATGGCACTTATATAATGATCCATGAAATATTCTCATGGCGGGTCATTCAATATATATTTCTAATATATACCATGTGTCAACCTGATATCTCATATCCATGACTTTTGAGATTAAATCATCCATTGACCTACATATTAGTCTCAACACATTAATATTATCCTTGCATATTAATGCTTGACTAGGAATAGTTTAGAGCAGTGTTCTATGTATATCTACAATATCTCATAATCAATTCAACCAATTGATATGTTGTTGATTAGAACCTTCTACTCTAGGACATTATTATACTTATTCATTTGGCACAGAAATGAAATAAATATAATTACCAACTTTGCCTTTTATTATTAATGAAATATGATACAAAAGGAGTCCTTTAAAATCATCTCATAATTGGTATTAGGGCTAATATTAATAATCTCCCACTAGCACTAGTGGCACTCACTGAAATATCTAATACCCAGTGACCTAGTATGACCATCAAAGCTCTATGCCAAAGCTTTGATCAAGGGATCCACAATGTTAGCATCAGTCGGTTCTCTGCATATCATCACATCTCCTCTATCAATGATCTCTCGAATGATATGGAGTCATCGTAGTATATTTTTGGACCTCTGATGAGAGCAAGGTTCCTTAGCCTATGCAATATCCCCATTATTATCACAATAGAGGTCTATTGGGTTTGCAATACTAGGAACAACACCAAGCACTATAATGAACTTCCTAATCTAAACAGTCTCTTTAGTTGTAGCTGAAGCGGCAATGTACTCAGCTTCTATTGTAGAATCAGTGACTATAACTTGCTTTGAACTCTTTCAGCTCACAGCACCACCATTCAAGAAAAATACATACCCTGACTACAATCTATAATCAACTTGTCAGTTTGGAAGCTAGCATTGGTGTAACACTTTACAACAAGCTCTTCATCACCTCCAAAGATCAAGAAATAATCTTGAGTTCTTCTCAAGTACTTAAGAATATTCTTGACTGATGTCTAGTGACCTTCACTTAGATCTGACTAGTATTTGCTCGTCATGCTTAATGCATACGAGACATCTGGGCGAGTATAAAGCATGGTGTACATGTAGACCCTATAGTAGATGGATAAGGAATCTAATCCATGCGGTCCCTTTCTTCATTAGAAGAGGGACATTGAGTCTTTGAAAGACTCACACCATGTGACATTGGTAGGAATCCCTTCTTGGAATGCTACATGGAAAAACGTTCAGGCACCTTGTCAATATATGTACTCTAGCTTAGGACAAGCAATATTTTAGATCTATCTATATAGATCTTGATGCCTAAGATGTAGGTTGCTTCACCTAAGTCCTTTATTAGGAAACAATTCCCAAGACAAGTCTTCACTGATTGATGAGTAGGGATATCATTTCCAATGAGAATTATATCATCTACATACAATATGAGAAAGATGACTGTGTTCCCACTAACCTTCTTGTAGACACAAGGTTTATCTTCATTATTGATGAAACCAAACGCTTTGATTACATCATCGAATTGAAGATTCCAGCTTCTAGAAGCTTGCTTTAATCCATAAATGAATTGTTGCAACTTACATACCTTTCCAACATGCTCTAGATAGACAAAACCCTCAGGTTGTGTCATGTACACATCCTCAAGTAGATTTCTATTAAGAAATATGGTTTTAACATCCATTTACCAGATCTCATAATCATAGTAATCTACAATAGCAAGTAGAATCTAAATAGATTTAAGCATCGTAATTGGAGGAAAGGTTTCTGTTAGAATTAGCCGTAGTACCAATTATGAGATAATTGTAAAGGGCACCTTTTGTATCATATTTCATTATTAATAAAAGACAAAGTTGGTTATTATATTTATTTTAATTCAGTGCTGAATGAATAAGTATAATAATGTCCTAGAGTAGGAGGTTATAATCTATAACATATCAATTGGTTGAATTGATAGTGAGATATTGTAGATATGCATAGAACACTACTCTTAACTATTCCTAGTTAAGCATTAATATGCAAAGTCAATATTAATGCGTTGATACTAGCATGTAGGTCAATGGATGACTTAATCTCATAAGTCATGGATATGAGATATCAGGTTAACACATGGTTATATATTAGAGAGTATATACTGAATGACCCTCCATGAGAATGTTTCATGGGTCGTTATATGAGTGTCATAAATATTCTCATGTGACTATTGGTATGAATAGTCCTTAGGCCTGAAGTCACTACGATTCCCTACATAAGGAGTTGTGTACTTTAGTATCGGCAAACGTCAGTTGTAACAAGGTGAACTATAATATCGATTACTGGGTATGCAATAAGTTATGCGGAGGGATGTGAGTGATGTAGATGGGATATATCCCTTCCATATAACGGAAGTGATATCTGTGGGCCCCTTGATTAGTAGGACACAAGAATGCATGGTCATGCTCAAATGAGTCAATATGCGATATTGAGCTTATTTGATTGAGTATATTTACTTAGAGATCAAGAAACACAAAAATTGATAAGAGGATGACACGTTCTATTCCTCATTAATTAATCTAGATATCAATAATAGAAGGATTGTATCATACAAGATAATAGACACAGAAAGGTTAGGTCGGATCTCAACATTCTCATCACTTGGGTAATGATGTGCATAGATTGTATACACTTATTTATCATGTTTTGACACACATTCTTATAGTTTATACATACTTTATCTATGTACTTTCATGCTCCTTGCTTTACTTTTAGCATATTTACTCTTCTTTGTTCGAAGATCTGCTCTTGTTCATTTTCTACTTTTAGGAGTCAAATTTGGAGAAGAATTGATGCTCGTAGCCAATTCTGCAATCAAACGAAGGAAGTTGACACTAGCCATGAGGGCTACACGACCGTGCCAAGGGAAAATGGCATTGGCCGTGTGGAGATGATAGGCCATGATTAACAGCAAAGGAGAATGACATGGCTATGTGAGAGTCACACGGCCGTGTCACATTTGAAGCCAACCAATACAGGTCGTGTATGGTTACATGGCCATGCAGCCTTTCTAGAGCCAAAGAATGACACGGCCGTGTGTGCCACACGGCCGTGTGATGTTCTAGAGATGAAGACTGGCTAGGACGTGTAGAACTGCACGACTGTGCAAGCCAGCCAGGGACAAAGCATGGCATGGTCGTGTGATGATCACATGACCGTGTGACCTTGGCCGAGAGGGAAGTGGGCATGGCTGTGTTGTTAGAATGTATACTAAAAGCCTAGCTTTTTATATAGATATTTATTTTGAAATGAGAATCACATGGGTCAAATATCTGTATTTAGTTAAATGCAGTTGTCTATTTAATTTATATTGTAGATAACATGGTGTGTGGTGTCACACAGAAGATCATGTTATCAGTTCCTTATAAATTATAAATAGTAGCTCACAACCAAGATGGATTGGGACAAACCATTGGAATGGTTGTAGTGTAATTTGATATTAGTTTATGTTGACTATAAAATTACACTAGTACACTATGTGTGTATTGAGCAGGACCATTTGAGGTTGTTCATTTTATACTGACTGCATAAAAGAACAAAACCTCTGTTATTATGGATGTGCGTACTCTTAATCCAACTATAATAACAAGCACATGTACTTAGAATTTATTTCTTTAATTTATCAAAGGTGAAATTTATTCGTTAAATCAATAGGCCCGATAAGTTGGGAAATAATATTATTTATATGGTGTATGTTGATTATAGAAAGAAATTGTGTCCTATTTATTAGGATGATGATGTCCCCTTGAGGAGCTCATAAGGATCGTCATATAAACCCTGCAGGTGGACTTAGTTCTGACATGACAAAGAAGTTGAGTGGTACTACTCTTGGAGCTAGATATTAATTAAGTGAGTTGTCAGTAACTCATTTAATTAATGAGCATTCAATATCTTAAACACAGGGAGATTAACGCACTCATGATAAAAGGGAGCTCATAATGTAATATGGGATTGGTGCGGTAGTTCAATAATAACTCTTTAGTGGTATGAGTTATTATTGATGAACTTAAGTTGGGTGTTCGGGTCGAACACAGGAAGCTCAAGCTCATCAGGAGGTCAAAACTAATTCCTCCTCTAGGTCCCTGTTGTAGCCTCTATAAAGTCTCGCATTCACCAATTTTTATTATCCTTCCTACCCAAGAAAGAGGTCGACCACATCCTTGCTTGGTGCCCAAGCAAGGGGCCAGCCAAGCCTTGCTTGGTGCCCAAGATGTGGGCCAGCCAAGCCTTGCTTGGTGCCCAAGCAAGGGCCCGACCATAACTTAATAGAAAAGGAAGTTTTTTTTTAAAACAAAATTTTGTTAAAATCTTTTCTTTTACGATTATCTACAATAGTTAAAAAGAGAGATTTTAATTTTGTTAAAATCTTTCCTTTTTTGTAACCAATCACGACCCCTTCCTCTCTATTTCTCCTTCCCTAGGGTCGGCGGCATATACCCTCTTCTTCCTCCCTTTCTTCCCTTTAGGGCCGGCGCCCATCTCACCTTGGTGGTCACGGCTTGAAGGAGAAGAAGAAGAAGAGAGGAAACACTTGGTGGTCGGTTGCTTGGAGGAGAAGAAGAAGGAGGAGGAGGCACATCTTCACTTTGCATTCTTTGTGGCCGAGAGTTTGGAAAGGAAGGAGAAGGTCGAGTGTCTTTGTCTCGGTAGATCGTCGCTCACACGACATCCAAGAGGAGGAGAGGAATACAACAGAAGATCAAGAGACCTTTGTCTACGAAGAAAGGTATAACTAGTTCTTTATTCCGCATCGAAACTAGTTTAGTTTTTCTTTGTGTGGATCATGAAATACCAACACAAGAAGCTATCGATTTTGTGCTTCAATTGAGTTCTCTGTAGTTAAACCTAGGGTTTACTGTTAGGAGTTTAAATATTCAATTTCTTTGAAAGGTTTTGTCTAGGAAGTGGTGGATGATCCCATAACCAAGAAGGTCGAGTGTCTCGCCAACGACCTGGAAGTCAATCCTTGAAATAGATATTTAATCAACTTCTATATTATGGTTTAACTTCTGAAGAACACATGAGTTGAACTTGGATTAATAATGTTAAGTTTCATTTACAATCCAAGTTTAACATTTGAAGAACACATGAGTTGCTAGAAAAAGTTCTGTACTTATACAATTTTTTGTACAGGGGAAACATAACGGAATTTCGAGTAGCACCCAACTATTGGTATCAGAGCTAGTTTTCTACCTCTGTGCGTTTGGTTTCAGTTAAATTATGCACTTTTCATACATAAATTTAGGTAGGATAATAGTAGGATGTGCAAATAGATTAACTCTATAGTTGCAAGCATCTTAGTTCCAACTGTTAATGCCCTATTATGTTTGGGTGTCATTTGGACCCTCGGGCATGTCGAGGGCATTTTATGAGTGTGCATGATTGTATATATCAAGTACAACCAGGAGCTGTATTAGTTTTAAATTAAATTAAATTCAAATTCAAATTAAAAAAATTAAATTCAAATTAAATTAAACTAAATTAAATTCAAATTAAATTAAATCAAATTAAATTAAATTAAAATCTAATTAAATTCAAATTAAATTAAATTAAATGAAAATTAAATTAAATGAAAATTAAGTTAAATTAAATTAAATTAAAAGTATTTCCACTTTAAATTACTTTAAAATAAAAAACTAAAAATCTTTTTAAAATTAAGTTTTTTTAAAAAAAAATTAACTTAAAATTTTAGAATCCGTTTAACATAAAATTTATTTTAAAAATTATTTAAAAATTTATTCTTTAAAAATTAATTTTAAAAATCTTTGAAAAATTCTTTAAAAATTTATTCTTTAAAAATTCATTTTAAAAATTTATTTTAAAGATTCTTTAAAATTCATTTTAAAAATTTCTTAAAAATTTATTTTAAAAATCTGTTAAAAATTTATTTTAAAAAATTCTTTAAAAACTCAATATAAAAAACTATTAAAAATTTAATTAAAAAATTCTTTAAAAATTTATTTAAAAAAATTCTTTAAAAATTTATTTTAAAAATCGCTTAAAATTTATTTTAAAAATTCTTTAAAAAATTCATTTTAAAAATTCTTTAAAAAATTAATTTTAAAATTTTTTTAAAATTGTATTTTAAAAATTTATTTTTAAAATTCCTCTAAAATTTATTTTAAAAATTCGTTAAAAATTTATTTGTAAAACTCCTGAAAATTTTATTTTTAAAAAAATAATTTTAAAAACCTTTTAAAAATTCATTTTAAAAAATATTTTAAAAAATCATTTTAAAAATTCTTTAAAAATTTATTTTAAATTTTTTTTAAAAATCTCTTAAAAATTCATTTTAAAAATTCTTTAAAAATTTATTCTTTAAATATTCATTTTAAAAATCTCTTAAATATTTATTTTAAAAACTCATAAAAAATCTTTTTTAAAATCACATAAAATTTCATTTTAAAAATTAATTTTAAAATTCTTTAAAAATTTATTTCTCAAATTCGTTAAAAATTCATTTTAAAAATCTTTTAAAAAATTATTCTAAAAATTCTATAAAATATTATTTTTAAAATTCTACAAAAATACATTTTAAAAATCTCTAAAAAATTCATTTGAAAAATCTTTTACAAATTTATTTTAAAAATGCTTTAAAAATTCTTTAAAATAATATTTTAAAAATTCTTCAAAAATTCATTTTAAAAATCTATTTAAAATTCTTTAAAAATTCATTTTAAAAAACTTTTAAAACTCCATTTTCAAAATATTGTAAAAATTCATTTTAAAAATTCTTTAAAAAAATCTTTTTAAAAATTCATTTTGAAAATTCTTTTAAAAATTTATTTTAAAAATTCTTTTAAAAAATCATTTTTAAAATTAATTAAAAATTTATTTAAAAATTCTGTAAAAATTTATTTAAAAATTATTTAAAAATTTATTTTTATTTTTTTTTAAATCTCCTAAAATTCCATTTTAAAAACTCTTTAAAAATTTATTTTAACAATTTATTCTTTAATTATTCTTTTTAAAAATCTCTTAAATATATATTTTAAAAACTCATTAAAATTTCTTTTTAAAAATCACATAAAAATTAATTTTAAAATTCATTTTAAAATTAATTTTAAAATTCTTTAAAAATTTATTTTTCAAATTCGTTAAAAATTCATTTTAAAAAATCTTTTAAAAATTATTTTTAAAGAAATTCATTTTAAAAATTCTTTAAAATTTTGTTTTAAAAATTCTTTAAAATTTTGTTTTAAAAATTCTTTAAAATTTTGTTTTAAAAATTCTTTAAAATTTTATTTTAAAAATTCTTCAAAAATTCATTTTAAAAATCTTTTAAAATTTTATTTCAAAAATTCTCTAAAAATTGATTTTAAAAATCTCTTAAAAGCTCATTTTAAAAATCTTTTAAAAATTTATTTTAAAATTCTGTATAAATTTATTTTAAAAATTTGTTAAAAATTCATTTTAAAAAATCTTTTAAAAATTCTTTAAAATATTATTTTAAAAATTCTTCAAAAATTCATTTTAAAAATTTCTTAAATATTCTTTAAAAATTCATTCTAAAAATCTTTTAGAAATTTATTTTTACAATTCTTTAAAATTCATTTTAAAAATTCTTTATATATTTATTCTTTAAAAATTCATTTTAAAAATTCTTTAAATATTTATTCTTTAAAAATCATTTTAAAAATTCTTTAAAAAATCTTTTTAAATATTTATTTGAAAAATTCTTTAAAAATTTATTTTAAAAATTATTTAAAAATTTATTTTAAAAATTCGTTAAAAATTCATTTTAAAAATATTTTAAAAATTTATTTAAAAATTTATTTTGAAAATTCTTTAAAAATTTATTCTTTAAAAATTTATTTGAAAAATCTTTTTAAAATCCTTTAAAAAACTCATTTTAAAAATTCTTTAAATTTTTTTAAAAAAATCTTTTAAACTTATTTAAAAAATATATATTATTATTTAAAAAAATAATTATTAACATTAACTTACAAATATTTTTAGTTTAAATAAAAAAAACTATCCTAAAAATTATGTTAAACTAAAACTAAAATTTTAAATCAAGTAAAATTAAATTCAAACTTAAATTTAAAAGTTAATTTTAAATTAAATTAAACCTATACTAAACTTAAAGTTAAAGTAAAATTAAAATTAATTCTTAATCTATGTTACTTAAATTTCAATGTAATTTAACATAATTAATGTTTGGCTTAAATTAAACCTTACTTAGCTTATTTTAATAACTTTAATAAACTCAACTTTAAAGTACTACTAACTTTAAACTAAGTTAATCCTACTTAAAAGAAAGTATAGCGAACAATTTCATTAATCAATTAATATAAAATTTAAATTATTTTATTAAATCAAGTAAAAGTTAACCAATTATCAATAATGATTGACTATTATTGAATTAATAATAACTTATCTTATTTTACCTTAAAACTAAAAGTTTAACATATTACACCTGAATCTAAAATTAATTATTTTTGGAATAATTAATTAATCAAATTAAACAAGGATATCAACGAATAGAGAATAATATAAGTGTTGCTAAATCATCCCCTACAACACTTAGATAGAAAAATGTATTAGAGCTTTGAAATTTAACACACCCAAACCTTAGCATTATATTAAGGGAGAGTAATAAAATAAGGAGGATTAATAAATTAAGGGAGAGTAATAAATTAAAGGAGTATCAAATTCAGGGAGAGGTTTATTTTTTTAATTATCTCCTTAATTATTTTTTTTTAATTTTCTCTTTAAAATCTCTTTAGAAAATACTACCTCAATTTATTTTTAAAAAAAATACTTTGAAAATCTTATATTAAATATTTTTAGCAAATATTTTCAAAAGCTTTATTTTAATAATGTCAGGTTTAGGGTAGCAATAATTATTTTCACATTTTATTATTAAAAATATTTTTAAAATTAGGTTTTGGAAAATATTCTTCTAAAAATGTTTTAGAAATATGTTTATGAAACATAACCTTTGTAAAACTAAGTTTTACATTAAATTTTTTTAAAACTTGGTTTTGAAAATTGTATGTTATAAACTTGGTTTGAAAACTGATTTTGAAAATCAAATGTTACAAACTTAGTTTTGCAAATTAGATTTCACAAACTTAACTTTGAAAAATTACATGTTGAACATTGAATTTTACCTGGTTTTTGAAAATTTTAATTTTGTAAAATTATCTTTATAGAATTTATATTTGAAAAATATTTCAAGTTCAAGTTTATGTTGAAAAACTTTTGGAACATATAAACTTATGTTTGGAAGTTTGGATTTTTTTTTGTTAACTTTAAACTTATATTTGAAAAATTAGCTTTTATAAATTTATAATTGCAATAATTATCTTTTGAAAATTAATCTGCAAACTTACTACTAAGATATGTTACTAGATTAGTTATCTTTCTAACTTAGTCATTTTTCAAAACTTAGCTATTTTGAAAAAGCTATTCTTTCTAAATTCTCTTTCTTAGCTATTTTGAAAAGGATAAGAGATACTTTTTAAAGCAAAATTTCTAATTATTTAACTCCCCTAAGTCAATCTGATTTGTGTTTGCATTCTTTTTTTAATATTTTTGCATTTATGAGTATTTGATCCATGTTTATGTTTGATGAATGCCAAACGGGGAGGGTTAATGTAACAACCCAAATTTCCTCATTTTGAGTCCAAAAATAATTTAAAAATATTTAAAAATGCTATGGAAATATTCTAGAGATTTTTAGAAATTTTTAGAGTATTTTTATATAATTTTTGGAGGTCGTTTGGTATTTTTACTAAACGAAAGAAGTTTCGACAAAAAATGATATCCAAGCCAAGGTTTGAACCAGAAACCTCGGGTTAAGCAGAGATTCGCTTAACCAACAGACCAGCCGAACTTTTCTTAACTAAACTTATATCGTAATATAGTTAAGTTATAATGAGACCCAAAGTTAGACCTAGTTATAAAAGGATTAGTTTTTTTTCTTTCACCCGAAAACCCTTCCCTTTCTTCCTCCTCACGCGTCGTCCACGACTTCTCTCTCGAGCGAAAAGGGGCAACGGTCGGCCAGGGTTTTCCGAGGGGTTTTCTTCACCTCTTTAAGGTCATCTCGTCGAGGGGAGCACGCGGGCACAGAAGAATCACCGAGAGCTTGAGTTTTCCCGAAGCCCTAGCTGCTTCTCTTTGGTTGTAAGCCCAAGAACATCTCGGTAAGTGCTTCCTCACCTGCAGTAGAGTAGCTCCGGATTCTTGTTTTGTCTTGTTTTCGGGTTTTGCTGTGGAGATTTTTGGTTTAGGGTTTGTTGCCGTGAGATTCAAAGAAAGAACAAGAAAGAGGAACTTAGGATAATTCTTGAATTCGGTCAAGGGGAGTAGTTTCGGATCTTTGCATTCTTGAATTTGAAGCATGCTGTACAGATCTTCTATTTGTGCTTGCTGCCGTATCTTTGCATTCTTGAATTTGAAGCATGTTGTACAGATTTTCTATTTGTGCTTGCTGCCGTAAACCTTGAAGAAAGAAAGGCATGTAGATCAGAGGCATGTTTCTCATAGTTATGCTTAACTACTTTCATGTTGTATGATACATTCCATGCTAAACCCTTGCATTCTGTGTGCAAGCTAAGGACAGTGGACAAATTCAAATATGTAGGCACTGTAGTTGAAGTTCCAAACTGAAATGAACCATAAATTATCCTTGGAATTTACTAGCTAATGCTTGAAGTTAGTCACCCATATATAAAAAAAGATTACCTGTGTTATTCACTGCCATAGCCAAACTGGATTTGCATGTGTGCCTGCTGGTACCTTTGAATTTCATATTGTTGCTTCTTGATATTCATAGATTGGTTTATTGGGTTTGGATTTGAAGGAGGTGTTTGTATCTATATGTGGTTAAGGGCTCTAGTCTTCTTACTTGGGAAGGCCATGAGGATGCAGCCATGCTAAAATCCAGATTACTAAACAAGCAGAAACTATCAGATTGTGTAGCCCCATTTCCTGATTAAGTATCAACTTGGAGTTGTTGAGTGCCAATCCATTTAGGAATTTTCTAACCAAAAACTTCAACTAAATTTACTAATATCTCGTTGTCTATTGGCATTCTATCTTGTCTTAGCCTCTTATAATCCAAAAGCATGCAACATCACTGAATTTGATTTGTGGAAGTGTCAACTTAACTAAGAAATTAGTAGGATTGCAAGAATCAATTTGTTGAATTAGTTGTTAGAGGTAAGAGTAGTTTCAAGATTTTACCTTATTCTTTACATTATTGCTGAAACATGCTTAAAGATTCTATTGCTCTATATAAGTATAAGATTTCAGTTTCAGATTTAGTTTCTTATGCTTTCTTAATTAGTTGGAATAGCCCATTAATCCTATACTAGCTTTAGAGTTTGCATTGCAGAAATGAACAACCCTTGAAGTTAACATATCAAACTTAGATTTCCTTGTTACCTTAACTAACATCACAATTTTAGCATCCCAGTTTTGTTTGCATTTCTGTAACCACGAACAGCTTTATCAGAGCTTAGAACAGCCCCTTTTGGAGCTTGTTGCAGTCTGGATTTTAGTGTGCTTTGTTTCCATGCTTAGATTTTCGGTACAACAAGTGTTTCATTGTTTCCTTGTTTCGGATTTTCTTCTGTACAGCATTAGGATAACTTGAAATTTAAAAGCAGCAAATGGTTTCATTTATTTAAATATGTGGTAGCATACTTAAAGAAGTCAGATTCAGTTTTCCTTGATTTATATCTATTGTAGCATGCTTAAAAGAAGTTAGATTTGCTATGTTGATATATGCTTAAAGAATCCTGTTGCTCTATAAAAACTCTAGGATCTGCCTGTAGGTGGAAAAATAAGAGTTCTAATAAATTCTTTAGAGGTTTATAAGTAGATATAAGAAAGAGAGACCAAGGTCTTAATAGGATCCCAAAGTTTAAGAATTGGGATCAGCAGCACACCTAGTGCTCAAAGAAATGCCAAGGCATTTTATTTTAAGAATATTAACAGATAACAAGTATTTTATTTTAAATAAAGGCTAGTACCCGACTTCCGAGGTTGTCGTTAAATAAATTCAGGTGACCAATTCCGAGGTCTTGGCCCTGGTAAGACCGAGGTCTTTACCCTCGTAGAACTGGTGGCTCGCTACCCCAGTCTCTATTAGGGAGCGTGATTTGGTACTACGCCTGGGCCCAAGAAGAAGAGTTTATTATTATTTTAAAGTAATAAAGTATAAGTTTTGAAACAAATGAAACAAGCTCCATTTATGCTTAGAGTCAGAAAGTTTAGCTTCTTTTAATTTGAAGCATGCAGTATTAGTTTTATTTGTTTCCTGATTAGTTATTTAACATGATTAGCTTTATCTTCCAGCATGCAGTTTTATCCTTGTATATCATGAGTATGCAGTTTATAGTGCTTTGCTATTGATTATGCATGAGCAGATTAATTTCTAGTTTCAGTACTTTTGACATGAGCAGCTTTATATGTCTTCTTTTAAAGCATTCAGTTTCTAGTTTCTTCTCGTATAAATGCACATTCGTGTTTTTGTGAGTTAGATAGTGCTTACTAAGCAAATTTTGCTTATAGATTACATTTCCTCTTACTGCAGATAAAGGAAAGGAAAAGATATAGCAAGAAAGATGACAAGGTGGTGCGGATGGTGTGTGATGCCAGGACTGTGGGAGAGACTTGGGAAGTTATTGAGTTTCCGTGTTAGTGGATAAGAAATAGTTGAGTTGTACTTTATAGTTTATGTCATTTGAGATTGTATTTTATATCCCATGTTTTATTGAGTTCGTTCGTGTTTTAGATTGCGTGCTGTGATGAGTTTCCGTTTAATAAGTAGATATTTTGGTGTTTGATACTTATTAAACTACATGGGTGTTTGATACATGTTCCAACCACCTGTGGTTGATGTATATATTTATGTATCTCAGTTTATGGTCACCGGTATAGGGGAGATTCTGTCAAAATTTTTCGGTAAGGACTCCTCGTGGTTTCGATCATACCGGTTAAGTAGAGTCAGTGGTTAAGTAACGGTCACCCTTAGAGAGTAGTAGTAGTAAGAAGGGTGGTCATTACAGTTAGGTGGTTAAGTTAGCTAAAACAAATTGAAAATAAAAACTAACTTAAAAACCTGTTAATGCTTGTTTTACTTGCATTTTACAATAACTTGACCAAGTTGTCATTCCATCAAAAAGGGGGAGATTGTTGGTGCGGTTAGTACTAATGGGCTAACCGAGGTTTTAATGAATGATAAAATAGGTTAAGTTAGTTTCGTTGTTATCTAACACTCTGACCGAGTGTGCAGGAGAAGTCCAGACAGGTCGATGGACAGACCTGATGTCTGGCACGAAGCCCAGCTAGGTCGACGGGCTGACTGGACGTTTGGCACAAAGTCCAGTTAGGTTGACAGGCTGACCAAATAGCTGGCACGAAGTTCAGATGGGTCGAAGGGCTGACCTGATGTCTGGCAGGTAAGTAAAGGTAAGTCACTAGAGGGGAGTGACTGTAAGGACGCGTTCCCGGGAAGGGAACTTAGGCGTCGATCCGACTTAGAACCATTTCGGAACTCTAAGTCGAGATCTTGACTAGATTCCGGTCTCATAGAGACGGAATATAATTAATACTCTTTCTATTAAACTATGAACTGTGCTAATAATCTATTTTGCAGGAGATATAAGTGCCTCGGACTAACATTTTCTTGCAGGAAGGAAGCTGCTGGAAATCAAGGTCCGGGCGCCCGGAAGGTACCCGGGCGCCTGGAGGCAAAGTTTTATCTCCAACGTCGCTGTGCCACGTGGAGTTCGGTGGTTGGCTCAGCTACGCCACTTCAGGGCACCCTGAAGGGCTACTGGCACCCCGAACATCCTATACTAGGAGGGTCAAGGTTGGAATCAGGACAACAACTCAGAATCCGCTCTCCTGTGCTCCTGCGATGCTGCGAAGCTCTGACAACGCGCTGCTCTTTTAGTTTTCTTCCTTTACCGGTATTGTTTTATTTTTTTCATTGGCATTCCTATACTTAGTTTGTAATAACTTCCGAATTGCTAGTGAATTGCCCATCGAAAGCACCCTTGTGTGCGGGCTTTGGAGCAGGAGTCACCAAAAGGCTCCAAACCAAGTAAAAGGTTCTTGTGTTAGCATTGTTTTGATTTCGTCTTTTCCGCTGCGTACTCTCGATTTTTTTTAAATCGCTATTCACCCCTCCCCCTCTAGCGAAACTCACGATCCAACAGTATGGTGATGTACGTAAATATTATGATGGTTTATGCATGTTTTTATGCACATTCACTTGTTTTATACATATATATTCTTTGTATGATCGCCTCTTTTATCATGTATTTATCATATATACTTTTTTGTACGGATATCTACTCTTTGTCTGGTTTTGTGTTGACAGGGACAACTTTCAGAGCGAAAATAGAGTTTGTCGACACACCGGAGCGAGCCAGAGAACACGCCTGTGCAAACCTTGCACGGCCGTGTGGCTAAACAGAAGAGGAGAAGTGCACGGTCGCTTGCACGGCCGTGCGACCAAACCAGAGGCGGATCAGAACACGGTTGTGCAACCCTGCATGGTCGTGCCCCCCCTCCATGACTGAGACCAAGCAGCACACGGCCGTGTCCCCAGAAGCCAAGTCCCAGCATCACACAGTCGTGCCAATTGGCATGGACGTGCAGCGCATCCAGAGCCAAGAAAGGGCACGACCGTGCCATCCTTGCACGGTTGTGCCGCTGCGCCGCGCCCTAGCCTATAAAAGGGGTTATAACCCTTTTTCTGAGAAGGAGGGAGCCGGGAGGCAAGCATTCAAGAGGAGAATCACTCTGGTGTCATTCCACGCCGTCCAGAACATCGATCCAGCAACCTTTTATCACCACATCAACTCCAGAAGCAAAGGATTGGATCCGAAGATCACTCATCGTCATTGGATAAGGATACTTCTTCTTTCTCTCTTTGTTTTTGAGGATTGTATGTTTAGATTTACTATGTCTTCAGATTTTTCTCCAGCGTCTATGGAGTAGAGTCCTTGTTCTAAGATAAGGGAGTAATTTTGGATTGGTTTTGATGTAAGACTCATATTACGCTTATATTCATTGGATGATTTTGCTTGCTTTGTTTCGACTACTCGATCTTTGTCGTGTTGATTGATTGTGTAGAAATTGCCAACCTCATAGAGGGAATACCTTAGATCATACACCCAAGGGGCCCTAGTGACAGGGATGACCCGTTCACGGACATTTAGGTACTTTCTTGAAAGGAGAGGCGATGCCTCCACAAGGAAGTAAGAGACCAAACTAAGCTTCTTAATTCTATCCTTGATAACATCAATAAGAGTCGTGTCCTTGTGATCTACCGAGGTGTCCTAGTGACAGGGGTTAACTGTAACAGGATTTCATAGGGATCGTCTTTGTTTGGTACTTAAGGATAGTTGCTTTAGCTTCCGGTGAATGCATGATGATGGACAATGAGTATAGGATAGTATGAGACACATCAATACCACCACAATGAAATCGAACTCCTAGAACTCTTCATTAACCAAGTTGATTTCTTCTCGTTGCTAGTTCTCATTCCCCGCTTTCTAATCTCTTTTCTTGGATCACTTACAACCATCGATAGTGTAGCTAATCCTAAGTATGCCATCACTAGTGTTTATAACCAGTCCTTGTGTGTTCGACAATCTTTTATATTACTGACGATGAATTCGTGCACTTACAGAATCGTAACATATGGATTGTTGTGCTTTGAACCTAATTATCATTCTTGATTGGTTGTTTGTATTTCTTGTGGAATCTTGTAGACAAATTCTCTAGATTGTATTTTCGCGGGGCATCGTGACAGGGTTGCCCCATTAAATGGGCATTTAGGGGATAACTTTGAGGGGTGGAACAAGAATCTACAAAGAAGTAGGATGGATTGATGTGTTGAATTCTGTATCTTAATGTGAATTGATTAGTGATGTGTTTCTATGTTGTATGACCGCGGGGCGTCGTGACAGGGCTACCCCATTAAACGGACTTCATAGGGATCATAACTATTTGATTACTTAAGGTTTAGATAAGAGTCCTTGAGTGGTGTTTTCTATAGGAAATAACCAATGACTTCTTACAATAATTCAATTGAGGATAGGATTAGTAGATCGTTTCACATTAATGAGTATCACAAAGAAACCAAATCTCTTAGAACCTTTACAAACTAAGTTTTTGAATTTAACCTTTTACTTCTATTCTCTGATTGTTTCTTAGGTCATATAATCTTTTGTTCGATTGTTTAGCTAATTCGCTTTGAGACATCTTTAGTCGTTATAACCATTCCCTGTGGATTCGATATTCTTTGTATTACTAACGACATAACCGTGCACTTGTGATGACGTAACAGGTAGCAATGATGCATTACTAGATGTCACTCATTGCTTATGTATCTAAAATGATTTTAGATACATTGCCAACATTACGAGATCCTATTGGGTCACACATAATGAACATGTTGATTTGGAGATGGATTATGAGGTTAAGTTTATTCCGAATTATACACATTGAGTTAGACTCGAATGAATTCAGATTAGACTTATTGAGTAATGAATTAGACTCATTGGTTTATTGGGTTAATGGCTTATTGGGTTAATAGTTAATCAAATATTCTAAATCTAATCTATTAAGATTAATGAATATTAATAGAGATTAATATATCATTAATCAAAAGGAAGATCAAGAGATAAAAATATTTTTGTATTCATTGGATGAATACAAAAGCCATTTGTAAAAGTAACCTTTAGGTGGAGTAACCTTTTTTGTAAAGTAACCTCTTGGTTAAGTAACCTATTTGGTAAAGTAACCCTTTTGTGAAGTCAGCTTATATAGATGAAATGACCTTTTGGGTGATGTGATCTTCTTAGTTTTTGCACTTCTTCCTTCATCCACTTGTTCGCTCTCCGCAAGTGTACGAAAATGTCGCAAGTAATATAAAATATTATCGTATCCAAAGGGACTAGAATAAGCACTAGAAATGTTTCAACACGAGTTAGCTAAACAACCAATTAATTGGTTTCCAAAAGCTAAATGTAACTAATGAAATGTAAACATAGGAATGAAAGATCAACAAACAAGATTATGGGCTATGATAAAGGAATGTTCTAGAAGTTTTGGTTTCTTTGTAAGATTCCTCAATGTAAATGATCTACCAAATCCTATTTCTCAATTTTCCAACATTTATAGAGGGTTGTCGGTTCTCTCTTGCAATAGACAACCGGCCTAGGACTGAAATCTATACCTAAATGTGATCAAGTAGATATGAACTTATGGTGTCCTTACATGGGCTTGTTCCTGTCACGAAGATCCCTCAGATGATCATCACAAGATCATGCTCCTCAACCCATAAGATATAATGATTAATCCCTAAATCTATCCTACCTTCTTGAATTATCCTCCTTTTCCCTAAATCTTATCCCTCAAGAGTCCTTACACAGGCTTGCACCTTTCGCGTGCTTCCCTTGGAAAATCGAGTGGGGGATAGTCTTTATAAGATCCTTAGGGCATTCAAACAATCAATTAAGAATGTGAATTAGGTCCATATCACAACAATACATTCAAGATCGAATTGATACAAACAAGACAATATCATAGAAACAAGGAAATGGTAAATCCACAAGAGTTTACATCAATTCATCATACAAATACTCCCTCATCCTAAAATAAGAGATATACTCCATGAATCGAAGAGAGAAATCCAAAAATATAGAGATTACAAGCATTTCTTGATCCCCCAATCCAAGAAGAGGAGAGAAAGAAAACTTATCTAAGATGAAGCTTAGTCTTCGGATCCAATCCACGCTCTCAGAGTCGATTCCGTTGAAGATCCGCCTTTAGATCACCAAGAAATCCTCCCAAGATTGGAAGGAAAGCCCCAAATCTCGCTCTCTCCCAAGGGGGAGAAGATCCCCTTTCAAATCTTGAAGAAGGGTTTAAATAGAGGTGAGGTTTGGGCGCCACACGGCCCCGTGGTACGACCGTGTAAGGTTCACACGGCCCTGCCCATTCTCCTCTATGCCAGCCTTGCACGGTCGTGTGTGGGACACGGTCGTGGCAAACATCTCCAATATCCCCTTTACACGGCCGTGTAGATCTACACGGCCTGAACTGTCTTAGCCTCTGGAAATCTGGCACGGCCGTGTAATGCACACGGCCTACCTCCTTCCTTGCCACAGAGAACCCCACACGGCCGTGTGAGACACACAGCCGAGGCTTCTCCTTTTTCTGGAAAACTCACATGGTCGTGTGGTGTACACGACCTAGGCTCCTTCTAAATCTGGGTTCTTTGGATCCTTGCACGGCCGTGTGAGGTTCACACAGCCATGACCTCTTTGTTTCCTGCTGCAGCTTTCTAACTCGTGATCTCCACACTGCCTGGGCAACCCCCAGAGCAGGGCAGTGTGTGGTTCAAGTAGGACACCTTCTTCCCTTTGCTTTGCTCACAGATTTGGCTTCAAACATGAAATCTTCACCAATTTTAACTCCTGTGTACAGAAAAATACACAAAAGCATATCTCCGAACAAAGAGAGTAAATATGCTAAAAAGGAAAGCTGAAAGTACGAAAATGCATAGATCAAGCATGCTCAAAGTATGTGAATGTGCGTCAAAACATGCCAATAAATGTATAGAATCTACGCATATCACCACTCTTGGCCAAAACTTCCACAAGAGGTTGCTAGCACAACCTTTGGTTGTTTCTTTCTCCATTTCATGAGTTCGTGAGACGGACGAAGAACGTGTTCGTGTGGATACTGTAGAGGCACGGACGTGTTGATCGTGCTGAGATCTACTTCCTAAAGAAACATTGTTGTCGGGATTATGAAGGGCATGCATCAAAGGTATATATCTTTTAACAAAACTTAGTATATGGTTTCCTTTGCATGGATCTTCTGGATAGGAACTTATTTTTCGCTGCGCTTTTTGACGTGCTTAGCGCTATAGTTCCTTATAGTGGTATCAGAGCCACTTGCAAAGGCATATACTAAGTTGTAGTATATTTTGATATGCGATATAGAAATGCATGAGATTTTACTATGATTTACATGATTATGAGTAAGATTTAGGCCAACAATCTCGACTAAAGTTTTGTGGGTAGCGGGGTCTTGGGCATGGCAGCAACTCATACAATGAGTATGCAACTTCTGGGGCACTACCCCCTCACCCCGCAAGGGGCGCTTCCTCCTTGACCCCCGCCAGCTAACCGGCTAGCGGGACCGCCGTGGTATTATGACTCATAAGTCTTTGTTTAAATCATAGTAGATTTTATGTCATAAAATATTGTGAATGTTATGTGACATGGTGCATGATTATGGCTCCTAACCCCGATGTGATTGGATGTGTGTTGTAATTCATAATACGGCCTACGTGTCATGCCTCTCTCTTTTCTTTCTTATTGTAAATTTTGACTACCCTCGAATGTAACTCGAGGTTTCTTTAGGTTTTGTAATGTACAAATTAGAGAAGAACAAGTCAACTAGACGATGGTGAAAGGGATAAGGACAATAACACACGATGACCGTGGAAGCACTTGGTGAAGATGCTCTGACCTAGGTTGACCTTATGATCTTCTCATTGGTTTGAGAGGATCATAGAAAATGGGATCATAACCATGTCATGTTTTATTTAATGCATAGATGTGATGTATGCCATGATATGATATGTGATGCATGTGTAGTTTAATCATGATTAGGTCTCTTTTATATATGCCTACCAAAGTTTGGTACTCACTTCTAACTCGATCAATTATAGTCAGGTTTTGCCAAAGCAAAGTGACTCGATTTATTTTGCTAGAGTGTGACAAGACAATTGTGATGTATGACTATTAAACTTTGAGTGTGACTTAACTAAGTTGAGAACTTAGAGGCATATCCTATATGATGAAATTCAAATTATACTAGTCTTGTGCGTTTAGCTAAAGTTAACTCAAGATGAGTTATAATGTGGATTTCATAAGATGGGCAAATGATTAAATAGTCTTGTTCATCTAATGATACAAGAGTTACATATGATGTAATTAGTAAACGTTGCCTACCTATGTTATACTAAGTCTTGGGCGATTAGCTAAAGCTAACTCTAGATGAGGTATAATATAGATCTTGTCGCACATGAATGTCAACACGATTGAACTTAGAGCTAGTAGTGTGGGTAACACCACATCCATGACTTTATCCTACCAAAACTTTACAATTCAGTGGGAGAACCATTTAATTAAAGGCTTAATTAAATGACCTAAATATGATACTTATTTCTACATTTTATTGTTGTAGATCACCATGTCGTCAAATACATCAAATACTCTCTCTCTCTACGATATATCCTTGATAAGGACAAGCTCAATGGAGCTAACTTCTTGGACTGGTATAGAAATTTGAGAATAGTTCTCAAGCAAGAAAGAAAACTGTACGTCCTAAAGCATCCCATTCCTGAAGCACCCCCACGGCTGCCACTAGAGCTGATAAGGATGCTTATAATAAGCATCAAGATGATGCATTAGATGTATCATGTCTTATGCTTGCCACCATAAACTCTAAGCTTCAGAAGCAACATGAGTATTAGTGAGAACCCTAGAGCCAATCATGTGATGATTGTTGTATGGACTCGATGTATCATATTCCTATATATATATAAAGACATTTCTTTATGGTAATTATACTTACTTGTATTTGTGCCAAATAACTAAGTATAATAGCGTCCTTGAGTGGAAGGTTCTTATCTATATCAATCATTGGTTGAATTGATAGTGAGATAATATAGAAAACACTACTCTTAATCATTTCTAGTCAAGTATTAACATTCAGGGGCAATGTTAATGCGCTGAGACTAGCATGTAGGTCAACTCGATAACTTGATTTCACAAGTCATGGATATTAGATATCAAGATGACACATGGGTATGCATTGGAGAATGTATACTGAATGACCTGCTATGAGAAAGTATCATGGATCGTTTTATGAGTGTCATATACTTTCTCATGTGACTATTAGTATGACTATCAGTCCTTGGACTTGAAGTCACCATGGTTCCCTACATAAGGAGTTGCATACTTTGGCTTCGTCAAATGTCACCCGTAAATGGGTGGACTATAAAGGTGACTACTGGGTATGTAACAAATTATGCGGAGAGATGTGAGTGATGTAGATGGGATCTATCCCTCCTATATGACGGGAGTGACATCATGATTCTTGATAGAGTGAGACCACTAAGTGCATGGCCATGCCCAAATGAGTCAATATGAGATATTGAGCTCATTTGATTAGAGTGAGTCTACTTGGAGTTCAAGACATAGATTGATTAGTGGATGACACGATTTATGCCTCAATTCATCAATCTAGATGTCAAGGATAGAAGGACATTGTCATATATTGTGAGAGTCACAATTAGTAGTCACAAAGGTGATGTTGGATCTCAACATTCTTGTAACTTGGGTAGTAATGATGTGTTGCTAGATACTGCGCATTACTTATGTTTCTAAATGGGTTTAGGAGTATTGCCAACATTACAAGAACCTATATGGTCACACACAATGGGCAATTAGATGGAGATTAGGTTCATATGATGGACCAAGAGGATTAGGTTCATATGATGTACCAAATTAGATTAAGAGTAATCCAAATTAGACTAATTAATTTGGACTCAATTTGATTCATATGTCGAATGAGTCTAGTTTAGACTATGATTCATTGAGTCAATTTAAACCAATAAATAGAGATTCATTAAATTAAATTGACTTGAATCAAATGTTAGATTTGATCAATCATGGGAGATAAGAGGTCAAGTTTGACTTGACTTGAGAGGGAAGATGAAGGGTCAAGTTTGTCTTGACCAAATGCTACATCATGGTGACTTGGCATGGGTCGGCCAATGATGGTGTTCCACATCATCAAGGCTATATCAATGTGTGCCACCTCATGAGGGAGACCAAGAGCCATGACTCTTGGTATTACATAGAGATTTAAAACCTCTCATTAAGTGGCCGGTCACTTTAGGTGTGTGAATGGATTGCATGGTGTGCTCATTCACTTCTTCTTCTTCCTCTCTAGTCTTTTTCTCCATCTCATCCTTCATTGCCGAGACTTCTCAAGGGTGCTAGCACACGTTAAGTTGTTCTCTCCACCTTTTTGTCCATGTGGATACGTGTAAAGGAGTGTTCACTTGACACTCTACGAGATCCGGCAACCTTTGGACGAGCGGGATAAGCGAAGGGCATCGCTACAAGGGTAATGCTATTTTTATGTAGACCTAAGGTAGATCTAGTGTAGACAAACATGTACAAGATTATTTTATATATTTTCGCATGGATCCGTGGATAGCTTCGGGGTTTTCGCAACACAAAAAGCGATTTTTGCGGCTCGAAATGCTAACAGTGGTATCAGAGCCACGTGCGAAACTTGTACATGTTTTGTTTTTGTTATTATGAAAAGGTTTCAGATCTGTAAGTTTCTGTAATTTTTCTATTTTTATGGATTTTGTGAGTATTTTTATTGTAGAGGCGAAGCAACAAGTGCTTGGACACTTGTAGGTTTTATCTACCAAGAAAAACCTTCCAAAACGACAAGGTCTCGCTCAAACAAAATTTTTTTTGTTTGGGACAACGACTTAAGGCGCTGTTAGATCAAGATGGGACACTCGTGATATTCATTTTGTGAGAAAGGGTGCTGCCCCTAACCCCGCAAGGGGCATTGTCTCACGATCGCGCCCGAAAATTGCAAATCGGGACCGTCAGGAAGTTGTGACTCATAAAATTGAAAAAAATAGTAGTAAAATTATAGAAATTTATGTAAATTACATAATTTAGAATTGTGTATGATATTGTGATGATCATGGCCCAAAAACCTAATTTGATTGGATAATATTGTGTTGTAATTCATAATATGACCTACGCGTCATTTTTTTGTATTGTGCGTGTTGTATATGATATACAACCTGCGTGCCATGCCTCCCCTTTTATGTTCCTGTTGTAAATAGATTTTAGACTTGAATGTAACTCGAGTTTCATATTTGTAATGTACAAAATAAAGCGATGGAAGGTTCACTCAAGAAGGAGCTACGAGGAGGGTGATTTCAACACATGGCGGTCAAAAGGAGATGCTTGAAGAAGCCATTAACCCTAGGTTGACCGTCCGATCTTTTCATTAACTTGAAAAGATCGTAGTAGGGCCATGACCTCATCACAAATTATTTTTCTTGTGTGTATGTGATGCATGCTAATGTAGGGTAATTAGTGCCTTAATGTGTATATGATACACATTCATGATTAGATTAGATCTTAATCAAGTCAACTCGAAATGCCTAACAAGTTTTGATACCCATCACTACCTCGATCATTTGTTGTTGTTGAATCTGCCAAAGCAGAGCAACGCATTTTATCTTGGTAGGGTGTGGAGGGACAATCTTGGTCCCACCTATCAAAGCTTGGGTAATTATAAACTCAATTAGATTGAGTATAACTAGTTAACTCAATTGAATCGAGTAAAACTATAGGCATTTTCCAACGGTTGGATAAACAAGAGTTGCATAGAGATATAATTGATAATTAGTTATCTACCGATCTGTAACGCCCAAAAATTCTCAAAATTATTTTAGAAATATTCTATGATTTTTCTGGAATTTTAGAATATTTTTATGTAATTTTTAGAGTAGCGGAAGTAGCAAAATAAATAGAACGTAAAATAGCTTAAGCGGGAATCGAACCCGGGACCTATCGAGTCGGATAACTTTTAGATAGCTTTAGTAACCAAGTGAACCCAGCAGGGCCGTGCTGAAAGGAAAGGGGAACAATTCTATTTATATTTCAGTTGGGCCAAATTACCCACTTAATATAAATAGGGAATTTAAGTGAGGAATTGTTATTTTCTTAAACGAGAAAACTTTTCCCTCAAACCCTTACACGCCGCCCCTTCTCCTTTCTCTTCTTCTTCACGGCGCACCAAGCCTAAAGGGGCTAGGGTTCCGTCCTAAGGGCAATAGGAACACCTTCCGGCAATATCTTGGATACGAGAACGTTCCTCTCCGCGAGAAGGGCACGTAGACGCGAGGAGATCAACGAAGGGATCTTCTCCACCGGAAACCTAGCGCTTAGATTTGTAAGAAACTTCGAGCAGGAGGTAAGAAACCCCTCACCTGCAGTATAAGTAGCTTTTTCGAGGTTTTACGCATTAGTTTAGTTGTATACAGAATCTTAGTATGTAGGGTGTGAACTAGTGCACACCATATGTTTGATAGAATGTGTAAAGCAGTTAAACGCCACCGTAGGCATTTTAATAGCTCAATAAATGCAATAGAAGCATTTTTACAGCATGCCCAGTTTTATTACAGCTTTTATGGGACTACGGTCCAATGGGTGGGATCCCACAGTCGCCTCTAGGTTCAGATTACCTAGCTCTAGGTTCAGATAACCTAGAAATAGCAAGATAAGAGAATTTAGCTATAACCAGTATTTTATTTTAGCAGTGGCACTGTACTGGATTAGATATCCATTGGGTTGGGCTCTCACAGTCGTCCCTAGGTTTAGATAACCTAGTAACCCTACTAAATTCGGGACTTGCAAACCCGGGTCTAGTTAGGGATGCACGCATAGCACGTACAGTTGCCGGGCCCAAACAGCAGCATGATTATGTATTTTCATCTATCTATGATAAATAGTTTTCAAACTCACAAATCAGTTGTGTATATAGTTTAAACTCAGTTCTAGCTTAGTTTTAGTTTTAGCTCAGTTCATGCTTCAGCTTAGTTTTCATTATTGATACATGTGATAGTTCTATGATTAGTTTTGGTTCCCATGTTGTACGATACTATGCCATGCTCTCACCTGTTCAGCATATATTTCAAATAGCATGTTTTCGAAGCATAAATTGCATCGTATGCATGTTTTGTGAGGTAGATGGTTTGTTACTAAGTGAAAGCTTACAGATACTCTTTTCCTTATACTGCAGATAAAGGTAAAGGAAAGATGGACTAGCGGAGGCTGGAGGTTAATGCGATGAACATGTGTGTGGAAGGAACCTGGAATAAAGATCTTGGAGAAATTAGCAAACTAAGACTTTAGTTTTATATAGTGTTATTTTCCGCATTTCTAGTTATTTTAATGCCTTGAATCGTGAACGACTTGCTTAGATTGTTAGTACTCATGCTCATATTCCTAGTTAGGTGTTATTGGTATGTTTCCAGCTATTATAGAACTGTGGTAGGCGAGTCTGGCACGAAGCAGTGCTGAAATCAGAGTTTTGCTGGGAAATCAGAAACCCCAATCGATCAGCGGATCGATTGGGAGCCTGGTCCCGCGAACAGTAAGCTTCTGGATCGATCAGCCAATCGATCTAGTCGCATTCTATCACAAACAGAGAGTTCAGGGATCGATCGTTCGATCGATCGGGAAATCGCTCCAGCGAACAGAGAGCTCTGGAATCGATCGCTGGATCGATTGACCAGTCTGGATCGATCAGCCGATCGATCCAGAATATTACCCCGAGCACAGTAGCAATCTGAATCGATCCATGAATCGATCCAACGGCTTGCAATCGATTGAGTTCAATCTGGATCGATTGGGAAGCTGGGTTTGACCAAGAGACCTTGTAATTTAGTTCCTTGACCATAGGGGATGTAGGATACGCCATGTATACCTTAGATTGCATCCTTCAGCACATGTAGGACCAAGAACTTGTATTAGCTTGACAAAGTTCTAAATTGGTACAGTTTTTCGCACCTAGACTTAGTAATGGTCATGGATATAGCTTAGCACAGTATAATGTGACGGTCTGGCCTTACAGCCTAGCCAGTAGAAGGCGGGTCGTTACAGAGTGGTATCACAGCAGAAAATTCCATACTTCCTACACACACATCAGCATTGAACCTGCAGCTTCCAAGTAAGAATAGCTCTCACTTTGTGATGTTTATTGCTTTCATGTTTGTAGATAACTAAAGTATGATTATCTGTGATAGTAACTAACATTATTGTATTAGCTATGTAAACATGATGCTTTAGTTATGTATGTCCTTTATTCCTTTAGAGATGGCACGAGGTCGCCCAGCTAGAAGGGCCCCAGCTACTGAGCCCCAGCATGAGGCAGGCAGTTCATTGCCTCCCCCAGACCTTACGGCAGTAGTGGCTCAGTTACAGAAGCAGCTAGCAGAACAACAACAGGAGATAGCCACCTTAAAGGGTCCCCCAGTCCAGCCTACAGCACCAGTAGCCTCCGCAGCAGAGGCAAAGAGAGAAGCCTATCTGATCCAGTGGCAGAGAGTCAAGCCCGAGAACTTCTCAGGCACCAGCGAACCATGGGATGCTCAAGCCTGGTTGAAAACACTGGAGAGTACGATGGAGCTTCTGGACTGGCCAAAACATGAGAAGGTGAAATGTGCCTCCTTCTGCTTGACAGGAGATGCACGAATGTGGTGGGAGAGAATTAGAGCGAAGCGCCCAGTGAACCAGATGACATGGGCTGACTTCGAGAAAGAATTCTTCGAGGAGTTCTTTCACATGCGGGTCACAAACCGCCACTACGACGAGTTCACTGAGTTTCGTCAGGGCAACCTATCAGTGGAGGAAGCCATGAAGAAATTCAATAGACTGGCTCGTCTATGCCCCGAGCTAGTCAGCACAAAAAAAGAACGAGTCCGGTTGATGCTCAAGATGTTGAGGCCGGAAATAGCAATGAACGTGGCTGGCGGCGTTCATAGGCCGCAAACCACCGAAGAACTAGTCAGCAGTGCTCTGACCACCGAGCACTACGAGAACAATATCAAACAGCAGAAGCAAGTCCTCTCAGAGTCCAAAGGGCCAGGAGGCTCAGGTACTAAAAGGGAACCCCAGCAGCAAGCGCAAACCAGGGAGTTACCCGAAAGGAGGACCAGCTAGTAAACAGCCTAGTTATCCCAAATGTGCTACTTGTGGGAAATTTCACCCAGGAGTTTGTCGCAAGGGCACACGAGGATGCTTCGAATGTGGATAGGAAGGGCATATGGCTAAGCAGTGCCCAAACAAGACAATTTTTCCTCAACCACAGCCGATTCAGTACAGAGGCCAGCCAGCACAGCTACATCAGATGCAGGCCGTTCTAGATGATCCACACATCAGCCAGGGCAGATTAGAGGCCCCTCCAGCTACGACCAATGCGAGGATCTACTCACTCACCAGAGAGGACGTAGCAAATGCCTCGACAGTTGTGACAGGTCAGATCAGTATTTTACAGCAAAGTACAACTGTCTTGTTCGATACTAGGGCAACCCATTCTTATATATCCAGGGCATTTGCCGAGAAGTTAGCGATACCCCCAGAGGTACTCAATAGTCAGTTTCTGACGACATTACTGGCTCAGAGCAGTGCCAGTCATTATAGCAGACAGAGAACTCTTTTGTGATTTGATAGTGCTAAATATGACTAATTACGATGTTATTTTTGGGATGGACTTCCTGATCAGATACGGTGCCTCTATAGAGTGCCGTAAACAGAAAGTCATATTCCAACCTGAAGCAGAAGTATAGTTTGAATACGTTGGAGAACAAAAGAGAAAAGCCAAAAAGTTTCTCTCAGCTCTGAAAGCACAGAAGTTAATGGATACAGGATGTACGGGATTTTTAGCGCATGTATTCAATGTCAGTCAGGACAAGGACCAACAGCTAGCAGAGGTCCGAGTCGTATGTGACTACCCAGCAGTCTTCCCTGAGGAGTTACCAGGTCTAGCACCAGACAGGGAGATTGAATTCGAGATAGAACTCATTCCCGGTACGAATCCTATATCCAAAGCACCTTACCGCATGGCTCCAGCAGAACTGAAGGAACTTCATGAGCAACTACAGGAGCTGCTTGACAAGGGCTTCATACGTCCTAGTCACTCACCATGGGGAGCACCTGTATTGTTCATAAAGAAGAAAGACGGGAGCATGCGCCTGTGCATAGACTACAGGCCATCAAGAACAGGTATCCTCTTCCCAGAATAAATGACCTGTTCGACCAGCTAAAGGGAGCAGCAGTGTTCTCTAAAATAGACCTCAGATCATGTTATCATCAGGTGAAAGTTAAAGAAGGGGATATACCCAAGACAGCATTCAGGACTAGATACGGACATTATGAGTTCGTAATCATGCCCTTTAGCGTGACAAATGCTCCAGCTACTTTCATGGACCTCATGAACAGACTATTCAGGGACTACCTAGATAGATTTATTGTTGTGTTTATCGATGACATTCTTATCTATTCAGGAACTCAGGAAGAATACGCAGAGCACCTAAAAATAGTATTGCAGACTCTTCAGAAGAACCAGCTGTACGCCAAATTCATGAAATGTGAATTTTGGTTAGATCAGGTATCCTTCCTGGGTCACATCATCTCAAAGGATGGTATCATGGTAGACCCTAGTAAAATAGAAGCTGTGAGTAACTGGAAAAGACCCAAGAACGCCAGTGAGATCAGAAGCTTTTTGGGACTAGCAGGTTATTATAGAAAGTTTGTAGAGGATTTCTCCAGGATAGCCTCCCCACTGACAGCTCTCACCAGGAAGAACAGAAAATTTCAGTGGACAGAGGACTGCGAGAACAGCTTCAGCGAGCTAAAGAGGAGATTGACCAGTGCACCTATTCTGGCTCTACCTGAAAACACAGACAGCTTTGATATTTATAGTGACGCTTCTAAATTGGGACTAGGAGCAGTACTGATGCAAGATGGCAAGGTAATCGCCTATGCCTCCAGACAACTCAAGGACTATGAGAGGAATTATCCTACTCATGATCTTGAGCTTGCAGCAGTCGTGTTCGCTCTCAAAATTTGGAGATATTACTTGTATGGAGCTCAGTGCAGAGTATATACAGATCACCAAAGTCTGAAGTACTTCTTCACTCAGAAGGATCTGAATATGCGACAGCGTAGATGGCTTGAGCTGGTCAAGGATTATGACATAGACATCCTCTACCACCCAGGAAAAGCCAATAAGGTGGCAGACGCACTTAGCAGAAAGTCCGATGCTACCTTACTATCCCTAGCAGCCATGTCACCGCCCCTACAGAGAGAGATCACAGATTTTGGTCTCGAACTTATAGTAGGACAGCTCTCTACTATGACATTAGCACCTAACCTGCTTGGTGACATTCAGATAGCTCAGGAGCAGGATCCTGAAATTCAGAAAATCAAGCAAGGGTTAGCAGAATCAGGAAGTAGAGAATTCAGAGTGTCCGATAGTGGGGTAGTGCACTTCGGTGACAGACTCTGTGTTCCAGATCAGGAGGAACTAAAGAGAAAGATTTTAGATGAGGCTCACAGGACTCCCTATGCGATGCATCCTGGTTCCACCAAAATGTACCAGGACCTAAAGAAACGTTTTTGGTGGCCTGGGATGAAAAGAGACATCGCTAGATACGTTAGCACCTGTCTAACTTGCCAGAGAGTCAAGGCAGAACACCAGAGACAAGGAGGAGTTCTGCAACCTATCCAGATCCCAGAATAGAAGTGGGAAGACATTTCTATGGATTTCATAGTGGGACTACCCAGAACCACGAATGGTTTTGATACCATCTAGGTAATAGTTGACAGGTTAACTAAATCAGCCCACTTCTTAGCTATCAGAATATCTTATTCCATGGAGCAGCTAGCTCAGTTGTATCTCAAGGAGATCGTTAGACTACATGGAGTCCCACGAACCATTATTTCAGACAGAGACAGTCGATTCACATCACACTTCTGGGAGTGTGTACAGTCAGCATGACTTTCCATCCTCAGACAGATGGTCAGACGGAGCGAGTAAATCAGGTACTAAAAGATATGCTCCGAGCATGTGCCCTAGACTTCAAGGGTAGTTGGTGCAAATATCTGAGTTTAGCGGAATTTGCATACAACAATAGCTATCAGGCCACTATCGGCATGACACCTTACGAGGCTCTCTATGGGCGGAGGTGTAGATCTCCAATCTGCTGGTATGAGAGTGGTGAACAGAAGGAACTTAGAGCAGATCCGCCAGAGGATAGAGACAGCTCAGAGCCGCCAGAAAAGCTATGCTGATACACGGTGCAGACCCTTAGAGTTTTCAGTTGGGGATACAGTATTCCTCAGAGTGGCTCCCATGAAGGGAGTAATGCGTTTTGGGAAGAAGGGCAAACTAAGTCCCAGATATGTGGGACCATACCTTATCACTAGAAGAGTTGGCGAGGTAACATATGAGCTAGAGCTACCACAGGAGATGTCAGCCATCCATAATGTATTTCATGTCTCTATGCTGAAGAAGCATATCCCAGATGCCACCCAGGTGATTGAGCCCCAATCAGTACTAGTCTGCGAAGACCTTAGCTATAATAGTCGGCCTATTCAGATAATAGACCGAGCAGTTAAGAAATTACGGAATAAAGAGGTACCATTAGTAAAATTCATTTGGCAAAATCACAAAACAGAAGAGGCAACATGGGAGACAGAAGCTAGTATGAGACAGAAGTGTTGGATCGAGAAGCGCTAGAGGGGGGGTGAATAGCGCTCGCGGCTATTTCGTTTTTCGGAATCATAAAACCGTTTGAGTAAATGCAGCGGAAATAAAAATAATCACACAAAGAGGCAAACTATTTACTTTGTTCGGAGACTAGATCGACTCCTACTCGAAGGCCCACGATCCTTGATCGCTTTCAGTGGGCAACAACTATAAACACGATAATTTGTATAATTATAGGAATTTACAGCTCATAAACTTTATACCGACAACTAAAGATGGAGAAGCATAGTTCCGGGTCGTTGGTATCGCGTCGCAGCACTTCTGGATCGTCAGGTTCGCAACACGTAGCAAGAGATTATTCAGAGAGAGTTGTCCTTGAAGAGGTGCTCGAACACTGCTTATAAAGGGTGCTGGAGGCGCCTCCAAGGCTGTCCGAGGCCCCTCCAAACCCCGGGTTGCACGCTTCGATAAGCGCTGATCAAGTCGCGCATTATCCCTCTGAAGGCGCCTTCATGCGCCTTCAAGGCATCTCCATGCTGCGGTCCAAGGCGCCTTCACTGCCCTTAAAGGCGCCTCCAACTCCAGCGCACAGCCAGCTCACCTTCGCACCCGAGGCACCTCCAAGCTCCATGGAGGCGCCTCGGACGCTGTTCATCCGAGGCTAATGTTGCTCTTTTGTCCCTACACAATGTGTTAGTCTACAAACTACACACATATCCTACAAGACAAAGTTAGCACACATAATATCATAAATATGAATGAAAGTTCGACAGTCTTCGGATTTCCAACCGGAAACCTTAGGTCGACCCGACGCCTACTGTTCCCTACGGGAACGCGTCCTCACCTACTCCACTCGGAGATTTACTTGTTGCCACGATCCTCCGATCGACCGACTTTGCTCGACTCGATGCTTCGGACTTTCTTCGGACATCCGCTTCCTGGTCTTTCACTTGGTTCGCGACACCAGGACTTTCCACCTAGGGTTACCACCCCCTAGGACTTTTGCCTGAAGACATCGACCTACCAAGACTTTCCGCATAGGGTTACCACCCCCTATGACCTAGAGTTACCACTCCCTAGGGTTTTTCCCTTTGCCTAACCGCAGCTAGGACTTTCCTGAAATCCTCAAGTAGACTTGTTAGAAAACAAAACACCTTAACTTTGAATCCTTTGCCATTATCAAAACACAAGTTCGATCGTCGGATGCTTCCCGCACCAACAATCTCCCCCTTTTTGATTATGGCAACTCAAATTCAAAGTTAAGTAAACAAACGAATAGATAAGCATTTTTAACACAGGCAAATCTGCTAAGTATAGATGAACAAAAATGACCAAAGCAAATTTGCTAAAGTAATCTATATGCTCCCCCTTAACTTTTGCTTCCCCTTAATTTGAATTTTACAATTTGCTACTTACAAGATGACCAAATTTACTAAAGTAGCCTATATGCTCCCCCTTAACTTTTGCTCCCCCTTAACTATTAGTTTGAATTTTAATTTGCTACTTCCTTAACTTTTACTCCCCCTTAACTATTAATTTGAATTTTAATTTGCTACTCTCCCCCTTTGCCATATATCAAAAATGGGCAATAATAGACACTTGAATAACATTATAAAACTGTTGGGGAGTGTATCGCTTTGATAGATTTAAAAAGTTAGTGATTATAACTTTCTTACTTAACATAAAAATTGTTTGTTAGTCTTTTTGAAATAAAATTGTACAGGAAATTACTAAGTTCAACAGGTTAGCTAAGTTCAACAGGGTTTGAAAGTTAAGATTGGAACTTAGCTTAAATAATATTTAAGATTTAGGACAAGGTTATTCATTTAAATTTAGTTGGTCCTTGAGTCCAAGCATGAGTCGTGTTCACTAGATTGATTTACTAGGTATCAGAGCCCTAAAAGATCAAAACATCTTTTAAAAAAATTGAGTATCCTCTACCAATTGTCTAACCTTTAGTTACTTGTTGATTGCCTATAGGACAATAACTTTCACTTGGTTAGTCAAGTTAAGTTACTTTGGTCCAGATAGACTTGACTTGATTAATGTATATTGCGTATTTAACGCCCAGACTCATATTGATGCACAGATATAAGCATTCTTGAGTCCAGGCTATACCCTATGCTTCTCACGCCGTTCTATGTTTTTCAATCACAATCAAGGTATACCTAGGTGCTTGTGAGATGCTCTGGCTTAATTCTAGGGGAACATGATTTCTAGGGGGAAAGCCTAGGCTATTTCAATTTTTTGAACAATCTAGGAAATTGGGAATTTTGAAAATTATTTTTCCTTGAATTGAAAAAAAAATGATAAGTAAATCCAGAATTTTGAAAAATCTAGGAAATTAGAAATTTTGAAAATGATTTTTCCTAGATTTTTTTTTAAAAAAAAACAAGACAACAAAATGAGACCCCTACTCTACCCAACACATTCCTATTTGCCTTCTAAGTGCACTGAACTCAAGTTCAGGTAAGGGTTTTGTAAAGATGTCAGCTAGGTTTGATTTGGACTCAACGTGGTTGAGTGCAATTTCACCTTTAGTTACATGGTCCCTTACAAAGTGGTGTTTTACCTCTATGTGTTTGGTCCTGGAGTGGTGAATAGGATTCTTGGTGAGATTAATTGAGCTAATATTATCAATAAAGATTTGTGTATTTTTATACTCTAGTTGATAGTCTTTTAACGTATGCATCATCCATAGTAGTTGAGATGCACATTCTCCTAGAGCTATGTATTCAGCTTCTGTGGTGGATAGAGCAACACAATGTTGCTTTCTGCTTGACCAACTTACTAGGCACTGACCTAGAATCTGGCAGCTACCACTTGTACTTTTTCTGTCTAACTTACATCCGGCATAGTCTGAATCAGAATAGCCGTAAAGGTCAAAGGTGCAAGTTCTTGGATACTAAAGTCCTACATTTAGAGTTCCTTTAATATACCGAAGTATTCTTTTAATGTATGATAGGTGTGACTCTTTTGCACAGGATTGGTATCTTGCGCACATACCTACTGCAAACAATATGTCGGGTCGACTTGCAGTTAGGTAAAGTAAGCTACCTATGGCACTCCTATAGTATTTTGGGTCAACTGGTTTTCCTTCAGGGTCAGAGTCAATGTTTATGTTGGTTGCCATTGGGGTATTTATAATTTTTGAATTTTCCATACAGAATTTTTTAATTAACTCTTTAGCATATTTAGTTTGATAAATGTAGATTCCATCTTTAGTTTGTTTAATTTGTAAGCCTAAGAAGAAATTAAGTTCTCCAACTATACTCATTTCAAATTCACTTTCCATTAATTTGACAAATTCTTTTAAGAATTTTGAATTAGTTGAGCCAAAGATTATGTCGTCAACATAGATTTGGGCTATAAAGATGTCTTTTCCTATAGTTTTTACGAACAAAGTCGGATCGATTTGTCCTTGGTTAAATTCTTTGGATATTAAGTAATTAGATAATCTTTCATACCATGCTCTAGGGGCTTATTTTAGTCCATATAGTGCCTTTTTTAATTTAAATACGTGATTAGGGTAGTTTATGTCTTCAAACCCTGGAGGTTGGCTTACGTATACCTCTTCCTTGATAAAACCATTTAAGAAGGCTGACTTAACGTCCATTTGGTATAATTTGAATCCTTTATTTGCTGCATAGGCTAATAGCATCCTAATGGACTCGAGTCTAGCTACTGGAGCATAGGTTTCATCATAGTCTAAGCCTTCGACTTGACTAAACCCTTTGGCTACTATCCTTGCTTTGTTTCTTATTATATCACCGTGATCATCCAACTTGTTCCTAAAAACCCATTTGGTGTCTATTATTGATTTATCTATGGGTTTAGGTACAAGGTCCCGGACTTGGTTTCTCTCAAATTGGGCTAATTCTTCCTGCATTGCAATGATCCAGTCTGGATCAGGCAGGGCTTCTTCTATAGTCTTAGGTTCAATTTTAGAGATTAGGGCAATCTGACTAAGGTTTCTATAGGATGATCTAGTTCTGACCCCAAGGTTTGGGTCACCCAAAATTTGGTCAGGTGGGTGAGAGGTACTTACTCTAGTTGGTCTTATCTGTGAGTCAGAAACTGGTTCTTCTGACTCATTAAGATTAGGTTGGATTTCTTCATCGTCTATAGTTCTTGGATTAATGTCAATATTTTCATTTATATAAGGTAAACTGTTTTCTTCATCAAATATTACATTAGTTGTTTCTTCAACTTTCGTGGTATTTTGATTATATACTCTAAAGGCCCTACTGGTAGAGGAGTATCCTAAGAATATTCCTTGGTTAGATTTGGGTGCAAATTTTCATAAGTAATCTTTAGTATTTAAAATGTGAACTTTACACCCAAATACTTTTAGATAGTTTAGATTGGGAATTTTATGATAATAGAGTTCATATGGTGTTTTATTGTGAAATTTATTAATTAAAATTCTGTTTTGAATATAATTTGTAGTATTTATCGCTTCAGCCCAAAATTGATGATTTAAGTGATATTCGTTTAACATAGTCCTAACTGCTTCTTGTAATGTTCTATTTTTACGTTCCACTAGTTCATTTTGTTGGGGGGTTCTAGGACATGAAAATTCATGTTGGTATCCATTTATTTTACAAAATTCGGTGAACCTATGATTTTCAAATTCCCCTCCGTGATCACTTCTTATTCTTTTGATTTTAGTATCTTTTTCATTTTCTGTTAAGTTGCAAAAATTACTAAATATTTCATAGGTTTCATATTTTGTTTTTAGAAATTTTACCCAAGTGTACCTAGAGTAGTCATCAATTATTACTAAGCAATATTGGTTCTTGCTTAGTGATTTGGCTCCATGTGAATCAAATAGATCAAGGTGAAGGAGCTCAAGTATGGTGTTGGATCTTTCTAGGTTGGTTGACTTGTGGGTTGACTTGGTTTGTTTTCCTTTTTGACATGCATCACAGATTGAGTTTTCAATAAATTTTAATTTGGGCAAACCTCTAACCAGACCATTTTGACTCATTTTTGAAATGAGTCTAGTGTGAGTGTGACCCAGCCTTCTATGCCACAGTTGGGTTTCCTCTTGTTGTGTCAGGAGACACTTTATTGAGGATATTGATAAGTCAATTGTGTAGATGTTATTTTTCCTAAGTCCTTTAAGTTTAATTTCTGGGTTTTCAATATTTTTAACTAGACATCCAGATTTATCAAAATTGACTAGGTATCCGCTGTCACACAATTGACTTATACTTAGTAAATTAAAGTTAAAATTTTTAACCAATAAAATATTTCGAATAATGAAATCGGAACTAAGTTCAATATTACCTTTTCCGATTACTTTAAGTTTACCGTTGTTGCCGAATGCAACTGATCCTAGACTCTTGTACTTGAGTTTGGTAAACTTCAACTTATCTCCAGTCATATGTCTGGAGCATCCACTATCCAACATCCATTGATCCAATTCTTACACATGAAGTAGTTGAATTGGTTTCTTTTTAATGGATTTAAAGATAGCGTAATTGAAGTAGACTCCTTAGATTTTCTATTTTATTCTATTGTATTCAAGGTAATTTAGCAACCAGTTATGTTTATTGAGTTTAATTTTAGGTTTATAAAATAATTTTTGAAGTTTAAGTTTTTAAACCAATTTTGAAATTTAAGTTTTTAAAATAATTTTGAAATTTTAGTTTTTAAAATAATTTTGAAATTTAAGTTTTTAAAATAATTTTGAAATTTAAGTTTTTAAAACAATTTTGAAACTCAAGTTTTTAAAATAATTTTGAAATTTAAGTTTTTTTTAAAATAATTTTGAAATTTAAGTTTTTAAAATAATTTTGAAATTTAAGTTTTTAAAACAATTTTGAAATTTAAGTTTTTAAAACAATTTTGAAATTTAAGTTTTTCTTTTAAAACAATTTTGAAATTTAAGTTTTTAAAACAATTTTGAAATTTAAGTTTTTAAAACAATTTTGAAATTTAAGTTTTTAAAATAATTTTGAAATTTAAGTTTTTAAAATAATTTTGAAATTTAAGTTTTTAAAACAATTTTGAAATTTAAGTTTTTAAAACAATTTTGAAATTTAAGTTTTTAAAATAATTTTGAAATTTAAGTTTTTAAAATAATTTTGAAATTTAAGTTTTTTTTTTTAAATAATTTTGAAATTTAAGTTTTTAAAATAAAAATAATTTTTGAAATAAAGGTAATTAATTTAATTTTAATTTCTTAGTCATCTCACCTGATCTAGATTGTCAATCAGGGAATCCTATAATTGTTGTGAGATGAATTATTGTTGAATTAAGGGTCTGGTTTAACTTTGTGTTAGATTCAGGTTTAGCTTTGGGTTCAACAAGTATGCATTCTTTGGATAAACTTCTGGGCTATGGTGAGTCACTCGGAGCTCATTAAAGTAACCATGCCTTCGAGGTTTTCCAAATAGTCCTACCCATTGAACTTAATACTAATCCTTGGTCTAACTTGTTAGGATCCATTTAAGGGTAGCTTCGGTCAGTTCCACTTGGCCAAATGCACTAGGTTGAAGCCATATCTTCCTAGACATGCGATGCCCAAGTTTCCCTAACGTACTATCATCCAAAAACTTCACCGGTACTGTGGTTCAAGTTAAACTCAGCCCTTTTTTACACTAGCCTTAATTACCCTGCCGGGTAATCTACTCTTGTTTTACCCATTTCGGGTAAATTAGGTTCAGTTACCCTGTCGGGTAGTTCAGTTAGAGGTGCCAGCTAGTTTGGATCCACCATCTAATTTTGAATTTTTAATTTCGATTTTAAATTTTGAATTTTTAATTTTTGATTTTGAATTTTGAATTTAGAATTTAATTTCGAATTTTTGAGAGTTTAATTTCGAATTTTTGAATTTTGAATTTAGAATTTAATTTCAAATTTTTGAATTTAGAATTTAATTTCAAATTTTTGAATTTTGAATTTAGAATTTAATTTCAAATTTTTGAATTTTGAATTTAGAATTTAGAATTTAATTTCGAATTTTTGAATTTTGAATATAGAATTTAATTTCAAATTTTTGAATTTTGAATTTTGAATTTAATTTCGAATTTTTAAATTTTGAATTTTGAATTTAGAATTTAATTTCGAATTTTTGAATTTTGAATTTAGAATTTAATTTTGAATTTTTGAATTTTGAATTTAGAATCTAATTTCAAATTTTTTGAATTTTTAATTTTTAATTTCGAATTTTGATTTTGAATTTAGAATTTAATTTCGAATTTTTGAATTTTGAATTTTGAATTTAGAATTTAATTTCAAATTTTTGAATTTTTGAATTTTGAATTTAGAATTTAATTTTGAATTTTTGAATTTTGAATTTAGAATTTAATTTCGAATTTTTTAATTTTGAATTTAGAATCTAATTTCGAATTTTTTGAATTTTGAATTTTTAATTTCAAATTTTGATTTTGAATTTAGAATTTAATTTCAAGTTTTTAAGATCGTTTTCCTTTTAGCTTTCCCTGGATCATAGCCACGATTTGGTCTATCGAGGTAGTGTATTTGATCCTTCGGAACCCAGTATTGGCCAAGTTCAACTTGATTGATTAATTTAGACTTGGGGACCCATGCTTGGACTAGTTTACTACCTTGTTTGTTTATTAAGGATAAATAAGAGCTATATTTCTTTTTACTTTTATATCCCAGCCCAGTTATGTTGTAGACGACTCTTTGAGTTCCAAGAATTAGGTCCAGATTCTTGGATTCCAGAGAAAACCGTTCTAACATATTTTTTAAGTCTTTTACTTGATTTTTCAAACTAGAGTTTTCTTCCTCAAGTTTTTGAACTTGAGTAGAGTTTCCAGTTTGAACTTGATTAGGTAAAGAATTAGTGTTTGTCACTTCTTTAAGGACGACTACTTCCTTTAGAAGTGATTTAATCCTTAGGTTTGATTTAGCTAGTTTGCGAAGTAAGTCATTAACTAAATTATTAAGCCTTGGAATACTTACATTGGAGTCTGGCCCTTCTGAAACGGATGCGGATCCGTGGCTTTGCTCGGACTCGGCTTCTGACTCGCTCTCGATGATCTGGTCACGGGCCATCAGTGTGAGTAGACTTGTTTGATCAAGTTCATCGTTGTCGTCCTCTGAAGAAGATTCGTCCCAGGTTGCTTTCAGGGCCTTCTTTCTTCTTTGCTTTTTGGCCTCCTTTTGGTTGGGACAGTTGGCTTTGATATGCCCCTTCTGGTTGCACTCGTAACAAGTGACTTCGAATTTTACCTTTGAGTTCGGTTGGGCCTCCCTGGACTGAACTGCCTTCTTCTTGTTGAAGCCCTTCTTCTTCTTGTAGAGCTTCTTTCACAAGATTCACAAGTTCGCTGGTCAGTTCATCCTCTGAATCTTCTGAGTCGGATTCGTCTTCTAATTCCGATTCAATTTTTCGTCGTACTCTTGATTCCCGTGTTCGACTCGTACCTGCAACCAAAGCAATACCCTTCTCAGATGGCTGTGCATTAGTTTGTTCATGAAGTTCAAATTCAGAAAATAACTCATCTAACTTTAAAGAAGATAAGTCTTTGGAGACCTTGTAGGCATCTACCATTGATGCCCACAATGTACTCCTTGAAAACGAATTTAATGCGTACCTTATGACGTCCCGGTTTTTGACTTTCTGTCCAATTGCATGAAGAGAGTTAAGAATGTCCTGGATGCATGCGTGCAGCTGGCTCGCCGTCTCACCTTCTTGCATTTTTAAATTATATAATTTATTAAATAATAAATCACGCTTACTTACCTTGGTTTCCGAGGTGCCCTCGTGAAGTTCGATCAGTTTCTCCCAGAGTTCCTTTGCGGTTGAAAAGGGACCGACTCTGTTGAGTTCCTCCTTGGTATGACCGCACTGGATGGTGCAGGTAGCTTTGGCATCGGCTTCCACCTTTTTGATGAAGGTTGGTTCCCAGTTTTCACAGGATGTAGGCTTACCGTCTGTATCAGTTGGTAGTTCAAGTCCTGTCTTGACTATCATCAAGGTGTCGAACTGGATCTTCAAGTCTTCTCGGGAAAATAGTGGGGGACGAACAGTGCTATATCCTTCTTGTTGAGTCATTTTAGACCTAGATGAGCAAAAACAAAAAGATCTATTCCAAGACTGTGTCTTGGATTAGTAGTGCGGGAGGAAAAAATAACGAGCTCAAGTGGTATTAACCAACTTTGAGCAACACTGATTAAAAAAAATTAGAACTTTAGCTAATTAGCTAATTTCTAATTGACTCCGAAACAAAATACCACGAAAAAAAACCGTTTTGAATGGTGGTTGCACCAATTCAAAACAACCCCGCTCTGATACCAATTGTTGGATCGAGAAGCGCTAGAGGGGGGGTGAATAGCGCTCGCGGCTATTTCGTTTTTCGGAATCGTAAAACCGTTCGAGTAAATGCAGCGGAAATAAAAACAATCACACAAAGAGGCAAACTATTTACTTCGTTCGGAGCCTAGATCGACTCCTACACGAAGGCCCGCGATCTTTGATCGCTTTCGATGGGCAACAACTATAAGAACGATAATTTGTACAATTATAGGAATTTATAGCTCATAAACTTTATACAGACAACTAAAGATGGAGAAGCGTAGTTCCGGGTCGTTGGTATTGCATCGCAGCACTTCTGGATCATCAGGTTCGCAGCACGTAGCAAGAGATTATTCAGAGAGAGTTGTCCTTGAAGAGGTGCTCGAACACTGCTTATAAAGGGTGCTGGAGGTGCCTCCAAGGCTGTCCGAGGCGCCTCCAAGCCCCGGGTTGCACGCTTCGATAAGCGCTGATCAAGTCGCGCATTATCCCTCTGAAGGCGCCTTCATGCGCCTTCAAGGCGCCTCCATGCTGCGGTCCAATGCGCCTTCACTGCCCTTTAAGGCGCCTCCAACTCCAGCGCACAGCCAGCTCACCTCCTCAGACACTGTTCATCCGAGGCTCATGTTGCTCTTTTGTCCCTGCACAATGTGTTAGTCTACAAACTACACACATATCCTACAAGACAAAGTTAGCACACATAATATCATAAATATGAATGAAAGTTCGACAGTCTCCGGACTGTCCGGGTTCCACAGGAAACCTTAGGTCGACCCGACGCCTACTCTACGGGAACGCGTCCTCACCTACTCCACTCGGAGATTTACTGCCTCGATCCTCCGGATCGTTGGACTTCTCGACTCGATGCTTGGACTTCTGCTGACATCCGCTTCCATCCAGTCTTTCACCTGGTTCGCGACACCAGGACTTTCCACTTAGGGTTACCACCCCCTAAGACTTTTGCCTGAAGACATCGACCTACCAAGACTTTCCGCATAGGGTTACCACCCCCTATGACCTAGAGTTACCACCCCCTAGGGTTTTTCCCTTTACCTAACCGCAACTAGGACTTTCCTGAAATCCTCAAGTAGACTTGTTAGAAAATAAAACACCTTCACTTTGAATCCTTTGCCATTATCAAAACACAAGTTCGATCGTCGGATGCTTCCCGCACCAACAATCTCCCCCTTTTTGATTATGGCAACTCAAATTCAAAGTTAAGTAAACAAACGAATAGATAAGCATTTTTAACACAGGCAAATCTGCTAAGTATAAATGAACAAAAATGACCAAAGCAAATTTGCTAAAGAAATCTATATGCTCCCCCTTAACTTTTGCGTCCCCTTAATTTGAATTTTACAATTTGCTACTTACAAGATGACCAAATTTGCCAAAAATTAACCGTAAATTATCAAAATTGGTATCCAGAGTTATTCTAAGTTCGAGGACAAACTTTTTATAAGGTATGGGGGATTGTAACGCCCAAAAATTCTCAAAAATATTTTAGAAATATTCTATGATTTTTCTAGAATTTTAGAATATTTTTATGGAATTTTTAGAGTAGTGGAAGTAGCAAAAATAAATAGAACGTAAAATAGCTTAAGCGGGAATCGAACCCGGGACCTATCGAGTCCGATAACTTTTAGATAGCTTTAGTAACCAATTGAACCCAGCAGGGCCATGCTGAAAGGAAAGGGGAACAATTATATTTATATTTCAGTTGGGCCAAATTACCCACTTAATATAAATAGGGAATTTAAGTGAGGAATTGTTATTTTCTTAAATGAGAACACTTTTCCCTCAAACCCTTACACGCCGCCCCTTCTCCTTTCTCTTCTTCTTCACGGCGCACCAAGCCTAAAGGGGCTAGGGTTCCCTCCCAAGGGCAATAGGAACACCTTCCGGCAATATCTTGGATACGAGAACGTTCCTCTCCGCGAGAAGGGCACGTAGACGCGAGGAGATCAACGAAGGGATCTTCTCCACCGGAAACCTAGCGCTTAGATTTGTAAGAAACTTTGAGCAGGAGGTAAGAAACCCCTCACCTGCAGTATAAGTAGCTTTTTCGAGGTTTTACGCATTAGTTTAGTTGTATACAAAATCTTAGTATGTAGGGTGTGAACTAGTGCACACCATATGTTTGATAGAATGTGTAAAGCAGTTAAACGCCACCGTAGGCATTTTAATAGCTCAGTAAATGCAATAGAAGCATTTTTACAGCATGCCCAGTTTTATTACAGCTTTTATGGGACTACGGTCCAATGTGTGGGCTCCCACAGTCGCCTCTAAGTTCAGACAACCTAGCTCTAGGTTCAGATAACCTAAAAATAGCAAGATAAGAGAATTTAGCTATAACCAGTATTTTATTTTAGCAGTGGCACTGTACTGGATTAGATATCCATTAGGTTGGGCTCCCACAGTCGTCCCTAGGTTTAGATAACCTAGTAACCCTACTAAATTCAGGACTTGCAAACCCGGGTCTAGTTAGGGATGCGCGCCCATCAGCAGCATGATTATGTATTTTCATCTATCTATGATAAATAGTTTTCAAACTCACAAATCAGTTGTGTATATAGTTTAAACTCAGTTCTAGCTTAGTTTTAGTTTTAGCTCAGTTCATGCTTCAGCTTAGTTTTCATTATTGATACATGTGATAGTTCTATGATTAGTTTTGGTTCCCATCTTGTACGATACTATGCCATGCTCTCACCTGTTCAGCATATATTTCAAATAGCATTTTTCAAAGCATAAATTGCATCATATGCATGTTTTGTGAGGTAGATGGTTTCTTACTAAGCGAAAGCTTACAGATACTCTTTTCCTTATACTGCAGATAAAGGTAAAGGAAAGATGGACTAGCGGAGGCTGGAGGTTAATGCGATGAACATGTGTGTGGAAGGAACCTGGAATAAAGATCTTGGAGAAATTAGCAAACTAAGACTTTAGTTTTATATAGTGTTATTTTCCGCATTTCTAGTTATTTTAATGCCTTGAATCGTGAACGACTTGCTTAGATTGTTATTGTTGGGGATCGGTCGGCCGGCTTGAAGGGGGGTTGGATAGACGACACCCCCAAATAATCGCTTCCTACGTATTTGTTAGCACAGCGGAATACAAACAATACAAATACAAATACGAAAGCTAAAGACTAAGAATGAGAAAGACAAGCAAACCAATTGACACGATCGTTTAACGTGGTTCGGAGATTAGGGCTCCTACTCCACGGTTGTCCGTAAGGTGGACGATCCCGATCCTTCGGTGGATTACTCCCCGGCAAACTCCGGCTAGCTCACGTAGCTCCTTGTGGGTGGAGAAACCTCACCACAACCCTCACAAGAACTCTTTTTGACGCTAGGGCACAAGTAGACTACTAATAGAGATTAACCACCTCTATTTCGTCAACTCAAACCAAGCTCCCAAGCTTTGGTTTTATAGGCCACGGGTTGGAAAACCCCGCCTACCAGTCGACTGCTAAAACATGCAGTCGACTGCTACAGTACTGCTACAGTAGCGCTACAGTGCTGCTACAGTAACGCTACAGTACTGCTACAGTAAAACCCTAAAAACTAGGATTTTACTCCGAGTACAATCTCTCGTGCACTCGTACCCTCACCCTTATGACTCACTTGATGCTTCCTTTGCAGCTTTGACCTTTTACCTTCAAGCCTACTTCCTTTGGCTCTCGTCCCTCGGATGCATTCAAGCCCGCGGCTCGTCCCCAATGCCATCCTTCGCGTATGCCTCGAAGTCGCTTCCCTCGGCCCTTGTCCTCGCTGCCTTGTCCATGGTCCCTCAGATGCTCCATCCTTCAACCTGAGTCACATGGGTATCCTGCAAACCTGCACAACTCAAATATACATATCAAATACAAGGGTGAACCTAACTTAAACCCTTTGCCTAAACACCAAAACACATGGTCGCACGGACCATTGGGATTGCTCCAACAGTTATTACTCATGCTCATATTCCTAGTTAGGTGTTATTGTTATGTTTCCAGCTATTATAGAACTGTGGTAGGCGAGTCTGGCACGAAGCAGTGCTGAAATCAGAGTTTTGCTGGGAAATCAGAAACCCCAATCGATCAGCGGATCGATTGGGGGCCCTCAATCGATCAGCGGATCGATTGGGAGCCTGGTCCCGCGAACAGTAAGCTTCTGGATCGATTAGCCGATCGATCGCTGGATCGATTGACCAGTCTGGATCGATCAGCCGATCGATCCAGAATATTACCCTGAGCACAGTAGCAATCTGAATCGATCCATGAATCGATCCAACGGCTTGTAATCGATTGAGTTCAATCTGGATCGATTGGGAAGCTGGGTTTGACCAAGAGACCTTGTAATTCAGTTCCTTGACCATAGGGGATGTAGGATACGCCATGTATACCTTAGATTGCATCCTTCAGCACATGTAGGACCAAGAACATATATTTTCTTGGCAAAGTTTTAAATTGGTACAGTTTTCTGCACCTAGACTTAGTAATGGTCATGGATATAGCTTAGCACAGTATAATGTGACGGTCCGGCCTTACAGCCTAGCCAGTAGAAGGCGGGTCGTTACACGATCATACTAAGTCTTGGGCGATTTAGTCAAAGCTAACTCAAGGTATAGTATGATGTGGATCTTGTCCCACGAGAATTATAGTTAATTGGTATGAATCTAGTAGTGTGGTTTGACCACATCCATGACTTGATTCTACAAAAGTCCTATAATTCAGTGGGAGCATCATTTAGTTAAAGGTCTAATTAAATGATCAGTGGAATATGATATTTACTCTCTGCTTTATTTATGTTGTAGATTGTCATGTCGACAAACACGAACACTTTCTCCCTACGTTCTGTCCTTGATAAGGACAAGCTCAATGGAGCTAATTTCCTGGACTGGTACAGGAATCTCAGAATCATTCTCACACAAGAAAGAAAATTGTACGTCCTGGAGTAGCCCATTCCAGAGGCACCTCCTGCCACTACCACGCGAGCTGACCGAGATGCTTATAAGAAGCATCAAGATGATGCATTAGATGTGTCATGCCTCATGCTCGCAACCATGAACTCTGAGCTTAAGAAGCAACACGAGTTGATGACTTCTTGTGATATGGTTGAACATCTTTGTCAACTTTATCAAGGACAAGAAAGGCACGAGAGATTCGAGATCTCTAAGGCACTGTTTCAGTGCAAGATGCAAGATGGGACTCCCGTAGGTCCATATATACTCAAGATGATTGGGTACATAGAGAACCTACAGAGGTTGGGATTCCCACTTGGGCAAGAACTGGCCACTGACTTGATCTTGCAATCCTTGCCAGAAAGTTACAGTCAATTTGTCATGAATTACAACATGAACGAAATTGATAAGCCACTGCCTGAGCTGCTAAGCATGTTGCGAACTGCTGAGCTCAACCTTAAGAAGGTAAAGCCCAACTCCATTCTGATGGTGCAAAAGCATAAAGGCAAGGGCAAGCCTAAAAGCAAGGGAAAGTCCCAAGCCAAGGGCAAAGGCAAGGTAAAGAAACCTAAAGGAGGGGTTAACAAGGATGCTACCTGCTTCCACTGCGGTCAGACTGGACACTGAAAAAGGAATTGCAAAGTAAACCTGGAAGATCTTAAGAAAAAGAAAATGAGGTTTCTACTTCAGGTATATATGTTATAGAAGTCAATCTCTCTATTTCTTCATCATGGGTATTTGATACCAGATGTGCTTCTCATATTTGTACTAATGTACAGGCACTGAGAAATAGTAGGACATTGATGAAGGGCAAGGTGGACCTACGAGTAGGCAATGGAGAACGGGTTGCTGCTGTTGCTGTAGGAACTTACTTTCTATCTCTGCCCTCTAGGCTTGTACTAGAATTAGATAAATGTTGTTATGTGCCTGCTCTCACAAAGAACATCATTTCAGTTTCTTATTTAGACAAGAAAAGCTTTTCTTTTATAATAAAGAACAAATGTTGTTCTATTTATTTGAAAGATATGTTCTATTGTAGTGCATCTCTGATGAACGAACTCTACATTCTAGACTTAAAGAACCCTATCTATAATATAAGTACCAAAAGGTTCAAGTCAAATGAAATGAACCGAACTTATCTTTGGCATTGTCGCTTAGGTCATATAAATGAGAATCGCTTATCCCAACTCCATAAAGATGGTTTGTTGGACTCATTTGATTTTAAATCATATGAGACATGTGAGTCATGCCTACTGGGCAAGATGACCAAGACTCCCTTTAGTGGACACAGCGAAAGAGCAACTGACTTGTTAGGACTTATACATAGTGATGTATGTGGCCCTTTCAATGTCACTGCCAGAGGTGGTTATAGGTAGTTCATTACATTTAATGATGACTTTAGTAGATATGGCTATGTGTATATGATGACACATAAGTCACAATCCTTTGAAAAGTTCAAAGAATTCAAGAATGAAGTACAAAACTAGCTTGGCAAGAGTATTAAGGTATTTCGATCATATCGAGGTGGTGAATACCTTAACCATGAGTTTCATGACTATCTAGCTGAGTGTAGGATTCTATCCCAACTCACTCCTGCTGGAACACCACAGTGGAATGGTGTATCCGAAAGGAGGAATCGTACCATATTAGATATGGTGTGATCTATGATGAGTCACACAGATCTTCCTATATCCTTTTGGGGATATGCTCTAGACACAGTAGCCTTCACACTTAACCGTGTTCTATCCAAAGTTGTGATAAAGACACCATATAGGATATGGACTGGGAGAGATGCCCAGATATCTTTTATGAAGATCTGGGGTTGTGAGGCTTACGCTCACGTCCCAAGTCTCGGGACCAAACCAAATCGATAAGTGCTATTTCATAGGATCCCAAGGAAATAAAAGGATATTACATCTACATTCCAACCAATAAGTGTTTGTGGCTAAGACTATGGGTATTTCTAAAAAGGACTTTGTTTCTAGAAAAACTAGTGGGAGTACGTTCGATCTTCAAGAAGTTCAAGCCTTGATGGAAGTTGAACTGGAACCACAAAATGTTGTGGATGATGAGATTGTTGCTCAAGGAGTTGAGGAACAACAACCAGCTCAAGTAGACCTACCTCTTCGCAGCCGTTAGCCTGAGAGATACTCATTTCTCTTGCCTGACCATGATGACGTTATGCTCGTTGAGAATGAGCCTACCTCGTATCAGGAAGCTGTGATGAGACCAAATTCTGAGAAATGGCTAGAGGCCATTAGATCCGAGATGGAATCCATGTACACCAACCAAGTATGGACTTTGGTTGATCCACCTGAAGGCGTCAAACCCATTGGGTGTGAGTGGGTCTTTAAGAGAAAGACTGACATGGATGGACATTTGCATACCTATAAGGGTCATTTGGTAGCTAAAGTTTTCAAGCAAATTCATGGTATTGACTATGATGAAACATTTTCTCCAATAGCGATGTTTAAGTCCATTCAGATCATGCTTGCTATTACAGATACCACGATTATGAGATCTGGCAGATGAATGTCAAAACTACGTTTCTGAATGGAAACTTGCTCGAGGATGTGTACATGACACAACTTGAGGGTTTTGTAGATCCACTACATACTGGCAGAGTATGCAAGCTGCATAAGTCCATTTATGGACTAAAGCAAGCTTCTCAGAGCTGGAATCTTCGATTCATTGATGCGATCAAACAGTTTGGTTTCATCAAGAATGAAGATGAACCATGTGTCTACAAGAAGGTTGATGGGAACACAGTTGTCTTCCTTGTATTGTATGTGGATGACATACTACTCATTGGAAATAGCATCCCTTTGCTATAGTCTGTAAAGACTTGGCTGGGGAATTGTTTCTCAATGAAGGACTTAGGGGAAGAAGCCTGTATTCTAGGCATAAAGATCTTTAGAGATAGATCTAAGAGATTGCTTGGCCTAAGTCAAATTACATATATTGACACGGTATTACTACGGTTTGCCATGCAGAATTCTAAGAAAAGATTTCTGTCAATGTCACATGGTGTGTCTTTCGAAGACTCAAAGTCCCTCTTCTACAAAGGAGAGAGACCGCATGGATAAGATCCCTTATGCTTCAGCCATAGGATCTATCATGTACGCCATGCTATGTACTCGTCCTGATGTTTCGTATGCTTTGAGCATGATGAGCAGATACCAGTCAGATCCAGGTGAGCGTCACTGAATAGCGGTCAAGAATATTCTTAAGTACTTGAGAAGCACTAAAGAATATTTCTTAATATTTGGAGGTGATGGCGAGCTAGCTGTAAAGGGTTACAATGATGCCAGCTTCCAAACTAACCAAGATGATTATAGATCGCAGTCTGGGTTCGTGGTTTGCTTGAATGGCGGTGCTATGAGTTGGAAGAGTTCGAAGCAGGACACAGTTGCTGATTCTACTACAGAGGCCGAGTATATTGCTGCATCAGAAGCAGCAAAGGAGCCAGTTTGGATCCACAAGTTCATTATTGAGCTTGGGGTGGTTCCTAGCATAGCCGATCCTATAGAGCTCTATTGTGATAACAATGGAGCAATTGCACAGGATAAGGAACCTCGCTCACACCAGTGGACCAAACACATACTACGACGTTTCCATTTCATTCGAGAGATCATCGATAGAGGAGATGTGAAAATTTGCAGAGTACCCACAGAGGCGAACGTCGCTGATCCCTTGACCAAGGCTTTGGCACAGAGAAAGCATGATGGTCACACTAAGTCATTAGGCCATAGAGCCTACTCTGATTGGCACTAGTGCTAGTGGGAGATTGTTAGTGAGAGCCCTAGAGCCAATCATGTGATGATTGTTGTATGGACTCGATGTATCATATTCCTATATATATATAAAGGCATTTCTTTATGGTTATTATACTTACTTGTATTGGTGCCAAATAACTAAGTATAATAGCGTCCTTGAGTGGAAGGTTCTTATCTATATCAATCGATTGGTTGAATTGATAGTGAGATGATATAGAGAACACTACTCTTAATCATTCCTAGTCGAGTATTAACATTCAGGGACAATGTTAATGCGCTGAGACTAACATGTAGGTCAACTCGATGACTTGAACTCACAAGTCATGGATATTAGATATCAAGTTGACACATGGATATGCATTGGAGAATGTATACTGAATGACCCGCTATGAAAAAGTATCATGGATCGTTATATGAGTGTCATATACTTTCTCATGTGACTATTAGTCCTTGGACCTGAAGTCATCATGGTTCCCTACATAAGGAGTTGCATACTTTGACTTCGTCAAATGTCACCTGCAAATGGGTGGACTATAAAGGCGACTACTGGTATGTAACAAATTATGCGGAGGGATGTGAGTGATGTAGATGGGATTTATCCCTCCTATATGACGGGAGTGACATCATGATTCTTGTTAGAGTGAGACCACTAAATGCATGGTCATGCCCAAATGAGTCAATATGAGATATTGAGCTCATTAGATTAGAGTGAGTCTACTTGGAGTTCAAGACATAGATTGATTAGAGGATGACACGGTCTATGCCTCAATTGATCAATCTAGATGTCAAGGATAGAAGGACATTGTCACATATTGTGAGAGTCACAATTAGTAGTCACAAAGGTGATGTTGGATCTCAACATTCTTGTAACTTGGGTAGTAATGATGTGTTTCTAGATACCGCGCATTACTTATGTTTCTAAATGGGTTTAGGAGCATTTCCAACATTACAAGAACCTATAGGGTCACACACAAAGGGCAATTAGATGGAGATTAGGTTTATATGATGGACCAAGAGGATTAGGTTCATATGACTTGGCATGGGTCGGCCAATGATGGTGTTCCACATCATCAAGGCTACATCAATGTGTGTCACCTCATGAGGGAGACCAAGAGCCATGACTCTTGGTATTACATGGAGGTTTAAAACCTCTCATTAAGTGGTCGGCCACTTTAGGTGTGTGAATGGATTGCATGGTGTGCTCATTCACTTCTTCTTCTTCCTCTCTAGTTTTTCTCTCCCTCTCATCCTCCATTGCCGAGACTTCTCAAGGGTGCTAGCACACTCTAAGTTGTTCTCTCCACCTTTTTGTCCGTGTGGATACGTGTAGAGGAGTGTTCACTTGACACTCTACGAGATCCGACAACCTTTGGACGAGCGGGATAAGCGAAGGGCATCGCTACAAGGATAACACTCTTTTCATGTAGATCTAAGGTAGATCTAGTGTAGACAAACATGTTCAAGATTATTTTATATATTTTTGCATGGATCCGTGGCTAGCTTCGTGCTTTCCGCAACGCAAAAAGTAGTTTTCGCATGGATGCTTATGATATGGTTGAACATCTTAGACAACTATATCAAGGAGAAGTAAGGCATGAGAGATTTGAGATCTCCAAGACTCTATTTCAATGTCGAATGCAAGAAGGAAGTCCCGTAGGGCCTTATGTGCTCAAAATGATCGGGTATGTGGAGAACCTACACGATTAGGATTTCCACTAGGCCAAGAATTGGCCACTGATCTTATTTTGTAATCATTGTCTAAAAGCTACAGTCAATTTGTCATGAATTATAATATGAATGAAATTGACAAGTCATTGCCTGAGATGTTGAGAATGTTGAGAACTGCTGAACTCAACCTTAAGAAGGCAAAACCTAGTACCATTTTGAAGGTGCCAAAGGGCAAAGGCAAGTGGAAGCCTAAAGGTAAGGGTAAGACCCAAGCCAAAGGTAAGGGCAAGACTCATGCATTGAAACCCAAAGGTGGGGTTGCTAAGAAAAGAACTTGCTTCCACTATGGTGAAAATGGACATTGGAAGTGGAACTGCAAGTTGTACCTAGAGGACGTGAAACAGAAGAGAAGTGAGACTTCTGCCTTAGGTATAAACGTTATAGAAGTCAATCTATCTATTTCTTCTTCATGGTTAGATACCGAGTGTGCATCTCACATTTGTACTAATGTGTAGGGGATGAGAAATAGTAGATCTTTGACAAAGAGTGAAGTGGACCTACGAGTAGGCAATGGTGCAAGAGTTGTTGTTGTCGCTATAGGAACATATTCCTTATCTTTGCCTATTGAGCTTGTTTTAGAACTAGAGGAGTATTGTTATGTGCCTGCTTTAACTAAGAATATTATATCTATTTCTGTAGGATCAAAAAAAATTTAGATATCTCCACAACAATAAGATATTTTCCACTTTGGGCCTAAGCTCTCATGGTTTTATTCTTGGGCTCTACCCAAAAGACCTCATGCCAATGGAGATATCTTTTCTCTTATAAACCCATTATCTTTCCCATGTGTTTTCAATTCGGGGCTATGTTTGCAACCTTACAACCCCAACAATCCTCCCCCCTCAAACAAAGGACCACAGGCTTCTCACATCCGATCCTCGACCCACTAGGTCTTCCTGCCCCTCAGTCCACCCGACCTATTAGGACTTCCTTGCCTAGCCGCAACTAGGACTTCCTACCTGGTGTCTGATCCTCTTGATCCGAACATAGGAGCCCCCACTTCTTTTGTTCTAGGCTAATATTATACCCACATGGCTCAATCAGACCATAGCTCTTGTGCACAGTCGACGATTAAACCTTCTGGCAGTCCGGGCTCTGATACCACTTATTGGATCGTGAAAGTCGATAGAGGGGGTGAATATTGATCAAAAATGTTCATAGAGAGTACGCAGCAGAAATGTAAAAGAACATTAACAAGCACCAATGTACTTGGTTCGGAGCCTTGGTCGACTCATACTCCAAGGCCCGCACTCATCGAGTGCTTTTGTTGGGCAATCACTAATAGTTCGTAAAAGATTTATAAATTTGAGTACAAGAACTTTAAATAAGAAATATTGACAACAATACAGAAAAGGAAAAAGAGCACGTTGTCGGAGAAGCTTTGCAGCATCGCAGGGGCACAGTGCAGTAGAGCAAATATCATTGTTGTTTTTGCTTCGGGGTGAGACCTCCTTATACAGGATGCTCTAGGCGCCGAGAAGGGATCCGGGCGCCCAGACCGTGACGTAGGTCCGACCAATTAGCGCGCTCCCCGTGACGACAGGATAGAATTTTTGCCTCCGGGCACTCGGACCGATTTCGGGCGCTCGAACCACCTTTCTACAGAAAGTCCTTCTTCTGCAAGAAAGAGTTAGTCTGAGATAAAATAATAGTTTAAACTACCCTACAAAACAGAAGTTAGCATAATAGAAGAAGAGTAGTAATTAGATTCCGTCTCACTGAGACCAGAATCTAGTCAAGATCTCAACTTAGAGTTCCGAAATGGTTCTAAGTTGGATCAACGCCTAAGTTCCCTAATCGGGAACGCGTCCTCACCAAGTCACGCCCCTCCATTGACTTACCTTAACTTACCTACCAGACATTCGGTCAGCCCGTCGACCCGTCTGGACTTCGTGCCAGCTATCAGGTCAGCCCGTCGACCTAGCTGGACTTCGTATGAGATATCCGGTCAACCCATCGACCAGTATGGGCTTCGTGCCAACTATCAGGTTGACATGTTGACCTATCTGGACTTCGTGCCAGACATCCGGTTAGCCCGTTGACCAATCTGGGCTTCACCTGCATACTTAGTTAAAGTGTTAGATCACAATAAAACTAACTTAACCTACTTTGTCATTCATCAAAATCTGGGTTAGACCGTTAGTGCTAACCGTACCATCAATCTCTCCTTTTTTTATGCAATGACAACCTGGGTTAAGTTAGTGAAAATATATGCAAAAAATAAGCAATCACTTAAGATGGTTTTTAGGTTAGTGTTTAGGGTTTGATATTGTGTATTTTGTTTGTTAACTAACTTAAACCCACCTAACCCTCCCCCTTTGACATTCATCAAAAAAGAATATAGAATAGATAAATGGTTAAGTTAAAGACAGAAAAAAAATGAAATTGTGAATCCGAACTAAAGTCAGATTGACTTGGGGGAGTTTAAAGTAGAAAATATAGAAAATCTTTCTTTAAACTTTATCTTTTAGCTTTTCAAAAATAGCTATGTTTGAAAAAAATAGCCAACTTTACAAAATTTAAATTTTTTGTCTACTAGCCTTTTTTTAAAATTTAAAAACAATTTACAAATATAAATATTTATAAAGGCTAATTTTTGAATATACCTACTCTACAAAAGTAAGATTAACAAAAGCCAAGTTTGTAAAATCGGATTTTCAAATATACCTAATTTTCAAAACTAAGTTTGTAAAATTGAATTTTCAAAACTAAGTTTGTAAAATCAAATTTTCAAAACTAGGTTTGTATATAAGTTGTATATAAATGTCAATTTTTTAAGAAGCATAAGATTCTAATTTTCAAATACTTAGTTTTATAAAAAAACTAGTTTTCAAAAATAGATTTATTAAATTTGATTTGCAAAAAATAAGTTTATATGGTCAGATTTAAAAAGAATATTTTAAGGAAATATTTTTCAAATATATTTTCGAAGCGGAGAAAATAATTTTGATACTAAGTATGAAAATAATTCTCCCCCTGAACCTGACATCAAAAACAATTGTTTAACTAATTAATTACTTGCTAACTATCAGAGGATAGCAGCTTTCACTGGGTTAGTCAGATTAAGTTAATTGTAATCAGTTAGTATTTGACTAAGCTGAATAACTTAACCTGATTGATGTGTGGTTTGTATTTAACGCTCTGACTTATGTCGATGCACTGAAATAAGCATCTTAAGTCTAGGCAATCTGTCTATACATCTCACCCCTTTCTAAGTTCAGAAATACACAAACAAGTTAGCCCTAGTGTGTTGGTGAGATGCTCAAACCTTAGATCTATAGGAGCATGCTTTCTAAGGAATTGATCTATTCTAAGGCTAAAGCTGACTTTCAAAAATTCTAAACATAGAAAATTTTGAAAACATAAAAGTTTTATCCTAGAATTTAAGAAAAATATTTTTGAAAACACTTTCTGCAATTTAAAAATCCTATTCTATTAAACACATTCCTAATTTTTGACGTATATTACTAAACTCACTATCAGGGAGGGATTTAGTGAATATATTAGCTAAATTAGACTTAGACTTAGTATATTTGAATTCAATATCTCCTTTAGTGACATGATACCTGATAAAGTGGTGTCTGATTTCAATGTGTTTGGTTCTTGAATAATGCACAGGATTTTTTGTTAAGTTAATTGAGCTAATATTATCAATTAATACTTTTACATTTGTAAGATTTAAATTAAAAATTTTTAAAGTGTGCATCATCCATAATAATTGTGCGACACATTCACCTATAGCTATGTATTCTGACTCAGTAGAAGATAGTACAACACAGTATTGCTTTCTACTGAACCAGCTGACAAGTGATGAGCCCAGTAGTTGACATCCACCACTTATACTTTTTTGATCTAATTTACAGCCAGCGTAATCTGAGTCAGAATAGCCTATTAGTTCAAAAGTGTTAGTTCTAGGGTACCAAATTCCTACATTTGACGTTCCTTTAAGATATCTAAAGATTTGTTTGACTTGAGTCAAATGAGATTCTTTAGCACAAGTTTGGTATCTAGACACATACTAACTGCAAATAAAATATCGGGTCGACTTGCAGTTAAGTATAGTAGGCTACCTATGACACTCCTATAGTATTTTAAATCAATTGGTTTACCTTTAGGGTCGTCATCTAGGATAATGTTAACTGCCATAGGTGTCTTTATTTCTTTAGTATTTTCCATCTCAAATTTTTTAAGTAATTCTTTAGTATATTTCTGTTGATAAATGTAATTACCTTCATTTGTTTGTTTGATTTATAATCTTAAAAAGTAAGTTGATTTACCAGCTAAACTCATTTCAAATTCTTGTTTCATTAGAGTTGTAAATTCTTATAAAAATTCTGAGTTGATTGATCCAAATATTATGTCATCTACATAGATTTGGGCTATAAAGATGTAACGACCCAAAATTTCCTTATCTTAAGTTCTAAAATCCTTATTAATATTTAGAAATGCTATAGAAATATTCTAGAGATTTTTAGAAATTTTTAGAGTATATTTATGTAATTTTTGGAGGTCGTTTGGTATTTTTACTAAACGAAAGAAGTTTCGACAAAAATAATATCCAAGCCGAGATTCGAACCGGAGACCTCTAGCCGAGCCAACTCTTAAGCGAATCCGGCTGACCAAGGGTGCGAGCGGGTGATGCTAATCAAATAAAGGAGTGAAATATAATTAAGGGATAGCATTTAATAAGAACCCTAGGTATTAAGAAGGGAGAGCTTAGTTTATTCCCGTGACCTAAAACTACCTCTCTCTCGCGGCACGTCGGCGCTTCTCGTCTCGGCCGAAAATGCAGCAGGGTTAGGGCATCACTTCCGGTGGAGGGCGAGGGTGTTTCTCCATGAGGTCTTCATACCTTCGTGATCCCCTCGTCGAGAAGAGCAAGTGGATACAAGGAGATCGTTGAGGAAGCACATCTCCGGAACCCTAACAGCTCCTTTGCTTCGGTTGTAAGACCAAGAACGCCAATGTAAGTAGCTTCCTCACCTGCAGTAAGAGTTGTTCCGTGATTTTCTTCCTTATTGCTGTAAAGATTGGAGTAGCCGTAGAACCCTAGCATGCATGTGTGATTATTCGCTTCAAGGACTATAATCCGAACTTAAGTTTCCAGTTTGTGTTTATGGCTTGAGTAATTCAGTGTAGATCTTGTTGTTTTAGGTGATTGCTGCTGTGAACCTCAAAGGAAAAGAAAAGAAAATAAATATAGTGCATAGATAAGGCATGTGGGTTAGATTCTTTAGCCTTATGAGTCACATGTTAGACCTTATACTGCCATGAATTCTTAGTTTTAGATTTGTTCATGTTTTTCCTTGCTGTAATGAAAAGAACAACCCTTGAAGTTAACATATCAAACTTAGATTTCCTTGTTACCTTAATTAGTATCACAGTTTTAGCATCCCTGTTTTATTTGCATTTCTGCAAGCATGAATAGCTCTATTGGAGCTTAGAACAGCCCCTCTTGGAGCTTGTTCCAGTCTAAATTCTTTTGTTATATACATGCATAAAAGGGAGTGAATAGATTTTTGTAGTAGTGCAGATTTTTCGCTTGTGTAGCAACAGGTTTTTAGCTTGAATTGTGCCACAAAAAGGGGCATGAATAGAGGAGCATACTGTTAGTTTTGTTGTGCAATTTTCATTTTCCTATTAGCAGAGCACGAGTAGTTTTTCCTTTGCTTTTAGTTGTGCACGGCAGATTTTTGTTTTTCCCTTGCTTTTAGATGTGCATGAACAGATTTCTATGTAATTTCCCTTGCTATTGAATATGCAGAAGCAGATTTATTTCCTAGTTTTGTTTGCTATGAGATGAGCATGACCAGTTTCCTTTGCCACTAGATATGCATGGGTATACTTTCTAGTTTTCCTTTGCTATTAGATTAACATGAGCAGCTATATATGTTATTTATTTTAGGCATTCAGATTTAAGTTTTCTTGCCATCTCAATATGCATGAATAGTTTTATTTATAAGCATGCTGTTTTATTTAGCCTCTTAGAGCAGATTTTATTTAGCATTTCAAGTGCAGATTTTAGTTAACATTCAAGTGCAGTTTCGTTAAGCTTATAGTGCAGTTTTGTTAGCACAGTATGTAGATTTCTGTTAGCTAAATATGTAGAATTTTGATTAGTATAGTATGCAGTTTTATTGAGCATTTCAGTACAGTTTTATTAAGTATTTTCATGCAATTCTGTTAAGCATTTCAGTACAGTTTTATTAAGTATTTCCATGTAATTCTGTTAAGCATTTCAGTGCAATGTTAATAAGCATTTTAGTGCAGTTTTGGTATGAGACATCCTTTTATTAGAGGTATCAACAAGTATAAGAAAGATAAAGAAAAGAATGAAAAAGGCCAAGGCCTTAAGTAGATCCCAATGTCAAGACTTTAGGGATTTTGGCACACAAGGTGCTTGTTAAAATGTCAAGACATTTAAAGAAGAAGTAATTAAGATATTTTACTTTGAAGAGGCTAGTACTTGACTTCTAAGGTTGTCGTTAAACAAATCCAGGTGACAAATTCCAAGGTCTTGGCCCTGGTAAAACCAAGGTCTTTACCCTCGTAGGACTTGTGACTAGCTACCACAGTGTCTATTAGGGAGCGCGCTTTGGTACTACGCCTGGGCACAAGAGAAGTTGATTATTATTTTAAACTATTAAAATATAAGTTTTTAAACAAGTGAAATAAGATTCAAAAAGTGTTTAAAATTCAGCAAGTGTAGTTCTTTATGCTAGCATGATTGTTTAGATTTACCTTACATGTTTAGCATTTCAGTATGTTTTTTTGCTATTAGATGAGCATAAGTAGTATCTTCTTTTGAGCCTTCAGTTTCCATATTTCTTTCAGCTTACATGCATACTCGAGTTTTTGTTAGTTAGATAGCGCTTACTAAGTAATTTTGCTTATAGATTGCATTTCCTCTTACTGCAGATAAAGGAAAGGAAAAGCTATAGCAAAAGAAGGCGACAAGGAGGTGTTCGATGATGTGTGATGCCAGGACTATGGGAGAGACTTGGGACGTTATTGAGTTTCCGTGTTTTAGTGAATAAGAAACATTGAGATTGTACTTTATATTCCATGTCATTTGAGATTGTACTCTATACTCCATGTCATTTGAGTCTATTCTTGTTTTAGATTGCATGCTAAGATGAGTTCAGTTTAGTTAGTAGGCACTTTGTGGTTGCATTGAGATATAGTTTCATATGTTACTGCTATTATGTGTTATATGTGCATGTCAGTATTGTATTGTATTTTAGTCTTGCTGTACTGCATATACTCTGCCGAAATTTTAAGTTTTCTAGAAAAAAAAATTAAGAACAGTTAGTTACACTAGTTAAGTAAGAGTTTATAGTAGTTAAGTAATGGACACCTTTAGAGAGTAGTGAGAAGGATGGTCGTTACAGTTGGTATCAGAGCAGTTCTCATTCTCCAGCATCACACACACATCAGCACCAGCCTTACCATCTTCAAGTAAGAATGTATTTATACTTTCTTTTATGCTTTTCCTTTAGTGCTTGTAGTATAGAGAAATGTTTAGAAGTACCTGCTCATATGTGTTTAAAGTCAAGAATCATGCTTAAGTAAGATATATCTAGAATGTATAGTGATGATTTCAAGTTTTCCCTCTACATGACGAGATGTCAAGAAGAGGGCCCCGGCCCTACACCGCATAAAAGCTCAGAGAGAGCGAGGAGCCCGAACAAGAGACCAATCTTTTGAAATTGTTGCTCAACCGAGAGATAAGTAGCAGAGCTAAGTGATTGTCATTGCAATCGGCTAATCGCCACCGTCCTCACCTCCCACAACTATCAATGTGGAAACTCCAGAGTGATCGAGGTTCCACCAGCTGTTCTAAGTCACCATAGCACCTAAAAGACAAGAAGCATACATCGATACGACCGTGCGTAAAGCTCGTACGCTCGGCCTTGGGATGCCAGTTTGGTTCAAGAGCACTAGAGCTTCTGGAGCGACTGTGTCAAGAAGGTGGTGCTCTTTCTTGCCCAGATGCCCGCGTGGGGAGAGAGTTAAGAGCAAGAGAGCGATCCAATCGCTAAAAGATTTTAGGCGTGATTGAAGAATTCTTTATAAGAATGATCACCATCACTATGGGAGTTTATAGAATTCAAACAAGGTGCCCATGGAAGAAGTAGTTAAAAAGATTCAAGATAGCTAGCTGCTCTCGCCCCGAGCTAGTAAATAAGCGGAAGGCGTCGAGATCCCGTGATACGGGACCAATGATAGCACTTAATGAGTAGTAGATCGAACTCACGCCAAGTTCGAAGCTAGTCGCAGCACTAGCTGACATCCAGCAGGCACAACAAACACAACTCAAGCCAGTCAAGATAGAGGACAAGACAGCAGGAAGTCAGAAACCCCAGACAAGTAAGCAGAACAAAAGGACAAAAAGGACCCAAGCAGGAAGATGTTCGGGTTGTCTGTGAGTATCCAGAGGTATTTCCAGAAGAACTACCTGGACTACCTCCCAACAGAGAAAAGGAGTTTGAAATTGAATTGGTTCCTGGTACTAGTCCAATTTCAAAAGCTCCATACCGCATGTCTCCAGCAGAGCTGAAAGAGTTACAAGAATAACTTCAGGAGCTGCTTGACAAAGGCTTCATCCGCCCTAGTCATTCACCATGGGGAGTTCCTATGTTGTTTGTCAAGAAGAAGGATGGATCTATGCGGATGTGCATAGATTATAGGGCTCTGAATCAAGTGACAATCAAGAACAAGTACCCAGCCGTAATCGCGACTTATTTGATCAATTAAAAGCAACAGTGTTCTCTCAAGACTGCCCATCGGTTTGAAAGTGAAGGAAAGTGATATACCCAGAACTGATACGGACACTATGAGTTCGTAGTCATGCCTTTGTGTGATTAATGCACTGCATCTTCATGGACTTGATGAATAGAGTGTTCAGAGAATACCTTGACAAATTTGTCATCGTGTTCATCGACTATATTCTAGTCTATTCCGAACCCAGAGGAGCATGACACGCTTGAGAATAGTATCGCAAACCCTACATAAACAACTTTATGCCAAATTTTGAAGTGCGAGTTCAATCGGTGGCTTAAATCTAAGTCACATTATTTCTAAAGAAGACATCCAAGTGGATCCTGCCAAGATAGAGGCAGTCAATAATTGGCATAGGCCCAAGAACATTAGAGAGATCAGAAGTTTCCTTGGTTTAGCTGGGTATTACAGAAAATTTGTGGAGGGCTTTTCCAAGATAGCCTCTCCACTAACAGCCCTAACAAGGAAGGACAAGAAGCTTGAATGGTCAGACAAATGTGAGCAGAGTTTCCAAGAGCTAAAGAAGAGACTGACCAGTGCTCCCATCCTGATAGTTCCAGAAAGTGACAAGAGTTTTGACATCTGCAGTGATGCTTCCAAGATGGGCCTAGGAGTTGTACTCATGCAAGAAGGAAAAGTTATAGCTTATGTTTCCAGACAACTCAAAGACTATGAGAAGAACTACCCCACTCATGATCTTGAGCTAGCAGCTGTGGTCTTTGAACTGAAACTCTAGCAACACTACTTGTATAGAGTCTAGTGCAGAATCTTCACAGACCATCAGAGTTTAAAGTATTTCTTCACCCAGAAAGACTTAAACATGAGACAGCGCAGGTGGCTAGAGTTGGTCAAAGACTATGACTGTGAAAGCTAACAAAGTGGCAGATGTACTAAACAGAAAATCCAGTGCATCCCTGATGTCTTTGTCATCATTAGCCCTACCACTACAGAAGGAGTTGTCAGACTTTGGAATGGAAATTATTTATGGCCAACTCTCTGCATTGACCTTAGAGTCAACCCTGCTTGAGGATATACAGAGAAAGTAAGGTGAAGATACAGATATCCAAAGCATCAAGCAAGGGATACAAGAAGAAGACAATTGAGAGTTTAGAGTATCAGACAGTGGAATCCTCTATCAGGGGAACCACCTTTGTATCCCCAATGATGAAGAGTTGAGAAAGAAAATTTTAGAAGAAGCTCATAGTACACCTTACTCCATGCATCCTGGTTCCACCAAGATGTATCAAGATTTGAAGCAGAGATTCTGGTGGTCTGGACTCAAAAGAGATGTTGCTAAATATGTCAGTACCTGCCTGACATGTCAGAGGGTCAAAGCAGAGCACCAGAGACCAGGAGGAATTCTACAGCCTCTCCTAATACCAGAGTGGAAGTGGGAAGAAATATCCATGGACTTTATAACAGGTCTTCCAAGAACTACAAATGGATATGATGCAATATGGTTAATAGTGGACAGATTGACCAAGTCTGCCCATTTTCTAGCCATCAAGGTGTCCCATTCTATAGAGCAGTTGGCACAACTGTATGTTAAGAAAGTGATCAGACTTCATGGAGTTCCAAAATCTATTGTGTCTGATAGAAATGGACGCTTCACCTCTCATTTTTGGGAGTGTGTTAAGAATGCATTAGGCACAAAACTCAAGCTCAGCACAGCCTTCCATCCTCAGACTGATGGACAGACAGAGTGAGTAAATCAGATTTTAGAAGATATGCTCAGAGCTTGTGCACTAGAATTCAAGGGAAGTTGGTGCAAGTATCTGTGCTTAGCCGAGTTTGCCTACAACAATAGCTATCAGGCCACCATCAAGATGGCACCTTATGAGGCGTTATATGGCAGGAAGTGCAGATCACCCATTTGCTGGCAAGAAGCAGGTGAAAGAAAAGGAATGGAAGTAGAGCTGGGCATTTAGACTGAGATGATAGATGAGACCACTCAGGCTATCCAGAAGATCAGACAGAGGATTGAGACTGCCCAGAGTAGACAGAAAAGTTATGCTGACACACGCCGTAGGCCACTTGAATTCCAAGTAGGGGATTCAGTCTTTCTCATGCTTCGATGAAGGGAGTGATGAGATTTGGCAAGAAGGGCAAGTTAAGTCCTCGCTACGTAGCACCCTACTCGATTACAGAAAGGATTGGGAAAGTAGCATACAAGCTGGACTTACCACAAGACATGTCAGCAATACATAGTGTGTTTCATGTCTCCATGCTAAAGAAGTGCCTCCACGACCCTAGCCAAGTGTTTCAGCCTCAGTCAGTGCAGGAGGATCTTAGTTATAAGAGCAGAGCTACACAGATAGTGGACAGAGAAGTTAAGAAACTAAGGAACAAAGAAGTACCACTAGTGAAGGTCATTTGGCAGAATCAAAAGCACGAGAAAGTTACTTGGGAGCGTGAGGACAACATGAGACAGAAATATCCAGAATTTTTCTAAGTTTGAGGACGAACTTTTTATAAGGTATGAGGAATTGTAACGACCCAAAATTTCCTTATCTTAATTTCTAAAAGTCCTTATTAATATTTAGAAATCCTATAGAAATATTCTAGAGATTTTTAGAAATTTTTAGAGTATTTTTATGTAATTTTTGGAGGTCGTTTGGTATTTTTACTAAACGAAAGAAGTTTCGACAAAAATAATGTCCAAGCCGAGATTCGAACCGGAGACCTCTGGCCGAGCCAACTCTTAAGCGAATCTGGCTGACCAAGGGTGCGAGCGGGTGATGCTAATCAAATAAAGGAGTGAAATATAATTAAGGGATAGCATTTAATAAGAACCCTAGGTATTAAGAAGGGAGAGCTTAGTTTATTCCCGTGACCTAAAATTACCTCACCTTTCTCTCTCGCGGCGCATCGGCGCTTCTCGTCTCGGGCGAAAACGCAACAGGATTAGTGTATCACTTCCGGCGGCCGGTGAGAGTGTTTCTCCATGAGGTCTTCATACCTTCGTGATCCCCTCGTCGAGAAGAGCAAGTGGATACAAGGAGATCGTTGAGGAAGCACATCTCCGGAACCCTAACAACTCCTTTGCTTCGGTTGTAAGATCAAGAACGCCAATGTAAGTAGCTTCCTCACCTGCAGTAACAGTTGTTCCGTGATTTTCTTCGTTATTACTGTAAAGATTGGAGTAGTCGTAGAACCCTAGCATGCATGTGTGATTATTCACTTCAAGGGCTATAATCCGAACTTAAGTTTCCAGTTTGTGTTTATGGCTTGAGTAATTCAGTGTAGATCTTGTTGTTTTAGGTGATTGCTGCTATGAACCTCAAAGGAAAAGAAAAGAAAATAAATATAGTGCATAGATAAGGCATGTGGGGTAGATTCTTTAGCCTTATGATTAACATGTTAGACCTTATGCTACCAAGAATTCTTAGTTTTAGATTTGTTCATGTTTTTCCTTGTTGCAATGAAAAGAACAGCCCTTGAAGTTAACATATCAAACTTAAATTTCCTTGTTACCTTAATTAGCATCACAGTTTTAGCATCCCAGTTTTATTTGCATTTCTGCAAGCATGAACAGCTCTATTGGAGCTTAGAACAGCCCCTCTTGGAGTTTGTTCCAGTCTGAATTCTTTTGTTATATACATGCATGAAAGGGAGTGAATAGATTTTTGTAGTAGTGCAGATTTTTTGCTTGTGTAGTAGCAGGTTTTTAGCTTGAATTGTGCCACAAAAGGGGGCATGAATAGAGGAGCATACTGTTAGTTTTGTTGTGCAGTTTTCATTTTCCTATTAGCAGAGCACGAGTAGTTTTTCCTTTGCTTTTAGTTGTGCACGGCAGATTTTTGTTTTTCCCTTGCTTTTAGATGTGCATGAACAGATTTCTGTGTAATTTCCCTTGCAATTGAATATGCATGAGTAGATTTATTTCCTAGTTTTGTTTGCTATGAGATGAGCACGACCAGTTTCCTTTGCCACTAGATATGCACGGGTATACTTTCTAGTTTTCCTTTGCTATTAGATTAACATGAGCAGCTATATATGTTATTTATTTTAGGCATTCGGATTTAAGTTTTCTTGCCATCTCAATATGCATGAATGATTTTATTTATAAGCATGCTGTTTTATTTAGCCTCTTAGAGCAGATTTTATTTAGCATTTCAAGTGCAGATTTTAGTTAACATTCAAGTGCAGTTTCGTTAAGCTTATAGTGCAGTTTTGTTAGCACGGTATGTAGATTTCTGTTAGCTAAATATGTAGAATTTTGATTAGCATAGTATGCAGTTTTATTGAGCATTTCAGTTCAGTTTTATTAAGTATTTTCATGCAATTCTGTTAAGCATTTTAGTACAGTTTTATTAAGTATTTCCATGCAATTCTGTTAAGCATTTCAGTGCAATGTTAATAAGCATTTTAGTGCAGTTTTGGTATGAGACATCCTTTTATTAGAGGTATTAACAAGTATAAGAAAGATAAAGAAAAGAAAGAAAAAGGGCAAGGCCTTAAGTAGATCCCAATGTCAAGACTTTAGGGATTTTGGCACACAAGGTGCTTGTTAAAATGTCAAGACATTTAAAGAAGAAGTAATTAAGATATTTTACTTTGAAGAGGCTAGTACTTGACTTCTAAGGTTGTCGTTAAACAAATCCAGGTGACCAATTCCAAGGTCTTGGCTCTGGTAAAACCAAGGTCTTTACCCTCGTAGGACTTGTGACTAGCTACCACAGTCTCTATTAGGGAGCGCGCTTTGGTACTACACCTGGGCCCAAGAGAAGTTGATTATTATTTTAAACTATTAAAGTATAAGTTTTTAAACAAGTGAAATAAGATTCAGAAAGTGTTTAAAATTCAGCAAGTGTAGATCTTTATGCTAGCATGATTGTTTAGATTTACCTCACATGTTTAGCATTTCAGTATGTTTCTTTTGCTATTAGATGAGCATGAGTAGTATCTTCTTTTGAGCCTTCAGTTTCCAGATTTCTTTCAGCTTACATGCATACTCGAGTTTTTGTTAGTTAGATAGCGCTTATTAAGCAATTTTGCTTATAGATTGCATTTCCTCTTACTGCAGATAAAAGAAAGGAAAAGCTATAACAAAGGAAGGCGACAAGGAGGTGTTCGATGATGTGTGATGCCAGGACTATGGGAGAGACTTGGGACGTTATTGAGTTTCTGTGTTTTAGTGAATAAGAAACATTGAGATTGTACTTTATATTCCATGTCATTTGAGATTGTACTCTATACTCCATGTCATTTGAGTCTATTCTTGTTTTAGATTGCATGCTAAGATGAGTTCAGTTTAGTTAGTAGGCACTTTGTGGTTGCATTGAGATACAGTTTCATATGTTACTGCTATTATGTGTTATATGTGCATGTCAGTATTGTATTGTATTTTAGTCCTGCTGTACTTTATATACTCTGCCGAAATTTTACGTTTTCTGGAAAAAAAATTAAGTACAGTTAGTTACACTAGTTAAATAAGAGTTTATAGTACTTAAGTAACGAACACCTTTAGAGAGTAGTGAGAAGGGTGGTCATTACAAAAGATATCCTCCTTTATTGATTTGATAAAAAGAGTTGGGTCGATCTAACCTTGGTTGAAACCTTTGGATATTAGGTAGGAGGTCAACCTTTCATACCATGCCCTAGGTTCTCGCTTAAGTCCGTATAATGTTTTCTTTAACTTAAAGACATAGTCAGGGTGATCTAAATTTTCAAACCCTGGTGGCTATCCTACATATACTTCTTCTTTTATTAGTCCATTTAGAAAGGCGGATTTGACATCCATTTGATACAGTTTGAACCCTTTATGGGCTATATAACTGAGTAACATTCTAATGGACTCTAGTCTAGCTACTAGGGCATAAGTTTCATCATAGTCAAATCCCTCTACTTGACTAAACCCTTTAGCAACTAACCTAGCTTTGTTTCTAGTAATTTCCCTAGTTTCGCTTAATTTATTTCTAAACACCCATTTTGTTTCTATTATTTTTTTATTTTCGGATGGTGGTACTGAGTCTCAAACCTCATTTCTCTCAAATTGAGCTAGTTCGTCTTGCATAGCTATGACCCAGTTTGGGTCAAGTAAAGATTCAGCTATAGTTTTGGGTTTAATTTTTGAAATCAGAGAGATTTGACTTAGGTTTCTAAAGGATGACCTAGTGAGAACCCTTAGGTCTGGATCATCAATTATTTGGTCAATTAGATGATTTGGGTTGACTCTTATGGTTCTATGAGGTTGATTCACTTGACGTTGATCTTCCTCTTCGTGATTTAAATCTTCACTGGTTCCCTCGTGATTATTGTTGCCTTGACTAAAATCAATTGGCTGAATTTGGGTTTGTTCTAGGTTTTGGTTGAATTCCTTGAATTTTATATTTGTGGTTTCTTCAATTCTTAGTGTAACTTTATTATATATTCTATAACCTCTACTGTTTAGTGAGTATCCTACAAAGATTCCATTTTCTATCTTAGAAGTAAATTTTCCTAAGTGTTCTCTTGTGTTTAGTATAAAGACTGGACATCCAAATACCTTAAAATATTTTATATTGGGTTGTTTAATATAATATATTTCAAAGAGGGTTTTGTTATGTATTTTATTTATTATAATTCTATTTTGAACATAACAGGGCTGTACTAACAGCTTTTGCCCAAAAGTATTTAGGTAAATTATATTCATTTAGCATAGTTCTAGAGTCTTCAAGTAGAGTTCTATTTTTTCCTTTCTATAATTCCATTTTGTTGAGGTGTTTTAGAACACGAAAATTCATGATGATATCCATTTTCAAGACAAAATTTGTTAAAATTATGATTTTTAAATTCACCCCCGTTGTCACTTCTAATTCTTTTTATTTTAAAGTCTTTTTCATTTTCAACTTGCTTGCAAAAATTTGTAAAGGTTTCAAAAGTTTCATCCTTATTTTTTAAGAATTTTACCCATATAAACCTAGAATAGTCGTAAATTATTACTAGACAATATAAACTTCTATTTATCGATTTGACCCCATGGGAGTCAAATAAGTCTAAGTATAAAAGTTCTAGTACAGATTTTGTTTGAAGTTGATTAGTTGGTTTGTGAGTGGATTTTGTTTGTTTACCTTGTTGAATCTAAGTTAGGTAATTTTGGTAATCCTCTAACTAATCCATTTAATTTGCTTATATTTCTGAAGTTTGTGTGTGACAATCTTCTATGCCATAACCAAGTTTCTTCTTTTTGTGTTAAATAACACTTAAGTGAAGAAGTGGTTAGGTTAATTGCATAGATGATGTCTCTTCTAAACCCTTTTAGACTTATTGTAGGATTATCTAAGTGGTTGATTAAGCATTTCGAAAATAAGAACCTAACCTTATATATAGTGTAATATAATTGACTAATACTAAGAAGGTTATATTTGAAATTTTTAACAAGTAACATATTTGTAATAATAAAGTTAGTTTTAAGTTCGATATTACCTATGTCGATTACCTTGAGTTGGTCGTTATTCCCAAAGGCAACTGTTCCTAAGCCTTTGTAGGTAAGCTGAGTGAATTTGGTGTGATCTCCAATCATATATTTGGAGCAACCACTGCCCAAGATTCACTTGATTTCCTACAATAGGTAGGAGTTAGGATTAGTCTGAGTTTGATTTTACTTGAAATGATTTTTAAGTTTAAAATAATTTTTTAGGTTAAAAATATTTTAAGATAAGTTTTTAAGAAATAATTTTTAATTTAAAAGGATTTAAAATAATTTTTATGTTTAAAAATATTTAAGATAATTTTTAAGTTATAATTTTTTAAGTTAAAAATAATTTTAAGTTAAAAAGATTTGAAATAATATTTAAGTTAAAGAAATTTTTAAGTTAAAAATATTTTTAAAATAATTTTTTAAGTTTAAACAAAAAATTTAAGTTAAAAAAATTTAAAATAATTTTTTTACTTAAAATAATTTTTAAGTTAAAAATATTTAAAATAATTTTTAAGTTAAAATAATTTTTTAAGTATAAAAAAAATATTTTAAAGTTTAAAATAATTTTTAAAGTTTAAAATAAATTTTTAAGTTTAAAATAATTTTTTAAGTTAAAAATATTTAAAATAATTTTTTAAGTTTGAAATAATTTTTAAGTAAAAAAAAATTTAAAATAAATTTTTAGGTTTAAAATAATTTTTAAGTTAAAAACATTTTAAAAAATTTTTAATTTAAAATAATTTTAAAAATAATCTTTTAAGTTTAAAATAATTTTTTAAGTTAAAAATATTTAAAATAATTTTTAAGTTAAAAAATTTTGAAAAAGAATTTTGCAAGTTTAAAACAATTTTTAAGTTAAAAGATTTAAAATAATTTTAAAATTAAATAATTTTTAAAGTAATTTTTTAAGTTTAAAATAATTTAATAAATTAAAAAGATTTAAAATAATTTTTTATTTTTAAAATAATTTTTAAGTTAAAATAATAATTTTTAAAATAATTTTTTTTAGTTTAAAAATAATTTTTAAGTTAAAAAGATTTAAAATAAATTTAAAGTTTAAAATAATTTTATAGTTAAAATAATTTTTAGGTTAAAATAATAGTTTTTTATGTTTTTTTTTTTAAATTAAGAGAATTGCTATATTAAATTTTAAGTTAAATTAATTTTAAGTGAATTTTAAAGTTAATCGAAATTGAATTTTCTATTTTAATTTAATTTGATTTAATTTAATTTTGATTTTGATTTTGGTCCTCAGTCATCTCACCCGATCTAAATTTTTATTCAGGGAATCATATAATTTTGTGAGATTAGTTAAATTCGATTTTTAGGATTTGGTTTAACTTTATGTTAAATTCAGGTTTAGCTTTGGGCATAATAAACATGCATTTTTTTGAATAAACTTCTGGGGTATGGTGAGTCACTTGGACATCATTAGTATTAGTTAGAGCCCTAGAGCCAATCATATGATGATTGTTGTATGGACTCGATGTATCATATTCCTATATATTTATAAAGGTATTTCTTTATGGTTATTATACTTACTTGTATTGGTGCCACATAACTAAGTATAATAGCGTCCTTGAGTAGAAGATTCTTATCTATATCAATCGATTGGTTGAATTGATAGTGAGATGATATAGAGAACACTACTCTTAATCATTCCTAGTCAAGTATTAACATTCAGGGATAATGTTAATGCGTTGAGACTAGCATGTAGGTCAACTCGATGACTTGATCTCACAAGTCATGGATATAGAGATATCAAGTTGACACATGGGTATGCATTGTAGAATGTATACTGAATGACCCGCCAGGAGAAAGTATCATGGATCATTATATAAGTGTCATATACTTTCTCATGTAACTATTAGTATGGCTATGAGTCCTTGGACCTGAAGTCACCATGGTTCCCTACATAAGGAGTTGCATACTTTGGCTTCATCAAACGTCACCCGTAACTAAGTAGACTATAAAGACGATTACTGGGTATGTAACAAATTATGCGGAGGGATGTGAGTGATGTAGATGGGATCTATCCCTCCTATATGACGGGAGTGACATCATGATTCTTGATAGAGTGAGACCACTAAGTGCATGGTCATGCCCAAATGAGTCAATATGAGATATTGAGCTCATTTGTTTAGAGTGAGTCCACTTGGAGTTCAAGATTTAGATTGATTAGAGGATGACACGGTCTATGCCTCAATTGATCAATCTAGATGTCAAGGATAGAAGGACATTGTCACATATTGTGAGAGTCACAATTAGTAGTCACAAAGGTGATGTTGGATCTCAACATTCTTGTAACTTGGAAAGTAATGATGTGTTGCAAGATACCGTGTAACACCCCACCCCCCCCCCCCTCACTACTAGTCTATGAGGGTGGAGCGCTACTGGACTACTAACTTATCTTAACTAATGTTGCTCACAAGAAAATATCTATACTTAAAACACTCTAAACACTCAAAACATGCAATTAACTGGCAGCGGAAGACTAAATGACTCATCTATACATACTACTCAGACTTATGTTCACAACTAAATCTATACATCAATCTAATCATGCTGAAATATAGTTATTAATCTGAACATGCATGCAACCATTATTCAACTCAGATAATAGGTCTAATGTGCAAAACAATTTAAAAGAAAGAATTCTAAATACATGGCAATCTTAATAAATTCTTATGCTAAATCCCAAGGCTTCTATAGTCCAGGCATCACACATCCATCCTGTAACGACCCGGCCCTCTTGGCCCATTTGGCGGCTGAGCCGATCGTCGCCGATGTCCAGCCGTCACTTTGTTTGGGTCCTTAGTTTATGAATCGCAACCATGAGATGATCTGTCTGTTCATAAACTCTAATACTTAAGCCCGGAGGTTTAGAGTTCTGGGAGGCACCACCCCGGAAAGTCCTAGTGACATGATCATCGGTCGTGAGAAATCGCCAAATGGGCCAATGGTCGTTACAATAAAGGTGCCTTTTGTAACGACCACCTTTGGCGGCGCGTGGCCCGCTATATGTGGTGACGTCTTTGGCGTCATGCTCACTAGGTCTTTCCACCTTTGGCCAGTGTTCGAACTCTAAACCTCCGGGCTTAAGTATTAGAGTTTATGAATCATGGTAACCAAGTGAGATGATCTCACTTGGTTGCAGGATTCATAAACTCTAATACTTAAGCCTGAGGTTTAGAGTTCTCAAGACAAAAATGCCAGTGGAAAGTCCTAGTCAAGATGGCCAAATCGACGATTGTCAAATGGGCCGAAGCGACGACCCAAGGGTCGCCAAATGGGCCGCCAAATGGGCCAAGAGGGCCGGTCGTTACAATAAAAGCGCCGCGAGGCGCCTTGGCGGCCATCGTCATCGTGTCCCTTATCGTCGACGGCCCGTCTAGGGATTTTGCGTCCCGTTTGATCTCTCTCTGTGTTAATCTCCTCCGGGCTTAACAAGTGAGATGATCTCGGTTACCACTTGGTTGCGGATTCATAAACTCTAATACTTAAGCCCGGAGGTTTAGAGTTCAATCTCGGGCATCCAACGCTAGGGTGGAAAGAGAGAATCGACGATGGGCCGACGACGATGAGAGGTCGCCAAGAGGGTCGGGTCGTTACACATCCGCACCTCCTTGTCGCCTTCCTTTGCTATAGCTTTTCCTTTCCTTTATCTGCAGTAAGAGGAAAATACATCTATAAGCAAAATTGCTTAGTAAGCGCTATCTAACTCACAAAAACTTAAATATACATGTGAATATACTAAAATCTAAAAACAACTGAATGCTCCAAAGAAAATACTACTCATGCTCATCTAATAGCAAAAGAAACTTACTGAAATGCTAAACACGTAAACCTAATCAGAACAACATGCTAGCATAGAAGAAACTAAACTTGCTGAATTTTAAACTTATGTGAAGCTTGTTTTACTTGATTAAAAACTTATACTTTAATACTTCAAAATAATAATCAATCTCTTTGTTGGGCCCAGGCATAGTACCAAAGCGCGCTCCCTAATAGAGACTGAGATAGCGAGCCACCAGTCCTATGAGGGTAAAGACCTCGGTCTTACCAGGGCCAAGACCTCGGAATTGGTCACCTGGATTTGTTTAACGACAACCTCGGAAGTCGGGTACTAGCCTTTTAAAGTAAAATACTTAATTACTTCTTATTTAAATGCCTTGGCATTTTAACAAACACATTGAGTGTCAAAATCGCTAAAGTCTTGACTTTGGGATCTACTTTAGGCCTTGGCCTTTTTCTTTCTTTTCTTTAACCTTCTTATTTGTTAATACCTCTAATAAAAGAATGCTTCTTTAAAAACTGAAATGTTTAAACAAATTCTAACATTGAAATGCATAAATAAAAATCTGCATACTATGCGAATCAAAATTTTGCATACTATACTAACAAAATTCTGGACTTGTAAGCTTAATAAAATTCTGCACTTGTAAACTTAATAAAATCTACATTATAAACTTAATAAAAATCTGCACTTGTAAGCTTAATAAAATCTGCACTTGTAAACTTAATAAAATATGCACTTGTAAGCTCAATAAAATTTGCAAATCTAATTAAGCTACTAGAGATCTAATTAGATCTTCCAATGCTAAACCATCAAAACTGCAATGCTAAACAATTCAAAATCTGCAATGCTAAACAAATCGAAATCTGTAATGCTACACATAGCTATTCCACACTAAAAATCTATTAAAGCTTGATACTTATGTAAAGCTTATACTTTTATAGAGCAATAGAGATCTTTAAGCATGTTACAACATGATCTAAACTGGAATACTAAGCCAAAATCACAAACTGAAAACTAAATCTGCATACTATACTAATCAAGATTCTGCATTCTATGCTACACAATTTCTGCATACTATGCAAACATAAATTCTGCACTATAATACTTAACCAAACTGCACTATAATCTTTTTAAAAAAACTGTACTATAAGTTCCACAAAAAATCTGCACTACAAGTTCCACCAAAAATCTGCACTATAAATTCCACCAAAAATCTGCACTATAAACCCTAAAGGAAAACTTTCCGTGCCCCCTTTATAGCACCATCCGAAATCCACAAAACTTCAAAAGGAGCTGCTTTTACTTTCTTTTCCATTGCACAATACCAAGTTAAACTTGCTGAAATGTTACTATAAACTCTAAACAATTTGAACTAAATTTCATGGCAACAAGTTTCAAAAACAAACCTACCGAAGCTAATAAAACCCATATAACCTGATTCAAAAAAACTTATACCTTACAGAACAACCGAAATCTTATAGCATACTACAACAACAATGCAAAAAAAAGAAAGCAAACCTTGTTAGGCTTACTGAAACTTTTAAAATCTGAACCTATGGTAAACTTGTTCACAGCTGATGTCCTAATAGAGCAACAAAATTCGAAAACTTTAAACCTCCACATTGATCTGAGTATGCTTATCAAGGTCACACAGAAAATTCCAATCAAAAGCTACAATGCTAATTTCAAAGCTTGAAAGGAATCTATCCACATATTAACCTCTACCGTTCATCCTCTTTCTTCCCTTGGGTTTACGGCAACAACACAAAACCAACCATCTTTACCACATGCTACGAAATCAAGAAGAAACTAAATCCGGAAACTACTCCTACTGTAGGTGAGTAACGCTTACTTTGCTTCTTGGACTCAAAACCGAGAAGAAGAGCTCTAGGGTTTCCGGTTAGCTCGAGCTTTCCGGCCTCCTCTTGTGCCTACGCGTTCACCTTGCCGAGAGAGTCACAACCGCGTGGAGAAACTTTCGGACGAATCCTTGGCCGGCCACCGGAGAGAAACCCTAACTCGGCTTCGTTTTTGCCCAAGAACAGAACAACGCCGCTCGAAATCGGGATCGGGAAAGCTTAGGTCGCGAGAGAAAAATAACACCTTCTCCTAACTTATCCCTTTTTATAACTAGGGTATTCTCCGATTCTATTATGGCTTAAGACCAATTCGTTATTAATTTGTTCACGAAACACCTGTTGAAAGCTTGGCTATCGCGGTTCGCTTAAGACTCGGGTTGGGTCGGAGGTGACGGGTTCGAACCTCGGCCGAACCTCTTTATTTTTTTAAACTTCTTCTTTTTGGTAAAAATACCAAATGACCTCCAAAAATTACATAAAAATACTCTAAAAATTCCTAAAAATCTATAGAATATTTCTAAAGCATTTCTAAATATTTTTAATTACTATTAGGACTCGAAATGAGGAAATTTGGGTTGTTACAATCTCCCATACCTTATAAAAAGTTCGTCATTGAATTTAGAATTATTCTGGATATTTCTGTCTCATGCTGTCCTCACGTTCCCAAGTAACTTCCTCGTGCTTCTGATTCTGCCAAATGACCTTTACTAGTGGTACTTCTTTGTTCCTTAGTCTCTTAACTTCTCTGTCCACTATCACCTATATCGCATCGTACCCATTAGTGGTCCTTGGAAGACCTGTTCTGGGTGTATCACTTCCTTTCACTTTCAACTGATGTACCTAGAGCGCAGGTCTATTTTAGAGAACACTATTTCCCCCTTTAGTTGATCAAATAGATCATCTATTTTGGGAAGAGGGTACTTTTCCTTAACTGTTACTTTGCTCAGCACTCAAAAACTTTTATCTCACTTTAGCACTTATAAACAAATATTTCTAAGGGTTTCTCTATGCTACAATTAATAAGGAAAAGCATACTAATAAAAGAATTTAAATACTTTCTTACTTGAAGACGGTAAGGCTGGTGCTGATGTGTGATGCTGGAGAATAGGAACTGCTCTGATACCAACTTGTAACACCCCACCCCCCTCACTACTAGCCTGTGAGGGTGGAGCGCTACTGGACTACTAACTTATCTTAACTAATGTTGCTCACATGAAAATATCTATACTTAAAACTCTCTAAACACTCAAAACATGCAATTAACTGGCAGCGGAAGACTAAATGACTCATCTATACATACTACTCAGACTTATGTTCACAACTAAATCTATACATCAATCTAATCATGCTGAAATATAGTTATTAATCTGAACATGCATGCAACCATTATACAACTCAGATAATAGGTCTAATGTGCAAAACAATTTAAAAGAAAGAATTCTAAATACATGGCAATCTTAATAAATTCTTATGCTAAATCCCAAGCCTTTTATAGTCCAGGCATCACACATCCATCCGCACCTCCTTGTCGCCTTCCTTTGCTATAACTTTTCCTTTCCTTTATCTGCAGTAAGAGGAAATGCATCTATAAGCAAAATTGCTTAGTAAGCGCTATCTAACTCACAAAAACTCGAATATGCATGTGAAGATACTGAAATCTAAAAACAACTGAATGCTCAAAAGAAGATACTACTCATGCTCATCTAATAGAAAAAGAAACTTACTGAAATGCTAAACATGTAAAGCTAATCAGAACAACATGCTAGCATAGAAGAATCTAAACTTGCTAAATTTTAAACTTATGTGAAGCTTGTTTTACTTGATTAAAAACTTATACTTTAATACTTCAAAATAATAATCAATCTCTTTGTTGGGCCCAGGTGTAGTACCAAAGCGCGCTCCCTAATAGAGACTGAGGTAGCGAGCCACCAGTCCTATGAGGGTAAAGACCTCGGTCTTACCAGGGCCAAGACCTCGGAATTGGTCACCTGGATTTGTTTAACGACAACCTCGGAAGTCGGGTACTAGCCTTTTAAAGTAAAATACTTAATTACTGTTGGTGCGGTTAGCACTAACGGTCTAACTCAGGTTTTGATGAATGACAAATCAAGTTAAGTTAGGTTCGTCGTTGTCTGACACTTTGATCGAGTGTGCAGGAGAAGTCCAGACAGGTTGACGGGCTAACCGGATGTCTGGCACGAAGTCCAGCTAGGTCGACGGGCTGACCGGATAGCTGGCGAGAAGTCCAAGCGGGTCGACGGGCTGACCGGACGCTTGGCGAGAAATCTAGCTAGGTCGACGGGCTAACCGGATAGCTAGCAAGAAGTCCAGCTAGCTCGACGGGCTGACCGGATAGCTGGCAAGAAGTCCAGACGGGTCGAAGGGCTGACCGGACGTCTGGCAGGTAAGTGAGGTAAGTCACTGGAGGGGAGTGACTGCGAGGACGCGTTCCCGGGAAGGGAACATTAGGCGTCGATCCGGCTTAGAACCATTTCGGATGTCTAAGTCGAGATCGTGACTAGATTCCGGTCTCGGAAAGACGGAATCTAAGTCATACTACTTGTGCTAATTCCTACTATGATACAATGTGCTAACAATCTGTTTTGCAGGATATATATTGCCTCAGACTAACTTTGTTTTGCAGGAAAAAGGAGATTTCTGGAACAAGGTGGTCCGGGCGCCCGGAGGGGATCCGGGCGCCCGGAAGGGATCCGGGCGCCCGGAAGGCAAATTCTATCCAGCCAAGTCGTCGCCACGTGGAGCATCTCGGTTTGAGTAGCTACGTCACATTCCAGGCACCCGGAAGGAATCCAAGCGCCCGGAGCAGCATATAAAAGAAGCCCCAGGCAGGAGCTCATCTGAGAACTCTTCTACTGCTGGTCTTTCTGCTCGACGTTCAGTGCGACGCCAACAACGCTCCGACAAAGTGCTCCTTCGGTTTTATTTAATTTCCTTATCGGTATTGCTTTATTTTCACTAGCATTTCCTGTATTCATTCTGTAATCATATTTCGACTTGTTAGTGATTGCCCAACGAAAGTGGTCAAGGACCACGGGCCTTCGAGTAGGAGTCATCACAGGCTCCGAACGAAGTAAAAAATATTTGTGTCTATTTTACTTTTCCGCTGCGTTTATACTATAAAATTTCTAATCGATATTCACCCCCCCCTCTATCGAATCTAACGGTCCTACAAGTGGTATCAGAGCAGGTACCGCTCTGATTTGGTACAACCACCAATCAGACTGGGGGTGAAATTTTTTTTGTTTCCTTTTTTTTCTCGGTCTTCAGTTTTACACTTAAACTCAAAACTGGTTTATCATTTTTTTTAAAATATTTTTTTGTTGCAATTAAAACTTAATTGGTGCAACACCAATCTAGATTTTTTTTATTCTCTTCCCGCACTACTAATCCAAGACCAAGTCTTGGGATTTTTTTTGGTTATTTATCTGTGTACAGGATGTCCCAACAAGAAGGCTTCAGCACGGTACGACCTCCACTTTTCAACGGGGACGATTTTCCGTACTGGAAGAAGCGCATGGAGGTCTACCTCAAAACAGACTTCGACTAGTGGATGAGCGTTACGAGGCCCTACAAAATTCCAGCAGACACTTCCGGGAATATACTGGATCCTGAAGACTGGACAGCTGATTTGAAGAAGAAAGCATCAACAGAAAATAAAGCAATCAACACTCTATAGTGCGGATTAACAAGAGAAGAACTAACCAGAGTCGGTCTACACAAAAAAGCTAAAGAGCTGTGGGACAAATTGATCGAGCTGCACGAGGGAACAAGCGACGCCAAGGTAACCAAACGAGACTTGCTCTTGAATAAAATTTTCAATATAAAAATGCAGGAAGGTGAAACGGCGAATCAGCTCCACGCGAGGATCAAGGATATCCTCAACGGGCTTCATGCGATAGGCCACCAGATGGATAATAGAGACTTAATAAGGTACGCGTTAAACGCCTTTTCACGTAATAGTTTGTGGGCATCAATAGTGGATGCCTACAAAATTTCTAAGAATCTTTCTAAATTAAAATTAGATGAGCTTTTCTGTGAATTAGAATTACACGAACAAACTAATGCTGGAGCCGAGAAAGGTGTAGCTTTATTTGCAGGTTCCTCCAAAGAAAAGAAAAGCAAGCCTGAATTTGAAGAAGACTCCGACCAAGACTCCGAAGACGAAGAACACCTGGTGAACTTGGTAAGAAAAATATTCACCAGGAAAAAGAGGAGCTTCAGCAAAAAGGATCTTCAAAAGATCAGTTCTCCCTCAGAACAAAAGAACGTAACTTTCTACGGTTGCAATAAAAAGGGACACTACAAGAACGAATGCCCAAAACTAAAGTTCGACAAACCAAAGCCAACCAGAAAGAAGGCACTCAAAGCAACGTGGGACGACTCCTCGGACGAATCAGAGGAAGAAGAGCAGAAACATCAGAGCCACCTCGCACTGAAACAGAAGACGAGTCGGAAGATGAAGATGGGTCTGAACCCGAAACAAGCCACGAGTCCGTACTCATTTCCGAAGGCCCGAATGAGGTATATTTTAATTTAAACAAAAAATTTTTTAGAATTATTTCCTGTTTAAATAATAAATTAACCAAAATAGAAAATGAAAACAAATCACTTCTTGAGGAAAATCAAAACCTCAAGGAACAAATCAAAAATTCAAATCCAACTCAAGATCTAACACTTGAGGAGGAGAATTTATCACTAAAAAATGAGATCAACAGTTTAAAAGGAATGTTAGAAAAATTCACAACAAGATCAAAAAATCTTGACTTAATCCTGAACAATCAAAAAGCATGTTATAATAAAACCGGACTCGGATACAAGTCAAACTCAAATAAAACTTTTAAGTCATTAATAACTCAATACAAATCAACTAATCAAGCTTGGGTTCCGAAAGCGTGCTTAACCACGCAAGTAGGACTCAATCAATATTATATACCTAAAGAAAAAATACATTATATAAAATCAAATAAACCAAACCAAAATTCAAAATACAAACCCAAATCAAATTCAAAATCTAAACACTTTAAAAATCAACAAAATTATCATCAAGTTAACCATAACTATAAAAAGAATCGACACAAACCAAAAATCAAAATTTAAAATAATGGCCAATAATTCAGAGGCTCCAGAATAGCTGGCACCTCCAAAACTAACCAACCCGGCAGGGTAATTAGGATTAGAGACCAAGTTTAACTTGAATCATGGTACTGGTGAAATTTTTGGATGATAGTACGTTAGGGAAGCTTGGGCATCGCATGTCTAGAAAGATATGGCTTCGATCTGGTGCATTTGGCCAAGTGGAACTGACCGAAGCTACCCTTAAATGGATCCTAATAAGTTAGACCAAGGTTGAGTACTAAGCTCCGTGGATAGGACTATTCGGAAAACCTCGAAAGGTTGGTTACTTCTAATGACATCCATGTGACTCACCAAGCTTAGAAATTTATCCGAAGAATGTCTGTTTGTAGAGACCAAAACTAAACCTGAATCTAATGCTAGTTAAACCAAACTCTGTAACCAAACCAATTTCATCTCACAAAATCATAGGATTTCCTGATTGATAATATAGATCGGGTGAGATGAATAAGGCTAAAATTTTAAACTTAAAAATTAATTTCAAAATTTTAATTTTAAACTTAAAAATTAATTTCAAAATTTTAATTTTAAACTTAAAAATTAAATTCAAAATTGTAATATTAAACTTAAAAATTAATTTCAAAATTTTAATTTTAAACTTAAAAATAAATTTCAAAATTTTAATTTTAAACTTAAAAATTAATTTCAAAATTTTAATTTTAAACTTAAAAATTAATTTCAAAATTTTAATTTTAAAACTTAAAAATTAATTTCAAAATTTTAATTTTAAACTTAAAAATTAATTTTAATTTTAAACTTAAAAATTAATTTTAAAATTTTAATTTTAAACTTAAAAATTAATTTCAAAATTTTAATTTTAAACTTAAAAATTAATTTCAAAATTTTAATTTTAAACTTAAAAATTAATTTCAAAATTTTAATTTTAAACTTAAAAATTAATTTCAAAATTTTAATTTTAAACTTAAAAATTAATTTCAAAATTTTAATATTAAACTTAAAAATTAATTTCAAAATATTAATATTAAACTTAAAAATTAATTTCAAAATTTTAATTTTAAACTTAAAAATTAATTTCAAAATTTTAATTTTAAAACTTAAAAATTAATTTCAAATCTTTAAAACTTAACTTAAATAATGTCTGCTCAAAAAGACTAACTTTAAATCCCACTTACTGTAGGAAACCAAGTGGATTTTGGACAGTGATTGCTCCAAACATATGACTGGAGATCACACCAAGTTCACTCAACTCACTTACAAAAGCTTAGGAACAGTTGCCTTTGGAAACAATGGCAAACTCAAGGTAATTGGTATAGGTAATATTGAATTAAAATTAGACTTTATAATTACAAATGTTTTACTTGTTGAAAATTTTCAATATAATCTTCTGAGTATAAGCCAATTATGTGATACTAGGTATAAGGTTAAATTTCTATCCACAGAGTGTTTAATCAAATATCTAGATAATCCTACCATAAGCCTAAAAGGTTTTAGAAAAGACAACATCTATACCATCAACTTAACCATTTCTTCCATTAAATGTTATTTAACGCAAAAAAAAGAAACTTGGTTATGGCATAGGCGAATGTCTCACACCAACTTCAGAAATATAAGTAAACTAAATGGACTTGTGAGAGGCTTACCAAAATTACCTAACTTAGATTCAACCATATGTAATGCTTGTCAACAAGGCAAACAAACTAAATCCACTCACAAACAAAAAATCAGCCACAAACGAACTCAATATTAGAACTTCTACATTTAGACCTTTTTGACTCCCATGGAGTCAAATCTATAAATGGAAACTTATATTGTTTAGTAATTATAGATGATTATTCTAGGTTTACTTGGGTAAAATTCTTAAAACATAAAGATGAAACTTTTGAAATTTTTACAAATTTTTGCAAACAAATTGAAAATGAAAAAGATATTAAAATTAAAAGAATTAGGAGTGACAACGGGGGAGAATTTAAAAATCACAACTTTAACAGTTTCTGTCTTGAAAACGGTTACCACCATGAGTTCTCATGCCCTAAAACCCCCCAACAAAATGGGATTGTAGAAAGAAAAAATAGAACCTTACTTGAAGCTTCTAGAACAATGTTAAATGAGTATAACCTACCTAAATACTTTTGGGCAGAAGCCGTTAGTACAGAACAGAACAACAATAAATAAAACCCATAACAAAACATTCTTCGAAATGTTTTATAATAAACAACCAAATATAAAATATTTTAAAGTATTTGGGTGCCCAGTTTTTATTTTAAATACAAGAGAACACTTAGGAAAATTCTCCTCTAAAATTGAAAATGGAATTTTTGTAGGATATTCCCTAAATAGTAGAGGCTATAGAATTTACAATAAGGTTACCTTAAAAATTGAAGAAACAACTAATGTAAAATTTGAAGAAACTAAACAAGACTTAGAACTTACACAACCACCTGAATTTGTTCCAGAAACCAACCAGACTCTAAGTCATGAAGAAGAGGAACAACATCAAGAGAGTCAACCCACTAGAACAATAAGGGTTAACCCAAATCACCCAACTGATCAAATAATTGGTGACCCGGACTTGAGAGTTCAAACCAGATCATCTTTTAGAAACCTAAGTCAAATTTCTTTAATTTCAAAAATTGAACCCAAAACTGTGGATGAATCCTTACTAGACCCAGACTGGATTATAGCTATGCAAGAGGAACTAGCCCAATTTGAACGTAATGAAGTTTGGGACCTAGTACCACCACCTAAGAACAAGAAAATAATAGAAACAAAATGGGTATTCAGAAACAAATTAAGTGAAACTGGAGAAATTACTAGAAATAAAGCTAGGCTAGTTGCCAAAGGGTTTAGTCAGGTTGAAGGACTTGACTATAATGAAACCTATGCCCCAGTAGCCAGATTAGAATCCATTAGAATGTTACTAAGTTATGCAGCCCACAAGGGATTTAAGCTATACCAAATGGATGTTAAGTTTGCCTTTCTTAATGGACTAATTAAAGAAGAAGTTTATGTAGGTCAGCCTTCTGGGTTTGAAAGTCTAGAACACCCTGATCATGTTTTTAAGTTAAAGAAAGCTTTATATGACCTTAAACAAACACCCAGGGCATGGTATGAAAGACTAACATCGTACTTAACATCTAAAGGATTCAACCAAGGTCAAATTGACCCAACCTTGTTTGTTAAATCTTTAAATACAGACATATTTATTGCACAAATATACGTAGATGATATAATATTTGGTTCAACAAATTCAGAATTTTTAGAAGAATTTATTAATCTAATGGAAAAAGAATTTGAAATGAGCTTAGTAGGAAAATTAACTTATTTCTTAGGATTACAAATCAAACAAACAAATGAAGGAAATTATATTTATCAACATAAATACACTAAAGACTTACTTAAAAAATTCGGAATGGAAAATATAAAAGAAATAAAAACACCTATGGCAGTAAACACAATCTTAGACAGTGACCCAAATGGAAAACCAATTGACTTAAAACATTATAGGAGTGCAATAGGTAGCCTACTGTACTTAACTGCAAGCCGACCTGATATTTTATTTGCAGTTAGTATGTGTGCTAGATACCAAACTTGTGCTAAGGAATCCCATTTGACACAAGTTAAAAGAATTTTTATATATCTTAAAGGAACAACAAATGTAGGAATCTGGTATCCTAGGACAAATAATTTTGAACTAATAGGGTATTCTGACTCAGATTATGCTGGATATAAATTAGACCGCAAAAACACAAGTGGTGGATGCCAATTACTAGGTTCATCACTTGTTAGCTGGTTTAGTAGAAAGCAACATTGTGTTGCTCTATCTACAACTGAGTCAGAATACATAGCTATAGGCGAATGTGTTGCACAATTATTATGGATGATGCATACTCTAAAAGATTTCAACTTAAATATCACAAATGTAAAAGTATTAATTGACAATATAAGTTCAATTAACTTAACCAAGATCCCTGTGCATCATTCAAGAACCAAACATATTGAAATTAGGCACCACTTTATCAGGGATCATGTTACTAAAGGTGATATTGAACTCAAATATATTGACTCCAAATCAAATTTAGCAGACATTTTCACAAAACCACTCCCTGAAAGTGAGTTTAGCAACTTACGTCGAAAATTAGGGATGTGCTCAATAGACTAGGAATTTTAAATTTCAAAAATACTTTCAAAAATGGTTTTATCAATTTATAAGTTAAACTTGTTTGTTTTCAAAACTTTCCATTTTTAGATTTTCAAAAACAGTTTTGGCCTTAGACTAGTTTTGAATCCTTAGAAAGCATGTACCCATAGGTCTAGTTTTTGAGCATCTCACCAACACCTTAGGTTTACCTTGCTTGTGTTTGACAAACATAGAAAGGGGTGAGATGCATAGGCCAATTGTCTGGACTTAAGATGCTTATTTCAGTGCATCAGCATAAGTCTGGACATTAAATACAACTCAGATATTAATCAGATTAAGTTGATCAGTCAAGTCAACTTAATCTGACTAACCAAGTGAAAGCTACTATCTTCTGATAGTCAGTTAATACCTAATTGGTTAGACAGCTGGTTAAATTTAAGTATCAAGTTCAGGGGGAGAATTAACTAAAATTTTGTGTGTTTGAAAAATGTTTTTAAAACTAATTTATGTTTACAAAAAGTTAAACTTAACTAAGTGTTTGAAAAACTTGGAAGGTTAATTCCACCTAATTTTCAAACCTGATTTAAGTTGACTATCAAACTTTACAAATTTAGCTTTTATCAAATTAGCCTTAAAAATTTATTTTGGCAAAATTTAATCTCACTTAATTTTTGCTTTGTTTTGAAAAAGTGAAGTTGAAAATTTACCTTTTGAAAAGTAAATGTTACTTAAACCGAATTTTTTTTTTTGAAAAGTTGAAAAACCTGATTTAAAAATTTTACACGCCTGAAAGGTTAAAACTTGATTAACTTTATACTTTTCAAAATTCAACTTGTCTCCCCCAAGACAACTTGATTTTTTTACTTGGATTTTTTTTAATTTTTGAACCAAACTCAGATATTTTTCAAGATCAGCTGTTTTACAGTAACTCTACACTATATTTACCCTTGTTTTTTTTGATGAATGCCAAAGGGGGAGGGTTAGGTGGTTAAGTTAGAGCAACTAAATGTGAAAAACTAACTTAAAAACCTCGAAAATCATGCTTGATTTTTGCATATATTTATCACTAACTTAACCAGGTTGTCATTCCATCAAAAAGGGGGAGATTGTTGGTGCGGTTAGCACTAATGGTCTAACTCAGGTTTTGATGAATGACAAATCAGGTTAAGTTAGGTTCGTCGTTGTCTGACACTTTGATCGAGTGTGCAGGAGAAGTCCAGACAGGTCGACGGGCTGACCGGATGTCCGGTAGGTGCCGGATAGTGGCGAGAAGTCCAAGCGAGTCGACGGGATGGATGCTGGCGAGAAGTCTAGCTAGGTCGACGGGACCGGATAGCTAGCAAGAAGTCCAGCTAGGTCGACGTCTGGCAGGTAAATGAGGTAAGTCACTGGAGGGGAGTGACTGCGAGGACGCGTTCCTGGGAAGGGCACATTAGGCGTCGACACAGCTTAGAATCATTTCGGATGTCAAAGTCGAGATCGGGACTAGATTCCGGTCTCGGAAAGACGGAATCTAAGTCATACTACTTGTGCTAATTCCTACTATGATAAAATGTGCTAACAATATGTTTTACAGGATATATATTGCCTCGGACTAACTTTGTTTTGCGGAGGGGATCCAGGCGCCCGGAAAGCAAATTCTATCCGGCCAAGTCATCGCCACGTGGAGCATCTCGGTTTGAGCAGCTACGTCACATTCCAGGCGCCCGGAGCAGCATATAAAAGAAGCCCCAGGCAGGAGCTTCAGAATCAATAATTAATCTGAGAACTCTTCTACTGCTGGTCTTGCTGCACGACGTTCAGTGCGACGCCAACAACGCTCCGACAAAGTGCTCCTTCGGTTTTATTTAATTTCCTTGTCGGTATTGCTTTATTTTCACTAGCATTTCCTGTATTCATTCTGTAATCATATTTCGACTTGTTAGTGATTGCCCAACGAAAGTGGTCAAGGACCACGGGCCTTCGAGTAGGAGTCGTCACAGGCTCCGAACGAAGTAAAAAATATTTGTGTCTATTTTACTTTTCCGCTGCGTTTATACTCTAAAATTTCTAATCGATATTCACCCCCCCCCCCTCTCTATCGAATCTAACGGTCCTACAATTACTTCTTCTTTAAATGCCTTGGCATTTTAACAAATACCTAGAGTGTCAAAATCCCTAAAGTCTTGACTTTGGGATCTACTTAAAGCCTTGACCTTTTTCTTTCTTTTCTTTATCTTTCTTATACTTGTTAATACCTCTAATAAAAGAATGCTTTTTTAAAAACTGAAATGTTTAAACAAATTCTAACATTGAAATGCATAAACAAAAATCTGCATATTATGTTAATCAAAATTCTGCATACTATACTAACAAAATTCTGTACTTGTAAGCTTAATAAAATTCTGCACTTGTAAACTTAATAAAATCTGCACTTGTAAGCTCAATAAAATCTGCAAATCTAATTAAGCTACTAGAGATCTAATTGGATCTTCCAATGCTAAACCATCAAAACTGCAATGCTAAACAATTCAAAATCTGCAATGCTAAACAAATCAAAATTTGTAATGCTACACATAGCTATTCTACACTAAAAATATGTTAAAGCTTGATACCTATGTGAAGCTTATACTTTTATAGAGCAATAGAGATCTTTAAGCATGTTACAACATGATCTAAACTGGAATACTAAGCCAAAAACACAAACTGAAAACTAAATCTGCATACTATACTAATCAAGATTCTGCATTCTATGCTACACAATTTCTGCATACTATGTAAACATAAATTCTGCACTATAATACTTAACCAAACCGCACTATAATCTTTTTAAAAAAACTGCACTATAAGTTCCACCAAAAATCTGCACTACAAGTTCCACCAAAAATCTGCACTATAAATTGTACCATAAATCTGCACTACAAGTTTTGCCAAAAATTTGCACTATAAACCCTAAAGGAAAATTGTCTGTGCCCCCTTTATAGCACCATCCGAAATCCACAGAACTTCAAAAGGAGTTGCTTTTACTTTCTTTTCCATTGCACAATACCAAGTTAAAATTGCTGAAATGTTACTATAAACTCTAAACAATTTGAACTAAATTTCATGGCAACAAGTTTCAAAAACAAACCTGCCGAAGCTAATAAAACCGATATAACCTGATTCAAAAAAACTTATACCTTATAGAACAACCGAAATCTTATAGCATACTACAGCAGCAATGCAGAAAAAGAAAGCAAACCTAGTTAGGCTTACTAAAACTTTTAAAATCAGAACCTATGGTAAACTTGTTCACAGCTAATGTCCTAATAGAGCAACAAAATTTGAAAACTTTAAACCTCCACATTGATCCGAGCATGCTTATCAAGGTCACACATAAAATTCCAATCAAAAGCTATAATGCTAATTTCAAAGCTTGAAAGGAATCTATCCACATACTTAACCTCTACCGTTCATCATCTTTCTTCCCTTGGGTTTACGGCAGCAACACAAAACCAACCATCTTTACCACATGCTACGAAATCAAGAAGAAACCAAATCTGAAAACTACTCCTACTGCAGGTGAGTAACGCTTACTTTGCTTCTTGGACTCAAAACCGAGAAGAAGAGCTCTAGGGTTTCCGGTTAGCTCGAGCTTTCCGGCCTCCTCTTGTGCCTACGCGTTCACCTTGCCGAGAGAGTCACAAGCGCATGGAGAAACCTTCGGACGAGTCCTTGGCCGGCCACCGGAGAGAAGCCCTAACTCGGCTTCATTTTCGCCCAAGCACAGAACGGCGCCACTCGAAATCGGGATCGGGAAAGCTTATGTCGCGAGAGAAAAATAACACCTTCTCCTAACTTATCCCTTTTTATAACTAGGGTATTCTCCGATTCTGTTATGGCTTAATACCAATTCGTTATTAATTGGTTCATGAAACACCTAGTGCACTCTTGGCTATCGCGGTTCGCTTAAGACTCGGGTTGGGTCGGAGGTGACGGGTTCGAACCTCGGCCGAACCTCTTTATTTTTTTAAGCTTCTTCCTTTTGGTAAAAATAACAAACGACCTCAAAAAATTACATAAAAATACTCTAAAATTTCTAAAAATCTCTAGAATATTTCTAAAGCATTTCTAAATATTTTTAATTACTATTAGGACTCGAAATGAGGATATTTGGGTTGTTACATACCGCTCATTACTTATATTTCTAAATGGGTTTAGGAGCATTGCCAACATTACAAGAACCTATAGGGTCACACACAATGGGCAATTAGATGGAGATTAGATTCATATGATGGACCAAGAGGATTAGGTTCATGTAATTAACCAAATTGGATTAAGAGTAATCCAAATTAGACTAATTGAGTTGGAATCAATTTGATTCATGTGTACAATGAGTCTAATTTATATTATGACTCATTGAATCAATTTAATTTAATGGATAGAGAATCATTAAATCAAATTGAATTGAATCAATGGTTAGATTTGATCAACCATGGGAGATAAATGAGTCAAGTTTGACTTGACTTGAGAGGGTAGATGAAGAGTCAAGTTTGACTTGACCAAATGTCAACTCATTTGTGGCTTGGCATGGGCCGGCCAATGATAGTGTTCCACATCATCAAGAGCCACCTCATTTTTGTGCCACCTCATGAGGAAGACCAAGAGTCATGACTCTTGCTATTACATGGAGGTATAAAACACTCTATGTAATAATGTGGCCGACTACACATTGATTCATGGTAATCAAGGCTTCTTCTTCCTCCTCTCTTCTTTCTTGCTCTCCCTCTCCTCCATTGTCGTGACTCCTTTGGAGTTCTAGCACACTCTAAGGTGTTTTCTCCATTCTCTTGTCCGTGTGGATACGTATAGAGGAGTGTACGCTTGACACTCTTGAGATTCGACAACCTTTTGGACGAGCGGGATAAGCGAAGGGCTTCGGAACAAGGGTAACACTTCTTGTTCATGTAGATCTAAGGTAGATCTAGGTTAGAAACATGTACATGATTTATTTTATATATCTTCGTACGGATCCATGGCAAGACTTCGAGGTTTCCGCAATGCATAAAGCGATTTTTACGGCTCGAAAGTCCCAACAATTAGAGTAATCATGCCTTCGAGGTTTTCCAAATAGTCCTATCCACTAAACTTAATATAAAACCTTGGTCTAACTGGTTATGATCCGTAAAAGGTAGCTTCGGTTAGTTTCACTGAGCCAAATGCACCAGGTCGAAGTCATATCTTTCTAGACATGCATAGACAAAGTTTCCCTAACGTACTATCATCCAAAACATCACCAGTGTCATTGGTCAAGTTAAACTAGCCTAATTCCATTTTGATGGTGTCTAAAGGCAAAGGTAAGTGGAAGCCTAAAGGTAAGGGTAAGACCTAAGCCAAAGGCAAGGGCAAGACTCATGCACTGAAACCCAAAGGTGGGGTTTCTAAGGAAGGAACTTGCTTCCACTGCGGTGAGACCGGACACTGGAAGAGGAACTGGAAGGTATACCTAGAGGAACTAAAACGGAAGAGAAGTGAGATTTCTGCCTCAGGTATATATGTTATAGAAGTCAATCTATCTATTTCTTCTTCATGGGTATTAGATACCGGATGTGCATCTCATATTTGTACTAATGTGCAAGGGCTGAGAAATAGTAGAGCATTGGCAAAGGGCGAAGTGGACCTACGAGTAGGCAATGGTGCAAAAGTTGATGTTGTTGCTGTAGGAACATATTCCTTATCTTTGCCCACTGGGCTTATTTTAGAACTAGAAGAGTGTTGTTATGTGTCATCTTTGACAAAGAACATTATCTCTGTTTCTTGTTTCGACAAGAAAGGTTTTTCATTTGTAATAAAGGACAAATATTGTTCCGTTTATTTCAATGATATGTTCTATTGTAGTGCACCTCTTATGAATGGCCTCTATGTTCTGGACATTGAAAACCCAATCTATAACATAAATACCAAATTGTTCAAGTCTAATGATTTGAACCAAACATATCTCTGGCATTGTCGCCTACATCACATAAATGAGAGTCACATATTCCAACTCCATAAGGATGGACTTTTGGACTCATTTGATTTTGAATCATATAAGGCATGTGAATCTTGTCTTCAAGGCAAGATGACAAAGACTTCATTTAGTGGACACAGCTAAAGGACTAATGATCTGTTAGGACTCATACATACAGATGTATGTGGCCCTTTCAGAATAGCAGCTAGAGGAGGCTATTATTACTTCATTACCTTCACTGATGATTTCAGTAGATACGACTATGTGTATCTGATGAGACACAAGTCAGAATCCTTTGAAAAGTTCAAAGAATTCAAGAATGAAGTACAAAACCAATTTGATAAGAGTTTTAAGATGCTTCGATCAGATCAAGGTGGGGAATACCTTAGCCAAGAGTTTCATGGCCATCTCATTTAGTGTGGGATCATATCTCAACTCACTCCACCTAGAACACCACAATGGAATGGTGTATCAGAAAGGAGAAATCATACTCTATTAGATATGGTACGATCGATGATGAGTCATACAGATCTTCCTACTTTCTTCTGGGGACATGCTCTAGAGACGGCCGCTTTCACACTTAACCAAGTTCCATCCAAGGTCGTCATAAAAACACCATATACGATATGGGCAGGGAAGAGTCCCAAAATGTATTTTATGAATATTTGGGGTTGTGAGGCTTACGTTCGATGATAAGTCTCAGATAAACTAGGACCCAAATCAGATAAGTGCTATTTTGTTGGATATCCCAAGAAAACAAAGGGATATTACTTCTATAACCCCACACAAGGCAAGGTGTTTGTTGCCAGAACTGGTGTATTTCTAGAAAGGGAATTTATTTCTAGAAAAACTAGTGGGAGTGAACTTGATCTTGAAGAAATTCAAGATACACAAACTAGCACTGACACCTTGATGGAAATTGAACAGGTACCACAAGAAGTTATAGAACAACAACATGTTCAAGTAGCACATGCTCTACGCAGATCTGATAGGACTCATCATCAACCTGAGAGATATTCATTTCTCTTGTCTGACCACGATGATGTAGTGCTTATTGGTCTTATCAGGAAGCTGTACAGAGCCTAGATTATGAGAAATGGCTAGAGGCCATGAGATCCGAAATGGAATCCATGTACACTAACTAAGTACGGACTTTGGTTGATCTACCTAAATGGATCAAACCCATTGGGTGTAAGTGGGTCTTCAAAGTGAAGACTAACATGGATGGGCATAAGCATACCTATAAAGGTAGATTGGTAGCTAAAGGTTTTAAGCAAATTCATGGTATAGACTATGATGAAACTTTTTCACCAGTTACGATGCTTAAGTCCATTCAGATTTTACTTACTATTATAGCTTACTATGATTATGAGATATGACAGATGGATGTCAAAACCACATTTCTTAACGAAAATCTACTCGAGGATGTGTATATAACATAACCTGAGGGTTTTGTAGATCGAAAGCATGCTGGAATGGTTTGTAAGTTGTAAAGATTCATTTATGGATTAAAGCAAGCTTCTAGAAGTTGGAATCTTTGATTCGATGATGCGATCAAAATGTTTGGTTTCATTAAGAATAAAGATAAACCTTGTGTCTACAAGAAGGTTAGTGGGTAGTATAGTCATCTTTCTCATATTGTATGTAGATGACATACTACTCATTGGAAATAATATCCCTACTTTTCAGTCAATGAAGACTTGACTTGGGAATTATTTTTCAATGAAAGAATTAGGTGAAGCAGCCTATATTTTAGGCCTTCAGATCTATAGAAATAGATCTAAAAGATTGATTGGCCTAATCCAAAGTACATACATTGATAAGGTGCTTAAACGTTTTGCCATGGAGAATTCCAAGAAGGGATTCTTGCCTATGTCACATGGAGTGAGTTTTTCGAAGACTCAATGTCCCTCTTCTAAGGAAGAAAGGGACTGCATGGATCAGATTCCTTATGCATCTACAATAGGATCTATCATGTACGTCATGCTTTGTACTCACCCAGATGTATCGTATGCATTAAGCATGACGAGCAGATACCAGTCATATCCAGGTTAAGGTCACTGGACAATAATCAAGAATATTCTTAAGTACTTGAGAATGACTCGAGATTATTTCTTGATCTTTGGAGGCGATGAAGAGCTTGTTGTAAAGGGTTACACCGATGCTAGCTTCTAAACAGATAAGGATGATTACAGATCGCAGTCAGGGTATGTGTATGAGATGATTCTAAAGGGCTCATTTTGTATCATATATCATTATTAATAAAAGGCAAAGTTGGTTATTATATTTATTTTAGTTCAGTGTCAATTAAATAAGTGTAATAATGCCCTTGGGTAGTAGGTTCTTATCTAGAGTATATCAATTGGTTAAATTGATAGTGAGATATTGTAGAGAACACTACTCTTAACTGTTCCTAGTCGAGCATTAATATACAAGGACAATATTAATGTGTTGAGACTAGCATGTAGGTCAACGGATGACTTGATCTCACAAGTCATGGATATGAGATATCAGGTTGACACATGGGTATATATTAGAGAATATATACTGAATGACTCACCATGAGAATATTTCATGGATCATTATATGAGTGTCATAAACATTCTCATGTGACTATTGGTATGAATAGTCCTTAGACCTGAAGTCGCTATGGTTCCCTACATAAGGAGTTGTGTACTTTAGTATCGACAAACGTCACCTATAACAAGGAGGATGATAAAGTCGATCACTGGGTATGCAATGAATTATGCGGAGAGATGTGAGTGATGTAGATGGGATCTATCGCTTCCATATGACAGAAGTGATATCTGTGGGCCCCTTGATTATTAGGACACAAGAAAGCATGGCCATACGCAAATGAGTCAATATGAGATATTGAGCTTATTTGATTGAGTGTGTCTACTTAGAGATCAAGAAACATAAAGGTTGATAAGAGGATGACATGGTCTATGCCTCATTGATCAACCTAGATATCCAGGATAGAGGGGCAAAGTCATATAAGATAATAGTCACGGACAGGTTAGGTCGGATCTCGACTTTCTCGTCACTTGGGTAGCAATGATACCTTGCTAGATGCCACTCATTGCTTATATATCTAAATGTTGATTTGGGTACATTTCCAATGTTACGAGAACCTATTGGGTCACACACAAAGAACAAGTAGATTTGGAGATGGGTTCATATGATGAATCATTAGATTAAGTTATATCCGAATTGGACTTATTGAGTTAGACTCAATTGGATCTAATTGTTGGATTAAATCCAATTCAAACTATACTCAAGGAGTCAATTCAAATTAATGAAATGTGATTCATTGAATTTGATTTATATGAGATTAATTGAGTAAGACTCGATTGAATTAGACTTGAGTTAGACTCAAGTGAATTAGACTTGAGTTAGACTAAGTGAGAAGACTTGAGTTAGACTAAAGTGAGGCTTAATGGAGAAATTTATTGAATTTTGAATTCAATGAACCATGTAATTTAATTTTCGAAATTTAAAATGAGAGGTTTTCAAATGTGTCCTTAATGGAGAGTGAATGATCATTAAGGCTCATTAATGTTATTAATGCACATTAAGTATTTTCATTGGATGAAAATACTTAAACCATTTTTCCTCACATTTTTGTAACTTCTTCATTGTCTTCTTCCTCTCCTCTCCTCTTGGCCGAAACCTTCTCTAGGTTGCTAGCACAACCTTAGGTGGTTTCATCTCCACTTTGTGAGTTTGTGAGACAAACAAACACTTGTTCATGTGGATACTGTAGAGGCACAAACGTGAGATCGTGCTGTGATCCGAACTATCGGGAGTCCGTGAGCACGCTACAAAGGTATAATATTATCATGTTAGAAAACTTAGTATATGTAGTAATTTCTCTTTCCCTTTGCATGGATCTTCTAGATGAACTAGTGTTTTCCGCTGCGCATTTGCGTATTTAGCGCATCTAGTTCCTTACAGAGGTAAGTACTTTAGAAAAATTATTTTCTACATTTGAAGTATATGAAACTAGATGTGCAGATCAAAAGAAGGAGCCCAAGCACAACATTGTCTTAAAGGCAAAAATGGATGAATCAGATTTCGAGACATCCCTTGACAATGATGAAGCGACGTTTCTAGTAAGGAAATTAAAAAAAAATAATGCTAATAATTTCAATCAAGCGTAGGCTAAGAAAAGGAGAAGAAAAGTAAGATGTTATCAATGAAATGAAGAAAGGCACGTCAAAGACAACTATTGAAAATTAAAGAATAAGGAAAAAAGATAAAAAGCTGACCTAGATAAAGCATAGAAATCTAAAGGTGACGTGGGATGAAACGTAGTCAGAATCAGAGATCGAAGCCCACGCCAGACTTGCGCTGATGGCAAGTCACCAAGAAGAAGAAGAAGACTAAGCAAGCTCATCCAAAATTAGCATCGAGAGCATCGATGAAGAGGGAGTACGTTAGAAGAAAGCAGCACTACAGGAGGAGCTTCAGATAATAAGATCAACAAGGTAAGTTAGGTACGTTTTCTACCTCCTAACTAGTTATTTAAATTTATTGAAATTTTGTCAAAAAAATATCCTGTCAATTAGAAAATGATAATAAAAAATTATTAAAAAAAAATAATGAGTTAAAAAGAACTTTAGTAACATCATGTCAATTAGAAGATTTCGAGAAACTAAAAATTAAAAATTAAAAGTAGAAATACAAAATTTAAAGAATTATGCATGTTCGACTATTTCAAATTTTAAAAGACTAAACTGACACTTTAGATATCATAGGGTCAAATTAGAAAAATATCATAAAAACATATTTCAAGAAATTTTTTTATTAATCTAGTAGGAAGGAATCTATATTGGGTTCCAAAATCATACTTAAATTAAATTTTTATGCATGTTGTACTTTTGAATTGATTTAATATTTGATGTTTGCTTAGAATTATCTAAATAATTTTTTTGTATAGTTTCTGTTCGAAATTAATTAGACATAGATTTTTTTTCGAAAAAGAGGATTTCATTTTTTAACTGTAGAAATTTTTTTTACATTTTTCATTATATTAATTTTTATGAATTTTTTAATAAAAATCATAATATTTAATTTAAAAATATTTTACAATGTTATTTTTTACAAAATTTATTTTTTACAAAATTTATTTTTCTGTCAACATTTATATTCTCTATCTAAAGAAATATTTTCGAATTGTTTAAACAATTATTAAATTTTCTATGAATTATTTATTCAAATGCTAATTTTTAACATTAAAAATTATTGAAGATCAAATTTTTGAAAATTCATTTTTTTTTGTAAAAATACATGCTCCATTATATTTTTTATAAAATTTTTCATGGTTTTTTAAGCTTAGAAACTATTTTTAAGTAATTTTTAAAGAAAATATACCTTTATATAGAGAAGAATTTATTACTGCTTAAATTAATTTAAATTTTTGTAAAAATTTTATCTCTAGTTTATGATATGGTTGTCTAACTGTTATAAAAAATTTGATAATTTTCCCACAATTAAAATATTTTTTAAAATTATTTTTTCCAAAAAGGGTATATAAATTATAAAAATCTAGATTTTCAAAATTTAAAGTTTATGATTTTTCCGGATGATGGTCACTGTATTTTTATCACTTAGACTCTATTTTGAATTTACTTTAAGTTATTTTCACAATATACCCCTATTTTTAATGTGATCAAAAGGGAAGACTTAGAGGTTAAGTCTAGAGAGAGGTTATATCTTTATTTTTACATAATTTTTAATTACAAAATTTATACTTATTACCTTACTATTATTTGTTTTTAGTTTTTCTTAACTTAACTTGGATTGCTCACATCATAAAGGTGGAAATTGTAAGTACAATGTGTTAATTTTGATGTGATCAATCAAATCAAAGTTAAGTCTTGTTGTCTTTTGATGCCTTATGTCTAAGTGTGCAGGAACTTAGGAGCACAGGAAGTCGAGCGAAAGATGCAACTAAAGAGAAGGACGACACGGGAGAGAGTTAGCAGACTCAGTGCGTTTGAGGCACGAGATGCTATGGAAGAGTACGCTAGTGGACGAGAAGCAGGCGCGCAGTGTTTTTGAGGGACGAGAACCTAGAGCGGAAGGTTGCTCAAGAAGATCGGAAAATGGGTTCAGGTGAGCCCTATTCTTGATGGCCAAAATCACCCAAGCAAGACAAGCCGGAACGGAAGATCTAGACGAAAAGTCAACCTGAAGTTGACTATGGTCTAGACGCCCAGAGCTATTCCGGGTGCCCGAACCAATCTAGTCCAACCGGGGCACCTTAGCAAGCCACCCCTGTTCGATGGTGGTCTAGATGCTCGGAGTTGTTCCAAGGGCCCATACTAGAGAAATTTATCTAGATCCAGCTGTTGCGATCTATTGCACCATGGATAAAGTTTTATCCATACCCAGACGCCCGGAGCAAGGCTATAAATACAGTCCTGATCTTAGTAGTCAAAACAACACTTGTAAACAATCTTCTCTTCTGTTCTACTTTGTGATCTAGTACTTTAACTGCTATAAGAGGCCTCTCCGCCAGAAGGAGATTTGATAGTGAGCTTTTAATATCTTGGACTAGAAATCTTCTGATTGCAAACCAAGTAAAAAGATTTATCTCTACTTTCTTTCTTGTTAATTATTTTACTATTAAACAAGTGTGTCTTAATTTAGTTTGAAAAGTCGAGAAAGGTGTTTTGTTTGTTTTATATTGTGCAGGGCAATTCACCCCCTCTTGCCAACCGCCAAGGGACCAACAAGAACTTCATAGACATATCCATATATATACAAAACCATATGAAATCTTATAGCAAATTACTCTAATGAACTTGTTACCATAACTAGCATTCATATTTAACTCTCGATATCCCAATGTCTCCAGCTAGTGAGAAACAATTGCTTGGCTGAACCAAGGAGTATATAACCCGTGCTAGTCTTACAAATTAATGATGTCCAAATGCATTAATTCGACGATTAGGGAAATTCCAATACATTTATAATTACACATGTAGAGATAATCAAATGCTGTGATATAATCACAAATTCTGTCATGCTATGAATTATATTGCAGTCATTTAGTAAATGAATTTAAGAGTATGTAAACATATAATATGAACTCAAATAGTAAATTTATATTTATCAAATAAATAGTAAACCATAAGACGATTGCGTTATGACATCCCTCAAAATCTAATAGAAATTTTATTGGAAGAATAGGTTTTAAATCCCAGTGTGAGCCTAATATGAAATCATATCAGGCCTACGTAGGCCAAATATGGGCGTAATATGATTTCTTATTAGGCTCATGTTGGGATTTAAAGTTGATTTTTCTAATAATATTGTAACACCTCCAAAGAAATCGAAATAAGTAATAGAGAACACCGTTGGACTCATTGCAACCTCAAAATCTATAGGACATAAAATAAGTCTAATTGGACCTGTATAGGTCCACCAATCGATCAAAATGTACTAGTAGACCTAGACAAGTCCGATTAGACTCATTTTATGTCCTATGGATTTTTGAGACTACAAAAAGTTTAATAATGTCCTTCATTGCTTATTTTGGTTTCTTCGAATGTGTTAAAATATTATTAAAAGAATCAATATTAAATCCCAACGTATGTAATGTTGGGATTTAAATTTCAACGATTTAGTAGCTGCTACAACATGTATGCTGGATAAATTTTGAGATGTGATAACTTTTAATTCAGATTGAACTATAGGACACAATATATCAAATTGAAAATCTTTGAACAAACTTTGATTTGATATATTCTGCGTCCCAAAATTTAATCTCAGTAAAAAAATTATGATTTTTTAAAATTTAAATCAACAATAACGTTATTGTTGATTGTCTAAAATCAACACCATTGTATTGTGTTGCTAAATTTCAAAATTTAGCAACATAGTGTGTTGATTTTCTGTGTTATATTACTGAATTTTGAAATCAATAATATTGTAATGTTGATTTTCAAAATCAACACCAATATTGTTAGTTTGTTGTGTTGTTAATTTTTGAAATTCTGTAATACATGATTGATTTTTTATATTATTGTGTGGTATTATTTTTAAAAATCAACAACATAAAAAATTAATAATACAATAATATAGAAAATCAACCTTGTATTACTAATTTCTAAAAATAAAGAATACCATTTTTTTACCGTGTTACTAATTTTTGACAATATTATAGAGTATAAATTCTAAATTATTTTGTATGTTTGATTTTTGGATATCGGTAATACATTAAGTAGTGATTTAGAAATTTTTTTTTGGATGAACAATAAAAAGGAGATAGAGATTTAGAATTTTTTTTGGATGCACATTTGAAAATAAAAAAAAATCATAATTTTTTCGATGAATTTTTTTTTTGTTGTATATAATATGAACGTAAAAGGAAGAAAAAGACTATATTACGTGGGCAATTTTCAAACACGCGTAATAGGGAAAAACGCATATTCACTTGTTTGGTAAATCAACTTACTTTATTTAATTAGTTTAATTGGTAATTGATTGAGAGATTATAAATAATGTCGCAGACTTGTAGTTGAGAGTGCTCTAGAACCGGCATTGTGATTTTCCGTCTCTCTCTTTTTGAGCTCATCGATGGAGCCGTAGATTCCTCCGTTTTCTTGATCGTCAGCGGGAGATCGAGAGGAGGTAGCGGTGACTGCTCTTCTCTTCCTGGAATGGAGGAGAAGGGGCAGATGAGTGAGGTGCTCGAGGCGCTCGAGGTGCTCAAGAAGGCTTCCAAGGACATCGAGGCCAATCCTCATAAGGGCGGGGGCGGAGGCGGGGGCGGCGGTGATTGTGATTCGCCTTCCATGAAAGCTCTTCTGGAGCTTCAGACCGGCTCTGACGATCTCCTCTCTGGTGATCCATGTCTCTCCACGCTCTCCGACCTCCTTTCCCGCTTCAAATCGCTCGCTGCTTCCCTCGAGTCTAGCTCGTGCGAGAAAGGTAAGGGCGGGATTTGGGGATCGATTCTCCGACGGAGATCCGGCAAGAGCGACGAAATGTCGAGGGTGGCCGGATCCATCGGCGCCGAAATCCAGTCGTGGATCGACCGGGTCAACGCGGATCGGCTTGTCTCCGCCCTGCTGTGCGCCAACAAGCGAGACGAGGGGGAGCTGGTGCCGCTGCTTAGCGCCCTGGAGTCGCGCGTCTCCCGGGGCTTCGACCACGGCCTGCAAGATGTGCTCCTCCGCTACGGCGCCTTCGCTGCCGTGGAGTCCGCTCTTGCGGACGCGCTGGTGCCGAAGCTGGTCCGCGAGCGCGCAGCGGCAGCGGCGCTCGCTCTGGTCCACTTCAACAAGGCCGTCTTTGTGGGTCCTGTTCTGATGGGGCCCACAGTGGATGCGATCGTCTCCATGTCCTCTACCTCCGTCGCCGCGCTGCGCGCTCTGAACGGGCTCATCGCTGCCATACGGAGCCCGCTGGTGGACGAGCTACACGCACAAGGGGCAATTTCGCGGCTGGTCGGCCTCCTCGGCAGCGGGGAGGGCAGCGGGGTCAGCGTGGAGGTGCGAATGCTGGCGCTCGACTGCGTGCTGGAGATCGGTTATTTCGGCCGGAAGGAGGCCATCGACGCGATGCTCGCGGAAGGGCTGATCAAGTGGCTGGCGGCGCTCCAAAGGTCGGACCTTGGAGGTACCCTTATCGAGATGGACGGAAGCGAGGGAGGGGTGCCGGCGGGGTGGCTGTGGCACGGACGTGCCGTGGAAGAGGAGCGGCGATTCCTGGAGGCGCGGCCTTTCGCGAGCTGCGTGGCGAGGTGGGCGGTGCAGGTGGAGGTCGGCGAGGGGCTGCGGCAACGAGAGAGGCGAGATATAAAGCGGCAGCTGGTGTGGAGGGTGAAGGAGGCCGCCGCCTCCGAGGCGGAGGCCGCCACCGTGCTTTCGGAGGTGCTGTGGGGGTCTACCATATGGTAACAACACTCTACGTCACGTCGCACTTGCAGTAGTTGTGGACTTTGTGGAAGGATTATGTTTTCATTTGCATAATCTCGGCTTCTTCCCTATCAGATAGCGTAGTGGGAAGAGAGGGACAAGTGCAAAGCCCACAGATAGATTAGTTTAGATTTGATCTGATCCGGCAGGTTTGTGCATATAAGGTAGTTATTGCTTTTTAACCTTTCCTTTTTAATTCGCCGTCTTCCATCTTGATTAGGATCTTTGTTAAAATTTCTCAACCCTTAAATTTTGGGTTTTAGCATAACAGAATGGTATTTACATTCACCATGTGAATCCAGAAAGCTAATAAGAACCAATATGCTTCAAGGAATAATGCATATGAGAGACTAGAAATCCATGTAGCTCAACATGCTCTGGAGTTATCATTCATGTGTTTCTCTCTAAGTTGATGTATATTATCTGATAAGGCTTTTAGGTTGTTCCAACTGATATGCCGTAAGGAGCTTGTCAAACCGGCTCTTTCAAGCTTGTGCTTACAATTGTTGAATTGGCAACTGACAAAAGTGTGATTGAAGGGGAAAATTTGAAAGCTTTCTTTGCCAACAGCTAGACAAAATATTCAACATTGGAACTCCTGGTTTGTAGCTGGATTCAAAATGAAGCATTTCCCTAAACTTGTTTCTGTTGCATTTAATGAAAAACTCATGGACAAGGTAACTTGTTTCATGAATCAAGAAGATTAGTTACAAATGAACGACTGTATCTGTACAAATAAATTCATCCAGTCACTATACTACTTTTGTAGCTTGGTTCTTTTTGTTCTTCTGCTAGACCTTTTTGTGCTGCTTCAGCTATGGTTGCAGGACAATAAAGAAACAGAAAATTTCTAATTTCGCCAATATGGATACTGAGGTGATGTTTCTCTTCCTCGCCTATAAATTTACATGTCAGTGTTTATTTGTACTGGTATACGCATACAAGTATGAATCCAATCGCACTTGCATATGTGCAGTAGTCTATAGACTCTCTACTGCTAATTTGATGTCTATGATTTATACTCCACATTTTTTTATTAGTATGGACTTATCTGCACATATAAATTTAGAGTAAATTGACCATTAGAGCTATTGTAAGGTGACTAGAAGGCAGAGTTAGTGTTAAACGGAGTCCCAAAACTGGGTTTTTTTTCATCTACTCGTGTCATCTTTTCATTGAATGAAACATGCATGAGGCTTATGATGTATCCTCAACTTTTTCGTCTTGGAAAATTGAGAGATATTGCTAATGTTGCATTCAATTTTTGTAAAGGATTCTGATTGAAAGCATATATGCTGAGAAATGGTTCTCAGTTTCAGTCATTTTCTTGATTGCTCAGCTTAATTATTCATACTACAAGCGTATGTAATAGAGACTAGATCTGCTTTTATTGTAAAAGATAAAATGCTTCAACCAGATTCTGAAACAGGAACCGTACCGGGCAGTATATATTGGTCCTGGCAAATCCTGGTAGGAGGGCCATCCTATTTATTTGGTGGCATGCTGTGTACCATTTTTACTACATTCTACCATCCAATTCTAATCTCTTGTTGAAACCTTGATTCTAATCATGAGAGACCAGCATGAGCTAATGTGACCATATTCTGGCCCTAAGAAAAAGTTAAAATCATTATATTCACCTCTTCGAACTGACTAACTCCAGAAATAATTGGTCTGATTTTATGAAAAATTTTTATCAGTCATCAAAATAAATAAATCATGGAGTGTTAACTGAGGGATCGGTTATTGTTTGGTGCAGTTGTAAGCCAAGATTCTAGGAGCCTTGATTGAATCGGTATAATTTCACATTTAATTCAGTATTTAATGGAGTAGGGAAATATCCTGTGGGTCCAGATTAGAAAAAAAAATTTACTAGCAACGACTATGGGCATTTACTAGAAAATCTACTCTTATCACCAGCAACTGATGAGAGACAGGCGGATGATCTATAAACGGGCTCGGTGCAGCAGTAAAGGCGTTAGGGAGATAGATCGTGGTTTGATTCTTTGCTGGAATATGTTAGAAAACTCAGATTGGATGGTCGTAGGTTGAAGTATTTATAGGCGAAAAAGTCCACAAATTCATCTTTAAGAGTAGAGTATTCAATTCGGTATTAGAACGGTTTTACTGGGACGGTGAAGATTGCGGAGGTCGGTTGCTGATGCATTTGCTAAGAAACTTTCAGGATTTATTTTTTGTATTGATGGAATATTTTTGTATTATAGGTCCGTCGTCTCCCGGAATAATTGGATAGCAAAAACTGTAAACCGGGGTAAAAAAAATTAAAACGATAGTCGAAGAGATGACTATTCCTTTTATTTCAATCAGTGCGAGACTTATTGTTTTTTATTATGATTTACCATGATTTTTGCCTGCTTTTTGTAAAGAAACAAATCTCAAATACTTTTTCTTATCCGTTCATTTCAATTTGATGATTCACTCATCGGTAAACTATAAAAAAATCTCCAATCATAAATATTGCTTTACGTCCCCTCTCCATGTAAAAAAAAATTAGTTTACACTCCCAGTGTTTTTTACTCCGTAATATATCAATTTACAAATTACCCTTTCTCCTCTCTGACTTCTTTTCCAATGACATCCATTAGTCCATTCCTACTAAGGAAAAGTTATAATCTTCATCAAAAAAAAAAAAAAAATCATCAATCTATCAATTTCCATCGATGACAATGTAAAACCCTAATCATTGAGGGCCATCGACTAACCAAATCTACCAACAAGGAGATTGATGCAAGCAATAAAAGAAACAAAGTTAAAGTCAGCTAGTCATCTCGAAAAATAATTTCTTCGCTGTTTGTAATTTTTTTAATCGATTAGTCTTATTTTGTTTGATTTCCACGTTTCATTAATTGTTTATTGTTGGTTATTGTTTGAATTTTTTGGCTTCTCAATTTTCAATGGGCCATTGTGCGATTTGTTCAATGTTTTATGCTATTTAGTGATGATTTTTTACATTTTGATATTCTTTCTATGGATAAATGAAATATCTAATTGTTATGAACCTATAAATTTTTCAATTGAATAATAAATGTCTTAAGAGAGATTAATGTATATTAATGTGAGAAATAAGTTCCATTAGTATAGTGTCAACTGACAAGAAGTGGGGGAGTTAAAGTTCTTTAATTAGTAAATTGTTCATGTTTAATGATAATATTCAATTTTCTATTATTATTAAATTGAATGTTTATTTTTTGGAAGTACGCAAATATTTACTTTATGGTCTGAACGCTAAATTTGTGTTGGATATTTTGTTTTATGTTTTTGGTGTAGATATGGTACAAAAATTTAAGAAATGATGCTTTGAAATTGGAAAGAAGGTTAGGGTTGTAAAGAAGCAAAGATGGTAAAGATTAACAAAAAAGCAAAGGAGGTTAAGAGTAGCAAAGGAGCTAAAGAGGTTAAGAGCAACAAAAAAGCTCTATTGCATTATTTGCTAATTTTTTTCAAAGCTATAACGGCAGGAGTCGGCCCAAAAATGAGTGATAAGTAAAAAAAACATTGAAAACACCCCACTTTGTTCATGGCTAAAAATGTCCAAATTACTCATCAGTAGTTCTAGAGTTGATCTAATTTTTAAAAGATTTCAGTTGCAATCTCGTTTATTTGTGTTTAATGAAAATACTGTTGTTCCCTTTACATCGCTAGAGTTTTTCATAGTTCTTGGGTTGTGTTATTTAGGGCAATCAGTTGATCTAGATGTCAATCTAGAGTCTGGATTTGTAGCTCGACATTTTTCAGGAAAAGAGAGACTTTTCTCCGTAGTTGGATCAGAGAATAACTTCGATGTTGATGATTTTATTAGGATGTTTATTTGTTTTGTATTTAATTATATCATTTTTCCTGTTGGCCACTACTCAACATCTCGATTCATTATGCCATACATTGATGACTTGACAACCTTCTTTGATTATTCATGGGGAGATGCGGCAAACAGATTTTTGAACAACTAAATTTCGAAATATATTGGAAAAGGCAAAGGAAATGTTCTAAGAAAGAAGTATTTAGATGGTTCAAGAGTTGGTTTGATTGTGAGTTTTTTAAGTATGTTTTTATTATGTTTTGTATTTTTATATTAATATATTTATTTATTTAGTCATGACTATATGAAAAAATTCCTTCTCTTGGAGTGTACATTCTCTAAGTACTTTTCCTCGATTATTCCATTGGTGTGAAAATAAGATACCTAAAAAGGCTAATTCGACTGAGAAGTTAATGAAATTCATTGATTATACTAAAGTAAGTTCATATTTTTTTAGTAGACATACTCAAATATGATCGGTTGTAGTGATTATTTATTTTTAATTGTGAAAAGGTGTTATCCATCGTACCATTTTTAATAAAGATAAACTTTTCATTAAGAGCGAGGAAGTTTTTCGGTAATATTATAAATAATTAAATATTTTGTTAAATGAAATTGGCAAAATATTTATTTACTACATGAATCAAATTTTTTAGGTCTAAGAATGTGCAAAGTGTGGCAGAATTATTGATGGTACAAGTTGGTGGAATAGTGGACTGATAACAAAAGACATTGACAGTGAGCCACAGCATGAACTAGAGATTGAATGTGAAAGTAATGTAGATGAGTGTAAAAGCGAGAAAAAAGATGAATCTAGTGAAGATATCAGTGGGAAAATAGAGAACATCTAGTTAAAGTTGATGGTGAAGGTGATATCGATCGATTTCTTAAAGAACCTGTGGAAAAGAATATTATTTTAGCAGAGCATTTTGTGTAGGGGACTAATGATGAAAGCGACTCAAGAAACATTGTTGGTAGTTCACTAGCCACGAGCATGACCAATCATTTCCCGCTGTCCATTGCAATGACTGTAATGACAAGGGAAGACCGTGTTAAAAAAAAGGCTGATATGTTTGTTACACCACCGAGTACAACACCAAAACGTAGGAGAAAGGCAGGCAAAAAAGTTTTAGCATCGCTCATTGACATTATAATGGTGGAATCGGTAAAATAGAATTAATTTTGTTTATTTGTTGTTAACCATGTTTTTATTTTTTTTTCTTATATTCCTAAATTTATCTCTCATGTAGGGAGACACTAGTATACCTAAAATAGGAAGGAATACTGTTGAGGATGTGATGAATGAATTTAGAGAAAAAATAGAATTTTGTAGATATGATGAAGCAATGAATGAAGAGCAAAAGATCTTAACAAAGTATCTTTCTCGAGATAAGTTGGAGTATGTTAATCTTGTATGTGGTTCCTTTTTTTTGAAATATTATTCCTTTATAGTGTAATATAAAATAAATTTTCATATTTTGTAGTGTTCTCGTGTGGGAGGAAGATCAAGTGGTACTCGGTGGGCTCAAATTCTATGATTTTTATTTCATAATCCAGTTAGATGAAAAATTATTGATTGTTACATAAGAATTATGAAAAAGTAAAGTTACAAGAAAGGGTTTGAAATTTTCTGCATGGACACGAGTATTCAGATTTTTTTTTATTCTTTGATCTTACAATTGATTTATTTAATTTTTAAGAATTATGACTCTATTTCTACATGTAGAGAGAAGTGCTTGATAAACTGGAATGACACAGGAACAATCGAACGTTGTGAAATGGGGAGTATGAGGATTTTGTTGGAAAATTGACTTCTGTAACAAGGAAACCAACTGCAAGATCTGAATGAAAATTTATTTAAAAGATGTAAATATATTATTTTTTTCCTTGAACTATGGATGATATTGATTTTTGTTAATCTATTCAGCAATAGAAGGTCAATTCAAGATGATGAATCCAAAGCCTCATCCATCTTCATTTGGGACAACAAAAGTTTATGTGAGTTTCATCATTTGTATTTCAATAACTCATAAAATTTAAATTTTAAAGCATAACTAATATTTATAGGCACGATTTTTAGCTGGATACATGATCCAATTCTCAGACTTCAACATTGGTGTTGTCATGGTAACTAAGAAAAAGTGTCGTCATCAAGATGAGACCCTTGACTATGGTATTTACACCTGTTTGTGGACTGTGTCTGGCGCATGACGATGATGAAATGTGGAATTATGAAAGAGAAGTGAAAATGGACACTTATCGGGCACACATGGCAGTCATTATTTTGTCGAATAAAAATTGAATTATGAAAAAGTAGTCTTCACTAAATTATCCCATGTGATTATGATTTTTGGTGAAAAACATGTTTAGGTTGTGAGTTGGTGTATCTGTAGATATTTGACCTTGATAAACTTTGTTTGCTATTTAAGTGTATATGCTTGATAGTTAGGAAAGTGGATGTTTTTGTTGTTGAAACCTGGGAAATAGGTCATATTGATTATATATGATATGTAGTGGTTTTGAATTATTTCGAGTTAATTTAGTTCAAATCCTAGAAAAATGTGTATATTGAATATAATTTGATCATGTCCGAGAGTCGAGGCAATGGATGCTGGGGGCGTGGCGCTCCCGTTGACCGTTGGTGGACTCCCCGTCAATGAAGCCTGCAACAACAGCAACGTCAGTGCTGAGCCGGGGAGGGGTTCCCCGGTGATAGCCCTCCGACGCTCAAGTCAAATACCAGCGATGTAGAAGAAACGAGGAAGCAAAATGGCAGAGTAACTGTAGCTAAAGTAGAGATTATGCATACCTCCGTCGAAACTTGGGGGTATTTATATAGGACTCCCGGAGAGTGCGTGCACGCTTCTTGAGGCACGCACGCTCCTCAAAACATACTTTGAAAAGATGTGCCAGAAAAGTGTCTCTGACATCATACCTTAACGACTCGAGCATATCTCTGACAAGACAGCGGAAGCTTCCGTCGTACGATTTTCTGCCTGACCATGCCGCCAAGCATGCCGGCTGTCGACGGCACAGGTTTCCAGAAGGATATCCTCTGATCCTCCTTTTGTCTGTTATAGGCCGAGCAGAAGAGTCACTCAGCCAGCCCTCGGTCGCCCGGGCAATCTTGTCCTCGGGCCGAGCGGAATGGCTGCCCGGCCCACATCCTGTCTAAGCTCCGCTGTTATGCCTATCAGAGGAGCTATGTCTGAATGTAGTATGCTCGGTCGTCACTGTTTTGTTGACGTGAGTCCGAGAAGGCTGGCTGCTCGGCGCATACCTTGTCTGTTTGAGCGCCGAAAGCTCGGTATATGACCGAGCTATGCTAACATCTGCTTGATGTAGGCTCAGCGCTTCTCCCTCCCGGTCGGGAAAGGGGATTGCTCGATCGGATGATAATACCAGGGAGTTGACCAGCTTGACTTTGACCTCCACCATGTCATTAGCCACCTTGCTGCTTGGGCCCCTCCTTATCACCGGATCACATGCCTCCCCTTCAAGTCTAGTCGAAGGAAATTGCAAGTCCAACTGACTAGACAAGCTAGTTTGGTGATCGGTTGGCCGATCGGCCGTGATACTGGTTGGACCCCAGCCAGTCCGCCTGGGGGTATCGGATAGCCTTGAGATTGCTCATTGAGGCCGGTCGGTATTATGCACACTTGTACTGGGAGCAATTTGCAATTTCTGCCCTTGGCTGAAAGCGCTCAACGCTAACATCATCTGAATCCCTTTGGAATTTGTACAAATCATGTCCATTAAAGTCGAGCACGCGCACATGCCTGTTAATGGCGTTCATTAAATGCTGCCCTGTAGGCGTGTGCCATGTGTCACTGCCACCGTCATCGCACCCCCGAAGCGACAGACGTTGATGTGACGTTTGACGATTTTAATTCAACGGTTGGATCTGCGCTCCAGCTTCCATGACTTGGATCGGACAACCCCGGTCGACCGAGCTCAAGCTTTATAAAGTCGTGGTGTTGGCTTCTTCCTCTTGTGTTTTCTGCAAAGGCTGTCGGTGAGTTCCTGTGCAGTTGGTGCTCCGGCAACGCTCCGCACCTGTTTGCGGCGACATTTTCTTCTCCTATAAGTTCTCCCATTCCTTCCCCTCTCCAATCGCTCGCAACCCTCTTTGTTCCTTGCAGTTTTCCTAGTGTTTGTTTTGCGTTTCCTGCTTATTGCTCCTTTAAACTTCCGTCAAACCTCCTATTTTTCATTTTCCGGTGATGGCGAGCTCTTCCCGACCGTCCGACCCTGCTCCTGGTCTTTGGTATACCACCATGGAGACCAGGTTTGACGAGGGCGACGCCGAGAACCTCCGAAACGCTTTTAAAATCCCCCCTGACCATAAAATCATTTTGGCCTCTTCGTTCGACCGACCTAATGATCCGCCGATCAACACAATATGTCTGTTCAGAGACCAATTTATAGTCGGTCTTCGCTTTCCAATCCATCCTTTCATCCTTGAAGTTTGTAATTACTTCTGTGTTCCTCTCCCCCAACTAGTACCAAATTCCTTTCGTCTGCTGTGCGGCGTTGTTGTCTTATTCCGGTTGCACGTCATCCCTTTGACCCCTCAAGTCTTTCATTATTTCTATTACCCCAAGAAGTCCGAGCTGGGGACCTATCTCTTTCAGTCTCGGATCGGTCTAGTATTTTTTGATAAGATGCCCACTTCAAATAAACACTAGAAGGAGTATTTCTTCTTCATGCGGCTTCCCGAACGGCCAAGCTTCCAGACCCAATGGCAGGTCGGACCACCACCTCAGCCAGACCTGATGTCACACCCCAGAAGAGTCCTTGCCAGACAAAAATCCGGCAACATCTCCCCTGTATGGGTGACAATCTAAAGCAATAAATACACATATAACATCTAGAAAACCATCAGCCCACACGGTTGGAACATACATAAAATAAAAACAACATAACCACGCAGTTTAATATACTCAGCCTACCCGGATGGACAAAAATGAATTAAACACAACCACGCAGTTAATAACAGCCCACACAGCTGGAAACATGCACAGCGGAAAAACGAAGAGAAAACTCACAATCCACAACCAAAGTTTACTAGCCAATTAGGCTTACCCAACCACAAGAGAATGAAAGCAAAACACCACGAATCAAATTCCAAACACAGACCAATTCATACAATACCAAATTCACTGTATACTAAAAACACAAGTAAAGCTGAAATAAAACCGATATAACGCAGGACCCAGGACTGACAGCCGACATCTCTCTAATCATCCATGAATCATCTACTGCTACTTGTCGAAAGAAAAACCAATTTGCGAGGTGGTGAGTATTGGAACTCAGTGGGTAAGGAATGATAGTGCATGAACAAAATAAACGAATAGAAAATACCAAAAGGAATACAGTCTCATAAGAGAAGTAGCAGATACTAAAATAAAATCATAATAAATACTCATACTTGAAACCATATCCTAAACTAGTAATAGAGGGTCAGAAGTAGTACTAATCTGCTACAGTACTGCTCATAGCTACAAAGGTAACATGTAAGTAAGCATATCTCAACATAAGGAAGCATATAAGCATAAGTGAGCAACAACAGTAAGTAAGCATTAACAGCATTAACAACAACAGTAGCAGCCAAAACAAGTATAATAACAACGTATGCACGGATGGTCACTCCCGCCCACCTCTCTGCACCATGACCCCTGTATGGTCGAGAGGTCGGGTCAGTGACAGACTATACACCACTCAGGCTACCACCCTCACGAGGGGCCAAGGGGGCAGTTGCATAGTAGCTAACTAGCTACATCTGTGACGGGGGTCCCTGCTGCTCGTACTCCAGCTACCACTACCCATGAGTGGCTGAGTGCGACACGACAGGACATACGACATCAACTCCAGCTACCACTCTCTCGAGTGGCCGAGGATGCGACCCTGGTCAACGACTCTCTCGACCGCAAGGGAGAATTGGTCGTTGACATGCATGCAATGACATGATGCGAACAATGCAACAGTCATCATATATATATAAACAAAAACAGGTATGCTACATGAAGCCAGCATGCTCAATATAGTACATAAATAAACAACAGTCAAAGCATACAAACATGGTATTTAGTATCTGCTACTGATCATGCACAACAACAAGAGACTGTATAGATATGGAAATGAATTTCTCAAAGATCGCGTGGAAGTATCAAGTGCAGGAAAATAAGAGTGGAGTCAAGGTAAAAATAATTTCTTATTCAAAATAGTTCATGCACCAAGGTCAAAGTACTAAAAGAAACAAAACAAGAAGTACCCGCCTTTATATGTAGATCGTGTCAATCATCTTAAATCAACGTTCTGCAAATCACGTGATGTACAATTTAGCTAATTTCTTAAATAACAACTAGCTAAACAGAAACCCAACCTAATTAGCGAAAAAAACCCTAATCCAACTATAAACCTCGATTCATCCAAATTCATCTAGAATTCAAGGCTATTTGCTGAAACCAAAATAATATTGAGATTGTTTCGAAATATACAAACTTGTTCAGAAATCCAAAGTTATCGTGCCGAACAAAAACTACATCAAGATCAATTCACAACCCTTAAGTCTGTCCATACAAATTTGAAGCCATCAAAAGGAATGAAAACCTATTAAATTGGTTCACCAAAAACCACAACCACTCTATTCAATTCGGTCATCAATGGAAGAAATCTTTGAAAAGAGTAACCCCATAAACCTAAAACCATTTACGAGCTCTCAAATCTAACACATGTGGCAGATTCATTTGGAGCATGCCCAGTTTAAGCTTTCCACATAAACAATTGAAATCGTGTCAACCTATTCATACTAACAACGGAAACCAAAATCCCAAAACCATCATCAATTAAGCATACAAATCAGCAACGAGATTCTAAATTCAGAATTCAGATTTCACTAGCTGCCACACCTCAAGAATAAGTTACCAACAATCAGATGTACTCCACACAACTCCCACACTAAAATTTCGGGCTAAACAACTCAAGAAACCAAGATCACACTAGTACTGCATCATCACAATGAATCAAATCACATAGAAAACTTGCAACCTAACATCCCTACACTCAGAATCCCACAACTGTCCATAAAGGTAGTACTATGCTAAAACATTGATCCAACACTAATATAGAAACTTAAATCCAGATCCAAAGATAAGAGATACTTGCCGGAACCGTTAGGGCATAGCTAGAAGAGAGGAGACTAGCAATGTCACGCCCCAAAAGAGTCCCTGTCCGAAGAAATTTCGACAGCATCTCCCCTGTACGGGTGATAATATGAAGTATTACTACATACAAAATATACCTCAGCCACACTCGGCTGGAATATATATATACAAAATATAAACAATAGAACACACAGTTTAATATACTCAGCCTACCCGGCTAGACAAAAATGAAATAAACACAACCACGCAGTTTATATCATCTGCCCACTCGGCTGGAACAAAATAAATACAACCACGCAGTTTAATAAGCCTACACGGCTGAACGTAAATACACAGCAGCGGAAGACATAAAACGATACGAACGTAAAACCAACAACGACACTAATAAAATATTTGTCATCACAGACTTGACCCAAAATTCACATCGACTTATTAAAAAACAAAATACACAAAATCAATATACCACCCCAAACGATAACAAAATCAAAACGAAAACTATCCTCGAGTGTGACGTAGGACCCAGGACTGGCAGCCGACATCTCTCCAAGCATCCATGACTCATCTACCTGTTACCTAGCGAAAGAAAACCATTTTGTGAGGGGTCCAATTAATTCCCAGAAAATTTCTGAAAATTCCTAAAAATTCCAATAAGATTATCCGTCCATTAATTTTATTATTTAATTATTATCTGGTTCGGTATTTTACATTCTCCCTCACTAATAGAAAATTTGGTCCCCAAATTTACTGCTCAACTCAGGGATCCTCATCCAAGGATATACCACTCCACCCAAATATCATGATCAAATCTCCAACCGTAAGAGACGACTCTAAGGGTTATGAGCTCCCAATGCTTCCGCTACGCTCACATTGCTATCTAACCAACTGTGGGTAAAAATCTACCAAACATAAATGATCACCACCACTGTTTCTGAAATTCATATCCATTATTAACAAATCCTCCACATCTGTATAGCGCTCAAACTATCGACATCATCAATCAAACATGCTAACCTCCCGAACAATGATAGAGAAAAAGGAAAACATCCAACCCTCCACACCCACTGTAATCAACACCTTTAATACACTTGAGCAGCCGAATCATTAAAGTTTAGACATTAGATGTGAAACCTATAATTTAATCCATAGTTTAGAAGCACGGGAACTACAGTTTGATCAGAAGCATTGGAGTTGTTTTACAGATGTCATTCTATCTAACTTACCTCGCTACCAAATGTCACAGAGGTTGAAGTGTTACAAGAAAAGTGAACAAGTTGCTTAACAAAAGCTTGATTCGATAATCCATGAGTCCATGGGTGTAGCCACATGGTGAGGTTGTGGAGAGGTGGGCTTATACACTGACCAATGGTAGGCTTTCAATAGAAATCGATGGGAGATTGTCCTAACTTTTATTTGCAAACATCTAACAGAGATACTCCAGAAGCCTTGGTTACTAGACTTTCACTGAAATAAAGTATAGACGACTAAAACAACAAGATAGAATGAATCATAAAGTTGCAAACCCACTAGCTATAATAGAGGTGATCAGTTAAACGATACTGAAAATAGATATGTAAAGTGGAGATCAATAAATAATTCCATCACATGTAGCCGAACCATGAGGTGAATATCAAATAGCTCAAAAAGTTCATGTTTACTAGTTTGAACATCCATCTACACTAAAATCAGTAGATTGCCATAGGAATTTTGTAGTAAGGTGCAACTACCACAAGTCATCTATTTCTGTAAGTTGAATAAGACGCCATATATGATGTAGAAGATAAAGGTCACGACATGAAATGTGAAACAATTCAACAATTTAACCTAAGTCAATAAATACTCAATAGACATTCAAATGGTCAAACAACAAACTAAGTAATGAATCCAAAAGTTATAACACTAGAGGTATATCTTACTTCCTATAGCTCGGAGATATCCTACCGCTGTCTGATCCCAAAACTCGAGAGTCATATCGAGGGATCAACTTACAAAGGAAAAATAAAACAATCGGAACACCGAAAATCATAAATCAAACAAGATCGGGATCCGAAAAACACAAAACCTCACATTTGACTCTAATCGGCTCTGATACCATAAATTTGGTATCAGATTAACTCAAAGAATCCAAAACGAAAAGCAAGTATCATATACCTGACTCTGATACCACTAAATTTGGTATCAGATTAACTCAAAATCTAAAATACGAAAAACAAACAGACATTGTATAACTGCTCTGATACCACTAAATTAGTATCAGATTAACTCGAAAATCCAAAATTAAAACCGAGTCGAAATCTCTCAAAACACAAAACCCACATTTGGCTCGAACCATGCTCTGATACCATACAATTGGTATCAAATTAACTTAAAAATAATCATAAATCGAAGTAAGATCGAAACTGCTCTGATACCACTAAATTGGTATCAGATCAACTCGAAAATCATAAATTGAAACAAGATCGAAACTGCTCTGATACCACTAAATTGGTATCAGATTAACTTGAAAATCCATAATACGAAAACAAATTGCAAAATTTGAAACATAAAAATAGGCTTTGCAACTTGGCTCTGATACCACTAAATTGGTATCAAATCAACTCAAAAATCCAAATCACGAAACCCACTCTGATACCACTAAATTGGTATCAGATTAACTCGAAAATCCAAAATACGAAAAATAGGAATCGCAAACCCGCTCTGATACCACTAAATTGTCACGCCCCAAAAGAGTCCCTGTCAGAAGAAATTTCGACAGCATCTCCCCTGTACGGGTGACAATCTGAAGCATTACTACATACAAAATATACCTCAGCCACACTCGGCTGGAATATATATATACAAAATATAAACAACGGAACACACAGTTTAATATACTCAGCCTACCCGGCTGGACAAAAATGAAATAAACACAACCACGCAGTTTATATCATCAGCCCACTCGGCTGGAACAAAATAAATACAACCACGCAGTTTAATAAGCCTACACGGCTGAACGTAAATACACAGCAGCGGAAGACATAAAATGATACGAACGTAAAACCAACAACGACACTAATAAAATACCTGTCATCACAGACTTGACCCAAAATTCACATCGACTTATTAAAAAACAAAATACACAAAATCAATATACCACCCCAAACGATAACAAAACCAAAACAAAAACTATCCTCGAGTGTGACGTAGGACCCAGGACTGGTAGCCGACATCTCTCCAAGCATCCATGACTCATCTACCTGTTACCTGGCAAAAGAAAACCATTTTGTAGGGGCGGTGAGTATTGGAACTCAGCGGGTAAGGAAAGAGATAGTGCATGAACATAACATGTAAGTAGAGAGTGTCAACAGTATACAGTCTCATAAGAGAAATAGCAGATACTAAAATAGAATCAAAACAAACGCTCATACCTGAAACCATATCCTAGGCTAGGTATAGTAGGTTAGAACTGGTACTAATCTGCTACAGTACTGTTCATAACTACAAAGGTAATAAGCAAGGTATATACAAATTTCCAATGACTAAACATCGAAAACGAGAATATATCTCAACACAAGCATATCAGCATATGCGAACAACAACAGTAAGTAAGCAATAAGAGCATATATAAACAACAACAATCATAGCAAATATAATAACAGCGTATGAAGCATATACAAACTTTCAAATGACTAAACATTTACAATGAGAATATATCTCAACACAAGTAAGCATATCAGCATATATAAACAGCAGCAGCCAAAATAAATATAATAACAACAGCGTATGCACGGATGGTCACTCCCGCCCACCTCTCCGCACCATGACCCCTATATGGTCAAGAGGCTGGGTCAGTGACAGACTGTACACCACTCCAACTACCACTCACACGAGTGGCCGAAGGGACAGTTGCATAGTAGCTAACTAGCTACATCTGCGACGGGGTCCCTGCTGCTCGTACTCCAGCTACCACTCACACGAGTGGCCGAGTGCGACACGACAGGACAAGCGGCATCAACTCCAGCTACCACTCTCTCGAGTGGCCGAGGATGCGACATGCATGCAATGACATGATGCGAACAATGCAACAGTCATCATATATATATAAGCAGAACAGGTATGCTACATGAAGCCAGCATGCTCAATATAGTACATAAATAAACAATAGTCAAAGCATACAAACATGGTATCTAGTATCTGCTACTAATCATGGACAACAACAAGAGACTGTATAGATATGGAAATGAATTTCTCAAAGATCGCGTGGAAGTATCAAGCACAAGAAAATAAGAGTGGAGTCAAGGTAAAAATAGTTTCTTATCAAAAATAGTTCATGCACCAAGGTCAAAGTACTAAAAGAAACAAAACAAGAAGTACCCGCCTTTACTAAGTAGTCTGAAACAAATCACGCTCCGTCACGTCAAAGTGCTCGTTTCGAAACAACGTCCTGTAATCATGTACTATACAATTAAGCTAATATCACAAGTATTAGCTAGAGCCCTAGAGCCAATCATTTGATGATTGTGTTTTGGACTTGTTGTATCATATTCTATATAAATAAAGGCATTTGGTTTTTGATTATTATACTTACTTGTATTGGTGCCAAATAAACTAAGTATAATAACGTCCTTGAGTAGAAGGTTCTCACCTATATCAATCGGTTAGTTGAACCGATAGTGAGATGATATAGGGAACACTACTCTTAATCATTCCTAGTCGAGTATTAACATTCAGGGACAATGTTAATGCAATAAGACTAGCATGTAGGTCAACTCGATGACTTGATCTCACAAGTCATGGATATAGAGATATCAAGTTGACACATGGGTATACATTGGAGAATGTATACTAAATGACCCGCCATGAGAAAATATCATGGATCGTTATATGAGTGTCATATACTTTCTCATGTGGCTATTAGTATGACTACTAGTCCTTAGACCTGAAGTCACCATGGTTCCCTACATAAGGAGTTATGTACTTTGGTTTTCACAAACGCGTCACCAATCGGGTGGACTATAAAGGCGATTACTAGGTATGTAACAAATTATGAGGATGGAGTGATGTAGATGGGATCTATCCTCCTAATAGACGGAGAGACATCGGTATTCTTGATAGAGTGAGACCACGAAGTGCATGGCCATGCCCAAATGAGTCAATATGAGATATTAAGCTCATTTGATTGAGTGAGTCTACTTGGAGTTCAAGATTTAGATTGATTAGAGGATGACACGGTCTATGCCTCACATTGATCAATTTAGATGTCTAGGATAGAAGGACACTTGTCATATATTGTGAGGAGTAACAATTAGTAGTCACAAGGTGATGTTGGATCTCAACATTCTTGTAACTTGGGTAGTAATGATGTATTGCTAGATACCGCTCATTACTTATGTTTCTAAATGAGTTTAGGGGCATTGCCAACGTTACAAGAACCTATTGGGTCACACACAAAGAATAAGTGGATGGAGATTAGGTTCATATGATGAACCAAGAGGATTAGATTTATTTGATGAATCAAATTGGATTAAGAGTAATCCTAATTGGGCTAATTGAGTTGGACTAAAGTTGATTCATGTGTTCAATGAGTCTAATTTAGATTATGACTCATTGAATCAATTTAATTAAATGAATTAGATTCATTATATTAAATTGACTTGAATTAAATGGTTGGATTAGATCAACCATAAGAGAGATTAAGTCAAGTTTGACTTGACTTGAGAGGAAGATGAAGAGTCAAGTTTGACTTGACTTTATGCCACCTCATTGGTGAGTTGGCATTAAGTAGACCAATGATGATGCTCCACATCATCATGGTTACTTAAGTGAAGTGCCACCTCATGGGAGTTACCAAGAGTTGTGACTCTTGGTATCCCATGGAGGTTACAAACCACTTAATTAGATGAAAAGAGTTTCATTTTGCAAGTGTAACTCTCATTCAAGTGATCTTCCTCCTCCTAAGCTCTCTTCTTGCTCCTTCTCTTCTCTTGGTCGTGGGTTTCAAGCAAGGGAGAAGAAAGGAGAGTGAATCTAATCCAAGAAGAAAGGTTAGTGAAAGTCACATAGAGATTTTAGAGGAGTGTGTTCTCTTCTTTTCCTTTCTTCTTCTTCCAATCCTACCCGAGAGCCCTAGAGAGTGCTAGCACACTTGTGGTGCTCTCTTCTCCATCCTTGAGTGTTAGAGAACACATCTTGTTCGTGTGGATATCACTACAGAGTTGTCTACGTTGACAACTTCGAGATCCGGCGTACCTTGGACTTGCGGGATTGCGAAGGGCACGCATCGAAGGTATAAATATTTTTCCTTTGTAGATCTACTGTAGATCGTCGTTTAAAACTCATAATCGTAATTTCAAAATTTTTCTTCGCACGGATCCGTTGGCTTTGGGGCTTTCGGGGTTTCCGCCACGCGAAAACGCGGTTTTCGCGGCCCGAAAAACCCAACAGTGGTATCAGAGCCACGTGCGAAGAAGATTACGAGTTTATTTTGTATTTTATGAAAACTTTTTAGTTCTGTAATATTCTGTAAATTTTTAATTTTTTATAATTTTTATGGGTATTTTTCTCGTAGAAGCAAAGCACAAGTGTTTCGACACTTGTAGGCTTCGACTACCGAGAAGAATTTTCCAAAACGGCCAAGTTTCGCCCCAAAACTTTTTGGGACAGCGGGCTAAGGCACTGTTAGATCGCAATGGAACCCTCACGATGGTTAGATCGCGGTTAGGGGCGCTGCCCCTGGCCCCGCAAGGGGATTCGTTCCGCGATTGCGCCCGAAAATCGCTAAACGGAACCGCCGGGAAATTGTACTCGTAAAAATTTATAAAAATTATAGAAAATTTACAGAAAATTATAGAAATATATAATTTTGAATTATATATTATTTTTGTGATAGTCATGGCCCAAAGACCCAATTCGATTGGACAATTTGTGTTGTAATTCATAATACGGCTTGCGCGCCGTGATGTGATGTACGTGTTGTACTTTTATTTTTTTTCGTGACCTGCGCGTTGTGCCTTTCTTTTTATTCTTATTGTAAATTAGATTTAGACTCGAATGTAACTCGAGTTTCAAAATGTAATGTAAATTTTGAAGCGGTGGAAGGTCCATTCGAGACGGAGTTACGAGGAGGGCGCGAGCAACACGAGGTGGTCAAAGGAAGGAGCTTGAGAAGCTGTTGACCTTAGGTTGACCATCCGATCTTCTCATTGGCTTAAGAAGATCGTAGTAGGGCCATGACATAATCACAAAATTATTTAATTAATTGCTTTATGTGTGTATGTGATGCATGCTAGTTAATTAAGTAATTAATTAGTGCCTAACGATTAGATTAGATCTAAGTCGTGCACATGATGCACCCTTCGATTATATTAGATCTCAGTCGGTATATGATACACCCATCGCTTAGATTAGATCTAAATCGCATCAACTCGTAATGCCTACATCGATACACCACTAGCATGTCGTGATATTTGATCTGCAATTTGCCAGGCCAAAGCAACACATACTATCTTGGTAGTGCTGGACAATCTCTGGCCTATATCAACGCATGGGTGAGTACAACTCAATTAGATTGAGTAACTAGTTAACTCAATTGGATTGAGTTTAACTATAGGCATTATCCAATGGTTGGTAGATAGGTCAAAATCACGTTTATATTAACTCTTGGGCGTATTAGCCAAAGCTAACTCGAGTTTTAATATAAATGCGGATTTTGATCCTATAAACAAGAGTTGCATAGAGATGTAATTGGTAATCATTACCTACCGATCATACTAAGTCTTGGGCGTATTAGCCAAAGCTAACTCAAGGGTTAGTATGATGTGGATCTTGTCCCACATGAATTATAGAATTCAGTGGGAGCATCATTTAGTTAAAGGCCTAATTAAATGATTAAGAATATGATACTTATTTCTGCATTTATTTCTGTTGTAGAATTTCCATGACGTCAAACACGAACAACTTCTCTCTGCGTTTTGTCCTTAAGAAGGACAAGCTCAACGGAGTAAATTTCCTGGAACTGAGAACGAGGAATAGTTCTCACCCAAGTAGTATTGTACGCCTCAGTAGCCCATTCGAGGCTTTGCCTCCGCCAAGCTCTGCATCGAGATGCTTACAAGAAGCATCAAGATGACGCATTAGATGTATCTTGTCTTATGCCACTGAACCTGAACGAGCTTGAAGCAACATGAGTTGATGGGTGCTAATTGATTGGTTGAACATCTTTGTCACCTATATCAAGGACAAGCAAGGGAACTTCAAAGAATACCTAGAAGATCTTAAGAAGAAGAGAAATATACTTCAGGTATACATGTTATAGAAGTCAACCTCTCTATTTCTTCATCGTGGGTATTAGATATCGGATGTGTGCCGACATTTGTAATAATGTACAAGCGAGAAATAGAAGCAGAGGGCAGTGAGAGAAGGGTGAGATAGACCAGGTAGGAATGGAGCCGGTTCGCTTTGCTTGAGAACTTATCTATCTACGCTCTGGGCTTGTACTAGAATTAGATGATTATTGTTATATGCCTACTTTAACTAAGAACATTATATCTGTTTCTTGTTTGGACAAGAAAGGTTTTTCGTTTATAATAAAAAACAAATGTTGTTCCGTTTATTTAAATGAAATGTTCTATTGTAGTGCACCTCTGATAAACGGACTCTATATTCTAAATCTTGAAAGCCCTATCTATAACATAAATACCAAGAGGTTCAAGTCAAATGACCTGAACCAAACCTATCTCTAGCACTGTCGCTTAGGTCATATAAATGACAAGCGCTTATCCCAGCTCCATAAGGATGGTTTGGTGGACTCATTTGATTTTGAATCTTATGAGATGTGCGAGTCATGCCTACTAGGCAAGATGACCATGACTCCCTTTAATGGGAACAGCGAAAGAGCGACTGATTTGTTAGGACTCATACATAGTGATGTATGTGGCCCTTTCAATGTCGTTGCTAGAGGCGGTTATAGGTACTTCATCACATTTACTGATGACTTCAGTAGATATGGTTATGTGTACTTGATGACACATAAGTCTGAATCCTTTGAAAAGTTCAAAGAATTCAAGAATGAAGTACAGAACCAGCTTAACAAGAGTATTAAGATACTTCGATCAGATCGAGGTGGTGAATACCTTAGCTATGAGTTTCGTGACTACCTAACTGAGTGTGGGATTCTATCCCAACTCACTCCTCCTGGAACACCACAGTGGAATGGTATATCTGAAAGGATGAATCGTACCCTATTAGATATGGTACGATCGATGATGAGTCACACAGATCTTCCGACATACCTTTGGGGTTATGCTCTAGACACAGCAGCTTTTATACTCAACCGAGTTCCATCCAAGGCCGTGATAAAGACACCATATAGGATATGGACTGGGAGAGATGCCCAGGTGTCTTTCATGAGGATTTGGGGTTGTGAGGCTTACGTTCGACGTCAAGTCTCAGACAAGTTAGGACCCAAATCCGACAAATGCTATTTTATTGGATATCCCAAGGAAACTAAGGGATATTACTTCTACATTCCCAGTCAACACAAGGTAGTTGTGGCAAAGACTGGGGTCTTTCTAGAAAGGGACTTTGTTTCTAGAAAGACTAGTGGGAGCACGTTCGATCTTGAAGAAGTTCAAGATGCGAACAATAGCACTGATGCCTCGATGGAAGTTGAACTGGAACAACAAAGTGTTGTGGATGATGTTGTTCCATAAGGAGTTGAGGAACAACAACCAGTTCAAGTAGACATACCTCTTCGCAGGTCTGATAGGGTACGTCGTCAGCCTAAGAGATACTCATTTCTCTTGTCTGACCATGATGACGTTGTGCTCATAGAGGATGAGCCTACCACCTATCAGGAAGCTGTGATGAGACCAGATTCCGAGAAATGGCTAGAGGCCATGAGATCCGAAATGGAATCCATGTACACCAACCAAGTATGGACTTTGGTTGATCCACCTGAAGGGGTAAAACCCATTCGGTGTAAGTGGGTCTTTAAGAGAAAGACTGAAATGGATGGACTTATCTATAAGGGTCGCTTGGTAGCTAAAGGTTTCAAGCAGATTCATGGTGTTGACTATAATGAAACCTTTTCTCCAGTAGCGATGTTTAAGTCCATTCGGATCATGTTTGCTATTGCAGCTTACCATGACTATGAGATATGACAGATGGATGTCAAAACCGCGTTTCTGAATAGAAACCTACTCGAGGATGTGTACATGACATAACCTGAGGGTTTTGTAGATCCACAGCATACTAGCAGAGTATGCAAGCTGCATAGGTCCATTTATGGACTAAAGCAAGCTTCTTAGAGCTGGAATCTTGGATTTGATGATGCAATCAAACAGTTTGGTTTCATCAAGAACGAAGATGAACCTTGTGTCTACAAGAAGGTTGTAGGGGGCATAGTTGTCTTCCTCATATTATATGTGGATGACATACTACTCATTGGGAAGGACATCCCTTTGCTTCAGTCTGTCAGGACCTGGCTAGGGAGTTGCTTCTCAATGAAGGACTTAGGTGAGGCATCCCGGATTTTAGGGATACAGATCTATAGAGATAGATCTAAGAGATTGCTTGGCCTAAGTCAGAGTACATACATTGACAAGGTACTCCTTCGGTTTGCCATGCAGAACTCCAAGAAGGGATTTCTGCCGATGTCACATGGCGTGAGTCTTTCGAAGACTCAAGGTCCCTCTTCTAGAGAGGAGAGAGACCGCATGGATCAGATCCCTTATGCCTCAGCCATAGGATCGATCATGTACACCATGCTATGTACTCGACCTGATGTCTCGTATGTTTTGAGTATGACGAGCAGATACCAGTCAGATCCAGGTGAAAGTCACTGGATAGCGGTCAAGAATATTCTTAAGTACTTAAGAAGGACTAAAGAATATTTCTTGATATATGGAGGCAATGATGAGCTAGCTGTAAAGGGTTACAGTGATGCTAGCTTCCAGACCGACCAGGATGACTATAGATCGCAGTCAGAGTTCGTGTTTTGCATTAATGGTGGTGCTGTGAGCTGGAAGAGTTCGAAGCAGGACACTGTAGCTGATTCTACGACAGAGGCCGAGTATATTGCTGCATCAGAGGAAGCAAAGGAGGCAGTTTGGATTCGCAAGTTCATCATTGAACTTGGGGTGGTTCCTAGCATTGCTGACCCTATTTAGCTCTATTGTGACAACAATGGATCTATAGCACAGGCGAAGGAACCTCGCTCACACCAGCGGACCAAACACATACTACGGCGCTTTCATCTCATTCGAGAGATCATCGAGAGAGGAGATATGAAGATTTGCAGAGTACCTACAGAGGCTAACATTGCAGATCTCTTGACCAAGGCTTTGGCACAGAGGAAGCATGATGGTCACACTAGGTCATTTGGGCTTAGAGCCTACACTGATTGGCACTAGTGCTAGTGGGAGATTGTTAGCTAGAGCCCTAGAGCCAATCATTTGATGATTGTATTTTGGACTTGTTGTATCATATTCTATATAAATAAAGGCATTTGATTTTTGGTTATTATACTTACTTGTATTGGTGCCAAATAAACTAAGTATAATAACGTCCTTGAGTAGAAGGTTCTCACCTATATCAATCGGTTAGTTGAACCGATAGTGAGATGATATAGGGAACACTACTCTTAATCATTCCTAGTCGAGTATTAACATTCAGGGACAATGTTAATGCAATAAGACTAGCATGTAGGTCAACTCGATGACTTGATCTCACAAGTCATGGATATAGAGATATCAAGTTGACACATGGGTATACATTGGAGAATGTATACTGAATCACCCGCCATGAGAAAATATCATGGATCGTTATATGAGTGTCATATACTTTCTCATGTGGCTATTAGTATGACTACTAGTCCTTAGACCTGAAGTCACCATGGTTCCCTACATAAGGAGTTATGTACTTTGGTTTCGTCAAACGTCACCCGTAACTGGGTGGACTATAAAGGCGATTACTAGGTATGTAACAAATTATGCGGAGGGATGTGAGTGATGTAGATGGGATCTATCCCTCCAATATGACGGGAGAGACATCGGTATTCTTGATAGAGTGAGACCACGAAGTGCATGGCCATGCCCAAATGAGTCAATATGAGATATTGAGCTCATTTGATTGAGTGAGTCTACTTGGAGTTCAAGATTTAGATTGATTAGAGGATGACACGGTCTATGCCTCACATTGATCAATCTAGATGTCTAGGATAGAAGGACACTTGTCATATATTGTGAGGAGTAACAATTAGTAGTCACAAGGTGATGTTGGATCTCAACATTCTTGTAACTTGGGTAGTAATGATGTATTGCTAGATACCGCTCATTACTTATGTTTCTAAATGAGTTTAGGGGCATTGCCAACGTTACAAGAACCTATTGGGTCACATACAAAGAACAAGTGGATGGAGATTAGGTTCATATGATGAACCAAGAGGATTAGATTTATTTGATGAATCAAATTGGATTAAGAGTAATCCTAATTGGGCTAATTGAGTTGGACTAAAGTTGATTCATGTGTTCAATGAGTCTAATTTAGATTATGACTCATTGAATCAATTTAATTAAATGAATTAGATTCATTATATTAAATTGGCTTGAATTAAATGGTTGGATTAGATCAACCATGAGAGATATTAAGTCAAGTTTGACTTGACTTGAGAGGAAGATGAAGAGTCAAGTTTGACTTGACTTTATGCCACCTCATTGGTGAGTTGGCATTAAGTGGACCAATGATGATGCTCCACATCATCATGGTTACTTAAGTGAAGTGCCACCTCATGGGAGTTACCAAGAGTTGTGACTCTTGGTATCCCATGGATGTTACAAACCAGTTAATTAGATGAAAAGAGTTTCATTTTGCAAGTGTAACTCTCATTCAAGTGATCTTCCTCCTCCTAAGCTCTCTTCTTGCTCCTTCTCTTCTCTTGGTCGTGGGTTTCAAGCAAGGGAGAAGAAAGGAGAGTGAATCTAATCCAAGAAGAAAGGTTAGTGAAAGTCACATAGAGATTTTAGATGAGTGTGTTCTCTTCTTTTTCTTTCTTCTTCTTCCAATCCTACCCGAGAGCCCTAGAGAGTGCTAGCACACTTGTGGTGCTCTCTTCTCCATCCTTGAGTGTTAGAGAACACATCTTGTTCGTGTGGATATCACTAGAGAGTTGTCTACGTTGACAACTTCGAGATCCGGCGTACCTTGGACTTGCGGGATTGCGAAGGGCACGCATCGAATGTATAAATGTTTTTCCTTTGTAGATCTACTGTAGATCGTCGTTTAAAACTCGTAATCGTAATTTCAAAATTTTTCTTCGCACGGATCCATTGGCTTTGGGGCTTTCGGGGTTTCCGCCACACGAAAACGCGGTTTTCGCGGCCCGAAAAACCCAACAACAAGAACAACAAACTAAACTCAAACCCAACTTAGGTTTCTTAAGAAAACATTGTAGACACGTCCACCTAACCACACTAACTCCTATCCCTTCGAAAATCAAAAAAACATGACATGAAGAATTGAAACTCCAGATCCATCCCAAGATCAGGAATACCCACAACCAAAACCACCTTCCAACTATGTGCCTCCATTCCAGATCATTAAAATAAAAAAACTCAAGTAACCAAGACCTTACCAAGTTCCACAGCTCCAGAGCAATAGATCTTTAAGAAGACTCACCTCTATAACCTCTTGAGGAACAACACAAGATATCCAATATCCGAACCCCCAATAACATAAAACCATCATGAAGGAAAACAATCAAGGCCAACTCAACCATAGGAGTAAACTTACAAAATGAAGTAGCTCAAGAACTGCACAAATTGACACTAAGACATCACGGAAAGCTCAAATCGCAACCACTCCAACAATAGGCTTCACCGGTAAGCGTATAAACAAGCAAGAATCACATGGAAAACCCAAATTTGTATCAGGAATAAGAGGAACAAGATAGAAAACATAAACCTCAATGCCCTAATAGGTATAACCTCCGATTCATCTCGCGATCATACCGACAAAACACCCATTCGTACCTGCTGGATCAGTTAAGGCATGGCTCGGAGAGAAGGGGATCGGTGGCTGTGGTCCGCGGTGCTCGTGCGAGGGAGATGGATCGACGCTGCGCTGCTCGCGTGAGGAGGAAAGGCCAGCGGGTGAAGGGATCGGTGTCAGCAGCAGTTAGTGTGGCGTCGGGCCTCTGTGGTCGGCGGCAAAGCAAGGTCGGGAGAGAGGCGCTGACTACGGTTGTGGGGATAGGCGAGAGGGAGAGGGAAGGAGTGATCGGCAGTGCGATCTCGCGCTGAGATCAGAAGGTGATTTGGTGAGGAAATCACGCGAGAGAGAGGGCTCAGGGAGGAGGAAATCGGCGGGTTTAGGAGCTAGGGCACACGGGTGAGGAAATAAAAGAGAGGGTTTATAAACCTAGGTATATTTGATTAAGCCCTAGATTAGTTTCTCAATCAACTCCCATCTTTGGGTACTCCAAACAGACTTTTTCTTGAGCCCATAAATGCATCCCCTGAAAATACATCATACGAGGTCCAATTAATTCCCAGAAAATTTCTAAAAATTCCTAAAAATTCCAATAAGATTATCCGTCCATTAATCTTATTATTTAATTATTATCTGGTTCGATATTTTACAAGCAAATGCTGTGGTGCTCACACGCGAGGAAGAGAGGGAAGGTCTGCTACCTGTAACTCGTGGCCGAAGGATGCTGGTGGAGCTAGGGCTCGCTGGGGTCAGCGTCGAGTAGAGGTGGTCGGCAACATCTGTGGTGTTCATGTGAGGGAGCGATCACCGACGGTGTGGTGGCCACGTGAGAAGGAGGGGCCGCGAGAAGTTGAGGGCTCGGGAAGATAGGAGATCACCGGAGGATTTAGGGAGGAAAGGCTCGGCAAAGGAGAAGAGGCCAGCGGCTGTGGCGCTTAGGGCACGGGATCGAGAACTCGCCAGAGATTGTAGTCGACGGGTTTTGGGGAGAAGAGTTCATGAGAGGGAGAGGGAGAGGGCTCAGGGATGAAGGAGGCGCGTCGCCATGTGGAGAAGGAGGTGTCGGGTAGGCAATTTAGAGGTTGGAGGGCTTTTATAAAAAAACTTAGGTTTAGTGCAATTAAACCCTAAGTTGATTCCTTAATCAACTCCTACATCCGGATATTTCTAACAGGCTTTTATCAGGCTCATTAGTGCATCCCCTCTAAATGCGTAATACAAGCTCCGATTAATTCCAGAAAATTTTTTAAAAATTCCTAAAAATTCCAATAAGATTTTTTGTCAAATAATCCTATTTTTAATTATTATTTTGTTGTCGTATTTTACATTCTCCCCCACTAATAAAAATTTGGTCCCTAAATTTACTACTAACTCAAGAATCCTCATCTAAGAATAACAACCAAATAACAAACCCATATACTAGTCCATTATAGTGTCATGATCAAATCCTTAACCGAAAAGGATGCTTCTGTGGGTTATGGACTCATGTTACTTCCACTGCGCCACTCTGATATTCTACCTTCACTTGTTGACACACAGAGAATCAGACTTCAAAGTTCACAATATCATCCTCTGCATTTTCCCTTTCCGTTATTGCTATATATAGAGGGAGCCTTAGACGTATGAAAGAGTATAAGTCAGTCTCCTACTGATCAAGCTAATAAAAGTAAATCGATACTCTATACATCGTGTCCATAAAGATATTTAGGGCACTGTAAACCTAAATAGCAATAACAAGGACTCCTCATGTCCGTACAACAAACATACCCAAAAATAAGATCACTGGAACAAAGTCTGTAATCTAATCTTCAACTAAAATCACCAACTCCATAAATACCAAGGCATTATACTCTTTAAGTTACTATCAACATCAAAGACTAAATAATAGACTATCAAGTCTAATATCCACTAATAGATCATCAACAGACAACATATCACTATATCTGATCCAACCAATGACTGATACAACACAAATCATATATGGTATAAACAACTAGTCAAGTAATCATAATATGTACGATGACATTATACAAACAAACCTCCTATAGCTTGGAGATGTCCTGCCGCTGCCTGATCCTAAAATTCGAAAGTCACATCGAGAAATCAAATTACAAAGGGAAAACAAAACAATCGAAATACCCAAAATATACATTATAACACTTCGCCCTGATACCAAAAATTGGTATTAGATTAACTCGAAAATAATAAATCAAAACAAGATCGAAATCCCAAAAACACAAAACCCAGCATTTGACTCAAACCATGCTCTGATACCACTAAATTGGTATCAAATTAACTCAAAAATCTAAAATACAAAAAACAAAACAACAAACATCGTAAACTTGGCACTGATACCACTAAATTGGTATCAGATTGACTCGAAAATCCAGATCGCGAAAACAAACAAACATCGTATACCCGCTCTGATACCACTAAATTGGTATCTGATTAACTCAGAAATTCAGAACATGAAAACAAATCGCAAAATCTGAAATGTAAAAATAGACTTCATAACTTGGCTCTAATACCACTAATTTGGTATCAGATTAACTCGAAAATCTTGAACACAAAAAACAAATCGTAAAATTTGAAACATAAAAATAGGCTTCGCAACATGGCTCTGATACCACTAATTTGGTCACACCCCATAGGAGTCCTTGCCAGACAAAAATCCGGCAGCATCTCCCCTGTACGAGTGACAATCTGAAGCAATAAATACACATATAACATCTAGATAACCATCAGCCCACACGATGGGAATGTACATAAAATAAAAACAACATAACCACGCAGTTTAATATACTCAGCCTACCCAGCTGGATAAAAATGAATTAAACACAACCACGCAGTTAATAACAGCTCACACGGCTGGAAACATGCACAATGGAAAAACAAAGAGAAAATCCACAATCCACAACCAAAGTTTACTAGCCAATTAGGCTTACCCAACCACAAGAGAACGAAAGCAAAACACAATGAATCAAACTCCAAACACAGACCAATTCATACAATACCAAATTCGCTGTATACTAAAGACACAAGTAACGCGGAAATAAATCCGATATAACGCAGGACACAGGACTAGTAGTCGACATCTCTCCAAGCATCCATGAATCATCTACTGCTACCTGTCGAAAGAAATACCAATTTACGAGGTGGTGAGTATTGGAACTCAACGAGTAAGGAATGATAGTGCATGAACAAAATAAACGAATAGAAAATACCAAAAGGAATACAGTCTCATAAGGGAAGTAGCAGATACTAAAACAAAACCATAATAAATACTCATACTTGAAACCATATCCTAGACTAGTAATAGAGGGTCAGAAGTAGTACTAATCTGCTACAGTACTACTCATAGCTACAGAGGTAACATGTAAGTAAGCATATCTCAACATAAAGAAGCATATCAGCATAAGTGAACAACAACAGTAAGTAATCATTAACAACATATGCAAACAGCAGCAGCCAAAACAAGTATAATAACAATGGATGCACGGATGGTCACTCCCGCCCACCTCTCTGTACCATGACCCCTGTATGGTCGAGAGGTCGGGTCAGTGACAGACTGTACACCACTCCAGCTACCACCCTCACGAGTGGCCGAGGGGACAGTTGCATAGTAGCTAACTAGCTACATCTGCGACGGGGGTCCCTGCTGCTCGTACTCCAGCTACCACTACCCATGAGTGGCCGAGTGCGGCACGACAGGACATGCGACATCAACTCCAGTTACCACTCTCTCGAGTGGCCGAGGATGCGGCCCTGGTCAACGACTCTCTCGACCGCAAGGGAGAATTGGTCGTTGACATGCATGCAATGACATGATGCGAACAATGCAACAGTCATCTTATATATATAAACAGAAACAGGTATGCTACATGAAGCCAGCATGCTCAATATAGTACATAAATAAACAACAGTCAAAGCATACAAACATGATATTTAGTATCTTCTACTGATCATGGACAACAACAAGAGACTGTATAGATATGGAAACAAATTTCTCAAAGATCGCGTGGAAGTATCAAGTGCAGGAAAATAAGAGTGGATTCAAGGTAAAAATAATTTCTTATCTAAAATAGTTCATGCACCAAGGTCAAAGTACTAAAAGAAACAAAGCAAGAGGTACCCGCCTTTATTTGTAGACCGTGTCAACCATCTTAAATCAACGTCCTGCAAATCACATGATGTATAATTTAGCTAATTTCTTAAATAACAACTAGCTAAACCGATACCCAACCTAATTAGCGAAAAAAAACCCTAATCCAACTATAAACCTCGATTCATCCAAATCCATCTAGAATTCAAGGCTATTTGCCGAAACCAAAATAATATTGAGATTGTTTCGAAATATACAAACCTGTTCAGAAATCCAAAGTTATCGTGCCGAAAAAAAACTACATCAAGATCAATTCACAACCCTTAAGTCTATCCAAACAAATTTGAAGCCATAAAAAGGAATGAAAACCTATTAAATTGATTCACCAAAAACCACAACCACTCTATTCAATTCGGTCATCAATGGAAGAAATCTTTGAAAAGAGTAACTCCATAAACCTAAAACCATTTACAAGCTCTCAAATCTAACACATGTGGCAGATTCATTTGGAGCATGCCCAGTTTAAGCTTCCCACAGAAACAATTGAAATCGTGTCAACCTATTCATACTAACAACGGAAATCGAAATCCCAAAACCATCATCAATTAAGCATACAAATCAGCAACGTGATTTTAAATTAAGAATTCAGATTTCACTAGCTACCACACCTCAAGAATAAGTTACCAATAATCAGATGTACTCCACACAACTCCCACACTAAAATTTCAGGCTAAACAACTCAAGAAGCCAAGATCACACCAGTACTGCATCATCATAAAGAATCAAATCACATAGAAAACTCGCAACCTAACATCCCTACACTCAAAATCCCAAAACTGTCCATAAAGGTAGTACTATACTAAAACATTGATCCAACACTAATATGGAAACTTAAATCCAGATCTAAAGATAAGAGATACTTTCCGGAACCGTTAGGGCACAGCTCGAAGAGAGGAGACCGGCGACTGCTGTGGTGCTCGCGCGTGAGGAAGAGAGGGAAGGTCTGCTACCCGTAACTTATGGCTGAAGGATGCTAGTGGAGTTAGGGCTCGCTGGGGTCGACGTCGAGTGAGGGAAGGTCTGCTACTCGTAACTTATGGCTGAAGGATGCTAGTGGAGTTAGGGCTCGCTGGGGTCGACGTCGAGTAGAGGTGGTCGGCAACATCTGTGGTGTTCGTGTGAGGGAGCGATCACCGACTATGTGGTGGCCGTGTGAGAAGGAGGGGCCGCGAGAAGTTGAGGGCTCGGGAAGATAGGTGATCGCCGGAGGATTTAGGGAGGAAAGGCTCGACAAAGGAGAAGAGGCCGACGGCTGTGGGGCTTAGGGCATGGGAACGAGAACTCGCCGGAGATTGTAGTCGACGGGTTTTGGGGCGAAGAGTTCATGAGAGGGAGAGGGAGAGGGCTCGGGGACGAAGGAGGCGCGTCGCCATGTGGAGAAGGAGGTGTCGGGTAGGCAATTTAGAGGTTGGAGGGCTTTTATAAAAAAAACTTAGTGTTAGTGCAATTAAATCCTAAGTTGATTCCTTAATCAACCCCTACATTCGGATATTTTTAACAGGCTTTTATCAGGCTCATTAGTGCATCCCCTCTAAATGCGTCATACAAGCTCCGATTAATTCCAGAATTTTTTTTAAAAATTCCAATAAGATTTTTTGTCAAATAATCCTATTTTTAATTATTATTTTGTTGCCGTATTTTACATTCTCCCTCACTAATTAAAATTTGGTCCCTAAATTTACTACTAACTCAAGAATCCTCATCTAAGAATAACAACCAAATAACAAACCCATATACTAGTCCATCATAGTGTCTTCGTGAGAATTTAGAGGAGAAGAGTTCGTGAGAGGGAGAGGGCTCGGGGACGAAGGAGGTGCGTCGCCATGTGGAGAAGGAGGTATCGGGTAGGCAATTTAGAGGTTGGAGGGCTTTTATAAAAAAAACTTAGGTTTAGTGCAATTAAACCCTAAGTTGATTCCTTAATCAACTCCTACATCCGGATATTTCTAACAGGCTTTTATCGGGCTCATTAGTGCATCCCCTCTAAATGCGTCATACGAGCTCCGATTAATTCCAGAAAAATTTCTAAAAATTCCTAAAAATCCCAATAAGATTATTTGTCAAATAACCCTATTTTTAATTATTATTTTGTTGCCGTATTTTACATCTGAAGAAGTACAAGAGCTGACCGGATTATCTTCATGCAGCGAACATGCTGGCCGGTCAAAAATATGACATCCATAAGCTACTGCTGGAGGGTGTTATGTACATCTTTGGGCTAAGTCCGATCCGCACGAGGCTCCCGAGCGATTTAGGTACGAAATTTCTTGGCTCCTTTCTTTTGAGTCTAACTGATTTACTTTTTTCCTTTTGCTACCAAAATCATGATGCGAGCGCGCGTGGCTAGCCTGACGAAGCTGAAGGATGCAGAGGTCGAAGCGGTTGCTGCCAAGGAAATGGTGAGGCTTTGCCTGACACTGATCGGTTCCCACGAAGGCACGTAAGCCGAGAGCGGGGAGACCCCTACCGCCATTCAGACTGCCATCATCGAAGAAGCTGTTGAGCTGCTCCCAACTCTCGAAGCACAACCCACCGCTCAGACCGAAGGTACCGAGTCTTTAGATGATGGGTTGCGACTTGTCAGGCGCAAGAGGCGCCGCACGAAAGACATCTCCAATCGGCCACCTCGGTCGTGGGTACCGCCGAGCGGGTTGACACTTCTTCCCCTGTGGTTGTCCTAACAGTGGAAGCCACTTCGTCTGATCGAACACCATCTTTCGTCGACTTGCCATCAGAGGCCATTGCTGCTCTCCCGGCCTCATTTTTGTCGCCGCCCCGAACCCTACGAAGACCACTGGTGTCCAGGATCGATCCAGCGTCTACCGCCGCTCCTTCGGGTCCAGCGGTCTCCTCCTCGTTTCCTCCGATCGGTGTTAATATTTTTCCGTTCCCCTGTAGTACTGGGTGGAGAGTGTGGCCATGTGCCAACTGCTGGGTTTTTCGGGCCGCAAAAACCGCTTTTTGTGTTGCGGAAACCCCGAAACCCATGCCACGGATCCGTGCGAAGAAATAAAATTTTGTAAAACTTTGAGTATGAGTTTTCTAAGCCTAGATCTACACTAGATCTACAAGGAGAAGAGTTTACCCTTGATGTGATGCCCTTCGCGTATCCCGCTCATCCAAGGTTCGTCGGATCTCAAGAGTATCAAAGTAGATACTCCTCTATGTGTATCCACATGAACAACTCGATGGAGAGAACCTCTAAGGATGTGCTAGCAACCTTAGAAGATCAGTAATGGTGGAGGAGAGGGAGAGAAGAGAAGAGCTTGAGGAAGAAGAAGGAGTTACTCACCAAAGCACACAAATGCACTAACTCCCTCATCTAAAGTGGCATGCCAATTTAAGAGAGATTGTAACCTCCATGGGATGCCAAGAGTCACAACTCTTGGTAACTCCCATGAGATGGCATCCCACTTAAGCAACCATGATGATGTGGAGTATCATCATTGGCCCACTCTTTGCCAACTCACCAATGAGGTGGCAAATGGTCAAGTCAAACTTAACTCTTCATCTTCCTACTTAAGTCAAGTCAAACTTGTCCACTTCTCTCCCTTGGTTGATCTAATCTAACCATTGGTTCAAGTCAAATTTAATTTAATGAATCTCTATTCATTGAATTAAATTAATTCAATGAGTCTAAGTCCAAATTAGACTCATCTAATACATAAACCAAATTGAGTCCAACTCAATTAGCCTACTTTGGATTACCCTTAATCCAATTTGGTTCATCACATGGACCTAATCCTTTAGGTTCATCAAATGAATCTAATCTCCATCTAATTGCCCTTTGTGTGTGACCCTATAGGTTCTTATAACATTGGCAATGCTTCTAAACCCATTTAGAAGAATAAGTAATGAGCGGTATCTAGCAACACATCATTACTACCCAAGTTATAAGAATGTTGAGATCCAACATCACCTTGTGACTACTAATTGTGACTCCTCACAATATATGACATTGTCCTTCTATCCTAGACATCTAGATTGATCAATATGAGGCATAGATCGTGTCATCCTCTAATCAATCTAAATCTTGAATCCCAAGTAGACTCACTCAATCAAATGAGTTCAATATCTCATATTGACTCATTTGGACATGACCATGCACTTAGTGGTCTCACTCTATCAAGAATATCGATGTCACTCCCATCATATAGGAGGGATAGATCCCATCTACATCACTCATATCCCTCCACATAATTTGTTACATACCCAGTAATCGCCTTTATAGTCCACCTAGTTACTGTGGTTGGAGGGCCACTGTGTAAGGGAACCATGGTGACTTGAGGTCCAAGGACTAGTAGTCATACTAATAGCCACATGAGAAAGTATATGACACTCATATAACGATCCATGATACTTTCTCATGGCGGGTCATTCAGTATACATTCTCCAATGCATACCCATGTGTCAACTTGATATCTCCATATCCATGACTTGTGAGATCAAATCATCAAGTTGACCTACATGCTAGTCTCTAACATTACATTGACATTAATACTAAGCTAGGAATGATTAAGAGTAGTGTTCCTATATCATCTCACTATCCAATCAATCGATTGATATAGATAAGAACCTTCTACTCAAGGACGTTATACTTAGTACTTATTATTTGGCACCAATACAAGTAAGTATAATAACCAAAACAAATGCCTTTATTTATTTATATAGAAGAATATGATACAATGAGTCCATACAACAATCATCAAATGATTGGCTCTAAGGCATCTAACTAATCACTTGCCACTAGCATCGTGTCATGCTCAGCTAATGACCTAGTGTGACCACCATCCTCTCTGTGCCAATCTTTGGTCAAGGGATCTGATGTTAGCCTGTGGGTACTCTACAAATCTTCACATCTCCTCTATAATCTCTTGAATGAGATGGAAAGGTATATGATTTGGTCCATTGGTGTGAGCAAGGTTCCTTAGCTCGTGCTATTGCTCCATTGTTGTCACATTAGAGCTCAATGGGGCGTGATGCTAGGAACCACCCCAAGTTCAGGTGAACTCGGATCCAAAGCCTCGCCTCTTGCTCGCTTGATACAACAATATTCTGGCTGATATAGTCATCGATTTATGTCCGCTTCAAACTCTTCGACCTGCATTTATGTAAAACCCACACCGATAAAACGATCGAATCACGATAATCATCTCGTGCTCAACTATAACCCTTTACTAGCGTCATAGCACCTCCATATATCAAGAAATATTCTTTAGTCATTCTTAAGTACTTAAGAATATTTCTTGACCGCTATCCATCGTTTCACCGGACTGATCTGATATGGCATGCTCATGCAAAGCATACGAGACATCCAGACGAGTACATAGTAAGCATCATGACGGATCCTAGCCGGAGCATAGGATCGATCCATGCAGTCTCTCCTCTCTAGAAGAGGGACCTTTTCAAAAGACTCACACCATGTGATATCGGCAAAATCCTTCTTGGAGCATGGCAAACCAAGAAGGTACCTTGTCAATATACGCGACTTAGCCAAGAAACCTCTTAGATCTATCTATAGATCTGTATACCTAGAATGCGGATGCTTCACCTAAGTCTTTCATTGAGAAATAAGTCCTAGCCAAGTCTTGACCAAAGGAAGGAATGTTTTTCCCAATAAGTAGTATGTCATCCACATATATAAGGAAGACAACTGCTGTTCCCAACAACCTTCTTGTAGACACAAGGTTCATCTTCATTCTTGATGAAACCAAACTGCTTGAATGTGAATCAAGATTCAAGCTCCAGAAGCTTGCTTTAGTCCATAAATGGACCTTGCATGCATCTTATTCGTATATGTGGATCTACAAAACCCTGCGGTTATCTGTACACATCCTCGAGTAGGTCATTGTAAACAGTGGTTTTGACATCCATCTCGTATCATAGTCATGGTATCATTATGCTAGTCATGGTATGCTATAGATGATGCGAATGACTTAACTTCTAGGGAGAAGGTTTCATCATCATATACCAAGACATCTGCTGAACCTTTAGCTACCAAGCGACCCTTATAAATAAGTCCATCCATGTCAGTCTTTCTCTTAAAGACCCACTTACACCCAATGGGTTTGACCCCTTGAGGTGGATCAACCAAAGTCCATACTTGGTTAGTGTACAAGGATTCCATCTCGGATATCATGGCCTCTAGCCATTTCTCAGAATCTGGACTCATCACAGCTTCCTGATAGGAGGTAGGCTCATCCTCAATGAGCATAACATCATCATGGTCAGACAAGAGAAATGAGTATCTCTCAGGCTAACGACGTACCCTATCAGATCTGCGAAGAGGTAGGTCTACTTGAACTGGTTGTTGTTCCTCAACTCCTTATGGAACAACATCATCCACAACACTTTGTGGTTCCAGTTCAACTTCCATCGAGGCATCAGTGCTATTGTTCGCATCTTGAACTTCTTCAAGATCGAACGTGCTCCCACTAGTCTTTCTAGAAACAAAGTCCCTTTCTAGAAAGACCCCAGTCTTAGCCACAACTACCTTGTGTTAACTGGGAATGTAGAAGTAATATCCCTTCGTTTCCTTGGGATATCCGATGAAATAGCACTTGTCAGATTTGGGTCCCAATTTGTCCGAGACTTGACTTCGAACGTAAGCATCATAACCCCAAATCCTCATAAAAGACACCTGGGCATCTCTCCCAGTCCATATCCTATATGGTGTCTTTATTGCAACCTTATATGGAACTCGATTGAGAATGAAGGCTGTTGTGTCTAGAGCATAGCCCCAAAAATACATAGGAAGACCTGTGTGACTCATCATAGATCATACCATATCTTATAAGGTATGATTCCTCCTTTCGGATACACCATTTCACTGTGGTGTTCCAGGAGGAGTGAGTTGAGATAGAATCTCACATTCAGCTAGATAGTCACGAAACTCATGGCTAAGGTATTCACCACCTCGATCTGATCGAAGTAACTTAATACTCTTGCCAAGCTGGTTTTGTACTTCATTCTTGAATTCTTTGAACTTTTCAAAGGATTCTGATTTATGTGTCATCAGGTACATATAACCATATCTACTGAAGTCATCAGTAAATGTAATGAAGTACCTATAACCACCTCTAGCAATGACATTGAAAGAGCCACATACATCACTATGTATAAATCCTAACAAGTCAGTCTCTCTCTCATTGTTTCCACTAAAGGGAGTCTTGGTCATCTTGCCAAGAAGGCATGACTCGCATGTCTCATATGATTCAAAATCAAATGAGTCCAGCAAACCATCTTTATGGAGCTGGGATAAGCGTTTGTCATTTATATGACCTAAACGACAGTGCCAGAGATAGGTTTGGTTAAATGAAAAACCTTTCTTGTCTAAAAAGGAAACTGATATAATGTTCTTAGTTAAAGTAGGCACCTAACAACAATCATCCAATTCTAGTACAAGCCCAGAGGGCAGAGATAGAGAATAAGTTCCTACAGCAACAGCAGTAACCCGTGCTCCATTGCCTACTCGTAGGTCTATCTCGCCCTTCGTCAATGCTCTGCTATTTCTCAGCGCTTGTACATTAGTATAAATGTGAGAAGCACATCCGGTATCTAATACCCATGATGAAGAAATAGAGAGGTTGACTTCTATAACATGTATACCTGAAGTAGAAATTATCTTCTTAAGATCTTCCGGTATCCTGTGCGGTCTCCTTCATTGCGCCTCGGTCCTTGTCATCCGAGTGTGATGTACGAATCATCATCAAGCAATCATTAACTCACTCAGGAGAAGTGGGTTCATGGTCATCAGACAGACACGCGCGCCATCGTTCTTGATGCTTTTGTAAGCATCACGATCAGCGGTAATGGTGCCTCGGGAATGGGCTGGCGATGCGGGGCGTTTTCGAACATTAAAGTACTCCATGTCAGGAGGAAATTAGTTCATTTGAGCTTATCCTTAAGGACTGAACCAAGGGAGAAAGAGTTCGTATTTGTCATGGTTATCTGTGAAATGCGTAAAAATAAATATCATATTCTATTAATCATCTAATTAGGCCTTTAATTAAATGATGACCTCGATTATAGAATTTTGTAGAATCATGAGTGATGTGGTCAAACCACATTAACTAGATTCTAACCAACTATCTATAATTGGGATGACCACATCCATCATACTACGCATTGAGTTAGCTTTGACTAAATCGCAGACTTAGTATGACTGGTAACTAATTACCAATTACATCTCTATGCAACTCTTGTTTATAGGATCATGATCCGCATTTATATTAAAACTCGAGTTAGCTTTGGCGCCCAAGAGTTAATATAAACATGATTTTGACCTATCTACCAACCATTGGGAAAATGTCTACAGTTAAACTTGATTTAACTAGTTATACTCAATCTAATTGAGTTTTACTCACCCATGCCGTTGATAGGCGACCAAGATTGTCCCTCCGTCACTACCAAGATAATATGTGGCTGTTGCTGATTCAACAACTACATGTGATCGAGGTAGTGATAGGTATCACGGCATGGTAGGCATTAGAGTTGTCGTGATTAAGATCTAATCTAATCGATGAGGTGTATCATATACTCGATTGAGATCTAATCTAATCGTTAGGGTGCATCATGTACGTGCGATTTAGATCTAATCTAATCGTCGAGGTGTATCATATACGCGATTGATCTAATTGAATCGTTAAGGCGCTAATTAATTACTTATTCGAGCATGCATCACATATACACACACAAGCAATTAATTAAATGTTTTGTGGATGGTCAACCTAAGGTCAACAGCTTCTCAAGCTCCTCCCTTTGACCACATTGTGTTGCTCGCGCCCTCCTCGTAACTCTGTCTCGAGTGGACCTTCCACCGCTCCATTTTGTACATTACAAAAGTGAAACTTGAGTTATATTCGAGTCTAAACTAATTTACAACAAGAAATATAAAATAGAGGAAGGCACGACGCGCAGGTCGCGAATCAAGTACGACACGCACAAACACAAAATGGCACGCAGGCCATATTATGAATTACAACATAATTTTTCAATCTAATTGGGTCTTTTGGGCCATGACCATCACAAAATAATACATAATTCTAAATTATGCAGTTTCTATAAATTTTTGTAATTTTTATTACAATTTTATAATTTTACAATTTTATGAGTAAAATTTTTCCGCTTTAGCGATTTTAGTCGCTAATCGGACGCGTAAGCCCCTTTGGGTTAGGGCACCCTACCCCGTGATATAACCATCGCGAGTATTCCTAAGCGATCCTACAGCGCCTTAGTCCACTGTCCCAAAACGCGATTTGGGGTGAAACCTTGCCATTTTGAAAATCTTCGAGTTTGCCTACAAGTGTCTAAACACTGCTTACCACATAAGAAACTAAAAACTATACATAAATTCACATAAAGTTACATATCTGTAATTTTCATAAAATACAAATTAAAACTCATACTTGCTTCGCACGTAGCTACCCCGAAACCCCATGCCACGGATCCGTGCGAAGAAATAAAATTTCGTAAAACTTCGAGTATGAGTTTTCTAAGCCTAGATATACACTAGATCTACAAGGAGAAGAGTTTACCCTTGATGCGATGCCCTTCACGTATCCCGCTCGTCCAAGGTTCGCCGGATCTCGAGAGTTTTAAAGTAGATACTCCTCTATGTGTATCCACACGAACAACTCGATGGAGAGAACCTGTAAGGATGTGCTAGCAACCTTAGAAGATCAATAATGGTGGAGGAGAGGGAGAGAAGAGAAGAGTTTGAGGAAGAAGAAGGAGTTACTCACTAAAGCACACAAATGCACTAACTCCCTCATCTAAAGTGGCCGGCCACTTTAAGAGAGATTGTAACCTCCATGGGATGCCAAGAGTCACAACTCTTGGTAATTCCCATGAGGTGACATCCCACTTAAGCAACCATGATGATATGGAGCATCATCATTGGCCCACTCTTTGCCAACTCACCAATGAGGTGGCAAATGGTCAAGTCAAACTTGACTCTTCATCTTTCTACTTAAGTCAAGTCAAACTTGACCACTTCTCTCCCTTGGTTAATCTAATCTAACCATTGGTTCAAGTCAAATTTAATTTAATGAATCTCTATTCATTGAATTAAATTAATTCAATGAGTCTAAGTCCAAATTAGACTCATCTAATACATAAACCAAATTGAGTCCAACTCAATTAGCCTACTTTGGATTACCCTTAATCCAATTTGGTTCATCACATGGACCTAATCCTTTAGGTTCATCAAATGAACCTAATCTCCATCTAATTGCCCTTTGTGTGTGACCCTATAGGTTCTTATAACATTGGCAATGCTCCTAAACCCATTTAGAAGCATAAGTAATGAGCAGTATCTAGCAACACATCATTACTACCCAAGTTATAATAATGTTGAGATCCAACATCACCTTGTGACTACTAATTGTGACTCCTCACAATATATGACATTGTCCTTCTATCCTAAACATTTAGATTGATCAATATGAGGCATAGACCGTGTCATCCTCTAATCAATCTAAATATTGAATCCCAAGTAGACTCACTCAATCAAATGAGTTCAATATCTCATATTGACTCATTTGGGCATGGCCATGCACTTAGTGGTCTCACTCTATCAAGAATATCGATGCACTCCCATCATATAGGAGGGATAGATCCCATCTACATCACTCACATCCCTTCGCATAATTTGTTACATACCCAGTAATCGCCTTTATAGTCCACCCAGTTACGGGTGACGTTTGACGAAGCCAAAGTACGTAACTCCTTATGTAGGGAACCATGGTGACTTGAGGTCCAAGGACTAGTAGTCATACTAATAGCCACATGAGAAAGTATATGACACTCATAAAATAATCCATGATACTTTCTCATGGCGGGCCATTCAGTATACATTCTCCAATGCATACCCATGTGTCAACTTGATATCTCCATATCCATGACTTGTGAGATCAAGTCATCGAGTTGACCTACATGCTAGTCTCGTCACATTAACATTGTCCCTAAATGTTAATACTCGACTAGGAATGATTAAGAGTAATGTTTCCTATATCATCTCACTATCGATTCAACTAATCGATTGATATAGGTAAGAACATTCTACTCAAGGACGCTATTATACTTAGTTATTTAGCATCAATACAAGTAAGTATAATAACCAAAACAAATGCCTTTATTTATATATAGAAGAATACGATATAATGAGTCCATACAACAATCATCAAATGATTGGCTCTAGGGCTCTAACTAACACCAACGACTCGCCCTTGTTGAGGAAGAGCTGAAGATCTCTGGTGGAGCGTCCTCTTCCCAAGGGTCATCGGTCGCCGAGCTAAAGGTTGACCTGGAGAAGGCCCAACAACTCCTTATGGTCGAGCAGCAGATGTCTGCCGATCAAGTTATCAGGTTGGGGCAAATTGAGACACAATTGAAGACCTACGACAAAAAACTCAAGCTGGCCTCCACAAGGAAGCAATGAGCCATTGCCGACCTGGAACTGAAGAACCAGAAGGCTCGACGGCTCACCAAAAGCTGAGGACTATCTGATCGCCGAGCGGGCCTGCCGAGCGGCTGGAGAGGAGTCCTTGAATAAGAAGCTCAAGGATGCCGAAGATACCCTAGAGGCCTCCCGTTCTGCCTTGACGGTCTATCAACAGGACTAGCCGAGCCGATTTACAGTGATGAAACAGGAGTATCTCCGCTCGAACCAGTTTACTAACAAAGTTGTCTAGTGGATCATCCGTGCATTTGAGCTAGCCGTTAATGGGACCCTCCAGTAGCTCAAGGCTGGCGGTCATCTCCCCGAAGCCCTGATGGACGGCATTATCAACCGCAGCCAGCTGAACGACTCCATGCTTGATGATGTATTTGACTATATAGAATGAGTAGGAGTCCTATAAAAGTTGAGTCTTAAATGTATTCCTGCCACTCGGTAGTATCATTTTGCGAAATGAACGGTTTGTCCACTCTGCAGGGCTTTTCCTTATGATTTATTTATTTCCATGCTTGGCACCAATTTTTCCACTCGGCTATAATCATGGGATGTCTTCGATTTATCCCGACGACTTGTGGGTCATCAATCGGCCATTGACGAATTTAACGAGGTTCATACCTTCTCCTGGGTTTAAGGTCACCGATCGACCGTCGATGGAGACCGGGGTTTAACATCGCCGCTCGACGATTTGATGAAGAGTGGGGTTTAAGGTCGCCGCAGGACTGTTGGTGAAGAGTGGGGTTTAAGGTCGTCGCTTGACCGTTGGTGAGAATAGGGGTTTAACGTCGTCGCTCAACGGTTCGGTAAAGACAGGGGTTTAACATCGTCGATCAACGGTTAGATAAAGACATGGGTTTAACGTCGCCGCTCGACGGTTCGGTGAAGACAGGGGTTTAACGTCGCCGCTTGACGGTTTGGTGAAGACAGGGGTTTAACGTCACCACTTGACGATTCAGTGAAGATAGGGGTTTAACGTCGCCGCTCGACGGTTCGGTGAAGACAGGGGTTTAACGTCACCACTCGACGGTTCGACAAAGACTCGGGTTTAAGGTCATCGCTCAACGATTTGACGAAGCCTCGGGTTTAAGATCGCCGCTTGACGATTTGACGAAGACTCGGGTTTAAGGCCGCCGATTAACGATTTGATGAAGACTCGGGTTTAAGATCGTCGCTCAATGATTTGACGAAGACTCGGGTTTAAGGTCGCCGCTCGACCGTTTAGCATGCTGTTCGGCACAAAGCTTGGAAGTTTAATCTTTTATTTCTTGTCCTGCAACGAAGGAACACAGGGATATAAAGGTACATTGATCACATCAGCACACCTCTCATCCGGCTCGATAAGGCTGGAGATGGTTCGTACTCCACGGTCATTCTAGTTGCCGCCCGTCCTCGTCCTCTAAGTAATAGGCACCCGAACGAAGCTTCTCCACGACTCTGAAGGGTCCAGCCCATGGGGCTTCTAGCTTGGTGACGTCGTTGACCGGTTTTACTTTCTTCCACACCAAGTCGTCAACCTGAAATGATCTTGGGATCACCCTTCGATTGTAGCTTTGCCTCATTTTTTTTCGGTATGTCATCAGTCAGATGATCGCTTTAGCGCGCGTTTCGTCCACCAAGTCCAGCTCTAGAAGCCTCTGCTCGGCGTTATCTTCGTTGTAGTGTTGTATCCGGTCAGATTTAACCCCGACTTCGACGGGGACGACCGCTTTGCCGCCATATACCATGTGGAAGGGCGTTGCCCCGGTCCCTTCCTTGGGAGTCATGCGGATTGCCCATAGCATGCTGGGGAGTTCATCTACCCAACTCCCTCCAACGTGGTCGAGCCGAACGCACAGGATCCAAAGTATTTCTCGGTTGCCGACCTCCGCCTGCCCATTACTCTGAGGGTAGGCTACTGAAGTGAAGACTTGCTGAATGTCGTACCCTTCGGACCACTCTGTTGGTGCGGGAAGCATCCGACGATCGAACTCGTGTTTTGATAATGGCAAAGAATTCAAAGTTAAGATGTTTTGTATTCTAACAAGTCTACTTGAGGATTTCAGGAAAGTCCTAACTACAGTTAGGCAAAGGTATAAAACCCTAGGGGGTGGTAACCCTAGGTCATAGGGGGTGGTAACCCTATGCGGAAAGTCTTAGCATGTCGATGACTTCAGGCAAAAAGTCCTAGGGGGTGGTAACCCTAGGTGGAAAGTCCTGGTGTCGCGAGCCAGGTGAAAGACTGGACTAGCCGGGAAGCGGATGCCCAGCAGAAAGTCTGGAAGTATCGAGTGCTGAGCAAAAGTCCAGTCGATCTGGAGGATCGTACTGGCAACAGGTAAATCTCCTGAGTGGAGTAGGTGAGGACGCTTTCCTCGTAGAGGGAACAGTAGGCGTCGGGTCGACCTAGGGTTTCCGGTTGGAAATCCGAAGTCAGACCCGGACAGTCCGAAGACTGTCTTAAATATTCTTTATTATCCATGATGTTATTTTGTGCTAACTTTGTGTTGCAGGATGTTGATTGGGACTAACATATCTTGCAGGTACAAAATAAAGATGATTTTCCTCAGATGAACAGTGTCCGAGGCGCCTCCATGGGGCTTGGAGGCGCCTCGGGTTCAAAATCCTGAGCTGGCGCGAGGAGCAGGCTTAAGGCGCCTTAGACAGCTTGGAGGCGCCTTGAATGGGTTTAAGGCGCCTTCAAGTCGCGGCAGTCAAAAGATTATCCCAACGAGCAGATCGGGATAAAATTCAGGTTTAAGGCGCCTTGGAGCTTATTTAAGGCGCCTTGAACACTGTTTATAAAGGGGGTTCGACTAGCAGCTCAATCCAACGTGTTCCAAGTCTTCTTTACTCAACGTGCTACTCCGAAAGACTCCCGGAAGTGCTGCTACAAGTCTCCGACAACCCAAAGCTCCGAGATTTCTCGTTTTCGTCGTCGGTATAGATTTCTTTTATCGCATCTCTTGTAATACTTAGTTTGTAATAATCGAGCTTATAGTTGTTGCCCACCGGAAGCGATCAAGGATCGCGGGCCTTCGAGTAGGAGTTGCCTTAGGCTCCGAACGAAGTAAAATCGACCTGTGTTCTTGTGTGCTTGCTTATTTTTTCCGCTGCTTTAATTACTCTAACGCTGTTTTTGATTCCGATATGTACGAAATAGCCGCGAGCGCTATTCACCCCCCCTCTTGCGTGATCTTGATCCAACAATTGGTATCAGAGCGGGGTTGTTTTGAACTGGTGCAACCACCATTCAAAACATTTTTTTTTCATGGTATTTTGTTTCGGAGTCAATTAGAAATAGCTAATTAGCTAAAGTTCTAATTTTTTTAATCAGTGTTGCTCAAAGTTGGTCAATACCATTTGAGCTCGTTATTTTTTTCCTCCCGCACTACAATCCAAGACACAGTCTTGGAATAGATCTTTCTGTTTTTGCTTATCTAGGACTAAAATGACTCAACAAGAAGGATATAGCACTGTTCGTCCCCCACTATTTTCCAGAGAAGACTTCGGATACTGGAAGAGGCGAATGGAGATATATCTGAAGATCCAGTTCGACACCTAGATGATAGTCAAGACAGGACTTCAACTACCAACTGATACAGACGGTAAGCCTACATCCTATGAGAACTGGGAGCCAGCCTTCATCAAAAAGGTGGAAGCCGACGCCAAAGCTACCTGCACCATCCAGTGCGGTCTTACCAAGGAGGAGCTCAACAGAGTCGGTCCCTTTTCAACCGCAAAGGAACTCTGGGAGAAACTGATCGAACTTCACGAGGGCACCTCGGAAACCAAGGTAAGTAAGCGAGATTTATTATTTAATAAATTGTATAATTTAAAAATGCAGGAAGGTGAGACGGCAAGCCAGCAGCACGCGCGCATCCAGGACATTCTCAACTCTCTTCATGCAATTGGACAGAGAGTCGAAAACCGGGACGTAATAAGGTACGCATTAAATTCATTTCCAAGGAGTACGTTGTGGGCATCAATGGTAGATGCCTACAAGGTTTCCAAAGATTTATCGTCTTTAAAGTTAGACGAGTTATTTTTTGAATTTGAACTTCATGAACAAACTAATGCACAGCCATCCGAGAAGGGTATTGCCTTGGTTGCAGGTATGAGTCGAACACGGGAATCAAGAGTACGGCGAAAAATTGAATCGGAATCAGAAAATGAATCCGACTCAGAAGATTCAGAGGATGAACTGACCAGCGAACTCGTGAACCTTGTGAAGAAGCTCTACAAGAAGAAGAAGGGCTTCAACAAGAAAGATCTGAAGAAGGCAGTTCAGTCTAGGGAGGTCCAACCGAACTCAAAGGTAAAATTCGAAGTCACTTGTTACGGGTGCAACCAGAAGGGGCATATCAAAGCCAACTATCCCAACCAAAAGGAGGCCAAAAAGCAAAGAAGAAAGAAGGCCCTGAAAGCAACTTGGGATGAATCTTCTTCAGAGGACGACGACAATGAAATTGATCAAACAAGTCTACTCGCACTGATGGCCCGGGACCAGATCATCGAGAGCGAGTCAGAAGCCGAGTCCGAGCAAAGCCACGGATCCGCATCTGTTTTAGAAGGGCCAGAATCCAATGTAAGTATTCCAAGGCTTAACAATTTAGTTAATTACTTACTTCGCAAACTAGCTAAATCAAACCTTAGGATTAAATCACTTCTAAAGGAAGTAGCTGTCCTTAAAGAAGTGTCAAACACTAATTCTTTACCTGATCAAGTTCAAACTGGAAATTCAACTCAAGTTCAAAAACTTGAGGAAGAAAACTCTAGCTTGAAAAATCAGGTAAAAGACTTAAAAAATATGTTAGAACGGTTTTCTCTGGGATCCAAGAATTTGGACCTAATTCTTGGAACACAAAGAGCCGTCTACAACAAAACTGGACTGGGATATAAAAGTAAAAAAGAAATATAGATCTTATTTATCTTTAATAAACAAACAAGGTAGTAAACTAGTCCAAGCATGGGTCCCCAAGTCTAAATTAATCAATCAAGTTGAACTTGGCCAATACTGGGTTCCGAAAGATCAAATATACTACCTCGATAGACCAAATCGAGGCTATGATCCAGGGAAAGCTAAAAGGAAAACGATATTAATTCAAAATCAAAATTAAAAATTTGAAATTCAAAATAAAATTCAAAATCAAATTTAAAAATTCGAAATTAAATTTAAAATTCAAAATCAAAATTAAATTTAAAATTCAAAATCAAAATTCAAAATTAAATTTAAAATTCAAAATCAAAATTCGAAATTAAATTTAAAATTCAAAATCAAAATTAAAAAAATTCAAAATTAAATTTAAAATTCAAAATCAAAATATCAAATTCGAAATTAAATTTAAAGTTCAAGTCAAAATTAAAAAATTCGAAATTAAGTTTAAAATTCAAAATTAAAATTCCAAATTCAAAATTCAAAAATAGATGGTGGATCCAAACTAGCTGGCACCTCCAACTGAACTATCCGACAGGGTAACTGAACTACCCGACAGGGTAACTGAACCTAATTTACCCGAAATGGGTAAAACAAGAGTAGATTACCCGGCAGGGTAATTAAGGCTAGTTTAAAAAGGACTAGGTTTAACTTGACCCACAGTACTGGTGAAGTTTTTGGATGATAGTACGTTATGGAAACTTGGGCATCGCATGTCTAGGAAGATATGGCTTCGACCCGGTGCATTTGACCAAGTGGAACTGACCGAAGCTACCCTTAAATGGATCCTAACTAGTTAGATCAAGGATTAGTATTAAGTTCAATGGGTAGGACTATTTGGAAAACCTCGAAGGCATGGTTACTTTAATGAGCTCCGAGTGACTCACCATAGCCCAGAAGTTTATCCAAATAATGCTTACTTGTTGAACCCAAAGATAAACCTGAATCTAACACAAAGTTAAACCAGACCCTTAATTCAACAATAATTCATCTCACAACAATTATAGGATTCCCTGATTGACAACCTAGATCAGGTGAGATGACTAAGAAATTAAAATTAATTAACTTAAATTTCAAAATTATTTTAAAAACTTAAATTTCAAAATTATTTTAAAAACTTAAATTTCAAAATTATTTTAAAAACTTAAATTTCAATATTATTTTAAAAAACTTAAATTTCAAAATTGTTTTAAAAACTTAAATTTCAAAATTATTTTAAAAAACTTAAATTTTAAAATTATTTTAAAAACTTAAATTTCAAAATTGTTTTAAAAACTTAAATTTCAAAATTATTTAAAAAACTTAAATTTCAAAATTATTTTAAAAACTTAAATTTAAAAATTATTTTAAAAAAAACTTATTTCAAAACTATTTTTAAACTCAATAAACATAAATGTTTGCTAAATTACCCTGAATACAATAGAATAGAAAATCTAAGGAGTCTGCTTCAATCACGCTATCTTTAAATTCATTAAAAAGAAACCAATTCAACTACTTCATGTGTAGGAATTGGATCAATGGATGTTGGATAGTGGATGCTCTAGACATATGACTGGAGATAAGTTGAAGTTTACCAAACTCAAGTACAAGAGTCTAGGATCAGTTGCATTCGGCAACAACGGTAAACTTAAAGTAATCGGAAAAGGTAATATTGAACTTAGTTCCGATTTCATTATTCGAAATGTTTTATTGGTTGAAAATTTTAATTTTAATTTACTAAGTATAAGTCAATTGTGTGACAGCGGATACCTAGTTAATTTTGATAAATCTGGATGTCTAGTTAAAAATATTGAAAATCCAGAAATTAAACTTAAGGGACTTAGGAAAAATAACATCTACACAATTGATTTATCAATATCCTCAATAAAGTGTCTCCTGACACAACAAGAGGAAACCCAATTGTGGCACAGAAGGCCGGGTCACACTCACACTACACTCATTTCAAAAATGAGTCAAAATGGTCTAGTTAAAGGTTTGCCCAAATTAAAATTTATTGAAAATTCAATCTGTGATGCATGTCAAAAAGGAAAACAAACCAAATCAACCCACAAGTCAACTAACCTAGAAAGATCCAAGACCATACTTGAGCTCCTTCACCTTGATCTATTTGATTCACATGGAGCCAAATCACTAAGCAAGAACCAATATTGCTTAGTAATAATTGATGACTACTCTAGGTACACTTGGGTAAAATTTCTTAAAACAAAAGATGAAACCTATGAAATATTTAGTAATTTTTGCAACTTAACGGAAAATGAAAAAGATACTAAAATTAAAAGAATAAGAAGTGATCACGGAGGGGAATTTGAAAATCATAGGTTTACCCAATTTTGTAAAATAAATGGATACCAACATGAATTTTCATGTCCTAGAACCCCCCAACAAAATGGACTAGTGGAACGTAAAAATAGAACATTACAAGAAGCAGCTAGGACTATGTTAAACGAATATCACTTAAATCATCAATTTTGGGCTGAAGCAATAAATACTGCAAATTACATTCAAAACAAAATTTTAATTAATAAATTTCACAATAAAACACCATATGAACTCTACTATAATAAAATTCCCAATCTAAACTATCTAAAAGTATTTGGGTGTAAAGTTCACATTTTAAATACTAAAGATTACTTAGGAAAATTTACACCCAAATCTAACCAAGGAATATTCTTAGGATACTCCTCTACCAGTAGGGCCTTTAGAGTATATAATCAAAATACATCGAAAGTTGAAGAAACAACTAATGTAATATTTGATGAAGAAAACAACTTACCTTATATAAATGAAAATGTTGACATTAATCCAAGAGCTATAGACGATGATAAAATCCAACCTAATCTTAATGAGTCAGAAGAACCAGTTTCGGACTCACAGATAAGACCAACTAGAGTAAGTACCTCTCACCCACCTGACCAAATTTTGGGTGACCCAAACCTAGGGGTCAGAACTAGATCATCCTATAGAAACCTTAGCCAGATTGCCCTAATCTCTAAAATTGAACCTAAAACTATAGAAGAAGCCCTGCCTGATCCAGACTGGATCATTGCAATGCAAGAAGAATTAGCCCAATTTAAGAGAAACCAAGTCTGGGACCTTGTACCTAAACCCATAGATAAATCAATAATAGACATCAAATGAGTTTTTAGGAACAAGTTGGATGATCACGGTGATATAATAAGAAGCAAAGCAAGATTAGTAGCTTAAGGGTTTAGTCAAGTCGAAGGCTTAGACTATGATGAAACCTATGCTCCAGTAGCTAGACTCGAGTCCATTAGGATGTTATTAGCCTATGCAGCAAATAAAGGATTCAAATTGTACCAAATGGACGTTAAGTCAGCCTTTTTAAATGGTTTTATCAAGGAAGAGGTCTACGTAAGCCAACCTCCAGGGTTTGAAGACATAGACTACCCTAATCACGTATTTAAATTAAAAAAGGCACTATATGGACTAAAACAAGCCCCTAGAGCATGGTATGAAAGATTATCTAATTACCTAATATCTAAAGAATTTAACCAAGGACAAATCGATCCGACTTTGTTCGTGAAAACTATAGGTAAAGACATCTTTATAGCCCAAATCTATGTTGACGACATAATCTTTGGCTAAACTAATTCAAAATTCTTAAAAGAATTTGTCAAATTAATGGAAAGTGAATTTGAAATGAGTATGGTTGGAGAACTTAATTTCTTCTTAGGCTTACAAATTAAACAAACTAAAGATGGAATCTACATCTATCAAACTAAATATGCTAAAGAGTTAATTAAAAAATTCTGTATGGAAAACCCAAAAATTATAAATACTCCAATGGCAACCAACATAAACATTGACTCTGACCCTGAAGGAAAACCAGTTGACCCAAAATACTATAGGAGTGTCATAGGTAGCTTACTTTACCTAACTGCAAGTCGACCCGATATATTGTTTGCAGTAGGTATGTGCGCAAGATACCAATCCTGTGCAAAAGAGTCACACCTATCATACGTTAAAAGAATACTTAGGTATATTAAAGGAACTCTAAACGTAGGACTTTGGTATCCAAGAACTTGCACCTTTGACCTTTACGGCTATTCTGATTCAGACTATGCCGGCTGCAAGCTAGACAGAAAAAGTACAAGTGGTAGCTGCCAGATTCTAGGTCAGTGCCTAGTAAGTTGGTCAAGCAGAAAGCAACATTGTGTTGCTCTATCCACCACAGAAGCTGAATACATAGCTCTAGGAGAATGTGCATCTCAACTACTGTGGATGATGCATACGTTAAAAGACTATCAACTAGAGTATAAAAATACACAAATCTTTATTGATAATATCAGCTCAATTAATCTCACGAAGAATCCTATTCACCACTCCTAGATTTTTCAAAATTCTGGATTTACTTATCATTTTTTTCTAGGAAAAATAATTTTCAAAATTCCCAATTTCCTAGATTTGTCAAAAAATTGAAATAGCCTAGGCTTTCCCCCTAGAAATCATGTTCTCCTAGAATTAAGCCAGAGCATCTCACAAGCACCTAGGTATACCTTGATTGTGATTGAAAAACATAGAACGGCGTGAGATGCATAGGGTAAAGCCTAGACTCAAGAATGCTTATATCTGTGCATCAATATGAGTCTGGGCGTTAAATACGCAATATACATTAATCAAGTTAAGTCCTCAAGCTCTAGTCAAGTCTATCTGGACCAAAGTAACTTAACTTGACTAACCAAGTGGAAGCTACTGTCCTGTAGACAATCAGCAAGTAACTAAAGGTTAGACAGCTGATAAAGGATACTCAATTTTTTAGTTAAGAATGTTTTGAACCTCAGGGCTCTGATACCTAGTAAGTTAAGTGATTATAACTCATGCTTGGACTTAAGGACCAATTGAATTTGAACCTAAACCAAATTTAAAATATTATCCAAACTTAAGTTTACTATCAATACTTCCATCTATGCAACATTACAATCTTAATATTCACATCCTTACTGAGCCTAGCTAACTTTAAAATCTATCTTTGCACTTAACTAAGAAATATCTAGTCTATTATTTTTTTTTGATATATGACAAAGGGGGAGAGTAGTAAAATTCAACAGTTAAGAGGGAGCAACAGTTAAGGGGAGCAACAGTTAAGGGGGAGCATAGAGTTTTTGCAAAATTTGTAATTAGCAAATTTGCCTGTATTAAATGGTGATTTATTTTCTGGATTACTTAACTTTGAATTTGAGTTGCCATAATCAAAAAGGGGGAGATTGTTGGTGCGGGAAGCATCCGACGATCGAACTCGTGTTTTGATAATGGCAAAGAATTCAAAGTTAAGATGTTTTGTATTCTAACAAGTCTACTTGAGGATTTCAGGAAAATCCTAACTGCGGTTAGGCAAAGGTATAAAACCCTAGGGGGTGGTAACCCTAGGTCATAGGGGGTGGTAACCCTATGCGGAAAGTCTTGGCAGGTCAATGACTTCAGGTAAAAAGTCCTAGGGGGTGGTAACCCTAGGTGGAAAGTCCTGGTGTCGCGAGCCAGGTGAAAGACTGGACTAGCCGGGAAGCGGATGTCCAGCAGAAAGTCCGGAAGTATCGAGTGCTGAGCAAAAGTCCAGTCGATCTGGAGGATCGTACTGGCAACAGGTAAATCTCCTGAGTGGAGTAGGTGAGGACGCGTTCCTCGTAGAGGGAACAGTAGGCGTCGGGTCGACCTAGGGTTTCCGGTTGGACATCCGAAGTCAGACCCGGACAGTCCGAAGACTGTCTTAAATATTCTTTATTATCCATGATGTTATTTTGTGCTAACTTTGTGTTGCAGGATGTTGTTTGGGACTAACATATCTTGCTGGTACAAAATAAAGATGATTTTCCTCGGATGAACAGTGTCCGAGGCGCCTCCATGGGGCTTGGAGGTGCCTCGGGTTCAAAATCCTGAGCTGGCGCGAGGAGCAGGCTTAAGGCGCCTCGGAGGGGTTTAAGGCGCCTTGAATGGGTTTAAGGCGCCTTCAAGTCGCGGCAGTCAAAAGATTATCCCAGCAAGCAGATCGGGATAAAATTCAGGTTTAAGGCGCCTTGGAGCTTGTTTAAGGCGCCTTGAACACTGTTTATAAAGGGGGTTCGACCAGCAGCTCAATCCAACGTGTTCCAAGTCTTCTTTACTCAACGTGCTACTCCGAAAGACTCCCAGAAGTGCTGCTACAAGTCTCCGACGACCCAGAACTCCGAGATTTCTCGTTTTTGTCGTCGGTATAGATTTCTTTTATCGCATCTCTTGTAATACTTAGTTTGTAATAATCGAGCTTATAGTTGTTGCCCACCGGAAGCGATCAAGGATCGCGGGCCTTCGAGTAGGAGTTGCCTTAGGCTCCGAACAAAGAAAAATCAACCTGTGTTCTTGTCACGCCCCTAGAAGAGTCCCTGTCCGAGAAAATTTCGGCAGCATCTCCCCTGTACGGCGGACAATCAAAAATTTTCTACAAGCACTAAATACTCAGCCACAGGCGGCTGGAATCATAACAATAATAAAAAATCAATCACCACGCAGTTTATATATATATTCAGCCTCTGGCTGACACAACCACGCAGTAATAATACTCTGACTCAAAAACCACCCTACTCAACTACACTCGTAAAGCTCAAAACCGACGAACTCACCTCTTCTGCCATCCAGGCAGGCATGTAGTAGAATAAAAACCAAATTCAAATCCATCAATATAATAAAATCTATATCATGTCCATAAGCAAATAAATCCAGAACATAACGAGTTCAAACAGTCTAGAACAGAAAGAAACCAAAGAAAACCAAACATATCCTGGAGGTCTGCAGGACCAGCACTACGTGCAGTGAGGACTAGCGACTGGAACTCCCTCCTTACAGCATCAACCTGAAAATATCAACAATGGAGGCGGGGTGAGTCCAACACTCAGTAGGTACAATTGATATGCAAAGTAAAGAAACAACACCTAGCACTAATCATGCGTACAGTCTCCTGATAAGAAAGATAAAAAATGCATCTAAAGTAAACAGGAGAATGCTGTACTAACCAGGTCCTGAATATAAGGTCAAACAGTCCGAGTGGTATAGGAATCCTGTATGCATGGCAAACATAGGTATCCAAACAATATGCAGCATATAAATGCAGCAAACACAAACACAAGCAATAAATGCATCATGCATATGATGCCAATGATGCGTCCTAGTCACCCCTGACGCCAGTCGATCATCTCATACAAAAGTGAGGCCGAGTGGGTAGGGTCAGACAACTGGCACACTGTCTCACTACTCGATGGTGACCGAGTGGACGGATGCGCCGGAGTACACCTATCCTCCTACTCCAAATCATAGATGAGAGCGCAATGCCTCAACTCCTGACTCAAAGACGGGAGGAATCCACGGATAACACGTTGTGTCACACTACCCATGAGCGGACCAACGGTGCCTAACAGAGTCCCTGCTGCAACACACTCACCTGAATCGACCACCACTAACCCATGAGTGGTGGTGTGCGCAGATGTAACTCGCGATGTGCTCAACAATAATGGAGCGGACTATCGCACAGCATGCAATCATGCAAATGGTGCATGGCACTAACCACAAGAATATCCTGACCTAATCCACATATATATAAAAATGCATCAAAGGTCAACGAATCCAAAACAATCCAAAGGTATACAGAAGGTATAAAACCTAGGTCCTGAACATGGTCAAGCATGGCATATCACTACCCCTATAAGCATGTATAAACAGGTAAAATATACCTGAGATGCAAAACCAATCAATCAATCAAGCATGTAAGATTTGGGTAGTGATTAACCGAAAACAGATAAGAAACACAATTAATGCAACATGTTAATTTAATTACTAAGCATATCAAATGACATAAGTCAAAAGTACCCGCCTCCAATCGAAATGGTCCAATACGCTAATCGAGATACCCGTCGAGACACCGTCTCAAATCAAAGTCCTGTATCACCAATATATACATTTTTATTTAGCTAATAATTCAAATGAATTGCTAAATAAAATTCCCAACACAACTTAGGACAAAACCCTAAGTCATAATCATTAACCTACCTAATTAAACACAAATAATTTAGTTACTCAACCTGTATCAAATAACTAAATCAGACTCTTAATTCAATTAGGAAACCCTAATTATCGATTAACCTTAATTGATCATCAATTAACTTGTCCACATAAAAACCTAGATCCACCCAAATATGTATATTCGGCTGTTGAGTCACTGCCGAAGACACCTGCTGTCGTTCCAAACCAAATACCTCTAGTTAACCTAGAGTATGGATCGTTAGTCAGGAAGTACACAAGTACAAATTAATTACCTCATACCCAAATCAAATCTATCATCACAATAGTTCAAACAACATAGAATCTACAGCAAAGATACAAATTCTCTACTCCTTACCTCACTACCAAGCCACTGTCGACGCTGGAAATGTTGGTCGGAGCTAGGTAGAGCCGCAATCCTCCACACAAGTACCCTAATCAGCAATTCCCCTTACAACCTAAGTATCCAAACCAACCATGTCACCAACCAAATCTGAATTAAATTGATACATATGAATCAAACCACAACTTACCTAAATCTAAATATCTTCCTGCCAACTCACAACCATAGATCTTGTTGTTGGAACTTGGTGTCGAAGCTGGGGATCATCCCCAACCAGTGATGCTTGGATCCACAATAGAGCCGCTGATCTCTCAAATGTGGCAGCAAGGAGACCCTGTGTAAAGCACTGCTCGGCCAATTCCAACTAATCGAGAGTAAGGCTCGGCTGAGAAGGATCCACTGGAGGAGTGTAGTTGATGATCAAAGACACGAGGCAGGGAAAGCTTTAGCTGGCGCTAGGTTTCCCGTGGCCGGCGCTGCCTCGGAAAGGAGAGGGAAGGCCGACGCGAGGGCTGAGGAGCAACACCCGACGATGTTAAGTCACAGGCGACGGCGCTGGGAACTCCACGGCAAGGCTAGGGCAGAGGAGGGCTTCAGCTCGGGTAGGAGAACACAAGAAGAGGAAGTAGCCGAGGGGTTGTACGCTTGAGGAGAAGTAACCGCCGCCGGCGGTTAGGGCAAGGAGGAAGAAGGAAGGCGGCGTCGGGATGGCTCGGCAAGGGAAGAAACGGCGACAAAAGAAAACGAAAATAAATAAAGAAAATAAAAGGAAAAGGATATATAAATATAATCTTTTCCTCGCTTAAATGGGGTAGCCTAAACAGGCTTTTCCAGGTCCCATTTTTATCCCCATTAACTCGTCCATACGAGCTCCGAAAAATTCCCGAAAAATTCCTAAAAATTTCGGAAAATTCCCTTATTCATATTCGCCTATTTCCGGTATTTTACAGTTCTTGTGTGCTTGCTTATTTTTTCCGCTGCTTTAATTACTCTAATGCTGTTTTTGATTCCAATACGTACGAAATAGCCGCGAGCGCTATTCACCCCCCCTCTAGCGCGATCTCGATCCAACACACTCCTTGAGCCTTTGGCCCATGAATTGTCTTCCATTATTAGAGACGAGCTGGCGCGGGATCCCGAACCGACAAATGATGTGCTGCCAAATGAACTTCATGACCATCTACTCGGTTATCCTTGCCAGCGGCTCAGCTTCAACCCATTTGGAGAAATAGTCCACCGCGATGAGCAGGAACATCCTCTGAATCGTCGCCATGGGGAAAGACCCCACGATGTCCATGCCCCACTGGTCGAACGGATAGGCCACTGCGGACGCCTTCATCTCCTCGGTCGGCCGGTGTGAGAGGATGTGATACTTCTGGCAGGACAAGCAGGTGGCCACCGTCCGAGCGGCATCCTCTTGGAGGGTCAGCCAGAAGTATCCGGCAAGTAAAACCTTCCTTGCTAATGAGCGGTCGCCCGGGTGTCCCCCACATAACCCTTGGTGTACCTCCTGCAATATGTAGTCAGCATCCTCCGACCTGATGCATTTAAGTAGGGGCCTAGAGAAAGCCTTCTTATAGAGCTTTTCTCCGATCAGGGTGAATCGACCATCCCTCTTTCTTAATAAGCGGGCCTCCTCCCGATCGGATGGTGTAGCTCCCGATTGTAGAAACTCCGTCAGCGCCATCTTCCAGTCATTTGGGAAGGTAAGTCCCTCCATCCAGTCAATGTGGGCCACTAAAGACACCTGCTGTAACGCCCGCCCTCCCTGCTACCCTAAGGGACGGGGCTACGATACTCTACGTATAAATTTTTCTTTTTAAAACAGCGGAAGACTTAAAATAATTTTCATAGTTTTAATAAAAACTTTTCTTTTAAATTTCTTTTGAACTATACTATCACATGGCATCAAAATCATAACATCCAGTGGAACCATAATGTCAAGCCACACATGTTTAGGTATCACAAGTCATAAAATACCAATGCATAGTTCTTTAAAGAAACTTTAAGCAGGTTCTTATTTATTTGGTTGCCTAGCCACTGCCACACACATCTTCGTTGCCCCTCCTGCTGCTCCTCAAACTCATCCAGCTTTTTCCTTTATCTGTGGTATAAGGAAAGTAAGCTATGAGCACTCATGGCTCAGTAAGTTCCTTTCCTACTCACTAAAACCAACAATCAGCACATAATCAAGAATGCATCAACAAGTCATAATCTCAACTAATCATGGCATAACATAGCATTCTATTCAAGCATATCATGCATCATAATATAATCACAACTAGTCATAGCATATCAAGCATCACCATGGCCGAAACATATACATAGTGCATTGCATAAAACATAGCTAGACATGGCATAACAACAAGTATCATGGTATATCAAAGCATGGCCGAAACATGTATATCAAAGCATCATACTATGGCCGAAACATGTACATCAAGGCATCATCATATCCATGGCCGAAATCTATATATCAAGCATCAATAAATCCATGGCCGAAACATGTCTATAAGGTATAGCATGAACATAACGTAATCATACCTCTTCATGGCATATCATAATCAAGAGCATAACATGAAACATAGCATAATCATAAGGTGTATGCAATATGATTTTGGAAAACATGTATCCGCAAAACATGTGTATGTCTCATGATCTTTAAAACCATTTTCTTTTACATATATACTTGAAAATAATCTCAACATGTACCACTTACATATTGCGCGCAACCTTGTAGGTCCAAGGTAGCAAGTCTTGAACCCTACGAGGCAAACATACTAGGCCCTTAGTCCTAGGGTCACCTAGGAGCCCATCCCTAACGAGGTCCTTAGTCCCCGGGGCGCTTATGGAGCCCACCCTTGGTACAAGCCACTCACATATAAAGTAAAATACATGTCATACATATCATGTATCATAAAAGCATGCATCACTTAGGCACACATCATATCATAAAAGTATGCATCACTTAGGCATACATCATGTCATAGAAGTATGCATCACTTAGGCATACATCATATCATAAAGGTATGCATCACTTAGGCATACATCATGTCATAAAGGTATGCATCACTTAGGCATACATCATATCATAAAGGTATGCATCACTTAGGCATACATTATTGTTGGAGTGTATACTGAAAGCCTAAGCTTTGTAAACATTCATTATGAATAAAGAATCACATTTGGTCAAATTATCTACATTTGTTTGTAGTTGTTCAATTAATTTATATTGAAGATAACATAGCATGTGGTGTCACATGCAGAAGATAATGTTATCAGTACCTTATAAATTATAAACAGTAGCTCACGACTAAAATGGAAAGGAACAAACCATTAGAAGGTCGTAGTGTAATTAGGTATTAGTTTATCTTGACTATATAATTACACTAGTACACTCAGAGTGTATTGAGTAGGACCATTAGAGGTCGTTTCTTTTATACTGACTTTATAAAGGAACAAAGACCTCAGTTATTATGGAAGTGTGTGCTCTTAATCCTAATATAATAACAAGCACATATGTTTGATATTTATTTCTTTAATTTATCAATGGGTGAGATTTAGTCCGATGAATCAATAAACCCGATAAGTTGGGAAATGGTATCACTTATAGTGTGTGTTGTTGATTATAGAAGGAAACTGTGTCCTAGAGATACTAGGTTGATAATGTCCTCAAGAGGAGCTCATAAAGATTGTCATGTTAAACCTCTGCAGTGGACTTAGTCCGACATGATAATAAGGTTGAGTGGTACTACTCTTGGACTTAGATATTAATTAAATGAGTTGTCAAACTCACTTAATTAGTGGACATTCGATATCTTAAACATGGGAAGACTAACACACTCATAATAAGAAGGAGCCCAAAAATATAATTTGGGATTGCGGTAGTTCAATGATAGTTCTCTAGTGGAATGAATTATCATTGATAAAATTAAGTTGTGTTCGCGGCGAACACGGGATGCTTAATTTTATCGGAGACCAAAACCAACTCCTCTCGGTCCTATCGTAGCCTCTTATTTATAGAGTACTATACCCACCTATACCCACCTTCTATACCCACACTAGAGGGCAAGCTAGCTTGGGAACAAGCTAGGTGGCCGACCCTAGCTTGAACCCAAGCTAGTGGGGGTCGGCCAAATTAAATTAAAAAGGAATTTTAATTTTAATTTTTATTATGTGGAAGAAATAATTTATTAAAGAGAATTTAAATTAAAATATCTCTCTTATAAAAGATCTACAAAAGATTAAAGAAAGAGATTAGATCTATTTCCTTATTTGTAGATTGATGAGATATTTTATTTTCTCTTTAAAATTATTCACATGTTGATAAAATTAAAATTATAGAAATTTCCTTTTATCAAACATGAAGAGATTTTTAAAGAGAAATTTTATTTTTTAAAATTTCTGAAAACAAATTAGGAAGTTTTAATTGTTGATTGAAACTTGTCCAATTTGTTCTCCAATAATGTGGCCGGCCAATGTAGGTTTATTTGGGAAATTTTATTTTATTTTTCTCAATTAAATCATGTCAAGGAAATTGAGGAAATTTATTGTAATTAAATTTCCTAATTTGCCTAGGCCAAGGAATATAAAAGAAGGGGTGAGGGTGCCTTCATGAGACACAACATCTATTATTTTCTCTCCCTCTTTTCCTTGGTGTTGTGGCCGGCCATCATCTTTTCTCTTCTTCCTCTTGATCTTAAAGCTTGGAGTTCTTGTGGAGGGCGGATACTACTTGGAGAAGAAGAAGAAGAAGGAGAGAAAGCTTGCATCTCTTAGAGCTTGGTTGGTGTTTTGTTTGTTGCCGAACCTAGCTAGGAGAAGAAGGTGCTTGGTGGTTTCTCATCTCGGAAGATCGTTGCCCACACAACGTCCGAGGTAAGGAATACGGTAGAAGATCAAGAGGTTTTTCTACAAGGTATAACTAGTAATTTTTCTTTCCGCATCATGCTAGTTATTTATGGAAATAATACCAAATACAAGAGGCTTACGCTCTAGAATTTCGAATATGTTTTCGATGTTGTGTTCTTTTGTATTTTCTTTTCTGATTTGATTGTTCTCTTTGGTTAACCTAAAGTTATTTTAAGAAATTAAATATTAGCTTCAAAAGGTTTTGTCTAGTCGGTGGTGGTTGCTCCCATATCCAAGAAGGCCATGTGCCTCGCCACGTCAGTACCAATTATGGAAATTAATATTTAATGGAATTAATAACTTAAGGAGACTTGGGTCGAACGTGTTAAGTTCCAGGAGATCCAAGTCAAAACCTAAAGAAGAACAAATAGATTAAGTTTTGGATCAAACGTGTTAAGTTCCGCAGAGCGATCCAAATTTAATTTAAAAGAACACATGGTAGCTAGGAAAAGTTCAGACCTTTGTACAAAATTTGTGTTACCTATATACCAGTCCAACACATATGTCATAACAATATATCATGATCAAATCATGCAACTATTAGGCATTATAGATCCATATAAAACATGCATACTAAACATAGCATCAAAGCATGCATAATTTAACCACATATCATATCATAAGCATGCATAATTTAAGCACAAAGCATATCATATCATAAAAGCATGCATATCATATCATAAAAACATGCATATCATATCATACGTCATAAATCACAAGCATACATATTAAGCATAAGGGTGTATCTTGTGATTATCCTATCATAGGAAACATGGTATCATATTTATCTTGGTTTTAAGCTTCCTAAACCCTTGTGGCCGAAACCCTTTAGGGCTCAATTTAGGTTAAACACAACATCCAAGCATGTGGCACCTAAATTATCATCATAACATTTTCATAGGAAGCATTATAAACATGATTAACTTAATTTCTAAGTTCCTCAAGTCCCTAATTTCATATGGCCGAAACCTTAAGGTGTAAAATAAGGTTCCATATGACATAAAAGCATGGACAACTTTAAATCATATTTATAACATTTTTACCAAGGAACAAGGTAAACACATTTGACACATTTGAATTAGTTCCTAAGTTCTTCAAGCCCTTAACATATGTCATGGCCGAAATTTAACAAGTTCTCATTAGGGCTACAAACAAGCATACAAGCATGTGAACTTGGACTAACATTATGTATAAATTCATACAAGGCGTCATCCAATAGTTATGGCCGAAACATACCCTAGCATCATTTTAGGTCATAAAGCAACATATAGCAATTGAACCTTGGCTTTCTACTTATCATATTTCATGTAGAGTGACATGAGCATATTTAATTTAAGTCCTAGGGTTTCTAGGGCATCTAAACCTTCATGGCCGAGACTTACAATGGTCCATTTAGGTCATGGAAAAATCATACAAGCATGTGACACAATCAATAGGTTATCATATTTTCATAAGAAGCATTTTAACACCTTTGGTTTAAATTCTAGGGCCTCTAGGTCATTTAAATCCTACTTGGCAGAAACTCATCAGTGTTTAAACTTGCTTCAAGTAACATAAAAACATATGAAGTCATACAAGTTTCATAGCATGTGTAAAGACAAGCATAATGAGCATACATATGAATTGTGTCTTAGGCTTTCTAGGTTTCTTTTTCTCTTTTTTTTTCTCATGGCTGAAACCTACCATTCTTTAGCTAGGTTTTTAAGTGGCCTAAAGCATGAAAAACCTAAGTAAATTTCATGGTAAAATTTACTAAGAAACATATATATAAATTTGGTTCATGAACAAACTTGGACTCTTGTGATCATACATGTCATATGTCATATAACTAATTTTTCTACACACTAATTAAGCATGAGGGCATTAGACAACTTTCATATCTAAACATCACAGAGGTCTTGAGCATATTAAAATTTTGTTTAAGCTTTTCTAAGCTATCCATCTCATCATGGCCGAAAACCCTAAGAAAGAGTTCATGAAGTTCTAGCAATATTCAAACATACAACTCTTTTAAGATATTTGTATTCTATCACATGAGCATGTTTATTTAAATTTAAGGGTCTTCCTAACCCTAAACCCTTTCTTGGCCGAAACATATGAGTGGGTTTTCTTTTAGTTCAAATATCTTCTAAGCAAGAAAACTAATACATGATCCTTAATATTTCATAGGAAGAACCTTGTACTAGTTGGGTAAAACAATAAATTTCCCTAGCCTCTTAAAAATATTTTTGGCCGAAATTCTAGGGTTAAGTACTTCTCTGATCAAGCATCATATAGGTATAAAAACATGAAGAAGAACCCTTTTCCATGGCATAGAAAATCTATCATGTAGTGGAGACTAGTTAAACATCACTAGATTTTTGAAAGCTCTTCTTAGCCGAATTTTCTCAAACTTGTTTCTAGGTTTTAAGATCTTCATAAAATCTGAAAAACACATAAAAGCCTTGTACCACAGGTGAGGGGAAGCTTACATCCTTTTCTCTTGTGGATCTAAAGTATGGTGAAGAAGAAGTAGCCTCTTCTTCTAGTTCCTTTCCTTGATTCCCTTGCTAAGTCCTCCTTGTATCTTAGGTTTTCTTAGGAGAAAATTTGGCTTTGGGGCTGAAGGTGGAGGAGAGGGACTGTGGTTTCGGTGAGGGAGAGGATGATGAGAGAAATGAGAGAAATAGAATTTTCCCTTACATATTCTCTTTTATGTTAAGGGGAAGAGGTAAACTTAGTTTTGCTTTCCTTCCCTTAGCCTTTTTTATTTTTATTTTATTTATTTATTTATCCTCATCATTCATGGTGAAATAAATGAATCTAACTCCTCTTTAAAATTTGCAAGATCTAAGAGGAAGAGGGAGAGGAAGGAGGAAGGCTGTTGCCTTTCTCTGCTCTTTACTTGTTTCAGGTTAGCTTTACTCTTACCTTTATCATGAATTTCCCCTCTATCAACATATTATTTCTATCCCAACTGGTTATTACCCATTGATTCTATGAAATATAATATAAGAGGTTCAAGGTTCAATCCTTGACCTCTCCCTATTTTTTTTCTTTTTTTTCCTGGTTCAACTCACTTCCTATTATTTTCTAAGGTAAAACCTCCTCATATTTATCTTACAAGCTTTAGTGGGTATTACACGCTCAATCTATGATATAATGATCGGAGATAATGGCCGTTTGGCTAGTTTGTGGCTGCTCCGCTCGGCGATCAGATATTACAGACCTTGAAAGTTGCTCAACTAAGAATAGCCTGAGCCGTGTGTTGCTTATCTCGAACACCCCGGCCAGGTGCTAAGTGGCCAACTGCGAGTCCGAGTGGATGAGGACATTAACGGCTCCGACATGTCAGGCAACTTATAGGCCAACTATAAGTGCTTCATATTCGGCTTCATTGTTGGTTGCCCGGTAGTCTAGCCGAACGGACAGCTGCATCCACTCCCCTTGGGGGAGATAAGTAGTATTCTGATCTCGCTCCCTTGCCGAATGGATAAACCATCTATATATATTCTCCAAATGACTTCTGGTTCAGGATTCTGTACCTCAATGACAAAATCCGCCAGGAATTACGCTTTGATGGTCGTTTGGGGCTTGTATTGGATATCAAACTCGCTGAGCTTCGTCATCCATTTGATTAGCCGTTCGGACATTTCAAGATTGAGAAGGACCCTCCCCAAAGGACTATTGATCATCACGATGATGGAATGCCGAGGAAGTAGGGGCGAAGCCTTCGCGCAATGAGCACCAACGCAAAAGCCAGTTTCTCGAGATCGGTGTATCGGGATTTAGCATCTTTCAATATATGACTCAGGAAGTACACTGGCTGTTCCTCGCCGTTCGACCTAACTAGTGTCGAGCCGACCGCATGCTCGGTCGAGGATAAATAAATTCTGAGTGGCTCACCGAGAGTTGGCTTAGCCAATACAGGCAATGAATTGAGGTACTCCTTCAATTCTTCAAATGTCCGATTGCACTCTTCATCCCATTGAAATTTAGTGGATCAGCGTAATATCTTGAAGAACGGCAAGCTCCGGTCGGCTGACTTGGAGATGAAATGAGATAGTGCAGTTATCCGACCGGTGAGACGTTGGGCTTCCTTGAGATTCCTTGGCGGTGGCATATCTTGTAGTGCTTTCACTTTGCTGAGATTCACCTTGATGCCCCGTTTGGTGACGATGTAACCCAAGAATCGCCTGCTCTTTGTGCCAAATAGACATTTGCTTGGATTCAGCTTGATTTCGTGCGTCCTGAGTGTCTGGTAGGTCTCTTTGATATATGCACACAGTCCTGAGTGCCAAATAGACATATACCTCCATGTTGCGGCTGATCTGCCATCGGAACACCTTATTCATCAACCTCTAATAAGTAGCGCCAGCGTTCTTTAGTCCGAACGACATGACATTGTAGCAGTAGGTTCCATCGGTCGTGATGAAACTGACCTTTTCTTGATCTTCTTGAGGAAGCGACACTTGGTGGTACCCTTGATATGCATCCAGCATGCATATTAGCGCGCACCCGGTAGTGGAGTCTACCATCTGACATGGCAGCGGGTAGTAATCCTTCGGGCACACCTTGTTGAGGTTCCGGAAGTCGATGCAGACTCGCCACTTGTTGCTAGACTTTGAGACCGGCACTACATTCGCGAGCTAGCTCGGGAATTGAATCTTACGTATGTGGTCGGCTTCCAAGAGCTTCTCTATTTCTGCTCGGATGATCAAATTTTGTTTGGCGCTTAAGTCCCTCTTTCTCTGCTTCACTGGACGAGCGTCTGGTCGGAGGTTAAGCTCGTGCTGCACGACACTCGACGAGATCCCGGGGAGCTCGTGCGTCGACCACGCGAATACATTGTGGTTTTGTTAGAGACAGGCGACCAACTCTGCCTTTTGCTCAGTTCCCAGGTCGGACGCGATGAAAGTTGTTGCCTCCGCTCGGCAGGGATGGATCTGTACTTCTTCCTTTTCTTCATAGACTAGAGTAGTAGGATTTTCAGTGATGGCGCTTACCTCTAGTTGGGGCACCTTCCGAGCGGACTTAGCTTTGGTTTTGACCATCTCGACATAATAGTGATGAGTGACCAATTGGTCGCCTTTGACCTCTCCTACCAGGTCTCCTACCGGAAACTTGATCTTCTGGCAGTATGTTGAGACTGCCGCTCAGAATTCATTGAGGATCGGTCGGCCTAGAATGACGTTGTGGGCTGAGGGGGCATCTACCACAATGAAGTTTGTGGTCCTGGTCCTTCTGAGCGGCTCCTCTCTGAGTGATATGGCCAACTTAGTTTGGTCAATCGGCAGAACTTCATTGCCGATAAATCCATATAGTGGGGTCGTCATTGGTAGTAGCTTGCATCGGTTGATCTGGATCTGATTGAAAGCCTTCTTGAAAATTATATTCACCGAGCTCCCTGTGTCAACAAAAATCTGGTGATTGTATCGTTGGCGATTATCGCTCGGATGATGAGGGCGTCATCGTGAGGGACTTCCACTCCTTCGAGGTCACGGGGTCCGAAGCGGATTTTGGGCCCACTCGCCTTTTCCTGACTATAGCCCATGGCATGAATTTCTAAGCGTCGAGCGTATGACTTCCAGACTCGGTTAGAGTCACCGCTGGTTGGTCCGCCGATGATAATGCTTATTTCTCCTCGAGTGGCATTGCTTCTATTTTCTTTCTCTCGAGCGGTTAGCCTATGTCACTCGTGTGAAGCTCGGGGATGGTCATTGCTCCTCTGTTGATGGTGGTGTTGCCGCTCGGGTGACCGCCTGGCATCTTCTCGTCACCCAACGGTTTGATGCCCGTGTCACCGATTGGGTGAAGGCAATCAGCGACGATAACCCCTTGGTGTCGGTCGAGCGACTGGCGTCAACCCACAATAGTCGCGGGTGTTGTGAGACGCCGATTGGTGGAAGGAACAGAACATAGGTGTCCATACCTTGCCCTTAAATGTCTTTAGCCGATCAAAAGTCACATGCTGCACGGTCTGTGTCCTCGTTTCTTGGTGTGGTCGGCCTTCAGCTCTCGACTCCCTTCACGGTTGGTGGCTATTCAGCAATCGCTGTTCTATTGGCACTGAGGGCTCAGATGATGCCTCCTTCCTTCTGGCTACCTAGTCCTCCTCCACATTTATATATTCATTAGCCTTCTTGAACATATGGTCGTAGTCACGGGGCGGCTTCCTGATGAGCGACCGAAAGAAGTCTCCTTCTACAAGCCCCCAGATGAAGGCATTCATCATGGTCTCAGATGAGACCAAGGGGATATCCATAGCTACCTGATTGAAGCGTTGGATGTATGCTTGGAGGGTTTCTCTCAACCCTTGCTTCAAAGAGAACAGATTGACGCTCATCTTTTGGTAATGTCTGCTGCTTGCAAAATGGTGAAGGAAGGTCGTTCGGAAATCCTTGAACTTTGTATTGATCCGTCTGGCAGCCTCCTGAACCATCGCTGGGCTGAGCCGAACAACGTTGTGAGAAAGACTCGGCACTTCGCCCCATCTGTGTATTGGTGAAGTGTAGCAATGTTGTCGAACTTTCCCAAATGATCATCCGGATCGGTTGATCCGTTGTATTCTCCGATTACCAATGGAGCATAGTGCCTCGGTAATGGGTCTTGAATATTGCTTCGGAGAACTGGCGGTTGATCCACTCGGGAGACGCATCAGCTCGAGGCACCATGCCTTTCTTTGCGTCCCGAACAGGTGCTTCGTCTGAAGAAGATCCCCTCTCCTGATTTACTTGTGCAATCTCTGGGGGCGTTTGGAACAGAGCCCAATGGAATGGAATAGGCACGAGTGGAGATTCTCCATGTGTGTCGGTTGGTAATCTATTTTGTCCCCAAATAGAATACTGCTCTGGTCGATCGCCATGAGCCGCTTGGCCTCCAGAGGCTGACGTTGCCTGTTGCCTGCTGCTCTATTTTATTCCACTGTTTCCTCTTTCCACCTGAGTTTCCTTTCCAGTCAGTTCTGGTACTGTGCGATTTTTGTCCTCCGGTCAGTGCTTGGTTCTTGCCCTTATTCATTGCTTCCTGATAGTGCTTGGTAATCAGGGCGCTGCTGTCTATTAACTCCGCCGGCCACGTTCGAGCTATCTCGGGTCGGAGCATCTTTAACATTAACCTGGACTCTCTTTTTCGGACCACAGCCCGCACGTCGAAGCGGTTGAACCTCTTGAACCGTTAACCGCGGATCTGCATCAAACTGCAAACTCGAACTCCTATAGTGCTTGTTGTCACCGCATATGGAAGAATTCCTCAAGAATTACCAAAATCTGTCCAATCCGTGATTTGGTTGGTTTGTCTTTTCGCCTTTTACTCGTCCCACCACATTCGGGCATCTCCGGTAAGACAGAACGATTCATGTTCAGGCCAATCCAATAATTCCATTATGTTCTCCACGGTTTGAGCCTTGCATCCCATGGTTCACGCTTTTCGAGAATGCTTCCTAAGCCTTTGCCATGAAGTAGATAGGCCTTCTCGACCATCGGGAGTACGGGACGGTTGCGATGGTACCATGACCATGTAGTGGATTCACCTGTAGCGCACCCATTAAGGTAGTGATCAATTGCTATTGCTGATCGCGATGCTGAGGTCTGAGGTACATGTATCGTCGGAGATCTGGTGGAGTCACTGTTCCTCCGGTTTGGGCATTGCGTGTCCTAACCATGTTTATCTAAATACGGACAAACAGACTAGTGTAAGTGGTTATTGTTTTTTAGCCAATCTAACATATTATTTTTGTTTCTATCTATTTGTTCTGATATTATTCCTAACCTACCAATATGTAATCCTAATCTAAATTATAACTAAAAGCATAGAATAAAGCATCAAACATAAGCAAGTAAAACATTAAATTAAAGCATAAACAACATAAGGAAAAATAAGGAATATAATGACAACAATGTAACATAAAGAAATAAAGCATAAGCAATGTAGTAAAGAAATAAAACATAGGCAATATAACAAGTAAATTAAACATAAACATTCTTACTTGGAGCGGCAGGTAAGAGGCTTGATGTGTGTGTAGTGAGCTGGCAATAAACTTTGGCTCTGATACCAACCTGTAACGCCCGCCCTCCCTGCTACCCTAAGGGACAGGGCTACGATACTCTACGTATAAATTTTTCTTTTTAAAACAGCGGAAGACTTAAAATAATTTTCATAGTTTTAATAAAAACTTTTCTTTTAAATTTCTTTTGGACTATACTATCACATGGCATCAAAATCATAACATCAAATCCAGTGGAACCATAATGTCAAGCCACACATGTTTAGGTATCACAAGTCATAAAATACCAATGCATAGTTCTTTAAAGAAACTTTAAGCAGGTTCTTATTTATTTGGTTGCCTAGCCACTGCCACACACATCTTCGTTGCCCCTCCTGCTGCTCCTCTAACTCATCCAGCTTTTTCCTTTATCTGTGGTACAAGGAAAGTAAGCTATGAGCACTCATGGCTCAGTAAGTTCCTTTCCTACTCACTAAAACCAACAATCAGCACATAATCAAGAATGCATCAACAAGTCATAATCTCAACTAATCATGGCATAACATAGCATTCTATTCAAGCATATCATGCATCATAATATAATCACAACTAGTCATAGCATATCAAGCATCACCATGGCCGAAACATATACATAGTGCATTGCATAAAACATAGCTAGACATGGCATAACAACAAGTATCATGGTATATCAAAGCATGGCCGAAACATGTATATCAAAGCATCATACTATGGCCGAAACATGTACATCAAGGCATCATCATATCCATGGCCGAAATCTATATATCAAGCATCAATAAATCCATGGCCGAAACATGTCTATAAGGTATAGCATGAACATAACGTAATCATACCTCTTCATGGCATATCATAATCAAGAGCATAACATGAAACATAGCATAATCATAAGGTGTATGCAATATGATTTTGGAAAACATGTATCCGCAAAACATGTGTATGTCTCATGATCTTTAAAATCATTTTCTTTTACATATATACTTGAAAATAATCTCAACATAAGGGGGATCCCGGCTATGTACCACTTACATATTGCACGCAACCTTGTAGGTCCAAGGTAGCAAGTCTTGAACCCTACGAGGCAAACATATTAAGCCCTTAGTCCTAGGGGCACTTAGGAGCCCATCCCTAACGAGGTCCTTAGTCCCCGGGGCGCTTATGGAGCCCACCCTTGGTACAAGCCACTCACATATAAAGTAAAATACATGTCATACATATCATGTATCATAAAAGCATGCATCACTTAGGCACACATCATATCATAAAAGTATGCATCACTTAGGCATACATCATGTCATAAAAGTATGCATCACTTAGGCATACATCATGTCATAAAGGTATGCATCACTTAGGCATACATCATATCATAAAGGTATGCATCACTTAGGCATACATCATGTCATAACAATATGCATCACTTAGGCATAGATCATAAAAACATGCATATCTTAAGCATGAAGCATATCATCAAGCATGCATGATTTAACCACATATCATATCATGAAAGCATGCATATTTTAAGCACTAAACATAGCATCAAGCATGCATAATTTAACCACATATCATAACATAAGCATGCATAATTTAAGCACAAAGCATATCATATCATAAAAACATGCATATCATATCATACGTCATAAATCACAAGCATACATATTAAGCATAAGGGTGTATCTTGTGATTATCCTATCATAGGAAACATGGTATCATATTTATCTTGGTTTTAAGCTTCCTAAACCCTTGTGGCCGAACCCCTTTAGGGCTCAATTTAGGTAAAACACAACATCCAAGCATGTGGCACCTAAATTATCATCATAACATTTTCATAGGAAGCATTATAAACATGATTAACTTAATTTCTAAGTTCCTCAAGTCCCTAATTTCATATGGCCGAAACCTTAAGGTGTAAAATAAGGTTCCATATGACATAAAAGCATGGACAACTTTAAATCATATTTATAACATTTTTACCAAGGAACAAGGTAAACACATTTGACACATTTGAATTAGTTCCTAAGTTCTTCAAGCACTTAACATATGTCATGGCCGAAATTTAACAAGTTCTCATTAGGGCTACAAACAAGCATACAAGCATGTGAACTTGGACTAACATTATGTATAAATTCATACAAGGCGTCATCCAATAGTTATGGCCGAAACATACCCTAGCATCATTTTAGGTCATAAAGCAACATATAGCAATTGAACCTTGGCTTTCTACTTATCATATTTCATGTAGAGTGACATGAGCATATTTAATTTAAGTCCTAGGGTTTCTAGGGCATCTAAACCTTCATGGTTGAGACTTACAATGGTCCATTTAGGTTATGGAAAAATCATACAAGCATGTGACACAATCAATAGGTTATCATATTTTAATAAGAAGCATTTTAACACCTTTGGTTTAAATTCTAGGGCCTCTAGGTCATTTAAATCCTACTTGGCAGAAACTCATCAGTGTTTAAACTTGCTTCAAGTAACATAAAAACATATGAAGTCATACAAGTTTCATAGCATGTGTAAAGACAAGCATAATGAGCATACATATGAATTGTGTCTTAGGCTTTCTAGGTTTCTTTTTCTCTTTTTCTTTTATTTTTTTCTCATGGCTGAAACGTACCATTCTTTAGCTAGGTTTTTAAGTGGCCTAAAGCATGAAAAACCTAAGTAAATTTCATGGTTAAATTTACTAAGAAACATATATATAAATTTGGTTCATGAACAAACTTGGACTCTTGTGATCATACATGTCATATGTCATATAACCAATTTTTCTACACCCTAATTAAGCATGAGGGCATTAGACAACTTTCATATCTAAACATCACAGAGGTCTTGAGCATATTAAAGTTTTGTTTAAGCTTTTCTAAGCTATCCATCTCATCATGGCCGAAAACCCTAAGAAAGAGTTCATGAAGTTCTAGCAATATTCAAACATACAACTCTTTGAAGATATTTGTATTCTATCACATGATCATGTTTATTTAAATTTAAGGGTCTTCCTAACCCTAAACCCTTTCTTGGCCAAAACATATGAGTGGGTTTTCTTTTAGTTCAAATATCTTCTAAGCAAGAAAACTAATACATGATCCTTAATATTTCATAGGAAGAACCTTGTACTAGTTGGGTAAAACAATAAATTTCCCTAGCCTCTTAAAAATATTTTTGGCCGAAATTCTAGGGTTAAGTACTTCTCTGATCAAGCATCATATAGGTATAAAAACATGAAGAAGAACCCTTTTCCATGGCATAGAAAATCTATCATGTAGTGGAGACTAGTTAAACATCACTAGATTTTTTTGAAAGCTCTTCTTAGCCGAATTTTCTCAAACTTGTTTCTAGGTTTTAAGATCTTCATAAAATCTGAAAAACACATAAAAGCCTTGTACCACAGGTGAGGGGAAGCTTACATCCTTTTCTCTTGTGGATCTAAAGTATGGTGAAGAAGAAGTAGCCTCTTCTTCTAGTTCCTTTCCCTTGATTCCCTTGCTAAGTCCTCCTGGTATCTTAGGTTTTCTTAGGAGAAAAATTTGGCTTTGGGGCTGAAGGTGGAGGAGAGGGGACTGTGGTTTCGGTGAGGGAGAGGATGAGTGAGAGAAATGAGAGAAAATAGAATTTTCCCTTTACATATTCTCTTTTATGTTAAGGGGGAAGAGTTAGCAAACTTAGTTTTTGCTTTCCTTCTCCCTTAGCCTTTTTTTCTATTTTATTTTTATTTTTATTTATTTATTTATCCTCATCATTCATGGTGAAATAAGGAGGAATGAATCCCCTTAACTCCTCTTTAAAATTTCGGCAAGATCTAAGAGGAAGAGGGAGAGGAAGGGAGGAAGGCAAGTTGCCTTTCTCTTGCTCTTTACTTGTTTCCTTTTAGTTAGCTTTTACTCTTACCTTTATCATGAATTTCTCTCCTTTGCTATCAACATATTATTCCTATCCCAACTGGTTATTCCCCATTAATTATATGAAATATAATATAAGAGGTTCAAGGTTCAATCCTTGACCTCTCCCTATTTTTATTTCTTTTTATTTCCTTTTTGGTTCAACTCACTTCCTATTATTTTTCTAAGGCAAAATCCCACATTCATATATTTATCTTACAAGCTTAGTGGGTATTACACCTGCTCAATCGGCTATGATATAATGATCGGAGATAATGAGCTGGCTAGTTTGGCCAATTCGTCAGCAGCGTGATTCTCCGCTCGGGCGACCTTCTGTATTACGACCTCCTGAAAGTTGCCTTTCAACTTTACGAAAGCCTCAGCGTATAGCCTGAGTCGTGTGTTGCTTATCTCGAACACCCCGACCAGGTGCTAAGTGGCCAACTGCGAGTCCGAGTGGATGAGGACATTAACGGCTCCGACATGTCAGGCAACTTATAGGCCAACTATAAGTGCTTCATATTCGGCTTCATTGTTGGTTGCCCGGTAGTCTAGCCGAACGGACAGCTGCATCCACTCCCCTTGGGGGAGATAAGTAGTATTCTGATCTCGCTCTCTTGCCGAATGGATGAACCATCTATATATATTCTCCAAATGACTTCTGGTTCAGGATTCTGTACCTCAATGACAAAATCCGCCAGGAATTACGCTTTGATGGTCGTTTGGGGCTTGTATTGGATATCAAACTCGCTGAGCTTCGTCATCCATTTGATTAGCCGTTCGGACATTTCAAGATTGAGAAGGACCCTCCCCAAAGGACTATTGATCATCACGATGATGGAATGCCGAGGAAGTAGGGGCGAAGCCTTCGCGCAATGAGCACCAACGCAAAAGCCAGTTTCTCGAGATCGGTGTATCGGGATTTAGCATCTTTCAATATATGACTCAGGAAGTACACTGGCTGTTCCTCGCCGTTCGACCTAACTAGTGTCGAGCCGACCGCATGCTCGGTCGAGGATAAATAAATTCTGAGTGGCTCACCGAGAGTTGGCTTAGCCAATACAGGCAATGAATTGAGGTACTCCTTCAATTCTTCAAATGTCCGATTGCACTCTTCATCCCATTGAAATTTAGTGGATCAGCGTAATATCTTGAAGAACGGCAAGCTCCGGTCGGCTGACTTGGAGATGAAATGAGATAGTGCAGTTATCCGACCGGTGAGACGTTGGGCTTCCTTGAGATTCCTTGGCGGTGGCATATCTTGTAGTGCTTTCACTTTGCTGAGATTCACCTTGATGCCCCGTTTGGTGACGATGTAACCCAAGAATCGCCTGCTCTTTGTGCCAAATAGACATTTGCTTGGATTCAGCTTGATTTCGTGCGTCCTGAGTGTCTGGTAGGTCTCTTTGATATATGCACACAGTCCTGAGTGCCAAATAGACATATACCTCCATGTTGCGGCTGATCTGCCATCGGAACACCTTATTCATCAACCTCTAATAAGTATCGCCAGCGTTCTTTAGTCTGAACGACATGACATTGTAGCAGTAGGTTCCATCGGTCGTGATGAAACTGACCTTTTCTTGATCTTCTTGAGGAAGCGACACTTGGTGGTACCCTTGATATGCATCCAGCATGCATATTAGTGCGCACCCGGTAGTGGAGTCTACCATCTGACATGGCAGCGGGTAGTAATCCTTCGGGCACACCTTGTTGAGGTCCCGGAAGTCGATGCAGACTCGCCACTTGTTGCCAGACTTTGAGACCGGCACTACATTCGCGACCTAGCTCGGGAATTGAATCTTACGTATGTGGCCGGCTTCCAAGAGCTTCTCTATTTCTGCTCGGATGATCAAATTTTGTTTGGCGCTAAAGTCCCTCTTTCTTTGCTTCACTGGACGAGCGTCTGGTCGGAGGTTAAGCTCGTGCTGCACGACACTCGACGAGATCCCGGGGAGCTCGTGCGTCGACAACGCGAATACATTGTGGTTTTGTTAGAGACAGGCGACCAACTCTGCCTTTTGCTCAGTTCCCAGGTCGGACGCGATGAAAGTTGTTGCCTCCGCTCGGCAGGGATGGATCTGTACTTCTTCCTTTTCTTCATAAACTAGAGTAGTAGGATTTTCAGTGATGGCGCTTACCTCTAGTTGGGGCACCTTCCGAGCGGACTTAGCTTTGGTTTTGACCATCTCGACATAACAGTGATGAGCAACCAATTGGTCGCCTTTGACCTCTCCTACCAGGTCTCCTACCGGAAACTTGATCTTCTGGCAGTATGTTGAGACTGCCGCTCAGAATTCATTGAGGATCGGTCGGCCTAGAATGACGTTGTGGGCTGAGGGGGCATCTACCACAATGAAGTTTGTGGTCCTGGTCCTTCTGAGCGGCTCCTCTCTGAGTGATATGGCCAACTTAGTTTGGTCAATCGGCAGAACTTCATTGCTGATAAATCCATATAGTGGGGTCGTCATCGGTAGTAGCTTGCATCGGTTGATCTGGAGCTGATTGAAAGCCTTCTTGAAAATTATATTCACCGAGCTCCCTGTGTCAACAAAAATCTAGTGATTGTATAGTTGGCGATTATCGCTCGGATGATGAGGCCGTCATCGTGAGGGACTTCCACTCCTTCGAGGTCACGGGGTCCGAAGCGAATTTTGGGCCCACTCGCCTTCTCCTGACTATAGCCCATGGCATGAATTTCTAAGCGTCGAGCGTATGACTTCCAGACTCGGTTAGAGTCACCGCTGGTTGGTCCGCCGATGATAATGCTTATTTCTCCTCGAGTGGCATTGCTTCTATTTTCTTTCTCTCGAGCGGTTAGCCTATGTCACTCGTGTGAAGCTCGGGGAAGGTCATTGCTCCTCTGTTGATGGTGGTGTTGCCGCTCGGGTGACCGCCTGGCATCTTCTCGTCACCCAACGGTTTGATGCCCGTGTCGCCGATTGGGTGAAGGCAATCAGCGACGATAACCCCTTGGTGTCGGTCGAGCGACTGGCGTCAACCCACAATAGTCGCGGGTGTTGTGAGACGCCGATTGGTGGAAGGAACAGAACATAGGTGTCCATACCTTGCCCTTAAATGTCTTTAGACGATCAAAAGTCACATGCTGCACGGTCTGTGTCCTCGTTTCTTGGTGTGGTCGGCCTTCAGCTCTCGGCTCCCTTCACGGTTGGTGGCTATTCGGCAATCGCTGTTCGATTGGCACTGAGGGCTCAGATGATGCCTCCTTCCTTCTGGCTACCTAGTCCTCATCCACATTTATATATTCATTAGCCTTCTTGAACATATGGTCGTAGTCGCGGGGCGGCTTCCTGTTGAGCGACCGAAAGAAGTCTCCTTCTATAAGCCCCCAGATGAAGGCATTCATCATGGTCTCAGATGAGACCAAGGTGATATCCATAGCTACCTGATTGAAGCGTTGGATGTATGCTTGGAGGGTTTCTCTCAACCCTTGCTTCAAAGAGAACAGATTGACGCTCATCTTTTGGTAATGCCTGCTGCTTGCAAAATGGTGAAGGAAGGTCGTTCGGAAATCCTTGAACTTTGTATTGATCCGTCTGGCAGCCTCCTGAACCATCGCTGGGCTGAGCCGAACAACGTTGTGAGAAAGACTCGGCACTTCGCCCCATCTGTGTATTGGTGAAGTGTAGCAATGTTGTCGAACTTTCCCAAATGATCATCCGGATCGGTTGATCCGTTGTATTCTCCGATTACCAATAGAGCATAGTGCCTCGGTAATGGGTCTTGAATATTGCTTCAGAGAACTGGCGGTTGATCCACTCGGGAGACGCATCAGCTCGAGGCACCATGCCTTTCTTTGCGTCCCGAACAGGCGCTTCGTCTGAAGAAGATCCCCTCTCCTAATTTACTTGTGCAATCTCTGGGGGTGTTTGGAACAGAGCCCGATGGAATGGAATAAGCATGAGTGGAGATTCTCCATGTGTGTCGGTTGGTAATCTATTTTGTCCCCAAATAGAATACTGCTATGGTCGATCGCCATGAGCCGCTTGGCCTCCTGAGGCTGACGTTGCCTGTTGCGCTAGCCGGTCGGCTAGTGCCTTTTGCTGCTGTTGCTCACGATCTTTGCCGCTCATGCTTGTATTAGCGCGTCGAGCTCCTCTTGAGTGAGCATCACGGTGTGAAGTCGTACAGCTTCTTCCATTTTCCAAGCTCGAATACCGGTGTGTTCCCACAGACGGTGCCAAATTTGATCCTGTCCGAAAGTCGAGGCAATGGATGCTAGGGACGTGGCACTCCCGTTGACCGTTGGTGAACTTCTCGTCAATGAAGCCTGCAACCGCAGCAACGTAAGTGCCGAGCCAGGGAAGCATTCCCCGGCGATGTCCATCCGACGCTCAAGTCAAACACCGGCGATGTAGAAGAAACGAGGAAGCAAAATGGTAGAGTAACTGTAGCTACAGTAGAGATTATGCATACCTCCGTCAAAGCTTGGGGGTCTTTGTATAGGACTCCCGGAGAGCGCATGCACGCTTCTCGAGATACGCATGCTCCTCAAAGCATATCCTGAAAAGACGTGTCAGAAAAATATCCCTAACATCATACCTTAACGATCTGAGCATATCTCTGACAAGACAGCGGAAGCTTCCGTCATACGATCTTCTGCCTGACCAGGCCGCCAAGCATACCGACTGTCGGCGGCACAGGTTCCCAGAAGGATATCCTCTGATCCTCCTTTTGTATATTACAGGCCGAGCGGAAGAGTCGCTCGGCCAGCCCTCGGCCGCCCGGGCGATCTTGTCCTCGGGCCGAGCGGAATGTCCGCCTGGCCCACATCCTGTTCAGGCTCCACTGCTATGCCAATCAAAGGAGCTATGTCTGAATGTAGTCTGCTCGGTCATCACTGTTTTGCCGATGTGAGTCCAAGAGGGCTGGCCGCTCGCCGCATACCTTGTCTGTTTGAGTGTCAGAAGCTCAGTACATGACCGAGCTATGCTAACATCTTCTTCCGTTAGTAATAGCCCTAGTACCAATTATGAGATGATTATAGAGGACTCATTTTTTATCATATATCATTATTAATAAAGGGCAAAGTTGGTTATTATATTTATTGCAGTTCAGTGTCGATTGAATAAATATAATAATGTCTTTGGGTAGTAGGTTCTTATCTACAGTATATCAATTGGTTGAATTGATAGTGAGATATTGTAGAGAACACTACTCTTAACTATTCCTAGTAAAGCATTAATATACAAGGACAATATTAATACATTGAGACTAGCATGTAGGTCAATGGATGACTTGATCTCACAAGTCATGGATATGAGATATCAGGTTGATATATGGGTATATATTAGAGAATATATACTGAATGACCTGCCATGAGAATGTTTCATGAATCATCGTATGAGTGTCATAAACATTCTTATGTGACTATTGATATGAATAGTTCTTAGACCTGAAGTCACTACGGTTCCCTATATAAGGAGTTGTATACTTTGGTATCATCAAACGTCACCCGTAATAGGGTGGACTATAAAGTCGATCACTGGGTATGCAATGAATTATGCGGAGGGATGTGAGTGATGTAAATGGGATCTATCCCTTCCATATAACGGAAGTGATATCTGTGGGTCCCTTGATTAGTAGGACATAAGAAAGCATGACCATGCATAAATGTGTCAATATGAGATATTAAGCTTATTTGATAAGGGTGTCTACTTGGAGATCAAGAAACACAAAGATTGATAAGAGGATAACACGGTCTATGCCTCATTGATCAATCTAGATATCAAGGATAGAGAGACCAAGTCATATAAGATAATAGCCACGGGCAGGTTAGGTCGGATCTCAACTTTCTCGTCACTTGGGTAGCAATGATGCCTTGCTAGATGTCACTCATTGTTTATGTATCGCAAATGTTGATTTGGGTACATTGCCAACATTATGAGAATCTATAGGGTCACACACAAAGAACAAGTTGATATGGAGATTGGTTCATGTGATGAATCAATGGATTAAGTGTAATCCGAATTTGACTCATTGAGTTAGACTCAAAGGGATCCAATTGTTGGATTGAGTCAAGTTGCTTGAGAATCAATGGGTTGGACTCATTGGGTGAACTTGAGTTCACCAAGGAAGTTGAATGGTCGAAATTGAACCATTGGATTGAATGGTTAATTTTGAGCCATTAGATTAGAAGATGAAAGGGTGATTAGAAGATGAAAGGGTGGAGACTCTTGGTATACCATGGGTTGGTTATAAATATCATTTTGGATGATATTCTTCTATAGTTTTGATGTGTTGAGACCCTTGGCATTCTTCTTCTTCCTCCTTCCCTTTCTTGGCCGAAATCACCATTGTGGTTGCTAGCACAACCTTGTGATTTCTTCTCCATCTTGCTTTGTTTATGAGACAAGCAAAGACAAGACTTGTTCGTGTGGATATCATAAAGGCGCGGACGCTTGAACGTGCTGAGATCTGCATCTAAAGAAAGGTTGCTGTCGGGATTGCGAAGGGCACGCAACAAAGGTATAATCCTATCATGTAGCTTAGTATAGTTTTCAGAAAATATTTCTTCCCTTCGCATGGATCTGCTGGATAGAGGATCTAGTAGTTAATTTTTCCACTGTTTTTCCGCGTCTTTGGCAAGCTAGATCCCAACAATGGTATCAGAGCCACTTGCGAAGGGCTATGCTAAGTATTAGAATTTTTATATATGATATAGAAATTGCATGATAGGGTTTACTGTGATTTGCAAAACTTATGAGTTTCGGCCACACAAGACTCTCAGCCAGATTATGGGTCTCGTCCAGACTGTGAGTCTTGGCCAGATTCTGAGTCTCGACCAAGTCTTGAGTCTTGACCGATATGGGTGTTTTGTTGGGAACAAAAAGAAGTTGGTGTGTGACCAACAAGGTCTCGGCCAGAGATGTTTTGTTTAGAACAAAATGTAGCTGGTATTGTGTGTAGTAGGGTCTCCGGTAAAGTAGCAACTCATAAAATGAGTATGCAAAATAAATTTTGCTTCGGGGGGTGCTGCCCCTTAAACCCCCCCCCCCCCTCCGCCCCGTAAGGGCGCTGCCCCTTAACCCCGCCCGCTAACCGGCTAGCGGGACAGCCGTGGTGTTGCGGCTCATAATTTATTTGCTGAAATCATAGTAAATTTATGTCATAAGAATATTGTGAATAGACATGACATGGTGCATGATTATGGCCCTTTAACCAATGTGATTGGATGTGTCTAATGTTGTAATTCATAATACGGCCTGTGTGTTGTGCCTTCATCCCTTTTATTCTTATTGTAATTAGATTACACTCGAATGTAACTCGAGTTTCTTTAGATTTTGTAATATACAAAATTATAAAGAGTTAGTCTTCTGGAAGACGGGTGAAAAAGGAAGGAAGGACAACAACACACGACAACCAAGGAAGTGCTTGGAGAAGCTGCTTAGACCTAGGTTGACTTATCGCTCTTCTCATTGGCTTGAGAAGATCATAGTTTATGGGGGTCATAACCATGCCACATTTAAACTTGTGTATATGTTGATATATGTCATGATATACCATGATGTATGTGATGCATGTGTAGCTATCGTAATTAGGTCATTTACATATGCCTACCAAAGTTTGGTACTCACTACTACCTCGATCATCTGTAGTCAGGTTTACCAAAGCAAAGTGGCTCGATTTATCTTGGTAGAGTGCGACTGGACAATTGTGATGCCCCACTATTGAACTTTGGGTATGACTTAATTAAGTTACCTCAATTAGATTGAGAACTTAAAGGCATATCCCATAAGTTGTAAATCATATTATACTAGTCTCAGGCGATTAGCCAAAGCTAACTCAAGATGAATTATAATATGGATTTCATAAGATGAGAAAACGAACAAACAGTATTGTTCACCTAAGGATACAAGAGTTACATAGGATGTAATTGGTAAACGTTGTCTACCTAAGTTATATTAAGTCTTGGGCGATTAGCCAAAGCTAACTCAAGATAAGGTATAATGTGGATCTTGTCCAATTGGTACACATTGCCTACCTAATTTATACAAGTCTTGGGCGATTAGCCAAAGCTAACTCAAGATGAGGTATAATATGGATCTTGTTCCACTAGAATGTCTTTGCTTTTGGGTTTAGAGCTAGTAGAGACTTGCTCCTATCAAGCTTTAGAATTCAGTGGAAGAATCATTTAATTAAAGGCCTAATTAAATGATCGATATATGATACTAAGTTTTGCATTATTCTGTTGTAGATAACCATATCGTCAAGTACAATGAATACCCTCTCTTTGCGATCTGTCCTTGATAAGGACAAGCTCAATGGAGCTAATTTCCTAGACTGGTATAGAAACTTGAGGATAGTCCTCAAACAAGAACAGAAACTGTACGTCCTAGAGCAGTCTATTCCTGAAGCACCCCTTGCTACTACCACTAGAGCTGATAGGGATGCTTACAAGAAGTATCAAGATGATGCATTAGATGTGTCATGCCTTATGCTCGCCACCATGAACCCTGAGCTTCAAAAGTAACATGAGAACATGGATGCTTATGATATGGTTGAACATCTTAGACAACTGTATCAAGGACAAGCAAGGCATGAGAGATTTGAGATCTCTAAAACACTCTTTCAAAGCGGAATGCAAGAAGGAAGTCCCGTAGGGCCTTATATGCTCAAAATGATCAGGTATGTGGAGAATATACAAAGGTTGGGATTCCCACTAGGCCAAGAATTAGCCACTGGCCTTATTCTGCAGTCGTTGCCCGATAGTTATAGTCAATTTATCATGAACTACAACATGAATGAACTTGACAAACCACTGCCTGAAATGTTGAGCATGTTGAGAACTATTGAACTCAACCTTAAGAAGGCAAAGCCTCGTTCCATTTTGATGGTGTCTAAAGGCAAAGGCAAGTGGAAGCCTAAAGGTAATGGTAAGACCCAAGCCAAAGGCAAGGGTAAGGCTCATGCACTAAAATCCAAAGGTGGGGTTGCTAAGGAAGGAACTTGCTTCCAATGCGGTGAGACTGACCACTAGAAGAGGAACTGTAGGCTGTACCTAGAGGGACTGAAAAGGAAGAGAAGTAGACTTCTACCTCAGGTATATATGTTATAGAAGTCAATCTGTCTATTTCTACTTCATGGGTATTAGATACCGGATGTGCATCTCACATTTATACTAATGTGCAGGCGCTGAGAAATAGTAGAGTATTGACAAAGGGCGAAGTGGAACTACGAGTAGGCAATGGTGCAAGAGTTGCTGCTGTCGCTGTAGGAACCTATTCCTTATCTTTACCCACTGGGCTTGTTTTAGAACTAGAAGAGTGTTGTTATGTGCCTGTTTTAACCAAAAACATAATCTCTGTTTCTTGTATAGACAAGAACGGAATCTCATTTATAATAAAGGACAAATGTTGTTCTTTTTATTTAAATGACATGTTTTATTGTAGTGCACCTCTAATAAATGGACTCTATGTTCTAGACTTTGAAAATTCAATCTATAACATAAATACCAAGTGGTTCAAATCTAATGATCTGAACCAAACATATCTCTAGCATTGTCACTTAGGTCACATAAATGAGAGTCGCTATCCCAACTCTATAAGGATGGACTGTTGGACTCATTTGATTTTGAATCATATGAGGTATGCAAATCTTGTCTTCGAGGCAAGATGACAAAGACTCCATTTAGTGGACATAGCGAAAGGGCTAATGATCTGTTAGAATTCATACATACTGATGTATGTAGCCCTTTCAGAATAGTAGCTAGAGGAGGCTATCATTACTTCATTACCTTCACTGATGATTTCAGTAGATACATCTATGTGCATCTGATGAGACACAAGTCAGAATCCTTTGAAAAGTTCAAAGAATTCAAGAATGAAGTACAAAACCAACTTGGTAAGAGTATTAAGATGCTTCAATCAGATCGAGATGGGGAATACCTTAGCCAAGAGTTTCATGACCATCTCGTTGAGTGTGGGATCATATCTCAACTCACTCCACCTGGAATACCACAATGGAATGGTGTATCAGAAAGGAGGAACCGTACTTTATTAGATATGGTACGATCGATAATGAGTCATACAGATCTTCCTACTTCCTTCTGGGGACATGCTCTAGAGATAGTCGCTTTCACACTTAACCGAGTTCCATCCAAGGTCGTTATAAAGACACCATATACGATATGTACATGGAGGAGTCCCAATATGTCTTTTATGAAGATTTGGGGTTGTTAGGCTTACGTTTGACGACAAGTCTTAGATAAACTAGGACCCAAATCAGATAAGTGCTACTTTGTTGGATATCCCAAGGAAACAAAGGGATATTACTTCTATAATTCCACCCAAGGCAAGGTGTTTATTGCTAGAACTGGTGTATTTCTAGAAAGGGAATTGATTTCTAGAAAAACTAGTGGGAGTGAAGTCGATCTTGAAGAAGTTCAAGATACTAGCACTGACACCGTGATGAAAATTGAGCAGGTACCACAAGATGTTGTGGATCAGGATTTTGTTGCACCACAAGGGGTTATGGAACAACAACCTGTTCAAGTAGCATATGCTCTACGCATATCTGATAGGATTCGTCGTCAACCTGAGAGATATTCTTTTCTCTTGTCTGACCACGGTGATGTAGAGCTTATTGGTCTCAATGAGCCTACATCTTATCAGGAAGCTATACAGGGCCTAGATTCTGAGAAATGGCTAGAGGTCATGAGATCCGAAATGAAATCCATGTACACTAACTAAGTATGGACTTTGGTTGATCCACCTGAAGTGATCAAACCCATTGGGTGTAAGTGGGTCTTCAAGGTGAAGACTGACATGGATGGTCGTATGCATACCTATAAGGGTAGATTGTTGGCTAAAGGATTCAAGCAGATTCATGGTATAGATTATGATGAAACCTTTTCACCAGTTGTGATGCTCAAGTCCATTCGGATCATGCTTGCTATTGCTGCTTACTATGATTATGAGATCTGGTAGATGGATGTCAAAACTGTATTTCTTAACGGAAATCTACTCGAGGATATGTACATGACACAACCTGAGGGTTTTGTAGATCCAGAGCATGCTGGAAAGGTATGTAAGTTGCAACGATCCATTTATGGATTAAAGCAAGCTTCTAGAAGCTAGAATCTTCGATTCGATGATGCAATCAAAACATTTGGTTTCATTAAGAATGAAAATGAACCATGTGTTTACAAGAAGGTTAGTGGGAGCATAGTTATCTTTCTCATATTGTATGTAGATGGCATACTACTCATTGGAAATGATATCCCTACTCTTCAGTCAGTGAAGACTTGGCTTGGGAATTGTTTTTCAATGAAAGACTTAGGTGAAGCAACCTATATTTTAGGTCTTAAGATATATAGAGATAGATCTAAAAGATTGCTTGGCCTAAGCTAGAGTATGTACATTGATAAGGTGCTTAAACGTTTTGCTATGGAGAATTCCAAGAAGGGATTCCTGCCTATGTCACATGGTGTGAGTCTTTCAAAGACTCAATGTCCTTTTTCTAAGGTAGAAAGGGACCGCATGGATCAGATTCCTTATGCATCTGCTATAGGGTCTATCATGTATGCCATGCTTTGTACTCGCCCAGATGTCTTGTATGCATTAAGCATGACGAGTAGATACTAGCTAGATCCAGGTGAAGATCACTGGACAGCAGTCAAGAATATTCTTAAGTACTTGAGAAGGACTCAAGATTATTTCTTGATATTTGGAGGCAATGAAGAGCTTGCTGTAACGGGTTAAAGCTGTTGCTGTAAAGGGTTACCACTGTTGCTATAAAGGGTTATAGTGGTGCAAGCTTCCAAATTAACAAGGATGATTCTAGATCGCAGTTAGGGCATGTATTGTACTTAAATAGTGGTCTTAGGTATTAGATACTACAACAATTTAAGGGATCATCGATATTAAGATATGATGATATACAGAGTCCTGACCGATGCTAACATTGCGGATCCCTTGACCAAGGTTTTGGCATAGGGAAAGCATGATGGTCATACTAGGTCAATGAGTATTAGATACCTCAGTGATTGGTACTAGTGCTAGTGGGAGATTGTTAGTAATAGCCCTAGTACCAATTATGAAATGATTGTAGAGGGCTCATTTTTTATCATATATCATTATTAATAAAAGGTAAAGTTGGTTATTATATTTATTGCAGTTCAGTATCGATTGAATAAATATAATAATATCCTTGGGTAGTAGGTTCTTATCTATAATATATCAATTGGTTGAATTGATAGTAAGATATTGTAGAGAATATTACTCTTAACTATTCCTAGTCGAGCATTAATATACAAGGACAATATTAATGCGTTGAGACTAGCATGTAGGTCAATGGATGACTTGATCTCACAAGTCATGGATATGAGATATCAAGTTGACACATGGGTATATATTAGAGAATATATACTGAATGACCCGCCATGAGAATATTTCATGGATCATCGTATGAGTGTCATAAACATTCTCATATGACTATTGGTATGAATAATCCTTAGACCTGAAGTCACTACGGTTCCCTACATAAGGAGTTGTATACTTTGGTATCGTCAAACATCACTCGTAATAAGGTGGACTATAAAGTCGATCACTGGGTATGCAATGAATTATGCAGAGGGATGTGAGTGATGTAGATGGGATCTATCCCTTCTATATGACGGAAGTGATATCTATGGGCCCCTTGATTAGTAGGACACAAGAAAGCATGACCATGCGTAAATGAGTTAATATGAGATATTGAGCTTATTTGATAAGTGTGTCTACTTGGAAATCAAGAAACACAAAAATTGATAAGAGGATGACACAGTCTATGCCTCATTGATGAATCTAGATATCAAGGATAGAGGGACCAAGTCATACAAGATAATAGCCACAGACAGGTTAGGTCGGATCTCAACTTTCTCATCACTTGGGTAACAATGATGCCTTCCTAGATGACACTCATTGTTTATATATCGCAAATGTTGATTTGGGTACATTGCCAACATTATGAGAACCTATAGAATCACACACAAAGAACAAGTTGATATGGAGATGGGTTCATGTGATGAATCAATGGATTAAGTGTAATCCGAATTTGACTCATTGAGTTAGACTCAAAGGGATTCAATTGTTGGATTGAGTCGAGTTGCTTGAGAATCAATGGGTTGGACTCATTGGGTGAACTTGAGTTCACCAAGGAAGTTGAATGGTCAAAATTAAACCATTGGATTGAATGGTTAATTTTGAGCAATTAGATTAGAAGATGAAAGGGTGGAGACTCTTGGTATACCATGGGTTGGTTATAAATATCATTTTGGATGATATTCTTCTATAGTTTTGATGTGTTGAGACCCTTGGCATTCTTCTTCTTCCTCCTTCCCTTTCTTGGCTGAAATCACCATTGTGGTTGCTAGCACAACCTTGTGATTTCTTCTCCATCTTGCTTTATTTATGAGACAAGCAAAGACAAGGCTTGTTCGTGTGGATACCATAGAGGCGCGAACGCTTGAACGTGCTGAGATCTGCATCTAAAGAAAGGTTGCCGTCGGGATTGCGAAGGGCACACAACAAAGGTATAATTCTATCATGTAGCTTAGTATAGTATAGTTTTCAGAAAATGTTTCTTCCCTTGACGTGGATTTGCTGGATAGAGGATCTAGTAGTTAATTTTTCCGCTGTGTTTCTGCATCTTTGGCGCGCTAGATCCCAACAGCTTCATGTAGGCTCAACGATTCTCCCTCCTGGTCGGCAAAGGGGGTTGCCCGATCGGACGATAATACTAGGATGTTGACCAGCTTGACTTTGACCTCCACCATGTCATTGACCACCTTGCTGCTCGAGCCCCTCCTTATCACCGGATCATAGTTTATTTTTGATAATAGAAGCAGTGCACAACTTATATAGGTTGTTTATGAAATGAAACATTTTATGGTGCATACATGCATTATCAAATGGATATAAAAGTATAAACCAAGTTATTCACAAATAATCCAATATTAAGTATAGTTTTTAATAAATTGAGTGTTTTGTACATAATAGGTTGTGTATGAACTTATGCAACCTCACATTTAGTTAGTGAGTAGGTAGGAAAATAAGTTGCTACCATTACAATTTCACTACCAAGAGAATGCCAAGAGCAAGCGGATTATTGGTACAAAATAGTATAATTTTAATATACATTATGAAATTTTAAGCATAAATTATTTTAGATTGAATATTATTTTAAGAAAATTTAAGTATAAAGATCCAATGGCACCTCTTTCATGATTTTGATGCAAACTCACATGTAATTAACAACTAAGTAGGAATACAAGTTGCTATCATTACTATTTCACTATCAAAAAAATGCCAAGAACAAGCGAATTATTGGTATAAAATAATATAATTTATGTATATATTGTGAAAATTTAAGTATGAATTGTTTTATATTAAGTATTATTTTAATAAGTTTGAGTATAAAGTTCCGGTGGCACCTCCTTCATAATCTTGATGCAAATTAATATGTAATTTAACAACTAAGTAGGAAAATAAGTAGCTACAATTACTATTTCACTATACCTAGAAAATGTCAAGAGCAAGCGGATTATTGGTATAAAATAGTAAAATTTCAGTATACATTATGAAAATTTAAGTATGAATTATTTTAGATTTAGTATTAATTTAAGAAGTTTGAGTATAAAGTTCTGGTGGCACCTCCTTCATAATCTTGATGCAAACTCACATGTAATCAGCAACTAAGAAGGAAAACAAGTTACTTCCATTATTGTTTCACTGCCATGAAAATGCCAAGAGCAAGCAGACTATTGGTACAAAATAGTAAAATTTCAGTATACATTGTTAAAATTTAAGTATGCATTATTTTAGATTGAGTACTATTTTAAGAAATTGAGTATAAAGTTCCAGTGACACTTCATGATGTTGATGCAACTTCACATGTTATTTAGCAACCAAGTAGGAAAACAAGTTGCTACCATTACTATTTCATTACCAAGAAAATGTCAAGAGCAAGCAGATTATTAGTACAAAATAGTATAATTTCATTATACATTGTGAAAATTTAAGTATAAATTGTTTTCGATTGAGTATTATTTTAAGAAATTTGAGTATAAAGTTTCGGTGACACCTTGTTCATGATCTTGATCAAAACTCACATGTAATTTAGCAACTATGTAGGAAAAAATAAGTTGCTACTATTATTATTTCACTAGCAAGAAAATGTCAAGAGCAAGCGGATTATTAGTATAAAATAGTAAAATTTCAAAATACATTGTGAAAATTTAATTATAAATTGTTTTATATTGAGTTTTATTTTAAGAAATTAGAGTATAAAGTTTAAGTGGCACCTCCTTCAGGATCTCGATGAAAATTCTCATGTAATTAGTAACTAAGTAGGAAAACAAGTCGCTAACATTATTATTTCACAACTAAGGCAATGCCAAGAGAAAGCGAATTATTACTACAGAAAAGTAAAATTTTAATATACATTGTGAAAATTTAAATATGAATTATTTTATATTGAGTATTATTTTAATAAATTGGAGTATAAAGTTCAAGTGGAACCTCCTTCATGATCTTGATGCAAACTCATATGTAATTAGTAACTAAGTAGGAAAATAAGTTGCTACCATTATTATTTAACTAATAAGGAAATGCCAAGACCAAACAAATTATTAGTACAAAATAGTAAAATTTCAGTATACATTATTAAAATTTAAGTATGAATTATTTTAGATTAAGTATTATTTTATGAAATTTGAGTATAAAGTTCTAGAGACACCTCCTTTATGATCTTGATGCAAACTCACATGTTTGTGTATATTCATTGTCCCCAGGGCGTAGCACAGATGGGGAGTGCATGGTTCTGTGGCTGAAAGGTCCAGGGGTCGATCCCCGGGGTGTCACTGCCTGGGGTTAACGTCTCCACTATGCACTTTCCACCTGTGTACCTGCATTTACCTCCCTCCATATCCGTGGGACCGGCTCTAGGGGGGCCGCTGATGTGCCGGTTCCACATTTTTTTTGATGCAAACTCACATGTAATCGAGCAACTAAGTAGGAAAACAAGTTGTCACCATTACTATTTAACGACTAAGAAAATATGTCAAGAGCAAGCGGATTATTGGTACAAAATAGTATAATTTTGGTATACATTGTGAAAATTTAAGTATGAATTATTTTAGATTTAGTATTATTTTAAGAAATTAAAGTTCAAGTGGTACCTCCTTCATAATTTTGATGCAAACTTAAATGTAATTAATTTACTACTTAATAAATGCCAAAAGCAAGCTGATTACTAGTACAAAATAATAAAATTTTAGTATAAATTGTTAAAATTTAAGTATGAATTGTAACGCCCGCCCTCCCACTGCCTAGGAAGGGACGGGGTTACTTGAATCATACGTGCATGCATACATATAAAATCATGGCAGCGGAAACAATTATTTATTTGTAACTAAACTAATCATCATGCTTATCAACTGAACTTGTAGACATGCAAATATTCATGCATAAAACTTGATTAATATCAACTACTTGAAACATGGTTCATGATATCATAAGCATACTAATATGAAACCAGGAGAACATAAGTGCATAACTATCCATACTAGTTCAAGTACTATCAAGCATAAAGACAACACATGATTCATATGCAAAACTTATAACATATAAGCACAAGGCAGTTTTCTTCCACCATGCCACTGCCACACACACTCTGGCCCTTCCTGCTGCTCCTCTTAGTTTAGCCATTTCTTTCCTTTTTCTGCAGTACAAGGAAACATAAAAAAAAACTATAAGCTCATAGGCTTAGTAAGTCCCTTTCCTACTCACTAAAACCACAAATCATACATAAGCATCGAGTCATATCATAACATGTGAGAGCATAAGCATAGAGTCATATCATAACATGTGAGAGCATAACATAACATCATATCATATCATGTGAGAGCATAAACATAAAATAGCAACATGATCATATAAGCATCATAGACATAATTTCAAAAGCATCCTACATAAGCATAAAGAAAAACACATAACATGAACTTGTATATGCAAGATGTTCTTTTGAAAACATGTGTCATGAGATGAATACATATGCAAAATTTCCTTTTTAAAAACATATATCATATACATACTTAAACATAATCTCATCATGAGGGACCGGCTTGTACCACATACATACATGAATGCGCGCATCCTAAGTAGATCCAAGGTAGTAAATCTTGAACCTACTAGGAACTAGGCCCGTTTCATAGACCATCGACCTAGGGGCAACTTAGGATCCCTTTTTACTAGGCCCGTTTCATAGACCATTGACCTAGGGGCGCTTATGGAGCCCACCCTTGGTACAAGCCATACAAAAGTAAAATAGCATATCATGTTATCATATCATAGCATATCATGTTTCTTGTCATATCATGAAGAATTCTCTTAATCCCAACTTAAGGGAAGCATCTCTTTGTCATATCATGAAGAGTGCTCTTGATCCCAACTTAAGGAAAGCATCTCTTAGGCTTTTTATCTTACATAAGCCTTTCATAAACATATCATGAAGCATAGCATGTTCTTGTATTATCGTGAAGCATAACATGTTCTTATCATATCATGAAGCATGGCATATTCTCATCATATCATGAAGCATGGCATATTCCTATCATATCATGAAGCATAGCATATTTTTATCGTATAATGAAGCATGGCATGTTCTTGTCATATAAGGAAGCATAGCATGTTCTTGTTGTTGGATCGTGAAACGTCGATAGAGGGGGGGGTGAATATCAATTCGATAAAATAGCGTTAATAAGAGTTAAGCGTGGCGGAATAATAAAAAACTTAGACAAACTGAACACGGTGTTTTTTACTTCATTCGGAGCCTGTGACGACTCCTACTCGAAGGCCCGTACTCCGTGAGTACTTTCGTTGGGCAATCACTAGCAGTTCGAAAATGATTACAATTTAAAGTATAGGAATGCTAGCAAAATAAAGAAAATACCGACAAGAATTAAAGAAAAGGAAAGGAGCGTATTGTCGGATCTTTGTTAGCGTCGCTGGACCGTAGAGCAGTAGAGCAAGCAGTAGAAGACTTTCTTTTCGTTGTTGTTCTGAAGCTCCCCTCTGACCCTCCTTTTATATGAGGCTCGGGGCGCCCTGGTGGGACGTGCCAGGTCCAACCAGCAAGCTCCACGTGGTGACGCACGAGTATGGATAAAACTTACCTCCGAGCGCCCGGATCCCTTCCGGGCGCTTGGACCTCCGAGCGCCCAGATCCCTTCCGGGCACTTGGACCTCCGGGCGCTCAGACCTCCTATTTCCAGGAACTCCTTGTCCTGCAAAATAGAGTTAGTCCGAGGCAAATATATATCCTATAAAATATATTGTTAGCACAATTAAAGTTCAACAAAGTAATAGCAAAGAGTATGACTTAGATTCCGTCTTTCCGAGATCGGAATCTAGTCACGATCTCGACTTAGATATCCGAAATGGATCTAAGCCGGATCGACGCCTAATGTTCCCTTCCCGGGAACGCATCCTCGCAGTCACTCCCCTCCAGTAACTTACCTTACTTACCTGCCAAACGTCCGGTCAGCCCGTCGACCCATCTGGACTTCGTGCTAGCTATCCGGTCAGCCCGTCGACCTAGCTGGACTTCTCGCCAGCTGTCCGCTTGGTCTTCTCGCCAGCTATCCGGTCAGCCCGTCGACCTAGCTGGGCTTCGTGCCAAACATCCGGTCAGCCCGTCGACCTATCTGGACTTCTCCTACACACTTGATCAAAGTGTCAGATAACAACAAACTAACTTAACCTGATTTGTCATTCATCAAAACCTAGGTTAAATTGTTAATGCTAACCGCACCAACAATCTCCCCCTTTTTGATGGAATGACAACCTGGTTAAGTTAGTGAAAACATATGCAAGAAACAACATGCATTTATGTGGTTTTAAAGTTAGTTTGTATTTTCAAATTGGTTTAACTAACTTAACCACCTAACCCTCCCCCTTTGGCATTCATCAAAAATAAGCATGGATTAAGTAAGCATAAACATAGACTTCTGACAAAGTAAGAAATAATGTCAAGATAATCTGGGGGAGTTTAAAAGATAGTGTTACTTTTACTTCTTAAAAAAAACTAAGTCTTGAAAAATAGATGATTTATAACTTAGTAACTTTGAAAAATAGCTAATTTTTCAAGTATAGTTTTAAAATTAAGGAAACTGATTTTTAGAAGCTTAGTTTAAAAAAAAAACCATTACCACAATTTTCAGTAACAAAAACAATTTTTAACATTGATTTTTGTAAAATTTTAACTTTCAAATCAAATTGTCAAAATTTGATTTTTCAAATCAAATTTTAACCACAATTTTTTCTAAAAAGTTCAATTTTCAAAACTAAGTTAGATATAATTTTCAAAATTAATTTTTTAACAAAAAATAAAACCCAAAACGACTTAATTTTATAAGAGTTAGTTTTCAAAAATAAGTTTAAGAAATATTTAAGAAAACATTTTTCAATCACTAACATAAAATGTTGAAAGTATTTGCTAAAAATATTCAAAGCAGATTTTTTAAAAAAAAAAAAACAAAGGAGTTTTCAAAATAATTTTGTAAAATTCTTTTTCAGAATCAAATTTTCAAAAAAAAAAAAAATTGCACATTTTTAACCAAGTTGAGTTTAGACTTTGATTTTCAAAAATAAGTTTTAAAAATTCAATTTGAAATACTAAAGTAGTTTTATTTCTCCCCCTGAACCTGACATTAACTCAAATGTCTAACCAGTTTGTTACTGACTGACTTATCAGAAGATAGCAGCTTTCACTTGGTTAGTCAAGTTAAGTTCAACCTTAACTTGATTAATGTATATTTTGTATTTAACACCCAGACTTATATCGATGCACTGAAATAAGCATCTTAAGTCTTAGGCAAGTAGCCTATACATCTCACCCTTTTCTATGTTCATCAATCACAAGCAAGGTAAGCCTAGAGTTTTGGTGAGATGCTCAAAACTAGTCCTATGGGTACATGCTTTCTAAGGATTTTGAACTAGTCTAAGGCTAAAAATATATTTAAAAATCTAAAAATAGGAAAGTTTTGAAAATGAAATATGTTTTAACCTATAATTTGAGAATAACCATTTTTGAAAAATATTTTTGAAATTTGAAACTCCTAGTCTATTAAGCATATTCCTAGTTTTCTACATAAATTGCTAAATTCACTTTTAGGGAGTGGTTTAGTGAATATGTCAGCTAAGTTTGACTTGGACTCAACGTATTTGAGTTCAATGTCACCCTTAGTAACATGATCCCTGATAAAGTGGTGCATGATTTCAATGTGTTTGGTTCTTGAATGATGCATTGGATTTTTTGTTAAATTTATTGAGCTAATATTGTCAATTAAAACTTTGACATTTGTGATTTTTAAGTTGAAATCTTTTAAAGTGTGCATCATCCATAATAATTGGGCTACACATTCTCCTATGGCTATGTATTCTAACTCAGTTGTAGATAGTGCAACACAATGTTGCTTTCTACTAAACCAGCTAACAAGTGATGGGCCTAGTAGTTGGCATCCACCACTTGTGCTTTTGCGGTCTAATTTGCATCCAACATAATCTGAATCAGAATATCCTATTAATTCAAAGTCATTGGTCCTAGGATACCAAATTCCTACGTTTGTTGTTCCCTTAAGATATCTAAAAATCCTTTTGACTTGAGTCAAATGGGATTTTTTAGCACAGGTTTGGTATCTAGCACACATACTAACTGCAAATAAGATATCAGGTCGGATTGCAGTTAAGTAAAGTAGACTACCTATTGCACTTCTATAATACTTTAGATCCATTGGTTTTCCATTTGGGTCATTGTCTAAGATTGTGTTTACTGCCATGGGTGTTTTTATTTCTTTTGTATTTTCCATTCCGAAATTTTTAATTAATTCTTTAGTGTATTTATGTTGATAAATGTAATTTCCTTCATTTGTTTGTTTAATTTGTAATCCTAGAAAATATGTCAATTTTCCTACTAAACTCATTTCAAATTCTTGTTCCATTAGGTTGATAAATTCTTCTAAAAAGTCTGAGTTAGTTGAACCAAATATTATATCATCTACATATATTTGTGCTATAAATATGTCATTATTTAGTAATTTAACAAACAAGGTTGGGTCAATTTGACCTTGGTTGAATCCTTTGGATGTTAAGTAAGATGTTAGCCTTTCATACCATGCCCTGGGTGCTTGTTTAAGTCCATATAATGCTTTCTTTAATTTAAAGACATAATCAGGATGTTCTAGATTTTCAAATCCAGGAGGCTGACCTACATAAACTTCTTCTTTTATCAGTCCATTGAGAAAGGCTGACTTAACATCCATTTGATATAGTTTGAATCCCTTATGGGCTGCATAACTTAGTAACATTCTAATGGATTCTAATCTGGCTACTGGGGCATAGGTTTCATCGTAGTCAAGTCCTTCAACTTGACTGAACCCTTTGGCAACCAGCCTAGCCTTATTCCTAGTAATTTACCCAGATTCACTTAATTTGTTTCTAAATACCCATTCTGTTACTATTATTTTCTTATCTTTAGGTGGTGGTACTAGATCCCAAACTTCATTACGCTCAAATTGAGCTAGTTCCTCTTGCATAGCGATGATCCAATCTGGATCAAGTAGGGATTCAGCTACAGTTTTGGGTTCAATTTTTGAAATCAGGGAAATTTGACTTAGGTTGTAAGATATCGGAAAATTAAATAATAAATATTATTGGACGGGAAAAATTTTATTGGATTTTTCCAGAATTTTTAGAAATTTTTCGGGATTTAAATGGAGTCCGTATGATCCGTTTTGAGGAGATGGATTCGGGGAACAAAGGAGACCTATTTGGATACCTAATTAAGTGGGAGTTGATTTAGGAATGGACTTAGACTTTAATTAATCAAATCTAGGTTTAAATCCCAATTTCCCTAATTTTTTCCCCGGATTCTTATTCTCTTCCTCCCCGATTTCCTTCTGCCCGAAACTCCCCTTCCTCTCTCGCGCTCTCTCCTCGCCTGATCGCCGGTCGTCGCGAGCCCACCGCCGGCAACAATCTCTTTCTCCAGCGTGTCTCAGCTGAGCCTTCTCCCCCTCTCGTAACTCTGCCCTAGATCACCAACCGCGCCTCCTCACGCCATCGCCCGACGCTATGCCACAGCAGTCGCTGGTGAAGCTCGGTGTTGCGATTATCCGAGGGTTGGCTTACCATGTCTCTCTCTCCCTCGATTTATTGGCCGTGCCCTAGCTGTTCTTGCATCGTTTCTTCCCAATTTTGGTGGACACGGCCCGACGTCGTGCCGCTGTCGTCGGAGGAAGGATCGACGCAAAGGGGAGGTTAGGGCTAACTCTCCCTCTCGCTTGGGGACCTCGATCAGTGCCGCTACCAGTAGGGGTGGCATCTCCTCTCCTCTCTCGGCTAGGAGCACTGCAATCCACGGTGTTGATGTTGTCAATCGCCAGCACTGATCCACGCCAACACTCGAGCCCTAACTGCTTCCTTATCATCGGATTCTCTATGGATCAACGAGGTCCATTGCCCTAGTTCCTTCCTCCGATCACTAAATCATGCCCTAGCACTGCCGCTGCCCTTCCTTGTCCTGGATCAACATCACGGTAGTTGGAGGGATCTTTCTTTGTGTGATTTCAGATCTGGATTTAGGGTAAGTATGTAGACTTTGATTGATAGCAGGAGGAGTTCTTTCTTGGTTATCTTGTTGGGCTGATTTCATGTCCTGGAATTTCGGTGGCAGATTTAAGGGGGGCTGGATTTGCTGTGGCGATTCTTCTTCAGCTGAGGATTGAATGAGGAAGGCTATTAAGGTTAGTTTTTATGGTTAACATTGATCCGGTCAATGAATATATTGATACTAGCTTTAGTATGTGTTATTATGTGGTGGTTTGGTTAGTTGTTGATGGTGATATAGGTAGATGTGGATTTATGGTGGAGATTTGATTTTAATGATACATTATTGTGGGTTGATATCATTATGTGGTGGATTGGTTTAGTAGTGATGGATTGTAGAAATTTATTCAAGTTGTTTTGGAGTTAATCTATAATGGTTATTCGGTGAATGATTTATACAGATAGATACATGATCATTATTGGTGTTAATGAATTGATAAGGATTGGTATTGTATTATGTTGGAGATTTTGTGATTTGTGGGTGCTTGGATAAATTGTGATCGGTGGATTTAGAAGGGGTTTATAATGAGGTTGATTAATGGATGAATTAGGGTAGGTTGTTATGTTGGATTTAATATCGTATTGGATTTGGATCACTAGGTGGAGTTAAACATGATCGTTATTGGTATGTGTTGGATTGATTGAGGATTGTTTGGAGGATTAATCAGAGATCAGATTTAGTTGGAGTGATCCTAATTGGGTTAGGGCTTTTATTTAGCTGTTTGATTCATATGAATTTAGCTAAATGAAATATATCTATTGATTTATACAGGACTTTGATGTGGGATGTTCATCACGATGTGGGATTTATGTTATCATGATCGACAGATAAAGGCGGGTATTTCTTCCTTGACCTCTATGTAGATTTTCTTATACTTAGTGCATGGTTATTATTGGATGAATTAGGCTGCTTTATCTTATATCATGATCGGTTGCTGTTTTTCCTGCATGATACTTATGCTTGACCCTTGTGATGATCTATTTTAATTCATATACAGTCTCCACTTTTGATATCTACTCTGTTGTGATTACACGTGTAGAGTATGTCTTGTAGGGATTGTTGGGTTGTTGGTATTACCATGCTGATTGGGTATATGATGTGGATTGTACATAGGTGGGTATGTGTTATAGGAGTCATCTTGTTGACTGTGCATTTGCATGTTGTATGTACACACGTATTTGTCATGTACTTTTGGAGGAGTTGTGTTGATTGTATGTTCGGAGTATATACACATGTCCGTTGTGTTTTTATTGGAGGATATATGTTGATTGTACTTATATTTTTGTGTACATGTGTCTGGTGGGATTATTGGAGTTTTGGTTGATTATACATGTGTAGTGGGTACATATGTTTGGTGGGATACGTGGAGGTATCATGACGATTATACTCATGTTGGAGGTATTTATGAGGTTTGAGGTTGTTGCATGGATGATGATTATATATATATATATATATATATATATATATATATATATATATATATATATATATATATCATGTTCATCATTCATTGCATCTGATGACCATTGTCTCCCTTGTGGTTGAGAGAGTCATCAGTTGGTTTGGTTTAGCACCGCACACTCGGCCACTCATGGGTAGTGGTAGTTGGAGCAGTTGCTGCTAGTCCTGTCGTGCCACCTGGTCACGAGGTTTAGTGAGATCCGGCGTTGTGAGCAGTCAGGGACCCTGATGCTAGCCGTCTGCTTCGGCCGCCTATAGTGGTGCATGTACTAGAGGGTAGTACAGTCGTCACAGACCCAAGCCTCTCGGCCATACAGGGGTCGTGGTATCTGGAGAGGTGGCGGGGGTGACCATGGAGCATGCATGTACTTTTGCATATGATGCGCGGTGCATCTGGGGGTTATATTTGCATACATGCCTAGTAGATACTAATTGCATGTGATTGTCGTTGTTGCACTTGTTTGAGATATGATTGTTGCATTTGGTTGCCATGCTGCATACATGTCATTTATTTTACATGTATATGCAGTCGTATCTATATTGCACAGGTGTCACGGGTATATCTGTTGCAGATCCGATGAGTTTATTGATCCTTGTACCATGTGTCGATTCCAGATTTGGTATGTATCTGTCATTATGTTAGTTGTGGTTTGTACAGTTTATATGTCAGGTTATTATGTCAGATATGTTTAGGTGCATTGATTATGATAGTATGGTCATGTTCTTTATTCCCTACTGAGACTGTATACTTGTGATCTCCATGTTGTTTATGGACCATGCACTATCTTTTCTATTACCCGCTGAGTTACCTATACTCATCACCGCATGTATACATTTATGTTTTCAGGTAGCCTGTAGATGGTTGGTGTCGCTTGGAGTATCCTGTCTGCCGGGTCCTACGTCACATCCGAAGATCAGGATTGTTTTCTTTTGTATATTTTTTTCTTATTTTTGGCATTGTATTTGTGTATAGTCATGTGGCTATCCTATGGTTTTGGTGTTGTATTTGTGTTTAAGTCGTGCCGGCATGCATTGTATTTATTTGTGTTGTGTGGGCTTTCGTATCATTTTTCCGCTGTGTTTTAGTACAGCCGTGTGGGCTGTTTTATATATAACTGCGTGGTTGTGATTGTTTCATTCCAGCCGAGTGGGCTGTTATTATAACTGCGTGGTTGTGTATATAAATATTCCAGCCGCATGTGGCTAATGTATATTTTGTTTGTAGTGATGCTTCATATTGTCACCGGTACAGGGGAGATGCTGTCGGATTTTTGTCTGGCAGGGACTCCTTTGGGGGCGTGACATAGGTTCCTAAAGGATGATCTGGTCTGAACCCTTAGGTCTGGGTCACCAATTATTTGATCAGTTGGATGGTTAGGGTTGATTCTTATAGTTCTTGGAGGTTGATTTGCTTGAGTGTGTTCATCTTCTTCATGATCTAGGGATTGATTGGTTTCTTCAGAATTATTATTTTCAATAGGTTGAAGTTGATTTTGTCCTTGGGTTTCTTCAAATTTTACGTTTGTGGTTTCCTCGATTTTTAATGTAATTTTATTATATATTCTGTAACCCTTACTGTTTAGAGAATATCCTACAAAAATTCCATTTTCTACTTTAGAAGTAAATTTTCCTAAGTGTTCTCTAGTGTTTAAGATGTAGGCTGGACACCCAAATACTTTAAAATATTTTATGTTGGGTTGTTTGTTATAAAATATTTTAAAGAAAGTTTTATTATGTCTTTTATTTAATGTTGTTCTGTTTTGCACATAGCAGGCTGTACTAACAGCTTCTGCCCAAAAATATTTAGGTAAGTTATATTCATTTAACATAGTTCTAGAGGCTTCTAATAAAGTTCTATTTTTTCTTTCTACAATTCCATTTTGTTGGGGGCTTTTAGGACACGAAAATTCGTGATGGTAGCCATTCTCAAGACAGAACTTGTTGAAATTATGATTTTTAAATTCTCCCCCGTTGTCACTCCTAATTCTTTTAATTTTAATATCTTTTTCGTTTTCAATTTGTTTGCAAAAGTTTGCAAAAATTTCAAAAGTTTCGTCTTTATGTTTTAAGAATTTAACCCAAGTAAATCTAGAATAGTCATCTATTATTACTAAGCAGTATAAGTTTCCATTTATGGATTTGACTCCATGGGAGTCAAAAAGGTTTAAATGTAGAAGTTCTAATATCGAGTTGGTTTATGGCTGATTGGTTGGTTTGTGAGTGGATTTTGTTTGTTTACCTTGTTGACAAGCATTACATATGGTTGAATCCAGGTTAGGTAATTTCGGTAAGCCTCTCACTAGTCCATTTAATTTACTTATATTTCTAAAGTTGGTGTGAGACATTCTCCTATGCCATAACCAAGTTTCTTCTTTTTGTGTTAAATAACACTTAATTGAAGAGGTGGTTAAGTTGATAGCATAGATGTTGTCTTTTCTAAAACCTTTTAGACTTATAGTAGGATTATCTAGATGTTTGATTAAACACTCTGTGGATAGAAATTTAACCTTATACCTTGTTAGTTAGAGCCCTAAAGCTAATTATTTGATGATTGTATGGACTCATTGTATCATATTCTTGTATATATATTAAGGCATTTGGTTTTGGTTATTATGCTTATTTGTATTAGTGCCAGATAAAATAAGTATAGTAACGTCCTTGAGTAGAAGGTTCTTACCTATATCAATCGATTGGTTGAATCGATAGTGAGATGATATAGGGAACACTACTCTAAATCATTCCTAGTCGAGTATTAACATTCAGGGACAATGTTAATGCAATAAGACTAGCATGTAGGTCAGCTCGATGACTTGATCTCACAAGTCATGGATATAGAGATATCAAGCTGACACATGGGTATACATTGGAGAATGTATACTGAATGACCCGCCATGAGAAAGTATCATGGATCGTTATATGAGTGTCATATACTTTCTCATGTGGCTATTAGTATGACTATTAGTCCTTTGACCTGAAGTCACCATGGATCCCTACATAAGGAGTTATGTACTTTAGTTTCGTCAAACGTCACCCGTAACTGGGTGGACTATAAAGGCGATTACTGGGTATGTAACGAATTATGCAGAGGGATGTGAGTGATGTAGATGGGATCTATCCCTCCCATATGACGGGAGCGACATCAATATTCTTGATAGAGTTAGACCACGAAGTGCATGGTCATGCCCTAATGAGTCAACATTAGATGTTGAGCTCATTTGATCGAGTGAGTCTACTTGGAGTTCAAGATTTAGATTGATTAGAGAATGACACGGTCTATGCCTCATATTGATCAATCTGTCTAGGATAGAAGGACAATGTCATATATTGTGAGGAGTCATAATTAGTAGTCACAAGGTGATGTTGGATCTCAACATTCTTGTAACTTGGGTAGTAATGATGTGTTGCTAGATACCGCTCATTACTTATGCTCCTAAATGGGTTTAGGGCATTGCCAACGTTACAAGAACCTATAGGGTCACACACTAAGGCCAATTAGATGGAGATTTGGTTCATATGATGAACCAAGAGGATTAGATTCATTTGATGAATCATATTGGATTAAGAGTAATCCAAATTGGGCTAATTGAGTTGGACTCAAGTTGATTCATATATTCAATGAGTCTAATTTAGATTATGACTCATTAAATCAACTTAATTTAATGAATTAGATTCATTATATTAAGTTGGCTTGAATCATATGGTTGGATTAGATCAACCATGAGAGAGATTTGAGAGGAAGAGAAAAAGTCATGTTTGACTTGACTTTTTGCCACATCACTAGTGAGTTGGCAAGATGTGGACCAATAGAATTGCTCCACATCATCAATGTGTGCCACCTCATGGAGGTTACAAGCCTCCATAGCATTTAATGTGGCCGGCCCACATTAAATGAGGAGGTTACACTTGTTGCAATGTCATTTAGTGAGGTGGCAAGATGTGGACCAATAGTGTTGATCCACATCATCCTAGAGTGCCACCTCATGGGGGTTACAACTCTTAATGGTCTCCACATTAATTGGAATTAATGTGGGGGTTACACCTAGAGTGGTTGGCCACTTGATGGCTAAGGGGTTGGTTTTGAATTTTCTCTCATTGATTCATTTACTCTTCTTCTCCCTTGGGTGCTCTCTCTTCTCCTTCTCCCATTCCTTGGCCGAACACTCCATTGGTGCTAGCACACCTTGTGTTTTGGTCATCTCCTTCTACTTGTGTTCGTGTGGATACATATAGAGGTTGTCTACTTTGACAACTAGAGATCCGGCGACATCTTGGTCAAGCGGGAACGCGAAGGCCTTCGCTACAAGGGTAATGATCTTAACTTTAGTGTAGATCTAAAGTTTTTACAAACTCGTACAAGAAAAGGTTTTTCGAAAATTTTGTTTACGAATCTTTGCACGAGATCCATGGCTTTGGGTGACTCGGGGTTTCCGCGACGCGAAAAAGCGGTTTTCGCGGCCCGAAGAACCCAACAGTGGTATCAGAGCCACGTGCAAGACTTGTACGAGTTTATTTTTGGTTTTATGAAAACTAAAGTTTCTGTAATTTTCTGTAAAATTATGGTTTTCGAGTTTTTATGGGTAATTTTTCCGTAGAAGCGAAGCACAAGTGTCTCGGCACTTGTAGGCTTCGGCTACCGGAAAGATTTTTCCAAAACGGCTTCGTTTCGCCCCAAAATTTTTGGGGACAGCGGGCTTGGGTGCCATTAGATCGCTTAGGAGCAACTCGTGATGGTTAGATCGCTGGTAGGGGTACTGCCCCTAACCCCGCAAGGGGATTTGCTCCGCGATTGCACCCGAAATCGCTAAAAACGAACCCGCCGGGAAGATTTTTCCGAAACGGCAATGTCTCGGCCCAAATCGTTTTGGGACAGCGGGTTTGGGCACTGTTGGATCGCAAAGGAACCCTCGCGTATGTTAGATCGCGAGTAGGGGCGCTGCCCCCGGCCCCGCAAGGGGATCCGTTCCGCGATTGCGCCCGAAACCGCTAAACAGGTCCGCCGGAAAATTTTACTCATAAAAATTGTAAAAATTAATTTTAAAATTACAGAAAATTATGAAAAATATATAATTTTGATTATATATTAAATTTGTGATAGTCATGGCCCAAAACCCAATATGATTGGTTGTGTTGTAATTCATAATACGGCTTACGTGTCGTTATGTGTTTGCGCGTGTTGTATGTTTTTATTTATTCGCGACCTGCGCGTCGTGCCTTCTCTTATATTCTTGTTGTAAATTAGATTTAGACTCGAATGTAACTCGAGTTTCAAATTGTAATATACAAATTGGAGCGGTGGAGGGTCCACACGAGACGGAGTACCGAGGCGGGCATGAGCAACACAAGGTGGTCAAAGGGAGGAGCTTGGAGAAGCTGTTGACCCTAGGTTGACCATTCGATCTTCTCATTGGCTTGAGAAGATTGTAGTAGGGCCATGACTAAATCACAAATAGATTAATTAGTTAATTGCTTATGTATATGATGCATGTTTAATAAGTAATTAATTAATTAGTGCCTTACGATTAGATTAGATCTAAGTCGTGCACATGATGCACCCTTGCGATTAGATTAGATCTAAGTCGTGCACAAGATGCATCTTTTTCGATTAGATTAGATCTCGATCGAACCAACTCTAAATGCCTAACCGTGCCGTGATACCTATCACTACCTCGATCACATGTATTGTTGAATCTGCCAAAGCAGAGCAATACATATTATCTTGGTAGGGTACGGAGGGACAATCTTGGTCCCACCTATCAACGCATGGGTGAATACAAACTCAATTAGATTGAGTATTCCTAGTTGCTCGGTTAGATCGAGTCAACTATAGGCATTCTTCCAACGGTTGGAAAAAGATAGGTCAAAATCACATCTATATTAACTCTCGGGCGTATTAGCCAAAGCTAACTCGAGTTTTTAATATAAATGCGGATATTGATTTTATAAACAAGAGTTGCATAGAGATGTAATTGGTAATCGTTACCTACCGATCATACTAAGCCTTGGGCGTATTAGCCAAAGCTAACTCAAGGGTTAGTATGATGTGGATCTTGTCCCACTTGAATTATAGTATTCAGTGGGAGCATCATTTAGTTAAAGGCCTAATTAAATGATTTTAAAAGAATATGATATTTATTTCTGCAAATTTTTTGTTGTAGATAACCATGACGTCGAACACGAATTCCTTCTCCCTGCGATCTGTCCTTAAGAAGGACAAGCTCAACGGAGCGAATTTCCTGGACTGGTACAGGAACTTGAGAATAGTTCTCACCCAGGAACGTAAACTGTACATTCTGGAGCAGCCTATTCCGGAGGCTCCTCCTGCCAATGCCTCGCGAGCAGACAAAGATGCTTACAAGAAGCATCAAGATGACGCATTAGATGTGTCCTGTCTAATGCTCGCGACCATGAACTCTGAGCTTCAGAAGCAACACGAGTTGATGGGCGCTTACGATATGGTTGAGCATCTTCGCCAACTATATCAGGGACAAGCGAGGCATGAGAGATTTGAGATCTCTAAGGCACTGTTTCAGTGCAAGATGTCAGACGGGGCTCCTGTAGGTCCTTATGTACTCAAGATGATTGGGTACATAAAGAACCTACAAAGACTGGGGTTCCCACTTGGCCAAGAGCTGACCACTGACTTGATCTTGCAGTCCTTGCCGGATAGCTATAGTCAATTCGTTCTCAACTATAACATGAACGAGATTGACAAGCCACTGCCCGAGCTACTTATGTTACGAACTGCTGAGATTAACCTTAAGAAGGTTAAGCCCATTCTGATGGTCCAGAAGCACAAGGGCAAGGGCAAGCCCAAAGGTAAAGGAAAGTCCCAAACCAAGGGCAAAGGCAAGGCACTGAAGCCTAAAGGAGGGGTCGCCAAGGATGCTACCTGCTTCCACTGCGGTCAGACCGGGCACTGGAAGAGGAACTGCAAGGTATACTTGGAGGATCTTAAGAAGAAGCGAAGTGAGACTTCCACTTCAGGTATATATGTTATAGAAGTCAATCTATCTATTTCTACATCATGGGTATTAGATACTGGATGTGCTTCTCACATTTGTACTGATGTGCAGGCGCTGAGAAATAGCAGAGCATTGGCAAAGGGCGAGGTGGACCTACGAGTAGGCAATGGAGCACGGGTTGCTGCTGTTGTTGTAGGAACTTATCAGCTATCTCTGCCCTCTGGGCTTGTACTAGATTTAGATGATTGTTGTTATGTGCCTGCTCTTACTAAGAACATAGTTTCAGTTTCTTGTTTAGACAAGAAAGGATACTCTTTTATAATAAAAGACAAATGTTGTTCTGTTTATTTAAAAGATATGTTCTATTGTAGTGCACCACTAATAAACGGACTCTATATTCTAGACCTCGAGAGCCCTATCTATAACATAAATACCAAGAGGTTCAAGTCAAATGACATGAACCAAACCTATCTCTGGCACTGTCGCTTAGGTCATATAAATGACAAGCGCTTATCCCAACTCCATAAGGATGGTTTGCTGGACTCATTTGATTTTGAATCATATGAGATATGCGAGTCATGCCTACGAGGCAAGATGACCAAGACTCCCTTTAGTGGGCAGAGCGAGAGAGCGACTGATTTGTTAGGACTCATACATAGTGATGTATGTGGCCCTTTCAATGTAGCTGCTAGAGGCGGTTATAGGTACTTCATCACATTTACTGATGACTTCAGTAGATACGGTTATGTGTACTTGATGACACATAAGTCCGAATCCTTTAAAAAGTTCAAAGAATTCAAGAATGAAGTACAGAATCAGCTTGGCAAGAGTATTAAGATACTTCGATCAGATCGAGGTGGAGAATACCTTAGCCATGAGTTTCGTGACTACCTAGCTGAGTGTGGGATTCTATCCCAACTCACTCCTCCTGGAACACCACAGTGGAATGGTGTATCCGAAAGGAGGAATCGTACCTTATTAGATATGGTACGATCTATGATGAGTCACACAGATCTTCCAACATACCTTTGGGGCTATGCTCTAGACACGGCAGCTTTCATTCTCAACCGAGTTCCATCCAAGGCCGTGATAAAGACACCATATAGGATATGGACTGGGAGAGTTGCCCAGGTGTCTTTCATGAGGATTTGGGGCTGTGAGGCTTACGTACGACGTCAAGTCTCAGACAAATTAGGACCCAAATCCGATAAGTGCTATTTCATCGGATATCCCAAGGAAACTAAGGGATATTACTTCTACATTCCCAGTCAGCACAAGGTAGTTGTGGCAAAGACTGAGGTCTTTCTAGACAGGGACTTTGTTTCTAGAAAGACTAGTGGGAGCGCGTTCGATCTTGAAGAAGTTCAAGATGCGAACAATAGCACTAATGCCACGATGGAAATTGAACTGGAACCACAAAGTGTTGTGGATGATGTTGTTCCACAAGGAGTTGAGGAACAACAACCAGTTCAAGTAGACATACCTCTTCACAGGTCTGATAGGGTACGTCGTCAGCCAGAGAGATATTCATTTCTCTTGTCTGACCATGATGACATTGTGCTCATAGAGGATGAGCCTACCACCTATCAGGAAGCTGTGATGAGACCAGATTCTGAGATATGGCAGATGGATGTCAAAACTGCGTTTCTGAATAGAAACCTGCTCGAGGATGTGTACATGACACAACCTGAGGGTTTTTGTAGATCCACAGCATACTAGTAGAGTATGCAAGCTGCATAGGTCCATTTATGGACTAAAGCAAGCATCTCGGAGCTGGAATCTTCGATTCGATGATGCAATCAAACAGTTTGGTTTCATCAAGAACGAAGATGAACCTTGTGTCTACAAGAAGGTTGTAGGGGACATAGTTGTCTTCCTCATATTGTATGTGGATGACATACTACTCATTGGGAAGGACATCCCTATGCTTCAGTCTGTCAAGACCTAGCTAGGGAGTTGCTTCTCAATGTAGGACTTAGGTGAGGCATCCCGCATTCTAGGGATACAGATCTATAGAGATAGATCTAAGAAATTGCTTGGCCTAAGTCAGAGTACATACATTGACAAGGTACTCCTTCGGTTTGCCATGCAGAACTCCAAGAAGGGATTTCTGCCTATGTCACATGGCGTGAGTCTTTCGAAGACTCAAGGTCCTTCTTCTAGAGAGGAGAGAAACCGCATGGATCAGATCCCTTATGCCTGAGCTATAGGGTCTATCATGTACGCCATGCTATGTACTCGACCTGATGTCTCGTATGCTTTGAGCATGACGAGCAGATACCAGTCAAATCCAGGTGAAAGTCACTGGAAAGTGGTCAAGAATATTCTTAAGTACTTATGAAGGACTAAAGAATATTTCTTGATTATGGAGGCAATGATGAGCTAACTGTAAAGGGTTACAGTGATGCCAGCTTCCAGACCGATCAGGATGATTAAAGATCACCGTCGAGGTTTGTGTTTTGCTTGAATGGTAGTGTTATGAGCTGGCAGAGTTCACAGCAGTTCTACAACGTTTCCATCTCATTCGAGAGATTATCGATAGAGGAGATGTGAAGATTTGCAGAGTATCTACAGAGGCTAACATCGCAGATCCCTTGACCAAGGCTTTGGCACAGAGGAAGCATGATGGTCACACTAGATCATTAGGCCTTAGAGCCTATACTGATTGGCACTAGTGCTAGTGGGAGATTGTTAGTTAGAGCCCTAGAGCCAATCATTAGATGATTGTATGGACTCATTGTATCATATTCTTGTATATATATTAAGGCATTTGGTTTTGGTTATTATGCTTATTTGTATTAGTGCCAGATAAAATAAGTATAGTAACGTCCTTGAGTAGAAGGTTCTTACCTATATCAATCGATTGGTTGAATCGATAGTGAGATGATATAGGGAACACTACTCTAAATCATTCCTAGTCGAGTATTAACATTCAGGGACAATGTTAATTCAATAAGACTAGCATGTAGGTCAGCTCGATGACTTGATCTCACAAGTCATGGATATAGAGATATCAAGCTGACACATGGGTATACATTGGAGAATGTATACTGAATGACCCGCCATGAGAAAGTATCATGGATCGTTATATGAGTGTCATATACTTTCTCATGTGGCTATTAGTATGACTATTAGTCCTTTGATCTGAAGTCACCATGGATCCCTACATAAGGAGTTATGTACTTTAGTTTCGTCAAACGTCACTCGTAACTGGGTGGACTATAAAGGTGATTACTGGGTATGTAACGAATTATGCAGAGGGATGTGAGTGATGTAGATGGGATCTATCCCTCCCATATGACGGGAGCGACATCAATATTCTTGATAGAGTTAGACCACGAAGTGCATGACCATGCCCAAATGAGTCAACATTAGATGTTGAGCTCATTTGATCGAGTGAGTCTACTTGGAGTTCAAGATTTAGATTGATTAGAGGATGACACGGTCTATGCCTCATATTGATCAATCTAGATGTCTAGGATAGAAGGACAATGTCATATATTGTGAGGAGTCACAATTAGTAGTCACAAGGTGATGTTGGATCTCGACATTCTTGTAACTTGGGTAGTAATGATGTGTTGCTAGATACCGCTCATTACTTATGCTCCTAAATGGGTTTAGGGCATTGCCAACGTTACAAGAACCTATAGGGTCATACACTAAGGACAATTAGATGGAGATTTGGTTCATATGATGAACCAAGAGGATTAGATTCATTTGATGAATCATATTGGATTAAGAGTAATCCAAATTGGGCTAATTGAGTTGGACTCAAGTTGATTCATGTATTCAATGAGTCTAATTTAGATTATGACTCATTAAATCAACTTAATTTAATGAATTAGATTCATTATATTAAGTTGGCTTGAATCATATGGTTGGATTAGATCAACCATGAGAGAGATTTGATCAAGTTTGACTTGATTTGAGAGGAAGAGAAAAAGTCATGTTTGTCTTGACTTTTTGCCACATCACTAGTGAGTTGGCAAGATGTGGACCAATAGGATTGCTCCACATCATCAATGTGTGCCACCTCATGGAGGTTATAAGCCTCCATAGCATTTAATGTGGCCGGCCCACATTAAATGAGGAGGTTACACTTGTTGCCATGTAATTTAGTGAGGTGGCAAGATGTGGACCAATAGTGTTGATCCACATCATCCTAGAGTGCCACCTCATGGGGGTTACAACTCTTAATGGTCTCCACATTAATTGGAATTAATGTGGGGGTTACACCTCCTAGAGTGGCCGGCCACTTGATGGCTAAGGGGTTGTTTTTGAATTTCCTCTCATTGATTCATTTACTCTTCTTCTCCCTTGGGTGCTTTCTCTTCTCCTTCTCCCATTCCTTGGCCGAACACTCCATTGGTGCTAGCACACCTTGTGTTTTGGTCATCTCCTTCTACTTGTGTCCGTGTGGATACATATAGAGGTTGTCTACTTTGACAACTAGAGATCCGGCGACATCTTGGACAAGCGGGAACGCGAAGGGCTTCGCTACAAGGGTAATGATCTTAACTTTAGTGTAGATCTAAAGTTTTTACAAACTCGTACAAGAAAAGGTTTTTCGAAAATTTTGTTTACGAATCTTTGCACGAGATCCATGGCTTTGGGTGACTCGGGGTTTCCGCGATGCGAAAAAGCGGTTTTCGCGGCCCGAAGAACCCAACATACCTAGTATCACACAATTGACTTATACTCAGGAGATTGTATTTAAAATTCTCGATAAGTAGAACATTTGTAATTATGAAATCTATTTTTAATTCAATATTACCTATTCCGATTACCTTGAGTTTGTCGTTGTTTCCAAAGGCAACTGTTCCTAAGCTTTTGTAAATGAGTTGAGTGAACTTGGTGTGATCTCCAGTCATGTGTTTGGAGCAACCACAGTCCAAAATCCACTTGATTTCCTACAATGAGTAGGAATTAAGGTTAGTCTTTTATTTTTAAAGTTAATTTAATAATTTTTAAAATAGTTTTTAAAGTTAAAATAATTTTTAAAGTTTAAAATAAATTTAAAAGAAATTTAGTTTTAATTTGAAATTTAATTTAAATTTGAAATTTGAAATTTAATTTTAATTAAATTTAATTTAATTTGAAATTCAAAATTTTAATTTTAATTTAATTTAATTTGAAATTCAAAATTTAATTTTAATTCATTTGAAATTTAAAATTTAATTTGTAATTCGAAATTTAATTTTAATTTAATTTAATTTGAAATTCAAAATTTAATTTTAATTCATTTGAAGTTTGAAATTTAATTTGAAATTTGAAATTTAATTTTAATTTAATTTAATTTGAAATTCAAAATTTAATTTTAATTCATTTGAAGTTTGAAATTTAATTTGAAATTCGAAATTTAATTTTAATTTAATTTAATTTGAAATTCAAAATTTAATTTTAATTTATTTGAAATTTGAAATTTAATTTTAATTCATTTGAAATTTGAAATTTAATTTGTAATTCGAAATTTAATTTTAATTTAATTTAATTTGAAATTCAAATTTTAATTTTAATTCATTTGAAGTTTGAAATTTAATTTGAAATTCAAAATTTAATTTTAATTTAATTTAATTTGTAATTCAAAATTTAATTTTAATTCATTTGAAGTTTGAAATTTAATTTGAAATTCGAAATTTAATTTAGATCCTTAGACATCTCACCCGATTTAAGTTTTCAATCAGGGAATCCTATAATTTTGTGAGATGGGTTGGATTTTAATTATGGAGTTTGGTTTAACTTGTGCTAGATTCAGGTTTAGCTTTGGTCTCTACAAATAGGCATTCTTCGGATAAACTTCTAAGCTTGGTGAGTCACATGGACGTCATTAGAAGTAACCAACCTTTCAAGGTTTTCCGAATAGTCCTATCCACGGAGTTTAGTACTAATCTTGGTCTAACTAGTTAGGATCCATTTAAGGGTAGCCCAAATGCACCAGATCGAAACCATATCTTTCTAGACATGTGATGCCCAAGCTTCCCTAACATATTATCATCCAAAAACTTCACCAGTACCATGATTCAAATTAAACTTGGTATCTTTTTAACTAATCCTAATTACCCTGCCGGGTTAGTTTGTTTAGGTTACCCTGTCGGGTAAGTTAGTTTTGGAGGTGCCAGCTATTTTGGAGCCTCCCCCTGAATTATTGGCCTTCAATTTAAATTTTCGCTTTAGGTTTGTGTCGATTTCTTTTATAATTATAATTAACTTGGTGATAATTTATATTTTGTTGAGTTTTTGATTTCTTTGACTTGTATTTTGGTTTTTGGTTTGGTTTATTGGAGTTTATATAATATATTTTTTCTTTAGGTATGTAATATTGATCCATTCCTACTTGCATGGTCAAACACGCTTTCGGAACCCAAGCTTGATTAGTTGATTTGTATTGGGTTATTAATGACTTAAAGGTTTTATTTGAGATCGACTTGTATCCAAGTCCGGTTTTATTATAACATGCTTTTTGATTGTTCAGGATTAAGTCTAGATTTTTTAATCTTGTAGTGAATTTTTCTAGTATTTCTTTTAAGTTATTAATTTCTGATTTTAATGATGAATTCTCTTCAAGTATTAGATCTTGAGTTGGATTTGAATTTTTTATTTGTTTCTTGAGGTCTTGATTTTCCTCAAGGAGTTATTTGTTTTCATTTTCTATTTTAATTAACTTACTATTTAAGCAAGAAATAATTTTAAAGAATTTTTTGTTTAAATTAAAATATACCTCATCCTGGCCTTCGGAAACGAGTACGGACTCGTGGCTTGATTCGGGTTCGGGCCATCAGCGCGAGGTGGCTCTGGTGTTTCTTCTCTTCTACCTCTGATTCGTCCGAGGAGTCATCCCACGTTGTTTTGAGGACCTTCTTTTTGGTTGGCTTCGGTTTGTCGAACTTCAGTCTTGGACATTCGCTCTTGTAGTGCCCCTTTTTGTTGCATCCGAAGCAAGTCACATTCTTTTGTTCCGCGGGAGGACTGATCTTTTGAAGGTCCTTTTTGCTGAAGCTCTTTTTTCTCCTGGTGAACATTTTCCTTACCAAGTTCACCAAGTATTCTTCGTCTTCTGAATCTTGACCGGAATCCTCTTCAGATTCAGACTTGCTCTTCTTTTCTTTGGATGGTCCTGCAAATAAAGCAATACCTTTCTCGGCTCCAGCATTAGTTTGTTCATGTAATTCTAACTCACAGAAAAGCTCGTCTAATTTTAACTTAGATAGATTTTTTAAAATTTTGTAGGCATCTACGATTGATGCCCACAAGCTATTACGAGGAAAGGCATTTAGTGCGTACCTTATTAAATCTCTGTTTTCCATCTGATGGCCTATCGCGTGGAGTCCATTGAGGATGTCCTTGATTCTCGCGTGCAGTTGACTTGCCGTTTCCCTTCCTGCATTTTTATATTATGTAACTCGATCAATTTGTCCCACAATTCTTTAGCATTCTGATGCGGTCCGACCCGGTTCAGCTCTTCTCGTGTTAGGCCGCAGTGTAGCGTATTGATTGCTTTGTTTTCTGTCGACACCTTTTTCCTCATGTCCGGAGTCCATTGTTCCGTGTCTAGTGGATTTCCGGAGTTGTCGGTTGGAGCTCGGTAGGCCTTTATAACGCTGAACCACTGATTGTAATCCGCCTTTAGGTACACCTCCATTCTTTTCTTCCAGTAGGAGAAGTCATTTCCGTTGAATAGGGGAGGACGTACTGTGCTGAAGCCTTCTAGTTGAGACATTCTGCACACAAGTAAACAACGAAAAAATATTCCAAGACTTGGTCTTGGATTAGCAGTGTGGAAAAAAAATAATAGGAGTATTTAAATTAGTGTTTCACAATTATAGATTTAATTGCAACGAAAAAAAAAATTTCCCAAATTAACAATAATATCAACTTAGAATTAAGCTTAAATCAAAAAAGGAAAAAAAAATTTTCGCCCCCTGTCAGATTGGTGGTTGCACCAAATCAGAGCGGTACCCGCTCTGATACCACTTGTTGGATCGTGAAACGTCGATAGAGGGGGGGGGTGAATATCGATTCGAAAAACAGCGTTAATAAGAGTTAAGCGATGAGATTTACTTCGTTCGGAGCCTGTGACGACTCCTACTCGAAGGCCCGTACTCCGTGAGTACTTTCGTTGGACAATCACTAGCAGTTCGAAAATGATTACAATTTAAAGTACAGGAATGCTAGCAAAATAAAGAAAATACCGACAAGAATTAAAGAAAAGGAAAGGAGCGTATTGTCGGATCTTTGTTAGCGTCGCTGGAGCGATAGAGCAGCAGAGAGACTTTCTTTGGCTGCACCCTCGACCCTCCTTTTATATGAGGCTCGGGCGCCTGGATCCTGACGAGTCCAACCAGGCAAGCTCCACGTGTGCGAGTTTGGATAAAACATACCTCGGCGCCGGATCCCGAAAGGCTCGGACCTCCTATTTCAGAACTCCTTCTCCAAAATAGAGTTAGTCCGAGGCAAATATATATAAAACATATTGTTAGCACAATTAAAGTTCAACAAAGTTATAGCAAAGAGTATGACTTGAGGTCGGAATCTAGTCACGATCTCGACTTAGATATCCGAAATGGATCTAAGCGGATCGATGCCTAATGTTCCTTCTAGGAACGCCTCGATCCAACTCCGACTTACCTTACTTACCCGGACATCCGTCAGCCCGTTGACCTCTGGACTTCCAACTATCCGTCAGACCTTTGGGACTTCTCGTTTGGCCCGTCGACCAGTCTTCTCGCTATCCAACGACCTAGCCGGGCTTCGTGTCAAACATCCGTCGACCTGTCTGGACTTCTCCTACACACTTGATCAAAGTGTCAGACAACAACAAACTAACTTAACCTGATTTGTCATTCATCAAAACCTAGGTTAAATCATTAATGCTAACCGCACCAACACTTGTCATATAAAACATATCATTTTCATGCATAGTTAGGGGTTTTGAGCCTTCTACAAACCCTAATCATACTTGGAAGAAACTTGCAAGGGTTTTGGTCTTGGATCTTAAGCAACTTTAAATAAGGAAAGCATCATATTAACATCGCATGGTACTTATCATAACATAGAGGACCTTTAGCAAATATAAACCCTAGTTTTCTTGGTTTGGCCGAACCTACATGTCATGGTTCTAGGTTTTTTTTTTTTAGCAACATAAGCATGAAAGATTTAAACTAACATCATATAGGAGAACCCTTCATCATAAGGAATCATGAACAAACATAGTTAGGTTTCAAAAGTTTACTCCAAACCCTTTTTTTTTCTCTTGGCCGAAACCTAAGGAGATGGTTTCTAACTTTTAAATCAACATGTAGCATGAAACTTTTAACCACCATAGCATAGCAAGTGAGGTTCTTAATAAGCATAATTAGGCTTCTAACCCTAGTGTTCAACCTTGGCTGAAACTTGTAGACATGATTCTTAGGTTTTTCACGCAACATTTTAAGCATGGATCTTTAACCTAATTTCTCATGATACATAGCATACATGTGAGGCCTTTAGATATCATGGAAAGTTCCTTAACCCTAATTTTCTTACTTGGCCGAAACATACATGTCTTGGTTTTGGATTCTCTTTTTTTTTTCTTTTTTAAACAATATGAAACTAGAAACTTTTTAACCAATTATCATATAGTGGGTACACATCATGAGGAAATCATTAGTAACATAGTTAAGTTTCTAAACTTCCTCTAGTCTCCTTATTCCTTCTTGGCCGAAACCCTAGGAACATACATCTAGGTTTTTAACAACTTGAAGCATAAAACCTTTTAAGCAAATATCATACAATGGGTTATTTATCATGAGGAATCATAACAAGCTTAGTTGAATTTTTAAACTTCCTCTTATGCCTTTATTTCTTGCTTGGCTGAAACCCTAAATTATGGATCTACCCTTTTATGCAACCTAAACATGAGAACTTCAGGCTAACATCATGTAGTGAGTTATAAACCATAAGGGGTCATAAACAAGCATAGTTTATATCTTAAACTTTCCCTAAACCTCTTTATCTATACATGGCTGAACCCTAAAGAGCAAGGTTCCAAAAATCTAAGCAACATCAACATGAAAAACCTTAACCTAACATCATGTAGTGAGGTATAAACCATAAGAAATCATGAACAAGCATAGTTTATATCTTAAACTTTCTAATAACCACTTTATCTTTTCATGGCCGAAACTTCAAGAATGCGATTCTATGTTTTTAAACAACATGAGTCCATAAAACTATTTAACAACCATAGATGACCAAAAACTAATAGATAGCATGTTTCCATCTTTCTTATCATGGCCAAACCCTACAAGATAACATCCTAAAAATTTTTTTTCAAAACATTTTCAAACATAGAAATCGTAGGAGGCTACTTGTACTGCAGGTGATGGGGATACTTACTTCCTCTCGCTTGATTTACTAAGGAAAGTAACCTTGCTTGGTGAAACTTTTTCCTAGAGAGAAGCTCCTTTGCTTGGTTCGGCAATGGTGAGGAAGAAGAGGTTGGTTTTCGGTGGAGAGAAGGAGGAGGAGGAAGAGTGAACAAATGAAGTTTTCCTACTCATTTTTCTTATTTATTCATAATGAGAAGAAGAAGGAAAAATGGTCTTTTCTTCCCTTAGCTCTCTTACTCTCATTCATGAAAAGAAGAAGACAAATGAAATTTTCATTGGAGGAAGAAGAAGAAAACTCAAACTTTTCTTCTTAAGTGAAGGGGGCCTTCACCTTTCCTACCTTTAACTATCATTTTCCTCCTCTTTCTAACAGCACACCCCTGTTGGGGCTACTGGTTATAACATGGAACCACTTATTAAGAGGTCTAAGGTTCAATCCTTGTCATGCCTCTTTTTGGTTCTTTTTATTATATATATTTTTTTAAACAAGGATCCACATGAAACCCATTTAATCATGCATAATTTATGTAAAATTTCTAGGGATCCTATGGGTGTTACATGAATTGTTTTATATTGAGTATTATTTTAAGAAATTTGACTATAAAGTTCTGGTGACACTCCTTCATGATCTTGATGCAACATCACATGTAATTAGTAATAAAGTAGAAAAATAAGTTGATATCATTATTATTTCACTACTAAGGAAATACTGAGAGTAAGCAGATTATTAGTACAAATAGTAAAATTTTAGTATACATTGTGAAAATTTATGTAAGAATTATTTTAGATTGAGTATTATTTTAATAAATTTGAGTATAAAGTTCCGATGACATCTCCTTCATGATCTTGATACAAACTCACATGTAATTTAGCAACTAAGTAAGAAATCAAGTTGCTATTGTTATTATTTTAAGAGTAAACACATTATTGGTATAAAATAGTAACATTTCAATATACATTGTGAAAATTTAAGTATAAATTATTTTAGATTGAGTATTATTTTAAGAATTTTGAGTATAAAGTTTCGGTGGCACCTCCTTCATGATCTTAATGCAAACTCACAAGTAATTTAGCAACTAAGTAGGAAAATAAGTTGCTACCATTACTATTTCACTACCAAGAAAATGCCAAGAGTAAGCAGATAATTGGTACAAAATAATAAATTTCAGTATACATTGTGAAAATTTAAGTATAAATTAGTTTACATTTAGTATATTTTAAGAAATTAGAGTATAAAGCTCAAGTGGCACTTCCTTCATGATCTTGATGTGTAACACCCATAGGATCCCTAGAAATTTTACATGAATTTATGCATGATTAAATAGGTTTCATGTGGATTCTTCTTCAAAAATATATATATATAATAAAAGAACCAAAAAGAGGCATGACCAAGGATTGAACCTTGGACCTCTTAGTAAGAGGTTCCATGTCATAACCAGTAGCCCCAGCAGGGGTGTGCTGATATGAAAAGAGGGAAATTATGGTTAAAGGTAAGGAAAGTGAAGGCTTTCTTCACTAAAGAGGAGAAGTACAAGTTTCCTTCCTCTTCTTTAAATGAAAAGAGAGTTTTACTTCCTCCCTTCATTTAGGATGAGTAAAAGAAAAGGGAAGGAAAAGTTCATTTTTCCTTCTTCCTTTCATTTGGAATAAAATGAGAAAAGAAAGAGAAAATTTATTTTTCTTCTCTTCCTCCTCCCTCCTCCTCTCCACCGAAACAAACCCCTCCTCCCTCACCATTGCCGAACCAAGCAAGAAGGTTTTCTCTCTAAGAAAAGCTTCACAACCAAGGGTACTTCTCTTAGAGGATTAAGCGAGAGATGTAAGTATCCCCTCACCTCCAGTACAATAGTTTTCGTACGCTATATGTTTAAAGATTTTTGAAAAAAAAACTTAGGGATTTCCTTTCAAGTTTCGGCCAAGATGAGGAATTGTGGTCACTTATGGTTGTCAGAGTTTACAATTTATGCTTCATGTTGTAACAAAAAGTCTAGAACCTCACTCTTTAGGTTTCGGCCAAGATGAATTATAGGGTTTAGATCAAAGTGTTGAAACCTAAACATGATTGTTTATGCTCCCTCATGATACATGATTTACTACATGTTGTTAGTTAAGTTTTCATGCTATATGTTGTATAAATAAAACCTAGAACCTCACCTTAGGTTTCGGCCAAAATGGAACATTAGGTTTAGATCAAAGTGTTGAAACCTAAACATGATTGTTTATGCTCCCTCATGATACATGATTTACTACATGTTGTTAGTTAAGTTTTCATGCTATATGTTGTATAAATAAAACCTAGAACCTAACTTAGGTTTCGGCCAAGATGGAATATAAGGTTAGATCAAAGTGTTGAAACCTAAACATGATTGTTTATGCTCCCTCATGATACATGATTTATTACATGTTGTTAGTTAAGTTTTCATGCTATATGTTGTATAAATAAAACCTAGAACCTCACCTTAGGTTTCGGCCAAGATGGAATATAAGGTTAGATCAAAGTGTTGAAACCTAAACATGATTGTTTATACTCCCTCATGATACATGATTTATTACATGTTGTTAGTTAAGTTTTCATGCTACATGTTGTATAAATAAAACCTAGAACTTCACTTTAGGTTTCGGCCAAGATGGAACATAGGGTTTAGATCAAAGTGTTGAAACCTAAACATGATTGTCTATGCTCCTTCATGATACATGATTTATTACATGTTGATTAATTAAGTTTTCATGCTACATGTTGTATAAATAAAACCTAGAACTTACTTTAGGTTTCGACCAAGATGGAACATAGGGTTAGATCAAAGTGTTGAAACCTAAAACATGATTGTTTATGCTCCTTCATGATACATGATCTATTACATGTGGTTAGTTAAGTTTTCATGCTATATGATGTATAAACAAAACCTAGAGTCTTACCTTAGGTTTCGGCCAAGGATGAACACAAGGTCTAGGGCAAGGTTTTGAATTCTAACCATGCTTGTTTTATGCTTCCCCATGATGTATGATCTTCTATACAATGTTAGGTTAAATTTCCATGGCTTATGTTGCATGAAAAACCTAGAAACACCACCTTGAGGTTTCGGCCACGGTTGGATATTAGAATTAGAACCTCACTTATGGTTACCAAAGGACTCGCTATGCTATGTAGGTTGCAAAAGTTTCATGCTTTGAATTGATTAAAGGAAAAAAAAAATTAAACATGCCTTCATGTTTCGGCCTAGATAAGAAGAAAGACGTTAAGAAGCTACCTAGGGTTCCTTAGGTCTTACATGCTATGAATAATGATTATGAAGACTTAGGTAGTTGATTTCATGTATCCATGTTGTTTGAAAAGCTATGATGTATGTATATATGTTTCGGCCAAGCATGATTTAGGGCTTGTAGGAAGTTTCAAAAACCTTAATCATGTATGATGTTGACTCTTATGATATGAGATGAATTTTTATGTCACCATGTTAATTGATATGTGCACTCCATGTTATCATGCTATGTTTTTTTATGAGATGCTATATAATGTGTACTTCATGTTATCATGTTATGTTTTTATGATATGCTATATGTTATGTGCACTTGGTGCCATCATGCTATGTTTATGCAAGGCTTACGTAAGATGAAAAGCCTAAGAGATGCTTCCCTTAAGTTGGGATCAAGAGCACTCTTCATGATATGACAAGAATATGAAATGTTATGAAATGACAAGAACATGATATGTTATGATATGACATGCTATTTTACTTTGTATGACTTGTACCAAGGGTGGGCTCCACAAGCGCCCCTAGGTCGATGGTCTATGAAACGGGTCTAGTAAAAGGGATGAGCTCCTAAGTGCCCCTAGGTCGATGGTATATGAAACGGACCTAGTTCCTAGTAGGTTCAAGATTTGCTACCTTGGATCTATTTAGGATGCACGCATTTATGTATGTATGTGGTACAAGTCGGACCCTCATTTTGAGATTATGTTTAAGTATGTATACGATATATGTTTTCAAAAGGACATCTTGCATATACTCATTTCATGATACATGTTTTCAAAAGATCATCTTGCATTTACAAGTTCATGTTATATGTTTTCTTTATGTTTCTTAAAGATGTTCTTGGAAATATGTCCATGATGTTTATATGATCATGTTACTACTTTATGTTTATGTCCTCACATGATATGATATGACTTTATGTTTATGCTCTCACATGATATGATATGACTTTATGCTCTCACATGATATGATATGACTTTATGTTTATGCTCTCACATGATAGGATATGACTTTATGTTATTCTCTCACATGTTATGTTATGATTTACCAAATGAACATGTTATCACTTTATGTTCATGCATGAATCATGGTTTTTGTGAGTAGGAAAGGGACTTACTAAGCCTATGGGCTTATAGTTTTTATGTTTCCTTGTACTACAGAAAAAGGAAAGGAATGGCTAAACTAAGAGGAGCAGCAGGAAGGGCAAGTGTGTGTGTGTCAGTGGCACGGTGGAAGAAAACTGCTATATGTTTTTAAGTTCTAAGTTGCTTATGAACCATGTGTTATCTTTATATTTTGATAGTACTTTAACTAGTATGGATAGTTATGCACTTATGTTCTTTATGTTTCATGCTAGTATGCTTATGATATCATGAATTATGCTTCAAGTAGTTGGTACTAATTAAGTTGTATGCATGAGTACTAGTAAGTCTACATGTTCAGTATGATAAGCATGATGATTAGTGTCGAAAAAAAATTAAATAACTACTTCCGCTGCCATGATTTTATATGTATGCACGTATGTAAGTAAGTAACCCCGTCCCTCCTTAAGCAGTGGGAGGGCGGGCGTTACAGTATGGTATCAGAGCAGGTCTGCCTTTCCACTACACACACATCAAGCCTACATCCTGCCGCTCCAAGTAAGAATTTCTATGCCTACGTTATTTTAAGGAATGCTTTAATTTAAGTATGCATGTCTACCTCATATATTGTTTTTTTCCTTTTTATGATAAGTTACCGTTTTAGTTTAAGTATGCATGATGGTAGATTAGGAAAAAATAATAATAATAACTTATGCTAGCCTTGTTGTCATTCATGAAGATAAGCATGGCTAGAAGACGCAATACTAGAGCTGATGAGATAGTACCTCCACCTGTTCTGATGCATGTAGTCACTGAACTTCAGCGTCAGGTCACAGAATAGCAGCAGATAATAAATACTCTAATGAATCGGCAAGGGAACCCTGCTACCCCACCAGGGAATCAGAATACGATGCCGGTCACTGCTGCACGACACCAATACCACCAGGCTGCAAGTGGTTCAGAGGTGTATCGATTCGGTGGGCTGGTGAGAAGCTTTCTCAGTAATGAGCCACGCCCAAGCCTGGTTCAAGACTGTGGAGAGCATAGTGGAGCTATTGGACTGGCCTGAACACGAGAAAGTCAAATGTGCATCATTCTGCCTTACGGGTGATACCAGAATGTGGTGGGACTGAGTTAAAACAAAGAGGCAAGTAAATAAAATGAGATGGACAGACTTCGAGACTGAATTCTTCGAGGAGTTCTTCCACATGCGTGTGACGAACAAGCACTACGATGAGTTCACCGAGTTCCGGCATAATGAAGCCGTGAAGAGATTCAACCGTTTAGCGCGCCTATGCCCAGAGTTGGTCAAAAGAGTCAGACTTATGCTGAAGATGCTTAGACCCGAGATAGCTCGAATGTGGCCATGAGTTACTAGACCGCTCAAGAGTTAATCAGCAGTGCCTCGATCACCGAACACTACTTGAAGGCGCCGAGAAGGCAAAAGTCAACCCTGGGAAAAACACCAAAGCCAATGAAAGGAAACCACTGGCAAGAGAAAGCAATGGAACGATTCTAAGGGTGGTCCAGCAAGCAAGCAACCCACGTTCCTCAGTGTATCACATGTGGGAAGAAGCATCCGGAAAATGTCGTATGGGCACAAATAAGTGCTGAATACATATGGCGATGAAGCAGCACCAGTCGCGACCAACCCACCTCCTCACAGATATGTCCAAAGAGAGGTGCTCCCTCACTACACATGCAGCGATAGCTGCGAGGTCCTCGGATAAGCCAAGAGTGATTGGGCCCCGCCGCATTTAATGCCATGCCAAGTTTCTCCTCACCAAGGAAGATGTGGCGAATGCTTCCTACGTTGTCCAAGGTCAGGTGATATTTATACCCGATGCTACTGAATGTATTACATAGGAACAAGGAAGATAGACATGCCACCCCAAGCCTTAGATTGCAAATTCTTAACGACCCTGCCTTAAGGAGAAGGAATGTCATCTACTCATATGTTGCGAGCCGCACCCATCAGAATCGCAGACAGAGAACTCTACTGTGATCTGATAGTGCTTGACATGCAAGATTATGATATTATATTAGGCATGGATTTCCTGAGCAAGTACGGTGCTTCGATAGAGTGTCGTAAGAGAAAAGTGGTCTTCCAGCCAGAAGCAGAACCGACGTTCAAATTTATTGGAGAGACAAGGAAAGAAATTAAGAAATTCTTATCAGCCTTAAAGGCACAAAAGATGTTAGACAATTGATGCACTGGGTTTCTAGCACATGTGATTGATACAAGTCAAGCAGAGGAACTGAAGCTGGAAGATGTCAGAGTTGTACGCAACTACCCAGAGGTATTTCCCGATGAACTACCAGGGTTAGCCCCAGATAGAAAAATCGAATTTGAGATCGAATTGATTCCGGGTACTAAACCGATCTCTAAAGCACCTTACCGTATGGCGCCGGCTGAATTGAAGGAACTTCAGGAACAGCTACGAGAGTTACTCGACAAGGGACTTATCCGCCCTAGTCACTCCCCATGGGGAGCTCCAGTACTGTTTGTGAAGAAGAAAGATGGGTGTATACGAATATGCATAGACTACCGAGCGCTAAATAAAGTGACGATCAAGAACCGGTACCCTCTACCACGGATTGACGACCTATTTGACCAGTTGAAGGGTGCCACCATTTTCTCTAAGATCAATCTGAGGTCTGGCTATCATTAAGTAAAAGTGAAACGGGATGATATACCAAAGACGGCTTTCCGAACAAGATACGGACACTATGAGTTTGTAGTTATGCCCTTCGGAGTGACGAATGCTCCTGCCTTGTTTATGGACCTGATGAATCGGGTATTCTCAACATTTCTCGACAAATTTGTGATCGTCTTCATTGATGATATCCTCATCTATTCGAGAACTCAAGCGGAGCATGCCGAACACCTGAACATAGTTTTGCGAATTCTTCAGGAGAAACATCTGTATACGAAATTTTCCAAATGCGAGTTCTGGCTCGATCGAGTATCATTTTTGGGTCATGTTATCTCTAAAGATGGAGTAATGGTAGACCCAATCAAAATTGAAGTTGTGAGCAACTGGAACAGGCCAAAGAATGTCAGTGAGATCAGAAGCTTTCTCGGGCTAGCAGGCTATTACCGGAAGTTCGTAGAGGGTTTCTCCAGAATTGCAGCCCCTATGACAGCTCTCACCCGGAAGAATAAGAAGTACGAATGGACAAACGATTACAAGAAGAGTTTCATAGAATTGAAAAGGAGACTGACCAGTGCTCCAATTCTCACTCTTCCGGAAGGTAACGAAGGGTTCGATATGTACAGCGACGCTTCCAGACTAGGACTCGGAGCTGTACTCATGCAGAACAGCAAAGTCATTGTCTATGCCTCTAGGCAACTCAAAGAACATGAAAGGAATTACCCCACTCATGATTTAGAGCTAGCAGTCGTGGTCTTTGCTCTCAAAATATGGAGGCATTATCTATATGGAGCACAGTGTAAGATTTATATAGATCACCAGAGTCTAAAATATTTCTTCACATAGAAGGACCTAAACATGAGACAACGTAGATGGCTTGAGCTAGTCAAGGACTATGACTGCGAGATCTTCTACCATCCGGGAAAGGCGAACAAAGTGGCTGATGCACTCAGCAGGAAGTCCTAGGCCACCTTAGTTACCCGGAGCTATTTTAAGTTCGAGGACGAACTTTTATGAGGTATGGGGGACTATAACACCCATAGGATCCCTAGAAATTTTACATGAATTTATACATGATTAAATAGGTTTCATGTGGATTCTTCTTTAAAAAAATATATATAATAAAAGAACCAAAAAGAGGCATGACCAAGGATTGAACCTTGGACCTCTTAGTAAGTGGTTCCATGTCATAATCAGTAGCCCCAACAGGGGTGTGCTAATATGAAAAGAGGGAAATTATGGTTAAAGGTAAGGAAAGTGAAGACTCTCTTCACTAAAGAGGAGAAGTACAAGTTTCCTTCCTCTTCTTACAATGAAAAGAGAGTTTTACTTCCTCCCTTCATTTAGGATGAGTAAAAGAAAAGGGAAGGAAAAGTTCATTTTTCCTTCTTCCTTTCATTTGGAATAAAAGGAGAAAAGAAAGAGAAAATTTTAGTTTTCTTTTCTTCCTCCATCCTCCTCCTCTCCACCGAAACAAAGCCCTCCTCCCTCACCATTGCCGAACCAAGCAAGAAGGTTTTCTCTCTAGGAAAAGCTTCACAACCAAGGGTACTTCTCTTAGAGGATTAAGTGAGAGATGTAAGTATCCCCTCACCTGCAGTACAATAGTTTTCGTACGCTTTATGTTTAAAGATTTTTGAAAAAAAAACTTAGGGATTTCCTTTCAAGTTTCGACAAAGATGAGGAATTGTGGTCACTTATGGTTGTCAGGGTTTACAATTTATGCTTCATGTTGTAATAAAAAGTCTAGAACCTCACTCTTTAGGTTTCGGCCAAGATGAAATATAGGGTTTAGATCAAAGTGTTGAAACCTAAACATGATTGTTTATGCTCCCTCATGATACATGATTTACTACATGTTGTTAGTTAAGTTTTCATGCTATATGTTGTATAAATAAAACCTAGAACCTCACCTTCGGTTTCGTCCAAGATGGAACATGAGGTTTAGATCAAAGTGTTGAAACCTAAACATGATTGTTTATGCTCCCTCATGATACATGATTTACTACATGTTGTTAGTTAAGTTTTCATGCTATATGTTGTATAAATAAAACCTAGAACCTCACCTTAGGTTTCGGCCAAGATGGAATATAAGGTTAGATCAAAGTGTTGAAACCTAAACATGATTGTTTATGCTCCCTCATGATACATGATTTATTACATGTTGTTAGTTAAGTTTTCATGCTATATGTTGTATAAATAAAACCTAGAACCTCACCTTAGGTTTCGGCCAAGATGGAATATAAGGTTAGATCAAAGTGTTGAAACCTAAACATGATTGTTTATGCTCCCTCATGATACATGATTTATTACATGTTGTTAGTTAAGTTTTCATGCTACATGTTGTATAAATAAAACCTAGAACTTCACTTTAGGTTTCGGCCAAGATGGAACATAGGGTTTAGATCAAAGTGTTGAAACCTAAACATGATTGTCTATGCTCCTTCATGATACATGATTTATTACATGTTGATTAATTAAGTTTTCATGCTACATGTTGTATAAATAAAACCTAGAACTTACTTTAGGTTTCAGCCAAGATGGAGCATAGGGTTAGATCAAAGTGTTGAAACCTAAAACATGATTGTTTATGCTCCTTCATGATACATGATCTATTACATGTGGTTAGTTAAGTTTTCATGCTATATGATGTATAAACAAAACCTAGAGTCTTACCTTAGGTTTCGGCCAAGGATGAACACAAGGTCTAGGGCAAGGTTTTGAATTCTAACCATGCTTGTTTTATGCTTCCTCATGATGTATGATTTTCTATACAATGTTAGGTTAAATTTCCATGGCTTATGTTGCATGAAAAACCTAGAAACACCACCTTGAGGTTTCGGCCAAGGTTGGATATTAGAGTTAGAACCTCACTTATGGTTACCAAAGGACTCACTTGCTATGCTATGTAGGTTGCAAAAGTTTCATGCTTTAAATTGATTAAAGGAAAAAAAAAAATTTAAACATGCCTTCATGTTTCGGCCTAGATAAGAAGAATGAGGTTAAGAAGCTACCTAGGGTTCCTAAGGTCTTACATGTTATGAATAATGATTATGAAGACTTAGGTAGTTGATTTCATGTATCCATGTTGTTTGAAAAGCTATGATGTATGTATATATGTTTCGGCCAAGCATGATTTAGGGCTTGTAGGAAGTTTCAAAAACCTTAATCATGTATGATGTTGACTCTTATGATATGAGATGAATTTTTATGTCACCATGTTAATTGATATGTGCACTCCATGTTATCATGCTATGTTTTTTTTATGAGATGCTATATAATGTGCACTTCATGTTATCATGTTATGTTTTTATGATATATTATATGTTATGTGCACTTGGTGCCATCATGCTATGTTTATGCAAGGCTTACGTAAGATGAAAAGCCTAAGAGATGCTTCCCTTAGGTTGGGATCAAGAGCACTCTTCATGATATGACAAGAAACATGATATGTTATGAAATAACAAGAACATGATATGTTATGATATGACATGCTATTTTACTTTGTATGGCTTGTACCAAGGGTGGGCTCCACAAGCGCCCCTAGGTCGATGGTCTATGAAACGGGTCTAGTAAAAGGGATGGGCTCCTAAGTGCCCCTAGGTCGATGGTCTATGAAACGGGCCTAGTTCCTAGTAGGTTCAAGATTTGCTACCTTGGATCTATTTAGGATGCGCGCATTTATGTATGTATGTGGTACAAGTCGGGCCCTCATGTTGAGATTATGTTTAAGTATGTATACGATATATGTTTTCAAAAGGACATCTTACATATACTCATTTCATGATACATGTTTTCAAAAGATCATCTTGCATTTACAAGTTCATGTTATATGTTTTCTTTATGTTTCTTAAAGATGTTCTTGGAAATATGTCCATGATGTTTATATGATCATGTTACTACTTTATGTTTATGTCCTCACATGATATGATATGACTTTATGTTTATGCTCTCACATGATATGATATGACTTTATGCTCTCACATGATATGATATGACTTTATGCTCTCACATGATATGATATGACTTTATGTTTATGCTCTCACATGATAGGATATGACTTTATGTTATGCTCTCACATGTTATGTTATGATTTACCAAATGAACATGTTATCACTTTATGTTCATGCATGAATCATGGTTTTTGTGAGTAGGAAATGGACTTACTAAGCCTATGGGCTTATATTTTTTATGTTTCCTTGTACTGCAGAAAAAGGAAAGGAATGGTTAAACTAAGAGAAGCAGCAGGAAGGACAAGTGTGTGTGTGGTAGTGGCACGGTGGAAGAAAACTGCTATATGTTTTTAAGTTCTAAGTTGCTTATAAACCATGTGTTATCTTTATATTTTGATAGTACTTTAACTAGTATGGATAGTTATGCACTTATGTTCTTTATGTTTCATGCTAGTATGCTTATGATATCATGAATTATGCTTCAAGTAGTTGGTACTAATTAAGTTGTATGCATGAGTACTAGTAAGTCTACATGTTCAGTATGATAAGCATGATGATTAGTGTAAAAAAAATAACTACTTTCGCTGCCATGATTTTATATGTATGCACGTATGTAAGTAAGTAACCCCGTCCCTCCTTAAGCAGTGGGAGGGCGGGCGTTACATGATGCAAACTCACATGTAATTAATAACTAAGTAGGAAAACGAGTTGCAACAGTTATTATTTCACTACTAAGGAAATGTCAAGAGCAAGCGGATTATTAGTACAAAATAGTAAAAATTTTAATATACATTTTTAAAATTTAAGTATGAATTATTTTAGACTGAGTATTATTTTAAGAAATTTTAGTATAAAGTTCCGGTGGCACCTCCTTTTTGATCTTGATGCAATCACATGTAATTTAGCAACTAAGTAGGAAAACAAGTTACTACCATTACTATTTCACTACCAAGAAAATGCCAAGCGCAAATGAATTATTTATTAGTACAAAATAGTATAATTTCATTATACATTATGAAAATTATGTATGAATTGTTTTAAATTGAGTATTATTTTAAGAAATTTGAGTATAAAGTTTCGGTAGTGGCTCCTTCATCATCTTGAGTCAATCTAACATATAATTAGTAACTAAGTAGGAAAACAAGTTCCTACCATTATTCAAACTATGGCAAATATTCAATGAATGAATCCATTAAACTATTGTGCTAATGCTAGGTTGTTCCCTGGAAGGAACGCGTTGCAGGGTCCGACTGTAACGTCTCGGCAAGGACCGCTACATCTCCAGAACTCGGGTGTAGTGATAAATATGCAAGAGTTCGCGTTACAGGGTTCGACTGTAACGTCTCAGCAAGGACCGCTACATCTCCATAAGAACTTGAGTGTAGTGTTAAATAGGCAAAAGTTCTCACACCATAGGTTAGATAAGAACAAATATGATAAGAAAACTAATAATCTAAGATTTGGAACATGGAATATAGGAACTCTCACTGGTAAATCAATGGAGGTAGTAGATATGATGATTAGGAGAAAATTAGTATTTTGTGTGTACAAGAGACAAAATGGATAGGCGAAAAGGCAAGGATGATAGAGAACTCGGATTTTAAGTTATGGTACACTGGAAAGCGTAAAGCAAGAAATGGAGTAGGTATCATTGTAGTTAGTTTGTTAAAGAATGAAGTTGTAGGAGTAGTTAGAAAAGGGGATAGAATTATATCCCTTAAGATAATAGTGGTGAAAGAAACTATGAACATAATTAGCATATATGCACCACAAGTAGGATTAGATGAAGCTACCAAATTAAGATTTTGGGAGGACTTAGATGAAATATTACAAAATATTCCACCAAATGAAATGATTTTAATAGGAGGTGATCTAAATGGGCATGTCAGAGTGAAAAATGAGGAATATGAGAGAGTACATGGGAGTTATGGGTTTGGAACGAGGAATGAGGAAGGGAAAACTATATTAGATTTTGCGATAGCATATGACCTTATATTAGCTAATACGTTTTTTAAGAAAAGAGAAGAACACTTAGTCATATTCAAAAGTGTAAATAATAAATCACAAATTGACTTTCTTATGGTTAGGAAAAAAGATAAAAAGATTTGTAAAGATTGCAAAGTCATCCCTAGAGAAAGCTTAACTACCCAACATAGGGTAGTAGTGTTGGATATACGCCTCAAACATAGTATCAATAGAAAGAAAATATATACAATTCCTAGAATTAAGTGGTGGAAGTTAAAGGATGGGAAACAAAATATATTTAAGGAGAAGGTAGAAGTACAAGCATTAGGTAAAATATACGATGACTCTAACACAACATGGGATAAGATGATATCAAAGTTGAAAATAGTAGCTAAGAGTGTACTCGGTGAGTCAAAGGGGCATGCACCACTAAGTAAAGAATCTTGGTGGTGGAATGAGAAAGTACAAGAGAAAGTGAAGGAAAAACGAATAGCTTATAAGGAATTATATATTTGTAAGAACGAGGAAAACTTAAAAAAATATACAATAGCCAAGAAAGAAGCTAAGAAAATAGTGAGTGAAGCAAAAAAATGAAACTTTTGAATGGTTATATCAAAAATTGGATACAAAAGAAGGGGAAAGAGACATTTATAGAATAGCTAAAGTGAGAGAAAGGAAAACAAGAGATCTTAGCCAAATAAAATGTATTAAAGATGAATGTAATAGGGTATTAGTAAATGATGGAGAAATAAAAGAGCAGTGGAAGAGGTATTTTCATCATCTTTTTAATGAAGGTTTAGGTGACCAACTTAACTTAGGTAATTTAATTAGGTCAAATAAGCATAGAAATTTTAATTTTTATCGTAGAATTCAAACTTCAGAAGTAAAACAAACTTTAAATGAGATGCACAATGGAAAAGCCGTTGGACCAGATGATATTCCGATAGAGGTATGGAAGTGCTTAGGAAAACAAGGTATTGAATGGCTTACAAAATTATTTAACATGATATTGAAAACGAAAAGAATACCTGATTAATGGAGGATAAGTACTCTAGTTCTCTTATATAAGAACAAGGGAGAAATACAAAATTGTGCAAACTATAGGAGTATTAAACTAATGAGTCATACTATGAAACTTTGGGAAAAAGTAATAGAAAAAAGATTAAGGAAGGAGACCACAATGACAGAAAATCAATTTGGGTTCATGCCTGGAAGGTCGACAATAGAAGCTATACATCTCCTTAGATAATTAATTGAAAAATATTGGGAGCAAAAACAAGATCTACACATGGTATTCATTGACTTAGAAAAATCTTATGATAGAGTCCCAAGAAAAATTATATGGAGAATTTTAGAAAAGAGAGGTGTTAGCATAACATATATTGAACTAATTAAGGATATGTATGAGGTTGTAACGACCAAAGTAAAGACTTCAGGCAGAGTAACTGAAGTATTTCCAATAAAGATAGGGTTACATCAAAGATCATCCCTAAGTCCCTATCTTTTTACACTAATTATGGATGAACTCACTGCGCAGATTCAAGACACAGTACCGTGGTGCATGTTGTTTGTAGATGATATTATTTTGGTAGATGAGACACGTGAAGGAGTAAATGCTAAGCTAGAATCTTAGAAGGAAATACTAGAAGGGAAAGGTTTTAAGCTTAGTAGATTAAAGACAAAATATATGGAATTTAAGTTTAGCAATATTAGAAGTAATGAAACAATTGTTAAGATAAGAGAGGACGAGTTGCCTGAAACCGAGAGATTTAAATATTTAGGATCATTTTTACAAAATGATGGAGGGATTGAGAGAGATGTCTTACATATAATACAAGCAGGATGGGTGAAATGGAGGGGAGCGTCAGGTGTTTTATGTGACCGTAAAGTACCTCTTAAACTTAAAGGTAAGTTCTATAAAACCGCAGTTAGACCTGCTATGTTATATGGAGCTGAATGTTGGGCTATGACTCGAGCACATGAGCATAAGATGAGAGTTGCAGAGATAAGGATGTTAAGGTGGATGTGTGGACATACGAAGATGGATAAAATAAGGAATAAGAGCATTAGAGAGAAAGTCGGAGTTGCACCTATTGAGGACAAACTTCGAGGGGCACGTTTAAGATGGTACGGACATGTACTTAGATGACCAATAAATGCTCCAGTTAGACGATGTGAAACTATGATAAACATGCATATCAAACGAGGAAGAGGAAGACCAAAAAAGACTTGGTTAGCAACAATAAAACAAGATAAAATTTATTTAAATATAGATGATGATATAATAGGCGATAAAGCTCAATGGCGTAAAAGGATTCATACAGCCGACCCCATCTAGTGGGAAAAATGCTTGGTTGTTGTTGTTGTTGTTGTTGTTGTACCATTATTATACCAAAAGCAAGCGGATTATTGGTACAAAATAGTATAATTTCAATATACATTGTGAAAATTTAAGTATATATTATTTTAGATTGAGTATTATTTTAATAAATTTTAGTATAAAGTTTCGGTGGCATCTCTTTCTTCATCTTGAGGAAACCTTACATGTAATTAGTAACTAAGTAGGAAAACAAGTTGTTACCATTACTATTTCACTACCAAGAAAATGTAAAAAGTAAATGGATTATTGGTACAAAATAGTATAATTTTAGTATATATTGTGAAAATTTAAGTATGAATTATTTTAAATTAAGTATTATTTTAAGAAATTTGAGTATAAAGTTCTGGTGGCATCTCCTTCATCATCTCGAGTCAACCTCACATGTAATTAGTAACTAAGTAGAAATATAATTTGCGATTATTATTATTATTTCATTATCATTATTATGCTAAGAGCAAGTGAATTATTGATACAAAATAGTATAATTTTAGTATAAATTATGAAAATTTAAGTATGAATTGTTTTAGATTGAGTATTATTTTAAGAAATTTGAGTATAAAGTTTCGGTGCATCTCCATTATCATCTCGATCCAACCTTACATGTAATTAGTAACTAAGTAAGAAAATAAGTTGTTACCATTAGTATTTCATTACCATTATTATGTAAAGAACAAGAGAATTATTGGTATAAAATAGAAAATTTTTAGTATAGATTGTGAAAATTTAAGTATGAATTGTTTTAAATTGAGTATTATTTAAGAAATTTGAATATAAAGTTCTGTTGGCACCTCCTTCATGATCTTAATACAAACTCACATGTAATTTGCAACTATATAGAAAAATAAGTTGCTATCAATTATTATTTCACTACCAAGAAAATGCCAAGAGCAAGTAGACTATTGATACAAAATATTAGTATTTAAGTATACATTGTTAAAATTTAAGTATGCATTTTTTTAGATTGAGTATTTATTTAAAAAATTTGAGTATAAAATTCCGGTGGCACTCCTTCATGATCTTGATGCAACCTCACATATAATTTAGCAACCAAGTAGAAAAATAAGTTGCTACCATTACTATTTTACTACTATTATTATGCCAAGAGTAAGCGGATTCTAGATACAAAATATTGTAATTTCAGTATGTTAGATCGGGTTGCACGTGAGAGGGGGGGGGGGGGAGTGAATCACGTGATTTTCAAAAATTGGTCCTTTTAGTTTTCAAATCAAAGTATGAACGCAGCGAAGAATTAGTGACAAAATCATACGAACACGAGAGGTTTACTTGGTTCGAAGCCTTCGGTGACTCCTACTCCAAGACCTAGGTCTCATGGACCTATCGATGGGTAATCTACTAAAATACCTCTTCTAGTAACTCCGGAAGAGAAAATCGAGTACAAGGAAAGTTAGAACAAGTGCAACACACTGCACTTGTTCTTTTGCAATAATTAAGTACAAGGAAATAATTTTGTTACCAACACTTAGATGAGAGAGAGCTCATGTGTCTGTATGCCGACCACCATCGGAAATCCTCGGAGCAGTAGTCGAGCACAGCAGCTTCACAGCAGAGTCGTAGCAAGAGCCCAGAGCAATCAGAAAGTCGTTTAGATGCGTAGAAGCTTGTATAAGTGTTATGTTTGAAGCTTTGGGCGAGCATCCTTATAAAGAGCTTGGAAGGCGTCTTCCATAGCCATTGAAGGTGCCTCCAACTCAAGAAATTTGATCCTGAACAGCCCAGCTTCTATCCGCGACGAGGTCTGAATTCTATCCTTCGGAAGGCACTTTCAAGCCATTGAAGGCGCCTTCCATGAACAGTGCGAAAGCGCCTTCCATAGCCATTGAAGGCGCCTTCAGGTACTGTTCATCTAAAAGTTTTTTTGCTCCTTTTGCCATGCAAGTTGTGTTAGTTCAAAACTAAAACATCTAACCTGCAAAACAAAGTTAGCACAGTGAAAAATAGGAAGTAGTAATTAGTTCCTATTCTCCCAGGACCATGAACTTGTCATGGTCTCAGATTAGGGATCCAAAATGGACCTAACCTGGATGGATGCTTATTGTCCCTCAACCGAGACATGTCCTCACAAAGTCAGTCTTCTCTTGTGACTTACCTGCCAAACATCTGGTCCTTCAAACCTATCTAGACTTTCTCTAGCTTTGCTTAGTATTTGACCAAGCTGATCTACTAAGACTTTCCTACAACACTGAGTTAGCACAATAGATATAAAATGTAAAGACAAAATAGTGTTAACATTATTAATATTTCGCTGGTCTGGTCGACCGCACGCGGTCGACTAAAAATCAATTGATCACATATTACCTAGGGTTACCTTCCCCTAGGGATGCCCAGCTTCACTCACTAGGACTTCCATTGTTTGGCTTCACTCACCAGGACTTCCATCACTTAGCTTCACTCATTAGGGCTCAGCTTCACTCACCAGGACTTCCATTGCCTAACTTCACTTACCAAGACTTCAACCACCTAGCTTCACTCACTAGGGCCCGACTTTACTCACTAGGACTTTCACTACCTAGCTTCACTCACTAGGGTCTGGCTTCACTCATTAGGGCTTCCTCTTGCCTAACCTTCAGTTAGGACTAGTCACTTAGTAGACTTCTCACCTGCCTATCCTTCGGTTAGGACTTACCCTTGCTAGTCATCTAGTCCTAACTAGGATTTTTTTCTTCCAAACATCAAGTCATGTTTGAATCAACCCTTGGTCAAACTGAAAAGACTAAGGTTCATTGTTAAACATTGAAACCCTAGAGGTCGGTTGCACCAACACAATATACATTGTGAACATTTAAGTATGAATTGTTTTAGATTGAGTATTATTTTAAAAAATTTGAGTACAAAGTTCCGGTGGCGTCTCCTTCATCATCTCAAGTCAATCTCACTTGTAATTAGTAACTAAGTAGGAAAATAAGTTGCTAGCATTATTATTTCACTACTATTATTATGCCAAGAGAAAGCGGATTATTGGTACAAAATAGTTTGATTTCAGTATACATTGCGAAAATTTAAGTACGAATTGTTTTATATTGAGTATTATTTTTAGAAATTTGAGTATAAAGTTTTGGTGGCGTCTCCTTCATCATCTCGAGGCAACATTACATGTAATTATTGTTGGTGAAGTCAGCACCGATAATCAAACCTGAGTTTTGATGAATGATAAATAAGTTAAAATTAGACATGTTGCAATCTAACCTTGTTACTGAGTGTACAAGGTTGACTAACCCTAACCAGGATGTTTAATTACTGATTGGTTGTAGACTGGATGTGTGATTTTGTTAAGTCAAGATGTTTGATTCTCGATAGGTTGAAGTCCAGATGTTGGATTCTGGAAAGGGTCGAGATGAGAGATTCCCAATTGGAGAAGACTGAATGTACGATTCCGGTAAATCGAGATGTTCGATTCCCCGATTGGAGAATACTGAAAGTGCGATTCAGTATGTCGGGATATTTGACTCCTGATGTCCGAATGTGTGAATCCGGAATGTATCTTTACACCTGGTAAGTAGAAGTATGTCACTGGAGGAGAGTGTTTAAGTGAGTACATGTCCCCATTCAAAGGGACAGTAGGCATCGGTTCAATTTATGTTCAGTTCAGAAACTTAAATTGAAACCTTGATTAGATCCTGGTCATAGAGAGATAGGATCTAATTACTACTTCTTATTATTACTGTGCTAACATTGTCTTGCAAATTATTGGACTAACACTTTTTGCAAGGCAAAAGGAGCGCAAAAGGCCTCGGGTGAACAATGGCCGAGGCGCCTTCAAGCATTGGAAGGTACCTTCGATGCCATGGAAGGCGTCTTTTAGTGCATAAATTCTAGACTTCATCACAGATAAGGAGCGAGCTATCTGGGATCAGATTTTCACATTGAAGGCGCCTTCAAAGGCCATGGAAGGTGCCTTCAACACCCTTTATAAGGTGTCTCAACCTAGCTTCAAAGATAACCACTTCTACAATCCTCTAGGCTTCCATTTGAAGTTTCAATTGCTCTGACTTCCTGTTGCTACTTTATAGAAGCTTGTCTGCCACCAAGCTACCTTTCCGAGTCATTCGATCATCTCTGGTAGACCGACAGTAATACATGAGCGCTCTCGATTGTTGGTAACATTTCATTAAGTGTTACAAATTTTTATTACTACTCTAAAAGGGGAAGTGTAGGCTATTATACTATCCCTATCTCTTGTATTCGATCACTTCTTCCGACGATTCTGGAAGAGGCATTTAGTGAATTATCTATCGATAGGTCCGCAGGACTTGGATCTTAGAGTAGGAGTCATCGAAGACTCCGAACAAAGTAAAAAAATCCTTGTGTTCGTGTCTTTTTCATTTTTGTCTATTTCTTTTTTTTTGCTTCAAGCTCTTGTTTTTAAAATGAAAAAAAGACAAGTTTTCTAAAACTGCGTAATTCACTCCTCCCCCCTCTCACGTGTGTCTCAATCTAACAATTAGTAACTAAGTTAGGAAAACAAATTGCTACTATTACTATTTCACTACCAAGAAAATGGCAAGAGGAAGCAGATTATTGGTATAAAATAGTATAATTTTAGTATACAATGTGAAAATTTAAGTATGAATTATTTTAGATTGAGTGTTATTTTAAAAAATTTGAGTATAAAGTTCTGGTGGCCTCTCCTTCATCATCTCGAGTCAACCTCACATGTAATTAGTAACTAAGTAGGAAAACAAGTTGCTACCATTATTATTCACTACCATTATTATGTCAAGAGCAAGTGGATTATTGGTACAAAATAGTATAATTTTATTATAAAGAATTGTTTTAGATTGAGTGTTATTTTAAGAAAATTGAGTGTAAAGTTCTGGTGGCATCTCCTTCATTATCTCGAGGCAAGCTTACATACAATTAATAACTAAGTAGGAAAACAACCATTATTATTTCACTACCATTATTATGCTAAGAGCAAGCAGATTATTAGTATAAATAGTAAAATCTCAGTATACATTGTGAAAATTTAAGTATGAACTATTTTAGATGAGTATTATTTTAAAAAATTTGAGTATAAAGTTCCGATGGCACTTCCTTCATGCTCTTGATGCAAACTCACATGTAATTAGCAACTAGGAAAACAAGTTGCTATCATTATTATTTCACTACCAAGAAAATGCCAAGGGCAAGCTGACTATTTGTATAAAATAGTAAATTTTAATTATGCATTATTAAAATTTAAGTATAAATTGTTTTAGATGGAGCATTAAAGTTCCGGTGGTGTCTCCTTCATCATCTCAAGTCAACCTCACATGTAATTAGTAACTAAATAGGAAAATAAGCTGTTACCATTATTATTTCACTATCATTATTATGCCAAGTGCAAACAAATTATTAGTATAAAATAGTATAATTTTAGTATACATGGTAAAATTTAAGTAATAATTATTTTAGATTGAGTATTATTTTAAGAAATTTGAATATAAAGTTTCGGTGGTATCTCCTTCATCACTTCGAGTCAACCTCACATGTAATTAGTAACTAAGTAGAAAAACAAGTTGCTACCATTATTATTTTACTACCATTATTATGTCAAGAGCAAGCGAATTATTGGTATAAAATAGTATTATTTCAATATATAATGTGAAATTTTAAGTATAAATTATTTTAGATTGAGTATTATTTTAAGAAATTTGAGTATAAAATTCTGATGTCACCTCCATCATAATTTTGATGTAATCTCACATGTAATTAATAACTAACTAGGAAAATAAGTTGCTACCATTACTATTTCACTACCAAGAAAATGTCAAAAGCAAGTGAATTATTGGTATAAAATAGTAAAATTTCAGTATATATTGTGACAATTTAAGTATGAATTATTTTAGATTGAATATTATTTTAAGAAATTTGAGTATAAAGTTTCGGTGGTGTCTCCTTCATCATCTCGAGGCAACCTCACATGTAATTAGTAACTAAGTAGAAAAATAAGTTGCTATCATTATTAGTTCACTACCATTATTATCGCAAGAGCAAGCGGATTATTGGTACAAAATAGTAATTTTTCAATATACATTGTGAATAATTGAGTATGAATTTTTTTAGATTGAGTATTATTTTAAGAAATTTAAGTATAAAGTTCTGGTGTCACCTCCATTATGATGTTGATGCAACCTCACATGTAATTAATAACTAAGTAGGAAAACAAATTGCTAACATTATTATTTCACTAGCATTATTTTTGATGAAATTTTGACAAGATCCTATTACACATATTACTATATCCACAAATGACATGGAAATAAAGAGTATATAAACATTCAATTTCATGACTCAACTAGAAAATACATTAGCACAACAACAACAAATACGAGTCACTTACTAAAAGTATGAATTATAGATATCACATCATTCTCAAACATCAACTAGTAATAAGCTCACATTGCATAAATAGTACATAAAAGTCACTGACTTAGTAGAATACGATAACATAAAAGGACCATCAAAGCAACAACATGCCACGAATACTGCCACTGGATCGAGTACACCTTCTCGTCGATGCATCCTCGCTTCTTCTTTGTTCTATCATCCCCCTTTTCCTGTATATTGGAAAACGTATTAGTTGTTTTTAGAACAATCATCATCTTTTGAGTTCAAATATATGAGTGCATGCTCATTAAAAGAAATTTTAGTATATAATGATTTACTTGTAAATCAAACAGTTCCACACTATTTTCACAAAACAAAAATAGAGTTAGTTAATGTCTTCTTTTCAATTGAGTCGGTTATGGCCTCGCCTATGGCACCGATCACACTTTATCACATGCTTTTTTTGACTTGTGAAGGTATCCTTTAAATTCTTCTTCTGCCTGGTTGGCTTCAAACATTAGGAGCATTGATTACAAATGGGCGCTGAGGATTGGACTCATACATCTGACATATAGGGATTAGATTTAAGATTCCACTGTAGTTTTCACGATACAACTCTATCTTAAAGTATTTGTCATAGAAATCATATAATGACAATGACTTTGACTCTATTGCTGCACATGTATGTTTGCATGGAAACCTATTAATTTGTCATGTTTTGTATGAACAAGTCATAGCAGACAAATCAATAGCAAATTATTTATCCCCATCCACAACCTTAAAACTCTAACCACATGCCTTGTGCACTTTCAAGTTGTGAGATTCAACCTATGTTTTTACAAGAGCATTCTCCTTTTATGGACTCAATCTTTAACCATTCCCATTGTTGCTTCATGTCGTCTATGCATCATGTCCATAATTTAAATGCGTATATGGTCCACCATGGGCACAATAGGAAGAAATCAAGCTGTTTTAACCTAATTATTCCAAGATTCGACTATATTATTATTCATAACACCCCATTGATTTCCTAGAAAACATACATTTGCCCAACTTTCATGACACGAAAATACTATGAAGTCTTTAGCAAGTGGCATTGACTGTACTATATTATTAACATGTTCTTGAAACTCTTATCTTGATAGGATATATACAGCTTTCTTGAAAATAGATGACTAATATTTTTTGTTATGAAGTGGGTAGATTCGCATGACCTACATTCAAATAACAAAAAAAAAAAAGAATATAAACTAATATACACAAGATAATATTCAAAAAGTAATGTTTCCTAACACAAATATACCATTAGACAAACTTGTTTCACAAAATTATCTACCAAATGTCTTAAACAGTAAGCATGATAACTACCTGGGAATACTAATTGAATATCCTTGATTATCCTAGGATCTCAGTTAGAGAAAAAGGTGAACTCATGGAACCCAATAAAGCGATGTGAAAGCAGAACACTTTTAAGTTGGAAAAAAACCATCCCCAATTATTATAATTTTCAGCATCTACAACTGAATATGGTAATATAAAAAGATTATCATTAGCATCCTTTGCCATAGCAAACAAAACGCATCCCTTGTATTTATTCTTTATGTGAGTGTCATCCAAGAAAATCAAGGGTCTACATCCATTGATAAAACAAGTTGCATATGAATTGTACCAGGTGAATAATCTTTTAAAGTTATTACTACAATGATCAATTTCACACTCAACAAAACTTTCAGGATTAGTTTCTTTGATAACACTACAATACCATCTTAATCTATCATACGACCCCTCCTCTACACCATGAATGTCATGTATTGCAAATTCCTTTTATTAGATACTGTAAAATTAAATAATAAATGTTATTGGACGAAAAGTCTTATTGAATTTTTTTGAAATTTTTAGAAATTTTTCAGGATTTAAACGGAGTCTGTATAACCTATTTTAAAGGGATGAATTGGTTAGACTAATTGGAGGCCTGTTTGGAATACCCTTAAGTGGGAATGGATTACCTAAGTATAAACACTTAGGCCCAGGTTTAATCGCCGAACCACTTGTGCTTCTCCCGATTTCTTCTCCGCCTTCGTGTTCGTGTGAGCCTTCTTCTTCCCGACCCTCAATAGCGACGGCGATCTTTCTCCTCCCTCTCGGCGTCGCCGGCGCAGTGCACACCAGAGCTTCGAGGAGGAAGCGAGTTGCTGATCCTTCTTCCTCTGCCTCTCGATTTCTCTCTCACGGACGATCCGACGCACCCGACGGCGATGGAGGGCAACTTGTTTCCCCGATAGTCTCGGCCTCACCCCGCCGCCTGACGACCGTCGCCGGAATCTTGAAGGGCTGACGCTGACCAAGTTGTCTCTGGTGGAGCGATCTCTTGATCGGTCGTTTCTTGCACTCGATCGACGGGGGATCGGCTTTAGGGCACGGTGAGGGATTTGGGATCGCGTCGCCTCCTTTGCCGGTTGATCTCCTTGTTCCTCCTCTGCGATCTGGTCACTGGAGAGTGACCCGTATTTCCACACCAGCTGGATTGGATCGGGCAATACCACCTGGAGGTGAGCAATTGAGGTATGTTTCATCTGGATTCATACAACTTCAAGAATCTTGTCTATTGGATCTCCATTGTGACATTTTTTTTATCTGGATTAATGGGTGGCATCAGATATGCTAGTTGGTGGATTTCTCCTCTGCCGAGCTTTGCTTCTCCACTTCTTGTAGCTATTGAAGTCTCGGTGAAGAGGTGAGGGTCTATTTGAGATAAGTAGAGTTTTGTTTGTTGGGGTTTCAGTAATTCATTGCTGTACAATTGGTTCTAGATAGATGTTAGAAGGATTGATGTATGGATGCTTCTTTGGTAGCGGTCAGCAGGGGTTCTTGTTGGCTGTGAGCTCTTGATTGTGGTCATACCTCAAGGTAAGTGTTCTACAGTGGTATTTTGGTTCTTATCAGTAGTGTGTTACGTAATTAGGTTTTCTATGGGTTGTGTGGGGTTTTGTATTGCTTAGATTTATGAGTGGTGTGATGTGGATTGGATGAATTATTGTGGATTAAGGATTAAGGTTTTGCCTCTAGTGGTAAGTATTGTTTTGGTTGATATAGATTATTATGTGATCATTTTTAGGATCATTGGATTGGTTGTTGATTGGATTATCAGATGAGGTAGGTTGATGATTTGGTTGTTTGGTTGATGTGGATTTATGATGGAGATTTGAGCTTATGATAGGTTTTGTGGTTGATATCATTATGTGGTGGGTTGGTAATTAAGAGAATAGATTTATTATTGGATTAAATGTGTTGTTTTAGAGGAGTTTTGGAGATGTATCATGTATAACCTAATCTAATTTGGTTGTATTATGGTTAAGGTTAGTTGGGGGATCAATCCATAATCATGTTTGATTAGGGTTATTCTAATTAGGTGGGGGAAAGTAGTTTAGTTAATTACTTTCTATGTAATTAGCTAAATATACTATGTGATGGATGGATTCGGACGAGTGTCTCGACGTGGAATTTCCACGATCTACTGGTATTTTCTTCCTTGGCCTCTCTTTATAGTTTCTTTGAAACTTAGTATGGTTATTATTAGATGAATTAGGTCGCTTTATCTTATATCATGCGGTTCACGGTTTTCGCTCGCTACGACTTATGTCTGACCGTGATGATCTATTTAATCATATACGCCCACTACTTGATATCTACTCTGATTACACGATATAGTAGTATGTCTCGAGGATGGATCGGGTTGGATCGGCATATTATTACTGCTGGGGTGGACGATACGGTATACGTGGGTATGTGTTATAGTAGTCGTCGTGTATTTACATGTGGTGTGTACATACGTATTTGTCATGTACTTTGGAGGAGTTGTGTTGATTGTATGTTTGGGGTATATACACGTGTTTTGTTTTTGGAGGATACATGTTGATTGTACTTATATTTTTGTGTACATTTGGTTGATTATATATGTGTAGTGTGTACATATGTTTGGTGGGATACGTGGAGGTATCGTGACGATTATACTCGTTGAGGTATTTATTTGGGCTTTCCTTCGTTTCATTGTGTTCTAAATACAATCGTGGATATATATAGTGATTGTGATTTCAAGGGCTGTGATTATGACTGCGTGATTGTGTATATATTCCATCCGTATGTGGCTGATGTATATTTTGTCTGTATATATATTTTATATTGTCACCGGTACAGTGGAGATGTTGTCGGATTTTTGTCTGGTAAGGACTCCTTTGGGGGCTTGACACCTTTCCTTTCCAAACCCTGTTGTAATCAAAATCTTTGTGAATATCTTTCAATATTGTGCATGACCGATATGAGGGATCTCCCCTCAATCCGTCCATCACAATATTAGAAACCTAGGAAGCATCAGCTTTAGGATGTCCTCTACTAAGAAGATTGTCATCTCCACAAGTATGAATTAGATTGCATTTCATAATACCAAAAAGTTTATTAGCTTTATGTCTTGAAGCATATATTCTCCAAGAACAGTTGTTTGTTCTACAGACAAGAATAACCTTCTTATTATTATTCTTTTTATACAAAAATGATCATTTCATAGCAATTGCATAATTTTTAGCACATTTTTAAAATTCTGCAGCATCCTTGAATATCGGGCCCTCTCCACGGATGCAATGACTCCAAACATCTATGGAATTTCTTACCAAACCCATTTTAAGATGACCATCATTACTAGTCTATCTCTTCTTCAGTATAAAATATCAGTATAACAATTAGTTAATATCATTATAACCATAAAAAAAATTCTTACATAATTATCAAAACTTATCAATGAAACCGAAATGTATACAAAATGTGGATGTGTATAAAATCTAAACAATAGGACATCATTTTCTATCATGGAATTATTTAACCTATTAGTACTTTACGTATATATACATAACTATTTTAAGGAGTGCAATATTTGTTGATCTCCCATTTTTTATCTTTTAATAAATTATTAATGCAACGTAAATGGAATATAGTCATGTTCTATTTAATAATTCAAATGATCCAATGCCTTCAAAATTAAAACTTACACATGATTAAGATTCACAAGAAGCACACCCACAATATATCTCCATGAAACATATGATAAAAAATAATAAATAACTAAACAAGATATCATCAACAATTGCAATCTACAAATGAAGTATCAAGCAAAATAAAAAACATAAATTTCATCATCATCAATATCAACCCAATTCCCGTGGGAAAAAAAATAAAGGTAGAAATTTTTTACCTCTCGAGATTGTGGGAACTCATTTCGTCTTTTTTCACTACTCTTATATTAATTATTGTCAATCTCATAGATGTGTAAAGATGTGTCATAATAAAGACGTCATTATCTTCATTCAATATCACATACATATTCTAATGTGGAGCTAGATATTGCAAGATCACATTTTGTGGAGCAATCTCCTCACATTTTCTTCTAAGATTAAGAAGCAACTCCATTAGACTGAAGCCATTAAAAATTGAAATAATATAAAGGTCTTCGTTATACTTGCAACTACCCAAAAATGAAAAATTCGAAGATCTTGATCCAGATTCCATTTCTCTAAGAAATGGAACAAAAACCTACGTCACCTAAGTAGTTGAGAAATTGCATCGGAAAACATTATACAATTTCATAATCAAATCATAACATAATACCAATTGCAAAATAAATTGAGAAATGATATACAATTTCATAACACATCATAAATGAGGAACAATATACTAATTCAAATATTATTGACCTTTATTTTTATATAACATTAGAAAATTGTCTTCAGGGAGTGGAACACACAATGTAATTTCTCAAATTCTATAACCCTTTATTAGTTGGTTCTATTTGCTTGCTCTCTCTAAAATAAAAATATCCAAGACCTAGTGTTCCATATTTTGGATAAAGAATCCATTTAATATATTAAATATCAGTAATATAAGTGAGATTTTTTTAAAAAAAAAATCATTTGTTGAATAAGTAAGTGTGATCTATTACAATGGACTACAATAGTATGATAAAAGAAATAAGTGGACTTTCATAATGTCCATGTAAAATTTAAAATGACTCCTTGTACTCACCATTTAGTTATAATTAAGGAATTCTTAAATTGAAACCTTACAAAAGAAGAAAAATAGCCCATAAGTTTCAAAATACAGAATAATTCAGTTTTCTTGCTTAAATATGAAATAGTATATTTTATGAGAATTTGATTAATATAGCTTATGTTAAGGGGCTATTTTTAAAAATAATCTTATTTATTAGATATTTAACAAAAATAACCTTTCATAATTTTAAACTCCTAAAATATTCCTGTTTTTATTTTTTTCTTCATGTTTTTTCACTAAATTATATTGAAGATATTCTCAATTATTTGCCTGGTTCAGATCATAGTTGATTCTGTCATTGCTATTAGTTTGATTTGTTCTAAATTTCATCTAACTACCATGAAATCACCTTACATTTTCTAGTTCATCATTGACTCTTAGTATTATCAAAACATAACCAATCATCTAATTCATCTTCTCATCTCAATCTCTCGACTCAAATAAAACTATACCCATTGCAGTGTTATATTCTTGCTAAGTATCCCTTTGCCCAACCTCCCAAAGTGATTATCCTCATGCAAATTCCTTTTAGCAAGAAAACACTAAACAATGATTAAAAAAACACAACAAATCAAAGTGGTTTGTGGAGATTCTTAATCCAAAACATGTCATCATTAATTTAGTGGGCACCAAAATATAACAAACCATCACCAAATAGCACAAATTTTTACACAAATCACACAACGACCCTTTGAATATCGAGAAGCCAACAAATTCAAACAATAACCAACAACAAACAAATAATGAACTGTGGAACTCGAACAAAATGCGACTAATCGATCAAAAAACTATAAAATGTGAAGCAACTCACTATTTTTCGAGGATACTGGTGAAAAGCAATGGGGTCAGACTAATAAGAGGCTTAGTGCAGGGTAAAGAAACTTCGACTCTGTTTCTTTCGTAGCTTGTTTCAGTCTCCTCGTCGATGGATTTGATCGGTCGATGAATCTCGGTGGTTAGGGTTTTACATTGTCGTTGGTGGGAATTGGCCTAAATTATGAGAAATTATAAAATAAACCTTAATATTTTAAAATTATCATATTGACTTTTATAATATAATTTGGTCCTTAAAATGTTTATATTTATTATTATTTTTTTAAAAAATATGAAGTAGGGCTGCCGGTAACTAGAGTAAAGTTATAAATTGAACTCTAATATTTTGTATTGTAATTCCCAACTCAGAGTACCGTTGATTAGGCATATTATAATCTAGGCCTTCAAATATTGTGATTCATATTTTTACATTTTTATATAACTATATTACAAATCAATTTGTATAGTTTCTATTTTTTTTCTCACATGATGAAATTTAATAGTCACAAAGTTATAAAATGGACACTTCCTATTTTAATTCTCATTTATATCTTTATAAAGTTATATTTAACTATAAAAATGATAATTTATTTCAAATTAATTTTTATATATTTCGTTCTAATCTATAATTGCAAATCATTATCTCTTCTTGAAATTTCAAGAAGCATAGGTGTATTTTGGTATAAATCCCAAAGCCATCTGCGGTTTGAACTCCACAGGCGTTTAAAAATGTCATGAGAATCATCTTCACTTCTCACTACGGGGCTTATGCCTCGAGGGCAAAAAACAAACAAGGACTAATTGGGCGCAAAAAAACAAACTATATATATTAATGTGCGTTAATGTAACATAAGGCTTTACTTTAAATTCTAATTGAAAGTTAGCATAAAAATAAGGATGACTTATTGAAATCCTTAAATTAAGGATGTTTTCAGAAAATAATATTCAATAGGGGTGTTTTTTTATGAAAACCGAGGGGGGAAATGTAATTTAGGTACAATTTGGCTACCTAGTTTGCCCAACCCATGGTCCTCGGCCCGATGGCATTCTCTTCTTCTCCCGTCGTCGCCGATCGTCGATTGGACCTCGATACCGGCGACTGATCAGGACGAAATCCAACTTCAGTTGACGTTATCATTCTCTAACTCTTGACATCGCTTCATCTACTTCGTTGGCCGGGTATGCGTTCCTCTTCCATTCCCACTTTCCGCGTTTCGGGTACCGAAGGTAGATCCCCAGCATTTGACGTACTTGTGTTGGGAAGCCTACGATACAATTCTGTTTCATGACGGCCGGTAGAAGGACAAGTTTCGTCCGTGATGACAGAAGTGGCACGACCTAAAACCCTAGTTTGTACATACATGCTGCTGCAATTCATAACTTGAAAGAAATATGATCTCATGAAGTAGGATACTATAAGATGAATCATTTCAAAAGCGAAGTTAGATGGAGAATCCTCTTCTAATCCTTGGCGCGAAAGCAAATAAGAAAATTTTCTTTAGGAGCTATTTATGTCACAAATTTCCAGTTAGAGTTACTATGTAATGTTTTTTGTGGTTATGATCCAATAGAATAGTGTGTTAAAAATCCAAAAGTTCATCTTGAGCCTTTTACTTCAATTTATTAATTTTGATTTCAGTATCTTGGCATGGATTCTGGTTTAGTTGGTGTTCCACTTCCGATGGATAAGATCTCTTTAACAAATCTTCAAGAATCAAGTGCCAATGGATCTTGCAGCCAAAGGTGTATTTTTTATGGAATATTTTCTACATATTGTTAATCAAAGAAGTCATCCTTTTTTGTGTTAAAGGATGGCAATGTTAAGCATTTTAAAGAAAATAGCTGGAGTTAGTCACAGTGGGCTTTGTCCATTGACACCCTCTCTTCGTATAATCAGATTGAAAAGATTTTCATAGCTTTGTGTCATATTTTTCTGTCTAAACATGATATTTCTCTATTAACTTCATTGAACTTTAGCCCACATGATAAGTTTATTCTATGAGTTTTTCATGCAATTAATGCCAAACTTGTAGGTGTCAGAAGTTTGTTGTTTTGTTGTCAGCAGGAAGTTTCAATCCACCAACTTATATGCACTTGCGCATTTTTGGTGAGTCTTCTGTGAAGTATACACGCACTCATGTTTGATAATTACCTTAATGAAAAGTTGAGAACTACTATATCTAGATTTTTAGCTTGAGAAGTTCTGTTCCATGTTTTTCTCGAAATTGGGTGGAGTCAGTTATTCAATTGCATGATGAAATGCATGTAAACCACTTTTTGTCTCTATCTAATATTTGCAGCATTACACCCATGTGTATATGCCAAATCCAAATTTGCTTTATGCATCTCTCATATTTTGATGTAACCAGTATTAGTAATGATGAATTGGTGGCACAAAATGTATTAGACATGACTATTTTGAGCTAATTATAAACTTTGCCAGAGTTAGCAAGAGATGTGTTGCAAGCACAAGGATTTGTCGTGATAGGAGGTTATATGTCGCCTGCAAATGATGCATACAAGAAAAAGGTTTGTGGCGCGTCAACATAGAAGTAAACTATTGTAGCAACATAGAAGTAAACTAGATCAGATGGACTAGTGTTATTTAGCATAAATTATGCATGTCTAGCATGATTTGTACATGCAATTGAACTGGAGAAAAGGTCCTTAAGTGATTACATTATTACACGAGTATCTACCTGATTTATGAAAAGCTATCACAGTCTTACTGTTATAATCAGTATATTTTGCTAAAACAAGGTCCATGCTAAAATAACTATGAACCTATGGCCTATCTTTTTTACCATGAATTGTCCATATTAATTTGGATATGGTCATGCAAATGCTTGGGCCATTGGAGATCATTTCTCAACAATTTTTTTGCACTTTACCAATAGTAGTCAAATCTTGTGCATGAAAAGCATATCCATGTTCTATATATATGGTTTCATTTCTTCTGCAGATGCTATATGTGTTCTGTAATATTTTCAATTTGATCCTTTATTTTTCCATTCCAAGCATTTTTTGTTTTGGTCTTTTGCCATTTCATTGTATCCAAAGTTAGTATCCATTTGATACTTAAAGCTAATTTAACTAATTACTCATATTTGTTGATTAAAGAAGTCAATGTACTTTGACCAAAAAAAAGATGTGAATACTAAAATGGACTAATGCTGCTATTGCTTTCATGCATATTTCTGATTTGTGTTATAGAAAGCCAATTCACTTTTACTCCTGCAGGATCTTTTGCCGGCTATGCATCGAGTTCAGCTGTGTGAATTAGCATGCAAAAGTTCTTCCTTTGTCATGGTAGATCCATGGGAGGTAATTAAAATTGTACTGTGATATTTTATTTTGTTGAAGATATTAGATGAACGATGACCTTGTGTTATGTTTAGGTTGTTTTTCGCCCCAAATCAATTTATTGTTGTTATCATTTTTCTAAAAATTTATGGTCCATTACTAGGCACATCCTGTCTGTATTATTTTCCAAACGGCCATAACACATACTGGGCTTTAATTTTTTTCAACCAATATCTTAATGATCTTTATTCACACTGTAGGCAAAACAAAACAGTTATCAGCGCACTCTTACTGTCTTGTCCAGGATACAAAATTTCTTATGCCGTAATCTTTCCGTAGGAAAAGGTACAAAGTTCCCAAATCCAATGATATTTTTGGGTTAGTCCACATAGTCTAATTTTCCTTTTTTGGTTAAGAATTTAATTTGTCGTACATTTTAACTTTCTTTTTTAACTATGCTATGTTTCTTGGTTTTTTGCTCAAGAGGATTAAAATTCTTCTTTTTTTGCACACTATATCTAACCATGTTCTTCTCAAATTCTGTGAATCTATTATATATTTTATTTGCATTTTCCAACAGACAACATAATTTCGTACCTGTATTCTAGAGCTTTAAACTCAGTCTTTGAGTTTCTTTTTAGGATTAATTATCTTAATTTTGGTTATAGAATCACTCAAAGTAATGCTTCTATGTGGATCTGATCTACTTGAATCTTTTGCTATTCCTGGAGTCTGGATGCAAGATCAGGTACATCTCATATAAAAGGGCATTCATTTGTTTTTATGCCAAATTGTTCCTCCCACTTTATTAAAAAAAACTACTTCTCTTCATCTCTACCGATTTAAATTGCATTTGAAAATATACACAAAGGGGTAATTGCTTTTTTATATACCGGGTATCTAGATCTTACAACCCAACTAATTATGGGGTAGACTTTTTGGCTTCACATTCCGTCTACTAAGTAAATTCAGGAAACGCGGTGGCTTCTAATGTGGTGCTTCAGCTTCACCAGTAGTTCAATCGCTGTAGATGCACCTTGCGCGGTGAACCCTAGTTGTTTGGGAAATGCACCCTACCTCTTACTACCAAACCAAGCCTTGGGGGACAACGGGGGAATTGCTTAGGGATTAGTTATGTGGATGGATGTTGTAAAACACATGAATTCTATCAATGTCATTGAAATATTCTGATTTTATATAAATTACTTCTTTAGACAAATGATTAGAATGAACTATCAAATTTATAAATATTCTAACAAACATTTTACTAATTCTTTGAACTCCAAAACATGTTTCCTATGTTGCTACTAAAAATTCAATGACATAGAGGTCAAGAATATAATTAATTTAATAAGGAAAATGGAAATTGTTAAATAATTGATTTTGGAAGGAGCATTAGACCTATGGTTGTAGGTAGACTCGACCATGGTTTGGAACCAATAGTTTGATAGTTCAGAACCGACGGTTTGATGGTTCTAAAGATGTCTAACCCTTAACCATAACTGTCTAAGATGGTTATAATTCACGGTTCAGAATTACTGGTTACGGTTTAGTTCACGGTTTACGACTGCTCAAAATTATTTTTGTTTTTTTTTTTAAAAATAAATATTATAAAATTTATAAAAAAATAAAAAAGAGCTTGCATTTATTTAAATTGCCTATATATCCCCTTAGGATAGGGAAATCAAAACACATATAGTTTGCTTATCTTTTTACCCTTGTTATCTTAGGAATTGACATTATCACTCACTTCTCAACTTCTGTTATCTTGCAAATCAAATTATTTCAACCGTTTAAAAAATTAAAAAAAAACTTTTGAGAGATCAGAAGAGATGGTTCCAATGAGTAAAATAGCCTTCATTTATCTTTTCTTTTCACGAGGCTTATCAATTAATAGCAGGCCTTCTTTTATCACCGATGCCATTAAACCTGATGAAACAATCCATATATCAATTTTTATATACATTGCTTGATCCTTTCCGTTCTAGATTGGAAAGATCTTATTTTCATTCTCAATCTGAAAAATCGGAATTAGAGTTAACAAAGGGAATTTCTATTGCGTTTGGAAACCAAACAACAACTATTTTAGGCATTGCTTAAGATAGTTGTGAAAGGCTTGCTCCTTCGACATAGGCCTCGTCGTTTGAGAGGTTTGATACATCTCTATCGGGAAAGAAGTTAGAATGTCTTGGTCAATGTTTTTTTTCCTTCTAGCCGCGGAGATCCAATCATCAAAATTAAGAAAAGGTCATCATGGAAGATCCAAACAGATTAATCTTGTTGGGAAGTACTGCCCAAGGAGAAAAAAAGGTCATCAAAGCATGCACCGGGCTTTAATGATGAAGAATGATAACCATCACCCTTCCATGATGTCATTTCTTCCTCATCCAATGTTCAAAAGAGAAAAAAAAGTATTTCGGTACTCTCAATCCCTTCTCCTTCCATCCCTTTCTTCTTAGAGTTGATAACTTGCTTTGTTTCACTCTTTTTTTTAGGCCAGATCCTCTAGTCCAGCATTTTCTGACTAGAAGAGGCCCTGTTCATTTATTGGTGCGGATAGACGGGACCTCATCTATTTAACAGGTGGGATCCAACCCACCCAACCAATGGATGAGCAGGGGACCAGGACTCGTCCAGGATCGATCCTGGACCAGAAGATCCCTATCACTTTTTAAATATTTTTTTTCAACTGTAAAATAAAAAAAACGGTTGAATGGGCGGTTTAAATTGCAGGTTCACAGTTATTTTGGGCCTTGAATTCCGGTTCTAGCTCATTTAACCTGGTCACCGGCCCGAGGTCTGGTCTATTTGTAGGTGGGCTCACAGGATAAGGTTTATAAGAGTGATAGAATTAATAGAGACAATTAGAAAGTAACATGACATGATACGATCCAAGTATATAAATGAGCTAGCACAAATTGACCCATTTGAAAAAGAAATATTACTTTTTTTATCATATAACTTAATTCTTTAGAGAAGTTAGTTAGTTTTATAGCTTATAAAATTATTTTAAAATTATCATTGTTTTTCTATGTTATATAGAATTTCTATTTGAAATTTGAAATGTAGCATAATCTAATTTGAAAATTAACTAATGTTCAAATAAATTGGTAGGTCAAATAAACAAACATTACAATCATTCTTTCTCACGATATGGCTAAATAAAGTACATATTAATGATATAAATGGACTTGTGTTATTTGGATATTTTTTTAGCATAATTCTTCCATTTTAATTAGTCCATTGATTGTAAGTGATAAATTGATGGGTCAAATGAACAAACATTACCAAATAAAGTAGAAATGAAGGATATATATATATGCATTTGAGTTATAAGAAGTTTTTTTTTTAAGCTTAATTCTTTCATTTTAATTAATAGTTCATTGATTGTAAGTGAACTAAGGTTAAATGATGCTATTATTGTTTCTTACACATTAGAAAAGATGACCGCATTTGAGTTATAAGAAGTTTTTTTTAAGCTTAATTCTTTCATTTTAATTAATAGTTCATTGATTGTAAGTGAACTAAGGTTAAATGATGCTATTATTGTTTCTTACACATTAGAAAAGACGACCTAATTGAATATGCTCATTAATGATAGAGAATGATGTAAACTATGTATTAAATTTAATTAGAATTTTGAATTTGTAATTGATTTTGATAATTGTACTATTATAAGTGTCATGAAGTTTGGTATTTTTTATTTGGTAGAATTTCTTTTAATTTAGTTAGAATTTTATGTATTTGGATATATTTTTTTTATTTTGCTAAGATTTTATATTTCCAAATCATATTCAATTTATTTCCTAATTGTGAAGTCCTAATAGATAAGTGGACATCTCCTACCAGTTTGTTTAATTTTATTTTCCAAAAGTAGTTGGGTTGGAGCCTTTAAAAAGACTCGAACTCCATTCACTTTGGCTATCAGTTATTGAGTGGTTAACTTGTATGAACAATAAAATGTTAACATTGTTACCCATCCTTCCAGGTCAGAACTATATGCGAGGACTTTGGTATTGTCTGTATACGCAGGGAAGGGAAGGATATTGAAAACATAATATCTGCCAATGAAATTTTGCAGCAAAATAAGGTACGTATTTTTATCAAACCTTCAAATCCTTTCCTAAAGTAAAATGTTCAATAAAAGTTCCTTGTGAATCTGTGCCCCCTACTAAATATGCATATTTGTTGTTGTTTCCAGAGTAATATTTTCTCAGTAGATGAAATTGTACCAAACCAGATTAGCTCAACAAGATTGAGGTAACCTAGTTTATCTTGCTCATATTCCAAATACCCAAACTGAAATGCTTAGTTATGAACTTTCTTGTTTCCATTTCGTGATTAAAAAAAAATACCCAAAATTTTTCATAATATTATTTTTCTTATTTTCAGAGAAAATTAAACATCTTCTCTGGAAAATATAAACAAATAATTCATTATAATAATGTCAAATAAGCTGGTGACAAATATTTTTTTTATTTTTTTTCAATTTTCAAATTCATTTGTTATGGTAAATTTGGAAGCTGAAAACATAAATGGGAAAATTTTAGAATGGAACGAGTTACCTGATACTTTGTCCTTTCATTCTTATTTTCTTTTTCTACTTTTATTCCAAAATGAGAACTTTAGTTAAGATAAACTCATCATTGTAGCAAAATGACAAACTCATCATGATGGTATTGATGATTTGATTCAAAATGAGAGTACTTTGGCTGTCAACCCGTGTAATCCGTACACGAACAACTGGCTGCTTGGCTAATCCAGCAAACAAGATCTAATAATTTCTCTTTTTATTTTCAGGGAATGCCTTAGGAAGGGACTCTCAATTAAGTACCTAACTGCCGACGAAGTCATTGATTACATCAAAGATCAAAAGCTTTACACAACTGGTTCTACTTGATATTTTTTTAGATCCTCTCAAGCAAAAGATGGTGAGAGATGGACCAGAATAATGTTTTTTCACCCAGTTGAGGTGGCATGCAAACGCAGTAGCAGATATGGCCCCTTTGATCCACATGGGAGAATTCTCAATAAACCGTTGATGAAATAATTTCCTTAGAAATTTGTTTCAATGTTGTAATCGGTTATTATGTTATTTTATTTATGAAATGTCAACTTATAAGTTGACAAAATGTGAAACTAGTGTAACGCAGAAAATGAGTGCGATATTGACAAAGTTATCTCCAAGTTTGATGCTAATATACTGCGTTGGATTAGAAGCATAGAATCGGATGAATTTGTTGTTTCGGGAATGGCATGAAAGGCAATGTATAGCCTTTTATTTATTTATTGTTAGATTTACTTATGATTTAGGAGGGGAGGACGTAACGATAAAATTATTATCATATGATTAAAAGGTCATGAATTCGAATCTTGGAAATAGTTTTTTGTAAAAAGTAGGTAAGACTATGTAGATCTTTTTCCGAGACTTCATATGACGAGAGTTTCGTGCATCAAATTGTCTTTTTTATCATTTTGAAAGAACTAGGGAACTTTTCATGAGCCCCGGGCTATGGTTCAGTGGTGTGCTTTAAGCACACCTTAACTTTTTCATACATCCAAGATTTAAAACTTAGGAGCGGAATAAATTCGTTTCACATTTGAACCATTGGAATCATGTGGATTGTTATTTGTGCTTTCACAATTATTCGGGGCGGTGGATAATTTTTGTAGAACTGAATTGATTATCTTATTAGGGGAAAAAAATAAAGTGTCAGGAATTTTGAAAGAACCAGGATAAATTATTTTTAAAATTTGAGATCTTTTTATCTAAGTTCATTTCAATAATTTTTAGCAAATACATGGGTGCTTATAATTAAATTAGTTAAATACATGTAAATTTCAACATAAACTTGATTAGGTATCAATATGTAACAAAAATTCAAAGTACATTTATGAATTTATTATAAATTACATTTAGGAAGATTGACAAAGGAGATGGAAGGCCCCAAATAAACTTGGTATGTGAGGAAACAAAGAGTTATCCATTATTTTTTTTTACAATAAAAGATAAAATTATCATCTCTACGATCCCTTTAAGGTGGCCCCTTATCTCTTAAAGGGATTTAGCACTAGTTTTAGGAGTGGTTATAAACCACTCTTAATATCGAATTTGAACCAATTTAATACCGATGGCAAAAGATGAATACGTTCGCTCCCAGCGTCCTCATTAATCCATCTCAGAGTTAACACGAAAAAACTAGTTTAATAATGATCCTATATCATATTGTATTGATACTTTTATTAGATTTCCAAAACCAAATGTAATATCAAATCAATTTACATTTCACTTCACAAAACTAATTTATTACATTACTAAATCAACACATAATATTCATACTTCATTCCAAAATATTAATATAAAACATTCTTCGATCCCTAAAAATATACAATCTTTAATAACAACTCTTCTCCACTAGAAAAACATAAAAGGAATCTACTTAAGTTAAATTAAATAAACTATTACACTCCAATCTGATAGTCATCTACGTGTAAATCATCTTCCAAATTATGACAGTATGTTTGCTCCAAGTGACAAAAAGTAGACTTTGTATATTCTACACATATCTCAAATTAGCACTACTATAAAAAAAAGTGCATAACATCAAAAGTTCTTGTACGCAACCTAGATTCACATGAATATCATCATCCACCTAGCATAAAAGTCCGCATCTCATATGCCAACTGTAGTGGAAAAGAATGCTTTTGTTTTTTATAGAAAGTGCATGATAACCTTCTATATGCTCGTCGAAGAGGTACGTACGACCTGATTATATTTAGATCCAATTTTTTCAGTAAGTTAATTTCCAGTCAGTTAATTCCTGATCGATAGGGTCGTCTCAAGGTTTCACGAGGTCCTAAGTAAATTTTTTTTTAAACCTTTAATAATTTTTTTTACTAAATAATTTAAAGTAAAATATTTTACCTAATTCTTATAAATATATTAACTATTTTCTATCATATTTTTTTGATAATTTTTTAATATAATGAATTATAAAAAAATATCTAGAAGTTTTATCATTTAGAAAAGAAATATTGATTTTCTCTGGTTGGAACTTTTTTAACAAATAAATATATTTAATTATATATATATATATATATATATTTTTTTTTTTTTTTTGATATATTAGATTTACGATTATTAGAAAGTTTTAACAGATTTTTTTTCCTAAATACTATCTTCTAGTGAAAATTTAATTAGTTTTTCATTTAAATTTTTAATTATATTATTTTTGAGTTTTAATTTTGATTATTAATAATAAATCTATAATGAGATTGAATAAATTCTTTTCTTTTTCTTTTTTTTTATATATGTTTTGTATATTAGAATCAGATTATTTTTTTAACATAGATATTTATATTAAAATAATAATAGAAAGAAAAATAAATCCCTACTATTTTATCAAAATACAATATAATTACTTAGAATTAAATGAACAATAAAACCTAATTTAGGTCATATAGCTTTAATTTGATAATATTATAATAAAATAAATAAATATTAAGTAAAGATTTTTTTTTTTAAAAACTGAGTTATGCATTTAAAAACTTTATTTATGCATTTAAAAACCTGATTTATGTACTTAAAAAGTATATAATAAACCAAGTGCACTTTAAGTATTAAAAATCTATGACTATATTCATATTTTATGATTTTTTTAAATGCATAAATCAGATTTGTAGTGAATTATGATGGTAACAATTTGATATTTTGCTTGCACGGGAAAAAAGAAAAAATAGAGAAAAAAATTTCATGTAATTGTTAATATTCTATTTTTTAAAAAATGGTTGGATCTATTTCATCTATAATTTATCATTTATACATAAAAATAAAAAATATTTTGAGAAAAAAATATTACTAAGTTAGGAAGGAGAAGGATGCCCTTTAAGAATCAGAGCACATTTATGAGCGAATAAGATGATCTGATGGATTATCTTATTATAAAATTGGATGGAAAAAAATTTAGATATAATTTTAGGAGAATGTAATTAATATGGAATTAATTGATCGATATAATGGGTTAATGAGGAGCGGAAATCGAAGCATCATTGTTGCAAAATTGAAGCGTCACATGCATGCGCGTGTTGCAACTTTGGTGTAGTATCCCGATCCATTATTATGATGTTTAGCCATTAAAAATTTAATGAAAATACTTATACATTTAAAAAAATAAAAATAATGGGCCCTAATTTTATTTGGGCCCTAGGCATAAGCTTTAATGACCTATACCTTAAGCCGGGCCTGCCGATCGACTTTTGGAGATTTCTTTATAGCTCCTGGCCTCTCAAGATTTAGATCAGGTGTTATATACGACAGATCATCCAGAGCTGCCCTATTCATACCTGATCAGGACAGAAGGCGCTATATGATAACAAGGTCAGAGAATCACAACCGTCTGTCAGAGAATCACAACCGTCTGTCAGAGACTAACCACTGAGAGTGAGGGAATATTCCAATGGTCATTTGTGAATAGAACCTTCCTTCAGCCTGCAGGAGGAGGCCACGCGTCCTCCATCACCTGACAGGTCCTGACACCCGATATTCTTTGACATCGGTCAGCCTCTCGAGGTACGCAGTGTCATATAAGAAGGGAGGTCCTCTCCTTTGCACAGGTTGTTGGTTGCTACTCGAAATATCGTTCTAGTTCCCCTGTACAAAAATTTGTACAAGCATAAAACTATCCTAGCTACCCATGTGCTCCACTGAAGTTAAATTTGGATTGCAAACAATGCTTAACATTATTAATCCAAATTGTCCTTCAGAAGTTAAACTTGGATTGGAAACGATACTTAATATTTTTACTCCAAGTTTGACCGATGTGATCTTCCTAAGTTTAAACCATATTACAGAAGTTAATTAAATATTTATTTCAAAGATCAGCTTCCAGATTAAACATGGCGAGGTACTAGGTCTTCTTGGGTATGAGATCATCCACTACTTCCTAGACAAAGCCTTTCTAAGAAATTGGATATTTAACTTCTTACAGTAAACTAGGTTTAACTACAGAGACCTCAATAGAAGCACAATATCGAAACATGAAATCGAAAAATAAAATCGATAACAAAATGATAACCTAAAACCGATAGCCTATTGTGTTTGGTTTTTCAAGATCTATACAAAGAAGATGAACTAGTTATGATGCGGAAACAAATAACTAGTTATACCTTTCTTAGTAGCTTATAGACCTCTTGAACTTCTGTTGTATTCCTCTCCTCCTCTTGGACATCGTGTGGGCGACGATCTACCAAGATGAAATCCACCCAAGCTTCTTCCTTTGCTTCTAAGTTTCGGCCACCAACTAACCTCCAAGGGATGCTAGACAAGAGAGCTTCCTTCTCTTCTTCTTCTCCTTCAAGCAACCGACCACTAAGAGAAAACCAAGCTTGATGCCGCCGACCTCCAAGAAAGAAACAAAAGGAGAAGAGAGAAGGAAGAGGGCCGACCACCAAGGGAATAGAAGAGAGGAGTTTCGGCCACAATAGAGAGGATGCAAGGCTTAGGTTGTTCTCAATGAGGCATCCTCTCCCTCTCTTTTATAATCCTTGGTGAATCAAAAAAAATAAAGTTTTAAAACAAAAAAAATTAAAACTTCCTTTTATTCCTTTACATGGCCGGCCACCACTTGTGCATCAAAAAAGGAAAGATTTTAAACAAAAAATTTAAATATATCTTTTAAAATCCCTTTTGTGGTTAGTTATAAAAGACATGTTTTATAAAATTAAAATCTTCTCTTTTAAATCCTTTTGTGGATGTCTATAAAAGAAAAGATTTAAAATAAAACTTTTTTTATATCATAGTTATAAAAAAAAGGAAAGTTTAAAATTCAAATCTTTCTTTTAAACTTATAGATAACTACAAATAAGGAAAGATTTCAAATTTCTCTTTTAATCCTTTGTAGAAAGCTATAAAAAGAAAGATTTTAAAATTTAAAACTCTCTTTTAAAACCATGTGGAAAGCATCATAAATGGAAAGTTTTTAACAAAATAAAAACTCCCTTTTATTTCCTTTTATGACTGATCTAAAAAGGGAAAGTTTTATAATTAAAATAATCTTTTTAAATCCTTCTAATGGATCTCTATAAATGGAAAGATTTTACAAAAAATAAAACTTCTTTTTTCTATGTGTGGATGGTCGACCCCTTGCTTGGGCACCAAACAAGGCTTGGCCGGCCCTAGCTTGGGCTCCAAGCTTGGCTTATCCGACCCCTTGTTTGGGCTCCAAGCAAGGATGTGGCCGGTCCTTAAGTTTGGTTATGAAGCTAGGCTTTGGGTAGATATAAGGCTTTATAAATAAGAGGTTACAACAGGGACCGAGAGGAGGAATTGGTTTTGGTCTCCCGATGAGCTTGAGCTTCCCGTGTTCGCCCCGAACACCAAACTCAAGTTCATCAATAATAACTCATACCACTAAAGAGTTATTATTACACTACCACACCAATCCCATATTACAATATGGGCTCCTTCTTATCATGAGTGCGCTAATATCTCTATGCTTAAGATATCGAATGCCCTTTAATTAAATGAGTTACTGACAACTGATTTAATTAATATCTAATTCCAAGAGTAGTACCACTCAACCTTATTGTCATGTTGAACTAAGTCCACCTGCAGGGTTTACATGACAATCCTTATGAGCTCCTTAAGGGGACATCATCAACCTATATCACTATGACACAATCTCATTCTATAATTAACAACACTATATAAATAATATCATTCCCCAACTTATCGGGCCTTTTGATTTAACGAACTAAATCTCACCATTTGATAAATTAAAGAAATAAATATTATGTATACGTGTTTGTTATTATATCATGATTAAGAGTACATACTTCCATAATAACAGAGGTCCTATTCTTTTTTACAGTCAGTATAAAATGAACAACCTCAAATGGTCCTGCTCAATACATTCAGAGTGTACTAGTATAATTTTATAGTCAAGATAAACTAATACCAAATTACACTACAACCATTCCAATGGTTTGTACTATTCCATCTTGGTTGTGAGCAACTATTTATAATTTATAAGGAACTGATAACATGATCTTCTGTGTGACACCACACACCGTGTTATCTTCAATATAAATTAAATGAACAACTAAATTTAGCATATAAATGTAGACATTTAACTAATGTGATTCTTATTTTAAAATAAATGTTTATACAAAAAGATAGACTTTTAGTATACATTCTAATAATCTCCCACTTATACTAAAAGACTATGCTGTCATAAATGCTGCCATACATCTGATTCTCATCCCCTCAACATACCGATCAAAAGCTTTCGCCGGAAGGACCTTACTGAAAGGATCTGTTAGGTTATCTGCTGATGTGTTAGTTAGAGCCATAGAGCCAATCATTTGATGATTGTTGTATGGACTCATTGTATCGTATTTCTTATGTATATAAAGGCATTTATTTATGATTATTATACTTACATGTATTGGTGCCAAATAACTAAATATAATAGCGTCCTTGAGTAGAAGATTCTTACCTATATCAATCAATTGGTTGAATCAATAGTATAGGGAACGCTACTCTTAATCATTCCTAGTCAAGTATTAACATTCAGGGATAATGTTAATGCGACAAGACTAGCATGTAGGTCAACTCGATGACTTGATCTCACAAGTCATGGATATGGAGATATCAAGTTGACACATGGGTATGCATTGGAGAATGTATACTGAATGACCCGCCATGAGAAAGTATCATGGATCGTTATATAAGTGTCATATACTTTCTCATGTGGCTATTAGTATGACTATTAGTCCTTGTACCTAAAGTCACCATGGTTCCCTACATAAGGAGTTACATACTTTGGCTTTGTCAAACGTCACCCGTAACTGGGTAGACTATAAAGGCGATTACTGGGTATGTAACAAATTATGCGGAGGGATGTGAGTGATGTAGATGGGATCTATCCCTCCTATATGACAGGAGTGACATCATTATTCTTGATAGACTGAGACCAGTAAGTGCATGGCCATGCCCAAATGAGTCAATATGAGATGTTGAGCTCATTTGATTGAGTGAGTCTACTTGGAGTTCAAGATTTTGATTGATTAGAGGATGACACAGTCTATGCCTCATATTGATCAATCTAGATGTCAAGGATAGAAGGACACTTGTCACATATTGTGAAGAGTCACAATTAGTAGTCACAAGGTGATGTTGGATCTCAACATTCTTGTAACTTAGGTAGTAATGATGTGTTGCTAGATACCGCTCATTACTTATGCTTCTAAATGGGTTTAGGAGCATTGCCAACGTTACAAGAACCTATAGGGTCACACACAAAGGGCAATTAGATGGAGATTAGGTTCATTTGATGAACCAAGAGGATTAGGTTCATGTGATGAACCAAATTGGATTAAGAGTAATCCAAAGTAAACTAATTGAGTTGGACTCAATTTGGTTCATGTGTTAAATGAGTCTAATTTGGACTTAGACTCATTGAGCCAATTTAATTCAATGAATAGAGATTCATTAAATTAAAATTGATTTGAACCAATGGTTAGATTTGATCAACCATGGGAGAGAAGTGGTCAAGTTTGACTTGACTTGAGAGGAAGATGAAAGGTCAAGTTTGACTTGACCATTGCCACCTCATTTGTGAGTTGGCATTAAGTGGGCTAATGATGATGTTCCACATCATCAAGGTTGGCTTATGTGTGTGCCACATCATGAGGGAGATCAAGAGTTGTGACTCTTGATATCCCATGGAGGTATATAACCTCATTTCAATGTGGCCGACCACTTTATGTCATTGTGGGAGTTTCATTTTGTGTGTGTAACCTCCTTCTTCTTCCTCTCTACCTTTCTTCTCTCCCTCTCCTCCACTATTGCTGATACTCTAAGGTTGCTAGCACATCTTTAGAGGTTCTCTCCATCGATTTGTTCGTGTGGACACACATAGAGGGTTGTACACTTGACAACCTTGAGATTCGGCGAACCTTGGACGAGCGGGATACGCGAAGGGCTTCGCTACAAAGGTATAAGACTCTTCCTTGTAGATCTAGGCTAGAAAACATGTACACGAAGTTTTTACGAAATTTTATAACTTCGCATGGATCCGGTGGCATGGGATTCGAGGTTTCCGCAACGCAAAAGGGGTTTTTGCGGCCCAAAATCCCAACAGTGGTATTAGAGCCACGTGCGAAGCGTGTACATGTTTTATTTGTATTTTTATGAAAAATATCAGTTCTGTAATATTCTGTAAATTTACTGTTTTTATAGATTTTATGGGCATTTTTCTTATAGAAGCAAAGCACAAGAGTTTAGACACTTGTAGGCTTCGACTACCGAGAAAATTTTTCTGAAATGGCAAGGTTTCACCCCAAATCATTTTGGGACAACGGGCTAAGGCGCTGTAGGATCGCTTAGGAACACTCGCGATGGTTATATCGCGGGTAGGGGTGCTACCCCTTGTAGGATCGAAAAGAATTTAGATATCTCCACAATGACATGATATTGTCCACTTTGGGCCTAAGCCCTCATGGTTTTGCTCTTGGGCTCTACCCAAAAGGCCTCATGCCAATAGAGATATTTTTTTCTTATAAACCCATGATCTTTTCCATGTGTTTTCAATATGGGACTATGTTTGCAACCTTGCAACCCCAACAATCCCCCCCTCAAACAAAGGACCATGGGCTTCCCACGTCCGATCCTCGACCCACCAGGTCTTCCTGCCCCTCGGTCTACTTGACCTACTAGGACTTCCTGCCCCTCGGTCTACCCGACCTACTAGGACTTCCTTGCCTAGCCGCAACTAGGACTTCCTGCCCCTCGGTCCACCCGACCTACTAGGACTTCCTACCTGGTGTCTGGTCCTCTTGATCCGAACATAGGAGCCCCCACTTTCTTTGTTCGAGGTCAATATTGTACTCACATGGTTCAATCAGACCATAGCTCTTGTGCACAGTCGGCAGTCCGGGCTCTGATACCAATTGTAGGATCGAAAAGAATTTAGATATCTCCACAATGACATGATATTGTCCACTTTGGGCCTAAGCCCTCATGGTTTTGCTCTTGGGCTCTACCCAAAAGGCCTCATGCCAATAGAGATATCTTTTTCTTATAAACCCATGATCTTTTCCATGTGTTTTCAATATGGGACTATGTTTGTAACCTTGCAACCCCAACAATCGCTAAACGGGGCCGCCGAGAATTTTTACTCATAAAATCGTAAAAATATTAGACAACAATTATAGAAATTTATGAAAATTACATAATTTAGAATTATGTATCATTTTGTGATGGTCATGGCCCAAAAGACCCCAATTTGATTGGAAATTGTGTTGTAATTCATAATACGACCTGCGTGCCGTCATGTGATTGTGCGTGTTGTATATATGATACGCGACCTGCGTGTCATGCCTTTCTATTTATTTATTCCTGTTGTAAATAATTTAGACTTGAAAGTAACTCGAGTTTCACCTTTTGTAATGTACAAAATGAGGCGGTGGAAGGTTCACTCGAGACGGAGTTACGAGGAGGGTGCGAGCGACACAAGGTGGTCAAAGGAAGGAGCTTGAGAAGCTGTTGACCTTAGGTTGACCTTCCGATCTTCTCATTGACTTGAGAAGATCGTAGTAGGGCCATGACTAATCACAAAAAATTAATTAATTGCTTGTATGTGTATATGTGATGCATGCTAGATTAGTAATTAATTATTGCCTTAACGATTGGATTAGATCTAAGTCACACACATGATGCACCTCCACGATTAGATTAGATCTAAATCCAGTATATGATACGCATCGTCGATTAGATTATATCTCAATCGCGTCAACTCAAAAATACCTACCATGCCGTGATACCTATCACTACCTCGATCACATGTTGTTGTTGAATCTGCCAAAGCAGAGCAACACATATTATCTTGGTAGGGTACGGAGGGACAATCTTGGTCCCGCCTATCAACGCATGGGTGAGTAAAAACTCAATTAGATTGAGTACAACTAGTTAAATCAAGTTTAACTGTAGGCATTTATCCAATAGTTTAAAGATGGGACAAAATCACGTTTATATTAACTCTTGGGCGTATTAGCCAAAGCTAACTCGAGTTTTAAAATAAATGCGGATCTTGATCCTATATACAAGAGTTGCATAGAGATGTAATTGGTAATTAGTTACCTACCGATCATACTAAGTCTTGGGCTATTTAGTCAAAGCTAACTCAGGGCATAGTATGATGTGGATCTTGTCCCATATGATTTATATAATTCAGTGGGAGCATCATTTAATTAAAGACCTAATTAGATGATTAATTGGAATATGAAATTTATTTTTATGCATTTTTCTGTTGTAGATTACCATGTCATCAAACACGAACTCCTTCTCCCTGCATTCTGTCCTCGATAAGGACAAGCTCAATGGAGCTAACTTCCTGGACTGGTACAGGAACCTGAGAATAGTTCTCACACAAGAACGAAAACTGTACGTCCTAGAGCATCCCATTCCTGAGGCACCTCCTGCCACTGCTACGCAAGCTGATCGTGATGCTTACAAGAAGCATCAAGATGATGCATTAGATGTGTCATGTCTTATGCTCGCGACCATGAACTCTGAGCTTCAGAAGCAACACGAGTTGATGAGTGCTTATGATATGGTTGAACATCTTCGTCAACTATATCAAGGACAAGCGAGGCGCGAGAGATTCGAGATCTCTAAGGCACTGTTTCAGTGCAAGATGCAAGATGGGACTCCCGTAGGCCCATATGTACTCAAGATGATTGGGTACATAGAAAACCTACAGAGATTGGGATTTCCCCTTGGCCAAGAGATGGCCACTGACTTGATCTTGCAGTCCTTGCCAGAGAGCTACAGTTAGTTTGTCATGAACTATAACATGAATGAAATTGACAAGCTACTGCCCAAGCTGCTTAGCATGTTAAGAAGGTTAAGCCCAACTCTATTCTGATGGTTCAGAAACACAAGGGCAAGGGCAAGCCCAAAGGCAAGGGAAAGTCCCAAGCCAAGGGCAAAGGCAAGGCACTGAAACCCAAAGGAGGGGTTGCCAAGGATGCTACCTGCTTCCACTGCGGTCAGACTGGGCACTGGAAGAGGAACTGCAAAGTTTACTTGGAAGATCTTAAGAAGAAGAGAAGTGAGACTTCCACTTCAGGTATCTATGTTATAGAAGTTAATCTATCTATTTCTTCATCATGGGTATTAGATATCATATGTGCTTCTCACATTTGTACTAATGTGCAGGCACTGAGAAATAGCAGGGCATTGACGAAGGGTGAGGTGGACCTACGAGTAGGCAATGGAGCACGGGTTGCTGTTGTTACTGTAGGAACTTTTCATCTATCTCTGCCTTCTGGGCTTGTATTAGAATTAGATGAATGTTGTTATGTGCCTGCTTTAACTAAGAACATAATTTCAGTTTCTTGTTTGGACAAGAAAGGTTTTTCATTTACAATAAAGAACAAATGTTGTTCAGTTTATTTAAATGATATGTTCTATTGTAGTACATCTCTGATGAACGGACTCTATATTCTAGACCTTGAGAACCCTATCTATAACATAAGTACCAAGAGGTTCAAGTCAAAAGACATGAACCAAACCTATATCTGGCACTGTCGCTTAGGTCATATAAATGCCAAACGCTTATCCCAGCTCCATAAAGATGGTTTGCTGAACTCATTTGATTTCGAATCATATGAGACATGCGAGTCATGCCTACTGAGCAAGATGACCAAGACTCCCTTTAGTGGACACAATGAGAGAGCGACTGACTTGTTAGGACTTATACATAGTGATGTATGTGGCCCTTTCAATGTCGCTGCCAGAGGTGGTTATAGGTACTTCATTACATTTACTGATGACTTCAGTAGATATGGTTATGTGTATTTGATGACTCATAAGTCATAATCCTTTGAAAAGTTTAAAGAATTCTAGAATGAAGTACAAAACCAGCTTGGCAAGAGTATTAAGATACTTCGATCAGATCGAGGTGGTGAATACCTTAGCCATGAGTTTCGTGACTATCTAGCTGAGTGTGGGATTCTTTCTCAACTCACTTCTCCTGGAACACCACAATGGAATGGTGTATCCAAAAGGAGGAATCGTACCTTATTAGATATGGTACGGTCTATGATGAGTCACACAGATCTTCCTATGTATCTTTGGGGCTATGCTCTAGACACAGCAGCCTTCATTCTCAACCGAGTTCCATCTAAGGCTGTAATGAAGACACCATATAGGATATGGACTGGGAGAGATGCCCAGGTGTCTTTTATGAGGATTTGGGGTTGTGAGGCTTACGTTCGACGTCAAGTCTCGGACAAATTGGGACCCAAATCCGATAAGTGCTATTTTATTGGATATCCCAAGGAAACAAAGGGATATTACTTCTACATTCCCAGTCAACACAAGATAGTTGTGGCTAAGACTGGGATATTTCTAAAAAGGGATTTTATTTCTAGAAAAACTAGTGGGAGTACGTTCAATCTTGAAGTTCAAGATGTGAACCATAACACTGAAGCCTTGATGGAAGTTGAACTGGAACCACAAAGTGTTGTAGATGATGTTGTTCCACAAGGAGTTGAGGAACAACAACCAGTTCAAGTAGACCTACCTCTTCGCAGGTCTGGTAGGGTACATCGTCAGCCTGAGAGATATTCATTTCTCTTGTCTGACCATGATGACGTTGTGCTCATTGAGGATGAGTCTACCTCCTATCAGGAAGTTGTGATGAGACCAGATTCCGAGAAATGGCTAGAGGCCATGAGATCTGAGATAGAATCCATGTACACTAACCAAGTATGGACTTTGGTTGATCCACCTGAAGGGGTCAAACCCATTGGGTGTAAGTGGGTCTTTAAGAGAAAGACTGACATGGATGGACTAATTTATAAGGGTCACTTGGTAGCTAAAGGTTTCAAGCAAATTCATGGTATTGACTATGATGAAACATTTTCTCCAGTGGCGATGTTTAAATCCATTCGGATTATGCTTGCTATTGCAGCGTACCACGATTATGAGATCTGACAGATGGATGTCAAAACCGCGTTTTTGAATGGAAACCTGCTCAAGGATTTATACATGACACAACCTGAGGGTTTTGTAGATCCATAGCATACTGTCAGAGTATGCAAGCTGCATAGGTCCATTTATGGACTAAAGCAAGATTCTCGGAGCTGGAATCTTTGATTCGATGATGCAATCAAACAGTTTGGTTTCATCAAGAATGAAGATGAACCTTGTGTCTACAAAAAGGTTATTGAGAGCACAGTTGTCTTCCTTATATTGTATGTGGATGACATACTACTCATTGGAAAAGACATCCCTTTGTTGCAGTTTGTCAAGACTTGGCTAGGGACTTGTTTCTCAATGAAGGACTTAGGTGAAGCATCCCTCATTCTAGGCATACAAATCTATAGAGATAGATCTAAAAGATTGTTTGGCCTAAGTCAGAGTACATACATTGACAAGGTACTACTACGGTTTGCCATGTAGAACTCTAAGAAGGGATTTCTGTTGATGTCACATGGTGTGAGTCTTTCAAAGACTCAAGGTCCCTCTTCTAGAGAGGAGAGAGACCGCATGGATCAGATCCCTTATGCTTCAACCATAGGATCTATCATATACGCCATGCTATGTACTCGTCCTGATGTCTTGTATGCTTTGAGCATGACGAGCAGATACCAGTCAGATTTAGGTGAAAGTCACTGGATAGCAGTCAAGAATATTCTTATGTACTTGAGAAGGACTAAAGAATATTTCTTGATATATGGAGGCGATGACGAGCTAGCTGTAAAGGATTACAGTGATGCCAGCTTCCAAACTGACCAAGATGATTATCGATCGCAATCTGGGTTCGTGTTTTGCATAAATGGTGGTGCTGTGAGCTGGAAGAGTTCGAAGCAGGACACAGTTGCTGATTCTACAACAGAAGCCGAGTATATTGCTGCATCAGAAGCAACAAAGGAGGCAGTTTGGATCCGCAAGTTCATTACTGAGCTTGGGGTGGTTCCTAGCATAGCTGATCCGATTGAGTTCTATTGTGACAACAATGGAGCAATTGCACAGGCTAAGGAACCCCGTTCACACCAACGGACCAAACACATACTACGGCGCTTCCATCTCATTCGAGAGATTATCGATAGAGGAGATGTGAAGATTTGCAGAGTACCCATAGAGGCTAACATCGCAGATCCCTTAACCAAGGCTTTGGCACAGAGAAAGCATGAGGGTCACACTAGGTCATTTGGCCTTAGAGTCTACACTGATTGGCACTAGTGCTAGTGGGAGATTGTTAGTTAGAGCCCTATAGCCAATTATTTGATGATTGTTGTATGGACTCATTGTATCATATTTCTTATGTATATAAAGGCATTTGTTTATGGTTATTATACTTACATGTATTGGTGCTAAATAACTAAGTATAATAGCGTCCTTGAGTAGAAGGTTCTTACCTATATCAATCGATAGTGAGATGATATAGGGAACACTACTCTTAATCATTCCTAGTCAAGTATTAACATTCAGGGACAATGTTAATGCGACGAGACTAGTATGTAGGTCAACTCGATGACTTGATCTCACAAGTCATGGATATGGAGATATCAAGTTGACACATGGGTATGCATTGGAGAATGTATACTGAATGACCCACCATGAGAAAGTATCATGGATCGTTATATGAGTGACATATACTTTCTCATGTGGCTATTAGTATGACTATTAGTCCTTGGACCTGAAGTCACCATGGTTTCCTACATAAGGAGTTACATACTTTGGCTTCGTCAAACGTCACCCGTAATTGGGTGGACTATAAAGGCGATTACTGGGTATGTAACAAATTATGCGGAGGGATGTGAGTGATGTAGATGGGATCTATCCCTCCTATATGAAAGGAGTGACATCATTATTCTTGATAGACTGAGACCACTAAGTGCATGACCATGCCCAAATGAGTCAATATGAGATGTTGAGCTCATTTGATTGAGTGAGTCTACTTGGAGTTCAAGATTTTGATTGATTAGAGGATGACACGGTCTATGCCTCATATTGATCAATCTAGATGTCAAGGATAGAAGGACACTTGTCACATATTGTGAAGAGTCACAATTAGTAGTCATAAGGTGATATTGGTTCTCAACATTCTTGTAACTTGGGTAGTAATGATGTGTTGCTAGATACCGCTCATTACTTATGCTTCTAAATGGGTTTAGGAGCATTGCCAACGTTACAAGAACCTATAGGGTCACACACAAAGGGCAATTAGATGGATATTAGGTTTATTTGATGAACCAAGAGGATTAGGTTCATGTGATGAACCAAATTGGATTAAGAGTAATCCAAAGTAAACTAATTGAGTTGGACTCAATTTGGTTCATGTGTTAAATGAGTCTAATTTGGACTTAGACTCATTGAGCCAATTTAATTCAATGAATAGAGATTCATTAAATTAAAATTGACTTGAACCAATGGTTAGATTTGATCAACCATGGGAGAGAAGTGGTCAAGTTTGACTTGACTTGAGAGGAAGATGAAAGGTCAAGTTTGACTTGACCATTGCCACCTCATTTGTGAGTTGACATTAAGTGGGCCAATGATGATGTTGCACATCATCAAGGTTGGCTTATGTGTGTGCCACATCATGAAGGAGATCAAGATTTGTGACTCTTGATATCCCATGGAGGTATATAACCTCATTTCAATGTGACCGACCACTGTATGTCATTGTGGGAGTTTCATTTTGTGTGTGTAACCTCCTTCTTCCTCTCTACCTTTCTTCTCTCCCTCTCCTCCATCATTGCTGATCCTCTAAGGTTGCTAGCACATATTTAGAGGTTCTCTCCATCGATTTGTTCATGTGGATACGCATAGAGGGTTGTACACTTGACAACCTTGAGATCCAACGAACCTTGGATGAGCGGGATACGCGAAGGGCTTCGCTACAAAGGTATAAGTCTCTTCCTTGTAGATCTAGTGTAGATCTAGGCTAGAAAACATGTACATGAAGTTTTTACAAATTTTTTAACTTCGCACGGAACCGGTGGCATGGGTTCTGGGTTTCCGCAACGCAAAAGCGGTTTTTGCGACCTAAAAATCCCAACATGATGCAATCTTGGCAACAACAACTTCTCCTCGCTTTACAATGTCTCGTATCAGGTGGTACTTGCACTCAATGTGTTTACTCGCCTTATGGGCTCGTGGTTCCTTTGAGTTTGCTACTGCACCACTATTATCACAATAAATTGTGATGATTTTGGGCATACTAGGAATCACATCTAAGTCCATCAAGAAGTTCCTGAGCCATATAGCTTTTTTGGCTACCTCAGAGGCTGCCGCATACTCAACTTCCATGGTGGAGTTTGAAACACATTTCTACTAACACTCCTCCATGCTATGGCTTCACCTCCTAAAGTGAACACATAACCTGAGGTAGACTTACTATTGTCCCTATCTGATTGGAAGTCAAAATCCGTGTAACCTACAGTGAGCAAATCATCTGCTTGGTAAACCAACATATAATCTCTAGTCTTTCTCAGGTACTTTAGTATATGTTTTACGGCAGTCCAATGTCCCTGTCCTGGATTACTTTGATATCTGCTAACCATGCCCACGGTAAAACAGATATCCGGTCTCGTGCATAACATTGCATACATTAGGCTTCCTACAGCTAAAGCATAAGAAACTGTCTTCATTTCCTCTATCTCTTTTGATGTCTTTAGGAGACATCTCTTGCCGAAAAGGTAGAAAACCTTTTTTAGAGTTTTGCATGCTAAAACGAGCTAGGATAGTATCGATATATGAAGCTTGAGATAAGCATAACATTCTTTTCTTGCGATCCCTTATTACTTTAATCCCAAGAATATGTCCGCATTCTCCCAAGTCCTTCATATCGAATTTCTTGGACAACCATAGCCTTACTTCTGACAACACTTTGACATTGTTGCCAATTAACAAAATATCATCTACGTATAGTACAAGAAATACCACCACATTTTCGTCACACTTCTTGTATACACAAGACTCATCCGGGCACTGAATAAATTCATAAGACTGGATTACTTCATTAAACTGGATGTTCCAAGATCTTAAAGCTTGCTTCAGTCCATAAATAGATCGATTGAGCTTACATACAAGATGCTCTTTGCCCTTTGCAATAAACCCCTCTGGTTGCTTCATATGGATGTTTTCTTCAAGACTTCCATTAAGGAAAGCTGTCTTAACATCCATTTGCCAAAACTCATAATCCATATGAGCAGCAATAGATAAAAGTATCCGGATAGACTTAAGCATAGCTATCGACGAAAAGGTTTCCTTATAATCGATTCCCTCTTTCTGAATATACCCCTTCGTAACAAGCCTTGCTTTGAAGGTTTCCACCTTCCCGTCTGTCCCTCTTTTTCTTTTGTAGACCCATTTACATCCAATAGCTTTTATACCATTTGGTGGTTCTACTAGCACCTAGAGTTTGTTAGAATACATAGATTCTATTTCTGAATTCATTACTTTTTGCCAAGATGCTGCATCTTTATCTTGGAGTGTTTTGTCATATATTCGGGGATCAGGTTCATGTTTACTTGGGATCAAGTCTGAAGACTCTCCAAAAAACATGAATCTTTCAAGTTGCCTAACAATTCTCTCACTATGACGAGGCACTGTCTGTATTTGTGCATCATTTGTGATACGTGTTGCAGTTTCTTGTGATATTTCATCTTGCACTATTGGTACTAGAGTAGACGTGTCCTCTTTCATTTCTTCTAGAACAATTTCAATCATAGGCTTGTGGTTCATTACATAGTCCTCTTCTAAAAATTGGGCATTAGTACTAACAATGATCTTCTAATCTTTAGGACTATAAAACAAACCACCTTTCGTTCATTTAGGATAATATATAAACAAGCGAACTTTTGTATGAGATTCTAACTTATCATCATCTCCCTTCAGCACATGTGCTGGACTACCCCAAATCTGAACATGTCTCAGATCAGGCTTACGCCCACTCCACAATTCTGTGGGAGTAGAGGGTATTGATTTAGAAGGTACCACGTTTAGAATGTACACTGCCATTTCTAGAGCATATATATCCCTAGAATGAATTTGGTAATTCTTAATAACTCATCATCGATCTAACCATTTCCATAAGAGTCCTATTCCTTCATTATTTTACACCATTCTGTTGGGGTGTACCAGGTGCAGACAATTGGGATTAAATCCCAACCTCTGATAAGTAATTCCTAAACTCTCCTGAGAGGTACTCACCACCACAATCAGACCGTAGTATCTTGATACTTTTACCATGACATTTCTCCACATCAGTCTTGTACTCTTTGAACTTATCAAAGCACTCAGACTTGCGACGTATCAAGTAAATGTATCCATATCTCAAATAGTCATCTATAAAAGCGATAAAATATTCGAATCCACCTCTCGCCTGGATAGTCATAGGTCCACACAAATAAGAATGAATCAATTTCAATACATCTTTTGCTCTATACCCCTTGGCCTTAAAAGGTCTCTTGGTCATTTTTCCTTCCAAGCAAGATTCACAGGTTGCGAAGTTTTCCACCACCAATGAACCCAAGAATCCATTGGCTATTAGCCTTTGAATCCTACTCAAGTTAATATGACTAAGCCTTAGATGGCAAAGATATATTTGGTTCATTTCCGAAGGTTCCTTTCTTTTATTAGAATTAGAGGATGTGCTATTAATTTCCATTTGTTGCTTTGTGGGAGTTATTGGATTTAGAGTATACAAATTACCAACTAATGTACCAGAATAGATAACTATCCTATTTTTCTTGATAACCACTTTGTTATCAAAAGAAATAGTATATCCATCCAAAAATAGTTTAGAAACAAAAATTAAATTCTTTCTAAAACTTGGTACATAAAGACAATTTCTCAAAATCAAAGTTCTATACCTATCAAATGATAAGTAAACATCTCCCACTACAACAACCGCCACTTTCGTAGCATTACCCATGTAGACAGTTATCTCTCCTTCATATAGTCGTCAGGTTTCCTGGAACCTCTTTATTGTTCTCTTTCCTATGAGGACAGTCCGCCTTCTAATGTCCAGACTCCTTGCAAATGAAGCACTTGTCCTTCGGCTTCTTCACTCCTGCTTTTAGTCTAGTACCTAGAGATCGATTCACTTTCTTTGCCCAGCCAGCTTGTTTCTTTTTCTTCTTCTTGTCTTTCGACTTAGAAGTAGAAACATTTTCTGCTCCTTGAAGTGCTGTCAGTAGTTCCGCCAATGAATAAATCCTTTTATTCATATTATAGTTCAGGCGGAACTGCTCAAAACTTTTGGGTAGCGATTGGAGAATAATATCGACCTAGGTTTTCCCATCGATTTCAGCTCCAAGGATTTATATCTCATTCAAGTAAGCCATCTTTTGAGGATATGATCCCTTACGGGTGTCCCCTCTGAGATGGTGGCTGTCATTAAGTTTCTCATAGCCTCTTGCCTAGTAGTCCATTTCTGGTGTCCGAAGAGTTCCTTGAGATTGTACATCATGTTATAGGCAGTAGGCATGGCCTGATGCTGATGTTGCAGCACATTTGACATAGAAGCCAAAATGTAACACCGCGCCATCTCATCTGCCTTGACCCATTTCTTATGATACTCAATCTCCTCTTCACTAGAATCACTATTAGGCACATCAGGGTAGACCTCTAACAGTACAAACTTATAGCCTTTAGCAGTTAGGACAATGTCCAAGTTTCTTTTCCAATCTATGTAATTGGGACCAGTAAGTTTGTTCTCTTTCAGAATAATAGCAAGTGGGTTGAAGGCCATTTGAAATCCTAAGAATCACAAAATAAGTTTTGGCCAAAACTTAAGAATTTAGAATAATATTGATTCCTCAAACAATATCATTTAAATTCACCAACACCTCAAAACACCGTGAATTTTGTATGCCACAATAGTGTGGACGTATACAAATTTAAACATTTGTAAGAGGAGATTTTATCCATTAATTTTATTCTTGTCAACCTAACTTTATGACAAATAAAATTAATAGTTGGTATTCCTTCGGTCACACAAATAATAGTAGTGACTCCGATGGGGAGGATACTATTAAATGCGCCTAAGTGTATACCATTTCTTGATACTTAGTCCATTAAATAGGATTGTGCCCCTTCAGATGGAGAAGATCACACGCTCCTAGATAATTTCCTATAATTATCCATAAAGGAAGTTTGATCTAGTGATCCGTAAACAAACTCATCCGATGTGGAGGAAGGCACTCAAAACCAATGTGCAAGTTTGTTTGCATCACTTACAAACCAGTAATGGAGACCATGGAATTTATTTAGAAATCCCTCTCCCACTTAGTTATTTAAGATGATGATTTTATCATGCACACACACACATCACAGCAAATAAAAGCAATAAATATGGAAAAAAATTCCCAATTATTATGGCCTCTTTCATCACTGTCCTCTGTGTGACGCCAGCCCTAACAGTCGTCAAACCTAGCCGCTAGCCTTAGGACTCATGTCGTCGCGTCCATCGAGCTTCCTTTTTCGCTGCGCCTTTGGACCTCAAATAGCACCACGCCTCGCATGGATACGATATGCAATAAAAATAAAATTTTACATATATCAATCCTATATTCCACAAAGGAATGCACATAAAGTCTAGATCAAACAAAATATAAAATCCTAAAACTAATACAGCTCTTGCTGTATTTAATAAATACAATCATGCACACACATAAAATTCCCTCGACATGTCCGAGGGTCCAATCACACATAATCACAATAGGTCATAATAGTTGGAGCTTGCAACCATAGAGTTAATCTATTTGCACATCCTACTATTTTCATGCCTAAAATATGTATGACATGTGCATAATTAAACTAAAAACCAAACACACAGAGGCATAAACTTAGCTCTGATACAATTGTTGGTTGTTACTTGGAATATCGTTCTAGTTCCCCTGTACAAAAATTTGTACAAGCATAGAACTATCCTAGCTACCCATGTGCTCTACTGAAGTTAAATTTGGATTGCAAATGATGCTTAATATTATTAATCCAAATTGTCCTTTAGAAGTTAAACTTGGATTGGAAATGATACTTAACATTTTTACTCCAAGTTTGACCGATGTGATCTTCCTAAGTTAAACCATATTACAGAAGTTAATTAAATATCTATTTCAAAGATCGGCTTCCAGGTTAAACATGGTGAGACACTAGACCTTCTTGGGTATGATATCATCCACCACTTTCTAGACAAAGTCTTTCTAAAATATCGGATATTTAACTTCTTACAGTAAAATATGTTTAACTACAGAGACCTCAATAGAAGCACAATATCGAAACATGAAATCGAAAAATAAAATCGATAACAAAATGATAACCTAAAACCGATAGCCTCTTGTGTTTGGGTTTTCAAGATCTATACAAAGAAGATGAACTAGTTATGATGCGGAAACAAATAACTAGTTATACCTTTCTTAGTAGCTTATAGACCTCTTGATCTTCTATTGTATTCCTCTCCTCCACTTGGACGTCGTGTGAGTGACGATCTACCAAGATGAAATCCACCCAAACTTCTTCCTTTGTTTCTAAGTTTCAGCCACCAACTAACCTCCAAGGGATGCTAGACAAGAGAGCTTCCTTCTCTTCTTCTTCTCCTTCAAGAAACCGGCCACCAAGAGAAACCCAAGCTTGATGCTGCCAGCCTCCAAGAAAGAAAACAAAAGGAGAAGAGAGAAGGAAGAGGGCCAGCCACCAAGGTAATAGAAGAGAAGAGTTTCGGCCATAATAGAGAGGATGCAAGGCTTAGGTTGTTCTCAATGAGACACCCTCTCCCTCTCTTTTATAATCCTTGGTGAATCTAAAAAAGGAAAGTTTTAAAACCAAAAATTAAAACTTCCTTTTATTCCTTTACATGGTCGACCACCACTTTTGCATCAAACAAGGAAAAATTTTAAACAAAAAAAATTAAAATCTCTCTTTTAAAATCCCTTTTGCGGTTAGCTATAAAAGGCATGTTTTATAAAATTAAAATCTTATCTTTTAAATCCTTTTGTGGATGTATATAAAAGAAAAGATTTAAAGTAAACCTTCTTTTATATCATGGTTACAAAAAAAGGAAAGTTTAAAATTAAAATCTTTCTTTTAAACATTATAGATAACTACAAATAAGGAAAGATTTCAAATCTCTCTTTTAATCCTTTGTAGAAAGCTATAAAAGGAAAGATTTGAAAATTTAAAACTCTGTTTTAAAATCATGTGGAAACATCATAAAAGGAAAGTTTTTAACAAAATAAAAACTCCCTTTTATTTCCTTTTGTGACCGATCTAAAAAGGAAAGTTTTATAATTAAAATTATCCTTTTAAATCCTTTTATTGGATCTCTATAAAATGAAAGATTTTACAAAAAATAAATTTCCTTTTTCTATGTGTGGATGGCCGACCCCTTGCTTGGGCACCAAGCAAGGCTTGGCTGGCCCTAGCTTGGGCTCCAAGCAAGGATGTGGCCGACCCTTAAGCTTGGTTAAGAAACTGGGCTTTGGGTAGATATAAGGCTTTATAAATAAGAGGCTACAATATAGACCGAGAGGAGGAATTGGTTTTGTTCTCCCGATGAGCTTGAGCTTCCCATGTTCGGCCTGAACACCCAACTCAAGTTCATCAATAATAACTCATACCACTAAAGAGTTATTATTGCACTACCGCACCAATCCCATATTACAATATGGGCTCCTTCTTATCATGAGTGCGCTAATCTCTCTGTGCTTAAGATATCGAATGCCCTTTAATTAAATGAGTTACTGACAACTGATTTAATTAATATCTAATTCCAAAAGTAGTACCACTCAACCTTATTGTCATGTTGAACTAAGTCCACCTGCAGGGTTTACATGACAATCCTTATGAGCTCCTCAAGGGGACATCATCAACCTAGATCACTAGGACACAGTCTCATTCTATAATTAACAACACACCATATAAATAATATCATTTCCCAACTTATCGGGCCTTTTGATTTAATGAAATAAATCTCACCTTTTGATAAATTAAAGAAATAAATATTAAGTATACTTGTTTGTTATTATATCATGATTAAGAGTATGCACTTCCATAATAACAGAGGTCCTGTTCTTTTTTACAGTCAGTATAAAAACAACAACCTCAAATGGTTCTGCTCAATATACTCAGATTGTACTACTGTAATTTTATAGTCAAGTTAAACTAATACCAATTACACTACAACCATTCCAATGGTTTGCCCCATTTCGTCTTAGTTGTGAGTGACTAACATGATATTCTGTGTGAAACCACACACCATGTTATCTTCAATATAAATTAAATGAACAACAACATTTAGCATATAAATATAGACATTTGACCAATATAATTCTTATTTCAAAATAAATGTTTATACAAAAAGCTAGACTTTTAGTATACATTCTAACACAGGTACACTCTCTCGCACATTCGCACTTATCTTCTACTTTTCTTTCTCCTTTGTACACTATTCATCTGGGGAAAAGTACCTGACTTGAGCGTCAGATGGCCTGCTCTGAGGACTATTTCCTTGGTTTCTAGCTTCTAACGTCCTGTGTGCTTGTCTGAGTATGCGTAGAGTTCAAGTACCATCAGTGCAGTTATCATCATCCGTTAGCACCACATGGGGATCCATTCTAGTAGGCGCATACGAGAATAGTGTCCCAGTTGCCACTTCGTCAACGTCATCAACAGCTCATCCGACCTTCATCTAACTCAGATTCCGGACAAGATCAATTTGGAGTCGTCTGTGGGAGCTTTCTTCACCTGTTTTGGAATGTGAAGATAGAGGAGACCAGATGGATTAATGTGACCATGTTGGTAGGGGAGTATGAATTGTTCAAGGAGGCCAAGAGGTGAGCGACTTCCAAGAAATAAACCACTGCTTCATTACCGTACAAGATGCCTATAGTTTCCAATGACCCGACTCATGTTTCTGATAGAGGGTTTAAGAGGAAACAGCCCGAGGAGTTCCCCCCGGCCTTCTATCGAGAACCTAGCCCAGACTATTATCATAAGGGCCCGGACTGTTATAATAAGAAAGAGCAACTGCATGCCTCTATGACGGAAAGCTCCCCGCCCAAGGACTCAAAAAAATGGAAAGCTATAGTCCTCAGGGAGGAGCCCCGAGGGGAACCCAATGAGCAAGTGCCCTTCTCTCTAATGGTACTAGAGGAGAAGCTACCGAAGGGGTAAAAGCCCCCGACAATTGGAGAGTACGATGGTAGCAAAGATTCGGATGATCATCTCCGTAAGTTCAGGAACACTGCACTGTTGCACCAATACAATGACGCCATTAAGTGTCGAGTGTTCTTGAATACTCTATCTGGCTTGGCACAAAAATAGTTTGATGGATTACAGAACGGGTCCATCACTTGTTTCCATGACTTCAAAACTATCTTCCTACGCCACTTCGCCAACAACAGGAAATATCAGAAGACAGACCACTGTCTCTTCGCCCTCAAGCAAGGGTCAACCGAGCCCTTGAGGAGCTATATTAAATGCTTCAACTAGGTGGCCCAGGATGCCCCATCCGCTACCTCTGAAATACTGATGAGCGCCTTCTGTCATAGACTAGTAAAGGGGGAGTTCTTCTGAGATCTCATCCAAGACCCCGTGAAGAACTTCGATGAGATGCTGGGGAAGGCCGCTAGCTATATCAACGTCGAAGAGGCTCAGACGGCTCAGCGGAAAGCAAACAAGGTGCCTACTTCCGCCAACAAACTAGAGAAGAGGCCACCCCAACCACCAGCTCAGCCTCTTCCACGCTCCCGGAATGCACGACCGCCCTTCCCTCCCGGTCAGGATCCCAGGCTGGCCCCACGTGTGGTAGCTGTCCAAGCCCCAAGGCCTGTGCCATGGCGGACGGATTACTGTACTTACCATAGGTGCCACACCCATGCCACCAGTGATTGCTTCTAGTTCGCCCAAGACTCTCGTCGCACAGCTAAGATGGGCTGGCCTCCATCTAAGATTATGCCTAGGATTCAGCAGAGGATGCTGGCCAGCCAACAACCCATGGCAGGTCAGTCTGGTAGACCCTACGTTACAATGTGGGATAAGGAAATCAGCAGCCCGGTCACAACCAGGAGCCATGGGAAGCCCAGGAAGAGGGGAATAGGGGAAACACGACCATCCGTGAGATTGGTATGATCTCTAGAGGGCCCATAGATGGAGACTCCGCTAGGGCTCGAAAGTCTCACGAGTGGCACCTGGAGATAAACGCTGTGGGATGCAGGCGGGAGCAAGCTGCAAGGCCCATCATCAGTTTTGGGCCAGACGACCTGGAGGGGCTGGAGCTTCCTCACAACGATGTGCTAATAATCAAGGCCATCATCGCCAACAGTCGCATGGCCAGAGTGTTCGTTGATATCGGAAGCTCTGTAAATGTGCTGTTCAAGAGTGCATTTGAGAGCTTGCAAATCGACGCCAGTGAACTCCATCCTGTGGCTACTTCATTGTATGGTTTCACCAGAAATGAAGTACGACCCATGGCCCAGATCAAGCTAGCCATATCTTTGGGTAGCGATATCTTGGTGAGGACGTGGAGGAGCACCTTCATAGTGGTGGATTCATCATCTTCATACAATGTCATCTTAGAGAGACCAGCGATGCACGAGTTCCGGGCGGCAATCTCCACTTTTCATCAGAAGATCAAATTCCCTATGGGATACCAGGTCGAGGAACTTAGAGGTGAGCAATTGGTCTCTCACAGGTGTTACATTGACATGGTGAAGGTGGAGGCCCGTAAGGTCCATCGAACTCAGGATGGCAGGATCCACGTCATTCAATAGGAGCCTTTGCCTATAGCAAAGGAGCTTATCCCTTGGGAGGAGGTCTAGCTTTATTCTGAACGCCCAGAGTGTTGGGATTTTCGGGCCGCAAAAACTACTTTTTGCGTTGCGGAAACCCCGAATCCCATGCCACCGGATCCGTGCGAAGTTATAAAATTTCGTAAAAACTTCGTGTACATGTTTTCTAGCCTAGATCTACACTAGATCTACAAGGAAGAGACTTATACCTTTGTAGCGATGCCCTTCGCGTATCCCGCTCGTCCAAGGTTCGCCGGATCTCAAGGTTGTCAAGTGTACAACCCTCTATGTGTATCCACACGAATGATTAGGTGGAGAAGAAACCTTAGAGTGTGCTAGCACTCATGCAAGGTTTCGGCAATGGTGAGGAGAGGGAGAGAAGAGAAGCAAGGAAGAAGAAGATGATCTCTTCAATGAGCACACAAAACATTCAACACCCTTGAATGTGGCCGACCACTAAAGGAAGAGGTTATATACCTCCATGGGATATCAAGAGTCACAACTCTTGATCTCCCTCATGAGGTGGCACACACATGTGCTAGCCTTGATGATGTGGCACATCATCATTAGTCCACTTAATGCCAACTCACAAATGAGGTGGCAATGATCAAGTCAAACTTGACCTTTCATCTTCCTCTCAAGTCAAGTCAAACTTGACCACTTCTCTCCCATGGTTGATCAAATCTAACCATTGGTTCAAGTCAATTTTTAATTTAATGAATCTATATTCATTGAATTAAATTGGCTCAATGAGTCTAAGTCAAAATTAGACTAATTTAACACATGAACAAAATTGAGTCCAACTCAATTAGTTTACTTTAGATTACTCTTAATCCATGTTGGTTCATCACATGAACCTAATCCTCTTGGTTCATCATATGAACCTAATCTCCATCTAATTTCCCTTTGTGTGTGACCCTATAGGTTCTTGTAACGTTGACAATGCTCCTAAACCCATTTAGAAGCATAAGTAATGAGCGATATCTAGAAACACATCATTACTACCCAAGTTTCAAGAATGTTGAGATCCAACATCACCTTGTGACTACTAATTGTGACTCTTCACAATATGTGACAATGTCCTTCTATCGTAGACATCTAGATTGATCAATGTGAGGCATAGACCATATCATCCTCTAATCAATCTAAATCTTGAACTCCAAGTAGACTCGCTCAATCAAATGAGCTCAACATCTCATATTGACTCATTTGGGCATGGCCATGCATTTAGTGGTCTCACTCTATCAAGAATAATGATGTCACTCCCATTATATAGGAGGGATAGATCCCATCTACATCACTCACATCCCTCCGCATAATTTGTTACATACCCAGTAATCGCCTTTATAGTCCACCCAGTTACGGGTGACGTTTGACAAAGCCAAAGTATGCAACTCCTTATGTAGGGAACGATGGTGATTTCAGGTCCAAGGACTAATAGTCATACTAATAGCCACATGAGAAAGTATATGACACTCATATAATGATCCAAGATACTTTCTCATGGCGGGTCATTTAGTATACATTCTCCAATGTATACCCATGTGTCAACTTGATATCTCTATATCCATGACTTATGAGATCAAGTCATCGAGTTGACCTACATGCTAGTCTCGTCGCATTAACATTGTCCCTGAATGCTAATACTTGACTAGAAATGATTAAGAGTAGTGTTCTCTACATCATCTCACTATCGATTCAACCAATCGCTTGATATAGATAAGAACCTTCTACTCAAGGACGCTATTATACTTAGTTATTTGGCACCAATATAAGTAAGTATAACAACCAAAACAAATGCCTTTATATATACATAAGAATATGATACAACGAGTCCATACAACAATCATCAAATGATTAGCTCTAGGGCTTTAACTAACAATCTCCCACTAGCACTAGTGCCAATTAGTATAGGCTCTAAGGCCCAATGACCTAATGTGGCCATCATGCTTTCTCTGTGCCAAAGCCTTGGTCAAGGGATCTGGATGTTAGCCTCAGTGGGTACTCTGCAAATCTTCACCTCTCCTCTATCGATGATCTCTCGAATAAGATGGAAGCGCCGTAGTATGTGTTTGGTCCGCTGGTGTGAGCGAGGTTCCTTAGCCTATGATATTGCTCCATTGTTGTCACAATAGAGCTCTATGGGATCAGCTATGCTAGGAACCACCCAATGTTCAATAATGAACTTGCGGATCTAAACTGCCTCCTTTGCTGCTTCTATTGCAGCAATATACTCGGCCTTTGTTGTAGAATCAGCGACTGTGTCCTGCTTCGAACTCTTCCAGCTCATAGCACCATCATTTATGCAAAACACGAATTCAGACTGCGATCGATAATCATCCTGGTCAGTTTGGAAGCTAGTATCACTGTAACCCTTTATAGCTAGCTCGTCATCGCCTCCATATATCAGGAAATATTCTTTAGTCTGTCTCAAGTACTTAAGAATATTCTTGATTGCTATCCAGTAACTTTCACCTGGATCTGAGTACATAGCATGCGACGTGATAGATCCTATGGTTGAGCATAAGGGATCTGATCCATGTGGTCTCTCTCCTCTAGATGAGGGACCTTGAGTCTTGAAAGACTCACATCATGTGACATCGCAGAAATTCTGCATGGCAAACCGTAGTAGTACCTTGTCAATGTATGTACTCTGACTTAGGCCAAGCAATCTTTTATATCTATCTCTATAGATCTGTATGCCTAGAATGCGGGATGATTCACCTAAGTCCTTCATTGAGAAACAAGTCCCTAGCCAAGTCTTGACAGACTGTAGCAAAGGGATGTCTTTCCCAATGAGTAGTATGTCATCCACATACAATATAAGGAAGACAACTGTGCTCTTAACAACATTCTTGTAGGCACAAGGTTCATCTTCATTCTTGATGAAACTAAACTGTTTGATTGCATCATCGAATCGAAGATTCCAGCTCCGAGAAGCTTGCTTTAGTTCATAAATGGACCTATGCAGCTTGCATACTCTGCTAGTATGCTGTGCATCTACAAGTACACATCCTTGAGTAGGTTTCCATTCAGAAACGCGGTTTTGACATCCATCTGCCAGATCTCATAATCGTGGTACGCTGCAATAGCAAGCATGATCCGAATGGATTTAAACATCACTACTGGAGAAAAGGTTTCATCATAGTCAAAACCATGAATTTGCTTGAAACTTTTAGCTACCAAGTGACTCTTATAAATAAATCCATCCATGTCAGTCTTTCTCTTAAAGACCCACTTACACCCAATGGGTTTGACCCCTTCAGGTGGATCAACCAAAGTCCATACTTGGTTAGTGTACATGGATTCCATCTCGGATCTCATGGCCTCTAGCCATTTATCAGAATTTGGTCTCATCACAGCTTCTTGATAGGAGGTAGGCTCATCCTCAATGAGCACAACGTCATCATGGTCAGACAAGAGAAATGAATATCTCTCAGGCTGATGAAGTACCCTATCAGATCTGCGAAGAGGTAGGAATACTCGAACTGGTTGTGGTTCCTCAACTCCATGTGGAACAACATCATCCACAACACTTTGTGGTTCTAGTTCAACTTCCATCGAGGTTTTAGTGTATGGTCCACATCTTGAACTTCTTCAAGATCGAACGTACTCCCACTAGTCTTTCTAGAAACAAAGTACTTTTCTAGAAATACCTGTTAGGATGTATACTAAAAGCCTAGCTTTTGGTATAAACATTTATCTAGAAATAAGAATCACATTGGTCAAATGTCTACATTTATGATAAATGTAGTTGTTCAATTAATTTATATTGTAGAAAACAAGGTGTGTGGTGTCACACACAAAGGATCATGTTATCAGTACCTTATAAATTATAAACAGTAGCTCACGACCAAGATGGAAAGGAACAACCATTGGAAGGTCGTAGTGTAATTAGGTATTAGTTTATCTTAACTATATAATTACACTAGTAAACTTAGAGTGTATTGAGTAGGACTATTAGAGGTCGTTCCTTTTTATACTGACTTTATAAAGGAATAAAGACCTCAGTTATTATGGAAGTGTGTGCTCTTAATTCTAATATAATAACAAGCACATATATTTGATATTTATTTCTTTAATTTATCAATGGGTGAGATTTAGTTTGATAAATCAATAAGCCCGATAAATTGGGAAATGATATCACTTATAGTGTATGTTGTTGATTATAGAAGAAAACTGTGTTCTAATAATCTAGGTTGAGAATGTCCTCAAGTGGAGCTCATAAGGATTGTCATGTTAAACCCTGCAGGTGGACTTAGTCCGACATGATAAAAGGTTGAGTGGTACTACTCTTGGACTAAGATATTAATTAAGTGAGTTGTCAGTAATTCATTTAATTAGTGATCATTCATTATCTTAAACACAGGGAGACTAACACACTCATAATAAGAAGGAGCCCAAAATGTAATTTGGGATTGGTGCGATAGTTCAATAATAGTTCTCTAGTGGAATGAATTATTATTGATAAAATTAAGTTGCGTGTTCGGGGCGAACACGGGATGTTTATTTTTATCGGGAGACCAAAGCCAATTCCTCCTCTCAGTCCCTATCGTAGCCTCTTAGTTATAGAGTACTATACCCACCTATACCCACCTATACCCACCTTCATACCCATGTTATAGGGGCCGACCAAGCTTGCTTGGGGACCAAGCTAGGGCCGGCCAAGCCTTGGTCCATGGGTGGCCGACCCTAGCTTGAACCCAAGCCTAGGTGGCCGGCCATTAAAAATACAAAAGGAATTTTAATTTTAAAATTTTTTCTTATGTGGAATACATGATTTAAAAGAGAGTTTAAAAATTAAAATATTTCCTTTTATAAGATTCTACAAAAGATTAAGAGAAGAGTTAAATCTCTTTCCTTATTTGTAGATTAAAAGGTTGATTTTAATTTTGGTAAAAACTTTACTTATTTATCATCCACATGTTGAAAAGATAAATTTAAAAATTATAGAAATTTTCTTTTATAGCATCAACCAGGAAGGGATTATTAAAGAGAAATTTTATTTTAAAATTTTTTCGGAAGCAAATTAGGAAGCTTTAATTTTTCTAGCGAAAAATTTCCTAGTTTGCTTATTTGATGTGGCCGGCCATATACATTAAGAAAAGAATTTTAGTTTTAATTAATTAAAATTTTCCTTTTCAATGGCAATAGAATTAAGGAAGGTTTTATTAAATTTTCCTTATTTGCCAAGACTAAGGATTATAAAAGAGGGAGTTTGGGTTCCTTCATTAGACACAACCTCTATTCTATTTTCTCCCTCTTTTCTTCCTTGGTGTGGCCGGCCCCTTCAAGTTCTCTCCTCTCCTTGGTGTGGCTGAACCTCTCATCTTTCTTGGAGATCAAGTGGTGGCCGGATCTTAGCTTGGAGAAGAAGGAGAGAAAGCTTGCATCCCTTGGAGCTTGGTTGGTGGAAAAAGTTCTTCATCCTTTGGAAGTTTTGTGCTTGGCCAAAACTTGAAGGAAGGAGAAGAAGGTGCTAGGTGGTTCTCGTCTCGGAAGATCGTTGCCCACACAACCTCCTAGATTAGAAGAGGAATACGGTAGAAGATCAAGAGGTCATTATTCACAAAGAAAGGTATAACTAATAATTATTTTCCGCATCATGTTAGTTTTGTTTCTTTGTAAAAATACCAAATACAAAAGGCTTGCGATTCTAGTTTTTCAAATTAGTTTTCGAAGTTATGTTCTTTTGTTCTTTCTTTTCCTTGTGATTTGATTGTTCTTAGTGGTTAACCTAGGGTTACTATGGGAAGGTTAAATATTTAATTTCCTTAAAAGGCTTTGTCTAGTCGGTGGTGGTTGCTCCCATATCCAAGAAGGTCATGTGCCTCGCCATGCAGTACTGGAAGCCTATTTTGGAAATAGATATTTAATTGTCTTTGTGACCTAGGTGATTTGGATCAAACGTGTTAAGTTCCGTAGGAGATCCAAGTCTAAACCTAAAAGAACAAATAAATTAAACTTAGGATCAAACGTGTTAAGTTCCGTAGGCAATCCAAGTTTAATTTAAAGGAACACATGGTAGCTAGGAAAAGGTTCAGACCTTTGTATAAAATTTTTGTACAGTGGAACCGATAGGTTCTCCAATTAGCATCCAACAAGTGGTATCAAAGCTAGGGTTTTGCCTTTGTGTATTTGGTATTAGTTTAATTATGCACATGTCATACATAATTTCGGCAGGATAATAGTAGGATGTGCTAACTTTGTGGATGCAGGATCCAACTATTATGGCTTATAGATATTGTGTGTGTGATTGGACCCTTGGACATGTCAAGGGCATTTTATTGTATGTGTATGATTGTATTATAAAATACAACAGGAGCTGCATTTAGTTTTATTAGGATTTTATTTTTTGATCTAGTTACATGTACATTCCTTTTATGGAATATATGATCGATGTATATAAATTTTATTTTATGTTCGATCTAGTTTACATGTACATTCCTTCGAGGAATATAGGATCGAAAAATGTAAAATTCTATTTATGTTACGGATCGAATCTTGCAAGGTGTGGAACCTTTTTAGGACCAGAGGTGCAGCGGAACAAGGAGCAAGATGGATGCGACAACTAGACCCGGTGGCGGTGGCCAAAGATGGCAGCAGGTAGGGTTGGCGACACACGGAGGACAACAATAGATAAAAGTCATAATAGTTGAAAATTAGTTTTTCTATTTATTGCTTTTTATGCTATGCTATGTGTGCTTGTTAGTATGCATGTTAAGTAGGCTAGCATAGTCAAAATTCCTCACTTTAAATAACTAAGTGGGAGAGGGATTTATTTTAATAAATTTCACGGTCTCCATTACTGGTTTGTAAGTGATGCAAACAAACTTGCGCGTTAGCTCTGAGTGCCTTCCTCCATATCGGATGAATTCGTTTGCGCATCACTAGATCAAACTTCCATTTAGGATGACTATAGGAAATTAATTAAGAGCGTGTGATCTTCCCCATCAGAAGGGGCATAATCTTATTAATGGACTTAATGTCAAGTAATGGTATATACTTAGGCACGTCTAATAGTATCCTCCCCATCAGAGTCACTGCTATTATTTGTGTGACCGAAGAAAACCAACTATTAATTTGTCAAATAAATAGGTTGACAAAATAATAAAATTAAAATCCCCTCTTACAAACACTATGTGAAAAATGACTTTTTACTTCGCCACAATTTACTTCGGCAATTTAAATATACGAAGTAAAAGTGTATAAGCAACTTTGCTGCAAAAACCGACGAAGTATATACAAATATAGACTTCACAGATTTAAAAACACGGGCTTCGCTTTAAACTGAAATAAGCTATTACTTCAGGAATTTCTTAAATACCGAAGTAGTAACGTCGTGAATACATATTTTAGTGTTTACTCCGAAGTAATAGTACAAGAGTTAACTTTTATTTTTACACAGAGACTCTGACTTTTTCTATAGACCTTCGTCCCCCCCACTTCCTTTCATTTTCTTGGGTTAGGGCTTCCGATGCTCCTCTTCCGAAATTGAGTTGTTGGACCTCCTCTTCCTTCCCCTTCGTTTCAGTCCTCTCCGTTCCTGATCCTGAAAGGTACCTTCCTCTTTGTCTTCACCACCTCCTTCTTGTATCTCTCTCTTTCCAATCAAGTGATAAATCTAGGTTAATTTTGGAAAACATAGATGTGACAAAGCCACCTAGTAGATGAAGTCGGTGGCGATTTTGGGTTCCACTAACGCAAGGGGAGATGCCGGCGGGCTCCTTCATGTTATTCATGATGCTTAGTTTTTGTTTTTTTTCTTATTCATTTCTTTATCCATCTTCATGAAGTGAGCTCTCAATATTCTGATCTACCTTTTCATTGAAATTTAATCAATGATGGGGCTTTCTTTGAAATGTTAATCTATAAATCGACTTTAGAAACAAAATCAATAATCTAATATTGGAGTAGTTTAATTTTGTGACCTAGGTCGGAAAGAATTCCTGTGGTGCATGCTTACAATCAGTAATTGTAAATAGGATACTATTTTGAATAATTTCCTGTGTATTTCTTTTTGCACCATCAATTCTTCTAATTCCAATCATTGCATATCTAGGGTTTAGTTATCAGTGTCACTTTAAATGTCCCTCATCGGCCCTTGTTTCTCTCTTTCTTTGTTTAAAATTCCAAATTTCTTGAATAGGTAGGTAGTGCTTCAACATCTAAGCAAGAAGAAGTAAAGCGCCTTACTGGTGGTAAGATAAAGAAGAAGGTGAGTTATGTAAACTTCGGTTTGTTTTATCTCAACTTAGGAGATGCAAATCATGTCTTTTTGAGTTTTATCAAATAAATAATTTTCATCTTTGACCAAGGATATTATTATGCACAAAGTTTATTACTCTTAGAAATAGTGTGTGTATACCTTCAAACATATTTATATTTCAAAATTTTCAATTGACCATACAAAGAGCTTCAGAGACTGAATTATTTATTGTGACTTTGTAAATTATTCATCTATGATCAAAGTCAAAGAATTTGAGATTGATTGCAAAATGGATACACAATTCTTGTCTGGTGATTAACTAACTAACCTGTATAATAAAAAATATATATTCATGCATTTGAGCTTGCGGGTAAGCCTTCTGACCAGTTTATCAGTGTTAACTTAATCACGTCTTCTTTTATTATATTGTCACTGCAGACTTTATATACCTTTTTCTCATCATTTATTTTCCTATATGCAGGGAAAAGAAAAATGCATCCTAAAAAACAGCGAAAAATAGCAAAATATGATGAGCCACGTGTAGTTGAGGGCACCGAACTACACCAAGATATTGATGGATTAGCCGATGAAGAGCTACGAGGAGAGACTGAAATAGAAGAACCTTCTATTACTGGGCAGAAGAAGACTCGGGGGCCTACATCAATGTGCAGACTTATTGCTGCTGCAAGATGGGGAAAAAAGTCGACGATTGATTATGATGACATGGGACGACCTATCTACAATGAAAATGGGAAAGCACTACAATCTTTTATTGGCTCTGTTGTTAGATCCATGGTACCAATTAACATAAAGTCATGACCCACTATTCCAGAGAACATGAAACAGAAAGTGTGGGAAGAAATCTCGGTAAGTATAATCCAATAATACACTTCCTTATGAGATTGCTTATGTTTTTTTTCATTGTGATTTTTTCAATATACAAACTGATAGCAATTACTGTTGTGTGTTACAGAATGTCTTCGACTTAGTACCACAAAGCGAGGCGGTAGTGATGAGTTCAGCAACCCAGAAATGGAGAGACTTCAAAAACAAACTCAACAGTAAGTTTGTCTGGCCATATAGAGATAATCCTGAAAAACTGAGGTCACCACCGGAGCAGTATCAGATCCCATATGCAATTTGGAAAGCTTTTGTCGATGAGAGGCTACATCCATCTTGGGAGGTACTTGATGATATTATCATGTTATATTTAAATTATTATATGCACCAAGATTTAAAACATTTAGGGCATTTAATTAACAAAATGAAGTTTTGTACAGCAGGAATATATATAATAAGTTCATGTACAGCAGGAATATATATATTAAGTTCATCATACTCCATCCTATTGTTTTTAAATTCTAGCAATTCTTCTATAAATTTACTTTTTTTTACGTGATATAGGTCACTCATGAAAAACAAAAGGAATAGACGAGCCATTGCAAGTATCATCACAAAATGTCTCGCAAGGGTTACATTGGCTTGGAGACTGAATTGGTAATCCATGGAACATTATATTATTCTTTTCATGTAGTACGTCATGTTTTAAATGATCATTTTTTGGAATTGTAGAGGCAGAGAAAAATATTCAGGGAGGATGAGGAAGTTGATAGGTCATTACTTTGGCATAAGGCCCGCGAGGACAAATCCGGAAACATCACAAATACAGAGACTGTTGAAGTTGCTGAAAAAATTGTATTATTTTAGTTTTATTTCAAGTTCATTCATAATAAGTGAAAAAAGTGTCTTCATTGGATATTTAATGTTACCTCCATATTTTTAGGATGATTTGTTGGACAAGAAAAAGATATAACGATATTACTTTAAGAATTAACGATATATGTCGAAGTAAAAGTAATCCATTACTTCATTTTTAACCGAAGTTAAAGTAGGTATATTACCTCATAACAAATACTAAACGATGAAGTCGAAAAGGATTAATTACTTCGGTGTTTTTAAAAACCGACGAAGTTAAATGCACTTTTTACTTCGTAATATGTCTGAACCTAACACCCAATACGACTTCATTTTTCTGGGCCTACGACTTCGGAGTTTATCCGAAGTAAAATGAATCTTTTTACTTCACGCGCGTCTACTTCGGTAAAAACAGGTCTTTTACTTCAGGTAATCAACGAAGTAAAAAGTCATTTTTCACATAGTGAAATGTTTGATTTTGTATATGTCCACACTATCATGGCATACAAAATTCACGGTGTTTGAGGTAATTTTATTTGTCATAAAGATTTATTGACAAGAAAATTAATGGGTAAAACCTTCCTCTTACAAATGTTCAATTTTATATACGTCCACACTATCGTGGCATGCAAAATTCACGGTGTTTGAGGTGTTGGTAAATTTAAATAATATTGTTTGAGGAATCAATGTTATTTTAAATTCAAAAGTTTTGACCAAATATTTGATCAAAGACAGATTAACTATTAATTTTATTCGTCATAAAGTAAAGTTGACGAGATAATAAAATTAATGGATAAAATCTCCTCTTTGATTTTGTATACGTCCACACTATCGTGGCATACAAAATTCATGGGAATTTTAAGGAGTTGGTCTTGACCAAATATTTTTGTGACTCTTAGGATTTAAAATGTTTGTCAATCCCCTAGTTGTTATACTATAGAAAAGACTTAGTAGTCCCAATTGTAATGATTGGAAATAGGACTTGGACATTAAGGTAGGCTGTCTTCTTAGAACTAAGAACAATATAGGTGTATTTCATTCATTAGTTGAAACATGTCTAGTGGTGTTATGTTAGTTAGAGCCCTAGAGCCAATCATTTGATGATTGTATGGACTCATGTATATCATATTCTTGTATATATATTAAGGCATTTGGTTTTTGGTTATTATGCTTATTTGTATTAGTGCCAGATAAAATAAGTATAGTAACGTCCTTGAGTAGAAGGTTCTTACCTATATCAATCGATTGGTTGAATCGATAGTGAGATGATATAGGGAACACTACTCTAAATCATTCCTAGTCGAGCATTAACATTCAGGGACAATGTTAATACAATAAGACTAGCATGTAGGTCAGCTCGATGACTTGATCTCACAAGTCATGGATATAGAGATATCAAGCTGACACATGGGTATGCATTAGAGAATGTATACTGAATGACCCGCCATGAGAAAGTATCATGGATCGTTATATGAGTGTCATATACTTTCTCATGTGGCTATTAGTATGACTATTAGTCCTTTGACCTGAAGTCACCATGGATCCCTACTAAGGAGTTATGTACTTTGGTTTCGCTGGGTGGACTATAAAGGTGATTACTGGATATGTAACAAATTATGCAGAGGGATGTGAGTGATGTAGATGGGATCTATCCCTCCCATATGACGGGAGCGACATCAATATTCTTGATAGAGTTAGACCACGAAGTGCATGGCCATGCCCAAGTGAGTCAACATGAGATGTTGAGCTCATTTGATTGAGTGAGTCTACATGGAGTTCAAGATTTAGATTGATTAGAGGATGACACGGTCTATGCCTCACATTGATCAATCTAGATGTCTAAGAATAGAAGGACAATGTCACATATTGTGAGGAGTCACAATTAGTAGTCACAAGGTGATGTTGGATCTCAACATTCTTGTAACTTGGGTAGTAATGATGTGTTGCTAGATACCGCTCATTACTTATGCTCCTAAATGAGTTTAGGGGCATTGCCAACGTTACAAGAACCTATAGGGTCACACACTAAGGACAATTAGATGGAGATTTGGTTCATACGATGAACCAAGAGGATTAGATTCATTTGATGAATCAAATTGGATTAAGAGTAATCCAAATTGGGCTAATTGAGTTAGACTGAAGTTGATTCATGTATTTAATGAGTCTAATTTAGATTATGACTCATTAGATCAATTTAATTTAATGAATTAGTTTCATTATATTAAGTTGGCTTGAATCAAATGGTTAGATTAGATCAACCATGAGAGAGATTGAGTCAAGTTTGACTTGACTAGAGAGGAAGAGGAAGAGTCAAGTTTGACTTGACTCTTTACCACATCATGAGTGAGGTGGCAAGATGTGGACCAATAGTGTTGTTCCACATCATCTTGCTTTGCCACCTCATGGAGGTTACAAGCCTCCATTACATTTAATGTGGGTTGGCCACATTAAATGAGTGGAGGTTACTTATTTGCCACATCATTGTGAGGTGGCAAGATGTGGACCAATGGTAATGGTCCACATCTTCATGATGTGCCACATCATAGGAGTTACACAACACCTCTTAATGGCTTCACATTAATTGTGATTAATGTGGAATGGGAGTTACACTCCATGGAGTGGCCAGCCACACAAAAGTGGTGAATGAAATTTGATTTTCATTCAAGGCAATACTTCTTCTTCTTCTTCCTCAAGAGAGCTCTCTCCCTCTCCTCCTCTTGCCGTGACCACACAAGGTGCTAGCACACCTTTGTGTGAGGTCTTCTCCACCTACGTGTCCGTGTGGATACTTCTAGAGGACTGACGCTTGACGGTCTTGGACGAGCGGGAACGCGAAAGGGCACGCAACAAGGGTAAAGCTCTCAACACATAGATCTAGGAGTAGATCTAAAGGTTTTTTTTTTGAAACTCGTACTTGTATTTCGTTCGGTTTTCTTTGCACGGATCTACGGCTTTGGGTGATTCAGGGTTTTCGCGGCCTGAAAAACCCAACAGTGGTATCAGAGCCACGTGCAAGGCTTGTACTAGTTTAATTTTGGTTTTATGAAAACTAAAGTTTCTGTAATTTTCTGTAAAATTATGATTTTTTAGTTTTTATGGGTAATTTTTCCGTACAAGCGAAGGACATGTGTCTCGGCACTTGTAGGCTTCGGCTACCGGAAAGATTTTTCCAAAATGGCTTCGTTTTGCCCCAAATCCGTTTGGGACTGCGGGCTTGCAAAGGAGCAACTCACGATGGTTAGATCGTGGGTAGGGGTACTGCCCCTAACCCCGCAAGGGGATTTGCTCCGCGATTGCACCCGAAATCGCTAAAAACGAACCTGTCGGGAAGATTTTTCCGAAACGGCAATGTCTCGACCCAAATCGTTTTGGGACAGCGAGTTTGGGCGCTGTTGGATCGCAAAGGAACCCTCGCGATGGTTAGATCGCGGGTAGGGGCGCCCCTGGCCCCGCAACGGGACCGCTGGGAAATTTTACTCGTAAAAATTGTAAAAATTATTTTAAAATTATAGAAAATTATGAAAATATATAATTTTGAATTATATATTAATTTTTTGATAGTCATGGCCCAAAAACCCAATATGATTGGATTGTGTTGTAATTCATAATACGTATGTTTTTATTTTTCCGCGACCTGCGCGTCGTGCCTTTCTTTTATATTCTTGTTGTAAATTAGATTTAGACTCGAATGTAACTCGAGTTCAAATTGTAATGTACAAATTGGAGCGGTGGAGGGTCCACACGAGACGGAGTTCCGAGGCGGGCACGAGCAACACAAGGTGGTCAAAGGGAGGAGCTTGGAGAAGCTGTTGACCCTAGGTTGACCATTCGATCTTCTCATTGGCTTGAGAAGATCGTAGTAGGGCCATGACTAAATCACAAATAGATTAATTAGTTAATTGCTTATGTATATGATGCATGTTTAATAAGTAATTAATTAATTAGTGCCTTACGATTAGATTAGATCTAAGTCGTGCACATGATGCACTCTTGTGATTAGATTAGATCTAAGTCGTGCACAAGATGCATCCTTTTCGATTAGATTAGATCTCGATCGAACCAACTCTAAATTCCTAACCGTGCCGTGATACCTATCACTACCTCGATCACATGTATTATTGAATCTGCCAAAGCAGAGCAATACATATTATCTTGGTAGGGTACGGAGGGACAATCTTGGTCCCGCCTATCAACGCATGGGTGAATACAAACTCAATTAGATTGAGTATTCCTAGTTGCTAAGTTAGATCGAGTCAACTATAGGAATTCTTCCAACGGTTGGAAAAGATAGGTCAAAATCACATCTATATTAACTCTCGGGCGTATTAGCCAAAGCTAACTCGAGTTTTAATATAAATGCGGATATTGATTTTATAAACAAGAGTTGCATAGAGATGTAATTGGTAATCATTGCCTACCGATCATACTAAGCCTTGGGCATATTAGCCAAAGCTAACTCAAGGGTTAGTATGATGTGGATCTTGTCCCACAAGAATTATAGAATTCAGTGGGAGCATCATTTAATTAAAGGCCTAATTAAATGATTTTAAAAGAATATGATATTTATTTCTACAAATTTTCTGTTGTAGATAACCATGACGTCGAATACGAACTCTTTCTCCTAAGAAGGACAAGCTCAACGGAGCAAATTTCGTGGACCCTGAGAATAGTTCTCACTCAAGAACGTAAATTGTAGGAGTAGCCCATTCCGGAGGCTCCTCCTGCCACTGCCACGCGAGCAGACCGAGATGCTTACAAGAAGCATCAAGATGACGCATTAGATGTGTCCTGTCTTATGCTCGCAACCATGAACTCTGAGCTTCAGAAGCAACATGAGTTGATGAGCGCTTACGATATGGTTGAACATTTTTGTCACCTATATCAAGAACAAGCAAGGCATTGGAAGAGGAACTTCACAGGATACCTGGAAGATCTTAACAAGAAGAGAAATAAGATTTCTACTTCAGGTATAAATGTTATAGAAGTGAACCTCTCTATTTCTTCGTCGTGGGTATTAGATACCGGATGTGCTTTGTACAAACACCGAGAAATTGCAGAGCATTGACAAAGGGCGAGATAGACCTACGAGTAGGCAATGGAGCATGGGTTGCTTCTGTTGCTGCAGGGACTTATTTTCTATCTCTGCCCTCCGGGCTTATACTAGAGTTAGACGATTGTTGTTATGTGCCTGCATTGACTAAGAACATTATATCAGTTTCTTGTTGGGACAAGAAAGGATTCTCGTTTATAATAAAGAACAAATGTTGTTCTGTCTATTTAAACGATATTGTAGTGCACCTCTGATGAACGGACTCTATATTCTAGACCTTGAGAGATCTATCTATAACGTTAGTACCAAGAGGTTCAAATCGAACGATATGAACCACACCTATCTCTGGCACTGTCGCTTAGGTCATATAAATGACAAGCGCTTATCCCAGCTCCATAAGGATGGTTTGCTGGACTCATTTGATTTTGAATCATATGAGATATGCGAGTCATGCCTACGAGGCAAGATGACCAAGACTCCTTTAGTGGGTACAGAGCGACCGATTTGTTAGGACTCATACAGTGATGTATGTGGCCCTTTCAATGTCGCCGATAGAGGCGGTTATAGATACTTTATCACATTACTTCATTAGATATGGTTATGTGTATTTGATGACATAAATCTGAATCCTTTGAAAGTTCAAAGAATTCAAGAATGAAATACCAACTTGGCAAGAGTATTAAAATACTTGATCGATCGAGGTGGTGAATACTTAAGCCATGAGTTTCGTGACTACCTATGAGTGTGGGATTCTATTCCAACTCACTCCTCCTGGAACACCAGTGGAATGGTGTATCCGAAGGAGGAATCATACCCTATTAGATATGGTACGATCTATGATGAGTCACACATATCTTCCGACATATCTAGATATACTCTAGACACGGCAACTTTCATTCTCAACCGAGTTCCATCCAGGACGTGATAAAGACACCATATAGGATATGGACCGGGAGAGATGCCCAGGTGGGCTTATGTACGACGTCAAGTCTCGGACAAATTAGGACCCAAACCGACAAGTGCTACTTTATTGGATATCCCAAGGAAACTAAGGGATATTTCTTCTACATAGACTGGAGTCTTTCTAGAAAGGAACTTTGTTTCTAGAAAGACTAGTGGGAGTTCGATCTTGAAGAAGTTCAAGATGTGAACAATAGCATTGATGCCTCGATGGAAATTGAATGGAACCACAAAGTGTTGTGGATGATGTTCCACAAAGAGTTGAGGAACAACAACCGGTTCAAGTAGACATACCTAGGGTACGTCGTCAGCCCGAGAGATACTCATTTCTCTTGTCGACCATGATGACATTGTACTCATAGAGGATGAGCCTACCACCTATCGGTGATGAGACCAGATTCGAAATGGCTAGAAGCCATGAGATCCGAAATGAATCCATGTACACCAACCAAGTATGGACTTTGGTTGATCCACGAAGGCCCATTGGGTGTAAGTGGGTCTTTAAGAGAAAGACTGACATGGATGGACTTATTTATAAGGGTCGCTTGGTAGCTAAAGGTTTCAAGCGAATTCATGGTATTGACTATGATGAAACCTTTTCTCCAGAGCGATGTTTAAGTCCATTCGGATCATGCTTGCTATTGCGACTTACCACGATTACGAGATCTGGCAGATGGACGTCAAAACCGCGTTTCTGAATGGAAACCTACTCGAGGATGTGTACATGACACAACCTGAGGGTTTTGTAGATCCACAGCATACTAGCAGAGTATGCAAGCTGCATAGGTCCATTTATGGACTAAAGCAAGCTTCTCGGAGCTGGAATCTTCGTTTCGATGATGCAATTAAACAGTTTGGTTTCATCAAGAATGAAGATGAACCTTGTGTCTACAAGAAGGTTGTAGGGGACATAATTGTCTTCCTCATATTGTATGTGGATGACATACTAATTATTGGGAAGGACATCCCTATGCTTCATGCGCAGACCTGGCTAGGGAGTTGCTTCTCAATGAAGGACTTAGGTGAGGCATCCCGCATTCTAGGGATACAGATCTATAGAGATAGATCTAAGAGATTGCTTAGCCTAAGTCAGAGTACATACATTGACAAGGTACTCCTACGGTTTGCCATGCAGAACTCCAAGAAGGGATTTCTGCCGATGTCACATGGCGTGAGTCTTTCGAAGACTCAAGGTCCCTCTTCTAGAGAGGAGAGAGACCGCATGGATCAGATCCCTTATGCCTCAGCCATATGATCGATCATGTACGCCATGCTATGTACTCGACCTGATGTCTCGTATGCTTTGAGCATGACGAGCAGATACCAGTCAGATCCAGGTGAAAGTCACTGGATAGCGGTCAAGAATATTCTTAAGTACTTATGAAGGACTAAAGAGTATTTCTTGATATATGGAGGCAATGATGAGCTAACTGTAAAGGGTTACAGTGATGCCAGCTTCCAGACCGATCAGGATGATTAAAGATCACAGTCGAGGTTCGTGTTTTGCTTGAATGGTAGTGCTATGAGCAGGCAGAGTTCACAGCAGTTCTACAACGTTTTCATCTCATTCGAGAGATTATCGATAGAGGAGATGTGGAGATTTGCAGAGTACCTACAGAGGCTAACATCGCAGATCCCTTGACCAAGGCTTTGGCACAGAGAAAGCATGATGGTCACACTAGGTCATTAGGCCTTAGAGCCTATACTGATTGACACTAGTGCTAGTGGGAGATTGTTAGTTAGAGCCCTAGAGGCAATCATTTGATGATTGTACGGACTCATGTATATCATATTCTTGTATATATATTAAGGCATTTGGTTTTTGGTTATTATGCTTATTTGTATTAGTGCCAGATAAAATAAGTATAGTAACATCCTTGAGTAGAAGGTTCTAACCTATATCAATCGATTGGTTGAATCGATAGTGAGATGATATATGGAACACTACTCTAAATCATTCCTAGTCGAGTATTAACATTCAGGGACAATGTTAATACAATAAGACTAGCATGTAGGTCAGCTCGATGACTTGATCTCACAAGTCATGGATATAGAGATATCAAGCTGACACATGGGTATGCATTAGAGAATGTATACTGAATGACTCGCCATGAGAAAGTATCATGGATCGTTATATGAGTGTCATATACTTTCTCATGTTGCTATTAGTATGACTATTAGTCCTTTGACCTGAAGTCACCATGGATCCCTACATAAGGAGTTATGTACTTTGGTTTAGTCAAAGGTCACCCGTAACAGGGTGGACTATAAAGTCGATTACTGGGTATGTAACAAATTATGCAGAGGGATGTGAGTGATGTAGATGGGATCTATCCCTCCCATATGACGGGAGCGACATCAATATTCTTGATAGAGTTAGACCACGAAGTGCATGGCCATGCCCAAGTGAGTCAACATGAGATGTTGAGCTCATTTGATTGAGTGAGTCTACTTGGAGTTCAAGATTTAAATTGATTAGAGGATGACACGGTCTATGCCTCACATTGATCAATCTAGATGTCTAGGATAGAAGGACAATGCCACATATTGTGAGGAATCACAATTAGTAGTCACAAGGTGATGTTGGATCTCAACATTCTTGTAACTTGGGTAGTAATGATGTGTTGCTAGATACCGCTCATTACTTATGCTCTTAAATGAGTTTAGGGGCATTGCCAACGTTACAAGAACCTATAGGGTCACACACTAAGGACAATTAGATGGAGATTTGGTTCATACGATGAACCAAGAGGATTAGATTCATTTGATGAATCAAATTGGATTAAGAGTAATCCAAATTGGGCTAATTGAGTTAGACTCAAGTTGATTCATGTATTTAATGAGTCTAATTTAGATTATGACTCATTAGATCAATTTAATTTAATGAATTAGTTTCATTATATTAAGTTGGCTTGAATCAAATGGTTAGATTAGATCAACCATGAGAGAGATTGAGTTAAGTTTGACTTGACTAGAGAGGAAGAGGAAGAGTCAAGTTTGACTTGACTCTTTACCACATCATGAGTGAGGTGGCAAGATGTGGACCAATAGTGTTGTTCCACATCATCTTGCTTTGCCACCTCATGGAGGTTACAAGCCTCCATTACATTTAATGTGGGTTGGCCACATTAAATGAGTGGAGGTTACTCATTTGCCACATCATTGTGAGGTGGCAAGATGTGGACCAATGGTAATGGTCCACATCTTCATGATGTGCCACATCATAAGAGTTACATAACACCTCTTAATGGCTTCACATTAATTGTGATTAATGTGGAATGGGAGTTACACTCCATGGAGTGGCCGGCCACACAAAAGTGGTGAATGAAATTTGATTTTCATTCAAGGCAATACTTCTTCTTCTTCTTCCTCAAGAGAGCTCTCTCCCTCTCCTCCTCTTGCCATGACCACACAAGGTGCTAGCACACCTTTGTGTGAGGTCTTCTCCACCTACGTGTCCGTGTGGATACTTCTAGAGGACTGACACTTAACGGTCTAGAGATCCGGCAACTCCTTGGACGAGCGGGAACGCGAAAGGGCACGCAACAAGGGTAAAGTTCTTAACACATAGATCTAGGAGTAGATCTAAAGGTTTTTTTTTTGAAACTCGTACTTGTATTTCGTTCGGTTTTCTTTGCACGGATCTACGGCTTTGGGTGATTTGGGGTTTCCGTGATGCGAAAAGCGGTTTTCGCGGCCCGAAAAACCCAACATGTTATCTACCAGAACCTGGAGTGTAGATACAGATGCCATTAATCATGTCTGCAATTCATTGCAGGGTTCCAGGAAACCCGACAACTAAATGAAAATAAAACACCGTCCACATGGGCACTGTTGTAAAAGTGGCAGCTATTGTAGTGGGAGATGTTTATCCTTTGATAAGAATAAAACATGGATTTTTGAGTAATTATCTTTACGTACCAAGTTTAGAAAGAACTAGTTTTCAGTTTCTAAACTATTCAAAGAACTTGATATTCTGGCTCTTTTAATAAAGTTGTTATCAAGAAAAAGTGGGAAGTTATCTGTTCTGGTACGTTGGTTGACAATTTATAAATTCAATAACTCCTACGATGCAACAAATGGAAATTAGTAACACATCTTCTAACTTTAAGAGAAAGCAACCTCCGGAAATGAACCAATTATATCTTTGGCATCTAAGGCTAGGTTATATTAACTTGAGTAGGATTCATTGGTAGCTGATGAACTTTTGGGTTCATTGGTAGTGGAAATCTTCCAACCTACGAGTCTTACTTGGAAGGAAAAATAACCGAGAAGCTTTTAAGTATAAGGGGTATGGAGCCAAAGATACATTGGAATTGGTTCATTATGATTTATGTGATCCTATGACTATCCAGATAAGAGGTAGTATCGAATATTTCGTCTATTTTATAGACAATTATTCAAGATACAAATACATTTACTTGATGTGCCGCAAGACTAAATGCTTTGATTAGTTCAAAGAGTACAAGGCTGATGCGGAGAAACGTTAAAGTAAAAGTATCAAGTCACTATGGTAAGATCGTAGTGGCAAGTACCTCTTGGGACAATTTATGAGTCACTTATCAAAAGTAGGGATTTAATCCCAACTAACTGCACCTGGTACACCCCAACAGAATGGTGTAGTAAAAAGAAGGTATAGGACTTTTATGGAAATAATTAGATCGATGATGAGTTATTCAGAAAATTACCAAATTCGTTTTAAGGATATTCTCTGGAAACAGAAGTGAACATAGTACCTTCTAAGTCAGAACTCTCTACTCATATAGAATTGTTGAATAGGCGTAAGCCTATTTTGAAGCATATTCGGATTCGGGTAGTCCAGCACATATGCTGAAGAGAGACAATGATAAGTTGGACAGGAATTCACTTGTTTGTGGGTTATCCTAGAGAAACGAAAGTAGGTTTATAGTCTTAAAAATCAGAGGTCATTGTTAGCATCAATGATCGATTTTTAGAAAAGGACTATGTAATAAACCACAAGTCCATAAGTAAATTTGTTCTTAAAGAAATAATAAAGGACATGTCTAATCTAGTACCAATTGTACAAGATGAAATATCACAAGAAATTGTAACACGTATCATAAATGATACACAATTACAGACAGTGGCTCATCGTAGTGGGAGGGTTGTCAAGCAACCTTAAAGATTTAAGTTTTGGGAGAGTTTTTGGACTTGATCCCAAATGAACATGAGCCTGATCCCGGACATATGATGAAACACTCCAAGATAAAGATGCAGCATCTTGGCAAAGAGCAATGAATACAGAATTAGAATATGTATTCTAATAAAATCTGGAAGCTTGTAGAACCACCAGATGGTGAAAAAGCCATTGGGTGAAAATAGGTCTACAATAGGAAAAGATGGATAGACAGGAAGGTGTGAACTTCCGAAGCAAGGCTTGTTGAAAAGGAAAACCTTTTACCGGTAGCCATGTTTTAGTCTATCCGGATTCTTTTAGCTGCTCTTATCAACTATGAGGTTTGGCAAATGGATGACAAGACGGTTTTCCTTAATGGAAGTCTTGAAGGAAACATCCATATAAAGCAACCAGAGGGATTCATTGCAAAGGGTAAAAGAGCATTTTGTTTGTAAGCTCAATCAGTCTATGGACTGGAGCAAGCTTCAAGGTCTTGGAACATCCGGTTGTAATCCAGTCTTATGGATTTAGTTATCGGATAAGTCTTGTGTATACAAGAAGTGTGATAGAAACGTGGTGGTATTTCTTATACTATACGTAGATTACATTTTTGATAGTTGGAAACAATATCAAGGTGTTATCGGAAGTAAGGGTATGGTTGTCCAAACAATTCGTTATAAAGGACTTAGGAGAATGAACACATATTCTTGGGATCAAGGATCGCAAGAAAAGAATGTTGTGCTTATCCCAAGCTTTATATAACGAGCTCGTTTTAGCATGCAAAACTCGAAGAAAGTTTTTTCGACCTTTTTTGGCATGGAGCGACTTTATCTAAAGAGATATCTCCGAAGATATCAAAGGAGATAAAGGGCATGTAGGTAGTTCCTTATGCTTCGGCTGTAGGAAGCCTAATGTATGCTATGCACGAAATCGGATATCTATTTTACCATGGGCATGGTTAGCAGATATCAAAGTAACCCTGGATAGGGACATTGGACTGCTGTAAAAGCATATGTTGAAGTACTTTAGAAGGACTAAAGATAATATGCAAAGTTTATTAGTCAGATCATTTGTTCCCTATGGGTTACATGGATCCGGATTTCCAATCAGATAGGGATAATAGTAAGCCAACCTCGGGGTTTTGTGTTTACTTTAGGAGGTAAAGTCATAATTATAAAGGAGTGTTAAGCATAGGTGTTTTTCAGACTCCACCATAGAATCTGAGAATATGGCAGGCTCTGAGGCTGGCATAGAAGCTAAATGACTCAAGTGACCTCAAGATGGACTTAGATATGATTTCTGATTTGTCCAAAAGATTATTACAATTTATTGTAATAATGGTGTAGTAGCAAACTCGAAGAAACCATAAGTCCATAAGGCAAGTAAACACAATAGAGCGCAAGTACTACCCAATACGAGAAATCGTATAACTAGGAGAAGTTGTTGCCGCTTAGATTGCGTCAAGTGATAACCTGCAAGATCTTTTCACTAAGGCCCTTAAGACAAGAGCTTTTGATGGACATGTTGAAGGGTTGGGAATCAGATGTATGGCAGCAGATATGACAGCTTAGTCTTTTAGTATAAGTGGGAGATTGTTAGAATGTATACTAAAATCCTAGCTTTTGGTATAAACATTTATCTAGAAATAAGAATCACATTGGTCAAATGTCTACATTTATGATAAATGTAGTTGTTCAATTAATTTATATTGTAGATAACATGGTGTGTGGTGTCACACACAGAGGATCATGTTATCAGTACCTTATAAATTATAAACAGTAGCTCACAACCAAGATGGAAAGGAATAAACCATTGGAAGGTCGTAGTGTAATTAGGTATTAGTTTATCTTAACTATATAATTACACTAGTAAACTTAGAGTGTATTGAGTAGGACCATTAGAGGTCGTTCCTTTTTATACTGACTTTATAAAGGAACAAAGACCTCAGTTATTATGAAAGTGTGTGCTCTTAATCCTAATATAATAACAAGCACATATATTTGATATTTATTTCTTTAATTTATCAATGGGTGAGATTTAGTTCGATAAATCAATAAGCCCGATAAATTGGGAAATGATATCACTTATAGTGTGTGTTATTGATTATAGAAGGAAACTGTGTCCTAATAATCTAGGTTGAGAATGTTCTCAAGAGGAGCTCATAAGGATTGTCATGTTAAACCCTGCAGGTGGACTTAGTCCGACATGATAATAAGGTTGAATGGTACTACTCTTGGACTAAGATATTAATTAAGTGAGTTGTCAGTAATTCATTTAATTAGTGGACATTCATTATCTTAAACACAGGGAGACTAACACACTCATAATAAGAAGGAGCCCAAAATGTAATTTGGGATTGGTGCAGTAGTTCAATAATAGTTCTCTAGTGGAATGAATTATTATTGATAAAATTAAGTTGTGTGTTCGGGACGAACACGGGATGCTTATTTTTATCGAGAGACCAAAACCAATTCCTCCTCTCGGTCCCTATCGCAGCCTCTTAGTTATAGAGTACTATACCCACCTATACCCACCTTCATACCCATGTTATAGGGGCCAGCCAAGCTAGCTTGGGGACCAAGCTAGGGTCGGCCAAGCCTTGGTCCATGGGTGGCCGGCCCTGGCTTGAACCCAAGCCTAGGTGGCCGACCATTAAAAATACAAAAGGAATTTTAATTTTAAAATTTTTTCTTATGTGGAATACATGATTTAAAAGAGAGTTTAAAAATTAAAATATTTCCTTTTATAAGATTCTACAAATGATTAAGAGAAGAGTTAAATCTCTTTCCTTATTTGTAGATTAAAAGGTTGATTTTAATTTTGGTAAAAACTTTACTTATTTATCATCCACATGTTGAAAAGATAAATTTTAAAATTATAGAAATTTCCTTTTATAGCATCAACCATGAAGGGATTATTAAAGAGAAATTTTATTTTTAAATTTTTCCGGAAGCAAATTAGGAAGCTTTAATTTTTCTAGCGAAAAATTTCCTAGTTTGCTTATTTGATGTGGCCGGCCATATACATTAAGAAAATAATTTTAATTTTAATTAATTAAAATTTTCCTTTTCAATGGAAATATAATTAAGGAAGGTTTTATTAAATTTTCCTTATTTGCCAAGACTAAGGATTACAAAAGAGGGAGTTTGGGTGCCTTCATTAGACACAACCTCTATTCTATTGTCTCCCTCTTTTCTTCCTTGGTGTGCCCGACCCTTTCAAGTTCTCTCCTCTCCTTGGTGTGGCCGAACCTCTTATCTTTCTTGGAGATCAAGTGGTGGCTGGATCTTAGCTTGGAGAAGAAGGAGAGAAAGCTTGCATCCCTTGGAGCTTGGTTGGTGGAAAAAGTTCTTCATCCTTTGGAAGTTTTGTGCTTGGCCAAAACTTGAAGGAAGGAGAAGAAGGTTCTAGGTGGTTCTCATCTCGGAAGATCATTGCCCACACAAGGTCCGAGATTAGAAGAGGAATACGGTAGAAGATCAAGGGGTCATTATTCACAAAGAAAGGTATAACTAATAATTGTTTTCCGCATCATGTTAGTTTTGTTTCTTTGTAAAAATACCAAATACTAAAGGCATGCGATTCTAGTTTTTCAAATTATTTTTCGAAGTTGTGTTCTTTTGTTCTTTCTTTTCCTTGTGATTTGATTGTTCTTAGTGGTTAACCTAGGGTTACTATGGGAAGGTTAAATATTTAATTTCTATAAAAGGGTTTGTCAAGTCGGTGGTGGTTGTTCCCATATCTAAGAAGGTCATGTGTCTCGTCATGCAGTACTGGAAGCCAATTTTGGAAATAGATATTTAATTGTCTTTGTGATCAAGGTGATTTGGATCGAACGTGTTAAGTTCCGTAGGAGATCCAAGTCTAAACCTAAAAGAACAAATAAATTAAACTTAGGATCAAACGTGTTAAGTTCCGCAGGCGATCTAAGTTTAATTTAAAAGAACACATGGTAGATAGGAAAAGGTTCAGACCTTTGTACAAAATTTTTGTATAGTGGAACCGATAGGTTCTCCGATTAGCATCCAACAATACCCCAGTCTTAGCCACAACTACCTTGTGTTGACTGGGAATGTAGAAGTAATATCCCTTCGTTTCCTTGGGATATCTAATAAAATAGCACTTATCGGATTTGGGTCCTAATTTGTCCGAGACTTGACGTTGAACGTAAACCTCACAACCCCAAATCCTTATAAAAGACACCTGGGCATCTCTCCCAGTCCATATCCTATATGGTGTCTTTATTACAGCCTTAGATGGAACTCGGTTGAGAATGAAGGCTGTTGTGTCTAGAGCATAGCCCTAAAGATACATAGGAAGATCTGTGTGACTCATTATAGATCGTACCATATCTAATAAGGTACAATTCCTCCTTTCGGATACACCATTCCACTGTGGTGTTCCAGGAGGAGTGAGTTGAGATAAAATCCCACACTCAGCTAGATAGTCACGAAACTCATGGCTAAGGTATTCACCACCTCGATTTGATCGAAGTATCTTAATACTCTTGCCAAGCTGGTTTTGTACTTCATTCTTGAATTCTTTGAACTTTTCAAAGGATTCTGACTTATGTGTCATCAAATACACATAACCATATCTACTGAAGTCATCAGTAAATGTAATGAAGTACCTATAACCACCTCTGGCAGCGACATTGAAAGGGCCACATACATCACTATGTATAAGTCTTAACAAGTCAGTCGCTCTCTCATTGTGTCCACTAAAGGGAGTCTTGGTCATCTTGCCCAATAGGCATGACTCGCATGTCTCATAAGATGCAAAATCAAATGAGTCCAGTAAACCATCTTTATGGAGCTGGGATAAGCGTTTGTCATTTATATGACCTAAGCGACAGTGCCAGATATAGGTTTGGTTCATGTCATTTGACTTGAACCTCTTGGTACTTATGTTATAGATAGGGTTTTCAAGGTCTAGAATATAGAGTCCGTTCATCAGAGGTGCACTACAATAGAACATATCATTTAAATAAACTGAACAATATTTGTTCTTTATTATAAATGAAAAGCCTTTATTGTCTAAACAAGAAACTGATATAATGTTCTTAGTCAAAGAAGACACATAACAACAATCATCCAATTCTAGTATAAGCCCAGAGGGCAAAGATAGAGAATAAGTTCCTACAGCAACAGCAGCAACCCCTGCTCCATTGCCTACTCGTAGGTCCACCTCGCCCTTCGTCAATGCCCTGCTATTTCTCAATGCTTGCACATTAGTACAAATGTGAGAAGCACATCCAGTATCTAATACCCATGATGAAGAAATAGATAGATTGACTTCTATAACATATATACCTGAAGTAGAAGTCTCACTTCTCTTCTTCTTAAGATCTTCCAGGTACACTTTGTAGTTCCTCTTCCAGTGCCCGGTTTGACCGCAGTGGAAGTAGGTAGCATCCTTGGCAACCCATCCTTTGGGTTTCAGTGCCTTGCCTTTACCCTTGGCTTGGGACTTTCCCTTACCTTTGGGCTTGCCCTTGCCCTTGTGTTTCTGAACCATCAGAATAGAGTTAGGCTTAACCTTCTTAAGGTTGAGCTCAGCAGTTCTTAATATGCTAAGCAGCTCGGGCAGTGACTTGTCAATTTCGTTCATGTTGTAATTTAGAATGAATTGACTATAGCTATCTGGTAAGGATTGCAAGTTTAGGTCAGTGGCCAGCTCTTGGCCAAGCGTGAATCCCAACCTCTGTAGGTTTTCTATGTACCCAATCATTTTGAGTACATATGGGCCTACGGGAGTCCCATCTTGCATATTGCACTGAAACAGTATCTTACAGATCTCGAATCTCTCGTGCCTCGCTTATCCTTGATATAGTTGATGAAGATGTTCAACCATATCATAAGCGCCCATCAACTCGTGTTGCTTCTGAAGCTCAGAGTTCATGGTCGCGAGCATAAGACATGACACATCTAATGCATCATCTTGATGCTTCTTGTAAGCATTACGATCAGCTCGCGTGGCAATGGAAGGAGGTGCCTCAGGAATGGGCTGCTCCAGGACGTACAGTTTTCGTTCCTGTGTGAGAACTATTCTCTAGTTCCTGTACCAGTCCAGGAAGTTAGCTCCATTGAACTTGTCCTTATCGAGGACAGAACGCAAGGAAAATGAGTTCATGTTTGAGGACATGGTAATCTACAACAGAAAAATACAGAAAAATAAATATCATATTCCAATTAATCATCTAATTAGGCCTTTAATTAAATGATACTCCCACTGAATTCTATAATTCAAGTGGGACAAGATCTACATCATACTACGCCTTGAGTTAGCTTTGGCTAAATCGCCCAAGACTTAGTATGATCGGTAGGTAACTAATTACCAATTACATCTCTATACAACTCTTGTTTATAGGATCAAGATTCGCATGTATATTAAAACTTGAGTTAGCTTTGGTTAAATCACCCAAGAATTAATATAAATGTGATTTTGACCTATCTACCAACCATTGGAAAATGCCTATAGTTAAACTCGATACAATTGAGTTAACTAGTTACTCAATCTAATTGAGTTGTACTCACCCATGCATTGATAGGAGGGACCAAGATTGTCCCTCCGCACCCTACCAAGATAATATGCGTTGCTCTTCTTTGGCAGATTCAACAACAACATGTGATCGAGGTAGTGATGGGTATCACGGCATGGTAGGCATCTCGAGTTGACGCGATTGAGATCTAATCTAATCGACGATGTGTATCATATACTCGATTTAGATCTAATCTAATCGTGGAGGTGCATCGTGTGCGTGATTTAGATCTAATCTAATCGTTAAGGCACTAATTAATTACTAATCTAGCATGCATCACATACACACACACACAAGCAATTAATTAAATTTTGTGATGGTCATGGCCCAAAGAACCCAATTTGATTGGAAATATGTGTTGTAATTCATAATATGGCCTGCGCACCATTTTTGTGTGTTTGTGCATGTTGTACTTGATTCGTGACTTGCGCGTCGTGCCCTTCTATTTATATTCCTGTTGTAAAATATTTTTAGACTCGAATGTAACTCAAGTTTCACCTTTTGTAATGTACAAAATTGGAGCGATGGAAGGTCCACTCGAGACGGAGTTACGAGGAGGGTGCGAGCAACACATGACGGTCAAAGGGACGAGCTTGAGGAAGCTATTGACCCTAGGTTGACCAACCGATCTTCTCATTGGCTTGAGAAGATAGTAGTAGGGCCATGACTAATCACAAAATTTAATTAATTGCTAACACATGAACCAAATTGAGTCCAACTCAATTAGTTTACTTTGGATTACTCTTAATCCAATTTGGTTCATCACATGAACCTAATCCTCTTGGTTTATCATACGAACCTAATCTCCATCTAATTGCCCTTTGTGTGTGACCCTATAGGTTCTTGTAACGTTGGCAATGCTCCTAAACCCATTTAGAAGCATAAGTAATGAGCGGTATCTAGCAACACATCATTACTACCCAAGTTATAAGATTGTTGAGATCCAACATCACCTTGTGACTACTAATTGTGACTCTTCACAATATGTGACAATGCCCTTCTATCCTAGACATCTAGATTGATCAATGTGAGGCATAGACCGTGTCATCCTCTAATCAATCTAAATCTTGAACTCCAAGTAGACTCACTCAATCAAATGAGCTCAACATCTCATATTGACTCATTTGGGCATGGCCATGCACTTAGTGGTCTCACTCTATCAAGAATAATGATGTCACTCCCGTTATATAGGAGGGATAGATCCCATCTACATCACTCACATCCTTCCGCATAATTTGTTACATACCCAGTAATCGCCTTTATAGTCCACCCAGTTACGGGTGACGTTTGACGAAGCCAAAGTATACAACTCCTTATGTAGGGAACCATGGTGACTTTAGGTCCAAGGACTAATAGTCATACTAATAGCCACATGAGAAAGTATATGATACTCATATAACGATCCATGATACTTTCTCATGGTGGGTCATTTAGTATACATTCTCCAATGTATACCCATGTGTCAACTTGATATCTCTATATCCATGACTTGTGAGATCAAGTCATCGAGTTGACCTACATGCTAGTCTCGTCGCATTAACATTGTCCCTGAATGCTAATACTTGACAAGGAATGATTAAGAGTAGTGTTCTCTACATCATCTCACTATCGATTCAACCAATCGATTGATATATATAAGGATCTTCTACTCAAGGACGCTATTATACTTAGTTATTTGGCACCAATACAAGTAAGTATAATAACCAAAACAAATGCCTTTATATATACATAAGAATATGATACAACGAGTCCATACAACAATCATCAAATGATTGACTCTAGGGCTCTAACTAACACAGAGAGCCTCACCCGCATATCAAGCGACCTACCTATCGAAGTCAAGACGGACTTGATCCAATGCTTGGATCGCAATAGGGATGTCTTCACTTGGTCCCCCAAAGAGCTACTTGGGGTCAAGCCCGAGGTGGCTGAGCACAAATTACACCTTCCGCCTGATTCCTGACCAGTTAAGCAGAAGAAGAGGAATTTCTCGGCTGAGCAAAATAAGATCATCCTGTTGGTGCGGGAAGCATCCGACAGTCGAAACTATGTTTTGATTATGTCAAAGAGTTCAAAGTTAAGTTGTTTTGTTATTTAATAAGTTAAATGAGATTGCAGGAAAGTCCTAAGTGTACTTAGACAAAAGTCATAGCTGCGGTTAGGTAGGTGGAAAATCCTAGGGGGTGGTAACCCTAGATCCTAGGGGGTGGTAACCTTAGGCAGAAATTCTTGATGGGTCGAGGGCTTCGGGCAAAAAGTCCTAGAGTCGAGGACTCTAGGTGGAAAGTCTAGGTGTCGCGAAATAGGTGAAAGACTGGGCAGGTCATGGAGCGAACGTCCAGCGGAAAGTTCTGGAGTCTCGAGCGCTGAGCAAAAGTCCAGTTGGTCTGGAGGATCAATTGACAATAGGTAAACTCTTCTGAGTGGAGTAGGTGAGGACGCGTTCCCTGGTGAGGGAACAGTAGGCGTCTATGTTAGAGTGTATACTAAAAGCCTAGATTTTTGTAAATATTTATTTTGAAATAAAAGAATCACATTGGTTAAATGTCTATATTTATATGCTAAGTGTAGTTGTTCAATTAATTTATATTGTAGATAACATGGTGTGTGGTGTCACACACAAAAGATCAGGTTATCAGTTCCTTATAAATTATAAATAGTAGCTCATGACAAAGATGGATAGGAACAAACCATTGGAATAGTCGTACTGTAATTTGGTATTAGTTTATCATAACGGTAAAACTACACTAGTACACTCTGAGTGTATTGAGCAGGACCATTTAAGGTAGTTTCTTTTTATACTGACTACATAAAAGAACAAGACCTTTGTTATTATGAAAGTGTGTGCTCTTAATCCCGATATAATAACAAGCACATGTACTTAGTATTTATTTCTTTGACTTCTCAATGGGTTAGATTTTGCTTGTTAAATCAAGAGGCCCGATAAGTTGGGAAATGATATTATTTATAGTGTGTGTTGTTGATTATAGAAGGAAACTGTGTCTTAGGAATCTAGGTTGATAATGTCCCCAAGAGGAGCTCATAAGGATTGTCATGTAAACCCTGCAGTTGGACTTAGTCCGACATGATAATAAGGTTGAGTGGTACTACTCTTGGAATTAGATATTAATTAAATGAGTTGTCAGTAACTCATTTAATTAGTGGACATTCGATATCTTAAACACAGGGAGACTAACATCCTCATGATAAGAAGGAGCCCATATAGTAATATGGGATTGGTGCAGTAGTTCAATAACAACTCTTTAGTGGTATGAGTTGTTATTGATGAACTCGAGTTGGGTGTTCGGGGCGAACACGGGAAGCTCAAGTTCATCGGAAGACCAAAACCAATTCCTTCTCTCGGTCCCTGTCGTATCCTCTTATTTATAAATTCTTATACCCATCTAAACTCACCTTCTTACCCATCCGAAGGTGGTCGGCCAAGCCAAGCTTGGAGCCCAAGCAAGGGCCGGCCAAGATAAGGCTTGGATGGGTTTAGGTGTGGCCAGCCTAGCTTGAACCCAAGCTTAGGTGGTCGGCCACAATTAAATTAAAAGGGATTTTAATTTTAAAATCTTTCCTTACGGGGAAGCCATGATTTAAAAGAGAGTTTTAAAATTAAATCTTTCCTTTTATAGTTTCTACAAAGGATTAAGAGAAATATTTGATATCTTTCCTTATTAATAGTTAAAAGGAAGATTTTAATTCTGGAGAAAACTTTCTTTTTTGTAATCATCCACATGTTTTAATAGAGAGATTTTAATTTATAAAACTTCCCTTTTATAACCAACCATGAAGGGAATTTTTAAAAGAGAATTTTATTTTAAAAATTTTCAGAAACAAATTAGGAAGTTTTAATTTTGTGTTTAAAACTTTCCTTGTTTGGAGGAGATGGTGGTGGCCGACCATTAAAAGATTATAATTAAATTTTTAATTAAATTTTCCTTCTTAAACATTGGCAAGGAATATAAGGAAGTTTTAATTATAAAACTGACCTTATTTGCCAAGACCAAGGAATATAAAAGAGAGTATAGAGGTGCCTTACCTCATAACATATCATCTATTATTCCTCTCTTCCTTGGTGGTGGCCGACCCTCATCTTTTCTCCTTCTCCTAATCTTCTTCCTTGGTGGCCTGTGACATCTTCATCTCAAGGAGCTTGGTTGGTGGCCGGATCTTGTTACATGAAGAAGGAGACATAGGAGGCATTGTTTCTTAGCATGCCTTGGAGCTTGGTTGGTGGCCGAAGTTCTTGAACTCAAGGAGTTTGTTGTTGGCCGAAATTTGCCTGGAGAAGAAGGAGTCTTGGGTGGATTCTCGTCTAAGTAGATTGTCACCCACACGACGTCCGAGATAAGAAGAGGAATACGACAGAAGATCGTGAGGTCTATAAGCTACAAAAGGTATAACTAGTTATTAGTTTCCGCATCATAACTAGTTCATCCTTTTGTTTATACCAAACACAAGAGGCTAATGAATCTAGTCTATCGAATTTATGTTTTCGATTTTGTGTTTCTTTTATTTTTCAAACTTGTGATTCGATTGTTCTTTTTGGTTAAACCTAGGGTTACTATTAGGAGATTAAATATTGAATTTCATTGAAAGGCTTTGTCTAGAAAGTGGTGGATGCTCCCATACCCAAGAAGGCCTAGTGCCTCACCATGTTTAACCTGGAAGCCGATCTCTGAAATTAATATTTAATCGAATTTGTAACATGAGTGGATTTGGATTAATAATGTTAAGCATCATTTGCGATCCAAGTCTAAACCTCTAAGAACAGATAAGTTGAATTTGGAATCAATAATGTTAAGTTCTGTTTGCGATTCCAAATTTAATTTCTAAAGAACACAATAGGTTGTTAGGAAAAGTTCAGGACTTGTACAAAATTTTTGTACAAGGGAACCAGTACGATATTCAGAGTAGTAACCAACAATTGGTATCAGAGCTAGGGTTTGCCTCTGTGTATTTGATTTTTAGTTTAAAATTATGCACATGTCATACATATTTTACGCAGGATAATAGTAGGATATGCTAACTCTGTGGTTCCAGGCTCCAACTATTATGGCTTAATGTGATTGTGTGTGATTGGACCCTTGGACATGTCAAGGGCATTTTATGTGTGTGCATGATTGTATTTATTAAATACAGCAGGAGCTGTATTAGCCCTAGGATTTTATATTTTTGTTTGATCTAGACTACATGTACATTCCCTTGTGGAATATAGGATCGATATATGTAAAATTCTATTTTTGTCGTGGATCGTAACCTTGCAAGGCGTGGTACTATTGGAGGACCAGAAGCGCAGCAGAAAAGGAAGCTTGATGAACCCGACGACATGAACCCTAGGGCTGGCAGCACACGGAGGACAGTGATGGAAGAAGCCATAATAGTTGAAAAATTAATTTCCATATTTATTGCTTTTATTTACTGTGATGTGTGTGTCCATGTGATGTGTGCTTGCATGAAAAAATTCCTCACCTTAAATAACTAAGTGGGAAAGGGATTTTAAAAAAATTCCACAGTCTCCATTACTAGTTTGTAAGTGATGCAACAAACTTGCGTGTTGGCTCTAAGTGCCTCCCTCCACAACGGATGAGTTTGTTTGCGGATCACTAGATCAAACTTCATTTATGGATGGTTATAGGAAATTATTTAGGAGTGTGTGATCTTCTCCAACTGAAGGGGCACAATCCTATTTAATGGACTAAGTATCAAGTAATGTTACACACTTAGGCACATTTAATAGTATCCTCCCCAACGGAGTCACTATTATTATTTGTATGACCAAAGGAAAATCAACTATTAATTTTATTTGTCATAAAGTTAGGATGACAAGATAATAAAATTAATGAGTAAAATCTCCTCTTACAAATGTTGAATTTGTATACGTCCACACTAACGTGGCATGCAAAATTCATGGTGTTTTGAGGTGTTGGTAAATTTAAATAATATTATTTGAGGAATCAATATTATTCTAAATTTAGAGTCTTGATCAAAAGTTTATTTTGTGATTCTTAGGATGCCTTTCAACCCACTGGCTATTACATTAAAAGAGAACAAACTTACTGGTCCCAATTACATAGATTAGAAAAAAAACCTGGACATTGCCCTAACTGTTGAAAGCTATAAGTTTGTATTGTTAGAGTCCTGCCCTAATGTGCCTAATAGTGATTCTAGTGAAGAGAAGATTGAGTATCATAAGAAATGGGTTAAGGTAGATGAGATGGTGCGGTGTTACATTATGGTTTCAATGTCAAATGTGATGCAACATCAGCATCAGGACATGCCAACTGCCTATGACATGATGAGCAATCTCAAGGATCTCTTCGAATACCAGAATCGGGCTGCTAGGCAAGAGGCAATGAGAAAATTAATAACAGCCACCATGACTCAGGGGACACCCGTAAGGGATCATATCCTAAAGATGATGGCTTACTTGAACGAGATACATATACTTGGAGTTGAAATCGATGGGGAAACCCCGGTCGATATCATTCTCCAATCACTACCTAAAAGTTTTGAGTAGTTCCGCCTGAACTACAATATGAATAAAAGGATTTATTCATTGGCTGAACTACTGACAGAACTTCAGGCAGCAGAAGGGTTATTTCATCATAATTCTCAAGTTCACTTTGCTGAAAATATTTCTACTTCTAACTCGAAAGGCAAGAAGAAGAAGAAACAAGCTGGCTCAGCAAAGAAGGTGAATAAACCTCTAGGTACTAGACTTAAAGCAGGAGTGAAGAAGTTGAAGGGCAAGTGCTTCATTTGCAAGCAGTCGGGACATTGGAAGGCAGGTTGTCCTGGTAGAAGAGAGAATAATAAAGGTATATCTTATTCTTTAGTAGTTGAAACATGTTTAGCGGTGCTATCTACCAGCACCTGGTGTGTAGATATAGGAGCCACTGATAATGTCTGCAATACATTGTAGGGGTTCCAGGAAACCCTATGACTATATGAGGGAGAGATAACCGTCTACATGGGCAATGCTAAGAAAGTGGCGGTTGTTGCAGTGCGAGATGTCTACTTATCATTCGATTGAAATAGAAGTTTGATTTTGAGAAATTGTCTTTATGTACCAACTTTTAGAAAGAATTTAATTTCAGTTTCTAAACTGTTTATGGATGGATATTCTGTTTCTTTTGATGACAAAGTAGTTATCAAGAAGAATAGGGTTATTATCTATTCTGGTACATTAGTAGGCAATTTGTATATTCTAAATCCAATTTCTTCCACAAAGCAACAAATGGAAATTAATAACACATCTTCTAATTCTAATAAGAGAATGGAACCTTCGGAAATGAACCAAACATATCTTTGGCATCTAAGGCTTGGTCATATTAACTTAACTAGAATTCAAAGGCTAATAGCCGATGGACTCTTGGGTTCATTAGTGTAGGAAAACTTTCCAACTTACGAATCCTGCTTGGTGTTAGTTAGAGTCCTAGAGCCAATCATTTGATGATTGTTGTATGAACTCATTGTATCATATTCTTGTGTATTAATAAAGGCATTTGTTTTGGTTATTATACTTACTTGTATTGGTGCCAAATAACTAAGTATAGCAGCGTCCTTGAGTAGAAGGTTCTCACCTATATCAATCGATTGGTTGAATCGATAGTGAGATGATATAGGGAACACTACTCTTAATCATTTCTAGTCGAGTATTAACATTCAGGGATAATGTTAATGCAATGAGACTAGCATGTAGGTCAACTCGATGACATGATCTCACAAGTCATGGATATGGAGATATCAAGTTGACACATGGGTATGCATTGGAGAATGTATACTGAATGACCCGCCATGAGAAAGTATCATGGATTGTTATATGATTGTCATATACTTTATCATGTGGCTATTAGTATGACTACTAGTCATTGGACCTGAAGTCACCATGGATCCCTATATAAGGAGTTACGTACTTTTGTTTCGTTAAACGTCACCCGTAACTGGGTGGACTATAAAGACGATTACTGGGTATGTAACAAATTATGCAGAGGGATGTGAGTGATGAAGATGGGATCTATTCCTCCTATATGACGGGAGTGACATCGATATTCTTGATAGAGTGAGACCACGAAGTGCATGGCAATGCCCAAATGGGTCAATATGAGATATTGAGCTCATTTGATTGAGTGAGTCTACTTGGAGTTCAAGATTTAGATTGATTAGAGGATGACACGGTCTATGCCTCACATTGATCAATCTAAATGTCTAGGATAGAAGGACAATGTCATATTTTGTGAGGAGTCACAATTAGTAGTCACAAGGTGATGTTGGATCTCAACATTCTTATAACTTGGGTAGTAATGATGTGTTGCTAGATACCGCTCATTACTTATGCTTCTAAATGGATTTAGGAGCATTGCCAACGTTATAAGAACCTATAGGGTCACACACAAAGGACAATTAGATGGAGATTAGGTTCATATGATGAACCAAGAGGATTAGATTCATGTGATGAATCAAATTAGATTAAGAGTAATCCTAATTGGGCTAATTGAGTTGGACTCAAGTTGATTCATGTGTTCAATGAGTCTAATTTAGATTATGACTCATTGAATCAATTTAATTAAATGAATTAGATCCATTATATTAAGTTGGTTTGAATCAAATGGTTAGATTAGATCAACCATGTGGGAGTTATAATGTCAAGTTTGACTTGACTTGAGAGGAAGAGGAAAAGTCAAGTTTGACTTGACTATATGCCACCTCATTTGTGAGTTGGCATTAAGTGGCCAATAATGGTGTTACACATCATCATGTTTAGCACATGTGTGTGTCACCTCATGGAGGTTACAAATCTCCTCTTTAATGGCCACATTAAATGAGAATGGAGGTTACAACTCCATGAGTGGTCGGCCACTTATTGTGAGGAATGAAATTTGATTTTTCATTCAAGGCTCATTCAACTCATCTTCTTCCTTGCTCTCTCTTCTTGCTCTCCCTCTCCTCTCCTTGGTCGAACCATCTAAGGTGCTAGCACACCTTTGTTTCGTCTTCTCCACCTAGTTTGTTCGTGTGGATACTTCTAGAGGATCGTACACTTGACGATCTCGAGATCCGGCGAACCGTCGGACGAGCGGGATTGCGAAGGGCATCGCATCGAGGGTAAATCTCTTAACCATGTAGTTCTCGTGTAGATCTTGATGTAAGAAACTCGTACTCGTAAAATTTTGTTTTATTTTTACTTCGCACGGATCCGGTGGCATGGGAATCGGGGTTTTCGCAATGCGAAAAAGCGGTTTTTGCGGCTCGAAAATCCCAACACTTGGAAGGTAAAATGACCAAGAGACCTTTTAAGACCAAGGGGTATAGAGCCAAAGATGTGTTAGAACTGGTTCATTCTGATTTGTGTGGTCCTATGTCTATCCAGGCCAGAGGTGATTTCGAATATTTGGTCTCTTTTATAGATGACTATTCGAGATATGGGTACATTTACTTGGTGCGCCGCAAGTCTGAATGCTTTGATAAGTTCAAATAGTACAAGGCTGATGTGGAGAAACGTCATGGTAAAAGTATCAAGACACTACGGTCTGACCGTGGTGGCGAATACCTCTTTGGAGAGTTTAGGAATTACTTATCAGAGGCTGGGACTCAATCCCAATTGTTTGCACCTGGTACACTCCAACAGAATGGTGTGGCAGAACGAAAGAATATGACTCTTATGGAAATGGTTAGATCGATGATGAGTTATTCAGAATTACCAAATTCATTTTGGGGATATGCTCTAGAAAAAATAATGTACATTCTTAATATGGTACCTTCTAAATCAGTACCCTCTACTCCCATGGAATTGTGGAATGGGCGTAAGCCTAGTTTGAGTCATATTTGAATATGGGGTAGTCCAGCACATGTACTGAAGGGAGATACTGATAAGTTGGGATCACGTACAGAAGTTTGTCTGCTGTGGGATATCCTAAGGGAACGAAAGGTGATTTATTTTATAATCCTAAAAGTCAGAAGATTATTGTTAGCACCAATGCTCGATTTTTAGAAGAAGATTATGTAATGAACCACAAGCCCATGAGTGAAATTGTTCTAGAAGAAATTAGAGAGGACACGTCTAGTCTAGTACCAACAGTACAAGATGAAATATCATAAGAAACTGTAACATGTATCACAAATGATACACAACCACAGACAGTGCCTCATCGTAGTAGGAGGCCTATAAGCTACAAAAGGTATAACTAGTTATTAGTTTCCGTATCATAACTAGTTCATCCTTTTGTTTATACCAAACACAAGAGGCTAATGAATCTAGGCTATCGAATTTATGTTTTCGATTTTGTGTTTCTTTTGTTTTTCGAACTTGTGATTCGATTGTTCTTTTTGATTAAACCTAGGGTTACTATAAGGAGATTAAATATTGAATTTCGTTGAAAGACTTTGTCTAGGAAGTGGTGGATGCTCCTATACCCAAGAAGGCCTAGTACCTCGCCATGTTTAACCTAGAAGCCGATCTCTAAAATTAATATTTAATCGAATTTGTAACATGGGTGGATTTGGATTAATAATGTTAAGCATCGTTTGCGATCAAAGTCTAAACCTCTAAGAGCAGATAAGTTGAATTTGGAATCAACAATATTAAGTTCTGTTTGTGATTCCAAATTTAATTTCTAAAGAAAACAATATGTTGTTAGGAAAGGTTCAGGACTTGTACAAAATTTTTGTACAGGGGAACTGGTACGATATTCCGAGTAGCAACCAACCGTCGGTTCGACCTAGGATTTATTATTAGAAATCTGATGTCAGAATCGGACAGTCGGTGACTGTCAAATAATCATATTTATTATGTTTGATTGTGCTTATTCTGTTTTGCAGGATATGTTTCTATATTCTGGACTAACTGTAATGACCCGCCTTCTACTAGCTGAGCTGTATGACCGATCGCTACAGTTATGCTGTGCTAACTGTGCGGAAAACTGATCTAATTTAAATTTTAGTTGCTATCTGATAACTATTCTTGGTTCTACATGTGCTGAAGGGTATAATCTAAAGGATACCAGGTGTATCCTACATTCCCTATGGACTAGAAGCTGATCTGCTAAGTTTCCTAGTCGAAACTGAACTTCCCAATCGATCCAGACTGAACTGGATCGATTGCTCTCTGTTGGATCGATCCATGGATCGATCCATCAGTGAGAAATTGACCGATCGGCTGATCGATCCAAGCTCACCGATCGATCCATGATCGATCCAGGTGATACGCGTACGGGACTATATTTGATCGATCGTCCGTGATCAATGCAACATAAGTCAATCGATCCAATGATCGATCAAAACCTTCGCGAGGAATAGCTTGGATCGATCGACCGATCGATCCGAGAGCCTTCTGTGCGGACGAAGTTTGGATCAATCGCGATCGATCCGAAGCCTTCCTGGAGATCACCCCAATCGATCCATGGATCGATCGAGACCCGATCGATCCATGGATCGATCGGAGTTTCTGATTTCGCACTGAAACTCTGATTTCAGCACTCTGGCGTGCCAAAACCTCACACAACAAATTCTAAAATCAATTGGAATGTATTCTAGCAACTATTAACTAGCATTCTAACATAATTACTAACAAACTAAATAAATCTCCCATGGTTTAAACATTCTAAGGTCTGAAAATGCATGAAAGAAGAAATACTAAGAATCCAACTATTTAAGCTTGCTAAAACCCCTGAGGATCTTTTATTCCAGTTCCTGCCACACACACCATCTTTGCATTGAACTCCAGCTTCCTCTGCTAGTCCATCTTCCCTTTACCTTTATCTGCAGTATAAGGGAAAATAGTATCTGTAAGCTTAAAGCTTAGTAAGAAACCATCTACCTCACTAAAACATGCAACGATGCAATCATGTTTTTAAATCATGCTGTTTAAAAGGATATGCTAAGTATACTGAATAAACTAAACATGGCATGGCATATAAGCATACAATCATGGCATATCTAAAGCAGAACATGATATCAATCACATGGTATCCATGAAAAACTAAGCTGATACTAAAAACTGATCTACTGCTAGGACTGTACTGGATTCACGAACTAATTTGTGAAAGGTTGAAAACCATATACATATAGTAAGTGAAAATACTAAACATGTTGTTTGAGCCCGGCAACTGTACTTGCTGTGCGCGCATCCCTAACTAGACCCGGGTTTGCAAGTCCCAAATTTAGTAGGGTTAACTAGGTTATCTAAACCTAGGGACGATTGTGGGAGCCCAACCCAATGGATATCTGATCCAGTACAGTGCCACTGAAAATAAAATACTGAATATAGCTAACTGTTTTAACTTGCTGTTTCTAGGTTATCTAAACCTAGAGCTAGGTTGTCTGAACCTAGAGGCGACTGTGGGAGCCCACCCATTGGACCGTAGTCCCATATAAGCTAGAATAAACTGATATACTGATTTAGATGCTTCTAATGCATTCAACCGAACTGTTAAAATGCCTAATTTGGATTTTTACTTAACTAGCTAATTTATCGAACACCTAGTGTGCTTTAACTCCCCTCTCTATTAGGGAGACTACCTTTAGGCACCCAACAACATCTAAACCTCCAACTGAAGGGGAAAAGACGTGTCCGGCCCATCTAAAGGTACTCACTAAATCCCTAAACCTGCGAGGAGGGTTAAATACACCCTATATGTCGAAAAATTTGCATATAACTAAACTAGTGCGTATAAAACCAAACCGAGCTACTTATACTGCAGGTGAGGGGTTTCTTACCTCGTATGCTAGATTTCTTACAAATCTAATCGCTAGAAATTCCGGTGGAGATGACTTCTCGACGACTCGCTCGCGTCCACGTGCTCTACTCGCGGAGGGGAACGTCCTTGTGCTGAAATCGTCGCCGGAAAGTGACCTTGGGACCCTAGGGATGGAACCCTAGTTCTTCCCTTGTTGTGGCACCGAGAGAAGAGGGAGGAGAGGGGTGTTCGGCGTGAGGGTTTGGAGAGGGAGAAATTGCCGAACCAAATAAAAGAATTAACCCAAACCAACTTAAGTTTTTAATTTATATTAAGTGGGTAACTAGGCCCAACTCAAATATAAATATAAACGTTTCCCTTCTCTTTCAGCACGACCCTGCTGGGTTCAACTGGTTACTAGCATTATCCCTAAGTCATAGGTCTCGGGTTCAATCCCCGCCTAAGCTATTTTGCGGTTCTAATTATTTTTGCTGCTTCCGCTACTCGAAAAATTCCGGAAAAATATCTAAAAATTCCAGAAAAATCATAGAATATTCCTAAAATAGTTTTGAGAATTTTCGGGCGTTACAATCCCCATACCTTATAAAAAGTTCGTCCTCGAACTTAGAATAATTCTGGGTACTTCTGTCTCATGCTGGCTTCTGTCTCCCAAGTTGCCTCTTCTGCTGTGTGACTGTGCCAAACAACTTTGACTAAGGGTACTTCCTTGTTCCGCAATTTCTTAACTGCTCGGTCTATTATCTGAATAGGCCGACTATCATAGCTGAGGTCTTCGCGATCTGCAGTCTGCTCAATCACCGGTGACATCCGGGGTATGCTTCTTGAAGATAGAGAAATGAAATACGTTGTGGACAGTTACATTTCTGAGTAGCTCTAGCTCATATGCTACCTTGCCCACTCTTCGGCGATAAGGTATGGTCCCACATATCCGGGACTAAGCTTGCCCTTCTTCCCAAAACGCATCACTCCCTTCATGGGAGCTACGAGGAACACTTATCCCGATCGAAAAACTCTAAGGGTCCGCCTTTGTATCAAGATAGCTTTTGGCTCACGGCTGCCTCTCTATCCTCCTGGCGGATCGTCGGATAGTCTTTGGTGTCCGCCACTAGATCTCTCCAAGTTCTAGCTCTTCTGTCACCACTCTCATACCACAGATTGAGATCTACACCTCGCCCATAGAGAGCCTCGGAAGTGCCATGCCGATAGTGGCACGATAGCTGTTGTAAATTCCGCTAAGCTCGGATATTTGCACCAACTTCCCTGAAGTCTAGGGCACACGCCGGAGCATATCTTGAGTACCGATTTACTCGGTCTGACCATCCGTCTGAGGATGGAATGTGCTGAACTTTAACTTAGTGCCCAACGCCGATCTATACACCTCCCGGAAGTGTGATGTGAATCATTGTCTGCTGTCAAAATGATGGTTCAGGGCTCCATGATAGTCGACGATCTCACGAGATACAACTGGGCTAGCTTCTCCATGGAGTAGGATATCTTGATAGCTAAGAAATGGGCCGATTTAGTCAACCTGTCGACTATTACCCGATGGCGTCAAAACCATTCGTGGTTCTGGGTTCCCACTATGAAATCCATAGAGATATCCTCCTACTTCCATTCTAGAATCAGATAGGCTCCTCCGCTGATGTTCTTCCATGACCCTCTGACGGTGAGGCAGATGCTAACATATCTGGCGATGTCTCGCTTCATCCCGCCACCAAAATGGTTCTTCGTGTCTTGATACATTTGGTGGAACTCTGATGCATCGCATAGAGTCTTGTGAGCCTCATCTAAAATCCGTCTCCGTAGCTCCTCCGATCCGGAACACGTAGTCTATCACCAAAATACAACACCCAGCCGGACACCTCAATTCTCTACTCGATTCTGCCCCTTGCTTGATTTTCGAATTTCGTGGTCCGCTCTCGAGCCGATGAATATCACCATGCAAGGTAGACTTTAAGGTCATAGTAGAGAGCTGTCCAACGATGAGTTCGAGACCGAAATCTACGATCTCCTTCTGTAGGGGCGGTGATATGGCTGTAAGAGATAATAAGGTAGCACTGGATTTTCTGCTAAGTGCGTTGGCTACCTTATTGGCTTTCCCTGGATGGTAGAGGATGTCTATATCGTAGTCTTTGACCACTCAAGCCATCTGTGCGCGCATGTTCAGATCCTTCGAGTGAAGAAGTACTTGCACTGATCCGTATACACTCTGTGGAAACTCCATATAAGTAATGTCTCCAAATTTTGAGAGCGAACACTCCGCAAGCTCAAGGTCATGAGTAGGGTAATTCTTCTCATAATCCTTGAGTTGTCTGAGGCATAGGCGATCACCTTGCCGTTTGCATCAAGACCGCTCCTAGTCCCAACTTAGAGGCATCACTATAGATGTCAAAGCTGCTGGTGTTGTCTGGTAGAGCCAAAACGGGAGCACTGGTCAATCTCCTTTTTAGCTCATGAAACTATCCTCACGATCCTCGCACCGAAATTTCTGTTCTTTACCGTGTAAAGGGTCACAGTGGAGAGGCTATCTCGAGAAGTCCTCTACAAACTTTCTCAATATCCGCTAATCCCAAAGCTCCCGATTTCACGGGCGTTCTTAGGTCTCTTCCACTACTCAACTTGCTTCTATCTTGTTGGGATCGCCATAATACCATCCTTTGAGATGATGTGACCCGGAAGGACACCGATCTAACCAAAATTCACATTTCATGAACTTGGCATATAGTTGGTTCACGTCAAGGGTCTGCAATACTATTTTCGAGTGCTAGTGTTCTTCACGAGTTCACGAGTAGATAAGGATGTCATCGATAAACACAATAACAAACTTATCCAAATACTCCCTGAATACTCTATGAGATCCATGAATGTAGCGGGAGCATTGGTCACGCCAAAAGGGCATGACTACGAACTCATATTGTCCGTGATACTCGAATCTTTCGCCTTTGGGTATATCCTCTTTAACCTTCACCGATGATAACTTGATCCGAGATCTATCTTAGAGAACACCGCCGCTCCCTTGACCGGTCGAATCAGTCATCGATTCGGGAAGGGATACCGTTTGATCGTGACTTGGTTCGGTGATCCGTAGTCTATGCACAATCGCATGCTTCCATCTTTCTTCTTCACGAACAATAGGTGCTCCCCGGCGAGTGACTCGCGTATGAAACCCTTGTCAAGCCCCGAGTTGCTCATGAAGTTCTTTAGTTCTGAGCCATGCGATAAGGTGCTTTGGAGATAGGATTTGTGGGATGAGTTCTATCTCAAATTCGATCTCCCTCGTCCGTGCTAGGCCGTAACTCTTGGGAAGACTGTGGGTAGTCACATACGACTGCACCCTCTGCTAGTATTGGTCCTTGTCCGACGTCGATCGACTCACGGTGCTAAGAACCCCGTACATCCTGAATCCATTAACCTCTGCCTTCATAGCGAGAAACTTCTTGGCTTTTCTCTTTGGTTCTCCATGTATTCAAACTGCACTCCTTCTCTGTTTACGACACTCTATGGTAGCACCATATTTGATCTGAAAGTCCATTCCAAAGATAACGTCATAGTCGATCATCTCTAGCACTATCGGATCACAAAAGAGCTCTCATGCGCTATAATGACCAAATTGCTGAGCCGATGCGTGGATGCCATGATCTCTCTGAAGGATTGTCAAAAACTGACCACCGAGTACCTCGAGGGTCTTTCAAATTTTTCGGAAAACATCCTAGCTATAAATGAATGGGTTACCCAAGATCAAATAGAAAAGGTAGCACTATATCGAAAAATGCTAATCGACTGTGATAACCGCCGAGGCATTGGCTACGCCCTCCGTGAGTGAGTAGATCCTCGCATTCGCCATCGGAGGGGCTTCTAATCGCCGGCCGATAAGTGGACCTTCTAGAGCGCCAGATCATCTGATATAACCGAGGCTCTGACTCACACTCGAATCTGAGGAAGACCGGTCTTGTTTGGGCACTGCTTGCCATGTGCCCTTCTTGTCCACATTCAAAGCATCCTCGTGTGCCCTTCAAACCACAGGGTGGAATTTCCCACAAGTAGCACACTTTGATAGCCGGGTCGCTTGCTAGATGGTCCTCCTTTGGGTCACTCCCGACTTGCGCTGCTTGGGAGTTCCCTTCCGCTAGAGCCGTGGCCTTCTTTGCTTTTTGAGTGTGAGAGTTTCCTTGGCCTTTGACTCGAGGAGACTTGCGCCCTTTATGCTGTCTGTCTCGTAATGCTCGTGGTCAAGGCACCGCTCACTAACTCCTCTGTGGTTTGTGGCCTATGTATGCCACCAGCCCACGTTCATCGCTATCTCCGGCCTCGGCATCTTGAGCATCAACCGATCGCCTCCTTCTCTGTGGCCGACTAGCTCCCGCATAGACGAGCCAACCTTTTGAATTTCTTCACGCCCTCAACCGAAAGGTTGCCCCGACAAAACTCAAGAACTCGTGAGTGGCGGTTTGTAACCCGTATGTGAAAGAACTCCTCGAATTCTTTCTCAAGTCAGCCCATGACATCCGGTTCACTGGGCGCTTCGTTCCGATTCTTTCCCACCACATGCGTGTGTCTCCTATCAAGCGTAAGGAGGCACACTTCACCTTCTCGTGTTCGGCCAGTCCCGAAGCTCCATCGTGCTCTCCAGTGTGAACCAGGCTTGTGCATCCCATGGTTCACTAGTGCCCGAGAAGTTCTCGGCTTGACCCACCGGATCGATAGGCTTCCTTTCTTGGCTCATTCCTAATTCTTTGGGAGGCCGGTTGAGTCGGTGGTCGTTTGGTGGAACCTCTAAGACCACCGAAGTCGTCAAATTCCGGGGTGACTGTGGGGGTATTCTACTGATTAGCCTTTAAGGTGGCTATTTCGCTGTTTCTGCTCAACTAGCATGTGAATCGAGCCACCAATGCCGTAGTAGTCTGGAGGAGGCACCTGGCGCCTGCCTGTCTCTTGCTGGGGCTCAGTAGCTAGTGCCCTTCTAGCTGGGCGTCCTCGTGCCATTTCTAAAGACATAGAGAACATAACATAACTAATGTAATCACAGTTATATAACTACTGATGTCATGTTTAAAAACTATCACATACTAACAAGCAGTATGCATATAAACATGAACTGTAATAACAAAACAAGGAGCATAAATAAAGTAGAGGTATTCTTACTTGGAAGCTGCAGGTTCAATGCTAATGTGTGTGTAGGAAGTATGGAACACGGCTCTGATACCACTCTGTAACGACCCGCCTTCTACTAGCTGAGCTGTAAGGCCGATCACTACAGTTATGCTGTGCTAACTGTGCGGAAAACTGATCTAATTTAAATTTTAGTTGCTATCTGATAACTATTCTTGGTTCTACATGTGCTGAAGGGTATAATCTAAAGGATACCAGGTGTATCCTACATTCCCTATGGACTAGAAGCTGATCTGCTAAGTTTCCTAGTCGAAACTGAACTTCCCAATCGATCCAGACTGAACTGGATCGATTGCTCTCTGTTGGATCGATCCATGGATCGATCCGCATCCTTCGTCGGGATAACTGGACCGATCGGCCGATCGATCCAGCTCACCGATCGATCCAAAGGATCGATCCAGCTTGCGCAGCATGGGACTATATTTGGATCGATCGCGATCAATCCAACATAAGTCAATCGATCCAATGATCGATCAAAACCTTTCTCACGAGGAATAGCTTGGATCGATCGACCGATCGATCTAGAGGCCTTCTGCTCGCGATGACGCGTGTCGATCAATCGGCCGATCGATCCGAGCCTTTCTTCAGAGATCAGCTGATCCCTCGATCGATCCATAGATCCCGGACCTGGATTAAGGAATTACCTGATTCGCACCTGTCATCCAAAATCAATTCGGCTACACACAAATTTTGGAATGTATTCTAGCAACTATTAACTAGCATTCTAACATAATTACTAACAAACTAAATAAATCTCCCATGGTTTAAACATTCTAAGGTCTGAAAATGCATGAAAGAAGAAATACTAAGAATCCAACTAGTTAAGCTTGCTAAAACCCCTGAGGATCTTTTATTCCAGTTCCTGCCACACACACCATCTTTGCATTGAACTCCAGCTTCCTCTGCTAGTCCATCTTCCCTTTACCTTTATCTGCAGTATAAGGGAAAATAGTATCTGTAAGCTTAAAGCTTAGTAAGAAACCATCTACCTCACTAAAACATGCAACGATGCAATCATGTTTTTAAATCATGCTGTTTAAAAGGATATGCTAAGTATACTGAATAAACTAAACATGGCATGGCATATAAGCATACAATCATGGCATATCTAAAGCTGAACATGATATCAATCACATGGTATCCATGAAAAACTAAGCTGATACTAAAAACTGAGCTACTGCTAGGACTGTACTGGATTCACGAACAAATTTGTGAAAGGTTGAAAACCATATACATATAGTAAGTGAAAATACTAAACATGCTGTTTGGGCCCGGCAACTGTACTTGCTGTGCGTGCATCCCTAACTAGACCCAGGTTTGCAAGTCCTGAATTTAGTAGGGCCAATGGATATCTGATCCAGTACAGTGCCACTGAAAATAAAATACTGAATATAGCTAACTATTTTAACTTGCTGTTTCTAGGTTATCTGAACCTAGAGCGGGTTGTCTGAACCTAGAGGCGACTGTGGGAGCCCACCCATTGGACCGTAGTCCCATATAAGCTAGAATAAACTGATATACTGAGTTAGATGCTTCTAATGCATTCAACTGAACTGTTAAAATGCCTAATTTGCATTTTTACTTAACTAGCTAATTTATCGAACACCTAGTGTGCTTTAACTCCCCTCTCTATTAGAGAGACTACCTTTAGGCACCCAACATCATCTAAACCTCCAACTGAAGGGGAAAAGACGTGTCCGGCCCATCTAAAGGTACTCACTAAATCCCTAAACCTGCGAGGAGGGTTAAATACACCCTATATGTCGAAAAATTTGCATATAACTAGACTAGTGCGTATAAAACCAAACCGAGCTACTTATACTGCAGGTGAGAGGTTTCTTATCTCGTATGCTAGATTTCTTACAAATCTAATCGCTAGAAATTCCGGTGGAGATGACTTATCGACGACTCGCTCGCGTCCACGTGCTCTACTCGCGGAGGGGAACGTCCTTGTGCTGAAATCATCGCCGGAAAGTGACCTTGGGACCCTAGGGATGGAACCCTAGTTCTTCCCTTGTTGTGGCGCCGAGAGAAGAGGGAGGAGAGGGGTGTTCGACGTGAGGGTTTGGAGAGGGAGAAATTGCCGAACCAAATAAAAGAATTAACCCAAACCAACTTAAGTTTTTAATTTATATTAAGTGGGTAACTAGGCCCAACTCAAATATAAATATAAACGTTTCCCTTCTCTTTCAGCACGACCCTGCTGGGTTCAACTGGTTACTAGCATTATCCCTAAGTCATAGGTCTCGGGTTCAATCCCCGCTTAAGCTATTTTGCGGTTCTAATTATTTTTGCTGCTTCCGCTACTCGGAAAATTCCGGAAAAATATCTAAAAATTCCAGAAAAATCATAGAATATTCCTAAAATAGTTTTGAGAATTTTTGGGCATTACACTAACACTCTTTTCAGGGACGAAAAAGACCCTCTCGCAGCAAGGCGCGAGGGTGCCCTCATGGAGCTTGAGGGAACCCTGGATGTTGAGTAGAGGGCACCCTCATGGAGCTTGAAGGCACCCTAGACAGTAGCGCGAGGGCGCCCTCATAGAGGTTGCGGGCGCCCTTAGGCAGATAAGCTGTGAAGTGGTCAGAGCTCATCCACACTATGGATTCAGTGCAAATGAGGGCGCCCTCCATGGTGTTGGAGGCGTCGTCCACAAGCTATTTAAGGGGGATTCGACCAGCAACTTAAGATAACATTAGAAATGTGATCTATCTTCCATGTGCTGCTTAAAGAACATTCCGACAAAGCCACAACTCGACCCCGATGACCAGAAACTTTAAGATCACAGTTCTCTTTTGTCTTTGGTAAATTTTTACTGCATTTAATTGTACTTCAAAGTTGTAAAGATTTACGAATTGATAGTGATTGCCCACTGAAAGCGATCAACGATCGCGGGCCTTGGATTAGGAGTCGCCCAAGGCTCCGAACCATGTAAATCTTGGTGTTTGGGTTGTTTGTTCTTATTTCCACTGTGTTTACTCTTATTCTATCGAAACGAAAAGTGAAAGCCATGAGCGCTATTCATTCCCCCTCTAGCGCTTTTGATCCAACAATTGGTATCAGAGCAGGGTCACTTCAAATTGGTGCAACCACCATTCAAGAATTTTTTTCGTGATAATTTTCAGTTTTCCAGAGTTGATCGAAATCGGTAGAATTGCGACCATCGCATCTAGTTTTTTTTCGTAATCGAAATTTTTGCTCGAAGCTGGTGTAACACTACTCAAGTTCGTGTTTTAATTTTTTAATTCCGCACTACTAATCCAAGACTAAGTCTTGGAACAAGTTCTCTATTTTTTTGTCTGTGCAAGATTTTCGTTGCTATAATGGCCCATCAAGAAGGCTATAACACAGCCCGACCACAGCTCTTCTCCGGGGAAGACTTCAACTACTGGAAGGGCCGAATGGAGTCCTACCTCCAAACTCAGTCCGAGGTGTGGATGATCATCAAGACCAACATCTCGCTCCCACTTGACGGCGTAGGAAAATTCGTATCATGTGAAGACTGGGACCCGAGCATAATAAAGAAGGTAGAAGCCAACACAAAAGCAACATGCATCCTTCAATGCGGCCTTATAAAGGAGGAGCTGAACCGAGTCGACCCATTCTCAAGCGTAAAAGAATTATGAGAGAAATTGATCGAGCTACACGAGGGCACGCCCGACACAAAGATAAGTAAGCGTGACTTACTTTTTAATAAATTGTATAACATCAAAATGCAGGAAGGAGAGACAGCTTGCCAGCTTCACGCGAGAATTCAAAATCTACTAAACGGACTTCACGCGATTGGACAGAAAGTGGAGAACCACGACATTATAAGGTACGCGCTTAATGCCTTTCTAAGAAACACTTTGTGGGCATCCATGGTTGATGCCTACAAAGTTTCTAAGGATTTGTCTTTAATTAAATTAGATGAGTTATTTTTTGAATTTGAATTACATGAACAAACTAATGCTCAGCCGGTCAAGAAAAGTGTTGCATTGTTTATAGGTACAAGCAAGACAAAGGATGCAAGGAAGAAGCATCAGATCGAACCTAAGTTTGAAGAAGAACCGAACTCAGAGAATGACGACGACGAGATAGAAGCAGAGCATGTCAACCTAGTATGCAAGCTCTACAGAAAGAAGAAGGAGCTTTTGGAGAAGGTGATCAAGCTTCATGAGATTCCTTCAGAACTAGAAGACCAAGTCGAACCTAAGTTCGAATTAGAATATGAATCTCCAGAGTTAACCTCCGAACCAGAATCAGAAGAATCCAATGAGGAAGAATACAAGCAAGCAAGTTACCTCGCTCTACCAGTACAAGCATATGCTGTCGAAACTGAGTCCAAGTCCGAGTCAGATATTGAGAGTGAATCGAAAACCGAGTTTGAACGAAGCCACGGATCCGTATCTATTTCTGAATGGCCTAACCCCACTGTAAGCTCTCTAATTTCTGGTACTAACATAGATGAATTACAAAATCTAGTTTTATACTTATTAAAAGAGTTGGCCAAATCCAATGTCCGGGTTAAGTCACTCCAAAAAGAGGTAACCACCCTTAAGGAAGTGACTAACTCGAGTTCTTTGACTGAGCAAGAGAATTCTAATTTTAAAACTCTAGTCAAGGAACTCAAGGACTCATTAGAACGGTTCACTTTGGGTTCCAAGAACCTTGAACTAATTCTTGGAAAACAAAGGGCCGTATGTAACCGAACTGGACTTGGATTTAATGTCAAACAAAAATATAGATCTTATTTGTCTATATTAAAACGCTCAAATAAAAACTTAGTCCAAGCATGGGTCCCCAAGTCACACTTGATTAATCAAGTTGGACTTGGTCAATATTGGATCCCCAAGGATTAGGTTCATTACCTTGATAGACCTTATCAAGACTATGATCCAGGGGGAGCCAATAGAAAGACCATTTTTATCAATAGATAGATATGTTTGATGCTTGGTTTACTATTTTTTTTATGCATGCTTAGACTAGGATAGATAAGGACCTAGGTGTGATTTACAATTGACTAGTTAGACCTAGGAGTTACTGTAAGGGAATTAAATATATAATTTCTTTAAAAGGCTTTGTCTAGAAGTGGTGGATGATCTCATAACCAAGAAGGCCTAGTGCCTCACCACAGCCTAGAAGCCAATCGTTGAAATAGTTATTTAATTGACTAACTGTAAAATTTGAGTCTAACACAAATGTAAATCAATCTTTAGATGATAATTTAAATTGAAGATTAAGTTAACCATCTCACAAATCTATTAAGGCTCCGTGATTGAAAATCTAGAAAAGGGTGAGATGGACCTAGGCTTAAAGTAGTTCCAAATTAATTCAATTAAATTAACTTAATTAATTTCAAAATGTTAATCTTAATTCCAAAATGTTTAAATCATAATTAAAAAATATTTTTTAATTAATTTCAAAAATCATAATTAATTTCAAAAAGTCAATTATTATTAAGTTTCAAATCATACTTAATTTCAAAAAGTTAATTATTATTAAGTTTCAAATCATAATTAATTTCAAAAGTAAATTATAATTATTTTTTATAATTTCAAAATTCAAAATCATTATTTACAAAATTATAATTTTCAAATCATAATCAAATTTCAAATTATAATTAATTTTTAAAAATCTTAATGATAATTAATTTTCAAATCATATTTAGTTTTTCAAAATCTTAATGATAGTTAATAGGAAAGATTATAATTTCAAACTTAATTAATATATTTTCAAAATCTTCAAAAAATTTAAATGTTTACTCATATTTTAAATTTAAAGACATTGGAAATTCAAACTTAGATTTTAAATCTCAATATTGCTAAAATTGAAAGAAAATTACTCCGTCTCACACACACTCATAAGCTAAATATGCTTGATAACCTAGAATGAGTGAGATGAAAAATTAAGAAAATAAATAATAATTTTTATGTTTACATGCTTGGACTCTAGGACCCTAGAAATTTGTTTTGGTATTAATTAACGGGGAGTGCAAAGAAATTTAAAACATTAATTTTTAACTTTATTTTCTTAAAACATTATTTTTCAAAGCTAAACTTTTCAAAAAAAAGTTCAAAATATTTCTAAAAAGGAAGTTCAATTTTTTTTTGTAAAAAATAAATTATTTTTGAAACTTAGTATTTGATAAACTATTTTAAGTTTTTATAAAAAATCATTTACTTGGCTAAGTAAATTTTTAAGAAAATATTTTTAAAAAAAAATTGAAGTTTTTATCACAATATTCCTAAAAGTAAAGTATTTTTTTTCAAAATCCTTTTAAGCTGAGTGCTTTTAACTAAGTCTTTTTCAAAACCTCATAAAACGAAGTATTAAAACTAAATTCTTATCAATTTCTTTTGAAAGCTAAGTACTTGACAAAGCTAAAATTTAGCTAATTTATTTTTGGAAAAATCTAAGTATTTTCAAAGCACTTCTAAAATTAACTAAATGTGTTTCAAAGTACTTATTTTCAAAGCTAAAAAGCTAAATATTCTCAAAATATTTCTAATTTAGCTAAAATATTTTTCAAAACAGTCATTTCCAAAACTAAATTTAGCTAATTATTTTTCAAAACAATTATTTTCAAAGCTAAGCTTAGCTAAGTTTTTTTGGTACTACCCTTCAAGGGGAGCCTAAAAGTTAAACGGAGTATAATTTACATATTAAACAAACTTTCTCTCTACTTAATATTATTTTTGATTTATGTCAAAGGGGGAGAGAAAAACCAGAGTTAAGAATTCAAACGAATTTAAACATAGTCTTTGTGAAAGGGGGAGCATAAGGGTTTTTTTCCAAATTATAGTGTGTTTGCTCCTTTATTTATTGTTATGTTTTACTTAACTTTGAACTGTATTGTCATAATAAAAAAGGGGGAGATTGTTGGTGCGGGAAGCATCCGATAGTCGAACCTGTGTTTTGATTATGTCAAAGTGTCTAAACTTAAGTTGTTTTGTTATCTAACAAGTTAAATGAGATTGTAGGAAAGTCCTAAGTGTACTTAGGCAAAAGTCATAGCTACGGTTAGGCAGGTGGAAAATCCTAGGGGGTGGTAACCCTAGGAGAAAAATCTTAACGGGTCGAGGGCTTCGGGCAAAAAGTCCTAGAGTCGAGGACTCTAGGTGGAAAGTCCTGGTGTCGTGAAATAGGTGAAAGACTGGGCGGGTCATGGAGCGGATGCCTAGTGGAAAGTCCTGGAGCCTCAGGCGCTGAGCAAAATTCCAGTTGATCTGGAGGATCAAATGGCAATAGGTAAACTCTTCTGAGTAGAGTAGGTGAGGACGCGTTCCCCGGTGAGGGAACAGTAGGCGTCGGTTTGACCTAGAGTTTTCGGTCGAGAATCCGAAGTCAGAATTGAATAGTCGGTGACTGTCAAATAATCATATTTATTGTGTTTGATTGTGCTAACTATGTTTTGTAGCATATGTTTTTGTATTCTGGACTAACACTCTTTTCAGGGATGAAAAAGAACCTCTCGCAGCAATGCACGAGGGCGCCTTGGATGCTGAGCAGAGGGTGCCCTCATGGAGCTTGAGGGTGCCCTGGACACTGGCGTGAGGGCACCCTCAGGCAGATAAGTGATAACCATGATTTTACTATACTATTTTGATTCATACATGCATGGTTTGATGTTGTTTTCATAGATGAAACCTATATTTACATCACATTTCATGAATTACATTTATTCTTGGACTTAATTGCAAATTATCTTATTTTTTTGTGTTATTTGATTCTAATATTTGATTGTTATTTTATTGGCATCAGAGGATCTTGGATTTGGATTTATTCGAACTGAATTTAAGTTAGAATTGGAGTTTAAACGAGAAGATTAAGCTTCGGAGATCAAAGCAGCTACTAGACCCTTAAAAGCAGATCTAAGTCATCCATTGAAGATCTGGTCCATCCATCTTAAGGAAGAGTAGATCAAGACCCTTAATCAAGATCAGCACCTTTGGATCGGATTAAAAGTGACTTTTCACCGTTGATCAAGAACCAAATCATTCTGGGTCGTCCCTCTAGATCTCAGATTTGGTTTAAATGAGAAGCTACAGTGTTCTTTTCCTTCGTCAATCTCCACAGTGTTCGCGTCAAGCGGAGACGCGATCTCTTGGGTGATTCCGACCTCGATTCCAACTCCGATCATCTGGAGCTGCCAGCAAGCGTTCTTTCTGGCACAATTCTATTTTCTATGATTCTCTATTTCAGCCACAGATTAGGCGGCGCTCCTCCGATCTGTGATTCCACTTCCCATCAGCAACATTTGGAGGCGTTCCTCCAATGTTACTAAGTTCTATCCAACGATGATCCTCAATCTATAGCTTCCATCCAGATTCAGAGAACCAGGGTTGCAGAAATCCAGATTTTTGGTCATTTACAGGTTCCAGAGGGTTTCTAGCTTGTCGGAGGCATTCCACCGATGTTGCTAAGCAATTTTGGAACTCATTTACCGCTGAAGGTTCTTCGCTGACGACTAGAGTTGGGCGTTCTCATCTCCGGCTTCTTGCATGATGGCAAGAAGTGTTTGCTTGTATAGATGGGTTGTGAGTTGGATCGGTTTAGTTCATTTTATTACTATTTTTGTAGCTTAGAACAAATTTCTTGTTTGTTATGTTCTTATCGAGTAATCTAGCATTTCTTTATCTTGTTGAAGTTTAATTCGTGTTAACTAGTTAGAACTTTATTGGTGCAATTTAGTTTAAGTCTTGTTTAAGCTTGGTTAATTGTTAAGTGGCTAAGTTTTAAGTTACGGTTTAATATTTTCTTTAGATCAAATTCAATTGTGTCTTGCTATTTCATTCTTAGTAAGAGTGTTGATGGTTAAATCATAACGTAGGGTGACAATGCGTTGTGGATTAATTGTTGGCACCTAGTTAGATTTCATTCTAGTATTAGATTAGTTCTTATTTGCTTTGCTCTTCATTTATTAGATTTAGAATTAAAACCAAAACCCCCAATTCCATATTAAAAATCCAAAAGCAATAACAAATCAATCCGATGATACCATCCTATTGTTACATTCGTTGGGAGACGACCTGAGTCATCTCTATGCTACATTAGTATAGAATGAATTTGGTCATTTAATTCTTTTGATATCCTTTGCGCGACAAAATTTGGGTTTATCAAAAATTGGCACCATTGCTAGGACCATGTAGCGGTGTTTGATAATCTTAGGATTGTTCTTTATTTTGAAAATTTTAAAAAATTTGTTTCAATTGTTTTCATGTTCATATATCCATGTATTTGATTTTATATGTTCCTATGTCTTCTGATCTTATTTTCTAGAATTTCAGTGTAAGAACAGGAAATCTCTTTGACCATTGATCTATATTATCAACATTTTGGAGGTAGGAGGGAAAGTCATTATTATCAGCCTCAAACTCAGTTCTAGTAGCCTGAATATCAGTACTACCCACTTGTGGAGTAGTAGAATAGGTATGAGGTTGCACAAGGATAAATTGTAGAGTCAACATGTGAAGGCGCTGGAATTCCATTCTGTTTCAATTTCCCTGTACAAAAATTGTACAAGTACAGAACTTTTCCTAGCAACCCGCATATTCGATCAAACATGTGTTTGCTCAATCAAGTAAATTCTTGATAGATCAAAGCACCTTTATCGAAGTACAAGATCGCTAGCCTCTTGTGTTGGTATTCAAAATTGATACAAAGAAAACTAAACTAATTATGCAGCGGAATTAAAGAACTAGTTATACCTTTCCTTTGTAGCTAAAGACCTCTTGATCTTCTGGTGTATTCCTCTCCTCTTCTTGGAAGTCATGTGGGCGACGATCTATCAAGATAACAAACAACCTTCCCTTCGTTGTTTCCAAATCTTTGACCACCAAGAGAAGCTCTAGGATGAGGCACCTTCTACTCTTCTTCTTCTTTTCCAAGCCGCCGACCACCAAGGAGAAGAAGAGGCACCAACCACCAAGGATAAAATGAGGCACTGGCCACCAAGGAGAAGAAGAGGTGGCACTGGCCTTAGGAGGAAGAGGTGATGCTGCCGGCCCTAGGAGAAGGAGGTGATGCTGCCGGCCCTAGGAGTGGAGAAACTGGCGCCGAAAATCAAACAACAGCTACTTCTTAGATGGGTGGATATGAGGCTTTATATAGAGGCTATAATAGGGACCTAGAGGAGGAATTGGTTTAGGCCTCCTGATGGGCTTGGGCTTCTTGTGTTCGGCCTGAACACTCAACTCAAGTCCATCAATAATAACCTATACCACTAAATGTTTATTATTGAACTACCGCACCAATCCCATATTACAATATGAGCTTCTTCTTATCATGAGTGCATTAATCTCCCTGTGTTTAAGATATCGTATGCCCATTAATTAAATAAGTTACTGACAACTCAATTAATTAACATATGATTCTAAGAGTAGTACCACTCAACTTTATTATCATGCCAGACTAAGTCCACCTGCAGGATTTACATGATAATCCTTATGGTCTCCTCAAGTGGACATCATCAGTGTAAATAATTAGGACACAAATTCCTTCTATAATCAACAACACACCATATAAATAGTACTATTTTCCAACTCATCGGGTCTATTGATTTAATGAATAAATCTCACCCATTGATAAGTTAAAAAATTAAATACTAAGTATACGTGCTTGTTATTATATAGGGATTAAGAGGATGCACATCCATAATAACAGATGTTCTATTCTTTATATAGTCAGTACGAATCAAATAACCTCAAATGGTTTTGGTCAATACACACATAGTGTACTAGTGTAATTTTATAGCCAAGACAGACTAATACCAAATTACACTACAACCATTCCAATGGTTTGTCCTAATCCATCTTGGTTGTGAGCTACTATTTATAATTTATAAGGAACCAATAACATGATCTTCTATGTGACACCACACACCATATTATTTACAATATGAATTAAATGGACAACTGCATTGACATATATATAAATATAAAATATAAACATTTGACCAAAGTGATTCTCATTTCAAAATATTTCAAAACAGATGTTCATACAAAAGGTAGGCTTATAGTATACATTCCAACAATCTCCCACTTATACTAAAAGACTATGCTGTCATAAATACTGACATACATCTGATTCCCATCCCCTCAACATGCCTATCAAAAGCTCTCGCCGGAAGGGCCTTAGTGAAAGGATCTGCCAGGTTATCTGCTGATGTAATCTTGGTGACAACAACCTCTCCTCATTTTATGACGTCTCGTATCAGGTGGTACTTGCGCCCAATGTGTTTACTTGCATTATGGGCTTGTGGTTCCTTTGAGTTTGCTACTGCACCACTGTTGCCACAATAAATTGTGATAACTTTGGGCAAACCAGGAATCACATCTAGGTCCATCAAGAAGTTTCTGAGTCATACAACTTCTTTGGCTACCTCAGAGGCTGCCACATACTCAACTTCCATGGTGGAGTCTGAAACGCATTTATGCTTAACACTCCTCCATGCTATGGCTCCACCTCCCAAAGTAAATGTTAGGACCAAAAGTAGCTAGAGGGGGGGGGGTGAATAGCTCGTCGCGTTCGCTCGGTGCTTGGCGTTGCTTGTTCCTTCAAAGATGTGCAGCGGAAATACAAAGAAACAATCACACAACGCTAACACAGTTGGTTTACTTGGTATCCACCTCACAAGAGGTGACTAATCCAAGGATCCACACCAACACACACACCCTCCACTAAATAAAACTCTCCTTTATGGTAACTACCAAGGGCGGAGAAGCCCTACAAGACTCAGTACAAGAAGAGAGGGAAAGGATACAAGAAATACAAGCTTACAAGCTTACAATGAGTACAAACCCTAACCCTAGCTTCTCTTCTTTGACTTTGATCCGCCTCTTGACTTGGAAACCTTCCAAGATCCTTCAAGAACTGACAGAGTGCTGTGGAGGAGCTGGAGTGAATCGGAGAAGAGATGCCGAAGGAAATCGTTATCGACGCCAACGGGCGGATCCCGATCGATTCGAATATTCCCAATCGATCGGGAGGCTTTGATCGATCCACGGATCGATCGAGCGCCTATCTTTCGATCGATCCACGGATCGATCCGGTGGCCGCATCCCAATCGATCCACCGATCGATTGAACATCTGGATCGATCCACGGATCGATCCAGGCTCTGGATCGATCCACCGATCGAGACCTCTGGATCGATCCATCGATCGATCCAACACTTGGTTTTTGCCCAAAACCAAGTTCCAAGCCTCTCAAACCAACATCCGGTCAACCTTGATGGTACATCATGCTTAGCATCCGGTCACCCTTTGACCTGCTAGGACTTCCCACCAAGTGTCCGGTCAACCTTTGACCCACTTAGACTTTTCTATTCATGCCAAGTATCCGGTCACCCTTGACCTACTTGGACTTCCATCGATGTCCGGTCAATCCTTGACCTATCTCTTCGTGCCAAGTATCTAGTCAATCCTTTGACCTACTGACTTCCCAACACCGATGTCCGATCATCCTTGATCCATCCGGATTTTCCCTCCGGCTTCACTCACTAGGACTTTCACCTGGCTTCACTCACCAGGATTTCCAATCTGCCTAGCTTCACTCACTAGGACTTTTCCCTGACTTCACTCACCAGGACTTTCACCTGCCTACCTTCACTCACTATGCCTTTCACCTTGCTTCACTCAGACTTTCACCTACCTAGCTTCACTCACTAGGCTTTCCTTCTGCCTTCACTCACCAGACTTTCACCCACCAGGACTTTCACCTAGCTTCACTCACTAGGGTTTTCCTTTGCCCGGCTTCACTCACCAGGACTTCCCTGTCAAGTATCCGGTCAACCTTGACCTACTTGACTCTTCTTCAATCAATTTCTTATTGTCAAACATCTAAACTCAAACCAAGACTCAGCTTGGTCACCCAGGTCAACCTTGACCTGAGGGATGTTGCACCAACAATCTCCCCCTTTTTGATGTTTGACAATACCACAATAAAACTTACAATACCACATGTAAGTTAGGCTAATCCTATAGCCTCAATCTTCATGCCACTAGGTAATGAACATATAAATTAAGCTCTTCATTCTCCCCCTACGAGGGCACACTCCCTCTAGGTAATGAAAGCCTAACTTACACCCATTCATAGGTCCTTTCATTCTCCCCCTATTGGCACACATCAACCCATCTTTGGGCACACATCAACCCATGCCCCAATTTTGGGTACACATCAACAAATCCATTTGTTGACGACTCTCCCCCTGAAGAGTTACTCATTATTGTTCACAACATCACTCGTTGTGATCAACACGATAATGAAGGTCCCATACCCTTCATTTATCCTTAACTTCTCCCTCAATGTAGACAAATACCCAACCTTGAGCATTATCTAACCACTTGAGTTTTCACTTGAAATAATGAGGATATCCACTCCCCATTTCAAGTTCAAAAGCTCATACATGAGCATTTTCTTTAAAGAAGGTTAACCACCTTCCAAGGTTCATGAAAAGTAATTTTTCATGTCTCTAAAGAGTCCCTCCCCCTAAAGACATGGTGGTGACTTCTGTCATTGCACCAACAATGACTTGGAATCCCTAAACCTTTAGGAAACCCAAATTTAGAAGTTTTGAGGTTCAAATACTCAAAATTTGAAACAAACCTCAACCTAAACTTCAATGAAGCCTTCCTTAACCAATCCATCCTTGTTTTCACATGAAAACACCCTTTGTATGTATACAAATGTAAGGGTTTGGAATGGTTACCTAGACTCAAAGAGGTTCAAAGATGCTGAAATCAAGCCTTCCCAGCAATCAGCAACTTGGATCGATTGGAGTTGGGTTCCAATCGATTGAACCTTTCCGAATCGATCCACCGATCGATTCAGACTACCTGGATCGATCGGCTGATCGATCCAGCAGCTTCTCTGAGACTTGATCCACGAATCGATCCACGGATCGATTCAGGCAATCGATCCATGGATCGATCGAGCTCCGATAGTTGCTGAAATTCCATTTCAAACCCCTAGAAAATTCTACAAAATCCAAAATCATGAAATTTCGTGTAGACATTATTTAGGTCATACTTAATCATGGAAAAATAGCTTTCTATGAAAATACATCATATTTTCAAAGATTGACACAAACTTGAAAACTTGCAAAAACTTTAGTGTTTTTCTTCAAGTTTGTGTCTAACTATTCAATGGTGATTACTATCAAAAGATAGCCTTCACCAAGGTTTTCCAAAAACATTTTAAAAACATTTTCAAAACCAATATCCCATCATGTTCCTTGGGCATAATGCACATGACTTGTACATTAGCTTTCCCAATGATGGGAAAACACATAACTATGTGTTTTGATGAACCTAAAACTCAAAAGAATGCACTAAATCAACATCTTGAGTTTTGTTCATCTTCCTAACATCTCACTTGTATCTAATGTACACTAAAACACGGACAAGTCACCTTATAGTCCTTGTGAGATGTGAGATTTTGATTTTTGCCCTAATCTAGGGATCATGCATATCTATCTAGGCATTCTAGAGATATTAGACATCCACCTAGGATGTCACTCGTTAATAAGTGTTGTTAAATGCCATTTGTCCTTAATTACAAGGAATTAAACTTAATGCATGATAATGTTATGACATACATCAAAATAAAATAATTTTCAAAAGAAAAATATTCTATAACTACATGATGTATGAATGTCATGACATGGTATTTTTGGATTTTTCATAATAAAACATGAATGCAAAACTAGACATGATGTCATGGCATATGATGGGCAAACAATCATGGCAAGATTTAACATAAATAAAATATACCTAGATTAACTATCTAAGTATCCTTAAAGTCTTAGCTAAACTTACAACTTAAACCTAGATTGCCCTAAAGTGCTTCAAGAGAATGCCAAAGCCTAAATTGGCATTTCTAATTTCCTTGATTTGTTTATGCCACTTAATAATTAAACATATCCTCAAATGTTGGCATATTTCATTTTCCCACAAGAGTAGCACTAAGAAAATACCAAAATCCCAACTTGGTATTTCTTATATTTTTCTAATTTGTGCCTTTTTAAGATAAAATCAATTTTTCCACCAATAGACACATGTTACTCTTTCAAGAAGTAATCAATAGGTCCATTTCATTTTCAAAGGTTAACTAAAACCTTGAAAATGCTCCTTGAGTGTCAATTTCCTCAAAGTTAGGTTAACTACCCTTCTAATCAGAGTTGACACTCTCTAACCCATCTATGGGGTAGAGAAGATGCTCCTAGGAACCCAACACCTATTGGTGCTCCTTGGATGCTCTAGGTACTCACTAGGGATAACTTCCCTAGATACCTTCCTAGTGACCTTGTTGGGCTTCTTAGAAGCCTTGGTCACAGTTTCTAGGTCAACTCTAGGGATAGCTTCCCTTGTAACCTTCTTTGTGACTTTCTTAGACTTCTTAGAAGTCTTAGTCACATTTATTGCAAAAATACTCTTAGGGATGACTTCCCTAGTATTCTTGGCTTGACCACTAGACCTAGGGTTTGTTCCATAACTATATGGAACTCTATGGTAAGAGGGCACATCCTTCTTAGCCTTTGGTTTGTATCCCAAACCTCTATGGCCATTGGATGGCTTTTGTACCCCTAAACCTAGGTTATGCTCATTTTTCCCTAATAGGATATTTTCCATCCTTTTTAGGGTATTTTCCATTTTATCAAGTCTTGACCTCAAGACTTGATTTTCCATCACTAAGTCCTTAGTTTTTGGTTTTCCATTAAGTTCATGAGCATTTTTGTGCCTAGGCTTGTAGATACAATCCTTAGAGTTCTTGCCTAGACTTTTACTTACATTCCTAGCCTTAGGTGTAGTAGTTTTAGCATGAAAAGCTATATGTTTTTCTTTAACGCTATCATGCTTTCTATTTTCATGGTAAATAGCATTAAAATGATATAAGTTAGAACTATCATGCTTTTTACCATAATGTAAAGGGGTAGGCTCAATAAATGTTACCTTCTTCTTTACCTTGGAGGCTCCCCCTTGACGAATGCCTCCTTGAGCCTTGACCATCTTCTTCCCCTTGGGGCATTGACTTCGGTAATGCCCTTTTTGGTTGCAAGAAAAGCACACAATGTGCTCCTTGCTCCTTTTTATTCCGGGGATGGTCTCCTTTGCCCTTTTGTGCCACTTGGCCCTTCTTCTTGGCCAATTTAGGGCACTTGCTCTTGTAGTGCCCATGTTCCCTACACTCAAAGCATATAATATGATTTTTATTTTTAATTGAAATATTTATACCTTTGCTTGTAGGGGTGGCATCTTTCCCTTTGGATCCGGAGGTGGAAGCTTCCTCTTGATCCGATCTTGATTCTCCTCCATTTGATTTTTCTTGACTCGTGGAGGTAGAAGCTTCTTCAATCTCTTCATCTCTTGACCCGGATGTAGAAGCTTCTCCTTCTTCTTGATCCGGCGTCACCAAGGATTGCTCCCCCTCAATCCTAGAGGTGGAGGCTTCATCATCTTGAATATGAAACAAGGAGTATGCTCCCTCCTTGTTCCCTTCGTTGCATTCCCTTGAGGATGAAGCTTCTTGGATTTCTTCTTCTTTGGAGGTTGAGCATCTCTCAACCTTGGAGTCCTCCTCTTGATCTTGCTCCAAAGAGTCACCCTCTCCGGATTCTTCATGATCTTGTACAGTGGAGGGGATCTCTTCATGAAGCTTGGCCAATTTGCTCCATAGTTCCTTTGCATATTCAAATTCTCCAATTTTGCAAAGGATGGTGCTTGGCAATAAATTGACCAAAAGCTTGGTCACTTTGTCATTGGCCTCGCACCTTTGGACTTGCTCTTGGCTCCTCTTGAGAACTTTGCCCTTTGAGTTTGTTGGAGTCTTGAAGCCTTCCATAAGAGCCTTCCATAAATTATCTGCTGATGTAATCTTGGTGACAACAACCTCTCCTCATTTTATGACGTCTCGTATCAGGTGGTACTTGCGCCCAATGTGTTTACTTGCATTATGGGCTCGTGGTTCCTTTGAGTTTGCTACTGCACCACTGTTGCCACAATAAATTGTGATAACTTTGGGTAAACCAGGAATCACATCTAAGTCCATCAAGAAGTTTCTGAGTCATACAACTTCTTTGGCTACCTCAGAGGCTGCCACATACTCAACTTCCATGGTGGAGTCTGAAACACATTTATGCTTAACACTCCTCCATGCTATGGCTCCACCTCCCAAAGTAAATGTTAGGACCAAAAGTAGCTAGAGGGGGGGGGGGGGTGAATAGCTCGTCGCGTTCGCTCGGTGCTTGGCGTTGCTTGTTCCTTCAAAGATGTGCAGCGGAAATACAAAGAAACAATCACACAACGCTAACACGGTTGGTTTACTTGGTATCCACCTCACAAGAGGTGACTAATCCAAGGATCCACACCAACACACACACCCTCCACTAAATAAAACTCTCCTTTATGGTAACTACCAAGGGTGGAGAAGCCCTACAAGACTCAGTACAAGAAGAGAGGGAAAGGATACAAGAAATACAAGCTTACAAGCTTACAATGAGTACAAACCCTAACCCTAGCTTCTCTTCTTTGACTTTGATCCGCCTCTTGACTTGGAAACCTTCCAAGATCCTTCAAGAACTGGCGATGTGAGTGCTGTGGAGGAGTTGGCGAGAAACTGGAGTGAATCGGAGAAGAGATGCCGAAGGAAATGAACGCTGCGGCCTTTATCGACGCCAACGGTCGGATCCCGATCGATTCGAATATTCCCAATCGATCGGGAGGCTTTGGATCGATCCACGGATCGATCCGGAGCCTCTGGATCGATCCACGGATCGATCCAAAGACGTTAGTTCGTGGCGACTCACCGATCGATTGGAACATCTGGATCGATCCACGGATCGATCCAGGCTCGCTACTAGCGCTGGATCGATCCACCGATCGATCCAGCTCTGGATCGATCCACGATCGATCCAACACTTGGTTTTTGCTCAAACCAAGTTCCAAGCCTCTCAAACCAACATCCGTCAACCTTGACCTGTTGGTACATCATGCCTAGCATCTGGTCACTTCCAGGAATCCATCAAGTGTCCGGTCAACCTTTGACCCACTTAGACTTTTCTATTCATGCCAAGTATCCGGTCACTCTTGACCTACTTGGACTTCCATGATGTCCGGTCAATCCTTTGACCTATCTGAGATTTCCTCGTGCCAAGTATCCAGTCAATCCTTTGACCTACTTAATACTTCCCAACACCAGATGTCCGATCATCCTTGATCCATCTGGATTTTCCCTTGCCTGGCTTCACTCACCAGGACTTTCACCTGGCTTCACTCACCAGGATTTCCTTCTGCCTAGCTTCACTCACTAGGACTTTCACCTGGCTTCACTCACCAGGATTTCCAATCTGCCTAGCTTCACTCACTAGGACTTTCACCTGGCTTCACTCACCAGGACTTTCACCTGCCTAGCTTCACTCACTAGGGCTTTCCTTCTGCCTGGCTTCACTCACCAGGACTTTCACCTAGCTTTACTCACTAGGACTTTCACCTAGCTTCACTCACTAGGGTTTTCCTTTTGCCTGGCTTCACTCACCAGGACTTCCCTGTCAAGTATCCGGTCAACCTTGACCTACTTGACTCTTCTTCAATCAATTTCTTATTGTCAAACATCTAAACTCAAACCAAGACTCAGCTTGGTCACCCAGGTCAACCTTGACCTGAGGGATGTTGCACCAACAGTAAACACATATCCTGAGGTTGATTCACTACTATCCCTATCTAATTAGAAGTCCGAATCCATGTAACCCACAGGGAGCAAATCATCTGTCTGGTAAACTAGCATATAATCTCTAGTCTTTTTCAGGTACTTTAATATATGCTTTACGGCAGTCCACTGTCCTGGTCCTAGGTTACTTTGATATATGCTAACAATGCCCACGACAAAATAGATATTCGATCTCGTACATAACATCACATACATTAGGCTTCTACAGCCGAAGCATAAGGAACTATCTTCATCTCCTCTATCTCCTTTGGTGTCTTAGGACACATCCTTTTAGATAAAGGTACTCCATGCCTAAAAGGTAGAAAACCTTTCTTGGAGTTTTGCATGCTAAAACGAGCTAGGATAATATCGATGTATGATGCTTAAGATAAGCACAACATCCTTTTCTTGCGATTCCTTATTACTTTGATCCCAAGAATATGTCCACACTCTCCCAAGTCCTTCATATCAAACTTCTTGGACATCCGTACCCTTACGTCTGACAACACTTTGACTTTGTTGCCAATGAGTAAAATGTCATCTACGTCTAGTACAAGAAATACCACTACGTTTATGTTATTTTTATTGTATACACAAGACTCATTAGGACACTGAATGAATCCATGTGACCAGATCACTTCATCAAACCGGTTGTTCCAAGATCTCGAAGCTTACTTCAGTCCATAAATGGACCGATTGAGCTTACATACAAGATACTCTTTGCCCTTCATAATGAATCCCTCTGGTTGCTTCATATAGATGTTTTCTTCAAGACTTCCGTTGAGGAAAGTTGTCTTGACATCTATTTGCCAAACCTCATAATCCATATGAGCAGCAATAGATAAAAGAATCTGGATAGACTTAAGCATGTTTCCTCTTTCTGAGTATACCCCTTCGCAACAAGCCTTGCTTTAAAGGTTTCCACCTTCCCATCTATTCCTCTTTTCCTTTTGTAGACCCATTTACATCCAATGGCTTTTACACCATTTGGTGGTTCTACAAGCTCCGAGACCTGATTAGAATGTATAGATTCTATTCAGAGTTCATTGCACTTTGCTAAGATGCTGCATCTTTATCTTGGAGTGCTTCATCATATGTCTAGGGATCAGCTTCATGTTCACCAAGGATCAAGTCCGAAGACTCTCCCAAAAACATAAATCTTTCAAGTTGTGTAACAACCCTCCCACTACGATGAGGCACTACCTATAATTGTGCATCATTTGTGACATGTGTTGTAGTTACTTGTGGTATCTCATCTTGTACCATTGGTACTAAAGTAGAAGTGTCCTCTCTTATGTTCTCAAGAACAATTTTACTCATGGGCTTGTAGTTCATTATATAGTCCTCTTCTAAAAATTGGGCATTGGTGCTAACAATGACCTTATGATCTTTTAGGACTATAAAATAAACCACCTTTCGTTCCTCTAGGATATCCCACGAACAAGGGGACTTCTGTACGTGATTCCAACTTATCAGCATCTCCCTTCAGCACATGTGCTGGACAATCCCAAATCCGAATGTGTTTCAAACTAGGCTTACACCCATTCTATAATTCTGTGGGAGTAAAGGGTACTGACTTAGAAGGTACCAAGTTCAGAATGTACGCCACCATTTCCAGAGCATATCCCCAAAACGAATTTGGTAATTCTGAATAACTCATCATTTATCTAACCATTTTTATAAAAGTCATATTCCTTCATTCCGCCACACAATTCTGTTGGGGTGTACCAGGTGCAGACAATTGGGATTGAATCCCGGCCTCTGATAAGTAACTATTAGAGTGTATACTAAAAGCCTAGCTTTTGGTATAAACATTTATCTAGAAATAAGAATCACATTGGTCAAATGTCTACATTTGTGATAAATGTAGTTGTTCAATTAATTTATATTGTAGATAACATGGTGTGTGGTGTCACACACAGAGGATCATGTTATCAGTACCTTATAAATTATAAACAGTAGCTCACGACCAAAATGGAAAGGAACAAACCATTAGAAGGTCGTAGTGTAATTAGGTATCAGTTTATCTTGACTGTATAATTACACTAGTACACTTAGAGTGTATTGAGTAGGACCATTTGAGGTCGTTTCTTTTATACTAATTTTATAAAGAAACAAAGACCTCGGTTATTATGGAAGTGTGTAATCCTGATATAATAACAAGCACATATATTTGATATTTATTTCTTTAATTTATCAATGGGTGAGATTTAGTTCGATGAATCAATAAGCCCGATAAGTTGGGAAATGGTATCACTTATAGTGTGTGTTGTTGATTATAGAAGGAAACTGTGTCCTAGAGATACTAGGTTGAGAATGTCCCCAAGAGGAGCTCATAAGGATTGTCATGTTAAACCCTGCAGGTGGACTTAGTCCGACATGACGATGAAGTTGAGTGGTACTACTCTTGGAACTAGATATTAATTAAGTGAGTTGTCAGTAACTTACTTAATTAGTGGACATTGTTATCTTAAACACGGGAGACTAACACACTCATAATAAGAAGGAGCCCAAAAATATAATTTGGGATTGGTGCGGTTCAATAATAATTCTCTAGTGGAATGAATTATTATTGATAAAAGTTGTGTGTTTGGCAACACGGGATGTGTAATTTTATCGGAGACCAAACCAATTCCTCTCTGGTCCCTATCGTAGCCTCTTAATTATAGAGTACTATACCATACACCTTCATACCCACTCTTAAGCTGGCGTAGCAGTGGAGACCTAGCTGAGACCAGCTTGGAAATGAAGGTTTATTGGCATGGTCGGCCCTAGCTTGAACTCAAGCTTAGGTGGCCCTCTTAATAAATAAAATAAAAGGAATTTTATTTTTGAAATTTTTCTCATGTGGATAACATGATTTAAAGAGAGTTTAAAATTTAAATCTTTCCTTTTATAAGATTCTACAAAAGATTAAGAGAAGAGTTAAAATCTCTTTCCTTATTTGTAGATTAAAAGGTTGATTTTAATTTTGGTAAAACTTTCCTTTTAATCATGTTCATGATTTAAAGAGAGTTTAAAATTAAATATCTCTTTTATAAAGCTACTACAAGGATTAAGAAAAGATTAGATATCTTTCCTTATTTGTAGATTGGAAGAGATTTTAATTTTTAAAGATAACTTTCTTTTTATCCACATGTTTAAAAGAAATATTTTAATTTATAAAATTTCCTTTTTATTGACCATCATGAAGGGAAAATTATTAGAGAAATTTTTTATAAAATTTCCGGAAACAAATTAGGAAAGTTTTAATTCTTGATTGAATTAAATTTCCTTTGCTTGGTTTAAAGTGGCCGGCCACATTGTTGATGAGAAAAAATTATTTTTAATTAAATAAATTTTCCTTATCAATGGCAAAAGAATTAAGGAAATTTTTATTTAAATTTCCTTATTTGCCAAGGCCAAGGATTATAAAAGAGAGGGTAGAGGTGCCTTCATGGACAACAACTCTATTATTTTTCCTCTCTCTTTTTCTTCCTTGGTGTGGCCGGCCATCCTCTCCTCCTTTCTTCTCTTTGATGGCCGAACCTCATCCTTCTTGTGGAGACTCATATGGTGGCCGGATCAAGTTTAGAGAAGAAGAAGAAGAAGGAGAGAAAGAAAGCTTTGTTTCTAGCATCCCTTGGAGTATGGTGGTGGTGGCCGAACCTCTTCATCCTAGAAGAAGTTTTGATGGCCGAAACTTGCAAGGAAGAAGAAGGTGCTTGGTGGTTCTCATCTCGGAAGATCGTTGCCCACACAACGTCCGAGGTTAGAAGAGGAATACGGTAGAAGATCAAGAGGTTTTTCTAAAAGGTATAACTAGTAATTTTTCTTTCCGCATCATACTAGTTATTTTTGGAAATAATACTAAATACAAGAGGCATACGATTCTAGAGTTTCAAATTTGTTTTCGATATAGTGTTCTTTTGTTTTTCTTTTCCTTGTGATTTGATTGTTCTTTTCGGTTAACCTAAAGTTATTTTAGGAAATTAAATATTAGCTTTCTATAAAAGGTTTTGTCTAGTCGGTGGTGGTTGCTCCCATATCCAAGAAGGTCATGTGCCTCGCCACGTCAGTACTGGGAACCGATTATGGAAATTAATATTTAATGGAATTAATAACTTAAGGTGACTTGGGTCGAACGTGTTAAGTTTCGCAGGAGATCCAAGTCAAAACCTAAAAGAACAAATAGATTAAGTTTTGGATCAAACGTGTTAAGTTCCGCAGGCGATCCAAAATTTAATTTAAAAGAACACATGGTAGCTAGGAAAAGGTTCAGACCTTTGTACAAAATTTTTGTACAGTGGAACCTCTAGGTTTTCCGAGTAGCAACCAACAATTGGTATCAGAGCTAGGGTTTTGCCTCTGTGTATTTGGTATTAGTTTAATTATGCACATGTCATACATAATTTAGGCAGGATAATAGTAGGATGTGCTAACTTTGTGGATGCAGGATCCAACTATTATAGCTTATAGTTTTATGTGTGTGATTGGACCCTTGGACATGTCAAGGGCATTTATATGTGTGTGCATGATTGTATTATAAAATACAGCAGGAGTTGTATTTAGTTTTATTAGGATTTTATTTTTGATCTAGATACATGTACATTCCTTTTATGGAATATAGGAGCAAAAGTGTAAAATTCTATTTATTTGGCGTTTCGAATCTTGCAAAGCGTGGAAGCTTCTAAGGACCAGATGCGCAGCGGAACAAGATGGATGCGACAGCTAGACCCGGTGGCGGTGGCCAAATATGGCAGCAGCTTGGGATGACAACACACGGAGGACAACTAGAGATAAAAGCCATAATAGTTGAAAATTAGATTTTCTATTTATTGCTTTTATATTGTGTTGTGTGTGCATGTTAGTTTACAAGTTTAGTAGGCTAGCATAGTTAAAATTCCTCATTAATAAATAACTAAGTGGGAGAGGGATTTTTAAGTAAATCCCATGGTCTCCATTACTGGTTTGTAAGTGATGCAAACAAGCTTGCGCGTTGGCTCTGAGTGCCTTCCTCCATAACGGATGAGCTAGTTTGCAGATCACTAGAACAGACTTCCATTTTTGGATGACTATAGGAAGTTAATTAAGAGCGTGTGATCTTCCCCAACGGAAGGGGCATAATCTTATTAATGGACTTAGTGTCAAGTAATGGTATACACTTAGACACATCTAATAGTATCCTCCCCATCGGAGTCACTATTATTATTTGTGTGACCAAATGAAACCAACTATTAATTTGTCATAAAACTAGGTTGACAAGATAATAAAATTAAAGGGTTAAAACCCCTCTTACAAATGATTGATTTTGTATACGTCCACACTAACATGGCATACAAAATTAACGGTGTTTGAGATAATTTTATTTGTCATAAAGTTACGTTGACAAGATAGTTAATGGGTAAGATCCTCCTCTTACAAATGTTGATTTTGTATACGTCCACACTAACGTGGCATGCAAAATTTACGGTGTTTTGAGGTGTTGGTAAATTTAAAAAGTATTGTTAGAGGAATCAATATTATTTTAAATTTAGAAGTCTTGACCAAATATTTGATTAAAGATAGACCAACTATTAATTTTATTCGTCATAAAGTAAGGTTGACGAGATAATAAAATTAAATGATAAAATTTCCTTTTTGAATTTGTATACGTCCACACTAACGTGGCATACAAAATTCATGGGGATTTTTAAGGAGTTGGTCTTAGCCAAATATTTTTGTGATTCTTAGGATGATGGTCAATCCCTAGCTGATATACTTTAGGATAGACTTAGTGGTCCCAATTATAATTGATTGGAAATAGGATTTGGACATTAAGGTAGACTGTTCTCTTTGAACTAAGAACAATATAGGTGTATTTTATTCATTAGTTGAAACATGTTTAGTGGTGTTATCTACCAGAACCTAGAGTGTAGATACAGATGCCATTAATCATGTCCGCAATTCATTGCAGGGTTCCAGGAAACCCGACAACTAAATGAAAATAAAAACACCGTCCACATGGGCACTGCTGTAAAAGTGGCAGCTGTTGCAGTGGGAGATGTTTATCTTTTGATAAAAATAAAACATGGATTTTTGAGTAATTGTCTTTACGCACCAAGTTTAGAAAGAACTAGTTTTCAGTTTCTAAACTATTCAAAGAACATGATATTCTGTTTTTTTTAATAACAAAGTTGTTATTAAGAAAAAGAGGGAAGTTATCTGTTCTGGTACGTTGGTTGGCAATTTATAAATCCAATAACTCTCACGATGCAACAAATGGAAATTAGTAACACATCTTCTAACTTTAAGAGAAAGTAACCTTCGGAAATGAACCAATTATATCTTTGGCATCTAAGGCTAGGTTATATTAACTTGAGTATGATTCATTGGTAGCTGATGAACTTTTGGGTTCATTAGTAGTGGAAATCTTTCCAACCTGCGAGTCTTACTTGGAAGAAAAAATAACCAAGAAGCTTTCAAGTCTAAGGGGTATGGAGTCAAAGATATGTTGAAATTGGTTCATTCTGATTTGTGTGATCCTATGACTATCCAAGCAAGAGGTTGTTTCAAATATTTCATCTATTTTATAGACAACTATTTGATATACGGATACATTTACTTGATGTGCCACAAGTCTAAGTGCTTTGATTAGTTCAAAGAGTATAAGGCTGATGTGGAGAAATGTCAAGGTAAAAGTATCAAGACACTACGGTGAGATCGTAGTGGCAAGTACCTCTTGGGAGAATTTAGGAGTCACTTATCAGAAGTAGGGATTCAATCCCAACTAACTACACCTAGGTATATCCCAACAGAATGGTGTAGAAAAAGGAAAGGTATAGGACTCTTATGGAAATAAGTAGATTGATGATGAGTTATTTAGAAAATTACCAAATTCATTTTAAGGATATACTCTGGAAACGGAAGTAAACATAGTACATTCCAAATTCATAACTCTCTACTCATATAGAATTGCTGAATAAGCGTAAGCCTATTTTGAAGCATATTCGGATTCAGGTAGTCCAGCACATATGCTGAAGAGAGACAATGATAAGTTGGACAGGAATTCACTTGTTTGTGGGTTATCCTAGAGAAATGAAAGTAGGTTTATAGTCTTAAAAATCAGAAGGTCATTATTAGCATCAATGATCGATTTTTAGAAAAGAACTATGTAATAAACCTCATGCCTATAAGAAAATTTATTCTTAAGGAAATAATAAAAGACATGTCTAATCTAGTACCAACTGTACAAGATGAGATACCACAAGGAAACTGCAACACGTATCACAAATGATACACAATTGAAGAAAGTGCCTCATCGTAGTGGGAGGGTTGTTAGGCAACCTAAAAAGATTTATGTTTTGGGAGAGTTTTTTTTGGACTCGATCCCTGGAGGACATGAATCTGATCTCCGGACATATGAAGAAGCACTCCAAGATAAAGATACAATATCTTGGCAAAGAGTAATAAATAACAGAATAAGAATATATGCATTCTAATAAAATCTGGAAGCTTATAGAACCACCAAATGGTATAAAAGCCTTTGGGTGTAAAAAGATCTATATTAGGAAAAGAGGGATAGACAGGAAGGTAGAAACTCTCAAAGCAAGTCTAGATGAAAAAGGAAACTTTTTCACTGGTAATCATGCTTAAGTCTATCCGGATTCTTTTATCTATTTGGCAAGTGGATGTCAAGACAACATTCCTTAATGGAAGTCTTGAAGAAAACATCCATATAAAGCAACCAGAAGGGTTCATTGCAAAGGGCTAAGAGTATCTTGTGTGTAAGCTCAATCAGTCTATGGACTGAGGCAAAGCTTCAAGGTCTTCGAACATCCGGTTTATCAAAGTAATCCAGATCTATGGATTTAGTAACCGGATAAGTCTTGTGTATACAACAGATGTGATGGAAACGTGGTGGTATTTCTTGTACTATACTTAGATAACATTTTTGGTAGTTGGAAACAATATCAAAATGTTGTCAGAAGTAAGGGTATGGTTGTCCAAACAATTCGATATAAAGGACTTGGGAGAATGTATATATTCTTGAGATCAAAGTAATAAGGGATCGCAAGAAAAGAATATTTTACTTATCCCAAGCTTCATACATCGGAAAAATCCTTGCTCGTTTTAAGCATACAAAACTCCAAGAAACATTTCTTACCTTTTCAGGATGGAGTAACTTTATCTAAAGATATGTCTCTGTAGACTTCAAAGGAGATAAAGGAAATAAAGGCAGTTCTTTATGCTACGGGTGTTGGAAGCTGTAACGACCAAAATTTCCTCATTTTGAGCCCCAAAAATAATTCAAAAATATTTAGAAATTCTATAGAAAAATTCTAGAGATTTTTAGAAATTTTTAGAGTATTTTTATGCAATTTTTGGAGTTCGTTTGGTATTTTTACCAAGGAGAATAAGTTTTAAAAATAAACTAAAAAAAAAAAAAAAGGATTGTAGAAACTGGGTTTCGAACCCAGCACCCCGGACCCAAGCAAAACCGGCCCAACCAACCGAGCTGCGCTCGATTTGTTAATCATATATGGAGCGATATTTATTTAAGTAGTAGTTAGGAACAGTAAAATAAATTGGAAATAAAAGTGCGCGGCTGAGGAATCGAAGCCAAGATCTCAGACTTGGTTAAAGCCGGGCTGACCAAGTGTGCTAGTGATCGTTTGTTATTAAAGGAGAAGAAAAATTCTATTTAAGCAGTAGTTAGGAAACAGAGAATAAAAAGGAAATAAAATGGTTGCAGCCGAGACTCGAACCCACGAACCCCGTTTTAAGCGGAACTCAGCCAACCAACCGGTCTGCAAGAGTTTTGTTAATAAATTATGGAATAAATTGTATATAAGCTATAGTTGGAAACGAAAATAACCTTAAGTATAAGATTTAAATCTTTTTCCTTAAACCTAAAAATTTCTCTCAAAATTCCTCCTCTAGCGACGGCGCGCGGCGTTTCTGTTCGGGCGAAAACGAAGACGACGAAGCCGCAACTAGGGCTCGTCTCCGGTGGCCGGCCAAGGACCTAATCCGAGAGGGTTCTCTACCATCGTGATCATCTTGTCGAGGAGAACAAGTGGAGGTGAAGGAGTTGCCGAGAGCTTGAGTCCTCTGCAAGCCCTAGAAGTATTGGAAGCCACCTTTTCGGCTGTGAGTTCAAGGATACAAGGAGTGAGTTGCTTCTCACCTGCAGTAGGAGTAGTTCCGCGAGCTTTGAAGTTCCCTTCGATTGGATTTCGATTGGTTTGGTTTCTTGCCACGATTATGGGTTTTCCGTGTAGCCTTGCCATGTTGTTCCCTTTTTGGTTAGGGTTCTATTTTGTTGAAGTTTTAGAAGCATGCGTTTTTGTTTTCCTTGCTTTTAAATTCTGTAGTAGCAAGAATTAGTGTCCTGTTGTAGTATACTTAAGGAGGAATTCGATTGTTTCTGTGTAGTCCCATTGTAGCAAGCTTAAGGAAGATCTGATTACTCCTTTGTAGTTCTATTAAAGTGTGTCACCATGAAATCTATTTCAGAACAGTTTTGTTTCGTAAAGCTTTGATTGTTAGGGATTTTTAGAATAGCCCCAAGATTTGTTGTTTCCTTTGCAACTCTATTGAAGCATGGTTAAAAGATTTCAGTTTTGATTTGGATTTGAGGTTTTAGTGGTGATGGGTGTTTGATTTCTGAGTTGGTTTCAGTTTGCTAGACAATTGGAATTGATGTGTGAGTTATAAGATGGTTAATGAAGAAACTAGAATTAACTAATACCTGGGATTGCTTTATGCATCTAGATCAGTATACACCCTAAGAAAGCATAAAATTCTAGTTTATCATCAGCTGATTCAAAGGCATTCCAACCAGTAATGCATTTTAAGTTTCAATTCAGCAAGTTGACTTCTTGAGGATTCTATTGCTTTATATAAGTATGAGATTTCAGTTTCAGATTTAGTTTCTTATGCTTCCTTAATTAGTTAGAACAACCCATTCCTCTTGTGCTATATGATGAACAAGAACAACTCATTAATCCTATACTAGTTTTAGAGCTTGCATGCAGATTTGATGCAGTTTAAGGATATGCTGCTTTGTGTTCCTTGCATTGTTTAAATAACAGAGATTTAGAACTGAAAAAGAAAAAGGTTGTAAGTATAACAAGTTTTTGTAAGCATATAGTGATTTCTATAATAAGCTTGAAACCATGAATTGAGATAGATATCATATTGATTGATTTATGGGAAGAAAATGCATAGATTTAAGGGATTGTTGGATTTTGAAAAGATGATGATCAAATGTTGATGATGTAAATTAAGGATGGAAACTTTACCTTCGGATTTAGCCATAAAGAATTTCGGAAGTGCTAGAGTTTCAAGTTCTAACAAGTTTAGACCTTTTTAGTGTTATTTAATGGGCAAGGTCAGCCCTTTGTTAAAGTATAAGTATTAGCTCTAGCTATGAAATGGGCACAAACAACCCCCACTTTGGAGTTTCTGTTTAGATAATCTGCTTATGTTAAATCTGAGCATGAGGTTTAGATAATTTGTTTACATTAAATCTGAGCATGAGGTTTAGATAAATTGTTTATGTTGAATCTGAGTTTGAGGTTTAGTTATGCTACTTCCATTCAAGTATATGGATAACATCTGTGCTTGGCTGATTCTAGAATTTTAAGTGGAATACGAGTTATAATATCTTTATTGAGTGAATTCCAGATAAGCTGTGTATTAGTCATATTATGGAGAGGAAGTTTGAGAGACGATGAAAATCTGTACTAGCCAAAATATGATTCTTTTGTTAAGTTGCTTTGCAGAATTTCTATTAATCAAGTGCAGATTTTGTTAAGCTAGTATGCAGATTTCTGTTAAGCTATTATGCAGATTTTTATCAAGCTAGTATGCAGATTTTTGTTAAGCATTAGTGCATATTTTTGATAAGTATTGTATGTGCAGATTTCTTTTGTATTCTATGCATGATTATGTGTTACATAGTTAGTTTCATTCATAGATGCATAAGAAAGATAAAGAAAAGTATAAGAAAGATAAAGAAAAGAAAGAAAAGGCCGAGGCCTTAAGTAGATCCCAAAGTCAAGACTTTAGGGATTTTTGGCACACAAGGTGTCTATTAAAATGCCAAGGCATTTAAAGAAGTAGTAAATAAGATAATAAGTATTTTACTTTTAAAGGGCATGTACCGGACACAAGGTCCAAGGGATGGGCTCCAAGTTGCCCCTAGGCACAAGGCCTAGAAGTATCTTAGTAGTTTCGGGATTAGCTACCTCGATTCTTATTAAGAATGCGCGCAAAGTGGTACAATGCCGGGCCCAAGAGAAGTTGATTATTATTTTCAAGTATTAAAGTATAAATTTTAAATAAGTGAAATAAAAGAATAAATTTAGAGTAAATGAAGTAAGTTTCACTTTGTTTTAAAGATCAGCAAGTTTAGCTTTCTTTTATGCTAGCAGCTTTTACATGTTTAGTTTCTTACATGTTATTTATTTGCTAGTTGATGAGCATGTTTAGCTTTATATGTAGCATTTCAGTTGGTTTGCTTTCTTTATTAGTTTATGAGCATGATTAGCTACACATGTTTAGTATATCAGTTAGTATGCTGTCTTTGCTATTTATGAGCATGAGTAGCTATACATGTTAGCTTTTCTGTTAGTTGATTTCTTTACTATTTATGAGCATGAGTAGCTATACATGTTAGCTTTTCTGTTAGTTGATTTCTTTACTATTTATGAGCATGAGTAGCTTTACATGTTAGCATTCAGTTTTAGCATGTTTTTATTTGTATACATGCATATCGAGTTTTTGTGAGTAGATAGCGCTCACTAAGCTTTATGCTTATAGACTGCATTTCCTCCTACTGCAGATAAAGGAAAAGCTAAGGTATGAAAGGAAGGCGACAAGGTGGTGGTGATGAAGGTGTGTGATGGCTGGACTATGGAGAGATCAAGAGTTTGCTATGGAGTTGTTAAAACTTACCTGATTAGAGTTTCCTTTTCTTTTCTCCTTAATGCTATGATGAAGTTGAGATTGTAATTGAGTCTATTCCGCACTTTGTTATGTTTTATTGTTGGAGTGTTATCTGTTTACTATTGCTAGAGTAGTTTCATTCTTCTTATTGAGTTATTATACTGCGTGGTTGAGTGATTATATGTTCCAGCCGCCTGTGGCTGAGTATATTATGCTTGTATTATGGGAAATGGTCACCGGTACAGGGGAGACTCTGCCGAAATTTTTCGGTAGGGTTTTCCTAGAGATTTTTTAATAAACCGGTTAAGTAGAGTAGTAGATAAGTAACGGTCACTCTTAGAGAGTAGTAGTAGTAGTAGTAAGAAGGGTGGTCGTTACAGTTGGTATCAGAGCAGTTCCCATTCTCCAGCATCACACACACATCAGCATCATCCTTGCCGTCTTCAAGTAAGAAAGTATTTAAGTTCTTTCTTTATTTGTTTCCTTATTATTAACTGCAGTATAGAGTATTTGTTTTTAAGTGCTTAAGTAAGATAGAAGTTTGTTTCTCTTTTATTCATATACCTAAGTTTGGTTAGGAAGGATAGAGAAGATAGCAAGTCTTTTTCTTTGCATAATTAGATGGCAAGAAGAGAACATCCCCATACTGTTCATACTGAGAACCAAGTTCAGGAGAACGAAGAGCCCAGAATCCCTGGGCCTATTCTCTCTGAAGTTGTTACTCAACTTCAGAGACAAGTAGCGAGCAGCAGCAAGTGTTTGCCAATCTAATGGCCAATCAGAAGCCAGCTCCTCCCACTCCCCCAACCATTAATGTGGAGACCCTAGTGGTGGGAAGTCCCATCTGCCATTGAAGTTGCCTACATCTAAAGAACAAGAAGCATATCTCATCCGGAAATTGAAACGAAGCTTCTTAGGAACTGAACCCCGGGATGCCAGGCTTGGTTCAAGACATTTGAGAGCACAATGGAGCTTCTTGGCTGGCAAGAAGGTTGATACCATTAAGTGTGCCTCTTTCTGCCTATCTGGAGATGCTTGTATGTAGTGGGAGCGAGTTAAGAGTAGAGAGCGATCAACGGATGAGTGGGTTGACTTTGAGATAAGTTTTACTAAGAGTTCTTCCGCCAACGGATCACCAATAAACATTATGAGCAGTTTATAGAATTTAGACCAGGTGACCTACCAGTAGAATAAGCGGTTAAAAGATTTAACAGGCTAGCTCACCTTTTCCTAGAGTTAGTAAGTACAGTGAAAGAACAAGTCAGACTGATGCTCCGAATGTTGAGACCAGAAATAACACCTAATGTGAGTAGTAAAACTCACCGACCATAGATTGGTGAAGAGCTGGTCAGCAGGGCATTAGTGAGCACTATCTGAACAGCAACAAGGCACAACAAACGCAACACGAGTCAGTCAAGATAGAAGACAAGACAGTGGGGAAACAGAGACCCAGTCAAGTAATCAGAACTGGAGTACAGAAGAACAAGAAAGACCCAAGCAGGAAGATGTTCGGGTAGTCTGTGAGTATCCAAAGGTATTTCTAGAAGAGCTACCTGGACTACCTCACAACAGAGAAGCGGAATTTGAAATTGAATTGGTTCCTGACGCCAGCCCAATTTCAAAAGCTCTGTACTAAATTTCTCTAGCAGAGCTAAAAGAGTTGTTCGTAAGAAGAAAGATGGGTCTGTGCTAATGTGCATAGATTTCAGAACGCTGACCAAAGTAGCAGTTAAGGACAAGTACCCCTTTCCAGGATCGATGACTTATTTGATCAGTAAAGAGGAGCAACAGTGTTATCAAAGATAGACCTATGCTCTGGGTATCATCAGCTGAAGGTGAAAGAAAGAGACATACCCAGAACGGCTTTCAGGACTAGATACGGACACTACGAGTTCGTAGTCATGCCTTTTGGTGTGACTAATGCACCTGTAATTTTCATGGACCTGATGAATAGAGTGTTCAGAGAATACCTTGACAAATTCGTCATTGTGTTCATCGACGACATTCTAATCTATTCCAAAACCCTAGAGGAGCATGACACGCACTTGAGAATAGTTCTGCAGACCCTTCAACAAAAGCAGCTCTATGTTAAATTCTCAAAGTGCTAATTCTGGTTAGAGCAGGTAGCGTTTCTAGGTCACATTGTTTCTAGAGAAGGCATACAAGTAGATCCAGCCAAAGTAGAAGCGGTCAGCAATTGGAAGAGACCCAAGAATGCCAGGGAGATCAGAAGCTTCCTTGGTTTTGCTGGGTACTACAGGAAATTCGTGGAAGACTTTTCCAGGATAGCCTCTCCACTAACAACCCTCACCAGAAAGAATAGGAAGTTTGAATGGTCAGATAAAGGTGAGCAGAGTTTCCAAGAGCTCAAGAAGAGACTGACCAGTGCTCCTATCCTGACAGTTCCAGAGTAGACAAAAGAGTTATGCTGACACACGCCATAGGCCACTTGTATTTCAAGTAGGGGATTCAGTCTTTCTCAAGGTCGCTCCTATGAAGGGAGTGATGAGATTTGGCAAGAAGGGTAAATTAAGTCCTCGTTATGTAGGACCTTACCTAATCATAGAAAGGATTGGGAAAGTAGCTTACAAGCTGGATTTACCACAGGACATGTCAGCAATACACAATGTGTTTCATGTCTCCATGTTAAAGAAGTGCCTCCATGACCCTAGCCAAGTGATTGAGCCTCAGTCAGTGCAGATCCAAGAGGATCTTAGTTATGAGAGCAGACCTACACAGATAGTGGACAGAGCAGTCAAGAGACTAAGAAATAAAGAAGTGCCACTAGTGAAGGTCGTCTGGCAGAACCAGAAGCACGAGGAAGTCACTTGGGAGCGGGAGGACAGTATGAGACAGAAATATCTAGAATTATTCAAAGTTCGAGGACGAACTTTTTATAAGGTATGGGGAATTGTAACGACCCAAATTTCCTCATTTTGAGCCCCAAAAATAATTCAAAAATATTTATAAATTCTATAGAAAAATTCTAGAGATTTTTAAAAATTTTTAGAGTATTTTTATGCAATTTTTGGAGTTCGTTTGGTATTTTTACCAAGGAGAATAAGTTTTAAAAATAAACTAAAATAAAAAAAAAGGATTGTAGAAGCTGGGTTTCGAACCCAGCACCCCGGACCCAAGCAAAACCTGCCCAACCAACCGAGCTGCGCTCGATTTGTTAATCACATATGGAGCGATATTTATTTAAGTAGTAGTTAGGAACAGTAAAATAAATTGGAAATAAAAGTGCGCGGCTGAGGAATCGAAGCCAAGATCTCAGGCTTGGTTAAAGCCGGGCTGACCAAGTGTGCTAGTGATCGTTTGTTATTAAAGGAGAAGAAAAATTCTATTTAAGCAGTAGTTAGGAAACAGAGAATAAAAAGGAAATAAAATGGTTGCAGCCGAGACTCGAACCCACGAACCTCGTTTTAAGCGGAACTCAGCCAACCAACCGGTCTGCAAGAGTTTTGTTAATAAATTATGGAATAAATTGTATATAAGCTATAGTTGGAAACGAAAATAACCTTAAGTATAAGATTTAAATCTTTTTCCTTAAACCTAAAAATTTCTCTCAAAATTCCTCCTCTCGCGACGGCGCATTTTGTTCGGGCGAAAACGAAGCCGCAACTAGGGCTCGTCTCCGGCGGCCGGCCAAGGACCTAATCCGAGAGGGTTCTCTACCATCGTGATCATCTTGTCGAGGAGAACAAGTGGAGGTGAAGGAGTTGCCGAGAGCTTGAGTCCTCTGCAAGCCCTAGAAGTATTGGAAGCCACCTTTTCGGCTGTGAGTTCAAGGATACAAGGAGTGAGTTGCTTCTCACCTGCAGTAGGAGTAGTTCCACGAGCTTTGAAGTTCCCTTCGATTGGATTTCGATTGGTTTGGTTTCTTGCCACGATTATGGGTTTTCCGTGTAGCCTTGCCATGTTGTTCCCTTTTTGGTTAGGGTTCTATTTTGTTGAAGTTTTAGAAGCATGCGTTTTTGTTTTCCTTGCTTTTAAATTCTGTAGTAGCAAGAATTAGTGTCCTGTTGTAGTATACTTAAGGAGGAATTCGATTGTTTCTGTGTAGTCCCATTGTAGCAAGCTTAAGGAAGATCTGATTACTCCTTTGTAGTTCTGTTAAAGTGTGTCGCCATGAAATCTATTTCAAAACAGTTTTGTTTCGTAAAGCTTTGATTGTTAGGGATTTTTAGAATAGCCCCAAGATTTGTTGTTTCCTTTGCAACTCTATTGAAGCATGGTTAAAAGATTTCAGTTTTGATTTGGATTTGAGGTTTTAGTGGTGATGGGTGTTTGATTTCTGAGTTGGTTTCAGTTTGCTGGACAATTGGAATTGATGTGTGAGTTATAAGATGGTTAATGAAGAAACTAGAATTAACTAATACCTGGGATTGCTTTATGCATCTAGATCAGTATACACCCTAAGAAAGCATAAAATTCTAGTTTATCATCAGCTGATTCAAAGGCATTCCAACCAGTAATGCATTTTAAGTTTCAATTCAGCAAGTTGACTTCTTGAGGATTCTATTGCTTTATATAAGTATGAGATTTCAGTTTCAGATTTAGTTTCTTATGCTTCCTTAATTAGTTAGAACAACCCATTCCTCTTGTGCTATATGATGAACAAGAACAACTCATTAATCCTATACTTGTTTTAGAGCTTGCATGCAGATTTGATGCAGTTTAAGGATATGCTGCTTTGTGTTCCTTGCATTGTTTAAATAACAGAGATTTAGAACTGAAAAAGAAAAAGGTTGTAAGTATAACAAGTTTTTTTAAGCATATAGTGATTTCTATAATAAGCTTGAAACCATGAATTGAGATAGATATCATATTGATTGATTTATGGGAAGAAAATGCATAGATTTAAGGGATTGTTGGATTTTGAAAAGATGATGATCAAATGTTGATGATGTAAATTAAGGATGGAAACTTTACCTTCGGATTTAGCCATAAAGAATTTCGGAAGTGCTAGAGTTTCAAGTTCTAACAAGTTTAGACCTTTTTAGTGTTATTTAATGGGCAAGGTCAGCCCTTTGTTAAAGTATAAGTATTAGCTCTAGCTATGAAATGGACACAAACAACCCCACTTTGGAGTTTCTGTTTAGATAATCTGCTTATGTTAAATCTGAGCATGAGGTTTAGATAATTTGTTTACATTAAATCTGAGCATGAGGTTTAGATAAATTGTTTATGTTGAATCTGAGTTTGAGGTTTAGTTATCCTACTTCCATTCAAGTATATGGATAACATCTGTGCTTGGCTAATTCTGGAATTTTAAGTGGAATACGAGTTATAATATCTTTATTGAGTGAATTCCAGATAAGTTGTGTATTAGTCATATTATGGAGAGGAAGTTTGAGAGACGATGAAAATCTGTACTAGCCAGAATATGTTTCTTTTGTTAAGTTGCTTTGCAGAATTTCTATTAAGCAGGTGCAGATTTTGTTAAGCTAGTATGCAGATTTCTGTTAAGCTATTATGTAGATTTTTATCAAGCTAGTATGCAGATTTTTGTTAAGCATTAGTGCAGATTTTTGATAAGTATTGTATGTGCAGATTTCTTTTGTATTCAATGCATGATTATGTGTTACATAGTTAGTTTCATTCATAGATGCATAAGAAAGATAAAGAAAAGTATAAGAAAGATAAAGAAAAGAAAGAAAAGACCGAGGCCTTAAGTAGATCCCAAAGTCAAGACTTTAGGGATTTTTGGCACACAAGGTGTCTATTAAAATGCCAAGGCATTTAAAGAAGTAGTAAATAAGATAATAAGTATTTTACTTTTAAAGGGCATGTACCGGACACAAGGTCCAAGGGATGGGCTCCAAGTTGCCCCTAGGCACAAGGCCTAGAAGTATCTTAGTAGTTTCGGGATTAGCTACCTCGATTCTTATTAAGAATGCGCGCAAAGTGGTACAATGCCGGGCCCAAGAGAAGTTGATTATTATTTTCAAGTATTAAAGTATAAATTTTAAACAAGTGAAATAAAAGAATAAATTTAGAGTAAATGAAGTAAGTTTCACTTTGTTTTAAAGATCAGCAAGTTTAGCTTTCTTTTATGCTAGCAGCTTTTACATGTTTAGTTTCTTACATGTTATTTATTTGCTAGTTGATGAGCATGTTTAGCTTTATATGTAGCATTTCAGTTGGTTTGCTTTCTTTATTAGTTTATGAGCATGATTAGCTACACATGTTTAGTATATCAGTTAGTATGCTGTCTTTGCTGTTTATGAGCATGAGTAGCTATACATGTTAGCTTTTTTGTTAGTTGATTTCTTTACTATTTATGAGCATGAGTAGCTATACATGTTAGCTTTTCTGTTAGTTGATTTCTTTACTATTTATGAGCATGAGTAGCTTTACATGTTAGCATTCAGTTTTAGCATGTTTTTATTTGTATACATGCATATCGAGTTTTTGTGAGTAGATAGCGCTCACTAAGCTTTATGCTTATAGACTGCATTTCCTCCTACTACAGATAAAGGAAAAGCTAAGGTATGAAAGGAAGGCGACAAGGTGGTGGTGATGAAGGTGTGTGATGGCTGGACTATGGAGAGATCAAGAGTTTGCTATGGAGTTGTTAAAACTTACCTGATTAGAGTTTCCTTTTCTTTTCTCCTTAATGCTATGATGAAGTTGAGATTGTAATTGAGTCTATTCCGCACTTTGTTATGTTTTATTGTTGGAGTGTTATCTGTTTACTATTGCTAGAGTAGTTTCATTCTTCTTATTGAGTTATTATACTGCGTGGTTGAGTGATTATATGTTCCAGCCGCCTGTGGCTGAGTATATTATGCTTGTATTATGGGAAATGGTCACCGGTACAGGGGAGACTCTGCCGAAATTTTTCGGTAGGGTTTTCCTAGAGATTTTTTAATAAACCGGTTAAGTAGAGTAGTAGATAAGTAACGGTCACTCTTAGAGAGTAGTAGTAGTAGTAGTAAGAAGGGTGGTCGTTACAGAAGCCTAATGTATGCTATGCACGAGATCAGAAATCTGTTTTGCCAAGGGCATAGTTAGAAGATATCAAAGTAACCCTGGACAAGGACAGTGGACTACAGTAAAGCATATATTGTAGTACCTTAGAGGCACTAGAGATTATATGCTAGCTTACAAGGCAGTTAATTTAGTCCTTGTGGGTTGCATCCTTCCAATCGGATAGGGACAATAATAAGTCAATCTCGGGGTTTTATGTTTACTTTAGGAGGAAAAGTCATAACTATGGAAGAGTGATAAGCATAGGTGTTTTTCTGGACTCCACCATAGAAGCTTAGTATATGGCAAGCCTCTGAGGTAGCCATAAAAGCTGAATGACTCAAAAACCTCAAGATAGACTTAGATATGATTTCTGGTTTGTCCAAAAATTATTACAATTTATTGTAATAATGTTGGTGCAGTAGCAAACTCGAAGAAACCATAAGTCTATAAGGCAAGTAAACACAATAGAGCGCAAGTATCACCCAATACGAGGAATCGTATAAACGAGGAGAAGTTGTTGCCGCCTAGATTGCATCAGGTGATGACCTATAGATCCTTTTACTAAGGTCCTTAAGGCAAGAGCTTTTGATGGGCACGTTGAAGGGATGGGAATCAGATGTATGGCAGCAGATATGGCAGCTTAGTCTTTTAGTATAAGTGGGAGATTGTTAGAGTGTATACTAAAAGCCTAGCTTTTGGTATAAACATTTATCTAGAAATAAGAATCACATTGGTCAAATGTCTACATTTGTGATAAATGTAGTTGTTCAATTAATTTATATTGTAGATAACATGGTGTGTGGTGTCACACATAGAGGATCATGTTATCAGTACCTTATAAATTATAAACAGTAGCTCACGACCAAAATGGAAAGGAACAAACCATTAGAAGGTCGTAGTGTAATTAGGTATCAGTTTATCTTGACTGTATAATTACACTAGTACACTTAGAGTGTATTGAGTAGGACCATTTGAGGTCGTTTCTTTTATACTGATTTTATAAAGAAACAAAGACCTCGGTTATTATGGAAGTGTGTGGTCTTAATCCTGATATAATAACAAGCACATATATTTGATATTTATTTCTTTAATTTATCAATGGGTGAGATTTTGTTCGATGAATCAATAAGCCCGATAAGTTGGGAAATGGTATCACTTATAGTGTGTGTTGTTGATTATAGAAGCAAACTGTGTCCTAGAGATACTAGGTTGAGAATGTCCCCAAGAGGAGCTCATAAGGATTGTCATGTTAAACCCTGCAGGTGGACTTAGTCCGACATGACGATGAAGTTGAGTGGTACTACTCTTGGAACTAGATATTAATTAAGTGAGTTGTCAGTAACTTACTTAATTAGTGGACATTTGTTATCTTAAACACAGGGAGACTAACACACTCATAATAAGAAGGAGCCCAAAAATGTAATTTGGGATTGGTGCGGTAGTTCAATAATAATTCTCTAGTGGAATAAATTATTATTCATAAAATTAAGTTGTGTGTTCGGGGCGAACACGGGATGCTTAATTTTATCGGGAGACCAAAATCAATTCCTCCTCTCGGTCCCTATCGTAGCCTCTTAATTATAGAGTACTATACCCACCTATACCCACCTTCTTACCCATCCTATAGGGGGCCGGCCAAGCTAGCTTGGAGACCAAGCTAGGGCCGGCCATGTTTTGGTTCATGGGTTCATGTGGTGGCCGGCCCTAGCTTGAACTCAAGCTTAGGTGGTCGGCCCTATTAAAATAAAAAGGAATTTTATTTTGAAAATTTTTCTCATGTGGATAACATGATTTTAAAAGAGAGTTTAAAATTTAAATCTTTCCTTTTATAAGATTCTACAAAAGATTAAGAGAAGAGTTGAAATCTTTCCTTATTTGTAGATTAAAAGGTTGATTTTAATTTTGGTAAAACTTTCCTTTTAATCATGTTCATGATTTAAAAGAGAGTTTAAAAATTAAATATCTCTTTTATAAAGCTTCTACAAGGATTAAGAAAAGATTAGATATCTTTCCTTATTTGTAGATTGGAAGAGATTTTAATTTTTAAAGATAACTTTCTTTTTATCCACATGTTTAAAAGAAATATTTTAATTTATAAAATTTCCTTTTTATTGACCATCATGAAGGGAAAATTATTAGAGAAATTTTTTATAAAATTTCCGGAAACAAATTAGGAAAGTTTTAATTCTTGATTGAATTAAATTTCCCTTGCTTGGTTTAAAGTGGCCGGCCACATTATTGATGAGAAAAAAATTATTTTTAATTAAATAAATTTTCCTTATCAATGGCAAAAGAATTAAGGAAATTTTTATTTAAATTTCCTTATTTGCCAAGGCCAAGGATTATAAAAGAGAGGGTAGAGGTGCCTTCATGGACAACAACTCTATTATTTTTCCTCTCTCTTTTTCTTCCTTGGTGTGGCCGGCCATCCTCTCCTCCTTTCTTCTCTTTGATGGCCGAACCTCATCCTTCTTGTGGAGACTCATATGGTGGCCGGATCAAGTTTAGAGAAGAAGAAGAAGGAGAGAAAGAAAGCTTTGTTTCTAGCATCCCTTGGAGTATGGTGGTGGTGGCCGAACCTCTTCATCCTAGAAGAAGTTTTGATGGCCGAAACTTGCAAGGAAGAAGAAGGTGCTTGGTGGTTCTCATCTCGGAAGATCGTTGCCCACACAACGTCCGAGGTTAGAAGAGGAATAGAAGATCAAGAGGTTTTTCTAAAAGGTATAACTAGTAATTTTTCTTTCCGCATCATACTAGTTATTTTTGGAAATAATACTAAATACAAGAGGCATACGATTCTAGAGTTTCAAATTTGTTTTCGATATAGTGTTCTTTTGTTTTTCTTTTCCTTGTGATTTGATTGTTCTTTTCGGTTAACCTAAAGTTATTTTAGGAAATTAAATATTAGCTTTCTATAAAAGGTTTTGTCTAGTCGGTGGTGGTTGCTCCCATATCCAAGAAGGTCATGTGCCTCGCCACGTCAGTACTGGGAACCGATTATGGAAATTAATATTTAATGGAATTAATAACTTAAGGTGACTTGGGTCGAACGTGTTAAGTTTTGCAGGAGATCCAAGTCAAAACCTAAAAAAACAAATAGATTAAGTTTTGGATCAAACGTGTTAAGTTCCGCAGGTGATCCAAAATTTAATTTAAAAGAACACATGGTAGCTAGGAAAAGGTTCAGACCTTTGTACAAAATTTTTGTACAGTGGAACCTCTAGGCTTTCCGAGTAGCAACCAACAGTAACTTCTAAACTCTCCTAAGAGATAATCTCCACCACGATCAGACTGTAGTGTCTTGATACTTTTACCATGACGTTTCTCCACATCAGCCTTGTACTCTTTAAACTTATCAAAGCACTCAGACTTGCGGCGCATCAAGTAAATGTACCCATATGTCGAATAGTCATCTATAAAAGAGATAAAATATTCGAAATCACCTCTTGCCTGGATAGTCATAGGCCCACACAAATCAGAATGAACAAATTCCAACACTTCTTTGGCTCTACACCCCTTTGCCTTAAAATGTCTCTTGATTTTTCCTTCCAAGCAAGACTCGTAGGTCGGAAAGTTTTCCACTACCAATGAACCCAAAGGTCCATCGGCTATTAACCTTTGAATCCTACTCAAGTTAATATGACCCAACCTTAGATGCCAAAGATATGTTTGGTTATTTCCGAAGGTTACTTTTTCTTATTAGAATTAGAAGATGTGTTATTAATTTTCATTTGTTGCATCGTGAGAGTTATTGGATTAAGAGTATAAAAATTGCCAACCAACGCACCAGAACAGATAACCACCCTATTTTTCTTGACAACCACTTTATCATAAAAAAAATAGAATATCCATCCATAAATATTTTAGAAACTGAAATCACGTTCTTTCTAAAACATGGTACGTAAAGATAATTTTTCAAAATCAAAGTTTTATTCCTATCAAAAGATAAATAAACATCTCCCATGCAACAACCGCCACTCTCATAACATTGCCCATGTAGACGGTGATCTCCCCTTCATGTAATTGTCTGGTTTCCTGGAACCCTTGCAATGAATTGTAGACATGATCAGTGGCTCCCGTATCTATACACCAGGTATCGGTAGATAACACCGTTAAACATGTTTCAACATCTAATGAATAAGATATACCTTTATTATTCTCCTTTCTGTGAGGACAGCCCACCTTCCAATGTCCAGACTGATTGCATGTGAAGCACTTGCCCTTCGGCTTCTTCACACTTGCTTGCGGCCCAGTCCCTTGAGGTTGAATCACTTTCTTTGTCGAACCAAATTGTTTCTTCTTCTTCTTTCCACCTTTCATCTTAGAGGTAGAAACGTTTTCAGCAATGCGAACTTGAGAACTTTGATGAAATAACCCTTCTACCACTTGGAGTTCTGTCTGAAGTTCTCCCAACGAATAAACCCTTGTGTTCGTGTTGTTGTTCAGGTGAAACTGCTCAAAACTCTTGGGCAGCATTTAGAGAATGATATCGACCTAGGTTTCCCCATCAATTTCAGCTCCAAGGACTTCCATCTCATTCAAATGAGCCATCATCTTGAGGATATGATCCCTTATGGGTGTCCCCTGAAGGCGTTGGAATTCCGTTCTGTTTAAATTTCTCTATACAAAAATTATACAAGTACAGAATTATTCCTAGCAACCCGCATGTTCGATCAGACATGTGTTTGATCAATCAAGCAAGTTCTTGATGGATCAAAGCACACCTTGATTGAAGTACAAGATCGTTGGCATCTTGTGTTGGTATTCAAAATCGATACAAAGAAAAGAGAACTAATTACACAGCAGAATCAAAGAACTAGTTGTACCTTTCTTCGTAGCTAAAGACCTCTTGATCTTCTGCTGTATTCCTCTCCTCTTCTTGGACGTTGTGTGGGCGACGATCTACCAAGATAACAAACACCCTTCCACTTGTTGTTTCCAAATCTCCGACCATCAAGAGAAGCTCTAGGATGAGGCACCTTCTACTCTTCTTCTTCTTTTCCAAGCCGCCGACCACCAAGGAGAAGAAGATGGCGCCGACCAACAAGGAGAAGAAGAGGCGCCGACCACCAAGGAAAGAAGAGGTGCCGACCACCAAGGAGAAGGTGGCACCGACCCTAGGAGAGGAGAAAGTGGCGTCGACCCTATGAGGAGAAGGTGACGGCGACCCTAGGAGGAGATGTGATGCCGCCGACCCTAGGAGAGGAGAAAGTGGCACCAAAAACCAAACAACAACTACTTCTTAGATGGGTGAATGCGAGGCTTTATATAGAGGCTACAACAGGGACCTAGAAGAGGAATTGGTTTAGGCCTCCTAATGGGCTTGGGCTTCCTGTGTTCGTCCCGAACACCCAACTCAAGTCCATCAATAATAACTCATTCCACTAAAGGGTTATTATTGAACTACTACACCAATCCCATATTTCAATATGGGCTTGTTCTTATCATGAGTGCGTTAATCTCCCTATGTTTAAGATATCGTATGTCCGTTAATTAAATGGGTTACTGACAACTCAATTAATTAACATCTGATTCCAAGATTAGTACCACTCAACTTTATTATCATGTCGGACTAAGTCCACCTGCAGGGTTTAAATGATAATCCTTATGAGCTCCTTAAGAGGATATTATTAGCCTAAATAATTAGGACACAAATTTCTTCTATTATCAACAACACACCATATAAATAATACTATCTCCCAACTCATCGGGCCTATTGATTTAACAAATAAATCTCACCCATTGATAAATTAAAGATATAAATACTAAGTATACGTGCTTGTTATTATATAGGGATTAAGAGGACGCTCATCCAGAATAACATCTGTTCTTTCTTTTATGTAGTCAGTACAAATCGAACAACCTTAAACATGTAAGGAAATATGTTGCTAAACGTGTAATCGCGCAGCGGAAAAACATATTTCCTCCAGAAGATCCATGCGAAGGGTAAAAGGAATTCTTACATATACTAAGTTTTCTAACATGAGAGATTATATCTTTGGTGAGTGCTCACGGAATCGCGACAGCTCGGATCACAGCACAATCTCACGTTCGAGCCTCTACGGTATCCACACGAACAAGCGTTCGTTTATCTCACAAACTCACAAAATGGAGAAAGGTTGTGCTAGCAACCTATGGAGTGGATTTAGGCCAAGAGAGGAGAGGAGCAATGAGAATGAAGAGGTAAGCCAAAATGAAGAGAAAAACATTTAAGTATTTTCATCCAATGAAAACACTTAATTATCATTAATAGCCTCAATGAGCATTTACACTCCATTAAGGACCACACACTTGTAACTCCTTATTTCAAATAACTCCTCATTTCAATTTCAAAAATTGAATGAAATGCATCATTGAATTTTGAAATTCAATGAATGTCTCATTAATCCTCTCTTGAGTCTAACTCAAGTCTCATCACTTGAGTCTAACTCAAGTCTAATTCACTTGAGTCTAACTCAAGTTTAATTCAATCGAGTCTTACTCAATTAATCTCATGCAATTCAAATTCAATGAATCACATTTCATTAATTTGAATTGACTCCTTGAGTCTAGTTTGAATTGGGCTTAATCCAACAATTAGATCCAATTGAGTCCAACTCAATAAGTCTAATTTAGATTAGACTTAATCCAATGATTCATCATATGAATCCATCTCTAAATCTTCTTGTTCTTTGTGTGTGACCCAATAAGTTCTCGTAATGTTGACAATGTACCCAAATTAACATTTAGATACATAAGCAATGAGTAGCATCTAGCAAGGCATCATTGCTACCCAAGTGACGAGAAGGTCAAGATCCGACCTAACCTGTCCGTGGCTATTATCTTGTATAACTTGGTCCTTCTATCCTTGATATCTAGGTTGATCAATGAGGCATAGACAATGTCATCCTCTTATCAACCTTTGTGTTTCTTGATCTCTAAGTAGACACACTCATTCAAATAAGCTCAATATCTCATATTGACTCATTTGCGCATGACCATACGTTCTTGTGTCCTACTAATCAAGGGGCCCACAGATATCGCTTTCGTCATATGAAAGGGATAGATCTCATCTACATCACTCATATCCCTCCGTATAATTCATTGCATACCAAGTGATCGACTTTATTGTCCACCTTGTTACAGGTTACGTTTGTTGATACCAAAGTACACAACTCCTTATGTAGGGAACCGTAGCAACTTCAGGTCTAAGGACTATTCATACCAATAGTCACATGAGAATGTTTATCACACTCATATAACGATCCATGAAACATTCTCATGGTGGGTCATTCAGTATATATTCTCTAATATATACTCATATGTCAACCTGATATCTCATATCCATGACTTGTGAGATCAAGTCATCCATTGACCTACATGCTAGTCTCAACGGATTAATATTATCCTTGTATATTAATGCTCGACTAGGAATAGTTAAGAGTAGTGTTCTTTATAATATCTCACTATCAATTCAACCAATTGGTATACTATAGATAAAAACTTACTACCCAAGGGCATTATTATACTTATTCAATTGGCACTGAACTGAAATAAATATAATAACTAACTTTTCCTTTTATTAATAATGATATATGATACAAAATGAGCCCTTTACAATCATCTCATAATTGGTACTAGGGCTAACACTAACAAGACGGTCCTGCTCAATACACACATAGTGTACTAGTGTAATTTTATAGCCAAGACAAACTGATACCAAATTACACTACAACCGTTCCAAAGGTTTGTCCCAATCCATCTTGGTTGTGAGCTACTATTTATAATTTATAAGGAACCGATAACATGATCTTCTGTGTGGCACCACACACCATGTTATCTATAATATAAATTAATGGAAAATTGCATTGACATATATATAAATATAAAATGTAAATATTTGACCAAAGTGATTCTCATTTCCAAATATTTCAAAACAGATGTTCATACAAAAGCTAGGCTTATTGTATACATCCCATTAATGCCCCCTCAATCATGGTGGTCGTCGTTAAGTTTCTCATGGCCTCCTACCTGGCAGCCCGATTCTGGTGTCTGAAGAGTTCCTTGAGATTGAGCATCATGTCATAGGTAGTTGGTATGGCCTGATGCTGACGTAGAAGCCAAAATGTAACACCGCGCCATCTCATCTGCCTTGACCCATTTCCTATGTCTCTCTATCTCCTCTTCATTAGAATTCTTATCAGGCACGCTAGGACAGACCTCAAGAAGTACGAACTTGTATTCTTCAGTAGTTAAGATAATGCCCAAGTTTTGTTTCCAATTAATATAATTTGGACCAGCAAGTTTATTTTCTTTTAAAATAACGGCAAGAGGATTGAAAGCCATTTTGAAATCCTGAGAATCAAAAAATAAAATATTTGGTCAAAACTTTAGAATTTAAAATAATATTGATTCCTCAAATAATATAATTTAAATTCACCAACACCTCAAAACATCATAAATTTTGTATGCCACGATAGTGTGGACGTATACTAATTCAAACATTTGTAAGAGGAGGTTTTACCCATTAATTTTATTATCTTGTCAACCTAACTTTATGACAAATAAAATTAATAGTTGGTTCATCTTCGGCCACACAAATAATAGCAGTGACTCCGATGGGAGGATACTATTAAATGCCCCTAAGTATATACCATTACTTGATACTTAGTCCATTAATTAGGATTGTGCCCCTTCAGATGGAGAAAATCACACATAACTAAATAATTTCCTATAATCATCCATAGAGGAAGTTCGATCTAGTAATCCGCAAACAAACACATCCGATATAGAGGAAGGTACTTAAAGCCAACGCGCAAGTTTGAATGCATCACTTACAAACCAGTAATGGAGATCGTGGAATTTATTTAAATAATTCCTCTCCTACTTAGTTATTTAAATTGAGGAATTTTAACATGCATACACATCACAGCACATAAAAACAACATCACAACAAATAAAAACAGCATATAAAGGCAATAAATATGGAAATAAAATTTCCAACTATTATGGCCTCATCCATCGTTGTCCTCCAATATGCCGCCACTGGATCAAGCCATCGCATCAATCTTGCTTCCTTCTTCACCGCGCCTCTGGTCCTCAAAATAGCACTACGCATAGTAAGGATACAAGCCACAACAAAAAGAAATAAAAATTTACATTTATCGATCCTATATTCCACAAAGGAATTTACATGTAATCTAGATCCAACAAAATATAAAAAATAATACAGCAATCGACCGTATTTAATTATTACAATCATGCACAACACAAAACAACCTCGACATGCCTTAGGGTTCAAATCATACATAAACACATAAAGCCATAATAGTTTGACCTAGGATGCTTGCAACCACAGAGTTAATCTTTTTTGCACATCCTTCTATTATCCTACCTAAACTTATATATGAGAAGTGCATAATTTAGACGAAAACCAATCACACAGAGCCAGAAAACTCGCTTTGATACCACTTGAAGGCGCTGGAATTCCGTTCTATTTCAATTTCCCTGTACAAAAATTGTACAATTACAGAACTTTTCCTAGCAACCCGCATGTTCAACAGACATGTGTTTGATCAATCAAACAAGCTCTTAACGGATCAAAGCACACCTTAATAGAAGTACAAGATCGCTGGCCTCTTGTGTTAGTATTCAAATCGATACAAAGAAAACTAAACTAATTATGCAGAGATATTAAAGAACTAGTTGTACCTTTCCTTTGTAGCTAAAGACCTCTTGATCTTCTACTGTATTCCTCTCCTCTTCTTGGACGTCATGTGGGTGACGATCTACCAAGATAACAAACACCCTTCCCTTCATTGATTCCAAATCTCTGACCACCAAGAGAAGCTCTAGGATGAGGCACCTTCTACTCTTCTTCTTCTTTTCCAAGCAGTCGGCCACCAAGGAGAAGAAGAGGCACCAGCTACCAAGGAGAAAAAGAGGCACCGGCCACCAAGGAGAAGAAGAGTTGGCACTGACCCTAGGGGGAAGAGGTGATGCTACCGACCCTAGGAAAAGGAGGTGATGCCGCTGACCCTAGGAGAGGAGAAAGTGGCGCCGAAAATCAAAAAACAACTACTTCTTGGATGGGTGGATGCGAGGCTTTATATAGAGGCTATAACAGGGACCTAGAGGAGGAATTGGTTTATGCCTCATGATGGGCTTAGGCTTCCTGTGTTCGGCCCGAACACCCAACTCAAGTCTATCAATAATAACTCATACCATTAATGGGTTATTATTGAACTATCGAACCAATCCCATATTACAATATGGGCTCCTTCTTTTCATGAGTGCGTTAATCTCTCTATGTTTAAGATATCGTATGTTCGTTAATTAAATGAGTTACTAAAAACTCAATTAATTAACATCTGATTCCAAGAGTAGTACCACTCAACTTTATTATCATGTCGGACTAAGTCCACCTGTAGGGTTTACATGATAATCCTTATGATCTCCTCAAGAGGATATTATCAGCCTAAATAATTAGGACACAAATTCCTTCTATAATCAACAACACACCATATAAATAATACTATCTCCCAACTCATCAGGCTATTGATTTAACAAATAAATCTCACCCATTGATAAGTTAAAGAAATAAATACTAAGTATACATTCTTGTTATTATATAGGGATTAAGATGACGCACATCCATAATAACAAAGGTTCTATTTTTTTATATAGTAAGTATAAATCAAACAACCTCAAATGGTCCTTCTCAATACACATATAGTGTACTAGTGTAATTTTATAGTCAAGACATACTAATACCAAATTACACTACAACCATTCCAATGGTTTATCCCAATCCATCTTGGTTGTGAGATACTATTTATAATTTATAAGGAATCGATAACATGATCTTCTGTGTGGCACCACACACCATCTTATCTATAATATAAATTAAATTGAAAACGGCATTGACATATATATAAATATAAAATGCAAATATTTGACCAAAGTGATTATCATTTCAAAATATTTTAAAACAGATGTTCTTACAAAAGCTAGGCTTACAATATACATCCCAACAACATGGAGAGTCAATGAGAGTTTGTAACAAATGAGAGAGCATCAAGAGCAATAATTTGCAATGATACAAAATATACAGATTCAATTAGATCAAATTGCATCATCTATTAACCAGTTACAAGCACAAAACTCCACTGTGGAGATGGAAAGTAGAGATTTTGTTAGGCCTGACCCTACTTCCATTACTTCACAAGATTTCTCTAGTATTATTTGTGATGATGATATGGTTGTGTAGATTTTTTATTCTACTAATATTGTTTCTTTAGATGTTGTAAATGATGTAGGAATTGAAAATTTACTTGAAGATGATTTAAGTGTAGGGGATTGGTTATTGAAAGCAATACCTCAAGAATCACCTGAACTGGATGTAGAAGATGTAAGTGTAGGTACTTGTGCTTTGGAGGCAGAGCCCGAGAATCACTTATTTCTAATGCACCACCAGAGCCTGAGCTATTACTTGTTGATGAGGAGGTAGTAATCACCATTCTAGAACCCACAGGTACCTTTCAACATGACAAGGTCAATATTTCTTGTGATTTATCAGAAAATTTTATAGAGGTACCATTAATTGCAATTATTAGATGTGATTCATTTCTTGATATAATTTCTATCAAAACTAATATTCTCCTATCTTCTTCTTATCCCATATGCATGTGGGAGGTGTTGTCTTTTATTGATGTTGTAGGAGAATATAAGCTTCCGGAGTGGATGCTTAAATTGAACCGCCTCCGACCTCCAGAAAGAAATTTCAAGGGAAAAATGATTAACAAGGAGGATTTGATTGTAACCATGATTACTACATTACCGGTGTGGATCCTACTTCTAAACCGTTTGCAACCACCTGAAATAAAGGGGAGTTTGTTCTTTGCTTTTCTTGTTGCTTTTTAAATTTCTTTAGTTTCGTACTTTACATTTACATTTTGCTTCCATACTTTTCATTTTGTTTAGTATACATAGCATGTCATTTTGAATAAATTCTCCAAGGAATTTATCTAGTAATATTTTTAAGATGGTAAAAGTTTCTTAAATTTGACCATCAATTCTAGGTCATTTTACATGATTGGATACTCTACTCACATGATATTGGTTAGTATGGTGGTGGATTCCACTTTGATTAATTGAGTTAATTGCACAAAAATTACCTAGTGAGGACTACCACAAGCTTATACTCTATTATTCTCTTTGTGTGTCATGTACTCATAACAATTGAAATTCTAGAACTTGTTTTGCTTCTTTTCAAAATCACAATAGAATATGTATGCATGGAAATGAAGGATATTTTTCATTCTTGTTCCCTCATAATTTCCAATTTATTTTCCCACAATTTTCTTAAAACATTCTCATCTAGCATTTTAACCCTTAGCTTAATCATCCTTGCTTGTCATTCTTTTATTGAGAGTTTGGGTGATTTTCTTGATGAGTGGATTGCTCGAGATGGATAAATTTCAAGTGGGGGTGAGGATTTGGACAAAATCAGAGGTCTTGAAGATTTTTGATAGCTTCATGAAGGTTGATTTTTGATTTTTTGAACATGATATGGTAGTGACAGGTGTTCTTTAATTGCATCATTTACTGAAATTGCTTGAACATTTGTATCAATTTGGTCTTTGGTGTGTCGAGTTCTATGGCAATATTTGTTGACCTTAAGACAAGTCAATGATGTTGAATTCCAGAATCAATTTTAATTTTGAATTTGGAAACCAGAAATTTAGAAATCAAAAGTTGCTCTTGGTGCTACGTAATTCAAAGAACCAAATAAATTTAAGCTATTTAAGCTGATGATGTGACTTTTGCTTCTCTTGAAAACAATCATCTTTCTTCTTGTAGTTTTTGAAGTGGAAATGCAGAAACTATGCTATGAAAAAGAAAAAAAAATCTGAAGCAGATGTCATGTGCTAAGTTTCTTGCATTTTTCTGATCAGTGGGATTTCAAGTGAAACTCTTACTATTTTATTGACATTTGTGTTGGATCGAGACGCGCTAGAGGAGGGGGGTGGGGTGAATAGCGCTTGTGGCTTTCACTTTTTGTATTCGAAACGATCGAGTAAAATGCAGTGAAACTTTAAATAAAACACAGAAGGATGCCAAGATTTACTTGGTTCGGAGCCTAGGGCAACTCCTACTCCAAGGCCTATGCTCGTTGAGTGTTTACTTTGGGAAATAACTATAATCGTTAAATAGTACAAGAGATTATTACAATTTAGATGCACAAAAACTTATATCGACAACAAGAAACCCTACCGAAAAATTTCGGCAGAGTCTCCCCTGTACCGGTGACCATAATCATTAATACATGACATAATATACACAGCCACAAGCGGCTGGAACACATATCAATCAACCACGCAGTTTATATATAAAAAAGAAGCACAATACTAAGGAAAAATCAACTCTAACGAATACACGACAAAACAAACCAAATAATAACATGCACAAGTTCTGAATACGTTAAACACTTAAACCAAAACATTCTAAATAAATTCTGGTTCAATCTCTTAGTCTACTCCATAGTCCAAACATCACACACCATCCGCGCCACCTTGTCGCCTTCCTTGCTATATCTTTTCCTTTCCTATATCTGCAGTAAGAGGAAGTGTAGTCTATAAGCAAAATTCGCTTAGTAAGCGCTATCTAACTCACAAAAACTCGATATGCATGTATGTAAATAAAAACATGCTAAAATTGAATGCTAACATGTAAAGCTACTCATGCTCATAAATAGCAAATAACAGTAAGCTAACTCATGCTCTTCTAACATACTGAAAGGCTAAACATGTAAGACAAGTCTATACTATCATGCTAGCATAAAGAATTTAACTTACTGAATTCTAAACACTTTCTGATTCTTATTAAACTTACTTAAAAACTTATTCTTTTATTTCACTTATTTAAAACTTATTCTTTAATACTTGTAAACTTTTGTAAACACATTGTTTTATTAGTTCAAAAGCTTATACTCATAATACTTTAAAATAATAATCAACTTCTTCTTGGGCCCAGGCGTAGTACCATCTTATGCGCGTTCCCTAATAGGTTGGGGTAGCGAGCCACCAATCCTAAAAGAGCAGACCTCGTTCTACCAGGGCCAAGACCTCAGAATTGGACACCTGGATTTGTTTAACGACAACCTCGGAAGTCGGGTACTAGCCTCTTCTTAAAAGTAAAATACTTATAATCTTAATTACTTCTTCTTTAAATGCCTTGGCATTTTAACGAGACACCTTGTGTGCCAAAAATCCCTAAAGTCTTGACTTTGGGATCTACTTAAGGCCTTGGCCTTTTTCTTTCTTTTCTTTATCTTTTTTACTCTTATCTTTTGGTAATTTAGTAGGAAACCACAACAAAAGCCGAAATAAATCTATCCATGCTAAATGAGGTAGTAATGAAACAACAGGATCTGCTAACTGGAATTTAAACTTGCTGAAATTGAAGCGTAACACAAAACTAGACTTGCTGAACTTAACATAAACTGTTCACGCTCATAATTTGAGTTCACATGCTTCAATTAAGGAATTAACAAGGAGAAACCAACCTTAAAACTAATCATGTGCATAGAATTAGCAAGGAAAAACTAAGCTACAATGAAAAATTCTGCATACATAACCAATACAAAAGAAACCAGAAACTGATTGCTTTAAAGGAATGCCACTCATGCACATTTAATTACATAAGGAACTAGAACTCTAAATCTACTCATGCTCAAACCTATAGCAACGAAATAGAAAATGAAATCTAATCATGCATATTCAATAGCAAATGGGAAAGCCCAAACAGCATGCTAGAATAAATCAAAAAAAATCTGAAATGCTAATCTACAATGCTAACCATTCAAAATCTGCTATGCTAGACAATCAAAAATCTGCAATGCAAGCTCTAAAGCTAGGATAGGTTTAATGGGCTGTTCTTGTTCAACTTATAGCACAAAAGGAATGGGTTGTTCTTCACAATTTCATAAAGATAGGACTGCAATTCAAGTAATGTGGGGTTAACTTAACAAAGCATACTATTCTGCCATAAGCTACAAAACAAACCTACCTTCCCAGCAAACCCCAAACAATCCGAATTGAATTCACAATAGTTAGCCTCAAGAACATACTTCTTACAGTATGCTTCGGAAGGACATCATGAAGGAAACAAAATCCAAAACCGCATAGGAACACGAAACGAATCAAGATCATCACAGAATCCCTCAATCGAAAACAAGAACCTCACGGAACATTCACAAAACAAGAAAACTCTAATCAAAAGGCTCAAAACTATCTTACCGCAGGTGAGTGAGCAACTTACCTTGGGTTTCTTGGACTTACAGCCGAGGAAGAACTTTAGGGTTTCAAAGAAACCGCAAGAATCGGCAATTTCTTCTCGTCACCGTGCTCTCCTTGACGGGGTGCTCGCGACGGTGGAAAAAACCCCTTGGAAAGACCCCTTGGTCGGCCGCCGGAGAGAAGACATAGCCTCGGCTTCGTCTTCGCCCGAGAAGGAATCGCCGTCGCTCGCGATCGGGAGAGGAAAGGAGAGGGAAAAGGGTTTTCGGTTTGGGAATTTACCACCTCAACTTATCCCTCTTTATAATCTCCATATTCTGTTAACTTGTTAAATAATTTTCCTACCTTTTCTAAACAGAACCGACGGCTGGATCACCTGGTTAGTCGGGTTTGGCTCATGGTTGGAGTCGCGAGTTCGAATCCCGGCTGCAACCATTTTTCTCCCTATTATTTCTTGTTATTAACTTCTACTACTTAAATAAAATCCTCCCTTTATTTGATTAAATAACAACTGCTAGCCCAGTTGGTTAGCCGGGTTTTGCTCGGGTCAGGGGTTGCCGGTTCGAGCCTCGGCTTGGACATTTTTTTGTCACAACTTCTTTCTTGTGGTAAAAATACCATACGACCTCCAATAATTCCATAAAAATACTCTAAAAATTTCTAAAAATCTCTAGAATATTTTAAAAGCATTTCTAAATATTTTTAAGAATGTTTAAAACTCCTAATGGGGAAAATTGGGTCGTTACAGCGGGGTGAATAGCGCTTGTGGCTTTCACTTTTTGTATTCGAAACGATCGAGTAAAATGCAGTGAAACTTTAAATAAAACATAGAAGGATGCCAAGATTTACTTGGTTCAAAGCCTAGGGCAACTCCTACTCCAAGGCCTATGCTCGTTGAGTGTTTACTTTGGGAAATAACTATAATCGTGAAATAGTACAAGAGATTATTACAATTTAGATGCACAAAAACTTATACCGACAACAAGAATTCAAAATTCGTAGCTCCGGGTCATCGGGGTTGTGTTATGGCTCAGCTGGAATGTCTCATTAGCAGCAAATAGTTGTATGATCGCTTGGGAGTTGATTGATTAGGCTGCTGGTCGAGACTGCCTTATAAAGGTTGTTAAGGGCACCTTCAACCTCCTTGAGGGTGCCTTAATCCCTGGGTCAATTGCGCGTGGATAAGGCTGACTTCTTGGTTGCTTATCCTCTTGAAAGTGCCTCCATACACCTTGAGGGTGCCTTCAAAGCTGTCCGAGGCACCTCAACACTCCTTGAGGGTGCCTTCAGCTCCACTGCGCATACTCCTTCTGCCTTGCACCTGAGGCGCCTCCAAGCTCTATTGAGGGCACCTCGGACACTGTTCATCCGAGGAAACACTTGTTCTTTCGTCCCTGCAAGATACATTAGTCCACAAAACAACAACATATCCTGCAAAACAAAGTTAGAACATAAAAATACCATAAATATAAATGTTTGACAATCAACGGACTGTTCGATTCTAACTTCAGATTTTCGATCGAAAACCCTAGGTTGAACCAACACCTAATGTTCCCTCAGCGGGGAACGCGTCCTCATCTACTCCACACAGGAGAGCATACCTTTTGCCAGACCGGTCCTCCAGACCGACTTGGCTTTCTGCCTAGGTTTACCACCCCCTAGGGTTTTCCACCACCTAGGGTTACCTCCTCCTTGGACCTAAGGTTACCACCCCTTAGGATTTTCCATCACCTAAGATTACCTCCCCTTAGGACATAAGGTTACCACCCTTTAGGATTTACCACCACCTAGGGTTACCACCCCCTAGGACTTAAGGTTGCTCTCCCTTAGGGTTTTCCATCACCTAGGGTTACCACCCCTAGGACCTAAGGTTGCCACCTCTTAGGGGTTTCCACCCGTCTAATCGTAGTTAGGACTTTCCTGCAAAATCATTCACACATATCAGATAATAAAACACCTTAACTTTTTGAATCCTTTGCCATTATTAAAACTTGGGTTTGATCGTCGGATGATTCCCGCACCAACAATCTCTCCCTTTTTGATTATGACAACTAAAATTCAAAGTTAAGCAAGAAGACATAAATAATAATAAAGAAAAGCTATAAAGAACTTTGAATAATAGTTCAAGCATAACTGAATAAATAACAGCATAAGCATAAATTTAGTGCAAGCTCCCCCTTAATAGAAGCTTCTCTTTCTAGATATTTTTATTTATTATTTATACTTATTTCCCTTTTAATAACTGAATTTATCATATATACTCTCCTCCTTTGCCATATATAAGAAAACAAAAGGAAGATATAATCAAAAATAAGCAAGTTGAGAATTGATCATGGCCTTAGTTAGGGTTTAGGGATTTAGCTCTACAAAACATATAGCTAATAAATGGTTTTGAGAAATATATTAGCTTTTAAAACTTAGCTTTTCAGAAGGTTTTGAAAAACTTAGCTTTCAAAAACATAGTTTTAAAAATTTGACCTTAGAAAACTTAGCTTTTCACAAATTTTTTTTTTTTTTTTTTGCTAAAGCTAACTTAAAGAAAATTAAATAGAAGACACATACTTAAATATTTTGATAAACACTTATCTTCTAGAATAAAGTTTCTTGTAGATTTTTTAGCTAAGTGAATGATTAGAAAAACTTCTATAAAAAAGTTCTTTAAAAGTAATCTAATTTTTGAGAAAGAAAACCTTTTCCTTAAAAAAAAATTCAAAAAGTAAGTATGGAAAGTAGGTTTTTTAGCTAAGGAAAAGTTTGAAAATATTTTGTGTTAGAAAATTTTAGTTTAAAAAGAGCGAACAAAAATAGTTGGTAAATTTTTTTAAAAAAAAATTTAGAGGTTCAAAAATTAATTTTACTTAGTTAAATTTGAAAAAATACTTAGCTTAAATAGTATCAACTTGTAAAACTTTAACTAAGGCCACTTTCACTTAGAACCATAAAGAGTAAGTCAAAATTTTTAAAAAAAATGAGTTCTCTTTACCAAGAGTCTTAAAGTCCAAGCATGAGTAAACAAAATACTTAGTATCCTTAGCCAAATGTCAAACCATTAGCTACTGGCTGTTCACCTAGATGGCAACATCTTTCACTTGGTTAGTCAAGTTAAGTTAGTGATCCTATTAGATTTGACTAATACAGGATAACTTAACTTGATTTATGTAAATTGGTATTTATTGCCCAGACTTATGTTGATGCATAGACATAAGCATTCTTAAGTCCAGGCAGTACCCTATGCATCTCACACCATTCTAAGTGTTTTCATACACAAGCAAGTTAAACCTAGTGTGCTTGTGAGATCCTCTAGTTGAAACTAGGGGTATATGATTTCTAGGGGGTAAATTCCTAAGCTAAGTCCAAAATTTTGAAAACTAACAAAATTGGGATTTTGAAAACTATTTTTCCTAGAATTTTTAAGGACAATTTTAAAAGCAAACTGATTTAAAAACATAGTAAGCAGAAATAAGTTCTATTCTACTAAGCACATCCCTATTTATCTTCTAAGTGCACTGAACTCAAGTTCAGATAAAGGCTTTGTAAATATGTCAGCCAGGTTTGATTTGGACTCAACATAGTTAAGCACAACATCACCCTTAGCTAGGTGATCCCTTACAAAATGGTGTTTTACTTCTATAATCACACACCATTTTGTAAATACCATCTTAGGCCTAATAGGAGAACCCAATTCACCACTCAAGAACTAAACATATAGAAGCTTCTATAGTCCAGGCATCACACATCCATCTGCACCTCCTTGTCGCCTTCCTTTACTATAGCTTTTCCTTTCCTTTATCTGCAGTAAGAGGAAATGCATCTATAAGCAAAATTGCTTAGTAAGTGCTATCTAACTCACAAAACTCAATTATGCATGTAAGCTGAAAGAAATCTAGAAACTGAATGCTCATCTAATAGCAAACAAAACATAGCATACTAAAATACTAAACATGTAAGCAAATCTAAACAACATGTCAGTATATAAGAAAGCTAAACTTGCTGAACTTTAAACTTATGTGAAGCTTATTTCTTTTGTTTCAAAACTTATACTTTAATACTTCAAAATAATAATCAACTTTCTTCTTGGGCCCGACAACTGTACTTGCTATGCGCGCATCCCTAACTAGACCCGAGATAGCTGGTCCCAAATCTAGTATGGTTTACTAGGTTATCTAAACCTAGGGACGACTATGGGAGCCCAGCCCAAGGACAACTGAGAGTCCTGTAAACTAGGTTATCTAAACCTAGGGACGACTATGAGAGCCCAACCCAAGGACAACTGAGAGTTCAGTACAGTGTCACTGATAAAAGTAAAATACTTGTTATCTTTTAATACTTCTAATATATAATACCTCGGCATTTTAACGAGCACCTTGTGTGCCAAAATCCCTAAAGTCTTGACTTTGAGATCTACTTAAGGCCTTGGCCTTTTTCTTTCTTTTCTTTATCTTTCTTATACTTGTTAATACCTCTAATAAAAGAATGCTTCTTTAAAAACTGAAATGTTTAAACAAATTCTAACTTTGAAATGCATAAACAAAAATCTGCATACTATGCTAATCAAAATTCTGCATACTATTCTAATCAAGATTCTGCATTCTATGCAACACTATTTCTGCATACTATGCAAACATAAAATCTGCACTATAAGCTTAATTAAAATCTCACTATGCCTACATAAAATCTGCACTATAAGCAATTAAAATCTATACTATAGGCAATTAAAATCTGCACTATAAGCGCAATTAAAATCTGCAATATAAGCTCTACATAAAATCTGCATTATAAGCAATTAAAATCTGCACTATAGGCAATTAAAATTTATACTATAAGCGGCAATTAAAATCTACAATATAAGCTCTACATAAAAATCGCATTATAAGCTTAATTAAAATCACTATAGGCTTAATTAAAATCGTGAATATAAGCGCTTAATTAAAATCTGAAATATAAGCTCTACATAAAATCTGCATTATAAGCAATTAAAATCTACACTATAGCTCAATTAAAATCTGCACTATAAGCGCAATTAAAATCTACAATATAAGCTCTACATAAAATCTACATTATAAGCAATTAAAATCTGCATAGGCCAATTAAAATCTGCACTATAAACGCTTCTTATGCTTCGAATTCAAGAAGAACAAAGGTCACTACTCCTCTGCAGGTGAGAAGCACTTACCTTGATTCTTGGACTCACAACCGAACAAAAGGGCTTCTAGGACCTTGGCCGACCGCCAGAGATGATGCCTAACTCCCTCTTTTACTGCTCGTGCTCGCCATCGTACGCATAAGAGAAGGAGAGAATGGTTTAAGTCACGGGAAAGCAGGCATCAACTTATCCCTTTTTATAACTTAATATTTACATCAAACTCCTTAAATAAATTTGCTACCTTTTCCTAATAGACAAATCCAACATCAACCTTTAATCCCTTAAAATTACTACATTTTCTAAAACAAATTATCCTTTTATAATCCTTATAACTATCTTAAATAAATTAGCTACCTTTTTCTAAGAAAATCTGTTTGCATCAACTTATCTTGATAAGTCATATTCGTTAACTATCTAAATCACAATTCTCGCTTGGACTCTAAACCTACGAATAGAAAAATACGTACCACACTCATTTCAAATAATTAAAATACTTAAATTTCTCTAAAATTATTTGAACAACATATTTCTAAATATTTTAAAAACTTAAGAACTTAATAAAAAATTTCTGAGGTACATTAGAACTTTAGAACTACACTCAGGACACATGGAATGTATACCTTGACGGACATTCGGGATACGGTCCTCTTGTGAACGAACTCTTGCATATTTATCACTACACCAGTTTTGGATATAAGCGGTCCCATGGCCGCATGCGCGTTCGGGACAACCCATAGCATTAGCATAATAGTTTAATTTAATGGATTCATTCATGAAATATTTGCCTAGTTTGTGTGGGATGCAGCGCAACCTCCTCCTCTATCCGCCGGGACCGCACATGAGTATGGCGGGCGTGAGTTGGGATAAGGCGAGGAAGAAAATTTCAGAACAAGATGCACGTATACAATGTTGGATCGACAAGCACTAGATGGGGGGGGGGGGTGAATAGGGCTCATGGCTTTCACTTAAAGTATTCGGAAAACGGATCAAGTAATGCAGCGGAATAAGAAAACACACACAAAGGACCAGACTTGGTTGTCGACGCCGACCTACTCTAAGGCCCACGTTCCTTGAGTGTTTACTTTGGGCAACAACTATTATAGCGCAAAAGAGTACAATTGAATATTACAATTAGTGCAGAAAAAGCTATACCGACAACACTAAATGGAAATCTCATAACTTCAGGTTGTCGGGGACTTGTCGTAGCTTAGATGGGTCGTTTCTTGAGCAGCACACGAAGAATGAATTACTTAGAATTTGATGAATAAATCTGTTGGTCGAATACCCCTTATAAAGCCCACTAAGGGCGCCTTCAACCTCCTTGAAGGCGCCCTCATCCGCGCTGATTTCGCTGTGCGGATAAGCTCTGACGATGTTGTCGCTGATCCACTTGAATGTGCCTCCATACCTCTCAAAGCCACCTTCGAGGCTGTCCGAGGTGCCTCAAGCTTCCATGAGGGCACCTCCAGTCTTGCCGCGCACACATCTTCTCCTTTGCACCCGAGGCGCCTCCAAGCTCTATGAGGGTGCCTCGGGGAGCTTGGAGGTGCCTCGGGTACTGTTCATCTGTGGCATACTTTGCTTTTTCATTCCTGCAAAACATGTTAGTTCACAAAATACCAATATATCCTGCAAAACAAAGTTAGCACATAATAAACATAGTAATAGAAATGTTTTGACAGTCTCCGGACTGTCCGGTTCTGACTTCGAATTTTTTACCGGAAACCCTAGGTCGAACCGATGCCTACTGTTCCCTCTTCCGGGGAACTCGTCCTCACCTACTCCACTAAGGAGAGAATACCTGATGTCAGTCCAGTCCTGTAAAATACGGTACCCAAATAATATTTAAATAATAAGGTTAATGGACAAATAATCTTATTGGATTTTTCAGGAATTTTTAGGATTTTTCTGGGATTTATTCGGAGCTCGTTTGACATATTTTAAGGGGATCAAGTATTGGGTGTAGAGAAAGCCTCTTTGGAATACCTAAATATGGGAGTTGATTGAGAAACGTACTTAGGATTTAATTAAGTAAACCTAAGTATATAAAACATGGTTACTGTGCCTTAGCCTTCATTCGCCTGAACCTTTCCTCCCTCTCCTTGCATCGCGCCGCACACCCCACCGCCGACTTCCTCCTCTTCGCATCACCTCTACCCTCTCCGATTCCGTCGCCTAATGCCACCGAACCTCAACAACGGCCATCCACGAAAGATCACCCGACGGCGCCGCGATCTCCCCTCAACTCATCGCAGCAACCCATCTCAGCGCCGGTGAAATCCTCTTTTCCGGATCTATCACCAGCGACACCGTGCCATCCCGATCATCTCCTCCTCTTCACTGTCAGTGCAGCCTTGACACAATGAGCAAGAACTTCGACGCCCATCGTTTTCCCCGGCTGCCCCTTCATCTCGACTCCTATCATCGCCTCTGATCGTTTCCTCGAGTGGCCGCCGCCTTTTGCCCTAATCCGAACTCATCCCCATTCGTTTGTTCCGATCCAAGAGGATGCCACCCTTCTTCATCATCACACACACTTTGCCATTACGGATGAGTTGCTAAGGTTGGTTGTGTCTGGGACGTTCTTGTCAACATTTCTGTTGTGTTGATGTATTGCTTAATTAGTCATATTGGTTGTGCAGATCTTATGTTTGATGAAATGCTTAGATCCTTTTGTGGTCTCTGTTCGTGTCGTTGATGCCGTCATCGGTTACCATCTTCCATGGGTAGTTCTTGGATCAGTGGTACTTGTGAGGAACCAAGCTCAGTAGGCTCTCCTCTGCTACCCACTCGTCGGCCCGAGGTCGCACGGATCATGGTTATGTCACCCTTTCACACGAAGGTGCCTATACTGATCATGCCATTGTGATAGTCTCCACCAGCCATTGGTTGCATTTGGCTCCTTCACCGAGAAGCTGCTGCAGATCTGGAATTGAGGTAACAAAACTAAATCTGAACAGATAATGAATTGTGCTTAATTGTTAAGCTTGGATTTGATTAGGGTGATGACTAGTTGTTCAACTAATGAGGATTAGTGTTGATGAATTGGAAGGAAATAATTAAGTTTTAAATGACGACTTGTGGTTGATTGAGGATTATTGAATCAATTGACTGATATGATCAATTAAGCTTGCATTTGGATTATGGTTTGAGGTTGTTAATCTACACTTAGTTGGTTGGGATTGATTTGGTGACGTAGCAGATTTGGAATTCGATGGAATGTTGAAGATGGGGATCGGATTTCATGGTATGCGGTGGTTTGGTTAGCATTGATCTATGTTTGTTTAAATTGGTTGGACTATGGAGTTATTAGGGTTATTGAATCAAATGTAGTTATGATTGATGGTGAAAGGGATTAGCCCATTTTATGGAGATAAAACAAGTAGAGTTGATTCATGACGTCTAATAGGTGATACAATGGATTAAATGATGGATTTATAGATTTTGATTATGATTGAGAAGATTAAAGGAATCATAGATATGTGTAATTGATGTTAATCATATCGATTAGGGTTTCCCTTAACTAGTTTGGGTTTTAGGGTTTAGCTAGTTGTCGTATACGTGATTAGCTAAACTGTATAGCATGTGATTTACAGGATGTGGACTCGAGACGAGCGTCTTGAAGTGAGACTACTGGACACGATCGACAGATAAAGGCGGGTATTTCTTGCTTTACCTCATTAGTATTTTGATCCTAGTGCATGAGCTTTATGTTCAGATAGTTGCTATATCCATCTTGACTCCACTCTTATTTTTCCTGCGCTTGATACTTCCACTCGATCTTTGAGCTACTCGTTTCTGTATCTATACAGTCTCTCGTTGCTATCGATGATATTTAGCAAATACTATAGTTCTAGGTATTGGATACCAGATACCAGACATTAGATAGTAGGTATTGGATATATGGACACCTGATACCATGTTTACCTGCTTGATTTCTGTTTATTTACACATTGTATTGAGCATGCGGCTTCATGTAGCATACCTGATTTTCCGTTATATATATATGATGACTGTTGCATTTTCGCATCATGCCGCACGCTCGGCCACTCATGGGTAGTGGTAGCTTGGAGCGTGCCGCTTATCCTGTCGTTCCCCCCACTCGCACACTCATGGGTAGTGTTTGCTGGAGTCGCGGGCAGCAGGGACCCCGTCGCAGACGTAGCTATTCAGCTACTATACAACTGTCCCCTCTGCCACTCGAGAGTAGTGGTAGCTGGAGTGGTGTACAGTCTGTCATTGTCCCGGTCTCTCGTCCATACTGGGGTCATGGACTTGAGGGGTGGGCGGGAGTGACCATCTGTGTAACACCCCAAATTTCATGATTTAGAGTTCTAAAAGACCTTATTAAAATCTAGAAATGTTTTAGAAAAATTCTAGAGATTTTTAGAAATTTTTAGAGTATTTTTATGGAATTTTTGGAGTTCGTTTGGTATTTTTACCAAGAGGAAGAAGTTTAAAAAAAATAATAAAAAAAATATATATGTTAAAGCCGGGTTTTGAACCCAAGACCTCGGACCCGAACCAGGTTCTAATCGGATGCAGCCAACCAGCTGAGCTACACGAATTTTGTTAACCTTATATGGAGCGAAATATATATAAGCAGTATTTAGGAATGTTTAAATAAATTGAAAATAAAAGTGCGCGGATGAGGAATCGAAGCTGCGACCTGGGATTTGGTTAAAACTGGGTTAACCAAGTGTGCTAGCAGTCATTTTTTTTATAGAAGGAGAAAAATTCTATTTAAGCAGTAGTTAGGAAACAGAGAATAATAGGAAATAAAATGGTTGCAGCTGGGATTCGAACCCGCCCCGAAGCAGAATGCAGCCAACCAACTGGGCCAGCAGGCTTTATTAATAAGAAGGAAGCGAAAATATATAAGCAATAGTAGTTAATAGAAATATTGGAGTTATAAAGTGAGAACTTAGGGCTTGATTACTCGGGACCAAAAACCCTACCTCTTCTTTCTCTCCCGCGCGTTCTCTGCTCGAGCGAAAACACAAAGGCTTAGGGCTTCACTCGTGGCCGGACCAGGCAAGTTCTATGGATTCTTCACACGGAGCTCCTCTTGAGCGAGGAACAGCACGGGAGGCAGCGATTTCGATCTTCGATTAGAGCTCCGAGACCTAGAAGTTCTCCTTGCGTTTGGTTGTAAGTCCAAGAGCTGCTAGGTGAGTCTGCTCTCACTGCAGAGAGTTGTGAGCTTTGATTCGTTTTCATGGCTTTGATTCTTGTTTTCTTTTGGATTGAAGCAAGTTTGAGGGTTTTGTTTTGATGCTTGCTGCCATGAACCCTAAAGAAAGAAGATAGGGATTTTAAGCATGAAGAACAGTTATAAAATTTAGGTTTTCAGTAGCAATTTTCCTTCAATTAGTTTGGGATTCTAGATCAAGAGGTTGATGGATTCTATGGGATTTGGTGATGTTCGGATCCTTCCCACTGCTCCCGAAAGTTTTGGACAGATTGCTAGGGGATTTAGTCTTGATAGATAATGCTTAAGCTTCCTATTGTTCTGAAATCTCTGGAACAGATTGACATACTGGAATTGTTTTTATGAACGAGTTAGTACTTGCTGAACCTTGTGACAGAGTTGTGAATGCTATAAATTTGTGCACAGATTTATGTATGTTAGAATTATTGTGAACAAGCTTCACCTAGTTTTCTCTTAAATTCCAGTAGGTTATAGCTTAAATTGTGTTACAAGAGGGGCACGAACAGAGGAGCTTACTGTGGGTTTTAATTGTTCATTTATATCTTCCTCAACCTGCCATAATTCTGCATAAAGGAAATTAAATATGAGAAGAGTTAGATTTTCGTTTGTTAGTTCCTTTGAAGCTAGTTTAAGTTCCGTGAAGCATGATATTCTGTTAATTCCATACAACAACGATTCCTTATTTTCTAGATTCTATTGCATGCTTAGTAGTTGAATTAGTAATATAGCACAGTTTTTGTTAAGCATGATAGGGCAGAATGTTATGTGGAATTTAGTAACATAGTATGCAGATTTTGTTAAGCTTATAGTATGCAGAATTTAGTAGTATAGTGCAGAATTTTAGTATAGTTAGATCTCTTTGTATGCTTAAGTTGTTTTACTTTCACAGCATGCTTAAGTTGTTCTAGTTTCCTATTTGCTATTGGAATAACATGAGCAGTTCTATTTTTATAGCATGCAGATTTTTATAAGTAAAGTATGCAGATTTTTAATAAGCAGATTTTCATAAGTATTGCATGCAGATTTTAGATAAGCTTAGTATGCAGATTTTGATAAACTTAGTATGCAGATTTTTATTAAGCTTTACATGCAGATCTATGTTAAGCTTTGTATACAGATTTTCAGTACGTAGAGTGTGTTCTAGTGCACCCCAAGTGCTTGATAAAATGCTTAGCTCAATATAATGCTACAGTAGGCATTTTAATAGCTCAGTAAATGCAGTAGAAGCATTTAAAATAACTTATTTAGTCTTGCTTCAGCTTATATGGGACTACGGTCCAATGGGTGGGCTCCCACAGTCGCCTCTAGGTTCAGATAACCTAGTTCTAGGTTCAGATAACCTAGTAAAAGCAAGATAAGAAAATTAGCTATGAAATCAGTATTTTATTTTCAGCAGTGGCACTGTACTGGATTAGATATCCATTGGGTTGGGCTCCCACAGTCGTCCCTAGGTTTAGATAACCTAGTAAGCCCTACTAGACTCGGAACTTGCAATCCCGGGTTTAGTTAGGGATGCGCGCACAGCAAGTACAGTTGCCGGGCCCATCAGCAGCATGATTACTATTTTAATCTATTATGTAAATAGTTTTCAAAACTTCACAAATTAGTTATGTGAATACAAGTTAAACTCAGTTTAGCATTAATTAGTTTAGCTTAGGTATCAATTCAGTTTCTCGTTGATACACATGATAGTTCTATGACTAGCTTTACATGTTAGCTTTTTAGTTAGTTTCTTTGCTATTTATGAGCATGATTATCTTTACATGTTATCTTTTCAGTTAGTTTCTTCGCTATTTATGAGCATGATTAGTTGTACATGTTTAGTATTTCAGTTAGTATGATTCCTTTATTGGTTTATGAGAATGATTAGCTATACATGTTTAGTATTTCAGTTAGCATGATTCCTTTGCTATTTGTGAGCATGAGTAGCTATACATGTTAGCTTTTCAGTTAGTTGATTTCTTTTCTATTTATGAGCATGAGTAGCTTTACATGTTAGCATTCAGTTTTAGCATGTTTATATTTATATACATGCATATCGAGTTTTTGTGAGTAGAATAGCGCTCACTAAGCTTTTAGCTTATAGATACTATTTGCCTCCTACTGCAGATAAAGGAAAAGCTAAAGTATAAGGAAGAAGGCGACAAGGAGATGCTGGGACGGTGTGTGATGTATGGACTATGGAGATCCTTGAGACTTAGCTAAAGAACTCACTTAGTTTAAGAATTTGTTTAGTTTAATTTCTTATTAAGTTGATAAGAAAATTTTGTAGTAGGAAGTTATGTTTCCGCTTTTCATTACTTACATGATTTGATTTATTAAACTGCGTGGTTGTGTAAATATATGTTCCAGCCGCTTGTGGCTTAGTATACTCTGTATGTATTTACGGATATGGTCACCGGTACAGGGGAGACTCTGCCGAAATTTTTCGGTAGGGTTTCCATGTGATTTTTTTTATCATACCGGTTAAGTAGAGTTAGTAGTCAAGTAACGGTCATCCTTAGAGTGTAGTAGTAGTAAGAAGGGGGGTCGTTACAGTTGGTATCAGAGCAGTTCCCATTCTCCAGCATCACACATCAGCACCATCCTTGCCGTCTTCAAGTAAGAAAGTATTTAATTTTCTTTTATGCTTTCTTTATTATTTGCATTATAGAGTACCTGCTTATATGTGCTTAGGGAAGAAGACAATTCATGTTTTAATTTTCTATGTTTCGATACATATGCTTAGAAAGAATATAGACAATTTTAGTTTTGTTTCTCTTATATTCATATATACATAAGTATGTTTAGAAAGGATAGAGAAGTTAAGAGACTAAGGAACAAAAGAGTATCATTAGTAGAAGTCATTTAGAACCAGAAGCATGAGGAAGTTACTAAGGAGCATGAGGACAGTGTGAGATAGAAATGTCCAGAATTATTCTAAGTTCGAGGACGAACTTTTTATAAGGGAGGGAGAATTGTAACACCCCAAATTTCATGATTTAGAGTTCTAAAAGACCTTATTAAAATCTAGAAATGTTTTAGAAAAATTCTAGAGATTTTTAGAAATTTTTAGAGTATTTTTATGGAATTTTTGGAGTTCGTTTGGTATTTTTACCAAGAGGAAGAAGTTTAAAAAAAATAATAAAAAAAATATATATGTTAAAGCCGGGTTTTGAACCCAAGACCTCGGACCAGGTTCTAATCGGATGCAGCCAACCAGCTGAGCTACACGATTTTTGTTAACCTTATATGGAGCGAAATATATATAAGCAGTATTTAGGAATGTTTAAATAAATTGAAAATAAAAGTGCGCGGATGAGGAATCGAAGCTGCGACCTGGGATTTGGTTAAAACTGGGTTAACCAAGTGTGCTAGCAGTCATTTGTTATTATAAAAGGAGAAAAATTCTATTTAAGCAGTAGTTAGGAAACAGAGAATAATAGGAAATAAAATGGTTGCAGCTGGGATTCGAACCCGCGAGTCGCGCCCGAAGCAGAATGCAGCCAACCAACTGGGCCAGCGGGCTTTATTAATAAGAAGGGAAGCGAAAAATATATAAGCAATAGTAGTTAATAGAAATATTGGAGTTATAAAGTGAGAACTTAGGGCTTGATTACTCGGGACCAAAAAACCCTACCTCTTCTTTCTCTCCCGACGCCGTTCTCTGCTCGAACGAAAACACAAAAGAGGGCTTAGGGCTTCACTCCGGCGGCCGGCCAAGGCAAGGTTCTATGGATTCTTCACACCGCCGAGCTCCTCTTGACGAGGAGAAATCTGGAGCACGAGGAGGAGCCGCGATTTCGATCTTCCGATTAGAGCTCCGAGACCTAGAAGTTCTCCTTGCGTTTGGTTGTAAGTCCAAGAACGCTAGGTGAGTTGCTTCTCACCTGCAGTAGGAGTTGTTTCGAGCTTTGATTCGTTTTCATGGCTTTCGCATTCTTGTTTTCTTTTGGATTTCGAAGCAAGTTTGAGGGGTTTTGTTTTTGATGCTTACTGCCATGAACCCTAAAGAAAGAAGATAGGGATTTTAAGCATGAAGAACAGTTATAAAATTTAGGTTTTCAGTAGCAATTTTCCTTCAATTAGTTTGGGATTCTGGATCAAGAGGTTGATGGATTCTATGGGATTTGGTGATGTTCGGATCCTTCCCACTGCTCCCGAAAGTTTTGGACAGATTGCTAGGGGATTTAGTCTTGATAGATAATGCTTAAGCTTCCTATTGTTCTGAAATCTCTGGAACAGATTGACATACTGGAATTGTTTTTATGAACGAGTTAGTACTTGCTGAACCTTGTGACAGAGTTGTGAATGCTATAAATTTGTGCACAGATTTATGTATGTTAGAATTATTGTGAACAAGCTTCACCTAGTTTTCTCTTAAATTCTAGTAGGTTATAGCTTAAATTGTGTTACAAGAGGGGCACGAACAGAGGATCTTACTGTGGGTTTTAATTGTTCATTTATATCTTCCTCAACCTGCCATAATTCTGCATAAAGGAAATTAAATATGAGAAGAGTTAGATTTTCGTTTGTTAGTTCCTTTGAAGCTAGTTTAAGTTCCGTGAAGCATGATATTCTGTTAATTCCATACAACAACGATTCCTTATTTTCTAGATTCTATTGCATGCTTAGTAGTTGAATTAGTAATATAGCACAGTTTTTGTTAAGCATGATAGGGCAGAATGTTATGTGGAATTTAGTAACATAGTATGCAGATTTTGTTAAGCTTATAGTATGCAGAATTTAGTAGTATAGTGCAGAATTTTAGTATAGTTAGATATCTTTGTATGCTTAAGTTGTTTTACTTTCACAGCATGCTTAAGTTGTTCTAGTTTCCTATTTGCTATTGGAATAACATGAGCAGTTCTATTTTTATAGCATGCAGATTTTTATAAGTAAAGTATGCAGATTTTTAATAAGCAGATTTTCATAAGTATTTCATGCAGATTTTAGATAAGCTTAGTATGCAGATTTTGATAAACTTAGTATGCAGATTTTTATTAAGCTTTACATGCAGATCTATGTTAAGCTTTGTACACAGATTTTCAGTACGTAGAGTGTGTTCTAGTGCACCCCAAGTGCTTGATAAAATGCTTAGCTCAATATAATGCTACAGTAGGCATTTTAATAGCTCAGTAAATGCAGTAGATGCATTTAAAATAACTTATTTAGTCTTGCTTCAGCTTATATGGGACTACGGTCCAATGGGTGGGCTCCCACAGTCGCCTCTAGGTTCAGATAACCTAGTTCTAGGTTCAGATAACCTAGTAAAAGCAAGATAAGAAAATTAGCTATGAAATCAGTATTTTATTTTCAGCAGTGGCACTGTACTGGATTAGATATCCATTGGGTTGTGCTCCCACAGTCGTCTCTAGGTTTAGATAACCTAGTAAACCCTACTAGACTCGGAACTTGCAATCCCGGGTTTAGTTAGGGATGCGCGCACAGCAAGTACAGTTGCCGGGCCCATCAGCAGCATGATTACTATTTTAATCTATTATGTAAATAGTTTTCAAAACTTCACAAATTAGTTATGTGAATACAAGTTAAACTCAGTTTAGCATTAATTAGTTTAGCTTAGGTATCAATTCAGTTTCTCGTTGATACACATGATAGTTCTATGACTAGCTTTACATGTTAGCTTTTTAGTTAGTTTCTTTGCTATTTATGAGCATGATTATCTTTACATGTTAGCTTTTCAGTTAGTTTCTTCGCTATTTATGAGCATGATTAGTTGTACATGTTTAGTATTTCAGTTAGTATGATTCCTTTATTGGTTTATGAGCATGATTAGCTATACATGTTTAGTATTTCAGTTAGCATGATTCCTTTGCTATTTGTGAGCATGAGTAGCTATACATGTTAGCTTTTCAGTTAGTTGATTTCTTTGTTATTTATGAGCATGAGTAGCTTTACATGTTAGCATTCAGTTTTAGCATGTTTATATTTATATACATGCATATCGAGTTTTTGTGAGTAGGATAGCGCTCACTAAGCTTTTAGCTTATAGATACTATTTGCCTCCTACTGCAGATAAAGGAAAAGCTAAAGTATAAGGAAGAAGGCGACAAGGAGATGCTGGGACGGTGTGTGATGTATGGACTATGGAGATCCTTGAGACTTAGCTAAAGAACTCACTTAGTTTAAGAATTTGTTTAGTTTAATTTCTTATTAAGTTGATAAGAAAATTTTGTAGTAGGAAGTTATGTTTCCGCTTTTCATTACTTACATGATTTGATTTATTAAACTGCGTGGTTGTTTAAATATATGTTCCAGCCGCCTTTGGCTGAGTATACTCTGTATGTATTTACGGATATGGTCACCGGTACAGGGAGACTAAATTTTTCAGGGGGGTTTCCATGTGATTTTTTATCATACCGGTTAAGTAGAGTTAGTAGTCAAGTAGTCAAGTAACGGTCGTCCTTAGAGTGTAGTAGTAGTAAGAGAAGGTTAATAACTGATGCATCATCATGTTATTATTATACCACGATAATGTTGTTTACTTATCTTTGTTCATTATCTACCTTGCTCATTTGCTAGATTATCTTTGTTTAGTTTATTTATCTGTTATGCTTACATAGGTTGAGATTTATACCGTGATATGTGTTTAGACAGGCTTACTTACCATTGACCATATATACCTCAGCTGATACCGTATAGTTATGAAGCGATCTTGTAGCGGAGGACTTTCTACATCTACCTTCCTTACTAGCCTAGGATATGGTTTCGGTATGGACACTTATTATGATATCAACGTAGTATCTCGCTATTTCCATCAGATATGCTGTGACCTTTCTCTAGTTCTTTACTTTACTCATGCACTATCTATATTACCCACTGAGTCTTTATACTCACCACCCAGTAATTTCACCAGGTAACAGGTAAAGGATTTATGGAGTCGCCTGGAGATCCTGTCTGCCAGTTCCACGTCACATTCGAGGACGACCTTACGATTTCAGTATTTCTTATGTTATTTGTAGTTTGGGTTTTGTACTTGTTTATGTATTTGTATTCTCTTGTATTTGGATTGATATTATTGTGTCAAGCCGAGCCGGCTCGCAGTCAGTTGATTTGTGTTTTGTGATTGTTGTTTGTGATTTCCGCTGTGTTTATTTTAGTTCAGCCGTGTGGGCTGATTAATATATATTATATAACCGCGTGGTTGTGTTTATTTCTGTTCCAACCGAGTGTGCCGATTATATAACTGCGTGGTTGTGTATATATATTCCAGCCGTATGTGGCTGATGTATTTTGTATGTATGTATGCCTCAGATTGTCACCGGTACAGGGGAGATGCTGCCGAAATTTTTCGGTAAGGACTCCTCTAGGGGCGTGACAATTTATTGGTATCAGAGCCAAGGTTTTACGAGGCCTATTTTCGTTTGGTTTTTCGTGATTTGGTTTCTCGATGTGACTTTTCGGGTTTTGGGACCAGGCAGCGATAGGATTCTCCAAGCTATAGGAGGTATGTTTGCATGTTGTTATCTTACATTTCGGTTAGTGCATGCATAGTTGTTATGTTAGTTATGTTATGTGTTAGTATGCTTTTGTTAGCACCTGTCCAGTTGTTTGTAGCATACATCACATGTGTTGGATCAATCACTATCATGGTTGACCTTACTAGAGATCAAGGAATACAGTCTCATATGACTTCTTTTACCATACCACTAGTGTTATTAATTTTTATTATCACTAGTTTAGTAGTGGTTAGTATCTGCTAAATATCATCGCTTCGGTTCGTAGAGAACCAATATATGTTAAATATCATATTGTTTCGGTTCGTGGAGAACCAATTTACTCGTATTGCCTTGGGTAGTAGAGGATTGATTTATCCTAGTTGGTTTGGTTGTAGAGGACCAGTTTACTCTTGTTGCTTCGGTTAGTAGAGGACCGATGTACCCTTGTTGACTTGCTTAGTAGGGTTGATTTACTCTGTTGGTTTGGTTGTAGAGGACCAGTTTACTCTTGTTGCTTCGGTTAGTAGAGGACCGATGTACCCTTGTTGACTTGTTTAGTAGGGTTGATTTACTCTGTTGGTTTGGTTGGTAGAGGATCGACTTATCCTAGTTGATTTAGCCTATAGAGGTTCGGTTTACCGTTGTGACTTGGTCAATAGAGGACTGATCCATTCTTATGTTCTTAGTTCGGTCAGTAGTTCAGTTAGTAGGAGACCGACTTACTCTATTTCATGAAGATTCTGACCATTGGGTTACTTGTATTTGGTTAGATAACCTAAAAGGCACATTTGAGTTCATGACTTGTGCAGACGAAGAATTGACTGAGTTAGCTGCGTACTATTGCTGGCTTGACTAGTCTGTAGATGATCGAGGTATCCTATCCTATGGAGACTTTGACCATGAATTGTATGTACCTGGTAGGATGATCTTGAGGGTACATTTGGATACATATCTCCACTGATGTGGATAAGTGTAAAGCTACATGCTTAACGCTTATGGGATACATCCGTTACTAGAATGTACGAGTTGGAGAGTACATTTGGATTTATGATTTGTACTGACGTGAGAGAGTTGAAGTTAGCTGCTTAACCTTTACGTAACTCGGTACCACGTGAAGGAAGAAGCAGAGAATGTTTTTTTGAGATCAGGTCATCACTTAGTGGATATTTGATTTGATGATCTATTGTTTAGTATTTGATGCTAATAGGGACATGAGGAGTAGTACTTGTATGATATTTCTGGATTTGGTGATTTATAGTTGGTGATCAGATCACAGATTTGTTGGGGATCTTATGGTTGAGAATGTCTGTGGTATGGATATTATGAGTCCTTGGTGTTACCATTTAGGCTACCATGCCCTAGATGTTTTTATGGGCTCGATGTATTTGGTATTCCTAGGGTGTTTGGATAATTTTACATGGTCTTCATTGACGATGTGTTGATCTGTTTTCGATCCGAGGTGAATCACGTACACTAGTTTTGCATAGTTTCAGAGATGTTTCGACGGGAACATCTATATGTGAAGTTTAGTGGTGCGTATTTCGATTATCTTGTGTGTGATTTTTTTTGAGACACCTTGTCTCTGGTAGAGGGATAACGGTGGACCCACAGGAGATAGAGGCTGTTATTAGTCGGGAGTGGTCATAGTCTAATCAAGAGACTCGCAGCTTCCTTGATCGGGCTAGATGTTATCGGAGATCGGTTGAGGGTTTCTCCAGTATTATTACGTTGTTGACTGGACTGTTTAAGATGAGTATGTAATTTTTCTGGATAGATGCTTATGAGATCAGTTTCAGGAGTTGAATCGAGAAGCTGATAGCTACACTTGTCTTAGTGGTACTTTTTAGTGTAGACGGATTTGTACTCTGCACAGAGGTATCATACCTAGGGTTTGGTGCAGTTCTGACATAGCATGAGCAGAGTAGTTGCGTGCTAGTAGTAAGAATTCTCAAATAATGAGAATTAGATTCTTTATCTCTATGGGGGATTGTGTGGTTCCAGTATCACTTCTTATCCGGGAGAAGTTCTGCTGTGATATAGCTTTCCACTTTTGGACAGATGGATAGTTTGAGCGCCCTATATAAATGTTTGAGGATTTGTTGATAGTGTGTATTATGGATTCCAGAGGTAGTTGATTTTACCCACTGTTGACTAGACAGCAGTGTGAAAATAGCGGAAGCAGGGTGAGCACATAACCCACAGAGTTATTTTTACGGCTGGATATTTGTTCTTGATACTTGGATGTAGGGGTATATGAGTATGTTGTTGGGTGGTTACCTTTAGATGAGGATCCCTGGGTTGAACAGTAAATTTGGGGACCAAATTTTTATTAGTGGGGGAGAATGTAAAATACGGTACCCAAATAATATTTAAATAATAAGGTTATTGGACAAATAATCTTATTGGATTTTTCAGGAATTTTTAGGATTTTTCTGGGATTTATTCGGAGCTCGTTTGACATATTTTAAGGGGATCAAGTATTGGGTGTAGAGAAAGCCTCTTTGGAATACCTAAATATGGGAGTTGATTGAGAAACGTACTTAGGATTTAATTAAGTAAACCTAAGTATATAAAACATGGTTACTGTGCCTTAGCCTTCATTCGCCCGAACCTTTCCTCCCTCTCCTTGCATCGCGCCACACACCCCACCGCCGACTTCCTCCTCTTCGCGTCACCTCTGCCCTCTCCGATTCCGTCGCCTAATGCCACCGAACCTCGACAACGGCCATCCACGAAAGATCACCCGACGGCGCCGCGATCTCCCCTCAACTCATCGCAGCAACCCATCTCAGCGCCGGTGAAATCCTCTTTTCCGGATCTGTCACCAGCGACACCGTGCCATCCCGATCATCTCCTCCTCTTCACTGTCGGTGCAGCCTTGACACAATGAGCAAGAACTTCGACGCCCATCGTTTTCCCCGGCTGGCCCTTCATCTCGACTCCTATCATCGCCTCTGATCGTTGCCTCGATTGGCCGCCGCCTTTTGCCCTAATCCGAACTCATCCCCATTCGTTTATTCCGATCCAAGAGGATGCCGCCCTTCTTCATCATCACACACACTTTGCCATTACGGATGAGTTGCTAAGGTTGGTTGTGTCTGGGACGTTCTTGTCATCATTTCTGTTGTGTTGATGTATTGCTTAATTAGTCATATTGGTTGTGCAGATCTTATGTTTGATGAAATGCTTAGTTCCTTTTGTGGTCTCTGTTCGTGTCGTTGATGCCGTCATCGGTTACCATCTTCCATGGGTAGTTCTTGGATCAGTGGTACTTGTGAGGAACCAAGCTCAGTAGGCTCTCCTCTGCTACCCACTCGTCGGCCCGAGGTCGCACGGATCATGGTTATGTCACCCTTTCACACGAAGGTGCCTATACTGATCTTGCCATTGTGATAGTCTCCACCAGCCATTGGTTGCATTTGGCTCCTTCACCGAGAAGCTGCTGCAGATATGGAATTGAGGTAACAAAACTAAATCTGAACAGATAATGAATTGTGCTTAATTGTTAAGCTTGGATTTGATTAGGGTGATGACTAGTTGTTCAACTAATGAGGATTAGTGTTGATGAATTGGAAGGAAATAATTAAGTTTTAAATGACGACTTGTGGTTGATTGAGGATTATTGAATCAATTGACTGATATGATCAATTAAGCTTGCATTTGGATTATGGTTTGAGGTTGTTAATCTACACTTAGTTGGTTGGGATTGATTTGGTGACGTAGCAGATTTGGAATTCGATGGAATGTTGAAGATGGGGATCGGATTTCATGGTATGCGGTGGTTTGGTTAGCATTGATCTATGTTTGTTTAAATTGGTTGGACTATGGAGTTATTAGGGTTATTGAATCAAATGTAGTTATGATTGATGGTGAAAGGGATTAGCCCATTTTATGGAGATAAAACAAGTAGAGTTGATTCATGATGTCTAATAGGTGATACAATGGATTAAATGATGGATTTATAGATTTTGATTATGATTGAGAAGATTAAAGGAATCATAGATATGTGTAATTGATGTTAATCATATCGATTAGGGTTTCCCTTAACTAGTTTGGGTTTTAGGGTTTAGCTAGTTGTCGTATACGTGATTAGCTAAACTGTATAGCATGTGATTTACAGGATGTGGACTCAAGACGAGCATCTTGAAGTGAGACTACTGGACACGATCGACAGATAAAGGCGGGTATTTCTTGCTTTACCTCATTAGTATTTTGATCCTAGTGCATGAGCTTTATGTTCAGATAGTTGCTATATCCATCTTGACTCCACTCTTATTTTTCCTGCGCTTGATACTTCCACTCGATCTTTGAGCTGCTCGTTTCTGTATCTATACAGTCTCTCGTTGCTATCGATGATATTTAGCAGATACTATAGTTCTAGGTATTGGATACCAGATACCAGACATTAGATAGTAGGTATTGGATATATGGACACCTGATACCATGTTTACCTGCTTGATTTTTGTTTATTTACACAACTTGCTGAGCATGCTGGCTTCATGTAGCATACCTGTTTTCTGTTTATATATATATGATGACTGCTGCATTTTCGCATCATGTCATTGCATGCATAGCCGACGACTTTGGCTCCCTTGTGGTTGAGACGTCGTTGGCACAGGGCCGCACGCTCGGCCACTCATGGGTAGTGGTAGCTTGAGCGCGTCGCTTGTCTGTCGGGCCCCCACTGCACACTCATGGGTAGTGTTTGCTGGAGTCGCGAGCAGTAGGGACCCCGTCGCAGACGTAGCTATTTAGATAATATGCAACTGTCCCCTCGGCCACTCGAGAGTAGTGGTAGCTGGAGTGGTGTGCAGTCTGTAATTGTCCTGGCCTCTCGACCATACAGGGGTCATGGTACAGAGGGGTGGGTGGGAGTGACCATCCGTGCATACGCTGTTATTATTATACCTGCTGATAATGTTGTTTACTTATGCTGTTGTCGCTTATCTATGCTGCTGTTGCTAGATTATGCTGTTGTTGTTTATTTATGCTGTTATGCTTACATAGGTTGAGATTTATACCCGTGATATGTGTTTAGACACTGGCTTACTTACCATTGACCTGTATATACCTCACATGATACCATGTAGTTATGAGCAGTACTGTAGCAGGACTTTGCTACATCTACCTTCCCTTACTAGCCTAGGATATGGTTTCAGGTATGGACACTTATTATGATATCACTGTAGTATCTGCTATTTCCATACGAGACTGTATACCTTTGCATCTCTAGTTCTTTACTTTACTCATGCACTATCTGTCTATTACCCGCTGAGTCTTTATACTCACCACCCCGTATATTGGTAATTTCACCAGGTAACAGGTAAAGGATTTATGGAGTCGCCTGGAGATCCTGTCTGCCAGTTCCACGTCACATTCGAGGACGACCTTACGATTTCGGTATTTCTTATGTTATTTGTAGTTTGGGTTTTGTACTTGTTTATGTATTTGTATTCTCTTGTATTTGGATTGATATTATTGTGTCAAGACGAGCCAGCTCGCAGTCAGTTGATTTATGTTTTGTGATTGTTGTTTGTGATTTCCGCTGTGTTTATTTTAGTTCAGCCGTGTGGGCTGATTAATATATATTATATAACTACGTGGTTGTGTTTATTTCTGTTCCAGCCGAGTGTGCTGATTATATAACTGCGTGGTTGTGTATATATATTCCAGCCGTATGTGGCTGATGTATTTTGTATGTATGTATGCCTCAGATTGTCACCGGTACAGGGGAAATGTTGCCGAAATTTTTCGGTAAGGACTCCTCTGGGGACGTGACAAGTCCTCCAGACCGACTGGACTTTTTGCCTAAGGTTACCACCCCCTAGTATTTTTTGCCACCTAGGGTTACCACCCCCTAGGACCTAAGGTTACCCCCCCTCCCTTAGGATTTCCACCACCTAGGGTTACTACCCCCTAGGACCTAAGGTTACCGCCCCTTAGGATTTTCCTCCACCTAGGGTAACCACCCCCTAGGACCTAGGATTACCACCCCCTAGAGTTTTCCACCTGCCTAACCGCAACTAGGACTTTTACCTAAGAACACTTAGGACTTTCCTGCAAATCTCATTCAAGCACATTAAATAACAAAACAACTTAACTTAAACCCTTTGACATAATCAAAACATAGGTTCAATTGTCGGATGCTTCCTGCACCAACAATCTCTCCCTTTTTTTTTTTATGGCAATACGGTTCAAAGTTAAGTAAAAAAAATATAACAGTAAATGCATAAAACTTAAACATAAGCATAAATGAAATAATTTCAAAATAACACCTTATGCTCCCCCTTTCATTCATTATGTTTAAGTTCTTAATTCTTAACTTTAAAACTTTGACTTTTCTCTCCCCCTTTGACATAAATAAAAAAGAATACTAAGAAGAAGGAAAAAATATTTATTCTATATAACTTTAAGCTCCCCCTGAGGAGTAGCACTTAGAAGTTTTAAAAATACTTAGCTAATTTAGAAATGCTTAACTTTTTCAACAAAACTTAGATAAGCATAAGTTTTGAAACTTTCATATTTTCAACAAAACTTAGATTTAGCTAAATTTTTAAAATGCTTTGGAAAATACTTAGTACTTTCAACAAAAACTTAGCAAAATTTAGCATTTGAAAATAATTGCTTTAAGAAACACTTAGCTAAAATTTAAAAAAATTCTTTTGGAAAATACTTAGCTAAATTTGAATGACTTTTGAAAAAATATTTAGCTAAATTTGAAAGGCTTTTGAAAAAATATTTTTGAAACTACTTAGCTTAATTTCAACAAAAATTTAGCTAAACTTAAGCTTTTGAAAATAATTGATGTTTAAAAACTGAACTCTTCAGATGATTAAAAGTATTGATAAAAACTTGACTTTTAAAAGATTTTCTTGATTTTAGTTTAAGTACTTAACTTAAAAGGGATTTACATAAAAGCTTAGCTTAAGTACTTAGTTTTGAAAACATTTAGCTTCTAGAATAATCTGTATTTTTTAGGACAAGTCAAAAATAGTTTTTAATTTTGAAGTTAAGTCAAAAATAATTTTTATTTTAAAGAAAAAACTAACTTGAAAAAAATTTCACTCCCCCTTAATTAATGCCTATAGTCGAAGCATGTATTTAAAGGTAATTATATTCATTATTTACCATCTCACCTATTTTAGGTTATCAAGCAAGTTCAGCTTATGAGTGAGTGTGAGATGGAGTTGTTTTTGTTTAAATTATAATTAATATTTAAAATAAGTTTGAGTTTAAATTTCAAATGAGTAACCATTTAAAATTATGAATATTTTGAAAATTGAGTTTGAAATTATAATTTGAACATATGATTTGAAAATCAATTAAGATTTAAAAATTAATTATCATTAAGACTCTGAATATAATTTAAAAATTAATTATTATTAAGATTTTGAATCAAATAGGATTTGAAAATTAATTAAGATTTAAAAATTAATTATCATTAAGACCCTGAATATAATTTAAAAATTAATTATTATTAAGATTTTGAATCAAATATGATTTAAAAATTAATTAAGATTAAGATTTTGAAAATGATTTGAAAATTAATAAACATTAAATTTTGAAAAATGATTTGAAAATTAATAAACATTAAATTTTGAAAAATGATTTGAAAATTAATTAAGATTTGAAAATTATAATTTTGTAAATAATGATTTTGAATTTTGAAATTATTATGATTTATACCTTAATAATAATTAACTTTTCAAGAAATAATTTAAAAATTAATTATAATATGAAGTGAGATTTTGAAATTAATTATGTTTCTAAAAATAATTATGATTTAAACATTAATATAAAATTAATTAAGTTAATTTCATTGAATTGATTAAGTGTTTTAATCAATTGTTGATTACAATTTGTAAATTAAGTTGGTGAATTAAATTGGTAAATTAATTCTAAATTAATTCTAAATTTTTACCTAGATCCATCTCACCCTTTTCTAAGTTATCAACTAGAGAATCTTATTGATTTTGTGAGATGGTTATCTTTAGATTTAAATTATTTCTATGGATTAATTTACATTTGAGTTGGACTTAGGTTTTCCAATTGGTCAATTAAATACACATTTCAAAGATTGGCTCCCAGGTTGTGGTGAGATACTAGACCTTCTTGGGTATGTGATCATCCACCATTTCTAGATAGAGCCTTTCAAAGAAATTATATATTTAATTTCCTTTTTGAAACTCCTAGGTTTAACTAAATAAGTGTAAATTACACTTAGGTCCTTAATCTATCCTTATCTAAACATGCATATTACAAGGAAAAGAAAATAAACATGCATCAAGTAATTTTATCTATTAATCAAGATAGTTTTTCTATTGACTCCCCCTGGATCATAGCCTCGATATGGTCTATCAAGGTAATGTATCTGATCCTTGATCCTTGGGGACCCAATAGTATCCAAGCCCGACTTGATTAGTCAGGTTTGACTTGGGGACCCATGCTTGGACTACTTTTCTATTTGGTCTATTAACAAGCAATAGATAAGACCGGTGTTTTCTTTTAGCTTTAAACCCTAGTCCGGATCGGTTGTATACGGCTTTCTGTTTTCCAAGAATCAAGTCAAGATTCTTGGAACCTAGTGTAAACCGTTCCAATGTAGTCTTAAAATCCTTGACTTAAATTTTCAAGCTGGAATTCTCTTCCTCAATCTTTTGAACTTGAGTTGAAGTTCCAGTCTGAGCAGGGTCAGCCAAGGATTCAAAATTAGTCACTTCTTTAAGGGATGTTACTTCCTTTAGAAGCGACTTGATCCTAATATTAGACTTAGCTAATTTGTGCATTAAATAATTAATTAAATTATATAAACGAGATATACTTACAGAGGGGTTAGGCCCTTCGGAAATGGATACAGATCTGTGGTTTCTCTCAGACTCAGCTTCCGATTCATCCTTGGTTTCTGAATCGGACTCGAATTCTGACTCAGTTTCGACAATATTTGCTTGAATCGGTAGTGCGAGGAAGCTTGCTTGTTCTTCTTCATCCGACTCGTCTGATGATTCAGACCATGTTGCTTTTAATACCTTCTTTCTTTGTTGTTTCTGGTTTGGACAATCTGGCTTATAGTTGTTGCATCGAGATCGCGCTAGAGGGGGGGGTGAATAGCGCTCGCGGCTATTTTTGTCGTATCGGAAACGTAAAACTACCAAAGTAAATATACGCAACGGAAGTAAAGAATGCAATCACAGAAAGACACAGATAGTTTTACTTCGTTCGGAGCCTAGGTCGACTCCTACTCGAAGGCCCGCGATCCTTGATCGCTTTCGGTGGGCAACACTTATAAGTACGAAAAAGAGTACAAGATTTACAATCGAGAGATGGTAAAAACAAGTTTACCGACGAACGTAATCGTAGACTCGAAGCTCCGGTCGTCGTGGACTTGTATGTGACTGTGGTCGTTGAATGACCGCAGAAGACAAGGATTGCTTGGAAGTTCTATTTTGAAGCTGCTGGTCGAGACCTCTTATAAAGGGGTTCAAGGCGCCTTACACCACTGGCGCCTTGAGCCGAAATCACCAGCGTGGATCAAGACGGACCTGGTCGAACTCTATCTCGGTTTAAGGCGCCCACCTATCCAAGGCGCCTTCAACCTCCGGTTCAAGCGCCTTGAACCCCATTCAGGCGCCTCCGGTCTGCTCGGCCTCTTCAGACGAGGCGCCCAAGCTCCATGGGCGCCTCGGGACTTATTCATCCGAGTCCTTCTTTGTGTTTTGGTACCGCAAGTATGTTAATCCAAAGATACCTGCAACACAAAGTTAACACAACATAATAGTATGAATATGAAATTATGGCGATGTCTCGGGACTCGACACTCAAGCGAAACCCTAGGTCGACTTCCGCCCTCTTTCCCTCTACGGGGGCGCCTCACCTACTCCTCTCGGGAGATTTTATCATTGCGCGGTCACGATCCTCCGGATCGATGGACTTTTCGACTCGTGCGATGCTCCGGACTTCTTCATGAACATCCGCTTCAGTTCGGACTTTCACCGTTCTGATACGGGACTTTCCACCTAGGGTTACCACCCCCTAGGACTTTTGCCTGAAGCCATCGACCTGCCAAGACTTTCCGCATAGGGTTACCACCCCCTATGACCTAGGGTTACCACCCCCTAGGGTTTTACCTTGCCTAACCGCAGTTAGGACTTTCCTGAAACACTCAGCAAAAGCTGTCAGATAACAAAGCACCTTAACTTTGAATCCTTTGCCATTATCAAAACTTAGGTTCGATCGTCGGATGCTTCCCGCACCAACAATCTCCCCCTTTTTGATTATGGCAACACGTAATTCAAAGTTAAGAAAAACAACATATGTAATAACTGCATAAAGTTAACCAAGCTTAAGTAAATAAACTTCAAATGCAATAGAGGTTAAGCTGGAAACTTTGAACTTTGACATATTAGACTCCCCCTTAATAAAAGCCCTCCTTTTATCAAATACTTTGAATTTAACTTTAATTTACCTACTCTCTGCTTTTATTAAATACTTTGATTTTTCCATTAACTTTAAATCTACTCTCCCCCTTTGCCATATATCAAAAAATAAACTAGTTTGAAAGTAGATTTGTATTTTTCTGAAGGAAAATTTTCAAAAGAGGGAAAAAGAACAAAAAACGATTTAGCTTTTTGAGTTTTGGGATTTTCTAAATTTGAAAATACTTAGCTATATATTCAGCTTCAAAATGATTTGTATTGAGAAAATATTTTGCCAAATGCAATCAAACTAAGTGTAGTAAACTTATTCTTAAAATTTAACTAAGTTTGAAGATATGAGTATTTGAATTTTCAATAAAAAAAATTTTGCTTAGAAGTTATAAAATTTGAGGTCACTTTAAAATGTTATAATTAGTTTACTAGATTTGAAAAATAGTTGAATATTCAATTTCATGGTCAAGTTTTTGAAAAAACTGTAAATGAGTTTTGAATACTCATTGTGAACAACATATTTATTTTTAGGGCAGAGGGAGTAGTAGGAGTTTGTTTTCAGTCCAAGCATGAGTCAAATTAAATTATTAAGTTTAAATTGATTAAGTATCAGAGCCCTAAAATAATCAGGTAAAGAAATTTGATTAGAACCGTAAAGTATAATCATGCTTAAATTGAAACACATTTTTCCAACTGTCTAACCTTTAGCTACTTGCTGATTGCCTAGAGGGCAGTAGCTTTCACATGGTTAGTCAAATTAAGTCCATTTGGTCCAGTTAGAGTTGGCTAGAGCTGGAAGACTTGACTTGATTATTATTTATGATGTGTTTAACGCCCAGACTCATATTGATGCACAAATATAAGCATTCCTGAGTCCAGGCTGTACCCTATGCATCTCACGCCATTCTAAGTTTTTCAAACACAAGCAAGGTAGACCTAGGTGTTTGTGAGATGCTCTGGCTTTAATCTAGGGGAACATGATTTCTAGGGGAAAACTTAGGCTAGTTCCAAATGTTGAAAATTCTAAGAAATTGGAATTTTGAAATAAGTATTTTCCTAGAAATTTAAAAGCAAATGATAACCAAACATTGTCTATTCTACCCAGCACATTCCTATTTGTCTTCTAAGTGCACTGAACTCAAGTTCAGGTAAGGGTTTTGTGAAGATGTCAGCTAGATTTGATTTTGACTCAACATAGTTGAGTGTAATATCACCCTTAGCTACATGATCCCTTACAAAATGGTGCTTTACTTCTATATGTTTAGTCCTTGAGTGATGAATTGGGTTTTTTGTTAAATTTATGGAACTTATATTATCAATTGAGATTTTTGTGTTATGATAGTTCAGTTGATAGTCTTTAAGAGTGTGCATCATCCAAAGCAATTGAGATGTGCATTCACCTAAGGCTATATATTCAGCTTCAGTGGTAGACAAAGCCACACAATGTTGTTTTCTACTTGACCAGCTTACTAGGCATTGTTCTAGAAATTGACAGCTACCACTTGTGCTTTTTCTGTCTAACTTGCATCCGGCGTAATCCGAGTCAGAGTAGCCAAGAAGGTCAAAGGTGCAAGTTCTAGGGTACCAGAGTCCTATATTTAGAGTACCTTTAATGTACCTAAGTATTCTTTAACATAGGTTAAATGTGACTCTTTTGCACAAGGGTATCTTCTGCACATACCAACCGCAAATAATATGTATCGGCTTGCAGTTAGGTAAAGCAGGCTTCCTATGGCACTCCTATAGTACTTTGGGTCTACTGGTTTGCCTTCAGGGTCAGAGTCTATGTTAATGTTGGTTGCCATGGGTGTATTTATTATTTTTGAATTTTCCATGCAGAATTTTTTAATTAATTCCTTTGCATATTTAGTTTGATAAATATATATTCCATCTTTAGTTTGTTTTATTTGTAGGCCTAAGAAAAAATTAAGTTCACCAACCATGCTCATTTCGAATTCATTTTCCATTAATTTAGTGAATTCTTTTAAAAATTTAGAGTTATTTGATCCAAAAATTATATCATCAACGTAGATTTGAGCTATGAAGATGTCTTTGTCTACAGTTTTTACAAATAGAGTTGGATCTATTTGACCTTGGTTGAAACCTTTGGATATTAAGTGATTTGACAATCGTTCATACCATGCCCTAGGGGCTTGTTTAAGTCCGTACAAGGCCTTTTTTAACCTAAATACATGATTAGGATATCCTAAGTCCTCAAATCCTGGGGGTTGGCTTACATATACTTCCTCCTTAATAAATCCATTTAAGAATGCTGACTTGACATCCATTTGGTATAGTTTAAATCCTTTGTTTGCTGCATAGGCTAACAACATTCTAATGGATTCTAGTCTAGCTACTGGGGCATAGGTTTCATCATAGTCCAAACCTTCAACTTGGCTGAATCCTTTAGCTACAAGCCTAGCCTTATTTCTAATTATTTCGCCTTGATCATCTAGCTTGTTTCTAAATACCCATTTTGTATCGATTATTGATTTATTTGAGGGTTTAGATACAAGTTCCCAGACTTGATTTCTCTCAAATTGGGCTAACTCTTCCTGCATAGCTATGATCCAGTTCAGGTAGTGCTTCTTCTATTGTTTTTGGTTCGATTTTAGAAATTAGGGCAATTTGACTGTGAATTCTGTAGGAGGATCTAGTTCTTACCCCTAGATTTGGATCACCCAAAATTTGATCAGATGGGTGAGAGGTACTGACCCTAGTTAGTCTTGTAAGTGGGTCAGGGGCTGGTTCCTCTGGTTTATGAAGACTTGGTTGAATTTCATCATCTTCTATATTTCTTGGATCAATATCAACATTCTCATTTATATTTGGTAGATTATTTTCTTCATCAAATATTATATTAGTTGTTTCTTCAACTTTTAGGGTGTTTTGATTGTAGACTCTATAGGCTCGACTGTTTGAGGAGTATCCTAAAAATATTCCTTTGTTAGATTTGGGTGTGAATTTTCTTAAATAATCTTTAGTGTTTAAAATGTGAACTTTACATCCAAATACTTTTAAATAATTTAAGTTAGGAATTTTATGATAATATAGTTCATAAGGGGTTTTCTTGTGAAATTTGTTGATCAAAATTCGGTTTTGAATATGATTTGCAGTATTTATTGCTTCTGCCCAGAATTGGTGATTTAAATTATATTCATTTAACATGGTTCTAGCGGCTTCTTGTAGAGTTCTATTTTTACGTTCCACCAGACCATTTTGTTGGGGGGTTCTAGGACATGAAAATTCATGTTGATATCCATTTATTTTACAAAATTGGGTAAATTTATGATTTTCAAATTCCCCTCCGTGATCACTTCTTATTCTTTTAATTTTAGTATCTTTTTCATTTTCTATTAATTTACAAAAGTTACTAAATATTTCATAGGTTTCATCTTTAGTTTTTAGGAATTTTACCCATGAAAATCTAGAGTAGTCATCAATTATTACTAAGCAATACTGGTTCTTGCTTAGTGACTTAGCTCCATGTGAATCAAATAAGTCAAGGTGAAGGAGCTCAAGTAAGGAGCTGGTTCTTTCAAGATTTGTTGATTTGTGTGTTGACTTAGTTTGTTTTCCTTGTTGACAAGCATTACAGATTGAATTTTCAATGAATTTTAGGTTTGGTAAACCTTTAACTAGACCATTTTGACTCATTTTTGAAATGAGTCTAGTGTGAGTGTGACACAATCTTCTGTGCCACAAAGCAGTTTCCTCTTCTTGTGTTAGAAAACACTTTGTTGAGGATGTTGGTAGATTAATGGAATACATATTATTTATCCTAAGTCCCTTAAGTGAGATTTCAGGATTTTCAATGTTTTTAACTAAACACCTGGTTTTGTCAAAAGTTACTAAGTATCCGTTATCACACAATTGACTTATACTTAGTAAATTAAACTTGAAATTTTCAACTAAAAGGACTTTTCGAATAATAAAATCGGAGTTGAGTTCGATATTACCTCTTCCGATTACCTTAAGTTGACCTTCGTTACCGAATGCAACTGATCCTAAGTTGTTGTATGTGAGTTTAGTAAACTTCAATTTATCTCCAGTCATGTGTCTGGAGCAGCCACTATCCAACATCCATTGATCCAATTCCTACATAGGAAGTGGTTGAATTGTTTTAATGGATTGCACGATAGTTAAGTTGAAGTAAACTTGTTAGAGATAAATTTTGAAGGAGTTTTGAAATTGAAAATAATTTTGAAATTGAGTTTTAAAATTAAGTTTTAAAATAATTTTGAAATTGAGTTTTAGAATAATTTTGAAATTGAGTTTTTTAAAATAACTTTTGAAATTAAGTTTTTAAAATAATTTTGAAATTGAGTTTTTAAAATAATTTTGAAATTGAGTTTTTTAAAATAACTTTTGAAATTAAGTTTTTAAAATAATTTTGAAATTGAGTTTTTTTTTTTTTAAATAACTTTTAAAATAATTTTGAAATTAAGTTTTTTGAAATAATTTTGAAATTGAGTTTTAGAATAATTTTGAAATTGAGTTTTAAAATAATTTTGAAATTAAGTTTTTTAAAATAATTTTGAAATTGAGTTTTAGAATAATTTTGAAATTAAGTTTTAAAATTAAGTTTTAAAATAATTTTGAAATTAAGTTTTTTTTTTTTTAAAAAAATAATTTTGAAATTGAGTTTTAAAATTAAGTTTTAAAATAATTTTGAAATTGAGTTTTAAAAATAAATTTTGAAAAGATTTTTCAAATTGTTTCAGTTTTGAAAATAATTCAAGTTAAAATAACTTGATTTAAGTTAAGTCAATTTAAATAATTTAAATTCCTAATCATCTCACCCGATCTAAAATTGTCAATCAGGGAACCCTATAATTGTTGTGAGATGAATTATAATTCAACTTTAAGGTTTGGGTTAACTTTGTGTTAGATTCAGGTTTGGCTTTGGGTTCAACAAGTAAGCATTCTTTGGATAAACTTCTGGGCTATGGTGAGTCACAAGGAGCTCATTAAAGTAACCATGCCTTCGAGGTTTTCCAAATAGTCCTACCCATTGATCTTAATACCAATCCTTGGTCTAACTAGTCAGGATTCATTTAAGGGTAGCTTCGGTCAGTTCCACTTGGCCAATTGCACCAGGTTGAAGCCATATCTTCCTAGACATGCGATGCCCAAGCTTCCCTAACGTACTATCATCCAAAAATTTCACCAATCTTGTGGATCAAGTTAAACCTAGCGTTTTAATCTAACCTTAATTACCTGCGGGTAATCTACTCTTGTTTTACCCATCTCGGGTAGATTAGGTTTAGTTACCCTGCCGGGTAGTTTAGTTGGGGGTGCCAGCGAGTCTGGATCCTCCATTTTTATTTTCAGTGTTAACTAAATTTCGACTCTTGAATATCTTAACTTGATTTTAACTTTGAGTTTTGAATTGATAATTTAATTTTGAATTTTGAATTTAATTTTTGGTGTTAAATTTCGAATTTTGAATTTAATTTTTAATTTTGAATTTCGAATTTTGAGTTTAATTTTAGTTTTAAATTTTGAATTTTGAATTTAATTTTTAATTTTGAATTTTGAATTTTTAATTTTAATTTTTAATTTTAAATTTCGAATTTTGAGTTTAATTTTAGTTTTAAATTTTGAATTTTGAATTTAATTTTTAATTTTAAATTTTGAATTTTAAATTTTTAGGATTGTTTTTCGTTTTGCTCCCCCTGAATCATGGCCTCGATATGGTCTATCGAGGTAGTATATTTGATCCTTTGGAACCCAGTATTGGTCAGGTCTAACTTGATTGACCAAGTTAGACTTGGAGACCCATGCTTGGACTGATTTAACACTTTGTTTGTTTATTAATGATAAATAAGATCTATATTTACTTTTGTATCCCAGCCCAGTTCTGTTGTAGACGGCTCTTTGTGTCCCAAGAATCAAGTCCAAATTCTTGGAGCCCAAAGTAAACCGTTCTAAGGTATTTTCTAAATTTTTAACCCGATTTGTTAGACTTGAATTTTCTTCCTCAAGTTTTTGAACTTGAGTTGGAAATTCAGTCTGACTCTGGTCAGGTAAGGGTTTAGCCACTTCTTTAAGGACACTTACTTCCTTTAGAAGTGACTTAACCTTCAGGTTTGACTTAGCTAATTTGCGCAATAAATAGCTAACTAAAGTGTTCAACCGGGAGATACTTACAGCGGGGTCTGGTCCTTCGGAAACGGATACGGATCCGTGGCTTTGCTCGGACTCTGCCTCAGACTCGCTCTCGCATCCGGATTCGACGACTTGGTCCCGGGCCATTAATGCAAGTAGACTCGTTTGTTCGAGCTCGTCGTCGTCGTCCTCCGATGAAGATTCGTCCCATGTTGCCTTAAGGACCTTTTTCCTTCTTTTTTGCCCTCCTTCAGGTTAGGGCAGTTGGTTTTGATGTGCCCTTTTTGGTTACACCCGTAGCATGTAACTTCAAACTTCATCTTTGTATTTTGTGGGCCTTCCTTTGATTTCACTGCCTTCTTTAGATCTCTTTTGTCGAATCCTTTCGTCTTGTAGAGCTTCTTCACGAGATTTACCAGCTCGGTTGTAATGTCACCTTCTTCATCATCAGAGTCTGGTTCAGCTTCCGATGCTGGTTCGGTTCTCCGTCGAGGTCTCGGTTCCCGGGTTCGGCTTGTACCTGCAACCAACGCAATACCTTTCTCGGTAGGCTGTGCATTAGTCTGCTCATGAAGTTCAAATTCACTAAAAAGTTCATCTAGTTTTAAAGAAGATAAATCCTTGGAAACTTTGTAGGCATCTACCATTGATGCCCACAATGTATTCCTTGGAAACGAGTTTAGGGCATACCTTATTACGTCCCGATTTTCTATCTTCTGGCCAATTCCGTGAAGAGAGTTAAGGATGTCTTGTATTCTCGCGTGAAGAGAACTCACCGTTTCGCCTTCCTGCATTTTTAGATTATATAATTTATTAAGTAAAAGATCTCTTTTACTTACCTTAGTGTCGTCAGTGCCTTCGTGGAGTTCGATGAGCTTTTCCCAGAGTTCTTTTGCGGAGGAGAATGGACCGACTCTGTTGAGCTCTTCTTTGGTAAGACCACATTGGATGGTGCAGGTGGCTTTTGCGTCAGCTTCCACCCTTTTGATAAATCTTGGCTCCCAATTTTCGCAGGTGTAGGCTTACCGTCTGTACCAGTTGGCAGTTCCAGTCCTGTTTTGATGATCATCCAGGTATCGAACTGGATCTTCAGATATATCTCCATTCGCCCCTTCCAATACCCGAAGTCTTCTCCGGAAAATAGTGGGGGACGAACGGTGCTATATCCTTCTTGTTGGGCCATTTTAGATCTAAAAGAACAAACACAACAAAATCTATTCCAAGACTGAGTCTTGGATTAGTAATCTTGAGTAAAGGATAATAAAAACGAACTCGAGTGGTGTTGCACCTACTTCGAGCAAAAGTCGATTCGAGGGAAAAAAAAATTAGAATATAGCTATAAGGCTAAATTCTAATTTGACTCCGAAAACGAAAAAAAACTGCGAAAAATTTGTTTTGAAAGGTGGTTGCACCAATTCAAAACGACCCCGCTCTGATACCAATTGTTGGATCGAGATCGCGCTAGAGGGGGGGGGTGAATAGCGCTCGCGGCTATTTTTGTCGTATCGGAAACGTAAAACTACCAAAGTAAATATACGCAACGGAAGTAAAGAATGCAATCACAGAAAGACACAGATAGTTTTACTTCGTTCGGAGCCTAGGTCGACTCCTACTCGAAGGCCCGCGATCCTTGATCGCTTTCGGTGGGCAACACTTATAAGTACGAAAAAGAGTACAAGATTTACAATCAGTACAGTAATTAAAAACAAGTTTACCGACGACAGAATCGTAGACTCGAAGCTCCTGGTCGTCGTGGACTTGTAACAGCACTTCAGGGTCGTTGAATGAGCAGCACGCAGCACAAGGATTGCTTGGAAGTTCTATTTTGAAGCTGCTGGTCGAGACCTCTTATAAAGGGGGTTCAAGGCGCCTTACACTGTTCACCAAGGTGCCTTGAACGAGCCGAGTCACCCGCGTGGATCAGCACGGACCTGGTCGAACTCTATTGGTTTAAGGCGCCTTGACCTATCAGGCGCCTTCAACCTCCGGTTCAGCGCCTTGAACCCCATTCAGCGCCTCCTCTGCTACTGGCCTCTTCTGGCTAGTTAGGAGGCGCCTCCAAGCTCCATGGAGGCGCCTCGGACACTGTTCATCCGAGTCCTTCTTTGTGTTTTTGGTACCTGCAAGTATGTTAATCCAAAGATACCTGCAACACAAAGTTAACACAACATAATAGTATGAATATGAGATTATGACAGTCTCCAGAATTCTGACTTTCAGTTTTCCAGAAACCCTAGGTCGACCAGCGGCCTCTGTTCCTCACGGGAACGCGTCCTCACCTACTCCTCTCGGGAGATTTTCCTGTTGCCGGTCGGTCCTCCGGATCGATTTGGACTTTTGCTCTCGACACTCGATGCTCCGGACTTCACGTGAACATCCGCCCACTTCACTTCAGGACTTTCACCGTTCACGATACGGGACTTTCCACCTAGGGTTACCACCCCCTAGGACTTTTGCCTGAAGCCATCGACCTGCCAAGACTTTCCGCATAGGGTTACCACCCCCTATGACCTAGGGTTACCACCCCCTAGGGTTTTACCTTGCCTAACCGCAGTTAGGACTTTCCTGAAACACTCAGCAAAAGCTGTCAGATAACAAAGCACCTTAACTTTGAATCCTTTGCCATTATCAAAACTTAGGTTCGATCGTCGGATGCTTCCCGCACCAACAATAGTGTCCCTTTTGATTGCAATCGTATCATGTGACTCTAGTCTTGTCCTTCTTGGGTTGGATCACCTTCTTGATGTCCTTCTTCTTTTTGCAGAGCTTTCTTACCATGTTGATGAGTTTTGCGGTGCTCTCATCGTCGTCATCGTCAGAATCCAGTTCTTCTTCTAGCTCTGATTCTGTTCTGCGTCTTGGTTTTGATTCACGTGCTCTGCTTGAACCTACAATCAAAGCTATACCTTTCTCGGTCAATTGGGTGTTAACTTGTTCATGCAATTCAAATTCAGCGAAAAGTTCATCCAGCTTAATTAAGGAAAGATCCTTAAAAACCTTGTAAGCATCCACCATGGATGGCCACAAGATATTCCTCGGAAAGGCATTTAAGGCATACCTTAGGATGTCGCGGTTCTCCACTCTTTGCCCGATCTTGTGAAGCCCGTTGAGTAGATCTTGTATCCGGGCATGGAGGTGGCTAGTCGTCTCACCTTCCTATATTTTAATATTGTACAATTTGTTAAGTAGTAAATCACGTTTACTTACCTTCATGTCGAACGTTCCCTCGTGCAACTCGATCAGCTTTTTCCATAGTTCTTTAGCGCTCGAGAACGGACCGACGCGTTTTAGCTCCTCCTTGGTTAGGTCACACTATAGTATATAGGTTGATTTGGCGCTTGCTTCTACCTTTTTTTATTATGCTTGCATCCCAGTTCACGCAAGAACCCAGTTCTCCAAAGCCGTCGAGTGGAAGCTCGAGTCCGGTTTTGATGATCCTCCAGACTTCAAAATTTGTTTGGAGAAACGACTCCATCCAGCTCTTCCAGTAGCTGAAATCTTCTCCGGTAAAGAGTAGAGGTCGGGTTGTACTGTTGTAATGCCCGAAAATTCTCAAAACTATATTAGAATTATGGTACGATTTTTCTGGAATTATTAGATATTTTTCCGGAATTTTCCGAGTAGCGGAAGTAGCAAAAATAAATAGAATCGTAAAACGGCCTAAGCGGGAATTGAACCCGAGACCTTCGGTTTACGGATAATGTTAGAAACCAGTGAACCCAGCAGGGCCGTGCTGAAAGGAAGGAGAACCAAATATATTTATATTAGAGTTGGGTTCATTAAACCACTTAATATAAATAATAAACTTAAGTGGGGTTTGGTTTATTTTAGAAGTTTGGTTCGGCAAATCTCTCTTCACCGAAGCCCTCACGCCAATTTCTCTTCCAAACCTCACCGCCGCCTCTCCCTTCTTCTCCTCTTCCTCACGCACGGCACACCAAGGCAAGGGTCTATAGGATCATCTTCCGGCGACGACTCCAACACGAAAGAGGTTCTTCTTCGCGAGAGGAACGCGAAGACGTGAGCGGATTGTCGAAAGGATCAGTTTTCTAGAAAACCTAGCGGATAGAATCGTAAGAAAACCTTACGATTGAGGTAAGAAACCCCTCACCTGCAGTATAATTACTCTCGCTTGTTAGTTTTAGCGTTAGTTCTACAGTTTTCAGTTTTAGGGTGTGCTTTGAGTGCACACCAAGCATTGATAGAATGCCCAGTTCAGAAGGATGCACTAGTAGGCGTCCTAACGGCATGTAAAATGTATTAGAAACATTTTATTCAGTTATTTATCAGTTATTACAGCTTTATGGATCAGATATCCATTGGGTAGGCTCCCAGAGTAGCCTCTAGGTTCAGATAACCTAGCTCTAGGTTCGAGATATAACCTAGAAGAAAGTAAAATAAAGCAATGTGATTTTACTTTTGTTTCAGATACGTACTTTGATCAGATATCCATGGTGGACTCCCAGCGTCCCTAGGTTGAATAACCTAGTAACCTGTGGATTGAACTTGCAATCCGGTCTCGGGAGGAAGCCAGTTGATGTATGTTGCGGGATGTCACATGTTAGTATTTTCATCTATTATATGTATAGTTTTCAAATTTGAAACCAGTGATGAGAACACTAATTTAGCTTTCAGTTCAGTTCAGGTTCAGTTTACATGATTTGAGGTTGTGTACAGATTTAGATATATACTTGACTAGTTCAGTTTCGTGCTTAGTTTGTAAGTATGCCATGATCAGTTTAAAGCATGTTCGGTTTATATGTTATGCCATGCTTGTGTGATACCATGCCATGCCATGCTTGCATATTCAGTATATTTTTCAAATAGCATGATTTAAAATCATATCTGCATCGTATGCATGCTTTTGTGAGGTAGATGGTTTCTTACTAAGCTTATTGGCTTACAGATACTACTTTTCTTATACTGCAGATACCGGTAAGCTGGAGGGCGATGCTACAATGATGTGTGTGTGCAAGGGGTCTGGAATAAAGATCCTTGGGATCTATACGCTTTTATTTCAGTTTTAGCACTTAACATGTCTAGTTTCATATTTAGTCTTGTTACTAATTGTTCTAGCTTAGTAACTATGTTTGGTTTAGCTTATCACGTTTAGAACATTGGTACTTATGTGCTTATATGTGTTTCCATTGTTTTAGAACTATTGTGTGATGTTTTGCACGCCAAAGTCTGAAATCGGAACTCTCGAATGAAATCGAGCCTCGATCGGTCCCGACCGATCGCAGTCCGGTGAGTCGATCGGTCCAGCCGACCGATCCGAGAAGAAGATATCTGCCTATCCTCCGGATCGCACCGACCGATCCGATCCGATCTGATACAGCCTCGGAGGAGATTTCGAGTTCTGATCGGTCCGTGGATCGTCCAGACACCCTGGATCGGTCACGATCCACCTTCAGTTCGGTCCTGGGACCGATCCAGCTGACGAATAATCGTAGAAGTTTGATCGATCCGTGGATCGATCAGCAGCTGGAAGTAAATTACGAGTTCTAGCTCGGATGGGAGATCAAGTATTCTCCTTAGCACGTGTACACCAACAGAAAGGGTCTTGAATCCTTCCTTATAACAACATGGGTGTATCGGTTGTCGGACTAACAGAGTCGATTAGTGAAATTTTATTTTACCCAGTTTCACAGTAGCTTGAGTAGTTAATGTAGCGATCCGGCTCACGATTAGTACCGGAGTTGGTCGTTACAGAGTGGTATCGAGCGAGGTTCCTTACTTCCTACACACACATCAGCATTGTCCTCAGTTTCCAAGTAAGAACATCTCTCCTCGGTTTTGTTTTCAGCTTTCATATCGGTTATATGTACTTTCATGTTTGCTCGCATGTTGGTAGTTAATTAATTCATGTTTACAGTAATAGTACTTAACATGTTACGAGTAGTTAACTCTAACATGATAGCCTAGTTATATATATGTGTTCTCTGCTATTTAGAAAATGGACGAGGCGTCCGACTAAGAAGCCGGAAGTTGAGCCCCGGCGAGAATCTGCTGCCTCCCACCTTCACTAGTGGCTCAAACGAGCCAGAGCAAGTGAACCAGGAGATAGCCTCCTTAAAGGCTAACCACAGACATACTCCCCCAGTGTACCAAACCTCACAACTCCGGTAATCACAGGTAGTACCAGTTTCGGCTTACCGGTCCAGTGCCCGGTAGGAGGGGACTAAGAAAAAGCTTACCTTATCCGGTGGCAAAGAATTAAGCGAGAATTTCTCGAGCACCCGAACCATGGGATGCTCGGGCATGGTTTAAAACACTTTGGAAAGCACGATGGAGCTTCTAGACTAGCACGAAAAGGTGAAGTGTGCCTCCTTACATTAGCAGAGATGCACGATGTGGTGGAGCGGATCAAATCAGTGGCGATCGTCGAGATGACATGGGCCAACTTGAGAAAGAATTCTTCGAGAATTCTTTCACATGCAAGTCACGAACCGACACTATGCGAGTTTAGAATTTCGTCGAGGGCAACCTATCGGTTCAAGAGGTCAGAAGAAATTCAGCAGAGTTGGCCGTGCGTGTCCGAACTAGTCACTCGAGAGAAGGAACGAGTACGCTTGATCTGAAGATGCTCGCACGAGAGATCGCGGTGAATGTGGTGGTGGCGTTCATAGGCCTCAAACCACGGAGGAGCTAGTGAGTAGTGCTCGATCACCGAGCACTATCGGCACAATATCTTCCAGAGAAGCAGGTTTCCACAGAGCCCAAGGGACAAGCTAGCTCGGTACTCGGCGAAACAACAGGACATAGCTCCAAGCGGAAGGGAAAGCGTAAGGCAGCGGTGACCCAAAGGAGGACCAGAAACATTCCGGACACCCCAAGTGTGCTACTTGTGGAAACATCATCCAGAGTTTGCCGCAAGAATGCGCGAGGTTGTTTTGAATGTGGACGGGAAGGACACATGGCTAGCTTGCAGAACAAGAAGTCTTCCTCGGCCTCGGTGATAATGCGACTCAGAGCTCGAAGCCTACACGAATGTATGCACGACCTTAGATGGTCCTGGATCGATCAGGGATTAGAAGCCCCCTACCACGAATGCCGGATTTTCTCACCGACCGGAGAGGCGTAGCAAATGCCTCGGCTTGTCACAGTCGATCGGTATATTACTGCATGATGTAAGCTGTCTTATTCTATGATCGGGCAACCCACTCTTATGTATCCGAGGCGTTTGCGAAAAATTAGCAACACCTCCGAGTACTCAATAGTCGGTTTCGACAACACTACCCTCGGGGAGACATTATGGCATCTACACCGGGGCGTGGAGCCTCCATTATAGCGGACGAGAACTTTTGGTGATCGATAGTGCTAGAAATGATGACTACGATGTCATCTTTGGGAAGGATTTTCTAATCGAGATCACGGCGCTTCTATAGAGTCAGTAAACAAAAGTTATATTCCAACCTAAAGAAGGCAGTTTGAGTACATAGGAAAACCAAAGAGAAAAGCGAAAGTTTCTCTCAAGACTGAAAGCACAGAGCTAATGGATTCGGGATGCATGGGATTTTTAGCAAATGTAGTCAACACCGGCCAGGACAAGAACCAACAGCTATCGGAGGTTCGAGTCGTTTGTGACTACCCAGAGTCTTCCCTGAAGAGCTACTAGGCTTCAGACAAGGAGATTGAATTTGAGATAGAGCTCATTCCCGGCACAAATCCAATTTCCAAGGCACCATACCGCATGGCTCCAGCAAAACTGAAGGAACTTCAGAAGCAATTACAGGAGCTTCTTGACAAGGGTTTCATACGCCCTAGTCACTCACCATGGGGAGCACCTATGTTGTTCGTGAAGAAGAAGGATGGAAGCATGCTCTGTGCATAGACTACAGTGCCCTGAACCAGTCACAATTAAAAGCAGTACCCTCTCCCGGGATAGATGACCTATTTGACCAGCTAAAGGGAGCCACAGTGTTCTCTAAAATTGACCTCAGATCGGGATATCACCAGGTTAGAGTCAAGGAAGGTGATATACCTAAAACGGCTTCAGGACCAGATACGGACACTATGAGTTCGTAGTCATGCCTTTCGGCGTGACAAATGCTCCAGCTACTTTCATGGACCTCATGAGCAGAGTATTCAGAGAATACTTAGACAAGTTTGTCATCGTGTTCATCGATGACATTCTTATCTATTCGGGCACTCGGGAGGATCATACAGAGCATCTGAAGACAGTTTTGCGGATCCTTCAGTAGAACCAGCTGTACGCCAAATTCACGAAATGTGAATTTTGGCTGGAGCAGGTAGCCTTCTAGGTCACATCATCTCCAAGGATGGTGTTATGGTAGATCGAAAATAGAAGCGATAGTAACGGAAGAGACCGAGAACGCCAATGAAATCAGAAGCTTTCTGGGATTAGCAGGCTACTACAGGAAATTCGTAGAGGACTTCTCCAGGATAGCCTCCCCACTGACAGCTCTCACCAGGAAGAACAAGAAATTTCAGTGGACAGAGGACTGCGAGAACAGCTTCAGCGAACTAAAACGGAGATTGACCAGTGCTCCTATTTTAGCTATACCAGAAAACACAGACAGCTTCGACATCTACAGTGACGCCTCTAAATTGGGATTAGGAGCAGTACTGATGCAGCAGGGCAAGGTGATCGCCTATGCCTCCAGACAACTCAAGGATTATGAGAGGAACTATCCTACTCACGACCTTGAGCTTGCAGCAGTGGTGTTCGCTCTCAAGATTTGGAGACATTATTTGTACGGAGCTCGGTGCAGAGTGTATACAGATCATCAAAGTCTGAAGTATTTCTTTACTCAGAAGGATCTGAATATGCGACAGCGTAGATGGTTAGAACTGGTCAAAGATTATGACATAGATATCCTCTACCATCCGGGGAAAACTAATAAGGTAGCAGAGCACTTAGCATACCTTATTATCTTTAGCAACTATGTCACCACCCCTAAGGAAGGAGATTACGACCTTTAGTCTCGAGCTTATAGTCGGACGCTTTCCACTATGTCCTTAGCATCTACCTTGCTTGATGATATCCAGACAGCTCGAGGAGCAGGATCACGAAATCCAGAAAATCAAGCAAGGGTTAGCGAGAATCGAGAAAATGGAGAGTTGAGTGTCCGGAGGGAGTGTACTCTTGTGGTGCGAGACTTTGTGTTCCAGATCGGGAGGAACTACAGCAGATTCTAGCGAGGCTCACAGAGGACTCCCTATCCGATGCATCTGGTTCCACCAAAATGTATCGGGATCTAAAGAAACGATTTTAGTGGCACAGGATGAGCGAGATGTCGCGAATCGTCAAGATCCGTCTAACTTCCGAGAGGTTAAGGCGTAACATCGGCGACCGGAGGAGTTTGCGCCGGATCCAGATTCCAGAATGGAAGTGGGAGGATATCTCTATGGACTTCATAGTGGGATTACCCAGAACCACGAATGGTTTTGATGCCATCTGGGTAATAGTCGACAGGTTGACTAAATCAGCCCACTTCTTAGCTATCAGAATATCCTATTCCATGGAGCAGCTAGCTCAGTTATATCTCAAGGAGATTGTCAGGCTGCATGGAGTCCCACGAACCATTATATCAGATAGAGACAGCAGATTTACATCACACTTTTGGAAGTGTGTGCAGTCAGCTATGGGCACCCAGTTAAAATTTAGCACAGCCTTCCATCCTCAGACAGATGGTCAGACAGAGCGAGTAAATCAGGTACTCGAAGATATGCTCCGAGCTTGTGCCCTAGATTTCAAGGGAAGTTGGTGCAAATATCTGAGTCTAGCAGAATTTGCATACAACAACAGTTATCAGGCCACTATCGGCATGGCACCTTATGAGGCACTCTATGGGCGGAGGTGCAGATCACCAATCTGCTGGGTATGAGAGTGGTGAGCAGGAAGGAACTAGAGCTTGAGATATCTAGTAGCAGATACCACAGCAACCATACAGGATTCGCGAGAGGATAGAGACGACAGAGGCCCGTCGGAAGAGCTATCTTCGTGATACGCACGCACCCTAGAGTTTTTAGTTGGGGATCTGAGCTCGAGTAGCTCCCATGAAGGTCAGTTTTGGGAAGAAGGGCAAGCTAGCTCCCGGATATGTGGGACCATAACACGAAGAGAGTGGGCAAGGTAGCATATGAGTTAGAGCTACCTCAGGAGATGTCAGCAGTCCACAACGTATTTCATGTTTCCATGCTGAAGAAGCATATTCCAGACGCCACCCAGGTGATTGAGCCCCAGTTGGTACAGGTCTGTGATGATCTCAGCTATGACAGTCGGCCTATTCAGATAATAGACCAAGTAGTAAAGAAATTACGGAACAAGGAAGTACCATTAGTTAAAATCAGCTGGCAAAATCACACAGCAGCAGAGGCGACTTGGGAGACAGAGGCCAGCATGAGACAGAAGTACCCAGAATTGTTTTAAGTTCGGGGATGAACTTTTTATAAGGTATGGGGATTGTAACGCCCGAAAATTCTCAAAACTATATTAGAATTATGGTACGATTTTTCTGGAATTATTAGATATTTTTCCGGAATTTTCCGAGTAGCGGAAGTAGCAAAAATAAATAGAATCGTAAAACGGCCTAAGCGGGAATTGAACCCGAGACCTTCGGTTTACGGATAATGTTAGAAACCAGTGAACCCAGCAGGGCCGTGCTGAAAGGAAGGAGAACCAAATATATTTATATTAGAGTTGGGTTCATTAAACCACTTAATATAAATAATAAACTTAAGTGGGGTTTGGTTTATTTTAGAAGTTTGGTTCGGCAAATCTCTCTTCACCGAAGCCCTCACGCCAATTTCTCTTCCAAACCTCACCGCCGCCTCTCCCTTCTTCTCCTCTTCCTCACACACGGCACACCAAGGCAAGGGTCCATAGGATCATCTTCCGGCGACGACTCCAACACGAAAGAGGTTCTTCTTCGCGAGAGGAACGCGAAGACGTGAGCGGATCGTCGAAAGGATCAGTTTTCTAGAAAACCTAGCGGATAGAATCGTAAGAAAACCTTACGATTGAGGTAAGAAACCCCTCACCTGCAGTATAATTACTCTCGCTTGTTAGTTTTAGCGTTAGTTCAGTAGTTTTACAGTTTTCAGTTTTAGGGTGTGCTTTCAGTGCACACCAAGCATTCGGTAGAATGCCCAGTTCAAAAGGATGCACTAGTAGGCGTCCTAACAGCATGTAAAATGTATTAGAAACATTTTATTCAGTTATTTATCAGTTATTACAGCTTTATGGATCAGATATCCATTGGGTAGGCTCCCACAGTAGCCTCTAGGTTCAGATAACCTAGCTCTAGGTTCAGATAACCTAGAAGCAGCAAAGTAAAATAAAACAGTATTCAGTATTTTACTTTTGTTCAGTTTGGCACTGTACTTGGATCAGATATCCATGGCTGGACTCCCGTCGTCCCTAGGTTGAGATAACCTAGTAACCTATTTGGATTGAACTTGCAATCCGGTCTCGTAGGAAGTGCGCACAAGATATGTCATGCAGTTGCGAGGGATGTTTAGTATTTTCATCTATTATATGTATAGTTTTCAAATTTGAAACCAGTGATGAGAACACTAATTTAGCTTTCAGTTCAGTTCAGGTTCAGTTTACATGATTTGAGGTTGTGTACAGATTTAGATATATACTTGACTAGTTCAGTTTCGTGCTTAGTTTGTAAGTATGCCATGATCAGTTTAAAGCATGTTCGGTTTATATGTTATGCCATGCTTGTGTGATACCATGCCATGCCATGCTTGCATATTCAGTATATTTTTCAAATAGCATGATTTAAAATCATATCTGCATCGTATGCATGCTTTTGTGAGGTAGATGGTTTCTTACTAAGCTTATTGGCTTACAGATACTACTTTTCTTATCTGCAGATACCGGTAAAAGGAAAATGGATTAGCGAGGGAGGCTGAAGGGCGATGCTACAATGATGTGTGTGTGCAAGGGGTCTGGAATAAAGATCTTTGGGATCTATACGCTTTTATTTCAGTTTTAGCACTTAACATGTCTAGTTTCATATTTAGTCTTGTTACTAATTGTTCTAGCTTAGTAACTATGTTTGGTTTAGCTTATCACGTTTAGAACATTGGTGCTTATATGTGTTTCCATTGTTTTAGAACTATTGTGTGATGTTTTGGCACGCCAAAGTGCTGAAATCGAACTCTCGAGTGAAATCGAGCTCGCAGATGGTCCGACTATATGTATACCGTGGATCGGTCGCAGCCGATCCGAGATCCGATCCGATATACTGTATCCTCCTATCGATCGGACCGATCCAGGATTGACCGATAACCTCGAGAGATTTCGAGCTCGGATTCCGGATCGGCACGGCCAGACTCGAATCGGACACACCTTTCGGTCACCGCCGATCAGATCTGTCGGTCCGAGCCACGATCCAAAACACGTAAGGCATTTGATCGATCCGTGGATCGATCGAAGTAAATTCTGAGTTCCTAGCTCAGATGGGAGATCAAGTATTCTCCTTAGCACGTGTACACCAACAGGAAAGGGTCTTGAATCCTTCCTTATAACAGCATGGGTGTATCAGTTGTCAGACTAACCGAGTCAGTTAGTGAAATTTTATTTTACCCAGTTTTCCGTACAGTAGCTTCAGTAGTTAATGTAGCGATCCGGCTCACAGATTAGTACCCAGGAGTTGGGTCGTTACAACTGTAGCCTTCTTGGAGTGCCATAAAATCGACGATAAAACTTGCACACAAAATAAACAAAAAACTTGTCCCAGGAATAAATCATGGATTAGTAGTGCGATTTAAAATAAGAATAAAATATGATCTCAAGCGGTGTTGCACCAACTTCGAGAAAAATTCGATTATGAAAAATCTGATCTGAAGGCGGCAAAAGTACCGACTCTGATCGACTCCAAAAAACTAAAATCACCACGAAAGAATGCTTGATTGGTGGTTGCATCAAATCGAAGTGACCTCGCTCTGATACCAATTGTTGGATCGAGAAGCACTAGAGGGGGGGTGAATAGCGCTCGTGACTTTCACTTAAAGTATTCGGAAAACGGATCGAGTAATGCAGCGGAATAAGAAAACACACACACATAAAGACTCAAGTATTTTTACTTGGTTCGGAGCCTTGGGCGACTCCTACTCCAAGGCCCACGCTCCTTGAGCATTTACTTTGGGCAACAACAATTATAGTGCAAAAGAGTACAATTGAATATTACAATTAGTGCAGAAAAAGCTATATCGACAACACTAAATGGAAATCTCGCAGCTTCGGGTTGTCGGGGACTTATCATAGCTTAGTCGGGTCATTTCTTGAGCAGCACACGAAGGATGAATCACTTAGAATTTGATGAATAAAGCTGCTGATCGAATACCCCTTATAAAGCCCACTAAGGGAGCCTTCAACCTCCTTGAAGGCGCCCTCATCCGCGCCGATTTCACCGCGCAGATGAGCTCTGACGATGTCGTCGCTAATCCACTTGAAGGCTCCTCCATACCTCTTGAAGGCACCTTCAAGACTGTCCGAGGTGCCTCAAGCTTCCATGAGGGTGCCTCTAGTCTTGCCACGCACACATCTTCTCCTTTGCACCCGAGGCACCTCCAAGCTCCATGAGGGTGCCTCGGGTACTGTTCATCCGAGGCATACTTTGCTTTTTCATCCCTGCAAAACATGTTAGTTTACAAAATACCAACATATCCTGCAAAATAAAGTTAGCACATAATAAACATAGTAACAGAAATATTTTGAAAGTCTCCGGACTGTCCGGTTCTAACTTCAGATTTCCGACCGAAAACCCTAGGTCGAACCGACCCCTACTGTTCCCTCTTCCGGGGAACGCGTCCTCACCTATCCCACTCAGGAGAGCATACGTAATGTCAATTTGGTCCTGCAGACCGTCTGGACTTTCTTCCTAGGGTTACCACCCCCTAGGACCTAGGGTTACCAACCCCTAGGATTTTCTGCCACCTAGGGTTACCACCCCCTAGGACCTAAGGTTACCCCCCCTTAGGATTTCCACCACCTAGGGTTACCACCCCCTAAGACCTAAGGTTACCGCCCCTTAGGATTTTCCTCCACCTAAGATTACCACCCCCTAGGACCTAGGGTTATCACCCCCTAGGGTTTTCCACCTGCCTAACCGCAACTAGGATTTTTTCCTAAGAACACTTAGGACTTTCCTGCAAAGCTCATTCAAGCACATTAAATAACAAAACAACTTAACTTGAACCCTTTGACATAATCAAAACATAGGTTCAATCGTCGGATGCTTCCTACACCAACATACAAAACCTTAAAGTAATGGTGTATAAAAAGGGTGCAAGCGACATTTCGATTGATGACAAAGGCAGTTGCTCAGTGAAGTTACATCCTATGATTGAAGATGACATGAAGATCGATGATGATGACCCACAAATTTTGTGTCAAGATGATGCTTTACGGGTATAATACTAGTTGTAATTATATTAATTGTTACCTGTAGATTTTGTGACCTATAACTTGTATATTTTAGGGTAAACTAGTTGCATTGACATTGGAATCTAGCACAAATATTGTTGCACATGGTACAATTGTTAGTGTCAATGGACCTAATAAAATGCTTCATGGTGTTCCATTTCCCAATAATTGCATGCGAGTCTCCATTGATGAAGTAGTGGAAAAATTTGCACCTTTGCCTTATCCAATTCCAAGTGAGTTTGAAGTAATTGGTGATATTGTAGGAACCCATGTGGCTTGGCCAAAACACTTGATAGTGAAGCAAGATGAGGTATTTGTTATATTATATTTCAAATTAAATTGCCACTTTTTTTTTTATTAATTATCCTATCTAACTTTCTTATATTTGAAATTATTAGAAGCCTCGAAGGAAGAACTTTGAACAACAAAAAAAAAAATACTTTGTCAACAAGTGTCCTAAGATCATTACATATGTTATATTGTTATAGTAAGCATGCTTTAGATGATGGAAGATATATATCAGTGAGTTTAGCTAATGATGTGTTTGACGATGATTATGAACTTCTTCTACACCTTGAGGACATCATTCCTTTGTATCATTTGGAGCCACTTTCAGGCAATTGTGTAGTTGGCTACATATGGTAAGTGATCAGATTTAGTAATTTATGCTCATACTAAGATAGTGACTGTAATCATGATGTGGTGTTTCTTCAAGGTTACTACAATCATGATCAGTCCATTTTTAGATATCTACCTCTTCAATTTATTGTGTTTGCAATGGCAGACATCTTTATAAAAAAATGTTGAAAGATAACAAGAAAGAGAAATTCATATTTGTGAATCCACACAGCAACCCACATATGGCAAACACTACACATGACAAAAAAGGTAAGCTTGAAAGGTTGAACCAAAGGGCATGTAATTTAGCAGGTAGGCTGAGTGGTGCATCAGTAGATCAACTAGTATTGATACCATGTAATATCGGGTAAGCAAGAATTAAAACATCACTTTCAATTGTTGCCTTTCGATAATTTATTGAATTATATTCACTAATTACGTGTTTATGCGTAGTTTCCATTGGATTCTCACTGTCATTGACCCTTACAATGAAGTTATTTATTTGTTGGATTCCCTAAGCCACCGCATTCATGGTGAGGATTGGAAATATGTAGTGGAAATGTGAGTTCATATTTCTTTTTAATTAAGCATTTATTTTACTCAATAAAAAACTCATATATCAAAAAACATTAATGTATGAAGGGCCTTAAGATTGTTTAATTCAAACAAGGGAAGGAAAGGTAGAAAAAAGACTATGTGGGAAGTAGTAAAGGTATGTGTAATTATATATAACATATATTTTAATGTGTATATTTATCATTAATAATTTGTCTCTGATTAACATAGGCTCCTCAACAACAAGATGCCAAACAATGTGGTTATTATGTGATGAGATTTATGAGATAAATTATTGAAGAAGTTGAAATTATCGAGAGAGATTCACTACGATCAATAGTAATGTTATCTTGCTTATTTCAAATTGTTTGAAATAAATTATTTAAAATTTGCAAAGTCAGTGTTGATTATTTTTTTCATTAACATAATATGTGTGTTCACAGTTCACACAAGTGGAGTACTCTCGGGAAGAAACTGATGAGGTGTGTTCGGAGTTGCCAGAATGTAAACAAGATCATATTTATGAGTAGGTGCGTTCAAGTTTACGTAAGTTCATTATCTTGTTTTAGCTAAAGTGAACAAAATTTCTTAAGTGATTTTTTAATGAATTATTTGTTGTTGAGTGTTGTGTTTTATCTTTAGTTTTATTTTCTTTTAATGTCAATATTCTTGAAAGTGAACAAGATTTCTAATGAACTATTTATTTTCTTCAGCACTTACTGATTTCTTCCAGTTTTTTGTATTTCTATGTTGTAGCGATGATTTCTTAATTCCATAATCTACACTTGAAATTGATTTTGCCAATTTTTCACTATTGGAAAGTGAAGATTCTTGTCCCTAGGTTCAGTTCTTCTATTTCAAACATTTGGTGTTGGGATAGGAATTGGTCCGAAGGCTTTCAACTTGGATTTTTACTACAGTTGCTTTTTAATGTCGCAATTCTTGTGAATTATCAAGTTGATGCTTTAAGTTCCATGATCTGCTAGATGAAGGGCGCTGGAATTCCGTTCTGTTTAAATTTTCTCGTACAAAAATTGTACAAGTACAGAACTATTAATAGCAACCCGCAAGTTTGATTAGACATGTGTTTGATTAATCAAGCAAGTTCTTGACGGATCAAAGCACACCGTGACTGAAGTACAAGATCGCTGGCCTTTTATGTTAGTATTCAAAATCGATACAAAGAAAACTCGACTAATTATGCAGCGGAATTAAAGAACTAGTTGTACCTTTTCTTTGTTGCTAAAGATCTCTTGATCTTCTGTCGTATTCCTCTCCTCTTTTGGACGTCATGTGGGTGATGATCTACCAAGACAACACCACCCTCTTTCTCTTCTCGATTTCCAAACCGTCGGCTACAAAAGAAGGCTCTAGGATGGGGCACCTTCTAATGTTCTTCATTATCTTCTTCTTCCTCTTCTTCTTCCTTTTCTCCAATCCGCCGGCCACCAAGGAGGAAGGAGCACTGGCCACCAAGAGGAGGGGCGCTGGCCACCAAGGATAAAGGGGGTGCCTACCCTAGCAAAGGAGAAGGGGAGGGGTGCTGGCCCTAGGTAAGGAGGAAAGGGAGGGGCGCCAGCCATAAAGAGGAGAAGAGAGAAAATTAGGAAAATTAGGTTTTAGGGGGCACCACCTACTCCTTTTATAACCTTTGCCGTCGGTTACAAAGAAAGAAAAATAACATAATTCTGTTAAGAAAAAAATCTAAACCAAAACCAAGTTAAGTTAAACCAAACCATGTTAAGTTAAACCAAACCAAACCAAGTTGAGGATGGGTGGATGCGAGGCTTTATATAGAGGCTACAACAGGGACCTAGAGGAGGAATTGGTTTAGGCCTCCTGATGGGCTTGAGCTTCCTGTGTTTGGCCCGAACACCCAATCCAAGTCCATCAATAATAATCCATACCACTAAAGGGTTATTATTGAACTACCGCACCAATCCCATATTACAATATGAGCTCCTTCTTATTATAAGTGCGTTAATCTCCCCGTGTTTAAGATATCATATGTCTGTTAATTAAATGAGTTACTGACAACTCAATTAATTAACATCTGATTCCAAGAGTAGTACCATTCCACTTGCAAGGTTTACATGATAATCCTTATGAGCTCCTCAAGGGGACATCATCAGCCTAAATAATTAGGACACAGATTCCTTCTATAATCAATAACACACTATATAAATAGTACTATTTCCCAACTCATTGGGCCTATTGATTTAACGAATAAATCTCACCCATTGATAAGTTAAAAAAATAAATACTAAGTATACATGCTGGTTATTATATAGGGATTAAGAGGACGCACATCCATAATAACAGAGGTTCTGTTCATTTATGCAGTCAGTACAAATCGAACAACCTCAAATAGTCCTGCTCAATACACACAAAGTGTACTAGTGTAATTTTATAGTCAAGACAGACTAATACCAAATTATACTACAACTGTTCCAATGGTTTGTCCCAATCCATCTTGGTTGTAAGTTACTATTTATAATTTATAAGGAACCGATAACATGATCTTCTGTGTCGCACCACACATCATGTTATGTTTAATATAAATTAAATGGACAACTGCATTGACATATATATAAATATAAAATGCAGACATTTGATCAAAGTGATTATCATTTCAAAATATTTCAAAATATTTCAAAACAGATGTTCATACAAAAGCTAGGCTGCCTCAGAAGATCATGCCAGCAAGAAGGTGGCAGCCATAGCCTCTGAGGCAGCCTAGCTTTCATACTCCAGCATGGAAGCTGAGTATATGGCAGCCTCTGAGGCAGCCAAAGAAGCTGTATGGCTCAGAAACTTCTTGATGGACTTAGATGTTCATCCCAACAATCTCCCACTTATACTAAAAGACTATGCTGCCATAAATGCTACCATACATCTGATTCCTATCCTCTCAACATGCCTATCACAAGCTCTCGTCGAAAAGGCCTTAGTGAAAGGTTCTGTCATGTTATCTACTGATGTAATCTTGGCGACAACAACCTCTCCTTATTTTATGATGTCTCGTATTAAGTGGTACTTACACTCAATGTGTTTACTTGCCTTATGGGCTCATGGTTCCTTCTAGTTTGCTACTGCACTGCTACTGCACCACTGTTATCACAATAAATTGTGATAACTTTGGGCAAACCAGGAATCACATCTAAGTCCATCAAGAATTTTCTGAGCCATACAGCTTCTTTGGCTGCCTCAGAGGCTGCAATATACTCAGCTTCCATGCTGGAGTATGAAACTCATTTCTTCTTAACACTCCTCCATGCTATGGCTCCACCTCTTAAAGTAAACAAATACCCCGATGTTGATTTACTACTGTCCCTATCTGATTGGAAGTCCAAATCCATGTAACCCACAAGGAGTAAATCATCTGCCTGGTAAACCAGCATATAATTTTTAGTCCTTTTCAGGTACTTCAATATATGTTTTACGACAGTCCAATGTCCCGATCCAAGGTTGTTGGTTGCTACTGGGAATATCGTATCAGTTCCCTTGTATAAAGTTGGGTTCTTCGGGCCGCGAAAACCATTTTTTCGCGTCGCGGAAACCCCGAAGGACCTAAAGCCGTAGATCCGTGCAAAGATTCGTATACAAAATTCAAAAAACTATTTCTTGTACGAGTTCAAAAAACCGATCTACTACTTAGATCTACAAGAAAAGTGTTTACCCTTGTAGCGTGCCTTTCGCAATCCCGCAAGGTCCAAAATCGTCGGATCTCAAGATTGTCAACGTAGACAATCTTCTCTCGGTATCCACACGAACAAGGAGGGTTCTCTAACTCTCAAGGATGGAAGAGAGAGCACCACAAGTGTGCTAGCACTCTCTAGATGCTCTCGGATGGGATTGGAAATAAGAGAAAAGAAGGGAAAACAAGAAGAATCTCACCACTCCTCTAGTAGTCTTCTCCTTTGTGACCTTCACACTCTCTTATTGTCTTGGACTTAACTCACACCTCTCCTCCCAATGAAGTGCACGGCAACCATCAGCAATGGAGAGAGGAAGCAAGAAGGAAGATGATACAATAAAACCACATCAATACACACAAATGAAAAAACTCCACACCATTAAGTGTGGCCGGCCACATAACTCCTCTCATTAATGTGGCCAGCCAAGAAAAGGAGAGTGTAACCTCCAATGAGGTGGCACACCTCATGAGGTGGAGGTGATGTGGCAACTATGTGTCATGCCATGTAGGATGAGTCAACCTACATGATGTGGCAATGCATCAAGTCAAACTTAATGTTTCAACTTCCAATTTGGTCAAGTCAAACTTGACCCAATCTCTTCCTTGTTGAGTTAAATCCAAGCATTGATTCAAGTCAATTTTAATTTAATGAATCTCAATTCATTAATATAAATTGACTCAATGAATCAAATGTAAATTAGACTCATTCAACAATTGAATCTAATTGAGTCTAACTCAATAAGTCTAATTCGAATCCAATCTTTGGTTCATCATATGAACCTAATCCTATTGGTTCATCATATGAACCAAATCTCCATCCACATGTTCTTTGTGTGTGACCCAATAGGTTCTTGTAACGTTGGCAATGTTTCTAAACTCTTTTGGAAACATAAGCAATGAGCGGTATCTAGCAATACATCATTGCTACCCAAGTTACAAGAAATGTTGAGATCCAACATCACCTTGTGACTACTAATTGTGACTCCTCACAATATGTGACATTGTCCTTCTATCCTAGACATCTAGATTGATCAATGTGAGGCATAGACCGTATCATCCTCTAATCAATCTAAATCTTGAACTCTAAGTAGACGCACTCGATCAAATGAGCTCAACATCTAATGTTGACTCATTTGGGCATGGCCATGCACTTAGTGGTCTCACTCTATCAAGAATAGCGATGTCGCTCCCGTCATATGGGAGGGATAGATCCCATCTTCATCACTCACATCCCTCTGCATAATTCGTTATATACCCAGTCAGTTACGGGTGACGTTTGACGAAACCAAAGTACATAACTCCTTATGTAGGGATCCATGGTGACTTCAGGTCTAAGGACTAATAGTCATACTAATAGCCACATGAGAAAGTATATGACACTCATATAACGATCCATGATACTTTCTCATGGCGGGTCATTCAGTATACATTCTCTAATGCATACCCATGTGTCAGCTTGATATCTCTATATCCATGACTTGTGAGATCAAGTCATCGAGCTGACCTACATGCTAGTCTTATTGTATTAACATTGTCCCTTAATACTCGACTAGGAATGATTTAGAGTAGTGTTCCCTATATCATCTCACTATCGATTCAACCAATCGATTGATATAGGTAAGAACCTTCTACTCAAGGACGTTACTATACTTATTTTATCTGGCACTAATACAAATAAGCATAATAACCAAAAACCAAATGCCTTAATATATATATAAGAATATGATATACATGAGTCCATACAATCATCAAATGATTGGCTCTAGGGCTCTAACAAACAATCTCCCACTAGCACTAGTGCCAATCAGTATAGGCTCTAAGGCCTAATGACCTAGTGTGACCATCATGCTTTCTCTGTGCCAAAGCCTTGGTCAAGGGATCTGCGATGTTAGCTTCTATAGATACTCTGCAAATCTTCACATCTCCTCTATCGATAATCTCTCGAATGAGATGGAAACGTTGTAGAACTGCTGTGAACTCTGCCAGCTCATAGCACTACCATTCAAGCAAAACACGAACCTCGACTGCGATTTTTAATCATCCTGGTCGGTCTGGAAGCTAGCATCACTGTAACCCTTTACAGCTAGCTCATCATCGCCTCCATATATCAAGAAATATTCTTTAGTCCTTCTCAAGTACTTAAGAATATTCTTGACCGCTATCCAGTGACTTTCACCTGGATCTAACTGGTATCTGCTCGTCATGCTCAAAGCATACGAGACATTAGGTCGAGACATAACATGGCATACATGATAGATCCTATGGCTGTGGAACTACAAAAACCCTCACGTTGTGTCATGTACACATCCTCGAGTATGTTTCCATTCAGAAACACGGTTTTTTTTTTATATCCATCCGCCATATCTCGGAATCTGGTCTCATCACAGCTTCCTGATAGGTGTTAGGCTCATCCTCTATGAGCACAACGTCATCATGGTCAAACACGAGAAATGAATATCTCTTAGGCTGACGACGTACCCTATCAGACCTGTGAAGAGGTATGTCTACTTGAACTGGTTATTGTTCCTCAACTCCTTGTGGAACAACATCATCCACAACACTTTGTGGTTCCAGTTCAACTTCCATCGAGGCTCTAGTGCTATCGTTCGCATCTTGAACTTCTTCAAGATCAAAGGTACTCCCACTAGTCTTTCTAGAAACAAAGTCCCTTTCTAGAAAGACCCCAGTCTTTGCCACAACTACCTTGTGCTGACTGGGAATGTAGAAGTAATATCCCTTAGTTTCCTTGGGATATCCAATGAAATAACACTTGTCGGATTTGGGTCCTAATTTGTCTGAGACTTGACGTCTAACGTAAGCCTCACAACCCCAAATCCTCATGAAAGACACCTGGGCATCTCTCCCAGTCCATATCCTATATGGTGTCTTTATCACGGCCTTGGATGGAACTCGGTTGAGTATAAAAGCTGTCGTGTCTAGAGCATAGCCCCAAAGGTATGTCGGAAGATCTGTGTGACTCATCATAGATCGTACCATATCTAATAGGGTACGATTCCTCCTTTCGGATACACCATTCCACTGTGGTGTTCCAGGAGGAGTGAGTTGGGATAGGATCCCACACTCAACTAGATAGTCACGAAACTCATGGCTTAAGTATTCACCAACTCGATCTGATCGAAGTACTTTAATACTCTGGTTCTGTACTTCATTCTTGAATTCTTTGAACTTTTCAAAGGATTCAGATTTATGTGTCATCAGGTACATATAACTGTATCTACTGAAGTCATCAGTAAATGTGATGAAGTATCTATAACCACCTCTAGCAGCGACATTGAAAGGGCTACATACATCACTATGTATGAGTCCTAACAAATCAGTTGCTCCCTCGCTAGGCCCACTAAAGGGGGTCTTGGTCATCTTGCCTCGTAGGCATGACTCGCATATCTCATATGATTCTAAATCAAATGAGTCCAGCATACCATCCTTATGGAGCTGGGATAAGCGCTTGTCATTTATATGACCTAAGCGACAGTGCCAGAGGTATGTTTGGTTCATGTCATTTGACTTGAACCAATTGGTACTAATGTTATAGACAGGGCTCTCAAGGTCTAGAATATAGAGTCCGTTTATTAGTGGTGCACTACAATAGAACATATCTTTCAAATAAACAGAACAACATTTGTCTTTTATTATAAAAGAGTATCCTTTCTTGTCTAAACAAGAAACTGAAACTATGTTCTTAGTAAGAGCAGGCACATAACAACAATCGACTAACTCTAGTATAAGCCCAGAGGGCAGAGATAGAAAGTAAATCCCTACAACAACCCGTGCTCCATTGCCTTCTCGTAGGTCCACCTCGCCTTTGTCAATGCCTGCTATTTCTCACACATCGATACAAATGTGAGAAGCACATCCATCTAATACCCAAGATGTAGAAATAGATAGATTGACTTCTATAACATATATACCTGAAGTGGAATTCACTTCTTCTTAAGATCCTCCAAGTATACCTTGCGGTTCCTCGGTGGTGGGCGGTGGGTAGGCATCCTGCGACCCTCCTTGAGGCTTGATTGCCTTTGCCCTTGGTTTGGGACTTTCCCTTACCTTTGGGCTTGCCTTGCCCTTGTGCTTGAACCATCGGAATGGGCTAACCTTCTTAAGGTTAATCTCAGCATTTCGTAACATTATAAGTAGCTCGGGCGGTGGCTTGTCAATCTCGTTCATGTTATAGTTCAGAACGAATTGACTATATCGGCAAGGACGCAAGATCAAGTCGGTGGCCAACTCTTGGCCAAGTGGAACCCTAATCTTTGTAGGTTCTCTATGTACCCAATCATCTTGAGTACATAAAGACCTACAGGAGCCCCGTCGACATCTTGCACTCAAACTCTCATGCCTCGCTTGTCCACGATATAGTTGGCGAAGATGCTCAACCATATCATAAGCGCCCATCAACTCATGTTGCTTCGAAGCTCGAGTTCATGGTCGGGAGCATTAGACAGGACACATTTAATGCGTCGTCTTGATGCTTCTTATAAGCATCTTTGTCGGCTCATGGGGCATTGGCAGGAGGAGCCTCCGAGAACGTACAGCTTACGCTCCTGGGTGAGAACTATTCTCAAGTTCCTGTACCAGTCCAGGAAATTCGCTCAGTTGAGCTTGTCCTTCTCAAGGACAGATCGCAGGGAGAAAGTGTTCGTATTTGACGTCATGGTTATCTACAACAGAAAAATTTGCAGAAATAAATATCATATTCTTTTAAAATCATTTAATTAGGCCTTTAATTAAATGATGCTCCCACTGAATTCTATAATTCTTGTGGGACAAGATCCACATCATACTAACCCTTGAGTTAGCTTTGGCTAATACGCCCAAGGCTTAGTATGATCGGTAGGTAATGATTACCAATTACATCTCTATGCAACTCTTGTATATAGAATCAATATTCGCATTTATATTAAAACTCGAGTTAGCTTTGGCTAATACGCCCGAGAGTTAATATAGATGTGATTTTGACCTATCTTTTCCAACCGTTGGAATAATGCCTATAGTTGACTCGATCCAACCGAGTAACTAGGAATACTCAATCTAATTGAGTTTGTATTCACCCATGCGTTGATAGGCGGGACCAAGATTGTCCCTCCGTACCCTACCAAGATAATATGTATTCAACAATACATGTGATCGAGGTAGTGATAGGTATCACGGCACGGTTAGGCATTTAGAGTTGATTTGATCTAGATCTAATCTAATCGAGAAGGATGCATCTTGTGCACGACTTAGATCTAATCTAATCGCAAGGGTGCATCATGTGCACCATTTAGATCTAATCTAATCGTTAAGGTACTAATTAATTAATTAACTATTAAACATGCATCAGATACATAATAATTAATTAATTAATCTATTTGTGATTTAGTCATGACCCTACTACGATCTTCTCGAGCCAATGAGAAGATCGAATGGTCAACCTAGGGTCAACAGCTTCTCCAAGCTCCTCCCTTTGACCACCTTGTGTTGCTCGTGCCCGCCTCGGAACTCCGTCTCGTGTGGACCCTCCACCGCTCCAATTTGTACATTACAATTTGAAACTCGAGTTACATTCGAGTCTAAATCTAATTTACAACAAGAATAAAAGACGAGGCACGACGCGCAGGTTGCGAATAATAAAATACAACATCGAAACACATCACGGCACGTAGTCAGTATTATGAATTACAACACAACCAATCATATTGGGTTTTGGGCCATGACTATCACAAAATTAATATATAATTCAAAATTATATATTTTCTTATTTTCTGTAATTTTAAAAATAATTTTTTACAATTTTACAAGTAAAATTTCCCGGCGGTCCCGGTTAGCGGTTTCGGGCGCAATCGCGGAACGGATCCCCTTGCGGGGCCAGGGGCAGCGCCCCTACCCGCGATCTAACCATCGCGAGGGTCCCATTGCGATCCAACAGCGCCTAAACCCGCTGTCCCAAAACGATTTGGGCCAAGACATTTGGAAAAATCTTCCCGACGGGTTCGTTTTTAGCGATTTCGGGTGCGATGAGCAATCCCTTGCGGGGTTAGGGGCAACGCCCCCCACGATCTAACCATCGTGAGTTGCTCCGTTGCGATCTAAAGGCACTCGAGTCCGCTGTCCCAAAAGATTTTGGGTCGAAACGAAGCCGTTTGGGAAAATTCTTAGCCGAAGCCTACAAGTGCGAGACACTTGTGCTTCGCCTATAAGGAAAAATTACCCATAAAAACATAAAATTGAATTTTTACAGAAAATCACAGAAGCTTTTGTTTTCCAAAAACCAAATTGATCTAATTGTGTTGGGTTCTTCGGGCCGCGAAAACCGCTTTTTCGCGTCGCGGAAACCCCGAAGGACCCAAAGCCGTAGATCCGTGCAAAGATTCGTATACAAAATTCGAAAAACTATTTCTTGTACGAGTTCAAAAAACCGATCTACTACTTAGATCTACAAGAAAAGTGTTTACCCTTGTAGCGTGCCTTTCGCAATCCCGCAAGGTCCAAAATCGTCGGATCTCAAGATTGTCAACGTAGACAATCTTCTCTCGGTATCCACACGAACAAGGAGGGTTCTCTAACTCTCAAGGATGGAAGAGAGAGCACCACAAGTGTGCTAGCACTCTCTAGATGCTCTCGGATGGGATTGGAAATAAGAGAAAAGAAGAGAAAACAAGAAGAATCTCACCACTCCTCTAGTAGTCTTCTCCTTTGTGACCTTCACACTCTCTTATTGTCTTGGACTTAACTCACACCTCTCCTCCCAATGAAGTGCACGGCAACCATCAGCAATGGAGAGAGGAAGCAAGAAGGAAGATGATACAATAAAACCACATCAATACACACAAATGAAAAAACTCCACACCATTAAGTGTGGCCGGCCACATAACTCCTCTCATTAATGTGGCCGGCCACATTAAAGAAGGAGAGTGTAACCTCCAATGAGGTGGCACACCTCATGAGGTGGAGGTGATGTGTCAACTATGTGTCATGTCATGTAGGATGAGTCAACCTACATGATGTGGCAATGCATCAAGTCAAACTTGATGTTTCAACTTCTAATTTGGTCAAGTCAAACTTGACCCAATCTCTTCCTTGTTGAGTTAAATCCAAGCTTTGATTCAAGTCAATTTTAATTTAATGAATCTCAATTCATTAATATAAATTGACTCAATGAATCAAATATAAATTAGACTCATTCAACAATTGAATCTAATTGAGTCTAACTTAATAAGTCTAATTCGAATCCAATTTTTGGTTCATCATATGAACCTAATCCTATTGGTTCATCATATGAACCTAATCTCCATCCACATGTTCTTTGTGTGTGACCCAATAGGTTCTTGTAACGTTGGCAATGTTTCTAAACTCTTTTAGAAACATAAGCAATGAGCGGTATCTAGCAATACATCATTGCTACCCAAGTTACAAGAAATGTTGAGATCCAACATCACCTTGTGACTACTAATTGTGACTCCTCACAATATGTGACATTGTCCTTCTATCCTAGACATCTAGATTGATCAATGTGAGGCATAGACCGTGTCATCCTCTAATCAATCTAAATCTTGAACTCCAAGTAGACGCACTCGATCAAATGAGCTCAACATCTAATGTTGACTCATTTGGGCATGGCCATGCACTTAGTGGTCTCACTCTATCAAGAATAGCGATGTCGCTCCCGTCATATGGGAGGGATAGATCCCATCTACATCTCTCTACATAATTCGTTATATACCCAGTAATCGCCTTTATAGTCCACCCAGTTACGGGTGACGTTTGACGAAACCAAAGTACATAACTCCTTATGTAGGGATCCATGGTGACTTCAGGTCTAAGGACTAATAGTCATACTAATAGCCACATGAGAAAGTATATGACACTCATATAACGATCCATGATACTTTCTCATGGCGGGTCATTTAGTATACATTCTCTAATGCATACCCATGTGTCAGCTTGATATCTCTATATCCATGACTTGTGAGATCAAGTCATCGAGCTGACCTACATGCTAGTCTTATTGTATTAACATTGTCCCTGAATGTTAATACTCGACTAGGAATGATTTAGAGTAGTGTTCCCTATATCATCTCACTATCGATTCAACCAATCGATTGATATAGGTAAGAACCTTCTACTCAAGGACGTTACTATACTTATTTTATCTGGCACTAATACAAATAAGCATAATAACCAAAAACCAAATGCCTTAATATATATATAAGAATATGATATACATGAGTCCATACAATCATCAAATGATTGGCTCTAGGGCTCTAACTAACAAATTTCATACAAGTCCTGAACCATTCCTAACAACCTATTGTGTTCTTAAGAAATTAAATTAGGAATTGCAAACAGAACTTAACATTATTGATTCCAAATATAACTTATCTGTTCTTAGAGGTTTAGACTTGGATCGCAAATGATACTTAACATTATTGATCTAAATCCACCCATGTTACAAATTTAATTAAATATTAATTTTAGAGATTGGCTTCCAGGTTAAACATGGCGAGGCACTAGGCCTTCTTGGGTATGGGAGCATCCACCACTTCCTAAACAAAATCATTCAACGAAATTTAATATTTAATTTCCTTATAGTAACCCTAGGTTTAACCAAAAGGAACAATCGAATAACAAGATCAAAAAAAAATAAAAGAACACAAACTCGAATCACAAATTCGAAACCTAGAATCATATGCCTCTTGTGTTTGGTATTTCAAAATCTATACAAAGAAAACTAGCATGATGCGGAATAAAATTACTAGTTATACCTTTCTTTGTAAGCAACAACCTCTTGATCTTCTATCGTATTCCTCTTCTTATCTCGGACATCGTGTGGGCCATGATCTATCGAGACGAGAACCACCCAAGCTTCCTTCTTCTCCAAGTAAGTTTCGACCACCACAAGAACTCCAAGAGAAGATGAGGTTCGACCACCACCACCAAGCTCCAAGGGATGCTAGAAACAAAGCCTCCTATCTCTCCTTCTTCCTCTAACAAAATCCGGCCACCAACCAAAACCCATGAGATGAAGATGTTGCCGGCCAAGGAAGAAGAATAGGAGATGGAAAGGAAGAGACGGGCCGACCACCAACCAAGGAAGAGAGGAACCAAAGAAGATATCTTGTTATGAGGCGAGACACCTCTACCCTCTCTTTTATATTCCTTGGACTTGGCAAATAAGGAAAGTTTTATTAAAACTTCCTTATTCTTTTTGCTAATGAATGGAAAGTTTAATAAAATTTCCTTTCAACCTATATATGGACGACCACCTTAATCCCTCCAAACAAGGAAAGTTTTAAACACAAAATTAAAACTTCCTAATTTGCTTCCGGAAATTTTTAAATAAAAATTTCTCTTTAAAAAATTCCCTTCATGGTTGGTCATAAAAGGAAACTTTTATAAATTAAAATCTCTCTATTAAAACATGTGGATGATTTACAAAAGGGAAAGTTTTCTCTAAAATACAAATCTTCCTTTCAATCTACAAATAAGGAAAGATATCGAATCTTTTCTTAATCTTTTGTAGAAACTATAAAAGGAAAGATTTAATTTTAAAACTCTCTTTTAAATCAAAATGATGGTTACAAAAAAGGAAAGTTTTCTCAAAAATTAAAATCTTCCTTTTAAATACAATAAGGAAAGATATCAACCTTTCACTTAATCTTTTGTAGAAAGCTATAAAAGGAAAGATTTAAATTTTAAACTCTCTTTTAAAACCATGGCTTCCACATAAGAAAGATTTTAAAAAATAAATTCTTTTTAATTTAATGTGGCCGGCCACACAAAGCTTGGGTTCAAGCTAGGCCCAACCACCGATTAAACCATCTCACCTTGGTTTGGTCGGCCCTAGCTTGGGCTCCAAGTTAGGTTTGGCAGGCCACCTTAAGGTGGGTAAGAAGGTGGGTATGAGTGGGTATAAGACTTTATAAATAAGAGGTTATGATAAGGACCGAGAGGAGGAATTAGTTTTGGTCTCCCGATGAAATTAAGCTTCCCGTGTTTGCCCTGAACACCCAACTTAATTTCATCAATAATAATTCATATTGTTGGATCGAAAGTGCTAGAGAGGGGGGGTGAATTGCGCTCGTGGCTTTCACTATTTTCAAATTTGTAAATCGCACGAGTTTAACCAGCGGAATAAAGAAAAGGGAACAACACAAACACACAAGGACACGAAGAGTTACTTGGTTCGGAGCCTATGGTGACTTCTACTCCAAGGCCCGCGGTCGTTGACCGCTTTCGGTGGGCAACAACTATAAGCTCAAAAGATTGTTACAAGATTATTACAATTAGAACTATAAAAGGAAATAATACCGACAATAAGAATATCAGAATCTGGAGTTCCGAGTCGTCGGTATGTCGTCGCAGCACTTCGGGATGAACTCGTTAGTAGTTGAACGTAGAAGGATCGCTTGTATATCGTTGTACCAAGCTGTTGCTCGAAGTCCCCTTTTAAATAGTGTTGGAGGCGCCTCCAAGCCTGTCCGAGGCGCCTCCAGGCCGCTGAGTCGCACGCGTGGATCAGCTCTGATCTGGTCGCACCTTATCCCACTGAAGGCGCCTCCAAGCTGCTCCAAGGCGCCTCCAACGCCTGGTCCAAGGCACCTCCAATGACCTCTGAGGCGCCTCCAGCGTCTCTGGATAGCTGGCTTCGGCTAGCACCCGAGGCGTCTCCAAGCCCCATGGAGGCGCCTCGGACACTGTTAATCCGAGGTCTAAGTTGCTCCTTTGTTCCTGCAAAATGTGTTAGTCCCAAACCCAAACCCTGCAAAACAAATTTAGCACAGAAACAATATGATAGAAATACTTGACAGTCGTCGGACTGTCCGGGTCTGACTTCGAATTTCCGACCAGAAACCCTAGGTCAACCTGACGCCTACTGTTCCCTCTACGGGGTACGCGTCCTCACCAACTCCACTCAAGAGATTTACCTGTTACCAGTGCGATCCTCCAGATTGACTGGACATTTGCACAGCGTTCGAAACTTCCAGACTTTCTGCTAGACTTCCGCTTCCCGGCTGGTCCAGTCTTTCTCCTGGTTCGCGACACCAGGACTTTCCACCTAGGGTTACCCCCCCAGGACTTTTGCCTGAAGCTCTCGACCCGCCAAGACTTTTCGCATAGGGTTACCACCCCTATGACCTAGGGTTACCACCCCCTATGACCTAGGGTTACCACCCCCTAGGATTTTCTACCTGCCTAACCGTAACTAGGACTTTCCTGAAACACTCAATTAAGTACGTTAGATCATAAAACTACTTAACTTTTAATTCCTTTGCCATTATCAAAACAACTGTCGATCGTCAGATATCTCACTTGGTTACCAGGATTCATAAACTCTAGTACTTAAGCTTGGAGGTCTAGAGTTCGAATTCCGGGGGAGGAAAAAATCCACTGCCAGGGGTGGAAAGTCCTAGTGAGTAATGGCACGGCCAAAGGGTCATCGGTCGACGACATGAGAGGTCGCCAAATGGGCCGACGACATAAGGGCCGCTAGTTGGACCGCCACAAGGGCCGCCCAAGAGGCCAAAGGGCTGGGTCGTTATAGGTGCTCTGATACCAGTTGACAAAGTTTAAGTTTCATCTTAATAAATTTTGAATGTCAGCATGATTAAGCTAAAACTTAAACTTTGTCAGACTCCCCCTTAATAAAGGCTTTCTTTATAAAATTAACCTTTCTTTTGAATTTTCCTACTCTCCCCCTTTGTCATTCATCAAAAAATAAGCACGTTTGAAAAAATCTTAACTTTTTATGAAGATTTTTAGAAAAAAAAGGTAAGAGAAAAAATCTTAACATTCCTGTAAATCAAATTCTCTTAAGTAAAAAATCTTAACTTTCTTGTAAAAAAATCTCTAAGTAAAACTTTATCAATTAATTTTGCTAGAGAAAGATTTTTATTTTGTAGCATAGCAAAAGTAGTTTTAGTTTTAAACGTCTTAGTTAAAATTTTGAAACCTTAGGCTTTTATGGAGGAAAAGATATTTTGGTAACACTTAGCTTTTTATGATTAATATATTTAGCTAAGTGAGATCAAGGTCTAAGGAGAAATTTTTTCATTTCAACTGAGTTTAAAAGGCTAATAAAAGGTTGACTTGAAATGTAGCTTTTATCTAGTTTTGAAACCTAGTTGAATTCTTTGAAAGACATGTTTTTGAGAGTTGTAGCTAAATACTTAGCTAAATTTTCAAAATACTTAGTTAAGAGAAAGTGTGTTTTGAAGAGATTTGAAAATCTTAGATAAATTTGAAAAGCTTTGTTAATAGTTATTTCAAAAAGAATTTTGAAAGCTTAGTCTAAAAAGTAAAAAAATGACTTTTGAAAATTAAAGTTTTGAAAACTTAGCTAATTTGAAAGGATTTTTCTTTTAGACAAGTAATCAATTTAAAGCTTTTGAGGGCAGGGGAGGAGCTTAAATCCTTATTGTCCAAGCATGAGTTGAATTAGATTGATTGTAAATTAGCTAATTTCTCTTTAAGTAAGGTATTAGAGCCCTAATGTTCATGCTGAGTAAAAAAAATTTAAAAGTCAATCAATTAGGTTTCTTGCCACATGTCTAACCATCTAGCTATTAGCTGATTACCTAAAGGGCAACAACTTTCACTTGGTTAGTCAAGTTAAGTCAATAAATCCAGTTAGATTTAACTAGGGCTGGATGACTTAACTTGATTACTGTTAATTAGGTGTTTAATGTCCAGACTTATATTGATGCACAGATATAAGCATTCTTGAGTCCAGGATGTACCCTATGCATCTCACACCGGTCTATGTTTTTCAAACACAAGCAAGGTAAGCCTAGGTGTTTGTGAGATGCTCTAGCTGAATTCTAGGGGAACATGATTTCTAAGGTAGAGCCTAAGCTAATTCAATATTTTGAAAATCTAGTAAAATGGAATTTTGAAAATAATATTTTCCTAGAATTTAGAAATATAATTAAGCAGATTTTGAAAAAACAAGTAAGAGAATGTAGGAAACTGATTTGAAAATCAATATCTATTCTACCCAACACATTCCTATTTGTGCAGATTAAAAACGGGTTAGGGTTAACTTGAATCATAAACAACTAAAACTAGTAAACATAAATAAGTAGAGGTCAACCAAATACTAGTACAATCAGAGAAGACAAATAGGTGTCTATCCAAGATACATCAAGTGATAGTGTCAAAAGGTAGGATCATCAGCTAGAGGTGGTGCAAGAGGCTGCTCGGGTGCAAGCTGAGGCTGTCCCTAGCGCCATATCTCGCCTCGGAGAGACGCGAACCCTGCAGCTATCTCAGATCGGAGAGATCGGAGGAAGCGATGGCTATCTAGCACAGCCCGTCGCGTCTGAATGGACTGGATCTCGAGCCGAGTGAGTCTGTCCTCGACGGAAGGAGGTGCCAAAGTCGAAGGCCCGGCAGATGTGGAGGGCCCGACAGAGGTGGAAGGATTTACAAAAAAACTCCTCGGCTAAGAAGTTTGGCCACTCCTCACCTATGCCTGGTACGTCCTCGGCCTCTGGAGCATCAGGAGCAGCGACTGGTGGTGGTCGGCCCTTCCAGGCCAGAATCCCCTCGGTAGTGACCTCTACACCCGCTAATCTAAGACTACGCTGACCTAACTCATCATATATGGTAAGTGGGATGAGTGTCCCTCTTGTAGTGTCTATCCTAGAGGTGGAGAAAATCTGGGTCAGGATATGGCAGTAGGGCATATGGATCACTCCAGACATGACTGTACTAGGTGCATGAATGATGTTATGAAACATATGCAGTGCAATGTCTATATCTAGGCGTTGGGTAAGAGCGTACAAAAAGAATGAGTGGGATAGTCGCATCTTCGAGACGTCTCGAGATGTGATGGGCAGAATGCAAGCTGTCAGGACTCTGTACATAACATAGTCCTAAACTCTAAGAAGGGTCGACCTGAACTCAGTCAGTCCAAGAGGTCTCTCCTCCCCAAAAAAGTGCATATAAATGTCATCTAAGGTAATATGGGAATAGGGATCACCGAATGGTAGATCCCTACTCGGGTAACATAAAAATGTACACGGAGACTCCCTAAGCTCTAAGCTAGTGCGAAGCAGGGAGGGAGAAAACTGAATGTCAGTTCCACCAACTCTGGTGGAATAGGTGCTATCATCAACCTTTTCAAGGTTATGACAAAACTGGGCACATAAGTCTTGATTTACTGTGGTGTTGCAGTCAACCAGTTTTCTTAGGTGATAGTAATCTATCATATGGACTGCGAGGAGACAAAATTGGGCAAAATATGCCCTACCTATATACCTAGGTTTAATGGACTCAAAGGTAAACCTAGTAAAATCTATCCTATGTTGCTCTGAGGGGAATCTAGGGTCCGTAGAAGGGGCCCTAGCTGGTGTAGGATCAACAATGCGATGTTTCCTATTTTTGACAATATATATAAAAAAAATGCAGAATAACTACAAATAAGGATAATAGGGAGGTGTAAGATATACCTAGGAGGCATTGTAGGGGGGATGAAGGAGTTGGAAAGGGTTGAAGGCGCCATAGGGGAAGGAATCGCACGATTTGGAGAGGGAATCGCGGGAGAGAAACGGACCGTGAACAAACAGAAAAGCTTCTGTTCATTTATGAAATCTCGGATTGGAGGCACCTTATGCGGTTCTTAAGGTGCCTCCAGGGGAAGTTAGAGGCGCCTCGGAGACCATTCGAGGCGACTTTGGTTAAAGCGGCGGGAAATTTCCCGCCGTGGTTAAGGGCGCCTCCCTCGTGTGGGAGGCGCCTCCGTTGGGCGCCTACGTGTCCCCCTTAGGTTAATTTGTTTTAACAGTAATGTTTAATTAAAAAAGATAAGTTAATTAATCTTAAGGTAATTAAAAATTAAAAAAAACTAATTTTAGGTTAAATTTTTGAAAATTAATTTTAAGTTAATTAATTTTAAAAATAATTTTAAGTTAAATAATTTTTGGAAAATAATTTTAAGTTAATTAATTTTTGAAAAATAATGTTAAGTTAATTAAATTTTGAAAAATAATTTTAAATTAATTTAATAGTGAAAAAATATTTTAAGTTACTTTAAATTTTGAAAAATAATTTTAAATATTTGAAAAATATTTTAAGTTAATTAAAATTTGAAAAATATTAAATTATTGAAAACTAATTTTAAGTTAATTAAATTATGAAAAATAATTTTAAGTTAATTAAATTATTGAAAAATATTTTAAGTTAATTTAATTTTGAAAAATAATTTTAAGTTAATTAAATTATTGAAAAATAATTTCAAGTTAATTAAATTTTGAAAAATAATCTAAGTTAATTAAATTTTGAAAAATAATTTTAAGTTAATTAAATTTTGAAAAATAATTAAAGTTAATTAAATTTTGAAAATTAATTTAAAATTAATTAAATTTTGAAAAATATTTTAAGTTAATTTAATTTTGAAAAATATTTTAAGTTAGTTAAATTTTGAAAAATAATTTAAGTTAATTAAGTTTTGAAAAATATTTTAAGTTTGAAAAATAATTTTAAGTTAAATATGAAAAATAATTTTAAGTTAATTAAATTTTAAAAATAATTCTAAGTTAAAAAAAAATTTAATTACGAATTTAATTTTGAATTTGAATTAATTACGAATTTAATTTTGAATTTGAATTAATTTTCATTACGAATTTAATTTTGAATTTGAATTAATTTTCATTGCGAATTTAATTTTGAATTTAATAATAATTACGAATTTTAATTTCAAATTTTAATAATAATTACGAATTTTGAATTTCGAATTTAATAATAATTACGAATTACGAATTTCGAATTTAATAATAATTACGGATTTTAATTTCAAATTTTAATAATAATTATGAATTTCGAAGTTTAGTTTGAATTTGAATTTAAAATTTGATTCTCTTTTAAATTTCTATTCCTTGGTCATCTCACCCGATCTAAATTTTTAATAAGGTAATCCTACAATTTTTGTGAGATGAGTTAGGTTCAATTTTAGGGTTTGGTTTAACTTTGTGTTAGATTCAAGTTTAGCTTTGGGTTCAACAAGTATGCGTTCTTTGGATAAACTTCTGGGCTATGGTGAGTTACAAGGACATCATTAAAGTAACCATGCCTTCGAGGTTTTCTAAATAGTCCTACCCATTGAACTTAGTATAAAACCTTGGTCTAACTGGTTAGGATCCATAAAGGGTAGCTTCGGTTAGTTCCACTTAGCCAAACACACCAGGTCGAAGTCATATCTTCCTAAACATGCGATGACTAAGCTTCCCCAACGTACTATCATCCAATACTTCACCAGTACCGTGGGTCAAGTTAAACCTAGCCTATTTTAATCTAACCTTATTTACCCTGTCGGGTAGTCTACTCTTGGTTACCCTTATCAAGTGGATTAAGTTCGGAGGTGCCAGTTATTCTGGAGCCTTCCTTTAGATTTTAATTTGATTTAATTTGATTTAATTTGAATTTAATTTAATTTGAATTTTAAGTTTATTTAATTTTAATTTTAATTTAATTTAATTTTTAATTTAGTTTTAGTTTTATTATTTTTCTTCTAGCTCCCCCTGGATCATATTCTCGATATGGTCTATCGAGGTAATGTATTTGATCCTTAAGGACTCAATATTGACCAAGTCCAACTTGATTAACCAGGTTAGACTTGGGTACCCATTCTTGGACTGATTTATTATTTTGTCTATTTACTAAGGACAGGTAAGATTTATATTTTCTTTTAGTTTTATAACCAAGCCCAGTTTTATTGTAAACGACTCTTTGTGTCCCAAGAATTAGGTCAAGCTTCTTGGAGCCCAAAGAGAACCGTTCTAAAGTGTTTTTCAAGTCCTTGACCTGAGTTTTCAGACTAGAATTTTCTTCCTCAAGTTTTTGAACTCGAGTTGAACTTCCAATCTGAACTAGGTCAAGTAAGGTCTTGGGGTTGGTCACTTCTTTAAGGACTGCTACTTCCTTTAGAAGTGACTTGACCTTTAGGTTTGACTTAGCTAATTTGAATAGTAAGTAATTAACTAAATTGTTAAGTCGAGAAACACTTACAGAGGGGCCAGGCCCTTCGGAAACGGATACGGATTCGTGGCTTCGCTCGGACTCGGCTTCTGACTCGCTCTCGCTCTCGGACAGTTCAATATGATCCCGGGCCATCAGCGCAAGTAGACTCGTCTGATCGAGTTCATCATCGGTGTCTTCTTCTGAGGATTCTTCCCAAGTCACTTTTAGTACCTTCCTTTTCTTCTGCTTCTTTGCATCATTTTAGTTTGGGCAGTTGGCCTTGATGTGTCCTTTTTGGTTGCATCCGTAGCAGATCACCTCGAACTTGACTCTTGAGCTGGGTTGACCCTCCTTGGATTATACTGCTTTATTTAGGTCTCTCTTGTTGAAGCTCTTCTTCTTCTTGTAGAGTTTCTTTACAAGATTTACCAGTTCGGTTGCCAATTCATCGTCTTCATTGTTTGAGTCAGGTTCGACTTCCGATTCTGGTTCAGTTCTTCATCGTGATTTTGGTTCTCGTGAATGACTGGTACCTGCAACCAAAGCAACCCCCTTCTCGGTTGGTTGTGTATTAGTCTATTCATGCAATTAAAAATCACAAAATATCTCATCTAATTTTATAGACGATAGATCCTTGGAGACTTTGTAGGCACCTACCATTGATGCCCACAATGTACTCCTTGTAAACGAGTTTAGTGCGTACCTTATGATGTCTCGGTTTTCGACTTTCTGCCCTATTGCATGGAGGGCGTTGAGAACGTCTTGTATGCGTGCGTGGAGTTGACTTGCTGTCTCTCCTTCCTGCATTTTTAGATTATATAGTTTATTGAATAGAAGATCTCTTTTACTAACCTTGGTGTCGGAGGTGCCCTCGTGGAGTTCGATCAGCTTCTCCCAAAGGTCTTTTGCGCTGGAGAATGGTCCGACTCTGTTGAGTTCCTCCTTGATCAGTCCGCACTAGAGGGTGCAGGTCGCTCTGGCATCAACTTCCACCTTCTTGATTAGGGTCGGTTCCCATTTTTCGCAGGGTGTCAGCTTGTCGTCTTCGTCGGTTGACAGTTGTATTCCCGTCTTGATAATCATCCAGGTATCAAACTGGATCTTCAGATAAGTTTCCATTCGTCCCTTCCAGTACCCGAAGTGTTCTCCGGAGAAGAGTGGGGTACGAACAGTGCTGAAACCCTCTTGTTGGGCCATTTGTTAAATATGCAAAACAAAGGAATAACAAAAATGTCCCAAGACTATGTCTTGGATTAGAAGTGCGGGAAATAAAGTTAAGAAATAACGAACTCGAGTGGTGTTGCACTAGCCTTGAGCAAAAACCGATTCGAAAAAATAATTAGAATATAGCTATTAAACTAATTCTAATTGACTCCGTAAAACTGAAAATACCACGAAAAATTGCGTGATTGGTGGTTGCACCAGATCAATATGACCCCGCTCTAATACAAATTGTTGGATCAAAAGTGCTAGAGGGGGGTGAATAGCGCTCGTGGCTTTCACTATTTTCAAATTCATAAATTGCACGAGTTTAAGCAGCGGAATAAAGAAAAGGGAACAACACAAACACATAAGGACACGAAGAGTTACTTTGTTCAGAGCCTGTGGCGACTCCTACTCCAAGGCCCATGGTCGTTGACCACTTTCGGCGGGCAACAACTATAAGCTCGAAAGATTGTTACAAGATTATTACAATTAGAACTATAAAATGAAACAATACAGATAGTAAGAATATCAAAATATGGAGTTCCGAGTCGTCGGTATGTCGTCGCAGCACTTCGGGATGAACTCGTTAGCAGTTGAATGTAGAAGGATCGCTTGTATATCGTTGTACCAAGCTGCTGCTCGAAGTCCCCTTTTAAACAGTGCTGGAGGCGCCTCCAAGCTTGTCCGAGGTGCCTCTAGGCCGCCGAGTCGCACGCGTGGATCAGCTCTGATCTGGTCGCGCCTTATCCCACTGAAGGTGCCTCCAAGCTGCTCCAAGGCGCCTCCAACGCCTAGTCCAAGACGCCTGCAGTGACTTCGGCTAGCACCCGAGGCGCCTCCAAGCCCCATGGAGGCGCCTCGGACACTGTTAATCCGAGGTCTAAGTTGCTCCTTTGTTCCTACAAAATGTGTTAGTCCCAAACACAAACCCTGCAAAACAAAGTTAGCACAGAAACAATATGATAGAAATACTTAACAGTCATCGGACTGTCCGGGTCTGACTTCGAATTTTCAACCGGAAACCTTAGGTCGACCCGACGCCTAGTGTTCCCTCTACGGGGAGCACGTCCTCACCTACTCCACTCAGGAGATTTACCTGTTGCCAGTGCGATCATCCAGATCGACTAGACTTTTGCTCAGTGTTCGAAACTTCCGTACTTTCTGCTGGACTTCTGCTTCCCGGCTAGTCCAGTCTCTCACTTGGTTCGTGACACCAGGACTTTCCACCTAGGGTTACCCCCCTAGGACTTTTACCTGAAGCTCTCGACCCGCCAAGACTTTCCGCATAGGGTTACCACCCCCTATGACCTAGGGTTACCACCTGTAACACCCCACCCTCCTCACTACTAGTCTGTGAGGCGGAGGGTTATTAGACTACTAACTTTACTTAATTAGAGTTGTTCACATGTAAAGATCAATACATAAACTCTAAAAAAAAACTCAAACATACAATTAACTAGCAGCGGAAGACTAAATTACTCATCTAATACATTCTACTCAACTCTTTATTAATAAATTCTTATGCTAAATCCCAAGGCTTCTATAGTCCAGGCATCACACATCCATCACACCTCCTTGTCGCCTTCCTTTACTATAGTATTTCCTTTCCTTTATCTTCAGTAAGAGGAAATGCATCTATAAGCAAAATTGCTTAGTAAGCGCTACCTAACTCACAAAACTCGAGTATGCATGTAAGCTGAAAGAAATCTAGAAACTAAATGCTCATCTAATAGCAAACGAAACATAGCATACTGAAATACTAAACATGTAAGCAAATCTAAACAACATGTCAGTATATAAGAAAGCTAAACTTGCTTTACTTGTTCAAAAACTTATACTTATAATACTTTAAAATAATAATCAACTTTCTTCTTGGGCCCGGCAACTGTACTTGCTATGCGCGCATCCCTAACTAGACCCGAGATAGCTCGTCCCGAATCTAGTAGGGTTTACTAGGTTATCTAAACCTAGGGACCGACTATGGGAGCCCAGCCCAAGGACTACTGAGAGTCCTGCATACTAGGTTATCTAAACCTAGGACAACTGAGAGTCCAGTACAGTGCCACTGATAAAAGTAAAATACTTGTTATCTTTTAATACTTCTAATATATAATGTCTCGGCATTTTAATAAGCACTTTGTGTGCCAAAATCCCTAAAGTCTTGACTTTGGGATCTACTTAAGGCCTTGGCCTTTTTCTTTCTTTTCTTTATCTTTCTTATACTTGTTAATACCTCTAATAAAAGAATGCTTCTTTAAAAACTGAAATGTTTAAACAAATTCTAACTTTGAAATGCATAAACAAAAATCTGCATACTATGCTAATCAAAATTCTGCATACTATTCTAATCAAGATTCTGCATTTTATGCTACACTATTTCTGCGTACTATGCAAACATAAAATCTGCACTATAAGCTTAATTAAAATTTGCACTATAAGCCTACATAAAAATCTGCACTATAAGCTTAATTAAAATCTGTACTATAGGCTTAATTAAAAATCTGCACTATAAGGCTTAATTAAAATCTGCAATATAAGCTCTACATAAAAATCTGCATTATAAGCTTAATTAAAATCTACACTATAGGCTTAATTAAAAATCTGCACTATAAGACTTAATTAAAATCTGCAATATAAACTCTACATAAAAATCTGCATTATAAGCTTAATTAAAATCTGCACTATAATCTTAATTAAAAATCTGCACTATAAGGCTTAATTAAAATCTGCAATATAGGCTCTACATAAAAATCTGCATTATAAGCTTAATTAAAATCTGCACTATAGGCTTAATTAAATTCTGCACTTCTCTACTTAATAAAAATCTATACTGCGATACTTTAAGCATGCTTCCACAAAAATAAAAAGAAAACTTAACTAGTTAAATCCCTAACTAGTTAAATTCCTAACTACCAACATGTATCATCTATCATTCAATCCTAAACCACCAATGATCACACATCTAATTTTCGGCAATACTAATAGGTAGTAAAACAAAATTCTTCAACATGCTACAATGGAAATTAGAAGAAGGAAATCAAATCTCGGAATTAAATCTGCATATGCTAAAAACTAAACTAAATCTGCATTTGCTTAATGAAACTAAACTAAATCTGCACTTAATGAATATGAAATCTATTAGTGCATGATAAAATATATACTACATCACTAATTGTTCCATAATTCCAAAACTCCTAAGAAGTTAGGTGAAGTATCTACATTAAATTTACTAATGCAACAACTTGCAAGTATCATAAAACTCAAATGTAAGGGTTCAACAACGCAAACCAGAGATCGAATTCCTCAACAAAGAAACTGAACAATCTCGAGAGGTAATTCTATATCAAATCCCAGCTTCAAACAATGTTCACAGAAACCAAACTAATGCAACTAGATCATCTACAAATTCTGAATTGTTTCCAGCAAAGCAAGGCATAAGGAAAGAATGCTATTACGATAAAAGAAATTGATACATGAAGATGACGGTATGCTTGAATCTACTGGAATTTAAAACTTAGGTAAAGCTTAATCGAAAATCTGCACTTAATAGTGGTTCTTCCTGCTATGTGTCACGACAACAAAAGAAAGCACAAAACCTAAAAATTCTGCATACCCAGTGTCACGGCAAGGAGAAACCAAGCCCAATCATAGTTATTCTGCAGTAACCCTCAAAACACACACCTATATGCTTAATCTAATTACTTTCTTCCTTTGAAATCCACGGTGGAAATTCCAAAACCAAATCAAACTTACAACATACTTCAAATTCAAGAAGAACAACTCTACTGCAGGTGAGGAAGCACTTACCTATCCTTGGAGTCAAAACCGGGAAGAGGAGCTGCTAGGGTTCGGAGAAAACTCAAGTTCTCCGGCTCTTCTTCGTGCTCACGGGCCCTCCTAACGAAGAATCACAACGGTGAAGGAACCTTCACAGAACGCCTTCGCCGGTCGCCGGAAACGAAGCTAGGGCTTCGTTTTCTTCACTCGGCAGAATCGGTGCCGTCGCAGAAGAGAAGAGGAGAAAAGGAGAGAAAGGTTCGGGGAAAAAGAAAACTTAAGTTCTGTCTTCTTATCACTAGGGTTTCAATCATAACATATATATATATATCTCGCACCCTACCTTTTCACGAAATACTCGCGGAAGAGTTGGTTGGCTGCAGTTTTGACCAAGTCAAGGGTCGTGGTTTCGAATCCTCAACCGAACATTTTATTCCCCTTTTATTTAAAATGCTCCTAGCTACTGCTTATATATAATTCGCTCCATATTTGATTAACAAAACACTCGCAGACCAGTTGGTTGGCTGAGTTTGGTTAAGATCTGGTTCGGGTCCGAGGTCTTGGGTTCAAAACCCAGCTTCAATACTTTTTTTTTTAAACTTCTTCCTCTTGGTAAAAATACCAAACGAACTCCAAAAATTGTATAAAAATACTCTAAAAATTTCTAAAAATCTCTAAAATTTTTCTATAGCATTTTTAAATATTTTTGAATTATTTTTGGAGCTCCAAAGGAGGAAATTTGGGTCGTTACACCACCCCCTAGGGTTTTCTACCTGCCTAACCCTAGCTAGAAATTTCCTGAAACACTCAATTAAGTGTATTAGATCACAAAACAACTTAACTTTAAATTCCTTTACCATTATCAAAACAATGGTCGATCGTCGAATGCTTCCCGCAACAACAAATACCACTAAAGAATTATTATTGAATTACTGCACCAATCCCAAATTACATTTTGGGCTCCTTCTTATCATGAGTGTGTTAGTCTCCCTGTGTTTAAGATATAGAATATCCACTAATTAAATAAGTTACTGACAACTCACTTAATTAATATCTAGCTCCAAGAGTAGTACCACTCAATCTTATCGTCATGTAGGACTAAGTCCACCTGCAGGGTTTACATGACAATCCTTATGAGCTCCTCTTGGGGACATCATCAACCTAGATTACTAGGACACAATTTTCTTCTATAATCAACAACACACACTATAAATAATATCATTTCCCAACTTATCGGGCCTATTGATTTATCGAACTAAATCGCACCCTTTGATAAGTCAAAGAAATAAATACTAAATATATGTGTTTGTTATTATATCAGGATTAAGAGTATACACTTCCATAATAACAAAGGTCTAGTTCTTTTATTAAGTCAATATAAAAAGAACTTACCTTAAATGGTCCAGCTCAATACACTCTGAGTGTACTAGTGTAATTTTATAGTTAAGATAAAATAATATCAAATTACACTACGACTATTCCAATGGTTTGTTCCTATCCATCTTAGTCATGAGCAACTGTTTATAATTTATAAAGAACTGATAACATGATCTTCTGTGTGTGACACCACACACCATGTTATCTACAATATAAATTAATTGAACAACTACACTTAGCATATAAATGTAGACATTTGACCAATGTGATTCTTTATTTCAAAATAAATGTTTACAAAAAGCTAGGGTTTTAGTATACACTCTAACAATCTCTCACTTATACTAAAAGATTATGCTGCCATACATTTAATTCCCATCCCCTCAACATGTCCATCAAAAGCTCTTGCCTTGAGGGTCTTAGTGAAAGGATCTTTTCAGGTTATCATCCGGTGCAATCTAGGTGACAACAACTTCTCCTCGTTATACGATGTCTCGTATTGGGTGGTACTTATGCTCTGTGTTTACTTGCCTTATGGGCTTGTGGTTTCTTCAAGTTTGCTACTACACCAAATTATTTTGGGCAAACTAGGAATCACATCTAAGTCCATCATGAAGTTACTAATACATTCAGCTTCTATGGCTGCCTCTGAGGTTGCCACATACTCATCTTCCATGGTGGAGTTCGAAAAGCATCTATGCTTAACACTCCTCCATAGTTTTGGCTTCACCTCCTAAAGTAAACACAAACCCCGAGGTTAACTTACTATTATCCCTATCCGATTGGAAGTCTAAATTCGTGTAACCCACAGGGAGCAAATCATCTGCCTTGTAAGCTAACATATAATTTCTAGTCCCTCTCAGGTACTTTAATATATGCTTTACAGTAGTCTAGTGTCCTGGTCCAGTGTTACTTTGATATCTACTAACCATGCCCTTGGCGAAATAGATATTCGGTCTCGTGCATAGCATACATTAGGCTTCCTACAACATAAGGAACTGCCTTCATTTCTTCTCTCTCCTTTGATGTCTTCAGAGACATCTCTTTAGATAAAGCTACTCCATGTCTAAAAAGTAGAAAACCTTTCTTGGAGTCTTGCATGATGAAACGAGCAAGGATTGTATCGATATATGAAGCTTGGGACAAGCACAACATCCTTTTCTTACGATCCCTTATTACTTTGGTCCTAAGAATATGTGCACATTCTCCTAAGTCCTTCATATCGAATTGGTTGGACAACCATACCCTTACTTCCGACAATACTTTGATATTGTTTCCAACTAACAAAATGTCATCTACATATAGTACAAGAAATACCACCACGTACAAAATGTCATCTACGTATAGTACACTTCTTGTATACACAAGACTCATCCGGACATTGAATAAATCCATATGATTAGATTACTTCATTAAACCGGATGTTCCAAGATCTTGAAGCTTGCTTCAGTCCATAAATCGATCGATTGAGCTTACACACTAGATGCTCTTTGCCTTTTTCAATGAACCCCTCTGATTGCTTCATATAGATGTTTTCTTCAAGACTTCCGTTAAGGAAAGATGTCTCGACATCCATTTGCCAAACCTCATAATCCATATGAGAAGCAATATATAAGAGTATCCGGATAGACTTAAGCATAGCTACTGGTGAAAATGTTTCCTCATAATCGATTCCCTCTTTCTGAGTATACCCCTTCGCAACAAGCCTTGCTTTGAAGTTTTCCACCTTCCCATCTATCCCTCTTTTCCTTTTGTAGATCCACTTACATCCAATGGCTTTTACACCATTAGGTGGTTCTACAAGCTCCCAGACCTTATTAGAATACATAGATTCTATTTCAGAGTTCATCGCTCTTTGCCAAGATACTACATCTTTATCTTGGAGTGCTTCGTCATATGTCTGGGGATCAGGTTCATGTTCACCAGGGGATCAAGTCTGAAGACTCTCCCAAAAACATTAATCTTTCAGGTTGCCTTACAACCCTCCCACTACGACGAGACACTGTCTGTGGTTGTGTATCATTTGTGATACGTGTTGCAGTTTCTTGTGATATTTCATCTTGTACTGTTGGTATTAAGTTAGGCATGTCCTCTCTTATTTCTTCTAGAATAATTTTACTCATGGGCTTGTGGTCCATTATATAATCTTCCTCTAAAAATTGAGCATTGGTGCTAACAATGTTCTTCTAATTTTTAGGATTATAAAATAAACCACCTTTTGTTCCTTTGGGATATCCTGAAAACAGACAAACTTCTATTCGTGATTCTAACTTGTCAGTGTCTCTCTTTAGCACATGTACTGGACTTCCCCAAATCCAAATGTGTCTTAGACTAGGCTTATGCCCATTTCATAATTATGTGGGAGTAGAAGGTACTGATTTAGAAGGTACCAGGTTCAAAATGTGCGTTGCCGTTTCCAGAGCATATCCCTAACCATTTCCATAAAAGTCCTATTCCTTCATTCTGCCACACCGTTCTGTTGGGGTGTACCCGGTGCAGATAATTGGGATTGAATCCCAGCCTCTAATAAGTAATTCCTAAATTCTCCAAAGAGTTATTCGCCACCACGATCAGACCGTAGTGTCTTGATATTTTTACCGTGACGTTTCTCCACATCAGCTTGAACTCTTTGAACTTATCAAAGCATTCAGACTTGCGGTGTATCAAGTAAATATATCCGTATCTCGAATAATCGTATATAAAAGAGACAAAGTATTCGTAACTGCCTCTTACCTGGATAGACATAGGACCACACAAATCAGAATGAACCAGTTCTAACACATCTTTGGCTCTATATCCCTTGGTCTTAAAAGATCTCTTGGTCATTTTACCTTCCAAGAAAGATTCACAAGTTGGAAAGTTTTTCAACACTAATGAATCCAAGAGTCCATCGGCTATTAGCCTTTGAATCCTACTTAAGTTAATATAACCAAGGCTTAGATGTCAAAGATATGTTTGGTTTATTTCTGAAGGTTTCTTTCTCTTATTAGAATTAGAAGATGTGTTATTAATTTTCATTTGTTGCTTTGAGGGAGAAATTAGATTTAGAGTATACAAGTTGCCTACTAATGTACCAGAATAGTTAATAACCCTATTCTTCTTGATAACTACTTTGTCATCAAAAGAAACAAAATATTCATCCACAAACAATTTAGAAACTGAAATTAAATTCTTTCTAAAAGTTAGTACATAAAGACAATTTCTCAAAATCAAACATCTATTTCTATCAAATGATAAGTAGACGTCTCCCACTGCAACAGCCACCACTTTCGTAGCATTGCCCATGTAGACGGTTATCTCTCCCTCATATAGTCGTCGGGTTTCCTGGAACCCCTGCAATGTATTGCAGACATGATCAGTGGCGCCTGTATCTATACACCAGGTGCTGGTAGATAACACCGCTAAACATGTTTCAACTACTAGAAAATAAGATATACCTTTATTGTTCTCTCTCTTACGAGGACAGCCCGCCTTCCAATGTCCAGTCTATTTGCAGATGAAGCACTTTCCCTTTGGCTTCTTCACTCCAGCTTTAGGTCCAGTACCTAGAGATCTGCCTGTTTCTTCTTCTTCTTGCCTTTCGACTTAGAAGTAGAAACATTTTCAGCAAAGTGAATTTGAGAATTATGACGAAATAACCCTTCTGCTTCTTGAAGTTCTGTCAGTAGTTCTACCAATGAAAACATCCTCTTATTGCAGATGAAGCACTTTCCAATGTCCAGTCTATTTGCAGATGAAGTACTTTCCCTTTGGCTTCTTCACTCCAGCTTTAGGTCCAGTACCTAGAGATCTTTTCACCTTCTTTGCTGAGCCAGCTTGTTTCTTCTTCTTCTTGCCTTTTGACTTAGAAGTAGAAACATTTTCAGCAAAGTGAATTTGAGAATTATGATGAAATAACCCTTCTGCGTCTTGAAGTTCTGTCAGTAGTTCTACCAATGAAAACATCCTCTTATTCATATTATAGTTCAGGCGGAACAGCTCAAAATTTCTGGGTAGCGTTTGGAGAATAATATCGACCTGGGTTTGCCTATCAATTTCAGCTCCAAGAATTTGTATCTCGTTCAAGTAAGCCATCATCTTTAGGATATGATCCCTTACGGGTGTCCCTTCTGACATGGTGGCTGTTATTCATTTTCTCATTGCCTCTTGCCTAACAGCCCGATTCTGCTGTCCGAAGAGTTCCTTGAGATTGTTCATCATGTCATAGGTAGTTGGCAAGTCCTGATGCTGATGTTGCAGTACATTTGACATTGAAGCCAAAATGTAACACCGCGTCATCTCATCTGCCTTGACCCATTTCCTATGATGCTCAATCTCCTCTTCACTAGAATCACCGTTAGGCACATTAGGGCAGAACTCTAACAGTACAAACTTATAGCCTTCAACAGTTAGGTTAATGCACAGGTTTCTTTTCCAATCTATATAGTTGGGACTAGTAAGTTTGTTCTCTTTCAGTATAATGGCCAGTGGGTTGAAAGTCATCCTAAGAATCACAAAAGAAACTTTTGGTCAAGACTCTAAATTTAGAATAATATTGATTCCTCAAACAATACTATTTAAATTTACCAACACCTCAAATACCGTGAATTTTGCATGCCACGATAGTGTGGACGTATACAAAATCAAACATTTATAAGAGGAGGTTTTACCTATTAATTTTATTCTTGTCAACCTATCTTTATGACAAATAAAATTAATAGTTGGGTTTTCCTTCGGTCGCAAAAATAATAGCAGTGACTCCGATGGGGAGGATACTATTAAATGTGCCTAAGTGTATACCATTACTTGATACTTAGTCCATTAAATAGGATTGTGCCCCTTCAGATGAAGAAGATCACACGCTCCTAAATAATTTCCTATAACCATCCATAAAGGAAGTTTGATCAAGTGATATGCAAACAAACTCATCCGATGGGGAGGGAGGTACTCAGAGCCAACACGCAAGTTTGTCGCATTACTTACAAACCAGTAATGGAGGCCGTGGAATTTATCTACTAATCCCTCTCCCACTTAGTTATTTAAGGTGAGGAATTTTAACTATGCAAGCATACATCACAGCAAATAAAGCAACAAATATGGAAAAATAATTTTCCAACTATTATGGTCTTTTCCATCACTGTCCTCCGTGTGCTGGCAACCCTAGCTGCTGCCGTCTTTAGCCACCGCAATCGGGTTTAGTCGCCGCACCTATCTTGCTTCTTTTTCCGCTACATCTCTGGTCCTCAAAAAGTACCACGCCTTGCAAGGATATGATCCGCGATAAACATATCATTTTACATATATCGATCCTATATTCTATAAAGGAATGTACATGTAATCTAGATCAAAATAAAAATGTAAAACCCTAAAACTAATACAGCTCCTGCTGTATTTTAATACATACAATCATGCACACACAAAAATGGCCTTGACATATCCAAGGGTCCAATCACACACAATATCTATAAGCCATAATAGTTGGAGCCTGCAATCACAGAGTTAGCACATCCTACTATTATCCTGCCTAAATTATGTATGACATGTGCATAATTAAACTGAAAACCAAACACACAGAGATAAACCCTAGCTCTAATACAAATTGTTGGTTCCTACTGGGAATATTATACCGGTTCCCCTGTACAAAAATTTCATACAAGTCATGAACCATTCCTAACAACCTATTGTGTTCTTTAGAAATTAAATTAGGAATCACAAATAGAACTTAACATTATTGATTCCAAATTTAACCTATATGTTCTTAGAGGTTTAGACATGGATTGCAAACGATACTTAACATTATTGATCCAAATCCACCCATGTTACAAATTCAATTAAATATTAATTTCAGAGATTGGCTTCCAGGTTAAACATAGCAAGGCACTAGGCCTTCTTGGGTATGGGAGCATCCACCACTTCCTAGACAAAGTCATTCAACGAAATTTAATATTTAATTTCCTTATAGTAACCCTAGGTTTAACCAAAAGGAACAATCGAATAACAAGATAAAAAAAAACAAAAGAACACAAACTCGAATCACAAATTCGAAACCTAGAATCATATGCCTCTTGTGTTTGGTATTTCAAAATCTATACAATGAAAACTAGTATGATGCGGAATAGAATTACAAGTTATACCTTTCTTTGTAAGCAACAACCTCTTGATCTTCTATCGTATTCCTCTTCTTATCTCGAACGTCGTGTGGGCGATGATCTATCGAGATGCGAACCACCCAAGCTTCCTCCTTCTCCAAGTAAGTTTCGGCCACCACAAGAACTCCAAGAGAAGATGAGGTTCGGCCACCACCGCCAAGCTCCAAGGGATGCTAGAAACAAAGCCTCCTATCTGCCAACCAAAACCCTTGAGATGAAGATGCCGTCGGCCAAGGAAGAAGAATAGGAGATGGAGAGGAAGAGAGGGGTTGGCCACCAACCAAGGAAGAGAGGAACCAAAGAAGATATCTTGTTATGAGGTGAGGCACCTCTACCCTCTCTTTTATATTCCTTGGTCTTGGCAAATAAGGAAAGTTTTATTAAAACTTCCTTATTCTTTTTGCCAATGAAAGTAAAGTTTAATAAAATTTCCTTTCAACCTATATATGGTCGGCCACCTTAATCCCTCCAAACAAGGTAAGTTTTAAACACAAAATTAAAACTTCCTAATTTGTTTCCAGATATTTTTAAATAAAAATTTCTCATTAAAAAATTCCCTTCATGGTTGGTCATAAAAGGAAACTTTTATAAATTAAAATCTCTCTATTAAAACATGTGGATGATTTACAAAAAGGAAAGTTTTCTCTAAAATTAAAATCTTCCTTTCAATTTACAAATAAGGAAAGATATCAAATCTTTTCTTAATCTTTTGTAGAAACTATAAAAGGAAAGATTTAATTTTAAAACTCTCTTTTAAATCAAAATGATGGTTACAAAAAGGAAAGTTTTCTCAAAAATTAAAATCTTCATTTTAACTACAAATAAGGAAAAATATCAGACCTTTCACTTAATCTTTTGTAAAAAGCAATAAAATGAAAGATTTAAATTTTAAACTCTCTTTTAAAACCATGGCTTCCACATAAGAAAGATTTCAAAAAATAAATTCTTTTTAATTTAATGTGGCCGGCTACACAAAGCTTGGGTTCAATCTAGGCCCGGCCACCTATTAAACCATCTCACCTTGGTTTGGTCGGCCCTTGCTTGGGCTCCAAGCTAGGCTTGGCCGGCCACCTTAAGGTGGGTAATAAGGTGGGTATGAGTGGATATAAGACTTTATAAATAAGAGGCTATGATTAGGACCTAGAGGAGGAATTGGTTTTGGTCTCCCGATGAAATTAAGCTTCCCGTGTTCGCCCTGAACACCCAACTTAATTTCATCAATAATAATTCATACCACTAAAGAATTATTATTGAACTACCGCACCAATCCCAAATTACATTTTGGGCTCCTTATCATGAGTGTGTTAGTCTCCCTGTGTTTAAGATATAGAATGCCCACTAATTAAATGAGTTACTGACAACTCACTTAATTAATATCTCGCTCCAAGAGTAGTACCACTCAACTTTATTGTCATGTCGGACTAAGTCCACCTGCAGGCTTTACATGATAATCCTTATGAGCTCCTCTTAGGGACATCATCAACCTAGATTACTAGGGCATAGTTTTCTTCTATAATCAACAACACACACTATAAATAATATCATTTCCCAACTTATCGGGCCTATTGATTTATCGAACTAAATTGCACCCTTTGATAAGTCAAAGAAATAAATACTAAATATATGTGCTTGCTATTATATCAGGATTAAGAGTACACACTTCCATAATAACAAAGGTCTAGTTCTTTTATTAAGTCAGTATAAAAATAACGTACCTTAAATGGTCCAGCTCAATACACTCTAAGTGTAATAGTGTAATTTTATAGTCAAGATAAACTAATACCAAATTACACTATGACTATTCCAATGGTTTGTTCCTATCCATCTTAGTCGTGAGCAACTGTTTATAATTTATAAAGAACTGATAACATGATCTTCTGTGTGTGACACCACACACCATGTTATCTCCAATATAAATTAATTAAACAACTACACTTAGCATATCAATGTAGACATTTTTGACCAATGTGATTCTTTATTTCAAAATAAATGTTTACAAAAGCTAGGCTTTTAGTATACACTCTAACAATCTCCCACTTATACTAAAAGACTAAGCTGCCATATCTGCTGCCATACATCTGATTCTCATCCCCTCCACATGTCGATCAAAAGCTTTCGCCGGAAGGGCCTTGGTGATGATATCCACATTCTTCCAAGTCCTTTATATCAAACTGCATGGACATCCATACCCTTATCTCTGACAACACTTTAACATTGTTACCAATGAGCAAAATGTCATCTACGTATAGTACAAGAAATACCACCATGTTTTCGTCACTTTTCTTGTATACACAAGACTCATCCAGACACTGAATGAATCCATAAGACTGGATCACTTCATCAAACTGGATGTTCTAAGATCTCGAAGCTTGCTTCATTCCATAAATGGACCGATTGAGCTTACATACAAGATGCTCTTTGCCCTTCATAATGAATCTCTTTGGTTGCTTCATATAGATATTTTCTTCAAGACTTTCGTTAAGGAAATCTGTCTTGACATCCATTTTCCAAACCTCATAATCCATATGAGCAGTAATAGATAAAAGAATCTAGATAAACTTAAGCATGGCTACCGGCGAAAAAGTATCCTCATAATTGATTCCCTCTTTCTGAGTATACCCCTCCATAACAAGCCTCGCTTTAATGGTTTCCACCTTCCTATCTATTCCTCTTTTCCTTTTGTAGACACATTACATCCAATGGCTTTTACACCATTTGGTGGTTCTACAAGCTTCCAGACCCGATTAGAATACATAGATTCTATTTCAGAGTTCATTGCACTTTGCCAAGATGTTGCATCTTTATCTTGGAGTGCTTCATCATGTGTCCAGGGATCAGCTTCATGTTCACTAGGGATCAAGTTTGAAGACTCTCCTAAAAACATGAATCTATCAGGTTGCCTAACAACCCTCCCACTACGACGAGGCACTACCTGTAATTGTGCATCATTTGTGACACGTGTTACAGTTACTTGTGGTATCTCATCTTGTACCGTTGGTACTAAAGTATAAGTGTCCTCTCTTATTTCCTCAAGAACAATTTTACTCATGGACTTGTGGTTCATTACATAGTCCTCTTCTAAAAATCGGGCATTGGTGCTAACAATGACCTTCTAATCTTTAGGACTATAAAACAAACCACCTTACGTTCCTCTAGGATATCCCACGAACAAGTGAACTTCTGTACGTGATTTCAACTTATCAGTGTCTCCCTTCAGCACATGTGCTGAACTACCCTAAATCTGAATGTGTTTCAAACTAGGCTTAAGCCCATTCCACAATTCTGTGGGAGTAGAGGGTACTGACTCATAAGGTACCAAGTTTAGAATCTACGCCGTTGTTTCCAGAGTATATCCCCAAAATGAATTTGGTAATTCTGAATAACTCATCATTGATCTAACCATTTTCATAAGAGTCCTATTCCTTCGTTCCGTCACACCATTCTGTTGGGGTGTAGTAGGTGGAGACAATTGGGATTGAATCTCAGCCTCTAATAAGTAACTCCTAAACTCTCCTAAGAGGTACTCTCCACCACGATCAGACCTTGTACTCTTTGAACTTATCAAATCACTCAGACTTGCGGCGCATCAAATAAATATACTCATATCTCAAATAGCCATCTATAAAAGAGACAAAATATTCGAAACCACCTCTTGCCTAGATAGTCATAGGCCCACACAAATCAGAATGAACCAATTCTAACACTTCTTTGGCTTTATACCCCTTTGCCTTAAAAGGCCTTTTGATCATTTTTCCTTCCAAGCAAGACTCATAGGTCGGAAAGTTTTCCACTACCAATGAACCCAAAGGTCCATCGGCTATTAACCTTTGAATCCTACTTAAGTTAATATGACCGAATCTTAGATGCCAAAGATATGTTTGGTTCATTTCCGAAGGTTGCTTTCTCTTATTAGAATTAGAAGATGTGTTATTAATTTCCATTTGTTGCATCGTGGGAGTTATTGGATTAAGAGTATATAAATTGCCAACCAACGCACTAGAACAGATAACCACCCTATTTTTCTTGACAACCATAAATAATTTAGAAACTAAAATCATGTTCTTTATAAAGCATGGTACGTAAAGATAATTTTTCAAAATCAAAGCTTTATTCCTATCAAAAGATAAATAAACATCTCCCATGCAACAACCGTCACTTTAGTAGCATTATCCATGTAGATGGTGATTTCCCCTTCATGTAGTCGTCGGGTTTCCAGGAACCCCTGCAATGAATTGTAGACATGATCAGTGACTCTCATATCTATACATCAGGTACCGGTAGATAACATCGCTAAACATATTTCAACAACTAATGAATAAGATACACCTTTATTGTTCTCCTGCCTGACAGCCCGATTCTAGTGTCAGAAGAGTTCCTTGAGATTGAGCATCATGTCATAGGCAGTGGGTAGGGTCTGATGCTAATGTTGCAGCACATTTGACATAGAAGCCAAAATGTAACACCGCGCCATCTCATCTTCCTTGACCCATTTCCTGTGTTTCTCTATCTCCTCTTCACTAGAATCCTTATCAGGCATGGTAGGACTGACCTCAAGAAGTATGAACTTGTATACTTTAGTAGTTAAGACAATGTTCAAGTTTCATTTCCAATTAATATAATTTGGACCAATAAGTTTGTTTTTCTTTTAAAATAACAACAAGATGATTGAAAGCCATTTTGAAATCCTGAGAATCACATAATAAATATTTGGTCAAAACTTTAGAATTTAAAATAATATTGATTCCTCAAACAATATAATTTAAATTCACCAACACCTCAAAACTGGACGTATACTAATTCAAACATTTGTAAGAGGAGGTTTTACCCATTAATTTTATTATCTTGTCAACCTAACTTTATGACAAGTAAAATTAATAGTTGGTTCATCTTCGGTCACACAAATAATAGCAGTGACTTTGATGGGGAGGATACTATTAAATGCACCTAAGTATATACCATTACTTGATACTTAGTCCATTAATTAGGATTGTGCCCCTTCAGATGGAGAAGATCACACATACCTAATTAATTTCCTATAATCATCCATAGAGGAAGTTTGATCTAGTGATCCGCAAACAAACTTATCATTTATGGAGGAAGGCACTTAAAGCCAACGCGCAAGTTTGAATGCATCACTTACAAACCAGTAATGGAGATCGTGGAATTTATTTAAATAATCCCACTCCTACTTAGTTATTTAAATCGAGGAATTTTAACATGCACACACTTCACAGCACGCACATCATAGCACACACATCACAGCACACAAACCAGTATATAAAGATAATAAATATGAAAATAAAATTTCCAACTATTATGGCCTCATCCAACGCTATCCTCCAATATGCCGCCAATGGATCGTTGTTCTCCAATATGCCACCAATGAATTAAGTTGTCACGTCTATCTCATTTCTTTATCCGCCGTGCCTCCGATCCTCAAAATAGCACCACGCATAGCAAGGATACAAGATGCAACAAAAAATAATATTTACATTCATCGATCATATATTCTACAAAGGAATTTACATGCAATCAAGATCAAACAAAATGTAAAAAAATATAATATGACAACCGACCATATTTTAATTATTACAATCATGCACACACAAACAACCTCGACATGCCCGAGGGTTCAAATCATACACAAACACGCAAAGCCATGATAGTTGGACTTAGGGCGCCTACAACCACAGAGTTAATCTATCTTGCACATCTTACTATTATCCGACCTAGATTTATATATGAGAAGTGCATAATTTAACCGAAAATCAATCATACAGAACCAGAAAACTCGCTCTGATTCACTTGAAGGGCGCAAGAATTCCGTTCTGTTTAAATTTTCCTATACAAAAATTGTACAAGTACAGAACTATTCTTAGCAACCTGCATGTTCGATCAGACATGTGTTTGATTAATCAAGCAAGTTCTTGAAGGATCAAAGAACACCTTGATCAAAGTACAAGATCGCTGGCCTCTTGTGTTGGTATTCAAAATCGATACAATGAAAACTCGACTAATTACGCAGCGGAATTAAAGAACTAGTTGTACCTTTTCTTTGTAGCTAAAGACCTCTTGACCTTCTGTCGTATTCCTCTCCTCTTCTTAGATGTCCTATGGGCGATGATCTACCAAGACAACACCACCCTCCTTCTCTTCTCAGTTTCCAAACCGTCTACTACAAAAAGAGGCTCTAGGATGGGGCACCTTCTAATCTTCTTCCTTCTCTTCTTCTTCCTCTTCTTCTTCCTCTTCTCCAATCCACCGGCCACCAAATAGGAGGGATCGTCGACCACCAAGGAGGAAGGGGCACCGGCCACCAAGGAGGAGGGGAGTCGGCCACCAAGGATAAAGGGGGTGTTAGCCCTAGCAAAGGAGAAGGGGAGGGGCGCCGGCCCTAGGTGAGGAGGAAAGGGAGGGGCGCCGGCCACAAGGAGGAGAAGAGAGAAAATTAGGAAAATTAGGTTTTAAGGGGAACCACCTACTCCTTTTATAACCTTTGTCGTCGGTTACAAAGAAACAAAAATAACAAAATTCTATTAAGAAAAAAATCTAAACCAAAACCAAGTTAAACCAAACCAAGTTAAGTTAAACCAAACCAAGTTAAGTTAAACCAAACCAAGTTAAGTTAAATCAAACCAAGTTAAGTTAAACCAAACCAAACCAAACCAAGTTGTGGATGTGTGGATGCGAGGCTTTATATAGAGACTACAACAGGGACCTAGAGGAGGAATTGGTTTAGGCCTCCTAATGGGCTTGGGCTTCCTGTGTTCAGCCCGAACACCCAACCCAATTCTATCAATAATAACTCATACCACTAAAGGGTTATTATTGAACTACCGCACCAATCTCATATTACAATATGGGCTCCTTCTTATTATGAGTGCATTAATCTTCTCGTGTTTAAGATATCGTATGTCCGTTAATTAAATGAGTTACTGGCAACTTAATTAATTAACATATGATTCCAAGAGTAGTACCACTCAACTTTATTATCATGTCGGACTAAGTCCACCTGCAGGGTTTACATGATAATCCTTATGAGCTCCTCAAGGGGACATCATCAGCCTAAATAATTAGGACACATATTCCTTTTATAATCAACAACATACCATATAAACAGTACTATTTCCTAACTCATCAGGCCTATTGATTTAACGAATAAATCTCACCCATTGATAAGTTAAAGAAATAAATACTAAGTATACATGCTTGTTATTATATAGGGATTTAGAAACCCACATCCATAATAACAGAGGTTCTGTTCTTTTATGTAGTCAGTACAAATCGAACAACCTCAAATGGTCCTGCTCAATACACACAAAGTGTACTAGTGTAATTTTATAGTCAAGACAGACTAATACCAAATTACACTACAACCGTTCCAATGGTTTTTCCCTATCCATCTTGATTGTGAGCTACTATTTATAATTTATAAGGAACCGATAACATGATCTTCTGTGTGGCAGCACACATCATGTTATCTATAATATAAATTAAATGGATAACTGCATTGACATATATATAAATATAAAATGCAGAGATTTGACCAAAGTGATTCTCATTTCAAAATATTTCAAAACAGATGTTTGTTGGTTAGTCCTATGAAAACGTACTGGTTCCACTGTACAAAATTTTTGTACAAGTGTCGAACCTTTCCTTAAATAACCTATTGTGTTCTTTAGAAGTTAAATTAGGAATCCCAGACGGAACTTAACATCAATGATTCCAAATTTAACTTAACTGTTCTTAATGGTTTAGATTTGAATCGCAAGCGGAACTTAACACTATTGATTCAAATCCACTTATGTTATTAATTTCATTAAATATTAATTTCTAAAATTGGCTTCCAGGACTGCATGGCAAGGCACATGGCCTTCTTGGATATGGGAGCAACCACCACGGCCTAGTCAAAGCCTTTTAAGATAAGCTAATATTTAATTTCCTTAAATAACTCTAGGTTAACCAAAAGGAACAATCGAATCACAAATTCGAAAAAGAAGGAAACACAAACTCGAAATTAAATTCGATAAACTAGATCTAATTGCCTCTTGTATTTAGAATTCTTACAAAGAAAATAACTAGTATGATGTGGAAGAAAATTACTAGTTATACCTTCTCTTTGTAAGCTAATGACCTCGAGATCTTCTGCCGTATTCCTCACCTCACCTTGGACGTCGTGTGGGCGACGATCCTCCAAGATGAACACCACCCAAAATCTTCCTTCCTCTTCCTCTAAAATCCAGCCACCACCACCACCAAGGAGAAGAGAGCAAAGGGAAAGGGAGAAGGGAGAGGGCCGACCACCAAGAGATCTCCAAGCAAGAGAATAAGAGTTGTATCTCATGAAGCCCCCTCACCCAATCTTTTATATTACTTGCCCAAGGCAAATAAGGAAAAACTTTTTACAAAAATAAAATCATCCAAGAGTTTTTTCCTTTTCTATTTTTATTTTTCCTTTTCTTTCCTCTTGATTGAATCAATCACCAATTTTGATTTTGTGATGATTATATTTATTTTATTATGGCCGGCCACTTGCTTGGGCACCAAGCAAGGTGGCCAGCCGCCTCTTCAAGAGGAATAAGGAAAATATTTTTTTTAATTTTACACGAAGTAATCCTCTTATAAAATTTACAAGCTCTCTTTCCTAAAGTAGGAGTTAAAAAAGGAAAGTTCTAAAAATTAAAACCATGTTTTAAAATTTAAAACTTCTCTTATAAAATTTCCTTTTTTAACATGATGATAGAAAATTTTAATTTTAAAACTTATCTCCCTATTTACTTAAACCATGAGGATGGTTAAAAAAGGAAAATTTTAAAACTTTTAAAACTCTCTATTAAAACATGTGGCCTAATTCAAATAAGAAAAGTTTTAAAAAATTAAAATCTCTCTTTTAAAACTTATAGTTTTCTACAAAGAGAAGATTTTAAAAATTCAAAACAACCCTCCCTTTTTGATTTATTATGGTCGGCCCCTTCATGCTTGGCCGCCAAGCAAAGGGCCGACCCCTATAGAAGAGGATGTGGCCGGCCTTTACTTGGTCACCAAGCATTGGACCGGCCCACTTCTTGGACACCAAGAAGAGCCTTACATTTAGATGGACTTGAGGCTATAATAAGGCTACGACAAGGACCTAGAGGAGAAATTGGTTTTGGCCTTCCGATGAGCTTGAGTATCCCGTGCTCGCCCCAAACACACAACTCAAGTTCATCGATAATAACTCATTCCACTAGAGAGTTATTACCGCACTACCACACCAATCCCAAATTACACTATCGGCTCCTTCTTATTATGAGTGTGTTAGTCTCCCTGTGTTTAAGATAACAAATGTTCACTAATTAAGTAAGTTACTGACAACTCACTTAATTAATATCTAGCTCCAAGAGTAGTACCACTCAACTTCATTGTCATGTCGGACTAAGTCCACCTGCAGGGTTTAACATGACAATCCTTATGAGCTCCTCTTGGGGACATTCTCAACCAAGATAACTAGGACACAGATTCCTTCTATAATCAACAATACACACTATAAGTAATATCATTTCCCAACTTATCGGGCATATCGATTTATCGAGCTAAACCTCACCCTTTGATAAGTCAAAGAAATAAACATTAAATATATGTGCTTGTTATTATATCAGGATTAAGAGCACATACTTCCATAATAACTAAGGTCTAGTTCTTTTACTAAGTCAGTATAAAAAGAACTTACCTAAATGGTCCTACTCAATACACTTAAAGTGTATCAGTGTAATTTATTAGTCAAGATAAACTAATACTTAATTACACTATGACTATTTTGATGGTTTGTTCCTTTCATCTTAGTCGTGAGCAACTTGTTTATAATTTATAGAGAACCGACAACATGATCTTCTGAGTGTGACACCACACTCCATGTTATCTACTATATAAATTAATTGAACAATTACATTTAACAAATAAATGCAGATATTGACCAATGTGATTCTTTTATTTCAAAAATAAATGTTTACAAAAGCTAGGGTTTTAGTATACACTCCAACAATCTCTCACTTATACTAAAAGACTAAGTTGTCATATCTGTTGCCATACATCTGATTCACATCCCCTCCACATGTCGATCAAAAGCTTTTGCTGGAAGGGCCTTTGTGAAAGGATCTGCCAGGTTATCTGCTGATACAATCTTGGCGACGACAACTTCTCCTCGCTTGACGATGTCTCGTATCAAGTGGTACTTGCGCTCTATATGTCTACTTGCCTTATGGGCTCGTGGTTCCTTTGAGTTTACAACTGCACCGCTATTATCACAATAAATTGTGATGATCTTGGGCAAACCAGGAATCACATCTAAGTCCATTAGAAAGTTCCTAAGCCACACAGCTTCTTTGGCTGCCTCAGAAGCTGCCACATACTCAGCTTCCATGGTTGAGTCCGAGACGCATTCCTACTTAACACTCCTCCATGCAATGGCTCCACCTCCTAGAGTAAACACATAGCCTGATGTAGACTTACTGTTGTCCCTATCTGATTGGTACTCCGAATCTGTGTAAACCACAGGGAGCAAATCATCTACTTGGTAAACTAGCATATAGTCTCTAGTCCTTCTTGTTGGTCCCTTTGGAGGCCGGCAAGAGGGGAGGGGTGAATTGCCCTACAAATTAAAACACGAACCTTTCTCGGATTTCAACTATATAATGAACACTTGTAATAAATAAATAAAAGAGACTAAGTAAAGAAAAACAGACACCAGAGTTTTACTTGGTTTGCAATCAGGGGATTGCTAATCCAAGGAATGTAAGCGCACTATCTGATTCTCCTCTGGGGAGTAGCCTCTTACAGACTGAGCGTCAAGAAGAAAAGTAAAGCACCTGTTGATTACAAGTTCGTGTTACGATTAATTGATTTGCTCGGACCAAGGCTATATTTATAGCCTGGGTCGGGGCGCTGGAAGGGTTCCGGCGCCTGAGGGATAAAACTTTATCCCCAACGTTCAGATCAAGTTTGACTCGATCTGGTCAAAAATCTCATTCCGGGCGCCTGGATGGTTCCTGGTGCCCTGGATGGTTCCGGGCGCCGGACCCCAAAAGTCAACTCTGGTTGACTTTTTCCGTCTGGTCACTCCGCCGTGTTCAGCTCCTCTCCTCGGGTCTTGCTCCGGCCCACTAGCTTGGGTGATCTCGGCCATCCGGAATAGGGCTCACCAACCCATGTTCCGCCTTCTCCTCGAGCACCTTCCTTCCCTTTCGTCCCTCGAAGCGCAGCGCTTCTTCCGTGCCCTACTCTTCTCCGGTACACCTCGTCCCTCGGACGCACCGAGCTCGTCGGCTCTCTCCGTTGCGTCCTTCGCTCTCGCCGTGCGCCTTCCCGACTCCTGTGTTCCTAAGTTCCGCACACTTAGACACAAGGGTTAAACAACCGCATAACCTAACTTGTTTGATCACATCAAAACACCTCGGGGTTCCAACAATCTCCCTTTTGATGTGAGCAACCCAAGTTAAGCTAGGGAAAAACAGATGCAATAAAAACAATTTATTTGTAATTAAGTCCAAAGATATTTCATAAAAAAGTTTATATACCTCCCCCTAGACTTAACATTCTTCTCCCCCTTTGATCACATTAAAAATAGGGGTTCTTTAAACAAGTCTAAGGTAAAAAAAATTTAAGTGAATTTTCATAAAACTTTCTAAGGCAATTAATATTAATTTCTAAGGCAATGTTTCAAAAGAGAATATTTAGTAAAAAAAATTCTAAGTCAATATTCAGAAAATTTTAACGTGAATTTTTATAAAAGATTTCTAAGGCAATTTTCAAAGAAAAATGTCTAAGACAGTATTCATAGAAAAATTCCTAAGTTAAAAAAAATATCTAAGTTAATTTAAAAAGATTTAAGTCGATTTCCAAAAAGAATTTCTAAGTCAATTTTCAGAAAATTTCTAAGTCAATAATTTTCAGAAATTTTCTAAGTCAATTAAAAAAAATTTAATTTCAAAAAAAATTATTATAAATTATATAAATTGAATAACTCTTTTAAAGCATTAGGTAAATTAAATTAATGCTTTTTCAGTTAGTCAATTAAACTTTTCATTTCGATATTTGGCTTCCAGGTCGTGGCGAGGCACTAGGCCTTCTTGGTTATTGGAGCAACAACCACTTCCTTAGACAAAGCCTCATAATGAAATTAGTCGTTTAATTTCCTTGCTGAAAATGCTAAGTTAAATTAAACAGGTTTTTGGAACCCAGTAGAGGTTCCTACCTACAGGGTTAACCAAGTATTTCCTAGGTACATAGATTTTTGATATATTTCTAATTTGACTTTGATGAAATCTATAATACCAATTTAAACCTCTATAATTTCTAAAAGTAGAAATATTTGAACTTTTATATTTTTTCAATCTTTCTATTTCTTCTTTTAGTTTTTCATTGTGAATTTTCAATTTATCAAAATCCTCTATTAGACATGATTTTGCTAAAATTCCTTTTGTTTCCAAAATTTCATTTTTTAATTTGGCATTTTCTTTTTCTAATTTATACATGGATTTAGTCATTGCCTTAATGCCGGAGTAAAGTTGATCAGGGGGTAAGAGGCATACCTCACTTACCATGTCAGACTTAAAGCCTGAATCTCCCCCTGCTTCGCTGCCTTCATCCGAGGTCGCTCCCTCTTCATCGTTGCTCGATTCTGATATACTTTGTCCATCGTAGCTTGCCATCAGTGCTATCCCAGCGTATTCTTGAGCTTCTGATTCAGATGAAGAAGTGTCATCCCAAGTTGCTTTTAGGTTGTGTTTCTTGGGAGACTTCCTTTTGTCCTTTTTGAGTTCTGGGCAGTCTTCTCTTATGTGTCCCTCCTTCTGACACTGGTAGCATCGCACCTTTCTTCCTCCTTTTTGATTCTTTTTATTCTGCATTTTAAATTTATTAGACCTAAAGAATTTTTTAAAATTTCTTACCATGTGCGCTTCTTGATCGTCTTCGGAGTCTGACTCGAGTTCATCCTTCTGAGTTGTGTTCAGCGCTATAGTCTGGGTTGTATCCTTTGTCGTTCCTGCACATCTAGTTTCGTGTAATTCAAGAGTAGAAAAACATTCCTCTAATGTACTTACCTCCAGGTCCTTTGAGATGTAGTAGGCGTCGATGATTGACGTCCACTCTGGAGTTCTGGGAAAGGCGTTGAGTGCGTAGCGTAAGGCGTCCCGATTTGTTACCTTTTCACCGAGGTTCTCGAGACCAGTAACTAGTTCTTTTACCTTTGCATGTAGACCGGCTACTTTCTCACCTTTCTCCAAGCGGATGTTCATTAGTTTGTTTTGGAGGATGTCCCTTCTAGCAAGCTTCGCTTCGGATGTGCCTTCGTGGAGTTCTAGAAACTTCTTCCAAAGTTCTTTAGCTGATGAGTAGCTTCCGATGCGGTTTACTTCCTGAGGCGGTAATACGCTTAGCAGGTGATGTTCCGCACGGCTGTTTGCTACGAACTCATTCTGCTCTTTTTTTGTCCAATTGCTTTCTTCTTTTTCTTCACCATTCTGATTTGTTGGAGCTACAAAACCGTATTTCATAATAAAATAAATTTCAATCTCGGTTTTTAGAAATACCTCCATACGACGCTTCCAGTCTGTGAAGTTCCCCTCGAATTTTGGTGGAACGATGCTTGGTACGGCCATCTTTGTTGCTTCGATCGGCGGTTGGTCCTCCTGAAGCGTCCTTGCTCTGATACCACTTGTTGGTCCCTTTGGAGGCCGGCAAGAGGGGAGGGGTGAATTGCCCTACAAATTAAAACACGAACCTTTCTCGGATTTCAACTATATAATGAACACTTGTAATAAATAAATAAAAGAGACTAAGTAAAGAAAAAACAGACACCAGAGTTTTACTTGGTTTGCAATCAGGGGATTGCTAATCCAAGGAATGTAAGCGCACTATCTGATTCTCCTCTGGGCGGAGTAGCCTCTTACAGCGTTGAATGTACAAGAAGAAAAGTAAAGCACACAGAAGTTGATTACAAGTTCGTCGTTCTGATTAATTGATTAGCTTCGACCAAGGCTATATTTATAGCCTTGGTCGGGAGCCGAAGGGTTCCGGCGCCGGGATAAAACTTTATCCCCACCTGGGCGAGTTGACCAGGGGGCACCCATCTGGTCCGGGCGCATGGACTGGCTCCGGGCGCTTGGACTTGGTCCAGGCGCTCGGACCCAAAAGTCAACCCTTGGTTGACTTTTTGGTCCGGGTCTTCCGCTCCGGTTTGACTCACATTGGTCCGCATCTTCCGCTTCGGTTCCACTCGCTTAGGTGATTTTGGTCATCCGGAATAGAGCTCACCCGAACCCAATTTACTGCCTTCTTGAGCAACCTTCCTCTCCAACTTCTCGTCCCTCGAACGCCGCGCACGTTCTTCTCGTCCAACCGTGTACTCTTCCACGGACCTCGTCCCTCGGACGCACCGAGCCCGTCGGCTCTCTCCCGTGCCGTCCTTCTCGCTAGCCGCGTCTTCCGCTCGACTTCCTGTGTTCCTAAGTTCCTGCACACTTAGACACAAGGGTTAAACAACGCAGGACCTAACTTAACTTGTTTGATCACATCAAAACACCTCGGGGTTCCAACACTTCTCAGGTACTTTAATATATGCTTTACCGCAGTCGAATGTCCTTGTCCAGGATTACTCTGATATCTGCTAACCATGCCCACGGCAAAACAGATATCAGGTCTCGTACACAGCATTGCATACATATGGCATCCTACAGCCGAGGCATAAGGAACTGCCTTCATGTCCTCTATCTCCTTTGATGTCTTCGGAGACATCTCTTTAGATAAAGCTACGCCATGCCTAAAAGGTAAGAAACCTTTCTTGGAGTTTTGCATGCTAAAACGAGCAAGGATTGTATCTATATATAAAGCTTGGGATAAGCACAACATTCTTTTCATGCGATCCCTTATAACTTTGATCCCAAGAATGTGTGCACATTCTCCTAGGTCCTTCATATCAAATTGTTTGGAAAACCATACCCTTACGTCCGATAATACCTTGACATTGTTGTCAATTAACAAAATATCATCTACGTATAGCACAAGAAATACCACCACATTTCTGTTACACTTCTTGTATACACAAGACTCATCCGGACACTAAATAAATCCATATGAATGGATTACTTCATTAAATTGGATGTTCCAAGATCTTGAAGCTTGCTTCAGTCCATAAATGGACCGATTGAGCTTACACACTAGATGCTCTTTGCCCTTTTCAATTAATCCTTCTGGTTGCTTCATATGGATGTTTTCTTCAAGACTTCCGTTAAGGAAAACTGTCTTGACATCTATTTGGCAAATCTCATAATCCATATGAGCAGCAATGGATAAGAGTCTTCGGATTGACTTAAGCATAGCTACCGGTGAAAAAGTCTCCTCATAATCGATTCCCTCTTTCTGAGTGTACCCTTTCGCAACAAGCCTTGCTTTGAAGGTTTCTACCTTCCCATCTGTCCCTCTTTTCCTTTTGTAGATCCACTTGCATCCAATGGCTTTTACACCATTAGATGGTTCTACAAGCTCCCAGACCTTATTAGAATATATAGATTCTATTTCGGAATTCATTGCCTTTTGCGAAGATATTGCATCTATATCTTGGAGAGCTTCATCATATGTCTGAGGATCAGGTTCATGTTTACCCGGGATCAAGTCCGAAGACTCTCCCTAAAACATGAATCTTTCAGGCTTCCTTACAACCCTCCCACTACGACGAGGCACCGTCTGTGGTTGTGTATCATGTGTGACACGTGTTGCAGTCTCTTGTGGTACTTCATCTTGTACTGTTGGTACTAAAGTAGACGTGTCCTCTCTAAGTTCTTCTAGAATAATTTTGCTACTGGGCTTGTGATCCATTATATAGTCTTCTTCTAAAAATTGGCCATTGGTGCTAACAATGACCTTCTGGTCTTTATGACTATAAAATAAACCGCCTTTCGTTCCTCTGGGATAACCTACAAACACACGAACTTCTGTACGAGATTCTAACTTATCAGTATCTGGTTTCAGCACATGTGCCAGACTACCCCAAATCCGAATATGTCTTAGACTGGGCTTCCGCCCATTCCCCAATTCTGTGGGAGTAGAAGATACTGATTTAGAAGGTACTAAGTTCATAATGTGCGCTGCTATTTCCAGAGCATATCCCCAAAATGAATTTGGTAATTTTGAATAACTCATCATCGATCTAACCATCTCCATAAGAGTCATATTCCTTCATTCTGCCACACCATTCTGTTGGGGTGTACCAGGTGCGGACAATTGGGATTGAATCCCGACCTCTGATAAGTAAATCCTAAACTCTCCTAAGAGGTATTCGCCACCACGATCAGACCGTAGTGTATTGATATTTTACCTAGACGTTTCTCCACATCAGCCTTGTACTCTTTGAACTTATCAAAGCACTCAGACTTGCGGTGTATTAGGTAAATGTATTCATATCTTGAATAATCGTCTATAAAAGAGACAAAATATTCAAAACCACCTCTAGCCTGGATAGACATAGGACCACATAAATCAGAATGAACCAATTCTAACGCTTCTTTGGCTCTATACCCCTTGGCCTTAAAAGGTCTCTTGGTCATTTTACCTTCCAAGCAGGATTCACATGTTGGAAAGTCTTCCAACTCTAATGGACCCAAGAGTCCATCGGCAACAAGCTTTTGAATCCTACTTAAGTTAATATGACCAAGCCTTAGATGCCAAAGATGCATTTGGTTCATTTCCGAAGGTTCTTTTCTCTTATTAGAGTTAGAAGATGTGTTATTAATTTCCATATTTTGCTTTGTGGGAGAAATTAGATTTAAAGTATATAAATTGCCAACCAATGTACCAGAATAGATAATCACTTTATTTCTCTTTATAACTACATTGTTACTAAAGGAAACTGAATATTCATCTAAACACAGTTTAGAAACTGAAATTAAATTCTTTCTAAAACTGGGTACATAAAGACAATTTCTTAAAACCAATTTCCTATTCCTATCAAATGATAAGTAGACGTCTCCCCTTTACCCACCACCTTAGTAGCATTGCCCATGTAGACGCTTTCTATCCATCAAATAGTCGCTGTGTTTCGAACCGAAAGTTGCAGACAAGATCGTGGCTCTCAGATCTACACACGGGTGCTAGTAGATAACACCGCTAAACATGTTTCAACTACTAGAGCATGAGATATACCTTTATTGTTCTCGGTTCCTATGAGGAACGATGCTTTCAATGTCGGGGCCAGGATGAAGCACTTGCCCTTCACTTCTTCATTCAATTTCGACTGTCTCCTATACCTTGAGGTTTATTCACCTTCTTCACTGAAAAGACCTGTTTCTTCTTCTTCTTGCCTTCGACTTAGAAGTAGAACCATTTTCATCATAGTGAATCTAAGAACTGCGTGAAAATATTCCTTCCGCCACCAGAAGTTACGTAAGCGTTCTCCTACGTATACTCTCTTTTGTTCATGTTATAGTTCAGGCGGAACTTCTCAAAACTTCTTGGTAGCGTTTAGAGAATTATATCGACCTGGGTTTCCCCATCGATTTCTCCTCCAAGGACTTGTATTTCATTCAGATAAGTCATCATTTTGAGGATATGATCTCTTACGGGTGTCCCCTCAGATATGGTGGTTGTCATTAGCTTTCTCATTGCCTCTTGCCTAGCGGTCCGACTCTAGTGCCCAAAGAGTTCTTTGAGATTGTTCATTATATCATAAGCTGTTGGTAAATCTTGATGCTGATGTTGTAATACATTTGACATTAATTCCAAAATGTAACACGGTGCCATCTCATCAACTTTTACCCATTTCTTATGATACTCAATCTCCTCTGGGGTAGATTCACTGTCAGGTGCATTAGGGCAAGCCTCAGTCAGTACAAACTTATAGCTTTCAGCAGTAAAGACAATGTCCAAGTTTCTTTTCCAATCTATGTAGTTGGGTCCAGTAAGTTTGTTCTCTTTCAGTATAATGGCCAGTGGGTTGAAAGTCATCCTAAGAATCACAAAAATAACTTTGGTTAGGACTCTAAATTTAGAATAATATTGATTCCTCAAATAATACTATTTTAAATTAACCAACACCTCAAAACACCGTGAATTTTGTATGCCACGATAGTGTGGATGTATACAAATTCAATATTTGTAAAAGGAGGGTGTAACCCATTAATTTTATTATCTTGTCAACCTAACTTTTTGAGAAATAAAATTAATAGTTGGTTTCCTTCGGTCACACAAATAATAGCAGTGACTCCGATGGGAGGATACTATTAGACATGCCTAAGTGTATACAATTACTTGACACTAAGTCCATTAATAAGATTGTACCCCTTCCGATGGGGAAGATCACACGCTCTTAATTAATTTCCTATAGTCATCCAAAATGGAAGTTTGATCTAGTGATCCGCAAACAAACTCATCCAATATGGAGGAAGGCACTCAGAGCCAACGCGCAAGTTTGTTTGCATCACTTACAAACCAGTAATGGAGACCGTGGAATTTATTAAAATAAATCCCTTTAAAGTCAGGAATTTTAAACTATCCTAGCATACATCACATGCATACACACACATCACAGTAAATAAAAGTAATAAATATGGAAATTATTTTTCAACTATTATGGTCTTTTTCTGTTACTGTCCTCCATATGCACCAACCCTAGCTGCTGCCATCTTTAGCCACCGCCATCGGGTCAAGTCGTCGTATCCATCTTGCTTCTTATTCCGCTACGCCACTGGTGCTCCATAAGTACCACGCCTCGCAAGAATCCGATCCGCGACAAAAATAGAATTTTACATATATCGATCCTATATTCCACGAGGGAATGTACATGTAATCTAGATCAAAAATAAAATTCTAAAATACTAGGGCTAATACAGCTCCTGCTATATTAGTTACATACAATCATGCACACACAAAATATTGCCCTTGACATGTCCATGTGTCCAATCACACACAACATCAATAAGCCATAATAGTTGGAGCCTGCAACCAAAGAGTTAGCACATCCTACTACTATCCTACCTAAATTATGTATGACATGTGCATAACCTATTTGAATTCTAAACACACAAAGGCAAACCCTAGCTCTAATACCAATTGTTGGTTAGTCCTAGGAAAACGTACCGGTTCCACTGTACAAAAATTTTTGTACAAGTGTCGAACCTTTCCTTAAATAACCTATTGTGTTCTTTAGAAGTTAAATTAGGAATCGCGGGCAGAACTTAACATCATTGATTCCAAATTTAACTTATCTATTCTTAATGGTTTAGATTTAAATCGCAAGCAGAACTTAACACTATTGATTCAAATCCACTTATGTTATTAATTCCATTAAATATTAATTTCCAAAATTGGCTTCCAGGACTGCATGGCGAGGTACATGGCCTACTTGGATTTGGGAGCAACCACCACCGCCTAGTCAAAGCCTTTTAAGGAAAGCTAATATTTAATTTACTTAAATAACTCTAGGTTAACCAAAAAGAACAATCGAATAACAAATTTGAAAAAGAAGAAAACACAAACTCGAAAATTAAATTCGATAAATTAGATCTAATTGCCTCTTGTATTTAGAATTCTTACAAAGAAAATAACTAGTATGATGCGGAAGAAAATTACTAGTTATACCTTCTCTTTGTAAGCTAATGACCTCGAGATCTTCTGTCGTATTCCTCACCTCGCCTTGGACGTCGTGTGGGCGATGATCCTCCAAGATGAACACCACCCAAAAGCTTCCTTCCTCTTCCTCTAAAATCCGGCCACCACCACCACCAAGGAGAAGAGAGCAAAGGGAAAGGGAGAAGGGAGAGGGCCGACCACCAAGAGATCTCCAAGCATGAGAATAAAAGTTGTATCTCATGAAGCCCCCTCACCCCTTTTTTTATATTACTTGCCCAAGGCAAATAAGAAAAAACTTTTTACAAAAATAAAATCATCCAAGAGTTTTTTCCTTTTCTCTTTTTATTTTTCCTTTTCTTTCCTCTTTATTGAATCAATCACCAATTTTGATTTTGTGATGATTTTATTTATTTTATTATGGCCGGCCACTTGCTTGGGCACCAAGCAAGGTGGTCGGCCACCTCTTCAAGAGGAATAAGGAAAATATTTTTTTTTAATTTTACACGAAGTAATCCTCTTATAAAATTTACAAGCTCTCTTTCCTAAAGTAGGAGTTAAAAATGGAAAGTTCTAAAAATTAAAACCATGTTTTAAAATTTAAAACTTCTCTTATAAAATTTCCTTTTTTAACATGATGATAGAAAATTTTAATTTTAAAACTTATCTCCCTTTTTTCTTAAATCATGAGGATGGTTAAAAAAGGAAAGTTTTAAAACTTTTAAAACTCTCTATTAAAACATGTGGCCTAATTAAAATAAGGAAAGTTTTAAAAAATTAAAATCTCTCTTTTAAAACTTATAGTTTTCTACAAAGAGAAGATTTTAAAAATTCAAAATAACCCTCCTTTTTGATTTATTGTGGCCGGCCCCCTTCATGCTTGGTCGCCAAGCAAAGGGCCGGCCCCTATAGAAGAGGATGTCACCGGCCCTTGCTTGGTCACCAAGCATTGGACCGTCCCACTTCTTGGACACCAAGAAGAGCCTTACATTTGGATGGACTTGAGGCTATAATGAGGCTACGACAGGGACCTAGAGGAGAAATTGGTTTTGGCCTTCCGATGAGCTTGAGTATCCCGTTCTCGCCCCGAACACACAACTCAAGTTCATCAATAATAACTCATTCCATTAGAGAGTTATTACCGAACTACTGCACCAATCCCAAATTACATTATGGGCTCCTTCTTATTATGAGTGTGTTAGTCTCCCTGTGTTTAAGATAACAAATGTCCACTAATTAAGTAAGTTACTGACAACTCACTTAATTAATATCTAGCTTCAAGAGCAGTACCACTCAACTTCATTGTCATGTCGGACTAAGTCCACTTGCAGGTTTTAACATGGCAATCCTTATGAGCTCCTCTTGGGGACATTCTCAACCTAGATAACTATAACACAGATTCCTTCTATAATCAACAGTACACACTATAAGTAATATCATTTCCCAACTTATCGGGCATATTGATTTATCGAGCTAAACCTCACCCTTTGATAAGTCAAAGAAATAAACAATAAAAATATGTGCTTGTTCTTATATCCGGATTAAGAGCACACACTTCCATAATAACTAAGGTCTAGTTCTTTTACTAAGTCAGTTCAAAAAGAACTTACCTAAATGGTCCTACTCAATACACTTAAAGTGTATCAGTGTAATTTATTAGTCAAGATAAACTAATACTTAATTACACTACGACTATTCTGATGGTTTGTTCCTTTCATCTTAGTCGTGAGCAACTTGTTTATAATTTATAGAGAACCGACAACATGATCTTCTGAGTGTGACACCACACTCCATATTATCTACTATATAAATTAATTGAACAATTACATTTAACAAATAAATGCAGATATTGACCAATGTGATTCTTTTATTTCAAAAATAAATGTTTACAAAAGCTAGGCTTTTAGTATACACTCCAACAATGTTCATACAAAAGCTAGGCTTATAATATATGTCCCAACACTAGATACATCAATTACCATGATTTTATTGGTTGGTCCTAGGAAGATCATACCGGCTCCACTGTACAAACAAACTCATCTGATATGGAGGAAGGAACTCAGAGACAACGCGTTAGTTTGTTTGCATCACATACAAACCAGTAATGGAGACCGTGGAATTTATTAAAAAATCCCTCTCTCACTTAGTTATTTAAGATGAGGAATTTTGACCTAGTAAGCACATATCACACAAATAACAGTAAATAAAAGTAATAAATATGGAAATTATTTTCCAACTATTATGGCCTTTTCCATCACTGTCCTTCGCGTGCTGCCAGCCCTAGGGTTCATTCCATCGGGTCCACTGAGCTTCCTTTTTCCGCTGCGCTTCTGGTCCTCCATTAGTACCATGCCTTGCAAGGATATGATCCGCGACAAAAATAGAATTTTACACATATCGATCCTATATTCCACAAAAGAATGTACATATAATCTAGATCGAAACAAAAATTTAAAATCCTAATAACTAATGTAGCTCCTGTTGTATTTAATATTACAATCATGCACACACAATAAAATGCCCTTGACATGTCCAAGGGTCCAATCACACACAATATCTATAAGCCATAATAGTTGGAGCCTGCAACCACAGAGTTAGCACATCCTACTATTATCCTACCTAAATTATGTATGACATGTGCATAATTAAACTAAAAACCAAACACATAGAGGCAAACTCTAGCTTTGATACCAATTGTTGGTTGGTCCTAGGAAGATCATACCGGCTCCACTGTACAAAAATTTTGTACAAGTGTCAAACCTTTCCTAAACAACCTATTGTGTTCTTTAGAAATTAAATTAGGAATCACAAACGGAACTTAACATTATTGATTCCAAATTTAACTTATCTGTTCTTAATGGTTTAGATTTGGATCGCAAATGATGCTTAACTTTATTGATCCAAATCCACCTATGTTATAAATTCAATTAAATATTAATTTCAAAATTGACTTCCAGGATTGCATGGCGAGGCACTAGTCCTTCTTGGGTATGTGATCATCCACCACCACCTAGACAAAGCCTTTTAAGGAAAGATAATATTTAATTTCCTTATATAACTCTAGGTTTAACCAAAAAGATCAATTGAATCACAAATTCGAAAAACAAAAAAAACACAAACTCGAATCACAAATTCAAAACTCTAGAATCATATGCCCCTTGTGTTTGGAATTCAAACAAAGAAAAAACTAGCATGATGCGGAAAACAATTGCTAGTTATACATTTTCTTTGTATGTTAATAACCTCGAGATCTTCTACCGTATTCCTCGCCTCCTCTTGGATGTCGTGTGGGCGACGATCCTCCTAGATGAACACCACCCAAAAGCTCCTCCTTCTTCTCTAATATTCGGCCACCACCACCACCAAGGAAAAGAGAGCAAGGGGAAAGGAAAAAGGAGAGAGGCCGGCCACAAGAGAGAACACCAACAAGAGAATAAGAATTGATGTATCATGAGGCCTCTCCTCCCCTTCTTTTATAATACTTGCCCAAGGCAAATAAGGAATGATTTTTACAAAAACTAAATCTTCCTCTTGTTTTTCCTTTTCTCCGTTTAATTTCCTTTTCTCCTTTTAATTAATAGTATGGTCAGCCCCCTTGCTTGGGTACCAAGCAAGGGTGGCCATCCCTTAAAAAGGAAGGAAATATTTTGTAAATATTTTATAAGCAAAGAAAGAAAGCTCTTGTAAAATTTTACAAGCTCTCTTTTAATTTCCCAATGTGGATGTTAAAAAAGGAAAGTTCTAAAAATTAAAACCAAGTTTTAAAATTTAAAACATCTCTTCTAAAATTTCCTTTTTTAACATGGTTACAAAAAAGGAAAGTTTCAAATTTAAGACTCTCTTTAAAAACCATGAGGATGGTTAAAAAAGGAAAGTTTTAAAACTTTCTTTTAAACCATGTGGCCTAATTCAAATAAGGAAAGTGTTATAATTTTAAAATATCTCTTTTAAAACTTGTAGATATCTACAAAGAGAAACTTTTAAAAATTCAAAACAATCCTCATATTTTGAATTATGGTGGTCGACCCCTTCTTGCTTGGGCACCGAGCAAAGCGCCAACCCCCTTTGAGGAGGAAGTGGCCGACCCTATGACTTGGTCACCAAGCCATGGCCGACCCCCTTCTTGGACACCAAGATGGACTTTTTATAATTGGATTTGAGGCTTTAATGAGGCTACGACAGGGACCTAGAGGAGAAATTGGTTTTGGCCTCCCGATGAGCTCGAGTATCCCGTGTTCGCCCCGAACACACAACTCAAGTTCATCAATAATAACTCATTCTACTAGAGTGCTATAATTGCACTACCGCACCAATCCAAAATTACATTATAGGCTCCTTCTTATCATGAGTGTGTTAGTCTCCCTGTGTTTAAGATATCGGATGTCCACTAATTAATTGAGTTACTGACAACTCATTTTAATTAATGTTTTAGTCCAAGAGTAGTACCACTCAACTTTATCGTCATGTCGAATTAAGTCCACCTGCAGAGTTTAACATGACAATCTTTATGAGCTCCTCTTGGGGACATTATCAACATAGATTACTAGGGCATGATTTCCTTCTATAATCAACAACACACACTATAAGTATTATCATTTCCCAACTTATCGGGCCTTTTGATTTATCGAGTTAAATCTCACCCTTTGATAAGTTAAAGAAATAAATACTTAATATATGTGTTTGTTATTATATTAGGATTAAGAGCACACACTTCCATAATAACTAAGGTCTTGGTCTTTTATCAAGTCAGTATAAAAAGAACTTACCTTAAATGGTTCTACTCAATACACTTAGAGTGTACTAGAGTAATTTATTAGTTCAGATAAACTAATACCTAATTACACTATGACTATTCTAATGGTTTGTTCCTTTCCATCTTAGTCGTGAGCTACTGTTTATAATTTATAAAGAGCATATAACTTGATCTTTTGTGTGTGACACCACACACCATGTTATCTACAATATAAATTAATTAAACAACTACACTTAGCATATAAATGTAGACATTTTTGACTAATGTGATTCTTTATTTCAAAATAAATGTTTACAAAAGCTAGGCTTTTAGTATACACTCTAACAATCTCACGCTTATACTAAATGACTAAGTTGCCATATCTACTGCCAAACATCTGATTCCCATCCCCTCCAAATGCCGATCAAAAGCATGGCGACGACAACTTCTCCTCTCTTCACGATGTCACGTATCAAGTAGTACTTGCTCTCTATATGTTTACTCACTTTATGGGCTCGTGGTTCCTTCAAGTTTGCAACTGCACCGCTATTATCACAATAAATTGTGATGATTTTGAGCAAACCAGGAATCACATCTAAGTCTATTAGAAAGTTCCTAAGCCATACAACTTCTTTGGCTGCCTCAAAGGCTACCACATACTCAGCTTCCATGGTTGAGTCTAAAACGCATTTCTGCTTAACACTCCTCCATGCAATGGCTCCACCTCCTAAAGTAAATACATAGCCTGACATAGACTTACTATTGTCCCTATATGATTGGAAATCTGAATCCTTGTAACCCACAGGGAGCATATCATCTGCTTGGTAAACTAGCATATAATCTCTTGTCCTTCTCAAGTACTTCAATATATGCTTTACAGTAGTCCAATGTCCTTTTCCAGGGTTACTTTGATATCTGCTAACCATGCCCACGGTAAAACAGATATCCGGTCTCAAACACAGCATTACATACATTAGGCTTCCCACTGTCGAGACATAAGGAACTGCCTTCATGTCCTCTATCTCTTTTGATGTCTTCGGAGACATCTCTTTAGATAAAGCTACTCCATGCCTAAAAGGTAAGAAACCTTTCTTGGAGTTTTTCATGCTAAAACGAGTAAGGATTGTATCTATATATAAAGCTTGAGATAGGCACAACATCCTTTTCTTGCGATCCCTTATGACTTTGATCCCAAGAATGTGTGCACATTCTCCTAAGTCCTTCATATCAAATTGTTTGGACAACCATACCCTTACGTCTGATAACACCTTGACATTTTTGCCAATTAACAAAATGTCATCTACATATAGTACAAGAAATACCACCACGTTTCCGTTACACTTCTTGTATACACAAGACTCATCCGGACACTGAATAAATCCATATGACTGGATTACTTCATTAAACTGGATGTTCCAAGATCTTGAAGCTTGCTTCAGTCCATAAATGGACCGATTGAGCTTGCACACTGGATGCTCTTTGCCTTTTTCAATGAACTCCTCTGGTTGCTTCATATGGATGTCTTATTCAAGACTTCCGTTAAGGAAAGCTATCTTGACATCCATTTGCCAAACCTCATAATCCATATGAGTAGCAATGGATAAGAGTATCCGGATAGACTTACCGGTGAAAAGGTCTCCTCATAATCGATTCCCTCTTTCTGAGTGTACCCCTTCGCAACAAGCCTTGCTTTGAAGGTTTCTACCTTCCCGTCTGTCCCTCTTTTCCTTTTGTAGATCCACTTGCACCCAATAACTTTTACACCATTTGGTGGTTCTACAAGCTACCAGACCTTATTAGAATACATAGATTATATTTCAGAATTCATTGCCTTTTGCCAAGATACTGCATCTTTTTCTTGGAGTGCTTCATCATATGTCTGAAGATCAGGTTCATGTTTTCCTGGGATCAAGTCCATAGACTCTCCCAAAAACATTAATCTCTCAGGTTGCCTAACCACCCTCCCACTACGACGAGGCACTGTTTGTAACTATGCATCATTTGTAACACGTGTTGCAGTTTCTTGTGGTACTACATCTTGTGCTGTTGGTACTGAAGTAGATGTGTCCTCTCTTATTTCTTCTAGAACAATTTTACTTCTGGGCTTATGGTCCATTATATAGTCTTCTTCTAAAAAATGGTCATTGGTGCTAACAATGACCTTCTGGTCTTTAGGATTATAAAATAAACCACCTTTCGTTCCTCTAGGAAAACCCACAAACACGTGAACTTCTATACGAGATTCTAACTTATCAGCATCTGCTTTCAACACATGTACTGGACTACCCCAAATTCGAATATGTCTTAGACTGGATTTTCGCCCATTCCACAATTCTGTGGGAGTAGAGATTACTGATTTAGAAGGTACCAAGTTCAGAATGTGTGCTACGGTTTCCAGAGTGTACCCCCAAAACAAATTTTGTAATTCTGAATAACTCATCATCGATCTAACCATCTCCATAAGAGTCCTATTCCTTCGTTCTTCCACACCATTCTGTTGGGGTGTACTAGGTGCGGACAACTGGGATTGAATCCCGGCCTATGATAAGTAATTTCTAAACTCTCCTAAGAGGTATTCGCCACCATGATCAAACCGTAGTGTCTTGATACTTTTACCAAGACGTTTCTCCACATTAGCCTTGTACTCTTTGAACTTATCAAAGCATTCAGACTTGTAGCGCATCAAGTAAATAAATCCATATCTAGAATAATCATCTATAAAAGAGACAAAGTATTCAAAACCACCTCTTGCCTAGATTGACATAAGACCACACAAATCAGAATGAACCAGTTCTAACACATCTTTGGCTCTATACCCCTTGGCCTTAAAAGGTCTATTGGTCATTTTACCTTCTAAGCAAGATTCACAGGTTGAAAAGTTTTCCACCACTAATGAACCCAAGAGTCCATCAGCTATAAGCCTTTGAATCCTACTTAAGTTAATATGACCAAGCCTTAGATGCCAAAGATATGTTTGGTTCATCTCCGAAGGTTGCTTTCTCATATTGGAATTATAAGATGTGTTATTAATTTCCATTTGTTGCTTTGTGGAAGAAATTGGATTTAATATATATAAATTACCAACCAATACACTAGAACAGATAATAACCCTATTTCTCTTTATAACCACATTGTTATTGAAAGAAATAGAATATCCATCCAAATACAGTTTAGAAACTGAAATTAAATTCTTTCTGAAACTAGGTATATAAAGACAATTTCTTAAAACCAAACTTCTATATATTCCTATTAAAAGATAAGTAGACGTCTCCCACTGCAACAGCTGCCACCTTAGTAGCATTGCCCATGTAGACAGTTATCTCTCTATCCCCTGCAAAGAGTTTCAGACATGATCAGTGGCTCCCGTATCTACACACCAGGTGCTGGTAGATAACACCGCTAAACATGTTTCAACTACTAGAGCATGAGATATACCTTTATTGTTCTCTTTCCTACGAGGACAGTCTGCCTTCCAATGTCTTGACTGCTTGCAGATGAAGCACTTTTTTATCCTGTACCTTGAGGTTTATTCACCTTCTTTGCTGAAACAACCTGTTTCTTCTTCTTCTTGTCTTTCGACTTAGAAGTAGAACCATTTTCAGTATAGTGAATCTGAGAATTATGACAAAATAACCCTTCTGCTGTTTGAAGTTCTATCAGTAGTTCCGCCAATGAATACATCCTTTTATTCATATTATAGTTCGGGTGGAAATACTCAAAACTTTTGGGTAGTGTCTGGAGAATAATATCGATCTGGCTTTCCCCATCGATTTCTCCACCAAGGATTTGTATTTCATTCAAGTAAGTCATCATCTTTAGGATATGATCCATTACGGGAGTCCCCTCTGTCATGGTGGCTGTCATTAACTTTCTCATAGCTTCTTGCCTAGCAGCCCAATCCTGATGACCAAAGAGATCCTTGAGATTGTTCATTATATCATAAGTTGTTGGTAAATCCTGATACTAATGTTGCAGCACATTTGATATTGAAGTCAAAATGTAACACCGCGTCATCTCATCTGCTTTTACCCATTTTCTATGATTCTCAATCTCCTCTTGGGTAGACTCACCATTAGGAACATTAGGGCACTCCTCTGACAGTACAAACTTATAACCCTCAGTAGTTAGGACAATGTCCAGGTTTCTTTTCCAATCTATATAATTTGGACCAGTAAGTTTGTTCTCTTTCAGTATGATGGCCAGTGGGTTGAAAGTCATCCTAAGAATCACAAAATAAACTTTGGTCAAGACTCTAAATTTAAAATAATATTGATTCCTCAAACAATACTATTTAAATTAACCAACACCTCAAATCACCATGAATTTTGCATGCCACGATAGTGTGGACGTATACAAAATCAAACATTTGTAAGAGAAGGTTTTATCCATTAATTTTATTCTTGTCAACCTAACTTTATGACAAATAAAATTAATAGTTGGTTTTCCTTCGGTCACACAAATAATAGTGGTAACTCCGATGGGGAGGATACTATTAGACGTGCCTAAGTGTATACCATTACTTGACACTTAGTCGATTAAATAAGATTGTGCCCCTTCTAATGGGGAAGATCACACGCTCCTAATTAATTTCCTATAGTCATCCAAAAATGGAAGTTTGATCTAGTAATCCACAAACAAACTCATCCGATATGGAGGAAGGCACTCAGAGCCAACGCGCAAGTTTGTTTGCATTACTTACAAACCAGTAATGAAGACCGTGGAATTTATTAAAAAATCCCTCTCCCACATAGTTATTTAAGATGAGGAATTTTGACCTAGTAAGCACATATCACACATATAACAGTAAATAAAAGCAATAAATATGGAAATTATTTTCCAACTATTATGGCCTTTTCCATCACTATCCTTCGCGTGCTGCCAGCCCTAGGGTTCATGTTGTCGGGTCCACCGAGCTTCCTTTTTCCACTGCGCTTCTAGTCCTCTATTAGTACCACGCCTTGCAAGGATATGATCTGCGACAAAAATAGAATTTTACATATATCGATCCTATATTCCACAAAGGAATGTACATATAATCTAGATCGAAATAAAAATGTAAAATCCTAATAACAAATACAGCTTCTGCTGTATTTAATATTACAATCATGCACACACAATAAAATGCCCTTGACATGTCCAAGGGTCCAATTACACACAATATATGTAAGTCATAATAGTTGGAGCCTGCAACCACAGAGTTAGCACATCTAACTATTAACCTACCTAAATTATGTATGGCATGTGCATAATTAAACTGAAAACGAAACACACAGAGGCAAACCCTAGCTCTGATATCAATTGTTGGTTGGTCCTAGGAAGATCATACCGGCTCCACTATACAAAAAATTTGTACAAGTGTCGAACTTTTCCTAAACAACCTATTGTTTTCTTTAGAAATTAAATTAGGAATCGCAAACAGAACTTAACATTATTGATTCCAAATTTAACTTATCTGTTCTTAATAGTTTAGATTTGGATCGCAAACGATCCTTATCATTATTGATCCAAATCCACCTATGTTATAAATTCAATTAAATATTAATTCCCAAAATTGGCTTCCAGGACTGCATGGTGAGGCACTAGTCCTTCTTGGGTATGAGATCATCCACCACCGCCTAGACAAAGTCTTTTAAGGAAAGCTAATATTTAATTTCCTTATATACTCTAGGTTTAACTAAAAAGAACAATCGAATCACAAATTCGAAAAATAAAAAAAAATACAAACTCAAATCACAAATTCAAAACTCTAGAATCATATGCCTCTTGTGTTTGGAATTCATACAAAGAAAAAACTAGCATGATGCGGAAAACAATTACTAGTTATACCTTTTCTTTGTATGCTAATAACCTCGAGATCTTCTGCCGTATTCCTCGTCTCCTCTTGGACGTCGTGTGGGCGACGATCCTCCTAGATGAACACCACCCAAAAGCTCCTCCTTCTTCTCTAATATTCGGCCACCACCACCACCAAGGAAAAGAGAGCAAGGGGAAAGGAAAAAGGAGAGAGGCCGGCCACAAGAGAGAACACCAACAAGAGAATAAGAATTGATGTATCATGAGGCCTCTCCTCCCCTTCTTTTATAATACTTGCCCAAGGCAAATAAGGAATGATTTTTACAAAAACTAAATCTTCCTCTTGTTTTTCCTTTTCTCCGTTTAATTTCCTTTTCTCCTTTTAATTAATAGTATGGTCAGCCCCCTTGCTTGGGTACCAAGCAAGGGTGGCCATCCCTTAAAAAGGAAGGAAATATTTTGTAAATATTTTATAAACAAAGAAAGAAAGCTCTTGTAAAATTTTACATGCTCTCTTTTAATTTCCCAATGTGGATGTTAAAAAAGGAAAGTTCTAAAAATTAAAACCAAGTTTTAAATTTAAAACATCTCTTCTAAAATTTCCTTTTTTAACATGGTTACAAAAAAGGAAAGTTTCAAATTTAAAACTCTCTTTTAAAAACCATGAGGATGGTTAAAAAAGGAAAGTTTTAAAACTTTCTTTTAAACCATGTGACCTAATTCAAATAAGGAAAGTTTTATAATTTTAAAATATCTCTTTTAAAACTTGTAGATATCTACAAAGAAAAAATTTTAAAAATTCAAAACAACCCTCATATTTTGAATTATGATGGTCGGCCCCTTCTTGCTTGGGCACCAAGCAAAGGGTCGGCCCCCTTTAAGGAGGAAGTGGCCGACCCTATGGCTTGGTCACCAAGCCATGGCCGGCCCCCTTCTTGGACACCAAGATGGGCTTTTCATAATTGGATTTGAGGCTTTAATGAGGCTACGACAGGGACCTAGAGGGGAAATTGGTTTTGGCCTCCCGATGAGCTCGAGTATCCTGTGTTCGCCCTGAACACACAACTCAAGTTCATCAATAATAACTCATTCCACTAGTGAGCTATTATTGCACTACCGCACCAATCCCAAATTACATTATGAGCTCCTTTTATCATGAGTGTGTTAGTCTCTCTGTGTTTAAGATATCGGATGTCCACTAATTAATTGAGTTACTGACAACTCATTTTAATTAATGTCTTAGTCCAAGAGTAGTATCACTCAACCTTATCGTCATGTCGGACTAAGTCAACCTGCAGGGTTTAACATGGCAATCTTTATGAGCTCCTCTTGGGGACATTATCAACCTAGATTACTAGGACACGGTTTCCTTCTATAATCAACAACACACACTATAAGTAATATCATTTCCCAACTTATCGGGTCTTTTGATTTATCGAGCTAAATCTCACCCTTTGATAAGTTAAAGAAATAAATACTAAATATATGTGCTTGTTATTATATTAGGATTAAGAGCACACACTTCCATAATAACTAAGGTCTTATTCTTTTATCAAGTCAGTATAAAAAGAACTTACCTTAAATGGTTCTACTCAACACACTCAGAGTGTACTAGTGTAATTTATTAGTCAAGATAAACTAATACCTAATTACACTACGACTATTTCAATGGTTTGTTCCTTTCCATCTTAGTCGTGAGCTACTGTTTATAATTTATAAAGAATCGATAACATGATCTTCTATGTGTGACACCACACACCATGTTATCTACAATATAAATTAATTGAACAACTACACTTAGCATATAAATATAGACATTTTTGACCAATGTGATTCTTTATTTCAAAATAAATATTTATAAAAGCTAGGCTTTTAGTATACACTCTAACAGATTTCTGCTGCTACCGAGCAGGCAACAATCGCAGCACTAATTATTATTCTTACTCTTTTTTTCAGATCCCAAATAGATCATTTATACTGTTTGTGCCCCCTATTTACAATTAATTGCAGAAGGAAAGTGAGGATCTTTCATGTTTTCATGTCTAGATCTTTGAAAATTTAGTTAGCTTGTCGAGAGAAAAAAAAATGAGTATTATATATTCAGTAGGGCACTGAATGTTCAATGTTTTATTTTATTTTTTCCGACACATACTATGGGGAGCTTGTCTGAATACTAAATCATATGTCAGCTAAAGATATCTAATGGTTGGCCAATTACATTAATTAGCAAATTTTGATAAAAAGTTAACCATTCAGTGGGTTACAGGAGCATTTCTTTACAGGCAGTTCCTTTGTTGAAGTTGAATGAACTTACTAATGATGAAAATTGGATAACTACGACCTTTTGTGTTGGAAGCCTCGAAGTTGTCTTGGTGAGTGTAATTACTGACGAAGTGTATAGGGTGCTGTATTCCATTTCAATTATATTTTCAGGCTTTGTTCGCTAAATAGATCATGTATATTCCATGTTGTCTTGTTCACTAAATTTTGATCCTGCGTCTGTCCTGATAAGCCATTATCTCACTGAACCAAATCTCACTTGCCTTTCATGCTAAAAATTAATCCTGTAACCTTTCTTGTTGCAATATGTAGTTCAGTTCCTTCAGTTGTCTATATAATTTGCCTTAAAAATGTCAGTATCCTTGCTTTAGTTTTGTGAATTTTAGCTTTTTATGGTGTGAAATTTGTACTCTGTATGCATTTTAGCAGGATGTTTTACTTATTGAGCAATCAACATTTGTTGGAGGGGACAATTTTCATGACGAGTACATTGAACATGTTGTTAACAAACTTTTTTAGTCAAACCGTTGATTCAAAATAATGACAGCAGTTATTTTGTGCTCAATATTAGAATTTCTCAATATTAGAAAGGAGAAATTGTATCATATAGACATGCAGTTAAAATAACAATCTCCGTTTCTGAGCAATGAGTTTTGGTTCATTTATAGACAATAGATAGTAGAAGTAATTTTTTGATTTAAATTATTGACTATAATTTTTTGTTTATATTTCAGGTCAACTGTTCATGTTCAAAGCTCACAAAGATCCTAGACAAAATCCAATTACTTCTTCTTGTAATAGAATTGAGAAAGACAAGCTACTTCTTCAGTATTATGCTAGTAATTAATATGTGTTTTGTCCCGTTCTCAAGCCGGTAATAATTTTTGAGTGTAGGTAGTAGAAGTAAACAGATCATTGGCTTCGAGGTCAGCTAGTTATTTTATGCTCTTTTGTTTTAAATATGAATGTCACTATCTACTTTGAAACAAAACTAGTTTTAAATTTTATATTTACTAGCTTCTCCTGTGAATACTAATATTACTTCAATGTCAGAATTCTATTATTTTGGTATGAGTTTGAAATCATTAGCTGAGCTGATTAACTGCTATTATATATATGTCAACTTCGAATCAAGATATTATAAAAGAAAATTAATGGTTTTGTAAATATAAAAATAATGATTTTGTAAATAGATTTTTTTTATTTTTGTTTTTTTTAAATGACAACGCTTTTAAAACGTTGCAAAAGTGTTGTCTTTGTAAAAAATAATAACCCTTTTAAAGCGTTATAATAGTGTTGTCTTTGCAAAACATAACAATGCTTTTAAAATGTTGCAAAAAGTGTTGTCTTTTGTACTAACGACAACGGTTTTAAAGTGTTGCAAAAACGTTGTCTTTGCAAAAGCTCACAACGCTTTTAAAGTGTTGCAAAAGCATTGTCTTTGCTACTAACGACAACGCTTTTAAAACATTATCGTTGAGCGGACTTTTAACAAAAGTGCTTTTAACAACGCTTTTTCAAGCACATAGACAACGCTTTAAAAGCGTTGTCTATTAACTTTTTTCTTGTAGTACCAATACATCACTCAAGGACTAAACACATGGAGTTTAAGAATCACTCACTTTGTAAGGGATCATGTAGATAAGGGAGGTATTATACTTGACTATGTTGAGTCCAAGTCAAACCTAGCAAATATTTTCATAAAACCCTTACCTGAACTTAAGTTCTGTACACTTAGAAGATAATTAAGTAGGTGCTTAGTGTACAGAACTTAAGTTATGATTTTAGAATAGATTCTAAAATCATGTCAAAATCATTCCTTTCATAGTGTTGTTTTTTCAAAAGTTATGATTTTTCAAAATTATATTATATGTTCAAAATCAACTTGGTTTCAAAATTCTTGGATAAATTATTTTATTTTCTTCAAAACTCCCAATTTTATTATTATTTTCAAAGATTAGACTTAGCTTAGGTCTCTATCCCGCTATAAAATATGTACCCATAGGTTTCAGCCAAAGCATCTCACAAACACACTAGGAATACCTTACTTGTGCATAAAAAATACTTAAAATGGAGTGAGATGTATAGGGCACTGTCTGGACTTCAGAATGCTTATGTTTGTGCATCAATATAAGTCTAGGTTATGAATACCAACTCAAATTAATAAAGTTAAATTATCCTTTTTAGTCAAACTAACTGGATCAATTACTTAACTTGACTAACCATGTGAATGTTATTACCTTATGGTAAAGATCTAGTAGCTAAAGGTTAGACATTTTTTTAAGGAAAATAGATGATTATTTTTTCTCAAGCTAAGTTTTGTTTTAAAAATTAAGAATTAAACTAAGTTTGTTTGGCTAAGAAAGTGCTATATTCCAGGGGGAGCCTAAAATATCCAAATTAGAAAAATCTTACCCTTTGAAATAGCTTTTGTGAATTCTTACTTATTTACTTGTTCTTAACTTAGTTAAAGTATTATGTACTTGCTTAACTTAACTTTGAAGTATGTTGTCATAATCAAAAAGGGGGAGATTGTTGGTGCAGGAAGCACTAGACGATCAAACCTGTGTTTTGACAGTGATAAATGTTGGTCCCTTTGGAGGCCAGCAAGAGGGGAGGGGTGAATTGCCCTGCAAAATAAATCAACCCTTTCTCGGATTTTCAACTAAATAAAGAACACTTGTATGTAATTAAGAAAGAGACTAACAAAGGAATGGACACAAAGGAGTTACTTGGTTTGCAATCAGAGGATTGCTAATCCAAGGAGAATGTAGCGGACTATTGAAGATCTCCTTCGGGCGGAGTAGCCTTTTACAGCGTTAACAGCACACACAGAAAAGTATAACAAAGAGAAATGAATTATAAATTGTTGATCTAACTGTTGAAATCAGTGCTATATTTATAGCACTGTTCGGGGCGCCTAGAAGGGTTCCAGGCGCCTGAGGGGATAGAATTTTATCCCCAACGCATCGGTCAGCGTCCACATCATCGTTGATAAAGTTTGGGTTCCAGGCACCCGGAAGGGTTCCGAGCGCCCGGACTCAAATAAGGTCCCGGGCGCCCGGAATGATTCCAGGCGCCCGGACCACATAAGTCAACTTTGTTAACTTTTTACAGTCCGGCCCCTCTACTCCGGTTCAGCTCGTCTCGGTCCGGATCTTCCGCTCTGGCTCCGCTAGCTTGGGTGATCTCGGCCATCCGGAATAGGGCTCACCTGAACCGAAGTTCCGACCTTCTCCTCAAGCAGCCTTCCTCCACGGTTTCTCGTCCCTCGAACGTCGCGTACATTCTTCTCATCCACCGGTGTACTCTTCCGCAGCACCTCATCCCTCAGATGCACCGAGCCCGTCAGCTCTCTCCCCGTGCTGTCCTTCTCACTAGTCGCGTCTTTCACTCGACTTCCTGTGCTCCTAAGCTCATGCACACTTAGACACAAGGGTTAAACTAAACAGGACCTAACTTAACTTATTTGATCACATTAAAACACCTTGGGATTCCAACAATCTCTCCCTTTTTGATGTGTGCAATCCAAGTTAAGATAGGGTAAAACAAACATAATGAAAAAATAGATAATTTTGCAAATAAGTATAAATAATATTTTTCAATGAAAAAATTTTGAATACACCTCCCCCTAGACTTAACATTCTTCTCTCCCTTTGATCACATAAAAAATGGGGTTCTTTAACAAGTCTAAGGTAACTTAAATTTTTCTTTTTTAAAAAAAAATTGCCATGGAAAATTTTCTAAGAGTTAAAGAAATAATATTAAATTTTTCTAAGTGTAATTTTTAGAAGAAACTTTAATAAGTGTTAAGAGTTGCAAAAACTTCCTCAATATTTGCTAACAAAGATATTGTTGAAAATATTTTCTAAAACAAATTGAATAACCCTTTTAAAACATTAAGTAATTTCAATTCAATGCTTTTTCAGTTAGTCAATTAAACTTTTTATTTCAATATTTGGTTTCCAAGCAGTGGCGAGGCACTAGGCCTTCTTGGTTATTGGAGCAACAACCACTTTCTAGACAAAGCCTCATAAAGAAATTAAATGTTTAATTTTCTCACTGAAAGTGCTAAGTCTAATTTTATATTTAAATTAAACAAGTTTTCGGAACCCAATAGAGGTTCCTTCCTACAAGGTTAATCAGATATTTTCTAGGATATAAGATTTTGATATTTTTCTAATCTGACTTTTGTGAAACCTATAGTGCCAGTTTAATCCTCTATAATTTCTAAAAGTAGAAATATTTGAACAAGTAGAATTTTTCAAGTTTTCTATTTCTTCTTTTAATTTATCATTTTCAAGTCATACTTTATCAAGATCTTCTAAGAAACATGATTTTGCTAAAATTCTTTTTATTTCCAAGTTTTCATTTTTTTTAATTTATTATTTTTACTTTTTAATTTGTACATGGATTTTGTCATAGACTTAATACCATAATAAAGCTGATTAGGAGGTAAGAGGCATACCTCACTTACCATATCATACTTGAAGCCTGTCTCTCCCCCTGCTTCACTGCTTTCATCTAAAGTCACTCCCCCTTCATTGATATTGGCTTCTGATGTACTTTGCCCTTCATAGCTTGTCATCAGTGCTAGTCCGGCATATTCTTGTATTTCGGACTCAAACGATGAACTGTCGTCCCAAGTTGCTTTTAGATTCTTGTGCTTCTTGGGTATCTTGACTTTATCCTTCTTGAGTTCTGGACAATCCTCTTTTAAGTGTCCTTCCTTTTGACACTGGTAGCAACGAACCCTTCTTTTATTTCTTGGATTTTTCTTATTCTGCATTTCTTTAAATTTATTAGATCTAAAGAATTTTTTGAAATTTTTTACCATATAAGCTTCTTGATCTTCTTTTGAATCTGACTCGGGTTCATCCTTCTTGGTTGCATTCAGTGCCATAATTTGACTTGAGTCTTTTGACATCTCTACACATCTGGTTTCATGTAATTCAAGAGTAGAAAAAAGTTCCTCTAGGGTACTTACCTCCAAGTCCTTTGAGATGTAGTAGGCTTCGATTATTGAGGTCCATTCTGGAGTTCTGGGAAAGACGTTGAGTTTGTAGCGTATGGTGTCCCGGTTGGTTACCGTTTCACCGAGGTTCTCGAATCTGGTAATTAATTATTTTACCTTTGCGTGTAGATCGACTACTTTCTCACCTCTTTCAAGACGGATATTCGTCAGTTTGTTCCGAAGTATGTCTCTTCTTGCAAGCTTGGCTTCGGATGTGCCTTCATGTAGTTCCATGAATTTTTCCTAGAGTTCTTTGGCCGACGAGTAGCTTCCGATGCGATTGACTTCATGAGACGGCAGCACGCTCAACAAGTGATATTCCACCCGGTTATTTGCTATGGAATCATTTTGCTCTTTCTTCGTCCAAAGACTTTCTTCTTTTCCTCCCCATTTTGATTCGTAGGAGTTACAAAACCATATTTTATTATTAAACAAATTTCAAAATTGATTTTCAGAAATACCTCCATACGACGTTTCCAGTGTACGAAGTCTCCCTCAAATTTTGGCAAAACGATGCTTGGTCCGACCAATGGTTGCTTTGCTTCGATGGATGGTTAGTCCTACTAAAGCGTTCTCGTTCTAATACCACTTGTTGGTCCCTTTGGAGGCTGGCAAGAGGGGAGGGGTGAATTGCCCTACAAAATAAATCAACCCTTTCTCGGATTTTCAACTAAATAAAGAACACATGTAATTAAGAAAGAGACTAACAAAGGAATGGACACAAAGGAGTTACTTGGTTTTCAATCAGAGGATTGCTAATCCAAGGAGAATGTAACACACTATTGAAGACCATCTTCGGGCGGAGTAGCCTCTTACAGTGTTAACAGCACACACAAAAAAGTATAACAAAGAGAAATGGATTACAAGTTGTTGATCTAACTGTTGAAATCAGTGTTATATTTATAGCACTGTTTGGGGCGCCTAGAAGGGTTTCGGGTGCCTGGGGGGATAGAATTCTATCCCCAATGCGTCGATCAGCATCCACATCATCGTTGATATAGTTTGGGTTCCGAGCGCCCGGAAGGGTTCCGGGCGCCCGGACTCAAATAAGGTCCCAGGTGCCCGGAATGATTCCGGGCGCCCAGACCACATAAGTCAACTTTGTTGACTTTTTATGGTCCAGTCCCTCTGCTCCAGTTCAGCTCATCTCAGTCCGGGTCTTCCACTCCAGCTCCGCTATCTTGGGTGATCTCGGCCATCCGGAATAGGGCTCACCCGAACCCAAGTTCCGACCTTCTCCTCGAGTAGCCTTCCTCCCCGGTTTCTCGTCCCTCAAACATCACACATGTTCTTCTCGTCCACCGGTGTACTCTTCAGCGGCACCTCATCCCTTGGACGCATCGATCCCGTTGGCTCTCTCCTCATGTCATCCTTGTCGCTAGTCGCGTCTTTCGCTCGACTTCCTGTGCTCCTAAGCTCCTGCACACTTAGACACAAGGGTTAAACTAAACATAACCTAACTTAACTTGTTTGATCACATCAAAACACCTTGGGGTTTCAACAGTAAATGGATTCAAAGTTAAGATTATTTTATTATCTAACAAGTGTGAATGAGTTTGCAGGAAAATCCTAGTTGAGTCTAGGCAGGTGAGAAGTTCTAGCTGTGGTTAGGTAACGAAGTACTAGTCCGGGTGATTGGGTAAAGTCTTGGTTGGTCAAGGATGTCAAGCGAAATCCTAGAGTCGAGGACTCTAGGTGAAAATCATGGGGGTCGTAGACACCAGGTGAAAGACTGGATGGGTCGGGGATCGAACGTCTAAGGGAAAAGTTTTGAAGTCTCAGATGTTGAGCAAAAGTCCAAATGATCTGGAGGACCAGTCTAGCAAAAGCTAAACTCTCCTAAGAGGAGTAGGTGAGGGTGCGTCCTCCGAAGAGGTAATAGTAGGCGTTGATCCAAACTAGAGTTTCAGCGAAATTCAAAGTCAGGACCGAATAGTTCGAAGGCTATCAAAACTTATCTTTACATGTTATTTGCCTTTTATTCTAACTCTATTTTGTAGGAAACTAACAACTATGTAGGTTCAGATTTTTACCTTGTTCGGTTAACTAAACCTCCAGATCAGTCGACCAAACCCTAGAGATCATATCAGCTTGCGACTAAGTTTCGACCAAGGATCGATCAATCGAACATCTGGTTCAATTGACCGATCAGTGGATAAGAAGCGGACTGATCAGGCCAAGTTGATCACACCAGATAAGCTGAGGAGCAATGATGGATCGATCAACCGAATGAAGACTCATCCTAAGTGGCAGAATTTGGATGGGAAGACAAACCAATTCAGGCTGGATCGGTCGACCGATCCGATGGATCGATCAATCGACCAAAGTCGTGTAAAACCTGATCTCGAAATCAATAGATCTAGATCAAGCTGGACTTGGATATAAATGGAGGTCTTGACCCAGCACTTCAGAACAATGAACTCAGACAAGCCTTTGCTTCTGCATCCTACTCCGATAACCTCTACGATGCCCGAACTCTGCTCCAACGATGGAAAGCTCGACCTTCTAGATCCTTAGAAGTCATCGATATATTTTCAATTATAGTACTTAAGTTATAAATATGTTATACTCATATTTGTACTATTCCAGATTGATAGTGAATTTCCTAACGTAAACACTCAATGAGTGTGGGCTTGGAGTAGGAGTCGTCACAGGCTCCGAACCAATTAAAATTCCTTATGTTTGTGTGTATTCTTTCTCTTTCCTTTACTCATTTTCCGTTGCGTTTCATTCTATATTTTCTGAAAAGTATGAAAAAGTCACGAGTGCTATTCACCCCCGCCCTCCTCTAACGCATCTCAATCAATCCTACATAGACTTCTGACAGCCAAAGATGCTAATACTCGATTAGATTTATGGCAAAGAGAAATTATAAGAGACTTAGAACAACTCTAGTTATTTAGATGAAATTGAATTGAACCTTTTTATAATGATTTCTTAGCACTTACAGTTGTCTCATGGAATTTTTGGAACCCTGAATTAGGTGAAAGACTATTTAGTAAATTACTAAGAGATTTAGGTAAAAAAAAATTCACAAAGCCTAGATAGACATGAAAGTATCATCCCATTATGATAAGCAGAATTCAACATATCATCTCAATACTTAAAAAAATATATTTATATTCAAATATAAAAATAACTTTAAAATCAATAGTTCAATTTCAATTTCTGTAGCTAAATTTATACTTCTTAACAATATGGATTAAACTAACATAGGCTTAAACAAGGAAGAAGGTCGAGCAAGCCAACCATACAGTTGAAACCCAAAACTAGGCCTAGAAAAGGCTACTACTTAAGGAAAATCAAAGAAAATAAGTCTTAGCTAAATAAAGACAAACATATCAAAAAGTTTAAACAAAAGAAAACACATGTAAATATTATAACTATTAGTTAGAGCCCTAGAGCCAATCATATGATGATTGTTGTATGGACTCATTGTATAATATTCCTATGTATATATATAAAGACATTTGTTTTGGTTATTATACTTACTTATATTGGTGCTAAATAACTAAGTATAATAGCATCCTTGAGTAGAAGGTTCTTATCTATATCAATCGATTGGTTGAATCGATAGTGAGATGATATAGAGAGCACTACTCTTAATCATTCCTAGTCAAGTATTAACATTCAGGGACAATGTTAATGTGACGAGACTAGCATGTAGGTCAACTCGATGACTTGATCTCACAAGTCATGGATATAGAGATATCAAGTTGACACATGGGTATGCATTGGAGAATGTATACTGAATGACCCACCATGAGAAAGTATCATGGATCGTTATATGAGTTTCATATACTTTCTCATGTGGCTATTAGTATGACTACTAGTCCTTGGACCTGAAATCACCATGGTTCCCTACATAAGGAGTTACATACTTTGGCTTCGTCAAACATCACCCGTAACTGGGTGGACTATAAAGGCGATTACTGGGTATGTAACAAATTATGCGAAGGGATGCGAGTGATGTAGATGGGATCTATCCCTCCTAAATAACGGGAGTGACATCGTTATTCTTGATAGAGTGAGACCACTAAGTGCATGGCCATGCCCAAATGAGTCAATATGAGATATTGAGCTCATTTGATTAGAGTGAGTCTACTTGGAGTTCAAGATTTAGATTGATTAGAGGATGACACGGTCTATGCCTCACATTGATCAACCTAGATGTCAAGGATAGAAGGACACTTGTCATATATTGTGAAGAGTCACAATTAGTAGTCACAAGATGATGTTGGATCTCAACATTCTTGTAACTTGGGTAGTAATGACGTGTTGCTAGATACCGCTCATTACTTATGCTTCTAAATGGGTTTAGGAGCATTGCCAACGTTACTGTTGGTTGCTACTCGGAAAACCCAATGGCTCCACTGTACAAAAATTTTGTACGTGATCTGAACCTTTCCTAGCTACCATGTGTTCTTTTAAGTTAAACTTGTATCTCCTGCGGAACTTAACACGTTTGATTCCAAGTTTAACTTATATGTTCTTTTAGGTTTAGATTTGGATCTCCTGCAGAACTTAACACGTTTGATCCAAATCACCTAGGTTATAAATTCAATTAAATATTAGTTTCCAAAATTGGCTTCCAGTGCTGCATGGCGAGGCACTTGGCCTTCTTGGATATGGGAGCAACCACCACCGACTAGACAAACCCTTTTAAGGAAAGTTAATATTTAATTTCTTTATATAACTCTAGGTTAACCAAAAGGAACAATCAAATCACAAGGAAAAAAGAAAAAGAACACAACATCGAAATTAAATTCAAAAAACAAGAATCGAATGCCTCTTGTATTTGGTATTTATACAAAGAAAAATTAACTAGTATGATGCGGAAATTAAATACTAGTTATACCTCTTCCTTGTATGCTAAAAACCTCGAGATCTTCTGCCGTATCCCTTGCCTCCTCTTAGACGTCGTGTGGGTGATGATCCTCCAAGACGAACACCACCCGGAAAGCTTCTCCTCCTTCTCTAGAATTCGGCCACCAGCACCATAAAGGAGCAAAAGAGAGCAAAGGGAAGAGAGGGAGAGGGGCCGGCCACTTCATGATCTCCAACAACACAATATTAATTGTTATATTATTCAAGGCCTCCCCTTCCCCCCTTTTTATATTAGTTTCCCAACAGAAAATTATGGAAAGAGTTTTACAAAAAATTAGACTCATTCTTATTTCCTTTTAATTTTTTTTCTTTTTCTTTCCTTTTAATTAATCAATCCTATATTGATTTATTAATTAAACAACTATTTGTTGATGTTTAATTATTTGACCGGCCCCTTGCTTGGGCACCAAGCAAGGTGGCCGGCCACTTATTAAAAGGGAAAGAAAGAAAAAAATTTTATAAAATTTTAAAAGAAGAAAACTTCTAATAAAATTTTACAAACTCTCTTTTTTTCTAATGTGGATATTAAAAGGAAAGTTTTAAAATTTAAAACCAAGTTTTAAAATTTAAAACCAAGTTTTAAAATTTAAGATATCTCTAATAATATTTCTTTTTAAAAGTAAGTTTTATAAATTTTACAACTCTCTTTTAAAACCTTGTGACTTAATTTAAATTAGGAAAATTTTATAAATTTTTAAAATCTCTCTTTTTACAAATTGTAAATATCTGAGGAAATTTAAAAATTCAAAAACAACCTTCCTAATTTAAATATTACGGCCGGCCCCCTTGCCCAAGGCAAGGGCCGGCCACTTCTAGAGGTCACCAAGCAATGAACCGGCCCCTTCTTGGACACCAAGATAGGCTTTTATTTGGATGGACTTGAGGCTTTATTAAGGCTACAACAGGGACCTAGAGGAGAAATTGGTTTTGGCCTTCCGATGAGTTTGAGTATCCCATGCTCGCCCCAAACACACAACTCAAGTTTATCGATAATAACTCATTCCACTAGAGAGTTATTACCGCACTACCGCACCAATCCCAAATTACATTATGGGCTCCTTCTTAACATGAGTGTGTTAGTCTCCCTGTGTTTAAGATTACGAATGTCCACTAATTAATTAAGTTACTGACAACTCATTTAATTAATATCTAGCTCCAAGAGTAGTACCACTCAACTTTATTGTCATGTTGGACTAGATCCACCTGCAGGGTTTAACATGGCAATCCTTATGAGCTCCTCTTGGGGACATTCTCAACCTAGATAACTAGGACACAGATTCCTTCTATAATCAACAACACATACTATAAGTAATATCATTTCCCAATTTATCAGACACATTGATTTATCGAGCTAAACCTCACTCTTTGATAAGTCAAATAAATAAATATTAAATATACATGCTTGTTATTATATTAGGATTAAGAGCACACACTTCCATAATAACTAAGGTCTAGTTCTTTTACTAAGTCAGTACAAAAAGAACTTACCTAAATGATCCTACTCAATACACTTAAAGTGTATCAGTGTAATTTATTAGTCAAGATAAACTAATACTTAATTACACTACGTCTATTCTGATGGTTTGTTCCTTTCCATCTTAGTCGTGAGCAATTGTTTATAATTTATAGAGAACCGACAACATGATCTTCTAAGTGTGACTCCACACTCCATGTTATCTACTATATAAATTAATTGAATAATTACATTTAACAAATAAATGTAAACATTTGACCAATGTGATTCTTTATTTCAAAATAAATATGTACAAAAGCTAAACTTTTAAGTATTCACTCCAACAATCTCCCACTTATACTAAAAGTCTAAGCTGCCATATCTATTACCATACATCTAATTCTCATCCCCTCCACATGCCGATCAAAAGTTTTCGCCGGAAGGGCCTTAGTGAAAGGATCTGCCAGGTTATCTACTGATGTTATCTTAGCGATGACAACTTCTCCTCGCTTGACGATGTCTCGTATCAGGTGGTACTTGCGCTCAATATGTTTACATGCCTTATGGGCTCGTGGTTCCTTCGAGTTTGCAACTGCTCCACTATTATCACAATAAATTGTGATGATCTTGGGCAAACCAGGAATCACATCTAAGTCCATTAGAATGTTCCTGAGCCATACAGCTTCTTTGGCTGCCTCAGAGGCTGCCACATACTCAGCTTCCATGGTTGAGTCTGAGACATATTTCTACTTAACACTCCTCCATGCAATGACTCCACCTCCTAAAGTAAAACAAAGCCTGATGTAGACTTACTATTGTCTCTATCTGATTGGAAGTCCGAATCCGTGTAACCCATAGGGAGTAAATCGTCTACTTGGTAAACTAGCATATAATCTCTAGTCCTTCTCAGGCACTTTAATATATGCTTTACTGCAGTCCAATGTCCTTGTCCAGGGTTACTTTGATATCTGTTAACCATGCCCACGGTAAAACAGATATCAAGTCTCGTACACAACATTGCATACATGAGGCTTCCTACAGCCGAAGCATAAGGAACTGCCTTCATGTCCTCAATCTCCTTTGATGTTTTTGGAGACATCTCTTTAGATAAGGCTACTCCATGCCTAAAAGGTAAGAAACCTTTCTTGGAGTTTTGCATGCTAAAACGAGCAAGGATTGTATCTATATATAAAGCTTGGGATAGGCACAACATTCTTTTCTTGCGATCCCTTATAACTTTGATCCCAAGGATGTGTGCAAATTCTCCTAAGTCCTTCATATCAAATTGTTTGGACAACCATACCCTTACGTCTGATAATACCTTGACATTGTTGCCAATTAACAAAATATCATCTACGTATAGTACAAGAAATACCACCATATTTCTGTTACACTTCTTGTATACACAAGACTCATCCGGACACTGAATAAATCCATATGACTGGATTACTTCTTTAAACCGGATGTTCCAAGATCTTGAAGCTTACTTCAGTCCATAAATGGACCGATTAAGCTTGCACACTAGATGCTTTTTGCCCTTTTCAATGAACCCTTCTGGTTGCTTCATATGGATGTTTCCTTCAAGACTTCCATTAAGGAAAGCTGTCTTGACATCCATTTGCCAAATCTCATAATCCATATGAGTGGCAATGGATAAGAGTATCCGGATAGAATTAAGCATAGCTACCGGCGAAAAGGTCTCCTCATAATCGATTCCCTCTTTTTGAGTATACCCCTTCACAACAAGCCTTGCTTTGAAGGTTTCTACCTTCCCATCTGTCCCTCATTTCCTTTTATGGATCCACTTGCATCCAATGGCTTTTACACCATCAGATGGTTCTACAAGCTCCCAGACCTTATTAGAATACATAGATTCAATTTTGGAATTCATTGCCTTTTGCTAAGATAATGCATCAATATCATGGAGTGCTTCATCATATGCCCGGGGATCTGGTTCATATTTGCCTGGGATCAAGTCTGAAGACTCACCCAAAAACATGAATCTCTCGGGCTGCCTTACAACCCTCCCACTACGATGAGGCACCGTCTGTGGTTGTGTATCATGTGTGACACGTGTTGCAGTCTCTTGTGGTACTTCATCTTGTACTGTTGGTACTGAAGTAGACGTGTCCTCTCTAAGTTCTTCTAGAATAATTTTACTACTAGGCTTGTGATCCATTATATAGTCTTCTTCTAAAAGCTGGCCATTGGTGCTAACAATGACCTTCTGGTCTTTAGAACTATAAAATAAACCGTCTTTCGTTCCTCTGGGATACCCCACAAACATACGAACTTTTGTACGAGATTCTAACTAATCAGCATCTTGTTTCAGCACATGTGCTGGACTACCCCAAATCTGAATATGTCTTAGACTGGGCTTCCACCCATTCCATAATTCTGTGGGAGTAGAAGATACTGATTTAGAAGGTACTAAGTTCAGAATGTGCGCTGCTGTTTCCAGAGCGTATCCCCAAAACGAATTTGGTAATTCTAAATAACTCATCATCGATCTAACCATCTCCATAAGAGTCCTATTCCTTCGTTCTACCACACCATTCTGTTGGGGTGTACCAGGTGCGGATAATTGGGATTGAATCCCGGCCTCTGATAAGTAATTCCTAAACTCTCCTAAGAGGTATTCGCCACCACGATCAGACCGTAGTATCTTGATACTTTTACCTAGACGTTTCTCCACATCAGCCTTGTACTCTTTGAACTTATCAAAGCACTCAGACTTGCGGCGCATTAGGTAAATGTATCCATATCTTGAATAATCCTCTATAAAAGAGACAAAATATTCAAAGCCACCTCTAGCCTGGATAGACATAGGACCACACAAATCAGAATGAACCAATTCTAACGCTTCTTTAGCTCTATACCCCTTGGCCTTAAAAGGTTTCTTGGTCATCTTTCCTTCCAAGCAGGATTCACACGTTGGAAAGTTTTCCAACTCTAATGGACCCAAGAGTCCATCGGCTACAAGCCTTTGAATCCTACTTAAGTTAATATGACCAAGCCTTAGATGCCAAAGATGTGTTTGGTTCATATCCGAAGGTTCTTTTCTCTTATTAGAGTTAGAAGATGTGTTATTAATTTTCATATTTTGCTTTGTGGGAGAAATTGGATTTAAAGTATATAAATTATCAACCAATGCACCAGAACAGATAATCACTTTATTTCTCTCTATAACCACATTGTTGCTAAAGGAAATTGAATATCCATCCAAATACAGTTTAGAAACTGAAATTAAATTCTTTCTAAAACTGGCTACATAAAGACAATTCTTTAAAACCAATTTCCTATTCCTATCAAATGATAAGTAGACGGCTCCCACTGCAACAGCCGCTACCTTAGTAGCATTGCCCATGTAGACAGTTATCTCTCTATCAAATAGTCACCGGGTTTCCTGGAACCCCTGCAAAGAATTACAGACATGATCAGTGGCTCCCGTATCTACACACCAGGTGCTGGTAGATAACACCGCTAAACATGTTTCCACTACTAGAGTATGAGATATACCTTTATTGTTCTGTTTCCTAGGAGGACAGTCCGCCTTCCAATGTCCAGTCTGCTTGCAAATAAAGCACTTGCCCTTCGGCTTCTTTATTCCATCTTTTTGTCCTGCACCTTGAGGTTTATTCACCTTCTTTGCTGAGCCATTTTATTTCTTCTTCTTCTTGCCTTTCGACTTAGAAGTAGAACCATTTTCAGCATAGTGAATTTGAGGATGTTGACGAAACAACTCTTCGGCTGCCTGAAGTTATGTCAGAAGTTCCGCCAATGAATACATCCTTTTATTCATATTATAGTTCAGGCGAAAATGCTCAAAACTTCTGGGCAGCATTTGGAGGATGATATCGACCTGGGTTTCCCCATCAATTTCCCCTCCAAGAACTTGTATTTCGTTTAAGTAAGCCATCATCTTGAGAATATGATCCCTCACGGGAGTCCCCTAAAAGAACATATAAGTTAAACTTGGAATCAAATGTGTTAAGTTCCGTAGGAAATACAAGTTTAACTTAAAAGAACACATGGTAGCTAGGAAAGGTTCAGATCACGTACAAAATTTTTGTATAGTGGAGCCATTGGGTTTTCCGAGTAGCAACCAACAAATGGTATCAGAGCTAGGCTTTTGCCTCTGTGTATTTGGTATTAGTTTAATTATGCACTTGTCATATATAATTTAGGCAGGTTAATTGTAGGATGTGCTAACTTTGTGGATGCAGGATCCAACTATTATGGCTTATAGTTATTATGTGTGTGATTGGACCCTTGGACATGTCAAGGGCATTTATTATGTGTGCATGATTGTATTATAAAATACAGCAGGAGTTGTATTTAGTTTTATTAGGATTTTATTTTTTGATCTAGATACATGTACATTCCTTTTATGGAATATAGGATCGATGGATGTAAATTTTATTTTATGTTCGATCTAGTTTACATGTACATTCCTTCGAGGAATATAGGATCGAAAAATGTAAAATTCTATTTATGTCGCGGATCGAATCTTGCAAGGCGTGGAACCTTTTGAGGATTAGAGTGGCGCAGTAGAACACGGAGCAAGATGGATGCGACAACTGGACCCGGTGGTGGTGGCCAAAGATGGAAGCAGCTAGGGATGACGACACACGGAGGACAACAATAGATAAAAAGCCATAATAGTTGAAAATTAGTTTTTCTATTTATTGCTTTTGTATTGTGCTGTGTGTGAATGTTAGTGTACATGTTTAGTAGGCTAGCATCATCAAAATTCCTCACTTTAAATAACTAAGTGAGAGAGGAATTTATTTTAGTGAATTCCACGGTCTCCATTACTGGTTTGTAAGTGATGCAAACAAACTTGCGCGTTGGCTCTGAGTGCCTTCCTCTATATCGGATGAGTTTGTTTGCGGATCAGTAGATCAAACTTCCATTTCGGATGACTATAGGAAATTAATTAAGAGCGTGTGATCTTCCCCATCGGAAGGGGCACAATCTTATTAATGGACTTAGTGTCAAGTAATGGTATACACTTAGGCACGTCTAATAGTATCCTCCCCATTGGAGTCACTGCTATTATTTGTGTGACCGAAGGAAACCAACTATTAATTTTATTTATCAAAAAGTTAGGTTGACAAGATAATAAAATTAATGGGATATACCCTCCTTTTACAAATGTTGAATTTGTATACGTCCACACTATCGTGGCATACAAAATTCACGGTGTTTTAAGGTGTTGGTTAATTTAAAATAGTATTATTTGAGGAATCAATATTATTCTAAATTTAGAGTTCTGACCAAAATTTATTTTGTAATTCTTAGGATGACTTTCAACCCACTGGCCATTATTCTAAAAGAAAACAGACTTACTGGTCCCAACTATATAGATTGGAAAAGAAACCTGGACATTGTTTTAACTGTTGAGGGCTATAAGTTTGTACTATCAGAGGAATGCCCAGAAACACCTAGCAATGATTCTACCCCAGAGGAGATTCAGCATCATAGTAAATGGGTAAAAGCTGATGAAATGGCGCGGTGTTACATCTTGGCTTCGATGTCAAATGTATTGCAACATCAGCATCAGGACTTACCAAAAGCCTATGATATAATGAACAATCTCAAGGAACTCTTTGGACATCAGAATCAGGCTGCTAGGCAACAGGCAATGAGAAAACTGATGACAACTACCATGACTGAGGGGACTCCTGTGAGGGATCATATTCTCAAGATAATGGCTTACTTAAATGAAATACAAGTTCTTGGAGGGGAAATTGATGGGGAAACCCAGGTCGATATCATCCTCCAAACGATGCCCAGAAGTTTTGAGCATTTTCGCCTGAACTATAATATGAATAAAAGGATGTATTCATTAGCGGAACTTCTGATAGAACTTCAGGCAGTCGAAGGGTTGTTTCGTCAACATTCTCAAATTCACTATGCTGAAAATGGTTCTACTTCTAAGCCGAAAGGCAAGAAGAAGAAGAAACAAAATGGCTCAGCAAAGAAGGTGAATAAACCTCGAGTGCGGACAAAAATTTGGAATAAAAAGAAAGGCAAGTGCTTTTGTTTCAGCAATTGACATTGGCGGTCTCCTCGTGGAGCAACACAATAAAGGTATATCTCATACTCTAGTAGTTGAAACATGTTTAGCGGTGTTATCTACCAGCACTGGTGTGTAGATACGGGAGCCATGATCATGTCTGCAATTCTTTGCGGGGTTCGAGGAAACCTGACTATTTGATAGAGAGATAATTGTCTACAAGGGCAATGCTACTAAGGTGGCGGCTGTTGCAGTGGGAGACGTCTACTTATCATTTGATAGGAATAGGAAATTGGTTTTAAAGAATTGTCTTTGTGTACCCAGTTTTAGAAAGAATTTAATTTCAGTTTCTAAACTGTATTTGGATGGATATTCAGTTTCCTTTAGCAACAATGTGGTTATAAAGAGATATAAAGTGATTATCTGTTCTGGTGCATTGGTTGGCAATTTATATACTTTAAATCCAATTTCTCCCACAAAGAAAAATATGGAAATTAATAACACATCTTCTAACTCTAATTAGAGAAAAGAACCTTCGGAAATGAACCAAACACATCTTTGGCATCTAAGGCTTGGTCATATTAACTTAAGTAGGATTCAAAGGCTTAGCCGAGGGACTCTTGGGTCCATTAGAGTTGGAAAACATTTCAACGTGTGAATCCTGCTTGGAAGGTAAGATGACCAAGAGACCTTTTAAGGCCAAGGGGTATAGAGCCAAAGAAGCGTTAGAATTGGTTCATTCTGATTTGTGTGGTCGTATGTCTATCTAGGCTGGAGGTGGCTTTGAATATTTTGTCTCTTTTATAGACGATTATTCAAGATATGGATACATTTACCTAATGCGCCGCAAGTCTGAGTGCTTTGATAAGTTCAAAGAGTACAAGGCTGATGTGGAGAAACGTCTAGGTAAAAGTATCAAGACACTATGGTCTGATCGTGGTGGCGAATACCTCTTAAGAGAGTTTAGGAATTACTTATCGAGGCGATTCAAATTATCACTTTGGTACCCATGAAATGGTGTGTGAGCGAAGGAATAGGACTCTTATGGAGATGATTAGATCGATGATGAGTTATTCCAAATTCGTTTTGGGGATACGCTGCGGAAATAGCACATACTGAACTTAGTACCTTCTAAATCAGTATCTTCTACACCAGAAATTATGGAATGGGCAAGCCAGTCTAAAATCTAAACATTTCGAGTTTGGTGATCCGGCAACAAGTCTTTGATGATAGTTAGAATCTACAAGTTCAGTATGTTTGTGGGGTATATCCCGGAGGGAAAAGGCGGTTTATTTTATAGTCCTAAGACTAGAGGGCATTGTTAGCACCAATGCCCAATTTTTAGAGAAGACTATATAATGGATCACAAGCCCGGTGGTAAAATTGTTCTAGAAGAACTTAGAGACACGTCTACTTGATCATAGCAGTATACAAGATGAAGTACCACAAGTGCACGTGTCACACATGATACACCCGCAGACGGTACTCGTTAGTGGGAGTAAGTGGGAGGTAACTTATAAGATTCATGTTTTGGGTGAGTCTTGGACTTGATCTGAACATAGACGGATCCCGGACATATGATGAAGCACTCGAAGATATAGATGTTGTATCTTGGCAAAGGCAATAATTCGAAATAGAATCTATGTATTCTAATAAGGTTGGGAGCTTGTAGAACCACGATGGTGTAAAAGCCATTGGATGCAAGTGGATCTATAAAAGGAAAAGAGGACAGATGGGATAGAACCTTCAAGCAAGGCTTGGGCTTATTCTTGAAGGTAAAGAGGGAATCGATTATGGGAGACCTTTTAGCTATGCTTAAGTCTATCCGGATACTCTTATCTATTGCCGCTCATATGGATTATGAGATTTGGCAAATGGATGTCAAGATAGCTTTCCTTAATGGAAGTCTTAAAGAAAACATCCATATGAAGCAACCAGAAGGGTTCATTGAAAATGGCAAAGAGCATCTGGTGTGCAAGCTTAATCGGTCCATTTATGGACTGAAGCAAGCTTCAAGATCTTGGAACATCCGGTTTAATGAAGTAATCTAGTCATATAGAATTATTCAGTGTCCAGATGAGTCTTGTGTATACAAGAAGTGTAACGGAAACATGGTGTTATTTCTTGTACTATACGTAGATGATATTTTGTTAATTGGCAACAATATCAAGGTATTATCAGACGTAAGGGTATGGTTGTCCAAACAATTTGATATGAAGGACTTAGGAGAATGTGTACACATCCTTGGGATCAAAGTTATAAGGGATCGCAAGAAAAGAATGTTGTGTCTATCCCAAACTTTATATATAGATACAATCCTTGCTCATTTTAGCATCTGAAACTCGAAAAGGTTTCTTACCTTTAGGGCATGGAGTAGCCTTATCTAAAGAGATGTCTCCAAAAACATCAAAGGAGATTGAGGACATGAAGTTCCTTATGTTCGGATGTGGAAACCTCATGTAATGTTGTATGTACGAGACTGATATCTATTTTGTATTGGGCATGGTTAGCGAGATATCAACACCGACAAGGACATTGGGCTGATAAAGCATATATTAAAGTATTTGAGAAGGACTAGAGATTATATGCTAGTTTACCAAAGCGATTTACTCACAGTTAGTTGACTTCCATCTGAACAGGGACAACGGTGAGTCTACATCATGCTATGTGTTTACTTTAGGAGGTGGAGCCATTGCATGGAGGAGTAGTAGAAATCGTCTCGGGACTCAACCATGGAAGTGTGTGGCCTGTAGCCTACGGCTGACCAAAGATTGTGTATGGCTTTCTAATGGACTTAGATGTGATTCTGGTTTGCCCAAGATCGTCACAATTTATTGTGATAATAGTGGAAGAGAAACTCGATGGAAACGAGCCCAAGCAAGAAAATATATAGCGCAGTACCACGATACGAGACGTTATCCGCACAAGAAGTTGTCGTTGTAGCGTATAACTCTGAGATCCTTTCACTAAGACCCTTCGTAAAGCTTTTGATCGGCATGTGGAGGAGAGAATCGATGTATAGCAGATATGGCAACTTGGACTTTTAGTATAAGTGGGAGATTGTTAGAGTGTATACTAAAAGTTTAGCATTGTACACATTTATTTTTTAAATCAAATGTACTTTTATTTGTTAAATATAATTATTCAATTAATTTATATAGTAGATAACATGGAGTGAGTCACACTTAGAAGATCATGTTATGGGTTCTCTAAATTATAAGCGACTTAGATGACTAAAGGGAACAAACCATGAATAGACATAGTGTAATTAAGTTGGTTTTATCTTGACAATAAATTACTTCGATACGTGTAAAGATAGGATCATTTAGGTAAGTTCTTTTGACTTGACGTGAAAGAACTAGACCTTAGTTATTAAGTGTGTAATCTAATATAATATACAAGCATGTAAATTTAATATTTATTTCTTTGACTTATCGGTGAGGTCTCGATAAATCAATATGCCCGATAAGTTGAAATGATATTACTTATAGTATGTGTTGTTGATTATATAAGGAATTAGTGTCCTAGTTATCTAGATTGAGACCCAAGGCTCATAAGGATTGTCATGTTAAACCCTGCGTGGACCTAGTCCAACATGACAATAAGAAGTACTACTCTTGGAGCTAGATATTAATATGGGTGAACTCTTATAATTAGTGAAATTCGTAAATCTTAAACATCTAACATTAAGCAGGGTCAGATTGAATGTTGATAATTAGTGAACGTTATCACGGTCATTGGTTGTGAACTGGTGAACTATGCGAGGATTGTGTGGAAGTAGCTCTTGAGCAGTTTTTAATAAACTCAAGTCCTCAGTCCTGTTGTAGGTCTATGTGGTGTATCTTGGCCAATGGGCGGATGCTTGTGTGACCAAGCAAGGCCACATAGCCTCTGCCCACCTGGCAACGCCTAGCATACCCATAATATTTAATTAGAAAGGTTGTTTTGAATTTTTCCTCAGATATTTATAATTTGTAAAAGAGAGATTTTAAAATTTTATAAAATTTTCTAATTTAAATCATATAAGGTTTTAAAGAGAGTTGTAAAATTTATAAAACGTTCTTTTAAAAGAGAAATATTATCAAATATGTTTTAAATTTTAAAACTTGGTTTTAAATTTTAAAATTTTCCTTTAATATCCACATTAGAAAAAAGAGAATTTGTAAAATTTTATTAGAAGTTTTCTTCTTTAAATTTATAAAAAAATTTTCTTCTTTCCACTTAATTAGCCGCAGCCCAAGCAGAGGTGATCAAATATTAAAACATCAACAAATAGTTGTTTAATTAATAAAATAAGGATTGATTAATTAAAGAAAAGAAAAAGAAAAAAGAAAATAGGAATGAGTCTAATTTTTGTAAAACTCTTTCCATAATTTTCTGGGAAACTAATAAAAGGGGGAGAGGCCTTGAATAACATAACAATTAATATTGGGTTGTTGGAGATCATGAAGTGGCGGCCTCCCTCTCTTCCCTTATCTTTTCCTCCTTGGTGGTGGTGGTTCGAGAAGGAGGTGAATCTCGACCCACCACATCGTCTACGAGGAGAGCGAGGGGATCTGGATTTGAGGTGAGGAAGAGGTGAAGGAATAACTAGTATTTAAGCATCATACTAGTTAATTTTTCTTATACCAAAATACAAGGCAAGAGGTTGATTCTTTTTTTAATTTTAATTTGATGTTGTGTTCTTTTCTTTTTCCTTGTGATTTGATTGTTCCTTTTGGTTAACCTAGAGTTATATAAAATTAAATATTTTAAAGCTTTGTCTAGTCGGTGGTGGTTGCTATATCCAAGAAGGCCAAGTGCCTCATGCGAACTTAAGCCATTTGGAATCTAATATTTAATTGAATTTATAACCTAGGTGATTTGTATCAAACGTGTTAAGTTCCGCAGGAGATCCAAATCTAAACCTAAAAGAACATATAAGTTAAACTTGGAATCAAATGTGTTAAGTTCCGCAGGAGATACAAGTTTAACTTAAAAGAACACATGGTAGCTAGGAAAGGTTCAGATCACGTATAAAATTTTTGTACAGTGGAGCCATTGGGTTTTCCGAGTTGCAACCAACACTGCAGAACTTAACACGTTTGATCCAAATCACCTAGGTTATAAATTCAATTAAATATTAGTTTCCAAAATTGGCTTCCAGTGCTGCATGGCGAGGCACTTGGCCTTCTTGGATATGGGAGCAACCACCACCGACTAGACAAAGCCTTTTAAGGAAAGTTAATATTTAATTTCCTTATATAACTCTAGGTTAACCAAAAGGAACAATCAAATCACAAGGAAAAAAGAAAAAGAACACAACATCGAAATTAAATTCGAAAAACAAGAATCGAATGCCTCTTGTATTTGGTTATACAAAGAAAAATTAACTAGTATGATGCGGAAATTAAATACTAGTTATACCTCTTCCTTGTATGCTAAAAACCTCGAGATCTTCTGCTGTATCCTTCGCCTCCTCTTAGACGTCGTGTGGGCGACGATCCTCCAAGACGAACACCACCCAGAAAACTTCTCCTCCTCTAGAATTCGGCCACCACCACCACAAAGGAGCAAAAGAGAGCAAAGGGAATAGAGGGAGAGGGGTCGGCCACTTGATGATCTCCAACAATACAATATCAATTGTTATGTTTTCAAGGCCTCCCCTTCCCTCTTTTTTATATTAGTTTCCCAACGGAAAATTATGGAAAGAGTTTTCTAAAAAATTAGACTCATTCCTATTTCCTTTTAATTTTTTCTTTTTCTTTCCTTTTAATTAATCAATCCTAGATTGATTTATTAATTACACAACTATGTTTTGATGTTTAATTATTTGACCAGCCCCTTGCTTGGGCACCAAGCAAGGTGGCCGGCCACTTATTAAAAGGGAACGAAAGAAAAAAATTTTATAAAATTTTAAAAGAAGAAAACTTCTAATAAAATTTTACAAACTCTCTTTTTTTTCTAATGTGGATATTAAAAGGAAAGTTTTAAAATTTAAAACCAAGTTTTAAAATTTAAAACATCTCTAATAATATTTATTTTTAAAAGAAAGTTTTATAAATTTTACAACTTTCTTTTAAAACCTTGTGGCTTAATTTAAATTAGGAAAATTTTATAAATTTTTAAAATCTCTTTTTTTACAAATTGTAAATATCTGAGGAAATTTAAAATTTTAAAAACAACCTTCCTAATTTAAATATTGCGGTTGGCCCCCTTGCCCAAGGCAAGGACCGGCCACTTCTAGAGAATATGTGGTCGGCCATTGCATGGTCACCAAGCAATGAACCGGCCCCTTCTTGGACACCAAGATAGGCTTTTCTTTGGATGGACTTGAGGCTTTATTGAGGCTACAACAGGGACCTAGAGGAGAAATTGGTTTTGGCCTTCCAATGAGCTTGAGTATCCCGTACTCGCCCCGAACACACAACTCAAGTTCATCGATAATAACTCATTCCACTAGAGAGTTATTACCGCACTACCGCACCAATCCCAAATTACATTATGGGCTCCTTCTTATCATGAGTGTGTTAGTCTCCCTGTGTTTAAGATTACGAATGTCCACAAATTAAGTGAGTTACTGACAACTCATTTAATTAATATCTAGCTCTAAGAGTAGTACCACTCAACTTTATTGTCATGTTGGATTAGGTCCACCTGTAGGGTTTAACATGGCAATCCTTATGAGCTCCTCTTGGGGACATTCTCAACCTAGATAACTAGGACACAGATTCCTTCTATAATCAATAACACATACTATAAGTAATATCATTTTCCAACTTATCAGACATATTGATTTATCGAGCTAAACCTCACCCTTTGATAAGTCAAAGAAATAAATATTAAATATACATGCTTGTTATTATATTAGGATTAAGAGCACACACTTCCATAATAGCTAAGGTCTAGTTATTTTACTAAGTCAGTACAAAAAGAAGTTACCTAAATGATCCTACTCAATACACTTAAAGTGTATCAGTGTAATTTATTAGTCAAGATAAACTAATACTTAATTACACTACGTCTATTCTGATGGTTTGTTCCTTTCCATCTTAGTCGTAAGCAACTATTTATAATTTATAGAGAACCGGCAACATGATCTTCTAAGTGTGACTTCACACTCCATGTTATCTACTATATAAATTAATTGAACAATTACATTTAACAAATAAATGTAAACATTTGACAAATGTGATTCTTTATTTCAAAATAAATGTGTACAAAAGCTAAACTTTTAAGTATACACTCCAACAGTTACAAAAATCTATAGGGTCACACACAAAGGGCAATTAGATGGAGATTAGGTTCATTTGATGAACCAAGAGGATTAGGTTCATGTGATGAATCAAATTGGATTAAGAGTATTCCAAATTAAGCTAATTGAGTTGGACTCGATTTGATTCATGTGTTCAATGGATCAAATTTAGATTATGTTTCATTGAATCAATTTAATCAATGAATAGAGATTCATTATATTAAATTGTTTTGAATCAAATGGTTAGATTTGATCAACCATGTGAGAGAAGTGTTCAAGTTTGACTTGACTTGAGAGGGAAGATGAAAGATCAAGCTTGACTTGACCATTGCCACCTCATTTGTGAGTTGGCATTAAGTGGGCCAATGATGATGTTCCACATCATCAAGATTGGCTTATGTGTGTGCTACATCATGAGGGAGATCAAGAGTTGTGACTCTTAATATTCCATAGAGGTTTAAAAGCCTCTAAATTGGCCGGCCAAAATTCAATGGTTGTGAGTTTCATTTTGTTTTGTAACTCCATCTTCTTCCTCCTTGCTTTCTTCTTCTCTCCCTCTCCTCCACCTTGGACGAAACCTTCAAGGGTGCTAGCACACTCTAAGGTTTCTTCTCCACCTTTTGTTCGTGTAGATACACATAGAGGGGTGTTCACTTAACACCCTTGAGATCCGGCGAACTTTGGACGAGCGGGATAAGCGAAGGGCTTCGCATCAAAGGTATAAATTCCTAAACATGTAGATCTAAAGTAGATCTAGGATTAGAAAACTTGTACATGTAAAATTTTAATATTTGCACGGATTCGGTGGCATGGGATTTCGGGGTTTCCGCAACGCAAAAAGCGGTTTTTGTGGCTTGAAAATCCCAACAGTGGTATTTGAGCCACGTGCCAACATGTACATGTTTTTATTTTAATTTTTATGAAAAATTAAAGTTCTGTAAGTTTCTGTGATTTTATGATTTTTATGGTTTTTATGAGTATTTTTCTCGTAGAAGCGAAGCAACGAGTGCTAGGACACTTGTAGGCTTCGACTACCGAGAAAAATTTTCCAAAACGACAAGTTCTCGCCCAAAATGTTTTGGAACAGCGGCTTAGGGCACTGTAAGATCATCATGGGACACTCATGAGACTCATTTGACGAGAAGGGGTGCTGCCCCTTGTTGGGTTCTTCGGGCCGTGAAAACCGCTTTTTCGCGTCGCGAAAACCCCGAGTCACCCAAAGCCATGGATCTCGTGCAAAGATTTGTAAACAAAATTATCAAAAAACCTTTTTCTTGTACGAGTTTGTAAAAACTTTAGATCTATACTAAAGTTAAGATCATTATCCTTGTAGCGAAGCCCTTCGCGTTCCCGCTTGTCCAAGATGTCGTCGGATCTCTAGTTGTCAAAGTAGACAACCTCTATATGTATCCACACGGACACAAGTAGAAGAAGATGACCAAAACACAAGGTGTGCTAGCACCAATGGAGTGTTCGGCCAAGGAATGGGAGAAGGAGAAGAGAGAGCACCCAAGGGAGAAGAAGAGTGAATGAATCAATTGAGAGGAAATTCAAAAAACCCCTTAGCCATCAAGTGGCCGACCACTCTAGGAGGTGTAACCCCCACATTAATTCCAATTAATGTGGAGACCATTAAGAGTTGTAACCTCCATGAGGTGGCACTCTAGGATGATGTGGATCAACACTATTGGTCCACATCTTGCCACCTCACTAAATGACATGGCAACAAGTGTAACCTCCTCATTTAATGTGGGTCGGCCACATTAAATGCTATGGAGGCTTGTAACCTCCATGAGGTGGCACACATTGATGATGTGGAGCAATCCTATTGGTCCACATCTTGCCAACTCACTAGTGATGTGGCAAAAAGTCAAGTCAAACATGACTTTTTCTCTTCCTCTCAAATCAAGTCAAACTTGATCAAATCTCTCTCATGGTTGATCTAATCCAACCATATGATTCAAGCCAACTTAATATAATGAATCTAATTCATTAAATTAAGTTGATTTAATGAGTCATAATCTAAATTAGACTCATTGAATACATGAATCAACTTGAGTCCAACTCAATTAGCCCAATTTGGATTACTCTTAATCCAATATGATTCATCAAATGAATCTAATCCTCTTGGTTCATCATATGAACCAAATCTCCATCTAATTGTCCTTAGTGTGTGACCCTATAGGTTCTTGTAACGTTGGCAATGCCCTAAACCCATTTAGGAGCATAAGTAATGAGCGGTATCTAGCAACACATCATTACTACCCAAGTTACAAGAATGTCGAGATCCGACATCACCTTGTGACTACCAATTGTGACTCCTCACAAAATATGTCAAATGTCCTTCTATCCTTGACATCTAGATTGATCAATGTGAGGCATAGACCGTGTCATCCTCTAATCAATCTAAATCTTGAACTCCAAGTAGACTCACTCGATCAAATGAGCTTAACATCTCATGTTGACTCATTTGGGCATGGCTATGCACTTCGTGGTCTAACTCTATCAAGAATATTGATGTCGCTCCCGTCATATGGGAGGGATAGATCCCATCTACATCACTCACATCCCTCTACATAATTTATTACATACCCAGTAATCGCCACCCATTACGGGTGACGTTTGACGAAAGCAAAGTACATAACTCCTTATGTAGGGATCCATGGTGACTTCAGGTCAAAGGACTAATAGTCATACTAATAGCCATATGAGAAAGTATATGACACTCATATAACGATCCATGATACTTTCTCATGGCGGGTCATTCAGTATACATTCTCTAATGCATACTTGATATCTCTATATCCATGACTTGTGAGATCAAGTCATCGAGCTGACCTACATGCTAGTCTTATTGTATTAACATTGTCCCTGAATGTTAATACTCGACTAGGAATGATTTAGAGTAGTGTTCCCTATATCATCTCACTATCGATTCAACCAATCGATTGATATAGGTAAGAACCTTTCTACTCTAGGACGTTACTATACTTATTTTATCTGGCACTAATACAAATAAGCATAATAACCAAAAATCAAATGCCTTAATATATATACATGAATATAATATACATGAGTCCATACAATCATCAAAAATGATTGGCTCTAGGGCTCTAACTAACACCCCTAACCCTGCAAGGGGCATTGTCCCGCGATCGCGCCCGAAAATCGCTAAATGGGATCGCCGGGAAATTGTTATTCATAAAATTGTAAAAATAGTAGTAAAATCACAGAAATTTATATAAAATACATAATTTAGAATTATGTTTGATATTGTGATGGTCATGTCCCAAAGAACCCAATTTGATTGGAAATATGTGTTGTAATTCATAATATGGCCTGCGTGCTATTTTTGTGTGATTGTGCGTGTTGTATATTTGATACGCCACCTGTGCATCGTGCCTTTCTATTTTATTTCCTGTTGTAAAATAGTTTAGACTCGAATGTAACTCAAGTTTCAAATTTGTAATGTACAAAATTGGAGCGGTGGAAGATCCACTCGAGGAGGAGTTACGAGGAGGGTGCGAGCAACACATGGCGATCAAAGGGAGGAGCTTGGAGAAGCTGTTGACCCTAGGTTGACGATCCGATCTTCTCATTGGCTTGAGAAGATCGTAGTAGGGCCATGACTAATCACAATTTAATTAATTGCTTGTGTGTGTATATGTGATGCATGCTAGAGTAGAGTAATTAATTAGTGCTTTAACGATTAGATTAGATCTAAATCGCGTATATGATGCATCACGATTAGATTAGATCTAAATCGAGTATATGATACACATCAACGATTAGATTAGATCTAAATTACGTCAACTCGAAATGCCTACCATGCTGTGATTCCATCACTACCTCGATCACATATTGTTGTTGAATCTGCCAAATCAGAGCAACGCATATTATCTTGGTAGGGTGCGGAGGGACAATCTTGGTCCCGCCTATCAACGCATGGGCGAGTACAAACTCAATTAGATTGAGTAAAACTAGTTAAACTCAATTGGATCGGGTTTAACTATAGGCATTTTCCAATGGTTGGTAGATAGGTCAAAATCACATTTATATTAATTCTTGGGTGATTTAGCCAAAGATAACTCAAGTTTTAATATATATGTGGATCTTGATCCTATAAACAAGAGTTGCATAGAGATGTAATTGGTAATTAATTACCTACCGATCATACTAAGTCTTGGGCGATTTAGCCAAAGCTAACTCAAGGCGTAGTATGATGTGGATCTTGTCCCGCAAGAATTATAGCTAGTTGGTTAGAATCTAGTAGGTGTGGTTTGACCACATCCATGACTTGATTCTACAAAAGTTCTATAATTCAGTAGGAGCATCATTTAGTTAAAGGCCTAATTAAATGATTAGTGGAATATGATTATTTATTTTCTGCATTTTCTGTTGTAGATTGTCATATCGTCAAAAACGAACACCTTCTCCCTGCGTTCTGTCCTTGATAAGGACAAGCTCAACGGAGCTAACTTCCTAGACTGGTACAGGAACCTGAGAATTGTTCTCACTCAGGAAAGAAAACTGTACGTCTTGGAGATGCCCATTCCCGAGGCACCTCCTGCCATTGCCACGCGAGCTGACTGTGATGCTTATAAGAAGCATCAAGATGACGCATTAGATGTGTCCTGTCTCATGCTCGTGACCATGAACTCTGAGCTTCAAAAATAATACGAGTTGATGGGTGCTTATGATATGGTTGAACATCTTCTTCAACTATACCAAGGACAAGCTAGGTATGAGAGATTCGAGATCTCTAAGGCACTGTTTCAATGCAAGATGCAAGACGGGACTCCCATAGGTCCATATGTACTCAAGATGATTGGGTACATAGAAAACCTACAGAGGTTGGGATTCCCCCTTGGCCAAGAGCTGGCTACTGATTTGGTCTTACAATCCTTACCAGAGAGCTACAGTCAATTCATCATGAACTACAACGTGAATGAAATTGACAAGCCACTGCCTGAGCTTCTGAGTATGTTGAGAACTGCTGAGATCAACCTTAAGAAGGTTAAGCCCAACTCCATTTTGATGGTGCAAAAGGGCAAAGGCAAGGGCAAGCCTAAAGGTAAGGGAAAGTCTCAAGCCAAGGGCAAAGGCAAGGCACTGAAACCCAAAGGAGGGGTCGCCAAGGATGCTACCTGCTTCCACTACAGACAGACCGGGCACTGGAAGAGGAATTGCAAAGTCTACCTGGAAGATCTTAAGAAGAAGAGAAGTGAGACTTCTACTTCAGGTATATATATTATAGAAGTTAATCTCTCTATTTCTTTATCATGGGTATTAGATACCGGATGTGCTTCTCACATTTGTACTAATGTGCAGGCATTGAGAAATAGCAGGGCATTGACGAAGGGCGAGGTGGACCTACGAGTAGGCAATGGAGCACGGGTTGCTGTTGTTGTTATAGGAACTTACTATCTATCTCTGCCCTCTGGGCTTGTACTAGAAATAGATGAATGTTGTTATGTGTCTACTCTTACTAAGAACATAATTTCAGTTTCTTGTTTAGACAAGAAAGGTTTTTCATTTATAATAAAGTACAAATGTTGTTCAGTTTATTTAAATGATATGTTCTATTGTAGTGCACCTCTGATGAACGGACTCTACATTCTAGGCTTAGAGAACCCCATCTATAACATAAATACCAAGAGGTTCAAATCAAATGAAATGAACCAAACCTATCTCTGGCACTGTCGCTTAGGTCATAGAAATGACAAATGCTTATCCCAAATCCATAAAGATGGTTTGCTGGACTCATTTGATTTTGAATCATATGAGACATGCGAGTCATGCCTACTAGGCAAGATGACCAAGACTCCCTTTAGTGGGCACAGCAAAAGAGCGACTGATTTGTTAGGACTCATACATAGTGATGTATGTGGCCCTTTCAATGTCGCTACCAGAGGTGGTTATAGGTACTTCATTACATTTACTGATGACTTCAGTAGATATGGTTATGTGTATTTGATGACACATAAGTCAGAATCCTTTGAAAAGTTCAAAACATTCAAGAATGAAGTACAAACTCAGCTTGGCAAGAGTATTAAGATACTTCGATCAGATCGAGGTGGTGAATACCTTAGCCATGAGTTTCGTGACTATCAGCTGAGTGTGAGATTCTATCTCAACTCACTCCTCCTGGAACACCACAGTGGAATGGTGTATCCAAAAGGAGGAATCGTACCCTATTAGATATGGTATGGTCTATGATGAGTCACACAGATCTTCCTACATATCTTTGTGGCTATGCTCTGGACACAGCAGCCTTCATACTCAACCGTGTTCCATCTAAGGCTATGATAAAGACACCATATAGGATATGGACTGGGAGAGATGCCCAGGTGTCTTTTATGAGGATTTGGGGTTGTGAGGCTTACGTTTGACATCAAGTCTCAGACAAACTAGAACCCAAATCCGATAAGTGCTATTTTATAGGATATCCCAAGGAATTGAAGGGGCATTACTTCTACATTCCAGTGAACACAAAGTAGTTGTGGCTAAGACTGGGGTTTTTCTAGAAAGGGACTTTGTTTCTAGAAAAACTAGTGAGAGTTCGTTCAATCTTGAAGAAGTTCAAGATATGGACCATAGCACTGAAGCCTTGATGGAAGTTGAACTAGAACCACAAAGTGTTGCGGATGATGAGATTGTTCCACAAGGAGTTGAGGAACAACAACTAGTTCAAGTAGACATACCTCTTTGCAGGTCTGATAGGGTACGTCGTCAGCCTGAGAGATACTCATTTCTCTTGTCTGGCCATGATGACACTATGCTCATTGAGAATGAGCCTACCTCTTATCAGGAAGCTGTGATGAGACTAGATTCTGAGAAATGGTTAGAGGCCATGAGATCCGAAATGGAATCCATGTACACCAACCAAGTATGGACTTTGGTTGATCCACCTGAAGGGGTTAAACCCATTGGGTGTAAGTGGGTCTTTAAGAGAAAGACTGACATGGATGGACTTATATATAAGGGTTGTCTGGTAGCTAAAGGTTTCAAGCAAATTCATGGTATTGACTATGATGAAAACTTTTCTCCAGTAGCGATGTTTAAGTCCATTAGGATTATGCTTGGTATTGCAGCATACCACGATTATGAGATCTAGCAGATGGATGTCAAAACCACGTTTCTGAATGGAAACCTGCTATAGGATGTGTACATGACACAACCTGAGGGTTTTATAGATCCACAGCATACTGGTAGAGTATGCAAGCTACATAAGTCCATTTATGGACTAAAGCAAGCTTCTCAGAGCTGGAATCGTCTATTCGATGATGCAATCAAACAGTTTGGTTTCATCAAGAATGAAGATGAACCTTGTGTCTACAAGAAGGTTGTAGGAAACACAGTTGTCTTCCTTGTGTTGTATGTGGATGACATACTACTCATTGGGAACGACATCCCTTTGCTGCAGTCTGTAAAGACTTGGCTAGGGAATTGTTTCTCAATGAAGGACTTAGGTGAAGCAGCCCGTATTCTAGGCATAGAGATCTATAGAGATAGATCTAAGAGATTGCTTGGCCTAAGTCAGAGTACATATATTGACAAGGTATTACTACGGTTTGCCATGCAGAACTCCAAGAAGGGATTTCTGCCGATGTCACATGGTGTTAGTCTTTCAAAGACTCAAAGTCCCTCTTCTAGAGAGGAGAGAGACCACATGGATACGATCCCTTATGCCTCAGCCATAGGATCTGTCAAGTATGCCATGCTATGTACTCGTCCTGATGTTTCGTATGCTTTGAGCATGACGAGCAGATACCAGTCAGATCCAGGTGAAAGTGACTGGATAGCAGTCAAGAATATTCTTAAGTACTTGAGAAGGACTAAAGAATATTTCTTGATATATGGAGGTGATGATGAGCTAGCTGTAAAGGGTTACAGTGATGCTAGCTTCCAAACTGACCAGGATGATTATCGATCATAGTCTAGGTTCATGTTTTGCATAAATGGTGGTGCTGTGAGCTGAAAGAGTTCAAAGTAGGACACAGTTGCTAATTCTACAACAGAGGCCGAGTATATTGTTGCATCAAAAGCAGCAAACGAGGCAGTTTCGATTCGCAAGTTCATTACTGAGCTTGGGGTGGTTCCTAGCATAGTCGATCCGATAGAACTCTATTGTGACAACAATGGAGAATTGCACAGAGAAAGCATGATGGTCACACTAGGTCATTGGGTCTTAGAGCCTACACTGATTAACACAAGTGCTAGTGGGAGATTGTTAGTTAGAGCCCTAGAGCCAATCATATGATGATTGTTGTATAGACTCATTGTATTATATTCCTATGTATATATATAAAGGCATTTATTTTGGTTATTATACTTTCTTATATTGGTGTCAAATAACTAAGTATAATAGCGTCCTTGAGTAGAAGGTTCTTATCTATATCAATCGATTGCTTGAATCGATAGTGAGCTGATATAGAGAACACTACTCTTAATCATTCCTAGTCAAGTATTAACATTCAGGGACAATGTTAATGTGACGAGACTAGCATGTAGGTCAACTAGATGAGTTGATCTCACAAGTCATGGATATAGAGATATCAAGTTGACACATGGATATGCATTGGAGAATGTATACTGAATGACTCGCCATGAGAAAGTATCATCAATCGTTATATGAGTGTCATATACTTTCTCATGTGGCTATTAGTATGACTATTAGTCCATGAACCTGAAGTCACCATAGTTCCCTACATAAGGAGTTACATACTTTGGCTTCGTCAAACGTCACCCGTAACTGGGTGGACTATAAAGGCGATTACTGGTTTTGTAATAAATTATGCGGAGAGATGTGAGTGATGTAGATGGGATCTATCCCTCCTATATAACGGGAGTGACATCGTTATTCTTGATAGAGTGAGACCACTAAGTGCATGGCCATGCCCAAATGAGTCAATATGAGATATTGAGCTCATTTGATTAGAGTGAGTCTACTTGGAGTTCAAGATTTAGATTGATTAGAGGATGATACGGTCTATGCCTCACATTGATCAACCTAGATGTAAAGGATAGAAGGACACTTGTCATATATTGTGAAGAGTCACAATTAGTAGTCACAATGTGATGTTGGATCTCAACATTCTTGTAACTTGGGTAGTAATGACGTGTTGCTAGATACCGCTCATTACTTATGCTTCTAAATGGATTTAGGAGCATTGCCAACGTTACAAGAACCTATAGGGTTACACACAAAGGGCAATTAGATGGAGATTAGATTCATTTGATAAACCAAGATGATTAGGTTCATGTGATGAACCAAATTGGATTAAGAGTAATCCAAATTAAACTAATTGAGTTGGACTCAATTTGATTCATGTGTTCAATGGATCTAATTTAGATTATGTTTCATTGAATCAATTTAATCAATGAATAGAAATTCATTATATTAAATTGATTTGAATCAAATGGTTAGATTTGATCAACCATGGGAGAGAAGTAGTCAAGTTTGACTTGACTGGAGAGGAAAAATGAAAGGTCAAGCTTGACTTGACCATTGCCACCTCATTTGTGAGTTGGCATTAAGTGGGCCAATGATGATGTTCCACATCATCAAGATTGGCTTATGTGTGTGCCACATCATGAGGGAGATCAAGAGTTGTGACTCTTGATATTCCATAGAGGTTTAAAAGCCTCTAAAGTTGCCGGCCAAAATTCAATGGTTGTGAGTTTCATTTTGTTTTGTAACTCCATCTTCTTCCTCCTTGCTTTCTTCTTCTCTCCCTCTCCTCCACCTTGGCCGAAACCTTCAAGGGTGCTAGCACACTCTAAGGTTTCTTCTCCACCTTTTGTTCGTGTGGATACACATAGAGGGGTGTTCACTTGACACCCTTGAGATCCGGCGAACCTTGGACGAGCGGGATAAGCGTAGGGCTTCGCATCAAAGGTATAAACTCCTAAAGAAGTAGATATAAAGTAGATCTAGGATTAGAAAACTTGTACATGTAAAATTTTAATATTCACACGGATCCGGTGGCATGGGATTTTGGGGTTTCCGCAACGTAAAAAGCGGTTTTTACGGCTTGAAAATTAGAACAATAACTTGATTCAGCTGTAATGAACCAGGTGTTGGTTTCTACTCAGAAAACCTAATGGTTCCACTGTACAAAAAATTTGTACAAAGGTCTAAACCTTTTCCTAGCTACCATGTGTTCTTTTAAATTAAACTTGGATCGCCTGCGGAACTTAACACGTTTGATCCAAAGTTTAATCTATTTGTTCTTTTAGGTTTAGACTCGGATCTCCTGCGAAACTTAACACGTTCGATCCAAATCACCTAGGTTATTAATTTCATTAAATATTAATTTCCAAAATTGACTTCCAGTACTGACGTGGCGAGGCACATGGCCTTCTTGGATATGGGAACAACCACCACCGACTAGACAAAGCCTTTTAAGGAAAGTTAATATTTAATTTCCTTAAATAACTTTAGGTCAACCGAAAAGAACAATCAAATCACAAGGAAAAGAAAAAAAACAAAAGAACACAATATCGAAAACAAATTCGAAATACTAGAATCGCATGCCTCTTGTATTTGGTATTATTTCCAAAAATAACTAGTATGATGCGGAAAGGAAAAATACTAGTTATACCTTTTAGAAAGACCTCTTGATCTTCTACCGTATTCCTCTTCTAACCTCGGACGTTGTGTGGGCAACGATCTTCCGAGATGAGAAACCACCAAAGCACCTTCTTCTCCTTTCTTCAAGTTCCGGCCAAGCACAATGCTTCCAAAAGATGAAGATCTTTTTCCACCAACCAAGCTCCAAGGGATGCATGAAACAAGACTCCTTTCTCTCCTTTTCTCCAAGCTAGATCCGGCCACTTCTATGCCTCCAAGAGATGATGAAGTCTTGGCCACAAGAAGGAGAAGGAGAACCTCTAGGGGCCGGCCACACCAAGGAAGAAAAGAGAGGAAGAAAAAGAATAGAGTCGTTCACCATGAAGCCTCCTCTACCTCCTCTTTTATAATCCTTGGTCTTGACAAATAAGAAAATTTAAATAAAAACTTCCTTAATTCTTTTGCCATAAAAAGGAAAATTTATTTAATTAAAAATAATTTTCTCTTCTCTAATTTATTTGGCCGGCCACCTCTACTCTCCAACAAAGAAAGGTTTTAATTAAAACAAAAATTAAAACTTCCTAATTTGTTTCTAGAAATTTATAAAAATTTCTCCAAAAATTTTAATCTCTTCATGATTGGTTAATAAAAAGAAATTTTATAAATTAAAATTTTCTTTTAAACATGTGGATAATTTCCAAAAAGGAAAGTTATCTCTAAAAATTAAAATCTCCTTTCAATCTACAAATAAGGAAAGATATTAAATCTTTTCTTAATCTTTTGAAGATACTAATAAAAGAGAATTTTTAAATTTTTAAACTTTCTTTTAAATCATGAACATAATTAAAAGAAAAGTTTTTACCAAAATTAAAATCAACCTTTTGTTAGTTAGAGCCCTAGAGCCAATCATTTTTGATGATTGTATGGACTCATGTATATCATATTCATGTATATATATTAAGGCATTTGATTTTTGGTTATTATGCTTATTTGTATTAGTGCCAGATAAAATAAGTATAGTAACGTCCTAGAGTAGAAAGGTTCTTACCTATATCAATCGATTGGTTGAATCGATAGTGAGATGATATAGGGAACACTACTCTAAATCATTCCTAGTCGAGTATTAACATTCAGGGACAATGTTAATACAATAAGATTAGCATGTAGGTCAGCTCGATGACTTGATCTCACAAGTCATGGATATAGAGATATCAAGCTGACACATGGGTATGCATTAGAGAATGTATACTGAATGACCCGCCATGAGAAAGTATCATGGATCGTTATATGAGTGTCATATACTTTCTCATGTGGCTATTAGTATGACTATTAGTCCTTTGACCTGAAGTCACCATGGATCCCTACATAAGGAGTTATGTACTTTGGTTTCGTCAAACGTCACCCGTAACAGGGTGGACTATAAAGGCGATTACTGGGTATGTAACAAATTATGCAGAGGGATGTGAGTGATGTAGATGGGATCTATCCCTCCCATATGACGGGAGCGACATCAATATTCTTGATAGAGTTAGACCACGAAGTGCATGGCCATGCCCAAATGAGTCAACATTAGATGTTGAGCTCATTTGATCGAGTGAGTCTACTTGGAGTTCAAGATTTAGATTGATTAGAGGATGACACGGTCTATGCCTCACATTGATCAATCTAGATGTCAAGGATAGAAGGACATTTGACATATTTTGTGAGGAGTCACAATTGGTAGTCACAAGGTGATGTCGGATATCGACATTCTTGTAACTTGGGTAGTAATGATGTGTTGCTAGATACCGCTCATTACTTATGCTCCTAAATGGGTTTAGGGCATTGCCAACGTTACAAGAACCTATAGGGTCACACACTAAGGACAATTAGATGGAGATTTGGTTCATATGATGAACCAAGAGGATTAGATTCATTTGATGAATCATATTGGATTAAGAGTAATCCAAATTGGGCTAATTGAGTTGGACTCAAGTTGATTCATGTATTCAATGAGTCTAATTTAGATTATGACTCATTAAATCAACTTAATTTAATGAATTAGATCCATTATATTAAGTTGGCTTGAATCATATGGTTGGATTAGATCAACCATGAGAGAGATTTGATCAAGTTTGACTTGATTTGAGAGGAAGAGAAAAAGTCATGTTTGACTTGACTTTTTGCCACATCACTAGTGAGTTGGCAAGATGTGGACCAATAGGAAGGCTCCACCTCATCAATGTGTGCCACCTCATGGAGGTTACAAGCCTCCATAGCATTTAATGTGGCCGACCCACATTAAATGAGGAGGTTACACTTATTGCCATGTCATTTAGTGAGGTGGCAAGATGTGGACCAATAGTGTTGATCCACATCATCCTAGAGTGCCACCTCATGGGGGTTACAACTCTTAATGGTCTCCACATTAATTGAAATTAATGTGGGGGTTACACCTCCTAGAGTGGCCGGCCACTTGATGGCTAAGGGGTTTTTTGAATTTCCTCTCAATTGATTCATTCACTCTTCTTCTCCCTTGGGTGCTCTCTCTTCTCCTTCTCCCATTCCTTGGCCGAACACTCCATTGGTGCTAGCACTCCATTGGTGCTAGCACACCTTGTGTTTTGGTCATCTCCTTCTACTTGTGTCCATGTGGATACATATAGAGGTTGTCTACTTTGACAACTAGAGATCCGGCGACATCTTGGACAAGCGGGAACGCGAAGGGCTTCGCTACAAGGGTAATGATCTTAACTTTAGTATAGATCTAAAGTTTTTACAAACTCGTACAAGAAAAAGGTTTTTCAATAATTTTGTTTACGAATCTTTGCACGAGATCCATGGCTTTGGGTGACTCGGGGTTTCCGCGAGGCGAAAAAGCGGTTTTCGCGGCCCGAAGAACCCACCTTTTAATCTACAAATAAGGAAAGAGATTTAGCTCTTCTCTTAATCTTTTGTAGAATCTTATAAAAGGAAAGATTTAAATTTTTAAACTCTCTTTTAAATCATGTTATCCACATAAGAAAAAATTTAAAAAATAAAAATTCTTTTATTTTAATTTGGGCCGGCCACACCAAGCTTGAACCCAAGCTAGGGCCGGCCACCTTGAAGCACCCATGAACCAAACTTTGGCCGGCCCTAGCTTGGTCTCCAAGCTAGCTTGGCCGGCCCCTATGGGATGGGTAAGAAGGTAGGTATAGGTGGGTATAGTACTCTATAATTAAGAGGCTACGATAGGGACCGAGAGGAGGAATTGGTTTTGGTCTCCCGATAAAATTAAGCATCCCGTGTTCTCCCCGAACACACAACTTAATTTTATCAATAATAATTCATTTCACTAGAGAACTATTATTGAACTACCGCACCAATCCCAAATTACATTTTGGGCTCTTTCTTATTATGAGTGTGTTAGTCTCCCTGTGTTTAAGATAACAAATGTCCACTAATTAAGTAAGTTACTGACAACTCACTTAATTAATATCTAGCTCCAAGAGTAGTACCACTCAACTTCATCGTCATGTCGGACTAAGTCCACCTGCAGGGTTTAACATGACAATCCTTATGAGCTCCTCTTGGGGACATTCTCAACCTAGATCACTAGGACACAGTTTCCTTCTATAATCAACAACACACACTATAAGTGATATCATTTCCCAACTTATCGGGCTTATTGATTTATCGAACTAAATCTCACCCATTGATAAATTAAAGAAATAAATATCAAATATATGTGCTTGTTATTATATTGGGATTAAGAGCACACACTTCCATAATAACTGAGGTGTTTGTTCCTTTATAAAGTCAGTATAAAAGAAACGACCTCTAATGGTCCTACTCAATACACTCTAAGTGTACTAGTGTAATTATATAGTTAAGATAAACTAATACCTAATTACACTACGACCTTCCAATAGTTTGTTCCTTTCCATCTTGGTCGTGAGCTACTGTTTATAATTTATAAGGTACTGATAACATGATCTTCTGTGTGTGACACCACACACCATGTTATCTACAATATAAATTAATTGAACAACTACATTTATCATAAATGTAGACATTTGACCAATGTGATTCTTATTTCTAGATAAATGTTTATACCAAAAGCTAGACTTTTAGTATACATCCTAACACCAGGGCATTCATCTTTTGCATGTTCTAATGGAAAAAACTTGTTAGGACCGATATGAGCTAGAGGAGGGGCGAATAACTACGATCACTTCTTCAAACTTAAACTTGCAATGGAAACCTTGAAGAGAAGATTCACCAATTTTAACACTTGGATTTACTTGGTATCCACCTTCTTGAGGTGACTAATTCAAGGATCCACTTCTCACACACAGCATCCACTATGAAAACTTCATTCTCAAAATCTTTCTGAAGGTGGAGAAGCCTCATACAATCTTATACTTAAGGAAACAACAAGAAAGTTAAAATAAATACAAAGAAAATTGAAAATGATTTTATAATGATGAAATCTTGCTTAACTTGCTATCTTATTGCTTGAAAATACCTTTTGATCAATTGGAAATGCAACAACACTTCTCTTTAAACTTCTTAGAACTAGCGGCCCAAAAAATCTATGAAACTTCATTTTCTAGGGTTTCTTTCGGGCTACTAATGGCTCGCAATTGATTGTTATGTTAGATCAGACCATTTAAACTTGTAAAATGAGTTTTTTTCCATATCAATCGATTAATAAGGCTCACCAATCGATTGTTTAGCCTCTAATCGATTGCTCTAATCATTTCTGAGGCTTTCTATTCTCTCGCAATAATGCCTCCAATCGATTAGCCAAATCGATTAGTGAAGCCTAAATCGATTGCCTCAATCAATTCCAAGACTTTCTATTCTCTTACAAAAAGCCTCCAATCAATTAGCACAATTAATTAATGAAGTATAAATCAATTGCCTCAATTGATTCCAAGAATTTCTATTCTCTTGTGAAAAGGCCCCTAATTGATTGACTTAATTAATTATGTTAGTTAGAGCCCTAGAGCCAATCATTTGATGATTGTTGTATACACTCATTGTATCATATTCTTGTATATAAATAAATACATTTGTTTTGGTTATTATACTTACTTGTATTGGTGTCAAATAACTAAGTATAATAGCGTCCTTGAGTAGAAGGTTTTTACTTATATCAATCGATTGGTTGAATCGATAGTGAGATGATATAGGGAACACTACTTTTAATCATTCATAGTCGAGTATTAACATTTAGGGACAATGTTAATGCGACGAGACTAGCATGTAGGTTAACTCGATGACTTGATCTCACAAGTCATGGATATAAAGATATCAAGTTGACACATGGGTATGCATTGGAGAATGTATATTGAATGACCCGCCATGAGAAAGTATCATGGATCGTTATATGAGTGTCATATACTTTCTCATGTGGCTATTAGTATGACTACTAGTCCTTGGACCTGAAGTCACCATGATTCCCTACATAAGGAGTTACATACTTTGGCTTCGTCAAACGTCACCTATAACTAGGTGGACTATAAAGGCGATTACTGGGTATGTAACAAATTATGTGGAGGGATGTGAGTGATGTAGATGGGATCTATCTCTCCTATATGACGGGAGTGACATCGATATTCTTGATAGAGTGAGACCACTAAGTGCATGGCCATGCCCAAATGAGTCAATATGAGATATTGAGCTCATTTGATTGAGTGAGTCTACTTGGAGTTCAAGATTTAGATTGATTAGAGGATGACATGGTCTATACCTCATATTGATCAATCTAGATGTCTAGGATAGAAGGACAATGTCATATATTGTGAGGAGTCACAATTAGTAGGCACGAGGTGATGTTGGATCTCAACATTCTTGTAACTTGGGTAGTAATGATGTGTTGCTAGATACCGCTCATTACTTATGCTTCGAAATGGGTTTAGGAGCATTGCCAACGTTACAAGAACCTATAGGGTCACACACAAAGGGCAATTAGATGGAGATTAGGTTCATTTGATGAACCTAAAGGATTAGGTTCATGTGATGAACCAAATTGGATTAAGAGTAATCCAAATTGAGCTAATTGAGTTGGACTTAATTTGGTTCATGTGTTAAGTGAGTCTAATTTGGACTTAGACTGATTTAATTAATTTAATTCAATGAATAGAGATTCATTAAATTAAAATTGACTTGAACCAATGGTTAGATTAGATCAACCAAGGGAGAGAAGTGGTCTAGTTTGACTTGACTTGAGAGGAAGATGAAGGGTCAAGTTTGACTTGACCATTTGCCACCTCATTGGTGAGTTGGCAAAGAGTGGACCAATGATAATGCTCCACATCATCATGGTTGCTTAAGTTGGATGTCACCTCATGGGAGTTACCCAGAGTTGTGACTCTTGGCATTCCATGGAGGTTATAATCCCTCTTAATGTGGCCGGCCACATCAATTCAAGTGTAAGTTTCATTTTGTGTTGAAACCTCCATCTTCTTCCTCATTGCTCTCTTCTCTTCTCTCCCTCTCCTCCTCTTAGCCGAGACTTCTTGGAGTGCTAGCACACTCAAGATTTCTTCTCCATCTCTTGCTTGTGTGGATACACATAGAGGAGTATCTACTTTGATACTCTCGAGATCCGGCGAACCTTGGACGAGCAGGATTAAGTGAAGGGCATCGCATCAAGGGTAAAGCTCTTCTCCTTTGTAGATCTAGTTTAGATCTAGGCTTAGAAAACTCATACGTGAAAGGTTTTATGAAATTTTATTTCTTCGCACGGATCCGTGGCATGGGAATTTCGGGGTTTCCGCAACGCAAAAAGCGGTTTTTGCGGCCCGAAAAACCCAACAAATTACTTTAGGTCAATCGATTGAGCCAATCAATTGCCCAACTCTAAACCTAGAATTTTAAGTTAGGACTAACCAATCAATTGATAACCCTGAATTCAACCTTTCCAAGTTTAATTCGTATCTTGTCTGGTATCCAGTTGACCTCATCTTATCAGGACTTCCTTTTCCCAACATCCAATCATCTATGAGCTATTGGGATTTTCCATTATCAGCATCCGGTCAATTTTGATCTACCAAGGCTTCTTCACCAAGTGTTTGATCAACTTTTGATCCACTTCAATTTTCCCCTTGCCAACCTTCCCATTAGACTTTTTTTCTCAAGTCTTTAGTCCTCTTTTGACTCATTTGCACTTTTCCTTTGCCAACCTTCTTGTTGGAATTTTCATTGCTTAACATCTAGTTAGAACTTTCATTGCCTAGTTTTCAACTAAGTCTTACATCGCCTAACCCTGCTAGTGTAGGATTATATAGAACGTGAGACGAGGTTGAATCACGTTATTTTAAACTCTCTCTCTCTCTCTTTTGGTTTTTAAAACAAATATGCAACGTAAGATAAAATGAATAAAATAACACAAGAACACAGTATGAGATCTATTTTACTTGGTTCTGAGCCTTTGATGACTCCTACTCCAAGGTCGATGATCCTTCGAACATTATCGATTGGGAAATTTACTAAAAAGTTGAATTTCGATTACATAAAAGAAGAAAGTGTAACAACCTACACTTTATTTATGCAATGATAAGTAAAAACAATATTAAAATTATACCAATACTTGTAGTAGTTGAAGGTTGTAGCTCGAGGTCAGTGTCGCTCTTAGTATAGCAGTAGGGTGTAGCAAGGTTGCAATAGAGCGATAGCATAAGACGACATAACAAAATGATCAAGGAAGCTCAAAGAAAAGTTGTATAAAGCTCATGGACTAATCCTCCTTATAAAAGATCTTGAGGGTGCCTCTAATCTCAACCAAGGTGCCTCAAATCTCAAATTTTGTTAGATGCATAATCGTCGCATTTTATCTTCTTAAAGTCACATTCAACCTTATCTGAGGTGCTTCCAATCTCATCTGAGACACCTCCAATCTACTCTAAGGCACCTTTGTTAATGCAATCGACCTAGGTTTGATCGGTACGATCATGGTTTTAATGTGTGTGTCAAAGAGTTTAAGTTAGGCTTTCATATGTGTTTGATATATGTGTTTGAGTCTTGCAGGACTTGGTAAAACACACATGAGGAGCTTGGTACAGCTAAGCTTGGGAAGCTCATCCTAGGGCTCAAATCCTTGAGTCGATGAAGGATGGTGTGGAAGGCATCCGAGGGACCACCGGACGAGGAGCAACGGAGTGGAGCCGAGGGAAGTGGACTTCAAGGCAACGACGTGAAGGATGGCACGGAGAGGAGCCGTGGGCTCGAGTGCATCTGAGGGACGAAGGCCGAGGAAGAGGTCTTCAAGGGCAACTCCAGAGAGGATGAGTGTGAGTGTGTAACAAAGTGCAGTCCAATCGGTTGTAACTTTTAGCAGCCAACTGCACCAGTCGACTTCATGTTTTAGCAGTCGACTGGCTGCGAACAGAAACATTTTGTTCACTCAGTAAACAGCTACCAGTCGACTGTTAGTTTTAGCAGTCGACTGGTAAATGACCGTTGGCAGACCATTGGTGCTGCAAAGTAGCCATTAGCTACCTCCAACAGTAGTACCAGTCGACTGATGGTTTTGTCAGTCGACTGGTCCTGAGATGAGTTGATATGATGATCAACTCTCTCTTCTTATTTATAGGAATCTTTGGGGCTTGAAGGAGGTTACTCATGCTTGTTGAATAACTCCTTAGCAATTGTCCAAAGCTTCCAAGTCATTCTCTTCCTCCTAATCTAAGTCTTCATCTTGTAAAAGGAAGAGAACTTTGTGAGAGGTTGTACTCCACCGAGAAGGAGTAAGAGCTAGCAGGAGATTGTTGGGGATTGATCCACCGAAGGATCAAGGGTTCGTCCACCTCAAGGACACGCCGTGGAGTAGGAGTAAACAATCTCCGAACCACGTAAAGGATTTGTGTTAGCGTTTGTGCTTTCTTGCTTGTTCTTATTATTTTTTTTTAGTATATTCTGCTACACACTAACACCTTGTAGAGAAGAAAGTAAATTGGGGGTGATCTAGCTATCCAACCCCCCTTCTAGCCGGCCACTGATCCCTTACAAGTGGTATCAGAGCAAGGACGCTCTTCAACGGACTAATCGCTGAGAAGAGCACTTCATCAAAATGGCCGGCTCAAACATTCATCCACCCAAATTCAAAGGGGACTTCTCTTGGTGGAAGAAGAGAATGGAGGTATTTTTTGAAACTGATTTTGACATAATGCTAATCATGAAAAATGGTTTCGAAGTGCCTAGGGATCAAGACAATAAGATACTTGAGAAAACAAGGTGGAGCAAGAAGCAAAGGGAAGAACATTTAGCGAATTCTAAAGTCATACATCATCTACTAAATGTCCTTCCCCAACAAAAAGTAACAAGGGTTGGAACCTACTTAAGCGCGAAGGAGTTATGGGAAAAGCTAGTGGAGCTTCATGAAGGAACATCGAAAGCAAAATTGGCAAGAAGAGACCTCCTTCGAACTCAACTCACCAATATTAAGCTTGAAAAAGGATTAAATGTATCAATTTTACATTCTAGAATTAAGGAAATCTTAAATGGACTAAGAAGTGTAGGTGAGACACTTACAAACTGAGACATCATAATGAAAGCCATCAATGCTTTCCCAAGAACCTCGACATGGAGCTCCATTGTAGACTCGTTCTACATTTCAAAGAACCTAGAGAAGAGCTCTCTAGATGAATTCTTTTCAACTATGGAGCTTCATGAGACACTAGTTGAAGAGCTAGATGGAGAAAGATCAAAAGAAGTAGCCCTTGTGGCAAACAAGGGAAAGGGGAAGAAGAAGAAAGCTTCTCCTCAATCATCTTCCGATTCCGAGGAGTCAAGTGCCTCAATGGATAGCGATCAAGAGGCATATATGGTAAGGAAGATAAGAAAAATATTTAAATCCTTTTCTACTAACAAATCCCATGCTAGGAAAAATTCAAGAAGCAAAAGTAGGACAAGGAAGATCATTTGTTACAATTGCCAAAGAGAATGATACATAAGAGATGATTGTCCTCTCTTGAAGAAGAAGGAAGGAAAGAAGAAGGAGGAGGAGAAGACAAAAGAAAAGGGGAAGAAGGCTCACAATCTAAAAGCAACATGGGATGATCCATCGTCATTTGAGGAAGAAGACCATCATGTGTCTCATTTTGCTCTAATGGGAATTGATGATGTAGCCTCCACCTCATCTGAACAAGAAGATGGAAGGAGCTCAAGTGAAGGGGGAGGTCAAACATCGGATTCGGACTTCTCGGTAAGTAAGGTACATAATCTTCCTCCCCATGTTTTAATTAAAATTATTATAAGTACAAATGATGATTTGTTTAAGGCAAAAAGAAAGAACAAATCTTTGAAAAATGATATTTGCATGCTTAAGGAAAAATTAGAATCCATGTGTTCTAAGGACAATAATATGCATGTTTCTTCTATAATTTCAAATGATTCATGTTTATTAGAAGAAAATAAGGCCTTAAGGGAAAAGGTAGAATATCTTACAAATGCCCTTAGAAAATTTTAAATTGGCTCTAAACCCCTAAATATGATTATTGGGAGCCAAAGGACAAATTTTAAGAAAAATGGATTAGGATACAATGAACCCAACAATGAAAAGACATATCATTGTCTACTTACTAGGGGGCAATCAAAAACCAAAACTATAGATAGAAAATGGATCCCTAAGGAATATTTGGTTAACCCAATTAGAAAGAATTTCTATTGGGTACCAAAATCAATTCTCAAGGGTTAGAGGATTTTAGGTCAAGTCAACCATGGAACTCATAATTCAAATCCTTGAAAAATGGTTGACTTGAGACCTTAAGGGGGAAAATATTTGGTTAGCCTTGATAGAAATTCATGATCAAGAGAACTAAGTAGAGGTTAACTTTATCTCACAATGATTTGCACTATTTTCTAACTATAAATGTGAGATGATAGGATGATACGAATAATTCACTTATGCTTATGGCATTTTGATGAGTTATGAAATGTATCAAATTTTTAGTGATCATAGGCCAACTATGGGGAAAACAAATGTTTAATTAATGGACATCTTACCCATAGATCATAGTTGGACATTTCAAATGTTTTGAAAATAATTTTATATTTTATTTATTGTGGTATAGTTATGTTGAAACATATGATTGCAAAATTAGGTTTCAAATTGATACATAATTACATATTTTCAAAGTGGTTGAGTTTTTATCAAAACGTCAAAAATATGATGAATTTTCATGGAAGCATATTTTTTTCTTGTTAAATAACATTATAATAAATATGTGTTCAAAATTTCATGATTTTTTGAATTTTCTAGAATATTTTATGCATTTCTGAATTGACTTCAGAAGGCTGAAATTCATATTAGTAATGTGCCAGTCGACTGCAACAGATGGCAGTCGATTGGTACCTATTTTTCATCACTGTCAAGAGTTGGTTTTGGATATTTTTATGTCCACCTTGATACCTGGGTATATGTACTTGTTTGGTACGAGTTTTGATGGTGTCAATGGGGGAGAAATAGGTAGGTTTAAGTTAGAAACCTAATTGTGTGCAAAACTTGAAAAATAAGGTTGAAGAGCATATGTTAAGGGGGAGCTTGGGAATTATGCTTCATATTTACATATTGCTTTTAATTTTCATGTTATTATTAATGTCTAACTTAAACATATTGCCACACATAAAAAAGGGGGAGATTGTTAATGCAATCGACCTAGGTTTGATCGGTACAATCATGGTTTTGATGTGTGTGTCAAAGAGTTTAAGTTAGGCTTTCATATGTGTTTGAGTCTTGCAGGACTTAGTGAAACACACATGAGGAGTTTGGTGTAGCTAAGCTTGGGAAGCTCATCCTAGGGCTCGAATCCTTGAGTCGGTGAAGGATGGTGTGGAAGGCATTCGAGGGACCGTCGGACGAGGAGCAACGGAGTGGAGTCGAGAGAAGTGGACTTCAAGGCAACGTGAAGGATGGCATGGAGAGGAGCCGTGGGCTTGGGTGCATCTGAGGGATGAAGGTCGAGGAAGAGGTCTTCAAGGGTGACTCCAGAGAGGATGAGTGTGAGTGTGTAACAAGGTGCAGGCCATTCGGTTGTAACTTTTAACAATCAACTGCGCCAGTCGACTGCATATTTTAGTAGTCGACTGCACTAGTCGGTTGCATGTTTTAGCAGTCGACTGGCCGCCAACAGAAATATTCTGTTCGCTCAGCAAACAGCTACCAGTCGACTTCTAGTTTTAGCAGTCGATTGGTAAATGACCATTGACAGACCGTTGGTGCTACAAAGTAGCCATTGGCTACCTCCAACGGTAGCACCAGTCAACTGATGGTTTTGCCAGTCGACTGGTGCCAAGATGAGTTGATATGATGATCAACTCTCTCCTCTTATTTATAAGAAGCTTTGGGACTTGAAGGAGGTTGCTCATACTTGTTGAATAACTCCTTAGCAATTGTCCAAAGCTTCCAAGCCATTCTATTCCTCCTATAAGTCTTCATCTTGTAAGAGGAAGAGAGCTTTGTGAGAGGTTGTACTCCACCGAGAAGGAGCAAGAGCTAGTCGGAGATTGCCAGGGATTGATCCATCGAAGGATCAAAGGTTCGTCCACCTCAAGGACACGTCGTGGAGTAGGAGTAAGCAATCTCTGAATCACGTAAAGTATTTATGTTAGCGTTTGTTCTTTCTTGCTTATTCTTATTGTTTTTGTTTAGTATATTCCGCTATGCACTAACACCTTCTAGAGAAGAAAATAAATTGGGGGTGACCTAGCTATCCAACCCCCCTTTCTAGCCGGTCACTGATCCCTTACAACCTCTAGCAGTTGAAATTTTATTCGTAAGAGTTATCTGCACGGAGACGCCTTCAGCCATCCAAGACACCTCTAGTTAGCTCCGAGGAGCCTCCAGTCAACTCAAAGGAACCTCGAGCATTGTTTATCCGATGCTAACTATTGCACTTTCTCTTGCAAGACACATTATGTTGGGACCTTTGATGCCCAACTAGAGGGGGTAAATAGCCGATCACCCATGTCGTTTGCTCCTATACTCGTTAGCATAGCAAAAATACAAACAATAAGTATAAATGAAAGCTAACTTATAAATATAAAAGACAATAAAGAAAAGACAAGCAAATCACTAACACATTGATTTACATGGTTTGAAGATTAGGACTCCTACTCCACGGTTGTCCATAAGGTAGACGATCTATCAATCCAATGGTGGATTAATCTCCGGAACTCCGGTTAGCTTGACCCTCCTTCTAGGTGGAGAAACCTCTCCATAATCTCTTGATAGCACACACAGATCACATTGAGAGCTTTGTAGACTCTAATAGGATTTAATCAAGTCTACTATCGTCACCTAAGTCGTCCATCTCAAGCTCCATTATATAGAACTTGGGAAAAATAGCCAAGATGTTTCTACCATTACCAGTTGACTGGTCACACTACCAGTCGGCTGGTCCTTTGTGAAATTCAATCGTTACAACTCCAATGACTCGATGCCAGTCTACTAATGCCCGGACCAGTCGACTGATTGATAATGAGCATTTTTATTGGTTATTTTGTATCTTAGACTTAGCATTTTTACATTTTCACATGCTTAATTTAGTGTTTATATTATATTTTGTAAGTAGGAATTCATTTTGGACTTAATTGTAAATTTTTTATAAATTGTGGAATTTAATTGCATATTTTGATGTGGTTTTGTAGGAAATCAAAAAGCCATGGATTAGGGTCGAGCCGGATCGAATTTGGCCTTATTTGGATGCCAAATGAGGGAGATCAAGATGAATTAATATGGATCGTTGATCCTGATCCAGTGAGATCCTGCTCCTTCACTCAGATCTAGTCATCCAACCCTCCATCAATATTTAAAGTGATCTAGACCATTGATCTAGAGCTTAAGGCATCCAAGGGTTCATCCAAGAAGTGGAGCTCCAATTCAAACCCAATCCAAAAGCCCAATTCCAAAAACCCAGTTTCAATCTCTTATTGGATCCGGATTTTCCCTTAACCCAAAACCTAACTCCTCAAGATCCGAAACCCATTAAGAAATCCATTCCCCTTTACCTCTTCACGCGGAACAGAACAAGATTCTTCTCTTCTCGCGTTTCTTCTCGAGCGCAAGGCTAGGGTTCGCGTCAACTTTCCCCACACCACCGCCCTTCCCTTCCTTCTCTCCGGCCGGCAGCCTCTATTCCTTTTCTTTCACTGCCGCCGGCCGGCCAGCTCAGTTCACTCTTCTTCTCCGTTTCCAGCAGCGACGGCAGCAGAACACGGTAGGGAACAGCAAGCGACAGCGGCGATTCCGACCAACTCCACCTCACCGGAGGGGTTCTCCGATGAGACCTCCACACTCCGACACTTTTCAAAGGCTCTACCTACTGGGGTTCAGGCGGCAGAGCATAGGGAGGTCCGGCGGCGGTTCATTCCAGCACCTCCATCTTCATTTCCAGCCAAGATCCAGCAGAGGGGTTTTGCGTTGGAAGATTGGCTTCTTCGTTGTCGCAGCTAGCAGCAACCAGCAGATTGTGTGTTGTCCACCCGCTTTGGGGGTTCCGAGCCGAGTCTCCGTGTGACGGCGGAGATAGTCGTTGGTATCGGAAGAAGTTGTGTGGATTGTAGTTGTAATTCTTAGGTTATTTCATGTTAATAACTTAGTTTAATTCTGTTCATTGCTTAAATTTGCTTGTGTTGAAGTTATTTCATTGAATGTTTGTAGCTAATTTGATCTTCCATGTTTAAATTGCATTAATTACGCTTAATTAGTTTCACGCCTACAATGTGTTCAATGAATTGCTTCAACCAAGAGTTAGGTTTAATTTGATGCATTTTAGTTTGTTTAATTCTTGTTTTGTCTTGTTCTTTCAATTTAGTTAAGTTCTAGTTTTGATTAAATACAATTAGGATAGATTAGCTTAGGTTTCTTTAATATTTTAGGTTTTGTTATATGCTTTAGGTTTCATTATATGCTTAATTTAGTTAATGCTCTACTTTATGTCTTTTATTTTCTGCAATTGTAGTTTAGTTAGATTTAGCTTTTCTTTACTTGTATTGTCTTTCATTTATTAGATTAGGTTTCATTTAATGCTTTTGTCATTTCGTTCCTTAGTTTATTTGTGTTGATTGTTAATCCATAGCGTAGAGTGACAATGCGTTGTGGATTAATTATTTGCACTTAGTTAGATTTCATTCCGCATTAGAGTAATTTCTTACTTGTCTTGTTTTTAATTTGTTAGGTTTAGAATCAAAATCCAAAACCCCATTTCCATATAAAAAAAATCACAAAAATAGAAATAACGTACGATCCCTAAGTTTACCATCCTATCGTTGCTTTCGTTGGTGGACAACCCGAGTCATTCCTATGCTATATTAGTGTAGGAGGGGTTTGGTACTTCATCATTTGATGCCCAATTCGTGACAAAATTGGGTCCATTAACAATTTGGCGTCGTTGCCGGGGAAGAGTAGCGGTGTTTGGTAATCTTAGGATTGTTTCTTTCTCTATTTACCTCTTTTCTTGTTTCTATTTTTTGTGTTTGCAAAAATTCAAAAACATTGTTAGGGATTTAATTATTTCATCTCTTGTATGCATGTGTGTTATCTTGTATATTTTCCTGTAACTTTTGATGGTATTTGTATGAGTGTTTCAGGTAACACCAGGAAATCTGTGTGTTATTAGTAGTTTCAGAGTTTCAGTGTGATCAGACCTTCAGATTTGATGAGTAAAATGAAGAACACTGAAAAGACTCTCAGAGAACTTTGGGGACCAGATTTGTCAGTTGATTCATTTTGCATCAGATATTCTGATTTAAAGGTAGACTTCGAGTTATGGACTATTGTACATCTTTTACCGAAGTTTCATGGACTTTCTGGTGAAGATCCCAATAGACATCTGCATGATTTGGAGATGGTTTGTTCTTCATGGAACCCACTTGGCATATCAGAAGAAGATGTTAGACTTAGGACATTTCCATTTTCAGTTGCAGATTCAGCAAAAGATTGGTTGTATTGTCTCCCACCCAATTCAATTTCCAGCTGGACCGAGATAAAGAAATTATTTCTGGCGAGGTTCTTTCCTGCTTCTAGGATTGCAGCTATTCGGAGGAGTATTTGTGGAATTCAACAATTCACAGGAGAACCGTTTCAAGATTATTGGGATAGATTTAAAAGACTTGTTGCTAGTTGCCCTCAGCACCAGATAAGCGATCAACTACTGATTGTATACTTCTATGAGGGATTGCTTCCGATGGACAGGAGTATGGTTGATGCAACTAGTGGAGGGACTCTAGTGAACAAGACATCTACTCAGGCCAGAGAACTTATCGAGATTATGGCTGTAAATTATCAACAGTATGGGACTAGACCAGTGATTGCTAAAGATGTTCATTCCTTTGCCAGTGTATTCCCGACCAGGATCCAGTATCACCAGCCTGATCCTCAGTATTATCAGACTCATCAGCAGGACAGCTATAATTCATTTGTAGGATTCGCTTATGGAAACACACAACATAGGACTTCTGAGTGGCCCCAGCCTTACTTTCAGCACCATCAGCCTAAGCAGGATTTTTGGGAGCAGTCACAACAACTTGAACAACATCAACAAACACAATTCCAGGAAAGAACACAATCATCGACACAACTACAGTTGCATTCAGATCAACCTACTGCATCAAATTCTAAGGAGATGGATTGTAGAGTTTGTGATATTCCTGACTTTTATTTTGCTTCTCTGCATGATTCTTCTAGCTTTTTACATTGTGATGTTGTAGTTGATCCTGATAATATTTTTGTTGATGATATTGTTGTTTCAGATAGTCTTGATGTTGCAAGTGATATTGATGATGATAGAAGTGTAGGGGAGACCCAAGAATCGCTTCCAATGATTATTCTACCGCCGGTTGAGTCTTTTATTGCACCTAGTGGTGATGGAAGTGTAGGGGAAACTCAAGAATCACTTCCGTTGATTGAACCTGATCCAGAGCTGGTACCTTTACCTGATTGAGATGATGTCACATTCATTATACTAGAGTCTCCAGGTATCTTTCAGGATGGTAAAGTTGATATTTCTTCTGAATTTTTAGGAAATACCATGGAGGTAGTTCATTTTGATTGTAGTGGATGTGACATATCTAGTGATTCATGCTATGTTGATTTTGTTAATATTTCTAGTCCTTCTCACACAACATGCGTGCAGGAATTGCGTCCTCATTTTAGTGTGCAAGAATTTTTAAAATTTTTCATTTGCAGTAAATCATTTAAGGATGCATGCTACCACTTGAAGAAAGCCCTAACATTTTATGCAATAATGAAGCTCCTGGAGTGGACACTCCAACTGATCCCGTCTTCGTCCACCGGAGAAAATTTTTGAGGAGTCAAAGGTGGAGGGAGCGATCCTCACTTCACCTACAACCATTTCACTTCCAGATTGGCTTCTGGACCTGAATCGACTCCGACCACCAGAAATTCAGGGGAGTTGGTTCCATCTCACTTTACTTTGTCTTTCTGCTTGTATATATTTCTTTACATTGTTTGCTTGGTTTACTTTCGCTGGGTAGTTCATTTTTAGCTTGTCTAGTCAGCTTTTATAATAAATTCTCTATGTATTCTTAATATCATCTTAGAAATTGTGAAAGTTAGTTAAATTTGATTGTCGAATTTGATGATTTATTGTCATGATTGGATTCTTGGATTACATGTGATTACAACTTGATGATGGATTCTATATTGATAGATTGAGATGATAATTTTGATATACCTAGTGAGGATATTTTTGAGCCTATTATTCCTATTGATGTGTGATGCACTTGTGGTTAATGCTACTCTAGAACTTGCTTAATTCTTTCAAGACCACATTATCATAGGTTTGCATGATTTTTATGAAGGCTACCTTACTTTCTTTATTCATTTGTTTTGTTATCACATGTTTCTTGAATAAAATACAAATCATTTATCATATCATTCTTTTCTCTCTTCCATTTATTTTCATTTATTTCACTCTTACTCTCCTGGGATATGGATATCTTGGATGTTACATGATGAGTGTTTTGCCCGAGACGGACAAAAATTTAAGTGTGGGGGGAGAGAAATAGCTTAGTAGAATTTAGGGGAAGCATAGGTGAACCATGCTTGATCACCATAGGTAAACCATGCTATTTATCTTTTTATTTGAGCTATTAATGATATTGTATAGTGTTGCACAACATGTTGGAAAAAAAATTGAAAAAAGGGAAAAAAACAGAAAAAAAAAAACAAGAAAAAGAAAAAAAAAAGTGAAAACCATTAGAAAAAAAACTTTGATATGTTCTGCTATTTTTGTATTCATGTGTGGTAGAACTTTTTGGAGAGACCATCTTTATTGTAGCAATATTTCGATTCTATTGTATATTGTGAGTGATATTTTTATTGAAAAGCTATAGTAGAGATTGTCTACATGCTTATTGGATTTATAGGAAATATTTTGACATATTGTGTCATTTTTATTCATTTGTGGTAGAATTTTTATGAGTGACAATTTTTACTTTAGCAATATTGAGATATTATTGCATATCATGTGTAGATTTTTAGTGTGAAATGCTAGAGTAGGAGTTGTTCACATTTTTATTGTATTGGTGAAAGGCGATAGAATTTGTTGTGAGTGACAATCTTTATTGTAGCGATATTTAGATTTTATTGTAGATCATGAGTAGGTGTTTATTGATAAGCTATCGTAAAGATTGTTCACATTTTTATTGAGTTGTGAAAAGCTAGCTTGGGAGTTTGGATGAGATATATTTATTTTTTTTGGGGCATTGTTCTATTGTACTCATCTATGTAACATTCCATTATGTCCATGTCTTCCACCAATAACTTGTTTTATCTTCTTCATCTCTTTTCTTATCCTATCATTTGCTTTGATTCATGTTTCCCTTACATAAATAAGCCTTCATTATTTTATTGTACATTCTTATGTATATTGTGGTGAAGATTAGAAGAAGAGCAAGCATATGGTAGTGCATAATCCATGGGTAGCTTGAGTGAGCTCCACCATTGCATGTATATGAGAGGAGAGCCACAATCACTTTCCTTGTGAGGTTATTTTGTTATCATTATCAATTTATTGATTATGGATTGAAGTTATCATACTTGTTAATTAGTGTATGAATTGAATCCATGAATGCTTTGGTCATTTGAATTGGACAATCCTAGATAACTCTCTTTTCACTATTTTCTATGTATGATTAAAAATTGTTAAGGGAATACATTTTAGTTATCTTTCTTGTTTTATTTACTTTCTCGAGACGAGCAAGAATAAGTATGGGGGAGTTGATAATGAGCATTTTTATTGGATATTTTGGATCTTAGACTTAGCATTTTTACCTTTTCACATGCTTAATTTGGTGTTTATATTATATTTTGTGAGTAGGAATTCATTTTGGACTTAATTGTAAATTTTTTATAAATTATGGAATTTAATTGCATATTTTGATGTGGTTTTGTAGGAAATCAAAAAGTCATGGATTAGGGTCGAGCCGGATCGAATTTAGCCTTATTTGGAGGCCAAATGAGGGAGATCAAGATGAATTAATATGGACCGTTGATCCTGATCCAGTGAGATCCTGCTCCTTCACTCAGATCTAGTCATCCAGCCCTCCATCAAGATTTAAAGTGATATGGACCGTTGATCTAGAGTTTAAGGCATCCAAGGGTTCATCCAAGAAGTGGAGCTCCAATTCAAACCCAATCCAAAAGCCCAATTCCAAAAACCCAATTTCAATCTTTTATTAGATCCGGATTTTCCCTTAACCCAAAACCTAACTCCTCAAGATCCGAAACCCATTAAAAAATCCATTACCCTTTACCTCTTCACGCGGAACAGAACAAGATTCTTCTCTTCTCGCGTTTCTTCTCGGGCGCAAGGCTAGGGTTCGCGTCAACTTTCCCTACACCACCGCCCTTCCCTTCCTTCTCTCCGGTCGGCGGCCTCTATTCCTTTTCTTTCAATGCCGCCGGTCGACCAACTCAGTTCACTCTTCTTCTCCGTTTCCAGCAGCGACGGCAGCAGAACACGGTAGGGAGCAGCAAGCGACGGCGGCGATTCCGACCAACTCCACCTCACCGGAGGGGTTCTCCGGTGAGACCTCCACACTCCGGCACTTTTCCAAGGCTCTACCTACTGGGGTTCAGGTGGCAGAGCATAGGAAGGTCCGGCGGCGGTTCATTCCAGCACCTCCATCTTCATTTCCAGCCAAGATCTAGCAGAGGGGTTCTCCGTTGGAAGATTGGCTTCTTCGTTGTCGCAGTTAGCAGCAACCAGCAGATTGTGCGTTGTCCACCGGCTTTGGGGGTTCCGAGCCGGGTCTCCGTGTGACGGCGGAGATAGTCGTTGGTATCGGAAGAAGTTGTGTGGATTATAGTTGGAATTCATAGGTTATTTCATGTTAATAACTTAGTTTAATTCTGTTCATTGCTTAAATTTGCTTGTGTTGAAGTTATTTCATTGAATGTTTGTAGCTAATTTGATCTTTCATGTTTAAATTGCATTAATTACGCTTAATTAGTTTCACGCCTACAATATGTTCAATGAATTGCTTCAACCAAGAGTTAGGTTTAATTTGATGCATTTTAGTTTGTTTAATTTTTGTTTTGTCTTGTTCTTTCAATTTAGTTAAGTTCTAGTTTTGATTAAATGCAATTAGGATAGATTAGCTTAGGTTTTTTTAATATTTTAGGTTTTGTTATATGCTTTAGGTTTCATTATATGCTTAATTTAGTTAATGCTCTACTTTATGTCTTTTATTTTCTGCAATTGTAGTTAAGTTAGATTTAGCTTTTCTTTACTTGTATTGTCTTTCATTTATTATATTAAGTTTCATTTAATGCTTTTGTCATTTCGTTCCTTAGTTTATTTGTGTTGATTGTTAATCCATAGCGTAGAGTGACAATGCGTTGTGGATTAATTATTCGCACTTAGTTAGATTTCATTCCGCATTAGAGTAATTTCTTACTTGTCTTACTTTTAATTTGTTAGGTTTAGAATCAAAATCCAAAACCTCATTTCCATATAAAAAAAATCACAAAATAGAAATAACGTACGATCCTAAGTTTACCATCCTATCGTTGCTTTCGTTGGCGGACGACCCGAGTCATTCCTATGCTACATTAGTGTAGGAGGGGTTTGATACTTCATTGTTTGATGCCCAATTCACGACAAATTGGGCCGTAATCACTGATCCACTTTGATTGAGCTTCCCAGCCGACTGGTACATACACCAGTCGACTTGTAAACCCTAAAATTAGGATTTACCCTGAGTACATTCTCTCAACATTCGTTCTCGCCTGCACAACCTTGGCATTGCCTTCTAGTCTCCTCCATTAGCCTTGCATCCCTCAGATGCTTCCCCATCCTTCACACTTTTCCTTCAAAAGCTTCCTTTGGCCTTATCCTTATTGTCGAGTCTTTCATTGTCAAGAGACTCCTCACCTCCGGGACTTCAACCTTTTTCAAGAGCTCCTCACTACGAGACTTCATCCTTGCCAAGTCACACTTGGACTAACATTGTCAAGATCCCACTTGGACTTACACCGCCAAGACTCCACTTGGACTTCTCCTTTCCCAAGATTACACATGGACTTTGTCTTGTTTTACCTTCATCCTACACACTCACAAGTGCATATCAAATACAATAAATAACCTAACTTATGTTGGTGTAGGTTGCACTAACGGTCGAACTCAGATTTTGATGAATAACAAAGTAAGTTAAGTTAGGTTTGTTATGATCTAACAATGTAACTAAGTGTGCAAGAGAAGTCCAGATATGTCGACGGGCTGATCGGATATCTAGCAAGAAATCTAGCTAGGTCGACGGGCTAACCATATAGCTGGTACGAAGTCCAGATAGGTTAATGGGCTGATCGGATATCTGGCACAAAGTCTAGCTAAGTTGACAGACCGACCGGATAGCTGGCACGAAGTCAAGGTAGGTCAACCGGTCGACCGGATAGTTGGCACAAAGTCTAGACAGGTCGACGGGCTGATCGGATGTCTGGCAAAATGGTAATTTAAGGTAAGTCGCTGGAGGGAAGTGACTCTGGTGAGGACACGTTCCCCGTTTGAGGGAATAGTAGGCGTCGATCCAACTTAAATCAATTTTGGAAACCTAAGTTGAGATCTTGACTAGATTCTGGTCTTGAGAAGACAGAATCTAATTATTACTCTATTTGTTATACTTTGCTAACTTTGTTTTACACGGTAGTATAATTTTTATTGTCTCGGACTAACTTTTCCTTGTAGGAAAAAGAGTTGCTAGAAAAGAGGGGTCCGAGTGCCCGAAGCTGGTCCGAGCACTGGGAACTAGTCCGAGCGCTCGGAATGCCAAGGCTTATCTGCTCGCCAACTTGGAGCGCACTGATTGGTTGGCCAACGTCACGCTCCAGGCACCTGGAAGGGATCCGGGCACCCGAAACTGCTTATATAAGCAGTCTTCCACCAAGAGTCAAACATAACTTCTTCTTCGATTGCTCTATTACGCGCTGCTCCAAAGATGCTCTTACGACGCTGCGAAGCTCCTCTGACAACCTACGACTCAGTTTCATTTTCCTTGTTGTCAGTATTTTTTATAGTTCGTGTTCTAAATTGTGTACTACTTTTTGCGAATTATTAGTGATTGTCCAACGAAAGCACTCACACGTGCGGGGCTTGGAGTAGGAGTCGACGAAGGCTCCAAACCAAGTAAAATTGGTTTGTTAGCATTGCTTCAATTTTTCTATTCCACTGCGTACCCAATTTAATTTACTATTTTCAACGATCGCTATTCAACCCCCCCCCCTAGTGAATTTTATGATCCAACAATTTAAACCTTTACTCAAATATCAAAACCTAGGGTCACGACGATTACTCCAACAATCTATCTATTTTTGATGTTTAGCAACTCATTTAAGTTAGGAAAACATATAATGTAATAACATGAAAATAAATATTCAATCTACTCATGCATATATCATTAAACCTAATCCTAAACTTCCCCTTTACCTAAGCTCCCCCTTGAGCTAGAATTTCTTACAAAGGTATTTAGATTTCCCACTTAAATCAAAATTTCTCTCCAATTATCATACATCAAAAAGAGTTCCAACAATATCTTAATTATTGGACTCTTAGACCTTTAATGACCATAAGCATCATGTATTAATCCCCCATAGGATCGCATACATGTATACAATCCATTTGGTCATTTTCTAATACTGAAAATAATTTTCAAACTATATCAGTCGACTACCATAGGCCCTAGTCGACTTCCCTCATCGAAACAACCTTATAGAACCATTCATGTTCAAAGAACAGTGCTACCAATTGACTGATATCTGCATCAGTCTACTTAGCACCCTTTTTTCAGCCCAAACTACATTCTGAACTCAATTTCAAAAATGCACTAAAAATTTCACAGACCTCCAAAAATTCTCAAATTTTATGGAGAGGTCTTTTTTTATCCTTGTCTACTTGAAAAAATATATATTTTAAAAAATATCTTTTATAGATTCCAAAATTAACATAAAACCAAAACTTTCAAAATGGTTCAATTGAACCTTGATCTAAAGTCCTAGTTTTAACTTCCTCTTGATATATCTGTCCATACTAAACGATAATGCATCCCTTACATTAGTTTATAGAGCATGTATACATCTAAAACTAATTATCATGTAATATAAATTCTATTTATATTCTCATGCATAAATCTCATCTTCCTATGTGCCAACCGACTAGGTTAGAGACTCAAGTTCATCTCTAAACTCTTTTGGCACATCCCATGATCCATCTAGAATCCCAAGCACGGTCCACTTGATATCTATTGACCATGAGTCCCAAATTGACTCTTTGAGCTTCCCCTAGAGCTCTTAACTTTAGCCACCTCCCTAGGTGACTCATCCACTATGGTTAGGTCAGATTGGTGCACCTCGGGTGACACTTGGCTTACAAACTTGATCTTCTTAACCTTAGACACCTTGTCCTTGATTAATTTCTTCTTATCCATAAATGGCTTTTCCTTGACATATCTTAACCTCTCCTTGCTATAGTCATATTCAATCCTAGCATAAGACTCTTCTCTAGCCTTGAAGGATTCCTCCTTGTCATTTGCACTTGCAATCATTGCATGTGGTCTTCTTTTGTCCTTAGAGAACTCTACTATGGCATACCTGCCAAAGTATCCCATGAGTAACTTTCCCTTACCCTTATTTGATGAAGACCGATATTCCAAATCGGATTTATCATCATTGGGTCTTTGACTATCCAACATTATACCTAATCCCTTAGATCTAATTTTAAATCTGTCAAGGGATTTCTCTAACTGATCAATCTTTTTCCTTAAAGCTTGATTCTCCAATTTTAGGTTTCTAACTCTAAAATCAACTTAATCTACCATGGACACTTCTAGATCTACCCACCTTTCTAGGCATGTGTCTCCCTTCTTGGGATTAATGCTTAGATCCTTCACTACCTTCCTCTCCTTAGGCATTGTAGTTTGGTTCTTGTTAAGTCTAATCTTTGCATATAATTTCCTAGGATTATTAACCATATTAACCCTATTCCTATCATTATACTTAAATCCAAAATTATGCATGGGTAAATAATTTACATTATTTCTAGTATGCATAAACCTAGAGCTTGAATTAAAATTCAAATTGAAATTAAAGTTAGGGTTCACCTTTCTACTTACCATTGGAGTTCTCCCTTGACACGAGCATCCACATGGCTTCTTCCACTTTCTCAATTGCTTCTTTTTTATTTCCCCCTTCCTTGGACACTTCGTTTGGTAATGACCACGCTCACCACACATAAAGAAAATGATGTGCATCTTTTCCTTCTTCTTCCTACAACTCACATTAGATTCTAAATGAATTGAATTGAGTTTAGGAGTTACTTTCTTGAGCAAGGGACATCTACTCTTGTAGTGTCCTATCTCCCCACACTCAAAACACTTGATGTGGGCTTTAGTGCTCTTCTTGGTAGATGCGGTTGAGGATTGAGATTCCAAAACCTCTTCTTCATCCATCTTGAATTCTTCTTCCTCACTTGAAGATGTGGATGGTGTTAGTTGCTACTCGGAAAACCTAATGGTTCCTCTGTACAAAAATTTTGTACAAGATCTGAACCTTTCCTAGCTACCATGTGTTCTTTTAAATTAAATTTGGATCGCCTGCGGAACTTAACACGTTTGATCCCAAGTTTAACTTATATATTCTTTTAGGTTTAGATTTGGATCTCCTGCGGAACTTAACACGTTCAATCCAAATCACCTAGGTCACAAAGTTGATTAAATATTAATTTCCAAAATTAGCTTCCAGGACTGCATGGCGAGGCACATGACCTTCTTGGATATGGGAGCAACCACCACCGCCTAGACAAAGCCTTTTAAGGAAAGTTAATATTTAATTTCCTTAAATGACTCTAGGTTAACCAAAAAGAATAATCGAAGCACAAGTTCGAAAAGAAAACAAAAGAACACAACATCAAAAACTAATTCGAAATCTAGAATCACATGCCTCTTGTATTTGATATTTTTACAAAGAAATAAAACTAGTATGATGCGGAAAATAATTACTAGTTATACCTTTCTTTGTGAACTTTCAATGACCTCTTGATCTTCTACTGTATTCCTCTTCTAACCTCGGACATTGTGTGGGCAATGATCTTCCGAGATGAGAACCACTAAGGCACCTTCTTCTTCCTTCCTTCAAGTTTCGGCCAAGCAAAAACTTCCAAAGGATGAAGAACTTTTTCCACCAACCAAGCTCCAAGGGATGCAAGAAACAAGCCTCCTTTCTCTCCTTTTCTCCAAGCTAGATCCGGCCACTTCTATGTCTCCAAGAGGTGATGAAGTCTCGGCCACAAGAAGGAGAAGAGAGAAGAGGAAGGGGAACCTCTAGGGGCCGGCCACACCTAGGAAGAAAAAGAATAGAGTCGTTAGCCATTAAGGCATCTCTACCCCCTCTTTTATAATCCTTGGTCTTGGCAAATAAGGAAATTTTAATAAAAACTTCCTTAATTCTTTTGCCATGAAAAAGAAAAATTAATTAATTAAAAATCAATTTTCTTTTTCCAATTTTCTTAGCCGGCTACTTTCTCCCCAAAACAAGGAAAGTTTTAATTAAAACAAAAATTAAAACTTCCTAATTTGTTTCCGGAAATTTATAAAAATTTCTCCAATAATTTTTATCCCTTCATGATTGGTTAATAAAAAGGAAATTTTATAAATTAAAATCTTTCTTTTAAACATGTGGATAATTTTCAAAAAGGAAAGTTATCTCTAAAAATTAAAATCTCCTTTCAATCTACAAATAAGGAAAGATATTAAATCTTTTCTTAATCTTTTGTAGAAACTAATAAAAAGAGAATTTTTAATTTTTAAACTTTCTTTTAAATCATGAACATGATTAAAAGGAAAGTTTTTACCAAAATTAAAATCAACCTTTTAATCTACAAATAAGGAAAGAGATTTAGCTCTTCTCTTAATCTTTTGTAGAATCTTATAAAAGGAAAGATTTAAATTTTTAAACTTTCTTTTAAATCATTTTATCCACATAAGAAAAATTTTTAAAATTAAAATTCTTTTTTATTTTAATAGGGTCGGCCACCTAAGCTTGAGTTCAAGCTAGGGCCGGCCACATGAATTCACCCATAAACCAAGCCATGGCCGGCCCGAGCTTGGTCTCCAAGCTAGCTTGGCCGGCTCCTATAGGATGGGTATGAAGGTGAGTATAGGTGGGTATAGTACTCTATAATTAAGAGGCTACGATAGGAACCGAGAGGAGGAACTGGTTTTGGTCTCCCGATAAAATTAAGCATCCCGTGTTCGCCCCGAACACACAACTTAATTTTATCAATAATAATTCATTCCACTAGAGAACTATTATTGAACTACCACACCAATCCCAAATTACAGTTTTTGTGCTCCTTCTTATTATGAGTGTATTAGTCTCCCTGTGTTTAAGATAATGAATGTCCACTAATTAAATGAATTACTGACAACTCACTTAATTAATATCTTAGTCCAAGAGTAGTACCACTCAACCTTATTATCATGTCGGACTAAGTCCATCTGCAGGGTTTAACATGACAATCCTTATGAGCTCCTCTTAGGGACATTCTCAACCTAGATCACTAGGACACAGTTTCCTTCTATAATCAACAACACACACTATAAGTGATATCATTTCCCAACTTATCGGGTTTATTGATTTATCGAACTAAATCTCACTCATTGATAAATTAAAGAAATAAATATCAAATATATGTGCTTGTTATTATATTAGGATTAAGAGCACACACTTCCATAATAACTGAGGTCCTTGTTCCTTTATAAAGTCAGTATAAAAGAAACGATCTCTAATGGTCCTACTCAATACACTCTAAGTGTACTAGTGTAATTATATAGTTAAGATAAACTAATACCTAATTACACTACGACCTTCCAATGGTTTGTTCCTTTCCATCTTAGCCGCTTATAAGTTATAACGATAACATGATCCTCTGTGTGTGACACCACACACCATGTTATCTACAATATAAATTAATTGAGCAACTACATTTATTATAAATGTTGACATTTGACCAATGTGATTCTTATTTCTAGATAAATGTTTATACCAAAAGCTAGACTTTTAGTATACATCCTAACAATCTCCCACTTATACTAAAAGACTAAGCTGCTATATCTGCTGCCATACATATGATTCCCAACTCTTCAACATGCCCATCAAAAGCTCTTGCCTTAAGGGCCTTAGTGAAAAGATCTATAGGTCATCATCTGATGCAATCTAGGCAGCAACAACTTCTCCTCATTTATACAATTTCTCGTATTGGGTGGTACTTGCGCTCTATTGTGTTTACTTGCCTTATAGACTCATGGTTTCTTCGAGTTTGCTACTCCACCACTATTATTACAATAAATTGTAATAATCTTTGGACAAACCAGAAATCATATCTAAGTCTATCTTGAGGTTATTGAGTCATTCAGTTCTTATGACTACCTCAGAGGCTTGCCATATACTCAGCTTCTATGGTGGAGTCCAAAAAAACACCTATGCTTATCACTCTTCCATAGTTATGACTTTACCTCCTAAAGTAAACACAAAACCGCGAGATTGACTTACTATTGTCTCTATCCGATTGGAAGTCAAAATCTGTGCAACCCACAGGGACCAAATTAACTGCCTTGTAAGCTAGCATATAATCTCTAGTGCCTCTAAGGTATTTCAATATATGCTTTACTGCAGTCCAATGTCCTTGTCTAGGGTTACTTTGATATCTGCTAACTATGCCCTTGGCAAAACAGATTTCTGATCTCGTGCATAGCATACATTAGGCTTCCGACAGCCGAAGCATAAAGAAATGCCTTCATTTCCTCTATCTACTTTGATGTCTACGGAGACATCTCTTTAGATAAAGTTACTCCATGCTAAAAAGGTAAGAAACCTTTCTTGGAGTTTTGCATGCTTAAAACGAGCAAAGATTTTTTCGATATATGAAGCTTGGGATAAGTAAAATATTCTTTTCTTGCGATCTCTTATTACTTTGATCCCAAGAATATATACATTATCCCAAGTCCTTCATATCGAATTGTTTGGACAACTATACCCTTACTTCTGATAACACTTTGATATTGTTTCCAACTATCAAAAATGTTATCTACGTATAGTACAAGAAGTACCACCACGTTTCCATCACACTTTTTGTATACACAAGACTTATCTGGTTACTAAATAAATCCATAGGTCTGGATTACTTTGATGAACTGGATGTTCCAAGACCTTGAAGCTTTGCCTCAGTCCATAGACTGATTGAGCTTGCACACAAGATACTCTTTGCCCTTTGCAATGAACCCTTCTGGTTGCTTTATATGGATGCTTTCTTCAAAACTTCCATTAAGGAATGCTGTCTTAACATTCACTTGCCAAATAGGTAAAAGAATCCGGATAGACTTAAGCATGGCTACCGGTGAAAAAGTTTCCTTTTTCATCAAGCCTTGCTTTGAAAGTTTCCACCTTCCTGTCTATCCATCTTTTCCTATTGTAGACCTATTTTAACCCAATGACTTTTACACCATCTGGTGGTTCTACAAGCTTCCAGATTTTATTAGAATTCTAATTCTGTATTCATTGCTCTTTGCCAAGATACTGCATCTTTATCTTGGAGTGCTTCATCATATGTCCGGGATCAGACTCATATTCATTTGGGATCAAGTCCAAAAGACTCTCCCAAAACATGAATCTTTTAGGTTGTTTGACAACCCTCCCACTACGATTAGACACTGTCTATAATTGTGTATCAATTGTGATACGTGTTGCAGTTTCTTGTGATATTTCATCTTGTACAGTTGGTACTAGATTAGACATGTCCTTTCTTTAAGAACAAATTTACTTATAGGCTTGTGGTTTATTATATAATCCTCTTCTAAAAATCAGTCATTGATGCTAACAATGACCTTGTAACGACCCGCCTTCTGGGTACTAAGCTGTAAGGCGAATCGCTACAATACTGCTAAGCTAATTGATTCTTATAAACTAATCGCCTTACTCGATCATACACGCATTTCGGTCTCAGCGACGGTCTGACGTGTCATCAGTGCTTTGCTTGTTTGGACTGCGCCGAATCGGTCTGCTGCAGATCCGACCACGGTACGGCGCTGATCGGTCGACGAATCCGCCTGGCCTTGTTAGCGATCGTTGACGGATGTCACTCCAACGTAACGAACCGAGAATGGATCCCCGGGTTTATATCGGTCAGTGGATCCGGACAGCTTTCAGCGCTGGGGCCGGGTACTACGGCCAGTACCGATCCATTAAGCTCTTGGAGGCTATCTCCATGCTAATGATGTTATCAGGCTAGAGCTCGGACGTATCTGTATCTCAACAGGTTGATCGGCGGGCCGTCAGATCGATTATGAGGAGCTCTCCACTCGACTCTCGTCCCGACGACCAAAGGATCGAACTTCGGGTGTGCCAAAATACAATCCAACAACTACCTACTGCATAATAAACTATTCTAATAACTGTAGTGGCAATTCTAAACTGGTTCATGGCATTTCACTCACTAAAACACATTTTAACAACTTAACGTGCATGAAAACGACAGTATCAAACTAATAAACTGAAAGTGTCAAGGTAAATGCTAAAGAGTTCTAATGTATAAATGAAGCTCGTTAGATCCCTAAGATCTTTCATTCCAGTTCTGCCACACACACCATCTTCGCATTGCCCTCCAGCTCCTCTGCTAGTCCATCTTTCCTTTACCCTTATCTGCAATATAAGGAAAAATAGAATCTGTAAGCTTAAAGCTTAGTAAGAAACCATCTACCTCACAAAACATGCAACGATGCAATCATGGATTTAAATCATGCTATTTGAAAACATACTGAAAAGCTAAACCATGGCTGAAATCTAATGGCATAACATATAAGCATGGCATATACATGAATCATGGCATAGCAAGTAATAACACTAAGCTAATCATGTTGAAGCCGGAACTAAAGTAATCACAAAACAAACTCCACTAGCATATCTGATTTTGAGTTTGAAACTAATACATAATAAGTGAAAATAATAAACATGTAGTTGAGCTGGGCTTCCAGTCTGTCTTGAAGATTCCCTACTAGACCCGGGGTTTGCAAGTCCCGAATTTAAGGTGGTTTACTAGGTTGTCTCAACCTAGGGACGTCAGGAGTCCAACCAATGGATATCTAATCCAAGGTGCCAGAAAATAAAAATAAAATACTAATATCTTTAGCTAATCGATATATGCGATTCTAGGTTATCGAACCTAGTAAGTTATATCCGAACCTAGAGGCGCGTGGGAGCTCACCCATTGGACCATAGTCCCATATAAGTAGTGAGCAAAGTTACTAATTTAAATGCTACTAATGCATTTAACTGGGCTAATAAACATAACTGAAGGGTAATTAGCTAAACTAACCCCTTTTTCGAACACTTGGTGTGCTTCAACCCTCTCTGCATTAGGAAAGACACTAGGCACCCAACCCGCTTCTGATCTCCAATCTGAAGGAGAATAAACGTGTCGGCCATCTAAAGGTGCTAACTAAATTCCTAATCTTGAAGGTTAAAACACATCTAGGTGCCTGGAAACTACACATATAATAACTAATGCATATAAACGAACGGAGCTATTATACCGCGAGGGTTTCTCTCCCGATCTTAATTTCTTACGATTCTATTCGCTAGAGTTCCGTGGAGATGATCCTCTCGATGATCCGATCACGTCTTCGGCGTTCCTGAGAAGAACCCTCTTCGTGTTGGAGTCGTGTGAGAACCTATGGACCTGGGTGTGGTATGCGTGGAAGAGGAAGAGGAAGAGGAGGGCGGTGAGGGTTTGGAGAGGATCGGGTGAGTTAGGGTGAGGAGAAGGAAGTTGCCGAACCAAAACTAAAATAAACCAAACCCCACTTAAACCCTCTATTTATATTAAGTGGGTAACCCAACCAACTCTAATACAAATTTAATTGTCTCCTTTCCTTTCAGCCTCTGGGTTCAATGGTTACTAACATTATCCTCTACACGATAGGTCTCGGGTTCGATTCCGCTTAGACCGTTTATATTTATTTTGCTACTTCCACTCGGAAAATTCGAAAATATCTAAAATTCCAAAAATCATACTATATTTCTAAAACAGTTTGAGCATTATAATCCCCATACCTTATAAAAGTTAGTCCTCGAACTTAGAACAATTCTGGGTACTTCTGTCTCGTCGCCGCTGTGTGATTTTGCCGTGACTTTAACTAATGGTACTTCCTTGTTCGCAGATCTATTATCCGAATAGGCCGTGCTGAGATCATCACGGACTGTATCTCAATCACCGGTGGCGTGGAATATGCTTCTTCAGATGGAGACGTGAAATGGGACGGTGACATCCCGAGGTAGCTCTAGCTCATATGCTACCTTGCCCACTCTCCTCGTGATAAGGTATGGTCCCACATATCCGGGGCTAGCTTGCCCTTCTTTCCATGACTCCTTCATGGGAGCTACTCGAATCTGTTCGAGAACTCTAGGGGTCGGCATAGCTCTTTCGCTCTATCCTCTCGCGAATCATGCATGTGTAGCCGCTACTAGATGCTGCTCTAGTTCCTTCATTCACCACTCTAGTTGGTGATCCGCACCTCCGCCCATAGAGTGCCTCATAAGGTGCCATGCCGATAGTGGCACGATAACTGTTGTATGCAAATTCCGCTAGACTCTGATATTTGCACCAACTTCCTTGAAATCTAGGGCCTCGGAGCATATCTTGAGTGATTTACCGCTCTCTCGACCATCGAGGATGGAAAGTGTCTTTTAACCGTGCCCAATCGACACACCCCAGTGTGATGTGAATCTGTCTAAATGATGGTTCGTGGGACTCCATGTAGTCCGACGATCTCCATATGAGCTAGCTTCTCCATGGAATAGGATACCTTGATAGCTAAGAAGTGGTGATTTAGTCAACCTGTCGACTATTACCAAGCAAAACCATTCGTGGTTCAGGGTAGTCCCACTATGAAATCCATGGAGATATTCTCCCACTTCCATTCTGGAATCAGATACTGCCTTGACCCTCTGACAGGTGAGGCAGATGCTAACATATCTGGCGATGTCTCGCTCATCCCGCCACCAAAGCTTCTTCAGGTCTTAATACATTTTGGTGGAGCCTGGATGCATAAGGAGTCCTGTGAGCCTCATCTAAAATCTGTCTCCGTAGCTCCTCCCGATCTGGAACCAGTGCCGCCAAAATACAACACCTTTTGCATTCTCTATTACGCAGCCTTGCTTGATTTTCGAATCTCGGGTCCACGATCCTGACGTCAATATCACCAAGCAAGGTAGACTCTAAGGTCATAGTAGAGGCTGTCCCACGATGAGCTCGAGACCGAAATCCACGATCTCCTTCTGTAGGGGCGGTGACATGGTTGCTTTGGATTTCTGCTAAGTGCATCCGCTACCTTATTGGCTTTCCCGGATGGTAGAGGATGTCTATATAGTCCTTGACCAGCTCTCGCTAACCATCGAGTCATGCAGCACTGAGCTCCATATAATGTCTCCAAATTTTGAGAGAGAAGCGCAGCAAGCTCAAGGTCATGAGTAGGGTAATTCTTCTCATAATCCTTGAGTTGTCTGGAGGCATAGGCGATCACCTTGCCGTTTGCATCTGCTCCTAGTCCCAACTTAGAGGCATCACTATAGATGTCAAAAAAGTCAGCAGCGAAAATAGAGCGGTCAATCTCCTTTTGCTCGTCAATTTCCTGTTCCGGTAAGAGTGGGGAGGCTACCACGAGAAATCCTCTACAAACTTCCCGTAATATCCTGCTAATCCTAGCTCTTCCAGTTGCTTACTGCTTCTATCTTCTGGGATCCACCATAACACCATCCTTTGAGATGATGTGACCCAGAAGGACACTGATCTAGCCAAAATTCACATTTCGTGAACTTGGCGTGAAGCTGGTTCTGCTGAAGTGTCTGCAATACTATCTGAGTTGATAAGAATGTCATCGATAAACACAATAACAAACTTATCTAAATACCCACGAATACTGTTCATGAGATCCATGAATGGAGCATTAGTGGCATGGGCATGACCACGAACTCTTATCAGGTGTCGTAACCTTTACTTGATGCTGAGATCTACTACTAGGTTGATCGAATAGGTCATCCTAGGAAGAGGATACTGTTTTGATATTTTTGGGACGATAGGTACGGGTGATACATATCTTCTGCGTCGTTCGCGTAACTTGCACAACGCTTCCATCTTCTTCACGGTGCCCCATGGTGAGTGACTCGGTCATGAAACCTTTGTCAAGAAGCTCTAGTTGCTCACAGTTCCTTGATTGGGCCGATGCAGTGCCTTGGAAATTGGATTTGTGGGGATGAGCTCTATCTCAAATTCAATCTCCACATGCGGTGCTAAGCTTGGTAGCTCCTCGGGAAGGCTAGGCAGGTAGTCAAGCGACTCGAACCTCCTGTGTTGGTCCACGATGGGTGTGTGACTCGTGTGCTAAGATCCGTGCATCCAATTAACCTGCCTTCATAGCGAGAGAAACCTCTTGGCCTTTCTCCTTGGTTCCCACGACCAGCAGTCAGGCCATGTTTCGCTTGAGGTTGGAGCGTGACTTTCTGATTACTTCCTGACTTTTCGATAGAACCACCGTGTTGACAAAAAGTCCATTAGAAGATAGCATCATGATCGGTCATTCTATCGCACTATGGAGTTCGCAAAAGGTTCCAAGCCTAGCCGGCCTTTTCCCGAGCGATCGTGGTAGCGTGAGGTAACCCGTCCGGCAGTATCTCTCCTAATTTTTCGGAGAACATCCTCGGCTACATATGAATGGGTTGCCCGGTATCAAATGAGAAAGCACTATCTTTGAAAAAATGCTAACCGACTTGCGACAACGTCGAGGAGGTAGCCTCGCCCTCTACACGTTGGTCGTAGATCGCTGCGTCGCTAAAGGCGAGGGCTTCTAATCTGCCCGGGTGATAAGTGGACCTTCTGGAAACTTGCATCGCGATGTAATGGTGGCACATCTGAATAAGCATGGTGAGGAAAATTTGGCTTGTTCGAGAGGTGTTTGACCATTATGCCTTCATCCACATTAAAGAAGCATCCTCGAGCCCTTGACAAACAAATTGGAATTTGCCACAAGTGGCACACTTTGGAAACTTGGGGTGGAATTTCTAGATGGTCCTCCACAGTCACTCCGGGTCTTCTTTGTTGGGTTCCCTTTCCGAGTCACTCCCCGTGTGGCCTGCGCTTTTTCCGGGCTGAAGTTTCCTTGGCCTTGGACTCGGACTCCTGGCAGTCTGTGCCGGTGGTCGCTCGTGATGGGGCAGCACCACCAGTTCTTCATGGCTTTGTGCCACCACCACATATGGATGCCACGACCACATTTCGATCATCGCTATTTCGGCGTGGCGACATTTTGAGCCGGTGTTCGTTTCGCTGCGTCAGCGACTAATTGGACATAGGCGACGATCATTGAATTTCTTCACGGCTTCCATGTCAGCGATGGAATTATTCTCCGTGAACTCGTGTGGTGTCGGTCTCCTCGAAATTCTTTCAAAGTCGACGTATTCATGGGTTCCTTTGAAGCTTCGCTCTGGGCTCTCTCCACCACACGTGGTCTCTAAGGTGTGAAGCCGCCACCTTCTCCCTGTTAGGCACCGGGCTCCAGCGTGCTCTCCGTTTGAACCAGCTTGAGCATCCCATGGTTGGTGCAAGTTCTCGGCTTGGGCATGGGTTAGGTTAGGTACGTGTGAGTATTGAGTTAGCCTTTAAGGTGGCTATCTCAAATTGCTGTTCAACAACTCTAGCTGGGCGTCCTCGTGCCATTTCTAAAGACATAGAGGATGTACATAACTAATCTAATCACGTTTAACTAGCTACTATAAATATGTTAGAGGCTATCACACATAAGAATGCTATAATTATTCCTAAACATGAAAGCAAGAAACATAAATAGAGTAAAGGTATTCTTACTTGGAAGACGGCAACTGATGTGTGTGTAGGAAGTATAGAACAGCCCGATACCACTCTGCCTCCGGTACTAAGTTAATCGCTACAATCGCTAAGCTATCCGCGGGCTAATTAAAATTTTGCTAACTAATTGATTCTTATAAACTAATCGCCTTATAAGACCTACGGATCGATCATCATCGGGCTTTCAAGCTTCATTGCTTACGGATCGTCTGATCCAGAGTGCTGATCGGTCGGACCCGATCGCTGACGGCTTTGTCTCGTACCGGATCGTCACCGACCGGTCGGCCGATCCCAAACCGCGATCATCATCGCCGCTATCGGGATCGATCTATCGATGGATCGGTTGTGCCGATCCAGTTATCTTCTTCGAGGGCGGTGATCGACCGATCCAGAGGACATACAAGAACCGATCGATTTCGAGGACTCGTGTGCCAAAATACAATCCAACAACTACCTACTGCATAATAAACTATTCTAATAACGTGTAGTGGCAATTCTAAACTGGTTCATGGCATTTCACTCACTAAAACACATTTTAACAACTTAACGTGCATGAAAACGACAGGATCAAACTAATAAACTGAAAGTGTCAAGGTAAATGCTAAAGAGTTCTAATGTATAAACGAAGCTCGTTAGATCCTAAGATCTTTCATTCCAGTTCCTGCCACACACACCATCTTCGATTGCCCTCCAGCTTCCTCTGCTAGTCCATCTTTCCTTTACCCTTATCTGCAGTATAAGGAAAAGAATCTGTAAGCTTAAAGCTTAGTAAAAACCATCTACCTCACAAAACATGCAACGATGCAATCATGGATTTAAATCATGCTATTTGAAAACACAAAAAGCTAAAAGCTATGGCCTACTGAAATCTAATGATATAAGCATGCATATATAAGCATGGCATCTGATGGTGGCAATAGCAAGTAATAATAACACTAAGCTAATCAATGAAACTAAGATAACAAACAAACTCACTAGCATATCTGATTTTGAGTTTGAAACTAATACAATAAGTGAAAATGTTGGCCAGAATCTGTAGCTCGATGCTATGATGCCCTACTAGACCCGCAAGTCGAATTTTAGCAGGTTTTTAGGTTGTCCGAACCTAGGGACATTGTGAGTCCAACCCAATGGATATCTAATCCGATGATGGTGCCGAAAAAATAAAATACTAATATCTTTAAAACGATATAACATGCCGATTCTAGGTTATCGAACCCAGAGGTTATCCAACCTCGAACCTAGAGGCGATAGCTACCCATTGGACCATAGTCCCATATATAAAGTAGTGAGGAGCAAGTTACTAATTTAAATGCTACTAATGCATTTAACGGGCTAATAAACATACTCAGGGGCTAATTACCAACTTTTTCGAACACTTGGTGTGCTTCAACCCTTGGGAAAGACACCTCTCACCGCAACCAACCATCTCCAACTGAAGGAGAATAAACGTGTCCGGCCCATCTAAAGGTGCTAACTAAATTCCTAATCTTCGAGAAGGGTTAAAACACATCCTAGGTGCCGGAAACTACACATATAGCTAATAACTAATGCATATAAACGAACGGAGCTATTATACCGCAGGTGAGGGGTTTCTTACCTCCTGATCTTAATTTCTTACGATTCTATTCGCTAGAGTTCCGGTGGAGATGATCCTCTCGATGATCCGATCACGTCTTCGCGTTCCTCTCGCGGAGAAGAACCTCTTTCGTGTTGGAGTCGTCGCCGGAAAGTGAACCTATGGACCCTTGCCTTGGTGTGCCGTGCGTGAGGAAGAGGAAGAGGAAGAGGAGTGGGCGGCGGTGAGGGTTTGGAGAGGATCGGCGTGAGTTAGGGTGAGGAGAAGGAAGTTGCCGAACCAAAACTAAAATAAACCAAACCCCACTTAAACCCTCTATTTATATTAAGTGGGTAACCCGAACCAACTCTAATATAAATTTAATTGTCTCCCTTTCCTTTCAGCACGGCCCTGCTGGGTTCAACTGGTTACTAACATTATCCTCTACACGATAGGTCTCGGGTTCGATTCCCGCTTAGACCGTTTTCGTTTATATTTATGCTATGCTACTCGGAAAATTCGGAAAAATATCTAAAAATTCGAAAAAATCATACTATATTTCTAAAGCACGGTTTGAGAATTTTAAAGATGCACTTCTGATTTTTAAGACTATAAACCTACTTTCGTTTCTCTAGGATAACCCACAAACAAGTGAATTCCTATCCAACTTATCGCTCTCTTTCTTGGATAATCATCCGAATCCGAATATGCTTCAAAATAGGTTACGCCTATTAGAATTCTATATGAGTGTGAGAGTTCGACTTTGGAAGGTACTATGTTCACTTTCTTTTGAGTATATCCTTAAAACGAACTTGGTAATTTCTCAATAACTCATCATCAATCTAATTATTTCCATAAGAGCCATATACCTTTTACTACACACCATTAGCTGGGGTACCATGCAGGTAGTTGGGATTAAACCTACTTTGATAAGTAACTCCTAAATTATCCCAAGAGGTACTTGCCACTACGATCTTACCATAGTGACTTGATACTTTTACTTTAACGTTTCTCCGCATCAGCCTTGTACTCTTTGAACTAATCAAAGCACTTAGTCTTGCGGCACATTAAATAAATGTATTTGTATCTTGAATAGTTGTCTATAAAATAGACGAAATATTCAATACTACCTCTTGTCTGGATAGTCATAGGATCACACAAATCAGAATGAACCAATTCCAACATCTTTTTGGCTCCATACCCCTTAGACTTAAAAGCTTCTTGGTTATTTTTCCTTCCAAGTAAGACTCGTAGGTTGGAAAGATTTCCACTACTAATGAACCCAAAAGTTCATCAGCTACCAATGAATCCTACTCAAGTTAATATAACCTAGCCTTAGATGCCAAAGATATAATTGGTTCATTTCCGAAGGTTGCTTTCTCTTAAAGTTAGAAGATGTTTTACTAATTTCCATTTGTTGCATCGTGAGAGTTATTGGATTTATAAATTGTCAACCAACGTACCAGAACAGATAACTTCCCTCTTTTTCTTGATAACAACTTTGTTATCAAAATAGACACAATATCTATTCTATAATAGTTTAGAAACTGAAATCAGGTTCTTTCTAAACTTAGTACGTAAAGACAATTTCTAATAATCCATATTTTATTCTTATCAAAGGATAAACATCTCCCACTACAACAGCTGCCACTTTTACAGCAGTGCCCATGTGGACGGTGTTTTTATTTTCATTTAGTTGTCGGGTTTTCTGGAACCCTGCAATGAATTGCGGACATGATTAATGACATCTGTATCTACACTCCAGGTTCTAGTAGATAACACCACTAAACATGTTTCAACTAATGAATTAAATACACCTATATTGTTCTTAGTTCTAAGAAGACAGCCTACCTTAATGTCCAAGTCCTATTTCCAATCATTACAATTGGGACTACTAAGTCTTTTCTATAGTATAACAACTAGGGAATTGACAAACATTTTAAATCCTAAGAATCACAAAAATATTTGATCAAGATCAATTCCTTAAAATCCCCATGAATTTTGTATGTCACGATAGTGTGGACGTATACAAAATCAAAGAGGAGATTTTATCCATTAATTTTATTATCTCGTCAACTTTACTTTATGACGAATAAAATTAATAGTTGATCTGTCTTTGATCAAATATTTGATCAAAACTTTTGAATTTAAAATAGCATTGATTCCTCAAACAATATTATTTAAATTCACCAACACCTCAAACACCGTAAATTTTGCATGCCACGATAGTGTGGACGTATACAAAATTTAAACATTTGTAAGAAGAGGGTTTTACCCATTAATTATCTTGTCAATAAATCTTTATGACAAAATAAAATTATCTCAAACACCGTGAATTTTGTATGTCACGATAATGTGGACGTATACAAAATCTAAACATTTGTAAGAGGAGTTTTAAATTTTATTATCTTGTCAACCTATTTATTTGACAAATTAATAGTTGGTTTTCTTCGGTCACACAAATAATAGCAGTGACTCCGATGGGGAGGATACTATTAGACGTGCTTAAGTGTATACCATTACTTGACACTAAGTCCATTAATAAGATTGTGCCCCTTCCGATGGGGAAGATCACACGCTCTTAATTAACTTCCTATAGTCATCCAAAATGGAAGTTTAATCTAGTGATCCGCAAACAAGCTCATCTGATATGGAGGAAGACACTCAGAGCCAACGCGCAAGCTTGTTGCATCACTTATAAACCAGTAATGGAGACCGTGGAATTTATTAAAAAATAAATCCCTCTCCCACTTAGTTATTTAAAGTGAGGAATTTTGACTATGCTAGCCTACTTAACATGCATACTAACAAGCACACACAGCACAGCATAAAAAGCAATAAATAGAAAAATTAATTTTCAACTATTATAGCTTTTATCTATTGCTGTCCTCCGTGTGTCACCAACCCTAGCTGCTGCCATCTTTGGCCACCGCCACCGGGTCTAGTTGTCGCATCCATCTTGCTCTTTGTTCCGCTGCGCCTCTTGTCCTCAAAAGGTTCCACGCCTTGCAAGACTCGATCCGCGACATAAATAGAATTTTACATTTTTCGATCCTATATTCCTCAAAGGAATGTACATGTAAACTAGATCGAACATAAAATACAATTTACATCCATCGATCCTATATTCCATAAAAGCAATGTACATGTAACTAGATCAAAAAATAAAATCCTAGTAAAACTAAATACAGCTCCTACTGTATTTTATAATACAATCATGCACACACAATAAAATACCCTTGACATGTCCAAGGGTCCAATCACACACACAATATCTATAAGTCATAATAGTTGGATCCTGCATCCACAAAGTTAGCACATCCTACTATTATCCTACCTAAATTATGTATGACATGTGCATAATTAAACTAATACCAAATACACAGAGGCAAACCCTATCTCTGATACCAATTGTTAGTTGTTACTCGGAAAACCTAATGGTTCCTCTGTACAAAAATTTTGTACAAGATCTGAACATTTCCTAGCTACCATGTGTTCTTTTAAATTAAACTTGGATCGCCTGCGGAACTTAACACGTTTGATCCCAAGTTTAACTTATATATTCTTTTAGGTTTAGATTTGGATCTCCTGCAGAACTTAACACGTTCAATCCAAATCACCTAAGTCACAAAGTTGATTAAATATTAATTTCCAAAATTTGCTTCTAGGACTGCATGGCGAGGCACAAGGCCTTCTTGGATATGGGAGCAACCACCACCGCCTAGACAAAGCCTTTTAAGGAAAGTTAATATTTAATTTCCTTAAATGACTCTAGGTTAACCAAAAAGAATAATCGAAGCACAAGTTCGAAAAGAAAACAAAAGAACACAACATCGAAAACTAATTCGAAATCTAGAATCACATGCCTCTTGTATTTGGTATTTTTACAAAGAAATAAAACTAGTATGATGCGGAAAATAATTACTAGTTATACCTTTCTTTGTAAATTTTCAATGACCTCTTGATCTTCTACCGTATTCCTCTTCTAACCTCGGACATTGTGTGGGCAATGATCTTCCGAGATGAGAACCACCAAGGCACCTTCTTCTTCCTTCCTTCAAGTTTCGGCCAAGCAAAAACTTCCAAAGGATGAAGAACTTTTTCCACCAACCAAGCTCCAAGGGATGCAAGAAACAAGCCTCCTTTCTCTCCTTTTCTCCAAGCTAGATCCGGCCACTTCTATGTCTCTAAGAGGTGATGCAGTCTCGGCCACAAGAAGGAGAAGAGAGAAGGGGAAGGGGAAACTCTAGGGGTCGGCCACACCTAGGAAGAAAAGAGAGGAAGAAAAAGAATAGAGTCGTTCGCCATTAAGGCATCTCTACCCCCTCTTTTATAATCCTTGGTCTTGGCAAATAAGGAAATTTTAATAAAAACTTCCTTAATTCTTTTATCATGAAAAAGAAAAATTAATTAATTAAAAATTCATTTTCTTTTTCCAATTTTCTTGGTCGGCCACTTTCTCCCCAAAACAAAGAAAGTTTTAATTAAAACTTCCTAATTTGTTTCCAGAAATTTATAAAAATTTCTCCAATAATTTTTATCCTTTCATGATTGGTTAATAAAAAGGAAAATTTATAAATTAAAATCTTTCTTTTAAACATGTGGATAATTTCCAAAAAGGAAAGTTATCTCTAAAAATTAAAATCTCCTTTCAATCTACAAATAAGGAAAGATATTAAATCTTTTCTTAATCTTTTGTAGAAACTAATAAAAGAGAATTTTTAATTTTTAAACTTTCTTTTAAATTATGAACATGATTAAAAGGAAAGTTTTTACCAAAATTAAAATCAACCTTTTAATCTATAAATAAGGAAAGAGATTTAGCTCTTCTCTTAATCTTTTGTAGAATCTTATAAAAGGAAAGATTTAAATTTTTAAACTCTCTTTTAAATCATTTTATCCACATAAGAAAAATTTTTAAAATTAAAATTCCTTTTTATTTTAATAGGGCCGGCCACCTAAGCTTGAGTTCAAGCTAGGGCCGGCCACATGAATTCACCCATAAACCAAGCCATGGCCGGCCCGAGCTTGGTCTCCAAGCTAGCTTGGTCGGCTCCTATAGGATAGGTATGAAGGTGAATATAGGTGGGTATAGTACTCTATAATTAAGAGGCTACGATAGAGACCAAGAGGAGGAATTGGTTTTGGTCTCCCGATAAAATTAAGCATCCCGTGTTCGCCCTGAACACACAACTTAATTTTATCAATAATAATTCATTCCACTAGAAAACTATTATTAAACTACCGCACCAATCCCAAATTACAATTTTTGGGCTCCTTCTTATTATGAGTGTATTAGTCTCCCTGTGTTTAAGATAATGAATGTCCACTAAAAAAATGAATTATTGACAACTCATTTAATTAATATCTTAGTCCAAGAGTAGTACCACTCAACCTTATTATTATGTCGGACTAAGTCCACCTGCAGGGTTTAACATGACAATCCTTATGAGCTCCTCTTGGGGACATTCTCAACCTAGATCACTAGGACATAGTTTCCTTTTATAATCAACAACACACACTATAAGTGATATCATTTCCCAACTTATCGGGCTTATTGATTTATCGAACTAAATCTCACCCATTGATAAATTAAAGAAATAAATATCAAATATATGTGCTTGTTATTATATTAGGATTAAGAGCACACACTTCCATAATAACTGAGGTCCTTGTTCCTTTATAAAGTCAGTATAAAAGAAACGACCTCTAATGGTCCTACTCAATACACTCTAAGTGTACTAGTGTAATTATATAGTTAAGATAAACTAATACCTAATTATACTACGACCTTCCAATGGTTTGTTCCTTTCCATCTTGGTCGTGAGCTACTGTTTATAATTTATAAGGTACTGATAACATGATCCTCTGTGTGTGACACCACACACTATGTTATCTACAATATAAATTAATTGAACAACTACATTTATCATAAATGTAGACATTTGACCAATGTGATTATTATTTCTAGATAAATGTTTATACCAAAAGCTAGACTTTTAGTATACATCCTCACAGATGGTTCCACTTCTTCCTCCTCTTCGGATGTTGAGCTCATCTCCACATTTGATTGGTCCTTCTCCTTCTCTTGGACCAATGAACCCTTCTCCTTGGACTCCTCCACTTCTTGTACTTGTGTAGGATCTTCATGAAGAGCAATCACTTTGCTCCATAGTTCATGAGCACACTTGTACTCACATATATGCGACACAATATTATAAGGTAATAAATTCAATACAACTCTAATTACCTCATTTTTCGTCTCCGATTGTAGCCTTTGCTCCTCGATCCAATATAGTGGTCAGAAATGTTTTCCTTTCTTGTTTGTTGGATCTTCGAAAGGAACTTACAACGCAGCCCAATGGTCCCAATCCATTTGGAGTAAAGTCTCCAAACATTTCCTCCAATATTCAAAATCTTCTCAATCACATGGAGGTGGGATTCGGATGTCCCATCTTAATGGTCCTTCTGCCCCCATCTTCTTCCTCTAACACTTGCTCTTCCCAGTTATTAGTTCCATGAAGAGAGACTCTACTCTGACACTAATTGTTGGGACCTTTGATGCCCAACTAGAGGGGCTGAATAGCCGATCACCCACGTCAGTCATTTTCCTATACTCGTTAGTACAACGAAAATACAAATAACAAGTATATACGAAATATAACCTATAAATATGAAAGATGATAAAGAAAATATAGGAAAACCCCTAACACGTTGATTTACGTGGTTCGAAGATTAGGGCTCCTACTCTACGGTTGTCCATAAGGTGGATGATCCATCAATCCATCAGTGGATTAATCCCCGGAACTCTGGTTAACTCGATCCTCCTTCTTGATGGAGAAACCTCGCTATAATCTCTTGATCATACACATAGATCATACTGAGAGATTTGGAGACTCTAATAGACTTTAACCAAGTCTATTGTTGTCATCCAAGCCAGCCACCCCAAGCTACATTATATAGAATTTAGAAAAAATAGCCAAGAGTTTCTACCATTACCAGTCGACTAGTCACACCACTAGACAGGTCACACCACTATTAGATTGGTCCTCTATGGAATTCAACCATTACAACCCCAATGGCTCAATACTAATCGATTGATCCACTTTGATTGAGAGAATGGAAACATTCTATTCTCTCCCCAGCTGACTGGTACATACACCAATAGACTGGTAAATCCTAAACCTAAAATTTACCTTGAGAACATTCTCTCAACACTCATCATTGCCTGCACAACCTTGACCTTACCTTCTAGCCTCCTCCATTAGCCTTGCGTCCCTCAGATGCTTCCTCATCCTTCATACTTTGCCTTCAAGAGATTCCTTCGGTCTTATCCTTGTTGTCGGGTCTTCCATTGTCAAAAGGCTCCTCACCTCCAGGACTTTAACGTTTGCCAAGAGCTCCTCACTCTGGGATTTCATCCTTACCAAGTCACACTTGGACTTATGTTGCCAAGATCCCACTTGGACTTACATCGTCAAGACTCCACTTAGACTTCTCCTTTGCTAAGATCACACTTGGACTTTGCCTTATTTTACTTCATATTGCACACACACAAGCATATATTAAATACAATAAATAACCTTATAACATTCGTTTAATATCACTTATCCTTTACTTAATCCAATAACAGAAATAACAAACTTAAGTAAAATAGAGTTAGTAGATTAAAAATAATATAACATTATTAATTAGATCATTTATGTTGGTGCAATCTTAGGTCAAGGTTGACCTGGTTGACCTGACTCGAGTTGACCTGACTCGAGTTGTGTTTTGATGTTTGACGATGTTTGACGAGAAGAGAGTTGTATTCTTGATGTTTGACAAGAATAGGTGTTTGGGAGATTGTAGGTGCAACCTTAGGTCAAAGTTGACCTGGTTGACCGTGATTCGGGAAAAGTCCAAGCAGGGAGCTTGGCACGCGAAAAGTCCAAGTACGGAGACTTGGCACGGGGAAAAGTCCAAGCAGGTAGCTTGGCACGCGGAAAGTCCTGGTGAGTGAAACCAGGCAGTGGGAAAGTCCTAACTGGGACGTTAGGCAGTTGGAAAGTCCTGGTGAGTGAAGCCAGGCAGTGAAAAAGTCCTAACTGGGATGTTAGGCAGTGTGGAAATCCTGGTGAGTGAAGTCAGGTGAAAGTCCGGGTGAGTGAAGCCAGGCAAGGGAAAATCCTGATGGATCAGGGATGATCGGACATCTAGTGTTGAGGAAAGTCCAAGTAGGTCAAAGGGATTGACCAGACACTTGGCGGAGAATTCTAGCAGGTCAAGGGAGTGACCAGATGCTAGGAATGAAGTACCAACAAGTCAAGATTGACCGGATGTTGGTTTGGACTTGGTTTGGGCGAAAACCATGAACTAGATCGATCTGGTGATCGATCCAGGATACTCGAATATTCCGATCGGTCCGTGACCGATCGTGCAAGATACTCATCCTCAGGATAACTGATCGTGTCGGTGACCGATCGTGAGTCGACTCAACATCGGCGGGCGAGGCGGAGAGGAGGTGATCGGTCCAGGGACCGATCAGACGTCGGCCTGGGTCCCGCACCGATCAGAAGTTCTGATCGATCGGACCGATCAGAGTTCCGATCGGTCCATGGACCGATCAGGGAACCTTCTGATCCGCGATCGGCTCTGCTGACCGATCAGAGATGTCTGATCGATCCACCGATCGATCAGGGTTCTAGCTGGCCAGACGCAAGCCTAGTTTCTTCATTCTTCTTCGGGTATAAGGAGACGAGGCATCTTCGTGAGAACACTCTCTTCTTTTCCTTCTTAGAACTTCGCATTCTTCAAGTTTGAGCTCGATCGAGAGCTTTGTTGAGCTCACTTAAGCCCGCGTGAGCTTCTTTCACAGAAATTGCTTGTTGGCATTCGTCCCGTGAAGTTGTTGCTTCAGGACTTTCAATCGACGACAAGAAGGCAAGCTTGTATTGTTACATTCATTGTATTTACTTCTTGTATTCCTTGTATTCTATCTTGCTGTTGCGAGTTATTGTGGCGAGGTTTCTCCACCCACAAGGAGTATCTATTAGCCGGTTTTCCGGGGGCTCATCCACCGACGGATTGACTAGGACTCGTCCACCTTACGGACACGCCGAGGAGTAGGAGCCCTAATCTCCGAACCTCGTTACATCCTTGTGTTAAGGTTTGGTTTTCTTCTCTTTCGTTTCTTTGTGTTTTCCGCTGTGCTAACTCGATTTGTAGAAAGAAAGCGAATTTGGGGTCGGCTATTCACACCCCCCTCTCTAGCCGAGTACGAAAGATCCCAACAATTTATTCTTAATACCTGAATTTAGTCTTGTTCTCAACTTAGATATCTGAAATGGATCTAAGTTGGACTAGCACCTACAGCCCCACTGGACTCATCCTCGCTAGATCTCTCTTTTCTAGTGCTTACCTCACTTACCATTTGTAGACTTACTTGACTCTAGTCTCTTAACCCACTAGGTATTTCTACTAGATGCCCCATCTAGACTTCAACCAGTTGTTAAGTCTTGTAGACCCAACTAGACTTCCTGTCAAATATCAACCTATCTGGACTTCCTGCCAGTTATTAGGTCCTCTAGACCTAACTGGACTTCAACCTAGTGTCCGGTCCCATCAAGTCTTTTAGTCCTGCACACTTAGTAAGTATATTAGATTACACATAATCTGACTTTAACCTTTGTTATACAACAAAATATGAGTTTGATTATTAGTGCAAATTATACCAACAACTAGAACTTTCCATTGCGTAATCTTCAGTTAAGACTTTTCGTTGTCTAGGTCTTCCACTGCCTAGCCCCGTTAAGACTTTCCAGTGACTAACCTCCAGTTAGGAATTTTCCAAGTCAAGTATTTACTTCTCCCTTTGCCTACTTGACTTCTCTCTCATACATTGTACATCGAAACTCAAGCTCGAACCAACACAAGCTTAGTCAAACTGGTCAACTTGGACCAGAGGACGATTGCACCAACAAAATTTATATACAAGAGAAGCAAAATTAGTTTCTTGTACTAATTTGAACCTGATAGAAATACAAGAGGATGTATCTAACACTTCCTCTATCTACTCTATTATTTTTATAAAAGATATAGAAGAAATACCTATCTCTTCTGACTATAGACTTATCAACTCATTCTTAGACACCTGGTACACCATGGTAGAAAAATACAAAACTATTAATATGTTCCAACAAAAAATGGAAGACTTAGATGAACAATGGGAAGACTTTGATAATATGAATCTAATGTTTACACAAATAGTATTCTCATACTGGATACTAAAAATAGGAACAAATAATATTCTTTGTTTTTTATATGGATTTTATCTAGCCATAAATAAAAGAGGAACTTGTAAGCTTAGTGGAAGATAAATCTATAATTTATGCTTACAACAAACTTTTTAACATTTTTATACCTACTACTCAATAAGTACGAGGTAGTATAAGAAATATACTATTTGAAACTTGAGTCTTTATTTTGGAGACCAGACTCAATTTGCTAGAAGTTGAACTTGCCAATCTCAAGTAAGACAGTACCCCTATCTCAGATGATTAAGGCAAAGGCCTTGCTATAAATGAACCAAACTAGTATCTATAATATTGGATGAATTGCATATACCAGAGTTCATTATTTAATCAACATACATATATATGAATTTACATTGCATGCTTTTCTTGATAGTGAAGCTACTAATTTCACAATAGGTGGAATTACTATCCTATCAATAGTACCTCCAAAACTCATCAAAACCGCTACTCAACCATTGGTTAGTACTTAGTTTGATGGTCAACGCTTATCGTGTAATAAGCTCGTTACAAATACTCACTCACGATTTTATACGAACCGTGAAGATTTTGGTTCTTCTCTCTCCCTAAGCTTTAGATTAAACCCCTTCTCCACCCAATTATTCACTTAATTTTGGAACTTAACTTTCCCATTGCTCAAGATAGAGTACTACCCCTTACTATAGACTATGTTATCTTTCTTCCTACACCTATTTTCTCCCCGATTATATGAGATTACCCCTCTACCGTGCGTAAGATGCTAGTGATATGCTGTGTAACGACTCGACCCCTCGGCCCCTTGGGCGGCCCAACTGGTGGCCCATTTGGCGGCCCCTTGGTGGTCCCTTGGGCGGCCCAACTGGTGATCCCTTATGTCGTCGACCGACGACCCTCGGCCGTGTCGTTACTCACTAGGTCTTCCCACGCCTGGCCAGTGGATTTTTACCTTCCCCAGGATTTGAACTCTAGATCTCCAGGCTAAGTACTAAAGTTTATGAATCCTGGTAGTCAAGTGAGCGCCCCGGCCCGGACGGGCTCCACCCGACCCGAACTGGGAATGCCACCAGAATTGTCCATCGGGTTGACGACTAGCTCCACAGACCACCAGAGGTCCTTTCAGCGTGCTTTGCCCTCACTCGCACGCACCCTAGAAAACTTCTCAGGAGGTCACTCATCCTCAGATTTCTCCAAGCCAAGCATGTTTAACTTTAGAGTTCTTAAGTTTGGGCTTCCGAAAAGGAAGGTGCACTTTGGTGATATGGATAGTATCATCTAACCTTTTAAGTCATACTTAATCAGAATCTCAGAACTGGGGTATTACAATCACCCCCACTTAAAGACACAACGTCCTCGTTGTGTAACCACGAATCACACCATAGACAAATCCCAAAATCTCCCTCGCTAGGTGGTGCCCTGGTGGTCACTCATCCTCAGATTTCTCCAAGCCAAGCATGTTTAACTTTAGAGTTCTTAAGTTTGGGCTTCCGAAAAGGAAGGTGCACTTTGGTGATATGGATAGTATCATCTAACCTTTTAAGTCATACTTAATCAGAATCTCAGAACTGGGGTATTACAATCACCCCCACTTAAAGACACAACGTCCTCGTTGTGTAACCACGAATCACACCATAGACAAATCCCAAAATCTCCCTCGCTAGGTGGTGCCCTGGGTGCTCCTGCCACAGGCGCACTCACGGTCGCAACCTGGCTCTGATACCATCTGTAATGCCCCGGCCCGGATGGGCCCCATCCAACCCGAATCGGGAACGCCACCAGAATTGCCCATTGGGTTGACGACTAGCTCCACAGACCATCGGACGTCCTTTCAGCGTGCTTTGTCCTCACTCGCATGCAACCTAGAAAACTTCCCAAGAGGTCACCCATCCTCAAATTTCTCCAAGCCAAGCATGCTTAACTTTAGAGTTCTTAAGTTTGGGTTTCCGAAAAGGAAGGTGTACTTTGGTGATATTGATAGTATTATCTAACCTTTTAAGTTATACTTAATCAGAATCTCATAACCGGGGTATTACATGCTGAGTGCCCCTATGTGTGCCCACACAGGGCGCTTGAGTGTACGTGGGGGGTGTCCAAAGTGAATTGGGCATTCCGTTGCACTTAAGACCCTAGCGTGGGTATGCACGAGAGACACCCAGCGTATCCCTTGAATTTATTATACTAGGTGATGATGTTGGACGCCTAACATACTGAGAGGCCCATGTGACATTTGGCCCCACGTGAAAGTTACATATGCTAGGCATGTAGCATTGACGTTTATATAAATATATATATATATATATATATATATATATATATATATATATATATATATATATATATATATATATATATATATATATATATAGATTATAATATTAAATCTGTACACAAAAGGCTCACTTGTTTCCATGTATATATATATATCTATTTTTAAAAAAATAAAATTTAGAATTTAGATTATAATATTAAATCTGTACACAAAAGGCTCACTTGTTTCCATGGCCATGTAGTTGAATTGGTAATAAAATTCAAATCCCCTGAAATCATTTTCTTAAAAAAAAATTCTACCACCGAGGCCGTTTCGATATAGTAATTTACCATTTTTTTTTTTTTGGCACAGCAAATCAAATAAGTTTCTCTCCCTTACACTTTCCAACATCGACGGCTGAATTGGCTGCTACCCTCATCGAAGACACGTCATCAGACCTCGTTCCTCACTTCCAAATAGGGCTTGAATCGAATGAAGCCTTAACATGTCCAAATTTATTTGATAAAATAATTAAGTTGAATAGCTTAAAATAAATTAAAATTTTAAAATAAGTGTTTAAGTTTAATTTGATTTATTTATTATGAGCTTAAGTTTATTAAAAACTTGACTTAAGATTGATTCATTTAGATATTATCAAGCTTTTAATTCATTTGTTTGATTGATTATTAAATTTGATAATTTAAATTTATTTATTTATTTTATTTTATTATTTATTTAGTATATTAAAAAAAAATTTATTAATGAATATAATTTATAAATATTGTTTATCAATATTATTAACGAACTGAGTATATATATGTTCAAATTCATTTATTTAATTTAATAAATTATTTAAATTTATTTATTTAATTAATTTTATATATATATTAAATCAACAACAATAAATTTTTATTAAGTCGAATGTTCATCAATATTTGATTCATTTATCATCCGTAAAATATTTAAATCGGATAATTAATGACATTATTTTCGGAGACTTCGCTGCCCCGACATAAAAGTCAAACAAATGAGAGGACGTAGGCGAGACGGCGCCGACATGCGGAAGGAGAGTAGCTTGATGCTGTGGCGAACTAGTCGGTACGCCGACGAGCCAATCTTTTTTATTAATACTTCAATTGATTGTGTGGCTGCAAAGCACGTGGCGGTGGTGAATCGTCTTGGATTTTGTCTCCTCCAAATTTTCATTTCGATCTCAATATTTGTCTTATTTTTCACAGTCCATTAGCTTTAGTATGCAAAATTTTTGTTTAGACAAACACAATCGCCAAATATTTATCATTAAAATCAAACAAACACAAATAACATAAAATCAAAAGATTCGATAATTAACTATTTTTTTTAAAAAAATCAACGATAATTTAAATAATATCTCCTTTACTAACCGTTGAGTATTCTTTGATTAACATTGGACTTTTAATTAATTAGCTGCTCTAGTTAATTCTTAAGTCTATTGTGATATCAATCAACAATTAATTATCTACTCAATTTATGGACATCAATCCATTATGTTACTCAACTATATGATTTTTTAAGTTATCGCAAATTCAATCCACTAGTCGGATAGTGTATCATTCAATTTTCAATAATTTATATTTTTAAAATCAAATTTGATTTAATAAATTTAATCAAATTCTAAATTTTATAATATTGAATCAAATAAATTAAAATAATCAATAATTTTTTTAAAAAATAATAAAATTGTGAATTACCAAATTAAAATTTCAAATTAAATCTATTATTTGGATTTAATCAAAATTTTGATCACCCTTGCTAATACTTACAAATTTGAAGGGCATTAGAAAGAATGAGTAAGTTTTAGAGGCTAAAGTGGAAATTTTCTGATTCATTAAATTCCACTCTTCTCCCTTATTCGTCGTACTATTTTCCCACGTTTTTAAACGGCGACAATTTCATGATGTCGAATGTGACGTGGCGTGAGAAATTTGAATACGAATATTGTCATTTTTGGCATCTTTTGAACGTCTCCAATAATTTCATTGAGAAAACATTGAAGAGATGGACTTTGTGCCTTTGTGAAATATTTGGTTTGGGAAGCCAAATAATTGAATTAGGGATTGGTACGTGTTATGATAAATAAGGTAGGTGGTTTGGAGTGACATAATGCATGTTAAAGGATGAATTTTGAGTGTTCCATATATAATATTTTCATGGTCTAGTTAATACATATAAACTATTATGTGATACATGGATTATATTACAAACTAAAAATAACATGCATATTTTTATGTAAATAATTTTTAATGATAAATTAGGATAATAAATAATTGAATACTCTTTTTTTTCAACTCTAGTAAAATTATTCTATATAAATAACTTTTTCATTGTAAGGTGATTATTTTTTACTTAACATAATAATCTAATAATGATGATGGATAGAATTAAAATAATATTATAGGTGGTAAAGTAGGAACTGGGGTTATACAAACTTCTTAATGAAGTATTCATCTTATATTAAATTATTTATATTCCTCTTATTAACCTTGTTACTGGATTGAAAAAATAAGGGGTTTCACTTTCACTTCACAATTCTCCTCCATAACAATACTATTATATTATACCTGATTTAATCATCGGATAGTAAAAGGTGAAGCCTCATTTGAGTGGTTTTTCCAGAACGGCCCCGCATATTTTGAAAAGAAAATAAATCATGAGAATTTATTCCGTCTTAGTGGACGAAATAATCAACAATCGTGAAGGCCTCTCGAGATTGGAGCACAGAGGAGCCCGGAAAGATCTGTTAGCCTCCTATAAAACCCCTCCCACAGTCCACTGATCTCTCCATCGACACAGAAGCGGCAGAGTGAGATCAAGAAGAAGATGGAGGGGAGAGAGGAGGACGTGAGGGTGGGCGCCAACAAGTTCTCGGAGAGGCAGCCAATTGGCACGGCGGCGCAGAGCCAGGACAAGGACTACAAGGAGCCGCCGCCAGCTCCCCTGTTCGAGGCCGGCGAACTCACCTCCTGGTCCTTCTACCGCGCCGGCATTGCCGAGTTCGTCGCCACCTTCCTCTTCCTCTACGTTACCATCCTCACCGTCATGGGCGTCTCCCAGTCCTCCTCCCGTTGCTCCACTGTCGGCATCCAGGGCATCGCCTGGGCCTTCGGCGGCATGATCTTCGCCCTCGTCTACTGCACCGCCGGCATCTCCGGTCATTCAATCATACCCAGCACCCAGAACCTTCTTCAAAATCTGATTTTAAATGGGATTTCACTAACAAGATCGCGTCTTGCTGCAGGCGGCCACATCAACCCGGCAGTCACCTTCGGGCTGTTCCTGGCCAGGAAGCTGTCGCTCACCAGGGCTCTGTTCTACATGGTCATGCAGTGCCTGGGCGCCATCTCCGGCGCCGGCGTCGTCAAGGGCTTCCAGAAGAGCGTCTACGAGAACAACGGCGGCGGAGCTAACGTCGTCAACGCCGGCTACACCAAGGGCGACGGCTTGGGCGCCGAGATCGTCGGCACATTCATCCTCGTCTACACCGTCTTCTCCGCCACCGACGCCAAAAGAAACGCCAGGGATTCACACGTTCCTGTAAGCTGCATCAGGCCACTTCGATTCGATTCAATTCTAGTTTTATCTTAAAAAATAATTATAATTATTTGAGCAGCTTCTGGCGCCGTTGCCTATCGGCTTCGCTGTGTTTCTGGTTCATCTGGCGACCATCCCCATCACTGGCACAGGGATCAACCCTGCAAGAAGCCTCGGGGCTGCCATTATCTACAACAAGAAGCACGCGTGGGATGACCAGTGGATATTCTGGCTTGGACCTTTCATCGGAGCTGCTCTCGCCGCCATCTACCACCAGGTCGTGATCAGGGCAATCCCATTCAAGAGCAGGCATTGAAATTTAAGCTTCCCCTTTCTTATTTATTACACCTCCAGCTGTTTGCTTTGTCCCTGCAATCCAACAGTAGTGTGTCACTCGGGTGATTGTAAAACCCGTTGAATTGCTATGGCTATCTGTTTGCATTTATTATGAGGCTATCGGACTTAAAATCTTACAGTAAATTTAGGCAAAAAAGAAGAACTACATCAAGATACAAATTGAAGGAAGATGGAAATCAATAAGTAAAAAACAGGAGGAAACTTTGGTTGACAGTGAGACTGACTGCAAAACTTGAGTGATTTCTAGCTAAATTTGATGCAATGGTAAAATACTCATAGAATCAATTAAGAGGAGCAGAATTCGAATCTCACGAGCGATGAATATTTTAGAGGACGACTTTTAAATGTATATAAGTTCTACTTTGAATTTACCCCGATAGGCAAATAACAAGTTGCCAACAAGTATAGCTAATGCAACATCTAAAATGATGCCCTTTAATTTCTTCTCTCCAAACTACATTTACCCACTTTAACCATCTAAACTTTGATTAAAAACCTCTTTATGAACTAAAATGGGTCTATTTATTCTAGATGAAATACTTCAAAAATAGTTTTTTTAATTTATATTTTAAATATATTTTTGATAATTATATAAATTTTATTTTATACAAATTTTAACTTACGTAACAGTTTCTATCAAAATTGCTATATGATTTTTTTTGTAGGAGAAGATAAACTTTCAATAGTGAAGGGTGAAATAGTGAAAAGAGACTATGGGAGCAACACAAGTAGAGCTCTCAAATAGGTTAACCCGTAGCGGGACGGGTCAGTCTGTGGCGGGCCAACCATTTAACAGGATGATGGGTTAATCCGTCAACTTGGCGGGTTGACAAATCTCCAACCCAGCCTAATCGAAAGCAGGTTGCAGGTTAGACGAGCCAACTCGCAGGCTCATAATTTTTTTAAAAAAAAAATTAAGAAAACTTTCATATCTTCAACTTTTTATTTCAAAAAGATTTTATCAATGAAATATATCCAGAAATATTTAAATGTAAATGGACACAAACAAATTCATATATTCGATAAAAAAATATTATGTTTGTAGATTATTTTTCTTATCATATTTTTATTACATTTTATTGTTTTATCATGGAAAATGAATCGAGATTCGAGACCTTCGACCTTGTGATCAGAGCTACCGTTTCATGAATGTTTTTATTTTTATGAGTTGAAGTGGATATGACATGAGATTTTTCCAAAGATGAAACTTCAAGTTTTTTTTTATAATTTATACATAAAACACATTTAACTGTTTCGTTCATGTCCTTCTAGCACTGAATGAGGCATTCAAGCAAGGCGTTCAAAGACTGAAGGTTGCAACAGGTGAAATTTTAAAACATGACGAAGCATACAACATTGGACTACATAATGTACCTTTCAACCCATCATTCTTCATGCTTTCCCACAAACAGTCAATCCATCTCCAAGCTATCCAGTTAAGATCGCCTTTATTCGACCAACAAATGCTTCAACTGTTGGTAATTTGAGAGCATGAAAACTAAAACGAAGTAATACATAATCACTCACAGTGATCTCTCGAAGAACCGCAACCGAAGACGTCGGTCGATGAAGAGATTACCACTATCAGAAGCACGATCACGGAGTTGCCAGAAAGCGCTTCAAGATTCGATAAAATATATCCAGAAATATTTAAATGTAAATGGACACAAACAAATTCATATATTCGATAAAAAAATATTATGTTTGTAGATTATTTTTCTTATCATATTTTTATTACATTTTATTGTTTTATCATGGAAAATGAATCGAGATTCGAGACCTTCGACCTTGTGATCAGAGCTACCGTTTCATGAATGTTTTTATTTTTATGAGTTGAAGTGGATATGACATGAGATTTTTCCAAAGATGAAACTTCAAGTTTTTTTTTTATAATTTATACATAAAACACATTTAACTGTTTCGTTCATGTCCTTCTAGCACCGAATGAGGCATTCAAGCAAGGCGTTCAAAGACTGAAGGTTGCAACAGGTGAAATTTTAAAACATGACGAAGCATACAACATTGGACTACATAATGTACCTTTCAACCCATCATTCTTCATGCTTTCCCACAAACAGTCAATCCATCTCCAAGCTATCCAGTTAAGATCGCCTTTATTCGACCAACAAATGCTTCAACTGTTGGTAATTTGAGAGCATGAAAACTAAAACGAAGTAATACATAATCACTCACAGTGATCTCTCGAAGAACCGCAACCGAAGACGTCGGTCGATGAAGAGATTACCACTATCAGAAGCACGATCACGGAGTTGCCAGAAAGCGCTTCAAGGTTCACGAGCCAAATCCCAGCCTCTGGATGTTCTCCCTTTGCTCGCACACCTCTAATCACGATTGCTCTCTGATCACCTTCGTGAAGCTTCTACTCACCTTCCCTTTGATCTCCACTCGGACGCTCCTTTTATAGGAAGGATGAGGAAGACGAAGGGGAAAGGGCACCCCTTCGTCTCCTTGGCATTTGCAGCACACATGCGTTTGCAGCAGCGAAAGGGACGAACCCTTTTGTCTCCCAAGTGTAACACCTAACATCTCCCACTCGTCCAAGTCAATCCATAAGGTTATATGGTCACATAGACCATGTCAGGCACATAGACTACAAGGTGATCATGTCACGAAGACAAGAGCAAATTAGTCACACAGACCAAATAAGTCACATAGACTTTATGATGATCAAGTCATGAAGATCAGAGCAAATTAGTCACAAAGACCAAATAAGTCACATAAACTTTATGAGGATCAAGTCACGAAGACCAAAGCAAAATTTAGTCACAAAGACCAAATAAGAACATCCATTCCGTACATTAGGGAAAATGGTTCATGCGACATCAAGCACAATGAGCATTCAATTGCTAAGAAGATTGTCACACCTTACTTAGCTTCTCCATAGAACGAATCAGAGACATAAATGTCCATAGAACGAATCAAAGACATAAATGGCTTGCTTTTACCCCAGATTAAATTATTTACATCATTATAAACATCTCTAATCCCTCCTATTGACCATATGTCAAGAGCATGTTCAATATCTCAAATCAAACAAATTATTCACAATTACATTTTATGTACTGAACTAAAAATACAACCGGTATCAGTGAATAAATGTCACAGATGTAAATCAATCTTAATCTTCCTTTTTAGCTAGAATCTATTTATTCTAATCAGTTGCTTTCCTAGTTATGCTCCATAGACCGAATCATCCATAGCCAATAGGAAACATGCTAAAGTAGCAGACACTGATCAGAATTTCAAGTAGACAGCTAAATAGTCACTTAGGGTAAAATCGAGATTAACTTATAATCTCAAGGGTCTCATATAGTAGAGAAGCAGGGATCCATTCTCCTACTACCCTTCTTATCGCCGTAGCACATGTGATATGAATCACATGCTACGATGTTATTCTCTTTACCAAAAAGAGCGTATGTTTTTTCCAAAATTTAACATCGTACAGATTTCTATCTAGACATTCCCAATATCTAATCCTGAATTCAACAAATGAATTCTTATTTGGCCTCAAGCAGATTCAGTAAATGGTGGGTGCATTTACTCCAATCATTACACAAATGATCTCATCTTGACATAAATATCAAGACGACCTTAACTTATAGGTATGTCTCTATTCGCAGCTACATAAGCTGTCCCATAAGCAACAGTCTTACCTCTATTTGTACTTAACAAATAGAGATGATTGTCCATGTGAGTGGACCAATCCCAATCTACCAACATGCTTATCGAGACTTTTATTCGAATGTAACCAAGACATATACACTGAATAGATCATGACATTTTTCATTTATCAAAATGTCTTTACAATTAATTACATTCTTCGAAGTCCCAAAGACTTCACATGCCCATGAAATGACTCTTTAGTCAATGGCTTAGTAAAAGGATCAGCAAGCATATTTCGTGTAGGGATATACTCAAAAATCACCTTTTTCTTGTCAACAATATCCCTTACAAAATTATATTTAATTTATATATGCTTGTCTTTGCTATGATATTTGGGATCCTTGGAAAAAGAAATTGCAGCTTGACTGTCACAGTACACTATAATAGGACTCCCACTGTCCTCAGCAATTCTCAGATGCTTTAGGAACCTTCTTAGCTAGACAACCTCTTGCACAGTCGTTGCACAAGCTACAAACTCAGCTTCCATTGTCGACAAGACTACACAAGTCTGCTTCTTGCTGTTCCATGAGATAGCACCATCATTCAGCAAGAAGACATAGCCAGATGTGAATTTTCTATCATCAAGGTCCCCTGCCCAATCTGCATCTGAGTAGCCACTTAGGCTCATATCTGATCCTTGAAAACAGAGGCAATAATCAGCTGCTCCTTTAAGATATCTGAATATCCTCTTCATCGCTTTCCAGTGTCTCGATCCTGGGTTTGACTGGAAATGACTAACTAAGCCAACAGCATAGCTTATATCGGGACAAGTACACAACATAGTGTACATCAAACTACCAATAGCACTGGCATATGGTTTGTTCTTCATTTCGACTATTTCCTCAAGAGTCTTGGGATACATACTTTTGCTCAAGATAGTACCTTTCACTATAGGCGTCTGTTCAACGTTGCAATCTGACATATTGAAGTGTTGCAGCATCTTAGTGATATAAGCTTCTTGAGACAAACTCAAAAGCCTCTTTAATCGGTCTCTAACGATCTTCACTCCTAAAATGTACTCTTCTTTTCCCATATCTATTATGTCAAATTGTGATGAAAGCCAACTTTTGACTTCTATCACACACTTTATGTTGTTTCCAGCTATTAGCATATCATCAACATATAATGATAAAATGGCAAACTTTCCTTTTTTCCTTTCTTAGGTAAACACAATGATCCTCATTGACCATTTCGAAACCATAAGACAATATTACTTCATTAAATCTTATGTTCCATTGTCTTGACGCTTGCTTTAGCCCATATATAGACTTCCGAAGTCTACATACTCTTTTCTCTTGGCCTTCAACAACATAACCTTATGGTTATACCATATAAATTTCTTCGTCAAGATTACTGTTAAGGAAATCCGTTTTTACATCCATTTGATGTAATTCCATGTTATATTGTGCTACTATAGCTAGGATGACACGTATTGACACAAACTTTACAACTGGGGAGAATGTCTCTTCAAAGTCAATACCCTCCATTTGGGTATATCCTTTTGCAACTAATCGAGCTTTGTATCAATTAATCGATCCATCTACTTTCCTCTTTACTTTAAGAATCCACTTATTCCCAATAGCCCTTCGGCCCGGAGGAAGATCGACTAAATCCCAAACTTGATTCTTTCTCATTGATTCCATTTCTTCATCCATTGCAACTTTCCATTCTTTTCTAACTGAGCTGCTCAAAGCTTCCTCAACTGTTCGAGGTTCCTCATCATCAACTGGGAGAACCATCAATGCCTCATTCTCAATATCAAACCTTCTCCGAGGAATAATCTGACGACTACTTCTTCGAAGGTTAGACTGTTGAGAAACTGAATCATTCAGTGACAAATTACTCCCACTCGGTTGACTAGATTCAGACATCTCCTGATTTGTTAATAAAGGAACATTATCCTCCTCCTCTATCTCATATAGAGGAATTGTCTTATCAACTTCACCTCGTATTGGGAACTCAGTTTCTAGAAAAGTAGCATCTCTTGATTCTATTTCAGAGATGGTTCCATCTTGTCGCTCACCAATAAAAACATAACCCTTAGAAGTCTCATAATACCTTATAAAGATACACTTCTTACCTTTGGGTCCTAATTTTCTATATTCGTGAGTCTTATCATAAACGTAGGCAGCTGACCCCCAAGGTCTCAGATTACTCAAATCCGACTTTCTTCCTGTCCAACATTCATGAGGGGTAGATGGAACTGACTTTGAAGACACTTTGTTAAGTATATAGGTCGCAACTAATAATGCATCTCCCCAATAGGAGATTGGCAAATTAGCCTACGCCATCATAGACCTAACCATTTCAAGAAGAGTCCTATTTCTTCTTTCAGCAACCCCATTTTGCTGTGGAGTTCCAGGGATAGTTAGCTGTCTAATAATTCCTTTCTCATTACACATTGTCTTGAACTGATCAGACAAATATTTTCCTCTACGGGCAGTGCGCAAGGTTTTAACCTTACGTTCCAATTGATTCTCAACTTCGTTCAAGTAATGAATAAAACAATCCAATGCTTCAGATTTGTGAGAAATCAAATACACATGACCAAAACGTGTGAAGTCATCGATAAATGTAATGAAATAAGAACTCTCATTTCTAGCCTTCATATTCATTGGACCACAAATATCCGAATGAATTAATTGCAATGGTGATTCAACCCTAATAGCCTTACCAAATGATTTTCTAATCCTCTTTCCCGCAAGACAATGCTCACATATAGACAAGTTAATCTTAGCATGAGTGCCTAATAGGACCTCCTTAGCTAATCTATTCATTCGTTCTTGTCCTATATGTCCCAATCTAGCATGCCAAATTTCATCATTAACATCAGCATTGCTAGTAAGAGCAATGTTTGAAAAACAACCATCATTATTATTTGGTTCTACATCAAGAACCATAAAAACATTTGTTATAAAATCATACCCAATTTACACAAAGTTAATTTGAAGTTCCACATAACGGCTATAAAAATTTACATTGTAACCTAAATCAAGAAGACAAATAACGGAAACCAGATTTCGTCGAATCTCAAGAGCGTACAGGATATCATGTAGAAACAAGGTGCTTTCACCATATAGGTTGAGCTTGCAAGTGACAATTCCTTTGACTTTAATTCTTGCATTGTTTTCTACATATATCCATTTGTTGTCAGCTGGTACCCAACGGTACTCCATATATGTAGCTCGACCACGAGCTACATGGTTCGTTGCTCCTGAATCTACAATCTATAACGGATACGAATCAGCTAACAACACTATACTTGCAACATATTACTTATGGAAAGAAGACAAAAATGGATCTACCTTTCTAGGCTTAGTACAATCCCGAGCAAAATAGCCCTTCTTGCCACAGTTCAAGCAAGTCAACCTGCTCTTAGGTTTTTGTCCATATTTCTTTCCTTTCTTCTTGATTTGATTTTTCGCAGCAACAACATTAGCCTCCTTTCCTTTTCCCTTTCCTTTCCTGAACCATTTGTTCTTATTCTTGGAACCAGAACCTTCAGCTACAAAAGCTTGACCAGAAATCCTTGCGGATTCAATCCTCTCCGCCTCAAGTTCAACATGACATGAGACATCAGTGAAAGTCTTGATACTCTCACTATGGGTCAGATTTTGTTTCATCGTTTCCCAAGAATCAGGAAGAGAATGAATGACTGGCTGAACCTGTTGTTCATCGGTCAATGCATAACCAGCAGTCTTAAGCTCTCGAATCATGTTACCCATCTCCCTGAGATGTTGGGCCATGGTAACATTCGAGCGCTTTTTACAGCTATCAAACTTAATAGTTAATTGACGGAGCTTACTCAGATTGACTCCACTGTACTTCACTCTAAGGGCTACCCAGACAGCATGAGCCGATGGTAATGACTCATATTCAAATACCAAGTCATCCACCATTGAACTAATCAATATACCCTTAGCAATGGAGTCCTTCCATTTCCATGCCTTATAGGCATCAAGGTCACGTATGTGCTGTGTTGTAGAACCATCAGATGGTTTTTCCATGATTTGATTTACAACCTCTAGAACTTCTTGTTCCTTAAGAATGTATTGTATCTTGAGGTGTCAGATTTTGTAGTTATCCTCATATAATTTCTCACCCTTATTGAGTTCAGCTATGATGTTTTTAGTTGTCATGATCTACATAAATAAACAAATTATTTATCATTTCAGTGTAATCCATATATGTGCAACTATTTATTGACTCAGTGTAAATTAGAGTTAGTTTACAAAATCAAGTGATAACATTGTTTCCACTCATCATTTGTATGTTCTAATCTAATCAACACTGATCAATCATATTATATATATCCCATCTAATGAACGAATCATTATTAAAATGAACTAATCATTTTTCATATGAACTAATCATATGGATATATGAACAAATCATATTCACATGAACTAATCATGTCATGAAATGAACTAATCATTTCCAAGTTAGTTAACATATAACTTAACTTTTGATTATTTAATTCTGTTCGTACAAAACGACAGAAATTATTACATGACTCAAAAATCAGATGGACTAACACTGTTTGTACATAACAACAGTAAACAAAACACTAGTAAAGTAGATAAGTTAGCACTACTCCCACTAGGATAAATGCTAGAGCAGTGGGTAATTGCATCTCATTCATCCCGGATTCTATGATGGGTGGATCAGCCTCAGATGTATCCATCGGATCCATCTCTAGATCTTCTACACATTCTTGAGGATCCTCCTCTGATTCTTCTGGATCCATCTCTAGATTCTCCTCGGGATCCATCTCTAGATTCTCCTCAAAATCTTCAGGATCAATTTTTGGATTTTCTTCAAATTCTTCGAGGTTCATTTCCAGATCATCTTCAGATTCTTCAGGATTTGGATCCTCCTCTAAATCTTCAAAATCCATTTCTGGATCCTCCTCAGGATCCATCTCTGAATCCTCCTCAAAATCTTCAAGATTCATTTCTGGATCTTCTTCAAATTCATCAGGACCCCATTCCAAATGAAGTAACTGTCTGCACATCTGAATATGAGATGTACCCATCAGACTCATCCCAAAGTTGGAATGCTATCTGCCTTAGATGTTCCGATAATGAATAAACTAGATACCATCTTCTTTCTGTTTCCTGAACTGGATACCCTTCTTGCTCGAGATTCCAAAACAACCAATCGAGCCGACCAATAAGCCTACCGACTCCGTGATCCGGGTCATATTCCAGCTTCCTGATCTCCTCCCATAGCTCATGTTGTCGTCCATAGTGACTAGTCATCGTGTATATCGTTCTTTGTATCTGGAATTGAAAATCATGATGTCAGTACAAAATCGACAGACCAGTAACAAAAACTGATCTAATTCAATTCCCACATATAGAACAAAATATACAGAATACACAAGCAATTAAGAAAAATAAATTTCCTTATTTTGGGGAGTCTCATGTGACTAATACATAGGATCGGTCGATCAGGAATCCGGATCTTAAGCTTAGTCTATTGTCCTCATTAGAACTAATCTAATTGGACCTATATTTTTTTTATTGTTTAAGCTCATTTGAGTCAATCTCAGACTTATTAATCAAACTCAGGTTCGTTTGATTCGTTCAATTGCTCATTGGATTAAATCTGACCTATTAAAACAAATATAATTTTTATGATCAAATCTGACACAACAGAACTAATCCGGTCATATTTGATCAACTCAACTTCTGTAATCAAGATCACCTTAATTAATCCAATAATAAACCGAGCTGATTAAACCAACAAATAATTTGAACCAGCTTTAGATATCATTGAATCAAACTAGATTGCTTAAATCAATTAATAATTTAAACCAGACCTGGGTTTGATCGGATAAGTTGGTCTAGTTCTATTCTCAACAAATTAAATCATAAATTAATTAAATATTTATTTATTAATTAATAATACATTTAAGTATGTATTTAATTAATTAATAAATATATTTAATTAAATTTGAACACCAAAAGTTCACGTTTCATGCAAAAAAAAAATATCATTAATTAAATTTTCAAACTGTTCACGCTTTTTCTTTTTCTTGCATGATTTACGGTGCTTCGAAAAAAAAAACTCTTTTTCACTCTTGAATCGATTCATGCCTACTCTTAATCGATTCAAGTGCATGCGTTTTTTATTTATTTCCTGTGCTTTGAAAAAAAACTACTGTGCACTTTTTTCTCTCTCAATCGATTAAACAATCGATTCAGCATAGACATTATGCCTTTTAATCGATTCATGCACAGTGTTGAATCGATTCAACACTGTGCTTCGTCAAAAGCGACACTGTTCGCGATTTTAGATCGATTGAAATGAAATTTCAATCGATTCAATTCAATTGAATCGATTGGTTAATCGATTCAATTGATGAACAGTGTAACTGTTCATCTTCTTCTTCGCGATAGCAGAAGAAAAACACGAGCTTTTTCGCTTCGATTTCCATGCTTTCAAAACCATGCATGCTCTGATACCATTGTTGGTAATTTGAGAGCATGAAAACTAAAACGAAGTAAAACATAATCACTCACAGTGATCTCCCGAAGAACCGCAACCGAAGATGTCGGTCGATGAAGAGATTGCCGCTGTCGGAAGAACGATTACGGAGCTGCCGGAAAGTGCTTCAAGGTTCGCGAGCCAAATCCCAACCTCTGGATGCTCTCCGTTTGCTTGCACACCTCTAATCACGATTGCTCTCTGATCACCTTCGTGAAGCTTCTGCTCACCTTCCCTTTGATCTCCACTTGGACACTCCTTTTATAGGAAGGCTGAGGAAGACGAAGGAGAAAAGACGCCCCTTCGTCTCCTTGGCATTTGCAGCACACATGCATTTGCAGCAGCGAAAGGGATGAACCCTTTCGTCTCCCAAGTGTAACGCCTAACATCAACAACTCAAGGACCATCTCGATGAACTACAACAAGATCCCCTTAGAAGGCTTCAGGGATTAGATATCAACAAAGGTTCCCAATACATAAAATCTGATAGTTCCATAGTTTCTCAACCTGTGGGCCAACCCAAGCCCGTCGCGGGCCAACCAAAATTAACGGCTCTAACTGCAAGAGATCCCCATTCAAACTCTTTTGATATTGAAAAAAATGGAATAAAGGTCACCTCCAAGACAAATGCACTCTCTTTCGTTTTTTAGGAAACTAAACAACTAATAACCAAGAAGACAGTTCGATCAGGGATTCTTTCATGCGATTCAATCTAAAATCCAAGGATGGAATGGTCAATATATAGGCTATTCAAGAAGATTAACTGGAAAAGGCACTCATCAGTAAAAAAACAAGAGAGTAGTTTGTCCTCTACTCTTATAGGAAAGGCACTAACAACATCACATGGAGGCATTTAGGATTTCTCGTATATTGGCTTAATAGCTCCACTATCATTGGTTCACTAGCAAGTCTCATTTCAAATCACTTCTTCAACATAATTGTACATGATGTCATATCAAGACTCAAGTTGCCTTTGGGATCTCGCTCACTTGTATAACAACTTTCATGCTATATATAGTTGATAGATCTCATCCAAATTTTTTGGATTCTATATGAGTTGATACAATCCGAGATCAAGGGATGGGATGACTCAGCAAAGTAACCACATTTGAGTACTTTTGACATGTTGGGTATCAATCAGGTCGGGCTTCCTTCAAGTCTATTTCTGGAGGGTCAGCTTCCTTCAGGTCAAGCTTCCTCGGGTCAGCTATTGTTAGGTTGACTTCTAAGGAGGTCGGCCTTTTCAAGTCGGCTTCCAACTATCGAGCACCAAAAGAATCTTCGAGTAGAGGTCTGGAAAGATTAAGGAAGATGTTAGAAGGGACTAAGGCAAACCTTGGTAAAACCCTCTGATGCTTAAGCTAGACATGTTAGGACCTTACGAGCCAGAAAGGCGGTTGAATAGGTCAAATCGTTTGTTGTTAAGATTTGGCAGTGGAAACTTCCAAGCAAAACAATCCCGACACATACAATGCTAACTCGGTTGATTTTACTTGGTATCCACATCCTAATGTGACTTATCCAAGGATCTACTCTTCACTATTCACTTCCACTAAATCTTCTCCTTCTCAAACTGAATCCAAAAGTAGAGAAACCTTCTTACAATAAGAACACAGTAGTTCCACGAATGAAATAACAACAAAAGAGAAGAAGAGATGATATTACAAAATTTGTCTTAGTTCTCTTTCTCTTAGTTGTCAGAAGACGTAGATAAGAGCTTGACACTAAAGATGAGTAGGAGAATCACAATAGAATAGTACTATCTTCATATGCCCTAAGCCCCCTTTTAAACGATTCAGAATTGGGGCATTTCTCCACTTTTAATCGCCACTAATCGATAGGTGACAGTTTTGACTATTCATTAAATAGTCACTAACTCTAGATCAACGGCTGAGATTTTCTCGATTTGAATACTAATCAATTTGTGGGCATCTCCAATCAATTGGCAATGCTTAATCGATTGGCCAATTGATTTGGTAGCCTTCTGCTTTCTTGTGAAACTTCTACCAATCCAATCGATTGCCAATGCTGAATCAATTGTCAATCAATTTGGCAGACTTCTGTTCACTCAAAAAACCTCTATCAATTGATTTCACCAATTAATTGGCGATGCCCAATCTATCTAACTAATCGATTTAGGAAGCTTTTGTGTGCTCAGAATTAATTACCAATCAATTGACAATCTGTACCAAATGATTGATACATCACTTACCCAAACCCAGAATTCCAAGTTTAAACCAATTGATTGATGTTATAAAACCCTTAATTGATGTTTAGGTTTTAGGATTTTAGCTCACCAATCGATTGGTACAATTCACCAATTGATTGGTAAATTCTTAAATAGGATTTTCATCCCTAAACCCTTAAGCACACACTTCCATTTAATATCCCAATCGATCACAATTACCTCATATAAGATAAATATCTTATTTCTTAGACTTTGTGCCTAGAGCTTCCTTATCTCCTAGTCTTCATTTACCCTTACATTCGACATCCGATGTAACACCTGTAAATTTCCTTTTTTCCAAAAGAGCAAAAAGAAGTAGAAGAAGAAAAAAAAGAAATAAAAATATATACATAAATGACTCGAGCTAAGATTTGAATCCTAGAGCTTGGATTTAAAATTGGTTTAAGTAGTCATTAGGTGGTGGTAAAGCATCACATTGAAAATAGGAAACTATTCATTATATATAGATTATAGGAGAACAGATGCTTCAACTTCCACTTAGTATAAAAAGAAAAAGGAAGAGACAAAAAAAAAACCTAACTCTTCATTTCCTTTCTCCCTCTCTAGCCGAACCTCCTCTTCCCCCTCTTTCAGTTTTTGGCCAAGAACCCTAGGGTTCCAAGTTTTAAAGCTTTTCAAGGGGAGAATCTAAGAGGAGGGTTTCTCCCAAGGAAGTAGTACACGTGTGAGGGGTTATCCGGAGAGTAAGGCATACAAGAGAGGTTGTTCTCCCTAAACCCTAATGGTGTAAGAGTAAGAAATAGCAAGAGGATGTAAGTACTACTCACCTGCAGTATAAGTTGCTTCGATGATGCATATTGTGATATCTTTTATGTCTGATTAAGAAGACACATGTTATGATATATTTTTTTTTACATGTTAAAGAAGATGCATGATATGATATGTAAGATGCCCTCTAAAGTTTTGGGATTAAAAGTATGTTTAGAGTATTTTGAATTACTTCTCATTTAGTTTTGGGGCTAAGAAGCGTATTCAAGTGCCCTAAAGTGATTCCCTATAAGTGTGAGGGGATTAAGCGCACATAAGGTGTTTTTTTAAATGACAAATACGTGCAAGTACAAGAAAGTAATATTTAAAAGAAATTATTTTACTTAAAAAATGGCATGTACTGGACACAAGGTCCATGGGTGGGCTCCTAGATCGCCCCTAGGATCCTAGATCGCCTAGTAGTACCGTAATAGGTTTGAGATTAGCTACCTCGGATCTTATTAAGCATGTGCACAAAGTGATACATTGCCAGGCTCAAGCAAGTGTATTATTATTTTCACTAGTTATGTAATATAAAGTTTTCAAACTTCGTTGTTAGTCTTAGTAGAATCCTTCTTAAGTTTGAGAATCTGAGTTATGAAGTATAGCATGGATGAACTCTATAGTATGGCAAGATTTATATTTCCATTGCATGTTTACGTTGCTAGCATGGTTTTAAGTTGATGTTTTGCATGATAAACCTATTTAAAAATGCATGCCATGTACAGATTTCCGAATTACTGTCAAGTGCGAGTTTTGTGTTTTTCCCAAACGGTTTTGAAAGCATGTTCTTTTTTTTATGCTTGTTTTGTGATTAGATGGTACTTACTAAGCATTCACTTATAGATTTACATTTCCTTATACTGCAGATAAAGGTAAAGGAAATCTCGAGTAGAGGAGGCAGCAGGAGCGATGTTTTGTGTGTGTGTGACGGAACAGTGGAAGGATCTGGGAACTTGCTATTGTATGGGATATATATTTAAACTTGATGCTAAAGTATGTTAGAACTTGCTATTATCAGTTTGGCAGTAATTAAAGTGGCAAGGAGGGAAGATCTAGGATCTCCCTAAGGGGGAGGACCCCTCTTCAAGCAATGGAAGAGAACCCTAACCCAAAGATGAGTACAAAAGGGAGAACAACCCCTTTTTGTAGAGCAGGGTGTGACCCCCCACACAGCCCGTGACACGACCGTATGGAGTTACACGACCGAGCACCTCTCCTTCTCGGCCAAGGTGACACGGCCGTGTGGATTCACACGGCCGAGCACCTCTCCCTCTCGGCCAAGGTGACATGGTCGTGCGGATTCACACGACCGAGCACCTCTTCCTCTCGGCCAAGGTGACACAGCTGTGTGGATTCACACAACCGAGCACCTCTTCCTCTCGGCCAAGGGAACACGACCGTGTGGATTCACACGGTCATACACCTCTTCCTCTCGGCCAAGGGGACACGACCGTGTGGATTCACACGGCCGTGCACCTCTTTGGTTCTGCCTAGGTGACAGGGCCGTGTGACCTTCACATGGCCGTGCCAAATTGTGGCCTCGACAATGCTACACGGCCAGTCAGGGCTGCACAGCCCCTACCCACTAGAAGCTCTAGACTCCCTTCCAACTCTGCTTGGTTCCAAATCACGTCCTATCACTCGAAACAAGTTTAGAGTAGGTCTCGGTACAGAGGAGTTTATAATATGTAAGTATGTAAGTATAATTAGATATGAAAAGAGTAACGTCTGACCGAATAGGTAAGGGTCATTGAAGGGCGGGCGTTACATCTGATCTTGTGAACTACTCAGGTTTCTTCTTTTAGCTAAGAATTTGGTCCTTAACCTTCTTGGTCTTTCCTTGGCTTCCATCTAGTCTTTCGACTTGCATGGTGAAAGTGTGAATTATATAAGATTTTCATCATATTTTCATGCTATATTAGACCTACTTTTACATGCATAATTCGTGATATCTTGATTCTATACTTTATTTTTATGTTTTATTACTCTTAGATACTGCTCTCATGAATTTTGGTTGACAGGAGCAAAGATGATCAAGGGGAGAATCCCTACTCTGCGACGAGCGTCCGTGCCTCGCAGCACGGGTCGTGTCCGGTTTAGGCGCCATGCTATGGGCGGCCATACTGCTCCCCATGGCCTATGTCCGATTCTGTTTCCCTGCTACAATCCTCCCATACCTAACTCGGCCGCCTCACCACAGGTGCCCGTGCCCATGCGCCACGGGTTGTGGCCCACTAGATCTATACCTCAATGGCTGACACGAGTGCTCGTGCCCTGCAGCATGACTCATGTTGAGCGATTGTTTCCAGTGCCTATATAAGGGGATTCACTATATGAAAATGGGTAATAGACTTCGCCACTATTTACTTTGGAAATCAATAATTATGAAGTAATATATGATAATTAACTTCAATAATAAATTTGATACAATAAATATGATTTTAGACTTCATAAGTTTAAAAATGTGGGTCTCACTTCTAATTTTATCTGACTTTTTTACTTCATAATATATATTTGATGAAGTAATAAGTTATAAAATAGAATTTATATGTGTAATTGCTGAAGTAATAATTTAAATGGATTAATATTGGTGTTATGGGTTAAAAGTTGAATCAGTTTATCAGGTTTTTTTCACCAATCCCTTCTGTAAAACCTTATTCCGCCTAAATTTTTCTCACGTGTTTCTCCTTCTCACTTTCTCCCCAACGCACAACAGGGTTGCGTTTTCTCCCCAATGCGCTACAGCCACTCGATGGAAACCTTCTCCTTCATGCCCCCCCCATTCGACGGTAGCGTTTTCTCCCCGACGCACGAGAGCCACCCGATGCTAGGTTTCTTCCCTCTCCACCCCTTCTTTCCTATGTTGTTCCATTATTGTTCTTCCTATAGATATCTCTTCTTTTTATTTTGTTTGTTAAAAAAATGATGATTTGTCAATCGCAACTCCTTTCTTCTTCAACCCTGTCATTTTGCTTTGGTACACTTAACCTTAGCATTGCAAAGAGCCTTTGTAACTACAACAAAGAGCCGCTGAAGTTGATCATGCTTCTATAAGATTATGGCACAATGTGGGGCCAAACGTGGAGGAAAAGAGTTGTTACTCCATACTCTTTCTATTAGCAAAGATGTTGAAGATAATAACTTTTCCAGTAGGAATCTCGACACCACTCTCTTTCCTAATTTTGAATGTCTACCGATCATATAGTACAAACGAGGATTAAATTTGTTTGCAAACAAATTCTATAAACTATTAGATATCCAGATGATAGCAGAACTAATAGTTTCGGGAGATAATTGATTCTATCATTACTAGTAGAAGGGTTAGAAGAAGACTAGAAAAATGATATAGGACATATGATAACTTCCATGGTAGAAATCCTAAATATCTTTCGTAGGAGATGTAATGAGTTCATCTTGCATGACATTGCTAAAACCTGGAAGGTCTTCTACTCTGTAGACTTCAATCATATTGAAGGAGTTAAGGTAGTGTTGGCATTGCTGCACAATACTATCAGATGAATAAATTTAATGAGTTAATTTATTGAACTTTTGGTACTTCTATTCTAGGGTTGGTATTTTCAAGAATTTATATACTCAAATTTGCAGCAACGTACAATTTTTCAAAAGATTTTTTTGGTTCAAATCTTGGGTTTCGGAAAGTTGGGAATTAATTATAGTTATGGAATTATTTGTAGAGTAATTTGACATATAATGTTTAGAATAATCACAAATGTTCATTTTTTGTGTTATAATGATATATTTTTTTGGTTGATACTTCATAGTCTTTATGGCATCTTGAGTGTCTTACAGATTTTGGTTTTGGTTTTGGTTACCATCGTCAAAGCAGGTGCTGCTAGGGAACATGAAATATTTGCTGAGATCATAGACGCATCTCTCTTGAACCAAAGAAGGTTATGGGTACTATGCTTATAAAATACTATAACAAAATAATAATAAAATAATAAAATTTAATAGACAAATAATTTTAACGGAATTTTTAAGAATTTTTAAAAATTTTCTAAAAATTTTTTGGAACTCGTATGATGAATTTAAAGGGATCCATTATTAGGCTGAAAGAAAGTCTATTATGAATACTCATTTTTGTTGGGAGTTGATTAAGAAATTAATATAAGGTTTAATTAAAAATAACTAAATTTATAACCTACTTCTCTTCTTACCGTACCCTAAGTCCCCCGTCGCCGATTCCCTTCCTCTTTCCCTTCTTCTCCCCTTCATCTCCCCCAACCCAACGCAGCCTCCCCTCTCACGACGTCGACCGCCTTCTCCATCCCTAATCCTTCGCTACCACTCGATCGCCGATGCCGAGCTCTCCCGACCACGTCATGCCACACGGCGCCACCGGATCACCACGAGCGCCAGCGACCCTGCTCCTCCTCTTCCGACTAGTTGTCGTCGTCCCCTTCTCTATGCTTGATTTGTGCCCTAACTGCCCCTCATGGATGCCGATCGCCCTTCTCCTCTGTGTCACCGAGATCATGCCGACGCCGTGAGCTTACAACCGACAACGGTCTCCTATTCGAGCATGCCACACCATCGTTGAGTCTTGGCGACCATACTGCCAAGATTCCTGCCGCCCTCTCTAATCTCCTTGGGGGCATCGCCGCTTTGCCTTAGTTTTCACACCACCTTCTACCATTCGAGGTAGAGCCATGGTGGGCTGCTGTAGGTTGCTGTCAGTGTGTTAGGATGCTGTTGAGGTGCTGATCTACCGCTGTCCTCACTCGTGTGCAGGTCACTGCTCACTATTAACAAAGAAGTTGAACCGAAGATGCTGGAGTAGTGAACAACCGCTGGTGGAAACTATAGGGTAACGAACTCTCTGATCTAATTAGATTTATTTGTTAACTTAGACAATTGAATGTTGTTGAGGTCAATTTGGTTTACTTGATTTATGATGTTTGATTAATTAAGGTAATAAGAGATAATGGGATGGTAGATTCAGTTGAATTCATGTTTTGATGAAATAATTGATTAATGGAAATTGATTGAGTTGTATGAGATTGATTAGAGAATAGGTTCATTTATATGTTTGGAGATTTGCTTGCATTTTGTTGATGAATTGGTTGTTAATTAATGATGGTGTTACTAAATATGAATGTGAATTGGAGGAGGAAATGATTATATTGATTGAGAATTATTGGAGTTGTTAGATGATATGATGATATTTAATTAGTGATTAATTTGAGAGAATTAAGGAATTGATAGGTGGATTAAGGATGGATTAATTATCTAATTTGATTTGGATTGTTAGGTGGAATTAAATGAGATTACCTAATCGAATTATGATTGAGTTTTGATTTTAGCTAGTTATTGTATATGTGATTAGCTAAACTGTACATCATGTGATTTGCAGGACTTTGATTCGAGACGAGCGTCTCAATGTGAGATTTATCTGATACGACCTTCTTTTTGAGGCGGATACCTTTGATTTATCTCTTTTGATATTGTCATTTTGATATGCGTAGTAGGTTATATCTAGTAGTAATGATTATATTTATATATGCCTTGGTATGTCAGTATTTGATACTCGTAGTATGCCCTTATTGCGGCCTGTTCTGCATTATTGCTTATATTCTCTTGATTCTTGCATTATGTACTTACGTAGTGACATACAATGCATTATTGGATATAGGTCTAGTTACTAGATATACTTGGCATGTGTACCTAGTGTTATTACTTGACATGTGTACTTAGGTTTGTTACTTGGCATGTGTACTTAGGTTTATTACTTGGCATGTGTACCTAGGTTTACTATCTGACATGTGCCTAGATCATTATTATGGACTCAAGTGTACCTAAGTTTACTATCTGGCATATGTACATAGGTTTACTATCTGGCATGTGCCTAGATCATTGTTATGGACTCATGTGTGTAGGCTCGAAAATTTTTTTGATATATTTATAATAGTATGATATTGTCCACTTTGGGCCTAAGCCCTCATGGTTTTGCTCTTGGGCTCTCCCCAAAAGACCTCATACCAATAGAGATATCTTTCTCTTATAAACCCATGATATTTCCCATGTGTTTTCAATGTAGGACTATGTTTGCAACCTTGCAACCCCAACAATCCCTCCCCCCCCTCAAACAAAGGATCGCAGGCTCCCTAACATCCGATCCTTAACCCACTAGGACTTCCTGTCCCTCGTTCCACCCGACCTAGTAGGACTTCATTGCCTAGCCGTAACTAGGACTTCCTACCCCTCGGTCCATCCGACCTATTAGGACTTCCTTGCCTAGCCGCAACTATGACTTCACGAGAGCCCCACTTCTTTGTTCGAGGTCAATATTCCACCCACATGGTTCGATTAGACCATGACTCTTGTGCACAGTCGGCGGTTAGTCCTTCTTGCAGTCCGGGCTCTGATATCAATTGTTGGATAGAAAATAATTTAGATATCTCTATAATAGTATGATATTATCCACTTTGGGCCTAAACCCTCATAGTTTTGCTCTTGGACTCTTCCCAAAAGGCCTCATATCAATGGAGATATCTTTCTCTTATAAACCTATGATATTTTCCATGTGTTTTTAATGTGGGACTATGTTTGCAACCTTGCAACCCCAACAATCCCCCCTGGAAGCATCCGACGATTGAACCTAAGTTTTGATAATGGAAAAGGAATTTAAAGTTAAGGTTAATTGTTATCTAACATGTATGAATGAGTTTGCATGAAAGTTCTAACTGCGGTTAGGCAGGTGGAAAATCCTAAGGGGCGGTAACCTTAGGTCCTAGGGGTGGTAATCATAGGTGGAGGAAAACCCTAAGGGCCGACAACCTTAGGTCCTAGGGGGTGGTAACCCTAGGTGGTGGAAATCCTAAGGAGGGTAACCTTAAGTCCTAGGAGGAGGTAATCCTAGGTGGCGGAAAACCCTACGGGGTGGTAACCCTAGGTCCTAGCGGTGGTAACCCTAGGCAAAAAGTCCAGTCGGTCTGTAAGACCGGACTAACAACAGGTATGCTCTCCTAAGTGGAGTAGGTGAGGACGCGTTCCCCGCGGAGGGAACAGTAGGCATCAGTTCGACCCAGGGTTTTCGGTCGGAAATCTAAAGTCAGAACCGGACAGTCCAGAGATTGTCAAAATATTTGTGTTATTATGTTTATTATGTGCTAAGCTTGTTTTGCAGGATATGTTGGTATTTTGTGCACTAATATGTTTTACAGGAACTAAAAAGCAAAGTATGCCTCGGATGAATAGTACCAGAGGCGCCCTTATAGAGCTTGGAGGCATCTCGGTTGCAGAGGAGGAGAAGTGCAGGCAGCAGGGCTGGAGGCACCCTCATGGAGGCTTGAGGCGCCTCAGACAGCCTTGAAGGCGCCCTCAAGGAGTATGGAGGTGCCTTCAACAGGATGAGCGACGAAGAAGTCTCAGCTTATCCACGCGCGGCTGACTCGGCAATTGGAGGCATCCTCAAGGAGGTTGAGGGCGCCCTCAGCAGGCCTTATAAGGAGATCTCGACCAACACTTGTATTCAACGTATTCCAAGACATCTTTGAGCTACGTACTGCTAACAAGATGATCCGGCAGAGCTACAACAAGACCCTGATGACCCGAAGCCTCAAGATTGCTATTTTCATCGTCGGTATAATTGTTACTTCAATTTTAATATTGTACTCTAAAGTTGTAACCTTTTGCGCGATATAGTTGTTGCCCAAAGTAAAAGCTCAACGAGCATGAGCCATTGGAGTAGGAGTCGTCCTAGGTTCCGAACCAAGTAAATACTTGGCGTCTCTTTGTGTTTGCTTTCTTATTCCGCTGCTTAACTCTCGTCGAATTTTTGAATACAATAAGTGAAAGCCATGAGCCCTATTCACCCCCTCTAGCGCTTCTCGATCCAATAATGTGTACCTAGGTTTACTATCTAGCATGTGCCTAGTGTTGGAACCCCAAGGTTGGTTTTGGTGCGATCAACAAGTTAAGTTAGGTTCTGTTGTTTTCTAACCTTGTGTCTAAGTGTGCAGGAGCTTAGGAGCTCCAAGCAAGCGAAGACGCAGGCGGACGCAAGGAGAAGAAAGCCGGAAGAGTACACCGAGAAGGAAGTGCGATGGTTCCGAGTCACGCGGGGAGAGCGGAAGATTGCTGGGAGCAAGAGCGCGCTAGCGAATAGCGGTCTCGGAGGGGTGCGATCGAGGGATGAAGTCTGATGAGTACATTGGTGACGAGAAGGGACACGCGAGACGAGGGCGACGAAGGAAGCACACGAGAAGACCGGAAGATGGGTTCGGGTGAGCCCTATTCGGATGTCGAGATCACCAATCAAGCGGATCCGAGCATAAGACCCAGGCCACAGGACTTAACGAGAAGTGGTCCGGACAAAAGTCAACCAGAAGTTGACTTTTTGTCCGGGCGGACGCCCGGACCCCGATTTTGACCAAGATCGCGATTTACGTGATCCGAACGTGGGATAAAACTTTATCCCCCTGTGCCGGAACCCTTCCGGCTCACCAAGGCTATAAATAGCCTTGGTCCGAAACTCTTCATCGATTGTAAATTGTAAACAACACTTGTGTGCTTCCACCGCTTAGATTAGCTCTCTACACCGCTGTCACTTCAGAGAGGCTTCCCACCGAAGGAGCTCTTAGTGCGATCTTCATCCTTGGATTAACAACCTCCCCGGTTATAACCAAGTCAAATTCGGTGCCTCGTTTTTATGCTTTATTTTCTGTTTAATCTATTTTTTATTTGTTAGCTTAATTGTACGAGAAAGGGTTGTGGTTGATTTTTCAGGGCTATTCAACCCCCCCTTCTACCCGGCCGCATCGGTCCTACACCTAGATCATTGTTATGGACTCATACGTACCTAGGTTTACTATCTGGCATGTATACCTAGATCATTATTATGGAATCGATTTTCCTTTTGGTACACATTATGAGTAGGCGGGTATTTTCAAGAGTTACATACTTTAGTGTCATGCACCATTTTGCATGATTGCATGCTGAATGATTGTTGGCTCCATTGTTGTTGAGTACATCGCCAGTTACATGATCTGCACACACAACCACTCATGGGTTAGTGGTATATCAGGCAGAGTGTGTGCAGTTTTTGCTCTGTCACGGCTCCGCTGGTCAGCTCATGGGTAGTATGACAGCAACGTGGTAGCGGGTAGGGATTCCTCCTCTTGACTATGACACAAGGAGATGAGAGTTTAGGCTCCCCCACTATGTTTGGGGTAGGAGGATAGGTGTACTCAGGCAACATCTTGTCCACTCGGTCACTCAGGAGTAGTGATGGCAGAGTGCACAGTTGTCATAGTCCTACCCACTCGATCTCACCATCGCGTGTGAGATGGTTAACTGGCGTCAGGGGTGACTATGTTATTTGTAGGGGGTCGGTGGCCGGCTTGAAGGAGGGTTGGATAGACGATGTTGGTGCAATCGACCTAGGTTTTGATGTGTGTGTCAAAGAGTTTAAGTTAGACTTTCATATGTATTTGATATGTGTTTGAGTCTTGCAGGACTTGGTGGAACACATGAGAACTTGGTGCGGCCAAGTATGGGAAACTCATCCAAGGGCTCGGATCCTTGAGTCGGTGAAGGATGGTGTGGAAGACATCCGAGGGACCGCCGGACGAGGAGCAATGGAGTGGAGCCGAGGGAAGTGGACTTCAAGGCAGCGTGAAGGATGGCACGAGGAGGAGCCGCGGGCCTCGTGTGCATCCGAGGGACGAAGGCCGAGGAAGAGGACTTCAAAGGCGACTCAAAGGATGAGAGGAGTGAATGTACCGGACCGGTCATCGTTAATGGGACTCAGCGATCCCAATTCACGTAACGCAGAATGGTTACGTTCGCATCGAGTTCTGAACCGAGTTGGTGCCTGATCGTCCCAGACCGATAGGTATTATACACAAATTTGAGCCATTGGAGTTCATTCGGAGACACCGATCGGTGCTTGGACCGATCGTGGTGTCGGGGTTTGAGTTGATTTGTGATCAACTCTCTCCTCTTATTTAAGGAGAGCTTTAGGGCATTGAGGAGATTACTGATGCTTGTAGTTTAACTCCTATTCTGTGCCCAAAGCTCCCAAGTCAATTCTCTTCCTCCTAATTCTAACTCCATCTTGTAAAGAGGAAGAGTGCACCTTGTGAGAGGTTTACTCCACCGAGAAGGAGAAGCTCTAGCCGGAGATTGCCGGGGATTGATCCACCGAAGGATCAAGGGATCGTCCACCTCAAGGACACGCCGTGGAGTAGGAGCATCATCTCCGAACCACGTTGCATCGAGCGTGTTAGCGTTTGTATTCTCGTTTGTGTTTCATTGTTTTAGTTTCTATATTTCCGCTTGCGCAAACTAACGTATTGTAGAGAAGAAATCAATTTGGGGGTGGCCTAGCTATCCAACCCTCCTTCAAGCCGGCCACCGATCCTCCAACAATTGGTATCAGAGCGAGGACGCTCTTCAACGGACTAATCGCCAAGAAGAACAACATCATCAATGGCCGGCTCAAACATTCATCCTCCCAAATTCGAAGGGGACTTCTCTTGGTGGAAGAAGAGAATGGAGGTATTCTTCGAAATCGATTTTGACATTATGCTAATCATGGAAATTGGTTTCGAAGTACCTAGGGATCAAGACAACAAGATACTTGAGAAAACAAGGTGGAGCAAGAAACAAAGGGAAGAACATCTAGCAAATTCGAGAGCCATCCATCATCTACTACATGTTCTTCCCCAACAAGAAGTAACAAGAGTTGGAACCTACTCAAGTGCCAAGGAGTTGTGGGAGAAGCTAGTGGAGCTTCATGAAGGCACATCGGAGGCTAAATTGGCAAGAAGAGATCTCCTCCGAACTCAACTCAACAATGTAAAGCTTGAGAAGGGAGATAAGGTATCTACACTTCATGCTAAATTTAAAGAAATCTTAAGTGGACTAACAAGTGTAGGTGAGAAACTCTCCAACCGGGACATCATAATGAAAGCTATCAATGCTTTCCCAAGATCCTCGACATGGAACTCCATTGTAGATTCATTCTACATTTCAAAGGATCTAGAGAAGAGCTCTCTAGATGAATTCTTCTCAACCATGGAGCTTCACGAAACAAGGGTTGAAGGATTAGAGGGAGAAGCAAATAGATCAAGAGGAGTAGCCCTTGTGGCAAACAAGGAAAAGGGTAAGAAGAAGAAGTGTTCATCCCCACCATCCTCCGACTCCGAAGAATCGAGCGCCTCAATGGATAGTGATCAAGAGGCGTATATGGTAAGGAAAATGAGAAGAGCTTTTAGAAAATTTTCATCTAACAAATCTCATGATAGGAAAAGCTCAAGAAGCAAAAGTAGGACAAGGAAGATAATTTGCTACAATTGCCAAGGAGAAGAACACATAAGAGATGATTGTCCTCTCTTGAAAAAGAAGGAAGGGAAGAAGAAGAAGGAGAAGACAAAAGAAAAGGGGAAGAAGGCTCAAAACCTAAAAGCAACATGGGATGATCCTTCATCTTCATCGGAGGAAGAAGAGCATCATATAGTCAATTTTGCTCTCATGGGGATTGATGATGTTGCCTCCACCTCATCCGAGCAAGAAGAAGGAAGGAGCTCAAGTGAAGATGAAGAGGGGAGTTTAAGTGAAGGGGGAGGTCAAACTTCGGATTCGGACTTCTCGGTAAGTGAGGTACATAATCTTCCTCCCCATATTTTAATTAAAATTATTTCAAGCACAAATGATGATTTGTTTAAGGCAAAAAGAAAGAACAAATCTTTGAAAAATGACATTTGCATGCTTAAAGAAAAATTAGAATCCTTGCCTATTAGGGATGATGATTTGCATGCTTCCTCTACAAGTTCAAATGATTCATGTTTAGAAGAGGAAAATAGGAAATTAAGGAAAAAAGTAGAATACCTCACCATAGCCCTTAGAAGATTTGAAATTGGCTCAAAAACCCTAAATATGATCATTGGGAGCCAAAGGGCAAGTTTTAAGAAAAATGGGATAGGATACAATGAACAACATAATGAAAAGACCTATCATTGTCTACTTGCTAGGGGGCAATCCAAGACAAAGACCATAGATAGGAAATGGATCCCCAAAGAATACTTGGTCAACCCAATTAGAAAGAATTTCTATTGGGTGCCAAAATCAATCCTTAAGGGTTAGAGGATTTTATGGCAAGTCAACCATGGAAGTCAATAATTCAAAATTTTCCTATATGGTTGACTTGAGACCTTAAGGGGGAGGACTTAGCCTTGATAGAAATTTATGATCAAGAGGGCTAAGTAGAGGCTACCTTTATCTCACAATGATTTGTATTATTTTCTAACCATGAATGTGAGATATTAGGATGATACAAGTAATTCACTTATGCTTATGACATTTTGATGAGTTATGAAGTGTATCAATGTTTAGTGATCATAGGCTAACTATGGGGAAAGTAAATGTTTAATTAATGAACATCTTGCCCATAGATCATAGTTGGACATTTCAAATGTTTTGAAAACAATTCTATGTTTTATTTACTGTGGTCTAGCTATTTTAAAATATATGATTGCAAAACTGAGCTTGAAATTGATACAAACTTGCATGTTTTCGATATTTTTGAAACTTGGTCAAAATTTTGAAAATAGGTTAACTTTTCATGAAAACATATTTTTCTTAGTTAAAGAATATTATAAGAAATATATGTTCAAAATTTCATGATTTTTCAAATTTTCTAGAATTTTTTATGGATTTCAGAAGTTGGCTGCCGTAGGCTGAAATTGATGTTCAGTTTGTGCCAGTCGACTGGTGCAGATACCAGTCGACTGGTACCAGCCTTTCAGCATTCTGTTGGTCTTTAAAATCAAATTTTTGGTTCAAATTTGGTTGGAACTGATACCATAGTATGTGTACGTATCTGGTACAATATTTTTGATGGTGTCAAAGGGGGAGAAATGGGTAGGTTTAAGTTAGAAATCTACTTGGGTGCAAATCTTTGAAAATTAAGATTAAGAGCATGTGTTAAGGGGGAGCTTGGGTTTTATGCTTCACATTTACATATTGCTTCTACTTTTCAAAGTTGTTATTTGTGCCTAACTTAAACATATTGCCACACATCAAAAAGGGGGAGATTGTTGGTGCAATCGACCTAGGTTTTGATGTGTGTGTCAAAGAGTTTAAGTTAGGCTTTCATATGTATTTGATATGTGTTTGATTCTTGCAGGACTTGGTGGAACACATGAGAACTTGGTGCGGCCAAGTATGGGAAACTCATCCAAGGGCTCAGATCCGGTGAAGGATGGTGTGGAAGACATCCGAGGATCGCGGACGAGAGCAATGGAGTGGAGCCGAGGGAAGTGGACTTCGAAGGATGGCAGAAGGACGAGGCGAGCCCGTGTGCATCCGAGGGACGCGAGGCGAAGAGGACTTCAAAGGCGACTCGGAAGGATGAGAGGAGGAATGGGGACCACGGCGTACGTAATGGGACCATTGATCGATCCCAATTCACGAATACATGAATGGTTCTGGCTGTCATCTCTGAGCATCAGATCGCGTCCTTGAACGACCGAGACCTCGCAAGCGAATTTCTGGCTTTACGTATCAGCGAGTCGACGGCCGTGCTTGACCGGTGTGGCTAATTTTGAGTTGATTTGTGATCAACTCTCTCTCTTTAAGGGAGCTTTGGGGCATTGAGGAGGTTAACGATGCTTGTAGTTTAACTCTATTCTGGCCCAGCTCCCAAGTCAATTCTCTTCCTCTAATTCTAACTCCATCGTGTAAGAGGAAGAGTGCACCTTGAGAGGTTTGCTCCACCGGAAGGAGAAGCTTTAACGGAGGGGGCCGATCCACCAGAAGGGATCGGGATCGCTCACCTCGAGGACACAGCGTGGAGTAGGAGCATCATCTACGAACCACGTTACATCGAGCGTGTTAGCGTTTGTATTCTCGTTTGTGTTTCATTGTTTTAGTTTCTATATTTCCGCTTGCGCAAACTAACGTATTGTAGAGAAGAAATCGATTTGGGGGTGACCTAGCTATCCAACCCCCCTTCAAGCCGGCCACCGATCCTCCAACAGACGACACCCCCAAATACTTGCTTCCTACACTTGTTAGTTTGCACAACGAAAATACAAATTAATGTGAATACAAAGAAAGCTAAAGACAAGAAAGAAATCAAACCAAGTTACATGATCATTTAACGTGGTTCGGAGATTGCTTGCTCCTACTCCACAGCGTGTCCTTGAGATAGACGATCCCGATCCGTCGGTGGATAAGCCCCCGACAAACTCCGGCTATCTTAAATAGCTCCTTGTGGGTGGAGAAACCTCACCACAACACTCACAAACACTTGAGAACAAATAGACTACTAATTAGGATTTACCACCACTAATTTCGTCAACTATAACCAAGCTCTCAAGTTTTGGTTATATAGGTCGCGGGTTGAAAACCTCACCTACCAGTCGACTGCCAAAACCATCAATCGACTACCCTCTTATGGAAATTCGACCGTTACATCCCAACGGCTCGATACCAATCGACTGCTAAAAGTACAAGTCATCTCCAGTCGGCTAACAAGCAGTGCACTCGCTCACGTCCCGATTGACACGATGACTAGTAGTGAAACTAGATCAATACCTAGAGTCACAATCTCTCGACCTCACCTTCCGACTCATTTGTCGCTTTCCCACCTTCAACCCTTGCCTCTGATTGGCTCTCGTCCCTGATGCATTCCGGCCTATCCCCATGACATCCTCGTATGGCTCAAGTCGCTCCTCTCTCAGTCCTTCTGTCCTTGTCCACGATCCCTCGGATGCTCCATCCTTCGGACCTCAGGAACCTGGAGTCACTGTATCCTGCAGACTGCACTCCACTACACAATACAAAGGTGAACCTAACTTAAACCCTTTTCCCAACCACCAAAACACATGGTCTCACGGACCATTGGGATTGCTCCAACAATCTCCCCCTTTTTGATGTTTGACAATACGTTTAAGTTAGGGAAAATATAATAGCAAAAACAATATGCTAAAACAATGGATTTACGATGCCAAAGTTACACACTTGGACTTACACTGCCGAATGGACTTACGTTGCCAAGGCTACACACTTGGACTTACACCGCCGAATAGAAAGACAATGCAACATGCATTGGAACCTATCCCAAGGCTCCCCCTACACCTACGCTCCCCATTGAGCTAGGAATTTCCACGTATTTTTAAGAACTGTCCACATCTAAGCTCCCAACTAGCTTTTACCCATTAAGGTATTTTCAGGTTTTCCCAACTAAATCTTACTTCTACCCCTTTGTCTAACTTCCAAAAAGTTCTCCAACAATATCCCAATTGTTGAAAACTTGTCACCAAATTGACTCTAAACTCGTGTATTCATCCCCCATGGATTTCATACACATATATGAGTTGACACGGTTAAAAACCAATGTTGAAAATAAATTCAGATTGGCATCAGTAGACTGCCCCAGTCGATTGCCCTTTTCAAAACAGCATACAGAACCATTCTGTGTCCAATTTTCATCGTTACCAGTTGACTGGTAACTGTACCAATCGACTGGCACACTGTTTCGTCTCTTTTCAACATTCTGAATCCAATTTCAAAAATATGCCAATAATTCCATAGATATCCAAAAATCCCCAAATTTTATGGAGAGGTCTGTTTTATCCATATCTACTTGGGAAAAATATATTACAAAATGTATCTATCACCAATCCCAAGATTGACACAAAACTCAAAACTAGCTAAATGGTTCAATTGAACCTTGACCTAAAGTCATAGCTTTGGTTTCCTCTTGATGTATTTGTCCATACTAACCCACAATGCATCTCTAGCATTGGTTTATATGGCATATATACATCCAAAATCAATTATCATGCAATATGACGCTAATGTCATATTTCCTTGCATGAAACACAATCCATGTGTGCTAAATCCCTAGGTTTGAGACTTGAGTCCGTCTCCAAACCATTTGGCTTATTCCATGACCCAACCTAGACTCCCAAGTAAAATCCACTTGAGATCCATTTCCCATGGGTCCCAAATTGACTCTTTGAGCTCCCCCTAGATCTTTTAGCCTTAGCCACCTCCCTAGGTGACTCATCCACAATAGCTAGGCCACATCGGTGCACCTCCGATGACACTTGGCATACAAACCTAACTTTCTTAACCTTGGACACCTTGTCCTTGGTTAATTTCTTCTTACCTTTAAATGACTTTCTCTTGCCATTTATTGGCTTCTCCTTGCTATAGTCATATGCAACCCTAGCATGCGACTTTCCCTTAGCCTTGGAGACATTAGATCAGTATCCCAAACCCGATCTATTATTGTTGGGTATTTGGCTACCCAACATCATACCTAAACCCTTAGATCCAACATTGAATCTTTCTAGGATTTTCTCCAATTTATCAAGCTTTGTCTTCAAAGCTTGATTTTCCCTTTCTAGGTTCCTAACCTTATAATTGACTTGTCCACATTGGACATGTTGGTTGCTACTCGGAATACCGCTCTAATTCCCCTGTACAAAAATTTGTACAAGCATAGAGCTATCCTAGCTACCCCTGTGCTCTACTAAAGTTAAATTTGGATTGCAAACGATGTTTAACATTATTAATCCAAATTTCCCTTTAGAAGTTAAACTTGGATTGAGAACAAAACTTAACATTCTTACTTCAAGTTCAACCGATGTGATCTTCCTAAGTTAAACCATATTACAGAAGTTATCAAATATCTATTTCAAAGATCGGCTTCCAGGTTAAACATGGCGCGACACTAGACCTTCTTGGGTATGGGATCATCCACCACTTTCTAGACAAAGCCTCACAAAGAAATTGGACATTTAACTTCTTACAGTAAACTAGGTTTAACTATAGAGACCTCAATAGAAACACATTATCGAAACATGAAATCGAAAAATAAAATCGATAACAAAAATGATAACTTAAAACCGATAACCTCTTGTGTTTGGTTTTACAAGATCTATACAAAAGGATACACTAGTTATGATGCGGAAACTAATAACTAGTTATACCTTTCGTAGCTTATACACCTCTTGATCTTCTATTGTATGCCTCTCTTTCTCTTGGATGTCGTGTGAGCGACGATCTTCTAAGATGAAATCCACTCAAGCTTCTTCCAAGGCTTCCAAGATCCGGCCACCAACTAACCTCCAAGGGATGCTAGACAAGAGAGCTTCCTTCTCTTCTTCTTCTTCTCCTTCAAGCAACCAGCCACCAAGAGATAAACCACCTTGATGCCGTCGGCCTCCAAGAGAGAACACAAAAGGAGAGAAGAGAAAGAATAGGGTCGGCCACCAAGGGATTAGAAGCGAAGAATAGAAGATGTGTTGTTGAGTGAGACACCCCCTCCTTCTCTTTTATATTCCTTGGTGATTGTAAAAAAGGAAAGTTTTATAACAAAAAATAAAACTTCCTTTTCTATCATGGTGTGGCCGACCACAAGCTTGTTCTCTAAGCAAGGAAATATTTTAAATAAAAATTAAAATCTCTTTTTTTAAAATCCCTTTTGTGGATAGTTATAAAAGGAATGTTTTATAAATTAAAATCTCTCTCTTTTAAATCCTTTTATGGATATCTATAAAAGATAAGATTTAAAATAAAATATGGTTTCAAGAAAGGAAAGTTTTATCAAAAAATTAAAATCTTTCTTTCACATTATAGATATCTACAAATAAGGAAAGATTTTAAATCTCTCTTTTATTCCTTTATAGAAAGCTATAAAAGGAAACATTTTAAAATTTAAAACTCTCTTTTAAAACCAACATAAAATGAAAGTTTTTAACAAAATAAAAACTCCCTTTTATTTCCTTTTATGACCGATCTAAAAAAGAAAAGTTTTATATTAAAATCACCCTTTTAAATCCTTTTTATGGATCTCTGTAAAAGGAAAGATTTTACAAAATAAAACTTCCTTCTCTTCTTGTGTGTGGTCGGCCCCTTGCTTGGGCACCAAGCAAGGCTTGGCCGGCCCTAGCTTGGGCTTCAAGCTTAGCTTGGCCGACCCCTTGCTTGGTCTCCAAGCAAGGCTTGGTCAGCCTTAGCTTGGGCCTTAAGAAGCTTGGCTTTTGGTGGATATAAGGCTTTATATAAGAGGCTACAATAGGGACCTAGAGGAGGAATTGGTTTTGGTCTCCCGACGAGCGTGAGCTTCCCGTGTTCGTCCTGAACACCCAACTCAAGTTCATCAATAATAACTCATACAACTAAAGAGTTATTATTGCACTACCGCACCAATCTCATATTACAATATGTGCTCATTCTTATCATGAGTGTCTTAGTCTCCCTGTGTTTAAGATATTGAATACCCACTAATTAAATGAGTTACTGACAACTCACTTAATTTATATCTAGCTCCAAGAGTAGTACCATTCAACTTTATTGTCATGTCGGACTGAGTCCACTTGCAGGGTTTACATGACAATCCTTATGAGCTCCTCAAGGAAACATCATCAACCTAGATTACTAGGACACAGTTTCATTCTATAATCAACAACACACCATATAAATAATATCATTTCCCAACTTATCAGGTCTATTAATTTAACGAGATAAATCACACACTTTGATAAATTAAAGAAATAAATATTAAGTATACATGCTTGTTATTATATCATGATTAAGAGTATACACTTCTATAATAACAAAGGTTTTGTTCTTTTATATAGTCAGTATAAAAAGAAACTACCTCAAATGGTCTTGCTCAGCACACTCATAGTGTACTAGTGTAATTTTATAGTCAAGATAAACTAATACCAAATTACACTACAACCACTCCAATGATTTATCCCATTCCATCTTGGTTGTGAGCTACTGTTCATAATTTATAAGGAATTGATAACATGATCTTCTGTATGTCTCCTTACACCATGTTATCTATAATATAAATTAAATTGACAAATACAATTAGCATAAATGTAGACATTTGACCAATGTGATTCTTATTTCAAAATAAAAATTTATACAAAAAACTAGGCTTTTAGTATACATTCCAACAGGACATTCCTAGACCTACCCATTTTTCTAGGCATATGTTTCCCCTTTTTGGGATTAATGTCTTGCGTCTCTTTAGGTCTATCATTTCTAGAATTATTATGAATGAATTTCTTAAGGTTATGATCCACATTTACCCTACTCCTATCATGATATTTAAATCCAAAATTATGCATGGACAAATAATAATAATTATTTCTAACATGTATGAGAGTATAAGAATTAAACCTTGAATTGTAATTCAAGTTAGGGTATACCTCCCTTACCCTTGAAGCTCCCTCTTGACTTGAGCTTCTTTTCTTCTTCTTCTCTCTCTCCTATTTCTTTAATTATGTCAGCTTCTTGATCTCTCCCTTCTTGGGATATTTGGTGTGGTAGTGACCCTTCTCTCCACATGTGAAGCATATGATACACATTCTTTTTTTCCTTGTGTTTTTTTATTCCTACAACCCTTGTTAGTATTTAAATTAACTTGAACGGGTTTAGGATTTACCTTCTTCTTACCCATTGGACACCTACTCTTGTAGTGTCCTTTCTCATTGCACCCGAAGCATACAATGTGATCCTTTGACTTTGCTTCGGTGGAGGTGCTCACTAGGTTGACTTCTTCCAAGATTACTTCTTCATTCGTCTTAGACTCTTCTTCAACCCTTGAGGATGTAGATGCTACCTCATCTTCCTCCTCCACACTTGTGGATCGCCTTTCTTCATCCTTCTCCTCCTCTACTTGAGCTACTAAGCTCATCTCCTTGGGCTCTACCTCTTCATGTGTAGGCAAAAGTTCTTCTCCTAGAACTTTCTTTACCTTTCTCCACAACTCGTAGGTGTTCTTGTATTCACCTACATGACTTATCATGTTAGAAGGCAAAATTTCAATCAACATTGATATTACCTTTGAATTTTCCTCCGATCGTGTGGTTTGCTCCTCCGTCCAATGTCGTGGGTGGACTTTCCCCTTTCTTGTCCTTCGGACTTGAATGGTTCTTCCACACATCATCATGTTTCATCAACGGTCAAGAAGTTCTTCATCTTCACCATCCAAAAGGTGATGCCCCATAAGCTTCCTCCTTCGAACTTCAAGTGTTGTCGATCATCTCTTGTATTTATCACTACTCGACGATTAGTCCGGAAGTCCCACCGATCCCACTTGTAAGGTGGTCGATCGAAGGAGTGGATAGCACACCCCAAATACTTGCTTCCTACACAGTTAGTTGATAAAGGACAAAATTAATGTGAATACAAAGAAAGAGATAGAAAGAAGAAATGATCATTTAACGTGGTTCGAGATTGCTTCCCTTACCCACAGTCATGTCCTTGAGAGATATCGATTGGTGGTATAAGACAAACTCCGCTATCTCAAATAGCTCCTGGTGGAGAAACCTCACCACAACACTCACAAACACTTGAGAACAAATAAACTACTAATTAGGGTTTACCACAACTAATTTAACTCAAACCAAACTCCCGCTTGGTTATATAGGTCATGTTGAAAACCTACCACCGACCGCCAAAACCATCAATCGACTACCTCTTATGGAAATTCGACCATATAAACGGCTCGATACCAATCGAAAAGTACCAACAGCCTGCTAGGACCAAAAGTAGCTAGAGGGGTGAATAGCCGCTCGTGCCGGCTTGTTGCTCTTCAAAGTGATAAAGAAACAAACTACAACAATGCTAACAATAGGATTTTACTTGGTATCCACCTCACAAGAGGTGACTAGTCCAAGGATCCACGACACACACACCTAATAAACACCTTTTCTATCGAGGCTGAGAAGCCTCTCCTAATACAAAGAAGGGTAAAGAATAAGCAAAAGAAGCTTATGGGAGAAGAAAACCCTCGCAACTCGCTCCTCGACTTGATGAAACTCCAAGCCTCAAGAACCGCGGTAGAGGAGAGGATGGAGGGAAATGAATCCGTCGGAATCGACGAAAGAATCGCACGCCCCTATAAATCGACGACCGCAGAATCCCAACGATCGATTGCTTCAATCGGAGGCTCGGGACGATCCATCGATCAGATCGCTCGCGCCTGCTCGAACATGCTCCGATCGATCCACGGATCGATCGCCGCTCGCATGGCGTTATCCCACGATCCATCCGACGATCGTCCGCCGGATCGATCCACGAGGGTTCTCGTCAATATTCACCGGATCGACCATCGATGATCGATCCGTCGTTGGATCGGATCCACGATCAGATTGGATCGATCTATCACGGATGCCGGATCACTGGATCAACCAACCAATCCAATCCACTCCTACTGGATCAATCCACGGATCAATCCAAACTTGGTTTTGCCCAAAACCAAGTCCAAAGCCCCTAAACCAACATCTAGTCAACCATGACTTGTTGCACATAAGACCAGCATCCGTCACCCTGACCAACTAGACTTCTCACCAAGTGTCCGTCAACCTACCCTTGAACTTTTCTCTTCAAGTATCTAAGTCCCTCCACCTACTTGGACTTTTCTTCTCGTGTCGATCATTGACCAACCTCCTACTTGGCTCTCACCCCATGTCTCGATCAACCTCCCGACCCATGCCCGCTTCTCTCACCAGACTTTTCCAGGTCCCATCCATTTCACCACTCTGCTTCGTGATTTTTCTCCCCGCCAGCTCAGCTTCACTCACGACTTCCCACCGCCTAGCTCTCACTCAGGTCTTTCACCGCTTCACTCACTCAGATTTTCCCGCTCAGCTTCACCACAGCTTCCTCCAAGCATCCCATCATCCTCGACCTACCGACTCTCTTCAATCAACCTTGCATTGTCAAACATCGAAACCCAAACCAAGACTCAAGCTGGTCAACCAGTCAACCTTGACCCGAGGGATGTCCACCAACATGCTCCCCGTAGCGTCGGCCGCAGGCTCCTAGTCGACTGCCCCAAATGACCGGTGAAACTAGCAATCGATGAGCAATGTTATAATAATCTCTCAACACTCACTCACCCCACGACTCATTTGTCACTTCTTTCCGGCCTCGACCTCTCTTGCCTTGAGCCTACTCCTTGGCTCTGCCTCGGATGCATCGATGCCATGCTTCACCATGCTATGCGTGCCTCATTGCTTCCTTCGTCTCTTCCGCCTATTCACGGTCCTCAATGCTCCATCCTTCACCCATCAACCTGAGTCACATGTATATCCTGCACCTACATACATATCAAATACAAGGGTGAACCTAACTTAAACTTTTGCCCAAAACACTAAAACATATGGTATCGGACCATTAAATACTCCAACATTATTTGCATATTGCATTTGGTGATATGTTGATGTATTTTGGATGTTGTATTTTGGTGGCATACACAGGCATTATATATTTGGTCTAATGACCTCATGATCCATCTGTGAGGTTCACATCCTTATGTTAGGATAGGAGGCCTGGTGAGTACCTTATTCTTCAGTTATTGCATTACCTTTATTGTTATTGAGACGTATCTGATTTATTGATAGTTGTATTTTATTATGCATGTCTGCTTAATACCCACTGAGTATGTTATATTCACTACCCCTATTTCTTTTCTTATTATTTTTAGGTTAGCACATTGATATGCCATGTTGCTTGGAGAATCCTGTCTGCCGATTCCACATCACATCCGAGGACTATTTCCAGTTTTACCTCGGCTTTACTTATCTTATGTTTTTAGTGGACTTGGTGTTGTATAAATTCGACTTTGTTTTTGGAGTTTGCTATGTGGAGTTGTAATTGTTTTGTTGTCGTTGTGTAAGCCTAGCTAGCTAGTAGTCTTTGTTTTTTTTTATAGTTTGTGTGAGTTTTCTTTCGTTTTCTGCTGTATTTGTTTTTAGTATAGTCGTGTGGGATGTTTAATATATATAACTGCGTGGTTGTATATATGATTCAGATTGTCACCGGTATAGGGGAGATGTTGTCGAAGTTTTCCTTTGGCAGGGACTCCTCTGGGCATGACAGTGCTAGTTTCACATGTCATAATATTATACCTAAGATCTTTGTTTGCGAGATCACCGGAGCTGCAATTAAATGAAGGTAATATATCCTAGTCTCTTATACCTTCTAAGAGATTCTAATTTAACTAGTTGCATTTCTTGCTAGCTATGAAATCGTTTAATCTTGTTCCACTTCTTTTTACTAGGTTTCTTCAATAGAATGATTCCTTGAAAAAGCTAATGTTTGTTGGTATAGGGAGTACCAGACGATCGAACCTAAAATTTTGATTATGATAAAGGGTTTAAAATTAAGGTTATTTGCTGTCTAACAAGATTGAATAAGTTTGTAGAAAAGTCCTAAGTGTTCTTATTCAAAAGTCCTAGTGGATTCTAAGCAGGTGGAAAATCTTAGGGGGAAGTAACCCTAGGTCCTAAGGGGAGGTAACCCTAAGTGGTGAAAAGTCCTAATTGCGGTTAGACAAGGAAAAGTCTTGGCGGGTCGAATATTTTGGGCGAAATCCTATAGTCGGGGACTCTAGGTAAAAATCCTGGTGGTTGCGGACCAGGTGGAAGTTTAGATGGGTCGTGGTACGGACGTTCAGTATGAAGACTTGAAGTCTCGGACACTAAGCAAAAGTCCATATGGTCGTGGAGGACTGATCTGACAAAAGATAAAATTTCCTGAGAGGAATAGGTGAGGATGCATTCCCTCGAAAAAGGAATAGTTAGTGTTAGTTCGACCTAGAGTTTCAGCGAAACTCAAAGTCAAAATCGAACAGTCAGATGCTGTCAAATTCATATTATATTGTTTATTTCTTGGACTAACTTTGTTTTGCAGAAAAAAGGGAGGCTAAAAAAGTTGGTTTGGGTGCCCGGAGTCCGAGTGTCTTGAGCTGGTCCAAGCGCCCGGACCAGGTTCGCCCCAGGTGGGCAGGGGGCGCCTAGGCGGTCCGGGAGCCCGGACTCGGTACAGGTGCCCAGATTCGAAAAATCATCCATAAGCATACATGGAGCGCGTCGATTGGCCGGGACATGTGATCCAAGTGCCTGGAGGGGTTCTAGCCCCCCGGAACAATCTATATAAGCAACATTCGACCAGGGGCTACACAACAACATTCAGAACAACTTCTTCACTTGTGCGTTGCTTCGATAAAGCTTCTATGATGTTCAAAAGCTCTGACGATGACTCTGCTGAAGATTTCATTCTGCAAAGTCATCGATATTCTTAGTTTTTTATTTACTTATAATTGTTTCAAATTGTACTTGTAATCTTTACGATTGATTAGTGATTTCTCATCGAAAGCACTCTTACGTGCGGGGCTTGGAGTAGGCGTCGTCACAGGCTCCGAACCAAATAATTTTTGGTGTTCGTGATTGCTTTCTTTCTGTCTTTTCTTATTCCATTGCATTTTACTCAAACATTTTCAAACGAACGTAAAAGCCATGAGCATTATTCACCCTTACCCCCACCCCCCTCTTCCCCCCTCTCTCTCCCCCCTCTAGCACAATGATCCTACAATTGATATTAGAGCGGGGTCGCTTTAAATCGATGAAACCACCATTCAAGCAAGTTTTTTTCCGTGGTATTAGTTTTTAAATTATTTCAAAGTTGATCGAAATCGGTACAGTTGTCTCATTCCAATCAGTTTTATCTTAATCGAGCTTTCTTCTCAAAACTGGTGCAACACTACTCGAGTTCATTTAATTAATTAATACTTTATTCCACATTACTAAGCCAAGACCTAGTCTTGGGACGAGTTCTATTTTTTTGTTGTTTGTGCAAGAATTTTTTTTATGGCCTACTAAGAGTGTTATAGCACTACACGCCCTCCCCTCTTCACCGGTGAAGGCTTTGGCTACTGGAAAAGTTGAATGGAGTACCACCTCAAGACACAAGTCGAGATGTGGATAATCATCTAAACGGAATTCACATATCCCACCGAAGATGGAGTCCTCCTCCTGTGCGACAAATGGGATGCACCAACTAGAAAGAAGATTGAGGCTGATGCTAAAGCTACTCAGACTCTATAATGCGGTCTGACAAAAGAAGAGTTGAACCGAGTCGGCCCATTTTCAATTGTGAAAGAATTATGGGAAAAGCTGATCGAGCTGCACAAGGGAACTTTCAACACAAAGGTAAGCAAACATGATTTGATATTAAATAAACTTTATAATATAAAAATGTAGGAAGGTGAATCAGTAAGTCAACTTCACACGCGCATCCAAGGCTTTCTCAATGGTCTCCACGCAATTGGACAAAAGGTGGAAAATCGCAACATCATTATGTATGCACTCAATGCATTTTCGAGGAACATTTTGTGGGCATCCATGGTAGATACTTACAGAGTGTCTAAGGATCTTTCACAAATTAAATTAGATGAATTATTTTTCAAATATAAACTTCATGAACAGGCTAATGCACTGCCAGTCGAGAAAGGTATTACTTTGGTCGTAGATACAACTAAAACGCAGGAACCAAAAGCAAAGCACAGAACCGAACCCGAGCCTGAAGATGAACCGGACTCAGAAGACGACGATGATGAGATCACTACCGAACTCGTCAACCTTGTACGAAAAATCTACAAAAAGAAGAAAGGATTCACTAAAAAGGACATCAAGAAGGTGATCCAATTTAAAATAGTGCAACCGAGTCTAAAAGCCAAGTCCGAAGTAACTTGCTACGGCTGCAACAAAAAGGAACACATCAAAGTCAATTATTCGAACCAGAATGAAAAAAGAAGCAACGGAAGAAGAAGGTACTGCAGGCAATCCGAGAGCGAGTCAGAAACCGAGTCCGAGAGAAGCTACAGATCCGTATCTGTTTCCGAAGGGCCTAACCCCGCTGTAAGTTCTTCTCAGATAAATAAACTATATAACTTAGTAAACTATCTCATGCGTAAGCTAGCTAAATCCAACGTCCGGGTCAAGTCACTCCAAAAGGAGATAACATCTCTTAAGGAAGTGACTAATCCAAGCTCCTTGATTGAATCTTTTTAGACTGGAACTTCAACTCAAGTCCAACAACTTGAGGAAGAAAATTTGAGCCTAAAAAGTCAAGTCAAGGAACTGAAGAATATATTAGAACGGTTCACCTTGGGTTCCAAGAATCTTGATTTGATTCTTAGAAAATAAAGAGTCGTATACAATCGATCTGGACTTGGATATAAGGCTAAACACAAATTTAAATCATATTTATCTCTTATTAATCGTACCAATAGAAGAATAGTCCAATCATGGGTCCCCAAGTCAAATTTGATTAATCAAGTTGGACTTGGTCAATATTGGATCCCCAAGGATCAAATTCACTACCTTGATAGACCCTATCGAGGCTATGATCCAGGGGAACCAATAAGAAGATCATTTTTATCATTAGATAGACTTTTTTGATGCATACTTTATTGCTTTCACTATACATGTTTAGACTAGGATAGATAAGGACCTAGGCTTGATTCATACTTGACTATTTAGACCTAGAATTTTCAGAAAGGAAATTAAATATTTAATATCTTTAAAAGACTTTGTCTAGAAGTGGTTGATGATCTAATACCCATGAAGACCTAGTACCTCGCCACAGCCTGGAAGTCAATAATTGAAATAAATATTTAATTGACTAACTATTAAACCTTAGTCTAATTCAAATGTAAATCAATCCTTAGATGATAATCTAAATTAAAGATAAAATTAACTATCTCACAAAAACCTATAAGGTTCCTTGTTTGACAATTTAAAAAAGGGTGAGATGGACTTATTTAAAATTTAGTTCAAACTTAATCAATTAATCAAGCTTAAACTTAATTAATTAATCAAACTCAAACTTAAGCAATTAATTAATTAACTTAATAAATTAATCAAACTCAAATATAGTCAATTAATCAATTAATCAAGTTCAAACTTAATCAATCAAGTTCAAACTTAATCAATTAACTCAATCAAACCCAATAAATTAATCAATTAACCTAATTCAAACCTATCAATTAATCAATTAACTTAAAATTAATCAATAAATTTCAAAATAAAACTCTGTATGAAATATACTACAATAAAATTCCTAACTTAAATTATCTAAAAGTATTTGGGTGTAAAGTTCACATACTAAATACTAAAGATTATTTATGTAAATTTACATCAAAATCGACAATAGAAATCTCTTTAGAGTACTCCACAACCAATAGGGCTTATAAAAATTTATAACAAAAATATCCTAAAAGTTGAAGAAATAACAAATGTAATTTTTGATGAAGAAGACAACCTACCTGACATAATCAAAGAAAATTGTCAAATTATAAGAAATACAGAAGATGATGAAATTAGACTTGAACCAAAAGAATCACAAGAACCAATTGTTGACCCTAACTTAAGACCTTCTAGAATAAGTTCCAATCACCCATCTGACCAAATTTTGGATGATTCAACCATAGGAGTTCGAACTCAATCATCATATAGAAATCTAAGTCAAATAGCTCTAATTTCCAAAATTAAACCCAAGACTATAGAAGAAGTCCTACCTGACCCAGACTGAATAATTACAATGCAAGTGGAACTAGCTCAATTTAAAAGAAACCAAGTCTGAGAACTTGTGCCTAAATCCACAAGTAAATCCATAATTGACACTAAGTGGGTATTTAGAAACAAACTAGATGATAAAGGTGAAATAGTAAGAAACAAGGTTAGATTAGTAGCAAAGAGGTTCAGCCAAATAAAAGGGTTAGATTATGATGAAACATATGTACCTGTGGCTAGACTTGAATCCATCAAGATGTTGCTAGCTTATACAGCACATAAAGGATTCAAGTTATACCAAATGGATATAAAATCCACATTTCTAAATACGTTCATCAAAGAAGAAGTTTATGTAAATCAACCCCCAGGTTTTGAGGATTAGACCATCCAAATCATGTCTTTAAGTTAAAGAAAGCTTTATATGGACTAAAATAAGCACCTAGGGTCTGGTATGAATGTTTGCCAACCTACCTAATATCCAAAGGATTTAACAAATGTCAAATAAATCAAACTTTATTTGTTAAAACCTTAGAAACAGATATTTTTATAGCTCAAATTTATATAGATGACATAATTTTTGGCACAACTAATACTAGAATTTTAAAAGAATTTATTAAATTAATGGAAAGTGAATTTGCGTATGCCTCGAAGTCGTTTCCCTCGGCCCTTATTCTTACTGCCTTGTCCACGGTTCCTCGGACACTCCATCCTTTATCGGACCCGAAGCCATCCACCACAGTCATATGTGTATCCTGTAAACCTGTACACTCACATACACATATCAAATACAAAGATAAATTTAACTTAAACCCTTTGCTCAAACATCAAAATACATGATCTCACGGACCATTAGAATTATTCTAACACATTTTACATCTTTTCAGCTCTCTTTGAAAAACTACAAGGACTTCATTGTCACGTAAGAGACCCTCCCCGTGAAGAGGGCATCAGTACCTTCGGCCCTCTCCTATGAGCTAACTCTAAATCATTCTTTACCCATGGGGATTCTAAGAGACTAATCAAAAGGACTAGATTGAGACTAACAAAACAAATTCTATTATAAAAGCTACAATGAACAACACTTATTCAGGAATCTACCAAACTACAATCGTGCAAATTAGTTTGAACTCAAGGTGCAGAGCCTTAAATAACTATTTTCTCATCCGGTTGAAGTTAAAGGAGGGAACACGGAAGTCGAAGTAGGATAACTCTTATTCTTTAATGGTTCGAAAAATGTTGCTATTTCTTATATGCCGGCTATACTACTATTGAATATATCCTATTAATTAGGATCTTCCATACTCCATACGAGTTAATAAGTCACTCTGCCTCTCATGAATACGATTTATCTAGAACAACTGTTTTAATTTTCGATAGTTTAAGAGTTAGGGTTTAGTGCTATATGAGCCATTCCTTAGATCAGTCGGCCCATGAACTCACACTTTGATCTATTTTTTATCATCGCACTCAATTAAGCTCAAAAGCAGCGCAGGAGGCGCCTCCGGATATGGTACTAACCAAGCATTTACAGTCGAATCCCAGTTGTTTTGAAGTCGTCTCTTAAACATAAGGATAAAGAGCCGTTGCAGCTACAGATGACTAGATAAATTTAGTAGGAAAATAACAAATAGGGCCTCTTTTAATGGTAAATGAGAAAAGATTGTTTATTTAGGGAGCCGGTAAAAAAGTCAGGCTGATTTAATTTTTGCCTTTTAATAATTTAATAAATTTAATGTGAAGTTTAATAAATATTCTAAATGTTGAAAAATTTATATGACAAATCTAATATTTTGTTAATTTGATACACTATCATTTTATTTTTCTAAAAAAAACTAAATATAAAAGTACGAGAATATTAGTTATCGGAGCATTTTTTTTATTTTAATAGTTAAATATAATTTGTTGCATTGATTAAAAAAAATTAAATTCTTATGGATAACACGTTATATAATATTGTCAGAATATTTTTCAAACAACATAAATTGAAATTTTAATTAATTAATATAGCACAACGTATTTTAAATTTAATATTATTTTTAACTACATTTACTGAATCGTGTGAGTAAGATTTAGTATTACCCATTTCACTTCACATATACCCCTCCCTTTTTTCCATATTCAAAATTTTATTTTAACCATTTAAAAAATTTATTGTTCTTCATTTACATATTATTAAATTTTGATCTGAGGAGCGTGGATACATTAAGAAAGCTTGCAAAAAACATATTAATCTTACTTTGAAGTAATTCAAAGTTTTCTAGTTTCATTAGATAGTTAAGGATAGTTTAGATAAAACTGACTAATGAATTTTAAGAACTTTGAATTACTTCAAACTAAAATCAATATATTTATGTAAGTCTCCTTAATGTATATATGCCCTTGGATTTGAATTTACAACGTAAATTACAACAACAACAACAACCAAGCCTTTTTCCACTAGGTGGGGTCGGCTGTATGAATCCTTTTACGCCATTGAGCTCTATCTCCTATTATATTATCATCTATATTTAAATAAATTTTATCTTATTTTATTGTTGCTAACCAAGTCTTTTTTGGTCTTCCTCTTCCTCGTTTGATATGCATGTTTATCATAGTTTCACATCGCCTAACTGGAGCATTTATTGGTCGTCTAAGTACATGTCCGTACCATCTTAAACGTGTCTCTCGGATTTTGTCCTCAATAGATGCAACTCCGACTTTCTCTTTAATGCTCTCATTCCTTATTTTGTCCATCTTCGTATGTCCACACATCCACCTTAATATCCTCATCTCTACAACTCTCATCTTATGCTCATGTGCTTGAGTCATAGCCCAACATTCAGCCCCATATTCATCTTATGCTCATCTTCGCTCGGACTCTGTTTCTGACTCGCTCTCCGTTTCGGATTCGAACTCAGACTCGGTGTCGATAATGTTCGCTAGTACTGGTAGAGCTAGAAGGCTCGCTTGCTCTTCTTCATCCGGTTTGGATTCATCTGATGACTCGGACCATGTTGCCTTCAGTGCTTTCTTCGTCTTGCTTGTTCCTGCAAATAACGCAACACCTTCCTCGGCCGGAATAGTATTAGTCTGCTCGAATAATTTATTTATTAAAACATGCTTACCTATTTTCGTACCAGGAATACCTTCGTGTAGGTCAATCAGACTCTCCCACAGCTCCTTGGCACTTGAGAATTGGCCGGCGCGATTCAGCTCCTTATTCGTTAAGCCACACTGAAGTGTATACGTTGCTTGCTTCTCACCTTTTGATAAGGTTCGCATCCCGTCGGTAGTATGGTAGTGGTAATTCATGGCGGCTTGAAGTTCAAGCCGGTTTTGACGATCATCCGGACTTCAGTGAGTCCGGAGATACGCCTCCATCGACCCTTCCAATCTCAAATCATCTCCGGAGAAGAGCGGTGGGCAGCAGTGTTGTAGCCTTCTTGATGGGCCATTTTAAAAGACGATCTCGCAAAATAAACACAATAAAACTTGTTCCAAGACTTAGTCTTGGATTAGTAATACGGGAGAGAAATAAAGATAGTAATTCAGAATTTGAAAAAAAATAATAAAATATTATTAAAAAATATTACCATAATTTTTGAAAACGCAATATTTTGTTAATTCCAACCAATGGTGAAAAGATGAAAATTAATTTTTCAAAAACAGTTTTGGAGGGAAAAAACGAAAGGCATAAGGTTTTATTTTTAACCTATATAAACGACAAAGCCACGAAAAATGCTTGAATGGTGGTTGCACCAGTTCAAAGCGACCCCGCTCTGATACCAATTGTTGGATCGAGACGTGCTAGAGGGGGGGGGGGGTGAATAGCACTCGTGGCTAAATCGTTCTATTAAATCGAAGAACTATCAGAGTTTAAAAACACGCAGCGGAATAAAGAACAAATACACACAGAGAGACACGAGAGATTTTACTTCGTTCGGAGCCTAAGGCGACTCCTACTCGAAGGCCCGCGATCCTTGATCGCTTTCCGTGGGCAACAACTATAAGCTCGTTAAATGATTACAATTATGAGTACAATTAAAGGCTATAAGTATTATACCGACAACAAGAAATGCTAAATCTGAAGCTTCGGGTCGTCGGACACTTGTAGCAACACTTCGGAATGTTTTCTGGAGCAACACGTTGACGAGAGATTACTTGGTATTTGTTATACTGGTGCTGCTGCTCGAGACCCCTTATAAAGGGTGTTCAAGGCGCCTTGAAGCCCTTCAAGGCGCCTTAAACAGGCCGAGTCACCCGCGGAGATCAGCACAGACTTGGTCGAACTTCATCCAGTTCAAGGCGCCTTCATCCCACCTCAGGCGCCTTCAACCTTCGACCCAAGGCGCCTTGAACTTCATCTAAGGCGCCTCCAACCTTCTGCGCTGGCTTTTCCTGGTTCGCACCCGAGGCGCCTCCAAGCTCCATGGAGGCGCCTCGGACAATGTTCATCCGAGTTGTAACTTGCTCCTTTGTTCCTGCAAAATGTGTTAGTCCCAAACACATACCCTGCAAAACAAAGTTAGCACAAAAATATAATGAATGATAATAATGAAAGTTTTGACAAGATTCGTGACTTCGGGTTTCCTCCCGGAAACCCTAGGTCGACCGACGCCTATGTTCCTCTCACGGGAACACGCCTCACCTACTCCACTCGGAGATTTACTGTGCGGTGCGATCCTCCGACGACGGACTTTTGCCACTCGACGACGCGACTTCTCTCGGACATCCGCTTCGCACTAGTCCAGTCTTTCACCGTTCGCGACACAGACTTTCCACCTAGGGTTACCACCCCAAGGACTTTGAAGCCATCGACCTGCCAAGACTTTCCGCATAGGGTTACCACCCCCTATGACCTAGGGTTACCACCCCCTAGGGTTTTTCCCTTTGCCTAACCGCAGCTAGGACTTTTCTCCACCTAGGGTTACCACCCCCTAGGACCTAGGGTTACCACCCCCTAGGGTTTTTCACCTGCCTACCGCAGTTAGGACTTTTCCTGAAATACTCATTCAACATGTTAGTTCACAACACACCTTAACTTTGAATCCTTTGCCATTATCAAAACTCAGGTTCGATCGTTAGATGCTTCCCGCACCAACAGTTTCCCTAAGCACTTCCATACCTCTATCGGAATATCATCTGGTCCAACGACTTTTCCATTGTGCATCTCATTTAAAGTTTGTTTTACTTCTGAAGTTTGAATTCTACGATAAAAATTAAAATTTCTATGATCATTTGACCTAATTAAATTACCTAAGTTAAGTTGGTCACCTAAACCTTCATTAAAAAGTTGATGAAAATACCTCTTCCACCGCTCTTTTATTTCTCCATCATTTACTAATACCCTATTACATTCATCTTTAATACATTTTATTTAGCTAAGATCTCTTGTTTTCCTTTCTCTCACTTTAACTATTCTATAAGAATACTAAATTTTTGAACTTGCAAAAGTTAGATAAAATTTGTCGTAAACTTATTATAAGATATAGGACAATGATACTTACTAACCAACACCACCAATGAATTTCTAGGACTCCCTTATTCAAAAAATATCAAATTTTAAATTTCGAATGATATAGGTTCATTTGTTGATGGATCTAAAGTACTCTGAATCACTTCAAATTAAAATTAATATGTTCTTAAAAGCCTCCTTAATGTATCCATGTCTTTAGAAAATTTAACAATATAAATTTAGAGTAGTGAATTTTTAAACGGGTTGAAAAAAATTTGAGCGTGGAAAGAAAATATTTGAACGTGAAAATAAGGGAAGAGTATAATGAGAAAGCACTATGTATTTTTGAAATTTGAAATCTGGCACATGAAATGGATAATATTGAATGTTGTTTACATGGTTTAGTAAAATATTGTATTTTTAATTTATTTTAAATCTAGCAAGACTTTGATAGTAAAATTAGCTGGCTGAGAAGAAGCTGAAACGAAGAATAGTGTTAGCCCCCTTTATCATAGTCCTTGTGTTGTGTGTCTAAAAGATATTTATATATTTTATAATGGTTTGATATTATCTATTTTGGGTTAGGCTCTCATGGTTTTACTTTTAAATTCTCTCTAAAAGGTCTCATGTCAATAAAGATATCTCATATCCTTTTAAACTCATGATATTTTCCAAATCTTTCTAATATGGGACTTTAATTAAATCCCAACAATCCTCCCCTCAAATAAAGGACCACAATTATTCTTATGATCCAGGCCTTCTCGTGAGTATCCAGTCACCCTGACCTGCTCTGGGCCTCCTTGTGAGCATCCGTATCCGGTTATCCTGACCTGCTCAGGCCTCCCCGCAAACATCCACATCCGGTCACTCTTGGTCTGTTTCACGCCACACCGTAAGCATCCGGTCACCCCGACCTACTTCGGGCCTCTCCACGAGCATCCGATCACTCATGACCTTCTTTGGGCTTCCCCATGAGCATCTGGTCATCCTGATCTACTCGCCTCCCCGCAAGTATCCGGTCACCCTAACCTGCTCCAGGGCCTTCCCACAAGCATACAATCACCCTGATCTACTATGGGCCTCCCCGTAAGCATCTGGTCACTCTGACCTACTCTAGGCCTCCCCACAAGCATTCAATCACTCATGACCTTCTTTGGGTCTTCCCGTAAGCATCTGATCACCCTGATCTACTTGCCTTCTCGCAAGTATCCGGTCACCCTGACCTACTCTAGGATTTTCTCACAAGCATCCAGTTACCCTGGTCTACTTTGGGCCTCCCCGTAAGCATCCGGTCACTCTGATCTACTCCGGACCTCCCCACAAGTATTCAATCATCCTAACCTGCTTCGGGCCTACCCTCAACTTCGTTCAACGCCACCTCACATGACATCTAGTTTAGATTATGACTTTGATACCATTTGTTGTACCCAAAGGATGTTCACATATATCCACAAATGACATGATATTGTGCACTTTGGGCCTAGGCCCTCATGACTTTGCTCTTGGTCTCTCCCCAAAAGGCCTCATGCTAATGGAGATATCCCATATCCTTTTAAATCCATGATCTTTCTCAAATATTTCTAATGTGAGACTTTAATTGAATCCCAACACTTTGCTATCCTATTTATAGGGGCATGATTCTGAGTCCCAACAAGCTATTGGGTATTGAGTCTGCTCCATGTGAGTTGGATCTGTTAGTTAGAGCCCTAGAGCCAATCATTTGATGATTGTATGGACTCATGTATATCATATTCATGTATATATATTAAGGCATTTGGTTTTTGGTTATTATGCTTATTTGTATTAGTGCCAGATAAAATAAGTATAGTAACGTCCTAGAGTAGAAAGGTTTTTACCTATATCAATCAATTGGTTGAATCGATAGTGAGATGATATAGGGAACACTACTCTAAATCATTCCTAGTCGAGTATTAACATTCAGGGACAATGTTAATACAATAAGACTAGCATGTAGGTCAGCTCGATGACTTGATCTCACAAGTCATGGATATAGAGATATCAAGCTGACACATGGGTATGCATTAGAGAATGTATATTGAATGACCCGCCATGAGAAAATATCATGAATCGTTATATGAGTGTCATATACTTTCTCATGTGGCTATTAGTATGACTATTAGTACTTTGACCTGAAGTCACCATGGATCCCTACATAAGGAGTTATGTACTTTGGTTTCGTCAAACGTCACCCGTAACTGGGTGGACTATAAAGGCGATTACTGGGTATATAACGAATTATGTAGAGGGATGTGAGTGATGTAGATGGGATCTATCCCTCCCATATGACGGGAGCGACATCGGTATTCTTGATAGAGTTAGACCACGAAGTGCATGGCCATGCCCAAATGAGTCAACATTAGATGTTGAGCTCATTTGATCGAGTGAGTCTACTTGGAGTTCAAGATTTAGATTGATTAGAGGATGACACGGTCTATGCCTCACATTGATCAATCTAGATGTCTAGGATAGAAGGACAATGTCACATAAGTTGTGAGGAGTCACAATTGGTAGTCACAAGGTGATGTCGGATCTCGACATTCTTGTAACTTGGGTAGTAATGATGTGTTGCTAGATACCGCTCATTACTTATGCTCCTAAATGGGTTTAGGGCATTGCCAATGTTACAAGAACCTATAGGGTCACACACTAAGGACAATTAGATGGAGATTTGGTTCATATGATGAACCAAGAGGATTAGATTCATTTGATGAATCATATTGGATTAAGAGTAATCCAAATTGGGCTAATTGAGTTAGACTCAAGTTGATTCATGTATTCAATGAGTCTAATTTAGATTATGACTCATTAAATCAACTTAATTTAATGAATTAGATTCATTATATTAAGTTGGCTTGAATCATATGGTTGGATTAGATCAACCATGAGAGAGATTTGATCCAGTTTGACTTGATTTGAGAGGAAGAGAAAAAGTCATGTTTGACTTGACTTTTTGCCACATCACTAGTGAGTTGGCAAGATGTGGACCAATAGGATTGCTCCACATCATCAATGTGTGCCACCTCATGGAGGTTACAAGCCTCCATAGCATTTAATGTGGCCGGCCCACATTAAATGAGGAGGTTACACTTGTTGCCATGTCATTTAGTGAGGTGGCAAGATGTGGACCAATAGTGTTGATCCACATCATCCTAGAGTGCCACCTCATGGGGGTTACAACTCTTAATGGTCTCCACATTAATTGGAATTAATGTGGGGGTTACACCTCCTAGAGTGGCCGGCCACTTGATGGCTAAGGGGTTTTTTGAATTTCCTCTCATTGATTTCATTCACTCTTCTTCTCCCTTGGGTGCTCTCTCTTCTCCTTCTCCCATTCCTTGGCCGAACACTCCATTGGTGCTAGCACACCTTGTGTTTTGGTCATCTCCTTCTACTTGTGTCCGTGTGGATACATATAGAGGTTGTCTACTTTGACAACTAGAGATCCGGCGACATCTTTGACAAGCGGGAACGCGAAGGGCTTCGCTACAAGGGTAATGATCTTAACTTTAGTGTAGATCTAAAGTTTTTACAAACTCGTTCAAGAAAAAGGTTTTTCGAAAAATTTTGTTTACGAATCTTTGCACGAGATCCATGGCTTTGGGTGACTCGGGGTTTCCGCGACGCGAAGAACCCAACAGTGGTATCAGAGCCATGTGCAAAGACTTGTACGAGTTCATTTGTATTTTTATGAAAAATATACCTTCTGTGATTTTCTGTAAAAATTGAGTTTTTAGAGTTTTTATGAGTAATTTTTCCATAGAAGCGAAGCACAAGTGTCTCGGCACTTGTAGGCTTCGGCTACCGGAAAGTTTTCTTTTAAACGGCTTCGTTTTGCCCAAAATCCGTTTGGGACAGCGGGGTCGGGTGCCATTAGATCGCAAAGGAGCAACTCACGATGGTTAGATCGTGGGTAGGGGCATTGCCCCTAACCCCGCAAGGGAATTTGCTTCGTGATTGCACCCGAAATCGCTAAAAAGAACCAGCCGGGAAGATTTTTCGAAACGGCAATGTCTCGACCCAAATCGTTTTGGGATAGCGGGTTTAGGCGCTGTTGGATCGCAATGGTTAGATCGCGGGTAGGGGCGCTGCCCCTGGGCCCCGCAAGGGGATCCGTTCCGCGATTGCGCCCGAAACCGCTAAACGGGACCGCCGGGAAATTTTACTCATAAAAATTGTAAAAATTATTTTTAAATTACAGAAAAATTATGAAAAATATATAATTTTGAATTATATATTAATTTGTGATAGTCATGGCCCAAAATACCCAATAAGATTGGATTTGTCAGATAGCTATAGTCAATTCGTTCTGAACTATAACATGAACGAGCTTGACAAGCCACTGCCCGAGCTACTTAGTATGTTACGAACTGCTGAGATTAACCTTAAGAAGGTTAAGCCCATTCTGATGGTCCAGAAGCACAAGGGCAAGGGCAAGCCCAAAGGTAAGGGAAAGTCCCAAACCAAGGGCAAAGGCAAGGCACTGAAGCCTAAAGGAGGGGTCGCCAAGGATGCTACCTGCTTCCACTGCGATCAAACCGAGCACTGGAAGAGGAACTGCAAGGTATACTTGGAGGATCTTAAGAAGAAGCGAAGTGAGACTTTCACTTCAGGTATATATGTTATAGAAGTCAATCTATCTATTTCTACATCTTGGGTATTAGATACTGGATGTGCTTCTCACATTTGTATTGATATGCAGGCGCTGAGAAATAGCAGGACATTGACAAAGGGCGAGGTGGACCTACGAGTAGGCAATGGAGCACACAGGCTTCTGTCGTAGAGGATTTACTTTCTATCTCGCCCTGGGCTTGTACTAGAGTTAGTCGATTGTTGTTATGTGCCTGCATTAACTAAGAACATAGTTTCAGTTTCTTGTTTAGACAAGAAAGGATACTCTTTTATAATAAAAGACAAATGTTGTTCTGTTTATTTAAAAGATATGTTCTATTGTAGTGCACCTCTGATAAACGGACTCTACATTCTAGACCTTGAGAGCCCTATCTATAACATAAATACCAAGAGGATCAAGTCGACTGACTTGAACCAAACCTATCTCTGGTACTATCGCTTAGGTCATATAAATGACAAGCGCTTATCCCAGCTCCATAAGGATGGTTTGCTGGACTCATTTGATTTTGAATCATATGAGATATGCGAGTCATGCCTACGAGGCAAGATGACCAAGACTCCCTTTAGTGGGCACAGCGAGAGAGCAACTGATTTGTTAGGACTCATACATAGTGATGTATGTGGCCCTTTCAATGTTGCTGCTAGAGGCGGTTATAGATACTTCATCACATTTATCGATGACTTCAGTAGATATGGTTATGTGTACTTGATGACACATAAGTCTCGAATCTTTGAAAAGTTCAAAGAATTCAAGAATGAAGTACAGAACCGACTTGGCAAGAGTATTAAAATACTTGATCGGATCGAGGTGGTGAATACTTAAGCCATGAGTTTCGTGACTATTTAGGTGAGTGTGAGATTCTATCCCAACTCACTCCTCCCGGAACACCACAGTTGAATGGTGTGTCCGAAAGGAGGAATCGTACTTATTAGATATGGTGCGGTCCATGATGAGTCACATGATCTTCGACATACCGGGGTTATGCTCCTAGACACGACATCTTTCATTCTCAACCGAGTTCCATCCAAGGCCGTGATAAGGACACCATATAAGATATGGATGGGAGAGATGCCCAGGTGTCTTTCATGAGGATTTGGGGTTGTGAGACTTACGGACGTCAAGTCTCGGACAAATTAGGACCCAAATCCGACAAGTGCTATTTCACCTGGATATCCCAAGGAAACTAAGGGATATTACTTCTACACCAGTCAGCACAAGGTAGTGTGGCAAAGACTGGGATCTTTCTAGAAAGGGACTTTGTTTCTAGAAAGACTAGTGGGAGCTGCTCGATCTTGAAGAAGTTCAAGATGCAAACAATAGCATTGATGCCTTGATGGAAGTTGAACTGGAACCACAAAGTGTTGTGGATGATGTTGTTCCACAAAGAGTTGAGGAACAACAACGATTAAGTAAACATACCTCTTCGCAGGTCGATAGGGTACGTCGTCACCGAGAGATACTCATTTCTCTTGTCTGACCATGATGACATTGTGCTCATAGAGGATGAGCCTACCACCTATCGTGAAGTTGATGAGACGATTCGAAAATGGCAGAGGCCATTCTCGGGTGGAATCTTCGATTCGATGATGCGATCAAACAATTTGGTTTCATCAAGAACAAGATGAGCCTTGTGTCTACAAGAAGGTTGTAGAAAACATAGTTGTCTTCCTCATATTGTATGTGGATGACATACTACTCATTGGGGACATCCCTATGCTTGATCATCAAGACTGGCTAGGGAGTTACTTCTCAATGAAGGACTTAGGTGAGGCATCCGCATTCATGGGATACGGATCTATAGAGATAGATCTAAGAGATTGCTTGGCCAAGTCCGGAGTACATACATTGATAAGGTACTCTATTTGCCATGCAGAAACTCCAAGAAGGGATTACCGATGTCACATGGCGTGAGTCTTTCAAGACTCAAGGTCCCTCTTCTAGAGAGGAGAGAGACCGCATGGATCAAATCCTTTATGCCTCAACCATAGGATCGATCATATGCACGTGCTATGTACTCGACCGATGTCTCGTATGCTTGAGCATGACTAGCGGATACCGTCGGATCTAGGTGAAAGTCATCGATAGCGGTCAAGAATATTCTTAAGTACTTAAGAAGGACTAAAGAATATTTCTTGATATATGGAGGCAATGATAAGCTAGTTGTAAAGGGTAGTGATGCTAGCTTCCGGACCGATCGGGATGATTAAAGATCACAATCGGGGTTCGTGTTTTGCTTGAATGGTAGTGCTGTAAGTTCACATTCTACAACGCTTCCATCTCATTCGAGAGATTATCGATAGAGGAGATGTGAAGTTTTCAGAGTACCCACAGAGGATAACATTGCATCCCTGACCAAGGCTTTGGCACGGAGAGGAAGCATGATGGTCACACTAGGTCATTAGGCCTTAGAGCCTATACTGATTGGCACTAGTGCTAGTGGGAGATTGTTAGTTAGAGCCCTAGAGCCAATCATTTGATGATTGTATGGACTCATGTATATCATATTCATGTATATATATTAAGGCATTTGGTTTTTGGTTATTATGCTTATTTGTATTAGTGCCAGATAAAATAAGTATAGTAACGTCCTAGAGTAGAAGGTGCTTAACTATATCAATCAATTGGTTGAATCGATAGTGAGATGATATAGGGAACACTACTCTAAATCATTCCTAGTCGAGTATTAACATTCAGGGACAATGTTAATACAATAAGACTAGCATGTAGGTCAGCTCGATGACTTGATCTCACAAGTCATGGATATAGAGATATCAAGCTGACACATGGGTATGCATTAGAGAATGTATACTGAATGACCCGCCATGAGAAAGTATCATGGATCGTTATATGAGTGTCATATACTTTCTCATGTGGCTATTAGTATGACTATTAGTCCTTAGACCTAAAGTCACCATGGATCCCTACATAAGGAGTTATGTACTTTGGTTTCGTCAAACGTCACCCGTAACTGGGTGGACTATAAAGGCGATTACTGGGTATATAACGAATTATGTAGAGGGATGTGAGTGATGTAGATGGGATCTATCCCTCCCATATGACGGGAGCGACATCGGTATTCTTGATAGAGTGAGACCACTAAGTGCATGACCATGCTCAAATGAGTCAACATTAGATGTTGAGCTCATTTGATCGAGTGAGTCTACTTGGAGTTCAAGATTTAGATTGATTAGAGGATGACACGGTCTATGCCTCACATTGATCAATCTAGATGTCTAGGATAGAAGGACAATGTCACATAAGTTGTGAGGAGTCACAATTGGTAGTCACAAGGTGATGTCGGATCTCGACATTCTTGTAACTTGGGTAGTAATGATGTGTTGCTAGATACCGCTCATTACTTATGCTCCTAAATGGGTTTAGGGCATTGCCAACGTTACAAGAACCTATAGGGTCACACACTAAGGACAATTAGATGGAGATTTGGTTCATATGATGAACCAAGAGGATTAGATTCATTTGATGAATCATATTGGATTAAGAGTAATCCAAATTGGGCTAATTGAGTTAGACTCAAGTTGATTCATGTATTCAATGAGTCTAATTTAGATTATGACTCATTAAATCAACTTAATTTAATGAATTAGATTCATTATATTAAGTTGGCTTGAATCATATGGTTGGATTAGATCAACCATGAGAGAGATTTGATCAAGTTTGACTTGATTTGAGAGGAAGAGAAAAAGTCATGTTTGACTTGACTTTTTGCCACATCACTAGTGAGTTGGCAAGATGTGGACCAATAGGATTGCTCCACATCATCAATGTGTGCCACCTCATGGAGGTTACAAGCCTCCATAGCATTTAATGTGGCCGGCCCACATTAAATGAGGAGGTTACACTTGTTGCCATGTCATTTAGTGAGGTGGCAAGATGTGGACCAATAGTGTTGATCCACATCATCCTAGAGTGCCACCTCATGGGGGTTACAACTCTTAATGGTCTCCACATTAATTGGAATTAATGTGGGGGTTACACCTCCTAGAGTGGCCGGCCACTTGATGGCTAAGGGGTTTTTTGAATTTCCTCTCATTGATTTCATTCACTCTTCTTCTCCCTTGGGTGCTCTCTCTTCTCCTTCTCCCATTCCTTGGCAGAACACTCCATTGGTGCTAGCACACCTTGTGTTTTGGTCATCTCCTTCTACTTGTGTCTGTGTGGATACATATAGAGGTTGTCTACTTTGACAACTAGAGATCCGGCGACATCTTAGACAAGCGGGAACGCGAAGGGCTTCGCTACAAGGGTAATGATCTTAACTTTAGTGTAGATCTAAAGTTTTTACAAACTCGTTCAAGAAAAGGTTTGCACGAGATTCATTGCTTTGGGTGACTCGGGGTTTCCGCGACGCGAAAAAGCGGTTTTCGCGGCCCGACGAACCCAACAGGTTCTACTAGGCTAGAAGGGGAGTAGAGTATCTTGGTATCAATAGTCCCCCCTCCGAATTGAATTGAGGAGTAAAGTCGAATAAAATCAAATTTAAAAAGAGTGGGGGTGCTTAGGCTGCCGATCTATAAAAATAATCTAGGAGGTCTAGTTGAGGAGACGAGTTGCTTAGTTGAATAGAGACTAAAGCTACTAAACATTCAGGAGAGACTCAGAAAATCAAATTGGAAAGCCCTCACGAATCGAGAAGAAAAGCTTAATCTTACTGAGGTCATGGAGGGTAAGAAAATCAATCTCACACTGATCAGGGAGAGAAGCATGATTCTACTGATGTCGTGAGGAGAATAAGAAAATTAATCCTGCATAGAGCAAGGAGAGAAGCTCAATCCAGTTGAGATCATGGGCAAAAATTTTTAAAAAAAATCAATTATGCACTGATCAGAGAGGGGCACTCGATCTCGCTGAGGTCATGGGGAGAATAAGGAAATTAATCCTGCACCAACTAAGGAAAGAAACTTGATCCCGTTGAGGTCATGGGGAGAGAAAAAATAATCCTACATCAACAGAGTTTGTAAAATACGACAACAACATAATAATTAAAAATATGATTATTTGACTAATATAAAATACGACAACAATATAATAATTAAAAATAGGGTTATTTGACAAATAATCTTATTGAAATTTTTAGGAATTTTTTGAAATTTTCTGGGATTTAATTGGAGCTCGTATGACATAATCAGAGGGGATGCGTTACTAGGCTTGAAAAATGTCTGTTTGGAATACCCGAATATGGGAGTTGATCAAGGAGTTGGTCTAGGGTTTGATTGAAAATCCCTAAGTTATATAAACTTATAATTTTCGCCGTGCCCTAGTTTTCCCCCGGCCGACCTCCTCTTCCCCCACGCCCGCGCGCGCCGCTCCCTCTCGCGACGAGCCACAAATGCCGCCCCCTCCTTCGCGATATCCTTCTCCCCAAATCCACTGCCGGCCTCTCTTCCATCACGAGCCTCGCGATCCCTCGTCTTCTCGCGAGTTCCCGCAAGCACAACCAACCTCTTCCGATTGCTCATTGTCACTGATCACAGAGCCCCGACGCTAACAGCTAGCCACCAATTTTGAGACGCCGGTGCCCTAAGATGCAGCCATCGTTGATCTTCGGACTGCCCTTTCCTTTTCAATAGGCTGAGCAGTGCCCTAGCTTTGCTCCGACTACCATAGCCTCACCAGCAGCTAGTTCGGATGGGCGCCGCTGGCCATAGTGAGTTGCAGCAGTAGGGGAAAGAAGCCAAAGGTTTGATTCGGGTAACAAACCTCTTTTGTTAAATCTAATTCAGTGATGATTTCTTCTTCGATTTAATAGGTGATTAGTCGATGTGGTGATCATTTAGGGGTTAATCGATTCATGAAGTATTGTGATCTAAGACATGCTGTGTGTTAAATTAGCAAAGGTTTGATTCCCTGTTCGGTTTTAGGATATGTGATTAGCTATTGGAAATTTGGATTTGAATCTGATGCTAATGTAGATTTAGTTTTAGTGGATTAATTTGGATTGGGATCGAATTTGGAATTGATTCATTAGTTGAAACGGGATGAGACTCAATTTTATTTCCAGTTGAGGTTTGGTTCATTAGTGATTGGTTGATTTAGAGGAATACCTGATTATATTGGGAATATTAGATTAATATTGTGATAAGTGGTGATGGGTTGGATTCGTATGATTCCTTGTTGGTAGAATTGCATAGATTGTAATTAAGGATTCATGGATAAGAGTTGTGGAAGCTAATCATTAATTGAGGATAATTAATGATCAGTTTGAATAGGGTTTTTCTTGAAGGTTTGGATCTTTAAGTGTAGCCACTTATTGCTTATCTGTTAGCTAAATTGTATAATATATAATTTGCAGGATTCTGATTCGAGATGAGCGTCTCGAAGCTCGGTCTTCTTTTGAGGCGGGTACTTCTTACTTTATTTCTTTTAGTACTTTGACCTTGGTGCATGAACTATTTTGGATAAGAAATTATTTTTACCTTGACTCCACTCTTATTTTTTCTACGTTTGATACTTCCACGCAATCTTTGAGAAATTCATTTCCATATCTATACAGTCTCTTGTTGTTGTCCATGATTAGTAGCAGATACTAGATACCATGTTTGTATGCGTTATTGTTTATTACGCTATAATGAGCGGGCTTACGAGTATACTAATTTTGTTTATATTTGTATGATGATTGTTGCATTTGGCGATGACGGCGCAGCGACCAATTCTCCTCATGCTCCGAGAGAGTCGGTTGACGGGCGCGTCCCACACCGAGAGGCTGATCGGAGTTGATCTTGCGCTGTCTTGTCGTGACACACACCACCACTGAGAGTGATAGGAGTTCTGACGAGAGCAGGACCCGTCGCAGGATGTAGCTAGTTAGCTCTTATCTACAATCCCCCACACTCGTGAGGTGATATAGGAGTGGTGTATCATTCATCGACCGCCTCTCGACCATGTGGGCATGCAGTGCGGAGGGTGAGGGGAGTGACCATCCGTCATCATTATTGTTATTATATTTGTTTCTTCTTATTTATATATCGCTATTATTTACTTTCTACTCGTTGTTCACATCTCGATATGCTTACTGTGTGAGATATATTCTCATTGAGAAGTTTAGTCATTTGAAATTTGTATATACCTTGCTTATTACCTCTGTAGGTATGGCGAAGATCAGTCATGCAAATTAGTACTAGTTTGACTCTACTATACCTAGCCTAGGATATGGTTTCGGTATGAGCATTTATTTTGATTCTATTAGTGTCGCTATTTCCTCTTTAGAATGTTGTATACTCTTGGCCCACTTTCTCTTTAGATATTACGTTATGCACTATCTTATCTTTACCTGAGTTCTAATACTCACCACACCATGATTGGTTTTCTTTAGCGTGTAATAGATAGATGAGTCTGGATGCTTGAGAGTTCACGCCACGGTCACGCTATAATAGGATAGTTTTCTTGATTTGTTACTGTGGGTGACACGTTATTAATTTTGCATATTTTACTTTTGAACAAGTCACTGTGGATTTTTGGAGTTTAATCTGGTGGTTGTAGGTATTTTTGTTAGTGTCGTTGTTGGTCTTATGTTCATATTGTTTTGTGTGTTCCACTGCGTTTATGTTGTTGTGTGTTTATTTTCAGCCGTGTAGGCTTATTAAACTGCGTGGTTGTGTTTATTTTGTTCTAGCCGAGTGGGCTGATGATATAAACTACGTGGTTGTGTATATATTCCAGCCGAATGTGGCTGATATATATTTTGTATGTAGAAATGCTTCGGATTGTCACCCGTACAGGGGAGATGCTGCTAAAATTTTTCGGTAGGGACTTCTCTGGGGGCGTGACAATTTTATGGTATCAAAGCATGGTTCGAGTCAAACGCTGTGTTTTATGTTTTGAAATTTCGATCTTGTTTCGATTTATGATTTTCTGTGTTCCGATTATTTTGTTTTCCCTTTGTAAGTTGATCCCTCGATGTGACTCTCGAGTTGTGGGATCAAGCAGCGGCAGGAATCTTCAAGATATAGGAGGTATGTGTATATTATTATCATACACTTCCGTTGTTACTTGACTAGTTGTTTATACCATGTGTGATCATGAGGAATCTTCAAGATATAGAAGGTATGTGTATATTATTATCATACACTTTCGTTGTTACTTGACTAGTTGTTTATACCATGTGTGATCATGTAGTCTAGGTCATTGTTGAACTAATCTGACCAAGTAAATGTAAAATTTTTTAGGCCAAAGTACGTTTGATAAGTTTCAAGCCACTATTTTAGGCTACTTGAAATATGCCCCTGTAGTGTTTATAAATGCCTGTTTTTTTTTTTGATAAAAAAAAACATTGGACGATAAGTTTGGCATATGGATGCGACGAAGATACTCAAATATAATTTGTTATCTATCATGTGGACAATAAGATTTTGATTATTGTGAGTATCATTTGCTATCTTCCTAGTGAAGTTCTATATATTCTGATGGGAGATCATAGTGGCTGACTAGAGAATGCACACCTTATATAAGGTTCATTGGTTTAGTTAAGTATAAAAGAATGTCATTGGCATATTAAATAGAGCGACTTGTATTCAGATAGAAGTATGGTAATAATAAGGAACATACAGAGGTAGCTTCACAGCTTCAGATAGATTACCAAAATAAACTAACTCTGAATGACAATTTATTAGAATGCCTTGTTGTTATTCAAAGGTTACTCTAGAGAGATAATGTGCAACATTCTCGTCCACCGGTGTATTCTTCCGCAGCTCTTTCGTCCTTTGGATGCATCGAGCCTATCGGCTCCCTTCCTGTGTCGTCCTTCTCGCTAGTTGTGTCTTCCGCTCGACTTCCTGCGCTCCTAAACTCCTGCACACTCAGACACAGGGATTAAAATCAAAGCAGGACCTAACTAACTTGGTTGATCACATCAAAACAACTACGGGGACCAACAAGGTTGACCAAGTTGTTGAGAGAATCCATGTAAGTCAAGGTGTATGGATGCTTGTAAGTGAGTAGGTGAGAAGTCCAAGCAAGTCAATGTTGACTAAATGCTTGACAGTCAAGTAAAAAGTCCTAACAAGTCAAGGTTAACCTAGGTAAAAGAAAAGTCAAGTCATGTCAAGGTTGATCAGATAATTGGCAAAGGAAAAGTTCTAACAAGTCAACATCAATCAAATGTCTGGTAAGGAAAGTAAATCCAAGCATATCAAGGGTGACTAGATGCTTAACAAAAGAAAAGTCTAGATAGGTTAAGGTTGATCGGATGTCTAGTAAAGGGAAAGTGTAAGTAGGTCAAAAATAACCGGATGCTCATTAATGAAAAGTCTTGGAGGAGTAAACTATGAGGAAAAAAGTTTAGGCGACTAAATAAAGGTTTCAGTTGACCTAATGATCCGATGACCAAACTAGCATGTTTAGTTGATCGAATAGCTAAGTTGGTAGAAAGATGCAAAGATGGTGCCATATTAGCTTTACGAAGCTAACATGACCAAGGATAAGCATTAGACAACTGACATGGCAGAAGATAAGATAAGAACATATCCAATTAAGGCTAGATCTATATAAGATAAGTACAGATTTAGATAAGACTGGATCAAGATAAGATAAGAACAAATCTCAATAAGGCTAGATCCAAATAAGGTAAGAATAGATTTGGATAAGTTGTGGATCAGTTGACAAGATAGACTTATTCGGTTGATCGAAAAAGGCTATAAAATGACTTTGACTCAGAAGGATCAAAATAACAATCAACTGGATTCAATACTCTCAAGTTATGTGCTCGAAAAGTGCCTAAAGATTCTACTTGTGTAATTAGGGAAGTGTCAGGAGGAGTGTGCAACATACAGGGTTTCTGAACTAGATCGACACAAGAGTGTTTGTATAATTTATATTGGAATCATTTCAATTTTACTATAATTGTGCTTGTATTTGTATTTTATAAGAGATTTCTTTGCCCCCGAAAAGTTTCCAGATAGGAGAAAAAGATAGTGACGATGTTTCATACACAGACCTTAGAAGTAGCATCGTAGGGTGTAAACCAAGTCAAAATCGGTTGAGTGTTCTTTCTTTATCATGTTTCTTTTATATATTTATGCTATTAAACTAACTCTATAGATAAGAACAAACATAACACAAAAATAAAAAGAAATGCGGCGAGTGTTATTTCAAACCCCCCCCCCCTCTAGCACTAACTTTTTGATCCAGTAATTGGTATTAGAGTCAGGCAGACTCTTCACTAGACTAACTGCTTGAAGAGCAGGCTAGAGGTATCATTTTAAAAAGAATGTTATCATTATTTGTTAATATAATAGTGAAGAAATATGGAGCATGAAGAAAAGTTGGGTTGGACATTTATATGTTGGTGCAAGTAGCACCAAATAATCAAACTTGGTTTTGATAATGACAAAGGTCTAAAGTTAAGCTTTGTGGTGATCTAATAATCGCCCAAGATTTTTATAACTTAGTTAGACAACGTTTACCAATTACATCCTATGTAACTCTTGTATCATTAGGTGAACAAGACTATTTGTTCATTGCCCATCTTATGAAATTCACATTATAACACATCTTGAGTTAGCTTTGGCTAATCGCCCAAGACTAGTATAATTGATTTACATTGTATGAGATATGCCTCTAAGTTCTCAACTTAGTTAAGTCACACCTAAAGTTCAATAGTCAAACATCATTATTGTCCTGTTGCACTCTACCAAGATAAAACGAGTCACTTTACTTTGACAAACTTGACTACAAATGATCAAGGTAGTAGTGAGTATCGAACTTTGGTAGGGATATTTAAAAAGACCTAATCATGATTAAAATACACATGCATCGCATACAAAATTAGCATATCATGCCATACATCACATATATGCATAAAACAAACGTGACATGGTTATGACCCCATTTTCTATAATCCTCTCAAGCCAATGAGAAGATTGTAAGGTCAACCTAGGTGAAAGCATCTTCTCCAAGTGTTTCCTCAGTCGTCATGTGTTGTTGTTGTTGGATTGAAAGCACTAGAGGGGGTGAATAGCACTCATGGCTTTCACTATTTTTGAATTCATAAAACACGAGTAATAATGCAGCAGAAATAGTTAAATGCACAAATACACAGAAGACACGAGAGGTTACTTCGTTCAGAGCCTATCTTGACTCCTACTCGAATGCCCGCGGTCGTTGACCGCTTTCGGTGGGCAACAACTATAGTTCATAAAAACGATTACAAATTAAGTACAATTCAAAGCAGTAATAATAACAATTATACCGACAACAAAAGACTAAATCTGAAGCTCCGGGTTGTCGGCGTCGAGTTGAGGCTTTATCAGAATGTCTCGTTAGCAGCAGGTTGTAGAATGATTGCTTGTGCGAAGTTATCCAGAGCTGCTGTTCGAAGTACCCTTATAAACAGTGCTAGAGGCGCCTCTAAGCCTGTCCAAGGTGCCTCTAGGCGAGTCACAGGTGGATCGTGAACAAACCTGTCGCACCTCGTTCCTCAAGGCGCCCAAGTGCTCCAAGGCTCCTCCATGCCTTGTCAAGGCGCCTCCCTCAGGCGCCTCCATATCCTTACTTGGACCGGGCGCCTCAGAGCCCCATGGGCGCCTCGAACCAATGTCATCCGAGGTTAAAGATGCTCCTTTATTCCTGCAAATTGTGTTAGTCCCAACCACAAACCCTGCAAAACAAAGTTAGCACATGGATAATATGATAAATAAACTGGGGTCGATTGTTCAATTGTCCGGTGACTTCATTGTAAACCTTAGGTCGGCAAGCGCCACCTCTTCTCTACGGGAACACGTCCTCACCTACTCCACTCAAGAGATTTACTTGTTGCCGCGATCCTCCAAATCGACTAAACTTTTGCTTCGTCGGAGCTTCCGGACTTCTGACGTCTTTCACGTTCACACCAGACTTTCCACCTAGGATTATCCCCCCCAGGACTTTTTGCCTGAAGCTCTCGACCCACCAAGACTTGCCGCATAGGGTTACTGCCCCCTATGACCTAGGGTTACCGCCCCTAGGGTTTTCCATCTGCCTAACCGCAGCTAAGACTTTCCTGAAACACTCAATCAAGTGCATTAGATCACAAAACTGTTGGTGCAACCTTAGGTCAAGGTTGACCTGGTTGACCCGACTCGAGTTGACCTGACTCGAGTTGTATTTTGATGTTTGACAAGAACAGAAGAGTTGTATTTTGTTGGGAGATTGTTGGTGCAACCCTTGGTCAAAGTTGACCTGGTTGACCCGAGGTGAGTTGACTTAGCACGGAGAAGTCCAAGTATGGGAACTTGGCATGTGGAAGTCGGAGAGGGCTCGGTAGCTCGTTCTCCAGACTATGGTCGAGAGAGTCCTTCTCTGGACCGGATGTGGAAGTCGGAGAGGGCTCGGTAGCTCTTTCTCCGGACTAGGCGAGAGGGCTTGTAGCTCGTTCTCGACCGGACGAAGTCGGAGAGGACTCGGTAACTCGTTCTCCTGGACTAGGTCGAGAGGGCTTAGCTCGCTCTGCTGGCCGGAGATCGGAGGAGAGGGCTCGGTAGCTGTCTGATCTCAGGGGAGGGCGGCTCAGTGGCTCTTCCTCTAGACGGAGGCGAGATAGAAAGTCACGGTGTGAGTGAAGCAGCGAGTCGGAAAAGTCGTGAGTGAAGCCGTGGTGAGTGAAGCTGATGAAAGTGTGGTGAAGAAACCCCTAGTGAGTGAAGCTAGGTGAAAGTGAAAGTCACGTGAGTGAAGCCAGGCGGTTGGTGAAAGTCTGTGAGTGAAGCCATTAGTCCCGTGAGTGAAGCCGGGCGAAGAAAATCCCGGATGGATCGGCCGATCGGACATCGGTGTTGAGAAGGTCAGTAGGTCGAAGGTGGACCTGATACTGGCACGAAGAGAAAAGTCCAAGTGGGTCAAAGGATTGACGGACACTTGGTGGGGAGTCTTAGCAGTTAAGGGAGTGACGGATGTTAGGGCATGATGTACCAAACAGAGGTTGGCGGATGTTGGTTCGAGACTTGGGACTTGGTGTTGAGGAAAACCAAGCTCCGGATCGATCGGTGGATCGATCCATTGATACCATGGATTCTCGATGCCGTTGACCGATCCGTATATGTCGACCGATGGCCGAAGACGGTCGACGTAACTCTGATGAAACCAGTTGTTATCCGATCGGATCAAGACCGATCGGAGGCAATCGAAGAAGGCAACAGAGGGAAAGACTGACTGATCGGTCTAGGGACCGATCAAACGGTGATCGGTCCCATGCCGATCGCTTCGATAGACCGATCGGGGTGGAGCTCGATCGGTCCGTGTCCTATGTGACTCAACAGCTAGGCTATTTCGAACTTCGTATTCGCCTTTTACCTTGCGAGTTCGCAGTGTTTCAGGATATTAGAGGTTATAAAAGGAGATCGAGGGCGACTCTCTTTACTTCTTCTTCTACTCTCTGTTTCTTCTGCTCTGACAAGTTCTTCAGCTTTTGAGCTCTTCGTTCTCAAGCTTTTGTGAGCTTCCACTCTACGGACCAACCGATGTTGCTATTCTTCATTGTGGTTGGATCCGAGAAGTTGCTGCTTCATCTAGTCGAAGAGAAGGCAAGTAAGCGAAGGTGTTTCATACATTAGTATTGTATTTTGCTTCTTGCTGCTTTCTACTCCTGTATTGCTTTTGCAAAACATTGTGGCGAGGTTTCTCCACCCAGAAGGAGTGTTACATTAGCCGGTTCTCCGGGGTCTCATCCACCGACGGATTGATTGGATTCGTCCACCTTACGGACACGCCGAGGAGTAGGAGTTTCATCTCCGAACCTCGTTACATCGACGAGTTTGAGGTTTGCTATTCTCCGCTTTCGTTTCTATTCATTTTATTTCCGCTGCGCTAACCCTAATCGTAGAAAGAAACGGAAGATTTGGGGTCGGCTATTCGCACCCCCCTCTCTAGCCGCAATCATTGATCCTAACAAGTGGTATCAGAGCGAGGTCGCTCTTCGTTGGATCAACACCCTGGGGAGCACGAGCTAGAGAATGGATCTATTTGGAGAAGATGTCACGATTCCACCCTTCTACGATTGCGACGACTTCACGTTTTGGAAGGTAAGAATGAAGTACTTTCTTATGACTAACCTTGAAAATTGGAGTTGTGTTCAATTAGGTTTCAAGCCTCCGATGGACAAGAAAGGAGAAACCCTAGAGAAGAAGGAGTGGACCAAGGAACAAGTCCACCAATCCCTAGTCAACGATGAGTTATTGAAAATTTTTGAATTTTCTTTACCTAATGATGTTTTGTGTAGGATAGGTGGATATAATGATGCCAAGGAGTTGTGGAACAACTTGGCAAAGTTCCATGAGGAGAACTCCACTTCAAGTCATGAAGAGGAGTCAAGTGAGCCAAGTAGCTCACTTCATGGAGGAATGGATTTAGAAGTTGAGGGCCACTCAACATCTAAAGAAGAAGAGGAGGAGAGTTCTTCTTCAAGTTCGGAGCAAGAAGAAGAAGCTTCTACCTCCGGAAGGGATGAAGGAGAGAGCGTTCATCCATCCTCAACTCTAGGTAACTCAAGCCATTTAGGTTCTAGCAAATTACACATAATGTGCTTTGAGTGTAGGGAATTTGGGCATTACAAGAGTAAGTGTCCAAAGAGGGTTAGAAAGACTCCACCGGCGCCAAAGGTCAAGGAAGTCGGAGTCCCAACACGCAAGGGCAAGGAGCACGTGGTGTGCTTCCAATGCAAGCGAAGGGGACACTATAGGAGTCAATGTCCGAGGGGGAGGCAACCCCACAAGGACAAGAAGACGAGCACATCGATAGGGGGAGCTAAGGCAAACCCTAAGGTAATCTCTAAGGCACATTATTGCAATAATAATAGGACACATGCTAGTAGCCTTATTGCTATTGTTAATAATGGTAAGCATGATAACATTAGAAATCGATACACATGCTTAGGTGCCAAACATGTGAGCCTAGATAAGGACACCACTAGAAATACCAACCCTAGGATTAATTCATCTAAGGCTAAGGAAAATCTAGGTAGAAACCCCAAGACAACTAGACACATGCCTAGGAATACCTCAAAGAAAAATGAAAAATTAAAAATTGAGGTATTAGAGGAGGAGAATCAAGTTTTGAGGTCAAAACTTGATACTTTGGAAAAGGCTCTTAAGAACTTGGAGAAGTCATCTCTAGGGTTTAAGGGTCAAAAACCAATGTCCAAGGACAAGAAAGGTTTGGGTCACAAACCTAAGTCCCAAGTGGTCAAGCCCACTTATCACAATGTTCCATTAGATTATGGAACAAAATCTAGGGCAAGGAAGATCATCACCAAGGTCACAAGGGGAGTCACCCTTAGAGTTGATCTTGATGAGTCCCAAATGACCAAGGCTTCAAAGCCTAGGAGGGTCATTAGAAGGGTCGCTAGGGAAGTCATCCCTAGTGAATACTTAGTGAACCCAATGAGCTCCAATAGGTATTGGGTTCCTAGGAGCGTGATTCCATCACACTAGATGGTTTAGGGTGTGCCAACCTTACTTGAATAGGTAGTTAACCTAATCATGGCAAAAGGTGACACCTTAGGAATTTTCAAGGTCTAATCAAGCCTTGAAAATGAAAGTGAAAATATTCCTAAGATAATTAGAATGTGCCAACCACATTTGAGGAATTTTTCTATAGTCAATCTAGTTGGCACATAGTGATCTAAAAGTCTTGAGGATATGATTTTAGGTCTATTACACTTAGGAATATAGAATTTATGGTAAAATGATCAAAATTATCAAAAATGGCAACTAAGGCTAGAATTAGGTATTTTCTATACCTTTATGTGCTATTTGCCATATATTGTTTGCCATATGCCATGTCATGACATCATATTTATTTTATGATCATTTAAAACGTCATGATAATACTTAGGTTATTTATATGTCATGCTTTATTTAAGTTTCATACTTTATGTCATGACATCATGACATTGACACATGTTATTATGTATGATATCATTTTATGCCATATCATCATTTCTTGCATTTATAATCAATGAAATTGATTTAAGGTTAAAAACACAATTTGATATGGAGATCAAATTGATGTTTAAAAAATGCATGAGAACTTAGCTTAAGATGACCTAAACCCCTATCTCACATCAAAATTGACTTGAATGTGTTTGATACACCTTAGATGTGTGTGAGATATTAGGATGATGAGTTAGGATCAAGGCGCATAGTTCTTGTACCTAGATGAGCCTAATTCTAAATTGGGGATCATAGGGAAAGCTTATGTACAGGTCATGTGTAATACCCTGGTTCTAAAGATTCTGGTTAAGTATGGCTTAAAGGTTAGATGGTACTATCCATATCACCAAGGTGCGCCTTCCTTTTCGGAAGCCCAAACTCAAAGAACTCCAAAGTTAAGCGTGCTTGGCTTGGAGAAATCTGAGGATGGGTGACCTCAGAAGTTTTCGAGTGCGTGCAAGTGAGGACAAAAGCAGCGAAAGGACCTCCGGTGGTGCGTGGAGAGCTAGTCGACAACCCGATGGGCAATTCGGTAGCCTGGTTCGGGTTCGGTTGGGTGGGGCCCGCGGTAGGCGTGAGTGTGTCATGAGCGACCTTGCGACCGGGAGTGCGCTGTGGCGGGAGCACCTGGCACCACCTAGCGAGGAGATTCTGGGATTTGTCTGTGGTGTGATTCGTGGTTACACAACGAGGACGTTGTGTCTTTAAGTGGGGGTGATTGTAATACCCTGGTTCTAAAGATTCTGGTTAAGTATGGCTTAAAGGTTAGATGATACTATCCATATCACCAAGGTGCACCTTCCTTTTCGGAAGCCCAAACTCAAAGAACTCCAAAGTTAAGCGTGCTTGGCTTGGAGAAATCTGAGGATGGGTGACCTCCTGGGAAGTTTTCCAGGGTGTGTGCGAGTGAGGACAAAAGCACGCTGAAAGGACCTCCGGTTGTCTGTGGAGCTAGTCGTCAACCCGATGGGCAATTCAGGTAGCGTTCCCGGTTCGGTTCGGGTGGGGCCCGCCCGAGCCGGGGCGTTACATCATGTATATTTAGCCCTAAGATTGTGGTCCCAAATTAAAGGGTTTAAAATCATTTCAAAATTGATTTGAGAAACCTTGATGAAGCTTTTCCAGTGAAAGCATTCATCATTGAGCAAAGTGATACAAAGATTGATTAACTTTGAGCTATTTCAAAGACTTTTGAACTTTGTATCAAAGTTTAAAAATGGAAGTTATTTTCATAGAAAACTATTTTTCCATGATAGTATATGTTATGAGGAATGTATCCTCAAAATTTTACAATTTTTGAAATTTTCTGTGATTTTCTAGAGGTTTCTGAATTTCGGGAGAAGGAAAATTCAGAAATCAGAAATCAGAGGTCGTGGACCGATCAGGAGGTTCCCGATCGGTCCGTTCTGTGTGGATCGGCGATCCTGGACGATCCTGATCGATCGGTGTGAGATCATAAATGCTGATTTTCATTTCGTTATCGAAATTTCAGGGAGTTGGTGTTTTGGATTTCTAAAGGCTTGAAACTCTCGAGACATTGTTGGTGTAATGGTCGAGGGGAGTTGACCTTTAGGGGAGTTTACCTATTAGTCAAGGGGAGTTGACTTTTGGGGAGTTTTACTCTAAAGACTTGAGTGATATGTGATTATCACTAAGTTAATTGTTGACCTTAGTATCGAGGGAAATTAAGGGTTTCGATGAAAGGTGTGGGACCTTTTAGAAAGAAACTCTTGACCTTGATTCACTCTTTTGATGTGTCAAAAAGGGGAGAGTGTAGGTTTGGGGAGAATGTTCGAGGAAGAACATTAGAAAACCTAAGTTACGTTATGGTTTTGTCAAACATCAAAAGGGGAGATTGTTGGTGAACCTTAGGTCAAGGTTGACTGGTTGACCCACTCGAGTTGACGACGACTTGAGTTGTATTTTGATGGGAGATTGTTGGTCACCCTTGGTCAAAGTTGACTGGTTGACGAGGTGAGTTGACTTAGCGGAGAAGTCCAAGTATGGGAACTTGGCGTGTGGAAGGGAGAGGGCGAGAGCTCCTCGTTCTCCAGACTATGGTCGAGAGGGCTCGGTAGCTGTTCTGACCGGATGTGGAAGTCGGAGGGGGCTCAGGTGGCTCGTTCTCGGACTAGGGAGGAGAGGGCTTGAGGCTCGTTCTCTAGGCCAGGCGGAGTCAGGAGGGCTCGTGACTCGATCTCGGACTAGGTCGAAGAGGGCTATGCTCGTTCTGACGGACTAGGTCGGAGAGGGCTCGGTAGCTCGTTCTCGGGACTAGGCGAGAGAGGCTCGTGGCTCGTTCTCTAGACCGGAAGGCGGATAGAAGTCTTGGTGAGTGAAGCGGTGACGGAAAGTCACAGTGAGTGAAGCGAGCGATTAAATCTGGTGAGTGAAGCGGTGAAAACCCTAGTGAGTGAAGCTAGGTGAAAGTGAAAGTCACGGTGAGTGAAGCCGAGGCGGAAGTCACAGTGAGTGAAAGAAAAAAATCCGGATGGATCGAGGTGATCGGACATCCGTGTTGAGAAGGTCAAGTAAGTCAAGGGGACCTGACTTGCACTACGAGAAAAAGTCCAAGTGGGTCAAAGGGATTCGGACACTTGGGAGTCTTAGCGAGTTAAGGGAGTGACGGACTGGGCATGATGCGTCGAAGGTTCAGCTGCTTGGCATGTGCCCTTCTTGTCCACATTCAAAGCATCCTCGTGTATGCGACAAACCCAGGTGGAATTTCCCACAAGTAGCACACTTTGGATAGTCACTTGCTAGATGGTCCTCCTTTGGGTCACTTCGATCTGCGCTTCTGTTGGAGTTTCCTTTCCAGTTAGAGCCGTGGCCTGTTTTTTGAGCGTGAGAGTTTCCTTGGCTTTTGGACTCGAGGAGACTTGCTTTTCTGCTTTATGCTGTTATGGTAATGCTCCATGGTTCAAGGCACTGCTCACTAGCTCCTCCGTGGTTTGTGGCCTATGTATGCCACCACGCGTACCGTCATATCTCGGCCTCGGCATCTTGAGCATCAACGGATTCGTTCCTTCTCCGTCTGGACTAGCTCTACGACGAGCCAACACTGTTGAATTTCTTCACGGCTTCCTCAGAAAAGGTTGCACGGCGAACTCGTAGTGCAGTAGTGGCGGTTCGTAACGCTGTGTGGAAGAGCTCCTCAAGAACTCCTTCTCAAGTCGACCCATGACATCGGGTTCACTAGGCGCTTGCTCGATTCTCTCCCCACACGTGCCGTCCGTCTCTGTCAGAAGAAGGCACTCACCTTCTCGTGGCGAAGGCTCCATCGTGCTCTCGGTGTTTTGAACGAGGCTCGTCCATGGTTCACTAGTGCTGAGTTCTCCGGCTTGACCAGCCATTGGATCGGAGCTTCCTTTCTTGGCTCATTCAGAAATGCTGGCGTGGTCTTAATCTTAGTGGTGGTGGAACCTCCAAGACGATAGGGAAGGGTCAGGCCCGGGTGACCGTGGGGTACTCTGATTAGCCTTTAAGGTGCTTATTTCGCGTTACATTGCATGCCACGGCTGTGGAGCCACTAATCAGGAGTTCTAGCCTCTTTGGAGGCGCACGCCTGCTGGCCCTCTGCGGGCTCTATAGCTAATGGCATCCTCGTGTCATTTCTAAAGACATAGAGAATATAACATAACTAATGTAATCACAGTTATATAACTACTGATATCATGTTTAAAACTAGCACAGACTAACAGGCAGTATACATATAAACATGAACTGTAATAACAAGACAAGGAGCTTAAATAAAGTAGAGGTATTCTTACTTGGGCAGTCAGTACAATCTTGATGTGTGCGAGTGGAAGTATGGAACCTCGCTCGATACCACTCGTAACACCCGCCTCCTAACTAAGTACTCCTTGTATGTACTATGCTAAATCGATCGTGATCAGAAAAACGATCTAATTTAACATTTGCTATTCTAATCTCGAAACCGCCTTCCTACATGTACCTAATAATTGTACACATGCTGGAAGACAATCTATGCCTCCGGATGACTTGCTAGTGTAATCAGCATTCCATCGATCCATGGGCGATTGGGTCGTAAGATCGATCGGGATCGATCGACATCCGGAAGGAGACTCGGTTGGTCGGGGCCGATCCGTAGCCATTCAGTCATCTGGTGGATCGGTCTCTGGCCGATCCAGAGCACGTGACGGTGAGGACCGGGTGAGAGCTCCGTGGCCCCTCTCTAGATGGATCGATCTGGCAGATCCACCGGAGCAGAACTGGTCCTCTCCGTAAGTTCTGTTTGCCTGCGGATCGGTCGGTACCGATCCATAAACTCTGTTTGAGTCTTGATCGGTCTGACGACCGATCCAGGGTCCCGATCTCGATCTGGTCGGTGACCGATCAAGGTTTCATTCATATCGAAACTTCGATTCAGCGATGCGTGCCAAAGATCTCACATAACAACTAACTAATGCATAATAAACATTCAAGTAACCTATAGCTAACATTCCAACAAGACATGGAGCATGGTTCATCGACTCATAACCTTTAACTACTAGAAATGCATAGAAAGGAAGGTATAAGAAAATGTCTTAAGGAAGGACTAGTTTCTAATTTGCTAAACTCTCCAAGGTCTTTTATTCCGCCTCCACACACACATCCCATCCTTGCGCCTTCTTCTATACCTCTTTATTTTCCTTTACCTTTATCTATATCTGTAGTAAAGCTTAGTAAGAAACCATCTACCTCACAAAAACATGCATTCGATGCAATATGCTTTTAAAACATGCCGTTTGAAATATGTACTGATTGAACTAAAACATGGCATACTATCATACAATACATAGCAATCAAAACTAGCCATGGCATACTATCATCTAAAGCATGTGAACATGAACTGAACATAGAGCTATCATACCCAAATCATAGAAAAACTTAGCTGAACATACAATGAGCTAAACTGAAACTAACCGATCTTGAATTCAAACTCAACTAACATAACTAATTTTGAGTTTGAAAACTAATTCATAATAAGTGAAAATAATAATCATCTTTGTTTGGGCCCGACCTGTGCGCGCATCCCTAACTAGACCCGGGTTTGCAAGTCCCGAATTTAGTAGGGTTAACTAGGTTATCTAAACCTAAGGACGATGAGTCCAGGACCCAATGGATATCTGATCGATCTGGTGACCTAAAATATTGAAATAGCTAATACTTGCTTATTCTATTGTTTCTAGGTTATCTGAACCAGAGCTAGGTTATCTAAACCTAGGGCCGACCATTGGATATCCGATCCACAAAAGCTGTAATAAACTGAGAATCTTGAATAGATACTTCTAATGTATCTAACTAAGCTTTGAAGATGCATATGGTGCATTTTAATAAACTAGCTATTTTATCGAACACTTAGTGTGCCCTAACTCTCCTCTATTAGGGAGACCACCTCTAGGCACCCGACAGCGTCTAACCTCCTATCTGAAGAGAGAAGCGTGTCTAAGCCCATCTGGGGTGTTGACTAAATCCCTAATCTGAAGAATTAAATACACTAGATATCGATAAAAATCTGCATACACATCCTAACTAAAGCATAAAAACTCAATCGGAAGCTATTATACTACGGTGAGGGTTTCTTACCTCCTATTCGTAATTTCTTACGATTCTATTCGCTAGAATTCCGGTGGAGATGATCTTCTCGACGATCCGCTCACGTCTTCGCGTTCCTCTCGCGAAGAAGAATCTTTTTCGTGTCATCGCCGGAAGATGATCCCTTGAGCCTTGGCTGTGTAGTAGAGAAGGAGGAGAGGAGAGAATCGCGTGAGTTAGGGTGAGGAGAAGGAAGTTAACAAATAGAAAATAACCCAAACCAACTTATGTTTTCCTATTTATACTAAATAATTAATTCGGCGAACCAATTATAAATATAATTGATTCCCTTTCCTTTCCGACGACCTGCTTGGTTCAACCGATTACTAACATTATCCTAAACCATAGGTCTGGGTTCGATTCTGCCTAAGCTATTTTACGGTTCTATTTATTTTGCTACTTCGATACTGGAAAATTCTGAAAAATATCTAAAATTCCAGACAAATCATAGAATAATTCTAAAATAGTTTTGAGAATTTTAGCATTACAATCCCATTACCTTATAAAAGTTAGGTCCTCGAACTTAGAACAGTCTGCGTCTTTAACAAATCCTTTATGTGCCTCTTCGCTGGTATTGCAAATGACTTTGACTAATGGTACTTCCTTGTTCATGATTTCTTAAGCTGCGCTATATACGAATAATAGAGCCACTATCATAGTGAGGTCTTGGATCTGTCAGAGGCTCGATCACCGGTGGCATCGGGTATGCTTCTTGACATGGAGACATGAAATACGTGACCGGCGTGACATTTCTTAGCTCTAGCTCGTATGCTACCTTGCCCACTCTTCCTAATAAGGTATGGTCCCACATATACGGGACTAAGCCTTCTTCCCATCACTCCCTTCATGGGAGCTACTCAGGAACTTTGTATCGATCGGAACTCTAAGGCTGTAGTCGGCACAAGATAGCTTTTACTGGCTCTGCTTCTCATCCTCTCGGCGATCTGATAGGGAGTATCTGCGACTAGATCGTCGAAGCTCTAGTTTCTTCCATTCACCACTCATACCAAGATGGAGATCTACACCACCGCATATAGAGGCCTCGTGTGCCATGCGATAGTGTGGCACGATGGCTTGTTGTTGTCATGTACAATTCGCTGAACTCGATATTGCACCAACTTCCTGAAATCTAGGGCACATGCTCGGAGCATATCTTGATGCCGTTTACTCAGCCAGCATCTTCTGGATGGAATCTTGTGTCAGAACTTTAACCGTGCCTTGTACACACTCCGAAGTGTGATGTAAATCGTCTGTCATGCAGAATGATGGTTCGTGGGACTCCATGTGGCGATCTCACGGAGATACAATGAGCTAGCTTCTCCAGTAGGATATCTTGATAGCTAAGAGGGATGATTTAGTCAACTGTCGACTATTACCCATATAGCGTCAAAACCATTCGTGGTTCCGGGCATCCACTATGAAATCCATAGAGATATCCTCCACTTCCATTCGGAATGTATGAATAACCTCCTCACAGTCGCGATGTTGCCTTGACCCTCTGCGGTGTGAGGCGGATGCTAACATATCTGGCGATGTCTCGCCGTCCGGACCACCAAGCGTTTCCTCGGTCTTGATACATTTTGGTGGAACCGGATGCATTACGTAGGGAGTCCCGAGCCTCGTCTAAAATCGTCTCCGTAGCTCCTCACGATCGGAGCATGCGAGTCTATCACCAAATACAACACCCGCTCTGGACACTCTGAATTCTCTTTTACGCATGCCTCTTGCTTGATTTTACGAATTTCGAGGTCCTGCTGATCGAGCAGATATCACCGCGCAGGTAGACTCTAAGGTCATAGTAGAGGGCCGATGAGTTCGAGGCAGAAATCTCGATCTCATACTGTAGGGGTTGGTGACATGGCGCTAGAGATAATAAGGCGACCTTGGATTTTCTGCTAAGTGCATCTGCTACCTTATTTGCTTTCCACTGGATGGTAGAGGATGTCTATATCGTAGTCTTTGACACCTCTAACCATCTCTGTTGTCGCGTATTGAGATCCTTCGAGTGAAGAAGTACTTGAGACTACGATGATGCATATACACTCTGTGAGCTCCATATAGGTAATGTCTCCAAATTTTGAGGCGAACACTGCAAGCTCGAGGTCATGAGTAGGATAATTCTTCTCGTAATCCTTGAGTTATGCGGAGGCATGGCGATCACCTTGCCGTTTGCATCAGCCGCGCTCCTAGTCCCAACTTAGAGCATCACTATAGATGTCGAAACTCTTGTCGTTTTGTGGAAAGAGCACTGGTCAATCTCCTTTTAGCTCGGAGTTGTTCTCAGATCCTCATCCGAAATTTCTGTTCTTCCGGTAAGCGCCGTCGGGGAGGCTATCTGGAGAAGTCCTCTACAAACTTCTGTAATATCCTGCTAATCCCGAGCTCCCGATTTTGGCGTTCTTAGGTCTCTTCCATTTACTTACGCCTTCTATCTTGGGGATCTACCATAATACCATCCTTTGAGATAATGTGGCCGGGGAAGGACACTGATCTAACAAAATTCACATTTCGTGAACTTGGCGTATAGTTGGTTTACTGAAGGTTCTCAGATACTAGTTTCGGGTGCTCAAATGTTCTTCCGAGTTCTGAATAGATAAGAATGTCATTGATAAACACAATAACAAACTTATCTAAATACTCCCTGAATACTACTTTGAGATCCATGAATGAATGAGCATTAGTTGACAAGCATGACCACGAACTCGTAGTGTCCGGTATCCGTTACGAAGGCATGTCTTGGTATGTCCCTTCTTTGACCTTCACCGATGATAACGATCGAGATCTATCTTGAGAACATTCTCGCCCCTTCATTTGGTCGAGCGGATCATCGATTCTAGGAAGGATACTGTTCTTGATCGTGACTTGGTTCGTGATCCGTAGTCTAGTCGCATGCTTCCATCCTTCTTCTTCACGAACAATACGGGCGCTCCCCATGGCGAGTGACTCGGGCGTATGAAACCCTTGTCGGCGGCTCCTGAGTTGCTCCCGAAGTTCCTTGAGTTCTGAGAGCCATGCGATAAGGCGCTTTGGAGATAGGATTTGTCTGGGAATGAGCTCATCTCAAAGTCGATCTCCACTGCGGTGCTAAGCTGGTAACTCTTGAGGAGACCGCTGGTAGTCACATACGACTCGAACCTCTCGCTGGTTCTTATCCCGGCTGGCGTTGACTACATGTGCTAGGAATCCCGTACACCCCCATTAAGCTACGTGCTTTCATAGTGAGAGAAACCTCTTGGCCTTTCTCTTTGGTTCCAGACGTTGGTTGGCTTACATTGAGGTTGGAAGATGACTTTTACTTCACTTGACTCTATGGTAGCACCGATCGATCGTAAAGTTCATTCCAAAGATAACGTCATAGTCGGTCATTTCTAGCACTATCACATCACAAAGATGACTGGCACTGCTCTGAGCCGGTGCGTGGATGCCATGATCTCTCCCGAAGGTAGTGTCGGTCCAATTGACCAGGTGCTTCGAGGGTATTTCTAACTTTGGAGAACACCACGGCTATATATGAATGGGTTGCCCTCATGTCAGAAAGAACAGTAAGCACTATCTTGAAAAATTGCTAATCGACTGTGACAATTGTCGAGGCATTGGCTACATCCTCCGGTGAGTGAGTAGATCCTCGCGCGCCATGCATGAGGGCTTCTAATGCCCTTGGGATAAGTGGACCTTCTAGGCGGCTGCATCCGTCAATGTCTTGGGCTGGCTGCATCGAATCTCTTGTGGGGGAAGGTCGGTCTTGTTCGGGCCTTTGCTATGCATGTGCCCTTCTTGTCTTCAAAGCATCCTCGTGTGCCATGACAAACCCTCAGGTGGAATTTCCCAAGTAGCACACTTTGGATAGTTGGGTCGCTTGCTAGATGGTCCTCCTTTTGGGTCACTTCCTGATCTTTGCTGGAGTTTCCTTTCGTTAGAGTTGTGGCCTTGCTTTTTTTGAGCGTGAGAGTTTCCTTGGCTTTTGGACTCGAGAGACTTGCTTTTGCTGCTTTGTTATACATTACTGCGGGTCGAAGCGCACTCAGCTCCTCGTGGTTTGTGGCCTATGTATGCCACCGCCACCGTTCCTGCTATCTCGGCCTCGACATCTTGAGCATCAACGGATTCGTTCCTTCTCTTGACTAGCTCTGGGCCAGCGCGAGCCAACCTGTTGAATTTCTTCACGACTTCCTCAATGAAAGGTTGCCGACGAAACTCGGTGAACTCGTCGTAGTGGCGGTTCGTAACCTGTATGTGGAAGAACTCCTCGAAGAACTCCTTCTCAAGTCAGCCCATGACATCCGGTTCACCGGGCGCTTCGTTCTCTCCCACCACATGCGTGCGTCTCCTGTCAGGCGAAGGAGGCACACTTCACCTTCTCGTGTTCCGGCCAGTCCAGAAGCTTCATCGTGCTCTCGAGTGTTTTGAACCAGGCTTGTGCATCCCATGGTTCACTAGTGCCCGAGAAGTTCTCTGGCTTGACTCTGGATCGGATAGGCTTCCTTTCTTGGCTCATTGCTCTGATTGCTCTTTAGTCTTGTAATGATTGGTGAAACCTCAAGACTACGAGTAGTCAAATCGATTCGAGTGTGGGGTACTCTGACGATTAGCCTTTAAGGTGGCTATTTCTGTTGATGTTGACTATACCACGTGAGCCACTAATCTTTGTAGGTGCGGAGGAGGCACCGAGCGCGCCTCTTCTTTGGGGCTCGTGGCTAATGCCCTTCTGGGCGTCCTCCGCCATTTCTAAAGACATAGAGAACATAACATAACTAATGTAATCACGGTTATATAACTACTGATATCATGTTTAAAACTAGCACAGACTAACATATAAACATGAACTGTAATAACAAGACAAGGAGCATAAATAAAGTAGAGTATTCTTACTTGGAAGCTGCAGTACAATGCTGATGTGTGCATAGGAAGTATGGAACCTCGCTCGATACCACTGAACGACGCACCTCTAACTACTAAGTGCGAGAGAATCGCTCTGATTGTCTTATCTTGTTGTCTGAAACGATCTAATTTAAAATTTTGCTATTCTAATTACTGGAACGCTGAAACTGAACACTCTACATGTACCTAATAATTGTACACATGCTAGGAAGACAATCTATGCCTCTCGGATGACTTGCTAGCATAATCAAGCATTCAATCGATCCATGGAGCGATTGGTTGATCGATCCAGATCGATCCTGATTCGACGAAGGAGACTGCTGGTGGTCGGTGACCGATCCATGCTTTTATGCTGGATCGGTCTACCGACCGATCCGAGAGCACGCTGATCGATCGGTGACCGATCGGTGAGCCTCATGTACGCCTCTTGCATCACCGGTGGATCGGTCTAGGCTCCGAGCCCGAGGCGGCCGATCGATGACCCACTTACCTAAGTTTCTTCCTCCTGATCGGTCGGTGGCGACCGATCCATAAACTCTTTTGTCGATGCGGATCGGTCGGTCGATCCAGGCGTGAACCCCATTCCGATCGGTCGGTCGTCGAGTTCGATTCAAATCGAAACTTCGATTCGACCGATGCGTGCCAAAGATCTCACATAACAACTTACTAATGCATAATAAACATTCAAGTAACCTATAGCTAACATTCCAACAAGACATGGAGCATGGTTCATCGACTCATAACCTTTAACTACTAGAAATGCATAGAAAGGAAGGTATAAGAAAATGTCTTAAGGAAGGACTAGTTTCTAATTTGCTAAACTCTTCAAGGTCTTTTATTCCAGTTCCTGCCACACACACCATCTTTGGATTGCCCTCCAGCTTCCTCTGTTAGTCCATTTTTCCTTTACCTTTATCTGCAGTATAAGAAAAGTAGTATCTATAAGCTAAAAAGTTTAGTAAGAAACCATCTACCTCACAAAAACATGCATTCGATGCAATATGCTTTTAAAACATGCCGTTTGAAATATGTACTGATTGAACTAAAACATGGCATACTATCATACAATACATAGCAATCAAAACTAGCCATGGCATACTATCATCTAAAGCATGTGAACATGAACTGAACATAGAGCTATCATACCCAAATCATAGAAAAACTGAGCTGAACATACAATGAGCTAAACTGAAACTAACTGATACTGAATTCAAACTCAACTAACATAACTAATTTTGAGTTTTGAAAACTAATTCATAATAAGTGAAAATACATAATCATGCTGTTTGGGCCCGGCAGCTGTACTTGCTATGCGCGCATCCCTAACTAGACCCGGGTTTGCAAGTCCCGAATTTAGTAAGGTTAACTAGGCTATCTAAACCTAAGGACGACTGTGGGAGTCCAACCCAATGGATATCTGATCCAGTACAGTGCCACTGAAAATAAAATACTGAAATAGCTAATACTTGCTTATTCTATTGTTTCTAGGTTATCTGAACCTAGAGCTAGGTTATCTAAACCTAGAGGCGACTGTGGGAGCCCACCCATTGGATATCTGATCCACAAAAGCTGTAATAAACTGAGAATACTGAATAGATACTTCTAATGTATCTAACTAAGCTGTTGAAGATGCATATGGTGCATTTTTAATAAACTAGCTATTTTATCGAACACTTAGTGTGCCCTAACTCTCCTCTCTATTAGGGAGACCACCTCTAGGCACCCGACAACGTCTAACCTCCTATCTGAAGAGAGAAAACGTGTCCGGCCCATCTAGAGGTGTTCAACTAAATCCCTAATCTGCGAAGAGAATTAAATACACCCTAGATATCGATAAAAATCTGCATACATCCTAACTAAAGCATAAAAACTCAATCGGAAGCTATTATACTACAGGTGAGGGGTTTCTTACCTCCTATTCGTAATTTCTTACGATTCTATTCGCTAGAATTTCGGTGGAGATGATCTTCTCGACGATCCGCTCACGTCTTCGCGTTCCTCTCGCGGAGAAGAATCTTTTTCGTGTTGGAGTCGTCGCCGGAAGATGATCCCTTGAGCCTTGGCTTGGTGCGCCGAGAGGAGGAGGAGGAGAGGGAATCGGCGTGAGTTAGGGTGAGGAGAAGGAAGTTGCCGAACCAAATAGAAAATAACCCAAACCAACTTATATTTTTCCTATTTATACTAAATAATTAATTCAGCCAAACCAATTATAAATATAATTGATTCCCTTTCCTTTCAGCACGGCTCTGCTGGGTTAAACCGGTTACTAATATTATCCCTAAACCATAGGTCTCGGGTTCGATTCCCGCCTAAGCTATTTTGCGGTTCTATTTATTTTTGCTACTTCCGATACTCAGAAAATTTCGGAAAAATATCTAAAAATTCCAGACAAATCATAGAATAATTCTAAAATAGTTTTGAGAATTTTCGGGCGTTACAAGCTCCCCCTTAATAAAGGCATTCTTAAAAATTTATTTTGATTATTCACCTTTCTTTTGAATTTCCCTACTCTCCCCCTTTGTCATTCATCAAAAACTAAGCGTGTTTGAAAAAAATTTAAAAAATCTTAGATTTTTAGGAGAGAGATAAAAATCTGAACTTTCTAAAAGTAACTTTTCTTGTAAATCAACTTCACTAAGTTAAAACAGTTTGAGCTCGTAGTTTGGTTTTCAAAAAGATTAAATTTTGCTGGACAAAGAGTTTTCTTTTGTAGTATTAAAAAAATTTTGAACTATTAGGCTTTTAATAAAAGACAAAGATAACTCTTGGTTCTGTATAATCTTCTTTAGCTATGTGAAACCAAGGTTTAAGTACTTTTCAAAGTCAACCCTTTAGCTTTTTAAAATGGCCAGAATTTTGAAATCTTAGTTTAAAAATACTTAGCCCAAATTTTCAAAAAGGAAAAAACATGATTCGAAAGTTTAAGGTTTGAAAACTTAGCTTAAAGTTTAAATTTGAAAGAGTTTTTCTTTTAGTCAAATAATTAATTTAAAGCTTTTGAGGGCAAGGGAGGAGCTTTAATCCCTAATGTCCAAACATGAGTTGGGTTAGATTGATTGTTAATTAGTTAATTTCACTTTAAGTAAGGTATCAGAGCCCTAATGTACATGCCAACACAAAAGGTTTAAAGATCAAGCACTTGGGTTCGCGGCCACATGTCTAACCAGTTAGCTACTAGCTGATTACCTAGAGGGCAATAGCTTTCACTTGGTTAGTCAAGTTAAGTCAATAGATCCAGTTAGATTTGACTAGTGCTGGAAGACTTGACTTGATTAATGTTGACTAGGTATTTAACGCCCAGACTCATATTGATGCACAGTTATAAGCATTCTTAAGTCCAGGTTGTACCCTATGCATCTCATGTTATTCTATGTTTTTCAAACACAAGCAAGGTAAGCCTAGGTGTTTGTGAGATGCTCTGGCTGAATTCTAGGGGAGCAAGATTTCTAGGGTAGAGCCTAAGCTACTTCCATATTTTTGAAAGTCTAGTAAAAACTGAAATTTTAAAAACAATATTTTCCTAGATTTTTTAAAACATAAGATGATTTTGAAAACTGTACGGAACTGATTTGAAAATCAGAAACTATTCTACCCAACACATTCCTATTTGCCTTCTAAGTACACTGAACTCAAGTTCAAATAAGGGTTTAGTGAAAATATCAGCTAGGTTTGACTGTGACTCAACATAGCTGAGTACAATTTCACCCTTAGCCACATGATCCCTTACAAAATGATGTTTTACCTTTATGTGTTTGGTCATGGAGTGGTGAATTAGATTTTTGGTTAAGTTAATTGAACTTATATTGTCAATTAAAATTTTTGTATTTTTATATTCTAGCTGATAATCTTTTAGTGTATGCATCATCAACAAAAGTTGGGAGACACATTCTCCTAGTGCTATGTATTCAGCTTCAGTAGTGGATAGAGCAACACAGTGTTGTTTTCTGCTTGACCAACTTACTAGGCACTGACCTAGAATTTGGCAGCTCCCACTTGTGCTTTTTCTATCTAACTTTCACCCGGCATAGTCTGAATCAGAGTAGCCAATAAGGTCAAGTGTACAAGTTCTAGGGTACCAAAGTCCTACATTTAAGGTGCCCTTGATGTACCTTAGTACCCTTTTAACATATGTTAGGTGTGACTCTTTTGCACAAGATTGATATCTTGCGCACATACCTACTGTAAACAAGATATCGGGCCGACTTGCAGTTAGGTAGAGTAGACTGCCTATTATGCTTTTATAGTACTTTGGGTCTACTGGTTTTCCATCTGGGTCAGAATCAATGTTGCTATTTGTTGCCATTGGAGTATTTATAATTTTTGAGTTTTCCATGCCAAATTTTTAATTAGTTCTTTGGCATATTTGGTTTGGTAAATGTAGATTCCATCTTTGGTTTGTTTAATTTGTAGACCTAAGAAAAAATTGAGTTCACCCACCAAACTCATTTCAAATTCATTTTCCATTAAATTAACAAATTCTTTTAACAGTTTGGTGTTGGTTGAGCTAAAAATTATGTCGTCAACATAGATTTGGGCAATAAAAATGTCTTTTTCTATGGTTTTGACGAATAGAATTTGATCTATTTAACCTTGGTTAAAGCCCTTGGATATTAGGTAATTAGATAACCATTTATACCATGCCCTAGGTGCTTGTTTTAGTCCATATAAGGCCTTTTTTAGTCTAAATACATGGTTTGGATGATCTAAATCCTCAAAACCTGGGGGTTGACCTACATATACCTCTTGTTTAATGAATCCATTTAAAAAGGTTGACTTGACATCCATTTGGTATAATCTAAATTCTTTATGTGCTGCATAAGCGAACAGCATTCTAATGGATTCGAGTCTTGCTACTGGCACATAGGTTTCGTCATAATCTAATGCTTCAACCTGACTGAACCCTTTGGCTACTAGTCTGGCCTTGTTTCTAACTATTTCACCCTGGTCATCAAATTTGTTCCTAAATACCCATTTGGTGTCAATTATAGACTTATCTATAGGTTTAGGTACAAGTTCCCAGACTTGGTTTCTTTCAAATTGTGCTAGCTCTTCCTACATAGCAATGATCCAGTCTGGGTCGGGTAGGGCTTCTTCTATAGTCTTAGGCTCAATCTTTGAAATAAGGGCAATCTGACTCAGGTTTCTATATGAGGATCTAGTTCTAACTCCTAAGTTTGGGTCACCCAGAATTTGGTCAGGTGGGTGAGAGGTACATATTCTTGTTGGTCTTATATATGTGTTAGGATTTAGTTCCTCTGGTTTACTAGTGTTAAGTTGAATTTCATCGTCTTCTATAATTCTTGGGTTAATGTTAATATTTTGATCTATATTTGGTAGATCATTTTCTTCATCAAATATTACATTAGTTGTTTCTTCAACTTTTAGGGTATTTTGATTATAGACTCTATAGGCCTACTGGTTGTAGAGTACCCTAAAAAGATTCCTTGGTTTGATTTGGGTGTAAATTTTCCTAAGTAGTCTTTAGTGTTTAAGATATGAACTTTACATTCAAATACTTTTAAGTAGTTTAAGTTGGGAATTTTATTATAATAAATTTCATAGGGGGTTTTATTATAAAGTTTGTTAATTAGAATTCGATTTTGAATATGGTTTGCCGTATTTATTGCTTCAGCCCAAAATTGATGATTTAGATTATATTCATTTAGCATGGTTCTAGCGGCTTCTTGTAAGGTTCTATTTTTCCGTTCTACTAGCCCATTCTGTTGGGGGGTTTTAGGGCATGAATATTCGTGTTTGTATCCGTTGGTTTTACAAAATTGGATAAATCTATGATTTTCAAATTCCCCCCCCCCTCCCCCATGATCACTTCTAATCCTTTTAATTTTAGTATCTTTTTCATTTTCTGTTAATTTACAAAAGTTACTAAAGACTTCAAAAGTTTCATCTTTAGTTTTTAGAAATTTTACCCAGGTAAACATGGAGTAGTCATCAATTATAACTAAGCAATACTGGTTCTTGCTTAGTGACTTGGCTCCATGTGAATCAAATAGATCCAGGTTAAGGAGCTCAAGTAAGGAGTTGGTTTTTTTTCTAGATTGGCTGACTTGTGGATTGACTTGGTTTGTTTTCCTTGTTGACAGAGATGGCAAATTGTATTTTCTAGATTTCTTAATTTGGGCAATCCTCTGACTAAACCATTTTGACTCATTTTCGAAATGAGTCTAATATGTGTGTGACCCAGTCTTTTGTGCCACAAATTGGTTTCCTCTTGTTGTGTCAAGAGACACTTTATTGAGGGTAGGTCAATTGTATAGATGTTATTTTTCCTAAGTCCTTTAAGTCTGATTTTGGGGTTGTCAACGTTTTCAATTAAGCATTCAGTATTATTAAAGGTAACTAAGTATCCATTATCACATAACTGGCTAATACTCAATAGATTGAAATTAAAATTTTCATCTAATAGAACTTTTTGAATGACAAAATTGGAGTTAAATTCGATATTACCTCTTCTGATTACCTTAAGTTTACCGTCGTTGCCGAACACAACTGACCATAGGTTCTTCAGTTTGAGCTTAGTAAACTTCAACCTATCTCCAGTCATATGTCTAGAGCATCACTATCTATCATCCATTGATCCAATTCCTACATATAAAGTAGTTGATTTGGATTTAATGGATTAAAAGATAGTTTGATTGAAATAAGCTCTCTACTTGTACTAGGTTTTCAGTAGGTTAGTTAATTTGAAAAAGTTGATACAAATTTATTATTATTTAAGTTAATTAAAAATGATTTGAGTTAATTAATTTTGAAAAATGATTTAATTAAAAAAATTGAAAAATAATTTAAGTTAATTAATTTGAAAAATAATTTAAGTTCATTAATTTAAAAAATAATTTAAGTTAATTAAATTGAAAAATAATTTAATTTAATTAATTAGAAAAATAATTTATGTTAATTAATTTGAAAAATAATTTAATTTAATTAATTAGAAAAATAATTTAAGTTAATTAATTTGAAAAATAATTTAAGTTAATTAATTTTAAAAATAATTTAATTTAATTAATTTGAAAAATAATTTAAGTTAATTAATTTGAAAAATAATTTAAGTTAATTAAATTTTTAATTCTAATTTTGAATTAATTTTAATTATGAATTTAATTTTGAATTAATTTCAATTACGAATTTAATTTTGAATTAATTTTAATTACGAATTTAATTTTGAATTAATTTTAATTATGAATTTAATTTTGAATTAATTTTTATTTTTCTTAGTCATCTCACCCGATCTAAATTTTTAATCAGGTAATCCTATAATTGTTGTGAGATGAATTGAGGTTCAATTTTAGGGTTTAGTTTAACTTTGTGTTAGATTCAGGTTTAACTTTGGGTTCAACAAGTAGACGTTCTTTGGATAAACTTCTGGGCTATGGTGAATCACAAGGACATCATTAAAGTAACCATACCTTCGAGGTTTTCCAAATAGTCCTACCCATTGAACTTAATACAAAACCTTGGTCTAACTGGTTAGGATCCATAAAGGATGGCTTCAATTAGTTCTACTTAGCCAAATGCACCAGGTCGAAGCCATATCCTCCTAGACATGCGATGACTAAGTTTCCCCAACGTACTATCATCCAATACTTCACCAGTACCGTGGGTCAAGTTAAACTTAGCCCCTTTTAATCTAACCTTAATTACCCGGTCGGGTAGTCTACTCTTGTTTACCTTTATCGAGTGGATTACTTTTGGAGGTGCCAGCTATTCTGGAGCCTTCTTTTGGATTTTGATTTAGTTTGAATTTAATTTTAATTTTATTTCATTTTAATTTTAATTTTAATTTAATTTGAATTTAATTTAATTTTGATTATTTTTCTTTTAGCTCCCCCTGGATCATAGCCTCGATATGGTTTATCAAGGTAATGTATTTGATCCTTAGGGACCCAATATTATCCAAGTCCAACTTGATTGTTCAGGTTGGACTTGGGAACCCATGCTTGGACTATTTTTCTATTTGTTCTTTGTATAAGTGATAAGTATGATTTATATTTCTTTTTGGATTTGAATCTAGTCCAGTTCTATTGTAAATTGCCCTTTGTGTTCCAAGAAGTAGGTCAAGGTTCTTGGAACCCAAAGAGAATCGTTCTAATGTTTTCTCCAGATCCTTGACCTAAGTTTTCAGGCTGGAATTCTCTTCCTCAAGTTTTTGGACTTGAGTCGAGTTTCCAGTCTGAACTGGTTCAGTCAAAGATTTGGAGTTAGTCACTTCTTTAAGGACAACTACTTTCTTTAGAAGTGACTTAATCTTAAGATTAGACTTAACTAATTTTCGTAACAAATAATTAACTAGGTTGTTAAGCCCAGGGATACTTACAGAGGGATCGGGCCCTTCAGAAACGGATATGGATCCGTGGCTTCTTTCCGATTCTGCTTCCGACTCGCTCTCGCTCTCGGACACCTCGATCTGGTCTCGGGCCATCAGGGCAAGAAGGCTCGTATGTTCGAGCTCGTCATCGGTATCCTCTTCTGAAGATTCTTCAAAGGTTGCTTTTAGTACCTTCTTCTTTCTTTGCTTCTTTGCGTCCTTCTGATTGGGGCAGTTGGCCTTGATATGTCCCTTCTGGTTACATCCGTAGTAGGTCACCTCAAACTTGACCTTCGAGCTCAGTTGAACTTCCTTTGATTACACTGCCTTCTTTAGGTCTTTCTTGTTGAAGCTCTTCTTTTTCTTGTAGAGCCTCTTTACCAAGTTCACGAGTTCTGCTGTTAATTCGTCGTCTTCATCGTTTGAGTCTGGTTCTGGTTCCGACTCTAGCTCGATTTTTCTTCATGATCTTGGTTCGCGTGTTCTAGTGGTACCTGCAAGCAAAGCTACACCTTTCTCTTGTGGTTGTGTATTAGTCTGCTCATGAAGTTCAAATTCAGAAAATAACTCATCTAATCTAATTGAAGATAAATCCTTGGAGACTTTGTAGGCATCTACCATTGATGCCCACAATGTGCTCCTCGAAAAAGCTTTAAGAGCGTACCTTATGATGTCCCTGTTCTCGACCTTTTGCCCGATCGCGTGGAGAGAGTTTAGTATGTCTTGTATACGAGCGTGAAGTTGGTTGGCCGTCTCGTCTTCCTGCATTTTCAAATTATATAATTTATTAAACAAGAGATCTCTCTTGCTTACCTTAGTGTCGGAGGTGCCCTCGTGGAGTTCGATCAGCTTCTCCCAAAGTTCTTTTGCACAGGAGAATGGTCCAACTCTGTTGAGTTCCTCCTTGGTCAGTCCGCACTGGAGGGTGCAGGTTGCTCTGGCATCAGCTTCCACCTTCTTGATTAGGGTCGGTTCCTATTTTTCGCAAGGTGTTGGCTTGCCGTCTTCGTCGGCTGGCAGTTGTAGTCCGGTCTTAATGATCATCCATGTGTTGAATTGGGTCTTAAGGAAGGTTTTCATTCGCCCCTTCCAATATCAGAAGTCTTCTTCGGAGAAAAGTGGGGGGCGAACAGTGCTGAAACCTTCTTGTTGGGCCATTTGTAATATGCAACAACAAAAAATAATAATGTTCCAAGACTAGGTCTTGGATTAGTAGTGCGGGAAATAGAGTTAAGGATTTACAAACTTGAGTGGTGTTGCACCAGTCTCGAGCAAAATCCGATTCGAAAAATTAATTAGAATATAGATATTAAGCTAATTCTAATTGACTCCGTAAAAACTGAAAATACCACGAAAAAAATAGCGTGATTGGTGGTTGCACCAGATCAACGCGTCCCCACTCTGATACCAATTGTTAGATCGAAAGCGCTAGAGGGGGGTGAATAGCGCTCGTGGCTTTCACTCTTTTCGAATTCGTAAAACACGAGTAATAATGCAGCGGAAATAGCAAAATGCACAAACACACAGAAGACACGAGAGGTTACTTCGTTCGGAGCCTATCTCGACTCCTACTCGAAGGCCCGTGGTCGCTGACTGCTTTCGGTGGGCAATAACTATAGTTCGTAAAAACTATTACAAACTAAGTACAATTCAAAGCAGTAATAATAACAATTATACTGATAACAAAAGACTAAATCTGAAGTTCCGGGTTGTCGGCGTCGAGTTGAGGCTTTGTCGGAATGTCTCGTTAGTAGCAGGTTGCAGAATGATTGCTTGTGCGAAGTTGTCCAGAGCTGCTGTTCGAAGTCCCCTTATAAACAGTGCTGGAGGCGCCTCCAAGCCTGTCCGAGGCGCTTCCAGGCCGCCGAGTCGCACGGGTGGATCAGCGCAAACCTGGTCGCACCTTATCCCTCTGAAGGCGCCTCCAAGCTGGTCCAAGGCGCCTCCAACGCCTGGTCCAAGGCGCCTCCAGCTTCCTTCGAGGCGCCTGCAACTCTTCTGGACAGCTGGCTTCGGCTAGCACCCGAGGCGCCTCCAAGCCCCATGGAGGCACCTCGAATATTATTCATCTGAGGTTAAAGATGCTCCTTTGTTCCTGCAAATTGTGTTAGTCCCAACCACAAATCCTGCAAAACAAAGTTAGCACATGGATAATATGATAAATAAACTTGACAGTCGTCGGACTGTCCAGGTCTGACTTCGGATTTCCAACCGGAAACCCTATGTCGCCCCGACGCCTACTATTCCCTCTACGGGGAATGCGTCCTCACCTACTCCACTCAGGAGATTTACCTGTTGCCAGTGCAATCCTCCAAATCGACTGGACTTTTGCTCAGCGTTCGGAGCTTCCGGACTTTCTGCTGGACTTCCGCTTCCCGGTTGGTCCAGTCTTTCACCTGCTCCGTGACACCAGGACTTTCCACCTAGGATTACCTCCCCCCCAGGACTTTTTGCCTGAAGCTCTCGACCCACCAAGACTTTCCGCATAGGGTTACCGCCCCCTATGACCTAGGGTTACCACCCCCTAGGGTTTTCCACCTGCCTAACCGCATCTAGGACTTTCCTGAAACACTCAATCAAGTGCATTAGATCACAAAACAACTTAACTTTGAATTCCTTTGCCATTATCAAAACAACGGTCGATCGTCGGATGCTTCCCGCACCAACAATTGTCCTCCTCCCTTTTCACCGTCGTCCAGTAGACTTGTTCTTCTCTAATTTGTACATTACAAAACCTAAAGAAACCTCGAGTTACATTTGAGAGTAGTCTAAATTTACAACAAGAAAGAAAAGGGAGAGGCACGACACGCAGGTCATATTATGAATTACAACACATATCCAATCACATCGGGGTAAAGGGCCATAACCATGCACCATCTCACATAGCATTCACAATATTTTATGACATAAAATCTACTATGATTTAAACAAAGACTTATGAGTCGCAACACCATGACAGTCCCACTAGTTAGTTAGCAGGCGGGGTCAAGGAGGCAGCACCCCTTGCGGGGCTGGGGTGCAGCACCCCCAAAGTTGCATACTCATTGTATGAGTTGCTACCATGCCCGAGACCCCACTATCTACAAAATTTTAATCGAAACCGTTGGCCTAAATCTTACTCATAATCATCTAAATCATAGTAAAATCTCATGCATTTCTATATCGCATATCAAAATCTACTACAACTTAGTATATGCATTTGCATGTGGTTCTGATACCACTGTAAGGAATTATAGCACTAAACATGCTAAAAAGTGCAGCGAAAAATTAAGTTCCTATCCAGAAGATCCATGCAAAGGAAACCATATACTAATTTTTGTTAAAAGATATATACCTTTGCTGCGTGCCCTTCGCAATCCTGACAGCAACATTTTTTTAGGATGTAGATCTCAGCGCGATCAACACGTCCACGCCTCTATGGTATCCACACGAACACATTCTTCGTCCATCTCACGAACTTACGAAATGGAGAAAGAAACAACCAAAGGTTGTACTAGCAACCTCTTGTGGAAGTTTTAGCCAAGAGTGGAAGAAGGAAGAAGAGCAAAACCCAAGAAGAGCACACTCACCCAAAAGGTCACTTCATCTATATAAGGTGACTTCACAAAAGGGTTACTTTACCAAATATGTTACTTCACCAAAAAGGTTACTTTACCAAAAAGGTTACTTAACCTAAAGGTTACCTTTTCAAATGACTTTTGTATTCATCCAATGAATACAAAATATTTTTTGTCTCTTGATCTTCCTTTTGATTAATGATATATTAATATCTATTAATATTTATTAATCTTAATGGATTGGATTTAGAATATTGGATTAACCATTAACCCAATAAGCAATTAACCCAATAAACCAATGAGTTTAACCCATTACTCAATAAGTCTAATCCGAATTCATTCTAGTCTAACTCAATGTGTATAATTCGGATTAAACTTAACCCCATAATTCATCTCCAAATCAATATGTTCTTTGTATGTGACCTAATAGGCTCTCGTAACATTGGCAATGTATCTAAAATCATTTTATAAATATAAGCAATGAGTGACATCTAACAATGCATCATTGCTACCCAAGTGACAAGATATTGAGATCCGACCTAACCTTTCCATGACTATTATCTTGTATGACTCAATCCTTCTATCCTTGAAATTTAGATTAATCAATGAGAAATAGAACATGTCATCCTCTTATCAATCTTTGTGTTTCTTGATCTCTAAGTAGACACTCAATCAAATAAGCTCAATATCTCATATTGACTCATTTGAGCATGGTCATGCATTCTTGTGTCCTACTAATCAAGGGGCCCGCAGATATCACTTCCGTCAAATGAAAGGGATAGATCTCATTTACATCACTCACATCCCTCTGCATAATTCATTGCATACTCAGTGATTGACTTTATTGTCCACCTTGTTACAGGTGACGTTTACCGATACTAAAGTACACAACTTCTTATGTAGGGAATAGTAGTGACTTCAGGTCTAAGGACTATTCATACCAATAGTCACATGAGAATGTTTATGACACTCATATAACGATCCATGAAATATTCTCATGGCGGGTCATTCAATATATATTCTCTAATATATACCCATGTGTCAACCTGATATCTCATATCCATGACTTGTGAGATTAAGTCATCCGTTGACCTACATGCTAGTCTCAATGCATTAATATTGTCCTTGTATATTAATACTTGACTAGGAATAGTTAAGAGTAGTGTTCCATGTTTATCTACAATATCTCACTATCAATTCAACCAATTGATATGTTGTAGATAAGAACCTACTACTCAAGGACATTATTATACTTATTCAATCGACACTGAACTGAAATAAATATAATAATTAACTTTACCTTTTATTAATAATGATATATGATACAAAATGAGTCCTTTACAATCATCTCATAATTGGTACTAGGGTTAATACTAACAGTCAGAACAATGAACTTCGAGCGACCACCTAGAGGTCCAGGCGACTGAAAGCGGTATAGGTGCCCAGATAGCTCGAAACTTAGTCTCATATTCTAATGAGGTGGCAAAAGCAAATTAGTACTGCTATGTCGGCATCTAGGCATCCGGAAGAGTTCCAAGCACTTGGACAAGAATAATGTTTAGGCGGAAGAGGTTAGATTAAGGTTCATCCAGATCATGCCACGTCAGCAATTCAGATGCCTAGAAGGGATCCAAATGCTCAAAGATGACTAAGTCACCGATGGAGTCAAATCAGATAGGCCATGTTGAGGCACTCAGAAGGACTTCCAGGTGCCTAGAATGTCCTTTAAAAGAGGCTTTGAATAGCAACTTCTAATAATTTTTTGCTATTGCCTCATACTCTCATTTTGCTCCAAAACTCTGATGCAACACCGAGAAGCTGCTTCGACAACTGCGCCCTACTCCAGATTTATTTGTTGTCAGTATACTTGTCTCTTATTTCATCTTTTGTACTTGATTTTGAAAGGAATCGGTAAACTTGTTACCAATCCCTATCTTTGTAAAAGGATGAACCTCTGTTTCCACGTTGTTATTCGGAGAAGGAGATTTTTTTAGTGAATTATAGATCCATAAAAAATAGTCAACAATCATGGGGACTGGACTACCAGAATAAGTTGTGAACCAAGTAAAAAATAAAATATATTTTCTGTGTTATATTTGTTTATCTTTACGCTGCTAACTCTAAAATGAGTTTATGAAAAAGTGGCACGCACTAGCGTTATTTTCAATCCTATACTATAAACCACTGCCATACGAGACGGATGATTTCAAGTTCTATGAGCAAGTAATGAAATGGTTTGTATTGAGTGGTGACTTCGACAACTAGGAGACTTTGAAGAAACCAATGACTAACCGAGAAGCAAATCAAAAGTAAGTCATTTAATTTTAAATACATTACCTATCAAAATCCGGTGCAGATTAGGAAGATATAGAAACTCCCATGAGCTGTGGACTTAGCTGATTGAGTTACCTCAGGAACCCTCAGCCGGGAAGACAAGCTCAAGGAGGATCAACTCGGAGATCAAGTTAAATCCGAGTCCAAGCCACCAATGGTAAAGGGGGAGAATTCTGACCAGAATTCAAAAGGTAATAAATACTTTAAACACAAAATTTAAATTTCAAATAATAGTTTTAAGCGTAAGGAAAGAGAACTTTATAAAAAACAAATGTCATACTTATACGACTTGATCGGTCTGCAAAACCAACGGTAAAGAAGAAATTGATATTAGGAGTACAAAAAAAAATCACGTACGTGACATGCTTCAAATACAAGCGAACCGGATATTACAAGAATAAATACCCCAGAAGAAAAGGTCCTGGGATCCAAAGGGCTCTAAAGGTCAGTAATATTTTTTTTTATGAAAATCCAACATTTATATGCTTCTAGCTCAAATTATTTTAAAAAATTAGATATGTGTATGCTTGTTCGCATGTAAATTTAGATAAGTTAGATAATTAATTAATTCGAAGAATATTAATTCAATTAACAATACAAATTTAAATAGTCAAAAATTAATTAACTCAAATTTAATTAATCAAAATAATAATAATAGTGATAATCAAACAAATCAAGACTATGCAAAGTCATTCAAGATGACCTAATCAGATGGATCAAAACCTTGATCAGATGCCCTTAGGGGTTTGGAGTTGTGATAAGAGTTAGCGTGTATTTCTTAAGTAACTAAGGTTCAATTTCCACACGAGCACACATATAATGATTGAACTACTAGTGAAATTAGTATATCATGTTAGGAGCTACCGTACTTTCTGAATTTATTTGATGAGTAGAATATGGAGTCAGACCGTCTATCCCAAGATTAGTCGAGTTGCAAGATGTGAATACCTTGTATAAAAAAAATCTTGATTAGATCAATCAAAATCTTAATTTGTTCAATCAAAGTCATGATCAGATCAATCAAAGAGATGATGCGTATAAACTAGACCTTGAACACATAAATCAAAACTTTAATTATTTAATCAAGACATTTAATTAATCTAAATGATTATCTAGGCCATGTTCAGATTGATCAAAATCTAGATCTGTTTAATCAAGATCTAATTAATCAAAAAATAACTCAATTAATTCATTTAATTCAAATTCAATTAATAATTCAATTAATCATGATAATTCAAAATTAATTGATGATAATCAATATTTAATTAATGATAAGACTCATACAAATAAAAAATAGTTTTCAAAAGTCTAAAAATTTTAAAAAGCCAAATTTTATTTTTAAAAATCTGAATTTAAATTTTAAAAATCATGAAGATAAGTTTCAAATTTTAGAAAGCCAAATTTAAATTTTAAAAATCCAAATTCAAATTTTTAAAATTAAAAAAAAAAGTTTTCAAAGTTTAAAAATCCTGATTTGAATTTAAAAATAATAAAATATGAATTTAAATTTTAAAATAATAAATTTTTGAAGTCTAAAAATCCTTATTTGAAGTTTAAAAATAATAAAAATCCAAATTTGAATTTTAAAAACGATAAAAATATGAATTCGAATTTTAAAAATGATAAAAATATGAATTTGAATTTAAAAAATCAGTTTTTAAAAATTAGAATTTTAAAAATCAGTTTTCAAATATTAGAATTTTGAAAAATCAATCTTTGAATTTTGATAATTCAAAAGATACACTTTTAAAATTTAAAATTTCCAAAATATAAATTTTAGAAAATTAGAAAAATAAAATAATATTTTAAAATATAAAATTAATAAATTAGAAATTATTATTAATAATTTTATAAATCTTCAAATATAGACTTGTGTTACAAGTCTAGGTCAAACACAAGTTAATAATTTAAAATTCATAAACTTAATTATATGAAGCACCTTTTAATTATGAAAGTAATTAATTAATCATACTTGAGAATACTAACAAACTCAATAAAAAAATAAAATATGGCAAAGTGGGTTAACACAGTCGAAGATTCACACAAAGCATATCAAATCAAGAATTTAATATATTATTACCTATTGGTACAGGAACATCAGACAATCAAACCTATATTTTGATAATAGCAAAGGGTTCAAAGTTAAATTATCTTGTGATCTAACAAGTGTTAATAAGCTTGCAAAAAAGTCCTAAGGGTGCGTTTGGTTGGGGGTTATCCTTGATAACCTTAGTTATTCATCCAAGGTTATCAACAAGAACCCTATTTGATTTAGGTAATCGATGATTCCTGAGTAATGTCCCATGCCCGACACGTCAGCAAAAGGGGCATGCAATTAGGAATCGGAAAAACTCGAAAAACTGAGGTTTTTCTTGATTCCGGTGTTATCGATTTTTTTTTACCCAAAATACCCTAGGATAAAAGAAAAATGTGAAAAAAAAAGTAAAATGTAAAGTGGCGCCGTCTGTGGGAACGCTCCTGCATCCGAACGGAAACAATGGACGAGGCTGGACGACAACACACGGTGACGCTTTCGACGGAGGAACTCGACGCTCTGATCGAGTCGAGGGCTGCCAAGCTTGTGGAGCAAAAACAGAAAGCAGCAGACGAGCGGCTGGAGCAGCAAGCAACGTCAGCGTCTGGTGGTCGAGCGGAAGCACCACCGGCCACCGTTGCATTTCATCGAGCCCTATTCCGCACCCCCGAAGCCGCAACAGCTCATAGAGATCGGGGATCTTCTTCGGATGAAATGCCTAGACGAGATGACAGAAAAGGAAAAGCCCCCCGAGCGGATTAATCGCCAATTTTCAGAGGCTATTCTACGAGACCCTCTGCCCAAGTACTACATACCTCCGACGATCGGCGAATACAATGGAACCACCGATCCGGATGATCATTTGGGCAAGTTTGATAACACGGCAACCTTGCATCAATACACCGATGGGGTGAAGTATCGGGTTTTCCTTACCACCCTCTCGGGATCGGCTCAACGGTGGTTTCGGAGGCTGCCGGATGGATCTATCACCAGCTTCAAAGACTTCCGAACGACCTTCCTCCACCACTTTGTAAGCAGTCGGCGCTATCAAAAAACCAGTGTTAGTCTGTTTGCTATCAAACAAGAAGCCCGTGAATCGCTCCGAGCTTACATCCAGCGGTTCAACAAAGTGGCCATGGACATTCCAACGGCCACCTCGGAAACCATAATGAATGCCTTCACACAAGGCCTCGTGGATGGGGATTTCTTCCGATCACTTATTCGGAAGCCGCCCCGAGACTACGACCACATGCTACAAGGCCAGATACATCAACGTGGAGGAAGCGAGCGGCGAAAAAACTCGGTCGGCGACCTCCCATCTTGAGCAAGGGCGTTCCATCATCACCACCCAGAGAGGACCACGGGCGAAACAATTGTGCTCATCCAAGACCTCATGTTCAAAATGAAGGCGGACAAAGAAGAGATGGACTCGATGTTCCGCTCCTTTCACCGACCGGACACGCATAACACCGTGGATTGTCGTAGTCTTCCACGATCGCCCACCTGCTTTCCCGGTGGCGGGCGTCGATCGCCATCGGTCGATGGAGGCAGGAGCCTCGTGAAGCGGGCGAGCGGTTGCGGGTGGGACAAGGCGCAATTCTCGGCGGCATTGCTCTCGAGATGGGAGAATCTCCGGATGTCTAGGGAGGCGTCCCGATCGTCCGCTCGGGAAGAAGAAAATAGAACAACGCTTCCGAGCGAGATCAACATCATAGCGGGCCAAGGGCAGGTGACTCTAACCGATCAAGGAAGGCGAGTGTCCGGCCTCAAATCCATGCGATCGGTGCTGGAAAGGCGGCGAAGCCGACATCGATTTCGGGCACAGGGACTGGAAGGGTTGAAGTACCCAGACGCTCTGCTCATCAAAGCGGTAATAGCTAACTACACCATTCACCGCGTATTTATTGACACAGGAAGCTCGGTCAACATCATATTTAAAAAGGCGTTCGATCAACTACAAATTGACCAAGCCGAGCTGCTGCCCATGACAATCCCCCTCTACGGGTTCACGGGCAATGAAGTCTTACCGGTCGGACAAATCCGGCTGGCCATCTCTCTTGGGGAAGAGCCGCTCAGGAGGACGAGGACAGCAAACTTCGTGCTGGTCGATTCGCCCTCATCATACAATGTCATTTTGGGACGACCGGCGCTCAGCGAGTTCCGAGCGGACGTCTCCACCTTCCACCAGAAGATCAAGTTCCCCGTGGATGATAAAGTGGGAGAAGTACGTGGAGATCAACTGGCAGCTCGGCGATGCTACGTCAAGATGGTCCGAGCAGAAGCCAATTCCGCTCGGAAGACACCCCGGATCGAAGTAAACGCCATCAGCAGCCACCCTCTCATTTATGAAGAAAGAGGAAGTGCAGATTCACGATCGGAGGCCACGACCTTCCGATCGTCCAGGGGCCAACGTAGAAGAGGAGGTGATCAAATGCCTCGAAAAAGCTGCGATGTATTAAATGCAGTCGACCCGCCGCCCAGAATTTCCGAGAGCATAGCGACGAGTTCATGTCCGGACCGGCCTCGGCGATGAAAGCAGAAAAAGGATTTCACGCGCGGAATGCCATCATCGGGGTGGAGGTTGAGAAGCTCGGAGGTCGGTCATATCGAGGTGCGCGTTCCGGTTGGCGGCTAACGTAGTATTAGTCTCAAGCCGGACAACAAGTGGAGAGTATGTATAGATTTTCGGGATCTCAACAAAGCTTGCGAAAGACTTTTATCCTCGCCGGATAGATCAGGATGGTGGACTCTACGGATAATTAATATGTATGTTTGACGCTACGGCTATCATCAAGTGCCGCTCGAGTGAATATCAAGAAAAGTCGACCGTGACGATCGACGACACCTATTGCTATAATGTGATGCCGTTCGGATTGAAGAATGCGGGGCCACATATCGTTTGATGAACAAAGTATTCAGAGAGCAGATCGGGCGAAATCTGGAAGTGTACGTGGGCGACATTCTCATCAAGTCCGTCCGAGGCGGATCTCTTCAAGGACATGGAAGAAACCTTTGAGCGCTACGCAAATATGGTCAAGCTAAATCCCGAAGTGCCTATTCGGCAAAGGAGGACGTTTCTTGGGGTACATATGGTGACGGAGGTATTGAAGCAAATCCAAGCAGTAAAAGCCCTTCAAGACATCGCCCCAATCCAAAAGTCGGGCTCGTTTGGTCGGATAAGCTTTGTCGATTCATATCCAAAACCTAGGCCAAGACCTTCCTTTCTTCAAAATCCTCATGGCTACTAAATTTCACTGGGACGAAGAATGCGATCCAAGATTCAAGATTTGAAGGCATATCTGAATTCCCTCCCAGTATTAGCCAAGCACTGCGAGTGAGCCACTTTGTATCTACTTGTCTTCCACCGAGCAAGTAATCGGGGCACTAGTGAGCGGGGGGAAGAGCACATGTATTTCTTTAATCATATTTTAAAGATCTTTGAATCTCTACTCTGGGCTCGAGGCGGCTTCGCTCGTCCTCGCCGCTCGGCACCTTCGCCCATACTTCCTAGCGCATACCATCATTGTCAAAACCAATAGCCCGCTCGGGCGTGTATTATTGAATCGAGCGTCCGGGCGACTCATCAAATGGACGGAGTTAAGTGAATTTGACATCCAATACCAGCCTCGCCTCATAAGCGCGATCCTTGGCGGTTCGTTGCAAGTACAAGAGCGGGCAGGGCCATGTGGAAGATATTTGTAGATGGATCGTCCACTCGGCTCGGGAGAGGTATTATTATTGTCTCCCCATGAAGAGAAGATGCATCTATCCGTCTTGACTATAGAGCTACAAATAATGAGGCAAAGTATGAGGCCCTTATAGGAACTTCGGGGCGCGGCCATGTAGGGGGACGGGTATCTTGCATTCGAGACTCTCAATTGGCGCTCGCTCAGCACCGGGAACCTTGAATCTACAACGCTCGGCTCAAACTTTATCGGGGCCTTTGAAAAACTCAAAGTCGACTTGAGAGGTAATTATCAAAAGATACCGGAGAATCAAGTGGCGATGAGCTAGCCAACTTGCGCGAGCTCAGCAGCCGTCGCCATCAGCATTGAACAACTATCTTTGGTGGCGCACGTCGACGATGGAAGGCCTCACGTTTCGGCGGGAGAGAGCGCATCACGGAGTTTTGGCTCGAGGAGCCACACGTCCGACGGAACAAAGCACAGTGCTAAGGAGGAGACCGGTCGGGTTCACACTCATCGACGATCAGCTTTACAAGAAGGCTTTCTCACGCTGTTGAAATGCGTGAGCTCGGAGGATTCAGCACATCCTCGAAAGTACATCAAGGATCATGCGGAGGCATCCGGTTGGCGCTAAGAAGATCTTATTATTTTGGACTGGCCAACCTTACAAGGCGGAGGCATGGAGGACGTGTCGACGATGCCTATCTTGCCAAAAGTATCACAATGTCTCCCAAAACCAGAGGGAAAATGAAGGCATCACAGTTTCATGTCCGTTCGATCAATGGGGAATGGATATTGTTGGTCCATTTCCAATGGCGATCGGGGAAATTTCGCTAGTGGCGGTCGATTATTTTTCTAAGTGGGTGGAGGCCGAGCGCTAGCCAAGATCACCGAAACGGATGGTCAAGAAATTTATTGGCGAACATCATCATCGGTTCGGCATCCCGTCGACTTATTTCCGATAATGGGCGGCAATTCACAAGTTGCTCGAGGATTGGTGCCAAAGCTATGGCATCGAGCAACACTTCACGTCCGTGGCCTATCCTCAAAGCAGCGGTCAAGCGTAGCCAGGGAAATTCTTATCGAAGTTCGGCTCGACCACTTAGGAGGAAGCTGGGTAGATGAAGTGCCGGCCGTCTTATGGGCCATCTGAACGACTCTAAAGGAAGGGACGGGTGTCACGCCGTTCCACCTGGTGTATGGCGGCGAAGCGGTTATTCCTGTCGAAGTTGGAGTTGAGTCCGATCGGATCCAAAATTATGATGAGGACAACGCCGAGCGGATGAACATGGAGCTGGATTTGGTCGAGGAAGAAAGAGTCAAGGCATCCGTCCGGCTGATGGCGTATCATCAAAGAATGAAGCAAAATTACAACAGGCGCGTAATCCCCAGGTCATTCCAGGTCGGCGACCTCGTCTGGTAGAAAGTCAAGCCGGTCGGCGATGTTGGCAAGCTGGAAGCTCCTTGGGCGGGCCCCTTCAAGGTTATTGAAAAGCTCCGCTCGGGCGCTTATTATTTGGAGGATGAAGACGGGCGCCAACTGGACCGGCCGTGGAGCGCGAATCATCTCCAGCCTTATCAGGCTGGGTGAAAGGAGCAATAATGTAACTCATTTTTGCATATATTTTAGTCGCCCATGTCCTTGTAATGCAGGGAGCAAAATTAATCCAAAGGATGGCCAATGGGTTTGCCGAGCAGCAATATTAAAGTTATCCTTAAAAAGGCCGAGAGCTCGGCGTTAAATATCGAGGCAGTCGCGTCTATAAACGTCCGGCGGAAGACCGTCGAGCTCCGGCGTTAAATATCGAGGGCGGGCAGCTATAAGCGTCCGGCGGAAGACCGTCGAGCTCGGCGTTAAATATCGAGGAGCGTCATAAGCGTCCGGCGGAAGACCGTCGAGCTCGATGTTAAATATCGAGACGACCGGCGCGTCGTGGCGACCGTCGAGCTCAGGCGTTAAATATCGAGAGCAGGGCCGTCTATAAACGTCTCGGCGGAAGACCGTCGAGCTCGGCGTTAAATATCGAGGCGAGCGGCGTCTATAAGCGTCCGGCGGAAGACCGCCGAGCTCCGGCGTTAAAATCGAGGACAAGCCGCGTCTATAAGCGTCCGGCGGAAGACCGTCGACTCAGGCGTTAAATATCGAGAGAGCCGCGTCTATAAACGTCCGGAAGACCATCGAGCTCCGGCGTTAAATATCGAGGGACAGCGTCTATAAACGTCCGAGCGGAAGACCGTCGAGCTCCGGCGTTAAATATCGAGACGAGCCGGCGTCTTAAATACGTCGGCGGAAGACCGTCGAGCTCACGCGTTAAATATCGAGACGAGCGGCGTCTATAAACGTCCGGCGGAAGACCGTCGAGCTCAACGTTAAATATCGAGACGAGCCGGAATCTATAAACTTCCGGCGAAGCCAGGCTCCAAGCGTTAAATATCGAGGAGCGAGCGGTCTATAAGCGTCCGGCGGAAGACCGTCGAGCTCCGGCGTTAAATATCGAGGCGAGCCGGCGTCTATAAACGTCCGGGCGGAAGACCGTCGAGCTCCGGCATTAAATATCGAGGCAGACCGCGTCTATAAACGCGTCCGGCGGAAGACCGTCGAGCTCGGCGTTAAATATCGAGGCGAGAGCGCATCTATAGCGCGGGAAGACCGCCGAGCTCAGGCGTTCAATATCGAGACGGAGTCGCGTCTATAAGCGTCCGGCGAAGAAAGACCGTCGAGCTCCGTTAAATATCGAGAGAAGAGCCGCGTCTCTATAGCGTCCGGGCGGAAGACGAGCTCGAGCGTTAAATATCGAGAGATGAGAGGACGCGTCTATAAACTTCGGCGGAAGACCGTCGAGCTCGGCGTTAAATATCGAGGCAGAGCAGGCCCTATAAACGTCCAAGCGGAAGACCGCCGAGCTCCGGCGTTAAATATCGAGAGAGACGGCGTCTATAAGCGTCCGGCGGATAGCCATCCACGAATACATTCCGGCGAGCCAGCGAACTACGAGGTTCTTGAAGGCCAACACCCGGCCGAGCGGCTCGCTTAGCAAAAATATATGGAAAATCCCTTTGAGGTAAGGTGCAAAGCGAAGGATGGTTAATAAGAATTAAAGATGTGAGCACGTGAACGAGTGACGTTCGCGCGCCGAGCGGCTACGCAGTCGCATGACGAAAGACGTTTTTTTTTATTTTTAAGACAATCGGCTTGAATCTATGTTAAAGTATGAAGCCGAGCGGAGGAGTTTTAAAGAACACTTAATGTGACGAAAGAAAAATTTCTTGTCAAAACAAAAGTTGCAAGAATGGGAAGACGATCTATTTACGCCAAACGCTGGGCAAACAAAAGTTACAGCAAAAATAAGTTTCGCCGAACAGCGAGGATACAAAAAAAGTTGATAAAAAAACACTCCTCATGCGTCGAAGTCAAAAAGAGCATCAGGAATGGCGCCCATCACGGTAGACAGATCCTCTGGGGGGATGGTCAGCTCGGCGGGAAGGTGTCCTTTAGTCTTCAAGTAATCTACCGCCGCCTTGATCGCTTCTTCGAAAGTGAGGGAAATCTTGTCGGTGAATTTCTCTCTGAAGTCGTCCGAGCGGACAAACGCCTTCCTCACTTCGTCAGAACGAGCCGACTCCCCATCCTGATACTCTTTGAGCGCGGCTTGAGAAGCATCGTTGGCAGCCTGGAGATCCTTTAAATCCCCTTCAAATTTGAGTATATCGGCCAAGCGGCCCTCCTTCTCGGTGGCCAGAAGGGCATCCAGATCCTTGATGCGTTGCTCTAGCCCTCTGATCTCCACCTTCATTAGGTCCATATCGTCGATGGCCTTGCGCTTCCGAGTGGTCGCCGTCTGGATCTCTTTATCCCGTGTTTTGACCACAGCTTCAAGCCGAGCGACCTCGCTCGCCAGATCGGAAGCTCGTTTCCGTTCGGCTTCCAAAAGCTTTTTGCTTTTCTCCAGAGCAGCCGTGGATTGCCCTTGGTTCGCCTCCGAAAGTTTGAGTTTTTTCATTTCTTCCTCCAGCTCGGCCAGTCGATTGCTGACCGTAATCTGCTCTACCCAACTCTGCGAACGAAGGCAGTTAAGCTAAAAGCTAAAACAAAAAGGCATACCCCGGTCGCCTGCTGCAGGTTACTGTCCCCTAGCTGACTGGGGGACATGAGCGTGACGCGTACGCGCGTGTCCTCCCAAACTTTGGCGAGCGGACCGGTGAGGGTGATCTGCTGTTCGGGAGCCGACGGCAGATCGGCGGCCAGTAGGTATTCCTCTGAGGGAAATCTTAGGACGGTTTTAATCACCCTCGGGCCGCTCGAATCATCTTGAGATGCAGCGGCATGGCCAGAAGACTCGCCGATCGGGACCGGACGGTCGCCCAGTCGCCTAAGCCGACGTAAAGTCCGAGAGGTGGAAGGTTGCGCCTCAGGGATGGTCGGCGGCAAGTCAAGTTGAGTCGGAGTGTGCTCCGAGGAGACCGCCTCAAAAACCGCTTGAGCATCATCGCTCTGCTCGGAAAGCTGCACCCTCGATGAAGGTTGTTGAGCGGCTTGCTCTAGCCGACAGCGCTTTCGAGTCACCAAAGGTGTCTCGTCAGCCGATCGGCCTTCCTCCTCGCCCTGGGCAGATGTTGCGATATTGACCGCGGCCTCGTCAGCGGAGACGCGGGCGGCCGATGCCTCGGGAGCAACTTGAGTTCCCTCGCTCCCTTCAGTTGCAGCGCCGGTCGGAACCAAACCCCGTTCGGCTACCTCTTTGTCCTTCACCGCCTCAATATTGGCGGCTTTCAGATTGAGCTTTTCGGTTTCCTTAGCACGCCACATAACTTCAGCTGCAAAAATAAAGAACAAATCAGTTAGAACAAATGAAAAAGGGGGATAAGAATCGCTTACTCATGCTACAAGGCAGATCAGCTTGGATGGGAGACAAGCCAAATATATACATCACTCCAGGAAGGAGCAACTTGTCGATATCGTAACGTTGGCCGACCAGCTGGTTAGCCGCATGAAGATACACCGGATGGCTCTTGAATTTACCAAGACCCGGCTGATTCGGCACCGCCGTCTGCCACTTCGTTCGGAAGGCTGGCCACTCGGGGAGACGCATAAAAAAGAAATGCTGCTTCCAATGCTTATTGGAGCTCGGCATGTCAGTGAATAGAACGAAACCCGACCTAGATTGAAATATGAAGGTCCTCCACTCGGATTGTTTTGGGTAGAAGAAATAGTGGAAAATTTGGGGGTCCAAGGGGATATCGTTCAACTTGAAAAGGACTATCACCCCGCTCAGCAACCTAATCGAGTTTGGGACTAATTGGCCGAGCGGGAGGCGAAAGTGGTTGCATATTTTGATGATGAACAGATGTGGAGGAAAGCGCGGCCCAGCCAAAAATTGATCACGGAAGAAGCAAATGGTGCCGGGCGGCGGATCATTGGGCCGATCGGAAGGAGTGGCTACAACTATCTCGTGGTCGGCAGGAATTTCATACGTCCGAATGAGACGCAAGGCGTCTTCTTCATCGAATCGACTCTCCATAGTCGTATACTAGAGACTAGGAGCGTCGACTGTAGGCGTAGAAGTACTCGCCATGAGCGAAACAGAAGAGATATTGACAGAAAAACTGAAGGAAAATGCCAACAGAATAGAAAAAGAAAGCAATACAGGAGGTGGGAAGCTGAAAAGGAAGGCTTACGGGTGCGATAAAGATCGAGGAAAGGAAGAAGATGGCGAGCGCACCAAACAGGCGGTGAATAAGGATTGCTGGAGCAGAAAGAGCAGCGTGAAGACGAAGGAGGATGAAACAACAGTGCGGCGGAAAATGAGTCGCGGGCTTTATATCGCCGCCCGGGAGCAACCTCCACCGACCGATCCAGGTCGTGAAAAACGAGGCCATCATCCAGCCATTCATTTCAAACGACGGTTGTCCCATCGGAAGTGACGCCACCGCCATACGCTGACAAACGCATGATCGCCATGTGTCAGCAGGATACTGGTCACATTTAATGAGCGCCCCTTACCGTGCGCAGCACACGTGAGGGGCAGTAGGGGAGAGAATTGGGCATGGATTCCAAGAGAATACAAGGCATGGACAAGATACAGCCGAACGGATGAGCATTCCTAAGCCTGGCCGAGCGGACTAATGTAGTGGTCGTTACTCAGTCAGATCGGCAGTCCAGTCAGTCGGACTTCGTCTACTTCGACTAGACTTGAGGGGAGGCAAGTGATCCGGCGGTTAGAACAGGGGACCCCCATTCTGAGGGGTCAATGCCACGCTGGAGTCAAAAGGCCAAGTGGCCATCCGGAGGGAGGGGCTGACATCCCGACCGGCCCCGGCAGGCCGACCGGTGAATAGCCGAGGGCAATAGGCGCGACGAGTCGGGGTTACGGCTGTGGAGCGGTAGAAGAGGGCGAGCAGGCCTAAGAAGGTGACATCGGGTCCTCCAGTACCCTATCGAATATCCGCATATCGAACCGGTGAGGTCGGACGTGAAGAGGAGTCGTCCGCGGCCGCACTAGATGAGGTCGTCCGGCCCGCAGTGAACTCCCGTCGAGCAGGACGGACGTCCCGTGGTGGGTAGAGAGGACAAGAACATCTTACCGCGACTGTCAAGTCCTATGGCTGATACTCAAGTCGACAGAGGTGTTGTTGTCCCATCAAGACATACTTGACCAGTAGTAAGCGGGCGTCGAGTAAGCTTTGGACAGACCCGATGGGGTATGGGCTGCACACGTATGTACCTCGGTGGACGTCAGGACTCTCTCACCACTCTATAAAAGTCTCATACTTCAGCGGTAATCTCAAGACCTTTGGAGCCACTTTTTGCTTTTGCACGACGGCGTCGGCGAGGGTGGCACGGGGAACCCCTCTCCCGGCAGTGACTGGTTCAGTGCAACAGTCGAAGATCCACGTCGCCATGGGCGCCAGCTCGACGTGCAGCAGTTGCCGGACGGACAGGATCATAAAGGAAAAAATGAAAAATATAAAAAATAAAATAATTTTTTTTAAAAAAAATGTATTTTTTTAAAATAAAAAATATTTAAAAATAAAAAATGGTAAAAAAACTTTAAAAATATAAAAAATAGGAAAAACATTAAAAAATACAAAAAACATTAAAAAATAAAAAAATAGAAAAAACATTAAAAAAATTTTAAAAAATACAAAAAACATAAAAAAAATACAAAACGTAAAAAATTTAAAAAGCAACAAATAATAAAAAATGTTAAAAAACATTAAAAATTTAAAAATAGAAAAATGTAAAAAATCCTAAAAAATAAAAAATAAATAAAAATTAAAAAACATAAAAAAACAAAATAAAAAAAATAAAAACATATATATAAATTAAAAAAAAAACATGAAAATATAGTAAAATAGAATAGAGTTTAAATAATAATAATAATAATAATAATAATAATAATAATAATAATAATATTATTATTATTATTATTATTATTATTATTATTATTATTATTATGTATAGTTGATTTTGTAACTAAGGGTAATCTAGTAAAATACTAAATTAGGTTGTTCATTAAAACCTTCAAACAAACATATTTTTGTTGCATTACCTAGATTGAACCAAACAATATTTAGTTATGTTTTATTCCCCATAATCTTGATTATGTAATTATCTAGTAATCAAATAACCAAGATTATACATGATAACTTGAACCAAACGCACCCTAAGTGTACTTAGGCAAAAGTCCTAGTGGATTCTAGGCATGTGAAAAAACCTAGGAGGAGGTAACTTTAGGTATTAGGGGGTGGTAACCCTATGTTCTAGAAAGTCTTGACTGGTAGTGTACTTTGGGCGAAATTCTAAAGTCGAAGACTCTAAGTGAAAATTCTGGTGGTCGCGGACCAGGTGAAAGACTGGATGGGTCTGGGATTAGACGTCCAGCAGGAAAGTCCTGAAGTCTTGGGCGCTGAGCAAAAGTCCAGTCGGTCTGGAGGACCAGTCTGGCAATAGGTAACTTCTTCTGAGAGGAGTAGGTAAGGACACATTCTCTGAAAAGAGAATAGTAGGCGTCAGTTCGACCTAAGGTTTCAGCGAAATCTGAAAGTCAGAATCGGACAGTCCAAAGACTGTCAAAAAGTTATCTTTTATATTGATTTTATTCTAACTCTGTGTTGCAGGAGACTAACACTTTTCTAGGGTTAGATTCAACCTTAATCGGTCGACCGAATGTTTGGATCGGTCGACCAAATCTCTAATCAACAAGATCAAATTTCCAACGAGTGGGCCGAGTTCAACTAGGGGAACGGTCGATTGAACATCAGGTTCAGTCGATCGAACTAGGATAAGAAGTGACTTGATCAAGCTAGGTCAATCGGATTGAAGATCATCGGCTGATTGGTCGACCGAATGGCTGGATCGATTGACCGAATGAAGACTCTTATCTGAGCAGAAGCATGTGGACGAAAAGCTGGGCAGGTTTAGAGGGTTCGATCGACCGAACACCTGGATCGGTCGACCAATCGACGTCTAGTCAAAGAATGATCCTGAGATCAGTTGATCTAGATCAGGTCTAGCTTAGCTATAAAAGGAGGGCCGACCAGCAGCTACTAATCAACGAACTACTAATCATTTATTATCACTATACTTTAAGTTTTTAATACTTGTAATTGCATATTTGTAAAGAATTTTCGGATCTATAGTGATTACCCAATGAAAGAGACAATGATCGCGGGCCTTAGAGTAGGAGTCGTCATAGGCTATGAAACAAGTAAAAGAAATCTTTTTAGCATTGCTCTTTGTTTCTTTCTATCTTCTACTACATTATTTTGTGTTTTTCGATATGAGTGAAAAAGCCATGAGTGTTATTCATCCCCTCCTCTAGCACGCATTGATCCTATAATTGGTATCAAAGCGGGGTCACTTCGAATTGGTGAAACCACCATTCAAGCATATTTCTTTTTCTCTTCATGCTAATTTTAAAATTTTTCGGAGTCAATCGAAATTGGTAAAGTTGTCGCCTTCCGATCAGTTTTACCAATTGCGTTTTTCACTTCTCGAAGTCAGTGCAAACACCACTTGAGTTTTACTATATTTTACTCCCGCACTATTAATCCAAGACCAAGTCTTGGAATATTTGTTATTTTTATTATGTGCGAGATTTCTCTTTAAATGGCACACCAAGAAGGTTACAGCATAGCACGCCCGCCTCTCTTCTCCGGTAAAGACTTCAGCTATTGGAAGGGTCAAATGGAGTGCCACCTCCAGACGCAAGTCAAGGTGTGGATGATCATCCAGACCGACCTGGTACTTCCACTAGACGACACTAGAAAACCAATATCATGCGAGAATTGGGACACAAATTTGATGAAGAAGATTGAAGCCAATGCCAAGGTAACATGTACTCTACAATACGGCCTAACAAAAGAAGAGCTGAACAGAGTTGGTCCATTTTTTAGCGCAAAGGAGTTATGGAAAAAGTTGATCGAGCTACACGAAGGAACTTCAAACACCAAGGTAAGTAAGCATGATTTAATTCTAAATAAATTATATAATATAAAAATACAGGAGGGTGAGACAGCGAGTCAACTACATGCACGCATCCAAGACCTCCTCAACGGTCTCCACGCAATTGGTCAAAAGGTGGTAAATCATGACGTCATCAGGTATGCATTCAACACTTTTCCAAGGAATACATTGTGGGCATCAATGGTAGATGTCTACAAGGTATCCAAGGATCTTTCTTCAATTAGACTAGATGAACTCTTTTCAAAATTCAAATTACATGAACAAACTAATACACCTTCGGTCAAGAAAAGTATTGCTTTTGTCATAGGTACAAACAGAATAAAGGAATCAAAAGTCCAGCGCTGAACGGAACCTAAGTCTGAAGATGAATCAGAGTCAGACGACAATGATATCACTACCGAGCTCATCAACCTTGTACAAAAATTGTATAAGAAAAAGAAGGGGTTCACCAAACATGAGGTCAAAAAGATGATACAGGCAAAGATGACGCAACCAAGCCCAAACTCAAAAACAAAATTTGAAGTCACCTGCTATGGCTGCAACAAAAAGTGATACATCAAGGCAAACTGTCCAAATCAGAAGGAAGCAAGGAGACAATGGAAATAGAAAGCGCTCCAAGCAACATGGGATTATCTGTTGGATTGAAAAGAACGCTAAAGGAGGAGTGAATAGCGATCATTGAAAATTGATACTAAAATAAAGTACGCAGCAGAAAGATAACAATGAAAACAATGCTAACAAACCAAGTTTACTTGGCTCGGAGCCTTTGTCGACTCCTACTCCAAGGCCCACACGTGAGAGTGCTTTCGGTGGGAAATTCACTAATAGTTCACAAATATTTTACAAAATTAATACAATGAATGTATAATCTTAAGTGCAGAAGTAAACAAGTATACCAACAACTTCTCAAAGATTTGGAAGACTATGCTTTTAGTTGTTAGAGTCACGTCACTTTGTCGCTGGAGTTATTTTGCTCGGTCGTCGGAGCAGTGTCACTCGGCTATTGAAGTTGCATCGTGGAGTCGCAAGAGCGTATTTGGAGCAGCACACAAGAAAGTAATCACAAAAGAAACTTGTGTTATGTGCTCCTGGTGGAAGTCTACTTATATAGGCAATTCCGGGTGTCTGGATCCCTTCCGGGCACCTGGACCATGATGTCATCCAACCAATCAACGCGCTCCAAGCTGGAGACAAGATAAGCTTTGGCCATTCTGGGCGCCCGGACCACTCCGAGCGCCCGGATCCCTTTCGGGTGCCCATACCTCCTTTTCCAGTAAACTGTTTTCCTACAAGAAAAGGTTAGTCTGAGGCAAATAAAAAATATACTACCCTACAAAACAAAGTTAGCACAATAAAAAATAGAATAGTAATTAGATTCTATCTCCTCAAGATCAGAATCTAGTCAATATCTCAACTTAGATTTCCAACATGGATTTAAATTGGGCTGACGCCTACTGTTCCCTCAAAAGGGGAATGCACCCTCACCAAGTCACTCTCCTTCAGTAACTTACCTTAACTTACCACTTTGCCAGACATCTGGTCAGCCCGTCGACCTATCTAGACTTTATGCCAACTATCTGGTCGATCCATTGACCTAGCTGAACTTCGTGCCAGATATCCGGTCATTCCGACAACCTATCTAGACTTTTTACCAACTATCTGATCAGCCCGTTGACCTAGCTGAATTTCTTACTAGATATCCGGTCATCCCATCGACCTATTTGGACTTCTCCTACACACTTAGTTAAATCATTAGATCATAACAAATCTAACTTAACTTATTTTATCATTCATCAAAACTTGAGTTAGACCATTAGTGCAATCTACACCAATAATCTCCTCGTTTTTGATATAATAACATGGTTTAAATGGCATGGCTTAAGTTAGTTATATTTGGTTTATGCTTGATATTTGCTAACTTAATCACCTAACCCTCTTCCTTTGGCATTCATCAAAAAAAGAATATATAATTTAAGGAAAAATTTTGTCTAAGTAAAAAAATTTTCAGGATTGCTTGGGGGAGTTAAAAAAAACTTAGAGAGTAATTTAAGAAGGTTTGAACATGAGGGTAGCCAAAATCTTGAATCTCAAAAATTAATGGTTTTAAGATTTTTTATTAGAATTTTAAAATAAAAGCTACTAACGTTTCAAAACATAAGATTTCCAAATTTTGATAATTCTAGAGTTTTTAAAAAAAAAATTACGTTAAAGTTAGAGGATTCAAAAACTATTTTGCAAAACAAAAAAATATTTTGAAAATAGCTAGGTTTCAAAGATAACTTTTTCAAAACATTTGGAAACCTTTTTCAAGAAATGGAAAAATAGATATAGGGAATGAATAAAATGGTACAACTGAAGTAAGATTTTAAAACTCCTTGAAAACTATGCTAAGTTGTTTTCAAAAATATCTTAAATAGTTGTCAAACTGATTTTTAAAAGTTATCTTTTAAAACACTTTTAAAATTTGTAAGGTTAAAAATTTACAGCTTTGAAAATGCTAACAAATCATGAAGCAGTTTTAAAAAATTTAAAGTTATTAATCCTCCTCCTGAACTTGACATTATTTTAAAATAAACAACCAAAAAGTGTCCTTAACTGTCTAACTATTTGTTACTTACTAACTATCAGAAGATAGAAATTTTCACTTGGTTAGTTAGGTTAAGGTAATTTATCCAGTTAGTATTTGACTAAGCTAAAAAACTTAACCTGATTACTATTAGTTTGGTTTTTAACGCTCAGACTTGTATTGATGTACTGATATCATCATCTTAAGTCTAGACAATCTGCCTATGCATCTCACCTCTTTCTAAGTTTAGTAATGCACAAACAAGATAGCCCTAGTGTGCTGGTGAGATGCTCAAGTCCTAGATCTATAGGAACATGCTTTCTAAGGGTTTGATCTAGACTAAGGCTAAAGTAATTTTGAAATTTCTAAAAATAAGTGAAGTTTTGAGAAAAATAAATAAAGAATTTTACCCTAGAATTTTAAAGAATATTTTTTAAAAGCAATTTTGAAATTAAGAGTCCTAATCTATTAAGCACATTCCTAATTATCGATGCAAGTTACTAAATTCACTTTCAGAAAAGGGTTCAGTAAATATACCAGCTAGGTTTAACTTGGACTCAATGTATTTGAGTTTAATGTCACCTTTAGTGACATAATCCCTGATAAAGTGATGTCTAATTTCAATGTATTTAGTTCTTGAATGATGCACAAGATTTTTAATTAAATTAATTAAACTGACATTATCAATTAGTACTTTTATATTTATAAAGTTTAAATTGAAGTCTTTTAAAGTATGCATCATCCATAATAATTGGGCAACACATTCTCCTATAGCTATATATTCTGTCTCAGTAGTAGATAGGGCAACATAGTGTTGCTTCCTACTAAACCAGCTAACAAGTGATGAATCAAGTAGTTGACATCCACCACTTGTACTTTTACGGTCCAGTTTACAGCTAGCATAATTTGAGTCAGAGTAGCCTATGAGTTCAAAATTGGATGTTCTAGGATACCAGATTCCTACATTTGATATTCCTTTGAGATATCTAAAAATTCTTTTGACATTAGTCGAATACAATTCTTTAGCACAGGTTTGGTATCTAGCACACATACTAACTGTAAATAGAATATCAGGTTAATTTATAGTTAAGTATAGAAGGCTACCTATGGCACTCTTATAGTATTTTAGGTCAACTAGTTTTCCATTTGGGCCATCATCTAAGGTTGTGTTAGTTGTCATAGGTGTCTTTATTTCTTTAGTATTTTTCATTCCAAATTTTTTAAGTAATTCCTTAATATATTTTTGTTGATAAATGTAATTACATTCATTTGTTTGTTTAATTTGTAACCCTAAACAGCAAGTTAGTTTGCCTACTAAGCTCATTTCAAATTCTTATTCCATTAGGGTTATAAATTCTTATAAAAATTCAGAATTGGTTAACCCAAAGATTATATCATCTACATATACTTGCGTTATAAAAATATCTTGGTTGATTGATTTGACAAATAGAGTTGGGTCAATTTGTCCTTGGTTGAACCCTTTGGAAATTAGGTAAGAGGTTAACCTTTCATACTAAGCCCTAGGTACTTGTTTAAGACCATATAAGACTTTCTTAAGTTTAAATACATGGTCAGGATGATCTAAACTCTCAAACTCAGGTGACTGACCTACATAAACTTCCTCTTTTATTAGCCTATTTAAAAAGGCAGATTTTACATCCATTTGATAAAGTTTAAATCATTTATGGATTGCATAGCTAAGTAGCATTCTAATGGACTCTAGTCTGGCTACCGGGACATATGTTTCATCATAGTCAAGTCCCTCGACTTGACTAAACCCTTTAGCAACTAGTCTAGCCTTATTTCTAATAATCTCTCCATTTTCACTTAGTTTATTTCTGAATACCCATTTTATTTCTATTATCTTTTTATTTTTAGGTGGCGGTACTAAGTCTCAGACTCTGTTTCTCTCAAATTGGGCTAACTCTTCTTACATAGCTATGATCCAGTCTGAGTCAAGTAAGGATTCAGCTATTGTTTTGGGTTCAATTTTTGAGATTAGGGATATTTGACTTAAGTTTCTGAAGGATGACCTAGTCTGAACTCTTAGGTCTGGATCACCAATTATTTAGTCAATTGGATGATTTGGGTTGACTCTTATGGTTCTGGTAGGTTCATTTATTTGAGGTTGATCTTCTTCTTCTTGACTTAGATTTTCACTAGCTCCCCCTTGACTAATGTTATTTTAAACAGAATCAATTGGTTGAATTTGGATTTGTTCTAAGTTTTGGTTAGACTCTTCAAATTTTATATTTGAGGTTCATTCAATTTTTAGTGTAATTTTATTATATATTCTATAACCTCTATTGTTTAATGAATATCCTACAAAGATCCCATTTTCTATTTTTGATGCAAATTTTCCTAAGTGTTCTCTTGTATTTAGTATGTAGGCTGGACATCCAAATACTTTAAAATGTTTAATATTAGGTTGTTTGTTATAATATATGTCAAATAAAGTTTTATTATGAATTTTATTTATTGTGGTTCGGTTTTGTACATAGCAAGCTGTGTTAACAGCTTCTTCCCAAAAGTATTTTGGTAGGTTATACTCATTTAGCATTGTCCTAGAAGCTTCAAGTAGGATTTTGTTCTTTCTTTCCACTATTCCATTTTGTTGAGGTATTTTAGGACATGAATATTCATGATGGTAACCATTTTCAAGGTAAAATTGGTTAAAGTTATGATTTTTAAATTCACCTCCATTGTCACTTCTAATTCTTTTAATTTTTAAGTCTTTTTCATTTTCAAGTTGTTTATAAAAATTAGTAAAGATTTCAAATGTTTCATCTTTATTTTTTAAGAATTTTATCCAGGTGAATCTAGAGTAGTCATCTATTATTACTAGGTAATATGGGCTTCCATTTATTGATTTGACCTCATGGGAATCAAATAGGTCTAAGTACAATAGTTCTAGTATTGAATTTGTTTGAAGTTGATTAATTAATTTGTGAGTAGATTTTGTTTGTTTTCCTTGTTGACAAGTATTACAGATTGTTGAGTCTAAGTTAGATAATTTTGATAGACCTCTAACTAATCCATTTAATTTATTTAGATTTCTAAAGTTTGTGTGTGACATTCTTCTATGTCATAACCAGGTTTCTTCTTTCTGTGTTAAGTAACACTTAAGTGAGGAAGAGGTTAGGTTAATTACATATATCTTATCCTTTCTAAACCCTTTTAGGCTTATAATAGGTTTATCTAGGTGCTTAATCAAACATTCAGAGGAAAGAAACCTAACCTTATATCCAGAATCACACAATTGACTTATATTAAGAAGGTTGTATTTGAGTTTTTCAATAAGTAATACTTTCTTAACAATGAAATCAATTTTGAGTTCAATATTACCTATCCCAATTACCTTGAGTTTGTTGTTATTTCTAAAAGCAACTGTTCCTAAGTTTTGTAGGTTAATTGAGTGAATTTGGTATGATTCCTAGTCATGTGTTTGAAGCAACCACTGTCCAATATTTACTTGGTTTTTTAAAACAGGTAGGAGTTAAGATTAGTTTTATTTTAAGTTATTTTTTTTTTAAATTTAGGTTAAGTTTAATTTTTTTTAGATTTAAGTTTGATTTAATTTTTAGTTTTAAGTTTAATTTAATTTTTTTAAGTTTAATTTAAGAGTTTAAGCTTAATTTTAATTTAATTTAGTTTTAATTTAGTTTTAATTTAATTTAATTTTAATGTAGTTTTAATTTAATTTAATTTTAATTTAGTTTTAATTTAATTTAATTTAGTTTAATTTTAATTTTAATTTAATTTAATTTAATTTTAATTTAACTTAGTTTAATTTAAATTTAGTTTTAATTTAATTTTTATTTAGTTTTAATTTAATTTAATTTAATTTAATTAAAATTTTTAGTCATCTCACCCGATCTATGTTTTCAATCAGAGAATCCTATAATTTTTGTAGATGAGTTAAGTTCAATTTCAAGGTTTGGTTTAACTTTGTGTTAAATTCAGATTTAGCTTTGGGCTCAACAAACATGCATTCTTTAGATAAACATCTGGGCTATGGTGAGTCATTTGGACATTATTAGAGTAATCATGCCTTCGAGGTTTTCCAAATAGTCTCATCCACTAAACTTAGTACAAAACCTTAGGCTAACTAGTTAGGATTCGTAAGGAGTAGCTTCAGTTAGTTCCACTAAGTCAAATGCACCAAGTCGAAGCCATATCTTCCTAGACATGCATAGATAGAGCTTTCCTAATCTACTATCATCTAAAACTTACTAGTACCATAGGTCAAATTAAACTTTTATCCCTTTTTACTCTAATACTAATTACCCTACCGGGTAGATTATTATTGGAGGTGCCAACAAGTTTGGAGCCTCCCCCTGAATTATTGATCTAGATTTCTTAAGTTTTGTTTTTGGGTTTATATCGGTTACTTTTGTAATTATAATAGACTTGATGATAGTTTGGGTTTGAGTTGGTCTTGTAGTTATTTCTATGGTGACTTTGGTTTAGTTGATTTAGTTTTATGTTTTGGATTTTGATTTGGGTTATTTGATTTTACATAATATATTTTATTTTTGGATTATAATATTGGTTAATTCCTATTTACATTGTTAGGCGTGCTTTTGGAACTCAAGCTTTAGTTTGTGTTTTATTTTGAGTTACAAGTGATATAAATGATTTATTTATTGAACTGGACTTGTATCTAAGCCTAGATTTATTGTATATAGCTTTTGATTTTTAAGGATTAGATCCAAGCTGTTAAATCTAGTTATAAAATTTTCTAACAACCCTTTAAGTTTGTTAATTTCAATTTTTAATATTGAGTTTTCCTCCTCAAGTTTTGCAACTTGATTTGGATTAGAATTTTCGATCTGTTCCTTGAGGTGTTGATTTTCCTCAAGGAGCATTTTATTTTGATTTTCATTTTCGGTTATTTTTTTATTTAAGCATGTAATGATTTTGAAAAAAAATTGCTTAAATTAAAGTACACCTCATCGGAATCTTTAGAAACGAGTATAGACTCGTGGCTCAATTCGAGTTAGGACTCGTCTTCCGATTCACATTCCGATTCTAATTCGCAGGCTATCAACGCGAGATAACTTCGGTGCTTCTATTCTTCGACATTCGGTTCATCCGAAGATGATTCATCCCACGTCGCCTTGAGTGCTTTCTTCTTGGTTTTATCGTTCTTCAGCTTTATGCACTCGTTCTTGTAGTGCCCCTTCTTGTTGCATCCGAAGCAGGTCATGTTTTTATTGTTAGGATCGGTGGTGGAGTTGATCTTCTGTAGGTCATTTCTGTTGAAGTTCTTCTTTCTCTTGGTGAACATTTTTCTTACCAAGTTCACTAGGTATTCTTCGTCTTCTGGGTCTTGGTCAGCCTCACCTTCAGGTTCAGGTTTGGTTCTTGACTTGTCTTTAGAGGAATCTGCAAAAAAGGTAATTCCTTTCTTGACCTATTTTGAGTTAGTCTATTTATGGAGTTCGAGTTCACAAAATAGTTCATCTAATTTTAATTTGGAAAGATTCTTCGAAATCTTGTAAGCATCCATGATGGATGCCCACAGTGCATTTCAAGGGAACGCGTTAAGGGCATACCTTATCAGGTCGCAGTTCTCCATCTGGTGGCCAATGTTGTGAAGCCCATTGAGGATGTCCTTTATCCTCACATGGAGTTGACTCATAGTTTCTCCTTCCTACATTTTTATATTAAATAGTTTATTCAGATAGAGGTCTCTTTTGGTTACCTTCATGTCACTGATTCCCTCGTGCAATTTGATGAGCTTGTCCCACAGTTCCTTCACATTTTCATATGGACCGACGCGGTTCAGTTCTTCTTTCGTTAACCCGCACTGGAGGGTGTTGAGAGCCTTGAAATCTATTTGGGATTTCTTCTTCATCTCTGGATTCTATTATTCCGGGTCTATTGGAATTCTGGTGTTATCGACCGAAACCTTGTAGCCTCTGGTGATGCTAAACCATTGCTCGAAGTCGGTCTTCAAATAGACCTCTATTCGCTTCTTCTAGTATGGGAAGTCGTCGCCATTGAAGAGGGGAGGAAGGACAGTGTTGTATCCCTCGTTTTGGGCCATTGCTCTTGCACACAATAAAGAAAAACAGAAATAGTCCCAAGACTTTTGGTCTTAGATTAGTAGTGTGAGATAAAAATAAAAATATTAAGACTGAATTAGTGTTGCACCAATTCAGATTGGTTTGCTACAAGAAAATATTTCTAAAGAGGTAATTATACCAATTTGGATTATGTCGAAAAACTTAAACTGAAAACAAGAAAACAAAAAATTTCACCCCCTTTGCTTGATTGGTGGTTGCACCAATCAGAGCGGTACCTACTCTGATACCACTTGTTGAATCGAAAAGAATGCTAGAGGGGGAGTGAATAGCGATCGTCGAAAATTGATACTAAAATAAAGTACGCAGTGGAAAGATAACAATGAAAACAATGCTAACAAACCACGTTTTACTTGGTTCGGAGCCTTCATCGACTCCTACTCCAAGGCCCGCACGTGAGAGTGCTTTCGGTGGGAAATTCAGTAATAGTTCGCAAATCTTTTACAAAATTAATACAATGAATGTATAATCTTAAGTGCAGAAGTAAATAAGTAGTATACCAACAACTTCTCAAAGATCTGGAAGACTGTGCTTTCAGTTGTTGGAGTCGCGTCACTCTGTCGCCGGAGTTGTGTTACTCGATCGTTGGAGCAACGTCACTTGGCCGTCAGAGTCCCGTCGTGGAGTCGCAGGAGCGTCTTTGGAGTAGCACGCAAGAAAATAATCGCAGAAGAAACTTGTGTTATGTGCTCCTGATGAAAGGTTGCTTATATAGGCAATTCTGAGCGCCTGGATCCCTTCCGGGCACCTGGACCGTAACGTTAGCCAACTCTAAGCTAGCGACAAGATAAGCTTCGGCCATTCCAGGCATCAGGACCACTCTGGGCACCCGAATCCTTTCCGAGCGCCCGAACCTCCTTTTCCAGCAAACTATTTTCCTGTAAGAAAATGTTAGTCCTGTAACGACCCGGCCCCTTGGCACTTTGGGCGACCCAACTGGTGGCCCATTTGGCGGCCCCTTGGCGGTCCCTTAGGCGGCCCAACTCGTGACCCCTTATATCTGCGTCGTCGGTCAACTCACCAGGTCTTCCCACCCCCGCGGTGGTTTTTCCTTCCATGATTCGAACTCTAGACCTCGAAGTGAGGCTGACTCATTTGTTACCGATCATAAATTTTCTTGGCTCAGAGTTGGAGTTCGACTCGAAAAGCAAAAACGTGGCAAGGATGGAAGGTAGTAACGACCACCGCCGGTTGACGGCTCATGGGTCGCCAGCTGGTGTAAGCCAAGGGACCGCAAGGGGCAAGCTATGGTCGCCAGTCCAGTCGCCTAAAGGGAGGGTCGGTCATAATAAATTGTAAAAGGCACCTACCTCGGCCCTTCTGGCCCTTGTATACGCCGGACCCTTACGTGCCTTCATTTGCCGGCCCATTCTCATGTTCGCTCGACCGACAACTGCGCATTATATTACTCACTAGGACTTTCTACCCCGGGCTTGGTTTCCCGTGATTCAACCCAGACCTGTGCTTATACCAGAGTCGGTTATGAATCATTAAGACCCGATTTGGTTCTAGGCAGCGGCCCACTAGCAGATTCGTCGACGACCCATGTGGCGATTTGGCGTGGATTCTTGCCTTCACTGGATTTTGTTGATTGAGATCCAGACATCCGTGCCAGTAGAGAGTTTATGAACCCGTAGCCAAGTGAGTACTTAGCCTCGAGAGTCTAGAGTTCGAACTCGGGAAGGCAAAACCACGCCAGGTGGAAAGGTGAGTAACAAGACGCTAAGGGTCTGATTGACACGACAAAAGGGCTCGACGGGCATAAGATATTACTAGTGGGCCAGCGGCCGCCCAAGAGGCCAAAGGGTCGAGTCGTTACAAGTCTGAGGCAAATAAAAAGTATACTAGCTTGCAAAACAAAGTTAGCACAATAAAAAGTAGAGTAGTAATTAGATTTTGTCTCCTTGAGATCAGAATCTAGTCAAGATCACAACTTAGATTTCCAAAATGGATCTAAGTTGGATCGACACCTACTGTTCCCTCAAACGAGGAGCACGTCCTCACCAAGTCACTCTCCTCCAGTGACTTACCTTAACTTATTGCTTTGCTAGACATCTGATTAGCTCATCAACCTATCTAGACTTTATGCCAGCTATCTGGTCAGCCTGTTGACCTAGCTGGACTTCGTGCCAAATATCCAATCGGCCCATCGACCTATCTGGACTTTTTACCAGCTATCCAGTCATTCCATTGACCTAGCTGGATTTCTTGTCAGATATCCAGTCAGTCCGTCGACCTATCTGGACTTCTCCTGCACATTTAGTTAAATCATTACATCATAACAAACCTAACTTAACTTACTTTGTCATTCATCAACCTGAGTTAGACCGTTAGTGCAACCTGCACCAACAGAATCATCATCAGAAGACTCTGATGAAGACCATGAACAAATAAGCTGTAGGACCGTTGGGCCGGTTAGAAGAGTTGGTAAATAACCTGTCAATTAAAAACAAACAACCCTTCCTCGAACGATTAAGCTAACACTTGTAAAATGAATTAAGCAGATAAATAAGAGCATAAAAGAAAAGAGGCACTGATCAAGTTTACTTGGTTACAACTGGTCATATGTTAAGGAAGATTAAGCTCAAAAACTCCTTCAAAGGGGAGAAGCCTCTTAGTATAGGCGTAAAAATGTGTTTACCAACTAAAGCATACAAGTGTTTGGAAATAGAATGATCGTGATTATTGAAAGCTTCCGACCAAGGCTATATTTATAGATTGGTGGGCGCCTGGACCTGGGCGCCTGGGGATAAAATTTATCCTTACCAGGCTGGGATCGAAAGAAGCGAGGCGCCTATGGTTCCGGCGCCTCGACAGCTCCGGCGCGATAGTTCCGGGCGCTGAGCCAAAAGTCAACCCAGACTTTTGGTTTTTCCTCTCCCGTGTCTGGTTCTCGTCCCGTCCGGTCCCCGCTCGCATCTCGCTTCTTTCTGCTACTTGGGTGGAATTAGGGCTTCTTCCCGGCTCAGCCGTCGGCTCGAATCGTCTCCCTGGTCTCGTTTCACCAGCATCATACTCGCTGCACTCCTTCCTGACGCACTCGCGTGCCGGACTACCTCGCCGTCAGGCCGCGGCTCTCCCGCAATTTCCGCCCGACTGTAGACCACCACACCGCACGCACTTCCTCGTCCGCCGGTACTCTTTCTGCGACGACCCTCGACGCACAACGTGATCTAGCTTCCTGCGCAGTCCTTCTGCTCACAAGTGCATTGCAGCCTGACACACTTAGGAGTTAGAACACGCGACTTAACTCAACTTGTTGATCACACCAAACAACCCTGGGGTTCCAACAATCTCCCTGGTGTGATCAACCCAAGTTAAGCTAGGGTCAACAATATGCAATAGAATAACATGATAGAAAAATTAAATTTCAAACATTTTAATTTTCAATTTTGTCTACCTCCTAGACTTATACTTTCCCTTCTCCTTTGATCATAAAAATGGGGTACAAACGAAATCTAAGGGTTGACATTAAAAAAAATTTTGAAACTATATTTCAATAATTTTCAGGGAAATATTTCTAAGTCAAGACAAATTTCTAAGTCATTCGACATCAAGATTAAGAAGTTTCTAAACAGAAAGCTTTATGCAAGAAAATTTCAGAGAATTAATAACATAAAGAGAAATTTTCTATGCATTTATTTATTTATATATTTTATGCTTTAATCAGAAGGTTTAAATTTCCATTTTAATTTATCAGAAATTCTTAAGTCATACTTTTTCAGATTTAAAGCAAAAAATATTAAACATACAACAATTTGTATCATGTTAATTTCTATTATTTTTTGAATTTCAAGTTCACAAAAATATTTCAATAGCATTGATTCTAACTTGATGAAATTTTTCGATGCTATAAAAAATTCTTTCGACAATGTGTAAAATTCGTTTGAAAGAATATTTTGTAATTTGCCAGAATTTTTTAACAATAAGAATTTGCCGGAATCTATTAATAATAGATTTCTTAATCCGAAAATATTTTTCGATGAATTAATTTCTAATTCATAAAACTTTTTCAATAAAGTAATTTGTAATTCCAAATTTTTAGGACCAGAAAAAGTTTTCAATAATATTTCTAAGTTGCATAATTCTTTCGAAAAACTTCTTTGTGATTCACAAAAGTTTTTTAGCAAAGTTTCAACTTGCAAAATTCTTTTGTTAAGATATTTTGAAATTCGAAGAACTCTTTCGATAATATTTCAAATTTGCAGGATAAGTTTGACAATTGATTTTCTAATATAAAAAACTCTTTCGATGATTCGCAAAAATTTTCAGGCAATTCTTCGATTGAATCATTCAATTGATCAGAGGTTCGAGTCCATACCTGACTTACCTTGTCAGTAATTGATTCTCCCCCTATCGAGTTGCTTTCTTCCGAAGATTCTCCCCCTTCATCGATCTCATCTTCTGAAGGTTCTTCAGAGTCGCAAGAACTTTTCCCAAAGTTCTTTTGCGCTTTCATAATCTGCGACCTTTTTGAAATCTTCCTCCAGTATTACATTCAGAAGATAATATTTTGCCCGCCCATTTGCCATAGACTCCTCACGTTGCTTTTCGTTCCAGAGGCGTAGATCGAGTCTTTCTCCGTTCGTGTTCTTTGGTTCTTCATAACCAAATTTCATTATTAGAGAATATACTCCTCCATGTTTTGTTTCCAAATAGAAACCCCCCCTCGAATTGGGGTTGCTAGCCATGCTAGTCGGCCAGTACTCTATAGGCCACCACTTGTAGGACCGCTAGAATTGGTAAATAACTGGTAACAATCAATTAAAACAAACAACCCTTCCTCGAACGATTAAGCTAACACTTGTAAAATGAATTAAGCGGATAAATAAGAGCATAAAAGAAAAGACGAGGCACCAGATGTTTACTTGGTTACAACCGATGTGGTTGTTAATCCAAGCGATTAGGCACAGAAAACAGAAGCTTAACTACAACTAAAGCATACAAGTGTTTGGAAATAGAATGATCGTGATTATTGAAAGCTCGGACCAAGGCTATATTTATAGCCTTGCCTGGGCGCTGGATGGGTTCCGCGAGGATAAAATTTATCCTCTGGTTGGATCGAGTCAAGCTCGATCGCAAAGTCCTTCCGCCTTCCGGCGCGGATGATGGCGGCCCGGCGCCGATGGCGCCCGGGGCTGCCGGGCCAAAAGTCAACCGCTTGACTTTTGGTCCTGCTCTCTCTTTCTACGGCTCGCCTTTAGGCCGCCTCCTCCGCTTGGGTGATCTCGACATCCGAATAGGGCTCACCCGAACCCATCTTTCTTCTCGCGTGCCTTCTCGCCCTCGGGTCATCGTGTCCCTTCTCGTCTCAGCCACTCCTGCAGATATCCACTCTGCTGACCTTCGTCATGCTTCCCGTCCGCCGCCAGATCGCCGACCAGCACGGAACTTCCTCGGAACCCACGTACGACCCTTGACCACCTTCCCGGACACACTTCCTTCTCGCTTTGATCCTGCTCCGAGCACTTAGACACAAGGTTAGAAACAACGCAGGACCTAACTTAACTTGTTGATCACACCAAAACAACCTTGGGGTTCCAACATAAGCTTCCTCACACTTCCAGCCTGAGAGCAAGTCATCAAATCTTAGTCTGAGATAGAATCAAAAGCCGAGTCTGAGCGAAGCCATGGATTCGTATCCAGTTCAGAAGGTTCTCAAACCAATGTAAGTATCTCTCTAATTTGATCGCATAATTTGATTTCTTACCTATTAAGAAAGTTAGCTAAGTCCAACCTCTAGGTCAAGTCACTCCAAAAGGAGGTAACAGCTCTTAAGGAAGTAACCAACCCAAGCTCCTTGACTGAATCAGTTCAAACTAACTTCAACTCAAGTCCAAAAGCTTGATGAAGAAAATTTCAGCCTAAAAAGTCTAGTTAAGGAACTAAAGGATATATTGGAATGGTTCACCATGGGTTCCAAGAATCTTGATTTGTTTCTTGAAAAATAAAAAGTCATATACAATCAATCCGGACTTGGATACAAGGCTAACCGCAAGTTTAGATCTTATTTATCACTTGTTAACTGAACAAATAAAAAAATATTGAACCTCGTTGCAGTTTTGATGTAATCAACCAAGTTTAGGTTAGGTCCTGTTTGTCTGATCCAAAGTGTACAGAGTTTAGTTTAGATCAGTCGAACCTGAAGAGGCAGGGCGACAGGGAGCCAAGGCCGATGTTCGTCAGTCCAGAGAGGAAGCGTAAGAGTACACTTGGCGTGAAGAACATCGCGGGGTTCGAGGCGGAAATGGACGGAAGTCCGGAGAGGGAGGTGGGTTGTGAGCCCTATTCCAGGTGTCGCAATCACCGAGGAGCATTGAAGGTGTCGAGATCGATGCAACAACACGCTCGATGCGTAAGGCCACAACTTTATCGAAAAGGCCACCACCTCGGTGAGACCCGCTAGGTCGTTGAGCGTTGCTCAGTGGAGATACGACAAAGTTATCTAGAGACCAAGAGTGATGTGCCAATCCAGGACTAACCCGGCCGATTCCCGATCGATTCGGTAGAGGCCGGAGGCGCTCGATCGGAGAAGCTGGCAGGCCATATTAAGGTTTGGTTGATCAACACGGATCGACCGATCCTCTCGAGTCAAACTCGATCCGAAGGATTAGGTGATTCGATAAGCTCGAGAACCCTATATAAAGAGGCATTTAGAAAAAACGCAGAACTATCTCTTGTACTCTCATACAACTTCTTAGCAACCATCATAAAGTGCTTCTGAGAGAAGGAGTTTTCTTCTGTTTCTTATTGTCTGGATTAACAACCCTCTTTATGGAGGTTTCCTGCTTTTATTTCGTAGTTAATTTCATATTGTTGCTTTATTTTAAGGGTTAAAAAGGTTTAAGGAGAGTATAATATTTATCGCAGTAGCAATTTACCCTCTTTGCACGCACTGACAAGTTGTATGAGCCCGATCCTCGTAAGGACTAACCACCAAGCTGACACTACGATCAAGATGATGGCTGGAGCAAACATCCATCCCAGTTCCGAGACTTCGCCACATGAAAGCGAAAATGGAGGTATTCTTTAAACGGATTTTGATATTCTAATTACAATGAAATATGGTTTTACAGATAAAGAAGAAAACACGTGGAGCAAGAAGGAGCAAGCTAATTCAATCACCAACGGAAAGGTTTGAGTCTCCTTCGATGTAATGCCATCTCAAGAGGTAAATCGGATCATAAGTTACTTCGAAAGATCTCTGAGAGAAATTGGAGCTTCACGAAGGTACCTTAGCGCGACGTAGGCGGACATCTGACATCCAACCAATTGAACCTGGATGAACCAAAGAGCGTCACCCAAGCAAGGATCAAAGAGTTGATCACACAACCAATAACCAGATCGAGGTAGATGGTAACCGGGACTCTAATTGTCGAGTAACTTGTTCCCAAAACTCAGAGTGGGCCTCCAGTAGATGCGTGCTACATCTCTAAGGACCTCGAGGTAAGTACTTTAGAACAATTATTTTCCACTTTTGAACTTCACGAATCTTGAGTTTGTGTAGGAATGGAGAGAAGAACAACATTGCCTTAAAGGCAAAATTGAATAGTTCGACTCAAAGCCTCGAAGCGGCACTTTTGGTAAGACGCTTCAATAAATTTTTTAATACTAATAAGTTTAGATCGCAGAGGCATCAACGAAAGAAAAGGACAATTCGTTGCTACAATTGCAACGAAGAAGGGCACATCAAGGAGGACTGTCCAAAATTGAAAAGCAAACAGAAGGGTAAGGAAAGGAGCAAGAATCCAGCTCGACCCAAACACAACCTAAAGGCCACGTGGGATGATTCGTCGTCCTCCGAATCAGAAGTCGAAGAATTCTCGGGAATAGCACTGATGACCAACCAACAGCTAGAAGAAACGTCTAGCTCAGAGATGAGCATCGATGAAGGGGGAGCGTCACCGAGTCAGGTATGAAATCTAACCCCGACTCAGTCTTTTCGTTTTATTAAATCGCTTTCTAAAGACTTATTCGATTTAGAAAATGAAATTAGCAAAAGCATGTCCACTTGAGATGTACGATAGCATAAAATCAGAAAATGATAAATTAAAATTAGAAATCGAAAAATTGAAATCTGATGCATGCTTAAATACAAATAAATTTCCTAAATCAAAATTAAGAATTTATGAAAAATTAAATTGGTACATTAGAAAACACCAGGGTCAACTTAAAAAAGTACCAAGAATCATGTACCCCCTAAGTATCTGATTAACCCGGTAGGAAGAAACCTTTATTGGGTTCCAAAATCTTTGCTAGTTTAAATTTCTCTTTTAGTTAAAAGCTTACAGTGAGAAAATTAAACATTGAGGTTATTTATGGAAGCTTTGTCTAAGGAAGTGGTTGTTGCTCCAATAACCAAGAAGGTCTAGTGTCTCGCCACGACCTAGAAGCCGAAATATCAAAATAAAAATGTTTAATTAACTTTCTGATAAAAGCATTAATATTAGAATTAAACAATGATTTGAAAAATTTTTAAACATTTCCTTAGATATTCTTCAAATTTTTTAATTCTCTAGAAAAATTGTTTCTTGAAATTTTAACTTAGAAATTTTCTTTTGAAAATTCTGAAAAATTCATTTAACTTAGAAAATTTTTCAAAACCTAGAAATTTTTGAAGTTAAACCTAACTCAATTTTCGTAACTTGTTTGTACCCCATTTTTCCTGTGATCAAAGGGGGAGAATAAAGATAAGTTCAGTTAAGGGGAGTTAGTTAAATTTTTTTAAGTATAAATTTAATTTTCATATTGCAATTTATTTTAAAGTTGAAAATTTATGCCTGAACTATTAGTTTAGTAATTTTTTTTAATTACTATCTGTTTGTTTTACCCTAACCTGAACTTGGGTTGATGCACATCAAAAAGGGGAAGATTGTTGAACCCCGTGGTAATTTTGATGTGATCAACCAAGTTTAGGTCTGGTTGCTTTGTCTCGATCCCCTAAGTGTATGGAGCTTAGGAGCGCAGTGACGCAAAACGACGGCGCGAAAGAAGAGGGCACGGAGGCGGCAGGCAATGGCGTCAAGCCAAGGACGCGAGGCTGAGGACGAGTGCACGTGAGAAGAACATCGTCGAGGGGCGTGGCGGGACGGAAAGTCTCTGAGGAGAAGGTCGAATGGAATTGTTGAGCCCTATGAGGCAATCACCCAGGGCGCGAATCAAGCAAGTCAGTGGAAGTGAAGAGTTCGATGATCGATCAACGCTCGATCGCAAACCGAGACCAAACCCTATTTATCGTAAAACCAACCTCGCAGACGGACACGGATGCCACGTTCGTGGAGCTTATCGTCGACCGATGACTTACGATCCGATCGTCAACCAGAGACCCAAGATCTAGAGACCAAGTCAAGAGTTATCTCGGCGCTTGCGCTGGACCGCTGGTTGATCGAACGGATTTTCGGCCGACCGGTACAATCGGAATAGTAGATCGATCGGAGATCGGGCGGATCAGGTGACTGACTGGGGATCTGGCGACCTATCCCGAGTCTCAAGGAGGATCAGATCAGATTGATCTGATAAGCTCGAGCCCCTATATAAAGAGGGTCGCTTTAGAAAACAACGAATCACGAACTAAATAGCAACTCTTGTACTCTCATTCTCTTAGCAACTACTGTGTTGTCAAAGTGTAAAAGGCTTTTCCGCCAGAAGGAATTTTTCGCTTTTCTTCTGACCTGGATTAACAACCCTCTTGGTTGTAACCAGGTTAATTTCTATCTCTTTAATTATTATTGTTGCTTTATTTTTAAGAGTTGAAAAGCTTTGAGAGGGTTAAATTCATTACCTTGATAGACCCTACTGAGACCATGATCCAGGGGAAGCCAATAGGAAGATCATATTCATTAGATAAATTTGTGTGATGTTTGCGTTACTGCTTTTTATTTTACATGCTTAGATTAGGATAGATAATGACTTTGGCTTGATTCACACTTGATTAAGTTAGACCTTGGATTTTCAGAAAGAAAATTAAATATTTAATTTCTGTAAAAGGCTTTGTCTAGAAGTGTTTGATGATCTAATACCCAAGAAGGCCTAGTGCCTCGCTACAACCTGGAAGTCAATTATTGAAATAAATATTTAATTGACTAACTATCAAACCTTGGTTTAACTCAAATAAAAATCAATCCTTATATTTATATTTAAATTAAAGATTAGTGGATCTAGCTGAAGCTACTTCAAGTGCAATCAGCTTAGTGGATCTAGCTGAAGCTACTTCAAGTGCAATCAGCTTAGTGGATCTAGCTGAAGCTACTTCAATCCAATATGTTTAGTGAGACTTAAGACTTGATATTAAATTGTTTGGGTGAGATATTTTGAAAAAAAAAAAACTTTATCTAAAACACATGGTTATTTTAATGATATCCATTGTGACTCACCACAGTTTGGGAGTTTATTCTAAAAATACTTGCTCAGTGGATCCAAAGTTAAATTTGAATCTAACACAAGATCATACTACCTTAGACAAATCACATTAATTATTGAATTAATATTAAAAGACCCATCTTACTTGAACATATAAGTTATTGTGTATTATGTGTACTGAGATGCATATAATAGGCGAGATGCTAAGACAAAAAAAAATTTTTAAAAATGAAAATTTTTTCAAAATCTCATAGGATTATTTTTAAAAATATATATATTTTCAAAATAGTGATTAACATAGTAGTATTTAGTGAATTTCATAATTGTATATAACTTATAAAATTCTAAAAAACTATTGTTAGCCAACACTTAGAGTCCAAATCCTTAGATCAACCATGCTTAGACATATAGGAATGTCTATCCTTGTGGTTAACAAGAATATCCTAAGGAAGTTTCAAGTTAAGAAGGAGGAAACCTTTTTTTTTTAAACATGGAGTTTTCAAAATTAAATTTGACACAAAATTTAAAAAGTTGCTTGGAAATTTCTTGTGAAAATTTATTTTGCCAATAACTTTTATAAATATTTTCAAATAAATATTAAAAAATATTATTCAAAATATTTATTAAAATCTATTTCAAAGTTCTTCAAAAGTTGTTTTCAAATTTATGTTTAGAAAATATCATGTCTTCACAATTATTGGAAAGTCATTTTAACAAAGATTTCATAATAGTTTAGACATCTTCAAAATTATGTTTGACAAATAGCTTTGAAAATGTATATTTTCAACAAAGATTTTGGACAATGTCTTCAAAATTACTTTTTAAAAAGAATTTCTAAAATCTTTAAAAATGAATTTGAAATTTTTTTAAACACCTTAGAAATAGATATTTTTAAAAAAATATTTTGAAAGGTTTTGTTCAAAGTTTTTTGAAAAGTTAAAAGAATATTTTTAAAGAAAATGATAATTTGAAAATTCCAATGGTCTTTCAAGAAGAAAGGGATAATTTTATTAAGGAAAAAATTGATGATTGTTGATGTAAAACCTAAGGAGATTCTTAGGAATCATAAAATAGATATTTTTCTTTTTTACGTATGCCAGAGAGGAGGAGAGGGAGGGAGGATTTAATTTAGAAACCCTACTTTTACTTTTGGAATAAAAACTAAAATGTTTGGTTAAATATTTAACCCAAACTTAAATATGTTGTCAAATATCACAAAAGGAAAGATTGTTGGTGCAATTAGTCTCGAGAGTTTTGATATTTGACAAGCAATATGAGTTGGTCAAAGTTGGCCAATTTGCTGAGAGAATCTAAGCAAATTAAGATTGACTTGATGCTTGGAAGTGAGTAGGTGAGAAGTCCAACCAGGTCAATGTTGACTAAATACTAGGTAGTCAAGTAAGAAGTCTTTACAAGTCAAGGTTGACCTAGGCAAGGGAAAATTTTAGTCTGGTCAAGGTTGACCAGATGACTGAGAAAGAGAATGTTAGATATAACACTTAAATAATAATAAAATAAAAAGTGTTAATTAAGAAAATACCTTATATATTTTATTTTATAAATTTTTTGGGATTTAAATCAAATTCGTATGACATCTTTAAGGGGATAAATCTATTAAATTTGGAGGAAACCTATTTAGAATATCATTTAAGTTGAGAGTTGATTCAATTAATCAATTTAAAGTTATAATTAATTAACTTAAGTATATAAAGATAAAACCTAAGTTGTGTTTTTCTCTCCTCATGTCTCCTGATCCCTCCTCTTCATCATCTCCTCCACCCCTTCATGCGCATCACCATCTTCGTCATCGTCACCACGTTAACTACCGCGAGCCCACTACCGGTACCGCATGACCTTCTTCCCAATTCATCACCACCACCTTCTCTCTCGTGCCCTAGCTTCGATCCACCTCCGCCCACTATTCCCGTGTGTCATCGCCCACATCGACACCACTGTACCCCGTGCATTGCCCCTTCAACCGTCATATCCACCACCCATGTGCTCATGAAGGGTTCCTTCATACCTAACCGATCAGTCACCCCCTCTTCTCTCCCTCTCGCCCTCAAGTTGCATCCACCCAACCACTGGTGCCATCTAGTCGTCGGCACAGCTCCCCTGCCCTTATGGACAATGACGACTATCCATCATAGTCACCCATCGACTCTAACTCCTACGACCATTGAGAGCATCCCCACTTTTGATCTTAAGAGGGACACCATTACCCTTCTCCTCTTCTAATTCATGTCATCATTGTGAGCTTCTTTTAGGGCAGTGAACATCCACCAGGAAGAGGCCAAAGGGTAACAAATTCTTGATCTAAGCTTTGTTGACCTCTCTTAATTCTAATTAGAAATTGGAATTCGAATGGGATGTGTTGATTTGGGTGAATTTTAGATTAATCAAAACTATTGTTTAATAAAGTAGGGTGAATGAAATTATGAGATAATTAGGTTGGATTAATTATGATTTGGTTTATGTTATCCGATCTATATTAGATCTAGGTGTTGATTGTGCTATATTATATCATGGAGTCGTTTGGATGATCTTGTCTGTCAGTCTCACATCACATTTGAGATCATGTTTCTATGTTATTTCCTATTACTTTACTTGCACTTTGGTTTTTGGACTTAGTTATGTAATAATAACCTTGGTTATGGATTTTAACCTTATGGTACTCTTTTATTCGATTATGGTATTTATTATGTGTTAAGTCATGCCGACATACAGTCATCTTATGTTGTCTATGTTTTTAAGTAGATTGAATAAATCCCTCTATTGTATAATTGGTTATCTTATATCTTCCACTATGTATTTATTCCTAATTTTATGGACTTATATCATGTTGTATCAAACATTATTACAATGGAGTACTGTCTATATTGTTGAACAACTATACTTTAGGATGTGATAGAGAAAGTCTAGATAGATTAAGGTTGATCAGATGTTAGGTAAAGGAAATTCCTAGAAATTCAAATGTGATAAGATGTTTGGCAAGAGAAAAATCTAAATAGGTCAAGATTGACCAGATATATAGTAAAGAAAAAGTCCAAGTAAGTCAAGGGTGATTTAATGATTGGTAATGAGAAGTTTTGGAGGAGTAAACTCTAAGTAAAGAGATTTGAGAAACCAAATAAATGTTTCAGTCGACAGTATAATTTGATCGATTGGACCAACATGTTCAGTTGACCGAATAACTAATTGGTAGAAAGTGTTGGGATAGCAGGGACTGGCAAGAGGGAGATGAATTGCCTACAAAATAAGTTAACCCATTCTTGTCCTTTGGACTTGATTTGTAGTACAAAGAATAATAGTAATAAAACTAAACTAAACAACTTAAAAGAAAATAGTAAGAGGGCTAAGAATTAACTTGGTTACAACCTAGATGGTTATTAATCCAAGGCAATGAAAGACACTAGAAGATCTCCTTTGTTGTAGGTAGAGAAGGATCTTATAGACGTTGACAACTCAAGAAATAGACTAGGAAAGAGCACAAGAGTTATAGATCAAGTTATGTTGTATTTCCTAGCTCTATAGGTCTTTTTATAGCCCTTGAAAAATTCTATCTGAGACTAGAAGACACCTTTAATAGACTGGAAGGTGCCTCTAACGTGGCAAGTTTTATCTGTACGAAGATAAAACTTTATCTTTGTTAATGGTCACTGGAAGGCACCTTCAATGGCTTGGAAGGCGCCTTCGTAGTATTGATCAAAAGTGCCTTCCAAGCCATGAAAGCCCTTCCATATGACAAATCAGTTTCTTTGCTGATCTCTTCGCTTGAGTGATGTTTTGGCTAACCAGAGTTGAGCTCGCCCAAACCCAACTCTGATCCTCTCCTCGACCAGCCTTCCTCCCTGACTTTTGATCCCTCATACTTCCGCGCATGTCATTCTCGTCCGTCGGTGTACTCTTCCACAGCACTTCATCCTTCGGATGCACTGAGCCGGTCGACTCTCTTCTCGAGTCATCCTTCTCACTGGTTGTGTCTTCCTCTCAACTTCTTGTATTCCTAATATTATACACACTTAGACATAAGGATCAAATACGCATGACATACCTTAACTTAGTTGACTACATCAAAACTACTATAGGATACTTACAAAAAGATGCTAAGATGGTGCCTAATAAGCTTCATGAAGCTAACATGGACAAGGATAAGCATCGGGAGGCTAGTCTAGATAAGGTTGGATCTAGATAAGATATGAACAGATCTAGATAAGGACGAATCCATATAAGTTATGAATCAGTCGATCAGATAGGCTTGTTTAGTCTACAAAAAAGTCTATAAAATGACTTTGATTGAGAAGGCTTAGAACATCAATCAACTGCATCCAATACTCTCAAGTTTTGTGCTCAAAAACTACCCAAAGATTCAGCTTGTGTGATCAGAGAAGCACTAGGTGGAGTGTGCAATATTCATGACTTCCAGACTGGATCAACACAAGAGTGTTTGTATAATTTATATTAAAAGCATCTCAATTTTATTATAATTGTGTTTGTACTTACATTTTGTAAGAGGTTTCTCCACCTTCAAAAAGTTTTTGAAAAGGAGAAAAAGATAGTGGACGACGTTTTGTATGCATGCCTTAGATGTAGTACCCTAAGGGTGTGAACCAAGTAAATTAAAAATCAATAGAATGTTCTTTCTTTGTCTTGTTTCTTTTATATATTTCTATTATTAGACTAACTATATAAATAAGAATGAATATGACACAAAAGAAAAAAGAAAAACGACAAGCACTATTCACCCCCTCCCTTCTGTAGTGCTAATTTTTCAATCCAACAGATCTCGCATAAGCCGTAGGGATAAAAAGAAAATCAATCCCATACTGACCTGAGAAAGCTCAATCTTGCTAAGGTCATGAGGAGAATATATAAGAATAGGTGCTTGAAGGGGATGTTCTCAATCGAGATGTTCCCACAATGAATAAGTGGGGTGGAGATGTGTAACGACCCAAAATTCCTCATTACGAGTCCTAATAGAACGTAAAAATTTTAGAAATGCTTTAGAAATATTCTAGAGATTTTTATGTAATTTTTGGAGGTCGTTTGGTATTTTTACTAAACGAAAGAAGTTTCGACAAAAATAATGTCCAAGCCGAGATTGCAAAACCTCCGTAGCCAACTCTTAAGCGAATCCACTCAGTGTGTTCAGCGATCTTATTAAGGAAGGAGAAAATTTTTTTTTAAGCAGTAGTTAATAATTAGGAAATAAATAGGAATAAAAGGGTTCGGTTGAGGAATCGAACCCACGACCCAATCAAAGATTTAGCAAAGCGCGGCTGACCAAGAATCCAAGCGGCCAGATCTGTTTAGAATAGATAGCAAAATTATTTAAGGAGTTAACAGAAATACTAGGTTATAAGGATTTATAAAAGGGAGAGGAGAGTTTTAATCTGTAAGGTTTCTCTTCTTCTCTCTCACGGTCGGCTTCGGTGAAACCGCATTAAGCGGAAGAGGGGATGGGGCACTCCTCCATGAGGTCTTCACACCATCATGATCCTCTCATCGAGGAACTTGTTGGCAAGAATGGGCCGAGATTTCAAGTTTCTCGAACCCTAGCAGCCCTTCTGTTCGGGTTCAAACTCAAAAACACCAAAGTAAGTTGCTACCACCACTGCAAGGATAGCTCCGGTTTATTCCGTGTTCCTCTTCTTGTTTAGCATGTTATTATAGAGGTTTTTCTTAAGTTGCGCCATGAGGAATTTTTGAATTGGGATTTAGGCTTTATGGCTTTTAAAACATCTTTGAGAAGTGTGGTTGCTAGGAATAGAGTTTGGTTTTCAGGTTCGTAGTAAAGAATTTTTGGATGTGCTAGGGATCTAATTTCTTCTGGTTTTTGAATTATGCTGTAAAAGTTATGGTTTAGGGCTTGCTGCCGTGAGTTTCAAAGGAAGTACATGAAAAGGATAAGTGTGTAGAGTATTTTGTTCCTTTGGTTTCTGCCGTGGCACCGAACAGGGGATGTTGAGGTTTCGGTTTCGGGTTGTTGCTAACAATGAGCATGAGGTGAGTGGATTTGGAGCATGTGTGCCATTTTCGTGGGTTACTGCTGTTGTACCAATTGATCAGGCTTAAGAATAGTTTCAAGATTTCCTTCTTGAATTTGCTCAACATTGTATAGATTTAGATGATAGCTCTATGAATATGAAATCACCTCATTATTGAGTAATTCGGGTTTGTGACTTTGCTAGTCAATTCAGATTAGTGTTAGGAAAAGGGCATGAACAATTCCTTAAAGCTTGTTGTACGAATTTGGGTTTGTGCCATGCATTGGGTGTGAATAACCTTAAATTGGGTGTCCTGTGGATTTTGATGGCTTTGATTTCTTGATTCGGTTTTGTACAGCATTGGGATGGTTTCAAATGTAAGAGTAGTAAATGTTTTGTTGTCTTGCTTTCGGATTTCTTTATTGTAAGCATTAGGATAGCTTGGATTTAAATAGTAGTTTAAGTATTTATATATGAAGGCAGATTTTGTTAGAGTGTTGCAGTATTTCAAATGTTTAGCAATTGCAGTTATGAATTTTTATGGGCATGATCAGTTAGTATAAGGGTTACAGATTTTGGGATTTCTGTTGCTGGGCAAGGAACAAGAAAGAGTGTAGTTTTCTTCTGAAGCATGTAGGTTGGTTTTTGGTAGCTACTACAAAATGGTTTTGCTTTGTGATTGGACATAAAGAGCAATCCTTATAATTAGAATTTCATTCTACAATTCTTATAAATAGCATGCTTAAGTTTATATGGGACTACGGTCCAATGGGTGGGCTCCCATAGTCGCCCCTAGGTTCAGATAACCTAGCTCTAGGTTCAGATAACCTAGTAAGAGCGAGATAAGATAAATCACTAATCGGTATTTTACTTTTATCAAGATACCTGTTGTCGACTCTTAGTTTGTTGGGGGCTGCTCCATAGTCCCCTAGGTTTATAACCTAGTAAACCCTACTAGATTCGGACTAGCTACCTCGGGGTTAGTTAAGGATACACGATTGCAAGTTGTCGGGCTTGTCACCCATCAACGAGATGATGATTATTTTTATCTATATGAAAATAGTTTTCAAAACTTCACAAATCGGTTAGAATCAGTTCAATTAAACTTATTATTCGAAGAATTAAAGTATAAGTTTTAAACAAAATAAATAAGCATAAGTTTAAAATCCAACAAGTTCGGTTTTCATTTATGCTAGCGTGTTTGTTTAGATTTGCTTTACATGTTTAGCATTCGATGCTTTGTTTCCCTTTATGAGTTATAGTATGAGTAGTATTTCTTTGAGCATTTTAGATTTCTTCGATTCATAGTTTATGAGTTAGATAGCGCTTACTAAGCAATTTTGCTTATAGTTGCATTTTCCCTGCGATAAAGGAAAAGTTATAGCAAAGGAAGCAAGGAGGAAGGCGATGGATGTGCGATGGATATGGATGTCTTTGGGATTTAGCATAAGAATTTATTAAGATTTCCATGTATTTAGAATTCTTTCATTTAAATTGTTATGCACATTAGACCTATTATCTGAGTTGTACAATGGTTGCATGCATGTTCAGATTAATACATATATTTCAGCATGATTAGATTGATATGTAGATTTAGATGTGAATGTATACTTGAGTAGTATGTGTAGATTAGTCATTTTGTTTTCCGCTGCTAGTTAATTGCATGATTAGAGAGTTTATGTATTGATCTTTACATATGAACAACCCTAATTAAGTGAAGTTAGTAGTCCAGTAGCGCTATACTCCCTCACGGACTAGTAGTTAGGAGGGTGGGGTGTTACAAGATGTTCTTGGTCGAGGATATTCTCAGCATGATATACTACAAGTGTGTTTTCAGTCAGAGATGTTTCCAAAGTAAGTGCATGACTCAAGTCATGTTTGACTTTTTCAAGGATATTCCTGGTCAAGGATGTTTCTAAAGTGAGTGTATGGCTAAAATCTTGTATGATTTTTTCAGGGATGTTCCCTAAGTGAGTGTATAGATGAAATCCTATGTGATCTTTTAGGGAATGTTTTTCAAGTGAAAGGGATGTTGCTAAAGTGAGTGCATGACTATGGTTTTGTGTGACCTTTTTGGGGATATTCCCAAAGTAAGTGGACGACTGAAGTCATGTGTGACCTTTTCGGGAATGTTCCTAAAGTGACGCTACTAGGAGTATTTGTTCAAGCAGGTGTATCTGCTCAAGCAAGCCTTTCTTGAATATATCACATGTCCCCCTCACCTTGTTAAACTAAAAAGAAAAGTAAAATGAAATTCAACTTAGGGAGGGGGGTTCTCCATTTGCGAGCTATAAGAGCGACTCGAGAGGAAGAGTCATGAGTCAACTCAAAAGACCTATGAAACCATGGAGGGTAATAATGATCCCTCGACTTAGAAGACCAGTAGAACCAAGGAGAGGATAATATGGAAGACTACCTCAATCTCTCTGCTCAGAAGACCAACAAAGTTGAAGAGAGAGTAACATGGAAGACCACCTCGATCTCTCAAAGTCTGGGAGAGGGTAATATGGAAGACCATCTCAATCCCTCGACTCAGAAGACTATACCTCAAAAAAAATTTACATTAAAATTACAATTGTTCACAACGAGAAGTCATGATCTAAAATCATTACATAATAGCTTCATTGTCAATTCTATTAAAAACATCTTTCTTAATGTATAAAACCATACAAGCATTAAGTCAATCATCTTCCATTTGGTTGCACAATCGATTTTTTATGATCTTTATTGTAGAAAATGCTCTCTCTATACTCACAGTAGCAACTAACAAAGTCAATGCTAAAGCAACAAGCATATAAACCAAAGGATATACCACATATCTTCTTGTTTCTATCATTTTCATAACAAGATCTACGATCCCATCAACTACTAAAAATCCATTGCTTATATGCACATCAATAATATAATTCTCAAGTTGATTATCAAGTAACATAATATTGTACGTAGAAAAATCCTTATGATATAATCTAGTAAAACTAATGAGATTTTCCTTATTAAAAGTAGAGAATGAGTCCCTATGATTAAGACATCACACATAATGAAGTAATTCAATATTTGTCTAAGAGAAATGACTATTAACCTACATAAGTTGTTTATCTAAAACAACACAATACAACTCATAATGATAATGAACCAAGTTAGCCTTTTCTTGAGTTCTTTGTCTTAGATGACCAAAAGCTGTGAACTTTTCATCCATATTAAAGATCATAACTTCATGTGTTGAACAAAATGAGGAAACTTCATTTAATAGAGAATCTCATCCATCATCTCTCATAGATTGCAATCTTTGTTTTGATATATATACTAATCTCATAGAATTCTCAGTCTCCTTTTTTTTTGCAATGTCAATGATAAGTCATTAGTAATCCCCAATGCATTTTTTATTAAATGCATAGTGACTGTAAACTCAAATGATTGCATTACATCTAACAATATGCATGCTTCAACTTTCTGCTTTGTGCTTATCCCATCCTCCATAATAAGTTCAAGTACTTCAATTATAGATGAAAATATGAAAGTGAACCTAACTAAAGTATCATAATGTGAACCCCAAAGAGTATCATCAGCTCATTGCAAGTTAGTTTCTTGATTTAATCCACATCCACTAAGAATCTCTCCTCTCCTTAGTGCTTCTGTAACTTTTTCATGTTGTTTGGCTCTAAGAATATATTACCTCTTACAAGATGCCCGAACAACATTCATAACCTTTGATGTGATCTCAAAAAGATATTGAACTTGAAAATGATACTTTGCGACAGCTACTAAACTCAATTGGAGTTGATGAGTGAAACAATGAACATAAAATATACATGGATTTTCTTGTAAAATAAGAGTTTTCAAGCCTTTAAGCTCACCTTGCATATTTCTTGCCCCATCATAGCCTTGACCATGGAAACTTGATATGCTTAAACTATGATGAGAGGATAATCGATCAATGACATCCTTAAGTGAAGCAGTAGTTGTACTAGGCACATGTTCAATACCAAGAAAACGTTCTAATCTCTTTTCCCTCTTTATTCATTTATCTTAAAACAACTGTCATTTCCTCTTTCATTGATACATCATAAGACTTGTTAACCAAGATAGTATAATATACCTCACCAATATCTTTGATAATAGCATAAGTAGTTTCTGATGGATCAAAAAGTGCTAGAGGGGGGGTGAATAGCGCTCGTGGCTTTCACTTTTCGTATTCGAAAAACTTACGAGTAATTGCAATGGAATAATAAATAACACACATAGAAAAGACGCCAAGATTTACTTGGTTCAGAGCCTAAGTGACTCCTACTCCAAGACCCACGCTCGTTGAATGTTTACTTTGGGCAACAACTATAATAGCGCAAATGTATACAAGAAGTGATTACAAAATAATATTAAAAGCTATGCCGACAACAAATATTTGAAGTTTCATAACTTCGAATCATCGGGATCTTGTTGTAGCTTAGCCGGAACGTCTAGTTAGCAACACGCTAAAGAAAGAATGCTTTGGAATTGATGATTAGAGCTGCTAGTCAAGACCTCCATATAAGGGCTGTTGAAGGCGCCTCTGAGTCCCTTGAGGGCGCCTCCATCACCATCGAATTCGTAGTGCAGATAAGCCCCGAAGCAGTCTTTGCATATCCACTTGAGGGCACCTCCAATCCCCTAGAGGGCGCCTTCAACGTCGTCCGAGGTGCCTCAAGCCTCCATGAGGGCGTCTCCAGCCTGGCTTCCTACGCAACTTCTGCCTTGCACCCGAGGCGCCTCCAAGCTCCATGGAGGGCGCCTCTGGTACTGTTTATCCGAGGCAAAACATACTCTTTTATCCCTGCAAGATAGGTTAGTCCACAGAACAACAACATATCCTACAAAATAAAGTTAGCACATAATAAACATAATAACAGAGATATTTTGACAGTCTCCAGACTGTCCGGTTATGACTTCGGATTTCCAACCGAAAATCTTAGGTCGAACCGACGTCTTCTGTTCCCTCAGCGGGGAACGCATCCTCACCTACTCCACACAGGAGAGCATACTAGTTGCCAGACCGGTCCTCGAGACCAACTGGACTTTCTGCCTAGGGTTACCACCCCCTACAACCTAGGGTTACCACCCCCTAGGATTTTTCACCACCTAGGGTTACCTCCCCCTAGGACCTAAGGTTACCGCCCCTTAGGATTGTCCACCACCTAGGATTACCACCCTCTAGGACCTAAGATTACCATCCCTTAGGGTTTTCCACCACCTAGGGTTACCACCCCCCAGGACCTAGGGTTACCGCCCCTTAGGGTTTTCCACCAAATAGGGTTACCACCCCCTAAGGTTTTCCACCTGCCAAATCGCAGTTAGGACTTTCCTACAAACTCATTTACATACATTAGATAACGAATAACCTTAACTTTGAATCCTTTATCATTATCAAAACTTAGTTCAATGTCGAATGCTTTCCGCACCAACAATCTTCCCTTTTTGATTATGACAACTTAAATTCAAAGTTAAGTAAAAGGACATAACATAAAGAATAATGCTATAAAAAAATTTTAAGTAATAGTGCAAGCATGAAACTGAATTTAAATAACAGCACGCGCATAAATAAATTTTAATTACAAAATTCTCCCTTAATAGAAGCTCAAGAGCAAGCCTCCCCCTTAATAAAAGTTCCCCTTTTTGAATTTTGAATTTTAAATTTTCTTTATACTAAATTTTCTACTTACTTTTGAATTTTCTTCTACTCTCCCCTTTGTCATATATCAAAAAGTAAAAAGAATGTCTAAATAGAAATAGACAAGTTGAGAAGTTGATCATGACCTTAGTTAAGAATTTAGCTTTAAAAACATATAGCTAGTAAATGGTTTTGAGAAATATATTAGCTTTTAAAGCTTAGCTTTTCAAAAGGTTTTGAAAAAAACTTATCTTTCAAAAACATAGTTTTTAAAAATTTAGCCTTAGAACACTTAGCTTTTCGCAAAAACTTTTTGCTAAAGATAACTTAAAGAAAATTTAATAGAAGACACATACTTAAAATATTTTGATAAACACTTAGCTTGTAGAATAAAGTTTCTTATAGACTTTTTAGCTAAGTGAATGATTAGAAAAAAATTTATCAAAAAGTTCTTTAAAAATAATCTAATTTTTGAGAAAGAAAACCTTTTCCTTAAAAAAATTAAACTAAGTATGCAAAGAAGTGTTTAGCTAAGGAAAAGTTTGAAAATATTTTGTGTTAGAAAAATTTAGTTTTAAAAGAGCGAACAAAAATATTTGATAAAACTTTTACAGAAAGAAATTTTAGGTTCAAAAATTAATTTTACTTAGTTAAATTTGAAAAATACTTAGCTTAAATAGTATCAACTTGTAAAACTTTAACTAAGGCCACTTTCACTTAGAACCATAAAGGTAAGTCAATTAAAAAAATAGTTATCTTTTTCAAGAGTCCTAAAGTCCAGGCATGAGTAATTAAAAGTTAAACAAAATAACTTAGTATCCTTAGCCAAATGTCAATCCATTAGCTACTTTGGGAAAAAAATGGGAGAAATGGTGAGCAAAGAAGTCTCTGGTCACTGTGAATTTGTGGGTTGAGGGTGCCTTCAAAGCCTTTGAAGGTTCCCTGAAGGTGGTGTGGAAGGCGCCTCAGTGTCGGTGGGAGGCGCCTTAAACAGGTTCGGCGGGAAGTTTCCTACTGCTCTCGAGGGCGCCTCTTTTGTATTGGAGGCACCTTCAAGAGGTGCCTTGCTGAGGTTTTTTTTTTAAGTTTAATTTAATTAAGATTGTTAAGACATTAAGTTATGCTTAATTTATTAGATAGATTTAATAGAATTAAGTAATTAAGTTATATTTAATTTGTGTTAATTTTGATTAAGTTTTTAGTTTGTTTAATTAAGTTAGGTCAAGTTAATTGATTAAGTTTAATTAAGTTAGGTTAAGTTGATAAAGTAAATTTGGGTTTAGTTAGTTTGATTAAGATAAATTTAAGTTGATCAAATTTGATGAAGTTAATTTAATTAGATTTAATTAAATTCAACTAAGTTCAATCTAGATCCATCTCATCCGATTCTAAGTTATCAATTAAGGAACCTTATGTATTTTTGTGAGATGGTTATCTTTTAATTTAGATTATGTCTAAGGATTAATTTACATTTTAATTAAACTTAGGTTTTCCAATTAGTCAATTAAATACACATTTTAAGGATTGGCTCCCAGGCTATGGCGAGGCACTAGGTCTTCTTGGGTATGAGATCATCCACCACTTCTAGACAGAGTTTTTCAAAGAAATTATATATTTAATTTTCTTTTTAAAATCCCTGGGTTTAACTAATCAAGTGTAAATTATGCCTAGGTCCTTAATCTAGCCTAATCTAAGCATGCATAGAAGTAAAGCAGAAAATAATAATCATCAAGCAATTCTATTTATTTATTATGATAGTTTTTCTACTGGCTCCCCCTAGATCATAGCCTCGATATGATCTATCAAGGTAATAGATTTGATCTTTGGGGACCCAATATTTACCAAGTCCAACTTGATTGACCAAGTTGGACTTAGGTACTCATGCTTGGACTATCTTTCTATTTGGTTTGTTAACAAGTGATAAATATGAACGGTATTTTCTTTTGTTCTAAATCATATTCCGCATTAATTGTATATGGCCTTCTGTTTCCCAAGAATCAAGTCAAGATTCTTGGAACCCAGTGTAAACTGTTCCAATGCAATCTTCAAATCCTTGACTTGAGTTTTCATATTTGAATTCTCTTCCTCAAGCTGTTGAACTTGAGTTGAGGTTTCAGTCTGAATTGGGTCAGTCAAGGATTCGGAGATAGTCACTTCTTTAAGGGTTGTTACCTTCTTTAGAAGTGATTTGATCCGAATATTAGATTTAGCTAATTTATGCATCAGATAATTAATTAAATTATATAACCGAGACGTACTTACAGAGGGGTTAGACCCTTCAGAAACGGATACGGATCCGTGGCTTCTCTCAAACTCAGCTTCCGATTCATCCTCGCTTCTGAATTCGAACTCAGACTCGGTTTCCATAATATTCGCTTGTACTGGTAGAGCGAGTAAGCTTGCTTGTTCTTCTTCGTCGGATTCAGATTCGTCTAATGACTCGAACCATGTTACCTTCAATACCTTCTTCTTTCTAACCTCCTTTATCTTTCTTGTACCTGCAACCAACGTAACACCTTCGTGTAGCTCAATCAGCTTCTATCATAATTCTTTTGCACTTGAGAAGGGGTCAACGTGGTTCAGCTCCTCCTTGGTTAGGTCGCACTGAAGTGTATATGTTGCTTTGGCGTTTGCTTCTACCTTCTTTATCAGAGTTGCATCCCAGTTCTTTCACGAAATTGATTTGCTGGTGTCTTCAGTTGGAAGTTCAAAATCGATTTTGATGATCATCCATACTTCGAAATGAATCTGAAGGTACGACTCCATTAGGCCCTTCCAGTGGTCGAAGTCTTCTCCGGTGAAGAGCGGCGGGCGGGCAGTGCTATAGCCTTCTTAGAGTGCCATAAAATCTTGTGCACACAAAAAAAAACTTATCTTAGGACTTGATCCTGGATTAGTAGTGCGGGAAACAAGAAAATTAATACACGATCTCGAGTGGTGTTGCACTAACTTTGAGAAAAAAATCGATTACGAAAAAAAACTGGATCGAAAGATGGCAAGAATACTGATTCCGATCGACTCCGAAAAACTGAAAATTACCACGAAAAATATGCTTGACTGGTGGTTGCACCAAATCGAAGTGACCCTGCTCTGATACCAATTGTTGGATCGAAAAGCGCTAGTGGGGGGTGAATAGCGCTCGTGGCTTTCACTTTTCGCATTTATAAAACTTACGAGTAATTGCAGCGGAATAATAAATAACACACACATAAAAGATGCCAAGATTTACTTGGTTCGGAGCTTAGGGCAGCTCCTACTCCAAGGCTCATACTCGTTGAGTGTTTACTTTGGGCAATAACTATAATAGCACAAATGTTTACAAGAAGTGATTACAAAATAATACTAAAAGCTATACCGACAACAAAGATTTGAAGTTTCGTAGCTTCAGGTCGTCAGGATCTTGTTGTAGCTTAGCCGGAACGTCTCGTTAGCAGCGCACTGAAGAAAGAATGCTTTGGAATTGATGATTAGAGTTGTTGGTCGAGACCTCCATATAAGGGATGTTGAAGGCACCTCCATGCCCCTTGAGGGCGTCTCCATCACTACCGGATCCGGAGTACAGATAAGCCCCGAAGCAGTCTTTGCCTATCCACTTGAGGGTGCCTCCAATCCCTTGGAGGGCGCCTTCAACATCGTCTGAGGTGTCTCAAGCCTCCATGAGGGCGCCTCCAGCCTGGCTTCCTACGCAGCTTCTGCCTTGCACCCGAAGCGCCTCCAAGCTCTATGGAGTGTGCCTCGGGTACTGTTCATCTGATGCAAAACATACTCTTTTGTCCCTGCAAGATAGGTTAGTCCACAGAACAACAATATATCCTACAAAACAAAGTTAGCACATAATAAACATAATAATAGAGATATTTTGACAGTCTCCAAACTGTCCGGTTCTGATTTTGGATTTCCGATCAGAAACCCTAGGTCGAATCGACGTCTATTGTTCCCTCAGCGGGGAACGCGTCCTCACCTACTCCACACAGGAGAGCATACCTGGCATAACCGGTCCTCCAGACTGATTGGACTTTTTACCTAGGGTTACCACCCCCTAGGATTTTCCGCCACCTAGGGTTACCTCCCCCTAGGACATAAGGTTACCGCCTCTTAGGGTTTTCCACCACCTAGGGTTATCACCCCCTAGGACCTAAGGTTACCACCCCTTAGGATTTTCCACCACCTAGGGTTACCATACCCTAGGACCTAAGTTACCGCCCCTTAGGGTTTTCCACCACCTAGGGTTACCACCCCCTAGGACCTAGGGTTACCACCCCCTAGGGTTTTTCATCTGCCTAATCGCAGTTAGGACTTTCCTATAAACTCATTCACACATATTAGATAATGAATAACCTTAACTTTGAATCATTTGCCATTATCAAAATTTAAGTTCGATCGTCAGATGCTTCCTGCACCAACAGTTTCAATAGCAACAACAACACAAATATCCTTCTGAAGACTATATGATGTCAATTGACAATTTTGAGGAGCATTTTGAAATGAAACTTTCTACACAATTTCATTGTGTTTAGCAAGCCAATGAAAAAGTTCCAAATAATTATCTTATTTGTTAATGAATTAGATTCATCATGTCCCCGAAATGCTAATTTCCATCTCAAAAGAAAATGAACACAATCAACAACTGCATTCAACTGAATTCAATATTTAGCTCTATCTTTATTTAGTTTTCTAGTAAATAAGTAGAAACACTCCTAGTAAGATTTTGATTTGTTAGATCATTGCATTTCAATTTTGTTATGTTGTGAAAATTATTATGTTTGCTAACATGTTTATCAAACTTCTCTTTCTTTCTCTAATTTTTAAATCCTTCACCAACAAATGAATTTTCCCCACCTTAGTTACTTGGAGTTATAAAAGATAACAATATAAACAATATGCACTATATTTGGATATGCATACTCCAACCAATCCAAATATTTTTTTAAACTAATTTGCAATAAACCTTCTTTTTACATTTCCTATTTTAGTTTGTGGATAGTCATGAAGAAAAAGCTGACAAGGTCCCTTTAATAAATATGCCCTTTGCACTCGATCCTTGTCATTAGCATCAAAACTCCATATTATTGGTTGTTGTTCAAGGTCTGCCGGAAGGTTTGCAAAATCAATGACTCTATTTTGATTAGTTGTTGCCAAGATTTAATCGCTGTAGATTTTTTTACGAAAAATTTCTCCATATATAATGATCCTGTCCGAATCAGGAGTCAACGGACGCTGAGGATGTGGCGCTCCCTACTGGATCCTCGAGTGCTCCGGCGAACCTGCAACAAAACCGAGCCGGGGGGGGTGTCCCGGCGACGGCCCTCCGACGCTCAAGTTAGGCGAAGGAATAAGAAAGTGGCTTAGAGAATGTAGACTTGTGTACCTCCGGTTGAAAAAATGAAGGCCTTATATAGACCTCTCGAAGGAGCCTGGGCACACCAATCGAAGCGATCACCTGCTTTCGACCATGCCTAGGTATGGGCCTGTCAGAAGGGCATCCATAAGACCATACTGCTACTGTATCAACCTGTCCGTGACGTGATGGTGGGGCCTTTAATAGTGACATCTTGCGTACAGTCTAATCATCATGCCTTTGCTGACATATCATATCCCGAGCCGAGCGAATAGGCCGCTCGGCTATCCATTCTCGCGCCATGATTCGTTAGGCGAGGACACCTCCGGCCATTCTCGTCGGGGCGGGCACCTCCGGCCACGGCTTTCTGCTGGAAACCCAAACCTTTGGCGGTAATCTCGGCTCGCTGGACGGGACCCCATGTGGGTCCCCATTCTTCGCCGGATCACTTGCCTCCCTTCAAGTCTAGTCGAGGAGGCGGTGAGTCCGAGTCGTGTGGTCATCTTATCGCCGCTTATGACATCCCTTGAGTCGTTCGGCCCTCATAACTTTAGCCGCTCGGCTCTTCGCTGTATGCCTTGGCGCCCAGCGTGGATGTTTGCTTGTCTAAATCCTCTCGAAAATCGTGCAAGTCATGTGCGGTATGGGCGCATTAATTGCGCTTGGTGACAAAGCGCCACGTGGCTTGTCTCTAGTGGCGGTGACGCTCCGTACGATGGGACGCCCTTTGTTTTGAAATAAACGGCTAGATGATAACCTCGTCTCTTGTGCCCTTCATCCGACGGACGAGGCTGAGCGGTCTCGTTTGTATAAAGCCCTCGTTTTGGCCTTCACGCCACACTTTCTGTTTCATCGCGCGTCCTCTGTCGAAGCTGCCCGCTGCTAGCTTACTCCGGCGACTCCCAGCGCTTGCTTTCTGGTGGTTTTCGAGTTCCTGGGCTTCTTTCCTTTGATCTTCCCTAAGTAAGCTTCTTCTCTTCTCTCGTCCCCTTGTTTCCGAGTATTGCTAGGCTTCCTTCCCTTCTTTAGTCATGGCGAGCACTTCTGCACCCGCTACCGAGGTTTACGGTCCGTGGTATATGAGTATGGAGAGTAGGTTAGATGAGGAGCACGCCCGGCGCGTTGTTAGGACCTACGGGATCCCGCACGACCATGAAATAGTTATAGCCGGCCCGACCGACCGGCCCCATAACCCGCCGATCGGTACTATTTGTTTTTTTCTGGACCAATTCCAGGGCGGCCTTAGATTTCCTACTCATCCATTTATTTTGGAAGTTTGTAATTATTTCCGCATCCCGCTCGGCCAACTTGTGCCGAATTCCTTTAGGCTACTGAGCGGGATTGTCGTCCTCTTTAGGCTGCACAGTATCCCACTTGACCCCAGAATATTCCACTACTTCTTCTACCCCAAACAATCCGAGTTGGGTACTTTTATTTTCCAAAGTAGAATAGGCTTCAAATTTTTTGAGAACATGCCGACCTCCAACAAGCACTGGAGGGAGTTCTTCTTATATCTGACGAGGCGGCCGATTCGTAACCAAATGGCTATCACAGTACCGGAGCTCAGAGCTCGGCAAATTGAAGCAATCCGGCCTACCTTCATGCAAATTGCTTGTCCGATCAGCGGTACAAGATCGACAGATTGCTTCTCAAGGTGTTGTACATTTTGATTATCTCCGCTCGGACCAATCTCCCTACCGCATGTGTAAGGACTCTTTACTCTTCTGCCTTTTTGTCTAATCGATTTTAATTTCTTCCACCGAAGTCATGTGGCGCCCAAGGCTACCGATCATCCGAAATTGAAGGCCGTGGAAATTGAGGCGGCTACCAAAAAGAACTCAGCGAGGTCTTATCCCAACCGCGTCTGAGATGGGAGAGGGGATGCCTCACCGAAAAGTCACCCAACCCGCCAGCGGAGGTTGAGGCGGATCCTGCTTCCTCGCCCACGAGCGTGGCCCCCAGTGCCGGGATTCACCACGGAAGTTCGTGAACGTCAAGAGAGTCCAACCGCCGACCCTAGAGGGCGAACCGCAGGCGCCGATCGAGATCGCTTCTCCAGATCGCACGTCTTCGCAGAGCAGGACCCCCGTGGCCTCGCCCACCGCACAGCCCTCTGGCTCTCCTCCACGGACTCGTCGTCGCTTACGAAGGTTGGGCAAAACTTCAACCATAGGGGAGTCCTCGGGCCAGGCGACTGCGGCTGAGGAAGTGCCGTCCGGCCACCCGACCATCAAGACTACCCTTCGATTCCCGTCGGAGGAATATTTATTGTCTGTCGATCGGCCATCAAGCCCCGTTCATGAAATAACCTTGACGGGTCCGCCGCCAAACTTTCGTAGCGCCCAGCATTGGTGGCCCTCATGACGCCCAGTCTCGATAACCACATGCTGGCGAGCCACCTGTAGGTTCATTTTTCTTCTGTGCCATACTCCGCTTGAATCGATTATATTATTTCCTTACGAGATTGGGCCGAGCAAATCGCCACTAGCCATCGGTGGTCGAATGGAGGATCTTATGGAAAAGCTCCAAGTCGGGGTCCATCGGCCGACGGGAGAAACAAGCCGCGAGGTCGAACAAAGAAGGTCGCCGACCGACACTACAGAGGTGGCTCGAAGGCTTGGTGAAGAAGCGCGACGAAGACGTGGAAGCGAGCAGCCAAGAGGAAGAAGCGGCGATCGCTGATCCGACAAGATGAAAGTTGAAGTCTGAGCCTTAGATCAGCGATCTAAGGAGCTGGAAGCCCAACTAACTACCGAACGGGATGGGCGCTCAGCTGAACGCACTAAAGCGGAGGGGACCAGAAAGTTCTTCAAGATTCACTAATTGCCTCCCGGGTGGCGCTCAGAAAGTACAAGGAAGGGGAGCCGAGTCGTCTGGCTGCTGCACGTCAAGATTACCTCCGCTCGGAGAGGTTCGGCACGAAATTTGGCGGCAGCGTCTCTTCAACCTTTGCCGAGGCCGTTAAGGTCACTATGGCCTACTTGAAGAAGGGTGGCCACCTTCCTGCGGGAATGCACATTCCCGCCTCCGATCTGGCGGCCATGACAGACGACATTCCGGACGATTTCTTCAACTTCGAAGACCCCGAGTGAAGAGAGTTCCTCGTCTCTATCTTGTTTTTGCGTTTCTTACGCCCAGCGCAACTTTTTGTACTTGCCGTCCGGCATGCTTTCTCTTTAATGCAATTATATCTTTGCTTGCGTCTTCCTGATCATTATCCATAATATTCTTCTGTTTGCTTAACGTTTATGCTTAGAGTCAGTCATGCTCTAAGTGTTCTCCGTCACGCGGCCGATCAGCTCAACCCATTAAACAAAGTCCGAGCGGGAGGGCCTACTCTCTCTGCACGTATCTAGCCTGTGTGAAGTCAACGAACGCCAAGTATCGAAGGACCAATGCCCGAGCGGGCCTAAATGTTTTAATACTTGTGATTTCCGCGGTTTCTTATTCTATGATATTCGTTCGTCCGCCCGGGGTATTTATAGTCGCCGGACCGACTCTCGGTTTTTAACGATGGTGCTCGTCGGCGCGGATATTTATAGCCGGTCAGCGCGGCTCTCGATATTTAACGACGGAGCTCGTCGGTCTTCCGCTCGGACGTTTATAGACACCGGCTCATCTCCCGATTTCCCGGCTGGAGGGTTTATAGAGGCCGGACCATCTCTTGATCTTTAACGACGGAGCTCGCCGGCGCGGATATTTATAGCCGGTCGACGCGGCTCTCGATCTTTAACGACGGAGCTCGTCGGCATGGATATTTATAGCCGGTCGGCGCGGCTCTCGATCTTTAACGACGGAGCTCGTCGGGCTTCCGCTCGAATATTTATAGCCGGTCGGCGCGGCTCTCGATCTTTAACGACGGAGCTCGTCGGCGCAGATATTTATAGCCGGTCGGCGCAGCTCTCGATCTTTAACGACGGAGCTCGTCGGCGTGGATATTTATAGCCGGTCAGGGTCCCTCGATCTTTAACGACGGAGCTCGTCGGCGGCTCTCGATCTTTAACGACGGAGCTCGCCGGCGCGGATAGCCGATCGGCGCGGCTCTCGATCTTTAACGACGGAGCTCGTCGGTGCGGATATTTATAGCCGATCGCGCGCTCGATCTTTAACGACGAGCTCGGACGGATATTTATAGCTCCGCGCGGCTTCGATCTTTAACGGCGAGCGTGTCGTTCCGCTCTGGATATTTATAGCCGGTCGGCCCGGCCTTCTCGATCTTTAACGACGGAGCTCGCGCGTGATATTTATAGCCGGGTGACGGCCTCGATCCTTAACGACCGAGCTCGCTATATTTATAGCCGCCGGCCGTCTCGATCTTTAACGACGGAGCTCGGCGGTCTTGCCGGCGCTCGATCTTTAACGACGGAGCTCGATGGTCGCCGGTCGGCGTGGCTCTCGATCTTTAACGACGGAGCTCGTCGGCGCGGATATTTATAGCGGTCGGTGCGGCTCTCGATCTTTAACGACGGAGCTCGTCGCTGCGGATATTTATAGCACGGCTCTCGATCTTTAATGACGGAGCTCGGGCTTTTAAGCCTAATTTGACAACGCGTTACGGCCGAACGCCAGTGGTCTTGAATTGAGCCTTTGGTTCAGTATATACCTCCTACCGAGCAAATGCGGGGTTTCCGTTGTCGGCGCTTGGCTCACATAATATACCTCCTACCGAGCCTTCGGATAACCAACCGTTCGGCTATGAACACAGAATGCCTTGGGAATAATTTGTTTCCTGCGATAAAAGGAGTACAGCTATTTTGAATTTACACAAAATAGAGCAAAAGCGCACCTCTCACCCAGCTCTATATGGCTGAAGGTGATTTGCACTCCATGGCCGATCCAGCATCCGACCTTCCGCATCCTTGAGGTAATAAGCGCCCGAACGGAGCTTCTCGACCACTTCAAAGGGTCCTGCCCAGGGAGCTTCCAACTTGCCGACATCTCCGACCGGCTTGACTTTCTTCCAAACTAGGTCGCCTACTTGAAAGGCTCTGGGGATCACGCGCCGGTTGTAGTTCTGTTGCCGGTACGCCATCAGCCGGACGGATGCTTTAGCTCTTTCCTCTTCGACCAAGTCTAGCTCCATGCTCCTCCGTTCGGCGTTATCTTCATCATAATTTTGTACCCGAACGGACTCCACCCCCACTTCAATCGGGATGACTGCTTCGCCTCCATATACCAAGTGAAATGGAGTGACGCCCGTTCCCTCCTTTGGTGTCGTGCGGAGAGCCCATAGGACGCCTGGCAGCTCGTCTACCCAGCTGCCTCCTTCATGGTCGAGCCGAGCCCGTAAAATTCTGAGAATCTCTCGGTTGGTTACCTCGGCCTGACCGTTACTCTGGGGGTATGCCACCGATGTGAAGTGCTGCTCGATGTCATAACTTTCGCACCACTTCCCGAGCAGCTTCCCAGTGAATTGACGTCCGTTATCGGAGACGAGTCGTCTCGGGATGCCAAAGCGGTAGATGATATTTTGCCATACGAACTTTTTAACCATCTGCTCGGATATTTTTGCAAGTGGCTCAGCTTCTACCCATTTTGAGAAGTAGTCGACCGCCACCAATAAGAACTTCCGCTACCCGGTAGCCATGGGGAAGGGTCCCACGATGTCCATCCCCCATTGGTCGAACGGGTAGGCCACAGTTGATGCTTTCATCTCATCTGCCGGTCGGTGGGACATGCTGTGATACTTCTGACAGGATAGACAATTTGCAACGGTCCGGGTAGCATCCTCTTGAAGTGTTGGCCAAAAATACCCGACTAGCAAAATCTTCCTGGTTAACGACCGTCCGCCTGGATGTCCACCGCACGAACCTTGGTGCACTTCTCGAAGGATGTACTCGGCATCTTCCCAGCTGACGCATTTTAGGAGCGGACGGGAGAAGGCCTTCTTGTAGAGTTGATCTCCTACGAGGGTGAACCGACTAGCCCTTCTCTTCAGTAAATGAGCTTCTTCCCGGTCGGAGGGGGTAGCTCCCGAGCGTAAAAACTCCACAATAGTTGTCCTCCAGTCGCTCGGGTATGTGATGCCCTCCATCCGATCGACATGTGCTACTAAAGATACTTGCTCGATCGGCTTCTGAGAGCCGACTGGGGATAACACGCTTGCCAGCTTGGCCAATTCATCCGCCACTTGATTCTCCGCCCGGGGGATCTTCTGAATAATCACCTCCCTAAAGTTGAGCTTAAGTTTTTCAATAGCCTCCACGTAGAGCTTGAGCCTTGTACTATTTATCTCGAAAATCCCCGAGATTTGCTGAGCAGCCAACTGGGAATCTGAATAGAGGATGACCCGGACGGCTCCAACGTGCCGAGCGGCCTGCAATCCGGCAATAATGGCTTCATATTCTGCTTCGTTGTTGGTCGCTCGGTAATCTAGCCGGACGGAGAGCTGCATCCGCTCTCCTTGTGGGGACAGCAAAACTAAGCCAATTCCGCTCCCGTGTCTAGTGGACGATCCATCCATGAACACTTTCCACACAACTTCGGGTTCCGGGTCCTGCACCTCCGTCACAAAATCGGCTAAGGCTTGTGCTTTAATAGCCGAGCGGGGTTGATATTGGATATCAAATTCGCTTAGCTCAGTTGTCCATTTGATGAGCCGTCCGAAAGCCTCTGGATTTAAAAGCACTCGTCCCAACGGGCTATTGGTCTTGACGATAATCGTGTGCGCTAGGAAATAAGGACGAAGTCTCCGAGCGGCCAGGATCAGAGCAAAGGCCAACTTCTCGAGTCCGGTGTAGCGGGTTTCAACATCTTTCAAAATATGACTAAGGAAATATACAGGTTGCTCCTCACCTCCCGACCGGACTAACACTGATCCCACTGCCTGCTCGGTTGAGGATAAATAAATGTACAACGGTTCACCGACAGCTGGCTTGGCCAGCACAGGCAGGGAATTTAAGTACGTCTTCAGTTCTTCAAAGGCCCGATCGCAGTCTTCATTCCACTGGAACTTTGTAGCTTTGCGGAGGATTTTGAAGAACGGAAGGCTCCGGTCGGCAGTCTTGGAGATGAAGCGTGATAGCGCTGTAATCCGACCGGTCAGCCTCTGTACTTCCCTCATGTTTCTGGGTGGTAGCATGTCCTGAAGAGCCTTCACCTTGCTAGGATTAGCTTCAATACCCCGTTCGGTCACAATATAGCCCAAGAAACGTCCTCCTTTGGCGCCGAACAAACACTTATGAGGATTTAGCTTGACCCCATATTTTATGAGTGTACAGAAGGTTTCTTCCATATCTTTGCATAAAGTGGCCGCTCGGAAGGATTTGATGAGGATGTCATCTATATAGACCTCCAGGTTGTGTCCGATTTGCTCGCGGAAGACCCTATTCATTAATCTTTGATATGTTGCTCCGGCATTCTTCAGTCCGAACGGCATCACCGTATAGCAATACGTCCCGTCCGGTGTAACGAAGCTAACTTTTTCCTGATCCTCCGGGGCGAGCGGCACTTGATGATAGCCTTGGTAGGCGTCCAGCATACATATAAGCTCGCATCCGACTGTAGAATCTACGAGCTGGTCGATTCAGGGCAGAGGGTAGAAATCCTTCGAGCAAGCTTTGTTCAGATCTCTGAAGTCGATGCACACCCTCCATTTGTTGCCCGGCTTGGAGACGAGCACCACATTTGCTAACCAGCTTGGGAATTGAACCTCCCGTATGTGGCCGGCCTCTAAGAGCCTTTCTACCTCCGCTCGAATGATAATATTCTGCTCGGCGCTGAAATCTCTTCTCCTTTATTTTACTGGCCGAGCGTCCGGCCGGACGTGAAGCTTATGTTGGGCTATGCTAGGGGAGACACCGGGCAGCTCATGCGTCGACCAAGCGAAGACGTCATGATTCATCTGGAGGCATTTGACCACTTCTTCTTTCTGTTCGTCCTCCAGGTCGGCGGCAATAAAGGTTGTAGCCTCCGATCAGCTCGGATGGATCTGAACCTCCTCCTTTTCATCATAAATTAAAGCAGGAGGTTTCTCGGTTATGGCGTGTACCTCGATCCGTGGAGCCTTTCGCGCGGCGCTGGATTCGGCTCGGACCATTTCCACATAGCATTTCCGAGCGGCTAACTGATCTCCTCGCACTTCACTGATTTTGTCCTCGACCGAGAATTTGATCTTCTGATAGAACGTCGACACAACAGCTCGGAATTCGCTTAACGCCGGTCGCCCCAGTATTGTTAGGATCCTTCATACGGAGGCTAGAGAGGGGGGTGTGAATAGCCGACCCCAAATCGTCGCGTTTCTACAAACTAGGGTTAGCGCAGCGGAAAATAAAACGTAGAAACGAAAGAAAAGAAGACAAACCTCAAACAAACCGATGTAACGAGGTTCGAAGATGATACTCCTACTCCTCGGCGTGTCCATAAGGTGGACGAAGCCTATCAATCCGTCGGTGGATGAGTCCCCGGAGAACCGGCTAATATATACTCCTTGTGGGTGGAGAAACCTCGCCACAATAACTCTTGCAACAACAAGATAGAAGTATACAAAATACAAAGAAGCACAAGACAATATGAATGTAAAACAAACACGCTTGCCTTCTCGTCGACTGGTTGAAGCAGCAACTTCACGAGACGCCTACAACAGCAGGAACCCAGTCGAAGAAGCTCACACGAAGCTTCGGAACTCAACAAAGCTCAAGAGCACAGCAGCAGCTCAGTAGAAAGAAGAGGAAGAAGAATTTTTGGCACAGAAGATGCCCTCGTCTCCTTTATACCTGCGAAGAAGAAACAGCGAAGAAACACAGAAGAAATCTAGCCGTTGCGTCGCAACGGCTAGTTCCTGGATCGGTCCACGCATCGATCAGTTCATGTGGATCGGTCCACGCCCGATCCATTCCCTAGCCTTTGCTTGTTCCGTCTCTGATCGTCCATGGACCGATCGGGCTCTGATCGTCCACGCATCGATCAGGAACTCCTCTGATCGGTCCACGCACGATCAGCGGCTCGCCGATCGGTCCACCGACTGACGCGCCTTTTCGCCGCGGCATCACCTTTCCGATCGGTCTCGATCCGACAGTACCGATCGATAGCACACTATCGTTACCGATCGATCACGCATCGATCAGATAACTAAGTGACTTGGTTTTGCCCAAACCAAGTCCCAAGCCTTCCAAACCAACATTCGGTCAACCTCGACTGTTGGTACTTCATTCCTAGCATCCGGTCACTCCTTGACTTGGAATTTTCCCGCCAAGTGTCCGGTCAATCCTTTGACCTACTTGGACTTTCTCAACACGGATGTCCGATCATCCCCGATCCATCTGGATTTTCCTTGCCCGGCTTCACTCAGGACTTTCACCGGCTTCACTCACCGGATTTCCACACCGCCTAACATCCCGCTTAGGACTTTCTCACCGCTCGCTTCACTCACGACTTTCCAACCGCCTAACATCCCGCTTAGGACTTTCCCACCGCCTGCTTCACTCACGACTTTCCACACCGCCCTAACATCCCAGTTAGGACTTTCCCACTGCCTGGCTTCACTCACCAGGACTTTCCACACTGCCTAACATCACAGTTAGGACTTTCCCACTGCCTGGCTCCACTCACCAGGACTTTCCACCTGCCTAACATCCCAGTTAGGACTTTTCCTTGTGCCAAGCTCCCTGCTTGGACTTCTCCGTGCCAAGTCTCCATACTTGGACTTTTCCAGTGCCAAGTCTCCATACTTGGACTTTTCCCGTGCCAAGTCTCCACACTTGGACTTTTCGCGTGCCAAGCTCCCTGCTTGGACTTTTCCAGTGCCAAGTTCCATGCTTGGACTTTTTCCGTTGCCAAGTCTCCATACTTGGACTCTTTCCCGAATCAGGTCAACCAGGTCAACCTTGACCTAAGGTTGCACCTACAATCTCCCAAACATCTATTCTTGTCAAACATCAAGAATACAACTCTCTTCTCGTCAAACATCGTCAAACATCAAAACACAACTCGAGTCAGGTCAACCAGGTCAACCTTGACCTAAGGTTGCACCAACAATCTCCCCCTTTTTGATGTTTGACAAAATCCAAAATCAAATTAGGTTAACCCGATAACCTAACTTAGGTTTTCCAATGTTCTTCCTTGAACATTCTTCCAAAACCTACACTCTCTGTAACGCCCGAAAATTCTCAAAACTATTTTAGAATTATTCTAGGATTTTTCTGGAATTTTTAGATATTTTTCCGGAATTTTCCGAGTAGCGGAAGTAGCAAAAGTAATTAGATAAGCAAAATGGTTTAAGCGGGAATCGAACCCGGGACCTCTCGGGTCCGCTAAACCTTTAGTTAGCCTTAGTAACCGGTGAACCCAGCAGGGCCGTGCTGAAAGAAAGAGGAACCAATTATATTTATATTAGAGTTGGGTTCAATAATCCACTTAATATAAATATAAACTTAAGTTGGGTTGGTTTAATTATTTTGGGTTCGGCAACTCCTCCCTCAACCTAATCCAGTCGATCCTCCCTCTCCTCCTTCATCGACGCCAACCTCTCTTCCTCCTCTTTCTCTCGGTGCACCAAGGCTAGGCCCCCAAGGACATCTTCCGGCGACGACTCCAACACGAAAAAGGTTCTTCTCCGCGAGAGGAACGCGAAGACGTGAGCGGATCGTCGAGAAGGTCATCTCCACCGGAATTCTAGCGAATAGAATCGTAAGAAATTACGAACCGGAGGTAAGAAACCCCTCACCTGCAGTATAATAGCTTCCGATTGAGTTTTTATGTTTTAGTTAGGATGTATGCAGATTTTTATCGATATCTAGGGTGTATTTAATTCTCTTCGCAGATTAGGGATTTAGTTGAACACCTTTAGATGGGCCGGACACGTTTTCTCTCTTCAGATAGGAGGTTAGACGTTGTCGGGTGCCTAGGGATGGTCTCCCTAATAGAGAGGAGAGCTAGGGCACACTAAGTGTTCGATAAAATAGCTAGTTTAGTAAAAATGCACCATATGCAGCTTCAACAGCTTAGTTAGATACATTAGAAGTATCTATTCAGTATTCTCAGTTTATTACAGCTTATATGGATCAGATATCCAATAGGTGGGCTCCCACAGTCGCCTCTAGGTTTAGATAACCTAGCTTTAGGTTCAGATAACCTAGAAACAGCAAAATAAGCAATTAGTAGCTATATTCAGTATTTTATTTTCAGTGGCACTGTACTGGATTAGATATCCATTGGGCTGGGCTCCCATAGTCGGTCCCTAGGTTTAGATAACCTAGTTCTAGGTTTAGATAACCTAGTTAACCCTACTAAATTCGGGATTTGCAAACCCGGGTCTAGTTAGGGATGCGCGCATAGCAAGTACAGTTGCCGGGCCCAAACAGCATGATTACTATTTTCACTTATTATGATATTAGCTTTCAAACTCTTAATCTAATCCAGTGATTATAGTTTAAAATCAGTTTTAGCGTAGTTCAGTTTCAGTTCAGTATCATGCTTCAGTTTAGTTTTTCCCTGTGAATATGCATGATAACTTTATGTGCAGTTGTTATACATATTTTTATGTTCAGGTTTAGATAGGCCATGATTGTATGCTTATATGTCATGCCATGCTAGTTAATTCAGTATATCCAGCATATGTTTTAAACAGCATGATTTAAAATCATATTTGCATCGTTGCATGTTTTTGTGAGGTAGATGGTTTCTTACTAAGCTTTAAGCTTACAGGTACTACTTTTCTTATACTGCAGATACAGGTAAAAGAAAAGTGGACTAACGGAGGCTGGAGGACAATGCTATGGAGGTGTGTGTGTGCAAGGGGTTTGGAATAAAGATCCTAGGGGTCGAAACAGCTTAATTCCAGTATTTACGTTGTTAGTTTGTTTGTGGTTTAAATCCTTAGCTGGTTAAATGTTTTAATCCAGTAAAACTATGCACTATCCAGTTTGTTTAGTTTAGGACGCATGTAGGTTAATGTTAGATTGTTTTTCATGTATCTAGAACCTATGTCTGTGAGTGGTGGTACGTCCCAAGGCGAAAGTTCGAATCGAAACTCGATTTCAGATAGGTTGATCGGTCTGTGCCACCCGATCCATTCAATCGAGGATCAGATCCGGATCGGTCACCGACCGATCAGCAGGCATACATGATGCTTATCGATGATGCTATTCGATCGGTCGTCCGACCGATCCAAAGACCGCAACAGAGCATCCAGTTTCCAGTGCTCGATCGGTTCGCCGACCGATCTAGTTTTGCCGGTTCGGTCCGCACCGATCCACAGGCATGTAATCAGAAGAAGTTTGATCGATCCGTGGATCGATCAGCCTAATCAAGTTAGTTCTGAGTTCCTAGCTCAGATGAGAGGTCAAGTATCCTCCTTAGCACATGTACACCAACCGGAAAGGGTCTTGAATCCTTCCTTATAACAGCATGGGTGAATCAGTTGTCAGATTAACCGAGTCAGTTAGTGAAATTTTATTTTACCCAGTTTTCCGCACAGTAGCTTCAGTAGTTAATGTAGCGATCCGACTCACAGATTAGTACCCAGGAGTTGGGTCGTTACACTCTCCCCCTTGGGACATCTCTCCCCCTTTTTGACACACATCAAAAAGAGGGAATCAAGGTTAAGAGTTTCTTCCTAATGAAAGTCCCATACCTTTCATTGAAACTCTTAATTTCCCCCTTGATACTAAACACAACAATCAACTTAGTGATAATCCCATATCACTCAAGTCTTTAGGAGTAAAAACTCCCCCTAAAAGTCAACTCCCCCTTGACTAATAGGTAAAACTCCCCCTAAAGGTCAACTCCCCCTTGACCATTGCACCAACAATGTCTTGGAGAGTTTCAAACCTTTAGAAATCCAAAACACTACCTTCCCGAGCTGAAATTTCAGACAACCAGTCGAAATTCAGCAAATTCAGCACGCCTGATCGGTCACCGGACCGATCAGGACTCCTCTGGATCGGTCCCGACCGATCCAGTTTCTCCTGGATCGGACCGATCCAGCCTTGGACAGATTCGAGTTCTGATTTCCTTCTCCCGAAATTCAGAAACTCACAACAAATTCCAGAAAATTCCAAAAATTATGAAAATTTGAGGATACATTCCTCATAACATATATTATCAAGGAAAAATAGTTTTCTATGAAAATAACTTCCATTTTTCAATCTTGATACAAAGTTCAAAAGACTTTGAAATAGTTCAAAGTTAAGTAAACTTTGTATCACAATGTTCAATGATGAATGCTATCACTAGAATGGCTTCATCAAGGTTTTTCAAATCAATTTTGAAATGATTTTAAACCCTTTAATTTGGGACCACAATCTTTGGGCTATATGTACATGACTTGTACATAAGCTTTCCCTATGATCCCCAATTAGAATTAGGCTCATCTAGGTACAAGAACTATGCACCTTGATCCTAACTCACAATCCTAATATCTCACACACATCTAAGATGTATCAAACACATCCAAGTCAATTTTGATGTGAGATATGGGTTTAGGTATCTTAGACTAAGGTCTCATGCATTTTCTAAACACAAATTTGATCTCAATATCAAAATGTGTTTTTCATCCTTAAATCAATTCAATTGATTATTAATGCAAGAGATGATGACATGGCATAAGATGGTATCATAAATGAAAACATGTGTCAAAGTCATGATGTCATGGCATAAAGTTTGAAACTTAAATAAACATGACATAAAAACTAGCCTAAGCATTATCATGACATTTCAAATGATAATAAAACTAAACATGATGTCATGACATGTGAGGGCAAACAATCATGGCAAGATTTAGCATAAATAAGACATACCTAGATTACCTATCTAAGTATCCTTAACCTTAGCTAATACTTAAGCTTTAACCCTTGATTGCCCTAATATGCCAAAATCCTAATTTTGACACTTCTTGAACTCTAGATTCATTCATGCCACTTAAAGATCAAATTTATCCTCAAATCTTGGCATGTTTCATTTTTTCTCAAGAGTTCTCTAGATTTTCCCAAATTGTGCCAATTGAAATTAAAAATGAAATTTCCAATCTTTAGGCACATTTAACTCTTCAAAGGAGTACATGTTAATTCCATTTCATTTTCAAAAGTTCTCAAAACCTTGAAAATGCTCCTTGAGTGTCAATTTCCTCAAAGTTGGGTTAACTACCCTTCTAATCGGAGTTGACACTCTTTAACCCATCTATGGGGTAGAGAAGATGCTCCTAGGAACCCAATACCTATTAGAGCTCATTGGGTTCACTAAATATTCACTAGGGATAACTTCCCTAGCAACCCTCCTAATGACCCTCTTAGGCTTTAAAGCCTTGGTCATTTGGGACTCATCAAGATCAACTCTAGGGGTGACTCCCCTTGTGACCTTGGTAATGGTCTTCCTAGCCCTAGGTTTTGTTCCATAGTCGAATGAAACATTATGATAAGTGGGCTTGACCAATTGGGACTTAGGTTTGTGACCCAAACCTTTCTTGTCCTTGGACTTGGATTTTTGACCCTTAGACCCTAGAGTCAAATCCTTAAGAGTCTTTTCTAGAGAGTCAAGTCTTGACCTCAAGACTTGATTTTCTTTCTCTAATACCTCAAGTTTTGATTTATCATTTTTCTTTGAGGTATTCCTAGGCATGTGTCTAGATGATTTGGGATTTCTATCTAGATTTTCATTAGCCTTAGATGAGTTAATTCTAGGGTTAGCATTTCTAGAATTGTTCTTATCTAGGCTAACATGCTTGGCTCCTAAGCACATGTATCGATTTCTAGTGTTAACATGCTTATCATTATTGACAATGGCAATAAGACTACTAGCATGCATCCTACTAGAATTGCAAGAATGAGCTTTAAATGTTATCTTAGGGTTTGCCTTAGCTCCCCCTTTACACGTGTTTGGCCTCTTGTCCTTGTGAGGTTGCCTCCCCCTTGGACATTGACTCCTATAGTGTCCCCGTTGCTTGCATTAGAAGAACACCACGTACTTCTTGCTTTTGCATGTCGGAACTCCGGCTTCCTTGACCTTTGGTGCCGGTGGAGTCTTTCTAACCCTCTTTGGACACTTACTCTTGTAGTGCCCAAACTTCCTACACTCAAAACACATTATGTGTAATTTGCTTGAAATCACAGTGTTTGAGTTACCTAGGGTTGTGGATGTAGATGAGCTTTCTTCTTCATCCCTTCCGGAGGTAGATGCCTCTTCTTGCTCCGATCTTGAACAAGAGCTCTCCTCCTCTTCTTCCTTGGATGTTGAGTAGCCCTCAACTCCCAATTCGCTTCCTCCATGATGTGAGCTTCCTCCATGATGTGAGCTACTTGGCTCACTAGGCTCCTCTTCATGGAATTTTGCCAAATTGTTCCACAATTCCTTGGCGTTGTTGTACCTATCTATCTTGCACAAAACATTATTAGGTAAAGCAAATTCAATAATTTTTGTTACCTCGTCATTGATTTCGGATTATCGGACTTGCTCTTTCGTCCACTCCTTCTTCTTGATAGGTTTTCCTTCCTCATCCATCGGAGGGGAAAACCCTTCTTGTACACAAAACCAATTTAACATATTAGTCCTAAGAAAATACATCATCCTTACATTCCAATATGTGAAGTTGTCGTATGACTCGTAGAAGGGTTGAATCGTGACATCTTCTCCATAGAGATCCATCTCTAGCCCGTGCTCCCCCGGGTGTTGATCCGTCGAAGAGCGGCCTCGCTCTGATACCACTTGTTAGGATCCTTCGTACGGAGGCTAGAGAGGGGGGTGTGAATAGCCGACCCCAAATCGTCGCGTTTCTACAAACTAGGGTTAGCGCAGCGGAAAATAAAACGTAGAAACGAAAGAAAAGAAGACAAACCTCAATCAAACCGATGTAACAAGGTTCGGAGATGATACTCCTACTCCTCGGCGTGTCCGTAAGGTGGACGAAGCCTATCAATCCGTCGGTGGATGAGTCCCCGGAGAACCGGCTAATATATACTCCTTGTGGGTGGAGAAACCTCGCCACAATAACTCTTGCAACAACAAGATAGAAGTATACAAAATACAAAGAAGCACAAGACAATATGAATGTAAAACAAACATGCTTGCCTTCTCGTCGACTGGTTGAAGCAGCAACTTCACGAGACGCCTACAACAGCAGGAACCCAGTCGAAGAAGCTCACACGAAGCTTCGGAACTCAACAAAGCTCAAGAGCACAGCAGCAGCTCAGTAGAAAGAAGAGGAAGAAGAATTTTCGGCACAGAAGATGCCCTCGTCTCCTTTATACCTGCGAAGAAGAAACAGCGAAGAAACACAGAAGAAATCTAGCCATTGCGTCGCAACGGCTAGTTCCTGGATCGGTCCACAGACCGATCAGGCTCCATGTGGATCAGTCCACAGACCGATCCATTCCCTAGCCTTTGCTTCTGTTCCGTCTCTGATCGGTCCATGGACCGATCAGGGAACCTCCTGATCGGTCCACAGACCGATCAGGGAAGCTCCTGATCGGTCCACAAACCGATCAGGCGTCTTTCTCGCGGCTACTGATCACCTTCTGATCGGTCTGCAGACCGATCAGATACCGATCAGTAGCACACTAATCGGTTACTAATCGATCACCAGACCGATCAGATAACTAGTGACTTGGTTTTTGCCCAAACCAAGTCCCAAGCCTTCCAAACCAACATTCGGTCAACCTCGACCTGTTGGTACTTCATTCCTAGCATCTGGTCACTCCCTTGACCTGCTAGAATTCCCAGTGTCCGGTCAACCTTTGACCTACTTGGACTTTCTCAACACCGGATGTCCGATCATCCCCGATCCATCTGGATTTCCCTTGCCTGCCTTCACTCACCCGGACTTTCACCGCTTCACTCACCAGGATTTCCACACCGCCTAACATCCCGCTAGGACTTTCACCGCTTGGCTTCACTCACCAGACTCTCCAACCGCCTAACATCCCGCTTAGACTTTCCACCGCCGCTTCACTCACCGGACTTTCCACACCGCCTAACATCCCGCTTAGGACTTTCCCACCGCCTGACTTCACTCACCAGGACTTTCCACACCGCCTAACATCCCGCTTAGGACTTTCCCACCGCTCGCTCCACTCACCAGACTTTCCACCTGCCTAACATCCCAGTTAGGACTTTTCCTCGTGCCAAGCTCCCTGCTTGGACTTCTCCATGCCAAGTCTCCATACTTGGACTTTTCCAGTGCCAAGTCTCCATACTTGGACTTTTCCCGTGCCAAGTCTCCACACTTGGACTTTTCGCGTGCCAAGCTCCCTGCTTGGACTTTTCCAGTGCCAAGTTCCCTACTTGGACTTTTTTCGTTGCCAAGTCTCCATACTTGGACTCTTTCCCGAATCAGGTCAACCAGGTCAACCTTGACCTAAGGTTGCACCTACAATCTCCCAAACACCTATTCTTGTCAAACATCAAGAATACAACTCTCTTCTCGTCAAACATCGTCAAACATCAAAACACAACTCGAGTCAGGTCAACTCGAGTCAGGTCAACCTTGACCTAAGGTTGCACCAACAAGTATCACGTTGTAGGATGAAGGGGAGTCGACCACTACAAAGTTTGTTGTCCTCGTTCTCCAGAGCGGTTCTTCCCCTAAGGAGATAGCCAGTCTTACCTGTCCGACTGGAAGAACCTCATTGCCCATAAACCCGTAGAGGGGGGTTGTCATGGGCAGCAGCTCGGCTTGATCGATTTGTAGTTGATCAAAGGCCTTTCTGAAGATGATGTTGACCGAGCTGCCAGTGTCAATGAAGATACGGTGGATGGTGTAGTTGGCTATCACCGCTTTGATGATAAGGGCATCCTCATGCGGCACTTCAACTCCCTCAAGATCCTTGGGCCCGAAACTGATCTCGGGTCCGCTCGCCTTTTCTTGGCTGCAACCCACCTCATGGATTCTGAGCTGCCGGGCGCTTGCCTTTCTCGCCCTGTGTGAATCTCCTCCGGTCGGCCCACCCGCAATAATATTGATTTCTCCCCGGGAGGTGTTGTTTCTGTTCTCCTCCTCCCGAGCGGACTGCCTAGGTCGCTCATTGGACCTTCGAGAGCGTTCTTCATGCCTTGGAGGGAAACGCTGTTCGGGAGATCTTCTATATGTTCGCCGACCGGACTCTTGATGCCGCTGTCGGCGGTCGGGTGAACGCGATCGACGAGGGCCACCTCGTCGTACGGGATGGGTGATTGAAGGCAGGCCCCGACAGTCGCGGGTGTTGTGGGAGTCAGTATTATGGAAAGAGCAAAACATTGGGGTCCATACCCTCTTTTTCTTCATATTCGGCCGCTCGGCCGCTACCTCTTGGACCACCGGGGACTTCGTATGATGTGCTCAGGATGCCTCAACTCTTGGTCCTCTTGGTGGCTGATGGGCAGCGGGCTGCTTCCGTTCGGCATGGGTCGGACGTTCGGCATGAGTTTCCTTCCGTCGGGCAGCCTCCGCCTCTTCCACATTTATATACTCATTCGCTCGGTGTAGCATGTGGTCGTAGTCTCTGGGCGGTTTGCGAATGAGCGTGCGGAAGAAGTCCCCTTCCGCGAGGCCTTGCGTGAAGGCGTTTACCATTGTCTCCGAGGTGGCTGTGGGGATGTCCATCACTACCTGATTAAATCGCTGTATATACGCCCGGAGAGATTCTCTTGGTTCTTGTTTGATGGTAAACAGGCTGACGCTTGTCCTTTGATAACGTCGGCTGCTCGCAAAGTGATGAAGAAATGCCTTTCGGAACTCCTGGAAACTAGTGATAGAGCCGTCCGGCAGCCTCCGAAACCATCTATGTGCAGATTCCGATAGAGTGGTGAGAAATACCCGGCACTTTACTCCATCGGAGTACTGATGCAAGGTGGCGATGCTGTCGAACTTCCCCAAATGATCGTCGGGGTCGGTCGTCCCATTGTAAGCTCCGATCGGCGGTGGTGTATAGTATTTTGGTAACGGATCCCGATATATGGCTTCAGAGAACTGTCGGTGAACCTGCTCGGGTGGTGCATTCGCTTGGGGAGCTTTGCCCTTCCTATGATCCCGAACGGGAGGCTCATCGGATGAAGATCCTTGCTCCCCGTGAGCGGGCGTGATTTCTGGGGGAGTACGGAAGAGTGCCTGAGGGAACCCTCCTGTTGAAACATATTCCGGGCGGTCTGCATGCGCCCCGCCCCTGCAAGCCGAGGTTGTTTCTTTGCTGCGCTCGCTCGCCATGCTTTCCTTTGCTCGCGCCCATGTCTTGGCTGCCCCTCGCCTCGACTATGGCGCCAAACTCTTCTTGTGAGAGTGTCACGCATGTAGTCTTCCGGCCTCGCCCATTGCCTCGCCGGATGCATGTGCGTTCCTCACAGACGGCGCTAATTTGATCCTTCGTCCGAATCGGAGTCAACGGACTGGGATGTGGCGCCCCATCGATCCTCGAGTGCTCCGCGAACTGCAACAAAACCGAGCTGGGGTGTCCATGGCGGCCCCTCCGACGCTCAAGTTAGGCGAAGGAATAAGAAAGTGGCTTAGAGAATGTAGACTTGTGTACCTCCGGTTGAAGAAATGAAGGCCTTATATAGACCTCTCGAAGGAGCCTGGGCACACCAATCGAAGCGATCACCTGCTTTCGACCATGCCTAGGTATGGGCCTGTCAGAAGGGCATCCATAAGACCATACTGCTACTGTATCAACCTGTCCGTGACGTGATGGTGGGGCCTTTAATAGTGTCATCTTGCGTACAGTCTAATCATCATGCCTTTGCTGACATATCATATCCCGAGCCGAGCGAATAGGTCGCTCGGCTATCCACTGTTCCCTCGCCACGATTCTGGCCGAGCGGACACCTCTGCTCGGCCATTCTGTACTCGGCCGAGCGGGCACCTCCGCTCGGCCACTCGGCTCCGGTTCTGCTTTGGCGTCAGAAACTCAAACCTTTGACTGGGTAATCTCTAGCTCCGCTCGGACGGGACCCCATCTGTGGGTCCCCCATTCTTACCGCCGGATCATATAATATTATTCTTCAACTCACTAATAATCAAACTTGAATGTAAATTACAATTAAATGTTAATAGATAAAACTGCAGAATCATTATGCACGTGAGAGGGGGTGAATCACATGGTTTAAAAAAATTATCTTTTTTAATTTTTTTTAAATGTGAGTATGTAGCGAAATACAATAAAGCAGAAATCAAAAAACAAGAACTCGAGGAGTTACTTGCTTCAGAGCCTTTAGTGACTCTTACTCTAAGACACACAATCCCTCAAAATGTATCGATGGACAATCCACTAAAAACCTCTTCAAAAACCATTGGAAGAGGGAATCAGGTACAATAGAAAACTAAGGATAAGTTTAACAATTTACACTTTCCTTTATGTAGTAATTAAGCACTTAATTAAAAATTTCGTTACCCAACACTTGAAGATTATTGGATCGAGCTCTGTGTTGGATGACTTTTCAGTAGTAGTAGGGCATAGCAGCATTACAGCACAATAGGAGGACGAAGTTAGAGAACCCCGAAGCTTGAAAGATCACTTATAAAAGTTGTGTTAAGAGCATTGGCTGGATCTGCTTTATATAGAGCATTGGAGGTGCCTCCAATACCACTTTAGGCATCTAAAACCTCGAATTCTATCCCCGCGGATTCGGCTTCTTATCGTTGATGAAGCCTTCGCCAATATCCACTTGAGGATGCCTCCATGCCAAGATCCAGGGTGCCTTCATGCCTTTCTGCGTGATTCTTCGACCAAGGTAGCCGAGGCACCTCCAATTGCATAGGAGGCGCCTCAAGCACTGTTCACCCTAGTGTGTCTTGTGAATTTTTCCTTCTACAAAACATGTTAGTCCATAAACAAAGTGTAACCTGCAAAATAACGTTAGTGTAATAATAAAATAATATTATGAATTAGATCTTGTCTGTCCAAGACCATGATCTAGTCAAAGTAGGGATGGCAATTTCACCTGAACCCGATGGAGGATCCGACATCCGACCCGAATGGAGGAGGGTATGGAGGGACTATCAATACCCGATACCCGACCCGAATACCCGATTAAATAATATATATACATATATTAAAGAAAATTTTCTTTTTCTAAAATCAATTTACTATTTTTTGTTGATATTAGTAGGCCTATATAGATGTTTAATCTATTTTTTATAATTATATATAAGTTTTTTAATAGGATGTTAATTTTAATATGTTTTTGTTGAATGATAATAGCTCGATAGAAAGAAGAAAAATTACACGTATAAAATATATGCGATCCTTTAATGGGTATGGGTATACCCATTGGATATCCTATACCCGATGGGTATGAGTACGGAGGATATAGAATCCGACCCGAACCCGACCCATTGCCATCCCTAAGTCAAAGTCTAAGTTTAAGGATCCAAAATGGACTTAAACTGGACATGCACCAAAAGTCCCTAATCGGTACTTGTCCTCACTGGAATACTCTCCTCAGTAACTTACCTTACTTACCATGAATAATTGCTTGAATCTACTTTGTTCCACTAGGTCTTCCCACCAATTGTCAGGTCCATAGATCTAATTAGACTTTAGATAGTTGTTAGATTCTACATACCTAATTAGACTTTTCGCCATATATTAGGTTACTTCTTGACCTATTTGAACTTCTACACTAGCTATTAGGTCCTCTAGATCTAGTTGGATTTCAGTCTAGTGCAAAACTAGTCAAATCCTGCATACTTGGTAAAAAAAAATTAGATCATAACACATCTAACTTTAATCTATTTGTTATTTATCAAAACTTTGATTTGATCATTAGTACCAACTACACCAACAAAAACTTTAATAGAATTTAGAAGATTCAAGAAAAATAAAAGAAAATCTTACCGATGGGGAGTTGGGAGAGCAATTTCATACAAAAAGAAAATCTTTCCTTCTTCCTATTTTTTGTTGGCTTCCCTTTCCCCCGCCTTTTTGTTGTATGTATATCTTTCAAACAAAAAGAAGACAAGTGCAACTTCTTATGCAAGCCTCCTCTTATTTAATTGAGTTTTTTTCTTTTTATCATGGGTTGGCTCTCCTTTTCATAAAATGAGACATGCTTTGATTAAATATTGAAATTTAATTAAATTTCACATAAAAATTTTAAATATGTCAAAAAATTAAATTTAACTTAAAAATTAAAATATACCTAAAAATATATAAAACTATTGAACTTATGTCAGGAGAGGCAAATTATGAAAATAGGGGGGCAGCAGGTTCGACCTTCCCTCGACTTAGAATACTAGAAAAATTAAGGAGAGGATAATATGGAAAGCATCTCGATCTCTCAACTCAGAAGGCCAGTAAAGTTGGGGAGAGGATAATATGAAAGACTACCTCGATCTCTTAGCTTTAAAGACCAATGAAGTTAGCGAAAGAATAATATAGAATACAACCTCGATCCCTTGTCGTGGATGACCAACAGAGACTGGTAGTGTATAAGTGCTCAATCTACAGTCAAGGGATAAGAGAGAAGGCTCACTCTTGCCTGGGAGACTAGGAGAGAAGGCTCAAACCTGGTTAGGAGGGTAGGAGGGAAATCAAGTTTGTGTTTAGTGGCCAAGAGAGATGACTCGATCCCAACCAAGAGAAAAATCTCAATTCAAGCCAAAAGGATGAGAAAGATAACTCGATCCTATCCATAAGCTCAATCTTGATGGGAGGGTTGGAAAAGATAATTTGATTTTGGTCGAGTGACTAGGAGAGAAAACTCAATCCCATGGGAGAGATGGCTCAATCTCGATTGGGAGGACGAGATGCAGAGAGAGATGGCTTGATCTTGGTGGGAGGTTGAAAGTCTAAGAAAGATAATTTGATCCTAGTCAGGCGGTTGAAAGAGATGGCTCGATCTCAATTGAGAGTCCAAGAGAGACAACTCAATCATGGCCAAAAGGTTAAGAAATATAGCTTTATTTTCATCAAGCAGCTAGGAGAGATGGCTCAATCCCGACTGAGAGGACGAGAGAGATGGCTCAATCTTGGTTAGGAGGTCGAAGAAACAACTCGGTCATGGTCACAAAATTAGGAAATATAACTCGATCATAGCCGGGTGGTTAGTAGAGATGGCTTGCTTTTAAATGGGAGGTCAAGAGAGTCATATCAATCCCAACCATGTAACACAAAGAGACAACTCGATCATAGCCAAAAGGTCAAGAAAGATAACTCAATATCGAACAAGCGATGGGAAGAGATGATTCAATCCTAATCAAGAGGCCATGAGAGAATATAAGGACCTCAAATTAGGGATGATAATTTTCTCCCAACCTGATGAGGATTCGATATCTAATTGTTATATTATGGACCTATTCCCACGGAATGCTATAGACATCTAACGTGGCAAAATCCGTGTCATACTTTTTTTTACCTTTTTCTTTTTTTTTTAAACCCAAAGCTTCTACCACATTCTCACTCACCCTTCTTCTCACAGAAGACTCCTCGAGGCGCCCTCCCTCGCCTTCTTCTCGTTGTCGCCGCCCTCGCTCGAGAAGACTCCTCGGCATCGCCCTTCTTCTAGCAATCACCACCCTCGCTCGAGAAGACTCCTCGGTGCGCCCTTCCTCACGACCTCCACTCTCACTCATAGAAGACTCCTTGGCCAGCCCTCCCTTGCCCCGACAAGGCTCTCACAGGCTACATCCCTCGGCGAGATGGAGCTAGGGTTCCTGTCCCTCTCTTGCTGCAGCCGTCCTAGGGTTCCCGTCCCTCTCTTGCCACAGTCGTCCTCATCTAGAAGCTCCCTGCAACGAAGCTCCCAACATATCTAGGGTTCCCAACCCTCTCTTTCCTACATTACTCCTATATTAGAGACACGGGCAAAAAGATTGAACATACAAGGAAAAAAATGATACTCCAATTGTTTGAGTCATCGAAGTCTCTCATCAGACACAAATTCAATGTACTTTCATCTGCCTCTTACTGGTTAATTCAGACCTAATTGTCAGAATCAGCCTCAAAACATTCAACTTCGCTTGGTTTCTTCAAGCTTGCATTGGAGTCAGGATGTGAAATAAGTCGAATGTTTTTTTTATTGTCTTCATTGCATTTTTTCACTTTATCGATTTATATATCATTGAGTGCCAATAGCCTCATTTCTGTATGAGTCCAGTTCTCTACATTTACATTTGATTGTCTATTTGCCAGGCAAAACTTTATTTTATAGCCTTTAGATCAAGTACGCAAGGAGCTTAAATCATACGTACAAAGGCATGGCCTTGTTACTGAGCGAGAGGAATCTATCAAAGATTTACTCCATTACTACAGTGTCATGGAGGAGCTTGAGAATTTGAAAGTTTCTGAAACCTCTCCTAAAGTATCTGAGATGGTGACCCAGAAATCAGACAAGTCCAAATCTAGCCCAGGATCCAAATCATGAAACAGAAATGTGGCATCTAAAAATCCACATTTCTAGAATGAAGACTCCATTGCTTTGCATGAAGACAACGAGAATGCGATCACAATAAAATTATTTTAACCAAAGTTATCAAGTTCTTGTAGGACAGACTGTCCCTAATACAAGGCTTTAATTTGTTCTAGGATGTTCACAAAGTTGACGAAACCAGCTGCAGTGTAGTAATTCCAGTGAATTAAACCAACTCATTTATGTTTCTGAACATCAACATTGCAATTTTCTATTGTAAATTTTTTGCCTTGATATTTCATTGGAAGGTCTTAAAAAATAGTATGAAGACAAATGTTTGTTGTGGTTGGCTTACAAAGATGCCAATCTTCCATATACTTTCCAGTGCCTCATGCATGGTGTTTACATCATTGATTTCTTCTTTGGATTCCAGCTGTGAGTTTTATTTATTCTGGAGATATGTCATTCTCATAGAAGCAGATTCCTTAAATTTTATTTTGTCATATATGTATATTGTATAGTAGTCGAATGTTGAGCCCATGACTGCAATCCGTCCGTGAAGAAAAAAATGATTGAAATATCCCATTTTCTCAAATAAAACTATATGGACATCTTTGTATGTTTTGTTTCTTCGACTTTAATTAATCTTGTTAAAAGTACATTATGATTTTTGCTGCAAATTATACTACAAATAAATAATCTTAAAATGATCAACTTATACTACAAATAAATCACCTAACAATGCTCCAAATATTTTGAGCAATATACAAGTAAAAGAAGCAAAAGAAACATAACTATTTAAGTCTACATTAACAGTGCTAAATTCAATTAATAGAAATTACAATTCATGTTCACTCCTATTGCAAACTCAATTACCAAACTACTATCTTCTATGACTCTTACAAAACATTACATAGAAGTTTCATGCAAACATGACATGGAATGCAACCGTCCAATGGAAACTAAAACAAATCAAGCTCTTCGATTCTTAGAGATTTTTGTATGTTGACCGTGAACTCGGAGGCCCCAGTAGTGTCAAAGTATTAAATGTTTTCTGTAAAAAAGATTTTAGGATTATTTGATTATTTTCAAAATTGATTAAGAAAACATTATCTCATGTGACAATAATTAAATTAGATGAGGTGGATCGAACATTATTAACTAAATCAAATTTCAATCAACCAACACCACCAATTCAAACCCATACTAAAAAAAGTCGATCTATGTTAAAAACAAATAATGAGCACGTAAATAATGAAGTAATATTATCTCTGTTAAAAACAAATAATGAGCAGACCCACCTTATCTATAGAAGAGAGTGAAGCAAAACATATGTACAACAAGCCATAAGTCTAATGCCAATGAAAAACTAATTTTAAATAGGTAAGCAATGTGCAAAAAAGTTGGCATTAGAAGGGAACATCAAGGTAGAACAGGAAATGCAATGCAAACACCTCAATACAATAAATAGACTAAACCAATCAAACATATAAACAAAGAAAATAGATGAATACCAATCATTGATAATTGCAAGCATCCTAACACATGTTGTTAGAACTTGTAACAATAAAAATAATTATTAATTTCATTTTCTCAATGAACCACTATAATTTAACATATTAAAACCTTGATAGTACCAACTATAGATGTCAATCTGATTCATATGTCGTCAACACTATTATAATAATTATCTTCAGTTGATCTGATAATTGACACATTGTCATGTTTAGAAAATGTAATAAAATAAATTTGAGTTTACAAGTAAAATTATAATAAAAATTCAAAATTAATTGACACACATACCTTTGCTGTAAAATTGGACAACTGCGCTTGTCATGTGACACACCTCGATATCCGCATCCACAACATATCTTGGACTTTGAGATTGACTTCTCCTTTGATGATTTCAATCTCTTTCCACGTCCCTTTGTTCTTGTTGAAGAAGGATCAATAATACCAAAGCTCTCATCTATGGATTTCTTCCTTTTACTTCCATCACCACATGGTTTACTAATGTTTATCTCTTGAATTTTGTTGTATATACAATCGAATTGTTCATCCAAGAAGTTTGTCCCCTCATCAGTCAAAGATGCATTATCAATTAATACTAAAGCTTTATAAGATAATCATGATATTATCCACTTTAGACCTAGACCCTCATGGTTTTGCTCTTGGGCTCTTTCTAAAAGGTCTCATGCCAATGGAGATATCCTACATCCTTTTAACCCCATGATCTTTCCCAAATCTTTCCAATATGGGACATTGATTGAACCCTAACAATTCTCCCCTCAAATGAAGGACCATAATTACTCTCATGGTCTGGGCCTCCCCGCAGGCATCTGGTCACCCTAACATGCTCTAGGCCTCCCCATAAGCATTCAGTCACCTTGACCTGCTTCAGACCTCCCTGCGAGCATCCGGTCACACTGACCTACTCCAGACCTCCCCATAAGCATCCAGTCATCCTGACCTGCTCCTGGTCTACCCTCAAATTCGTTCAAGGTCACCTCATATTACATCTGATCTCGATCATGTCTCTGATACCATTTGTTGAGACCGAAGGATGTTCACATATCTCCACAATGGCATGATATTGTCCACTTTGAGACTAGGTCCTCATGGCTTTGCTCTTAGGCTCTTCCCAAAAGGCCTTATGCCAATGGAGATATCCTATATCCTTTTAACCCCATGATCTTTTTCAAATCTTTCCAATATGAGACTTTGATTGAACCCCAATACATCGTTTGAGTATATACATATCAGGCAAATGAAATACTAAGTTGATACGAAAAAATGCTAACATATGTCTATATGGAATGCCCTCAAACTCAAATTTCGTACAATTACATGATATATAGTCCCTCTGTTTGTCATGGGGTGAGCATCCTTAGTTTGGAGGAAGAACAACTTTGAAATTTCATCACATGGTAAACCACTGAGTCAATTCTTGTAAATGTCTGTTGCACATAATAACCATGACTCTTGCCCACTTCACTTTGAAACTCCAACCATTTTTTTATGTTAAACTTAACCATTTGAGTTTCCATTGGTCAGTTTATCTTAATCTTGGGGTGCTCATTCATATTAATATGGTCTACAACTAACTCATTATGTCTTTGATGTCTCAGTTCTCTATTAAAATGGGTGATAAAATTCATCAATGAGTTCTTATTTGAGATATACCTCTTGAAAAATGAATGTGAGCTTTCAGATCTCTGACTACTTGACATCCTAGTACAAAATACATGCTTAAAATATACTTGCACCCACTTGTGTCGTAATTCATACATCGACGACAACCAATCATTTTTCTCCAAGTTAGAACACTTGATAACCTCTTTCCATAATTTCTCAAAATTATCAGGTGCTGTAGAATTTACAATGACATTCTTTATGCTTTGATAATGATTTTGAAAAAAGTCAAAGAGTAAAATTTATCTGTGAATTTGTTCAGTATGTGCCACAAACAATATTGATACACTGTTTGAGGGAAAACTTGTGCAATGACTTTTGTCATAGCAGGATCCTGATCAGTGATGATAATATTTGGTGGGCCTTTAGGCATGACTTCTATGAATTTATTAAGCAACCAAACAAAAGACTCGGTTTTCTCATCACTTAGAAATCTACAACCAAAAATAATTGTCTAATGATGATAATTAACTCCTACAAATGGTGCCAAAATTATGCCATATTTGTTGGTGTTATATGTCGTATCAAATACAACTATATCACTAAATACACTGTATGCCCTCTTTGATACATGATCAGCCCAAAAACACTTAACTAAATTTATTATCTAAATCAGTCTTATAATCAAAGAAAAAAAGCTGAATTCTTCTTTTGCTCAGATGTAAATAACTCTATCAATGTTTCGGTATCAATACCCTTTTATTCATCTCTTAGGGTTTTCTCAAAATTTCTAATATATCTTTCTGTGCAACGTACCCCCTTAGGCCCTCCATACTCTATTTCTATTAATCTCATTTGTTGACAAGTTGGTACATTGGTCTCTAAAAACTGTTTATCAATGTTCTTATTGCTGCCGAAACATTACAATGTGAGCGTAGCAAATGTACCTTTGATGGAGTTGAGAGTGGATGATTATGAGTTTCTATGAAGTTACTTACAACCCAATTAGGTCATGTCTATTTCTTGGCAAGTGCAATATTTGACTTATAACCCATTCTAACTGTGTCACGTGCTCTTTCCCTTATCAGTTGATCAATTTTTGCATGTTTAGCATTTCGTATTAGATTTGTATACCCTTCTTTAAAGCATACAATTTGTTTTCACGTCACTTCATTTGTCATCCTATTTTTATTGCTTGTGTTTATCTGTGAACTAAATCCAGCTTCTCATGCATATTGGTTATAGAACGAATATGCCTCCTTTAGTGATGAGAATTTCATTCCAATTTTTGGCTTTCAATCATCTACAACTTGGGGAATGTATTCCTAATCATCGACTCTATTTTCTTCCATTTCTTGGGAATGTCACATTATATTTCAAAACAGATAAGTAGATAAATAAATAAAAACTACAACTTATTTCAATTTAAACTCGAAATTGCAAGTATCAAACCATTTGATAAAAATTACAACTTACTTCAATTTCAATTTCTACCATTTGATAATTTATCAAATTTTTAGCTACTTTGATCAAAAATATCTAATCAGTACCACTATCAAACTTTTAGAAAAATGATGACTAAATTAAATCAAATAAAATAGTAATAACAATAGCTTGGTGGACCATGATATAAAAGGAAATGTTTTACAAATATAAGTTGGCCCCTTAGTTGTACTTCAATCAGTAATTTCAAAATAATATGCTTAGATTAATCAAATTGCAGGAAACCATTTTACTTAGCACATAGCTTATGCCTAAAGATATCAACAAAGTGCAGGAAAAAAATATCTTTATGTCATTAGAATATCTATCCGTGTACTAGTAGATTTAAATGCAACAATATAACAAATACAAGTTAGCAAGTATAGATCTCTGTTTCTCTCAATCTTCATTATAGCAAATTGGGAAGGAAAAAAACACATTCATGGTAAATAAGTTACTTTGGACATAGCTTATGCCGGATGATTTTGATGATTTTGAGATGTATGTATAAAGCGTAATAGAAACAATAAAATTTCTAAAAATGAGCTTTTACCTACAATGAAGTTCGTCGCATCGAGGGAAACACTAGATTCGTTGGGGAGACGAGTGAGGAAGGCGCCTGAAACCCTAGATACCCCGGGAGCTTTGTTTAAGATAAATCCACGTTGTATCAAAAGAGAAAAAAGAAAAAGATTCCATTAAGTCTTAAAAAAATTTAAAAAAAAAAAAGGCATTGAATGTTACAAAAAGAGTAATCTATGAATTTTGGAAAGGGGAAATGAATAATCAATTGAATTATATAACATAGAACATGATAGAACCGATGTAAATATTATTGGAGCAATCCCAATGGTCTGTGCGATCATGTATTTTGGTGTTTGGGCAAAGGGCTTAAGTTCGATTCACCCTTGTATTTGATATGTGTATATAAGTATGCAGGTTTATATGATACGCATATGACTTAGGTTGATGACTTCGGGTCCGATGAAGGATGGAGCATCTGAGGGACCGTGGACAAGATAGCAAGGACAAGGGCCGAGGGAAGCAACTTCGAGGCATATGCGAAAGATGGCATTGGGATGAGCCGCGGGCTTGGGTGCATCCGAGGGACGAGAGCCAAAGGAAGTAGGCTTGAAGGCAAGAGATCAAAGCTGCAACGAAGAGTCAAGTAAGTCGTAAGGGTGAGGGTCTGAGTGCTGAGAGATTGTACTCGGGTACCAGTCGACTGGTGGTTTCATTAGTCGACTGGTGTAGTCAACTGGGCAGTCGACTGGGAGCAAACAGAATGTTTATGTTCGCTCGACCAGTGTGGAGCAGTCGACTGGTACTTTTACCAATCGACTGGTATTGAGTCGTTGGGATGTAACGGTCAAATCTCCATAAAGGACAGTCGACTGATGGTTTTGGCAGTCGACTAATAGGCGGGATTTTTCAAACCGTGGCCTATATAACCAAGGCTTGGAAGCTTGGTTAGGATTGACGAAATTGGACTTGGTTAAAGTCTAATTAATAGTCTACTAGTGCTCAAGGTCTCCCTTGTGTCCAAGTGATCCTTGGTGAGTGTTGTTGTGAGGTTTCTCCACCCACAAGGAGATTTGAGCTAGTCAGAGTTTTCGGAGACTAATCCATCGACGGATTGAGGGCTCGTCCACCTTACGGACAGCCGTGGAGTAGGAGCAAGTTATCTCCGAACCACGTAAATAAGCTTGTTAGCGGTTTGTGCTTTTCTTTATTGTCTTTATTTTGTATTTGCTTGTATTCCACTATGGAAGCTAATAAGTGTAGGAAGAGCTATCGATTTGGGGGTGTCGTCCATTCAACCCTCTTCTAATCGGCCACAAGATCTCAACAAATATCTCATTCTTTGGGGGAATGGTCTAACAAAAATGAATTTTTAGAAAATTTCTACCTCAACTTATATAACTTAATTGTGATTCAAACTAAAGATTGATTTGTTGCTGCCGTACAGCTAAGCACATCCATCTTAAAACAAATCTGCATTTCATATACAACTCAAATTGAAAGAATTGTCATGTCTCCACCTTCACAAAAAATCTTTAGAAATAGCATATTTCAATTACAAAATAGAAATTCTAAATATAACTTAATTGTGATTCAAACTAAAGATTGATTTGTTGCTGCCGTACAGCTAAGCACATCCATCTTAAAACAAATCTGCATTTCATATACAACTCAAATTGAAAGAATTGTCATGTCTCCACCTTCACAAAAAATCTTTAGAAATAACATATTTCAATTACAAAATAGAAAGAAATAAAGCAATGGATTTGGAGAAATAACATTTTTATTCAAATCCTAAATGATGGCTCAAATAAATAAAAAAACCAAATAGTTGAAAGAGCAAACGTTCAGACTAGTGTCTCTAAATGTTAATAAAACAAACTGGTAATAGAACCAGCTCTCATAATCCAAACTCAGCCAAAGACTTCTAGATGCCTAACAAAGCATAGTCCACGAGTGAAGATAAAAAAACAAAGACTAGGAAGAGAAACAAATAGCAGAATGCTATTCCAAAATTCAAAAGCATCCGAGACAATCATCCAGAAGAGCAACTACAAAACAACCTCTTCCCATGATCTCTGTTTTTCTCAATCTTAATTGTAGCAAATTGAGAAGGAAAAAAATACATTCATGGTAAATAAGTTACTTAGAACATAGCTTATGCCGGATGATTTTGAGATGTATGCACAAAGTGTTGTTTCCGGTAAATTCCGGAGTATGCAAAATGATCGTCGAGGCTAGTATTCGACACTATCTCCGTAAACGATATTGCTCCGCTACGGTGCTTAACGGATTGTTGCAATTCGTTCCCAAGATACAACGACGACAATCGTCTCGGAATCGTACTAGCGAACCTTCTCGTAGGCTTCTTGGACTCTTGAATGCACAAGATGAGTGAGTGAATACTTGAGGAAGAGAATATTAAGTTGAGTGATTTGATTCCAATCTGGAGGGTTCTATTTATACAGAAGGAAAAGGCTTTAGGGAGGGGTGTGACATTTGGGTGGATTAATCTGGGCCGTCCGGACTGAAGAGTTATAACCCTTCACATAGCCCTTTTAATCTCATCCATCAGATCTAAGAGTTGTGACCCTCAGATCTATCAGCCATCGGATCTAGATCCATTGATCCGATGCTTCAGATCATGTCTCATCCCAAGCCGTCAGATCGTGACTCATTGTGATCCAACGCTCTAGATCGCATCACAAGCGATCCACCATACTTCTTTGATCAACGTTGATCAACGGCTGCCATCGAAGTGCAAAGTGCGCCTACAAAGCGCCCAAAGCGCCCATTGCGCACGTGGCGGGCTCACAGGTGCGAGCACCTGCTCGCCCCTGAGCAGAGAGTACCTGGTACTTTTCTGAGTTAACTCCAATAACTCAACATCATTAATAAGTAAGGAATGCACATCGAAAATTTCCGATGTGGGACTATTCTCCCTTGCATTTCCTTAATGAATAACCAACGTTATTTTGGGCCGACTTTGAACATTAATTTCTCATTCACCCTTAATCGGTTTTGAGCAAATTAATAGTCTAAATCTATCTACGCGAAACGTAGATTTCAATTTTGAAGTCAATTACGACTTTCAACAATTGATGGCTTTCGATTTTTCCTCCTCAAAATCGTATTGGTCCATTTATGCCCCAATATCCAACAATCCCCCACATGAATGGAAATTAATGTAATGCGTGTATGCATGCTGACACTTTACAAGAGTCCAATCGATAAGTCACTGCATCGGGAGAGGTAGCTTGTGGCTTTGAACCTTCCGTAGTGGAATGCTATCGAGTATACTAGGCTGCGCAGTGAACGTGATGTCTTGAACTGCTCAGCTGTTTGTGTATACTAAGACAATAACACCCACACAGAGACCTATCTCACCTACTTTAGGTTCTCATGGTTGGTTCCGTTTTGGCCATGGACACCATCTTGGATTCATGAGTGTTTCATTGAAGCGGCCTGTCTTCACACTCACATAGGTGACACTTCTATCAAGAGTATCCTACCATACTCCACCTTATAAGGTATAGAAGTCACTAAAAGCATAAGCTTAACCTCACTACATGAGGTAGGACAACACAAATTCATCCTAGGATTGGGATAGAGATAAACTATCTCCTGTGCTGAACCACAACTTCTGAAACTTTGTTGTCCCATTGAACCAAGGTCTTGGGATTTCCACTACAGTCGTTTTCAGTTGTAGATTTTTAATCCCATTCCTCTTGATGAGCAGTATACTTGATCTCGACTCAACCCTTTCGTAAGAGGATCCGCCAAATTATCTTTGGACTTAACATAGTCGATTGCAATCACTCCATTCGAGATCAACCGCCTAATGGTATTATGCGACGTATATGTCTTGACTTCCCATTATACATACTACTCTGTGCTCTTCCAATCGCCGATTGACTATCACAATGGATCAAGACGGCAGGTACAGGTTTTTCCCACTCGGAATATCTTCCAAGAAGTTCCACCATTCAGCTTCCTCAGCTGCTTTGTCTAGTGCTATAAACTCGGATTCCATAGTTGACCGAGCAATGCACGTCTGCTTAGTGGATTTCCAAGATACTGCTCCCCCACCGATCGTGAATACATATCCACTAGTGGATTTGGAGTCTTTTGTATCTGATATCCAATTAGCATCACAATATCCCTCCAACACAGTGGGATATTTTCCATAATGTAATCCATAGTTCATAGTATATTTCAAATATCTAAGAACTCGCATCAATGCCTTCCAATGGGCGTCGTTTGGATTACTAGTGAAACGACTCAGCTTGTTGACCGTACAGGCAATATCCGGACGTGTGCAGTTTGTAAGATACATCAAACTGCCTATTATCCGAGAGTATTCCAACTGCGATATGGTCTCACCATGGTTTTTCGCTAAGTGTTGACTTAGATCCATAGGTGTTTTTACAGTAGAAAGATCGTACGCATTGAATCTTTTCAATACTGATTCTACATAATGGGATTGTGTTAGAACTATCCCCTCTGATGTCCCGAGAATTTTAATTCCCAATATAACATCTGCTTGACCCATATCTTTCATATCGAAATTTTTGGTCAACATTTTCTTTGTAGTCATGATTACATCATGATTATCGCCCATTATTAGCATGTCGTCTACGCATGACAGGCGATTATATAGCCTTTGGGTGTGTCTTTGACATAAATGCATTTGTCACATTCATTTATTCTGAATTCGTTTGACAGCATTACTTTGTCAAATTTTTCGTGCCATTGTTTAGGCGCTTGCTTAAGTCCGTATAACGACTTAACAAGTCGACACACCTTTTTCTCATTTCTTGAAGCTATGAACCCTTCGGGTTGCTCCATATAAATTTCTTCTTCCAACTCACCATTTAAGAATGCAGTCTTAACATCCATTTGATGTATTTCAAGGTCATATAGTGCTGCAATGGCTATTAGCACTCGTATGGACGTAATCCTTGTCACCGGTGAGTAGGTGTCGAAGTAATTAAGGCCTTCCTCTTGCTTGTACCCTTTGGCTACAAGTCTGGCCTTATACTTGTCAATTGATCCATCAGCTTTATACTTGCGTTTTAGTATCCACTTACAACCTAATGGTTTATTACCAGAAGGAAGGTCTACTAATTCCCAAGTATAATTATTCATGATAGACTCAATCTCACTATTGACAGCTTCTTTCCACATTGGAGCATCGGGACTAGAGAGAGCCTCACTTAATGTTCTTGGTTCCATTTCTGACATGAAAGTCATGTAATCTGGCCCGAACGATTTCTCAACTCTAGCCCGTTTGCTACGACGTGGCTCTTTGTTTTGATCGTCAATAGTTCTTTTATAACAGCTAAGTTCGGTAACGACATTCTCGTTTGAACTTCCGTTGTTATCATTTTCAACATTTCCCTTCTTATTTGGGAATACGTTTTCAAAGAATATTGCATTCCGAGATTCTATGGTTGTTCCCACATGAATATCAGGAATGTCTGATTTGTGAACTAGGAAACGATATGCACTACTATTATGGGCATATCCGACAAATACCGCATCGAACGTTTTAGGTCCGATCTTTACTTGCTTTGGTTTAGGTACTTCGACCTTTGCCAAGCACCCCACACTTTCAGGTATTTGTACGATGGCCGCCTTTCCATAGTTCATAAGGAGTTTTATCACTTTTCTTATGAGGGATTTTGTTGAGAATGTGATTTGCCGATAATATTGCTTCCCCCCACAAGTTTTGAGGTAAGCCTGAATTTATCAACAAGGCATTCATCATCTCTTTTAGTGTCCGATTTTTACGTTCGGCAACACCGTTCGATTGAGGTGAGTAAGGTGCCGTTGTTTGATGAATAATGTCAGATTCTGAACAAAATTCATTAAACGGTGCACCATATTCTCCACCTCTATCGCTACGAATTATTTTAATTCGTTTGTCAAGTTGATTTTCAACTTCTGTTTTATAAGTTCTAAATGCCTCTAGGGCTTCGTCTTTACTTCTTAAAAGAAAGACATAACAGAACTTTGTGAAGTCATCGATAAAAGTAATAAAATACTTTTTACCTCCTCTAGTTTGCACAAATTTCAAGTCGCATAGATCACTATGTATTAACTCTAGAGGAGTCGTTGACCTTTCCACCGAATGAAAAGGTAGTTTCGTCATTTTTGCTTCCACGCACACTTCACATTTGTGTGTTCCGTCAACATTGACGTTTGGTAATAAATTTAATTTGACGAGACGTTTAAGAGTATTATTATGCACATGTCCGAGTCGATCATGCCACAAATTAAAACACTCAACAACATAGCTGGAAGCATTTATTTTATTACCATCAATATTTCGGAGTACAGGCATTACAACCATTTTGAATAGACCCTTTTCTAGGTACCCCTTTCCTACGAAGATATTATTCTTCGTAAGTACAAAGTTGTCTGACTGGAACACTAGCCTAAATCCGGCCTTAACTAGTGCCGCTCCAGAAACTAGGTTCTTACTGATGTCGGGAACATGGAGTACATCAATGAGTGTTAGCTCCTTTCCGGACGTCATCTTCAGAACAACTTTTCCGAGTCCGACAATTGGCGACGTCGTGGAATTACCCATATAGAGCTTCCTGCCATTTATCGGAGTATACTTGGAGAACATCGCCTTATCGGAACAGATATGACGAGTTGCTCCAGTATCAATGAACCACTGCTTCGGGTTGGTATCCACCAAGTTGGCTTCAAATACAACCGCAGTGAGATCCAAGTCCTCAAGAGAGGTTGCGACGTGGTTCGCAGCATCCTTTGGCCCCTTGGTTGGCTTCTTCGGGCGTCTGCAGTCCTTGGACAGGTGTCCTGCCTTTTTCTTGAACTGTTTCGGCTTTTTAGCGTTCGGCTCGACCAGGTTGGACATATCGTCTATAGTCCGCTTGGTTCCTCTGCAGTCGGATAACTTTCGATTATCCTCCTCTATTCGTAGCCTCAGGATCAGGTCTTGCAGCCCTATCTCCTTTTGCTTGTGCTTTAGGTAATTCTTGAAATCCTTCTTCATTCCTTCAGCGTCCAGATCATGCAGTATTAATTGCATATCTTGGACTTGAGATGAGACGCTCTTTGAGTCCACCATCTTGAAATCCAGAAACCGGCCGACGATGAATTTCTTCAGTCCGGCATTTTCGGTCTTGTATTTCTTCTCAAGCGATTCCCACAAAGATTTCGCTGTCTCCAATGAACAATACACGTTATACAACGTGTTGTCCAAGGCGTTGAGAATGTAGTTGCGACACGTAAAATCGGCCCACGATCGCAGCATGTTGCTCACCGTCCGTAGCGATCGGCGGGTCTTCACGCAAAACCGCATAAGGTTTAGCGTTGTTAGTAGAACAAGATCTTGAGATCTGAGATGATGACACTAGTTAATGTCGGGTCAACTCCTCCGGTGTGGTCCTTCTGATGCTCAAATCAGTAGTTGTTGTTTCCGGTAAATTCCGGAGTATGCAAACTGATCGTCGAGGCTAGTGTTCGACACTATCTCCGTAAACGATATTGCTCCGCTACAGTGCTTAACGGATTGTTGCAATTCGTTCCCAAGATACAACGACGACAATCGTCTCGGAATCGTAGCACTCCGACTTCCGAGACCAGCGAACCTTCTCGTAGGCTTCTTGGACTCTTGAATGCACAAGATGAGTGAGTGAATACTTGAGGAAGAGAAGATTAAGTTGAGTGATTTGATTCCAATCTGGAGGGTTCTATTTATACAGAAGGAAGAGGCTTTAGGGAGGGGTGTGACCTTTGGGTGGATTAATCTGGGCCGTCCGGACTGAAGAGTTATAACCCTTCACATAGCCCCTTTAATCTCATCCATCAGATCTAAGAGTTGTGACCCTCAGATCTATCAGCCATCGGATCTGGATCCATTGATCCGATGCTTCAGATCATGTCTCATCCCAAGCCGTCAGATCGTGACTCATTGTGATCCAACGCTCTAGATCGCATCACAAGCGATCCACCATACTTCTTTGATCAACGTTGATCAACGGCTGCCATCCGTTCGCCCAACCAGCTGTCCAGTCATCTCCCTTTGCCCACGAGGATGCCATGTAGGCACTGCAATGTCACCTGGAGCATAAATTTAAGCTCCTCAATGCTCCTCGCGCACGTGCGCACGTGGCGGGTGGCGGGCTCACAGGTGCGAGCACCTGCTCGCCCCTGAGCAGAGAGTACCTGGTACTTTTCTGAGTTAACTCCAATAACTCAACATCATTAATAAGTAAGGAATGCACATCGGAAATTTCCGATGTGGGACTATTCTCCCTTGCATTTCCTTAATGAATAACCAACGTTATTTTTGGCCGACTTTGAACATTAATTTCTCATTCACCCTTAATCGGTTTTGAGCAAATTAATAGTCTAAATCTATCTACGCGAAACGTAGATTTCAATTTTGAAGTCAATTACGACTTTCAACAATTGATGGCTTCCGATTTTTCCTCCTCAAAATCGTATTGGTCCATTTAGGCCCCAATATCCAACACAAAGCGCAACAGAAATAATAAAATTTCTAAAATGAGTTTTTACCTGCAATGAAGTTCGTCGCGTCGAGAGAAACACTAGATGCGTTGGGGAGACGAGTGAGGGAGACGCCTAAAACCCTAGATATGCTGGGAGCTTCGTTGTAGGGTGCTTCTGGATGAGGACGACTGCGGCAAGAGAGGGATGGGAACATGAGGACGTCTGCGGTAAAAGAGGGACGAGAACCCTAGGACGACTGCGGCAAGAGAGGGATGGGAACCCTAGCTCCGTCTTGCCGAGGGGCATAGCCTGTGAGAGCCTTGTCGAGGCAAGGAAGGGATGGCCGAGGAGTCTTCTGCAAGCGAGGGTGGCAGCCGCGAGGAAGGGTGAGGGAGGGTGCACCGAGGAGTCTTCTCGAGCGAGGGCGGTGGCGAGAAGAAGGGCGACGCCGAGGAGTCTTCTCAAGTGAGGGAGGTGACAATGAGAAGACAGCGAGAGAGGGCGCACCGAGGAGTCTTTTGCAAGAAGAAGGGCGAGTGAGAACATGACAGAAGCTTCGGGTTTAGAAAAAAGAAAAAAGAAAAAAAATATATGGCATGAATTTTGCCACATTTGATGTCCCTAGCATTCCGCAAGAATAGGTCCATAATATAACAATTATATATATATATATATATATATATATCGAAATAGTTATATAGATGTTTAATGTCACGCCCTAGAGGAATGTCTGTCACACAAAAATCCAACAGTATCTCCCCTGTATCGGTGACAATCTGAATCATACATATATCCACAGTAATATATCAGCCCACACTGCTGGAATATACACAACTATGCAGTTATATACTCAACCTACTCGGTTGGAACAAAATATTACAACCACACAGTTATATATATTAAACAACCCACTCGATTGTACTAAAAACACACAGCGGAAAGACGAAAGAAAGTCCACACAAACTAAAAACAAAGAATGCTAGCCGGTTAGGCTTACACAACCACAACAAAACAATTACAACTCCACATAGCAAACTCCAAAAACAAAATCGAATTTATACAATACCAAGTCCACCAAAAACATTAGACAAGTAAAGAAGAGGTAAAATCGTAAATAGTCTTAGGATGTGACGTGGGACCGACAGATATGATACTCCAAGCGACATGGCAGATCTATGTGCTAAACTAAAAACAACATGAAAAAATATGGGGTAGTGAGTATAACATACTCAGCGGGTATCGATCAGACATGCATAGTAAAATATAACTACCAGTAATAATCATGCAGTACAGTTTCCTGAACAATAAAAGGTAATGCAAAACTAAACAAGGGGAGAAGTTGTACTCACTAGGGCCTCCTATCCTAACATAAGGGTGTAAACCTCACCAACAGATGCAGGGTCATCAGACCAAATATATAATGTCTCCTGTATGCATGTCAATTATATGCAACCACCAAAATGCAACATATAAAAATGCAGCAGTCACAAGCAATAAATGCAATCCATGCATATGATGCAAATGACATGGTCACCCCTGCTGCCAGTCAGCCATCTCATACGTGATGGTGAGACCGAGTGGGTAGAGCTATGACAATTGTGCACTCTGCCATCACTACTCCTAAGTGACCGAGTGGACAAGATGCTGTCGGAGTACACCTATCCTCCTATCCCAAACATAGTGGGGGAGCCTTAAACTCTCATATCCCTGTGTTATAGTCAAGAGGAGGGATCCCTGCCCGCTACCATGCTGCAGTCATCGTTACCCATGAGCGAACCAGCGGAGCCCTGACAGAGCAAAGACTGCACACACCTTGCCTGATATACCACTAACCCATGAGTGGTTGTATATACAGATCATGTAACTGACGATGTGCTCAACAACAATGGAGTCGATAATCGCTCAGCATACAATCATTCAAAAATGGTGCATGACACTAAAGCATGTAACTCTTGAAAATACCAACCTCTACATAATGTGTACCAAAAGGAAAACCAAGTCCATAACAATGACCTAGGTACCATAAATCTAGGTACGCATGTCAAGTAATAAACCAAAGTATACATGCTAGTTAATAAACTAGGTACACATGCCAAGTAATAAACCAAAGTACACATGCCAGGTAATAAACTAGGTACACATGCCAAGTATATCTAGTAGCTAGTCCAGTATCTGGTAATGCATTGTATGTCACTACGTAAGTACACAATGCAAGAATCAAAAGAACATAAGCAATAATGCAGAACAGACAACAACAAGAGCATACTATGAGTATCAAGTAGTGACATACCAAGGTATACATAAACATAATCATTACTACTAGATATAACCTACTACACATATCAAAATGATAATATCAAAAGAGATAAGTCAAAGGTACTCGTCTTTATTTGTCGATCGTGCTAAACAATCTCACGTCGAGACGCTTATCTCGAATCAATATCTTGCAAATCACATGATTACAATTTAGCTAATTACATATGCGACAACTAGCTAGGGAAACCCCCAATCGAATCATTCATAAACTCTTTAATCTTTTTAATTATAATCTACAATTCATTATTCCATCAAATACAACTTAATCAATTTCTATTATCCATTATACCATCACTTAATATCATGAATCAACCCTAATAAATCCACAATCCAAACATACAACTCAACTACATCTCAACAATCCTCAATTAATATAACCATCCATATTCCATAATCATCCAATGATCACTCACAACTAATCATGTAATGGAACTAATTAACTAACTTGGATAACAAATGAATCGAGTTAATATCCAAATAAGACCTCCATTAATCTATAGATCTATCAATTAATCTATACATTATCACAAACCTCAATACATAAACCATACCCTAAACAGAACCTTCAATTCCAATTTATCCATCCATTAGACAAGAGATCAAATCTCCCTTAATTAGGTACTATGCACAACCTAACTAAAACTGTAATCAAATAACCAATCTAACATAGAAATGAATTTAATTCTAAACTTACCCAAATTAGGATGAACTGCAGCTGATCCATGGCCAAAGCTACAATGATCAACCAACTTCCAAGAATCAATCCCGATCCATAAATTCCTCTCGGATGAACTCCAACTGTTGCTGTGATGGCGAGCCTACCAGAATAATGGATCCAAGGCTAGGGCATAGTAGGCTCGGCTGTCAGCAAGATCAAGAGGTGAGAAGACAAAACCGTCAATCTCTGTGGTCGCAGCCACACGTAGCAGCACCAATTCAAAAGAAATCGAGAAAGGAAAGACCGGTGGTGGTACTTTCGATGATCGCTAGCAATCAGCGGAACGGAAAAAGATCGGATAGTCGGGGCATAACACAATGGTGTTGCAGTGAGGAACCGAAGATAGGGCTCCGATCATCGTGCAAAGCAACCACATCTTCGCTCAGCATCGCGACACTCGAACAGAGCAACACCCATGTTGATGAGATCGGAAGAGAGATGCTGCGACTCCGGGGTCCCTAAGGCATCACCAGCCGTTGGTGTGAGAAGGCGCGACAAAGTCAACGCAGTCGGCGATCTAGGGTAGAGACGAGAGAGGGGAAGGGAGGAGAGAATCGGGCCGCCTGGTGGCCAAGAGAGCTTAGCATCGGTGGGGCACGCGGAGGGGAAGACCGCTGCCGGTGGTGAACTCGTGGCGATCGGCGCGGTGACGACAACGAAGAGTTGATGGGAGAGGGAGAGGTGAAGTCGAGAATCGGGGAGGAGAAGGGGGATCGACACTACTCGGGCAAATGAGAGGAAGAGAAGGGAAAGAATCGGGATATTATGTATTTATAAATTTTAACTTAGGTTTAAGCAAATCAAAACCTAAGTTTATTCCTCAATCAACTTTCATTTTTTTTTGGGTGAGAACGGTCATCGAGGCTGCTATCTTGGTGAGAACGTCCATTCATACTTTTTATTCTTCTTGGTGAGAACGGTCATCGGGGCTGCTATCTTGGAGAAGTCCTCCACAAACTTCTGACTTCACTGGCATTCTTTGGCCTATTCCAGTTGCTTACAGCTCCATCTTATTGATCCACCATTACTCCGCCCTTGAGATAATATGACCCAAGAATGATATTCGATCGAGAACTCACATTTGGAGAATTTTGCATATAGTTATTTTTCTAAGGATCTCGCAATACCGTATTGTGTTCTGATGCTCTTCATGGGTTCTCGAGTAGATGAGAATATTGTCAATGAAGACAATCACAAATTTTCGAGATACCATAAATACCCGATTCATCAAATCCATGAACACAGTAGGGGCATTTGTCACTCCGAAGGGCATAACTACAAACTCATAATGCCATCTTTTCGGAAAATCCTTGGTATATCCTCTTGTGATGTGTAGCCGACCTTAAGTCAATCTTTGAGAAGATAGTTGCTCCCTTTCAATTGGTCAACAGATCATCCGATGGAAGTAATCTGTTCTTGATTGTCGGTGTTCTAATCTGCGTGTCAGGTATCTACATTCGTACAGATCCTTCTTTTTCACAAATGAGCTCCCCATGGAGAGTGACTAGGGCAATAAGTCCTTGTCAAATAACTCCGTGAGCTTGTCGAAGTTCCTTCAACTCGACCTATGCCATCCGTGGGTGCTTTATAAATTGGTTTAGTACCCAACTACTTCAATCAGAATTTATTTCTATCAGGTGCTAATCCCGGTAGTTCATCAGGAAATACTTCCGGATAGTCGCATACTACTCTGACCTCTTCTAGCTTCTGGCTTCCGGCTTGTCCTGTATCGACCACGTGCGCTAGAAATCCATTACAACCTTTGTCTACCATATTTTGTGCCTTTATCGCTGATAAAAATCTTTCAGTTCCTTTCCCAGATTCCCCAATAAATTCAAACATCAGTTCAGCTTTAGGTCGGAAGACTACCTTCCTATTACGACACTCGATTGAGGCGCCGTACTTGCTTAGGAAGTCCATGCCCAGTATAATGTCAAAATCCCGCATGTCAAGTACTATCAAATTGCAGTAGAGTTCTCTATCTGCGATTCGGATAGGTACGGCCCGCAGCATATGATCCGATGGCATAACTTCCCCGGATGGTAGGGTTGTTAAGAACGTACCATTTAGTGTTTGAGGTGGTATGTCTAATTTCTTTGTAAATGGTGTTGAGACGAACGAGTGTGTCGCCCCAGTATCAAATAATACTAAAGCATGCTGATTAAAAATAGGCAGCTGACCTGTAACGACAGTGGAGGCGTTCGCCACATCTTCACTAGTAATCGCGAAAACCCTGGCATTCGTCGTCACTTGCGGGGCTTCCAATCTCCCTTGGCTGATCGGAGTCCCTTCTATAGCACACAGTCCGTGTAGCCGTGAAGGGCACTCTTGTTCGATTATTCTGTGGAATGGTGCTCGAACGAGTAGGACAATCTCGCCAAATGTCCTTCCCTGCCCATAATTATAGCATTTTCTTGTACCTTCATGACACATCCCTAATGCAACTTCCCACAAATAGAACATCTGGGGTATCTCGTCGCTATTCATCGACCCACTTTGGCATTGTCCCACCGCTTTTTCCGTAGAAGTTCCTTTCCACTTGGTTTGGTACTGATTTTCCTTCACTCGGGTCCGACCTTTATTCTCATTCATTGCTTTCGATAATGTTCCGAATCGAATCGCGTCAGCCGACTAATTCCTCTGTAGTCTGCGGTCTATTAACTCTGCCGACCACATTCAGTGCTATCTCGGGTCGAAGCATCTTTAGCATCAGTTGGACCCTTTCTCTTTCTGTACGCACTAATTCGGGACAAAGGCGTGCTAGACGGTTGAAGCGCTTTACTGCTTCGTTCACTGATAAATCACCTTGCCGGAACTCGGTGAACTCGTCGTAATGCCGGTTCGTCACTTGTGTATGGAAGAACTCTTTAAAGAACTCTGTCTCAAAGTCCGTCCAATTCATCAAATTAACTTGTCTCTTAGCTTTAACTCTTTCTCACCACATTCTCGCATCTCCGGAGAAGCAGAAAGATACGCATTTGATCTTCTCTGATTCAGGTCAGTCCAGTAGTTCCACTATGCTTTCTACCGTCTTGAACTAGGCCTGGGCATACCACGGCTCGCAAGTACCCGAGAAGTTCTCCGGCTTCAGCCTCAGCCACTGTATTAAGTAGGTCTCCTGTCTAACCACTGGGGCAGGGGCTACCGGTGGTACTGGTGCAACTATTGGCACGACGGGCACTGCGTTCTGAATCACTGGCGGGGTGGTAGGAGTTCCTTGTTGACCCATCAAGGTCGTGATCAGCTGTTGTTGTTCCGTGATCTGGCGTTGGAGGTCGGTAACTACCTGAGTCAGATCTGGTGGAGTTACTGTCTCGTCTGCTCAGGTAGTGCGTCTCCTAGCCATGCTTATCTTCCTTAAATAGCAACAAATTATCGTTATTCCTATTCGACTGTCATAAGGTCAATACTATTCCTATCCTACCATCATGCATACCTAAACTAAATCAAAGAATAAATAAACATGCATAATGTTAAAGCATCAAAACCAAAAATTAATTTAAGCATGTAGAATCTTACTTGGAGCGGCAGGATGGAGGCTTGACATGTGTGTAGTGGAAAGGCTAACCTGGCTCTGATACCAAACTGTAACGCCCCGCCCCTCCTGCTAAGGCGACAAGAGTTACTTGGACATACATACTTACTTACTACAGCGGAAGTCTTACTTAAAGAATTTAAAACTTTTCCTTACTTTAAAATCACCATGGACATATAAACCACATAACATACTTAACATGAATTTTTGAAACATAATACTTAAACACATAACTAATGTCATGGAGTCATAATATAATAACATAACATGACATATTTCTTATTAAACAAAAGCAGGTCTTTCCATTTAGCCGAGCCACTTCCACACACATCCTTCTAGCCCCTCCTACTGCTCCCCTAGTACATCCATTCCTTGCCTTTATCTGCGGTACAAGAAAGTAAGCTGTGAGCACTCATGGCTCAGTAAATTCCTTTCCTACTCACAAAAATCGCATAGCATATCAAAATCATAAGTCATAATACATGGAAACAAATCTAACATATCAAGCAACATATCATGGCATATCGTAACATAATCATCATAAGGTATCATGGCATAATATAACATGATCATCAAATGTGTCCTGATATAGCATAACATCATCATAAATATCATGGCATAATCATAACGTATATACAAGGTAAATTCCTAATCATGGATCATGAAACATATGCAACATGTCTTTTGAAAACTTATATTATACATACTTAAACATAATCTCAACATGATTAGGGTCCCGGCTTGTACCACATAGCAAGTCTTGAACCCTACAAGGCATACATACTAGGCTCGTTTCTTAGTCCATCGACCTAGGGGCACTTAGGAGTCCATCCCTAACGAGGCCCGTTTCTTAGTCCATCGACCCCGGGGCGCTTATGGAGCCCACCCTTGGTACAAGTCATACATAAAGTAAAGTAGCATGTCATACATATCATAGTTCTTATCATTTCATGCATATCATATTTCTTAACATATCATAAAACATGCATATTTGGGCACACAGCACATGCATGGATTATAAGCATACATAATGAACATGTCATTTATCACATCATAAGGCATGCATATTTGGGCACACAGCACATGCATGGATCATAAACGTACATAATGGACATGTCATTTATCATATCATAAAGCATGCATAATTGGGCACATAGCATAGGCATGGGTCATAAGCATACATAATGAACATATCACTCATCATACAAAGACATAATCATACATGGAATCATTTAAATAACATCTCTTATTTCATAACATGGCATGTGAGGCACATCTAGGTCACTATACCTTTTATGGCCGAAAGTCAAGAGTAGGGATATGCATTCTAAACAACATACAAACATAAAAAAATTCATGATAACTTCACATCCTATCATAAGAAAGATCATAAGCATGTTAACCTAAATTTTTAAGCTCTCCTAGGTTCCTAATTCTTTCATGGCCGAAACCTTCATGAAGAGCAATCAAGTTCTAAGCAACATGCAAACATGTAAACCCTAAACTCATATCACATCATATTTCATAAGGAGCAACTTGAGCATGTTTAATTTGGGTTCTAAGTTCCCAAAGCTTCTAACCTTATCATGGCCGAACCCTAGCAAGCCTTATTCTAGGTTACATGTAGCATGAAAATGTTGAACCTTAAGCCAATATCCTACACATTTCATGAGGAACATCATAAGCACATTTGGTTCAAGTTCTAAACTTCCTAAACCCATTAACTCAAGGTGGCCGAAACATATTAAACATGGAAACTAGGTTTCTAGTGGCATAAGAGCAAGGAAACAACAACTACATTTCATAGCATTTATCACAAGAAACATCATGAGCATATCTAAGTTGGGTTCTAAGTTTTCCTAGGCCTTTAAACCAATAGTGGCCGAAACATGTGAGCATGGAAACTAGGTTTCTAGTGGCATAAGAGCAAGGAAAACACAACTACATTTCATAGCATTTATTACAAGAAACATCATGAGCATATCTAAGTTGGGTTCTAAATTTCCTAGGCCTTTAAACCCATGGTGGTCGAAACATGTGAGCATGGAATTGTTTTTCATGTGGTTTAAAAGCATGGAAACCTTACACAATTTTCATGGCATCATTACAAGAAACAACATGAGTAAACTTAGTTTAAAAATCTAAGCATCCTAGCCCTAAAACTTAGTGTGGCCGAAAGTTACATGTAGCCAAATTTCTATGTAATAAGCAACCATAGGAACATCAAACTAGTTTCATAACATTTCATTAAGAAGGTCATGAGCATCTTAGACTTGGTTTAAACTTTTCCTAGGCCTCAAATCTCAACATGGCCGAATCTTCACAAGCATGAAATAGAATTCAAAACCAACATACAATCATGGCATAACATCTTAGCTTCATATCTTGTCTTAGGAAAAATCATAGCATGCTTAGTTTTAGGTTTAAAACTCTCCTAGGCCTTTTATTCCTCCATGGCCAAATATTCATGAGCATAAAATGGAGTTTCAATCAACATACAAGTAAGAGGAAAAGTTAACAACAACATTATCATAGGGTACATAACACAAGAACAAGGGAGCATGTTTAGTTTGAGTCTTTAGCTTACCTAGTCCTCTTGTTCATGCTTGGCCGAGAGTCTAAGGTTCATGGATCTAAGTTCTAATTAATCATTCTAGTATGAAAACATTAGATTAACCTCCTACATAAGATACATATCATAAGAAAAATAATAAGCATATCTAGTTTAAAATTTCTTAGCCTCTTCCTTTTGTCTTGGCCGAAAGTTCCATAAAGCAACCCTAGGTTCTTTTTTTTTTAGCAATCTATCTTCATGGAAAAACATATGAGCTATTGTACCACAGGTGAGGGGAAGCTTACCTAGTGTTCACTTGTAAATCCTTAAGGAAATGGTACCCTTGGTGAAGAGGAAGAAGAGAGTTATTCCTTTTGGTTTCTCTTGCTTGGAAGGGTACACCTTGAAGGCTCCTTGTAATTTAGTTTTCTCTTAGGGAGAAAACCTAAACTTGGCTTGTGGTGATGAGGAAGAAGGACTCTAGTTTCGGCAATGGTGAGGAAGAAGAAAGAAAATGAAACCCTTTTCTTTCTTTCCTTTTTATGCTAAGTGGGTGGAAGAAACAAATATGAACTTTGCTTCCCTTTCTCCTTAATTCATGTATATACTTTTCTAATGAGAATATGTCCTCATTCATCTCCCTTAATTCTCCTCATCCTCACTCTCTTAATCCCCACGAAAACAAGGAGAAGAAATAGAAAAGACAACTTGTCTTTTGCTTATTCCTTTTCCTTAACCAAGAGGTAAACAAGAGGAAGAAAGCTACTTGATTTTCTCTTGTTCCCTCATTTAATTATATCCTCACTTTTAACTACAATTCCCATCATTTTCCATTCATATGTTGTTCATTATCTTAGTGGTTATCATACATAATTTTATTTCTATTCTTTGTGAGAGGTTCAAGGTTCAAACCTTCACCTCTTCTTTTTATTTCTCTTATTTCTTTTTCTTTTGATTCTTCCTACTTTTATGCTCCAAAGCAAATAACACACATATACTTATCTTATAATTCTGTGGGTGTTACAAAATATGTGGATAAATATCTGATCCCCAATGAATATGGGGATGGAAAATATGAAATCCAATTCATTACCATTCCTATCTCAAATAGAGTATCGGGAGCTCCTTTTTGAAGGCGACATGCATATTGGACCCCGAGAAGTGGGTGACTATTGTGATTGAGTAGGTAGCCTTTGTCAAGGTGGCCACGCCTAGGAGAGGAGATCCAAGGAGCGATAGTAGAAAATTTTGTTGTATTATTTATCTTACTATTTAATTAAGAATCTTGACACTTTAATAATCAATTCTCAATTGATTTGGTAAAGCCCAAAATTAAGTTACGTTAATGTCCTTTTTTGTTTCACACTGAAAATAATTTCAAAACTTATTAATAATTTCAACTTCTTATCTTTCTCAAATCACATAGGCATAACCTAATTTCTACTATTTGCATCGCTTCTTCTCGTCGTCTCAATCCTCGTTGATTCTTTATCGTTCTTTTCTTCCCTCCATCTCTCCAAATTTTACTACAACTTTCTTCTTCTTATCATTTTTATATCACAACACATAAATCTATTTGTTTCGACTCTTTTGCATATCAATACAGCCACATTACTTCATCTTTATCTATTCTTTTCTTCCCTCGGTCTCTCCAATTTTTACTACAACTTTCTTCTTCTTATCCTTTTTATATCACAACAAATAAATCCATCTGTTTCAGCTCTTCTGCATATCAATACAACCACACTAATTCATCTTTATCTCATCAATTTTTTAAGAAAAATTATAACGACATCTATCTGTCTTTATATCTAATCGGTTCTTTGGATGATATAAGATATTCTCGTTATATAATTTAAGGCATTGTTTTCGAATTAAGATTTTTATATAATAAATCTTATTAATATTAATAATAATATTTAATTATTTGATAATAAAATATTTGTTTTATATAATTTATAGATATTTATATTATACACGTAACATGTGTATAATATAAAATATTTGTTTTATATAATTTATAGATATTTATATTATACACGTAACATGTGTACGTGATGGCCAGCCATTAATATAAATCTGACTTTGGTATGCTTTGCTATAGTTGACTTTGGTATGCTATGCGTTTGGTTTGTAACAATCGTTGACCATGCATTTGCTATTAAATTATATATATAATATTATTTAGCTGGGATCCCAGGGGCAATTTATTAAAATTAAAAGTTACAATATTTGTTGAAAATTTAAAATTTATGCCCCTTCATCGACCCTTTATCAAGATGACCACGCCTAGGAGAGGAGATCTAAGGGACGACAGTAGAAAATTTTATTGTATTATTTATCTTACTATTTAATTAAGAGCATTTACAGTGGTTAAATCTCACTGTGAGCTCCTTCGTTGTCACGTCTGCACCACATCGAAAGTTAAAAACCTCACATCTCTTTCCACTATCAAAAAACCTCTCAACAACTCCTTCATGGGTCCTACATTTTTCATTATATATAATTCTCATTTATCCTTCATATTTTACATTATACACCATTAAATTTTTATAAAATTTAAATTTACCACTTGCTAACATGAAATAACATTAATAATTAAAAAAAACATAAATATTACATTGCATCAAATGAAAAGACATACATTATAATAATATATAAAAATAAACGTAAACTCATCTACACCAGGCCATGTCTCTGTTTAATTTTTTCCACCATTTTCTCATGTAAATAAAGTTGTCCTGGTGTCATCTCACTGTATCCTTCATAAGAATTTCATAATCCTTATGAAAGATCTCGGCTTCCCGCAGAGCCATTTTTTGCATTTGATATTCTTTAATATCTTGCCATTCTTTGTCGATGTTATGTTCCATTGTGTCGCCCTCTCTGGCTTTAGATTTGCCCTTCCTCTTCGCTGCCTTTTGTCCTATCGGACGAATGCGGACTTCAGAGTCATCTAAATCAACACTTGTATCTGGATTTGATGTTGAAGTGTTTCCTCCTGACTCGGATGTCCTTGCCTTCTTGTTAGAGTAATGAGCAACTGATTGTGGAGTATATTTCTCGTAGTCTTTGAGAACCCTCCACACATGCATATACTTAAAATCCTTGTTATTGTTGTTGGCTTTCCACATATTCAGTGCATTCTCCAACACATTTTCGTCACTTCAACCGCTTTGCCGATGAGTATAAAAATTATTATAAGTTGCAGAAAATTCATTTACCATCGGTGCAAACCTGTAATAATGTGATTTCAGACGCTGATAACTTCTCATCATAGTGTTAGAGTGTATACTAAAAGCCTAGCTTTTGGTATAAACATTTATCTAGAAATAAGAATTACATTGGTCAAATGTCTACATTTGTGATAAATGTAGTTGTTCAATTAATTTATATTGTAGATAACATGGTGTGTGGTGTCACACACAGAGGATCATGTTATCAGTACCTTATAAATTATAAACAGTAGCTCACGACCAAAATGGAAAGGAACAAACCATTAGAAGGTCGTAGTATAATTAGGTATCAGTTTATCTTGACTGTATAATTACACTAGTACACTTAGAGTGTATTGAGTAGGACTATTTGAGGTCGTTTCTTTTATACTGATTTTATAAAGAAACAAAGACCTCGGTTATTATGGAAGTGTGTGCTCTTAATCCTGATATAATAACAAGCACATATATTTGATATTTATTTCTTTAATTTATCAATGGGTGAGATTTAGTTCGATGAATCAATAAGCCCGATAAGTTGGGAAATGGTATCACTTATAGTGTGTGTTGTTGATTATAGAAGGAAACTGTGTCCTAGAGATACTAGGTTGAGAATGTCCCCAAGAGGAGCTCATAAGGATTGTCATGTTAACTTAGTCCGACATGACGATGAAGTTGAGTGGTACTACTCTTGGAGCTAGATATTAATTAAGTGAGTTGTCAGTAACTTACTTAATTAGTGGACATTTGTTATCTTAAACACAGGGAGACTAACACACTCATAATAAGAAGGAGCCCAAAAATATAATTTGGGATTGGTGCGGTAGTTCAATAATAATTCTCTAGTGGAATGAATTATTATTGATAAAATTAAGTTGTGTGTTCGGGGCGAACACGGGATGCTTAATTTTATCGGGAGATCAAAACCAATTCCTCCTCTCGGTCCCTATCATAGCCTCTTAATTATAGAGTACTATACCCACCTATACCCACCTTCTTACCCATCCTATAGGGGGCCGGCCAAGCTAGCTTGGAGACCAAGCTAGGGCCGGCCATGTTTTGGTTCATGGGTGAATTCATGTGGCCGGCCCTAGCTTGAACTCAAGCTTAGGTGGCCGGCCCTATTAAAATAAAAAGGAATTTTATTTTTAAAATTTTTCTCATGTGGATAACATGATTTAAAAGAGAGTTTAAAATTTTAAATCTTTCCTTTTATAAGATTCTACAAAAGATTAAGAGAAGAGTTAAATCTCTTTCCTTATTTGTAGATTAAAAGGTTGATTTTAATTTTGGTAAAAACTTTCCTTTTAATCATGTTCATGATTTAAAAGAGAGTTTAAAATTAAATATCTCTTTTATAAAGCTTCTACAAGGATTAAGAAAAGATTAGATATCTTTCCTTATTTGTAGATTGGAAGAGATTTTAATTTTTTAAAGATAACTTTCTTTTTATCCACATGTTTAAAAGAAATATTTTAATTTATAAAATTTCCTTTTTATTAACCATCATGAAGGGAAAATTATTAGAGAAATTTTTTATAAAATTTCCGGAAACAAATTAGGAAAGTTTTAATTCTTGATTGAATTAAATTTCCTTTGCTTGGTTTAAAGTGGCCGGGCACATTATTGATGAGAAAAAAAATATTTTTAATTAAATAAATTTTCCTTATCAATGGCAAAAGAATTAAGGAAATTTTTATTTAAATTTCCTTATTTGCTAAGGCCAAGGGTTATAAAAGAGAGGGTAGAGGTGCCTTCATGGTGAACAACTCTATTTATTTTTCCTCTCTCTTTTTCTTCCTTGGTGTGGTCGGCCATCCTCTTCTCCTTTCTTCTCTTTGATGGCTGAACCTCATCCTTCTTGTGGAGACCCATATGGTGGCCGGATCAAGTTTAGAGAAGAAGAAGAAGAAGGAGAGAAAGAAAGCTTTGTTTCTAGCATCCCTTGGAGCATGGTGGTGGTGGCCGAACCTCTTCATCCTAGAAGAAGTTTTGATGGCCGAAATTTCGCAGGAAGAAGAAGGTGCTTGGTGGTTCTCATCTCGGAATATCGTTGCCCACACAACGTCCGAGGTTAGAAGAGGAATACGATAGAAGATCAAGAGGTTTTTCTAAAAGGTATAACTAGTGATTTTTCTTTCCGCATCATACTAGTTATTTTTGAAAATAATACTAAATACAAGAGGCATACGATTCTAGAGTTTCGAATTTGTTTTCCATATAGTGTTCTTTTGTTTTTCTTTTCCTTGTGATTTGATTGTTCTTTTCGGTTAACCTAAAGTTATTTTAGGAAATTAAATATTAGCTTTCTATAAAAGGTTTTGTCTAGTCGGTGGTGGTTGCTCCCATATCCAAGAAGGCCATGTGCCTCGCCACGCCATGGGAACCGATTATGGAAATTAATATTTAATGGAATTAATAACTTAAGGTGACTTGGTCGAACGTGTTAAGTTCCGCAGAGATCCAAGTAAACCTAAAGAACAAATAGATTAAGTTTTGGATCAAACGTGTTAAGTTCAGCGATCCAAAATTTAATTTAAAAGAACACATGGTAGCTAGGAAAAGGTTCGAACCTTTACAAATTTTTGTACAGTGGAACCTCTAGGCTTTCCGAGTAGCAACCAACAATTGGTATCGAGCTAGGGTTTTGCCTCTCATGGTATTGTATTAGTTTAATCATATATATTATAGGCCAATAATTGAGATAATAAGGATGTTATGTGGATGCGGATCCAACTATTATGGCTTATAGTTTTATGTATGTGATTGGACCCTTGGACATGTCAAGGGCATTTATGTGTGTGATTGTATTATAAAATATAAGGAGATTTTTAGTGGTTATTAGGATTTTATTTTTGATCTAGATACATATACATTCCTTTTAGGAATATAGGATCAAAATTGTAAAATTCTATTTATGTTATGGATCGAATCTTGCAAAGCGTGGAACCTTCTAAGGACCAGTGAGATGGGAGCAAGATGGATGCAAGAGAGGCATGTGGCCTAATATGGCTTGGGATGACAACACACGAGGACAACTAGAGATAAAAGTCATAATAGTTGAAAATTAGATTTTCTATTTATTGCTTTTATATTGTGTTGTGTGTGCATGTTAGTATACATGACTAGTAGGCTAGCATAGTTAAAATTCCTCGTTTATAAATAACTAAGTGGGAGAGAGATTTTTAAATAAATCCCATGGTCTCCATTACTGGTTTGTAAGTGATGCAAACAAGCTTGCGCGTTGGCTCTGAGTGCCTTCCTCCATAACGGATGAGCTTGTTTGTGGATCACTAGAACAGACTTCCATTTTTGGATGACTATAGGAAGTTAATTAAGAGCGTGTCATCTTCCCCAACGGAAGGGACATAATCTTATTAATGGACTTAGTGTCAAGTAATGGTATACACTTAGACACATCTAATAGTATCCTCCACAACTGCTATTATTTGTGTGACCAAATGAAACCAACTATTAATTTGTCATAAAACTAGGTTGACAAGATAATAAAATTAAAGGGTTAAACCCTCTTACAAATGATTGATTTTGTATACACTAACGTGGCATACAAAATTAACGGTGTTTGAGATAATTTTATTTGTTATAAAGATACGTTGACAAGATAGTTAATGGGTAAAACCCTCCTTTTACAAATGTTGAATTTGTATACGTCCACACTAACGTGACATGCAAAATTCACGGTGTTTGAGGTGTTGGTGAATTTAAATAATATTATTTGAGGAATCAATATTTTATTTTAAATTCAAAAGGTTTTGACCAAATATTTGATCAAAGACAGATCAACTATTAATTTTATTCGTCATAAAGTAAAGTTGACGAGATAATAAAATTAATGGATAAAATCTCCTCTTTGATTTTGTATACGTCCACACTATCGTGGCATACAAAATTCATGGGGATTTTAAAGAATTGAACTTGACCAAATATTTTTGTGATTCTTAGGATTTAAAATGTTTGTCAATCCCCTAGTAGTCATACTATAAGAAAGACTTAGCAATCCCAATTGTAATGATTGGAAATAGGACTTGGACATTAAGGTAGATCGTCTTTAGAACTAAGAACAATATAGGTGTATTTAATTCATTGGTTGAAACATGTTTAGTGGTGTTATCTACGGAACCTAGAGTAGACTACACATTAATCATGTCCATCATTGCATTCGTATTCGTAAAACCCAAAGAACTAAATGAAAATTAAAACACCATGCTAAATGAGCACCGTGGTAATCTATTAAAGTGAGAGTTTAAATTTTGATAAGAATAAAATATGGATTTTTGAGCAATTGTCTTTACGCACCAAGTTTAGAAAGAACTAGTTTTCAATTTCTAAACTATTCAAAGAACTTGATATTCTGCCTCTTTTAAATAACAAAGTTGTTATTAAGGAAAAGAGGGAAATTAACTGTTCTGGTACGTTGGTTGGCAATTTATAAATCCAATAACTCTCACAATGCAACAAATGGAAATTAGTAACACATCTTCTAACTTTAAGAGAAAGTAACCTTCGAAAATGAACCAATTATATCTTTGGCTTCTAAGGCTAGGTTATATTAACTTGAGTAGGATTCATTGGTAGCTGATGAACTTTTGGGTTCATTAGTAGTGGAAATCTTTCCAACCTACGAGTCTTACTTGGAAGGAAAAATAACCAAGAAGCTTTTAAGTCTAAGGGGTAAGGAATCAAAGATATATTGGAATTGGTTTATTTTGATTTGTGTGATCCTATGAGCATCCATGCAAGAGGTTGTTTCAAATATTTCATCTATTTTATAGACAACTATTTGAGATACGGATATATTTACTTGATGTGCCGCAAGTCTAAGTGCTTTGATTAGTTCAAAGAATATGATGCTGATGTGGAAAAATGGCAAAGTAAAAGTATCAAGACACTACGGTAAGATCGTAGTGGCAAGTACCTCTTGGGAGAATTTAGGAGTCATTTATCAGAAGTAGGGATTCAATCCCAACTAACTGCACCTGGTACACCCCAACAGAATGGTGTAGGAAAAGGAAGGTATAGGACTCTTATAGAAATAAGTAGATTGATGAGTTATTAAGAATATTATCAAAATCATTTTAAGGATATACTCTGGAAACATGAGTGAATATAGTACCTTCTAAAGTCAGAACTCTCTACTCATATAGAATTGCTGAATAGGCGTAAGCCTATTTCGAAGCATATTCGGATTCGGGTAGTCCAGCACATATGCAGAAGAGAGACAATGATAAGTTGGACAGGAATTCACTTGTTTGTGGGTTATCCTAGTGAAATGAAAGTAGGTTTATAGTCTTAAAAATCAGAAGGTCATTGTTAGCATCAATGACCGATTTTTAGAAAAGGACTATGTAATAAACCATGTGCCTATAAGAAAATTTGTTCTTAAGGAAATAATAAAAGGCATGTCTAATCTAGTACCAACTGTACAAGATGAGATACCACAAGGAAACTGCAACACGTATCACAAATGATACACAATTGCAGAAAGTGTCTTGTCGTAGTGGGAGGGTTGTTAGGCAACCTAAAAAGATTCATGTTTTGGGAGAGTTTTTGGACTCGATCCCTGGAGGACATGAACCTGATCTCCGGTCATATGATAAAGCACTCCAAGATAAAGATGCAGCATCTTGGCAAAGAGTAATGAATAAAAGAATTAGAATATATGTATTCTAATAAAATCTGGAAGCTTGTAGAACCACCAAATGGTGTAAAAGCCTTTGGGTATAAAAAGGTCTATAATAGGAAAAGAGGGATAGACAGGAAGGTAGAAACTTTCAAAGCAAGGCTAGATGAAAAAGGAAACTTTTTCACTGGTAGCCATGCTTAAGTCTATCCGGATTCTTTTATCTATTTGGTAAGTGGATGTCAAGACAGCATTCCTTAATGGAAGTCTTGAAGAAAGCATTCATATAAAGCAACCAGAAGGGTTCATTGCAAAGGGCTAAGAGCATCTTGTGTGCAAGCTCAATCAGTCTATGGACTGATACAAAGCTTCAAGGTCTTGGAATATCCGGTTTATCAAAGTAATCCAGACCTTTGGATTTATTGAGTAAACGGATAAGTCTTGTGTATACAAAAGATGTGATGGAAACGTGGTGGTATTTCTTGTACTATACATAGATAGCATTTTTGGTAGTTGGAAACAATATCAAAATGTTGTCAGAAGTAGGGGTATGGTTGTCCAAATAATTCGATATAAAGGACTTGGGAGAATATATATATTCTTGAGATCAAAGTAATAAGGGATCACAAGAAAAGAATATTTTACTTATCCCAAGCTTCATACATCGAAAAAATCCTTGCTCGTTTTAAGCATACAAAACTCCAAGAAAGGTTTCTTACCTTTTCAGGATGGAGTAACTTGATCTAAAGATATGTCTCTGTAGACATCAAAGGAGATAAAGGAAATAAAGGCAGTTCTTTATGCTTCGGCTGTCAGAAGTCTAATGTATGCTATGCACGAGATCAGAAATCTGTTTTGCCAAGGGCATAGTTAGCAGATATCAAAGTAACCCTAGACAAGGACATTGGACTGCAGTAAAGCATATATTAAAGTACCTTAGAGGCGCTAGAGATTATATGCTAGCTTATAAGGCAGTTAATTTGGTCCCTGTGGGTTACACGGATTTTGGCTTCCAATCGGATAGGGACAATAATAAGTCAACCTCGGGGTTTTGTGTTTACTTTAGGAGGTAAAGTCATAACTATGGAAGAGTGATAAGCATAAGTGTTTTTCTGGACTCCACCATAGAAGCTTAGTATATGGCAAGCCTCTGAGGTAGCCATAAAAGCTGAATGACTCAATAACCTCAAGATAGACTTAGATATGATTTCTGGTTTGTCCAAAAAAAAAAATTATTACAATTTATTGTAATAATGTTGGTGCAGTAGCAAACTCGAAGAAACCATAAGTCTATAAGGCAAGTAAACACAATAGAGCGCAAGTACCACCCAATACGAGGAATCGTATAAACGAGGAGAAGTTGTTGCCGCCTAGATTGCATCAGGTGATGACCTATAGATCCTTTCACTAAGGTCCTTAAGGCAAGAGCTTTTGATGGGCATGTTGAAGGGATGAGAATCAGATGTATGGCAGCAGATATGGCAGCTTAGTCTTTTAGTATAAGTGGGAGATTGTTAGAGTGTATACTAAAAGCCTAGCTTTTGATATAAACATTTATCTAGAAATAAGAATCACATTGGTCAAATGTCTACATTTGTGATAAATGTAGTTGTTCAATTAATTTATATTGTAGATAACATGGTGTGTGGTGTCACACACAGAGGATCATGTTATCAGTACCTTATAAATTATAAACAGTAGCTCACGACCAAAATGGAAAGGAACAAACCATTAGAAGGTCGTAGTGTAATTAGGTATCAGTTTATCTTGACTGTATAATTACACTAGTACACTTAGAGTGTATTGAGTAGGACCATTTGAGGTCGTTTCTTTTATACTGATTTTATAAAGAAACAAAGACCTCGGTTATTATGGAAGTGTGTGCTCTTAATCCTGATATAATAACAAGCACATATATTTGATATTTATTTCTTTAATTTATCAATGGGTGAGATTTAGTTCGATGAATCAATAAGCCCGATAAGTTGGGAAATGGTATCACTTATAGTGTGTGTTGTTGATTATAGAAGGAAACTGTGTCCTAGAGATACTAGGTTGAGAATGTCCCCAAGAGGAGCTCATAAGGATTGTCATGTTAAACCCTGCAGGTGGACTTAGTCCGACATGACGATGAAGTTGAGTGGTACTACTCTTGGAACTATATATATTAATTAAGTGAGTTGTCAGTAACTTACTTAATTAGTGGACATTTGTTATCTTAAACACAGGGAGACTAACACACTCATAATAAGAAGGAGCCCAAAAATGTAATTTGGGATTGGTGCGGTAGTTCAATAATAATTCTCTAGTGGAATGAATTATTATTGATAAAATTAAGTTGTGTGTTCGGGGCGAACACGGGATGCTTAATTTTATCGGGAGACCAAAACCAATTCCTCCTCTCGGTCCCTATCGTAGCCTCTTAATTATAGAGTACTATACCCACCTATACCCACCTTCTTACCCATCCTATAGGGGGCCGGCCAAGCTAGCTTGGAGACCAAGCTAGGGCCGGCCATGTTTTGGTTCATGGGTGAATTCATGTGGCCGGCCCTAGCTTGAACTCAAGCTTAGGTGGCCGGCCCTATTAAAATAAAAAGGAATTTTATTTTTAAAATTTTTCTTATGTGGATAACATGATTTAAAAGAGAGTTTAAAATTTTAAATCTTTCCTTTTATAAGATTCTACAAAAGATTAAGAGAAGAGTTAAATCTCTTTCCTTATTTGTAGATTAAAAGGTTGATTTTAATTTTGGTAAAAACTTTCCTTTTAATCATGTTCATGATTTAAAAGAGAGTTTAAAAATTAAATATCTCTTTTATAAAGCTTCTACAAGGATTAAGAAAAGATTAGATATCTTTCCTTATTTGTAGATTGGAAGAGATTTTAATTTTTAAAGATAACTTTCTTTTTATCCACATGTTTAAAAGAAATATTTTAATTTATAAAATTTCCTTTTTATTGACCATCATGAAGGGAAAATTATTAGAGAAATTTTTTATAAAATTTCCGGAAACAAATTAGGAAAGTTTTAATTCTTGATTGAATTAAATTTCCTTTACTTGGTTTAAAGTGGCCGGCCACATTGTTGATGAGAAAAAAATTATTTTTAATTAAATAAATTTTCCTTATCAATGGTAAAAGAATTAAGGAAATTTTATTTAAATTTCCTTATTTGCTAAGGCCAAGGGTTATAAAAGAGAGGGTAGAGGTGCCTTCATGGTGAACAACTCTATTTATTTTTCCTCTCTTTTTTCCTTGGTGGATGTCATCCTCTCTCTCCTTTCTTCTCTTTGATGGCTGAACCTCATCCTTCTTGTGGAGACCCATATGGTGGCCGGATCAAGTTTAGAGAAGAAGAAGAAGAAGAAGGAGAGAAAGAAAGCTTTGTTTCTAGCATCCCTTGGAGCATGGTGGTGGTGGCCGAACCTCTTCATCCTAGAAGAAGTTTTGATGGCCGAAATTTGCAAGGAAGAAGAAGGTGCTTGGTGGTTATCTCGAATATGTTTTGCCGAGGTTAGAAGAGGAATACGATAGAAGATCAAGAGGTTTTTCTAAAAGGTATAACTAGTGATTTTTCTTTCTGCATCATACTAGTTATTTTTGGAAATAATACTAAATACAAGAGGCATACGATTCTAGAGTTTCGAATTTGTTTTCCATATAGTGTTCTTTTGTTTTTCTTTTTCTTGTGATTAGATTGTTCTTTTCGGTTAACCTAAAGTTATTTTAGGAAATTAAATATTAGCTTTCTATAAAAGGTTTTGTCTAGTCGGTGGTGGTTGCTCCCATATCCAAGAAGGCCATGTGCCTCGTCACGTCAGTACTGGGAACCGATTATGGAAATTAATATTTAATGGAATTAATAACTTAAGGTGACTTGGGTCGAACGTGTTAAGTTCCGCAGGAGATCCAAGTCAAAACCTAAAAGAACAAATAGATTAAGTTTTGGATCAAACGTGTTATGTTCCGCAGGCGATCCAAAATTTAATTTAAAAGAACACATGGTAGCTAGGAAAATGTTCAGACCTTTGTACAAAATTTTTGTACAGTGGAACCTCTAGGCTTTCCGAGTAGCAACCAACACATAGATCTAGTGGGGCGATGTTTGTTGTAGTAATCACCAATACGTTTCCAAAAAGTTTGATCCTTCTGGTCATTACCAATGATTGCATCAGTGCTTATAGTTGCCCATGACTTCGCAAGGACCACATCTTCATCGGGAGACCAGAATCTTCTTTTCGATTCATTTTCCTCCAGCTCAACTTCACGCTCTTCTTGTGATGAGTGTAGTGGCACCTGAGTTGCTGGAACAGATGATGGCGTTAGAGATTCTTTGTCGCTGATAGATGGATCAATAGTCGCCCTTCTAGATTCATTCGAAAGTATGACAGGTGGTTGATTAGGAGAAACCCCGTAAGGATAAGACATCCCAAGTTGGCTACCCATTGCTGACCAGTCTTGGGATGGATACATACCAAATGGAGCTGAGGCGGTGTTACTTTGATTCCACGGTTGAAAAAAATTTTGAGAACTTTGGGAATTTGGAAAATTTGGAGAATATTGTGGAACATATGAAATATTTTAAAAATTTGGAGGATATTGTGGTTGAGAGAAAAATTGAGGATATTGGATATTTGGAGGAATGCGAGTATTTTGAGAAGATGTATTTCCTTCCGTATTTGAAGAATTCAAAAGATTTGTAAAGGAAGTATTGAGATTTTCATCCATCTCGAATACAAATAGGGAATGAAAGGAAGAATTGAATTGAGAACAAAGATAGCAATGGAATGAATGAAATAGATCTCATATTTATAGATTTTTTATATATTAAAAAATTAAATTATAACCGTTGAACAACGGCTACAAATTAGTCGTTGCTCAACGGCGCTGTGCTCACTGAAATGAGAAGCAGTGCTCATATTTATAGATTTTCATCCAGATTTTTTGATTTTTTTTTAATTATTAAAAAAATATAAAAAAAATTAAAAGAACGAAGAAGCGGCTCTGCAACGGCAGAGCCGCTTCTTCGTTTTAATCAAAAAAACCTCCCTCCCACTATGGGAGGGAGGTTTTTCACTCATTCCATGTCACAGTGGGAGCTCGGAAAGAGCTCCCACTGTGGTTGCTCTAAGAATCTTGATCCTTTAATAATCAATTCTCAATTGATTTGGTAAATCTAAAATTAAATTACGTTAATGTCTTTTTTTGTTTCATTCTGAAAATAATTTCAAAACTTATTAATAATTTCAACTTCTTATCTTTCTCAAATCACATAGGCATAACCTAATTTCTACTATCTGCATCGCTTCTTCTCGTCGTCTCAATCCTCGTTGATTCTTTATCGTTCTTTTTTTCCCTCCATCTCTCCAAATTTTACTACAACTTTCTTCTTCTTATCATTTTTATATCCCAACACATAAATCCATCTGTTTCGACTCTTCTGCATATCAATACAGCCACATTACTTCATCTTTATCTATTCTTTTCTTCCCTCGGTCTCTCTAATTTTTACTACAACTTTCTTCTTTTTATCTTTTTTATATAACAACAAATAAATTCATCTGTTTCAGCTCTTCTGCATATCAATACAACCACACTAATTTATCTTTATCTCATCAATTTTTTAAGAAAAATTATAATGACATCTATCTATCTTTATATCTAATCGGTTCTTTGGATGATATAAGATATTCTCGTTATATAATTTAAGGTATTGTTTTCGAATTAAGATTTTTATATAATAAATCATATTAATATTAATATTAATAATAATATTTAATTATTTGATAATAAAATATTTATTTTATATAATTTATACGTATTTATATTATACACGTAATATGTGGACGTGATGGTCAGCCATTAATGATAAATCTGACTTTGAAATGCTTTGCCCATCACCATTAAAGCATTTGCTATAGTTGACTAATTGTGCAAAACGGCGTACTCTGCGTTTGATTTGTAACAATCGTTGACCATACATTTGCTATTAAATTATAGATATAATATTATTTAGCTGGGATCCCAGGGGCAATTTATTAAAATTAAAAGTTACTATATTTGTTGAAAATTTAAAATTTATGCCCCTTCATCGACCCTTTATAAAAACATGGTCGACAGCTATGGTGTCTTAAAACCTTCGCTGTGAGTTGTGTCAAGGATCGGCTGGAGGAAGAGGACGAAGAAGTAGAATAGGAAGATGTGGCTGTTTAGGTCGAAGGGACCATCGGGGTTCTCGTGGTCGTCCACCGCTGAAGAGGTCACTCGAGGTCTAGATGGGAGCGGTCTTAGCGCCATTGTCACAGGTCTGTAATGATTTGGGGTTGTTTAGTTTCTGGTACCGACGCCTTTTTTTTAATTTTTTTGCTTAAATGGCTGCTGTTGCAGGGGCTTCGAGTGGAATCGGTGCTGAAACCGCCCGCGTTCTCGCGCTGCGTGGTGTTCGTGTGGTCATGGCAGTGCGGAACATGTCAGCCGGTGCCACTGTGAAGGAGGAAATTTCCAAGGAAGTTCCATCTTCCAAGGTCGATGTGATGGAGTTGGATCTTTCTTCGATGGCATCTGTGAGGAAATTTGCTTCTGAATTCAACGCCTTGAATCTTCCGCTCAACATCCTTATGTAAGAAACTCTGCCCAATAAACCATTTTTTTTGTTGATAGGGTATTAAGTATTTTATTCTCTGACGTTTATTGAGCCAAATAATGACTTGATGGTTCTCATCTACTCGCTGTTATTGGAAGTAACAATGCAGGAGTGATGGCTAATCCATTTGGTCTTTCAAAAGATGGTATTGAGCTGCAATTTGCAACAAACCATGTTGGTATGAGTTACACTTCTTTCTCTACTATGAGAGTTTTTGTATAAAATTGAAGGCGACTTCAAATCTTCTCTTCCTATCAGTTGTGTTTCTATTCAGCTACTTCGATTCATCTTAACGATTTGCATGCAAATCTTCTCTTCCTATCATTTATCTTTCATCTATGGAGCTTACCAAGGATAATGCTTGCATAAACTTGAAAATGTTTCATTTATCATCATCTTTTTTGGACTTGTCCGTTTGCCTTTTGGGGGTATGAAAGAGAAAGAAATTGGTTTTACTATCATGTGAATCTGACCTACAAAAAAGAAAAAAAATATAACACCAAGTTCTTGTAGAGAAGTTTATGGCAACTAATGAGTTACTTATTAGAAGGTGTCCATGAGACTTGTTCATATGTTAACTCATAGTTCTGTAGTAAAAGTTTAGTACTATGTTCTATTGTACATAATATTGTTGCAAGATTTCTCCTATTATGTGCTCTTCAGTTTGGTTTTGTCATCACACTGATACCTGAAACAATGGACTTTGTGCAGGCCATTTCCTTCTGACTTACCTTCTGTTGGACAATATGAAGAATGCATCTCGGACATCTCGAGTCGAAGGCAGGATTATCAATCTTTCATCAGAAGGCCATAGGTTTGCATACGGTGAAGGAATTCGTTTTGACAAGATAAATGATCAGTCAACGTATGTAGCAACTACATGTTCTTTCATATATTAACTTGTAATTTTTACTTATTGCCATGGTTGCTTTCTTTCTCAACCTGCATTCTTGTTTCCTCTTTCTCTAAATTAAGGTTATATCCGAAAAGATAAAGCAATAACAAGTTCCTCATTGGTTTCTATTGTCATTCTTTGCAGATATAGCATCATTGGTGCCTATGGTCAGTCAAAGCTTGCAAACATATTGCATGCAAATGAGCTTACGAAATGCTTTAAGGTATATTAATTAGAATAAAAGATGGGTATTAATTATGAAGGTATAATTGTAGTACGAAGTAGGTAAATGCTATAGGGAGTTTGTTCTGGACATCTTACTTTTTAGTTGTGAGTGGTTGGCAATCGAGAAAGAAGAAATAATACTGAGATGGATGTTTTTGGTTATTAAACTGATTCAACAAAAAGATTTTAATTGAAAATTGGATACTAAGATGGCATTAATATGTCCAAAATCAATCTATAAATTCTGTAAGTTTATTATAGTCTAATATGTAAGGATGGGTAGAGTGAGACTAAAGTAACTTACATAATGGAAGTAGATCTACCTGGTTTATATATTTAATATTATCTGATAAACTCAATGAACTCTACTGTAAGAAAAAAAGTCAAACTAGTTGTATGTTACATGTCTCAGTTTTTTTCTTTAATTCATTATTCATGTGTGAGTTAGCAAGCACTCTAGTTGTATGTTACATGCTTTTCTCAATTTTTTCTGGGCACGTAGTTAGTTAATGTTCATCTTATACAGGATACCTATTTGATAAATGTTTGTAAGAAAGAGGGAGGGAGAGGGGGGAGAAAAAACTGTGAGAGTGAAATAACCAGTTTGTTGAAAATATGCATATATACATATAACACTAGGGAAATAAAAAAAATAAGGTAAATTTCTCCATTCTTACTTAAGATTGAGTTCCTGGATAATGATAACTAAACTTTTCCACTTCTCTACCAAACTACTCAATCAAAAGTCAAGCAAGAGTCAGAGTTCAAATCCTCTCCAACCTTGGTTCACTCCAAGATTATCCACTCTGAATTTTCCTAACCAGATTGTGGATATCCAGACCAACTGATGCAACATTAAAATTGAATCAAGATTCTGAAATTGATGTGACACAGGATAACTATCTCACACAAAGAATCCCATACAAGGAAAAGTTTGCTAAGATTGAAAGCTGTTTACATGAGAGGGGAATATCTATTTGCTTCTTCGTGTGAGATAGTTATCCTTATGCCAAGCCAATTTTTAATATCAATTCTTTGTATGAGTTTCGATTTGATTTTAGTAATATCAATTCTTTGTATGAGTTTCGATTTGATTTCAGTGACACATCACCAGCAGCCACATTGATTTTTACTCTTAGATAATATGCTGTCTATTTATTTAGCCTGCCATTGAACTGTATCAAGCAATTTTGGCATTTGCTTGTGACCAGGTAGCCCAATGACAACAAATTATTGGACAGTATGAGCACTTCTCACACACTTAGGAAGTCCTGGTATTTATCACAATAACAAAAACTGATTAGTTTTGGGGACTCAAATTGAACTAAGAAATGAAGTGGTCCATCAAGAAAGAACTCTCTGTAAGAAATAACTCTCAGTAGTGAGAGAAAGAGAGGTTTGAGAGAAGCTCTCCCTAGGATTCCTTCCCTAGCTGCCTCCCTCTTCTCTCTAGTCCAGCTGCTTCTACAGAAAGTTGGAGAGGGCTCTGCTATTGATATCTTGCTGGGTCTAACAGAGTTCAGGTGAACATCGGAGCTTTAGCAGGTCCAAGTTCGCCAGTGGGTGAAGGGCAAGGTTTAAAATTTCAACCCGTGCCAAGGTTTAGGTCTTATATCAGAATGATACGGTTTCGGTACCGTATTGTACCTTACCGATTTAGTTTTGATATTTTTAAATATAAAATATATTAGTTAAAAAATAAAATATTTAACATAAATATTTAAGAAATAAATAATATAAAAAATAATCTTTTAAAATAGGAAAAGACATGAAAATAGATAGATAAATAAATAAATAAATAGTTTATTATAATTTTTAATAAAATAAATGAAATATAAAATTAATTAGATACTTTTATTAGGGTTTAATAAAATCTCTTTAGATTATCCATATCATAGCTACGAGTTGATTAAAATAATTAACCTAGATTTTAATTAAAAAAATTCGAAATCCGACACCACTCGCGAGCTATGCGATTTCAACGCTGTCGCGCTCGCACGACCCCTCAGCAGCAGCCGCGAGGGTCGGGTGACTCCTCCGGAGTGGCCAGGGAGTTGCATGATCCTTCCGCGACAGTCGCATGGTCGCGCGACCCCTCTGCGACGGTCGCGTGGTTACGCGATCCCTCCATGGAGACAGTACAACGCCTCCACGGTGGGCACGGAAGAGTTATGCAACCCCTCCGCTGCGGTCGCGGGGTTGCGCAACGCCTCCCACTTGTCATGAGGCCTGGTGCCGCAGTCGTGCCTGTGCCGGTCAGCAGGCGGAACGAAATGTTTCGCCTGTTTCGACCGGCTCAGCATGGTATTTTAAACGCGAGTGAAGGGGAGACACTGGTGTGGGTTTTCCGGACGAACATAATACTGGGTGCTAGGGGAACAGACGTTGAAGTGAGGGAGTTGGTGTGTTTCAATGGTCTAGAATACTCCAGCACAGGTAAGTGATTCTTATTTCTAGTTTTGTTTTTCAACTGGAGTTGCATGTCCTGATCCAATCGGGAAAAAAGGCTGCGAGTCGAAGTTCTCCAGCAGCCTGGGAGGTGCTGCCCTCAAACTGCAAGTGGAGGAATTCCTAAGTTTTCAGGAGGTTGCACAAGGGGGAGACTGAAGGTCTGCAGTGAAGGAAACCTTGAGTGTGTCGGTCACCTTGAGTGAGTACGTGTGCTGAAATTTCTAGTTCTAAAGGGGATGAGGATGAAGTTGGGGAAGAACATAACCAGAATGCACAACATATCACTGATGAAATGCTAGGCAGAAATACTGGGAAATCTTGACCGAACCCTTGGCTAAAGGGCAGCCCGGTGCACGAAGCTCTCGCCATGGGGTTCTGGGAAAGGATCCATTGTACGCAGTCTTATCCTGCTTTTTGCAAGAGACTGTTTCCAGGATTTGAACTCGTGACCTTTTGGTCACATGGCAACAACTTTACTGTTGTGCCAAGGCTCTCCTTCAGGACTGAACCCTTGGCTGAATTTAAAAAAAAAAGGCAGCCCAGTGCACGAAGCTCCCGCTATGCGGGGTCTCGAGGAAGGATGCATTGTATGCAGTCTTACTTTGCTATTTGCAAGAGGTTGTTTCCAGGATTCGAACCGGTGACCTTTTGGTCACAAAGCAACTTGGCTGAATTTATTCAAGGATAATAGGCAGCCACAAGTACTAAGTAGAGAATTTCTTTCGTTTGAGTTCTAGTCTCATAAGTTGGGAAGCCATTATATTATGATATGTTGACACATACTAAGGAGAATTTCTTTTTCCCGAGTTTTGGTAGAGGTGGATGCTTCAAAGGCACTTGTTCGGAACATGAAAGTGCAGATGCCTGATGGTGTATTGGACCAGTGTATTCTATATGAACATGAGCGAAAGGATTGTAATCATTGCAAGATGCTGGGCCATAATAGGGTGGATGTCTTAGACTCAACCAGCGGGTGGTTAACGGAGCTGAGAAAAGGCCAAGACTGCTTATTAGCAGAAATCTTTCAGCAGCTATCCTGTGGCAATTACGACCCTCAACACCATTAAACAAGGAGCTCAGTTGCAAGAGGAAATGGTGGGTTCAATGGAGCTCTTTGTTGAACCATTAGATGTGCAACAGAAGACTGCAGAGGGGACCAAAAATGTGGAGCCCAGTAACAACAAATATGGCTGATACGGCTACTGTATCAACTATCTGAATGGCTGAGCAGCAGCAATGAGGACAACAGGTTAACACACAGGAAGGGGCTAGGAAGGACATGGAGAGGACAAGGGTTTGTGGAAGGTCCTAAGAAGATAATTAACTCTACTGCAGAACCGAAATCCAGAAGGAACAACCTGAAACTGCCGAGAGATGGACTCAAACAAAAGGGAAAGCAATATTATTACAAGGTCTACTTTGACAGCAGACTAGGAGGAGGGGCCAATGCCTCCTCATCTCTTAATGAAGTTTGCTTGCTGGAACATAAGGGGCTTTAACCAGCCCCTTAAACGAAATGGGGTTGTAAACCTCATTAAGTTACACAACATTGATGTCCTATGAGTTTTAGAGATCAAACTCAACCAAACCAAACTTCTACAACTCTTGCAAAACAAATTCAAGGGTTGGAATCAGGTGAATAACTATCAATAGACAAAAGGGAGGCTGGATCTTAATCTTATGGAACCCTAACACGATATTACATGAGTTGTTAAATTCCTCCGTTAGGTTATATATTGTAAAGCTAATTGCTAGGTAACCTCTACTACTTTCCACGTTAGCTTTGTTTGTGGTTTCTACTCAACTGTCCTATGGAGCAATCTACAAGTTTGGGGTATGATCTTGGGTACCCCATGATTATTTTGAGTGACTGTAATAATTTCACCTTCGTGAAATAGAAATTTAATGGTGTAGAGGTGACTGTGTACGAGACTAGGGACATCACCAAATGTTTCCTCTTGGTGGGACTAGTGGACATGGCCTCCGTGGGTTGTTTCTACACTTGCATAAATAGCTTGATTTGGTGCAAGCTAGACCGAATTATGGTGGATTCTCTCTCTATGGATGTAGGCGGAGATTTATGGACAAACAAGCTGGCTGATGTCTATTAGATCACTCACTAACTATGCAAGCTAGACCAAGTTATGGTGGATTCTTTCTCTATGGATGTAGGTAGAGATTTATAGACAAACAAATTGTCTATTGGCTGATGTCTATTAGATCACTCACTAACTATAGTGACCATGTTTCAACTAGAGGAGTATAGAAGAAGTCCATTCTAGTTCTTCAACATGTGGTGACCTTATTTCAACCAGAGGAGTATAGAAGAAGTCCATTCTAGTTCTTCAACATGTGGTGACCTTATTTCAACCAGAGGAGTATCGAAGAAGTTCATTCTAGTTCTTCAACATGTGGTGACCTTATTTCAACCAGAGGAGTATCGAAGAAGTTCATTCTAGTTCTTCAACATATGGGCGAAACATTTAGTTGGTTCAAGCCGAATAGAATCAAGTTAGGAATGACACTCGACACTATTCGTTATGATTGATGCTAAAAGCATTAAAATGACCGTTGAAACAACTAAACAAGAATCATTACGACCACATCTCAGCACGAGCAAGAGTAACCCAACAACTATAGGTTGTTTAATAGAGGTGTCATGCAAAACCCCGTAAATTGTTGTTATAGAAGGAGGTTGCAACATTGCAGCAAAAGATGTTCATGCTGAGTGAAGTTGAGAGATTATTTTACTAGCAGAAAGCTAAATGCTATTACGTCAAGAGCATGCACCAAATTCCACAACCTAGTTGAAAGAAATGCAAAGCGTAATCACGTAGCTTTGGACGAGAGTTAAAAAAGAATACAAGGAATACAACTTTCAAATAACGAGGTAGAAGAGTTTGATACTAAAGGAATTAGCACTACGGGAACGGAAAATGAAAGTGAGTAATAACGTCACTTTCTAAGGTAATAAAGATAAAAAGGTAAGTGAACTACATAGACTTTGATTCCCCTCTACCACCCTAAGGTGATACGTAGACAATTTAAATAAGTATAAACCCTTTTTAATATATTTTTTAAATGTAAAATATTTAAAATATTTTTTAAAATAAAAGGTAATAATCTTGAACTGTCGTGAACCGTGAACCAAATCGTAACCGACGATTCTGAACTGTAAACTATAATTATCTTTGAAGTTCAACGGTTCCGAACAGTTGAATTTAAAATATTTTTTTAAATAAAAAAGTAATAATCTTGAATTGTCACGAATTGTGAACCGCACCGGCAATTTCGAATCGTGAACTTAACCACCTTTAAAGGTTAAGGATAAGTGTCAACATTCTTACAATTGTCAAACCAATGATTCTCGAACAGTTAGTTATGAATCGTGATTGAGTCTAGCCAAGTAGGCCGAGTTGTCAAGTAGGGAGCAGGGTTGTCAGGCTGGAGGCAGGGTTGTAAGGCAGGCCGGGTTGCAAGGTAGAAAGTAGGGCTACTAGTCAGCCTAGGAGGTAAGGCTATTGAGCAGATCGACTATCAGAGAGGAAGCAGGGTTGTCGGCTGGGGAGGTGAGGTTATCGAGTAGGCCAGACTGCTAGGTAGGAGCAAGGTTGCAGAACGGGGAGGTGTGTTGAGCACTACCTGTGGTAGACGGTTTTCTTAAAATAGATTCGTCCCATCTCTAATGATGCTTAGAGGTTCACATTGACATCTGTTCTAAGGATGCAACTACTCAACCACGTTAGCAACTAAGCACTAACTACTTGTGACAAACTAAACAATATCTGAATGCTATCACCAGGAGAGCAAAGGAAGAGCTGCCAAGTAGGGCTACTCGACAGGGAGGTGGAGAATGTGGGGGAAGGAGTTGCTTGTTGTATGGATTCTTCTCTTTTTCTCATGTTCTTTTCTCGTATTTTGCCCAAAGAGGGAGTCTCTTTTTATAAACTTGGAACCTTGACAACCATTAATCCTATTGATTAGTGGTCATTACTCAACCATTTACTGCCTCAGCTAGTTGTTGATTAATGGCTGGATGGTTACAAGCCGAGTCGTTATAGGTAACGCTCGACCATTTTAGGTCAGCTATTAATATGTCCGCTACACATTTGAGGCGGACAGAAGAATAGTCTGAGTAGCAAAACAGTGGTTAGGTTGCTTTGGGCTTTCTTTTTCTTTGACGGGTTGACATTCAATGCGGGCAAGTCATGCTTGCATACGAGTCAATTGATTTTAGTGCAATTTGGGCCCTAAACCTTGACAGCAATTAATCCTACTGATTAATGGTCATTACTCAGCTATTTACTGCCTCAGCTAGCTGTTGATTAATGGTTGGACGGTTATAAGCCAGGTTCTTATAGGTCAATCGATAATGTCTGACCATTTCAGGTTAGCCATTAATATGTCTGTTATACTGTTAGAATAATTATAGTGGTATTTTTGTCTTTTGGTGTATATCTCCTTTTCTATATAAAGGCCTAACTCGTGGTTCCTAATACACGAGAATTTAGGTTTTGCTTTGAACATGGTATCAGAGCTAAGTTAAAACCCTAATTTCCTTTCTATCTTTTCTCCCTGCGCCGCCGCTTCATCTATCTCTATCTTTTCCTCTGCGTCGCCATTTTCGCCGCGTACCTGTGCGGCCGAGCCCTAGCCGTCGATGCTCCCTTCCTCCTCCATCGTTGACAGCCTCAACCCGTTCTCAAGGGTGGTGCGAAGCGCCACCGCAAGGTCCTCCGAGACAACATCCAGGGCTTCGGCGCCTCGCGTGGAGGGGCGGCGTGAAGTGCATCAGCGGCCTCATCTACGAGGAGACCCGTGGTGTACTAGAGATCTTCTTCAAGAACGTCATCCCCGCGCCGTCTGCTTCTTCCGCGAGGGTTTGCGCCGCATCTCTCTTCGGCGAGTTCTCCAGTGGCAACGGGCTGTCGGCTACCACCTGTAAGGTCTCCACTCGTCTCTTTTCTTCCTTTGCCCTAATCCTTGGTTGCACTGCCGCCACCGGAGGATGCACGGAGCAAGCTTCTGCTGCTGTTGGTTCTTCTGCCCTAGCTTCGGTTCTTCGACGTTGTTGCACGGAGCTTCGCTTTCCTCTGCCCTGTCACCAGCAGCAACAAGCCCGACGCCAACCAGAAAAAAAAAAGGAATTTCCAGGAGGCAAGCAACTGCAGCCCTTCCCTTTTCTTCTTTTGTGGTTGGTTGCTAGGAATTCTCTTCCAGCATAAGCAAGCTCACTTCGTATATTCCAGCAGCCTGGTTCAAGTTCTATTCATGGCTACGTCTGGCGCCCCAAAGTCAGATACCTCAATCTTTACCAACCATATCACTGCACCTCTTTCTTCCGAGCAGTTGGATGATAAAAATTATATTTCTTGTGCATCTCACATTGAGCTTTGGCTTGTTGGACAGACACATCTCACTCAAACTGAAGAAGATGTTCAAGTCGCCGATCTTCCTCTGTGGAAGAAGGTTGATGCTCAGTTGTGTTGTATTATCCGAGCCACCATCCATCCATCTCTTAGGAATGTCTTTCGTACTCATAAAACCTGCAAAGTTGTTTGGACACAAGCTCAACAACTCTTTACAAACACCTCTCGGCGACTCTATCAAGTTTGTGAAGATCTCATGACCATCCTCAGTGCCCATCAGATTAAGGATTCAATGTCAACTTATCTAGGTTCAGTCTCTAGTCTTCTTTGTGACTTCAATGAACTGCTCCCACCTGCGGCCGATCCCGTTGAAGAGTTTGAAAATCGGAAGAAATTTTTTATGTCTCTGGCTTTATATGGTCTGCCCACAGATTATTCTCATGTCCGTGACCAGATTTTGGGCAGCCCCACAGAAGCTACCATGGAGAATACCTGGGCTACTCTTCTCCGTGTCTCGGCCAAAGTCTTGATGATGTCTTCTTCTGTTCTTGTCGACTTGTCAGCTTTGGTCTCTCGACACAAAGGATCTCCACCTCGTAAGGGTGACAAAGGCCGTCCTTGGTGTGATCACTGTCACCGACTGGGACACGATTGATAAGTGCTGGCGTCTTCATGGTCGTCCTCCTCGTGCTGCCCAGGTCGTTCAGAGTTATGTTGCTTCTTCAGCTTCCACTTCACAGTTAACACCAGATTCGACTCCAACATCTTCCTATACTGACTTTCTGAAATGGTTTGAGGATCGTCATGCTTCGGGTTCCATTGCTACCATTGCACACGCTGATACTTCCTTTGCTGACATATCTCATTCTTCGGGTCCTTGGGTTCTTGATTCTGGGGCCACGATCATATCACCGGTAATAAATCCCTATTTTCCTCTCTCACTACTTCTGGTAATTTGCCAATGGTCACCATGGCCAATGGTTCCCAAACTCAATCCCAGGGTATTGGCATTGTTCATCCTTCTTCATCTCTTTCCATTCATAATGTTCTTTATGTTCCCGGCGCTCTCTTTAATTTATTATCGATAAGTCAACTTACTCGATCTCTTGATTGTATCATTTCTTTTACTAATACATCTGTCTCTTTACAGGATCGGAATACGGGGAGGATGATTGGCTTCGGATGTGAATCTCATGGCCTATATTGGCTTCAATAATCCTCTTTTGTTGGTTCGGCGGCGACATCTCCACTATTTATTCATGCTCAGTTGGGACATCCAGGTCTTAATAAGTTAAAACAGTTACACCCTAGTCTTTCTCACTTAGAGTTTTTATCTTGTGAGTCGTGTCAATTAGGTAAGCATGTTCGCAGTTCTTTTTCTCCTCGTATTGAGAGTCGGGCTATGTCTCATTTTGCTTTGGTTCATTCTGATGTTTGGGGTCCGAGTCGTGTTTCTTCTACAATGGGGTCAAGGTATTTTGTTACTTTTATAGACGATTTTTCAGAATTGTTTTCTATTTTTGAATTCTTTTTCCTTGAAATAAAAACTCAATTTGGTACTTCCTTTCGAACTTTACAAAGTGATAATGCACGCGAGTATCTATCTACTCAATTTCATACCTTCTTGGCATCTTACAGTGTGTTGCATCGCACATCTTGCCCTCATACCCCTCAATAGAATAGGGTTGCAAAACGTAAGAATCATCATCTCCTCGAAACCACTCGGACTCTTCTTCTCCACTCTCACATTCCTCATCAGTTTTGGGGCGACGCTATTGCGTGTTATCTCATCAATCGCATGTCTTCCTCAACTCTCCAGGGTAAAATACCACATCATGTAATTTATCCTCATCAGTCTCTTCATCCTTTACCACCTAGGGTCTTTGGTTCTATATGTTTTGCTCATGCTCTTGATCCTGGCATTGACAAACTCTCTCCCCAGTCTCATAAGTGTGTCTTTCTTGGATACCCCTGGTCTCAGAAAGGGTATAAGTGTTATTCCCCTACTCTTCGTCGGTACTTCATCTCTGCTGATGTCACATTCTTTGAGTCGGTTTTTTTTTTGGTCCTTCCGCTTCACAGGCCGAGGTTTCTCCCTCTCCACCTGCACCAGTAACTATCTTTTGTCCTCCGGAGGCGCCTCTATCATCTCCAGCCTCGTCTCCTCCTTTGCAGGTTTATCAGCGTCGTCCTCGTTCTGCTTTGCCGCCGACCAACACTGACATTGCTGTGGGCACATCTTTGGAGCCAAGTCCTTCGCCGTTTCCTCCGGTCCCATCTCCTGACTCTGATGTTCCTATTACACTTCGAAAGGGTATGCGTTCCACTCGTAATCCTTCTCCTCACTATGTTTCTTTAAGCTATCATCGTCTTTCGCCATCCTATTATTATTATCTGTCTTCCTTGTCGTCTGTTTCTCTTCCAAAGACGTGATGCCTTTACCCATCCAGGATGGAAACAGGCTATGCTTGATGAAATGAGTGCCTTACAGAGCAATGGGACTTGGGACCTCGTTCCTCTACCTTCTGGGAAGTCAGTGGTTGGTTGTCGATGGATGTTTACGGTGAAAGTTGGTGTAGACGGCACGGTTGATCGACTTAAGGCTCGTCTTGTCGCTAAAGGCTATACTCAGGTATTTGGATTGGATTATGGAGACACCTTTTCTCCTGTTGCCAAGATGTCTTCTGTGCGTCTTTTTCTGTCTATTGCTGCAATTCGCCATTGGCCCCTTCATCAGTTGGACATCAAAAATGCATTCTTACATGGTGACCTGCTCGAGGAAGTCTACATGGAGCAACCTCCGTGTTTTGTTGTTTAGGGGGAGTCTTCTGGTCTTGTATGTCGTTTGCGGAAATCTCTATATGGTTTCAAGCAGTCATCCAGAGCATGATTTAGTAGATTTAGTACCGTAATTCAACAGTTTGGCATGACCCGAAGTGAGGCTGATCGTTCTGTCTTTTATCGCTACTCATCTACTGGTTGCATCTATGTAGTGGTTTATGTTGATGATATTGTCATCACAGGTAATGATCATCTTGGGATTTCACAAGTAAAACATCTTTTCAAACATTTCCAGACAAAGGATCTCGGCAAACTCAAATATTTTCTAGGGATAGAAGTGGCACAGTCTAAAGATGGGATCATTATATCCCAAAGGAAGTATGTAATGGATATTCTGGAAGAAACAGGAATGTTAAACTCAAACACAGTCGACAATCCCATGGATCCTAATGTTAAGCTCCTGCCAAATCAGGGGGAGCCTCTTTCAGATCCTAAACGGTACAGACGATTGATAGGGAAACTAAGCTACCTTACTGTCACTCGTCCAGATATCTTATTTGCAGTAAGTATAGTAAGTCAGTTTCTTAGCTCTCCATGCAAAGAACATTGGGATGCCGTGACTCGCATTGTTCGATATATCAGAGGTGTACTAGGAAAGAGTCTTCTATATGAAAAAGAAGGATATACTCGTGTGGGGTATTCGATGCAGTTGATCTCCTTCGATGAAAATCCACTTATACGGTTCATATGTCGAGGTAACCTTGTTTCTTGAAAAAGCAAAAAAGAAATGTTGTGGCAAGATCGCGAGCTATGACTATTGCTAGTCGTCAAGAACTTATATGGTTAAAATAATTGCCTGGGAACTAAGGTTTGAGAGGTTATACAAATGTCACTTTTATGTGATAACTGCTATCCTCTAGTCATATGCCTCAACCATCTTCCATGAGAGAACAAAGCATATTGAAGTTCTTCTTTATGGAGAGAAAGTCATATCTGGAGAAATATCTACTAGTTTTGTCAACTCAAATGATCAGCTAGCAGATATATTCACTAAGTCACTTAGAGGTCCCCGGATTGACTATATATGTAACAAACTTGGTGTATATGATCTATATTTTCAAGCTTGAGGGGGGAGTGTTAGAATAATTATAGGGGCATTTTTGTCTTTTGGTGTATATCTCCTTTTCTATATAAAGGCCTAACTCGTGGTTCCTAATACACGAGAATTTAGGTTTTGCTTTCAACATATACATTTGAGGCCATCAAAGAAAAGTTTGAGTAGCAAAATAGTGGCTAGGTTTATTTGGGCATTTTTTTTTTCTCTGGTTGACATTCAATGCGTGCAAATTACGCTCACATATGAGTCAATTGATTTTAGTGCAATTCGAGCCCTGAATTTGTGCAAATAGGCATGAGAAAGCCTCTCATCCATACAAATTCACAACATCTACAGTTGTGATTCAATATAAACGAGCCATGTTGCTCCAAAACTCTTGATGTGAGACTAAACTTCTATTCACATTGGAGCTCATTTCATCCATTTTCTCGTTCACTTTTCTAACAGAAACAACTAAACAAGGAATATTATGATCACGTCGTAGCACTAGCAAGATAAGTAACCCAACAGGTTGTTCAAAAGAAGTGTCATGCGGAACTAGGTTGTTCAATAGAGGTGTCATGCAGAACCTGATAAACTATTGCTATAGGAGGTGGTTGCAACATTAGGACAAAAGATGTTTATGCTGAGTGAAGCTAAGAGATTATTTAACTAGCAAAAGGCTACATGCTAGCGACAAGTGCACCAAATTCCGGTTGAAAAAAATGCAAAGCGCAATCACCTAGCTTTGGTTTGTAAGGATGATGGAACACAAACACAATCACAATAGGAGGTTGCAACTGGATTTGTGGCTTACTATACGACTTTGCTGGGCTTAGAAGTTTCCAGTGACCATTTTGAACATAATGTGGTGACCTCGAGAGCCACTATATCACGACTACAAATTGAATCCTTAATCAAGCTCATCATGGATGAGGAAATAAGGGTTGCTTTGTATGGCATTGGTGATGACAAATCACCAAGGCTGGATGCATTCTCTTTATGTTTCTTTAAGAAGGCTGGGGAGATAGTTGGATCACACTTAATCAAAGTTGTCATGGAATTCTTTATAGCTAATTCACTGTTGAAGCAAACTAACCACACCGAGATTGTGTTAGTGCCGAAAACGAGCCATGCTCAAAAAGTGGAGGATTTCAAACTTATAACTTGCTACAATGTGGTTTACAAAGTCATAACTAAGCTGCTTTATGGTAGGCTGGTAGAGGTTGTGGACTCCCTAATAGGGAGGAACATAGCTAATAATATGCACTTGACCCAGGAGCTATTGTGACATTGCAGTAGTAAGTGAATTTCTCTAAAATACATGATTAAGGTTGTCTTGAGAAAAGCGTATGAGTTAGTCAATTGTGAGTTTCTGCTGAAGGTCATGCTAGGCATGGGGTTCCCCAACAAATTCATCAAATGGGTGGAGTGTGTGTCACCAGTCTCCTACTTAGTTAAGATGAATGCTATATTGTATGGTTACTTCAAAGTGAAAAGGGGACTTTGAAAGCGAGATCCTTTATCATTGTGTCTATTCGTTCTGTGTATGAACTACCTATCTAGACTCTTAAATCTGAGGGCTACAAACTCCGAGTTTAACTACCATCCAAAATACTGGCTTTTGCAGATGATTTGCTTCGTATGTTGTGAGGCGATAACACTTCAGTGGGTTTCATTCTACAGAGTCTAGTGAATTTTGGAGATTCTTTAGGGATGAATGTGAATGTGATGTCTAGGGACATGTCACCTTTCAGATATCTAGGTATGCCACTTTCTACAACAACAAAAATTATGAATTATGTGCCCCTCGTGGATAGAGTAACTAGCCTCATCAATGCATGGACTAGTAGAAGTCTCTTACGCTGCCAAAGCTGAGTTCATACGGGTAGGGTTGCAAGGTATGGGATGCCCGTGGCTGCCTATTTTCCCGATTCTAGCAGGAGTCATATCTAAGATTATTAGACTATGCAAACTATTCTTATGGGAGGCGAGGAAGTCATTAGTGGCATGAAAGGACATGTGTTGTACTAAGAAGGGGGGACTCAACTTTCGGGACTCCAGGAGCAGGAATATTCATGCAAAGGCTAAAACAAAATGGGCAAGTAGATCAATGAAGTATACCTCCGCTCTCAATCGGTGAGGGAATAACAACTGTGAAAGGAAGACTCGTCACTCTTCAAGTAGTTAGTTGGGATTTGAAACAAAATTCTGATGTGTATAGGTTCTGAAAGTTCAACAATACACCTAACTAGTTGGCACACGGATGCCAGATTGAGCATAACGAAAGCTTATAAGGGCCAGTTGCAAGTGTATGAAACTGATCTGGAGTCCCTGCATTCTGCTGAAACATTCTTTCATCCTCTTGTTAGGGGTGAGATGTAGGCTACTTATTGGGGATGTTTAACCTACCAAGAGACAGTTAGGATGTGCCAGGTCTGTAGCTCAGAGCTGGAAGCTCTAAACCATTTATTTTTTGGCTGTGCGTCCAATAAATTCATCTTGGGCCACATACGGGGAAGATTGGGCATCACTCGACAAATGACGAAGTGCTATGAAATGGTTGCTAATGGAAACTTGGGGAATGACTTAGTGTAACTGGGCAAAGTAGATAGCTTTTGAATGCACGGTATACCTATTATGAATGACTCAGAACAAAAGGGTCTTTGAAGGGGTGGTTTGTTCAACGGATTGCATCATCTGCATGATTAATGTGCATGTTTATAAGATTTTGTTTATTGTACCCTAAAGTTCAAGTGTTACATGAACAATGAGTAGTTGGTGAGCGAAGAGTTTGAGAGAGGTTGCCACACTCACAGCATATGTATATATTAGGGCTGAACTGAACATTGGTTCATTGTGCATGTTTTGTTGATGATAAGTTTGCATGTTTTGTTGATGAATGAAGTTTACATTTACAGATTAAATAAAGAAAATAATATACGTTGATATTTCATATTTGTGCAAAAGGAGTTACTAACCTTCAGGTATCCAAGGTTTTTGCTGTTTAATACTGACATGACATTTGTTCATTTTCATAAGTACTGATTGCTTTACTTTAAGCAATCATCACAAATAAGTGCTGATTGCTTTACTGCCATGACATTTGTTCATTTTCGTAAGTACATTTAATACATACTGATTGCTTTACTTGATTCATCAGGAAGAGGGTGTGAACATAACTGCTAATTCACTTCATCCTGGATCAATCGTCACAAATCTTCTACGTTACCACAGTTTTCTTGATGGTAATAAAAATAATAGCACTACAGTTAATCAGTGATTCTTTCAATAATTTTTTATGTCAGCTAATAAACTTCTTTACCCATGACTTACTAGTTGGCGTATGTTTCACCAAATTATTTCTCTGTATATGCCAGGCTTGGATTTATTTTTTTGCCTTTCCTTTTTCTTCTCATCATTAAACCTTTTAGTCGCTGCCAGGAAATTGGACATTCACATTCCCCATGTTAAATGCTTGTGCACCAGTAGTTACCAGATGCTCATTTCACCAAGTGGGTCATCTGTTTCTACCGATCATCTCCTTATATTATCATGTCTAAATAGTTACTGTCCCAAATTAAAACTGTATTTCAAATTTATATGATTGATTTATGCATTTCCATGTTAAGTTTGGATAGTGAATTCCCTCGTTAACACCTCCATTGTGGGTGCGAAGTCAACATAAGATAGAGAAGGCTTCTGTTAGGCTTGACCACTCTCATAAATTATGTCAGGTGATATGGCAGATGATGTGGGCCCTCAAAGTCGGTCAAAGTCCAGAAGGGGGACTGACATGGCGGTCAAAGTCAAGAAGGGGTTAACACTCGGGCCAGCGCAGTCGATCATCTCGGCTGAGTGGTCATCCGATTGGACCCCTGATCGGTCGGGTACCAAGTTCCTCAATACTGACGAAACCCCGAGTTGAGTCCTCATCGTCACTCGGGATAACAAAGTCAACTATTTCGGCCGGGTGATCTAGCCGATCGGATCATAGAAGAGATTAGGTCGGTTTGCCAGCTAAGTATGCTAAGGGCCTCTCAACCCAACGGCCTAATGTTCCTCTTTGTCGTTTTGTGCGATAAATGTTAGAGAATCAAGGGAATATTGCACTAGAAGTTTCTATCCTGCAACATTCAAAGATTGCTTGTTCATTTTAGGAAAGATGTCAAAGCATTATGGCATGTTCTTTTTTGGCAATGCATCAAGATTCGTGCACAGAGAAAACAGTAACACTATAAAAGGGGTTTCCATTTACTGACACAGGTACGCGAACACTATGCATACGCTACATTACACATCCACTATTCATTGTCTTCTACGCGATCGGTCACTAACTTGAGCGTCGGAGTGCCTGTACTAGGATCCTTCCCTGGCTTGGTTGTTGACTTTTTTTTTGGACACGCAAGACCGCTCGGAGTCATTTTAACTCAGAGTCTTCGCACGATCAATAGTAGAGCCACCTGCCCAGTACGTCATTTTTTCTGCTTTCAGATAGGATCAAATTTGACACCGTATGTGAGAATCTTCACCTGAATATGAAACGTGGAGATGGAAGAGATTGGACAACTTACTACCGTTACTTTGTTGAACAAGACTTGGAGTTGTTAGTAGCCTCACGAGCATAGAGGCTCATGCAACAATAACAACCAACAATTGGGGGTCCTTTGCCGAACGACCCGACTGTATCAATGACAAGCACTCATACTGAACGAGGGACACAAGTGGAAGGGTCGACCGGGTTCCAACTGATTCCTCCTCCGGTCGGATTTGTGTAGGCGCTTGCGTTGCCAATCAGCTTGCCTCCCATGTCGCCCTCCCCGCTCGCGTATCATAGGTCACTGTTCTGCACGCCATTCGATGATATGGGCTAAGCGGAAAGGCCCCAAGTATTATCTCCTGGAGATGCACTTGCTCGGGACCTTCGAAAGGGAAAAGCTCCCAATGGCTATTGATCCCCCGAGCGAGTTAATATGTCGTTCTCTCAAGAAATATTGAAGATAAACTGTCGAGTCATTTTCTACTTTTGTCGATCGGAGAATATGGAGGAGCAACGGACCTGGAAGACCACTTCTTCAAATTTGAGAATGCAACTATCCTCCATTAATACACGGACGGAGTTAAGTGCCGAGTATTCCTTACCACCCTCTCTGGCTCGGTACCAAGATGGTTCAACCGGCTCCCAGCCGAGTCCATTTGTTGCTTCATGAATTTTCGCATGGCATTCCTGCATCACTTCGCTAGCAGCCACCAATACCACAAGACTACTTTGAGCTTATTTTTCCTCGTACAGAGCCAAGGAGACATTGATGACATACATTAAAAGGTTCAACCAAGTGACTATGGACGTTCTCTCAGCTACTTTGGAGATCTTAGTGAGTGCTTTCTCCCAAGGGCTTATAGATGTGATTTCTTTCAATTCCTTATCAAGAAGCCACCAAGAGACTTCGACCACCTACTCGGACGAGCAACCAAGAAGCTCAGTTCGCTCGGAAAAAAGAAGTGGCAGCCCTAGCTCCAGTTTCTATTCCCGTGTGTTGAGCTCCTCCTGCTCTCCCACCTATAGGGCACTGATCGGGTCACTCGTCATATCACCACAAGCAAAGGCTGAACGCAGTCCAACATGTAGAGGTTGAGCGGACGTGATTTGCTGAGCCTCACGATGGAGTCTAATGTTTTGCACCTACCACCGGTCGGGGACCCACAATATAGAAGATTGTTATCAATATAACCAAGAGATGCACTGAGCGACCAATCAAGGGTTTCTCTAGTGCTCGCCTTCCCCCAACCATCAATGTCATCGTCGTTCGAACGGACCTCCAAGGCGAAGCCCTGAAAGGGCCGATTGGAATTAGCAGCCACGTTAGCAAAGAAATGATCGGGCCCAAGGCGAAGCCCTCGTCGAGCCACCACGCCAACCTACCCGAGAAGAAGAAAATCGTGGCAACGTCGCCTGGGGTGATATTGGTATGATAGCTGGCGGCCCGACCGATGGTGATTTCAATCAAGTCAGGAAGTTACATGCCTGCTGATTAGATATTCATGTAGTCGGATGTAGCCGAGAGCAAGTGCAGGGGCCATAACTCAGTTTCGGTCTCAAAGACTTAGGGGGTGGAGATACCCATGATGACGCTTTAATCATTAAGGCTATTATAGCCAACTATAACATACATCTCACTTTCATTGACACAGGGAGTTCTGTTAATATCATTTTTAAGAAGGCGTTCGAGCAGCTGCAAATAGATAAGAGCGAGCCATTGTATGAGTTCACTAGCAATGAAGTACAGCTGATCGAACAAATCTGATTGACTATCTCTTTAGGAGAAGAGTCCTTGATGAGGACTCGCTGATTAACCTTTAGTGTGGTGAATGCGCCTTTAGCTTACAATGTAATTCTGGGCTAACCGACACTGAACAAGTTCCGAGTTGTCGTCTCTACATTCTGTCAGAAGATTAAATTTATGACTCAGTCGGCGAGGTAAGAGGAGATCAACTAGTAACATGTAAGTGCTATGTGGATGTAGTGAAGACTGAAGCTCGCATTGCTTGGAAGACTCAGCGAGTGGAAGTTAACGCCATCCAAGAAGCTCCCCTGGCACTGGTTTATGAAGAAAACTTACGGGTATATCACCAATAGTAATGTGCTCCATGTCCGATCGGATGCTCGACCAATCAAACAGAGGAAGTGAAATTTTGGGGCCGAGCAAAACCAAATCATCCGAGCGAAGGTGGACAAACTACTAAAAGCCGAACACATCCGTGAAGTACAATTCCTGAGCTGGTTAGCAAATGTGGTGTTGGTGTCTAAGCTCGGGAACAAATGGTGAGTTTGGCTGTGAGTTGATATGCATGCTGGATGCATATAAGGGATACCACCAGGTCTTTCTTGTTGGGACCGAAATGTAGCTAGAGGGGGGGGGGGAGGGTGAATAGCTCGGTGCGATCTCGTGCTTGTCGTTGCTTGTTTCTTCAAAGATATGCACCGGAAAATACAAAGAAACAACCACACAACGCTAACTCTAGGATTTACTTGGTATCCATCTCAAGAAGAGGTGACTAATCCAAGGATTCACACACTCACGCACCCTCCACTACGTAAACACTCCTTTTCGGTAACTACCGAAGGCGGAGAAGCCCTACAATACTCTCAATACAACAAGAAAGCAAGGAAGACAACACAAATATCTTACAAGATATCTTAAGAAGCGAACCTTACGTGAACTTAAAAAACTTAACCCTAGCTTCTTCCTAATCGTCAGCAGCACTTCTTGATGTCTCTCGCTAAGATCCTTCAAAGTGAGGTGAAGGCTGGCTGGATATCGATGGACGGAGAGAGTTAGTCGGAGGCCGCAGTGTAGATCCTGGAAGCTATCGAACGGCGGCGGTGATGTCGATCCCAATCGATTGGAGTGCTTGTGGCGCTTTAATCGATCGACCGAGCTCGCCCATCGGGGGGTGCTAGGGTGGATCGGCAGGCTCGACGGATCGGCAGCCGATCGATCTGATGGATCGGCTTAGTTGGATCGATCAGCCAGCGCTCGCTCATCGATCGATGATCGATTGGGGCTCTACGCTAATCGATCGCCGACCCCAGGCGATCTCTCTCTACGATCGTACTCTCCCATAGATATCCGAGGCCAATCGGTTGATCCAGAGCCAATTGCGGATCTCGTGTGGATAGATCGAGTCTGCCTAGTCGGCGTCGGTGCCCATCTGGCGATCCTACATCTCGACATCACGACGCCACCTGCGATACCGATCTGGCGCATCGGATAATCTCCGAGTCAGGTCGACAATCAAGTGAAGCCATCGGCCATCTGTCCCGGCGGACTAAAACGACATTATCACACGGCTGACATCCGAAGATTCTACTCGATCTGGGATCCGCTGCTGTCCGGCCACTCAACCCGGCCGGCGATACCTTTGCTTCTCGGTCCACCAGTGCCCCACAACCTTGCTGATCGATTGATCTACTGAAGTCACTGCTCTTGCTGGTTTGACACTCGTAGCCTGACCACTGTGACGGGGTTTCCGCCGGCTCGGCTTACTAGCTTTTATGACGCCTAGCTTTACCCATCCGACTAGGACTTTACTGACACGTCCTCACTTCCAGGACCAGGCAGCTACTAAGACTTCCCGGACTTCCAGCCCTAGCTCTTTGACTTCACTCACGAGATTTCCTTCAATCTCCCTTTGTGAACAATCGCTGCGATCTACATGTATTGTCAAACATCGAAACTCAAACATCAGGACTCAAACTTGAGCTAACTCAAGCTTAGTCAACCAGGTCAACCTTTGACATGGGGAATATTACACCAACAATCTCCTCCTTTTTGATGTTTGACAATACCACTTTTAACCACTTTTAAGTTAGGCTAATCCCATAGCCTCAACTCCTTCATGCCAATATGTGAATGAGGATTCCCTTCATTCTCCTCCTTTTCTAGAGGGCAGCTTCCCTCTTAGGTAATGAAGGCTAACTTAAACTCTAGATTCTCCCCCTATTAGCACACATCAAAAACTCTCCCCCTGAAGAGTTATCCAACGTTGTTTACAACTTCACTCTTAACGCTCAACCTTGAGCATATACCACCTGGTATATTCACACACGATTCAAATGAAAGTCTCATACCCTTTATTGTCATCCAATGCTCATCCGTGAGCATACAACATTTGAATAATGAAGATATACACTCTCCATTATATTCAAATGCCCAACCTTGAGCATTTTCGCTAAAGAAGGTTATCCACCTTCCAAGGTGTATGAAAAATAGATTTTCATGTCCTTAAAGAGTAGCTCCCCCTAAAGACATGCACTGGACTTCTGTCATTGTATCAACAATGACTTGAAATCCCTAAATCTTTAGGAAACCCAAATTTTGAAGTTTTGAGGTTCAAAAATTCAATAATGAAATCAAATCTCAATCTAAACCTCTACTTAGTCTTCCTTAACCAATCCACTCTTGTTTTCATCATGAAAACTCCCCTTAAATGTATATAAATGTGTTTTGAGGCGTTATGAATGGTTACCTAGACTAAAGGTGGTTTAAAATGCTGAAATTAAGCTTTCCCAGCCAAAATCAGCATTCCCAATCGATTGGAGTTGAGTTCCAATCGATTGAACCTGCTTGAATCGATCCACTGATCGATTCAAGGGTGGTGGATCGATTGGCTGATCGATCCAGCAAACGTCTGCTCGCGGGAAAACTCCTCTCAATCGATCGCCTGATCGATTGAGGTACTCCAATCGATCGGGTGATCGATTGGAGCTCTGAAAAATTGAAAATTGATTTCAGTGAATTTCAGAAACTCCCCTAAAATTCTACAAAAATCGAAAATTCATGAAAATTCATGTAGACACTCCTTAGGGCATATACTATCAAGGAAAAATAGCTTTTTATGAAAATACTTTCTATTTTCAAAGATTTGACACAAACTTGAAAACTTGTAAAAACTTTAGTGCTTTCTTCTAGTTTGTGTCTAACATTTCAATGATGATTACTATCAAAAGATAGTCTTCATCAAGGTTTTCTAAAATCATTTTAAAATGATTTTCAAAACTAATATCCAACTATGTTCTTTGGGCTCAATGCACATGACTTGTACATTAGCTTTCTCAATGATTGGAAAACGCATACCTATGTGTTTTGATGAACTTAAAACTAAAAAAAAATGCACTAAATCAACATATTGAGTTTTGTTCATCATCCTAACATCTCACTTGTATCTAATGTGTACTAAAACACATACAAATCACCTTATAGTTCTTTAGTGAGATGTAAACCTTGGTTTTGCCCTAATCTAGGGATCATGCATATCTATCTAGGCATTTTGAGGTTAGGAACAACCACCAAGGATGTTATTTGTTAATAAATGTCATTTGTCCTTAATTGCGAGGAATTAAACATAATGCATGATATGTTATGACTACATGATGTATGTATGACATGACAGGGTATTTTTGTGTTTTTCATAATAAGGCATGAGTGCAAGAATAAATATGATGTCATGACATATGATGAGCAAACAAAGCATGACAAATTTTAGCATAAATAAAATATACCTAGGTTACCTAGCTAACTTAAAGTTTAAACCTAGATTGTCCAATATTTCCCAAGAAAATGTCAACACCCAATTTTGACATTTCCTTTGCTTTTCTCTCACTTATGCCAATTTAATTTAAAATCAATTTTCTCAAATCATGACACATTTTACTCATTTCAAGAGTAAATCAAAATTCTTTTCATTTTCAAAGGTTAACAATAACCTCGAAAATGCTCTCCGAGTGTCAACTTAATCAAAGTTGGGTTAACTACCCTTCTAATCAGAGTTGACACTCTCTATCCCATCTAAGGGGTAGAGAAAATGCTCCTAAGAACTCAAAACCTATTGGAACTCCTTGGATGCTCTAGGTACTTACTAGGGATAACTTCCCTAGATACCTTCTTAGTGACCTTGTTAGGCTTCTTAGAAGCCTTGGTCACTTTTTCTAAATCAACTCTAGGGATTTCTTCCCTTGTGACCTTCCTAGTGACTTTCTTAGACTTCTTAGAAGTCTTAGTCTCGTTTGTTGTTGCAAAAATACTTCTAGGGATAACTTCCTTTGTATTTTTGACTTGACCACTAGTCCTAAGGTTAGTTCCATAGGTATATAGAACCCTATGGTAAGAAATTGCATCCTTCTTAGCTTTAGGTTTGTATCCCAAACCTTTACGACCATAGGATGACTCTTGTTGTCCTAAACTTAGGTTTTGCTCATTTTGCCCTTTTAGAATATTTTCCATCCTTTTTCGGGTCTTTTCTAATTTATCAAGTCTTGACCTCAAGACTTGATTTTCCATCATTAAATACTTAGTTTTTGGTTTTTCATTGAATCTTTGAGCCTTTTTATTTTTAGGCTTGTAATTAAAATTGCTAGAATTCTTGCCTAAGTTTTTATTTACCTTCCTAGACCTAGGTGTGGTAGTTTTAGCATGAAGAGTCATATGTTTTTCTTTAACGCTATCATGCTTCCTATTTCTATGGTAAATAGCATTAAGATGAAATAAATTTGAACTAGCATCCTTTTTACCATTTTTCAGGGGAATAGACTCTATAAATGATACCTTGCGTTTTACCTTGGAGGCTCCCCCTTGAGTTGTGCTTCCTTCTTGAGCCTTGACCGCTTTCTTCCCCTTGGGACATTGACTCCGATAGTGTCCCTTTTGATACCTGACCCTTCTTCTTGACCAATTTAGGGCACTTGCTCTTGTAGTGTCCATGTTCCCTACACTCAAAACATATAATGTGATTTTTATTTTTAATTAAAATATTTATACCTTCATATGTAGGGATGACACTTGCTCCTTTTGATGTTTCTTGATTTTTGGAGGATGCATTGTCTTTTTCTCCATTTGACCCGGATGTAGAAGCTTCTCCTTGATCCGACGTCAAGGATCGCTCCCCCTCAATCCCAGAGGTGGAGACTTCTTCATCTTTAAAGAGTACGCTCCCTCTTCGCTCTTTCATCGCATTCCTTCAAGACGAGGCTTCGAACTTCTTCTTGAATGCATCTCTCAACTCAAGTCCACTTCTCCTCTTGATTTTGATCCAGAGTCACCCTCTTGGATTCTTGGAGGGATCTCTTAATCTCGCCAACTTTCTCCATAATTCTTCGTCTCAAATTCTCCAATTAAAGAATTATGTTCAATAAATTAACCAATAATTTGGTTATCTTGTCATTCGCCTCGCACCTTCTTGGCTCCATTTGCTGAGGATTTTGCCTTTCAATTTCTTGGAGCTTGACCTTCCCTCCATCTCCGAAAATTTTCGATTCTTGATTTCAAGAATCAAGTCATATATGGTGGAGGCACCTCGATCGAATCCAAGTCCATCTGGAATTCCATTCAAGTCGATCTTCTTGAATGAAGTCTTGACTCGATGAATTAACTCTTCACCCTCTCCCCGATGATCCGAACGACCCATTAGCTGAAAGGGGGGTGAATAGACGATCTCGTGCTTGCTTGTTTCATCAAAGATATGCAGCGGAACACACAACGCTAACTCTAGGATTTACTTGATATTCACCCTGAAGAGGTGACTAATCCAAGGATCCACACGCACCCTCCACTACGTAAACACTCCTTTTCGTAACTCAGAAGGTAGAGAAGTCTGATACTCTCGCAACAAGAAAGCAAGGGAAGACACAAGAAATATCTTACAAGATACGACCCTAACCCTAGCTTCTTCTTGTTGTAGTCACGCTTCTTGACTTGGATGTCTCTAAGATCCTTCAAGAACCGGCGGTGAGAGTGGAGAGGATCGGAGATGAACAGTGCAAGCGTTGCGAAGGAAGAGCTCGACAACGACTATATCCTCGCGATCCCAATCTATCGAGTGCTCCAATCGATTGATCGCTGATCGATCGGCCGATCGGATTACGGATCGATCGTCCCATCCCAATCAATCGACCGATCGATTGGGGCTCGAATCGATCGGTCGATCGATCTAACTCGATCAACCGATCGATTGGAGCCTTGTTCAATCGATCGATCCTGTGGACTTACCCAATCAAGTCCAAAAGTCCCAAAATCAACATCCGGCCAATCCACGACCGCCCGCCCCTCCCGATGTGTGCCGATCTCACCCGGATTTTCTCCTCGTGTGTCCCATCCTCGACCCACTGGACTTATCTCCACCAGTGTGTTCGATCAACCTTGATCCACTGGATTTCCTCATCCGGTTGACATTCTTTTCGACTACTTGGACTTTCCAACACCGGACGTCCGATCAACCTCGATCCATCTGGATTTCCTCGGCTTCACTCATTGTCTTAGCTTTACTGACTTCCCATCCGCTCGGCTTCATCCACTTGCAGACTTCCCCTACGGGACACCACCGGGACTTAACTTCACTTCACTTTCCTAGCTTCACCTCTGTGTCTTTCACCGGCTTCACTGACATCACGCCAAGCATCCGATCATCCTCGACCGGGACTCCTCACCAGTGTCCGGTCAATCCTTCGACCCATTACTTTTCTCCTCGTGCAAGTGTCCGGCCATCCTCGACCCACTTGGACTTATCTCCACGTGTCCGATCAACCTCGATCCACCGAGTTCCGCGCCAGTATCGATCTACTTTCCAACACCGTACGTCCGATCATCCTCGATCCATCTCGATTTCTCGCCGCTTCACTCACCTTTCCATCGCTAGCTTTACTCACTCAGACTTCCCATACGCCCGCTTCACTCACCAAGACTTCGCTAGCTTCACCACCAGACTTCGCCGCTTCACTGGTTTCACTCACTTCTAGCGGCTTCACTGTGACTTCACTCACTAGGTCTTTCACCTGGCTTCACTAATCAGGATTTCCTTCTCAATCTCCCCACATGAACAATCGCACCTACAATCTCCATGTGTTGTCTACATGTATTGTCAAACATCGAAACTCAAAAATTAGGACTCAAACTTGAGCTAACTCAAGTTTAGTCAACCAGGTCAACCTTTGACATGGGGAATATTGCACTAACATTTCTAGCCAGAGAAGACCAAGAAAATGTTAGCTTTATCACTGCTAAAGGAACGTATTGTTATAACGTTATGTCGTTTGGATTAAATAATGTAAGGGTAACATATCAACTGCTTGTGAATAAAGTGATCCAAAAGCAGATCAACAGAAACATGGAAGCATACGTGGATGATATCCTAATTAAGTGCCTCTGAGCAACCGATATAGACATAGAGGAGACATGCTGAATCCTAAGAAAGTATAGACTCAAGCTTAACCCTAACAAATTCTTATTCGGGGCCAAAAGAGGACGCTTCCTTTGCTACATCGTGATAAAACGGGGAATTGAAGCCAACCCAAGCAAGGTACGAGCTCTCCGAGACAAGACCCTGCCTCGCAATCTAAAGGAAACACAACACCTGACTGGATAGATCATGACTGTATCTCGATTCATCTCAAGATCGTATGATTGGAGTCTACCATTCTTCAAAATACTTTGTCGGACCACTAAATTCTATTAGGATGTTGAGTGTGAAAAGACGCTATAAGAGCTCAAAGATTATTTGTCCACTTTATCTATATTTGCAAAGCCCAAGGTTGGTGAGCCACTCTGTGTATACATGACCACCATTGAAAGTGCCGTTGGATCGGTGTTGGTGATGCAGGATAGCAAAGAGCAATAATCTGTGTATTTTTTAAGTCATTTATTAAAAGATGTCGAGTGTCGCTATACTGCACTCGAGAAGTTAGTGTGTGGACTAGTTTTAGCCGGTTGGAGTTGGTGCCCTTACTTTTTGTTGCACCTAATTATTGTATTAACCAACAGTACTCTTGGACGAATGCTCATCAATCCGGAAGCTTCCGGAAGATTGATCAAATGGACCACTGAACTCAACGAGTATGAAATAGAGTTCCATCCTTGAACGACCATCAAAGCTCAACCCTTAGTCGATTTTGTGACAGAGATACAAAGCCCCAAGCCAGAAGAGATTTGAAAATTTTATGTGGATGGATCGTCCACTCGGTAAGTAGAGTCGGGATTCTTTTGATATCATCACCTTGTGAAAACCGGATGCAATTGGCCGCTCAGTAGTTGTCGGACAATTTTGAGATTAACAATGAACGACTAATGTTATATAAGGAGACATTTGAGAAATTAAAGGTAGAATTTCAAGAGGTGACATTATAAAAAATTCCTCAAGCGAAAAACTATAAGGTAGACGAGTTAGCAAAGTTGGCTAGTTCTTTAGTGCCTTGGACTCTTGATAAGCCTATGAAGCACACATTGCTGATGTACTCACATTAAAAGGCAGGCCGAGTTAGAATTACAGAGCGACTAGAGAGTGCCGTTAATTTGATTATTTTAGCAAGGAATTTTATCAGTCGACCGGGAGCAAGCACGTATGATCAAGAAGCGGGCCAGTCATTTCACATTGGTGGGTGACCACTTATACAAGAGAGCCTTTTCTCATCCTTTGCTCAAGTGCATCGGACCAGATGATGTACAGTATATTCTCCAAGAGGTGCATTAAGGTTTATGTGGAAGTCACCTGGGTGGTCGATCACCCACTCGGAAGATTCTGCTAGCTGGGTATTTGTGGCCCACTTTGCAAGCGGACTCAGCTCGGCTAGTAACTTGCTTATCTTGCCAAAACTCCAAAACATTCCGCACCACCCTATAGAACTATTGAAGACCTTAGTTGTTTCCTACCCGTTTGACCAGTGAGGTATGTATATCGTAGGGCCTCTTTCAATGATGTCCGGTTAGAGAAAATTTCTCCTAGTAGCTGTGGATTATTTTTTCTAATGGGTGGAAGCCGAGGTGTTAGTTAAGATAATCGAACGGATGGTCATCAAGTTCCTGTGGTAGAATATTGTATGTCGGTTATGTATTCCTTACAAGCTCGTCTTGGACAACGGAAGACAATTCCAAGAACGAAAGATCCAAGAATGGTGCTCAAGTTATGACATTCAACAAGCGTTTACCTCCGTGGATTATCCTCAGAGCAATGACCAAGTAGAAGTCACTAATAGGGAAATCATCATAGGGCTCAAAACTAGGCTCGATCATGTTGGAAGAAGTTGGGTTGATGAATTGCCTAGTCTGTTGTGGGCTTACCGCTCTACATCGCAAGAGGCCACGGGTGTATCCCCTTTTCACCTAGTTTATGGTGGAGAAGCAATCATACTATTGGAAGTTGGCAATGAGTCCGAACGGAGACAATTATACAATAAAGATAATTTCGGTTGGCGCCTGATGGAGCTCGATCTGGTAGACTAAATCAGAGATAAAGTAGTCGCTTGGTTGATGTCGTATCAGCAGAGGATGAAGCAAAACTACAATTGAAGGGCCATTCTAAGATTTTTTCAGTAGGTGATTTAGTTTGAAAGCGGGTCAAACCGGTCGACGATATCAGCAAGTTGGAACTACAATGGGGCGGACCGTACAGGGTTGTGCAAAAGCTCGCCGTGGGTTCCTATTATCTCCAAGATGCTGAAGGAAAAATCTGGATCAGTCATGAAGTGCGAATCATTTGCAGCCTTACCGGGCTTGAGAGTATGCCTGTACTAAATTGGTATATCTTGTTGAAAATTTATGCTTAATGAATGCAGATAAACTTAAGTCCCAAACTTTCATGCCATTTAAGGGTGTAATCGAGCTGAGCCGAGCCGAACTCTTGAATGTTTGAGTTTGACTCGTTTATAATCGAGCCGAGCTCGAGCTTTGTTTAACAAATATATTCATGGCTCACAAGTTTATTCGAGCTTTTATTGAGCCTAAACGAGCTTAATAAATATAAATTATAAATTTAAATATTCATTACAATTAAATTTTATATTTAGATAAATTAAAATATTCTTATTAAAATTTATAATTTTATTCTAATAAATAAATTTAATATATTTGTTTATATTTTTCATAAGTAGAGTATAAAATTTATAAATTCAATATCAAAACTATTATTTTTTATTTAAAAGTTGATTCATGAGCTTACTAATGAACATGCTCACAAGCTAACGAGCCGAGTATTGTGAAGCTTGAGTTTGGTTTGTTTATTTTAACGAGTCTCATTAAACGAGCTCAAACGATCTTTTATCGAATCGAGCTTTGAATACTTATGAGCGGCATGGTTCATTTACACCCTAGTGTCGTTCAACCGAGTTCTAAGTGAGCTTGCTCTCATGCTCAAGTCCTAAACTCTCGTGCCGATCAGCTGAGTTATAAGTAAGCTTGCTCTTGCGTCCAAGTCCTAGATTTTCGTGTTGTTCAATCGAGTTATAAGTGAGCTTGCTCTTGCAACGAAGTCCAAGACTCTTGTACCAATCAATCGAGTTATAAATGATCTTACTCTCATAATGAAGTCCCAGACTCGTGTCATTTAGCCGAGTTATAAGTGATCTTGCTTGCTCTCACGACCAAGTCTCAGACTATCATGCCGGTCGACTGAGTTATAAGTGAGCTTGCTCTCACTACTAAGTCCCAGACTCTCGTGTCATTTGGTCGAGTTATTTGTAAGCTTGCTCTCACGACCAAGTCCCAGACTTTTATATCGTTCGATCGAGTTATTTGTGAGCTTGCTCTCACAACTAAGTCCCAGACTTTTGTGTCGTTCGGCTGAATTATAAATGAGTTTACTTTCTCGACTAAGTCCTAGACTTTTGTGTCATTCGACTGAATTATAAATGAGTTTACTCTCTCGACTAAGTCACAGACTCTTGTACCGATCGACCGAGTTATAAGTGAGCTTGCTCTCACAACTAAGTCCCAGACTCTTGTGTCGTTCTGCTGAGTTATAAGCGAGCTTGCTCTCGTGCCTAAGTTCCAGATTCTTGCTCCATTCGATCGAATTATAAGTGTGCTTACTCACGCGTCTAAGTTTAGTTCCAGGCTCTTGAGCCTTAGAGCATCCACAACCCACATTATAACACTCACCACCTCATCAATAAACATAGGGTCCATTGTCACATACTCATTATAACAATATATCTCTTTCACCTACATTCCTTTTAACATTAACCCTCACAGTACACTCAATATTTTTAAAATTATATTATATTAAATAAATAAATTTTAAAATATTTAAATTATTATTATTATTTTTAATAATAATCTTTTAAAAAAATAATTTTACTATATTTTATTAAATTTTTAAAATATATTTATTACTGTTTAAAAAAAGAAAAAAAATTAAAAAAAAAATGAGAGGGATGAACAACGTTCATTCCTCTTAACATTTTCCCCTCTCTCTCTTAACATTATAATACTCACTCACAATAGAGAGGGGTGTTAAATGGACATTATAATACCCATTTAACATCCCATTATGGATGCCCTTATAACTGAATTATAAGCGGGATTTCACCCGAGTATGCGATTCTCTGGCCTTCTGTTCGAAGTGTTACTTACATAGACCGACCGCAATTCAAATATTACTTACATGGATTTGAGTAGGTGAAGTAACACTATGCTAAGGAAAATGACATCACATAAGATTAAGGAAAAAACTTCAAAGGCATTGGCAAAATACACAACAAAATATCATTAAGTTCTCAAGTTTTTTACAAAGCCAAAGTAAAAATTTCTTATGAAGGTATCCAGCGAAGTTACGGAAAGCGTCGCCTGGAATGTTCTCCAAGATCTCTGGTGGTGTATGAAGTTCCTTGAGATGTCTGTCGTTAGATAGCCTCCCTTCCTTAACTGCTTGATGGCCCCTTCTACTTTGTAGTCGAACATTTTGAAAGTCCGATTGGCAAGCAATACATTGAAATCCTTTGAGCGTTGATATTCTACTCTAAAAGCTTTTAGCCGTTTGGGCTCCCTTGCCTTGTAGTTTGCTAACTTGGCTTTCGAAGCTTCTAACTCGGCCTTTAAGGCTTCTAGTTTTGTATTTTTTGCATCTACGGCTTGCTATTTCTCTTTGAGCTGAAGGTCTTTGATACTAAGTTCGGCCGTTCAGTTGGTTTGCTCAGAGAAATGGGCAACCTCTGTTTCTTCGAGTTTCTTGGCAAGCACTCGGGCTTCTTTGTTTTTCAAGTCCAGGTCTTCTATGACTCTGATTTTTCAAGCATTCTCTGATCGGAGGCGAGCATCGAAAGTGTAACTATTTTTGGAGCCTTTTGATCTCAATTGCCTCGTCGTGCTCTTTATCTTTTTCTATTGTAAGAGTCCGCTCGTAGCTCTGGTCGTGCTTTAGGCCTTGAGAAGTGCTTGCTCCCCTAGTCGAGTCCTTCAAGTTCTGGTGTTCATGACTCAGTCTTGCTATTTTTTAGCACATAGATAGACCGACTACCCAGAACTAGTGAAGAAAGGGAAAAGTAAAGAGAATGCATAATATTGTAAGGATCTTACCCTAGTGATATCTTGGGAAAACTGATCAGCAAGCTCCTCTGCGAGCTTTTAGTCATGCGGGCCCAAGAATCAGCCCAAGTTTGAGCTAATGGGCCTTGCATTTTTATAGTGTGCTTGGGGTAAGTGATTCCGAAGAGCTGGTGGAGAGCCACTTTTGCGAAGGTAGCCACAGCGTGGTGATAACTTTCTTTGGCATAGGCTGTCTGCTCGAAGGATATCTTGGACCGAGGAGGTACCAACTTGGTCGGAGGCGAGTAAGAAGGAGGCTGGTGTAGCAGGGATCACCCCAGTCGGCAGCTCAGAGAGAGAGGGCGCTCGCTCGGACGAAGCAAGAGTGGGTTGATCGACTGCAATTTCAAGAATGGCAGAGGTTGAGCTCTTTCCCCGCATAGATGTTGGATGCGTAGCCAGAGCTTTAGTGGAGATTTGCTGCGCAGGTGTGGCTGATTGAGCGGGTGTTGCTAATCGGCGGCTCTTGTGCCTATGCGTTGTAGTAATGGTTTAAGTGGTGAACTCAGAAGGAACCACCACAAGGCCTAGGAGGCAGCATTTTCTCTGTATTTGCAGCCGCGTCACTCCCCTTGACTCGGCTAGCATTTTCTTTGTCGGTCGGCTCCTCGGTCGGATCGATCGGCAAAAGCCCGTGATTGCCATCTCTTTGTCCCGCAATTTAGTGGAGTTCCCGAGACAAGCCTTCCACATCATTCTAGCTATAAAATAGAAAAGCAATTAGTTAGATTCAACAATAAAAGGAGGCCAAATTTCTCACCGAAGCTATCGGGTAGCCAGTCTCGGATGAGGCTTAAACCGAACATATACAGTACACCCTTCAACAACAACTTATGGATATGAAATTTTAGACCAGACAGCTGAGAGGTACACCAGCTCCCATCGTACATCCAGCTCGGGAGGGTTAGGCAATTCCATTTGCCAATCGGTCGGGAAAGCTATTGGAGTAACCGAGGTTAGATGTAGAAGTAGTGAGACTTTCATTCTTTATTGGAAGAAGATATTTTATCAAAAAATACAGCGCTCACTCGGACTTGGAAGATGAAGACGCCCGGCTCGGACTTCTTCGGATAGTAGAAGTAATGAAAGATTCGGGTGTATAACGGGACTTGGTACAAACGGAACAGTACTATAACCCCGTACAGTAATCTGATGGAATTAGGGGTCAATTGTTGTAAAGGGATGTGAAAGCAATTACAAATATCGATGAAAAAAGGGTGCAAGGGAAAACGATGGTCGACAAAGAACTGGTCCTTGAAAAAATTGAGATAGCCGGTTGGAGGGAGATTGGGATGGTTGTGGCTAAAGGGGATGATGATGTGATGGCAGGAGGGTAGATGGTAAGTGAGACGCATGTGGTTCACTTTCTCGCCATTGAAATCAGAGGTTATGGAAGTGGAGGCCATGAAACGAGAAGAAAGGTGAACGGAGGAAGCGAAGAAAAAAAACTTACGATGAAAATAAAAGACTTGAGCAATTGTCGACGATAACAAAGGGAGATGGGGAAGATGAAGAGCAAAATGTGAAAACGATGAAGTTGCATTAGAGGTTAACCTTAAAAACGCTAGTGGTGGCATTCGAGAGTCGTCCGATCAAGGGGATGGAGAAGAAAGGATTAATCTGGATCGTTGAATTTGAACCGTTGGAAGTTACATTGAATCTCAACAATCACATGTCATTTTAGATTTTCTTTTTAGCAGGCGTGCGACACGTGGCAACTTGATACATGCCATATTTATGAGGTATGGGAGGCAATAAGCAAGCTTATGATAAAAAGCGTGCTTATCATGTTCAGCATTAATTAGTGATGTGCTTTATTTATGAGTCGCTAGAGTGACGTCAGCTTGAGCCAAGCGATGATACAAAGAGTGAGCGTTGAGTCGGGAAACAAGGGAGTCCAAAAACACTAGCAGCTAAGTATAACATCAGTTTAAGCCAAACGACAGAACAAGGAGCAAACGTCTGATTGGAGGATAAGAGACACAAGCAACACAAGTGCCTATAGCCTCCTTCGACTAGAATTGAAGGGGAGACTTATGATAGGATAGATGATGTGGGCCCCCGAAATTGGGTTAAAGTTTAGAATGGGGGCTGACATGGTGGTCAAAGACAAGGAGGGATCAACACTCGGGTCCAACGCGGCCGATCATCTCGGCCGAATGGTCATTCGATCGGACCCCTAGTTGGGTCGAGTCCTGAGTCCCTCAATGCTGACGAAACCTCGAGCTGAGTAGCATCACTCGGGATAACAAGGTCAACTATTTCGGCAGGGTGATCTAGTTGATTAGACCTACCTATGGTCCAATCAGGCAAGCTGGACACTTGGTCCAACCGAACTCTTTGGCCAAGTAGAGAAGCCAAGAAAAGATTGAGTCCCGGATAACATTCCTTAAATCTGACTTGACTGCTTCTATAAGCGACATCCGATCGAACTACATAAGTGACTCGATCGGTTTGCCAGCTAAGTATGCTAAGGGTTTCTCAACCCAACGGTCTAACGATCCTCTTTGTCGTTTTGTGCGACAAATGTCAGAGAATCAAGGGAATATTCCCTATGTCAGTTGTGCACTAGAAGTTTCTACCGTGCAACATGCAGAGATTGTGGGTTTATTTCGGGAAAAATGTCAGAGCATCATTATGGCATGTCCTTTTTTGGCAATGCATCAAGATTCGTGCACAGAGAAACAGTAACATTATAAAAAGGGTCTCCATCTACTAAGGCTGGTACATGAACACTACACATACGCTACATTACATATCCCTTGTTTATTGTCTTCTACGCGATCGGTCACTGACTTGAACGTCAAAATACCTGCATGGGGGGTCCTTCCTGAACAGTTGCTGATGTTCTTTTCTTTGCACAATCAACAGCAAAGCCACCTGCCTAGTATGCCAACTTTCCCGCTTTCAGACAGGATCATCAGGCATCCCATAACTTACATAATTGGTGCATGTTAATCAAATTATTTCTGTATTGACATGTTTGGGCCTATTTTTTTCCCTTTTCTTTTTCTTCTCTGCACTGAAGCTTTTAGTCCCTGCAAAGAAGTTGGGCATTTACATTCAGTGAAAAATGCTCATGCACCAATAATTACGAAATGCTCATTTTACCAAGTTGTCCGTCTATTTCTATCATATGCTTAAGTAGTTATTATAAAAGGATAGTTCGGCGCACGAAACTTCCGCCAATATAGGTCCCAAGGAAGGGCTTGTTTTATGCAGGCTTATCATGTTTTGCAAGAAGTTATTTTTTCACAACTCAAACTCGTGACCTCCATGTCACTAGCAACTTTACCGTGGCATCAAGACCCCCCTTCGCTTAAGTAGTTATTATGCCAAATTAAAATCTGTGTTTCTAAATTCATATGATAGATTTTAAGTTCCAACAGTGAGTTTTCTCATTTAGCAGTGCAGGGCTCAAGCTAGAATAAGGTGACGAAGGTTTAAGTGTGACCTTGACTGCTCTCATAAATTATGTTAAATACCTCACAAACTGGGATCTTGAATATGATATCCCAGCATTATTTATTAGCCAAATGGCCTCAGATAGAATTTAGTGGCATCAAAGATTCATATAACCAAACACAAAATAGTTGCCAGACAGTTGTTTTTTCAAGTAATTGCCATTTCTAATTCAAGGTATTCTCTTTTGATCTACTGCAGCCTTTGCTCGTACAGCTGGGAGACTAGTATTGAAGAATGTGCAGCAGGTAAAGTATTTTTATCAGATGCATGTATGCTTAATCCATTTTTGGTATATTCCCATGTTACTAGTTAGAATAAGGTGGAACGAGATTTCACCCATAAGACTTAACTAAGTCGTATTATTAAAAGATTTTCAATCTGGGTAAACTTTTAGGTAGACTTTCAGTGCTTAGGTTGTCGAATAAAGTTTTTATTTAAGTTATTAAATTATTATACTTTGATGACGGTTAGGTGTTGGATATTCATTATATTTGCTGATTATTTTCTTACGTACTATATCTGTATTTGATACATATCTCAATTCTCATATACCTCAGGTTCATAGTTCATTTAAACCAACCTCTTCATCTGTTTCAATAGACCCTGACTTAATTTCCTTCATTCTGTTCCGTTGTCCCATTCATTGTGATGTTTATGTAAGGATTTATTTGTGTTGTGTACAAAACTTAGGGTTGATCGTCTATCTCTTTGAGCGGTCTTGTAAACAATGGTGAATGCTCTCTCTTGTTGCTTGGCCCTCAACTGCCATCTTTTCTTCCTATGCTATTATCCTTCTTTCTTTCCTTGAATGCATGTTTCATTGTGTGCCGTGTGTTCAAAGAATTTTCTCTTTGATTAGTCACGCGGTGGCAAAAGCTATAATGCCATTCAGCTTTTTGTTAAGAGGTGTATATGAAAGGGAAGCTTTCTTCCTATGAAACGTGTTGAGGGGATCCATTGGTCAATCTCCTAGTGTCACCCCCTAAAAAGCTTGGGCATCATTGTCTTCCTTTCCATTTTTTCTCCTATGATGTGCTTGATGTGTCGGAGTAAATGATTTATATATAGAGTCTCTCTTCCCTAACTATTTATAAAAAAGTGATAAAATGCTTCTTGAATAATTGAATGTAGGAAACACACAGATGGGTATACAGTTCAGAGAGAGGCAGAATACAAAATTAAACCTTTTGAGGGAAAGAGATTATTATTTTTTAATTGTTCCTTTCTTACATCACTTCAGATATTTATTATAGTTTTCAAATTTCATTTTATTTGATAAAAGAGCAATCATTCTTCCTTCATTTTTATTAAATTAAGCTTTAGAAAGTACCACTTTGTGGTCCAGTTAGCACTAGGTGTCGGGCTTACGTCCATTAATCTTGGATGATCTGTCCGGTTCTACGGAAGTTTTTCATCGGCCATCAAGATAAATCGAGAAGTGCTCATAGCGGACGGTCCACCGGCCAACATTCTTAAGCCACTCTCCCATTGAAGAAAATACATCTGTCAATGTGCCGAAGCTATAACTCGAATCTTAGAACCCCTGGGAAATCAGGAGCATGTTCCATGTTGGATTGCATATGCCCATCATTTTTGTTTCTTCCTAGATCCTTATCACTAGTGAGTGGACAGTGAAAGAGATAGAGAGGCTGAGCCAAAAAAAAATGCCTTAGTCAAATTGATTTAATTAATTTAATTATTAATGGTAATATGACTTTTTATAGAATTCCATGGAGGGACAAAATTCATCTAGTAAAAAGCACAATTGTAATAAAACACTACTTAATCTTCTGATCAGCTTGATCAGCTATAATGCTTGCAACCAAGGGAGAACACGCACGCTAGTTGGTTCTGCTAGTTGGTTCTCCATATTCGTAGAAGATACTCGTCCGTGGTTTGACTTCCATTGACTTAAGCTCAAGTTTCTTGTTTTGATTATTACAGGGAGCAGCGACGACATGCTATGTCGCATTGCATCCTCAAGTGAAAGGGGTAAGTGGAAAGTACTTCAGCGACAGCAATCTAGCAGAGCCTAACTCCAAAGCCAAGGATATGGACTTAGCAAAGAAGCTCTGGGACTTCAGTGTTGGTTTGATCAGCTGATTTGTCATTTGCAATATACTCTGAGCCATGAACGCCGACACTAAATGTTGAACGAGATTCATGTTCTGCGTAAACTATACTTTGCCTATTTTCTCAATTTGGACAGTTATGTTGTTGAAAATATAAACTAGATTAATTAAGTATTTAATATTGTGTGCATGAATATTAGAGGTCTTTTGGAGGATTCATGAATGACTCTTTGGATGATGCATGTATGTCATTTAATATTGGTTCATGTATTTATGTAGATACATCTTGGGTATACCCTATAAATACCCTATAGATTTAACAATTTAGACATGAAGAAAATATGAAGAAGTAGTTTCCTCCTACTTTGAGTGTTATAGTTTTTTAGTTTTTGCTCTTCATCTTCTAACAAAGTGGTATCAGAGCCACCATTTGTGTTTGGAGACAGCTTGAAGAAGATGTCGAATGGAATCCCATTTGTTGTTCCATCTCTCACCAAGGAAAATTATGATAATTGGTGCATAAGAATGAAAGCTTTGCTTGGATCATATGAAGCTTGGGATCCTGTGGAGAATGACGTTGATGAAAATGTGCCATCCGCCAAGAAGAAGGACCAAAAGGCGCTCACCCTCATCCATCAAAGTTTGGATGAAAAGATGTTTGAGAAAGTTGTTGCGGCAACTACTTCCAAGCAAGCATGGGAAACTCTTCAAGCTTCATTTAAAGGTGCTGATAAAGTGAAGAAGGTACGTCTCCAAACATTGAGAGGAGAGTTTGAATCTTTACGCATGAAGGATTCCGAATCCATTTCGGATTATTTTTCAAGAGTATTGGCTGTCACTAATCAGTTGAAAAGATATGGAGATGATATGAAAGATGATCGAATTGTTGGAAAAATTTTGAGATCTTTGGATCCAAAATTTAATTATATCGTGGTTGCCATCGAAGAGTCTAAAGATCTAGACACCATGACCGCTGATGAACTTGTCGGATCTTTACAAGCACATGAAGAAAGATTGATAAAACCGGTTCAAGAATCGGTTGAACAAGCTTTGAAAGCAAAGCTATCATTGAAGGACACATTCCAAGGCACATCCCAAAGAGGCCGCGGACGTGGAGGATCTCAAGGGCAAGGCCAAGGTCGAGGTTGTGGTCATGGAAGAGGTGGACGAGGTGACAAAAACACCTCATATAATAATGAGAGGAGTCAAAACTTCAATCAAAGAAGAAGTCGTGGAAGAGGTAGAAGTCGTGGAGGCCATCAAATGAGGTATGACAAATCTGAAGTTGAGTGTTTTACTTGTCATCGTCTTGGCCACTATTCTTGGGAATGTAGAAATAATATGGAGGAGACAAATAATTTTGCGGAGTGCAATGATGCAAAAGAAGATTTGGGTCCCACTTTGCTTCTAGCTTGCAAAAATGATCAAGATGAGAATGAGAGCACATGGTCTCTTGATTCCGGTGCAAGTAACCACATTTGCGGAAGGAGAAATTTATTCGTGGAACTTGATGAATCAACCAATGGAGATATAACATTTGGCGACTCTTCGAAAGTTCAAGTGAAAGGAAAAGGTACGATTTTGATTCGTTCAAAAGATGGAAGTCATCAATTAATTTCCAATGTGTTTTATGTGCCGGCCATGAAAAGTAACATTTTGAGTTTGGGCCAATTATTGGAAAAGAATTATGATATTCACCTAAAAGATAAATACTTGACATTGAAAGATGAAAGTGGAAGATTGCTTGCTAAGGTGCCCATGACAAAGAACCGAATGTTTTTGCTAAATATTCAAAGTGGCGTTCCTATGTGTTTGAAATCTTGTTTCAAAGATTCATCTTGGCTATGGCACATGAGATTTGGGCATTTGAACTTCGATAGGCTGACAATGATGAGCAGACGAAGAATGGTGAAAGGATTGCTTTCCATAAACCATCCTAATCAACTTTGTGAAGGATGTCTTTTTGGCAAGCAAGCGAGAAAAGGTTTTCCCAAGGAGTCTTTTGTTAGGACCTTCGAATAGCGGCTAGAGAGGGGGGTGTGAATAGCCGACCCCAAATTCGCGTTTCTTTCTACAAATCAAGTTAGCGCAGCGGAAAAATAACAACAGAAATGTAAATGGAGAAATCAAACCTCAAGCACAGCGATATAACGAGGTTCGGAGATGAAACTCCTACTCCTCGGCGTGTCCGTAAGGTGGACGAAGCCTATCAATCCGTCGGTGGATGAAACCCCGGATAACCGGCTAATATGAACTCCTTCTGGGTGGAGAAACCTCACCACAAAGTCTTTGCAACAGCAAAACAGAGGAGTACAACAATAGAGGAAACAAACAAGAACAATAGAAATTGTAAACACACTTGCTTGCCTTCTCGTCGGAGTCCGTTGATGAAGCAGCAGCTTCACGGCTCCAGTAGCTAGAAAACCAGCACGAAGCTCACGCGAAGCTTCAGCAAACCGAGAGCTCAGCAAAGCTCAAGTCACAGTTAGGAGGAAGAAGAGTTGTTACTGTAGAGGCCCTCGACCTTGATATATAACCTGCGAAGAAGAAGACAGATAAACTAGCCGTTGTGTCGCAACGGCTAGGGCCTGGACCGATCATGCACACTCCTGATCGGTCCAGGAGTGTTCTGATCGGTCTTGGGACCGATCAGGCCTTAGGCTGATCGATCCCCAGACCGATCAGCCAACTCTCTGTGAGAGTTGGCCTCGTCTCTGATCGGTCTGTGGATCGATCAGGACTCAGGTGGATCGGTCCACGCACCGATCCCCTCTTCTTCTCCCGATCTTCTTCGCTCGATCGGTCACCGACCGATCGGTAATTCACTAAACACACTGCTTTGGTTGCGATCGGTCACCGGACCGATCACTCAACTAGCGGATCATCGGGTCAGACGATCCGGGTTAGAGCTCCGACCAAACCCTACCTAGTCCGAGAACGAGCTACCGAACCCTCTCCGACTCGTGGGTCCGAGAACGAGACCGAGCCCTCTCCACCTAGTCCGGAGAACGAGCATGAGCCCTCTCCGACTTCGTGGTCCAGAGAACGAGCTCCCGAGCCCTCTCTAACCTAGTCGGAGAACACGAGCCCTCTCCGACTTCCCATGCCAAGCTTCCATACTTGGACTTCTCCCGTGCCAAGTCTCCATACTTGGACTTTTCCCGTGCCAAGCTCCCTACTTGGACTTTTCCGTGCCAAGTCTCCATACTTGGACTTTTCCCGTGCCAAGCTCCCTGCTTGGACTTTTCCATGCCAAGTCTCCATACTTGGACTTTTCCCGTGCCAAGTCTCCATACTTGGACTTTTCACCAGATGTCTGGTCAACCTTGACCTATCTGGATTTCCCTTACCTGGTTTCACTCACCAGGACTTTCCAACTGCCTGGCTTCACTCACCAGGACTTTCCAACTGTCTGGCTTCACTCACCAGGACTTTCCCTTGCTTGGCTTCACTCACCAGGACTTTCCGAATCAGGTCGACTCACCTCGGGTCAACCAGGTCAACCTTGACCAAAGATTACACCCACAATCTCCCAAGTTTGTATTCTGTCAAACATCAGAATACAACTTTTCTACTCTCGTCAAACATCAGAATAGAGTTTTTCTATTCTCGTCAAACATCAAAATACAACTCGAGTCAGGTCAACTCGAGTCAGGTCAACCAGGTCAACCTTGACCTAAGGTTGCACCAACATCTTTAACAAGGGCTCAACATCCATTGGAGTTGATACACTCGGATGTGTGTGGACCAATCAAGCCATCATCACTTGGTGAGAATAATTACTTTGTGCTTTTCATTGATGACTATTCTCGGAAAACTTGGGTGTATTTTTTGAAGGCAAAATCGAAAGTGTTTGGAACCTTCAAAAGATTCAAATTAATGGTGGAGAAACATAGTGGCTATCAAATCAAAGCTCTTCGGTCTGATAGAGGTGGAGAATTCACATCTAATGAATTCAAGAATTTCTGTGAAGAAAATGGCATTCATCGAACCATGACGACTCCATACTCACCACAACAAAATGGAGTAGCAGAGAGGAAGAACCGAACTATTCTCAACATGGTAAGGAGTATGTTAAAGAGTAAGAATATGCCAAATAAATATTGGGCCGAAGCTGTCTCTTGTGCAGTATACTTGATGAATCGGTGTCACACCAAAAGTGTTCATGGTATGACACCTCAAGAAGCTTGGAGTGGATACAAGCCAAGTGTTTCACACTTGAGGGTTTTTGGAAGCATTGCCTACACACATGTTCATGATGAGAAAAGAACAAAGCTTGATGATAAAAGTGCAAAGTATCTCTTCATCGGCTATGATCAAAGCTCTAAAGGGTACAAGTTGTATAATCCAAGCAATGGGAAGATTGTCATAAGCAGAGATGTGGAGTTCGATGAAGCAAGTGTTTGGGAATGGAGTACTACAAAGAACGAGAGGGGATATAGTTCTTTCCTTGACGATGATGAGGGAGAAGAAGGCATGGCACCACCTAATACTCCATCACCAACACCACCGCCACAAGATTCACAAACAAATGAAGCAAGCTCAAGTGAAGGGCCTCAAAGATTCAGAAGTTTGAGTGACATTTATAATGCCACTGAAGAGAAATGGAGAAATGCCATGAATGAAGAAATCAAGGCAATTACAAAGAATGATACATGGGAGCTAGTATCATTACCGAATGGAAAAAACACAATTGGTGTGAAGTGGGTGTACAAAATAAAGAGAAATGCGCAAGGCGAGGTTGAAAAATACAAAGCAAGATTGGTTGCCAAGGGGTACAAGCAAAAGGTCGGAATTGACTATGATGAGGTATTTGCACTTGTTGCTCGTCTTGAAACAATTCGGTTGATCATTTCTATTGCAGCTCAAAACTGTTGGAGAATCCATCAAATGGATGCAAAATCCGCATTTTTGAATGGAGACTTGGAGAAAGAAGTCTATATTGATCAACCTTTGGGTTATGTAGTACCTAACGAAGAAAATAAAGTGCTAAAATTGAAGAAGGCTCTCTATGGCTTGAAGCAAGCCCCTCGTGCTTGGAATAGCAGAATTGATAAATATTTTCAAGCAAATGGTTTTATCAAGTGTCCACATGAACATGCTCTCTATGCAAGGAATGATAAAAATGGTGATATGTTACTTGTTTGCTTGTATGTGGATGACTTAATTTTTACAGGGAACAATCCAAAGATGTTTGAAGATTTCAAGAGAGCTATGACAAAGGAGTTTGAGATGACGGATATTGGCATAATGTCCTACTATCTTGGGATTGAAGTGAAGCAACGAGATGATGACATATTTATTTCTCAAGAAAGATATGCTAAAGAAATTCTCAAGAAATTTGATATGAATAATTGTAAGCCGGTCGGGACACCCGTGGAGTGTGGAATCAAGCCACACAAGAATCAAGATGGTGAAAAAGTTGATCCAACTTTATTCAAGAGTCTTGTTGGAAGCTTGAGGTATTTAACCTGTACTAGGCCGGATATTCTTTTTGGCGTTGGACTTGTGAGTCGTTACATGGAAGCTCCTACTACTTCACATTTGAAAATTGCCAAAAGAATTCTTCGTTACATCAAATGTACAATTAATTATGGTATCTTGTATGCTTTCTCGGACAACTTTATGCTTGTTGGCTATTGTGATAGTGATTGGGCTGGTGATATTGATAGTCGAAAAAGTACTACTGGGTTTGTTTTCTTTATGGGAAATTCAGCTTTTACTTGGAATTCTAAGAAGCAACCTATTGTGACTCTTTCTACTTGTGAGGCGGAGTATGTAGCTGCTGCTTCTTGTGTTTGTCATGCTATTTGGCTAAGGAGTTTGTTGAAAGAATTGAATCTGTCATAAGAAGATCCAACGGAGATTTATGTTGATAATAAATCTGCAATTGCATTGGCCAAGAATCCGGTGTTTCATGAAAGAAGCAAGCATATTGATACAAGGTATCATTTTATTCGAGATTGTATATCGAAGGAAGAAGTGAAGCTTGAATACGTGAAGTCACAAGATCAAGTTGCCGATATCTTCACGAAACCGTTGAAATTTGATGATTTCAAGAAGCTACGTTTTTTACTTGGAGTAATAAATCTAGTTTAAGAGGGGATGTTGAAAATATAAACTAGATTAATTAAGTATTTAATATTGTGTGCATGAATATTAGAGGTCTTTTGGAGGATTCATGAATGACTCTTTGGATGATGCATGTATGTCATTTAATATTGGTTCATGTATTTATGTAGATACATCTTGGGTATATCCTATAAATACCCTACAGATTTTACAATTTAGACATGAAGAAAATATGAAGAAGTAGTTTCCTCCTACTTTGAATGTTATAATTTTTTAGTTTTTGCTCCTCATCTTCTAACACATGTTTCTCAATCATAAGTTTTTTCAAGTAATATAAGAATCTTTATTTTCTCATTCTAATTAGTAATTACTGATTGTAATTGATTTTTTTTGTTATTATAGATTATGAAGATGGATCTTTGGGCACATTATTTGTTAAAAGAAGTTAGTTAAATTGTACATTTTGGAAGCATTTTTTTTTGTTGAGAATTTGTAACCCAATATGACTAAAACCTTATGAAAAGTTGATATACTCCCAGATCCATTTCAATGGTATGGGATGGATGTGGAGTCGGCGATTTTACCTTTTTACATAGCTTATGAAAAGTTGATGCAAGATCTTCATTTTTATTTTTTTTAAGGTCAAATTTAAAACAGAAAAAAACAAATCTCCAGTAACCAAACAAAGAACACAGTCTAAATAAATCTTTAACATCCAGAATAATACCAAGTACAAATAAAAGCGAAATAATTATGTATTCCAATAATCCAGCACTGTCTCTCCCCTGGCCAAGCCTAGAACATGCCTAGCCCAACCACCAGCAACCCCGCGCATACCACGGCGGCGGCGTGCACTGGCGAAAGAATTCCGGCTTTGTTCTCGTTGTTTGTGGGCGACACCGGCGGCGGTGGCGAGGCGGTGGACGCCGGCGACGGTGGCGAGGCGGTGGAAGAAGCAGTGACGTCGACCTGGAGACGCATGCCGTTGCTGCAGTGGTTGGAGATTCCGCAGATGAAGTATCGCGTGCCGGCCGCGGAAAGTGTGAAGGTCGTATTTCCGTCGGTTTCCTGCCTGATGGGGCTGCTGCTGGAGCAAGAGCTGTAGCCGTCGGAGTTCACCTCCACCACGTCGTGCTGCAAGCGATTGTACCTGAACTCTGGACAATAACACTTCATTTTAACTACCTTAATTTCTTGAAAAAAAGGACGAATTCAATTTTTTATTTCAATTTTAAATAATCAGCAGAATTTCAGTCCGACTTGGTTTTGCAAAGCGGGGGATCATTTACTAACCGAGGACATCGCCGGGAACGAAGGTTTGGTTGGCAGTCCATGCATCGTAATTGACACCCAGTTCCCAACCACTGGAATCGCCGACGATGTGGGTCGTCCCGGAGGCACACAAGGCACAGCTGATGACTAGGAGAAGCAAGCTCAACGCCTTATAGCTGCTACTCCATTTCCCGTCCGTCATCTTGATCTTGAAGAGGATTGGAAGAGATGGGAGATGAGAAAATTGAGAAGGCTAGCTAGCTAATAATGCACAAGGTTGCCCTATCATGAGAGAGCGGAGTAGGCTTTATAAGCTTGATCAACCATGTTTTGGAATATAACTTGTAGCCTAGTCAAAGTGAGTAGGTAGTGCTCTCATGAACCATCTTTTTAATTGTGGGGTTCGGTCAAAAGATACATGCATTCAACCATAACAATCTAGAGTACTGACATGTATGATAAATAATTTTAGAAGTAGGATAGCGATTTGTTTTTTATTCGTCTTTTTGGTAAATTCAAAGTGCAGTTTATTCATAAGTCGACCTTTAAAATATTCATTAATAAAAGTGAAGAAAAATTCATATATTTTATTTGACAAAACCAAATAAATAGAAAAAGTCATATCTCTGAAAGTTGTCAATCAACAATTGTAGACGGGTCAAAGCTTCCCTGCAAAATAAGTTGACATAGGGCGACGACAAGGATTACGTTTGGTTTGTTTAGATTCACCTACTCCACAAAGGATAAGTCCTACATGTGTACACACGCTACCTACTTTTCTTATTTGTTTTCGATTGCTTTTATCGTTGTGACAATGCATTGCATCAATGTGCGAGGAAGATTACATTTAGGAACATGACCAAATAAATAGTCAACGTGAACGATTACTTAGCAATTACATTGCATCAATATGAATATAACTAATTTTGTCATTGTAGTGTGTTTCTTTATATAATTGTTATTTTAATTTGTAGTAGAATGGACAGTCTTCCCCTTTAATAGATTAGAGGAAAGGGTTTGAAAGGTTACTTTTTTGTTTTTTTAATTTTTTTCAGGGGAAAATAAAATAAATATGAAAAAATAATGACAAAGACTTATTTCATAGGTAGTTTTTTTTTTAAATTTTCTATGTAAGTAAATTTTTAAAATTATTAAATCATGTAGGATAATTTTAAAATTGTCAAATCATATACTTATTTCTCGTTTTATCCTTATTGATTTTTTTATTAGTCAAATCAATTTTACTCTGTGTTGAAATATCAAAATTTTAAATAAATCATCCAACTGAATTTTTTAATCAATTGAATGATTTTTTTAATCAAAGTTGATTTTAGGTAAAATCGATTGATAGATCAAATGATCCCGGATTGATATGAAGTTAGTTCCTATGTGTTCGACTATCTAGAGATGACAATAGGGCGGGACGGAGACAGGTTTGCCATCCCCATCCCTACCCCCGAATTTCATCCCCGCCCGCATCCCTACTTTTTCGGATTCAGGGAATCCCCAAACTCGAACCATTGGGGATCAAATCCCCATCCCCGACCCCATCCCCGCTTTCGTCCATAAATTAATTTAATATCATTATTATTTTAGTATTATTATTATTATTATTATCAGTAATAATAATAATAATAATAATAATAATAATAATAATAATAATAATAATAATAATAATAATAATAATAATAATAATAATATTTTCGGGGCGAGTTCGGGCATGGGGACAATATCCTCATACATGTCCCATCCCTGAAAAAAATCTCCGAACCTGTCCTCATCCTAGAATAAATTGGGGATCCCCGTCCCCATTTCGGATTTTCCCCACGGGACCCCGAACCCGTAGGGAAAATTGTCTTCCCTACGGCTACCTCTCTTGATTATATCTATGTCTTCAAACTCAATTTGACTCAATATATTGAGAGCAGTGATTTTTTGAACACGAATATGTTTGAAAAATTTAATTCATGTTCAAAAAATCATTGATTTCAATATATGTTAGTATTAGCCCTAAGAGCCAATCATAAGATGATTAAGGCGGTATTTGGTTCTCTTCTAGGAATCGAAATAGGAATGAGTATCATAATATTATGGAATGAGAATGAGTATGAACTTGAGTATCATTCTTAAAAATAATATTTGGTCAGTTAAATATTTTCAATCGGAATGAACCTAAATTTTCTTTTTTACTCTTAGAGGAAAATAAGAGAAAAAATTAGATGGAAGAGAAAGTTGAATGTGAGAGAAACATATGATGAGAGAGAAAGTGTGATGGGAAAAATAAAGAGAGAGAAAGTGTGATGAGAGAAAATAAGGAGAGCGAGCGTGATAGGAGAGATTGAAAAGAGAAAAAGTATGATGAGAGAAAGTGTGATGAGAGAGAAAGAGTGATGGGAAAAATAAAAAGAGAGAAAGTGTGATGAGAGAAAATGAGAGATTGAGGAGAGAAAGTATGATAAGAAAATATGATGAGAGAGAAAGTGTGATGGGAAAAAATGAAGAGAGGGAAAGTGTGATGAGAGAAAATGAGGAGAGTGTGTGATGGAAGAGAATGAAGAGAGAGAAAGTGTGATGAGAGAAAATATGGAGTGAGAGTATGGTAAGAGATATTGAGGAGAGAGAAAGTATGATGAGAGAGAAAGTATGATGAAAAAATGAGGAGTTAATGAAGAGAGAAAATAATGAGAGAGATAGTGTATGATGAGAGAGAATACAGAGAGAAAATGATAGAGAATGTGCGACGAGTGAGAATGAGGAGAGAGAAAATATGTTGAGAGAGAAAGTGTGATGATAGAATGAGGAGAGAGAAAGTATGATGAGAGAGAATAAGGAGAGAGAGTGAAATGAAAGAAAACTTGAACAAATATATTAAGGGTATTTTCGTCCCAACTTAATTCTTATTCTCATTCCATCAAAACCCAAGGGAGGAGGTGAGTTTCATCCATATCCAAGTTTTTGGGTTTCATTCTAAAATCTTGATTCCATTCCCATCAACCAAACATAAAGTTTGAGAATGAATCCATTCCCTCATTGCCAAACCTCTAAACCAAACGCCACATAAGTTTGTTAAAAGGAGTTATACCTTTGTTGCGTAAAGATGAACTCCCGATAGCAACTTTATCCTCGATGGATCTCAGCATGATCAAGTGACCGCACCTTTACGGTATCTATACGAACACGTTTCGTCCGTCACACGAATTCACAATTTGGAGAAGAAAAACCACCAAAGGTTGTGCTAGCAATCCTTCAAGGAGGTTTCGACCAAGAAGAAGAAGAGGAAGAAGAAAGCAAAGAATCATCCACGAAAATGAATTCAATAACCTGTTATACTCATCTAAGGAATGTCAAAGGTCTTTTAGCTTTTGGTCTTTCTTCGATTAATGATCCATTAAACTCTTTAATGGAAGGAATACAAAAGGTCTTTTGCCTTTTGGCCTTCTCTTTCGATGCACAATTAATCCAAATTAATCATCATTTCTCTTCTTTAATGAGTGGATTCAATTGAGTCTAACTCAATAAGTATAATTCGGATTAGACTTCATCCAACCCAATGAGTCTCACTCAGATTGGGCTCATTAACCCAATAAACTTAATCATCTTATAATTGACTCTTAGAGCTAACACTAACATATATTGAGATCAATGATTTTTTAAAATTTTCAAATATATTCGTATTCAAAAAATCGCTGCTCTCAATATCTTGAGTCAAATTGAGTTTGAGGACATAGATATAATCAAGAGAGGTAGCCGTAGGGATGACAATTTTTCCTACAGGTTCGGGGCCCCGTGGGAAAAATCTGAAATGGGGACGGGGACCCCTAATTTATTCTGGGATAGGGATGGATTCGGGGATTTAGTATATGATTTTCTTCTTTGCATGGATCTTCTGGAAGAATCTAATTAGTTTTTTCGCTGCACTTTCTATGTGTTTAGCGCTCTAGATCCTAACAATATATTGGATCAAATTGATATTTGAGAGCATGATTATAATTAGGATAGGTAGACGAACATATAAGAACTAGTTTCATATTAATCTGAGGTCATTTGATCCATTAGCTAATTTTATCCAAAATCGGCTAATGGACTAAACGACCTCGAATTGATATGAAACTAGATCCTTTGTATTTGGCTAGTTCTTTTTATTATATCCATTCTCGTAAATATCAATTAGATATAATATATTGAGAGTAATGATTATTTGTACCCGAGTTGAATTTTTCAAATATATTTTTATTCAAAAAATTATTACTCTCAATATATTAAGTCAAATTAATATTTGAGGGCGTGGATATAATCAAGAGAGGTACGATCATATAAAAACTAGTTTTATGTCAATGTAAGATCATTTGGTCTATCAACGATTTTGAGCAAAATCAACTGATAGATCAAATGACATCGGATTAACATGAAATTAGTTCTTATGTATTTGTCTACTTCTCTTGATTATATTCATGTCCTCAAATACCATTTTGACCTAATATATTGAGAAGCAATAATTTTTTAAATACGAATTTAATTTTTTAAACATATTAGTGTTCAAAAAAATCACTGTACTCAATATATTGAGTCAAATTGACATTTGAGGACATGAATATAATCAAAAGATGTAGCTGAATACATAGGAACTAGTTTCATGTCAATCTGAGGTCATTTGGTCTATCAACCGATTTTAGGCAAAATCAACTGATGGACTAAATGACCTCGGATTGACATGAAGCTAGTTCATATGTGTTAGTTTAATTCTCTTGATTATATCCATGCCCTGAAATACTAATTTGACTTAATATATCGAGAGCGATGATTTTTTGAATATAAATTAAATTTTTAAATATTTTCATATTCAAAAATTATTAGGGTAAAATTGACATTTGAGGACATGAATATAATCAGGAGAGGTAGATGAATATATATGAACTACTTTCATGTTAATTCGAGATTATTTAGTCCATCAGTAAGTTTTGGGTAAAATCGGCTGATGAACAACATGAAACTAGTTCTTATATGTTCATTTACGTTTCATGATTAATACCATGCCCTTAAATATAAATTTGACCTAATATATTCAGAGCAATGTTTTTTTTAAACATGAATTAAATTTTTTAAATACATTCATTGAATGTTTAAAAAATTACTGCTCTTAATATATTAAGTTAAATTGACATTGGAGGGTATGATTATAATCAGGAGAGATAGTTAAACACATATGAACTACTTTCATGTTAGTTCGAGGTCATTTAGTCTATCAACCGATTTTATCTAAAATCGACTTTTATAAAAAAATACAAATCAGTTGATTGATTTACCTAAAATTTTGATATTTCAATACAGAGTAAAATTGATTCGACTATCAAAAATTTCAGTATACGAATAAAATATAAAATAAATATGTGATTTAATAATTTTAAAATTATCATATGTGATTTTATAATTTAAAAAATTTAACTACGGTTTGATAAAAAGTTATTTTTTCTTTTCGAAATATAATTTTGTTTAGTGCATCTAAATATATTTAAATATATATAATTGTCCGGGAGTTTCTTGGTTGCGTTGATTTGCAGGAAATCACTTCATTTATATATATTTTTAAAAATATTATTTTACAAGAGCAACGACATGTCTCGTTGCATCCTCGAGTGAAGGGGTAAACGGAAAGTATTTTTACATGCAGTTATAACTATTGATTCCTAAATTTAATCCAATAGAATGCCAAAAAAAAAAATAGATAACCGATTACTTATGATTTGGGAAAAGAGAACAGCGTGATAAAATTATCATTGATAAAAAAGTATCCTAACATCAACGAATAAGTAGTTTAAATAGTTTTAAAAATCTAATAGTTTAAATAATTTTAAAAATATGATGTAAAAGATGAAAATAATTTTTTTAAAAATGAAAATTATTCGGATTCTCGAAAAAATTTTAAATAATATATTTTAGAGTTATGACTGCCCTGTTAAGAGATGGTTTAATAAGTTTTGATTTAATCGATTATGGATCAATTCAAGTTAAAAATTATGATCTTTTCCAATTTATCAGTCATTAACAATCAAAACAGTCACTAGACTCTAGACTCTGTTGTGTCACGTTGGGCATCAATCTAGGGAAACCTAACTCCACAGCCAAGAGTATTGTTTTATTGTTTGCAATATATACTTATGGATGTTGACATAAGGACACCTCAAGTTGCAGGAGTTAGCGATGAGGTCTTTTTTGACTTTATAATGCTATATCAAAGGAATTTTACTCATCATTCCGTTATAAAAAAAAAAATAAAAATCTTCCAACAATATAATAGATAATGAAGTTTATATATTATTTATATTTTATATAAAATATATATATATATATATATATATATATATATATATATATATATATATATACACACACCAATTATATACCAAGTACAAATAAAAAAAATGAAATAATTATGTATTTCGATATTCCAGCATTGCCTCTCCCCTGGCCAAGCCTAGAACACGCCAAGTCCGATCACCAGCAACCCCACGCACACCACGGCAGCGGCGTGCACTTCGACAGGACAGGATTCCGATGTCGTCGTCATCGTCGTCGTCTGTGGCAGGAGCAATGACGTTGACCTGGAGTCGCATGCCACTCTGCTACAGTCGTTGGAGATTCCGTAGATGAAGTATTGCGTGACCACCAGAACCGGCCTTGATGCGGTCAATGTGGGGCTGACGCACAGGGCCCCATTTCTTAGAGGGCCTAATTTATTTTGTATATTTTAGGACCTACTTATAAATTATAAACTACTATGAGCTTTTTTGTAAAAGTGCCAAAAAATAACGATACTTCTTCCTCCATCTTCACTAACTAAACCTAAAGGTGCCGCCTTTTTCGACTTTTGCTGTTCGCCGAACTTCGAAGGCTCAATAGAGACGTGGTCAACAATTAAATCAGGTCAGCACTCAGCACATGCACTGATATTTTTCTGCTTTTGCTTTTGCTGTTTGCCTTTTTCTAATTTCTGCTTTTGCAGTTTTGTTGTTCGTCGAAGTCCGAACTTCGAAGGCTCAAGGTCAACAATTAAATCAGGTCAGCTCATGCACGGATATTTTTCTACTTTTGCTTTTGCTGTTCACCTTTTTCTAATTTCGACACATACTAATATTACCTGTTAAATAAAGCTAATTATTTACATATTCGATTGTAATATGACATGCAATTAGCATGCATTATCATGCAAATATTTGATTTTCTTTTGTTACAGCACACTTATAAGTTAAAGTTATGCAATTCCTTTCTTCTTATTGATGATGCAGTATTGCAATTTTACAATTTTTTTAGAGACATCTCTCATTCTCTTGTTAGGCTAAACTTTAAGAATTTTCACAAGATAATCAAGGTAAAGTTTTTGATTTTCAATTCTTCCAATTTCCCCTTTATTTGGACTATTGTATCTTCATATGAATCATATTTTTTCTTCTCATATGTTTTAATTAGCAATTAGCATGTTGTTTTCTTCCATGTCCATGATAAATGTTAATATTTTATCTACAAAGTTACTTCTCATATGTTGATTTTTTTTTTGTAGAAAATTAGAATGTCTGATACTGGAAGTATCTATCAGGACATGATAAGCGGAAAAAAAGAAAAAGAGTTGAAGAATTTATTGAGTCTCAAAGAGGGGCAATTGACAGATTTATTGTAAAAGAATCGAAAAATTCATCACTTGAAGATTTGGTTAATGCAGAAAAACAAGAAAATAATGATAATGAATTACATGAAGGCTTAGCCATTGAAAATGATATAGAGAGAGATGTGAATGAGATTGAAGACAATGAAAGTGGTGATGACTTAGACTTTAAAAATAATTATTCTGAAAGTGATAATGATGCTATTAATGAAGTGAATGAAGAACCAAGTTCATCAATTCCACTTGACATTTTTGATCCTAAAAATTGAGAGAATTTAGATCCCAAGTGGAAGGATCAATTACTGGAAAAGGGCCCTATAAGAGATGTATTAACAGGGAAAGGTCCCAAAGATAAATTAAATAGACGATTCTCTTCAGATTTCTATACTCGGATTTTGCCAAATGGTCAAAAGCACCATAGAGATTGGTTGGTTTACTCACAAGCACTTGATAAAACATTTTGTTTTTGTTGCAAGTTGTTCAAAAGGGAGCCTCAACCAAGTCAAATAGCAAATGAGGGATACTGTGATTGGGGGCGTCTTAGTAGTAGACTTAAAGAACATGAGACAAGTATTGATCATATCAATTATTATGTTAGTTGGTCTGAGTTACGTATCAGGTTAATGCAGGGTACAACAATTGATCATGCTATTCAAGATCAAATCAAGAAGGCAAAAGAGCATTGGAGGAAGGTATTACATCGATTAATTTCACTTGTGAAATTTTTGGCTAAACAAAATATAGCATTTCGTGGTAGTAATTGTTAGGATCCTTCGTACGGAGGCTAGAGAGGGGGATGTGAATAGCCGACCCCAAATCGTCGTTTCTTTCTACAAAACGCGTTAGCGCAGCTGAAAATAAACACAGAAACGAAAGGGAAAGAAGACAAACCTCAAACAAACCGATGTAACGAGGTTCGGAGATAAACTCCTACTCCTCGGCGTGTCCGTAAGGTGGACGAAGCCTATCAATCCGTCGGTGGATGAGTCTCCGGAGAACCGGCTAATAGATGCTCCTTGTGGGTGGAGAAACCTCGCCACAATACTTGTAACAACAAGAAAGGAGTACAAGGAAAGCAAGAAGCAAATACAAACAACAATATGAATGCAACACTCGCTTGCCTTCTCGACGGAGGGAGGCGAAGCGGCACTTCACAACCCAACCTGCTGCGTGATCGACGATGGAAGCTCACGCGAAGCTTGCGAGGAAGGAACTCAAAGCTCGGAACACAGAGGAAGCTTCATCAAGGAAGAAGAAGAAGACAATATAGAAGCTCTCCCTCCTTTTATACTCGCGGAGAAAAGAAGAGAAGATCTGGCCGCTCACGGCAATCGATCCGGTCTGCGTGGACCGATCAGGACTTGATCGGTCCACGATCGATCGAGGGGAACTTCCGATCGGTCGGGACCGATCGGGGCCGATCGGTCCCGACCGATCAGCCCCTTGCGCCTCGCTCTGCGACCACGAGCTTTCGACTCGTCACCCCGATCAGTTATCTATAGTATGATGTATATACATGATCGGTCACCATCGATCAGAATATTCATTATCCGGATCGATCACCAGATTGATCCAGCTCATGGTTTTCGCCCAAACCAAGTCCAAACTAACATCCGGTCAATCTTGACCTGTTGGTACATTGCGCCTAACATCCAGTCACTCCCTTGACCTGCTAGGACTCCTCGCTAAGTGTCAGGTCAATCCCTTTGACCCACTTAGACTTTTCTCTCCGTGCCAAGTATCCGGTCAATCCTATGACATACTTGGACTTCCCATCACCAGATGTCCGATCACCCTTGATCCATCTGGATTTTCCCTTGCCCGACTTCACTCACCAGGACTTTCACCTAGCTTCACTCACTAGGTTTTCACTTCACTCACCAGCTCCATTTGATTTCAACCCCGGGCCATGGCTTCACTCACAGACTTTTCCACAGGACCTGACTGATTTCCTTCACTCACCGGGACTTTCCGGCCTGCGGCGCTTCACTCACGGGACGGACTTTTCCACATCCGTCAGGAGGCAGGCTCCAGGAGCCCTCTCTGACCACAGTCCGGAGAATGAGCTTCCGAGCCCTCTCCGACTTCCCATGTGCCAAGCTTCCATACTTGGACTTCTCCGTGCCAAGTCTCCATACTTGGACTTTTCCCGTGCCAAGTCTCCATACTTGGACTTTTCCCGCGCCAAGCTCCCTGCTTGGACTTTTCCGAGTCAGGTCAACTCACCTTGGGTCAACCAGGTCAACCTTGACCGCGGGTTGCACCCACAATCTCCCAAGCTTGTATCCTTGTCAAGCATCAATGTACAAACATTGTCAAACATAACTCGTCAAACATCAAAACACAACTCGAGTCCAGTCAACTCAAGTCTAGTCAACCAGGTCAACCTTGACCTAAGGTTGCACCAACAGTAATGAGAAACTTTATGATGATAACAATGGAAATTTTATGGCTGCTGTTGAGATGATTGCCGAGTGGGACTCAGTGATGAGGGAACATATTGAAAGAAATACATATCATCATTATCTTAGCCACAAAATTCAGAATGAATTGATATGCTTGTTAGCTTCTCAAATAAAGAGTTCTATTCTTGAAATCATTAAAAAAGCTAAGTTCTTTTCTGTAATACTTGATTGCACTCCTGATGTTAGTAACCAAGAGCAAATGACTTTAGTTATAAGATGTGTTGATGTTTCTACAAGCCCAATGAAAGTAGAAGAATACTTTTTGGGATTTTTAAAATTAGATGATACAACAGGACAAGGCTTGTTTGAAGAACTGCAAAATGTGTTGAAGAGTTTTGATCTTGATATTGATAATGTGAGAGGACAGGGATATGATAATGGGGTAAATATGAAAGGGAGGCACCAAGACGTACAAAAAAAATTGTTGGATATAAATCCCAGAGCATTGTATACTCCATGTGGTTGTCATTGTTTGAATTTAACACTTTGTGATATTGCAAATTCCTGTGGAAAAGCGAAAGACTTTTTTGGAGTAGTACAACGGATTTATACAATATTTTCTCATTCTACAAAGAGATGGAAGATTTTGATAGATCGTGTAACGGTAAAAGGTTTAACTCTCTCAAGCCATTGTCAATCACTCGATGGGAAAGTCGTACTGCAAGTGTAAAAGCAGTGGTACTTCAAGCTCAACAAATCAGAGAAGCTTTACTTCAAGTTGCAGAAGAAAAAGGCACTGACTCTAAAATAAGAAGTGAAGCTAAGTCTTTAGCAACATTTGAACTTGGAAATTTTGAGTTTATAGTGGGTATGATTATTTGGTATGAGATATTGGGTAAGGTTAATATTGTTAGCAAAAGCTTACAATCTGAAAACATGCTTATTGACGTTGCTATGACCAAGATTAAGGGGTTAATTGCTTCTTTTGAAGAGTATAGAGAATTTGGATTTGGACAAGCTATCAATACAGCAAAAGAACTTGCTTCAATAATGGAGATTGATCCCGTTTTCCCTGAAAAAAGACAAATATATAGAAAAAGGCATTTTGATGAGGTTACATATAAGTCTTCAAAACTACCTCAAGAATCTGCTGAGGAAGCTTTTAGAGTTCATTATTTCTTGTTCATAGTAGATCAAACACTTGGGTCATTGAAGAAAAGGTTTGAGCAATATGAGGAATATGAAGATCTTTTTGGATTTCTTTTCACAGCTGAAAAGTTGAGTTCATTGATGGATGAGGACTTGAAAGCTCGTTGTAAGAATCTTGAAAGGAAACTACAAAGAAAAAAATGGTACAAGACAAGATGTTTCAGATTTGGATGGAGATGACTTATATCAAGAACTGAAAATCATACAACATATTCTACCAAAGGAATCAAAAACAGCAAGTGAAATACTAATTTTTTTGCAAAGAATGAATTGTTTCCCGAATTCATTCATTGCAGAAAGAAGCTTTTCTAAATTGAAGTTGTTGAAATCTTGTTTGAGATCAACCATGACCCAAACAAGATTGAATGCATTAGCTATGATTTCGATTGAGAGAGTTTTTAGAAAAATTCAATTATGAAAAATTGATCGATGACTTTGCAAATAAAACTGCAAGAAGATCAGTTTTTCATAGTTAATTGTAATAATTCTTTTTCATTTTCTAATACTGAGTATTAGCAACATTGAATATAATGTTTTCATTATTATGAATTTTAGTTAATGTGTTTTGTTGATGAATTATTATATAGTATCGATTTTATTATTTTTATCTGAATTTAAAGGGCCCATTTTTTTTTTTTTTTGCACCGGACCCTTCAGAGTTTAAAATTATAACTATTGTATTATTTTCTACCTCAAAACTAGTGTATGAGAAAATAAAAAAAGTAAAAATCTTAACTTAGATTTATAACAATAGTTATAAATTATAACTATTGTTTTTTGTGTTTGTTAAAATTTTACTGTCAGGAAAGGAATTCAGTGCGCCGTCGGAGAGGATGTTAATCTGTCATGCTGTTCCACTGAGGAAAAATAATATTTTTTTTGCCTGTTCAGATATTTTGCATTATTATTATCCATGATATGCCTCATCTAGGAAAAATATGTTTGTACATAGCTAAAATGAGTGCTCTAAGGACATGACATTCACTACTACTTTGCTTCCATAGACAACTGTAACTTTGCTTCCTTAAGTTTAGCAAGTAGAGAAACAACTTTTAGCATTGCATAACAACTTGGAATTTATGGTTTTTTCCAGGGCCGATCCTAAACTCTGAAGGATCCGGTGCAAAAAAAAAAAAAAAAAACGGGCCCTTTAAATTCTGATAAAAATAATAAAATTGATACTATATAATAATTCATCAACAAAACACATTAACTAAAATTCATAATAATGAAAACATTATATTCAATGTTGCTAATACTCAGTATTAGAAAATGAAAAAGAATTATTACAATTAACTATGAAAAACTGATCTTCTTGAAGTTTTATTTGCAAAGTCATCGATCAATTTTTCATAATTGAGTTTTTCTAAAAACTCACTCTCAATCGAAATCATAGCTAATGCATTCAATCTTGTTTGGGTCATGGTTGATCTCAAACAAGATTTCAACAACTTCAATTTAAAAAAACTTCTTTTTGCAGATGCGACAGTCACCGGAATAGTTAATAATATCCTGTATGCAATGAATGAATTCGGGAAACAATTCATTCTTTGCAAAAAAATTAGTATTTCACTTGCTGTTTTTGTTTTCTTTGGTAGAATACGTTGTATGATTTTCAGTTCTTGATATAAGTCATCTCCATCCAAATCTGAAACATCTTGTCTTGTACCATTTTTTCTTTGTAGTTTCCTTTCAAGATTCTTACAACGAGTTTTCAAGTCCTCATCCATCAATGAACTCAACTTTTCAGCTGTGAAAAGAAATCCAAAAAGATCTTCATTTCCTCATATTGCTCAAACCTTTTCTTCAATGACCCAATTGTTTGATCTACTATGAACAAGAAATAATGAACTCTAAAAGCTTCCTCAGCAGATTCTTGAGGTAGAGGTAGTTTCGAAGACTCATATGTAACCTCATCAAAATGTCTTTTTCTATATATTTGTCTTTTTTCAGGAAAAACGGGATCAATCTCCATTGTTGAAGCAAGTTCTTTTGCTGTATTGATAGCTTGTCCAAATCCAGATTCTCTATACTCTTCAAAAGAAGCAATTAACCCCTTAATCTTGGTCATAGCAACGTCAATAAGCATGTTTTCAGATTGTAAGCTTTTGCTAACAATATTAACCTTACCCAATATCTCATACCAAATAATCATACCCACTATAAACTCAAAATTTCCAAGTTCAAATGTTGCTAAAGACTTAGCTTCACTTCTTATTTTAGAGTCAGTACTGCCTTTTTCTTCTGCAACTTGAAGTAAAGCTTCTCTGATTTGTTGAGCTTGAAGTACCACTGCTTTTACACTTGCAGTACGACTTTCCCATCGAGTGATTGACAATGGCTTGAGAGAGTTAAACCTTTTACCGTTACATGATCTATCAAAATCTTCCATCTCTTTGTAGAATGAGAAAATATTGTATAAATCCGTTGTACTACTCCAAAAAAGTCTTTCGCTTTTCCATAGGAATTTGCAATATCACAAAGTGTTAAATTCAAACAATGACAACCACATGGAGTATACAATGCTCTGGGATTTATATCCAACAATTTTTTTTGTACGCCTTGGTGCCTCCCTTTCATATTTACCCCATTATCATATCCCTGTCCTCTCACATTATCAATATCAAGATCAAAACTCTTCAACACATTTTGTAGTTCTTCAAACAAGCCTTGTCCTGTTGTATCATCTACTTTTAAAAATCCCAAAAAGTATTCTTCTACTTTCTTTGGGCTTGTAGAAACATCAACACATCTTATAACTAAAGTCATTTGCTCTTGGTTACTAACATCAGGAGTACAATCAAGTATTACAGAAAAGAACTTGCTTTTTTTTAATGATTTCAAGAATAGAACTCTTTATTTGAGAAGCTAACAAGCATATCAATTCATTCTGAATTTTGTGGCTAAGATAATGATGATGTGTATTTCTTTCAATATGTTCCCTCATCACCGAGTCCCACTCGACAATCATCTCAACAGCAGCCATAAAATTTCCATTGTTATCATCATAAAGTTTCTCATTACTACCACGAAATGCTATATTTTGTTTAGCCAAAAATTTCACAAGTGAAATTAATCGATGTAATACCTTCCTCCAATGCTCTTTTGCCTTCTTGATTTGATCTTGAATAGCATGATCAATTGTTGTACCCTTCATTAACCTGATACGCAACTCAGACCAACTAACATAATAATTGATATGCTCAATACTTGTCTCATGTTCTTTAAGTCTGCTACTAAGACGCCCCCAATCACAGTATCCCTCATTTGCTAGTTGACTTGGTTGAGGCCCCCTTTTGAACAACTTGCAACAAAAACAAAATACTTTATCAAGTGCTTGTGAGTAGACCAACCAATCTCTATGGTGCTTTTGACCATTTGGCAAAATCCGAGTATAGAAATCTGAAGAGAATCGTCTATTTAATTTATCTTTGGGACATTTCCCTGTTAATACATCTCTTATAGGACCCTTTTCCACTAATTGATCCTTCCACTTGGGATCTAAATTCTCCAAATTTTTAGGATCAAAAATGTCAAGTGGAATTGATGAACTTGGTTCTTCATTCACTTCATTAATAGCATCATTATCACTTTCAGAATAATTATTTTTAAAGTCTAAGTTATCACCACTTTCATTGTCTTCAATCTCATTCACATCTCCCTCTATATCATTTTCAATGGCTAAGCCTTCATGTAATTCATTATCATTGTTTTCTTGTTTTTCTTCATTAACCAAATCTTCTAGTGATGAATTTTTCGATTCTTTTACAATAAATCTGTCAATTGCCCCTCTTTGAGACTCAATAAATTCTTCAACTCTTTTTCTTTTTTTCCGCTTATCATGTCCTGATAGATACTTCCTAGTATCAGACATTCTAATTTTCTACAAAAAAAAAAAATCAACATATGAGAAGTAACTTTGTAGATAAAATATTAACATTTATCATGGACATGGAAGAAAACAACATGCTAATTGCTAATTAAAACATATGAGCAGAAAAAAATATGATTCATATGAAGATACAATAGTCCAAATAGAGGGGAAATTGGAAGAATTGAAAATCAAAAAATTTACCTTGATTATCTTGTGAAAATTCTTAAAGTTTAGCCTAACAAGAGAATGAGAGATGTCTCTAAAAAAATTGTAATACTGCAATACTGCATCATCAATAAGAAGAAAGGAATTGCATAACTTTAACTTATAAGTGTGCTATAACAAAAGAAAATCAAATATTTGCATGATTATGCATGCTAATTGCATGTCATATTACAATCGAACATGTAAATAATTAGCTTTATTTAACCGGTAATATTAGTATGTGTCGAAATTAGAAAAAGGCGAACAGCAAAAGCAAAAGCAGAAAAATATCCGTGCATGAGCTGACCTGATTTAATTGTTGACCTTGAATAAAATATAAACCAATATTATTTGGTTCAACTTTTGAAATACTAATTTGGGGAAGAAAAAATTTAGAATTTTATTTTTGCAATTTTTTTAATTTCAAAAACGTAAAACCTTACACTTCTAAATTAATCACATTCTATGTTATATTACCTATTTATTGACATGGCGTGCATGCTCTATTACCTAAAAACATCGATTTGTACCTTTCAAATAACAATATCCCTAGAATTTTGTAAAATTTCAATCCAAAAGGTAATATGGTGCATGAAACTCCTGTTATGCGGGGTTCTTGAGAAAGATTCATTGTACGCAGTCTTATCCTATTTTTTACAAGAGACTGTTTTCAGGATTCGAATCCGTGATTTTTTGATCACAAAATATTAACTTTATCATTATGCCAACGTATAATCAAAATCTGAGCCGGCTGTTTATCCCTTTTGCACAAATCTCCTCATTTCCATTTGCATTGAAAACGCCGGCTATCACATCTCTAGATCCATTCGATTTGGAAGCTCGCCGTCGGCGAAGAGGTAAGGGCTTTTAACTCTGTGACTTCTTGAGGCAGCAGAGAATCTATGAAAGAAAGGGGCGTGTTGCTTTGTCTGGTATCTTTATTTTCAGATTTATGGTTTTGAAATTTGGGGTTCTGGCTCTTCTAACAAGCATCGCTAGGTGTAAGAGACTTTTGGCCGGGCAAATTTAACATCTTTCATGACTTTTGGGTAGTGTTAGTCGTCTCTTATAAAACTTGGGTAGCTATTTCCTCTAGTCAATGTTTATTAGCAACACCATCTCAGAAATAAAATCAAATAAGGATTGAATGTTGGATTAACCATCATTTATGTTTGAAATAACATATATGCTACTGTGAGAATAACAATTAATATCTATTTCCTATCAAAATTTAAAATATATATGCTACTTATAACAATGTCTATTTATTCTCTTTAATTTCTCTTCTAGTCTCTTCTAAATTTGGTGCAACTGTAAATGAATAATCACAGTAGAAGTTTGCCGTTGGTTAAGAAGCTTGTTGCCGGCGAAGAAATAAGTTCTTGCTTTAAAATTTTAGACTTTTAACTCTCTTGTTCTATTTCCCTGGTTTTATGTTTGGTTCACTGCCCTTTTTCATAATAGACTGATATGACTCGGTTGTCAATAAGGCCAGAAATGAAAATGATTCTTATACTCATAAATATTCATAAAGATGATGAAAAGCAAGATGTTTATGCTTTATTGTTGATAATTGTTTTAGCTATCAAGAAAAGTGCTAGGATCAAGAGATGTATATCATATGCTGATCGTATATTGTGTAGATATAATATTAGGTCTATAAGCTTAAATGAGATGGTTTATCATAGTAATTGACACTGTGTTGATAACTGTAGGATAAATAAAAGGGGTTTAGACAAACTTTATTATTTGCTAACAACTCGTGAAAAATTGAAAGAAAATAAAAATATATCAATTAGTGAACTTGTAATATCTTTTCTTCACATTATTACACATACTGTGAAAAACAGAATCTTAAAATGTCAAACCACTATATCTAACGAGACAGTTAATAGGTAAGTTCATTTAGTTTTAAACTTTATTCTAAAATTACATAACATTTTGCTTAGGAAGCCAGAACCAATCCTAGAAAATTACGCAGATAAGATGTGGATATGGTTTAAGGTACAAGTAGATAATTTTCATAAATTTAGTTTTTAATTAGTTTAATGTACTCAATCAAATTAATTTAATTTTATGATACTTCTTTAAGTTTTGGGTTATTTGGGAGTATTAGATGAGACTTATATTAAGGTTAATGTCCCAATAATTAATAGACATATGTATCGAACTAGAAAATATAAAATTGCAACCAATGTCTTGAGTATATGCACGCCGAATATGTAATTTAGTTATATCCTACCAGTTGGGAAGGATCTGTAACAATAGATGGTAGAGTCCTAAGGGAGCTGCTCAGGATGCTGGTGATGGTTCGGATAGCATGAAATACAATCAAAAAGTAAACTATAAATTACTTACATGGATCTCCCGATGAACTCGCTGAAGATATCGTCGAAGACGTCGCTGCTGCTGTCGCCGAGAAGATCATCACTCGGAATCTCCTCGAACTTTTTCACGAACCAAATCCTAGCCTCTGGGCGTTCTCCAACGCTCGCTGATCACCTCACAACTTCGTTGCACTCTCTGATCACCTCCGCTTCATCCGCTTCCCTTTTCTCATTTCTTGGACACTCCTTTTATAGGAAGGTCGAGGAAGACGAAGGGGAAAGGACGCTCCTTCGTCTCCTTGGCGTTTGCAACAATGAGACGTTTGCAGCAACGAGACGTTTACAGCAACGAGACGTTTGCAGCAACGAAAGAGATGACCCCCTTCGTCTCGTATAACGCCCAACATCTTCCACTCGTCCAAGTCAATCCATAAGGTTATATAGTCACGTAGACCATATCAGTCACATAGACTATAAGATGATCATGCCACGAAGACAAGAGCAAAATTAGTCACAAAGACCAAACAAGTCACGTAGACTTTATGAGGATCAAGTCACGAATACTAGAGAAAAATTAATTAGTCACAAAGACAAAATATGAACATCCATTCCATACATTAGGGAAAATGGTTCGTGCGACAGCAAGCATATTGAGCATTCAACTACTAAGAAGATTGCCACACCTTACTTAGCTGCTCCATAGAACGAATCAGAGACATAAATGTCTATGGAACGAATCAGAGACATAAATGACTTGCTTTTACCTCAGATTAAATTATTTACATCATTATGAGCATCTTTAATCCCTCATATTGACTATATGTCAAGAGCATGTTCAACATCTCCAATCAAACAAATTATTCATAATTACATTTTATGTACTGAACTAAAAATGTAACTGGTACCAGTGAATAAATGTCACAGATGTAAATCAATTTTAATCTTCCTTTTTAGCTAGAATCTATTCATTCTAATCAGTCACTTTCCTAGTTATGCTCCATAGATCGAATCATCCATAGCCAATAGGAAACATGCTAAAGTAGCAGACACTGATCAAAACTTCAAGTAGATAGCTAAATAGTCACTTAGGGTAAGATTGAGATTAACTTATAATCTCAAGGGTCTCACATAGTAGAGAAGCAGGGATCCATTCTCCTACTACCCTTCTTGTCGCCATAGCACATGTGGTATGAATCATATGCTATGATGTTATTCTTTTTACTAAAAAGAGCGCATGTTTTTCCCAAATTTAACATCGTACAGATTTCGATCTAGACATACCTAATATCTAATCATGAATTCAACATATGAATTCTAATCTGGCCTTTAAGAAGATTCAATAAATGGTGGGTGCATTTAATCCAATCATTACACAAATGATCTCATCTTGACACAATTATCAAGGTGACCTTAACTTATGGGTATGTCTCTATTCACAACTACATAAGCTATCCCATAAGCAACGGTCTTACCTCTATTTGTACTTAACAAATAGAGATGATTGTCCATATGAGTGGACCAATCTCAATCTGCCAATATGCTTATCGAGACTTTTATTCGAATGTAACAAAGACATATACACTGAATAGATCATGATATTTTTTATTTATCAAAATGTCTTTACAATTAGTTACATTTTTCGAAGTCCCAAAGACTTCACATGTCCATGAAATGACTCTTTAGTCAATGACTTAGTAAAAGGATCAACAAGCATATTTCGTGTAGGAATGTACTTAAGAATTACCTTTTTCTTGTCAACAATATCCCTTATAAAATTATACTTAATTTCTATATGCTTGCCTTTGCTGTAATATTTGGGATCCTTGGAAAAAACTATTGCAGCTTGACTATCACAGTACACTGTAACAGGACTACACCTGTCCTCAGCAATCTTCAGATGTTTCAGGAACCTTCTTAGCCAGACAACCTCTTGCACAGTCGCTGCACAAGCCACATACTCAGCTTCCATTGTCGACAAGGTTACACAAGCTTGCTTCTTGCTATTCCATGATATGGCGCCACCATTCAGCAAGAAGACATAGCCAGATGTGGATTTTCTGTCATCAAGGTCCCCTACCCAATCTGCATCTGTGTAGCCACTTAGGCTCATTTCTGATCCTTGGAAGCAGAGACAATAATCCGTTGTTCCTTTGAGATATCTGAATAACCTCTTCACCGCTTTCCAGTGTCTCGATCCTGGGTTTGACTGGAAATGACTAACTAAGCCAACAACATAGCTTATAACAGGATGAGTACACAATATAGTGTACATCAAACTACCAATAGCACTGACATATGGTTTCTTCTTCATTTCGACTATTTCCTCAGGAGTCTTAGGATACATACTTTTGCTCAAAACAGTACCTTTCGCTATAGGCGTCTGTTCAATGTTGCAATCTGACATATGTGTTGTAGCATTTTAGTGATATAAGCTTCTTGAGACAAACTCAAAAGCATTTTTGATCGGTCTCTAACGATCGTCACTCCTAAGATGTACTCTGCTTCTCCCATATCTATTATGTCAAACTGTGATGAAAGCCAACTTTTGACTTCTATCACACACTTTATGTCGCTTCCAACTATTAGCTTATCATCAACATATAATGATCAAATGACAAACTTTCCTTTCTCATTTCTTAGGTAAACACAATGATCCTCATTGACCATTTCGAAATCATAAGACAATACTATTTCATTAAATCTTATGTTCCATTGTCTTGATGCTTGCTTTAGCCCATATATAGACTTCCGAAGTCTACATACTCTTTTCTTTTAGCCTTAAGAAACATAACCTTCCGGTTGTATCATATATATTTCTTTGTCAAGATTACCATTAAGGAAAGCCGTTTTTACATCCATTTGATGTAATTCCATGTCATATTGTGCTACTATAGCTAGGATGACACGTATTGACACAAACTTCACAACTGGGGAGAATGTTTCTTCAAAGTCAATACCCTCCATTTAGGTATATCCTTTTGCAACTAATCGGGCTTTGTATCGATTAATCGATCCATCTGCTTTCCTCTTTACTTTGAGAATCCACTTATTCCCAATAGTCCTTCGGCCTGGAGGAAGATCGACTAAATCCCAAACTTGATTCTTTCTCATTGACTCCATTTCTTCATCCATTGTAACTTTCCATTCTTTTCTAACTGAGCATCTCAAAGCTTCCTCAACTGTTCGAGGTTCCTCATCATCAACTGGGAGAACCATCAATGCCTCATTCTGAATATCAAACCTTCTCCGAGGAATAATTTGACGCCTACTTCTTCGAAGGTTAGACTGTTGAGAAACTGACTCATTTAGTGACAAATTACTCCCACTCGGTTGACTAGATTCAGGCATCTCCTGATTTGTTAATAAAGAAACATTATCCTCCTCCTCTATCTCATATAGAGGAATTGTCTTATCAACTTCACCTCATGTTGGTAACTCAGTTTCAAGAAAAGTAGCATCTCTTGACTTTATTTCAGAGATGATTCTATCTTGTCGCTCACCAATAAAAATATAATCCTTGGAAGTCTCAGAATACCTTATAAAAATACACTTCTTACCTCTGGATCCTAATTTTTCATGTTCATGAGTCTTATCACAGCAATCGACCCCCATGTTTCAGACTATAATGTTTTGCGTCATGCCAACGTTCAATGGGGTAGATGGAACTGACTTCAAGGCACTTTATTAAGTATATAGGCGCAACTAATAATGCATCTCCCCAATAGAAGATTGGCAATTTATGCCCATCATAGACCTAACCATTTCAAGAAGAGTCCTATTTCTTCTTTCAGCAACCCCATTTTGCTGTGGAGTTCCAGGGATAGTTAGCTATCTAATAATCCCTTTCTCATTACACATTATCTTGAACTGATCAAACAAATATTCACTTCCACGGTCAGTGCGCAAGGTTTTAATATCAACATTACTAGTAAGAGCAATATTTGAAAAACAACCATCATTATTATTTGGTTCTACATCAAGAACCATAAAACCATTTGTTACATAACCATACCCAATTAACACAGTGTTAATTCGAAGTTCCACACAACGGCTATAAAAATTTACATTGTAAGCTAAATCAAGAAGACAAATGACGGAAACCAGATTCCGTTGAACCTCAGGAGCATACAAGACATCATGCAGAAACAAGGTAGGCCCACCACATAGGTTGAGCTTGCAAGTGCCAATTCCTTTGACTTCAATTCTTGCATTGTTTCCTACATATGTCCATTTATTGCCAGTTGGTACCTGATGGTACTCCACATATGTAGCTCGATCACGTGCTACGTCGTTCGTTGCTCCTGAATATACAATCGACAAAGGATACGAATCAACTAACAACACTGTACTTGCAACATATTGCTCGTGGAAAGAAGGTAACAATGGACCTACCTTTTTAGGCTCAGTATAATCCCGAGCAAAATGACCCTTCTTGCCACAGTTGAAGCAGGTCAACTTGCTCATAGGTCTTTGTCCATATCTCTTTCCTTTCTTCTTGATTTGGTTTTTAACAAGAACAGCACTAGCCTCCTTTCCTTTCTTAAACTATCTTTTCTTATTCTTGGAACCAGAACCTTCTGCTATAAAAACTTAGCCGAAAATCCTTGCAGATTCAATCCTCTCCGCCTCAAGTTCAACATGGCGGGAGACATCGGTGAAAGTCTTAATACTCTCACTGTGGGTCAGATTCTGTTTCATCGTTTCCCAAGAATCAGGAAGGGAATAGATAACTGCTTGAACCTGTTGTTCATCGGTCAACGCATGACCAGCAGTCTTAAGCTCTCGAATCATGTTACCCATCTCCCTAAGATGTTGGACCATGGTAACATTCGAGCGTTTTTTATAGCTATCAAACTTAATATTTAGCTGACAGAGCTTACTCAGACTGTCTCCACTGTACTTCTCTCTAAGGGCTACCTAGACAGCATGAGCAGATGGTAATGGCTCATACTCAAATACCAAGTCATCCACCATTGAACTAATCTATATTTCCTTGGCAATGGAGTCCTTCCTTTTCCAAGCCTTATAGGCATCAAGGTCACGTTTGTGCTGTGCTGTTGAACCGTTAGCTGGTTCTTCCATGATTTGATTTACAACCTCTAGAACTTCTCGTTCCTCAAGAACGTATTGTATCTTGAGGTGTCAGATTTTGTAGTTATCCCCATATAATTTCTCACCCTTATTGAGTTCAGTTATGATGTTTTTAGTTGCCATGATCTACATAAATAAACACATTATTTATTATTTCAGTGTAATTCATATATGTGTAATTATTTATTGACTCAGTGTAAATTAGAGTTAGTTTACAAAATCAAGTGATAACATTGTTTCCACTCATCATTTGTATGTTCTAATCTAATCAACATTGATCAATTTTATTACACACATCCCATCTAATGAATGAATCATTATTAAAATGAATTAATCATTTGTCATATGAACTAATCATATGGATATATGAACGAATCATATTCACATGAACTAATCATGTCATGAAATGAACTAATCATTTCCAAGTTTGTTAACATATAACAAAACTTTTCATTATATAATTCTGTTCGTACATAACGACAGAAATTATTACATGACTCAAAAACTAAATGAGCTAACCCTGTTCGTACATAATGACATTAAACAGAACACCAATAAACTAGATAGGTCAATGTTGCTCCCACTAGGATAAATACTAGTGTAGTGGCTAACATTATCCCCATTAACCTGGACTCATTTGGGATAATCTTAGATGGGGCAGCGTCAGGATTTTTCATCAGATCCATTTCTAGATCTTCCTTGAATATTTCCTGGTCCTCTTCAGACTCTTCAGGCTCTTCTTCACCCATATGGTGAAGCAGTTCCTCACACAGTTCTGAATATGTGACGCGCCCTTCATGACGCCCCCATACATAGTCTGCTATTACCCTAGGATGCTCTGGTAATGAATACATCAATGCCCAGATCCTATAACTGTCCAAGACTGGAAACTCTTCTTGCTCAAGTTTCCAAAATAGTCTATCAAGCCGTCTAACATGTCCGTCGACTCCATAAGAAGACTTATACTCTATCTCCTGAATCCCCTCTCGGAGTTGGTTTTGCTGCACTTCGCGACGAGTCAATGTGGTAATAGTCCGTGCCATATGAAAAATTGAATTTAAATAAGTCAGTACAAAACCGACTAACCAGTACAAAACTAGTTTAATTCAATTTATATAGGTATAAAACCATTATTATAAATCAAGAAAAACAAATCTTCTTGATTTTCAGGAGTTTAAGTCGGCTGATCCATTAGACCGGTCGATCAGGAGTCCAAATCTTAAGCTTAGTCTATCGTCCTCATTAGAACTAATCTAATTGGATAGGGATTTCTGACATATGTTCTGTTATTGTTTAAGTCCATTTGAGTCAATCTCAGACTTGTTGATCAAATTTAAGTTCGTTTGATTCATCTAATGCCCATTGGATTAAATCTGATCCATTAGAACAAATCTAATCTTTTTGATCAAATATGATACAACAGAACTAATCTAGTCATATTTGATCAGCCCAACTTCTGTAATCAAGATCACCTCAATTAATTCAATAATAAATCGAACTGGTTAAACCAACAAATAATTTGAACCAGATCTAGGTATCATTGAATCAAACTGGTGTGCTTAAATCAACTAATAATTTAAACCAAACTTGGATTTGATTGGACAAGTTGGTCTGATTCAATTTTCAATAAATTAAACCATAAATTAATTAAATATTTATTTATTAATTAATAATATATTTCTATATATATTTAATTAATTAATAAATATATTTAATTAATTTTTTTAAACTAAATCAACTGTTCACGTATTGATCTTTTCCTTTTTTTTGATTAAAAAAAACGTCAACCAACGTTTTGCATTAAAACGTTTCGATTTCTTTGTTTTCTTTTAAAAATACATTGTGCTTTGTTAAACGAAATACTGTACATTCGTTTTTTCTTCTCATCAATCGATTCAAGAATTGATTAAATTATTGTACGTGATTTTGAATCGATTGAAATGAAATTTCAATCGATTTAATTCAATTGAATCGATTGATATTTTAATTCAATTGAATTAATTTAATGGATGAACAGTACTGTTCATCTTCTTCGCGACAGAAAAAAAAAAGAGCTTTTCTCATGTCGATTTTCACTGGTACTAAAACACGATCGCCAGCACTTCTCTGCCGCGACTCTATGTCGATTCCGGGTGGAAATCGCAGAAACAGGATTTGGCAGATCCAGAAATCATAACTTCGTGATTTCTCAGTTGCAGGGATTTTCATGCTTTCAAAACTATGCTCTGATACCAGTATTGATTCGGATAGCATGAAATACAATCGAAAAGTAAACTGTAAATTACTTACATGGATCTCCCGATGAACTCGTTGAAAATATCGTCGAAGACGCCGCTGTTGCTGTCGTCGAGAAGATCACCATTCAGAACCTCCTCGAACTTTTTCACAAACCAAATCCTAGCCTCTAGACGTTCTCCAACGCTCGCTAATTATCTCATAACTTCGCTGCGTTCTCTGATCACCTCCGCTTCATCCGCTTCCCCTTTCTCATTGCTTGGACGCTCCTTTTATAGGAAGGTCGAGGAAGACGAAGGGGAAAGGACACCCATTCGTCTCCTTAGCGTTTGCAGCAACGATACGTATGCAGCAACGAAAGAGACGAACCCCTTCGTCTCCTGTAACGCCCAACAGCTGGTGCCACCGTTGGAGCAAGGGCTGTAGCCGTTGGAGTTCACCTCCACCACGTTGTGCTGCGAGCTACTGTACCTGGACTCTAGACAACAACACATCATTTTAACTACCTTAAATTCTTGAAAAAGAATGAATTCAACTTTTACAAAGCGGGGGATCATTTACTAACGGAAGAAATTGCCCAGAAAGAAGGTTTGGCTGGTAGTCCATTGATCGTAATTGACATTGAGGTTCCAACTGTTGGAATCGCCGATGTGGGTCGTCTCAGAGGCTCATACGGTACAGTTGATGACTAGGAGAAGCAAGCTCAACGCCTTATCACTGCTCCTTTATTTTTCGACAGCCATCTTGATCTTGAAGAGGATTGGAAGAGATGGGAGATGAGAAATTTAATAGGGTAGCTAATAATGCACAAGGTTGCTCTATCTTGAGAGAGTGGAGGGTTTCTTATTTATATAGCTGGCTTTAAAAGCTTGATCAATCATGTTTTGGATTAACTTGTAGCCTAGTCAAAGTGAGTAGGTAGTGTGCTCTCGAGAATCATCTTTTTAATTGCGGGCTTTGGTCAAAAGATACCTACGTTCAATCGTAACAATATAATCTTGGCTACTAATACTACAAAAAACCAATACATTAGGGATAAATTTTAGAGATAAATAATTTTCATCTCAAATCGACAACAATTTAATGACAAAATAAATATTCATCCCAAATTAGCAACCTTGTAATGAAATATTTTCATACCAGAATTAGCAATAAATAATATTTTGTCACAATTTTTATTGCCAAATTACAATGAAATTTAATTTTCATTCCAAATTCCACGACAAATAAAATATTCATGGACAATTTTGCAATAAAAATGAGATTCGTTATAAATTTTACGATAAATTAATAATATATTCATGGACAATTTTGCAATAAAAATGAGATTCGTTGTAAATTTTACGATAAATTAATAATTTGTTGCATATTTTGTGATGAATTAAAAATTAGTCGCAGAAAGTTAATATTTTAATAAAGCCAAATCTTACACAATTCCAAGATTCGTCACCAAATCTAGGATGAATTCAAGATTCATCCCCAAATTTGGAACGAATTCATGGATTCGTCCCTAATGGGATGAATCCAAGATTTATCTCAAATTGAAAAAAATAAAAAATAAAAAATAAAAAAAAGAATCGGAAGCTCTATTTATGGACCTACATATGTTGAAATTGTAAGTACCCTAAGCAAGTTTTGATGTGATCAACCAAGTCAGGTTAGGTCCTGTTGGTATTTAACCCCTGTGTCTAAGTGTGCAGGAACTTAGGAGAACATGAAGTCAAGCGAAAGATGCAGCTAGAGAGAAGGACGACACGGGAGAGAGTCGACAAGCTCGGTGTGTTCGAGGGACAAGATGCTACGGAAGAGTACGCGGGCAGACGAGAAGGAGGCACGCGATGTTTCCGAGGGACGAGAAGCTGGAGCGGAAGATTGATCGAAGGCCAGAAGATGAGTTCGGGTAAGCCCTATTCTAGATGGTCGAGATCACCTAAGCGAGCAGAGCTAGAGTGGAAGACCCGGACCAATGAAGGCGGAACCAGAGCGGAAGACTCGGACCTGATCCGGGTGCCTGGAACCCTTCCGGGCGCCCGAAACTGAAATTTATCCTAAACGCAATGTGTTACGTTGCGTTACGATGGGGATTAAATTTTATCCCCCTAGAGGTGCCTGGAACCCTTCCAAGTGCCCCGACCAGAGCTATAAATACATCTCTGGTCCCAATGGTTTATAACAACACTTGTAAACACTTCTAGTTTATTCTACTACTTGTTTGTGAGTCATCAACGTTGTAAGAGACTTCTCCGCCTGAAAGAGACTTTGATAGTAAGCTTCGACTTCCTTGGATTAACAACCTCCCCAGTTGTGACAAAGTAAACCTTGTTGTGCCTCTTCTTTATAGTTTCTTATTTATTTTATGCAAGTGTTAGTTTAATAAAACTATAAAGTTCGAGGAAAGTTCGTTTTTATTTACAGGACTATTCACCCCCCTCTAGCCGGCTGCCAAGGGTCCTACAATTGTTATCAGAGTAGGTTCAATTCAGGAGAACTAACTGTTGAACGAAGCACACGAGATGGCCAGATCAAGTATCAACCCACCGAAGTTCGAGGGGAAATTCGTGAGCTAGAAGAAAAAGATGGAGGTATTTTTTAAAATAGATTTTGAATTATTAATAATTATAAAATATGATTTTGTAAGTCCGAAAGATAAAGAAGAATATCAGTGGATAAAAAAAGAACAAGCCGACTTTTTGGCAAATGGCAAAGTAGAATTTCATCTTCTTAGCATTTTACTACCTCAAGAAGTCAACCGTATCAAAGCCTATGAGTCAGCCAAGGAGCTCTGGGAGAAATTCCTAGAACTACACGAAGGGACCTCGGAGGCAAAACTAGCGAGACTGGACTTGCTCTGGAACCATATCAGGAACCTCTGGTTAGAAGAAGGAGAAACTGTCACACACCTCCACTCAAGAATCAAGGAACTCATCATCGGACTCACGAATCTCGGAGAAAAGGTAAGCAATCGAGATTCGCTAAGGTACGCGCTTAACGTATTTCCTAGAACTACTGAATGAGCATCATTAGTAGATGTTTATTATATATCTAAGGATATAGAATCAAGTACTTTAGAAGAAATGTTTTCAACTTTTGAAGTTCATGAAATGAGATGTGCAAATTTGAAGAAGGAACCAAAACAAAATATTGCCTTAAAGGCAAAGATAGACGAATGAGATTCTGAATCTTCTCTCGAGGACGATGAAATGTCATTCATGGTTAGTAGATTTAAAAAATTATTTAAATCTAAAAGATTTAATCAAGTATAGGGTATACAAAGAAAAAGAAAGATAAGATGCTACCACTGCAATGAAGAAGGACACGTGAAAGACAACTGCCCTAAATTAAAGAGCAAGGACAAGGGCAAGGACAAAGAATAGAATAAGAATCCAGCCTAGACCAAGCATAATCTAAAGGCGACGTGGGATAAAACGTTATCTGAGTCAAAGATTGAAGCCCTCGCCGGACTTGTGCTAGTAGTAAGTCACTAAGAAGATGAAGACGAAGCAAGCTCATCCAAAATGAGAATCGAGAGCATCAATGAAGGGAGAGCGACATTAAAAGAAAGCAGCACTTCAGGGGGAGCTTTAGATTGTGAGATCGACGATTTAAGTCACGTACGATCTCTTCCTCCTGATAAGTCATTAGTTTATAAAACTATTATCGAAAAATTACTATAAAGTAGAAAAAGAAAATAAACCTTAGCTATATTTTGTCGATTAGAAGATCTTGACAAGATTAAAACTGAAAATGGAAAATTGAAAATAGAGATGGAGGATCTTAAACAATTTAAAATTGAGAATGCAAAATTAAAGGATAAATAGAAAATTAAAAAAATTCTGCATGTTTAAATTGTCTGCTTCAACTTTCAAGAAATATAAAGGATTAAATTGGCAATTTAGATATTATAAGGAGAAAATTAGAAAATTATCTAGAAAATATATTCCTCAGAAATTTTTAGTTAACCAGTAGGAAGGAACCTATATTGGCTTCCAAAAATATGCCTAAATTAATTATTTTTTTTGGCTTTTAGGGAGAAAGTTAAATATTTAATTTTTTTAAAAGACTTTGTCTAGAAAGTGGTTGTTGTTCTAATATCCAAGAAGGCCTAGTGCCTCGCCACAGTCTGGAAGCCAATTACTGAAATAAAATATTTAATTGACTAACTGTGAAACATTTAATCAATTTAATTAATGCTTTAAATAGTTTATCAAAATTTATGTTAGAAAAATTCTGATCATTAAAATTTATTTAACGAAAATCATGTTTATTAGGGTTATTTTAGTAAATTTTTTTTTCTATGAGAATTTATTTAAACAATCCGCTAGAAAATTTTCTATGAATTAATTATCCAAATATAAACTTTTAAAAATCTGTTTAAAATTCCACTTTTTGTGATTTTTTAAAATTTTTCCTTAGACTTTCATTTTAGATTTTTCAAAGTCATTTTAAAAGTATCCTATTTAATCTGATCAAAAGAGGGAGTAGTAAAACTTAAGTATAGGGGGAGGTTAGTACAATTTTTAATTTTTATACTTGTAAAAATCTAATTTTATAACTATTATTTTTTTTTTTGTGATTTTACCCTAACTTAACTTGGGGTTTGCTCACATCAAAAAGGGGGAGATTGTAAGTACCCCAAGGAAGTTTTGATGTGATCAACCAAGTTAGGTCATGTTGGTATTTAACCCCTGTGTCTAAGTGTGCAGGAACTTAGGAGCACAAGAAGTCGAGCGAAAGACGACACGGGAGAGAGACGATAGGCTCGGTGCGTCTGAGGGATGAGGTGCTGCGAAAGAGTATACCGGCGGACGAGAATGGAGTGTGCGGTGTGTTGGTGCAATCGACCTCTAGGGTTTCGATGCTCGACAATATACCTAGGTTTGGTTAATTTGACTAAGAGTTGATCCAAACAGGACTTGATGTTTGGAAGAGAGAAGTCTAGTCAGGACTAGATGACTAGCAAAGGTAAGCCCTACCCAAAGGATAGGCATGTGAGAAGTCTACTGAGTGACTAGTCCTAACTGGAAGTTAGACAAACTGGAAGTCTTGGTGAGTGAAGTCAGGCCCTAGTGAGTGAAGCTAGGTGGTGGAAGTCCAGGTAAGTGAAGTCAGGCCCTAGTGAGTGAAGCTAGGTGGTGGAAGTTCTAGTGAGTGAAGCGAGACCCTAGTGAATGAAGCTAGGTGGTGGAAGTCTTGGTGAGTGAAGCCAGACCCTAGTGAGTGAAGCTAGGTAGTGAAAGTCCAGGTGAGTGAAGTCGGGCCTTAGTGAGTGAAGCTAGGTGGTGGAAGTTCTGGTGAGTGAAGCTAGGCAATGGAAGTCCTAGTGAGTGAAGCTGGATAACCCTAGGGGAGGTAACCCTAGGTTATATGTGATCGATTGATTTTCGGTTAACCGTACACAGCCGATCGAACCAGCGAATCTTGAAATCTATTAAACACTATCTTAGTTTACTGTTTTATCTATTGTGATAACTCAGTGTTGAAAGGAAGTCCAGCTAGGTCAACGGGTTGATCGGATAGTTGGCATGAAGTCCAGACAGGTTGGCGGGATGACCAGGATGTCTGGCAAGACGGTAAGTTAAGATATCATTGGAGGAGAGTGACTTTATGAGGATGCGTTTCTCGTTTGAGGGAACAGTAGGCGTCGATCCAACTTAGATCCATTTGGAAAATCTAAGTTGAGATCTTGACAAGATTCTGGTCTCGAGGAGACAGAATCTAATTACTGCTCTATTTTTATAATTGTGCTAACTTTTGTTTTGTAGGGTAGTATAATATTTATTGCCGCGGACTAATCTTTTTCTTGTAGGAAAAAGCTTTGCTAGAAAAAGTGATCCGGGTACCCGGAGCTGATCCGGGTACCCGGAGCTGATCCGGGTGCCCAGAACTAGTCCGGGCGCCCTGAATGCAAAAGTCTATCTTGTCGCAAACATGGAGCGCGCTGATTGGCTGGGCCGACATCACAGTCCAGGCGCCCAGAGCTACCTATATAAGAAGCCTTCCACCAGAGCATGTAACATAACTTCCTTCTACGATTGCTTTGTTGCGCACTATTGCTACGACGCTGTGAAACTCCTCCTACAATCTGCGACTCAATTTCTTTTTCCTTGTTGTCAGTATTCTTTTCATAATTCTTGTACTAAATTGTGTAATGCTTTTATGAATTATTAGTGATTTCCCAACGAAAGCACTCTCATGTGCGGGCCTTGGAGTAGGAGTCGACGAAGGCTCCGAACTAAATAAAATTAGTTTTGTTAGCGTTGTGTTTAATTTTCTGTTTCCGCTGCTTACTCGATAACAAATTTTCGACAAATGCTATTCACCCCCTCTAGCATTTCTTTATGATCCAACACGGTGTTTCCAAGGGACGAGAAGCCAGAGCAGAAGATTGCTCGAGGAGTAAAAGATGCAGCTATCCGAGGGACGAAAAGCTATGGAAGAGTACACTGGCAGACAAGAAGGAAGCAAGCAGCGATTCCAAGGGATGAGAAGCTTGAGTGAAAGTTTGCTCGAGAAGGCTAGAAGTTGGGTTCGGGTGAGCCCTATTTCGGATGGACGAAATCACCCAAGCGAGCGGAACTGGAGAAGGAGAGCAAGACCAAAAATTAGTAAAAGTTGATTTTTGGCCCTGAGGCGCTCGGACTAGACCGGGGCACCCGGACCTAGTTGGGGCACCTGAACTAGTCTTGGCGCCCGAACTGGGGGCGCCCAGATCAGTTCGGGGTGCCTGGAACCCAAATTTTATCCACAGCGACATGGCATTGGAACGTTCCATTGGGGGTAGATTTCTATCCCATTCCAGGTGCCTGGAATGCTTCCAGGTGCCCCGAGCAGGGCTATATAAATAGCCCTGCTCCCAGAAGTTAGGTACAACAAGAATTACAAAGTAATAACACTTGCGCTTAAGTTTGCCTAAGTTTAGCTTTTTGATTATGTACGTTCATTGTTGAAATAGGCTTCTCTGCCCAGAGAAGATTTTTAGTGCACTTTTTCATCTGCCTTGGATTAACAACCTCCCTAGTTGTAACAAAATAAATCTGTTGAACCTCATCTTTTTAGTTTATTATTATTTCTATGTTTATGCAAGTGTTTTAATTAAGTTATAAGCTCGAGAAAGATCTTTTTGTTTTGTTTTTTTGCAGGGGCTCCCCTCTAGTCAGCCGGTAAGGGTCCTAACAAGTGGTATCAGAGCCATGACATTTCAGGAGGACTAACTGCCGATCGAAGCAAAGACGATGGCCGGAGCTAGCATCTACCCACTAGTATTTGAGGAGTTCACTTTTTAGAGATGGCGAATGGAGGTTTATTTTAAAATCGATTTTAATATTTATCTAACAATTGAGTATGGTTTTGATATGCCCAAAAGAAAAGAAGGAGAAGAACTTGAGGAGCATCAATGGACTGAGGAACAACGTAATGATGGTAAGGCTGAGTCCCGCCTTCTAAGAATTCTACTTGCCCAAGACCTTGACAGAGTCGGAAAATACAAGAGTATAAAAGAACTTTGGGAAAAGTTCTTAAAGCTCTACGAAGAACCAAAAGTAGCCGAATTCAACTTCTTGATGAACTCCGAGTCATCATCAGAAGCAGAAAATGAGGAAATTGCCAAAACTACTCTCATAGCCGAGTACCTACCTGAAGATAAAGAAAGTTTTTCAGAAATGAGCATTGAGAGTATCAGTGAAGGGGGAGCAATGTCGGAGGAAAATAGCTCTATAGGAGGAGCTTCAGAAGTTGACAAGGTAAGTCAGATACGGTCTCTACCTCCTGACCAATTATTTAATTTGATAAAAATATTGTCGAAAGATTCTTGTAAATTAGAAATAGAAAATAAAAAATTTGAAGGAACTTTAGCAACAACTTGTCGATTAGAAGAGTTCGACAAACTAAAAATAGAAAATGAAATGTTAAAGGAGCATATACAAACTTTAAAAATTTCTGCATGTTTAAAATTCTCTGCTTCGAATTTTAGAAATTATTATAGACTAAAATGGAAATTTAAATATCACAATGGGAAAATTAGAAAATTATCAAACACCTAAAAATATTCTTGTTAATACGGTAGAAAGGAATCTATGTTGGATTCCAAGATCATGCTTGTGTTTTTTTTGCAAATTGAATTTTTTAAACTACAAAATTCCTTTTGAGTTTAATTATTATTCGAAATTAACTTGATCCCATTTTTTTTGAGAAAGAGGAATTCAATATTCATCCATAGAAAAATCTCAATAGTTGAATTTTGTTATTCAAAATTTTCAAGAGTTATCCCTACTAACTAAGAAAACTTTTCTAAAAAGTTTTTTAGTTATTTATCTAAATATAAATTTTTTAAATAATTTTTAAAATTATAAATCTTGAAAACATATTTTATTTTGTCAAAATGCATGCTCTATACATTTTTAAGAAAATATTTTAAAATTTCTAGAATTGTTTTAAGGTTTTCAAGTTGATTTATTTTCTCTTAGACTTGTGTTTAAGATTGACCAAATTTTTTAAGTCATTTTAACCTTATTCAAAATTTTGTTTATGAAACAACTTAAAATTCTTGACAAGTTACCCTTAGACCTTTGAAGTACGCCACTTTTTTATATGATCAAAGGGGGAGAAGGGAAGATTAAGTCTAGGGGGAGGTAGCTTAACTTTTTTCAATTTTTGCACTTTATTGCAAAACTTATTTCTTTGACTTTATGTTAGTTTACCTTAATTTAACTTGGGTTTCTCACATCAAAAAGGGGGAGATTGTTGGTACTCAAAGGTAGTTTTGATGTGATCAAACAAGTTAAGTTAGGTCCTATTGTGTTTAACCCTATGTCTAAGTGTGCAGGAACTTAGGAGCACAGGAAGTCGAGCGAAAGACACAGCTAGTGAGAAAGACGGCATGGGAGAGAGCCGACGGGCTCAGTGCGTCTGAGGAATGAGGTGCTGCGAAAGAGTACACTGGCATATGAGAAGGGAGCATGTGGTGTTTCTGAGGGACAAGAAGCCAGAGTAGAAGATTGCTCGAGGAGCAAAAGACGTAGCTGTTCGAGTGATGAAAAGTTGTGGAAGAGTACGCTGGCGGACGAGAAGGAAGCAAGCAGTGATTCCGAGGGATGAGAAGCTGAAGTGGAAGTTTTCTCAAGAAGGCCAGAAGTTGTGTTCGGGTGAGCCCTATTTCGGATGACTGAAATCACCCAAGCGAGCGGAACCGGAGCAGGAGACGGGGACCAAAAATCAGCAAAAGCTGATTTTTGGCAGTGGGGCGCTCGAACTAGACCGGGGCGCACGGACCAGTCCGGGACGCACGGACCAGTCCGAGGCACCCGGACCACTCAGACTGGGGGTGACGGGACTAGCCCGGGGCGCCAGGACTCCGGGCGCCTGGAACCATTCCGAGCGCTCGAACCCGAATTTTATCCACAACAACGTGGCATTAGAACGTTGCATTGGGGATAGATTTCTTTCTCATTCCAGGTGCCTGGAAAGCTTTCAGGCACCCCGAGCAGGGCTATATAAGTAGCCCTGCTCCTAGAAACTAAGTACAATAAGAATTACAAAGTAACAACACTTGTGTTTGAGTTTGTCTAAGTTTAACTTACTGATTCTGTGCGTTCATTGCTGTAAGAGACTTCTCCACCCAGAGGAGATTTTTAGTGCACTTTTTCATCTGCCTTGGATTAACAACCTCCCCAGTTGTAACTAAGTAAATATGTTGAGCCTTGTCTTTTTAGTTTATTATTATTTCTATGTTTATACAAGTGTTTTAATTAAGTTATAAGTTTGAGAAAGGTCTTTTTATTTTATTTTTGTGCAGGGACTATTCACCCTCTCTAGCCGGTCGCCAAGGGTCCTAACACTTGTTTCATAAAATTTGACATCTCTAGCTCCATATTCAGGGTTTTTGATTCATTTTTCTTTTCTTTTTTATTTTTGCAATTCTAGGACAAATCTAAAATTTGTCCAATAATTTAAAACTTAAAAAAAATAATCGAAATCCCTAAATATGGAACTAGAGATGTCAGAATTTCATTAAACAAGTTTCTATGTGTTCATATTATTCTCTTGATCATAAAAATATCCTTATCCATATTTTTAACCTAATATTTTGAGTGTGGTGATTTTTAACCCAAATTTGACCTAATTCATGTTAAAGAAATCACTACACCCAATATATTAGGTCAAAATTATAGATGAGGACATTATAATGATTAGGAGAACAATACGAATATATAGAAACTTATTTTATAAAATTATGATATCTCTATGTTTATATTTAATGAAACATATATAGTTTACTATTAATTAACAAAGTTAATGTTCAACGTATGTTTGTATATGTATCCATAATTTTTAATACAGACATAAAAATGTTAGAATTTCATGAAACAAGTTGTATGTGTTCATATTATTGGCCTTATCATAGAAATGTCCTCATCCATAATTTTAACATAATATATTGAGTGTGGTGATTTTTTAACCCTGAAGTTGACCTAATTTAGGTTAAAAAATCACTACACTCAATATATTAACTCAAATTATAGATAAGGTCATTATAAAAATTAGGAGAATAATATAAACGTATAGAAACTTATTTTATGAAATTCCGATACCTCTAGGTCCATATTTAGGGCTTTCAATTCTTTTTTATTTTCTTTTATTTTTGCAATTCTTGGATGAATATTGGATTTATTCCATAATTGTAAAATTAAAAAAAAAAATCAAAAGCCTAGAGAAGTCAAAATTTTATTAAACAAGTTTCTATGTGTTCGTATTATTCTACGAATCATAAAAATATCCTCATCCATAGTTTTAACCTAATATATTGAGTGTAGTAATTTTTTAACTAAATTTGACCTAATTCTGATTAACAAATCACCACACTAAACATATTAGGTCAAAATTATAGATAAGAACATTATTATGATCAAGAGAATAATATGAACATATAAAAACTTGTTTCATGAAATTCTGACATCTCTAGTTTCATATTTAGGGTTTCTAATTATTTTTCTATTTTTAAAATTTTTTTAATTCTATGATGAATCTTGGATTCATCCCAAAATTGGTGACGAATCCATGATTCATCCTATAATTGTAAAAATAAAAAAAATAAGAAAAAAGAATCGGAAGCTTTGAATATGGAACTAGAGATATCAGAATTTCATGAAATAAGTTTCTATGTGTTTGTATTATTCTCTTGATTATAAAAATATTCTCATCTAGATTTTTTACCTAATATTTTAAGTGTGGTGATTTTTTAATTCAAATTTGAGCTAATTCATATTAAAAATTCACCACACTCAATATATTATGTCAAAATTATAGACGAGGACATTATAATGATTAGGAGAAAATTACAAATATATAGAAACTTATTTCATAAAATTTAAATATATCTAAGTCTATATTTAGTGAAACATATATTGTTTACTATTAATTAAGAAAGTTAATGTTCAACGCATGTTCGTATATGTAACGACCCGACCCCTCGACCCCTTGGGCGACCCAACTGGCGGCCCCTTGGCGGTCCCTTGGCCGACCCAACTGGCAGCCCAACTGGCGACCCCTTATGTCGTCGACCGATGACCCTCGACCGTGGCGTTACTCACTAGGTCTTCCCACCCCTAGCCAGTGGATTTTTGTCTTCCCCAGGATTCGAACTCTAGACCTCCAGGCTAAGTACTAGAGTTTATGAATCCTAGTAGCCAAGTGAGCGGCTCACGGCTAGGGGAGGGCAAATATCCACTGGCCAGAGGTGGGAAGACCTAGTGAGTAACGGCACGGCCGACGGTCGTCGGTCGACGACATAAGGGGTCGCCAGTTGGACCGCTAGTTGGGGCGCCCAAGGGACCGCCAAGGGGTCGCCAAATGAGCCGCCAGTTGGGCTGCCCATGGGCCCGAGGGGTTGGGTCGTTACAGTATATGTGTCCAAAACTATAAATATAGATACAAAGATGTCAGAAATTTATGAAACAAGTTTTTATGTGTTCGTATTATTCTCTTGATCATAAAAATATCCTAATTCATAATATTAACCTAATGTATTGAGGGTGGTAATTTTTTAATCTGAATTTGACCTAATTTGGGTTAAAAAATCACTACACTCATTAAGTTATGTCAAAATTATAGATGAAACATTATAATGATCAAGAGTACAAAATAAACATATAGAAACTTATTTTATGAAATTTTGACATCTCTATATTCATATTTAGGGGTTTTGATTCTTTTTTCTTTTTCTTTTTTAATTTTTGTAATTTTGGGACAAATCTAAGATTTATCTTAGAATTATTCTCTTGATCATAGAAATGCCCCCTCATTCATAATTTTAAACTAATATATTGAGTATGATGTTTTTTAACCCAAATTTGACCTAATTCGGATTAAAAAACCATCACACTCAATATATTAGGTTAAAATTATAGATGAGGAAATTATAATTGTCAAAAGAATAATATAAACATATAGAAACTTTTTTCATGAAATTCTGACATCTCTAGGTCCATATTTAGGGCATTTGATTCTTTTTTTTTTTTTTTGCATTTCTGGGATGAATCCTAGATTTATCATAGATTTGGGATGAATCCATGGATTCATCCAAAATCTAGGATAAATCCATGGATTCATCGTCAATTCTGGGATGAATCTAGGATTCAACTCATAATTGAAGAATAAAAAAAACTAGTCAAAAGCTCTAAATAAGTATCTAGAGATGTCAGAACTTCATGAAACAATTTTTTATATGTTCTTATTATTCTCCTGATCATTATGTTAGTGCAGGGAGCACCAAATAATCGAACATGTGTTTTGATAATGGCAAAGTGGGTTCAAACTTAAGGTGTCTTGTGATCTAACAAGTTGAACTAAGTGTGTAGAAAAGTCCTAAGTAATCTTAGGCAAAGGAAAGTCCTAGCTGCTGTCAGGCAGGTGGAAAGTCCTAATTATGGTTAGGCAACAAAGTCTTAGTTCGAGGTGTTGGTGCAGGAAGCACCAGACGATCGAACCTAAGTTTTAATTATGTCAAAGGGTCCAAAGTTAAGTTGTCGTGTGAACACGAGAACCAAAGCTCAAGTGCCATACTGAACTCGAATCTGAAGATGAACTGGACTCAAAAGATGACGATGAGTTTGCTATCGAACTTGTGATCCTAGTCTAGAGACTATACAAGAAGAAGAAAGGATTCACCAAAATGGAGATAAAAAAGGTGATCCAATAAAAAATAATGCAACCAAGCCCAAAATCAAGTTAGAAGTAACTTGCTATCGCTGCAACAAGAAGAGACACATCAAAGCAAACTGTCCAAACCAGAAGCAAACAAAGAAGCAACTGAAGAAGAAGACACTTCAAGCAACATGGGACAAATCTTTATCAGAAGACTCCGATGAGGACCTCAAGCAGAAAAGTTTCCTCACACTTCCGGCCTGAGAACAACTCCACGAGTCTGAAACCGAAAGAGAATCCGAAGCCAAGTCCGAAACAAGCCACGGATCCGTATCTATTTCTGAAGAGCCAAACACCGCTGTAAGATCTTCTCAAGTAGATAAATTGTATAATTTAATTAACTATTTAATGCACAAAATAGCTAAGTCAAATATCCAAGTCAAGTCACTCCAAAAGGAGGTAACCGTCCTTAAGGAAGTGACTAGTTCAAGCTCTTTGACTGAACCCATTCAAACTGGAACTTTAACTCAAGTTCAACAACTTGAGAAAGAAAATTCCAGTCTGAAAGATCAAGTCAAAGAACTAAAGGGAACATTGGAATGGTTCACCTTGGGTTCCAAGAATCTTGATCTGATTCTTGAAAAACAAAGGGTCGTATACAATCGATCTAGACTTGGATACAAGACTAAATACAAGTTCAAATCATACTTATCTCTTGTCAATAGAACAAATAGAAGAATAGTCCAAGCATGAGTCCCTAAGTCTAACTTGGTTAATCAATTTAGACTTGGTCAATATTGGATCCCCAAAGATCAAATCCACTACCTTGATAGACCCTATCGAGGCCATGATCCAGGGGGAGCCAATAGAAAGACCATTGTTATCATTAGATAGATTTATTTGATGCTTGGTTTACTACTTTAACTATACATGGATAGACTAGGGTAGATAATGACCTATGCTTGATTCATACTTGACTAGTTAGACCTAGAATTTTTAGAAAAAAAAAAATTAAATATTCAATTTCTTTGAAAGGATTTGTCTAGAAGTGGTGGATGATCCCATACCTAAGAAGGCTTATTGCCTCATCACAACTTGGAAGCCAATCATTAAAATAAATATTTAATCAACTAACTATTAAACCTTAGTCTAACTTAAATGTAAATCAACCTTAGATGATTGTAACGACCCGCTTTCTACTAACTAGGCTATAAGGCCGATCGTCACATTATGCTGTGCTAAACTATTCCCTGACCATCTCTAGAACTAGATGCGGAAGCGGGACTAGTTAAAATTTCGCTAAGCTGTTAACATTTCTTGGTGCTACATGTACTAAGGAGTGTAATCTGAAGTATACCTAACATATACTACATCCCCTTATGGTCAGGGAACTGAAATATATGTTTTCCAGCTGTTATCAGACCTCCCAATCGATCCACGGATCGATTGGAATAGTCGGATCGATCCAGTGATCGACTCAGCCGGCTACTGTATGCGGAACATAGATTGGATCGATCCAATGATCGATCCAGTATGCTACTATACCCGGGATGATAATTTGGATCGATCGGCTAATCGATCCTGGCTGGTCAATCGATCCATTGATCGATCCCAGAGCTCTCTGTTCGCGACGGAATTGGCTGGATCGATCGGCTGATCGATCCAGACGCCTACTGTTCGCGAGCTGAATCGCCCAGTCGATCAGTTGATCGATTGGAGACCCTTAGATTGATCGGATGATCGATCCGAGTTTCTGATTTCGACCCAAAGGTCTGATTTCAGCACTGATGCGTGCCAAGGTCATTACACAACACTATAAAAGCTAAGAGAACATTCTACTAAGTAATGACTAGCATACTAAACATGATTAAGGCATAGAATACTAATTCACGGTAGGTAAACATATGGTAACCAAAACTAACAAGGTTTTAAACTGTTCTCTTGCTAACTAACAGAAACATAAGATAACACTTGTTATAAGTACTAATGCATACTGAACACGTTCTAATGCATAATAGAATAAAATTAGATCCCTAGGATCTTTATTCCAGTTCCTTCCACACACATCTTGATCTGCATTGGCCTCCAGCTTCCTCTGCTAGTCCATTTTCCTTTTACCTGTATCTGCAGTATAAGGAAAATGGTATCTATAAGCTAAAAAGCTTAGTAAGAAACCATCTACCTCAGTAAAACATGCATACGATGCAATTATGATTTTAAATCATGCTGTTTGAAAGGATATGCTAGGTATACTGAATAAACTAAACATGGCATGACAAATAAGTATACAATCATGGCATATCTAAAGCTGAACATGATATCAATCACCTGGTATCAATGAAGAACTAAGCTGATACTAAAAACTGAGCTACTGCTAGGACTGTACTGAATTCACGAACTACTTTGTGAAAGGTTGAAAACCATATACATATAGTAAGTGAAAATACTAAACATGCTGTTTGGGCCCGACAACTGTACTTGCTAGGTTTGCAAGTCCCGAATTTAATGGGGTTAACTAGGTTATCTAAACCTAGGGACGACTGTGGGAGTCCAACCCAATGGATATCTGATCCAGTACAGTGCCTCTGAAAGTAAAATACTGAATATAGCTAACTGTTTTAACTTGCTGTTTCTAGGTTATTTGAACCTAGAGCTAGGTTGTCTGAACCTAGAGGCGACTGTGGGAGCCCACCCATTGGACCGTAGTCCCATATAAGCTAAAATAAACTGATTTACTGATTTAAATGCTTCTAATGCATTTAACTGAGCTATTAAAATGCCTAATTTGCATTTTAACTTAACTAGCTATTTTATCGAACACCTAGTGTGCCCCAACTCTCCCCTCTATTAGGGAGACCACTTCTAGGCACCCGACAACGTCTAGGCACCCCCACTAAAGAGGGAATACGTGTCCGGTCCATCTAGAAGTACTCACTAAATCCCTAAATCTGCGAGGAGGGTCAAATTCACCCTATGCGTCGATAAAAAAACAGCATATAACTAAACTAGTGCGTATAAAACCAAACGAAGCTACTTATACTGCAGGTGAGGGGTTTCTTACCTTGTGTGCTAGATTTCTTACAAATCTAATCGCTAGAAATTTCGGTGGAGACGACTTCTTGACGATTCGCTCGCGTCCACGTGCTCTACTCGCGGAGGGGAACGTCCTTGTGCTGAAATCGTCGCCGGAAAGTGACCTTGGGACCCTAGGGATGGAACCCTAGTTCTCCTTGTGGTTGGCGCCGAGAGAGGGAGGAGAGGGAGAGGTGTTCGGCGTGAGGGTTTGGAGGGGGAAGAGGTTGCCGAACCAAATTAAAAATAAACCAAACCCCAACTTAAATTTCCTATTTATACTAAGTAATTAATTCTGCCAAACCAATTATAAATATAATTGATTCCCTTTTCTTTCAGCACAGCCCTGCTGGGTTCACCGGTTCTAAGGCTAACTAAAGATTTAGCGGACCCGAGAGGTCCCGGGTTCGATTCCCGCTTAAGCCATTTTACTTTTCTAATAATTTTTGCTACTTCCGCTACTCGAAAAATTCCGAAAAAATAACTAATAATTTCAGAAAAATCATAGAATATTCCTAAAATAGTTTTGAGAATTTTCGGGCGTTACAATTGAACGGTATCATGCTGGCTTCTGTCTCCCAAGTTGCCTCTTCTGCTGTGTGACTGTGCCAAATGACTTTGACTAAGGGTACTTCCTTGTTCCGCAATTTCTTAACTGCTCGGTCTATTATCTGAATAGGCCGACTATCATAGCTGAGGTCTTCGCGGATCTGTACCGACTGGGGCTCAATCACCTGGGTGGCATCTGGGGTATGCTTCAAGATAGAGACATGAAATACGTAGGACAATGACATTTCCTGGGGTAGCTCTAGCTCATATGCTACCTTGCCCACTCTTCTACTGATAAGGTATGGTCCCACATATCTGGGACTAAGTTTGCCCTTCTTCCCAAAACGCATCACTCCCTTCATGGGAGCTACTTTGAGGAACACTGTATCCCCGACTGAAAACTCTAAGGGTCTGCGCCGTGTATCAGCATAGCTTTTCTGGCGGCTCTGAGTTGTCTCTATCCTCTGGCGAATCTGCTGTATAGCTGCCGTGGTATCTGCCACTAGATCTGTCTGAAGTTCTAGTTCTTTCTGTTCACCACTCTCATACCAACAGATTGGAGATCTACACCTCCGCCCATAGAGAGCCTCATAAGGTGCCATACCGATAGTGGCCTGATAGCTGTTATTGTATGCAAATTCTGCTAGACTCAGATATTTGCACCAACTTCCTTTGAAATCTAGGGCACATGCTCGAAGCATATCTTCGAGTACCTGATTTACTCGCTCCGTCTGACCATCTGTCTGAGGATGGAATGCTGTGCTGAACTTTAACTTAGTGCCCAACGCTGACTGTACACACTCCCAGAAGTGTGAAGTAAATATGCTGTCTCTGTTTGAAATGATGATTCGTGGGACTCCATGTAGTCTGACGATCTCCTAGAGATACAACTGAGCTAGCTTCTCCATGGAGTAGGATATCTTGATAGCTAAGAAGTGGGCTGATTTAGTCAACCTGTCGACTATTACCCACCATTCGTGGATCTGGGCAGTTCCACTATGAAATCCATAGAGATATCCTCCCACTTCCATTCTGGCTGCAGAACTCCTCCTGGTCGTGATGTTCTACCTTGACTCTCTAACAGGTGAGACAGATGCTAACATATTTACTTCATTCGGGCCACCAAAATGGTTCTTCGTGTCTTGATACATTTTGGTGGAACCTGATGCATCGCATAGGAGTCTTGTGAGCCTCATCTAAAATCCGTCTCCGTAGCTCCTCCCGATCTAGAACACGAGTCTGTCACCAAAATACAACACCCCGCCATCGGACACTCTGAATTCTCTACCTAGCCCTTGCATGATTTTCTGAATTTCAGGGTGCTGACTGAATATCACCAAGCAAGGTAGACTCTAAGGTCATAGTAGAGAGCTGTCCAACGATGAGTTCGAGACCAAAATCTACAATCTCCTTCAGTAGGGGATGGTGAGATAACACTGGATTTTCCGCTAAGTGCGTCTGCCACCTTATTTGCTTTCCCGGGTGGTAGAGGATGTCTATATCGTAATCCTTGACCCGCTCTAACCACTGTCGCATATTCAGATCCTTCCGAGTGAAGAAATACTTCAGACTCGATGATCTGTATACACTCTGCACCGAGCTCCATATAAGTAATGTCTCCAAATTTTGAGAGCGAACACTGCAAGCTCAAGGTCATGAGTAGGGTAATTCTTCTCATAATCCTTGAGTTGTCTGGAGGCATAGGTGATCACCTTGCATCAGCATCGCTCCTAGTCCCAACTTAGAGGCATCACTATAGATGTCAAAGGTGTTGTCGTAGAGCCAAAATGGGAGCACGGTCAATCTCCTTTAGCTCATTGCCGCTTCTCACCCTCTATCCACCGAAATTTCCTCTTTTTCCGGTAAGAGTGGGGAGGCTATCCCGAGAAGTCCTCTACAAACTTTCTGTAATATCCCGCTAATCCCGAAAGCTCCCGATTTCACGGGCGTTCTTAGGTCTCTTCCAGTTACTTACCGCTTCTATCTTGCTGGGATCTACCATAATACCATCTTTTGAGATGATGTGACCCAAGAAGGACACTGATCTAGCCAAAATTCACATTTCGTGAACCTGGTTCTCCTGAAGGGTCTGCAATACTAGTTTCAGGTGCTCGAGTGTTCCTTCTGAGTTCTTGAGTAGATAAGGATGTCATCGATAAACACAATAACAAACTTATCTAAATACTCCTGAATACTGCTCATGAGATCCATGAATGTAGTTGGAGCATGCTAAAGGGCATGACTACGAACTCATAGTGTCCGTATGTTCATTCTGAATGCTGTCTTGGGTATATCCCTTCTTTAACCTTTACCTGATGATAACCTCGATCTAAGATCTATCTTAGAGAATATCCGCTTCCTTCACCGGGTCGAATGTGTCATCGATTCGGGAAGGGATACTTCTTGATCGTGACTTGTTGATCGTAGTCTATGCGATGCTTCCATCCTTCTTCTTCACGAACAATACAGACGCTCCCCATGGTGAGTGACTCGGGCGTATGAAACCCTTGTCGAGCAGCTCCTGTAGTTGCTCCTGAAGTTCCTGGAGCCATGCGATAAGGCGCTTTGGAGATAGGGTTTGTACCGGGAATGAACTCTATCTCAAAGTCAATCTCCCTGTCTGGTGCTAAGCCTGGTAACTCTTCAGGGAAGACTGCTGGGTAGTCACATACGACTCGAACCTCTGCTAGCTGCTGGTTCTTGTCCTGGCTGGCGTTGACTACGTGTGCTAGGAATCCTGACATCCCGAATCCAGTAGCTTCGTGCTTTCATAGCTGAGAGAAACTTCTTGACCTTTCTCTTGGTTCTCATCAGATTCAAATTGCTTGTGTTGGAAGATGACTTGCTTACCACTCTATGGTAGCACCGTATGATCGTAAAGTCCATTCCAAAGATCACGCCATAGTCGGTCATCTCTAGCACTATCGATCACAAAAGAGCTCTCTCACTATAATGACCGCCATTGCTCGAGCCGGCGTGGATGTCATGATCTCTCCCGAAGGTAGTGCCGAAACTGGCCACCGAGTACCTCCGAGGGTCTTTCTAATTTTTCGAGAACATCCTAGCTATATATGAATGAGTTGCCCCAGTATCAAATAGACAATACTGTAAAATGCTAATCTGACCTGTGACAACTGCCGAGGCATTGGCTACGTCCTCTCTGGTGAGTGAGTAGATCCTCGCATTCGCCATAGCTGGAGGGGCTTCTAATCTGCCCTGGTTGATCTTGATGCAACTGAGCTGGCTGGCCTCCGTACTGAATCGGCTGTGGCTGAGAAAGACCGGTCTTGTTTGGGCACTGCTTGGCATGTGCCCTTCTTGTCCACATTCAAGCATCCTCGTGTCCCTTGCGACAAACCCCGGTGGAATTTCCCACAAGTAGCACACTTTGGATAATGGGTCGCTTGCTAGATGGTCCTCCTTTGGGTCACTTACTGCTGGAGTTCCCTTTCCAGCTAGAGTGTGGCCTTGCTGTTTTGAGTGTGAGAGTTTCCTTGACCTTTGGACTCGAGGAGACTTGCTTATGCTGTTCTGGTAATGCTCGTGGTCAAGGCACCGCTCACTAACTCCTCTGTGGTTTGTGGCCTATGTATGCCACCAGCCACGCTCATCGCTTCCGGCCTCGGCATCTTGAGCATCAACCGGATTCGCTCCTTCTCTGTGCCGACTAGCTCGGCATAGACGAGCCAACCTGTTGAATTTCTTCACGGCTTCCTCAATGAAGGTTGCTCGACGAAACTCGTGAACTCGTCGAGTGGCGGTTTGTAACCGTGTGAAAGAACTCCTCAAGAATTCTTTCTCAAGTCAGCCCATGACATCGGATTCACCGGGCGGTTCGCTCGATTCTTTCCCACCACATGCGGGTGTCTCTCAGGCAGAAAGAGGCACACTTCACCTTCTCGTGTTCGGGCCAGTCCAGTAGCTCTCCAGGTTTTGAACCAGGCTTGTGCATCCCATGGTTCACTAGTGCCCGAGAAGTTCTCTGGCTTGACTCGCCATTGGATCGATAGGCTTCCTTTCTTGGCTCAGCTGCTGGGCTGGGGTGACAGTGGGAGTGTTCTGCTGATTAGCCTTTAAGGTGGCTATTTCATGTCGCTGTTCAGCTAGCTGCTGCCGCCTGCCTCTTGTTGGGGCTCAGTAGCTAGTGCCCTTCTAGCTGGGCGTCCTCGTGCCATTTCTAAAGACATAGAGAACAGAACATGAATAACTATTACAATCATAATTGTATAACTATCGTTATCATGCTATACACTATCACATACTATCATGCAGCAGTTTATCTATAGACATGGACTATAACAAGGAAACAGAAAGCATAAATAAAGTAAAGGTATTCTTACTTGGAAGTTGCAGGTTCAATGCTGATGTGTGTGTAGGAAGTATGGAACACTGCTCTGATACCACTCTGTAACGACCCGCCTTCTACTAACTAGGCTATAAGGCCGATCGTCACATTATGCTGTGCTAAACTATTCCCTGACCATCTCTAGAACTAGATGCGGAAGCGGGACTAGTTAAAATTTCGCTAAGCTGCTAACATTTCTTGGTGCTACATGTACTAAGGAGTGTAATCTGAAGTATACCTAACATATACTACATCCCCTTATGGTCAGGGAACTGAAATATATGTTTTCCAGCTGTTATCAGACCTCCCAATCGATCCACGGATCGATTGGAATAGTCGGATCGATCGAGTGATCGACTCAGCCGGCTACTGTATGCAGAACATAGATTGGATCGATCCAGTGATCGATCCAGTATGAGCCTTTTGTTCGCGACGGAATTGGCTGGATCGATCGGCTGATCGATCCAGACGCCTACTGTTCGCGAGCTGAATCGCCCAGTCGATCAGTTGATCGATTGGAGACCCTCGGATCGATCGGCTGATCGATCCGAGTTTCTGATTTCGACCCAAAGGTCTGATTTCAGCACTGATGCGTGCCAAGGTCATTACACAACACTATAAAAGCTAAGAGAAACATTCTACTAAGTAATGGCTAGCATACTAAACATGATTAAGGCATAGAATACTAATTCACGGCAGGTAAACATATGGTAACCAAAACTAACAAGGTTTTAAACTGTTCTCTTGCTAACTAACAGAAACATAAGATAACGCTTGTTATAAGTACTAATGCATACTGAACACGTTCTAATGCATAATAGAATAAAACTAGATCCCTAGGATCTTTATTCCAGTTCCTTCCACACACATCTTGATCTGCATTGGCCTCCAGCTTCCTCTGCTAGTCCATATCTGCAGTATATCTGTAAGCTAAAAAGCTTAGTAAGAAACCATCTACCTCACTAAAACATGCATACGATGCAATTATGATTTTAAATCATGCTGTTTGAAAGGATATTCTAGGTATACTGAATAAACTAAACATGGCATGGCAAATAAGCATACAATCATGACATATCTAAAGCTGAACATGATATCAATCACCTGGTATCAATGAAGAACTAAGCTGATACTAAAAACTGAGCTACTGCTAGGACTGTACTGAATTCATGAACTACTTTGTGAAAGGTTGAAAACCATATACATATAGTAAGTGAAAATACTAAACATGCTGTTTGGGCCTGGCAACTGTACTTGCTGTGCGCGCATCCCTAACTAGACCCGGGTTTGCAAGTCCCGAATTTAGTAGGGTTAACTAGGTTATCTAAACCTAGGGACGACTGTGGGAGTCCAACCCAATGGATATCTGATCCAGTACAGTGCCTTTGAAAGTAAAATACTGAATATAGCTAACTGTTTTAACTTGTTGTTTCTAGGTTATCTGAACCTAGAGCTAGGTTGTCTGAACCTAGAGGTGACTGTGGGAGGCCACCCATTGGACCGTAGTCCCATATAAGCTAAAATAAACTGATTTATTGATTTAAATGCTTCTAATGCATTTAACTGAGCTATTAAAATGCCTAATTTGCATTTTAACTTAACTAGCTATTTTATCGAACACCTAGTGTGCCCCAACTCTCCCCTCTATTAGGGAGACCACTTCTAGGCACCCGACAACGTCTAGGAACCCCCACTAAAGAGGGAATATGTGTCCGGCCCATCTAGAAGTACTCACTAAATCCCTAAATCTGCGAGGAGGGTCAAATTCACCCTATGCGTCGATAAAAAAACAGCATATAACTAAACTAGTGCGTATAAAACCAAACGGAGCTACTTATACTGCAGGTGAGGGGTTTCTTACCTTGTGTGCTAGATTTCTTACAAATCTAATCGCTAGAAATTCCGGTGGAGACGACTTCTCGACGATTCGCTCGCGTCCACGTGCTCTACTCGCGGAGGGGAACGTCCTTGTCCTGAAATCGTCGTCGGAAAGTGACCTTGGGACCCTAGGGATGGAACCCTAGTTCTCCTTGTGGTTGGCGCCGAGAGAGGGAGGAGAGGGAGAGGTGTTCGGCGTGAGGGTTTGGAGGGGGAAGAGGTTGCCGAACCAAATTAAAAATAAACCAAACCCCAACTTAAATTTTCTATTTATACTAAGTAATTAATTCGGCCAAACCAATTATAAATATAATTGATTCCCTTTCCTTTCAGCACGGCCCTGCTGGGTTCACCGGTTCTAAGGCTAACTAAAGATTTAGCGGACCCGAGAGGTCCCGGGTTCGATTCCCGCTTAAGCCATTTTACTTTTCTAATAATTTTTGCTACTTCCGCTACTCGAAAAATTTATGAAAAATAACTAATAATTCCAGAAAAATCATAGAATATTCCTAAAATAGTTTTGAGAATTTTCGGGCGTTACAATGATAATCTAAATTGAAGATAAAATTAACCATTTCACAAAAACCTATAAGATTCCCTGATTGACAATTTAGAAAAGAGTGAGGTGGACTTAGGTAAATAAAAATTTAGTTTAGTCTAAAACAATTAACTTAATCTAAAACAATTAAACAATTAACTTAATCTAAAACAAGTAAAACAATTAACTTAATAAATTAATTAAACAATTTACTTAACAAATTAATTAAACAATTAACTTAATCTAAAACAATAAAATAATTAACTTAATATATCTAAATAATTAAACACTTAACTTAATAAATCTAAATAATTAACTTAATAATTAAATTGAATTAATTAATTCAAACCTAAGGAATTAAGTGAATTAAAATTTAAAATTAATCATCCATCTCATAGTCACCTATAGGAGCAACATGATTGATAACCTAAATTAGGTGAGAAGGAAATAAGAGCTTGAATTCAATCAATCTATCTTACAATCCATTTAAAATTGGATTCAAATCAAATACTTTATGTGTAGGAACATAACGATTTGGACCAATGGATGTTGGATAGTGGATGCTCTAGACATATAATTAGAGACCGATTGAAGTTCACCAAGCTAAAATATAAAAACCTAGGGTCAGTTGCATTCGGCAATGACGGAAAGCATAAGGTAATCGAAATAGGTAATATCAAACTTGTTGGTTAGTCCTAGGAAAATCGTACCGGTTCCACTGTACAAAAATTTTGTACAAGTGTCGAAGCTTTCCTTAAATAACTTATTGTGTTCTTTAGAAGTTAAATTAGGAATCACAGACGGAACTTAACATCATTGATTCCAAATTTAACTTATCTGTTCTTAATGGTTTAGATTTGAATCGCAAGCGGAACTTAACACTATTGATTCAAATCCACCTATGTTATTAATTCCATTAAATATTAATTTCCAAAATTTCGATGACGGTGACGCACATGACCTTCTATGGGAGCAACCACCACCGCTTAGACAAAGCCTTTAAGGAAAGCTAATATTTATTTCCTTAAATAACTCTAGGTTAACCAAAAATAATCTAACCAAAAATAAAAGAAACACAAATTCGAAACAAATCCGAAAAACTCTAGAATCATATGCCTCTTGTGTTTGGTATTTCCAAAAATAACTATACAAAGAAAACTAGTATGATGCGAAAAATAATTACTAGTTATACCTTTCTTTGTAAACAAATAACCTCTTGATCTTCTATCGTATTCCTCTTCTAACCTCGGACGTTATGTGGGCAATGATCTTTTGAGATGAGAACCACCAAGCACCTTCTTCTTCCTTCTAGGTTTAGGCCACCAAGAGTCCTCGATGGATAGGTTCGGCTACCACCAATGCTCCAAGGGATGCTAGAGACTAGGCTTCCATTCTCTCCTTGCTTGATCCGGCCACCAAGAGAACTCCACCAATGAAGAAGTTTCGGCCACAGTAAGGAGAGGAGAGAAAAAGAGGGGGCCGACCACACCACCAAGGAAGAGAGGGAGGAAGAAAAAGAATAGAGTCGTTACCCATGAAGGCACCTCTACCCCCTCTTTTATAATCCTTGGTCTTGGCAAATAAGGAAATTTAAATAAAAAACTTCCTTAATTCTTTTGCCATGAAAAGGAAAATTTATTTAATTAAAAATAATTTCCTCTTCTCACATTACATGGCCGACCACATCTATAGGCTATAAACAAGGAGAGTTTTAATTATAATAAGAATTAAAACTTCCTAATTTGTCTCCAGAAATTTATAAAAAATTTCTCCAATAATTTTTCCCTTCATGGTGGTTTGTAAAAAGAAAATTTTATAAATTAAAATCTTTCTTTTAAACATGTGGATGATTTCCAAAAAGGAAAGTTATCTCTAAAAATTAAAATCTCCTTTCAATTTACAAATAAGGAAAGATATCAAATCTTTTCTTAATCTTTTGTAGAAACTAATAAAAGAGAATATTTAATTTTTAAACTCTCTTTTAAATCATGAACATGGTTAAAAAGGAAAGTTTCCTCAAAATTAAAATCTACCTTTCAATTTACAAATAAGGAAAGATTTCAAATCTTTTCTTAATCTTTTGTAGAAAGCTATAAAAGGAAAGATTTAAATTTTAAACTCTCTTTTAAAACCATGGAATCCACATAAGAAAATTAAAAAAAAAAATAAAATTCCTTTTTATTTTAATAAGGCCGGTCACCTAAGCTTGGGTTCAAGCTAGGGCCGGCCACCTCATGAACCCATGAACCATGCCTTTGGCCGGCCCTAGCTTGGACTCCAAGCTAGCTTGGCCGGCCCCTATAGGATGGGTAAGAAGGTGGGTATAAGTGTGTATAGTACTCTATAATTAAGAGGCTACGATAGTGACCGAGAGGAGGAATTGGTTTTGGTCTCCCGATGAAATTAAGCATCTCGTGTTCACCCCGAACACATAACTTAATTTCATTAATAATAATTCATTCCACTAAAGAACTATTATTGAACTACCGCACCAATCCCAAATTACATTTTGGGCTCCTTCTTATTATGAGTGTATTAGTCTCCCTGTGTTTAAGATATCAGATGTCCATTAATTAAATGAGTTACTGATAACTCACTTAATTAATATCTAGTTCTAAGAGTAGTACCACTCAACCTTATCGTCATGTTGGACTAAGTCCACCTGCAGGGTTTAACATGACAATCCTTATGAGCTCCTCTTGGGGACATTATCAACCTAGATTACTTGGACATAGTTTCCTTCTATAATCAACAACATACACTATAAGTAATATCATTTCCCAACTTATCGGGCTTATTGATTTATCAAGCTAAATCTCATCCTTTGATAAGTTAGAAAAATAAATATTAAATATATGTGCTTGTTATTATATTATAATTAAGAGCACACACTTCCATAATAACTAAGGACTTGTTCTTTTATTAAGTCAGTATAAAAAGAATTTTCCTTAAATAGTCCTGCTCAATACACTTAGAGTGTACTAGTGTAATTTATTATTCAAGATAAACTAATACCTAATTACACTACGACTTTTTCGATGGTTTGTTCCATTCCATCTCAGTCGTGAGCTACTGTTTATAATTTATAAATAACCGATAACACGATCTTCTGTGTGTGACACCACACACTATGTTATCTACAATATAAATTAATTGAACATCTACATTTGGTATATATAAATATAGACACATGACCAATGTGATTCTTATAAATATTTAAACAAAAGCTTGGCTTTTAGTATACACTCCAACAATCTCCCACTTATACTAAAAGACTATGCTGCCATTAAAGCTGCCATACATCTGATTCCCAACCCTTCAACATGTCCATTAAAAGCTCTTGCCTTAAGGACTTTAGTGAAAAGATCTACAGGTTATCACCTAATGCAATCTAGGTGGCAACAACTTCTCCTCATTTATACGATGTCTCATATTGGGTGGTACTTGCGCTCTATTGTGTTTACTTGCCTTATGGACTTATGGTTTCTTCGAGTTTGCTACTACACCACTATTATTACAATAAATTGTAATAATTTTTTTGGGCAAACCAGAAAACATGTCTAAGTCCATCATGAAGTATCTGAGCCATACAACTTCTATGACTGCCTCAGAGGCTGGCACTTACTCAGCTTCTATGGCGGAGTCCGAAAAAGCACTTTTGCTTATCACTCTTCCATAGTTATGACTTTACCTCCTAAAGTAAACACAAAACCCCAAGGTTGACTTACTATTGCCCCTATCCGATAATCCGTACAACCCATAGGGAGCAAATTATCTGCCTTGTAAGTTAGCATATAATATCTAGTGCCTCTAAGGTACTTTTATATATGCTTTACCGTAGTCCAATGTCCTTGTCCAGGGTTACTTTGATATCTTCTAACTATGCCCTTGGCAAAACAGATTTCTGATCTCGTGCATAGCATACATTAGGCTTTCGACAGCCGAAGCATAAGGAACTACCTTCATTTCCTCTATCTCCTTTGATATCTTTGGAGACATCTCTTTAGATAAAGCTACTCCATGCTGAAAAGGTAAGAAACCTTTCTTGGAGTTTTGCATGCTTAAAATGAGCAAGGATTGTTTCGATATATGAAGCTTGGGATAAGTAAAATATATTCTTTTCTTACGATTCCTTTGATCCCAAGAATATATGTATTCTCCCAAGTCCTTCATATCGAATTGTTTGGACAACCATACCTTTACTTCTGACAATACTTTGATATTGTTTCCAACTATCAAAAATATTATCTACGTATAGTAAAAGAAATACCACCATGTTTCCATCACACTTCTTGTATACACAAAACTCATTCGGTTATAAAATAAATCTATAGGTCTGGATTACTTTATTAAACCGGATGTACTAAGACCTTGAAGCTTTACTTCAGTCCATAGACTGATTGAGCTTACACACAAGATGCTCTTTGCTCTTTGCAATGAACCCTTCTGGTTGCTATATATGAATGTTTTCTTCAAAACTTCCATTAAGGAAAGCTGTCTTGACATCCACTTGCTAAATCTCATAGTCCATATGAGAAGTAATAGATAAAAGAATCCGGATAGACTTAAGCATGACTACCGGTGAAAAGTTTCCTTTTTCAACAAGCCTTGCTTTGAAAGTTTCTACCTTCCTGTCTATTACTTTTTTCCTATTGTAGACTTATTTTCACCCAATGGATTTTACACCATTTATAAGCTCCCAGACTCTATCAGAATACATATATTCTAATTCTGTATTTATTTTTCTTTATAAAGATGCTGCATCTTTATCTTGGAGCACTTTGTCGTAGGTCCGGGAATTAGGTTCATGTCCACCAGGGATCAAGTCTAAAGACTCTCCCAAAACATGAATCTTTTAGGTTGCCTAACAACTCTCCCACTATGACGAGGCACTTTCTGCAATTGTGTATCATTTGTGATACGTGTTGCAGTTTCTTATGATATTTCATTTTGTACAGTTGGTACTAGATTAGACGTGTCCTTTAATTTCCTTAAGAATAATTTTTTTTTACTCATGGGCTAGTGGTTCATAGTATAGTCCTTTTCTAAAATCGGGCATTGATGCCAACAATGACCTTCCGATTTTAAGGACTATAAACCTCTTTTCATTTTTCTAGGATAACTCACAAACAATTGAACTCATGTCCAACTTATCAGTGTCTCTCATGTGCTAGACCACCCAAATCCGAATATGCTTCAGACTAGGCTTACGCCCATTCTGCAATTCTATGGGAGTAGAAAGTTCTGACTTAGAAGGTACTACGTTCACTTCCGTTTCCAGTGTATATACTTAAAATGAATTTGGTAATTTTCTGAATAACTCATCTTCGATCTAATTATTCCATAAGAGCCTTATACCTTCTTTCTACTACACCATTCTGTTGGGGTGTACCAGGTGTAGTTAGTTGGGATTGAATCCCGTCTTCTGATAAGTGACTCCTAAACTCTCCTAAGAGGTACTCGTTACTACGAATTCACCGTAGTGTCTTGATACTTTTACTTTGACGTTACTCCACATCAGCCTAGTACTCTTTGAACTAATCAAAGCACTTAGACTTGTGGCACGTTAAGTAAATGTATCCTTATCTCGAATAGTCATCTATAAAAGAGACGAAATATTCGAAACAACCTCTTGCCTGGATAGTCAAAGGTCTACACAGATCAGAATGAACCAATTCTAACATATCTTTGGCTCCATACCCCTTAGACTTAATAGCTTCTTGCTTATTTTTTCTTCCAAGTAAGACTCGCAAGTTGGAAAGATTTTCACTACCAATGAACCCAAGAGTTCATTGGTTATTATCCTTTGAATCCTACTCAAGTTAATATAACCTAGCCTTAGATGCCAAAAATATGATTGGTTCATTTTCGAAGGTTACATTCTCTTATTTAGAAAATGTGTTATTAATTTCCATTTATTGCATCATGAGAGTTATTGGATTATAAATTGTCAACCAACGTACCAGAACAGATAACTTCCCTATTTTTCGTGATAACAAGTTTGTTATCAAAATAGATAGAATATCTATTATTTAATAGTTTAGAAATCGAAATCAGGTTCTTTCTAATCTTAGTACGTAAAGACAATTTCTGAAAACCCATATTTTATTCCTATCAGAGGATAAATATCTCCCACTGCAACAGCTGCTACTTTTGCAGTAGTGCCCATGTAGACGGTGTTTTTCTTTTCATATAGTTGTCGGGTTTCCTGGAACCCTTCAATAAATTACAGACATGATTAGTGGTTCCCGTATCTACACGCCAGGTACCGGTAGATAACTCCACTAAATATGTTACAACTAATGAATAAAATACACCTAAATTGTTCTTAGTTCTAAGAAGACAGTCTATCTTAATGTCCAAGTCCTATTTCCAATCATTATAATTGGGACTACTAAGTCTTTTCTATAGTATAACAACTAGGGTATTGACTAACATTTGAAAAACTTAAGAATCACAAAAATATTTGGTCAAGACCAACATCTCAAAATCCCCGTGAATTTTGTATGCCACGATAGTGTGGACGTATACAAATTCTAAAAGGAGATTTTATCCATTAATTTTATTATCTTGTCAACTTATGACAAATAAAATTAATAGTTAGTCTGTTTTTAATTAAATATTTGGTCAAGACTCTAAATTTAAAATAATATTGATTCCTCTAACAATACTATTTAAATTTACCAACACCTCAAAACACTGTGAATTTTGCATGCCACGTTAGTGTGGACGTATACAAAATCAACATTTGTAAGAGGAGGGTTATTAATTATCTTGTCAACCTAACTTTATGACAAATAAAATTATCTCAAACACCGTTAATTTTGTATGCCACATTCGTGTGGACGTATACAAAATCAATCATTTGTAAGAGGAGTTTTAACCCAATAATTTTATTATCTTGTCAACCTAGTTTTATGACAAATTAATAGTTGGTTTCCTTTTGGTCACACAAGCAATAGCAGTGACTCCGTTGGGGAAGATACTATTAGATGCATCTAAGTGTACACCATTACTTTGATACTAAGTCCATTAAATAGAATTGTGCCCCTTTAGTTGGAAAAGATCACACACATCCTAAATAATTTCCTATAACCATCCATTAAGGAAGTTTGATGTAGTGATCTGCAAACAAACTCATCCGTTGTGGAGGGAGGCACTCAGAGCCAACACGCAAGCTTGTTGCATCACTTACAAATCAGTAATGGAGACCGTGGGATTTATATACTAATTCTTCTCCCACTTAGTTATTTAAAATGAGGAATTTTAACCTATGCTAGCATATAACACATGCACACACACAGTAAATAAAAGTAATAAATTTGGAAATTAATTTTCCAACTATTATGACATTTTCATCACTGTCCTCCGTGTGCTCTAACCCTAGCTGCTGCCATCTTTAGCCACCGCCTTTGGGTCGAGTTTTCGCATCTATCTTGCTTCTTATTCCGCTGCGCCTCTGGTCCTCCGATAGCACCAAGCCTCGCAAGGATACGATCCACGACAAATATAGAATTTTACATACATCGATCCTATATTCTATAAAGGAATGTACATATATTCTAGATCGAACAAAAATGTAAAATCCTAATAACTAATACAACTCCTACTGTATTTAATATTACAATCATGCACACACAATAAAATGCCCTTGACATGTCCAAGGGTCCAATCACACATAATATCTATATGCCATAATAGTTGGAGCCAGCAACTACAAAGTTAGCACATCCTACTATTATCCTGCCTAAATTATGTATGACATGTGCATAATCTATTTGAAAACTAAACACACAGAGGCAAACCCTAACTCTGATACCAATTGTTTGTTAGTCCTAGGAAAATCGTACCGATTCCACTGTACAAAAATTTTGTACAAGTGTCGAACCTTTCCTTAAATAACCTATTGTGTTCTTTAGAAGTTAAATTAGGAATCGAAGATGAAACTTAACATCATTAATTCCAAATTTAACTTATCTGTTCTTAATGGTTTAGATTTGAATCGCAAGCGGAACTTAACACTATTGATTCAAATCTACCTATGTTATTAATTCCATTAAATATTAATTCCATTAAATATTAATTCCATTAAATATTAATTTCCAAAATTGGCTTCCAGGACTGCATGGCGAGGCACATGACCTTCTTGGATATGGGAGCAACCACCACTGCCTAGACAAAGCCTTTTAAGGAAAAGCAAATATTTAATTTCCTTAAATAACTCTAGGTTAACCAAAAAGAATAATCGAATCACAAATTTAAAAAATAAAACAAAAGAAACACAAATTCGAAACAAATCCAAAAAACTCTAGAATCATATGCCTCTTGTGTTTGGTATTTCCAAAAATAACTATACAAACAAAACTAGTATGATGCGGAAAATAATTACTAGTTATACATTTCTTTGTAAGCAAATAACCTCTTGATATTCTACCGTATTCCTCTTCTAATCTCGGACGTTGTGTGGGCAATGATCTTCTGAGATGAGAACCACCAAGCACCTTCTTCTTCCTTCTAGGTTTCGGCCACCAAGAGTCCTTCTTGATGGATAGGTTCGGCTACCACCAATGCTCTAAGGGATGCTAGAGACTAGGCTTCCTTTCTCTCCTTCTTCTCCTTGCTTGATCCGACCACCAAGAGAACTCCACCAATGAAGAAGTTTCGGCCATAATAAGGAGAGGAGAGAAAAAGAGGGGGCCGGCCACACCACCAAGGAAGAGAGGGAGGAAGAAAAAGAATAGAGTCGTTACCAATGAAGGCACCTCTACCCCCTCTTTTATAATCATTGGTATTGGTAAATAAGAAAATTTAAATAAAAAACTTCCTTAATTCTTTTCCATGAAAAGGAAAATTTATTTAATTAAAAATAATTTTCTCTTCTCACATTACATGGCCGGCCACATCTATAAGGTATAAACAAGGAGAGTTTTAATTATAATAAGAATTAAAACTTCCTAATTTGTCTCCGGAAATTTATAAAAAAATTTTCCAATAATTTTTCCCTTCATAGTGGTTTGTAAAAAAGAAATTTTATAAATTAAAATCTTTCTTTTAAACATGTGGATAATTTCCAAAAAGGAAAGTTATCTCTAAAAATTAAAATCTCCTTTCAATCTACAAATAAAGAAAGATATCAAATCTTTTCTTAATCTTTTGTAGAAACTAATAAAAGAGAATATTTAATTTTTAAACTCTCTTTTAAATCATGAACATGGTTAAAAAAGGAAAGTTTTCTCAAAATTAAAATCTACCTTTCAATCTACAAATAAGGAAAGATTTCAAATCTTTTCTTAATCTTTTGTAGAAAGCTATAAAAGGAAAGATTTAAATTTTAAACTCTCTTTTAAAACCATGGAATCCACATAAGAAAAATTTAAAATAAAATAATATTTCTTTTTATTTTAATAAGGCCGACCACCTAAGCTTGGGTTCAAGCTAGGGTCGGCCACCTCATGAACCCATGAGCCATGCCTTTGGCCGACCCTAGCTTGGACTCCAAGCTAGCTTCTTACCCTATATGATGGGTAAGAAGGTGGGTATAGGTGGGTATAGTACTGTATAATTAAGAGGCTACGATAGGGACCAAGAGGAGGAATTGGTTTTGATCTCTCGATGAAATTAAGCATCCCGTGTTCGCCCCGAACACATAACTTAATTTTATCAATAATAATTCATTCCACTAAAGAACTATTATTGAACTAACGCACCAATCCCAAATTACATTTTGGGCTCCTTCTTATTATGAGTGTGTTAGTCTCCCTGTGTTTAAGATATCAGATGTCCATTAATTAAATGAGTTACTGACAACTCACTTAATTAATATCTAGTTCTAAGAGTAGTACCACTCAACCTTATCGTCATGTTGGACTAAGTCCACCTGCAGGGTTTAACATGACAATCCTTATGAGCTCCTCTTGGGGACATTATCAACCTAGATTACTAGGACACAGTTTCCTTCTGTAATCAACAACATACACTATAAGTAATATCATTTCCCAACTTATCGGGCTTATTGATTTATCAAGCTAAATCTCATCCTTTGATAAGTTAAAGAAATAAATATTAAATATATGTGCTTGTTATTATATTAGAATTAAGAGCACACACTTCCATAATAACTAAGGACTTGTTCTTTTATTAAGTCAGTATAAAAAGAACTTTCCTTAAATGGTCCTGCTCAATACACTTAGAGTGTACTAGTGTAATTTATTAGTCAAGATAAACTAATACCTAATTACACTATGACTTTTTCGATGGTTTGTTCCTTCCATCTCAGTCGTGAGCTACTGTTTGTAATTTATAAAGAACCGATAACACGATCTTCTGTGTGCACTATAACAAAAATCACTTTTCGCAGCGTGCTATTAACAGCGTACATTAAAAGCATGCCATTAATAGTATTATTAACAGCATGCATGTTGATGTGCACTGTTAATAGTATGAACTTTGAAATAAAAAAAGGTATTAACAGCGCGCATTAAAAGCACGCCGTCAATAATATATTATTAACGGCATGCATGTTAATGTATGCTGCGAATAGTTAATAATAATAACAGCCAAACGTAGTAAATAAAAAAAACATGATTAAAATTTAATGATTAGTTTGGAAATAATAAAGAAAAAGTAAAAAAAATAAAAATAAAGTTGGTTAAAAACGTAACTTAATTGGTTAAATTAAATTAAAAAAAATACATGAAACAAAACGTAACTTAATTGGTTAAAAAAATTGTTGTAACTTGGTTAAAAAAGTCAACAATTCCTTCGAATAAAAATATATGCGTTCATTAACTTGGTTAAATAAAGAGTGAAGATTCTGCTAAATTAAAAAAACGCCCGAACCCTTCGCCGCTGAAGCCTTCGCCGCAACCTCTCCGCAATAGTTCTGCCTCTCTTCACTACCGTCGCCGTCGCCGTCGCCGGACTCCTCTCTACCTCTCGGCACTCACCGCCACCAGCCGTAGGAATCCTCTCCGCCTCTCTGCACTGATCATCGCCGGCCGCACGACTCCACTCCGCCTCTCCGCACTCGCCGTCGCTGCAAGACTTCCTTCCATCTCTCCGTATCATAGGACCACAGCAAGAGTAAGCAAGCCCTTTGATAGCCACTCCACACTCTACATCAAGCCAAAAGCTCCAAGCAAAGGTAACCCTAATCTCTATGTCCCTAAACTTATTTGGGCGGCACTCTACAGCAAGTAGTTTTATTCATAAATTGGAGCTCGAGTGTATTTATATATTTTACGATTTTGTGTTCATTCTACTTGCATTGAAGATTTTAATCTTGCATGTTCATATTGCCAGCACAAGATTGTTCTATCAATTTTTTTCTTTGATCCCCATTCCTGTTTGACGTATTTATATTGTGGACCAGTCCCAGTTCATGAGTTTTCATGTCACTCTGGTCATGTATGCTAGAACTTAGTAGTTACATTTAATGCACATCTAATCTTAATCCATACTCCACTACACTCGTAAAGCTCAAATCCGTCGAACTCACCTCTTACGCCATCCAGGCAGGCATGTAGTAGAATAAAATCCAAATCCAAATCCATCGCAATAATAAAATCCATACAATATCCATAAGCAGAATAATCCAAAACATATCATGTTCAAAACAGTTTAGAACAGAAAAGAAACCAAAGAAAACCAAACATATCCTCGAGGTTGCAGGGACCAGCTACAGTGAGGACTAGCGACTGGAACTCCCTCCGGACAGCATCAACCTGAAAATAACAACAATGGAGGCGGGTGAGTCCAACACTCAGAAGGTACAATTGATATGCAAAGTAAAAAATATCACCTAGCACTAATCATGCATACAGTTCCTGATAAGAAAGATAAAAATGCATCTGAAATAAACAGGAGAATACTTGTACTAACCAGGTCCTGGTATAAGGTCAACAGATCGAGAGGATAGAAATCCTGTGTGCATGTCAAACATAGGTATCCAAACAATATGCAGCATATAAATGCAGCAAACACAAACACAAGCAATAAATGCATCATGCATATGATGCCAATGATGCGTCCTAGTCACCCACGGTCGATCATCTCACACAATAGTGAGGCCGGTAGGTAGGCTCTGTGACAACCGTGGCACTCATCACGTCACTACTCGATGGTGACGCAGTGGGCGGATGTCGGAGTACACCTATCCTCCTACCCCAAATCATAAATGGGGAGCACAATGCTCTCAACTCCGCGATGACGGGGAGGAATCTGCGATAATACGTTGTTGTCACACTACCCATGAGCGTAACAACGGTGCTGCAGCTAGTCCGCAGACCTGCACGCAACGAATCGACCACTAACCCATGGTGGTGGTGTGAATCCATGTAATGGCGATGTGCTCAACAATAATGGAGCGGACTATCACAGCATGCAATCATGCAAATGGTGCATGGCAACAACCATAAAAAAACATCTTGACCTAATCCATATATATAGAAAAGTGCACCCTAGGTCAACGAATCATATCGAATCAAAGGTACACGAAGGTATAAAACCTAGGTCACGAACATGGTGAAGCATGGTATATCACTACCCCCTATAAGCATGTATAAACAGTTAAAATATACATGAGATGCAAACTAATCAATCAATCAAGCATGAACCAAGATTTGGGTAGTGATTAACCGAAACAGATAAGAAACACAATTAATGCAACATGTTAATTTCATTACTAAGCATATCAAAGACAAAAGTCAAAAGTACCCGCCTCCAATAGAAAAAATCCAATCGTCCAGGTCCGACGTCAAGATACTCGTCCTGTGTCACCAATACAATTATATTTTATTTAGCTAACTTCATATGAACAGCTAAATAAAATCCCTAGGACCAATTTAGGGTAAAACCCTAGTCATAAACCCTCAACCTACCTTAATTAAACCCAACGGTTAATTAGGGTTAGTTATCTAATCCCTAATCAACCCATTAGATTAATAATTCAAACCTAAATCAATTATACGCGCAACAAGGCATTTACCTCAATCCAAACTCACCCAAATTCGTATTCTTCGTCGTTAATTAGTCGATGGAACACCTGTTTCTGGAACCGTGGTCGTAGCTAGAGTGAGCCACTGACCTACACATCAAACACCCAAAATTTGTAGTCAATACATCCACCTCTGTGAATTAAACCCTAACCTTACCTCCACAGTTCTAAACCAACAGCTTACCCTAAAGCCAAAGCTCGGTAGAATCCAGGGCAGCAACTCACGCCAATGTGAGGCTCGGCTAGGGCAGAAGAAAGGGTCGGTTCGGCACTGGGGCAAAGTGTGCAGCGGCAGTGACAAGGAGTGGCGTCGGGCTCGCTAGGGCACAGCGACGGCACTGGGGCTCGGGTGCTGGCACAGAGAGTCGACCGCTGCTAGGGCTCAAATGCTGAAAGGAGAAGAGGAAGAGAGGTGCGGCGTCGGCACCTAGGGCACTCCTCGGAGGAGTAGCCAGCGACACTGCTGCTCGGCGCAAGACGGCGGCGTCGGGATCACTCCGTGAGGGCGGCTGTCGGCAGAGGAGAGGAAACTTCTATGGGCGTCGGCGCCGTCATCAAGGACACTAGGGCACAGCCGACGGCTTGACCAGCAGTGGCTAGCGCTCACCGGCGCTTGGGCAGGCTTCAGGGAGAAAGAAGAAAGAAGATGTGGCTGCCGGAGAATCGCTCGATGACGAAGAAGGAAAAGAGGAAGGGTCGGTGAGGCTTTAATCGCGAGGGAGAGGGTGGCGGTTAGGGCTCAGGTTCGCGAGGGGGAAGGAGTGAACGGCGACACAAAGAAAAGAAAATAAAAATAAATAAAGAAAAAGGAATTTAGAAATTCAACTTTTCCTCATTTAAATGGGGTAGCCTAAACAGGCTTTTCCGGGCCCCGTTTTTATCCTCGTTAACTCGTCCGTACGAACTCCGAAAAATTCTCGAAAAATGTCCAAAAATTCTGGAAAAATTCCCTTATTCATATTCGCTTATTTCCGGTATTTTACATTCTCCTCCACTTATAAAAATTTGGTCCCCAAATTTACTATCTAAGTACTTGAACAACAAATGACATGTTTTAAAGCCAAATCACATACCTCAAGTAGAAAGATGGGGATATCGAGCTCGGATAGTATCCTCGAGCTCCCAAGTAGCCTCCTCGAGATCTTATGACGCATCCGACTTTAACCAGGATGGTCTTGTTCATAATCGCGCTTCTTAGGTGAGTCCGAGAGTGCGAAAACCTCCTCATAGGTATTGTCAATGAAATCGGAATATCACGACATGTGTCGGAGCGTGCGATCTCCTCGACATCGATACATGAAATACATCGTGAACGCCTGACAGGGACGGTGGTAGTGCCGATCCTCTCCAAGATCTCGAAAGGGCCAATGTACTGCGAAGCTAGCTTACCTCGAGGCCAAATCTCTTCAACCCTTTCGGGTGAAACTCAGAAATACATGGTCGCCAACGGAGAACTCTAGTGGTGCGTCTCGTCAGCATAACTCTTACGGCGATCCTGCGCTCGACATCCTCGCCGTGAATGTACGGACCAACTCTGCATCCGCTAAACTCTATGAGGTCCCAACAATGGGCCTCCACCTCATCCCGGAGGACGGGTGTCCGACAGGTCTACCATACGCCTCAGCGGTGCCATCCGGATAGCCGAATGAAAGTGTGTTGTAAGCAAAACTCTACTAACGGTCGATGGTCCTCCCAAGCGCTCCAAAATCCATAACACATGACCTCCGGGTCCTCTAAAGTCCGAATGGTCCGCTATCATCCATCCGCCTATGGATGGAAAATGCTGAGGCAAGTGTGCCCAAGGCTCTCAGCGGTAGACCGAACGAGACGTGAACCGTGATCTCTATCCGAAATGATACTCAATGGAACACCATGTAGTTTGATAATCTCTCGGCAATACAGATCTGCTAATCGATCCAGGGAATCGGTCCTCCGAATCGCAAGCGCGGATTTGGTTAATCGATCACGATTACCCAAATCGCGTCATGGCCTCGTCGTGTCCTCGGCAATCCTACCACAAAGTCCATGGTAATGTGATCCCACTCGGGAATAGGAATCAAGTCTCTGGTGTTCGGTCTTCACCTGCTGATAGACAAGACATCTAGCTACGAAATCGCGATGTCTTTCTTCATGCGTTCCACCATAGACCAAGTCTCGATACATACGGGTCCCTTTGGATGCATCGCCAATAAATCGAGGTGTGCCTCTAAGTAGCTCCAGACGGATGAGCCGAAGTGCGCATAATCTTCCTCGAGTATATAACACCCTCCTCGTCTCGTATGAACGCTGCAGGCTATCCTGCTAATGAGCTGCAAATGTTGATCACTGCGCCCTCCTGGATCCTAGTCACGATCGACTGAGCAACCATGGAAGAATACCACGCTTCTGCGCTCTCCAGGTCTAACTGGAAAACTACGAATCAAATCGAATCGAAATCCGGTGACAAGCTAAAGTCCTCTGGACTTCCTGCTGAGCGCATCATTAGCTTTTCCGGGTGGTAGCTAATGGTACAATCGTAGTCCTTCAGAACTCCATCCATCTCCTCTGTCGGAGATTAAGCTCCTTCGAGTGAAAATGTATTTGAGACTCTTATGATCGGTGAGAATCTCAAATGTGATTAAGTATAAATGATGATGCCAAAGCTTGAGCAAAGATGATGGCGCTAACTCAAGTCATGAACGGGTAGTTCTTCTCATGCTCCTTGGTGACGAGCATAAGACTACTACTACTAGTCGCTGCATCAAAGCCAAGCCCAAACCACACGCGGTGTAAAGTACAAATCCATCCTCTCCGGAAGGTAAAACCAAAGCTGGGCCGACACTAATCTCGCTTGACTGACAGCTGGTCTCACAATCCTCGTCACGTAAACTTCGCCCTTCACGGTAAGGTGTGTCGGGATGATATCTGGCGAAAACCCGACAAAGCGTCGATAATATCCTGCTAGTCATGACCTCTCGGATCCCTGCTCACCGTGGCGCTCGGTGACCTCGATCCCGATGAAATACCTCTGTTAGAAACCACGTGTCGAAAAACGAGGATGAGACTGAATGCACACTTAGAATCCCATGACGTCATGGTCGTAGAATCTCAAGACTAGACTATCTTTGCATGCTCCTCCTCGGAATCTGAGTAGACCAATATGTCATCAATGAAAGCGATAACAAACTGATCAGGATACTCAAGAAAATGCGGTTCATCAAGTCCATAAACACATTTGGAGCATTGGTAAGCCAAATGGCATTACCAAAGACTTATACCGTATTCGTGCGGAGAGCGAAGTACGGATATACGGGTCGACGACCTCAACTCAGATATCCGGGATCAAAGATCAATCTTAGAATCTGTGATACCTGCGGGCTGATCAAACAAATCCTCGATCCGTGGTAAGTAGGGATATTTATTTACGGCGATTATTGTTGTATGGTCAATACATAACCTCGTAGTAGTCTTTCTTCTTGACAAGCGAGCTGGAGAACCCCATGGTGAAACACTGGGCGTATAAATCCCCTAAGCTCTGGAGGTTGAACCTTGTTCGTTCAACTCTTTCGATTGCCATCATACGGGCTTTCCGATCGATCCGTGGGTTCCGAAATCAGCTCAATAGTGAACTCCGGCGCTTGGGAAGCGAGGGAAGCTCCTCGGGGAATACATCTGGATACTACGGGACTGCGAAATGTCGCTCTAGCACCAATCTGTACTAAAAGATAATAGGAAACCACGGCGGCCATATGACAACGACGGCTGGGCTGAAATATGAATCGAGATTCGTCTCTAATGCGGTGAAACTCCACGAGGGTTGGTTCGGGGCTGAAGGTGACCACCCTCGTCGGCAATCAATGGTATCATGATATCGATAGCGAATTCCATGCCAAGTATGATATCAAACTCATCTCGTCTAGGATGGGCCAAGTTGCTGTTGGGGACGGGCACTCCTCGAGACCGCCCAAAGGACGGTGGGACTCCTTCGACCACGCCGGCTGTAACGGTAATAAAGAGGTAATCTACCTCTCACACGCATGATAAAGTGCGCATAAAAAGGCACGATCATCCAAAATATCATGAATGCAATCGTAATCCCGAAAATCGCCGCTCACTGCCGACCCACATCCTCCGGTAATCATGAACCTAGCCGCGGAGGAGTGGCCGCACCCGGTATTCCGGTATTTCGCGGGTAGGCACTGGCGACAAGGCTCGCCAGGAAGATAGACCGTGACACGCACCGTCGCGACATCGCCTCTACAACTTGTCTGCGCATCGTGAAATATGGAAAATCTCTCAAGCATGCCAAATCTGTGTTGGGGGTTGCCCCAGCGAAGATTGGGCTATCCCCTCGATATATACGGCGCTGCTGCACTCCGCCTGGTCACCGATTGTGACCGAAATCGTGTTTGCTGCCTCGTCTCGCGTACACAAAGCGATGTGTAGGCTGCTGCTATTTTATCCCGGGACAGTGGCGGTGAGAGGCGGGGTAGAGTGAGGTGATCTGCTGGGATCCATTAACGAACACAATGAGTATCACTTGAAGTGGCGCCGGTCCGTGTTGATTTGACCGACCGCTCACCTGATTTGACCACGAGACCACCGACCGTATACTATGGCTACTCGCTCGCATCCGAAGGGCCGTATCCCCTTGTCCTGCCGCCATCGACGACCAAGTATTTCCTTTCACAGTTCACGGGATGTCTTCTGGCTTGAGACGCAACAAAGCTAAAGCATTCATGCTCGAGCGGAGTCAAAGTAAGATGAAATCCTAATCAGTACAATTTGTCGTAGCAATATATAAATCCTTAGCAGGTCAGTTCAGTTCTCAAACTTCTCTACAAGCCAGCAGAGGATTGAAGCATTTGTTAGAATATGTCATCCACGGCTCATAAAATCAATCGGCGATCGCGCGGTGGAAAAAAGCGGCTACTGGTCCGTAACGTTCTGGCTCACCAATAATAGAAACTTGGGCGGTGAGTGAGCCGCCATCATAGGAAAGACAAAGACGGCTCTGCTTTCTCCCTCGCTGGACACGACCATATGACGCTGGGCAGAGCTTCACTTCATCCGGGTTCAAATAGTAGCCACTTAGTAAATAGTAGCTTGGTACCGCTTTCTCCTCGGAGCAAGCCATGATAGTGCAGATAAACCATTTATAGAAAGTTAGTCTCTCACCGGCCCGTTAGACCGACGATCATTTATGAAAGAAGTCACATATCGATCGCAGTCCTGGCTGTAGATAGCTACAGGCAGCTGCTCGCTAATGTACAGAGGCTACCGGAGGTAGGATCACGTTGGATTTTACTTTGCGTGTAGCATCGCTGACTAACGAGAGAGGATACTAAGTCTGGGGATAAGGAAACGAGCAGGTCGCAGATGTGTGGCATTCGGTAGTTGTACTCGATGCAGCTTGCGGCAAAGCAAAATGCGGGTACATGCACACCGAGGGTCGTCGGACAAAGGTGCGGTAACCGTGAATAGCATCCGATTGCGTACCAGTCTGATCGGATACGAGTGGCCAATGTGGCCAAAGGTATTCAGTAAATTATCTTCAGGCCCGATTCGAGCGTGTCTCCCCGATCTCCAGCGGCACGCACACGTTTGCGGGCTACAGCATACTGTATCATCCCCGGGTCCCTCCATGGTCTCCAACCGTCCAGGCTCCGCTCTGTACGATGGTTAATTAAATTACGATATCATGTTAAATAACAACATTTAACAAACATCAATTAGCAAAACAAACATAAAATAACAACATACCTATGTTCGTTAGCGTTTGTTCGAGGTAAAATAACAACTAAATGGGATGTTAAAAACCCCATTGACCTCATAAGTATACCCAAATAGTACTTCAACAATCATGGAAGGCAAAATAACGAGGAAATCGAAACATCGCGAAAACTGATGCACAACCACTTGACTCATGTGATAATGTTTGACCACTCGCAGCAGCTAAAATCGTAATACCCACAGTATAACACACAGAACTGCGAACCCAAATGGCTTTGTTAGAATAAATTGATAGATAGATATCAAAATACGACAAAGATCGTGAAATGGCGTATTCGATACCACTAAATTGTCACGCCCCGGAAGAGCCCTTTAAGAGCTCTCAGCTCAAAATTTTAAAGTCTGACGGACTGGAATTTTGACAATAACAATATCTACATCATACGCATCCGCAGTTCGATCGTAATTCGGTAAAAGTACGGTCGAGTTGGAATAATAACAATAAGTAAACAAACCTGCGGTATATAATTTATTCAGCCTCTGCATCTATCTGATTAGATAATTAAATAATACAGCCGATAGAAATCCACCCTACTCCACTACACTCGTGGCTTCGAATCAAGCAGACTCCTCTTCGCCATCCAGTGCATGTGATAGAGAATAAAATCCAAATCAAATCCGTAATAAAATAACCAATCCAATATCCATAAGCGAATAATCCGAAACATATCATGTTCAGCGATTGTAAACGAGAAAAAGTAAAAACCAAACATATGCCAGGTGCGACCCGGCTTTTCGTGCAGGACTATGCTTGTTGGAACTCCTGGGACAGCATCACGAAAATAACAACAGCTGGAAGTGAGTCGTCAGCACTCAGCAGTACAATTGATATGCAAGTAAAAAAATATCACCTAGCACTAATCATGCATCACAGTCGTCTCGATAAGAAAGATTAAAATGCATCAGTAAACATGGAGAATCTTGTACTAACGACAGTCACAGTATAAGGTCAAGCGAGGGGATAGGAAATCACGTCAACATAGGTATCCAAACAATATCACACGGCATATAAACGTGAAGAACACAAGCAATAAATGCATCATGCATGATGCCAATGATGTCTGGTCACACGGCGATCGATCATCTCACACATAGTGAGGCCGAGTGGGTAGAAATTTGTGACACAAGTGCACTCTCTCGTCCACTCACGATGGTGGCCGAGGTGGACGGATGGATCAGACATATCCTCCTACCCCAATCATAAATGGGGGAGCACAATGCTCTCAACTCTTGTACGACGATGGCGGGGAGGAATCTAACCCGGATAACCGTTGTGTCACACTACCCATAAGCGGAGCGGTGCTGATACAAAGCTGTATGACACACACCTCTGCACGAACCATCCTACATGAGTGGTGTGTGCGTAGCTGCTCCATAAATTCGGACTATCGACAGAGCTGCGCATGCAATCATACAAATGGTGACAAGCATAAAAAAACATCGACTAATCCATATATATGAAAAGCACCCTAGGTCAACGAATCATATCAAATCAAAGGTAGAGAAGGTATAAAACCTAGGTCACATGGTGAAGCATGGTATATCACTACCCCTATAAGCATGTGTAAACAGTTAAAATATACATGAGATGCAAACCAATCAATCATCAGCATGAACCAAGATTTGGGTATTGATTAACGAATAAGAAACACAATTAATGCAACATGTTAATTTCATTACTAAGCATATCACAAAAGTCAAAGTACTTCCTCGATGGAAAAATCAATCGTCCAAGTCGACGATCAAGATACTCGCGTCACCGAAGTCAATTAATTATATTTTATTTTATCTAACCCGTAATGACAGCATTAAATCCTAGAATTCAGTTTAGTAAAACCCTAGTCATAAACCCTCAACCTACCTTAATTCCCAGCGGTTAATTGGGGTTATTTATCTAATCCAACATTAGATTAATAATTCAAACCTTAATCAATTATCTGCGCAACAAGGCATTTACCTCAATCCAAACTCACCCAAATTCGTGTATTCTTAAGTAGTTAAACACACACATTTTTATGGAATGTGGCTAGAGTGAGCCAACCCTACATCAAACACCCAAAATTGTAGTCAATACATCCACCAGTGAATTATACTAACACTTACCTCCATGGGTTCTAAACCAACGGCTTACCCAAAAGCCTAAAGCTCGGTAGAATCCAGGTGGCAGCAACTCACGCCAATGTGAGGCGCTCGGAGTGCCCTGAGAAGTGCGAAAGGAGTGTGTTCGGGCAAAGTGGGAAGGGCGGTGACAAGAGTCGGTCGGCAGGGCTGAACACGCGCCTGATCGGCCGGGCTGAAATGAAGGAGAGGAAAAGGTGCAGCGTGCACTGAGGCACTCCTCGGGAGGGCTTCGGTACGCCATGGGATCACTCATGACTCGTGTCGGCGCCGGAGGAAACTTCTATGGGCGTAGGACAGGAGTCATCTGCAGGGCACTGGAGGAACGCAGCAGGCTTGACTAGTGGCTGGCAGCCCTCAGGCCGGCGGCGCAAAAGGGAGAAGAAGAAGAAAGAAGGTGGCTGGGAGAATCGCTCGATGGCGAAGAAGGAAAAGAAGGGTAGAGGCTTTGTCGAGGAGGAGAGGGTGGCGGTTAGGGCTCGAGTTCGCGAGGGAAGGAGTGAGCAGCGACACAAAGAAAATAAAAATAAATAAAGAAAAGAACTTTTCCTCATTTAAATGGGGTATTTAAGCAGAACTTTTAGGGCCCTTTTATCCTCGTTAACTATCGTCAGCGAACTCAGAAAATTCTCGAAAAATGTCCAAAAATCTGGAAAAATTCCTATTCATATATTAAACTTATCTATTTTCTCCTCCACTTATAAAATTTGGTCCCAAATTTCGCTAATCTACCATCTAAGTACTAACAGGCGAGAGTATAAATCTGCACGTGGCCCAATCGATCACATACTTCAAAAAGATGGGGATATTGAGCTCGGATGGTATCCTCGAGCTCCCCAAGTAGCCTCCTCGTCTGAATGATCTTGCCATCAGGCTTTAACAGTGGATGGTCTTGTTCATAATGACGCTCCTAAATTAGAAGTCAGAATCGAACGGAACCTCCTAGGCAATATGCTGGGACACGTGTGCGGCACATGTCTGCATGTGAGTCTCCTAGCATTGATAGAAATACATCGTGAATGCACAGCGGGGACGGTGGTAGTGCCAGGTAGTCCGATGGCCCTTCGATCCTCTCCAAATCTCGGCATGTGCAACTAGCTTACCTCACCAAATCTCTTCACCCCTTTAGTGGGTGAAACTCGTGAAATAAATGGTAGCCAGAGAGAACTCTGGTGGGTGCGTCGAGCATAACTCTTAAGCGATCCTGCGCCTCGACATCCTCCGTGTCGATGACGGACCAACTACGCATCTGCTTGAACTCTATGTCCCAACAACTTGGCCTCTCGACCTCGTCCCGGAGGGCGGGTGTCCAAGGTCCCCATGTCTACCATACAATGCCTCAGCGGTTCCATCTGGATTGAGAATGAAAACTTGTTGTAAGCAAACTCTACTAACGGTAGATGGTCCTCCCAAAGCGCCTCAGAAATCCAAAGACGACCTCTAAAGTCCTCTAAAGTCTAGTGGTAAATCCATTGTCCATCATCCTATGGATGGAAAAGTCTTTGAAAGCGGGCTGTGTGTGCAGGCCTGCTGCAGACGACCCTTGTAAGCGAGGCGTGAAGTGTGGATCTCTATCCGAAATGATACTCAATGGAACACCATGTAGTTTGATAATCTCTAAATACAGATGCGATCGATCGAGAATCATCCTCCGAATCGGCTAAAGAAGGCGCGGGATTTGGTTAATGGATCTCGATATAAAATCCAGCGCTCGTCGTGTCCTCGGCAATCCTACCTGAGGTATAATGGTAATGTCACTACTCGGGAATAGGGAATCGTGAAGTAATCCTCTCGGTCCTCGGTGTTCCTTCACTGACAAGACAAGATCTAGCTACGAAATCCCGATGTCTTTCATCGTTCCGCCACGTTCGTGGAGACGCAAAGTCTCGATACATCGGGTCACTTTGGATGGATCCATATCGGAATGGTGTGCCTCCTGAGTAGCTCTGGGCGAGGATGGGCCGAGAATAAGCGCCTCGGGTATATAACACCCTCCTCGTCTCGTGTGAATTACAGTGGGAAGCTATCGTTCGCTAATGAGCGCAAATCACGGGCCTCTCGGATCCTAGTCACACGATCGGCCAGTGCAAATGGTAACGAATACCGCCTGCCGTCGGTCCTCGCCCTTCAGTCTAACGTGTCAAGTCTAACGAAATCAGTGACAAGCTAAAGTCCTCTGGACTTCTCTCAAGCCTCGACAACCATTAGCTTTTCGGGTGGTAGCTAATGGTACAATCGTAGTCCTTCAGGGAACTCCATCCATCTCCTCAGTCGAGATTAAGCTCCTTCGAGTGAAAATGTATTTGAGACTCTTATGATGGTGAGAATCTCAAATGTGATTCGTAAATGATGGCGCTGGCTTGAGCAAAGATAATGGCGGTAACTCCAAGTCAAGAATCGGTGGTTCTTCTCATGCTCCTTCAGCCGAGAAGCATAAGAGACTACTCTGCCGCATCTTTCAACAACGCCCAACAACGCCGAAACCACAGCGGTGTAAGTACAAATCCTTGCTCCGATAAAACCAAACCGGGCACTAATCTGGCTTGACTGGCGGTCTGATCAATCCTCGTAACTTCACGCCTCGTAAGGCGTGCTATGTGTCACAAAAACCCTCGACAAAGCGTCGGTAATATCCTAATCATGGCTGCGGATTACTGCACACTTGGCTGCTCGCGACGTCGGTCTGATTCTTGATCGAGGATCAAAATACCTGCGCTGTAACCGCGTGTCGAAAACCAGCGAGGATAGCGGTCACACACTTGAACTTCGCGTCAGGTAACGCCGTCTAAGAATCTCCAAGACTATCTGAAGATCTGTGCATGCTCCTCCTGAATGAGTAGACCAATATGTTATCAATGAAAACGATAACAAACTGATCGATACTCAAGAAAAATACGGTTCATCAAGTCCATAAACACCTTTGAGCATTGGTAAGCCAAATGGCATTACAAAAAACTCATAATGACCGTATCTCAAATTTTACGGATATCCGTCTCGACCCTCAACTGATGATATCGGATCAAAGATCAATCTTAGAATACACTGAAGTACCTACAGACTGATCAAACAAATCCTCGATCCGTGGTAAAGGATATTTATTTACGGCGGTTTGCATTCAAGTTGCGTAGTCAATACATAACCTCATAGTCTTTCTTCTTGACAAGCGGAGCGGAGAACCCCATGGTGAAACACTAGGGCGTATAAATCCCTATCCAAAAGCTCACGGAGTTGAACCTTACTCGTTCAACTCTTTCGGTGCCATACGATACGGAGTCGATGTCGGTGAGGTTCTTGAAATCAATAGTGAACTCCTTTGGCCTTTAGGAGGCAAACCGAGCTCCTCGGGGAATACATCTGGATACTCTCGGACTACGAAATATGGAGGCGCACTGGCTAGCAGCGTAATTCTAATCAAAGATAATAAACCCGACATAAGCTTACCGCAAAATAATCGAGTTATATGTCGTCTAATGCGGTGAAACTCCACGAGGAGGTTGGTTGAGGAGGGAAGGTGACCACCTAAATGGCAATCAATGGTAGCATGATATACGATAGCCAATCCATGCCAAGTATGATATCAAACTCGATCATCTCGATACTAGAAGATCTACCGTAGTGTCATGTTGCCAAGTCTAAGGCGAACCTCGACCTCTTGGGTCTAAAGTATCACTTGGGGACGAGGGAGTCCAACGGTAACCGTAGTCTAACATGGGTAATCTACCAATCTCCCGCATAAAGTGCGAGATATAAAAAGTCGAACTACCATTATCAATCAAAATATCAGCGGTAAATGAATAAATGGAAATCGTCAGCTGAAAACGGATCCGGCCCGCTGAGCATCCTCTCGTGTCGCATGAACACGACCGGTACCGGCGGAGGAGGTGGTAACTCGCCACTTGCCGCCCGGCGTACGCCGTACCGGTATTGAGGGACTATGTGCCGGATAAACCGAGAGAGGATGGTGGCGTCCAGCGGGTCGTCACGCCCTAAGTCGAGATAATAAGGTCAGGGCAAAACTGGGTGCTTTCTGAGTACTCTGTCGAAGCATGCCAAGCATGCCAAATCTGGTTGAGAGCTACTCTGTTTGGGCTCACGCCTCTCCTCCCAGATAGACTGGTCCCGGACTGACCTCGAGGAGTGTTGAGCCCTTGACAATCTCGGCTGTGTGGCTTGCAATAAATCAAGCTGTTGTCCGGAGAGAGCAAGGGTGAGGGTGATCTGGATCACTCTGAAACAATGAGTATCACGGAAGGTGGTTGCGCTTGAGAGAAAATCGGGAGCAAGACGACTTACGGGGCCTCGGGAGGCGCCCCAGTACCACAACTGACCGACTGCTGCGACTACCGAGGCTGTCACAGTGCTGAGCTGCTGGACTGCCACGATGCACCCGTCTTTCTTCTGTCATATGCATGCTCTTAGAGCTAACATCTATCGCGATCAAGCTATCTCAAAGCTCATAATGCAATCCGACAGAGTAACCATCCAATCGTATAAATTGCATCATCACGAGTTGCCTCTCGCATGACTAACTGGGACAAAAGCCATCGGAGGAATTGGAGTTACGGTCCTTTGAATATACTCGTAAAACATAGTGAGCCATCGATACGATAGAAGGAGGTGGAAAAGCGGCTCTCAAAGCCTCTACGAACTGTCCATGTGACGTTGCGCTCACCAATAATAGACGTTGAGCAACCCACAGGCATTAGCTTCATCCGTAAATGGTAGCGGCACCGCTTTCTCCCACTCGGAGCAAGCCATATAGAAGAAAATGCTCCATAGTCTCTATCCATGACGAGCCATACTCGGATCGAGATCTCAGCGAAAAAGAGTGAAACGAGTCTTCATCGACTCATTTAGTCTTTGGAATCCTAGCTCGTCATGTGAATGTCAATATCGGGAACGAGGCAGGCTCTTGGACGAACTACAGGCGATACCATTGGTATCGCTGAAAACCGGAGGAGGAACTCCAGTGTCTCTTTGTATATCTGGAGCATAAGCCGGTGGTACCTTGCAGAACAACAAGTGGTGGCAGCGGGTGCAGTGAGGAAATGGTGTAGTATCATGCAGCTCCGTGGACATGGGCGTGGTGCTGTCGGTGCCAGGTGCCGGTGGTTGGGGTGGCGGTGGTGCAGTACGTCGGAGGCGCTGCTGGAGCAAATGTGCTGCCTTGATGGTACACTGATGGTGGTAATGGAGTGGATACTGGTCGGTGTGGCCAAAGTAGGTATCTCTACAGGAGCTATCGGGTTTGAGGCCGATGCTCAGCCCGATCCCTGATCGTCAACGGAGCGGGCTCACTAACGGCATCTCGGCATATCCAGAGATCCTCCCTGGTCGTCCTGCGACACGTCTCGCAATACTAGTAGATCGTCTCATATCATTAAATTAAATTACAGATATCAATACCAATATAACAAACATAAAATAACAACATACCTATTTGCTGTCTGGAGATGTCCAGTCCCTAATTTGACCTCAAAATTCCGAACATACATATCGATGGAATCCAAATAAATCCGAAACGGAAATCGAAACATAACCATATCGAAAATCGATAATGCCGTTTGACTCGAAACTGCTAACAAATATCGAAATACCAACAACGTATCCGATAAATCTCGAACACCAAAGTATCATAACCCGCTTTGATACCAAATAAATTGGTATTAGATAAATCAAAATCCAAAATATGAAACAAAAGATCATAAAACGTGCTCGATGCCACTAAATTGTCACGCCCGAAGAGCCCGTCAGAAGAAATTTGACAAACATCTCCCTCACTGACGGACAATCAAATTTCTACATATCACATATACATCAGCCACAGTATTGGAATAATAACAATAAGTAAAAGCAAACACCACGCAGTATTTATAATTTATAATATAACATCACAACCACGCAGTTAAGATAATTAAATAGTAAAATAATACACGACTAAATCCACCCTACTCCACTACACTCGTAAAATCAACTCACCTCTTCCGCCATCCAGGCAGGCATGTAGTAGAATAAAATCCAAATCCAAATCCATCGCAATAATAAAATCCATACAATATCCATAAGCGAATAATCCAAAACATATCATGTTCAAAATAGAAAAGAAACCAAAGAAAACCAAACATATCCTCGAGGTGCCGGGGACCAGTGACCTACTGCGATGAGGACTAGCGGAACTCCTCGGGACAGCATCAACCGAAAATAACAACAATGGAGGCGGGGTAGTCCCAACACTCAGCAGTACAATTGATATGCAAAGTAAAAAAATATCACCTAGCACTAATCATAAAGTCTCTCGATAAGAAAGATTAAAATGCATCCAAGTAAGCAGAGAATCTTGTACTAACCAGTCCCGAGTATAAGGTCAACATCGGGATGGGAAATCATGCATGTCAAACATAGGTATCCAAACAATATGCAGCATATAAATGCAGCAAACACAAACACAAGCAATAAATGCATCATGCATATGATGCCAATGATGCGTCTTGGTCACCCCAATCGATCATCTCACACAATAGTGAGGCCGAGTGGGTAGGGCTGTGACAACCGTGCACTCTGTCGTCACTACTCCTGATGAGTGACCGAGTGGATGGGATGCTGTCGGAGTACACCTATCCTCCTACCCCAAATCATAAATGGGGGAGCACAATGCTCTCAACTCCCGATACACGATGACGGGGAGGAATCCCTGCCGGATAACACGTTGTGTCACACTACCCATGAGCGGACCAACGGTGCCTAACAGAGTCTCTGCTGCAACACACTCTGCCTGAATCGACCACTAACCCATGAGTGGTGGTGTGTGCAGATCCATGTAACTGGCAATGTGCTCAACAATAATGGAGCGGACTATCGCATAGCATGCAATCATGCAAATGGTGCATGGCAACAACCATAAAAAAAAACATCCTGACCTAATCCATATATATAGAAAAGTGCACCCTAGGTCAACGAATCATATCGAATCAAAGGTACACAGAAGGTATAAAAACCTAGGTCCTGAACATGGTGAAGCATGGTATATCACTACCCCCTATAAGCATGTATAAACAGTTAAAAGATACATGAGATGCAAACCAATCAATCAATCAAGCATGAACCAAGATTTGGGTAGTGATTAACCGAAACAGATAAGAAACACAATTAATGCAACATGTTAATTTCATTACTAAGCATATCAAAGACAAAAAGTCAAAAGTACCCGCCTCCAATAGGAAAAATCCAATCGTCCAAGTCCGACGTCAAGATACTCGTCTCACGTCAAAGTCCTGTGTCACCAATACAATTATATTTTATTTAGCTAACTTCATATGAACAGCTAAATAAAATCCCTAGGACCAATTTAGGGTAAAACCCTAGTCATAAACCCTCAACCTACCTTAATTAAACCCAACGGTTAATTAGGGTTAGTTATCTAATCCCTAATCAACCCATTATATTAATAATTCAAACCTAAATCAATTATACGCGCAACAAGGCATTTACCTCAATCCAAACTCACCCAAATTCGTATTCTTCGTTGTTAATTTGTCGATGGAACACCTGTTTCTGGAACCGTGGTCGTAGCTAGAGTGAGCCACTGACCTACACATTAAACACCCAAAATTTGTAGTCAATACATCCACCTCTGTGAATTAAACCCTAACCTTACCTCCACAGTTCAAAACCAACAGCTTACCCTAAAGCCAAAGCTCGGTAGAATCCAGAGCAGCAACTCACGCCAATGTGTGGCTCGGCTAGGGCAGAAGAAAGGGTCGGTTTGGCACTGGGGCAAAGTGTGCAGCGGCAGTGACAAGGAGTGGCGTCGGGCTCGCTAGGGCACAGCGACGGCACTGGGGCTCGGGTGCTGGCATAGAGAGTCGTCCGCTGCTAGGGCTCAGATGCCGAAAGGAGAAGAGGAAGAGAGGTGCGGCGTCGGCACCTAGGGCACTCCTCGGAGAAGTAGCCAGCGACACTGCTGCTCGGCGCAAGACGGCGGCGTCGGGATCACTCCGTGAGGGTGGCTGTCGGCAGAGGAGAGGAAACTTCTATGGGCGTTGGCGCCGTCAACAAGGACACTAGGGCACAACCGACGGCTTGACCAGCAGTGGCTAGCACTCACCGACGCTTGGGCAGGCTTCAGGGAGAAAGAAGAAAGAAGATGTGGCTGCCGGAGAATCGCTCGATGACGAAGAAGGAAAAGAGGAAGGGTCGGTGAGGCTTTAATCGCGAGGGAGAGGGTGGCGGTTAGGGCTCGGGTTCGCGAGGGGGAAGGAGTGAATAGAGACACAAAGAAAAGAAAAGAAAAATAAATAAAGAAAAAGGAATTTAGAAATTCAACTTTTCCTCATTTAAATGGGGTAGCCTAAACAGGCTTTTCCGGGCCTCGTTTTTATCCTCGTTAACTTGTCCGTACGAACTCCGAAAAATTCCCGAAAAATGTCCAAAAATTCCGGAAAAATTCCCTTATTCATTTTCGCCTATTTCCGGTATTTTACAAATTTTGTGTTCATTCTACTTGCATTGAAGATTTTAATCTTGCATGTTCATATTGCCATCACAAGATTGTTCTATCAATGTTTTTCTTTGATCCCCATTCCTGTTTGACGTATTTATATTGTGGACCAGTCCCAGTTCATGAGTTTTCATGTCACTCTGGTCATGTATGCTAGAACTTAGTAGTTACATTTAATGCACATCTAGTTTTAGTCTGTATCAGATGTGTTTCCAGGATTTAGTTTCACCTCCAAGCAAATTGTATTATGTGATTCTGTTTGTCTGCTGTCTAATGTACCTGTTAAACTTTTGGGTTTCATATTTTAGACTATTCCTTTTCATACTTCCTAGAGCTGATCTCTATGCAATTTATTGCACTTCTATTAGTCGACAAATTTTTGACTTGTGATCTTCTGGAATATCATTGACTGCCCTATTTAGATTTATATGTGATCTTCTGGGTTTTATTAGTCGACAAATTGCATTATGTGATTTGTCGGACCAGTGGTATAAGTTTTTTTTTGGACTTATATCGAGAGAGATGTCTTTCTTTGGTAGTCGAGAAGGTTAGCTACTTCCTCCTTTCTTTCCTCTTATTTTTCTTAGAAATTATTTTGGAGTATAGTGTCTCAAATTGTTATTATTATTTTTCTTTTAAATTTTTCCCACAGCATAGATTAATTCTGATTTAATAGAATTGGTTAGGGATGATCAATTCTATAGAGTGTAGTGGAGGAGTTGGATTAATAATTACAATTTCGCATCCTCTTTTTGTGAGCGATTTATATAAAAGAATTTTTAGTTTCGATTGCTTAATGCTTCGATTTGTCTTACAATATTTGCGCTCCAAGAGTCATGCCTTTCTTCTTTATAAAATGATCAAGTATTTTACTAGTTTCAATTTACAAGCACGTTATCGATGGTATAATTCAACACCTCCCATTTTCTTATCTTGATGGTATAATTTAACACCTTCCATTTTCTTATCTTGATTTGGAACATGCTAATTAGATTAGAATTAACTGATCTTGTGTGTTACATGCATATATTAATACAATTCTATTAATTATGCTACCCTTGCTCTACATGAAATCCACATTATTTAGTTCTCACCATTGATATATTTTGTTTGATCTTTTGACACGAGTATATCATTAGAGACAATGATTGATACGTGTAACAAGAATGAATGGACACAAAAATAATGATTAAATATATTAAACTAAAAAAGAAAAAAACAAATTATCAGTCTTTAAAGTGTGTGAATAATACTTTGACATGGCTAGTAAATACTACTATGACACATGATATTTATTTGTTTAAAATATTATGATGTAGGAATCAATTTTTTATATTTAAGGTTTTTATTTATTATGTGGTGTTTTCTTATACATATATTTTGATAAAATCTCATAATTATTTCATATAAATGAAAAAGATTTATTCACGAGATGGATAAGGAATGGATGCATCTGCCTTCAAGGCTTGTACCCGAGTATGAAGAAGGGGTAAAAAAATTTATTGTACAAGCTAGGAACTATGCAAAAACACGTGAAGTAATCTTATGTCCTTGCAAGTGTTGTAAAAATAAAAAGTATATGAAATTTGACCAAGTGTACGACCACTTAATTATTAAGGGGTTTGATCCTACTTACACTACTTGGGTCTTCCATGCGGAAACTTATAACTCACAATCTCAAGATGAAGGTAGTTCAAAAGGAGTTCAAAAAGAGGATGAATGTAGAGAGGCATATCACTTATATAAGGATGTTTTGGTGCCAGAAGAAATGGTTGGACACACTATGTCTGGGGCAAAAGATTATGAGTTTGATGATTTATTAAAAGATGCAGAAACACCTCTCTTTCCTGGTTGTACAGCTTATACAAAGTTGTCGGCAGTCGTCACACTATATAATTACAAGTCTATTAATGGTCACACAGGCAATAGTTTCAATGAGCTCCTTAAGATCTTAGGTGACATGCTTCCAGAAAACAACACACTTCCAGAAACTGTTTACACAATGAGAAAATTATTAAAACCATTTGATTTAGGATACGAGAAAATTCATGCTTGCCCAAATGATTGTTGTCTATTTAGAAAAGATTTTAAAGATTTGGACTTATGTCCGAAGTGTGGTTCCTCAAGATGGAAGATAGACAAAGTCACCACCAAAGTTTGTAAAGGAGTTCCTGAGAAGGTCCTACGATATTTTCCAGTGATACCAAGATTGAAAAGGATGTTTAAATCAAAAGAAAAGGCTGAAGAGTTGATTTGGCACTCGAACCACAAAAGTCAAGATCATATGATGCGTCATCCAGTTGATTCAGTGGCTTGGCATACAATAGATCATAAGTGGCCAGATTTTGCATCAGATCCTAGAAATCTCCGCCTTGGTCTTGCGACAGATAGATTCAATCCTTTTGGTGACCTTAGTTCCAGATATAGTTGTTGGCCAGTTATTTTGGTCAATTATAACCTTCCTCCATTGATGTGCATGACAAAGGAAAATCTTATGCTGACATTACTGATTCCAGGTCCAAAGTAACCGGGGAATGATATAAATGTATACTTGGAACCCCTTGTGGAGGATTTAAAGGAGTTGTGAGACATAGGTGTGGAGGCATATGATGCATTTAGCAAGTCAATATTCAACCTGAAGGTTATTTTGATGTGGACAATCAATGATTTTCCAGCTTACGGAAATCTAGCTGGATGTGCCACAAAAGGAAAATTTGGTTGCCCAATATGTGGTGAAGACACATGTTCTATGTGGCTTAAATATAGTAGAAAGTTTGCATACTTAGGCCACAGGAGATTTCTTTCTCCTAATCATCCATTTCGTCAGAAAAAAAAGTGGTTTAATGGGGAAAAGGAGAGTAAAGGGAAACCTAGACTTTTGAATGGGTTAGAAATTATCAATGCATTGAAAGATATTGAAAATGACTGGGGTAAAAAGAAAAAGGGTGAGACTGTCAACACTTTGAGGAAAAAGAGGAAGAAACAGGGGAGTTCAAAAGAGGTACAAAAACCAGTTCAAAGGTGGAAGAAAAAGTCAATTTTTTTCAATCTGCCATATTGGAGTGTAAGTTATTTTTCACTGTATTCATTAGCTTTTACAATTTGTTATTTTTTGTTCCTAAATTATGTTCTAATATTCTGAACTAACTATAAATCATGTTGATGTTTACCTTTAGGGCCTCTTACTACGTCATAACTTAGATGTGATGCATGTTGAAAAGAATGTTTGCGAGAATATCATAGGCACATTGTTAAACTTGAAGACAAAATCCAAAGATGGTGTGAATGCTCGCAAAGATTTGGTACACTTAAAAATTAGACAAGAATTACATCCTCAAGAAAAAGGAGAAAATAAATATCATTTGCCTGCTGCACCGTACACATTATCTAGAAAAGAAATGGATGTGTTTTGCTCTAGGTTGAAGAAAATAAAGTTACCCGATGGATATAGTTCAAATATTGGTAACTGTGTTTCTGTAGAAGAGCGTAATCTTATTGGGCTGAAATCTCATGATTGTCATATTCTAATGCAACAATTGCTATCAGTAGCATTGAGAAATCTTCTACCGAAAGGTCCACGTAATGATATATTTATGTTGGTTGCATTTTACAATGAATTATGTCAAAGAATATTAGACCGGAACCGTTTAGAACAACTCGAGGAGAATATTGCTGAAATTCTATGCATGTTGGAAAGGTATTTTCCACCTGCTTTCTTTACCATCTCGGTTCACTTAACAATTCATTTAGCAAGAGAGGCTCGTTTGTGTGGACCAGTCCAATTCCGTTGGATGTATCCATTTGAAAGGTAATAAATAATTGTTATTATTTTTGATAATTTTAATATTATAAAATAATTTATATTTTATTAAACACTTCTTTCATTTGAATTTTTCTTTGTGATTTAGATTTATGAAAACACTAAAAGGGTATGTGAAGAACCGGGCAAGACCAGAGGATGCATAGCTGAGTGTTACCTCGTAGAAGAACGAATGATATTTTGTAGTGCTTATATAAAAAAGGCTTATAGTATTGGTGTTCGTTCTAATAGGAATGATGATTTGGAAGATGGATTATTAGAAGGTCGCCCAATTTCTAAAGGGAAAGAAAAGATTTTAGAGGACCACGTGTTGCAAGCTGCACATCGATATATATTATTCAATAGTGCAGAAGTTGAACCTTACTTACAGTGAGTGTAGTTAATTTCATATTGTTAGTCTTGATCTATTACATTTCTTATGTATTCTAACATCTCCCTTCAATGATTTTAAATAGGATGCACATTGACGAGCTTAAACAAACAAATCATCATTTCTCAAGTAATGAAACATTGTTACAAAAGAAACATATGGAAACATTTGCCGAATGGTTATCAAAACAGGTTTATGTTAACTCTTCAGGTCGAATTCAATGGCTAGCACATGGTCCTAGAAAGCACGTTACATCTTATACAGGATATATTGTAAATGGATATCGGTTCCACACAATTGATGTTGGAAGGTTGACACAAGATAGTGGTGTTTCAATTGAAGCCGATACTATTTATCAATCTAATGCTAATGACAATTCACATACAGTAGGAAGATTATCATACTATGGAGTTATTCGAGATATTATTTTGCTAGATTACTATTCTTTTAAAGTGCCTGTTTTTAGATGTGATTGGGCCAATCCTGGAACTGATATCAAAATTGAAGATGATTTTACACTGGTCAACTTACATCAAGGACTAAAAACTTTTGAAAGTGATCCTTTCATTTTAGCATCACAAGCAAAGCAAGTATTCTATTCTAGGGATAATGATGAATCAAATTGGTATGTGTTGCTAAAAGCACCGCCTCGAGGTATTCATAACATGAACGTGCTTGAAGAAGATGCTTATACGTCATCAACACCTCTTGATGTATCCCAACTTGAGATTAACATTACTGAGAAAGAATCGTACTCAAGGAATGAGTGTGAGGGAATTGATGTGATTGAGACATGATGGACATTTTCAACTATATATTTTATAGTTATTTATTTTGATTGATACATGTTCTTATCAATAATTGCATAACTCTTTATTTAGTGTTTCAATATATTTGTCTGCTTATTTATTTTCAGCAATGCATCATGTCATATTACATGTTTGACCAGGTCATTACATAGCTTTCAAAGGATGAGTAAAATGGTTAAAAAACGTGGCAAAGGATCTGTAGCTGAAATTCAGGTGATATTGTATTCTATTTTAAATCGTGGTTTATTTTACTAAAGACATTTCAATATCTCTTTTTGCTATTTAACAGGAAAATATAACTAATAAGTTATCGAGAATGGACTCTAACAATTCAGCCAATTCATCAGAAGATTTGCATGGTAAAGAACCAATTGCTGATGAGAAAATTGATAAGAAAAAAGGACGGGGTGCGTCAAAGTTGAAAATGGTTAGTGGCCAAGACAAGTGCAAAGAGCTGGAGCGTAATGAGTTTGGTCAGCCGATTGGAGATAATTCAGTGAAGTACGCTTCTTTCCTAGGTTGCATGATAAAGGAATTTGTGCCATATACATTAGATGGATGGAGTGATATTGATGAAGAAGTGAAAGATAGGATGTGGAGTTATCTTCAGGTAATATATTTAGTTACTTAATTTTTTATTTCCATTTTTATAACAAAATGTAGACATATTTTTGTGTTATTAAATGTGCAGATGACTTATAAAGTTGAGGATTGGGAAAAGAAAATAATTTTTCAAAAGTTAGCTAAATTGTGGCATGATAGAAAATTCAAATTGCAAATACTTGTACGAGAAGCTAATACAAGTCGAGTGGCTTCACGAGATCTCAGTTTGTTGAAGCCTGAATTTATGGACCAAAATCAGTGGGACTTGTTTGTATAGAGGACATTATCATCTACCTTTCAAGTAAGTATTTATTCACTTAGACCATGAGTTAGATGGGAATGCATTGAATTTATTCTAATGCTATGGTTGGGTAAGAGACTACTAAGTTTTAATATGTTGGAGAGTTTGATTATGCGATTTTGACTAATCTTAGGAAAAGAGTGCAAGATTTAGAGCAATGAGGGAAAAACAAGACCATATTCATACAATGAGTCGGAGGGGCTATGCTCGTTTGTGTAACGACCCAATTTTTTCTATTTCGAGTTCCAAATGTCCATAAAAATATTTGGAAATGCTTTTAAAATATTCTAGAGCTTTTTAGGAATTTTTAGAGTATTTTTATGCAATTTTTGGAGTTCGTTTGGTATTTTTACCGAGAGGAGAAAGTTAAAAAAAAAAAAAATTTGTAGAAGCTAGGTTTCGAACCCAGCTCCTCGGACCCAAGCAAAACCGACCCGACCAATTGAGCTACGCTCGTTTTGTTAACCAGATATGTAGAGATAGATATTTATAGTGTAGTTATAATGGGAATCGTTTTTTTTTAAAAAGGATCGAAATTTTCCCCGAAACCCTTTAGGGCTTTTCTCCAGCGCCGACGAAGACTTCTTCCGGCCGGTCTTCACCCGTGTGTGGTCACCGCGACGAAGGGAGCTCGGGAACTCAAGGGAGCCGCCGAGATCCTCAAGCTTCACCCAAAACCCTAGAATTTGCTCCTCTCCAGTTGTAAGTCCAAGAACAGCGAGGTGAGTTGCTACTCACCTGTAGTAGGATAGCTCCGAGGTTTATTTCTTGTATTTCTCCTTGTTCCCGAAGCTTTGCGCGAAACCTTAGAGCTTAAAGAATCTGCAATAGGGATTTGGTCTTCCTTTTGGTTTCGGATCATGATGCACAGATTTGCAGTTTCTTTTTATTTCTGTGGAACCAAGTTTAAAGAATCTTGTACAGAATTTGTTGCTTGTGAAGCTTGCTGCCGTGATTCTTATAAAGAAAATAAAGGGATGTTTCGTGTACAGAATTAGGATAGCTAGAGGTTTAAGAACAGCATGCGTCCCTTGCTTTCTTTTTCTTATTTCAGTTGAGTTTTTCTTTCATTGGACCTGGATAGGGTTTTCCTGGATGTTATACATCAGATTTGTTTACACTTAGTTCTCCTCTTTATATATACAGATATAGCTTTTGGGTTGGGTGGTAATAGAATGAAATGAATGTGTTGATACGAATTTCGGAATCCATTCAACAGATTTGAGCATGTGTTGTTTTTGTACTCTACATATGCTATTTTGGTACTCATTAAAGGTTAGATAGGTGCATACTCTACTCATAATTTTGATTATGCTTAAATTGAGTTTCCAGATTCTAATCATAACCATGTGTTTAGTTGAAAACTAGTATCCAGGAATACCCTAGATTATTCAGATGATATGTTCATAATATGGAGATTTCTAGTTGAATAAGTGTGTAATGTGCATGTGTAATTAACCTGTAAAGATAGAGTTTGGGTTGTTAGGTACACATAAAGTAGCAAGCTATAATCGGTCACAGTACTTAATTAGATTCAAGAATTAGTTTAGGGTGTTTACTGATATGTATAAGTTTAGGGATGTTCTCTTGGACCAACATTATGATGTTATCTTGAACCAGCATTTCGAGTTTCCTTTGTTGTTTGAACTTACCTTAGCTGAGCATGTTTTGTTTTCATTTACCCTTAGCTGATCATGTGCAGTTTTTAATTGCTATGAGTTGAGCATGATCAGTTTTCTTTTTTTTACTAGATACACATGAGCAGTTTTTTTAGTTTTTATTTGCTATTTTAATAAGCATGAACAACCATGTATTCTAGTGGGAAAATAAGAGTTCTATCAAATTCTTTTAGAGGCATTAATAAGTAAAAAGAAAGAAAAAGAAAAGAAAGAAAAGGCCAAGGCCTTAGGTAAATCCTAAAGTCAAGACTTTAGGGATTTTAGCACATATGATGCTATTAAAATGCCAAGGCATTTAAAGAAGAAGTATTTAAGATAAAAAAATATTTTACTTTTAAGAAGAGGCTAGTACCCGACTTCCAAGGTTGTCGTTAAACAAATCCAGGTGTCCAATTCCAAGGTCTTGGCCCTGGTAGACCAAGGTCTGCTGGCTCGCTACCCCAACCTATTAGGGAACGCGCATAAAATGGTACGATGCCTGGGCCCAAGAGAAGTTGATTATTATTTTCAAGTATTAGAGTATAAATTTTAAACAAGTGAAATAAAAGAATAAGTTTAGAGTAAAAGAAGTAAGTTTCACTTTGTTTTAAAGATCAGCAAGTTTAGCTTTATTTTATACTAGCAACTTTTACATGTTTAGTTTCTTACATGTTATTTATTTGCTAGTTGATGAGCATGTTTTGCTTTATATGTTAGCATTCCAGTTAGTTTGCTTTCTTTATTAGTTTATGAGCATGAGTAGTTATACCTGTTATCTTTTCTGTTAGTTGATTTCTTTGCCATTTATGAGCATGAGTAGCTTTACATATTAGCATTCAGTTTTAGCATGTTTTTATTTGTATACATGCATATCGAGTTTTTGTGAGTTAGATAGCGCTCACTAAGCTTTATGCCTCCTACTGCAGATAAAGAAAAAGGAAAGCTAATATGAAGGAAGGCGACAAGGAGATGCAAGAGGGGTGTGTGATGTCTGCACTATGGAAGTTCTAGGGATCCTTGCGAATAAAATGAATTATGATTTGTTCTTTGAGTTAATTAAGTCTTTATGTGTTAAGGAAATTTGATAACTGTTTATAAGGACACTTGATACTGTGTTTGCTATTCAGTTGTGAGTATGGATTAGTTTTCCTTTATCGTTGCTGAGTTAGAATTTTTATACTGCGTGGTTGATTGTTATGTGTTCCAGCCGCTTGTGGCTGAGTATATATACTGCATGTATTGTTGAATATGGTCACCGGTACAAGGGAGACTCTGCCGAAATTTTTCAGTAGGGTTTCCATGTGGTTTTTAATTGTTAGTTAGAGCCCTAGAGCCAATCATTTGATGATTGTATGGACTCATGTATATCATATTCTTATATATATATTAAGGCATTTGGTTTTTGGTTATTATGCTTATTTGTATTAGTGCCAGATAAAGTAAGTATAGTAACGTCCTTGAGTAGAAGGTTCTTACCTATATCAATCGATTAGTTGAATCGATAGTGAGATGATATAGGGAACACTACTCTAAATCATTCCTAGTCGAGTATTAACATTCAGGGACAATGTTAATACAATAAGACTAGCATGTAGGTCAGCTCGATGACTTGATCTCACAAGTCATGGATATAGAGATATTAAGCTGACACATGGGTATGCATTAGAGAATGTATACTGAATGACCCGCCATGAGAAAGTATCATGGATCGTTATATGAGTGTCATATACTTTCTCATGTGGCTATTAGTATGACTATTAGTCCTTTGACCTGAAGTCACCATGGATCCCTACATAAGGAGTTATGTACTTTGGTTTTGTCAAACGTCACCCGTAACTGGGTGGACTATAAAGGAGATTACCGGGTATGTAACAAATTATGCAGAGGGATGTGAGTGATGTAGATGGGATCTATCCCTCCCATATGATGGGAGCGACATCAATATTCTTGATAGAGTGAGACCACTAAGTGCATGGCCATGCCCAAATGAGTCAACATTAGATGTTGAGCTCATTTGATCGAGTGAGTCTACTTGGAGTTCAAGATTTAGATTGATTAGAGGATGACACGGTCTATGCCTCATATTGATCAATCTAGATGTCTAGGATAGAAGGACAATGTCACATATTGTGAGGAGTCACAAGGTGATGTTGGATCTTAACATTTCTTGTAACTTGGGTAGCAATGATGTATTGCTAGATGCCGCTCATTGCTTATGTTTCTAAAAGAGTTTAGAAACATTGCCAACGTTACAAGAACCTATTGGGTCACACACAAAGAACATGCGGATGGAGATTAGGTTCATATGATGAACCAATTGGATTAGGTTCATATGATGCACCAAAGATTGGATTCAAAATTAGACTTATTGAGTTAGACTCAATTAGATTCAAATGTTGAATGAGTCTAATTTAAATTTGATTCATTGGGTCAATTTATATTAATGAATTAGATTCATTAAATTAAAATTGACTTGAATCAAAGGTTGGATTTAACTCAACAAGGAAGAGAATTGGTCAAGTTTGACTTGACCAAATGGAAGTTGAAACATCAAGTTTGACTTGATGTCTTGCCACATCATCATGAAGGTTGACATGTTGGCATGACCAACCTAGCCACATCATTAGCCACATCACCACCTCATAATGGTATGCCACCTCATTGGAGGTTACACATCCAATTGGTTTTAATGTGGTCGGCCACATTAATGAGGGGCTTTATGGTGTGGCCGGCCACACATTAGATGGTGTGGAGGTTTTTGTTTTGGGTATTGATGTGGTGTCATTATTCCTTCTTCTTCCTTGGGTTCTCCTCTTCTCTTGAGTTGCTGTGGTCGTGGCTATCATGGTGAGGAGAAGATGTTGAGTTGTTTCCAAGAGCACAAGGGAAAGTGAAGGTCACAAAGGAGGGTACTAAAGGAGTGTATGTGATTCTCTCTTCTATTTCTCTCTTTTCTCCTTTTTGTTCCCATCCGAGAGCTCTAGAAAAGTGCTAGCACACTTGGGGCTCTCTTCTCCATCTTTGAGTGGTAGAAGACCACTCCTTGTTCGTGTGGATATCACTAGAGGAGTGTCTACATTGACACTCTCGAGATCCAACGCTTCCTTGGACGAGCGGGACTAAACGAAGGGCACGCTTCAAGGGTAAACTCTTAACATATAGATCTAGGAGTAGATCTAAAATTATGAAACTCGTACTCGTATTTTTCGTTTGGTTTTCCTTGCACGAGATCCGTGGCTTGGGCGATTCGGGGTTTCCGCGACGCGAAAAGCGGTTTTCGCGGCCCGAAGAACCCAACAGTGGTATCAGAGCCACGTGCAAGGCTTGTACGAGTTTGTTTTTTAGTTTTTTTATTTTATGGGTAATTTTTCCGTAGAAGCGAAGCACAAGTGTCTCGGCACTTGTAGGCTTTGGCTACCGGAAAGATCTTTCAAAACCGGCTTCGTTTTGCCCCAAATCCATTTGGGACAGCGGGCTTGGGTGCCATTAGATCGCAAAGGAGCAACTCACGATGGTTAGATCGTGGGTAGGGGTACTGCCCCTAACCCCGCAAGGGGATTTGCTCCGCGATCGCACCCGAAATCGCTAAAAACGAACCCGCCGGGAAGATTTTTCCGAAACGGCAATGTCTCGGCCCAAATCGTTTTGGGACAGCGGGTTTAGGCGCTGTTGGATCGTAAATGAACCCTCGCGATGGTTAGATCGCGGGTAGGGGCGCTGCCCCTGGGCCCCGCAAGGGGATCCGTTATGGGACCGCCGGGAAATTTTACTCGTAAAATTGTAAAAATTATTTTAAAATTATAGAAAATTATGAAAATATATAATTTTGAATTATATATTAATTTTGTGATAGTCATGGCCCAAAACCCAATATGATTGGATTGTGTTGTAATTCATAATACGGCCTACGTGCCGTTATGTGTTTGCGCGTGTTGTATGTTTTTATTTTTCCGCGACCTGCGCGTCGTGCCTTTCTCTTATATTCTTGTTGTAAATTAGATTTAGACTCGAATGTAACTCGAGTTTCAAATTGTAATGTACAAATTGGAGCGGTGGAGGGTCCACACGAGACGGAGTTCCGAGGCGGGCATGAGCAACACAAGGTGGTCAAAGGGAGGAGCTTGGAGAAGCTGTTGACCCTAGGTTGACCAATCAATCTTCTCATTGGCTTGAGAAGATCGTAGTAGGGCCATGACTAAATCACAAATAAATTAATTAATTGCTTGTGTATGTGATGCATATTTAATAAGTAGTTAATTAATTAGTACCTTACGATTAGATTAGATCTAAGTCGTGCACATGATGCACCCTTGCGATTAGATTAGATCTAAGTCATGCACAAGATGCATCCTTTTTCGATTAGATTAGATCTCAATCGACTCAACTCTAAATGCCTAACCGTGCCGTGATACCTATCACTACCTCGATCACATGTATTGTTGAATCTGCCAAAGCAGAGCAATACATATTATCTTGGTAGGGTACGGAGGGACAATCTTGGTCCCGCCTATCAACGCATGGGAGAATACAAACTCAATTAGATTGAGTATTCCTAGTTACTCGGTTGGATCGAGTCAACTATAGTCATTATTCCAACGGTTGGAAAAGATAGGTCAAAATCACATCTATATTAACTCTCGGGCGTATTAGCCAAAGCTAACTCGAGTTTTAATTTAAATACGGATATTGATTCTATAAACAAGAGTTGCATAGAGATGTAATTGGTAATCGTTACCTACCGATCATACTAAGCCTTGGGCGTATTAGCCAAAGCTAACTCAAGGGTTAGTATGATGTGGATCTTGTCCCACAAGAATTATAGAATTCAGTGGGAGCATCATTTAATTAAAGGCCTAATTAAATGATTTTAAAGAATATGATACTTATTTCTGCATTTATTTCTGTTGTAGAATTGCAATGACGTCGAATACGAACATTTTCTCCCTGCGATCTGTCCTTAAGAAGGACAAGCATAGTTCTCACTCAGGAACGTAAACTGTACGTTCTGGAGCAGCCCATTCTGGAGGCTCCTCCTGCCAATGCCCCGCGAGCTGACAAAGATGCTTACAAGAAGCATCAAGATGACGCATTAGATGTGTCATGTCTAATGCTCGCGACCATAAACTCTGAGCTTCAGAAGCAACATGAGTTAATGGGTGCTTACGATATGGTTGCATATCTTTGTCAACTATATCAAGGACAAGCAGGGCACTGGAAGAGGAACTTCACAGGATACCTGGAAGATCTTAACAAGAAGAGAAATAAGATTTCTACTTCAGGTATAAATGTTATAGAAGTCAACCTCTCTATTTCTTCGTCGTGGGTATTAGATACCGGATGTGCTTCGCACATTTGTACTAGTGTACAAGCACTGAGAAATAGCAGAGCATTGACAAAGGGCGAGATAGACCTACGAGTAGGCAATGGAGCACGGGTTGCTGCTGTTGCTGTAGGGACTTATTTTCTATCTCTGGGCTTATACTAGAGTTAGACGATTGTTGTTATGTGCATTGACTAAGAACATTATATCAGTTTCTTGTTTGGACAAGAAAGGATTTTCGTTTATAATAAAGAACAAATGTTGTTCTATCTATTTAAACGATATGTTCTATTGTAGTGCACCTCTGATAAACGGACTCTATATTCTAGATCTAGAGAGCCCTATCTATAACGTTAGTACCAAGAGGTTCAAATCGAACGATATGAACTACACCTATCTCTGGCACTATCGCTTAGGTCATATAAATGACAAGCGCTTATCCCAACTCCATAAGGATGGTTTGTTGGACTCATTTGATTTTGAATCATATGAGATATGCGAGTCATGCCTACGAGGCAAGATGACCAAGACTCCTTTTAGTGGGCACGTGAAAGAGCGATCGATTTGTTAGGACTCATACATAGTGATGTATGTGGCCCTTTCAATGTCATTGCTAGAGGCGGTTATAGGTACTTCATCACATTTACTGATGACTTCAGTAGATATGGTTATGTGTATTTGATGACACATAAATCTGAATCCTTTGAAAAGTTCAAAGAATTCAAGAATGAAGTACAAAACCAGCTTGGCAAGAGTATTAAGATACTTCGATCAGATCGAGGTGGTGAATACTTAAGCCATGAGTTTCGTGACTACTTAGCTGAGTGTGGGATTTTATCTCAACTCACTCCTCCTGGAACACCACAGTGGAATGGTGTATCCGAAAGGAGGAATCGTAACTTATTAGATATGGTACGATCTATGATGAGTCACAGTAGTAGATACAAGGGGGCTCTATACACTTTCATTCTCAACCGAGTTCCATCTAAGGCCGTGATAAAGACACCATATAGGATATGGACTGGGAGAGATGCCCAGGTGTCTTTTATGAGGATTTGGGGTTGTGAGGCTTACGTTCGACGTCAAGTCTCAGACAAATTAGGACCCAAATCCGACAAGTGCTATTTCATCGGATATCCCAAGGAAACTAAGGGATATTACTTCTACATTCCCAGTCAGCACAAGGTAGTTGTGGCAAAGACTGGGGTCTTTCTAGAAAGGGACTTTGTTTCTAGAAAGACTAGTGGGAGCACGTTCGATCTTGAAGAAGTTCAAGATGCGAACAATAGCACTGAAGCCTCGATGGAAGTTGAACTGGAACCACAAAGTGTTGTGGATGATGTTGTTCCACAAAGAGTTGAGGAACAACAACCAGTTCAAGTAGACATACCTCTTCGCAGGTCTGATAGGGTACGTCATCAGCCTGAGAGATACTCATTTCTCTTGTCTGACCATGATGACGTTATGCTCATAGAGGATGAGCCTACCACCTATCAGGAAGCTGTGATGAGACCAGATTCCGAGAAATGGCTAGAAGCCATGAGATCCGAGATGGAATCCATGTACACCAACCAAGTATGGACTTTGGTTGATCCACCTGAAGGGGTAAAACCCATTGGGTGTAAGTGGGTCTTTAAGAGAAAGACTGACATGGATGGATTTATCTATAAGGGTCGCTTGGTAGCTAAAGGTTTCAAGCAGATTCATGGTATTGACTATGATGAAACCTTTTCTCCAGTAGCGATGTTTAAGTCCATTCGGATCATGCTTGCTATTGCAGCCTACCATGACTATGAGATATGGCAGATGGATGTCAAAACCGTGTTTCTGAATGGAAACCTACTCGAGGATGTGTACATGACACAACCTGAGGGTTTTGTAGATCCACAGCATACTAGCAGAGTATGCAAGCTGCATAGGTCCAAGCAAGCTTCTCGGAGCTGGAATCTTCGATTCGATGATGCAATCAAACAGTTTGGTTTCATCAAGAACGAAGATGAGCCTTGTGTCTACAAGAAGGTTGTAGGGGATATAGTTGTCTTCCTCATATTGTATGTGGATGACATACTACTCATTGGGAAGGACATCCCTATGCTTCAGTCTGTCAAGACCTGGCTAGGGAGTTGCTTCTCAATGAAGGACTTAGGTGAGGCATCCCGCATTCTAGGGATTCAGATCTATAGAGATAGATCTAAGAGATTGCTTGGCCTAAGTCAGAGTACATACATTGACAAGGTACTCCTTCGGTTTGCCATGCAGAACTCCAAGAAGGGATTTCTACCGATGTCACATGTCGTGAGTCTTTCGAAGACTCAAGGTCCCTCTTCTAGAGAGGAGAGAGACCGCATGGATCAGATCCCTTATGCCTCAGCCATAGGATCGATCATGTACGCGATGCTATGTACTCGACCTGATGTCTAGCAGATACCAGTCAGATCCAAGTGAAAGTCACTGGATAGCGGTCAAGAATATTCTTAAGTACTTAAGAAGGACTAAAGAATATTTCTTGATATATGGAGGCAATGATGAGCTAGTTGTAAAGGGTTACAGTGATTCTAGCTTCCAGACCGACCAGGATGACTATAGATCGCAGTCAGGGTTCGTATTTTGCATTAATGGTGGCGTGGAAGAGTTCGGCGGGATACGATGTGATTCTGGCGAGTACATTCTGCGCATCGAGGCGCAAAGGAGGCGATTTGGATCCGCAAGTTCATCATCGAACTTGGGGTGGTTCCCACATTGCTTACCCCATTGAGCTCTATTGTGACAATAATGGAGCTATAGCACGAAGGAACCTCGCTCACACCAGCATATACTATACTACGCTTCCATCTCATTCGAGAGATTATCGATAGAGGAGATGTGAAGATTTCAGATACCACAGAGGCTAACATCGCAGATCCCTTGACCAAGGCTTTGGCACACAGGAAGCATGATGGTCACACTAGGTCTTTAGGCCTTAGAGCCTATACTGATTGGCACTAGTGCAAGTGGGAGATTGTTAGTTAGAGCCCTAGAGCCAATCATTTGATGATTGTATGGACTCATGTATATCATATTCTTATATATATATTAAGGCATTTGGTTTTTGGTTATTATGCTTATTTGTATTAGTGCCAGATAAAGTAAGTATAGTAACGTCCTTGAGTAGAAGGTTCTTACCTATATCAATCGATTAGTTGAATCGATAGTGAGATGATATAGGGAACACTACTCTAAAATCATTCCTAGTCGAGTATTAACATTCAGGGACAATGTTAATACAATAAGACTAGCATGTAGGTCAGCTCGATGACTTGATCTCACAAGTCATGGATATAGAGATATTAAGCTGACACATGGGTATGCATTAGAGAATGTATACTGAATGACCCGCCATGAGAAAGTATCATGGATCGTTATATGAGTGTCATATACTTTCTCATGTGGCTATTAGTATGACTATTAGTCCTTTGACCTGAAGTCACCATGGATCCCTACATAAGGAGTTATGTACTTTGGTTTCGTCAAATGTCACCCGTAACTGGGTGGACTATAAAGGCGATTACCGGGTATGTAACAAATTATGTAGAGGGATGTGAGTGATGTAGATGGGATCTATCCCTCCCATATGACGGGAGCGACATCACTATTCTTGATAGAGTGAGACCACTAAGTGCATGGCCATGCCCAAATGAGTCAACATTATATGTTGAGCTCATTTGATCGAGTGAGTCTACTTGGAGTTCAAGATTTAGATTGATTAGAGGATGACACGGTCTATGCCTCATATTGATCAATCTAGATGTCTAGGATAGAAGGACAATGTCACATATTGTGAGGAGTCACAATTAGTAGTCACAAGGTGATGTTGGATCTTAACATTTCTTGTAACTTGGGTAGCAATGATGTATTGCTAGATGCCGCTCATTGCTTATGTTTCTAAAAGAGTTTAGAAACATTGCCAACGTTACAAGAACCTATTGGGTCACACACAAAGAACATGTGGATGGAGATTAGGTTCATATGATGAACCAATTGGATTAGGTTCATATGATGCACCAAAGATTGGATTCAAAATTAGACTTATTGAGTTAGACTCAATTAGATTCAAATGTTGAATGAGTCTAATTTAAATTTGATTCATTGGGTCAATTTATATTAATGAATTAGATTCATTAAATTAAAATTGACTTGAATCAAAGGTTGGATTTAACTCAACAAGGAAGAGAATTGGTCAAGTTTGACTTGACCAAATGGAAGTTGAAACATCAAGTTTGACTTGATGTCTTGCCACATCATCATGAAGGTTGACTCATCCTACTTGGCATGACCAACCTAGCCACATCACCACCTCATAATGGTATGCCACCTCATTGGAGGTTACACATCCAATTGGTTTTAATGTGGCCGGCCACATTAATGAGGGGCTTTATGGTGTGGCCGGCCACACATTAGATGGTGTGGAGGTTTTTGTTTTGGGTATTGATGTGGTGTCATTATTCCTTCTTCTTCCTTGGGTTCTCCTCTTCTCTTGAGTTGCTGTGGTCGTGGCTATCATGGTGAGGAGAAGATGTTGAGTTGTTTCCAAGAGCACAAGGGAAAGTGAAGGTCACAAAGGAGGGTACTAAAGGAGTGTATGTGATTCTCTCTTCTATTTCTCTCTTTTCTCCTTTTTGTTCCCATCCGAGAGCTCTAGAAAAGTGCTAGCACACTTGGGGCTCTCTTCTCCATCTTTGAGTGGTAGAAGACCACTCCTTGTTCGTGTGGATATCACTAGAGGAGTGTCTACATTGACACTCTCGAGATCCAACGCTTCCTTGGACGAGCGGGACTAAACGAAGGGCACGCTTCAAGGGTAAACTCTTAACATATAGATCTAGGAGTAGATCTAAAATTATGAAACTCGTACTCGTATTTTTCGTTTGGTTTTCCTTGCACGAGATCCGTGGCTTGGGCGATTCGGGGTTTCCGCGACGCGAAAAGCGGTTTTTGCGGTCCGAAGAACCCAACATTAATCACACCGGTTAAGTAGAGTTAGTAGTTAAGTAACAGTCATCCTTAGAGAGTAGTAGTAGTAAGAAGGGTGGTTGTTCCAGTTGGTATCAGAGCAAGTTCCATTCTCCAGCATCACACATCAGCATCATCCTTGCCGTATTCAAGTAAGAAAGTATTTAAGTTTTCTTTCTTATGCTTTCCTTATTATTTGCAGTATAGAGTATTTGCTTGTATGCGCTTTAGTAAGATAAAAGTTTGTTTCTCTTTATTCATACATATGTATGTTTAGAAAGGATTATGTTTAGAAAGGATAAAGAATATATCAAGTCTTTCTTTTCTTTGCATAATTAGATGTCAAGAAGAGGACGCCCCCGTACCGCTCGTACTGAGGACCAGGCTCAGGAGAACGAAGAGCCCAGAGCAGCTGAACCAAATCTCGCTGAAGTTGTTGCTCAACTCCAGAGACAGGTAGCAGAGCAGCAGCAAGTGATCATCAATCTGATGGCGAATCAGCAGCCAGTTCCTCCCACTCCTCCAACAATCACTGTGGAGACTCCAGTGGTCACTGAGGTTCCACCAGCCGTCCTAGAAGTCCCCACAGCACCTAGAAGACAAGAAGCATATCTGATACAGTGGCTGAAACTGAAGCGAGAGAGTTTCTCAAGCACGACTGAGCCCTGGGATGCTCAAGCTTGGTTTAAGACACTGGAAAGCACCATGGAACTTCTTGACTGGCCAGAAGTCGAGAAAGTCAAGTGTGCTTCATTTTGCCTATCTGGAGATGCTCGTATGTGGTGGGAGAGAGTTAAAAGAAAGAGAGCAGTTAATCAGATGAGCTGGGCTGACTTTGAAGCAGAGTTTTATGAAGAATTCTTCCGTCAGCGGATTACCAATAAGCATTATGAGGAGTTCATAGAATTCAGACAAGGTGACCTGTCAGTGGAAGAAGCAGTAGAGAAATTCAATATGCTAGCTCGTCTCTGCCCAGAGCTAGTAAGCACGGAGAAGGAACGAGTCAGATTGATGCTTAGGATGCTGAGGCCAGTGATAGCACTTAATGTGAGTAGTGGAGCTCATCAGCCTCAGACTGGCGAAGAGCTGGTCAGCAGAGCATTAGTTGCTGAGCAGTATCTGGACAGCATCAGAGAACAAAAGTCAGTCAAGATCGAAGACAAGACAGCTGGGAGTCAGAAACCTCAGGCAAATAAGTAGAACTGGAAAGGCAAGGGTAACAAAAGAAAGCAGTGGAACTCAGGAGGTCACCAGAAAGGAGGACCAGCAAATAAGCAGACCAAGTTCCCTCTCTGTCCTAAATGTGGGAGAACACATCCAGGAGCCTGTCTTTTGGGTAAGACTGGATGGTATGCATGTGGGCAGGAAGGACACATGGCTAAAGAATGTCCTAACAAGCTCAAAGCACCTCAGCCTCAGCCAATACAATATGGAGGCAAACCTCAGTTACATTATATGCCTGCAACTCTGGAAGGACCTCAGATCAGTCAAGGAAGGTTGGAAGCCCCACCAGTTCCAGCCAGTGCCACCAAAGAAGAAGCTGCTAGTGCCTCGACGGTCGTAACAGGTCAAGTAGTTATTTTTCAGCATTTAGCTACTGCACTATTTGATACCGGAGCGACCCATTCTTTTGTATCAGTACCCTTTGCCAAAGAATTACAGGTACCTACAGAAAGCATGAACTCCAAGTTCCTGACGACCTTACCTTCTGGGGAAGTCATGGAATCCAACCAGTGGCTTCGGGCTGTACCAGTCAGAATTTCAGACCGTGAGCTATGCATAAATCTGGTGGTCCTTGCCATGCAGGATTTAAGTGATCTTTAGTCCAGAAGGTGAATCATCCTTTGAGTTCACAGGGGTGCCAAGGAGGAAGACCCAGAAGTTCCTTTCTTCTCTCACAGCTGACCAGATGTTAGCTAAAGGGTGTGCTGGTTTTCTTGCGCACATTGTGAGTACAGAAGAACAAGAAAGACCCAAGCAGGAGGAAGTTCGGGTAGTCTGTGAGTATCCAGAGGTATTCCCAGAAGAACTACCTGGACTACCTCCCAACAGAGAAGTGGAGTTTAAGATTGTGGTACCGGTCCAATTTCAAAAGCTCCATACCGCATGTCTCCAGCAGAGCTGAAAGAACTACAGGAACAACTTCAGGAGCTGCTTGACAAAGGCTTCATCCGCCCTAGTCATTCACCATGGGGAGCTCCTGTGTTGTTCGTCAAGAAGAAAGACGGATCTATGCGGATGTGCATAGATTATAGAGCTCTAAATCAAGTGACAATCAAGCACAAGTACCCCTTCCCCAGGATCGACGACCTATTTGATCAGTTGAGAGGGGCGACAGTATTCTCAAAGATAGACCTGCGCTTTGGGTACCATCAGCTAAAAGTGAAGGAAAGAGACATACCCAGAACGGCTTTTAGGACCAGATACGGACACTACGAGTTCGTAGTCATGCCTTTTGGTGTGACTAATGCACCTACAGTTTTCATGGACCTGATGAACAGAGTGTTCAGAGAATACCTTGACAAATTTGTCATTGTATTCATCGACGACATTTTAATCTATTCCAGAACCCCAGAGGAGCATGACACACATTTGAGGATAGTACTGCAGACTCTTCAGCAAAAGCAACTTTACGCTAAGTTCTCAAAGTGCGAGTTCTGGTTAGATCAGGTGGCATTTCTAGGTCACATAATTTCTAAAGAAGGCATTCAAGTGGATCCAGCAAAAATAGAAGCAGTCAACAACTGGAGTAGACCCAAGAACGCCAGGGAGATCGAGCTTCCTGGTTAAGCTGACTACAGGAAATTTCCTTTTCCATGAAGCCTCTCCACTGAAAGTACCAGTAGAAAAAGAATCCGGATAAATGTGAGCAGAGTTTCCAAGAGCTCAAGAAGAGACTGACCAGTGCTCCTATTCTGACTGTTCCAGAAAGTGACAGGAGTTTTGACATCTACAGTGATGCTTCCAAGATGGGCTTAGGAGCTGTACTCATGCAGGAAGGAAAAGTGATAGCTTATGCTTCCAGACAACTCAAAGATTATGAAAAGAACTACCCCACTCATGATCTTGAGCTGGCAGCTGTGGTCTTTGCACTAAAACTCTGGCGACATTATTTGTATGGAGTCCAGTGCAGAATCTTCACAGACCATCAAAGTCTTAAGTACTTCTTCACTCAGAAGGACTTAAACATGAGATAACGTAGGTGGCTGGAGTTGGTCAAAGACTATGTCTGTGAAATCCTCTACCACCCAGGCAAAGCTAATAAAGTAGAAAATCTAGTGCATCCCTGATGTCTTTGTCATCATTAGCCCTACCACTGCAGAAGGAGTTGTCAGATTTTGGAATGGAAATTATTTATGGGAAACTCTCTGCATTGAACTTAGAGTCAACCCTGCTTGAGAATATACAGAGAAAGCAAAAATGAAGATCTAGATATCCAAAAGATCAAGCAAGGGATACAAGAAGAAGGAAATTCAGAATTTCAGACAGTGGAATTCTTTATCAAGGAAGTCGCTGTGTGTTCCCAATGATGAAGAGTAGAAAGAAAATTTTAGAAGAAGCTCATAGTACACCTTACTCCATGCATCCCGGTTCTACCAAGATGTATCAAGACGTGAAGATTGGTGGTCCGGACTCAAAGAGATGTAGCTAAATATGTCAGTACATGTGAGTCAAAGCAGAACACCAGAGACCAGGAGGAGTTCTCTGCCTCTTCCTATACCGAGTGGAAGTGGGAAGACATATCCATGGACTTCATAATAGGTCTCCCAAGAACCACAAATGGATATGATGCGATATGGGTGATAGTGGACAGATTGACCAAGTCTGCTCATTTTCTAGCCATCAAGGTGTCCCACTCTATAGAGCAGTTGGCACAGTTGTATGTTAAAGAGGTGATCAGACTTCACGGAGTTCCTAAATCTATTGTTTCTGATAGAGATGGGCGCTTCACCTCTCACTTTTGGGAGTGTGTTCAGACTGCACTAGGCACCAAACTCAAGTTCAGCACTCAGACTGATGGACAGACAGAGCGAGTAAATCAGATTCTAGAAGATATGCTCAGAGCTTGTGCACTAGATTTCAAAGGAAGTTGGTGCAAGTATCTATGCTTAGCTGAATTTGCCTGCAACAACAGCTATCAGGCCACCATCAAGATGACACCTTATGAGGCACTATATGGCAAGAAATGCAGATCACCCATATGCTGGCAAGAAGCAGGAGAGAGAAAAGAAATGGAAGTAGAGCTGGGTATTCAGACAGAGCTGATAGACGAGACCACTCAGGTGATCCAGAAAATCAGACAGAGAATTGAGACTGCCCAGAGCAGACAGAAGAGTTATGCTAACACACGCCGTAGGCCATTGGAATTCCAAGTAGGAGATTCAGTTTTCCTCAAGGTCGCTCCTATGAAGGGAGTGATGAGATTTGGCAAGAAGGGCAAATTAAGTCCTCGTTATGTAGGACCTTACCTGATCACAGAAAGAATTGGGAAAGTAGCTTACAAGCTGGATTTACCACAGGATATGTCAGCAATACATAATGTATTTCATGTCTCTCTGCTAAAGAAGTGTCTCCACGACCCTAGCCAAGTGATTCAGCCTCAGTTAGTGCAGATCCAAGAGGATCTTAGTTATGAGAGCAGACCTACACAGATAGTGGACAAAGCAGTCAAGAGACTAAGAAATAAAGAAGTGCCACTAGTGAAGGTTATCTGGCAGAACCAGAAGCATGAGAAAGTCACTTGGGAGCGGGAGGACAGTATGAGACAGAAGTATCCAGAGTTATTCTAAGTTCGAGGATGAACTTTTTATAAGGTATGGGGAGTTGTAACGACCCAATTTTCTCTATTTCGAGTTCCAAATATCCATAAAAATATTTGGAAATGCTTTTAAAATATTCTAGAGATTTTTAGGAATTTTTAGAGTATTTTTATGTAATTTTTAGAGTTCGTTTGATATTTTTACCGAGAGGAGAAAGTTAAAAAAAAAAAAAATTATAGAAGATAGGTTTCGAACCCAGCTCCTCGGACCCAAGCAAAACCTACCCGACCAATCGAGCTACGCTCGTTTTGTTAACCAGATATGTAGAGATAGATATTTATAGTGTAGTTATAATGGGAATCGTTTTTTTAAAAAAGGATCGAAATTTTCCCCGAAACCCTATCTGTTCTTTCCCTTCTCCTCCGCGACGGCGCTGTTCTTCGAGCGATTCTTCTCGGGCGGAAAGGGGCGACGGCGTTAGGGCTTGTCTCCGGCGCCGACGAAGACTTCTTCCGGCCGGTCTTCACCCGTGTGTGGTCACCGCGACGAAGGGAGCTCGGGAACTCAAGGGAGCCGCCGAGATCCTCAAGCTTCACCCAAAACCCTAGAATTTGCTCCTCTCCGGTTGTAAGTCCAAGAACAGTGAGGTGAGTTGCTACTCACCTGCAGTAGGATAGCTCCGAGGTTTATTTCTTGTATTTCTCCTTGTTCCCGAAGCTTTGCACGAAACCTTAGAGCTTAAAGAATCTGCAATAGGGATTTGGTCTTCCTTTTGGTTTCGGATCATGATGCACAGATTTGCAGTTTCTTTTTATTTCTGTGGAACCAAGTTTAAAGAATCTTGTACAGAATTTGTTGCTTGTGAAGCTTGCTACCGTGATTCTTATAAAGAAAATAAAGGGATGTTTCGTGTACAGAATTAGGATAGCTAGAGGTTTAAGAACAGCATGCGTCCCTTGCTTTCTTTTTCTTATTTCAGTTGAGTTTTTCTTTCATTGGACCTGGATAGGGTTTTCCTGGATGCTATACATCAGATTTGTTTACACTTAGTTCTCCTCTTTATATATACAGATATAGCTTTTGGGTTAGGTGGTAATAGAATGAAATGAATGTGTTGATACGAATTTCGGAATCCATTCAACAGATTTGAGCATGTGTTGTTTTTGTACTCTACATATGCTATTTTGGTACTCATTAAAGGTTAGATAGGTGCATACTCTACTCAGAATTTTGATTATGCTTAAATTGAGTTTCCAGATTCTAATCATAACCATGTGTTTAGTTGAAAACTAGTATTCCAGGAATACCCTAGATTATTCAGATGATATGTTCATAATATGGAGATTTCTAGTTGAATAAGTGTGTAATGTGCATGTGTAATTAACCTGTAAAGATAGAGTTTGGGTTGTTAGGTACACATAAAGTAGCAAGCTATAATCGGTCACAGTACTTAATTAGATTCAAGAATTAGTTTAGGGTGTTTACTGATATGTATAAGTTTAGGGATGTTCTCTTGGACCAACATTATGATGTTCTCTTGAACCAGCATTTCGAGTTTCCTTTGTTGTTTGAACTTACCTTAGCTGAGCATGTTTTGTTTTCATTTACCCTTAGCTGATCATGTGCAGTTTTTAATTGCTATGAGTTGAGCATGATCAGTTTTCTTTTTTTTACTAGATACACATGAGCAGTTTCTTTAGTTTTTATTTGCTATTTTAATAAGCATGAACAACCATGTATTCTAGTGGGAAAATAAGAGTTCTATCAAATTCTTTTAGAGGCATTAATAAGTGAAAAGAAAGAAAAAGAAAAGAAAGAAAAGGCCAAGGCCTTAGGTAAATCCTAAAGTCAAGACTTTAGGGATTTTAGAACATAGGATGCTATTAAAATGCCAAGGCATTTAAAGAAGAAGTATTTAAGATAAAAAGTATTTTACTTTTAAGAAGAGGCTAGTACCCGACTTCCAAGGTTGTCGTTAAACAAATTCAGGTGTCCAATTCCAAGGTCTTGGCCCTGGTAGACCAAGGTCTTCTCTTTTAGGATTGGCGGCTCGCTACCCCAACCTATTAGGGAACGCGCATAAAATGGTACTATGCCCTGGCCCAAGAGAAGTTGATTATTATTTTCAAGTATTAGAGTATAAATTTTAAACAAGTGAAATAAAAGAATAAGTTTAGAGTAAAAGAAGTAAGTTTCACTTTGTTTTAAAGATCAGCAAGTTTAGCTTTCTTTTATACTAGCAACTTTTACATGTTTAGTTTCTTACATGTTATTTATTTGCTAGTTGATGAGCATGTTTTGCTTTATATGTTAGCATTCCAGTTAGTTTGCTTTCTTTATTAGTTTATGAGCATGAGTAGTTATACCTGTTATCTTTTCTGTTAGTGTATTTCTTTGCTATTTATGAGCATGAGTAGCTTTACATATTAGCATTCAATTTTAGCATGTTTTTATTTGTATACATGCATATCGAGTTTTTGTGAGTTAGATAGCGCTCACTAAGCTTTATGCTTATAGACTGCACTTTCTCCTACTGTAGATAAAGAAAAAGGAAAGCTAATATGAAGGAAGGCGACAAGGAGATGCAAGAGGGGTGTGTGATGTCTGCACTATGGAAGTTCTAGGGATCCTTGCGAATAAAATGAATTATGATTTGTTCTTTGAGTTAATTAAGTCTTTATGTGTTAATGAAATTTGATAACTGTTTATAAGGACACTTGATACTGTGTTTGCTATTCAGTTGTGAGTATGGATTAGTTTTCCTTTATTGTTGCTGAGTTAGAATTTTTATACTGCGTGGTTGATTGTTATGTGTTCCAGCCGCTTGTGGCTGAGTATATATACTGCATGTATTGTTGAATATGGTCACCGGTACAAGGGAGACTCTGTCGAAATTTTTCAGTAGGGTTTCCATGTGGTTTTTAATCACACCGGTTAAGTAGAGTTAGTAGTTAAGTAACGGTCATCCTTAGAGAGTAGTAGTAGTAAGAAGGGTGGTTGTTACAGTTTGACTCACATTATGGTAATTATTTTTAATTTATTATAATTTAAGTAATAATTAATGATATATGCATCTTTTAAGTTATGCTGTAATGATTTTGTATATATTTTTATATTTAAGGAAAAGACAAGTCCGGTGGATACAAAAATTACGAGATCGCAAGTTTGGATTGAAGGTCACAAGAGAAAAAATGGGGAGCCCAGTACTCAAGCCGTTGGAGAGAAAATGGTAAGCATGTTCATTCATTTTAGATTTCTTTGAAATTTTATTCCATTGATATGGTTTTTCATAAGCATTTATGTTGGAGGATCGGTGGCCGGCTTGAAGGGGGGGTTGGATAGCTAGGCCACCCCCAAATCGATTTCTTCTCTACAATACGTTAGTTGGCGCAAGCGGAAATATAGAAACTAAAACAATGAAACACAAACGAGAATACAAACGCTAACACGCTCGATGTAACGTGGTTCGGAGATTGCTTGCTCCTACTCCACGACGTGTCCTTGAGGTGGACGAGCCCTTGATCCTTTGGTGGATCAGTCCCCGGCAATCTCCGGCTAAAGCTTCTCCTTCTCGGTGGAGCAAACCTCTCACAAAGTTCTCTTCCTCTTTACAAGATGAAACTTAGGGCTAGAAGGAAGAGAGTTGGCTTGGAAGCTTTGGGCAAGATTCAGAAGGTTTACAATGAGTATCAGTAACCCCTTCAATGCCCCAAAGCTCCCCTTAAATAAGAGGAAAGAGTTGATCATCAATCAACTCAAACCCCGACACCAGTCGGTCCATGCAGTCGGTATCTAACAACACCAACGCTCTCTTTAGAGCCCGTCATGTACCGGGTTCTTAGGACCCGAACGTCGTCGTCGGTGCTGCTATGCATTACGTGAAGGTGAAGTCGATCGATGGTCCCATGACGGTCGATCCTCCTCCTCTCATCCTTTCGAGTCGCCTTTGAAGTCCTCTTCCTCGGCCTTCATCCCTCGGATGCACCCGAGGCTCCTCTCCGTGCCATCCTTCACGCTGCCTTGAAGTCCACTTCCTTCGGCTCCACTCCATTGCTCCTCGTCCGTGCGGTCCCTCGGATGTCTTCCACACCATCCTTCACCGACTCAACGATCCGAGCCCTTGGATGAGCTTCCCGAACTTGGTCACACCAAGTCCTTATGTGTTCCACCAAGTCCTGCATGACTCAAACACATATCAAATACATATGAAAGCCTAACTTAAACTCTTTGACACACACATCAAAACCTAGGTCGATTGCACCAACAATCTCCCCCTTTTTGATGTGTGACAATATGTTTAAGTTAGGCACCAATAACAACTTTGAAAAGTACAGGCAATATGTAAATATGAAGCATAAAACCCAAGCTCCCCCTTAACACATGCTCTTAATCTTATTTTTCAAAGATTTGCACCCAAGTAGATTTCTAACTTAAACCTACCCATTTCTCCCCCTTTGACACCATCAAAAATATTGTACCAGATACGTACACATACTATGGTATTAGTTCCAACCAAATTTGAACCAAAAATTTGATTTTAAAGATCAACAGAATGCTGAAAGGCTGGTACCAGTCGATCGGCAGCCAACTTCAGAAATCCATAAAAAATTCAAGAAAATTCGAAAAATCATGAAATTTTGAACACATATTTCTTATAATGTTCTTTAACTAAGAAAAATATGTTTTCATGAAAAGTCAACCTATTTTCAAAATCTTTGACCAAGTTTCAAAAATATCAAAAACATGCAAGTTTGTATCAATTTCAAGCTCAGTTTTGCAATCATATGTTTTAAAATAGCTAGACCACAGTAAATAAAACATAGAATTGTTTTCAAAACATTTGAAATGTCCAACTATGATCTATGGGCAAGATGTCCATTAATTAGACATTTGCTTTCCCCATAGTTGGCCTATGATCACTAAACATTGATACACTTCATAACTCATCAAAATGCTATAAGCATAAGTGAATTACTTGTATCATCCTAATATCTCACATTCATGGTTAGAAAATAATACAAATCATTGTGAGATAAAGGTAACCTCTACTTAGCCCTCTTGATCATAAATCTCTATCAAGGCTAAGTCCTCCCCCTTAAGATCTCAAGTCAACCATATAGGAAAAATTTGAATTATTGACTTCTATGGTTGACTTGCCATAAAATCCTCTAATCCTTGAGGATTGATTTTGGCACCCAATAGAAATTCTTTCTAATTGGGTTGACCAAGTACTCTTTGGGGATCCATTTCCTATCTATAGTCTTTGTCTTGGATTGCCCCCTAGCAAGTAGACAATGATAGGTCTTTTCATTATTTTGTTCATTGTATCCTATCCCATTTTTCTTAAAACTTGCCCTTTGGCTCCCAATGATCATATTTAGGGTTTTTGAGTCAATTTCAAATTTCCTAAGGGCGTTGGTAAGGTATTCTACCTTTTCCCTTAATTTCCTATTTTCCTCTTCTAAACATGAATCATTTGAACTTGTAGAGGAAACATGCATATCATTTTCCCTAAGAGTCATGGATTCTAATTTTTCTTCAAGCATACAAATATCATTTTTCAAAGATTTGTTTTTCCTTTTTGCCTTAAACAAATCATCATTTGTACTTTTAATAATTTTAATTAAAACATGAGGAGGAAGATTATATACCTCACTTACCGAGAAGTCCGAATCCGAAGTTTGACCTCCCCCTTCACTTGAGCTCCCTTCTTCATCTTCACTTGAACTCCTTCTTTCTTCTTGTTCGGATGAGGTGGAGGCTACATCATCAATCCCCATGAGAGCAAAATTGACTATGTGATGCTCTTCTTCCTCCGATGATGATGAAGGATCATCCCATGTTGCTTTTAGGTTTTGAGCCTTCTTCCCTTTTTCTTTTGTCTTCTCCTTCTTCTTCTTCTTCCCTTCCTTCTTTTTCAAGAGAGGACAATCATCTCTTATGTGTCCTTCTCCTTGGCAATTGTAGCAAATTATCTTCCTTGTCCTACTTTTGCTTCTTGAGCTTTTCCTAGCATGAGATTTGTTAGATGAAAAATTTCTAAAAGCTCTTCTCATTTTCCTTACCATATACGCCTCTTGGTCACTATCCATTGAGGCACTTGACTCCTCGGAATCGGAAGATGATGGAGATGGAGCTTTCTTCTTCCCCTTTCCCTTGTTTGCCACAAGGGCTACTCCTCTTGATTTATGAGCTTCTCCATCCAATCCCTCAATTCTTGTTTCATGAAGCTCCATTGTTGAGAAGAGTTCATCTAGAGAGGATTTCTCTAGGTCCTTTGATATGTAGTATGTATCTACAATGGAACTCCAAGTTGTGGATCTTGGAAAAGCATTTAGGGCTTTTGTAATCACGTCTCGATTTGAAAGTGTCTCACCTACACTTGTTAGTCCACTAATAATCTCCTTAATTTTACAATGTAAAATTGATACATTTTCTCCTTTCTCAAGCTTGATATTATTTAGTTGAGTTCGAAGGAGGTCTCTTCTTGCTAATTTCGCTTCCGATGTTCCTTCATGAAGCTCCACTAGCTTTTCCCATAACTCCTTAGCGCTTGAGTAGGTTCCAACCCTTGTTATTTCTTGTTGAGGAAGGACACTTTGTAGATGATGTATGGCTTTAGCATTTGCTAAATGTTCTTCCCTTTGCTTCTTGGTCCACCTTGTTTTCTCAAGTATCTTATTGTCTTGATCCCTAGGCACTTCGAAACCATTTTCCATGATTAGCATTATGTCAAAATCGGTTTCGAAGAATACCTCCATTCTCCTCTTCCACCAAGAGAAGTCTCCTTCGAATTTGGGGGGATGAATGTTTGAGCCGGCCATTTGATGATGTTGTTCTTCTTGGCGATTAGTCCGTTGAAGAGCTTCCTCGCTCTGATACCAATTGTTGGAGGATCGGTGGCCGGCTTGAAGGGGGGGTTGGATAGCTAGGCCACCCCCAAATCGATTTATTCTCTACAATACGTTAGTTGGCGCAAGCGGAAATATAGAAACTAAAACAATGAAACACAAACGAGAATACAAACGCTAACACACTCAATGTAACGTGGTTCGGAGATTGCTTGCTCCTACTCCACGACGTGTCCTTGAGGTGGACGAGCCCTTGATCCTTTGGTGGATCAGTCCCCGGCAATCTCCGGCTAAAGCTTCTCCTTCTCGGTGGAGCAAACCTCTCACAAAGTTCTCTTCCTCTTTACAAGATGAAACTTAGGGCTAGAAGGAAGAGAGTTGGCTTGGAAGCTTTGGGCAAGATTCAGAAGGTTTACAATGAGTATCAGTAACCCCTTCAATGCCCCAAAGCTCCCCTTAAATAAGAGGAAAGAGTTGATCATCAATCAACTCAAACCCTTACCCAGTCGACTGGTCCCGTTAGGCAACACCAACGACTCTCTTTAGAGCCCGTTTTAGCGGTCATGTACCGGTGTGGTCCTAGCAATTCCGGATCGATCCCATGACCAACCGATCCCCTGACATCTCACTCCTCTCATCCTTCCGGTCGCCTTTGAAGTCCTCTTCCTCGGCCTTCGTCCCTCGGATGCACTCTCCGTGCCATCCTTCACGCTGCCTTGAAGTCCACTTCCTTCGGCTCCACTCCATTACTCCTCGTCCGTGCGGTCCCTCGGATGTCTTCCACACCATCCTTCACCGACTCAACGATCCGAGCCCTTGGATGAGCTTCCCGAACTTGGTCACACCAAGTCCTTATGTGTTCCACCAAGTCCTGCATGACTCAAACACATATCAAATACATATGAAAGCCTAACTTAAACTCTTTGACACACACATCAAAACCTAGGTCGATTGCACCAACAATTTATACTTAAGATCTCCATTTATACTCTTACCAATGTCTCTGTAGAAAGACTTTTATCATTGTTTTACTTAGTGAACAAGTATAAATGAGGTCTTGTCATGTTGAGTACCCAACTTTATAACCTTAAAAAATTCTCCTTGTTTTACATTGAACTCATAAATACCAAAGCCAAAAGTAGATTAGAATAAAGAAAACTGGACTTTCAGTAATTCTCTCCCAATCAAACAATTCAAATCATAAAGTAATATATCACATATAGAGAAGGCAAGTAGTGTGATTTCTTAAAATTGCTGCTTCTTAACATACTATAACAAATGTATGCATGAGAAAGCAAAAAATAGCAAGACCCAAAAAAAATTTAAAAAAATGTTTCTTTTCCAAGACAAATACACCATAAGTATAACAATAGTTGTTGGCCAAACAACAATTGATACAAGAAGGAAACAACCATTATCGTTGAGAGTACAACTATCTTGCTGGAAAGCAGCCATTAAGCTGACTTGGATGAAATAGAAATTTCATATCAGGTAAATAGTTACCTGGAAACCTACAGAGTCTCCTTTTAATCTGGACTTAATAATGGGTGACAATAATGAGAATGCATACAACCAATTAGCACTTTTTTTCCCTTTTTTGTGTGTATGTTTGGGCAAAGGTTTTCATACTCCAAGAGGAAAATGAAGATTGTTTTAATTAGCTTCATTGAAAACATATGGTCAGTGCTCCTGGCATTTAAGTTTGACAGGAATAATGGATTCCCACTTCTTTGCATCGTAAAATGAGATAGTAAAACCTCAAATTAAGTGCCTACTCACTGGATCATACTGAATAAACTAAACTCGATAAAAAGCAAAGAGGAGTAACAATGGAAACCTTGAGACAAGGATAAAATAAGAGACAAAATCAATCACAGAACCAACAAACTAGACCCCCAAATCTAGCTTTTCAATATAATGAAAATTAATTCTTCAATGACATCTGGTATATTGTATCGATAGAAAGAAGTTTATAGGATAGAGGAGTATGTTAAAGTTGTGCATCTGTTTTATCCTTTGATGTCTTTTCTTACCATTTGCATAAATTTATCAATATGATGTCTCTATGTTACCTGGATAACTGTCTTTGTGTCAACAAGGGCTTCTATCTTCTTCCAGTCTCGATCAAAACTGAAAATCCAAAAGATTATTATAGTACTAAAGCACTGTAATTATTAGTCAATCTTCTTCCAGTCATCTATTATATTAATGATAATATATTGAAAGTTATTTTTTGTTGCAGAAAAAAATATTAGAATGTCCACCCGAATCTCAAAACATAACTAATATTGCTGATGATGCAATTAGCATTGTGTTTGGCAATGAAGCTCGGGGTAGAGTGCATGGAATGAGCTTTGGAGTAACACCATCGAAAGTTGGAGCTTCAGTGCAACAAAATGGAATGGTTCAACAACTTCAAACTATAGTACAAAATGTTCAACAACAAATGCAGGAAATGAGGCAACAAAATCAACTAGAAATGCAAGAAATGAGGTCTATGTTTTTACAAAGTATGAGACAACAAAATCATCCAAAACAGGTTAGTAAGTAAACAATATATATAAAATAAGTTTGATATGTACACTTAAATGATTTTGAATTATCATGATGACATTATTTGACATGATTTGGTTATAAAATGTAACGACCCGGCCTTTGGCCTCTTGGGTGGCCCTTATGATGACCCACTGGCGACCCTTATGTCGTCGGCCCATTTGGCGACCTCTCATGTCGTCGACCGACGACCTTTGGCCGTGTCGTTACTCACTAGGACTTTCCACCCCTGGTCAGTGGATTTTTGCCTCCCCCAGGATTCGAACTCTAGACCTCCAGGCTTAAGTATTAGAGTTTATGAATCACAGTGACAACCAAGTGAGATCTCGCGGTTGCAGGATTCATAAACTCTAATGAAGCATAGGTCGAGGCGAATGCAAACCACGACAGGTGGAATCTAGTGATTGACGACGACGGGTCGTCGATACCGACGAGGTAAAATGAGACGCGCCGATCATCATGAAGACCACAAAACCAAAGTCGGATCGTTACAATAAAATCGCCTTTTATTTTTTTTATTGTCGACCGCCCTTTGGCCTCTTGGGTGGCCTATGATGACCTTGGCGGCCTTATGCGTTTGCCATTTGGCGACCTCTCGTACGACCTTTGGCGTCTTAGTTACTCACTAGGACTTTCCACCTGAGGTGGATTTTTGCCTCCCCAGGTTGAACTCTAGACCTCCGGGCTTAAGTATTAGGTTTATGAATCACGGTAACTAAATGAGATCATCTCACTTGGTTGCGGGTTCATAAACTTTAATCACGGAAAGCGAGGAATCTACAGTGGTGGAAAAATCTAGTGAGTAATATGCGGGCCCAAGGTCTCGTCGATCGACGACGAATAAATCGGCCGAAATAAGGCCGACTTACGGTCGACAGATCGACGATGAGAGTCGCGAATGGGCGTCGAATGGGCCAAGAGGGTCGGTCGTTACAATAAAAGGCGCCTTTATTAGAGGCCGACGGCCCTTATATTGGTGACCCAGTCGACTGTTGGCGACCTCTCGTATCGTTTGGGCGAGCCATGACGCGACCTGGTTAGCCCCTTACTCACTAGGACTTTCCACCGGTAGTGGATTTTTGGCTCCCCGAGTTGAACTCTAAACCTCCGGGCTTAAGTATTAGGGTTTATGAACAGATCACGTATCTCACTGGTTCGCAGGTTGGTTCCGACTCTAATGTTCTGGAGAAAACTCAACTGAGGCAAATCTAAGTCGAAGCTCGTGATGGCGGCAAAATCATTCGATATGCAAGCATATCGCGTCGCAAATGTAATCAGCCGACGTACAATGACAACATGTCAGCGTGACATAACGATCGTTAGACAGTAAAATTGCTAGTGGTGGTATTTGTAGCGGTATTGGGAATGAATTTGGTAGCAATAGCGATATTAATATTGGAGCCAAAAAAAGTGATGATTTTGGTCATGTTTTTCAGGTGATTATCTTAAAATTATGTATTTCTGAATCACAAAATTGTTACAAAAATATATATGATTTAATTAATAACTTTATATTGTTTATTTACAGTCAAATTCGAGAAATGCGAGTCGTGGAGATATATGTGTTAATACTAAATGTAAGCTGCTTCATTGGTCTGCTGATGAATTAGTTGTTGCAGAAGGTCGAATTGCATCCACAGATCCAAATACAAAAGTGCATCACGTTATTCTTGGTGGATCATGTTGGAAAGTTTGGGTTGATAAAAGGTGGACCTAATTCGACCAAATGATGAAATGCAGTTTCTTGATGATGTAATAGGAAGCACGGTTGCATGGTTATCAAAATTTATAGTATTGTGTGATTGATACATAATATACTAATTTGTGTGGATTGTAAGTTTAATTGTTGTTATGTAATAACTAGTTTGATAGAGATTTTGTATCTTGTTTAAGATCTTTAAATTTTTTTGGTATAATGAAAAACTATGACTTTTGTTAATTTTGTGGATTTATTTGCACTAAATTTATTGTAAAATTTTGGTTTATTATTTTCATTAAATTAATATTTTTTTTAATATAGTTAAGATTATCAACAGCGTACATTTATAAGCTGTAGATTATTATCCTTAGTGCATAAAATGCTTTCCGCGGCGTGCTTTGCGCGCTACGGATAATATTATCCGCAGCGCACAAAGCACGCCGCGGAAAGTATTATCCGCGGCGCACAACGCATGCCGCGGAAAGTATTATCCACGGCGCGCAAAGCATGCCGCGGAAAGTATTATCCGCGGCGCGCAAAGCATGCCGCGGAAAGTATTATCCGCGGCGCGCAAAGCATGCCGCGGATAGTATTATCCGCGGCACGCAAAGCACGCCGCGGATAATATTATCCGCAGCGCGCAAAGTACGCTGTCAATAATTTAGGATTTTTAACAGCTTTTAATTGTGCAGCATGCAATGCGCGCTGCGGAAAGCGAATTTACGCGCTGCGAAAAGTGATTTTTGTTGTAGTGGTGTGACACCACACACTATGTTATCTACAATATAAATTAATTGAACATCTACATTTGGTATATATAAATGTAGACACTTGACCAATGTGATTCTTATAAATGTTTAAACAGAAGCAAGACTTTTAGTATACACTCCAACAGAACTATGTTCCAATTTTATTATTCGAAAAGTGTTATTAGTTGATAAATTTAATTTCAACTTACTTAGCATAAGTCAATTGTGTGACTCTAGATACCTAGTAATCTTTTCCAACTCTGATTGCCTAATAAAAAATATTGAAAATCCCAAAATCATATTTAAGGGAATTAGGAAAAATAATGTTTACACAATTAACCTACCTACTTCCTCACTAAAGTTTCTTCTGACACAATAAGAGGAAACCAAGCTATGACACATAAGGCTGGGTCACACTCACATCAGACTCATTTCAAAAATGAGTCAAAATGGCCTAGTCAGAGGCTTACCCAAATTAAAAAACTTAGAAAATTTAGTTTGTAATGCTTGCCAATAAGGTAAACAAACTAGCTCAACCCACAAATCAACAAACCTAAATCAAACCAACTCAATACTTGAGGTCCTACATTTACACCTATTTGATTTACACGGAGGCAAGTTACTAAGCAGAAACCATACTGCTTAGTTATAATTGATGGTTACTCAAGATTTACTTGGGTAAAATTCTTAGAAACCAAAGATGAAACTTTTGAAATCTTTAATAATTTTTGCAAGTTAATAGAAAATGAAAAAGATACTAAAATCAAAAGAATTAGAAGTGATCACGGAGGAGAATTTGAAAATTATAAATTTACTAAATTTTGTAAAATTAATGCATATAATCATGAATTTTCATGCCCTAGAACTCCCCAACAAAATGGACTAGTAGAACAAAAAAATAGAATGTTACAAGAAGTCGCTACAACTATGTTAAACGAATATAACCTAAGTAATTAATTTTGGGCAGAAGCAATAAACACGACATGTTATATTCAAAATATAATATTAATTAATAAATTCTACAATAAAACCCCTTATGAAATTTATTATAACAAAACACCCAATCTAAATTATCTAAAAGTGTTTGGATGTAAAGTACACATATTAAAAACTAAGGATTACTTAGGTAAATTTGCATCAAAATCTACAATTGAAATATTTTTAGGGTACTCCACAACTAGTAGGGCTTATAGAGTTTATAACAAAGATACTAAAAAAATTGAAGAAACAACCAACGCAAATTTTGATAAAGAAGATAACTTACCTAATTTAATCAATGAAAGTAACCATTAAAACATAAGAAAAATAGATGATGAAGAACATACTCAACTTAGAACTAAACAAAGTGAATCACAAGAACTGATTGTTGACTCCAACCTAAGACCAATAAGAATAAGTATAACGACCACCCTTCTTACTATTACTACTCTCTAAGGGTGACCGTTATTTAACTACTAACTCTACCTAACTGGTATGATCGAAACCACAAGGAGTCTCTACCGAAAAATTTTGGCAATATCTCCCCTGTACCGGTGACCATAAACTGAGGTACATATATAGTATACATCAGCCACAGACGGCTAGAACATATATCAACACTCACGCAATTAAATAAGTGTCAAACTCCTCTCAGCATACAATCTAAAACAGAATAATCTCCAATGACAAGAGATGTAAGATACAATCTTAAATATTTATTAATCACTAAAATGCGGAAACTTAAAAATGCCCAAGTCTCTCCCATAGTCCTGGCATCACACACCATCCGCACCACCTTGTCGCTTTCCTTTGCAAAAACTTTTCCTTTCCTGTATCTGCAGTAAGAGGAAATGCAAACTATAAGCGAATGCTTAGTAAGCGCTATCTAACTCTCAATAACTCGAATATGCATGTAAATATACTGAAATCCAAGAACTGAAAGCTCTAAAGAAAATACTACACATGCTCATCTAATAGCAAAAGAACAATGCATACTGGAATGCTAAACATGTAAAGCTAATCAGAATAACATGCTAGCATAAGGAAAACTAAAGCTTGCTGAATTTTAAACACCTTCTGAATCTTATTTCAGTTGCTTAAAAACTTATTCTTTCTATTTCACTTGTTTAAAACTTATACTTTAATACTTCAAAATAATAATAATAAACTTTCTTCTTGGGCCCATGCATAGTACTATCTTATGCGCGTTCCCTAATAGGTTGGGGTAGCGAGCCACCAATCCTAAAAGAGTAGACCTCGGTCTACCAGGACCAAGACCTCAGAATTGGACACCTGGATTTGTTTAACGACAACCTTGGAAGTCGGGTACTAGCCTCTTAAATAAAGTAAAATACTTGTTATCTTTTATTACTTCTAATATATAATGCCTCGACATTTTTTTAAGCACCTTGTGTGCCAAAATCCCTAAAGTCTTGACTTTGGGATCTACTTAAGGCCTTGGCCTTTTTCTTTCTTTTCTTTATCTTTCTTATACTTGTTAATACCTCTAATAGGAGGATGTCTCATACAAAACTGCACTAAAATGCTTATTAATATTGCACTGAAATGCTTAACAGAATTGCATGGACTTAATAAAGCTGTACTGAAATGCTTAACAGAATTGCATGAAAATACTTAATAAAACTGTACTGAAATGCTCAATAAAACTGCATATTAAATCTGTTCATGCACATCTAAAAGCAATGGAAAACCAAAATCTGCAATGCTACCAAAATACAAAAATCTGCACTACTACAAAAGCTATTCACTCCTTTTCATGCATGTATATAACAAAAGAAATCCGGACTGGAATAAGCTCCAAAGGGGGGGTTGTTCTAAGCTCCAATAGAGCTGTTCATGCTTGCTGCAAACACAAGGGAAATGGGGCTGTTCGTGCCCCTTTTTCTTAGCAAATATTAAACGAAAACTTGGTGAAATTTAGAACTTATGTAAAGCTTATTCCATTTGATAAAAACAGCAAGAAAAATTAAATCCAGAACTTTAAATCTGCGATGTGAAATTTATATGCCCTGCTCATGCTCAAAAATTTCAAGAGAACAACTAAAACTACCATGACATTACATAGCACGATCATGCTAACTGGATAGCAGAAAATTCAACAAAGAATCCAAAACTGAACTTCTAAATTACAAAACTATACGTGCTTGTTAAACTATAAGGAAACCAAACTAGAAAGCTCACTAGGTAGGCTGGTCTAATTACAACCGAAGCTAGGGTTTTTCAGCCACCTACACATGAATTTGCTATGGCAAGAAACAACCCAACCACAACCGAACATCACCTGAAGTTCACACATCAAATCAGAAATACAGAAATACATCCCTGCTTCCATGGAACTTGAATCTATCCCTATGTAACGCCCCAAATATCCTCAATTAGAGTCCTAAAAGTAATTTAAAAATATTTAAAAATGGTATAGAAATATTCTAGGGATTTTTAGAAATTTTTAGAGTATTTTTATGTAATTTTTGGAGGTCGTTTGGTATTTTTACAAAACAAAGGAAGTTTCAACAAAAAAATATCCAAGCCGAGAATTGAACCCATGACCTTTGACTCGGTCAAAACTCGGCTGACCAGGTGTGCAAACGGATTTTTCTATTTAAAAAAGGTAGCGAATTTATTTAAGATATTTAACAGAATATTGGATTATAAAAGGGATAAATTGATCTTGGATTTGTTTGTTTAGAAAAAGTAGCGAATTTATTTAAGATAGTTAATAGAATATTATAAAAGGGATAAGTTGATGTTGGATTTGTTTGTTTAGAAAAAGTAGCGAATTTATTTAAGATAATTAACAGAATATTGGATTATAAAATGGATAAGTTGATGTTGGATTTGTCTATTTAGAAAAGATAGCGAATTTATTTAAGGAGTTAACAGAAATATTAAGTTATAAAAAGGAATAAGTTGATGCTCTGTTTTCCCATGACTTAAACCATTCTCTCCTGCTCTTCTGCGTACGATGGCGGAGCTCAGGCAGAAAATGAAAGGGAGTTAGGGCATCATCGGCTATTTCTGAAAGAACCCTTTTGTTCGGTTGTGAGTCCAAGAAGTGCTTCTCACCTGCAGTAGGAGTAGTTTCGGACCTTTGTTCTTCTTGAATTCGAAGCATGAGAAGCGCTTATAGTGCATATTTTTAATTAAGCCTATAGTGTAGACTTTAATTAAGATATAGTGCAGATTTTTAATTAAGTCTATAGTGCAGATTTTAATTAAGCTTATAGTGCAGATTTTATTTAAGCTTGTAGTGCAGATTTTTAATTAAGCCTATAGTGCAGATTTTTAATTAAGCCTATAGTGCAGATTTTAATTAAGCTTATAGTGCAGATTTTATGTAGGCTTATAGTGTAGATTTTAATTAAACTTATAATGCAGATTTTTATGAAAGCTTATAGTGCAGATTTTAATTAAGCTTATAGTGCAGATTTTTATTTAAGCTTATAGTGCAGATTTTTGTTAAGCATTAGTGTGCAGAATTTTATTAAGCTTACAAGTGCAGATTTTATTAAGATTATAATGCAGATTTTTAATAAGCTTGAATGCAGATTTTTGTTTAAACATTTCAGTTTTTAAAGAAGCATTCTTTTATTAGAAGTATTAACAAGTGTAAGAAAGATAAAGAAAAGAAAGAAAAGGCCAAGGCCTTAAGTAGATCCTAAAGTCAAGACTTTAGGGATTGTGGCACACAATGTGCTAAAGAAAGTACCGAGACATTATATATTAGAAGTATTAAAAGATAACAAGTATTTTACTTTTATCAGTGGCACTGTACTGGACTCTCAATTGTCCTTGGGTTGGGCTCCCATAGTCGTCCCTAGGTTTAGATAACCTAGTAGTAAGTACATGCCATCGACTCGTGACTCATCCGGACTGACCGAAGGTCGCCATGGGTCGGGTCGTTACAATAGTAAACCCTACTAGATTCGGGACTAGCTATGTCAGGTCTAGTTAGGGATGCGCGCATAGCAAGTACAGTTGTCGGGCCCAAGAAGAAAGTTGATTATTATTTTGAAGTATTATAAGTATAAGTTTTTGAACAAGTAAAGCAAGTTTTACATAAGTATAAAGTATTAAAAAATAAGTTTTAAACAAGTGAATTAAAGAATAAGTTTACAACAGATGAATTAAGTTTCACTTTGTTTTAAAATCAGCAAGTTGAGTTTTCTTTAATGCTAGCATGTTATTTAGATTAGCTTACTGTTCTTTGCTATTTTCTGAGCATGAGTAGCTTTACATGTTTAGCATTTCAGCATGTCTTGTTCTTTTATTAGTGGATGAGCATGAGTAGTCTTCAGTAAGTAATCAGTTAGATCATGTTATAGATATATGTACATGCATATCGAGATTTTGTGAGTTAGATAGCGCTTACTAAGCAATTTTGCTTATAGATGCATTTCCTCTTACTGTAGATAAAGGAAAGGAAAAGCTATAGTAAAGGAAGGCGACAAGGAGGTGCGGATGGATGTGTGATGCCTGGACTATAGAAGCCTTGGGATTTAGCATAAGAATTTATTAACAGAGAGTTGAGTAGAATGTATTAGATGAGTCATTTAGTCTTCCGCTGCTAGTTAATTGTATGTTTTGAGTTCTCCGAGAGTTTTAGGAATTTCTATCAACATGTGAACAAGGATAGTTAAGTAAAGTTAGTAGTCCAGTAGCGCTCTGCCCTCGCAGATTAGTAGTGAGGAGGGTGGGGTGTTACAGTTGGTATCAGAGCAATTCCTATTCTCCAGCATCACACATCAGCACCAACCTTGCCGTCTTCAAGTAAGAAAGTATTTTAGTTTTGTTTCTCGTATATTCATATATACATAAATATGTTTAGAAAGGATAGAGAAGATATCAAGTATTATTCTTGGCATAACTAGATGTTAAGATAGAGGACAAGACAGTGGGGAGTCATAAGCCCAGTTAAGTAATTAGAACTAGAAGGACCACTAATGGGTACGATGCGATATGAATGATAAAGGACCGAAGAGTTAAGAGACTAAGGAACAAAGAGTACCATTAGTGAAAGTTATCTAGAATCAGAAGTATGAGGAAGTTATTTAGGAGCGTGAGGATAGTATGAGGGATTATTCTAAGTTCGAGGACAACTTTTTATAAGGTAGGGAGAATTCCCAAATATCCTCAATTAGAGTCCTAAAGTAATTTAAAATATTTAAAATGCTATAGAAATATTCTAGGATTTTAGAAATTTTTATATTTTTATGTAATTTTGAGAGTCGTTTGGTATTTTACAAAGCGAAGGAAGTTTCGACAAAAAAATATCCAAGCAATTGAACCCATGACCTTTGACTCGGTCAAAACCGGTGACCAGGTGTGCAACGTTTTTCTCATTTAAAAAGGTAGGAATTTATTTAAGATAGTTAACGAATATTGGATTATAAAAGGGATAAGTTGATCTTGGATTTGTTTGTTTAGAAAAGGTAGTTAATTTAAGATAGTTAACAGAATATTATCAAAGGGATAAGTTGATGTTGGATTTGTTTGTTTAGAAAAAGTAGCGAATTCAGTGAGGATAATTAATAGAATATAGGAATATAAAACAGATAAGTTGCTGTTGAATTTGTCTGTTTAGGAAGATAGCGAATTTATTTAAGGAGTTAAGAAATATTAAGTTATAAAAGGAATAAGTTGATGCTCTGTTTTCCATGACTTAAACCATTCTCTCTCTTCCGTCACGATGGCGGAGCTCAAAATGAAAGGGAGTTAGGGCATCATCTCCAGTGCGCGGCCAAGGTCCTAGAAGCCCTTTTGTTGGGTTGTGAGTCGAAGCAAGGTAAGTGCTTCTCCTGCGAGAGTAGTTTGGGACCTTTGTTCTTCTTGAATTCGAGCATGAGAAGCGCTTATAGTGCATATTTTAATTAAGCCTATAGTGTAGACTTTAATTAAGTCTATAGTGCAGATTTTAATTAAGCTTATAGTGCAGATTTTATTTAAGCTTGTAGTGCAGATTTTTAATTAAGCCTATAGTGCAGATTTTAATTAAGTTTATAGTGCAAATTTTTATGTAGGCTTATAGTGCAGATTTTAATTAAGCTTATAATGCAGATTTTTATGAAAGCTTATAGTGTAGATTTTAATTAAGCTTATAGTGCAGATTTTTATTTAAGCTTATAATGCAGATTTTTGTTAAGCATTAGTGTGCAGAATTTTATTAAGCTTACAAGTGCAGATTTTATTAAGATTATAATGCAGATTTTTAATAAGCTTGAATGCAGATTTGATTAAGCTTATATGTAGATTTTTGTTTAAACATTTCAGTTTTTAAAGAAGCATTCTTTTATTAGAAGTATTAACAAGTGTAAGAAAGATAAAGAAAAGAAAGAAAAGGCCAAGGCCTTAAGTAGATCCTAAAGTCTAGACTTTAGGGATTTTGGTACACAATGTACTAAAGAAAATGCTGAGACATTATATATTAGAAGTATTAAAAGATAACATGTATTTTACTTTTATCAGTGGCACTGTATTGGACTCTCAGTTGTCCTTGGGTTAGGCTCCCATAGTCGTCCCTAGGTTTAGATAACCTAGTAGTAATGGCACGGCCAGTGAAGGTCGTCGGCGTATCAATGACGATCATGAGGGCCAAATAGGCGCCAGCCTAATGGGTCGGTCATTACAATAGTAAACCCTACTAGATTCGGGACCAGCAATCTGTGTCTAGTTAGGGATCTGACAGCAATGTAAATACAGGTCGCCCAAGAAGAAAGTTGATTATTATTTTGAAGTATTATAAGTATAAGTTTTTGAACAAGTAAAGCAAGTTTTACATAAGTATAAAGTATTAAAGAATAAGTTTTAAACAAGTGAATTAAAGAATAAGTTTAGAACAGATGAATTAAGTTTCACTTTGTTTTAAAATCAGCAAGTTGAGTTTTCTTTTATGCTAGCATGTTATTTAGATTAGCTTACTGTTCTTTGCTATTTTCTGAGCATGAGTTGCTTACTGTTCTTTGCTATTTTCTGAGCATGAGTAGCTTTACATGTTTAGCATTTCAGCATGTCTTGTTGTTTTATTAGTGGATGAGCATGAGTAGTCTTCAGTAAGTAATCAGTTAGATCATGTTATAGATATATGTACATGCATATCGAGATTTTGTGAGTTAGATAGTGCTTACTAAGCATTTTTGCTTATAGATGCATTTCCTCTTACTGTAGATAAAGGAAAGGAAAAGCTATAGTAAAGGAAGGTGACAAGGAGGTGCGGATGGATGTGTGATGCCTGGACTATAGAAGCCTTGGGATTTAGCATAAGAATTTATTAACAGAGAGTTGAGTAGAATATATTAGATCGGTCATTTAGTCTTCCGCTGCTAGTTAATTGTATGTTTTGAGTTCTTCGAGAGTTTTAGGAATTTCTATCAACATGTGAACAAGGATAGTTAAGTAAAGTTAGTAGTCCAGTAGCGCTCTGCCCTCGCAGATTAGTAGTGAGGAGGGTGGGGTGTTACACCCTAGCTCATGAATCATCGCAACGGGAACTTAGAACTTGTTTGCCCAGTTCTATCCGGAAACCAAACCAATCGAAAACCAATCGAAGGAACTACTCTTACTGTAGGTGAGAGCACTTACAGGGGTTTCTTGGACTCACAACCGGAGAAAGGAACTTCTAGGGTTCGGTACACTCGAGCTCTCGAACCTTGTTCGTGCTCACGGCTCCTCCTCGACGCAAGGATCACGACGGTGAAGAACCCCCCCGGAGTTAGCCACCTGCCGGCCGCCAGAATCGTGCCCTAGCTTCCTTTGTATTTCCGCCTGAGAAGAAGAAGAACACCGTCGGGAGAGAGGAGTTAGGGTTCTCCGGCAAAAATCCAATATCAACTTACCCCTCTTATAACCTAGCATTTCTGTTATGGTTTAAGACCTAGTCATTATAAATTTATTCATAAAATTTGCGGAACAGTTGGCTAGCTGCATTTTGATCGGGTCAAAGGTCGCGGGTTCAATTCTTCAGCCGAACCCTTTTTTTTGTTGAAACTTCTTTCGTTTAGTAAAAATACCAAACGATCTCCAAAAATTGCATAAAAATACTCTAAAAATTTCTAAAAATCTCTAGAATTTTTCTAAAGTATTTCTAAATATTTTTAACCACTATTAGAACTCCAAATAAGGAAATTTGGGTCGTTACAATAACTTATAATCACCCATCTGACAAAAATTTGGGTCACCCAAACCCTAGGAATAAGAAATAGATCATCTAATATAAACTTAAGCCAAATATCTCTTAGGTCTAAAATTAAACCCAAAACTATAGAAGAAGCCTTACTTGACCTAAATTGGATAATAGCAATGCAAGAGGAGTTACCCCAATTTGAAAGAAATTAGGTCTGGGAACTTGTACCTAAACCCACAAATAAATCTATAATTGACACTAAGTGGGTATTTAGAAATAAACTAGATGATAAGGGTGAAATAGTAAGAAATAAGGCTAGGTTAGTAGCAAAGGGGTTTAGTCAAATAGAAGATTAGATTATGATGAAACCTATGCACCTATAGCCAGACTTGAATCCATAAGTATGCTGCTAACCTATGCAACACATAAAGGATTTATATCAAATGGATGTAAAATCCGCATTCTTAAATGGGTTCATCAAAGAAGAAGTCTATGTAAATCGACCTCCAAGATTTGAAGACCTAGACCACTGAAACCATGTCCTTAGGTTAAGAAAAGCTTTATATGGACTAAAATAAGCACCTAGAGCTTGGTATGAATGACTTTCAACATACTTAATATCTAAGGGATTTAACCAAGGAAAAATAGACCAACCACTATTTGTTAAAACCTTAGAAAAAGATATTTTTATAGCCCAAATTTATGTAGATGACATAATATTTAGATTAACAAATACAAAATTTTTAAAAGAATTTATCAAACTCATGGAAAATGAATTTGAAATGAGTCTAGTAGGTGAACTCAATTTCTTTTTAGGCTTACAAATAAAACAAACAAAAGAAGGAATTTATATTTTTCAAACAAAATATGCTAAGGAGTTAATTAGAAAATTTGGAATGGAAAATTCTAAAAATATAAATTCTCCAATGGCAACTAATGCTATAATTGACTTTGACTTATATGGAAAACCAGTAGACTTAAAATACTATAGAAGTGCAATAGGAAGTCTATTGTACCTAACTATAAGCTGACCTGATATTTTATTTACAGTAGGTATATGTGCTAGATACCAATCTTATGCAAAAGAATCACATTTAACAAATATAAAAAGAATACTAAGGTATATAAAGGGGATCCTAAGTGTAGGTCTTTGGTACCCTAGGACTAGCACATTTAATTTAGTTGGGTACTCTAACTCAGACTATGCTGGGTGTAAATTAGATAGAAAAAAAATATAAGTGGAAGCAACCAATTTCTAGGTCGGTGCCTAGTAAGCTGGTTCAACAGAAAGTAACACTGTGTTGCTTTATCCACTACTGAAGCAGAATACATAGTCATGGGAGAATGTGCATCTCAATTGCTATAGATGATGCACACCTTAAAAGATTATTAACTTGAATATAAAAATATAAAAATTTCAATTGATAACATAAGTTCAATAAATTTAACTAAAAATCTAATTCACCATTCAAGGACCAAACACATAAAAGTTAAATACCACTTTGTAAGGGATCACGTAGCTAAGAGTGATATTGTACTTGACTACATTGAGTAAAACCTAGCTGACATCTTTACCAAACCCTTATCTGAACTTGAGTTCAGTACACTTAAAAGAGAATTAGGGATGTGCACAGTTGAATAGAATTTGTTATTATCTTTTCAAAATTATGCCTTGTTTTAAAATTCTAGGAAAAATATTTTTTCAAAACTCCCAATTTTACTAGAATTTTTAAAAGTTTGGAAATAGTCAAGGATTTTCCTTACAAAGTATGTACCCATAGGTTTCAGCCAGAGTATCTCACAAGTACACTAGGATTACTTAAAATGGTGTGAGATGCATAGGATACTGCCAGGACTTCAGAATGCTTATGTTTATGCATCAACATAGGTTTGGGCAATAAATACTAAAATCAAATTAATCAAGTTAGGTTTTTATGTTTAGTAAAACTAATTGAAAAACTTACTTAACTTGACTAACCAAGTAAAAGCTACAACCTTATGGTAAATAGCTAATAGCTAAAGGTTAGAAATTTGGTTAAAGAAAAATAGGAATTTAGTTTGAAGTTTTTCTTCACCTTAAATTCTCATGCTTGGACTTTAGGACTTTAAAGATCTTATATTTTACCACAAATCTAGGGGGAGGAAAAGAAAGCTAAGTTTTTTTTTCTATTTTTATCATTTTTTTTGCAAAGTCCTTATCAAATTTTTTTTGTGACTTTCTCAAATTTAAAGCCTTTTCAAAGTTTTTTTTAAAGGCCTTATTTTTATCAAATACTTGTTCTCAAAGTCCTTTTTAAAGCCAAGCTTAAAGTATTTTTAAGTATTTTTCAAAAAAAATCTTTTACTTAGCTATTTTTTAAAAAAATATTTTTAAAGCTAAGTGTTTATCAAAATCTTTTTTAAAAACTAAGCTTTTTTTAAAACTAAGTACTTAACTAAGCTTTTATCAAAATTCTTTTAAAGATAAGTTTTTTATCAAAATCTTTTTAAAGCCAAGTCTTTATCAAACGTTTTTCAAAAACCTAAGTACGTGACAAGATTTTTTTTTAAATAGTTTAGCTAAGTGTTTATCAAAACAATTATTTTCAAAGCTAAAATTTAGCTAAGTTTTTTTCTTAAAAAAATATAACTATTTCAAAATTTAAGATTTGCTAAATTTTTTTCAGATAGGTAATTTTCAAAGTTTAGGTTTAGCAAAGTCTTTGATGGAAAAGCTAAGTATTTTCAAAGTATTTCTAATTTAGATAAGTATTTTTCAAAGCAATTATTTTCCAAGCTAAGTTTAGCTAAATTTTTTTTGGTGCTACCCTTGAGGGGGAGCTTCAAATTAAACAAGGTAAAAACTTTTTTTGTCAAACAACCTTCTCACCTTTTTGATATATGTCAAAGGGGGAGAGAAAAGTTAAAAGATAAGAGTTAAACATAATTTTGATGAAATGGGGAGCATAAGGGAGTTTTTTTTTTACAAAGTATTGTTCATGCTTAAATTCCTTTATTTATTGTTATGTTTTACTTAACTTTAAACCAGGTTGCTATAATAAAAAAGGAGGAGATTATTGGTACAGGCAGCACCAGATGATCGAACCTGAGTTTTGATTATGTCAAAAGGTCTAAAGTTAAGTTGTCTTGTGATCTAACAAGATTGATTGATCTTGCAGTAAAGTCTTAAGTTATCTTAGGCAAAAGTCCTAGTGGATTCTAGGCAGGTAAAAAATCCTAGGGGGTGGTAACCCTAGGTGATGGAAAGTCCTAACTGTGATTAGGTAGGTGAAAAACCCTAGGAGGAGGTAATCCTAGGTCCTAGGTGGTGGTAAACCTAGGTCCTAGGGGGTGTAACCCTAGGTCCTAGGGGTGGTAACCCTAGGTAGAAAGTCCAGTCGGTCTGGAGGACCAGTCTGGCAACAGGTAATTTCTCTTGAGAGGAGTAGGTGAGGATGCATTCCCCGGTGAGGGAACAATAGGTGTCGGTTTGAGCTAGGGTTTCTGGAGAAAATCTGAAGTTAGAATCGGACAGTCCAAAGACTGTCAAGTTATTGATTTATATTATTTGCTATTTTATCTAACTCCATTTTGCAAGAAACTAACACATTTGCAAGGCCAGACTTAGCCTTGATCAGTTGACTGAATCGGGGATCGATCGACAGAACCTCCAAGCAAGCAGAGTAGACTTCCAGGCCGATTGATCAGGTTTAACTAAAGTATCGGTCGATCGAACCTGGGGTTCAGTCGACTGATCGGTGGATAGGCATCAACGTGGTCGAGCCGGGTAGATCAGATCAGATAGACCAGGGTGGTCAGCGGGTTCGATCGATCGAACGGTGGGATCGATCGATCGAATGAAGACTTATTCAGGTAGCAAAAGCATGTGGATGAGAAGTTGGGCAGGTTTAGAGAGTTCGGTCGACCAAACACCTGGATCAGTCGATCGATCATAGTCGAGTCAAAGACTGATCCCGAGATCAATGGATCTGGATCAGGTCTACCTTAGCTATAAAAGAGATGATCGACTAGCAGCATCAGAGACAACATTGACAACAGAATTCAGAACGATCTTCTAAGTTGTGTACTACTCCAAAACAACTCAACAATGCTTAGCTGCCCTGATAATCGACGATCTTGTATCTTCATCTTTGTATTGTCATTAACTTTATTATATTGCTGTTGTACTTCAAACTTGTAATCGTTATTCAAGCTATTAGTGATTGCCCACTGAAAGTGATCAACGATCGCACACCTTAGAGTAGGAGTCGTCACAGACTCTGAACTAAGTAAAAGAAAGCTTGTTAGCATTGCTTGTCTTTTCATTCTTTATTCCGCTGTGTTTACTTTGAGTTTTTCGAAATGAAAGAATTAGCCATGAGTACTATTCACCTCCTCTCTAGCATGTCTATGATCCTACATAGGGGACTAGGCGAAGTCTTAGCAGGTTGAGGATGTTAGGCGAAATCCTAGGATCGCGGATTCTAGGTGGAAGTATTGGGGGTCGCAGATATCAGGCGGAAGACTAGATGGGCCAGAGATTAGACGTCCAGTGGAGAAGTCTTAAAGCCTCAGATGCTAAGTAAAAGTCTAGATGGTCTGGAGGAATGATCGGATAAAAGATAATTTCTCCAGAGAGGAGTAGGTGAGAACGCGTTCCCTATTGAGGGAATAGTAGGCGTTGGTTCAACCTAGAATTTCTAGGAAATCTAAAAGTTAGAATCAGACAGTCCGAAGACTGTTAAATTGTTTTATTAATTATTAAGTATTGTGCTAACTTTATTTTGTATGGTATGTTTGGTATTTTGGACTAACGTATCTTGCAGGGAGCAAAAATGACATAAAAGGCTTGGATGAACAGTGTTCAAGGTGCCTCCAGAGGTGTTGGAGATGCTTCGGAAGGCTTGGCTGAAAGCTCACATGGAAAGGCATGAAGACACCTTCCAAGTGCTTGATGGCACCTAGGATGCTGGATGGAAGGCACCTTCCATGAGCTGAAGGTGCCTTTGGGTGGATAAACAGTGCATACATCGGAGGTTATCAACACCGAGCATTTGGGGATAACTATCCTAGCTAGAGGCACCTTCATTGGAATTAAAAGAGCCTTCAATAGTCCATATAAGGACTCCTCAACTAGATGCTCAACACAACAAATTCTTGTGATCTCTCGACTGCGCACTGCTCCAAAGACAAGTCCATGAGGCTGTAACACCGCTCCGACAACCGAAAGCTACCATCTATGACTCTCTCAAGTCATCGTATAGTTTACTGTTATAGCACTTAATCTATTCTATTGTAATTGATTGTACTTGTCTTTGTAATTTAATGGATTAATAGTGAATTACCCAAAGTAAACACTCAACAAGTGTGGGCCTTGGAGTAGGAGTCGTCACAGGTTTTGAACCAAGTAAAACTAACTTGTGTCATTGTTTTGTTTATCTCTTTATTTTTGTTGTGTTTTATTCTCTATTTTCTAGAAAGTGAAAGAGCCATGAGTGCTATTCACCCCCCCCCCCCCTAAGCACATCTCAATCCTATAATTGGTATCAGAGTAGAGTCGCTCTAAATCGGTACAAATACCGTTCGAGTATTTTTTTTATCGCTTTTTCATCCATTTTCTTTTAAAATAAATTCTTATGCCTTTTTTTTTGTCAAATTTTTGCTATAATTCAAGATTGGTCTAATAATCTCTCCAGACAAATTTGTCGATTCATCAATTTTTTTTTTCGAAATTAGTGCAACGCCATTCGAGCTAATTTATTAACTTATTTTCCTACCGCACTACTAATTTAAGACTGAGTCTTGGAATAAGTGATGTATGTAGGTTTTATATACTTGTTTGACATGTTTTAATGCATATTTCTATATTTTATGCATACTTTATCTATGCATTTTCATACTCCTTTCTTTACTTTTAGCATATTTACTCTTCTTTGTTCAGAGATATGCTCTTGTGTATTTTCTATCTACAGGAGTGAAATTTGGAGAGGAAATGATGTTCATGGCGAATCTAATAAACAAATGAAGGAAGTCAGCGCCAGCCATGTGTGCCACACGACCATGCCAAAGGAACAGGAAGGAAAATGATCTTGGTCGTGTGGAGCAGACCGGGTGTGCAGCATTAATAGAAGAAGGGGCTAACATGACCATGTGGTTTCACACTGCCGTGCCACTTTTGAAGCAGAATCAAAACACGGCCGTGCAGAACTACATGGGCGTGCAACCTTTCCAGAGGCCAAGCGTTGCCAGGCCATGTGTGCCACACAGCCATGAAACCATTCCAGAGGTCAAGTATTGTTTAGGACGTGTGTGCCACACGACCATGTGAACCATCCAGAGGCGAAGCATGACACGACCGTGTGAATCTCACACGGCCGTGTGACTCTGGCCGAGAGCTAAGCAGCCGAGGCCGTGTGAGGTTCATTCGACCGTGACACCGGCCGCGTGGCACCCAAATTCCCTGCTCTATATAAAGGGTTTCTTCCTCTTTGAAAGGGAGAGGCTCTGCCTTTGGGGAGATCCAATCTAAAGGATTTTCTCCATCTTTTGGTCTCGATCTGGTGATCTAAAGATGTTTCCATTCCCGATTCGACTCCAGTAGCAAGGATTGGTTCCGAAGATTACTCGTCATCTCTAGATAAGCATTTCTTTTCTATCTTCTTGATTTGGATCGAAATTTTTACTTATCTTCAGATCTTTTCCTTTGTTTCATGGAGTAGATCTTCTTGTTCTAGGATGGAGGGAGTATTTGTGATGTGAATTGATGTAAGATTTCAAGGATTTGGCAACTTCTTATTTCAATGATGTTGTTATGTTTTGTATCAATTCAATCTTGTATGAATTGTTGTGTTTGGATCTAATTACCATTCTTGATTGTATGTTTGCATTACTTTTGGATCTTATAGAGGAATTCTCTTGATTGTATGACCGAGGGGCATCGTGACAGGGCTACCCCGTTAACGGACATTTTGGGGATCACCTTGAAGGGTGAAGCAAGAATCTACAAAGAAGTGGGATAGATAGATGAGTTGTTCCCTATATCTTGATGTGAATTAATTAGTGATGTGTTTCTATGTTGTATGACCGAGGGGCGTCGTGACAGGGCTGCCCCGCTAATGGACTTCATAGGGATTATGACTATCTAATTGCTTAAGGTGTAGATATAAGTCCCTTGCCAATGTTTTCTGTAGGAGATAACCGAGGACTTCTTATATATGCATGACAATTGAGGATATAATTGGTAAATCAAATTACATTGATAAGTATCACAAAGAAACCAAATCTCCTAGAACTTTCATAAAACCTAGTTTCTGCATTACTTTTTTATTTCTATTTTCTAGTTGCTTCTTAGTAGGTGTAATTCCTAGTTGATTGTTTAGCTAATTCACTTTGAGATATCTTTAGTGGTTATAACCAGTCCCTGTGGATATGATATCTTTTTATTACTGACGACGAAATCGTGCACTTCCGGTTGCATAACAAGTTTTTGGTGCTGTTGCTGGGGACTGCGTCTATAACATTAGAGATTATCATTTGAGTTAGACTAAACTTTTCTTTGCTTTTCTCACATCTAACTTGTAACTAGTTTTGTAATTCTGTTTTGTAATTTTTCTTTTCATTCTTTATTCTTTTTGTTTGTGAATCAAATTCTGCAATCTTATTCTTGTATGTGAAGATCTAACTTTGTAGGTGATCTACTACCTTTTGATCCCAAAATTGATAGAACCTTTCATAAAAGGAAAACTTCGCAAAGACATTCAGAAGAACAAGTACATTCAAATATGGCAAACAAACCGCTTAAAGATTACGCAACACTTTATGCCAGAGGATTTCATTCTAGCATCACAAGACCCTCTGTTGAAGCTAATAATTTTGAGATCAAGCCTGTGATAATCAGTATGGTCCAACAAAATCAATTTGGGAGTGGACCACATTAAGATCCTAATCAACACTTAGAAGTTTTTTTATGAAATCTGCAGAACTATGAAGATGAATGGTGTTCCATCTGAAGCTGTGAGATTATTATTGTTTGGGTTTTCTATAAGAGATAGAGCCAAGTAATGGCAAATTCTCTACCAGCAAATAGCATTACTACTTGAGAATAGTGTGAGGAATTATTCCTTGATAAATTCTATCCTCCAAGCAAGACTGCTCATATGAGAAATCTTATTGCAAGTTTCAGACAGTCAGACTCAGAATCTTTATTTGAAGCATGAGATATATACAATAACATGCTTAGACAATATCCACATCATGGATTGGAGAAGTGGATAGTGTTGCATACATTTTATAATGACATCAATTATCATACTAAGGTGTCCTTAGATTCTGCTGCTGGAGGGGCACTTATGAATAAAAGTTTGGATGAAGCCGAAGATATTATTGGAAGTGTAGCACAAAACCATCATCAGTGGGCCATAGAAAGAAGTGGAGGCTATTCCTTTTCAAACCCAACTAAAGCATTAGGAAAATTGGATGTGGATGCAATTACTATGATGTCTGCAAAACTGGATGCTCTTAAAAAGAAGCTGAAAAATATGGGAACAAATACTAGCATGGTCAATGCCATAGTATGTTATTGTGAAACACGTGGAAGTTCTGATCATGCTTAAGACTCATGTCCTTTAGGCTCTATGTTTTCACAAATTAATCAACTTGAGTAATGTGATGCCATCATTAGTTACAATCAGAGACAAAATAATCCATATTCAAACACACAACCCTGGGTGGAAGAATCATCCAAATTTCTCTTATAGAAATATCAAGAACAAGGACCACCTATGGGGGCTAGACCAAGTTTCCAACCTGGGCAACAAAATTTTCAACAACGACCTTCTCAAAGAAATCAAATTTCTAGATTGGAGAAAATGATTGAAGAGCTCATCTTGAATCAAAACGAAATGAAGCAAGAATTAAAGGTGCTAACTCAAAGAATTGATAATTCAGAAAAGCACCAAAAAATTCAAGATAGCTAAATTGCCCAGGTAGCTTCATCATCTTCAAGAGCGCTAGGACAGTTTCCAGGAAAGCCTGATGTTAACCCCATGGAACACTATAATAGAATAGAACTTAGGAGCAGACAGACCTTGAGTGATCCTCAAGTGACTGCTCTAAAAGGGATGAAAATTAAAGAAGAGCTCTCTCCTCCAACACTTGAACCAATTCAGATTCAAGATGAAGAGGAGCGTACCAATAAGGTTGAAGAGACTCTTCCACTTAACCCATAAAGTCAGGTAGTCCCTTTTCCTCAAAGATTAGTCATGCTGAAAAAGGATGAAGAATTTGACAGATTTCTAGACAAAGTTAAAGATATTTGTGTGGAAGTTCCTCTAATTGATGCCATTTAGCAAATGCCAAAGTTTGACAAATTCCTGAAGGACATCATGTCCAACAAGAGGAGGAAAGGAGACATCGAGACCATAACACTTATCGAGGAATGTAGTGCTTTATTCGAGAAGAACACTTCTTCGAAGTTCAAAGATCCAAGAAGTTTTTATATACCTTGTACTATAGGAACTGAATTTATAGAAAAAGTTTTTTGTGATTTTGGGGTGAGTGTTAGCCTCATTTCGTATTCAATTTGTAATAAGTTAGGTCTCAAAAACTTTAAACTTATTGTGGGAACCCTAAGGTATTTTGATTTGATCAAACAAGTTAAGTTAGGTCTTGTTTGTTTTAACCCTTATGTCTAAGTGTGCAGGAGCTTAGGAGCACAGGAAGTCGAGTGGAAGACGCAGCTAATGAGAAGGATGGCACGGGAGAGAGCCGACGGGCTCGGTGTGCCTGAGGGATGAGGTGACCGCGGAAGAGTACACCGATGGACGAGAAGAATGTACGCGACGTTCGAGGAACGAGAAACCGGGGAGGAAGGCTGCTCGAGGAGAAGACCAGAACTTATGTTCGGGTGAGCCCTATTCCGGATGGCCGAGATCACCCAAGCTAGTGGAGCCGAAGCGAAAGACCAAGACCGAGACGAGTTGAACCGGAGCAGAGGTCTCGGATCGAGAAAAGTCAACCCTATTGACTTTCCTGGTCCGGGCGCTCGGACTCAATTTTTTGACCAGATCGAGTTTTCACTTGATCTGAACGTTAGGAGATAAAGTTTATCCCCCATAGGGCCCCCGGACCCATCAGGGCACCCCGAACAGTGCTATTAATATAGCATTGATCTGCACAGTTTATTCAATTCACTTGTAATCCATTTCTATGAGCTTTACTTTTCTGTCTATACTGTTAACACTGTAAGAGGCTACTTCGCCTGAAGGAGACATCAGATAGTGCGCCATATTTTCCTTGGATTAGCAATCTCCTGATTGCAAACCAAGTAACTTCCTTGTGTTTGTTTGTTTTTTATTAGTCTCTTTTTTTAATTATAAGTGCTTTTATTTAGTTGAAAATCCGAGAAAGGGTTGTTTTATTTTATAGGGCAATTCATCCCTCCCCTCTTGTCAGCCTTCAAATGGACCAACAAGTGGTATCAAAGCAAGGACGCTTCAGGAGGACTAACCGCCGATCGAAGCAACGAGATGGCCGGACCAAACATCGTTCCACCAAAATTCGAGGGGGACTTCGCACATTGGAAGCGTCGTATGGTGGTATTTCTGAAAATCAATTTTGAAATTTGTCTAATTATAAAATATGATTTTGTAGCTCCTACTAATCAAAATGGAGAAGAAAAAGAAGAGAGTCTCTGGATGAAGAAGGAGTAGAATGATTCCGTAGTGAAAAAATGAGCGGAGTATCACCTGTTGAGCGTGTTGTCGCCTCAAGAAGTCAATCGCGTCGGAAGCTACTCGTCGGCCAAACAACTCTGGGAAAAATTCCTGGAGCTTCACGAAGGCACGTCCGAAGCCAAACTAACAAGAAGAGACATCCTTCGGAACAAACTGACGAATATTCGTCTGGAAAAAGGTGAGAAGGTAGTCGATCTACACGCGAAGGTAAAGGAATTAATTACCGGTCTCGAGAACCTTGGTGAAATGGTAACCAAATGGGACACCATACGCTACGCACTCAATGTGTTTCCCAAAACTCCAGAATGGACGTCAATCATCGACGCCTACTACATTTCAAAGGACCTAGAGGTAAGTACCTTAGAAGAGTTATTTTCTACTCTTGAATTACATGAAACCAGATGTGCAGGGACAACAAAGGAATCAAGCCAAATTATGGCGCTAAATGCAACCAAAAAGGATGAACCCAAGTCAGACTCATAAGAAGATCAAGAAGCGTATATGGTAAGAAATTTTAAAAAATTCTTTCGATCTAATAAATTTAAAGAAATGAAGAATAAGAAAAATCCAAGAAATAGAAGAAGAGTTCGTTGCTACCGATGTCAAAAATCCATGCAGTTTAATAGTAACAACTAATCTAAAGCAAAGATAAGGAAATCATCGCAAAAATCCTACTCAACTACACCCATAAAACACAAATCCGATATCCTACTCAACTACATCCATAAAACACAAAACTCCAGCATACATTCAAATAAAAACCCATCGACACATAACAAAACGTATAAGATACAAATGCCAAAAGCTACAAGTATGAAAAACATGGTCTCACATAATAAGAAAACTGAAATGTACGAACTCGTCGTGACACGCAGTGGTGGGGGACTAGCGTCTGGAACTCCTCCGGACAACCTCAACCTGAAATGGTAATAACGGGGGTGAGTCCAACACTCAGCGGATACCTAGTTGACATGCATAGTAAATAATAACCAACAGTAATAAATATGTGTACAGTCTCCTGAAGATATATAAAGGAACAATGCAAAACTGAAATAAAGGGGAGAGACTGTACTAATCAGGACCTGGGTATAAGGTAAACAAGGTCGTTAGACCGAGGAGTATCATAATCCTATATGCATGTCAATCAAATGCATTCATCCAATATATAGCAAACAAAGTGCAGCAAACACAAGCAATAAATGCATCATGCATATGATGCCAATGACATGTCCTAGTCACCCCTGACGCCAGTGAGCCATCTCACACACGATGGTGAGATCGAGTGGATAGGGTTGTGACAATCGTGCACTCTGTCGACACTATTCCTGATGAGTGACCGAGTGGACGGGATACTGTCGAAGTACACCTATCCTCCTACCCCAAATCATAAGTGGGGGAGCTGATGCTCTCATCTCACGAGACAATCCGGAGGAGGGATCCCTGCTTCCTACGCTATGTCACACTACCCACGGGGAGCAGAAACGCCAAATGAGCTTGCACAGCACACAGCTGAATAAAATCACTAACCCATGAGTGGTTGTGTATGCATATCCATGTATGGCGATGATGCTCAACAATAATGGAGCTTCGATCGCTCGTGCGTAATGATGCATGACACTAAGCATAGAAATATCCTGATCCTATCTACCTCCATAAAAACATGTACCAAATACGTGGATCAAATAATATGATCTCGGTACACAGGTCAGGTATGGTATCTAACCAGTCCGGTATATCATAAACCATGACATGTCACTACCTCTATAACATAAGTAGTAAACTGAGCATGAATGCTAAACAAGTAACAAACAAAACATACTTGGAAAACAAATAGAGACATGCTGATGCAAATATAAACATATTTATTACTACTTGTTAAAATCTATTAAACATATCAACAAGACATATCAAAATAGATAGGTCAAGGTACCCGCCTCAAAAAGAAGGTAGCACCAAGTAATCCAAAGTCGAGACGCCCGTCTCGAATCAGTCTTGCGTCAAACAATATATATTTTATTTAGCTAAATACAAAAGAATAGCTAAATAAAATCCTTAATACTAAGTTAGGGAAAAATCCTAATCACATCACAACTAATTACAATCTCAAATCAAGCCTACACATGATCTACCACATGTTCCAACCATACTAATCATGAAATCCTCCAAATTCAATATAATCTACAACCAAGATCAATTACCTACATTTAACTAATCAATCACACTTAACCTGATTTATCTAGAACATGTATCAATTACTCCTACACCTTACCTTAATTCAGTTGCTGTTGATGCTGAAACAAAGCAAGTTGCTGCCAGAATAGAGGTAGCTGCTAGAAACCCAAGTAACGCCTTGCAATTCACTGTCCAGATCAAAATGGAGCTCAAGAAATCAACTTCCAAACGATAACCCAATTTCCAGAATTACCTGAGCACCTTACCTCTTCCTTTAACTGCCTGCGATGACCAAGGACCTGGCAAAGCTGCTGCTGGAAGCCCTAATGCCAAAGACTCAGGCCGATAACAAGGTGGCTACTAGCACTTGACAGCTAGCTGACCGGTGCTAGGGCACAAGGATGGTGTCAAGAGAAGGACACTGTAGAAGGGAAGTATCGGAGATGGCTAGGGCAAAGAGGGGAAGGCACGACTCGGCAAAGAGGAGGAAGAAGCAAGCTCGCGGCAGCGCGATCCACGCTAGGGCAGAGGAGATTGGACGATTGCCGACGCTGGAGAAACTCGATGCTAGGGCTCGAACAGCCGGCGTCGATGCTCAGTGTTCGCTAATCGACACGATGGGAGGGGGCTGAGAGCAGAGGTGGCCGACGCTAGGGCAGAGGGTAGTCTCGGCTGACAGTGGCTCGAGCTCTAGGGCATAGGAGCGAGGGGAAGGAGACGACGCAAGGAAGAGGCTCGGACTTGTCTTGGCCAATTTCTTTTGTACATGGGGGAGGAGAGGAAGAGTCGTTGGCGACGTCGGTTTGGAGGAGATGAGGAGTTCGGGGAAGAAAAGGAAACGACGTCGCGGGAGCAAAAAGGGGAAAATCAGGGGAAGGAAACGGGGAGAGAGAAAAATATAAGAAAAAGAAACAAATAAATAAATAAATATAAAAATCAAACATTTCCTCGTTAAATGGGATAGCCTAAACAGGCTTTCTTGGGGTCCAATATTTATTCCCGTAACCTAAGTCATACGGGCTCCGAAAAATTCCCAAAATATTTCTAAAAATTCTGGAAAATTCCCTTATGGTGATTCGCCCATTTTCGGTATTTTACAAAATGAATTTTTGCAAAATCTTGTCTAATAGAAGACTTTGATAAAATAAAATTTGAAAATGATAAATTAAAAGAAGAAATAGAAAATTTGAAAAAGCCTACCTGTTCAAATATTTCTGCTTTTAAAAATTATAGAGGATTAAACTAGTACTATAGGCTTCACCAAAATTAAATCAGAAAAATATCAAAAGCCTATGTGCCTAGAAAATACTTGATTAACCCTATAGGAAGGAACCTCTATTGGGTTCCAAAAACTTGTTTAATTCTAAAAATTAAAATTAGACTTAACATTTTCAGCAAGAAAATTAAACATTTAATTTCTTTATGCGGCTTTGTCTAAGAAAGTGGATGTTGCTCCAATAACCAAGAAGGCCTAGCGCCTCGCCACTGCCTGGAAGCCAAGTATCGAAATAAGAGTTTAATTGACTAACTGAAAAAAACATTAAATTAATTTTGCTTTAAAGGGTTACTCAATTTGTTTTGAAAAATATTAACAAAAAATTCAATAGTTTCTATTAAAATGTTTTTCCCTTAGAAATTCTTTTTTACTTAGAAATATTTTTTTGCTTCAACACTTATGAAAATTTCTTCTGTTGAATTTTTTTTTTAACTTAGATTTTTTTTTTTTGAAAGTTACTTATTCCGTTGCAAACAATCTATTTTTACCTTTGAAAATTAAATTTTATTTTGACTTAGAGCTTTTTTTAATGTTAACCTTAGACTTGTTAAGGAACCCCAATTTTTTATGTGATCAAAGGGGTAGAAGAATGTTAAGTCTAGGGGGAGGTATAATTTCATCAAAAAATCATATTCACTTATTTGCAATCTTAATTATTTTTACTTTATGTTTGTTTTACCCTATCTTAACATGGGTTGTTCACATCAAAAAGGGGGAGATTGTTAGAATCCCAATGTGTTTTGATGTGATCAAACAAGTTAAGTTAGATCTTATTTGTTTTAACTCTTGTGTCTAAGTGTGCAAGAGCTTAGGAGCACAGGAAGTCGAGCGGAAGATGCGGCTAACGAGAAGGATGGCACGGGAGAGAGCCGACGGTCTCGGTGCGTCCGAGGGACGAGGTGACCGCGGAAGAGTACACTGGTGGACGAGAAGAATGTACGCGACGTTTGAGGGACGAGAAACCGAGGAGGAAGGCTGCTCGAGGAGAAGACCGGAACTTGGGTTCGGGTGAGCCCTATTCCGGATGGCCGAGATCACCCAAGCTAATGGAGCCGGAGCGAAAGACGCAGACCGAGACGAGCTGAACCGGAGCAGAGGTCCCGGACCGAGAAAAGTCAACCCTATTGAACCGGAGCTATACCCTATTGACAGTGGTATAAATATAGCACTGATCTGCATAGTTTATTCAATTCACTTGTAATCCATTTCTCTATGCTTTACTTTTCTGTCTGTGCTGTTAACGCTGTAAGAGGCTACTCCGGCCGAAGGAGACATCAGATAGTGCACCATATTTTCCTTGGATTAGCAATCTCCTGATTGCAAACCAAGTAACTTCCTTGTGTCTGTTTTCTTTTTATTAGTCTCTCTATTTTAATTACAAGTGCTTTTATTTAGATGAAAATCCGAGAAAGGGTTGTTTTATTTTGTAGGGCAATTCACCCCTCCCCTCTTACCGACCTCCAAAAGGGCCAACACTTACTACTATGGCACTATAATTAGCTAATCATTCTTGTAGGTACCCTATGAGTATTATAGAGGATGTGGCAGTAGAAGTTGGTGGGATCATTATTCCCATAGATTTTGTGGTACTTGACATGGAAGAAAACCCAAAAATTATGATCATATTAGGAAAACCCTTCCTTGCTACAGCTGGAGCTATAATTGATGTTAAAAATCATAAACTTGCATTGGTGATTGGTAAGGAAAGGTTTCATATGATTTATCAAATTCTTCTAACCATGTCTCTTCTCTTTTAGTGAGTGTCTACAGTGGGATGGACACTTACAAATTAGAGGATTGGAATTTCCATCTTCATGGGAGGCCATTGAATAAAGGACATGATCGAGCGAGCATTGGGAGAAGGCCTCCTATCAAAAATGGAAAGTATATCTACCCTCCGAGGGCAAGAAAACAAGAAGAAGATTAAGGAGACCGGTCAAGCTAATGGCCTTAAACAAGCACTTCTTGGGAGGCAACCCAAGGGTTCTTTTAGATTAGATTCAATTTGTAATTATCTTTTTCATTAATTAGTGCTTTTAAATTTGCTGTTATTTTTTTTTTAGGTTGTGTTTTGCTTCTATGAGTTGGCCATGATTTCTTCATGGGCATGGAAGCGTTGGAGAAGTTGGAAAGGAGGAAAATCATCAATGTTGAGATAAATAGAGCTCGGCCGTGTACCAGACACAACCATGTTAAGTTTGTAGAGGAGGAGGAGTATTCAGCCGTGTGACTCATGTAACGACCACCCTTCTTACTACTACTACTACTCTCTAAGAGTGACCGCTACTTAACTACTAACCCTACTTAACCGGTACGCTACTTAACTACGAGAAATCTCTACCGAAAAATTTTGGCAGAGTCTCCCCTGTACTGGTGACCAAATCATCAATACAAACAAACTATACTCAGCTACAGGCGACTGGAATATATATCTTCACAACCACGCAGTATAATATCACAAATAAAAGAAGGAAACTACCCTAACAATAGCAAACATCAATATCACTCCATCAATAGAACCCAACTACAAATGCGGAATAAACTTAATTACAATATTGACTCATAATAGCATTAAAAGAAAACTAAAGAACTCTAAACAGAAAATTCTTAACAATTCCTTATCAAACTCTTGATCTCCCCATAGTCCAGCCATCACACACCTCCATCACCACCACCTTGTCGCCCTCCTTGCTAAATCTTTTCCTTTCCTTTATCTGCAGTAGGAGGAAGTGCAATCTATAAGCATAAAGCTTAGTGAGTGCTATCTACTCACAAAAACTCGATATGCATGTATATAAATAAAAACATGCTAAAACTGAATGCTAACATATAAAATTACTCATGCTCATAAATAGCAAAGGAAATCATGCTAACTGAAATGCTAATCATTGTATAGCTAATTATGCTCATAAACCAATAAAAGAAGCATACTAAACATGTAAAGCTACTAAACATGTAAAACTACTAAACATGTAAGGCTAAACATGTTGGATAATCTAGTAGCAAGGAAACAATTGAAACTACCACTGCATGCTTCAAATAACAAGAAACTAACTTTCTAATTCTAGACAGATTTGAAGCTCGTTTCATTTGTTTCAAAAACTTATACTTTAATACTTCAAAATAATAATAAACTTTTTTTCGGCCCAGGCATTGTACCAAATCGCGCTCCTTAATAAGAGTCGGGTAGCTAATCACCAAACTACTAAGGTAAAGCCTCGGTCTTACCAGGGCCAAGACCTCAGGATTGGTCACCTGGACCTGTGTCGACATGCCTTAAAAGTAAAATACTTTCTTTTTTAACTATAACTTCTTTATACTTTCCCTTACTTGGCATTTAAGCAAACACCTTGTGTGCGCTTTTGATATTCAATCTTCTGGAATTGAAATCAAGTCTAGACCTTAGTCTTTCTTGCTTATAGTTCTTAAAGACAAAAACTCATGCTTATGTAATAGCAAAGAAACTAATAATTGCATGCTCAAGATATTCTAATAGCAAAAGAGACTAGAAAGTATCACCGTGCACATCTAATGGCAAAGGGAACTGATCATGCTTAATTATTAGCAAATGGAAAATTTCTCATGCTTTACTAACAGCAAACGAAAACTAAACAGCAAGGAAATAATATAAACAGCATAGGAAAAACTTAAAATTGAGATTCATGGCAGCATAGCAAGGAAATCTAAATCAGGAAATCTAAATCTGAAATGCGAACTATAAGGGCTGTTCAAACTTAAATCTAACAGCAATAAAGAAAACTAACTACATGCTCAAAATTTAATCAAACTATCTTATGTTCATTGCTTATTAAAACAGCAAATGAAACCAAAGATAAATCTACTCAATCAAAACCTGTTCAAAAACCAACAACAGTAACGTTAGCAAGGAAGAATCAAAACTAAGATACTGCACATTCTCAACTGATAGAAACGAAAACTTCTGTACACGTACACATGATAACTAACATAGGCTATTGTTAAGGAACTAAATGAAACATGGAAAACTACACAAGGAGGAGGGTTGTTCTAAGCTCCAAATGAAACTGCCGTATCTGCATAAATACACCAAAGAAAGGCTATTCTATACTCCAATTGGAGTTGTCCATATCTACTGCAAATACCACAGAAAGTAAGACAGTTCATTCCTACTGCTACACAAAGAAAACTAGATGTTTGATACAAAAAATCTAGATTTGCTTGACACTTGGTTGTTCTCTTTCATTGTAGCAAGGAGAAAGAAAGAATAAAATATAAAACTGAGATAAACAAATCTATCTCCTTTCATGCTCACTGCCTAAACAACAAAACTAAAATTTTCAAGGCTATATATAATCCGATCAACACTTATATAACAATGTTTCAAATACCATTGTCTTAACAAAGTTCCTTCAGAAAACTTATCTAGTGAAGGGGGTGCCTACACTGCATCTAGTTATGGCTGCACAAAATTATGCTATAGAGCTTGTCAAAATCCAAATCCAAACAAAAACCTCTTCATCTTCCTTAACCCCTCACGGCAGAAAACAAAAAATCCCTGATCATGCTTCACAGTAAAACTTGAACAAACAAGAGAACACCAAACGAATCGGAACTACTCCTACTACAGGTGAGAAGCAACTCACCTTTTCTCTTTAACTTACAGCCGAAGAAATCGCTTCAAAGATTCGGAGAGACTTCAAATCCCGCGGCTCCTTTTTGTTTCCGAGCTCCCCGGGTCGAGGTGGTCACATACGGGTGAAGATCGGCCAGAAAGAGCCTTCGCCGGCCGCTGGAGGGTGAAAACCCTAGCTCCTTCGTGTTTCCGCCTAAGAGAAGAATGGCGTCGCCGCGTGAGAAGAGAAGGAGATTTTTGAGAGAAGTTTTTGATTTTCCGAAAAGAAACCTAAATTCCTTTTCTTATACTAGGGTTTAATCGAAACTATACCTTAAGTCTATTGATTCCCATATCTGGTTAACAAAACGAGCGTAGCTCGATTGGTCGGGCCGATTTTGCTTGGGTCCGAAGTTGTGGGTTCGAACCCCAGCTTCTACAACTCTTTTTTTTTTTAACTTTCTCCACTCGGTAAAAATACCAAACAGACTCCAAAAATTGCATAAAAATACTCTAAAAATTTCTAAAAATCTCTAGAATATTTTAAAAGCATTTCCAAATATTTTTATGGACTTTTAGAACTTGAAATAGGGAAAATTAGGTCATTACAACTCACACTGGTCGTGTGAACTTACCTGAGGAGGAGATGTGCTCGACCGTGTACCAGACACGGTTGTCTGAAGATTCCAGAGAAGAAAAATTGCTCGGTCGTGTACCACACACAACCGTGTGACTATACCCGAGAGGAAGGTTGTATTACCCGTGTCAATTGACACTACTGTGTAGACATGCCCGAGAAGGAGAAACCTTGGACCATGTAGATCTACATGGTCGTGCGGAGCAACTCGACCTTGGCCGTGTCTATAAGACACGACCGTGCCTAGGCCGTGTTGGCCACATGCCCAAGCTACTTCTTTCTCCCAAACTCTTCTCATCTTCAACCTTTCTTCTCAACCTCTTAGATCTAGATCTCAAACTCATTTTTCTCCATAAACTTCATCAGGATCTAGATCTGAACAATAATTCTCCTCTCCTATTTTCAAGATCTATAACTTCTTTTCCAATTATCTTACTTTTCAAGATCTATTCTTGCAAGATCATGCTTTTCCAACAAAACAACACCTTTCCCTATTTGAACTTGACAATATGTCTAATCTTTTGAATAAACTTCATAAGGGAAGTGGTGGATCAAGCGGAGGAAGGGAGCCAACAAAGGAAAAGGGAAAGGAAAAGGCCACAAAGGGCAAAGGAAAGAGGATTTCACGCGACAAAGGTAACGACAATGAATTCAATATCATTTTTAGAAATGAAGATCATAAATCTAGATTTGATATTCTTGTCAATAGAAAGATTGTGTGCACTCGGTACATGGATCCAACTATTTTAAATATTTTAGGGATTAGAGATGATGTTGATTAGATGATTGGTTCCCTTGATTGGAATGATATCATGTACACACATTTACCTACATATCCTCATATTATACTTGAGTTTTTGAGTTCATTAGATGTTCACTTTGCTAATGAAGATGATTACGTTGGAAAATTTTTTAGATTAATGAATCAAGAATTTCAGTGGACATTTAGTGATTTTAATAATTGTTTTGGATTGTCTACCGATAGCTCTTGTGGGTTTGACTCTAGATTTAATTGGAATAATTTTTGGAATTTGATTACTGGTTTGGATCAATCTTATGATCCCTCTAGAGCTAAAGTTTCCCATATGCAAAACCCCATCTTTAGGTACTTACATCAAGTTATGAGTAAAACTATTTTTGGTAGAGGGGAAAGCGATGGAGTTGTTAGGAAAGTGGAACTTTATGCTTTGTGGGCTCTGTTACATAAGGTTGATTTTGATTCTGGTTTCCATTTTTTACAAACATTGGTGAGAGTTGGGAAGGCATCTTCGGGATCGATTGTTTTTGGCAGTTTGATTACTCAAGTAGCTATAAATTTGGGTTGTGATCTAGATGAGCTAGAGATCATTCATGGCAATAACATGATCGATATTGATGCATGTCTTGCTTTGAAAATGATTTGTCGGGATGAGAATGGTTTTGCTTTTCCTAAGAGGAATGGTTTCCCACTACCCCTTCCTTATTCTGAGATGACATATGTTCACAACACTGCTAATTGGGTGATCATTGATGTAGATCCTGAGAATGCCCCTTCTTTATTCAGAGACACTGAGCCCCACCTTGAGCCCTTGTCATCTAGACACCCACAGCCTTCCGGACATTCGGAACCTACTAGGAATTCTTTCGCCTATGGTACGGGTCATTCCAGATTTGATTTTTCTAATTTTTGCGCATCTTTAGACTCGCTTCATGAGAAGTAGGAGGCACAACGTGTGATGTTGGAGGGTCATTTTTTTTTATCAGATGATCAGTTTAGAGAGTTGCAAGATCATTTTCAGTTTACGAGGAATTTTCAAGGTCAAGTGGCCAAGTTTGTTCAGAACTATGATATTGATCAAACTAGGATGAGAGAATTCATGCAGGGTATGAGTATTACTAGTCAACAAGTTAATGCCCTCTATGAATATCATAAGTTCCTGAGTGAGACTCCGGGTTTTTCGGTTGTCCTTATAGACCTCCACCTCCTCCTCCACCACCATATTGATTTCATCGGGATGATGAAAAGTTTTGTCTAGTGGGGTGGTTTGCAACATGAAATTTTTGCATTTTCAGTTTTATGCATTTTGTTTGTTTTTGTCATACTTTTGTTATTCTTGTTTGGTTTGTTTTTTTTTATTGTTATTTGACTATCTTTTGAAGTGTTTTGTGACATTCATATTAAGAACATCAATCCTCACTTATATGCTTACTTGTCTAAAAGCAAAATGGTTAGCACATTTATATCTTGATTCATGATGTTGTAAATGATGCTAGTATGTTTAGTGTACCTCTTTTCTCTATCTTAAGTTGCATGATGTGAGCTAAGTATTGTATGGAGATAAGTTTGAGTTTTGACTTAACCTTAAGGATCTTACTTTCACTTTACTTGAGCTTGAATAGTTGATTTCATTAAAATAGTCATAATTCATCCTATTTGTTTAGTACTTGGTTTCCATGGTGATTTCTCAAACTTCATTTTGGTTACTAGATGAGGCTCGAATCATGTAAGCTCATTTGAAAAAATCAAAATATTCCAACATTTGTGCTTTTGTATATTTGTGTCTAAGTGTTGCCCCTTGCAATCACTTAGAAAAAAAAAAGAAATGAAAAAAATGATGATGATGAATAAGAGATATAAAAAATAGTTGTCGTGAGTGAAAACCAGTAAGTTACCCCTTTGAGATCGAGTTATGTTACTGGGGAAATGACTGCTATGCTTCTCTTGATATCGAGCACGCCTTTGAGACCCTGGGTTGATTGAGAAATATGAACCAAATGTGTAGCAGGTAAGTGTCTATCACTGGAAACATTAGGAACTTAATTGGATGATGACTTGACTAGGACGAAGATTGAAACTTGAAGAATTTGGGTCACTTATTTGCACTGTGCACAAAGAGACTTATGCTTAAGCCATACTTGAGTTATTTCTATGATCATGCTTATTAATGAAACTTGTAGATAGAGTAAGGAAAGTGCATTATGTTGGTTGCTACTCAGAATACCGTCCTAGTTCCCCTGTACAAAAATTTGTACAAGCATAGAACTATCCTAGCTACCCATGTGCTCTACTGAAGATAAATTTGGATTGTAAACGATGCTTAACATTATTAATCCAAATTATCCTTTAGAAGTTAAACTTGGATTGGAAACGATACTTAACATTTTTACTCCAAGTTTAACCGATGTGATCTTCCTAAGTTAAACCATATTACAGCAGTTATCAAACATCTATTTCAAAGATCGGCTTCTAGGTTAAACATGGCAAGGCACTAGGCCTTCTTGGGTATGGGATCATCCACCACTTCCTAGACAAATCCTTTCAAAGAAATCGGATATTTAACTTTTTACAGTAAACTAGGTTTAACTATAGAGACCTTAACAGAAACACAATATCGAAACATGAAATCGAACAATAAAATCGATAACAAAAATAATAACTTAAAATCGATAGCCTCTTGTGTTTGGTTTTTCAAGATCTATACAAAGAACATGAACTAGTTATGATGCGGAAACAAATAACTAGTTATACCTTTCTTTGTAGCTAAAGACCTCTTGATCTTCTGTTGTATTCCTCTCCTCCTCTTGGGCGTTGTGTGTGCAACAATCTACCAAGATGGAATCCACTCGAACCGCTTCTTCTCCTCCAAGACTCTCGAGCCACCAAGGGATGTCAAAATAGGAAATTTCCTTCTTCTTCTTCTCCTCCAAGCAACCGGCCACCAAGTGCTTCTCCTCTTCTTCTTCTTCCTCTCCAAGTAACTGGCCACAAGAATTTTCCAATCCTTGATGTCGCCGTCCCTAAGGAAGCAAAAGAGGAGACTAGATGAAGAGGTGCCACCGGCCTAAGAGAAAGAGAGAAGGGGAGGGGCCGACCACACCAAGGATAGAGAAAGGAATAGAATAGGGTTGTTTTTTCATGAGGCGCCCTCTCCATCTCTTTTATAATCCTCGGTCAAGGTAAAAAAGGAAAGTTTTAAACATAATTAAAACTTCCTTATTTGTGACCTCCCTTTAAAAAAGGAAATTTTAACAACAATTAAAATCTCTCTTTTCTAAATTTCCTATTGTACATGGCAAGAAAGGAAAGATTAATTAAAACTTCTCTTTTAAAATCATGGTTACACAAAGGAAAGTTTTATCAAAAATTAAAATATCTCTTTTAAATATTATAGATAACTACAAATAAGGAAAGATTAAAATCTCTCTTTAATCTTTTGTATATAGCTATAAAAGGAAAGATTTTAAAATTTTAAAACTCTCTTTTAAAACAATGAGGATGACTATAAAAGGAAATTGAAATCTTTCTTTTATCCATTGTAGATAACTACAAAAAAGGAAATATTTTAACAAAATAAAATCTCTCTTTTAACCATTGTAGATAACTATAAAAAAGGAAAGATTTTAACAAAATTTTATTTCAAAACAAAACTTCCTTTTCCTTTTATTCTTCATGTGGCCGACCCTTAGCTTAGGCACCAAGCTTTGGTCGGCCACCTCTTGGCTTCCAAGCCCATGCTTGGCCGACCCCCTTGCACCAAGTAAGGATGTATCCGACCCATTACTTGGGTAAGAAGTGGACTTTATGGATACAAGGATTTATAGAGGCTACAACAGGGACTGAGAGGATAAATTGATTTTGGTCTCCCGATGAGCTTGAGCTTCCTGTGTTCACCCCGAAAACCCAACTCAAGTTCATCAATAATAACTCATAACACTAAAGAGTTATTATTGAACTACCGCACCAATCCCAAATTATATTATGGGCTCCTTTCTTATTATGAGTGCATTAATCTACCTATGTTTAAGATATCGAATGCCCACTAATTAAATTAGTTACTGACAACTCACTTAATTAATATTTAGTTCTAAGAGTAGTACCACTCAACTTCATTGTCATGTCGGACTAAGTCCACCTGAAGGGTTTACATGACAATCCTTATGAGCTCCTCAAGGGGACATCATCAACCTAGATTACTTTGACACAATTTCATTCTATAATCAACAACACACCATATAAATAATATCATTTCCCAACTTATCGAGCCTATTGATTCAATTAACTAAATTGCACCCTTTGATAAATTAAAGAAATAAATATTAAATATACCTGCTTGTTATTATATCATGATTAAGAGTACGCACTTTCATAATAACAGAGGCTTTATTTTTTATATAGTCAGTATAAAAAGAAACTACCTCAAATGGTCCTACTCAATACACTCATAGTGTACTAGTGTAATTTATTAGTCAAGATAAACTATTACCAAATTACACTACAACCACTCCAATGGTTTGTCTCATTCCATCTATGTTGTGATCTACTATTTATAATTTATAAGGATCTGATAACATGATCTTCTGTGTGTCTCCTCACACCATGTTATCTACAATATAAATTAAATGGACAACTACACTTAGCATAAATGTAGACATTTGACCAATGTGATTCTTATTTCTAAATAAATATTTATACAAAAAGCTAGGCTTTTAGTATACATTCAACAATCTCCCACTTATACTAAAAAACTATGTTGTTATATACCCTGCCATGCATCTGATTCTCATCCCCTCAACATGCCCATCAAAAGCTCTTGCCTTAAGGGCCTTAGTGAAAGGATCTTCCAGTTTATCATCTGATGTAATCTAGGCGACAATAACTTCTCCTCGTTATACGATGTCTTGTATTGGGTGGTACTTGCGCTCTATGTGTTTGCTTACCGTATGGGCTCGTGGTTCCTTCAAGTTTGCTACTGCGCCAATAATTTTGGGCAAACCAGGAATCACATTTAAATCCATCATGAAGTTACTGAGTCATTCAGCTTTTATGGCTGCCTCTGAGGCTGCCACATACTCTACTTCCATGGTGGAGTCTGAAACGCATTTCTGCTTAACACTTCTCCATTGTTATGCCTCCACTTCCTAAAGTAAACACAAAACCTTGATGTTGACTTACTATTGCCCCTATCTGATTGGAAATCCTAATCCGTGTAACCCATCGGGAGCAAGTCATCTACTGGTAAACCAGCATATAATCTCTAATGCTTCTCAGGTACTTTAATATATGCTTTATGGTAGTCCAATGTCCCTGTCCTGGATTACTTTGATATCTACTAACCATGCCCACGAAAAAACAGATATCCGGTCTCGTGCATGACATAGCATACATTAGGCTTCCTACAGCTGAAGCATAAGGAACTGCCTTTATTTCTTCTATCTCTTTTGATGTCTTCAAAGACATCTCTTTAGATAAAGATACTCCATGCCTAAAAGGTAGAAAACCTTTCTTGGAGTCTTGCATGCTAAAACGAGTTAGGATAGTATCGATATGAAGCTTGGGATAAGCATAATATTCTTTTCTTGCGATCCCTTATTACTTTGATCCCAAGAATATGTCCGCATTCTCCACTACAACAAAAACTCTCATAGACATCGATTTTTCACCGATGTCTATTACATTTTTGACCGATGTCTATGAAGGCGATGTAAAAGGTCTGCCATTTTAGACATCGGGTTAAAACCGGTGTAGTATCACTTAACGACATCGGGTGTAAAACCGATGTAATATTATATGTTAATAACACCAGTTTTGACAGCGGTATACAACCGATGTAATATTAGTTAAGGACACCGGTTTTGCAGCGGTGAAAAACCGATGTAATATCAATATTGTTTAACAACATAAATTCTATTTCCGAAACAGTGAAAAACCGATAATATCCAAGAAAATACACAAATATTTACAAATTATACAAATATTCTTCTTCCAACAGTATCCATAAAATATATAAATATTCACAAATTACATAAATATTTTTCTTATATCAAAAGCTAATAGATCCATAAAATACACAAATATTCACTGTTCACAAATATTCCAACAGTATCCATAAAATAAACAATATTCTTTTTACATCAAAAGCTAATAGCTAATAGATATTGAAGAGCAGAAGAATGAAAACAGAGGTAGAATTCTCACTAAAAATAAGTTAGAGAAGAATTCTACTTGTTGCCTAACATGCTGTGCAGGTGGATGATGGTCTCTTCCTCTTCAAACGAGACCCTTCCTCGCTTGATGTCCGGCCGGAGGTAGTTCGTCCACCGGAGCCGGCAACTCTTGCCACACCTCGCGAGCCCTGTAAATCAATCAACAACCCATAAATCAATATTTTATCAATCGCTATACGATTCTCATGCTTCGAGCAGTAACTAATATACCAGCTTTCTTAGGAAGAGTCCTCCAGTTTCCTTGGTCGTGCTTCTGTATGCAGACAACGAGCTTTTGGTCCTCTTCCGGAGTCCACGGGCTTTTCTTCAGGTCATCTCTGTCGCAGCAAGGTGTTCTCCCCATCTCAAAATCTCAACTCGATATCAATTAAACCTGGCTTCAGAGTGCAAATTAAAGAGATATAGCAGCAGTATATGATAGGAAACAATCACCGAGTGTTCTTACGGTTTATATAGAGTGAAAACAGAGGCAAAATAGGAGAGGGAGAGTAAAAAAAAGTCAACCGGATTCGGTGCCGTCCTTTGTTTATCAAACTCGCGACATGTCTCCTCTACCTCTCTCATTGGCGGAGCAGCACATGAAAAGGCTTACGACTTGAAGTTTAACTCGGGAAGGCGACAGGGAAGCCCCAAAGCAGGAGGGGCTCCTTGTCTCTATCATCCCCATGGGAGCAGTCACGAACCAAGAGCAGCTATCAGTGAATAATGAAATTTGTTATCAGTGAATCAATGGCAGAAGTTTCACAAAGAGCAGCAATAGCTTCACAGGCCTCCCTTCCTTTATTGCCTCCTCCAAATGCCTTAAATGCAGTACCATAAGAGCAGTCTTCATAATCTGTCCATGTATCTGACAGCTTGTGGTCGTCCATTTTCCCTTCTTCAGTGACATACTCATCACTACATGCATTATCGATCCAATAAATCTGATTGCTGGGGATGTTTCTAGCAAATACTTTTAGAGCATCAGCACTTAAAGATGGAAACCTACTAGCTGTATACATATCGGTTTGCAAACCTTCACAAATCTTATGTAAATGAATTATACGATACTTGAGAGGAGCCTTCTTCCCTTCTTCAAATATTTTCTCAGTATTAAGGACCTTAAATAACTTCGACAACGGCTTTGACTCAAAATTCATCTCAATTCGACCTCTGCAAAACATAATGACAAAAAGGGAAAAATTACAGAACTGTTGATTCAATAATAGGGTTGAACTCATCTGATAAACAGGTAAAGCAGTTCATAAACAGTGTGATTAACTTGATGTGTAACAATCATAACATCAAGCAACCTTGATTGGTGCACACATAGACCACCTGCATAAACATAGAAAAGCTTTATCAAACAAATCAGAACAAAACATACTCAAGATTTTTTTCACAATACTTCTACCATCTTCCGTCACTGCAACATGCAACTTGATAACCAACATGGTAAATTTGGTCTTCCAAGTACTATTGAGCAGGCAATATATAAAGCAATTATAAATGAAATATTCAAACAAGACATGCTTACTCTAGGAAAATGTTCAAATATGGGGCTTCTACCAATCTTAATAAAAATTGACAGTCAACAAACTGGTAGCTAAAAAAAATCTGTCAAAATGCTATAAACTTCATGGGAAAATTTTGAAAAGTCTAGTAATCAACTATAGTGTTTGGAGACTTTAGTAATCAACTATAGTGTTTGGCATTTTGGTGTGGCCATACGACATTGTAAAAATGTTAGAAACAACTATAGCTAAAAAAAAATATTAAGTACCTCCTCGATGTGTCATCAAATAGCAGCTGCCTTATTTGAGTATTACTTCCCACATTCATATACTTGGCATCCTCACAGTACTTGGATGCCCACCGTCTGAATTTATCTGCAACTATTTGCTTATCACCAACAGCGAGCTTTTCAATCTTTGATAGATGGACTTTATCGACCAGAATTCCTTCAGATTCCATCTTTACTAATAGAACACCAAAAGGGCGCTAGCACTTTTCATAGAAGTTATACATTGTTCCTTGTATACTGTCTTTCAAAAACCATGGTACATGCATAAGTTTTTCTTTCAAGCGATTAAAAAGTTTTAATGTATTCACCGCATCTAAAGCAGAATATCTGATCCACGATCTTCGTTCTTCTCTTTGTAGAACATCAACAGGAGGAAGTGTGATAATTTTTCCTTCAGTTCCATCTTTCTTTAATTTTTTCTTACCAAAGATGGATTTCATTGACATATTTCCACTGATTAATTCAACATCATCATCTGAGTTTCCTTGAGACATGATCTTTGGGTCACTTGTAAGTGCTTCAAGTGAATATTGGGTTTCCTAGAAGAATCAAAAAGTCGTGCAAGATGCATGGTATCCACATGGAACCTAGCAAGCTTGATCCCATTGTTTCATATTATATGACTATCAAAGCTATAATTATGCCAAACCTACACGTTATTGAAGAGAAATACATTTAGTATCACACAACTTTGAATACAAGCATGCCTTATTCCAACTAAGAGGAAGAAGCACTAGTATAGATAAGATTATCATAAAACAAAATGCATAATTTGAATGGAAAATAGGAAGAAACTCACAAGTGAGAGCAGCTACTCAGCTCGTTAGCGTTTGTTGACCCCACAGATCTATTTCTTCCTCCATTTGTTAGAATTTCCCAGACATCATCTATGCTGCCAACTTGAGGTTCTAAAAGGCTAGGCACATCTTGCGTCCCATCTGATGCTTGCTTTATATCCAACCTTCAGAAAAACAACAAAGCCCAACAAATTGAACCTTTACTTGGCAAGAGGTAACAAAACAGTTTTCAATCACTACAGGTTGCTGCAAAGTATTGATGAAGAGATCACCAATCACTGCAGATGGTTTCCTGATAGATCAAATTCGTTGTGCAGTAACCCTCTGCTAAACCCCTCAGTCTACCATCTAATTAGCTGTGCTTTACTCTACATTTTGTATCAGATGGTTAGGCCTCTATTTAATTTGTAATCTTGAGACTTTGCTTCTTCTGTATATGCTAGGGAAAAAACTCTAAATCTCCTATTCGATCGCTGCATGAGTCAAATTCAGTAAAGAATTTACAATATATAGACTTTATCAATCAGTTGCTGTGTGAAGCATGCATGAACATGGCCTGATCTCACCTTCCATTTCTCTCTTTTTTTTAAGATAATAATAGTAATTTAAGTAGCAGGTTTTGATCGAATTGGTTGGTTTGTCAGCTTCATACAATTTCCAATGCATGGATTGTCGTTTAATACTACTTTGCATTGCTAATGCTAAATGCTAACCTCGTTGACTCATTTTCACAAACAGGAAGGGCGCATGGATGCATCCTCCTCCCAGCGGAAGCGAAGCGGCGGTGGCGACGACCGTCTCCCCTCAAAGCCTCGACCCGCTTGTTCGTCGCTGCCGCGTGGAGAAAAGGGTCCCGCGGCGTCGGAGGAGGACCTGGAGGAGTTCTTCGCCATCCTGCGCCGAATGGGCGATGCGTCGCAGTCCGTGTCCGTTGGGCGAGGCACCGCGGCGTCGGCCAAGTGGAGCCCGTCGTTCGAGTGGGAGGACTTCTTCGGGGGCGGCACCGAGAAGGTCACCTGCGAGGGGGGTGATGGAGCTCGAGCGGTGATGCCGGCGGTAGATGAAGAGGCGAAGCGGCCACAGGGCATCGACCTCAACGCCGATCCAGGCCCGAGGTAGAGGGTGTGGCGGTGTCGAGCCCCCTCGGTGAGTATGCCGCCCTCTCAGTGTTTCCTCCGGCTGTTTCCTAAAATCAAATGTCGCTGCTGCTCTCTAATTGGTGATCTCCTCCAGGTACCCGCGCATGCTGACCACGACCTTCCGCATGGGGCTGGCCAGCGGCTGGGTGTCCTCAGCGTGCACGACATCGCCATCCGCGGGGTGGCCGACCGCGGGGTCGCCGAAGGCAGCAGGGGCGATCGCATGAGCGACGGAGAGTGCAGCTGAGATGGAGGAGCGGAGATCGGCGGGCGAGAGTGAGCTGCCATCACCGCTACCAATTCTGGAGGCGGAGTCGGGGGATGGAATGCAACTCCGTCACCTCGTCCTCCTTGGGTTAGGCCACCTACGCCTGCTACCCTCTGCGTCCTTAGTCAAACAAAAGGCAAGCTGTGCTGTGCATCGATTTAGGAAGGGGAAGAGGGAGATGAGATTGAGAGAGATGGTCGGACGGGTAGCGACTAGGAGGAAAGTGGTGGTGGTGGTGTTGTGAGACGGCGCGATATAGGTTTAGGTTTGGAGGAAAGAGTGAAGTGTTACAAAAAATTTCGGCTAAGTATTGGTGGGAAAATTAAATTATTTTATTTTATCATAGACACCGAGTTTTAAAAACCGATGTTAAAATCGGTGTCTATTAACAAAAAAAAAAGGCACGCATAGATATCGGCTTAAAAACCGATGTCTATGAGCGAAAATCTGCACTTATAGACATCGGTTTTTGGAAAAACCGGTGTAAAATACTCAAAGACATCGGTTTTTGCTTAAAACTGTTGTTGTTCCACCGATGTCTATGAAGGTTTTTCTTGTAGTGCTCCCAAGTCCTTCTTATCGAATTACTTGGACAACCATACCCTTACTTCTGACAACACTTTGATATTGTTGTCAACTAACAAAATGTCATCTACGTATAGTACAAGAAATATCACCACGTTTCCATCACACTTCTTGTATACACAAGACTCATCCGGACACTGAATAAATCTATAAAACTGGATTACTTCATTAAACCAGATATTCCAAGATCTCGAAGCTTGCTTCTGTCCATAAATAGACCGATTGAGCTTACATTCAAGATGCTCTTTGCCCTTTGCAAAAAACCCCTCTGGTTGTTTCATATGGATGTTTTCTTCAAGACTTCCATTAAGGAAAGCTGTCTTGACATCCATTTTCCAAACCTCATAATTCATATGAGCAGCAATAGATAAATGTATCCGGATAGACTTAAGCATAGCTACCGGTGAAAATTTTTCCTCCTCTTTCTGAGTATATCCTTTTGCAATAAGCCTTGCTTTGAAAGTTTTCACCTTCCTGTCTATCCCTCTTTTTCTTTTGTAGACTCATTTACACCTAATGGCTTTTACACCATTTGGTAGTTCTACAAGCTCGCAGTCCTACATAGATTCTATTTCAGAGTTCATTGCACTTTACCAAGATGCTGCATCTTTATCTTGGAGTGCTTCATCATATGTGCAGGAATCAGGTTCATGTTCACAGGGATCAAGTCCAAGACTCTCCCAAAATATGAAACTACCAGGTTGCCAAACAACCCTTCCACTACGATGTGGCACTGCTTGTAATTGTGCATCACTTGTGACACGTGTTGCAGTTTCTTGTGGTATCTCATCTTGTACAGTTGGTACTAGTTTAAACGTGTCTTCTCTAATTTCCTTAAGAACAATTTTACTCATGAGCTTGTGGTTCATTACATAGTCCTCTTCTAAAATTCTAACATTTGTTCCAATAATGACCTTCTGATCTTTAGGACTATAAAATAAACCATCTTTCATTCCTTCAGGATAACTCAAAAATAAGCGAACTTCTGTACGTGATTCCAACTTATCAATGTTTCCCTTCAGCACATGTGCTGGACTACCCCAAATTCGAATCTGCTTCAGACAAGGCTTACGCTCATTCCACAATTCTATGGGAGAGAGGGTACTGACTTAGAAGGTACCATATTCAGAATGTACACTGCTGTTTCTAGAGCATATCCCCAAAACAAATTTGGTAATTTTGGATAACTCATCATTGATCTAACCTTTTCATAAGAGTCCTATTCCTTCATTCTACAACACCATTCTATTGGGGTGTACTAGGTGCAGATAGTTGGGATCTAACACAATTTTGTTTCAAAACAAAACTTCCTTTTCCATTTTTTCTTCATGTGGCCGACCCTTAGCTTGGGCACCAAGCTTTGGCCGGCCACCTCTTTGTTGGAGTGTATACTGAAAGACTAAGCTTTTGTAAACATTTATGTTAAATAAAGAATCACATTTGGTCAATTTATCTACATTTGTTTGTAGTTGTTCAATTAATTTATATTGTAGATAGCATAGTATGTGGTGTCACATATAGAAGATGATGTTATCAGTACTTTATAAATTATAAACAGTAGCTCACGACCAAAATGGAAAGGAACAAACCATTGGAAGGTCGTAGTGTAATTAGGAATTAGTTTATCTTGACTATATAATTACACTAGTACACTTAGAGTGTATTGAGTAGGACCATTTGAGGTTGTTTCTTTTATACTGACTTTATAAAGGAACAAATATCTCAGTTATTATGGAAGTGTGTGCTCTTAATCCTAATATAATAACAAGCACATATATTTGATATTTATTTCTTTAATTTATCAATGGATGAGATTTAGTTCGATGAATCAATAAACCCGATAAGTTGGGAAATGATATCACTTATAGTGTGTGTTGTTGATTATAGAAGGAAACTGTGTCCTAGAGATACTAGGTTGATAATGTCCCCAAGAGGAGCTCATAAGGATTATCATGTTAAATCCTGCAGGTGAACTTAGTCCGACATGACGATAAGGTTAAGTGGTACTACTCTTGGACTAAGATATTAATTAAATGAGTTGTCAGTAACTCACTTAATTAGTGGATATTCGATATCTTAAACATAGGGAGACTAATACACTCATAATAAGAAGGAGCCCAAAATGTAATTTGGGATTGGTGCGGTAGTTCAATAATAGTTCACTAGTGGAATGAATTGTTATTGATAAAATTAAGTTGTGTGTTCGGGGAGAACACGGGATGCTTAATTTTATCGGGAGACCAAAACCAATTCCTCCTCTCTGTCCCTATCGTAGCCTCTTATTTATAGAGTATTATACCCACCTATACCCACCTTCTATACCCACCTAAAGGGGGTCGGCCAAGCTAGCTTGGAATCAAGCTAGGGCCGGCCTAAGCATGGTTTAGGGTGGCCGGCCCTAGCTTGAACCCAAGCTAGAGGGGACCGGCCATAATTAAATTAAAAGAAATTTTAATTTTAATTTTTATTATGTGGAAGATAAAATTTATTACAGAGAATTAAAATTGAAATATCTCTCTTTAAAGGATCTACAAAAGATTAAAAGAAAGATATTAGATCTCTTTCCTTATTTGTAGATTGGAAAGATATTTTATTTTTTTTTCTTTCAAAATTATTCACATGATTGAAAATTAAAATTATAGAAAATTCTTTTTATCAACCATGAAGGGATTTTAAAGGGAAATTTTATTTTTTTTAAATTTCTAAAGACAAATAAGGAAGTTTTAATTGTTGATTAAAAATTGGCTTATTTGTTCTCCATGAGGTGGTCGGCCACAATTCAATTAATTAGGAAATTTTATTTATTTTTTCTTAATTAATTGTTGTCAAGGAAATTAAGGAAATTTTATTGTAATTAAATTTCCTAATTTACCAAGGCTAAGGAATATAAAAGAAGGGGTGGGGGTGCCTTCATGGGTAACAACCTCTATTATTTCTCTCCCTCTTTTCCTTGGTGTTGTGGCCGGCTATCATCCTCTCCCTCTCTTCCTCTTGTGGTGGCCGAATCCTTCATCTCCCTTGGAGCTCTTGTGGTGGCCGGATACTACTTGGAGAAGAAGAAGAAGAAGGAGAGAAAGCTTGCATCCCTTGGAGCTTGGTTGGTGATTTGTTCTTCATCCTTGGTAAAGCTTCCTTGTTGTGGCCGAACCTAGCTAGGAGGAGAAGAAGGTGGTTGGTGGTTTCTCATCTCGGAAGATCGTTGCCCACACAACGTCCGAGGTTAGAAGAGGAATACGGTAGAAGATCAAGAGGTCTTTCTAGAAGGTATAACTAGTAATTTTTCCTTTCCGCATCATACTAGTTATTTATGGAAATAATACCAAATACAAGAGGCTTACGATTCTAGTATTTCAAATATGTTTTTCGATGTTGTGTTCTTTTATTTTATTTTTCCTTGTGATTTGATTGTTCTTTTCGGTTAACCTAAAATTATTTTAGGAAATTAAATATTAGCTTTCCATAAAAGGTTTTGTCTAGTCGGTGGTGGTTGCTCCCATATCCAAGAAGGTCGTGTGCCTCGCCACGTCAGTACTGGGAACCAATTATGAAAATTAATATTTAATGGAATTAATAACTTAATGTGATTTGGGTCGAACGTGTTAAGTTCCGCAGGAGACCCAAGTCAAAACCTAAAAGAATGAATAGATTAAGTTTTGGATCAAACGTGTTATGTTCCGCAGGTGATCCAAAATTTAATTTAAAAGAACACATGGTAGCTAGGAAAAGGTTCAGACCTTTGTACAAAATTTTTGTACAGTGGAACCTCTAGGTTTTCCGAGTATCAACCAACAATTGGTATCAGAGCTAGGGTTTTGCCTCTGTGTATTTGGTATTAGTTAATTATGCACATGTCATACATAATTTAGGCAGGTTAATAGTAGGATGTGCTAACTTTGTGGATGCAGGATCCAACTATTATGGCTTTTAGTTTTTATGTGTGTGATTGGACCCTTCGACATGTCAAGGGCATTTATATGTGTGTGCATGATTGTATTATAAAATACAGCAGGAGCTGTATTTAGTTTTATTAGGATTTTATTTTTGATCTAGATACATGTACATTCCTTTTATGGAATATAGGATCAAAATTGTAAAATTCTATTTATGTCGCAGATCGAATCTTGCAAAGCGTGGAACCTTCTGAGGACCAGAGGCACAGCGGAACAAGGAGCAAGATGGATGCGACAGCTAGACCCGGTGGCGGTGGCCAAATATGGCAGCAGCTTGGGATGACAACACACGGAGGATAACTATAGATAAAAGCCATAATAGTTGAAAATTAGATTTTCTATTTATTGCTTTTATATTGTGTTGTGTGTGCATGTTAGTATACATGTTTAGTAGGCTAGCATAGTTAAAATTCCTCATTTATAAATAACTAAGTGGGAGAGGGATTTTTAAGTAAAACCCATGGTCTCCATTACTGGTTTGTAAGTGATGCAAACAAGCTTGCGCGTTGGCTCTGAGTGCCTTCCTCCATATCGGATGAGCTTGTTTGTGGATCACTAGAACAGATTTCAATTTTGGATGACTATAGAAAGTTAATTAAGAGCGTGTGATCTTCCCCATCGGAAGGGGCATAATCTTATTAATAGACTTAGTGTCAAGTAATGGTATACACTTAGACACATCTAATAGTATCCTCCCCATCGAAGTCACTGCTATTATTTGTGTGACCAAAGGATACCAACTATTAATTTTATTTGTCAAAAAGTTAGGTTGACAAGATAATAAAATTAATGGGTTAAAACCCTCCTTTTACAAATGTTAAATTTGTATACGTCCACACTATCGTGGCATACAAAATTCACGGTGGTTTAAGGTGTTGGTTAATTTAAAATAGTATTGTTTGAGGAATCAATATTATTCTAAATTTAGAGTTCTGACCAAAAGTTATTTGTGATTCTTAGGATGACTTTCAACCCACTGTCCATCATACTTCAACAGAATAGACTTACAGGACCTAATTACATAGATTGGAAAAGGAACATGGACATTGTCCTTACTGCTGAAAGCTATAAATTTGTACTGACTGAGCCTTGTCCTGAAGCACCTACTGGTGAATCTACCCAAGAGGAGATTGAATATCATAGGAAATGGGTAAAAGCAGATGAGATGGCGCGGTGTTACATTTTGGCTTCAATGTTAAATGTATTGCAACATCAGCATCAAGATTTACCAACAGCCTATGATATTATGAACAATCTCAAGGAACTCTTTGGTCATCAGGATAGGGCTTCTAGACAAGAAGCCATGAGAAAGATAATGACAGCTACCATGCAAGAGGGTACTCCTGTGAGGGATCATATCCTAAAGATGGTGGCTTATCTGAATGAGATACAGATCCTTGGAGGAGAAATTGATGGGGAAACCCAGATCAATATGATCCTCCAAACACTACCTAGAAGTTTTGAACAATTCTGCCTGAATTACAATATGAACAAAAGGGTATATTCATTGGCGGAACTACTGACAGAACTTCAGGCAGCAGAAGGATTGTTTCGTCACAACTCTCATATTCACTATGTTGAAAATGGTTTTACTTCTAAGCCGAAAGGAAAGAAGAAGAAGAAATAAGTTGGTTCAGCAAAGAAAGTGAATAAATCTCAGAGTACAGGACCTAAAGCTGGAATGAAGAAGCCGAAGGGCAAGTGCTTCATCTGCAAGCAGTCAGGGCATTGGAAGGCGGACTGTCCTCGTAGGAATCAGAACAACAAAGGTATATCTCATGCTCTAGTTGTTGAAACATGTTTAGCGGTGTTATCTACCAGCACCTGGTGTGTAGATACAGGAGCCACTGATCATGTCTGCAATTCCTTGCAGGGGTTCCAGGAAACCCAACGACTAACTGAAGGAGAGATTACCGTCTACATGGGCAATGCTACTAAGGTGGCGGCTGTTGCAGTGGGAGACGTCTACTTATCTTTTAGTAGAAATAAAAATTTGGTTTTAAGAAATTGTCTTTATGTACCCAGTTTTAGAAAGAATTTAATTTCAGTTTCTAAACTGTTTTTAGATGGATATTCAGTTTCCTTTAGTAACGATGTAGTTATTAAGAGAAATAAAGTGATTATCTGTTCTGGTACATTAGTTGGCAATTTATATATTTTAAATCCAATTTTCCCCACAAAGCAAAACATGGAAATTTATAACTCATCTTCAAACTCAAATAAGAGAAAAGAACCTTCGAAAATGAACCAAGCATATCTTTGGCATCTAAGGCTTGGTCATATTAACTTAAGTAGGATTCAGAGGCTAATAGCCGATGGACTTTTGGGTTCATTAGAGTTGGAAAATTTTCCAACTTGTGAATCTTGCTTGGAAGGTAAAATGACCAAGAGGTCGTTCAAGGCCAAGGGGTATAGAGCTAAAGAAGTGTTAGAATTGGTTCATTCTGATTTGTGTGGTCCTATGTCTGTCCAGGCAAGAGGTGGTTTTGAATATTGTCTCTTTTATAGATGATTATTCAAGATACGGATACATTTACCTAATGCGCCGCAAGTCTGAGTGTTTTGATAAGTTCAAAGAATACAAGGCTGATGTGGAGAAATGACTAGGTAAAATTATCAAGACACTACGATCTGATCGTGGTGGCGAATACCTCTTAGGAGAGTTTAAGAATTACTTATCAGAGGCCGGGATTCAATTCCAATTGTCTGCACCTGGAACACCCCAACAGAATGGTGTAGCAGAACGAAGGAATAGGACTCTTATGGAGATGGTTAGATCAATGATGAGTTATTCAGAATTACCAAATTCTTTTTGGGGATATGCTCTGGAAACAGCAGCGACATTCCGAACTTAGTACCTTCTAAATCGGTTTCTTCTACTCCCACATTGTGGAATGGGCGAAAACCAGTCTAAGACATATTCGGTTTGGGGTAGTCCACATGTCTTTGAAACTAGATGCTGATAAGTTAGAATCTCGTACAGAAGTTCGAGTGTTTGTGGGATATCCCAAAGGAATGAAAGGAGGTTTATTTTATAGTCCTAAAGACCAGAAGGTCATTGTTAGCACCAATGTCCAGTTTTTAGAAGAAGACTATATAATGGATCACAAGCCCAGTAGTAAAGTTGTTTTAGAAGAACTAAGAGAGGACACGTCTACTTTAGTACCAACACAAGATGAAGTACCACAAGAAACCGCAACACGTGTCACATATGATACACAACCAATGCCTCGTCGTAGTGGGAGGGTTGTAAGCATGAGAGATTCATGTTTTGGGAGAGTCTTGGACTTGATCCCGTAATGAACCTGATCCCCGGACATATGATGAAGCACTCCAAGATATAGATGCAGCATCTTGGCAAAAGGCGATGAATTCTGAAATAGAGTCTATGTACTCTAATAAGGTCTGAGAGCTTGTAGAACCACCTGATGGTGTAAAAGCCGTTGGATGCAAGTGGATCTACAAAAGGAAAAGAGGGACAGACGGGAAGGTAGAAACCTTCAAAGCTAGGCTTGTTACGAAAGGGTACACTCAGAAAGAGGGAATCGATTATGAGGAAACCTTTTCACCGGTAGCCATGCTTAAGTCTATCCGGATACTCTTATCCATTGCTTCTCATATGGATTATGAGATTTGGCAAATGGATGTCAAGACAGCTTTCCTTAATGGAAGTCTTGAAGAGAACATCCATATGAAGCAACCAGAAGGGTTCATTGAAAAAGGCAAAGAGCATCTAGTGTGTAAGTTCAATCGGTCCATTTATGGACTAAAGCAAACTTCAAGATCTTGGAACATCCGGTTTAATGAAGTAATCCAGTCATATAGATTTATTCAAAGTCCGGATGAGTCTTGTGTATATAAGAAGTGTAACGAAAATATGGTGGTATTTCTTATACTATACATAGATGATATTTTGTTAATTGGCAACAATGTCAAGGTATTATCAGACGTAAGGGTATGTTGTCCAAACAATTTGATATGAAGGACTTAGGAGAGTGTGCACACATTCTTGGGATCAAAGTAATAAGGGATCGCAAGAAAAGAATGTTGTGTCTGTCCCAAGCTTCATATATAGATACAATCCTTGCTCGTTTTAGCATGCAGGATTCCAAGAAAGGTTTCTTACCTTTTAGGCATGGAATAGCTCTATCTAAAGAGATGTCTCCTAAGACATCAAAGGAGATAGAAGACATGAAAGCAGTTCCTTATGCCTCAGCTGTAGGAAGCCTTATGTATGCAATGCTTGCGAGACACGATATTTGTTTACCGTGGCATGGTCGCAGATATCGGAGTAATCCTGGAAAGGACATTGGATCATGGTAAAGCATATATTAAAGTACACGAGAAGGACTAGAGATTATATGCTAGTTTACAAAGCAACGATTTTGCTCCCTGAGGTTACAGGATTGATTTCCAATCGAGATAGGGACAACGATGAAGTCTACATCGGGCTATGTGTTTACTTTAGGAGGTGGAGCCATTTCATGGAGGAGTGTTAAGCAGAAATGTGTTTCGGACTCAACCATGGAAGCAGAGTATGTAGCAGCCTCTGAGGCAGCTAAAGAAGCAGTATGGCTCAGGAACTTTCTAATGGACTTAGATGTGATTCCTGGTTTGCCCAAAATCATCACAATTTATTGTGATAATAGCGGTGCAGTTGCAAACTCGAAGGAACCACGAGCTCATAAGGCAAGTAAACATATAGAGCGCAAGTACCACCTGATACGAGATATCGTGAAGCGAGGAGAAGTTGTCATCGCCAAGATTGCATCAGCGGATAACCTGGCAGATCCTTTCACTAAGGCCCTTCGAAAGCTTTCGATCGGCATGTGGAGGGAATGGGAATCAGATGTATGGTAGAAGATATGGCAGCTTAGTCATTAGTATAAGTGGGAGATTGTTGGAGTGTATACTGAAAGCCTAAGCTTTTGTAAACATTTATGTTAAATAAAGAATCACATTTGGTCAATTTATCTACATTTGTTTGTAGTTGTTCAAATAATTTATATTGTAGATAACATAGTATGTGGTGTCACATATAGAAGATGATGTTATCAGTACCTTATAAATTATAAACAGTAGCTCACGACCAAAATGGAAAGGAACAAACCATTAGAAGGTCGTAGTGTAATTAGGAATTAGTTTATCTTGACTATATAATTACACTAGTACACTTAGAGTGTATTGAGTAGGACCATTTGAGGTTGTTTCTTTTATACTGACTTTATAAAGGAACAAATACCTCAGTTATTATGGAAGTGTGTGCTCTTAATCATAATATAATAACAAGCACATATATTTGATATTTATTTCTTTAATTTATCAATGGGTGAGATTTAGTTCGATGAATCAATAAAACCGATAAGTTGGGAAATGATATCACTTATAGTGTGTGTTGTTGATTATAGAAAGAAATTGTGTCCTAGAGATACTAGGTTGATAATGTCCCCAAGAGGAGCTCTTAAGGATTGTCATGTTAAACCCTGCAGGTGGATTTAGTCCGACATGACGATAAGGTTGAGTGGTACTACTCTTGGACTAAGATATTAATTAAATGAGTTGCCAGTAACTCACTTAATTAGTGGACATTCGATATTTTAAACACAGGGAGACTAATACACTCATAATAAGAAGAAGCCCAAAAATGTAATTTGGGATTGGTGCGGTAGTTCAATAATAGTTCTCTAGTGAAATGAATTGTTATTGATAAAATTAAGTTGTGTGTTCGGGGAGAACACGGGATGCTTAATTTTATCGGGAGACCAAAACCAATTCCTCCTCTCGGTCCCTATCATAGCCTCTTATTTATAGAGTACTATATCCACCTATACCCACCTTCTATACCCACCTAAAGGGGGCCGGCCAAGCTAGCTTGGAATCAAGCTAGGGCCGGCCTAAGCATGGTTTAGGGTGGCTGGCCCTAGCTTGAACCCAAGCTAGAGGGGGCCGGCCATAATTAAATTAAAAGGAATTTTAATTTTAATTTTTATTATGTGGAAGATAAAATTTATTACAGAGAATTAAAATTAAAATATCTCTCTTTAAAGGATCTACAAAAGATTAAAAGAAAGAGATTAGATCTCTTTCCTTATTTGTAGATTGGAAAGATATTTTATTTTTTTTTCTTTGAAAATTATTCACATGATTGAAAATTAAAATTATAGAAATTTCTTTTTATCAACCATGAAGGGATTTTAAAGGGAAATTTTATTTTTTTAAAATTTCTAAAGACAAATAAGGAAGTTTTAATTGTTGATTAAAAATTGGCTTATTTGTTCTCCATGAGGTGGTCGGCCACAATTCAATTAATTAGGAAATTTTATTTATTTTTTCTTAATTAATTGTTGTCAAGGAAATTAAGGAAATTTTATTGTAATTAAATTTCCTAATTTACCAAGGCTAAGGAATATAAAAGAAGGGGTGGGGGTGCCTTCATGGGTAACAACCTCTATTATTTCTCTCCCTCTTTTCCTTGGTGTTGTGGCCGGCCATCATCCTCTCCCTCTCTTCCTCTTGTGGTGGCCGAATCCTTCATCTCCCTTGGAGCTCTTGTGGTGGCCGGATACTACTTGGAGAAGAAGAAGAAGAAGAAGGAGAGAAAGCTTGCATCCCTTGGAGCTTGGTTGGTGATTTGTTCTTCATCCTTGGTAAAGCTTCCTTGTTGTAGCCGAACCTAGCTAGGAGGAGGAGAAGGTGGTTGGTGGTTTCTCATCTCGGAAGATCGTTGCCCTCACAACGTCCGAGATTAGAAGAGGAATACGGTAGAAGATCAAGAGGTCTTTCTAGAAGGTATAACTAGTAATTTTTCCTTTCCGCATCATACTAGTTATTTATGGAAATAATACCAAATACAAGAGGCTTACGATTCTAGTATTTTTAATATGTTTTTCGATGTTGTGTTCTTTTATTTTATTTTTCCTTGTGATTTGATTGTTCTTTTCGGTTAACCTAAAGTTATTTTAGGAAATTAAATATTAGCTTTCCATAAAAGGTTTTGTCTAGTCGGTGGTGGTTGCTCCCATATCCAAGAAGGCCGTGTGCCTCGCCACGTCAGTACTGGGAACCAATTATGGAAATTAATATTTAATGGAATTAATAACTTAAGGTGATTTGGGTCGAACGTGTTAAGTTCCGCAGGAGACCCAAGTCAAAACCTAAAAGAACGAATAGATTAAGTTTTGGATCAAACGTGTTAAGTTCCGCAGGCGATCCAAAATTTAATTTAAAAGAACACATGGTAGCTAGGAAAAGGTTCAGACCTTTGTACAAAATTTTTGTACAGTGGAACCTCTAGGTTTTCCGAGTAGCAACCAACACTCTTGGCTTCCAAGCCCATGCTTGGCCAGCCCCCTTGCACCAAGCAAGGATGTGTCCAACTCATTACTTGGGTAAGAAGTGGACTTTGTGGATACAAGGATTTATAGAGGCAACAACAGGAACCGAGAGGAGAAATTGATTTTGGTCTCCCGATGAGCTTGAGCTTCATGTGTTCACCCCGAACACCCAACTCAAGGTCATCAATAATAACTCATAGCACTAAAGAGTTATTATTGAACTACCGCACCAATCCCAAATTACATTATGGGCTCCTTCTTATTATGAGTGCATTAATCTCCCTATGTTTAAGATATCGAATGCCCACTAATTAAATGAGTTACTGACAACTCACTTAATTAATATCTAGTTCTAAGAGTAGTACCACTCAACTTCATTGTCATGCCAGACTAAATCCACCTGCAGGGTTTACATGACAAACCTTATGAGCTCCTTAAGGGGACATCATCAACCTAGATTACTAGGACATAGTTTCATTCTATAATCAACAACACACCATATAAATAATATCATTTCCCAACTTATCGTGCCTATTGATTCAACGAACTAAATCACACCCTTTGATAAATTAAAGAAATAAATATTAAATATATGTGCTTGTTATTATATCATGATTAAGAGTACGCACTTTCATAATAACAGAGCTTTTGTTCTTTTATATAGTCAGTATAAAAAGAAACTACCTCAAATGGTCCTACTCAATACATGTAACGACCCAAATTTCCTCAATTAGAGTCCTAAAAGTAATTTTAAAATGCTATAAAATATTGTAGGGATTTTTAGAAATTTTTAGAATATTTTTATATAATTTTTGGAGGTCGTTTGATATTTTTACTAAACGAAGGAAGTTTCGACAAAAAAATGTCCAAGACGAGAATTGAACCCACGACCTTTGACTCGGTCAAAACTCAGCTGACCAAGTGGGCAAACAGATTTTTCTGTATAGAAAAGGCAGCGAATTTATTTAAGATAGTTAACAGAATATTGGATTATAAAAGGGATAAGTTGATCTTGGATTTGTCTGTTTAGAAAAGGTAGCGAATTTATTTAAGATAGTTAACAGAATATTATAAAAGGGATAAGTTGATGTTGGATTTGTCTGTTTAGAAAAGGTAGCGAATTTATTTAAGATAATTAACAGAATATTAGATTATAAAAGGGATAAGTTGATGTTGGATTTGTCTGTTTAGAAAAGATAGCGGAGCCCGGACAGAAAATGAAAGGGAGTTAGGGCATCATCTCCGGTGGCCGGCCAAGGTCCTAGAAGCCCTTTTTGTTCGGTTGTGAGTCCAAGAATCAAGGTAAGTGCTTCTCACCTGCAGTAGGAGTAGTTTCGGACCTTTGTTCTTCTTGAATTCGAAGCATAAGAAGCGCTTATAGTGCAGATTTTTAATTAATCCTATAGTGCAGATTTTAATTAAGCTTATAATGTAGATTTTTATGTAGAGCTTATATTGCAGATTTTAATTAAGCGCTTATAGTGCAGATTTTTAATTTAGCCTATAGTGCAGATTTTAATTAAGCTTATAATACAGATTTTTTTGTAGAGCTTATATTACAGATTTTTATGTAGAGCTTATATTGCAGATTTTAATTAAGCGCTTATAGTGCATATTTTTAATTAAGCCTATAGTGCAGATTTTAATTAAGCTTATAATGCAGATTTTTATGTAGAGCTTATATTGCAGATTTTAATTAACCGCCTATAGTGCAGATTTTTAATTAAGCCTATAGTACAGATTTTAATTAAGCTTATAGTGCAGATTTTTATGTAGAGCTTATATTGTAGATTTTAATTAAGTGCTTATAGTGCAGATTTTTAATTAAGCCTATAGTACAGATTTTAATTAAGCTTATAGTGCAGATTTTTATGTAGGCTTATAGTGCAGATTTTAATTAAGCTTATAGTGCAGATTTTATGTTTGCATAGTATGCAGAAATAGTGTAGCATAGAATGTGGAATCTTGATTAGAATAGTATGCAGAATTTTGATTAGCATAGTATGCAGATTTTTGTTTATGCATTTCAAAGTTAGAATTTGTTTAAACATTTCAGTTTTTAAAGAAGCATTCTTTAATTAGAGGTATTAACAAGTATAAGAAAGATAAAGAAAAGAAAGAAAAAGGCCAAGGCCTTAAGTAGATCCCAAAGTCAAGACTTTAGGGATTTTGGCACACAAGGTGCTCGTTAAAATGCCGAAGCATTATATATTAGAAGTATTAAAAGATAACAAGTATTTTACTTTTATCAGTGGCACTGTACTGGCTCTCAGTTGTCCTTGGGTTGGGCTCTCATAGTCGTCCCTAGGTTTAGATAACCTAGTATGCAGGACTCTCAGTTGTCCTTGGGCTGGGCTCCCATAGTCGTCCCTAGGTTTAGATAACCTAGTAAACCCTACTAGATTCGGGACCAGCTATCTCGGGTCTAGTTAGGGATGCGCGCATAGCAAGTACAGTTGTCGGGCCCAAGAAGAAAGTTGATTATTATTTTGAAGTATTAAAGTATAAGTTTTCAAACAAAAGAAATAAGCTTCACATAAGTTTAAAATTCAGCAAGTTTAGCTTTCTTATATACTGACATGTTGTTTAGATTTGCTTACATGTTTAGTATTTCAGTATGCTATGTTTCGTTTACTATTAGATGAGCATTCAGTTTCTAGATTTCTTTCAGCTTACATGCATACTCGAGTTTTGTGAGTTAGATAGCGCTTACTAAGCAATTTTGCTTATAGATGCATTTTCTCTTACTGCAGATAAAGGAAAGGAAAAGCTATAGTAAAGGAAGGCGACAAGGAGGTGCGGATGGATGTGTGATGCCTGCACTATAGAAGCCTTGGGATTTAGCATAAGAATTTATTAACAAAGAGTTGAGTAGAATGTATTAGATGAGTCATTTAGTCTTCCGCTGCTAGTTAATTGTAATTTTGAGTTCTCTGAGAGTTTTAGGAATTACTATCAACATGTGTGCAATGTTAGTTAAGTAAAGTTAGTAGTCCAATAGCGCTCCGCCCTCACAGTCCAGTAGTGAGGAGGGTGGGGTGTTACAATACACTCATAGTGTACTAGTGTAATATTATAGTCAAGATAAACTATTACCAAATTACACTACAACCACTCCAATGGTTTGTCCCATTCCATCTTAGTTGTGAGCTACTATTTATAATTTATAAGGATCTAATAACATGATCTTCTGTGTGTCTCCTCACACCATGTTATCTACAATATAAATTAAATGGACAACTACACTTAGCATAAATGTAGACATTTGACCAATGTGATTCTTCTTTCTAAATAAATATTTATACAAAAGCTAGGCTTTTAGTATACATTCCAACACATTAGGGATTATGACGCATTATTGAGCATGTGAGTTTTGATTGCGGTATTTTGCTTGAGGACAAACAAAAGTTTAAGTCTAGGGGTGTGATGTGCGTAGGTTTTATACACTTGTTTAGCATGTTTTGATGCACATTCCTATATTTTATGCATGCTTTATCTATGCATTTTCATACTCCTTTCTTTACTTTTAGTATATTTACTCTTCTTTGTTCGGAGATTTGCTCTTGTGTATTTTCTATCAACAAGAGTCAAATTTGGAGAGGAAATGATGTTCATGGCGAATCTAATCAACAAACAAAGGAAGTCAGCGCTAGCCATGTGTGCCACATGGCCATGCCAAAGGAACAGGAAGGAAAATGATCTTGGTCGTGTGGAGCAGACTAGGTGTGCAGCATCAGCAAAAGAGGGGGCTGACATGGCCATGTGATTTCACATGGCCGTGTCACTTTTGAAGCAGAATCAGAACACGGTCGTGCATATCTACACGGCTGTACAACCTTTCCAGAGGCCAAGCATTACGAGGTCGTGTGTGCCACATGACCGTGCAACCTTTCCCAAGTCCAAGTATTATTAGGCCGTGTGTGCCACACGACTGTGCAACATTTCCAGAGGCCAAGATTGGCATGGCCGTGTGAGCCATCCAGAGGTGAAGCATGGCACGGCAGTGTGAATCTCACACAACCGTGTGACTCTAGCCGAGAGCTAAGCAGCCGAGGCCATGTGAGGTTCACACGGGCCGTGTGAAGCCCAAATTCCCTGCTCTATATAAAGGGGTTCTTCCTCTTTGAAAGGGAGAGGCTCTCCCTTTGGGGAGATCTAATCTGAAGTCTTTTCTCCATCTTTTGGGTGTCGATTCGATGATCTAAAGACGTTTCCATTCCCGATTCGACTCCGGTAGCAAGGATTGGTTCCGAAGATTACTCATCATCTCTAGATAAGCATTTCTTTTCTATCTTCTTGATTTGGATCAAAATGTTTATGATCTTCTTATCTTCGGATCTTTTCCTTTGTTTCATGGAGTAGATCTTCTTGTTTTAGGATGGAGGGTTATTTGCGATATGAATTAATGTAAGATTTCAAGGATTTGCCAACTTCTTGTTTCAATGATGTTGTTATGTTTTGTATCAATTCAATCTTGTATAGATTGTTGTGTTTGGATCTAATTATCATTTTTGATTGGATGTTTGTATTACTTATGGATTTTGTTGAGGAATTCTTTAGCTTGTATGACCGAGGGGCGTTGTGATAAGGCTGCCCCGTTAATGGACATCTTGAGGATCACTTTGATGGGTGAAGCAAGAATCTACTAAGAAGTGGGATAGATAGATGAGTTATTCCCTATATCTTGATGTGAATTGATTAGTGATGTGTTTCTATGTTGTATGACCGAGGGGCGTCGTGACAGGGTCACCCCGCTAATGGACTTCATAGGGATCATGACTATCTAATTGCTTAAGGTGTAGATATATGCCCCTTGCCAGTGTTTTCTGCAGGAGATAACTGAGGACTTCTTACAAATGCATGCCAATTGAGGATATAATTGGTAAATCATATTACATTGATAAGTATCACAAAGAAACCAAATCTCCTAGAACTTTCATAAAACCTAGTTTCTGCATTACTTTTCTATTTCTTTTTTCTAGTTGCTTCAACGTATGTGTAATTCCTAGTCGATTGTTTAGCTAATTCACTTTAAGATATCTTTAGTGATTATAATCAATCCCTGTGGATACGATATCTTTTTATTACTGACGACGAAACCATGCACTTGCGGTTGCGTAACAATAAGTTTCATCATTTTTGTCTTTGCAAGAGACTTTTTTTAAATGGCCCACCAAGAAGGCTATAACACTGCACAACCACCACTATTCTTTGGCGAGGATTTTGGCTACTAAAAGAGCCAAATGGTGTATCACCTCAAAACGCAAGTCGAAATGTGGATCATCATTCAAACTAGCTTTGTGCTTCCACTCGACGATAATGGAAAACCAATTTCATGCGAAAATTTGGACTCAAGTCTAATGAAGAAGATTGAGGCTAATGCCAAAGCAACCCAGACCCTCCAATATGGATTAACCAAAGAATAATTGAACTGAGTTGGCCCCTTTAACGGTGCCAAGGAGTAATGGAAAAAGCTAATCGAGTTGCACGAGGGCACCTCTGACACTAAGGTAAGTAAGAGAGATTTAATTCTTAATAAATTATATAACATCAAAATGCAGGATGGCGAATTGGCTAGTCAACTACACGTCCAAATCCAAGATCTACTCAATGACCTTCACACGTTGGGGCAGAAAATGGAAAACCACGACATTATCAGGTACGCACTTAATGTCTTTCCAAGGAATACTTTGTGGGCATCCATGGTAGATGCTTACAAAGTATCTAAGGATCTTTCATTAATCAAATTAGATGAGCTATTTTTAAAATTTGAACTTCACGAGCAAACTAATGCACTGTAGTATAAGTAAAATGTGGGAACCAAAAATCAAGCGTCGATCCGAACCCGAGCCCAAAAATGAATCAGACTCAGAAGACAATGATGGGATCACCACTGATCTCGTCAACCTTGTATGAAAATTGTACAAGAAAAAGAAGGGCTTAACAAAACACGAGATCAAAAATGTGATCCAATCAAAGATGATGCAACCAAGCCTAAACTTGGAAATAAAATCTGAAGTCACTTGCTATGGCTGCAACAAGAAGGGACACATCAAGGCGAATTGTCTAAACCAGAAGGAGTGAAGAAGCAACGAAAAAAGAAGGCGCTACAAGCAACATGGGATCAATCATCATCGAAATACTCCGATGAAGATCTCGAATAGACAAGCTTCCTCACACTTTTGGCCTGTGAGCGAGTCCTCATATCAAAATCTGAGATAGAATTGGAAGTTGAGTACAAGTAAAGCCACGGATCCGGTTTAGAAGGTTCCCAATCCACTATAAGAAATTCCTTAATTTGATCTCATAACCTGATCTCATACATATGTAGAAAACTAGCTAAATCCAACCTCTGGGTTAAGTCACTCTAAGAGGAGGTCAAAGCCCTCAAGGAAGTGACTAACCGAAGCTTCTTGACTGAATTGGTTCAAGATGGAACTTCAACTCAAGTCCAAAAACTTGAGGAAGAAAATTCTAACTTGAAAAGACAAGTCAAGGAACTTAGGGACTCATTGGAATGGTTCACTTTGGGTTCCAAAAACCTTGACCTAATTCTTAGAAAACAAAGGACCGTATATAACTGATCCAGACTTAGGTATAAAGCCAAACATAAATTTAAATCCTACTTGTCTCTTGTTAATCGAACAAATAGAAATGTAGTTCAAGCATGGGTCCCCAAGTCCAACTTAATTAATTAAGTTGGACTTGATCAATATTGGATCCCCAAGGATCAAATTCATTATCTTGATAGATCTTATCGATGCTATAATCTAGGGGAAGCCAATAAAAAACCATCCTTATTATAAAATAAATTTGTTTGATATTTGATTTACTATTTTCCTTATACTTGCCTAGATAATGATAGATAAGTGTAACACCCTACCCTCCTCACTACTAGTCCGTGAGGGAGTGGAGCGCTACTAGACTACTAACTTTACTTAACTATCCTTGTTCACATGTTGATAGAAATTCCTAAAACTCTCGAAGAACTCAAAACATACAATTAATTAGCAGCGGAAGACTAAATGACTCATCTAATACATTCTTAATAAATGACAATCTTAATAAATTCTTATGCTAGGTCCCAAGGCTTCTATAGTCCAGGCATCACATATCCATCCGCACCTCCTTGTCGCCTTCCTTTGCTATAACTTTTCCTTTCCTTTATCTGCAGTAAGAGGAAATGCAACTATAAGCAAAATTACTTAGTAAGCGCTTAATTAAAATCTGCACCTATAAACTTAATTAAAATCTGCACTATAGGCTTAATTAAAATCTGCACCTATAAGCTTAATTAAAATCTGTACTATAAGCATATTTAAAATATGCACTATAGGCTTAATTAAAATATGCACTATAAGCTTAAAAAAAAAATCTGCATATGAGCTTAATTAAAAATCTGCACTATAAGCGCTCCTCATGCTTCGAATTCAAGAAGAACAAATGTCCGAAACTACTCCTACTGCAGGTGAGAAGCACTTACCTTGCTTCTTGGACTCACAACCGAACAAAAAGGGCTTCTAGGACCTTGGTCAGCCGCCGGAGATGATGCCCTAACTCCCTTTCATTTTCTGCCCGAGCTCCGCCATCGTACGCAGAAGAGAAGGAGAGAATGGTTTAAGTCACGGGAAAACAGAGCATCAACTTATCCCTTTTTATAACTTAATATTTCTGTTAACTCCTTAGATAAATTTGCTATCTTTTCTAAACAGACAAATCCAACATCAACTTATCCCTTTTTATAATATTCTATTAACTATCTTAAATAAATTCGCTACCTTTTCTAAACAGACAAATCCAAGATCAACTTATCCCTTTTATAATCCAATATTCTGTTAACTATATTAAATAAATTCGCTACCTTTTCTAAACACCAAAATCCGTTTGCCCACCTGGTTAGTTGGGTTTTGACCGAGTCAAAGGTTGTGGGTTCAATTCTCGGCTTGGACATTTTTTTATCGAAACTTCCTTCGTTTAGTAAAAATACCAAACGACCTCCAAAAATTACATAAAAATACTCTAAAAATTTCTAAAAATCTCTAGAATATTTTAAAAGTATTTCCAAATATTTTTAAGGATATTTAGAACTCGAAATAGGGAAATTTGGGTTGTTACAATAAGGACTTAGGTTTGATCAACACTTGTTTAGTTAGACCAGGGACTCTTAGAAAGAAAATTAAACATTCAATTTCTTTAAAAGGCTTAGTCTTAAAGTAGTTGTTGTTCCAATACCCAAGAAGGCCTAGTGCCTCATCACAGCCTAGAAGCTAATTATTGAAATAAATGTTTAATTGACTAACTGTTAAACCTTAGTCTAAATCAAATGTCAACAATCTTTAGATTTTAATCTAAATTGAAGATTAAAATAATCATCTCACAAAACTCATAAGGTTCCCTGATTGATAATTTAGAAAAGGGTGAGATAGATTTAGGTTAAAGTAGTAAAATTTAAATTAAACCAAACTTAAAACCAAATTAAACCTCAATTAAATTAAACCAAACTAAAAATTAAAATTAGACCTAAACTCGATTAAACCTATATTAACTTAAACCAAACTCAAAATTTAAATTAAACCTAAATTAAATTAAACCAAACTCAAAATTAAAACTTGTAACGCCCGAAAATTCTCAAAACTATTTTAGAAATATTTTATGATTTTTCTGAAATTTTAGAATATTTTTATGAAATTTTTAGAGTAGCGGAAGTAGCAAAAATAAATAGGACCGTAAAATAGCCTACGCGGGAATCGAACCCGAGACCTATTGGGTCCTATGACTTATGGTGAACCATGGTAACCAAGTGAACCCAGCAGGGTCGTGCTGAAAGGAAAGGGAGACAATAATATTTATGTTAGATTTGGGCGGAAATTACCACTTAATATAAATAGGAAATAATTAAGTGAAGGGTTATTTGGATCGTGATTTTTTCCTCTCCTCAAACCCTCACCGCCGAACCTCCCTTCTCCCTCATCTCTCGGCGCCAACCACAAGCAGGGCTAGGGTTCCCCTCCTAGGGCTTCAAGGGCACTTTCCGGCGACGACTTCGACACGAGGACGCTCCCCTCCGCGAGAGGAACGCATAGACGCAAGGAGATTGTCGAAGGGATCTTCTCCACCGGAAATCTAGCGATTAGAATCGTAAGAAAACTTCGAGCAGGAGGTAAGAAACCCCTCACCTGCAGATAAGTAGCTTCCGTGTGAATTCCATGTGTTAGTTTAGTAGTATGTAAATTTTCGACACAAAGGATGCGAATTAGTGCATACCAAGTGTTCGATAAAATTGTTTAGTTCAGTAAAATGCAACTTAGGCATTTAAGTATCTTAGATAAATGAGATAGAAGCTTTTTACAGTTTATTTAGTCTTGCTTCAGCTCTTACAGGACTAGATGTCCAATGGGTGGGCTCCCACAGTCGCCTCTAGGTTTAGATAACCTAGTTCTGGGTTTAGACAACCTAGTAAAAGCAAGACAAGAATTTATTAGCTTATGTTCAGTATTTTACTTTTCAGTGGCACTGTACTGGATTAGATATCCATTGGGTTGGACTCCCAACGTCGTCCCTAGGTTCAGATAACCTAGTAAACCCTACTAAATTCGGGACTTGCAAACCCGGGTCTAGCTAGGGATGCACGCATAGCACGTACAGCTGCCGGGCCCATTAGCAGCATGATTATATATTTTCATCTATTATATGTATAGTTTTTGAACTCTCACGAATCAGTTGTGCATACAGTTTAAATTCAGTATTAGCTTAGTTTAGCTTAGTTCAGTTCATGCTTCAGTTCAGCTCACTCTTATAATTGTGTATGATAGCTCTATGTTCAGTTCATGTTACACATGCTTTAGCTAATAGTATGCCATGACTAGCTTTTGATTGCTATGTATTGTATGATAGCATGCCATGTTTTAGTTCAATCAGTACATGTTTCAAATAGCATGTTTTAAAAGCATATTGCATCGAATGCATGTTTTTGTGAGGTAGATGGTTTCTTACTAAGCGAAAGCTTACAGATACTTTTTCTTATACTACAGATAAAGGTAAAGGAAAGATGGACTAGCGGAGGCTGGAGGGCAATGCGATGAAGATGTGTGTGGATGGAACTTGGAATAAAGATCTTAGGGAATTTCAACAAGCTTGTTTAAGCATTAGAACTTTTTAGCGTTTTGGTTATTTTGCACCTTAGTAAGTTAAATGTTATGAACTAGCTAATCATGCATTCTATCATGTTAGAACACTATTTTATGATGTTAGAATGTTTTGTATTTGGTTTAGAATAGTTATAAGTAACTTTGGCACAAACAAGTGCTGAAATCAGGCCTTTGGCACGAAATCAGAAACTCGAATCGATCAGCTGATCGATTCGAGAGTTTCCAATCGATCGAAGGATCGACTGGGCAATTGGACTCGCGAATAGTAGGCCTCTGGATCGATCAGCTGATCGATCCAGCAAGTTCTGTCGCGAACAGAAGGCTCTGGGATCGATCACTGGATCGATTGGCCAGTCTGGATCGATCAGCCGATCGATCCAGAATATTGCCCTGAGCACAGTAGCGTGCTGGATCGATCACTGGATCGATCCAACCCACGTCCCGGATACAGTAGCCCTCTGAATCGATCTCCGGATCGATTCAACCATTCCAATCGATCCGTGGATCGATTGGGAGGCCTGATATTAGCTAGAAACCCTTAGTTAAGTTCCTTGACCGTAAGGGAAGGTAATAATGACATGAATAGCTTAGATTACACCCCTTAGCACATGTAGAACCAAGAAATGATAATAGTTTAGTAAAAAATTTTATTAGTACAGCTTCCGCAATTAGACTCAATGATGGTCATGGATTAGTTAGCACAGCATAATGTGACGATCGGCCTTACAGCTTAGTTAGTAGAAGGCGGGTCGTTACAAAACTAGACCTAAACCAAATTAAACATAAATTAACTTAAACAAACTCAAAATTAAAATTAGACTTAAAGATAAATCAAACTCAAAATTAAAATTAGACCTAAACCTAAATCAAACTTAAACTAAACCTAAACCAAATTAAACCTAAATTAACTTAAATCAAATCAATATAAACTTAAATCTAACTTAAATTAAAATTAAATAAAATAAAATTAAACTTAAGTTAAATAAATCATCTCACAGGTCAATTGCGTTTGGCAACGACGGAAAAGTTAAGGTAATTGGAGTAGGTAAAATCAAACTAAGTTCCGATTTCATTATCAGAAAAGTCTTATTAGTTGAGAAATTTAAGTTTAACTTACTTAGTATTAATCAACTGTGTGATTCTGGCTACTTAGTAACATTTCTAACTCTAAATGTATAATTAAAAATGTCAAAAATCTTAAAATTATACTTAAGGTAATTAGGAAAAATTGTAACACCCCACCCTCCTCACTACTAGACTGTGAGGGCGGAGCGCTACTGATTTGCTAACTTTACTTAACTATCCTTGTTCACATGTTGATAGTAATTCTTAAAACTCTCGGAGAACTCAAAACTTACAATTAACTAGCAGCGGAAGACTAAATAACTCATCTAATACATTCTACTCAACTCTTTGTTAATAAATTCTTATGCTAAATCCTAAGGCTTCTATAGTCCAGACATCACACATCATTGAACACCTCCTTGTCGCCTTCCTTTGCTAAAACTTTTCCTTTCCTGTATCTTCAGTAAGAGGAAATGCAAACTATAAGCGAATGCTTAGTAAGCGCTGTCTAACTCACAAAACTCGAGTATGCATGTAAGCTGAAAGAAATCTAGTGTAACGACCCAATTTTCCTCATTAGGAGTTTTAAAAGTTCTTAAAAATATTTAGAAATGCTATAGAAATATTCTAGAGATTTTTAGAAATTTTTAGAGTATTTTTATGTAATTTTTGGAGGTCGTTTGGTATTTTTACTAAACGAAGAAAGTTTTGACAAAAAAATGTTCAAGTCGAGATTCGAACCGTGGACCTCGGACTTGAATCGAGCCTTAACCGAATCCAGCCAGCCAACTGTTCTAGCGGGTGTTTCTTATTAAAGAAGGAGAAATATTCTATTTAAGCAGTAGTTAATGAATAGAGAATAAATAGGAAGAAAAATGGTTGCAGCCGAGAATCAAAACCGCGGCCTTTTGACTCGGTTAAAACCCGATTGACCAGGTGTTCAAGCCATCGATTTTGTTTAAAAAGGGTAGCGAATTTATTTTAATAGAATATTGAGTTATAAGAGGAGAACTTAACTTAGGGCTTGATTACCCGTGACCTAATTTCTTACCTCTCCTTCTCTTCGCGCGGCGTCGACTCCTCCTCTCGGGCGAAACCACAGCGAGGAGCTAGGGCTTCTCCGGCGGCCAGCGAGGGTCCAATCCGAGAGCTTTTCGCCTCTTCACGATCCTCTCGGCGAGGTGGACGCATAGGCACAAGAAGAGGTCAGGAACTCAAGCATCTCAGCAACCCTAGAAGCCCTTTTCTCCTTCGGTAGAGAGTCTAAGAATGCGAGGTAAGTTGCTACTCACCTGTGGTAAGAGTAGTTCCAAGTCGTTTGGTGTTTTCTTGTTTGTTCGAGTTTTACTGTGAAGCATGTTTAGGGATTTTGTTTGCTGCCGTGAGGTTCAAGGAAGAATATGAAATGGTTTAATTCGGAGCATGCAGTTTAATGGCATTGGGTAGTATCTTAGTTTAGATTTTTCCTGTGTTTTGGAACTTGCTGTACAGAATTGAGGAATTGATAGAGCTTTAGTTTCCTTTCATGTTTTTTTCCAGAATTGTTGCTAGGGATTAGGCCTTCCTCTCATGACTTCGGAATATGCAAAATTTAGGTTGTGATTTCCTTTGATCCGAGATTTGCTGCTTTGAGATTTGCTTGATGATATATTTATAGCTAACCCAAAATGGTTGTGTTGAAAATAACTTTATCATGCTATGATTTGGATTTTGACAAGATCTATTGCATAATCTTGTGCAGCCATAACTAGATACAGTGTAGGCACTCCCTTCACTAGATAAGTTTTCTGAAGAAACTTTGTTAAGACAATGGTATTTGAAACATTATTTTTTTTGGTGCGTTAATGCATTTGACATTACAAACACACCTATGGAAGTATACTCATGCATTCAACAATTAACATTGTCGTATCTTCTTACAGGATTTTGTTTAGCCAGCTCTCTGATATTTATGCTTGTAACATTTTCTTGCCAATGCCACCTCTCTCTTTCATTTACTATTGCCAAGTGGTTAATTATTATAAAATAGTGTAATTTGTTTATTTGAAGTCTATGAGCATCTATTTCATGCTCACTTGTTGGCAATTGTCCTCATTCGTCATATTACCGTTTCAAGTTTCGATAAGTCAGTGTAAATGCCATGTTAAAAGAACGTTTATGCATTACCTTTTTATATTACTTAAATAATTAGCGGGCTCAGCTAGCATTTTAGGGTTCTGGCCATGTTTTAGTAGTCATGAATGCTATAGACTTTTGAAAATGTGGAATAGCTATGTGTAGCATTACAGATTTTGATTTGTTTAGCATTGCAAATTTTGATGGTTTAGCATTGGAAGATCCAATTAGATCTCTAGAAGCTTAATTAGATTTGTAGATTTTAATTAAGCTTATAATGTAGATTTTATGTAAGCTTATAGTGCAGATTTTCCTTAATCTTATAGTGCAGTTTTGTTAGCACAGTATGCAGATTTCTGTTAGCTAAATATGCAGAATTTTCACTACAACAAAATCGCTCATAGACTTCGGTTTTCCACCGGTGTCTATTTGATTTTCGACCGATGTCTATGAAGCCGATGTTAAAAGTCTGCCATTTTAGACATCGGGTTAAAACCGGTGTAGTATCACTTAACGACACCGGTCTTCGAATCGGTTATTAACCGATGTAGTATCACTTAACGACACTGTTTCATCAACGGTGTAAAACCGATGTAATATTGTATGTTAATAACACCAGTTTTGGCAGCGGTAAATGACCGATGTAATATTACTTTATAACACCGGTTTTACATCGGTGGAAAACCGATGTAATATGTATATTTTTTACAGATTTGATTTTAAAACCGACAATAACAAAAAAAAAAAACACAAATATTCACAAATTGTACAAATATTCTTCATTCAATAATATCCATAAAATACACAAATATTCACAAATTATATAAATAATCTTCTTACAACAATATCCATAAAATACTCAAACATTCTTTTTACATCAAAAGCTAGCTAATAGATATCAAAATCAAAGTATAACATTCTGTTAACACATCAAGGTACAACTGTCTCAAATGTAATCTAGCATGCATTCAGCCCACTCGAACCGCACTTCATCAATTTCAACTCTGGAGTACTTGAGATTTGTAAACTGTAAAAACACATAAATCCACCATATGTCAAATAACTAAAACAAATGTGTGCATGTATCAAATAAAATAGAATACTGAGTTTTTAAAGGCTGCTGTGGAAGATAACGAATATAACAGTGAAGGAAGCATAGAAGAACAATAAGGAGCAAAAGCTATAAAATTCACCATCACCACGCAATCAATGAAGCAGGCAAACACAAGGTGGGTTGATATGCAGTGAATCAAAAGGCAACTGTGCCCTTTGTTTTGCGGCTTTCATCTTTCCCAGATAATTCCTTCAGTGATTTTTGCTGCTAACTTGGTTTCTGTTTTTTCACATCTTTGTATTAGCGGAATGGATTAAGATTATAAAACCCTCTTACATTTCTTTTGCAGTTGGTTGATTTTGAGAGCTGGAAAATTATTTTCTCAGAATCTAAGAAAAGTGCTGGTTACTTCAGCAGAGTCTCTCTTCCAGAATATAATGTTCCTCGAGAGCAACAAGAAATGGAAATTCAAGCTAACATCTTTGCTTTTGGAGTAGTTTTACTGGAAATAATCAGTGGAAGACCTCCATATTGCAAGGAAAGAGGGTGTCTGATAAATTGGGTAAGATGCATATTTGAAAATATTTGATACTCAAAAACAACATCAGCTTCTTGTAACAGATACTGAGGGCATAAACCCAAATTTGTTCTTATTTCCTACAAACTTCCGATAATCATTTGTTCCATGTAGTTTAGAAGCTTAATTCTCAACAAGCCCTCTAATCAGTTCATACAATAGTCAGGGTAAGTTAAAGGTTGTATTACCTCTATTTAGCTACCTTATCACATCCCAACTGAGGAAACCATAGCCTCGCTGCAAATCACAAGTTTCTTTCAACATTATCTTCCCTTTGGAGATTCATTAGTTGGAAAAGACATAACATTGTTTGCCCTTTGGGTTCGCTAGTCTCAAGATATATCCTTCTTGATCCAACAGTTTGTGATTCATATTAGTAGATTCATGCTATATATCCACGGCTCATTGTTCTTCTATGTTATACAGGCCACAAAGTATCTTCAAAACCCAGAAGAGATAAGTAAACTAGTAGACCCTGAACTGAAAAACACAAAGTCAGAAGACCTCGCGGGTTACGGTTAGCCATGTGCATGAAGATGGGGGTCTAAAAGTGTATATCTGGTTAAGTAGTTTCTATTACTGGCTTTTACTGTAACAGATCAACTGAAAGTGTATATCTGGTTAATTTACAAGTAATGAAGTATTCACAATCAGGAAGCTATTTAATGGTCTTCTTTCTTATCAAGAGCAGGGAATTTTCTTGATGCAAACTAGCCAATTACTGTAATCATAGGGCACAAGGTCACAAAACTCAGAAAAAATCGATTATGATAGGACGCTGAGATCCTAAGAGCAATTTTACTTCAGAAAAACCTTGGAAACGATCCCAAATTCAAGAACATAAAGATCCTAACATATCACACTTACATTTGTCAACTCTACCTTACAGCACAGCGGACAACAAGAGTGGTGCATGGTCGGCAATTGCACTAGTGAAGGTTCTCCTCTCTTTTTCTCTCAAATTTGATTGGCTGACTATTTATCCTAAAAGCTAAGTTGTTAGGAAAGAGAGAAAGAGACTAATATATACATTGATATCCTTAATAACCAACATCTCTTTCTCCAATTCTAATTCCCTCTTTTCGGCCACTCTAGTTACTTTTGAGGGCATTTTTACTAGACTTTGGTTGGCTATTACTGATCTTATTCTTAAGCCAAACCAGCTGATTAGATTGACAAATATTCATTTATGAATCTCTAGTAGCACAATCGAAATCTGATTAAAGACAACCTTAACAGATTGTCCACACTCCAGATTCTGCGAACCACCAGATTGTCAATTGAAGCAAAAAAAGAAACATGATAGCATCTAATAAAGTAGGGTCATACTTGATGGTAGATGTACAAAAAAAATTGGTTCTCAAAATTCAGAAAATACACTTAAACAATAAAAAAAAACATAGTTTAGAGTCACAAAATGAACCTTTTGCTATGAAACAGGAGCTCAACATTTAAACAATCAAAATAAGGATTAGTATTGATTACCCATTTATCTTAATAGGTTAGGTTAAATTCGAGTATCAATCCTTTAATCCTAAGGTTACCATTTAAGATAGCTTATCCAGCCACTCTACTCACTGCATCTCCTAATCTCTAATTCCTTTCTTCTTAGGCAATCATTTAGTCTCCAACTAGTATATGGTTTGTAACAAAAGCATAGCATTCGGTTTGTATAAAAAAAATAATTGTAACAAAAGCATAGCATCCGGTTTGTATCAAAAAATCATAGCAAGCACCAGGGGAACTAAATCAAAATTATCAAAATCACCAGGGGTAAATATTGTATTATTACCATTGCTTGAAGTGAATCCTTGTGGTCAACTCCAAAATTTTCAATTATATCTTTCATATATCGCATGATATAGAAACCACATTGCTTTGCATCCGGTTGTTGAGGAGCCTATGTTAGAAAAGAAATATTGGAATAACTCCTTCAAGGATAGTGAAACAGTTGCTAATCAAAAGGACATACCTTGACAGCTACCCATGTTGGTTGTTTTTTCCCTTTCCTTCCAGCCTCCGCATTATACATTTTCAAGGCCCTACATGCATATAACACGTGGGAATTGTATTGCCACATCAAAATACTTACATGTTTCAACAAAGGTAAGAAAAGAAGCCAAAAAACTTACATGTTGACAACATATTTCCAATCTTGATCACGAATGCAGTGACTAAGAGGATCCAACAAAAAAATAATCTCCTTCTCAACATTGATGATAGTCAAAATCCAGTGAAAACTACACAAAGAAATATAATTAGTGTATATATGCATCTTGCAAGTTCTCAAAATATGCAAGTGAGAGTGATATATAACATTTACTCACCCAACGTTGCATGGCACAACAACCAATTAACCAGATGAGATACCAATTAGCCTACTGCTTAAGTAAGAAGCCCTTTTATTCAACTGTTCTTGGATGAAATCTCTATTCTGATTTCTTGATGGTACATATTCCACAGGCACTGGATCCACCAATCTGAAATCTTGCAGCAACATCTTTTCCTGCATCTTTCTATATAGATGCATACAATTGGAAAATATCCCAAAAAAATGATGAAATCTAAATTAATGAAACACATAAATAAAGTCCAATTCAATTGAAAGTTTACCACATATACACAACTATGCAAGTGTCTGTGATTGGCTTCAATTCACAAAAGGGAAATATGTCATCGCAATTAAAAAAGCATGTAATAAATATGAAATCTAGCTTCATATAGAGACGATCAATCCTAAGGCCTCCCGTTCAACTAAAATCAAATTCACCTAGTCCAAACCCATCCACTTCATTGTGCGCCCACAGAAGTTTTCGTAACATGTCACTTCGTAAAAAAGAAGGCAGATCTCTTTGAAGCATATGTGCACTATCCATGTACTATCTAAATTCACAGGCCATGTTTCAATTGTTCCATTTAACTAAGAATCAGCCACTGTCCCATAACGGGACAGTTGCCTCTGAAACAAGGAACATGCATGATCCATGCCACGTTCGAGCGCAAAACAGCACTGTATAAGAAAGGCAGGCCATGGAACTTGCAAATCTCCACAGAATTACTAACCAATTAACCACGGAAACACATACAAAGCATGTAATAAATATGAAATCTAGCTTCATATGGAGACGATCAATCCTAAGGCCTCCCGTTCAACTAAAATCAAATTCATCGTACCGCATCAGCACATATTTTAGCACCTAGTCCAAACCCATCCACTTCATTGTGCGCATACAGAAGTTTTCATAACATGTCACTTCGTAAAAAAGAAGGCAGATCTCTTTGAAGCATATCATCAAACAGTTCATTCGCACAAAACTACAAAGCGATCCTTGAACGAACAGGACAAATTGAGGAAGTCATGGAACTCGAGGAGTTCCCTTCCAAACAACAACCTAACAGGAACCCATTTATTCACTCATGAAAATTGCGCTAGTCTCCCTTGTAAGCACCCAAGAACGAATTGAGATGGAACAGGGAAGAGCAGTACCTGGCAGAACAAGAGGTAGAAAAATATGCTTCTCAGCGACTACGTCAGTTGCCAAGCGCTGGAAGAGATCAGACAAAGTCAGCTGACGACTCGTCTTCTTCACCGGCACTCAAAGAGATCCACCGGACGAAGCACCGGAGCGATGATGGTTGGGAAGAGAGCGGATTTTTCCGGATGAGAATGGACGGAAGAATTGCGATGGCGGATTGGTGGGTGGTGGAGGAGTTCACGGGAGGCCGAGGGGGAGGGATCGAGGTCGGAGAGGGCGGCGCGTGGCCGTGGAAGTTCGCCCTGTGAAGGCGGCACTTGAAGGAACCGGCGTGCGTAGTCGGAGCACACACGCACTTCACGGCGCCGCAAGCAGAGGAGGAGTTGGTCGACAAAGTCCGCCTTGCGCCCCGCAGCAACGACCCTTGTTGATGGTGGCTGTGGCGGTGGTGGTGGTGGTGGTGCTCCTCCTCCTTCAAATCGTCGCCATTGGCGATGAAATTGGACGACCATCTCTCTTTTTGATTCTTTCAAATCGTCACCATTGGCGATGAAATTGGACGCCATCTCTCTTTTAGATCCTGAAGTCGAAAATTACACACAAACAACAAACAATAACAGTAGTTGGAAAAACTACTGGAATGCAAAGAAGGCCTCCTCTTCTCAACCAAAGGGAGGAGTTGGAGAAGATGCGGTGTGGTTGGAAGGAGAAGCAAGGGCGTCGTGTCTTGATCCTGATCGGGAGAGGAAAAGGCGTCGATCTAGGAAGGGGGAAGAGGGAGATGAGGTTGAGAGAGATGGTCGGAGGTTTAGGTTTAGGCTGAGAGAGATGGTCGGATGGTCGGAGGTTTAGGTTATCGCGAGATAGATGTCGTGCGGAGGAAGGGCGGGATAAAGATTTAGGTTTGGAGGGAATTCACAGTGTGCAGATTTTGGCTTATGGGGAAAAATTAAAATATTTTATTTGGGTTCATTAACATCGGATTTTAAAAATCGATGTTAAAATCGGTGTCTATTAACCAAAAAAAGGGCGCTCATAGACATCGCCTAAAAAACCGATGTCTATGAGCTAAAATCTGCGCTCATAGACACTGATTTTTAGAAAAACCGATGTAAAAAACTCAAAGACATCGGTTTTAGCCTAAAACCGTTGTTGTTCCACTGATGTCTATGAGCGATTTTGTTGTAGTGTTTGATTAGCATAATATGAAATTTTATTGAGCATTTTAGTACAGTTCTATTAAGTATTTTCATGCAACTCTGTTAAGCATTTCAGTACAGCTTTATTAAGTATTTCCATGCAATTCTGTTAAGCATTTCAGTGCAATATTAATAAGCATTTTAGTGCAATTTTGTATGAGACATCCTCCCATTAGAGGTATTAACAAGTATAAGAAAGAAAAAGAAAAGAAAGAAAAAGGGCAAGGCCTTAAGTAGATCCCAAAGTTAAGACTTTAGGGATTTTGGCACACAAGGTGCTAAAGAAAATGCCGAGGCATTATATAGAAGTATTAAAAGATAACTAGTATTTTACATTTATCAGTGACACTGTGCTGGACTCTTAGTTGTCCATGAGTTGGGCTCACATAGTCGTCCCTAGGTTTAGATAACCTAGTAGTAACGGCACGGCCGACGGTCGACGACCCGAGGGTCGCCAAATGGGCCGCCAAATGGGTCGGGTCGTTACAAAAGTAAAAGCAAGTACAGTTGTCGGGCCCAAGAGAAGTTGATTACTATTTTGAAGTATTATAAGTATAAGTTTTTGAACAAGTAAAGCAAGTTTTACATAAGTATAAAGTATTAAAGAATAAGTTTTAAACAAGTGAATTAAAGAATAAGTTTAGAACAGATGAATTAAGTTTCACTTTGTTTTAAAATCAGCAAGTTGAGTTTTCTTTTATGCTAGCATGTTATTTAGATTAGCTTACTGTTCTTTGCTATTTTCTGAGCATGAGTAGCTTTACATGTTTAGCATTTCAGCATGTCTTATTCTTTTATTAGTAGATGAGCATGAGTAGTCTTCAGTAAGTAATCAGTTAGATCATGTTATAGATGTATGTACATGCATATCGAGATTTTGTGAGTTAGATAGCGCTTACTAAGCATTTTGCTTATAGTTTGCATTTCCTCTTACTGCAGATACAGGAAAAGAAAAGTGTTAGCAAAGGAAGGTGACAAGGAGGTGCGGATGGATGTGTGATGCCAGGACTATGGAGCGACCTGGGAAGTTTCGAGTTTTCTTGTTTAGTGGATAGAAATAGTTGAGTTGTACCTTATGGTTTATGTCTTTTTAGATTGTATTTTTGGCTGTGTATATTATGTTATGTATTAATGATTATGGTCACCAGTACAGGGGAGACTCTGCCGAAATTTTTCGATAAGGATTCCTCGTGGTTTTTAATTATACCGGTTAAGTAGAGTTAGTAGTTAAGTAACGGTCACTCTTAGAGAGTAGTAGAGTATTAAGAAGGGTGGTCGTTACATCTAGAAACTGAATGCTCATCTAATAGCAAACGAAAAATAGCATACTGAAATACTAAACATGTAAGCAAATCTAAACAACATGTCAGTATATAAGAAAGCTAAACTTGCTGAATTTTAAACTTATGTGAAGCTTATTTCTTTTGTTTGAAAACTTATACTTTAATATTTCAAAATAATAAGCAACTTCTCTTGGGCTCAGACTTAGTACCATCTTATGCGCGTTCCCTAATAGGTTGGGGTAGCGAGCCACCAATCCTAAAAGAGTAGACCTTGGTCTACCAGGGCCAAGACCTTGGAATTGGACACCTGGATTTGTTTAACGACAACCTTGGACGTCGGGTACTAGACTCTTCAAAGTAAAATATCTTATTATCTTAATTACTTCTTCTTTAAATGCCTTGACATTTTAATAAGCACCTTGTGTGCCAAAAGTCTACTTAAGGCCTTGGCCTTTTTTTTTTTTTTTTTATCTTTCTTATACTTGTTAATACTTCTAAAAAAATGCTTCTTTAAAAAGAAACTGAAATGTTTAAGCAAATTCTAACTTTGAAATGCTTAAACAAAAATCTGCATACTATGCTAATCAAAATTCTGCATACTATACTAATCAAGATTCTGTATTCTATACTACACTATTTCTGCATACTATACAAACATAAATTCTGCACTATAATACTTAACCAAACTGCACTATATTCTTTTTCTTTAAAAACTGCACTATAAGTTCCACCAAAAATCTACACTACAAGTTCCACCAAAAATCTACACTATAAACTTAATTAAAAATCTGCACTATAAGCTTAATTAAAATCTGGACTATAAGCTTACATAAAAATCTGCACTATAACCTTAATTAAAATCTGCACTATAGGCTTAATTAAAATCTGCACTATAAGCTTAAATAAAAATCTGCACTATATGCTTAATTAAAATCTGCATCATAGGCTTAATTAAAAATCTGCACTATAAGCTTAATTAAAATCTGCTCTATAAGCTTAATTAAAATCTGCACTATAAGCTTAATTAAAATCTGCTCTATAAGCTTAATTAAAATCTGCACTATAAGCTTACATAAAAATCTGCATATGAGCTTAATTAAAATCTGCACTATAAGCTTAATTAAAATTTACACTATAAGCTTAAGTAAAAATCTGCACCTATAACTTAATTAAAATCTGCACTATATGCTTAATTAAAATCTGCACCTATAAGCTTAATTAAAATCTGCACTATAGGCTTAATTAAAATCTGCACTATGGGCTTACATAAAAATCTGCATATGAGCTTAATTAAAAATCTGCACTATAAGCGCTCCTCATGCTTCGAATTCAAGAAGAAAAAAGGTCCGAAACTACTCCAACTGCAGGTGAGAAGCACTTACCTTTGCTTTCTTGGGCTTACAACCAGAAAGAAAACTTCTAGGGTTTGCGGGAATTGCAAGCTTCGACCCCTCCTTCGCGCTCACGATTTCCCCTTGACGAGAGGATCACAACCATGTGAAGATCTCCCGGAAATCTCCCTTGGTCGGCCGCTGGAGAGGAACCCTAGATCCCCCCTGTAACGACCCGACTCCTGGGTACTAAGCTGTGAGCCGGATCGCTACCTTAATTACTGAAGCTACTGTGCCGTACTGTGCGGAAAACTGGGTAAAATAAAAATTTCACTAACTGACTCTGTTGATCTAACAACTGATACACCCATGCTGTTATAAGGAAGGATTCAGAGCCCTTTCCGGTTGGTGTACATGTGCTAAGGAGGATACTTGACCTCCTATCTGAGCTAGGAACTCAAATCTAACTTCCCAGCTAGCTATTGATCGATCCACGGATCGATCAAAGTTGCTACGATTCTGTGCCCTGCTGGATCGGTCTGCGGACCGATCTAGCAGAGGCTGGATCGGTCGGCATGACCGATCCAGGTGTGTCTGGATCGGTCTGCAGACCGATCCAGGCACCTGGAGACGCTGGGATGCCCTCTGTTCGATGCTGGATCGGCCGGACGACCAATCAGATAGCATACAGTAGCATACTGTATGCCTCTGGATCGGTCGGCTGATCGATCCAGGACCCTGATACTGCAACGGATCGGTCGGCAGACCGATCCAACTATGATATGAAATCAAAGTTCCTGATTTCAGAACTTTCAGGCACTGGAACGTGCCACAACTCACAGACATAGGTTCTAGATACATGAAAAACATTCTAACATTAACCTACATGCGTCCCAAACTGGACAAACTGAATAGTGCATAGTTCTACTGGATTAAAACATTTAACAAGCTAAGGACTAAACCATAAGTAAACTAACAACGTAAATGCTGGAATTAAGCTGTTTAGACCCCTAGGATCTTTATTCCAAACCCCTTGCACACACACCTCCATAGCATTGTCCTTCAGCCTCCGCTAGTCCACTTTTCTTTTACCTGTATCTGCAGTATAAGAAAAGTAGTACCTGTAAGCTAAAGAGCTTAGTAAGAAACCATCTACCTCACAAAAACATGCAACGATGCGATTATGTTTTTAAAACATGCTGTTTGAAAACTGAACTGAGCATGGCAACATGGCATGGCATACAAACAAGTACTGAACTGTTCATGGCATACAAACAAGCTGAGCATAGCATACTATATCTGAAACTAAGCATGAATACTGAACTGATCATGCATATACCTCTAACTGGTCATGAACTCAAATCATGAAACTTAACTGAGATAATTAACTGAAACTGAACTAAGTTAGTGTTTCCATCACTGATTACATATTTGGAAAACTATATATAATAATAGATGAAAATACTAAACATGCTGCTGGGGCCCTGGCAACTGTACTTACTGTGCGCGCATCCCTACGAGACCCGGGATTGCAAGTTCCGAATCCAGCAGGGTTACTAGGTTATCTGAACCTAGGGACGACTGTGGGAGTCCAGCCCATGGATATCTGATCCAAGTACAGTGCCAACTGAATAAAAGTAAAATACTGAATACTGTTTTATTTTACTTTGCTGTTCTAGGTTATCTAAACCTAGAGCTAGGTTATCTGAACCTAGAGGCTACTGTGGGAGCCCACCCAATGGATATCTGATCCATATAGCTGTAATAACTGGTAATAAGCTGAATAAAATGTTTCTAATACATTTTACATGCGGTTAGGACGCCTACTGGTGCATCCTTCTGAACTGGGCATTCTACCGAATGCTTGGTGTGCACTAAAAGCACACCCTAAAACTGAAAACTGTAGAACTACTGAACTAACGCCAAAACTAACAAGCGAGAGCAATTATACTGCAGGTGAGGGGTTTCTTACCTCAATCGCAAGGTTTTCTTACGATTCTAACCGCTAGGTTTTCCGGAAAACTGCTCCGTTCGACGAACCGCTTACGTCCTCGCGTTCCTCTCGCGGAGAAGAACCTTTTTCGTGTTGGAGTCGTCGCTGGAAGATGTTCCCTTGCCCCTTGGCTTGGTGTGCCGTGCGTGAGGAAGAGGGGAAGAAGCGGCGGTGAGGTTTCGGTGGTGAGGGTTGAGAGATTGTCGAACCCAAAAATAAACCAAAACCCACTTAAGTTTATATTTATATTAAGTGGGTAACTAGGCCCAAAACAAATATAAATATAATTGTTTCCCTTCTCTTTCAGCACGGCTCTGCTGGGTTCAACTGGTTACTAGCATTATCCCTTAACCCATAGGTCTCGGGTTCGATTCCCGCCTAAGCTATTTTGCGACTTATTTATTTTTGCTACTTCCGGTACTCCAAAAATTATGTAAAAATATCCTAAAAATCTAGAGAAATCGTAGGATATTTCTAAAATAAATTCGGGAATTTTTCGGGCTTTACACCCCCTCCCCCCCTTTTTTCCTTCGCCCAAACAGGAGACGTTGTGCCATCGGGAGAGAAAAGGAGAGGAGAGGTTTAGGTTTTGGAAAATAATCCCTAAGTTCTCCCTTTTTATAACTTAATATTTCTGTTAACTATCTTAAATAAATTCGCTACCTTTTCTAAACAGACAAATCCAACATCAACTTATCCCTTTTATAATCTAATATTTTGTTAACTATCTTAAATAAATTCGCTATCTTTTCTAAACAGACAAATCCAACATCAACTTATCCCTTTTATAATCCAATATTCTGTTAATTATCTTAAATAAATTTTGCTACATTTTCTAAATAGAACCGCCTTCTTGACCACTTGGTCAGCCGGATTTGCTTAAGGCTTGGTTCGGCCGGAGGTTGCAGGTTTGAATCTCAGCTAATTTTCTTTATTTTTTGCAACTTGTTTCTTTTGGTAAAAATACCAAACGAACTCCAAAAAATGCATAAAAATACTCTAAAAATTTCTAAAAATCTCTAGAATTTTGTAAAGCATTTCTAAATATTTTTAGGTACTATTAGGGCTCGAAATGAGGAAATTTGGGTTATTACAAAATAATATTTACATAATTAATCTACCAATTTCCTCACTCAAGTGTCACTTGGCACAACAAGAGGAAATCAAATTGTGGCACAGAAGACTAGGTCACACTCACATTAGACTCATTTCAAAAATGAGTCAAAATGACTTAGTTAGATATCTACCTAAATTAAAAAAATTTAGAAAAATATAATTTGTAATGCTTGTCAATAAGGTAAACAAACTATGTTGACCCATAAATTAACAAACCTAAATCAAACCAACTCAATACTTGAGCTCCTACACTTAGATTTATTTAATTCACATGGAGCCAAGTCACTAAGTAGAAACTAATACTGCTTAGTAATGATGATTACTCAAGATTTACTTTGGTAAAATTCTTAAAAACTAAGGATGAAGCCTTCGAAATCTTTAATATTTTTTTTGTAAATTAATAGAAAATAAAAAAGATACAAAAATTAAAAGACTTAGAAGTGATCATGGGAGGAATTTGAAAATAATAAATTTATCAAATTTTGTCAAACTAATGGATATAATCATAAATTTTCATGTCCTAGAACTCCCCAATAAAATGGTCTAGTAAAACAAAAAAATAAAATATTACAAGAAGCTGCTAGAACCATATTAAACGAATATAACCTAAGTAACCAATTTTGGGCAGAAGCAGTAAACATAGTATGTCATATTCAAAATAGAATATTAATTAACAATTTTACAATAAACCCCCTATGAAATATATTATGATAAAATTTCTAACTTAAATTATTTAAAGGTGTTTGGGTGTAAAGTCCGCATACTAAATACTAAAGACTATTTAGGTAATTTACATCAAAATCAACGATAGAAATCTTTTTAGGGTACTTCATAACAATAGGGCTTATAGAGTCTATAATAAAAATACCGTAAATGTTGAAGAAACAACCAACATAATTTTTGATGAAGAAAATTTACCTAACTCAATCAATGAAAATATTAATGAAAATACAAGAAACAATGAAGATAATGACAATAATGAAGTTATACCTAAATCAAGTGAATCATAAGAATCAAGTGTTAACCCTGAAATAAGACCACTTAGGGTAAGAATCAACCACCCACCTGATCAAATTTTGGGTGACCCAACCTAGGAGTTTGAACTAGATTATCTTATAGAAACCTAAGCTAAATAACCCCTATCTACAAAATTGAACCAAAAACTATAGAAGAAGCCCGCCCTACCTAACCCAGATTGTATAATTACAATGTAAGAAAAACTAGCCCAATTTGAGAGAAACTAAGTATGGGAACTAGTACCTAAATCCACAAATAAATCCATAATTGATACTAAGTGGGTCTTTATGAATAAACTAGATGATAAAGGAGAAATAGTTAGAAATAAAGCAAGACTAGTGGTGAAGGGGTTCAACTAAGTAGAAGAGTTAGATTATGATGAAACCTATGCACCAGTAGCCAGACTTGAATCCATTAAGATGCTGCTAGCCTATGCAGCACATAAATGATTCAGGTTATATCAAATGGATTTCAAATCTATATTCCTCAATGGATTCATCAAAAAAGAAGTTTATGTAAATCAACCCCCCGGATTTAAGGATTTAGACTACCCAAATCATGTCCTTAGATTAAAGAAAGTCTTATATGGACTAAAATAAGCATCTAGGGCATGGTATGAACGACTATCAACATACCTAATATCTAAGAGGTTTAGCCAAGGTCAAATAGATCAAACCCTATTTGTTAAAACCTTAGAAAAAATATTTTTATAACTTAAATTTATGTAGATGGCATAATTTTGGCTCAACCAACAATAAATTTCTAAAAGAATTCATTAAGTTAATGGAAAATAAATTTGAAATGAGCTTAGTAGGAGAACTTAATTTTTTCTTTGGATTACAAATAAAACAAACAAAAGAAGAAATTTATGTTTTTCAAACAAAATATGCTAAAGAATTAATTAAGGAATTTAGAATGAAAAATTTTAAAAATATCCCCAATGACAACCAATGTTAAAATTGACTCTGACTTAGATGGAAAACCAGTATACTTAAGATATTATAGAAGTGCAATAGGAATTCTACTATACCTAACTATAAGTTGACTTGATATTTTATTTACAATAGGTATGTGTGCTAGGTTTCAATCATGTGCAAAAGAATCATACTTAACTAATGTAAAAAAGAATACTTAGATATATTAAAGGAACCCTAAGTGTAGGACTTCTGTACCATAGAACTAGCACATTTGACGTAGTTTGGTACTCTGATTCAAACTATGCTGGGTGCAAACTAGATAGAAAGAGTACAAGTGGAAGCTACGAATTTCTAGGTCGGTGCCTAGCAAGCTGGTCCAGTAAAAAACAACACTGTGTTGCTTTATCCACTACTGAAGTAGAATATATACCCATGGAGAATATGCATCTCAACTATTATGGATGATGTACACTTTAAAAGATTATCAAATAGAATATAAAAATACAAAAATATTAATTGATAACATAAGTTCCATCAATTTAACAAAAAATCTAATTCACCACTCAAGGACTAAACACATTGTCACGCCCCGAGAGTAAGGGTGTCCAATCGAAAATCGGACAGCACCTCCCCTATAACAGTGACAATTGAGACCAATATACATACACAAACGACATAATAACATATTCATCAGCCCACATGGCTGGAACATACATAACCACACAATTTATATAATACATCCTACTCGGCTGCAACAAAACAACAAAACCCACGCAGTTTATATCACTAACAGTCCACACGGCTGCATTGAAAACACAGTAAAATAACGGAAAGAAAACCCACAAATGCAGAGTCCACAAAATATCGCAAATACAAAGTCCACAAAACCAGTGTCAAAACATAGTTAGTTCTGATAGCACCAACTCCAATGAATACAATATGACGCAGGACTGGCAGGCAGCATCTCTCCAAGCATCCATGACTCATATACCTGATACCTGGCGAAAGAAAATCAATTTGTGGGGTGGTGAGTATTGAAACTCAGAGGCTAAATGAAAGATAGTGCATGAACATAACTTTCAAATAGAGGGTGCCAACAGTATACAATCTTATAAGGGAAATAGCAGATACTAAAATAAAATCATAATAAATGCTCACACCTGAAACCATATCCTAGGCTAGGTAATAGAAGGTCATGGGTGACACAAACCTGCTATAGTACTACCTATAACTACAGGGATAAATATGTGAGATGTATCCATTTTACCAATAAATAAACCAATGTCTAAACACTTACTACGAGTGTATATCTCAACATAAGTAAGCATATCCGCATAAGTGAACAACAACAGTAAGCTATGACAACATAAGTATACCACAACAACATAAGTAAGTAATAACAACATATGTAAACAGCAGCAGCCAAAGCAAATATAATAACAGCGTATGCACGGATGGTCACTCCCGCCCACCTCTCTGCACCATGACCCCTGTATAGTCAAGAGGTCGGGTCATTGACAGACTGTACACCACTCCAACTACCACTCTCTCGAGTGGCCGAGGGGACAGTTACATAATAGCTAATTAGCTACGTCTACGACGAGGGACCCTGCTGCTCGCAACTCCAGCTATCACTACCTATGAGTGACCGAGTGGGATCACGACAGGACAAGCGACATCTGCTCCAGCTACCACTCTCTCGATTGGCCGAGCATGCGACCCTGGTCAACGACTCTCTCGACCACAAGGGAGAATTTGTCATTAACATGCATGCAATGACATGATGCGTAAGATGCAACAGTCATCATACAAATATAAGCAGAAATTAGGTATGCTACATAAAGTCAGCATGCTCGATACGGTACACAAATAAACAATAGTCATCATACCAATATAAGCAAAAAAAAAAAATTTAGGTATGCTACATGAAGCCAACATGCTCAATACAGTACTTAAATAAACAACAGTCAAAGCAAACAACCATGGTATCTAGTATCTATTACCTATCATGGATAACAACGAGAGATTGTATAGATATAAAGACGAATATCTTAAAGATCGAGTGGAAGTATCAAGCGCAGGAAAAATAAGAGTGGAGTCAAGGTAAAAGCAGTTTCTAACCAAAGATAGCTCATGCACTAAGTTCAAAGAACTAAAAAGTCATAGTAAGAAGTACCCACCTTTAATATAGATCAAGCTAAACAATCCCCCGCGTCGAAGTGCTCGTCTCGAAACAACGTCCTACAAATCATATACTGTACAATTTAACTAATTTTATAATCAACAACTAGCTAAATCTAAATCTAATCCCAACCTTATCAACTCTTGAATTGATTCATATAGCAATCCATTTACTAATAAGTCAATTCAACTTAAATCCAACATACTCAATTTATCCAATTGATTAATTTTAATTTTAATCATATCATCCAACAAAATTCACTAATCCCCAATGAAAACCGGTTATTTCATCTTCCAATTCACATTCATATTTAGTAACCACATGTAACCAAACCTAGCATCATCATCACTTAACAACCAAATCATCAACAAAATGCACACTAATCTCCAAAGACACAAATGAATCGATCCTACCTCACAATAAACTTAAATTAACCACTCAACTACCACAAGAAATCTGAAATCAGCACCATTAACCACACATGAACAACCATTCACTACTAATTGATCTAAGCAAGAACACAACCCTACACCCCTTAGAAAACCCAATTTAGCAACCTACTAATGGAAATAATAGAGATACCTCACTGAAAAACCACTTACCTTGAGGTATAGCAGCAAATAAAAAACTCACAGCCCTACAAGCCTCTACCCGACAACTACCAAAGAGCATCCCTACATCAATCCTTCCAAGAATCAGTCCTAAACCAATTGTACAACAATAAATTGCTAAAACCCTAACGACCGGAACATTACTCACCTCAAATGATCCCCAATTCTTTAACCGGTAGTCATTGTTCTCAGTGTGATCGAGTGACTCTAAGCCAGTGATGAATCTGAAGGCGTTGAAATTCCGTTCTCTTTCAATTTCCTTATACAAAAAATTGTACAAGAACAGAACTTTTCCTAGCAACCCACATGTTCGATCAAACATGCGTTTGATCAATCAAGCAAGTTCTTGAATGATCAAAGCACACCTTGATCGAAGTACAAGATTGCTGGCCTCTTGTATTGGTATTCTAAAAATGATACAAAGAAAACTAACTAATTACGCAACAGAATTAAAGAACTAGTTGTACCTTTCTTCGTAGCTAAAGACCTCTTGATCTTCTGCCTATTCCTCTCCCTTCTTGGACGTCGTGTGAGCGATGATCTACCAAGACAACACCACCCTCCTTCTCTTCTCGGTTTCCAAACCGCTATCTACAAAAGGAGGCTCTAGGATGGGGCACCTTCTAATCTTCTTCTTTCTCTTATTCTTCCTCTTCTTCCTCTTCTTCAAGCCACCGCCCACCAAGGAGTAGAAGATGGGGTGCCGGCCTTAGCAAGAGAGTTGGGCACTGACCCTTAGCAAGGGAGAAGGAGGGGCGCCGACCCTAGCAATGGAAGAAGGGGCGCCGACCCTAGGGAGGGAGAAAAGGGGCGCCAACCACAAGGAGGAAGAGAATTATGGAAAATTAGGTTTTAGAAGCCACCACCTACTCCTTTTTATAGGCTTGCCATCGGTTACAAAGAAAGAAAAATAACATAATTCTATTAAGAAAAAATCTCCCTTTCTATAACCAAGTTAAACCAAACTGGGTTAAACCAAACCAAGTTAAATCAAACCAGATGGGTGGATGCGAGGCTTTATAGAGAGGCTACAACAGGGACCTAGAGGAGGAATTGATTTAGGCCTCCTGATGGGCTTGGGCTTCCTGTGTTCGGCCCGAACACCCAACCCAAGTCCATCAATAATAACCCATACCACTATAGGGTTATTATTGAACTACTGCACCAATCCCATAATACAATATAGGCTCCTTCTTATCATGAGTGCATTAATCTCCTCATGTTTAAGATATCATATGTTCATTAATTAATTGAGTTACTGACAACCCAATTAATTAACATCTGATTCCAAGATTAGTACCACTCAACTTTATTATCATGCCGGACTAAATCCACCTACAGGGTTTATAGGATAATCCTTTATTAACACCGTTAAACATGTTTCAACAACTAATGAATAAGATATACCTTTATTGTTAGCCTTTCTGCAAGGACAACCCACCTTCCAATGTCCAGACTGCTTGCATGTGAAGCACTTGTCCTTCGGCTTCTCCACACCTGCCTGCGACCCAGTCCCTTGAGGTCGAATCACTTTCTTTGCCGAACCAACTTGTTTCTTCTTCTTCTTTTCTCCGTTCGACTTAGAGGCAGAAACGTTTTCAGCAATGTGAACTTGAGAACTTTGACGAAATAACCCTTCTGCCGCTTGGAGTTCTGTCAGAAGTTCCGCCAATGAATAAACCCTTTTGTTCATGTTGTAATTCAGGAAGAACTGCTCAAAACTTTTGGGCAGTGTTTGGAGAATGATATTGACCTGGGTTTTCCCATCGATTTCAGCTCCAAGGACTTCCATCTCATTCAAATGAGCCATCATCTTGAGGATATGATCCCTTACGGGTGCCCCCTCAGTCATGGTGGTTGTCATTAAGTTTCTCATGGCCTCCTACCTGATAGCCCGATTCTGGTGTCCGAAGAGTTCCTTGAGATTGAGCAGCATGTCATAGGCAGTGGGTAGGGCTTGATGCTGATGTTGCAACACATTTGACATAGAAGCCAAAATGTAACACCGCGTCATCTCATCTGCCTTAACCCATTTCCTATGTCTCTCTATCTCCTCTTCACTAGAATCCTTATCAGGCACGCTAGGACAGACCTCAAGAAGTACGAACTTGTATTCTTTAGCAGTTAAGACAATGTCCAAGTTTCATTTCCAATCAATATAATTTGGACCAGTAAGTTTATTTTCTTTTAAAATAACAACAAGATGATTGAAAGTCATTTTGAAATCCTGAGAATCACAAAATAAAATATTTGGTCAAAACTTTAGAATTTAAAATAATATTGATTCCTCAAATAATATAATTTAAATTCACCAACACCTCAAAACACTGTGAATTTCGTATGCCACGATAGTGTGGACATATACTAATTCAAACATTTGTAAGAGAAGGTTTTACCTATTAATTTTATTATCTTGTCAACCTAACTTTATGACAAATAAAATTAATAGTTGGTTCATCTTCGATCACACAAATAATAGCAATGACTCCGATGGGGAGGATACTATTAAATGCGCCTAAGTATACACCATTACTTGATACTTAGTCTATTAATTAGGATTGTGCCCCTTCAGATGGAGAAGATTACACATACCTAAATAATTTTCTATAATCATCCATAGAGGAAGTTTGATCTAGTGATCTCATCTGATATGGAGGAAGGCACTTAAAGCAAACACGCAAGTTTGAATGCATCACTTACAAACCAGTAATGGAGACCATGCGATTTATTTAAATAATCCCTCTCCTACTTAGTTATTTAAATTGAGGAATTTTAACATACACACACATCACAACATAAAAACAGTATCACAACACATAAAACAACATATAATGGCAATAAATATGAAAATAAAATTTTCAACTATTATGGCCTCATCCAACATTGTCCTCCGATATGCCGCCAATAGATCGTTGTTCTCCAATATGCTGCCAATGCATCAAGCCATCGCGTCTATCTCACTTCCTTCTTCGCCGCGCCTCCGGTTCTCAAAATAGCACCACGCATATCAAGGATACAAGCCACAACAAAAAAAAATTACATTGATCAATCCTATATTCCACAAAGGAATTTGCATATAATTTAGATTGAACAGAATGTAAAAAATAATAATAATATGGCAATCGACCATATTTAATTATTACAATCATGCCCACACAAAACAACCTCGACATGCCCAAGGGTTCAAATCACATACAAACACACAAAGCCTTGATTAGACCGTAGTGTCTTGATACCTTTACCATGACGTTTCTCCACATCAACCTTGTATTCTTTGAACTTATCAAAGTACTCAGACTTGGACGCATCAAGTAAATGTACCCGTATCTCCAATAGTCGTCTATAAAAGAGATAAAATATTCGAAACCACCTCTTGCTTGGATTGTCATAGGTCCACACAAATCAGAATGAACAAATTCCATCACATCTTTGACTCTATACCCCTTGGCCTTAAAAGGTATCTTGGTCATTTTTCCTTCCAAGCAAGATTCACAAGTTGAAAAATTTTCCACCACTAATGAACCCAAAGATTCATCGGCTATTAGCCTTTGAATCCTACTCAAGTTAATATGACCAAGCCTTAGATGCCAAAGATATGTTTGGTTTATTTCCGAAGGTTGCTTTCTCTTATTAGAATTAAAAAATGTGTTATTAATTTCCATTTATTGTATCATGGGAGTTATTGGATTTAGAATATACAAATTGTCAACCAACGTACCAGAACAGATAACTACCCTATTTTTCTTGACAACTACTTTTTCATCAAAAAAATAGAATATCCATCCATAAATAGTTTAGAAACTGAAATCAAGTTATTTCTAAAACATGGTACATAAAGATAATTTCTCAAAATCAATGTTTTATTTCTATCAAAAGATAAATAAACATCTCCCACTGCAACAGCCACCACTTTTGTAGTATTGCCCATGTAGACGATAATCTCCCCTTCATGTAGTCGTCGAGTTTTCTGGAACCCCTGCAATGAATTGCAGACATGATCAGTGGCTCCCGTATCTACACACCAGGTACCGGTAGATAACACCACTAAACATGTTTCAACCACTAGAGAATAAGATATACCTTTATTGTTCTCCTTTCTACGAGGACAATCCACTTTCCAATGTCCAGACTGCTTGCATGTGAAGCACTTGCCCTTCGGCTTCTTCACGCCTACATGCGACCCAACCCCTAGAGATTGATTCACTTTCTTTATTGAGCCAACTTGTTTCTTTTTCTTCTTTCTACCTTTCGGCTTAGAAGCAGAAACATTTTCAGCAATGTGCATTTGAGAACTTTGACAAAATAACCCTTCTGTTGCTTGAAGTTTTATCAGAAGTTCCGCCAACGAATAAACCCTTTTGTTCATGTTGCAGTTCAGCCGGAATTGCTCAAAACTTTTAGGCAGCGTTTGGAGAATGATATCGACCTAGGTTTCCCTATCAATTTCTGCTCCAAGGACTTCCATCTCATTAAAAAGAGCCAACATTTTGAGGATATGATCCCTTACGGGTGCCCCCTCAGTCATGGTGGTCGTGATCAAGTTTCTCATAGCCTCCTGCCTAGCAGCCCTATTCTGGTGTCCGAAGAGTTCCTTGAGATTGTGCATCATGTCATAAGCGGTAGGCATGGCCTGATGTTGAGGTTGCAGCACATTTGACATAGAAGCCAAAATGTAACACCACGCCACCTCATATGCTGTTAACGTTCCATAAGTGTATGGATACGTTGTCAGTAATAAAGAAATATATCGTATCCACAGGGACTTGTTATAACCAATAAAAATATCTCAACATGAATTAGCTAAATAACTAATCAGTTGATTTATAAAAACTAAGTGTGACTATAGAAAGTAAAGCATAGAAGTAAAAGCAAAGAAACAGGAATAAGGGCTATGATAAAAGGATGTTCAAGGAGTTTCAGTTTCTTTGTAATGTTATTCAATGTAAATGTTCTACCAAATCTTATTCCTCAATTTTTCATCATTTGTAGAAGGTTTCCGATTCTCTCTTGCAATAGACAACCGACTTAGGACTAAAATCTATATCTAAATATGATCAATTAGAAATGATTCCTATAATGTCCTTACACGGGCTTGCCTGTTACGTGCGTCCCTTGGATAATCAACATAGAAATTCATTACTTCTTAACTCATATCAAGATATAAAAGATTAATGCATACAATCTATCCTACCCCCTTGAATGACCTTATTTCACCTTCAAGATTATCCCTCAATCGTCCTTACACAGGCTTGTCTATCACGTACATCCCTCAGATAATCGAATGAGGAATTACCTCTACAAGATCCACAAGATACTCAAACATTCAATCAAGAATGGTAATCAAGTCCAATCACAAAAATCCAAACAAGATCAAATAGATACAAACAAGATAAAATCATAGAAATAGGAAATTGGCAAATCCACAAAAGTTTACATCAAATCATATTACAAATACTTCCTCCATCCTAGAACAAAGAGATCTAATCCATAGAACAAGAAAAGAAACCCAAAGACAAGAAGATTATAAGCATCTTGATTCCAAAATCCAAGAAGTGAAAGGGAAGAAAAGCTTATCTACGATGAAGAAAGGTTTTCGGATCCAATCCTCGATCTCAGAGTCAATTCGTTGAAGATATTCCCTTAGATCATCGGAAAATCCCTCCAAGAAGGTGAGGAATCACCCAAATCTTGTTCTCTCCCAAAAGGGAGAACTCCCCTTTCAAATGATGAAAGAAACCCTTATATAGAGCAGAGATTTTGGATGTCACACGTCCCCGAGATCCGGCCATGTGTGAGACACGACCTAGGTCATTCTCTTCACTGCCCATCTCACACGGTCGTGTGATGCAGATGACCGTGACATGTTCTACCACTGCCATCCTTGCACGACCGTGTAGATCTACACAGCCTGTCCTGCCTCCAGTTCTAGAACTCATGCACGGCCGTGTCTGAGACACAGCCAGGGTTTGTTTGGCTACTGGAAGGCTTGCACGACCGTGTAAACCTACACGACTGTGGCTCTCTTGGCTTCAAAATTGGCACGATCGTGTGATGCACACACGGTCGTGGCCTTTTCCTTTTCTGCAGAAGCTACATAGGAAAGCTTCACCACACGGCCTGGACACTCCTCTGCTCTGCCAATGCTGCATGGGTGAGCATCACCACACGACCCAGGTCACTCTCCCAGACATGGCCGTGTGGCACTTCCAAGATGGAGTCTTCCTCCTTACGTTAGCTTACAGATTTGGCTTTGATCATAAATACTTCTCCAAATGAAACTCCTGCGTACAGAAATTGCACAAAAGCAGATCTCCAAACATAAAGAGTAAATATGCTAAAAGCAAAGTTGTAAGTACGAAAATGCATAGATAAAGCATGCGTAAAATATGTGAATGTGCGTCAAAGCATGCTAAACAAGTGTATAAAATCTATGCACATCATCTGCCTTGACTCATTTCTTATGATACTCAATCTCCTCTTCACTAGAATTGCTATTAGGCAGACTTGGATAGATCTTAAAAGGTACGAACTTGTAACCTTCAGTAGTTAAGACAATGTCCAAGTTTCGTTTCCAATCAATGTTGTGAGATATCGAAAAATTTAAATAAATAGGGTTATTTGAGAAATAACCTTATAAAATTTTTCGGAGTTTTTAGAAGTTTTCTGGAAATTTTTCGAAGCTCATACGACGGGTTTTGAGGGGATTAATTTCGGGTATGAATTAAGCCTCTTTGGGATACCCGTTTAAGTGAGAAAATGTTCTAATTATATATTTCCTTTTCTTTTTATTTCTTCCCCAAAAAAAAACGCTGATCCAACCTCCCCACCCGACCATCTTCCTGATCTCTTCTCCTCGCCACCGAGTCTCTCTGGCATCGCCGCCGATCGCCGTGAGCTCACCACCGGCAGAGATTTTCCTCTCTGGAGTCTCACCAACGTCAAGCTTCCTTGGCTACCGGCGGCCGATTCTCTCTGCTCCTAATCAATCGTGCTTGCCGAGCCCTAGTTTCTGTTCCGGTGATGCTGGATTGAGCTCAGATCCGGTCGTCTCCTTTCGTCTCCGGACTGCAGACGCCGCATCGCGTCTACCACCACTCGATTGCCGGCGTAGATTAGGCTTGGAGCACGGAGGTGAGGAGCTAGCTTCCCAGATCCATCGATCGCCGGTGTGGAGAGGCAGTTAGGGTTTCAAGGGTAAGCAATCCGAACCTTATTCCTTCTATGTCTCTGATTTGTGCCCTAACTTCGAGCCTTACTCTTCGATTCTTCCTACTGACGTCGCTGGATCAGATCTTGGACTTTTCTGTTTCTTGGTGTGATTGAGCTCATGGTTGAAGGTAGGGTTTGGTTTCAGGAATTAGGTTGTTGTTTGAATTTGGAATGCTTGGTTGAATTTGTGATCTCCTCATCTTGATCCGATCCAGGGAGGTGGGGTTCTGTGATCAGGAGGTGAATTCATCAGTGAGGAGTTGTTCTGTGAAGGTGATCTTGGGTTCTAGCAGTGACGATCCTCAGTTGTTGAACAATGGATGAGGGTTGTGAGGTGAAATTGAGTGTTGTGGATCAACAAGTGTGACTGTAAAGTTCTGTTCTGTTATGTTCTATGGTGTTCTTGATCCAGCTCACTTTGTTCCGGCAGCACTCCTTCTAGCAACTCCTCTTTGGCTGCGGATTAAGAACAGAGATCTGGGATTGAGGTAAGGAGTAGAGTAATTGTTTCATGTATTGAATTTGGGATTAATTGGATTACAAGTTAATATACGATTAGTGTGATTGATTAGTTGAATGTAGGTTTTGATCTTAGTTGTAGATCATAATGTAATTTTGATTACATGATTACTAGATGGTTAGTGATTGTGATTAGATTTATTTATATAGATCTAACCTAATGGAATGATTACGATTAAGACAATTAACCCTAGTCAGGTGTTAGAATTAATTAGGTAAGTTAAGATTGATGTGATGAGGGTTGTGCCCTAATTTAGATTTTGGGATTTTAATTAGCTATTCATTTTGATTTAGCTAAATAAAATATATATATTATTTGTTTATTTGACACAGGACTCTGATTCAAGATAGGCATCTCGACGTTGGATTTGGCGTGATACTACCTGCTATTTGAGGTGGATACCCTTTGACTTATCTTTTCGATATTGTCTTATGATATATATAGTTTATATATCATTACTAGTGATTGGTAGTTTAGCACTTTCCCTGGGTTTAGTTTAGTTAATACCCGATACATGCTTCTACTATTAGCTGCTATACATTAGTCTGACATACTTTTCTTTCTGGCTATGTTTATCTGTGTTCATAGAGATAGAGGTATTTATTGTGCTTCCCTCTATACTGGATTAGTTGATAGATATGTTGGATATGTGATGTTAGATTCATGTTGTTTATTATCCTTGTTATATATGTGTTTATCTTTTTGGCTCCTACACATATGGAGGAGGATATGTTTAGGTATGACATACTGTAGCCGCACGCACCATATTGCATGATTGCATGCTGGGTGATTGACGACTCCATTATTGTTAAGCTCGTCGGTCGGCTACATGGGCCTGCACACAGCGTGTTCACTTCATAGGTAGTGGCACAACACTCACGGTGTGTATGGTAGGTTGCTCGGTGGTGCTCCGCTGGGGTGCTCATGGGTAGTACGATGACAGCGTGGTAGCACACCGGGGTCCCTCCCCATCATTGCGTACCGAGAGAAGAGAGCATTGCACTCCCTCACTATGTTTGAGGTAGGAGGATAGGTGTACTCCGACAGCATCCCGTCCACTCGGTCACTCTTCAGGGGTAGTGACGGCAGAGTGCACGATGTCACAACCCTACCCACTCGTTCTCACCATCGCGTGTGAGATTGCTGACTGGCGTCAGGGGTGACCATGTCATATTGCATCATGTGCACAAATTGCATTTATTGTGATTGTTGCATATTGGATGATGCACTTGGGTGACTGCATATGATTGACATGCATACAGGATACATGCTTATTTGCTCTATCTTTATCTGTGTATGTCCACAGTCAATTGCTCATGCCTCGTAGGTGAGTACAATTTATTTCAGTATTGCATTTCTTACTATTCTTGCAGTAGACTGTATTACATGCATGTGTTGGTTACTGCAGTTTATTCAGTTATGCATACCTGTTATACTGTTAGGAGACTGTACTATATGTTGTACTGCTAGGATACTGTACCGTAGGATTGTTGCTCGTAGTTATATGTTGCTGTACATATCTATTGGATTACCTGTTGAGTTCGTTGTATTCACACCGATATATTACTATTTTTCAGGTTGAGGCCGTCGGGAGAGTCCAGTCGCTAGCCCCTTTATCGTGAGGATCTTCTATTGTCGGGATATATTTTGCTTTTACATCTTATATACTTGTGATGTGGGTTTTGTATTGTGGACTTTATGTTGAACATTCGGGTTAGCTATTTTTGTTTTCCGCTGCAGATATATTTTCATTACTTCGTGGATTTCGTTTTTCTTCGTTGTAGTTGAGTAGGATGATTTACATATATCGTCGATGATTTCTATATCGTCTTTCCTTACTTAACTACGTGGAATGATTATATAAACTGCGTGTTTTGTTTAGTATTTGTATTGTATTGTTCCAGTCGTGTGGGTCGAGGTATGATATATGTATTCTGGATTCATATTGTCACCCGTACAGGGGAGATGCTGCCGAAATTTCTTCAGGCAGGGACTTCCTGGGGCGTGACAATTTATTTGGCATCAGAGCAGGTTACGATACTTTCTAGACATTCTAGATTTTCGAGATTTTATCTGATACCAATATTTTTGGTATCAGAGCCAGGCTCCGATTTCGGATTTTTGTGTTCTGGAGTTTGCGACCGTATCTGGGTATTTTCGGATTGTACGGATTTTCATCGATTTTTCTCATTTCAGAATTCCGAGGTATTTTGACGAGGTCCTTTATGGGGCTAAGCAGCGACAAGACATCTCCAGACGGCAAATAGGTAAAATAGGTAATTTTATAGTTTTCATACCTGTAGTAATATTTGGGTAACTTTTTTTTCAGATATGACACATACACGTGTTCCAGTATTGAGACGTGGTCGTCCACGTAAGAGGGCGATAGATTCTCCTGAGACTGTGTCTCCGGAGAGATCTTCTAGAGACGAGCCTATCCGTCAGGGACAGACTCCTTAGGACATTGTGAGCACGTCGGGTCATCAGACCCCGATTGTTCCTGCTTCAGAGATATCTACCTCGACTGTACCACTAGTGGTACCACCGTTGGCATATCCAGCACCCCCTCCAGTCGTGCCTACTACTGCGTTCTTGAGGTACGAGATGAGGCAGAAATCTGGTGGGACACACAGCTTTCGATTATAGGCGAGCAGCATATTACTTGGGCGAGATTTACAGAGGCATTCGAGAGTCAGTATTTTTCCCGGGCGTATCAGATGACACATCGGCAGGATTTCCTTAGTCTTCGACAAAATTACCGCTCGTATAATGCCGAATTTAATCGGTTGGCCAGATTCTGTCCTGAATTAGTTGCTGAGGATAGATCTCGTATGTTTTAGTTTGTCCATAGACTGGACGGGCATCTTCAGGTGAAGATTGCCGATTTTGAGAGTTCATCATACACAAAGGCACTGGATAGAGCTCTTATGATTGAGTCTGCTCATCAGAGAGTGAACGCAGATAAGAAGAGGAAGCAGACTGATCGGACTTCCGGACAGATCCAGCAGTCACAGACTATGGGACAGCAGCAGAGCAGTCACACTTAGTCGGGTCAGGGTACTTCTGGGTCATCTTGTCGACCCTAGAAGTCAGGACAATCTTCATCAGGATGTTCCCGGTCTTCTCAGCAGAATCAGAAACTGTCCACCGGTGACATTTACTGCACCCAATGCCCCGAGGTCACATCACCTCTGCATGCACCCTGGGGCAGTCAGTTTACTATTACCGTAAACCGCCTGGGCACATGAGCCGAAACTGTTTGCTGAAGGCTCAACATGTAGCCTCCGAGGTTTCTATTTCGGGAGGATAGTTTGGTCAGTTCGGGACTCAGTGAGATGGGCCGAAAGCCCAATCTTCGCATCGTCAGCAGAGGACAGCTCCCCTTGCAGCAGCTGCATATAGCATGCACGAGCAGGAGCATTTCGGTGTCCTTGTGGAGAACCCCACGGTATTCTGCCCTAGGGTTCTGAATGTATTGACTATCAGAAATAAGTACCCCTTGCCACGGATTAAGGATTTATTTGATCAACTCAGAGATACATCAGTGTATTCTAAGATTGATCTGCGGTCCAGATATCATCAACTGAGGGACAAAGATTCTGATATTCAGAAGATGACATTCCGCACCAGATACGAACATTACGAGTTTTTAGTAATGTCATTTGGGCTTACCAATGCTCCCGCAGTATTTATGGATTTGAGGAACCATATTTTTCTGGAATACCTAGATCAGTTTGTTATTGTGTTTATTGGTGATATATTGATATATTCGCGTTCCGAGGAGGAACATGCGCAACATCTTCGCATAGTCTTGGAGACTCTGCGATGACATCGTCTGTATGCGAAGTTCAGCAAGTGTGCTTTTTGGCTATCCTCAGTTGGTTTTCTGGGACACATGGTGTCAAGCTGAGGTATTTCAGTAGATCCTCAGAAGATCAAGGCTATCACTAGCTGGGAGCAGCCGTAGTCAGTCTAGGAGATCCGTAGTTTCTTAGGATTGGTTGGATATTACAAACGATTTGTTGAGGGTTTCTCCAGCATTGCCGTGTCGTTGACATGTCTGACCAGGAAAGGCATAAGTTCACTTGGTCAGAGGCCTGTGAGACCAGCTTTCAGGAGCTAAAGCGGAGATTAGTATCAGCACCAGTTTTGGTTTTACCTTCTGGTAATGACGGATTCGTACTTTACACAGACACATCTCTTCAAGGCTTGGGCGCTGTTTTGATGCAGCACGGTAGGGTAGTCTCCTATGCTTCTCGTCAGTTGAAGGAGCATGAGAAGAACTACCCAGTACATGATTTAGAGCTAGCTGCTATTATCTTTACTTTGAAGATTTGGCGACATCATCTTTATGGTATTACCTTTGAGATTCTTACTGACCATAAGAGTCTTAAATATATTTTCACATAGAAGGAGCTCAATCTCTGACAAAGGAGATGGATGGAGTTCCTGAAGGATTATGATTGTACTATTAGCTACCATCCAGGTAAAGCTAATGTGATTGTTGATGCACTTAGCAGGAAGTCTAGAGAGACTTTAGCTTGCCATCAAGTTATAGTCACGGACTTGATTCAGGGATTCTCCGAGTTGGGCCTTGAGGAGCAGGGACGGACAAAGCAGGGTATTCTGGTTACCATGGTTGCTCAGTCGTCGATCAGGATGAGGATTCGAGAGGCCCAGGCCGGAGATCAACATTTACAGTTCATTAGCAGCCAGATAGCTTCCGAACAGCAAACCGAGTTTGCACGAGATGACGAGGGTATTGTTTATTTCCGGGGCAGATTATGTGTGTCTCAGTCTCACCCGGTCATGGAGGAGTTACTTCAGGAGACTCATCGTTCTAGGTTTGCTATCCACCCAGATGGGACCCGTATGTATCGCGATTTGAGACGTTCCTAATGGTGGAACGGTATGAAGAAAGACATCGCAGAGTTTGTAGCTAGATGTCTTGTCTGTCAGCAGGTGAAAGCCGAGCACAAGAGACCTGCTGGATTACTTCAGAGGATCCCTATTCCAGAGTGGAAGTGGGAGCATATTACTATGGATTTTGTGGTAGGATTACCTAGGACTCGACGAGGTCATGATGTGATTTGGGTAATCGTTGACCGATTAACCAAATCCGCACATTTTATAACGATCCGGAAGACTGATTCTCTGGATCGATTAGAAGAGCTATGCTGTCGTGAGATTATCAGGTTGCATGGTGTTCCTTTGAGTATTATATCAGATAGGGACCCACGATTCATGTCCCGGTTCTGACAGAGTCTGCAGTAGGCTTTGGGCACACAACTCCGTTTCAGTACGGCATTCCATCCGCAGATAGATGGACAGTCAGAGCGGACCATTCAAACTTTGGAGAACTTGCTTAGGTCTTGTGTTATGGACTTCGGAGGCAGCTAGGAGGACCACCTGCCATTGGTGGAGTTCGCTTACAACAATATCTATCATTCGGCTATCCAGATGGCACCGTTTGAGGCTTTGTATGGTAGACCATGTCGGACACCCATCCTCTGGGAGGAGGTTGGGGAGGCCCAGTTGTTAGGACCTCAGAGAGTTCAGCAGGAGGCAGAGTTGGTTCGTACTATTAGACGGAGGATGTCTGAGGCTCAGGACCGTCAGAAGAGTTATGCTGATCAGAGACGGAGACCCCTGGAGTTCTCTATTGGTGATTATGTATTTCTGAGAGTTTCACCCACGAAAGGGGTGAAAAGATTTGGTCTTCGACGTAAGCTAGCTCCACGATATATTGGGTCATTCTAGATCTTGGAAAGGATTGGAGCAGTAGCTTACCGTCTGGCGCTACCACCATCTTTAGCTGGCATTCACGACGTATTCCATGTATCTATGCTGAGGAAATACGTATCCGACCCAGCACATGTTTTGTCAGATATATCAGTTCCTATTCAGCCTGACGTTACATATGAGGAGGTTCCGGTATGGATTTTGGACCACAGAGAGCGTCAGCTACGGAATAAGACTGTTCGGCTGGTTAAAGTCGGATGGCAGCATCATTCTGACAAGGAAGCTACTTGGGAGATGGAGGATACGATCAGAGCTTGATATCCTCATCTGTTTACTTGAGTTATGTGGGTTAGAGTTCCTTTCAGCATTTATACTGTTTGGTAATATTCTAGTGTTTGTTGTTAGTTATAGCGAAATTTGGAGACTAAATTTTTATTAGTAGGGGAGAATGTGAGAAATTAGAAAATTCAAATAAATATGGTCATTTGAGAAATAGCCTTATAAAATTTTTTTAAAGTTTTTAGAAATTTTCTGGAAATTTTTCGGAGCTCGTACGATGGGTTTTGAGGGGATTAATTTCGGGTATGGATTAAGCCTGTTTGGGATACCCGTTTAAGTGAGGAAATGTTTTAATTATAAACTTCCTTTTCTTTTTATTTCTTCCCCAAAAAAAAATGCCGATCCAACCTCCCCACCCGACCATCTTCCTGATCTCTTCTCCTCGCCACAGAGTCTCTCTCGCGTCGTCACCGATCGCCGCGAGCTCACCACCGGCGGAGGTTTTCCTCTCTGGAGTCTCACCAACGTCAAGCTTCCTTGGCTACCAGCGGCCGATTCTCTCCACCCCTGATCAATCGTGCTTGTCGAGCCCTAGTTTCTGTTCTGGCGATGCTAGATTGAGCTCAGATCTGGTCGTCTCCTTTTGTCTCTGGACTGCAGACGCCGCATCATGTCTGCCACCACTCGATTGCCAGCGTAGATCGGGATTGGAGCACGGAGGTGAGGAGCTAGCTTCCCAGATCCATCGATCGCTGGTGTGGAGAGGCAGTTAGGGTTTCAAGGGTAAGCAATCCGAACCTTATTCCTTCTATGTCTCTGATTTGTGCCCTAACTTCGAGTCTTACTCTTCGATTCTTCCTACTGACGTCGCAGGATCATATCTTGGACTTTTCTGTTTCTTGGTGTGATTGAGCTCATGGTTAAAGGTATGGTTTGGTTTCAGGAATTAGGTTGTTGTTTGAATTTGGAATTCTTGATTGAATTTGTGATCTCCTCATCTTGATCCGATCCAGGGAGGTGAGGTTCTATGATCGTGAGGTGAATTCATTAGTGAGGAGTTGTTCTGTGAAGGTGATCTTGGGTTCCAATAGTGACACTCATCGGTTGTGATCAATGGATGAGGGCTGTGAGGTGAAATTGAGTGTTGTGGATCAACAAGTGCGGCTGTGAAGTTCTGTTCTGTTCTATGGTGTTCTTGATCCAGCTCACTTTGTTCCAGCAGCACTCCTTCTAGCAGCTCCTCTTTGGCTGCGAATTAAGAACAGAGATCTGGGATTGAGGTAAGGAGTAGAGTAATTGTTTCATGTATTGAATTTGGGATTAATTGGATTACTAGTTAATATACGATTAGTGTGATTGATTATTTGAATGTAGGTTTTGATCTTCGTTGTAGATCAGAATGTAATTTTGATTACATGATTACTAGATGGTTAGTGATTGTGATTAGATTTATTTGCATAGATCTAACCTAATGGAATGATTAGGGTTAAGACAATTAAACCTAGTCAAGTGTTGGAATTAAATAGGTAAGTTAAGATTGAAGTGATTAGGGTTGTGCCCTAATTTCGATTTTGGGATTTTATTTAGCTATTCATTTTGATTTAGCTAAATAAAATATATATATTGTTGTTTGTTTGACACAGGACTCTGATTCAAGACAGGCATCTCGACATTGGATTTGGCGTGATACTACCTGCTATTTGAGGCGGATACCCTTTGACTTATCTTTTCGATATTGTCTTATGATATGTATAGTTTATATATAATTACTAGTGATTGATAGTTTATCACTTTCTCTGGGTTTAGTTTAGTTGATATCTGATACATGCTTCTACTGTTAGCTGCTATACATTAGTCTGGCATGATTTTCTTTCTGGCTATGTTTATCTGTGTTTATAGAGATAGAGATATTTATTGTGCTTTCCTCTATACTGGATTAGTTGATACATATGATGGATATGTGATGTTGGATTCATGTTGTTTATTATCCTTGTTATATATGTGTTTATCTTTTTGGCACCTACACATATGGAGGAGTATATGTTTAGGTATGACATACTGTAGCCGCACGCACCATATTGCATGATTGCATGCTGGGTGATTGACGACTCCATTATTGTTAAGCTCGTCGGTCGGCTACATGGGCCTGCACACAGCGTGTTCACTTCATAGGTAGTGGCACAACACTCACGGTGTGTATGATAGGTTGCTCGGTGGTGCTCCGCTGGGGTGCTCATGGGTAGTACGATGACAGCGTGGTAGCACACCGGGGTCCCTCCCCATCATTGCACTCCCTCACTATGTTTGAGGTAGGAGGATAGGTGTACTCCGACAGCATCCCGTCCACTCGGTCACTCTTCAGGGGTAGTGATGGCAGAGTGCACGATGTCACAACCCTACCCACTCGGTCTCACCATCACGTGTGAGATGGCTGACTGGCGTCAGGGGTGACCATGTCATATTGCATCATGTGCACAGATTGCATTTATTGTGATTGTTGCATATTGGATGATGCACTTGGGTGACTGCATATGATTGACATGTATACAGGATACATGCTTATTTGCTCTATCTTTATCTGTGTATGTCCACAGTCAATTGCTCATGCCTCGTAGGTGAGTACAGTTTATTTCAGTATTGCATTTCTTACTATTCTTGCAGTAGACTGTATTACATGCATGTGTTGGTTACTGCAGTTTATTCAGTTATGCATACCTGTTATACTGTTAGAAGACTGTACTATATGTTGTACTGCTAGGATACAGTAGGATTGTTGCTCGTAGTTATATGTTGTTGTACATATCTATTAGATTACCTGTTGAGTTCGTTGGACTCACACCGATATATTACAACTTTTCAGGTTGAGGCCTTCGGGAGAGTCCAGTCGCTATCCCCTTTATCGCGAGGATCTTCTGTTGTCGGAATATGTTTTGCTTTTACATCTTATATACTTGTGATGTGGGTTTTGTATTGTGGACTTTATGTTGAACATTCGGGTTAGCTATTTTTGTTTTCCGCTGCAGATATATTTTCATTACTTCGTGGATTTCGTTTTTCTTCGTTGTAGTGGAGTAAGATGATTTACATATATCGTCGATGATTTCTAAATCGTCTTTCCTTGACTGCGTGGAATGATTATATAAACTGCGTGGTTTGTTTAGTATTTGTATTGTATTGTTCCGGCCGTGTGGGCCGATGTATGATATATGTATTCTGGATTCATATTGTCACCCGTACAGGGGAGATGCTGCCGAAATTTCTTCGAGCAGGGACTACCTGGGGCGTGACAAATGTAATTGGGACCAGTAAGTTTTTTTCTTTCAATATAACAACAAGAGAATTGAAAGTCATTTGAAATCCTAAGAATCACAAAATATTTGGTCAAAACTTTAGAATTTAAAATTATATTGATTCCTTATACAATATCATTTAAATTCACCAACACCTAAAAACACCGTGAATTTTGTATGCCATGATAGTGTGGACGTATACAAATTCAAACATTTGTAAGAGAGGGTTTTACCCATTAGTTTTATTATCTTGTCAACCTAACTTTATGACAAATAAAATTAATTGTTGATTTTTCTTCAGTCACACAAATAATAACAGTGACTTCGATGGGGAGAATACTATTAAATGCATCTAAGTGTATACCATTACTTGATACTTAGTCCATGAATTAGGATTGTGCCCGTTCAGATGGAGAAGATCACACAAACCTAAATAATTTCCTATATTCATCCATAAAGGGAGTTTCATCTAGTGATCCGCAAACAAACTCATCCAATGTGGAGGAAGGCACTCAAAGCCAACGCGCAAGTTTGAATGCATCACTTACAAACCAGTAATGGAGACCGTGGAATTTAAATAATTCCTCTCCCACCTAGTTATTTAAAACGAGGAATTTTAACATGCACACACACACAACACATATAAATAGCATAAAAGGCAATAAACATGAAAAATAATTTTCCCACTATTATGGTCTCATCCATAGCTGTCCTCCGTGTGCCACTAACCCTAGCCGCCGCCAACGAGTCATGTCGCCGCGTCTATCTTGCTTCTTTTTCCACTGTGCCTCTGGTCCTCAAATAGCACCACGCCTCGCAAGGATACAATCCGCGACAAAAAAAAAGTTTTACATTTATCGATCTTATATTCCACAAGGGAATGCACATGTAATCTAGATCGAATAGAATGTAAAATCCTAAAACAAATATAACTCCTGCTGTATTTAATAATTACAATAATGCACACACATAAAATGCTCTCGACATGCCCGAGGGTCCAAATTACACACAAACACAATAGGGTCATAATAGTTGGAACTAGGATGCCTACAGCCACAGAGTTAATCTATTTACACATCCTACTATTATCTTGCCTAAATTAATGTATGAAAAATGCATAATTTAACTGAAAACTAAACATAGAGGCAAAAAACTAGCTCTGATACCAATTGTTGGCGCTACTCGGAATTCCATTCTGTTTCCCCTGTAAAAAATTTTTACAAGCACATAATTTTTCCTAGAAACTCATGTGCTTTTCAAAAGTTAAACTTGGATTGCAAACAAAACTTAACATTATTAATCCAAGTTCAACTCATGTGCTCATCAGAAGTTAAACCATATTACAGAAGTTGATTAAATATCTATTTTAAGGATTGACTTCCAGGTCGTTGGCGAGGCACTCGGCCTTCTTGGGTATGGGATCATCCACCACTTCCTAGTCAAAGTCTTTCAAAGAAATTAAATATTTAAACTCCTTACAATAAACCCAAGGTTAAACTACAGAGACCTCAATCAAAGCACAAGATCGCTAGCCTTTTGTGTTGGTACTTCAGGATCCATACAAAGGAAAAAATAAACTAGAACACAACGGAAACAATTAACTAGTTATACCTTTCTTTGTAGCTTAAAGACCTCTTGATCTTCTGTTATATTCCTCTCCTCCTCTTGGACGTCATGTGGGCAACGATCTACCAAGATGCAAATGTAACGCCCCGCCCCTTCCTGCTTAAGCTGACGGGGTTACTTATCTTTTCTTCTTAAAACAGCAGAAGTCTTATCTATAGTATAAGCTTTTTTTATTTAAAACTTTTTCTTTACTTTTCAAATCATCATCACTAACTACCAATCATATGAGTCACATAACATGCTTAACATAAATTTAAACCATAATACCACAGAGCATGATGAAATGTCATGGAGTCATAAATAAACGACATAAATATAATTCTTATTAACTAGAAGCAGGTCTTTTTCTTTAGTCGAGTCACTACTACACACGTCCTCCTTGCCCCCTCCTGCTGCTCCCTTAGTACATCCATTCTTTGCCCTTATCTGTGGTACAAGGAAAGTAAGTTGTGAGCACACAAGGCTCAGTAAGATCCTTTCCTACTCACAAAAACTGTATAGCATAACTAAATCTCCAAGGCATAAAGCATAAAGTCAACTCATCATATCATGTATAGAAGCATCATATCATAACATAATCGTAAGGTATCATGGTATATCATAACATGCATCCTAGCATAACATAATCATAATCATAGCGTATCGTAACATGATCAAAAAGTTCATCCTAGCATAACCTGTCATAATCATAAGCATCATGGTATATCGTAACATAATCATAAAATGTTATGCGAGATGACTTTCAAAAACATGATTCATGCAATAATATATGCAACATGTCCTTTAAAAACTTATTACATACATACTTAAACATAATCATAACATGATTAGGGCCCCGGTTTGTACCACATACATAAATGTGCGCGTCCTATGTAGGTTCAAGGTAGCAAGTCTTGAACCCTACAAGGCATACATACTAGGCCTGTTTCTTAGTCCATCGACCTAGGGTCACTTAGGAGCTCATCCCTAACGAGGCCCGTTTCATAGTCCATCGATCCCGGGGCGCTTATGGAGCTCACCCTTGGTACAAGCCATATAAAGTAAAGTAGCATGTCATACATATCATGGTTTTTAATATTTCATGCACATCATATTTCTTATCATATCATACCATACAGAATTTGGGCACACAGCTCATCATAATGGTATGTAAAATTTGGGCACACAGCACATCATAATTACACACATAATTTGGGCACACAGCTCATCATAAATAGCACACAACATAACATAAGGGTTACCAGCATACATAGATCATAAGTGTACATAATTAAACATAGAAGCATAACAAGCTCTTACCACATTATAAACATTTCATGTGAGATACATGGGAAAATCATATTTAGATTTCTAACCCTAATATCATGTAATGGCCGAAACATATAGATGTGACTTATAAACATATAGAAATCAACATACAAGCATGTGAACCCTAAACCTAATATCATATCATATACCATAAGGAAATATCATGAGCATGCTTTAGGTTAGGTTCTAGGTTTCCTAAGCTTATCTTATCATGGCCGAATCTTATCAATCATTACATTGGGTTAAAAACAATATTCAAGCATGTGAAACCTAAGCAAATGTTACAAAGAATATCATGAGCATAGTTAGGTTAGGTTCCAAGTTTCCTAGGCCCTTAAACTTGTTGTGGCCGAAACCTTTAAGGCTTGAAGCTAGATTTCAAGTGTCATAAAAACATGGAAACCCTAAACAAGTTTCATAGCAATTATTACAAGGAACATCATGAGCATAATTAGGTTAGGTTCCAAGTTTCTTAGGCCCTTAAACTTGTTGTGGCCGAAACCCTTAAGGCTTGGAACTAGGTTTCAAGTGTCCTAAAAGCATAGAAACCCTAAACCAATTTCATAGCAATTATTACAAGGAACATCATGAGCATAATTAGGTTAGGTTCTAAGTTTCCTAGGCCCTTAAACATTTTGTGGCCGAAACTTGTAAGGCTTGAACCTAGAGTTCTAGTATCAAAAAAGCATGAGAACCCTAAACAACTTTCATATCAATTATTTCAAGGAACAACATGAGCATAATTAGGTTAGGTGCTAAGTTTCCTAGGCCTTTAAACATGTTGTGGCCGAAACTTGTAAGACTTAAAACTAGGGTCCAAGTGTCATAAAAAGCATGAGAACCTTAAACAACTTTCATAGCAATTATTTCAAGGAACAACATGAGCATAATTAGGTTAGGTGCTAAGTTTCTTAGGCCTTTAAACAGTTGTGGCCGAAACTTGTAAGACTTAAAACTAGGGTTCAAGTGTCATAAAAAACATGAGAACCTTAAATAACTTTCATAGCAATTATTTCAAGGAACAACATGAGCATGTCATATTAATTTCATAACTTGTCTTAAGGAGGATCATGGCATAATTAGTTTAGGTTTAACAATTTTTCTAGGCCCCTAGTCATATCATGGCCGAATACATATGAGCATGGAATGAAGTTTAATCATCATATAGGCATGAGCATATTATGTTAACAACTTTCTCATCATGAGGCACATATCATAAACAAAAATAAGAAATATGTTTGGTTTGAGTCTTAACTTACCTATTTCCTTTGTTCATGTTTGGCCGAGAGTCTAGGGGTATGACTCTAAGTTCTAACCAACATTCTAGCATATGAACATTAGATAAATCCCTACCATAAAATACATGTTACAAGAAGCATATTGAGCATGTCAAAATTTAGGTCTTTACATTTTCTAGATCTTTCTTTTTCGTCTTGTCTTGGCCGAAATTTCCATGAAGGTATCCTAGGTTTTTAGGCAACCAAATCTCATAGAAAAATACACAAGCTATTGTACCACAGGTGAGGGAAACTTACATCCTTTCGCTTGTGGTTTTTCTTAAGGAAAAAGATATCCTAAGTGCCAAGGAAGGAGAAAGCTTCTTCTTCTTGTACCTCCTTTTGCTTTTTTTGCTTGGAAGGGATAGAACTTGAAGGCTTCTTCTCGAAATTTAGTTTTCTTGGAGAGGAACTTAGCTTAGCTTTTGGAATAAGGAGAGGAAAGGCTCTTGGTTTCGGTGAAGAATGAGGAAGGAGAAAGAAGGAGGAAGAAAAGAAATTTAATCTTTTGTTTTTCTTCTCCCAATCTATTTATTCCTTTGCCAATGAAACATGTCTTCATTCATTCCCTCAACTCCTCTTTTCCCCCACTCCTTTAATTCCCACGAAAAATAGAGATAGGGAGGGAAGTAGGCAATTTACCTTTTGCTTGCTTCTTCTCTTAACCAAGAGGAAGAGGAGGTAAGCCACTTGGTTTTCTCAGCTCTTTTGCTTAGTTTTCTTTTATTTCCTTTTCACCTTTAACTAAATTTTTCATTCCTTTCTATCCAAATATTATTCATTATCCTAGTGGTTATCATACATTAATTTATCTCCATTATTTGTTGGAGGTTCAAGGTTCAATCCTTGACCTTACCTCTTCTTATTCTATTTTTGGTTTCTATTTTCCCTTTTCTCTTATCCTTTTTATTTCTATGCTCTAAAGAAAATAATATTCATATACCTATCTTAATATTTCGTGGGTGTTACAGTACCCCATACCTCATAGAAAGTTCGTCCTCTAACTTAGAATAGCGACGGATACTTCTGTTTCATATCATCTTCCCGTTCCCACGTGGCTTCTTCGTATCGTTGATTTTGCCACAGGACCTTTACTAAGGGTACCTCCTTGTTCCTCAGTCTTTTGACGTCTCGATCCAATATCTGGATTGGTCGGCTCTCGTAGGTTAGGTCCTCTTGCACTTATACTGCCCGTGGTTCGATCACTTGATCCGTGCTCGGAATGCATTTCTTTAGCATCGAAACGTGGAACACGTTGTGAATGACTGACATCTCCTGAGGCAGCTCTATTTCATAAGCTACTTTGCTGATTCTTTTCAGAACTCGGTATGGTCCCACATAACGCGGGCTTAGCTTTCCCTTCTTACCAAACCTCATTACTCCTTTCATAGGAGCTACTTAGAGAAATACTGAGTCTCCGACACTGAATTTCAATGGCCTTCATCGCTTATCCGCATAATTCTTTTGTCGACTCTGAGCAGTTACTATTCGTTGGTGGATGTTCTGTATAGCACGGGTGGTGTTATCAATGAACTCGGTTTGAAATCCCATCTCTTTCTTTTCATCGCCTTCGTACCAACATATAGGGGATCTACATTTCCTCCCGTACAGAGCCTCGTAGGGCGCCATCCTAATAGTAGCCTGGTAACTATTGTTGTAGGCGAATTCTGCTAGGCATAAATATCGGCTCCAGCTCTCTTTGAAGTCTAATGCGCATGCCCGTAACATATCTTCTAATACTTGGTTAACCCTTTCTGTTTGTCCGTCGGTCTGAGGATGGAAGGCAGTACTGAATAATAATTTCGTACAAAGAGCCTTATGGACGCATTCCCAAAAATGTGAAACAAAATGACCATCTCTGTCTGAAATGATGGTCTTAGGAATCCCATGTAGTCTAACAATTTCCTTGACATAAAATTGAGCAAGTTGCTCAATTGAATAAGTTATCTTGATTGCTAGAAAATGAGCGGATTTGGTTAATCTATCTACAACTACCTATATGGCGTCGTAGCCGTTTCTTGTCTTGGGTAATCCTGCTATAAAGTCCATAGAGATATCTTCCCATTTCCATTCTAGAATTTGGACAGGCTGCAGCAATCCTCGAGGCCTCTGATGTTCTGCTTTAACCCTCTGACAGGTCAGGCAGATACCGACATACTGAGCCACATCTCTTTTTATACCGGACCACCAGAATTTTTTTTTCAAATCTTGGTACATTTTGGTGGATCCTGGGTGCATTGCATAGGGAGTTGAATGAGTTTCCTCTAGTATCCTCCTTCGTAACTCTGGATCCCCGGGAATACATAATCGGTCCATGAGGTATAATATTCCACTGTCCGCGATCCGGAATCCGCCCTTCTTTCCTTCTAGGGTTTCTTGTTTAATCCTTTGGAGACTTTGGTCACTGGTTTGTTTCTCCAATAGGTTGTCGAATATTGTGGGTGCTATGGTCATGGTAAAGAGCTGCCCGGACATATTTTCGATCCATTGACTCGTAATATCTCTCGGTTTCCCGATAATTTCGAACACTGGTTCGCTTTCAACACCAGATATAGCTTTAGCATATTGACTAAAAGTAGATAACTGACCTGTGATGACAGTAGAGGCGCTCACCATATCCTCTTTAGTAAGCGAGAAAACCCTGGCGTTCGTTGTAGTTGGTGGGGCTTCCAATCTCCCTTGGCTAATCGGTGTTCCTTCAATAGTAGCTTGCATTTGATGTAGTTGTGAGGGAGTACTCTTGTTCTGGTTATTTTGTTGGGGTGGTGCCTGAAACCGGTTAGTGCAGTCTCTGGCTAGATGTCCTTCCCCTCCGCAATTATAGCACTTTCTTGTACCCTTGTGGCATACTCCGGAATGCAGTTTCCCACAAATAGTGCACTGAGGGTATTTCGGTTGCTTATTCACTGGGCCACTTTTTGCATTGTCCCATTGTTTCCTTTTCCGTAGGGTCCCTTTCCACTTGTTTTGTACCAAGGTCTCGCCCTACTTGAACTGATTCTTATTCTCGCCATCGCTTTCGATAATGTTCTGTAATCGAGGCCTGACTGCTTGATTCTTCCGTAGTCTGCGGTCTATTAATTCCTGACCACGCGCTATCTCGGTCAAGCATCTTCATCGATCGATCCTTTCTTTCTCGGCGAACCAACTTTGGACATAGGCGTGCGAGCGTTGAAGCGCTTCGCTCTTGTTCACCGATAGGTCACCTTGTCGAAACTCGGTGAACTCGTCATAATGTCGGTTCGTCACTTGCATATGGAAGAACTCTTGAAGAACTCTGTCAAGTCAGTCCGATTCATCAAATTAACTCTCTTTGTCTTCACTCTTTCCCACCACATTCTTTCGCTCTCGGAAGCAGAATATCGCATTTGATCTTTTCGATCACGGATCTAGTAATTCCACTGCTTTCCACTGTCTTGAACCAGTGGGTGTCCCATGGCTCGCAAGTACCTAAGAAGTTTTCCCGGCTTCCTTAGCCATCTTGATCAAGTAAGTCTGTCGGACCAGCGGACGAGGGTGCTAGTGGTCTTGGTGCAACCTAATGGACGATTTCGTTCAGATTTACGGCGTGGTGGCATTTCGCTGACCCATCAAAGTCGTGATCAGTTGTTGTTGTTCCGTGATCTGACTGAGGTCAACTACCAGAGATCCGTGGAGTTAATCCTTGCTCTCGCTTTCGGGTAGTACGCTCCTAGCCATGCTTATCTTCATTAAATGACAATAAATTATCGTTATTTCTATCCAGGCTAACATAAGATCGTTATTATTCTTATTCTACCATCATGCATACCTAAACTAGAACAGTGACTTATCATCATAAAAGAAAAATAAGTAAACATGCATAACATTAAAGCATCATAGAAGAATTAATTTCAGTATATAGATTCTTACTTGGAGCGGCAGGATGGAGGCTTGACATGTGTGTAGTGAAAAGGCTAAACCTGGCTCTGATACCAAACTGTAACGCCCCGCCCTTCCTGCTTAAGCTGACGGGGGTTACGTATCTTTTCTTCTTAAAACAGCGGAAGTCTTATCTATAGTATAAATTTTTTTCTTTAAAACTTTTTCTTTACTTTTCAAATCATCATCACTAACTACCTATCATATGAGTCACATAACATGCTTAACATAAATTTAAACTATAATACCACAGAGCATGATGAAATGTCATGGAGTCATAAATATACGACATAAATATATTCTTATTAACTAGAGGCAGGTCTATGTCTTTAGCCGAGTCACTACTACACGCGTCCTCCTTGCCCCCTCCTGCTACTCCCTTAGTACATCCATTCTTTGCCCTTATATGTGGTACAAGGAAAGTAAGCTGTGAGCACACAAGGCACAGTAAGATCCTTTCCTACTCACAAAAATCGTATAGCATAACTAAATCTCCAAGGCATAAAGCATAAATTCAACTCATCATATCATGTATAGAAGCATCATATCATAACATAATCGTAAGGTATCATGGTATATCATAACATGCATCCTAGCATAACATAATCATAATCATAGCGTATCGTAACATCATCATAAAGTTCATCCTAGCATAACATAACATAATCATAAGCATTATAACATATCATCATAAAATCATAAAGGGCATCCTAGCATATCATAATCATGATCATAGCATATCATAACATAATCATAAAGTTCATCCTAACATAACATAATCATAAGCATTATAGCATATCATGATAAAATCATAAAGGGCATCCTAGCATATCATAATCATGATCATAGCATATCATAACATAATCATAAAGTTCATCCTAACATAACCTGTCATAATCATAAGCATCATAGTATATCGTAACATAATCATAAAATGTTATGCAAGATGACTTTCAAAAACATGATTCATTCAATAATATATGCAACATGTCCTTTGAAAACTTATTACATACATACATAAACATAATCATAACATGATTAGGGCCCCGGCTTGTACCACATACATAAATGTGCGCGTCCTATGTAGGTCCAAGGTAGCAAGTCTTGAACCCTACAAGGCATACATACTAGGCCCGTTTCTTAGTCCATCGACCTAGGGGAACTTAGGAGCCCATGCCTAACGAGGCCCGTTTCTTAGTCCATCGTCCCCGGGGCGCTTATGGAGCCCACCCTTGGTACAAGTCATATAAAGTAAAGTAGCATGTCATACATATCATGGTTCTTAATATTTCATGCACATCATATTTCTTATCATATCATACCATACAGAATTTGGGCACACAGCTCATCATAATGGTATGTAAAATTTGGGCACACAGCACATCATAATTACACACATAATTTGGGCACACAGCTCATCATAAATAGCACACAGCATAGCATAAGGGTTACCATCATACATAGATCATAAGTGTACATAATTAAACATAGAAGCATAATAAGCTCTTACCACATTATAAACATTTCATGTGAGATACATGGGGAAATCATATTTAGATTTCTAACCCTAATGTCATGTAATGGCCGAAATATATAGATGTGACCTAGGTTAGAAATCAACATACAAGCATGCGAACCCTAAACCTAATATCATATCATATACCATAAGGAAACATCATGAGCATGTTTTAGGTTAGGTTCTAGGTTTCCTAAGCTTATAAATCTTATCATGGCCGAATCTTATCAATCATTACATTGGGTTAAAAACAACATTCAAGCATGTGAAACCTAAGCAAATGTTACAAGGAACATCATGAGCATAGTTAAGTTAGGTTCCAAGTTTCCTAGGCCCTTAAACTTGTTGTGGCCGAAACCTTTAAGGCTTGGAGCTAGATTTCAAGTGTCATAAAAACATGGAAACCCTAAACAAGTTTCATAGCAATTATTACAAGGAACATCATGAGCATAATTAGGTTAGGTTCCAAGTTTCCTAGTCCCTTAAACTTGTTGTGGCCGAAACCCTTAATGCTTGGAACTAGGTTTCAAGTGTCCTAAAAGCATGGAAACTCTAAACCAATTTCATAGCAATTATTACAAGGAACATCATGAACATAATTAGGTTAGATTCTAAGTTTCCTAGGCCCTTAAACATATTGTAGCCGAAACTTGTAAGGCTTGAACCTAGGGTTCAAGTATCATAAAAGCATGTCATATTAATTTCATAACTTGTCTTAAGGAGGATCATGGCATAATTAGTTTAGGTTTAACAATTTTTTTAGGCCCCTAGTCATATCATGGCCGAATACATATGAGCATGGAATGAAGTTTAATCATCATATAGGCATGAGCATATTATGTTAATAACTTCCTCATCATGAGGCACATATCATAAACAAAAATAAGAAACATGCTTGGTTTGAGTCTTAACTTACCTATTTCCTTTGTTCATGTTTTGCCGAGAGTCTAGGGGTATGACTCTAAGTTCTAACCAACATTCTAACATATGAACATTAGATAAATCCCTACCATAAAATACATGTTACAAGAAGCATATTGAGCATGTCAAAATTTAGGTCTTTACATTTCCTAGATCTTTCTTTTTGGTCTTGTCTTGGCCGAAATTTCCATGAAGATACCCTAGGTTTTTAGGCAACCAAATCTCATAGAAAAATACACAAGCTATTGTACCACAGGTGAGGGAAACTTCCATCCTTTCGCTTGTGGTTTTTCTTAAGGAAAAAGATATCCTAAGTGCCAAGGAAGGAGAAAGCTTCTTCTTCTTGTACCTCCTTTTGCTTCTTTTGCTTGGAAGGGATAGAACTTGAAGGCTTCTTCTCGAAATTTAGTTTTCTTGGAGAGAAACTTAGCTTAGCTTTTGGAATAAGGAGAGGAAAGGCTCTTGGTTTCGGTGAAGAATGAGGAAGGAGAAAGAAGGAGGAAGAAAAGAAATTTAATCTCTTGTTTTTCTTCTCCCAATCTATTTATTCTTTTGCCAATGAAACATGTCTTCATTCATTCCCTCAACTCCTCTTTTCCCCCACTCCTTTAATTCCCACGAAAAATAGAGAGAGGGAGGGAAGTTTTACCTTTTGCTTGCTTCTTCTCTTAACCAAGAGGAAGAGGAGATAAGCCACTTGATTTTCTCTTGTTCTTTTGCTTAGTTTTCTTTTATTTCCTTTCACATTTAACTAAATTTTTCATTCCTTTCTATCCAAATATTATTCATTATCCTAGTGGTTATCATACATCAATTTATCTCCATTATTTGTAAGAGGTTCAAGGTTCAATCCTTGACATCACCTCTTCTTATTCTATCTTTGGTTTCTATTTTCCCTTTCTCTTATCCTTTTTATTTCTATGCTCTAAAGAAAATAATATCCATATACCTATCTTAATATTTCGTGGGTGTTACAGCAAAAGACCACCCAAGTCCTTCTTTCTTCCAAGACTTTCGGCCACCAAGGGATCAAAGCTAGGAACACCACCTCTTGTTCTTCTTTCTTCCTTGCAACCCGCCGGCCACAAGATGGTTGAAGCCTCTTGATGCCACCGGCCTTAGGTGAGAAAGCAAGGGGAGAATAAGAATATGAGGGGGTCGGCCACAAGGAGAATAGAAGAGGAATAGAAATTGTATAGATGATTATTTCCTCTAAGGCACCATCTATCCTCTTTTATAATCTTTGGTAATGGCTAAAAAGGAAAGATTTTAACAACAATTAAAATCTCTCTTTTAAATTTTCTATTGTGGATGGCTACAAAAGGAAAGTTTTTAAAATTAAAAATCTCACTTTTAAACATTGTAGATGCCTAAAAAAAGAAAGATTTTTAAAATTAAAAATCTCTCTTTTAAATCATGATTACAAAAAAGGAAAGTTTTAACAAAAATAAAATCTCTCTTTTAAACTATTGTAGATGACTACAAAAGGAAAGAGTTTTTAAATTTAAAACTCTCTTTTAAAATCATGTGGATGGCTTCAAAAAAGGAAAGTTTTTAAACTTTAAAATCTCTCTTTTAAAACATTGTAGATGGCTACAAAAAGAAATACTTAAAAATTAAAAACCCACTTTTAAACCCATCTTGGCCGGTCCCTTGCTTGGGCACCAAGCAAGGATGTGGCCGCCCATAAGGATGACTTGGGTGGATGCGAGGCTTTATGCATAGATACTACAAAAGGGACCTAGAGGAGAAATTAGTTTTGGCCTCCTGGCGAGCTTGAGCTTCTTGTGTTCGACCCAAACACCCAACTCAAATTCATCAATAATAACTCATACCACTAAAGAGTTATTATTGAACTACCGCACCAATCTCATATTACATTATGGCTCCTTCTTATCATGAGTGTGTTAATCTCTCTATGTTTTAGATATCGAATGTCTATTAATTAAATGAATTACTGACAACTCACTTAATTAACGTCTAGCTCCAAGAGTAGTACCACTCAACTTCATTGTCATGTCGGAACTAAGTCCACCTGTAGGGGTTTACATGACAATCCTTATGAGCTCCTCAAGGTGACATCATCATCCTAATAAATAGGACACAGTTTCCTTCTATAATCAACAACACACCATATAAATAATATTATTTCCCAATTTATCGGGCCTATTTATTTAACGAATAAATCTTACCCTTTGATAAATACTAAATACATGTGCTTGCTATTATATCGGGATTAAGAGTACACATATTCATAATAACAGAGATTCTATTCTTTTATGCCATCAGTATAAAAGGAATAACCTCAAATGGTCCTGCTCTATACACACATAGTGTACTAGTGTAATTTTATAGTCAAGATAAATTAGTACCAAATTACACTATAACTATTCCAATGGTTTTTCCTAATCTATCTTGGTTGTGAGCTTCTATTTATAATTTACAAGGAACTGATAATATGATCTTCTATGTGACACCACACACCATGTTATCTACAATATAAATTAAATGGACAACTGCATTTAACTAAATGCAAACATTTGACCAATGTGATTCTCATTTCAAAATAAATGTTTATACAAAAGCTAGGCTTTTAGTATATATTCTAATAGGGGCATCATCAACCTAAATAATTAGGACACAGTTTCCTTCTATAATCAACAACACATCATATAAATAGTATTGTTTCCCCACTCATCGAGTCTATTGATTTAACGAATAAATCTCACTCATTGATAAGTTAAAGAAATAAATACTAAGTATACGTGCTTGTTATTATATAGGGATTAAGGGGGCACACATCCATAATAACAGATGTTCTATTCTTTTATATAGTCAGTATAAATCGAATAACCTCAAATGGTCCTGCTCAATACACACAAAGTGTACTAGTGTAATTTTATAGTCAAGACAGACTAATACCAAATTACACTACAACCCTTCCAATGGTTTATCCCAATCTTTCTTAGTTGTGAGCTACTATTTATAATTTATAAGGAATCGATAACATGATCTTCTGTGTGACACCACACACCATGTTATCTACAATATAAATTAAATGGACAACTGCATTGACATATATATAAATATAAAATGTAAACATTTTACCAAAGTGATTCTCATTTTAAAAACATTTCAAAACAGATGTTCATACAAAAGCTAGGCTTATAGTATATATCCCAACACAATCACACCTTGAAGGGGAGAAGAGAAGAAAAAGTATAACTAGAACCCTAGAGATAGCACCTCTTTTCTTCGGTCGGCAGCTCTCATCCGATCAACATCACGGAAGAAATCAAAAGCTCAACAGATCAAGACTCCTCCAGCAACACCCGAACCCTTATGCTAGCTTACCAAAATAAACACTAATCCATACCTACAAGGGAGAGATCGTCGGCGGCGTGCGGCTCGGGAGGTTGCGAGGTCGCGGCGATGACACGCGTGACGGTCGCGCGAGGGCATGGCGACCGCGAGGGACGACTACGCACGGTGGTGGCGACGGGATCAAGAGAGGAGCGGTGGTCAGTGATCTACCGAGGGAAAAATCGCAAGAGGGAAAGGGGAGGAGGAGCTTTGGCGAGATCGGGGAAAGAAAAGGTCGACGGAGGAGGCGAGGGCGACGTCGTGAGGTGAGGGGAGAAGGGATTGGGAATTAGGGGATGAGGAATTAGGTTTAATATTTATAACTTAGGCTTTGATTAATTCTACTATATGTTAATCAAATTAATCAACTCCCACCTTTGGGATTCCAAATAAACTTTTCTCGAGCCCATAAGTGTATCCCCTCTAAATACACCGTACGAGCTCCGATTAATTCCAGAAAAATTTTTAAAAAATCCAAAAATTTCCGTTAAGATTATTAGCATATTAAACCTTATTATTTAATTATTATTTGGTACAGTATTTTACATTCTCCTCTATTAATAAAAATTTGATCCCAAATTTACTACTCAACTCAAGGATCCTCATCCAAGGATAACAACCAAGCAACACACTCATTTACTAGTTCAACCAAGAATCCCTAACCTTGAGGGATTAAAGATTTTCTTATAAAACTATAAAATGATCCACTTCAAAGTGGATAATGATAACTCGATGAGTAATGAGCTCACCATGCTTCCACTACTTACTATTCTATTTAGTGACTCGAACATACATAACAATAAGAACTCCAGAAAATTTACACTGCTATAAAGAGATAGTAGGACCAATCAATCACTACCATCAACATCATTCCCATTTGCCACAACAAACTACACAACAAAATTACCTAAGTCCAATAGGTATATCACTGGCTTTCCTTCAACTAAAACAAATTAGTTCATACTGCAAAACCTTAATCCTTATCAAATAGCAAAGATAAGGCGATAGTATGCCTATTACACATACTAGTTCCATTCAGTTGAAAGAAAGGTATTTAAGTCAATTTTATTGATGCAATAAATTGAACCACAACGTATCCAACTCTATACTATCAATGATTATGTCTGCATGCCTCTCTAATAATTCAATACTATTAATGAAGAAAGCTTAACAAAAATACAACAAGTGATGCCACATGTTTAAATGAACTCGAAGAGAGAAAACAAGAGAAATAATAATAATAATAATAATAATTATTATTATTATTATTATTATTATTATACTAGAAGATTCCAGTTTGTTAAGACACTCAAATCAACTTTTCTATAGGAACTTAATGCGAGTAAAGCATACATGTTAACATTTTTAAAATTGGCCAATATAGTAATCCTCCTCCAATCTTAATCATTTGCTTTTGGAGACCACTCACATTCAAATAAAACAACTTACGTCCTCCATAGTCTAACTCAATCACTTTTTAACCTCCTATAGAGATAGTAATATCAAAGCCTCCCGAATAATGATAGAGAAAAAGGAAAGCCTCCAACCTTCAACACCGACTGTCAATAAACTTAGATATACCCACCATGGTTCAACATTGCACGCCCATGTCGTACTATTACAAAGACAATATCTAGTGGGGGAGGTTATTATCATAAATCTCCCGTTAGACAACCAATCATATTCTCATCCTTCCAAATACTCAAGTATCCACAATACAAAAATTATAAATCTAAATCTAAATGGTCACTCAACCTCCTAACTAAAAGTCTACCCATCAGAGAATATCACCACACATCTCATAATCATATCCATAAGATGTTCTCAGATAACTATCAATAAAAATATTGAATACTTTAATTTGAAATATAGACTTCAAGATCTTTAATAAATGATCATGTGATCAAGGTCTTGAGCTACTTGTGGAGACAATGATAGTTGAGTCAACTAACCATTGTCTTGCACTACATCATACTATGATTGCTCCACATGAGGTTCAGTACCCTCTAGTAACGAGCAACGCACACAAAGGTAGGAGCACTATCAACAAATAGCTAACCGTCATATGTGTTAAGCAGCTAACTATATACTTTTCCATATCAATGGGGAGTCATTTATCTAAATATACCTTCTAGGTTATCCTACCAAATACAAATAACCCAAAGGTCAGAATCTCCATGAAATAGAGTAAGTCGGCCTCCTACTGACCGACACAACACAGGTCATACGTGATATAAATAACTAATCAAGTAACAACAGGAGTATATGATAATAGTTTACCATATACCTCCTATAGCTTGGAGATTCCTGCTGCTGCCTGGTCTCAAAAACTTGAAAGTCACATCGAGGAGTTAAATTACAAACAAAATCGAAACACTGAAAATAGGCATCGTAAAACTTAACTCTAATACCAATAAATTGATATTAGATTAACTCAAAAATCATAAATCAAAACTAGATCGAAATCCCAAAAACACAAAGCCCATAATTTGACTCGTACCATGCTCTGATACCAAAAATTGTCACGGCCTGAGAGGAAGGGTGTCCAATCGAAAATCGAACAACACCTCCCTTATAACAATGACAATTGAGACCAATATACATACACAAACAACATAATAACATATTCATCAACCCACACGGCTGGAGCATACATAACCACACAGTTTATATAATACAGCGTACTCGGCTAGAACAAAACAACAACACCAACACAGTTTATATCACTAACAACCCACACGGCTGCACTGAAAACACAACGAAATAACGGAAAAAAAACCCACAAATGCAGAGTCCACAAAACATCGCAGATACAAAGTCCACACAACCAGTGTCAAAACATAGTTAGTTCTCACAACACCAAATCCAACGAATACGAAATGCAAGTAAAGAGAAACAAAAACCAAAATCATTCCTCAGATATAATGCAAGACTGGCAAGCAACATCTCTCCAAGCATCCATGACTCATCTACCTGATACCTGGCGAAAGAAAACCAATTTGTGGGGTGGTGAGTATTGAAACTCAGCGGGTAAAAGAAAGATAGTGCATGCACATAACTTACAAATAGAGAGTGCCAACAGTATACAGTCTCATAAGGGAAATAGCATATACTAAAATAAAATCATAATAAATGCCCATACCTGAAACCATATCCTAGGCTAGGTAATAGAAGGTCAGGGGTGACACAAACCTGCTACAGAACTGCCTATAACTGCAAGGGTAAATATGTGAGATGTATCCATTTTACCAATAAATAAATAGTGTCTAAACACCTACAATGAGTGTATATCTCAACATAAGTAAGCATATCCGCATAAGTGAACAACAACAGTAAGCTATAACAGCATAAGTATACCACATCAACATAAGTAAGCAATAAAAACATATGTAAATAGCAGCAGCCAAAGCAAATATAATAACAGCGTATGCATGGATGGTCACTCCCGCCCACCTCTCTGCACCATGACCCTTATATGGTCAAGAGGTCGGGTCAATGACAGACTGTACACCACTCCAGCTACCACTCTCTCGAGTGGCTGAGGGGACAGTTGCATAGTAGCTAACTAGCTACGTCTGCAACGGGGGTCCCTGCTGCTCGCAACTCTAGCTATCACTACCTATGAGTGACCGAGTGGGAGCACGACAGGACAAGCGGCATCTGCTCCAACTACCACTCTCTCAAGTGGATGAGCGTGCGACCCTAGTCAACGACTCTCTCGACCACAAGGGAGAATTTGTCATTGACATGCATGCAATGACATGATGTGTAAGATGCAACAATCATCATACAAATATAAGCAGAAATTAGGTATGCTACATGAAGCCATCATGCTCGATACGGTACATAAATAAACAAGTCATCATACCAATATAAGCAAAAAAAAAAATAGGTATGTTACATGAAGTCAACATGCTCAATACGATACTTAAATAAATAACAGTTAAAGCATACAACCATGGTATCTAGTATCTGCATGCTACCTATCATGGATAACAATGAGAGACTGTATAGATATAAAGATGAATATCTCAAAGATCGAGTGGAAGTATCAAGCGCAGGAAAAATAAGAGTGGAGTCAAGGTAAAAGCCGTTTCTAACCAAAGTTAGCTCATGCACTAAGTTCAAAGAACTAAAGAGTCAAAGTAAGAAGTACCCACCTTTAATATAGATCGAGCTAAACAAACCCCCGTGTCGAAGTGCTCATCTCGAAACAACGTCCTACAAATCATATATTATACAATTTAACTAATTTTATAATCAACAACTAGCTAAATCCAAATCTAATCCCAACCTTATCAACTCTTGAATTGATTCATATAGCAATCCATTTACTAATAAGTCAATTCAACTTAAATCCAACATACTCAATTCATGCAATTGATTAATTTTAAGTTTAATCATATCATCCAACAAAATTCACTAATCCCCAATCAAAACCGATTATTTCATCTTCCAATTCACATTCATATTTAGTAACCACATGTAATCAAACCTAGCATCATCATCACTTAACAACCAAATCATCAACAAAATGTACACTAATCTCCAAACACACAAATGAATCAATCCTACCTCACAATAAACTTAAATTAACCACCCAACCACCACAAGAAATCTGAAATCAACTCCATTAACCACACATGAACAACCATTCACTACTAATTGATCTAAGCAAGAACACAACCCTACACCCCTTAGAAAATCCAATTTAGCAACCTACTAATGGAAATAACAGAGATACCTCACTGAAAATCACTTACCTTGAGGTATAGCAGCAAATCAAAAACTCACAGCCTTACAAGCCTCTGCCCGACAGCTACCAAAGAGCATCCCTACATCAATCCTTCCAAGAATCAGTCCTAAACCAATTGTACATCAATAAATTGATAAAACCCTAACGACCGAAACATTACTCACCTCAAATGATCCCCAATTCTTTAACCGGTAGTGGTTATTCTCAGTGTGATCGAGTGACTCTAAGCCAGTTATCAATCGCACCTTGAAGGCGAGAGGAGAAGAAAAAGTATAGCTGGACCCCTAGAGATAGTGCCTCTTTTCCTCGGTCGGCAGCTCTCGTGCAGGGGAAGAAGAAGCAGCTGCTGATTGCGATGATCGGCAACGCATCAGGACCAAGGTGTTGGGTTACTTACTGTGTCAAGGTTGCACCTCGTCTTGGACAGGTGATCAGCTACGAGCGTCGATCAGCAACATCGGGTGATTAGGGCTCGCAAGAGTGAGCGGCTGGGGCAAGGGCACGAGCACAAAAATGAAGGCTTCCGACATGCACTTGGTGTCCGTGGCTAGCAGAGGGACGACCACGCAACGGCGATTCGGTGGTGGCGACGGGATCGAGAGAGGAGCGGTGGTCGGCGATCTACCAAGGGAAAAATCGCAAGAGGGAAAGGGAGGAGGAGCTTCAGCGAGATCGGGGAAAGAAGAGGTCGGCGGAGGAGGCGGGGGCGGCATCGCGAGGTGAGGGGAGAAGGGATCGGGAATTAGGGGATGAGGAATTAGGTTAAATATTTATAATTTAGGCTTTGATTAATTCAACTATATGTTAATCAAATTAATCAACTTCCACCTTTGAAAATTCCAAATAGACTTTTCTCGATCCCATAAGTACATCCCCTCTAAATATGTCGTACGAGCTCCGATTAATTCCAAAATAATTTCTAAAAATTTTTAAAAATTTTGTTAAGATTATTAGCCTATTAAATCTTTTTATTTAATTATTATTTGGTATGGTATTTTACACATATAGAGGTAAAGCATCACTTTATAATTGATTATGTAGTTAGGGGTGATATTGTACTTGACTATGTTGAGTGTAAGTCAAACCTAGTAGACATTTTCATAAAATCCTTACCTAAACTCAAGTTTAGTACACTCAAAAGATAGTTAGACATGTGATTAGTAGAATAGATTCAAAATAAAATATTTTTTAAGTTATTTTTTTTTAAAGTTATGATTTTTTTTTAAAAGGGTATTTTTCCAAATTAGCTTGAGTTTAAAATTTAGGATAAATCATTTTTATTTTCTTCAAAATTCCTAATTTTACTAGTACTTTTAAATATTGGACTTAGCCTAGATCTTTTCCCCTTGAAAGCATGTACCCATAGATATCAGGCAGAGCATCTCACAAGTACACTAGGAATACCTTGCTTATGTATAAAAAAAATACTTAGAATGGTGTAAGATGCATGGAGTATTGCCTAAACTTCAGAATGCTTATATCTATGCATCAACATAAGTCTAAGCTATAAATACCAACTCAAATTGAACAAGTTGAGTCATCCTTTTTAGTCAAAACTAACTGGATCACACACTTAACTTAACTAACCAAGTGAACGCTACTACCTTATGGTAAACAGCTAGTAGCTAAGGGTTAGACATTTACTCTAAGGAAAATAAATGAATGTTTTAAAGTTTTTTGTTCCTTTGAACTTTACATGCTTGGACTCTAGAATAAAAATTAGGGGCTTCCCCCTTAAAATTAAAAGCATTCACTTAGATCTTTTTAAGGGGAGATTAAATTTCTCTCTAAAATTATTTTTGATATATGGAAAAGGGGGAGTAATAGAGTTAAGTAGGTATTTGAGTTTTTAAGTTTTAAAAATCCTATTTTAAAAAATCCTTCTAAACTAAGTGCTTTACTAAAGACTTTTATCAAAATCTTTTCAAAACTAAGTTGTTTATCTAAATCTTTTTAAAGCTAGTTAAGCACTTTATAGATTTTTTTTTAGGCTAAGTACTTAAGTTTCTATGAAACTCTTTTAAGGCTAATTAAGTACTTAAAGTGTTTATAAAAATTTGTTTTAAGCTAAGTACTTAAGTTTTTATCAAAATATTTTTAAGCTAATTAAGTACTTAGATTGTTTATAAAAATCTTTTTAAAGATAAATACTTATGTTTTTATCAAAATCTTTTTAAGCTAATTAGGTACTTAGAATGTTCATAAAAATCTTTTTAAAGCTAAGAACCTAAGTTTTTATCAAAATCTTTTTAAGTTAATTAAGTACTTAGAGTGTTTATAAAAGTCTTTTGAAACTAAGTACTTAAGTTTTTATCAAAATCTTTGTCAAAAGCTTAGTACTTAACAAAGGTTCTTAAAATTTAAGAATGGAGCTAAGTGTTAGTGCAGGTTGCACTAATAATCTAGTTTTGATGTATGACAAATAGGTTAAAGTTAGATGTGTTAGTTGTCTAACATTTCTACCAAGTATGCAGGAGTTGACTGGTCTGAAGGATCTGACATCAGGCTAAAATTTAGTTGGGTCCGTAGGACCCTATAGCTAGTGAGAAGTCCAGATAGGTGTTGGATCAATTATGCACGTGAGAGGGGGGGTGAATCACGTGGTTTTCAAAAATTCACTTTTTGTCGTATTAAAATCAAAGTGCGAACGCAGTGGAAAAGAAAAATATGAAAAGCTAGCACGAGAGGAACACAGGCGATTTACTTGGTTCGGAGCCTTTGGTGACTCTACTCTAAGACCCAGGTCCCGCGGACCTATCGATGGGTAATTCACTATAAACCTCTTCCGATACCTCCAAAAGAGGGAATTAAAGTACAAGGAATGCTTGAACAAGTGCAACACCTTGCACTTGTCCTTTTATAGTATTTAATTACATAAATTAAAAAATTAATTGACACTTTGGGGATTGAAGTGGGAGCACTCGTGTTGATATCGATTGCCAGCCATGATCGAAAGTCCTTGAGCAGTTGTCGAGCGCAGCAGCTTTGCAGTAGAGTCGTGGCAGGAGCCCGGAGTAATCACAACCTTAAAAGAGCCCATAGTAGCTCGTATAGTAGTTGTTGTCCAATGCCTTCTCAAGACAGCCTTATAAATAACATGGAAGGTGCCTCCAATGAGGAAAGTTTGATCCTGAATAACCCGACACTTATCCGCTGCGATGCTAAGAGTTTATCCTATGGAAGACGCCTTCTATAGCCATGGAAGGCACCTTCTATGAATAGTACGAAGGCGCCTTCACTGCTTGAAGGCGCCTTCAGACACTATTCATCTGAAGGTAATTTTCTTCTTTTTTCCTACAAAATAATGTTAGTCCAAAAATATCCTGTAAAATAAGTATTAGGATAATTTAATAATAATACAGAGTAGTAATTAGTTCATGTCCTTCCAGGACTAGAAACTAGTTAAGGTCTCAACTTAGAGATCCAAAATAGACCTAAACTGGACCGACACCTACTGTCCCTTCTACCGAGATGTGTCCTCACTTGGTCACTCTCCTCAAGTGACTTACCTTAACTTACCAGTTTACTAGATATCTGGTTAGCCTGTCAACTTGTCTAGACTTTATGCCAGCTATTTGGTCGGCCCGTTGACCTAGCTGGACTTCATACCAGCTATCTGGTCATCTTGTCGACATAGCTGGACTTCATACCAGCTATTCGATCAGCTCATCGACTTAGCTAGATTTCGTACCAACTATCCGGTTGGACCGTTGACCTAGCTGGATTTCGTACCAACTATCCGGTCGGCCTGTTGACCTAGCTGGATTTCCTACACACTTAATCAAGTGATTAAATCACATCAAAACCTAACTTAACTTACATGTCATTCATTAAAACTTGAGTTAGACCGTTAGTTCAAACCACACCAACAATCTCCCCTTTTTTGATGCAATAACAACCTTGGTTACATTAGGGGACAACATGCAATCATAAATGGACACATGATATGGTTTAAGCTTTTTGGATTTTAATTTGTTTCTGTTAGGACCAAAAGTAGCTAGAGGGGGGGTGAATAGCTCGTCGCGTTGCTTGTTTCTTCAAGGATATGCAGCGGAAACTAACAGAGACAATCACACACGCTAACACGGTTGGTTTACTTGGTATCCACCTCACAAGAGGTGACTAATCCAAGGATCCACACCAACGCACACACCCTCCACTAGTAAAAACTCTCCTTTATGGTAACTACCAAAGGCGGAGAAGCCCTACAAGACTCTCGGTACAAGAAGAAGGAAAGGGAAACAAAATACAAGCACAAAGCTTACAATGAATGCAGAAAACCCTAACCCTAGCTTCTCTTCTTGCCTTTGATCCGCCTCTTGACTCGGAGAGCTTCCAAGAACCTTCAAGAACTGGCGATCACGAGCTTTGAGAGTGTTGTGGAGGAGCTGGCGAAGATCTGAGATGAAACGGTGAAGAGATTACCGCAGCCATCGAACGCCTGCAGCTATAAACGACGCCAACGGTCGGATCCCGATCGATTCGAATGTTCCCAATCGATCGGGGAGGCTTTGGATCGATCCACGGATCGATCCGACCATTCGATAAGCGCTGGATCGATCCACGGATCGATCCAGCGCTTATCGCGCGAAGCAGCAGCGTTGATCCATCGATCGAGACCTCCGATCGATCCACGGATCGATCGGAAGCCTCTCGTCATTCTGACGATGCGGATCGATCGCCGATCGATCCAGCTGACGGATCGATCCGCGGATCGATCCAGAAGTTTTTGTCCAAAACCAAGTCCCAAACATCCCAAACCAACATCCGGTCAACCTTGACTGTTGGTATGTCATGCCTAGCATCTAGTCACTCCCTTGACTGCTAGGACTCCCTTACCAAGTGTCCGGTCAATCCCTTTGACCCACTTGGACTTTTCTCTGCTGCAAGTATCCGGTCAATCCTTTGACCTACTTAGACTTTTCTTTCATGCCAAGTATCCATCAATCCTTTGACCTACTTGGACTTCCGACACCGGATGTCCGATCATCCTTGATCCATCTGGATTTTCCTGCTCAGCTTCACTCACGGAGTTTCACCTAGCTTCACTCACTAGGGTTTTCCACACGCCTAGCTTCACTCACTAGGACTTTCACTGCCTCACCCAGGATTTCCATCCGCTTAGCTTCACTCACTAGGACTTCCTTACTGCCTCTTCACTCACTTGGTCTTTCCCTGCTTCACCACAGGGACTTTCATTTTTCCTAACATCCCAGTTAGGACTTCCCCGTCAAGTATCCAGTCAACCTTGACCTACTTGACTCTTCTTCAATCAATATCTTATTGTCAAACATCTAAACCCAAACCAAGACTCAGCTTGGTTACCCAGGTCAACCTTGACCTGAGGGATATTGCACCAACAATCTCCCCCTTTTTGATGTTTGACAATACCACAATAACACTTACAATCCCATATGTAAGTTAGGCTAATCCCATAGCCTCCTTCTTCATGCCACTAGGTAAAGAAAGCATAAATTTAACCATACATTCTCCCCCTATTGGCACACATCAACCCATCGTTGGACACACATCAACCTATGCTCCAATTCTGGGCACACTTCAACAAATCCATTTGTTGAAGACTCTCCCCCTGAAGAGTTGCTCATCGTTGTTCACAACATCACTCGTTGTGATCAACACGATAATGAAGGTCCCATACCCTTCATTTATCCTTAACTTCTCCCTCAATGTAGACAACTACCCAACCTTGAGCATTATCTACCACATGAGTGTCCACTTGAAATAATGAGGATATCCACTCCCCATTTCTCCCCATTTCAAGTTTAAATGCTCAACCTTGAGCAAGTTCACAACAGAAGGTTAACCACCTTCCAAGGTTCATGAAAAATAATTTTCATGTCTTTAAAGAGTCCCTCCCCCTAAAGACATGGTGTTAACTTCTGTCATTGCACCAACAATGACTTGGAATCCCTAAACCTTTAGGAAACCCAAATTTAGAAGTTTTGAGGTTCAAATATTCAAAATTTTGAAAACAACCTCAACCTAAACTTCTACTTAGTCTTCGTTAACCAATCCATCCTTGTTTTCAACATGAAAACACCCTTTGTATATATACAAATGTATTTAAGGGGTTTGGAATGGTTACCTAGACTCAAGGAGGTTCAAAGATGCTGAAATCAGGCCTTCCCAAAATAAGCAACTTGGATCGATTGAGTTGGGTTCCAATCGATTGAACCTTTCGAATCGATCCACGGATCGATTCAGACTCCTGGATCGATCGGTGATCGATCCAGATGAGCTTCTGCTCGCGGGAAATGCCGTTTGAATCGATCCATGGATCGATTCAGAACTCAATCGATCCATGGATCGATCGAGCTCCGATAGTTGCTGAAATTCCATTTCGGTCAACTCGAAACCCTAGAAAATTCTACAAAATCCAAAATTATGAAATTTCGTGTAGACATTATTTAGGGCATACTTAATCATGGAAAAATAGCTTTCATGAAAATACATCATATTTTCAAAGATTGACACAAACTTGAAAACTTGCAAAACTTTAGTGTTTTCTTCAAGTTTGTGTCTAACTATTCAATGGTGATTACTATCAAAAGATAGCCTTCACCAAGGTTTTCCAAAAATTTTAAAAACATTTTCAAAACCAATATCCCATCATGTTCCTTGGGCATAATGCACATGACTTGTACATTAGCTTTCCCAATGATGGGAAAACACATAACTATGTGTTTTGATGAACCTAAAACTCAAAAGAATGCACTAAATCAACATCTTGAGTTTTGTTCATCATCCTAACATCTCACTTGTATATAATATGCACTAAAACACATACAAGTCACCTTATAGTCTTTGTGAGATGTAGATTTTGGTTTTGCCCTAATCTAGGGATCATGCATATTTATCTAGGCATTTTAGAAATATTAGACATCCACCCAGGATGTCACTTGTCAATAAGTGTCGTTAAATGCCATTTGTCCTTAATTACAAGGAATTAAACTTAATGCATGATTATGTTATGGCATACATCAACAGAAAATAATTTTCAACAGAAAATATCCTATTACTACATGATGTATGAATGTCATGACATGATATTTTTGGATTTTTCATAATAATTCAAGAATGCACAAATAAAACATGATGTCATGGCATATAATGGGCAAACAATCATGGCAAGATTTAACATAAATAAAATATACCTAGATTAACTATCTAAGTATCCTTAAAGTCTTAGCTAAACTTACAACTTAAACCTAGATTGCCCTAAAGTGCTTCAAGAGAATGTCAAAACCTAAATTGGCATTTCTAATTTCCTTGATTTAATGCATGCCAATTGAAAATAACTCTGTCCTCAATTGTTGGCATATTCCATTTTTCCTCAAGAGTGATTACATAAATCAAGGCCCGGATTGCCTTAAATTTCCAAGAGAATACCAATATCCCAACTTGGTATTTCTCAAGGTTTTCCAAATTTGTGCCATTTAAAATAAAGTCAACTTTTCACCATTAGGCACATTTTACTCTTTCAAGGAGTAAATAATAATTTCATTTTATTTTCAAAGGTTAACAAAAACCTTGAAAATGCTCCTTGAGTGTCAATTTCCTCAAAGTTGGGTTAACTATCCTTCTAATAGGAGTTGACACTCTCTAACCCATTTATCGGGTAGAGAAGATGCTCCTAGGAACCCAAAACCTATTGGTGCTCCTTGGATGCTCTAGGTATTCACTAGGGATAACTTCCCTAGATACCTTCCTAGTGACCTTGTTTGTGCAATATCCCTTAGGTCAAGGTTGACCTGGGTAACCAAGCTGAGTCTTGGTTTGGGTTTAGATGTTTGACAATAAGATATTGATTGAAGAAGAGTCAAGTAGGTCAAGGTTGACTGGATACTTGACGGGGAAGTCCTAACTGGGATGTTAGGCAAAATGAAAGTCCTGGTGAGTGAAGCCAGGCAGAAGAAAAGTCCTGGTGAGTGAAGCCAGGCAGATGGAAATCCTGGTGAGTGAAGCCAGGTGAAAGTCCTAGTGAGTGAAGCTAGGCAGGTGGAAAACCCTAGTGAGTGAAGCTAGGTGAAACTCCTGGTGAGTGAAGCCAGGCAAGGGAAAATCCAGATGGATCAAGGATGATCGGACATCAGGTGTAGGGAGTGATCGGATACTTGGCATGAAAGAAAAGTCCAAGTAGGTCAAAGGATTGACCGGGCACAGAGAAAAGTCCAAGTGGGTCAAAGGATTGACGGACACTTGGTAAGGGAGTCCTAGCGGTCAAGGGAGTGACTAGATGCTAGGCATGACATACCAATAGGTCAAGGTTGACCGATGTTGGTTTGGGATGTTTGGGACTTGGTTTTGGACAAAATCAAGTCTTGGATCGATCTGGATCGATCCTCGATCGGTCCGCATCGATCGGTGGATCGATCCGATCGATCGATCGATCGACGCGATCATCCAGATCGATCCGTGGATCGATCCAAAGCCTCCCGATCGGGGAACATTCGAATCGATCGGGATCCGCCGTGGCGTCGTTTATAGGCTGCAGCGTTCGATGGCCTGTAATCTCTTCACCGTTCATCTCGGATCTTCGCGGCTCCTCCACTCTCAAAGCTCGTGATCGCTTGAAGGTTCTTGGAAGCTCTCCGAGTCAAGAGGCGGATCAAAGGCAAGAAGAGAAGCTAGGGTTAGGGTTTTCTGCATTCATTGTAAGCTTTGTGCTTGTATTTTGTTTCCCTTTCCTTCTTCTTGTACCGAGAGTCTTGTAGGGCTTCTCCGCCTTTGGTAGTTACCATAAAGGAGAGTTTTTACTAGTGGAGGGTGTGTGCGTTGGTGTGGATCCTTGGATTAGTCACCTCTTGTGAGGTGGATACCAAGTAAACCAACCGTGTTAGCGTGTGTGATTGTCTCTGTTAGTTTCCGCTGCATATCCTTGAAGAAACAAGCAACGCGACGAGCTATTCACCCCCCCCTCTAGCTACTTTTGGTCCTAACAGTTTCAACTTAACCCCTTAACCCTCTCTCTTTGACATTCATCAAAAAAACATGAATAGACAAAAAAAAATTTACTAGTGAAAGTAAGAAACATTTTTTACAATAATTCTCAGGATTACTTTAAGGGAGGGAAAAAATGTATAACCATAAAAACTATAAAATATATATTTTACAAAATATGTTTAAAGATAGTTTTAAAACTACTTAGCCTTTCAAAATGATAAAGAAAGCAACATATTAAAATTTTCAAAGTTAAAAAAAATAAGTTTTTAAAAGAAACTTTTCAAAACTTTTTCAAAGTGTTTCAAGACATCTTGGAAAGCAGAAAAAAATTTTAAAGGTATTTTTCAAAACAAATTTTAAACCACTGTATGTCCGTATTTTCACAAGAGTAATAAAGTTGAAAATACTTTTAAAATCAATTAACTTTGGAAACTTTAAGGTTTGCTAAGTTTTCTAAAAATAAAAGGTTAAATTGCTAAGTGCTGCAACATTTAAAACTGATTTAAAGTAGTTTTTTTTAAACAGTTTTCAAAATAATTTTTCAAGACATGTAATAATTTAAAAATGGATTTTTGAAAAAAATGGAAAAAGGGCAGCCCGGTGCACGGAGCTCCCGCCATGCGGGGTCCTGGGGAAGGATCCATTGTACGCAGCCTTACCCTTCTTTTTGTAAGAGACTGTTTCTAGTTTTGAAAAAAAAAAGAATGTTTTCAAAATATTATTGACTTGTTTATCCTCTTCCTTGTAACGACCCAATTTTCCCTATTTCGAGTTCCAAATGTCCATAAAAATATTTGGAAATGCTTTTAAAATATTCTAGAGATTTTTAGAAATTTTTAGAGTATTTTTTTTTACTTAATTTTTGGAGGTCGTTTAGTATGTTTATAAAAAGAAAGAAATTTTGACAAAAACTGTTGAAGACGAGGTTCGAACCCACGACCTCGGGTCGGACTGACCCAAGCAAAACCAGCCCAACCAGCCGAGCTATGCTCGTTTTGTTAACCCAATATGGAGAGAAATAGATTTAAGTTATAGAAAAGGGCAGAAATAAACCTAGGTTTTAAAGGGGTAATTTTCTTCCCGAGCCCTAAATTCTATTCCTTCTCCTCTTCGGGTGCGCCGGCGTCGCTGGTCCCAGGCGGACTCGAGTTCCTCCCGTCGAATAGAGCCCGCGGACACAGAAAAAGCGCCGAGATTTGAGCTCATCCGAACCCTAGACCTCCTTCCTCTTCTCGGTTGTAAGTCCTAGCAATCAAGGGTAAGTACTACTCACCTACAGTGGGATTGTTTCAGAATTTCCTGTTCTTTTAGTTCCGAATTTTTCTGTGAAGGTAGTGGAATTAGGGTTTGCTGCCATGTGTTGCTTGTTTGGTTTCCTCCTTGCTTGTTGAGATGCCATTCTCGGATTTTGCTATTGTACAGAAACATATGCTCAATTCTGTTAAGATTGGTTGTACCAAGTTGATAAACTAGAGTTGCTGTGCAGTTCGGTTTGGGTGTGTTTGATTTGGTTTTGGAGATTTAGAAATCCTCACAATGAGGTGAAGTTCTTCTTTTAAAGTAAGACTAAGGTCTTTAGTATAGATTTGGTTTCGGATTTTGTAATGCAGGTGATTTCCTGGACAGATTCGTAGCAGATGAGAAAAAATGGATTTCTCATTGGGTTGTATTCTAGTTTTCTACCATATATGCTAGTTCCTAGATTAGTTCTTGCAAGCATTAGTAGACAATCTAAGTTCTGCATTTTATTATAGTTTCCTTCCTTGCTTCCAGGTCATGTTGTACCGGATCGAGGTTAATTCAATTAGTTTTCTTTTGCTCTATTCGGTAGCATGATTAGTAAGATCAAATGAGTCTTCCTTTGCTCTATTTTATAGAGTTAGTTAAGTAGAGTTAGTAGTTAAGTAACGGTCGCCCTTAGAGAGTAGTAGTAAGAAGGGTGGGTTGTTACAGTTGGTATCAGAGCAGCGTTCCATTCTCCAGCATCACACACACACATTAGCATCATCCTTGTCGTCTTCAAGTAAGAAAGTATTTAATTTCTTTCTTTATTACTTTCCTTTATTACTAATTGCAGTATAAAGTAATTGCTTATAAGTGCTTAAGTCAGATAAGAGTTTGTGCTGTTTTCTTTATTCCTGTACAAATGTGTATGTTAGAAAGGATAGAGAAAATATCAAGTCTTTTTCATTGCATGACTAGATGGCAAGAAGAGGACGCCCCCGTACCGTTCGTGCTGAGGACCAAGCTCAAGAGAACGAAGTTCCCAGAGCAACTAAGCCCAATCTTTCTGAAGTGGTTGCTCAGCTCCAAAGACAAGTAGCAGAGCAGCAGCAAGTGATTGCCAATCTGATGGCAAACCAACAAGCAGTTCCTCCCCCTCCTCCAGCTGTCACTGCAGAGAATCCAGTGGTAACTGAGACTCCACCAGCTGCCATGGGAGCCGTCACAGCACCTCAGAGACCAGAAGCTTACCTTATACAGTGGCTAAAGCTGAAACCAGAGAGCTTCTCAGGCACGACTAAGCCCTGGGATGCCCAGGCTTGGTTTAAAACACTGGAGAGCACTATGAAGCTTCTTGACTGGCCAGAAGTCGAGAAGGTCAAGTGCGCCTCTTTCTGCCTGTCTGGAGATGCTCGTATGTGGTGGGAGAGGATAAAGACCAAGAGAGTGGCTGATCAGATGAGCTGGGCTGATTTTCAGTCAGAGTTTTATGAAGAGTTCTTCCACCTGCAGATCACCAACAAGCACTACGAGGAGTTTATAGAGTTCAAACAAGGTGACATGTCAGTGGAGGAAGCAGCCAAGAAGTTCAACAGACTAGCTCGTCTCTGCCCAGAGCTAGTAAGTACAGAGAAGGAGCGAGTCAGGCTGATGCTCAGAATGCTGAGACCCCAGATAGCACTAAATGTGAGCAGTGGAGCTCATCGGCCCCAGACTGGTGAAGAGTTGATCAGTAGAGCATTAATTGCTGAACACTACCTGAACAACATCAAGGCACAACGAGCGCAATAACATAAGGACAAAGACGAGGAAGGACAAGATCACATAGAACAAACATAGAATAAAGGTAAGGGTGTAAGAAAGCAAAGCAGAAAGGCGGTGGAGGCAGGAACAGGAAGGAAGGACGAAGGAAGTTTCCTCCTTGTCCCACCAAATGTGGGAGAACACATCCAAGAGCCTATTTTGGGTAAGGATGTTACTCATGGGAAGGACACATGGCTAAAGAGTGTCCTAACAAATTCAAAGCACCACCTCGTATTGCAGTAATAGCATTGCAAGTAAGAAGAGGCATTGGAGGGACCCTATATTAGTCAAGGAAGGTTAGAGCTCCACGCCTTTTATGGTGCGGTATTCTCCTCTCACAGAAGAAGCCAGCCAGGTTATTGGTCAGTAGTTATTTTCCAGACATCACTATTTGAGAGGGTGACCCATTATTTTGTATCATACCTTTTGCCGATTGGTTTCGGTTGTCGGTCTGGTTCTGGTGCACCCTACCTTGGGAAGTCATGGAATCAATCGATGGCTGGAGCCAGCATGGTGACAGATGCATCGAGAGCTATATGTAATGATCTTAGGCTATGGATTTAAATCATTTTTGGTTCGATTTCATCATCTGAATTATTAAGGTTTGATCGAGTCTTGAAGGTGATTTTTAGGGAAGGTCATGATTTTAGTTCAAGAAGAGTGCAAGTGAAGGAGAGACCGAAACTTCTCTCATCTTTGCAGCACTCACGGATGTAGCTAAAGGGTGTCAAGTTTTTTATCATGTAAAGTAGATAGAGAGAAGGGACTCAAGAGGAGGTTAGTATCAGTATCCGTGAGCTACGGACTACCTCCCAACAGAGGTAGAATTTGAGATTGAATTGGTTCTGGAACCGGTCCAATTTCAAAAGCTCCATATCGCATGTCTCCATCAGAGTTAACAAGAACAACTACAGGAGTTACTTGACAAAGACTTCATTCGCCCCACTCACCTGGGGAGCTTCCGTGTTGTTTGTCAAGAAGAAAGATGGATCAATGCGGATGTGCATAGACTACGAGCTTTGAATCAAGTGACAATTGAGAACAACTCCCCTGGATCGATGACTTATTTGATCGGTTAAGAGGAGCAACAGTGTTCTCAAAGTACCATCAGCTGAAGGTGAAAGAAAGAGATATACCCGGACATGACCAGATATGGACACTACGAGTTTGTGGTCATGCCTTTTGGAGTGACTAATGCACCTACGGTCTTCATGAACTTAATGAACAGAGTGTTCAGAGAATATCTTGACAAATTTGTCATCGTATTCATTGACGACATTCTAGTCTATTCAAGGACCTCAGAGGAGCATGACATGCACTTGAGGATGGTACTGCAAACTCTGCAGCAAAAGCAGCTTTATGCTAAATTCTCAAAGTGTGAGTTCTGGTTAAATCAGGTGGCATTTTTAGGTCACATTATTTCTAAAGAAGGTATTCAAGTGGATCCAGCCAAAGTGGAAGCGGTCAACAACTGGAGTAGACCCAAGAACGTCAGAGAGATCAGAAGCTTCCTTGGTTTAGCTGGGTACTACAGGAAGTTCGTGGAGGACTTTTCCAGGATACCTCTCCACTAATAGCCCTCACCAGAAAGAACAAGAGATTTGAATAGTCAGATAAATGTGAGCAGAGTTTCCAAGAGCTAAAGAAGAGATTGATCAGTGCTTTCATTTTGACTGTTCCACAGAGCGACAAGAGTTTCGACATCTACAATGATGCTTCCAAGATGTACCAAGATGTGAAACAGAGGTTTTGGTGGTTAGGGCTCAAAAGAGACGTTGCTAAATATGTCAGTACCTGCTTGACATACCAGAGGGTCAAAGCAGAATACCAGAGGCCAGGAGGAGTTCTTCAGCCTCTTCCAATACCAGAATGGAAATGAGAAGATATATCCATGGACTTCATAACAGGTCTTCCAAGAACCACCAATGGATATGATGCAATATGGGTAATAGTAGACCGATTGACCAAGTCTGCTCACTTCCTAGCCATCAAGGTGTCCCACCCTATAGAGCAGTTGACCCAGCTATATGTTAAAGAGGTAGTCAGACTTCATGCAGTTCCTAAATCTATCATTTCTGATAGAGATGGGCGCTTCACTTCACACTTTTGGGAGTGCGTTCAGAATGCACTAGGCACCAAACTCAAGTTCAGCACAGCTTTCCATCCACAGACTGATGGACAGATAGAGCGAGTAAATCAGATTTTAGAAGATATGCTCAGAGCTTGTGCGCTGGATTTCAAGGGATGTTGGTGCAAGTATTTGTGCTGAATTCGCCAACAATAGCTATCGCCACCATCAAGATGGCCCTTATGAGGCAGTATGGCGAAATGTAGATCACCCATATCTTGGCAAGAAGCGAGAGAAAAGAAATAGAAGTAAAGTTGGGTATTCATGAATGATAGACGAGACAACTCGGCTATTCAGAAGATCGAGAGAATTGAGACGCAGAGTAAAGAGTTATGACACTAACGGAATTCCAAGTAGGGGATTCAGTCTTTCTCAAGGTCGCTCCTATGAAGGGAGTGGTGAGATTTGGCAAGAAGGGCAAATTAAGTCCTCTCTATGTAGGACCTTACCTGATCATAGAGGATTGGGAAAGTAGCTTACAAGCTCGACTTACCACAAGACATGTCAGCAATACACAATGTATTTCATGTCTCCATGCTGAAGAAGTGTCTCCATGACCCGAGCCAAGTGATTCAGCCTCAGTCAGTGCAGATCCAAGAGGATCTTAACAAAGAAGTACCACTAGTGAAGGTCGTCTGGCAGAGCCAGAAGCACAAGGAAATCACTTGGGAGCGGGAGGATAGTATGAGATAGAAGTATTCAGAGCTATTCTAAGTTTGAGGACGAACTTTTTATAAGGTATGGGGGATTGTAACGACCCAATTTTCCCTATTTCGAGTTCCAAATGTCCATAAAAATATTTGAAAATGCTTTTAAAATATTCTAGAGATTTTTAGAAATTTTTAGAGTATTTTTACGTAATTTTTGGAGGTCGTTTAGTATGTTTACAAAAAGAAAGAAAGTTCGAACCCATGACCTCGGGTCGAACCCGACCTAACCGGACGCAGCCAACCAGCCGAGCTATGCTCGTTTTGTTAACCCAATATGGAGAGAAATAGATTTAAGTTATAGAAAAGGGCAGAAATAAACCTAGGTTTTAAAGGGGTAATTTTCTTCCCGAGCCCTAAATTCTATTCCTTCTCCTCTTCGGGTGCGCCGGCGTCGCTGGTCCCAGGCGGAAACGCAGTAACTTTATAGCTTCTCTCCAGCGGCCGGCGAAGGCTTCTTTCGGCGAACCTTGCGAACCCGAGTTCCTCCCGTCGAAGAGAGCCCGCAGACACAGAAAAAGCGCCGAGATTTGAGCTCATCCGAACCCTAGACCTCCTTCCTCTTCTCGGTTGTAAGTCCTATCAATCAAGGGTAAGTACTACTCACCTGCAGTGGGATTGTTTCGGAATTTCCTGTTCTTTTAGTTCCGAATTTTTCTGTGAAGGTAGTGGAATTAGGGTTTGCTGCCATGTGTTGCTTGTTTAGTTTCCTCCTTGCTTGTTGAGATGCCATTCTCGGATTTTGCTATTGTACAGAAACATATGCTCAATTCTGTTAAGATTGGCTGTACCAAGTTGATAAACTAGAGTTGCTGTGCAGTTCGGGTTGTGCACGAGGGATGTGCTGTGTAGTTCAATTTGGGTGTGTTTGATTTGGTTTTGGAGATTTAGAAATCCTCACAATGAGGTGAAGTTCTTCTTTTAAAGTAAGACTAAGGTCTTTAGTATAGATTTGGTTTCGGATTTTGTAATGCAGGTGATTTCCTGGATAGATTCGTAGTAGATGAGAAAAAATGGATTTCTCATTGGGTTGTATTCTAGTTTTCTACCATATATGCTAGTTCCTAGATTAGTTCTTGCAAGCATTAGTAGACAATCTAAGTTCTGCATTTTATTATAGTTTCCTTCCTTGCTTCCAGGTCATGTTGTACCGGATCGAGGTTGATTCAATTAGTTTTCTTTTGCTCTATTCGGTAGCATGATTAGTAAGATCAAATGAGTCTTCCTTTGCTCTATTTTATAGCATGATTAGTAAGATTAGATTAGCTTTCTTTGCTCTTATCACAGCATGTTTCAAAAGTTCAAACTAGCTCTCTTTTGCTCTATTCTAGAGCATGATTAGTAAGTTCAGATGTGCTTTATTTTCCTTTGTTTTACAGCATGTTTAGAAAGTTCAAATTTTCTTTTCTGTTGCTTTGTTTTATAACATGCTTAGAGAGAGTTTAGATTTGCTTCCCTTGTATTATTTTATATAGCATGCTTAGTTAATTGTAATCCTATACTTGTTAGGTATATCTAAAGGATTCCAATAAACTCTAATAAAGGATTATGAGGAAACTGAGTAAAAAGAAAGAAACCAAGGTCTAGTTAAAAAGAGATAACAAGTAAACTAAAGTAAGAGGCTAGTACCCGACTTCCAAGGTTGTCGTTAAACAAATCCAGGTGACCAATTCCAAGGTCTTGGCCCTGGTAAGACCAAGGTCTTTACCTCATAGGACTAGAGGATCGCTACCTCAGTCACTATTAGAGAGCGTGCAAAATAAAGATGGTACTAAGCCTGGGCCCAAAGAAGAAAAGAAAAGAAAAGAGAAGAAAAGAAAAGAAGAACAAGAAGAAGAAAGTGAAAGAGAAATTAAAAGATTAATTTCTATTATAAGAATATAAGAAAATGAAACAAGTTTATGCTTAGAATCAATAAAAGTTTAGTTCTTTAATTCTAAGCTTACAGTAGTAGTTTCATTACTTTCCTGTCAGTTAGTGAGCATGTTTAGTATTCAGTTTTATTCCTGTATACCATGAGTACATGCAGCTTTGCTTTAGCATTACAGTTTCAGTATTATTGCATTACTTTTATGCACTTCGAAGTTTTTGTGAGATAGATTAGTACTTACTAAGCGTTTTCACTTATAGTTTTGTTTTCTTTCCTCCTACTGCAGATAAAGGAAAAGTTAAGATATGAAGGGAGACAACAGGGTGGTGGTGGTGATGAAGGTGTGTGGTGACTGGACTATGGAGAAATCCAGAAGTAGCTGGCAAAATTGTCAAGACTTTCTTTTAGTTCTCTTTTAATGTTATATTAAATTTGGGATTGTAGTTGAGTTTATTTCCGCATGTCTAATTAGTCTCTTTTATTATTTGTGGAGTGCTGTAGTCGTTGCTATTGCTAGAGTAGTTTCTTGGGTTTATTGTGATTTATTATACAGCGTGGTTGATTGATATGTGTTCCAGCCGCTTGTGGCTGAGTATATATATTGCATGTATTGTCAAATATGGTCACCGGTATAGGGGAGACTCTGCTGAAATTTTTCAGTAGGGTTTCCATGTGATTTTTAATCATACCGGTTAAGTAGAGTTAGTAGTTAAGTAACGGTCGCCCTTAGAGAGTAGTAGTAAGAAGGGTGGGTTGTTACATTCCTAAACCTGATATTACTTTAAAATAATCTAATCAACTATAAATTATCCTTAATTGTCTAACCGTTAGTTACTAACTAACTATCAGAAGATAGTAGTGTTCACTTGGTTAGTCAGGTTAAGTCTTTTTATCCAGTTAGTGTTTCACTAACCTGGATTACTTAACCTGATAGTTATAGATTTGGTATTTAACACCCAAACTTATGTTGATCCACTGATATAAGTATCTTAAGTCAAGACAATCTGCCTATGCATCTCACCCCTTTCTAAGTTTGTAATACAGAAACAAAGTTGTCCTAATATGTTCGTGAGATGCTTAAGTTCTAAATCTATGAGAGCATGCTTTCTATGGGTTCGATCTAGACTACGACTAAAATTAATTTTGAAAATTCTAAAAATATGGGAATTTTGAGAAAAATAATTAAGGAATTTTGCCCTAGAATTTAGAAATGTTGAAAATAATATTGAAAATATTGGTCCTAGTCTACTAAACATATTCCTAACTGACGTTGTAAGTTGCTAAATTCACTTTCAGGAAGGGGTTTGGTGAATATGTCAGCTAAGTTTGACTTGGATACAATGTAATTGAGTTTAATGTTACCTTTACTGACATGATCCCTGATAAAGTGATGTCTATTTTCAATGTGTTTGGTTCTTGCATGATGCACAGGATTTTTTGTTAAATTAATTGAGCTAACATTGCCAATTAGTACTTTTTTTGTAAAGACTAAATTAAAATCTTTTAGAGTGTGCATCATCCATAACAATTATGCACCGCATTGTTGGGTTCTTCGAGCCGCGAAAACCGCTTTTTCGCGTCGCGGAAACCCCGAAGGACCCAAAGCCGTAGATCTGTGCAAAGATTCGTATAAAAAATTTGAAAAACTATTTCTTGTACGAGTTCAAAAAATTGATCTACTACTTAGATCTATGAGGAAAAAATGTTTACCCTTGATGCGATGCCCTTCGCGTTCCCGCTCGTCCAAATGATGCCGGATCTCAAGACCGTCAAGCGCCGGTCCTCTAGAAGTATCCACACGGACACACTAGATGGAGATGACCAAAAAATCAAGGTGTGCTAGCACCTATGTGGTTCGGCCAAGGGAGGAGAGGGAGAGGGAGAGGGAAGATGCACACAAGTGAATGAAAAATGAATTTTTTTCACCCAAAAACCAAGTGGCCGGCCACATTTCAAAATTCACATTAATTGCATTAATTGCAATTAATATGAAACCATAAAATCACATTAATTGCATTAATTGTAATTAATATGAAACCATTAAGAGTGTGGCTTTGTTACTTCCATGAGGTGGCACCCATGATGATGTGGAACATCATTATTGGTCCACCTAATGCCAACTCACCAATGAGGTGGCAAAAAGGTCAAGTCAAAATTGACCTTTGGTCTTCCTTCTCAAGTCAAGTCAAACTTGACTCAATCTCTACCATGGTGGATCTAATCCAACCATTTGATTCGAGCCAACTTAATATAATGAATCTAATTCATTAAATTAAATTGATTCAATGAGTCAAAATCTAAATTAGACTCATTTAACACATGAATCAACTTGAGTCGAACTCAAGTTAGCCCAATTAGGATTACTCTTAATCCAATTTGATTCATCAAATGAATCTAATCCTCTTGGTTCATCATATGAACCTAATCTCCACCTAATTGTCCTAAGTGTGTGACCCTATAGGTTCTTGTAACGTTGGCAATGCTCTAAACCCATTTAGGAGCATAAGTAATGAGCGGTATCTAGCAACACATCATTACTACCCAAGTTACAAGAATGTCGAGATCCGACATCACCTTGTGACTACCAATTGTGACTACTCACAAAATAATGACAAGTGTCCTTTTATCCTAGACATCTAGATTGATCAATATGAGGCATAGACCGTGTCATCCTCTAATCAATCTAAATCTTGAACTCCAAGTTAGACTCACTCGATCAAATGAGCTCAACATCTAATGTTGACTCATTTGAGCATGGCCATGCACTTAGTGGTCTCACTCTATCAAGAATACCGATGTCGCTCCCGTCATATGTGAGGGATAGATTCCATCTACATCACTCACATCCCTCTACATAATTCATTTTATACCCAGTAATCGCCTTTATAGTCCACCCAGTTACGGGTGACGTTTGACGAAACTAAAGTACATAACTCCTTATGTAGGGATCCATGGTGACTTCAGGTCTAAGGACTAATAGTCATACTAATAGCCACATGAGAAAGTATATGACACTCATATAACGATCCATGATACTTTCTCATGGCGGGTCATTCGATATACATTCTCTAATACATATGTCAACTGATATCTCTATATCCATGACTTGTGAGATCAAGTCATCGAGCTGACCTACATGCTAGTCTTATTGTATTAACATTGTCCCTGAATGTTAATACTCGACTAGGAATGATTTAGAGTAGTGTTCCCTATATCATCTCACTATCGATTCAACTAATCGATTGATATAGGTATGAACCTTCTACTCAAGGACGCTATTATACTTAGTCTATTTGGCACTAATATAAATAAGTATAATAACCAAACAAATGCCTTTATTAATATACAAGAATATGATATACATGAGTCCGTACAATCATCAAATGATTGGCTCTAGGGCTCTAACTAACAATCTCCCACTAGCACTAGTGCCAATCAGTATAGGCTCTAAGGCCTAAAGACCTAGTGTGACCATCATGCTTCCTCTGTGCCAAAGCCTTGGTCAAGGGATCTGCGATGTTAGCCTCTGTAGGTACTCTGCAAATCTTCACATCTCCTCTATCGATAATCTCTCGAATGAGATGGAAACGTTGTAGAACTGCTGTGAACTCTGCCAGTTCATAACACTACCATCTAAGCAAAACACGAACCCTGACTGCGATCGGTAATCATCCTGATCGGTCTGGAAGCTGGCATCACTGTAACCCTTTACAGTTAGCTCATCATTGCCTCCATATATCAAGAAATATTCTTTAGTCCTTCTTAAGTACTTAAGAATATTCTTAACCGCTATCCAGTGACTTTCACCTGGATATGACTGGTATCTGCTCGTCATGCTCAAAGCATATGAGACATCAGGTCGAGTACATAGCATGGCGTGCATGATCGATCCTATGGCTGAGGCATAAGGGATCTGATCCATGCGGTCTCTCTCCTCTCTAGAAGAGGGACCTTGAGTCTTCGAAAGACTCATGCCATGTGACATCGGCAGAAATCCCTTCTTGGAGTTCTGCATGGCAAACCATAGGAGTACCTCGTCAATGTATGTACTCTGACTTAGGCCAAGCAATCTCTTAGATCTATCTCTATAGATCTGTATCCCTAGAATGCGGGATGCCTCACCTAAGTCCTTCATTGAGAAGCAACTACCTAGCCAGGTCTTGACAGACTGAAGCATAGGGATGTCCTTCCCAATGAGTAGTATGTCATCCACATACAATATGAGGAAGACAACTATGTCCCCTACAACCTTCTTGTAGACACAAGGCTCATCTTCATTCTTGATGAAACCAAACTGTTTGATCGCATCATCGAATCGAAGATTCCAGCTCCGAGAAGCTTGCTTTAGTCCATAAATGGACCTATGCGGCTTGCATACTCTGCTAGTATGCTGTGGATCTGTCATATACACATCCTCGATTAGGTTTCCATTCAGAAACGCGGTTTTGACATCCATCTGCCATATCTCATAGTCATGGTAGGCTGCAATAGCAAGCATGATCCGAATGGACTTAAACATCGCTACTGGAGAAAAGGTTTCATCATAGTCAATACCATGAATCTGCTTGAAACCTTTAGCTACCAAGCGACCCTTATAGATAGGTCCATCCATGTCAGTCTTTCTCTTAAAGACCCACTTACACCCAATGGGTTTTACCCCTTCAGGTGGATCAACCAAAGTCCATACTTGGTTGGTGTACATGGATTCCATTTCGGATCTCATGGCTTCTAGCCATTTCTCGGAATCTGGTCTCATCACAGCTTCTTGATAGGTGGTAGGCTCATCCTTTATGAGCACAATGTCATCATGGTCAGACAAGAGAAATGAGTATCTCTTAGGTTGATGACGTACCCTATCAGACCTGCGAAGAGGTATGTCTACTTGAACTGGTTGTTGTTCCTCAACTCCTTGTGGAACAACATCATCCACAACACTTTGTGGTTCCAGTTCAATTTCCATCGAGGCATTAGTGCTATTGTTCGCATCTTGAACTTCTTCAAGATCGAACGCGCTCCCACTAGTCTTTCTAGAAACAAAGTCCCCAGTCTTTGCCACAACTACCTTGTGCTGACTGGGAATGTAGAAGTAATATCCCTTAGTTTCCTTGGGATATCCGATGAAATAGCACTTGTCGGATTTGGGTCCTAATTTGTCTGAGACTTGACGTCGTACGTAAGCCTCACAACCCCAAATCCTCATGAAAGACACCTGGGCATCTCTCCCAGTCCATATCCTATATGGTGTCTTTATCACGACCTTTGATGGAACTCGGTTGAGTATGAAAGCAGCCGTGTCTAGAGCATAGCCCCAAAGGTATGTCGGAAGATCCGTGTGACTCATCATAGATCGGACGATATCTAATAGGGTACGATTCCTCCTTTTGGATACACGTTTCGACTGGGGTGTGCCAGGAGGAGTGAGTTGGGATTGAATCCCACACTCAGCTAAATAGTCACGAAACTCATGGCTTAAGTATTCTCCACCTCGATCGGATCAAAGTATTTTAATTCTGTACTTCATTCTTGAATTTTTGAACTTTTCAAAGGATTCATATTTATGTGTCATCAGTACACATAATATCTGAAGTCGTCAGGAAATGTGATGAAGTATCTATAACCGCCTCTAGCGACATTGAAAGGGCCACATACATCACTATGTATGAGTCCTAACAAATCGATCGCTCTCTCGCTACTAAAGGGAGCCTTGGTCATCTTGCCTCGTAGGCATGACTCGCATATCTCATATGATTCAAAATCAAATGAGTCCAACAAACCATCCTTATGGAGTCGGGATAGCGCTTGTCATTTATATGACCTAAGCGGCCAGAGGTAAGTTTGGTTCAAGTCATTCGACTTGATCCTCTTGTATTTATGTTATAGACAGGGCTCTCTAGGTCTAGAATGTAGAGTCCGTTTATCGAGGTGCACTACAATAGAACATATCGTTTAAAAGATGGAACAACATTTGTTCTTTATTATAAGAGTATCCTCTCTTGTCCAAACAAGACTGATATTATGTTCTTTGTCAAGGCACATAACAACAATCGTCTAATTCTAGTACTAGCCCGAGGAGATAGATGATAAGTTCCTACATAGCAACAACTCGTGCTCCATTGCCTACTCGTAAGGTCTATCTCACCCTTCGTCAATGCTCTGCTATTCCTCACAAAAGTGAGATGCACATCCGGTATCTAATACCCACGATGGCGAAATAGAGGTTGACTTCTATAACATTTATACCAAGTAGAAATCTTATTTCTCTTCTTCTTAAGATCTTCCGTATTCTTTGGAGTTCCTCTTCCTTGCTTGTCCCCGATATAGTTGGCGAAGATACTCAACCATATCAAAAGCGCCCATTAACTCATGTTGCTTCGAAGCTCTGAGTTCATGGTCGCGAGCATTAGACAGACACATCTAATGCGTCGTCTTGATGCTTCTTGTAATCATCTTTGTCGGCTCGCGGGCATTGGCAGGAGCCTCGGAATGGGCTGCTCCAGAACTACGCTCCTCGGTGAGAACTATTCTCAAGTTCTTGTCCAAGAAATTCGCTCCGTTGAGCTTGTCCTTCTCAGGGACAGAGAAGGAATTGTGTTTGACGTCATGGTTATCTAAAATTTGCGAAATAAATATCATATTCTTTAAAATCATTTAATTAGGCCTTTTAATTAAATGATGCTCCTAATTCTATAATTCTTGTGGGACAAGATCCACATCATACTAACCCTTGAGTTAGCTTTGGCTAATACGCCCAAGGCTTAGTATGATCGGTAGGTAATGATTACCAATTACATCTCTATGCAACTCTTGTTTATAGAATCAATACCCGCATTTATATTAAAACTCGAGTTAGCTTTGGCTAATACGCCCGAGAGTTAATATAGATGTGATTTTGACCTATTCTTTTCCAACCGTTGGAAGAATGCCTATAGTTGACTCGATCCAACCGAGTAACTAGGAATACTCAATCTAATTGAGTTTGTATTCACCCATGCGTTGATAGACGGGACCAAGATTGTCCCTCCGTACCCTACCAAGATAATATGTATTGCTCTGCTTTGGCAGATTCAACAATACATGTGATCGAGGTAGTGATAGGTATCACGGCACGGTTAGGCATTTTAGAGTTGGTTCGATCTAGATCTAATCTAATCGAGAAGAATGCATCTTGTGCACGACTTAGATCTAATCTAATCGCAAGGGTGCATCATGTGCACGACTTAGATCTAATCTAATCGTTAAGGCACTAATTAATTAATTAATTATTAAACATGCATCAAATACATAATAATTAATTAATTAATCTATTTGTGATTTAGTCATGGCCCTACTACGATCTTCTCAAGCCAATGAGAAGATCGATTGGTCAACCTAGGGTCAACAGCTTCTCCAAGCGCCTCCCTTTGACCACCTTGTGCCCGCCTCGGAACTCCGTCTCGTGTGGACCCTCCACCGCTCCAATTTGTACATTACAATTTGAAACTTGAGTTACATTCGAGTCTAAATCTAATTTACAACAAGAATAAAAGACGAGGCACGACGCGCAGAACACATCACTACACGCAGGCCATATTATGAATTACAACACAACCAATCATATTGGGCTTTGGGCCATGACTATCACAAATTAATATATATAATTCAAAATTATATATTTTCATAATTTTCTATAATTTTAAAATTAATTTTTATAATTTTACAAGTAAAATTTCCGGCGGTCCCGTTTCCCCTTGCGGGGCCAGGGGCAGCACCCCTACCCGCGATCTAACCATCGCGAGGGTTCCTTTGCGATCCAACAGCGCTTAAACCCGCTGTCCCAAAACGATTTGGGCCGAGACATTACCGTTTCGGAAAAATCTTCCCGACGGGTTCGTTTTTAGCGATTTCGGGTGCGATCGCGGAGCAACTTGCGGGGTTAGGGGCAACACCCCTACCCACGATCTAACCATCGTGAGTTGCTCCGTTGCGATCTAAAGGCACCCGAGTCCGCTGTCCCAAAAGATTTTGGGTCAAAACGAAGCCGTTTGGGAAAATTCTTCTACCGAGACACTTGTGCTTCGCCTATAAGGAAAAATTACCCATAAAACATAAAAATGAATTTTACAGAAAATCACAGAAGCTTTTGTTTTCCAAAAACCAAAACTAACTCGTACAAGTCTTTGCACGTGGCTCGATACCTTGTTGGGTTCTTGAGCAAACTTTGAAACCCAACCGTGAGATCCGTGCAAAGATTCGTATAAAAATTCGAAAAACTATTTCTTGTACGAGTTCAAAAACTGATCTACTACTTAGATCTATGAGGAAAGAATGTTTACCCTTGATGCGATGCCCTTCGCGTTCTCGCTCGTCGGTCCTCTAGAAGTATCCACACGGACACACTAGATGGAGATGACCAAAAAATCAAGGTGTGCTAGCACCTATGTGGTTCGGCCAAGGGAGGAGAGGGAGAGGGAGAGCTTGAGAGGGAGAAGGAGGAAGATGCACACAAGTGAATGAAAAATGAATTTTTTTCACCCAAAAACCAAGTGGCCGGCCACATTTCAAAATTCACATTAATTATATTAATTGCAATTAATATGAAACCATAAAATCACATTAATTGCATTAATTGCAATTAATATGAAACCATTAAGAGAGTGGCTTTGATACTTCCATGAGGTGGCACCCATGATAATGTGGAACATCATTATTGGTCCACCTAATGCCAACTCACCAATGAGGTGGCAAAAAGGTCAAGTCAAAATTGACCTTTGGTCTTCCTTCTCAAGTCAAGTCAAACTTGACTCAATCTCTACCATGGTGGATCTAATCCAACCATTTGATTCGAGCCAACTTAATATAATGAATCTAATTCATTAAATTAAATTGATTCAATGAGTCAAAATCTAAATTAGACTCATTTAACACATGAATCAACTTGAGTCGAACTCAAGTTAGCCCAATTAGGATTACTCTTAATCCAATTTGATTCATCAAATGAATCTAATCCTCTTGGTTCATCATATGAACCTAATCTCCACCTAATTGTCCTAAGTGTGTGACCCTATAGGTTCTTGTAACGTTGGCAATGCCCTAAACCCATTTAGGAGCATAAGTAATGAGCGGTATCTAGCAACACATCATTACTACCCAAGTTACAAGAATGTCGAGATCCGACATCACCTTGTGACTACCAATTGTGACTACTCACAAAATAATGACAAGTGTCCTTTTATCCTAGACATCTAGATTGATCAATATGAGGCATAGACCGTGTCATCCTCTAATCAATCTAAATCTTGAACTCCAAGTAGACTCACTCGATCAAATGAGCTCAACATCTAATGTTGACTCATTTGGGCATGGCCATGCACTTAGTGGTCTCACTCTATCAAGAATACCGATGTCGCTCCCGTCATATGGGAGGGATAGATTCCATCTACATCACTCACATCCCTCTACATAATTCGTTATATACCCAGTAATCGCCTTTATAGTCCACCCAGTTACGAGTGACGTTTGACGAAACTAAAGTACATAACTCCTTATGTAGGGATCCATGGTGACTTCAGGTCTAAGGACTAATAGTCATACTAATAGTCACATGAGAAAGTATATGACACTCATATAACGATCCATGATACTTTCTCATGGCGGGTCATTCAGTATACATTCTCTAATGCATACCCATGTGTCAGCTTGATATCTCTATATCCATGACTTGTGAGATCAAGTCATCGAGCTGACCTACATGCTAGTCTTATTGTATTAACATTGTCCCTGAATGCTAATACTCGACTAGGAATGATTTAGAGTAGTGTTCCCTATATCATCTCACTATCGATTCAACTAATCGATTGATATAGGTATGAACCTTCTACTCAAGGACGCTATTATACTTAGTCTATTTGGCACTAATATAAATAAGTATAATAACCAAACAAATGCCTTTATTAATATACAAGAATATGATATACATGAGTCCGTACAATCATCAAATGATTGGCTCTAGGGCTCTAACTAGCACGCATTCTCCTATTACTATATATTCTACCTCAATAGTAGATAAGACAACACAATATTATTTTCTACTAAACTAGCTGATAAGTGATGGACCAAGTAACTGACATCTACCACTTCTACTTTTATTGTTTAGTTTATAGCCAGCATAGTCTAAGTCAGGGTAACCTATAAGTTCAAAATTGGTTGTTCTAGGATACTAAATTCCTACATTTGAAGTTCCTTTTAGATATCTAAAAATTCTTTTTACGTTAGTTAAGTGAGATTATTTAGCACAGGTTTGGTATCTAGTACACATACTAACTGCAAATAAAATATCAGGTCAACTTGCAGTCAAGTATAGAAGGCTACCTATGCCACTTCTATAGTATTTTAGGTCAAATGATTTTCCATTTGGGTCATTATCTAGGATTGTGTTAGTTATCATTAGAGTTTTTATTTCCTTGGTGTTTTTCATTCTAAATTTTTTAAGTAATTCCTTAATATATTTTTATTGATAGACATAACTTTCTTCATTAGTTTGTTTAATTTGTAGACATAAAAAGTAAGTTAGTTTACCTACTAAGCTCATTTCAAATTCTTGTTCCATTAAGGGTATGAATTCTTGTAAGAATTTTGAATTAGTTGAACCAAAGATTATGTCATCTACATATACTTGGACTATAAATATATATTGTTTGATTGACTTTACAAATAATGTTGGGTCAATTTGTCCATGACCGAACCCTTTGGAAATTAGGTAGGAGGTCAACCATTCATACCAGGCTTTAGGTACTTGTTTAAGACCATATAAGCCCTTTTTAAGCTTAAAGACATAGGTAGGATGATCTAGACTCTCAAATCTAGGTGGTTGACCTATATACACTTCTTCTTTTATTATCCCATTTAAAAAGGTAGATTTAACATCCATTTGATAAAGTTTAAATCCTTTGTGGGATGCATAGCTAAGTAGCATTCTAATAGATTCAAGTCTAACTAATAGGGCATAGGTTTCATCATAGTCAAGTCCCTCGACTTGACTAAACCCTTTAGCCACTAGTCTAGCCTTATTTCTAATAATTTTCCGTTTTTCACTTAGTTTATTTCTGAAAATCCATTTTGTTTCTATTACCTTTTTATTATTAGGTGGTAGTACTAAGTCCAGACTTCATTTCTTTCAAATTGGACTAGTTCTTCCTACATGGCTATGATCCAGTCTGGGTCAAGTAAGGATTCTTTTATCATTTTGGGTTTAATTTTTAAGATCAAGGATATTTGACTTATCTTTCTAAAGGATGACCTAATCTGAACTCTTAGGTCTTGGTCATCAATTATTTAGTCAATTAGATGATTTGGGTTCACTCTTATGGTTCTAGTAGGATCATTTAGTTGAAGTTGATCTTCTTCTTCATGATTTAGGTTTTCACTAGCTCCCCCTTGACTAGTGATACCTCGAACAAATTTGATTGTTTGATTCTAGGTTTGTTCTAAGTTTTGGTTGGACTCTTCAAATTTTACATTTGAGGTTTCTTCAATTCTTAATGTAACTTTGTTATATACTCTGTAATCTCTACTATTTAGTGAGTAGCCTAAAAAGATTCCATTTTCTATTTTTAAGGTAAATTTTCCTAAGTATTCTCTTGTATTGAGTATATAGACTATGCATTTAAAGTATTTAATATTAGGTTTTTTTATTATAATAAAGTTTAAATGATGTTTTATTATGAGTTTTGTTTATAGTGGTCCTATTTTGTACATAACAAGTGGTGCTAACAGCTTCTGCTCCAAAGTATTTTGATAGGTTATACTCATTTAGCATTATCCTAGAGGCTTCAAGTAGAGTTCTGTTCTTTTTTTCTACATTTTGTTGGGGTGTCTTAGGGCATGAATATTCGTAAAGATAACCATTTTCAAGGCAGAATTGATTAAAGTTATGATTTTTAAATTCACCTCCGTTGTCACTTATGATTCTTTTAATTTTTTGGCCTTTTTCATTTTTAATTTGTTTGCAAAAATTACTAAAGATTTCAAATGTTTCATCCTTATTTTTTAAGAATTTTAATCAGGTAAATTTAGAGTAGTCATCTATTATTACTAGGAAATATAGACTTCCATTTATTGATTTGATCCCATGGGAGTCAAATAGGTCTAAGTGCAATAGTTCTAGTATTGAATTTGTTTGAAGTTGATTAGTTAATTTGCGAGTAGACTTTGTTTATTTTCCTTGTTAACAGACATTACAAATTGTTGAGTCTAAGTTAGATAATTTTGGTAAGCCTCTAACTAATCCATTTAATTTACTTAGATTTCTAAAGTTTGTGTGTGACATTCTTTTATGCCATAACCAAGTTTCTTCCTTTTGTGTTAAATAACACTTAATTGAGGAAGTGGTTAGGTTAATTGCATAGATATTATCTTTTCTAAACCCTTTTAGACTTATAGAAGGGTTATCTAAGTGCTTAATTAGGTATTCAGAGGATAGGAACCTAACCTTATATCCAGAATCACACAATTGACTAATGCTAAGAAGGTTGTATTTGATATTTTCAAAAAGTAATAATTTCTTAACAATAAATCAGTTTTAAGTTCAATATTGCCTACTCAAATTACCTTGAGTTTGTCGTTGTTTCCAAATGTAACGACCCAATTTTCCTCATTAGGAGTTCTAAAAGTTCTTAAAAATATTTAGAAATGCTATAGAAAAATTCTAGAGATTTTTAGGAATTTTTAAAGTATTTTTACGTAATTTTTGGAGTTCGTTTGGTATTTTTACCAAAAGGAAGAAGTTTCAAAAAGAAAAAAAAATGTTGAAGCTGGGTTTTGAACCCAAGACCCCGGGCTTGACCCGAGTCTTAACTGAACTCAGCCAACCAGCTGATCCAGCGGCCGGTTCTATTTAAGAAAGGGTAAAAAACTTACTTAAAGAAGTTAATAGGAAGATTAGAGTTATAAAGAGGAAAAAAAAGGGTGTTCGGCATGATTCGAACCCGTGACTCCAATCACGAGCCAAGCCATGGCTAACCAAGTGTGCTGCGGATGTTTCGTAAACAAATTTACAATGACTAGGTCTTAAACCATAACAGAAACGCTAGGCTATAAGAGAGATAAGTTGATATTGGTTTTTGGCCGAACCCTAAATCCCTCTCTTCCTCTTCTCTCTCGTTCCCGACGTGACGATTTTCTTCTCTCAGGCGAAATCCACAACAAGAGCTAGGGTTACTCCGACGACCGGTTGAGAAGGTTTTCCGAGAGCCATTCACGTCGTTGAGGTCACCTTGCCGAGGAGAGCACATAGAGGTGAGAAAGAGGCCGAGATTTTCAGCCCTCCGAAACCCTAGAAGTCCTTCCTCTTCTGTTTGAATCCAAGAACCCTAGTAAGTTGCTCACTCACCTGCGGTAAGAGTAGTTCCGAGATTTTCTTCTTTGTTGCTGTGAATTTGAGGTTTCGGATCTTAATGTTCATGAATTCCGAAGCTTGCTGTTGTGTGGATTTTTGTAGCTTGCTTCTAGGGATTTTAATTTCTATTGTTGATTCTTTCTTGGTTTTGTTTGCTGCCGTGAGCCCTAAAGAAAGAAGAGAAGGATTGATTGAGTTTAAGCATGAAGAACAGGAGAATTGGTTTCAAGTTTTAGTTTCCTTCTTTGTTTCGGATTGTGTTGCACAGAAATTATGGTTAGGGATTTAGCCTCTCTTTCATGCTTTCGGAACATGTAGAATTTAGGTTCGTGTTCCTTTGTTTTAATTCTATCGAAGTATCTCAATTTGGATTCTTAAAAAAATGGCAGGTATAAGTATATGTAGCAGAAATGGCATGTATATAGCATGGATATCTGAAAGTATAAGTATTGCAGTTTATTTTAGCTTGCTTTCTGTTGCTGTAGCTAGACATCGGATCTGTTTTAGAAGGGAATGCACATTTTGATGGGTTCAGAATTTCCTTTCTTTATGGACAGGTTATTGGATTTCTAAAGTTGATATGGGTTGGTAGTTCGACATTTCTAGAATTGTGGATAGATCTAGTACTCTATGACGAAAAAGTAAGGGGATTGTTGCTTCTTGGATTGGCCTCGAATTCTTTTGTTATGGACATAATTGTAGTGTTCTAAATGAGTTATCCTTGTGTGTTTTTCCTCATGCTTTGGCTGTTGTAAAGAATTGTTTAGATGGGCAAGAATAGTTATAATTCCGGGATTTTAGAAAGGTTTGGATGAAATTGGTTTGATATAAGTTTGGGTTCTATATTTAGGAAGATAATTCCTGTATCGATTATTGAGGTTAGTTTAGTCTAAAGGTGAGAAGTATGTGAGTGATTTAGTTATGCAAGTAATAAGTTCAGAATAGAAGTTTAGTTTAGAAGATGAGAAAAGAGATTTACATGTTGATCAATGTAGATTTTATAAAGTATTAATATACAGATCTTAGATAAGCTTAGTATGCAGATTTAGTTAAGCTTAGTATGCAGATTTTAGATAAGCTTAGTATGCAGATTTTAGATAAGCTTAATATGCAGATTTTAGTTAAGCTTAATATGCAGATTTCTGTTTAAACTTGTATGCAGATTTTGTTTAAGCATTGCAGTGTTAGAATTTGTTTAAACATTTCAGTTTTGTAAGAAGCATTCTTTTATAAAAAAAGTATAAGAAAGATTAAGAAAAGAAAGAAAAAGGCCAAGGCCTTAAGTAGATCCCAAAGTCAAGACTTTAGGGATTTTGGCACACAAGGTGCTTATTAAAATGCCAAGGCATTATATATTAGAAGTATTAAAAGATAACAAGTATTTTACTTTTATCAGTGGCACTGTACTGGACTCTCAGTTGTCCTTGGGCTGGGCTCCCATAGTTGTCCCTAGTAGTAACGGCACGGCCGACGGTCGACGACCCGAGGGTCGCCAAATGGGTCGGGTCGTTACAAAAGTAAAAGAAAGTACAGTTGTCGGGCCCAAGAAGAAGTTGATTATTATTTTGAAGTATTATAAGTATAAGTTTTTGAACAAGTAAAACGAGTTTTACATAAACATAAAGTATTAAAGATTAAGTTTAGAACAAATGAAATAAGGTTCATATAGTTCTAAAAATCAATAAGTTTAGTTCTTTATTCTACCATGTTTATCTAGTAGATGAGTAGTTTTTCATGTTTACCTATTAGATGAGCAGCATGATTAGCTATTAGAATTACATGAGTAGATTCCTTAGCTTTTCTTTGCTATTAGTTTGACATGAGCAGTTATGTTTATGCTTTATTTCTTTTTAGAGCATATAGTTTCTAGTTCTTTTCGTATACATGCACATTCATGATTTTGTGAGTTAGATAGCGCTTACTAAGCAAATTTTGCTTATAGATTACATTTCCTCTTACTGCAGATACAAGAAAGGAAAAGGTATAGAAAGAAAGGCGACAAGGAGGTGTTCGAAGGATGTGTGATGCCAGGACTATGGAAGCCTTGGGACTAGGAAAGAAGTTTTATTTTAGTTTCCATTGTCTTTTGCTATGTTAGGAGTATTTGAGATAGTATTTGTTATTTTGATGTGATTAGGACATAGTAGAAGAATTATAATCTTGTGTGATGATTTCTGGTGTTGTTCTCTTTTGTTTTAGATTTATTAAACTGCGTGAGAGTCTGTTACATGTTCCAGCCGCCTGTGGCTGTGTATATTATATATGTATGTCAGTTTAAGGTCACCGGTACAGGGGAGATTCTGCCGAAATTTTTCGGTAGGGTTTCTTTGTGATTTTAATCATACCGGTTAAGTAGAGTTAGTAGTTAAGTAACGACCACTCTTAGGTAGTAGTAGTAGTAAGAAGGGTGGTCGTTACACCAAAGGCAACTGTTCCTAAACTTTTGTATGTTAATTGAGTGAACTTGGTGTGATACCCCATCATGTGTTTGGAACAACCACTGTCCAATATCCACTTGATTTCCTACAATAGGTAGGAGTTAATATCAATTTAGATTTGAGCTTACTTTTAATTTTAATTTTTAATTTTAAGTTTATTTTTTAATTTTTAATTTTAAATTTTAAGTTTAATTTTTAATTTTATGTTTAATTTTTAATTTTAAGTTTATTTTTTTATTTTTATTTTTAATTTTAAATTTAATTTTTAATTTTAATTTTAATTTTAATTTTAATTTTTAATTTTTAATTTTTAATTTTAATTTTAAGGTTTAATTTTAATTGATAAATTATCATTTTGATTTTCAATTTTAAGTTTCTTAGTCATCTCACCCGATCTATATTTTTAATCAAGGAATCCTATGATTTTGTGATATGAATTAAGTTCAATTTTAGGGTTGAGTTTAACTTTATGTTAGATTCAAGTTTAGCTTTGAGCTCAACAAATAAATATTCTTTGGATAAACTTCTAGGCTATGGTGAGTCACTTGGACATCATTAGAGTAACCATGCCTTCAAGGTTTTCTAAATAGTCCTATCCACTAAACTTAATATAAAACCTTGGTCTAACTAGTTAGGATCCATAAGGGGTAGTTTCAGTTAGTTCCACTAAGCCAACTGCACTAGGTCGAATTCATATATTCCTAGACATGCATAGACATAGTTTCCCTAACCTACTATCATCTAAAACTTCACTAGTACTTTTGTCAAGTTAAACTATTGCCCCTATTTTAGCTATTCCTAATTACCCTACCAAGTAAGTTATTATTTTGAAGGTGCCAACTAATTTGGAGTCTCTCCCTGAATTATTGAACATTTTGAGTTTAAGTTTTGAGTTTATATCGATTACTTTTATAATTATAGAATACTTGATTATAATTTTTGTTTATATTGTATTTATTTAAGTTAGGTTTAAATAACTTAAGGTTTTTCTTTTGTTTAATTTTTGAAGATTTAACTTTAGGGTTTAAGGGAGAGTTTTTTTATTTATTTTGATTTATATAATCAATTTTATCTTTAGGTATGTAATATTGATTGAGTCCTACTTGCGTGGTTAGACACACTTTCAGAACCCAAGCTTTACTTTGATTTTTATTTTGGTTAACTAAAGATATAAAAGATTTGTTGGTTGAGTAGGGCTTATATCCAAGTCTGACTTGTTGTACATAGCTCTTTGTGATCTAAGTATCATGTCAAGATACTTAGATCTAGTTGTGAAATTTTCAAGTAATTCCTTTAGTTTAACTATTTCTTTTTTTTAATTTGAAATTATCCTCCTCAAGTTTTGCAACTTGAGTTGGGATTTCAGTTTGAATTGGTTCATTTGTTGAGTTCAATTTTAATTGTTCATTAAGTTTATCATTTTCTTTTGTTAGTTCATTTATTTGATTTTCATAAGTAGTTAATTTCCTATTTAAGCATGCAATGATTTTAAAGAGCATTTTATTTAAACTAAAATATATCTCATCAGAACCTTCGGAAATGAGTGTGAACTTGGGGCTTGATTCGGGTTCAGACTCATCTTCTTATTCACTTTCCAATTTTGGTCTGTGCGCCATCAATGCGAGGTAGTTGGAGTGCTTTGGTTCTCTACCGTCTGATTCATCTACAGATAATTCATCACATGTCACTTTGAGGGCCTTTTTCTTTATCAGATTTGGGGAGTAGATCTTGTAGTGCCCCTTCCTGTTGCATCCAAAGCAGGTCATGTTCTTGTTGTTAGAGTTGGAGGTGGAGTTGATCTTCTGCAAGTCCTTGCTGGTGAAGTTCTTCTTTCTCCTGGTGAACATTTTTCTTGCTATGTTCACCATGTGTTCTTCATCATCTGAGTCTGGGTTAGACTTGACTTCAGGTTCCGGCTTGGATTTGGACTTGTATTTTTATGATCCTGTAATAAGAGCATGACCTTTCTCGGATTTGGCATTAGTCTGTTTGTGCAGTTCTAGTCCACAGAATAATTCATCTAGTTTTAACTTTGACAAGTTCCTCGAAATCTTATAGGCATCCACGATGGATGCCCATAGTGCATTTTGAGGAAATGTGTTTAAGGCATATCTTATAAGGTCTCGGTTCTCTAATTGGTGGCCGATTGTGTGGAGTCCATTGAGGATGCTCTTTATCCTCGCATGTAGCTGACTGGCAGTTTCACCTTCCTGCATTTTGATATTAAAAAATTTATTTAAAAATAAATCTCTCTTTGTTACCTTAGCATCGTTGGTTCCCTCGTGCAGTTCAATGAGCCTGTTCCAAAGTTCCTTTGCATTCGTGTGTGGGCCGACGTGTTTCAGCTCTTCTTTCGTTAGCCCACACTGAATTGTATTGAGAGCTTTGAAGTCGATTTGCGCCTTTTTCTTCATTTCCGGATTCCAATGTTCCAGGTCCATTGGAATTCCAACGTTATCGACTGGAGCTTTGTAGCCTCTGGTGATGTTGAGCCACTGGTCAAAGTCGATCTTTAGGTACACCTCCATCCTCTTCTTTCAGTAAGGGAAGTCATCACCGTTGAATAGGGGAGGATGAATGGTGTTGTACCCTTCATGTTGTGCCATTTCGTAGTTGTAGAAAGAAAAACTAAAATGAGGTACCAAGACTTGGTATTGGATTAGCAGTGTTTGAGATATATAAAAAAATGTATAAAAATTTGAGTGGTGTTGCACTAATCTCAACTTAAAACAGAATGAAAATAATTATCTCATTAGGTAAAGTTTTACCAATTCAGATAAAACAAAAACATGGCAATTCTCCCGGCTTGATTGGTGGTTGCACCAAATCAGAGCAAAACCTGGCTCTGATACCACTTGTTGGATCGATTACGCACGTGAGGGGGGGGGGGGGTGAATCCCGTGGTTTTCAAAAATTCTCTTTTTGTCGTTTTAAAATCAGAGTGTGAAAGCAATGAAAAAGTAAAACACGAAAAGCTGGCACAAAAGAAACACAAGCGATTTACTTATTTCAGAGCTTTCGACGACTCCTACTCTAAGACCTAGGTCCTGCAGACCTATCGATGGGTAATTCACTATAAACCTCTTCTGGTACCTCCAGAAGAGGGAATCAAAGTACAAGGAAAGTTAGAAAAAGTTCAACACCCTACACTTGTCCTTTTGTAGTATTTAATTGTTAGTATTAGCCCTAGTACCAATTATAAGATGATTGTAAAGGGCTCCTTTTGTATCATATTTCATTATTAATAAAAAGTAAAGTTGGTTATTATATTTATTTCAATTCAGTGTCGAATGAATAAGTATAATAATGTCCTAGAGTAGGAGGTTCTAATCTACAACATATCAATTGGTTGAATTGATAGTGAGATATTGTAGATATATATAGAACACTATTCTTAACTATTTCTAGTCAAGCATTAATATGCAAGGATAATATTAATGCGTTGAAACTATCATGTAAGTCAACGGATGACTTAATTTCATAAGTCATGGATATGAGATATCAGGTTGACACATGGGTATATATTAGTGAATATATATTGAATGACCTGCCATGAGAATGTTTCATAGATCATTATATGAGTGTCATAAATATTTTTATTTGACTATTAGTATGAATAGTCCTTAGACTTGAAGTCACTACGGTTCCCTACATACGGAGTTGTGTACTTTGGTATCGGCAAAAGTCACCTGTAACAAGGTGGACTATAAAGTTGATTACTGGGTATATAATAAGTTATGTGGAGGGATGTGAGTGATGTAGATGGGATCTATCCCTTCCATATAATAGAAGTGATATATGTGGGCCCCTTGATTAGTAGGACACAAGAATGCATGGTCATGCTCAGATGAGTCAATATGCAATATTGAGCTTATTTGATTGAGTATCTCTACTTAGAGATCAAGAAACACAAAGATTGATAAGAGGATGACATGTTCTATGCCTCATTAATCAATCTAAATATCAAGGATAGAAGGATTGAGTCATACAAGATAATAGACATGGAAAGGTTAGGTCAGATCTCGACATTCTCGTCACTTGGGTAGCAATGATGCATTTCTAGATACCACTTATTGCTTATATATCTAAAATTGTTTTGGATGCATTGCTAACATTACAAGAGCCTATTGGGCCACACATAAAAAATATGTTGATTTGGAGATGGATAATGAGGTTAAGTTTAATCCGAATTATACAGATTGAGTTAGACGAATGAATTTGGATTAAACTTATTGAGTAATGGGTTAGACTCATTGGTTTATTGGGTTAATGGCTTATTGGGTTAATGGTTAATCTAATATTCTAAATCCAACCCATTAAGATTAATATATTATCATTAATCAAAAGGAAGATCAAGAGACAAAAACGTTTTTGTATTCATTGGATGAATACAAAAAAGTCATTTGTAAAAGTAACCTTTAGGTGAAGTAGCCTTTTTTGGTAAAGTAACCTTTTGGTGAAGTAACCTATTTGGTAAAGTAACCCTTTTGTGAAGTCACCTTATATAGATGAAGTGACCTTTTGGGTGATGTGATCTTCTTGGTTTTTGTTCTTCTTTCTTCTTCCACTCTTGGTCGAAACTTCCACAAGAGGTTGCTAGCACAACCTTTGGTTTCTTTCTCCATTTCGTGTGTTCATGAGACGGATGGAGAACATGTTCGTGTGGATACCGTAGAGGTGCGGACGTGTTGATCACGCTGAGATCTACATCCTAAAGAAACGTTGTTGTTGGGATTGCGAAGGGCACACAACAAAGGTATATATTTTTTTTAACAAAACTTAGTATATGGTTTATTTTGCATGGATCTTCTGGATAGGAACTTATTTTCCCGCTGCGCTTTTCACCGTGTTTAGCGCTATAGTTCCTTACATTAATTACATGAATTAAAATTTGCCGACACTTTGGGGATTGAAGTGGGAGTACTCGTGTCGATGTTAGTTGCCGGTACCGATTAGAAGTCCTCAGAGCAGTCGTTAGGCGCAACAAATTTACAGTAGAGTCATGGCAGGAGCATGGAGCAATCGGAACTTCAAAAGAACACATAGTATCTTATATAATAGTTGTTGTCCAATGCCTTCTTGAGATAGCCTTATAAAAGGCATGGAAGGCGCCTTCCATAGCTATGGAAGGCGCCTCCAATGAGGCAAGTTTGATCCCGGACAACCCGACACTTATCTGCTGTGACGCCAAAAGTTTATCCTGTGGAAGGTGCCTTCCACAGCAATGGAAGATGCCTTCTATGAATAGTACAAAGGCGCCTTCCATAGCCATGGAAGGCGCCTTCTATGAATAGTACGAAGGAGCCTTCACTACTTGAAGGTGCCTTCAGACACTGTTCACCTAAAGTTAATTTTCTTCTATATGTCCTGCAAAACAATTTTAGTCCAAAAATATCCTACAAAACAAGTATTAGGAATTTAATAATAACACGAAGTAGTAAATAGTTCCCGTCCTTCCAGGACCAGGAAATAGTCAAGGTCTCAGCTTAGGGATCCAAAATGGGCCTATATTGGACCGACGCCAACTGTCCCTTCTACCAGGATGCGTCCTCACTTGATCACTTTCCTCCATTGACTTATCTTAACTTACCAATTTGCCAGACATTCGATCAGCCCGTCGACCTGTCTGGACTTCGTGCCAGCTATTCGGTTAGCCCGTTAACCTAGCTAGACTTCGTACAGTTATCTAGTCGGCTTGTTGACCTAGCTAGACATCATACCAGCTATCTGATCAGCCTGTCGACTTAGCTAGATTTCATACCAGCTATTAGATTGGCCCGTTGACCTACCTAGATTTTGTACCAGCTATCCGATCAGTCCATTGACCTAACTAGATTTCCTGCACACTTAACCAAGTGGTTAGATCACAACAAAACTTAACTTACTTGTCATTCTTCATAACTCAAGTTAGACTGTTAGTGCAAACTGTACCAACAATAGGTCCGCGGGGCCCGATATCTAGTAGGAAGTCTTGTTGGGTTCGTGGGACCTGACAACCAACCGAAGTCTAGTTGGGTCTGCGGACCTGACAACTGAGGGGAAGACCTAGCGGATAAAAAACAAGTCAAGTGACTGCAGTTGGTAAGTGGAGGTAAGCAACTGGAGGAGAGATCTAGTGAGCACGCTCAAAAGGCAAGACTCAGCCTTACCGTTTGTCATGAATTCGTCGCGCTGCTCATCGGTCCAATGATGCTCCTCAAGTTCTTTTCCTTCTTTGCTTTTGGGCATATCAAAACCATATGTCATTATTAATAATAAATTAAAATCAGTTTTAAAATAAACCTCCATTGGGCGCTTCCAAAAGTGAACTCCCCCCTCGAATGTTGGTGGGTAGATGTTTATTCCGGCCATCTCGTTGCTTCAGTTGGCGGTTAGTCCTTCTGAGTGTCCTTGCTCTGATACCACTTGTTGGATTGTGGCGGTCGGCTAGAAGGGGGGTTGAATAGCCTGCAAAAATAAAGAAACGAAACCCTTCTCGACTTTTCAACTTAACACTTGCATAATAATTAAATAAACAGAAAGTAAAAGTAGAGGCACAAGGATATTTACTTGGTTACAACCGGGGAGGTTGTTAATCCAAGGAAGTTGTCGCACTAGCATCTCCTTCAGGTGGAGAACCCTCTTACAGTAGTGAAAGCGCAAAAAGAAAGAAGCTACACTAACAGGGAAGCACACAAGTGTTGAATACACAGTTTCTTGTTCGTTATTGAGCTTCTGGACCAAGGCTGTATTTATAGCCTTGGTCGGGGCGCCTGGAATGATTCCAGGTGCCTAGGAGGGGATAAAATTTTATCCCTTTGCAACGGATCATGTTTGACGTGATCCTAGTCAAAAAGTCAACTCTGGGCACCCGAAATGGTTCCGAACGCCCCGGGCTGTACTGGGTGCCCCGGACTGTTCCGGGCGCCCCGAGTGGGAAAAGTCAACCTCGTTGACTTTTCCAACCCGGGTCTTCTGCTCCGACTCCGTTCGTCTCAGTCCGAGTCTTCCGCTCGCTTGTGTGATCTTGGCCATCCGGAATAGGGGTCACCCGAACCCAACTTCCGGCCTTCTCGAGCAGGCTTCCGCTCCGGCTTCTCATCCCTCAGAATCGTCGTGTGCTTCCTTCTCGTCCGCCAGTGTACTCATCCGCAGTCTTCATCCCTCGATGGCACCCCATGTCGACCTTCTCGCTAGCTGCGTCTTTTGTTCCTCGAGTAGTCTTCCACTCCGACTTCTCGTCCCTCGGAACCACCGCACACTTCCTTCTCGTCTGTCGGTGTACTCTTTCGCAGTGCCTCATCCCTCAGATGTTCTCTCCCATGCCATCCTTCTCACTAGCTGCATCTTCTGCTCGACTCCCTGTGCTCCTAAGCTCCTTCACACTAAGACACAAGGTTAAAATGCCACAGGACCTAACTTAACTTGTTGATCACACCAAAACAATCTTGGGATTCCAACAGAACCATAGTGAAATTCTAGCACTGTTAATAGAACTAGAGATTACAACATACACAAGTTGTCCTCACACATTCCAGCATCTATAAATCTGTGCATAGAGTTACAACTTATACGAATCTGTTACAAAATTCTAGTAAATACAAACATTCTTTAGAAAAGAAGCAAATTATGTGTTGCCGATCTTTTCTTCCAAACTGGTATTGTCGTCTACACGACCAAACCAAAATAGAAGAACTACTCAACTACCATAACACGTCCTATCAAAGTCTATTGAGAAATTTGAAATCTACATTAGAAACCAAACCAAATCTATCTAACAACAATCCTCAAACATAACTCACCATAAATCTGGTAGCTCACAGGAACAGAGAATGGAGGAGCAAGGGCATCGGTGTTGGCTGCTCAAGGGAGAGGGCAGCGTCGACTGTAGGGAGAGATCGGGCCATGATCGACGATGATCGACAACGGTTAACTCGTACCCGTGATGGGATCGAATCCAGAAGAAGTGGCAAATTAGGTATCTCCGCATAACCCACATATCAGCTGGCTCAGCAAATCCTCCAACCACTGATCACAAGGATGAGAAGCACCTCCGACAATGGACGACAAATCCACGTCAACGATGAACGGGATAAGGAGAGCTTCGGTGACTCATAAGGTCGGTGATGTCTGGCGAATCGGGACAGCGGTGAGTTCGGGAGTCGGCGTCAACCCCACTAGGCAAGTGCGGCGAGAATTCCCGAGAGGAAGAAGCTCGGCTATCCTGGCTTCACCCGGAAGAGAATGGCAGGCGATGGGATGGTGGCCTCAACGTCGATCCAGAGAGTGCCGCACACGAGAGGGAGATGGCGTGGATCTAGGGGACGGGAGGACGCCGTCTTTGGTGTCGCGGGAGCAAAAGGGGAAGAGGAGAAGGAAGGGTTCGGCGAAGGAGGAGAGGCAGCGTCGCGAGGTGAGCGCTCGAGGAAGAATGGGGTTGGCGAAGGCTTTGCGTCGCGTGAGCGAGAGGCAGCGTCGGCCTTAGGGCACGGGAGAAACGAAGGAAAAGAAAATAAATAGAGAAATTAATCATTTCCTCGTTTAAATAGGATATCTTAAATAAGTTTTCCCTTAGCCCAATAATTTATCCCCTTAACATACTTCATACAAGCTCCGATTAAATCTCAAGAAATTCTTAAAAATTCCAATAAGATTATTTTCTCAAATAACCTTATTATTTGATTATTATTTGGGCATCGTATTTCTCAAACAACCTTCAGGGAAGGTTAAAAATTAAAAACTTGCCTTTTAGATTTAAAGATTCTTTTTCTCTCTCTTAATACTCTTTTTTTATATATGGCAAAGGAGGAGAGAAAAGTTAAAGTTAAGAGTTATACATAAAACATGAGCATAAATGGAGTTTTTTTTAATGTGTCAAAATTATTATATTTTACTTGTGCTCATGCTTAAATTCCTTTTAATTATATTATAGTAAATATTGTTATGTTTTACCTAACTTTGAACCAGGTTGTCATAATAAAAAAGGGGGAGATTGTTGGTGCAGGGTGCATCTGACGATCGAACTTATGTTTTGATTATGGCAAAGGGTCCAAAGTTAAAGTTACTTGTTATCTAACAAATGTGAATGAGTTTGAAGGAAAATCCTAAGTGTTCTTAGGTAAAAGTCCTTCTGGATTGTAAGCAGGTGGAAACCCCTAGGGGGAGGTAACCCTAGGTTATGGAAAACCCTAGGAGGAGGTAACCCTAGGTTATGGAAAACTCTAGGGGGAGGTAACCCTAGGTCCTAGAGGGTGTAACCCTAGGTCAACGAAGTCTTGGTGGATTGAGTACTTTGGGAGAAATCCTAGAGTCGGGACTCTAGGTGAAAATCCTGGTGGTTGCGGACCAGGTGAGCTCAGTATACATATATCTCCATACCTCGGCCACACACGGCCGGAATAATACAATACAAAAGAACAAGCCACGCAGTTTATATCAACATTCCACATAATTCAACATATAATCAATCCACGCAGTTGAATAAGGAAAGACGATATAAAATCTCAAAAATATATGTACACATCCTACTCCACTACATCGAAGAAAACCAAATCCACGAAGTAATGAAAATATCTGCAGCGGAAAACAATAGTAGTAAACCCGAATGTTCAATGTAAAGTCCACAATACAAACCCACGATACAAGTATATAAGATGCAAAAGCAAAATATAATCCAACAAAGAAAATCCTCGCGATAACGGGGCTAGCGACTGGAATCTCTCCTGACGGCCTCAACTGAAAAATAATAACAACGGGGTGAGTTCAAAGAACTCAGCAGGTAATCCAATAGATATGTACAACAACATATAACTACCAGTAATATCCTAAGGTACAGTCTCCTAAACCAGTACAGTCTCCTAACAATATAACAGGTATGCATAGCTGAATAAGCGGTAATGAGTAACTGAAGCATGTAATACAGTTTACAGAGAATAATAAGAAATGCATAACTGAAATAAACTGTACTCAACATACAGAGATAAAAATAGTCAGAACAAAAGCATGTATCCTGTATGCATGTCAATCATATGCAATCACCAAAATGCATCAATCATAACGAATGCAATCCGTGCATATGATGCAATATGACATGGTCACCCCTGTCAACCAGTCAGCCATCTCACACACAATGGTGAGACCGAGTGGGTAGGGCTGTGACACCGTGCACTCTGCCATCACTGCCCCTGAAGAGTGACCGAGTGGACGGGATGCTGTCGGAGTACACCTATCCTCCTACCTCAAACATAGTGAGGGAGCGCAATGCTCTCAACTCCCGGTACGCGATGACGGGGAGGGATCCCTGTCTGCTACCACGCTGCAGTCACACTACCCATGAGCGGACCAGCGGAGCACTACAGAGCTACTGCCATATACACCCTACTGTGGTGTTCCACTACCCATGCAGTGAAACACGTTGTGTAGCCGGCCGACGAGCTCAACAATAATGGAGTCGTCAATCGCCCAGCATGCAATCATGCGATATGGTGCATGCGGCTACAATATGACATACCTGAACATAGCCTCCTCCATATATGTGTGTGCCCAAAAGGTAAACGCGTATATATAACCATGATATAAACAGCATAAATCCAAAGATATCACATATAACAAGGATGTAAGTATCATGACTCGAAGAGCATGTATCACACATGTAAAGCAACTAATCCAGTAGAGTAGAGCACTATAGCTATGCATCTCTATGAACATATATACACATGGCAAGAGATAAAATATCCAATCCTGAAGTAACGCAACTAGCAGATGAAGCATGTGATAGGTATCAACTAGCTAAGACCAAGAGAAAGAATAATCTACTATCTACCACTAGTAAGTATATATAAGCTACACATATCATAAGACATTATCAAAAGATAAGTCAAAGGGTACCCGCCTCAAATAGAATGTACGATCAAGCAATCCAAGGTCGAGACGCCTGTCTCTAATCAGAGTCCTGTGTCAATCAAATAATATATATATTTTATTTAGCTAAATCCAAATGAATAGCTGAATAAAATCCCTAAACTAAATTAGGGCAAAACCCTAATCCATACAACCTCAATCTACTTAATTAATCAAATGGTTAATTAGGGTTAGTTACCTAATCCATAATCGCCAATTAGATTAGAAATCTAACAGTTGACTAGGATTAATAACCTTAACCCTAATCATTCCATTAAATTAATCTAAACAATTAATTCTAATCACAATAACTAACCATCTAGTAATCATGTAATCCAATTATCCCTAATTCAACACATAAACCTAAATTAACCATTCTACAACAAGATCAAAACCTACACACAATCAACAACTAGTATAATCCATCCACAACATGCTCATGTATCAATTACTCCTACACATACCTCAATCAAGCTACTGTTGATGCTCTAATGTAGCTACTGTCCACCAACCTGATACCTTTGGTGAGCAAGGGAAAGGAAGAACCGGTCACACAATCATCTCAATATCCTAAATCAACCTTAGAACAGAGTAGATCACACCATAGGAACCGAAGATCAAAACAATACCCTAACCTCACCTCAACCAATTGTCTCCATAAGGTGTCGCCCGATCCGATTCTGTGTACCAAGGATTCCTCTAACCCTCAATCAACAACAAGAATGAAGGAATCCATGACCTAACCTGAGATCACCCACAATCAGCGAGGAAGCGAACAAGAATCGAAAAAGAAGACTCGAACTAGGGCCGGAATCAGAGAACAGAAAAGAGGATGGATTGGTCGCTTACCCTCAAGGCCCTAATGGTCTCTTCCCGTCGACGATCGGATGGCAAATGCTCGACCCAATGGCGTCAGTCAAGGAAGAAAAGGTTCGGCAATCGGCTAGAGAAGACGCAACTTCGTGTCTGTGATCCGGAAAGGAATAGCACCGCCCGAATCTAAGCTCAACGGCCGCTGATGCCAGTAGAGGAAGATCGCCGATCACCGGAGCTGGAAACCCTATCTCTTCGGCGCCGCCTGCCCGCGAGAGAGAAAACAGAGGAAGAGAGGGAAGGAGCTCGGGTGAGGAGAGGAATGGGATCGGCGATTGTTTTAGGGGAAAGAATAAGAAAAGAAAAGTATTTATATTAAAAATCTTTGATCCCCTCAAACTCGTCGTACGAGCTCTGAAAAATTCCCAGAAAATTTCTAAAAATTCTGGAAAAATATTATAAGGCTATTTCTGAAATAACCCTATTTATTTAAATTTTTCGAGATCTTACATCCTCCCCTATTAATAAAAATTTGGTCCCCAAATTTCGCTATAACCAACAGCCAACACTATAACATAACCAAACAGTATAAATCGAAAAATCTAACCCACATACCTCAAGTAAAAGATGGGGTATCGAGCTCGATCGTATCCTCCGGCTCCCACGTAGCCTCCTCGCCGAATGACGCCATCCGACTTTAACCACTTGTTCCGCTCTACGGTCCGAATCCGTCGAACCTCCTCGTAAGTAACATCAGTTGAATAGGATATATATCAGAACATGTGCCGGATCAGATACGTATCTCCTCAAAGATAGATACATGGAATACATCATGAATGCCAGCTAGAGATGGTGGTAGCGCCAGCTACTGCTCCCATCCTCTCCAAGATCTGGAATGGTCCAATATATCGGGGATCTAGCTTACCTCGGAGACCAAATCTCTTCACCCCTTTCGTGGGTGAAACTCTAAGAAATACGTGATCACCAATGGAGAACTCCAGGGGTCTCCGTCTCTGATCAGCATAACTCTTCTGACGGTCCTGGGCCTCTAACATCCTCCGTCTGATAGTGCGAACTAACTCTGCATCCTGCTGAGCTCTCTGAGGTCCTATCAGCTGGGCCTCCCCAACCTCTTCCCAGAGGATGGGTGTCCGACAAGGCCTACCATACAACGCCTCAAACGGTGCCATCTGGATAGCCGAATGATAGCTGTTGTTATAGGCGAACTCCACTAATGGCAGGTGGTCCTCCCAACTGCCTCCGAAGTCCATGACACAAGACCTCAGCAAGTCCTCCAATGTCTGAATAGTCCGGCCGTACTGAAACGAAGCTGTGTGCCCAAGGCCTGCTGCAGACTCTGCCAGAATCGGGACGTGAATCGTGGGTCTCTATCTAATATGATGCTCAAAGGAACACCATGTAATCTAATAATCTCACGACAATATAACTCAGCTAATCGATCCAGAGAATCGGTCTTCCTGTGCGGATTTGGTTAATCGGTCAACGATTACCCAAATCGCATCATGGCCTCGACGAGTCCTAGGCAAACCGACCACGAAATCCATAGTAATGTGCTCCCACTTCCACTCGGGAATAGGGATCCTCTGAAGTAATCCAGCAGGTCTCTGATGCTCGGCCTTCACCTGCTGACAGACAAGACATCTAGCTACAAAATCTTGATGTCTTTCTTCGCTCCACCAATAGAACGCCTCAAATCCGATACATACGGGTCCCACTGGTGGATAGCAAACCTAGAACGATGAGCCTAAGTAACTCCTCCATGACCGGTGAGGAGGTACACATGCCTCGAAATAAACAATACCTCGTCCATCTCGTAAACTCTATTTGGTAATGAATCAGAATCTTTGATCGGGCCTCTCGAATCCTCATCATCGACGACTGAGCAACCATGGTAACAAGAATACCCTGATCCTCACTCCCGGCCCATCCTCACTCCTCAAATCCACAGAATCAAGTCCAGTGCGTAACAATGACAAGCTAAAGTCCTAGACCTCAAGGTATCAGTCAACCACATTACAGCTTTCCGAGGTAGCTAATAGTAATCATAATCCTTCAGAATCCATCTCCTCAGCCGGAGAGAGTTTCCGAGGTGAAAATATATATTTCATGATGAGGAGACTCTCAATACTACAGTAAAGACGATGTCCAAATCTTCAAAGAAAAGATAATAGCTCTATATCATGTCTTGGGTAGTTCTTCTCATGCTCCTTCGAGATAACCCAAGCGAGAACATAGAGACTACTCCTACCTGTCAATCCTTCACACAATACCAAGCCTCAAGAGATGCGTGTAATACAAATGCTGGGTGGTAAACACCACGGGCTTGACATATAATCGTCACACTTGGTCCGCCTTTCCAAGTCGACGGACCACTATGTCAATGGCATAGCAATCTGGAGAAACCTTCAACGAATATCTAACGTCGAATATCAACAGCTGCGGAACCCTGTCAAGCCGATCTGATCCTCCACCGTGATAGCCTCGATCTTAGGATCTACTGAAAATACCTCGGCTAGAAACCACATGTCCTAGAAAACCAAGCGAGGAAAGCCAAAATGCAACTTCTTGGCTCTTGGCATAAGATGATAGTCCAGAAAGACTATGCGAAGGTCGCGCATGTTCCTCCTCGGAGCGTGAATAGATCAATATGTCATTGATAAATACAATCACAAACTGATCCAGATACTCCAAAAAGATACGGTTCATCAAATCCATAAATCTGGAGCATTGGTAAGCCCAAATGGCATTACCAAAACTCGTAATGTCCAGGGTGCGAAATCTGTCTTCGAATATCGAATCTCTAACTCTCAACCGATGATATCCGCAGCAGATCAATCTTAGAATACACCGATGTATCTCACGATGATCAAATAAATCCTCAATCCGGGGCAAGGGGTATTTATTTCGATAGTCACTGCATTCAGCCTATAATCGATGCACAACCTCGTAGTACCATCCTTCTTCTTGACGAAGAGTAATGGAGACCCCCACGGAGATACACTAGGCGAATAAATCCCTATCTAATAACTCCTGAGTTGAACCTTCGGTGTCCAACTCTTTCTGCCATACGATCACGGAGCTTCGATCTTGAGTGCGTCCCCTAGAATCACTCAATAGCAAACTCCACTTGCCTTCGAGGAGGCAAACGAAGCTCGTTTGGAAATACGTCCGGATACTCTCGGACCTCGGAGCGTCCGAGAGCTGAGAACCATCCATCGGTGATTAATCAAAGATAATAGAAATCCACGACATCCATGATTTTGCGCCTGTATCGCAGAAATGGTCGATATCCCATTGTCTCTGATGCCAGTGAAATCCCAAGAGGGTTGGTTCGTAGGTCGAAACGTAACCACCCTCTTCTGGCAATCGACTGAGGCATGATAAGCAGACAGCCAATCCATACCCAGGATAATATCGAACTCGACCATCTCCAGTACTAATAAATCTACCGTGAGTATAATGCTACCAAAATCTAATGGACAACCTTTGACCTCCTAAGTGACATCCAAGGTATCACCAGATGGTAAGGAGACGGTCAGCCGTCGAGATCTACGAGAAGGTAGTCTACCAATCTCTCTCACAAATGCACAAGATATAAAAGAGTGTGAACTACCTGTATCAATTAGCATATCAGCAGAAAATGCATAAAGTAAAACCGTACCGCGGAAAACGGATCCGTCGGCCCGCTGTGCATCCTCTCGGGTGACCGCGTGAACTCGTCCAGTATCTGACGGTGGTAGAGGCGGTAGCATCGCCAAAGGTGTTGTGTGAGTTCATGCAGTCGCCCTTTGATCGGCTTGATGTCGAGCTGGGGCTATCATGGTATGTCGGTTGAGTGATCGTGGCTGGGTCAGATAGCGATCGATGATGGTCAGTCGATCGAGAGAATCTGAGGTCCAGAATAGAACCACGACTCGTACGGAATGCTCCGACCGTGCACCATATGCATATCCGCAGGGAGTTGTCCTCTGCGGTGAAGGATTGGGCCCTTTTCTGACAGTCGGATGACACCAAGCTGTCCTCCCGCAATGTGAACTGCCTTTGCAGTCTAGCGCCTGATGACATCGCTTTGACCGTGGGCGATCGGTTTGCAGGCAATAGTCGGAGGTGTCCTCGTGCACGAGGTGGCGTGATCTCGGGATCCGTGCAGTGCAAGAGTCGTAAGACTCAGTGTCAGCAACGCTTCGCCGACGGGAACGGATCGATCACTGACAGTGTCGGCCGATGACTCCACCGCTCGAGCCGCCTCTGAGCGATCTGGCCTTTCTTTGGTATTGTCTGTTTCGTCCGAAGTCTCGATCGCCTTCTTCTTCTTGTCCGCATTGCTTACTCTCGAGCTAACTCAATCATAAGAGTTCTACCAAGGTTCTATGCATGATGAAGCATCTTCTTCACCCGAGGCATCTGCCGTCCGGACAAATAAGCATACGAGATCTATCGACGATAACTAACTCGTGGCAGATCGACAAACCCAAAATTCGACATATATACTCCATCGCGCGATTATTCCAAGACTCGAAATCCTACTGCGTCTCGACACGCCTGGGGAAACTCTTGACTCGAATGCCTCTCTAAATCTAGTATATATAACATCTTCGCTCACTATAATCGATTTGTGTCCCACCTGAATCTCCGCCTGTCGTAAGTGGTAAGTAGCCACCTACCTTTTCTCCACCTGAGGTGGCCATGTAAAAGAATGTCCGCTCCATAGACTCTATCCAAGATTGAGCCACGCTCGGGTCAGTCTCCCCGCGAAATAGCGTGAATTGGCTTTTCACCAACTCCGCCAAGGCTGGGATCCATGCTCGTGCCACAACCATATCCGTAGATATCGCTGCGGTACTGGGCAGAATCACTGGAGTTGATCTTATGGGTGGTACTGATGGATAGGTTGGAAGAGGTGCCACTGGTGCTGCCACATAAACAGGGTAGGAACCACTAGTGGAACTACAGAGTAGGCATGAGTAGGGACGATCGAGGAGTGGTGGGATGTCTGGGATAAGGAGTAACCGGCAGAGTTGGTCTTGGGTCTTGCGTGGGATGCACAGTATCCGGGGTGCCAAGACGTAGTAGCGAGGCGGCCAGAGGGGCTGCCGGGGTATACCGCGGGTACTCACTGGGGAGGTCTTGAATATGCGACGGGTACCACTGGTGGTACAAGAGGTAGGTACCTCGGAAGTCGGAACTATCGGGGTCCGATAAGCACCTGACCAATGACACTGAGGAGTCCGCCCTTGTCGGACAGCTCAACCCTATGAGACCTCTGAAGACTCTGTCTCAGGAGAATCTAACGGCCTCTTACGTGGCCGCCCACGTCTCGGTGCCGGTACACGTGTAGGTGGCATATCTGTAAAGAAAATGTTACCCAGATATCACTACAGGTATAAGAACTGCAAAATTACCTAAATTACCTATTTGCCGTTTGGAGATATCTTGTCGCTGCTTAGCCCCAAATAGAACCTCGTCAAAATACCTCGGAATTCCGAAACGAGTAAGTCGACGAAAATCCATACAAATCCAAAATACCGAGAAATGCTCACGAAAGTAAGCCTCGTAAATCCGAAACCCGACAAGTAGGTATCGCAAAACTTTGCTCTGATACTAAAGATTGTCACGCCCCAGGTAGTCCCTGTCCGAAGAAATTTCGGCAGCATCTCCCCTGTACGGCGGACAATATGAAGCTCAGTATACATATATCTCCATACCTCGGCCACACACGGCCGGAATAATACAATACAAAAGAACAAGCCACGCAGTTTATATCAACATTCCACATAATTCAACATATAATCAATCCACGCAGTTGAATAAGGAAAGACGATATAAAATCTCAAAAATATATGTACACATCCTACTCCACTACATCGAAGAAAACCAAATCCACGAAGTAATGAAAATATCTGCAGCGGAAAACAATAGTAGTAAACCCGAATGTTCAAGGTAAAGTCCACAATACAAACCCATGATACAAGTATATAAGATGCAAAAGCAAAATATAATCCAACAAAGAAAATCCTCGCGATAACGGGGCTAGCGACTGGAATCTCTCCTGACGGCCTCAACCTGAAAAATAATAACAACGGGGTGAGTTCAAAGAACTCAGCAGGTAATCCAATAGATATGTACAGCAACATATAACTACCAGTAATATCCTAAGGTACAGTCTCCTAAACTATAGGACCTCAGTACAGTCTCCTAACAATATAACAGTATGCATAGCAATAAACAGTAATAGGCATAAAGTACAGTCTATAGCAAGAACAATAAGAAAATGCATAACTGAAATAAACTGTGCTCACCTGCGAGGCTTGGGCAACTGACTGTCAACATACAGAGATAAAAATAGTCAGAGCAAAAGCATGTATCCTGTATGCATGTCAATCATATGCAATCACCAAAATGCATCAATCATAACGAATGCAATCCGTGCATATGATGCAATATGACATGGTCACCCCTGTCAACCAGTCAGCCATCTCACACACAATGGTGAGACCGAGTGGGTAGGGCTGTGACACCGTGCACTCTGCCATCACTGCCCCTGAAGAGTGACCGAGTGGACGGGATGCTGTCGGAGTACACCTATCCTCCTACCTCAAACATAGTGAGGGAGCGCAATGCTCTCAACTCCCGGTACGCGATGAAGGGAGGGATCCCTGTCTGCTACCACGCTGCAGTCACACTACCCATGAGCGGACCAGCGGAGCACTACAGAGCTACTGCCATACACACCCTACTGTGCTGTGCCACTACCCATGCAGTGAACACGTTGTGTGCAGGCCTATGTAGCCGGCCGACGAGCTCAACAATAATGGAGTCGTCAATCGCCCAGCATGCAATCATGCGATATGGTGCATGCGGCTACAATATGACATACCTGAACATAGCCTCCTCCATATATGTGTGTGCCCAAAAGGTAAACGCGTATATATAACCATGATATAAACAGCATAAATCCAAAGATATCACATATAACAAGGATGTAAGTATCATGACTCGAAGAGCATGTATCACACATGTAAAGCAACTAATCCAGTAGAGTAGAGCACTATAGCTATGCATCTCTATGAACATATATACACATGGCAAGAGATAAAATATCCAATCCTGAAGTAACGCAACTAGCAGATGAAGCATGTGATAGGTATCAACTAGCTAAGACCAAGAGAAAGAATAATCTACTATCTACCACTAGTAAGTATATATAAGCTACACATATCATAAGACATTATCAAAAGATAAGTCAAAGGGTACCCGCCTCAAATAGAAGGTACGATCAAGCAATCCAAGGTCGAGACGCCTGTCTCTAATCAGAGTCCTGTGTCAATCAAATAATATATATATTTTATTTAGCTAAATCCAAATGAATAGCTAAATAAAATCCCTAAACTAAATTAGGGCAAAACCCTAATCCATACAACCTCAATCTACTTAATTAATCAAATGGTTAATTAGGGTTAGTTACCTAATCCATAATCGCCAATTAGATTAGAAATCTAACAGTTGACTAGGATTAATAACCTTAACCCTAATCATTCCATTAAATTAATCTAAACAATTAATTCTAATCACAATAACTAACCATCTAGTAATCATGTAATCCAATTATCCCTAATTCAACACATAAACCTAAATTAACCATTCTACAACAAGATCAAAACCTACACACAATCAACAACTAGTATAATCCATCCACAACATGCTCATGTATCAATTACTCCTACACATACCTCAATCAAGCTACTGTTGATGCTAGTTTGAGGGCTGCCGGCAAGGAAACACCACAGCAAGAACAGACAGCCCCCACAGGCCTAATGTAGCTACTGTCCACCAACCCGATACCTCTGGTGATCAAGGGAAAGGAAGAACCGGTCACACAATCATCTCAATATCCTAAATCAACCTTAGAACAGAGTAGATCACACCATGGGAACCGTAGATCAAAACAATACCCTAACCTCACCTCAACCAATTGTCTCCATAAGGTGTCGCCCGATCCGATTCTGTGTACCAAGGATTCCTCTAACCCTCAATCAACAACAAGAATGAAGGAATCCATGACCTAACCTGAGATCACCCACAATCAGCGAGGAAGCGAACAAGAATCGGAAAAGAAGACTCGAACTAGGGCCGGAATCAGAGAACAGAAAAGAGGATGGATCGGTCGCTTACCCTCAAGGCCCTAATGGTCTCTTCCCGTCGACGATCGGATGGCAAATGCTCGACCCAATGGCGTCACTCAAGGAAGAAAAGGTTCGGCAATCGGCTAGAGAAGACACAACTTCGTGTCTGTGATCCGGAAAGGAATAGCGCCGCCCGAATCTAAGCTCAACGGCCGCTGATGCCAGTAGAGGAAGATCGCCGATCACCGGAGCTGGAAACCCTATCTCTTTGGCGCCGCCTGCCCGCGAGAGAGAGAACAGAGGAAGAGAGGGAAGGAGCTCGGGTGAGGAGAGGAATGGGATCGGCGATTGTTTTAGGGGAAAGAATAAGAAAAGAAAAGTATTTATATTAAAAACTTTTCCTCACTTAAACAGGTATCCCAAACAGGCTTTATCCGAACCCGAAATTGATCCCCTCAAACTCGTCGTACGAGCTCTGAAAAATTCCCAGAAAATTTCTAAAAATTCCAGAAAAATATTATAAGGCTATTTCTGAAATAACCCTATTTATTTAAATTTTTTGAGATCTTACAGAAAGTTTGGACGGGTCATGGAGCAGACGTCCAGCATGAAGACCTGAAGTCTCGGACATTGAGCAAAAGTCCAATCGGTCTAGAGGATCGATCTGGCAAAAGTTAAACTCTCCTGAGAGGAGTAGGTGAGGACACATTCCTCGAAGAGGGAATAGTAGGTGTCGATTTGACCTAGGATTTCAGGAAATCTGAAAGTCATAACCAGACAATCTGAAGGCTGTCAAAAGTTATATATTGCTTTACTATTATTTGTTATTTGTCTAACTCTATTTTGTAGGAAAACTAACATTTTGCAAGTTGAAGTTTCGGCTTTGATCGGCCGATTAAACCGGGGATCGGTCGACTGAACCTCCAAGTAAGTAGAGTAGATTTCCAGCCAATTAATCGGGTTTAACCGAAGGATCGGTCAACCAAACCTCAGGTTCAGTCGATCGAATCGAGGATAGGGATCGGCGTGATTGGATTGGGTTAATCGGGTCAGCCAGTGAGGTCAACAGGATCGGTCGACTGAACAGTATGATCAGTCAACTGAATGAAGACTCATCCAAAGCTGAATCTAGACAGGAAGACAGATCGATTCAGGAAGGATCGGTCGATCTAACGGTGGGATCAGTCGACCGATCAACGACGAGTCAAACGTGATCCCGGGATTAGTGGATCTGGATCAAGTCTTGGTTGACTATTTAATGAGGGCTCAACTAGTTTCTTGAAGAGCAATTCCAAGATCAAGAACGAACAACTACTGCTCTCTCCTATGCTACTCTAACAATCGGCGAACGACTTTTATTTCTAGTGTTGTCGGTAACTTTATTATATTGCTACTGTACTTCAAGTTTGTAATTTGTTTGAACTATTAGTGATTGCCCAATGAAAGTGATCAATGATCGCAGGCCTTAGAGTAAGAGTTGTCATAAGCTCTGAACCAAGTAAAAAAAATTTGGTTAGCATTGCTTTTGTTTCTTTCCTTATTCCGCTGCATTTACTTTGTGTTTTCTGAAATGAGTGAAAAGACCACGAGTACTATTCACCCCCCCCTTCTAGCGCACATCGATCCTACACTAACAACATTAACTCTTGATAAAGACAAGTCAAGCTGTCTAGCGTCTTTCCGATACCATAAAAATGGGTTATCAAAAGACTCACTACAACTCATCAAAACCTATGGAAAGATAAGACAGATAGTAAAGACAAGGATAACCAACCATTGGGGCCTTGAATCCTTCCGTGCAACTAATGTACATAAGCTGCTACAATGTGTCGCAGCTTAAAATTATTCAATCAAAAATATCACAAGCCCTACAGTCCATACACACAGATTAAAAAATTAAAATTATACAACAAACTATTGTTACAATCGGGTGATTACTATTTTATTTTTATAAATTTTAAAATTCTACACGTTGTAGTTGCAACTGAACAATCACTGATACGACATGGAACGACTATAGAATGAAGTCTATGTTGTAGCAGTTATGGACGAGTAATTGCTACAACATTATCCTAATTATAATTATTATAATTCAGCAACTCCCCTTGTTCCATTTAATGTGCTATCTATAAATGATGCTTCATCTCCCTGAAATAAATTTCACAACCCCTTGTACTTTGACTCTAGAATTTATGCAAATTACACCATTATAAAGATGACATCCTAAACACTTTTTTCCTTTATTATCCTAAACCTGTCAATTTCATATAATGGCTTCTCCTTTGGGAGACAAGAAAACAATACCTTCTCTTGGGACTGTGATACTGATCGATGAATCAACATCTTTCCCTTCTTTGCGGTCTTGGGATGACTCTTTGGCCTCCCTCGCTTCTAAACTACCAGCATCCTCGCAGCAAAAGCAGGATCAAGCGGTGAACCAGTTGAAGCGAGCCCTTTAAACACTGTTGGAGAATGAAATAATTGTTAAAGTGCCCATTGATCCGTTGGAAAACATGAAATTCTAGGGGCTCACCATAGAAGTCCTAACACTTCATTTTGTTGTATTGATGTTCCTTTTTTGTTTTGTTAGTGTCTTATAACAACTATCTTCTATATTTTATCAATTTAATAGAATCAGTAATTTTTTACTTTAAATTTTGAACTTTGGGTTGATCTATTTTGTAGAATACATTATAGGTTTATAACATCTATGGTTAAGTAGCTGGTACAACACAAGTTCGTCATTGTGGAAGCTATTAAACAGTAACTTACCAAGTAATTTCTATACATTGTAGAAGTTAACTTTCCATGTAGCTTCTACACCGTGTAGCAGTTAACTTTCCAAGTAGCTGCTACATGTTATAGCAGCTAACTGTCGAACTAGCTGCTACTGTTAGTTAGAGCCCTAGAGCCAATCATTTGATGATTGTTGTATGAACTCATTGTATCATATTCCTATGTATATAAAGGCATTTGTTTTGGTTATTATACTTATTTGTATTGGTGTCAAATAACTAAGTATAATAGCGTCCTTGAGTAGAAGGTTCTTATCTATATCAATCGATTGGTTGAATCGATAGTGAGATGATATAGAGAACACTACTCTTAATCATTCCTAGTCAAGTATTAACATTCAGGGACAATGTTAGTCCGATGAGACTAGCATGTAGGTCAACTCGATGACTTGATCTCACAAGTCATGGATATAGAGATATCAAGTTGACACATGGGTATGCATTGAAGAATATATACTGAATGACCCTCCATAAGAAAGTATCATGGATCGTTATATGAGTGTCATATACTTTCTCATGTGGATATTAGTATGACTATTAGTCCTTGGACCTGAAGTCACCATGGTTCCCTACATAAGGAGTTGCATACTTTGGCTTCGTCAAACGTCACCCGTAACTGGGTGGACTATAAAGGCGATTACTGGGTATGTAACAAATTATGCGAAGGGATGTGAGTGATGTAGATGAGATCTATCCCTCCTATATAATGGGAGTAACATCGCTATTCTTGATAGAATGAGACCACTAAGTGCATGACCATGCCCAAATGAGTCAATATGAGATATTGAGCTCATTTGATTATAGTGAGTCTACTTGGAGTTCAAGATTTAGATTGATCAGAGAATGACACCGTTTATGCCTCAAATTGATCAATCTAGATGTCACGGATAGAAGGGCATTTGTCATATATTGTGAAGAGTCGCAATTAGTAGTCACAAAGGTGATGTTGGATCTCAACATTCTTGTAACTTGGGTAGTAATGATGTGTTGCTAGATACCGCTCATTACTTATGCTTCTAAATGAGTTTAGGAGCATTACCAACATTACAAGAACCTATAGGATCACACATAAAGGGCAATTAGATGGAGATTAGGTTCATTTGATGAACCAAGAGGATTAGGTTCATGTGATGAAACAAGTTGGATTAAGAGTAATCCAAATTACACTAATTGAGTTGGACTCAATTTGATTCATGTGTTGAATGAGTCTAATTTAGATTATAACTCATTGAATCAATTTAATTCAATGAATATAGATTCATTAAATTAAGTTGACTTGAATCAAATGGTTGGATTTAATCAATCATGGGAGGTAAGAGGTCAAGTTTGACTTGACTTGAGAAGGAAGATTAAGAGTCAAGTTTGACTTGACCTTGACTTGACCATATGCCTTCATTAGATGACTTGGCATGAGGGTCGACCAATAATGATGTGACATATCATCAAGACTACTTCATGGTATGCCACCTCATGAGGGAGACCAAGAGTTGTGACCCTTGGTATCCCATGGAGGTTACAAACCACCATGAAGTGGTCGGCCACTTAAAAGGTGAAATTAGTGCATTTGTGTGCTAATTCAAGGCAATTGATTTTCATCTTCTTCCTCCTCTCTTCTTGTTCTCCCTCTCCTCCACCTTGGCCGAAACCTCTTTGAGTGCTAGCACACATAAGAGGTTTTTCTCCACCTAATTGTTTGTGTGGATACACATAGAGGGGTGTTCACTTGACTCCCTTGAGATTCAGCATCTTCTTGGACGAGCGGGATAAGCGAAGGGCTTCACATCAAAGGTATAAATATCTACCATGTAGATCTAGAGTAGATCTAGGTTAGAAAACATGTACATGAAATTTTTATCTTCGCACAGATCCGGTGGCATGGGACTTCGGGGTTTCCGCAACTCAAAAAACGGTTTTTGCGGCTCGAAAGTCCCTACAGCTACAACGTGTAGTAATTAGTTCTTGTACCTTGTAAGTATATATCTTAATAATATCTTAGGATTAGAGATAATTAAAGATAAAAAAGATTTTAAGTAATTTATTACCAAGTTTATATGCATAATAAAAATTCTTTTAGGTGTACTATCTACTAGAAAATATAGCTACTACAAGCACATTATACATCAAAAAAATCATTTAAATTTATTTAAAAAATTATTATATATACCTATGCGACACCATTATTTTATAGGAAAACAAGGCAACTTTAAATTCCAGGAATTGGAGTATTATGCACCCACATTTGCCCTTCTAGTAAAGTTTAATTTTGCCTATATTCATGGGTCATGGTTTATAACAGGTATGATTGGTCATTCTATGGAAGTGACAGATCAAATGATCAATGAATAGGAGTAGGTAGGTCTAAATTATTATGAATTCATGAGTGGTCATATATTAATTGTTGTCGGCTAGCTGTTACAACGTATAGCAGCTAATGTAGGATAGTTAATATAACGCGTTGCAGTCATTATAGTGTAGTTGCTACATTGTGTAGCAACTACCATCGAGTAGCTACTACAAGTTGTTGTAGCTACCCGATTGATAGCTAATACAAATTGTAGCAGTTACAAATTAAATCATAAAACATTAAATTGTATCAAACATGTGAACTATAATATTGGATAATTCAATTTTGACAACATGACAAATATAAATGCCTATTACCTATTTTGTAGCAACTAAGTAACTAACTGTCAAATTATGAAGCAGTTACTTCCATAGTGATAACTGCTACAAGGTGTAGCAGTTAATTGTCGAAATAGTTGCTACAACGTGTAGCAGCAAAGCAAACGTGTTGCAGCAGTAAAAATAATTTTAAATAATTTTTTTACCAAGTTGATATACATAAAAAAAATATTTTTAGGTGTAATATCTGCTAGAAAATGTAGCTACCACAAAAATGTCTTACCAAGTGGCTATTACACATTATAGGACCTACATGGATAGTAGCTGCTACAAGGTGTAGCAGTTAACTGTCAAAGTAACTGCTATAACTTGTAGTAGCTAACTGTCCAAGTGGCTGCAGGCGTTTGTAGCAGGCGTCGGCCTTGCACGTTGTAGCATAAATCCTTCCTTTCTTCTAATATTCGTTTAGGATCACGGTCGGGAATTACAACTTATAATGAAATGAATTACCATTGGTTATGAAATACAGATGGAATTGATGTTTGGCAAGTTACCTACAAATTATATAAGAAAAAAACTAGTAGCATATCAGCTAGGGCTTGTGATTGGCGGAATATATATGGTGTAAAAAAAATTATATAGAGCTGAATAACAAATAGTGGAGGGGATAGGCTTACAATCGAGAATGGAGAAAGGGGGTGTTGGATCGAAAAGCGCTAGAGGGGGGGGGGGGGGGGGGAAAAGCGCTCGCGGCTATTTCGTTCGATTCGTAAAACACTCGAGTAAAAACGCAGCGGAATAAACAGAGAACAAGCACACAGAGACAGGAGGATTTACTTCGTTCGGAGCCTTGATCGACTCCTACTCGAAGGCTCGCGATCCTTGATCGCTTTCCGTGGGCAACAACTATAAGCTCGTATAATTATTACAAACTAATTACAAATGTAACTGTAATTAAAGTTATACCGACAACAATGGTAGAAAAATCTGAGCTCCGGGTCGTCGGAATGTTGCAGCAGCACTTCGGAAGCAATACTTTAGCAGAACACAGCACGAGGAAGCTTTTTATTTCGTTGCTATTTGTTGTTGCTCGAACCCCTCTTATAAAGGATGTTCAAGGCGCCTTAAACCCCTCCAAGGCGCCTCCAGGTCATCACCGCGTGGATCGAACCGACCTAGTTGAATTCTATCCTGCTCAAGCGGCCCCACTCTCCAAGATGCCTTCATCAACTTGTTCAAGGCGACTTAAGCCTATCCAAGGCGCCTTGAAGCTTGCTTAAACAGATAACACGTTTGCACGAGGCGCCTCCAACTCCATGGGCGCCTCGGCTCATTTCATCGAGGTTAATCTTTGTATTTGGTCCTGCAAGATACATTAATCCCTAAATATAATAAAAGTTAGCACATAAAACATAATAGAAGTGATAATGATAGTCGATCACTGTAACACCTAGCGAACCCCTTGAGGCTCTAGGTCGATCGACTCGGACGCCTAGGGAACTACACTAGAGCTTTTCTTCTACAGCCAGCATTTCAGATGACACTCGGCACTATGGGACGCTCCCACTCCCGACTTCTCGAAGCTACGCTTCGTCCCTTCACCAGCTTCCGCCTTATGCAGTCTTTCACCTAGTTTGCGACACCAGGACTTTCCACCTAGGGTTACCACCCCCTAGGACTTTTGCCTGAAGCCATCGACCTGCCAAGACTTTCCGCATAGGGTTACCACCCCCTATGACCTAGGGTTACCGCCCCTTAGGGTTTTCCCTTTGCCTAACCGCAGCTAGGACTTTTCTCCACCTAGGGTTACCGCCCCCTAGGACCTAGGGTTACCACCCCCTAGGGTTTTCACCTGCCTAACCACAGTTAGGACTTTCCTGAAACACTCATTCAACATGTTAGATAACAACACGACTTAACTTTGAACCCTTTGCCATTATCAAAACTTGGGTTTGATCGTCGGATGCTTCCCGCACCAACAGGGGGGACTTTTACATCGACTGCGGGCCTTTGTGTTTGACACGCACATTGGGGAGCTTCAGTCAACTATGATGGAAGACGGCGGTGAAGGAAGAGGCGAGAACGAGAGAGAGAGAGAGAGCGGCGAGGGAAATTTATAATTTAGAAAAATTAGCTCGCCGACCAATAAAGACAACATATGTTTTTCCATGTATTAAATATATCACTCAGAATCATGTATAAACAATACATACTATGAATAGAAGGAATTACAACTATGTTGTGGAAGGTAACTTTCCAAGAAGCTGCTACAACATGTAGCTATTAACTTTCAATTAGCTACTATATGTTATAGTAGCTAACTGTCAAAGTATCTACTATAACGTGTAGTAGTTAGTTCTTCTACGTTGTAGTATAAATCTTAATAATATCTTAGAATTAGAAATAATTATAGATTAAAATAATATTAAATAAATTTTTAACAAATTATATACATAATGAAAATAGCTGCTACAATGATATTGTTGGTGCAATCGACTTCCAAGGTTTTAATGTCAGACAAATATGTTTAAATATGTTTAAGTATAGAACTTGATCTAGGGAAGTCCTAGTTGTAGGCTAGGCAAGGGAAGTCCTAGTTGGAGGCTAGGAAAGGGAAATCTCGATATATCGTGGAAGCAGGTGGATAGGTCTGGAGGACCTGATCCCTGGGTAGTCGAATACTGAGGCAAGGGAAATCTCGGTATATCGTGGAAGTCAGGTGGATAGGTTTGGAGGGCCTGATCCCTGGGTAGTCGAATATTGAGTCTTGGTGAGTGAAGCTAGGTGGAGAAAACCCTAGGGGGTGGTAACCTTAGGTAACGAGAAGTCTTGGAGGAGTGAACTTCAAGCAAGGTTGATCGGATGGTTTCCAGTCGACCGGACCAGCGGATTTCAGTAAATCTAGGTTTAGGTTTACCATTGTTTTCTGTATTATTATTGCTGTTGGCTAATATAATATTGCAGAAAAAGTCTTAGTGGATCAGACGATCAGACACTGGGCAGGCAAAAGTCCAAACAGGTCTGGAGGACCATGTTTGGCAGGTAAGTTGAGGTAAGCAACTGGAGGAGCGACAGTGAGGTCGAGTTCCTGAAGGGAACAACCTAAGGTCGCTGATCCAACTGAAGAAACCGGGTAGGTTTCCAAGTTGAGATCAAGACAGTTCTACTATCTTATATTATTACTCATGCATTTTATATTACTGTGCTAATCTCTGTTTTGCAGGATTATTGTCTAACACTATTTTGCAGATTCGACCCGATCGGTCAACCGAATAGGAGGATCGGTCGATTGAACCAGGTCAACTCAAAGCAGGTATCAGTTCAGACCAAAACAGAGTACAGTCCAGTCAAAGCTTGATCGGTCTACCGAACCAAAGGATCGGTCGACCGAACCTTGATGACTCAACACAGACAACAACGATCAGGAACAGAAGGAAATTGAGCTGATCGGTCGACCAAACCCATGGATTGGTCGACCGAACCTATCAGTATTAAAGGCACATTAAATAAAGATCTCGGCAGATTTCAACGAACAGGGAAAGAGTTTGTTCGGTCGACCGAAAAGATGGATCGATCGACCGAAAATATGGATCAGTTGACCGAACCATTAAAGACCAGTTAATACAGAATATTGAGCTAGCGTCAGACTCCGGCCAGGAAGGAGGGGAGCGTGTTCAGTCGACCGAACGTCTAGTACACCTATAAAAAGGAGGCTCAAAGTCTGGGCTGAATAACACTTCTGATCATCTCAAAAGCTCTTCTTCGCGTACGGATTGTGCTAGACATCTTCATCAGCTCAGCAAGTCACTCCATCTGGAAGTACCGACCAAGCTACAGCCTACGCATACTATTGTCGGTATAATTTTTGTATTGCACTTAAAATTAAATAAGATAGTAGGGTTGTTACTATCTTATACTTCTTGTATCTGTACGATTTGCTTCTTTCCGAGGGTTTCGGAAAGAAGAGTTATAGTGATTGCCCATCGGTACAGTCAAGGACCGCGGGCTTTCGAGTAGGAGTCGAGCTAGGCTCCGAAAGAAGTAAATGAACCTATCTCTCTTTTTACTTTCTGCTGCATGATTCTGATTTAAAAGTAAAAGAAAAGTTTTAAAGAAAGCGATATTCACCCTCCCTCTATCGCACCCATTCGATCTATCAGATATAGTATCTAACCATCGAAGTAGCTACTACATCATTGTAGCTACTACACCTTCAAAATTACTGCTACAACGTTGTAGAAGCTAGCCATCAATGTAGCTGCTACAGGGTTGTAGCAGTTACCTATCAAAGTAGCTACTACAATATTGTAGCAACTACCTGTCGAAGTAACTGTTACACCATTCTAACAATTAACATTCTAATTAGTTGTTACAACATTATAGCAGCTAGCCGTCCAAGTAGCTGCTACACCATTATAGCAGTTACCTGTTGAAGTAGCTGCAACAACATTGTAGCAGCTAGTCGTCAAAGTTGCTGATACAACATTATAGCAGCTAGCCATCGATGTAGCTGCTACACCGTTGTAGTAATTACCTGTCAAAGTAGCTGCTACAACGTTATAGCAACTACTTGTTGAAGTAGCTACTACACCGTTCTAGCAGTTAACATTCCAATTAGCTGCTACAATGTTGTATTAGCTATCTATCCAAGTAACTGCTACACCATTATAGTAGTTACCTGTCGAAGTAGCTACAACAATATTGTAGCAACTAGTCGTCAAAGTAGCTGTTATAACATTATAACAGCTAGCCATCGAAGTAGCTGCTACACCGTTATAGCAGTTATTTGTCGAAGTATCTGCTACACCATTTAGCAGCTAGTCGTCGGTCTTTGTCCGACTGATGTATATTAGGATCTTTATATGAGGCTAAGTATTCCTAGGTTCACCTGGACTTTACCCGATTGAGTGCATTCAGAAAGCCTTATGTTCGATCGGCCTTTGTCCGGCCGATTATATATTAGGAGTCTTTTAAGGTTTAAGTGTCTCGAGCCCGAACGACCTCCCAAATTTTTCCTTAGTCTTAAAGTACTACTGTGTTCTTAGATCTAATCGAGCTTCTAGCCGACCGACCTTATCCAAGCGCCCTACTCTGGGGCCATGTGGGCAGGACTTAATAACTTTGTTGCTAGGTGAATCCCTGTCTCAAGTGAGGAATATTCCTCTAATTTAACTTTAACTCAGACTTTTGACTACCACCTCACCTTGATTTTAACTGTCATGTTGTCCTCCCCGTCCATTTGATAAACATTGATCGTACCCAAAACTTGATATCGACTACAATGATCCCATGAACCCTCATCCTGTGTCCCATGACCTGATTAAAAAGGGGGGTTTGACCCTGGTTCGTTCTCGCTGCACTGAACTTACCTTTTCTTTCTCCATATTTTCCTGGTTATATTTCTGAGAGCTATGAATTCAAATTTTTCTCCTTGGGCTCAAATATTATCTGAGAAAGAGTGATCCCTAGCAAAGATCATACAATCTCTGGATCTTCATCACTCGCAAGAGTGAGAACTTGAGGTGCGTCTATTTGTTGCTCATTCCCAAATTCGATCGGAGGTCACCTTAAGGGAAAAAAGCCTATTTGGACTTAGAGCAAAGGACCACCGAACTGGATGACTTGGGATTGAAGCATGCTTCCGTGATCACCATCCAGACTAAGAAAACCCAAGCAAATGGTTGACTAATATCGCAACAGTAGCAAGATTTGCACTAGCAAGCAGATAAAATGAGGTCCTTACAAGCTGAATTAAACCAAGCCAACTTGAAGATAGCCTCCCTTTCACATACCTGTGAAGGTAAGTCTCATAAACGTAGGAGGATGGGGCAAGCGTCTCATCTTTGTCCAAGCTGTTATTTAGCCACACGCCCCTATCTAGGATGGGAGAAACAATCCGGCACCTCCACAAGGTAAGACAAGTAAAAATTTATCTATTCAATGTATCTCTTATGGTGAATTTCTAGTAAAAAGTCCAGAAGTTCTATCGCTGATTGTATGGTTATTAATGACAATACAAAGTTCCATGTTAAGTTATATACCTTGTTGTGCTAATTCATTTATCTCTTGATTCTCTTTTCCCAAGAGAAAGATGATCTATCTTCCCAATAGGTTAAATGCTATTAATGTTCCCAATCTCTCTTTAAAAATGGTAACACCCTATCAATAATAATTTATCTCTTATTCCTCCTTTAACCAAATCCACTGTTATTACTGACTCCTAACTTGGAATCTGATGAACTCCAACAACTTTGCCAACAAATGAACCAACTGAATCTACTGCTTGCTCAAAAAGAAATAGCTCTTGCAGAGGCACTGCAAGATAGAGACTTGTAGTGCTCTCTTTCAAAGGAAATTGAGAAACGTTAGCTAGCTGCCAAGTCCCAGGTTCGTGCTGAGCTAGCCTTAAAAGCAAAAGCATATTCAGATCTAGATAGCCAGAGAGAAGCTAGAATGTATTGATAGATCAAGCATGATTCCGCCATTTCCCTCTCACTTCAGGAAGTGAAAGCTAAAGATGAGTTAATTGCACAACTACTGCAAAACCTACAGTTAGCCTAGGATAAATTGAGGCAAACCTAACTCATGCTTGAAGAAGAACGAGAGGGAATGAGGCAAGCAAGGCGTCTCTGCCCTAGATGTCGTACTCGTGACGGGAGTTAAAAGAGAGAATCAATCACACTAGTAACCTTTATATCTCTAATAATCATAGGTGAAATAGAGTTTGAAGGGATGCACGAATATACTTTTGCAAGCTAATCTTATCATACAATGATGAAATTCAAAATAGGGCAAATTATAATTCTTATTCTCACTCGATTATTTTTCCTTAAGGCCTTTTTCATGTTCCTATTTGTGTCTTGAGCACTTATTGATTTTTGAAGATGGTCTGCTAACCGTCGAATTAGCTGCTACAACGTTATAGCAGCTATCATTCCAAGTAGCTGCTACAATGTTATAGTAGCTAACCGTCAAATTAGCTTCTACAACATTGTAGCAGCTATCATTCCAAGTAGCTGCTACTACGTTGTAACAGCTAATAGTCAAATTAGCTGTTATAGTATTATAACAGCCATCATTCCAAGTAACTGCTATAATGTTATAGCAGCTAGCTATGAAATTAATTAACAGTGTAACAACCGAGAAGTCCAGTAAAGATAATCACGTATAAACGGTCAATAATAGGATTAGAGGCGAGAGATTTATAACTTAAAATAAAACGACCTACCAAATAGTTGCTACATATTGTAGCAGCCACTTGGACAGTTAGCTGCTACACGTTATAGCAACTACTTGGACAATTAACTGCTACAAGGTGTAGCAGTTAACTATCAAAGTAGTTTCTACAACGTGTAGCAACTAACTGTCCAAGTGGTTGCAACTTGCAGGCATTTGTAGCAGGCGTCAACCTAGCACGTTGTAGCATAAATCCTTCCTTCCTTCTAATATATATTATGATCACGGTAGGGAATTACAACTTAAAATAAAATGAATTATCATTGGTTATTAAATATGGAAATTGATGATTGGGCAATTCCCTACAAATGATATAAACAAAAGATGGTAAGAAAGCAGCTAGAGCTTGTTCATTGTAGGATATATCATTATACAAGTTGAAAACCAGACAGTAGAGTGGAGAAAAGCTTACGATCGAGATTAGAGAGAATTTGGTAAGCAAACCAACGTAGTGTATGTGTTCGGTGGTGGTTTCTTGAACTTTCAGTGAGCTCGAGAACAAGAATGCGACTAGAAGTTGTCCAAGTACCTTGCAACGTCTTTGCTTTTGCTTGCCCGGCAGGAACACACTGCGAAAGAAGACAACGGTGAAGGAAGAGGAGAGAGCAAGAGAGAGAGCGACGTGGGAAATTTAGAATTTGACAAATTTCTCTCGCTCACTGATGTTTTGAATAGAAGGCGGAAAGGGAGAGAAAATAAATGGAATATTTTTTTTACAAGGAACTCGAGCTGGCAGAGCCACGTCTACGCGTCGCTCACAGTCACGCACGAATTGTCGCCTAACATATCATTTCTGTATATATATAGAGAGAACCGGCTCTCATTTGAGTAGTCTATCTAACTCTTCTAGATCGACCCACCTTGCTAAATTATAACAACCCGATCTGACTGAACCACCCTACTTTGCATGGTTCACTCAACTTGCATTGTCGGATCCACTCTCTTGGACTGGTTTACCCAGGTTGATTGACCGAGATTTCGATTTACCTATCAGAATAGATAGACTTACATAGAGAAGCGAAGGTTGGTAAGTGAAAGGTGAAGGCATCTTCATTTCATTCCGTTTTCAAATAAAATCATTTTGTTAAAAAAAAATGCTGACCAAAAAAATCTTTGAACTATGCTTTTCTTATACCAAAAATCAAAGATTAATAAAAATAATTAAGAATGCTTTTTCTGTGAATAAACTGAAAAAAATATTCACCTAATTTCTCCTTAAACATGCCAAAAAAAAGGACAATTTTATTTATCATGCTTGAATGTGGCAAAAAACAGATTTAATTTTTTCACGTTAATCAACTGAAGTTAAACTTTGATTCAGACTTAACTAAATTATATTCCAATCTACTGTTTAAGCAAACAAATGAGATTTAATTTCAATTGGGCCTAAAAGATTCAAAGCTCAATCTCGAGAAACACTCTGCCAGCCCATCAGATTTTGACTCTTTTCCAATGTCCAATTCAACTTAGGGCTTATTTGTGTGTGTTAAATATATAAAATTAATTAAATAAATTTAAATAATTTGTTAAAATAAATAAATAAATTTAAATATATATGTTTAGTTTGAAGGAAAGTCTTGGCGCAACGGTAAAATTATTGCTTTGTGTCCAAAAAATCATGGATTTGAATCATGGAAATAGCCTCTTGTAAAAAATAGGATAAGACTACGTATAATGAATCATTCCTCGAGATCTCGCATAGCGAGAGCTTTATGTATCAGACTACTTTTATATATATATATATATATATTTAGTTTGTTAACATTTATGAATAAACAAGTGAACTATTGATGAATATCTTCGCAAATAAAATTTATGAGCTATATCATTAATAAAAAAAATTTGTCAATATTATAAATAAACAAGCTCTCAAAAACTAAACTTAGTGATTAACTAAAAAAAATTAAAATAAACAATAAAATAATTTTGAATTGAAAGCTCAATAATTTAGAGAATAATATTCTAAATGAATCAATTTTAAATTCATAAAAAAAATTAAGTGAACAATTATTTTTTTTAAGACTTAGTTTGACTCAGCTCCATTACTCAATCAAACAAATTTAAACAATGTAAAGTTTGTCTTGATTTCACTCGTCTTAATTGCAACAATAATTAGAAACTAAATGATACACTTGTTTTAAATCACTTACAAGCCTAATCACATATTGCTAAATCACTTCACAACTCCTATTAACGTTTTAGAACCTTTTACACAGTTTGTCAAACACAATCTTCTATGCATCTCAAACATACACATAAATCCATATACAATAGTTAAAAGATGGACCATAGAGACTAACAAGCACGTTGGGGGCACTACCACTATAAAAAAGATGCCCACCAGTTACCCATTATGTTTGGACAACCAAAGCAACAAAAGCAAAATTTCTACTACATCATCCCAGAGACTAACATCCTTGATGGAGAACTAGCTACGAGGGCACTAGTGTAGTGTTGTCGGATAATATCGACATGTAAAGAGAAACACCTTGAGGTGATTTTGTCGGAAAATGAACAAGAAGTATCTATAAACACACACAGACACACGAAAATAGATAAAGTTTCTAGACCCCTAAGGTAAACTACTAGCAATTGAGACATGCAGATGTCGCATTAAGAACAAGACAAACTGTGTCGGTCTGGATATATCTTACCAAAAGGTTTCATGAAAGTCTATACTATGGGATCAATGGGAGACTTAAGGAACGAGGCAAGCTTTGTTGTCAGGGGCGTAACCATCATAACAAGAGGGTGCGGCCGTCCTCTCTCATATTTTATATATATATATTTATGTTCCTTGTCCTTTTGAGTAGTCAATTAATCATCATTCATGGTCCAAAACAGAAGTTGATCACTTATTTAGAAAGCTCATGACCTAAGTTATCCATGAGTATTACTTGAAGAAATATAACGATTTGAAATATTAAGTATTGAATTTTAAAATTAAAATATATAATATTAAACGGATGAACTAAATTATAAGACACGAAGTAAAGAAGTTAAATTAAAATTGAATCGGGTTTGAACAAAATCCAAAGCATGGATACGAAAATAAGGATTATGTTGGTTTAAATCGGGATTGATTTGAAGTTGAGTTATGACCAAACCAAATTTAATGTTTAAATGAGTTTGATCGATTTAAAAGGAATTAGGATATTTTTGACAAAACCTATCATTTTTTTTCTCCTTCTCCTCCCTACGCACATTGCAACCCCTATGTCCATTCCTTGATTTTATTTTTTTTCTCTTCTTTTGCATTTACTTCTTCTCCTCTTCTCCAATGTAAATAAACCTACAATTTTTTTCACTCCTCTTCTAAAGCACAAGAACTCTCTTTTCTTCTCCTTTCTCTTCTCCGATAAGTAAAAAATGCAATACCAATTGCTGTCCTCTTCCAACAACAAAATTGAGTAGTCCTCAGCCCCCATATCTTCTTCCACTTCTTGTATTTTTTAAGATATTGTTGGCACCACAAGAATAGTCATGTTTTGTCTTACCTTGCTCTCTTTGTGTCGTTGTCGAGCTCATTGAAACTAGTTGAAATTGCTAACGATGAATGTAAAGTTCTCTTTTTTACTTCTTTCTCTCTATCTGATATTCTTTATTTTTTTTTTCAAAAGTAATAGTCTTCCAAGAGGAGTAAGTTATTCCCTTTTTCATTTACGAATTTTTTAAAATTGCTCTTCCTGATTAAAAATCCTAGCTACGCCACTGTTTGTAGCAACCAACAGGTTAATTCTATAGCAATCAATAGTCATGCCACAGTTGTTCTTTAATTAAAATTTACACCCTATTGAAACTAAAAAAAAAACAGTACAATTGTGAAGAAGAACCTTGAATTCAGAGGATCGCTAGCCTCACACCACTGAGGGTGCTTAGGGACTCAGAGGATGGCCTCACACCACTAAGTTTTTGTGATGATGTTGGATTTTATTTTTCTATTAGGTGGATCGTAATATATGGATTTGTTGTCATCCTGGGCACGATGCAGCAGTAAGAGGCACGGTGGTATTTCTATGCATCTAGAGTTTGATTTCCATGCAAAACAATTTACGTCCGCGGTGCTTGAACAATTGGGATAGCTGAGCTACCATGTCCGAAACTGTTGTGCTTTTGGATTTATCATTGGGTCAATCAAAGAGAAGGTCGTCTACCTCTTGGAAATTAGTATGGCTGAAAGTTTGGATTAAGAAAAGAAATAATATATGGATTTGTTATAAGGAATTAGTTAAAAAAGTGATCTAACTATTAATTTAATTTTGGGATGGTTTAATGGATATGAATTTTACAGTTGTAGAAACACTTTAATCTGTTTTTCTATTATTATTGATGGGATGATGACGAATTAAAATTTTTAAGGTTATATATAGGATTGTGGTTCCTGTAGAATTAGAATATCGATTCACCTTTCACTTATTCGGGAGAGAAATTTTTTGCCGTCGTCGTCCTAACTCACAAATGACCAAGCCACTTCTTATTTTTCCTTTTTAGTTTGTCCGATGACTTCGAGATCATGTCTTTAAACCATAAATCAGGTTCGAATTTATAATTTTATTTCATTTCTATATTTATTATTTTTCAGAATTTTTCACAATTTATCCAGAACAATGATGCAATGGCCGAACGTCTTCTTAGTTTTATAGGTATCTAAGGATTGAATTCAATTTTGACAAATTAACAAATATATTTCGTTTAATGTACGATTAACATAAAAAAATATTAAATTAATATATCATCTAATGTGATTATTTTCTTATTTATCCTATAATCGATTAAAAAAAATCATAAAACTGAGCCAGTTATTCTTAGAATTAGTTAATATAAATTAAATATTTAGTACCAATTAAAAACAATCTCATATTAGAATGGTAGGAATAATTTAGCTTCGTATACACGGAACCATACACAGAGAACAATTCATGCTTACGAAAATTCCAACTAGTACAAATATGTAAACCTGGCTAACTAGATACCATGTGCTAGAATTTTCCTAAGCATGAATTGTTTTTCTAGATGAATCTAAATGGCTTATGAAATTTTAACATGGGATTTTGTCATCGATATATAACAAAATTATAAAAAATTAAGAATTGCTGAAGCGAAATAAAACTAAATCCGAACATGATTTGTGGTCGAAGCCCTGATCTTGAAGTTGCCGGGTAATTTTACCTTAATATTCTATCCATATAACTTGATTAGGCCATAACTGATATCAATTATAAAGGCATAAAGGTTTAGATGGTCAATGCCATACTATTATGAAAATCTAAATTCCTTTCGTCCTAATAATTGATATCAGTTATGGCCTAATCATTGTACAAAAGGCACTTAGCATTATATATAATTCTTAGCATATGATTGGACAGGTGAAGGCTGATCTAACTTAAGGCTCTCTATATGTGCTCGACCAGGCAAAGTCCGGGCGAGCATAAAGGCACTTAGCCTTATATATAATTCTTAACATATGATTGACCAGGCGAAGGCCGATCGAACGTAAGACTCTCTATGTGCGTTTGACCGGACAAAGCCCGGGTGAGCATAAAGGTATTTAGCCTTATATATAAATTGTATGGGCGAAGGCCGATCCAACATAAGACTCTCTATGTGCGCTCGACCGAGCAAAACTTGGGTGAGCATAAAGGCACTTAGCCTTATATATAATTCTTAACATATGATTGGCCGGGCGAAGGCCGATCAAATGCAAGGCTCTCTATGTATGCCCGACCACGATTAATGTTCTTAGTGTTAGTAACTTTCATATGTTAATCGAATTTCTGGTTGTCTAGGTATAAATGCATGATAGTTTCATATAGAGCTCTAAATATATTTGTAACAAGCTGTCTATCATATAACTTACATACGAATGACTTAATGACTAGCCGAGATACCTTCAGTAGAAGACATTCTAAATATCTAGTCGGCTCAATGACGGGTTGAGATACATTCAGCAAGCAAATAGCAGACAACATTTTGACAACCTGCCATAATTGTCGGAGAATATTCCCTTGAAATCTCCTTTGAAAACTAATTGGTTTTCCATTAATGAGTCAATTATTACTACGTTCTCCTTCAACAACTTCAGTAATGGTACGAAGCATAAATGACAAAAAAGGTACATCTGTGGATAGAAAAAAAATTCCTCGAAAGCATCATGAAACACCCAGGTTGTATTTTCTTCTATCACCTAATAAACTCTCACAAGCCGGGGATCACCTCATGATCATGGAGGTTATATGAGGTGGTATAAAAAAAGAAATCCTCTCTGCTGCCAAGGTACACAAATATTTATATCTGAAGTTCTACTTTCTTGCACTTTCGCTACTGTTCTTTTTCTACTTTCAAGACAGGAGATTGACTTTAGCGTAGGAGGACCTATCCAGGGATTCCTTTCCCGGTCTTAGGTCATTAAAGCTTTGTTAGCTTGTCTGATTGTGTGCAGGTTCATTGAGGAGTTCTTTCCAATCTCGAGAAGTTCATTATTCTCCGACCAATCACCCATCGAAACCAACGTACCATTTCATAGCCTTCATATATATATATATATATATATATATATATATATATATATATATATATTCCTGTCAGGAATCTAAGAAAACGGAATTGGCGTGTGACGTGTCTGGAATGTTGACCGCATCTCCATGACCCTGATGGTGAGCTGCCCTCTGTGTTGACCAAGTCATCAGAAATCCTCCGGTCAATGCTACCTGCAGCTAGCAACCGGGTTGCCCCGGTCTCTGGTACCCCGATGCTCGAGGTGAGTCCCACGAATACATAAGTAGCCGACTAGTAACAAGACAATAAAATAATTACAAAATGAGTACGGTGACGTACCCTGGCCCCGAGGGGCGCCCTCGGATGGGTCGGTGAGCTGATCGCGGTGCGGATCGATTCGTCGTGGCCCTGACGGGTAGATGGGCGTGAGCCAGCTGAGGAGTCAGATCTGAGAGCGATGACATGGAATCCAGTGCAACATGGATCCAGAAGGTGGTCCGTAGGCCGAGACATGGTAACGATACCTAGGTTGGAATACCATAACGGCTCACAGGCCGGCATACAGCACGCAGGCCGGATAACACCAATAACTCAATAGCTCGATGGCCGGAACACAACACACAAAACATAATATAAATCATGGAGGTCGTGGGTCGGCCGGTGGTGGAGGTGGCAGCGGAGTGAAGCGTCGGCATCAGCGGCGTGAGGCGCTGGTGGCCTACTGGCTGCCAGTATGTCCGACGACGGCGTGGGGTGCCGGCGGCAGCGGTGTGAGGTGCCAGCGGCAGCGGCATGAGGCACTAGTTGATGCTAGAGGTAGCGACGGCGGTGAAGGCCGCTGGAGGCGCCCAGGACGACCGCTGGAGGTGGCTGTGGTAGTCCCTAGAGATGAGGGCAGCGATGGTCGCCAAAGGCAGCGAGGTGGTGACCGCCGGAGGTCACTATAGTAGCCGCGGGAGGCGGCAGTGGAGGCGGCTGCTAGAGGCGGCTGTGATGGTGGTTGTTGGAGGTAGCAGCGATAACTACTGGATGCAACCACGCTCCTCGGTGGTGTCAGCACCGGAGGGAAGGGGAGGAGACAAGAAAGAGGAGAAGAGGAGGTGCGGCGGCTTGCTGTAAGAGGTGGGAGGCGACGGTAAGACATGTCTCGTTGGTCGGCTACGATGGTAGCTGAAGGATGCTGTGGCGAACACTGTCTAGGAGAGGAGGAGAGGAGAGGTGGTGACCGGAAGAAGAAAAGGAGGGGATCGAAGCTACAGGCGGCCAACCTCGTCGTCGACGAGCACACTAAGGAGGAAGAAAACCCTCCTCTTCTTGGCGACGAAAACCATAAAACGAGCTCGCCCCCCTTTGACGCTGTGAACAGTGCCTTCTTTAAGCACCAAAGAACCCTAAACACGAAAAGACCAAAATGCCCCTCCCCCTTCTCCTAATTCCCTTTTTGCCCTCAAGCTGCATCCACATCACAAGCCTCCCCTTCAAGTCAAGTCGAAGGAGGCGTGAGTCCGACTGACTAGACAGTCTATCACAAAGACTGACTCACTCTCGATAGACAAATCAAATCGCTGAATCCATAGTATAATGCCACACGAGCGATCGCTATAGTAATGGTGTCGCATGAGATGGTAACGGTGTCAAGCGGACTACGAGAAATAGTACCAAGTCAATAGCCGGATAGATGCTGAGTGGGTGGCAAAACGAGTGATGAGTAAAATGATAGTAGACCGAGCGACATGCGGGATAACGAGCAGACTGAGCGGACAAGCGATGCCGAGCGCGCGACCGCGAAGATGCTGATCGGATGATGCCAAGCGCGCAACCTGCGAAGATGCTAACCGAGGAATCAGGAGAATGTCGATCGAGCCACCAAAAAAATACCTAACGGAAGTGTAAAGTGTGATCAGATGACCCGACAATGTCGACCAAGTGATCGTAAAATGCTGACTAAGCGAACGAGCGGGCGATGCCAAACGGGCAATCGAAAAAATATCGACCAATAGATTACAAAATGCTAACCGTACCATCTAGAGAATGTCGAGCGTTCGACCAAGTAGCTCAAGTGTCTGGCTGATCGGACGATTAAGCGATACCGACCGGAAGACTATGAGAGTGCTGAACGAGCGACCCAGAGAATGTCGATTGGGTGATCGTAAAATGCTGATCGGGTGATCATAAATTTCTGATTGGATTGCCGTAAAATGCGATCAGGAGACCTAAAAAGGTCAACTAGGTGACCGTAAAATACCGACCTGACGACCACCAGCATGTCGAGCAAACCAATTGTGTGGCTAAGCGGATGATCGGCCGTGGGATCGAGCTACTACCAAAGTGTCGATCGAGCGATGAAAAAATAGGGTCGAGCGAACGCTAAGTGAGCGCCTGGACAAATACCAGCGAGAGACGAAGCAGTGCTGGGCAGGAGTGGAGCTCGAAAATCGAGCGGGAGCATAGCTCGTGAAATTGAATACGCACAGAGACGAAATTCGTAAGCCTAACGGGCGCATAGCTAAGGAGATATTCTGGTTCGAAACCATTGGAGATACTCTTGTCCGTGACCATCGAAGATAGCTCAATCCCAAACGGCGAGATGAATACTCTAATATGTTGGCCTGTGCCCAGTGAAAATCACTCAACCCTGAACATGGGAGGTAGGAAAACTCGCTAAGCAGGTCTGCGACCAGTGAAGATCGTTCGACCCCGAACGGGGGAGATAGAACATCTGGTAAGCTGGTGCAAGACCAGCGACAACCGCTCGACCCCGAACGGGGGAGATAAAATATCCGAGAAGTTGATCCGAGACCGGTGACGACCGCTCGACCCCGAACGGGGGAGATGAGAAATACAATGCGCTGATAAGCTGGTCCAAGACCAGTGATAATCATTCGACCCTGAACGGGGGAGATAAGAAGTATGATGTGCTGATAAGCTAGTCTGAGACAAGTGATAATCACTTGACCCCGAACGGGGGAGATAAGAAGTACGATGCACTGATAAGCTGGTCTAAGACCAGTGATAATCACTCAACCCCGGACGGGGGAGATAAGAAGTACGATGCGCTATAGGCTGGTCTGAGACCAGTGATAATAACTCGACCCCGAACGGGGGAGATAAGAAGTACGATGCACTGATAAGCTGGTTCGAGACCAGTGATAATCACTCGACCCTGAACGGGGGAGATAGAATATCTGGCACTCTGGTTCGTGACCAGTGAAGGATGCTCAACCCCAAACGGGGGAGGTGAAATATCCGCTAAGTTGGTCTGCGACCAGTGATGACCACTCGACCCTGGATGGGGGAGATAAATGCTCTGATAAGCTGGTCCGAGACCAGTGACGACCGCTCGACCCCGAACGGGGCAAATAGATGCTCTGATAAGCTGGTCTGACATCAGTGACGACCGCTCGACCCCAAACAGGGGAGATAGATGCTCTGATAAGCTGGTCCGAGACTAGTGATGACCGCTTGACCCCGAACAGGGGAGATAGATGTAGGATCAAAAAGAATTTAGATATCTCCATAATTTCATGATATTGTCCATTTTGGGCGTAAACCCTCATGGTTTTGCTCTTGGGCTCTCCCTAAAAGGCCTCATGCCAATGAAGATATCTTTTCTCTTATAAACCCATAATCTTTCCCATGTGTTTCCATTATGGGACTATGTTTGCAACCCCAACAATCCCCCCCTCAAACAAAGGACCATAGGCTTCTCATGTCTGATCCTCGACCCACCAGGTCTTCCTGCCCCTCGGTCCACCCGATCTACTAGGACTTCCTGCCTGGTGTCTGGTCCTCTTGATCCGAACATAGGAGCCTCCACTTTCTTTATTCGACGTCAATATTGTACCCACATGGCTCAATCAGACCATAGCTCTTGTACACAGTCGGCGGTTAAAACTTCTGGCAGTCCGGACTCTGATACCAATTGTAGGATCGAAAAGAATTTAGATATCTCCACAATTGTATGATATTGTCCACTTTGGGCGTAAACCCTCATGGTTTTGCTCTTGGGCTCTCCCCAAAAGGCCTCATGCCAATGAAGATATCTTTTCTCTTATAAACCCATGATCTTCCCCATGTGTTTCCAATATGGGACTATGTTTGCAACCTTGCAACCCCAACAATAGATGCTCTGATAAGTTGGACGGTGGATACACGGGTTTAAGGTCGCCACTCGACCGCCAATGGATACCTGGGTTTAACATTGCCGCTTGACGGTCTTCAAGGTGAGGTTTTTATAGTTGCCGCTTCGACTCTGGGGTTTAACGTCGCTGCTCAACAGTCTTCAAGGCGGGATTTTTATAGTCACGTCTTTGACTCTGGGGTTTAACGTCGCCGCTCGACGGTCTTCAAGGCGGGGTTTTTATAGTCGCCGCTTCGACTCTGGGGTTTAACGTCGTCGCTTGACGATCTTCAAGGCGGGGTTTTTATAGTCGCCGCTTCGACTCTAGGGTTTAACGTCACCGCTCGACGGTCTTCAAGGCGGGGTTTTTATAGTTGCCTCTTCGACTCTGGGATTTAACGTCCCCGCTCGTCGGTCTTCAAATATAACTCAAACTCGGCCGATCGGCACGGGAGTCTTTGACAAGGAGCTCATGGCTCTAATAAAATATAAGCCCGGTTGATCGGCACGGGGTCTTCGACAATGAGCCTGTGGCTCTAATATGATATAAACCCGACCGATCGGCATGGGGTCTTCTACAATGAGCCAGTGGCTCTGATATAATATACCCAGCCGATCTGCATGGGATCTTTTACAGTGAGCCTGTGGCTCTGAAATAATATACCCGGTCGATTGGCACGGGGTCTTCGACAATGACAATGAGCCTGTGGCTCTAATATGATATAAACCCGGCCGATTGATACAGGGTCTTCGTAAATATAATCCCGGCCGATTGGTGTAGGAGTCTTCGTAATTATAATCCCGGCTGATCGACTCAAGAGTCTTCGCAAATATAATCCCGGTCGATCGGCGTGGGAGTCTTCGCAATTATAATCCCGGCTGATCAGCTTGAGAGTCTTTGCAAATATAATCTTGGCCGATCGAGGCGGGAGTCAATTCCTGCCAATCAACAGAGGATTTGACTCAATTTCTCGACTCTCGAATACCCATGGAGTTAGGAGAATATAATATAATCGTCGAAATCTATCAAGGTCATGAGTATGGCAGAATTTTCCGGCGTCATCCATCTTCATGCTCCAGATTAGGTGTGTTCCCATAGATTGCGTCAATTATGATCCTATCGGGAATCTGAGAAGATGGAACTACCATGTGACGTGTCTGGAATGTTAACTACATCTCCATGACCCTGATGGTGAGCTGTCCTCTGTGTTGACCAAGTCATCAGAAATCCTCCGGTCAACGCTACCTGCAGCCAGCGACAGGGTTGCCTGGTCTCTGGTACTCCGATGCTCGAGGCGAGTCCCATGAATACATAAGTAGCCGACTAGTAACAAGACAATAAAATAATTACAAAATGAGTACGACAACGTACCCTGGCCCTGGGGGGCACCCTCGGATGGGTTAGTGAGCTGATCACGGTGCGGATCAAGTTGTCGTGGCCCTGACAGGTAGATGGGCGTGAGCAAGTTGAGGAGTCGGATCTGAGAGTGACGACATGGAATCAGGTGCAACATGGATCAAGAAGGTGACCCGTAGGCCGAGACATGGTAACGACACCTAGGCTGGAATACCATAATGGCTGGCAAGCCGACATACAGTACACAGGCCGGATAACACCAATAACTCAGTGACTCGATGGCCAGAACACAACACACAAAACATAATAAAAATCATGGAGGTTGTGGGTCGGCCGGTGGTGGAGGTGGTAGTGGCGTGAAGCGCCGGCAGCAACAGCATGAGGCGCCGGTGGCCTACTAGCTGCCAGTATGTCCGATGACGGCGTGGGGTGCCGGCGGCAGCGGCGTGAGGTGTTAGCGACAGCGGCGTGAGGCGCTGGTGGATGCTAGAGGCAGCGTTGGCAGTGAAGGCTGCTGGAGGCGGTGAGGACGGCCACTGGAGGTGGTTGTGGTAGTCCCTAGAGATGAGGGCAGTGATGGCCGCCAAAGGCGGCGAGGTGGTGAGCGCCGGAGGTCACTATAGTAGCCGCGGGAGACGGTAGTGGTGGTGGCTGTCAGAGGCGGCGGCTGCCGGAGGCGGTTGCGATGGTGGTTGTCGAAGGCAGCAGCGATAACTGCTGGATGCGGCCACGCTCCTCGGCGGCGTCAGCACCGGAGGGAAGGGGAGGAGACGAGAAAGAGGAGAAGAGGAGGTGCGGCAGCTGGCTGTTGGAGGTGAGAGGCGACGGTAAGACATGTGCTGATGGTCGATTGCGATGGTAGCCACCGGATACTGCGGCGAACACTATCTAGGAGAGGAGAGGAGAGGCGGTGACCGGAAGAAGAAAAGGAGGGGATCGGAGCCACGGGCGGCCAGCCTCGTCATCGGCGATCACTCTAAGGAGGAAGAAGACCCTCCTCTTCTTGGCGGTGGAAACCATAACACGAGCTCGCCCCCCTTTGATGCTGTGAACAGTGCTTTCTTTAAGCACCAAAGAACCCTAAACATGAAAAGACCAAAATGCCCCTCCCCCTTCTCCTAATCCCCTCTTTGCCCTCAAGTTGCATCCGCATCACAAGCATCCCCATCAAGTCTAGCCGAAGGAGGCGTGAGTCCGACTGACTAAATAGTCTATCACAAAGGCTGACTCACTCTCGATAGCCTAATCAAATCATTGAATCCATAGTATAAAGCCACGCGAGCGAACGCTACAGTAATGGTGTCACATGAGATGGTAATGGTGCCGAGCGGACTACAAGAAATAGTACCAAGTCAATAGCCGGATAGATGTCAAGCGGGTGGCAAAACGAGCAACGAGTAAAATGATAGTAGACCGAGCAATACGCGGGATAACGAGCAGACTGAGCGGATGAGCGATGTCGAGCGCCCGACCGCGAAGATGCCGATCGGATGATGCCGAGCGCGTAACCTGTGAAGATGCTAACCGAGGTATTAGGAGAATGTCGATCAAGCCACCAAAAAATACCTAACGGAAGTGTAAAGTGTGATCAGACGACCCGACAATGTCGACCAGGTGACCGTAAAATGCTGACTGAGCGAGCGAGCGAGCGGGCGATGTCGAATGGGTGATCGAGAAAATGTCGACCAATAGATCGCAAAACGCTGACCGGACCATCTAGAGAACATCGAGCGTTCGACCAAGTAGCTCAAGTGTCTGGCTGATCGGACGACTAAGCGATACCGACCGGATGACTATAAGAGTGTTGATCGAGCGACCCAGAGAATGCCGATCGGGTGATCGTAAAATGCCGATCGGATTGCCGTAAAATGTGACCAGGAGACTTGAAAAGGTCAACTAGGTGACCATAAAATACCGACCTGACAACCACCAGCATGTCAAGCAAAACAATTGTGTGGCTAAGCGGACGATCGGCCGTGGGATCGGGCTACTACCAAAGTGTCGACCGTGCAACGAAAAAATAGGGCCGAGCGAATGCCAAGTGAGCGCCTGGACAAATACAGAGCGAGAGACAAAGCAGCGTTGGGCAGGAGTGGAGCCCGAAAACTGAGTGGGAGCATAGCCCATGAAATCGAATACGCATAGAGATGAAATTCGTGAGCCAAACAGGCGCATAGCCTAGGAGATATTCTAGTCCGAAACCATTAGAGATACTCTTGTCCGCGACCATCGAAGATAGCTAGATCCCGAATGGCGAGATGAATACTATAATATGTTGGCCTATGCCCAGTGAAAATTGTTGGGACTTTTGGGCCGCAAAAACCGCTTTTTGCGTTGCGGAAACCCCAAAGTCTTGCCACTGGATTCGTGCGAAGATTAAAATAAATTCATGTACATGTTTGTAATCCTAGATCTACCTTAGATCTACATGAATGAAGTATACCTTTGAAGCGAAGCCCTTCGCAAATCCCGCTCGTCCAAGGTCCATCGGATCTCAAGTGTGTTCAAGTGTACACACCTCTATGGAATATCCACACGGACAAGAGATGGAAGAAAAACACTTAGAGTGTGCTAGCACTCTCAAGGTGTTTCGGCCAAGGAGGAGGAGAGGGAGAGACGAGAAGAGATGAGGAAGAAGAAGGAGTGAATGAATCACAAAATTGTAACCCACACAATAATGTGGCCGGCCACTTCATGAGGAGTTTTAAACTCCATGGAATACCAAGAGTCATGGCTCTTGGTATCCTTCATGAGGTGGCACACACATAAGCCAACCTTGATGATGTGGAACATCATCATTGGCCCACCATATGCCAACACACAAAAGATGTGGCATTGGTCAAGTCAAACTTGACCTTTCATCTTCCCTCTGAAGTCAAGTCAAACTTGACCTCTTATCTCCTATGGTTGATCAAATCTAACCATTGGTTCAAGCCAATTTAATTTAGTAAATCTCTATCCATTAAATTAAATTGATTTAATGAGTCATAATCTAAATTAGACTCATTCAAAACATGAATAAAATTGAGTCCAACTCAATTAGCCTAATTTGGATTACTCTTAATTCAATTTGGTTCATCATATGAACCTAATCCTCTTGGTTCATCATATGAACCTATTCTCCATCTAATTTCCCTTTGTGAGTGACCCTATAGGTTCTTGTAACGTTGGCAATGCTCCTAAACCCATTTAGAAGTATAAGTAATGAGCGGTATCTAGCAACACATCATTACTACCCAAGTTACAAGAATGTTGAGTTCCAACATCATCTTATGACTACTAATTGTGACCCTTCACAATATATGATAATGTCCTTCTATCCATGACATCTAGATTGATCAAATGAGGCATAGATCGTGTCATCCTCTAATCAATCTATATCTTGAACTCCAAGTAGACTCACTCTAATCAAATGAACTCAATATCTCATATTGACTCATTTGGGCATGACCATGCACTTAGTGGTCTCACTCTATCAAGAATGATGATGTCACTCCCGTCATATAGGAGGGATAGATCCCATCTACATCATTCACATCCCTTCGCATAATTTGTTACATACCCAGTAATCATCTTTATGGTCCACCCAGTTACGAGGGACGTTTGACGAAGCCAAAGTATGTAACTCCTTATGTAGGGAACCATGGTGACTTCAGGTCCAAGGACTAATAGTCATACTAATAGCCACATGAGAAAGTATATGACACTCATATAATGATCCATGATACTTTCTCATGGCGGGTCATTTAGTATACATTCTCCAATGCATACCCATGTGTCAACTTGATATCTCTATATCCATGACTTGTGAAATCAAGTCATCGAGTTGACCTACATGCTAGTCTCGTCGCATTAACATTGTCCCTCAATGTTAATACTTGACTAGGAATGATTAAGAGTAGTGTTCTTTATATCATCTCACTATTGATTCAACCAATAGATTGATATAGATAAGAACCTTCTACTCAACGATGCTATCATATTTAGTTATTTGACACCAATACAATTAAATATAATAAACATAAAGAAATGCCTTTATTAATATATAGGAGTATGATTCATCGAGTCAATACAACAATCATCATATTATTGGCTTTAGGACTCTAACTAACAATCTCCCACTAGCACTAGTGCCAATCAGAATAGGCTCTAAGGCCCAATGACCTAGTGTTACCATCATGCTTTCTCTGTACCAAAGCCTTGGTCAAGGGATCAGCGATGTTAGCCTCTGTGTGTACTCTATAAATCTTCACATCTCCTCTATCGATGATCTCTCGAATGAGATGGAAGCGTCGTAATATGTGTTTGGTCCGCTGGTGTGAGTGAGGTTCCTTAGCCTGCGCAATTGCTCCATTGTTGTCACAATAGAGCTTAATAGGATCTGCAATCCTAGGAACCACCCCAAGCTCAGTAATGAACTTGCGAATCCAAACTGCCTCCTTTGCTGCTTCTGATGCAGCAATATACTCGGCCTCTGTTGTAGAATCAGTAACTGTGTCCTGCTTCAAACTCTTCCAGCTCGCATCACCACCATTCAAGCAAAACACAAACCCAGACTGTGATCTATAGTCATCCTGGTCAGTTTGGAAGCTGGCATCACTGTAACCCTTTACAGCTAGCTCATCATCGCCTCCATATATCAAGAAATATTCTTTAGTCCTTCTCAAGTACTTAAGAATATTCTTGATCGCTATCCAGTGACGCTCACCTGGATCTGACTGGTATCTTCTTGTCATGCTCAAAGCATACGAGACATCAGGACGAGTACATAGCATGGCGTACATGATAGATCCTATGGCTGAAGCATAAGGAATCTTATCCATGCGATCTCTCTCTTCACTAGAAGAGGGACTTTGAGTCTTCGAAAGACTCACCCCATGTGACATCGGCAGAAAACCTTTCTTGGAATTTTGCATGACAAACCGTAGTAATACCTTGTCAATGTATGTACTCTAACTTAGGCCAAGCAATCTATTAGATCTATCTCTATAGATCTTAATGCCTAGAATACAGGCTGCTTCACCTAAGTCCTTCATTGAGAAACAATTCCCTAGCCAAGTCTTTACAGACTGTAGCAAAGGGATGTCGTTCCCAATGAGTAGTATGTCATCCACATATAATACAAGGAAGACAACTGTATTCCCTATAACCTTCTTGTAGACACAGGGTTCATCTTCCTTCTTGATGAAACCAAATTATTTGATTGCATCATCGAATCGAAGATTCTAGCTCCGAGAAGCTTGCTTTAGTTCATAAATGGACTTATGCAGCTTGCATACTCTGCCAGTATGCTGTGGATCTACAAAACCCTCAGGTTGTGTCATGTACACATCCTCGAGCAAGTTTCCATTCAGAAACGCGATTTTGACATCCATCTGCCAGATCTCATAATCATGGTATGCTGTAATAGCAAGCATGATCTGAATGGACTTAAACATCGCTACTGGAGAAAATGTTTCATTATAGTTAATCCATGAATTTGTTTGAAACATTTAGCTACCAGACGATCCTTATATATAAGTCCATCCATGTTAGTCTTTCTTTTAAAGGCCCGCTTACACCCAATGGGTTTGACCCCTTCAGGTGGATTAACCAAAGTCCATACTTGGTTGGTGTATATAGATTCCATCTCGGATCTCATGGCCTCTAGCCATTTCTCAGAATCTGGTCTCATCACAGCTTCTTGATAGGAGGTAGGAATTCTCAACGAGCATAATGTCATCATGGTCAGACAAGAGAAATGAGTATCTCTCAGGCTGACGATGTACCCTATCAGACCTGCGAAGAGGTGTGTCTACTTGAACTGGTTGTTGTTCCTCAACTCCTTGTGAAACAATCTCATCATCCACAATACTTTGTGGTTCCAGTTCAACTTCCATCAAGGCTTCAGTGCTATGGTCCATATCTTGAACTTCTTCAACATTGAACGTACTCCACTAGTTTTTCTAGAAACAAAGTCCCTTTCTAGAAATACCCCAGTCTTAGCCACAACTACTTTGTGTTGACTGGGAATGTAGAAGTAATATCCCTTCATTTCCTTGGGATATCCTATAAAATAGCACTTATCGGATTTGGGTCCCAGTTTGTTCAAGACATGATGTCGAACGTAAGCCTCACAACTCCAAATCCTCATAAAAGACATCTGGGCATCTCTCCCAGTCCATATCCTATATGGTGTCTTTATCATAGCCTTGGATGGAACACAGTTAAGTACGAAGGTCGCTGTGTCTAGGGCATAGCCCCAAAGAGATATAGGAAGACCTGTGTGGCTCATCATAGATCGTACCATATATAATAGGGTATGATTCCTCCTTTCAGATACACCATTCCACTGTGGTGTTCCAGGAGGAGTGAGTTGGGATAGAATCCCACACTCAGCTAGATAGTCACGAAACTCATGGCTAAGGTATTCACCACCTCGATTTGATCGAAGTATCTTAATACTCTTGCCAAGCTGGGTTTGTACTTCATTCTTGAATGCTTTGAACTTTTCAAAGGATTTTGACTTATATGTCATCAGATACACATAACCATATCTACTGAAGTCATCAGTAAATGTTATGAAGTACCTATAACCACCTCTAGCAGCGACATTGAAAGGGCCACATACATCACTATATATATATCCTAACAAGTCAATCGCTCTTTCGCTGTGTCCACTAAAGGGAGTCTTGGTCATCTTGCCCAGTAGACATGACTCGCATGTCTAATATAATTCGAAATCAAATGGGTCCAGCAAACCATCTTTATGGAGCTGAGATATACGTTTGTCATTTATATGACCTAAGCGACTGTACCAGAGATAGGTTTGGTTCATTTCATTTGATTTGAACCTTTTGGTATTTATGTTATAGATGGGGTTCTCTAAGTCTAGAATATAGAGTCCATTCATCAGAGGTGCACTACAATAGAACATATCATTTAAATAAACTAAACAAAATTTGTTCTTTATTATAAACGAAAAACCTTTCTTGTCCAAACAAGAAACTAAAATTATGTTCTTAGTAAGACCAGGCACATAACAACATTCATCTAATTCTAGTACAAGCCCAAAGGGCAGAGATAGATAATAAGTCCCTACAGCAATAGCAGTAACCCGTGCTCCATTGCCTACTCGTAGGTCCACCTCGCCCTTCGTCAATGCCCTGCTATTTCTCAATGCTTGCACATTAGTACAAATGTGAGAAGCACATCCGGTATCTAATACCCATGATGAAGAAATAGATATATTGACTTCTATAACATATATACTTGAAGTAGAAGTCTCACTTCTCTTCTTCTTAAGATCTTCCAGGTAAACTTTGTAGTTCCTCTTCCAGTGCCCGGTCTGATCGCAGTGGAAGCAGGTAGCATCCTTGGCGACCCCTCCTTTGGGTTTCAGTGCATTGCCTTTTCCCTTGGCTTGGGACTTTCCCTTACCTTTAGGCTTGCCCTTGCCTTTGTGCCTTTGCACCATCAAAATGGAGTTGGGATTAACCTTCTTAAGGTTGAGCTCAGTAGTTCCCAACATACTCAAAATCTCAGGCAGTGGCTTGTCAATTTCATTCATGTTGTAGTTCATGATGAATTGACTATAGCTCTCTAGCAAGGATTGCAAGATCAAATCAGTGGCCAGCTCTTGGCCAAGTGGGAATCCCAACCTCAGTAGGTTCTCTATGTACCCAATCATCTTAAGCACATATGGTCCTACGGTAGTCCCGTCTTGCATCTTGCACTAAAATAGTGTCTTAGAGATCTCAAATCTCTCATGCCTTGCTTGTCCTTGATATAGTTGACGAAGATGTTCAACCATATCATCAGTACCCATCAACTCGTGTTGCTTCTAAAGCTCAGAGTTCATGGTTGCGAGCATGAGACATGACACATCTAATGCGTTATCTTGATTCTTCTTATAAGCATCTCTGTCAGCTCGCGTGGTAGTGGCAGGAGGTGCCTCGGGAATGGGCTGCTCCAGGACATATAGTTTTCTTTCTTGAGTGAGAACTATTCTCAGATTCTTGTACTAGTCCAGGAAATTAGCTCCATTGAGCTTGTCCTTATCAAGGACAGAACGCAAAGAGAAGGTGTTCGTGTTTGTCGACATGACAATCTACAATAGAAAAATACAGAAAATAAATATCATATTCCACTAATCATTTAATTAGGCCTTTAATTAAATGTTGCTCCCACTGAATTATAGAACTTTTGTAGAATCGAGTCATGGATGTGGTCAAACCACACTCACTAGATTCTAACCAACTAGCTATAATTCTTGTGGGACAAGATCCACATCATACCACGCCTTGAGTTAGCTTTGGCTAAATCACCCAAGACTTAGTATGATCGGTAGGTACCTAATTACCAATTACATCTCTATGCAACTCTTGTTTATAGGATCAAGATCCAAATATATATTAAAACTTGAGTTAGCTTTGGCTAAATCACCCAAGAGTTAATATATATGTGATTTTGACCTATCTTCCAACCATTGGAAAAATACCTATAGTTAAACCCGATCCAATTGAGTTAACTAGTTTTACTCAATCTAATTGAGTTTGTACTCTCCCAAGCTTTGATAGGCGGGACTAAGATTGTCCCTCCGCACCCTACCAAGATAATATGTGTTGCTCTGCTTTGGCAAATTCAATAACAACATGTGATCGAGGTAGTGATGGGTATCAAAACATGGTAGGCATTTCGAGTTGACGCGATTAAGATCTAATCTAATCATTAATGTGTATCATATACGCTGATATGGGTAAGGTTTAGTAGGTCCCTGGTGAAAAGAATAAAGGAGATAATAGAATCTAGGAGAGTAGGCCAGTATCGATCGGGATAATACCTTAAGAAAAATATGCCAATATTGGTCGGGATAATACCTCAAGAAAGATAGGTCAATATTGGTCGGGATAAAGATAGGCCAATATTGGTCGGGATAAAGATAGGCCAATATCGGTCGAGATAAAGATAGGCCAATATTGGTCGGGATAATACCTTAAGCAAGGTAGGCCAATATTGGTCGGGATAATATCTTAAGAAAGATAGGCCAATATCGATCGGGTTTACACGTTTAAGATAGATAAACCAGGATTGTTTTAGTTAGCACATCTAGACATAGACTAGTATTAGTTGAGTGTATATGATCGCCCGGGTATGAAAAGATACAGGACTTTATAGAATTTATAGTATATTACTGGGCGATTAGGATCTATATTGAACAATAGCAATAACCAGCCCGGACATAACTTAGGTTCAATCCTGTTCAATATAAATCAAAACATAATATCGGGTTGTCTGTAACATAATAAGAACAAAGTAGGCAAGTATGGACGATAAATATATCTCTATATAGCTTATAAGACAGGGCGAGAACAAATATCTTAAGAATACTCATAAATAGCTTAATGAAGATATTTGTAGTATGTGATTGTATAATAGGTTTCCTAATTTGGCGGGAAGAATGTTTCTAGACTTTTCTACAGGTACTAGGCGACAGAAAAGGTACATCTGGGGTACAAAGAAGATTCCTTAAAAGCTATTTTATGCAAGTACATGGCTGACGTCATCTCATAACAAACTCTAACAAATCGGGGTCCACTTCATGACTACGGAGGTTATATGAAGTGGTATAAAAGGGGGAATCCTCTCCATTGGCCGGGTAAGTTCACATCATTGCGTACATTCATAACCCTTAATTTTCAACTACTGTTCATCTTCTTCCTCCTTCTTCCACACCAAGAGAGATCACTAACTTGAGCGTCGGAGGGCCTAGCCAGGGATTCCCACCCCGGTCTTAGGTCACTGACGATAGTGTTGGTTGGTCTCTTGTGCGCAGGAAACCTTGGAAGCTTCGGATCTCGGTTTTTTTCAGTCAGATTTCTCTCTCGTCATTGGATCTTTGCACAAGGAGGGCATTCTGTGACTCTATTCTTCCCGATCCACTTTGGGTTTCTCGGATCGGTGTTCTATAGGTATTATTCTTCACTAGCAGTAGGTTTTTCTCCCAGCTTTCCGTTTTGTCAAGCTTCTCAGACAGGATCAAATTTGGCGCCGTCTGTGGGAACTTCACCTGAATCTGAGACTACAAAATGGAAGAGGCTGGAAAATCGAATTTACTCACTATTAGCCGTGAAGATCTAGATTTTCTTATTAATTCTCATGTACAAAAAGCTTTGGAACAACAACGACAACAACTTCAAGCTCATACTGGAGATACTCTGCCAGTAGCTCATAATCCAGTAATTTTGACTACTGAGCACCGGAAAGGAAAGGAGCCAGAAGAAGAAGAACATGTATATTTTCCTCTGGCCACAGCTTCCCAAACTAGGCATCCTCGAGCTTTCCTTCGCACTCCTTTGGAACAAGGAGGACGAAAGCCTATATTTCAAGAATCCTCTAGCGAAGCACCAGACAGAGAAAAGCGCAAAGTCAAGATGATAACTAGCGATAGCTCGCCGGAAATAATCATTTCTCCATTCTCTCAAAGTATACTGAATGATCCGCTTCCTAAGAGGTATCAAAATCTTCAGATTAGCGAGTACACTGGGACTACAGATCCGGAAGATCATTTGTTAAAATTTGAGAATGTAGCGCTACTACAGCAATTTTCTGATGGAGTAAAGTGTCGGATGTTCCTTACGACACTCGGAGGAGCAGCTCAACGCTGGTTTAAAAGATTGCCGGAGAATTCTATCCGAAGGTTTAAAGATTTCAAGAAGGTTTTCTTACATCATTTTCCAGCAACAAGAGGTATCATAAAACTTCTTGGAGCTTATTTTCAATTAAATAGCGATCTAAAGAGTCCATTAGAGCCTATATTAAGAGATTCAATCAGGTAGCCATCGATGTGCTCAATGCTACCACTGAGATATTGGTAAGTGCTTTTTCTCAAGGCTTAAATGATAATAATTTCTTTAAAGATCTGGTGAGAAATCCTCCTGCCAATTTTGACTTATTAATTGAACGTGCTACTGAGTTTATTAATGTCAAAGAAGCTCAGGCTGCACGCCGAAAAGAAGATACAACTTCTTCTCCTGCTCCTATTATGGAGAAAACTCCTGCTCCTGTTCCTCCACCAAGAGAACCTAGAGTAATTCACCCACCCCATCATCATCCAAAATATCGTCCACAAGCAATACAACATGTGGAGATGCAACAAGAAGCACCAAGAAGATGGTGCACTTATCACGGGACCAACAACCATCATACAGAAGACTATTTTGTTTTGAAAAATAAGAAAGCAAATAGGGATCGTTATCAAAGGTGAAACTATTATTAATAGCAATATCCCAAGCAGCAAAGTCCGCTCAAGTATCTATCCATTGGGGGCTTTAAGTTGGAACCGACCAGGCTTCCTTAAGGATTCTCAAAGACGTTAAAAACATCACAAGGTTGGTGCAAGCATTTTAGTTTCCCTCAAATAATAGTCGATCAGGAAATCTCTTGAAGTAACCCAGACGGGTCTTCTTAAGAGGAACCGGAGACTTTAAACAATCATAAAAGCATAGTCGATCGGGAAATCACATGAAGTAACTCGGACGGGTCTTCATGGGAGGAACCGGAGACTTTAAACTATTATAAAAGCATAGTCGATCGGGAAATCTCATGAAGTAACTCAGACGGGTCTTCATGGGAGGAACCGGAGACTTTAAACTATCATAAAAGCATAGTCGATCGGGAAATCTCATGAAGTAACTCGGACGGGTCTTCATGGGAGGAACCGGAGACTTTAAACTATCATAAAAGCTTAGTCGATCGGGAAATCTCATGAAGTAACTCGGAGACTTTAAACTATCATAAAACATATTCGATCAAGAAATCTCTTGAAGTAACCCGTACGGGTCTTCATGGGAATAACCGGAGACTTTAAACTATTATAAAGCATAGTCGATCAGGAAATCTCTTGAAGTAACCCGGACGGGTCTTCATGGGAATAACCAGAGACTTTAAACTATCATAAAGCATAGTCAATCGGGAAATCTCTTGAAGTAACCCGGACGGACCTTCATGGGAGGAACCGGAGACTATAAACTATCATAAAAGCATAGTCGATCAGGAAATAGCATGAAGTAACTCGGACGGGTCTTCATGCGAGGAACCGAAGACTTTAAACTTTCATAAAAGCCTAGTCGATCGGGAAATCTCATGAAGTAACTCGGACGGGTCTTCATGGGAGGAACCGGAGACTTTAAACTATCACAGAACATAGTCGATCGGAAAATCTCATGAAGTAACTCAGACGGGTCTTCATGGGAGGAACCGGAGACTTTAAACTATCATAAAAGCATAGTCGATCGGGAAATCTCATGAAGTAACACGGACGGGTCTTCATGGGAGGAACCGGAGACTTTAAACTATCATAAAAGCATAGTCGATCGGGAAATCTCATGAAGTAACTCGGACGGGTCTTCATGGGAGGAACCGGAGACTTTAAACTATCATAAAAGCATAGTCGATCGGGAAATCTCATGAAGTAACTCGGACGGGTCTTCATGGGAGGAACCGGAGACTTTAAACTAGCATGGACTTTAAACTATCATAAAAGCATAGTCGATCGGGAAATCTCATGAAGTAACTCGAACGGGTCTTCATGGGAGGAACCAGAGACTTTAAACTATCATAAAAGCATAGTCGATCGGGAAATCTCATAAAGTAACTCGGACGGGTCTTCATGGGAGGAACCGGAGACTTTATACTATCATAAAAGCATAGTTGATCGGGAAATCTCATAAAGTAACTCGGATGGGTCTTCATGGGAGGAACCGGAGACTTTAAACTATCATAAAAGCATAGTCGATCGGGAGATCTCATGAAGTAACTTAGACGAGTCTTCATGGGAGGAACCAGAGACTTTAAACTATTATGAGTAAAATCATGCGAGATTGATACAACACAATAATTTGTGGACCCGAATCACTCGGGATCACACGCCCGATCGAAATTTAAAGGCATCTGGATTTCTTTGTCACTCAGAATTACACTCCTGACCATGATTCAAAATTCAGTGGGAATTCTTTCAAAATTATACTCTCGGTCAAAATTCATAGTCTTATGAGATTCTTATGATTTCCTTATATATTACTGCTCAAGATCAAGCACTTGATCAGAAGTTGCAATCATATGGAGTTCTTTATATATAATCATTCAAAATTATACTCCCGGTCAGAATTCATAGTCTTATGAGGTTTTTATGATTTCCTTATATATTATTGCTCAGGATCAAGCATTTGATCAGAAGTCGCAATCATATGGAGCTCTTTATATATAATCATTCAAAATTAAACTCCCGGTCAGAATTCATAGTCTTATGAGATTCTTATGATTTCCTTATATATTACTGCTCAGGATCAAACACTTGATCAGAAGTTGCAATCATATGGAGTTCTTTATATATAATCATTCAAAATTATACTCCCGGTCAGAATTCATAGTCTTATGAGATTCTTATGATTTCCTTATATATTACTGCTCAGGATCAATCACTTGATCAGAAGTTTCATTAATATGGAGTTTTTTTTTTATATATAATCATTCAAAATTATACTCCCGGTCAGAATTCATAGTCTTATGAGATTCGTATGATTTACTTATATATTACTGCTCAGGATCACATACCCGATCAGAAGTTACAATCATATGGAGTTCTTTATCTAAGATCGCTCGAGGTTATACTCCCCACCGGAGTGCATAAATCCTAGGGAATTTTTCACATAAAGTTGCTCAGGATTATACGCCCTTCTGGAATACGTATGGAATCTTATATTTATATATATATATATAGTCATGCCTGATTGAAGTTCAAGGAGTTTATGGAAAGTCCTATTGTTCAAAATCATATGATCAATTAAGATATCACAAATGGAGGAGTTTATCAAAACAGTGCCTAACTTCGAGAAATAAGAAAGAATTCTTGAACAAGATAGTACTTATTCTCACGAACATCTCAAAGGAAGCAGTAACAAGATAACAAAGGTCAGGAAAGCAGGTAAGTACAAATTTTTACAAAAATGCAAGTATTTAATTACAAGTCTTTTATGAATACATAATCGTGCTTACTCAAAATTGCTTGTCAAGTTTTTGGACAATTCCTGATTAAGTCTGCGACGGTTTATGAATAGAGAGGAGGGTTCTCAAGATAGATAACCACCTTCCCTTAATTGTTGAATAACCCCTATCACGGAATGATTTAAAGTCCCTATTATACGGCGGACATATTCATCATTAAACTTCGAAGACCTCAGATAGGCTAAACGCTTGTCCTCCCATCGGTCTTCCTCATGCTCCTTATAACTCTGAAATTCGGCTTGTAGTTTAGTATTTTCATCTTTGAAAGTGTCTCTTTCCAATTTAAGATGTGCTAGTTCTTTTTGGGGTGAGGATATCTCTGCATCCTGAACCTTTCTTTGTTCTTGCTCTTGTGGAAGAGCAAATTCTTTTGATGATAAATCTTGAACCTGCTCAGAAAGAAAAATATTGTGAAGCCTCTCTACTTTCTCTAAGACAATGTTTTTATGAGAAACATCTGAAATAGCTTTGTCCTTCAAAGTAGTTTACACCTGGAGGTTGGAGTTTAATCGATCCACTTGTAACTCCAACGTTTTCCTCTCAAGCTCTTTGTTTTCTAATAAATGGTGTTGATGCTGCAGTTCTTTCTTCAGAGCTTCCAATTGTTGATTCTGTAAGGCTATTTTTTTCTTGTAATTGAGGGAGATCATTGTGGGAAGGAGGAAGAGTAGCTTTCAAAGCTTCTATTTGGGCCCTTAATTTACTATTATCCCTTTCTAGAGGAATGAGCAGCTGGTCTAAATGAAGACTTGAGGCAAGGAACTAAATAAAATAATAATGTGGTTAGAGGAAGTGATAAGAAGTTAATAACATATAATTAAAAACACTTACAATAATAGCTTGACGACTGTGACTCCTCGTCGTGCGACAAATCGAATCATGTAAGTGTGGGTGATGCCTTGTCATGCGCCTCTAACATTTTCTTACCGTCGGAAAACCAATCATAATCGAGGAAGTTCTGGAAAAAGTGCGCAGTTTACCAAGTGTAATAAAGAAAGATGGGAGAAGAATAAAAAAAAACTCATGTCTAGTCAGTCGGTTGACACCTCCTTCGACTAGACTTGAAAGGAAGGCTAGTGATATGGGTTAGGTTTAGTAGGTCCCTGGTGAAAAGAATAAAGGAGATAATAGAATCTAGGAGAGTAGGCCAGTATCGATCGGGATAATACCTTAAGAAAAATAGGCCAATATTGGTCGAGATAATACCTCAAGAAAGATAGGTCAATATTGGTCGGGATAAAGATAGGCCAATATTGGTCGGGATAAAGATAGGCCAATATCGGTCGAGATAAAGATAGACCAATATTGGTCGGGATAATACCTTAAGCAAGGTAGGCCAATATTGGTCGGGATAATATCTTAAGAAAGATAGGCCAATATCGATCGGGTTTACACGTTTAAGATAGATAAACCAGGATTGTTTTAGTTAGCCCATCTAGACATAGACTAGTATTAGTTGAGTGTATATGATCGCCCAGGTATGAAAAGATACAGGACTTTAAAGAATTTATAGTATATTACTGGGCGATTTGGATCTATATTGAACAATAGCAATAACCAGCCCGGACATAACTTAGGTTCAATCCTGTTCAATATAAATCATAACATAATATCGGGCTGTCTGTAACATAATAAGAGCAAAGTAGGCAAGTATGGACGATAAATATATCTCTATATAGCTTATAAGACAGGGCGAAAACAAATATCTTAAGAATACTCATAAATAGCTTAATGAAGATATCTGTAGTATGTGATTGTATAATAGGTTTGCTAATTTGGCGGGAAGAATGTTTCTAGACTTTTCTACAGGTACTAGGCGACAAAAAAGGTACATCTGGGGTACAAAGAAGATTCCTTAAAAGCTATTTTATGCAAGTACATGGCTGACGTCATCTCATAACAAACTCTAACAAACCGGGGTCCACTTTATGACTACGGAGGTTATATGAAGTGGTATAAAAGGGGGAATCCTCTCCGTTGGCCAGGTAAGTTCACATCATTGCGCACATTCATAACCCTTAATTTTCAACTACTGTTCATCTTCTTCCTCCTTCTTCCACACCAAGAGAGATCACTAACTTGAGCGTCGGAGGGCCTAGCCAGGGATTCCCACCCCGGTCTTAGGTCATTGACGATAGTGTTGGTTGGTCTCTTGTGCGCAGGAAACCTTGGAAGCTTCGGATCTCGGTTTTTTTCAGTCAGATTTCTCTCTCGTCATTGGATCTTTGCACAAGGAGGGCATTCTGTGACTCTATTCTTCCCGATCCGCTTTGGGTTTCTCGGATCGGTGTTCTATAGGTATTATTCTTCACTAGCAGTAGGTTTTTCTCCCAGCTTTCCGTTTTGTCAAGCTTCTCAGACAGGATCATATGCTATGAACAAGATCAAATATTTGTTTTACCGTGGGGGCATGGTTAGCAGATATAAAAGTAACCCAGGACTGGGACACTAGACTGCCGTAAAGTATATATTAAAGTACCTGAGAAGGACTAGAGATTATATGCTAGTTTATAAGGCTGATGATTTGATCCCTGTGGGTTACTCGGATTTTAACTTCCAATCAGATAAGGACAATAGTAAGTCGACCTCGGGGTTTTGTGTTTACTTTAGGAGGTGAAGTCATAACTATGGAGGAGTGTTAAGCATAGGTGTTTTTTCGGACTCCACCATAGAAGTTGAGTATGTGGCAGCCTCTGAGGCAGCCATAGAAGTTATATGGCTCAGAAACTTCATGATGGACTTAGACATGATTTCTGGTTTGCCCAAAAATTATTCCAATTTATTGTAATAATAGTGGTGCAGTAGCAAACTCAAAGAAACCATAAGTCCATAAGGCAAGTAAACACAATAGAGCATAAGTACCACCCAATACGAGACATCGTATAACAAGAAGAAGATGTTGCCGCCTAGATTGCATAAAGTGATAACCTGGAAGATCTTTTCACTAAGGCCCTGAAGGCAAGAGCTTTTGATAGACATGTTGAAGGGTTGGGAATCATATGTATGGTAGGATATATGGTAGCATAGTCTTTTAGTATAAGTGAGAGATTGTTAGAGTGTATACTAAAAGTCTAGCTTTTTGTATAAATATTTAAGAATCACATTGGTCAAATGCTTACATTTATATGCTAAGTGTAGTTGTTCAATTAATTTATATTGTAGATAACATGGTGTGTGGTGTCACACACAGAAGATCATGTTATAAATTCTTTATAAATTATAAACAGTAGCTCACGACTGAGATGGAAAGGAACAAACCATTGGAATAATTGTAGTATGATTAGGTATTAGTTTATCTTGACTGATAAATTACACTAGTAAACTATGAGTGTATTGAGCAGGACCATTTAAGCTAAGTTCTTTTTATACTAACTGAATAAAAGAATAAGACCTTTGTTATTATGGAAGTGTGTGCTCTTAATCCTGATATAATAACAAGCATATATATCTAGTATATATTTCTTTGATTTATCAATGGGTGAAATTTAGTTTGATAAATCAAGAGGCTCGATAAGTTGGGAAATGATATTATTTATAGTGTGTGTTATTGATTATAGAAGGAAACTATGTCCTAGTAATCTAGGTTGATAATGTCCCCAAGGGGAGCTCATAAGGATTGTCATGTAAACCCTGCAGGTGGACTTAGTCCGACATGACAATAAGGTTGAGTGGTACTACTCTTGGACTAAGATATTAATTAAAGTGAGTTGTCAGTAACTCATTTAATTAGTGGACATTCGACATCTTAAACACAGGGAGATTTACACACTCATGATAAAAAGGAGCCCATATAGTAATATGGGATTGGTGCGGTAATTCAATAATAACTCTTTAGTGGAATGAGTTATTATTGATGAACTCGAGTTGTGTATTCGGGGCGAACACGGGAAGCTCAAGTTCATCGAGAGACCAAAACCAATTCCTCTTCTCAGTCCCTGTCGTAGCTTCTTAATTATAAAGTGTTATATACTCACCCATACCCACCTTCTTACCCATCACAGGTGGTCGGCCAAGCCATGCTTGGAGCCGAAGCAAAGGCCGGCCACATAAAGGCTTGGATGGATCAAGAGGTGGCCGACCAAAATAAATTAAAAGGATTTTATTTTTTAAAATATTTCCTTATGTGGAAGTCATGGTTTTAAAAGAGAGTTTAAAATTTAAATCTTTCCTTTTATAGCTTTCTACAAAAGATTAAGAGAAAGGTTTGATATCTTTCCATATTTGTAGTTAAAAGGAAGATTTTAATTTTTGATAAAACTTTCCCTTGATGAAACCATCCTCATGATTTTAAAAGAGAGTTTTAAAATTAAATCTTTCCTTTTATAGTTTTCTTATTTATAGATTGAAAGGAAGATTTTTATTTTAGAGAAAACATTCCTTTTTGTAAATCATCCACATATTTTAATAGAGAGATTTTAATTTATAAAAGTTTCCTTTTATAACCAACCATGAAGGGAATATTTAAAAAGAAATTTTTATTTTAAAAATTTCCAGAACCAAATTAGGAAGTTTTAATTTTTGTTTAAAACTTTCCTTGGATGGAGGATCATGAGGTGGCTGGCCAAGTAGAAACAAGAAAGGAAATATTAATTAAATTTTCCTTTCATTAACAAAGAGGATAAGGAAGGTTTTATTTAAAATTTCCTTATTTACCAAGGCCAAGGAATATAAAAGAGAGGGTAGAGGTGCCTCATCTAAGAATAACCTATCATCTATTATTCCTCTCTTCCTTGTGGTGGTCGACCCTCATCTTCTTCCTCTCCTCCTTTTCTTCTTCATTGGTGGTCGGCAGCATCAACCCTCAAGGAGCTTGTTGGTGGGCAGATTTTGCTTGGAGAAGAAGTAGAGAAAGGAGGCTTTGTTTCTAGAATCCCTTGGACTTTGGTGGTGGTGGCCGAACCTCATCTTCTCTTGGAGTTCTTGTGGTGGCCGAAACTTGCTTGGAGAAGAAGGAAGCTTCGGTGGATTCTCGTCTCAGTAGATCGTCACCCACACGACGTCCGAGATAAGAAGAAGAATACGGCAGAAGATCGTGAGGTTTATAAGCTATAAAAGGTATAACTAATTATTAGTTTCCGCATCATGACTAGTTCATCCTTTTATTTAGATCTTGAAATACCAAACACAAGAGCTTAGTGATTCTAGGTTTCAGATTTGTGTTTCTTTATTTTATTTTTTAATCTTGTAATTCGATTGTTCTTTTTTGGTTAAACCTAGGGTTACTATAAGGAAATTAAATATTGAATTTCGTTAAGAGGCTTTGTCGAGGCAGTGGTGGATGCTCCCATACCCAGGAAGGCCAAGTGTCTCGCCATGTTTGACCTGGGAGCCGATTTTCGAAATAAATATTTAATTGAATTTGTAACATAGGTGGATTTGGATCTATAATGTTAAGTATCGTTTGTGATCCAAGTCTAAACCTCTAAGAACAGATAAGTTAAATTTGGAATCAATAATGTTAAGTTCCATTTGGATTTCAAATTTAATTTCTAAAGAACACAATAGGTTGTTAGGAAAGGTTCAGGACTTGTACAAAAATTTTGTACAGGGGAACCAGTACGATATTCCCAGAAGAAACCAACATAAACTTCTTACAGTAACCTTAGGTTTAACTATAGAGACCATAATAGAAACATAAAATCGAAACACAAAATCGAACCATAAAATCGCTAGCCTCTTGTGTTGATATTTCAGGATCCACACAAAGAAAAACTAAACTAGTTTCGCTGCGGAATAGAGAACTAGTTATACTATTCTTTGTATCTTAAAGATCTCTTAATCTTCTACTGTATTCCTCTCCTCTTGGACGTCGTGTGGGTGATGATCTACCAAGACAAAGACACCCAACCTTCTCCTTCTTTTCCAAGATTTCGGTCACCAAAGAATACAAAGTGAAGAGGCCTCCTCCTTCTTCTTCTTCTCCACCAAGCAACCGACCACCAAGTGCTTCTTCTCTTCTTCTTCTTCTTGTCCTTCAAGTCATGACCACCAAGGTGAGATGGGCACCAGCCATAGAAGGAAGAAAGGGAGGAAGTGGGGCGCCAACCTAAAGAGAGAAAAAGAGAAGAAGAGGGCCGGCTACCAAGAGAATAAAAGGAGAGAGGGCTTAGGTTGTGTTAGTTTTTGGGCACCTCCCTCCTCCTCTTTTATAATCTTTGCTAGCGGCTAATAAGGAAAGTTTTTAATAAAATTTCCTTTTATTTGCTATAGTAGATGGTTACAAAAAAGGAAAGATTTTAACAAAATTAAAATCTCTCTTTTAAACCATTGTAAATAGCTATAAAAGGAAAGATTATAACAACATTTTGTTTTAAACAAAATCTTCTTTTTATTCCTATAATGGTTGGTTACAAAAAAAGAAAGATTTTTACAAAATTAAAATCTCTCTTTTAACCATTGTAGATAACTACAAAAAAGGAAAATTTTTAACAAAATTAAAATATCTCTTTTAACTATTGTAGATAACTACAAAAAAGGAAAGATTTTAGTAAAATTAAAATATCTGTTTTAATCTATTGTAGAAAGCTATAAAAGGAAAGATTTTAATAAAATTAAAATCTTTCTTTTAACCATTATAGATAACTACAAAAAAGAAAAGATTTTAACAAAATTAAAATCTCTCTTTTAACCATTGTAGATAACTACAAAAGGAAAGATTTTAACAAAATTAAAATCTCTCTTTTAACCATTGTAGATAACTACAAAAAGGAAAGATTTTAACAAAATTAAAATATCTCTTTTAATCAAATGTAGAAAGCTATAAAAGGAAAGATTTTGACAGAAAAAATTTTTCAACAAAACTTCCTTTTCTCTTCTTGTATGGCCGGCCCCATGCTTGGGCGGCCCACACCTTGGGCACCAAGAGAGCTTGGCCGGCCCCTTGCTTGGGCACCGAGCAAGGATGTGGCCGGCCCCTCATTTGGATAAGAAGGAAAATCAAAATGGGTGAACGTGAGGGTTTATAGAGGCTACAGTAGGGGCCGAGAGGAGGAATTGGTTTTGACCTCCTGATGAGCTTGAGCTTCTCGTGTTCAACCCGAACACCCAACTCAAGTTCATCAATAATAACTCATACCACTAAAGAGTTATTATTGAACTACCGCACCAATCTCATATTACATTATGGGCTCTTTCTTATCATGAGTGCATTAATCTCCCTGTGTTTAAGATATCGAATGTCCATTAATTAAATGAGTTACTGACAACTCACTTAATTAATATCTAGCTCCAAGAGTAGTACCACTCAACTTCATTGTCATGTCGGACTAAGTCCACTTACAGGATTTACATGACAATCCTTATGAGCTCCTCAAGGGGACATCATCAACGTAGATAACTAGGACACAATTTCCTTCTATAATCAACAACACACCATATAAATAATATTATTTCCTAACTTATCGGGTCTATTAATTTAATGAATAAATCTCACCCATTGAAAAATTAAAGAAATAAATACTAAGTATATGTGCTTGTTATTATATCGGGATTAAGAGTACACACATCCATAATAACAGAAGTTATGTTCTTTTATGTAGTCAGTATAAAAATAACAATCTCAAATGGTCTTGCTCAATACACACATAGTGTACTAGTTTAATTTTATAGTCAAGATAAACTAGTACCCAATTACACTACGACCATTCCAATGATTTGTCCCAATCCATCTTGGTTGTGAGCTACTATTTATAATTTATAAGGAACTGATAACATGATCTTATGTGTGACATCACACACCATGTTATCTACAATATAAATTAAATGGACAACTGTATTTTACAAAATGTAAACATTTGACCAATGTAATTCTCATTTCAAAATAAAAGTTCATATAAAAAGTTAGGCGTTTAGTATCCATCCTAACAATCTCCCACTTTGTAACGCCCGCCCCTCCTGCTAGTGGAGGCGGGGTTACTTTCTACATACATAACATACGCACATGAATTTCAAAAACAGCGGAAGTAATCATTTTTTATTTAAATCACAACTAATCATACGAGCATGCTTAGCATAGTTATGAACTTAAAGAGTCATAATATCCATTTCTAACATGTGCATAAGTAAAGTGATCATGCAAGACATCAACATAAATCAAGCATAGTTCATATCAATCTTAAATCAACGTAAGCAGGTCTTTCTTTCTTAGCCAAGCCACCACCACACACATCTCCTGCCCCTCTTGCTGCTCCTTTAGTTTATCCATCCTTTACCTTTATCTGTCGTACAAGGAAAGTAACTATAAGCACACAAGGCTTAGTGAGATTCTTTCCTACTCACAAAAAAAACATGTCATAGCAAAATCATACAACATATAGCATGGACACATAAAACATCTAACCAACATATCATGCAAGAATATCATATCGCATTTTAACATAGCATAAAAGAGAACATCATATCATACCATATCATAGCAGAAAAGAACATCATGTCATATCATATCATAAAAGAAACATCATGTCATATCATGTCATAACATAATTGAAAGCATTATGTCATATCATATCATAACGTAAATGTAAGCATCATGACATATCATATTATAGCATAAAGAACATCATATCATACATAAAGAACATCATATCATATCATATCATAACATAAAAGAAACATCATGTCATGCCATATCATAACGTAAAAGAAAGCATCATGACCTATCACATCATAGCATAATCATATATGTAATGCAAAATGTCCATTAAAACATGGGTAATATCAAGTGCAAGATGCTTTTAAAAACAAAACATATCATATAATACATGAACATAATATCATCATGAGGGCCCCGCTTGTACCACATACATACATAAATGCGCACAATCCCTAAGACAGGGTAGCTAGCCCCGAACCTACTAGGGATCTAGGTCCGTACTACGACTGTCGACCTAAGAGCGTACTAAGGAGCCCATCCCTTTACTAGACCCGTTCATAGTCCGTCGGCCTAGGGGAGCTTATGGAGCCTACCCTTGGTACAAGCCATACAAAGTAAAATAACATATCATATAATCCTAGTATATCATGTTCATGTCATTCATAGCATATAATGTTCATGTCATTCATAATTCATCATGTTCATGTCATTCATAACTTAACTTAGCATGAAGAGTGCTCTTAGTCCCACTTGATAGGGAAGCAACTCTTAAGCCTTTCACTTAGTAAATCATAAAGAGTGATCTTAGTCCCAACAAATAGGGAAGCAACTCTTAGGCCTTTCACTTAGCATATCATAAACATATGCACTTGAGCATATAGCACATCATAGGAGACATTTCAAATGCATGATTCATAAGCATACATAGATGAACATATATCATATCATGGGAACATAATCATGCATGGAACATAAGTTAACATCTCCTAATTCATATCATGGCATGTGAAACACATAAAGAGTCACAATTGGGTCTCAATCATCAACCTATCATAGGTGGCCGAAACATGCAAGGAATCACCTAGGTTGAAAGCAACATACAAGCATATGAACCATAAACCAATTTCATGACATTTATCATAAGGAACATTATGAGCATATTTAGTTTAGGTTCTAAGCTTTCTAGGTCTACAAATCATGTGAAGCCGAAACATGCAAAGCCTAAACCTAGGTTACCAATAGCATATAGACATGCGAACCCTAAACCAATTTCATATCATTTATCATAAGGAACATCATGAGCATATTTAGTTTAGGTTCTAAGCTTCCTAGGTCTACAAATCATGTTGTGGCCGAAACATACAAAGCCTAAACCTAGGTTACAATTAACATATAAATATGTGAACCCTAAACCAATTTCATATCATTTATTATAAGGAACATCATGAGCTTATTTAGTTTAGATTCTAAGCTTCCTTGGTCTACAAATCATGTTGTGGCCGAAACATACAAAGCCTAAACCTAGGTTACAAATAGCATATAAACATGTGAACCCTAAACCAATTTCATATCATTTATCATAAGGAACATCATGAGCATATTTAGTTTAGGTTCTAAGCTTCCTAGGTCTACAAACCATGATGTGGCCGAAAGTCATGAAGTGTGAAACTAAGTTCTAAACCAAAGACAAGCATAAGAATATCATGTTATCTTCATATCATATCCTAGGGAAAAACATGAGCATGTTAGGGTTGAGTTTAAGCTTGCCTAGCCCTTTTTAATCCTAACTTGGCCGAAAGTTCAAAACATGAATACCTAGTTCTAACCAACATGAAATCATAAGTACATCAAGTTATCTTCATACCATATCATGAGGAAGATCATAAGTAAGTTGGATTTGTGTTTAAATTTTCCTAGGCTTTTTAAACTTGTCATGGCCGAAACCCTAAGGTGGGGTTCATCTAATTCTAAGTAACGTACTAGCATGAAACACCAAGGAAATATTCATATCATGTCATAAGAAAGAACATAAACATGTTAGATTTGAATTTAAACTTTCCTAAGCATTTAGTCTCCTCATGGCCAAAACCCTAAGGTGGGGTTCATCTAATTCTAAGTAACATACAAGCATGAAACACCAAGGAAATATTCATATCATGTCATAAGAAAGATCATAAACATGTTAGATTTGAGTTTAAGCTTTCCTAGGCATTTAGTCTCCTCATGGCCGAAACCCTAAGGTGAAGTTCATCTCATTCTAAGTAACATACAAGCATGGAACACCAAGGAAATATTCATATCATGTTATAAGAAAGATCATAAACATGTTAGATTTGAGTTTAAACTTTCCTAGGCTTTTAAACTTGGCATGGCCCAAAGTTGCCAGAACCTTCCTAGGTTTTTAAGCCATTTAAATTTATGGAAAACCATGAGCTACTTGTACCACAGGTGAGGGAATACTCACTTCCTTTCGCTTGTTGTTCCTAAAGAGAATGGTACCCTTGTGAGGAGGAAGAAGAGAGCTTCTCCTTCTAGCACTCCCTTTTTCTTCTCTTGCTTAGAAGGGGTAGATCTTGAAGGCTCCTTCTTGTGGATTAGTATTCTTAGGAAGAAAAACCTTAGGTGTATTTTGGAATTAGGAGAGGGAGAGCTTTAGGTTTCGGCAATGGTGACGAAGAGGAAAAGAAGGAAGAAAAATGAAATCCCTTCCTTTCTTTCCTCCTTATGATAAGTGGGAGGAAGAAGCAAAGATGAACTTTGCCTTCCCTTTCTCCTTAACTCATTATATTTTTCCCTAAAGAGAAACATGTCCCCATTCATCCCCTTAATTCTTCTAATCCCATCTCCTCCTTCATCCTCACGAAAATGAAAGGAAGAAAGAAGGGAAAGACAATTTGTCTTTTGCTTGTTCTTTTCTTAATCAAGAGAAGGAGGAAGAAAGCCACTTGATATTTTCTTGTTTCCTTCTCTTATCCATACTCTTACTTTATCTAACATTTCCATCCCCCTTTCAACAATAATTCATGATGGCCTATTGGTCATTCCATAACTCCTAAAGTTTGCCATTTAATTAAAAGGTTCAAGGTTCAATCCTTGACCTCACCTCTTTTCTTTTTATATCTTTCTGGTTCTATCTCCCATTTTATTCTACAAAAAAAAAGGATACTCACATATATATAACTACTAGATTTCGTGGGTGTTACAGTACCCCATACCTCATAGAAAGTTCGTCCTCGAACTTAAAATAACTTTGGATACTTCCGTTTCATATCATCCTCTCGTTCCCAAGTGGCTTCTTCGAACCGTTGATTTTGCCACAAGACCTTTACTAAGGGCACTTCTTTGTTCCTTAGCCTTTTGACATCTCGATCCAATATCTGAAACAGTCGGCTCTCGTAGGTTAGGTCCTCTTGCACTTGTACTGTCCGTGGTTCGATCACTTGGTCCGTGCTCAGAATACATTTCTTTAGTATTGAAATGTGGAACACGTTGTGGATGGATGACATCTCTTGAGGCAACTCTATTTCATAAGCTACCTTGCCAATTCTTTTCAGAACTTGATATGGCCCCACATAGCGCGGGCTTAGCTTCCCCTTCTTACCAAACCACATTACTCCTTTCATAGGAGCTACCTTGAGAAATACTGAGTCTCCGGCACTGAATTCCAATGGCCTTCATCGCTTATCCGCGTAATTCTTCTGTCGACTCTGAGCAGTTTCTATTCTTTGGTGGATGTTCTGTATAACACGGGTGGTGTTATCGATGAACTCTGTTTGGAATCCCATCTCTTTCTTTTCACCGCCTTCGTACCAGCATATAGGGGATCTACATTTTCTCCCATACTAGGCCTCGTAGGGCGCCATTCCAATAATAGCCTGGTAACTATTGTTGTAAGCGAATTCTGCTAAGCATAAATATCGGCACCAGCTTCCTTTGAAGTCTAAGGCGCAAGCCCGTAACATGTCTTCTAGTACTTGGTTCACCCTTTCTGTTTGTCCATCGGTCTGAGGGTGGAAGACAGTACTGAATAATAGTTTTGTGCCAAGAGCCTTCTAAACACATTCCCAAAAGTGTGAAACAAAGCGACCATCTCTGTCTGAAATGATGGTCTTAGGAATCCCTTGTAATCTAATGATTTCCTTGACATATAATTGAGCCAGTTGCTCAATTGAATAAGTCATCCTGATTGCTAGAAAATGGGCGGATTTGGTTAATCTATCCACGATTACCCATATAGCGTCATAGCCGTTTGTTGTCTTAGGTAATCCTGAAATAAAGTCCATAGAGATATCTTCCCATTTCCATTCCGGAATTTGGACAGGCTGCAGTAATCCTCCAGGCCTCTAGTGTTCTTCTTAAACCCTCTAACAGGTCAGGCAGGTACTGATGTACTGAGCCACATCACTTTTCATACCGGACCACCAGAATTTCTTTTTCAAATCTTGGTACATTTTGGTAGATCTCGGATGCATTGCATAGGGCATTGAATGACCTTCTTCTAGTATCTTCTTTCACAATTCTAGGTCGTCAGGAACACATAAACGATCCTTGAGGTATAATATTCCACTGTCAGCGATACGGAATCCATCATTCTTTCCCTCTAACACTTCTTGCTTTATCCGCTGGATGCTTAGGTCACGAGTTTGCTTCTCCAATACATCATCGAATAGCGTTGGTGCTATAGTCAGGGTAGAGAGTTGTCCGGTCACGTCTTCAGCCCCGTAGCATAAATTTTCTCTGGGTTCTCCAATGAACTCAAATATTGGTTCAGCTTTAGGTCGGAAAACCACTTTTCTTTTACGGCACTCGATTGAAGCGCCGTACTTGCTCAGGAAATCCATGCCCAATATACTGTCATAATCTTGCATGTCAAGCACTATCAAGTCACAGTAGAGTTCTCTGTCTGCGATTCTGATAGGTGTGGCTCGCAACATATGAGTAGATGGCATTACTTCTCCCGAGGGTAGGGTTGTTAAGAATTTGTCATTTAAAGCTTGTGGTGGTATCTCTAACTTCTTCATAAAGGGTGTAGAGACGAACGAGTGCGTCGCCCCAATGTCAAATAACACATTAGCATATTTACTGAAAATAGGCAGCTGACCTGTGACAACTGTAGAGGCACTCGCCACATCATCTTTGGTAAGAGAGAAAACCCTAGCGTTCGTCATAGCTGGCGGGCCTTCCAATCTCCCTTGGCTAATCGGAGTTCCTTCAATGGCAGCCTGCATCGTGTGGGCGTGAGGGGTACTCGCTCTGGTTATTCTACTGAGATGGTGTCTGGGCCTGTAGTGCCTTTGGCCATATCCTTCTTCCACTTGTAAACACTTCCTCGTGCATACCCTTGCATCTCCGCTTCCCATAAATGGTGCACCGAGGGTTAGGTTGCTTGTGGTGTCCTCCTTTAGTGATGTTCCATTGTTTCCTTTTTCCATTAGAGTTTCCTTTCACCCGCTTTTGGTACGAGATTTCTATCCCTCTGCATGCACGATTCTTATTCTTCGTTTCATTGCTTTACGATAATGCTCTTTCGATCAGGCACTCTGACGTTCTTACGTAGTACGTGGTCTATTAATTCCACGCGCCCATCCAATGCTATCTCGGGTGAGACATCTAGATCCGCATCCTAACTTCTCTCCTTTCTCTTTTGACAACTAACTCGGCGCAGAGAAGCATTTCACCGTTTGGATAAGTCACCTTGCGGACTCGGTGAACTCGTCGTAATGCCGATCTCACTTGCATATGGAAGAATTTTTCAGAACTTCTCAAGTCGATCTCGGTTTATGCCTTAACTTGTCTTAGCCTTAACTCTCACACATTCTTGCATCTAAAATAGAAAGACACACATTTGATCTTTTTGTCCGTATGGGCCGCCGAAAGAATTTCCACTATACCAATTGTCAGCCTACAGCCCATGCCTCACAGTGAAATTCTCTGGTTTGAACTGCTCATGCTCGGTGGGGGCCACAGGGGACTGTAACTGACCAGGCCTATTTGCAGACGTTGCAATGCACAGTTCACTCGTGATTATGACCATGTTCGATGTCATTAGACAGTGATTACATGTTGGTCGGGGTGGGGTCATTGCCTCAAGCAGCTATATCTATTTTCATAAATAACAATAAGGCTACATAAGTCAAGAGTCATCCCTACTTATATTCGTGCATATTAAATGTCGCTTATCATACATAAAGGAAATCCATATTAGTCATACTTAGGTTTATGGACAGTAAAACATTTCTTATCATGCATAAATAACATAGAGTAAGTACAGAAAGTCTTACTTGGAGCGGCAGGATGGAGGCTTGATGTGTGTGTAGCGGAAAGGCTAACTTGGCTCTGATACCAACCTATAACGCCTGCCCCTCCTGCTAGTGGAGGCAGGGTTACTTTCTACATACATAACATACGCACATGAATTTCAAAAACAACGGAAGTAATCATTTTTTATTTAAATCACAACTAATCATACGAGCATGCTTAGCATAGTTATGAACTTAAAGAGTCATAATATCCATTTCTAACATGAGCATAAGTAAAGTGAACATGCAAGACATCAACATAAATCAAGCATAGTTCATATCAATCTTAAATCAACGTAAGCAGGTCTTTCTTTCTTAGCCAAGCCACCACCACACACATCTCCTGCCCCTCTTGCTGCTCCTTTAGTTTATCCATCCTTTACCTTTATCTGTCGTACAAGGAAAGTAACTATAAGCACACAAGGCTTAGTGAGATTCTTTCCTACTCACAAAAAAAACATGTCATAGCAAAATCATACAACATATAGCATGGACACATAAAACATCTAACCAACATATCATGCAAGAGTATCATATCGCATTTTAACATAGCATAAAAGAGAACATCATATCATACCATATCATAGCAGAAAAGAACATCATGTCATATCATATCATAAAAGAAACATCATGTCATATCATGTCATAACATAATTGAAAGCATTATGTCATATCATATCATAACGTAAAGGTAAGCATCATGACATATCATATCATAGCATAAAAAACATCATATCATATCATATCATAACATAAAAAGAAACATCATGTCATGTCATATCATAACGTAAAAGAAAGCATCATGACCTATCACATCATAGCATAATCATATATGCAATGCAAAATATCCTTTAAAACATGGATAATATCATATGCAAGATGCTTTTAAAAACAAAACATATCATATAATACTTGAACATAATATCATCATGAGGGCCCGGCTTGTACCACATACATATATAAATGTGCGCAATCCCTAGGACAGGGTAGCTAGCCCCGAACCTACTAGGGATCAAGGTCCGTACTACGACCATCGACCTAGGGGCGTACTAAGGTGCCCATCCCTTTACTAGACCCGTTCATAGTCAGTCGGCCTAGGGGTGCTTATGGAGCCCACCCTTGGTACAAGCCATACAAAGTAAAATAACATGTCATATAATCATAGTATATCATGTTCATGTCATTCATAGCATATAATGTTCATGTCATTCATAATTCATCATGTTCATGTCATTCATAACTTAACTTAGCATGAAGAGTGCTCTTAGTCCCACTTGATAGGGAAGCAACTCTTAGGCCTTTCACTTAGCATATCATAAAGAGTGCTCTTAGTCCCAATAAATAGGGAAGCAACTCTTAGGCCTTTCACTTAGCATATCATAAACATATGTACTTGAGCATATAGCGCATCATAGGAGACATTTCAAATGCATGATTCATAAGCATACATAGATGAACATATATCATATCATGGGAACATAATCATGCATGGAACATAAGTTAACATCTCCTAATTCATATCATGGCATGTGAAACACATAAAGAGTCACAATTGGGTCTCAATCATCAACCTATTATAGGTGGCCGAAACATGCAAGGAATCACCTAGGTTGAAAGCAACATACAAGCATATGAACCCTAAACCAATTTCATGACATTTATCATAAGGAACATTATGAGCATATTTAGTTTAGGTTCTAAGCTTTCTAGGTCTACAAATCATGTGTAGCCGAAACATACAAAGCCTAAACCTAGGTTACCAATAGCATATAGACATGTGAACCCTAAACCAATTTCATATCATTTATCATAAGGAACATCATGAGCATATTTAGTTTAGGTTCTAAGCTTCCTAGGTCTACAAATCATGTTGTGGCCGAAACATACAAAGCCTAAACCTAGGTTACAATTAGCATATAAACATGTGAACCCTAAACCAATTTCATATCATTTATTATAAGGAACATCATGAGCTTATTTAGTTTAGATTCTAAGCTTCCTTGGTCTACAAATCATGTTGTGGCCGAAACATACAAAGCCTAAACCTAGGTTACAAATAGCGTATAAACATGTGAACCCTAAACCAATTTCATATCATTTATCATATGGAACATCATGAGCATATTTAGTTTTGGTTCTAAGCTTCCTAGGTCTACAAACCATGATGTGGCCGAAAGTCATGAAGTGTGAAACTAAGTTCTAAACCAAAGACAAGCATAAGAATATCATGTTATCTTCATATCATATCCTAGGGAAAAACATGAGCATGTTAGGGTTGAGTTTAAGCTTGCCTAGCCCTTTTTAATCCTAACTTGGCCGAAAGTTCAAAACATGAATACCTAGTTCTAACCAACATGAAATCATAAGTACATCAAGTTATCTTCATACCATATCATGAGGAAGATCATAAGTAAGTTGGATTTGTGTTTAAATTTTCCTAAGCTTTTTAAATTTGTCAAGGCCGAAACCCTAAGGTGGGGTTCATCTAATTCTAAGTAACATACTAGCATGAAACACCAAGGAAATATTCATATCATGTCATAAGAAAGATCATAAACATGTTAGATTTGAATTTAAACTTTCCTAAGCATTTAGTCTCCTCATGGCCGAAACCCTAAGGTGGGGTTCATCTAATTCTAAGTAACATACAAGCATGAAACACCAAGAAAATATTCATATCATGTTATAAGAAAGATCATAAACATGTTAGATTTGAGTTTAAGCTTTCCTAGGCATTTAGTCTCCTCATGGTCGAAGCCCTAAGGTGGGGTTCATCTCATTCTAAGTAACATACAAGCATGGAACACCAAGGAAATATTCATATCATGTTATAAGAAAGATCATAAACATGTTAGATTTGAGTTTAAACTTTCCTAGGCTTTTAAACTTGGCATGGGCCAAAGTTGCAAGAACCTTCCTAGGTTTTTAAGCCATTTAAATTTATGGAAAACCATGAACTACTTTTACCACAGGTGAGGGAATACTCACTTCCTTTCGCTTGTTGTTCCTAAAGAGAATGGTACCCTTGTGAGGAGGAAGAAGAGAGCTTCTCCTTCTAGCACTCCCTTTTTCTTCTCTTGCTTGGAAGGGGTAGATCTTGAAGGCTCCTTCTTGTGGATTAGTATTCTTAGGAAGAAAAACCTTAGGTGGATTTTGGAATTAGGAGAGGGAGAGCTTTAGGTTTCGGCAATGGTGAGGAAGAGGAAAAGAAGGAAGAAAAATGAAATCCCTTTCTTTCTTTCCTCCTTATTCTAAGTGGGAGGAAGAAGCAAAGATGAACTTTGCCTTCCCTTTCTCCTTAACTCATTTATATTTTTCCCTATTGAGAAACATGTCCCCATTCATCCCCTTAATTCTTCTAATCCCATCTCCTCCTTCATCCTCACGAAAATGAAAGGAAGAAAGAATGGAAAGACAATTTGTCTTTTGCTTGTTCTTTTCTTAATCAAGAGAAGGAGGAAGAAAGCTACTTGATATTTTCTTGTTTCCTTCTCTTAACCATACTCTTACTTTATCTAAAATTTCCATCCCCCTTTCAACAATAATTCATGATGGCCTATTGGTCATTCCATAACTCCTAAAGTTTGCCATTTAATTAAAAGGTTCAAGGTTCAATCCTTGACCTCACCTCTTTTCTTTTTATATCTTTCTGGTTCTATCTCCCTTTTTATTCTACAAAAAAAAAGGATACTCACATATATATAACTACTAGATTTCGTGGGTGTTACACACTTATACTAAAAGACTATGCTATCATATATGCTGTCATACATCTGATTCCTATCCTCTCAACATACCAATCAAAAGCTCTCGTCTGAAGGGCCTAAGTGAAAGGATCCAAGAATTATACGATGTCTCGTATTACGATGTCTCGTATTAAGCGGTACTTGCGCTCAATGGGTTTACTTGCCTTATGGGCTCGTGGTTCCTTTGAGTTTGCTACTGCACCACTATTATCACAATAAATTATGATAATTTTGGGCAAACCAGGAATTATATCTAAGTCTATCAAGAAGTTTCTAAACCATACAGCTTCTTTGGATGCCTTAGAGGCTGTCACATACTCAGCTTTCATGGTAGAGTCCGAAACACATTTTTGCTTAACTCTCCTCCATGCTATGACTCTACCTCCCAAAGTAAACACATACCCCGAGGTCGACTTACTATTATCCCTATCTGATTGGAAGTCAGAATCCGTGTAACCCATAGGGAGCAAATCATCTGCCTGGTAAACTAGCATATAATATCTAGTCCTTCTCAAGTACTTTAATATATGATTTATGGCAGTCTAATATCCCTGTCCTGGATTACTTTGATATCTACTAACCATGCCCACGGTAAAACAGATATCCGGTCTCATTCATAGCATCACATACATTAGACTTCCTACTGCCGAAGCATAAGTGCCTTCATGTCCTCTATCTCCTTTGATATTTTAGGACACATCTCTTTAGATAAAGGTACTTCATGCCGAAAAGGTAGAAAACCTTTCTTGGAGTTTTGTATGCTAAAACGAGTTAGGATAGTATTGATGTATGAAGTTTGGGATAAGCACAACATTCTTTTCTTGCGATCCCTTATTACTTTGATCCTAAGAATATGTCCACATTCTCCCAAATCCTTCATATTAAACTGCTTGGACAACCATACCCTTACGTCTGATAACACTTTGACATTGTTGTCAATGAGCAAAATGTCATCTACGCATAGTACAAGAAATACCACCACATTTCCGTCACTCTTCTTGTATACACAAAACTCATCTGAACACTGAATAAATCCATAAGATTAAAACGGACGTACCATGATCTCGAAGCTTGCTTCAGTCCATAGATAGACCGATGTTGCATCTTTATCTTAGAGTGCTTAGGCTTATTCCCATTCCACAATTCTGTGGGAGTAAAGGGTACTCACTTAGAAGGTACCAATTTCAGAATGTACACTGCCGTTTCCAGAGCATATCCCAAAAATGAATTTGGTAATTCTGAATAACTCATAATTGATCTAACCATTTCTATAAGAGTCATATTCCTTCGTTCTGCCACACCATTCTATTGGGGTGTACCGGGTGCAGACAGTTAGGATTGAATCCCACCCTCTGATAAGTAACTCCTAAACTCTCCTAAGAGGTACTCGCCACCACGATTAGACCATAGTATCTTGATACTTTTACCATGACGTTTCTCCACATCAGCCTTGTATTGTTTGAACTTATCAAAGCACTCAGACTTACGGCGCATCAAGTAAATGTACCCGTATCTCGAATAGTCGTCTATAAAAGAAACAAAATATTCGAAACCACCTCTTGCCTGGATAGTCATAGGTCCACACAAATCAGAATGAACCAATTCCAACACATCATTGGCTCTATACCCCTTAGCCTTAAAAGGTCTCTTGGTCATTTTTCCTTCCAAGCAAGATTCGTAGGTTGGAAAGTTTTCCACCACCAATGAACCCAAAAGTCCATCGGCTATTAACCTTTGAATCCTACTCAAGTTTATATGACCTAGCCTTAGATGTCAAAGATATGTTTGGTTCATTTCCGAAGGTTACTTTCTCTTATTTAAATTAGAAGATGTGTTATTAATTTTCATTTGTTGCATCGTGGGAGTTATTGAATTTAGAGTATACAAATTGCCAACCAATGTATCAGAATAGATAGCTACCCTATTTTTCTTGACAACTACTTTGTCATTAAAAGAAACAGAATATCCATTCATAAATAGTTTGGAAACTAAAATCATGTTCTTTCTAAAACTTGGTACATGAAGACAATTTCTTAAAATCAATGTTTTATTCCTATCAAAGGATAAATAAGCATCTCCCACTGCAACAGCCACCACTTTTATAGCATTGCCCATGTAAACGGTGATTTCCCCTTCATATAGTTGTCGGGTGTCCTGGAACCCCTGCAATGAATTGCAGACATGATCAGTGGCTCTCGTATCTACACACCAGGTACCGATAGATAACACCGCTAAACATGTTTCAACAACTAATGAATAAGATACACCTTTATTGTTCTCCCTTTTACAAGGACCATCCAAGTTTTGTTTCCAATCAATATAATTAGGACCAGTAAGTTTGTTCTCTTTCAATATATCAACAAGAGGATTGAAAGCCATTTGAAATCCTAAGAGTCATAAAATATTTGGTCAAAACTTTAGAATTTAAAATAATATTGATTCCTCAAACAATATCATTTAAATTCACCAACACCTCAAGACACTGTGAGTTTTGTATGCCACGATAGTGTGGACGTATACAAATTCAAACATTTGTAAGAGGGGGTTTTACCCATTAATTTTATCATCTTGTTAACATAACTTTATGATAAATAAAATTAATAGTTGATTTTTCTTTGGTCACACAAATAATAGCAGTGACTCCGATGGGGAGAATACTATTAAATGCGCCTAAGTGTATACTATTACTTGATACTTAGTCCATTAAATTAGATTGTGCCCCTTCAGATGGAGAATGTCACGCCCCGGAGGAGTCCCTGTCCGAAGAAATTTCAACAGCATCTCCCCTGTATGGCGGACAATCTGAAACTTTACTACATCACCATATACCTCAGCCACATGCGGCTGGAATAATAACAATAATAAACAAACCACAACATATAGACATCCACGTAGTTTAATAAGCAATGATAATAAGACTCAAAATCCACCCTACTCAACTACACTCATAAAGCTCAAAACCGATATCCTACTCTACTACACTCATAAAGCTCAAATCTGACGATAAAATCTAATTACCTCTTCTTCCGTCAAGGCAGGCGTGTAGTAAAACAAATCCAATTAAAAACTCATCGACATTAAGATCTAATCTAATCGTTAAGATGTATCATATACGCGATTAAGATCTAATCTAATCGTTAAGACACTAATTAATTACTCTACTCTACCATGCATCACATACACACAAGCAATTAATTAAATTTTGATTAGGTCATGACCCTACTACGATCTTCTCAAGACAATGAGAAGATCGGACGGTCAACCTAGGGTCAACAGCTTCTCCAATCTCCTCCCTTTGACCACCATGTGTTGCTCGCACCCTCCTCGTTGTTCCTTCTTGAGTGAACCTTCCACTGCTCCAATGTTTGTACATTACAAATACGAAACTCGAGTTACATTTGAGTCTAAAACTATTTTACAACAGGAATATAAAAGAGAGGTACGACAGGTAGGTCACATATAACAAATACAACACGCACAATCACACAAAATGGTGTGCATGCCATATTATGAATTACAACACATTTAGTCCAATCAAATTGAGATTTTGGGCTATGACCATCACAAAATCATACATAATTCTAAATTATGTATTTTATATAAATTTCTGCAATTTTACTACTGTCGATCGCGGAACAATGCCCCTTATGGGGTTAGGGGCAGCACCCCTTCTCATGAAATGAGTCTCACGAGTGTCCTACTACGATCTTACAGCGCCTTAAGCCGTTGTCCCAAAACTATTTGGACGAAACCTTGCCATTTCGGAAGGTTTTTCTCGGTATACGAAGCCTACAAGTGTCCAAGCATTTGTTGCTTTGCATCTCCAAGAAAAATACTCATAAAATCTATAAAAATTGTAAATTTACAGAAACTTACAGATTTGATATTTTTCATAAAAATACAAATGAAACATGTACACGCTTCGCAAGTGGCTCTGATACCATTGTTGGGACTTTCGGGCCGCAAAAACCGCTTTTTGCGTTGCGGAAACCCCGAAGTCTTGCCACCGGATCCGTGCGAAGATTAAAATAAATTCATGTACATGTTTGTAATCCTAGATCTACCTTAGATCTACATGAAAGGAAGTATACCTTTGAAGCGAAGCCCTTCGCAAATCTCATTCGTCCAAGGTCCGTCGGATCTCAAGTGTGTTCAAGTGTACACACCTCTATGGAATATCTACACAGACAAGAGATGGAAGAAAAACACTTAGAGTGTGCTAGCACTCTCAAGGTGTTTTGGCCAAGGAGGAGGAGAGGGAGAGAAGAGAAGAGATGAGGAAGAAGAAGGAGTGAATGAATCACAAAATTGTAACCCACACAATAATGTGGCAGGCCACTTCATGAGGAGTTTTAAACTCCATGGAATACCAAGAGTCATGGCTCTTGGTATCCTTCATGAGGTGGCACACATATAAGCCAACCTTGATGATGTGGAACATCATTATTGGCCCACCATATGCCAACACACAAAAGATGTGACATTGGTCAAGTCAAACTTGACCTTTCATCTTCCCTCTCAAGTCAAGTTAAACTTGACTTCTTATCTCCCATGGTTGATCAAATCTAATCATTGGTTCAAGCCAATTTAATTTAGTGAATCTCTATCCATTAAATTAAATTGATTCAATGAGTCATAATCTAAATTAGACTCATTCAATACATGAATAAAATTGAGTCCAACTCAATTAGCCTAATTTGGATTACTCTTAATCCAATTTGGTTCATCATATGAACCTAATCCTCTTGGTTTATCATATGAAACTATTCTCCATCTAATTTCCCTTTGTGTGTGACCCTATAGGTTCTTGTAACGTTGGCAATGCTCCTAAACCCATTTAAAGCATAAGTAATGAGCGGTATCTAGCAACACATCAATACTACCCAAGTTACAAGAATGTTGAGATCCAACATCACCTTGTGACTACTAATTGTGACCCTTCACAATATATGATAATGTCCTTCTATCCATGACATCTAGATTGATCAAATGAGGCATAGATCGTGTCATCCTCTAATCAATCTATATCTTGAACTCCAAGTAGACTCACTCTAATCAAATGAGCTCAATATCTCATATTGACTCATTTGGGCATGGCCATGCACTTAGTGGTCTCACTCTATCAAGAATGATGATGTCACTCTCATCATATAAGAGGGATAGATCCCATCTACATCACTCACATCCCTTCGTATAATTTGTTACATACCCAGTAATCATCTTTATAGTCCACTCAGTTACGAGGGACGTTTGACGAAGCCAAAGTATGTAACTCCTTATGTAGGGAACCATGGTGACTTCAGGTCCAAGGACTAATAGTCATACTAATAGCCACATGAGAAAGTATATGACACTCATATAATGATCCATGATACTTTCTCATGGCGGGTCATTTAGTATACATTCTCCAATGCATACCCATGTGTCAACTTGATATCTCTATATCCATGACTTGTGAGATCAAGTCATCGAGTTGACCTACATGCTAGTCTCGTCGCATTAACATTGTCCCTCAATGTTAATACTTGACTAGGAATGATTAAGAGTAGTGTTCTCTATATCATCTCACTATCGATTCAACCAATCGATTGATATAGATTAGAACCTTTTACTCAAGGACGCTATTATACTTAGTTATTTGGCACCACTACAAGTAAGTATAATAACCATAAAGAAATGCCTTTATTAATATATAGGAATATGATACATCGAGTCAATACAACAATTATCATATGATTGCCTCTAGGGCTCTAACTAACAAAAATCTCTCGACCTTGAATAGTGGAGGTAGGAGAACTCGCTAAGTAAGTCTACGACCAGTGAAGATCGTGTTGGAGAAATCCCAATGGCCCGTGGGATCATGTGTTTTAGTGTTTAGGTTCACCCTTATTATTTGATATGTGTATGTGAGTGTGCAGGTATGCAGGATACACATGTGACTCAGGTTGATGACTTTGGGTCCGGTAAAGGATGGAGCATCTGAGGGACCGTTGACAAGGCAGCAAGGACAAGGCCCGAGGGAAGCGACTTCGATGCATATGCGAAGGATGGCATTGGGGATGAGTTACGGGCTTCTATGCATCCGAGGGACGAGAGCCAAAGGAAGTAAGCTTGAAGGCAAGAGGTCAAGGCCGTAAAGAAGCGTCAAGTGAGTCGTAAGGGTGAGGGTCCGAGTGCTGAGAGAATGTACTCGAGTACCAGTCGACTGCTGGTTTCACCAGTCGATTGGTGCAGTCGACTGGTTCAGTCGACTAGCAGTGAATAGAATGTTTTTATTCACTCGGTCATTGTGGAGCAGTCGACTGCTAGTTTTAGCAATCGATTGGTATCGAGCCGTTGGGATGTAACGGTCGAATTTTCACAAAGAGCAGTCGACTGGTAGGCGGGGTTTTCAACCCACGGCCTATATAACCAAGGCTTGGAAGCTTTGTTATCTCTGATGAAATTGGACTTGGTTAAAGTCTAATTAGTAGTCTTTTGTGCTTAAGAGATCTTTGTGTGCCAAGAGGTCTTGGTTGGAGTTGTGGTGAGGTTTCTCCACCCACAAGGAGGTTGAGCTAGCCGGAGTTTGCCGAGGACTAATCCACCGATGGATTAAGGGATTGTCCACCTTACAGACACGTCGTGGAGTAGGAGCAAGTTATCTCCGAACCACGTAAACGAACGTGTTAGCGGTTTGCATCTCTTCCTTTGTATTTAGCTTTCATATTTGTATTCGTGGTTGTATTCTTTGTTTTTCACTATGCACTAACGAATATGTAGGAAGCGATCGATTTGGGGGCACCGTCCATTCAACCCCCCTTCTAGCTGGCCACTAATCCCCTACATGTAGTATTAGAGTGAGGTTCGCACTTCACCGGACTAACCGCCGAGAAGAGCAACTAGAAGAAGATGATTGACTTGATTGAACCTCCAAAGTTTGAAGGAGGAAGCCTTGGGAACATCACATTTTGGATGATGAAGATGGAAGTCTTCTTTGACATGGATTGGGACATCATGATGGTGATCAAGGACTCGTTCGAAGTCCCAAGAGACAAGAAAGGGAAGAAGTTCCGACCACGACATTGGACGGAGGAGCAAACCTCATGTTCGGAGGCAAACTCAAAGGTAATATCAATCTTAATAGATATATTGCCGTCTAATGTGATAATTGGTGTAGATGAATATAATAATGCCCATAATTTGTGGAGCAAGGTGAAGATGGTTCTACGGGAAGAACCTAAACCTACACAAAAGAAGAAGAACCCAAGGAGATGGGTTTAATTGCTCAAGTTGAGGAGGAGCAAACGGAAGATGAGCCATGCTCAACATCCGAAGAGGAGAAGTATAAAGAAATGTCATCCACGAGTGTGGATGAGGATACATCCTCAAAGGTTAAAGAAGAATCCAAGACAAGTGAAGAAGAAGAAGAAGTCTTGGAAGTCAACCTAGTGAGCACCTCCACCGAAGCAAAGTCAAAAGATCACATTGTGTGCTTCGGGTGCAATGAAAGGGGACACTACAAAAGTAGAAGTCTTATGGGTAAGAAAGAGTATCTCCTAAACTCAATTCAATTCATTTTGAATCTAATTTGAGTTGTAGGAAGAAGAAGGAGAAGAAGCACATAGTGTGCTTCACGTGTAGTGAGCGGGGTCATTACCACACCAAATGCCTAAAGAAGAAAGAAATCAAGAAGTTGGTGCATGTGAAGAAGGAGGAGAAGAAGTGGAGGAAGAATGGAGGCTCATGTCAAGGGGAAGTTCCAAAGGTAAAGGGTAAGGTAAACCCTAGTTTAAATTTGAAGTCAAATTTAAATTCCTCCATGCATACTAGGAAAAATAATGATTATCATTATGTAGCTATGCAAAATTTTGGATTTAAATATCATGATAGGAATAGGGTAAGTGTAGATCAAAACCCTAGGAGACCAATACATAATAAATCTAGAAATGGTAGACCTAAGGAGAACCAAGGCATTAATCCCAAGAAAGGGAGGCATATTCCTAGGAAGGGTAGGTCTAGGAATGCCCATGGTGGACATGTTGACTATAGGTTTAGGAACCTAGAAAGGGAAAATCAAGCTTTGAAGGCAAAGCTTGATAAGTTGGAGAAAACCCTAGAAAGATTCAATGTTGGATCTAAGGGTTTAGGTATGGTGTTGGGTAGTCAAAGACCCAACAATGATAGATCAGATTTGGGATACCGATCTAGTGTCTCCAAGGCTAAGGGAAAGTCTTATGCTAGGGTTGCATATGACTATAGTAAGGAGAAACCAATAAATGGCAAGGGAAAGCCATTTAAAGGTAAGGAGAAATTAACCAAGGACAAGGTGTCCAAGGTTAAGAAGGTTAGGTTTGTAGGCCAAGTGTCACCGGAGGTGCACCGATGTGGCCTAGCTATTGTGGATGAGTCGCTTAGGGAGGTGACTAAGGTTAAGAGCTCTAGGGGGAGCTCTAAGAGTCAAATTGGGACCCATGGCCAATGGATCTCAAGTGGGTTTTACTTGGGAGTCTAGACAAGCCATGGAATGTGCCAAGTGGTTTGGAGACGGACTTGAGTCTCAAACCTAGGGTTTTGGCACAATTAGGTTGTGTTTTATGCAAGAAATATGACATTGAGGTCATATAGCATGATATTTGATTTTGGATGTATAGATGTCATATAAATCAATGCTAGCACTACAACAAAAACCCTCATAGACATCAGTGGAACAACAATAGTTTTAAGCAAAAACTGATGTCTTTGAGTATTTTACATCGGTTTTTTCAAAAACTGATGTCTATGAGCGCAGATTTTCGCTCATAGACATCGGTTTTTTAGGCGATGTCTATAAGCGCCCTTTTTTTCGTTAATAGACACCGATTTTAACAGCGGTTTTTAAAACCCGGTGTTAATGAACCAAAATAAAATATTTTATTTTTCCCACCAGCCAAAATTTGCAACACTGTGAAGTTCCCTCCAAACCTAAATCTATATTGCGCCCCTTCCTCTGACCATCTCTCTCGCCTAAACCTAAACCTAAACCTCTGACTATCTCTCTCAACCTCATCTCCCTCTTCCCCCTTCCTAGATCGACGCCCCTTCCTCTCCCGATCAGGATCAACACACGATGCCTTTGCTTCTCCGTCCAACCACACAGCATCAACACACGGGCTGCTAAGATCACGCTGCTCTCGTTCGCCACTCATCCAGTCCGCCATTGGATTGGCTTCGTCAACCCTTTATTATCTAACTTTCCCCTCTCCTCTAGTCCTCCCATTCATCCTCCAAACCCTAGCCTCCTCAGATCTCTCCCATTTAGGATATTTTCTCAAAACCCTCGTCGTCCTACTTTCTATTTTTCTCCTGATTTGTTTCTCTTGTAGACTCTATCTAGCTCCACTTTCCAGTTTTCATCTGCCAAGGTGATTCTTTTCATTTTTTTTTAGTTTTTTGGTGTGATTGATGTGTTTTCGTTGTATATTTTGATATTATCTTGTCTTGATCTTTTTTTCTCTTGATTCGAGATAGTATGGGGGAAGCCAAGGATAATGATGTTTAAGAAGGAGCTCCTGGACTACGAAGAGGAGGAAGAGAAAGCTCCGGATTTGGTCGCTGCCAAGGTTTCCGGTGAAGCAGTGAAAAAGTAAGAACAGATTTTTATCAGTCCATGCGAAGAAAGACGAGTAAAAGTGCTGCTTTTTACCGTCACATACATCTAAGCAGATAGGGAGGGAGGTAGAGGAGGATTGAAGAGGCTACAAATTGTAGAAGTAGTTGCTGCTACTTTTCGCTGTCCTGATCAAACATTCTCCTCTCTCTCTCTCGACCTCTGCGGCCGCCCTCTATTTTCCAAACCCTAGATTGGTGAGTTGAGAATATGAATTCGCATAAATTGAGTTTATATAATTCTTCACTTGGACCGGAGCTTGTTAGAAAGTTCGATCTCTTATATTGATTGATTGATTGAAGCAGCTAGCGGTGGGTTAATTGCGAGATCGATCGATGGGGCGAGGGAAGATTGAGATCAAGCTCATCGAGAACACGACGAACCAGCAGGTTACCTTCTGCAAGCGCCGGAACGACCTCCTCAAGAAGGCTTACGAGTTGTCCGTCTTGTGCGAGGCTGAGGTCGCACTCATCGTCTTCTCCAGCCGCGGACGCCTCTATGAGTACGCCACCAACAGGTGAAAGTGAAACCCTAGTCTGTCTCTTCCCTCCACATTTTCTTTTCTTCTTCTTCTCTTCTTCTTCTTTTTAATCTTGTTGGTTTGCCTCTTTATGCAACTTACAAAGGAATAGGTACTCCATAAGCCGAAGGTGTTTGACATTTTTTCTCACTGAGAGGAAGACTAAATTAGAAATCATTTCTATGTTTTTTTCAAAGGAAGATTGGAACCTATCCTCTTAGATCTCAATGTCATTTTTGGCTTTGGCTTTGACTTTGGTTTTAGGAGCTGTGATCCGAATTGGTTATGAGTAGATAGATTTTAGATTTAGTTTTCTGTCAGATGTTTGTACACTCCAATTCACTTAGTAGTTGCATCTAATTCGTTAAAATCAATTTTGGTCTTTAAAGTTTGTTCATAATATAAAATATCTTCTGGTACAAAAGAGGTAATCAGTGAAATTATATGGAAGTGGTTTTTTTCAATTAAAGTACTAGAACTATAGACTTGTCCTCTGCTCATTTTACTTTCTTAATTTGAGAGCAAATCAGGAGAACCCTATTTAAATTTAAATAGATATCTCATTTCATCATCGAGTGGATAGATGCATAAATCTTTATGGTATTTTGCAGGTAAAGATCACTTGCATGTTTCTCAGTTTGGTGGAGAATAAGGTAAACCTTTCCATTAAAGGATCCAGAAGATTATTTTTTACTTACTGGGGTACTCCTCAATTTTCATCAGTACAACATGAATGTATTCCACAAGCTATTCTGGGAATGGATGTTATTTGTCAAGCAAAGTCTGGAATGGGTAAAACGGCGGTTTTTGTACTTTATACTCTTCAGTAAATTGAGCCAACAGCAGGCCAAGTTGCTGCACTTGTGATGTGTCATACAAGAGAATTGGCCTTCCAGGTTTGACTTTATATTTAAAGAATGATTTATGTTGATTTTGGTGGTTCTAGAATTTTGATTCATATTTATATTTGTGCAGATTTGCCATGAGTTTGAGTGATTCAGCACGTACTTACCAAACATCAAGATGCTTATTGTATACTGTACTTGTTGTCCAGTAACTTATCTTTGAACTATTAATATTATATCGTGATATAGGTTTTACATCAGAAACCAAAGAAGACACTGAAGGAGATAACCAAAGATTTATGCCCAGTTGAGACCACTTATAAATATTCAAAGTTTCAGTCATTTAGATTGTCAGTAACGAACTGTTTTTTTGGTTTGATTTGGTTTTCAGGTTCTTAGCATACAACAGTTATACAGAATCAGTACTATGTACTGGGATGACAAGTATGACACGCAGAGTGTTACATCAGAGGTTTGATTTCACTTAAATATGTTCTTAAGTTGCATTCTATTTATATATATATATATATATATATATCACATGCATAATTTTCATATTCACAATGGAATAGCTAAGTGTGGTACCAACTAAGTTTGTGTGGGGACAAAATAGAGAGCAATTAAGGCACCAAGACAGGGCCAGTCTAGTGAAGCAATAATGGTGAGTTTCTAGCATCTAGTAATATTCTTGTTGACATAACCAACTGATGGAAGACAATTGGGAATAAATATATTGGCCTATACCAAGTCTTCCATCTCATAGCTTGCCTTTAGGACAAATGGTATCAACCTTATTTTGCAATGACTTCAAACTGTTCTATTGCACTTTTAGGTCTTTCCAAGTAATGACGTAGAGTTTTTTTTTCCTTTTCAATTTTATAGATCATTTCAAGTATGAGACTTGTGATGGCCGAGGGCTCAAATAATTCTTTCTTGTTAGATGATGATTCCAGGTAGGTCTTAAACTTTTTCTTCCTCTGTTCTACATATTAGTTACTATAAATTAGATTTACATTCTCCTTTGATGCAGCATTCCATTTTTGGTCGATGATATCTCAAAGTCAATGACAGAAATAGATATAGCAGATATCAATCCACCGCCTTTCCTTTGTCAGAGTTCGGGCTTTGCATTTTTGGCACAATGAAAGTAGCAAATGTTACCCTCCTGTTTATCCACTGCTAATCCCCCTGTGCCTGTGCATAAATTTCTGCCTTCCATCCTGTCCATATCATCAAGTAAACAGGATAGTATTATAGCAGATATAATATCATTCTTTTATGATATGATCTACACATGCACATTATAAACAATATACAATAAGCAATGATGATATATGGTGAATTTACTTCTTTACTTATTTCTTGTTTTACTTGATGTATTATTAAGCATCCTCATCCATATATTATAGGCCTTGGAAATTATATACAGTTATATATTGACCATAATATTAGTAATTTGATTATCAAGTTGATCTCATAGTTCTGTTGGTTCTAAAGGAAATTTATTCTTTGTCACTTTTTATACGTACAAGAGTTTTGGATTGTTTAGGGGAGAGAATTACAAGTCAGAAAAGCTCAAGTTCTTTAGTGGATATATACAGTTGTTTGTTTCACCTTTCTTGATCTCAATGCACACCAATCCCTTAGTTTAGGGAGGTAGTACATTTTGTTGAGTTGTTGTTACAAATTAATCCCTTATATTTATGTGATAATTGATGAATGTTTCTTTTTTTAAGCATTTCAGTTAGTCATCTTGTTACCTGGTGCCCTTACTGTTTTTTCAACTATGATTTTTGGTCTTGGTTTACTAATATATTATTTATGTGTTTTTACAGTTTACAAATCTCAAGTACTCCAGAGTTGAAATTGATGAAGTGCGGATCGAGTGGGCTGAATGCATGCTAGATTACATTTGAAGTGCGGTTCAACCTTGATGTGTTGTTAAAAGAATGTTCTACCTTGATTTTGATATCTATTAGCTAACTTTTGATGTAAAAAGAATGTTTGGGTATTTTATGGATACTGTTGTAAGAAGATTATTTATATAATTTGTAAATGTTTGTGTATTTTATGGATATTGTTGAATGAAGAATATTTGTATAATTTGTGAATATTTGTGTATTTTTTTTATTATTGTCGGTTTTCATTGTTTCGGAAATCAAATTGTTAAAAAATATCCATATTACATCAGTTTTCCACCGCTGCAAAACCGGTGTTATTAACTAATATTACATCGGTCATTTACTGCTGCTAAAACTGGTATTAACATATAATATTACATCGGTTTTACACCGTTGATGAAATGGTGTCGTTAAATGATACTACACCGGTTAATAACCGATTCGAAGACCGGTGTCGTTAAGTGATACTACACCGGTTTTAAACCGATGTCTAAAATGGCAGACCTTTTACATCGGCTTCATAGACATCGGTCGAAAATGAAATAGACACCGGTGGAAAACCGATGTCTATGAGGGTTTTTGTTGTAGTGTATGGATGCATTGTGGGTTAGTATGGGCAAATACATCAAGAGGAAGTCAAAACTAGGATTTTAGGTCAAGGTTCAATTGAACCATTTAGCTAGTTTTGAGTTTTATGTCAATCTTGGGATTGGTGATAGATACATTTTTGAATGTATTTTTTCCAAGTAGACATGGATAAAACAGACCTCTCCATAAAATTTGGAAATTTTTGGATGTCTGTGGAATTATTGGCACATTTCTGGAATTGGGTTCAGAATGCTAAAAAGGGCTTAAACAACGTACTAGTCGACTGGTAATAGTGAAAATCAAGCACAGAATGGTTCTGTGTGCTATTTCGATAAGGGCAGTCGACTGATACTAGTTTGAAATTATTTTCAACACTGGATTGTGACCGGGTCAAATCATTGAGGTGTATGAGATCCATGGAGGATGAATACACGAGTTTAGGGTCAATTTGGATGACAAGTTTTCAACAATTGGTATATTGTTGGAGAACTTTTTAGATGTTAGGCAAAGGGGGAGAAGTAAGGTTTAGTTAGAAAAATCATAGTGTCTTTGCGTAGGGGGAGCCTTGTACGTTCTTAAAAAGCCCTGTGGTAAAATCCTAGCTCAATAGGGAGTTTAGGTGTAGGGGGAGCCTTTAGATAGGTTCCAATGCATGTTTGCATTTTTATTTCGGCAATGTAAGTCCAAGTGTGTAGCCTTGGCAACGTAAGTCCATTTGGTGGAGTAAGTCAAAGTATATAGCCTTGGCAACGTAAGTCCATTGTTTTTAGCATGTTTATTTGCTATTTATTTTCCCTAACTTAAACGTATTGTCAAACACCAAAAAGGAGGAGATTGTTGGAGCAATCCCAATGGTCTGTGGGACCATGTGTTTTGGTATTTGGGCAAAGGGTTTAAGTTAGATTCACCCTTGTTATTTGATATGTGTATGTGAGTGTGCAAGTATGCAGGATACACATGTGACTCAGGTTGATGGCTTCGGGTCCGGTGAAGGATGGAGGATCCGAGGGATTGTGGACAAGGCAGCGAGGACAAGGGCCGAGGGAAGTGACTTCAAGGCATACGCAAAGGATGACATTAGGGACGAGCCACGAGCTTGTATGCATCTGAGGGACGAGAGCCAAAGGAAGTAGGCTAGGCAAGAGGTCAAGGCTGCAAAGAAGCGTCAAGTGAGTCATAAGGGTGAGGGTCCGAGTGCTGAGAGAATGTACTCGGGTACCAGTCGACTGCTGGTTTCACCAGTCGATTGGTGCAGTCGACTGGTTCAGTCGACTGGTAGTGAATAGAATGTTTCTGTTCGTTCGGTCAGTGTGGAGAAGTCGACTGCTAGTTTTAGCAGTCGACTGGTATCGAGCCGTTGGGATGTAACGGTCGAATTTCCACAGAGGGCAGTCGACTGCATGTTTTGGCAATCGACTTATAGGCGGGGTTTTCAACTCGCGGCCTATATAATCAAGGCTTGGAAGCTTGGTTATCTCTGACAAAATTAGACTTGGTTAAAGTCTAATTAGTAGTCTTTTGTGCTCAAAAGATCTTTGTGTGCCAAGAGGTCTTGGTTGGTGTTGTGGTGAGGTTTCTCCACCCACAAGGAGGTTGAGCTAACCGGAGTTTGCTGGGAACTAATCCACCGACAGATTAAGGGATCATCCACCTTACTAACACGTTGTGGAGTAGGAGCAAGTTTTCTCCGAACCACATAAACGAACGTGTTAGCAGTTTGCATCTCTTCCTTTGTATTTAGCTTTCATATTTGTATTCATGGTTGTATTCCTTGTTTTTCGCTGTGCACTAATGAATACGTAGGAAGCGATCGATTTGGGGGCGCCGTCCATTCAACCCCCCTTCTAGCCGGCCACCGATCCCCTACAGATCGCTCAACCCCGAACGGGGGAGATAGAACATCTGGTAAGCTAGTGCAAGACCAGCGACAACTGCTCAACCCCGAACAGGGGAGATGAAATATCTGAGAAGCTGATCCGAGATCGGTGACGACCGCTCGACCCCGAACGAGTGAGATGAGAAATACTATGCGCTGATAAGCTGGTCCGAGACTAGTGATAATCACTCGACCCCAAACGGGGGAGATAAGAAGTACGATGCGCTGATAAGCTGGTTCGAGACCAGTGATAATCACTCGACCCCGAACGGGGGAGATAAGAAGTACGATGCGCTGATAAGCTGGTCCAAGACCAGTGATAATCACTCAACCCTGAATGGGGGAGATAAAAAGTACGATGCGCTGATAAGCTGGTCCGTGACCATTGATAAGCTCTCGACCCTGAACGGGGGAGATAAGAAGTACGATGCGCTGATAAGCTGGTCCGAGACCAGTGATAATCACTCTATCCTGAACGAGGGAGATAGAATATCTGGCATGCTGGTTCGTGACCAGTGAAGGCTACTCGACCCCGAACATGGGAGGTGAAATATCCGCTAAGCTGGTCTGCGACTAGTGACAACCTCTTGACCCCGGACGGGGGAGATAAATGCTCTGATAAGCTAGTCTGAGACCAGTGATGACCGCTCGACCTCGAACGGGAGAGATAGATGCTCTGATAAGCTGGTCCGAGATCAGTGACGACCGCTCAACCCCGAACAGGGGAGATAGATGCTCTGATAAGCTGGTCCGAGATCAGTGATGACCGCTTGACCCTGAACAGGGGAGATAGATGCTTTGATAAGCTGGTCCGAGACCAGTGACGACTGCTCGACCCCGAACAGGGGAGATAAATGCTCTGATAAGTTGGACGGTGGAGACACGGGTTTAAGGTCGCCGCTGGACTGCCGGTAGAGACCTGGGTTTAACGTCGCCGCTCGACGGTCTTCAAGGCAGGATTTTTATAGTCGCCGCTTCGACTCTGGGGTTTAGCGTTGCTGCTCGATGGTCTTCAAGGCGGAGTTTTTATAGTCGCCACTTCGACTCTGGGGTTTAACGTTGCTGCTCGACGGTCTTCAAGGCGGGGTTTTTATAGTCGCCGCTTCGACTCTGGGGTTTAACGTCGCCTCTCGATGGTCTTCAAATATAACTCAAACCCGACCAATTGGCACGGGAGTTTTTGACAACGAGCTCGTGGCTCTAATAAAATATAAGCCTGGCCGATCGGCACGGGGTCTTCGACAATGAGCCTATGGTTCTAATATAATATAAACCCGATCGATTGGCACGGGGTCTTCGACAGTGAGTCTGTGGCTCTGATAAAATATAACCGGTCGATCGGCACGGGATCTTCGACAGTGAGCCTGTGGCTCTCATATAATATACCCGGCCGATCCGCACGGGGTCTTCGACAATGACAATGAGCCTGTGGCTCTAATATGATATAAACCCAACCGATCGACATGGGGTCTTCGCAAATATAATCCCGACCGATCATCGCGGGAATCTTTACAATTATAATCCCGGCTGATCGGCTCGGAAATCTTCGCAAATATAATCCCGGTCGATCGGTGCAGGAGTTTTCGTAATTATAATCCCGGTTGATCGGCTCGGGAGTCTTCAAAAATATAATCCCAGCCGATCAGCGCGGGAATCTTCGCTCGGGAAACTATGATAGATTCTATGACCCAAAGAGAATATAATAGAAAACTTGACCTGCCGATCAGCAGAGGATCTGACTCAATTCCTCGACTCCCGAATACCCGTGGAGTGATGAGAATATGATATAATCGTCGAAATCCATCAAGGTCATGAGTATAGCAGCATTTTCCGGCGTCGTCTATCTTCACGCTCCAGATCAGGTGTGTTCCCATAGACGGCGCCAATTATGATCCTGTCGGGAATCTGAGAAGACGAAACTGTTGTGTGACGTGTCTAGAATGTTGACTGCATCTCCATGACCCTGATGGTGAGTTGTCATCTGTGTTGACCAAGTCATCAGAAATCCTCTGGTCAATGCTACCTGCAGCCAGGGACCGGGTTGCCCCAGTCTCTGGTACCCCGATGCTCGAGGCGAGTCCCACGAATACATAACAGCCGACTAGTAACAAGACAATAAAATAATTACAAAATGAGTATTGTGACGTACCCTGGCCCCAGGGGGTGCCCTCGGATGGGTCGGTGAGCTGATCGCAGTGCGGATCGAGTCATCGTGGTCCTGACGGGTAGATGGGCGTGAACCAGCCGAGGAGTCGGATCTGAGAGCGATGACATGGAATCCAGTGCAACATGGATCCAGAAGGCAGCCCGTAGGTCGAGACATGGTAACGACACCTAGGTTGGAATACAGCATACAGCACAAGGGTCGGATAACACCAATAACTCAGCGGCTTGATGGCCAGAACACAACACACAAAACATAATGCAAATCATGGAGCCCGTGGGTCGGCCGGTGGATGAGGTGGCAGCGGCGTGAAGCGCCGGCACCAACGGCTGTCAGAGGCGGCGGCTGCCGGAGGCGGCTACGATGGTGGTTGCCGGAGGTAGCAGCGATAACTGCTAGATGCGACCACGCTCCTCGGCGGCGTCAGCACTGGAGGGAAGGGGAGGAGACGAGAAAGAGGAGAAGAGAAGGTGTGGCGGTTGGCTGTCGGAGGTGGGAGGCGACGGTAATACATGTCTCGGTGGTCGGCTGCGATGGCAGCCGCCGGATGCTGCGGCAAACACTGTCTAGGAGAGGAGGAGAGGAGAGGCGGTGACCGGAAGAAGAAAAGGAGGGGATCGGAGCCACAGGCGGCCAGCCTCATCGTCGGCGAGCACTCTGAGGAGGAAGAAGACCCTCCTCTTCTTGGCGGCGGAAACCATAACACGAGCTCGCCCCCCTTTGACGCTGTGAACAGTGCTTTCTTTAAGCACCAAAGAATCCTAAACGTGAAAAGATCAAAACGCCCCTCCCTCTTCTCCTAATCCCCTCTTTACCCTCAAACTGCATCCACATCAATATATATAACCCAATACGCAGTAGCTTGGTCTTCAGTAGAGGAGATAGGACAACGACGACTAAATATTTCTCTCGGATGGGTTAAAGGATCCGAACATGATTTGAGATCGAAACATTGATGTTCAAGTCGCCAGACAATCTGAAAAGGAAGAATAAGCAGTAAGTAGTTTGGTCTTCCGGATGGATTAAAGGTGAATTGATACCCTTAACTCTTTAGGAACCACAACTCTAGATATATAATTTTAGAACCCAAATCCGTTTTCAATCTAAAAAATAAATTAACAAATTATATAAATATAAAATTTACATCTTTTTAAATCAATCCATAATTAAACCAATAGTTAAACCAAGTTAATTCCTTATAGCTAATCAATATGTTACAACCTTAATATATAAGCTCAGATCCAACGGATGACACTTCGAACGCTACCGGAGGAATTTGGTGAAAACATGTGAACCTTCGGTGTTATATTATTTAATTAGAGAAAACTAGTGGCTAATTTACTATTTAATTAAAAATCTGGATTTTAATAACCAACTCTGATCCAAAATTAAATTATATTAATATCATTTTTTTTCTTTTTATATCGAAATTAATTTAAAAACTTATAGTAATCTTAACTTCTTAGCATTTTTAAATTATAGATATATAACTTAATTTTTACTATCTGCTTGTTTTTTTTTACCATCTCAATTCTCATCGATTTTAAATTGTTCTTTCCTCATCTCTCCCTCTCTAATTTTTTCTATAGCTTTCTCTCTCTTATCCTTTTTATATCATAATACATCAATCTATCTGTTTCGATTTTTCTGCATATCAATACAGCTACATCAATTCATATGTATCACATCAATTTTTTGGGAAAAATCACAATCGTATCTATCCATCTCTGTATCTCATCGATTATTTCATCGATTTTTGGATGATATAAGATATTCTCACTACGTAACTTGAGATATAATTAATAACATAATTTCTACTTTATTTTCATATTAAGATTTTTATAGAACCAATCATACTAACATTAAATAATGTTGCTTAATTATTTGATAATAAATATTTATTTTATATAATTTATGTATATTCATACATTATATTATACACATAACATGTATGCGCGATAACTAATTTAAATAGAAAATAAGCGTCGAGCATGCTCAACAATTTTAACTAAATTCAATATATGAATACGTCCTTTAAGTTTTAAATTTATCATTTTAAAAATATAATTTAATATTTATAATTTATATAATAATATAAAATTTTGTATTATTTATTCTTTTAACTAAAATCCTTATATAAATTTGTTAGAGCATTTTGAGAGTTAGGGAATGAATAACTTCTTTCGCTTATTCTTGTTGATGTTATAGTAGAAAACTCAAAGCAATACTAATACCTTCGCTTTACTTAGTATCCATCTCCTTGAGGTGACTAATCCAAGGGTCTACTCTTCTTACTCATAGATGCACTATGAATACCTCCTTCTTAGAGGTGAAGAAGGCTCGTATAAGTATATATATGAGAATACACTAAGAAGAGAAGAAGCAAATACAAATGGAAATCGAAAATAATTTTACAATACTTGAATCTTACTAAACTTGCTTTCTAATAGAACTTGAATTTTCTCTTAACCGTATGAATTCTAGAATCGAAATAAGAACTCGAATCAAGAAAACACAAGACATGATCTAATTTCATCGAAAACATGACATAATATATAAGCATAAGAAAAAATAATAAGGAACTTGATAGAAGAGTCATTGTCCTTGTCATTTAGCATTGTTTGGAAGATCTTGAGGAGGAAGAAGAAGAAGCGAAAACAAATGGAGAAGATCTTCTTAGGGGCTTAGGGGTGACGACGTTGAAATGTTTCTTGTCAATATGGAACAAGAAACTAGGTTAAGATATGATACCCTAAACCCTTGGGGACCTCCTCTTATATAGGTAACCAATCTGTTGTAAGCTCATAGATAATAATAGATTGGACTAACATTAAACTCATATCCAATAACCAAAAATTCAATAACCTTAAGTTAGATCACTTAATATATTTCAGTATCATAAGTTTCTTAAATCATATGTGAGCCCACCTTAAGGGATATTAAATTCAACAATCTCTCACTTAAGCTATATGTGATTATAGTAAACACGCAAATATAACTTTAGTTGATATCGTACTTTATGGTACAAGACACCCCTTATAACAATCTGATTTATTAACTTTATTGATATATGACTAAAGAGGTCATAGTTATTGTATATGATCATAACAAGCCCCAATAGTAATAACAATACTAATGTTATTAATGACATAAATCAAGATGTGGATGTGTAGATGAAAATTACATGAAATATGATCAATACATGTCAATTTTCAAATGGTCTTAAGGTGATCTTAAAATAGGTCAGATCATATTTGCAAAATACTTTACACTAAACTACAATGAAAAATCATTATCTAAACTTTAAATTTACTATACTAAAGTTCTTCCATAAGGATTCTCATATCCACAACATATGCATAAAACACCTTAGGCACTAAGCCTTTGGTGAGTGGATCGGCCAACATAGAATATGTGCTTATGTGCTCTATCATAGCCTATCATGACGTGATCACTCTAAACTTTTTCTTTAACCACTAGAAACTTAATGTCGATATGATTAGACTTTGATGAACTATGATTTTTATTGGCATAAAGTTCTACGGCTTTATTATCTTAGTATATTCTCAATGGTCTGTCAATATCATCAATGATGTATAATGTTGTGATGAAGTTTCATAACCAAATTCTATGATTGGATGCTTTATAGCATGCTACTAACTCTACCTTCATAGTAGAAGTGGCTACTAGTGTCTGCTTGACGCTCTTCCAAGATATAACCCCTCCAGTAAGCATGAAAATATAGCCCGAAGTGGACCTCCTGTTATCAAAGCATTTAAGAAAATTGGAGTCTGAATATCCAATCACCTCTAGGTGATCTGATCTCTGATACGTGAGTATATGTCGTTTAGTTCTTTGTAAATACCACATCACTCTATTAATCACTTTCCAGTTTGACTATCCTGGGTTACTAACATATCTACTTAACTTTCCCACTATAAATGTTATATCTAATCGAGTATAAACTTGTGCATACATGAGACCTCCCACTGCTGCCTCATATGGGAATTGTTCCATCTCCTTTATTTCAAATTCAAGTCATAGACATTGCTGCAAGTTGAACTTGTCACTCTTGACACAGATTTATCACCAGGTGTATAGTTATATATGGCATACCTTATAAGTACATTTTCAATATAGGTCTGTTGTGAAAGTCTAATAATGCCTCTTGAATGATCACAATAGATCTATATACCTAAAACAAAGGATGTTTTACTAAGATCTTTTATTTCAAAATTACTAGATAGAAATGACTTAGTTGTTGGATCGAAAGCGCTAGAGGGGGGGGGGGGGGTGAATAGCGCTCGTGGCTATTTTATCGATTTAAAACACAGAGTAGAAATGCAGTGGAAAACAAAAGCAAACACACAGAGACACAGGTGTTTTACTTCGTTCGGAACCTATAGCGACTCCTACTCGAAGGCCCACGGTCCTTGACCGCTTTCGGTGGGCAACAACTATAAATCCAGAATTATTACAAACTAGAAGCAATTACAGTTAAGTACAAATAAGAAAGTTATACCAACGAACAGGAAAATGGAAGAGCCTTGGAGCTTTGGTTCGATGTAGCAGCAAGGCGTTATTGAAGCGTACGGAGCACACAAGAACACAGAACTTCTGTTCAGAATTCAATGATTTGAGCTGCACCTCGAGGCCTCCTTTTATAGCTCTGTAAGGTCTGATCCAGATCCCCAAGTCTCGGGATCAGCTTTGACCCGAAGCGGATCGGTCGACCGATCCTCACGTTCGATCGACCGATTAGATGATCTCCACCGCATCTGATTCATCGATCTATCGCTCTGCTTTGATCTGGTCAAACTCTATCCCTGCGTTCGGTCGACCGATCCCAAGGTTCAGTCGACCGATCAGTCTCCTCTGACTCGCACACCTCGGCTTGATCCAGTCGATACCTATCCCAGGTTTGGTCGACCGATCCCGAGGTCCGGTCGACCGATCTCGAGGTCCGGTCGACCGATCCCTGGTCGAGCCCGGTCCAACTTTTGGAGATCTGATCTGGTAGCTTGGAGGTTCGGTCGACCGATCCCAAGGTTCGGTCGACCGATCCTGGTCAATTCTAACCCTGCACAAAAGTGTTAGTTTCTTGCAAGACAGAGTTAGAACACAAAGGATAATATATATAGAAATAAATTTGACAGTCACCGAACTGTCCGGGTCTGACTTCGGGTTTTCGACCGGAAACCCTAGGTCGACCTGACGCCTACTGTTCTTGCTCGATGTTCGATGCCTCCGGACTTTCTGCTGGACGCCCGCTTCTTGACCCGTCCAGTCTTCCACCTGGTTCGCGACACCAGGATTTTCCACCTAGGGTTACCACCCCCTAGGATTTTTGCCTGAAGCACTCGACCTACCAAGACTTTCCGCATAGGGTTACCACTCCCTATGACCTAGGGTTACCACCCCCTAGGGTTTTTACCTTGCCTAACCTATATTTAGGACTTACTTGAAACACTCAATCAAACACGTCAGTTCACAACACACCTTAACTTTGAATCCTTTGCCATTAGCAAAACTTAGGTTCGATCGTCGGATGCTTCCCGCAATCTCCCCCTTTTTGATTATGGCAACCCAAATTCAAAGTTAAGTAAAACAACTATATTAACAAATTTTAAGTGAGCAAGCTTAAGTATATAAAAAAAAATAAAAACACAACTTAAGCTAACACTTGAACTTAAGTAATTTCCTCCTCTCCCCCTTAATGAAAGCAATTTTTAATTGAATTTTTTACTTTTGAATTTCCCCTACTCTCCCCCTTTGCCATACATCAAAAATAAGCTAGTTGAAAGCAGGTTCTAAGTTTTTAGAAAGAGAACAGATTTATTCTTTGAAATAACAAGTGCCTGTGTAACACTTAGCTTATCATAGAACAGATTTATTCTTTTTACTTAGCAAAAATTTTGAAAGTCATAAGTTAAATTTTGCAAGTAAAGAAATATGTGTTTAATACCTTTAGCTAAGTATAGAATGAATCTAATAGGTAACGAGGCACAAGCTCATAAAGATGGCTAAGTTTGAAGGTTGCTATTTGTGCCACTTAGCTAAGCCTTTTGCAAACTTTAAATTTTGAAAATGTAGTTTCAGTTTGAAAAGGTATTTAAAAGATAATTTTGAAAAAAATAGGAGTAAGAGTTTCTGAAATCTTAGGATGAAGAGGGAGTAACTAAAAATTAAATTTGGGTTATTTATTCAGTTGGTCCTTAAGTCCAAGCATGAGTTAAGTTAAATAGTTGTTAAAATATCTAAATTGTTTTGATCAGGTATCAGAGCCCTAAAGTATAAGCATGCTTAAGCTTAACATTTCTTTCACCAACTGTCTAACCGTTAGCTACTTGCTGATTGCCTAGAGGGCAACAGCTTTCACTTAGTTAGTCAAGTAAAGTCATTTAGTCCAGTTAGATTTGACTAAGGCTGGAAGACTTGACTTGATCACTGTTAATATAGTATTTAACGCCCAGACTCATATTGATGCACAGAAATAAGCATTCTTGAGTCTAGGATGTACCCTATGCATCTCACACCATTCTATGTTTTGCAAACACAAGCAAGGTATACCTAGGTGTTTGTGAGATGCTCTGGCTAAAAACTAAGGGAACAAGATTTCTATGGTAGAGTCTAGACTAAGTCATATTTTTGAAAATTCTAAGAAAATGGGATTTTAAAATCATTATTTTTCCTAGATTTTGAAAAGAATAAAAGAATGAGTTTTGAAATAAGACAGTGAATTTTGAAAATTAATATCTATTCTACCCAGCACATTCCTATTTGCCTTCTAAGTGCGTTGAACTTAAGTTCAGGTAAGGGCTTTATGAAGATGTCAGGTAGGTTTGATTTTGACTCAACATAGTTGAGTTCAATATCACCCTTAGCTACGTGATCCCTTACAAAATGGTGCTTCACTTCTATATGTTTAGTCCTTGAGTGATGAATTGGGTTTTTTGTTAGATTTATTGAGCTTATATTATCAATTGAGATTTTAGTTTTATGATACTCCAGTTGATAGTCTTTAAGGGTATGCATCATCCACAGCAACTGAGATGTGCATTCACCTAAGGCTATATATTCAGCTTCAGTGGTAGATAAAGCAACACAGTGTTGCTTTCTACTTGACCAACTTACTAGGCATTGTCCTAGAAATTGACAGCTATCACTTGTACTTTTTCTATCTGAGTCAGAGTAGCCGGTTAGGTCAAGGGTGCCAGATCTAGGGTACCATAGTCCTACATTTAGGGTTCCCTTAATATACCTAAGGATTCTTTTGACAAGGGTTAAGTGAGACTCTTTTGCACAAGATTGGTATCGTGCACACATACCTACTGCAAAAATAATGTCTGGTCGACTCGCAGTTAGGTACAGTAGACTTCCTATCTCACTTCGATAGTATTTCAAGTCTACTGATTTACCTTCTAAGTCTGAGTCAATTTTAGCATTTTTAGCCATTGGTGTATTGATTATTTTTGAGTTTTCCATGCCAAATTTTCTAACTAATTCCTTAGCATATTTAGTTTGATAAATGTAAATTCCATCTTTAGTCTGCTTAATCTGTAAACCTAAGAAGAAATTAAGTTCTCCTACCAGACTCATTTCGAATTCATTTTCCATTAGTTTGGTGAATTCTTTTAGAAATTTTGAGTTTGTGGAACCGAAAATAATATCATCAACATAAATTTGGGCTATAAAGATGTCATTTTCTAAGGTTTTTACGAAAAGGGTTGGGTCTATTTGACCTTGGTTAAATCCTTTTGATATTAAGTAATTGGGCAGACGTTCATACCAAGCCCTAGGTGCTTGTTTTAGTCCGTATAGGGCCTTTGTTAATTTAAAGACATAATTTGGTTGTTCTAAGTCCTCAAATCTTGGGGGTTGACCTACATATACTTCTTCTTTAATAAATCCATTTAAAAATGTGGATTTTACGTCCATATGAAATAGCTTGAATCCTTTGTGTGCTGCATAGATATAATGGATTCAAGTCTTATCTTAGGCATAGCGGCCATAGGTTCAATAATTCTACTTGACTGACAACTTTAGCTACTAACCTAGCTTTGTTTCTAACTATTTTACCTTGATCGTTTAATTTGTTTCTAAAAACCCATTTAGTGTCAATTATGGACTTATTAACGGGTTTAGGCACTAATTCCCAGACCTGATTTCTTTCAAATTGGGCCAATTCTTCTTGCATTGTTAGAGTCCAATCTGGGTCTGGAGGGCTTCTTCTATGGTTTTGGGTTTGATTTTTTAAATCAAGGCTATTTGGCTCTGGTTTCTATAAGATGATCTAGTTCTGACTCCTACAGTTGGGTCACCCAAAATCTGGTCAGATGGGTGATTTGTGCTTATTCTAGTTGGTCGTATACCATTTGAGTTAGTGATTTGATCTTCAGATTCAATAGGTTGAGGTTGAATTTTGTCATCTTCTCTGTTTATTGGGTTAATATTTTCTGTATTTTTATTTTCATTTATCATGTTGGGTAATTTATTTTCTTCATCAAATATTATATTTATTGTTTCTTCTAATTTTAGGATATTTTTGTTATACACTCTATATGCTCTACTGGTGGTTGAATACCCTAAAAATATTCCCGGAGTTGTTTTTGATGTAAATTTCCCTAAGTAGTCTTTAGTGTTCAAAATGAAAACTTTACACCCAAATACTTTTAAATAGTTTAAGTTGAGAATTTTATTATAATAAATTTCATAGGGTGTTTTATTTTGAAATTTGTTAATTAAAATCCTATTTTGAATGTAACATGTTGTACTAACTGCTTCAGCCCAGAATTGATTAGATAGTTTATATTCGTTTAACATGGTTCTAGCAGCTTCTTATAGGGTTCTGTTTTTACGTTCTACTAAACCATTTTGTTGAGGGGTCCTAGGGCAGGAGTATTCATGTTTGTACCCATTTATTTCACAAAATTCAGTAAAGTTGTGATTCTCAAATTCTCCTCCATGGTCACTTCTTATTCTTTTAATTTTAGTATTTTTTTCATTTTCTGTTAATTTGCAAAAATTACAAAATATTTCAAAGGTTTCATCTTTTGTTTTTAGAAATTTTACCCAGGTAAACCTGGAGTAGTCATCGATTATAACTAAGCAATATTGGCTCTTGCTTAGAGACTTGACTCCGTGTGAATCAAATAGGTCTAGGTGAAGGAGCTCAAGTAAACAAGTAGTTCTAACTAGATTGGTTGACTTGTGGGTTAACTTGGTTTGTTTTCCTTGTTGGCACGCATTACAGATTGAATTTTCAATAACTTTTAATTTGGGCAACCCTCTGACTAGTCCATTTTGACTCATTTTTTAAATGAGTCTCATGTGAGTGTGACCCAGTCTCCTGTGCCACAACTCAGTTTCCTCTTGTTGTGTTAGAAAACACTTTATTGAAGGGGTTGGTAGATAAATGGTGTAGACATTATCTTTCCTAGTGCCCTTAAGTATGATTTTTGGATTATCAATATGTTTGACTATACATTCAGACTTGGTAAAATTAACTAAGTAACCAGTATCACATAATTGGCTTATACTTAATAAACTGAAATTAAAATTTTCAACTAATAACACTTTTCGAATAATAAAATCGGAGTTAAGTTCGATATTACCTTTTCCGATTACTTTCAGTTTTCCATCGTTGCCGAATGGAACTGATCCTAGGTTCTTTAGTTTTAGCTTAGTGAACTTCAATCTATCTCCAGTCATATGTCTGGAGCATCCACTGTCCAACATCCATTGATCCAATTCCTACACAAAGTAGTTGATGGATCAAAAGACAGTTTGATTGAAGTATTTTTGAAAAATGTTTAAGTTTGGAATCTATTTTAAGTTAATTTTTAATTTTGAAAATATTTAAGTTGATTTTAAATTTGAAAAATATTTAAGTTAATTTTAATTTTGAAGATATTTAAGTTGATTTTAAATTTGAAAAATATTTAAGTTGATTTTAAATTTGAAAAATATTTAAGTTAATTTGAAATTTGAAAAAATATTTAATTTGAAATTTGAAAAATATTTAAGTTAATTTGAAATTTGAAAAATATTTAAGTTAATTTTTAATTTGAATTCCTTAGTCATCTCACTCGATCTAAATTTTCAATCAGGGACTCCTATAATTTTTTGTGAGATGAATTGAGATTTAATTTTTTGGATTATGTTTAACTCTGTGTTAGATTTAGGTTTAGGTTTTGGTTCAACAAGTAAGCATTCTTTGGTTAAACTTCTGGGCTATGGTGAGTCACAAGGAACTCATTAAAGTAACCATGCCTTCGAGGTTTTCCAAATAGTTCTACCCATTGAACTTAATACTAAACCTTGGTCTAACTAGTTAGGATCCATTTAAGGGTAGCTTCGGTCAGTTCCACTTGGCCAAATGCACCAGGTTGAAGCCATATCTTCCTAGACATGCGATGCCCAAGCTTCCCTAACGTACTATCATCCAAAAACTTCACCAGTACCGTGGGTCAAGTTAAACCTATCCTATTTTATCTAACTTAAATTACGCTTCCGGATAGTCTACTCTTGTTTACCCATTTCGGGTAGATTAAGTTTGGTTACCCAGTCGGGTAGTTTAGTTGCGGGTGCCAGCTATTCTGGATCCTCCTTTTATTTTCAATTGAATTTAGAATGTTAAGTTTAATTTCGAATTTTAAATTTAATTTTTTATTTTAATTTTGAATTTTAATTAAATTTTGAATTTTTTTTTAATTTAATTTTTGATTTTAATTTCGATTTTTTTATTTTAATTTTTAATTTAATTTTAAATTTTAATTAAATTTTAAATTTTGAATTTTAATCGTTTTAGCTCCCCCTGGATCATAGCCTCGATATGGTCTATCGAGGTAATGTATTTGATCCTTGGGAATCTAATATTGTCCGAGTCCAACTTGATTGATCAGGTTGGACTTGGCAATCTATGCTTGGACCATTTTTCTATTAGTTCTTTGTATAAGAGATAAATATGACTTATACTTCTTTTTCGATTTGTATCCTAGTCCAGTTCTATTGTAGATTGCCCTTTGTGTTCCAAGAATCAAGTCAAGATTCTTGGATCCCAAGGAAAATCGTTCTAAGGTTGTTTTCAAATCCTTGACTTGACTTTTCAGGTTGAAATTCTCTTCCTCAAGTTTTTGAACTTGAGTTGAGGTTCCAGTCTGAACTGGATCAGTCAAGGATTCGTTATTAGTCGTTTCTTTAAGGAGTGTTACCTCCTTTAGAAGCGACTTGATTCGAATTTTGGACTTAGCTACTTTATGCATTAAATAATTAATTAAGCTATATAAATGATTTTTACTTACAGAGAGATTTGGCCCTTCGGAAATGGATGCGGATCCGTGGCTTCTCTCGGACTCGGCTTCCGATTCGTCCTCGCTTCCGGATCCGTTGGTGTAGTCCCGGGCTGTCAATGCGAGAAAATTCGTCTGCTCTAGTTATTCGTCGTCGGATTCCTCGGAAGAAGACTCATCCCATGTTGCCTTCAATGCCTTCTTTCTCTTTGGTTTCTTTGGATCCTTCTGGTTCGGATAGTTTGCCTTGATGTGCCCTTTCTGATTGCACCTGTAGCAGGTCACTTCGAATTTGACCCTCGAGCTTGGTTGGACTTCTTTGGACTGGATGGCCTTTCTGACATCCTTTTTGTTGAAGCCCTTCTTTTTGTAAAGTTTCTTTACCAGGTTGACTATTTCGGTTGTAAGTTCATCGTCGTCTTCCGAATCTGGTTTGTAACGACCACCCTTCTTACTACTACTACTACTCTCTAAGAGTGACCGTTACTTATCTACTACTCTACTTAACCGGTTTATTAAAAATCTCTAGGAAAACCCTACCGAAAAATTTCGGCAGAGTCTCCCCTGTACTGGTGACCATTTCCCATAATACAAGCATAATATACTCAGCCATAGGCAGCTGAAACATATATCTTCACAACCACGCAGTATAATATCACAAATAAAAGAAAGAAACTACCCTATCAATAGCAAACATCAATATCACTCCATCAATAGAACCCAACTACAAACGCGGAATAAACTTAAATACAATATTGACTCATAATAGCATTAAAAGAAAACTAAAGAACTCTAAACAGAAATGTCTTAATAATTCCTTAGCAAACTCTTGATCTCCCCATAGTCCAGCCATCACACACCTTCATCACCACCACCTTGTCGCCTTCCTTGTTAAATCTTTTCCTTTCCTTTATCTGCAGTAGGAGGAAGTGCAGTCTATAAGCATAAAGCTTAGTGAGCGCTATCTACTCACAAAAACTCGATATGCATGTATATAAATAAAAACATGCTGAAACTGAATGCTAACATATAAAACTACTCATGCTCATATATAGCAAAGGAATCATGCTAACTGAAATACTAAACCTGTATAGCTAATCATGCTCATAAGAATGAAACTATAAAAGAAGCATACTAAACATGTAAAGCTACTAAACATGTAAAACTTAACATGCTCATAAGACTAAAACTATAACAGCATGCTGAAAGCAAATAAAACTAAACATGCTGAATAATCTAGTAGCAAGAAACAAATAAAACTACTACTGAATGCTTCAAACATCAAGAACTAAACTTTCTAATTCTAAACATATTTGAAGCTTGTTTCATTTATTTCAAAACTTATACTTTAATACTTCAAAATAATAATAAACTTCTTTTGGGTCCGGCATTGTACCACTTTGCGCGCATTCTTAATAAGAATCGAGGTAGCTAATCCCGAAACTACTAAGATACTTCTAGGCCTTGTGCCTAGGGGCAACTTGGAGCCCATCCCTTGGACCTTGTGTCCGGTACATGCCCTTTAAAAGTAAAATACTTTTTTTTATCTTAATTACTTCTTCTTTAAATGCCTTGGCATTTTAATAGACACCTTGTGTGCCAAAAATCCCTAAAATCTTGACTTTGGGATTTACTTAAGGCCTTGGCCTTTCTCTTTCTTTTCTTTTTCTTTCTTTTACTTGTTAATACTTCTAAAAGTATTTAATAGGATTCTCATTTTTCCACTAGAATACATGGCTGTTCATGCATATTAAAATAGCAAATGAAAACAACTTTAAGCTTACTAATCATGCTATAAAATAGAGCAAAAGAAAGCAACTTTGAACTTACTAATCATGCTATAAAATAGAGCAAAAGAAAGCAACTTTGAACTTACTAATCATGCTATAAAATAGAGCAAAAGAAAGCAACTTGGACTTTCTAAACATGCTGTAAAATAGAGCAAAAGAAAGAAACTTGGACTTTCTAGACATGCTGTAAAATAGAGCAAAAGAAGGCTAACTTGGACTTACTAAACATGCTGTAAGACAGAGCAAAAGAAAGCTAACTTAGACTTACTAAACATGCTGTAAAATAGGGCAAAAGAATGCAACTTTGAGCTTTCTGTACATGCTGTAAAATAGGGCAAAAGAAAGCAACTTTGGACTTTCTAAACATGCTGTGATAAGAGCAAAAGAAAGTAACTTTAAGCTTTCTAAACATGCTGTGATAAAAGCAAAAGAAAGCTAATCTAACCAAGATTACCTAACTTGAAACGCTAAAGATCAAGGGCTGTTTATGCCCATCTGCATGGCCCAAAAAAAAGAAAACAACTTGCTGGAATTTATGGGCAGTAGGTAGATGCATAAGGAGACAACACTGAAATGCTACAGAACTGAAAACAGGAAGCAGAAATTGCTACTGAAATGCTGGAAATTCAGTAAGCACAGAACCTAGAGAAGGAAAACAATCCTACATGCTTAACTTAAATCATTCATCTTCTTCCTATAAGACTCACGGTAGAAAACTAAAGAACCCAAATAAAAACCTTTACAACGTGCTTTGAATTCAAAATGAACAAAGAACACAATTTCTTGAGCTTAACATGCTATGCTCATGAAAAGGAAAGGGCAACTTGTTGTGCAACCCAAATACTAAGTCTAGGGTTCATGCTAGGCCTCGGAAGCAAGGAAAAATCAAAACGGAAAACCCGAAACAACTCCTACTGCAGGTGAGAAGCAACTCACCGACGATTCTTGGACTTACAACCGGAGAAGGAGGGATCTAGGGTTCGGGTAACTCAAATTCTAGCGGCTCCTTGCATCCTCCGTGCTCCCTTCAACGAGGGTTCGTGAAGACGGGAAGAACCTCTTGGATCAAACCCTTGACCGGCCACCGAGACGAAACCCTAGCTTCGTTCTTCAATTTCGCCCGAGAGGAGTCGGCGCCGCGCAGCGTGAGGAAGAGAAAGGATTTTGAGAGAAATTGTTGATTTTCTGAAAATCCAAAACCTAATCCCCTTTCTTATATTCGGGTTTAATCAAAACTATACCTTAAATATAATCCGTTCTTTCCTTAATTAACAAAACTCACCGTCACAGTTGGTTAACCGGTTTTTAACCGAAACAAGAGGTCTCGGCTTCAATCCCTCAGCCGCGCATTTTTTCCAATTTATTTTAAACGTTCCAACTATAGCTTAAATATATTCCACTACATACTTAACAAATCACGCTGGCACAGTTGGTCAACCGACTTTTAACCAAGTTAAAGATCGCGGCTTCGATCCCTCACCTGCGCACTTTTTCCCAATTTATTCCCTAATCATTAACTATGCTATAAACTTAATTCTCTCCATATAAGGTTAACAAAACCGTGTAGCTCAACTGGTTGGGCTGGTTTTGCTTGGGTCAGTCCGACCCGAGGTCGAGGGTTCTAATCTCACCTTCAACGTTTTTTTAAAACTTCTTTCTTTTTGTAACCCTACTAAACGACCTCCAAAAATTACGTAAAAATACTCTAAAATTCCTAAAAATCTCTAGAATATTTTAAAAGTATTTCCAAATATTTTTATGGACTTTTAGAACTTGAAATAGGGAAAATTGGGTCGTTAAAATTCCCCATACCTTATAAAAAGTTCGTCCTCGAACTTAGAATAGCTCTGGATACTTCTGTCTCATACTGTCCTCCCGCTCCCAAGTGACTTCTTCGTGCTTCTGGTTCTGCCAGATAACCTTCACTAGTGGCACTTCTTTATTTCTTAGTCTCTTGACTGCTCTGTCCACTATCTGTGTAGGTCTGCTCTCATAACTAAGATCCTCTTGGATCTGCACTGACTGAGGCTGAATCACTTGGCTAGGGTCGTGGAGGCACTTCTTTAACATGGAGACATGAAACACATTGTGTATTGCTGACATGTCTTGTGGTAAATCCAACTTGTAAGCTACTTTCCAAATCCTTTCTGTGATCAGGTAAGCTCCTACATAACGAGGACTTAATTTGCCCTTCTTGCCAAATCTCATCACTCCCTCATAGGAGCGACCTTGAGAAACCGATCCCTACTTGAATTCAAGCTGCCACCTGATGTGTCAAGATAACTCTTACTCTCTGCTCATCTCAATTCTCGTCGATCTTTAGAATAGCTGAGTAGTCTCATCTATCCTGTCGAATGCCCAGCCCCATTTCCATCTCTCTTCTTTCACCGCCTTCTTGCCAAGGTGATCTGCACTTCCTGCCATACAATGCCTCATAAGGAGCCATCTTGATGGTGGCCTGATAGATGTTGTTGTAGGCAAACTCAGCTAAACACAGATACTTGCACCAATTGCCTTTAAAATCTAGTACACAAGCCCTGAGCATATCTTCTAGGATCTGATTTACTCGCTCTGTCTGTCCATCAATCTGACGATGGAAGGCTGTGCTAAACTTGAGTTTGGTGCCTAGTGCATTCTGAACGCACTCCCAAAAGTGTGAAGTGAAGCGCCCATCTTTATCAGAAATAATAGATTTGGGAACTCCGTGAAGTCTGATCACCTCTTTAACATACAACTGTGCCAACTGCTCTATAGAGTGGGACACCTTGATGGCTAGAAAATGAGCAGACTTGGTCAATCTGTCCACTATCACCCATATCGCATCATATCCATTTGTGGTTCTTGGGAGACCTACTATAAAGTCCATGGATATGTCTTCCCACTTCCACTCTGGTATTGGAAGAGGTTGTAGAACTCCTCCTGGTCTCTGGTGTTCTGCTTTGACCCTCTGACATGTCAGGCAGGTACTGATAGCTACATCTCTTTTGAGTCCGGACCACCAAAACTTCAGTTTCACGTCTTGGTACATCTTGGTAGAACCAGGATGCATGGAATAAGGTGTACTATGAGCTTCTTCCAAAATTTTCTTTCTCAGCTCTTCATCATTGGGAACACAAAGGCGACTCCCCTGATAAAGAATTCCACTGTCTGATACTCGAAACTCCGAATTTCCTTCTTCCTGTATCCCTTGCTTGATCTTTTGGATATCGGGATCTTCACTTTGCTTTCTCTGTATATCCTCGAGTAGGGTTGACTCTAAGGTCAATGCAATTGCCCATAAATAATTTCAAGTCCAAATCGATAACTCTCATACGTAGTGGCGGTGGCTAATGATGGAGGGACATCACGGATGCACTAGATTTTCTGCTTAGTGCATCCGCCACTTTATTAGCTTTACCGGTGGTAGAGGTTTCACACATAATCTTTGACCAACTCTAGCCACCTACCTGTCTCATGTTTAAGTCCTTCGAGTGAAGAAGTATTTAAGACTCGATGGTCTGTGAAGATTCGCACTGGACTCCATACAAGTAATGTCGCCAGAGTTTCAGTGCAAAGACCACAGCTGCCAGCTCATGATCATTGAGTTGTCTGGAAGCATAAGCTATAACTTTTCCTTCTTGCATGAGTACAGCTCCTAGGCCCATCTTGGAAGCATCACTGTAGATGTCAAAACTCTTGTCACTCTGGAACCTCAGAATGGGAGCACTGGTCAATCTCTTCTTTAGCTCTTGGAAACTCTGCTCACATTTTGTCCGACCATTCAAACTTCTTGTTCTTTCTGGTGAGGGCTGTAAGTGGAGAGGTTATTGGAAAAGTCTTCCACAATTTCCGTAGTACCCAGCTAAACCAAGGAAGCTTCGATCTCCCCAGCATTCTTGGGTCTCTTCCAATTCTTGACCGCTTCTACTTGGCTGGATCTACTTGTATGCCTTCTCTAGAAACGATGTGACCTAGAAACGCTACCTGCTCCAACCAGAATTCGCACTTTGAGAATTTATCATAGAGCTGCTTTTGTTGAAGGGTCTGCAGAACTATTCTCAAGTGTGTGTCATGCTCCTCTGGGGTTCTGGAATAGATTAGAATGTCGTCGATGAACACAATGACAAATTTGTCAAGGTATTCTCTGAACACTCTGTTCATCAGGTCTATGAAAACTGCAGGCGCATTAGTCACACCAAAAGGCATGACTACGAATTCGTAGTGTCCGTATCTGGTCCTGAAAGCCGTTCTGGATATGTCTCTTTCTTTCACTTTTAGCTGATGGTACCCAGAGCGCAGGTCTATCTTGGAGAACACTGTTGCCCCTCTCAATTGATCAAATAAGTCATCGATTCTGGCCAGTGGATACTTGTTCTTAATTGTCACCTGATTCAGAGCCTTATAATCTATGCACATCCAAATAGATCCATCCTTCTTAACGAACAACTCTGGAGTTTCCCGAGGTGAGTGACTAGGGGTGTTGAAACCCTTGTCAAGTAACTCCTGAAATTGTTCTTATAACTCTTTTAGCTCTGCTAGAGAAATTTGGTACAGAGCTTTTGAAATTGGCTCCACTTCTTTGTTGGGAGGTAGTCCAGGTAGCTCTTCTGGGAATACCTCTGGATACTCACAGACTACCCGAACTTTCTCCTGCTTAGGTCTTTCTTGTTATCTTTATCCTTCCAGTTCTGATTACTTGACTGGGATCCCTGTTTCCCCACTGTCTTGTCCTCTATTTTGACTGGCTTGTGTTGCTTTTGTTGTGTCTTGTTGCTGTTCAGATAGTGCTCACTAATGCCCTGCTGACTAGCTCTTCACCAATCTATGGTCGGTGAGTTTCACTACTCACATTAGGTGTTATTTCTAGTCTCAGCATTAGGAGCATCAATCTGACTCGTTCTTTCACTGTACTTACTAACTCTAAGCAAAGGTGAGCTAGCCTGTTAAATCTTTTAACCGCTTCTTCTACTGGTAGGTCACCTTGTCTCGAAGTCAACCCAGCTCATCTGGTTGACTGCTCACTTACTCTTAACTCGCTCCCACTACATACAAGCATCTCCAGATAGGCAGAAAGAGGCACACTTAATGGTATCAACCTTCTCGACCTCTGGTCAGTCAAGAAGCTCCATTGTGCTCTCAAATGTCTTGAACCAAGCCTGGGCATCCCAGGGCTCAATCGTGCCTGAGAATCTTTCTGGTTTCCGCTTCAGTCACTGGATGAGGTATGCTTATTGTCTTCTAGGTGTTGTGGCGACTTCTAGGACAACCGATAGGACTTCAGCCACCACTGGGGTCTCCATATTAATGGTTGGGGGAGTGGGAGGAGCTGGCTTCTGATTGGCCATTGATTGGCAATCACTTGCTGCTGCTCGCTACTTGTCTCTGAAGTTGAGTAATAACTTCAGAGAGAATAGGCCCAGGGGTTCTGGGCTCTTCGTTCTCCTGAACTCGGTCCTCAGTACAAACGGTACAGGGACGTCCTCTTCTTGACATCTAATTATGTAGAGGAAAAAGACTAAATAGCTTCTCTAACCCTTCTAATCATATATATATATATATATAAATAAAGAAAAGGAAAACAAAATCTTCTATCTTACTTAAGCACTTAAAAACAAATACTCTATACTGCAGTTAATAATAAGGAAAGCAGAATAAAGAAAGAATTTAAATACTTTCTTACTTGAAGACGGCAAGGATGATGCTGATGTGTGTGTGATGCTGGAGAATGGGAACTGCTCTGATACCAACTGTAATGACCCACCTTCTACACTGCTACTACTACTCTCTAAGGTGACCGTTACTTAACTACTAACTCTACTTAACCGGTATGATTAAAAACCACATGAAAATCCTACCGAAAAATTTCGGCAGAGTCTCCCCTGTACCGGTGACCATTTCCCATAATACAAGCATAATATACTCAGCCACAGGCGGCTGGAACATATATCTTCACAACCACGCAGTATAATATCACAAATAAAAGAAAGAAACTACCCTATCAATAGCAAACATCAATATCACTCCATCAATAGAACCCAACTACAAACGCGGAATAAACTTAAATACAATATTGACTCATAATAGCATTAAAAGAAAACTAAAGAACTCTAAACAGAAATGTCTTAATAATTCCTTAGCAAACTCTTGATCTCCCCATAGTCCAGCCATCACACACCTTCATCACCACCACCTTGTCGCCTTCCTTGCTAAATCTTTTCCTTTCCTTTATCTGCAGTAGGAGGAAGTGCAGTCTATAAGCATAAAGCTTAGTGAGCGCTATCTACTCACAAAAATTCGATATGCATGTATATAAATAAAAAAATGCTGAAACTGAATGCTAACATATAAAACTACTCATGCTCATATATAGCAAAGGAATCATGCTAACTGAAATACTAAACATGTATAGCTAATCATGCTCATAAGAATGAAACTATAAAAGAAGCATACTAAACATGTAAAGCTACTAAACATGTAAAGCTACTAAACATGTAAAACTTAACATGCTCATAAGACTAAAACTATAACAGCATGCTGAAAGCAAATAAAACTAAACATGCTGAATAATCTAGTAGCAAGAAACAAATAAAACTACTACTGAATGCTTCAAACATCAAGAACTAAACTTTCTAATTCTAAACATATTTGAAGCTTGTTTCATTTATTTCAAAACTTATACTTTAATACTTCAAAATAATAATAAACTTCTTTTGGGCCCGGCATTGTACCACTTTGCGCGCATTCTTAATAAGAATCGAGGTAGCTAATCCCGAAACTACTAAGATACTTCTAGGCCTTGTGCCTAGGGGCAACTTGGAGCCCATCCCTTGGACCTTGTGTCCGGTACATGCCCTTTAAAAGTAAAATACTTTTTTTTATCTTAATTACTTCTTCTTTAAATGCCTTGGCATTTTAATAGACACCTTGTGTGCCAAAAATCCCTAAAATCTTGACTTTGGGATTTACTTAAGGCCTTGGCCTTTCTCTTTCTTTTCTTTTTCTTTCTTTTACTTGTTAATACTTCTAAAAGTATTTAATAGGATTCTCATTTTTCCACTAGAATACATGGTTGTTCATGCATATTAAAATAGCAAATGAAAACAACTTTGAGCTTACTAATCATGCTATAAAATAGAGCAAAAGAAAGCAACTTTGAATTTACTAATCATGCTATAAAATAGAGCAAAAGAAAGCAACTTTGAACTTACTAATCATGCTATAAAATAGAGCAAAAGAAAGCAACTTGGACTTTCTAAACATGCTGTAAAATAGAGCAAAAGAAAGAAACTTGGACTTTCTAGACATGCTGTAAAATAGAGCAAAAGAAGGCTAACTTGGACTTACTAAACATGCTGTAAGACAGAGCAAAAGAAAGCTAACTTAGACTTACTAAACATGCTGTAAAATAGGGCAAAAGAATGTAACTTTGAGCTTTCTGTACATGCTGTAAAATAGGGCAAAAGAAAGCAACTTTGGACTTTCTAAACATGCTGTGATAAGAGCAAAAGAAAGCTAATTTGATCTTTCTAAACATGCTGTGATAAGAGCAAAAGAAAGTAACTTTAAGCTTTCTAAACATGCTGTGATAAAAGCAAAAGAAAGCTAATCTAACCAAGATTACCTAACTTGAAACGCTAAAGATCAAGGGCTGTTTATGCCCATCTGCATGGCCCAAAAAAAAGAAAACAACTTGCTGGAATTTATGGGCAGTAGGTAGATGCATAAGGAGACAACACTGAAATGCTACAGAACTGAAAACAGGAAGCAGAAATTGCTACTGAAATGCTGGAAATTCAGTAAGCACAGAACCTAGAGAAGGAAAACAATCCTACATGCTTAACTTAAATCATTCATCTTCTTCCTATAAGACTCACGGTAGAAAACTAAAGAACCCAAATAAAAACCTTTACAACGTGCTTTGAATTCAAAATGAACAAAGAACACAATTTCTTGAGCTTAACATGCTATGCTCATGAAAAGGAAAGGGCAACTTGCTGTGCAACCCAAATACTAAGTCTAGGGTTCATGCTAGGCCTCGGAAGCAAGGAAAAATCAAAACGGAAAACCCGAAACAACTCCTACTGCAGGTGAGAAGCAACTCACCGACGATTCTTGGACTTACAACCGGAGAAGGAGGGATCTAGGGTTCGGGTAACTCAAATTCTAGCGGCTCCTTGCATCCTCCGTGCTCCCTTCAACGAGGGTTCGTGAAGACGGGAAGAACCTCTTGGATCAAACCCTTGACCGGCCACCGAGACGAAACCCTAGCTTCGTTCTTCAATTTCACCCGAGAGGAGTCGGCGCCGCGCAGCGTGAGGAAGAGAAAGGATTTTGAGAGAAATTGTTGATTTTCTGAAAATCCAAAACATAATCCCCTTTCTTATATTCGGGTTTAATCAAAACTATACCTTAAATATAATCCGTTCTTTCCTTAATTAACAAAACTCACCGGCACAGTTGGTTAACCGGTTTTTAACCGAAACAAGAGGTCTCGGCTTCAATCCCTCAGCCGCGCGTTTTTTCCAATTTATTTTAAACGTTCCAACTATAGCTTAAATATATTCCACTACATACTTGGTTAACAAATCACGCGCAACCCAGTTGGTCAGCCGACTTTTAACTGAAGCCACAGATCGCAGCTTCGATCCCTCAGCCGCGCACTTTTTCCCCATTTATTCCCTAATCATTAACTATGCTATAAACTTAATTCTCACCATATAAGGTTAACAAAACCGTGTAGCCCAGCTGGTTAGGTCGGTTTTGCTTGGGTCAGTCCGACCCGAGGTCGTGAGTTCGAATCTCACCTTCAACGTTTTTTTTAAAACTTCTTTCTTTTTGTTACCCTACTAAACGACCTCCAAAAATTACGTAAAAATACTCTAAAAATTCCTAAAAATCTCTAGAATATTTTAAAAGTATTTCCAAATATTTTTATGGACTTTTAGAACTTGAAATAAGGAAAATTGGGTCGTTACATGGCTCTTCTTCTGACTCAGGTTCGGTTTTGCGCTTTATCTTTGATTCGCGCATTCTCCCTGTTCCTGCAACCAAAGTCAACCCTTTCTCGGTCGAGCGTGCATTAGTTTGTTCGTGAAGTTCGAATTCTGCAAAAAGTTCATCTAACTTTATGGTAGATAAGTCCTTAGAAACCTTGTAGGCATCTACCATGGATGCCCACAAGGTGTTCCTCGGAAACGCGTTTAAAGAGTACCTTATGATGTCCCGGTTATCTACCTTCTGTCCAATCGCATGAAGACCGTTGAGCAGATCTTGAATCCGGGCATGGAGTTGGGCAACTGTCTCACCTTCCTGCAATTTGATGTTAAATAATTTATTGAAAATTAAGTCTCTTTTACTTACTTTGGTGTCGGACGTCCCTTCATGAAGTTCAATGAGCTTCTCCCACAGCTTCTTGGCACTATTGAAGGGGCCGATGCCGTTGAGTTCTTCTTTTGATAGACCACACTGGAGAGTGCAGGTCGCCTTGGCATTAGCTTCCACCTTCTTAATCAGAGATGCGTCCCAGTCCTCGTATGGTAGTGGTTTGTCGACGCTATCAGTTGGTAGTTGGAGTTCGGTTTTGACAATCATCCAAACTTCAAAATGAGTCTGGAGATATGCCTCCATCCGACCCTTCTAGTACCCAAAGCCGTCTCCGGTGAATAGCGGGGGGCGGGCTGTACTGTAGCCTTCTTGAAGGGCCATTTTAGATCAACTAAAAAAAATAAACAACAAGAAAAATTCCAGGACTTGGTCCTGGCTTAGTAGTGCAGTATGAAAAAAATAGAACCCGAACTCGGGTGGTGTTGCACCAACCTCGAGAAAAAACCAATTCGAGAAAAGAATTAGAATATAGCTATAAAGCCAAATTCTAATTGACTCCAAAAAATCTGAAAATACCACGAAAAAATTGTTTTGAATGGTGGTTGCATCGATTCAAAACGACCCCGCTCTGATACCAATTGTTGGATCAAAAGCGCTAGAGGGGGGGGTGAATAGCGCTCGTGGCTATTTTATCGATTTAAAACACAGAGTAGAAATGCAGCGGAAAATAAAAGCAAACACACAGAGACACAGGTGTTTTACTTCGTTCGGAGCCTATAGCGAGTCCTACTCGAAGGCCCGCTGTCCTTGACCGCTTTCGGTGGGCAACAACTATAAATCTGGAATTATTACAAACTAGAAGTAATTACAGTTAAGTACAAATAAGAAAGTTATACCAACGAACAGGAAAATGGAAGAGCCTTGGAGCTTTGGTTCGTTGTAGCAGCAGGGCGTTGTTGAAGCGTACGGAGCACACAAGAGCACAAAACTTCTGTTCGGAATTCAATGATTTGAGCTGCACCTCGAGGCCTCCTTTTATAGCTCTGTAAGGTCTGATCCAGATCCCCAAGTTTCGGGATCAGCTTTGATCTGAAGCGGATCGGTCGACCGATCCTCACGTTCGGTTGACTGATCAGATGATCTCCACCGCATCTGATTCGATCGTCGCTGCGCCCGCGATCCGTTAAACTCTATCCTCGTTGGTCGACCAATCCCAAGGTTGGTCGACCGATCAAGATCCTCGACCGACACCTCGGCAGTCTTGATCTGATACTATCGGGCCGAGTATCCGAGGTCCGTCGACCGATCCCTCTGTCGAGCCCGGTCCAACTCGGAGATCGATCGGTAGTTGAGGTAGATCGGCTCGATCAACCCAAGGTTCGAGACCGATCTGGTCAATTCTAACCACCGCACAAAGTGTTAGTTTCCTGCAAGACGAGTTAGAACACAAAGGATAATATATATAGAAATAAATTTGATCAACATCGACTGTCCATCTGGGTTAAAGACTCTGAAGATCGACACCGAGTGTAAGCGCCTCTCATCCTCTATAGACGTCATCTCTCCAACTCCTTCCAGATGTTTCTTCAGATTTTTGAACTTGTTCACCGAGTTTGCTGTGTTGGACTTGTTTCTGCTGGACGCCCGCTTCCCGACCCGTCCAGTCTTCCACCTGGTTCGCGACACCAGGATTTTCCACCTAGGGTTACCACCCCCTAGGATTTTTGCCTGAAGCACTCGACCTACCAAGACTTTCCGCATAGGGTTACCACTCCCTATGACCTAGGGTTACCACCCCCTAGGATTTTTACCTTGTCTAACCTATAGTTAGGACTTACCTGAAACACTCAATCAAACACGTCAGTTCACAACACACCTTAACTTTGAATCCTTTGCCATTTTCAAAACTCAGGTTCGATCGTCGGATGCTTCCTGCACCAACATTAGTTTTATATAGCAGACCATTATTATTGCTCACAAGTAATATATCATCTACGTACAAAATAAGTATAATAAATTTTCTCCCGTTGAACTTGACATATATGCACTAATCAATAGGGTTCTCTTTAAAATCATATGAGCTAACCACTTAATCAAATTTCTAGCACCATTGATGTGACATCTATTTTAAACCATAAATGGACTTATTTAATCTACATACGAGGTGCTTTGAGTTTGAGGACTTAAAGTTTTCTAGTTGTACCATATATATGGATTCCTCTATGTCTCCATTGAGGAATACAATTTTTACATCCATTTGGTGTAGCTCCAAATCATGATGAGTTACAAGTGTTATGATTACCCTAAGGGAGTCTTTCGTTGATATAGGTGAGAAAGTCTCCTTATAATTAATATCTTCCTTCTGTGTGAATCCCTTGGCAACAAGACAAGCCTTATACTTTTCAACATTGCCCTTTAAATGTTGCATGGTCTTAAATATCCATTTACAACCAATGAGTTTTATACCTCTAAGCAATTTGAAAAGTTCTCAAATGTCATTGTTTGCAATAGACTTCAACTCTTCTTTCATGGTATTAATTCACCTTTTAAGGTTAGAATATTGTTTGACCTCTTGGAAAGATACAGGATCACTTTCCAACCCTAAATCAAACTCGTGATCTTGAAGGTAAACATAATTATGAGAAATCATGGATTTTCTATCCCTAGTGAAGCGCCTCAAAGGTACTTGTGCTTGAGGTGGTTGTGATACTTACTCATCAATATAAGGTAATATCTCACTTTGAGTTATATGTGTTAGGACCCTTAACGGTCGGCTAGAGGGGGGGTGTGAATAGCCCCTGCATAAAAATAAAAAAAAAAGAACCTTTCTCGGACTTATAACTTAATTAAAACACTTGCATAAACATAGAAATAATAATAAACTAAAAAAGATGAGACTTAACAGATTTACTTGGCTACAACCGAGGAGGTTGTTAATCTAAAGTAGATGAAAAAGTGCACTAAAAACTCCTCTGGGTAGAGAAGCCTCTTACAGAATTCAAAGCTCATAAAAAAAAGCTAAACTCAAACAAACTCAAGAATAAGTATTGTTACTCTATAATTCTTGTTGTCGTTAGCTTCTGGGAGTAGGGCTGGTTATATATCCCTATTCGGGGCGCTTGGAATGAGATAGAATTCTATCCTCGACGCAACGGTACATGCCACAACAACTTTGGATGAAAACTGGGTCCCGGGCGCTCGACCTGGTCTGGGTGCCTCAGATCAGTCCGAGCACCCCGAGCACCAGAAATCAGCTTTTGCTGATTTTTGGTCCCGGTCTCCTGATCCGGTTCCGCTCACATCGGTCCGAGTCTCTCGCTTTATCTCCTTTTGCTTAGGTAATTTCAGCCATTCGAAATAGGGCTCACCCGATATTGGATTTTTCGTGCCGCGAAAACCGCTTTTTCGCGTCGTAGAAACCCCGAAACCCCCGCCACCGGATCCGTGCGAAGAATAAAATTTAGAAAAACATACGAGTACGAGTTTACAAACTCTAGATCTACATTAGAAGAGGATGTTTACCCTTGATGCGTGCCCTTAGCGAATCCCGCTCGTCCAAGGTGTCGGATCTCAAGTTGTCAAGGTAGACAACTCTCTGTGCGTATCCACACGAACAAATCGATGGAGGGAGAACCTTTGAGTGTGCTAGCACTCCAAGAAGGTCTCAGCAAGATGAGGAGAGGGAGAGCAAGAAGAGAGAGCTCTAGGAGGAAGAAGATGAGTTGAATTCACTTGAATGAAAAAAAACAATTTCATTCACTATGAAAAGTGGCCGGCCACAATGGGAAGTGTAACCCCCATTCTCATTTAATGTGGCCATTAAAGAGATTTGTAACCTCCATGAGGTGGCACACACATGTGCTAAACATGATGATGTGGCACATCATCATTGGCCACTTAATGCCAAGCCACAAAAGATATGGCATAAAGTCAAGTCAAACTTGACTCTTCCTCTCAAGTCAAGTCAAACTTGACTTAATCTCTCTCATGGTTGATCTAATCCAACCATTTAATTCAATCCAATTTAATATAATGAATCCAATTCATTTAATTAAATTGATTCAATGAGTCATAATCTAAATTAGACTCATTGAACACATGAATCAACTTGAGTCCAACTCAATTAGCCCAATTAGGATTACTCTTAATCCAATTTGATTCATCACATGAATCTAATCCTCTTGGTTCATCATATGAACCTAATCTCCATCTAATTGTCCTTTGTGTGTGACCCTATAGGTTCTTGTAACGTTGGCAATGCCCCTAAACCTATTTAGGAGCATAAGTAATGAGCGGTATCTAGCAACACATCATTACTACCCAAGTTACAAGAATGTTGAGATCCAACATCACCTTGTGACTACTAATTGTGACTCCTCACAATATATGACAAGTGTCCGTCTATCCTAGACATCTAAATTGATCAATGTGAGGCATAGACTGTGTCATCCTCTGACCAATTTAAATCTTGAACTCCAAGTAGACTCACTAAATCAAATGAGCTCAATATCTCATATTGACTCATTTGGGCATGGCCATGCACTTCGTGGTCTCACTCTATCAAGAATATTGATGTCTCTCCCATCATATAGGAGGGATAGATCCCATCTACATCACTCACATCCCTCTACATAATTCGTTACATACCTAGTAATCGCCTTTATAGTCCACCCAGTTACGGGTGACATTTGACGAAACCAAAGTACATAACTCCTTATGTAGGGATCCATGGTAACTTCAGGTCTAAGGACTAGTAGTCATACTGCCACATGAGAAAGTATATGACACTCATATAACGATCCATGATATTTTCTCATAGCGGGTCATTCAGTATACATTCTCCAATGCATACCCATGTGTCAACATGATATCTCTATATCCATGACTTGTGAGATCAAGTCATCGAGTTGACCTACATGCTAGTCTTATTGCATTAACATTGTCCCTGAATGTTAATACTCGACTAGGAATGATTAAGAGTAGTGTTCCCTATATCATCTCATTATCGGTTCAACTAATCGATTGATATAGGTGAGAACCTTCTACTCAAGGACGCTATTATACTTAGTTTATTTGGCACCAATACAAGTAAGTATAATAACAAAAAATAGATGCCTTTATTTATATAATAATATGATACAACAAGTCCATAATACAATCATCAAATGATTGGCTCTATGGCTCTAACTAACAATCTCCCACTAGCACTAGTGCCAATCAGTGTAGGTTCTATGCCCCAATGACCTAGTGTGATCATCATGCTTCCTCTGTGTCAAAGCCTTGGTCAAGGGATCTGCGATGTTAGTCTCTGTAGGTACTCTGCAAATCTTCATATCTCCTCTCTCGATAATCAGTCGAATGAGATGGAAGCGTCGTAGTATGTGTTTGGTCCGCTGGTGTGAGCGATGTTCCTTTGCCTGTGCTATAGCTCCATTGTTGTCACAATAGAGCTCAATAGGGTCAGCGATACTGGGAACCACCCCAAGTTCAGTGATGAACTTGCAGATCCAAACTGCCTCCTTTGCTGCCTCTGATGCAGTAATGTACTCGGCCTCTGTTGTAGAATCAGCAACTGTGTCCTGCTTCGAACTCTTTCAGCTCACAGCACCACCATTAATGCAAAACACGAACCCTGACTGCGATCGATAATCATCACGATCGGTGCGAAGCTAGCATCATAGTAACTCTTACTGTAGCTCATCGCCTCCATATATCAAGAAATATTCTTTAGTCCTTCTTAAGTACTTAAGAATATTCTTGATCGCTATCGATGACTTTCACCGGATCGATGGTACCTGCTCGTCATGCTCAAAGCATACGAGACATCAGGTCGAGTACATAGCATGGCGTACATGATAAATCCTATAGCTGAGGCATAAGGGATCTGATCCATACGGTCTCTCTCCTCTCTAGAAGAGGGACCTTGAGTCTTCGAAAGACTCATTCCATGTGACATCGGCAGAAATCCCTTCTTGGAGTTCTGCATGGCAAACCGAAGTAGTACCTTGTCAATATATGTACTCTGACTTAGGCCAAACAGTCTCTTAGATCTATCTCTATAGATCTGTATCCCTAGAATGCGGGATGCTTCACCTAAGTCCTTCATTGAGAAACATGTCCCTAGCCAAGTCTTGACAGACTGTAGCAAAGGGATGTCTTTCCCAATGAGCAGTATGTCATCCACATACAATATGAGGAAGACAACTATATCCCCTACAACCTTCTTGTAGACACAACGTTCATCTTCATTCTTGATGAAACCAAACTGTTTGATCGCATCATCGAATCGAAGATTCCAGCTCCGAGAAGCTTGCTTTAGTCCATAAATGGACCTATGCAGCTTGCATACTCTGCTAGTATGCTGTGGATCTACAAAACCCTCAGGTTGTGTTATGTACACATCCTCGAGCAGGTTTCTATTCAGAAACGCGGTTTTGACATTCATCTGTCATATCTCATCGTCATGGTATGCTGCAATAGCAAGCATGATCCGAATGGACTTAAACATCACTACTAGAGAAAAGGTTTCATCATAGTCAATACCATGAATCTGCTTGAAACCTTTAGCTACCAAGCGACCCTTATACTGGAGAAAAGTTCATCCATGTCAGTCTTTCTCTTAAAGACCCACTTACACCCAATGGATTTTACCCCTTCAGGTGGATCAACCAAAGTCCATACTTGGTTAGTGTACATGGACTCCATCTCGGATCTCATGGCTTCAAGCCATTTCTCGGAATCTGGTCTCATCTCAGCTTCCTGATAAGAGGTGGGCTCATCCTCTATGAGCACAACGTCATCATGGTCAGACAAGAGAAATGAGTATCTCCCAGGCTGACAACGTACCCTATCAGACCTGCGAAGAGGTATGTCTACTTGAACTGGTTGTTGTTCCTCAACTCTTTGTGGAACAACATCATCCACAACTCTTTGTAGTTCCAGTTCAACTTCCATCGAGGCTTTAGTACTATCATTCACATCTTGAACTTCATCAAGATCGAACATGCTTCCACTAGTCTTTCTAGAAACAAAGTTCCTTTCTAGAAAGACCCCAGTCTTTGCCACAACTACCTTGTGCTGACTAGGAATGTAGAAGTAATATCCCTTAGTTTCCTTGGGATATCCAATAAAGTAGCACTTGTCGGATTTGAGTCCTAATTTGTCTGAGACTTAACGTCAAACATAAGCCTCACAACCCCATATCCTCATAAAAGACACCTGGGCATCTCTCCCAGTCCATATCCTATATGGTGTCTTTATTACAGCCTTGGATGGAACTCGGTTGAGTATAAAAGCTGCCGTGTCTAGAGCATAGCCCCAAAGGAATGTCGGAAGATCTATGTGACTCATCATAGATCGTACCATATCTAATAGGGTACGATTCTTCCTTTCGGATACACCATTCCACTGTGGTGTTCCAGGAGGAGTGAGTTGGGATAGAATCCCACACTCAGCTAGATAGTCACGAAACTCATGGCTAAAGTATTCACCACCTCGATCTGATAGAAGTATCTTAATACTCTTGCCAAGCTGGTTCTGTACTTTATTCTTGAATTCTTTGAACTTTTCAAAGGATTCAGACTTATGTGTCATCAAGTACACATAACCATATCTACTGAAGTCATCAGTAAATGTAATGAAGTACCTATAACCGCCTCTAGCAGCGACATTGAAAGGGCCACATATATTACTATGTATGAGTCCTAACAAATCAGTCGCTCTTTCATTGTGCCCACTAAAGGGAGTCTTGGTCATCTTGCCTAGTAGGCATGGCTCGCACGTCTCATAAGATTCAAAATCAAATGAGTCCAGTAAACCATCCTTATGAAGTTGGGATAAGCGCTTGTTATTTATATGACCTAAGCGACAGTGCCAGAGATAGGTTTGGTTCATGTCATTTGACTTGAACCTCTTGGTATTTATGTTATAGATAGGGCTTTCAAGGTCTAGAATGTAGAGTCCGTTTATCAGAGGTGCACTACAATAGAACATATCTTTTAAATAAACAGAACAACATTTGTCCTTAATTATAAAAGAGAAACCTTTCTTGTCCAAACAAGAAAATAAAATTATGTTCTTTATTAATGCAGGCACATAACAACATTCATCTAATTCTAATACAAGCCCAGAGGGCAGAGATAGATGATAAGTTCCTACAGCAACAATAGCAACCCGTGCTCCATTGCCTACTCGTAGGTCCACCTCGCCCTTCGCTAATGCCCTGCTATTTCTCAGCGCCTGCACATTAGTACAAATGTGAGAAGCACATCCGGTATCTAATACCGATGATGAAGAAATAGATAGATTGACTTCTATAACATATATACCTGAAGTGGAAGTCTCACTTCGCTTCTTCTTAAGATCTTCTAGGTACACTTTGCAGTTCCTCTTCCAGTGCCCGGTTTGACCGCAGTGGAAGCAGGTAGCATCCTTGGCGACCCCTCCTTTAGGCTTCAGTGGCTTGCCTTTGCCCTTGGCTTGGGGCTTTCCTTTGCCTTTGGGCTTGCCCTTGCCCTTGTGTTTGAAACCATCGAGCAGTGGGGCTTAGCCTTCTTAAGGTTCAGCTCAACAGTTCTTAACATGCTAAGTAGCTCGGGCAGTGGCTTGTCAATTTCGTTCATATTGTAGTTTAGAACGAACTGACTATAGCTATCCGGTAAGGATTACAAGATCAGATCAGTGGCCAGCTCTTGGCCAAGCGGGAACCCCAACCTCTGTAGGTTTTCTATGTACTCAATCATTTTGAGTACATATGGGCCTATGGGAGCCCCATCTGACATCTTGCATTGAAATAGTGCCCTTGAGATCTCAAATCTCTCATGCCGCGCTTGTCCTTGATACAGTTGATGAAGATGTTCAACCATATCGTAAGCGGCCATCAATTCGTTTTACTTCTGAAGCTCAGAGTTCATGGTCATGAGCATTAGATAGGACACATCTAATGCATCATCTTGATGCTTCTTATAAGCATCTTTGTCAGCTCGCGGGGCATTGGCAGGAGGAGCCTCCGGAATGGGCTGCTCCAGAACGTACAATTTACATTCCTGGGTGAGAATTATTCTCAAGTTCCTATACCAGTCCAGGAAATTTGCTCCGTTGAGCTTGTCCTTGAACGCAGGGAGAAAGAGTTCGTATTCGACGTCATGGTTATCTACAACAGAAAAATGTAGAAAATAAATTATCACATTCTTTTAAATCATTTAATTAGGCCTTTAACTAAATTATGCTCCCACTGAATTCTATAATTCATGTGGGACAAGATCCACATCATACTACGCCTTGAGTTAGCTATGGCTAAATCGCCCAAGACTTAGTATGATCGGTAGGTAACGATTTACCAATTACATCTTTATGCAACTCTTGTTTATAGGATCATTATCCGCAGTTATATTAAAACTTGAGTTAGCTTTGGCTAATACGCCCAAGAATTAATATAAATGTGATTATGTCCTATATTCCAACCGTTGGAAGAATGCCTATATTTGTACTCGATCCAACCGAGTAAACTAGAGATACTCAATCTAATTGAGTTTGTACTCGCCCATGCGTTGATAAGCGGGACCAAGATTGTCCCTCCGTACCCTACCAAGATAATATGTGTTGCTCTGCTTTGGCAGATTCAACAACACATGTGATCGAGGTAGTAATAGGTATCACGGCATGGTAGACATTAGAGTTGATACGATTGAGATCTAATCTAATCGAGAGGGTGTATCTTGTACACGATTTAGATCTAATCTAATCGTTAGGAACTAATTAATTACTAATCATGCATCACATACACTCAAGCAATTAATTAAATTTATTTGTGATTAGTCATGGCCCTACTATGATCTTCTCAAGCCAATGAGAAGATCAGATGGTCAACCTAAGGTCAACAGCTTCTCAAGCTCCTCCCTTTGACCACCTTGTGTTGCTCGCGCCTTCCTCGTAACTTCGTCTCGAGTGGACCTTCCACGGCTCTAATTTTGTACATTACAATTTTGAAACTCGAGTTACATTCGAGTCTAAACTAATTTACAACAAGAATAAATGATGAAAGGCACGACGCGTAGGTCGCGTATCAAATATACAGCACACACAATACAAATGACGGCGCGTAGACCGTAATATGAATTACAACACAAATCCAATCAGATTGGGTCTTTTTAGGCCATGACTATCACAAATTATACATAATTCTAAATTATGTAATTTCCATAATTTTTTGTAATTTTAATACTAATTTTTACAATTTTTACGAGTAAAAATTTCCCGACGGTCCCGTTTAGCGGTTTTCGGGCGCAATCGCAGAATGAAACCCCTTACGGGGCCAGGGGCAGCGCCCCTACCCGCGATCTAACCATCGCGAGTGTTCCTAAGCAATCCAACAGCACCTTAGCCCGCTGTCCCAAAAAGATTTGGGACGAAACTTTGCCGTTTCGGAAAAATCTTCTCGGTAGTCGAAGCCTATAAGTGTCAAAACACTTGTGCTTTGCTTCTACGAAAAAAATACCCATAAAAACCATAAAATACTTAAAATTACAAAATGTTACAGAATCTATATTTTTCATAAAAATACAAACTAAACTCGTACAAGTCTTCGCACGTGGCTCTGATACCACTGTTGGATTTTTCGGGCCGCGAAAATCGCTTTTTAACGTCGCGAAAACCCCGAAACCCCCGCCACCGGATCCGTGCGAAGAATAAAATTTCAAAAAATATACGAGTACGAGTTTACAAACTCTAGATCTACATTAGAAGAAGATCTTTACCCTTGATGCCTGCCCTTCGCGAATCCCGCTCGTCTAAGGTGCCGGATCTCAAGTTGTCAAGGTAGACAACTCTCTATGCGTATCCACACGAAAAAATCGATGGAGGGAGAACCTTTGAGTGTGCTAGCACTCCAAGAAGGTCTCGGCAAGATGAGGATAGGGAGAGCATGAAGAGAGAGCTCTAGGAGGAAGAAGATGAGTTGAATTCACTTGAATGAAAAAAACAATTTCATTCACTATGAAAAGTGGTCGGCCACAATGGGAAGTGTAACCCCCATTCTCATTTAATGTGGCCATTAAAGAGATTTGTAACCTCCATGAGGTGGCACACACATGTGCTAAACATGATGATGTGGCACATCATCATTGGCCACTTAATGCCAAGTCACAAATGATGTGGCATAAAGTCAAGTCAAACTTGACTCTTCCTCTTCCTCTCAAGTCAAGTCAAACTTGACTTAATATCTCTCATGGTTGATCTAATCCAACCATTTAATTTAAGCCAATTTAATATAATGAATCTAATTCATTTAATTAAATTGATTCAATGAGTCATAATCTAAATTAGACTCATTGAACACATGAATCAACTTGAGTCCAACTCAATTAACCCAATTAGGATTACTCTTAATCCAATTTGATTCATCACATGAATCTAATCCTCTTTGTTCATCATATGATGTCACGCCCCGGAGGAGTCCCTGTCCGAAGAAATTTTGGCAGCATCTCCCCTATACGGCAGACAATTTGAAACTTTCTACATATCCATATACCTCAGCCACATGCGGCTGGAATAATAACAGTAAATACACAATCACCCACGCAGTTTAATAGTAGACAAACATAGCAGTAATAAGATGACTCAAAAACAACCCTACTCCACTACACCCATAAAGCTCAAATCCAATTTTTCCTACACCACTACACTCATAAAACACAAATCCGACAAACTCACCTCTTCTGCCGTCCAGGCAGGCATGTAGTAAAACATATCGAATAAAAATCCATCGACATCACAAAATCCATACAATGTCTATACCATCAACCAGAACAAGTTTAGCATAATCTAAGTAAGAAAACCAAAAGACCAACAATATCTTTGAGATCTGCGGGGACTAGCAATCGGGAACTCTCGATAGCATCAACCAGAAAAATAACAACAATGGAGGCGTGAGTCCAATACTCGTACAACCGATATACAAAGTAGGAAAATAACCTCTAGCACTAATCATGCATTCTTGATATAAGAAAGATAAAAATGCAATCAAGTAAATAGGAGAAATCACAGGGTATAAGGACAAACAAGTGGTATAGAAATCATGCATGTCAAACATAGGCATCCAAACAATATGCATATACATGCAAACACAAACACAAGCAATAAATGCATCATGCATATGATGCCAATGATGCGTCCTAGTCACCCATAACGCCAGTCGTCTCACACACAATAGTGAGGCCGAGTGGGTGGGGCTGCTGTCGTCACTACTCCCGATGAGTGACCGAGTAGACGGGATGCATACCTGTCCTCCTACCCCAAATCATAAATAGGGGCGAATGCTCATCTCCTACACGATAACGGGAGGAATCCCGCCACCACTGTGTCACACTACCCATGAACGGACCAACGGAGCCAAACAAAGTCCCTGATGCAACACACTCTGCCTGAATCGACCACTAACCCATGAGTGGTGGTGTGTGCAGATCCATTTAACTGGCGATGTGCTCAACAATATTGGAGCAGACTATCGCACATCATGCAATCATGCAAATGGTGCATGGCACTAACCACAAAATATCCTGAGCTAAACCATGTATATATATAGAAAGTGCACCATAAGTCAATGAATCAAAACAACGGTACACAGATCAGATAAGGTATACAACCTAGGTCTTGAACATGGTGAAGCATGGTATATCACTACCCCTACAAGCATGTATAAACAGGTAAAGTGTACATGAGATGCAAACCAAGCAATCAATCAAGCATGTAACAAGTATTGGGTAGTGATTAACCAAAACAGAATGAGGAACATAATTAATGCAATTTGTTAAATTCACTACTATGTATATCAAACGACATAAAGTCAGAAGTACCCGACTCCAATAGGAATGTCCAAATCCGACATCGAGATGCTCGTCTCGCGTCAAAGTCCTGTATCCAATAGTTATACGATTATTTAGCTAAATTCCTATAAATAGCTAAATAAATTCTTTGACCCTAAATTAGGGCAAATCCCAAATCAACACCTAAACCTAATTCAAACACATAAACAATTATGTATATTCCAATTCCTACCTACATCAACATGTATCATAATCATGTTCTTTACCTTAATTCACAGCCACTGGTTTGTACTGAAATCCAAGAGTTGCTAGAATTCTTCACTGTTCGGATTAGATGAAATCAAGATCGACAGCAAATCAAGCAACAAATTCTAATCAACAACCGAAGTTTACCTCCAAGATCCGACTAGGGCACAGCTCTATGTCGTCTTCAACACTGTCGAGCAGAGCACAAACAGGACTCAGCACTGTTGCTCCTATCCAAACTAACCTGTGCAGAGGTAGCAGTGGACCAAGGGTAGGGCACGGAAGCAAGCAATCGCCAGCGATGGTCGGCTCTGTTTACTCCTGTCCGAAGATCGGCAAGGCTAGGGCTCGGCATTACTCTCTTCTGCCGGCGTCGGCTGTGGCGATCGGGGCTGGCTAGGGCACGCGGTGGCCGGCGCTAGGGCTGTGGAGTCGGCGTCGCTGTTGTGGAGAAGGAGAGAAAGGAAACGGGAGGCAGAGGAGAGGAGGAAGAGAAGCAAAACCCTTGCTGAGGGGTTTTGTACTCAGGTGGGCGAGGAACCGTCGGCGCCGGTTATGGTTTCGGCATCGCCACGCGCGAGGGAAAGGAGAAACGGCACGGGTTTGACGTTGAGGGAAGGAAAAGAAAAGGATAAAGAAATAAAACTTTTCCTCATTAAAACATGGTAGCTTAAACAGGCTTTTCTGGAACCCAAATTTTATCCCCGTTAACTCGTCCATACGAGCTCCGAAAAATTCTCGAAAAATTTCCAAAAATTTTGAAAAATTCCCTACTAAATATTCGCCTATTTTCGGTATTTTACATTCTCCCGCACTAATAAAAATTTGGTCCCCAAATTTCGGTATCTATCATCAGCAAGTACTAACAACAAATAGAAAGTATGAATGTTGAACGGTATATTAAATCACATACCTCTATTGAAAAGATGGGGGTATGGAGCTCAGATAGTATCCTCGAGCTCCCAAGTAGCCTCCTCGTCTGAATGATGCTGCCATCTGACTTTAACCAGCCGGATAGTCTTGTTCCGCAACTGACGCTCTTTCCGGTCGAGAATCCGTACCACTGGTATATTAGACAGCACATGTGCTGGGTCGGTATGTATCTCCTTAGCATAGATACGTGGAATACATCGTGCACGCCTGCCAGGCGGTAAGCTACCGCTCTGATCCTCTCCAAGATCTCGAAAGGACCAATGTACCGCGGAGCTAGCTTACCTCTGAGGCCAAATCTCTTCACCCCTTTCGTGGGTGAAACTCGCAGAAATACATGGTCACCAACAGAGAACTCTAGTGGTCTACGTCTCCGATCAGCATAACTCTTCTGACGGTCCTGCGCCTCTGACATCCTACGTCTAATAGTACAGACCAACTCTGCATCCTGCTGAGCTCTCTGAGGTCCCAACATCTGTGCCTCTTCAACCTCATCCCAGAGGATGGGTGTCCGACAAGGCCTACCATACAACGCCTCAATTGGTGCCATTTGGATAGCCGAATGAAAGCTATTGTTGTAGGCAAACTCTGTTGGTGCGGGAAGCATCCGACGATCGAACCCAAGTTTTGATAATGGCAAAGGGTTCAAAGTTAAGTCTTGTTGTTATCTAACATGTTGAATGAGTGTTTCAGGAAAGTCCTAACTGCGGTTAGGCAAAGGTGAAAGTCCTAAGGGGTGGTAACCCTAGGTCCTAGGGGGCGGTAACCCTAGGTGGAGGAAAGTCCTAGCTGCGGTTAGGTAAAGGGAAAACCCTAGGGGGTGGTAACCCTATGCGGAAAGTCTTGGCAGGTTGATGACTTCAGGAAAAAGTCCTAGGGGGTGGTAACCCTAGGTGGAAAGTCCTGGTGTCACGAACCAGGTGAAAGACTGGACTGGACGGGAAGCGGATGTCCAGCAAAAAGTCCGGAAGCGTTGAGTGCTGAGCAAAAGTCCAGTCGATCTGGAGGATCGACTGACAACAGGTAAATCTCCTGAGTGGAGTAGGTGAGGACGCAGTCGGGTCGACCTAGGGTTTCCGATTGGAAACCCGAAGTTAGACTCGGACAGTCCAGAGATTGTCTATACTTCATTTATCATATTTATTGTGCTAACTTTGTATTGCAGGGTAGTGTTTGGGACTAACGTATCTTGCAGGTGACAAGGAGCAACCTAAAGCCTCAGATGAACAGTGTCTGAAGTGCCTTCATGGAGATTGGAGGCACCTCGGGTGCAAGACTGTCGCGAACCAGGTGAAAGACTGGACTGGCCGGGAAGCGGATGTCCAGCAAAAAGTCCGGAAGCGTTGAGTGCTGAGCAAAAGTCCAGTCGATCTGGAGGATCGACTGGCAACAGGTAAATCTCCTGAGTGGAGTAGGTGAGGACGCGTTCCCCGTAGAGGGAACAGTAGGCGTCGGGTCGACCTAGGGTTTCCAATTGGAAACCCGAAGTTAGACTCGGACAGTCCGGAGATTGCCTATACTTCATTTATCATATTTATTGTGCTAACTTTGTATTGCAGGGTAGTGTTTGGGACTAACGTATCTTGCAGGTGCAAAGGAGCAACCTAAAGCCTCGGATGAACGGTGTCTGAAGCGCCTTCATGGAGATTGGAGGCGCCTCAGGTGCAAGACTGGAGCTGGCTGCGAGAAGCTGCTCAAGGCGCCTTGAATGAACAGTGGAAGGCGCCTTGAACAGATGAAGGCTCCCTGGTGGCTGTTTAAGGCGCCTTGGTGAACAGTAGAAGGCGCCTTGAACACCCTTTATAAGGGGTTTCGACCAGCAGCTCTCTTCAACGAATACCAAGTGATTTTTCATCAATGTGCTGCTCCAAAAGACGCTCCGAAGTGCTGCTACAAGTGCCCGACGACCCGAAGCTTCAGATTTAGCATTTCTTGTTGTCCGTATAATATTTATAGCTTTTAATTGTACTTATAATTGTCATCTTTTAACGAGCTTATAGTTGTTGCCCACGGAAAGCGATCAAGGATCGCGGGCCTTCGAGTAGGAGTCGCCTTAGGCTCCGAACGAAGTAAAATCTCTCGTGTCTCTCTGTGTGTGTTCGTTCTTTATTCCGCTGCGTGTTTTAACTCCAATAGTTTTACGATTCCGATAAACGAAAACGAAATAGCCACGAGCGCTATTCACCCCCCCTCTAGCGCTTCTCGATCCAACAATTGGTATCAGAGCGGGGTCGCTTTGAACTGGTGCAACCACCATTCAAGCATTTTTTGTGGCTTTGTCGTTTGTATGGGGTAAAAATAAAACCTTACGCCTTTCGTTTTTCCCTCCAAAATTATTTTTGAAAAATTTATTTTCATCCTTTCACGGTTTATTAGTATTGATAAAATATTGAATTTGGCAAAATTTGAAATAATATTTTTTAAATATTTTTTTAATAATATTTTATTATTATTTTATTATTTTTTCTCGAAACTGGTGAACCTCTACTTCTATCCTTCCATACCACACTGCTAATCCAGGATCAAGTCCTGGTACATTTTTTTTGCTATTTTTTGTGTGCAAGGTTCTTTTAAAATGGCATTCCAAGAAGGATTCTGCACCGTCCGACCGCCGCTCTTTTCTGGCGAGGACTTTGGATACTGGAAGAACCGGATGGAATACTACCTCAAGACGCAAGTCGAGATGTGGATCATCATCCAGACCAGACTCGAACTTCCACGTGACGACACCGGAGAACTTATCTCAAGCATCAACTGGGATTCTAGCACAATGAAAAAAGTTGAAGCCAATGTCAAAGCAACCTGCATGCTACAATGTGGCCTAACCAATGAAGAACTGAACCGCATCGGCCCCTTCGCAAGTGCAAAAGAGTTGTGGCAAAAGTTGATGAAACTATACGAGGGCACTTCCGACGCTCAAGTAAGTAAGCATAATTTAATAAATGATTTATTTGAATTAGATGAGCAGAATAATACTACTTCGGCCGAGGAAGGTATTACGATGGTTGCAGGTACAAGTAAGACAGATGAAAAGATATGGTATGAGTCTTCAGATGAATCCGGGTGCGACGTAGAAGAACCGACGAGCTTCCTCGCTCTACCAGTACTAGCAACCGTGGCGGAAACTGAGTCCGAGTATGAGTCAGAAACAGAGAGCGAATCCGAGACTGAGTCTGATCGAAGCCACGAATCCGCATTCGTTTCCAAACGACCAAAACCCACTGTAAGTTCACTACTCGCAGAATTTCAATTAGATAACTTGCATGAATTATTACCTTACTTAGTAAAAAAGTTGGCTAAATCCAATGTCCGGGTTAAGTCGCTCCAAAAGGAGGTAACAACCCTTAAGGAAGCGACTGACTCGAGCTCTTTAACTGAGTCAGTTCAAATTGGGAGTTCAACTCAAGTCCAACAACTTGAGGAAGAAAATTTCAATTTGAAAGCTCAAATTAAAGAACTCAAGGACACCTTGGGCTCCAAGAATCTGGATTTGATTCTTGGAAAACAGCGAGCCGTTTACAACAAAACTGGACTTGGATTTAAAACTAAAATAAAATACAAATTATATTTATCACTAGTTAATAGAAATAATAGAAAAAGTCTCCAAGCATGGGTGGCAAAATCCAACTTGGTTAATCAAGTTGGAACTGGTCACTATTGGGTCCCCAAGGATCAAATCTATTACCTTGATAGACCATATCGAGGCTATGATCCAGGGGGAGCTAATAGAAAAACAATATTAAGAATATAATTCAAATTAATATTCAAATTAAATTTGAAATAAAAAATTCAAAATTCAAAATTTAATTAAAAATTCAATTAAAATTTCAAAATTAAATTCAAATTTCAAAATTCAATTAAAATTTTGAAATTAAATTAAATTCGAAATTCAATTCGAAATTAATTCAAAATTAAAAGTAAATTTCAACTTAAGTTAAATAAAAATAGATGGAGGATCCAGACTCGCTGGCACCCCCAACTGAACTACCCGACAGGGTAACTGAACCTAATCTATCCGAAATGGGTAAAACAAGAGTAGATTACTCGGCAGGGTAATTAAGGTTAGATCAAAACGGGCTAGGTTTAACTTGACCCACGGTACTGGTGAAGTTTTTGGATGATAGTACGTTAGGGAAGCTTGAGCATCACATGTCTAGGAAGATATGGTTTCAACCTGGTGCATTTGGCCAAGTGGAACTGACCGAAGCTACCCTTAAATAAATCCTAACCAGTTAGACCAAGGTTTAGTATTAAGTTCAATAGGTAGGACTATTTGGAAAACCTCGAAGGCATGGTTACTTTAATGAGTTCCTTGTGACTCACCATAGCCTAGAAGTTTATCCAAAGAATGCTTACTTGTTGAACCCAAAGCTAAACCTGAATCTAACACAAAATTAACCCAAACCCTTAAATTGAACCTCAATTCATCTCACAAAAATTATAGGATTCCCTGATTGAAAATTTAGATCGGGTGAGATGACTAGGAAATTAAATTATTAAAATTGACTTAACTTAAATCAAATTAATTAACAATAAAATTATTTTAACTTGAATTATTTTCAAATCAAAATTATTTTAAAACTCATTTTCAAAATTCTTTTCAACTCAATTTCAAAATTATTTTCAAAAATTAACTTACTTAAAAATCAATTTCAAAATTATTTTCAAAATTATTTTAAAACTTAATTTCAAAATCTTTTTAAAAAACTTAATTTTAAAAACTTAATTTCAAAACTTAATTTCAAAATCTTTTTAAAAACTTAATTTCAAAATTATTTCAAAACTTAATTTTAAAAACTTAATTTCAAAATTATTTCAAAACTTAATTTTAAAAACATAATTTCAAAATTATTTAAAAACTTAATTCTAGAAACTTAATTTCAAAACTTAATTTCAAAATCTTTTTAAAAACTTAATTTCAAAACTTAATTTCAAAATCTTTTTATAAACTTAATTTCAAAATTATTTCAAAACTTAATTTTAAAAACTTAATTTCAAAACTTAATTTTAAAAAAAAACTTTATTTCAAAATTGTTTCAAAACTTAATTTCAAAATATTTTTAAAAACTTAATTTCAAAACTTAATTTCAAAATATTTTTAAAAACTTAATTTCAAAAATTATTTCAAAACTTTATTTTAAAACTTAATTTCAAAATTATTTCAAAACTTAATTTTAAAAACATAATTTCAAAATTATTTAAAAACTTAATTTTAAAAACTTAATTTCAAAACTTAATTTAAAAAAAAACTTTATTTCAAAATTATTTCAAAACTTAATTTTAAAAAAAAACTTAATTTCAAAATTATTTAAAATCTTAATTTTAAAAACTTAATTTCAAAACTTAATTTCAAAATCTTTTTAAAAAACTTAATTTCAAAATCTTTTTAAAAACTTAATTTCAAAACTTAATTTCAAAATCTTTTTTAAAACTTAATTTCAAAATCTCTTTTAAAACTTAATTTCAAAATTATTTCAAAACTTTATTTTAAAACATAATTTCAAAATTATTTCAAAACTTAATTTCAAAATCTTTTTCAAAACTTACTTTCAAAATTATTTTCAAAATTAGTTCAAAAATCTTTTAAACTTAATTTCTAAATTTCTTTCAAAATTATTTAAGAATCTTTTCTAAATTACTTTCAAAATTATTTTAAAATCTTTTCAAAATTATTTTCAAAATTAATTAAAAATCTTTTCAAAATTAATTTCAAACTTACTTAAAAATCGTTTCAAAAATTATTTTCGAAATTATTTTAAAACTTAATTTCAAAATCTTTTTAAAAACTTAATTTCAAAATCTTTTTAAAAACTTAATTTCAAAATATTTTTCAAAACTTAATTTCAAAATCTTTTTAAAAACTTAATTTCAAAATTCTTTCAAAATTTAATTTCAAAATTATTTAAAAATCTTTTCAAAATTACTTTTAAAATTATTTAAAAATCTTTTCAAAATTAATTTCAAAATCATTTTAAAAATCTTTTCAAAATTAATTTCAAAATTTTGGACTTAACACCAATTAGATAATTTGATTGTTATTTAAACTTAACTCATGCTTGGAATTAAGAACCAACTGAATAAATAACCTAAAATTTTAGCTACTCTCTCTCTTCAACCTAAAAATTAACAAGTTTTTTTTTTCAAAAATAAGTATTATTTTATTCAAAATTAAGCTAAGTCCCTTTTTCACTTAAGCTATATTTTCAAAATTTAATGTTTGCAAAAGGCTCCGCTAAGTGACTCATATAGCAACTTTCAAACTTAGCCATCTTTATGAATTTTTGCTGAGTTACCTATTAGATTCATTCTATACTTAGCTAAGTGTATTAAAAGCATATTCCTTTACTTGCAAAATTTAGCTCATGGCTTTCAAAAATTTTTTTTGCCAAGTAAAAAGAGCCTTCAAAATAATTTGCCTCCAAATTTCTTTAAAATCTAGCTAAGTTTTTCTAAACTTAGTTACATATTTTTTTTCTCTTTTCCTCTAAAACCAACTAAGTTTACAAAGAGGCTAAAGTCATCCTTCAAGTCATCCATAAATTAGCTTTCTTAACTTAGGATGAAAATAACTAACAAAATTTTTTCAGTTACTAGCTAAGTGTTTCACAAGCATTTTTCAAAAGACTAAAACTATTTTTTTTCAAAAAACTTAAAACATGCTTTCCAACTGGCTTATTTTTTTGATATATGGCAAAGGGGGAGAGGAGGAAATTCAAAATCATTAAAATTCAAAATCATTAATTCAAAATCATTCAAAATAAAAAGTAAAAAGTGTTTTATTAAGGGGGGAGAGTAGGTAATTCAAAAGTAAAATTTTATTTCAAAAAGGAGACCCTGTATTAAGGGGGAGCTTCACAAAAGTTTAAGTGATAGCTTAAGTTAGGCGTTCATTTGAATTTATGTACTTAAGCTTGCTCACTTAAAATTTTTTAACATACTTATGCATTTGTTTTTACTTAACTTTGAATTTGGGTTGCCATAATCAAAAAGGGGAAGATTGTTGGAGCGGGAAGCATCCGACGATCGAACCCAAGTTTTGATAATGGCAAAGGGTTCAAAGTTAAGTCTTGTTGTTATCTAACATGTTGAATGAGTGTTTCAGGAAAGTCCTAACTGCGGTTAGGCAAAGGTGAAAGTCCTATGGGGTGGTAACCCTAGGTCCTAGGGGGTGGTAACCCTAGGTGGAGGAAAGTCCTAGCTGCGGTTAGGTAAAGGGAAAACCCTAGGGGGTGGTAACCCTAGGTCATAGGGGGTGGTAACCCTATGCGGAAAGTCTTGGCAGGTCGATGACTTTAGGCAAAAGTCCTACGGGGTGGTAACCCTAGGTGGAAAGTCCTGGTGTCGCGAACCAGGTGAAAGACTGGACTGGCCGGGAAGCAGATGTCCAGCAGAAAGTCCGAAAGCGTTGAGCATCGAAAGAAGTCCACGATCCGAGGATCGACTGGCAACAGGTAAATCTCCTGAGTGGAGTAGGTGAGGATGCGTTCCCCGTAGAGGGAACAGTAAGCGTCTGGTCGACCTAGGGTTTTTGGTTGGAAACCCGAAGTCAGACTCGGACAGTCCAGAGACTGTCTATACTTCATTTATCATATTTATTGTGCTAACTTTGTGTTGCAGGATAGTGTTTGGGACTAACATATCTTGCAGGTGCAAAGGAGCAACCTAAAGCCTCGGATGAACAGTGTCCGAGGTGCCTTCATGGAGCTTGGAGGCGCCTCGGGTGCAAGGCTGGAGCTGGCTGCGAGAAGCTGCTCAAGGCGCCTTGAATGAACAGTGGAAGGTGCCTTGAACAGATGAAGGCGCCCTGGTGAACAGTGTAAGGCGCCTTGAACCTGATAAGGTTCGACCAGTTCAGCCTTTATCTCCGCGGCTGACTCTGCTCATTCAAGGCGCCTTGGTGAACAGTAGAAGGCGCCTTGAACACCCTTTATAAGGGGTTTTGACCAGCAGCTCTCTTCAATGAATACCAAGTGATTTTTCATCTACGTGCTGCTCCAAAAGACGCTCCGAAGTGCTGCTACAAGTGCCCGACGACCCGAAGCTTCAGATTTAGCATTTCTTGTTGTCGGTATAATATTTATAGCTTTTAATTGTACTCATAATTGTAATCTTTTAACGAGCTTATAGTTGTTGCCCACGGAAAGCGATCAAGGATCGCGGGCCTTCGAGTAGGAGTCGCCTTAGGCTCCAAACGAAGTAAAATCTCTCGTGTCTCTCTGTGTGTGTTCGTTCTTTATTCCGCTGCGTGTTTTAACTCCGATAGTTTTACGATTCCGATAAACGAAAATGAAATAGCCACGAGCGCTATTCACCCCCCCCTAGCGCTTCTCGATCCAACAAACTCTACCAACGGCAGATGGTCCTCCCAACTGCCTCTGAAATCTATAACACATGACCTCAGCAGATCCTCCAGAGTCTGAATAGTCCGCTCTGACTATCCATCTGTCTGTGGATGGAAAGCTGTACTAAATCGGAGCTGTGTGCCCAAGGCCTGCTGCAGACTCTGCCAGAAACGAGACGTGAACCGTGGATCTCTATCCGAAATGATACTCAACGGAACACCATGTAGTCTGATGATCTCTTGGCATACAGATCTGCCAATTGATCCAGGGAATCAGTCCCGGATCGCTAAGAAGTGCGCGGATTTGGTTAATCGATCAACGATTACCCAAATCACGTCATGACCTCGTCGTGTCCTCGGCAAACCCACCACAAAGTTCATGGTAATGTGATCCCACTTCCACTCAGGAATAGGAATCCGCTGAAGTAATCCTGCAGGTCTCTGGTGCTCAGCCTTCACCTGCTGACAAACAAGACATCTAGCTATGAAATCCGCGATGTCTTTCTTCATGCCGTTCCACCAGTAGGAACACCTCAAGTCTCAATACATAGGGGTCCCGCCTAGGTGGATCGCAAATCGAGAGTGATGAGCCTCCTGAAGTAGCTCTTGTAAGACCGGATGAGACTGAGGTACGCATAATCTGCCTCGGAAGTATATAATACCCTCCTCGTCTCGTGTGAACTTGGTCTCCTGCCCAAAAGCTATCTGACTGCCAATGAACTGCAAATGCTGATCACTAGCCTGGGCCTCTCGGATCTTCGTTCTGATCGACGACTGAGCAACCATGGTAACAAGAATACCCTACTCTGTAGATCCCTGCTCCTCAAGGTCTAACTCAGAGAAACCTTGAATCAAGTCCGTGACTAAATCCGGTGGCAAGCCAAAGTCCCTCTGGACTTCCTGCTGAGAGCATCGGCAACCACATTAGCTTTCCCTGGGTGGTAGCTAATGGTACAATCATAGTCCTTCAGGAACTCCATCCATCTCCTCTGTTGGAGATTAAGCTCCTTCTGAGTGAAAATATATTTGAGACTCTTATGATCAGTGAGAATCTCAAATGTAATACCGTATAAATGATGCCGCCAAAGCTTCAGAGCAAAGATGATGGCAGCTAACTCCAAGTCATGAACTGGGTAGTTCTTCTCATGCTCCTTCACCGACGAGAAGCATAAGAGACTACACCGTCGCATCGTAGGCCCAACAAGAGATGCCTCGTATAGAGTACAACCGTCCTTCCGGAAGGTAAAACCAACTGAGCCGACACTAATCTCCGCTCAGCTCCTAAAAGCTGGTCTCACAACTGACCACATGAACTTCATGCCTTTCCTGGTCATGGCATAGAATACGCGAAAACCCTCGACAAAACGCGGTAATATCCGCCAATCCCGAAAACTACGGATCTCCGAATCGACTTTTCCCCCAACCGGTGACAGTCTTGATCTTCTGAGGATCAACTGAAATACCTCTGCTAGAAACCACGTGTCCCAGAAAACCGACTGAGGATAACCAGAATGCACACTTGTTGAACTTCGCGTACAGCTGATGTCGTCTAAGAGTCTCCAAGACTATACGAAGATGCTGTGCATGCTCCTCCTCGGAATGCGAGTAGACCAATATGTCATCAATGAAGACGATAACAAACTGATCCAGATACTCCAGAAAGATGCGGTTCATCAAGTCCATAAACACCGCTGGAGCATTGGTAAGCCCAAATGGCATTACCAAAAACTCATAATGTCCGTATCTGGTACGGAATGCTGTCTTCTAGATATCAGAATCTCTGACTCTCAACTGATGATATCCGGATCGCAGATCAATCTTATAATACACTGATGTACCTCTGAGCTGATCAAACAAATCCTCGATCCGTGGTAAAGGATATTTATTTATGATGGTCACTGCATTCAGCTGTCTATAGTCAATACATAACCTCATAGTGTCGTCCTTTTTCTTGACAAATAACACCGGAGAACCCCATGGAGAAACACTAGGGCGAATAAATCCCCTATCCAAAAGCTCCTGGAGTTGAACCTTCAACTCATTCAACTCTTTTGGTGCCATACGATAAGGAGCTTTCGATGCCGGTATGGTCCCCGGAATCAACTCAATAGCGAACTCCACTTGCCTTCTGGGAGGCAAACCTGGCAGCTCCTCTGGGAATACATCTGGGTACTCTCGGACTACCGGAACGTCGGAGAGTTGCGAACTACCGCTGTCCTCAGTACTAATCAAAGATAACAGAAATCCCTGACAGCCATGTGACAGCAGCTTCTGAGCCTGAATCGCCGAAATGATCGATATGCCGTCGTCTCTGATGCCAGTGAAATCCTATGAGGGTTGGTTCAGAGGCCGGAATGTGACCACCCTCGTCTGGCAATCAACTGTGGCATGATATGCTGACAAACAGTCCATGCCAAGTATAATATCAAACTCGACCATCTCCAATACTAGAAGATCTACAATAAGTATCATGTTGCCAAAGTCTAACGGGCAACCTCTGACCTCCTGGGTGACGTCTAAAGTATCACCGGACTATAGGGAGACGGTCAAACGCTGCAGTCTAAGAGTAGGTAATCTACCAATCTCCCGCATAAAGGTACAGGATATAAAAGAATGCGAGCTACCAGTATCAATCAATATATCAGCGGAAAGTGCATAAATGGAAATCGTACCGCTGAAAACGGATCCATCAGCTCGCTGCGCATCCTCTCTGGTAATCGCATGTATACGTCCAGTCTCTGGCGGAAGAGGAGGGGGGTAACACTGCCAGCGGCTGCTGCGGCTGGGCAGAAGCCTGCCACTGAGGCGGTGCTGGATAAGGTGCCAGAGAAGACTGAGAGGACGGTGACTGATACTGTGCCGAAGGCTAGGACTGAGTCTGGTACTGGCCTAAAGGCTGAGGCTGCATCTGATACTGCCCATGCGTCGGATAATAAGGTCCTGGAATAGAACTCTGGGGTACTATGGAAGCAATGGAATACTCCTTTCCAAGCATGCCAAATGCAGCTGCTGCAGGTGAAGCTGTCCCATGCTGACGATGTGAAGACTGGGCTTTCTGCCCTCCTCGATATGCCCCTGTCTGACTAGACTGTCCCCTCTGACCTGACCCTCCGGAAGCCATGTGTTGAGCCTTCAGCTGACAATCTCGGCTCTGGTACCCAGGCAGTTTGCAATAAAAGCAAATTGGTTGTCCCAGAGAGCAAGCTAGGGTGAGGTGATCTCTAGACCCACATTGGAAACAGTGAGTATCGCTGGGAGGTGTTTACCGGTTCTGCTGAGAAAACCGGGAACGTCCTGAAGAAGACCACCCTGACTTCTGAGGCCTACGAGATACCCTAGAAGTACCCTGACCTAGTCGACTGCGACCACTCTGCTGCTGTCCTGTCGCCTGTGTCTGCTGGATTTGCCCGGATACCTGACATGTATGCTTCCTCTTCCTATCCGGAAATGCTCTCTGCTGAGCTAACTCTATCATCAAGGCTCGATCTAGCGCATCTGAGTACGATGCGATCCCTAAACCGGCAAGCCTTACTTGCAGATAACCATCCAGTCTCTGTATAAACTGCATCATGCTAGATCTATCCTCCGCAACTAACTCTGGACAAAACTTAGCCAACCGGTTGAATTCAGTATGATACTCTGTCACCGTGCGATTGTTCTGACGCAGACTCATGAAATCCTGCCGGCAAGACATCTGATATGCTAGTGGAAAGAAACGGCTCTCAAAAGCCTCTTTGAACCTGGCCCAAGTAACGTTCCGCTCGCCGATGATGGAACACTGGGTAATCCACCAGGCGTTAGCCTCATCCTCAAATGGAAAACCGCTTTCTCCCACTCGAGCAAGCCATATAGAAGAAGGTCCGCTCCATAGTCTATATCCATGATAGAGCCATACTCGGTCAAGGTCTCCTTAGAAGAGTGTGAATCGAGTCTTCTTCGACTCTACATCGAATCCTAGCTCGTCGACAATATCTTGAGGCGACGGCCGCAGAATCGGAACCAGAACTGGTGCTGTGTGGTACCGGAATAAACCAAGGAGGAACTCCTGTGTCAGATAAACTGGAGCATAAGCCGGTGGTACCGCCGGTGAACAAAAGTGGCCGTGGAGGTACAGAGGTAATGGTACTGATGTGGAGCATTGCATCGGCACTGGGGCACAAAGCATCAGGCCGGTACACTGTAGGTCCAGGTGGCGGTGGTGCCAAGTACACCGTAGGCTGCTCTGGAGCAAATGTCGAGTACGCCAATGGTACCCCTGATGGTACCATAAATACGGTAGGAGTGGATACCGTTGGTGTGGCCAAAGTAGGTATCTCTACAGGAGCCATCGGGATTTGAGAGCCCGACGCTCCCGCCGCATCCTGAGTCTGTCCCTGACTGACAGGCTCATCAACAGTAGGCATCTCTGGCATATCCAGAGATCCCGAGGTCCTCGTACGTGGTCGTCCAGCACCACATCTCGCAGCAATACGCGTAGATCTCCTCATATTTGTTAAGTTATATTACAAATATTACTACCAATATAACATCATACCTATTTGCTATCTGGAGATGTTCTGTCGCTGTCTAGTCCCCAACTTTTGACCTCGAAATTCTGTACAAGAAAATACTGGAAATCCATATAAATCTGAAACAAATATCCGGCTTGTCTCGCAAACCCGGGCTAACCCAAAAATCCAGAACACCAAAAGCAGGTATCCAAAACCTGCTCTGATACCAATAAATTAGTATCAGATAAATCTCGAAAATCCATAATACAAAAATCCAACAATTATCGCCAAACTTGGCGCTCTGATACCAAGTAAATAAATTGGTATCAGGTTATCCCAAACATCCAAACTACGAAAACAAAGATCGTAAAACTTAAACTCTGATACCAAATAAATTGTCACGCTCTGGAGGAGTCCCTGTCCGAAGAAATTTTGTCAACATCTCCTCTGTACGGCGAACAATCTGAAACTTTCTAAATTTCCATATACCTCAGCCACATGCGACTGGAATAATAAAAGTAAATACACAATCACCCATGCAGTTTAATCATAGACAAACAGAGCAGTAATAAGATGACTCAAAAACAACCCTACTCCACTACACTCATAAAGCTCAAATCCGATTTTTCCTACTCCACTACACTTATAAAACACAAATACGACAAACTCACCTCTTCTGCCGTCCAGGCAGGCATGTAGTAAAACATATCGAATAAAAATCTATCGACATCACAAAATCCATACAATGTCTATACCATCAACCAGAACAAGTTTAGCATAATCTAAGTAAGAAAACCAAAAGACCAACACTATCTTTGAGATTTGCAGGGACTAGCAACTGGAACTCTTTCATGACAGCATCAACCTGAAAAATAACAACAATGGAGGCGGGGTGAGTCCAATACTCAGCAGGTATAACTGATATACAAAGTAGGGAAATAACCTCTAGCACTAATCATGCGTACAGTCTCCTGATATACGAAAGATAAAAATGCAACTGAAGTAAACAGGAGAGAAACTGTACTAACCAGGACCTGGGTATAAGGACAAACAGTCCGAGTGGTATAGAAATCCTGTATGCATGTCAAACATAGGCATCCAAACAATATGCAGCATATAAATGCAGCAAACACAAACACAAGCAATAAATGCATCATGCATATGATGCCAATGATGCATCCTGGTCACCCCTGACGCTAGTCGATCGTCTCACACACAATAGTGAGGCCGAGTGGGTAGGGCTGTGACAACCGTGCACTCTGTCGTCACTACTTCTGATGAGTGACCGAGTGGATGGGATGCTGTCGGAGTATACCTGTCCTCCTACCCCAAATCATAAATGGGGGAGAGCAATGCTCTCATCTCCCGGTACACGATAACGAGGAGGAATCCCTGCCGGCTACCATGTTGTGTCACACTACCCATGAGTGGACCAACGGAGCCAAACAAAGTTCCTGTTGCAACACACTCTGCCTGAATCGACCACTAACCCATGAGTGGTGGTGTGTACAGATCCATGTAACTGGCGATGTGCTCAACAATAATAGAACGAACTATCGCACAACATGTAATCATGCAAATGGTGCATGGCACTAACCACAAAATATCCTGAGCTAAACCATGTATATATATAGAAAGTGCACCATAAGTCAATGAATCAAAACAACGGTACACAGATCAGATAAGGTATACAACCTAGGTCCTGAACATGGTGAAGCATGGTATATCACTACCCCTACAAGCATGTATAAACAGGTAAAGTATACATGAGATGCAAACCAAGTAATCAATCAAGCATGTAACAAGTATTGGGTAGTGATTAACCGAAACAGAATGAGGAACATAATTAATGCAATTTGTTAAATTCACTACTATGTATATCAAACGACATAAAGTCATAAGTACCCGCCTCCAATAGGAATGTCCAAATCCGACATCGAGATGCTCGTCTCGCGTCAAAGTCCTGTATCCAATAGATATACGATTATTTAGCTAAATTTATATAAATAGCTAAATAAATTCTTTGACCCTAAATTAGGGCAAATCCCAAATCAACACCTAAACCTAATTCAAACACATAAACAATTATGTATATTCCAATTCCTACCTACATCAACATGTATCATAATCATGTTCTTTACCTTAATTCACAGCCACTATTTTGTACTGAAATCCAAGAGTTGCTGGAATTCTTCACTGTTCGGATTAGATGAAATCAAGATCGACAGCAAATCAAGCAACAAATTCTAATCAACAACCGAAGTTTACCTCCAAGATCCGACTAGGGCACAGCTCTGTGTCGTCTTCGACACTGTCGAGCAGAGCACAAACAGGACTCAGCACTGTTGCTCCTGTCCAAACTAACCTGTGCAGAGGTAGCAGTGGACCAAGGCTAGGGCACGGAAGCAAGCAATCTCCAGCGATGGTCGACTCTATTTACTCCTATCCGAACCTAATCCTGAGCAAAGACACACCGGCGAGACGGTCGGCGTCGGCGCTGTGCCGAGACACGGCAGAGAGGAAGAAGGGCACAAAGGAGTCGGGCTCGCGGTGTGCAGCGGGGAGGAGTGGCGGTGGTAGCTCACATGAGGAGATCGGCGAGGCTAGGGCTCGGCGTTACTCTCGTCTGCCAGCGTTGGCCGTGGCGATCGGGGCTGGCTAGGGCACGCGGTGGCCGACGCTAGGGCTGTGGAGTCGGCGTCGCTGTTATGGAGAAGGAGAGAAAGGAAACGGGAGGCAGATGAGAGGAGGAAGAGAAGCAAAACCCTTGCCGAGGGGTTTTGTACTCGGGTGGGGGAGGAACCGTCGGCGCCGGTTATGGTTTCGGCATCGGCACGTGCGGGGGAAAGGAGAAACGGCACGGGTTCGGCGTCGAGGGAAGAAAAAGAAAAGGATAAAGAAATAAAACTTTTCCTCATTAAAACAGGGTAGCCTAAACAGGCTTTTCCGGAACCCAAATTTTATCCCCGTTAACTCGTCCATACGAGCTCCGAAAAATTTCCAAAAAATTCCCTACTAAATATTCGCCTATTTTCGGTATTTTACATATGAACCTAATCTCCATCTAATTGTCCTTTGTGTGTGACCCAATAGGTTCTTGTAACGTTAACAATGCCCCTAAACCCATTTAGGAGCATAAGTAATGAGCGGTATCAAGCAACACATCATTACTACCCAAGTTACAAGAATGTTGAGATCCAACATCAACTTGTGACTACTAATTGTGACTCCTCACAATATATGACAAGTGTCTTTCTATCCTAGACATCTAGATTGATCAATGTGAGCCATAGACCGTGCCATCCTCTGACCAATCTAAATCTTGAACTCCAAGTAGACTTACTAAATCAAATGAGCTCAATATCTCATATTGACTCATTTGGGCATGGACATGCACTTCGTGGTCTCACTCTATCAAGAATATTGATGTCTCTCCCGTTATATAGGAGGGATAGATCCCATCTACATCACTCACATCCCTCTGCATAATTCGTTACATACCCAGTAATCGCCTTTATAGTCCACCCAGTTACGGGTAACATTTGACGAAACCAAAGTACATAACTCCTTATGTAGGGATCCATGGTGACTTTAGGTCTAAGGACTAGTAGTCATACTAATAGCCACATGAAAAAGTATATGACACTCATATAACGATCCATGATACTTTCTCATGGCGGGTCATTCAGTATACATTCTCCAATGCACACCCATGTGTCAACATGATATCTCTATATCCTAGACTTGTGAGATCAAGTCATCAAGTTGACCTACATGCTAGTCTTATTGCATTAACATTGTCCCTGAATGTTAATACTCGACTAGGAATGATTAAGAGTAGTGTTCCCTATATCATCTCACTATCGGTTCAACTAACCGATTGATATAGGTGAGAACCTTCAACTCAAGGACGCTATTATACTTAGTTTATTTAGTACCAATACAAGTAAGTATAATAACAAAAAACAGATGCCTTTATTTATATAAGAATATGATACAACAAGTCAATAATACAATCATCAAATGATTGGCTCTAGGGTTCTAACTAACACCTGAACCCAACTTCCGGCCTTCTCGAGCAAACTTCCGCTCTAGCTTCTCGTCCCTTAGAATCACTGCTTGCTTCCTTCTCGTCTGCCAACGTACTTCTCCACATCTTTTCGTCCCTCAAACAACTGCATCTTTTGCTCCTTGAGCAATCTTCCGCTCCGGCTTCTCGTCCCTCGGAAACACCGCACAGTCCCTTCTCATCCTCTGGTGTACTCTTCCACAGCACCTCGTTCCTCAGATGCATCGAGCCCATCGGCTCTCTCCCATGATGTCCTTCTCGCTAGCTGCGTCTTTCGCTCAACTTCCTGTGCTCCTAAGTTCCTGCACACTTAGACACAGGGTTAAACACAACAGGACCTAATGTAACTTGTTTGATCACTTCAAAACTATCTTGGGGTACCAACAATCTCTCCCTTTTTGATGTGAGCAACCCAAGTTAAGTTAGGGTAAACCAACATAAAGTAAAAGAACTAAATTTTGCAATAAAGGGTAAAAATTGAAAAAAAAAAAAAAAGTTAAGCTACCTCCCCCTAGACTTAATCTTCCCTTCTCCTTCTTTGATCACATAAAAAATGGGGTACCAAAAAAATTCTAAGGTTACCTTTTCAAAAATAAGAAATTTTTTAGTTAAAAAAAACTTTGATTTTCCAACATTATGAAAAGCTTATCAAGTTTTTGAAAACTTAGAAAATAATTTTGATATCACTTAAAAAAAATTTACAGTAATTTTAGAAAACTTTAATTTTTTAAAAAAGTTATAAGTAAAAAAAATATTTGAGTAACTATTTAAAGAATTAATTACAATTAAATACTTTATCAGTTAGTCAATTAAATATTTTATTTCATTAACTGGCTTCCAGGCTGTGGCAAGGCACTAGGCCTTCTTGGTTATTGGAGCAACAACCACTTTCTAAATAAAGCCTCTTAAGGAAATTAAATATTTAATCTACTCTCTGAAAGCCTTAAGTCTAATTAAATTTTAATTTAGACAAGATTTTGAAACCCAATATATGTTTCAACCTACTAGATTAATTAAAAATCTTTTGGGTATATATTTCTTTGAAATTTTCTTAATTTATCCCTTTTTAAAATATTTTTAAAATAATTTTTAAAAGATTTTAAAATAATTTTTTAAAGTAATTTTTAAAAGGATTTTTAAAGGATTTTGAAAATCTTTTTAAAATAAAATTTAATGGATTTTTTAAAAAATTAAAGGATTTTAAAATAATTTTTAAAGTTTTTTTAAAAGGATTTTTAAAATAATTTTTTAAAGGATTTAAAAAAAAAATTTAAAGGATTTAAAAAAAAATTAAAATATTTTAAAGTAAATTTTAAAAGATTTTTAAAATAATTTTTTTTAGTATTTTTTAAAAGATTTTTTAAAAGATTTTTAAAATAATTTTTAAAGGATGTTTAAAAGAATTTTAAAATAATTTTTAATGTTTTTTAAAAGAATTTTTAAATGATTTTTAAAATAATTTTTTAAAGGATTTTTAAAAGAATTTTTAAAAGATTTTTAAAATAATTTTTTAAAGTACTTTTTAACAGGATTTTTAAAATAATTTTTAAAGTAATTTTTAAAAGTATTTTTAAAGGATTTTTGAAAGAATTGTTTAAAAGCTTTTTAAAATAATTTTTAAAGTAAATTTTAAAGGATTTTTAAAAAAAAATTTTAAAGCGTTTTAAAATAATTTTTTAAAGTACTTTTTAAATGAATTTTTAAAGTATTTTTTAAAATAATTTTTAAAATATTTTAAAAATAATTTTTAAAGGTTTTTAAATGATTTTTAAAAGATTTTTTTTTTTCTAAGTTATCCTAGATCCATCTCATCCGATTCAAAGTTATCAATCAAGGAACCTTAAGTAATTTTGTGAGATGATTATCTTTAATTTAGATTATTTCTAAGGATTAATTTACATTTGGTTAAACTTAGGTTTTCCAATTGGTTAATTAAATATACATTTCAAAGATTGGCTCCCAGGCTATGGCGAGGCACTAGGCCTTCTTGGGTATGGGATCATCCACCACTTCTAGACAGAGCTTTTCAAATAAAATATATATTTAATCCCTTTTGAAACCCCTAGGTTTAACTATACAAGTGTAAATTTCGCATAAGTCCTTAAACTATCCTAGTCTAAACATGCATAATACAAAAAAATAAACAAGCATCAAACAATTCTAGAAATAGATTTTCTATTGGCTCCCCCTGGATCATAGTCTCGATATGGTCTATCAGGGAAATGAACTTGATCCTTGGGGACCCAATATTAACCAAGTACAACTTGATTAACTAAGTTGGACTTAGATACCCATGCTTGGACTATCTGTCTATTTGGTTTGTTAACAAACGATAAATAAGACCGATATTTCTTTTTATTTCTAAATCCTAGCCCAGATCAATTGTATACGGCTTTCTGGTTTCCAAGAATCAAGTCAAGATTCTTGGAACCCAGTGTAAATCGTTCCAATGTAACTTTCAAATCCTTGATTTGAATTTTCAGGCTAAAATTCTCTTCCTCAAGCTTTTGGACTTGAGTTGAGGTTCCAATCTGAACCAATTCAGTCGAGGATTCGAAATTAGTCGCTTCTTTAAGGGAGGTTACCTCCTTTAGAAGCGACTTGATCCGAATGTTGGACTTAGCTAATTTTTGCATTAAGTAATTGATTAAATTGTATAAACGACGCGTACTTACAGAGAGGTTTGGCCCTTCGGAAATGGATACGAATCCATGGCTTTTCTCGGACTCAGCTTCCAATTCGTCCTCGCTTCCGGATTCGCTAATTTGATGATGGGTCGTCATTACGAGATAACTCGTCTGTTTGAGTTCTTTGTCATCGGACTCTTCTGAGGATGGCTCGTCCCAGGTCGCCTTTAGAGCCTTCTTTCTTCTTGCCTTTTTTGTATCTTTCTGGTTCAAGCATTTGGCCTTGATGTGCCCCTTCTGGTTGCATCTGTAGCACGTCACCTCTAACTTTACCTTTGAGTTTGGTTGTACCTCCTTGAACTAGATGACCTTTTTGACATCCTTCTTGTTGAAGCCCTTCTTCTTCTTGTAGAGATTCCTCACCAGGTTGACGAGTTCCGCCGTGGGCTCGTCATCATCGTCGTCTGAATCTGGTTCTTCTTCTGATTCTGGTTCGATTCTATGCTTTGTTTTAGTTTCACGGGTTCTTCCTGCACCTATAACCAAAGCTATACCTTTCTCGGTCGGACGTGAGTTAATCTGTTTATGTAATTTGAATTATGCAAATAGCTCATCTAATTTTATTGAAGAAAGGTCCTTAGAAACCTTGTAAGCATCTACCATGGATGCCCACAAGGTATTCCTCGGAAAAGCGTTTAGAGAATACCTGATTACATCTCTGTTTTATACCTTCTGTCCGATTGCATGCAGATCATTGAGTAGGTCTTGTATCCGGGCGTGGAGTTGGCTAGTCGTCTCATTTTCCTGTATTTTAATATTATATAGTTTATTGAATATTAAATCTCTCTTGCTTATCTTGGTGTCGGGCGTTCCTTCATAAAGCTCAATTAGCTTATCCCAAAGTTCCTTGGCACTCGAGAATGGGCCGACGCAGTTCAACTCCTCCTTCGATAGGCCGCACTGGAGTGTCCAGGTCGCCTTGGCATCCGCTTCTACCTTTTTGATAAGAGTCGTGTCCCAGTCCTCATATGATATTGGTTTGCCGGCGCCGTCAGTTGGTAGTTGAAACCCAATTTTGACGATCATCCATACTTCAAAGTGAGTCTGGAGATACACCTCCATCCAACCCTTCCAGTAACCGAAGTCGTTTCCAGTGAAGAGCGGTGGGCGAGCGGTGCTATACCCTTCTTGAAGAGCCATGTAAAAATTCTTGCACAGAAAAATAAACAGAAAACAAGTCTCAGGACTTGGTCCTGGATTAGCAATGTGGTATAAAGTAAAAATAAATTATGATCTTGAGTGGTGTTGCACCAGCTTCGAGACAAATCTAATTATGAAGGAAAATTAGATCGGAAGACGACAAGAATACCGATTTCGATCGACTCCGAAAAACTGAAATCACCATGAAAAAAATGCTTGATTGGTGGTTGCATCAAATCAAAGTGACCCCGCTCTGATACCAATTGTTGGATCGAGATGCGCTAGAGGGGGGTGAATAGCGCTCGTGGCTTTCACGCATTTCAGATTCTAAAACGTATCAAGAATAAACGCAACGGAAATTAAATCAAACACACAAAACACACAGAAGACTCCAAGATTTATTTGGTTCGGAGCATAGGGCGACTCCTACTCCAAGGCTCATGCTCGTTAAGCGTTTACTTTGGGCAACAACTATTATGTGCAAAAGTTTACAAGAGTATTACAATTTAAGAATAAAAAATATTTATACCGACAACAAGAATTGAAGATCTCGAAGCTTCGGGTTGTCAGGGACTTGTCGTAGCTTAGCCGGGTCATATCTTGAGCAGCACACGAAGGATGAATCACTTGGAATCTGATGATGTGAGATGCTGGTTGAATACCCCATATAAAGGTTGTTGGAGGCGCCTCAAAGCCCCTTGAGGCGCCTCCACCGCAGCCGAGTCAGCCACGCAGATAAGCGCAGAAGAAGTCCTCACTGATCCTCTTGAAGGCACCTCCATAAGCCTTGAAGGCGCCTCCAAGGTTGTCTGAGGCGCCTCAAGCCTCCATGAGGGTGCCTCCATACTTGTCGCGTGCGCTTCTTCTCCTTTGCACCCGAGGCGCCTCCAAGCTCCATGAGAGTGCCTCGGGTATTGTTCATCCAAGGCCAAAAGAGCTCCTTTGTTCCTGCAAGATAGGCTAGCCCACAAGATAACAATATATCCTGCAAAACAAGGTTAACATATAATTAACATAGTAACAGAATTGTTTTGACAGTCTCCGAACTGTCCGGTTCTGACTTCGGATTTTATACCGGAAACCTTAGGTTGAACCGACGACCACTGCTCCTTCTCGAGGAACACGTCCTGACCTACTCCACTCAAGAGAGCATACCTGATGCCAGTCTGGTCCTCCAGACCTACTGGACTTTCTGCCTAGGGTTACCACCTCCTAGGACCTAGGGTTACCACCCCCTAGAGTTTTTCACCACATAAGGTTACCCCCCCCCCCCCCCCCCAAGAACCTAAGGTTACCCCCCTTAGGATTTCCTCCACCTAGGGTTACTACCTCCTAGGACCTGAGGTTGCCGCCCCTTAGGCCCCGTTTGGTAGGGGTGATAGGATTAATATTATGTTTTCAAAAAGTAAATAATATGTTGTTTGGTAGGGTGAGTTAGGGGTAGGATTATGGTGGATTGGGAGTGGGATTCACAATCCCTAGGCATGGGGAGTGATTATTAATCTCACTTCCAATCCTATCCTTATCAACCCATTTCTAATCCTATCACCCTTACCAAACACAGCCTTAGGGTTTTTCACCACCTAGGGTTACCACCCCCTAGGACATATGGTTATCACCCCTTAGGATTTTTCACCTGCCTAACCGCAGTTAGAACTTTCCTGCAAACTCATTCAATATATCAGGCAACAAACCAACTTAACTTGAACCCTTTGACATAATCAAAACACTGGTTCGATCGTCGAATGCTTCCCGCACCAACAACCACTAGTTTAGGTTGTTTAATCAACTATACCTCAATCCTAATCGATTGATTTCATCAATTGATTGGGCTAATCGATTGATTTCATGCCAACTGTTTAGCACCTTGCTAATCTACCTTGGACTTAACTAGTTTCCAACTAAGTTTGCATAGTCTCACTGAGACTTCACTTGTGACAAGTGTTTAGCTTTCAACTAATCCAGTTTGGATTTAATCTAGTTCCCACAAAAACTTCTCTTGTGTCAATTATCTAGCTCCTAGCTAATCCATCTTAGACTTAATTAAATTTTCAATTAGGTTTATCTGATCCCATTAAAATTTCTATTTATCTAACATCTAATTAGAACTTCTCATTTATCTAACTTCTAATTAAAAACTTCTTATTTAAACCTATTATCTAAATATTAAAATTTAAATTTAAGTTAATTTAACCTTAGTCAAATTAAATTTGACCTAAGGACAATGACCAACAAAAATGACTTTCTTAATTTTTTTTTCAAAAAAACGTAAAGCCTTCTTAATCTTATCCGTTTTTAGAGTTTTGCACAACCGACAGGCAGAGAATTTGTTGAGTGACCTGGATTTCTTGAGAAGTCACTACCTGGCGGTCCCAACGACGGTCTCACGTTGTTTGTTATTAAGAGAGTACATTAGATTAGACAATCAAAATTAACCCTCAGATAAAATAATTCGTCAGTATTTATCGGGGCGGTCCTAACAACGGTCCCACATTATTACATTAGACAATCAAAATTAATCATCAGATAGAAATATATATTTATCGGGACGGTCCCAACGACGTTTTCATATTATTAAGAGACTTTAAATTAAAAAAAAAATCCAAAATTCACTATAAAAAAAAATATCCTCAGTATTTATCGGATTCTAGCGCGCGGCATATCCTATAATCCTAGCGTGTTATGAAGTCACTCACCTGATAAAAGATGATTCAATCAAATAATTTAGAAAGTATGGGAGACTATATCTTCAGATGTGACAAGTTTCAATCTAAGTATCTTATATAATAATATCTCATGTCTAAACCATAATATCATCTAAAAAGAACGATTAAAAAATCACTTATGGTGGTAAAAAGATAACTACATTCACCCTCAATTTTCTCATCAATCCGTTCCAAGGCTAATACAGAAAAGATAAATTACAAGTGACTATTAATCTTTAGAATAATAACTAGTCCATAATGAAGATATTTACCTCAATTATGCCAAAATTTAAACCCCAATTATGTCAAAATTTAAATCCCACTTTATGATGACATTACCTCATGCCCTAGTCATTATACCGTCTCGAAAAGATATTAAAAAGTCACGTGACAAAAAAATCATAAGGAAGATATTTACTTCAATTATATCAAAATTCAAATCTCAGATCTTATGATGACAGTACCTCATGCCTAGTCGACCGTCTCGAAAGAATGTTAAAAAGTCACGTGGCAAAAAAATAGGTGATTCGCTCGTCCTTAGTGCCCTCCCAATCCGTTCTTAAGCCAACACGGAGAAAATAAATCACGGATGACTACTAGTCATTAGTACAAGTGACAAACATGAGCGAGAGACATGCTTAGACACGTCAAATTTTGTCCCCCCACCAATCCGTTCCTAAATCAACACGGAGAAAGTAATCACGAATAATTACTAGTCATTAATACAAAAGACAAACATGAGCGAGAGACATGCTCAGACACGTCAAATTTTAACCCCAAGAATAAAAGGTCACTCACGCTTCACGCTGGGTGAATAAAAACTTAATTAAATCAAATAAATTAATTTTAAAATTAAGTTTAATTAATCAAAATTTTGATTTTTTTAAATCGATTAATTAGTTCGATTTTAAAATTTTAAAACCGAATCAAATTTGTAGATTAATTTTTACACTATTATTTTTTTAGATCGAATCAAAATTTTAAACTAACTAAGAATTTTGATTAATTGAACTAGAGAATTTTAATTAATTCAATTAATCTGGTATCTATTTGTTATCTAACCGAATTACTCACTCTTCACTCTTAAATGAGACCGAATAGGCTGACTTTAGACGTGGAACAAATTATCAAAAGATTACGAACATCCGAAATACGTATTCGAATTTTTAATAAATCCGAACAAATCAGTTAACTAAATAAATCGAATAAATTGATTTTTTTAAATTTAATTTAATTTAATAAAAATTTAATTCAATTTAAAATTTATAATATAAAAAATCGATTTATTCAAAAATTCATCCCGAATCGAATTAACTGATTTTTTTTTAAAAAATATTTTTTTAAAAAAAATTAAATTCCCAAATAAACCGAACCTAATTTGATCGATTTACCCCTATCCCCTATCCAGCATTAATTAAAATGAGCAAACATCGACACACATATAAGGTTAGATTCGAACACAACCAAATTTAGTATCACACTAACTAGTAGCTCACGTGACGAGAATTATTCTGCACTACGGAGCATTCCAAAATGGCAAAATCCCGCCCGCCGCCCTTGATGTCTATTACAACTAACTACACTAACAATGTCCGGCCAACCCTCCCACATCTCCGCTACCCGCTCCCACTAGTAGCCGCTGCCCGACGCGGCCGCCATGTAGTTAGCAACGGCCTTGCTTCCCTCGGCGATGGCATGCTTGCCCAACTCCCCCGGCAACACCAGTTGCACCGCCCCTTGCACCTCTCTCGATGACAGCGTCGCCCTCCCTGAGTAGGTCGACAGCTGTGACGCCTCGTTTGCCAGCCGCTCGAACATGTCCCCCATCATGCAGTCCACCACCGTCATCGCCCTCGCAGATATCCCCAGCCCTGGGTGCACCTGCTTCAGCACCCGGAACACGTACCTCTTGTACCCGCCGCCCACGCCGTCCATCTCGCCACCGCCCAACCTCCTCCTCCACCTCCGCTTCCCTCCCTTCTTGCTCTCTTTTACGGGCGCTTCCTTTCGTTTCTCCACCTTCTTGGGCGTCGGAAGCTCTGCTTCCTTCTCCACCCTCTGGTCCTCCTCACCCTTTTCTTCTTTCTCGTCTCCCCCTTCTTCTTCTTTCGTTTCCATGTCGACGATGAACTCGGCCGCTTCCTTTTCTTTGCTACGATCGTCCTCGTCTCCCTTCTGCTTCGGAAGCGGCTCCTCTGTCTCCAGGGAAGCTTCCTCGGCTCTTTGCTTCTGCTCTGTTTCAGGCTCTGTTTTCTTGTCCTTAGCGACGACAACGACGGAAATGGGGACTTCATCCTCCACCACAACCTCAACAATCTTGGAGTCCGACTCGGCCGGGAGGTTGACGCTGTTATGGCTATCGACGGCCACGCCGAGGACTTCGACGGTCTCCTCGACCACCTTCTTGGTGGTCCTCACGATCTTGGCGCGCTTCGGAGCCATTAACAAATATCTCCTTCTCGACGTCGGCGTGTTGGAAAGTGAAAGAGGAGATAGGCTACGGCTTGAGATAGGGAAGAAAGCCGGGAGGAGACAATGCAGGGACAAATAGACGATTCGAGGAAGGCGGCGGGGCGACGCGTGGAACGACACGTGCGCCTTCAAGGGAAGATGAAGGGGATACGTGTACAAAATCCGGAGACTTCTCAAAGCGTCCTGGTTCCTTCCCCTAGTGCCAAGAACCAAAATCTTTGAACTGCAGTGGTCCCCAGTTTGACTGACCATACCTTCGGAGCCAAGTCATTTTGATTTATTTTTTCCGATTGAAAATTTAGGCATAAAATTAGAAAGGTATTTTAATCAAAATTACACCATTTAAAATAACTTTTAATTCATTTGCATATTAAAATAATATATCTTTAATAAGAAAATGTTAGAATCCAGCATTCCTTGAAAATACAAGACGCAAAGATATATCCCAATATACATAAGTTAGCATGTCCATTTTACGTGGTATCCGTTATATTAAATTAATTTAAGGGTCTATTCCTAATTCTCTTTTCTCACTAAACCTTATCATTCTCAGATCTATCGAAAGTGAAGAAAAACCTTGATAAACAAGCAACAAAGGATGAATTGATTACAGCAGCTTCTATTTGGTTAACATGCTTTGCCAATCGACACTAACAGCTCTCAATCTATAGGGATCTTATATGAAAAAAAATAATATATGCAGTAGAAAAATAAATTCCTCTAGGGATCCATACGAATACAATATACATATTATTCTATTCTATCAAGATAGAATAATTTTCTTTGTTACGTGAATGATACAATCCCGATAGTAACTTTAATTCGTCGGATCTCAGTGCGATCAAAGTGGCTGCTCCTCTTCGGTATCCACATGAACATGTTCTACATTCGTCGCACGAACTTAGATTCGGAGAAGAACAACCTTGTTGTGCTAGCAACAAGAAGATGTTTGGCCAAGGGAAGAAGAGGAAGAAAAAGATGATGAAAAGTCTCACATCAAAAATTTCACTCAAAAAGCTTTTATATTTATCCAATGAATACCAAGGGTTTCATGCCTTCTTCTTCCATTAATAATGAATTAATCTCCATTACTCTCTATTAAAATTTTTAATGGCTTGGATTAATATATTGGATTAACTATTAATCCAATAACCCAATAAGTCGAATCTGTTAATCCAATAGTCTAATTTGGATTAGATTCAATCTAATTTGAGTTTAACTCAATGAGTCTAATTTGGATTAGACGTAACCTATGGTCCATATAAACCAATCTAAAAATTAACATGTTCTTTGTATATAATCCAATAGGTTCTCGTAACATTGACAATTTCTCTAAAGTAATATTTTAATACATAAACAATAAGTAACATCTTATAATGCCCTAAGTGACAAGAATGTCGAGATTCGTCATAACCTTTCTATGTCTATTATCTTGTATGACTTGGTTATTCTATCTGCGATATCTAAATTGATCGATGAGGCGACTGTGTTATCCTCTTATCAATTTTTATGTTTCTTGATCTCCAAGTAGATTCACTTAACCAAATGAGCTCAATATTTCATATTAACTTATTTAAGCATGACCATACATTTTAGTAGTCCAACTTAATTAATCAAAGGGCTCACATATATCACTTCCTTCATATGGAAGGGATATATCCCATTTACATCACTCACATGTATCCACATAACTTATTACATAACTAGTGATCGACTTTATAATCTACTTTATTACAAGTGACATTTGCCGATACCAAAGTATATAACTTCTCATGTAAGGAACCGTAGTGACTTTAGGTTTAAGAACTATTCATATCAATAGTTACTATGAGAATGTTTATGACACTCATATAACGATCCATGAAATATTCTCATGCCAGGTCAATTTAGTACATATTCTCTAATATATACCCATGTGTCAACTTGATATCTTATATCCATGACTTGTGAGATTAAGTCATCAATTGACCAATATTCTAGTCTCAATGCATTAATATTGCCCTTGTATATTAATTCTTGATTAGGAATAGTTAAGGTTAGTGTTCTTCTATATATGTCCATAATCTCCTACTATCAATTCAACCAATTGAGATGCTATAGACTATAATCTACTATCTTAGGACATTATTATACTTAATCATCTAGCACAGATCTGAAGTAATATAATAACCATAAATTTTAACTTTTATTAATGAAATATAATACAAAAGTTTTCTTATCAATCATCTCATAATTGACTCTAAAGACTAATACCAACATAATCGATCTGACTAATCGATTCGCGAAGCTTTTATGTGCTCATAATTGATTACCAATTGATTGGAGAAACATACCAATTGATTGATATAATACTTGCCTAAACTTGAAATTTTGAGTTTAACCCAATCGATTTGTGTTGCAAAAACCCAGAATTAAGATTTAGGTTTTAGGGTTTTAGCTCACCAATCGATTAGTATAACTCACCAATTGATTGGTGAACCCTAAAATAGGGGATTTTCATTCCTAAAGCCTCAAGCACATAGCTCCCTTCAATGTACCAATCAATCCCGATTACAACATGCTTGATGAACCTCCTATTCCCTGGACTTTTCGCCTGGAGCTTCCTCATATTTATGTCTTCATCTACACTTGCATTCGATCTCGCGATCTTCTCGTGTTTTCTCCTTTTGCTAAGAATTTGGTCCTTAACTATCTTGGTTTTTCCTTACCTTGCATCCAGTCTTCTGATTTGTATGGAATTTTTCTTTGCCAAGAATCTGACCCTTAACTTCCTTAGACTTCTTTTATCATGTAGACACGTAACTTAAGTGAGATCTAGCGTATTAACCTAAACTTAAATAATTATCAATCATTGAAACTTTTCATCTGGGACATGATTGCACCAATAATCTCCACCTTTTTGATTTTTGACAATCTATTTAAGTTTAGGTTAATTTTTAACATATCATAATATCAACTATTAATAAGATGATATCAATACAATAAACTTAAAAATTACAAGATCATATCAAAATACAACATGCATGAACTTAAATATATTATTTCTCCTCTTTTGTTAAATATCAAAATAAAACTAAAACGAAGTCCGAAAAAATGTGGTCAATTGAAAGTTTCCAATGGTGAGGTGGTGGCCATCGACTAAAAAAGTTACGACGCTAGGGTTTTAAGAAAGGGGATCACAATTCAGACTTGGGGAGGGAGAGAGATATTTTTACACCTCGAAGGTAATACTTGTTTGATAAAACGAACGATATCCCCTTATGACAATAATATATACAACATGATATAAGTCGACAAAAAAGAATAAACACAATAGCTAAACATAAAAATATATACAAAATCCACTTAACATAAAAACTGAAATAATTGTGTGCAGGCACGACTTAAACATAACAAATACTATAACCAAAATAAAGAGCTAACCACGGTCAAAATCTAAACACAAATCGCTTATTATGCAAACGAGTCCAGGAAGCAAAGTGTAAACAAATGCAATACAAAATAACATGGAAAACTCTCAAAGTGACATGAGATTGATAGACAAGATCTCCAAATGACTCCATTTATCCTCTATCTGTAGCTTGAGGAAGAAAGAACATAAATGGGTAGTGACTCCAAATGATTCAACGAGTAATAGAAGATAATACATAATCTAAGCATAAGGAGAGTACAGGTATATAGCCTCATTAGTAAATATTCATCATCTGAAGAGAACATAAGTATGCATCTACTACATAATAAATCTACTTAGTCCCAAATAATTGTTAGAGTGTATACTAAAAGCCTAGCTTTTGTAAACATTTATTTTTGAAATAAAAGAATCACATTGGTCAAATGTCTATATTTATTTGCTAAGTGTAGTTATTCAATTAATTTATATTGTAGATAACATGGTGTGTGGTGTCACACACAGAAGATCATGTTATCAGTTCTTTATAAATTATAAACAGTTGCTCAGGACTAAGATGGAAAGGAACAAACCGTTGGAATAGTCGTAGTGTAATTAAGTATTAGTTTATCTTGACTAATAAATTACACTAGTACACTCTGAGTGTATTGAGTAGGACCATTTAAGGTAAGTTCTTTTTATACCGACTTAATAAAAGAACAAGACCTTAGTTATTATAGAAGTGTGTGCTCTTAATCCTAATATAATAACAAGCACATATATTTAGTATTTATTTCTTTAACTTATCAAAGGATGAGATTTAGCTCGATAAATCAATAGGTCCGATAAGTTGGAAAATGATATTACTTATAGTGTGTGTTGTTGATTATAGAAGGAAACTGTGTCCTAGTAATCTAGGTTGAGAATGTCCTCAAGAGAAGCTCATAAGGATTGTCATGTTAATCCCTGTAGGTGGACTTAGTCCGACATGACGATGAAGTTGAGTGGTACTACTCTTGGACTAAGATATTAATTAAAGTGAGTTGTCAGTAACTCGATTAAATTAATGGGCATTCGATATCTTAAACACAGTGAGACTAACACACTCATGATAAGAAGGAGTCCATAATGTAATTTGGGATTGGTGCGGTAATGCAATAATAACTCTCTAGTGGAATGAATTATTATTGATAAACTTGAGTTGTGTGTTTGGGACGAACACGGGATACTCGAGTTCATTGGAAGGTCAAAACCAATTTCTCCTCTAGGTCCCTGTCGTAGCCTCATTAATGCCTCAAATCTACTCACGAAAAGCCCATCTTGGTATCCAAGAGGAGGCCGACCCATGGCTTGGTGACCAAGCCATAGGGGCCAACCACTTCCTTCTCAAAGGGGCCGACCCTATGCTTGGTGCCCAAGCAAGTAGGGGGCCGGCCACCATAATTCAAATTAAGAGGGGTGCTTTGAATTTTTAAAATCTTCTCTTTGTAGATATCTACAACTTTTAAAAGAGAGATTTTAAATTATAAAACATTCCTTATTTGAATTAGGCCACATGGTTTAAAAGTTTTAAAACTTTCCTTTTTTAACCATCCTCATGGTTTTTATAAAGAGAGTTTTAAATTTGAAACTTTCCTTTTTTGTCACCGTGTTAAAAAGAAAATTTTAAATGAGAAGTTTTATATTTTAAAATTTGGTTTTAATTTTTAAAACTTTTCTTTTTTAATATCCACATTAGGAAATTAAAAAAGAGCTTGTAAAATTTTATAAGAGCTTTTTTCTTTGCTTATAAAATTTTTACAAAATATTTCCTTCCTCTTCTAAGGGTCGGCCACCCTTGCTTTGTGCCCAAGCAAGGAGGCCGACCATACTATCAATTAAAAGGAGAAAAGGAAAATTAAAAGGAGAAAAGGAAAAATAAGAGGAAGATTTTTATTTTTGTAAAAATCATTCCTTATTTGCCTTGGGCAGTATTATAAAAGAAGGGGAGGAGAGGCCTCATGAGATATCAATTCTTATTCTCTTGTTGGTGCTCTCTCTTGTGGTCGACCCTCTCTCCCTTCCCTTTCCCCATGCTCTCTTTTGTTCCTTGGTGGTGGTAGTGGCCGAATATTAGAGAAGGAGGAGGAGTTTTGCGTGGTGTTCATCTTGCAGGATCGTCGCCCACATGACGTCCAAGAGGAGGCGAGGAGTACAGCAGAAGATCTCGAGGTTATTAGCATACAAAGAAGAGGTATAACTAGTAATTATTTTTCACATCATGCTAGTTCTTCTTTGTATGAATTCCAAACACAAGAGGCATATGATTCTAGAGTTTCGAATTTGTTTCAAAGTTGTGTTTCTTTTGTTTTGTTTTTTGGTTTTGTGATTCGATTATTATTTTCGGTTAAACCTAATGTTATTTTAGGAAATTAAATATTGAATTTCTATTAAAGGCTTTGTCGAGACAGTGGTGGATGATCCCATATCTAAGAAGGCCTAGTGCCTCGCCATGTTTAACCTGGGAGCCGATTTTAGAAATAAATATTTAATCAACTTTATAACATAGGTGGATTTGGATCAATAGTGTTAAGTTCTGCTTGCGATCCAAATCTAAACCATGAAAAACAGATAAGTTAAATTTGGAATCAATAATGTTAAGTTCCATTTGCGATTCCTAATTTAATTTCTAAAGAACACAATAGGTTGTTTATAAAAGGTTCGACACTTCTATAAAATTTTTGTACAGTGAAACCTGTACGATCTTCCTAGGACCAACCAACAATAATATCATGAGTAGTGTCAAGTAGTCCCCGCGGGGTGGTGCGATGGTTAAGACATGGGGTGTTGCCACATGAGGTCTTGGGGTCGAAACTCGGCATGAGCGAGCATAACCTCCCCCATGTCTTGGCCATTTGCACTAATGGCTAGTAGCCACCCGTGATTTACCTCCTCCGTGTTGGCCTAGGGACGGGTTAGCGGGGGCGCTTGGGGTGAGCGAATCGCCTTTTGCCACATGAGTAGTGTCAAGTAATTATCAACATGGGTATTGCATATCATACTCATGTACCAGTGCAAATAATAGTAATAGATCATCATATGTGGGAGTAATGCTCCACCACAATAAATATCATCATATGTGTGAGCAATGCTCCACCACAAGATATACAAACAACCAAGACACCTAATTATATAGCTATGGATTATGGGTGAATGCTCTACCATAAATGGCTTTGTGGTCAATCTAAAATATCTTGGTCCCTATGGCCCCATGTTAGTTAGAGCCCTAGAGCCAATCATTTGATGATTGTATTATGGACTTGTTGTATCATATTCTTATATAAATAAAGACATTTATTGTTTTGGTTATTATACTTACTTGTATTGGTGCCAAATAAACTATGTATAATAGCGTCCTTGAGTAGAAGGTTCTCACCTATATCAATCGGTTAGTTGAACCGATAGTGAGATGATATAGAGAACACTACTCTTAATCATTCCTAGTCGAGTATTAACATTCATGGACAATGTTAATGCAATAAGACTAGCATGTAGGTCAACTTGATGACTTGATCTCACAAGTCATGGATATAGAGATATCAAGTTGACACATGAGTATGCATTGGAGAATGTATACTGAATGACTCGCTATAAGAAAGTATCATGAATCATTATATGAGTGTCATATACTTTCTCATGTGGCTATTAGTATGACTACTAGTTCTTAGACCTGAAGTCACCATGGTTCCCTACATAAGGAGTTATGTACTTTAGTTTCGTCAAACGTCAACCGTAACTGGGTGGACTATAAAGGCGATTACTGGGTATGTAACGAATTATACAAAGGGATGTGAGTGATGTAGATGAGATCTATCCCTCCTATATGACGGGAGAGACATCGATATTCTTGATAGAGTGAAACCATGAAGTGCATGACCATTTCCAAATGAGTCAATATGAGATATTGAGCTCATTTGATTTAGTGAGTCTACTTGGAGTTCAAGATTTAGATTGATTAGAGGATGACACGGTCTATACCTCACATTAATCAATCTAGATGTCTAGGATAGAAGGACACTTGTCATATATTGTGAGGAGTCACAATTAGTAGTCACAAGGTGATGTTGGATCTCAACATTCTTGTAACATCGGGTAGTAATGATGTGTTGCTAGATACCGCTCATTACTTATGCTCCTAAATGGGTTTAGGGGCATTGCCAACGTTACAAGAACCTATAGAGTCACACACTAAGGACAACTAGATGGAGATTAGGTTCATATGATGAACCAAGAGGATTAGATTCATTTGATGAATCAAATTGGATTAAGAGTAATCCTAATTGGGCTAATTGAGTTGAAGTCAAGTTGATTCTGTGTTCAATGAGTCTAATTTAGATTATGACTCATTGAATCAATTTAATTAAATGAATTAGATTCATTATATTAAATTAGCTTTAATTAAATGGTTGGATTAGATCAACCATGAGAGAGATTAAGTCAAGTTTGACTTGACTTGAGAGGAAGATGAAGAGTCAAATTTGACTTGACTTTATGCCACCTACTTTGTGAGTTGGCATTGAGTGGGCCAATGATGATGCTCCACATCATCATGGTTGCTTAAGTGGGATGCCACCTCATGGGAGTTACCAAGAGTTGTGACTCTTGGCATTCCATGGAGGTTACACATCCTCTTAATGTGGTCGGCCGACCACATCAATTGGATGAATAAGTTTCATTTTGTGAGTAATTCTCATTAATTCCTTCATCTTCTTCCTTGCTCCATTTTCTTCTCTCCCTCTCCTCATCTTGCCGAACCCAACTAAGGTGCTAGCACACTTTAGGTTGGTGATCTCCTTCTTGTGTTCATGTGGATACTTCTAGAGGGTTGTCTACTTTGATAACCTTGAGATTCGGCACCATTGGACGAGCGGGATTCGCGTAGGGCGCGCATCAAGGGTATATTCCTTTTTCCCTTTGTAGATCTACTGTAGATTGAGGTTTAGAAACTCGTACTTGTAAGTTTTTCGAAAGTTTTTACTTCGCACGGATCCGTGGCTGGGGGTTTCGGGGTTTCCGCGACACGAAAAGCGGTTTTCGCGGCCCGAAAAACCCAACAGTGGTATTAGAGCCACGTGCGAAGACATTTACGAGTTTATTTTTTATTTTTATGAAAAATATAGCTTCTATGATTTTCTGTAAATTTAAGTTTTTATGGATTTTTATGAGTAATTTTCTCGTAAAAGCGAAGCACAAGTGTTTTGACACTTGTAGGCTTCGACTACCGAGAAGATTTTTCCGAAACGGAAAGGTTTCACCCCAAAACTTTTTGGGACAGCGGGCTAAGGCACTGTAGGATCACTAAGGAATCCTCACGATGGTTAGATCGGGGGTAGGGGCGCTGTCCCTGGCCCCGCAAGGGGATTCGTTCCGCGATTGCACCCGAAAACCGCTAAACGGGGCCGCCGGGAATTTTTACTCGTAAAAATTGTAAAATTTGTATTAAAATTACAGAAAATTATAGAAAATACATAATTTAGAATTATGTATAATTTGTGATAGTCATGGCCCAAAAGACCCAATTGGATTGGAATAAATGTGTTGTAATTCATAATACGGCCTATGTGCCGTGATGTGATGTGCGTGTTGTATTTTTATTCGTGACCTGCGCGTCGTGCCTTTCTCTATTTTATATTCTTGTTGTAAATTAGTTTAGACTTGAATGTAACTTGAGTTTCAAAATTGTAATGTACAAAATTAGAGCGGTGGAAGGTCCACTCGAGACGGAGTTACGAGGAGGGCGCGAGCAACACAAGGTGGTCAAAGGGAGGAGCTTGAGAAGCTGTTGGCCCTAGGTTGACCATCCGATCTTCTCATTGGCTTGAGAAGATCATAGTAGGGCCATGACTAATCACGAATTAATTTAATTAATTGCTTGTGTATATGTGATGCATGATTAAGTAATTAATTAGTGCCTAACGATTAGATTAGATCTAAGTCGTGCACATGATGCACCCTTCGATTAGATTAGATCTATCGAGTATATGATATGCATCATCGTTTAGATTAGATCTAAATCACGTCAACTCTAATGCCTACCGTGCCGTGATACCTATCATTACCTCGATCACATGTGTTGTTGAATCTGCCAAAGCAGAGCAACACATATTATCTTGGTAGGGTACGGAGGGACAATCTTGGTCCCGCTTATCAACGCATGGGCGAATACAAACTCAATTAGATTGAGTATTCCTAGTTAACTCGGTTGGATCGAGTACAACTATAGGCATTCTTCCAACGGTTGGAATGATAGTACATAAATCACATTTATATTAATTCTTGGGCGTATTAGCCAAAGCTAACTCAAGTTTTAATATAACTGCGGATAATGATCCTATAAACAAGAGTTGCATAGAGATGTAATTGGTAAATCGTTACCTACCGATCATACTAAATCTTGGGCGTATTAGCCAAAGCTAACTCAAGGGTTAGTATGATGTGGATATTGTCCCACATGAATTATAGAATTCAGTGGGAGCATCATTTAGTTAAAGGCCTAATTAAATGATTTAAAAGAATATGATATTTATTTTCTGCATTTTTTCTGTTGTAGATAACCATGACGTCGAATACGAACTCCTTCTCCTTGCGTTCAGTCCTTGAGAAGGACAAGCTCAACGGAGCAAATTTCCTACAGGAACTTGAGAGTAGTTCTCACCCAAGAACGTAAACTGTACGTTCTGGAGCAGCCCATTCCGGAGGCTCCTCCTGCCAATGCCACGCGAGCAGATAAAGATGCTTACAAGAAGCATCAAGATGACGCATTAGATGTGTCCTGTCTAATGTTCGCGACCATGAACTCTGAGCTTCAGAAGCAACACGAGTTAATGGGCGCTTACGATATGGTTGAACATCTTCATCAACTGTATCAAGGACAAGCGAGGCATGAGAGATTTGAGATCTCAAGGGCACTATTTCCGTGCAAGATGTCAGATGGGGCTCCCATAAACCCATATATACTCAAAATGATTGGGTACATAGAAAACCTACAGAGGTTGGGATTCCCGCTTGGCCAAGAGCTGGCCACTGACCTGATCTTGCAATCCTTGCCGGATAGCTATAGTCAGTTCGTTCTAAACTACAATATGAATGAAATTCACAAGCCACTGCCCGAGCTGCTTAGCATGTTAAGAACTGCTGAGCTGAACCTTAAGAAGGCAAAGGCCAACTCTGTTCTGATGGTTCAGAAACACAAAGGAAAGTCCCAAGCCAAGGGCAAAGGCAAGGCACTGAAGCCTAAAGGAGGGGTCGCCAAGGATGCTACCTGCTTCCACTACGGTCAGACCGGGCACTGGAAGAGGAACTGCAAGATGTACTTGGAAGATCTTAAGAAGAAGCGAAGTGAGACTTCCACTTTAGGTATATATGTTATAGAAGTCAATCTATCTATTTCTTCATCATGGGTATTAGATACCGGATGTGCATCTCACATTTGTACTAATGTGCAGGCGCTGAGAAATAGCAGGGGAGCACGGGTTGCTGTTGTTGCTGTAGGGACTTATTTTATATCTCTGCCCTTTGGGCTTGTATTAGAGTTGGATGATTGTTGTAATGTGCCTGCATTAACTAAGAACATAGTTTCTGTTTCTTGTTTGGACAAGAAAGGTTTCTCTTTTATAATTAAGGACAAATGTTGTTCTGTTTATTTAAAAGATATGTTCTATTGTAGTGCACCTCTGATGAACAGACTCTAAATTCTAGACCTTGAAAGCCCTATCTATAACATAAATACCAAGAGGTTCAAGTAAAATGATGTGAACCAAACCTATCTCTAGCACTGTCGCTTAGGTCATATAAATGACAAGCGCTTATCCCAACTCTATAAGGATGGTTTGCTGGACTCATTTGATTTTGAATCTTATGAAACGTGTGAGTCATGCCCACTAGGCAAGATGACCAAGACTCCCTTTAGTGGGCATAGCGAAAGAGCGACTGATTTGTTAGGACTCATACATAGTGATGTATGTGGCCCTTTCAATGTCGCTGCTAGAGGCGGTTATAGGTACTTCATCACATTTAATGATGACTTCAGTAGATATGGTTATGTGTACTTGATGACACATAAGTCAGAATCCTTTGAAAAGTTCAAAGAATTCAAGAATGAAGTATAGAACCAGCTTGACAAGAGTATTAAGATACTTCGATCAGATCGAGGTGGAGAATACCTTAGCCATGAGTTTCGTGACTACCTAGCTGAGTGTGGGATTCTATCCTAACTCACTCCTCCTGGAACACCACAGTGGAATGGTGTATCTAAAAGGAGGAATCGTACCCTATTAGATATGGTACGATCTATGATGAGTCACACAGATCTTCCGACATACCTTTGGGGCTATGCTCTAGACACGACAGCTTTTATACTTAACTGAGTTCCATCCAAGCCCATGATAAAGACACCATATACGATATGGACTGGGAGAGATGCCCAGGTGTCTTTCATGAGGATTTGGTGTTGTGAGGCTTACGTTCGATGTCAAGTCTCAGACAAATTAGGACCCAAATCCGACAAGTGCTATTTTATTGGATATCCCAAGGAAACTAAGGGATATTACTTCTACATTCCTAGTCAGCACAAGGTAGTTGTGGCAAAGACTGGGGTCTTTCTAGAAAGGGACTTTGTTTATAGAAAGACTAGTGGGAGTACGTTCGATCTTGAAAAAGTTCAAGATGCGAACAATAGCACTGAAGCCTCGATGGAAGTTGAACTGGAACTACAAAGTGTTGTTTCACAACCAGTTCACGTAGACATACCTCTTCGCAGGTCTGATAGGGTACGTCGTCAGCCTGAGAGATACTCATTTCTCTTGTCTGACCATGATGACGTTGTGCCATAGATGATGAGCCTACCACCTATCAGGAAGCTGTGATGAGACCAGATTCCGAGAAATGGCTAGAGGCCATGAGATCCGAGATGGAATCCATGTACACCAACCAAGTATGGACTATGGTTGATCCACCTGAATGGGTAAAACCCATTGGGTGTAAGTGGGTCTTTAAGAGAAAGACTGACATGGATGGACTTATCTATAAGGGTCGCTTGGTAGCTAAAGGTTTCAAGCAGATTCATGGTATTGACTATGATGAAACATTTTCTCCAGTAGCGATGTTTAAGTCCATTCGGATCATGCTTGCTATTGCAGCTTACCATGACTATGAGATATGGCAGATGGATGTCAAAACTGTGTTTCTGAATGGAAACCTACTCGAAGATGTGTACATGACACAACCTGAGGGTTTTGTAGATCCACAGCATACTAGCAGAGTATGCAAGCTGCATAGGTCCATTTATGGACTAAAGTAAGCTTCTCGGTGCTGGAATCTTTGATTCGATGATGCAATCAAACAATTTGGTTTCATCAAGAACGAAGATGAGCCTTGTGTCTACAAGAAGGTTGTAGGGGATATAGTTGTCTTCCTGATATTATATGTGGATGACATACTACTCATTGGGAAGGACATCCCTATGCTTCAGTCTGTCAAGACTTGGCTAGGGAGTTGCTTCTCAATGAAGGACTTAGGTGAGGCATCCCACATTCTAGGGATACAGATCTATAGAGATAGATCTAAGAGATTGCTTGGCCTAAGTCAGAGTACATATATTGACAAGGTACTCCTTCGGTTTGCCATGTAGAACTCCAAGAAGGGATTTCTGCCGATGTCACATGGCGTGAGTCTTTCGAAGACTCAAGGTCCCTCTTCTAGAGAGGAGAGAGACCGCATGGATCAGATCCCTTATGCCTCAGCCATAGGATCTATCATGTATGCCATGCTATGTACTCGACTTGATGTCTCGTATGCTTTGAGCATGACTAGCAGATACTAGTCAGATCCAGGTGAAAGTCACTAGATAGCGGTCAAGAATATTCTTAAGTACTTAAAAAGGACTAAAGAATATTTCTTGATATATGGAGGCAATGATGAGCTAGCTGTAAAGGGTTACAGTGATGCTAGCTTCCAGACCGATCAGGATGATTACCGATCGTAGTCAGGGTTCGTATTTTGCATTGATGGTGGTGCTGTCACAGTAGCTGATTCTACGACAGAGGCCGAGTACATTGCTGCATTAGAGGCAGCAAAGGAGGCAGTTTGGATCCGCAAGTTCATCACTGAACTTGGGGTGGCTCCCAGTATCGCTGACCCTATTGAGCTCTATTGTGACCACAATGGAGCTATAGCACAGGCGAAGGAACCTCGCTCACACCAACGGACCAAACACATACTACGGCGCTTCCATCTCATTCGAGAGATTATCGAGAGAGGGGATGTGAAGATATGCAGAGTACTTACAGAGGCTAACATTGCAGATCCCTTAACCAAGGCTTTGGCACAGAGGAAGCATGATGGTCACACTAGGTCATTGGGGCTTAGAGCCTACACTGATTGACACTAGTGCTAGTGGGAGATTGTTATTTAGAGCTCTAGAGCCAATCATTTGATGATTGTATTATAGACTTGTTGTATCATATTCTTATATAAATAAAGACATTTATTGTTTTGGTTATTATACTTACTTGTATTGGTGCCAAATAAACTAAGTATAATAGCGTCCTTGAGTAGAAGTTTCTCACCTATATCAATCGGTTAGTTGAACCGATAGTGAGATGATATAGGGAACACTACTCTTAATCATTCTTATTCGAGTATTAATATTCAGGGACAATGTTAATGTAATAAGACTAGCATGTAGGTCAACTCGATGACTTGATCTCACAAGTCATGGATATAGAGATATCAAGTTGATACATGGGTATGCATTGGAGAATGTATACTAAATGACTCGCCATGAGAAAGTATCATGGATCGTTATATGAGTGTCATTTACTTTCTCATGTGGCTATTAGTATGACTACTAGTCCTTAGACCTGAAGTCACCATGGTTCCCTACATAAGAAGTTATGTAACGTCACCCGTAACTGGGTGGACTATAAAGGCGATTACTGGGTATGTAACGAATTATGCAGAGGGATGTGAGTGATGTAGATGAGATCTATCCCTCCTATATGACGGGAGAGACATCGATATTCTTGATAGAGTGAGACCACGAAGTGCATGGCTATGCCCAAATGAGTCAATATAAGATATTGAGCTCATTTGATTTAGTGAGTCTACTTGGAGTTCAAGATTTAGATTGATTAGAGGATGACACGGTCTATGCCTCACATTGATCAATCTAGATGTCTAGGATAGAAGGACACTTGTCATATATTGTGAGGAGTCACAATTAGTAGTCACAAGGTGATGTTGGATCTCAACATTCTTGTAACATTGGGTAGTAATGATGTGTTGCTAGATACCGCTCATTACTTATGCCCCTAAATGGGTTTAGGGGCATTGCCAACGTTACAAGAACCTATAGGGTCACACACTAAGGATAAATAGATGGAGATTAGGTTCATATGATGAACCAAGAGGATTAGATTCATTTGATGAATCAAATTGGATTAAGAGTAATCCTAATTGGGCTAATTGAGTTGGACTCAAGTTGATTCATGTGTTCAATGAGTTTAATTTAGATTATGACTCATTGAATCAATTTAATTAAATGAATTAGATTCATTATATTAAATTAGCTTGAATTAAATGGTTGGATTAGATCAACCATGAGAGAGATTAAGTCAAGTTTGACTTGACTTGAGAGAAAGATGAAGAGTCAAGTTTGACTTGATTTTATGCCACCTCATTGGTGAGTTGTCATTGAGTGGGCCAATGATGATGCTCGACATCATCATGGTTGCTTAAGTGGGATGCCACCTCATGGGAGTTACCAAGAGTTGTGACTCTTGGCATTCTATGGAGGTTACACATCCTCTTAATGTGGCCGGCCACATCAATTGGATGAATAAGTTTCATTTTGTGAGTAATTCTCATTAATTCCTTCATCTTCTTCCTTGCTCCATTTTCTTCTCTCCCTCTCCTCATCTTGCCGAACCCAACTAAGGTGCCAGCACACTTTAGTTTGGTGATCTCCTTCTTGTGTTCGTGTGGATACTTCTAGAGGGTTGTCTACTTTGACAATCTTGAGATCCGACACCATTGGATGAGCGGGATTCGCGTAGGGCGCACATCAAGGGTATATTCTTTGTTTCCCTTTGTAGATCTACTGTAGATCGAGGTTTAGAAACTCGTACTCGTAAGTTTTTCGAAAGTTTTTACTTTGCACGGATATGTGGCTGGGGGTTTCGGGGCTTCCGCGACGCGAAAAGCGATTTTCGTGGCCTGAAAAACCCAACACCCCATGGGCAGATAGGTCCCTATTTGCGGGAGAAACACTGTACCACATATGATCCCATTGGCAGATAGAAAGTAGCTTTCTAGCTACAGGTTATGGGAGAATGCTCTATCATGGATAGCCCCATGGGCATCCCAAGGTATAACATTCCAATGATAATAGTTTAGCAAGCAAATCAACATCATATATAATAAATATATTATAATCACTGACCACTCTCTCAACCACTTATAGGAGACATGGATGGCTAGATATACCGGTCACTATCAACTCTCTCAACATCTAGGAGAGACATAATCATTAAAATATACTAACAGTCACTGATGACTCTCTCAACACAAAGGGGAGACATGTTCATCAAGAAATAAACAATGTAATGTTACTTACATAGTAACCAACCACATCAATAGGAGTATAAGAACTTTGTGCAACTATACATAATCATATCTAGCATGATAATTATCACCAACACATGCCACCCACGTGTATACTACTAACAAAATATGCATAGACATAATGAGAAAGTATCTACAGTACACACCATATATATGTGTACATCTACATGATATAAATGGCTAAAATGACAATCTTCTTACTATACACACCACACGTGTGTGTACACTACAGGATATGAATAATAAAATATAATCATCTTCCTATTGTATGCATCATACATGTGTGTACAACTAAAAGATATAAATAGCAACATGCGTGTATAACTAAAAGATATGAATAGATTAATGTCAATTATCTTACTGTACACACCACACATATGTGTACAACTACAAGATATTAAAACAAAATGAGATTGCATGGATACAAATTGATCAACTCAAAGATCGAGCAAACAAGTATCAAACTCATATAGTAATGTGAATAGAGTCAAGGTAAATTTAGCTACCAGCTAAAGTAATAAGATATGCACTAAAGTTAACACACTAATGAGAGCAAGGGAAGAAATATCTGCCTTTATCTGTGTATCATTTTAAACATCTTCAAGTAAACAGTCTGCCTCAAGCTCAAAATCCTACAACATAGAACACAAATTAAAACCAATCTACCATAATTTGAACAACCAAAACTAACACTAAATCTATTAGGAAACCCTAATTGAATTAATATAATCATCCCAATTATTGAGTTAAACAAGCTATCTCACTGGCGAGGTTTGATAGTGGCCCGGATGATGATCATCAATCATTATGGATCGATAGTGGCCGACTCACAAGAGAGGATAGCTAGGGTCGTGGAGGACCACGGGAACTACATGGTTGGCCATGGTAGCCTTGAAGATGGTTGCGGATATGGGCTGGCTATGCTGGTCATGCCCAACAGTGGTGGCCATAGGCTAGCCACGTTTGGCTATGGTGGTCGGACAAGAGGAGAGGCTGCTACAATGGGGTGGTGGTGATAGTGCAATGGTGACAGGGTAGAACCGCACTGGATAGCCCATTAGAAGTTGTGTGTAGTGTCGACTTGACGGTCGTCGCGAGCAAGAGAAGCTTGGCAGGGAGGTGGTTAGTGGCAGTGCTCGCAATTATTAGGAGAAAATGGAGATTGGTGATGACTGCTGCATTGCCGATTTGGCCTCACGAGAAGGGGACGATGATGTAGAGTGATCTAGGTGGAATGACAAGGATGACGATGTCGGGAGATCAGGCATTGCGATGAGATCTCAAAAGAGCCAGACGTGAGAGAAAAGGGTTCGACTGTTATTAAAAACTTACGGTTTGATAAATATACTTTATCTTATACACTCAATCAACTCCCACTTTAATTGGATATTCTAAACGGGCTTCCTCTAAGCCTAATCGATTTATCCTCTTTAATGTGTCATACGAATTCGGTTTACATCTCAATTTTTTTTTTTAAATTCCAAATTTTTTTTTGTAAGGTTATTTCTTATTTAACACTTATTATTATTTTTATTATTATTATTTATTTATTGTATATAAAAAATATGGAATAATATGGTGTGTTTGTATGAATATATATGTTTATGTGTAACTTCTTTTATTATTTTTTTGTTAAAACTTGACCCAATCTACTTATTTTAATATTCTTGTGTTATTTTATGAACAACAAAGGTTATATATATATATATATATATATATATATATATATTATACACTTTGAACAAGATAGTTGTTGACTAACACTTAGCTTCTAGTATCTTTAGGTCAATCATAAACTCCTAAATCCTGACACTTGTGATAAACAAGGTTGTCCTAAATGAGTGTTAAATTAAGGGGAAACCTTGTAAGTACCACGTTGTAATTTTGATGTCATCAAACCAAGTTACGTCCTATTATGTTTTGATGCATTGTGTCTAAGTGTGCAGGAATTTAGGAGTACAGGAAGTTGAGCAAAATATGCAGCTAGCAAGAAGGATGACATGGGAGAGAGTCGACAGACTCGGTGCGTTTGAGGGACGAAGTGCTGTGGAAGAGTACGCTGGCGGACGAGAAGGAGGCGCGTGACATTTCTAAGAGACGAGAAGCCAGAGTGGAAGTTTGTTCGAGAAAGCTGGAAAATGGGTTCGGGTGAGCTATATTTCAGATGGCTGAAATCACCCAGGTGAGCGTAGTTGGAGCGGAAGACCTAGAGAAAAAGTCAACCAGAGGTTGACTATGCTCCGAGCGCTCAGACTGGGTCTGGGCATCCGGACAGCTCGGACTAGAAAAGTTATCGAAATGTTAGTTGTCGTGATCCATTACAACGGGGATAAAATTTTATCCCCTTCCAGGCGCATGAAACCCTTCCAGGCACCCCAATCAGGGCTATAAATATTGCCCTGATCCCAGAAGCTAAAAATAATACTTGTAATCAATTCCATTTAAGTTTAGCTTTGTAATTGTAAGCTTTGACTGTTGTGAGAGGCTTGTCCGTCCGAAGGATACTTTAGTGAGCTTAAATTTCCTTGGATTAGTAATTCGCTGATTGTAAATCAAGTAACTTTTTCTGTGCCTCTTTCTTTTAACTAGCTTCTTAATTCTTTTATGCAAGTGTTAATTTTAATCAAGCTATAAAGATCAAGAAAGGTGTTTTGTTTGAATTTATTATGTAGGCTATTCACCCCTCCTCTAGATGGCCGTCAAGGGTCCTACAATTGATATCAGAGCCAGGATGCTTCAAGAGAACTAACCGTTGATCAAAGCACAAGAGATGGCAAGACCGAGCATCTATCCACCAATGTTTGATGGGGAATTCGCAAACTGGAAGAAAAAAATGAAGGTATTATTTAAGAAAGATTTTGATTTATTGCTAATTATGAAATTTAGTTTTGTAGCACCAAAGGGCAAAGAAGAATACTAATGGACAAAAAAGGAGCAAGCCGACTTCATGGCAAATGACAAAATAGAGTTTCATCTGCTTAGTATTTTACCACCTCAATAAGTCAATCAGATCGGAGCCTATGAGTCAGCTAAGGAACTATGGGAGAAATTCCTATTACACGAAGGGACCTCAGAGGTAAAACTAGCGAGACGGGATCTGCTTCGGAATCAGATCAGTAAACTTTGATTAGAGGAAGGTGAAACCATTGCACATCTTCACTCAAGGATCAAGGAACTCATCACCAGACTCACTAATCTCAGAGAAAAGGTAACCAACCGAGATTCTCTAAGATACGTGCTTAACGCTTTTCCTAGAACTTCTGAATGAGTATCCTTAGTAGATGCATATTACATCTTTAAGGATCTAGAGGTAAGTGTTTTAGAAGAGTTATTTCTACATTTGAAGTTTATGAAACTAGATGTGCAAATTTGAAGAAGGAGCCCAAGTACAACATTGCCTTAAAGGCAAAGATGGATGAACTAGAATCCGAAACATCCCTCGACGATGACTTAACGACATTTATGGTAAGAAAATTCAAAAAGTTGTTTAAAACTAATAAGCTTAGTCAAGTGTAGTATAAAAGAAGAAGAAGAAAGATAAGATGTTATCACTACAATAACGAAGGGCATGTCAAAGACAACTACCCAAATTGAAGAACAAGGAGAAGAACAAGAAGCTGATCCAATCAAAATATACAAATCTAAAAGTGAAGTGGGATGAAAAGTCGTCAGAGTCGGAGATCGAAGCTCAAGCTAGACTTGTATTGATGGCAAGTTACCAAGAAGATGACAAAGCAAGCTCTTCCGCAATGAGTATCGAGAGCATTGATGAATGGGGAGCAACATCAGAAGAAAGCAGCTCTATAGGGGGAACATCAGAAATTGACAAGGTAAGTCAGGTATGATCTCTACCTCCTGACCAGTTATTTAAATTCATAAAAATGTTTTCAAAATATGCTTATAAATTAGAAATTAAAAATAGAAAATATAAAAAGGAAAATGATGAATTAAAACTAACCTTAACAACATCTTATCGATTAGAAGATTTCGACAAGATAAAAATTAAAAATGAAAAGCTACAAATAGAAATAGAAAATTTGAAAAATTTTGCATGCTCATATGTTCAACCAACTCGATATTATCCAGGACTTAATTAGTATTATAGATATCATAAGAACCAAATTAGAAAACTATCATCAAAACCTATTCCAAAAAAATTTCTTATTAATCCGATAGGAAGGAATCTATTTTGAATTCCAAAATCATGCTTGGATTGAATTTTAATGCATGTCTTACATTTGAATTGATTTAATATTTTTATTACTTAGAATTGGCTAAATAATTTTTTCATATAATTTCTATTTGAAATAATTTTGATCCTAATTTTTCTGAGCAAGAGGAATCTAAAACTCATTTGAAAGAAAAATTTAAAATTTTCTGATCATTAAATTATTTTTTATGAATTATTTAAAAAAAATTATATTTTTCCATTTGAAATTATTTCACTGAGGTATTGTTTGAAACTTTATTTTTCTATGAAAGATTATCATATTGTCTATTGAAGAATTTTTTTTTGAAATTTGACCATTGTTTTATTTTTCTATGGTTTCTTTTCTAAAATTATATTTTTATTTAGAATTATTTCACGTAACTAATTATTGTAAAATTTATTTTTTTTGTGAAAACTTGTCATGTTATAAATCCAAGAAAATATTTATGAAATTTTTTTGGCCATTATTGAATTTATATAAATTATTTATCCAAATAAGAATTTTTAATATTAAAAATTCTCAAAAATTTAATTTTTGAAAATTTATTTTTTCTACAAAGTTACACACCCTATTACATTTTCAAAAACTATTTCAAGATTTTTTAAGGTTAATTAATATTTTTAAGCATTTTTTTTTAAAAAAATTATGGCTTTATGCAGAAAAAAATTATTTATGTTTAAAATAAGATAAATTTACAAATTAAAAAATCCAGATTATCAAAACTTAAACTTCCTAATCTTTATTTAGTTAGTTTTTTTAACCCTTAAACTCAATTTTACATTGGTTTCAAAGTTATATTTGTGCTCTATCCCCAGTTTTAATGTGATCAAAGGGGGATAACTAGAAGTTAAGTCTAGGAGGAGAGTACATTTTTTTTGGTTTTTCTGAAATTTTTCTTATATGCAAAATATGTACTTACCATTTTTATTACTATCTATTTTTTTGGTTTATCCTAACTTAACTTGGGGTTGCTCACATCAAAAAGGGGGAGATTGTAAGTACCCCATGGTAGTTTTAATGTAATCAAACAAAGTCAAGTTAGATTCTATTATATTTTGATGCCTTGTGTCTAAGTGTGTAGGAACTTAGGAGCACAGGAAGTTAAGCAAAAGACATAGCTAGTGAGGAGGACAACACGGGACATAGCTAGTGAGTTAAGCAAACGAGAAGGAGGCAAACGGTGTTAGGATGTATACTAAAAGCCTAGCTTTTTGTATGAACATTTATTTTGAAATGAGAATCACATTGGTCAAATGTCTACATTTAGTAAAATGTAGTTATCCATTTAATTTATATTGTAGATAACATGGTGTGTGGTGTCACACAGAAGATCATGTTATTAGTTCCTTGTAAATTATAAATAGTAGCTCACAACCAAGATGGATTGGGACAAACCATTGGAATGATTGTAGTATAATTTGGTACTAGTTTATCTTGACTATAAAATTATACTAGTACACTATGTGTGTATTGAGCAGGACCATTTGAGGTTGTTCCTTTTATACTGACTGCATAAAAGAACATAACCTCTGTTATTATGGATGTGCATACTCTTAATCACGATATAATAACAAGCACATATACTTAATATTTATTTCTTGATTTATCAATGGATGAGATTTATTCGTTAAATCAATAGGCCCGATAAGTTCGGAAATAATATTATTTATATGGTGTGTTGTTGATTATAGAAGGAAACTGTGTCCTACTTATCTAGGTTGATGATGTCCCTTTGAGGAGCTCATAAGGATTGTCATGTAAACCCTACAGGTGGACTTAGTCCGACAAGACAATGAAGTTGAGTGGTACTACTTTTGGAGCTATATATTAATTAAGTAATTTGTCAGTAACTCATTTAATTAATGGACATTCGATATCTTAAACATAGGGAGATTAATGTACTCATGATAAGAAGGTGCCCATTATGTAATATGGGGTTGGTGCAGTAGTTCAATAATAACTCTTTAGTGGTATGAGTTATTATTGATGAACTGAAGCTCAAGCTCATCGGGAGGCCAAAACCAATTCCTCCTCTCGGTCCCTGCTATAGCCTCTATAAAGCCTCGCGTTTACCCATTTTGATTTTCCTTCTTATCCAAATGAGGGGCCAGCCACATCCTTGCTTGGTGTGCAAGCAAGGGGCCGACTAAGCCCTCTTGGTGCCCAAGATGTGGGTCAGCCAAGCCATGCTTGGTGCCCAAGCATGGTGCCGACTATACAAGAAGAGAAAAGGAAGTTTTGTTGTAAACAAAATTTTGTTAAAATCTTTCCTTTTATAGCTTTCTACAATGGATTGAAAGAGAGATTTTAATTTTGTTAAAATCTTTCCTTTTTTATAGTTATCTACAATGGTTAAAAGAGATATTTTAATTTTGTTAAAATCTGTCCTTTTTCTTTGTAACCAACCATTATAGGAATAAAAGGAAGATTTTGTTTAAAAATAAAATTTTGTTATAATCTTTCCTTTTATAGTTATTTACAATGGTTCAAAAGAGAGATTTTAATTTTGTTAAAATCTTTCCTCTTTTTGTAACCATCTACAATAGCAAATAAAATAAAATTTTATTAAAAACTTTCCTTATTAGTGTTAGTTAGAGCCCTAGAGCCAATCATTTGATGATTGTATGGACTCATGTATATCATATTCTTGTATATATATTAAGGCATTTGGTTTTTGGTTGTTATGCTTATTTGTATTAGTGTAAGATAAAATAAGTATAGTAACGTCCTTGAGTAGAAGGTTCTTACCTATATCAATCGATTGGTTGAATCGATAGTGAGATGATATAGGGAACACTACTCTAAATCATTCCTAGTCGAGTATTAACATTCAGGGACAATGTTAATACAATAAGACTAGCATGTAGGTCAGCTTGATGACTTGATCTCACAAGTCATGGATATAGAGATATCAAGCTGACACATGGGTATGCATTAGAGAATGTATACTGAATGACCCGCCATGAGAAAGTATCATGGATCGTTATATGAGTGTCATATACTTTCTCATGTGGCTATTAGTATGACTATTAGTCCTTAGACCTGAAGCACCATGGATCCCTACATAAGGAGTTATGTACTTTGGTTTCGTCAAACGTCACCCGTAACAGGGTGGACTATAAAGGCGATTACTGGGTATGTAACAAATTATGCAGAGGGATGTGAGTGATGTAGATGGGATCTATCCCACCCATATGACGGGAGCGACATCAATATTCTTGATAGAGTTAGACCACGAAGTGCATGGCCATGCCCAAATGAGTCAACATTAGATGTTGAGCTCATTTGATCGAGTGAGTCTACTTGGAGTTCAAGATTTAGATTGATTAGAGGATGACACGGTCTATGCCTCACATTGATCAATCTAGATGTCTAGGATAGAAGGACAATGTCACATATTTTGTGAGGAGTCACAATTGGTAGTCACAAGGTGATGTCGGATCTCGACATTCTTGTAACTTGGGTAGTAATAATGTGTTACTAGATACCGCTCATTACTTATGATCCTAAATGGGTTTAGGGCATTGCCAACGTTACAAGAACCTATTGGGTCACACACTAAGGACAATTAGATGGAGATTTGGTTCATATGATGAACTAAGAGGATTAGATTCATTTGATGAATCATATTGGATTAAGAGTAATCCAAATTGGGCTAATTGAGTTGGACTCAAGTTGATCCATGTATTCAATGAGTCTAATTTAGATTATGACTCATTAAATCAACTTAATTTAATGAATTAGATTCATTATATTAAGTTGGCTTGAATCATATTGTTGGATTAGATCAACCATGAAAGAGAGATTTGATCAAGTTTGACTTGATTTGAGAGGAAGAGAAAAAAAGTCATGTTTGACTTGACTTTTTGCCACATCACTAGTGAGTTGGCGAGATGTGGACCAATAGGATTGCTCCACATCATCAATGTGTGCCACCTCATGGAGGTTACAAGCCTCCATAGCATTTAATGTGGCCGACCCACATTAAATGAGGAGGTTACACTTGTTGCCATGTCATTTAGTGAGGTGGCAAGATGTGGACCAATAGTGTTGATCCACATCATCCTAGAGTGCCACCTCATGGGGGTTACAACTCTTAATGGTCTCCACATTAATTGGAATTAATGTGGGGGTTACACCTCCTAGAGTGGCCGGCCACTTGATGGCTAAGGGGTTTTTGAATTTCCATTCATTGATTTCATTCACTCTTCTTCTCCCTTGGGTGCTCTCTCTTCTCCTTCTCCCATTCCTTGGCCGAACACTCCATTGGTGCTAGCACACCTTGTGATTTGGTCATCTCCTTCTACTTGTGTCCGTGTGGATACATATAGAGGTTGTCTACTTTGACAACTAGAGATCCGACAACATCTTGGACAAGCGGGAACGCGAAGGGCTTCGCTACAAGGGTAATGATCTTAACTTTAGTGTAGATCTAAAGTTTTTACAAACTCGTACAAGAAAAAGGTTTTTTCGAAAAATTTTGTTTACGAATCTTTGCACGAGATCCATGGCTTTGGGTGACTCGGGGTTTCCGCGATGCAAAAAAGCGGTTTTCGCGGCCCGACGAACCCAACAATTAGCCGCTAGCAAAGATTATAAAAGAGGAGGAGGGAAGTGCCCAAAAACTAACACAACCTAAGGCTCCTCTTTTATTCTCTTGTGTGGCCAACCCTTCTTCTATCTTCTTCTATTGTCTTCTTTCCCTAAAGGCCAATGGCATCCATCCTTTCTTCTTCATTAGGGTCGGCGCCCCTTTGGAGAAGACTCTACCTTGGTGGCCGGTTGCTTGGAGGAGAAGAAGAAGAAGAAGAAGAAGGAGGAGGAGGAGGAGGCCTCTTCACTTTGTATTGTTTGGTGGCCGAAAGCTTGGAAAAGAAGGAGAAGGTCAAGTGTCTTCATCTTGGTAGATTGTAGCCCACACGATGTTCAAGAAGAGGATAGGAATACAGCAGAAGATCAAGAGGTCTTTAACTACAAGGAAAGGTACAACTACTTCTTTATTCTGCTGCGAACTAGTTTAGTTTTTCTTTATATGGATCCTGAAATACCAACACAAGAGGCTAGCGATTTTGTGTTTCGATTTTGTGTTTTGATTTTGTGTTTCGATCTTGTGCTTTGATTGAGGTCTCTTTAGTTAAACCTAGGGTTTACTATGAGGAGTTTAAATATTCAATTTCTTTGAAAGGCTTTGTCTAGGAAGTGGTGGATGATCCCATAACCAAGAAGGCCGAGTGCCTCGCCAATGAACTAGAAGTCAATCCTTGAAATAGATATTTAATCAACTTCTGTAATATGGTTTAACTTCTGAAGAACACATGAGTTGAACTTGGAGTAAAAATGTTAAGTTTCATTTCCAATCCAAGTTTAACTTATGAAGAACACATGGTTTGAACTTGGAGTAAAAATGTTAAGTTTCATTTCCAATCCAAGTTTAAGAACACATAGGTTGTTAGGAAAAGTTCTGTGCTTGTACAAATTTTTATATAGGAGAAACAGAATGGAATTCCGAGTAGCACCCAACAATTGGTATCAGAGCTAGTTTTCTGCCTCTGTGTGTTTGGTTTTCAGTTAAATTGTGCACTTTTCATACATAAATTTAGGCTGGATAATAGTAGGATGCGCAAATAGATTAACTCTGTGGTTGCAGGCATCCTAGTTCCAAACTATTATGGCCCTATTGTGTTTGTGTGTGATTGGACCCTCGGGCATGTCGAGGGCATTTTATGTGTGTGCATGATTGTAATTATTAAATACAGCAGGAGCTGTATTAGTTTTAGGATTTTACATTTTGTTTGATCTAGATTACATGTACATTCCCTTGTGGAATATAGGATCGATAAATATAAAATTTTATTTTTTTCTCGGATCGTATCCTTACGAGGCGTTGTACTATTTGAGGACCAGAGGCGCAGCAGAAAAGGAAGCAAGATAGATATGACAACATGACCCATTGGCGGCAGCTAGGGTTGGTGGCACATGGAGGACAGCTATGGATGAGGCCATAATAGTTGGAAAATTATTTTTCATATTTATTACATTTTATGCTGTTTATATGTGTTGTGTGTGTGTGCATATTAAAATTCCTCATTTTAAATAACTAATTGGGAGAGGAATTATTTAAATTCCACGGTCTCCATTGCTGGTTTGTAAGTGATGCATTCAAATTTGCGCGTTGGCTTTGAGTGCCTTTCTCCACATCGGATGAGTTTGTTTGCGGATCAGTAGATCAAACTTCCTTAATAGATGATTATAAGAAATTATTTAGGTTTGTGTGATCTTCTCCATCTGAAGGGGCACAATCCTATTTAATAGACTAACTATTAAGTAATGATATACACTTAGGTGCATTTAATAGTATCCTCCCTATCGGAGTCACTGCCATTATTTGTGTGACCGAAGAAAAACTAACTATTAATTTTATTTGTCATAAAGTTATGTTGACAAGATAATAAAATTAATGGGTAAAACTCCCTCTTACAAATGTTTGAATTTGTATACGCCCACACTATCGTGGCATACAAAATTCACGGTGTTTTGAGGTGTTGGTGAATTTAAATGATATTGTTTGAGGAATCAATATTATTTTAAATTCTAAAGTTTTAACCAAATATTTTGTGATTCTTAGGATTTCAAATAGCTTTCAATCCTCTTGCTGTTATATTGAAAGAAAACAAACTTACTGGTCCAAATTACATTGATTGGAAACGAAACTTGGACATTGTCTTAACTGCTGAAGGCTACAAGTTCGTAATTTTTGAGATCTGTCCAAGATTGCCTAATAGTGATTCTAGTGAAGAGGAGATTGAGAATCATAAAAAATGGGTCAGGGCAGATGAGATGGCGCGGCGTTACATTTTAGCTTCTATGCCAAATGTGCTGCAACATTAACATCAGACCATGTCTACTGCTTATGACATGATGCGCAATCTCAAGGAACTCTTCAGACACTAGAATCGGGCTGCTAGGCAGGAGGCTATGTGAAACTTGATGACGACCACCATGACTGAGGGGACACCCGTAAGGGATCATATCCTTAAAATGATGGCTCCTTTGAATGAAATGGAAGTCCTTGGAACAGAAAACAATGGGGAAACCCAGGTCGATATCATTCTCCAAATGCTGCCTAAACGTTTTTAACAGTTCTGCCTAAACTACAACATAAACAAAAGGGTTTATTCGTTGGCGGAACTTCTAATAGAACTTCAAGCAGCAGAAGGGCTATTTCATCAAAGTTCTAAAATTCACATTGTTGAAAATGTTTTTGCTTCTAAACCAAATGGGAGAAAGAAGAAAAAGAAACAAGTTGGTTCAACAAATCGATCTTTAGGGACTGGGCCGCATGCGGGTATGAAGAAGCCGAAGGGCAAGTGCTTCACATGCAAGCAGTCTAGACATTGGAAAGTGGACTGTCCTAGCAAAAAGGAGAACAATAAAGGTATATCTTATTCTCTAGTGGTTGAAACATATTTAGTGGTGTTATCTACCGGTACCTGGTGTGTAGATACGGGAGCCACTGAGCATGTCTGCAATTCATTGCAGAGTTCCAGGAAACTCGACGACTACATGAAGGGGAGATTATCGTCAACATAGGAAATGCTACAAAAGTGGCGGTTGTTGCAGCGGGAGATGTTTATTTATCTTTTAATAGGAATAAAACATTGATTTTGAGTAATTGTCTTTATGTACCAAGTTTTAGAAAGAACTTGATTTCAGTTTCTAAACTATTTATTGATGGATATTCTGTTTCTTTTGATGATAAAGTAGTTGTCAAGAAAAATAGGGTAGTTATCTGTTCTAGTACGTTAGTTGACAATTTGTATACGCTAAATCCAATAAATCTCACAATACAATAATTGGAAATTTAAAAGAAAGAGATTTTAATCTTTTTTTTTTAGAATTACCAAATTCTTTTTGGGGATATGCTCTAGAAACAGCAGTGTACATTCTGAACTTGGTACCTTCTAAGTCAGTACTCTCTACTCTCACAGAATTATGGAATGGGCGTAAGCCTAGTCTGAAACATATTCAGATTTGGGGTAGTCAAGCACATGTGCTGAAGGGAGACACTGATAAGTTCAAATCACGTATAGAAGTTCGCTTGTTTGCAGGTTATCTTAAAGGAACGAAAGGAGGTTTATTTTATAGTCTTAAAAATTAGAAGGTCATTGTTGGCATCAATGTCCGATTTTTAGAAGAGGACTATGTAATGAACCACAAGCCCATAAGTAAAATTGTTCTTGAAGAAATAAGAGAAGACACGTTTACCTTAGTACTAACGGTACAAGATAAGATACCATAAGAAATTACAACACGTGTCATAAATGATGCACAATTACAAGTAATGCCTCATCGTAGTGGGAGGGTTGTTAGGCAACCTGATAGATTCATATTTTTGGGAGAATCTTCATACTTGATCCCTAGTGAACATGAACCTGATCCCTGGATATATGATGAAGCGCTCCAAGATAAAGATGCAACATCGGACTATCTATGGATTGAAGTAAGCTTCAAGATCTTGGAACATCCGATTTAATCTTATGGCTTTATTCAGTGTCCGGATGAGTCTTGTGTATACAAGAAAAGTGACGGAAACGTGGTGGTATTTCTTGTACTATACGTAGATGATATTTTGTTCATTGGCAACAATGTCAAAGTGTTGTCAGACGTAAGGGTATGGTTGTCCAAGCATTTTGATATGAAGGATTTGGGAGAATGTGAACATATTCTTGGGATCAAAGTAATAAGGGATTGCAAGAAAAGAATGTTGTGCTTATCACAAGCTTCATACATCGATACTATCCTAGCTCGTTTTAGCATGCAAAACTCCAAGAAATGTTTTCTACCTTTTTGGTATGGAGTACCTTTATCTAAAGAGATGTGTCCTAAAACATCAAAGGAGATAGAGGACATGAAGGCAGTTCCTTATGCTTCGGCTGTTGGAAGCCTAATGTATGCAATGCTATGTATGAGACCGAATATCTATTTTGTCGTGGCCATGGTTAGCAGATATCAAAGTAATCTAGGACAGGGACATTGAACTGCTGTAAAGCATATATTAAAGTACCTGAGAAGGTCTAGAGATTATATGCTGGTTTACCAAGCAGATGATTTGCTCCTTGTGGGTTACACGGATTCTAACTTCCAATCAGATAGGGACAATAGTAAGTCAACCTCGGGGTATGTGTTTACTTTGGGAGGTGGAGCCATAGCATGGAGGAGTGTTAAGCAGAAATGCGTTTCGGACTCTACCATGAAAGCTGAGTATGTGGCAGCCTCTGAGGCAGCCAAAGTAGTTGTATGTCTCAGAAACTTTTTGATGGACTTAGATGTGATTCCTGGTTTGTCCAAAATTATCATAATTTATTGTGATAATAGTCATGCAGTAGCAAACTCGAAGGAACCACGAGCCCATAAGGCAAGTAAACCCATTGAGCGCAAGTTCCACCTAATACAAGACATCGTAAAATGAGAAGAAGTTGTTGTCGCCAAGATTACATCAGCAGATAACCTGAATCCTTTCACTTAGGCCCTTCAGGCCAGAGCTTTTGATGGGCATGATGAGGGGATGAGAATCAGATGTATGGTAGCATATATGGCAACATAGTCTTTTAGTATATAAGTGGGAGATTGTTAAAATGTATACTAAAAGCCTACCTTTTTGTATGAAGATTTACTTTGAAATGAGAATCACATTGGTCAAATTTCTACATTTAGTAAAATACAGTTATCCATTTAATTTATATTATAGATAACATGGTGTGTGGTGTCTCACAGAAGATCATGTTATCAGTTCCTTATAAATTATAAATAGTAGCTCACAACCAAGATGAATTAGGATAAATCATTGAAAAGGTTGCAGTGTAATTTGGTATTAGTTTATCTTGACTATAAAATTACACTAGTACACTATGTATGTAGTAAGTAGGACCATTTGAGGTTGTTCCTTTTATACTTACTACATAAAAGAACATAACCTCTGTTATTATGGATGTGCGTACTCTTAATCTCGATATAATAACAAGCACATATACTTAGTATTTATTTCTTTGATTTATCAATGGGTGAGATTTATTCGTTAAATCAATATACCCAATTAGTTAGGAAATAATATTATTTATATGGTGTGTTGTTGATTATAAAAGGAAATTGTGTCCTAGTTATCTAGGTTGATGATGCCCCCTTGAGGAGCTCATAAGGATTGTGATGTAAACCCTGCAAGACATAGTCCAACATGACAATGAAGTTGAGTGGTACTACTCTTGGAGCTAGATATTAATTAAGTGAGTTGTCAATAACTCATTTAATTAAAGGACATTCGATATCTTAAATACAAGGAGATTAATGCACTAATGATAAGAAGGAGCCCATAATGTAATATGGGATTGGTACGGTAGTTCAATAATAACTCTTTAGTGGTATGAGTTATTGTTGATGAACTTGAGTTAGGTGTTCGGGTCGAACATAGGAAGCTCAAGCTCATCGGGAGACCAAAACTAATTCCTCCTCTCGGTCCCTGCTGTAGCCTCTATAAAACCTCACGTTCACCCGTTTTGATTTTCCTTCTTACCCAAATGAGGGGCTAACCACATCCTTGCTTGGTGCCCAAGCAAGGGGTCGGCCAAGCCCTCTTGGTGCCCATGATGTGGGGCGACCAAGCCATGCTTGATGCCCAAGCATGGGACCCGCCATATAAGAAGAGAAAAGGAAGTTTTGTTGAAAACAATATTTTGTTAAATTCTTTCCTTTTATAGCTTTCTACAATAGATTAAAAGAGAGATTTTATTTTTTTTTTAAAAATCTTTCTTTTTTTGTAGTTATCTACAATGGTTAAAAGAGAGATTTTAATTTTGATAGAATCTTTTTTTTTTTGTAACCAATCATTATAGGAATAAAAGGAAGATTTTGTTTAAAAATAAAATTTTATTATAATCTTTCCTTTTATAGTTATTTACAATAGTTTAAAAGAGAGATTTTAATTTTGTTAAAATCTTTCCTTTTTTTGTAACCATCTACAAAAGAAAATAAAAGGAAATTTTATTAAAAACTTTCCTTATTATCCGCTAGAAAAGATTATAAAAGAGGAGGAGGGAAGTGCCCAAAAACTAACACAACCTAAGGCTCCTCTTTTATTCTCTTGTGTGGCCAGCCCTTCTTCTATCTTCTTCTATTGTCTTCTTTCCCTAAAGGCCGGCAGCATCCATCCTTTCTTCTTCATTAGCGTCGGCGCTGTTGGTTGCTACTCAGAATACCGTCCTAGTTCCCTTGTACAAAAATTTATACAAGCATAGAACTATCCTAGCTACCCATGTGTTCTACTAAAGTTAAATTTGGATTGCAAACGATGCTTAACATTATTAATCTAAAATTTTCCTTTAGAAGTTAAACTTGGATTCGGAACAAAACTTAACATTCTTACTCCAAGTTCAACCGATGTGATCTTCCTAAGTTAAACCATATTACAGAAGTTGATCAAATATCTATTTCCGAGATCGGCTTCCAGGTCAAACGTGGTGAGGCACTAGGCCTTCTTGGGTATGAGATCATCCACCACTGCCTAGACAAAGCCTTTCAAAGAAATCAGATATTTAAACTTCTCACAGTAAACTAGGTTTAACTACAGAGACCTCAATAGAAACATATTATCAAAACATGAAATCGAAAATATTAAATCGAAAACAAAAACGATAACTTAAACCGATAACCTCTTGTGTTTGGTTTTACAAGATCTATACAAAAAGGATGCACTAGTTATAATGCGGAAACTTATAACTAGTTATACCTTTCGTAACTTATAGACCTCTTGATCTTCTATTGTATTCCTCTACTTCTCTTGGGCGTCATGTGGGCGACGATCTTCCAAGAGGAAATCCACCCGAGCCTTCTCTTTTAGCTTCCAAGTTTCGGCCACCAACAACCTCCAAAGGATGATGAGTTTCGACCACCAACCAATCTCCAAGAGATGCTAGGAAACAATGTCTCCTTTCTCTACTCCTCCTTCAAGCAAAATCCGGCCAACCACCAAGCTCCAAGACATGATGCCGCCGGCCACCAAAGAGGAAGAGAAGGAGAATAAGAAGGGCCGGCCACAAGGAATAAGAGAGGAAGAATAATAAATGTGTTGTGTGGTGAGGCACCTCTACCATCTCTTTTATACTCATTGGTCTTGGAAAATAAGAAAAGTTTTAAACATAATTAAAACTTCCTTATATTCCTTTCCAATGATAAAAAAGGAAAGTTTTTTAAACAAAAAATTAACACTTCCTTTTCTTCTTGTCATGGCCGACCACCCCTTTAAATCCAAACAAGGAAAGTTTTAAACATGAAATTAAAACTTTCTTATTTGTTTCCGGTAAAAAATTTTAATTAAAAAATTTCTTTCTTTAAATCCCTTCATGGTTGGTTATAAAAGGAAAATTTTATAAATTAAAAACTCTCTTTTAAAACATGTGGATGGTTACAAAAAAGGAAAGTTTTATCAAATATTAAAATCTTTCTCTTAACTACAAATAAGGAAAAATATCAAATCTTTCTCTTAATCCTTTGTAGAAAGATTTTAAAATTTTAAAACTCTCTTTTAAAACCATGGCTTCCACAAAAGGAAAGATTTCAAAATTTAAAACTCCCTTTTGATTTCAATGTGGTTGGCCACCCTTGCTTAAGCTCCAAGCTAGGGCCAGCCACAACTTGGCTCCCTTCTTGGTTTGATTTGGCCGGCCCTAGCTTGGGCTCCAAGCTAGGCTTGGTCGGCCACCAAGAGGTGGGTAAGAAAGTGGATTTTGGTGGATATAAGACTTTATAAATAAGAGGCTACAATAGGGACCGAGAGGAGGAATTGGTTTTGGTCTCCCGATGAGCTTGAGCTTCTCGTGTTCGCCCCGAACACCCAACTCAAGTTCATCAATAATATCACATTCCACTAAAGAGTTATTATTGCACTACCGCACTAATCCCATATCACTATATTGGTTCCTTCTTATCATGAGTGTGTTAGTCTCCCTGTGTTTAAGATATTGAATGCCCACTAATTAAATGAGTTGCTGATAACTCACTTAATTAATATCTAGCTTCAAGAGTAGTACCACTCAACCTTATCATCATGTCAGACTAAATCCACCTGCAGGGTTTACATGACAATCCTTATGAGCTCCTCAAGGGGACACCATCAACCTAGATTCCTAGGACATAGTTTCATTCTATAATCAACAACACACCAAATAAATAATATCATTTCCCAACTTATCAGGCCTATTGTTTTAACGAGCTAAATCACACCCTTTGATAAATTAAAGAAATAAATATTAAATATACGTGCTTGTTATTATATCATATTAAGAGTACACACTTCCATAATAACAGAGGTTTTATTCTTTTATATAGGCAGTATAAAAAGATACTACCTCAAATGGTCTTGCTCAATACACTCATAGTGTACTAGTGCAATTTATTAGCAAGATAAACTAATACCTAATTAGACTACAACCACTCTAATGGTTTGTCCCATTCCATATTGGTCGTGAGCAACTGTTTATAATTTATAAGGAACTGATAACATGAACTTCTGTGTATCTCCTCACACCATGTTATCTACAATATAAATTAAATAGACAACTTCACTTCACATAAATGTAGACATTTGACCAATGTGATTCTTATTTCAAAACAAATATTTATACAAAAAGCTAGACTTTTAGTATACACTTTAACAATCTCCCACTTATACTAAAAGACTATGCTGCCATACATTTGATTCCCATCCCTTCAACATGCCGATCTAAAGCTCTTGCCTTAAGGGCCTTAGTGAAAGGATCTTCCAGGTTATCATCTGATGTAATCTAAGCAACAACAACTTCTCCTCATTCATACGATGTCTCGTATTAGGTGGTACTTGCGCTCAATGTGTTTACTTGCCTTTTGGGCTTGTGGTTCCTTCGAGTTTGCTACTGTATCACTATTATAACAATAAATTGTAACAAATTTGGGCAAACCAGGAATCACATCTAAGTCTATCATGAAGTTTCTGAGCCATACAACTTCTATACTCAGCTTCTATGGTGGAGTCCCAAAAAACATCTATGCTTAACACTCCTTCATTGTTATGGCTCTACCTCCTAAAGTAAACACAAACCCCGAGGTTAACTTACTATTGTACCTATCAGTCCCAATCCGTGTAACCCATAGGGAGCAAATTATCTGCCTTATGACAATCCAATGTCTCAGTCATGGATTACTTTGATATCTGCTAACCATGCCCACGGCAAATCAGATATCCGGTCTCGTGTATAACATAACATACATTAGGCTTCCTATAACTGAAGCATAAGGAACTGCCTTCATTTCTTCTATCTCTTTTGATATCTTTGGAGACATCTCTTTAGATAAAGATACTCCATGCCAAAAAGGTAGAAAACCTTTCTTGGAGTCTTGCATGCTAAAACGAGCTAGGATTGTATCGATATATGAAGCTTGGGATAAGCATAACATTCTTTTCTTACGATCCCTTATTACTTTGATCCCGAGAATATGTGCACATTCTACCAAGTCCTTTATATCAAATTTTCTTGGACAACCATACTCTTACTTCCAATAGCACTTTGATATTGTTTCCAACTAACAAAATGTCATCTACGTATAGTACTAGAAATACCATCACGTTTCCATCACACTTCTTGTATACACAAGACTCTTCCGGACACTGAATAAATCCATACGTCTGTATTACTTTATTAAACTGGATGTTCCAAGACCTTGAAGCTTGCTTCAGTCCATAAATAGACTGATTGAGCTTACATACTAGATGCTCTTTTCCCTTTGCAATAAAACCCTTGGGTTGCTTCATATGGATGTTTTCTTCTAGACTTCCGTTAAGGAAAGCTGTCTTGACATCCATTTGCCAAACCTTATAATCCATATGAGCATCAATAGATAAGAGTATCCGGATAGACTTAAGCATAACTACTGACGAAAAGGTTTCCTCATAATCGATTCCCTACTTTTGAGTATACCCCTTCGCAACAAGCCTTGCTTTGAAGGTTTCCACCTTTTCATCTATCCCTTTTTTCCTTTTGTAGATCCATTTACACTATTTGATGGTTCTACTAGCTCCCAGACTTTGTTAGAATACATGGATTCTATTTCTGAATTCATTGCTTTTTGCCAAGATGCTGCATCTTTATCTTGGAGTGCTTCGTTATATGTTCAGGGATCAGGTTCATGTTTACCTGGGATCAAGTCCGATGACTCTCCCAAAAATATGAATCTTTTAGGTTTCCTTACAACTCTCCCACTACGAAGAGGCACTGTCTGTAGTTGTGTATCAGTTGTGATATGTGTTGTAGTTTCTTGTGATATTTCATCTTGCACTGTCGGTACTAAAGTAGACGTGTCCTCTCTCATTTCTTCTAGAATAATTTCACTCATGGGCTTGTGGTTTATTACATAGTATTCTTCTAAAAATCGGGCATTTGTGTTAACAATGACCTTCTGATCTTTAGGACTTTTAAAAAAACCACCTTTCGTTCCTTTATAAATAGCTGAACTTCTGTACAAGATTCCAACTTATCAGTATCTCCCTTCAGCACATGTGCTGGACTACCCCATATCCGAATATGACTCAGACTAGGCTTACGCCCATTCCACAATTCCATAGGAGTAGAGGGTACTGATTTAGAAGGTACCAAGTTCAAAATGTACATTGTCGTTTCTAAAGCATATCCCCAGAATGAATTTGGTAATTCTGAATAACTCATCTAACCATTTTCATAAGAGTCCTATTCCTTCGTTCTGCCACACCATTCTATTAGGGTGTACCAGGTGTAGACAATTGGGATTGAATCCCAACCTCTAATAAGTAATTCCTAAACTCTCCTGAGAGGTACTCGCTATCACGATCAGATTGTAGTGCCTTGATACTTTTTCCGTGACATTTCTTCACATCAACCTTGTACTCTTTGAAATTATCAAAGCACTTAGACTTGCGGCGCAACAAGTAAATGTATCCATATCTCGAATAGTCGTCTATGAAAGAGATGAAATATTTGAAACCACCTCTCGCCTGGATAGTCAAAGGTCCACACAAATCAGAATGAACCAATTCTAACACATCTTTTGCTCTATACCCCTTGGCCTTAAAAGGTCTCTTGGTCATATTTCCTTCCAAGCAAGATTCGCAAGTTGGAAAGTTTTCCAACACTAATGAACCCAAAAGTCCATCGGCTATTAGCCTTTGAATCCTACTCAGGTTAATATGACCAAGTCTTAGATGCCAAAGATATGTTTGGTTCATATTTTAAGGTCCCTTTCTCTTATTAGAATAAGATGATGTGTTATTAATTTCCATTTGTTGCTTTGTGGGAGTTATCGGATTTAGAGTATATAAATTGCCAACTAATATACCAGAACAGATAATTACTCTATTTTTCTTGACAACCACCTTGTCATCAAAAGAAGTAGTATATCCATCCATAAACAGTTTAGAAACCAAATTAAATTCTTTCTAAAACTTGGTACATAAAGACAATTTCTCAAAATCAAAGTTCTATTTCTATCAAATGATAAGTAGATATCTCCCATTGCAACAGCCGTCACTTTCGTAGTGTAGATGGTTATCTCTCCCTCATTTAGTCGTCGGATTTCCTAGAACCCATGTAATGTATTGCAGACATGATCAGTGACTCCTGTATCTACACACCAGGTACTAGTAGATAACACCGCTAAACATGTTTCAACTACTAGAGAATATGATATACCTATATTGTTCTCTTTCCTATAAGGACAGTCTGCCTTCCAATGTCCACACTGCTTGCAAATGAAACACTTACCCTTCGGCTTCTTCACTCCTGCTTTTAGTCCAGTACCTAGAGATTGATTCACTTTCTTTGCCGAGCCAGCTTATTTCTTCTTCTTCTTCTTGCCTTTCGACATAGAAGTAGAAACATTTTCAGCACAGTGAATTTGAGAATTATGACGAAATAGCCCTTCTGCTACCTGAAGTTCTGTCAGTAGTTCCGCCAATGAATAAATCCTTTTATTATTGTAGTTCAGGCAGAACTGATCGAAACTTCTGGGTAGCATTTAGAGAATAATATCGACCTGGCTTTCCCCATCGATTTCCACTCCAAGGATTTGTATCTTGTTCAATTAAGCCATCATTTTAAGGATATGATCCCTTATGGGTGCCCCCTTAGACATGGTGGCTGTCATTAAGTTTCGAATTGCCTCTTGTCCAGCAGCCCGATTCTGGTGTTCAAAGAGTTCATTGAGATTACTCATCATGTTATAGGCAGTTGGCATGTCCTGATGCTGATGTTACAGCACATTTGACATTGAAGCTAAAATGTAACACCGCGCCATCTCATCTGCCTTTACCCATTTCTTATGATACACAATCTCCTCTTCACTAGAATCACTATTAGGCACATCAAGGAAGACCTCTAACAGTACAAACTTATAGCCTTCAGCAGTTAGGACAATGTCCAGGTTTCTTTTACAATCTATGTAATTGGTGTTGGTTGGTCCTAGGAAGATCGTACCGGTTCCACTGTACAAAAATTTTATACAAGTGTCGAACCTTTCCTAACAACCTATTGTGTTCTTTAGAAATTAAATTCTGAATCTCAAACGGAATTTAACATTATTGATTCCAAATTTACCTTATCTGTTCTTAGTGGTTTAGACTCGAATCGCAAACGATACTTAACATTATAGATCCAAATCCACTTAGGTTACAAATTTAATTAAATATTTATTTCAGAAATCGGCTCCCAGGTCAAACATGGTGAGGCACTTGGCCTTCTTGGGTATGAGAACATCCACCACTGCCTCGACAAAGCCTCTTAACGAAATTCAATATTTAATTTCCTTATATAACCTTAGGTTTAACCAAAAAGAACAATCGAATCACAAGATCGATAAATAAAACAAAGAAACACAACTTCGAATTACAAATCTGAAAATCTAGAATCTCTAGCCTCTTGTGTTTGGAATTCATACAAAGAAAAACTAGTATGATGCGGAAAAACAATTACTAGTTATACCTTTCTTTGTAAGAAATAACCTCTTGATCTTCTACCGTATTCTTCTTCTTATCTCGGACGTTGTGTGGGCAAGATCTACCGAGATGAGAACCACCAACACCTTCCTTCTTGCAAGATTCGGCCACCAACCTTCAAGCTCTAAGGGATGCAAGAGCAAAGTCTCCTTTCTCTCCTTCTTCTCCTAGCTAGAACCAGCCACCTAGGACTCCTCTTGTGTTGATGCAGCCAGCCACCAAGGAGGAAGAGAAAAGGAGAGGAGCAAGGAACTTATGGCTGACCACCACCATGGAAGAGAGGAGAGGAAAATAGAATAGAATTCTCTCTCATGAAGACACCCCTCTCTCTCTTTTATAATCCTTGGTCTTGGAAAATAAGGAAAACTTAAATAAAATGTTCCTTATTTTCTTTGTCATGAAAAGAAAAATTTAATTAATTAAAACCAATTTCCTTTTCTTAAATCATCATGGTCGGCCACCTCATAGCTCTAAGCAAGGAAAGTTTTAATAACACAAGAATTAAAACTTCCTAATTTTCTTCCGAAATTTTTAATAAAAATTTCTCTAATAAATTTTCCCTTCATGGTTGGTTATAAAAGAAAATTTTATAAATTAAATCTCTCTATTAAAACATGTGGATGATTTCCAAAAAGGAAAGTTTTCTCTAAAATTAAAATCTTCCTTTCAATCTACAAATAAGGAAAGATATCAAATCTTTTCTAAATCTTTTGTAGAAACTTATAAAAGGAAATATTTAATTTTAAAACTCTATTTTAAATCATGAAGATGGTTACAAAGAAGGAAAATTTTATCAAAAATTAAAATTTTTCTTTTAACTACAAATAATTAAAGATATCAAATCTTTCATTTAATCTTTTGTAGATAGCTATAAAAGGAAAAAATTTAAAATTTAAACTCTTTTTTAATACCATAATATCCACATAAGAAAAGATTTTAAAATAAAATCCTTTTAATTTTATTAGGGCCGGCCACAATAAGCTTAGGCTCCAAACTATGGCCGGCCCCCTCAACTTGACTCAACCCTTGGCTTGGCCGGGCCAAGCTTGGACTCCAAGCTTGCTTGGCCGACCACTTAAGGGTGGGTAGGAAGTGGATATGCGGTGGGTATAATTCTCTATATACAAGATGCTACGATAGGGACCGAGAGGAGGAATTGGTTTTGGTCTCCTGATGAAATTAAGCTTCCCGTGTTCGCCCCGAACACCCAACTTAATTTCATCAATAATAATTCATACCACTAAAGAATTATTATTGAACAACTGCACCAATCCCAAATTATATTTTGGGCTCTTTCTTATTATGAGCGTGTTATTCTCCCTTGTTAGGATCGACGGTCGCGGCTAGAGAGGGGGGGTGTGAATAGCCGACCCCAAATTCGTGTTTCTTTCTACAAATCAAGTTAGCGCAGCGGAAATAAACAATAGAAACGACAACGGAGAATAGCAAACCTCAAACTCGTCGATGTAACGAGGTTCGGAGATAAACTCCTACTCCTCGGCGTGTCCGTAAGGTGGACGAAGCCTATCAATCCGTCGGTGGATGAGTCCCCAGAAAATCGGCTAATAAGAACACTCCTTCTGGGTGGAGAAACCTCGCCATAGAAACTTCTTGCAATAACAAGAAAGGTGTATAAAAATACAGCACAAAACAGAAGACAATATGAATGTACAAAATAAAGCTTGCCTACTGTTCTTGTCGACTGGAATCCGAAGCAGCAACTTCAGGAAACTCACAGCAGCAGCTGATCACTCGAGGAAAGCTCACCCGAAGCTTCAAGAAGGAGCTCACACGAAGCTCAGTAAGCTAAGAGCTCAGCAAAGCTCGATCATAGTCAGGAGTAGGAAGAAGAAGGAAGGCAGTAGTCATCTATCTCCTTTTATAACCTCTGATATCCTGAGCAACCTGTGAACCTGCAAGCAAAAAGGCCAGAACACAGACGCCCGAAATAGCCTAGCCGTTGAGTCACAACGGCTAGGCCTGGACCGATCAGGCTCCACCCTGATCGGTCCCCAGACCGATCAGCTGTTCCTTCCCGAGCCTGTTACCTCCCTCTGATCGACCTTCTGATCGGTCTCCAGACCGATCAGATAACACACAGAAGCTCACTGTGTGGTTACTGATCGGTCACCAGACCGATCACTCGTATCGCTAGATAGGTCACCAGACCGATCCAGGTTTAGAGCTCCAGCCCTAAACCCTAAATGGTCCTGAGAACGAGCTACCGAGCCCTCTCTTGACCTAGTCCAGAGAACGAGCTACCGAGCCCTCTCCGACTTCGTCCGGTCCAGAGAACGAGCTACCGAGCCCTCTCTGACCATAGTCCGGAGAATGAGCTACCGAGCCCTCTCCGACTTTTCGTGCCATCTCCGTGCCAAGTCTCTATACTTGGACTTTTCCCGTGCCAAGCTCCCTGCTTAGACTTTTCACCAGATGTCTGATCAACCTTGACCTATCTAGATTCCCCTTGCCTGGTTTCACTCACCAGGACTTTCCAACTGCCTGGCTTCACTTACCAGGACTTTCACAACTGCCTGGCTTCACTCACCAGGACTTTCACAACTACAGCTTCACTGGGACTTTCCCACCATCGCTTCACTCACCAGGACTTTCACTTTCACCTAGCTTCACTCACTAGGACTTTCTCCAACTGCCTGGCTTCACTCACCAGGACTTTCACTTTCACCTAGCTTCACTCACTAGGATTTTCTCCAACTACCTGGCTTCACTCACCAGGACTTTCACTTTCACCTAGCTTCACTCACTAGGATTTTCACCTGGCTTCACTCACCAGGATTTCCCGACTGCCTGGCTTCACTCACCAGGACTTTCCGACCTGCCTAACATCCCAGTTAGGACTTCCCAGTCAAGTATCCGGTCAACCTTGACCTACTTGACTCTTCTTCATTCAACCTGATCAGACCCTGATCAGTATCTCTCCGCATGGACAACTGCACCTGCATTGTCCATGTCTACATGTCTTTCTGTATTGTCAAACATCGAAACCATGACCAAGGTTTACGCTTGGTCAACTAGGTCAACCTTGACCTACTGGAAATTGCACAACAATCTCCCCCTTTTTGATGTTTGACAATACCTTTAAGTTAGGCTAATCCAATAGCCTCAACTTTCCTCATGCCACTAGGTAATGAAACATAAGTTACAACCTTACATTCTCCTTCTAAGAAAGCAACCTCCTTCTTAGATAATGAAGGCCTAACTTAAACCCTTCATTCTCCCCCTATTGGAACACATCAACAAACTCTCCCCCTGAAGAGTAAGTTATCGTTGTTCACAACTTCACTCGTTGTGATCAACAAACTCTCCCACTAACTCCAATGTTCTTCCTTGAACATTCTCTAAACATTCTCCATTCTCCCCCTTTTTGACACACATCAAAAGAGTGAATCAAGGTCAAGAGTTTCTTTCTAATGAAAGTCTCATACCTTTCATTGAAATCCTTAATTTCCCCCTTGATACTAATGTCAATAGTCAATTTAGTGATAATCCCATATCACTCATGACAACTCCCCCTAAAGGTCAACTCCCCTTGACCAATAGGTGAAACTCCCCCTAAAAGTCAACTCCCCCTTGACCATTGCACCAACAATGTCTTGGAGAGTTTCAAACCTTTAGAACTCTAAAACACCACTTCCATAGCTGCAATTTCAGACAAACAGTCAAAATTCAGCAGGTTGGCACGCCCTGATCGGTCACCAGACCGATCCCTGGACCGATCAGAAACCTTCTGATCGGTCCACAAACCTGATAAAGGTCTGATAAGTTCTGATTTCTCTCCACGAAATTCAGTAACCTCTAGAAAATTACAGAAAATTCTAAAAATTGTGAAATTTTGAGGATACATTCCTCATAACATATACTATTATGGAAAAATAGTTTTCTATGAAAATAGCTTCCATTTTTCAATCTTGATACAAAGTTCACAAGTCTTTGAAATAGCTCAAAGTTAACTCATCTTTGTATCACCTTGTTCAATGATGAAGGCTATTACTAGAAAAGCTTCATCAAGGTTTTTCAAATCAATTTTGAAATAATTTTAAACCCTTTAATTTAGGACCACAATCTTAGGGCTAAATGTACATGACTTGTACACAAGCTTTCCCTATGATCCCCAATTTAGAATTAGGCTCATCTAGGTACAAGAACTATGCACCTTGATCCTAACTCATCATCCTAATATCTCACACACATCTAAGGTGTATCAAACACATTCAAGTCAATTTTGATGTGAGATATGGGTTTAGGTCATCTTAGGCTAGGTTCTCATGCATTTTCTAAAACAACAACTTGATCTCCATATCAAATTGTGTTGTTTATCCTTAAATCAAATTAATTGATGTTAAATGCAAAAGATGATGACATGGCATATAATGATATCATAAGTAAAAATATGTGCCAATGCCATGATGTCATGTCATAAAGTATGAAACTTAAATAAGGCATGACCTTTAACTAATCTAAGCATTATCATGACATTTTAAATGATCATAAAATAAATATGATGTCATGACATGGCATATGGCAAACAATATATGGCAAATAGCACATAAAGGTATAGAAAATACCTAATTCTAGCCTTAGTTGTCATTTTTGATAATTTTGATCATTTTGCCATAAATTCTGTATTCCTAAGTGTAATAGACCTAGAATCATATCCTCAAGACTTTTAGATCACTATGTGCCAACTAGATTGACTCTAGAAAATTCCTCAAATGTGGTTGGTACATCCTAATTATCTTAGGAATAATTTTCACTTTCATTTTCAAGGCTTGATTAGACCTTGAAAATTCCTAAGGTGCAACCTTTTGCCATGATTAGGTTAACTACCTATTCAAGTAAGGTTGGCACACCCTAACTAATCTAGCGTGATGAAATCACGCTCCTAGGAACCCAATACCTATTGGAGCTCATTGGGTTCACTAAGTATTCACTAGGGATGACTTCCCAAGCAACCCTTTTAATGACCCTCCTAGGCTTTGAAGCCTTGGTCATTTAGGACTCATCAAGATCAACTCTAGGGGTGACTCCCCTTGTGACCTTGGTGATGGTCTTCCTTGCCCTAGATTTTGTTCCATAATCTAATGGAACATTGTGATAAGTGGGCTTGATCACTTGGGACTTAGGTTTGTGACCCAAACCTTTCTTGTCCTTGGACTTGGATTTTTGACCCCTAGACTCTAGAGTCAAATCCTCAAGAGCCTTTTCTAGAGAGTCAAGTCTTGACCTCAAGACTTGATTTTCTTTCTCTAATACCTCAAGTTTTAATTTGTCATTTTTCTTTGAGGTACTCCTAGGCATATGTCTAGTAGTTTTGGGATTCCTATCTAGGTTGCCCTTAACCTTAGATGAGTTAATCCTAGGGTTGACATTTCTAGAGTTGTCCTTATCTAGGCTAACATGTTTAGCACCTAAGCATGTGTATCGATTTCTAATGTTATCATGCTTACCATTATTAACAATAGCAATAAGGCTACTAGCATGTGTCTTATTATTATTGCAATAATGTGTCTTAGAGATTACCTTAGGGTTTGCCTTAGCTCCCCCTATACATGTGCTCGATCTCTTGTCCTTGTGAGGTTGCCTCCCCCTCGGACATTGGCTCCTATAGTGTCCCCTTCGCTTGCATTGGAAGCACACCACGTGCTTCTTGCTCTTGCGTATCGGGACTCCGGCTTCCTTGATCTTTGGCGCCGGTGGAGTCTTCCTAACCCTCTTTGGACATTTACTCTTGTAATGCCCAAATTCCCTACACTCAAAGCACATTATGTGTAATTTATTTGAAATTAAATGGCTTGAGTTACCTAGGGTTGAGGATGGATGTGAGCTCTCTTCTTCATCCCTACCGGAGATAGAAGCTTCTTCTTCTTGCTCCGATCTTGAAGAAGAACTCTCCTCCTTTTCTTCCTTAGATGTTGAGTGGCCCTCAACTTCTAATTCCATGCCTCCATGAAGTGAGCTACTTAGCTCACTTGACTCCTCTTCATGACTTGAAGTGGAGCTTCCCTCATGGATCTTGGCCAAGTTGTTCCACAACTCCTTGGCATTGTTATATCCACCTACCTTACACAAAATGTCATTAGGTAATGAAAATTCAAGAATTTTCGTTACCTCATCGTTGATTGTGGATTGGTGGATTTGCTCCTTCGTCCACTTTTTCTTCTCTAGGGTTTTTCCGTTTTTATCCACAGGATGGGTAAACCCTACTTGCACACAACTCCAATGAACTAGGTTAGTCATAAGAAAATACTTCATTCTTACCTTCCAAAACGCGAAGTCGTCGCGATCGTAGAAAGGTGGAATTGTGACGTCTTCTCCAAATAACTCCATTCTCTAGCTCGTGCTCCCTCGGGTGTTGATCCAACGAATAGCGACCTCGCTCTGATACCACTTGTTAGGATCGACGGTCGCGGCTAGAGAGGGGGGGTGTGAATAGCCGACCCTAAATTCGCGTTTCTTTCTACAAATCAAGTTAGCGCAGCGGAAATAAACAATAGAAACGACAACGGAGAATAGCAAACCTCAAACTCGTCGATGTAACGAGGTTCGGAGATAAACTCCTACTCCTCGGCGTGTCCGTAAGGTGGACGAAGCCTATCAATCCATCGGTGGAGAAACCTCGCCACAGAAACTTCTTGCAACAGCAAGAAAGGTGTACAAAAATACAGCACAAAACAGAAGATAATATGAATGTACAAAATAAAGCTTGCCTACTGTTCTTGTCGACTGGAATCCGAAGCAGCAACTTCAGGAAACTCACAGCAATAGCTGATCAGTCGAGGAAAGCTCACCCGAAGCTTCAAGAAGGAGCTCACATGAAGCTCAGTAAGCTAAGAGCTCAGCAAAGCTCGATCACAGTCAGGAGTAGGAAGAAGAAGGAAGGCAGTAGTCATCTGTTTCCTTTTATAACCTCTGATATCCTGAGCAACCTGTGAACCTGCAAGCAAAAAGGCCAGAACACGAAATAGCCTGGCGTTGAGTCACTGGCACAACGGCTGGGGACCGATCAGCTGATCGGTCCGAGCCTGATCGGTCGAGCCTATCGATCGGTCATGGGGACCGATTTTAGCTCGGTCCCCGACCGATCGTTCCTTCCGAGCCTATTGCCTCCCTCGATCGACCTTCCGATCGGTCTCGGACCGATCATATAACACTGAAGGACCGGTCACCGGACCGATCACTCGTATCCTGGATAGGTCACAGACGATCGAGTTTAAACTCGACCCTAAACCCTAAATGGTCACGAGCGAGCTACGAGGCCTCTCTTGACCTAGTCCGGAGAACGAGCTACGCCCTCTCGACTTCGTCCGGTCCGGAGAATGAGCTACCGAGCCCTCTCGACCAGGGAACGAGCCAACGCCTCTGAGATCTTCATCGGTCCGAGAACGAGCTACCGAGCCCTCTCTGACCACAGTCCGGAGAATGAGCTACCGAGCCCTCTCCGACTTTTCGTGCCATCTCCGTGCCAAGTCTCCATACTTGGACTTTTCCCGTGCCAAGCTCCCTGCTTAGACTTTTCACCAGATGTCTGATCAACCTTGACCCATCTGGATTCCCCTTGCCTGGTTTCACTCACCAGGATTTTCCAACTGCCTGGCTTCACTTACCAGGACTTTCACAACTGCCTGGCTTCACTCACCAGGACTTTCACTTTCACCTAGCTTCACTCACTAGGACTTTCTCCAACTGCCTAGCTTCACTCACCAGGACTTTCACTTTCACCTAGCTTCACTCACTAGGATTTTCTCCAACTGCCTGGCTTCACTCACCAGGACTTTCACTTTCACCTAGCTTCACTCACTAGGATTTTCACCTGGCTTCACTCACCAGGATTTCCCGACTGTCTGGCTTCACTCACCAGGACTTTCCGAACTACCTAACATCCCAGTTAGGACTTCCCAGTTAAGTATCCGGTCAACCTTGACCTACTTGACTCTTCTTCATTGAACCTGATCAGACCCTGATCAGTATCTCTCCGCATGGACAACTGCACCTGCATTGTCCATGTCTACATGTCTTTCTGTATTGTCAAATATCGAAACCATGACCAAGGTTTACGCTTGGTCAACTAGGTTAACCTTGACCTACTGGAAATTGCACAACATCCCTGTGTTTAAGATTTCGAATGCCCACTAATTAAATGAGTTACTGACAACTCTCTTTAATTAATATCTTAGTCCAAGAGTAGTACCACTCAACCTTATTGTTATGTCGGACTAAGTCCACCTGTAGGGTTTAACATGACAATCCTTATGAGCTCCTCTTGGGGACATTATCAACCTAGATTACTAGGACACAGTTTCTTTCTATAATCAACAACACACACTATAAGTAATATCATTTCCGAACTTATCGGGCCTTTTGATTTATCAAGCTAAATCTCGCCCATTGATAAGTTAAAGAAATGAATACTAAATATATGTGCTTGTTATTATATTAGGATTAAGAGCACACACTTCTATAATAATTAAGGTCTTGTTCTTTTGTTAAGTCAGCACAAAAAGAACTTACCTTAAATGATCCTGCTCAATACACTCAGAGTGTACTAGTGTAATTTTATAGTTAAGATAGACTAATAACAAATTACACTACGATTATTCCAATGGTTTGTTCCTATCCATCTTAGTCGTGAGCTACTGTTTATAATTTATAAAGAATCGATAACATGATCTTCTGTGTGTGACACCACACACCATGTTATCTACAATATAAATTAATTGAACAACTACACTTAGCATATAAATGTAGACATTTTTGATCAATGTGATTCTTTATTTCAAAATAAATATTCACAAAAGCTAGGCTTTTAGTATACACTCTAATAATTGGGACCAGTAAGTTTTTTCTCTTTCAGAATAATATCCAGTGGGTTGAAAATCATCCTAAGAATCACAAAATAAGTTTTGGTCAAGACTTTAGAATTTAGAATAATATTGAGTCATCAAATAATATTATTTAAATTCACCAACACCTCAAATCACCGTGAATTTTGTATGTCACGTTAGTGTGGACGTATACAAATTCAAACATTTGTAAGAGGAGGTTTTACCCATTAATTTTATTCTTGTCATCCTAACTTTATGACAAATAAAATTAATAGTTGGTATTCCTTTGGTCACACATATAATAGCAGTGACTCCGATGGGGAGGATACTATTAAATGTGCCTAAGTGTATACCATTACTTGATACTTAGTCCATTAAATAGGATTATGCCCCTTCACTTGGAGAAGATTACACGCTCTTAAATAATTTCCTATAACCATCTATAAAGGAAATTTGATCTAGTGATCTGCAAACAAACTCATCCAATGTGGAGGGAGGCACTCAGAGCCAACGCGCAAGTTTGTTGCATCACTTACAAACCAGTAATGGAGACCGTGGAATTTATTTATAAATCCCTCTCTCACTTAGTTATTTAAGATGAGGATTTTATCATGCACACACACACATCACAACAAATAGAAGTAATAAATATGCAAAAATAATTTTCCAACTATTATGGCCTTTTTCCATCACTGTCCTCCGTATGCTGCCAACCCTAGCTGCTGCCATCTTTAGCCACCGCAATCGGGTCTTGTCGTCGCATCTATCTTGCCACTTTTTCCGTTGTGCCTCTGGTGCTCAAATAGTACCACGACTCGCAAGGATACGATCCGAGACTAAAATAAAATTTTATATATATCGATCCTATATTCCACAAAGGAATGTACATAGAGTGTAGATTGAACAATAATGTAAAATCCTAAAATTAATACAGCTCCTGCTGTACTTAATACATACAATCATGTACACACATAAAATGCCCTCGACATGTTAGAGGGTCCAATCACACACAATCACAATAGGACATAATAGTTGGAGCTTGCAACCAAAGAGTTAATCTATTTCCACATCCTACTATTATCCTGCCTAAAATATGTATGACATGTGCATAATTAAATAGAAAACCAAACACACAGAGGTTAAAACCTAGCTCTGATACCAATTGTTGGTTGCTACTCGAAATACCATCCTAGTTCCCCTGTACAAAAATTTGTACAAGCATAGAACTATCCTAGCTACCTATATGTTCTACTAAAGTTAAATTTGGATTACAAACGATACTTAACATTATTAATCCAAATTTTCCCTTTAGAAGTTAAACTTGGATTGGGAACGAAACTTAACATTCTTACTCCAAGTTCAACCGATGTGATCTTCCTAAGTTAAACCATATTACAGAAGTTGATCAAATATCTATTTTTGGGATCAGCTTCTAGGTCAAACATGGTGAGGCACTAGGCCTTCTTGGGTATGGGATCATCCACCACTGCCTAGACAAAGCCTTTCAAAGAAATTGGATATTTAAACTTCTCACAGTAAACTAGGTTTAACTATAGAGAGCTCAATAGAAACATATTATCGAAACATGAAATCGAAAACATAAAATCAATAACAAAAACAATAACTTAAACCGATAAGAGTGTTTGGTTTTATAAGATCTATACAAAAAGGATGCACTAGTTATGATGAGGAAACTTATAACTAGTTATACCTTTCGTAGCTTATAGACCTCTTGATCTTCTATTGTATTCCTCTACTTCTCTTGGACGTCGTGTGGGTGACAATCTTCCAAGAGGAAATCCACCCAAGCCTTCTCTTTTAGCTTCAAAGTTTCGGCCACCAACAACCTCCAAAGGATGATGAGTTTCGGCCACCAACCAATCTCCAAGGGATGCTAGGAAACAATGCCTCTTTTCTCTACTCCTTCAAGCAAAATCCGGCCAACCACTAAGCTCCAAGAGATGATGCCACCGGCCACCAAAGAGGAAGAGAAGGAGAATAAGAAGGGTCGGCCATAAGGAATAAGAGAGGAAGAATAATAGATGTGTTGTGTGGTGAGGCACCTCTACCCTTTCTTTTATATTCCTTGGTCTTGGCAAATAAGAAAAGTTTTAAACATAATTAAAACTTCCTTATATTCCTTGCCAATGACTAAAAAGGAAAGTTTTTTAAACAAAAAAATTAAAACATCCTTTTCTTCTTGTCATGGCCGCCCACCCCCTTTAAATCCAAACAAGGAAAGTTTTAAACATGGAATTAAAACTTCCTTATTTTTTCCGGTAAGACATTTTAATTAAAACATTTCTTTCTTTAAATGCCTTCATGGTTGGTTATAAAAGAAAAATTTTATAAATTAAAAACTCTCTTTTAAAACATGTGGATGGTTACAAAAAAGGAAAGTTTTATCAAAAATTAGAATCTTTCTCTTAACTACAAGAAAGGAAAGATATCGAATATTTCTATTAATCCTTTGTAGAAAGATTTTAAAATCTTAAAACTCTCTTTTAAAACCATGGCTTCCACAAAAGGAAAGATTTCAAAATTTAAAACTCCCTTTTGATTTCAATGTGGCCGGCCACCCTTGCTTGAGCTCCAAGCTAGGGCCGACCACAACTTGGCTCCCTTCTTGGTTTGGTTTAGCCGGCCCTAGCTTGGGCTCCAAGCTAGGCTTGGCCGACCACCAAGAGGTGGGTAAGAAAGTTGATTTTGGTGGATATAAGACTTTATAAATAAAAGGTTACAATAGGGACCGAGAGGAGAAATTGATTTTGGTCTCCCAATGAGCTTGAGCTTCCCGTGTTCGCCCCGAACACCCAACTCAAGTTCATCAATAATATCCCATTCCACTAAAGAGTTATTATTGCACTACCCCACCAATCTCATATTACTATATGGGCTCCTTCTTATCATGAGTGTGTTAGTCTCCCTGTGTTTAAGATATTGAATGCCCATTAATTAAATGAGTTACTAGCAACTCACTTAATTAATATCTAGCTCCAAGAGTAGTGCCACTCAACCTTATCATCATGTCGGACTAACTCCACCTACACGATTTACATAACAATCCTTATGAGCTCCTCAAGGGGACATCATCAACCTAGATTCCTAGGACATAGTTTCATTCTATAATCAACAACACACCATATAAATAATATCATTTCTCAACTTATCGGGCCTATTGATTTAACGAGCTAAATCGCACCCTTTGATAAATTAAAGAAATAAATATTAAATATACATGCTTGTTATTATATCATGATTAAGAGTATACACTTTCATAATAACATAGATTTTATTATTTTATATAGTCAGTATAAAAAGATATTACCTCAAATGATTTTGCTCAATACACTCATAGTGTACTAGTGTAATTAATTAGTCAAGATAAACTAATACCTAATTACACTAATTACACTACAACCACTCCAATGGTTTGCCCCATTCCATCTTGGTCATGAGCAACTATTTATAATTTATAAGGAACTGATAACATGAACTTCTGTGTGTCTCCTCACACTATGTTATCTACAATATAAATTAAACGGACAACGACACTTCGCATAAATGTAGACATTTGACCATTATGATTCTTATTTCAAAACAAATGTTTATACAAAAGCTAGACTTTTAGTATACACTCTAACAATGCGCTCCTTTAGAGAAGACTCTACCTTGGTGGCCGGTTGCTTGGAGGAGAAGAAGAAGTTGAAGAAGAAGGAGGCCTCTTCACTTTGTATTCTTTGGTGGCTGAAATCTTGGAAAAGAAGGAGAAGGTCGAGTGTCTTCGTCTTGGTAGATTGTCGCCCACACGACGTCCAAGAAGAGGAGAGGAATACAGCAGAAGATCAAAAGGTCTTTAGCTACAAGGAAAGGTACAACTAGTTCTTTATTCCGCTGCGAACTAGTTTAGTTTTTCTTTGTATTGATCCTGAAATACCTACACAATAGGCTAGCAATTTTGTGTTTCGATTTTGTGCTTCGATTTTGTGTTTCGATCTTGTGCTTCGATCTTGTGCTTCGATTGAGGTCTCTTTAGTTAAACCTAGGGTTTACTATGAGGAGTTTAAATATTCAATTTCTTTGAAAGACTTTATCTAGGAAGTGGTGGATGATCCCATAACCAAGAAGGTCGAGTGCCTCGCCAATGACCTGGAAGCCAATCCTTGAAATAGATATTTAATCAACTTCTGAAATATGCTTTAACTTCTGAAGAACATATGAGTTGAACTTGGAGTAAAAATGTTAAGTTTCGTTTCAAATCCAAGTTTAACTTATGAAGAACACATTGTTTGAATTTGGAGTAAAAATGTTAAGTTTCGTTTCCAATCCAAGTTTAAGAACACATGGGTTACTAGAAAAAGTTCTGTGCTTGTACAAATTTTTAAATAGGGGAAATCGAACGGAATTCCGAGTAGCACCCAACAAGTGGCATTTGTAACACCCGTAAATTTCTTTTCCTCCAAAAAGAGCAAAAAGAAATAGAAGAATAGAAAAGAAATAAAAATATATATATAAATAACCCGAGCTGGGATTTGAACCCTAGACCCTTGTTTTAAGATTGGTTTAAGTAGCCATTAGGTAGTGGTAAAGCATCACATTGGAAATAGGAAACTATTCATTATATGTTGATTTTGTGTGAAGAGATGCTTCAACTTCCACTTAGTATAAAAGGGAAGAGAAGAGAAGAAAACCTAACCCTTCATTTTATCTTCTCCTCCCTAGCCGAAATTCCTATTCTCCTTTCTTTTGGTTTTCAGCCAAGAACCCTAGCTAGGGTTCCAAGGTTCCAAGTTTTAAAGCTTTTCAAGGGGAGAATCTTAGAGGAGGGTTTCTCCCAAGGAAGTAGTACGTGTGTGAGGGGCTATCCGGAGAGTAAGTGTACGGTTACGTCGTAAGTAAGAATAAAAGATATCATATCCACAGGGATTGGAATAACCACTAAAGATGTCTCAACACGAGTTAGCTAAACAACTAATTAATTGGTTTTCAAAAGCTAAATGTAACTATGAAAGGTAAACAAAGAAATGAAAGAATAAGAAACAAGAATAAGGGCAATGGTAAAGGTATGTTCTAGGAGTTTTGGTTTCTTTGTAATGTTATTCAATGTAATGGTCTACCAAATCTTATTCCTCAATTGCCCATCATTTATAGAAGGTTGCCAGTTCCCTCTTGCAATAGACAACCGGCCTAGGACTGAAATATATCTAAATGCGATCAATTAGGAATGAAACCTATGTTGTCCTTACACGGGCTTGCCTGTCACTTGCGTCCCTCGGATAATCAACATAAGAATTCATCACTTCTCAACCTCATTAAGATACAAAGATTAATGCATACAATCTATTCTACCCTCTTGAAATACCTAATTTCCCCTTCAAGATTACCCCTCAAACGTCCTTACACCGGCTTGTTCCTGTCACGAACGTCCCTCGAAAAATCAAATGAGCAACAATCTCTACAAGATCCATAAGATATTCAAACATTCAATCAAGCATGGTAATTAGGTCCTAATCACAACAATCTACACAAGATCAAATGGATACAAACAGGGCAAAATCATAGAAATAGGAATTAGGCAAATCCACAAGAGTTTTACATCAAATCTCCATTACAAATACTCCCTCCATCCTAGAACAAGAGATCTAATCCATAGAACAAGGAAAGAAATCCAAATATAAAGAGAATACAAGCATCTTGATCCCAAATCCGAGAAAGAAAGGGAAGAAAAGCTTATCTACGATGAAGAACCATCTTCAGATCCAATCCTCGTTCCCCCGGAGTCGATTCGGTGAAGATCCGCCCTTAGATCGCCGGAAATCCCTCCAAGAATGGTAAGGAACACCCCAAATCTTATTTCCCCCCCAAAAGGGAGAGAATCCCCTCTCAAAACATAAAGGAGGCTTTATATAGAGGTGAGGTTTGGACGCCACACCTTGAGACCTTGAGGCATGGCCGTGTGAGGTTCACAGGCCAAAGCCATTCCCTTCTCTGCCAATCTTACACGGCCATGTGTGGTACACGGCCGTGACATGCATCTTCCATGACCCCCCTTGCATGGCCATGTAGATCTACACGGCCTGGACTGCTTCTACCACTGGAAACCTGGCATGGATGTGTGGTGTACACGACCATAGCCCTCTTGCTCACTGGAAACCCTACACGGCCCGTGTGGTGTACACGACCAGGGCTTCCCTGGTCTCTGGAAATCTTACATGGCCGTGTGATGTACACGGCTTGGCTCCATTTGGCTTTAAATCTTGGCACGACCGTTTGAGGTTCACACGGCCATTGTAATTTCCTCCTCTACTGCAGCCACACGGCCAAGGATCTACACACGACTTGGGCAACCCCCCATGGCAGGGCCGTGTGAGGTTAAGGAATGATGCTTTCCTCTCTAGCTTCGCTTGTAGATTTGGCCTCAAACATGAATCCTTCACCAAATTCGACTCCTGTGTACAGAAAATGCACAAAAGAAGATCTCCAAACAAAAAGAGTAAATATGTAAAAAGGAAGCTGGAAGTACGAAAATACGTAGACAAAGCATGTGCAAAGTATATGAATGTGCATCCAAACATGCATAAAAGGTGTATATAATCTACGCACATCACACCCCCAGACTTAAACCTTTGCTTGTCCTTAAGCAAAATGCTTCAATCTAAACTCACATGTTTTACAATGCTCTCATATTCCTAATACACTCTCCTAATTCTATCGAAAAGTTTCATTAACAAGCATGATCATAGAAACAAGATAAGTATGACTCAAGCATAAGTCTCTTGTGCACAATGCAAGGTAACTCAAACCTCTTCAAGTTTCAATCTATGTCCTAGCCAAGTCATCATCAAATTTGAATTCCTAATGTTTCCGGTGATAGACAAGTAACCAGTGATAGACACTTACTTGCCAAACACTTGGTTCATATTTCTCAATCAACCCAAGGTCTCAAAGACATGCTCAATCTCAAGAGAAGCTAAGCAGTCATTTCCCCAGTTACCTAACTCGGTCTCAAAGGGGTGACTCGCTAGATTCCACTCACGATAACTATTTATTATATCTCTTATTCACTTTTTTCTATTTTTTTCACTTTTTTTTCATATGTATTTGCATTGTGCAAAACTTATTTACAAATGTACTTTTAGCACAAATGTTGGGATATCTTGATTTTTCCAAATGAGCTTACATGATTTGAGCCTTATCCAGTAACCAAAATAAAGTTTGAGAAATCACCATGGAAACCTAGTACTAAACAAACAAGATGAATCATGACTATTTCAATGATGTCAACCATTCAAGCTCAAGTATAGTGAAGTGAAGGTAAGATCCTTAAGGTCAAGCCAAAACTAAATCTCATCTCCATAAGATACTTAGCTTATGTCATGCTACCCAAGATAGAGAAAAGAGGTACACTAAACATACTACTAGCATCATTTACAACATCATGAATCTAGATAATGAACGTGCTAACTTTTTTACTAAAAGACAAGAAAGCATATAAGTGAAATTTGATGTTCTCAAGATGTATGCCATGAAAAATCAAAACAAAATGCAAGACATAAGCAAAAACAAAAACAACCAAAACAATTCAAATGCATCTAATGCATCCCCCCAGACTTAAACTTTTTATTGTCCCAATGAAAACTAAAAACAATGCGGAGGAGATAAAAAGTAAGAGAAGTTACCAAATGATGCATGCCAAATGCCCATGTCATTAACTTCTCCATCATGTAGTTATACTCCTCCTAATCTTTGAGTCCTATAAAAGAAGATTGACAACAAAAATTAAGTAGAGGATACATTATTATAAAGAATGAAATGAAAGTAGAAAGAACTAAAGACAAATGAAAACAAGGAAAATGAACTTGGGTTGCCTCCCAAGAAGTTCTTGTTTAAGGTCATTAGCTTGACCACCTCATAAGATTCATCTAAATCTCGCTCTTGGAGAGGTAAGATATTTCAACACCCTCCTACCAAGGGCTCTTATTATGGAGGAAACTTTTAATATAGGAATTACAAAATGAAGTATTGCTCTCTCCATCTTCGTCTTCTTTGAAGTTCTTTCAGGTGGTCGAAGACGGTTCAGTATGAGCTTCCAATTATTAGCCCAAGTGAAATCTGCACATGCAAAGAATATACAAATCTCCCACAAACATATTAGATAAGATAGAGCCATAACCATATTAAGATAAGCAGAATAAGAAATAAAAACTGAATCACATCCAACAAAGTCAATTATAGGTACCTCTATAAAATTTTCCAAAAGATCACAAGAAGTACTTACCTTGCTTTGCTGAGAGATACCTGATATTTCTAAACATGTGGATGTGACTTCCTCTGAATCAAATGATGGTTCTGGCTCTGGCTCAAGTGTTGACGATATCAAAGATAGTGATTCTTGAGACTCAACCATATCTACAAGAGTCCCTACACATTGGTCCACAACATGCTCAAATCTTGCAACCTCTAAGGGTTGTGTGGACAAAGGTGGTGATTCTTGAGATGCTACTTCCACAACACAATTCCCTACACATTCTTCCATATCATCATCATCAACACATACATCAAAAAATAAACCAACATCTATATCCTCAATAAGAGAATCAATAACAAGAGGATCAATAACTTTACTTGCAGTTTTAAGTTGATCTACCACATCACATTCATCATCTGAAAATTTAATGTCACTATAACACTCTATAAAATTTGGAGATAGATCTAAAAACTTATTTACCACTGCATTATCAATAAAATTCTCATCTAAAGAGTCTTCATCTTTATACACACTATGAAATCTGCACTCAACCTTACCAGTGTCACAGAATTTTTTAAAGTCATTGTTCTCATTGACCCCCACTAACCTTTGTGGAAAAGGAACCCTAAGTGAAGGTCTTGGGAAAGGTACTTCTAATTTCTCATATTCTCTTTATGCTTGTGGAGGAGGTTCAACTTGCTTATCTAGTGTTGGTATGATCAATCGTTGAGGAAAAGGTACTTGTGGCATTTGGGTACATCCTGGAATAATGGAACTGAGTTCATGTGGTCTTCTATTGTTCTTCTCCTAAATTCTAAACATGTCAATTTCCAGAAGTTCTTCATGATTCTTGCTACTTCTCAACTTAAGATCATTGTCATTTACACTAGATCTTTTCTGTGAAGGAGGAAGGTTTTCTTTGGACCATTTTGAAACTATGCTATTAATCTTTTCCCCCAAATGATTGAACTCCTCATTCTGTGACCTGTGAACTTTAACTTTCTTGGATGGTTGAGTTGCATTTTGTTTGACAGGCTCTCTTACATTTATGGTTTGCACTTCTTGAATTTTTGAGGGAGATTCCATCCAACTTTTGTTCAACCATTCATGGAGGTTCAATGCCACTTGATCAATTAACATATATGCTTCATCTACACTTTTGTCCATAAAAGAACCACCAGCTGATGAATCCAATAAACTCTTGTCTGAGAAAGAAATTTCCCCATAAAATATGTGCAGAATCAACCATTTTTCAAAACCATGATGAGGGCACTGTCTTTGAAGACTCTTGAATCTATCCCATGCTTCAAATAATGATTCTCCATATGCCTGAGCAAAATTTGTTATGCAATTTCTCATATACACTGTTCTGCTTAGAGGGAAAAAATGATTCAGAAATTGCTTCTCCAATTGCTCCCAACTTGTGATACTTTGAGGATGGAGAGAATATAACCAAGTCCTTGCTTTATCCTTGATACTAAAAGGAAATGTCATCAATCGAACTGCATCTGCTAACACTCCTTCACATTTCACCATATCACAAATCTCTAAAAATGTTTCAAGATGTAGATAAGGATTTTCTGATACTTCTCCTCCAAATTTATGACCTTGTATCATGAAAATTAACTCTGGGTCTAGTTGAAAACTTTCTACTTCAATTTGAGGTTGCACAATGGGAGATAAAAGTCTTGCAGAAAAGGGTGTAGAAAAATTTCTCATGGGCCTGCTTGACATGTTAGTGCTCGTGGATATTCAAGAAAAAATTATTGAAGAATCAAAGACAAGAAATAAAATGCAATATGAAAAGAAAGAAAGAAAATGCAGAATTTAAATTGCAAGAAAGTAAGTGCATAATGAAAACAAGAAAGAAAAGACAAAAGAAAAAAGAAAAATGTCTAGAATAATTCATATGCTAATAAACTAATGTGTTTATAAGTTCTTGTTATTCTTGAGGCCTTTATGACGTTTGATCTTCACATACACAAGAACAAGATTGCAAGATATGTTTACAAAAGAAAAAGAAGAAAGAAACTAAATCAAAAGGAAAACAAAGAAAAGTTAGACTAGAATGTTAGAAATAAAAAATGTAGAATTAGAATTGCAACAAAAAGAATTGACAAGAAGTAGAAAGTTATACAAGAAAAAATTATGAAAACAGAATTCTAAAGATTAGTTACAACTATGCTAATGAAAAGAAAAGAAAAAATCATGTTTATCATGTTTAGTCTAACTCAATTGATAATCTCTAATGTTATAGCGCAGTCCCCGGCAACGACGCCAAAAACTTGTTACGAACCGCAAGTGTACGGTTACGTCGTAAGTAATAATAAAAGATATTGTATCCACAAAAGACTTGAAGAGGGAATGGATCTACAAAAGCTATTAGATGTAAATGGATCTACAAAAGGATAAGAGGGATAGACGAGAAGGTAGAAACCTTTAAAGCAAGGCTTGTTGCGAAGGGGTATACTCAGAAAGAGGGAATTGATTATGAGAAAATCTTTTCACCAGTAGCTATGCTTAAGTCTATCCGGATACTCTTATCTATTGTTGCTCATATGGATTATGAGGTTTGGCAAATGGATGTCAAGACAACTTTCCTTAACGGAAGTCTTGAAGAAAACATCCATATGTAGCAACTAGAGGAGTTTATTGCAAAGGGCAAAGAGCATCTAGTATGTAAACTCAATCGGTCTATTTATGGACTAAAGTAAGCTTCAAAGTCTTGGAACATCCAATTTAATGAAGTAATCCAGTCGTATGGATTTATTTAGTGTCTAGATGAGTCTTGTGTAAAGAAGAAGTGTGATCAAAACGTGGTGGTATTTCTTGTACTATACGCAGATGACATTTTGTTAGTTGGAAAAAAATATCAAAGTATTGTTAGAAGTAAGGGTATGGTTGTCCAAGCAATTCGATATGAAGGACTTGGGAGAATGCACACATATTCTCGGGATCATGGTAATAAGGGATCGCAAGAAAAGAATGTTGTGCTTATCCCAAGCTTCATATATCAATATGATTCTAGCTCATTTTAGCATGCAAGACTCCAAGAAAGGTTTTCTACCTTTTAGGCATGAAGTATCTTTATTTAAAGAGATGTCTCCGAAGACATCAAAAGAGATAGAAGATATGAAGGCAGTTAGTTCCTTATGCTTCAGCTGTAGGAAGACTAATGTATGGTATGTTATGCACGAGACCGGATATCTGTTTTACCGTGGGCATGGTTAGAAGATATCAAAGTAATCCAAGATAGGGACATTGGACTACCGTAAAGCATAGAGATTATATGTTGGTTTACCAAGCAAGTGATTTGATGCCTGTGGGTTACACGAATTTTGACTTTCAATCAGATAGGGACAATAGTAAGTTGACCTCCGGGTTTTGTGTTTACTTTAGGAGGTAAATCCATAACAACGGAGGAGTGATAAGCATAGATGTTTTTCGGACTCCACCATGGAAGGTGAGTATGTGGCAGCCTCTGCGACAGCCAAAGAAGCTGTATGGCTCAGAAACTTCATGATGGATTTAGATGTGATTCCTGGTTTGCCAAAAAATTATTACAATGTATTGTTATAATAAGTGGTGCATAGCAAACTCGAAGGAACCACGAGCCCATAAGGCAAGTAAACATATAGAGCGCGAGTACCACCCAATATGAGACATCGTATAATGAGGAGAAGTTGTTGTCGCCTAGATTGCATCAGATGATAACCTGGGAGATCCTTTCACTAAGAACCTTAAGGCAAGAGCTTTTGATGGGCATGTTGAAGGGTCGGGAATCAGATGTATGGCAGGGTATATGGCAGCATAGTCTTTTAGTATAAGTGGGAGATTGTTAGAGTGTATACTAAAAGTCTAGCTTTTTGTATAAACATATAAGAATCACATTGGTCAAATGCTACATTTATGCTAAGTGTAGTTGTCCATTTAATTTATATTGTAGATAACATGGTGTGAGGAGACACACAGAAGATCATGTTATCAGATCCTTATAAATTATAAACAGTTGCTCACAACCAAGATGGAATGGGACAAACCATTGGAGTGGTTGTAGTGTAATTAGTTATTAGTTTATCTTGACTAATAAATTACACTAGTACACTATGAGTGTATTGAGCAGGATCAATTGAGGTAGTATCTTTGTATATTGACTATATAAAAGAATAATACCTCTGTTATTATGGAAGTGTGTACTCTTAATCATGATATAATAACAAGCACATATACTTAGTATTTATTTCTTTGATTTATCAAAGGGTGTGATTTAGCTCGTTAAATCAATAGGGTCGATAAGTTGGAAAATGATATTATTTATATGGTGTGTTGTTGATTATAGAATGAAACTGTGTCCTACTAATCTAGGTTGATGATGTCCCCTTGAGGACCTCATAAGGATTGTCATGTAAACCCTGCAGGTGGACTTAGTCCAACATGACGATAAGATTGAGTGGTACTACTGTTGGAGATAAATATTAATTAAGTGGGTTATCAGTAACTCATTTAATTAGTGGACATTCAATATCTTAAACACAGGGAGACTAACACACACATGATAAAAAGGAGCCCATATAGTAATATGAGATTGGTGCGGTAGTGCAATAATAACTCTTTAGTGGAATAAGATATTATTGATGAACTTGAGTTGGGTGTTCGGGGCGAACACAGGAAGCTCAAGCTCATCGGGAGACCAAAACCAATTCCTCCTCTCGGTCTCTATTGTAGCCTCTTATTTATAAAGTCTTATATCCACCCAAACCCAAATTCTTACCCACCTTAAGGTAGCTGACCAAGCCAAGCTTGGAGCCCAAGCAAGGGCCGACCAAACCAAGGTTAGATGGGTTCAAGTTGTGGCCGGCCCGAGCTTGGAGCCCAAGCAAGGGTGGCCGACTACATTAAATTCAAAAGGAAGTTTTATTTTGTAAAATATTTCCTTTTATAGAGATCCAGTAAAAGAATTTAAAAGGATGATTTTAATATAAAACTTTCCTTTTTTAGATCGGTCATAAAAGGAAATAAAAGGAAGTTTTTATTTTGTTGGAAACTTTTCTTTTATGTTGATTTTAAAAGAGAGTTTTAAATTTTTAAAATCTTTCCTTTTATAGCTTTCTACAAAGGAATAAAAGAGATATTTGAAATCTTTCCTTATTTGTAGTTATCTATAATGTGAAAGAAAGATTTTAATTTTTTGATAAAACTTTCCTTTTTTGAAACCATATTTTATTTTAAATCTTATCTTTTATAGATATCCATAAAAGGATTTAAAAGAGAGAGATTTTAATTTATAAAACATTCCTTTTATAACTATCCACAAAAGGAATTTTTAAAAGAGAGATTTTAATTTTTGTTTAAAATCTTTCCTTGCTTGGAGAACAAGCATGTGGCCGGCCATGACAAGAAGAAAAGGAAGTTTTAATTTTTTGTTTTAAAACTTTCCTTTTTAGTCAATTGCAAGGAATATAAGGAAGTTTTAATTATGTTTAAACTTTCCTTATTTGCCAAGACCAAGAAATATAAAAGAGAGGGTAGAGGTGCCTCACCTCACAACAATACATACTTCTATTCCTCTCCTCTCTTCCTTGGTGGCGGCCGTCCCTTACTCTTTCTCTCTTCTCCTTTGTTTTCCCTCTTGGTGGTTGGTGGCATATTGGTGTGGAGATCCATTAATGGCCGGTTTCTTGAAGGAGAAGAAGAAGAAGAGAAGGAGGTTCTCTTGTCTAGCATCCCTTGGAGGAAAGTTGGTGGCCGAACTTCATCATCTCTTGGAGAAAGTTGGTGGCCGAAACCTGAAAGGAAGAAGGCTTGGGTGGATTCTCGTATTGGTAGATTGTCGCCCACACAACGTCCAAGATAAGAAGAGGATTACAATAGAAGATCAAGATGTTTATAAGTTACAAGAGGTATAACTAGTTATTAGTTTCTGCATCATAACTAGTTCATCTTTTGTATAGATCTTGAAAAAATCAAACACAAGAGGTTATCGATTTTAATTATCATTTTTATTATCGATTTTCATTTCAATTTCATGTTTTGATAATGTGTTTCTATTGAGGTCTCTATTGTTAAACCTTGTTTACTGTGAGAAGTTTAAATATCCGAGTTTTTGAAAGGCTTTGTCTAGGCAGTGGTGGATGATCCCATACCCAAGAAGGCCTAGTGCCTCACCATGTTTGTCCTTGAAGTCGATCCTTAAAATAGATATTTGATCAACTTCTGTAATATGGTTTAACTTAGGAAGTTCACATCGGTTGAACTTGAAGTAAGAATGTTAAGTTTCATTCCCAATTCAAGGTTAACTCCTAAAGGGAAAATTTGGATTAATAATGTTAAGCATCTTTTGCAATCCAAATTTAACTTTAGTAGAACACATGGGTGGGTAGGATAGTTCTATTCTTGTACAAATTTTTGTACAGGGGAACTAGGACGATATTTCGAGTAGCAACCAACACTACCCCCTTGAATGACCTTATTTCACCTTCAAGATTATCCCTCAATCGTCCTTACACGGGCTTGTCTGTCATGTACGTCCCTCGAATAATCGAATGAGGAATTACCTCTACAAGTTCCACAAGATACCCAAACAGTTAATCAAATATGGTAATTAAGTCAAATCACAACAATCCACATAAGATCAAATGGATACAAACAAGACAAAATCATAGAAATAGGAAATTGACAAATCCATAAGAGTTTACACCAAATCGTATTACAAATACTCCCTCCATCCTAGAACAAGGAGATCTAATCCATAGAACAAGAAAAGAAATCCAAAGACAAGAAGATCATAAGCATCTTGATCCCAAAATCCAAGAAGAGAAAGGGAAGAAAAGCTTATCTATGATGAAGAACGGTCTTCGAATCCAATCCTCATTCTCAGAGTCGATTCATTGAAGATCTGCCCTTAGATTGTCAGAAAATCCCTCTAAGAAGTTGAGGAATCACCCAAATCTTGTTCTCTCCCAAAAGGGAGAACTCCTCCTTCAAATGATGAAAGAAACCCTTATATAGAGCAGAGATTTTGGGCACACATGGCCCTGAGACCCCGCCGTGTGTGAGACATGACCTAGGTCATTCTCTTCACTGCCCATCTCACACGGCTGTGACATGTTTTGCCACTGCCATCCTTTCACGGCTGTGTAGATCTACACGACCTATGCTACCTCCGGTTATGGAACTCATGCACGGTCGTGTCTAGGACATGGCCAGGGTTTGTTTGGCTTCTGGAAGGCTTACACAGCCGTGGTTCTCTTGGCTTCAAAATTGGCACGACCATGTGATGCACACATGGCCGTGACCTTCTCCTTTTTTGCAAAAGCTACACGGGTGATCATCACCACACAGCCTGGACATTGTCCTGCTCTGCCAATGCTGCATGGGTGAGCATCACCACAAGGCCTAGGTCACTCTCCTAGACATGGCCGTGTGGCACTCCAAGGTGGTGTCTTCCTCCTTTCGTTAGCTTGCAGATTTGGCATCGATCATAAATTCTTCTCCAAATATGACTCCTGCGTACAGAAAATGCACAAAAATAGATCTCTGAACAAAAAGAGTAAATATGCTAAAAGAAAAGCTGGAAGTATGAAAATGCATAGATAAAGCATGCACAAAATACGTGAATGTGTGTCAAAACATGCTAAACAAGTGTATACAATCTATGCACATCACAGCCCCAGACTTAAACTTTTGCTTGTCCTCAAGTAAAATGCCGCAATCTTAATTCATATGCTCTACAATGCATTCATAATCCCTAATGTACTTTCCTAACTCTATCAAAAAGATTCATTAACAAGAATGATCATGGAAACAAGTCAAGTATGGCTCAAGCATAAGTCTCTTGTGCACAGTGTAAAAAGTGACACAAACTTTTCAAGTTTCAATCTATGTCCTAGTCAAGTCGTCATCCAGATGAGTTCCTAATGTTTCCGGTGATAGGCACTTACCTGCCACACAATTAGTTCATATTTCTCAACTAACCTAGGGTCTCAAAGGCGTTCTCAATTGATGTGCGTAGATTATATACACTTTTATGCATGCTTTGACGCACATCTACTTGTATTTCATTGGCATAATCTATGTTTATTACACCCTATTTTATTGTAATGTCATACTTTCATTATATTCTGTTCGGAGATCTTATCTTTGCTTGTTTTGATTGATAGGACGCTATTTGGAGCAAAAATGGAGCTAAAACGCACATGGGAGCAACTTCGGAAGAATTCATGCTTGGGCCGTGTATGCCACACGGCCGTGTGGCCATATCATGCCTTGGCCGTGCCAAATGGCACGGCCGTGCTCCGGCACCAGATGTAAAGAAGGCCATGGCCGTATCTCCCACACGGCCGTGCTAAGCTTCCCGTGGCCAAGCAACACATGGCCGTGCCAAGTTTCCAGAGGAGAGAAAGGCCACGGCCGTGTGAATCCAGATGGCCGTGTGGCCTCGACAGAGAAGAAAAGGGCCTTGGCCGTGTGAGCCACACGTCCATGTGACTCAACCAGAGAAGAAGCCGTGTGAGGTAGTGTGGATCTCACATGGCCGTGTGACGAAGAACACGAGCCGTGCCACGCCAAAATAGAGCTGTGCTGAACTCTGGGCAGACTGCAGACTGTTTGTAAAACGGCCATAACTTTGCGCTCGGTTGGATTTTTTGGATGATCTTTACACTGAAACGTAGCTGACTTCAAGATCTACAACTTTACTTCAGGTCCAAAAGAGAGAGAGACTTGTCTGCCCATGCTAAATGGCACGGCTGTGCCTCCCAACCTCGGGTTCAACTGGACCTCCGCCCAGACTGCAGATCAAATTTTGAACCGCCATAAATTTCAGCTCGGTTGGATCCATGGCTCGATCAAAGTATCAGATTGAAGATGATTTCAAGAGATACAACTTTGGTTCAGGGTGAATCATGAGAAAATCTGGTTTAGTGGGTGAAAAACTCGGTTTACCAGACCCCTATTTTCCTGGGTTTCCTGGACAGTTTGGAGGAGGTATATAAGAGTCAAGATCTACATTCTTTGACTCATCTTGGGAGATCTTGGATCTCGGATCTAGGACTTTTCCCACTCCTTGGGGGAAGGGTCTCCCCTTAGGGGGAAACCCTAGAGCTCCATTCTCCTCCATCCCTTGGTGATCCATCCATCTCCGGAGCAAGGAAGCACCCCCAAGACATCGGAATCATCGGCAAGCATATCTTCTTCCCCTTCTTCTTAAATCTAGGGTTGTAAGTGTGCTTTTCTTTATGTTTTGGGGCTGTTCTTCCTTAGCAATGAAGTAGATCTCTAGATCTAGGATGTAGGGAGTATTTGTGATGTGATGAATGATGTAAAACTATGTAGATTTTTGCCATGATTCTATTCAATGACTTGTCGATGCATTGTTCTTGTTTGATGTAATGTGATTGTATGCAAACTCTTGTGGATTTGTCAATTTCCTATTTCTATGATTTTGTCCTTTATGTATCTATTTGATCTCGTGTGGATTGTTGTGATTAGGACCTAATTACCATGCTTGATTGAATGTTTGGATATCTTGTGGATCTTGTAGAGGTAATTCCTCATTCGATTTTCCGAGGGATCTTCATGACAGGAACATACCCATGTAAGGATGTTTGAGGGAGGATCTTGAAGGTGAAATAGGGTCATTCAAGGGGGTAGAATAGATTTATGCATTAATCTTTATACCTAGATGCGTTTGATGAGAGATGAATTCTTATGTTGATTATCCGAGGGACGCATGTGACAGGCAAGCCCGTGTAAGGACAACATATGTTCATCCCTATTTGATCACATTTAGATATAGATTTCAGTCCTAGGCCAGTTGTCTATTCCAAGAGAGAACTGACAACCTTCTACAAATGATGGATAATTGAGGAATAAGATTTGATAGATCATTTACATTGAATAACATCACAAAGAAACTGAAATACTAGTATCTATTCCCCTCCATTTACTACACTCATTCTCTCCCTCTTTACTCTCTTTCTTTTCTCTTCTATTTCTTATCCTAACATTTGTAAACCACTTTTCGATTGTCTAGATAATTCGCCGTACGAAGTTAACTAGTGCTTAATCAACAGTCCCTGTGGATATGATAATCTTTTATATTACTGACGACGTAACCGTACACTTGCGGTGACGTAACATCAATCTCAAGAGAAGCTAAGCAGTCATTTTCCCAGTAACCCAACTTGGCCTCAATGTAACGACCCGACCCCTTGGCCCCTTGGGTGGCCACACTAGCGGCCCAATTGGTGGCCCATTGGTCCCTTGGGGGTCCAAAATGACGGCCCAACTGGCGACCCCTTATGTCGCCAACCGACGACCCTTCGGCCGTGCTGTTACTCACAAGGACTTCCCACCCCTGACCAGTAGATTTTTACCTTCCCCAGGATTCGAACTCTAGATCTCCAAGTTAAATACTAGAGTTTATGAATCCTGGTAGCCAAGTGAGTGCCACTCACTTGGCTACCAGGATTCATAAACTCTAGTATTTAATCTCCCTTGTACGGCTGACAATCTGAAACATTTCTACAGACACAATATACCTTAGTCACAGACGGCTGGAATATACACACAACCACGCAGTTTATATGCAGCCTACACGGCTGATACAATAAAATAGACAACCACACAGTTATATGTAAATCTAACAACCTACTCGGCTGTACCAAAACCAAACACAGCGGAAATACAATGGACAACACATACAAACTAAAAACGAAGACTGCTAGCCAGCTAGGCTTACACCACACAACAAAACAACACTTCAGAAAAAAAACTGAAACACAAAGTGAAATACACAAATTTCATATACCCAAAATAACAATAAACAAAAGCGAAGACAGGTTTTCTGATGTGACGTGGGGACCGGCAGGCAGGATAATCCAAGTGACACCATAAAGAACCTGGTACCTGAAAAAGATAGTGTCCACGGGGGTGAGTTCAACAACTCAGCAGATACCTAGTTGAGATGTATAGGAAACTATAACGAATGGTAATAACTATGGAGTACAGTCTCCTAGACAAAAGCTAGAAGATGCACAATAGAAAAGGCTGAAGAGAACTGTACTCACCAGGGCCTCTATCAGAATAGTCAGGTTGTCAGACCGAGAGTATCATAAATCCTGTATGCATGTCAAACAAATGCATCCACCAAAATGCAGCAAATAAGTGCAGCAAACACAAGCAATAAATGCATCAATGCGTATGATGTCCATGATGTGTCCTGGTCACCCCTACTGCCAGTCAGCCGTCTCACACACGATGGTGAGACCGAGTGGGTAGGGTTATGACAACCGTGCACTCTGACATCACTGCTCCTGATGAGTGACCGAGTGGACGGGATGCTGTCGAAGTACACCTATCCTCCTACCCCAAATCATAAGTGGGGGAGCTCAATGCTCTCATCTCCCGGTACACGATGACGGGGGAGGGATCCCTGACGTGCTAACGCGCTGCATCACACTACCCATGAGCGGACCAACGGAGCATCGACAGAGCAAAAATGACGTGCTACCACGCTGCGTCACGCTACCCATGAGCGGACCAGTGGAGTACCGACAAAGATGAAACTGGCGATGTGCTCAACAATAATGGAGCAGACTATCGCGCAACATGCAATCATGCTAATGATGCATGACACTAAGCATGATAAAATCCTGAACAGCATAGCAATATCCATATATATATAAAATGTCTACCATAGGAAAATGAACTAAATCAAAGATACACAGACCATATAAGGTATAAAAACCTAGATCCTGAACATAATAAACACATGGTTGTGTCACTACCCCTATAAGCATGTATAATCAGGTAGGTATTAACATGAAGTACATAATAAGTAAACGAAACAAGCATGTAACAGGTATCGGGTAGTGCCCAACCGAAGCAAAGACGAACATAATCATTACTAAAGGTTATAACCTACTAAACATATCAACATGACATTATCAAAGATAAGTCAAGGTACTCGCCTCCAATAGGAAGGCCCAATCCAGTCCAAATCTGACGTCGAGATGCTCATCTTGTGTCAAAGTCCTGTAATACATAGTACCGAGAGCAGAGACGCGATGCTCAATTTCCGGCGGTGATCGACCAAAGCAGGCGGCGATGGAGATGACTAGGGCAAGAGGGAGACAACATCCAACAATCGGGTGGCGTCGAGTAGTCAAGTCGGCGTCGCTGGAGGGGAGAGGGAGGCAGCGACGCGAGAGGGAAGGGGAGAAGGTCTCGACACATGGGAGGCGGCCGACTGTCGTCACTAGGGCAGAGGGACCTGTTGGTGCAATCGACCTAGGTTTTGATGTGTGTGTCAAAGAGTTTAAGTTAGGCTTTCATATGTATTTGATATGTGTTTGAGTCATGCAGGACTTGGTGGAACACATAAGGACTTGGTGTGACCAAGTTCGGGAAGCACATCCAAGGGCTCGGATCATTGAGTCGGTGAAGGATGGTGTGGAAGACATCCGAGGGACCGCGCGGACGAGGAGCAATGGAGTGGAGCCGAAGGAAGTGGATTTTAAGGCAGCGTGAAGGATGGCATGGAGAGGAGCCGCGGGCTAGGGTGCATCTGAGGGACGAAGGCCGAGGAAGAGGACTTCAAAGGCGACTCCGGAAAGGATGAGAGGAGTGAATGTACTGGGACCAGTCGACTGGTCATGGGACCAGTCGACTGATCCAGCTTCACAGAATGCACAGAAGCATTCTGTGCTTGGCGGCAGAAAACGGGCTCTAAAGAGAGCCGTTGGCGTTGCCTAACGGCTAGCACCAGTCGACTGGTGCATGGACCAGTCGACTGGTGTCAGGGTTTGAGTTGATTGGTGATCAACTCCTTCCTCTTACTTAAGGGGAGCTTTGGGGCATTGAAGGGGTTACTAATACTCATTGTAAACCTTCTGAATCTTGCCCAAAAGCTTCCAAGCCAACTCTCTTCCTTCTAGCCCTAAGTTTCATCTTGTAAAGAGGAAGAGAACTTTGTTAGAGGTTTGCTCCACTGAGAAGGAGAAGCTTTAGCCGGAGATTGCCGGGGCCTGATCCACCAAAGGATCAAGGGCTCGTCCACCTCAAGGACACGTTGTGGAGTAGGAGCAAGCAATCTCCGAATCACGTTACATCGAGCGTGTTAGCGTTTGTATTCTCGTTTGTGTTTCATTGTTTTAGTTTCTATATTTCCGCTTGCGCAAACTAACGTATTGTAGAGAAGAAATCGATTTGGGGGTGGCCTAGCTATCCAACTCCCCTTCAAGGCGGCCACCGATCCTCCAACAATTGGTATCAGAGCGAGGAAGCTCTTCAACGGACTAATCGCCAAATAGAACAACATCATCAAATGGCCGGCTCAAACATTCATCCACCTAAATTTGAAGGAGACTTCTCTTGGTGGAAGAGGAGAATGGAGGTATTCTTCGAAACCAATTTTGACATAATGCTAATCATGGAAAATTGTTTCGAAGTGCCTAGGGATCAAGACAATAAGCTACTTGAGAAAACAAGGTGGACCAAGAAGCAAAGGGAAGAACATTTAGCAAATGCTAAAGCCATACATCATCTACAAAGTGTCCTTCCTCAATAAGAAATAACAAGGGTTGGAACCTACTCAAGCGCTAAGGAGTTATGGGAAAAGCTAGTGGAGCTTCAAGAAGGAACATCGGAAGCGAAATTAGCAAGAAGAGACCTCCTTCGAACTCAACTCAATAATATCAAGCTTGAGAAAGGAGAAAAGGTATCAATTTTACATTGTAAAATCAAGGAGATTATTAATGGACTAACAAGTGTAGGTGAGACACTTTCAAATCGAGACGTGATTACGAAAGCCCTAAATGCTTTTCCAAGATCCACAACTTGGAGTTCCATTGTAGATACATACTACATATCAAAGGACCTATAGAAATCCTCTCTAGATGAACTCTTCTCAACAATGGAGCTTCGTGAAACAAGAGTTGAGGGATTGGATGGAGAAGCTCATAGATCAAGAGGAGTAGCCCTTGTGGCAAACAAGGGAAAGGGGAAGAAGAAAGCTTCATCCCCACCATCCTCCGACTCCGAAGAATCGAGCGCCTCAATGGATAGTGATCAAGAGGCGTATATGGTAAGGAAAATGAGAAGAGCTTTTAGAAAATTTTCATCTAACAAATCTCATGATAGGAAAAGCTCAAGAAGCAAAAGTAGGACAAGGAAGATAATTTGCTACAATTTCCAAGGAGAAGGACACATAAGAGATGATTGTCCTCTCTTGAAAAAGAAGGAAGGGAAGAAGAAGAAGGAGAAGACAAAAGAAAAGGGGAAGAAGGCTCAAAACCTAAAAGCAACATGGGATGATCCTTCATCTTCATCGGAGGAAGAAGAGCATCACATAGTCAATTTTGCTCTCATGGGGATTGATGATGTAGCCTCCACCTCATCCGAGCAAGAAGAAGGAAGGAGCTCAAGTGAAGATGAAGAGGGGAGCTCAAGTGAAGGGGGAGGTCAAACTTCGGATTCGGACTTCTCGGTAAGTGAGGTACATAATCTTCCTCCCCATATTTTAATTAAAATTATTTCAAGCACAAATGATGATTTGTTTAAGGCAAAAAGAAAGAACAAATCTTTGAAAAATGACATTTGCATGCTTAAAGAAAAATTAGAATCCTTGCCTATTAGGGATGATGATTTGCATGCTTCCTTTACAAGTTCAAATGATTTATGTTTAGAAGAGGAAAATAGGAAATTAAGGGAAAAAGTAGAATACCTCACCATAGCCCTTATAAAATTTGAAATTGGCTCAAAAACCCTAAATATGATCATTGGGAGCCAAAGGGAAAGTTTTAAGAAAAATGGGATAGGATACAATGAACAAAATAATGAAAAGACCTATCATTGTCTACTTGCTAGGGGGCAATCCAAGATAAAGACCATAGATAGGAAATGGATCCCCAAACAGTACTTGGTCAACCCAATTAGAAAGAATTTCTATTGGGTGCCAAAATCAATCCTCAAGGGTTAGAGGATTTTATGGCAAGTCAACCATGGAAGTCAATAATTCAAATTTTTCCTATATGGTTGACTTGAGACCTTAAGGGGGAGCACTTAGCCTTGATAGAGATTTATGATCAAGAGGGCTAAGTAGAGGTCACCTTTATCTCACAATGATTTGTATTATTTTCTAACCATGAATGTGAGATATTAGGATGATACAAGTAATTCACTTATGCTTATGGCATTTTGATGAGTTATGAAGTGTATCAATGTTTAGTGATCATAGGCCAACTATGGGGAAAGCAAATGTTTAATTAATGGACATCTTGCCCATAGATCATAGTTGGACATTTCAAATGTTTTGAAAACAATTCTATGTTTTATTTACTGTGGTCTAGCTATTTTAAAACATATGATTGCAAAATTGAGCTTGAAATTGATACAAACTTACATGTTTTCGATATTTTTGAAACTTGGTCAAAATTTTGAAAATAGGTTGACTTTTCATGAAAACATATTTTTCTTAGTTAAAGAACATTATAAGAAATATATGTTCAAAAATTCGTAGGCTGAAATTGATATTCAGTTTGCGCCAGTCGACTGGTGCAGATACTAGTCGACTGGTACCAGCCTTTCAGCATTCTGTTGGTCTTTAAAATCAAATTTTTGGTTCAAATTTGGTTGGAACTGATACCATAGTATGTGTACGTATCTGGTACAATATTTTTGATGGTGTCAAAGGGGGAGAAATGGGTAGGTTTAAGTTAGAAATTTACTTGAGTGCAAATCTTTGAAAATTAAGATTAAGAGCATGTGTTAAGGGGGAGCTTGGGTTTTATGCTTCATATTTACATATTGCTTGTACTTTTCAAAGTTGTTATTTGTGCCTAACTTAAACATATTGCCACACATCAAAAAGGGGGATATTGTTGGTGCAATCGACCTAGGTTTTGATGTGTATGTCAAAGAGTTTAAGTTAGGCTTTCATATGTATTTGATATGTGTTTGAGTCATGCAGGACTTGGTGGAACACATGAGGACTTGGTGCGACCAAGTTCGGGAAGCTCATCCAAGGGCTCAGAACATTGAGTCGGTGAAGGATGGTGTGAAAGACATCTGAGGGACCGCGCGGACGAGGAGCAATGGAGTGGAGCTGAGGGAAGTGGACTTCAAGGCAGCGTGAAGGATGGCACGGAGAGGAGCCGAGGAAGAGGACTTCAATGGCGACTCCGGAAAGGATGAGAGGAGTGAATGTACTGGGACCAGTCGACTGGTCATGAGACCAGTCGACTGATCCAGCTTCACAGAGTCGTTGGCGTTGTCTAACGGCTACACCAATCGACTGGTGCATGGACCATCGACTGGTGTCAGGGTTTGAGTTGATTGGTGATCAACTCCTTCCTCTTACTTAAGGGGAGCTTTGGGGCATTGAAGGGGTTACTAATACTCATTGTAAACCTTCTGAATCTTGCCCAAAAGCTTCCAAGCCAACTCTCTTCCTTCTAGCCCTAAGTTTCATCTTGTAAAGAGGAAGAGAACTTTGTGAGAGGTTTGCTCCACTGAGAAGGAGAAGCTTTAGCCGGAGATTGCCGGGGACTGATCCACCAAAGGATCAAGGGCTCGTCCACCTCAAGGACACATCGTGGAGTAGGAGCAAGCAATCTCCGAACCACGTTACATCGAGCGTGTTAGCGTTTGTATTCTCGTTTGTGTTTCATTGTTTTAGTTTCTATATTTCCGCTTGCGCAAACTAACGTATTGTAGAGAAGAAATCGATTTGGGGGTGGCCTAGCTATCCAACCCCCCTTCAAGCCGGCCACCGATCCTCCAACAGGACCGAGGTGTCTGCGGGTGGCGGCACCGTCGGGTGGAGAAGGCGCGGCCAAGACGATGGATAGGGCACAACGGCGCCAATCGGAAGAGGAAGAGGAATGGGGGGTAGGCTCGGGGAGGAAGAAGGAGAAGAGAAGAGATGGGGCACGACTTTTGTTCGTATGAGGAGGTAACTGTTGCGTGCGGCGCTGGTTAGGGCAAGGATCGGGCGTGAGTTCGTCGGGGGGAAGAGGAAAGGCACACAGGGGAAGAATGAGGGAAAAGAAAAAAATAAAAGAAAAAGAAAATAAAACTTTTCCTCTCTTAAATGGGTAGCCTAAATAGGCTTTTCCGTGACCCTATAATTGATCCCCGTAACCTACACCATACGACCTCCGAAAAATTCTCAGAAAATTCCAGAAAATTCTCTTATGATGTTTCGCCTATTTTCGGTATTTTACACTCAAAGGGGTGACTTACTAGATTCCACTCATGACAACTATTTTTTATATCCCTTATTCACCTTTTTTTTTCACTTTTTTGTTTTTTATATATAAGTATTTGCATTGTGCAAAACTTATTTACAAATGTACTTTTAGCACAAATGTTGGGATATTTTAATTTTTCCAAATGAGCTTACATGATTTGAGAATCATCCAGTAACCAAAATGAAGTTTGAGAAATCACCATGGAAACCAATTACTAAACAAACAAGATGAATCATGACTATTTCAATGATATCAACTATCCAAGCTCAAGTAATGTGAAGGTAAGATCCTTAAGGTCAAGCCAAATTTTAAACTTATCTCCATATAATTCTTAGCTTATTTCATGCTACTCAAGATAGAGAAAAGAAATACACTAAGCATACTACTAGCATCATTTAAAACATAATGAATCAAGATAATAAACTTGCTAACATTTTTACTAAAAGACAAGAAAGCATATAAGTGAAGTTTGATGTTCTCAAGATGTATGCCACAAGGTTTTCAAAAGACAGTCAAATGACTATCAAAACAATCCAAGTAAAACAAGAACAAATGCAAAACAAAACAGAAAATGTAAAAATTTGTAGGTTTTCAAACCCCCCCTAGACTTAAACTTTTCATCATCCCAATGAAATCAAAATGGTGGAGGAGGTGGACGAGAGAAAGGAGGTCTACATCGTTGCCCAATAGGAAAACCTAGGGATTCACTCAGGAACCTATGATATTCATAAAGTGCATCTACTTGTTGGCTAGTAATACTCATGCTCTGCATAAAATCCCTCATTCTAGCTTGATCAATATCATAGTCCTGGACAAATTCAGCCACTTGACCTTGAAAATTCCTCGTAAACCAAAAGTGATCTTGTACTTCTCTAAACTAGTCGTTTGATAAAGAAAAATGACTTTCCAACATTGTTCATTGGGCATTTTTCTTCTCATGAAGTGAGTCCATAGATGCACGAAAATCTAAAAAATCAAATCTGGAGGGACCCGTACCATAGGCAAAAGAATGCCTAGCGGGCTCCGGATGTTCGGAGGGCTGTGGGTGTCCAGATGACGAGGGCTCTAGGTGTGGCTCTGTGTCTCTGGATATAGAAGGAACATTCTCAGGATCTAAATCAATGATTACCCAATTAGCAGGGTTGTTAACGCAAGTTCGTTCGGGACAAGGAAGAGGTAAAGGAAAACCATTCCTCCTAGGAAATGCAAAACCGTTCTCATCCCAACAAATCATTTTCATAGCAAGAGATGCATCAATGTCTATCATATCATTGCCATAAATGACTTCCAACCCATCTAAATCAAGCTCCAAATTAATAAATATTTGAGTAATCAAACCACCAAAAATAATTGATCCCGAGGATGCCCTCCCGACTCTCACTAAGGTTTGCAAAAAATGAAAACCAGAATCAAAATCAACCTTAAGTAACATAGCCAATAAAGCGTAAAGCTCTACTTTCATAATGACTCCATCACTTTCCCCTCTACCAAAAATAGTCTTACTCATAACATGATGTAAATATCTAAAGACGGGGTTTTGCATATGAGAATCCTTAGCTCTAGAAGGCTCATAAGGTTGTTCTAATCTAGTGATCGAACTCCAAAAATGATTCCAATTAAACCTAGAATCAAACCTATGAGAGTTACCAGTAGACAATCCAAAATAAGTGTTAAAGTCACTAAATGTCCACTGAAACTCTTGATTCATAAGCCTAAAAGTTAGCTTGCCAACATAGTCATCCTCATTGGCAAAGTGAACATCTAGTGAACTCAAGAACTCCAAAATAATGCGAGGATATGTAGGTAGATGTGTGTACAAAATATCATCCCAATCTAGGAACCCAATCATCCAATCTACATCATCTCTAATTCCTAACATGTCTAGAACAGTTGGATCCATATAACGTGTACACACAATCTTTCTATTGATAAGAATCTCAAATCTAGATTTATGATCTGCATTTCTAAAAATGATATTGAATTCATTGTCGTTACCTTCCTCACGTGCTATCCTCTTTCCTTTACCTTTTGTTGGTTATTTCCCTTTTTTCTTTGTTGGCTCCTTCCCTCCGCTCGATCCACCACTTCCCTTGCGAAGTTTCTTCAAAATATTGGGCATGTTGTCAAGATTAAGTGGGAAAGGTACTGTTTTTATTTGGAGAAGTTAGATCTTGAAGGAACAAGATCTTTGGCTAAGGAGTTGGAGATCTTGGATATAGGAGAAGAGAAAAGTTTAGATCTTGATGAAGTTTATGGAGAAGAAAGAGTTTTAGATCTAGATCTGAGAAGGTTTAAGAGAAAGGTTGAAGAAGAGAAAAGTTTGGGAGAGAAGAGTGTGTTTGAGAAGGTGGGGGTGTGCGGCCGACACGGCCTAGGTATGGCCGTGTATAACAAACACGGCTCAGGGAAGTCACACAACATGGGTCGTGTAGATTTACACAACTCCAGCCTCTCCTCGTCAGGTTGGTTCACACGGCAGTGCAAAAATGCACGGCCTCAGCCATCTTCTCCTCAGTCCAGCTCGCAAGGCCATGTCTGGGACATAACCTCTTCCTTCCTCTCCTCGGGAGGCCTTGCATGGTAGTGCTGGATAACATGGGCAGTGCAGATTTTGCCTCTGGGTCATTACACGATCATGTGTGGGACACGACCGAGACACTTTCCTCCTCTGAAATCACTACACGGTCGTGTCTGGTACACGGCCGGGCAATTTCTCTTCTCAGGAGACCTTACACGGTCATGTCTTGTAGACACGACCCTAGCATCTCCTTTCTCTACAAGATATACTTGGCCATGTATGACACACAACCAAGCTCTGTTTTGCTCCCAAAGTATAATTTCACTCCTTCCTTGCTTCTCCAATACTTTCATGCCCATGAAGAGGTCATGGCCAGCTCATGGAAGCAAAATTTTAACCTGAAATCAAAAGTAAAAACAAGTTTAAAAGAACTAACAGTAAAATGAAAACTGAATACTGAAAATACTAAAAGAACCATTGGGTTGCCTCCCAAGAAGCACTTGTTTAAGGTCATTAACTCGACCACCTCATAAGATTCATCTAAATCTCGCTCTTGGAGGGGTAAGATATTTCAACACCCTCCTACCAAGGGCTCTTATTATGGAGAGAGCTTTTATCAAAGGAGTTACAAAATGAAGTATTGGTCTCTCCATCTTCGTCTTCTTTGAAGTTCTCTCAGGTGGTCGAAGACAGTTTAATGTGAGCTTCCAATTATTAGCCTAAGTGAAATCTGCACATGCAAAGAAAATACAAATCTCCACAAACATATTAAATAAGATAGTGCCATATCCATATTAGGATAAGCAAAATAAGAAATAAAAACTGAATCACATCCAACAAAGTCAATGATAGGTACCTCTATAAAATTTTCCAAAAGATCACAAGAAATACTAACCTTACTTTGTTGAGAGATACCTGAAATTTTTAAACATGTAGATGTGACTTCCTCTGAATCAAATGATGGTTCTAGCTCTGGCTCAGGTGTTGATGATATCAATGATGGTGATTCTTGAGACTCTGCTAGCTCTGCAAAAGTCCCTACACCTTGTTCCACAACATGATCAATTCTTACAACCTCTAAGGGTTTTGTGGACAAAGGTGGTGATCCTTGAGATGCTGCTTCCACAACACAGCTCCTTACATATTCTTCCATATCATCATCATCAACACATACATCAAAAAATAAACTAATATCTATATCCTCAATAGGAGAATCAATAACAAGAGGATCAATAACTTCACTTGCAGTTTTAAATTGATCTACCACATCACACTCATCATCTGAAAATTTAATGTCACTATAACACCCTATAAAATTTGAAGGCAGATATGAAAACTTATTTACCACTGCATTATCAATAAAATCCTCATCTGAAGAGTCCTCATCTTCATATACATTCAAAAATCTGCACTCAACCATATTAGTGTTATAGGATTTGCTGAAATCTTTATTTTCATTGACCCCCACTAACCTTTGTGGAAAAGGAACCCTTAGTGAAGGTCCTAGGAAAGATTTAACTTCCTTTTTCCCGAATTCCCTTTAAGCTTTTGGAGGAGGTCCAACTTGCTTATCCAGTGTTGGTGTGATCAATAACCCAACATCGTCACGCTTTTCACTAGATCTTGTCTGCGAAAAAGGGAGATCTTCGTTAAACCATTTTGAAACAATACTTTCAATCTTTGCCCCCAAATGTTTGAACTCCCCGTTCTATGACTTGTGATTCTCAAGACTCATAGATGGTTGAGTTACAATTTGTTTGACAGGCTCTATAGCATTTATGGCTTGCACTTCATGAATGTTTGAGGGAAATTTCATCCAACTTATGTTTGTACCATTCATAGAGGTTCAATGTCACTTGATCAATTAACATATATGCTTTGTTTACACTTTCGTCCATAAAAGATCCTCCAGCTGATGAATCCAATAAACTCTTGTCTGAGAAAGAAATTCCCTCATATAATATGTGCAAAATCAACCATTTTTCAAAACCATGATGAGGGCAGTATCTTTGAAGACTCTTGAATCTAATCAATGCTTCAAATAATGATTCTCCATATGTCTGAGCAAAATTTGTTATACAATTTCTCATATACATTGTTCTAATTGGAGGGAAAAAATGATTCAGAAATTGCTTCTCCAATTGCTCCCAACTTGTGATACTTTGAGGATGGAGAGAATATAACCAAGTCCTTGCTTTATCCTTGATACTGAAAAGAAATGCCATCAATCGAACTGCATCTGCTGACACTCCTTCACATTTCACCATATCACAAATCTCTAAAAAAATTTTAAGATGCAGATAAGGACTTTCTGATACTTCTCCTTCAAATTTGTGACCTTGTATCATGAAAATTAACTCTGGGTCTAGTTGGAAACTTTATGCTTCAATTTGAGGTTCCACAATGAGAGAAAAAAATTTTGCAGAAAAATTTCTCATAGGCCTACCTGACATGTTAGCACTTATGGATATTCAAGAAAAAATTATTAGAAGAAAAAAAAATTGAAGAATCAAGGATAATAAATAAAATGCAATATGAAAAGCAAGAAAGAAAATGCAGAATTTAAATTGCAAGAAAGAAAGTGCATAATGAAAACAAGAGAAAACTTTCCTTTTATAGTTTTTACAAAAGATTAAAAAAAGATTTGATGTCTTTACTTATTTTTAGATTGAAAGGAAGATTTTAATTTTAGAGAAAACTTTCCTTTTTGTAAATCATCCACATGTTTTAATAGAGAGATTTTAATTTATAAAAATTTCCTTTTATAACAAACCATGAAGGGAAAAATTATTAGAGAAATTTTATTTTTAAAATTTCCTGAAGAAAATAAGGAAGTTTAATTTTGTATACAAAATTTTCCTTATTTGGAGCTCTTGAAGGTGGCTAGCCATATAAAAGGTTAAAGGAAATTTTAATTAAAATTTCCTTTTTAACCAAAGGCAAAGAATATAAGGGATTTTTAATAATAATTAAGTTACCTTATTTGCCAAGACCAAGGAATATAAAAGAGGGGGTAGAGGTGCCTTCACCTAACAACAACTCTCTTTTATTTTCCTCTCCTCTCTTCCTTGGTGGTGGCCGACCATATCATCTCCTCATCTCCTCCTTTTCTTCCTCCTTAGTGGCCGAACCTCTTCAACCTCTAGGAGCTTGTTTTGGTGGCCGGATCTAGCTTGGAGAAGAAGAAGGAGGAGGATGTTTTGTTTCCTAGTTTTTCCTTGGAGCTTGGTTGGTGGCCGAGACTTGTAATCTCTTGGAGAAGGTTGCTTGGATGAAACTTGGAAGAAGGAAGAAGAAGGGCTTGGGTGGTTCTCATCTCGGTAGATCGTCGCCCACACGACGTCCAAGATAAGAAGAGGAATACGGTAGAAGATCAAGAGGTTGTTGCTTACAAAGAAAGGTATAACTAGTAAATATTTTCCGCATCATACTAGTTTTTCTTTGTATAAATTCTAAACACAAGAGGCATATAATTCTAGGTTTCAAATTTATAATTCGAGTTTGTGTTTATTTTTGTTTTTCGAATTTGTGATTTGATTGTTCCTTTTGGTTAAACCTAGGGTTATATAAGGAAATTAAATATTAGATTTCATTGAAAGGCTTTGTCTATGAAGTGGTGGTTGCTTCCATATCCAAGAAGGCCTAGTGCCTCACCATGTTTAACCTGGAAGTCGATTTCTGAAATTAATATTTAATTGAATTTGTAACATGGGTGGATTTGGATCAATAATGTTAAGCATTGTTTGTGATCCAAGTCTAAACCATTAAGAACATATAAGTTAAATTTGGAATAAATAATGTTAAGTTCCGTTTGCGATTTCGAATTTAATTTCTAAAGAACATAATAGGTTGTTAGAAAAGGTTCGACACTTGTACAAAATTTTTGTACAGTGGAACCGGTATGATATTTCTAGGATCAACCAACAATTGGTATCAGAGCTAGGGTTTGCCTCTGTGTGTTTTGTTTTCAGTTTAGTTATGCACATGTCATACATAATTTAGGCAGGATAATAGTAGGATATGTTAACTCTGTGGTTGTAGGCTCCAACTATTATGGCTAATGGTTATTGTGTGTGATTGGACCCTTAGACATGTCAAGGGTATTTTATTGTGTGTGCATGATTGTATTTAACTAATACAACAGGACTTGTATTAGCCCTAGGATTTTACATTTATGTTTGATCTAGACTTGATGTACATTCCCTTGTGGAATATAGGATCGATGTTTGTAAAGTTTTATTTTTTCTGTCGCGGATCATGTCCTTGCGAGGTGTGGTGCTATTGAAGGACCAGAGGCACAACGGAAAAGGAAGCTCGATGGACCCGATGGCATGAACCTTAGGGCTGGCAGCACACGGAGGACAGTGATGGAAGAAGCCATAATAGTTGGAAAATTAATTTCCATATTTATTGCTTTGTTTACTGTGATGTGTGTGTGCATGTGATGTTTGCTTGCATAGTTAAAATTCCTCACCTTAAATAACTATGTGGGAGAGGGATTAGTAGATAAATTCTACGGTCTTTATTACTGGTTTTCAAGTGATGCGACAAACTTGCGTGTTGGCTCTGAGTGCCTCCCTCCCCATCTGATGAGTTTGTTTGCAGATCACTAGATCAAACTTTCTTTATGGATGATTATAGGAAATTAATTAAGAGCTTGTGATCTTCCCCATCAGAAGGGGCACAATCTTATTTAATGGACTAAGTATCAAGTAATGGTATACACTTAGGTACATTTAATAGTATCCTCCCCATCGGAGTCACTGCTATTATTTGTGTGACCAAAGGAAAACCAACTATTAATTTGTCATAAAGATAGGTTCACAAGATAATAAAATTAAAATCCTCTCTTACGAATGTGTGATTTTGTATACGTCCACACTATCATGGCATACAAAATTCACGGTGTATGAGGTAATTTTATTTGTCAGGTTGACAAGTAAATAAAATTAATGGGAAAACCCCCTCTTACAAATGTTTGGTTTTGTATACGTCCACACTATCGTGGCATACAAAATTCACGGTGTTTGAGGTAATTTTATTTGTCACAAAGAGAGATTGAAAAGATAATTAATGGGTAAAACCATCCTCTTACAAATGTTTGAATTTGTATACGTCCACACTATCGTGGCATGCAAAATTCACGGTGTTTGAGGTGTTGGTGAATTTAAATGATATTGTTTTGAAGAATCAATATTATTTTAAATTCAAAGATTTGACCAAATATTTGATCAAAGAAAGACCAACTATTAATTTTATTTGTCATAAAGTTAGGTTGACAAGATAATAAAATTAATGGATAAATCACAGGGATTTTGAGGTGTTGGTCTTGACCAAATATTTTTGGGATTCTTAGGATTTCAAATGTTTGTCAATCCTCTAGTTGTTATACTATAGAATAGACTTAGTAGTCCCAATTATAATGATTGGAAACAAAACTTGGACTCTAAGGTGAACTGTCCTCTCAAAAATGAGAATAATAAAAGTGTATTTTATTCATTAGTTGTTGAAACATGTTTAGTGGTGTTATCTACGGTACCTGGTGAGTAGATACGAGAGCCACTGATCATGTCTGCAATTCATTGCAGGGGTTCCAGGAAACCTGACAACTATATGAAAGGGAAAATACCGTATACATGGGTATTGCTATGAAAGTAGCAGCTATTGCAGTGGGAGATGTTTATTTATCTTTTAGTAGGAATAAAATATTTATTTTAAAAAATTATCTTTATGTATCAAGTTTTAGAAAGAAATTAATTTCAGTTTCTAAACTTTTTAAGGATGGATATTCTATTGATGACAAAATGGTCGTCAAGAAAAATAAGGTAGATATCTGTTCTGGTACATTGGTTGACAATTGGTACACTCTTAAATCAATAACTCCCATGATGCAACAAATGGTAATTCATCTTCTAAATTTAATAAGAGTAAAGAGCCTTTGAAAATGATCCAAACATATCTTTGGCATCTAAAGCTTGGTCATATTAACTTAAGTAGGATTCAAAGGCTTATAGCTGATCAACTTTTGGGTTCATTGGTGGTGGAAAACTTTCCAACCTGTGAGTCTTATTTGGAAGGAAAAATAACCAAGAGGGCTTTTAAGTCTAAGGGGTATAAAGCCAAAGATGTCTTGGAATTGGTTCATTCTGATTTGTGTGGACCTATGACTATCCAGGCAAGAGGTGGTTTTGAATATTTCGTCTCTTTTATAGATGACTATTCTAGATACGGGTACATTTACTTGATGCGCCACAAGTCTAAGTTCTTTGATAAGTTCAAAGAGTACAAGGCAGATGTGGAGAAACGTCAATGTAAAAGTATCAAGACACTACGGTGAGATCATAGTGGCGAGTACCTCTTAGAAGAGTTTAGGAGTCACTTATCAGAAGTCGGGATTCAATCCCAACTGACTGCACCTGGTACACCCCAATAGAATGGTGTAGTAGAATGAAGGAATATGACTCTTATGGAAAAGGTTAGATCAATGATGAGTTATTCAGAATTACCAAATTCGTTTTAGGGATATACTCTGGAAATGGAAGTGAAAATAGTACCTTCTAAGTCAGAACCTTCTACTCCTATATAATTATAGAATGGGTGTAAGCCTAGTCTGAAGCATATTCGGATTTGGGGTAGTCTAGCACATGTGCTGAAGGGAAACACTAATAAATTGGACAGGAATTCACTTGTTTGTGGGTTATCCTAGAGAAACGAAAGGAGGTTTATAGTCCTAAAAATCAGAAGTTCATTGATGCTCGATTTTAGAGGAGGACTATGTTATGAACCACAAGCCCATAAGTAAAATTGTTCTTAAGGAAATTAGAGAAGACACGTTTAAACTAGTAACAACTGTACAAGATGTGATACCATAAGAAACTACAGCACGTGTCACAAATGGTGCACAATTATAGACAGTGCCTCGTCGTAGTGGGAGGGTTGTTATGCAACCTAAAAGATTCATGTTTTGGGAGAGTCTTTGGACTAGATCCCTAGTAAACATAAACGTGATCCTCGAACATATGATGAAGCACTCCAAGATAAAGATGTAGCATCTTGGCAAAGTGCAATGAATACAGAAATAGAATTTATGTATTCTAATAATGTCTGGGAGCTTGTAGAACCCCCAAATGGTGTAAAAGACATTGGGTGTAAATGTAAGAAACTCATACTCATAATGTTTTTGAAATTTTAATCTTCGTACGGATCCGGTGGCTGGGGTTTCGGGGTTTCCGCAACGCAAAAAGCGGTTTTTGTAGCCCGAAAAATCCAACAGTGGTATCAAAGTCACGTGCGAAGCGCGTACGAGTTTGGTTTGTATTTTTTTATGAAAAATTACAGTACTGTACTTTTATGTGAATATCTGATTTTTACAGATTTTATGGGTATTTTCTCGTAGAAGCGAAGCACAAGTGTTTAGACACTTGTAGGCTTCGACTACCGAGAAGATTTTTCCAAAACTACAAGGTTTCGCCCCAAATTATTTTGGGACAGTGGACTAAGGCGCAGTAGGATCGCTTAGGGACACTCGCGATGGTTATATCGCGGGTAGGGGTAATGCCCCTAACCCCGCAAGGGGCTTCGTTCCGCGATTGCACCCGAAAACTGCTAAACGGGACCGCCGAGAATTTTTACTCATAAAAATTGTAAAAATAGTAGTAAAAATTAGAAAAAATTATAGAAATTACATAATTTAGAATTATGTGTTATTTTATGATAGTCATGGCACAAAATACCCAATTTGACTGGAAAGATTGTGTTGTAATTTATAATATGGCCTGCATGCCATTTTGTATGTTTGCGCGTGTTGTACTTGATTCACGGCCTGCGCGTCGTGCCTTTCTCTATTTATTCTTATTGTATATTAGTTTAGACTCGAATGTAACTCGAGTTTCACCATTGTAATGTACAAAATTGGAGTGGTGGAAGGTCCACTCGAGACGGAGTTACGAGGAGGGTGCGAGAAACACAAGGTGGTCAAAGAAAGGAGCTTGAGAAGCTGTTGACCTTATGTTGACCATCCGATCTTCTCATTTGCTTGAGAAGATCGTAGTATGGCCATGACTAATCATAAAATATTTAATTAATTGCTTGTGTGTGTATATGTGATGTATGCTAGAATATGTTATTAATTAGCGCCTTAACGATTCGATTCGATTCGATCAATCACGTACATGATGCGCCCTAACGATTAGATTAGATCTAAATCGAGTATATGATACACCTCGTCGATTAGATTAGATCTTAATCGCGACAACTCGCAATGCCTACCATGCCATGATACTTATCACTACCTAGATCACATGTAGTTGTTGAATCTGCCAAAGCAGAGCAACACATATTATCTTGGTAGGGTACGGAGGGACAATCTTGATCCCGCCTATCAACGCAAGGGTGAGTACAACTCAATTAGATTGAGTATAACTAGTTAAATCAAGTTTAATTGTAGGCATTTATCCAATAGTTGGAAGATAGGATAAAATCATGTTTATATTAACTCTTGGGCATATTAGCCAAAGCTAACTCGAGTTTTAATATAAATGCGGATCTTGATCCTATAAACAAGAGTTGCATAGAGATGTAATTGGTAAATTAGTTACCTACCGATCATACTAAGTCTTGTGCGATTTAGCCAAAGCTAACTCAAGGCGTAGTATGATGTGGATCTTGTCCCACATGAATTATAGAATTCAGTGGGAGCATCATTTAATTAAAAAGGCCTAATTAAGTGATTACTAGAATATGATGTCTATTTATTTTCAGCATTTTTCTGTTGTAGATTACCATGATGTCAAACACGAACACCTTCTCTCTACGTTCTGTCCTTGATAAGGACAAGCTCAACGGTGCAAATTTCCTGGACTGGTACAGGAATCTGAGAATAGTTCTCACCCAAGAACGTAAACTGTACGTTCTGGAGCAGCCCATTCCGGAGGCTCCTCCTGCCAATGCCACGCGAGCTGACAAAGATGCTTATAAGAAGCATCAAGATGACGCATTAGATGTATCATGTCTTATGCTTGCAACCATGAACTCTGAGCTTTAGAAGCAACATGAGTTAATGGGTTCTTATGATATGGTTGAACATCTTCGTCAACTATATCAAGGACAAGCACGACACGAGAGATTTGAGATCTTAAGGGCACTATTTCAGTGCAAGATGTTAGATGGGGCTCCCGTAGGTTCATATGTGCTCAAGATGATTGGGTATATAGAGAATCTACAGAGGTTGGGATTCCCACTTGGCCAAGAGCTGGTCACTAACCTGATCTTGCAATCTTTGCCAGAGAGCTACAGTCAATTTGTCATGAACTACAACTTGAACGAAATTGACAAGCCACTGCCCGAACTGCTTAGTATGTTACGAATTACCGAGCTCAACCTTAAGAATGTTAAGCCCAACTCTATTCTGATGGTTCAAAAACACAAGGGCAAGGGCAAGCCTAAAGGTAAGGGAAAGTCCCAAGCCAAGGGCAAAGGCAAGGAACTGAAGCCTAAAGGAGGGGTCGCCAAGGATGCTACCTGCTTCCACTACGGTCAGACCGGGCACTGGAAGAGGAACTGCAAGGTGTACCAGGAAGATCTTAAGAAGAAGAGAAGTGAGACTTCCACTTCAGGTATATATGTTATAGAAGTCAATCTATCTATTTCTTCATCATGGGTATTAGATACCGGATGTGCTTCTCACATTTGTACTAATGTGCAGGCGTTGAGAAATAGCAGGGCATTGACAAAGGGTGAGGTGGACCTACGAGTAGGCAATGGAGCACGGGTTGATGCTGTTGCTGTAAGGACTTATTTTTTATCTCTGCCCTCTGGGCTTGTACTAGAGTTGGATGATTGTTGTTATGTGTCTGCTTTAACTAAGAACATAATTTCAGTTTCTTGTTTAGACAAGAAAGGTTTTTCATTTATAATAAAGAACAAATGTTGTTCAGTTTATTTAAATGACATGTTCTATTGTAGTGCACCTCTGATGAACGGACTCTATATTCTAGACCTTGAGAGCCCTATCTATAACATAAGTACTAAGTGGTTCAAGTCATTTCTATCTCTGGCACTGTCGCTTAGGTCATATAAATGACAAACGCTTATCCCAGCTCCATAAAGATGGTTTGCTAGACTCATTTGATTTTGAATCATATGAGACATGCGAGTCATGCCTACTAGGCAAGATGACCAAGACTCCCTTTAGTGGACATAGTGAGAGAGCGACTGACTTGTTAGGTCTTATACATAGCGATGTATGTGGTCCTTTCAATGTCACTGCTAGAGGTGGTTATAGGTACTTCATTACATTTACTGATGATTTCAGTAGATATGGTTATGTGTACTTGATGACACATAAGTCTGAATCCTTTGAGAAGTTCAAAGACTTCAAGAATGAAGTATAAAATCAGCTTGGCAAGAGTATTAAGATACTTCGATCAGATTGAGGTGGGGAATACCTTAGCCATGAGTTTCGTGACTATCTAGCAGAGTGTGAGATTCTATCCCAACTCACTCCTCCTGGAACACCACAGTGGAATGGTGTATCTGAAAGAAGGAATCATACCCTATTAGATATGGTACGGTCTATGATGAGTCACACAGATCTTCCTACATTCCTTTGGGGCTATTTATTTAGACACGGCAGCCTTTATACTCAACCGAGTTCCATCCAAGGCTGTAATAAAGACACCATATAGGATATGGACTGGGAGAGATGCCCAGGTGTCTTTTATGAGGATTTGGGGTTGTGAGGCTTACGCTAGATGTCAAGTCTCGGACGAACTTGGACCTAAATCCAACAAGTGTTATTTTATTGGATATCCCAACGAAACGAAGGGATATTACTTCTACATTCCCAGTCAACACAAGATAGTTGTGGCTAAGACTGGGGTTTTTCTAGAAAGGGATTTTGTTTCTAGAAAGACTAGTGGGAGTAGGTTCGATCTTGAAAAAGTTCAAGATGCAAACAATAACACTGAAGCCTTGATGGAAGGTGAACTGGAACCACAAAGTGTTGTGGATGATGTTGTTCCATAAGGAGTTGAGGAACAACAACCAGTTCAAGTAGACATACCTCTTCGCAGGTCTGATAGGGTACGTCATCAGCCTGAGAGATACTCATTTCTCTTGTCTGACCATGATGACGTTGTGCTCATAGAGGATGAGCCCACCTCCTATCAAGAAGCTGTGATGAGACCAGATTCCGAGAAATGGCTAGAAGCCATGAGATCCGAGATGGAATCCATGTACACTGACTAAGTATGGATTTTGGTTGATTCACCTGAAGGGGTAAAACCCATTGGGTGTAAGTGGGTCTTTAAGAGAAAGACTGACATGGATGGACTTATCTATAAGGGTCGCTTGGTAGCTAAAGGTTTCAAGCAAATTCATGGTATTGACTATGATGAAACATTTTCTCCAGTAGCGATGTTTAAGTCCATTCGGATCATACTTGCTATTGCAGCATACCATGACTATGAGATATGGCAGATGGATGTCAAAACCACATTTCTGAATGGAAACCTACTCGAGGATGTGTACATGACACAACCTGAGGGTTTTGTAGATCCACAGCATACTAGCAGAGTATGCAAGCTGCATAGGTCCATTTATGGACTAAAGCAAGCTTCTTGGAGCTGAAATCTTCGATTCGATGATGCAATCAAACAGTTTGGTTTCATCAAGAATGAAGATGATGTTGGGTTTTTCGGGCCGCGAAAACCGCTTTTCGCGTCGCGGAAACCCCGAATCACCCATAGCCGTAGATCCGTGCAAGGAAAACCGAACGAAAAATTACGAGTACGAGTTTCAAAACTTTAGATCTACACTAGATGAGAGTTATACCTTCGAAGCGAGCCCTTTCGCGTTCCCGCTCGTCCAAGGAATTGCCGGATCTCTAGACCGTCAAGCGTCGGTCCTCTAGAAGTATCCATACGAACACGTAGGTGGAGAAAACCTCACACAAAGGTGTGCTAGCACCTTGGTAAGGTTCGGCCAAGCAAGGAGGAGAGGGAGAGGGAGAGCTTGAGGAAAAAGAAGGAGTAATCACTTGAATGAGCAAATTGAATTTCTCATTCAATCAAAAATGGCCGTCCACACTTTGTTGTGTAACCCCCATTTCCACTTAATTACAATTAAGTGGAGGCTATTAAGAGGTGTCTTGTAACTCCCATGAGGTGGCACACCATGAAGATGTGGACCATTACCATTGGTCCACCTCTTGCCACCTCACTAATGATGTGGCAAATGAGTAACCTACACTCATTTAATGTGGCCAGCCACATTAAATGCAATGGAGGCTTGTAACCTCCATGAGGTGGCAAAGCAAGATGATGTGGAACAACACTATTGGTCCACATCTTGCCACCTCACTCATGATGTGGCAAAGAGTCAAGTCAAACTTGACTCTTCCTCTTCCTCTCTAGTCAAGTCAAACTTGACTCAATCTCTCTCATGGTTGATCTAATCTAACCATTTGATTCAAGCCAACTTAATATAATGAATCTAATTGATTAAATTAAATTAATCTAATGAGTCATAATCTAAATTAGACTCATTAAATACATGAATCAACTTGAGTCTAACTCAATTAGCCCAATTTGGATTACTCTTAATCCAATTTGATTCATCAAATGAATCTAATCCTCTTGGTTCATCATATGAACCAAATCTCCATCTAAATGTCCTAAGTGTGTGACCCTATAGGTTCTTGTAACGTTGGCAATGCCCCTAAACTCATTTAGGAGCATAAGTAATGAGTGGTATCTAGCAACACATCATTACTACCCGAGTTACAAGAATGTTGAGATCCAACATCACCTTGTGACTACTAATTGTGACTCCTCACAATATGTGATATTGTCCTTCTATCCTAGACATCTAGATTGATCAATATGAGGCATAGACCGTGTCATCCTCTAATCAATCTAAATCTTGAACTCCAAGTAGACTCACTCGATCAAATGAGCTCAACATCTAATGTTGACTCATTTGGGCATGGCCATGCACTTAGTGGTCTCACTCTATCAAGAATACCGATGTCGCTCCCGTCATATGGGAGGGATAGATCCCATCTACATCACTCACATCCCTCTGCATAATTCGTTATATACCACCCTGTTACGGGTGACGTTTGACGAAACCAAAGTACATAACTCCTTATGTAGGGATCCATGGTGACTTCAGGTCTAAGGACTAATAGTCATACTAATAGCCACATGAGAAAGTATATGACACTCATATAACGATCCATGATACTTTCTCATGGTGGGTCATTCAGTATACATTCTCCAATGTATACCCATGTGTCAGCTTGATATCTCTATATCCATGACTTGTGAGATCAAGTCATCGAGCTGACCTACATGCTAGTCTTATTGCATTAACATTGTCCCTGAATGTTAATACTCGACTAGGAATGATTTAGAGTAGTGTTCCCTATATCATCTCACTATCGATTCAAATAATCGATTGATATAGGTATGAACCTTCTACTCAAGGACGCTATTATACTTAGTCTATTTGGCACTAATACAAATAAGTATAATAACCAAACAAATGCCTTTATTAATATACAAGAATATGATACAATGAGTCCATACAATCATCAAATGATTGGCTCTAGGGCTCTAACTAACAGATGAACCTTGTGTCTACAAGAAGGTTGTAGGGGACATAGTTGTCTTCCTCATATTGTATGTGGATGACATATTGCTCATTAGGAAAGACATTCCTTTTCTACATTCTATCAATACTTGGCTAGGGACTTGTTTCTCAATGAAGCACTACAAGAAAAATGCCAAACAATAACGGTTTTTCACCGTTGTCGTAGCCCCTTTAGAGCTGTTGTTAAACGTCGTGTTGTTAAAAGGGGTGCCCAAAGACAACAGTTTTTAACCGTTGTCTTTAATGGCAAAGACAACATTTTTACAACGGTGAAAAACTGTTGTCTTTTCCTTCAAAGACAACAGTTTTTCACCGTTGTCTTTGAGCGTCTACCTTTAATAACAGAGTATTCAACAACAGTTTTAAACTATCTACGACAACGGTAAAAAACTGTTGAATTTTTTAGATAAAAAATAAAAAAAATTAATACACAATTTTCTAATATTATAAATCATTCAAAATAAAATTTAATATATAATTTTTTAACATTCAAAAATAATATCTATAACATTCTGAAGAAATTTCATAAGCAACCAACAAAATTCATAAGCAAACAATAAAATGATAACACTATTAAAACAAAGGTGATATGCAAACACAAGTAATGGGATTGGTAGTGTAAAACATACAAGTACATATTTTAACTTGTTGTCAATTTGAGTGTAAGCTTCCAAATAAGAATTGTCAATTTGAGTGACTTTTCTTCCAAATAAGTAAAGTCAACGTGCCCAGGTGAATCTATGAGGTTGATTAGATATTCATTTCCACTCCTTTCGCCCTTGTAGTTTTTTAGGGATTCCTCTGTCATTTCATAGTACAAGGAAATCCCAGTGGATTTGATTGTAATACCACGTTCAGCCTCGTCTTGGTGAGTATCAGTCATCCTAACATCTCCAGCAACTTCTTGTGCGATGATTCCGGCAGCAGCAACAAGAGAATCAGTGAGGGTTGATTTACCTGCAAATATAAGAAAGAACACTTGATGTATTTGTTACTTCACATGGTATCAAGAAAGTATGAGCTAGGGAATTACTAACCATGATCGACATGTGCAATGACAGACATGTTGCGGATGTTATGCTTCATGTCCATGATGCGATGGAGTTCTTCAGCTGTGAACTTCACCATCTCGACCGGTTTTAGAAATTAGACAATCCTCCAAATGACCCTGTGAATGCACAAATGACAGAACAGGTTCCTGGTCACAATGAATCATATAACAATAGAGAAAAGGAAATTGAATAATGAAAAAGATAACTTATTATATAGTTAACGAAAGATAATAATGTGTTAATAAATTATAATAATTGAACACCAAGCAACAAATGAAACTATGAATTCGTGGTGATTGAGAATAGATGCAACAGATATAGGTGCAATCTCAAAATCTCAACAGAGGCTATAATTTCAGCATCAAGAAGTAACTCAAACTATCTCAATTGACACAATAAACGTCAATCAATACCACAGACAAGGAAGTTGCACGATTTGTCAACAAAGCATGGATTTCAGCACAAACAAAAAATATTAAGCTGAGATGTAACAAATTTAAAAGGATTCTTGTTATAGGGCCATCGTCCACAGTAAACATTGATCAGTAGAAAAATACAAATTAAGAAATAAAAGTATGAAAAACAACACCGACAGGAATTTAAGAACAAGAAAAAGAAATATGTAGGAACCATGAAAATATGTAAACATATGAAGCTAGAATATATCGATTCATCACTCAATAGAGTAAAGAAATAGTAAGAGAAGATGATAAAAACATTCAGAAACAAAAGGTTCATGCATCTAAATTAATATATAATACTAAATATACAGACCAACAGACAGATTCATTCATATTGTTGTATATCTTATGTTTCTTCAAACATATTTATACATCGTTAGGTTGAAAACATGATCCAAACCAAATTTACTTGAAACATTATACAGGAAATTGCATATTCAGTATAATTGTAAATAGCACAAGTCATATTCAGTATAATTGTAAATAGCACACATAGATTACATCTCTAAATCTGAGAGAATAGGTCAATAGTATAAGAGTAAGGAAATTCATTACCTAACTCTTCTTCTTTGACAATGCGATGACGTCCAAAGGTCCCTAGCAGTGGCACGGTGGCCAGGGGTTGACTTTGATTGCTCGGTCTTAAGTGGCGTCCCCACTGGCTGGTGCAGGGAGGTGGGAGCTCTTAGGGCACCATAACAAAAGAGTGCAACTAACTCATAGAAAAATTATTGTAGTATACCTCTTTCCAATGCATGATTTTGAACAACCTCATACAGAAAAATTATTGTAATGGATATTATAAATAGACCTCATGTAATTCATTCTATGTATGAATGTCTTCTAAGCTCTTCAGTTATTATTGAAAATTACAGAGCACCAATTAGATGCTTTACTATAACTTAAGGCAAACTCATCTCAAAAACATGAATAGATTTTTTTGAACTAAAATTCCACTTCCATCAATTTCAGAAAATGGTTGGTCCTTCATTAATAGAATGAAACTAATGTGAAACGGGAAACATATAAGAACTCACACAACCTATTAATTCCCAATGATTGAGCGTTCAGTGTCACTTTCTGTCAAAGAACTATTCCCCATGTTTAAATCACATGGGATCTGGTGCACTTAGTTGCACAGGTTTCTACCGCACAAGATGATGCTGCAAGTTTTTCAAACACAACGATAATGTTAAGAGTGTCTATCTTCTTCAATAATTTTGCTACACAGCTCAATCTTTACGATGCTCCACATGTTGAAGGAAACTATTTCCTTACATATGCAAACAACAAAATCAAAGAAACAGAATATCCATATGACTTCGACAACTTTATAAAAAAATACACTGTCAAGTCACGCATATTCCTGGAGCAAAGATTGTACAAAGTTTATCAAAGGCAAACACATTGCTCCACTCAGGCCAGAAATGATGATGGCCTTCATCCTAACTAGTCAACAGCCTCATCTGTTGCTCAAATCAGTCAATTAGTTCAGATCATCAAGCAAAAAGGGCATAAACACGTCCAATCAAACAATTTGAATGCTTCCCTGTTAATAGTACAAACATCCAGGATCAAATAGACGGCTCCTTGTAAGAATCACCCAGCACCTCATAGATCCAATGGAAACAGGGAAAAGGAGCAAAACTGGAGGGGAAACCCTAAATAAGAATTTAAGAAAAGAATAGATAAAGCGGAAGCAACGAAGGGACCAACCTTGACAGTGTCGAAGGGATGGCCGGCGATCAGATGGCTCTAGCTTGATCCCACGGCACCAGAACAAAAATTAGGGCACGAATATACCTCAGACGCCGGCGACGATCCAAGGGAAATCGGAGCACAGGGAACCTACGCACTCCCTCGATCAACGGCGCTGTCGATCTGTCCTCAAGCCAAGGCGATGACGGCTTTGCGAAGGAAGGGAGAGCTCGGTAGTGTCAGCGTCGCGTGAGAGAGGAGAGGGAGGACTCGGCGACGGAAAAACCTAGGGCTCGGGTGGAAAAAGTTGAGAAGTGGGTTTTAGGTTTTTTTTTCATTAAGTTAAAAAAATTGTTGTGTTTTTAGGATTCAACAACATTCAATAGACAATAGTTTAATACAACTGTTGTATATTATCACATAAACAACACTAAAAGACAATAGTTTTTTAAAACTGTTGTCTTTGACACACATTAGACAATAATGTTTTGAAAAATTGTTGTTATTTAAAAAATATTATGGTGAACAACAATAGTTTTCAATAAAACTGTTGTTAAATGGAAAAAAGACAAAAATTTCTTGAAAAACTGTTGTCTATTATGTGTGGTTAAATCCAGAAATTCTTGTAGTGAAGGACTTAGGTGAAGCATCCCGCATTCTAGGCATACAGATCTATAGAGATAGATCTAATAGGTCGCTTGGCCTAAGTCAGAGTACATATATTGACAAGGTACTCCTACGGTTTGCCATGCAGAACTCCAAGAAGGGATTTCTGCCGATGTCACATGGCGTGAGTCTTTCGAAGACTCAAGGTCCCTCTTCTAGAGAGGAGAGAGACCGCATGGATCAGATCCCTTATGCCTCAGCCATAGGCTCTATCATGTACGCCATGCTATGTACTCATCCTGATGTCTCGTATGCTTTGAGCATGACGAGCAGATATGTAACGTCCGCCCTCCCTACTAACCCTAAGGGACGGGGCTACGATACTCCATGTACAAATTTTTCTTTTTAAAACAGCGGAAGACTTAAAATAATTTTCTTAGTTTAATAAAAACTTTTCTTTTGTTTTTCTTTTCATCAAATCTGAACTACACTATCATGGCATCAATAACATGATATCAAAATTAGTAGAAACATAACATCAAGTCACACATACGGTACTACAATTCATGATACCAAAGCATAGTTCTTTAAAAGTTTTTAAAGCATGTTCTTATTTGGCTGCCTAGCCACTGCCACACACATCTCCTTGCCTCTCTTGCTGCTCCTTTAGCTCATCTAGCTTTTTCCTTTATCTGTGGTACAACGAAAGTAAGCTATGAGCACTCATGGCTCAGTAAGTTCCTTTCCTACTCACTAAAACCGAAAATCATCACATGATCAAAGAATGTCTCAACATAACATGATCTCAACTAGTCATGGCATAACATATCATACTCTTTAAGCATAACAAAATCATAACTAGTCATGGCATATCATCTCTTAAAGCAAAGCATGAAACATAACATAACATAATCATATCTAATCATGGCATATCATAGTATCATCATAAGGTGGCATGGCATATATCAAGCTCTTATAGCATGAAACTTAACATAATCCTATCTAATCATGGCATATCATAGTATCATCATAAGGTGGCATGGCATATCAAGCTCTTAAGAAACATAACATAATCATATTTAATCATGGCATATCATAAATCATAGCATCATCACAACATGATCATAGGTATATATGATTTTGAAAACATGTATAAAACATGTGTATGTCTCATGATCTTTAAAACATTTCTTCTTACATATACTTGAACATAATATCAACATAATGGGGCCCTGACCAACACATAGATAACACAGATGAACTCTCTAAGTATATCCAAGGTAGCAAGTCTTGAATCATACTAGGAACTAGGTCCGGATCACATGACCATATAGGGGCGGGCGTATTAGCCCATCCTTTGTTTTTACTAGCTCGGATCACATAGCCAAAGGCCTAGGGGCTGATTAGGAGCCCACCCTTGGTACAAGCCTTACAAAGTAAAGTAGCATGTATAAAAATGCATCTTTTAGTCACATAGCATATCATAGAAGTATGCATCACTTAGGCATACGTTATGTCATAAAAGTATGCATCACTTAGGCATACATCATATCATGAATAGTATGCATCACTTAGGCATACATCATGTCATAAAAAGTATGCATCACTTAGGCATACATCATGTCATAAAAAGTATGCATCACTTAGGCATACATCATGTCATAAAAGCATGCATATTTTCACCACATAGCATATCATGAGAGCATGCATATTTTAGGCACATAGCATATCATCAAAGCATGCATATTTCTATCCACATAGCATATCAAGAAAGCATGCATAATTTAAGCACATAGCATATCATCCAAGCATGCATATTTCTATCCACCTAGCATATCATGAAAGCATGCATATTTTAAGCACATAGCATATCATCAAAGCATGCATATTTCTATCCACATAGCATATCATGAAAGCATGCATATTTTAAGCACATAGCATATCATCAAAGCATGGATATTTCTATCCACTTAGCATATCATGAAAAATATAAATCACAAGCATACATGTTGTAACGACCCAAATTTCCTCATTTTGAGTCCCAAAAATAATTCAAAAATATTTAGAAATGCTATAGAAAAATTCTAGAGATTTTTAGAAATTTTTAGAATATTTTTATGCAATTTTTGGAGTTCATTTGATATTTTTACCAAGGAGAATAAGTTTTAAAAATAAACTAAAATAAAAAAAAAAGGGTTGTAGAAGCTGGGTTTCGAACCCAGCACCCCGGACCCAAGCAAAATCGGCCCAACCAACCGAGCTGCGCTCGATTTGTTAATCATATATGGAGCGATATATATTTAAGTAGTAGTTAGGAATAGTAAAATAAATTGGAAATAAAAGTGCGCGGCTGAGGAATCGAAGCCAAGATCTCAGACTTGGTTAAAGTCGGGCTGACCAAGTGTGCTAGCGATCGTTTGTTATTAAAGAAGGAGAAAAATCCATTTAAGCTATAGTTGGAAACGAAAATAACTTGAGTATAAGTTTTAAATCCTTTTCCCTAAACCTAAAATTTCTCCCGAAATTCCCTTTCTTCTCTCACCCTCACGACGCCGCGCGACGGCTCTCTCTCGGGTGGAAACGAAGACGACTTAGGGCACATCTCCGGCGGCCGACGAGCATCGTTTTCCGACCGGTCTTCATCCGCGCGTGACCACCTCGACGAGAGGAGCTCGGAAACGCAAAGAAGCCGCCAGGATTCTCATCTATCCGAAACCCTAGATCTCCCTTTTCGGCTGTGAGTTCAAGGATACAAGGAGTGAGTTGCTTCTCACCTGTAGTAGGAGTAGTTCCGTGAGCTTTGAAGTTCCCTTCGATTGGTTTTCGATTGGTTTGGTTTCTTGCCACGATTATGGGTTTTCCGTGTAGCCTTGCCATGTTGTTCCCTTTTTGGTTAGGGTTCTATTTTGTTGAAGTTTCAGAAGCATGCGTTTTTGTTTTCCTTGCTTTTAAATTCTATAGTAGCAAGAATTAGTGTCCTGTTGTAGTATACTTAAGGAGGAATTCAATTGTTTCTGTGTAGTCCCATTGTAGCAAGCTTAAGGAAGATCTGATTACTCCTTTGTAGTTCTGTTAAAGTGTGTCGCCATGAAATCTATTTCAGAACAGTTTTGTTTCGTAAAGCTTTGATTGTTAGGGATTTTTAGAATAGCCCCAAGATTTGTTGTTTCCTTTGCAACTCTATTGAAGCATGGTTAAAAGATTTCAGTTTTGATTTGGATTTGAGGTTTTAGTGGTGATGGGTGTTTGATTTCTGAGTTTGTTTCAGTTTGCTGGACAATTGGAATTGATGTGTGAGTTATAAGATGGTTAATGAAGAAACTAGAATTAACTAATACCTGGGATTGCTTTATGCATCTAGATCAGTATACACCCTAAGAAAGCATAAAATTCTAGTTTATCATTAGCTGATTCAAAGGCATTCCAACCAGTAATGTATTTTAAGTTTCAATTCAGCAAGTTGACTTCTTGAGGATTCTATTGCTTTATATAAGTATGAGATTTCAGTTTCAGATTTAGTTTCTTATGCTTCCTTAATTAGTTAGAACAACCCATTCCTCTTGTGCTATATGATGAACAAGAACAACTCATTAATCCTATACTAGTTTTATAGCTTGCATGCAGATTTGATGCAGTTTAAGGATATGCTGCTTTGTGTTCCTTGCATTGTTTAAATAACAGAGATTTAGAACTGAAAAAGAAAAAGGTTGTAAGTATAACAAGTTTTTTTTAAGCATATAGTGATTTCTGTAATAAGCTTGAAACCATGAATTGAGATAGATATCATATTGATTGATTTATGGGAAGAAAATGCATAGATTTAATGGATTGTTGGATTTTGAAAAGATGATGATCAAATGTTGATGATGTAAATTAAGGATGGAAACTTTACCTTCGGATTTAGCCATAAAGAATTTCGGAAGTGCTAGAGTTTCAAGTTCTAACAAGTTTAGACCTTTTTAGTGTTATTTAATGGGCAAGGACAGCCCTTTGTTAAAGTATAAGTATTAGCTCTATCTATGAAATGGGCACAAACAACCCCACTTTGGAGTTTCTGTTTAGATAATCTGCTTATGTTAAATCTGAGCATGAGGTTTAGATAATTTGCTTACATTAAATCTGAGCATGAGGTTTAGATAAATTGTTTATGTTGAATCCGAGCTTGAGGTTTAGTTATGCTACTTCCATTCAAGTATATGGATAACATCTGTGCTTGGCTGATTCTGGAATTTTAAGTGGAATATGAGTTATAATATCTTTATTGAGTGAATTCCAGATAAGCTGTGTATTAGTCATATTATGGAAAGGAAGTTTGAGAGACGATGAAAATCTGTACTAGCCAGAATATGTTTCTTTTGTTAAGTTGCTTTGCAGAATTTCTATTAAGCAAGTGCAGATTTTGTTAAGCTAGTATGCATATTTCTGTTAAGCTATTATGCAGATTTTTATCAAGCTAGTATGCAGATTTTTGTTAAGCATTAGTGCAGATTTTTGATAAGTATTGTATGTGCAGATTTCTTTTGTATTCTATGCATGATTATGTGTTACATAGTTAGTTTCATTCATAGATGCATAAGAAAGATAAAGAAAAGTATAAGAAAGATAAAGAAAAGAAAGAAAAGGCCGAGGCCTTAAGTAGATCCCAAAGTCAAGACTTTAGGGATTTTTGGCACACAAGGTGTCTATTAAAATGCCAAGGCATTTAAAGAAGTAGTAAATAAGATAATAAGTATTTTACTTTTAAAGGGCATGTACCGGACACAAGGTCCAAGGGATGGGCTCCAAGTTGCCCCTAGGCACAAGGCCTAGAAGTATCTTAGTAGTTTCGGGATTAGCTACCTCGATTCTTATTAAGAATGCGCGCAAAGTGGTACAATGCCGGGCCCAAGAGAAGTTGATTATTATTTTCAAGTATTAAAGTATAAATTTTAAACAAGTGAAATAAAAGAATAAATTTAGAGTAAATGAAGTAAGTTTCACTTTGTTTTAAAGATCAGCAAGTTTAGCTTTCTTTTATGCTAGCAGCTTTTACATGTTTAGTTTCTTACATGTTATTTATTTGCTAGTTGATGAGCATGTTTAGCTTTATATGTAGCATTTCAGTTGGTTTGCTTTCTTTATTAGTTTATGAGCATGATTAGCTACACATGTTTAGTATATCAGTTAGTATGCTGTCTTTGCTATTTATGAGCATGAGTAGCTATACATGTTAGCTTTTCTGTTAGTTGATTTCTTTACTATTTATGAGCATGAGTAGCTTTACATGTTAGCATTCAGTTTTAGCATGTTTTTATTTGTATACATGCATATCGAGTTTTTGTGAGTTGATAGCGCTCACTAAGCTTTATGCTTATAGACTGCATTTCCTCCTACTGCAGATAAAGGAAAAGCTAAGGTATGAAAGGAAGGCGACAAGGTGGTGGTGATGAAGGTGTGTGATGGCTGGACTATGGAGAGATCAAGAGTTTGCTATGGAGTTGTTAAAACTTACCTGATTAGAGTTTCCTTTTCTTTTCTCCTTAATGCTATGATGGAGTTGAGATTGTAATTGAGTCTATTCCGCACTTTGTTATGTTTTATTGTTGGAGTGTTATCTGTTTACTATTGCTAGAGTAGTTTCATTCTTCTTATTGAGTTATTATACTGCGTGGTTGAGTGATTATATGTTCCAGCCGCCTGTGGCTGAGTATATTATGCTTGTATTATGGGAAATGGTCATCGGTACAAGGGAGACTCTGCCGAAATTTTTCGGTAGGGTTTTCCTAGAGATTTTTTAATAAACCGGTTAAGTAGAGTAGTAGATAAGTAACGGTCACTCTTAGAGAGTAGTAGTAGTAGTAAGAAGGGTGGTCGTTACAGTTGGTATCAGAGCAGTTCCCATTCTCCAGCATCACACACACATCAGCATCATCCTTGCCGTCTTCAAGTAAGAAAGTATTTAAGTTCTTTCTTTATTGCTTTCCTTATTATTAACTGCAGTATAGAGTATTTGTTTTTAAGTGCTTAAGTAAGATAGAAGTTTGTTTCTCTTTTATTCATATACCTAAGTTTGGTTAGGAAGGATAGAGAAGATAGCAAGTCTTTTTCTTTGCATAATTAGATGGCAAGAAGAGAACATCTCCATACTGTTCATACTGAGAACCAAGTTCAGAGAACGAAGGCCCAGAGCAACTGGCCCGAAGTTGTTACTCAACTCGAGAGACAAGTAGCGAGCAGCAGCAAGTGATTTCAATCTAATGGCCAATCGAAGCCAGCTCCTCCCACTCCCCAACCATTAATGTGGAGACCCTAGTGGTCAAGTCCCATCAGTTCGACTTGCCACAACATCTAAAGACAAGAAGCATATCTCATCCAGTGGAAAAAACCAAGAAGCTTCTTAGAGCGAGTGAACCACAGGATGCCAGTGGTTCAAGACATTTGAGAGCACAATGGAGCTTCTTGGACGTTCGAGAAGGTTGATACCATTAAGTGTGCCTCTTTCGGAGATGCTTGTATGTAGTGGGAGCGAGTTAAGAGTAAGAGAGCAGTCAACCAGATGAGCTGGGTTGACTTTGAGATAGAGTTTTACTAAGAGTTCTTCCGCCAACGGATCACCAATAAACATTATGAGCAGTTTATAGAATTTAGACCAGGTGACCTACCAGTAGAAGAAGCGGTTAAAAGATTTAACAGGCTAGCTCACCTTTTCCTAGAGTTAGTAAGTACATTGAAAGAACGAGTCAGACTGATGCTCCGAATGTTGAGACCAGAAATAACACCTAATGTGAGTAGTGAAACTCACCGACCATAGATTGGTGAAGAGCTGGTCAGCAGGGCATTAGTGAGCACTATCTGAACAGCAACAAGGCACAACAAACGCAACACGAGTCAGTCAAGATAGAAGACAAGACAGTGGGGAAACAGAGACCCAGTCAAGCAATCAGAACTGGAGTACAGAAGAACAAGAAAGACCCAAGCAGGAAGATGTTCGGGTAGTCTGTGAGTATCCAAAGGTATTTCTAGAAGAGCTACCTGGACTACCTCACAACAGAGAAGCGGAATTTGAAATTGAATTGGTTCCTGACGCCAGCCCAATTTCAAAAGCTCTGTACTAAATTTCTCCAGCAGAGCTAAAAGAGTTGTTCGTAAGAAGAAAGATGGGTCTGTGCTAATGTGCATAGATTTTAGAACGCTGACCAAAGTAGCAGTTAAGGACAAGTACCCCTTTCCAGGATCGATGACTTATTTGATCAGTAAAGAGGAGCAACAGTGTTATCAAAGATAGACCTATGCTCTGGGTATCATCAGCTGAAGGTGAAAGAAAGAGACATACCCAGAACGGCTTTCAGGACCAGATACGGACACTACGAGTTCGTAGTCATGCCTTTTGGTGTGACTAATGCACCTGTAATTTTCATGGACCTGATGAATAGAATGTTCAGAGAATACCTTGACAAATTCGTCATTGTGTTCATCGACGACATTCTAATCTATTCCAAAACCCTAGAGGAGCATGACACGCACTTGAGAATAGTTCTGCAGACCCTTCAACAAAAGCAGCTCTATGTTAAATTCTCAAAGTGCGAATTCTGGTTGGAGCAGGTAGCATTTCTAGGTCACATTGTTTCTAGAGAAGGCATACAAGTAGATCCAGCCAAAGTAGAAGCGGTCAGCAATTGGAAGAGACCCAAGAATGCCAGGGAGATCAGAAGCTTCCTTGGTTTAGTTGGGTACTACAGGAAATTCGTGGAAGACTTTTCCAGGATAGCCTCTCCACTAACAACCCTCACCAGAAAGAACAGGAAGTTTGAATGGTCAGATAAATGTGAGCAGAGTTTCCAAGAGCTCAAGAAGAGACTGACCAGTGCTCCTATCCTGACAGTTCCAGAGTAGACAAAAGAGTTATGCTGACACACGCCGTAGGCCACTTGAATTTCAAGTAGGGGATTCAGTCTTTCTCAAGGTCGCTCCTATGATGGGAGTGATGAGATTTGGCAAGAAGGGTAAATTAAGTCCTCGTTATGTAGGACCTTACCTAATCATAGAAAGGATTGGGAAAGTAGCTTACAAGCTGGATTTACCACAGGACATGTCAGCAATACACAATGTGTTTCATGTCTCCATGTTAAAGAAGTGCCTCCATGACCCTAGCCAAGTGATTGAGCCTCAGTCAGTGCAGATCCAAGAGGATCTTAGTTATGAGAGCAGACCTACACAGATAGTGGACAGAGCAGACAAGAGACTAAGAAATAAAGAAGTGCCACTAGTGAAGGTCGTCTGGCAGAACCAGAAGCACGAGGAAGTCACTTGGGAGCGGGAGGACAGTATGAGACAGAAATATCTAGAATTATTCTAAGTTCGAGGACGAACTTTTTATAAGGTATGGGGAATTATAACGACCCAAATTTCCTCATTTTGAGCCCCAAAAATAATTCAAAAATATTTATAAATGCTATATAAAAATTCTAGAGATTTTTAGAAATTTTTAGAGTATTTTTATGCAATTTTTGGAGTTCGTTTGGTATTTTTACCAAGGAGAATAAGTTTTAAAAATAAACTAAAATAAAAAAAAGGGTTGCAGAAGCTGGGTTTCGAACCCAGCACCCCGGACCCAAGCAAAACCGGCCCAACCAACCGAGCTGCGCTCGATTTGTTAATCATATATGGAGCGATATATATTTAAGTAGTAGTTAGGAACAGTAAAATAAATTGGAAATAAAAGTGCGCGGCTGAGGAATCGAAGCCAAGATCTCAGACTTGGTTAAAGCCGGGCTGACCAAGTGTGCTAGCGATCGTTTGTTATTAAAGAAGGAGAAAAATTCCATTTAAGCTATAGTTGGAAACGAAAATAACTTGAGTATAAGTTTTAAATCCTTTTCCCTAAACCTAAAATTTCTCCCGAAATTCCCTTTCTTCTCTCACGCTCACGACGCCGCGCGACGGCTCTCTCTCGGGTGGAAACGAAAACGACTTAGGGCACGTCTCCGGCGACCGACATGCATCGTTTTCCGACCGGTCTTCATCCGCGCGTGACCACCTCGACGAGAGGAGCTCGGAAATGCAAAGAAGCCGCCGGGATTCTCATCTATCCGAAACCCTAGATCTCCCTTTTCGGCTGTGAGTTCAAGGATACAAGGAGTGAGTTGCTTCTCACCTGTAGTAGGAGTAGTTCCGTGAGCTTTGAAGTTCCCTTCGATTGGTTTTCGATTGGTTTGGTTTCTTGCCACGATTATGGGTTTTCCGTGTAGCCTTGCCATGTTGTTCCCTTTTTGGTTAGGGTTCTATTTTGTTGAAGTTTCAGAAGCATGCGTTTTTGTTTTCCTTGCTTTTAAATTCTGTAGTAGCAAGAATTAGTGTCCTGTTGTAGTATACTTAAGGAGGAATTCAATTGTTTCTGTGTAGTCCCATTGTAGCAAGCTTAAGGAAGATCTGATTACTCCTTTGTAGTTCTGTTAAAGTGTGTCGCCATGAAATCTATTTCAGAACAGTTTTGTTTCGTAAAGCTTTGATTGTTAGGTATTTTTCGAATAGCCCCAAGATTTGTTGTTTCCTTTGCAACTCTATTGAAGCATGGTTAAAAGATTTCAGTTTTGATTTGGATTTGAGGTTTTAGTGGTGATGGGTGTTTGATTTCTGAGTTGGTTTCAGTTTGCTGGACAATTGGAATTGATGTGTGAGTTATAAGATGGTTAATGAAGAAACTAGAATTAACTAATACTTGGGATTGCTTTATGCATCTAGATCAGTATACACCCTAAGAAAGCATAAAATTCTAGTTTATCATTAGCTGATTCAAAGGCATTCCAACCAGTAATGTATTTTAAGTTTCAATTCAGCAAGTTGACTTCTTGAGGATTCTATTGCTTTATATAAGTATGAGATTTCAGTTTCAGATTTAGTTTCTTATGCTTCCTTAATTAGTTAGAACAACCCATTCCTCTTGTGCTATATGATGAACAAGAACAACTCATTAATCCTATACTAGTTTTAGAGCTTGCATGTAGATTTGATGCAGTTTAAGGATATGCTGCTTTGTGTTCCTTGCATTGTTTAAATAACAGAGATTTAGAACTGAAAAAGAAAAAGGTTGTAAGTATAACAAGTTTTTTTTTTAAAGCATATAGTGATTTCTGTAATAAGCTTGAAACCATGAATTGAGATAGATATCATATTGATTGATTTATGGGAAGAAAATGCATAGATTTAAGGGATTGTTGGATTTTGAAAAGATGATGATCAAATGTTGATGATGTAAATTAAGGATGGAAACTTTACCTTCGGATTTAGCCATAAAGAATTTCGGAAGTGCTAGAGTTTCAAGTTCTAACAAGTTTAGACCTTTTTAGTGTTATTTAATGGGCAAGGACAACCCTTTGTTAAAGTATAAGTATTAGCTCTAGCTATGAAATGGGCACAAACAACCCCACTTTGGAGTTTCTGTTTAGATAATCTGCTTATGTTAAATCTGAGCATGAGGTTTAAATAATTTGCTTACATTAAATCTGAGCATGAGGTTTAGATAAATTGTTTATGTTGAATCCGAGCTTGAGGTTTAGTTATGTTACTTCCATTCAAGTATATGGATAACATCTGTGCTTGGCTGATTCTGGAATTTTAAGTGGAATATGAGTTATAATATCTTTATTGAGTGAATTCCAGATAAGCTGTGTATTAGTCATATTATGGAAAGGAAGTTTGAGAGACGATGAAAATCTGTACTAGCTGGAATATGTTTCTTTTGTTAAGTTGCTTTGCAGAATTTCTATTAAGCAAGTGCAGATTTTGTTAAGCTAGTATGCAGATTTCTGTTAAGCTATTATGCAGATTTTTATCAAACTAGTATGCAGATTTTTGTTAAGCATTAGTGCAGATTTTTGATAAGTATTGTATGTGCAGATTTCTTTTGTATTCTATGCATGATTATGTGTTACATAGTTAGTTTCATTCATAGATGCATAAGAAAGATAAAGAAAAGTATAAGAAAGATAAAGAAAAGAAAGAAAAGGCCGAGGCCTTAAGTAGATCCCAAAGTCAAGACTTTAGGGATTTTTGGCACACAAGGTGTCTATTAAAATGCCAAGACATTTAAAGAAGTAGTAAATAAGATAATAAGTATTTTACTTTTAAAGGGCATGTACCGGACACAAGGTCCAAGGGATGGGCTCCAAGTTGCCCCTAGGCACAAGGCCTAGAAGTATCTTAGTAGTTTCGGGATTAGCTACCTCGATTCTTATTAAGAATGCGCGCAAAGTGGTACAATGCCGGGCCCAAGAGAAGTTGATTATTATTTTCAAGTATTAAAGTATAAATTTTAAACAAGTGAAATAAAAGAATAAATTTAGAGTAAATGAAGTAAGTTTCACTTTGTTTTAAAGATCAGCAAGTTTAGCTTTCTTTTATGCTAGCAGCTTTTACATGTTTAGTTTCTTACATGTTATTTATTTGCTAGTTGATGAGCATGTTTAGCTTTATATGTTAGCATTTCAGTTAGTTTGTTTTCTTTATTAGTTTATGAGCATGATTAGCTACACATGTTTAGTATATCAGTTAGTATGCTGTCTTTGCTATTTATGAGCATGAGTAGCTATACATGTTAGTTTTTCTGTTAGTTGATTTCTTTACTATTTATGAGCATGAGTAGCTTTACATGTTAGCATTCAGTTTTAGCATGTTTTTATTTGTATACATGCATATCGAGTTTTTGTGAGTTGATAGCGCTCACTAAGCTTTATGCTTATAGACTGCATTTCCTCCTACTGCAGATAAAGGAAAAGCTAAGGTATGAAAGGAAGGCGACAAGGTGGTGGTGATGAAGGTGTGTGATGGCTGGACTATGAAGAGATCAAGAGTTTGCTATGGAGTTGTTAAAACTTACCTGATTAGAGTTTCCTTTTCTTTTCTCCTTAATGCTATGATGAAGTTGAGATTGTAATTGAGTCTATTCCGCACTTTGTTATGTTTTATTGTTGGAGTGTTATCTGTTTACTATTGCTAGAGTAGTTTCATTCTTCTTATTGAGTTATTATACTGCGTGGTTGAGTGATTATATGTTCCAGCCGCCTGTGGCTGAGTATATTATGCTTGTATTATGGGAAATGATCACCGGTACAGGGGAGACTCTACCGAAATTTTTCGGTAGGGTTTTCTAGAGATTTTTTAATAAACCGGTTAAGTAGAGTAGTAGATAAGTAACGGTCACTCTTAGAGAGTAGTAGTAGTAGTAAGAAGGGTGGTCGTTACACATGTTTAAGCATAAGGGTGTATCATGTGATCATACTATCATAAGAAACATGGTAACATAGTTAGCTTGGGTTCTAAGTTTCCTAATCCCTTGGGTTCTTATCATGGCCGAACCCCCCCTTAGATCTCAATTTAGGTAAAAATAACCTCCAAGCATGTGGAACCTAAATTATCATCACATCAATTTCATAGGAAGCATTATAAGCATGATTAACTTGGTTTCTAAGTTCTCCAAGTCCCTAAACTTCATGTGGCCGAACCCTATCAGGTGTGAAACAAGGTCCCAAATGTCATGAAAGCATGGAAACCTTAAACCATATTTATAGCATTTTTTTCCAAGTAACATAGTAAGCATATTTGAGCTAGTTCCTAAGTTCTTCAAGCCATTAATATGTCATGGCCGAAATTTAACAAGTATTCATTAGGGCTAAAAGCAAGCATACAAGCATGTGAACTTGAACTAACATCATGTATAAATTCATAATAAGGCATCATACAATGGGTATGACCGAAACTTACCCTAGCCTCATTTTAGATCATTAAACAACATATAGCATGAGAACTTTGGCTTTCTACTTATCATATTTCATGTAGAGTGACATGAGCATATTTAATTTTTGTTCTAGGGTTTCTAGGGCATCTATCCCTTCATGGCCGAAACATACAATGGTCCATTTAGGTCATGGAAAAATTATACAAGCATGTGACTCAATCAACATATTATCATATTTCCATAAGAAGCATTTTTAACACAATTGGTTTCAATTCTAAGGCCTCTAGGTCATTTAAACCCTACTTGGCCGAGACTCATCAGTGTTTAAATTTTCTTCAAATAGCCTAAAAGCATAGGAAGTCATACAAGTTTCATAGCATGTATAAAGACAAGCATAATAAACATACATGTGAATTGTGTCTTAGGCTTCCTAGGTTTCTTTCCTTTTTCTTTTATTTTTCCTCATGGCCGAAACCTACCAATCTCTAAACTAGGTTTTAAGTGGCCTAAAGCATGGAAAACCTAAGTAAGTTTCATGGCAAAAATTACTAAGAACATCATATATAAATTTGGTTCATAAACAAGCTAGGACCCTTGTGTTCTTACATGTCATATATCATGTAACTTAATTCTCTATACCCTAATTAAGCATGAGAGCATTAAACAACTTTCATATCTTAATATCACAGTGGTCTTGAGCATGTTAAAATTTTTTTTAAGCTTTTCTATGCTATCCATCTTATCATGGCCGAAAATCTTAATGAAGAGTTCATGAATTTCTAGCAATATTCAACATGCAATTCTTTAAGAGAACTCTATATTCTATCATATAAACATGGTTACTTAAATTTAAAGGTCTTCCTAACCCTAAGCTCTTTTCTTGGCCGAAACATATGAGTGGATTTCTTTTGGTTCCAAGTAACTTTCAAGCAAGAAAACCAATAAAATACCCTTAGTAATTCATGGAGGGAATCTTGTACTAGTTTGGTTAAACAATGATTTCCCTAACCTCTTTAAAATATTTTTGGCCAAAATTCTAGGGTTAGGTACTCCTCTGACCAAGCATCATATAGGTATAAAAACATGAAGGAAAACCTTCCTACATAGCATAGAAAAATATCATGAAATGAGGACTTGTTTAAACCTTCCTAGATTTGAAAACTCTTCTTTGGCCGAATTTTTCTTAAATTCTATTCTAGGTTTTCTAATCCTCATAAAATCCGAAAAGCACATAAAACGCCTTGTACCACAGGTGAGGGGAAGCTTACATCCTTTTCGCTTGTGGATCTAAGGTGTGGTGATGGAAGAAGTAGCCTCTTATTCTAGTTCCCTTCCCTTGATTCCTTGCTAAGTCCTCCTTGTATCTTAGGCTTTCTTAGGGAAAACCTTGGGGCCGAAGATGGAGGAGAGGGGACTGAGGGTTCGGTGAGGGAGAGGGAGGATGAGGGAAAATGAGAGAAAAAGAGAATTTTACCTTGACATTATTTTTTTTTATATCAAGGGGGAAGAGGTAGCAAAATTGGTTTTTGCTTTCCTTCTCCTTTAACCCATTTTCTATTTTCTTTTATTTATTTTATTTTCTAATTTATTCTCATCATTTATGATGAGAACAAGGGGGAATGAATCCCCTTCATTCTCCATTTAATGTCACGGCAAGAGAGGGAAAAGAGAGAAAAAGGGAGGAAGGCAAATTGCCTTTCTCTTGCTCTTTTCTTGCTTTCTCTTCTTAGATCTTTACTCCTATCTTTATCATGCATTCCCTTTCCTTGCTATCAATATCTTCTCTCTATCCCAATTGGTTTCTACTAATTAATTCTATAAATTATAATATAAGAGGTTCAAGGTTCAATCCTTGACCTCCTCTTCTTTTTATTTCTTTTTGCTTCAACTCACTTCTTATTATTTTTCTAAGGCAAAATTCATCATTCTCTTATTTATCTTAAAAGTTTAGTGGGTGTTACAGTACCCCGTACCTCATAAAAAGTTTATCCTCGAACTTTAAAATAGCTCCGGGTACTTTAGTTTCATATCGTCCTCGCGTTCCCAGGTGGCTTCTTCGAATCGTTGATTCCGCCACAGGACCTTTACTAAGGGTATTTCTTTGTTCCTTAATCTCTTGATTTCTGGTCCGAATCTAGATGGGTTTACTGTAACTCGGTCTTCCCCTGACCTGCGAGAGCTCAATCACTTGATGCATGAGTACATTTCTTGAGCATCGATACATGGAACACGATGTGAATGGCCGCGTCCCAAGGGTAGTTCCGTATGTCGACTTGGCCCCTTTCTAAAATCCGGATGGTCCTACATATCTTGGGCTTAACTTGCTCCTCTTTCCAAACCTCATTATCCCTTTTATTGTGGATACATTAAGGAATACCAAATCTCCGATCAATTGGTTCCATGCTGCTTTTATCGACATAATTCTTCCGCACTTCTGGCGGATATCTATTCATGGGGATCTTCGATAGCTCGGTGGTGTCATCGATAAGGCTGTTGGATCCCATCTCCTTCTTTTCACCGCCTCATACCAGCATATAGGGACCCACACTTCCTCCCATATAGAGCTTCGTAGGTGCCATTCCAATAGTAGCTTGGTAGCTATTATAGGTACGCAGTATAAATATCGGCGCTCCTGAAGTCCACAAGCTCTTAACATATCCTCCAATATTTGATTTACTCTTCGATCACTCGACGGGGTGGAAGGTCTGAAACAACAACTTCGCCTCGAGGCCTTACTCCCAAAGTGCGAGACAAAACATCCGTCTCTCGAAATAATGGTCTTAGGGATACCATGTAATCGACGATTTCCTTAACATATATCTGAGCTAGTTGTTCAGTTAAATAAGTCATCTTGATCGCCAAAAAGTGTGCAGACTTCATCAACTGTCCACGATCACCCATATAGCATCATATCCGTTTGTCGTCTCGTAGACCTGAAATGAAATCCATGGAGATTTCTTCCATTTCCATGAATTTGGACGATTTAGTAATAATCTCGGGTCTCTGGTGTTCACTTTTACCCTTGGGCGTCGACAAGTATTGAGATCTTGAGCCACTTCTTTCATCTAGGACCAAAATTTCTTTTCGGGTCCGGTACATCTTAGTGGAACCCGTTGCATTGCATAAGGCGTTGTATGGACTTCTTCCAAGATCTTCTTCGCAACTGGATCCTCGAATACATAATCGATCCCGAGGTATAATATTCCAATCTGCGCAATATGGAACCCATCATTCTTTCCTTCTGCGGTCTCTTGTTTAATTCTTTGAAGGCTCGGGTCTGGTTTGCTTCTCTAACATGTTCTCGAATAACGTTGGTGTTATGGTGAGGGTAGAAGTCCGGACATGGTTTCAACTAAAGATAACATGTCTCGGTCTCGATGGATTCCCTCATCTTCGACATTGAATAAAATTCTATCATGTTGAAATTAGATAGTCGTGACCTGATGACAGCTCACGTTCTGGTAAGGGTAGACTGGCATTTGTCACAAGGGAGGGGCTTCGATCTTCCTTGGCTGATTGAAGTCCTTCTATGGCATGCAGGGTGAAGCGGGCACTCTGCTCAAAGTATGGGAGGTGGTGCTGAGGTCGAGTTGGGCAATTTAGATGACCTTCCTTTCCGAGCACTTCCGGTGCTTAAGAGGCCTACTCGAATGCATTTTCCACAAGTGGTACAACGGGTATTTAGTTTGCTTATTGGCGGACCACCTTTTGTGTTGTTCCTTTGTTCCTTCCACCGAGTTTCCTCGGTCGCCGTATTGTCGATTTTGTCCTCGCTGATTGCTTGGTTCTTGCCCTTGTTCATTGCTAGTGGTGCCTTACTAGCGAGGCAGAGAATGTCCTCTGATCTCTATTAACTCAGCCCACACGCCGATCTCGGGGCATCTTTAACATTAGGACTTTCTTTTCTTGTTCGAAGTATTTACTAAGGCGTACTAAGCGGTTGAACTTGGCGGCCGGCAGCAGATCATCTTGCGAACTCGGAATGTAGGTGTTAGTGCTTGTTGGTCACTTGCATATGGAAGAAATCTTCTAAACTCTATCTCAAATCCGTCCCACCGCACGTTTGTTTGTCTTTTCACTTTTACTCGGTCCCACCACATGGCATCTTCAGCGCGGTAGCGAGCGCGTTTGACTTTCTCTGTGGGGCAGTTCCATGATGCTTCCACGCTCTCCAGTCTCCTAAGTCAGCTGTTTGATTTCGAATGCTTCTTTGCCCGAATCGGATACTCTTGTCGGACCATCGAATAGGGACTGCCAGGTCCGGCTGGGTATGGTAAAGTAAGATAGTGTATGATTCTACGGGTTGCGGCGCCTGGTCACCCATTAAGGTAGATTCGTTGATGCGTGATCGTCGATGGAGGTGCCGGACTCTATGGTCCAGAGTCACGTTGTCGCTCTGTCGCATTGCGTGTCCTAACCATGTTGATCTAAATAATGACAAATAGACTAGTGTAAGTGGTTATCATTTTTTAGCCAATCTAACGTACTGTTTTGTTTGTTTCTATCCATTTGTGAGATTGTTCTGGTATTATTCCTAACCTACCAAGATGCAATCCTAGTCTAAAACTATGACTAAAAATAAAGAATAAGGTAGCAACCATGCATCATAAATAAAGCATAAGCAATATAATAAAGCAAAGAAATAAATAGCAAGCAAATAATGTGACACAAGCAATAAAGCAAATAAAGCATAAGTATATAACAAGAAATTTAAGCATAAGCAATATAAGAAATTCAAAGAATAAATCAAGCAAATAATATAACACAAGAAAATAAGCATGAGCATATAAAATTAAGCATAAACATTCTTACTTGGAGCCGCAGGTCGGAGGCTTGATGTGTGTGTAGTGAGCTGGCAAAAAAAAAACTTTGGCTCTGATACCCCTGCTAACCCTAAGGGATGTGGCTACGATACTCCATGTACAAATTTTTCTTTTTAAAACAGCGGAAGACTTAAAATAATTTTCTTAGTTTAATAAAAACTTTTCTTTTGTTTTTCTTTTCATCAAATCTGAACTACACTATCATGACATCAATAACATGATATCAAAATTAGTAGAAATATAACATCAAGTCACACATACGGTACTTCAATTCATGATACCAAAGCATAGTTCTTTAAAAGTTTTTAAAGCAGGTTCTTATTTGGTTGCCTAGCCACTACCACACACATCTCCTTGCCTCTCCTGCTGCTCCTTTAGCTCATCCAGCTTTTTCCTTTATTTGTGGTACAAGGAAAGTAAGCTATGAGCACTCATGGCTCAGTAAGTTTCTTTCCTACTCACTAAAACCGAAAATCATCACATGATCAAAGAATGTCTCAACATAACATGATCTCAACTAGTCATGGCATAACATATCATACTCTTTAAGCATATCATGCAACATAACAAAATCATAACTAGTCATGGCATATCATCTCTTAAAGCATAGCATGAAACATAACATAATCATATCTAATCATGGCATATCATAGTATCATCATAAGGTGGCATGACATATCAAGCTCTTAAAGCATAGCATGAAACATAACATAATCATATCTAATCATGGCATATCATAGTATCATCATAAGGTGGCATGGCATATCAAGCTCTTAAAGCATGGCATGAAACATAACATATTCATACCTAATCATGGCATATCATAAATCATAGCATCATCACAACATGATCATAAGGTATATGCAATATGATTTTGAAAACATGTATCCGAAAAACATGTGTATGTCTCATGATCTTTAAAACCATTTCTTCTTACATATATACTTGAACATAATATCAACATAATCAGGGCCCCGGCTTGTACCACACATAGATAAATCACGTAGATATGCGCGCTTCCTAAGTATATCCAAGGTAGCAAGTCTTGAATCATACTAGGAACTAGGTCCGGATCACACAACCATAGACCTAGGGGCGTACTAAGGAGCCCATCCCTTTGTTTTTACTAGCCTGGATCACACAGCTAAAGGCCTAGGAGCTGAATAGGAGCCCACCCTTGGTACAAGCCTTACAAAGTAAAGTAGCATGTATAAAAATGCATCTTTTAGTCACATAGCATATCATAGAAGTATGCATCACTTAGGCATACGTTATATCATAAAAGTATGCATCACTTAGGCATACATCATATCATAAATAGTATGCATCACTTAGGCATACATCATGTCATAAAAAGTATGCATCACTTAGGCATACATCATGTCATAAAAAGTATGCATCACTTAGGCATACATCATGTCATAAAAGCATGCATATTTTCACCACATAGCATATCATGAGAGCATGCATATTTTAGGCACATAGCATATCATCAAAGCATGCATATTTCTATCCACATAGCATATCATGAAAGCATGCATAATTTAAGCACATAGCATATCATCCAAGCATGCATATTTCTATCCACCTAGCATATCATGAAAGCATGCATATTTTAAGCACATAGTATATCATCAAAGCATCCATATTTCTATCCACATAGCATATCATGAAAGCATGCATATTTTAAGCACATAGCATATCATCAAAGCATTCATATTTCTATCCACATAGCATATCATGAAAAATATAAATCACAAGCATACATGTTTAAGCATAAGGATGTATCATGTGATTATACTATCATAAGAAACATGGTAACATAGTTAGCTTGGGTTCTAAGCTTCCTAATCCCTTGGGTTCTTATCATGGCCGAACCCCCCCTTAGATCTCAATTTAGGTAAAAATAACCTCCAAGCATGTGGAACCTAAATTATCATCACATCAATTTCATAGGAAAAATTATACAAGCATGTGACTCAATCAACATATTATCATATTTCCATAAGAAGCATTTTTAACACAATTGGTTTCAATTCTAAGGCCTCTAGGTCATTTAAACCCTACTTGGCCGAGACTCATCAGTGTTTAAATTTTCTTCAAATAGCCTAAAAGCATAGGAAGTCATACAAGTTTCATAGCATGTATAAAGACAAGCATAATAAACATACATGTGAATTGTGTCTTAGGCTTCCTAGGTTTCTTTCCTTTTTCTTTTATTTTTCCTCATGGCCGAAACCTACCAATCTCTAAACTAGGTTTTAAGTGGCCTAAAGCATGGAAAACCTAAGTAAGTTTCATGGCAAAAATTACTAAGAACATCATATATAAATTTGGTTCATAAACAAGCTAGGACCCTTGTGTTCTTACATGTCATATATCATGTAACTTAATTCTCTATACCCTAATTAAGCATGAGAGCATTAAACAACTTTCATATCTTAATATCACAGTGGTCTTGAGCATGTTAAAATTTTTTTTAAGCTTTTCTATGCTATCCATCTTATCATGGCCGAAAATCTTAATGAAGAGTTCATGAATTTCTAGCAATATTCAACATGCAATTCTTTAAGAGAACTCTATATTCTATCATATAAACATGGTTACTTAAATTTAAAGGTCTTCCTAACCCTAAGCTCTTTTCTTGGCGGAAACATATGAGTGGATTTCTTTTGGTTCCAAGTAACTTTCAAGCAAGAAAAACCAACAAAAGACCCTTAGTAATTCATGGAGGGAATCTTGTACTGGTTTGGTTAAACAATGATTTCCCTAACCTCTTTAAAATATTTTTGGCCGAAATTCTAGGGTTAGGTACTCCTCTGACCAAGCATCATATAGGTATAAAAACATGAAGGAAAACCTTCCTACATAGCATAGAAAAATATCATGAAATGAGGACTTGTTTAAACCTTCCTAGATTTGAAAACTCTTCTTTGGCCGAATTTTTCTTAAATTCTATTCTAGGTTTTCTAATCCTCATAAAATCCGAAAAGCACATAAAACGCCTTGTACCACAGGTGAGGGCCTTTTCGCTTGTGGATCTAAGGTGTGGTGATGGAAGAAGTAGCCTCTTCTTCTAGTTCCCTTCCCTTGATTCCCTTGCTAAGTCCTCCTTGTATCTTAGGCTTTCTTAGGAGAAAACCTTGGCTTGGGCCGAAGATGGAGGAGAGGGGACTGAGGGTTCGGTGAGGGAGAGGGAGGATGAGGGAAAATGAGAGAAAAATAGAATTTTCCCTTTACATTATTTTTTTTTATATTAAGGGGGAAGAGGTAGCAAAATTGGTTTTTGCTTTCCTTCTACTTTAACCCATTTCTATTTTCTTTTATTTATTTTATTTTCAAATTTATTCTCATCATTTATGATGAGAACAAGGGGGAATGAATCCCCTTCATTCTCCATTTAATGTCACGGCAAGAGAGGGAAAAAAAAAAAGAGAGAAAGGGAGGAAGGCAAGTTGCCTTTCTCTTGCTCTTTTCTTGCTTTCTCTTCTTAGATCTTTACTCCTATCTTTATCATGCATTCCCTTTCCTTGCTATCAATATCTTCTCTCTATCCCAATTGGTTTCTACTAATTAATTCTATAAATTATAATATAAGAGGTTCAAGGTTCAATCCTTGACCTCCTCTTCTTTTTATTTCATTTTATTTCTTTTTGCTTCAACTCACTTCTTATTATTTTTCTAAGGCAAAATTCATCATTCTCTTATTTATCTTAAAAGTTTAGTGGGTGTTACAAGATACCAGTCAGATCTAGGTGAAAGTCACTGGATAGCGGTCAAGAATATTCTTAAGTACTTAAGAAGGACTAAAGAATATTTCCTGATATATGGAGGCGATAATGAGCTAGCTATAAAGGGTTACAGTGATGCCAGCTTTCAGACCGAACAGGATGATTATCGATCGCAATCAGGGTTCATGTTTTACATAAATGGTGGTGATGTGAGCTGGAAGAGTTCGAAGTAGGACACAGTAGCTGATTCTACGACAGAGGCCAAGTATATTGCTGCATCATAAGCAGCAAAGGAGGCAGTTTGGATCCGCAAGTTCATCACTGAACTTGGGGTGGTTCCTATTATCGCTAACCCTATTGAGCTCTATTGTGACAACAATGGAGCAATTGCGCAGGCTAAGGAACCTCGCTCACACCAGTGGACCAAACACATACCACGGCGCTTCCATCTCATTCGAGAGATTATCGAGAGAGGAGATGTGAAGATTTGCAGAGTACCCACAAAGGCTAACATCGCAGATCCCTTGACCAAGGCTTTGGCATAGAGAAAGCATGATGGTTACACTAGGTCATTAGGCCTTAGAGCCTACACTGATTGGCACTAGTGCTAGTGGGAGATTGTTAGTTAGAGCCCTAGATCCAATCATTTGATGATTGTTGTATGGACTCATTGTATCATATTCTTGTATATAAATAAAGGCATTTGTTTGGTTATTATACTTACTTTTATTTGTGCCAAATAACTAAGTATAATAGCGTCCTTGAGTAGAAGGTTCTTACCTATATCAATCGATTGGTTGAATCGATAGTGAGATGATATAGGGAACACTACTCTTAATCATTCCTAGTCGAGTATTAACATTAAGGGACAATGTTAATGAACGAGACTAGCATGTAGGTCAACTCGATGACTTGATCTCACAAGTCATGGATATGGAGATATCAAGTTGACACATGGGTATGCATTGGAGAATGTATACTGAATGACCTGCCATGAGAAAGTATCATGGATCATTATATGAGTGTCATATACTTTCTCATGTGGCTATTAGTATGACTACTAGTCCTTGGACCTGAAGTCACCATGGTTCCCTACATAAGGAGTTACATACTTTGGCTTCGTCAAATGTCACCCGTAACTGGGTGGACTATAAAGGCGATTACTGGGTATGTAATAAATTATGCGGAGGGATGTGAGTGATATAGAGATCCTATATGACGGGAGTGACATCGATATTCTTGATAGAGTGAGACCACGAAGTGCATGGCCATGCCCAAATGAGTTAATATGAGATATTGAGCTCATTTGATCGATTGAGTCTACTTGGAGTTCAAGATTTAGATTGATTGGAGGATGACACGGTCTATGTCTTATATTGATCAATCTAGATGTCTAGGATAGAAGGACAATGTTATGTATTGTGAGGAGTCACAATTAGTAGTCACAAGGTGATGTTGGATCTCAACATTCTTGTAACTTGGGTAGTAATGATGTGTTGCTAGATACCGCTCATTACTTATGCTTCTAAATAGGTTTAGGAGCATTGCCAACGTTACAAGAACCTATAGGGTCACACACAAAGGGCAATTAGATGGAGATTAGGTTCATTTGATGAACCTAAATGATTAGGTTCATATGATGAACCAAATTGGATTAAGAGTAATCCAAATTAGGCTAATTGAGTTGGACACAATTTGGTTCATGTGTCAAGTGAGTCTAATTTGGACTTAGACTCATTTAATCAATTTAATTCAATGAATAAAGATTCATTAAATTAAAATTGACTTGAACCAATGGTTAGATTAGATCAACCAAGGGAGAGAAGTGGTCAAGTTTGACTTGACTTGAGAGGAAGATGAAGGGTCAATTTTGACTTGACCATTTGCCACCTCATTGGTGAGTTGGCATTAAGTGGTCCAATGATGATGCTCCACATGATCATGGTTGCTTAAGTGGAATACCAACTCATGGGAGTTACCAAGAGTTGTGACTCTTGGCATCCCATGGAGGTTACAATTCCCTTTAAAGTGGTCAGCCACTTTTGATGAGGAGTTAGTGCATTTTTGTGTGCTTGTGTGAGTAACTCCATCATCTTCTTCCTCTCTAGTTTTCTTCTTGCTCTCCCTCTCCTCCATTACTGATCTCTAAGGTTGCTAGCACATCCTTAGAGGTTCTTCTCCATCTCTTGCTTGTGTGGATACACATAGAGAAGTGTATACTTTGACACTTCTGAAATCCGGTGAACCGAGGGCGAGCGGGAGTGCGAAGGGCTTCGCATCAAGGGTAAATTCCTTCTCCTTGTAGATCTAGTTTAGAACTAGTGTAAGAAACTCATACTCGTAATGTTTTCAAAATTTTAATCTTCGCACGGATCCGGTGGCTGGATTTTCAGGGTTTCCGCAACGCAAAAAGCGGTTTTTGTGGCCCGAAAAACCCGACAGTAAATAGGTCTACAATAGAAAAAGAAGGAAAGATGGGAAGGTGAAAATCTTCAAAGCAAGGCTTGTTGAAAAAGGGTAACCTTTTCACCGGTAGTCATGCTTAAGTTTATCCAGATTATTTTATCTTTTACTACTCATATGGATTATGAGATTTGACAAATGGATGTCAAGACAGCTTTCCTTAAAGAATTCTTGAAGAAATCATCCATATAAAGCAACCAGAGGGGTTCATTGCAAAGGCAAAGAGCATCTAGTATGTAAGCTCAATCGGTCTATTTATGAACTGAAGCAAAAGCTTCAAGGTCTTGGAACATCTGGTTTAATGAAGTAATCCAGACCTATGGATTTATTCAGTGTCCGGATGAGTCTTGTGTATACAAGAAGTGTGATGGAAACGTGGTGGTATTTCTTGTACTATACGTAGATGACATTTTTGGTAGTTGGAAATAATATCAAAGTGTTGTAGAAAGTAAGGGTATGGTTGTCTAAGAAATTCGATATAAAGGACTTGGGAGAATGCACACATATTCTCGTAATCAGAGTAATAAGGGATCGCAAGAAAATAATATTATTCTTATCCCAAGCTTCATATATCAATACAATCCTAGCCCGCTCTAGCATGCAAGACTCCAAGAAAGGTTTTCTACCTTTAGATATGCAGTAGCTTTATCTAAAGAGATGTCTCCGAAGACATCAAAGAAGATAGAGGACATCAAGGCAGTTCCTTATGCTTCGGCTATCGGAAGCCTAATGTATGCAATGTTGTGTATGAGACCGGATATCTGTTTTGCCGTAGGCATGGTTAGAAGATATCAAAGTAACCCTGGACAAGGACATTGGACTGCTGTAATGCATATATTGAAGTACCCAAGAGGGACTAAAGATTATATACTAGCTTACAAAGCAGATGATTTGTTCCCTGTGAGTTACACGGATTTGGATTTCCAATCTTATAGGGAAAATAGTAAGTTAACCTCGGGGTTTTGTGTTTACTCTAGGAAGTGAAGCCATAACAATGGAAGAGTATTAAGCATAGGTGCTTTTCGGATTCCACCAAAGAAACTGAATGACTCAGAAACTTCATGATGGACTTAGACATGATTTCTGGTTTGCCCAACAATTATTACAATTTATTGTAATAATAGTGGTGAAGTAGCAAACTCGAAGAAACCATAAGTCCATAAGGCAAGTAAACATAATAGAGCGCAAGTACCATGAAATACGAGACATCGTATAACGAGGAGAAGTTGTTGCCGCCTAGATTGCATCAGGTGATAACCCGGGAGATCCTTTCACTAAGGCCCTTAAGGCAAGAGCTTTTGATGGGCATGTTGAAGGGATGGGAATCAGATGTATGGCAGAATATATAGCAGCATAGTATTTTAGTATAAGTGGGAGATTGCTGGAATGTATACTAAAAGCCTAGCTTTTTGTATAAACATTTACTTAGAAATAAGAATCATATTGGTCAAATATCTACATTTATGAGCTAAGTGTAATTGTTCAATTAATTTATATTGTAGATAACATAGTGTGTGGTGTCACACACAGAAGATAATGTTATCAATTCCTTATAAATTATAAACAGGAGCTCACGACTAAGATGGAAAGGAATAAACCATTGGAAGAGTCATAGTGTAATTAGGTATTAGTTTATCTTGACCGATAAATTACACTAGTACACTCTGAGAGTATTGAGCAAGACCATTTAAGGTAAGTTTTTTTTTATACTGACTTAATAAAAGAACAAGACCTTAGTCATTATGGAAGTGTGTGCTCTTAATCTTAATATAATAACAAGTACATATATTTAGTATTTATTTCTTTGACTTATCAAAGGGTGAGATTTTGCTCGATAAATCAAAAGGCCCGATAAGTTGGGAAATGATATTACTTATAGTGTGTGTTGTTGATTATAGAAGGAAAATGTGTCCTAATAATCTAGGTTGATAATGTCCCCAAGAGGAGCTCATAAGGATTGTCATGTTAAACCCTGCAGGTGGACTTAGTCCGATATGACAATAAGGTTGAGTGGTACTACTCTTGGACTAAGATATTAATTAAAATGAGTTGTCAGTAACTCAAATAATTAGTGGGCATCCGACATCTTAAACACAGGGAGATTAACACACTCATGATAAGAAGGAGCCCAAAATGTAATTTGAGATTGGTGCGGTAGTTCAATAATAATTCTTTAGTGGAATGAATTATTATTGATGAAATAAAGTTGGGTGTTTGGGGCGAACACGGGATGCTTAATTTCATCGGGAGACCAATGTAACACCCCAATTTTCCTCATTAGGAGTCCTTAAAGTGCTTTAAAATATTTAGAAATGCTATAGAAATATTCTAGAGATTTTTAGAAATTTTTAGAGTATTTTTATGTAATTTTTAGAGTTCGTTTGGTATTTTTACCAAGAGGAAGAAGTTTAAAAAAAATAATAAAATAAAATAATAAAAGTGTTAAAGCTGGGTTTTGAACCCAAGACCTCGGACCCGAACCAGATGTTAACCGGACTCAGCCAACCAGCTGGTCTGCGAGAGTTTTGTTAATAAAGTATGGAATAAAATGTATATAAGCAGTTTTTGGGAACAGAAATACCAAAATAAAAGGGAGCCGAGCAGAGTTCGAACACGCGACCTTTAACTCGCGCTAAACCGCTGCTGACCAAGTATTCAGGCCGTCGGTTCTGTTTAGAATTGATAGCGAATTTATTTAAAGAAGTTAACGGAATATTGAAGTTATAAAAGAGGAGAACTTAAGGCTTGATTGATTACCCGTGACCTAACTTCCTCCCCTTTCTCTCACGCGCGGCGCGTCGACACTCCTCTTCTCGGGCGAAGATGCAGCAGGGAGTTGGGGCTTCTTCGGCAGCCGGCCAAAGAGGATTTCCGCGAGCTCTTCTCGGACCCGAGTCCCTCTCGTCAAGGAGAGCTCGTGGGTGCAAGGAAGAGCTGGGATCTCGAGCTCGCCGAAACCCTAGAAGTTATTCCGGTTGTGAGTCAAAGAACAAGAGGTAAGTTGCTACTCACCTGCAGTAGGATAGCTCCGGATTCGTATTCCTTCTTGTTTTTGAATTTTCTGTGAAGATTGGGAATTCATGTTTGCTACCGTGAGGTTGTTTTTGTGCCATGTAGTTGCTATTTGGGGTTCCTTTTTGCTTAGTTGCCGTGTAAGTCATTGATAAAGGATTCTGTTGTGAACGAATTTCTTTTGCATTTCGGTTGTAACATGCCTAAGGATTTCTGCATTTCTGTGGATTCTGATGGATAAGGGTTTGCTGCCGTGAGTTTCAAAGGAAGGAAGTAATTAGATTAAGCATGTAGGGTTGTGTTTTAATTCCTTCTTATAATGCTTTGTTCGGGTTATGATTTGTTGTCTACTCCTTTGTTCCCATGCTCCACTTTGGACATTGAGTTGAACAATGCTCCCATTGAACAATCATATTGGACACCTAGATCCATGCTCGTGTAGGATACTTATATCCAAATTCAATTAAATTCATATGTGGTGGATAATGGGAAAGTGAGCATAATTTGTAAGTTGTTCTGTCGCTAATATAATGCTACTTCCTATATTAATATGCCTTCGGTGGTATCCATTGAAATGTCTGGCCACATTAGATCTTTAATTTGTAAAGGTTATAGAAAAGCATGTCCTTGCATGTTCCTTTCTTTAACTTTTTGTCATTGGATGTGCCGGGTCTTTTCTAAAAGGCACTCAACTTTTAGTTGCCAAGAAAACCTGAATTATGATTTAAGTATAAGATTTCAGTTTCAGATTTAGTTTCTGATGCTTTCTTAATTAGTTGGAACAACTTTGCCTTAAGCTTGCTAGTTAGATCTTTTTATGCTATGCATTGGGCAAGAACAGTCCTCATTTTTAAAGTATGCAGTATAGATTTTCTGTTAAGCTATTATGAAGATTTTTATTAAGCTAGTATGCAGATTTCTGTTAAGCATTAGTGCAGATTTTAGATAAGCTTAATATGTAGATTTGTTAAAGCATTGTTACTGTACCAAGCTTAAATCCTTTTATGATTAGCATGCAGATTTTAGATAAACTTAGTATGCAGATTTTAGATAAGCTCAATATGCAGATTTTAGTTAAGCTTAATATGCAGATTTCTGTTTAAACTTGTATGCAGATTTTGTCTAAGCATTGCAGTGTTTGAATTTGTTTAAACATTTCAGTTTTGTAAGAAGCATTCTTTTATAAGAAAAGTATAAGAAAGATAAAGAAAAGAAAAGAAAAGGCCGAGGCCTTAAGTAGATCCCAAAGTCGAGACTTTAGGGATTTTTGGCACACAAGGTGCCTATTAAAATGCCAAGGCATTTAAAGAAGAAGTAATTAAGATTATAAGTATTTTACTTTTAAGAAGAGGCTAGTACCCGACTTCCGAGGTTGTCGTTAAACAAATCCAGGTGTCCAATTCCGAGGTCTTGGCCCTGGTAGACCGAGGTCTTCTCTTTTAGGATTGGTGGCTCGCTACCCTAACCTATTAGGGAACGCGCATAAGATGGTACTATGTCTGGACCCAAGAAGAAGTTGATTATTATTTTGAAATATTATAAGTATAAGTTTTTGAACAAGTAAAATGAGTTTTACATAAACATAAAGTATTAAAGATTAAGTTAGAACAAATGAAATAAGTTTCATATGGTTCTAAAAATCAGTAAGTTTAGTTCCTTATTCTACCATGTTTATCTAGTAGATGAGTAGTTTTCATGTTTACCTATTAGATGAGCAGCATGATTAACTATTAGAACTACATGAGTAGATTCCTTAGCTTTTCTTTGCTATTAGTTTGACATGAGCAGTTGTGTTTATGCTTTATTTCTTTTTAGAGCATATAGTTTCTAGTTCTTTTTGTATACATGCACATTCGTGATTTTGTGAGTTAGATAACGCTTACTAAGCAAATTTTGCTTATAGACTACACTTCCTCTTACTGCAGATAAAGGAAAAGAAAAGATTTAGCAAGGAAGGCGACAAGGTGGCGCGGATGGTGTGTGATGCCAGGACTATGGAAGCCTTGGTTAGTTTAAGAATTTATTAAGATTGCCATTTATTAAGAATGTATTAGATGAGTCATTTAATCTTCCGCTGTTAGTTAATTGTATATTTTTATTTTGTTTCCGCTATTCATTACTTGCATGATTTGATTTCATTAAACTGCGTGGTGATGTTATTCCTTTTGTGTGTTTGATATGTGTTCCAGCCGCCTGTGGCTGTGTATATTATGTTATGTATTAATGATTATGGTCACCGGTACAGGGGAGACTCTGCCGGAATTTTTCGGTAGGGTTTCCATGTGATTTTTAATCATACCGGTTATTTGCAGTATAGTGTTAGTAGTCAAGTAACTGTCACTCTTAGAGAGTAGTTGTAGTAAGAAGGGTGCTCGTTACAGTTGGTATCAGAGCAGTTCCCATTCTCCAGCATCACACATCAGCACCATCCTTGCCGTCTTCAAGTAAGAAAGTATTTAATTTTCTTTTATGCTTTCTTTATTATTGGTAGTATAGATATCTGTTTATATGTGCTTAGGAAAGAAGAAAATTTATGTTTTAATTTTCTATGTTCTGATACATATGCTTAGAAAGAATAGAGACAATTTTAGTTTTGTTTCTCTTATTCATATACATAAGTATGCTTAGAAAGGATAGAGAAGATATCAAGCCTTCAAGGACCACTAATGGGTACGATGCGATATGAATAATAAAGGACCTAGAAGTTAAGAGACTAAGGAACAAAGAGAATCATTAGTGAAAGTCATTTATAATCAGAAGCACGAGGAAGTTACTCGGGAGCGTGGAGATAGCATGAGAGAGAAATGCCCAGAATTAGTCTAAGTCCGAGGACGAACTTTTTATAAGGTAGGGAGAATTGTAACACCCCAATTTTCCTCATTAGGAGTCCTAAAAGTGCTTCAAAATATTTAGAAATGTTATAGAAATATTCTAGAGATTTTTAGAAATTTTTAGAGTATTTTTATGTAATTTTTAGAATTCGTTTGGTATTTTTACCAAGAGGAAGAAGTTTAAAAAAAATAATAAAATAAAATAATAAAAGTGTTAAAGCTAGGTTTTAAACCCAAGACCTCGGACCCGAACCAGATGTTAACCGGACTCAGCCAACCAGCTGGTCTGCGAGAGTTTTGTTAATAAAGTATGGAATAAAATGTATATAAGCAGTTTTTGGGAACAGAAATACCAAAATAAAAGGGAGCTGAGCAGAGTTCGAACACGCGACCTTTAACTCGCGCTAAACCGCTGCTGACCAAGTATTCAGGCCGTCGGTTCTGTTTAGAATTGATAGCAAATTTATTTAAAGAAGTTAACGGAATATTGAAGTTATAAAAGAGGAGAACTTAGGGCTTGATTGATTACCCGTGACCTAACTTCCTCCCCTTTCTCTCACGCGCGGCGCGTCGACACTCCTCTTCTCGGGCGAAGACGCAGCAGGGAGTTGGGGCTTCTCCGGCGGCCGGCCAAAGAGGATTTCCGCGAGCTCTTCTCGGACTCGAGTCCCTCTCGTCAAGGAGAGCTCGTGGGTGCAAGGAAGAGCTGGGATCTCAAGCTCGCCGAAACCCTAGAAGTTATTCCGGTTGTGAGTCAAAGAACAAGAGGTAAGTTGCTACTCACCTGCAGTAGGATAGCTCCGGATTCGTATTCTTTCTTGTTTTTGAATTTTCTATGAAGATTCGGAATTCATGTTTGCTGCCGTGAGGTTGTTTTTGTGCCATGTAGTTGCTATTTGGGTTCCTTTTTGCTTAGTTGCCGTGTAAGTCATTGATAAAGGATTCTGCTGTGAACGAATTTCTTTTGCATTTTGGTTGTAACTTGCCTAAGGATTTCTGCATTTCTGTGGATTCTGATGGATAAGGGTTTGCTGCCGTGAGTTTCAAAGGAAGGAAGTAATTAGATTAAGCATGTAGGGTTGTGTTTTAATTCCTTCTTATAACATGTTCTAATGCTTTGTTCGGGTTTGGATTTGTTGTCTACTCCTTTGTTCCCATACTCTACTTTGGAGATTGAGTTGAACAATGCTCCCATTGAACAATCATATTGAACACCTAGATCCATGCTGTGTAGGATACTTATATCCAAATTCAATTAAATTCATATGTGGTGGATAATGGGAAAGTGAGCATAATCTGTAAGTTGTTCTGCCACTAATATAATGCTACTTCCTATATTAATATGCCTTCGGTGGTATCCATTGAAATGTCTAGCCACATTAGATCTTTAATTTGTAAAGGTTAAAGAAAAGCATGTCCTTGCATGTTCCTTTCTTTAACTTTTTGTCATTGGATGTGCCGGGTCTTTTCTAAAAGGCACTTAACTTTTAGTTGCCAAGAAAACTTGAATTATGATTTAAGTATAAGATTTTAGTTTCAGATTTAGTTTCTGATGCTTTCTTAATTAGTTGGAACAACCTTGCCTTAAGCTTGCTAGTTAGATCTTTTTATGCTATGCATTGGGCAAGAACATTCCTCGTTTTTAAAGTATGCAGTATAGATTTTCTGTTAAGCTATTATGCAGATTTTTATTAAGCTAGTATGCAGATTTCTGTTAAGCATTAGTGCAGATTTTAGATAAGCTTAATATGTAGATTTGTTAAAGCATTGTTACTGTACCAAGCTTAAATCCTTTCATGATTAGCATGCAGATTTTAGATAAGCTTAGTATGCAGATTTTAGATAAGCTCAATATGTAGATTTTAGTTAAGCTTAATATGCAGATTTCTGTTTAAACTTGTATGCATATTTTGTCTAAGCATTGCAGTGTTTGAATTGGTTTAAACATTTCAGTTTTGTAAGAAGCATTCTTTTATAAGAAAAGTATAAGAAAGATAAAGAAAAGAAAAGAAAAGGCCGAGGCCTTAAGTAGATCCCAAAGTCTAGACTTTAGGGATTTTTGGCACAGAAGGTGCCTATTAAAATGCCAAGGCATTTAAAGAAGAAGTAATTAAGATTATAAGTATTTTACTTTTAAGAAGAGGCTAGTACCCGACTTCCGAGGTTGTCGTTAAACAAATTCAGGTGTCCAATTCCGAGGTCTTGGCCCTGGTAGACCGAGGTCTTCTCTTTTAGGATTGGTGGCTCGCTACCCTAACCTATTAGGGAACGCGCATAAGATGGTACTATGTCTGGGCCCAAGAAGAAGTTGATTATTATTTTGAAGTATTATAAGTATAAGTTTTTGAACAAGTTAAACGAGTTTTACATAAACATAAAGTATTAAAGATTAAGTTAGAACAAATGAAATAAGTTTCATATGGTTCTAAAAATCAGTAAGTTTAGTTCCTTATTCTACCATGTTTATCTAGTAGATGAGTAGTTTTCATGTTTACCTATTAGATGAGCAGCATGATTAACTATTAGAACTACATGAGTAGATTCCTTAGCTTTTCTTTGCTATTAGTTTGACATGAGCAGTTATGTTTTTGCTTTATTTCTTTTTAGAGCATATAGTTTCTAGTTCTTTTTGTATACATGCACATTCGTGATTTTGTGAGTTAGATAGCTCTTACTAAGCAAATTTTGCTTATAGACTACACTTCCTCTTACTGCAGATAAAGGAAAAGAAAAGATTTAGCAAGGAAGGCGACAAGGTGGCGCGGATGGTGTGTGATGCCAGGACTATGGAAGCCTTGGGACTTAGTTTAAGAATTTATTAAGATTGCCATTTATTAATAATGTATTAGATGAGTCATTTAGTCTTCCGCTGTTAGTTAATTGTATGTTTTTATTTTGTTTCCGCTATTCATTACTTGCACGATTTGATTTCATTAAACTACGTGGTGATGTTATTCCTTTTGTGTGTTTGATATGTGTTCCAACCACCTGTGGCTGTGTATATTATGTTATGTATTAATGATTATGGTCACCGGAACTGGGGAGACTCTGCCGAAATTTTTCGGTAGGGTTTCCATGTGATTTTTAATCATACCGGTTAAGTAGAGTTAGTAGTTAAGTAACGGTCATCCTTAGAGAGTAGTAGTAGTAAGAAGGGTGGTCGTTACAACCAAAACCAATTTCTTCTCTCGGTCCCTATCGTAGCCTCTTATTTATAAAGTGTGATACCCACCTATACCCACTTTCCTACCCAACCTTAGGTGGCCGACCAAGCAAGCATGGAGTCCAAGCTTGGGCCGGCCATGCCAAAGGTTGAGCCAAGTCAAGGTGGCCGGCCCTAGCCTGGAGTCCAAGCTTGGTGTGGTCGGCCATGTAAAGAATAAAAGAGATTTTATTTAAAATCTTTCCATATGTGGAATCCATGGTTTTAAAAGAGAGTTTAAAATTAAATCTTTCCTTTTCTAGTTTTCTACAAGAGATTAAGTGAAAGTTTTGATATCTTTCCTTATTTGTAGTTAAAATGAAGATTTTAATTTTTGAGAAAACTTTCCTTTTAAAAGAGAGTTTTAAAAATTATAAATCTTTCCTTTTATAGCTTTCTACAAAAGATTAAGTGAAAGGGTTGATATCTTTCCTAATTTGTAGTTAAAAGGAAGATTTTAATTTTTGATAAAACTTTCCTTTTATGAAACTATCCTCATGATTTTAAAAGAGAGTTTTAAAATTAAATCTTTCCTTCTATAGTTTCTACAAAAGATTAAGAAAAGATTTGATGTCTTTCCTTATTTGTAGATTGAAAGGAAGATTTTAAATTTAGAGAAAACTCTCATTTTTGTAAATCATCCACATGTTTTAATAGAGAGCTTTTTATTTATAAAAGTTTCCTTTTATAACCAACCATGAAGGGAAAAATTATTAGAGAAATTTTTATTTTAAAAATTTCCGGAAGCAAATAAGGAAGTTTAATTTTGAATACAAAATTTTCCTTATTTGGAGCTATTGAAGGTGGTCGGCATATAAAGCATTAAAGGAAATTTTAATTAAAATTCCCTTATTAACCAAAGGCAAAGAATATAAGGGATTTTTAATAATAATTAAATTTCCTTATTTGCCAAGACCAAGGAATATAAAAGAGGGGGTAGAGGTGCCTTCACCTAAGAACAACTCTCTTCTATTTTCCTCTCCTCTCTTCCTTGGTGGTGCCGGCCATATCATCTCCTCATCTCCTCCTTTTCTTCCTCCTTAGTGGCCGAACCTCTTCAACCTCTAGGAGCCTGTTTTGGTGGCCGGATCTAGCTTGGAGAAGAAGAAGAAGGAGGAGGTTTTGTTTCCTAGTTTTTCCTTAGAGCATGGTTGGTGGCCGAGACTTATAATCTCTTGGAGAAGGTAGGTTGGCCGAAACTTGGAAGAAGGAAGAAGAAAGGCTTGGGTGGTTCTCATCTCGGTAGATCGTTACCCACACGACGCCCGAGTTAAGAAGAGGAATACGGTTGAAGATCAAGAGGTTGTTGCTTACAAAGAAAGCTATAACTAGTAATTATTTTCCGCATCATACTAGTTTTTCTTTGTATGAATTCCAAACACAAGAGGCATATAATTCTAGGTTTTGAATATATGATTCAAGTTTGTGTTTTTTTTTTGTTTTTCGAATTTGTGATTCGATTGTTCCTTTTGGTTAAAGCTAGGGTTATATAAGGAAATTAAATATTAGATTTCATTGAAAGACTTTGTCTAGGAAGTGGTGGTTGCTCCCATATCCAAGAAGGCCTAGTGCCTTGCCATGTTTAACCTGGAAGCTGATTTCTAAAATTAATATTTAATTGAATTTGTAATATGGGTGGATTTGGATCAATAATGTTAAGCATCGTTTACGATCCCAATCTAAACCACTAAGAATAGATAAGTTAAATTTGGAATCAATAATGTTAAGTTCCGTTTGCGATTCCAAATTTAATTTCTAAGGAACGCAAGAGGTTGTTAGGAAAGGTTCAACACCTGTACAAAATTTTTATACAGTGGAACTGGTACGATATTTCTAGGATCAACCGACAATTGGTATCAGAGCTAGGGTTTGCCTCTGTATATTTGGTTTTCAGTTTAGTTATGCACATGGCATACATAATTTAGGTAGGATAATAGTAGGATATGCTAAATCTATGGTTGCAGGTTCCAACTATTATGGCTTATGGTTATTGTGTGTGATTATACCCTTGGACATGTCAAGGGCATTTTATTATGTGTGCATGATTGTAATATTAAATACAGTAAGAGCTGTATTAGTTATTAGGATTTTACATTTTTGTTTCAATCTAGATTACATGTACATTTCTTTGTGGAATATAGGATCGATATATGTAAAACTCTATTTTTGTCGCGGATCGTATCCTTGTGAGGCGTGGTGCTATTGGAGGACCAGAGGCGCAGCAGAAAAGGAAGCTCGATGGACCTGATGGCATGAACCCTAGGGCTGGCAGCACGCGAAGGATAGTGATGGAAAAGACCATAATAGTTGGAAAATTAATTTCTATATTTATTTATTTTATTTACTGTGATGTGTGTGATGTGTGCTTGCTAGGTTAAAATTCCTCACCTTAAATAACTAAGTGGGAGAGGAATTTTTAAATAAATTCCACGGTCTCCATTACTGGTTTGTAAGTGATGCAACAAGCTTTTGTGTTGGCTCTGAGTGCCTCCCTCCACAACGGATGGATTTGTTACGGATCACTAGATCAAACTTCCTTTATCGATGGTTATAGGAAATTATTTAGGAGTATGTGATCTTCTCCAACTGAAGGGGCACAATCCTATTTAATGATTAAGTATCAAGTAATGGTATACACTTAGACGCATTCAATAGTATCCTCCCCAACAGAGTCACTGCTATTGTTTTGCGTGACCAAAGGAATACCAACTATTAATTTGTCATGAAGCTAGGTGAAACCCCCTCTTACAAATATCTGAATTTATATGCGTCCACACTAACGTGGCATACAAAATTCACGGTGTTTGAGGTAATTTTATCATAAAGTTAGGTTGACAAAATAAAATGGGTAAAACCTCCTTTTACAAACAAATGAATTTGTATACGTCCACACTAACATGGCATACAAAATTCATGATGTTTGAGGTAATTTAAGGTTGACAAGATAATTGATGGGTAAGACCCCCTCTTATAAATGTTAGAATTTGTATACGCCCAAACTAACATGGCATACAAAATTCACGGTGTTTGAGGTGTTGGTGAATTTAAATAATATTGTTTTGAGGAATCAATATTATTTTAAATTCAAAGTTTTGACCAAATATTTTATCAAAGGTAGACCAACTATTAAATTTATTTGTCATAAAGTTAGGTTGACAAGACAATAAAATTAATAGATAAATCGCAAGGATTTTGAGGTGTTGGTCTTGACCAAATATTTTTGTGATTCTAAGAATTTCAAATGTTTTTCAATCCCCTAGCTATTATACTATAGAATAGACTTAATAGTCCCAATTATAATGATTGGAAACAGAACCTAGACTCTAAGGTAGACTGCCCTCTTAGAACTAAGAACAATATAGGTGTATTTTATTCATTAGTTGTTGAAACATGTTTAGTGGTGTTATCTACCGGTACCTGGTGATACAGGAGTCACTAATCATGTCTGTAATTCATTACAGGGTTCCAGGATACCCGACAAGTATATGAAAGGGAAAACACCGTCTATATGGGCACTACTGTAAAAGTAGCTACTGTTGCAGTGGAGATGTTTACCCTTTGAAAGGAATAAAACATGGATTTTGAGTAATTGTCTTTACGTATCAGGTTTAGAAAGAGCTAGATTTTAGTTTCTAAACTATTCAAAGAACTTGAAATTCTGTCTCTTTTGATAATAAAGTTGTTATTAAGAAAATAGGAAAGTTATCTGTTCTGGTACGTTGGTTGATAATTTAAAATCCAATAATTCTCACGATGCAACAAATGGAAATTAATAACATGTCTTCTAACTCTAATAAGAGAAAGCAACTTTCGGAAATGAACCAATCATATCTTTGGCATCTAAGGCTAGGTCATATTAACTTGAGTAGGATTCAAAGGATAATAGCCGATGAACTTTTGGGTTCATTGATGGTGGAAAACTTTCCAACCTGCGAGTCTTGTTGGGAAGGAAAAATGACCGAGAGGCCTTTTAAGTCTAAGGGGTATAGAGCCAAAGACGTGTTGGAATTGGTTCATTTTGATTTGTGTGGACCTATGACTATCCAAGCAAGAGGTGGTTTCGAATATTTCGTCTCTTTTATAGACAACTATTCAAGATACGATACATTTACTTGATACGCCACAAGTCTAAGTACTTTGATAAAGTTCAAAGAGTACAGGGCTGATGTGGAGAAACGTCAAGGCAAAAGTATCAAGACATTGCGGTGAGATCGTAGTGGTGAGTACCTCTTAGAAGAGTTTAGGAGTCACTTATCAAGTCGGGATTCAATCCTAACTTACTGCACCTGGTACACCCCAACAGAATGGTGTGGCAGAAAGAAGGTATAGGACTCTTATGGAAATGATTAGATCAATGATGAGTTATTCAAAATTACCAAATTCGTTTTGAGAATATACTCTAGAAACGGAAGAGAATATAGTACCTTCTGTTAGGATCGACGGTCGCGGCTAGAGAGGGGGGGGTGAATAGCCGACCCCAAATTCGTGTTTCTTTCTACAAATCTAGTTAGCGCAGCGGAAATACAATAATAGAAACGAGAACGAGAAGATCAAACCTTAGACGCAGCGATGTAATGAGGTTTGGAGATGAAACTCCTACTCCTCGGCGTGTCCGTAGGGTGGACGAAGCCTATCAATCCGTCGGTGGATGAAACCCCGGATAACCGGCTAATATGAACTCCTTCTGGGTGGAGAAACCTCACCACAAAGTCTTTGAAACAGCAAAACAGAGGAGTACAACAATAGAGGAAACAAACAAGAACAATAGAAATTGTAAACACACTTGCTTGCCTTCTCGTCGGAGTACATTGATGAAGCAGCAGCTTCACGGCTCCAGCAGCTAGAAAACCAGCACGAAGCTCACGCGAAGCTTCAGCAAACCGAGAGCTCAGCAAAGCTCAAATCGCAGTAAGGAGGAAGAGCAAAAACTATTCCTGTAGAGGCCCTCGATCTCGATATATAACCTGCGAAGAAGAAGACACATAAACTAGCCGTTGTGTCGCAACGGCTAGGGCCTGGACCTTGATCGGTCCAGGAGTGTTCTGATCGGTCTTGGGGACCGATTAGGCTAAGACCAATCAAGCTATGTCTGATCGGTCCAGGAAGACCTGATCGGTCACGGGCTGATCGAGCTTCCTCTAATCGGTCGAGGACCGATCGAGCATCATGTCCTTACTTTTCTCCCGAACTTCTTGCCTTCGATCGTTGTTTCTGATCGGTCTGCAGACCGATCGGATAACACCAGATGAGGCTCTTTGTTAATTCTTGATCGGTCACCGGACCGATCGAGATACCAATGTATCTGGATCGATCCACTAATCGATCCGGAGCGTTTTTGCCCAAACCATGTCCCAAGCCTTCCAAACCAACATCCGGTCAACCTTGACTGTTGGTACATCATGCTTAGCATCCGGTCACTCCTTGACCTGCTAAGACTCCCACCAAGTGTCCGGTCAATCCCTTTAACCCACTTGGACTTTTCTCTTCGTGCCAAGTATCCGGTCACTCCCTTGACCTTCTTGACCTTCACAACACCGATGTCCGATCGGCCTTGATCCATCTGGATTTTCTTGCCGGCTTCACTCACGGGACTTTCCTACCGACTTCACTCACGGGACTTTCTGTCAACCCGGCTTCACTCACCGGGACTTTCCCACTGCTTCACCACACTTTCGCTTCACACTGTGACTTTCCAGCCCGGCTTCACTCACAGGACTTTCCACTTCCACACACTTTCCTTGGCTTCACTCACGGGACTTTCACCTAGCTTCACTCACTAGGGTTTCACAACTTCCGGGTTCACTCACGGGACTTTCCCACCGCTTGTCCAGAGAGAGCTAGCAGAGCCCTCTCGACCACGCCTTCGGGCGAGCTACCGAGCCCTCTCCGACTTCCCATGTGCCAAGCTTCCATACTTGGACTTCTCCGTGCCAAGTCTCCATACTTGGACTTTTCCCGTGCCAAGCTCCCTGCTTGGACTTTTCACCATGCCAAACTCCCTGCTTGGACTTTTCACCATGCCAAACTCCCTGCTTGGACATTTCCCATGCCAAGCTCCCTGCTTGGACTTTTCCGAGTCAGGTCAACTCACCTCGGGTCAACCAGGTCAATCTTGACCACGGGTTGCACCCACAATCTCCCAAGCTTGTATCCTTGTAAAACATCAAGATACAACTTTTCTGTTCACGTCAAACATTGTCAAACATAACTCGTCAAACATCAAAACACAACTCGAGTCAAGTCAACTCGAGTCTGGTCAACCAGGTCAACCTTGACCTAAGGTTGCACCAACAATCTCCCCCTTTTTGATGTTTGACAAAACTCATAATCAAACTTAGGTTTTCTAATGTTCTTCCTTGAACATTCTCCCCAAACCTACACTCTCCCCCTTTTTGACACACATCAAAAAGAGTGAATCAAGGTCAAGAGTTTCTTTCTAATGAAGGTCTCATACCTTTCATTGAAACCCTTAATTTCCCCCTTGATACTAAGGTCAACAATTAACTTAGTGATAATCCCATATCACTCAAGTTTTTAGGAGTAAAAACTCCGCCTAAAAGTCAACTCCCCTTGACTAATAGGTAAAATTCCCCCTAAAGGTCAACTCCCCCTTAACCATTGCACCAACAATGTCTTGAAGAGTTTCAAACCTTCAAAATACCAACTTCATTGCTGAAATTTCAGATAGCACAGTCGAAACTGGCACGCCCTGATCGGTCACTAGACCGATCAGGTCTTCCCTGGATCAGTCATAGTGACCGATCCACAACTTCCTGGACCGATCAGACTCCCTTCTGATCGGTCCACAACCTCTGATATCAGTTTCTGAATTTCCTTACGAAATTCAGAAACCCCTATAAAATTTCAGAAAATTCTAGAAATTATAAAACTTTGAGGATACAATCCTCATAAAATATACTATCAAGGAAAAATAGTTTTCTATGAAAATATCTTCCATTTTTCAATCTTGATACAAAGTTCAAATAGCTCAAAGTTAACTCATCTTTGTATCACTTTGCTCAATGATGAGAGCTATCACTAGAAAAGCTTCATCAAGATTTTTCAAATCAATTTTAAAATGATTTTAAACCCTTTAATTTGGGACCACAATCTTAGGGCTAAATGTACATGACTTGTACACAAGCTTTACCTATGATCATCTAGGTACAAGAACTATGCACCTTGATCCTAACTCACAATCCTAATATCTCACACACATCTAAGGTGTATCAAACACATCCAAGTCAATTTTGATGTGAGATATGGGTTTAGGTTAGCTTAATCTAAGTTCTCATGCATTTTTCTAAATAACAATTTGATCTCCATATCAAATTGTGTTTTAGTACTTAAATCAATTTCATTGATCATTAATGCACAAGATGATGACATGGCATATAATTGTATCATAAATGGAAACATGTGCCAATGTCATGATGTCATGGCATAAAGTATGAAACTTAAATAAAGCATGACATTTAACTAACCTAAGCATTATCATGACATTTTAAATGATCATAAAATAAATATGATGTCATGACATGGCATATGACAAACAATATATGACAAATAGCACATAAAGGTAAAGAAAATACCTAATTCTAGCCTTAGTTGCCATTTTTGATAATTTTGATCATTTTGCCATAGGTTCTATATTCCTAAGTGTAATAGACCTAGCATCTTATACCAAAGATTTTTAGATCACTATGTGCCAATTAGATTGACTCTAGAAAACTCCACAAATTTGATTGGCACATTCTAATCACCTTAGGAATAATTCTTAATTTCATTTTCAAGGCTTGATTATACCTTGAAAAATCCTAAAGTGCCACCTTTTGCCATGATTAGGTTAACTACCTATTCAAGTAAGGTTGGCACATCCTAATTATCTTAGGAATAACTTTTCATTTCATTTTCTAGGCTTGATTATACCTTGAAAATTTCTAAAGTGCCACCTTTTGCCATGATTAGGTTAACTACCTATTCAAGTAAGGTTGGCACACCCTAACCCATCTAGCGTGATGAAATCACGCTCCTAGGAACCCAAAACCTATTTGAGCTCATTGGGTTCACTAAATATTCACTAGGGATGACTTCCCTAGCAATCCTCCTAATGACCCTCCTAGGCTTTAAAGCCTTGGTCATTTGGGACTCATCAAGATCCACTCTAGGGGTGACTCCCCTTGTGACCTTGGTGATGGTCTTCCTAGCCCTAGATTTTGTTCCATAATCGAATGGAACATTATGATAAGTGGGCTTGACCACTTGGGACTTAGGTTTGTGACCCAAACCTTTCTTGTCCTTGGACATTGGTTTTTGACCCTTAAACCCTAGAGATGACTTCTCCAAGTTCTTAAGAGCCTTTTCCAAAGTATCAAGTCTTGACCTCAAGACTTGATTCTCCTTCTCTAATACCTCAATTTTTAATTTTTCATTTTTCTTTGAGGTATTCCTAGGCATATGTCTAGTAGTTTTGGGATTCCTATCTAAGTTCTCCTTAACCTTAGATGAGTTAATCCTAGGGTTGACATTTCTAGAGTTGTCCTTATCTAGGTTAACATGTTTGGCTCCTAAGCTCATGTATTGATTCCTATAATTAACATGCTTATCATTCTTGACAATAGCAATAAGGCTACTAGCATGCATCCTACTAGAATTGCAAGAATGTGCCTTAGAGATTACCTTAGGGTTTGCCCTAGCTCCCCCTATACATGTGCTCGATCTCTTGTCCTTGTGAGGTTGCCTCCCCCTCGGACATTGGCTCCTATAGTGTCCCCTTCGCTTGCATTGGAAGCACACCACGTGCTCCTTGCCCTTGCATATCGGGACTCCGACTTCCTTGACTTTTGGTGCCGGTGGAGTCTTCCTAATCCTCCTTGGACACTTACTCTTGTAATGTCCATACTCCCTACACTCAAAGCACATTATGTGTAATTTATTTGAAATTGAAATGCTTGAGTTACCTAGGGTTGAGGATGGATAAAGACTTTCTTCTTCATCCCTTCCGGAGGTAGAAGCTTCTTCCTCTTGCTCCATTCTTGAAGAAGAACTCTCCTCCTCTTCTTCCTTAGATGTTGAGTAGCCCTCAACTTCTAATTCCTCTCCTCCATGATGTGAGCTACTTGGCTCACTTGACTCCTCTTCATGACTTGAAATGTAGCTTCCCTCATGGAGCTTGGCCAAGTTATTCCACAACTCCTTGGCATCGTTATATCCACCTATCCTACACAAAACATCATTAGGTAAAGAAAATTCAATGGTTTTCGTTACCTCATCATTGATGGTTGATTGGTGGATTTGCTCCTTTGTCCACTTCTTCTTCTCCAAAAGTTCTCCTTCTTTATCCAATGGAGGAGTAAAACCTAATTGCACACACCTCCAATTTTCTAGGTTAGTCATAAGAAAGTACTTCATTCTTACCTTCCAAAACGCGAAGTCGTCGCGATCGTAGAAAGGTGGAATTGTGATGTCTTCTCCGAGTTGATCCATCTCTAGCTTGTGCTCCCTCGGGTGTTAATCCGACGAAGAGCAACCTTGCTCTGATACCACTTGTTAGGATCGACGGTCGCGGCTAGAGAGGGGGGGGTGAATAGCTGACCCCAAATTCGTGTTTCTTTCTACAAATCTAGTTAGCGCAGCGGAAATACAATAATAGAAACGAGAACGAGAAGATCAAACCTTAGACGCAGCGATGTAACGAGGTTTGGAGATGAAACTCCTACTCCTCGGCGTGTCCGTAAGGTGGACGAAGCCTATCAATCCGTCGGTGGATGAAACCCCGGATAACCGGCTAATATGAACTCCTTCTGGGTGGAGAAACCTCACCACAAAGTCTTTGCAACAGCAAAACAGAGGAGTACAACAATAGAGGAAACAAACAAGAACAATAGAAATTGTAAACACACTTGCTTGCCTTCTCGTCGGAGTCCGTTGATGAAGCAGCAGCTTCACGGCTCCAGCAGCTAGAAAACCATCACGAAGCTCACGCGCTTCAAACGAACCGAGCTCGCAGAAGCTCAAATCGCGATGGGAGGAAGAGCAAAACTATTCTCTGAGAGTCCCTCGATCTCGATATATAACCTGCGAAGAAGAAGACACATAAACTAGCTTGTACGGAACTAGGCGGATCGGGCACACTCGATCGGTCAGAGTGTTCGATCGATCTTGGGGACCGATTAGGCTAAGCTCGGACCGATCGAGCTATGTCTGATCGGTCCGGCAATACCTGATCGGTCACGGGACCGATCGAGCTTCCTCTAATCGGTCGAGGACGATCGAGCATCATGTCCTTCCTTTTCTCCGAACTTCTTGCCTTCGATCGTTGCTTCACGATCGGTGCAGGGCCGATCCGGATACCAATGTATCCTTTGGATCGATCGAGCTTGGTTTTGCCCAAACCAAATCCCAAGCCTTCCAAACCAACATCCGGTCAACCTTGACTGTTGGTACATCATGCTTAGCATCCGGTTACTCCCTTGACTGCTAAGACTCCCCACCAAGTGTCCGGTCAATCCCTTTAACCCACTTGGACTTTTCTCTTCGTGCAAGTATCCGGTCACTCCCTTGACCTTCTTGACTTCACAACACCGATGTCCGATCGGCCTTGATCCATCTGGATTTTTCCTGCCGGCTTCATTCACGGGACTTCCCAACTTGCCCCCGACACCGCTTCTCACACTCACTGCCGACTTTCACCAGTACTGCGACTTCACTCACCAGACTTTCTGCGGCTTCACTCACGGGACTTTCACCAACTGCGCTTCACTCACGGGACTTTCATTGCCGCACAGGCTTTCCCTCGGCTTGCACTCCTCACGACGACTCACTTAGCACTTTCCTCGCTCACTAGGATTTTCACAACTCTCACAGCTTCACTATCAAACACTCAGAGCCCTCTACTCCCAGCTTCGAGGCCGAGGAGAGCGATCCCAGGGCCTCGACTAGACTTCCCTTGCGCTATCCAGTGCCAAGCTTGGACTTCACTTCTCAGATACTCCTGGAATTTCGTGCCCAAGCTCCTCGACTTCACAGCCAAACTCGCTGGACTTTTCACCATGCCAAACCTCCACTTTGATCTGGCAAACTCCATGCTTGGACTTTTCCTCTCGCAGCTCCACTCGGACTACTGGAAAGTCAAGTCTCACTCACCTCAGGGTCGCATTCCACGGGTTAGCTCTCTCTTGTATCCTTGTAAAACATCAAGATACAACTTTTCTGTTCACGTCAAACATAACTCGTTAAACATCAAAACACAACTCAAGTCAAGTCAACTCGAGTCTGGTCAACCAGGTCAACCTTGACCTAAGGTTGCACCAACACCTTCTAAATTAGAACCCTCTACTCCCATAGAATTGTAGAATGGGCGTAAGCCTAGTCTAAAGCATATTCGGATTTGGGGTAGTCCAACACATGTGCTGAAGGGAGACAGTGATAAGTTGGACAGAAGTTCACTTGTTTGTGGGTTATCCTAGAGAAACAAAAGGAGGTTTATAGACATAAAAATCAGAAGGTCATTGTAAGCACCAATGGTCGATTTTTAGAAGAGGACTATGTAATGAACCACAAGATCATAAGTAAATTTGTTCTTAAGAAAATAATAAAGAACACGTCTAATCTAGTACCAACTATACAAGATGAAATTGTTGGTGCAGCGGAGGCCGGCAAGAGGGGGGTGAATTGCCTGAAAAATAAAAATTTTAACTTGGTTACAACCCAGGGGGTTGTTAATCCAAGGCGGTCAGAAATCACACTAGCAGAGTCTCCTTCATTGTAGGCGGAGAAGCCTTTTTTACACACTTAGAGCGCTCACTAGTTGCTAGGAATGAATACAGAGTTGGTTACAGAGTTCATGTCTAATTCCTAGCTCCAGGGGCCTTTATATAACGCCTGGAAAATCTATCCTGAGGGTCCAAGGCACCTCCAATGAGGTTCAAGGCGCCTCCATCTCGGTGAGTGGATAGAATTCTATCCAATGCTCGAACGGTCATTTTGACTAGCATGGAGGCGCCTCCAACAGTGTTGAAGGCGCCTCTATTGTTGAAAGTGCCTTCAACACTTGTTAAAGGCGCCTCCAAGATGGAGGACTGTGCAGGCGCCTCCAGCACTTCCTTTAAGGCACCTACAGCTCGCTCTTTAGCTCCTTTTGACTTTGTTTCTGCCTCCGAAGCTCCGATAACTTGGGTGATTACGGCCAATCGGAATAGGGCTCACTCGAACCCAATTCCCAGCCTTTTCCTCGAGTAGCCTTCTCCCCGGCTTAACATCCCTCGAACGCCGCGCACGTTATTCTTGCCCACCGGTGTACTCTTCTGCAGCTCTCTCGTCCTTCAGACGCACCGAGCACATCGGCTCCCTTCCCGTGTCATCCTTCTCGCTAGCTGCGTCTTTCGCTTGACTTCCTACACTCCTAAGCTCCTGCACACTTAGACACAGGGATCAAACACAAAGCAGGATCTAACCAACTTAGTTGATTACATCAAAACAACCACAGGGTTCAACAATCTCCCCCTTTTTGATGTGCATCAACCCAAGTTCAAGTTAGGGTAAAAATAGACAAATAGTAATTTTTAAAAAAATTACTAAATTAACTTGTTAAGCATAAATTTGCAATAAATAAAATTACAACTAATTAATTAAGAGTTAAGCAGGATTTTTCAAAAATATTTTTAAATTTAAAAAAATTCTCTTACACTGAACTTGTATTTTTCTCTCCTCCTTTGATCATAGCAACAACGGGGTAATAATAAGTGAATATGATATTTTAAAAATATTTAGAAAATTTTTAAGTTAAGCCACAATGAGTAAAAATATCTAAGTAAATTGAATTTTTAGAATTTTTTAAAAAAATTTCTAAGTCAAAATTAATTTTTAGAATTTTCCAAAAATATCTAAGTAATAATGATTTTTTTTGAGTTATCCAGTAAAAAATTTCTAAGTAAACTGAATTTTTAGAATTCTTCAAAATAATTTCTAAGTCAAAATTAATTTTTTAGAATTTTCCAAAAATGTTTGAAAAATTTTAAAGCATTATTTAATTCTAGTTTTAATGCTTTTTTAGAAAGTTAATTAAACATTTTATTTCAATATTTTAGCTTCCAGGTCGTGGCGAGGCACTAGGCCTTCTTGGTTATTGGAGCAACAACCACTTCCTTAGAAAGAAATTTTAACGTTTAATTTTTCTTTTGAAAGCCTTAAAAAAAATTTTAATCTAGCAAGGATTTTGGAATCCAGTATAGATTCCTTCCTACTGGGTTATTAAAAAATTTAGGGTGTACATAATTTCTGGAGACTTTCCTAAGTTGTCCCTAATGTTTTCTAATATACCAATTTAATTTTCCATAAATTCTTAATTTTGATTTTGAAAATTTATTTAAGCATGCATCATTATTCTTCAATTTTTCAATTTCAACTTTTAATTTTTCATTTTCTAATTTTAGATTATCATACATTTCTAGTGGACATGCTTTTGCTAGATTCAATTTCAATTCAGCATTTTCTTTTTCTAATTTGAATCAGTCTTTAGAAAGAGACTTAATAAATTGAAATGATTGAGTAGGGGTTAGATTGCGTACCTGACTTACCTGACTCGGTGATGCTCCCCCTTCATCGTCGCTTTCTTCGTCTGAAGTTCTCCTCCCCCTCCCCCCCTTCATTTATGCTTATTTCTGAGCTTCACTCTTCTTCCAGCTGATGCTTAGTCATTAGTGCTAACCTAGAGAAGGCTTCTACGTCTAATTCGGAAGAAGACGAATCTGACCAAGTGGCCTTCAGGTTCTTGTGCTTGGAGGATTCTGGTTTCTTGTACTTTGACTTTTCCATCTCTTTCTCCTTTTTCTTTAATTTTGGGAAGTCATCTTTGATATGCCCTTCTTAATTGCAGTTGTAACAACGAACCGTTCTTTTTCTTTGCTGATGCCTCTTTGTTTGCGATCTAAATTTATTAGAAAAAAACTTATTGAAATGCTTTACCAGTAGTGCCGCTTCTGATTGGTCGATTGAGGCTTCAGAGTCAGAGTCATTTGATCTTGCCTTTAGGACAATGTTCTGACTAGTCTTCACTACTCCACTGGGCTCTGCAACTCGAGATTCGTAAAGTTCAAAAGTTGAAAATAAATTTTCTAAAGTACTTACCTCGAATTCCTAAGAGATGTAGTACGCATCTACTAAGGATGCCCATTCTGGAGTTCTGGGGAAGGCCTTGAGCGCGTACCGGATCGAGTCCCGGTTTGATACTTCTTCTCCAAGATTGCTTAGTTGAGTTATTAGCTCCTTAATTCTTGCTTGGAGTTGCGCTACCTTCTCGCCGCTGTCCATCCGAAGGTTTGTTAACTGGGTCCGGAGGATGTCGCACCTCGCTAGCTTACCTCCTGGGCGGCAACACGCTGAGTAGGTGGAATTCCGCATTTCCGTTGGCCACGAATTCTGCCTGCTCCTTCTTTGTCCAGTTGAATTTTTCTTTGTCTTTAGGAACTATATAGCCATATTTCATGATTAAACAAATATCAAATTCTGTCTTGAAAAATACCTCCATCCGGCGTTTCCACGTCGCGAAGTCTCCGTCGAACTTCGGGGGATTAATATTCGCTCCGACCATCGTCTTGATCGTTGTACTTTAATTGGCGGTCAGTCCTTCTGAGGTGGTCTGGCTCTGATACCAATTGTTGGTGCAGCGAAGGTTGGCAAGAGGGGGGTGAATTGCCTGAAAAATAAAAATTTTAACTTGGTTATAACCCAGGGGGTTGTTAATCTAAGACGGTCGGAAATTACACTAGCAGAGTCTCCTTCACTGTAGGCAGAGAAGCCTTTTTTACATACTTAGAGCCCTCACTAGTTGCTAGGAATGAATACAGAGTTGGTTACAGAGTTCATTTCTAATTCCTAGCTCCAGGGGCCTTTAGATAGCGCCTGGAAAGTCTATCTCGAGGGTCTAAGGTGCCTCCAATGAGGTTCAAGGCCCCTCCAACTCGGTCAGTGGATAGAATTCTATCCAATGCTCGAATGGTCATTTTGACCAGCTTGGAGGCGCCTCCAACACTGTTGGAGGCACCTCCATTGTTGAAGGCGCCTTCAACACTTGTTGAAGGTGCCTTCAAGATGGAGGACTGCACAGGCGCCTCCAACACTTCCTTTAAGGCGCCTACAGCTCACATTTAACTCCTTTTGACTTTGTTTTAGCCTCCAAAGCTCCGATAACTTGGGTGATTGCAGCCAACCGGAATAGGGCTCACCCGAACCCAATTCCCGGCCTTTTCCTTGAGCAGCCTTCTATTGGGTTTTTCGGGCCGCGAAAACCGCTTTTTCGCGTCGCGGAAACCCCGAAACTCCCTAGCCAACGGATCCGTGCGAAGAAAATTTTTTAAATATGAATACGAATTTACTAAAACTTAGATCTACTCCTACATCTACATGGAAGAGATCTATACCTTCGATGCGTGCCCTTTTTCGTATCCCGCTCGTCCAAGATTCGTCGGATCTCGAAGTTGTTAACGTAGACAACTCTCTATACGTATCCACACGAACACACTAGGTGGAGATGACCAAAACAAGGTGTGCTAGCACCTTATGGTATTCGGCCAAGGAGAGGAGAGGGAGAGCAAAAATAGCTAGAGGAAGGAGATGAAGTGAATGAGAGTAAAAACACAAAATGAAAACCTACATCACATTAGTGTGGCTGACCACTTTGTGTAACTCCTCACATTTAATGTGGCTTGCCACATTAAAGAAAGGAATGTAACCTCCATGAGGTGGCACTCACTACTACCTTCCATGAGGTGGCAACTATGATGATGTGGAGCATTATCCTTGGTCTACATTTTGCCAACTCACTTGTGATGTGGCAAATAGTCAAGTCAAACTTGACTCTCCATCTTCCTCTCAAGTCAAGTCAAACTTGACCACATCTCTCCCATGGTTGATCTAATCCAACCATTTGATTTAAGCCAATTTAATATAATGAATTTAATTCATTTAATTAAATTGATTCAATGAGTCATAATCTAAATTAGACTCATTGAACACTTGAATGAACTTGAGTCCAACTCAATTAGCCCAATTAGGATTACTCTTAATCCAATTTGATTCATCAAATGAATCTAATCCTCTTGGTTCATCATATGAACCTAATCTCCATCTAATTGTCCTTAGTGTGTGACCCTATAGGTTCTTGTAACGATGGCAATGCCCCTAAACCCATTTAGGAGCATAAGTAATGAGCAGTATCTAGCAACACATCATTACTACTCAAGTTACAAGAATGTTGAGATCCAACATCACCTTGTGACTACTAATTGTGACTCCTCACAGTATATGACAAGTGTCCTTCTATCCTAGACATCTAGATTGATCAATGTGTGGCATAGACAGTGTCATCCTCTGATCAATCTAAATCCTGAACTCCAAGTAGACTCACTAAATCAAATGAGCTCAATATCTCATATTGACTCATTTGGGAATGACCATGCACTTCGTGGTCTCACTCTATCAAGAATATCGATGTCTCTCCCGTCATATAGGAGGGATAGATCCCATCTACATCACTCACATCCCTCCGCATAATTTGTTACATACCCAATAATCGCCTTTATAGTCCACCCAGTTACGGGTGACGTTTGACGAAACCAAAGTACATAACTCCTTATGTAGGGAACCATGGTGACTTCAGGTCTAAGGACTAGTAGTCATACTAATAGCCACATGAGAAAGTATATGACACTCATATAATGATCCATGATACTTTCTCATGGCGGGTTATTCAGTATACATTCTCTAATGTATACCCATGTGTCAACTTGATATCTCTATATCCTTGACTTGTGAGATCAAGTCATCGAGTTGACCTACATGCTAGTCTTATTGCATTAACATTGTCCCTGAATGTTAATACTCGACTAGGAATGATTAAGAGTAGTGTTCCCTATATCATCTCACTATCGATTCAACCAATCGATTGATATAGGTAAGAACCTTCTACTCAAGGACGTTATTATACTTAGTTTATTTGGCACCAATACAAGTAAGTATAATAACCAAAAACCAAATGCCTTTATTTATATAGAATATGATACAACAAGTCCAAAAATATAATCATCAAATGATTGGCTCTAGGGCTCTAGCTAACAATCTCCCACTAGCACTAGTGCCAATTAGTGTAGGCTCTAAGCCCCAATGACCTAGTGTGACCATCATGCTTCCTCTGTGCCAAATCCTTGGTCAAGGGATCTGCGATGTTAGCCTCTGTAGGTACTCTGCAAATCTTCACATCTCCTCTCTCGATGATCTCCCGAATGAGATGGAAGCGCCGTAGTATGTGTTGGGTCCGCTGGTGTGAGCGAGGTTCCTTCGCCTGTGCTATAGCTCCATTGTTGTCACAATAGAGCTCAATAGGGCCAGCAATGCTTGTAACCACCCCAAGTTCAGTGATGAACTTGCGAAACCAAACTACCTCCTTTGCTGCCTCTGATGCAGCAATGTACTCGGCCTCTGTTGTAGAATCAGCTACTGTGTCCTGCTTCGAACTCTTCCAGCTGACAGTCTGGAAGCTGGCATCACTGTAACCCTTTACAGCTAGCTCATCATTGCCTCCATATATGAAGAAATATTCTTTAGTCCTTCTTAAGTACTTAAGAATATTCTTGACCGCTATCGATGACTTTCTCCGGATCGACTTGTCTGCTCATGCTCAAAGCGGAGACATCGTCGAGTACATAGCATGGTGCATGATAGATCCTATATGAGGCATAAGGGATCTGATCCATGCGGTCTCTCTCCTCTCTAGAAGAGGGACCTTGAGTCTTGAAGACTCACGCCATGTGACATCGGCAGAAATCCCTTCTTGGAGTTCTATGAAAAAAGAGTACCTTGTCAATATATGTACTCGACTTAGGCCAAGCAATCTCTTAGATCTATCTCTATAGATGTATCCTAGAATGCGGGATGCCTCACCTAAGTCCTTAATTGAGAAGCAACTCCCTAGCCAGTCTGAAGCATAGGGATGTTCTTCCCAATGAGTATTATGTCATCCACATACAATATGAGGAAGACAACTATGTCCCCTATAACCTTCTTGTAGACACAAGGCTCATCTTCATTCTTGATGAAACCAAAGGTTTGATTGCATCATCGAATCGAAGATTCCAGCTCAGAAGCTTGCTTTAATCCATAAATGGACCTATGCAGTCTGCTAGTATCTTACAAAACCCTCAGGTTGTGTCATGTACACATCCTCGAGCAGGTTTCCATTCAGAAATGCGGTTTTGACATCCATCTGCCATATTTTATAGTCATGGTTGGTTGCAATAGCAAGCATGATCCGAATGGACTTAAACATCGCTACTGGAGAAAAGGTTTCTTCATAGTCAATACCATGAATCTGCTTGAAACCTTTAGCTACCAAGCGACCCTTATAGATAAGTCCATCCATGTCAGTCTTTCTCTTAAAGACCCACTTACACCCAATAGATTTTACCCTTTCAGGTGGATCAACCAAAGTCCATACTTGGTTGGTGTACATGGATTCCATTTCGGATCTCATGGCTTCTAGCCATTTCTCGGAATCTGGTCTCATCACAGCTTCGATAGGTGGTAGGCTCATCCTCTATGAGCACAACGTCATCATGGTCAGAAAAGAGAAATGAGTATCTCTCAGGCTGACGACGTACCCTATCTCTACTTGAACTGGTTGTTGTTCCTCAACTCTTTATGGAACAACATCATCCACAACACTTTGTGGTTCTAGTTCAACTTCCATCGAGGCTTCGGTGCTATTGTTCGCATCTTGAACTTCTTCAAGATTGAGCGTTCTCACTAGTCTTTCTAGAAACAAAGTCTCTTTCTAGAAAGACCCGATCTTCCACAACTACCTTGTCTTGTTGGGAATGTAAATAATATCCTTAGTTTCCTTGGTATATCCAATAAAGTAGCACTTGTCGGTTTGGGTCCTAACTTGTCCGAGACTTGGCGTCGAACGTAAGCCTCACAACCCCAAATCCTCATGAAAACACTGCATCTCTCCCGATCCATATCCTATATGGTGTCTTTATCAACCTTGGATGGAACTCGGTTAAGTATAAAAGGTCTAGAGCATAGCCCCAAAGATATGTCGGAAGATCATGTGACTCATCATAGATCGTACCATATCTAATAGGACGATTCCTCCTTTCGGATACACCATTCCACTATGGTGTTCCGGAGGAGTGAGTTGGGATAGAATCCCACACTCGCTAGGTAGTCACAAAACTCATGGCTAAGGTATTCTCCACCTCGATCGAATCGAAGTATCTTAAGCTGGTTCTGTACTTAATTCTTGAATTCTTTAAACTTTTCAAAGGATTCAGACTTATGTGTCATCAAGTATACATAACCATATCTACTGAAGTCATCAGTAAATGTGATGAAGTACCTATAACCGCCTCTAGCAGCGACATTGAAAGGGCCACATACATCACTATGTATGAGTCCTAACAAATCAGTCGCTCTTTCGTTGTGCCCACTAAAGGGAGTCTTGGTCATCTTGCCTAGTAGGCATGACTCGCACGTCTCATAAGATTATAAATCAAATGAGTCCAGCAAACCATCCTTATGGAGCTGGGATAAGCGCTTGTCATTTATATGACCTAAGCGACAGTGCTAGAGATAGGTTTGGTTCAGGTCATTTGACTTGAACCTCTTGGTATTTATGTTATAGATAGGGCTTACAAGGTCTAGAATATAGAGTCTGTTTATCAGAGGTGCACTACAATAGAACATATCATTTAAATAGACGGAACAACATTTGTTCTTTATTGTAAACGAGAAACCTTTCTTGTCCAAACAAGAAACTGATATAATGTTCTTAGTTAATGCAGGCACATAACAACAATCGACTAACTCTAGTACAAGCCAATAGGGTAGAGATAGAAAGTAAGTCCCTACAGCAACAGCAGCAACCCGTGCTCCATTGCCTGCTATTTCTCAGCGCCTGCACATCAATACAAATGTGAGAAGCACATCCAGTATCTAATACCCATGATGTAGAAATAGATAGATTGACTTCTATAACATATATACCTGAAGTGGAAGTCTCACTTCGCTTCTTCTTAAGATCCTCCAAGTATACCTTGCAGTTCCTCTTCCAGTGCCCGGTCTGACCGTAGTGGAAGCAGGTAGCATCCTTGGCGACCCCTCCTTTAGGCTTCAGTGCCTTGCCTTTACCCTTGGCTTGGGACTTTCCCTTGCCTTTGGGCTTGCCCTTGCCCTTATGTTTCTGAACCATCAGAACAGTGTTGAGCTTAGCCTTCTTAACATACTAAACAGCTCGGGCAGTGGCTTGTCAATCTCGTTCATATTGTAGTTTAGAACGAATTGACTGTAGCTATCCGGCAAGGATTGCAAGATCAGGTCAGTGGCCAGCTCTTGGCCAAGTGGGAACCCCAACCTTTGTGGGTTCTCTATGTACCCAATCATTTTGAGTACATATGGGCCTATAGGAGCCCCGTCTGACATCTTGCACTGAAATAGTGCCCTTGAGATCTCAAATCTCTCATGCCTCGCTTGACCTTGATACAGTTGACGAAGATGTTCAACCATATCGTAAGCGCCCATTAACTCGTGTTGCTTCTGAAGCTCAGAGTTCATGATAGCAAGACACATCTAATGCGTCATCTTGATGCTTCTTGAAAGCATCTCGGTCATTCATGTGGCGGAGGAGCCTCAATCTCGAGCGTCTGATTCGTTCTTGGGTGAAAATATTCTCAAGTTCTGTATCCGAAATTTACTCCGTTGAGCTTGTCCTTCTCAAGAATAGATCGCAGGGAGAAAGTGTTCGTATTTGACGTCATGAAAAATACAGAAAATAAATATCATATTCTTAATCATTTAATTAGGCCTTTAACTAAATGATGCTCCCACTGAATTCTATAATTCATGTGGGACAAGATCCACATCATACTAACCCTTGAGTTAGCTTTGACTAATACGCCCAAGACTTAGTATGATCGGTAGGTAACTAATTACCAATTACATCTCTATGCAACTCTTGTTTATAGGATAAAATCCGCATTTATATTAAAACTCGAGTTAGCCAAGAGTTAATATAAACGTGATTTTGACCTATCTACCAACCATTGGATAATGCCTATAGTTAAACTTGATCCAATTGAGTTAACTAGTTACTCAATCTAATTGAGTTATACTCACCCATGCGTTGATAGGCGGGACCAAGATTGTCCTTCCGTACCCTATCAAGATAGTATGTGTTGCTCTGCTTTGGCAGATTCAACAACAACATGCGATCGAGGTAGTGGTAGGTATCACGGCATGGTAGGCATTACGAGTTGACATGATTTAGATCTAATCTAAATGATGATGCGTATCATATACTTGATAGATCTAATCTAATCGTGGGGTGCATCATGTGCACGATTTAGATCTAATCTAATCGTTAGGCACTAATTAATTACTTAATTAACTAGCATGCATCACATACACACAAAAGCAATTAATTAAATAATTTTGTGATTATGTCATGACCCTACTATGATCTTCTCAAGCCAATGAGAAGATCGGATGGTCAACATAAGGTCAACAGCTTCTTAAGCTCCTTCCTTTGACCACCTCGTGTTGCTCGCGCCCTCCTCGTAACTCTGTCTCGAGTGGACCTTCCACCGCTTCAAAATTTACATTACATTTTGAAAATCGAGTTACATTCAAGTCTAAATCTAATTTACAACAAGAATAAAAGAGAAAGGCACGATGCGCAGGTCGCGAAAAAAAATAAAATACAACACGCACATCACATCACAGCACGCATGCCGTATTATGAATTACAACACAAATTATCCAATCGAATTGGGTCTTTGGGACATGACTATTACAAAAATAATATATAATTCAAAATTATATATTTCTATAATTTTCTGCAATTTTTCTATAATTTTTATAATTTTTACGAGTACAATTTCCCGGCGGTTCCGTTTAGCGGTTTTCGGGCGCAATCACGAAACGAATCCCCTTGCGGGGCCAGGGGCAGCGCCCCTACCCGCGATCTAACCATCGTGAGGGTTCCATTGCGATCTAACAGCGCCTTAGCCCACTGTCCCAAAAGGTTTTGGGGCGAAACTTGGCCGTTTTGGAAAATTCTTCTCGGTAGTCGAAGCCTACAAGTATCAAAACACTTGTGCTTCGCTTCTACGAGAAAAATACCCATAAAAACTATAAAAATCATAAATTTACAGAATATTACAGAACTGAAAAAGTTTTCATAAAATACAAAATAAACTCGTATTCATTTTCGCACGTGGCTCTGATACCACTATTGGGTTTTTTGGGCCGCGAAAATCGCTTTTTCGCGTTGTGGAAACCCCGAAACTCCCTAGCCAACGAATCTGTGCGAAGAAAATTTTTTTAAATATGAATATGAGTTTACTAAAACTTAGATCTACTCCTAGATCTACATGGAAGAGTTCTATACCTTCAATGCGTGCCCTTTTTCGTATCCCGCTCGTCCAAGATTCACCGGATCTCGAAGTTGTCAACGTAGACAACTCTATATACGTATCCACACGAATACACTAGGTGGAGATGACCAAAACAAGGTGTGCTAGCACCTTATGGTATTCGGCCAAGGAGAGGAGAGGGAGAGCAAAAATGGCTAGAGGAAGGAGATGAAGTGAATGAGAGTAAAAACACAAAATGAAAACCTACATCACATTAGTGTGGCCGGCCACTTTGTGTAACTCCTCACATTTAATGTGGTTGGCCACATTAAAGAAAGGAATGTAACCTCCATGAGGTGGCACTCACTAGTAACTTCCATGAGGTGGCAACCATGATGATGTGGAGCATCATCATTGGTCTACATTTTGCCAACTCACTTGTGATGTGGCAAATTGTCAAGTCAAACTTGACTCTCCATCTTCCTCTCAAGTCATGTCAAACTTGACCACATCTCTCCCATGGTTGATCTAATCCAACCATTTGATTCAAGCCAATTTAATATAATGAATCTAATTCATTTAATTAAATTGATTCAATGAGTCATAATCTAAATTAGACTCATTGAACACATGAATCAACTTGAGTCCAACTCAATTAGCCCAATTAGGATTACTCTTAATCCAATTTGATTCATTAAATGAATCTAATCCTCTTGGTTCATCATATGAACCTAATCTCCATCTAATTGTCCTTAGTGTGTGACCCTATAGGTTCTTGTAACGTTGGCAATGCCCCTAAACCCATTTAGGAGCATAAGTAATGAGCGGTATCTAGCAACACATCATTACTACCCAAGTTACAAGAATGTTGAGATCCAACATCACCTTGTGACTACTAATTGTGACTCCTCATAATATATGACAAGTGTCCTTCTATCCTAGACATCTAGATTGATCAATGTGAGGCATAGGCCGTGTCATCCTCTGATCAATCTAAATCCTGAACTCCAAGTAGACTCACTAAATCAAATGAGCTCAATATCTCATATTGACTCATTTGGGCATGACCATACACTTCGTGGTCTCACTCTATCAAGAATACTGATGTCTCTCCCGTCATATAGGAAGGATAGATCCCATCTACATCACTCACATCCCTCCGCATAATTTGTTACATACCCAATAATCGCCTTTATAGTCCACCCAGTTACGGGTGACGTTTGACGAAACCAAAGTACATAACTCCTTATGTAGGGAACCATGGTGACTTTAGGTCTAAGGACTAGTAGTTATACTAATAGCCACATGAGAAACTATATAACACTCATATAACAATCCATGATACTTTCTCATGTTGGGCCATTCAGTATACATTCTCTAATGTATATCCATGTGTCAACTTGATATCTCTATATCCATGACTTGTGAGATCAAGTCATCGAGTTGACCTACATGCTAGTCTTATTGCATTAACATTGTCCCTGAATGTTAATACTCGACTAGGAATGATTAAGAGTAGTGTTCCCTATATCATCTCACTATCGATTCAACCAATCGATTGATATAGGTAAGAACCTTCTACTCAAGGACGTTATTATACTTAGTTTATTTGGCACCAATACAAGTAAGTATAATAACCAAAAATCAAATGCCTTTATTTATATAGAATATGATACAACAAGTCCAAAAATACAATTATCAAATGATTGGCTCTAGGGCTCTAGCTAGCACCTTCCTCTACGGTTTAATGTCCGTCGAACGCCACGCACGTTCTTCTCTCCCATCGGTGTACTCTTCCGTAGCTCTCTCGTCCTTTGGACGCACCGAGCCCGTCGGCTCCCTTCCTGTATCATCCTTCTCGCTAGCTGCGTCTTCCGCTCAACTTCCTGCGCTCCTAAGCTCCTGCACACTCAGACACAGGGATCAAACACAAAGCAGGACCTAACCAACTTAGTTGATCACATCAAAATAACCACGGGGTTCAATAGAAATATCATAAGAAACTGCAACACGTATCACAAATGATACACAATTGCAAAAAGTACCTCGTCGTAGTGGGAGGGTTGTTAAGGCAGCCTGAATGATTCATATTTTCGGAGAGTCTTTAGACTAGAGCCCTTGTGAACATGAACCTGAACCCCGGACATATGATAAAACACTCCAAGATAAAGATGCAACATCTTGGCAAAGAGCAATGAATACTGAAATAGAATCGATGTATTCTAATAGGGTCTAGGAGCTTATAGAACCACCAAATGGTGTAAAAGCCATTGGGTGAAAATAAGTCTACAATAGAAAAAGAGGGACAAACGGGAAAGTGAAAACTTTTAAAGCAAGGCTCGTTGAAAATGGGAAACCTTTTACCGGTAGCCATGCTTAGATCTATCCGGATTCTTTTATCTATTACTGCTCATATGGATTATGAGATTTGGCAAGTGGATGTCAAGACAACTTTCCTTAATGGATGTCTTGAAGAAAGCATCCATATAAAGCAACTAGAGGGGTTCATTGAAAAGGGCAAAGAGTATCTTGTATGCAAGCTCAATCGGTCTATTTATGGACTGAACAAAGCTTCAAGGTCTTGGAACATCCGGATTAATGAAGTAATCCATACTTATGGATTTATTCAATGTCCGGATGAGTCTTGTGTATACAAGAAGTGTGATGGAAACGTGGTGGTATTTCTTGTACTATACGTAGATGACATTTTTGGTAGTTGGAAACAATATCAAAGTGTTGTCGGAAGTAAGGGTATGGTTGTCTAAGTAATTCGATATGAAGGACTTAGGAGAATGCACACATATTCTTGGGATCAAAGTAATAAGGGATCACAAGAAAAGAATGTTGTGCTTATCCTGAGCTTCATATATCAGTACTATCCTAACTCGTTTTAGCATGCAAGATTCCAAGAAAGGTTTTTCTACCTTTTTGGTATGGAGTATCTTTATCTAAAGAGATATCTTCGATGATATCAAAAGAGATAGAAGAGATGAAGGCAGCTCCTTATACTTCTATTGTAGGAAGCCTAATATATGCTATACACGAGATAGGATAACTGTTTTGCCATGGGCATGATTAGTAGATATCAAAGTAATCCAAGACTGGAACATTGGACTGCCGTAAAACATATATTAAAGTACCTTAGAGGAACTAGAAATTATATGCTATTTTACAAGGCATATGATTTGCTGCCTATGGGTTACACAGATTCAGACATTCAATTAGATAGGGACAATAGTAAGTCAACCTCGGGGTTTTGTGTTTACTTAAGGAGGTGAAGCCATAACAATGGAGGAGTATTAAGCATAGGTGATTTTCCGGACTCCATCATAGAAGCTGAGTATGTGGCAGCCTCTGAGGCGGTCATAGAAATTATATGGCTTAGAAACTTCATAATGGCTTAGACATGATTTATGGTTTGCCCAAAAATTATTACAATTTATAATAGTGGTGTAGTAGCAAACTCGAAGAAACCATAAGTCGATAAGACAAGTAAACACAATAGAGCGTAAGTACCACCCAATACGAGACATCGTTTAAACAAGAAGAAGTTGTTGCTGCCTAGATTGCATCAGGTGATAACCTGGGAGATCCTTTCACTAAGGCCCTTAAGGCAAGAGCTTTTGATGGGCATGTTGAAGGAATGAGAATCAGATGTATGGTAGGATATATGGCAACATAGTATTTTAGTATAAGTGGGAGATTGTTGGAATGTATACTAAAAGCCTAGCTTTTTGTATAAACATTTACTTAGAAATAAGAATCATATTGGTCAAATATCTACATTTATAACCTAAGTGTAGTTATTCAATTAATTTATATTGTAGAAAACATAGCATGTGGTGTCACACACATAAGATAATGTTATCGATTCCTTATAAATTATAAATAGTAGCTCACGACTGAGATGGAAACAAATAAACCATTGGAATAGTCATAATATAATTAGTTATTAGTTTATCTTGACCGATAAATTACACTAGTACACTCTGAGTGTATTGAGCAAGACCATTTAAGGTAAGTTCTTTTTATACTGACTTAATAAAAGAACATGACCTTAGTTATTATGGAAGTGTGTGCTCTTAATCTTAATATAATAACAAGCACATATATTTAGTATTTATTTCTTTGACTTATCAAAGGTGAGATTTAGCTCGATAAATCAATAGGCCCGATAAGTTGGGAAATGATATTACTTATAGTGTGTGTTGTTGATTATAGAAGGAAATTGTGTCCTAGTAATTTAGGTTGATAATGTCCCCAAGAGGAGCTCATAAGGATTGTCATGTTAAACCTTGCAGGTGGACTTAGTCCGACACGATAATAAGGTTGAGTGGTACTACTCTTGGACTAAGATATTAATTAAAATGAGTTGTCAGTAACTCAATTAATTAGTGGACATCCAACATCTTAAACACAGGGAGATTAACACACTCATGATAAGAAGGAGCCCAAAATGTAATTTGGGATTGGTGCGGTAGTTCAATAATAATTCTTTAGTGGAATGAATTATTATTGATGAAATTAAGTTGGGTGTTTAGGGCGAACAGGGGAAGCTTAATTTCATCAGGAGACCAAAACCAATTCCTCCTCTTGGTCCCTATCGTAGCCTCTTATTTATAAAGTCCTATACCCACTTTCCTACCCAACCTTAGGTGGTCGGCCAAGCAAGCTTGGAGTCCAAGCTTGGGCCAGCCAAGCCAAAGGTTGAGCCAAGTCAAGGTGGTCGGCTCTAGCTTGGAGTCCAAGCTTGGTGTGGCCGACCATGTAAAGAATAAAAGGGATTTTATTTAAAATCTTTCCATATGTGGAAGCCATGGTTTTAAAAGAGAGTTTAAAATTAAATCTTTTCTTTTATAGTTTTCTATAAGAGATTAAGTGAAAGGTTTGATATCTTTCCATATTTGTAGTTAAAAGGATGATTTTAATTTTTGAGAAAACTTTCCTATTTTTAACCATCCTCATGGTTTTAAAAGAGAGTTTTAAAAATTATAAATCTTTCCTTTTATAACTTTCTACAAAAGATTAAGTGAAAGGTTTGATATCTTTCTTTATTGGTAGTTAAAAGGAAGATTTTAATTTTTGATAAAACGTTCCTTTTATGAAACGATCCTCATGATTTTAAAAGAGAGTTTTAAAATTAAATCTTTCCTTTTATAGTTTCTACAAAATATTAAGAAAAGATTTGGTGTCTTTCCTTATTTATAGATTGAAAGGAAGATTTTAATTTTAGATAAAACTTTCCTTTTTTAAATCATCCACTTGTTTTAATAGAGAGATTTTAATTTATAAAAGTTTTCTTTTATAACCAACCATGAAGGGAAAAAATTATTAGAGAAATTTTTATTTTAAATATTTCTGGAATCAAATAAGGAAGTTTAATTTTGTGTACAAAATTTTCCTTATTTGGAGCTCTTGAAGGTGGTCGTCCATATAAAGGGTTAAAGGAAATTTTAATTAAAATTTCCTTATTAACCAAAGGCAAAGAATATAAGGGGTTTTTAATAATAATTAAATTTCCTTATTTGCCAAGACCAAGGAATATAAAAGAGGGGGTAGAGGTGCCTTCACCTAACAACAACTCTCTTCTATTTTCCTCTCCTCTCTTCCTTGGTGGTGGCCGGCCATATCATCTCCTCATCTCCTCCTTTTCTTCCTCCTTAGTGGCCAAACCTCTTCAACCTCTAGGAGCTTGTTTTGGTGGCCGGATCTAGCTTGGAGAAGAAGATGAAGGAGGAGGTTTTGTTTCCTAGTTTTTCCTTGGAGCTTGGTTGGTGGCCGAGATTTGTAATCTCTTGGAGAAGGTTTCTTGGACGAAACTTGGAAGAAGGAAGAAGAAGGGCTTGGGTGGTTCACATCTCGGTAGATCATCGTCCACACGACGTCCAATATAAGAAGAGGAATACGGTAGTAGATCAAGAGGTTGTTGCTTACAAAGAAAGATATAACTAGTAATTATTTTCCGCATCATACTAGTTTTTCTTAGTATGAATTCCAAACACAAGAGGCATATAATTCTAGGTTTCGAATTTCTTATTTGAGTTTGTATTTTTTTTTTTGTTTTTTGAATTTGTGATTCGATTGTTCCTTTTAGTTAAACCTAGGATTAATAAGGCAATTAAATATTAGATTTCATTGAAAGGCTTTGTCTAGGAAGTGGTGGTTGCTCCCATATCCAAGAAGGCTTAGTGTCTCACTAAGTTTAACCTAGAAGCTTATTTCTGAAATTAATATTTAATTGAATTTGTAACATGGGTGGATTTGGATCAATAATGTTAAGCATCGTTTGTGATCCAAGTCTAAACTACTAATAACAGATAAGTTAAATTTGAAATCAATAATATTAAGTTCCTTTGCGATTCTGAATTTAATTAATAAAGAACACAATAAGTTGTTAGGAAAGGTTCGACACTTGTACAAAATTTTTGTACAGTGGAACCAGTACAATATTCCTAGGATCAACCAACAGAGAGAATATAACTAAGTTCTTGCTTTATCCTTGATACTGAAAGGAAATGTCATCAATCGAACTGCATCTGCTGATACTCCTTCACATTTCACCATATCACAAATCTCTAAAAATGTTTCAAGATGCAGATAAGGACTTTTTGATACTTCTCCTCTAAATTTGTGACCTTGTATCATGGAAATTAACTTTAGGTCTAGTTGGAAACTTTCTGCTTCAATTTGAGGTTACACAATGGGAGATAAAAATCTTGCAGAAAAGGATGTAGAAAAATTTCTTATGGGCTTGCTTGACATGTTAGTGCTTATGGATATTCAAGAAAAAATTATTAGAAGAAAAAAAAAATTAAAGAATCAAGGATAAGAAATAAAATGCAATATGAAAAGAAAGAAAGAAAATGCAGAATTTAAATTGCAAGAAAGAAAGTGCATAATGAAAACAAGAAAGAAAAGACAAAAGAAAAAAGAAAAATGTCTAGAATAATTCATATGCTAATCAACTAATGTGTTTATAAGTTCTTGTTATTCTTGATGGCTTTATGAAGTTTGATCTTCTCATATACAAGAACAATATTGCAAGATATGTTTACAAAAGAAAAGTGGAGAAAAATTTAAATCAAAAGAGAAATAGAGAAAAGCTAGACTAGAATGCTAGAAATCAAAAATGCAGAATTAGAAATAGAATTAGAATTGCAACAAAATAAATTGTCAAGATGTAGAAAGATATACAAAAATTATGAAAACAGAATTCTAAAGATTAGTTACAACTATGCTAATAAAAAGAAAAGAAAAGTTATGTTTAGTCCAACTCAATTGATAATCTCTAATGTTATAAGCGCAGTCCCCGGCAACGGCGCCAAAAACTTGTTAATGTTCCATACAAGTGTACGGATACTTCATTAGTAATAGAGAAAGATATCATATCCACAGGGACTGGTTATAACCACTAAAGATATCTCAACACGAATTAGCTAAACAACTAATCAGTTGATTTATAAAACTAAGTGCAATTATGAAAAAGTAAAGCATAGAAACAGGGATAAGGGCTATGATAAAGGGGTGTTCTAGGAGTTTTGGTTTCTTTGTTATGTTATTCAATGTAAATGATCTACCAAATCTTATTTCTCAATTGTCCATCATTTGTAGAATGTCGCCAATTCTCTCTTGCAATAGACAACTGACTTAGGATTAAAATCTATATCTAAATGTGATCAATTAGGAATGATTCCTATGATGTCCTTACACGGGCTTGCCTGTCACGTGCGCCCCTCGGATAATCAATATAAAAATTCATTACTTCTCAACCCATATCAAGATATAAAAGATTAATGAATATAATCTATCCTACCCACTTGAATGACCTTATTTCACCTTCAAGATTATCCCTCAATCATCCTATCTCACACGGCCGTGAGATGCACACGGCGGTGACATGTTCTGCCACTACCATCCTTGCACGGCCGTGTAGATCTACACGGCCTGTGCTGCCTCCAGCTGTGGAACTCATGCACGGCCGTGTCTAGGACACAACCAGGGTTTGTTTGGCTTCTGGAAGGCTTGCACGGTCGTGTAAATCTACACGATTGTGGCTCTCTTGGCTTCAAAATTAGCACGTCCGTGATTCACACACAACCGTGACCTTCTCCTTTTATGTAGAAGCTACATGGGTGATCATCACCACACAACCTGGACATTGCCCTGCTCTGCCAATGCTGCATGGGTGAGCATCACCACACGACCTAGGTCACTCTCCCATACATGGTCATGTGACACTCCAAGGTGGTGTCTTCCTCATTTTGTTAGCTTGCAGATTTGGCCTTGATCATAAATTCTTCTCCAAATTTGACTCCTGCGTATAGAAAATGCACAAAAACATATCTCCGAACAAAAATAGTAAATATGCTAAAAGCAAAGCTGGAAGTATGAAAATGCATAGATAAAGCATGCACAGAATACGTGAATGTGTGTCAAAACATGCTAAACAAGTGTATACAATCTATGCACATCAGTTAGCAGGCTACTACAGGAAATTTGTAGAGAACTTCTCAAGGATCGCTTCCCCATTGATAGTACTTACCAGAAAGAACAGAAAATTTGAGTGGACAGAGGATTGTGAGAAGAGTTTCACTGAACTAAAAAAGAGACTGACCAATGCTCCAATCCTGACTCTTCCAGAGAATAACGAAAGCTTTGATATTTACAGCGATGCTTCTAAATTGGGGCTCGGAGTTGTACTGATGTAGAATGGCAAAGTCATTGCTTATTCCTCGAGACAACTCAAGGATTATGAGAAGAATATCCTACTCATGACCTTGAGTTAGCAGCGGTAGTCTTCGCTCTCTAGATTTGGAGGCATTACTTATACAGAACTCAGTGCAAGATTTACACAGATCACCGGAGTCTTAGGTATTTCTTCACTCAGAAAGACCTAAACATTAGATAGTGGAGATGGCTGGAGCTGGTCAAAGACTATGAATGTGAAATCCTCTACCATCCAGGGAAAGCGAACAAAGTGGCAGATGCACTAAGTAGGAAATCTTGTATAACATTATTGTCCATATATGCTATGTCCCATCCCCTACAAAAAGAAATAGTAAATTTTGGGCTTCAAATTATTACTGGGTGACTCTCCACTTTAACACTAGTGTCAACCCTGCTTGACGATATATAGAATGGATAAGATAAAGATCCTAATATTCAGAAGATCAAGTAGGAAATACAGGAAGGAGAAAATGGGAAGTTTCGAGTATCAGACTGTGGGATACTATATTATGGTGATCGCCTCTGTGTCCCTAATCAAGAAGAACTGGGATAGAAAATTCTAGATGAAGCTCATGGATCGCCCTATGCTATGCATCCTGGTTCCACCAAGATGTACCAAGATTTAAAGAGATGCTTCTGGTGGTCTGGAATAAAAAGAGATATTGCAAGATATGTCAGTACCTGCTTGACATGCCAACGAGTTAAAGCAGAATATCAGAGATGGGGTAAGATTCTGCAGCCTATCCCGATTCCAGAGTGGAAGTGGGAGGATATATCAATGGACTTCATAGTAGGACTACCCAGAACCACGAATGGTTACAATGCTATCTGGGTAATAGTGAACAGATTGACCAAGTCTGCTCATTTTCTAGCTATCAGAATATCCTACTCTATCGAACAGCTAACGCAAATGTATGTTAAAGAGGTTATTAGATTGCATGGAGTTCCCAAAACTATAATTTCTGATAGAGATGGTGCTTTACTTCACACTTCTGGGAGTGTGTTCAGAGAGCTCTTGGCACTAAGCTGCGGTTTAGCACTATATTTCATCCTCAAACTGACGGCCAAACTGAACGAGTAAATCAAGTTTTGGAGGATATGCTACGGGCTTGTGCCTTAGATTTCAAAGGGAGCTGGTGTCGATATCTATGCTTAGCATAATTTGCATATAATAATAGCTATCAAGCTACTATCGGAATGGCACCCTACGAGGCTCTATATGGGAGGAGATGTAGATCTCCTATCTGTAGGTATGAAGGTGGTGAAAAGAAAGAAATGAGACTCCAGACAGATCTTATTGAGGACACTACCAAAGCCATTCAGAATATTTACCAGAGAATAGAAACTTCCCAGAGCTGACAGAAGAGCTATGCGGATGCGCGTCGTAGACCACTGGAATTTGATGTTTAGGACCTAGTGTTTCTCAAAGTAGCGTCTATGAAAGGAGTGATAAGGTTTGGAAAGAAAGGACAGTTGAGTCCACGTTATGTGGGGCCATACCTGATTGCTAAAAGGGTTGGCAAGGTAGCTTATTAGCTGGAACTGCCTCAGGAGATGTCGACCATTCATAATGTATTCCATGTCTCAATGCTGAAGAAGCATGTTCCCGATGTAAACCAAGTGATTGAGTCACAGCTGGTACAAGTTCAAGAGAATCTCAGTTATGAAAGTCGACCTATAAAGATAATAGATCGAGGAGTTAAGAAGCTGAGAAACAAAGAGATACCATTAGTGAAAGTACTATGGCAAAGTCAACAGTATGAAGAAGCAACATGGGAATGCGAGGATGATATGAGATGGAAGTATCCACACTTGCTTTAAGTTCAAGGATGAACTTTTTATAAGGTATGGGGATTGTAACACCCGTAAATTTTCTTTCCTCCAAAAAGAACAAAAAGAAATAGAAGAAAAGAAAATAAATAAAAATATATATATAAATGACCCGAGCTTGGATTTGAACCCTAGATCCTTAATTTAAGATTGGTTTAAGTAGCCATTAAGTGGTGGTAAAACAACACATTGGAAATAAGAAACTATTCATTATATGTTGATTTTGTATGAAGATATGCTTCAACTTCCACTTAGTATAAAAGGGAAGAGAAGAGAAGAAAACCTAACTTTTTATTTTCTCTTCTCCTCCTAGCCGAAATTCCTCTTCTCCTTTCTTTTGGTTTTCGGCCAAGAACCCTAGGGTTCCAAGTTTTAAAGCTTTTCAAGGGGAGAATCTTAGAGGAGGTTTTCTCCCAAGGAAGTAGTACGCATGTGAGGGGCTATCCGAAGAGTAAGGCATACAAGAGAGGTCGTTCTCCCTAAACCCTAAGGGTGTAAGAGTAAGAAATAGCAAGAGGATGTAAGTTCTACTCACCTACAGTATAAGTTGCTTCGATGATACATGTTGTGAAATGTTTTTATGCATATTAAAGAAGATACAAGTTGATATGTTTTTATGCATGTTAAGAAGATACATGTTATGATATGTAAGATGCCCTCTGAAGTTTTGGGATTAAGATCATGTTTAGAGTATCTTGAATTTCTTCCCATATAGTTTTGGGGTTAAGAAGCATATTCAAGTGCCCTAGAGTGCTTCCCTATAAGTTGTGGGGGATTTAGCGCACATAAGCTGCTTGTTTAAATGACAAGTAAGTGCAAGTATACGAAAGCAATATGTAAAAGAAAGTATTTTACTTTAAAAGTGACATGTATTGGACACAAGATCCAAGGGTGGGCTCCTAGATCGCCCCTAGGCTCCTAGATCACCTAGTAGTACCTTAATAGGTTCGGGATTAGCTACCTTAGATCTTATTAAGGATGCGCACAAAGTGGTACAATGACGGGCCCAAGCAAGTTTATTATTATTTTCACTAATTATGTAATACAAAGTTTTCAAACTTTGTAGTTTGTCTTAATGGAAGTTTTCCTAAGGTTGAGAACCTGAGTTATAAATTGCAGCATTGATGAACTCTATAATATTCCAAGATTCCTGTTTTCATTACATTACTAGAATGCTTTTAAGTTGATGTTTTGCATGATAAACCTATTTAAAAATACATGCCATGCACACATTTCTAAATTATGCATTTTAGTGTGAATTACTGTCAAGTGCATGTTTGTGTTTTCCCCAAGCAGTTTGAAAAGCATGTTTTCACTGTTCGTGTTTTCCCCAAGTAGTTTTGAAAAAGTATGTTTCCCTTTTAATGCTTGTTTTGTGAGTAAATAGTACTTACTAAGCATTCGCTTATAGATTTTCATTTCCTTATACTGAAGAAAAAGGAAAAGGAAAGCTCGAGTAGGAGGAGGTAGCAAGAGTAGTGTTTTGTGTGTTTGTGTGTGATGGAATAGTGGAAGGAGATCGGGAACTTGTTATTTTATGGAACGTGTCGGAACTTTGTGTTTAAGTAATTTCTTCTTTTCGCTCTACATGAAATGCTATTACTAATTGCCTAGGATGAAGTTATTAGTTTGACAATATAAGAGTGGCGAAGAGGGGAGCTCTAGGGTCTCCCCAAAGGGGAGAACAAACCCTTTTGTAGAGCGGGGTGTGACCTCCACACAGCCCGTGTCACGGTCGTGTGGATTCACACTGCCCCCTACTTCCTGCTCTTGGCCAAGGTGACACGCCCGTGTAGATTCACATGGCCATGCACCTCTTCCTCTCGGCCAAGGGGACATGGCCGTGTGGATTCACACGACCGTGCACCACTTCCTCTCAGCCAAGGGGACACGACCGTGTAGATTCACATGGTCATGCACCTCTTCCTCTCGGCCAAGAGGACATGGCTGTGTGGATTCATATGGTCATGCACCTCTACCTCTTGGCTAAGGGGACAGGGCTGTGTGAATTCACATGGTCGTGCAGCTCTACTTGGCTCCAGGTCATGTCCTATCAATTGAAACAAGTTAGAGTAGAGCTATGGGTTGAGCAATACATAACGTGTAAGAATGCCAAAAATTTGATATGGAAAGGGTAACGTCTGTCCTAATAGGTAAAGGTTTGAAGGGCGGGCGTTACAGCATTTCCTAGGGATGAGAAGATTGAACGAAAGTTTGCTCAAGAAGAACTACAGCAGAAGACCTGGAGAAAAAGTGGACTGGGTCCAAGCACTCGGAGCTATTTTGGGCGCTCAGCCTCCGGGCATTTGGACTGGGTCCAGGCACTTGGACTCCAAGCACGCAGACTAGGTCTAGGCACCCAGACAGCCCAGACCCAGGGTGCCTGAGGCGAGTGCCCTGGTTGCGAGCTGGACGCCCAGACCCGATCCGGTTGCAGAAGTTTGCTCAAGAAGCCGGAGCGGAAGTTTGATCAAGAAGAACTAGAGCATAAGACCTGGAGAAAAAGTCAAACAAAGGTTGACTGTGCTCCGGCCACCCGGAGCTATTTCGGGCGCTCAGCCTTCGGGCATTTGGACTGGGTCCAGGCACTTGGACTCTAAGCACACAGACTTGGTCTAGGCACCCAGACAGCCCAGACCCAGGGTGCCCGAGGCGAGTGCCCTGGTTGCGAGCTGGACGCCCGGACCCGATCCAGTTGCCCAGGCCAGAAAAGAGATCGAAATGCCAATTATCATGATCCGTTGGGATGAGGATACAATTTTATCCTCCTCTAGGTGCCTGGAACCCTTCCAGGCACCCCGATCAGAACTATAAATATAGCCATGATCCCAGAAGCTAAAAACAACACTTGTAATCAATTCCATTTAAGTTTAGCTTTGTAATTGTGAGTTTTGACTATTGAAAGAGGCTTCTCCATCCGAATGAGACTTTAGTGAGCTTTAATTTCTTTGGATTAGCAATCCGCTGATTGTAAACAAAGTAACTCTTTCTGTGCCTCTTTCTTTTAATTAGCTTCTTAATTATTTTATACAAGTATTATTTTTAATCAAGCTATAAAGATCGAGAAAGGTGTTTTGTTTAAATTTATTGAGAAAACTATTCACCCCCTCTAGCCAATCGCCAAGGGTCCTACAAATCATATTAAAAGACTAATCTTTAAAGGGGGTATTTTCAAAATTAAATTTAGGCACAATTGTTAAAATTTATTTGAAATTTTCTCTAAAAATATGTTTGAAATTTTTAAAAAAGAGAAAGAATTTGTGTTATCTTTTCAAAATATTTATGAAAATATACTTCAAAATCTTTAAAAAATATTTTCAAAATTATTTTTGAAAATATATTCAAAACATATATATTTAAATGTTTTAAAAATGGGAAATATATTTTTGAAAAGGATTTTCAAAATTACTTTGAAAAAGATGGGAAAGGGTTTTGAAATGTTCTAAAAAAATTAAATATTTTCAAAAAGTGATATTTTAAAATATAAACATTAAATGGTCCATCAAGAAGGTAAATAGCGAGATATTGTTTACGAAGGCAATACCTATGATGGTTGGTGCAATAACTAAGGAGGTCCTTGGGAGTAAAAAAAGATAGATAGTCTTGTTCTTTTGATGTAAGCCAAATGGGGAGAAAAAAGTTTAATTGGAAATGCTAATTCTTTGATTTTGGCATAAGACATGAGAAGTTTGGTTAAGTGATAAACCTAACTTAAGTGTATTATTAAACATCAAAAAGGAGGATATTGTTAATAAAATTAGCCTCTAGGGGTTCGATGTTTGACAATATATTTTTGTTGTAGGATCGAACTTAATATTAGAGAGGGGATGAGGGTGAATAGCATTAAGAATTTTACTTGCTGAAATTATTTAAAATAATTAAAGAACAATCAAATAAATAGAGTAACACAAAAAAATAAATAAATAAAACCTTCTTACCACAAATTTGATCAAGTAAAGAAGGATAATTTAATCATGCAAGACTTGATTAGTAGAAATCGACACGCACGATAATAAAAAAAAATAATTCTTGTTTCTAATTTCTCCTTTCTAGAAAGCCTCTAAAGGTGGAGAAATCTTATAGAAAAAGAAACTAAAATCCTTAAACACAAAAACAAACAAATGTATGACAATAAAGTAAATATTAAAGCATTACGCAAATGTTGTCGATCAAAGTTTGTGCATAGGGTTGTAGCATGTTGTCGTCGTAGCTTAAAAAACATGAGAGTGTTGGTGCAACCTTAGGTCAAGGTTGACCTGGTTGACCTGACTCGAGTTGACCTGACTCGAGTTGTATTTTGATGTTTGACTTAGGAAGATTGTTGGTGCAACCTTAGGTCAAGGTTGACCTAGTTGAGTTGTATTTTGATGTTTGACACTCGTGGAAGAGTTGTATTCTTGATATGGGACAAGAATAGATGTTTGGGAGATTATTGGTGCAACCGTAGGTCAAGGTTGACCTGGTTGACCTGATTCGGGAAAGAGTCCAAGTATGGAGACTTGGCAACAGAAAAAGTCCAAGCAGGGAACTTGGCACTGGAAAAGTCCAAGCAAGGAGCTTGGCACGCGAAAAGTCCAAGTGTGGAGACTTGGCACGGGAAAAGTCCAAGTATGGAGACTTGGCACTGGAAAAGTCCAAGTATGGAGACTTGGCACGGAGAAGTCCAAGCAGGGAGCTTGGCACGAGGGAAAGTCCTAACTGGGATGTTAGCCAGGTGAAAGTCCGGGTGAGTGAAGCCAGGCACGGGAAAATCCAGATGGATCAGGGATGTTAGGAAATCTGGTGAGATCCTAGTGAGTGAAGCCAGGCAGGGGAAAATCCAGATGGGATGGGATGATCGGACATCTGGTGTTGAGGAAAGTCCAAGTAGGTCAAAGGGATTGACCGGACACTTGGCGGGGAATTCTAGCAGGTCAAGGGAGTGACCAGATGCTAGGAATGAAGTACCAACAGGTCGAGGTTGACCGAATGTTGGTTTGGAAGGCTTGGGACTTGGTTTGGGCAAAAACCAAGTCACTAGTTATCCGATCGTGACCGATCAAGAATCGATCGATGTGCTGGTGGGTATCGATCGGATCTGATCGAGTCACGAAGACACCTGATCCGTGGACCGATCGGGAGCTTCCGATCGGTCGTGGCGACCGATCAGATGATGTCGCGGAAGGAAGAGCTTCAAAGCCAAGAGTTGGGATCGGTGGACCGATCCATGATCGGTCCACGGCCGTCGATCGAATCGTCGGGGACCGATCATCGGTGATCGGGGATCTAGCCGGCAACGCAATGCTAGTTTCTTCATTGCTTTTCTTCTTGGCGGTATAAAGGAGACGAGGGCAACTTCGTGCTAGAGCTTCTTCCCTTCTTTTCTGCTACAGAGCTGCTGTTCGGTGCTTGAGCTTTGTTGAGCTCTTCTTCCTTCGGCTGGGACTCCGACTGAGCTGCTGCTGTGGTTGGCGTCTGAGACAAGAAGGCAAGGGTTGTTTACATTTGCTGTGTATTTACTTCTTGCTTCTCTTGTATTTGTACTCCTTATCTTGCTGTTGCAAGAAGTAGTTGTGGCGAGGTTTCTCCACCCATAAGGAGCTCATATTTAGCCGGTTCTCCGGGGACTCATCCACCAACGGATTGGTAGGCTTCGTCCACCTTACGGACACGCCGAGGAGTAGGAGTTCATCTCCGAACCTCGTTTGTTTTTCTTCTCCTTAGTTTCTTCCTTGTATTTCCGCTGCGACTAACCCTAACTGTAGGAAGAACGCGAGAATTTGGGGCGGCTATTCACACCCCCCTCTCTAGCCTACTAGGATCCCAACAAGTGGTATCAGAGCGAGGCCGCTCTTCGACGGATCAACACCCGGGGGAGCACGGGCTAGAGATGGATCTCTATGGAGAAGATGTCACGATTCAACCTTTCTACGAGTCTCACGACAACTTCACATATTGGAAGGTAAGGATGATGTATTTTCTTAGGACAAATATGTTAAATTGGTTTTGTATACAAGAAGGGTTTTCCCCTCCGATGGATGAGGAAGGAAAACCTATCAAGAAGAAGGAGTGGACGAAAGAGCAAATCCGACAATCCGAAATCAATGACGAGGTAACAAAAATTATTGAATTTGCTTTACCTAATAATGTTTTGTGCAAGATAGATAGGTACAACAACGCCAAGGAATTGTGGAACAATTTGGCAAAATTCCATGAAGAGGAGCCTAGTGAGCCAAGTAGCTCACATCGTGGAGGCGAGGAATTAGAAGTTGAGGGCTACTCAACATCTAAGGAAGAAGAGGAGGAGAGTTCGTCTTCAAGAATGGAGCAAGAGGAAGAAGCTTCTACCTCCGGAAGGGATGAAGAAGAGAGCATTCATCCATCCTCAACCCTAGGTAACTCAAGCAATTTAAGTTCAAATAAATTACATATAATGTGCTTTGAGTGTAGGGAATTTGGGCACTACAAGAGCAAATGTTCAAAGAGGATTAGAAAGACTCCACCAGCGCCAAAGGTCAAGGAAGCCGGAGTCCCGACACGCAAGGGCAAGGAACACGTGGTGTGCTTCCAATGCAAGCGAAGGGGACATTATCGGAGTCAATGTCCGAGGGGGAGGCAATCTCACAAGGACAAGATACCGAGCACGTCGATAGGGGGAGCTAAGGCAAACCCTAAGGTAACATTTAAGGCACATTCTTGCAATAATAATAAGACTCATGCTAGTAGTTTTATTGCAATTGTCAAGAATGATAAGCATGATAATCTTAGGAATCAATATATGTGCTTAGGTGCCAAACATGTGAGCCTAGATAAGGATAACACTAGGAAAGTCAACCCTAGAATTAACTCATCTAAGGCTAAGGAAAACCTAGGTAAGAATCCCAAATCAACTAGACACATGCCTAGGAATGCCTCAAAGAACAATGACAAATTAAAACTTGAGGTATTAGAGAAAGAGAATCAAGTCTTGAGGTCAAGACTTGATACTTTGGAAAAGGCTCTTAAGAACTTGGAGAAGTCATCTCTAGGGTTTAAGGGTCAAAAACTAATGTCCAAGGACAAGAAAGGTTTGGGTCACAAACCTAAGTCCCAAGTGGTTAAGCCCACTTATCATAATGTTCCATTCGATTATGGAACAAAATCTTGGGCTAGGAAGACCATCACCAAGGTCACAAGGGGAGTCACCCCTAGAGTTGATCTTGATGAGTCCCAAATGACCAAGGCTTTAAAGCCTAAGAGGGTCATTAGGAGGGTTGCTAGGGAAGTTATCCCTAGTGAATATTTAGTGAACCCAATGAGCTCAAATAGATATTGGGTTCCTAGGAGCATCTTCTCTACCCCATAGATGGGTTAGAGAGTGTCAACTCCGATTAGAAGGGTAGTTAACCCAACTTTGAGGAAATTGACACTCAAGGAGCATTTTCAAGGTTTTGAGAACTTTTGAAAATGAAATGGAATTATCATTTACTCCTTTGAAGAGTTAAATGTGCCTAAAGATTGGAAATTTCATTTTTAATCTCAATTGGCACAATTTGGGAAAATCTAGAGAACTCTCGAGGAAAAATGAAACATGCCAAGTTTTGAGGATAAATTTGATCTTTAAGTGGCATGAATTAATCTAGAGTTCAAGAAGTGTCAAAATTAGGATTTGGGCATTTTGGGGCAATCTAGGATTAAATTTGAAGTTAGTCAAGTGGTTAAGGATACTTAGATAGGTAATCTAGGTATATTTATTCATGATAAATCTTGCCATGATTGTTTGCCCTCACATGTCATGACATCATGCTTAATTTTATCATTTGATATGTCATGATAAAGCTTAGGTTCTTTATATGTCATGCTTTAGTTAAGTTTCATACTTTATGCCATGACATCATGACATTGGCACATGTTTTCATTTATGATATTATTTCATGCCATGTCATCATCTCTTGCATTAATAATCAATGAAATTGATTTAAGGATAAAAGCACATTTTGATATTGAGATCAAATTGGCGTTTAGAAAATGCATGAGAACTTAGCCTAAGTTGACCTAAACCCATATCTCACATCAAAATTGACTTGAATGTGTTTGATACACCTTAGATGTGTGTGAGATATTAGGATGATGAGTTAGGATCAAGGTGCATAGTTCTTGTACCTAGATGAGCCTAATTCAAGAAATGGAGGATCATAGGGAAAGCTTGTGTACAAGTCATGTACATTTAGCCCTAAGATTATGGTCCTAAATTAAAAGGTTTAAAATCATTTTGAAATTGATTTGGAAAACCTTGATGAAGCCATCTTAGTGATTGCATTCATCATTGAACATTGTGATACAAAGTTGAGTTAAACTTGAACTATTTCAAAGTTTTTGAACTTTGTATCAAGATTGAAAAATGGAAGTTATTTTCATAGAAAACTATTTTTCCATGATAGTATATGTTATGAGGAATGTATCCTCAAAATTTCACAATTTTTCGAATTTTCTGGAATTTTCTAGGAGTTTCTGAATTTCGGGAAGGAAATTTCAGAAATCTCCTGTCAGAGTCTGGATCGGTCTGGGGACCGATCCAGGGAAGTCCTGATCCAGTGAAGCATGGATCGGTCTGCAGACCGATCCAGTAAGATCCAGAGAGCTTGGTGCGATCTGGTGAAGGCCTGATCGGTCTGGTGACCGATCAGTGACGATCCAGTGCGATCAATGAAGCATGGATCGGTCTGGGGACTGATCCAGGGGGTTTTGATCGGTCTTAGGACCGATCAGTGCGTGCCAGTTTCTGATTTTCAGCAGGTGTCTGAAATTTCAGTTTTTGGGAGTTGAGTTTCGGGTTTCTAAAGGTTTGAAACTCTCCAAGACATTGTTGGTGCAATGGTCAAGGGGGAGTTGATCTTTAGGGGGAGTTTTTACCTAATTGTCAAGGGGAGTTGACTCTTAGGGGGAGTTTTTACTCCTTAAGACTTTTGAGGATTAGTGACATAGGATTGTCACTAAGTTGATTGTTGAGTTTAGTATCAAGGGGGAAATTAAGAGTTTCAATGAAAGGTATGGGACTTTCATTAGGAGGAAACTCTTGACCTTGATTCTCTCTTTTTGATGTGTGTCAAAAAGGGGGAGAGTGTTGGAGAATGGGAGAATGTTCTAGATAATGTTCAAGGAAGAACATTGAAGAACATTGGGAAACCTAAGTTAGGTTATCGGATTAACCTAACTTGATTATGGTTTTGTCAAACATCAAAAAGGGGGAGATTGTTGGTGCAACCTTAGGTCAAGGTTGGCCTCGTTGACCTGACTCGAGTTGACCTGACTCGAGTTGTATTTTGATGTTTGACTTAGGAAGATTGTTGGTGCAACCTTAGGTCAAGGTTGACCTAGTTGAGTTGTATTTTGATGTTTGACACTCGTGGAAGAGTTGTATTCTTGATATGGGACAAGAATAGATGTTTGGGAGATTATTGGTGCAACCGTAGGTCAAGGTTGACCTGGTTGACCTGATTCGGGAAAGAGTCCAAGTATGGAGACTTGGCAAGAAAAAAGTCCAAGCAGGAACTTGGCACGAAAAGTCCAAGCGGGGAGCTTGGCACGCGAAAAATGGAGACTTGGCACGGAAAAGTCCAAGTATGGAGACTTGCGGAAAAGTCCAAGTATGGAGACTTGGCACGGAGAAGTCCAAGCGGAGCTTGGCACGAGGGAAAGTCCGGGATGTTAGGCGGTGGAAAGTCCCGTGAGTAAAGCCGGGCATTGGGAAAGTCCTAACCGATGTTAGGCGGTGTGGAAAGTCCCGTGAGTGAAGCCGGAGGGGAAAGTCCTAGCGGATGTTAGGCGGTTGGAGAGTCTGGTGAGTGAAGGCGGTGAGAAAGTCCTAGCGGGATGTTAGGCGGTGGAAATCTGGTGAGTGAAGCGGTGAAAGTTCGGTGAGTGAAGCTAGGCAGGAAAATCCAGATGGATCGGGATGATCGGACATCCGGTGTTGAGGAAAGTCAAGTAGGTCAAAGGATTGACCGGACACTTGGCGAAGAATTCCCAGTCAAGGAGTGACGGATGCTAGGAATGAAGTACCAACAGGTCGAGATTGACCGAATGTTGGTTTGGAAGGCTTGGGACTTGGTTTGGGCAAAACCAAGTCACTAGTTATCGATCGATCGGTGACCGATCGATAGGTATCGATCGGTCCGCACCGATCGGAAGGTGATCGCGAGAAACACCTGATCGGGTGGACCGATCAGAGCTTCCATCGTGGCACCGATCGGAGATGATGTCGCGAAGGAAGAGCTTCAAAGCCAAGAGTTGGGATCGGTCGTGGACCGATTTGAGAGATCGTACGTGTGCAGATCGATCAATTTGATCGGTCTAGGGACCGATCACGGCGGTCCACCGATTAGGGATCTAGCCGTTGCAACGCAGCTAGTTTCTTCATTTTCTTCGCGGTATAAAGGAGACGAGGGCAACTTCTGTGCTTCTTCCCTTCTGCTACAGAGCTGCTGTTCTGGTGCTTGAGCTTTGTTGAGCTCTTCTTCGCAAGCTTCGCTGAGCTGCTGCTGTGGTTGGCGTCTGAGAAGCTGTTGCTTCTTCAACAGTCGACAAGAAGGCAAGGGTTGTTTACATTTGCTGTGTATTTACTTCTTGCTTCTCTTGTATTTGTACTCCTTATCTTGCTGTTGCAAGAAGTAGTTGTGGCGAGGTTTCTCCACCCATAAGGAGCTCATATTTAGCCGGTTCTCCGGGGACTCATCCACCAACGGATTGGTAGGCTTCGTCCACCTTACGGACACGCCGAGGAGTAGGAGTTCATCTCCGAACCTCGTTACATCGGTTTGTTTTTTTCTTCTCCTTAGTTTCTTCCTTGTATTTCCGCTGCGACTAACCCTAACTGTAGGAAGAACGCGAGAATTTGGGGCGGCTATTCACACCCCCCTCTCTAGCCTCCGTACTAAGGATCCCAACAGAGAGCACCAAGAGAATGAGCAAAGTAGCACAAAGATAGAAGTGTTAATTTGGAAGTTTTGCCTTAAGGATCCTTTTATAGTCATTCTTTTGTTGTTGATGTAGTAAGCTTCGATTGACTAGAAGCTTCTCGATTACTTGGAAGCTACTGATGTGGTTACATCGGCTATCTGATAGATAATGTCATCTGCATTATTCAACTGACAGGAAGTCTTTCAATCACCTAGAGCATGGTCAAATTTGATCTTGGCTGCCTCTCTTAGATCGCTGGATCTCATCTTCTACTAGTCATCTAGAAGCATCTCTGGTCACCCATACGCTCTAGTTGCCTTGACCAAGCTTCGGTCACCTGGACACTTAAACTTTGCTCGTCGAAAGTTATCACTAGCTAGTCGCTCGAACTCCCTTCCGGTCACTTGGAACCATCAAACTTTTCTTCCTTGTACTTATTACACGTAATCAATATGATAATTGTCACCTGAAAGGAAGAATGTGAAATTCTTTTTCCTTTCTACAGGGACCAGGAGATTGGTTCTAGCCATAAGAAGAATGCTTGGTATAAATAACTCACTTCTTGGTCTTCGACCCCCTAAGTCACTATGAGCGCCACCCCAATCAGTGCAATGGAATGTGTCTATTTATCTATCTCTTGACTCAAAATGGGAGCAGGTTTGAAAAAGGATCTTAGAGTTTCTAGGGTTGGGATGGGAGGGTCTCTTAACGAATGTTAAATTAATCACATTTAATTGGTTAGACAATCAACTTCCAACTGACCCATATAGAGTGAGTTGTCAAGCTTAAGCCCCTAGCTATCTCCACTTGGACTTGATCCACCTAGTTCCCAACTAAGATTTTCTTACTTGGTTCCCAACCATGACTTAGCTCCTACCTAATTCCTAAACAGGGCTTCAATTGCCTAGCTCCACTAGGACTTAGCCATTGCCTAGTTCTCAACCAGAACTTCATTTGCCTAGCTTTATTAGGACTTTATCATGATCTGGTTCCCAAACAAGACATTCAACATCTATCAAGCAACCTTCTCTTGCACACTTGATACAAATTTATTAGATCTCAACAAACATAATTTTAACCTTAGTCATACATCAAAAATTTTAGTTTACTATTGTTGTCCCAATATCAACAATCTCTCCTTTTTGATCGTATGAAAACTAAGTTAAAGTTAGTTCAAATTATCATAAATAATTTATGGAATTTATATTCTATATATGATAAAGATTTATATAAGTGCAATCATACATGAATATACTTAACATTATTATTTTTTTATTTCTCCCACTTAATCAAATAAAATTTTGGAAAGTTCTAAAATAAAATCATGCTTGATTAATGTTGGGTTGCAAAGTTGTAAACAAACTCCAACATTGAAATACATGAAAAAAATTGGAGGTATATTTCAAAATAGATTTTGATATCTTTTAAATTTAAAAATAGTTTTGCAGTACCTATCAATAGCAATGGCTAACTAAAGAAAGAGAAAAACTGGATAAAGAAGGAACAAACCAAGTTTGTGACCAACGAAAAAAATAGAATTCTATCTATTGAGTTGGCTGCTACCACAAGAGGTTAACAGGATTAGAGTTTACAAGTATGCAAAAGATCTCTTGGAGAAATTCTTGAAACTTCACGAAGGGACTTCTGAAGCCAAACTCACAAGAAGATATCTACTTCAGAACCAACTGACAAATATTTGACTGAAGGAAGGTAAAATGGTCCCTCAACTGCATGTTGGTACAGGGAGCACCAGATGATTGAATCTGAGTTTTGATAATGATAAATGATTCAAAAGTTAAGATATCTTGTGATCTAATAAGTGTGACTGAGCTTGCAAGAAAGTCCTAAGTGTTCTTAGGCAAAATTCTTAATGGATTCTAGGTAGGTAGAAAATCCTAGGGGGAGGTAACCTAGGTTATAGAAAGTCCTAGCTGCGATTAGGAAATGAAATCCTAGTCCAAAGACTGGGCGAAGTCTTAGCAGGTCGAGGACATTGGGTGAAATCCTAGAGTCGAGGATTTTAGGTGAAAATTCTAAGGGTCATGGACACCGGGTGTAGGACTGGATAGGTCAGGATTGGATGTTTAGCATGAAGTCCTGACGTCTCAAATGCTGAGAAAAAGTCTAGATGGTCTAGAGGATCGGTCTGGCCAAAGGTAAACTCTCCTGAGAGGAGTAGGTGTGGATGCATTCCCCGAAGAGGGGACAGTAGGCGTCGGTCTGACCTAGAGTTTCAGTGAAACTCAAAGTCAAGATCGGACAGTCCGGAGGGGGCATCCTGGAGGCTATCAAAGTTACTTTTTATATATTACTTTCCTATTATTCTAACTCTGTTTTACAGAAAACTAATAATTTTATAGGTTCATATTTTGCCCTACTCGGTTGATCAAACTTTTGGATCTGTTGACCGAACCCCCAAGCAAACAGATTAGATTCTAGCTCGAAGTGAAGTTTCGACTAAGGGATTGGTCGGCTGAACCTAGGGTTCAGTCATCTGAACAATGGGTAAACTTCAGACTGGGTTAATCGGACCAGATAAGCCAGTGAGGATATCGGGATTGGTTGACCGAACAGTAGGATCGGTCAACCAAATGAAGGCTTTACCCGAAGCTACAAAATCTAGATGGGAAGCTGGGTAGGTTTAGAAGGTTCAATCGATCGATCAAGGGGATTAGTCGATCAATCAATGTTGAGTCAAACCTGATCCCGAGATTAGTGGATCTAGATCAGGCTCAACTCGGCTATAAAAGAAGGCCTCAACAAAGCATTTTGTCACACATTCAAGCAAAATATTCAGAACAACTTAAGCTCTTGAGCACACTTTGAAAACATCTAAACGCTGCTCCGACGACGATCAAGCCAGAAGAACAAGTTCTTCAAGTCATCGATAACCAATTTCTTTATATGCAATACTTGTACGCTTTATATTTGTAATATATACTTGTAAATATTTTTCGATATTATAGTGATTTCCTAACGAAAGTGATCAACGATTGTAGGACTTGGAGTAGAAGTCGTCGCAGGCTCCAAACTAAGTAAATCTTCGTGTGTTTGTAATTGTCTATTTCTTTATTTCTGCTATGCATTCTGTGTTTTGCGAAAAATGAACATAAAAGCCACAAGTGTTATTCACCCCTCCCTCTAGCATGTCTCGATCCTACACTACATGTGAAGCTAAAGGAGCTAATCACTAAACTCATGAATTTTGGAGAAAAGGTAACTAACTGAAATTCGCTAAGGTATGTTCTTAAAGATTTTCCAAGAACACTAGAATGGTCAACCTTAATAGATGCATACCACATCTCTAGGGACCTAGAGGTAAGTAATCTAGAATAATTATTTTTTGCTTTTGAAATTCATGAATCTAGATGTGCAGGACTAAAGAAGGATCTGAATCAGAACGTGTCTTAAAGGCAAAAATGGATGAACTACATTTTGAAACATCCCTTAACGACGTTCATGGTAAGAAAATTTTAAAAAAAATAGAACTAATAAACTCAATCAAGGGCACCTCAAAGACAACTGCTCAAAACTGAAGAACAAGGACAAGGATAAAAGATTGACCTAGAAAAAATAGAAAATTAAAAGTGACACGGGATAAAATATTGTCAGAATCAGAGATTGAAGCCTACGACAAACTTGCACTAATGGCAAGTCACCAAGAAGATGATGAAGCAAGCCCATCTAAAATGAGTATCGAGAGCATCAACAAAGGGGGAGTAACGTCAGAAGGAAGTAGCACTATAGGAGGAGCATCAAAACCTGAGATTGATGAGGTAAGTGAGGTACGGTCTCTACCTTCTGACCGGTTATACAAGTTTATTAAAATGTTATCTAAAAAGTCCTATAAATTAGAAAATAATAATAAAAAATTATTAAAGGAAATCAAAGAGCTAAAAGGAACTTTAGCAAAATCATGTCGACTAGAAGATTTTGACAAAATGAAAAATTGAAAATGAAAAATTGAAAGACCAAATAGAAAATTTGAAGAATACATGTTCAAATTTTGTTACTTCAATTTTTAAAAATTATCAAGGACTAAATTATATTTTAAATATCATAAGGTCTAAATTAGAAAATTATTATGAAAATATGTTCCTAAAAAATTTCTGATTAATCAAATAGGTAGGAACCTATATTGAGTTCCAAAATCGTGCTTATATTAAAATCTTCTTATTTTTAATTTGATTTAATATTTTTTTACTTAAAATTTTCTAATGCTTTTAAATAAATTATTTTGTACAATTTATTTTAAAAATTTATTTGACTTTAATTTTTTTAAGAAAGAGGATTTCATCACTTATCTATAGGAAAAACTTAACATTTTTTGATAGTTATATTATTTTTTATGATTTTTTTAACAAAATTAATATTTTTAAATTTAAAAATATTTCACAAAGTTATTTTTAAAAATATTTTATTTTTTTTGAAAAATTATAATGTTTTTCGTTCAAGAAAATATTTTCAATTTTTTTGACATTTCTTGAATTTTCTGTGTTTTTTTATCAAAATTTGATGTACGTAGATTATATACACTTTTATGCATGTTTTGACGCACATTCACATATTTTATGCATGCTATATCTACACATTTTTATACCCTTTGTCTTACTTTCAGTATAATTACTCTTCTTTATTCGGAGATCTGCTTTTTACGCATTTTCTATTGATAGGAGTTAAATTTGGAGAGAAAATAACATTTGTGATTGATCAAGGTAGTAACTAAAGGCAAACTGTACTAGGTCGTGTGACCCACACGGGTCATGTCAAAGAAGAAGAAAGCAAGAACTGCTAGGCCATGTAAAGTCACCCAGCCGTGTGGCCTTGCCAGAGAAGGAGCAATGCATGACCGTGTGAATCCACACGGCCATGTCACCCCACAAGCACATCGAGAGAAGGAGCAGAGGGTGGCCGTGTGAGCCACACGACCATGCAACATCTCTAGAAAGCAAGGAGAGGGTGGTCATGTGAGCCACACAATCATGTAGATCATCCAGAACCAAAGCAAAACATGATCATGTGAATCCACATGGTCGTGTCATCCTAGCCGAGAGATAGAAGAGATTGGCGTGTGGATCCACACGGCTATGGTATGGGTCGTGTGGTGCCCGTGCCCTGCTCTATAAAAGGGGGATTCTTCTCCTTTCTTGAGGGTGGAGGCTCTTCCCTTAGGGATATCCATCTTGTGGCTGATCTAAGTCTTCTCTAACCTTGATTTGATGATTAGAGGCCATTTCTATCTCCACATCGACTCTAGAAGGTAAGGATTGTTTCCGAAGATCACTCGTCGCCATTGGATAAGCATTTCTCTTCTTTTCTCTCGATTTGGATTGGAATGCTTGTAATCTTTATGTCTTCAGTTCTTTATCTTTGTACTATGGAGTATATTTATTATTCTAGGATTAAGTGAGTAATTGTGGTATGATTTGATGTAAGAACTTATGGACATGCCAATTTCCTATCTAGATGATGTTAGCATGTATTGTATCTATTCAATCTTGTATGGATCTATGTATTTGGACTTAATTACCATATTTAATTGAATTGTTTGTGATGCTTGTGGATCCCGTAGATGGATGCCCTAGATCGTATGACCGAGGGACGCTAGTGATAGGCAGTCCCACTAACGGACATTTAGGGTGTCTTCTTGAAAGGTGAAGTGAGTCTCTACAAGGAGGTGGGATGATTGAATGCAATTATCACCCTTCATCACTATGTACATTAGGTAGAGTATGTGTTTATGTGTTGTATGACCGAGGGACGCTAGTGACAGATAGATCCTGCTAACAGACTTCATAGGAATCATATCTATTTGGTTGCTAGTGATATCGATCTAGGTCCCTTGCTGGTTGTCTTCTGCAGGAGAGAATCGATGACTTCCTACAAATGCATGTTAATTGAGGATATGAATTGGTGAACCATGTTGTATTGATGAATATCACAATGAAACCGAATTCCTAGAACACTCGCAAAAACTAAGGTTCTCATTTACTTTTCTATTTCTTTGCCTTGTTTCTTTATTTAACTCATTGTCTATCTCAGTCGATTGTTTAGCTAATTCTTTGTAAGACATCTCTAATGCTTATAACAAGTCCCTGTGTGTTCGATATCTTTTTATTACTAACGATGAAACCGTGCACTTGCGGTTGCGTAACAAAATGCTAATTTTAATATTAAAAATTCTTAAACATTCAATTTTTGAAATTTTATTTTTTATGCAAAAATACTTGTTATTTTACATCCTCAGAAAATATTTCATAATTTTTAGAACTTCGAAACTATTTTTTGAGAATTTTTTAAAAATATGACTTATTCTATAGAAAATAATTTCTAACAGATAATATTAATTTTATTTTTTTGTAAAAATTTTATGGCTATTCTGGATATACTTATTAACTATTATAAAAATTCTTAGAATTTTTAAATAATTCAAAATAAATTTAAAAGTATTTCTTCCAAATTTGGTTTATAAATTGCCAAAATTTAGATTTTTAAAATTTAAACTTAATAATTTTTCTGAATGATAGTCACTATTTTTGTATCCCTTAGAATTTCTTTCAAATTTATTTTCAAAGAATACCCCTATTTTTAGTGTGATCAAAGGGGGGCAATTCTATATTAAGTATAGGGGGAGGTAAAATTTTCTACATTACATGTTTAATAATTACAACTTATTTATCTGTTATTTTATTATTTTTTATTTTATTTTACCCTAACTTAACTTGAGTTGCTCAAATAAAAAAAGAGGAGATTGTAAGTACCCTGTGGTAATTTTGATGTGATCAACCAAGTTAAATTAGGTCTTATTATGTTTAACCTTGTGTCTAAGTGTGAAGGAACTTAGGAGCATAAGAAGTCGAGTGAAAGCGCAGCTAGCCAGAAGGATGACACGGGAAAGAGTCGATGGGCTCGGTGTGTCTGAGGGATGAGGTGCTACGGAAGAGAACATTGGCAGATGAGAATGATGCATGTGACTATTTCGAGGGACGAGAAGCTCGAGTGAAAGATTGTTCGAGGATGAAGATCAACTAAGGAGCTGATCTACCTCTTGGAATGCGCCATCCATGGCTTGGAAGGCACCTTCGATAAATAGTGTCGAAGGTGCCTTCGAGCCTATGGAAGGCGCCATCACTAGTCATTATCTGAGGATAAAGTTTTATCCTCAGTGGATAAAATCTATTTGATGAAAGGTGCCTTGGACCACTTTGAAGGTGTCTTAAAGCTACTGATAGAGTTTCCAGGGGTTATAAAAAAACTATGAGGGCTTAGGCCCAAAGTGGACAATATCATATCATTGTGGAGATATCTAATTCATTTTGGTCCTTGCAATTGGTATTAGAGCCCAAACTATCATAAGATCTAACTGTTGACTGTGCACAAGAGCTATAGTCTAATTGAACCATGTGAGTAGAATATTGACCTCGAATAAAGGAAGTGGGGGTTCCCGTGTTCAGATCAAGAGGACCAGACACCAGGGAGGAAGTCCTAGTTGCGGGTAGGCAAGGAAGTCCTAGTAGGTCGGGTGGATCGAGGGGAAGGAAGACCTAGTGGGTTGAGGATCAGACGTGGGAAGCCTGTGGTCCTTCATTTAGGAGGAGGGGATTGTTGGATTGCAAGATTGTAAACAAAATCCCACATTAAAAATACATAGGAAAAATCATTAATTTATAAAGGAAAGATATCTCCACTAGTTTGAGACCCATTGGGCAGATCCCAAAAATAAAACTATGAGGGCTTATGTCCAAAGTGGACAATATCATACTATTGTGAAGATATCTAAATCCCTTTTGGTCTTAACAATTAATCCTTTTTCTCTCCCCTTTTTTCAAACATCAAAATGGATTTAGAGAATTAAATAAGTTAATAAAATTTTTATAAAGGGATTTGTAAGTGATGAATAAGTTAATCAATTCAAGGCATATAATGAGTGATGAATAAGCTAGACTAAGCAAGTAAATGTAAACCAAATAAGAGTAAGCTAGAAGAGATTAAAATGCAAACTAAGCATTTAAATCAAGTCAATACAAAAGTCAAAAACACAAGTCAATATGGATAAGACAAGTCAAGTCAAAATAAGAAAAAATAAGTCAAATAAAAGTCAAGTCCAAGATAGTCAAAATAAAATCAACTATAAGTCAAAGACAATCAAAATAAAGTCAACTACAAGTCCAAGATAATGAAAAACTACGATAGATCGATTAGGTCAAATGGAGGAGGAGGTTGCTGGCTCATATTCTGAGCATGTAATACATCCATGATCTCTTGTAGTTGGGCCTTCACGTCCTGAAATTCACAAGTGACAATATTCTCGAGTCGAATCACTCAGCCTTCTAAGGTCAAGGTAGTGGAGGTGCTAATAGCTAGGCTAGATCAACATTGAACTCAACTAAAATCTTGTCAATCTCCAGGGATAGGAGAGCTCCCCTCCCATCCTTCTAGACTATGGCATTTGTTGGCACTAGCTACATAACATTTAACCTAGAGTTTTGATATATGACTAAGGTTAAAGTTAGTTTAGTTATGATCTAGCTAGTTGTGTCAAGTGTGAAAGTGTAGGTTACTTGACAAGTATTAAAGTCCTGATTCTGAACTAGGTAGTGTAATCAACTAGGTAGTGACTAAGTCCTAATGGAACTAGGCATCTAAACTTGATTGGAAGTTATAGGAATCACTTCCATTAGATAGCATTGGATGTCAATAGAAATAGTACTCCGGTTTGACCACTATAGGAAAATGTCGATAATGAAATGAACTTCCTACACATGCATAGGGATAGAGTATGGATAATAGGTGATCCATAATACATTGATTAGCATCACAATGAAACTGAACCCTTAGAATATTTCTCCAAACCAAGTTCCTTGGCCACTCTTTCTCTCAATCTTACCACTCTCCACTTTAGTGCATAATTTCCCAATCATCAATCGTTTAGCTAGTCCTCTATGATTGTTCTCTAGTACTTATATCAATTTAGACCTTGTGGGTTTGATATCTCTTATTACTTGATGACAACCATGTACTTACATATTGTACACATCAAGTTTTTGATGTCGTTGCCAGGGAACTATTTTCAATTAATATTAGTTGATTAACATATGAGTTACTCTAGACATTTTTCTTTTTCTTTTTACATTTTCTTTCATGTTTTTATGCATTTTATTTATTTTCTTTATTTATGTATTTATTTAAAAAAAATCAATACAAAAATTGGTTGAGTTCCTTGATATTTTATATCTTCTATATCCATGTGCTATGTGATGATTACTCACTGTGTCTTATGAATTTAGTATTATTATTTTAGGTGAGACCAAAAGTTTTCTATAGCCATGGATTGGTATTCTTGGCAACCTATAGGCTTCAATACAAATTATAATTTTTATGACGAACAAATGTCGAACATCTACAGAGTATGTGGTAGTCTAACCCATCTGAGTGCCATATGCCACTTCTTCCGAAATGAAGTTGGCCCTTCTATAGAACCAATTGATGATACCTATAAGATTTATGGCAGCTCATCCCATTCATCTGTTATATGTCACTTCTTTTAAATTAGCACTTTCCTAAAACTTTAGAATTTATTCCAACCTATACAACAACACATATATGATTCAGTTTCTAGTATTTTTAGCTATGATTAGGGAGATTATTAGATTTAGAATTTTCAGCCCTAGCACATTTATGAGGAGAATGAACAGCTACAATCATAGCAGCATATCCTTGACCTACCTCAACACTACAATCAAGGCTGGGTGGAGCATCAAAATTTTGATATTAACTTTATTCAAAGTGTTGAGCAGTTATCTCAATCAAATCAGAGTCCATCAGAATATCAAAATGATTTACTATTAGATGGACCATATCAATTACAACCTGATGAGATGATTGACTAGGAGAAGCCCTAAGACTCAGATATTCCTACTTCTAGTCAGATGAAGATCAAACTACAAAAATTAGAAGAGCTTTTGGTGAAAGAAGGGATCTTGTTTCTCCAATCCCTATAGCAAGGGGATGAGTCAAGTCCAATTTTGGAGTCTCAGGTGAATGATTATTTGGAGGGGATGGAATGTAAATCTAAAGGTGGCAGTGATCATGATTCTATAGCTTTACAAAACTCCTCTACTGCTTTACATTATGATGATGAACTTGATGATACATTGGACATTGATAGGACTTTTGATGCATGTTCAACCAACCTTATTGTTATTCTTTTTGCTACTCTTGATAATTCAGGCTTGATGGAAGATGGGATCATAGATGAGGTAGATGTTGACATTAGTATGTAGCCCTCCGAGTGGGAAGTGGTGGAGTGCTGGAGACCCCAAGGGTGGACATTCCCACTTTTACCTATACTTCACTTTCATCAGAACAAGGCCTCCACATTAATTATGATCATTGTGCTCTTGGCCTGGGTAATTCAAGTAAAACTTCTCCAACTGTCAAGAACAATCATTAAGGAGAAGAAGAAGGAGAGGGCAATTTTCAAGATGTAATTCCTATAATGAAAGCTCCCTTCGTATTTTGGGGCATTAGCCAGAATGTCCGGAGGTATCTCACTCCAGCAAGATCACAATTTAAGTGAACTAAATAAGGGATCAAGCTAATGACCTTAAACAAGCACTTCTTGGGAGGCAACCCAAGTTTAATCTAGTTTTCATTTTAGTTTTAGTTTCTTTCTAGATTTCTTTTCTTCATTTATAATAACCCAAATCCTCTATCTAATTTTTCTTAACTATATTCTTTTTATAGGATTCAATGTTGTGGAGGAATGTGGATATAAGATTGTAACGACCCAATTTCCCCTATTTTGAGTTCTAAATGTCCTTAAAAATATCTAGAAATGCTTGTAAAATGTTCTAGAGATTTTTAGAAATTTTTAGAGTATTTTTACATAATTTTTGGAGGTCGTTTGGTATTTTTACAAAATGAAAGAAGTTTAGACAAAAATTGTGTAAGTCGAGATTCGACCCGTAGACCTCAGACAAGTCCTAAGCCTTAAGCAAAGCGAGGCAACCAAGTGAGCCGCGGGTCTTTTGTGAATATATATGGAATGAAATGTATATATATACAGTAGTTGGAACACTTAAAATAAATTGGAAAAAAAGTGCGCGGCTGAGGGATTAAAGCGAGACCTTTGACTTGGTTAAAACCCGGCTGACCAGCTGTGCCAGCGGGTTATGTTAACCTAAGAGGGAGAGAAATATATTTAAGGTATAGTTATAATGAAAACCCTAGTTTTAAAAGAGAACCTAGGTTTTCTTTTCCTCTACTCTCTCGCGGCGGAAACGAAGAAGCAGGCCAAGGCATCCCTCCGGCGGTCGGCGAGGGCTTTTTTCGCGGGCCTCACCGATCGGGATCACCTCGGCAAGGAGCGCCGTGAGCACGAGGGAGAAGCCGAGATCTCCATCACCCCAGAACCCTAGAGCCTTCCTCTTCTCAGTTGTAAGTCCAAGAACGCTCGGTAAGTACTACTCACCTGTGGTAGGAGTTGCTCCGAGCTTCGATTTGATTTCCTTGCCTTCGGATTTTACTATGCCGAGTAGGATTGTATGCTAGGGTTTTCCTTTCTGTGCTTTGTTTGTCAAGCCGAATAGCTATACCTATTGGCGTGAGAATTCTGAGTTTTTGTGATTGACATGCTTCAATTGTAACAGTCCGAACAACCTCTGATTCTAGCACCTAGTTCACGTTTTAAGCATGCTTCAATTGTAACAGCCGAACAACCCCCTAATTCCAGCATGTAGTTCATGTTTTAAGCATGCCTGTAGCATTTCAGTGTTGTATCCTTGTACATCTACCTACTGCCCATAAATTCCAGCAAGTTGTTTTCCTTTTTGGGCCACGCAGATGGGCATAAACAACCCTTGATCTTTAGCATTTCAAGTTAGGTAATCTTGGTTAATTAGTAGGCATGATTAGCAGGTTATCTAAGTGACAATATTAATTTTAGTGCTATTCTTGAATACGAACAACCCTATTTCTTTCCGGCATTACAATTCTGAAGTCTTTGCCATTAGATGAGCATGAACAGTTCCTTTGTTTTGCTGTCCACAAGCATGAGCAGTTCTAGTTCTTAATTCTATTTCACTTGCAGTGTTAGAATAACATGAGCAGTATTAGTTCTTAAACTCCGTTTCACTTGCAAAATTAGAATAGCATGAGCAGTACTAGTTCTTAATTCTGTTTCACTTGTAGTATTAGAATAACATGAGCAGTATTAGTTCTTAAATTCCGTTCACTTGCAGAATTAGTATAACATGATTAGTAAGCTCAAAGTTGCTTTCTTTTGCTCTATTTTATAACATGATTAGTAAGTTCAGATTTGCTTTCCTTTGTTTTGTTTTATAACATGCTTAGAGAGTTCAGATCTGCTTCCCTTAAGTTATTTTTATATAGCATGCTTGGTTAGTTGTAATCCTACACTTGTTAGATATATCTACAGGATTCTAATAAGCTCTAATCAAGGAGTATGAGAAGTATGACTAAAGAAAAGACTAGAGTTTAGTTAAAAAGAAATAACTAGTAAATTAAAGTAAGAGGCTAGTACCCGACTTCCAAGGTTGTCGTTAAATAAATCCAGGTGACCAATTCCATGGTCTTGGCCCTGGTAAGACCAAGGTCTTTACCTCATAGGACTAGAGGCTCACTACCTCAATCACTATTAGAGAGCGCGCAAAACAAAGATGGTACTAAGCCTGGGCCCAAAGAAGAAAAGAAAAGAGAAGAAAAGAAAGAAGAAAAGAAGAAAAAAGTAAAAGAGAAATTAAAATATTAATTTCTGGTATAAAGATATAAGAAAATGAAACAAGTATTATGCATAGAATCAATAGAAGTTAGTTTCTTTAATTCTGAGCTTACAGTAGTAGTTTCATTATTTTCCTATCAGTTAGTGAGCATGTTTAGTATTCAATTTTATTTCTGTATACCATGAGTACATGCAGCTTTGTTTTTAGCATTTTAGTTTTAGTATTGTTGCATTCTTTTTATGCACTTCGAGTTTTTGTGATATAGATTAGTACTTACTAAGCGTTTCGCTTATAGTTTTATTTTTTCCTCCTACTGTAGATAAAGGAAAAGCTAAGATATGAAAGGGAGGCGACAGGGTGGTGGTGGTGATGAAAATGTGTGATGACTGGACTATGGAGAGATCCAGAGTTTGCTAGCAAACCTTCAGGACCTATCTGTTTAGAGTTTATGTTTTAGTTCTCTTCTTAAATACTGTTATGAAGTTTTGTGAGATTGTGATTGAGTTTGATTCGTATTTGTAGCTTATCATGTCCTACTCTTGGAGTTATGTTTAGTTCTAATTGCTAGACTAGTTTTCGTTGATTGTAGTGTGATTTTATTACTGCGTGGTTGTGAAAAATGTGTTCCAGCCGCCTGTGGCTGCGTATATATTGTTTGTATTATGGATTTGGTCACTGGTACAGGGGAGACTCTGCCGAAATTTTTCGGTAGGAATTCCTCTGGGCCGTGATAAATGTAACTGATGTTAATAATAGCGTTAATGACATCAGTAAGTAGAGTAGTAGTTAGGTAATGGTCGTCCTTAGAGAGTAGTAGTAAGAAGGGTGGTCGTTATAGTTGGTATCAGAGCAGTGTTCCATTCTCCAGCATCACACACACACACATCAGCATCATCCTTGTCGTCTTCAAGTAAGAAAGTATTTAATTTCTTTCTTTATTACTTTCCTTTATTACTAATTGCAATATAAAGTAATTGCTTATAAGTGCTTAAGTCAGATAAGAGTTTTTGCTGTTTTTTTTATTCCTGTACAAATGTGTATGTTAGAAAGGATAGAGAAAATATCAAGTCTTTTTCCTTGCATAACTAGATGGCAAGAAGAGGATGTCCCCGTACCGTTCGTGCTGAGGACCAAGCTCAAGAGAACGAAGTTCCCAGAGCAACTGAGCCCAATCTTTCTGAAGTGGTTGCTCAGCTCCAGAGACAAGTAGCCGAGCAGCAGCAAGTGATTACCAATCTGATGGCAAACCAGCAAGCAGTTCCTCCCCCTCCTCCAGCTGTCACTGCAGAGAATCCAGTGGTAACTGAGACTCCACCAGCTGCTCTGGGAGCCGTCACAGGCTTGGTTTAAAACATTGGAGAGCACTATGGAGCTTCTTGACTGGTTAGAAGTCGAGAAGGTCAAGTGCGCCTCTTTCTGCCTGTCTAGAGATGCTCGTATGTGGTGGGAGAGGATAAAGACCAAGAGAGCGGCTGATCAGATGAGCTGGGCTGATTTTCAGTCAGAGTTTTATGAAGAGTTCTTCCACCTACAGATCCAACAAGCACTATGAGGAGTTTATAGAGTTCAAACAAGGTGACTGGGAGACCAAGAAGTTCAGCAGACTAGCCTGCCTGTGAGCTAGTAAGTGCGAGAAGGAGCGAGTCAGTCGATGCTCGAAGAGGATAGCACTTAATGTGAGCGAGGAGCTCATCGCCCCTGATCGTGAAGAGTTGATCGAGAGCATTAATTGAACACTGAACAACATCAAGGCACAACGAGCGCAACATAAGCCAGTGAAGACAGAGGACAAAACAATAGGAAGCCAGAAATCACAATCAAGTAAACAGAACTGGAAAGGCAAAGGTAAAAGGAAGCAGTGGAACACAGGAGGTAGCCAGAAGGGAGGACCAGCAAATAAACAGACCAAGTTTCCTCCCTGCCCCAAATGTGGGAGAACACATCCAGGAGCCTGTCTTTTGGGTAAGACTGGATGTTACTCCTATGGTCAGGAAGGACACATGGCTAAAGAGTGTCCTAACAAATTCAAAGCACCTCAGCCACAACCATTACAATATGGAGGTTAACCTGCACAGTTGCACCACATGGAAGCAGCATTGGAGGGACCTTATATCAGTCAAGGAAGGTTGGAGGCTCCACCGGTACCAGTATTCTCCTCACCAAAGAAAAAGTCGCTAGTGCCTCCACGGTCATAACAGGTCAAGTAGTTGTTTTGCACTATTTGACACTGGGGCGACCCATTCTTTGTATCGATACCTTTTGCCAGTAGATTACAGGTGCCTACAAAGAGTATTACCTTCTGGGGAAGTCATGGAATCCAATCAGTGGCTCCGAGCCGTACTGGTCAGAATTGCAGACCGAGAGCTATATGTGAATTTGATAGTTCTCGCCATGTAGGATTTCGATATCATTTTTGGTATGGATTTCCTCAGCAAGTACGGTGCTTCGGTGGACTGCTGCAGAAGGAAAGTAATTTTTAGTCCAGAAGGTGAATCAACTTTTGAGTTCACAGGAGTGCCAAGGAAGAAGACCCAGAAACTTCTCTCTTCTCTAGCAGCTCACCAAATGTTAGCTAAAGGGTGTGCAGGTTTTCTTGTATACATAGTAAAGGCAAAAGAGCAGAAAGGACTCAAGCAGGAGGAGGTCCGGGTAGTATGCGAGTATCCAGAAGTATTTCCAGAAGAGCTACCTGGACTACCTCCCAACAGAGAAGTGGAATTTGAGATTGAATTGGTTCCTGGAACCGGTCCAATTTCAAAAGCTCCGTATCGCATGTCTCCAGCAGAGCTAAAAGAGTTACAAGAACAACTACAGGAGTTACTTAACAAAGGCTTCATTCGCCCTAGTCACTCACCTTGGGGAGCTCCTGTGTTGTTTGTCAAGAAGAAAGATGGAACAATGCGGATGTGCATAGATTATAGAGCTCTAAATCAAGTGACGATCAAGAACAAGTACCCTCTTCCCAGGATCGACGACTTATTTGATCAGTTAAGAGGAGCAACAGTGTTCTCAAAAATAGATTTACGCTCTGGGTACCATCAGCTGAAAGTGAAGGAAGGGGATATACCTAGAATAGCTTTCAGAACCAGATACGGACACTATGAGTTTGTAGTCATGCCTTTTGGAGTGACTAATGCACCTGCGGTCTTCATGGACTTAATGAACAGAGTGTTCAGAGAATATCTTGACAAATTTGTCATTGTATTCATCGACGACATTCTAGTCTATTCAAGGACTCCAGAGGAGCATGACACACACTTGAGGATAGTACTGCAGACGCTACAGCAGAACCAACTTTATGCTAAATTCTCAAAGTGCGAATTTTGGTTAAATCAGGTGGCATTTCTAGGTCACAAAATTTCTAAAGAAGGCATCCAAGTGGATCCAGCCAAAATAGAAGTAGTCAACAACTGGAGTAGACCCAAGAACGCCAGGGAGATCAGAAGCTTCCTTGGTTTAGCTGGGTACTACAGGAAATTCGTGGAGGACTTTTCCAGGATAGTCTCTCCACTAACAGCCCTCACCAGGAAAAACAAGAAGTTTGAATGATCAGATAAATGTGAGCAGAGTTTCCAAGAGCTCAAGAAGAGACTGACCAGTGCTCCTATCCTGACAGTTCCAGAGAGTGACAAGAGTTTTGACATCTACAGTGATGCTTCCAAGATGGGCTTACTCATGCAAGAAGGAAAAGTCATAGCCTATGCTTCCAGACAACTCAAAGACTACGAGAAGAACTATCCCACTCACGATCTTGAGCTGGCAGCTGTGATTTTTGCACTGAAAGTCTGGCGACATTATTTGTATGGAGTTCAGTGTAGAATCTTCACAGATCATCAGAATCTTAAGTACTTCTTCACTCAGAAGGACTTAAACATGAGACAGCGCAGGTGGCTGGAGTTGGTCAAAGATTACGACTGTGAAATCCTCTACCACCCAGGCAAAGCTAACAAAGTGCAGATGCACTAAGTAGAAAGTCCAATGCATCCCTGATGTCTCTGTCATCATTAGCCCTACCACTGCAGAAGGAGTTGTCATATTTTGGACTTGAAATTATTGAAGGGCAACTCTCTGCATTGACCTTAGAGTCTACATTGCTTGAGGAGATACAGAGGAAGCAAAGTGAAGATCCAGACATCCAGAAGATCAAGCAAGGGATACAGGAAGAAGACAAGTCAGAGTTTCGAGTGACAGACAGCGGGATTCTTTATCAGGGGAGTCACATTTGCGTGCCCAATGATGAAGAACTGAGAAAGAAGATTTTAGAAGAAGCTCATAGCACACCATACTCCATGCATCCTAGTTCTACCAAGATGTACCAAGATGTGAATCAGAGGTTCTGGTGGTCAGGACTCAAAAGAGACGTTGCTAAATATGTCAGTACCTGCCTGACATGCCAGAGAGTCAAAGCAGAACACCAGAAACCACGAGGAGTTCTTCAGCCTCTTCTAATACCAGAGTGGAAGTGGGAAGACATATCCATGGACTTCATAACAGGTCTTCCAAGAACTACAAATGGATATGACAGATTGACTAAGTCTGCCTATTTCCTAGCCATCAAGGTGTCCCACTCCATAGAGCAGTTAGCACAACTATATGTTAAGGAGGTGATCAGACTTCATGGAGTTCCTAAATCTATTGTTTCTGATAGAGATGGGCGCTTCACCTCACACTTTTGGGAGTGCGTCCATAATGCACTAGGCACCAAACTCAAGTTTAGCACAGCTTTCCATCCTCAGACTGATGGACAGACAGAGCGAGTAAATCAGATTTTAGAAGATATGCTCAGAGCTTGTGCGCTGGATTTTAAGGGAAGTTGGTGCAAGTATTTGTGCTTAGCTGAATTCGCCTACAACAATAGCTATCAGGCCACCATCAAGATGGCACCATATGAGGCACTGTATGGCAGGAAGTAGAGCTGGGCGTTCAGACAGAGTTGATAGATGAGACTACCCAGGCGAACCAGAAAATCAGACAGAGAATTGAGACTGCCCAGAGCAGACAAAAGAGTTATGCTGACACATGTCGTAGGCCATTGGAATTCCAAGTAGGAGATTCAGTCTTCCTCAAGGTCGCTCCTATGAAGGGAGTGATGAGATTTGGCAAGAAGGGCAAATTAAATCCTCGCTATGTAGGACCTTACCTGATCATAGAGAGGATTAGGAAAGTAGCTTACAAATTGGACTTACCACAAGACATGTCAGTAATACACAATGTATTTCATGTCTCCATGCTAAAGAAGTGTCTCCATGACCCGAGCCAAGTGATTCAACCTCAATTAGTGCAGATCCAAGAGGATCTTAGTTATGAGAGTAGACCTACACAGATAGTGGACAGAGCAGTTAAGAGATTAAGAAATAAAGAAGTATCACTAGTGAAGGTCATCTGGCAGAACCAGAAGCACGAGAAAGTCACTTGGGAGCGGGAGGACAGTATGAGACAGAAGTATCCAGAACTATTCTAAGTTCGAGGATGAACTTTTTTTAAGGTATGGGAGATTGTAACGATCCAATTTTCCCTATTTTGAGATCTAAATGTCCTCGAAAATATCTGGAAATGCTTTTAAAATGTTCTAGAGATTTTTAGAAATTTTTAGAGTATTTTTACGTAATTTTTGGAGGTCATTTGATATTTTTACAAAACAAAAGAAGTTTAGACAAAAATTGTGTAAGTCGAGATTCGACCCGTAGACCTCGGACAGGTCCTAAGCCTTAAGCGAAGCGAGGCAACCAAGTGAGCCATGGGTCTTTTGTGAATATATATGGAACGAAATGTATATATGCAGTAGTTGGAACACTTAAAATGAATTGGAAAAAAAAGTGCGCGGCTGAGGGATTGAAGCCGAGACCTTTGACTTAGTTAAAACCCGGCTGACCAGCTTTGCCAGCTGGTTATGTTAACCTAAGAGGGAGAGAAATATATTTAAGGTATAGTTATAATGAAAACCCTAGTTTTAAAAGAGAACCTAGGTTTTCTTTTCCTCTGCTCGCCCGAAACTCTTCCTCTAAGCCACGCGCGGCGCGACTCCTTCTCGGGCGAAACCGCGGCAGCGAGCAAGCATCCCTCCGGCGGCCGGCGAGGGCTTTTTCCGGCCGGTGCTCACCCGTACGGGGATCACCTTGGCAAGGAGCGCCGTGAGCATGAGGGAGAAGCCGAGATCTCCATCGCTCCGGAACCCTAGAGTCTTCCTCTTCTCGGTTGTAAGTCCAAGAACGCTCGGTAAGTACTACTCACCTGTGGTAGGAGTTGCTCTGAGCTTCGATTTGATTTCCTTGCTTTGAGATTTTACTGTGCCGAGTAGGATTGTATGCTAGGGTTTTCCTTTCTTTGCTCTGTTTGTCAAGCCGAATAGCTATACCTATTGGCGTGAGAATTCTGAGTTTTTGTGATTGACATGCTTCAATTGTAACAATCCAAACAATCTCTGATTCTAGCACCTAGTTCACATTTTAAGCATGCTTCAATTGTAACATTCGAACAACCCCCTAATTCTAGCATGTAGTTCATGTTTTAAGCATGCTTGTAGCATTTCAGTGTTGTATCCTTGTACATCTACCTACTGCCCATAAATTCCAGCAAGTTGTTTTCCTTTTTGGGCCACACAGATGGGCATAAAAAGCCATTGATCTTTAGCATTTCAAGTTAGGTAATCTTGGTTAATTAGTAGGAATGATCAGCAGGTTATCTAAGTGACAATATTAGTTTTAGTGCTATTCTTGAATACGAACAGCCCTATTTCTTTCCGGCATTACAATTCTGAAGTCTTTGCCATTAGATGAGCATGAACAGTTCGTTTGTTTTGCTGTCCACAAGCATGAGAAGTTCTAGTTCTTAATTCTATTTCACTTGCAGTGTTAGAATAACATGAGCAGTATTAGTTCTTAAACTTCGTTTCACTTGCAGAATTAGAATAGCATGAGCAGTACTAGTTCTTAATTCTGTTTCACTTGTAGTATTAGAATAACATGAGCAGTATTAGTTCTTAAATTCCGTTTCACTTGCAGAATTAGTATAGCATGATTAGTAAGCTCAAAGTTGCTTTCTTTTGCTCTATTTTATAGCATGATTAGTAAGTTCAGATTTGCTTTCCTTTATTTTGTTTTATAACATGCTTAGAGAGTTCAGATCTGCTTCCCTTATGTTATTTTTATATAGCATGCTTGGTTAGTTGTAATCCTACACTTGTTAGATATATCTACAGGATTCTAATAAGCTCTAATCAAGGAGTATGAGAAGTATGAGTAAAGAAAAGACTAGAGTTAAGTTAGAAAGAAATAACTAGTAAATTAAAGTAAGAGGCTAGTACCCGACTTCCAAGGTTGTCATTAAATAAATCCAGGTGACTAATTCCAAGGTCTTGGCCCTGGTAAGACCAAGGTCTTTACCTCATAGGACTAGAGGTTCGCTACCTCAGTCACTATTAGAGAGCGCGCAAAACAAAGATGGTACTAAGCCTGGGCCCAAAGAAGAAAAGAAGAAGAAAGTAAAAGAGAAATTTAAAGATTAATTTCTGGTATAAAGATATAAGAAAATGAAACAAGTATTATGCTTAAAATCAATAGAAGTTAGTTTCTTTAATTCTGAGCTTACAGTAGTAGTTCATTATTTTCCTATCAGTTAGTGAGCATGTTTAGTATTCAGTTTTATTTCTGTATACCATAGTACATGCAGCTTTGCTTTTAGCATTTCAGTTTTAGTATTGTTGCATTCTTTTTATGCACTTCGAGTTTTTGTGAGATAGATTAGTACTTAGTAAGCGTTTCTCTTATAGTTTTATTTTTTCCTCCTACTGTAGATAAAGGAAAAGCTAAGATATGAAAGGGAGGTGACAGGGTGGTGGTGGTGATGAAGGTGTGTGATGACTGGACTATGGAGAGATCCAGAGTTTGCTAGCAAACCTTCAGGACCTATCAGTTTAGAGTTTATGTTTTAGTTCTCTTCTTAAATATTGTTATGAAGTTTTGTGAGATTGTGATTGAGTTTGATTCGTATTTGTAGCTTATCATGTCCTACTCAAGGAGTTATGTTTAGTTCCTATTGCTAGACTAGTTTTTGTTGATTATAGTGTGATTTTATTACTCTGTGGTTGTGAAAAATGTGTTCCAGCCGCCTGTGGCTGCGTATATATTGTTTGTATTATGGATTTGGTCACCAGTACAGGGGATACTCTGCCGAAATTTTTCGGTTGGAATTCCTCTGGGCCGTGATAAATCTAACTGATGTTAATAATAGCGTTAGTGACATCTGTAAGTAGAGTAGTAGTTAGGTAACGGTCGCCCTTAGAGAGTAGTAGTAAGAAGGGTGGTCGTTACAAAGATGGAGGAGTATATTTGCACATGAATGTACAAACCATTTGAACCTCATCACTTGATAACTTCTCTAACTTTAAATTTGTATTCAAATTACATTTCTTGTTTTCATTAGGGCAATAAAATGGTTAAGTCTGGGAGATGAATTGGGTTTAGTTTAGTTTTTAGTTAGTTTTCTTTTTACATAATAAAATTTTTCTTGTTACATCATTCATCACATTATGATTATTTGTTCCTTAATGCAAAATACTAGCATGCTTGTTCTAGATTTCATGTGGTTTATTGGTTACTTATAGTGATAGTATATTAGCAATCTATATTTTTCTATATATGATAGCATGAAGTGAGCAATGTTCTTACTATAAGAGTTTGAGTATTGGTCTTGTTTTAGGATCTCTATACACTATGCCTAGTTTTGATGATAAATAACTCTGAAAGTAGTCATGATTCATAGAACTTAATTAGTACTAGTATTTCCGTGGTGATTTCTCAAACTACATATTGGTTACTAGATGAGGCTTGAATCATGTCAACTTATTTAGAAAAGCCAAAATATCCTAACATTTACATTTATGTGCATTTGTGTTCAAGTGTTACACCTTTCAATAACTTAGAAAAAAATAAAACAAAAAATGAATAAGGTATATAAAAATTAGTTTTCGTGAGTGGAAACTAGCGAGTTACCTCTTTGAGACCGAGTTAGGTTTCTGGGGAAATAACTGATGGATCGAAAGTGCTAGAGGGGGGTGAATAGCGCTCGTGGCTATTTTTCGTGATTTAAAACACACAGTAGAAACGCAACGGAAAGTAAATGCAAACACACAGAAGACACAAGTGTTTTACTTCGTTCGGAGCCTATGGCGACTCCTACTCGAATGCCCGCGATCCTTCATCGCTTACGGTGGGCAACAACTATAGGCTCGTTAAATGATTACAATTTGAAGTACAGTAATTAATAACAATAAAATATACCAACGACAATGAACGATGGAAGAACTGAACTCCGGGTAGTCGGGATGATGAAACAGCACTTCGAGATCACCTTGTTAGCAGTAGGAAGTAGAAGGTTCGCTTCTATGATTGATCGTCGAAGCTGCTCCCCAAGGCTCCCTTTTATAGCTCTATAGACACTGATCCTGATCCCCAAGTCTCGGGATCAGTTTTGACCCGAAGCGGATCGGTCGACCGATCAGATGATCTCCACCGCATCTGATCCGTCCATCCGTCGCTCCACTTCAATCTGGTCAAACTTTATCCCTGGGATCGGTCAACTGATCCCAAGGTTCGGTCGACCGATCAGTCTCCTCTGACCCGCACACCTCGTCTTGATCAAGTCGACACCTATCCCAGGTTCGGTCGACCGATCCCGAGGTCCGGTCGACCGATCCCTGGTCGAACCTAGTCCAACTTCTGGCGATCTGGTCTGATAGCTTGGAGGTTCGGTCGACCGATCCCGGTCAGTACTAACCCTGCACAGAAGTGTTAGTTTCCTGCAAAACAGAGTTAGAACACAAAAGATATTATATAAACAAATGAATTGACAGCCTTAGGACTGTCCGGGTCTGACTTCAGGTTTCCGACCGAAAACCCTAGGTCGACCCGACGCCTACTGTTCCCTCAACGGGGAACGCGTCCTCACCTACTCCACTCAGGAGATTTTACCTGATGCCAGTTCGATCCTCCAGATCGACTGGACTTTTGCTCAACGTCCGATGCTTCCGGTCTTCATGCTGGATGTCCAAGCCTCGACCCATCTAGACTTCTACCTGGTTCGCGACACCAGGATTTTAACCTAGGGTTACCACCCCCTAGGATTTTTGCCCGAAACGTCGACCCGCCAAGACTTCCCGCATAGGGTTACCACCCCCTATGACCTAGGGTTACTACCCCCTAGGGTTTTCCTTTTGCCTAACCATAGCTAGGACTTTTCTCCACCTAGGGTTACCACCCCCTAGAACCTAGGGTTACCACCCCCTAGGGTTTTCACCTTACCTAACCGCAGCTAGGACTTTCCTGAAACACTTAGTCATACACATTAGATAACAATTAAACTTAACTTTGAATCCCTTTGCCATTATCAAAACTAAGGTTCGATCGTCGGATGCTTCCCGCACCAACAATAACTGCTATATTTCTCTTGATATCGATCACGCCTTTGAGACCTTAGATAGATTGAGATGGATGAACTAAGCGTATGGTAGGTAAGTGCCTATCATTGGAAGCATAAGGAACACAATGATATGATGACTTAACTAGGCTTAAGGATTGATACTTGACAATTTTAGGTCAGTATTGCACTGAGTATAGAGAATGATTACTTAGGCCATACTCAAACAACGTTTGTATTTTGCTCACCAATAAAATCATTTGATAGGATTAGATCGACTTGCTAGAGGTTATGATGCACTATTTAACCACATGAGTTTAGATGCAATTTTTTCTTGAGGACAAGGAAAGGTTAAAGTTTGAGGGTGTGATGTGCATAAATTATATATATTTTTTAGCATTCTTCAATGCACATATACTTGTATTTCATGCATATAATATATGTTTATTGCACCCTATTTTATTAGAAAGGAGAATGCTCACACAAAACATACACAAAGGAAAAGGCTTTTAAAAGACCTTTAAATTGGAGATTAATCAAGGAATACACTCTATCCATGTTCTTTGACATGTGCATGATCCTACGGAAGAAAATTGATAGAAAATGGAGCTTAAATGGAGTATAAAGCCTCCCAAAGGACTGAGTCGTGCCAATGAGTCATGGCCATGTGATAAACAAGTTTTTTCTAAGCTCTGGTTATGCCTTTTAGGCACGGCCATGTCTAAGAAAAGGTACGATCATGTGGAATTTTACACACTATAAAATGAAATTAAAACAACCATAACTTTTTGGTCAATAGGATTTATGGGATGTTCTAGATATAAAAATATAAATAACTTCAAGATCTACAGCTTTAATGAAGACTTAAATTTGAAAAAACCTCATCTAGATGGCCTAAAAGACATATCCATGAGACATAACTGTAACGCCCGACCTTCTACCCTTACCTCATATAGGACCGACGTTACCCTTTTATACTATATGTTAAATTTTATCATTCTTACATAATATATACTGCTCAGTCCATAGGTCTACTCTAACTCATTTCGACTGATAGGACATGACCTGGAGCCAAGCAGAGTTGCATGGTTGTGTGAATTCACACAACTGTGTCCCTTTGACCGAGAGAAAGGGGGTGCACGGTCGTGTGAATTGGCACAACCGTGTCCCCTTGGCCGGAATGAAGAGGGGCATGGCCGTGTGAATCCACATGGCTGTGTCCCCTTGGCTAAGAGGAAGAGGGGCACGACCGTGTGAATCCACACGGTCGTGTCCCTTTGGCCGTGTGAATCCACACGGTCATGTCTCCTTGGTCGAGAGGAAGAGGTGCACGGCCGTGTGAATCCACACGGCCGTGTCACCTTGGCCGAGAGGAGGTGGTAGGGGGCTATGTGAATCTGCACGACCGTGACACAGGTCGTGCGGAGGTCACACCCCACTCTACAAAAGGTGTGTTCTCCCCTTTGTACTTATCATTGCTACTCCAATTACTGCCAAACCGATAAATTATCCTAAGCAACTAATGATAGCATTTCTTGTAAAGTGGAAAGGAGAAAGATACTTTGACATCAGTTCTAGCATATTCATATATTCGCAAGTTCCCAAATCTTCTTCCATTGTTCCGTCACACACACACAAATCACCGCTCCTGCCGCCTCCTCCTACTCGAGCTTTCCTTTACTTTTATCTGCAGTACAAGGAAAGGAAAATCTATAAGCGAATGCTTAGTAAGTACCATCTACTCACAAAACAAGCATTAAAACAAGAGAAGGCTTTTCAAAACTGCTTATGAAAACACAACAATGAAAACATGCTTTTCAAACTGCTTGGGGAAAACACAAACACGCACTTGATAGTAGTTCACGCTAAAATGCATAATTCAGAAATATGTGCATGGCATGTCTGTTTAAACAGGTTTATCATGCAAAACATCAGCTTAAAATTACATGCTAGTAATGTAATGAAAACAGGAAGCTTGGCATATTATAGAGTTCATCATTGCTGCACATTATAACTCAGGTTATCAAACTTAAAAGACTTCCACTAAAGCAACAACGAAGTTTGAAAACTTTATATTACATAACTAGTGAAAACAATAATCACTTGCTTTGGGCCCGACATTGTACCACTTTACGCGCATCCTTAATAAGATTTGAGGTAGCTAATCCCAAACTCATTAAGGTACTACTAGGTGATCTAGGGGCCTAGGGGAGATCTAGGAGCCCACCCATGGACCTTGTGTCCAATACATACCACTTTAAAGTAAAATACTTCTTTTAAATATCGCTTTCTTGTACTTGCACTTGTTTGTCATTTAAACAAACACCTTATGTGCACTTAATCCCCTCATACTTATAGGGAAGCACTTTAGGGCACTTGAATATGCTTCTTAGCCCCAAAACTAAGTGGGAAGCAATTCAAGACACTCTAAATATGCTCTTAGTCCCAAAACTTTAGAGGGCATCTTACATATCATATCATACATCTTCTTTAACATGCATATTTCTTAATCATACATACAATCATACTAACCTACAACAAATAGGTTCATACATGCATAATCAAAGTAACTTATACTGCAGGTGAGTAGTACTTACTAGATCTTACTATTATAAGGTGTAGGGAAGATCAACCCTCTCTTGTATGCCTTGATCTCCAAGACGCCCTTCACGTGTGTAAGAATCCTTGTGAAATCTCTTCTCCTAGATTCTTCCCTTGAAGAACTTAGATATTTGGAAACCCTAGTTCTAGATCTTGGCCGAAACCACCAAGGGAAAAGGGAGAATTCGTCTAGAGAGAAGAAGAAGAAGATGAAAACTAGGTTTTCATCTCTTCCATTCCCTTTTATACTAAGTGGAAGTTGAAACATCTCTTCACATATAATTTACATATAAGGCATAGTTTTCTATTTCTAATGTGATGCTTTACCACCACCTAATGGCTACTTAAACCAATCTCAGATAAGAGGTCTAGGGTTCAATTCCCAACCTGGGTCATTTATACACATATTTTTATTTCTTTTCTCTTCTCCTATTTCTTTTTACTCTTTTTGGAGAAAAGGAAATTTATGGGTGTTACAACAGCAATGCTAGGGCCATGTCAAGGTCAAGTTTTATCACAAGGCCAAAAGACACGACCGTAAGAAATCACATGGTCATGCCTCCTATCCAAAGCCTATTCAAAGGGAGGTCATGTGAAATCACACAATTCTGCCTCTTTAACAAAGCTGCTTCAAGCCCCAACAGTACCAAATGGCATGGCCGTGACATGGCCCAGGCAGGGGTCGTGACTAGTGCTATAAAGGGGGGGGGGGGGGGGGTTCCCCCCTTTCACTCATCTTTAGCTTAGGGCTTTGCCCCATTCCTTGGAAAAGGGTTCTCCCCCTTGGTCGAGCCCTAAATCTTCTTTCTTCACCAATACATCCACCTCTAGAGCAAGGGTTATAAGCAAGAAGACCGACAATGCATAGATAAGCATTCCTCTCTTCTCTATTTTGTGTTTTGGATTGTACGATGCTTAATTTCTTGTCTCTTATTTGTAAATCCTTTACAATAGAGTAGATCTCCATATCTAAGATGTAGGAAGTAGTTGTGATGTGATATGATATATAGACTATGTAATTGGGCATTTATTTGTGCAATTATATGTTCTATAGACTTGTTCTTAGTTGTTGTACCTTGTACATGTTTGATGAAATATGTGTGTGGTATATGCATGTTGATTGTTGTGGATTTGTCACTTTATAGAGGAGTACTAGATTGTATAACCATCGAGTCCTATTATAGCGGGTAACCCTTTAGGCAGACTTTCTAGGATGATCCTCTTGCAAGCAGACTGATTCACTACATAGAAGTATCTAATTAGAATTTAGAGAGTTTCTTCCAAATTAATATTAGGAAGTGACTTGTAATCTAGAATTGTATGATCAGGGGGCCCTATGATAGAGGGTAGTCCTTTATCCGGACTTTCTAAGTCACCTCTTCTACTTAGTTGCATTAATCTACAATTAGATAGTAAATTGGATAACTCTAGGATTGTATGACTGGGGGCCTTAGGGTAACCATTTAACTAGACTTGGTAAAGTTGCTTCTTTACTTAATGACATTAGGACATGAGTAACTCTCTAGTGTCACCTTTGTGATGTTGTGTCAAACTTTAGTTAGAATTGTTGGTGTGGGTAGCACTAACGGTCTAACTCAGGTTTTGATGAATGACAAATCAGATTAAGTTAGTTTGTTGTTGTCTAACACTTTGATCGAGTGTGCAGGAGAAGTCTAAGCGTCGGGCTGACGGATGTCACCGAAGAAGCCCGGCTAGGTCGATGGGCTGGCCGTCCGGCGGCACGAAGTCCAAGCGGTCGATGGCCGACCGAGGGCCTTACGAAGAAGTTAAGTCGACCGGGATGGATTGCACAAGTCCATAGGTCGACGGTCGGATAGTGGCACGAAGTCCGGCTACGGACGAAGTCGACGGCGAGGGCCGACGGGATGACCGGACGTCTGGCAGGTAAGTGAGGTAAGTCACTGGAGGGGAGTGACTGCGACGACGTGTTCCCGGGAAGGGAACATTAGGCGTCGATACGGCTTAGATCCATTTTGGATATCTAAGTCGAGATCGTGACTAGATTCCGGTCTCGGAAAGACGGAATCTAAGTCATACTCTTTTTGCTAAATTCATACTCACTTTGCTTTTCTATAAAACTGTGCTAACAATCTGTGTTGCAGGTTATATTTGCCTTGGACTAACCTTTTCTTGTAGGAGAAGGACTTTCTGAAGAAGAGGAGTCCGGGCGCCCGAAGGGGATCCGGGCGCCCAGAAGGGATCCGGGTGCCCGGAGGCAAGTTTTATCCAAGCCGAGTCGTCGCCACGTGGAGCTTGCTGATTAGACTTGCCACGTCGCACCAGAGCGCCCGGAAGGGATCCAAGCGCCCGGAGCAGCATATAAAAGAAACCCCAGGGGTGGAGCTTCATAATCAACTGAGAATCTACTACTTGCTCTGCTGCTCTACGCTCCTGCGACGCCGCGAGGCTATTCCGACAAAGCGCTTTCTTAAGTCTTATTCTTCTTCTCTTGTCGGTATTTTATTTCTGTCAATTCTTGTACTTAATTATTTTGTAATCATCATTCGAATTGATAGTGATTGCCCAACGAAAGTACTCACGAAGTACGGGCCTTCGAGTAGGAGTCGTCACAGGCTCCGAATGAAGTAAAATTACTGTGTCTATTCTTTTAAATTCCGCTGCGCTTCACTCTTTTCAACGTTGTTTTTCGAATCGATATTCACCCCCCCCTCTATCGACATTTCACGATCCAACAAGTGGTATCAGAGCAAGTACCGCTCTGATTTGGTGCAACCACCAATCAGACAGGGGATGAAATATTAACCTTTATTTTTTGGTTTTTAGTTTTACGCTTAATTCCAATTCGGTATTATTACCTGTTTTGGAAAAAAAAAATTTCGTTGCAATTAAATCTAAATTGGTGCAACACCAATTTAGATACTTCTATTATTTTTTCCCGCACTGCTAATCAAAGACCAAGTCTTGGGATATTTTTTATCGTTGTTTAATTATGTGCAGGATGTCTCAACTAGAAGGCTTTAGCACAGTACGTCCTCCCCTATTCAACGGGGATGACTTCTCATATTGGAAGAAAAGAATGGAGGTGTACCTAAAGATGGACTACAATCAATGGTTCAGCGTCATAAAGACCTACCGAGCTCCAGTCGACAACTCCGGAAATCCACTAGACCCGGAACAGTGGACTCCGGACATGAGGAAAAAGGCGTCGACGGAAAACAAAGCAATCAACACGCTACACTACGGTCTAACACGAGAAGAGCTGAACCGGGTCAGACCGCATCAGAACGCTAAAGAATTATGGGACAAACTGATCGAGCTGCACGAAGGAACGAGCGACGCAAAGGTAACAAAAAGAGACTTACTTTTAAATAAAATATTTAATATAAAAATGTAGGAAGGGGAAACAGTAAGTCAATTGCACACGAGGATCAAGGACATCCTCAATAGACTCCACGCGATAGGCCACCAGATGGAAAACAGAGACTTAATAAGGTATGCACTAAATGCTTTTCCACGTAATAGTTTGTGGGCATCGATCGTAGATGCCTACAAAATTTCTAAAAATTTATCTAAATTAAAGTTAGACGAGCTTTTTTGTGAGTTAGAACTACATGAACAAACTAATGTTGGAGCCGAGAAAGGTGTTGCTTTATTTGCAGACTCCTCCAAAGAAAACAAGAGCAAGTCTGAATCTGAAGAAGATTCCGATCAAGATTCTGAAGACGAAGAATACCTGGTGAACTTGGTAAGAAAAATGTTCACCAAGAGAAAAAGGAGCTTCAGCAAGAAGGACATTCAAAAGATCAGTTCTCCCGTGGAACAAAAGAACGTGACTTGCTTCGGATGCAACAAAAAGGGGCACTACAAGAATGAATGCCCAAGACTGAAGCTCGACAAACCGAAGCCGACCAAAAAGAAGACCCTCAAAGTAACGTGGGATGACTCCTCAGACGAATCGGAGGTAGAAGAGCAGAAGCACCAGAGCCACCTCGCGCTGATGGCCCGCGAAGCTGAAACGGAAGACGAATCGGGAGATGAATCGGAAGACGGGTCCAAACCCGAATCGAGCCACGAGTCTGTACTCGTTTCCGAAGGCCCGGATGAGGTATATTTCAATTTAAGCAAAAATTTTTTAAAATTATTTCCTGCTTAAATAGTTAATTGGTTAAAATAGAAAATGAAAACAAATCACTCCTTGAGGAAAATCAAGACCTCAAGGAACAAATAAAAAATTCAAATCCAACTCAAGATCTAACACTTGAGGAGAATTCATCATTAAAATTAGAAATTAATAACTTAAAAGAAATGCTGGAAAAATTCACAACAAAATCAAAAAATCTAGACTTAATCCTGAATAATCAAAAGGTGTGTTATAATAAAACCGGACTCGGATACTAGTCGAACTCAAATAAAACTTTTAAATCATTAATAACTCAATACAAATCAACTAATCAAGCTTGGGTTCCGAAAGCATGTTTGACCACGCAAGTAGGACTTAATCAATATTATATACCTAAAGAAAAACTATATTATATAAACTCGAATAAACCAAATCAAAAACCAAAATACAAACCTAAATCAAAAAATTCAAAATTTAAACATTTTAAAACTCAACAAAATATAAATTATCACCAAGTTAATTATAACTATAAAAGAAATAGACGCAAACCTAAAATGAAAATTTAAATTAAAGGCTAATAATTCAGGGGGAGGCTCCAGAATAGCTGGCACCTCCAAAACTAACTTACTCGACAGGTTAACCCAAATAAAATAACCTGGCAGGGTAATTAGGATTAGTTAAAAAGGGACCGAGTTTAACTTGAATCATGGTACTGGTGAAGTTTTTTGATGATAGTACGTTGGGGAAGCTTGGACATCGCATGTCTAGAAAGATATGGCTTCAATCTGGTGCATTTAGCTAAGTGGAACCGACCAAAGTTACCTTTAAATGGATCCTAACTAGTTAGACCAAGGTTTAGTACTAAGCTCCGTAGATAGGACTATTCGGAAAACCTCGAAAGGTTGGTTACTTCTAATGATGTCCAAGTGACTCACCAAGCTTAGAAGTTTATCCGAAGAATGCCTATTTGTTGAGACCAAAGCTAAACCTAAATCTAACACAAGTTAAACCAAACTCTGTAATTAAATCTAATTCATCTCACAAAATTATAGGATTCTCTGATTGATAATCTAGATCGGGTGAGATGAATAAGGATTAAATTAATTAATTTTCAAATTAAATTAAAATTAATTAAAATTAAATTTTGAATTTCAAATTAAAATTAAATTAAAATTAAGTAAAATTAAATTTTGAATTAATCAAATTTCGAATTAAATAACTAAAATGAATTACGATTAATTTATTTTTAACTTTAAAAATTAACTTAAGGTTAAATATTATTTTAAAAATTTTAACTTTAAAAATTATTAAATTAACTTTAAAAAATTATTTTTTAAATTAACTTTAAAAATTATTTTAAAAATTAAATTAACTTTAAAAATTATTTTAAAAAAATAACTTAAAGTTAAAAATTATTTTAAAAATTATTGAAAATTATTGAAAATTATTAAAAATTATTTTCAAAAATTATTTTAATTATGAAATTAACTTTAGAAAATTATTTTTTTTAAATTAACTTTAAAAATTATTTTAAAAATTAAATTAACTTTAAAAATTATTTTAAAAAATTAACTTAACTTTAAAAATTATTTTAAAAATTATTTTTTAAAATTAACTTTAAAAATTATTTTAAAAATTAAATTAACTTTAAAAATTATTTTAAAAATTAACTTAACTTTAAAAATTATTTTTAAAAAAATTATTAAAAATTATTTTAAAAATTAAATTAACTTTAGAAAATTATTTTTTAAATTAACTTTAAAAATTATTATTTTAAAAATTAACTTAACTTAATTTTAAATTAACTTTTAAATAAAAAAATGGTCAAAAACCAGGGGCGGGCGCCCCTGGTATTCCCTTCCGGGGCGCCCCGCCCAAAATCAACCCCGAGCGCCCGGAATGGCTCCGAGCGCCCGGAGCTCCCTATAAATAGGGGGCAGCAAGCGCCCCCAAACTTGCCCCACAAACCTTTCACTTTTACCAAGGTTCTATCCGAACCTCAATGCGAGAGTGATCTAAAATTAAATTTTTTTTTGCGGTGAAGACACTACTGTGATTCAACCGAGGTCATCAGTTCTATATTTTATGATGGCTCCTTGGTAAATCCTTTTTCCTTGTCTAAAAATTCTTTAAATTTGACTTGATATTTTCACTTAGAATATCTCTTTTATATTCAGTAGGAAACGAACAAATATTGGTGCTGGGCCCTCTAATGCTAGTACTGACCCTAGGTTTCCCACAGATAAACTTAGAATCAAGTTTGAGTCAACCATTTATATGGCCATTAGGACTAAATGTCTAGATAGATTGTTCTTTCTAGTTTCTTGTGCTCCCGTGATGGAGGTTATAAACCACTATAACTTACGAAACCTTGTTGAAAGTACTAGTCCGGTAAACATAAGTCTGTGTGCTGAATTTTACAACAACGTAGTGAAAGTAGATGACTTTACCTATACTACTAGGACAGCGGGTACTGATATCACGCTATCCCCTACGACTATCCGGGAGTTTTTAGAGTTACGTCCATCCACTTGTCCTTTTTTGTGCTATCCTCCCGGGGATCTACCATTCGGAGATCCCTACTTGCATATCACTCTTGATACCATTTATTCGTATTTTTTTGGGGGAGAGCGAGTACCCATTGTGACCCAGTTTAGGTCAGTAGACCTCGAGTCCAGGACTACGCTCTTTATAGGGTCTTAGTCTTCTGCATTCTACCACTGACCACACGTGACATCGCTGTGATGCGCCCATTCCACTCATTTTTACTTTATGCCCTGAGTCATAGGTTAGATATTGACATCAGCCTACATATCTTTGTAACACCCATAGAGTACTTAGCAAGATTTTAGATATTTTTATCATGAATAAAAATATGCCTTATGTGGAAATTGCAAAAATAATAAAAATAAAATAGAACCAAAAAGAGAGATGACCAAGGCTTGAACCTTGGATCTCTTACTAGATATATGCATGAGTTAACCAATAGACCAAGAGAAATTATTGTTAAAGAAAGAAGTGACAATATAGTTAAGGGTAAGAAAAGAGATTTTTCATTGAGAAGGAGAAGTTAGAGTTGCCTTCCCCCTCTCAAAAGAAAAGAGGATTCTTGCTTCCTCTTCTCATTAAGGAGAAGTAAAAGAAAGGAGAAAGAAAAGTACATTTTCCCTTCCTCCTCTCATGATGAATAAAAGGGAAAATTAATGAGGAAAACTCATTTGCTCCTCTTCCTCCTCCCTCCTCCTCCTCACCGTGACCAAGACCTTCCCCCACCTCTCCTTGCCGAAATCCAAAAACAAAGAAGACCCCTCTCTAGGAAGGTTCCACAAGAAAGATCCCTTTTCCTTAAGCAAATAAGGATGTAAGTATTCCCTCACCTGTGGTACAAGTTGTTTACGGTATTCTTGAAAGATTTGAACTCTTAGAATTAGAAATAAAAAGAAGAGAAGAAACCATGCTTATGTACTTTAGTAGGTTATGATATGAATTTAGTTAGAAAAGAAATTATGTGTGTGATGTTAGGTTGATCTTCTTATTAAGATGTTTATTGACCTTCTTTTCTTTTATATGGTTCAGCCATGGTGAAAAGTTTGAGTTCATGAGGCTTAAAACCTAATCTAACATGCTCATAGATTTATTTATGATGTGTTATGAAATTTGCTAGAGATTCATGTTCATATGTTGTTTAGAAGTTGTGTTCTTGCTTGAGAAAGGTTCGGCCATGATAAAAGTATAGAGTTCATGAGGCTTAAAACCTAATCTAACATGCTCATAGATTTATTTATGATGTGTTATGAAATTTGCTAGAGATTCATGTTCATATGTTGTTTAGAAGTTGTGTTCTTGCTTGAGAAAGGTTCGGCCATGATAAAAGTATAGAGTTCATGAGGCTTAAAACCTAATCTAACATGCTCATAGATTTATTTATGATGTGTTATGAAATTTGCTAGAGATTCATGTTCATATGTTGTTTAGAAGTTATGTTTTTGCTTGAGGAAGTTTCGGCCATGATGGAAATATTAGGGTTCATGAAACTCAAAACCTAAATTAGTATGCTCATAGACCTCCATGTGATATGTAATGAAATTAACTAAGAGATTTATGTTTACATGTTGCTCATAATTTTATTTCTTAGTTGTGAAGTTTCGGCCATGATAGTGATTTAGGGTTTCATAAAGCTCCAAATCTAATTTAGCATGTTCATAGGCTTCCTTTTGATATGTTATCAAATTTGCTAGGTATTCATGTTAAAAGATTTCTTAGAAGTCTACTTCTTGTTGCATGAGGTTTCGGCTATAATAACTTTTAGGGTTCATGAAGCACAAAACCTAAGTTAGTATGCTCATAGGCTTCTTGATGATATGCTATAAAATGGGATAGAAACTTATACTTATATGTTGCTTAGAAATTCATTTCCTACATGATAAAGTTTCGGCCATGATTAATCTTTAGGGTTCATAAAGCTCCAAACCTAATTTAGTATGCTCATAGACTTCTTCATGATATATGATGGAATTAGCTAGGTGTTCATGTTACATGTTGTTTAGAAGTTTATATTCTTGGCTTATGAAGGTTCGGCCATGATAAGATTTTAGGGTTCATGAAGCTCAAAACCTAATCTAGCATGCTCATAGACTTCCTTATGATATGTTATCAATTTGGCGAAGTATTTATGTTCATATGTTGCTTAGAAGTTTTACTCCTTGTTATATGATGTTTCGGCTATGATAAGGTATTAGAGTTCATGAAACTCAAAACCTAATTTAGTATGTTCATAGACTTCTTATGATATGTTATGGGATTTGCTAAGTATTCATGTTGTATGTTGTTTAGGAGTATTATTTTGTTATGAACTTTCGGCCATGACTATGACTTAGGATTCAAGAAAGTTTTAAACTTAAACTTAGCAAGCCATGAATTTTCCTTATGATATGTTTAGGTTTAAGTATGCATGCTTTATGATAAGATCAGTAACATGTTGATTATGTATGTTATGAATTATGCATGATATGATCCTTATGATGATTATGTACACAAGCATGTATGATTTCAATATGTTGCATGCTCATCTATGTAAGCTTATGAACCAAGCATGATAATGGTTTCATATGATGGCCATGTGCCAAGAATGCATGGCTTATGATATGATAAGAAATGGCAAAGAGTTGCTTCCCTTAAGTTGGGATTAAGAGCACTCTTCATGTTAAGACAAGAGCATGACCTTATGATGATATGATATGACGATTATGATGATATGATATGCATGACATGTACTTTACTTTGTATGGCTTGTACCAAGGGTGGGCTCCATAAGCGCCCCTAGACCGACGGACTATGAACGGGTCTAGTAAAAAAGGGATGGGCTCCTTAGTACGCTCCTAAACCGACGGACTATGAACGGGTCTAGATCCCTAGTAGGTTCGGGGCTAGCTACCCTGTCCTAGGGATTGCACGCATTTATGTATATATGTGGTACAAGCCGGGCCCTCATGATGATGATATTATGTTCAAATATTAAAAGATATGTATAAAGACATCTTGCACTCGACATGACATATGTTTTAAAAAGTCATTTTGCATAATGCACCCATTCATATATGATATGTTTCTTTCTATGTTCCATGATATGTTATGCTTCTCATGATCTACCTCATATGATTCCTTTATTTATGATATGTTAGAAACATGTTTCATAAGGATATGTTATGATAAGAAACTATGCTCACCTATTGATGATTATGTTTATTTTTCATTGATGATATGCTTGTATGATTATGCTTGAGATACGGATTTTTGTGAGTAGGAAAGAATCTTACTGAGCCCGTGTGCTCATAGCTTACTTCCTTGTACCACAGATAAAGGCAAGGGATGGATGACCTAAGGGAGCTGCAGGAGAGGCAAGGAGGTGTGTGTGGCAGTGGCTCGGCAGAGACCAATAAGACCTGCTATAATGTTTTGTTATGTTTGACATGAACCATTGTATTTATGTTACATTCCAGTATAACTCTATGACATTTCCGCTGCTTTATGTTATAAGAAAGAATTTTTGAATATGTATGTATCCTGGAATAGTTAAGTAAGTAAGTAGCCCCGTCCCTTTGAGTAGCAGGGAGGGCGGGCGTTACAATTTGGTATCAGAGCCAGGTTAGCCTTTCCACTGCACATATACCGAGTCTCTTTCTGCCGCTCCATGTAAGAAATTATTTTTATGCTTAGTAAGATTTCTTTATGATGCCTATGCTCAGTCTATTTATTTAGTTCTTTTATGCTTATGCTCAGGTTATTATTTATTTCTTTTATGATGCTTATGCTCAGTCTATTCATTTAAGTTCTTTTATGCTTTTGCTCAGGTTATTTATTTATTTATTTTATGATGCTTATGCTCAGTCTATTTATTTAGTTCTGTTATGCTTATGCTCAGTATATTTATTTATTTCTTTTATGATACTTATACTCAGTTTTATTCACTTCTTTTATTTATGATGCTTTAAGTAGTATGCATGCTTACTTTATTCTTTTAAGTCACAGTTTTAGTTTAGGTTGCATGATGGTAGGTTAGGGATGATAACACAACAAACCTACAAATAGTTAGAAATGACGTTAACCTTTAGTTAAGTCTGGTTAGGAATGATAATAACTTACGCTAGCTATGTTGTCATTAATGAAGATAAGGATGGCTAGAAGACGAAATACCAGAGCAGAGGAAACAGCACCTCCACCTGATCTGATGCATGTAGTTAACGAGCTCCAGCGTCAAGTTACGGAACAGCAGCAGATGATCACTACTCTGCTGAATCAACAAGGAAACCCTGTTACCCCGCCAGGACATCAGAACGTAGTAATACCTACGGCTGTTCTGTGAACCATGGGACGCACAAGCATGGTTCAAGACTGTGGAGAGCATAGTGGAGTTACTGGATTGGCCTGAACACGAGAAAGTCAAATGTGCATCATTCTACCTTACTGGAGATGCCAGAATGTGGTGGGACAGAGTAAAGGCGAAGAGACAAGTAAATCAGATGATGTGGACAGACTTCGAGACAGAATTTTTCGAAGAATTTTTCCATATGCGAGTCACAAATAAACACTATGATGAATTCACCGAGTTTCGGCAAGGTGATCTATCCGTCAATGAGGCCGTTAAGATATTCAACTGCCTAGCACGCCTGTGTCCAGAGTTGGTCAGTACAGAGAGAGAAAGAGTCAGACTTATGCTGAAGATGCTCAGACCTGAGATAGCCCTGAATGTGGCCGGCAGCCAGCAAGCAACTCATGTTCCCTCAATGTACTACTTGCGGAAAGAAGCACCCGGGGGTATGCCATATAGGTACAAACAGATGCTACAACTGTGGGATGGAAGGACATATGGCTCGGAATTGTCCTACTCAGATCCAGACACCTATCCCTTCGCAGGTTCCGAACAAAGGTGTACTTCCACAGCTACACATGATGCAAGCTACAATAGAAGGCCCGCAGATAAGCCATGCGGCCAATGCATCTACAGTCGTCACAGGTCAGCTACCTAACTTCAGTCAGTATACTAAAGTCTTATCTAATACTGAAGACGAATCGATAGTCAAAATTTTTTAGAAGCCAAGGAACATTACGCGTCACTGGGTCGAAAACATGTCCGGGCAACTCTCCACCTTGACCTTAGCACCGACATTGTTCGACAATATATTAGAGAAGCAAACTAGTGACCAAAGTCTCCAAAGGATTAAGCAAGAAACCTAAGAGGGAAAGAATGACGGGTTCCGTATCGCAGATAGTGGAATATTATATCTCAAGGACCGATTTTGTATCCCTGAGGATCCAGAGCTGCGAAAGAAAATACTGGAAGAAGCCCATACAACACCTTATGTGATGCATCCGGGTTCCACTAAGATGTACCAAGATCTGAAAAAGAAATTATGGTGGTCCGGTATGAAAAGAGATGTGGCTCAGTATGTCAGTACCTGTTTGATCTGCCAGCAAGTTAAAGCAGAACACCAGAGACCTGGAGGATTACTGCAGCCAATCCGAATTCCAGAATGGAAATGGGAAGATATATCAATGGATTTCATCTCGGGTTTACCCAAGACAACAAATGGTTACGACGCCATATGGGTAATCATGGACAGATTGACAAAATCTAGCCACTTTCTGGCAATTAAGATGACCTATTCTGTTGAGCAATTAGCCCAATTATACGTCAAATAAATTATCAGATTACATGGGATTCCTAAGACCATTATTTCTGACCGAGATGGTCATTTTGTTTCACATTTCTGGGAATGTGTTCAGAAAGCCCTTGTCACCAAGCTATTGTTCAGCACTGCCTTCCACCCCCAGACGGACGGACAAACAGAAAGGGTAAATCAAGTACTAGAAGACATGCTACGGGCTTGCGCCTTAGATTTCAAAGGGAGTTGGTGTCGATATTTAAGTTTAGCGGAATTCGCCTACAACAATAGTTATCAGGCTACTATTGGAATGACACCCTACGAGGCTCTGTACAGGAGGAAATGTAGGTCCCCTATATGCTGGTACGAAGGTGGTGAAAAGAAGGAGATGGGAGTTCAAACAGAATTCATTGACAACACCACCCGTGCTATACAGAACATCCGCCAAAGAATAGAAACAGCTCAGAGCCGACAAAAGAGTTATGCAGATAAGAGACGAAGGCCCTTAGAATTTAGTGTCGGAGATGCAGTGTTCCTCAAGGTAGCTCCTATGAAAGGAGTGATGAGGTTCGGAAAGAAAGGAAAACTAAGCCCGCGTTATGTAGGCCCATATCAAGTTCTGAAAAGGGTGGGCAAGGTGGCCTACGAACTAGCGCTACCTCTGGAGATGTCAGCTATCCACAATGTGTTCCATGTTTCGATGTTAAAGAAATGTATCCCGAGCATGGACTAGGTGATCGAACCGCAAACCGTACAAGTGCAAGAGGATCTAATTTACGTAAGTCGACCAGTACAAATTTTGGATCGAAGCATCAAAAGACTAAGGAACAAAGAAGTACCATTAGTAAAGGTCCTGTGGCAAAATCAACGGTTCGAAGAAGCCACATGGGAGCGAGAAGACGATATGAGGCAGAAGTATCCGGAAATATTTTAAGTTCGAGGACGAACTTTTATGAGGTATGGAGGACTGTAACACCCATAGAGTATTTAGCAAGATTTTAGATATTTTTATCATGAATAAAAATAGGCCTTATGTGGAAATTGCAAAAATAATAAAAATAAAATAGAACAAAAAAAAGAGATGACTAAGGCTTGAACCTTGGATCTCTTACTAGATATATGCATGTGTTAACCAATAGACCAAGAGAAATTATTGTTAAAGAAAGAAGTGACAATATAGTTAAGGGTAAGAAAAGAGATTTTTCATTGAGAAGGAGAAGTTAGAGTTGCCTTCCCCCTCTCAAAAGAAAAGAGGATTCTTGCTTCCTCTTCTCATTAAGGAGAAGTAAAAGAAAGGAGAAAGAAAAGTACATTTTCCCTTCCTCCTCTCATGATGAATAAAAGGGAAAATTAAAGAGGAAAACTCATTTGCTCCTCTTCCTCCTCCCTCCTCCTCCTCACCGTGACCAAGACCTTCCCCCACCTCTCCTTGCCGAAATCCAAAAACAAAGAAGACCCCTCTCTAGGAAGGTTCCACAAGAAAGATCCCTTTTCCTTAAGCAAATAAGGATGTAAGTATTCCCTCACCTGTGGTACAAGTTGTTTACGGTATTCTCGAAAGATTTGAACTCTTAGAATTAGAAATAAAAAGAAGAGAGGAAACCATGCTTATGTACTTTAGTAGGTTATGATATGAATTTAGTTAGAAAAGAAATTATGTGTGTGATGTTAGGTTGATCTTCTTATTAAGATGTTTATTGACCTTCTTTTCTTTTATATGGTTCGGCCATGGTGAAAAGTTTGAGTTCATGAGGCTTAAAACCTAATCTAACATGCTCATAGATTTATTTATGATGTGTTATGAAATTTGCTAGAGATTCATGTTCATATGTTGTTTAGAAGTTGTGTTCTTGCTTGAGAAAGGTTCGGCCATGATAAAAGTATAGAGTTCATGAGGCTTAAAACCTAATCTAACATGCTCATAGTTCTATTTATGATGTGTTATGAAATTTGCTAGAGATTCATGTTCATATGTTGTTTAGAAGTTGTGTTCTTGCTTGAGAAAGGTTCGGCCATGATAAAAGTATAGAGTTCATGAGGCTTAAAACCTAATCTAACATGCTCATAGATTTATTTATGATGTGTTATGAAATTTGCTAGAGATTCATGTTCATATGTTGTTTAGAAGTTATGTTTTTGCTTGAGGAAGTTTCGGCCATGATGGAAATATTAGGGTTCATGAAACTCAAAACCTAAATTAGTATGCTCATAGACCTCCATGTGATATGTAATGAAATTAACTAAGAGATTTATGTTTACATGTTGCTCATAATTTATTTCTTAGTTGTGAAGTTTCGGCCATGATAGTGATTTAGGGTTTCATAAAGCTCCAAATCTAATTTAGCATGTTCAAAGGCTTCCTTGTGATATGTTATCAAATTTGCTAGGTATTCATGTTAAAAGATTTCTTAGAAGTATACTTCTTGTTGCATGAGGTTTCGGCTATAATAACTTTTAGGGTTCATGAAGCACAAAACCTAAGTTAGTATGCTCATAGGCTTCTTGATGATATGCTATAAAATGGGATAGAAACTTATACTTATATGTTGCTTAGAAATTCATTTCCTACATGATAAAGTTTCGGCCATGATTAATCTTTAGGGTTTAATGAAGTTCCAAACCTAATTTAGTATGCTCATAGACTTCTTCATGATATATGATGGAATTAGCTAGGTGTTCATGTTACATGTTGTTTAGAAGTTTATATTCTTGGCTTATGAAGGTTCGGCCATGATAAGATTTTAGGGTTCATGAAGCTCAAAACCTAATCTAGCATGCTCATAGACTTCCTTATGATATGTTATCAATTTGGCGAAGTATTTATGTTCATATGTTGCTTAGAAGTTTTACTCCTTGTTATATGATGTTTTGGCTATGATAAGGTGTTAGGGTTCATGAAACTCAAAACCTAATTTAGTATGTTCATAGACTTCTTATGATATGTTATGGGATTTGCTAAGTATTCATGTTGTATGTTGTTTAGGAGTATTCTTTTGTTATGAACTTTCGGCCATGACTATGACTTAGGATTCAAGAAAGTTTTAAACTTAAACTTAGCAAACCATGAATTTTCCTTATGATATGTTTAGGTTTAAGTATGCATGCTTTATGATAAGATCAGTAACATGTTGATTATGTATGTTATGAATTATGCATGATATGATCCTTATGATGATTATGTACACAAGCATGTATGATTTCAATATGTTGCATGCTCATCTATGTAAGCTTATGAACCAAGCATGATAATGGTTTCATATGATGGCCATGTGCCAAGAATGCATGGCTTATGATATGATAAGAAATGGCAAAGAGTTGCTTCCCTTAAGTTGGGATTAAGAGCACTCTTCATGTTAAGACAAGAGCATGACCTTATGATGATATGATATGACGATTATGATGATATGATATGCATGACATGTACTTTACTTTGTATGGCTTGTACCAAGGGTGGGCTCCATAAGCGCCCCTAGACCGACGGACTATGAACGGGTCTAGTAAAAAAGGGATGGGCTCCTTAGTACGCCCCTAGACCGACAGACTATGATCGGGTCTAGATCCCTAGTAGGTTCGGGGCTAGCTACCCTGTCCTAGGGATTGCGCGCATTTATGTATGTATGTGGTACAAGCCGGGCCCTCATGATGATGATATTATGTTCAAATATTAAAAGATATGTATAAAGACATCTTGCACTCGACATGACATATGTTTTAAAAAGTCATTTTGCATAATGCACCCATTCATATATGATATGTTTCTTTCTATGTTCCATGATATGTTATGCTTCTCATGATCTACCTCATATGATTCCTTTGTTTATGATATGTTAGAAACATGTTTCATAAGGATATGTTATGATAAGAAACTATGCTCACCTATTGATGATTATGTTTATTTTTCATTGATGATATGCTTGTATGATTATGCTTGAGATACGGATTTTTGTGAGTAGGAAAGAATCTTACTGAGCCCGTGTGCTCATAGCTTACTTCCTTGTACCACAGATAAAGGCAAGGGATGGATGACCTAAGGGAGCTGTAGGAGAGGCAAGGAGGTGTGTGTGGCAGTGGCTCGGCTGAGACCAATAAGACCTGCTATAATGTTTTGTTATGTTTGACATGAACCATTGTATTTATGTTACATTCCAGTATAACTCTATGACATTTCCGCTGCTTTATGTTATAAGAAAGGATTTTTGAATATGTATGTATCCTGGAATATTTAAGTAAGTAAGTAACCCCGTCCCTTTGAGTAGCAGGGAGGGCGGGCGTTACAATCTTCTCCACCATTATCTACTCTGCTGGATACGTGACTAATAGACGAGTCCATATACCTTACTGTCACATTCTGACAGCATATATGTCCTCTTTGGACATTGATGTCACTAGAGGAGACATTCACTATATGACCGAGTTTGACGTTATAGCAGCTAGGAACTTCTCCCTAGCTAGTATCCACATAGATGAGGACGACGGTACTATGTCTTGGCGGAGGGGGGCACAACACCAACCCGATCCAGACGCACAGGGGGAGGCCGAGCAAGATGAGTTCATGCTTGCACTGTTTCCGGAGGAAGCCGCTCCGGCTCCACCACCACCCCCAGTTCGAGCACCACATCACGCTCCTCGCACTCTAGCCGACCGTATGACCGGACTAGAGAGAGCTATGGCGAGTCTCCAGCGGGAGAACTCTGAGTTTCAGCGAGACATGTGGCGAGAGGTCTCCGAGTTACGAGCTGACGGGCAGACCCGACACACTAAGCTAATGACACTACTCCGCTCCTTGGGATCTGGACCACCCCCTTTCTCATCTCAGTAGCTCTAGTTATGACACACTTCTGTTATCTACATCACTTGTAGAATAGTTTTGATCTATCTAGTGTTATTTCTGATATGGATTGATTATGTTCTATCTTAATAGTCTAGAAGTTTCGAATTTCAAAAATATTTTCAAAATTGATTATTCTCAAATTATAGGTTAAACATGTTTCTTTTTTAGGCTAGTTCAAAATCCTTAGAAAGCATGTACCATAGGACTAGTTTTTGAGCATCTCACCAAAACCCTAGGCTTACCTTGCTTGTGTTTGACGAACATAGAAAGGGGTGAGATGCATAGGCCACTTGCCTAAGACTTAAGATGCTTATTTCAGTGCATCAATATAAGTCTGGGCGTTAAATACAAAATATACATTAATCAAGTTAAGATTGAACTTAACTTGACTAACCAAGTGAAAGCTGCTATCTTCTGATAAGTCAATCAGTAACTAACTGGTCAGACATTTGATTTAATGTCAGGTTCAGGGGGAGAAATAAAACTAATTCAGTTTTTCAAATTGAATTTTAAACTTAATTTTGAAAATCAAAGTTTAAAAATCAATCTTCAAAATCAAATTGTTTAAAATTGTGAAAAAAAAATTTTCAACTCAAAATTGTTTGTTTTAAATCACAAACTTTTTATCCTTTTTACTTAGTTTTTGAAAACTGAACTTTTCAAATATTTTAAACCATGGTTTTGAAACTTGTACTTTTGAACTTTGAAAATTTGATTTTTGAAATAGAATTTTACAAAATTATTTTGAAAACTCCTTCATTTTAAAAATTATTTTACTTTACCAAAATTAGTTTTACCAAACTCCTTTGAAAACTAAAAGTAAAGTTCAAAATCATTTTTCTTAATGTTTAAATTTAATTTAACTTCACTTTGAAAATTATCCTGAATCTAGTTCTGAAAAATTAGGTTTAACTTAATTTTGATAATTTGATTTGCAATAACTTAGTGTTGAAAATTACCTTTTTGAAAGTAATGTTTGCAAACTTAAATTTTTTTTTCAAAGTTACTAAGCTATAAATCAGCTATTTTCAAGACTTAGTTTTTTTTAAGGATTTAAGAAGTAAAGATAACCCTATCTTTTAATTTTAAACTCCCCTAGGTTAACTTGACATTATTTTGTCTGAAGTCTGTATTTATGCTTACTTGACATTAGTTCTTTTGATGAATGACAAAGGGGGAGGGTTAGGTGGTTAAGTTAGCTAAACCAAACTGAAAATACAAACTAACTTAAAAACCATTTACTCGTTATTTTTCTTGTTTTTTCTTGCATCTGTTTCACTAACTTAACCAGATTGTCATTCCATCAAAAAGGGGGAGATTGTTGGTGTGGGTAGAACTAACGGTCTATCTCAGGTTTTGATGAATGACAAATCAGGTTAAGTTAGTTTGTTGTTGTCTAACACTTTGATCGAGTGTGCAGGAGAAGTCCAGACAGGTCGACGGGCTGATGTCCAGCTAGGTCGACGGGCTGGCCGGATAGCTAGCACGAAATCCAAGCGTCGACGACGCACGAAGTCCGCTAGGTCGTTGGCTGGCGGATAAAGACCGGATAGGCGAGACGGGTTGTGCGGCCGGACGTAAGTAAGGTAAGTCAGGGAGGGATAGCGGCATTCTCGGGAAGGGAACATTAGGCGTCGATCCGGCTTAGATCCATTTCGGATATCTAAGTCGAGATCGTGACTAGATTCCGGTCTCGGAAAGACGGAATCTAAGTCATACTCTTTTTGTTAAATTCATACTCACTTTGCTTTTCTATAAAACTGTGCTAACAATCTGTGTTGCAGGGTATATTTGCCTCGGACTAATCTTTTCTTGCAGGAGAAGGACTTTCTGGAGAAGAGGGGTCTGGGCGCCCGGAGGTCCGGGCGCCCGGAAGGGATCCGGGTGCCCGAAGGCAAGTTTTATCCAAGCCAAGTCGTCGCCACGTGGAGTTCACTGATTAGACTTGCCACGTCGCACTAGGGCGCCTGGAAGGGATCCAGGCGCCCAGAGCAGCATATAAAAGAAGCCCCAGGGGTGGAGCTTCATAATCAACTGAGAATCTACTGCTTGCTCTGCTGCTCTACGCTCCTGCGACGCCGCGAGGCTATTCCGACAAAGCACTTTCTTAAGTCTTATTCTTCTTCTCTTTTCGGTATTTTATTTCTGTCAATTCTTGTACTTAATTATTTTGTAATCATCATTTGAATTAATAGTGATTGCCCAACGAAAGTACTCACGGAGTACGGGCCTTCGAGTAGGAGTCGTTACAGGCTCCGAAGGAAGTAAAATTACTGTGTCTATTCTTTTAAATTCCGCTGCGCTTAACTCTTTTCAACGTTGTTTTTCGAATCGATATTCACCCCCCTCTATCGACATTTCACGATCCAACAAGAATCCCTACAAGAATATAAACATAGAGTTAGGTATATGAATAATGTATAGGGACATTAATTAACTAGCATCATAATGAAATCAAAATCCTAGAATCTATCATCCTTCCTTCACTGTCGCTCATGTTCTCCCTCTCTATTTACTCCTTGACTATACTCTCTTTACTCTCACTCTCTCATTCCTCCCTTCAAAAAAAAATTTAATGCATTCATGAGCTAATATTCAATTGTTTAGATAACTCACCATGTTAAGTTAACACCACAAAAAAAACCAGTGTTTCCGACGGGACTACCGACGGAATTAATATACTGTCAGTAAACTCTACTTTTTACCGACGGAATAAATCATTCCGTCGGTATTACAGCGTGATACCAATAAAATATTAATTCCGCCGGTGAACTAATGATATTACCGACGGAATAAGACATCCCGTCGGTAAATTAATGGTTTTACCGACGGAATTAGTAATTCCGTCGGTAAACTTAAAGTGTACCGACGGAATATGAATTCCGTCGGCAAGTTCCCCTAAAAAACCCTAACCTCCTTTTTCCCTCACGCGCTCGCGGCCGACGGCTTCGTTCTCCCGTTCCCGATGCGCCCGCCAGCGGCTGGCTGCGGCCTTCTGCGCTCGCCAGCGGCCGCCTGCGCCTGCCTGCGGCTGTGCCGGCTGTAGTCGGCCGCCAGTTGGCTGCTGGCGGCTGTGCCAGCCGACATCTGGTTGCTGTGCCAGCCGGCAGCTGGCTGCTGGTGCCACGAGAAATTTGAAAAATATTTTGTCTTAATTTTTTAGCTAAATTATTTTTATTTTGTAAACAGGTAGCATTTGCTGCTCTTCTCCAGTTGACCTACACATATTCAGGTAAAATTTACTAAATTATACTGTATGTCATTTAACATGATTAAAGTTAGAAATAGGTTATGTTAGTATGTTAATTTATAGCATAATATAGTCCGTTTGTTTGTTTTGTGTTAGTATCTTAATGTATGTTAATTTTTAGTTCTCAATATATTAGTTTTAGGTGAAAATGTATATGAACAAAGCTTGGATGTATAATCAATTAGAAAATGAATTTATCAGAGATGATTTTATTACTGAAGTTGAACAGTTTGTAAACTTTGGTAAAAGTCATTCAAAATGTATGAATATAATGATGCTGAGTTATGGTGTCCGTTCAATTATAAAAAATTGTCAAAATAGAGCTTTCCGTGATGAGGATACTGTAAAAATGCATATATGTAGAAATGGTTTTGTGCCAAATTACTACAATTGGTATAGTCACGGAGAACCTTATTTATATGAACCAATTGGGCATTCTGGTGGTTCGTCATCCAGGGCAACAGTTACTGATCATGAATTGCAATGCAATCAATGGTTCATGATACGATAAATGCTACAGTTGATTATTCTAATATAGATGAAACACCAACACCTGAATATCAGCAACTATATGAAATCTTAAAGGCTAGTGAAAGAGAAGTGTGGAAAGACATTCCCTCAGGTCATTCTCAATTATCAGCTACTGCAAGGTTATTAAATATGAAAGCAGAACATCATTTTTCAGAAAGATGTTACGACGACATTTGTCAGTTGATGTCAGAATTGCTTCCTGCTGATAACATAATGACGGATAGTTTTTACAGTACAAAAAAATTGATCAGAGGTTTAGGTTTGCCTGTGGAGAAGATTGATTGTTGTATAAATAACTGCATGATATTTTGGAATGAAGACAATGATCTGCGTGAATGCAAAATCTGTACACACCCTCGTTATAAGCATGGTACTCGCATACCTGGGCAGAAGAAGAAAAAAATAGCTTGGAAAGTGATGTATTAATTTGTATGCATCTGCTGCTACAGCTTGCCATATGACGTAGCATCATGAGCATGAGCATGATGGAGGTATAATGTGTCATCCTTCTGATTCACCTGCATGGAAACATCTAGATGTTGTATTTCCTTCATTTGCAATGGAACCACGTAATGTGAGATTGGGACTTTCTGCAGATGGATTTCAACCATTTGGACAGTCAGGACAACAATATTCATCTTGGCCGGTTATATTAACACCTTACAATTTACCGCCATGGATGTGTATGAAAGATGAATTTATGTTCCTTACAGTACTTATTCCTGGTCCAACCAATCCCAAAGAGAAGATAGATGTTTTCTTACAACCTCTTATTGCGAGTTAAATGAATTATGGAATGTAGGGTCGGTGATTTATGATGTTGCAAGCAAAACTAATTTTAGATTGCATGCTGCATTATTATGGATGATCGTGATTTTCCAGCATACTCAATGTTATCGGGTTGGAGCACGGCTGGTAAATTAGCATGTCCACACTACATGACTGATTACGATGCATTTTCATTACCTTACAGTGGGAAGGTGTCTTGGTTTGATAATCACCGTAAATTTTTACCACTTGATCACTCTTTTAGGCGAAAAAGAAAATTTCTTAAAAAATGTTGTAGTCGAAAATCCCCGCCACTCCATGCTTCAGGTGAACAAATCATTGAGCAAATTGATAGTTATGGATTTCTACCATTATCTCAATCTGGTTCCGATGAGATAAATAAATATATTGTTAGGATGTGCAAGTGTGGTTGGAAGAAAAGGAGTATTTTTGGGAGTTACCGTATTGGAAGTATTTGCTTATTCGACATAATTTAGATGTTATGCATATTGAGAAAAATTTCTTCGATAATATCTTTAACACTGTGATGAATGTGCTGGAAGAACTAAAGACACTGCAAAATCACGCGAGGAATTAAAAGACCTAGTCAATAGACCAGAGTTGCATCAAGATGAAATAACTAATAGATTTCCAAAGGCTTGTTATACATTGGACAAAGATGGCAAGCAAGCTTTATGTAATTGGTTGAAAGAAATCAAATTTCCAGATGGTTATGCATCAAATATGGGTCGATGCGTGGATATGAATAGATTAAAGATGTTTGGAATGAAAAGTCATGACTGTCATGTATTTATGCAAAGACTTATTCCAGTAGCTTTCCATGACTTACTTCCTCAAAATGTTTGGCAAGCACTCACTGAATTGAGTCTATTTTTTAGAGATTTGACATCAAGGTGTATTACGATAGATGATATGCTTCGGCTAGAAACAGACATTCCACTCATATTATGTAAACTGGAGCGCATATTTCCACCAAGTTTTTTTGATTCAATGGAACATCTACCAGTACATTTACCATACGAGGCACAAATAGCAGGTCCTGTGCAGTACAGATGGATGTATCCATTTGAACGGTTTTTGAGGAAATTAAAAAATAATGTTCGTAACAAAGCAAGAGTTGAAGGGTCAATATGCAATGCTTATCTAGTAGAAGAAGCATCTTCTTTCTGCTCATATTATTTTGTTGATAGTGTGCAAACAAGACATCGCAAGTGTCCTAGAAATTCTGATGATGCTTGTCAGTCGATAGATCCATCTATGCTTTCTATTTTTAAGTTTCCTGGTAAGTTAATGGGTGCATCGCTTGCTAGATGGTTAACCGAGGAAGAATATCATGCTGCAAGAACATATATACTCTTAAATTGTGAAGAGGTCAAACCATACATAAAGTAAGTAAACTTCTTAAATCAAACAATTATCCTTTGTTTAATTATTTTGCTTGATATCCCAATTTTAATATAATTACTTATTTTCTCAGCTTATACGAACAACAATTATATCTCCAAAATCCATCAATTGGTGCAACTGAGATAGCTACAAAGTTAGAGACTGAATTTGCATTGTGGTTTCAAATATATGTAAGTTAGAAAATTTGTGAAATTTTTAAGTTCATGTTTATTAAGAAGTGTACTAAGATATATGTTACTTATTTTTATAGGTGAAAGATCGTAGAATATCAAATGTGCAAGATGATAGGATAATGAATATTACATCAGGACCCCTTCGTAAAATAAAGGTATATTCTGGTTACTATGTTAATGGTCTTAAATTCCACGTGGCACAACGAGATTCACGAAGATTAACTTATAATTCTAGTGTTTGCGTCAAAGGATATGTGGACAACAATAACACTGAATTTGATTATTATGGTAGACTTGATGAAATCATAGAGATTGAATATCCTGCATTACCAATAAAGAGGTGTGTGTTGTTTAAATGTTCATGGTATGATCCGACCCCAAGAATAGGTACTCGAATTCATCCAAATTATAATTTAGTTGAGGTTAAAGCAAATAAAAGATTCAACAAGTTTGAGCCTTTTATTTTCGGAATACAAGCGGGTCAAGTTTTCTATCTTGAATACCCTACGAAGAGAAGAAGTTCTAGTGAATGGTTGTCTGTTTGTCGAATCAAGCCTCGCTCGAGCATAGAGATGTCGAACACAGTCACTGCTCAAAACCAATGATGCATTTTAGAATGATGAAGTGGAGAGACATTTAGTTGATTTACACCTCTAATTTACTTCTCAATTACTTGTAGATGTTAATGTCACTTACAAAGAGATAGATGATGGAGAGATGTCCAACAATGAGGACGAAGTGGAACTAAGTTCATCTAGCGATGAGGACATAGAAACTGTTAATGTTGATTAGTCAGATGTTAATGATGAATAAATATTAACATTCTTATTTCCGTCAGTAAGTAGATTTCCTTAATGTTTTGTATTTATATTATCAGGTTTTTAGACCTTTTTATGATGTGTTGCAATGTTATTTTGTAGATATTATCATGGCAGAGCAGCAGGCTGTGGCACCCCGTGGCCACAAAGTCCTTACCGTTGTCGGGGACTCGTAAGTATATTGTCTTATTAATTATTCAAGTTTATATATAACATTAGTTATAATATATTTCTCATAACCTAAAGGTCTATTTTTGTGCAGGTTCACTCCGGATGGGCACAGAGTTGCCACATATATCACTGCAAAATTTAAGGAACGAGTTAGCGCGTCTGGTACTACATGGAGGCATGTAGACCAGGAGATGAAGCTATTTTATTATAATGAATTTGTGGTGAGTAAATTTAATATATTTAATTCACATTCTATAATATAGTTATCATTTATATCATTTAAACTAAATGTTTAACTTATAATTATAGAAAAGATATACTTGGGTGGACGGGCAAGAAGATCAATTTAAAGCTACATGGAATACTTATTGTGCCAAACTCTACAGAGATCATATGTATTACATGAGAAAGAAGGGCACTAGGCCTACGTATGTTTCGGAGGCGATATGGAGTGCATGGACGGTCACCTGGGCTGCAGAAAGGTGGCAAGCTAATGCCGAAAAGGCAAAAGCAAATAGGAATACAGAGCCAGGTGGCCCGAGCACCGGAACCGCTCGGCATACGTCAGGATCCAGATCTATTGTTGAGCATACCATTGATCTGGTGAGTATAATTTAAAATTATACTTTATAACAAATTTTGTATTTATTACCAACCTTGTATTGTTGAGCATACTAATTTTTTCCTTAATTTATAAATGTAGGAACGTGAGCTTGCCCGACAGCCTACATGTATGGAGATTTTTCTGAAGACCCACAAGAAGAAGGATGGGTCATTTGTTGATTCTCGATCTCAAACTCTACATGTAAGATAATTAACTTTATTACATTTGTTCATTTATATCTTGATTAGTAATTAGTAATACATATCAAATTGGATATTATATTATTTTTTATGCAGCAAGAAATGACAGAACGGGTGGCTCAGGCATCTCAGCCATCAGCAGAGGGTGGAGAGTCACAGTCTTTATCCACCGACGATCTAAATGAGATATATTATGATGTTGTCGGTGGAAGGACAAAAAACTCCACCCTCTACGGCCTTGGCTCTCAGGCCAAAGTGGCATTTGATCGTTTGAGGAATCCAGTAGGCCGTGCTAGTTCCTCTTCTTCTGGTGAGATGCAGTCTTTAAGACGTGAAAATCAAGAACTGCGGTCTCAGCTGAAATCAATGGATCAGAGGATGGCTGATATGGATCAGTGGAGAGCTGATGAGGAGAAGAAGAGAGCTGAACGTGACAAGAGTAATGAAGATCTCATGGCCCAAATGCGGACAATCGTGGCTTCTTTCACCCAAGCATCACAGGGATCTGAGTCACAGGAGACTCAAGATCTATCAGACGGTGGTCGTTAGCTTTTTGAGGTTTGTTAGTTCAGCTATACTTTAGTTTTTTATTTATTATATAGAACGTGAGCCTGTTTTGATATTATAACATGTTTATTTCTAAAGGTTTTATTACTATATGTTTCAGGAGTCACGTTCAGTCATATATACATATTGGCTCTTCACTACATCATTTGCTCACTTTTTGTTCAGGTATTATTTCATATAAAATTCTTAATATATAAATATGCAAACTGTTTATTTAAACATCATTTTGTATTTGCCTTTTTACAGGATTTTCTCTATGATTTCCCGTTCTTGTATTATTGGGACTACATTTTAGTTCGGTATGTGTTATGTAAACTTGATTTTAGATATGGATATGTGTAGAATATATATTCTGTAGATTTAGTTAGCTATGGATTATATGGAATATGGTTTTTTTTGTGGATTTTATTAGTTTGTGATTATCATATGATAGATATATATGTGTAGATTATATTTGATGTAGATTATATTTGTTGTGGATTGTATTTGTTGTGTGGATTGTATTTGTTGTGTGGATATTGTATGAAACCATCGATTGTGATGGTTTGTTTATATATGTGGAAAATGTATATGGGAACAACGTGTAAATGAAAAGAAGCTGGAAATTTTTTTTTGAAATACCGACGGATTACCGACGGAATACATTCCGTCGGTAATTATCGAACTTTTAGTTCGATACATCACTTCGGGCCCCCCGACGGAACTGGAAGTTCCGTCGGTATGTACCGACGGAACAGGATGTTCCGTCGGAGATCTCCGACGGAAAATGTTGTTCCGTCGGAGATTGTCACCTCAATCGATGATGTAGAATATTGTAATTATACCGACGGAAAGTATTTTCTGTCGGTACTTTACCAACAGAAACTTAATTTCCGTCGGTATAAAATACCATCAGAATTCTGTTTCTGTCGGGAATAGAAGCCGGCGGTTATTTTACCAACAGAAATTATTCCGTCGCTATATTATATAGCGACGGAATTCCGACGGATATTTCTGTCGGTAATGCTGGTTTTTTTTTGTAGTGTAAATAGTGCTTAATCAACAGTCCTCGTGGGATCAATATTTCATTAGTTGATGTTAATCATGCACTTACGGATTGTACACATCAAGTTTTTAGCATTGTTGTTAGGGAATGCGCATATAACATTAGTTGGTAACCACTTAAGTTAGACTAAACATTATTTTCTTTTCTATTTTTGTAAATATTTATGTACTTTATTTTTTTCATATATCTTGTATTTCTTACTTTTATTTCTATAATTTTTTTCCTATATTTAATTCTTCACTATGATTTTTTTGTCTCTCAATTTGAATACAATTTCAGATTAGGCATTATCAATTCTTATTTTTAAGATCTACATCTTTTAGTTAGTAAGTTAATTGATAAAATAAAGATGGTTCAATAGCCTCTGAAAGACTATGCTGCCCCTATGTCAGCAAAAGAATTGAGTCCTATTATGCTTTCAGAAATTCATGTTCCCAACTTTGCTCTTGATCCTGCCTTTATTTCTAAAATTCAAGAAGATCAGTTTGGAGGGATGGATACAGAAAGTTCGTATTCACACTTGATAGAATTTTATAAGTATTGTAATACAATGAAGTATGAAGGGATCTCTTCGGATTCAATCTTGTTGATGGTTTTTACTTTTAGCCTTAGAGACACTACAAAAGTATGGCTTAATACTTTGCAACCCAAAAGTATCAAAACTTGGGATGGACTTGAAAGGAAGTTTTTGAACAAATATTTTTTCCCAATTAATAAGCTCAACTTAGGAATCAAATACTGCATTATGATCAGAAGGAAGGGGAAATGTTATGCCAAGCATGGGATGGATTTTTAAATCTTTTATATTAATGCCCAGATCATGGGATCGAGGACTGGTTGGTGATTTGTATATTTTATATAGCGATATCCTTCTAGAATAAGAATCTGTTAGATTAGGCTACCGATGGTTCTTTACTTAACAAAAGTTTGTAGGAAGTATGTGAAGTGATCGATCAAGTAGTAGCAAATTTCAATGAATGGTCAGGAGAAAATCAAATGACTCTCTCATTCAGAAGTCCGAAGGTAAAAAGGGTAGTGATGGGGCTACCAATCAAGGGAGAACCAAGCTGAGATAGCAATAAACCTTTAGAGGAAGGCATTCATCTTTAACGAGAGGACCTTACAGAGCTATTATCCTGGTGCAGTGGAACATTGACATAAATGCTAGATAGTATGACTTCTCCAATGGAAATAACTACAGATACGGATCGCGAATATGCTTAAGTAGAGATGAAAGTAGTAGAGATTGTTTGCTCCTATCAATATTAGAAGACACCCTAGAGGAAAGTTAGAGTTATGGAGAAATAGAAGTGGATGAGAAAAGAATTGCTAGACCGGTATCGGAGTATGAATAAATAAAGATAATTGAGAAAAAATTCTATTGTACTTGAAATTTCACCCCCTCAAGTAGAATTGAAACCTCTGCCAACTAACCTCAAATATGAATTCCTTGGGCTAAATTCCACATTTCCTATGATAATTAATACAAATCTAATTGAGCTAGAAACTAAGAAACTTATTAGAGAGTTGAGTTTATAGAGGAAAGTAATTGGTTACACGATTGATGAAATCAAAGGAATCAGTCCTTTTTTATGCATGCACAGAATCTTATTAAAAGAAGACCATAATAGCTCAATTGAATATCAAAGGAGATTAAACCCTAAAATGAAGGAGGTGGTTTAAAAAGAGGTACTAGAGCTATTGGATGCAGGGATCATATACCCAATTTCTGATAGTGAATGAGTAAGCCCACCCGGTACATGTTGTTCCAAAGAAAGGTGGAATGATAATAATAAAAAATGAAAGCAATGAATTGATCCCAACTAGAATAGTTACTATTTGGACGATGTACATAGATTATCAAAAGTTAAATAAAGAAACAAGAAAGGATCACTTTCCCCTTCCCTTTATTGACCAACTTGTTAAACATTCTTACTTTTGTTACTTGGATGGGTATTCCGGGTTCTATCAAATAACAATACATCCCCATGATCATGAGAAGATGACTTTTACATGTCCTTATGGAACTTTCTCTAATCGATGAATGCCTTTTAGATTGTGTAATGCCCCTACCACTTTCCAATAGTGTATGATGTCTATTATTTCAGATTTGATAGAGGATATCATGGAAGTATTTATGGATGATTTCTCAATATATGGAACCAATTTTGATTCATATTTAGCTAATCTTTCTAGAGTCCTCTAGAGATATGAAGAAGTGAATTTGGTTCTCAATTGAGAGAAGTGGCACTTCATGGTAGAAATGGGGATAGTGTTGCGACATAAAATTTCAGAACGAGGAATATAAGTTGATCAGGCAAAGGTAGAAGCTATCAAAAAACTTTCCCCACTAATTAAAATGAAGGGAGTATGGAGCTTCTTGGGGCACATAGGATTTTATCAAATAGTTATAAAGGATTTTTCTAAAATCTTCAAGCCATTAACTAACCTTTTGATTAAGGACGTAGAATTCTATTTTGATAAGAACTGTGTGTAAGCCTTTGAGAAAATCAAAAATGCCCTTATTACCGCCAGTGATCCAAGCACCAGATTGGAAACCTTTGTTTGAAATAATGTGCAATGCTAGTGATTTTGTAGTAGGAGCAGTATTCGGGCATAGGAAAGCACTACAAGAAAATCCTCATTCAACAACACTCAAACACAACGGTTTTATGCCAAATCGTTGTCTTTTTACCTTTTAACAATGGGTTTAACAAAAATCGTTATCTTTTAGCAGTTTTTTTTGCTTACGACAACGATTTTTAAAAATCGTTATCTATTTATGTTTTTTTGGGGCTACGATAACGGTTTTTAAAGGCTACGACAATAGTTTTTGAAAACTATTATCTAAGTGCTTTTTTTTTATTACGACAACGGTTTTTGAAAACTGTTGTCTATTAAGTGTTGTTGAATACCGTTATTTTTTTCCTTCTCCGTTATTCCCTTCGCCATTTTTTGCCGCGGCATTTTTTGTTTCCCTCTCCTCAAAATTTTTTGCTATCGCATTCCCCCCTTTACCTTCTCAATCCTTAAGCATTTTCGTCCAACCTATGATCTCTTCACCTACTTCACATTTTTTTCTCCTTTCCTCTACCAACCCTAAACCTGCCACCCCTTCTCCTTTCCTCTCCAAGCCCTAAACCCATCACCCCTTCACGACTCGTAGCAAACCAATCGCGGGGAGGGAGAGAGATGGGTAACAGAGGCCACAAGCATAGGAGCAACCAGGGGGGCACTGCCATGGTCATAATGAACAACATCACCCTAGTGGATGCCTTCCTCGACACCATGAGTTGATCAAATCGAACGATTTCACATCATTTAACATCATTAATTATTTTGTCTTCAAAAGCAATTATAATGGCTTCAGGTGCTGAGTTCCAGAGTCGCTGGTGGAAACGACTGCTTGCAACTGGTAATTCGATCTACAACATGATTGCTATCACATTCTCTGAAAATTTATATAATTCTAACACAATTAATTATCTTCCAGATGCATGGAGAGTTGTAGTTTTTGTCGATCGCCTTTGGTGGTGGCCAGAGAAGCATATTTCTTTAGGTACTGCCAATAGAACTCGGAAGAATTAGGCAGTTGGATAGTGGTGGACTTTCCAGTCGATGGATTTTTGGAAGGGGTTCAAACATGCTTCCCTTGGTATAGAAGGAGGACTTCAGGCTACATCATTCAAGATATGCCCAATGGTTATTCAAGGGTAACAATTAATATGTTCACTACTTAAATTTGTGCATGCAATATTCTTCATTATTTCTTGTCAATGCCATAATATATCTTTCATTTTGAATCTTTTGTTCGATCATTTGTAATTAATTAAACTGGACATGCAGGTGATGTGGGTAGAGCATGTAGAGGTGGATGATAAACCAGTGCATCAAGTTTTCAACCAATTTGTCACTAGTGGCATGGCTTTTGGTGCAACTCGCTGGGTTTCTACTCTTCAAAGGCAATGCTAGCGCCTCGCGAGTCTCATATCACCCTTTTCTTATTATTGCTCAGGTTTCAGATGTTATATAATGCAAGAATGTTGTAACCAAAAATGATTTCAAATTATATCAAAATTTTTGAATCAGATCGTCACATTCCCCTTCCAATATAGATTTTAAACATGCAATAGGTTTTACTAATTTTCCTACATATGATTAAACAAGAACTAGGTACTTCTTTAAGGAATAAGTTGGAACACAATCTTCATTACATTATTTGGTTGTCAAACCGCTATGCAAATATTCTCGAATAGCACTTACCTTCAGACAAAAAACATTGCAGCCTTGCATGTTCAGTATAGTTCTTGTTATTTAGTTGGAAAGTAGTACATTGTTTGCAATTCTTCAGATGCAAAAGTCTGATTAATAGGAAAGATGGTCAATACTATGATAAACAACAATTGAAAGGGTTCTCCTCTATTTTCCCCCCTTTTCTTGTTCAAACCACAAGAGGATAAAATCCTATCGGCTTTGCAGATTTTGGGTCTTGCTGTCCTTGCTTTAATTATGTGGAGTCATGCTAGTTCTCATGAGCAAAGCTGCAATAACATCTTTCTACATGTTTATTTGGAAGGTAAATTATCATCTGTTTGAATTATTTCATGAACAAGTAAATCCTTAATCGTGGATCACACAGAAATTAATCGTCAAATTTACTTTTGTTGTTTGCAGTTCTTCTATGCAGAATACTTGCTCATTCCACTAGTGAGATGATTCCTGCAAACAAGTTGAAAGTGTAGAAGGAAGCTACTCCAATCTTCAAGATGGATTATCTACATATGAAAGTGTAGATGGAATCTACAAATGTTTTCGACCAGAACCTACAGCCAGGTAGAACTCTAACTCATATACTGACTTTGGTTGTTTAGGTTCTTTATGGTGCTGATTTTGACACTGGGGTTTTCAGTAGTGGCTTTCCCAAAGAGTTATCCTCTGAGAAGGTATCAACACTAGGGGATCAGTATATGAGTTCTGGATGGAATTTAAATAACTTCCCTCGGCTTCCAGGCTCTGTTTTATTGTTTGAAAGTGGAGACATTTCTGGTGTTCTAGTGCCATGGTTGTATGATGGAATGTGCTTTTCCTCCTTTTGTGGGATAAGATGGTATTTCTTAGATCACTCACTCAGCAAATCCATAGCTTACATGTGGCATGAGGCTACCATAGAATTGGTGTCTAATAAACTTACCGTAGAATTGGCATAAAATAAACTTGCACATTGCAAATGCATAATTCTTTACTTTCAACTTATATGCTAATTGATGTTTCTTTTGTTAACAACATGTGGAAGATCATCATCTATACTCATTAAACTATATGCACTAGGGTGCACCAAAAATATGGTATGGAGTCGCAGGGAAAGATGCACTACAAGAATTTTTGCATTCAACAACACCCAATAGACAACGCTTTTTAATAAAAACGTTGTCGTTCTTTGTTTTACAACGCTTTTAGTGAAAAGCGTTGTCTATGGTATTTACTTTTTACTAAAGACAACGGTTTTTAATGAAGTGTTGTCTTTAGTGTTGTTGTTTATGGTCAAAGACAACATTTTTTTAAAAAACGTTTTTTAAAGTGTTGTGTATGTTTCCCCTAAACTCACTTAAAATAAATTCGCAGCCATCGCTTTGCTAAACTCTAAACCCTCAACGCGCGCACGCCTTCTCCTCACCACTCCTCTCCACGAGTTCTCCTCTCCACTCCTCTCCACGAGCGCCTTCTCCTCTCCTTCTCCTCTCCACGAGCGCCTTCTCCTCTCCTTGCCGCGTGATCTCCTCTGAACCCTAATCTCGACCCAAACTCCTCACGCAAAACTCCTCACGCCGGCCCAACTCCTCCAAGTCGAGATCCCTAATCTCGCATTTCCCCATCTCCTCAATCAAAGTCAGCTTACCCTTCCTAATCTTCTCACGGCTCCTCAACTCCTCTGAACCCTTCGATCTTAGTTCCTTCCTCGCAGAGCAGATTCGAGAGTAGGAGGAACGGAAGAAAGAAAGGTAAAATTTCTTCCATCCCTCTAGAATAAGATTTTGTTTATTTTTGATTATTTTCCGAACTAGCCATTTTGCCGGATTCATACTGCATCAATTTTCCCCCTCCCCTGATTGTATTTTCTCATGATTTAATCTGGAATTTTTAAACGTTTAGCTATAGACTTTGGTAGTAGGTATTAATCCTTAAAAATAGCATGAAGCATATAACATGCTATCCTTTTTTCTCAAATTCAGTGTGAAGCTGTTGGCCAAGTTGCAGATATTATTCACATTCCAGCCTTTCTTTGTCGTCAGGTATAATGTGCAGCTTGAAATTAATCAATCTCTAGTGTTATTCTACTATTATTTTTATTGTGTACCCTTAATGCGCAGAGAATATCTCTCATTTTTATTGTATCTAAAACTTGTGTTCTGCATTATCTCATCTTAATTCTGGGCAGTGACTTGTGCCTACTCAGTTTGTTGAATTTATATCAACTACTATTGTTATATTTATGTCACTTGCCTTCTAAGAGCTTAATGGCTTAAGTATGATTTAATACATCATGCACTATTGCATTGAGTTGCTTATGTTGATGTCCCTTTGAGGAAGTTGCAGATTCTCAAGTGCTAAAGAAACAAAGTTGCTTATTATAAGTTATAATTCAAGCATTTTCCTGGAATGGTTTCATTTTTCAACTAAAGGTTAACATGTTTCAATAGAGAATATGTTTTGGTGAATGCTCCAATATTATATGACTCTACAATTTATACCAAGGCAAAAGTACCTAACTACCTATACGTAGACTCTAACAAACATGTACATATGGATAATATAGATAACTAGGTTATCTCCCCAAGTGAGAAATTTGCTATTGGGATTGCATTTTGATGAGAAACCTGTATGGTCAAAAATTTTCAGGTAGAAATACAATTTTGATTAATTGTTTAAATATTTTGTTATAGTTTCACACTATTGTTTGTGTTAATATTTTTAGGTATTAGCTCATTGTTGATTGATTAGTTATAAAGAATGGACAAAGATTGGATGTCAAAGGATAGACTATCACGTGAATATGAGAATGGAGTTGAGTCTTTCTTGCAATTTGCAATGGAAAACACTAATGATCCGAATATGGGAATATCTTGCCCATGTGCAAAATGTGGCAATCTAAAGAAGAAAAATATACAAACTATCAGGGCACATCTGTATTGTAACGGTATAGATATGACATATCATACATGGATATGTCACGAAAGATCTAAGATAGGGATTTCACAAAATGAAAGTGACCAAGTAGGGCCAAATGAATATGTTCGTGAGGAACCAATAAATATGGTTCATGATGCATATGATAGTTATGCTGAGAATCCAACCCAATTCAATAAGCTTCTTGAAGATGCGGAGACACCTTTATATCCGGGATGCACTAAATTTACAAGGTTATCTGCAATTGTGAAATTATTCAACTTGAAGGCCAAATATAGTTGGAGTGATAAAAGTTTCACTGACCTACTCAGTTTGTTAGGAGAAATACTTCCAGATGACAATAAATTGCCTTTATCTCTGTATGATGCAAAGAAAAGCTTATATGCATTAGGGATGGATTATGTAAAAATTCACGCTTGTCCTAATGATTGTATCTTATACCGGAAGGAGTATGAGGATTTAACTAATTGCCCTACTTGCGGGATGTCAAGGTGGAAGTTGGGAAAAAAAAATATGATAAATGAAGGAATTCCTGCCAAGGTTTTGTGGTACTTCCCCCCTATTCCAAGATTTCAAAGAATGTTTCGGAATAAAGAGATATCTAAGGAGTTGACTTGGCATGCCGAAAAAAGACTTTGTGATGGATATTTACGCCATCCAGCTGATACACCTTCTTGGAAAATAGTTGATCGCAAATGGCCAGATTTTGGTATTGAGGCAAGAAATCTCAGATTGGCTATATCAGCTGATGGGATGAATCCTCATGGTTTAATGAGTTCTGCATATAGTTGTTGGCCAGTTTTAATGATTACTTATAATCTTCCTCCATGGTTGTGTATGAAGAGAAAATTTATGATGCTCACATTGTTAATTTCTGGTCCCAAACAGCCGGGAAATGATATTGATGTTTACTTAGCACCTCTAATTGATGACTTAAAATGCTTATGGGATATAGGTGTCGAAGCATATGATGCATATCGCCAAGAAACTTTTATGCTTAGGGCTATCTTATTATGGACGATCAATGATTTTCCTACATATGGGAACATGTCAGGATGCATTGTGAAAGGATATCATGCATGTCCTATTTGTGGTGAAGATACCTATTCAACAAGGTTGAAGCATAGTAGGAAAATGTCTTATACAGGTCATAGAAGGTTTCTACCTGCAACTCATCCTTATCGAAGGCAACGAAAGGCATTTAATGGGAACCAAGAATTTAACCCTGCTCCAAAACCATTAAGTGGCGATGAAGTTTTTGAAAGAGTTGAAAGAATTAATTGTCATTGGGGAAAAATGAGTAGAAAGTCTCAGTCGAATGATGATGTAAAATCATGCTGGAAAAAAAAATCAATTTTCTTTGAACTTCAGTATTGGAAACATCTATACATTCGACATGTTCTTGATGTGATGCACATTGAAAAGAATATTTGTGAAAGTCTTATCGGAACGTTACTTGATATTCTAGGAAAAACAAAGGATGGAGTAGCAGCGAGATTAGACCTTTTGGAAATGAATGTCAGGACAGATTTGGCACCAAGGATGGGGGAGAAGAAAACATTTTTGCCAGCAGCCTGTTATACACTTAGTAAGGATGAGAAAAGGAAAATTTTGAATTCTTTGTTTGGAATACAACTTCCATCATGTTACTCATCTAATGTTAAAAACCTCGTGTCGTTGAAGGACTTAAAACTTATTGGCCTTAAGTCACACGACTACCACGCTTTAATGCAACAATTGCTTCTTGTGGCGATACGTGGTGTTTTGCCCAAACATGTTAGAGACACTATCACTCGCTTGTGTTTCTTCTTCAATGTGTTATGTAATAAAGTGATAGATGTTTCAAGGATGGATGATATGCAAAGAGAGATTGTGACAATATTGTGTTTACTTGAAAAGTATTTCCCCCCTTCATTTTTTGATATAATGATTCATTTAAGTGTTCATCTTGTGCGGGAGGTGAAACTGTGTGGACCGGTTTGGTATAGGTATATGTATCCATTTGAAAGATACATGAAGATTTTGAAAGGTTATGTGCGAAATCGCAATCGACCTGAAGGGTGTATGGCTGAATCTTATATTGCTGAAGAGGCTGTTGAATTTTGCTCAGACTATCTGTCTAGTGTGCACACAATTGGGATCCCATCAAGTCATCGACAAATAGAACTTACTAAGCCTTTATCAGGTGCAGTAGTCTACTCCACTACTCACGATGAGTTGACGCAAGCACATCGTTATGTATTGGCAAATGATGCTGAGATTGATCTCTATATCGAGTAATGTATCTAACTTATTAATATTTTAATGTGGTTTGCTTACATTCTGTTGGTTTATTTATACCAAATAATTTGATTAGGGAACACATGACGTATTTGAATGCAAGATTTCCTCGTAAGGCTAAGTCCAAGAAGTGGTTACAAGATGAGCATAATCGAACGTTTATTACTTGGTTGCGTGATCGTGTAAGTTTCTTTAGTATTACATATTGGCATACATTCATTTTCATATTTATGCATAATTAAAAATTTATTGCATAAAAAATTTAGGTTGCTGATGTAGTTGACCATTCCACTCATCAAGTTTCAGAAAGATTGATGTGGATAGCTCGCGGGCCTAACAAGCAAGTACTAAAATACTCCAGCTATTTGATTGATGGGGTTACTTATGCTACAAAAGAGTGTGATGCTATACGAGTTGTTCAAAACTCCGGAGTCAGCTTAGTTGCAAAGACAATGCAAGTTGCAAGTGCAAAGGATAAAAATCCTATTGTGTCAGATATGGTTTTTTATGGAGTTATAGAAGAAATATGGGTAGTTGATTACCATAAATTTCAACTTCCAATGTTTAAATGTAATTGGGTGGAGCATAATAACGGCATTAAAGTAGATGATCTTGGTTTCACATTGGTAAACCTCAATAGACTTGGATTCAAATCTGACACTTTTATCCTGGCAAGCCAAGCAAAGCAAGTATTTTACATTGAAGATCCTGAAGATCCTTTATGGAGTGTTGTACTTGCAACACCAAACAGAGACTACTTTGAATACCTAAAGGGCGAAGAGTTAGAGGATACTGCTATCCACTATCAATGTTTTAGTAGGGGGTTACCATCAATGGATATTGACGGAGAAGATGATAATGAACCACCATGTATTCGTGAAGACTGTGATGGAAGTTGGATTGACAATATTTAATTGCTGAATTTTTGCTTTTGAATATAAGTGTGTAAACAATTTACCTATGAGGATGAATTTGTGGACAATATTAATATGTTATATTCCTCACTTTAATTCGAATCAGATATGTTGTGATGTTGCTGCAAGTTTACGCTTTTATCTTTTATTTTTTCTGTTGTGAATTTGTTGGTGTAAATATATCATCTTGCTGTGAGTTTATGCATGTTTCTAACTAAACTTATGTTGATCAGTCTAAGTTGTTATAGATCAATGGATTCTACTAGAAAGAGTAAGAGAATAGGGCAACTTGCAAAGTTGGACAAGGGTAAAGAAGTCATTACAGCTGCCCGTGAAGAGAGTTGCGAGGGTGATAAAGTGTTGGATTCCAAAGACACTATCTCCTCAAGAACTTCTAGAGGTCGCACACAGTTGGATAAGATTACAAAGCAAAGAATGCAAGGTATTAGAAATGAGGTGTCATTCAATAATTTTGGACAACCGATAGGACCAGCTGCTGTAGCCATGCAAAGTTACATTGGTGTCTTGGCTCGGCAAAAGGTTAATATTAAATACAAGACATGGAAGCAAGTCCCAATTGCTGTCAAAGAATTAATATGGGAATCAGTCAATGTAAGCAAGTTAGCATGTTTTAACAATTATAATATTTCACTACTAATGATAGATATATTTTATGTTTGTCTTAATTAATCTTATTAATGTTTTCCACTTATTTGATGTACAGTTGATTTATAATGTTGACTCAAAGTGGAAAAAGGGATGTTTGAGGTCTGCAAACAGTAAGTGGAGGCAATACAAGACCCATCTCACCCAAAAATTTATTTTAAGCAGGCGTGACAAACCTGAGGAGTTGAATGAGCCACCTGTTGGCTTTGAAATTACAAGAGAAGATTGGCGTGCGTTTGTCATTAGTCGCATTTCTGAAGATTTCATTATAAGATTCTAAATTTTTTCTTTTGAAACTATTCGATCATAATTCATTATGTATTATTCAAATTTGATATGTCGCCTGTTTGAAATAACTAGAAACTCAGTGATCAACAAAAAGAGCGAAGGAAAAAAAATAGATATCCTCATCGACTCTCACGCAAAGGGTATGCACGCTTTGCTGAAGAAATTGTAAGTATTTTTAAAATATATTTCCTCTAAGAACCCTCTAATTGATTCACATTAAATTATTTCACATTTGTTATTTGATTTTTCTTTGTTGTAGGGGACTGAATTATGTGATGATAATGACATCAATAGAGCTATTATGTGGAAGAAAGGACGCGCCAACAAAGGAGGAGAGTTTGAAGGTGAAGATTTGGTGGACACAGTACACAAGATTGTAAGTAAATTTTCATGTTCTTCTGATAATGACTTCAATATATCTTCTAGTTTTCGAGAGTAAAGTTGCATGCATGCATACCCTTTGCGTGAGGAAGCCAAGGCAAGCAGTGCAATGAGGAGTTTAACAGCCATTCCTTGCATAGCTTGAATTCTCAGTACTAGAGCATGTATTGAGGAAGTAAATGGTGAATGAATGCATTGAGAGCTTAGAGGTGACGGGTTTATATAGAACAGATGTGGATTTACTAGGTATCTAGGTTTGAAATGTTCTTACTTGGAGAAGAGATCAAGTCGAAAAGTCTATTACATGCAGTGGTTTCCTTTTGCTGCAATCAATTAATGGTGAATGCATTGAGAACTTAGAGGTGATAGCTAGAGTTTCTATAGAACAGATGCAGATAAATCAACCAGGTTTGAAACGTTCTTGGCAGTAGTAACCCAAGGGCCAGTAAAGTTGTTCCCCGGACCACTGCTCTGAAGCTTCTATTATGTTTTCCCACTTGATTGGTGATAAATAAAGCTCCTTGTCTCCTTGAGCATTCTCTTTGTGTTGTTTTAGTTTGAATTAAAGCATAAGATTCATGAATCGGAACTTGAGAGGTTGGGAACAACTTTACTTTTGATTATTCTTTCCTGCAACTCCAGACAATTAGCTTCAATTATGTGGTGGTCCTCTCTTTATGGGTTTGTGTAGTGAAAATTTATTAAAATTTTGTCATTTTATTAAACTTGTAGTCAATTGCTCAATCAAATATGTGCCTTTTTTAGAACTGTGCAGAAGTAAATATATGATTGAATGCCAAAAAAGGAAAAAATATTTCAAAGTCAACTTCATATTTGTTCAATATGACTTACTAAGCACTTGACTTGAGCTATCACGGGAAGAACCGGCCTGGACATCAGTATTTTTTAAACCAATATTGCATATCCTTGGTAATTATCCTTGGTAAAGTACTGATAATTCTTTTTAATGTTGCATTACAAGATGAATATATACAGCAAAAGAGGGAGGGTAAGCTGCAATGCGAAGGAGCAAAAGAGGATATTCTTACCAAGGCACTTGAAACTCAGGAATATTCTGGGCGTGTCCAGGGTATCGGAGGTCATATCAACCCAACAATCTATTTCAATGTTGGTAGAACAAGGAAGAAATATGATGTTACCCTAGATATAATCGCTGAGCATAAAAGGGAGCTGAAGGAGGCGAAGATGCAAATTTTAGAACAAGATGTACGCATCCAAAAACTTGAAGCATTAATGCATAAAAGGGGTGCATGGGACAATTCAATTGATGACAAAGGTAGTTGCTCGGTGAAGTTTCATCAGAAGAATATTGAAGAAGATGACGTACAGATTGTGGGTAAAGACGAAGTTTTACAGGTAAAATACAAGTTATAGTGATATTCATTATTATTATAGCATTATAAACTAAATATAATCAACATGTTTTTTTTAATATTTTAGGGTCAATCAGTTGCATTGACATTGGAATCTTGCTCAAATATTGCTGCATATGGTACAATTGTTTGTTTCAATGGCATGGAAAAAATGCTTCATGGTATTCCATTTCCCAAGAATTGCATTCGAGTCTCCATTGATCAAGCAGTGGACAAATCCGCTCCTTTGCCATATCCAATTCCAAGTGAATGTGAAGTAATTGGTGATGCCATAGGAACTGTTGTGGCTTGGCCTGAACAGCAGATTGTGAAGCAAGATGAGGTATATGAGATATTATATTTCTAATTATATTGTCACTTTATTATTATATTTCTAATTATATTGCCACTTTATTATTATTCAACCTAGCTATCTAACTTGTTTATATTTGAAATTATTAGAAGCCTAGAAGGAAGAAGTTTGAACGAAAAAAATCAAAACCTACTTTGTCAACAAGTGTCCCAAGAGCATTACATATGTTATATTGTTACAGTAAGCATGCTCTAGATGGAGGAAAATGTATATCAATGTGCTTAGATAATGAAGTGTTTGATGAAGATTGTGAACTTTTTCTTGACCTTGAGGACATCAATTCTTTGTATCATTTGGAGTCAATTTCAGGAAATTTGATCGTTGCCTACATATGGTAAGTAAGTTTATTTAAGCAATTTCAGCAACTTTTTCATCACATGTTTGCTTCCCAATTTTAGCAACTTATTATGGTTTATTGTTACAATTTCACCAACTTATTATGAGTGATCATTATTTTTTAATCCACATGATTGTTTTGTATCTAAATTTTATTATTTAGTATCTAAATATTATTTTCTCAGTTGCAACTGCATTGCTTTACTTATGCTGGGAAATTACTGCATTGCTTTATGTTTGTTGGGAAATTCTAATATCTAGCAAGACAGAAAATCCCTGATTTGAACTGCAAGAAGTTTACTAATATTGTTGTGTGAACAAGTTTACTCTTGAAAAATTCAACTTCTAGTAATTTTCTCATACCATGTTATTCTCATTAAGTTAATAGTTCATCATTTCTATTGAGAGGTTTACTAATATCAATTGATGTGGTACACTTTACATAAATATAGCTCATTCATTTTCAACCGGCCCTTAATGTTTGCCTTCTGCCATTTGTTCTTCTAGACAGGAAGTACTTTGCTCATATCTTTTTTCTTGTATATTTTTAAGTATCTTAAATGTGCTTGTCCTCAAGAAATAAAAGAATTTGCATGTATACATTTCTGGTATGTTTAATATGCAAGACTGTTCATAGTAAGTTCTCATGTATGGATGTTACTATCATCAGCCATAACTTAGTGTTATGAGTGATCATTATTTTTTCCAACTTATTATGAGTGTTTTGTATCTAAATTTTATTATTTAGTATCTAAATATTTTTTTCTTTGCAATGATATGTGTCTGTATAAAAAGATGGTGAAAGATACCAAGACAAAGAAATTCAGATTTATGAATCCTCACAAACTCCCATATCTGGCAAAAACGGCACAAGACAAATCAGTTAAGCTTGAAACCCTGAACAAAGGGCAACTCTTTTAGCAGATAAGCTGACAAGTGCATCAACAGATCAACTAGTGTTAGTGCCATGTAATGTCGGGTAAGCAAGAAGTAAAACATCACTTTCAATTGCTTCCTTTCGATAATTTATTCAATTTTATGATCTAATCCTATGTATTTGCCTAGTTTCCATTGGAATCTTAGTGTTATTGAACCTTACAAGGATGCTATTTACCTGCTGGATTCCCTAAGTTGCCGCATTCGCGATGATGATTCAAAATACGTAATGGAAATGTGAGTTCAGATTTCTTTTAGTAAATATTTATTATAATAAAAATCTTATTTAACAAATATTCTTAACGTATGAAGGGCCTTAAAATTGTTTAATTCAACCAAGGGAAGGAAAGGTAGGAAAAATGTTAAGTGGGAAGTAGTTAAGGTATGTGTACTTTTGTTTAACATATATTGTAATGTGTATAATTTTCATTAACAATTTGACTCTAATTACTATATATAGGCTCCTCAACAACCGGATGCGAAACAATGTGGTTTTTTTGTGATGCGATTTATGAGAGAAATTATTGAAGAAGTTGAGACTATTGAGAGAGATTCGCTGCAATCAATAGTAACATTATTTAGCTTATCTCAAATTATTTGACATAAACTATTTAAAATTGCAAAGTGATCAGTGTTGATTATTTTTTCCATTAACATAAATTGTGTATGCTCACAGTTCACAAAAATAGGGTACTCTCGTGAACAAATTGATGAGGTTCGGTCCGAGTTGGCGGAGTGCATACAAGATCATATTTATGAATAGGTATGGAATGATAGTTGCCATAATTCTATTTAGATTTAAGTTCATGGAATGGTGGTTTTTTTGGTGGAATCATAGTTAATGCCAATTTTTTTGATGCAGTGCATAGTTACCAGATCGACCTTGAGCAGTTGACCCCAAAGAAAAGTTGTCACTGAAGTTTAAAAACTTGTGAAAATTTTTAGTGAATGATGATGTTTTGTGAATGATGATGTTTTGGAAAAATTGTCACTTAGGTGAAAGGATGTTTTCTGGATTAATATGCAAGTACAAAGCACTGTATTATATGTTATTCTGTAAAGTTCTGTCAGTGTAAATTATCTAGTTTCTTTATCTAGCTTTTGTTCCACTATTGGGTTTGTTTTTCTAATAATTACTCGTGCAGCAAAATACTGAGCAAGAAGCTGTAGATCTTATAATCAGATAAAGTAGAAAAAGTTAACTACTTCATTATGCTTTCATCTTAGTATTTGTATATTTGATTTATCTTCTTTGAACCAACTTCAAGTCAAAAAGCCAGATCCTCTAGATAGCTGTTAAAAATAAGGTATTATTTGGTTTGTCAGTGATCTTAATATTTGGTAATATTTGGTCTTTGATGCTCACGACAGAGTTCCAACGCTGCATGATTACCTTGTTCAAGCAGATTGCTCGCTGCCTCAGTAGCTCGCATTTTTAGGTTTGTTTCATCATTGATATTCCTTCTTTTTAGTGTTCTATATTAAAAGGAAATACTAACTGTCGATGAGATTGTTATCCTCTTGCTTGAACATGAACCAAAGTATATAAATTTGACCTTTTGATCTGAAAGTATAAAAAAAGTTAATTGGATACTAGTTTTTTATTTTTTTTTTGCAGTTGCATTTGTTGTATTTTCATATGTTTCTCAGTGAACTTCTAAACAATTCTTTTTTCATTAATTTATTAAGGCTTATTATAAGTTTCAGTTTGATGGTGCAAATTGTTTTCTTTTGTAATCCATCTGTTTCTTCTTTGGTTTAGGAAAGTTGAAGTGAATCCCTTGATAGCTGTTTCATAGGTTTGTTCCATTATTTTCCAGTACGTACTGGAATCACTATCAATAGCCCTCAAGGACTGTTTACAACCTTGCAATCAAATTAATTGGACTTATAATCTAATGTATGGTCATCTGGAGCATGAATATTGGAGGATTCATGAATGACTCTTCGGATGATGAATGTATGTCATTTAATATTGGTTCATGTATTTATTTAGATACATCTTGAGTATTCCTATAAATACCCTATGTATTTAACAATTCAAAGATGAAGAAAATCAGAAGTAGTTGAACACTAACACTTGGACGCCAACATTTTTGAGTTGGCGCCTAGATTTGACCATCTAATAGACACGGCTAAAGGATCAACTTCTATGAACACCCTTAATAACTTATACAGATATTTGTGAACAATTAGGTTGGTGGCTATCATTTATCCTCCCTTTTTGTTGTTTTTTCCATGTACCCAATGCAGCTTTCATTTCAAAGGTTCCAAGCTGATGAACAAGGATGGGTGGACACAATCAAGTCAGTGCGATTTGGAGGAGTTGTCAGGATTAGTACCATGGATTGGCTTGGGCAATCTCAATATTTGCGTCAAACTGTCTTCTGGCCTTCCCTATCATCTGCAGTATCTGAGGTATACTATGCACATTTACCGTGAATTTTCCTTATTGAGCTTGGGCTAGTGACGGTTACGAATGTATTTTATTTCAAGAACCGTATAAGCAAGTGTTCGTGCATCTAGTTTTATAACAATGCACTTCGTATCTTTGATCTAAAAAGCTTCTAAAACAAGTCATCTTCTCCAAGCATGCCCTGGTCAACATGCTAGTCACCTACTGGAGTCATTTCCTCGATGGCACGGATGAATACCTGAAATCCATCCTCTACTCCACCATTCTTTGCCACTCCTCAAGCCGAAACAACTGCAAAGGTAGAGTCAACATCAAGTATTACATTGTGCCTGGCTACAAGAAGACCGGGGCCGCAAAATCCAATAAAGACAGGTCAAACATCAAGTAGCATTTTGTAACTTATTCCTCTTAGGTTATATGCTTGGTTAATATATATGCTTAGAACTTGTAAAGACAGGTCAAACATTAATATGCTTGGTTAATATATCCATCTACAGCACTCCTGCTTTTTCCTCTAAATATGATTTTCATTTAGCACAGAACTAATGCCAATTTTTTTATTTTGATGCAGTGTTTAAAGAGCTTGAGTAGAAGTTGGCCCTAAAGAAAACTTGTCAGTTACGATATAAACACACTTACGGTATGAATTACATGTATATATAACATTGACATATTATTTAGTACGAGATTTACATGTATGAAAGTTTTCATACAAAATTTCTTGATTGCCTACAACCCCAGGTGTGTTGATGACAAGTTGAAGAAGATGGCTCTAAGAGTGATAGCTGAAAGCATTTCAGAAGAAGAGATTGTTGGACTTAAAGAAGCAATTCCATGCGATGGACACCAACAACAGCGGTTAGTCAATGATGAGGTTTTGTAAAACTTGTGTGTTTGAAAAATTATTGTCATGAAGTTAAGGATAACTTGTATGATACAAATTTAATTTGTGGATCAATATGTATACATTTTGTTTGTATAATATAAAGTTTTATTTATTTGTTAAATAGTCTTATTATAAAAATGATTGTGGTTGTGGATATTCAATTATATGTAAATTTTGAGTATTTTTATAATTTTGCTATTTAAATAAAAACACTATTTTTTATAAATTTAAAAAGACAACGTTTTTAAGTAATAAAAGACAACGCTTAAAAAACAATGTCTTTGAGACCAACCACAACGCTTTTAAAGCGTTGTCTTTGATATGTGCATTTTTACAACAGCATCTTTAACAACGCTTTTTAAGAACGAATAGACAACGCTTAAAAAGCGTTGTCTTTGTGACCAACCACAACGCTTTTAAAGCGTTGTCTTTGATATGTGCATTTTTACAACAGCATCTATAACAACGCTTTTTAAGAACGAAAAGACAACGCTTAAAAAGCGTTGTCTTTGTGACCAACCACAACGCTTTTAAAGCGTTGTCTTTGATATGACTTTCTACAACACCATCTACAACATCACTTTTTAAGTACATACGACAACGCCAAAAAAGCGTTGTTGTTTAGCTTTTTTCTTGTAGTGATGCCTTAAAATTAGAGGAAGCTATGAAAAAAAATCTGCCAGATTTGTTTGAAGAAAAACCAGACTTGCTACACAATCTTGTATGTATATGTTCGGTTATTGTAATCCTATTACGATAATATTCATTCCTTTTTTATGCACTATTATAAGCGTGTTTTATTTTAAATGTATCTGTTAATGAAATTAAAACTTGAAAATCTTTTTAAACATCTAGTTTCTGTGCTAGAATATCTCTTTTTACTAATCCTTCTTTTATCAGGTGACACAATTTTGACCTTCTCTTTTACGGTTGGAAGGTGTACCTGTATATCATTGTTATCAAAATGAAGGAGAATTTGTTCTCACGTTCCCACGAGCATATCATTCAGGTTTCGATTCTAGATTCAATTATGCGGAGATTGTAAATGTGGCTCCTGTTGATTAGCTGCTCCATGGATAGCATGCCGTGGAGCTTTACCGCGAACAAGGATGTAGGATATCCATATCGCATGACAAATTGTTGCTGGGAGCTGCAAGAGAAGCTATTAGAGCAAAGTGGAATATTCTATTCCTAAGGAAAAAACACTCCAGATAATTTAAGCTACCTTAAATGCAGAGTCTGTTGAAAGTCATTTACGTGGCATGCTAGCAATTGCATTGGAGGGTAATGTATAGTGCATGTTTTATATAGACTTGCTCTAAATCAAAAATATGTGGTCTTCTGAATTTTCTCTATATCATGCATGCCTATTTTCCTTCGTTATCTTTTCTTAGGAGATGGTACTATTGCAACTGATTATATATATTTTTTTCAGGAGATGGTACTAATGCAACTAATGCAATCTTGAAATTTGGCCCTATTAAACATCAATTACATTTCATTTCTTTTATGTTCGAAGTTTTTTATATTACATGTCTCATGTTCAAATAAAATTTAACCGTTTCATTTTATATATTACGTTTCATTTTGCTTTAGCAGTTTTTGATATAGTCCTAATAAACATGTAAGTTCATTTTCATTATGCATCAAATGCTACTTTTGTCTAGAACAAGGGTGAGCATTTGCCTCTATGATATAGGTGGTGTCATGATATTGGTTGAGAACAAGTGGTAAACAAGCTTCTTTTAAAGACAGTCTTCCTGGTTATCTTTCATTATCTTAATCTTATTCCCATCTTACAACAACTTTTTTACATATACTTTTAATTTGAGTTTTGCTTAGTTGCTTTCATTTACCTCATGACAGGTGATGCTGAGACTGTTTAGTCCTCGTGAGACCACTCTACTATTTGTTATACGAGATAAAACAAGGGTGAGCATTTTCATATGTGCATTTTTCAACTTCTGTATTGGAGACTCCTAATCCAATGAAAATGAGTATTCATGTGCATTTTTTATATGTCGAGATCTCCTGGTGCCTTATCAAAGGGGTGGAAAGATTAGACTTTTTGATGGAGCTGGTGTGGGAAGACTATATTTATTATGGAATTGATGATCAACAATGTTGGAAAAGGTTGACATGGAAAAATCAGCAAGTGAGAAAGAGGAGTCCAATGAAATTCTACAAGTTGAAGTTTGTGATGGGGCTTGGGTTGACAATAATTACTTGCAATCCTACATAGCATGAACCACCATCACAAGTTTCTAGTCTTTTGACTATTATTCATTAGTTGAAAATGGAGTTTATTTGTTTATTTGTATTGGGATAAATTTTATTTGAATATTAGACAAGCTTCTTTTATTGTGATTGTAATTCTTATATAAGTAACATTTTGAATGACATTGATGTGGAGAATATTCTTTCTTTTGTGATTATGATTCTTTATTATATATTTATATTGAAATATAATATATTGGTATTAAAAGATAATAATTTAAAAGACAACGGTTTAAAACCGTTGTTGTTGTCTATCACCCTCAAAGACAACGGTTAAAAATCGTTGTCGTAGCCCCAAAAACGGTTGTAACTGCAGTAAAAATGCTATAAACAACAACAGTTTAAAACCGTTGTCTTTTCATTCAAAGACAATGGTTTAAAATTGTTGCAAAACTGTTGTCTTTGTTGGTGCAACCTTAGGTCAAGGTTGACCTGGTTGACCAGACTCGAGTTGACTTGACTCGAGTTGTATTTTGATGTTTGACGAGTTATGTTTGACAATGTTTGACGTGAACAAAAAAGTTGTATCTTGATGTTTTACAAGGATACAAGCTTGGGAGATTGTGGGTGCAACACGTGGTCAAGGTTGACCTGGTTGACCCGAGGTGAGTTGACCTGACTCGGAAAAGTCCAAGCAGGGAGCTTGGCACGGGAAAAGTCCAAGCAGGGAGCTTGGCATGGGAAAAGTCCAAGCAGGGAGTTTGGCATGGTGAAAAGTCCAAGCAGGGAGTTTGGCATGGTGAAAAGTCCAAGCAGGGAGCTTGGCACGGGAAAAGTCTAAGTATGGAGACTTGGCACGGAGAAGTTCAAGTATGGAAGCTTGGCACATGGGAAGTCGGAGAGGGCTCGATAGCTCGTTCTCCGGGTCGAGAGGGCTCGGAGCTCGTTCTCGGACCGGATGGAAGTCGAAGAGGGCTCGGTAGCTCTTTCCCGACTGTGGTCGAGAGGGATCGGTAGCTCGTTCGGACCGGATGTGGAAAGTCAGTGAGTGAAGCCGAGACGGATAAGTCTGTGAGTGAAGCAAAGGGAAAGTCCCGTGATCAAGTCGAATAAAACCCTAGTGAGTGAAGCTAGGTGAAAGTCCAGTGAGTGAAGCCAACTGGGAAAGTCTTGGTGAGTGAAGCGCAAAAAGTTGGAAAGTCTGGTGAGTGAAGCGGTTGATTAGAAATCCGGTGAGTGAAGCGGTGAAAATCCTAGTGAGTGAAGTGGGTGAAAGTCACCGTGAGTGAAGCCGGGCAAGGAAAATCCAGATGGATCAAGGGTGATCGGACATGGTGTTGAGAAGGTCAAGTAGGTCAAGGGAGTGATCGGATACTTGACACGAAGAGAAAAGTCCAAGTGGGTCAAAGGGATTGACCGGACACTTGGGAGTCTTAGCAGGTCAAGGGAGTGACCGGATGCTAAGCATGATGTACCAAGAGGTCAAGGTTGACCGGATATTGGTTTGGACTTGGTTTGGGCAAAACCAAGACTCGGATCGGTGTGGATCCATCGATATTATGGTTTCTGATCGGTCGAGACCGATCGATGCTGAGCCGATCATCGGTCGGTCTCCATGACCGAAGAACCTGGACCGATCGGGTGGAGCTATCGGTCGAGACTCAGGCTGGGTTATTCGGCCTTTTGCTTGTTCGCAGTTGGCTCGGGATATCGAGGTTATAAAAGGAGATCGAGGGGCTTTTTTCTTCTTCTTCTCCAAGCTTCTACTTCTTCTTGTTCCCCTCCTTCTTCTTGCGGTTCTTAAGTTGAGCTCTTCGTTCTGAAGCTTTTGTGTGCTTCCACTGACCAAGATCCGTTGTGGTTGGATCCGAAGATCGAAGAGAAGGCAAGTGGAAGGTGTTTCATAATTTGTATTGTATTTTGCTTCTTGCTTTTACTCCTGTATTGCTTTTGCAAAACATTGTGGCGAGGTTTCTCCACCCGGGGTTCTCATCCACCGACGGATTGATAGGCTTCGACCAAGGACACGCCGAGGAGTAGGAGTATATCTCGAACCTCGTTACATCGACGTGTTGAGGTTTGATTTCTCCGCTTTCGTTTCTATTATTTTCACTACGCTAACCCTAATCGTAGGAAGAAACGAGCAATTTGGGGTCAGCTATTCACCGTACGACGATCCTAACAAGTGGTATCAGAGCGAGGTCGCTCTTCGTTGGATCAACACCCGGGGGAGCACGAGCTAGAGAATGGAGTTATTTGGAGAAGATGTCACAATTCCACCTTTCTACGATCGCGACGACTTTGCGTTTTGGAAGGTAAGAATGAAGTACTTTCTTATGACTAACCTTGAAAATTGGAGTTGTGTTCAATTAGGTTTCAAGCCTCCGATGGACAAGAAAGGAGAAACCCTAGAGAAGAAGGAGTGGACCAAGGAACAAGTCCACCAATCCCTAGTCAACGATGAGGTATTGAAAATTTTTGAATTTTCTTTACCTAATGATGTTTTGTGTAGGATAGGTGGATATAACGATGCCAAGGAGTTGTGGAACAACTTGGCAAAGTTCCATGAGGAGAACTCCACTTCAAGTCATGAAGAGGAGTCAAGTGAGCCAAGTAGCTCACTTCATGGAGGAATGGATTTAGAAGTTGAGGGCCACTCAACATCTAAAGAAGAAGAGGAGGAGAGTTCTTCTTCAAGTTCGGAGCAAGAAGAAGAAGCTTCTACCTCCGGAAGGGATGAAGGAGAGAGCGTTCATCCATCCTCAACTCTAGGTAACTCAAGCCATTTAGTTTCTAGCAAATTACACATAATGTGCTTTGAGTGTAGGGAATTTGGACATTACAAGAGTAAATGTCCAAAGAGGGTTAGAAAGACTCCACCAGCGCCAAAGGTCAAGGAAGCCGGAGTCCCAACACGCAAGGGCATGGAGCACGTAGTATGCTTCCAATGCAAGCGAAGGGGACACTATAGGAGTCAATGTCCGAGGGGGAGGCAACCTCACAAGGACAAAAGACCGAGCACGTCAATAGGGGGAGCGAAGGCAAACCCTAAGGTAACATTTAAGTCTCACTCTTGCAATAAGACACATGCTAGTAGTTTTGTTGCAATTGTTAATAATGATAAGCATGTTAACTTTAGGAACCAATATATGTACTTAGGTGCCAAACATGTTAGCCTAGGTAAGGACAACACTAGAAATGTCAATCCTAGGATTAACTCATCTAAGGTTAGGGAGAACCTAGGTAGAAATCCCAAATCAACTAGACACATGCCTAGGAATACCTCAAAGAAAAAGGATAAATTAAAGCTTGAGGTATTAGAGAAAGAAAATCTAGTCTTGAGGTCAAGACTTGACTCTCTAGAAAAGGCTCTTAAGGATTTGACTCTAGGGTCTAGGGGTCAAAAACCCAAGCCCAAGGACATGAAAGGTTTGGGTCACAAACCTAAGTCCCAAGTGGTCAAGCCCACTTATCACAATGTTCCATTAGATTATGGAACAAAATCTAGGGCAAGGAAGACCATCACCAAGGTCACAAGGGGAGTCACCCCTAGAGTTGATCTTGATGAGTCCCAAATGACCAAGGCTTCAAAGCCTAGGAGGGTCATTAGGAGGGTTGCTAGGGAAGACATCCCTAGTGAATATTTAGTGAACCCAATGAGCTCCAATAGGTATTGGGTTCCTAGGAGCGTGATTTCATCACGCTAGATGAGTTAGGGTGTGCCAACCTTACTTGAATAGGTAGTTAACCTAATCATGGCAAAAGGTGGCACTTTAGGAATTTTCAAGGTGTAATCAAGCCTTGGAAATGAAATGGAAAATTATTCCTAAGGGATTAGAATGTGCCAAATACATTTGAGGAGTTCTCTTAGGTCAGTTTAATTGGCACATAGTGATCTAAACATCCTTGGTATATGATCTTAGGTCTATTACTCTTAGGAATATAGAACCTATGGCAAAATGATCAAAATTATCAAAAATGGCAACTAAGGCTAGAATTAGGTATTTCCTACACCTTTACATGTTATTTGCCATGTATTGTTTGTCATATGCCATGCCATGACATCATACTTATTTATCATCATTTGAAATGTCATGATAATGCTTAAGTTATTTATATGTCATGCTCTAGTTAAGTTTCACACTTTATGCCATGACATCATGACATTGGCACATGTTTTCATTTATGATACTATTTTATGTCATGTCATCATCTCTTGCATTTATAATCAATTAAATTAGTTTAAGGACAAAAACATAATTTGATATGGAGATCAAATTGTTGTTTAGAAAATGCATGAGAACTTAGCCTAAGACGACCTAAACCCATATCTCACATCAAAATTGACTTGGATGTGTTTGATACACCTTAGATGTGTGTGAGATATTAGGATGATGAGTTAGGATCAAGGTGCATAGTTCTTGTACCTAGATGAGCCTAATTCTAATTGGAGGATCATAGGGAAAGCTTGTGTACAAGTCATGTACATTTAGCCCTAAGATTGTGGTCCTAAATTAAATGGTTTAAAATCATTTCAAAGTTGATTTGAAAAACCTTGATGAAGCTTTTCTAGTGATAGCATTCATCATTGAACAAGGTGATACAAAGATGAGTTAACTTTGAGCTATTTCAAAGACTTTCGAACTTTGTATCAAGATTTGAAAATGGAAGTTATTTTCATAGAAAACTATTTTTTCCATGATAGTATGTGGTATGATGAATGTATCCTCAAAATTTCACAATTTTTCGAATTTTCTGTGATTTTCTAGAGGTTTTTGAATTTCGAGAAGGAAAAATTCAGAAATCTGTCCATCAGTGTCTGGATCGGTCACTGGACCGATCCAGGGCTTTCCTGATCGGTCACTGGACTGATCCAGAGGGAGCCTGATCAGTCTGGTGACCGATCAGGGCGTGCCAAATTGCTGAAATTCAACTGGTTGTCTGAAATTTCAGCTCGGGAGTTGGTATTTTGAAGGTTTGAAACTCTCCAAGACATTGTTGGTGCAATGGTCAAGGGGGAGTTGACCTTTAGGGGGAATTTTACCTATTAGTCAAGGGGAGTTGACTTTTAGGGGGAGTTTTTACTCATAAAGACTTGAGTGATATGGGATTATCACTAAGTTAATTGTTGACCTTAGTATCAAGGGGGAAATTAAGGGTTTCAATGAAAGGTATGGGACCTTCATTAGAAAGAAACTCTTGACCTTGATTCACTCTTTTTGATGTGTGTTAAAAAAGGGGGAGAGTGTAGGTTTGGGGAGAATGTTCAAGGAAGAACAATAGAAAACCTAAGTTCGATTATAAGTTTTGTCAAACATCAAAAAGGGGGAGATTGTTGGTGCAACCTTAGGTCAAGGTTGACCTGGTTGACCAGACTCGAGTTGACTTGACTCGATTTGTGTTTTGATATTTGACGAGTTATGTTTGACAATGTTTGACGTGAACAGAAAAGTTGTATCTTGATGTTTTACAAGGATACAAGCTTGGGAGATTGTGAGTGCAACCCGTGGTCAAGGTTGACCTGGTTGACCCGAGGTGAGTTGACCTGACTCGGAAATGTCCAAGCAGGGAGCTTGGAATGGGAAAAGTCCAAGCAGGGAGCTTGGCATGGGAAAAGTCCAAGCAGGGAGTTTGGCATGGTGAAAAGTCCAAGCAGGGAGTTTGGCATGGTGAAAAGTCCAAGCAGGGAGCTTGGCACGGGAAAAGTCCAAGTATGGAGACTTGGCACGGAGAAGTCCAAGTATGGAAGCTTGGCACATGGGAAGTCGGAGAGGGCTCGGTAGCTCGTTCTCCGGACTGTGGTCAGAGAGGGCTCGGGAGCTCGTTCTCTGGACCGGATGGAAGTCGGAGAGGGCTCGGTAGCTGTGGTCAGAGAGGGCTCGGTAGCTCGTTCTCTGGACCGGATGTGGAAAGTCCTGGTGAGTGAAGCCAAGCAGACGGATAAGTCCTGGTGAGTGAAGCCAGGCAGTGGGAAAGTCCTGGTGAGTGAAGCCAGGCAGTTGTGAAAACCCTAGTGAGTGAAGCTAGGTGAAAGTCCTAGTGAGTGAAGCCAGGCAGTGGGAAATGTTGGGGTTGCAAGGTTGCAAACATAGTCCCATATTGGAAACACATGGGAAAGATCATGGGTTTATAAGAGAAAAGATATCTTCATTGGCATGAGACCTTTTGGGTAGAGCCCAAGAGCAAAACCATGAGGGCTTAGGCCCAAAGTGGACAATATCATGTCATTGTGGAGATATCTAAATTCTTTTCGATCCAACAATTGGTATCAGAGCCTGGACTGCCAGAAGAACTAACCGCCGACTGTACACAAGAGCTATGATCTGATTGAGCCATGTGGGTACAATATTGACCTCGAACAAAGAAAGAGGGGCTCCTATGTTCGGATCAAGAGGACCAGACACCAGGTAGGAAGTCCTAGTTGCGGCTAGGCAAGGAAGTCCTAGTAGGTCGGGTGGACCGAGGGGCAGGAAGACCTGGTGGGTCGAGGATTGGACGTGGGAAGCCTATGGTCCTTTGTTTGAGGGGGGGATTGTTGGGGTTGCAAGGTTGCAAACATAGTCCCATATTGGAAACACATGGGAAAGATCATGGGTTTATAAGAGAAAAGATATCTTCATTGGCATGAGGCCTTTTGGGTAGAGCCCAAGAGCAAAACCATGAGGGCTTAGGCCCAAAGTGGACAATATCATGTCATTGTGGAGATATCTAAATTCTTTTCGATCCAACAGGAAAGTCCTGGTGAGTGAAGCCAGGCAGTTGGAAAGTCCTGGTGAGTGAAGCCGGGCAGATTGGAAATCCTGGTGAGTGAAGCCAGGTGAAAATCCTAGTGAGTGAAGCTAGGTGAAAGTCCTGGTGAGTGAAGCCAGGCAAGGGAAAATCCAGATGGATCAAGGGTGATCGAGCATCTGGTGTTGAGAAGGTCAAGTAGGTCAAGGGAGTGACCGGATACTTGACACGAAGAGAAAAGTCCAAGTGGGTCAAAGGGATTGACCGGACACTTGGTGGGGAGTCTTAGCAGGTCAAGGGAGTGACCGGATGCTAAGCATGATGTACCAAGAGGTCAAGGTTGACCGGATATTGGTTTGGACTTGGTTTGGGCAAAACCAATGATGGAATCCATAAATCGACTTTGGCTCAAACATTTAGTCAACAACCAACCAATGACATCTAAAACCAAATGATGGTGAATAAAATGGGAAAGTCATATTGATCTCAAAATTCTGTGCAAGAACTTTGAAGATGTCTAGGTATCAGAAATCCTTGTTGGAGATCTTGGTTAAACGAGTTATTACCAGAAGAAGGGTTCTACTAAATCAATCTACAGGATCAAAAGCATCAATTCCCTCCTTGAATTCTCTTGCCTTTTGTTCTTCTTCTTGCTTGCTAAGCTTACAATTTCTCCAATCAGCTCGATCTGCCATATTTTGTGTGCTTGCCATCACCTGCAACACTTTACCAGCTCTTATCGTCATCAATAACAAACTATAGTCTCGCAGTTTCTAGGTACATTATGTAGTATTGCTAGTATTGCTTTTGCAAAACATTGTGGCGAGGTTTCTCCACCCAGAAGGAGTGATTATTAGCCGGGTTTCCAGGGTCTCATCCACCGACGGATTGATAGGCTTCGTCCACCTTACGGGCACGCCGAGGAGTAGGAGTATATCTCCGAACCTCGTTACATCGACGCGTGTTAAGGTTTGATTTCTCCGCTTTCGTTTCTATTATTTTTATTTCTGCTGCGCTAACCCTAATCGTAGGAAGAAACGAGCAATTTGGGGTCGGCTATTCACACCCCCCTCTCTAGCCGAGTACGACGATCCTAACAGTCTTTTTATTCAAAGACAACGGTTTAAAACCGTTGTCGTAGCCCCCACTTTTAACAACACTGCCAATTACAACGGTTTTGAAGGGCTTGACAACGGTTTTTAACTGTTGTCTTTTTATATTTTTGTTGTAGTGAAGATAAAAAGCTTCATGCTATCCACTACACCAACAAGACTCTTGACGAAGCCCATGTGAACTATTCTACTATAGAAAAGGAACTATTGTTAGTGATTTTTGCATTTGACAAATTTAGATAATATTTATTAGATTGAAAGTTATAATCTATATGGACCATGTAGCCATATGATATCTGCTCAAAAAGAAAGATGGCAAACCACGACTGATAAGATGGATATTGCTTCTTCAAAAGTTTAATTTAGAAATTAGAGATAAGAAGGGAGCAAAGAATGTGGTGGCAGATCATCTATCTAGGATATGATAAGATGGACAAAGGGAACTGGAGAATGATTTACCTATCAATGATTTCTTTCTGGATGAACATCTCTTATCCATATCTAGTGTAAAGGCACTGTGGTATGAAGATATTACAAATTTCTTCACCAGCAAAGTTATTCCACCAACTCTTTCTTACAACAAAAGAAGAAAATTTTCACTGACACTAAGTACTATGTTTGGGATGAACCTTTCCTTTATAAGAAATGTGGAGATGCAATCTATCAAAGATGCATTCTCAAAGAAAAAATTAAAGAAATGTTGGGTTTTTCGGGCCGCGAAAACCGCTTTTTCGCGTCGCGGAAACCCCGAAACCCCTTAGCCAACGGATCCGTGCGAAGAAAAATTTTGAAAACATACGAATACGAGTTTACCTAGATCTACACTTAGATCTACATGGAGAAAATCTTATACCTTCGATGTGTGCCCTTCGCGAATCTCGCTCGTCCAAGGTACGGCGGATCTCGTGATTGTCAATGTAGACAATCCTCTAGAAGTATCCACACGAACAAGATGTGTTCTCTAACACACAAGGATGGAGAAGAGAGCACCACAAGTGTGCTAGAACTCTCTAGGGCTCTCGGGTAGGATTAGAAGAAGAAGAAAGGAAAAGAAGAGAACACACTCCTCTAAAATCTCTATGTGACTTTCACTAACCTTTCTTCTTGGATTAGATTCACTCTCCTTTCTTCTCCCTTGCTTGAAACCCACGACCAAGAGAAGAGAAGGAGCAAGAAGAGAGCTTAGAAGGAGGAAGATCACTTGAATGAGAGTTACCCTTGCAAAATGAAACTCTTTTCATCTAATTAAGTGGTTTGTAACCTCCATGGGATACCAAAAGTCACAACTCTTGGTAACTCCCATGAGGTGGCACTTCACTTAAGTAACCATGATGATGTGGAGCATCATCATTGGTCCACTTAATGCCAACTCACCAATGAGGTGGCATAAAGTCAAGTCAAACTTGACTCTTCATCTTCCTCTCAAGTCAAGTCAAACTTGACTTAATCTCTCTCATGGTTGATCTAATCCAACCATTTAATTCAAGCCAATTTAATATAATGAATCTAATTCATATAATGAAATTGATTTAATGAGTCATAATCTAAATTAGACTCATTGAACACATGAATCAACTTGAGTCCAACTCAATTAGCCCAATTAGGATTACTCTTAATCCAATTTGATTCATCAAATGAATCTAATCCTCTTGGTTCATCATATGAACCTAATCTCCATCCACTTGTTCTTTGTGTGTGACTCAATAGGTTTTTGTAACATTGGCAATACCCCTAAACTCATTTAGAAACATAAGTAATGAGCGGTATCTAGCAATACATCATTACTACCCAAGTTACAAGAATGTTGAGATCCAACATCACCTTGTGACTACTAATTGTGACTCCTCACAATATATGACAAGTGTCCTTCTATCCTAGACATCTAGATTGATCAATGTGAGGCATAGACCGTGTCATCCTCTAATCAATCTAAATCTTGAACTCCAAGTAGACTCACTCAATCAAATGAGCTGAATATCTCATATTGACTCATTTGGGCATGCCCATGCACTTCGTGGTCTCACTCTATCAAGAATACCGATGTCTCTCCCGTCATATAGGAGGGATAGATCCCATCTACATCACTCACATCCCTCCGCATAATTTGTTACATACCCAGTAATCGCCTTTATAGTCCACCCAGTTACGGGTGACGTTTGACGAAACCAAAGTACATAACTCCTTATGTAGGGAACCATGGTGACTTCAGGTCTAAGGACTAGTAGTCATACTAATAGCCACATGAGAAAGTATATGACACTCATATAACGATCCATGATACTTTCTCATGGCGGGTCATTCAGTATACATTCTCCAATGCATACCCATGTGTCAACTTGATATCTCTATATCCATGACTTGTGAGATCAAGTCATCGAGTTGACCTACATGCTAGTCTTATTGCATTAACATTATCCCTGAATGTTAATACTCGACTAGGAATGATTAATAGTAGTATTCCCTATATCATCTCACTATCGGTTCAACTAACCGATTGATATAGGTGAGAACCTTCTACTCAAGGACGTTATTATACTTAGTTTATTTGGCACCAATACAAGTAAGTATAATAACCAAAAATCAAATGCCTTTATTTATATAGAATATGATACAACAAGTCTAAAATACAATCATCAAATGATTGGCTCTAGGGCTCTAGCTAACAATCTCCCACTAGCACTAGTGCCAATCAGTGTAGGCTCTAAGCCCCAATGACCTAGTGTGACCATCATGCTTCCTCTGTGCTAAAGCCTTGGTCAAGGGATCTACGATGTTAGCCTCTGTAGGTACTCTGCAAATCTTCACATCTCCTCTCTCGATGATATCTCGAATGAGATGGAAGCGCCGTAGTATGTGTTTGGTCCGCTGGTGTGAGCGAGGTTCCTTCGTCTGTGCTATAGCTCCATTGTTGTCACAATAGAGCTCAATAGGGTCAACAATGCTAGGAACCACCCCAAGTTCAGTGACGAACTTGCGAATCCAAACTGCCTCCTTTGCTGCCTCTGATGCAGCAATATACTTGGCCTCTGTCGTAGAATCAGCTACTGTGTCCTGCTTCGAACTGTTCCAGCTCACAGCACCACCATTTATGTAAAGCACGAACCCTGACTGCGATCGATAATCATCCCTGGAAGCTGACATCACTGTAACCCTTTACAGCTAGCTCATCATTGCCTCCATATATCAAGAAATATTTTTTAGTCCTTCTTAAGTACTTAAGAATATTCTTGACCGCTATCCAGTGACTTTCACCTGGATCTGACTGGTATCTGCTCATCATGCTCAAAGCATACAAGACATCAGGTCGAGTACATAGCATGGCGTACATGATCGATCCTATGGCTGAGGCATAAGGGATCTGATCCATGCGGTCTCTCTCCTCTCGAAAGACTCACGCCATGTGACATCGGCAGAAATCCCTTCTTGGATTTCTGCATGGCAAACCGAATGAGTACCTTGTCAATGTATGTACTCTGACTTAGGCCAAGCAATCTCTTAGATCTATCTCTATAGATCTGTATCCCTAAAATCTGGGATGCCTCACCTAAGTCCTTCATTGAGAAACAACTCCCTAGTCAGGTCTTGACACACTGAAGCAAAGGGATGTCCTTCCCAATGAGTAGTATGTCATCCACATACAATATGAGGAAGACAACTATATCCCCTACAACCTTCTTGTAGACACAAGGCTCATCTTCATTCTTGATGAAACCAAACTGTTTGATTGTATCATCGAATCGAAGATTCCAGCTCCGAGAAGCTTGCTTTAGTCCATAAATGGACCTATGTAGCTTGCATACTCTACTAGTATACTGTGGATCTACAAAACCCTCAGGTTGTGTCATGTACACATCCTCGAGTAGGTTTCCATTCAGAAACGTAGTTTTGACGTCCATCTGCCAGATCTCGTAATCGTGGTAAGCTGCAATAGTAAGCATGATCCGAATGGACTTAAACATCGCTACTGGAGAAAAGGTTTCATCATAGTCAATACCATGAATCTGCTTGAAACCTTTAGCTACCAAGCGACCCTTATAGATAAGTCCATCCATGTCAGTCTTTCTCTTAAAGACCCACTTACACCGAATGGGTTTTGCCCCTTCAGGTTGATCAACCAAAGTCCATACTTGGTTGGTGTACATAGATTCCATCTCGGATCTCATGGCCTCTAGCCATTCTCAGAATCTGGTCTCATCACAGCTTCTTGATAAGTGGTAGGCTCATCCTCTATGAGCACAACGTCATCATGGTCAGGCAAGAGAAATGAGTATCTCTCAGGCTGACGACATACCCTATCAGACCTGCGAAGAGGTATGTCTACTTGAACTGGTTGTTGTTCCTCAACTCTTTGTGGAACAACATCATCCACAACACTTTGTGGTTCCAGTTCAACTTCCATCGAGGCTTCAGTGCTATTATTCGCATCTTGAACTTCTTCAAGATCGAACGTGCTCTCACTAGTCTTTCTAGAAACAAAGTCCCTTTCTAGAAAGACCCCAGTCTTTGCCACAACTACCTTGTGCTGACTGGGAATGTAGAAGTAATATCCCTTAGTTTCCTTGGGATATCCAATAAAATAGCACTTGTCAGATTTGGGTCCTAACTTGTCTGAGACTTGACATCGAACGTAAGCCTCACAATCCCAAATCCTCATGAAAGACACCTGGGCATCTCTCCCAGTCCATATCCTATATGGTGTCTTTATCACGGCCTTGGATGGAACTCGGTTGAGTATAAAAGCTGCCGTGTCTAGAGCATAGCCCCAAAGGTATGTCAAAAGATCTGTGTGACTCATCATAGATCGTACCATATCTAATATGGTATGATTCCTCCTTTCGGATACACCATTCCACTATGGTGTTCCAGGAGGAGTGAGTTGGGATAGAATCCCACACTCAGCTAGGTAGTCACGAAACTCATGGCTAAGGTATTCTCCACCTCGATCTGATCGAAGTATTTTAATACTCTTGCCAAGCTGGTTCTGTACTTCATTCTTGAATTCTTTGAATTTTTCAAAGGATTCAGACTTATGTGTCATCAAGTACACATAACCATATCTACTGAAGTCATCAGTAAATGTGATGAAGTATCTATAACCGCCTCTAGCAGCAACATTGAAAGGGCCACATACATCACTATGTATGAGTCCTAACAAATCAGTTGCTCTCTCGCTATGCCCACTAAAGGGAGTCTTGGTCATCTTGCCTCGTAGGCATGACTCGCATATCTTATATGATTCAAAATCAAATGAGTCCTACAAACCATCCTTATGGAGCTGGGATAAGCGCTTGTCATTTATATGACCTAAGCGGCAGTGCCTGAGGTAGGTTTGGTTCATGTCATTTGACTTGAACCTCTTGGTATTTATATTATAGATAGGGCTCTCAAGGTCTAGATTATAGAGTCCGTTTATTAGAGGTGCACTACAATAGAACATATCGTTTAAATAGACGGAACAACATTTGTTCTTTATTGTAAACGAAAATCCTTTCTTGTCCAAACAAGAAACTGAAATTATGTTCTTGGTCAAGGCAGGCACATAACAACAATCATCTAATTCTAGTACAAGCCCAGAAGGTAGAGATAGATAGTAAGTTCCTACAGCAATAGCAGCAACCCGTGCTCCATTGCCTACTCGTAGGTCTACCTCACCCTTCGTCAATGTCCTGCTATTTCTCAGCGCTTGTACATTAGTACAAATGTGCGAAGCACATCCGGTATCTAATACCCATGATGAAGAAATAGAGAGGTTGACTTCTATAACATGTATACCTGAAGTAGAAATCTTATTTCTCTTCTTCATAAGATCTTCCAGGTATTCTTTAGAGTTCCTCTTCCAGTGCCTTGCTTGTCCTTGATATAGGTGACAAAGATGTTCAACCATATCGTAAGCGCCCATCAACTCATGTTGCTTCTGAAGCTCAGAGTTCATGGTCGCGAGCATAAGACAGGACACATCTAATGCGTCATCTTGATGCTTCTTGTAAGCATCTCTGTCTGCTCGCATGGCAGTGGCAGGAGGAGCCTCCGGAATGGGCTGCTCCAGAACGTACAACTATTCTCAGGTTCCTGTACCAGTCCAGGAAATTTGCTCCGTTGAGCTTGTCCTTCTTAAGGACAGAACGCAGAGAGAAGTTGTTCGTGTTTGACTTCATGGAAATTCTACAACAGAAATAAATGCAGAAATAAATGTCATATTCTTTTAATCATTTAATTAGGCCTTTAAGTAAATGATGCTCCCACTGAATTCTATAATTTATGTGGGACAAGATCCACATCATACTAACCCTTGAGTTAGCTTTGGCTAATACGCCCAAGACTTAGTATGATCGATAGGTAACGATTACCAATTACATCTCTATGCAACTCTTGTTTATAGGATCAAGATCCGTATTGATATTAAAACTCGAGTTACCTTTGGCTAATACGCCCGAGAGTTAATATAAACGTGATTTTGTCCTACCTTTCCAATCGTTGGAAGAATGTCTATAGTTGTACTCGATCCAACCAAGTTAACTAGTTACTCAATCTAATTGAGTTTGACTCACCCATGCGTTGATAGGCGGGACCAAGATTGTCCCTCCATACCCTACCAAGATAGTATGTGTTGCTCTGCTTTGGCATATTCAACAACAACATGCGATCGAGGTAGTGGTAGGTATCACGGCATGGTAGGCATTATGAGTTGACGTGATTTAGATCTAATCTAAACGATGATGCGTATCATATACTCGATAGATCTAATCTAATCGAAGGGTGCATCATGTGCACGACTTAGATCTAATCTAATCGTTAGGCACTAATTAATTACTTAATTAACTAGCATGCATCACATACACACAAAAGCAATTAATTAAATAATTTTTGTGATTATGTCATGGCCCTACTACGATCTTCTCAAGCCAATGAGAAGATCGGATGGTCAACCTAAGGTCAACAGCTTCTCAAGCTCCTTCCTTTGACCACCTCGTGTTGCTCGCGCCCTCCTCGTAACTCCGTCTCGAGTGGACCTTCCACCGCTTCAAAATTTACATTACAATTTTGAAACTCGAGTTACATTCGAGTCTAAATCTAATTTACAATAAGAATAAAAGAGAAAGGCACGACGCGCAGGTCGCGAAAAAAATAAAAATACAACATGCACATCACATCACGGCACGCAGGCCGTATTATGAATTACAACACAAATTATCCAATCGAATTGGGTCTTTGGGCCATGACTATCACAAAAATAATATATAATTCAAAATTATATATTTCTATAATTTTTTGTAATTTTTTTTTATAATTTTTTTACAATTTTGCGAGTACAATTTCCCGGCGGTTCCGTTTAGCGGTGTTCGGACGCAATCGCAGAACGAATCCCCTTGCGGGGCCAGGGGCAGCGCCCCTACCCGTGATCTAACCATCGCGAGGGTTCCATTACGATCTAACAGCGCCCTAGCCCGCTGTCCCAAAAAGTTTTGGGGCGAAACTTGGTCGTTTTGGAAAATTCTTCTCGGTAGTCGAAGCCTACAAGTGTCGAAACACTTGTGCTTCGCTTCTATGAGAAAAATACTCATAAAAAATATAAAAATCATAAATTTATAGAAAATTATAGAACTGAAAAGTCTTCATAAAACACAAAATAAACTCGTATCGTCTTCGCACGTGGCTCTGATACCACTGTTGGGTTTTTCGGGCCGCGAAAACCGCTTTTTCGAGTCGCGAAAACCCCGAAACCCATTAGCCAACGGATCCGTGCGAAGAAAAATTTCGAAAACATACGAATACGAGTTTACCAGATCTACACTTAGATCTACATGGAGAAAATCTTATACCTTCGATGCGTGCCCTTCGCGAATCCCGCTCGTCCAAGGTACTCCGGATCTCGTGATTGTCAACGTAGACAATCCTCTAGAAGTATCCACACGAACAAGATGTGTTCTCTAACACACAAGGATGGAGAAGAGAGCACCACAAGTGTGCTAGCACTCTCTAGGGCTCTCGGGTAGGATTAGAAGAAGAAGAAAGGAAAAGAAGAGAACACACTCCTCTAAAATCTCTATGTGACTTTCACTAACCTTTCTTTTTGGATTAGATTCACTCTCCTTTATTCTCCCTTGCTTGAAACCCACGACCAAGAGAAGAGAAGGAGCAAGAAGAGAGCTTAGAAGGAGGAAGATCACTTGAATGAGAGTTACCCTTGCAAAATGAAACTCTTTTCATCTAATTAAGTGGTTTGTAACCTCCATGGGATACCAAGAGTCACGACTCTTGGTAACTCCTATGAGGTGGCACTTCACTTAAGTAACCATGATGATGTGGAGCATCATCATTGGTCCACTTAATGCCAACTCACCAATGAGGTGGCATAAAGTCAAGTCAAACTTGACTCTTCATCTTCCTCTCAAGTCAAGTCAAACTTGACTTAATCTCTCTCATGGTTGATCTAATCCAACCATTTAATTCAAGCCAATTTAATATAATGAATCTAATTCATTTAATTAAATTGATTCAATGAGTCATAATCTAAATTAGACTCATTGAACACAAGAATCAACTTGAGTCCAACTCAATTAGCCCAATTAGGATTACTCTTAATCCAATTTGATTCATCAAATGAATCTAATCCTCTTGGTTCATCATATGAACCTAATCTCCATCCACTTGTTCTTTGTGTGTGACCCAATAGGTTCTTATAACGTTAGCAATACCCCTAAACTCATTTAGAAACATAAGTAATGAGCGGTATCTAGCAATACATCATTACTACCCAAGTTACAAGAATGTTGAGATCCAACATCACCTTGTGACTACTAATTGTGACTCCTCACAATATATGACAAGTGTCCTTCTATCCTAGACATCTAGATTGATCAATGTGAGGCATAGACCGTGTCATCCTCTAATCAATCTAAATCTTGAACTCCAAGTAGACTCACTCAATCAAATGAGCTGAATATCTCATATTGACTCATTTGGGCATGGTCATGCACTTCGTGGTCTCACTCTATCAAGAATACCGATGTCTCTCCCGTCATATAGGAGGGATAGATCCCATCTACATCACTCACATCCCTCCGCATAATTTGTTACATACCCAGTAATCGCCTTTATAGTCCACCCAGTTACGGGTGACGTTTGACGAAACCAAAGTACATAACTCCTTATGTAGGGAACCATGGTGATTTCAGTCTAAGGACTAGTAGTCATACTAATAGCCACATGAGAAAGTATATGACACTCATATAACGATCCACGATACTTTCTCATGGTGGGTCATTCAGTATACATTCTCCAATGAATACCCATGTGTTAACTTGATATCTCTATATCCATGACTTGTGAGATCAAGTCATCGAGTTGACCTACATGCTAGTCTTATTACATTAACATTGTCCCTGAATGTCAATACTCGACTAGGAATGATTAATTGTAGTGTTCCCTATATCATCTCACTATCGGTTCAACTAACCGATTGATATAGGTGAGAACCTTCTAGTCAAGGACGTTATTATACTTAGTTTATTTGGCACCAATACAAGTAATTATAATAACCAAAAATCAAATGCCTTTATTTATATAGAATATGATACAACAAGTCCAAAATACAATCATCAAATGATTGGCTCTAGGGCTCTAGCTAATAAGAAATTCTATTCCATTGTCACTCATTATCTTATGGTGGGTATTTGGGGATTGTTAAAACATCCATAAAATTCTTGCAAATTGGATTCTTTTGGCTACACTTATTCAAAGATAAATGAGAGTATATTCAATCTTGTGATTGGTGTCAGAAAATGGGAAGCATCACTAAACAACATGAGATGCCTTTGAATGACATTCTTGAAGTCGAACTATTTGACGTTTGGAGAATAGACTTTATGTAACTTTTTCCTTCATCATGTGGAAATAATTACATTTTTGCTATGGTTGATTATGTGTCTAAATGGATAGAAGCTATCGCCTCTCCATGTATGCTAGAACTATTATTAAACTATTTAAAATGCAAATCTTCCCCCATTTCAATGTCCCAAGAGTAGTTATCAGTGATGGGGGATCTCATTTTATTGAAAATAAGTTTGAAAACCTTCTTAAAGATATGAAGTTAGTCACAAGATCGCAACACTATATCACCCGGAGACTAGTGTACAAGTTAAAATTTCTAATAGAGAGGTCAAAGCAATATTGGAAAAGATGGTATCGACATTTTGAAAGGATTGACCCCTAAAATTAGATGATGCTTTGTGAGATATCATGTAACAACCCAAATTCCCTCATTACGAGTCCTAATAGTACTTAAAAATAATTTGAAATGCTTTAGAAATATTCTAGAGATTTTTAGAAATTTTTAGAGTATTTTTATGTAATTTTTGGAGTTCGTTTGGTATTTTTACCAAAAGAAAGAAGTTTCAAAAAAATAAAGAGGTTCGGCAGAGGTTTGAACCCGCGACCTCCAACCGTTCCAAGTTATAAATGGTTTCGGCTAGCCAAGCATCCCAACGGGTGTTTCGTGAACAAATCAATAACGAATTGGTCTTAAGTCATAACAGAAATTCTAAGTTATAAGAGGGATAAGTGTTGTTTTGTTGCCGTGACCGAAACCTAATTCCCTTCTCCTCTTCTGCGTGCGACGGCTGTGCTCGGGCAGAAAGCAAGGGAGGTTAGGGTTCATCTCCGGTGGCCGGCCAAGGGTCCAATCCAAAGGGTTTCTTCACCATTACAATCTCCTCATCGAAGAGAGTTCATGGGCACGAGGAGGAGTCAAAATCTCCAAGCTCTCCGCGAACCCACGAGGCTTTCTTCTCCGGTTGTAAGTCAAGGGATTCTGGTAAGTTGCTTCTCACCTATGGTAGGAGTAGTTTCGGATCTTGTTCTCCTTGAATTCGAAGTATGTTGTAAGATTTTTAGTCGTGAAATTTCTGCCGTGGATTTCAAAGGAAGAAAGTAGTTAGATTAAGCATGTAGGTTTGTGTTTTGAAGATTTCTACAGAATAGTTATGCTTGGGTTTGGTTTTCCTTGCCGTGGTGCTGAGCATGAAGTATGGTTATATTCGGGTTGTGACCTTGCTGTACAATTGTGTTTGTGACCTTGTTGTGCAATTTGGGTTTGTGACCTTGCTGTGCAAATCGGATTGGTGCTAGGAAAAGGGGCATGAACAATTCCTTTGAAGTTTGCTGTACAGATTTGGGTTCGTGCAATGCATTGGGTGTGAATAACCTTAATTTGGGAGTTCTGTCGGATTTTAGTGGCATTGATAGATTCTTTGGATATCAGTTGATTAACATGCTGTTAGACCCCTTGTGTTATTAGATCTTTTATATATGCAGTTTTAGATTGGCATGTGGTTTAGCAGTTCAGTTTGTGTAGTAAATTTTGTTATACTTGCAGTTTTAGATCCAGTGTTTCATTCCTGTTAAATCCGAACCCTAGATTTCAGTTTGTGCTTATGGCTTTGGTATTGCAGTTTAGATTTTGTTGTTTGATATCTCAGTTATAGACTTCAGTTTCATATTTCTTGTATCTAGAGCCGATTGTTGAAAGAATAGCTTCTTATCTTGCTCCGGATTTTTGTTCATATATTGTTATGGATAATTGGATAATTAAAGATAAATTAAGACCAAGGTCTAAATTTTGATCCCAAATTCCAGCAGTTGAGGATCAAAGGCACGCCTAGTGTTTAAAGAAATGCCGAGGCATTCTATACTAGGAGAATTAGAAGATAATAAGTATTTTACTTTAAGGGGCTAGTACCCGACTTCCGAGGTTGTCGTTAAACAAATCCAGGTGACCAATTCTGAGGTCTTGGCCTTGGTAAGACCAAGGTCTTTACCCTTGTAGAACTGGTGGCTCGTTACCTCAGTTTTACTAGGGAGAGCGCAATGGTACTACACCTAGGCCCAAGAAAGAATTGATTATTATTTTGAAGTATTAAAATATAAATTTTTAAACAAGTGAAATAAGCTTCACATAATTTTAAAATTCAGCAAGTTTAGTTTTCTTTTATGCTAGCATGTTGTTAGATGAGCATGAGCAGCTTTACATGTTTAGCATTTCAGTATGTTTGATTCCTCTATTATCAAATGAGCATGTGTAGTATTTCCTTAGCATTCAGTTTTAAATTTATTCTTATTCACATGCATATTTGAGTTTTGTGAGTTAGATAGCGCTTACTAAGTAATTTTGCTTATAGTTGCATTTTCATCTTACTGTAAATAAAGGAAAGGAAAAGTTATAGCAAAGGAGGTGCGGATGGATGTGTGATGCCTGGACTATAGAAGACTTGGGATTTAGTTAAAGATTTTATTAAGATATTTTGTATTTAGACTATTGGGATTGTTTATTCATGTAGATGATTTAATTCATGAAATGACTTTATGTATTTAGAATTTTCTTATTAGAATTGTTATGCATATTAGTCTCACTATTGAGTTGTGTTAATGTTGCATGCATGTTCAGATTAATAGATATGTTTTTTTTAGCATGTTCAGATTGATATGTTTTAGTTGTGTATACATGCTGGAGTAGAATGTAGAGATAAGTTATTCATGTTTCCGTTGTCACTAATTGCATGTTTAGAGAGTTTTATGTATTGATATTTATATGTGTGCAATGTTAGTTAAGAAAAATTAGTAATCGAGTAGCGCCCCATCCTCACAGACAAGTAGTGAGGAGGGTGAGGTGTTACAAGTTGGTATCAGAGTAGTTCCTATTCTCCAGCATCACACATCAGCATCAGCCTTGCCGTCTTGAAGTAAGAATGTATTTATACTTTCTTTTATAATCTTCCTTTATTATTTGCAGTATAGAGAAATCCTTAGAAATATTTACTTATATGTGTAGATTTCTTTTGTGTTCTATGCATGATTGTGTGTTACCTAGTTAGTTTCACTTGTAGATGCATATGGAAAAATACCCTATCAGTATTTTGAGTTTAAGAAAAGTATAAGAAAGATAAAGAAAAGAAAGAAAAAGGCCAAGGCCTTCAGTAGATCCCAAAGTCGAGACTTTAGGGATTTTGACACACAAGGTGTTTGTTAAAATGCCAAGGCATTTAAAGAAGAAGTAATTAAGATATTTTACTTTGAAAGGCCAGAAATAGCACTTAATGTGAGTAGTGGAACTCACCGGCCACAAACTAGTGAAGAGCTGGTCAGCAGGGCATTAGTCGCTGAACATTATCTGATCAGCATCAAGGCACAACAAATGCAATTCAAGCCAGTCAAGATAGAGGACAAGACAACAGGGAGTCAGAAGCCCTAGGCAAGCAAGCAACACTGGAAGGGCAAAGATAACAAGAGGAAGCGATAGAATACAAGAGGCAGCCAAAAGGGAGGTCTAGTAGACAAGCAGGCCATGTTCCCTCCCTGTCCCAAATGTGGAGGACTACATCCAGGAGCCTGTCTTTTGGGTATAACTGGATGTTATTCGTGTGGTCAAGAAGGACACCTAGCTAAGGCATGTCCTAACAAGCTCAAAGCACTTCAGCAACAGGCAGTGCAATACGGGAACAAGCCTCAGTTACATTACATGCCTGCAACTCTGGATGGACCTCAGCTCAGTCAAGGAAGGTTGGAAGCCCCACCAATTTCAGCTAGTGCCAGAGTATTCTCCCTCACTAAAGAGGAGCTGCTAGTGCCTCCACGGTCGTAACCGAGAGCATGAACTCCAAGTTCTTGACAACCCTACCTTTCGGGGAAGTCATGGAGTCCAACCAGTGGCTTCGGGCTGTACCAGTCAGAATTTCAAACCGAGAGGTATATGTTGATCTAGTAGTACTTGCGATGCAAGATTTTGATGTCATTCTGGGTATGGATTTCCTCAGCAAGTACAGTGCTTCGGTGGATTGCCGCAGAAGGAAAGTGATTTTAGCCCAAAAGGTGAACCATCCTCTGAGTTCACGGGAGTGCCGAAGAGGAAGACCCAGAAATTCCTCTCTTCCCTCACAGCTCACCAGATGTTAGCTAAAGGGTGTACTAGTTTTCTTGCATACATTGTGAATGCAGAAGAACAAGAAAAACCCAAGCAGGAAGATGTTCGGGTAGTCTGTGAGTATCCAGAGGTATTCCCAGAAGAGCTACATGGACTACCTCCCAACAGAGAAGTGGAGTTTGAAATTGAGTTAGTTCCTAGTACCGGTCCAATTTCAAAAGCTCCATACCGAATGGCTCTAGTAGAACTGAAAGAACTACAAGAACAACTCCAGGAGCTACTTGACAAGGGCTTCATCCGCCTTAGTCATTCACCATGGGGAGCTCCAGTGTTGTTCGTTAAGAAGAAAGACAGATTTATGCGGATGCTCATAGATTATAGAGCGCTGAACAAAGTGACAGTTAAGAACAAGTTCCCTCTTCCCAGAATAGATAATCTATTTGATCAATTAAAGGGGGCAACAGTGTTCTCTAAGATAGATCTGCGCTCTGGGCACCATCAGTTGAAAGTGAAAGAAAGTGATATACCCAGAACAACTGTTCAAGACCAGATACGGACACTACGAGTTTGTAGTCATGCCTTTTGGGGTAACTAATGCACCTGCAGTCTTCATGGACTTAATGAACAGAGTGTTCAGAGAATACCTTGACAAGTTTGTCATTGTGTTCATCGACGACATTCTGATCTATTCAAGAACCCCAGAGGAGCATGACACGCACTTGAGGATAGTACTGCAGACCCTTCAGCAAAAGCAGCTTTATGCTAAATTCTCAAAGTGCGAGTTCTGGTTGGAGCATGTGGCATTTCTAGGTCACATCATTTCTAAAGAAGGTATCCAGGTGGATCCAGCCAAAATAGAAGCGGTCAACAACTGGAGTAGACCCAAGAACGCCAGGAAGATCAGATGTTTCCTTGGTTTAGCTGGGTACTATAGGAAATTCGTGGAGGACTTTTCCAGGATAGCTTCTCCACTAACAGCCTTAACTAGGAAGAACAAGAAGTTTGAATAGTCAGACAAATGTGAGCAAAGTTTCCAAGCATTGAAGAAGAGATTAACCAGTGCTCCTGTCCTGACTGTTCCAGAGAGTGACAAGAGTTTTGACATCTACAGTGATGCTTTCAAGATGGGCCTCGAAGCTGTTATCATGCAAGAAGGGAAGGTTATAGCTTATGCTTCCAGACAACTCAAAGATTATGAGAAGAACTACCCCACTCATGATCTTGTGCTGGCAGCTGTGGTCTTTGTACTAAAACTCTTGCGACATTATTTGTATGGAGTTCAGTGCAGAATCTTCACCGACCATCAGAGTTTAAAGTATTTCTTTACTCAGAAAGATTTAAACATAAGACAGCACAGGTGGCTAGAGTTGGTTAAAGATTATGACTGTGAAATCCTCTACCACCCAGGTAAAGCTAACAAAGTGGCAGACCCACTAAGTCGAAAGTCTAGTGCAACTCTGATGTCCTTATCATCATTAGCACTGCCACTGCAGAAGGAATTGTTAGATTTTGGAGTCAAAATTATTTATGGGCAACTCTCTGCATTGACCTTAGAGTCAACCTTGCTTGAGGATATACAGCGAAAGCAAAGTGAAGATCCAGATATCCAGAAGATCAAGCAAGGGATACAAAAAGAAGAAGATATAGAGTTTCGAGTATTAGATAGTGGAGTTCTTTATCAGGGGAATCACCTTTGTGTTCCCAACGATGAGGAATTAAGGAGGAAGATTTTGGAGGAAGCTCATAGCACACCGTACTCTATGCATCCTGGTTCCACCAAGATGTATCAAGATTTGAAACAGAGATTCTGGTGGTCTGGACTCAAGAGAGATGTTACAAAATATGTCAGTACCTGCCTGACATGCTAGAGAGTCAAAGCAGAACACCAGAGACCAGGAGGAGTTCTACAGCCTCTCCCAATACCAGAGTGGAAATGGGAAGAAATATCCATGGACTTCATAAAAGGTTTTCCAAGAATTACTAATGGATATGATGCGATATGGGTGATAGTGGACAGATTGACCAAGTCTGCCCATTTTCTAGCCATCAAGGTGTCCTACTCTATAGAGCAGTTGGCGCAGCTATATGTTAAGGAAGTGATCAGACTTCACGGGGTCCCGAAGTCAATTGTTTCCGATAGGGATGGGCGTCTCACCTCTCATTTTTGGGAGTGTGTTTAGAATGCATTAGGCACCAAACTCAAGTTCAGCACAGGCTTCCACCCTCAGACTGATGGACAGACAGAATAAGTAAATCATATTTTAGAAGACATGCTCAGGGCTTGTGCATTAGATTTTAAGGGTAGTTGGTGCAAGTATCTGTATTTAGCTGAATTCGCCTACAATAATAGCTACCAGGCCACTATTAAGATGGCACCTTACGAAGCACTGTATGGCCGGAAGTGTAGATCACCTATATGTTGGTTAGAGGCTGGAGAAAGAAAAGAGATGGAATCAGAATTGGGTAGGCAGACTGAGATGATAGAAGAAACCACACAAGCTATCCAGAAGATCAAATAGAGGATTGAGACTACCCAAAGTAGACAGAAAAGTTATGCTGACACACGCCGTAGGCCACTTGAATTCCAAGTAGGGGATTCAGTCTTTCACAAAGTTGCTCCGATGAAGGGAGTGATGAGATTTGGCAAGAAGGGCAAGTTAGGTCCTCGCTACGTAGGACCCTACCTGATCACAGAAAGGATTGGGAAAGTAGCTTACAAGCTGGACTTACCTCAAGACATGTCAGCAATACATAATGTATTTCATGTCTCCATGCTAAAGAAGTGCCTTCACGATCCTAGCCAAGTGATTCAGTCTCAGTCAGTGCAGATCCAGGAAGATCTTAGCTATGAGAGCAGACCTACACAGATAGTGGACAGAGAAGTTAAGAGACTAAGGAACAAAGAAGTACCACTAGTGAATGTCATCTGGCAGAACCAGAAGCACGAGGAAGTTACTTGAGAGCGTGAGGACAGCATGAGACATAAATATCCAGAATTATTCTAAGTTCGAGGACGAACTTTTTATAAGGTATGGGGAATTGTAACAACCTAAATTTCCTCATTACAAGTCCTAATAGTGCTTAAAAATAATTAGAAATGCTTTAGAAATATTCTAGAGATTTTTAGGAATTTTTAGAGTATTTTTATGTAATTTTTGGAGTTCGTTTGGTATTTTTACCAAAAGAAAGAAGTTTAAAAAAAATAAAGAGGTTCGGCCGAGGTTCGAACCCGCGACCTCCGATCGTTCGAAGTCTTAAATGGTTTCAACTAGCCATGCGTCCCAATAAGTGTTTCGTGAATAAATCAATAACGAATTGGTCTTAAGCCATAATAGAAATTCTAAGTTAGAAGAGGGAAAAGTGTTGTTTTGTTGTCGTGACCGAAACCTAATTCCCTTCTCCTCTTCTGCGTGCGACGGCTGTGCTCGGGCAGAAATCAAGGGAGGTTAGGGCTCGTCTCCGGTGGCCGGCCAAGGGTCCAATCCGAAGGGTTTCTTCACTATCACGATCTCCTCGTCGAAGAGAGTTCGTGGGCACGAGGAGGAGCCGAAATCTCCAAGCTCTCCGCGAACCCTCGAGGCTTTCTTCTACGGTTGTAAGTCAAGGGATTCCGGTAAGTTGCTTCTCACCTGCGGTAGGAGTAGTTTCGGATCTTGTTCTCCTTGAATTTGAAGTATGTTGAAAGATTTTTAGTCTTGATATTTCTGCCGTGGATTTCAAAGGAAGAAAGTAGTTAGATTAAGCATGTAGGTTTGTGTTTTGTAGATTTCTGCAAAATAGTTATGATTGGATTTGGTTTTCCTTGCCGTGGTGCTGAGCATGAAGTATGGTTATATTCGGGTTGTGACCTTGCTGTACAATTGTGTTTGTGACCTTGCTGTGCAATTCGGGTTTGTGACCTTGCTGTGCAAATCGGATTGGTGCTAGGAAAAGGGGTATGAACAATTCCTTTGAAGCTTGCTGTACAGATTTGGGTATGTGCCATGCATTGGGAGTGAATAACCTTAATTTGGGAGTACTATTGGATTTTAGTGGCTTTGATAGATCCTTTGGATATCAATTGATTAACATGCTGTTAGACCCCTTGTGTTATTAGATCTTTTATATATGCAATTTTAGATTGGCATATGGTTTAGCAGTTCAGTTTGTGTAGTAAATTTTGTTATACTTGCAGTTTTAGATCCAGTGTTTCATTCCTGTTAAATCCGAACTCTAGATTTCAGTTTGTGCTTATGGCTTTGGTATTGCAGTTTAGATTTTGATGTTTGATATCTCAGTTATAGACTTCAGTTTCATATTTCTTGTATCTAGAGTCAATTAATGAAAGAATAGCTTCTTATCTTGCTCTGGATTTTTGTTCATATATTGTTATGGATAATTGGATAATTAAAGATAAATTAAGACCAAGGTCAAAATTTTGATCCCAAATTCCAGCAGTTGAGGATCAAAGACATGCCTAGTGTTTGAAGAAATGCCGAGGCATTCTATACTAGGAGAATTAGAAGATAATAAGTATTTTACTTTAAGGGGCTAGTACCCGACTTCCAAGGTTGTCGTTAAACAAATCCAGGTGACCAATTCCGAGGTCTTGGCCCTGGTAAGACCAAGGTCTTTACCCTTGTAGAACTGGTGGCTCGCTACCTCAGTTTTACTAGGGAGCGAGCAATGGTACTACGTCTGGGCCCATGAAAGAATTGATTATTATTTTTAAGTATTAAAGTATAAATTTTTAAACAAGTGAAATAAGCTTCACATAAGTTTAAAATTCAGCAAGTTTAGTTTTCTTTTATGCTAGCATGTTGTTAGATGAGCATGAGCAGCTTTACATGTCTAGCATTTCAGTATGTTTGATTCCTCTATTTTCAGATGAGCATGTGTAGTATTTCTTTTAAAGCATTCAGTTTTAGATTTATTCTTATTCACATGCATATTCGAGTTTTGTTAGTTAGATAGCGCTTACTAAGCAATTTTGCTTATAGTTGCATTTTCCTCTTACTGCAGATAAAGGAAAGGAAAAGTTATAGCAAAGGAAGGCGACAAGGAGGTGCGGATGGATGTGTGATGCCTGGACTATAGAAGCCTTGGGATTTAGTTAAAGATTTTATTAAGATATTTTGTATTTAGACTATTGGGATTGTTTATTCATGTAGATGATTTAATTCATAAAATGACTTTATGTATTTAGAATTTTCTCATTAGAATTGTTATGCATATTAGTCTCACTATTGAGTTGTGTTAATGTTGCATGCATGTTTAGATTAATAGATATGTTTTTTTTAGCATGTTCAGATTGATATGTTTTAGTTGTCTATACATGCTGGAGTAGAATGTAGAGTTAAGTTATTCATGTTTCCACTGTCACTAATTGCATGTTTAGAGAGTTTTATGTATTGATATTCACATGTGTGCAATGTTAATTAAGAAAAATTAGTAGTCGAGTAGCGCCCCATCCTCACAGACTAGTAGTGAGGAGGGTGGGGTGTTACATATCAAACTGCTTACAAGACCCTAATTGGAATAATCCCATTTTAGCTAGTTTATGGGAAGCAGTGTCATCTATCAGTGGGAATGGAATACAAAGATTATTGGACAATACAATGCCTCAACTTTGACTAGAAAGTAGCTGGTGAGAAAAGAAACTCCAACTTAATGAACTGGATGAATTAAGGATGGACACATATGAACATGCTAAGTCCTATAAGGAAAGAACAAAGACATGGCATGATCAACATATCATATGACGAGAATTCATAGAAGGAGATCTAGTGTTCCTGTTTAACTCTAGATTGAAACTATTCCTCGGAAAGCTAAAATCATAGTGGATGAGACTGTTTAAAATTCAAAAAGTATATCCATATAGAGCAGTAGATATTTGGAATGAGGAGTTTAGACTTTGCAAAGTAAATGGGCAGCGACTTAAGATGTATTTTCTTAGAGTGCCAATTAATAGAGATGAAAGGCTATATTTTTCTGAGGCATGCCCCCTAGAGTGAATCAAATAGAGGTTGAGCTAAAGACCTAAAACAAGCGCTGCTTTGGAGGCAACCCAAGGTTTCCTTCTCATTAGTTTACATTTTCTTCATTTTACCATTATGTCTAATGCATTTTTAATTTTGTTTTCAAGTTTATTATAGTCTCCATGAGCTAGCCATGATTCTCCCATGGACATGGAGGCACCAATAAAGATGGAAAGGAGGAAGGCCTTGAAGAAGCAGAACGTCTGGCACACCCCAAGCCTTGGCCTTGTCTCTTAGACACGCCCGTGTCTACCTCCAAATGAGAAGAAGGGCATGCCCATGTTATTTGAAATGGTTGTGTGAAGCTAGCCAAAGGTATTCAAGCCACGACAGTGTCATTTAACATGACCATGCCAATTTGGCCAAGGGTAAGCAAGGTGAGGTCGTGTCAAAAGACACGGTCGTGTGACATTGGCAAGGGGAATCAAGGCACAGCCTTGTCATTTGACATGACCATGTGCGAAGCCATGTCACTCAATGACACACGACCTAGCCCAATAAAACCCTAGCTAGGGAACGGGCGTGTGTAACCTCACATGGTTGTGCTGCCGCCTTCACCCTCTTTCACATCCTCCTCTCATTTCCTCTCCATTCAAAAGCCCTCCATTTTTCTTCCTCAATCTCCACCATTCACCTCCTTCTCCCTTTCTATAGTTCTCACCCCCACCTTGGACTAAGCCTCTCCATCATTTAAGATGACAAATCAATTAAAGGAAGTAGATATTCTAACAAGCAAAGGAAAGGAAAGGATTTACTCTATAGGAGATCTAAGCGCTCACTTCAAGAATATGTCTAACAACTTCAATATTATTTTTACTAGTGATGAACAATGTTATTGATATGATTCATTGTTGAAACGTTCCATCTTGAGTACTAGATTTATGGATCATGTACCTTAGATGTTCTAGGTTTTTGAGAAGATATTGAATGGCTCTTTGAGAAGATAGGATGGAATGACTTTATGAGCATGAAATACTCAATATACCCTAGAATTATCTTGGAAATTTTGAACTCCATTAATATTCACAACATTCGAGGAGATAAGATTACATTCCTCTTATTCAATGATGACTATATTTGGACCCTTGACAATTTTAATTCATTCTTTGAATTGACATGTGATGGAAAACATATAATACTCCCAAGATTTAAAAACTCAAATATATGGGGGTCGATTAGTGGGCAATCTCATTTTGAACCACACTCATCTAAAGCTATTAGTATCACTGATCTAAATTTCCACTATCTTCAATTGGTTATGAGGAATATAATATTTGGACTAGGTGATAATGAAAGAATAATGAGGCTCTCTGAATTATATTATTTGTGGGAAATGGTGGAAGATGTTCTTATCAATTTGGGATATCATTTCCTTAAACACTTAGTGAAGTTAGGAAAGATTCCCTCTACCATCCCTATTATTTTAGGAGGAATACTTACCCATATGGCGGTGGTTCTAGGATATGACCTTGAGGATTTAGAGATGGCGGAGAATACCCTAGTAATTGATTTAGACACTTGCTTAGTAGTTCGTATGATACGACGCGATGGTCATGGCTATTGTCTCATGCTTAAAAATAATTTTTCCTTACAACCGCCAAATTCGGGATTAACCACCATTCGAAATAAGGATAATTGGCTCTTGTTTATGGCCAACAAGTAATCTATTCCTTCCTCCAAGATAGCCTCCAAAGATATCCCTTCAAGTAGTCGAGACATTGGTATATTCAATTTCTAAGAGTTTCTCCCTATTTTAGACACCCTTCATCACAACCATGCATTGCATAATGATTTGTTAAAGAAACAAAAATGTTTGGCGAACAAGCAATTTCAATATTTACGTGAGTGCTTAAGAGCGAGAGAAAATTGTGCCATAAAATGTATGAATTTATGGAGGCTCAAAGGAATGAAATGAAGTTAAATGAAGATTTTAGGAGATCATGAGACCAATTCAAATTAAAATTAGCATGATCTATAAATATCATAAATTTCTTAGAGATAGGGTTAGGTGGTTTATTAATACCTTTCCTAACCTTCTCAAGTTCCTCGATTTTCCCCCTCCTCTGCTATATTGATTTTATCAGAATGATGAAAGATTTAAGTCTGGGGATATGTTGTACATAGTGTTATTTATCTATAGTTTAGTTTCATTTTACTTGTTTTCATGTTAGTTCTTACTTTGAGTGTAGGTTTTTCAATTTTTATTTAGTTGTTTTAATTGTCACTTTGACTGTCTTTCTAGTTGTTTTGTGGCATATTGAGAAGATCAATCTTCACCATACTGGCTTGTCTAATAGTAAAAATGTTAGCATGTTTATATTTAGATTCATGTTGCTATTTGTGATAGTGTTAGTATGTTTGGTGAACTTCTTTTCTCTATCTCTAGTAGCACGAAGTGAGCATCATATTTTAATGAGATAAATCTGAGTGATGGCCTAATTTTAATAATCTTATTTTCACTTTTCTTGAGCTTGAATAGTAGATAACTCTGAAATAGTCATGATTGATCTTATTTGTTTAGTACTTAGGTTTCCATGGTGATTTCATAGACCACATCTTGGTTACTGGATGATGCTAGTGTCATGTAAGCTTCTTTGGAAACATCTAGATATCCCCCAAAAAAATTCAAGTATTGCACAATCTAATCACTATGAAAAAAAAGAGAAGAATGAGGAATATAAAAAATAGTTTTACATGTGGAAACTAGCAAGTTACCTCTTTGAGACTGAATTAGGTTACTAGGAAAATAAATGCTATGTATCTCTTGAAGTCTAGCACATCTTTGAGACCATAGGTAGACTAAAAAATATGAACCAAAAGTGTGGCAGGTAAATGTATATCACTGGGAATATGTGGAATTTATTTGGATGATGACTTGACTATGACTAGGAATTGAAACTTGAAAAGCTTAATTCACTTATTGCACCATACACAAGAACTTATGATTAGGTCATTTTAAGTTACTCAATGATCAGGCTTATTAATGAAACTAGCAGATAGAGTTAGATTGTTTCATTAGAGATTATGATGCATTATATGAGCATGTGGATCTAGATTATGACAGTTTGCATGAGGATAAGCAAAGATTTATGTCTGGGGGTGTGATGTGCGTAGAATATATATAATTTTATTCATGTTTTAACGCACATTCACTTGCTTTCTTTGCATATGTTCTATGCATTTTTACCTCTCTTTGTCATATTTTTTACTATAATTACTCTCTTTATCTGAGATCTACTTTTGTTTGGTTTTCTATTAATAGGATGCATCTTTGAAGTGAAATCGGTGTTAAAATGTGCTTCAGAGAGATGAAAGAATTGAAGAGAGTAGAGCCTTAGACGTGTGGTTTCACACGGTCGTGGCCTTTCGTCCGTGGCCAAGCAGCACACGGTTAAGGCAAATGGCACAGCCGTTCTAACAATCAAGTCGTGTGATTTCACATGATCATACCAGATCACCAGAACCCAATCAAGCTTGGGTCGTGTCAAAAGCACGGCTATGCCAAGCTAACATAGCTGGATCAAGCCCTGGTTATGCTAGAAGGCATAGTCGTTCTATTACCAGCCGAGCAAAATTAAATCATGGTCATGCCAAAAGGTACGGTCGTGTCACTTCAATAGCACTACTTCATGGCCATGCCAAAGGGCATGACCATAACATGGGTCGTGCCCTAGCCCATGCCCTATTCTATTTAAGGGGAGTTATTCCCTTCTTCAAGGGAGGAAGGTTCACCCTTTTGGGAGATCAATCTTGGTTTAGAACTACACCTTCTCCATACTTCAATTGAAGATTTGAGATCATTTTCATCATCTCCTTCGACTCCAAAAGCATGGGGTTGGATCCGAAGATCACTCAACATCTTAGATAAGTTTCTTCTCCCTTCTTCCCATTAGATCGGGTTTAGAGCTTATGTTTTCATTATCTTTGGATTCAATCTTTCTTGTTAGGGAGTAGATCTTATTGTTATAGGATTAAGGGAGTAATTATGATGTGTGATTGATCTATACTCTTGGATTTGCCAACTTCCTTTCCATATGATATTGCTTATGCCTTGTATTTATTTGATCGTATGTGTGTGTACTTTAATCTCATGTATGATTGAATGATTGTATGATTTTTCACATACCATAGAGGGGATGCCCTAGATCGTATAACTTGGGGTGGGGGGGGGGGGGGGGGGGGGGGGGGCAGGGACAAGGGTAACCCTTTAACCGAGCATCTATAACATCACCTAGAAAGGGAGAGCAATTCTCTATAAGGAAGTGTACAATTAGACTTATTGGATTATTTCTATGTTCATACTATCAAGTGTTTCATGCATTCTTGTGGATATATGACCTGGGGGCTCTAGTGACAAAGGTATCCCTTGAACTAGATTTCATAGGAATTACTTCCATTAGATAGCATTGGATGTCAATGGAAATGACACTCCGGCATGACCACTATAGGAAAGCGTCAGTAACAAAATGAACTTCCTACACATTCATAGGGATAGAGGATGGATAATAGGTTATCCTTAGTACATTGATTAGCATCATAATGAAATTGAACCACTAGAATGTTTCACCAAACCAAGTTCCTCAACCACTCTTTCTCTTAATCTTACCTCTCTCCACATTAGTGAATAATTTCCCAAACATCAATCATTTAGCTAGTTCATTGTGATTGATCTCTAGTGCTTATATCCAATTCTTGTGGGTTTGATATCTTTTATTACTTGACAACTACCATGCACTTGCGGATTGTACACATCATGATACTACAACTCTTTGATGTAACTATGATGACCAAAAGCTCAGAACTTCTAATCCTTAGTTGTTGGTATAATTTTAGTTATAGCATTTAAATTATTGTACTTGTACTTAGTCAAATTTTTAGTGAATTTTTCAAAGTAAACACTCAACGAGTGTGTGCCTTGGAGTAGGAGTCATCATAGCCTTTGAACCAACTAAAAAATAAAGTGTTAGCAATTGTTTGTTTTTATTTTATTTCCACTTTGTTTACTCTAAGTCTTTTCAAAAACATGAAAAAACCATGAGCATTATTCACCCCCCCCCCCCCCCCTCTAACACTTTCGATCCTACATTAACTTATTCCTTAAGGTGTTAATTTTCCTCAAGGAGTGTTTCATTTTGTTCTTCAAATTTAATTAATTTTTTGTTAAGACATGCAATAATTTTAAAAAATTTTGTAGTTAAAAGAGTTTGTACCTCATTAGAACCTTCAGAAATGAGTATGGACTAGTGGCTTGATTCGTATTTGGACTTATCTTCTTGATCTGAGTCACTTTCTGACTCAGGTCTGATTGCCATGAGCATGAAGTAGCTTGCTTGCTTTGTATCTTCGTTGTCTGATCCTTCTAAGGAGGATTCATCCCAGGTGGCTTGGAGTGCCTTCTTCTTCTTTGTCTTCTTGGATTTGTCCTCCTTTTGATTTTTCACATTTGTGCTTGAAATAACCCTTCTTGTTGTATCCGAAGCACGTAATCTTTGCCTTTACGTAGTTTGGTGTTGATTTGATTACCTTTTGTAGGTCCTTTGTGAAGATGTTCTTCCTTCTAGTGAATATTCTTCTGACCATGTTCACTAGTTGTTCTTCTTCATCTATTTTTGAGTTAGATTCATTTTCTGACTCAGACTTGACCCGAGTTCTAGTCTTTATTTCCTTTAATGATCCTGCAAGAAAAACCACACCTTTCTTAACCAATTTTGAGTTAGTTATTCATGGAGTTCAAGTTTACAAAACAACTCATCTAATTTTAATTTTTTTAAATTCCTCAAAACTTTGTAGGTATCTACTATAGATGCCTATAGTGCATTTCGAGGAAACAAGTTCAAGGCGTACCTTATTGCATCCCTATTCTCTAGTTGGTGGCCAATTAGGTGGAGCCAATTTAGAATGTCCTTGATTCTTGCATGTAGTTGAGTTGTTGCTTCTCCATCTTGTATTTAAATATTAAATAGATTATTTAATAATAAATCATGCTTTGTTACCTTTTCTTCTCTTGTGCCTTCATATAGCTCGATCAATTCTTATACATAAAGGCTGGGAGGATGGCCTCAGCTAAAAAATAAGAGTCAAAACTTATGTTCGAAATAATCTACAAGTGAGAATATATGCATACGAAAAACAAACTTACCGAAGGAAACATCCAATTTTGTGTCGGCTGGGCTAAGACTAAAAGCAAACAATAAACCTTCTGCGATTAATGCAAGTAGACTAAACTTTGTGCCCTTCAATTTTCCCATGGAAGAGCGAAGAACATGGTCTTCAAAAATATCACCTAAGAGTGGAATTGGGGGAAGGTTTCGTTGCCAGGTTATCAGATATGGTGAAGGAGAAGAAAGGTGTATCAAAAAGAATTTGTCCCTCGACTCTCCTTGGGGTGGAATTCTATTGAATAGAATGGCTTTAGGGCATGCCTAAAATTTAAATAAGCTATCATTTATTTGATGAGGATTAAAGAAATAGCGAAATAGGCGAGGAGATAAGGGAAAGTCAAGTAAACAAGAAACATCAATAAAGCCAATCATAATAGAGAATGATTGAGGAATGAGTTGATGGAGGGAGAGGTCAAAGTATCTTCTAACATCAACGAAGAAGGGATGAATGTGAAACCTAAAACCCGATAAGACCTATTCCCAAAAGATTGCAAGACTCTTTGGAGGAGGAAGTTGAGGATGATCCTCTGAAGTAGGGACTGCTAGGTATGGAGGAAAACCATAATTCCACTGAAGTTCATAGGCCTCTTGAATAGTGAATGAGGAAGAACATCTAGTGTACCACTTGGTGGGTGTCGACATTGTTAGTAGGAAGGATTAGTAAGGACAAAAAGAAAGACTGGTGAAAGGTGGAGAATGAGAAATAGATAAACTCGAGGAAGAAGATAATGTATTGGAGATTTTCCTCTTTTTTCTCTTTAAAAGCTTTAGTCAAGTATCGAAAAGGGTGTCTTAAGTAAAAGCATTGGATCGAGATAATAAAAAATGGGAGATCAATGGCAAATCGTCGAATGATCGATAAGACTATGAATATAATGATATGAGTACATTTAGGATGTTAGGAACACACGTGTCACCAATAGAAAAGTGGTCTCAACAATCGACACAAAAGGTTATGTTCCCAAGGTATTAGGGTCATTACTAAGATTAGACTTAAAGGTTCTAAGATCCCAAGGAAGGCTAAATATATATAATATAGAACATGAGTTATATTCTTTTCGTATTACAAACTCGGTCATCCATAATAAACCGATCGGTTCTTAAGGCTAGTTCAAAATATATATGTATGTATAAACTCGGTCAACCATTATGAGTCGATCAAGTCTTAAGGCTAGTTCAAAATATATATGTATGTATAAACTCGGTCAGCCATTATGAGCCAATCGAGTCTTAAGGCTAGTTCAGAATATATATATATGTATAAACATGGTTGGCCACTAAGGGCCGAGCGAGTATTAAATCCGAGCACAAGTGAATTCAAAAGTAAGCGAAGTCGATCGGCTGATAAAAGTCGGGCGAATGTCGAGGAATAATAGGGATGGATTAAAATAAGAATGTTCCTCTTGTAGAAGACTAATGAACAATAAACCTAAAAAAAATAGAATAAATCTGAACGAATGTTAAAAACCAAATGAACACTAATTTTGATTAAAAACAAATATTAACTTAATCCATCAATGATAGAATCAAATCAACTTTAGAAAAAATCAACATAATCTTATCTAATTATAAAAATTTTCATGTACCTAATAGCTAAAGTTAAAGACAAATTGTGTGAATATTTTAAACATCATAGAAAAAGGATAAGACTTAAAATTGTTAAAAAGATTATTCAGTACAAAGATAAGTTGGAGATTAAATCGGTTTATGAAACAAATCAGGAGGTCGCGTCTTGAGTAATCTCCTACGATCAAGGAAATTGGCTAGAGGGTCGGAAGCTAGATATCCCTTTTCTTTTAATTATTCTATGGCCCCATCATCCCCATGATTGAAAGCTTTGATAATAGATGCGGCGATGGAGCATTGAAGTCAGGCGACTCAAGAAGTATTCTTTCCCTCTTTTTGAATCGGTCATCTTCACCCGCCTGATAGTCTGCTAAAGTATCTTGAGAAGCTTTCAGTTCAATCTCCTTAGAGGAAATGTTTGCTTGAGCTTTGGTTAAGGATGAACGTAGAGAGGCTATCTTGGTGTCCTTAGAGTGTAAATCGGAGACTTTAGCAGTCAATTCTAAAGCATGAGCATCTTTCAGTGTTTGCAACTAAGATGATAACTGAGTATTTTCTGTGGTGAGCTTATCTAGTTTTGAGGTCAGTTCAGTGTGAAGGTTGATCTCTGATTGAACATGAGATTCAAAGTTTTCTATAGAAGTTCTCCATTGACCCAGGTTTTTAGATTCAACCTTGAGTAGTCTGCGAGTCTCTTGTAACTATGCAGACAACTCAGCTATCTCTCTAGAGGATTGAGAAGAAGATGCTTCAGGGGCTTGTTGCCTCAACATATCATTCTCTCGAGCTAAGTCATATAGTTGGTGGGCCACACTCATATTAGTGGCCCAACACTATAGAGTGGAAAGTTATTAGTAAAGTGCATTAATGAGAAAATAACTGAATAAAGAACATCTTACCTTAGTTTCCTCGAAAAAAATTTTATCTGCCAACTCAACAGAAGGAGCTTCTCAAGTTGTTGGTGAGTCTCTGGCCAAACTATTGTTAAAGAACCTCCCAATAGTATTGGAAGGGTAGAAGAAGGTGTGGATGAGGATGATAAGGAAGTGTAAAGTGAGGGTGGAGAGAAGAGAAGAAAAGAAGGATCCTGAGTTTCTTGGAGGGGTAAAAGAATTTATTCTGGGAAAGTCATAACAAACTCAAGATCCGAGCTAGTACTCTGAGTTGGGGGGAGGGGGGGGGGGGGCCTCCCTATGGCGGGGATAGATGGTGAAGTGATAATAGGATATAAGGAGGATAAGGTGGGTTCAGAAGAAGTAGTCTGAATATCTCCTTGAACTACATCTTCAGGAATATAAATAGTCCGTCTCTTGGGGAGGGGCGCTAAGGTCAATCTGCGCCCGGGGCAATTTCCCTTAGGAGTAGCTTCTTGCATTTACTCTTGTATTCCAAAGGAATGTCTTCTGGAAATAGAGGAAAATTTACAGGTGTTCCCCTAGGAATGGTTTGAGAGCTAGAAGAGGTCGCCTGCTGGATGGAGGTTTCAGGCAAAGGAGCAGTAGAAGGTTGATCTCGCTTGACATTAAGTTCTTGTTCCTTGGCTGATAACACCTCCTCTTCCAAACCGATTTCCTTGTTGACTAAGGCTTCAAACATAACATCCACTACAACAAATAAAGAGTATTTAGTTAGTAAAAAAGTAATGGTTAAAATGTCATAACTTACCAAAGGAGAATCGCAATTTCTTTTGAACAGGGCTTAGGCCAAAAAGGTATAGAAGATAACTACGTATCCATTTGTGAATGTAAAAATAATGACCAAGTAATCTATTGGAATAATCAGATAAAATTGATTGTTAATGAAGTTCTTTATGTCGGGAAGAGGGGGAAAGAAGACTGCCATGAAGTAGACCATGTGGCGGGCCTAGGAAATCTTATGAAGAAAAATCATAACTACCAACACTTGATGGATGAGGATATTTCTTTAAAGAAAACCATCATTGGACAGGATTGGAAAAGAAATACTCCTGGCTCTGATTTCTTGAGGTAAGAGAACATGAATAAATTTTGAGGAGTAGGAGAAATACTGAAGAGGCGAAATAACATGTACAACCCATATAGATATCGGAAAGCATTTGAGGTGAATTATTGTAAAGGAATACCAAAATACTGACTTATCTCCGCTAAGAATGGAGGAATAAGGAAGCATAAACCCACCACTAATTGGTCCTTGAAGAAGGTAATATAATTATCAGAAGGGAGATGAGGATAAGCATCAGGTTGTGGGACCTTGATATGATACTCCTTAAGGATTTCATACTGAGAACGAATGGATGTTCTATCGGCGGTACCAAATGACGAATGAATCTGAGCATACCAAGGAACCAATGATTCCTCAGCCATGGTGAAAAATAGAAACACTTAAGGGATAGGTGACTTACAAGGTCCTTAAGGAAAGGAGGTAGCAGAAGAAGGTCAGGGAAGATGAAGAAGCATTGGGTGTTGGAAAGAGTCAAAAAGGAGAATCACTAGGAAGTGAGTTGTGGAAGATGAAGGGTAAAGAAATAAAAAAGACTTGGGGTTTTAGGGCGGTAAACTAATAAGGATCGTCATTGAATTGAAACGGCTCATGATAGGAGAGTCGTTGATATGATAATAAGAATATGTGATAGGACATGGATAAAGAAGCAAGTTAAAGGTTTCTTTAAGAAATAAGAGAAAATGTTACGTGGTGCTCACCCATAAAGAGACATTTATGATGGACAGGACAGACCAAATCATAGGCTAAGACGCCATATCTTCGAGCGCCTCCAACATTCTCTTTCCGTGGAAGGACCAATTACCAATGAAACAATTTTGAAAAATCGCTAAACTCTCAAGGCATAGTTAAGAGAAAAGAGAAAAGAAAGCATAAAACAATGAGTTAGATAAGTAGAGCAAACAAACAAAATTGAGACTCGTGTCTTGTCAGTTGGTTATGCCTCCTTCAACTAGACTTGAGGGGAAGGCTAGTGTTATGAGTTATGATAGGTCAACCTATTGGATAACGTAGAAGTTATGGTCGAGAAAGAAAGGAGAGGTCCATAGCTAGGTGAATGTATGAATAGTAGGATAATGGCCGACCAAATAGAAGGTTTTCCACAGGCGCTCGGTCAGGTTAAGCCCGACCGATTATAAAGGCACTTAACCTTATATACAGATTTTAGTATATTATCGATCGAGTGAAGGTCAAGCAAGTACTAATGTGTTTACAAAGCTCGACTGAGCACAAAGGCACTTAGCCTTATACAGCATTTAGTATATTACCAGTCGAGTGAAGGCCGAGCGAGCACTAATGTGCTTATATGCACTCGACCGAACACAGCCCGACAGAGCATAAAGGCACTTAGCCTTATACAACTTTTAGTATATTACCGGTCAAGTGAAGGCCAAGTGAGCACCAATGTGCTTATATGCGCTCAACCGGCCACAACCTAACCGAGCGTAAAGGCGCTCAGCCTTATAAAGCTTATAGTACATTCACGGCCGAAACATACTTAACATAAGGTGTTCTCAATATATACACGATCGGCTTGATTAACCAGTCGAAACATGCTTCATAGAAGGTATTCTCAATATATACACGACCGGCTTTATTCGTCGCCCGAAACATACTTAACAGAAGGTATTCTCACTATATACACGGTCGGCTTGAATGACTGGCTGAAACCTGTTTAACAGGGAATGTTGTATAATAGTAAACATCTTTTATGATAGCTTGGTGAATTTGGCGGGAAACATTCTCTACAAGCTTCTTCAGTTACGGGAACATACGCCAATTCATACTTCATCAAGAATGTGAGTCATAAATGATAAAAGAGGTACATCTAGGGTACAAAAAAGATTTCTTAAAGGATTATAGCACAAAACCTAAAGTGTGACTTCATCTTCTAACAAACTCTAATAAACCAAGAACCACCTCATAACTACGAAGGTTATATAAGGTAGTATAAAAAGGGGGATCCTCTCCGTTGGCAAGGCACACAAACTCTAGCATCCAAAACTCTATTTCTAAGTACTTTCATTACTGTACTTCTTCTTCTTCTTCTTCCACCATTGAGGGAGAAACTGACTTGAGTATCGGAGGGCCTAGCCAAGGATCCCCACCCTGGTCTTAGGTCACTAATGTTGGATCATGAAAATTGATAGGAGGGGGGGGGGGGGGGGGTTGAATATCGATCAAAAATATTTAAACAAGTACGCAACGAAAAGATGAAAACACAACGCTAACACAAGTAATTTTTTATTTGGTTCGGAGCCTTGGTCGCCTCCTACTCCAAGGCCCGCACTTGTTGAGTGCTTTTGTTGGGTAATTACTAATAATTCGCAAAGTTATTACAAAAACTAAGTACAGGAATTATTAGAAAGGAATACCGACAACACTGAAAAGAAAAACTTGAGCCTCTTATTGTCAGAGTAGCTTCGCAGCGTCGTAGAAGCACAGCACGACAGAGCAAGCGTTGGAAGATCTTGTTGTTAGTTGCTCCAGGGTGCATCCTCCTTATATGGGATGCTCTAGGCGCCCGGATCCCTTTCGGGCGCCTGGACTGTGATGTAGCCCAGCCAACCAGAGCGATCCATGTTGAGACGTCATTTTAGGATAAACTTTGCATTCCGGGCGCCCGGATCCCTTCCGAGTGCCTGGACCACTTTTCTTCAGAAAGTCCTTCTCCTACAAGAAAGAGTTAGTCCAAGGCAAAATACAAATTATATTACCCTGCAAAACAAAGTGTTAGCACAATTATAGTAAATAAATAGAGTATTAATTAGATTTCGTCTCATCGAGACCGAAATCTAGTCAAGATCTCAACTTAGAGTTCCGAAATAGTTCTAAGTTGGATTGACGCCTAAGTCTAGTGACTTACCTTAACTTACCTTCCAGACGTCTGGTCAGCCCTTTGACCCGTCTGGACTTCGTGTCCAGCTATCAAGTCAGCTTGTTGACTTAGCTGGACTTCATGCCAGACATCTGATCAGCCTGTCGATCAATCTGAGCTTCGTGTCAACTCTCAGGTCGACTCGTTGACCTAGCTGGACTTCATGCCAGACATACGGTCAGCCCATCGACCAGTCTGGGCTACGTGCCAGCTATAAGGTTGACACGTTGACCTAGTTAGACTTCTCTTGCACACTATTTTAGAGGTGCCAGCTATTCTGGAGTCTCCCCCTAAATTATTGATCTGATTTAGGTTTTAGTTTTGGTTAAGATTTAATGTTTAATTTGTAACTTTAAATTTAATTTTTTGTATTTTGGATTAATTGAATTGGTCACATTTTCCTTCTTTAAAAGTATCAATTTAATGTTTAAATTTTTATTAATTTTAAATTTTGAATTAATTGAATTGTTTGAATTATATCACTTTAAAGGTTTATCTTTTAACCTTTTATTAATTGTTAATTTTGAATTTTCTAGACTATCTTTGTTTAACATGTTATCTTTAACATTCAAGTTTGTTAAATTTAGTTTTGATTTTGTCAAAGTGATTGATTTTATCCTTATATTTTCTTTGTCTTTTAAGTTGATATGATTAGTTGAATTTATTAGATTAGTCTTGTCTTTAAAATTTATTTATTTTATAATTAAATTATCTTGGGTTTGGATAGGATTTTATGGATTGATATTGTCGAGATTATTAAATAATTTATTAAGAAATTTATTAGTTTTATCTAGATCAATATTGACATTCTCATCGTTATCATTTGAATTTTCATATTTATTTAAGTTTGATTTTGAATTTTTAATACTTAAATTTTTTGAATTTGTTCATTTATTTAAATATTTATGTACAATAATATTTTTAATATTATTAGTTGAATTTTTCTTAGAGGTAGAGTCATTCAAATTGATTTGGTTATCATTTGAATTTTTAGGATTATTAATTATTTTCATATTTTTTGAATTTTCTAAATTAATTAGATTTATTTTATCAGATAATATCATAGGGGTATTTTTGCATGTATTATCAAATACACTATTTTCACGTATATTTTCAAAAATATTAACATGCATATCTTTTAAACTACTACTAGCAAAGGTATTTTGGTAAATATTACTAACCTTGAGCGCAACCCCTAATTCAGTAGGATTTTCAATTGGATTTGACTCGAGTCCAAATTTGATTTTGACTTGATCTTCTAGTTCCATCGGCTCCTCATGAAGCTTGATCAACTGGATCCAATGCTCATATGCATTCTTGTACTTTTCTAGTCTACATAAACATTGTTAGGTAAAATATTACAAATAATTTTACTTACATTTTTGTTTAGTTCTGAGTCCCAAGAAGGGTTTTGATGTGCGTAGATTATATACCTTTGTTTAGCATGTTTTGACGCGCATTCACATACTTTGCACATGCTTTGTCTATGTATTTTTGTACTTCCAGCTTTCCTTTTAACATATTTACTCTTTTTATTCGGAGATCTGCTTTTGTGCATTTTCTGTACACAGGAGTCGAATTTGGTGAAGGTTTTATGTTCAAAGGCCAAATCTACAAGTGAAGCAAAGGAGGAAGGCATCATTTCTGAACCTCACACGGCCCAGCCATGGGGAGTTGCCCTGGTCGTGTGGAGATCTTGGTTGTGTAGCTGTAGCAAGAAAGCAAGATGGCTTGCCCGTGTGAACCTCACACGGTCGTGCCAAGATTTAAAGCCAAATGGAGCCAGGCTGTGTACACCACACGACCATGTAAGATTTCCAGAGACCAAGGAAGCCCTGGTCGTGTACACCACATGGTCGTGCAGGGTTTCCAGTGAGATAGAGGGCTTTGGCCATGTACACCACACGACCGTGCCAGGTTTCTAGAGGCAGAAGCAGTCCAGGTCGTGTAGATCTACACGGCCATGCAAGGGGGTCATGGAAGATGCATGTCACGGTCGTGTACCACACATGGCCGTGTAAGATTGGCAGAGAAGGGAATGGATGTAGCCGTGTGAACCTCACACGGCCATGCCTCGGGGTCGTGTGGCGCCCAAACCTTACCTCTATATAAAGCCTCCTTCATGATTTGAGAGGGGATCTTCTCCCTTTTGGGGGAAAATAAGATTTGGGGCATTCCTCACCATTCTTGGAGGGATTTTCGGCAATCTAAGGGCGGATCTTCACCGAATTGACTCCGGGAAAGCAAGGATTGGATCCGAAGACGTTCTTCTTTGTAGATAAGTTATCTTTCTCTCTTTTATTAGATTGGAGGGGATCAAGAATGCTTGTAATCTTCTTTTATTCGGGTTTTTTTTCTTATTTTATGGAGTAGATTTCTTGTTCTAGGATGGAGGGAGTAATTGTAAGGATGATTTGATGTAAAACTCTTGTGGATGTACCAATTTCCTATTTCTATGATTTTACCTTGTTTGTATCTATTCTTTCTTGTGTGAATTGTTGTGATTAGGGCTTAATTACCATGCTTGATTGAATGTTTAGATATCTTGTGGATCTTGTAGAGGTAATTCCTCATTCGATTTTTTGAGAGACGTTCGTGACAGGAATATGCCCGTGTAAGGACGTTTGAGGGGTAATCTTGAAGGGAAAATTAGGTATTTCAAAAGAGTAGGATAGATTGTATGTGTTTATATATTATATCTTAATGTGGTTGAGGAGTGATGGATTCTATGTTGATTATCCGAGAGACGCACGTGACAGGCAAGCCTATGTAAGGACAACATAGGTTCATTCCTAATTAATCACATTTAGGTATAGATTTCAATCCTAGGCCGGTTGTCTATTGCAAGATAGAACTGGCAACCTTCTACAAATGATGAACAATTGAGGAATAAGATTTGGTAGATCATTTACATTGAACAATCCTTACAAAGAAACCAAAACTCCTAGAACATACCCTTTATCGTCGCCCTTATTCTTGTTTCTTATTCTTTCATTTCTTTATTTACATTTCATAGACATACTTAGCTTTTGAAAACCATTTGATTAGTTGTTTAGCTAATTCACATTGAGAAATCTTTAGTGCTTATTCCAATCCCTGTGGATTCGATATCTTTTATTATTACTTACGACATTTCCGTACACTTGTGGAGGTCAACAGTTTTCTCAATATCAGCCAATAATCAAAATTTAGACTTCCTAAGAAGCATTCCATTCTTCGCCTCCAGTAGTTGAAATCTTCTTGATCGTATGATGGTGGTTCGTAGATGCTCTGTCCTTCTTGAATAGAAATTGGTATATGCAAAAAAAAAAAAAAAAAAAAAGATAAGAGACAATTTCCAAGACTTTGTCTTGGGGTAAGCAATGTGGGAGATAAGGAAATATGCAAAAAAAAAAAAAAAATTTAAAAAATAAAATATTAATAAAAAATATTATTACAAATTTTGAAAAATACACTATTTTGCTAATATTGACGAATGGTAAAAAGATGAAAATGACTTTTTCGAAAATGATTTTGGAGGGAAAAAAACACAAATGATATCTATTTTTCTTTAAAAAGAACCCCCCCTTGCTCAATTGGTGGTTGCACCAATTCAGAGCGGTATCTGCTCTGATACCACTTGTTGGATCATGAAAATCAATATAGAGGGGGGGGTGAATATCGATCGAAAATATTTAAACAAATGCGCAATGAAAAGATGAAAACACAATGATAACCCAAGTAATTTTTTTACTTAGTTCGAAGCCTTGGTCGACTCCTACTCCAAGGCCCGCACTCGTTGAGTGCTTTCGTTGGGTAATTACTAATAATTCACAAAGTTATTACAAAAACTAAGTATAGGAATTATTAAAAAGAAATACCGACAACACTTAAAAGAAAAACTTGAACCACTTGTTGTCAGAGTAGCTTCGCAGCATCGCAGGAGCACAATACGACAGAGCAAGTGTTGGAAGATCTTGTTGTTAGTTGCTCTAGGGTGTATCCTCATTATATGGGATGCTCCAGGCGTCCGGATCCCTTCCGGGCACCTGAATTGTGACGTAACTAGCTCAACCAACTAGAGCGCTCTATGTTGCGACGTCGTTTTGGGATAAACTTTGCATTCCGGGCGCCTGGATCCCATCTGAGCGCCCGGATCCCTTCCGGACGCCTGGACCATTTTTCTCCAGAAAGTCCTTCTCCTTTAAGAAAGAGTCAGTCCGAGGCAAAATGCAAATTATATTACCCTACAGAACAAACTGTTAGCACAGTTATAGTAAATAAATAGAGTATTAATTAGATTCCGTCTCACTGAGATCAAAATCTAGCCAAGATCTCAAATTAGAGTTCTGAAATGGTTCTAAGTTGGATCGGCGCCTATGTTCTCTTCCCAGGAACGTGTCCTCACAGTCACTCCTCTCCAGTGACTTACCTTAACTTACCTGTCAGACGTCCGGTCAGCCCTTTGATCTGTCTAGACTTCGTGTCAGCTATCAGGTTAGCCTGTCAACCTAGCTGGACTTCGTGCCAGACTTTCGGTCAGCCCATCAACTAGTCTGGACTTCGTGCCATCTATCAGGTCGACCTGTTGACCTAGCTGGACTTCGTGCCAGACATCCGATCAGCCCGTCGACCGACCAGTCTGGGCTTCGTGCCAGCTATCAAGTCGACTCGTTGACTTAGCTGGACTTCTCCTGCACACTTCATCAAAGTGTTAGATCACTATGAAACTAACTTAACATACTTTGTTATTCATCAAAACTTGAGTTAGACCGTTAGTGCTAACCGCACCAACAACTAACACTTTGTTGGATCATCTCACTACGCATAGGATCGTTGAAATGCTCTTCCGGATCTTCAAGAGTTCATCGTCTCTGAAACCCTCGTTCATCGGAGCCAGCGCATGTAACACCCACAAAATTATAAGATAAGTATATGGGTGTTATTTGCTTTAGAGCCTAAAAGTTAGAAGAATCAAAAAGAAAAAAAAAAAGAAATAAGAGAAATAAAAGAAGAGGTGAAGGTTTGAACCTTGAACCTCTCACAAAGGATAGAAATAAAATTATATATGATAACCACTAGGATAATGAATAACATGTGAATGGGAAATGATGGAAATTGTAGTTAAAAGTGAGGATATAATTAAGTGAGGGAACAAGAGAAAATCAAGTAGCTTTCTTCCTCTTGTTTACCTCTTGGTTAAGAAAAGGAGTAGCAAAAGACAAGTTGTCTTTCTTCCTTTTTCTTTTCTATTTTCGTGGAGTTTAAGAGAACAATGAAGAGAAGAGTTAAGGGGAAGGAATGAGGACATATTCTCATTAGAAAAATACATGCATGAATTAAGGAGGAAAGGAAGCAAAGTTCATCTTTGTAACTTCCACCCACTTAGCATAAAAAGGAAAGGAACTAAAGGATTTCATTTTTTTCCCTTCTCCCTCACCCTTGCCGAAACTAGAAGCCTCATCCCTCATTTCCACAAGCCAAGTTTAGGTTTCTCCCTAAGAGAAAACTAAACTACAAGAAGGAGCCTTCAAGGTGTACCCTTCCAAGCAAGAGAAATCAAAAGGAGTGCTAGAAGAAGAAGCTCCCTTCTTCCTCTTCACCAAGGGTACCAATTCTTTAAAGATTAACAAGTGAACACTAGGTAAGCTTCCCCTCACTTGTGGTACAATAGTTTATATAGTTTTCCATGAAGATAGATCGCTTAAAAACCTAGGACTTGCTTTATGAAAAATTCGGCCAAAAACAAGAAGAAGAGACTAAGAAAATTGTAACTAGATATGCTCATTATTTTTCTTGTGACATGTATATTATGTAAGAGGTTAATCTAAGGTTTTCATGCTATAATAAATAATGAAAACTTAGATCCATAAGCCTTAGACTCTCGGCCAAGCATGAACAAGAAGACTAGGTAAGTTTAAGACTCAAACTAAGCATGTTTCCTTATTCTTGTGTTACGTACCCTATGATAATGAGGTTGTTAACTTTTTCTCTTACTTGTATGTTGTTTGAAACTCCATTTCCATGCTCATGAATATTCGGCCATGGAAGAAGTAAAGGCCTAGGAGAGTTTTAAACCTAAAACTAAGCATGCTAAGATTTCTCCTAAGACAAGACATGAAGCTAAAATGTTATACCATGATTGTATGTTAGTTATGAATCTTATTTCATGCTTATGAAGATTCGGTTATGATGAGATTTGAATTCTAGGAAAGTTTAAATCAAGGCTAGGAGGCTCATGACCTTCTTGATAAAATGATATGAAACAAGTTGATGTTTTATGGTTGCTTGTTACATAGAATTTTGGTTACATGTAACTTTCGGCCACACTAAGTTTTAAAACTAGGATGTGTAGATTTTTAACTAAGTTTACTCATGTTGTTCCTTATTATAATGCCATGAAAATTGTGTAGGGTTTCCATGCTTTTAGGCCATATGAAAAACAAAACCAAGCTCACATGTTTCGGCCACCTTTGGATTAAAGGCCTAGGAAAATTTAGAACCCAACCTATATATGCTTATGATGTCTTGTGATGTATGCTATGAAATGTAGTTATGTTTTCCATGCTCTTATGCCACTAGAAACTTAGTTTCATGCTTGATAGGTTTCGGCCAATACTAGTGTAAAGGCCTAGAGAAATTTTGAAACCAACTTACATATGTTCATGATGTTTCTTGTGATAAGTACTATGAAATGTAGTTGTGTTTTCTATGCTCTTATGCCACTAAAAACCTAGTTCCATGATAGATATGGTTCGACCACTACAAGTGAATGGGTCTAGGAAGTTTGAAATTTAAAACAAATGTGCTTATGTTGTTCCTCATGAAAATGTATAAGATATTGGCTTAAGGTTCAACATTTCCATGCTATTTGTAACCTAGAATGAGACATGCTAGGGTTCGGCCATGATAAGATTAGGAGCTTAAGGAACTTAGAACCCAAACTAAATATGCTTAAGTAGTTCCTTATGAAATATGATATGATATGGGTCTAGGGTTTACATGTTTGCATGTTGCTTAGAACTTGATTTCTCTTCATGAAAGGTTTCGGCCATGAAAGAATTGGAAACCTAGGAGGGCTTAAAAATTTAGGTTAACATGCTTATGACCTTTCTTATGCTGGTATGTGAAGATAGCATGAGATTTTTATGTTTGTATGTTGTCTAGAGATCATGCCTCTACTCATGACTTTCGGTCATATGGGTTTAGTGACCTAGATGTACCTCACATGCTATGAATGAATCAAGAGATGTTATTTAATGATTCCATGAATGGTTATGTCTTTTTTATGATAAGTGATATGCTCTTTTATGTATGCTTACGATCCATGTATGTGCTATGTGTTCAATCATGCATGCTTTAGGATATCATAAAATGATATGTTCATTATGCAAGCTTATGATTCATGCATGTCCTGTGTGCCCATATATGCATGCTTTATGATATGATAAGTGATATGTTCATGTTGTATGCTATGATTCATGCATGTGCTGTGTGCCCAAAAAAATGCATGTTTTATGATATGTCAAGAAACATGATATGCATGAAAGGATAAGAACTATGATATATATGACATGCTACTTTACTTTATGTATGCCTTGTACCAAGGGTGGGCTCCATAAGCGCCCCGGGGTCGATGGACTAAGAAACGGGCCTCGTTAGGGATGGGCTCCTAAGTGCCCCTACGTCGATGGACTAAGAAACAGGCCTAGTATGTATGCCTTGTAGGGTTCAAGACTTGCTACCTTGGACCTACATAGGATGCGCGCATTTATATATGTGGTACAAGCCGGAGCCCTAATCATGTTGAGATTATGTTTAAGTATGTATTGTATAAAGTTTTCAAAAGACATGTTACATATGTTGCATGATATATGTTTAGGAATTTACCATGCTTATACTTTATGATTATGCCATGATAGTTATGATGATGTTATGCTATGACAGGATACGTTTGATGATCATGTTATGTTATGCCATGATACTTTATGTTATGTTACAATATTCCATGATATGCTCTTGACATGATACATTTGTCTTTATGCCTTATGACTTGTGATTTTAATATGCTTTACGGTTTTTGTGAGTAGGAAAGGAACTTACTGAGCCATGAGTACTCACAGCTTACTTTCTTGTACCACAGATAAAGGCAAGGAATGGATGTACTAGGGGAGCAGCAGGAGGGGCTAGAAGGATGTGTGCGGTAGTGGACTGGCTAAAAGAAAAGACCTGCTTTTATTTAATAAGGAATTTGCCATGTTGATGTTTTTACTTTATGACTCCATGACCTTAAGTATGTGTTGGGTATTAAGACTCAAAAATTATGATAGGTATGCTATGTGGTTCTTTTATGTCTATGGTGATTTTTAAGTAAGAAAAGGTTTTTACATTCTCTAAGCAAGACTTCCGCTGTGTTAAGTATGTATGTGTCGCAAGTAACCCCCATCGCCTTAGCAGGAGGGGCGGGGCGTTACAGCGCACCACCTCACAGATTTCATATAGGATCAACAGCGAAAGAAACTAATCCCTCTAGAGATCTATGTGAATAGAGTATACATGTTTGATCGAGTTGTTACTTTTGTTACATGAACAGTACAATCCCAGCAGCAACTTTGATTCATAAGTAGATCTCAGCACTATTAGAATGTCAATGCCTCTATGGTATCTGTAAGGAACTATAGTGCTAAACATGCAAAAAGCGCAGCGAAAAAAAAGTTCCTTTCCGAAAGATCAATGCGAAGGAAAACCACATACTAAGTTTAATGAAGGGAATTATACCTTTGGTGCATGAACACAAACTCCCAACTGTTAGGATCTCAGCATGATCAAATGTTCGCGCCTCTTTCGGTATCCACACAAACAAGTCTTCCATCCATCTCACGAACTCAAGAAGTGGAGAAGAAAATCAAGTAAAGGTTATGCTAGCAATCCCTTTTGGTGGATTTTGGCCTAGAGTGGAAGAGGGAAGAAAGAGAGCAAGAACACACAAAAAACTCATTATGAAAATGAATCAAAACCCCTTTTGTACTCATTCATGAAATTGACTTAATGTCGATTACCTTAATTGACATTAATATTTGTCTTCATCCAATGTATCCAATGTATGAACAATTCAAAATTGACCACTCTTCATCCAATACATAATTAATTCTAAATTGGACACTCCTTTTTTTCATGAATTCAAATTACTGAATAAGTCTAACTCATTAATCATCAATCCAAATTGTCTTAATGAGTCTTAATTCAAATTGGACTTAATCCAATAGTTGAATCCAATTGAGTCTAACTCAATGAGTCCAATTTGAATTAGATTTAATCTAATGATCCATCATATAAACTCATCTCCAAATTAATTTATTCTTTGTATGTGTCCCAATAGGTTCTTGTAACGTTGACAATGTCTCTAAAGCTATTTAGATACATAAACAATGAGTGACATCTTGCAAGACATCATTGCTACCCAAGTGATGAAAATGTGGAGATCCGATCTAACCTTTCATGTCTATTATCTTGTATGATTGAATCCTTCTATCCTTACTATCTAGATTGATCAATAAGGCATAAATCGTGTCATCTTCTTATCAATCTTTGTGTTTCTTGATCTCTAAGTAGACACACTTAAATAAATAAGCTCAATATCTCATATTAACTTATTTGATCATGGTCATGCATTCTTGTGTCTTACTGATCAATAGGCCCACAGATATCGCTTCCATCATTTGAAAGGGATAGATCTCATCTACATAACTTATTGCATACCGAGTGATCAACTTTATAGTCTATCTTGTTACAAGTGAAGTTTGCCGATACTAAAGTACACAACTCCTTATGTAGGAAATCATAGTGACTTCAGGTCTAAGGACTATTCATATCAATAGTTACATGAGAATATTTATAACACTCATATAACGATCCATAAAACATTCTCATGGAGGGTCATTCAGTACATATTCTCTAATATATACTCATGTGTAAATCTGATATCTCATATCTATGACTTGTGAGATTAAGTCATCCGTTGATCTACATGATAGTTTTAACACATTAATATTGTCCTTGTATATTAATGTTTGACTAGGAATAGTTAAGAGTAGTGTTATATATATATATATATATATATATATATATATATATATATATATATATACATATACAAAATCTCACTATCAATTCAACTAATTAATATGTTGTAGATTAGAACCTCCTACTCTAGGACATTATTATACTTATTCATTCGGCACTAAATTGAAGTAAATAATAACTAACTTTGTCTTTTATTAATAGTTGAAATATGATACAAAAAGTATTTTTGTCAATCATCTCATAATTGGTACTAAGGTTAATACTAACAGTATCCACACAAGCAAGTTTCTTGGTTCTTCTCCAATAACTTTAGAATTGGAGAGCTTTCTCTCTTAACCCACATAAATGGAAGAAGAGAAAGAAAAGAATGTCACACCAACCCTTCATCTTGCTATAGATGACATATATATTGTCAGTTCAAGAGACACCCAAAACCTCTTCACCTTCTTAGCTTCTTTATGGCTATTTAAGGTGACATTGAAAAGAAAGATAAACATTAACTCTTCATCTTTTCCGATGACTATTAGTGTTTATATTAGTTGGCTCTTGATTATGTTGAGTCATAATAAGGTCTGAAACTAATTTCGAAATTAAGACTCAAACTCATATAATTTTAGTCAAATTAAAATAAATCAATCTCCAAGTCAACATGCTCTTTATTTGCAATCCAATAGGTTCTTGTAACATTGGTAATGTTTCTAAAACTATTTTAGATATACAAGCAATGAGCGACATCTAGCAATACATCATTACTATCCAAGTGACAAGAATATCGAGATGTAACCTAACATTTTTGTGTTTATTATCTTGTATAACTTTGTTCTTCTATTCTTGACATCTAGATTAATCCATGAGGCATAGACCGTATCATTCTTTTATCAATCTTTGTATTTATTGATATCTAATTAGATACACTCAATCAAATAAGCACAATATTTTATATTATCGGGGATTGGACACTGAGTGGTAGAGGCCTCAAGGTCTACAATCAAGTGTCGGGTGGTATTGATCTCGGAGTCGAGAATCAAGTGTCGGAGTCAAGTGGAATTGATTTCGGATTCAGGAGTTAGGCACGAGTGGAACATGGTCTCGGAATCGGAAGTCAGACGTCGAGTTGAATTGGTCTCAGAGTTGGGAGTCGATCGCCAAGTGATACTGATCCTTGCGTTGAATCCATGCCAGACATATGTTCAACTGGGCTTGAATATGACTTATAGGGTCTAGACTCGGATCTTGCCTTGATCGGGCTGAGATTTGTATGACTTCTGACTTACCATTCAGCTTGACCTTTGACTTCTTTGTGCCACATGGGGTTCCCATATCACCTCTGATCATGAAATCAGTCCAAGACTTCCATGCCCACTTCACTTGGTCTTCATCCGCTGCTTAACTCACATCATTGTTCCATCTGTGTTCATGAAATCAGCTCGAGACTTTCATGTCTACTTCACTTCGTCTTCATGCTCTGCTTCACATACATATTTGTTCCTTAACACCCACAGCCACCAAATCAAAATGGACAAACCACACTTGAACAAAACACACTTCACTAAATCTCTTCTCCTCAAACTGATTTAAAATTAACAGTTTTGCATTGGCAAGTTGCGGTTGTCTTAAGGCGTGAAGCTTTGCAGGCTTTTCGCAAGGTAGTCATTGGAATATTCATCACCAGTCTACATGCACAAAGCACGACGGCTTTGCACTCTCTCCGGTCAATTTCATACAACAGTACGCAGGAGAATCCCCGGCCTGTTATAAAGAGGCCAAACAAATGTCATCTAAAATATATATATATATATATATACATCCGATATACACTGTCGGAGGGCCCTCATAACTCCAGATGATTATATACATTCTCAGGCATCCCAATCCATTTTTAAAAATTAGTGCATCTTGACGTGCATCTGAGCTCCTGGAATTACGAGGATCATCTAAGAATGTACATCGAATATGTGTGCAGGGTAATATATATACATATATATATATATAGAGAGAGAAAGAATTCTACTCTACTATGGACCATATGTCGTGCGCGTGTGTGCACCACAGTGATCCTTACGCCTGAATTCAATTTTTTTAAAAAATCAATATTTTTTTAAAGATGAACACTATACCCGTTAGTATTTAAATTTTTAATCTTGGGCACTATAAACCAAAAAAGAAGCCTAAACGCTAAAGAAAAAAAATCTTATTATTATAATTCAACTCCTAAATTTTAAAATCTTAAATCCTAAATACATATAATTACCCCATGATCATTTAAAATTTTTAATCTTAAACACTATAATTCAAAAGAGAAGTTTGAATCCTAGAGAGAAAATTTTATTGGTTCAAATCTATTATAATCAACTCCTAAATCTTAAAATCTTGAATCATAAATACATATAATATACCCTAAATAAAAAATAATAATTTACTGAATAAATTCAGGTGCCTAAATTTATTCCAAGCGTCTGGACCAGTGTCACGCACAGGCACACGGTATTCAATAGACAAGTAACTGTTATAGTTGTCGATTTAGACTAATTGGATCGACATGATAATACTTTAAACTAATTAACCATGTTATTAGCCCTAATTTTGAATCAAAAAGTGAGAACCCATTAGGAGTAGGACCATATATCAGAGTCATCAATGAAAGAGATGGTATAGGAATCTATCTATTAGTACCATTTAGAATACTTATCAACCTTTCCGCCTGGCCATTTGTGCTCCTTTTTCTTAAAAAACAGTTAATCGATCTCATGCCTCATGGGGAGAACTCCTCTAAATTAGTTCTTTTCATGTGCATGATGAAAGCAGCTAGTGCTCGATCAAGAATTGATACTCAAACTGAGAAAGGGAAAAAAAATCAGTCCACATGAAGTAGAAGTAGCAGAGGTGAGGGTGATCATGAGAATATTGTGGTGGAAGTGGGTAGTTCGTAATGTGAGAATGACACACAAGGCATGCATCAACCCAAAAGAATAAATGGACAGTTTACCAATGCATGGGGATATAATAAAATTTGACTTGTATCGATTGAGGCAAACAAGTTGTCCCTTAAAGCAGGGAAGCCACTAAACCTAAACACAAAACCTGGGAGTGGAACCCTAGTGGATCCATTTTATCCCATAAAGCTGCCCGGCGCCTCATCATGTTATAGATAGTTGAGGTGGGGCCATGCGGAGGTGAGGCCTTAACTGAGCACAGCGCAGGCGAGTGAATTGATGAAAGGGAACACACAGTGGAAAGTAAATACCGCATGGCAGTGAAATAAGTTGAGTTGAAGCTGAGTTGAAGCAAAGGTGAAGAGAGATTGAAACTTGTGATGTACTTTGTGTCGATGCTACAATTGAAGGGGTAGATAGTGTGGTCATGTCTGGTCCCGAGCTGCTTTTTCTGATGTGTTAGGTCCCTTCCTGCCTCTGAAATCTGAAATCTGAGAAAGAGGCAGGAAGGGTGTGTGTGAACCTTTTTTTTTTTAATATAGAATGGTTGCTTTTTCAGTGCAGTCTCCTTCTGCTAAAGCAATTTTCTTGAGCATAACAATGTTTTTTTTACTAGATATTTAGCCTGCGACCACTAAATAAATCTAGGAAGCAAGGTGACTTCTAACATAGCACTCCAAATATGCACTGCATGGATCATAACAATGCTTTTGAACTTGAGATAGAACTTGATCTCATAGTAACTTGGATTATGTTTAGGAGGAGTTGATTAAATGACCCCGGGACTTGTTTCGATGGTGATGGTAAGCGGACTAATGAGTTTTCCAAATAACGAGAATTCTATTTTCATCCGGTGCAAATAAATGCTCGTGGTAATCTGTCCTCCCCGTAATCCATCAGCGCTCTCCGGATTACTAGGTCATTGTTGAGAAACTTTTGTAGGGTAGAGTCAAGCCTGCCACCTCCAGATGAAAAAGAGTAGTTAATTAAATAAATCAAGAGCATGCATATATCTATGATCTTTTCCCACACCATCAGAGGTTGCCGAACGCACTCGTGCGAGCTTTTGATCATTCATCTCCTCCTTCCCCTCCATCGTCATCATCAGTGCTAGCTAGTGACTGTAAGTCCCACGCTAGCTTTGACTGTTTACCGAGCCCCGCAGTTATATATACCCCACTCACCCTCCACTTCTTCATCCTTCCATCCATCCAGCGACTCACTAGTCTCATCTCTTGTGTTTGGCCATGGCGGAGGCCGGCGGAGGGAAGAGGATCTGCGGCATGCCGGAGAAGGTGCAGCTGCACGTCGCCATGCTCGCGCTGCAGTTTGGCTACGCCGGTTTCCACGTCGTGTCCCGGGCGGCGCTCAACATGGGGATCAGCAAAGTCGTCTTCCCGGTCTACCGCAACATTATCGCCTTGATCCTCCTTGTCCCCTTCGCCTACTTCCTGGAGAAGTGATTAACTTCTGCAATTTGAAGAGCATTGATCGACCGAACGTTAGTATATGCATGCTTTGGTAATTTATTAACCTTGTCTTGGATTAATTATTGCAGGAAAGATAGGCCGCCCATGACGCTCTCCTTCCTCACCCAGTTCTTCCTCCTCGCTCTGTGCGGGTAAGTTTCAATTTCCACGTTTGGGCTAGTTGTTCGACCTTGAGGACGCTGATCGATAGAATTCATGGAATCAGGATAACGGCGAACCAGGGATTTTACTTGCTTGGCCTTGACAACACTTCTCCCACCTTCGCCTCCGCCATTCAGAACTCTGTTCCTGCCATCACCTTCGCCATGGCCGCCGCCCTCAGGCAATTAATTATTCTAACTACTTAGTTCATCCCCAGCTTGATGCGTTCGTGTGTAAAGTTTTTTATCTTTTGCTTCAACAATGAAGAATCGAGAAGGTGCAGCTCAACCGGCGAGATGGCATCGCGAAGGTGGCCGGAACGCTCGCATGCGTCGGCGGCGCCACCATCATCACGCTTTACAAAGGGCCATCCATATTCAGTCCCATGGCGCTGAACTCGGTAGCGGCGCCTGCCATGGCGGAGGGGAAGAACTGGACGCTCGGCTGCGTCTACCTCATCGGCCACTGCTTGTCGTGGTCGGGGTGGCTGGTGCTCCAGAAGCCGGTGCTGATGAAGTACCCCGCCAGGCTCTCCGTCACCTCCTACACCTGCTTCTTCGGCGTCATCCAGTTCCTCATCATCGCCGCCTTCATCGAACGCGACGCCGACGCTTGGGCCTTCCACTCCGGCGGCGAGCTCTTCACCATCCTATACGCCGTAAGCATGCGACTAACAAACAACCCATAATCAACCGATGCACATGACAAGTCTCAAACACGGATTACGTGCAGGGATTTGTTGCATCTGGAGTCGCCTTCGCTGTCCAAACATGGTGCATCGACAGGGGAGGCCCTGTGTTTGTGGCCGTGTACCAGCCAGTTCAAACTCTGGTGGTTGCAATTATGGCCTCGATCGCGTTAGGGGAGCAATTCTACCTCGGCGGGTATTAATATCAATTTTCTTTCTCTCCATCAAGCAATAAACATTGCATTAATTGCAAGCACCTGCTAAAGTCGTTCTTTAATTGGTTTCCTTCCTAATGAATTCGTGTAGCATCATTGGAGCCATCTTTATCATTGCTGGCCTCTACCTGGTACTGTGGGGCAAGAGCGAGGAGAGAACCTTTGCGACTAAGGAGGCATCCACTATCTCTTCTGGTCGCGAGCATGATGGCATCAGACCAACAACTGCCTCCTTCATCAAAGCTTCTTCCAACCTCACTCAGCCACTGTTGCCCTCATCCACCTCTGAAACTGTTTGATCTGATCTGTAAGATTGCCTAGGTTTTCTAAGATTCCTGATGGAGATCTCATGAGAAATATGTAACTGCTTGTTATGCTGTTATAAGAAGCTATGAAGTGTGGTTTTGGTTTGCTTGAATTAAGATCGTATTATATTGTTGCATCAATACAACTGCAAAATGACAAAGAGAACAAGGCATATTGCAGTTGTATGTACTCAATATTGTTGCTATGGACATGACACTGTAGTGGATTTCTTCCCTATCATATCGACTGTGTCTCACTGCAACTAGACCTACATAATTAACCTTTTTCTTTCTTGAATCTTTGACCTAATCATAAATTAACAATCACTTTCTTACCAGTGGCCTGAGCACAAACCCAGCTGTCTTTAGCCCTTTGGCTTCTCATAATCTCTCTCTTTCGTACTTGTCACTTTACTGAATTATTTTGATGGGCCAAACCACCATTAGATCTAGTGACCATTGGATCTGAAAAATATTTTTAGATCATATGGGCTGTTGCTAGTGGGGTGAGGAAACAAACAAAGGGAACTGCTTCGATGTTTCCAGATGAAGTGGGGGACTAAAAGCTACATACAAGCTGCTTGACAATTGTCAGCTTCCAGAAATGAAATACGTGAATGAAGCATTCATTTGATGCCTTTTCTTTTGAGTATGTTTATGTATTCATGCGCTAGAAAACGCAATAGAATTAATAGTTATAAAATTTCAGATATTAATAGTTGACAGGTTGTCTTCTGTACGGCCCTGTGTCACATTTATTCCACACATGACTACGACTTGTAGGACAATACAAGGTCAAAAGTAATGGTCCTACTCTCCATATATATATAGCATAGACCGTGAGCGATGCATAGACATTTTGTGTACGACCGTGAGCGACGCATAGACATTTTGTATGAGACCGTGAGCGACGCATAGACATGGCATTGCCAGCTCGATTCCTTTACAAATAAAATATATCATTTATTCTCTCTCCCCTCCCGCATGCAGTTCAAAACCATGTCATAAGAAATTATTCAAATTAAAATTAAAATCTCCCTCGCCGCTCACCCTCTCTCGCTCTCTCCGTCTCCATCGTCTGTCTTCCGGCCGATCTCACAAGCCGTCGGGAAAGTTTAATATTAAAATATCTCCCTTGCCGCTCTCTCTCTCCCTCGCTCGCTCCCTCTGTCGTCCGTAGTCCGTCGGACGTTGTCTCTCGGCCCTCGCGCTCCCGGTGGGAAAGTTTCACCAGCGTCTCTAATCGCATAGCTGCTGCGAGAGCTTACCACCTTTCTCCATTCACAATGGTAAGTTGTTTCATTTTAATTTCACAATCCACACCGTTATAGCCTACAAATATTAGAAGGATTATTGCTATAACATTCAGGGATGACGCTTTGTACAAATGATTGCAAGCTACAGCCAAGTGGGCTGCAACGTAGCTGCTACATGTTGGAGTAGCCATTTGATAAGTCATTTTTTGGCAGCTACAATTGCTAGCATATATTACCCCTAGAAATATATCAGCTGTTGGGTGCTAGTTGGAATTCCATTCTGTTTCCCTTGTTCAAAAATTTATACAAGAACAGAACTTTTCCTAGCAGCCATGTGCTCTACAGAAGTTAAACTTGGATTTCGAACGAAACTTAACACTTTTAATCCAAGTTATTCTTTAGAAGTTAAACTTGGATTGGATACGGAACTTAACAATTTTACTCCAAGTTCAACCTATGTGTTCTTCAGAAGTTAAACTATATTACAGAAGTTGATTAAATATCTATTTCAAAGATTGGCTTCCAGGTTAAACATGGCGAGACACTTGGACTTCTTGGGTATGGGATCATCCACCACTTCCTAGAAAACCTTTTAAAGAAATTGAATATTTAAATTGTTAGACTGTATACTAAAAGTCTAGCTTTTTGTATAAATATTTAAGAATCACATTGATCAAATGCCTACATTTATATGCTAAGTGTAGTTGTTCAATTAATTTATATTGTAGATAACATGGTGTGTGATGTCACATACAGAAGATCATGTTATAAATTCCTTATAAATTATAAACAGTAGCTCACGACTGAGATGGAAAGGAACAAATCATTGGAATAGTCGTAGTGTGATTAGGTATTAGTTTATCTTGACTGATAATTTACACTAGTACACTATGAGTGTATTGAGCAAGACCATTTAAGGTAAGTTCTTTTTATACTGACTGAATAAAAGAACAAGACCTTTATTATTATGGAAGTGTGTGCTCTTAATCCTGATATAATAACAAGCACATATATCTAGTATTTATTTCTTTGATTTATCAACGGGTGAGATTTAGTTCGATAAATCAAGAGGCTCAATAAGTTGGGAAATGATATTATTTATAGTGTGTGTTGTTGATTATAGAAGGAAACTGTGCCCTAGTAATCTAGGTTGATAATGTCCCCAAGGGGAGCTCATAAGGATTGTCATATAAACTCTGCAAGTGGACTTAGTCCGACATGACAATAAGGTTGAGTGGTACTCTTGGACTAAGATATTAATTAAAGTGAGTTGTCAGTAACTCATTTAATTAGTGGACATTCGACATCTTAAACATAGGGAGATTTACACACTCATGATAAGAAGGAGCCCATATAGTAATATATGGGATTGGTGCGGTAGTTCAATAATAACTCTTTAGTGGAATGAGTTATTATTGATGAACTCGAGTTGTGTGTTCGGGGCGAACATGAGAAGCTCAAGTTCATCGGGAGACCAAAACCAATGCCTCCTCTCGGTCCTTGTCGTAGTCTCTTAATTATAAAGTGTTAGACCCACCCATACCCACCTTTTTACCCATCCTAGGTGGCCAGCCAAGCCATGCTTGGAGCCCAAAGCAAAGGCCGACCACATAAAGGCTTGGATGGATCAAGTGGTGGTCGGCCCTAGCTTGGAGTCCAAGCTTAGGTGGCCGGCCACAATAAATTAAAAGAATTTTATTTTTTAAAATCTTTCCTTATGTGGAATCCATGGTTTTAAATGAGAGTTTAAACTTTAAATCTTTACTTTTATAGTTTTCAACAAAAGATTAAGAGAAAGGTTTGATATCTTTCCTTATTTGTAGTTAAAAGGAAGATTTTAATTTTTGATAAAACTTTCCTTTTTTTAAACCATCCTCATGATTTTAAAAGAGAGTTTTAAAATTAAATCTTTCCTTTTATAGTTTCCTTGTTTGTAGATTGAAAGGAAGATTTTAATTTTAGAGAAAACTTTCCTTTTTGTAAATCATCCATATGTTTTAATAGAAAGGTTTTAATTTATAAAATATTCTTTTTATAACCAACCATGAAGGGAATTTTTAAAGAGAAATTTTTATTTTAAAAATTTTTGGAAACAAATTAGGAAATTTTAATTTTTGTTTAAAACTATCCTTGGATGGAGGATCATGAGGTGGCTAGCCAAGTAGAAATAAGAAAGGAAATATTAATTAAATTTTCCTTTCATTGGCAAAGAGGATAAGGAAGGTTTTATTTAAATTTTCCTTATTTGCCAAGGCCAAGGAATATAAAAGAGAGGGTAGAGGTGCCTCACCAAAGAATAACCTATCATCTATTATTCCTCTCTTCCTTGTGGTGTCCGGCCCTCATCTTCTTCCTCTCCTCCTTTTCTTCTTCATTGGTGGCCGGCGGTATCAACCCTTAAGGAGCTTGTTGGTGGCCAGATTTTGCTTGGAGAAGAAATAGAGAAAGGAGACTTTGTTTCTTTGCATCCCTTGGAGCTTGGTTGGTGGCCGAAGACCTTCATCTCTAGGAGATTCTTGGTGGCCAAAACTTGCAAGGAGAAGAAGGAGGCTTAGGTAGATTCTTGTCTCAGTAGATCGTCGCCCACACGACGTCCGAGATAAGAAGAGGAATATGGCAGAAGATCGTGAGGTCTATAAACTATAAAAGGCATAACTGGTTATTAGTTTCCGCATCATGACTAGTTCATCCTTTTATTTAGATCTTGAAATACCAAACACAAGAGACTTGTGATTCTAGGTTTCGGATTTGTTTCGAATTTGTGTTTCATTCTTTTATTTTTCGATCTTGTAATTCGATTGTTCTTTTTTGGTTAAACTGAGGGTAACTATAAGGAAATTAAATATTGAATTTTGTTAAAAGGCTTTGTCGAGGCAGTGGTGGATGTTCCCATACCCAAGAAGGCTAAGTGCTCGCCATGTTTGACCTGAGAGCTGATTTTTGAAATAAATATTTAATTAAATTTGTAACATAGGTGGATTTGGATCTATAATGTTACGTATCGTTTGCGATCCAAGTATAAACCTCTAAGAATAGATAAGTTAAATTTGGAATCAATAATGGTAAGTTCCGTTTACGATTCCGAATTTAATTTCTAACGAACACAATAGGTTGTTAGGAAAGGTTCAGGACTTGCACAAAATTTTTATACAAGGGAACTGGTACGATATTCACAGAAGCAACCAACAATTGGTATTAGAGCTAGGGTTTGCCTCTGTGTGTTTGGTTTTCAGTTTAATTATGCACATGTCATACATATTTTAGGAAGGATAATAGTACGATATGCTAACTCTGTGGTTGCAGGCTCCAACTATTATGACTTAATGAGATTGTGTGTGATTGAACCCTTAGACATGTTAAGGGCATTTTATGTGTGTGCATGATTATATTTATTAAATACAGCAGGAGCTGTATTAGCCCTAGGATTTTATATTTTTTTGTTCGATCTAGAGGCGCAGAGGGTACTATTGGAGCACTAGAAGCGCAGCAGAAAAAGGAAGCTCGATGGATCCGACGACATGAACCCTAGGGCTGGCAGCACACGGAGGACAGTGATGGAAGAAGCCATAATAGTTGGAAAATTAATTTCCATATTTATTGCTTTTATTTATTGTGATGTGTGTGTGCATGTGATGTGTGCTTACATGATAAAATCCTCATCTTAAATAACTAAGTGGGAGAGGGATTAGTAGATAAATTCCACGGTCTCCATTACTGGTTTGTAAGTGATGCGACAAACTTGCGTGTTGGCTCTGAGTGCCTCCCTCCCCATCGGATGAGTTTGTTTGCAGATCACTAGATCAAACTTCCTTTATGGATGGTTATAGGAAATTATTTAGGAGCATGTGATCTTCTCCATCTGAAGGGGCACAATCCTATTTAATGAACTAAGTATCAAATAATGGTATACACTTAAGTACATTTAATAGTATCCTCCCATCGGAGTCACTGCTATTATTTGTGCAACTGAAGGAAAAACCAACTATTAATTTTATTTGTCATAAAGTTAGGTTGACAAGAATAAAATTAATGGGTAAAACCTCCTCTTACAAATGTTTGATTTTGTATACATTCACACTATCCTGGCATACAAAATTCATGGGGATTTTGAAGTGTTGGTCTTGACCAAATATTTTTGTGATTCTTAGGATTTCAAATGTTTGTCAATACCCTAGCTGTTATACTATAGAATAGACTTAGTAGTCCCAATTATAATGATTGGAAACAAAACTTGGACGCTAAGGTGGACTGTCCTCTCAGAACTGAAAACAATAAAAGTATATTTTATTCATTAGTTGTTGAAACATGTTTAGTGGTATTATCTACCGGTACCTGGTGTATAGATACGGGAGCTACTAATCATGTCTGCAATTCATTGCAGGGGTTCCAGGAAACCCGACAACTATATGAAGGGAAAATCACCGTCTACATGGGCACTGCTACAAAAGTAGCAGCTGTTGTAGTGGGAGATGTTTATCCTCTGATAGAAATAAAACATGGATTTTGAGAAATTGTCTTTGCGTACCAAGTTTAGAAAGAAATAGATTTCAGTTTCTAAACTATTCAAAGAACTTGATATTCTGCCTCTTTTGATAAAAAAGTTGTTATCAAGAAAAATAGAGAAGTTATCTATTCTGGTACGTTGGTTGGCAATTTATAATCCAATAACTCGCACTATGTAATAAATGGAAATTAATAACACATCTCCTAACTCTAATAAGAGAAAGAAATCTTCGGAAATGAACCAATCATATCTTTGGCATCTAAGACTAGGTTATATTAACTTGAGTATGATTCAAAGGATAATAGCCGATGAACTTTTGGGTTCATTGGTAGTGAAAATCTTTCCAACCTGCGAGTCTTACTTGGAAGGAAAAATAACCAAGAGGCTTTTAAGTCTAAGGGGTATAGAGTAAAAGATGTGTTGGAATTGGTTCATTCTGATTTGCGTGGATCTATGACTATCCAGACAAGAGATGGTTTCGAATATTTCGTCTCTTTTATAGACGACTATTCAAAATACAGGTACATTTACTTGATAGGCTCCAAGTCTAAGTGCTTTGATAAATTCAAAGAATACAAGGATGATGTAGAGAAACGTCATAGTAAAAGTATCAAGAGACTACGGTCAGATCGTAGTGGCGAGTACCTCTTAGGAGAGTTTAGGAGTCACTTATCAGAAGACGGGATTCAATCCCAACTGACTGCACCTAGTACACCCCAACAGAATGGTGTGGCAGAACGAATGTATAAGACTCTTATGGAAATGGTTAGATCTATGATGAGTGAATATAGTACCTTCTAAGTTAGAACCCTCTACTCTCATAGAATTGTAGAATAGGTGTAAGCCTAGTCTGAAGCATATTCAGATTTGGGGTAGTCCACTACATGTGCTGAAGGGAGACACTAATAAGTTGGAATAGGAGTTCACTTGTTTGTGGGTTATCCTAGAGAAACGAAAGGAGGTTTATAGTCCTAAAAATCAGAAGGTCATTGTTAGCACCAATGCCCGATTTTTAGAAGAGGACTATGTAATGAACCATAAGCCTATAAGTAAATTTGTTCTTAAGGAAATAATAAAAGACACGTCTAATCTAGTACCAACTGTACAAGATGAGATACCACAAGAAACTGCAACACGTGTCACAAATGATGCACAATTACAGATAGTGCCTTGTCATAGTGGGAGGGTTGTTAGGCAACCTGAAAGATTCATGTTTTGGGAGAGTCTTTAGACTTGATCCCTTGTGAACATGAACCTGATTCCCGGATATATGATGAAGCGCTCCAAGATAAAGATGCAACATCTTGGCAAAGAGCAATGAATACATAATTAGAATATATGTATTCTAATAAAGTTTGCGAGTTTGTAGAATCATCAAATGGTGTAAAAGCCATTAGGTCTACAATGGGAAAAGAGGGATAGACGGGAAGGTGGAAACTTTCAAAGCAAGGCTTGTTGAAAAAGGAAACCTTTTCACCGGTAGCCATGTTTAAGTCTATCCGGATTCTTTTACCTTTTGCTGCTCATATGGATTATGAGATTTGGCAAGTGGATGTCAAGACAACTTTCCTTAATGGAAGTCTTGAAGAAAGCATCCATATGAAGCAACCAGAAGGGTTCATTGCAAAGGGCAAAGAGCATCTTGTGTGCAAGCTCAATCGGTCTATTTATGGGCTGAAGCAAGCTTCAAGGTCTTGAAACATCTGGTTTAATGAAGTAATCTAGTCGTATGGATTTATTCAGTGTTCGGATGAGTCTTGCGTATACAAAAAATGTGATAGAAACGTGGTGGAATTTCTTGTACTATACGTAGATGACATTTTTGATAGTTGGAAACAATATCAAAGTGTTGTCGGAAGTAAGGGTATGGTTGTCCAAGAAATTTGATATGAAGGACTTAGGAGAATGCACACATATTTTCGGGATCAAAGTAATAAGAGATCACAAGAAAAGAACGTTGTGCTTATCCCGAGCTTCATATATCGATACTATCCTAGCTCATTTTAGCATACAAGACTCCATGAAAGGTTTTTCTACCTTTTAGGCATGGAGTATATTTATCTAAAGAGATGTCTTTGAAGACATCAAAAGAGATAGAAGAAATGAAGGCAGTTCCTTATGGTTCAGCTGTAGGAAGCCTAATGTATGCTATGAACAAGATCAAATATCTATTTTACCGTGGGCATGGTTAGAAGATTTAAAAGTAACCCAGGATTGGGGCATTGGACTGCCGTAAAGCATATATTAAAGTGCATGAGAAGGACTAGAGATTATATGCTAGTTTACAAGGCTGATGATTTGATCCCTGTGGGTTACTCAGATTTTGACTTCCAATTAGATAAGGACAATAGTAAGTCGACCTCGGGGTTTTGTGTTTACTTTAGGAGGTGAAGTCATAACTATAGAGGAGTGTTAAGCATAGATGCTTTTTCAGACTCCACCATAGAAGTTGAGTATGTGGCAACCTCTGAGGCAGCCATAGAAGTTATATGGCTCAGAAACTTCATGATGGACTTAGATATGATTTCTGGTTTGCCCAAAAATTATTACAAATTATTGTAATAATAGTGGCGCAATAGTAAACTCAAAGAAACCATAAGTCCATAAGGCAAGTAAACACAATAGAGCGCAAGTACCACCCAATATGAGACATCATATAACGAGGAGAAGTTGTTGCTGCCTAGATTGCATCAAGTGATAACCTGGAAGATACTTTCACTAAGGCCTTTAAGGCAAGAGCTTTTGATAGGCATGTTGAAGGGTTGAGAATCAGATGTATGGCAGGATATATGGCAGAATAGTTTTTTAGTATAAGTGAGAGATTGTTAGAGTGTATATTAAAAGTCTAGCTTTTTGTATAAATATTTAAGAATCACATTGGTCAAATGCCTACATTTATATGCTAAATGTAGTTGTTCAATTAATTTATATTGTAGATAACATAGTGTGTGGTGTCACATACAGAAGATCATGTTATAAATTCCTTATAAATTATAAACCGTAGCTCACGACTGAGATGGAAAGGAACAAACCATTGGAATAGTCGTAGTATGATTAGGTATTAGTTTATCTTGACTGATAAATTACACTAGTACACTATGAGTGTATTGAGCAGGGCCATTTAAGGTAAGTTCTTTTTATACTGACTGAATAAAAGAACAAGACCTTTGTTATTATGGAAGTGTGTGCTCTTAATCCTGATATAATAACAAGCATATATATCTAGTATTTATTTCTTTGATTTATCAACGGGTGAGATTTAGTTCGATAAATCAAGAGGCTCGATAAGTTGGGAAATGATATTATTTATAGTGTGTGTTGTTGATTATAGAAGGAAACTGTGTCCTAGTAATTTAGGATGATAATGTCCCCAAGGGGAGCTCATAAGGATTGTCATGTAAACCCTGCAGGTGGACTTAGTCTGACATGACAATAAGGTTGAGTGGTACTACTCTTGGACTAAGATATTAATTAAAGTGAGTTGTCAGTAACTCATTTAATTAGTGGACATTCGACATCTTAAACACAGGGAGATTTACACACTCATGATAAGAAGGAGCCCATATAGTAATATGAGATTGGTGCGGTAGTTCAATAATAACTCTTTAGTAGAATGAGTTATTATTGATGAACTCGAGTTGTGTGTTCGGGGCGAACACGGGAAGCTCAAGTTCATCGGGAGACCAAAACCAATTCCTCTTCTCAGTCCCTGTCGTAGCTTCTTAATTATAAAGTGTTATACTCACCCATACCCACCTTCTTACCCATCCTAGGTGGCAGGCCAAGCCATGCTTGGAGCCCAAGCAAAGGCCGGCCACATAAAGTCTTGGATGGATCAAGAGGTGGCCGATCCTAGCTTAGAGCCCAAGCTTAGGTGGTCGACCACAATAAATTAAAAGGATTTTATTTTTTAAAATCTTTCCTTATGTAGAAGTCATGGTTTTAAAAGAGAGTTTAAAATTTAAATATTTTCTTTTATAGCTTTCTACAAAATATTAAGAGAAAGGTTTGATATCTTTCTTTATTTGTAGTTAAAAGGAAGATTTTAATTTTTGATAAAACTTTCCTTTTATGTAACCATCCTCATGATTTTAAAAGAGAGTTTTAAAATTAAGTCTTTCCTTTTATAATTTCCTTATTTATAGATTGAAAGGAAGATTTTAATTTTAGAGAAAACTTTCCTTTTTGTAAATCATCCACATATTTTAATAGAGAGATTTTAATTTATAAAAGTTTCTTTTATAACCAACCATGAAGGGAATTTTTAAAGAGAATTTTTATTTTAAAAATTTTTGGAAACAAATTATGAAGTTTTAATTTTTGTTTAAAACTTTCCTTGGATGGAGGATCATGAGGTGGCTGGCCAAGTAGAAACAAGAAAGGAAATATTAATTAAATTTTCCTTTCATTGGCAAAGAGGATAAGGAAGGTTTTATTTAAATTTTCTTTATTTGCCAAGGCCAAGGAATATAAAAGAGAGGTAGAGGTGCCTCACCTAAGAATAACCTATCATCTATTATTCCTCTCTTCCTTATGGTGGTCGGCCCTCATCTTCTTCCTGTCCTCCTTTTCTTCTTCATTGGTGGTCGGTGGCATCAACCCTCAAGGAGCTTGTTGGTGGCCAAATTTTGCTTGGAGAAGAAGTAGAGAAAGGAGGCTTTGTTTCTAGCATCCCTTGGACCTTGGTGGTGGTGGCCGAATCTCATCTTCTCTTGGAGTTCTTGTGGTGGCCGAAACTTGCTTGGAGAAGAAGGAAGTTTTGGTGGATTCTCGTCTCGGTAGATCATCACCCACACGATGTCTGAGATAAGAAGAGGAATACGACAGAAGATCGTGAGGTCTGTAAGCTATAAAAGGTATAACTAGTTATTAGTTTCCGCATTATGACTAGTTCATCCTTTTATTTAGATCTTGAAATACCAAACACAAGAGCTTAGTGATTCTAGGTTTCAGATTTGTTTCAAATTTGTGTTTCTTTATTTTATTTTTTGATCTTGTAATTCGATTGTTCTTTTTTGGTTAAACCTAGGGTTACTATAAGGAAATTAAATATTGAATTTCGTTAAGAGGCTTTGTCGAGGCAGTGGTGAATGTTCCCATACCCAAGAAGGCCAAGTGCCTCACTATATTTGACCTGGGAGCCGATTTCCAAAATAAATATTTAATTGAATTTGTAACATAGGTGGATTTGGATTTATAATGTTAAGTATCATTTGCGATTCCGAATTTAATTTCTAAATAACATAATTGGTTGTAAGGAAAGGTTCAAGACTTGTACACAATTTTTGTACAGGGGAACCGATACGATATTCCCAGAAGAAACCAATATAAACTTCTTACAGTATCCTTAGGTTTAACTATAGAGACCATAATAGAAACATAAAATCGAAACACAAAATCGAATGACAAAATCGCTAACCTCTTGTGTTGATATTTCAGGATCCACACAAAGAAAAACTAAACTAGTTTCGATGCGGAATAAAGAACTAGTTATACCTTTCTTTGTATCTTAAAGACCTCTTAATCTTCTGCTGTATTTCTCTCCTCTTCTTGGACGTCGTGTGAGCGACGATCTACCAAGACAAAGACACCCAACCTTCTCCTTCTTTTCCAAGATTTTGGTCACCAAAGAATACAAAGTGAAGAGGCCTCCTCCTTCTTCTTCTTCTCCACCAAGCAACCGACTACCAAATGCTTCTTCTCTTCTTCTTCTTCTTCTCCTTCACGTCATGACCACCAAGGTGAGATGGGCAATGGCCCTAGAAGGAAGAAAGGGAGGAAGTGGGGTGCCAGCCTAAAGAGAGAAAAAGAGAAGAAGAGGGCCGGCCACCAAGAGAATAAAAGGAGAGAGGGCTTAGGTTGTATTAGTTTTTGGGCACCTCCTCCTCTTTTATAATCTTTGCTAGTGGCTAATAAGGAAAATTTTTAATAAAACTTCCTTTTATTTGCTATTGTAGATGGTTACAAAAAAGTAAAGATTTTAACAAAATTAAAATCTCTCTTTTAAACCATTGTAAATAGCTATAAAAGGAAAGATTATAACAAAATTTTGCTTTAAACAAAATCTTCTTTTTATTCCTATAATGGTTGGTTACAAAAAAGGAAAGATTTTAACAAAATTAAAATCTCTCTTTTAACCATTGTAGATAACTACAAAAAGGAAAGATTTTAACAAAATTAAAATCTCCTTTTAACCATTGTAGATAACTACAAAAAGGAAAGATTTTAACAAAATTAAAATCTCCTTTTAACCATTGTAGATAACTACAAAAAGGAAAATTTTTAACAAAATTAAAATCTCTCTTTTAACTATTGTAGATAACTACAAAAAAGGAAAGATTTTAACAAAATTAAAATCGTTGTTTTAATCCATTGTAGAAAGCTATAAAAGGAAAGATTTTAATAAAATTAAAATCTCTCTTTTAACCATTGTAGATAACTACAAAAAAGGAAAGATTTTAACAAAATTAAAATCTCTCTTTTAACCATTGTAGATAACTACAAAAAAGGAAAGATTTTAAAAAATTAAAATATTTCTTTTAATCAATTGTAAAAAGCTATAAAAGGAAAGATTTTAACAAAATTTTATTTTCAACAAAACTTCCTTTTCTCTTCTTGTATGGCCGGCCCCATGTTTGGGCGACCCACATCTTGGGCACCAAGAGGGCTTGGCCGGCCCCTTGCTTGGGCACCAAGCAAGGATGTGGCCGACCCCTCATTTGGGTAAAAAAGAAAATAAAAATGGGTGAACGTGAGGGTTTATAGAGGCTACAGTAGGGACCGAGAGGAGGAATTGATTTTAGCCTCCTGATGAGCTTGAGCTTCCCGTGTTCCACCCGAACACCAACTCAAGTTCATCAATAATAACTCATACCACTAAAGAGTTATTATTGAAATACCGCACCAATTTCATATTCCATTATGGGCTCCTTCTTATCATGAGTGCATTAATCTCCCTGTGTTTAAGATATCGAATGTCCATTAATTAAATGAGTTACTGACAACTCACTTAATTAATATCTAGCTCCAAGAGTAGTACCACTCAACTTTATTGTCATGTCGGACTAAGTCCACCTACAGGATTTACATGACAATCCTTATGAGCTCCTCAAGGGGACATCATCAACCTAGATAACTAGGACACAATTTCCTTCTATAATCAACAACACACCATATAAATAATATTATTTCCCAACTTATTGGGCCTATTAATTTAACGAATAAATCTCACCTATTGATAAATTAAAGAAATAAATACTAAGTATATGTGCTTGTTATTATATCGGGGTTAAGAGTACACACATCCATAATAACAGAAGTTATGTTCTTTTATGTAGTTAGTATAAAAATAACAACCTCAAATGGTCCTGCTCAATACACACATAGTGTACTAGTTTAATTTTATAGTCAAGATAAACTAGTACCAAATTACACTACAACCATTCCAATGGTTTGTCCCAATCCATCTTGGTTGTGAGCTACTATTTATAATTTATAAGGAACTGATAACATGATCTTCTGTGTGACACCACACACTTTGTTATCTACAATATAAATTAAATGGATAATTATATTTTACTAAATGCAGATATTTGACCAATGTAATTCTCATTTCAAAATAAATGTTCATACAAAAATCTAGGCATTTAGTATACATCCTAACAATCTCCCACTTATACTAAAAGACTATGCTGTCATATATGTTGTCATAAATCTGATTCCTATCCCCTCAACATGCGCATCAAAAGCTCTCGCCTGAAGGGCCTAAGTGAAAGGATCCAGGTTATCTGCTGATGCAATCTTTGCGACAACAACTTCTCCTCATTTTACGATGTCTCGTATTAGGCGGTACTTGCACTCAATGGGTTTATTTGCCTTATGGGCTCGTGGTTCCTTTGAGTTTGCTACTGCACCACTATTATCACAATAAATTATGATAATTTTGGACAAACCAGGAATCATATCTAAGTCTATCAAGAAGTTTCTAAACCATACAGCTTCTTTGGCTGCCTTAGAGGCTGCCACATACTCAGCTTTCATGGTAGAGTCCGAAATGTATTTTTGCTTAACAATCCTCCATGCTATGGCTCTAGCTCCCAAAGTAAACACATACCCTAAGGTCGACTTACTAGTATCCCTATCTGATTGGAAGTCAGAATCCGTGTAACCCATAGGGAGCAAATCATCTGCCTAGTAAACTAGCATATAATATCTAGTCCTTCTTAGGTACTTGAATATATGCTTTATGGCAGTCCAATATCCCTGTCCTGGATTACTTTGATATCTACTAACCATGTCCACGGTAAAATAGATATCCGATCTCATTCATAGTATCACATACATTAGGCTTCCTACAGCTGAAGCATAAGGAACTGCAATCATGTCCTCTATCTCCTTTGATGTTTTAGGACACATCTCTTTAGATAAAGGTACTCTATGCCGAAAAGGTAGAAAACCTTTCTTGGAGTTTTACATGCTAAAATGAGTTAGAATAGTATTGAAGTATAAAGCTTGGGATAAGCACAACATTTTTTTCTTGCGATCCCTTATTACTTTGATCCCAAGAATATGCCCACATTCTCCCAAATCCTTCATATCAAATTGCTTGGACAACCATACCTTTACGTCTGACAACACTTTGACATTGTTGTCAATGAGCAAAATGTCATCTACGCATAGTACAAGAAATACCACCACATTTCCATCACTCTTCTTGTATACAAAAAACTCATCTAGACACTGAATAAATCCTTAAGATTAAACCGGATGTTCTAAGATCTCGAATCTTGCTTCAGTCCATAGATAGATCAATGTTGCATCTTTATCTTGGAGTGCTTTATCATATGTCTAGGGATCAGGTTCATGTTCACCACGAATTAAGTCTGAAGATTCTCCCAAAAACATGAACCTTTCAGGTTACCTAACAACCCTCCCACTACGACGAAGTATTACTTGTAATTGTGCATCATTTGTGACACGTGTTGCAGTTTCTTGTGGTATCTCATCTTGTACCATTGGTACTAAAGTAGACGTGTCTTCTCTTATTTTCTCAAGAACAATTTTACTCATGGGCTTGTGGTTTATTACATAGTCCTCTTCTAAAAATTGAGTATTGGTGCTAACAATGACCTTCTGATCTTTAGGACTATAAAATAAACCACCTTTCATTCCCTTAGGATAACCCACAAATAAGCGAACTTCTGTACGTGATTCCAACTTATCAGTGTCTCCCTTCAGCACATGTGCTAGACTATCCCAAATCCGAATATGCTTCAGACTAGGATTATGCCCATTCCATAATTCTATGGGAGTAGAGGGTACTGACTTAGAAGGTACTAAGTTCAGAATGTACACTGTCATTTCCAGAGCATATCCCAAAAATAAATTTGGTAATTTTGAATAACTCGTCACTAATCTAACCATTTCTATAAGAGTCCTATTCCTTTATTCTGCCACACCATTCTATTGGGGTATACCGGGTGCAGACAGTTAGGATTGAATCCCGGCCTCTGATAAGTAACTCCTAAACTCTCCTAAGAGGTACTCGCCACCACGATCAGACCATAGTATCATGATACTTTTACCATGACATTTCTCCACATCAGCCTTGTATTCTTTGAACTTATCAAAGCACTCAGACTTGCAGCGCATCAAGTAAATGTACCCGTATCTCGAATAGTCGTCTATAAAAGAGACAAAATATTCGAAACCACCTCTTGCCTGGATAGTCATAGGTCCACACAAATCAGAATGAATCAATTCCAACACATCTTTGGATCTATACCCCTTAGCCTTAAAAGGTCTCTTGGTCATTTTTCCTTCCAAGCAAGATTCGCACGTTGGAAAGTTTTCCACCACCAATGAACCCAAAAGTCCATCGGCTATTAACCTTTGAATCCCACTCAAGTTAATATGACCTAGCTTTAGATGCCAAAGATATGTTTGGTTCATTTCCGAAGGTTGCTTTTGTTGAAGCAATCTAGGTGCCCTAGGTTTTGATGTTTGGGCAAAGTTTTAAGTTAGGTTTATTGTTGTATTTGATATGCATTGTGAGTGTGCAGGATATAGGTACAAAAAGGAAAGCCCAAGTGTGATCTTGGTAAAGGAGGAAAGTCCAAGAATGAGTCTTGGCGGTGTAAGTCCAAGCATGTAGTCTTGGCAACGTAAGTCCAAGTGTGACTTGGCAATGGATGAAGTCCCGGAGGTGAGGAGCCTCTTGGCAAAGGAAGACCCGACAATATAGACAAGGCCGAAGGAAGCTCCAGAAAGCAAGACGTGAAGGATGGGGAGACATCCGAGGGACGCGAGGCTGATGGAGGAGGCTAGAAGGCTAGGTCTAGGTTGGTCGGGCGAGGACGAGTGCATGAGAGATTGTACTCGGAGTAAAATCCTAGTTTTAGGATTTTACTATAGCAGTTACTGTAGCGTAATGTAGCAGTTACTGTAGCAGTCGACTGGTGCATGGACCAGTTGACTGGTAATGGGCAAATAAGGTTGCTGATTTGTTCCAAGCTCTATAAGAAGGACCTTGGTATGGTCGGCCAAGGTGACGAAATTAGACTTGGTTAAAGCCTAATTAGTAGTCACCAAACATGCTCAAGGTTCTCTTGTGTCCAAGTGTTCTTGGTTGGTGTTGTGGTGAGGTTTCTCCACCCATAAGGAGTTGCTTGAGTAGCCGGAGTTTGCCGGGGGCTAATCCACCGAAGGATCGGGATCGTCCACCTTACGGACAGCCGTGGAGTAGGAGCAAGTTATCTCCGAACCACGTTACATTGACGTGCATTGGTTTGCATTTCCTTTCTTTGTCTTTAGCTTTCATATTCGTATTTAGTTTCGTATTATTCCACTGTGCAACTAACGAATACGTAGGAAGCCATCGATTTAGGTGAGACGCTATTCACCCCCCCTCTAGCGGGCATATCGATCCCAACAGCTTTCTCTTATTTGAATTAGAATATGTGTTATTAATTTTCATTTGTTGCATCGTGGGAGTTATTAGATTTAGAGTATACAAATTGCCAACCAATATACCAGAACAGATAACTACCCTATTTTTCTTGACAACTACTTTGTCATTAAAAGAAACAGAATATCCATCCATAAATAGTTTGAAAACTAAAATCAAGTTCTTTCTAAAACTTGGTACATGAAGATAATTTCTTAAAATCAATGTTTTATTCCTATCAAAGGATAAATAAACATCTCCCACTGCAACAACCACTACTTTTGTAGCATTGCCCATGTAAACGGTGATTTCCCCTTTATATAGTTGTCGGGTGTCCTGGACCCCTACAATGAATTGCAAACATGATCAGTGGCTCTCGTATCTACACATCAGGTACCGATAGATAACACCGCTAAACATGTTTCAACAACTAATGAATAAGATACACCTTTATTGTTCTCCCTTTTGCGAGGACCATCCAAGTTTTGTTTCCAATCAATGTAATTGGGACCAGTAATTTTGTTCTCTTTCAATATATCAACAAGAGGATTGAAAGCCATTTGAAATCCTAAGAATCACAAAATATTTAGTCAAAATTTTAGAATTTAAAATAATATTGATTGCTCAAACAATATCATTTGAATTCACCAACACCTCAAGACACCGTGAATTTTGTATGCCATGATAGTGTGGACGTATACAAATTCAAACATTTGTAAGAGGGGGTTTTACTCATTAATTTTATCATCTTGTCAACCTAACTTTATGACAAATAAAATTAATAGTTGATTTTTCTTTGGTCACACAAATAATAGTAGTGACTCCGATGGGGAGGATACTATTAAATACGCCTAAGTGTATACTATTACTTGATACTTAGTCCATTAAATTGGATTGTGCCCCTTCAGATGGAGAAGATCACACAAACCTAAATAATTTCTTATAATCATCCATAAAGGAAGTTTGATTTACTGATCCGCAAACAAACTTATCCAATGTGGAAGAAGGCACTCAAAGCCAACGCGTAAGTTTGAATGCATCACTTATAAACCAGTAATAGAGACCATGGAATTTAAATAATTCATCTCCCACTTAGTTATTTAAAGCGAGAAATTTTAACATGCACACACACACAACACATATAAAAATCTTAAAAGGCAATATATATGAAAAATAATTTTACAACTATTATGACCTCATCCAAAGCTGTCCTCTGTGTGCCACTAACCTTAGCCGCCGCAAACGAGTCATGTCGTCGTGTTTATCTTGCTTCTTTTTCTGCTGCACCTCTGGTCCTCAAATAGCACCACTCCTCGCAAGGATACGATCCGCGACAAAATAAAATTTTACATTTATCGATCCTTTATTCCACAAGGGAATGTACATGTGATTTAGATCGAACAGAATGTAAAATACTAAAAGCTAATACAGCTCCTGTTGTATTTAATAATTACAATCATGCACACACATAAAATGCCCTCGACATACCCGAGGGTCCAATCACACACAAACACAATAGGGCCATAATAGTTGGAACTAGGATGCCTGTAATCACAGAGTTAATCCATTTGCACATCCTACTATTATTCTGCCTAAATTTATGTATGAAAAGTACATAATTTAACTGAAAACCAAACACACAGAGGCAGAAAACTAGCTCTGATACCAATTGTTGGGTGTTACTTAGAATTCTGTTATGTTTTCCTTGTTCAAAAATTTGTACAAGAACAAAACTTTTCCTAGCAGCTCATGTGCTCTACAGAAGTTAAACTTGGATTGCGAACGAAACTTAACATTTTTAATCCAGGTTATTCTTCAGAAGTTAAATTTGGATTGGAAACGGAACTTAACATTTTTACTCCAAGTTCAACGCATGTGTTCTTCAGAAGTAAAATCATATTACAGAAGTTGATTAAATATCTATTTCAAAGATTGGCTTCCAGGTTAAACATGGCGAGGCACTCAGCCTTCTTGGGTATGGGATCATCCATCACTTCCTAGATAAAGCCTTTCAAAGAAATTAAATATTTAAACTTCTTACAGTAACCTTAGGTTTAACTATAGAGCCCACAATTCTAACGACCGCCTGACTGAGACCCTAACTTAGAGCATGGGTGCTACTTATTTTTTTCTATATATACCTTCTAAGGATATTGTTATTTGCACTTCGCTCATTCAGAAATCTAGTCTGAACTTATTTCGACTGTTAAGCCATGGTTTGGAGCGAAGTAGAGCTTAGAGGAACTCTATAGTTGCTGAGGGGTCTGGGCCGTATGCCCCTAACCAGCCCTGTGGCCCTACCCGTGAAGGGGCATGCTATGGCCCTGTGGTGATGACCGGCCGTGTGGTCTTACTAGACCCAAATTTAGGCACGACTGTGTATGCCACACGACCGTGAAAGGCCTCCCCTGTTGAAGCAGGGCACGACCGTGTGGCTTCCGCACGGCCATGTCACCTGGGTAGTGAGGAAGAGGGGCACGACCGTGTGGCACACATGGCCGTGTCACCTCGGCTGTGACGAAGGGGTGCACGGCTGTGTGAAACTACACGATCGTGGCATCTTACCTGAGAAGAAGAGGTGCATAGCCATGTGCTTCACACGACCGTGTCACCTTGACCGAGACCAAGAGAAATGCACGGTCATGAGAATCCACACGGTCGTGTCACTCCGGCCAACAGGAAGAGGTGTACGACCGTGTGAAACCACACGACCGTGTGAAACCACACGACCGTAACACCCTGGCCAAGAGGGAGCAGGTGATGGCTGTGTGAATCCACACGACCATGTCACCCTGGCCGAGAGGGAGCAGGTGAAGGCCGTGTGAACCCACACTACCGTGTCACGAGCCGTGCAGGGGGTCACACATAGCACTACAAAGGAGGTTGGTTCTCCCCTTTGTACTCCTTCTTAGCTTACCGTTCTCTCCCATTTCTTTAGGAAGAGTCTTTGACATGCTAATTACAAACAAACTGTCAATTTCATCATACACAATTATTAATAGTATTTTTATAATAAGAGGGATAAGAAAATAGGTCCATCAGTACCAAAATCTAACATATTCCATGCACTAGCAAGTTCCAAGATCACTTCCCACTGTTCCGTCACACACACCAGCAAACATTGCTCCTGCCACCCCTCCTTACTCGAGCTTTCCTTTACCTTTATCTGCAGTATAAGGAAAAATAATCTATAAGCAAACACTTAGTAAGTACCATCTACTCACAATCTAATGCATTCAAAGAGTACATATTTTTCAAACTGCTTGTGGAAACCCAAAACATGCACTTAACAATCATTTGTGCTAGAATACATAACTCGGAAATATGTATATGGCATGCATTTTAAAATCAATGTATCATGCAAAATATCCACTTAAAACCACGCAATGAAAAACATAAAATTTGCTATCATATAGAGATCAAACCCCGCACTCTCTAACTCTAGTTCTCAACTTAATAATGTTTTCACTTTAACAAATCAATGAGCTTTGAAAACTTTATCTTACATACTAGTGAAAATAATAATCACTTGCTTTGGGCCTAGCATTGTATCACTTTGTGCACATCCTTAATAAAGTCTGAGGTAGCTAATCCCGAACTTATTAAGGTACTACTAGGCGATCTAGGGGCCTAGGAGTGATCTAGGAGTCCACCAATGGACCTTGTGTCCAGTACATGCTATCTTAAAGTAAAATACTTTCTTTTTAATACTTCTTTCTTATACTTGCACTAATTTGTCATTTCAACAAACACCTTGTGTGCACTTAATCCCTCACACTTATAAGGAAGCACCTTGGGGCACTTGATTATGCTTCTTAGTCCCAAAACTTAATGGGAAGTAAATCAAATACTCTAAACGTGCTCTTAATCCCAAAACTTTAGAGGGCATCTTACAATCATAACATCTATCTCCTTTAACATACATTAAACATATCATGGCATGAATCTTCTTTTAACTTGCATAGATACATACTACAACATGCATCGACGAAGCAACTTATACCGCAGGTGAGAAATACTTACATCCTTTCGTTATTTCTTACTCTTACACCATAAGGGTTAGGAAGAACGACCTCTCTTGTATGCCTCACCCTCCGAATAGACCTTTCCATGTGTACCACTTCCTTGGGAGAATCCTCCTCTTAGATTCTCCCCTTGAAAATCTTGAAAACGTGGAACCCTAGGGTTCTTGGTAGAAAATTGCAAAGGGAAGAAGAGGAAATTCGGCTAGGGAGGAAAGGAAGAGGAAGATGAAAAGTTAGGTTTTCATCTCTTCCTTTCCCTTTTATACTAAGTTGAAGTTGAAGCATCTCTTCACCCAAAATCTGCTTATAATTAATTGCTTCCTATTTCCAATGTGATGCTTTACCACCACCCTAATGGCAACTTCAACTAATCTTAAATAAAAGGTCTTGGGTTCAATTCTAGCCCAAGGCTATTTATAAATCTTTTTTATTTCTTTTATTGTCTCCTATTTATTTTTGCTCTTTTGACATAGAGGAAATTTATGGCATTACAATTTCCCATACCTTATAAAAAGTTCATCCTCGAACTTAGAACAATTGTGGATACTTATGTCTCATATCATCCTCGCGTTCCCATGTTGCTTCTTCATACTGTTGACTTTGCCACAACACTTTTACTAACGGTATCCCTTTGTTTCTCAATTTCTTAACTTCTCAATTTATTATCTGAATAGGTCGACTTTCATAACTGAGATCCTCTTGAACTTGTACCGTGTGTGGTTCAATCACTTGGTTTGCATCGGGAACTTGCTTCTTCAGCATTGAGACATGAAATACATTATGAACAGCTGACATTTCTTGTGGTAGTTCCAACTCATAAGCTACCTTGCCTACTCTTTTGGTGATCAAGTATGGCCCCACATATCGTGGACTCAACTTTCCTTTCTTCCCAAACCGCATCACTCCTTTCATAGGAGCTACTTTGAGGAACACTAAGTCCCCAACCTCAAATTCCAACGGTCTACGGCGCACATCCGCATAGCGTTTCTACCGGCTCTGAGCAGTTTCTATTCTCTGACGAATGTTCTGAATAGCTTTGGTGGTATATTCGATGAGGTCAGTCTGGAGTCTCATTTCTTTCTTTTCATCACCTTCATACCAACAAATAGGAGATCTACATCTCCTCCCATATAGGGCCTCATAGGGTGTCATTCCGATAGTTGCTTGATAGCTATTATTGTATGCGAATTCTGCTAAGCATAGGTATCGACACCAGCTCCCCTTGATATCTAAGGCACAAGCCCGTAGCATATCCTCCAAAATTTGATTCACCTATTCTGTTTGCTCGTTAGTTTGAGAATGAAATGCAGTGTTGAATCGTAACTTAGTGCCAAGAGCTCTCTGAACACACTCCCAGAAGTGTGAAGTAAAACGACCATTTCTATCAGAAATTATGATTTTGGGAACTCCATGCAATCTGATAATCTCTTTCACATACAATTGTGCTAACTGCTCAATAGAGTAGGATGTTATAATTGCTAGGAAATGAGCAGACTTGGTCAATCTGTCTACTATTACCCAGATAGCATCATAACCATTCGTAGTTCTGGGTAATCCTACTGTAAAATCCATAGATATATCCTCACACTTCCACTCTGAGATCTAGATAGGCTGCAGAACTCCACCTAGTCTCTGATGTTCTGCTTTAATCCGTTGACACGTCAGATAGGTACTGATGTATCTAGCAACATCTCTCTTCATTCCAGACCACCAGAAGCATTCCTTTAAATCTTGGTACATCTTGGTGGAACCAGGATGCATTGCATAGGGTGTTCTATGGGCTTCATCTAGAATTTTATTTCACAGTTCTTCTTGATTAGGGACATAAAGATGATTACCATAATATAGCATCCCACGGTCTGATATTCGAAATTCCCCATTTTCTCCTTCTTGTATTCCCTGCTTGATCTTCTGAATATTAGGATCTTCATCCTGCCCTTTCTGTATATTGTCAAGCAAGGTTGACACTAGTGTCAAAGTGGAGAGCTGCCCAGTAATAATTTCTATCCCAAAATTTACTACTTCCTTCCGTAGGGGTTGGGACATGGCAGATAAGGACAATAGAGTTGCGTAAGATTTTCTACTTAGCGCATCTGCCACCTTGTTCGCATTCCCTAGATGGTAGAGGATTTCACAATCATAGTCTTTGACTAACTCAAGCCATCTCCGTTGTCTCATGTTTAGGTGTTTCTGAGTGAAAAAATACTTCAAACTCTGGTAATCTGTGTAAATCTTGCACTGAGTTTCATATAAGTAGTGCCTCTAGACTTTGAGAGCGAAGACTACTGCTGCTAACTCGAGGTCATGAGTGGGATAGTTCTTCTCATAATCTTTGAGTTATCTCGAGGCATAGGCAATGACTCTGTCATTCTGCATCAGTACATCCCCGAGTCCCAATTTAGAAGCATCGCTATACATATCAAAGCTCTCGCCATTTTCTGGAAGAGTCAGGATTGGAGCACTGGCCAGTCTCCTTTTTAGTTCAATGAAACTCTTCTCACAATCCTCTATCCACTCAAATTTTCTATTCTTTCTGGTAAGTCCTGTCAATGGAGAGGAAATTGTAAAATACGGTAACAAAATAATAATTAAAAATAGTGTTATTTGAAAATTAATCGTATTAGATTTTTCAGGAATTTTTAGAAATTTTCTGGGATTTAATCGGAACTCGTATGATATATTTTGAGGGGATAAAATTATAGGTTTTGGAAAAGGTCCGTTTGGAATATCCAAATATGGCAGTTGATTGATGAATAAACTTAGGTTTTAATGGATCTAAACCTAAGTTTATATTATAAAAACCTAAAAACCTAAATTTGCAGTGCCTAGCATCCTCACCCGCGCGCCTCTCCTCTTCCCCTGCTGATTCCTCTCTTGCGTCACCGCCGTTCGTTCCTCTCCCGAGTCGCCCCCACTACGCCACCGGATGGCCGACACCGACCCCTGAGCTCCGATCCGACCATTGTCTTTCCTCTCCTAGCCGAAGACACTCGGAGATTGCCGGAAGTCAAGCAAGGAGCCTTGAATCTCTTCACCGCCGGCTGCCTCCTTTTCTCCTCTTGCCACCGTCGCTGCTCGTTGGATCCATCATCGCTACCACCCGATCCTTGTCGAGTAGGTGCTGGTACCGCCGAGAAATCCCTAAGCCCCTGCCAACATAGCCGTGCCCTAACCGATCCAGCAGGTACAATCTCTCTTGTAGGTATGAGTTTTGGGAATAAGGGATAGGAGTAGGTGTATAAACGATCTCCATTGATGTCCTTGCTTCTTCCTATGGTTTCTTTCGCTTCATTCCTATTGCCCCCGAATGGTTTGAACAAGTTGATAGTGGATTAAGTCTTGATTAAAGATGCTCTTGCTTCTCCCTGTCATTTCTGGATTTTTCGAACAGATTCTAATAGTTTAAGCTTCGATTGATGACACTATTACTTTGTCTGTTCCATCTAAATTGATGAAGTGTTAAGCTGTGTTCGATGGCGTTTTGGTTTTATTAATCGGTTTTGCTTCGCTGAACAAGCTTGAGATAATAGGATGTGACCAATTTCGTTGTTACTTCTACTCATGCTTTGTTTTGGAATTAGTTGTTGCTGCTTTTGCCTTCCGAATTGTTGAGGAAATTTGTGTGGATTTAACTTGATGTTGTAGCTGAGGTTACTGTGGATTATATTTGTGGTTCTTGTCTCCCCGCTGTTGTAGGATTTTGGGACAGATGCGGTAGTCATTGGGCAATTTCAAGAATTATTCTTGCTACCTTAAGATGTTTTCGGATCTTGGTCAGGTAGGTGAAGTTTGGTTTTGTCTTGAATAGCCGTGATCTTGAGAAGTGAATTGGTGTGATTTCATTTGAGTTAGCTGTGGATTTGTGGAGGGGTCTGATGTTTCTATGTCTCCCTGATGCATACGAATTTTTGAATGGAAAAGAGGGTGGTTTGGATGGGATTTCGGTGTGGTGGTTGATTCTTTTAGATGATCTTATATGCTAGTAAAGATCTGGATTATTAGGTGGAATTGAACATAGTTCCTAATCGAATTAGGTTTGGGATTTGATTTAGTTATTAAATTCATATATAATTAGCTAAATCTATATACTATGTGATCGCAGGACGTTGATTGAAGACGGTTGACACGATCTACATATAAAGGCGGGTACTTCTTGCTTTCTTTTCTTTTAGTACTTTGACCTTAGTGCATGAATTACTTTGGATAAGGACTGTTTACCTTGACTCCACTCTTATTTTTTTGGTGCTTGATACTTCCACGTTATCTTTTTATGTACGATATTGAGCATGTTGGCTTCATGTAGCATACCTGTTTCTACTTATATATATATATATATATATATTATGGCTGTTGCATTAGATATATGTCATTGGATCGTCGCATATATTAGAGAGTAGAGTAGATTGGTAATCGGATTGGCATCGTCGGTAGCCTTACCTGCCAGTGGTTGCCGCTGCGGTGGTACTGGCCAGTTATTGAGGGTGTAGTGGTAGCAGTGGAGGGGACTTGCTCCTAGTTAGCTACTCCACCCATCCGTCCCATGGAGGGGAGGTCGGGCCTTTGGGTTGGGTGTGCGCTACCTTGCAGAGGTCATACTGATCGGTGGCGGTGACCATCCGCATCATATACACGTATATTACTTTGCCGCGCTTTACTTATGTTATTATTGCTTTCTTAAGCTGATGTGGTATATTTATGTTGCCGTTGCTTCTTGCTGTTGTTCACTTATGCTGATATGCTGTCTTAGGTTGAGATATATTCTCATTGTAGATGTTTAGTCATTGGAAATATGTGTATACCTTGCTTATCACCTCTATAGTATGAGCAGTACTGTAGCAGTTTAGTACCAGTTCTGACCTACTATACCTAGCCTAGGATATGGTTTCAGGTATGAGCATTTATTATGGCTTTATTTTAGTGTCTGCTATTCCTTTATGAGACTGTATACTCTTGGCGCACTTTCTAGTTGTACGTTATATTCATGCACTATCTTTCTATACTCGCTGAGTTTCAATACTCACCACCTCGCAAATTGGTTTTCTTTCGCCAGGTACCAGTAGATGATTCATGGATGCTTGGAGAGATGTTGGTTGCCAGTCCTGGGTCCCGCATCATATTCGAAAATTGATTTTTGGTTCTGTTTCTCTTTACTTGCATTTCGTATTCGTTGGATTTGGTGTTGTGAAAACTATGTTTTGATACTTGTTGTGTGGACTTGGTATTTGTGAAGTTTTGATAACTTTGCAATTTGTGGGTTTTCTCTTTGTTTTCTTTCCGCTGTGCTTATTTTATTTTTTTCGTCCAGCCGAGTAGGCTGAGTATATTAAACTGCGTGGTTGTGTTGTTTCCATTTTCTATTGTGTATATATTCTAGCCGAGTGTGGCTGATGTATATTTTGTATGTAGTAATGATTCAGATTGTCACCCATACAGGGGAGATGCTGCCGAAATTTCCTCTGGCAAGGACTCCTTTGGGGGCGTGACAGAAATCCTTGAGATGTTCTCAACTAATTTCCTATAATAGCCTGCTAATCCAAGGAAACTTCTTATTTCACTGACATTCCTGGGTGTATTCCAGTTACTCACAGCTTCTATTTTTATCGGTCTACCATGACTCCATCTTTGGAAATAATGTGGCCTAGGAAGGACACTTGATCGAGCCAAAACTCGTACTTGGAGAACTTCGCCTACAACTGTCTCTACTGAAGAATTTGTAATACTGTCTTCAGATGTTTAGCATGTTCTTCCTGACTTTTGGAGTATATAAGAATATCGTCTATAAAGACGATCACAAACTTATCCAAATATGCTTTGAACACTCTGTTCATCAGATCCATAAACGTAGTCGGATCATTTGTCACACCAAAAGGCATGACTATGAACTCATAGTGTCCATACCTCATTCGGAATGTCGTCTTCGGTACATCATCTGCCCTCACTTTCACTTGATGATATCTGGACTGCAAGTCTATCTTGAAAAAGACTGTGGCTCCCTTTAATTGATTAAATAGATCATCAATCCTCGGTAAGGGATACCTGTTCTTGATTATTACTTTGTTCAGCACTCAGTAGTCCACACACATTCGCATGGACCCGTCCTTCTTCTTTACAAACAACACCGGAGCTCCCCATGGTGAGTGACTAGGGCGAATGAAGCCCTTGTCGAGTAGCTTCTGTAACTGTCCCTAAAGTTCTTTCAATTCTGCCAGAGCCATGCGGTAGGGTGCTTTTGAGATTGGATGGGTACCAAGGATGAGTTCAATCTCAAATTCAATTTCCCTATCCAGCGCTAAACCTGGCAACTCATCGGGAAACACTTCTGGGTAGTTACACATGACTCTAACTTCCTCTAGCTCTTGATTTCTTTCTTGCAGGGTATTAACCACATGCGCTAGAAACCCAGCACATTCATCGGCTAACATCTTCTAAGCTTTCAGGGTCGATAAAAACTTCTGGGTTCTCTTCTTTGAATCTCCGATGAACTCAAACTTAGACTCTGTCTCAGGTTGGAATAGAACCCTTCGCTTACGACACTCGATGAAAGCACCATACTTGCTCAGGAAGTCCATCCCAAAAATAACATCATAATAAGACATGTTCAGTAAGATCAGATCGCTATACAATTCTCTGTCTAAAATTTTGACTGGCATAGCTCGTAGCTAGTGCGTAGATGTCATTATCCCTCCCAAGGGTAGTGTCATCAAGAATTGTCCGCTTAGGACCTCAGGGGGTATACCTATTCTTTCAGCAAATACTATGGAGACAAATGAATGGGTTGCCCCAGTATCAAATAACACAGTTGCATATTGATTAAAAATGCATATATGATCTGTGACAACGGTGGAGGCATTTGCTATCTCCTCTCTGGTAAGAGAGAAAAGTCGAGCATTTGTAGAACTTGGTGGAGCTTCCAGTCTACCTTGGCTAATATGAGGACCCTCCAACGTGGCCTGCATCTGGTGTAGCTGTGCCTGCTTGCCTCCATATTGCACAGGTTGTGCAGGAGGAAGGTTGATCTTGCTCGGGCAATTCTTGACCATATGCCCCTCTTGACCACATGTATAACAGTCACTCGTGCCCTTGCGACAGATTCCAGGATGCATCTTTCCGCAGGTGGAACATGTGGCATACTTAGGTTGATTGTTTACGGATCCTCCCTTCTTATTACTCCACTACTTCCTCTTGGAGCTCCCTTTCCAGGTTGCCCCATGAATCTGGGGTTTCTGAGTGCCAGAACTCCCTTGACCTTTGTTCTCCATCAGTACTAGCTTCTGCTGCTTGATATTGTTCAGATAATGCTCCATGATCAGGGCACCACTAATCAGCTCTTCTGCAATATACGGTCTATTAATTCTGCCAGCTACATTCAGAGCTATCTCTGGCATCAGCATCTTGAGCATTAGTCTTACACTTTCTCTTTCTGTGCTGACCAGCTCGGGACACAGGCGAGCTAACCTATTGAATTTCTTCACGGCTTCATCTATTGATAAACTTCCTTGTCGAAATTCTGTAAACTCATCGTAATGTTTGTTCGTGACTCGCATATGGAAGAACTCTTCAAAGAACTCGGTCTCGAAGTTAGACTAGGTCATTTGATCTACCTTTCGTTTTGCCTTGACCCGTTCCCACCACATTCTTGCATCCCCAGTGAAGCAAAAGGAGGCACACTTAATCTTTTCTACCTCTAGCTAGTCCAGTAGCTCCATTATACTCTCCAGGGTTTTGAACCATGCCTGAGCATCCCATGGTTCATTGGTGCCAGAGAAACTCTCTGGTTTCAGTTTTTACCACTAGATGAGATATGCTTCTTACCTCACCACCTTTGCTGGGGCTACAGGTGTAACGGATGGTACTTCATCTATAGTAGGTGTTACCATATTGACTTCTGGTGGGACCATAGGGGAAGCATGCTGGTTAGCAGTTAGGGCGGCAATAACCTGCTGCTGCTCAACCACTTGTCTCTGAAACTGAGCTACTACTTCTAAAAGGTTAGGTTGTGGTGCAGACTCATTTTCCTTGGTTGAGGTTCATTAACCCTTGGCTGTCTAGTTGGTCGTCCTCTAGCCATTCTACATATCATAAGTCAAAACCAATGAAAACATACGTCAGCCACTCCTCATTCCTACATGTTATAATTACTACTTTCATCTATAAGCATGCTGAATCTTAACAAGAATTTCTTACTAATCATAACAAAAATAAAATGCATAAAAGTTGTGAGCAGATACTTTCTTACTTGGGAGCTGCAGGATCAATGCTTATTATGTGTGTGTGGCGGAAGGATGGAATCGCTCTGATACCAAACTATAACGACCGCCTGACTGAGACCCTAACTTAGAGCACGGACGTTACTTATTTTTTTCTATATATACCTTCAAGGATATTGTTATTTGCACTTCGCTCGATTCAAAAATCTAGTCTGAACTTGTTTCGATTGTTAAGCCATGGTTTGAAGCGAAGCAAAGCTGAGAGGAACTCTATAGTTGCTGAGGGGTCTGGGCCGTATGACCCTAACCTGCCCTGTGGCCCTACTCGTGAAGGGGCATGCTATGGTCGTGTGATGATGACCGACCGTGTGGCCTTACCAGACCCAAGTTCAGGCATGGTCATGTGTGTCACACGGCCTGTTAGCTAGAGCCCTAGAGCCCTAGAACCAATCATTTGATGATTGTATTATGGACTTATTGTATCATATTTTTATATTAATAAAGGCATTTGTTTGGTTATTATACTTACTTGTATTGGTGCCAAATAAACTAAGTATAATAATGTCCTTGAGTAGAAGGTTCTTACCTATATCAATCGATTGGTTGAATCGATAGTGAGATGATATAGGAAATACTACTCTTAATCATTCCTAGTCGAGTATTAACATTCAGGGACAATGTTAATGCAATAAGACTAGCATGTAGGTCAACTCGATGACTTGATCTCACAAGTCATGGATATGAAGATATCAAGTTGACATATGGGTATGCATTGGAGAATGTATACTGAATGACCCGCCATGAGAAAGTATCATGGATCGTTATATGAGTGTCATATACTTTCTTATGTGGCTATTAGTATGACTACTAGTCCTTAGACCTGAAGTCACCATAGATCCCTACATAAGGAGTTATGTACTTTAGTTTCGTCAAACGTCACCCGTAACTGGGTGGACTATAAAGGCGATTACTGGGTATTTAACGAATTATGCAGAGGGATGTGAGTGATGTATATGGGATCTATCCCTCCCATATGACGGGAGCGACATCGGTATTCTTGATAGAGTGAGACCACGAAGTGCATGGCCATGCCCAAATGAGTCAATATGGGATATTGAGCTCATTTGATTTAGTGAGTCTACTTGGAGTTCAAGATTTAGATTGGTCAGAGGATGACACGGTCTATGCCTCATATTGACCAATCTAGATGTCTAGGATAGAAGGACACTTGTCATATATTGTGAGGAGTCACAATTAGTAGTCACAAGGTGATGTTGGATCTCAACATTTCTTATAACTTGGGTAGCAATGATGTATTGCTAGATGCCGCTCATTGCTTATGTTTTTAAAGGAGTTTAGAAACATTGCCAACGTTACAAGAACCTATTGGGTCATACACAAAGGACAAGTGGATGGAGATTAGGTTCATATGATGAACCAATTGGATTAGGTTCATATGATGCACCAAAGATTGGATTCAAATTAGACTTATTGAGTTAGACTCAATTAGATTCAATTGTTGAATAAGTCTAATTTAAATTTGATTCATTGAGTCAATTTATATTAATGAATTGAGATTCATTAGATTAAAATTGACTTGAATCAAAGGTTGGATTTAACTCAACAAGGAAGAAGAATTGGTCAATTTTGACTTGACCAAGTGGAAGTTGAAACATCAAGTTTGACTTGATGTATTGCCACATCATGAAGGTTGACTCATCCTACATGGCATGACAAACCTTGCCACATCACCTCCACCTCATAATGGTGTGCCACCTCATGGAGGTTACACATCTTATACCACTTAATGTGGCCGGCCATATTAAATGAGGGGGTTACATTGTGTGGCCGGCCACACACTAATGAGGAGGGGTTTTTCATTTGGTGTATTGAGGTGTGGTAATTGCTTCATCTTCTTCCTAGCTTCTTCCTCTCCTTCTCTTGCTGTTGCCGTGAGGTTTCATGGAGGGATAAGGTGTGTGAGTTGTCATCCAAGAGAATAGAGAAAGTGAAGGTCACAAAGGAGGATACTACTAGTGAGTGTATAAGATTCCTATTCGCTTTCTCTCTTTTCTCTCTTCCAAATCCTATCCGAGAGCCCTAGAAAGTGCTAGCACACTTGGGGTACTCTCTTCTCCATCTTTGTGTGTTAGAGAACATACCTTGTTCGTGTGGATATCATTAGAGAGTTGTCTACGTTGACAACTTCGAGATCCGGCGTACCTTGGACTTGCGGGATTACGAAAAGGGCACGCATCGAAGGTATAAAAGTTTTCTTTTATAGATCAACTGTAGATCAGAGTTTTAAACACGTACTCGACTTTTCGTATAATTTTTCTTTGCACGAGATCCGGTGGCTGGGGCTTTCGGGGTTTCCACGACGCGAAAAGCGGTTTTCGCGGCCCGAAAAACCCAACACGGCCATATAAGGCCTCCCTTGCTGAAGAAGGGCACGGTCATGTGGCTTCCACACGGCCATGTCACCTGGGCAGTGAGGAAGAGGGGCATGGTTGTGTGGCTCACACGGCCGTGTCACCTCAATTGTGACGAAGGGGTGTACAGTGGTGTGAAACCACATGGCCGTGTCATCTTAACCGAGAAGAAGAAGTGCATGGCCGTGTGCTTCACACGGCCGTGTCACCTTGACCGAGACCAAGAGAAATGCACGATCGTGTGAAGCCACACGGCCGTGTCACTCCGGCCGACAGGAAGAGGTGCACGACCGTGTGAAACCACACGGCCGTGGCACCCTGGCCGAGAGGGAGCAGGTGATGGTCGTGTGAGTCCACACGACCATGTCACCCTGGTTGAGAGGGAGCAAGTGAAGGCCATGTGAACCCACACGGCTGTGTCACGGGCCGTGCAGGGGGTCACACACAGCACTACAAAGGGGGTTGGTTCTCCCCTTTGTACTCCTTCTTGGCTTACCGTTCTCTCCTATTTCTTTAGGAAGAGTCTTTGACATGCAAATTACTAATAAACTATCAATTTCATCATACACAATTCTTAATAATATTTTTATACTAAGTGGGATAAGAAAATAGGTCTATCAGTACCAAAATGTAACATATTCTATGCACTAGCAAGTTCCAAGATCACTTCCCACTGTTCTGTCACACACACCTGTAAACATTGCTCCTACTGCCCCTCCTTATTCGAGCTTTTCTTTACCTTTATCTGCAATATATGGAAAAATAATCTAGAAGCAAACGCTTAGTAAGTACCATCTACTCACAAACCAATACATTCAAAGAGTACATGTTTTTCAAACTGCTTGTGGAAACCCAAAACATGCACTTAACAATCATTTGTGCTAACATACATAACTCGGAAATATGTATATGACATGCATTTTAAAATTAGTGTATGATGCAAAATATCCACTTAAAACCACGCAATGAAAAACATAAAATTTGCTATGCTATAGAGATCAAACCCTTCACTCTCTACCTCTAGTTCTCAACTTAATAATGTTTTCACTTTAACAAATCAATGAGCTTTGAAAACTTTATCTTACATACGAGTGAAAATAATAATCACTTGTTTTGGGCCCGCCATTGTACCACTTTGTGTGCATCCTTAATAAAGTCCGAGGTAGCTAATCCCGAACTTATTAAGGTACTACTAGGTGATCTAGGGGCCTAGGGGCGATCTACGAGCCCACCCATGGACCTTGTGTCCAGTACATGTCATCTTAAAGTAAAATACTTTCTTTTTAATACTTCTTTCTTATACTTGCACTAACTTGTCATTTCAACAAACACCTTGTGTGCACTTAATCCCTCACACTTATAGGGAAGCACCTTGGGGCACTTGATTATGCTTCTTAGTCACAAAACTTAATGGGAAGCAAATCAAATACTCTAAACGTGCTCTTAATCCCAAAACTTTAGAGGGCATCTTACAATCATAACATCTATCTCCTTTAACATACATAAAACATATCATGGCATAAATCTTCTTTTAACTTGCATAGATACATACTACAACATGCATCGATGAAGTAACTTATACCGCAGGTGAGAAGTACTTACATCCTTTTGTTATTTCTTACTCTTACGCCATAAGGGTTAGGGAGAACGACCTCTCTTGTATGCCTCACCCTCTGCATAGACCTTCCCACGTGTACCACTTCCTTAGGAGAATCCTCCTCTTAGATTCTCCCCTTGAAAATCTTGAAAACGTGGAACCCTAGGGTTCTTGGCCAAAAATTGCAAAGGGAAGGAGAGGAAATTCGGCTAGGGAGGAAAGGAAGAGGAAGATGAAAAGTTAGGTTTTCATCTCTTCCTTTCCCTTTTATACTAAGTGGAAGTTGAAGCATCTCTTCATCCAAAATCTTCTTATAATCAATTGTCTCCTATTTCTAATGTGATGCTTTACCACCACCCTAATGGCAACTTCAACTAATCTCAAATAAAAGGTCTTGGGTTCAATTCTAGCCCAAGGCTATTTATAAATCTTTTTTATTTCTTTTATTGTCTCCTATTTATTTTTGCTCTTTTGACATAGAGAAAATTTATGACATTACAACAATAGAAACACAAAATCGAAACACAAAATTGTTAGCCTCTTGTGTTGGTATTTCAGGATCCACACAAAGAAAAACTAAACTAGTTTCGTTGCGGAATAAAGAGCTAGTTATATCTTTCTTTGTATCTTAAAGACCTCTTGATCTTCTGCTGTATTCCTCTCCTTCTCTTGGATGTCGTGTGGGAGATGATCTTCCAAGACAAAGACACCTGACCTTCTTCTTCTTTTCCAAGCTTTCAGCCACCAAAGAATACAAAGTGAAGAGGCCTCCTTCTTCTTCTTCTTCACCAAGCAACCGGCCACCAAGTGCTTCTTCTCTTCTTCTTCTTCTCCTTCAAGCCGTGACCACCAAGGTGAGATGGGCACCGGCCCTAGAAGGAAGAAAGGGAGGAAGTGGGGTGCCGGCCTTAAGAGAGAAAGAGAGAAGAAGAGGGACGACCACCAAAAGAATAAAAGAGAGAGAGGGCTTAGGTTGTGTTAATTTTTGGGCACCTCCCTCCTCCTCTTTTATAATCGTTGCTAGCGGCTAATAAGGAAAGTTTTTAATAAAATTTCCTTTTATTTGCTATTGTAGATGGTTACAAAAAAGGAAAGATTTTAACAAAATTAAAATCTCTCTTTTAAACCATTATAAATATCTATAAAAGGAAAGATTATAACAAAATTTTATTTTAAACAAAATCTTCGTTTTATTCCTCTAATGGTTAGTTACAAAAAAGCAAAGATTTTAACAAAATTAAAATTTCTCTTTTAACCATTGTAGATAATTACAAAAAAGGAAATATTTTAACAAAATTAAAATCTCTCTTTTAACCATTGTAGATAACTACAAAAAGGAAAGATTTTAACAAAATTAAAATCTCTCTTTTAACCATTGTAGATAACTACAAAAAAAGAAAGATTTTAACAAAATTAAAATCACTCTTTTAATCCATTGTAGAAAGTTATAAAAGAAAAAATTTCAACAAAATTAAAATCTTTATTTTAACCATTGTAGATAACTACAAAAAAGGAAAAATTTTAACAAAATTAAAATCTCTCTTTTAACCATTGTAGATAACAACAAAAAAGGAATGATTTTAACAAAATTAAAATCTATCTTTTAACCATTGTAGATAACTACATAAAAGGAAAGATTTTAACAAAATTAAAATCTCTCTTTTAATCCATTGTAGAAAGCTATAAAAGGAAAGATTTTAACAAAATTTTGTTTTCAACAAAACTTCCTTTTCTCTTCTTGTATGGTCGGCCCAATGCTTGGGAACCAAGCATGGCTTGGCTGACCCAAATCTTGGGCACCAAGAGGGCTTGGTCGGCCCCTTGCTTGGGCACCAAGAAAGGATGTGGCCAGCCCCTCATTTGGGTAAGAAGGAAATTCAAAATGGGTGAATGTGAGGCTTTATAGAGGCTACAGCAGGGACCGAGAGGAGGAATTAGTTTTGGCCTCTAGATGAGCTTGAGCTTCCTGTGTTCGACCCGAACACCCAACTCAAGTTCATCAATAATAGCTTATACCACTAAAGAGTTATTATTGAACTACCGTACAAATCCCATATTACATTATGGGCTCCTTCTTATCATGAGTGCATTAGTCTCCCTGTGTTTAAGATATCGAATGTCCATAAATTAAATGAGTTACTGACAACTCACTAAATTAATATCTAGCTACAAGAGTAGTACCACTGAACTTCATTGTCATGTCAGACTAAGTCCACTTGCAGGGTTTACATGACAATCCTTATGAGCTCCTCAAGGGGACATCATCAATCTAGATAACTAGGACACAGTTTCCTTCTATAATCAACAACACACCATATAAATAATATTATTCCCAACTTATAGGGCCTATTGATTTAACGAATAAATCTCACCCATTAATAAATTAAAGAAATAAATACTAAGTATATATGCTTGTTATTATATCAGGATTAAGAGTACGCACATCCATAATAACAGAGGTTATGTTCTTTTATGCAGTCAGTATAAAAATAACAACCTCAAATGGTCCTGCTCAATACACACATAGTGTACTAGTTTAATTTTATAGTCAAGATAAACTAGTACCAAATTACACTACAACTATTCTAATGGTTTGTCCCAATCCATCTTGGTTGTAAGCTATTATTTATAATTTATAAGTAACTGATAACATGATCTTCTGTGTGACACCACACACCATGTTATCTACAATATAAATTAAATGGACAACTGCATTTTACTAAATACAGACATTTGACCAATGTGATTCTTATTTCAAAATAAATGTTCATATAAAAGCTAGGCTTTTAATATACATCCTAACATTAGCTTGGTAAAAAAATAGTTGAAATTATTGTTTAAAGATGCAACGTCTTTGCTTCGCTTCTAAACGTTGCATCAACTACTTCGTAGGAAACCATCCTTGTAGCTGCTACAACTTGTAGTAGCTAGCTTGGATTGGTCGTCGTCGAAGGTCGGATGCTGTAGCCACTTGGACTTTCCTTTGCTGCTACTAGTTGTAGCAGTTATATGGAGAGGTAGCTGCTACAACGTGTACTGATAACTGCTACACTTTGTAGCAGCTAACTCTCCTTGTAGCTGTGACACCTTGTAGTAGATAACTTGGAAAGGCATTTTTCTAGTAGCCCTATTGTCTCGCAGAGATTAATCCAGTAGACATATTTTTGATATGTTGTATATCAACTTGCTAAAAAAATGAATTAAAAATATTTTTGCTGCTGCTGCGCCCTTGGTTTGTTATGCTGGTACACGTTGAAGCAGCTACTTCATCTAATAACTACTACACCTTGTAACATCAATCATGGTAAGTCATTTTTCTAGTAGCCCTATTTTCTAGCAGAGATTAATCCAGTAGCCATATTTTTGATATACTGTATATCAACTTGCTAAAAAATTGGTATAAAATTATTTTCGCTGTTGCAGCGCCTTTACTTTGCTGTGCTCCTTCACGTTGAAGCAACTACTTCAACTCATAACTGCTACACCTTGTAGCAGCTAACTCTACATGTAGATACCACAACCTGTGGCAACTAACTAGGTAAGATATCTGCTTTTAGTATATATATTTTTGATCTTGATTAACCCAAAAAATATTTAATTGTCTCTCTATATCAACTTGCTAAACAAATGATTATAAATAAATTCCGCTACAGCAGTGCCTTAGCTTTGGTTTATTGCGACGTGTTGTAGCAGCTACATCGACTAATAATTGCTACACATTGTAGCAGCTACCTGTACATGGAGCTACCAAAACCTGTGGTAGCTAACTCCGTAAGTCCTTTTTTTAGTAGCCACATTTTTGTTCAAATAGTAACCCTAAAAATATTTAATTGTCTCTCTATATCAACTTACTAAAAAAATGATTATAAATTATGTCCGTTGATGCAGCACCTTTGCTTTGGTTTACTGGGACGCATTGTGGCAGCTACTTCGACTAATAACTGCTACACCTTGTAGCAGCTACCTCTACATGTAGTTGCCCAAACCTGTGGCAGCTAACTCCATAAGTTGTTTTTCTAGTGGCCATAATTTTGTTCAAAGATTAATCCTAAAAATATTTAATTGTCTCGGTATATCAATTTGCTAAAAAAATGATTTTAAATTGTTTGCACTGCTGCCGCGCCTTTGCTTTGGTTTGTTGCGACGCATTGTGGTAGCTACTTCGACTAATAACTGCTACACCTTATAGCAAATACCTCTACATGTAGCTTCCATAACCTGTGGCAGCTAACTCCGTAAGAAATTTTTTTAATAGGCAAATTTTTGTACAAAGATTAACACTAAAAATTATAAAATTGTCTCTCTGTATCAATTTGCTAAAAAAATGATTTTAAATTATTTGCGCTACTGCAGCACCTTTGCTTTGGTTTGTTGCGACGCATTGTAGCAGCTACTTTGACTAATAACTGCTACACCTTATAGTATATACCTCTACATGTAGCTGCCACAACCTGTGGCACCTAACTCGGTAAGTCCCTTTTTTAGTCGCCATATTTTTGCAAAAAGATTAACCCTAAAAATATTTAATTGTCTCTCTATATCAACTTGCTAAACAATGATTATAAATAATTTGCGATGCTGTAGTGCCTTTGCTTTAGTTTGCTGCGATGTGTTGTAGCAACTACTTCGACTAATAACTGCTACACCTTGTAGCAGCTAGCTCTACATGTAACTGCCACAACCTATGGCACCTAATGTAACGCCCGCCCCTTTTACTACACTCATGCCTAGTGAGGGCGGGGTTACTTTCTTACCCTTAGACTTAGTAAACTTAAACATTCATACATACATACAGCGGAAGCATATCTATGTTTGCCTAGAATCATACTAAGCATAGAATAACATACTAAGCATATGAGTATGGAATTCATGGTTCAACTTAAATAGTCATAGTATTCATTTCTAACCCATGCATAGGGAATCATAAAAGACATCACATAACATAACATATTATTCTAAGTTCACTTCAGCAGGTCATTTTATTTCTTTAGCCAAGTCACCATCACACATCTCTTGCCCCTTCCTCCTGCTCCTCTAGTTTATCCATCCTTTACCTTTATCTGTGGTACAAGGAAAAGTATTTGTAAGCACTCAAGGCTTAGTGAGATCCTTTCCTACTCACAAAAACCAATATATCATTTAAAATCATCATATCATACATCATGGAATAGATGACACTCATATCATATAATTAAAACATATCATATCATGGCATAAATCTTATCATGGTATAAGTAACATCATATCATAGCATAACTCATATCATAACATAAGTAATCATCATATCATGGTATAAGTAACATCATATCATAGCATAAATCATGTCATAACATAAGTAATCATCATATTATGGCATAAGTAACATCATATCATAGCATAAATCATGTCTTAACATAAGAAATCATCATATTATGGCATAGTAACATCATATCATAGCATAAATCATGTCATAACATAAGAAATCATCATATCATGGCATAGGTCATATCATAACATGGGAAATCATCATATCATGGTATAGATCATATTATAACATAAGTGTACATCATAGCATAAGTGAAAACATCATGGCATTTCTTTTCATAACATCAAGACATCATATCATAGCATAACAGTAAGCATCCTTTCACATCATTTCGTAAGCATGGATTGCAAGATGTCCTTTAAAACATGGGTAATGTCATGTGCAATATGCCTTTCAAAACATGGTTTATGTCATGGGTGAGATGTCTTAAAACAATATCATATAGTACTTGAAAATAATCTCAACATGAAGGGGCCCGGCTTAGTACCACATACATACATAATGCGCGCATCCTAAGTAGACCCAAGGTAGCTAGTCTTGAACCTACTAGGAAACTAGGCCCGTAGCTCGGCCTAGGGGCACGTAAGGAGCCCACCCTTTACTAGGCCCGTAATTCGACCTAGGGGCGCATAAGGAGCCCACCCTTTTGGTACAAGCCATTCAAAGTAAAATACATGCCATATCATATCTCTATCATTTCATAACACATACATGTCATTCATAGCATATCTTATTCATGTTATTCATAACATATCATGTTCATGTCATTCATAGCATATCATATTCATGTCATTCATAGCATATCATGTTCATGTCATTCATAGCATATTTCGTTCATGTCATTCATAGCATATCATGTTCATGTCATTCATGTCATTCATAAGGTATGCATAAATGGGCACATAGCCATGCATACTTGGGCACATAGCCATCATACTTGTCTTGGGCACATAGCCATCATATTTTGGGTACATAGCCATTTTAGATATCATTCTCATGCTTGGTTCATAAGCATATTTAAACGAACAATATAATACATCATGGAAAGAAAAAAAAACATAATCATGCATGGATCACAAGTTAACTTCTTCTAATTCATATCATGGCAAGGAAAGTACATGTTGGGTCACAATTTAGTCTAAATCCACAACCCACTAAGGGTGGCCGAAACATGCATAGGCTCATTTAGGTTACATGAAATCATACAAGCATATGAACCCACATTCATTCCTATAACATTTATCATAAGGAACATCATAAGCATATTTGATCTAGGTTCTATGCTTCCTAGGTTTTAAAATCCATCTTGGCCGAAATATACAAGGTCCAAAACTTGGTTACAAATAGCATGTAAACATGTGAATCCTAATCAATTTCCATGCATTTATCATAGGCATTCACATGAGCATATTAGGTTAAAGTTCAAGCTTCCTAAGTTCACCAAGTGTAAGTGTCCGAATGCTACAAAAGCATAAGTTCTAAGCACAAGAGTACCCTATAAATTTCATAGCATATCATAGAGAAAAACATAAACATGTTAGGGTTGAATTTAGGCTTGCCTAAGCCCTACATTTCATGTTGGCCGAAAGTTCATCATGGAAAAAAAACTAACCTTAAGCAACATGAAATCTCAAGTGCATTATGTTATCTTCATATCTTTTCATAGAGTAAAACATAAACAAGCTAGATTTGAGGTTGAGCCTCCTTAAGGTATTTAATCCCTTAATGGCCAAAACCTTAAGGTAAGATCCTACTAGTTCTAAGCAACATACAAGTATAAAACATCAAGAGAACATTCACAACATATTATGGAAAACTTCATACTTGATACTTCTTCTAGAATTTACAAGCATGTGAGTACCTTATGAATTTCATAGCATATCATGGGGAGGAACATAAACATGTTAGGATTGAGTTTAGGCTTGCCTAAGCCTTACATTTTATGTTGGCCAAAAGTTTATCATGTGAAACCTAACCCTAAGCAACATGAAATCTTAAGTGCATTATGGTATTCTCATATCTTTTCATAAGGTAAAACATAAGCAAGCTAGATTTGAGGTTGAGCCTCCTTAAGGTATTAAATCCCTTCATGGCTGAAACCTTAAGGTAGGGTCCTACTAGTTCTAAGCAACATACAAGTATAAACATCAAGGAAAATATTCATATATCATCATAGAAGATATCATAGGCATGTTAGTTTTTAAATTGAGCTTCCCTAGGTTTTTAAGCCTCTTCATGGCCGAACCCTAAGGTAGGGTATTACCTAACTCCAAGCCTTGTACAAGCATGAAATATCAAGGTCATATTCATAGTATATCATGTGGAAAAACTTAAACATATTGGTTTTGATTTTAAGCTTCCATAAACTTTACAAGTATCATGACTGAAATTTCTAAAGGAAACTCTAGGTTGTAAATTCATCTAAACTCGAATAAAAACCATATAACAACTTGTACCACAGGTGAGGGGATACTCACATCCTCTTGCTTGGTCTTTTCCTAAGAGAAGGTACCCTTTGTGAAGAGAAAGAAGAGAGCTTCTCCTCCTAGTGCTCCTTTGTGCTTCTCTTGCTTGTGAGAGGTAGATCTTGAGGGTTCCTTCTTGTTGGTTTGGTTTTCTTAGGTAGAAAACCTTAGTTGGATTTTTGGGAAAGAAGAGAGGATGCTCTAGGTCACGGCAATGGTGAGGGAAGGGAAGAAAAATGAAATCCCTTCTTGGTTTTTCCTCTTATGCTAGGTGGAAGTAAGAAGCAAAAAGAGACTTTGCTTTCCCCTCTTCTTAACTCATCTTTTATTCTCTTAATGATGAAGAAATGTCTTCATTCATCCTCTTACTCCCTCTCCTCTCCTTCCCTCTTGGATCTTCACGAAAATGGGAAAGTGTGAGGAAGGAAAAGACAACTTGTCTTGCTTCTTAATCAAGAGAGGGAGGAAGAAAGTTACTTGATGTTTCTTGCTTCCTTCTCTTAATCATGGTTTTATCTATATCTACAATATCCATTCTCTATTCAACAATAACTCATGATGGTCTTGTGGTAATTCCAAAATCCTTAGCTTAAGAAGGTTCAAGGTTCAATCCTTGACCAATTCTTTTTTTTTATATATATATTTTTGGTTCCATCTTGTCTTCTTTTATTCTAAGAGAAAATCTTCACATACTTAGCTTAAGAAATTCGTGGGTGTTACACCTAACTCGGTAAGTCTCTTTTTTAGTCACCATATTTTTGTACAAAGATTATCAACTTGCAAAAAAATGATTTAAAATTTTTTTCAATGCTGGAGCGCCTTTGGTTTGCTTTGCTGCTACACGTTGAAGAAGCTACTTCGACTAATAACTACTATACCTTGTAGCAACAACCTCTACATGTAGCTGCAACAACGTATGGCAGCTAACTCGGGAGGTTAGCTGCTATAATAATGTAACGGCTCTTTCTTTGTTTACGCTCCAACAAGATGTTACTCTACATTTTCAACCAATAATAGTTCATAGGAATCTCAAGTTTTACACGTGGTAGAAGCAATTGCAACACGTTGAAGCAGCTAGTCTTCAGAAGCTGCTACACATTGTAGCAGTGTATTACCTTTTTTCAATTATTGTGATACTATATATACTATGCAATTACATTTTTACCCTCATAGGCCAAAGTTTTAAACCCTAAACTTGTCGTGTGACAAATATTTCGAAGGCATTTCATTGATAGTTCTTCGGTGCCCCACGGAGTCTTCATCAATCAACCTCACTGCGATGACTTATTTCTCATCCAAAGCTTCACCTCCATCGTAAGTATTATCTTAGGGTTTATTATCCAAACCTTCGCCTACTATGATAGTTTGAATTTATAGGGTTTTGAACCATCTCCTAGCTGCTACAATGGTGTTTAATGTTTTTAGGTCGATAATCAATGAGAGTTTACTTTGAACGAATCAAGAGTTTAAAAAAAATGTTTATCTTTGCTGTCGCAGCTTGTGTCGTTGAACTGCTATAAAATGATACAACATGGTTAAACCCTACAATGTTGATTGGCTTCTCACAAGTGTAGCAGCTAATTGACACTAAGTGCTACAACGTGTAGAGTACTCATGTTTAACAGCAACAAGTCACATTGTACTGTATAGGAGAAATTATAGACATTGTAATGTATTAGATTATGGGTTAAAAATAAGAGTGTCAGGTATCATAGTATGGATGAAAATCAATTGCATTGCAGTGAACGCAACGGAGTATCATTAAGATCTCATGTATATGGTTAACAGAATTAAATGGTGAGCCAGAGAACTGCTGTTTCCCGTGCATATCGTAAGAAAGTGCACTGGAAAAGTAATAACCCTCACTTCAAGGGTTTTATATCATCACTACACATAAACGACCGACAGATGGAGTTGATCAATGGAAGCCATTTGCCTGGGCAATAGCCATGCTTGAAATTACAAATATTCGAAGCCTTATACAAAATATGTTTAACAATTGGGACGTTCAAGCCAGATGCTTCACCTTTCATAATAAGGAGATTAGATTCACTAGGAAAGATGTTTCATTGATTCTGGGACTCCCAGACCAAGGCGATGAAGTAAATTTGCAACAACATGCAGCCACCACCCCACTATTTCTTCAACACTTCTATAATGTGGAGTGTATACAGAAGGAGATAGAGAACAAGATGATCAACCTAAGCAAACAACCTTCATCTGTTGAATCTGATACTCTCTTTTGCCAATTTTTAATATTGTATTTCTTTGTTTCTGTGTTATTTACTACTACTAGTAGTATATCTAGATTACCAGAATAATCACTAATAGATTGTGTAGATGATTTTGCTAATTTAGGTAGGTATAATTGGTGTAAGGCTGTATATGACTATATCAACCCATAGCTGGGGGCCATTGGTTTGATGCTTTCACAAAGGCTGAAACCAGAGGGCCTTGAGTGAAATTAAGCTCCCATGCTTAGAGGGTTTGCAGATCTCCTTGCTGTAAGTCCCTAAATATAATGATAGTCTTATAAGATTTATGAAGAAAGTATCGTATTTTAACAATTTAATTATATTACAGGTCTAGATGTGTGAATATCTCAGAATAATGGATCCTTATAGATAGCATGCCCTTCCAAGAATATGAAGATGGAAGTGGTCAGGCTCTTGGGTGGAGACAAGAAAGGCTATGATCATTGAATTATCTCATGCAAAAATAATTGTTGATTTAATTCCATCAGACCTAGAGACACATCTGCTCTCAAATGATTCTCTAGAAGATCTTGTAGAGCATACAGAGCAACAAATTATAGAGTGGTTTTTACAATTAGCTGATGAGGGAAATTATGAACAAATTTCAGAGCAATTTACTGAACAAGCAGCCGATTCTCAGGAAATTCCCCACCAAGTTCTTGCACAGGCACCGAAAGCTCTGGAAAATCCTGGACAAGTTCCTGAGCATTTTACTATAGAATTTATTTAGGAGAAAGAGGCTTGTACAAATTGTCAAGCAAGGGAGGTCAAAAATTCCTGGATGGAGTCTATGGTTGAGGGCAAGGACCAAATTATTGGCTAGATGGAGGCCAAAATTAGTGAGTTAATTGTGGAGAATAAAAAATGTGCCAGTGATGTAGAAACTTCATTAGCTTCCAAGGATAAAATAATTGATGAGAAGGACAGAATTATAGAAGTAAAAGTGCAAATTATAACAGAGAAATATAGAAAAATTAAAGATCTTCAAAGTCAGTTGTTTGCGAAGGTTATTGTCTCATTACCTCCCAATCGGCCATTAACCAGGACCAAGAGTTGTGCAACAAAGAGAATCACACCCCCAACTACCAAAGAGATTAAGGGAGTGCCATTGGCCAAAAGGAGTAAAAGAGTCACTTTTCAATATGAGCATGAGACAGAGATGACGAAGGGCAAAGGAGAGGCTTTTGTTGTGCCTCCTGTTAAAGTACAAGGTGTAGCAGTTACTAGTCGAAGTAACTATCACAACGTGTCGCAGCAAACCAAAGCAAAGGCACTGCAGCAGTGGACATAATTTATAATCATTTTTTTAGCAAGTTGATATAGATAGACAATTAAATATTTTTAGGGTTAGTATTTGAACAAAAATATGGCTACTAAAAAAAGGACTTACGGAGTTAGCTACCACTGGTTTTGGCAGCTACATGTACAGGTAGCTACTACAATGTGTAGCAGTTATTAGACGAAGTAGCTACTACAACGCGTCGCAACAAACCAAAGCTAAGGCGCTGTAGCAACAGAATTTATTTATAATCATTTGTTTAGCAAGTTGATATAGAGAGACAATTAAATATTTTTTGGGTTAATCAAGATCAAAAAATATAGCTACTAAAAGCATATATCTTACCTAGTTAGCTGCCACAGGTTGTGGCATCACATGTAAAGTTAGCTGCTATAAGGTGTAGCAGTTATGAGTCGAAGTAGCTGCTTCAACGTGTAGGAGCAAAGCAAAGTAAAGGCACTTCAGCATCAGAAATAATTTTATATCAATTTTTTAGCAAGTTGATATACAACATATCAAAAATATGGCTACTGGGTTAATCTCTGCTAGAAAATAGGGATACTAAAAAAATGACTTACCATGTTTGCTACTACAAGGTGTAGCAGTTATTAAACAAAGTAGCTACTTCAACGTGTACCAGCAAAGCAAACCAAGGGTGCTACAACAACGAAAATATGTTTAATTCATTTGTTTAGCAAGTTGATTGACAGCATATCAAAAATATGTCTACTGGATTAATCTCTGTGAGACAATAGAGCTACTAAAAAAATACCTTTCCAAGTTAACTACTACAAGGTGTCGCAGCTACATGGAGAGTTAGCTGCAACAAGGTGTAGCAATTACTAGTACGCCTTGTAGCAGCTACCTCTCCATGTAGCTGCTACAACTTGTAGCAACAAAGGAAAGTCCAAGTGGTTGTAAGCGGTTGTTGCAGTCAACACCCTTCCACGTCGTAGCATAAATTCATTCGACCTTTGACGACGATCAATCAAAGTTAGCTGCTACAAGTTGTAGCAGCTACAAGGATGATTTTTTGCAAAGTAGTTGATGCAACGTTTAGAAGCGAAGCAAAGATGCTGCATCTTTAAACAATAATTTCAACTAATTTTTTTACAAAGCTGATATATTTCTAGGGGTAATATATGCTAGCAATTGTAGCTTCCAAAAAAATGACTTACCAAGTGGCTACTCCAACATGTAGTAGCTACACTGCAACCCACTTGGTTGTAGCTTGCAGCCTTTTGTACAAAGCGTCATCCCTGAATGTTATAACAATAATCCTTCTAATATTTTTAGGCTATAACGATGTGGATTAGAAAATTAAAATGAAATGATTTACCATTGCGAATGGAGAGAGGTGGTAAGCTCTCGCAGTAGCTGTGCGATTGAAGACGCTGGTGAAACTTTCTCGTCGGGAGCGCGAGGGTCGAGGGACGACGTCCAATGGACTATGGACAATGGAGGACATTGACAGAGGGAGTGAGAGAGGGAGAGAGAGAGAGCGACGAGGGAGAGATTTTAATATTAAACTTTCCCAACGGCATGTGAGGTCAGCCGGACGACGGAGATGGAGGGAGCGAGAGAGGGAGAGCGGCATGGGAGATTTTAATTTTAATTTGGGTAATTTCCCACGACGTGGTTTTGAACTGCATGAGGGAGGGGATGGAGAATAAATGGTATATTTTATTTGTAGGAAAAATTGAGTTAGCAATATATATATATATATATATATATAAGTGACACTTTGTGCGCGATCATGAATGAAATCTGACGTGGGCTCTCTAACGCGACCAAAACCTATTTTTTTAATTTCTCTCTCATCTGCATGCAACAACTTTAAAATTTTCGGTTCTCTCTCATCTGATTGCATATAACAATCGCTGTGCTGCAAATTTTTAAAGGTGATGTTGTTGGGTCTTTCGGGCCGCGAAAATCACTTTTTCGCATCACGGAAACCCCGAAACCCCCGCCACCGGATCTGTGCGAAGGAAAAATAAAACAAAATACGAGTACGAGTTTCTAAAGTCTAGATCTACACTAGATAAGAGCGTTACCCTCGATGTGATGCCCTTCGCTATCCCGCTAGTCCAACGGTTTGCCGGATCTCAAGATTGTCAAAGTAGACAACCCTCTAGAAGTATCCATACGAACAAAATTAAGTGGAGGGGACCAAACAAAGGTGTGCTAGCACCTATGGTGTTCGGCCAAGAAAGGAGAGGGAGAGCTTGAGGAGAGCTTGAGAAAGAAGATGAGAGTTACACTTGCAAAATGAAACTCATTTCATCCAATAAAGTGGCCGGCCACACTTATGTGGTTTGTAACCTCCATGGGATACCAAGAGTCACAACTCTTGGTAACTCCCATGAGGTGGCACTTCACTTAAGTAACCATGATGATGTGAAGTATCATCATTGGCCCCCTCAATGCCAACTCACCAATGAGGTGGCATAAAGTAAAGTCAAACTTGACTCTTCATCTTCCTCTCAAGTCAAGTCAAACTTGACTTAATCTCTCTCATGGTTGATCTAATCCAACCATTTAATACAAGCCAATTTAATATAATGAATCTAATTCATTTAATTAAATTGATTCAATGAATCATAATCTAAATTAGACTCATTAAACACATGAATCAACTTGAGTCCAACTCAATTAGCCCAATTAGGATTACTCTTAATCCAATTTGATTCATCACATGAATCTAATCCTCTTGGTTCATCATATGAACCTAATCTCCACCTAATTGTCCTTAGTGTGTGACCCTATAGGTTCTTGTAACGTTGGCAATGCCCCTAAACCTATTTAGGAGTATAAGTAATGAGCGGTATCTAGCAACACATCATTACTACCCAAGTTACAAGAATGTTGAGATACAATATCACCTTGTGACTACTAATTGTGACTCCTCACAATATATGACAAGTGTCCTTCTATCCTAGATCTAGATTGATCAATGTGAGGCATAGACCGTGTCATCCTCTGATCAAACTAAATCTTAAACTCCAAGTAGACTCACTAAATCAAATGAGCTCAATATCTCATATTGACTCATTTGGGCATGGCCATGCACTTCGTGGTCTCACTCTATCAAGAATATCGATGTCTCTCCTGTCATATACGAGGGATAGATCTCATCTACATCACTCACATCCCTCTGCATAATTCCTTACATTCCCAGTAATCGCCTTTATAGTCCACCCAGTTACGGGTGATGTTTGACGAAACCAAAGTACATAACTCCTTATGTTAGGATCCATGGTGACTTCAGGTCCAAGGACTAGTAGTCATACTAATGGCCACATGAGAAAGTATATGACACTCATATAACGATCCATGATACTTTCTCATGGCGGGTCATTCAGTATACATTCTCCAATGCATACCCATGTGTCAACTTGATATCTCTATATCCATGACTTGTGAGATCAAGTCATCGAGTTGACCTACATGCTAGTCTTATTGCATTAACATTGTCCCTGAATGTTAACACTCGACTAGGAATGATTAAGAGTAGTGTTCCCTATATCATCTCACTATCGGTTCAACTAATCGATTGATATAGGTGAGAACCTTCTACTCGAGGACGCTATTATACTTAGTTTATTTGGCACTAATACAAGTAAGTATAATAATAAAAAACAAATGCCTTTATTTATATAAGAATATGATACAACAAGTCCATAATACAATGATCAAATGATTGGCTCTAGGGCTCTAACTAACAGATGTAGCTGCAACAACATTGTAGTAGCTACTACACAATAGCTGCTACATGTTATAGCAGCTACACGTTGTAGCAGTTTCTTTATAGTAGCTGTTATAACATGTAGTAGTGTTATTGTGTAGCTACTATTAGGAGATCGGTGGTCGGCTTGAAGGGGGGTTGGATAGCTAGGCCACCCCCAATTCGATTTCTTCTCTACAAGATGGTTAGTGCACAGCGGAATATACTAAACAAAACAATGAAAGCAAACAAAGAAGAATACAAACGCTAACACGCTCGATGTAACGTGGTTCGGAGATTGCTTACACCTACTCCACGACGTGTCCTTGAGGAGGACGAGCTCTTGTGTTAGCATGTATACTAAAAGCCTAGCTTTTGTAAACATTTATTTTTGAAATAAAAGAATCACATTGGTCAAATGTCTACATTTATTTGTTAAGTATAGTTGTTCAATTAATTTATATTGTAGATAACATGGTGTATGGTGTCACACACAGAAGATCATGTTATCAGTTTTTTATAAATTATAAACTGTTGCTCACGACTAAGATGGAAAGGAATAAACCGTTGGAATAGTTGTAGTGTAATTAAGTATTAGTTTATCTGATTAATAAATTACACTAGTACACTCTTAGTGTATTGAGTAGGATCATTTAAGGTAAGTTCTTTTTATACTGACTTAATCAAAGAACAAGACCTTAGTTATTATAGAAGCGTGTGCTCTTAATCCTAATATAATAACAAGCATATATATTTAGTATTTATTTGTTTAACTTATCAAAGGGTGAAATTTAGATCGTTAAATCAAAAGGCCCGATAAGTTGAGAAATGATATTACTTATAGTGTGTGTTGTTGATTATAGAAGGAAACTATGTCCTAGTTATCTAGGTTGAGAATGTCCCCAAGAGGAGCTCATAAGGATTGTCATGTTAAACCCTGCAGGTGGACTTAGTCCGACATGACAATGAGGTTGAGTGGTACTACTCTTGGACTAAGACATTAATTTAAGTGAGTTTGTCAGTAACTCAATTAAATTAATGGACATTCGATATCTTAAACACAGGGAGACTGACACACTCATGATAAGAAGGAGCTCATAATGTAATTTGGGATTGGTGTGGTAGTGCAATGATAACTCTCTAGTGGAATGAGTTATTATTGATGAACTTGAGTTGTGTGTTCAGGGTGAACACAGGATACTCAAGCTCGTCGGAAGGCCAAAACCAATTTCTCCTCTAGGTCCCTGTTGTAGCCTCATTAAAGCCTCAAGTCCATCCAAATAAAAGATCATCTTGGTGTCCAAGAAGAGGGCCGGCCCAAGGCTTGGTGACCAAGCCAAGGGCCGACCACCATCTCCTCAAGAGGGTCGGCCCTATGCTTGGTGCCCAAGCAAAGGAGAGGTCGACCACTATATTTCAAATTAGTAGGGGTGTTTTGAATATTTAAAATCTTCTCTTTGTAGATAACTACAAGTTTAAAAGAAGGATTTTAAATTTACAAAACTTTCCTTATTTGAATTAGGCCACATGGTTTAAAAGAAAGTTTAAAAATTTTAAAACTTTCCTTTTTTAACAATCCTCATGGTTGTTGAAAAAAAAGGAAGGGAGTTTAAATTTAAAACTTTCTAACCATGTTAAAAAATAAAATTTTTAGAAGAGAAGTTTTAAATTTTAAAACTTGATTTAAATTTTTAAAACTTTCCTTTTTTAACATCTACTTTAGGAAATTAAAAGAGAGCTTATAAAATTTTATCAGAACTTTCTTTCTTTGCGTATAAAATTTTTAAAAGAATTATTTTCTTCCTTTTAAGGAGTCCGCCACCCTTGCTTGGTGCCCAAGCAAGGGGTCGGCCAATCAATGATTGATCCAATCATTGATTGAATCAATCAAGAGAAAGGAAAAGGAAAAATAAAAGGGGAAAAGGAAAAACAAGAGGAAGATTTTAATTTTTGTAAAAAGTCTTTCCTTATTTGCCTTGGCCAAGTAATATAAAAGAAGGGGAGGGGAGGCCTCATGACACATCAATTCTTATTCTCTTGTTGAAGCTCCATCTTGTGGCCGGCTCTCTCTCCCTCTCCTTTCCCCTTGCTCTCTTTGGTTCCTTGTGGTGGTGGTGGCCGAAACTTAGAGAAGGAGGAGAAGCTCTTTGGGTGGTGTTCATCTTGGAGGATCGTCGCCCACACGACATCCAAGGCAAGACAAGGAATACGGTAGAAGATCTCGAGGTTATTAGCATACAAAGAAAAGGTAGAACTAGTAATTGTTTTCCGCATCATGCTAGTTATTTTTCTTTGTATGAATTCCAAACACAAGAGGCATTAGATTCTAGTTTTTCAAGTTTGTAATTCGAGTTTGTGTTTTTTTATTTTTCAAATTTGTGATTCGATTGTTCTTTTTGGTTAAACCTAGAGTTATATAAGGAAATTAAATATTAGCTTTCCTTAAAAGGCTTTGTCTAGGCGGTGGTGGATGCTCCCATACCCAAGAAGGTTATGTGCCTCGTCATGTAGTCCTAGAAGCCAATTTTGGAAATTAATATTTAATTGAATTTATAACATAGGTTGATTTGGATCAATAGTGTTAAGTTCCACTTGCGATCCAAATCTAAACCATTAAGAACAAATAAGTTAAATTTGGAATCAATAATGTTAACTTCCATTTGCGATTCCTAATTTAACTTCTATAGAACACAATAGGTTGTTTAGGAAAGGTTCGACACTTGTACAAAATTTTTGTACAGTGGAACCGGTACGATCTTCCTAGGACCAACCAACAATTGGTATCAGAGCAAGGGTTTGCCTCTGTGTGTTTAGAATTCAGATAGATTATGCATATGTCATACATAATTTAGGCAGGATAATAGTAGGATGTGCTAACTCTTTGGTTGTAGGCTTCAACTATTATGGCTTATAGATGTTGTGTGTGATTGGACCCTTGGATATTTCAAGGGCATTATTTTGTGTGTGCATGATTGTATGTAACTAATACAGTAGGAGTTGTATTATCCCTAGGATTTTAGAATTTTATTTTCGAACTAAATTACATGTAAATTCCTTCCTGGAATATAGGATCGATATATGTAAAATTCTATTTTTGTCACGGATCGGATGCTTGCGAGGCGTGGTACTTTTGGAGCACCAGAGGCACAGCGGAATAAGAAGCAAGATAGATGCGATGACTAGACCCGATGGCAGTGGCTAAAGATAATAGCAGCTAGGGTTGGAGCACATGGAGAACAGTGACGGAAAAGGACATAATAGTTGGAAAATTAATTTCCATATTTATTGCTTTTATTTACTGTGATGTGTGTGTATGCATGTGATGTATGCTGGCATAGGTTAAAATTCCTCACCTTAAATAACTAAGTGGGAGAGGGATTTTTAAATAAATTCCAAGGTCTCTATTATTGGTTTGTAAGTGATGCAACAAGCTTGCGTGTTGACTCTGAGTGCCTCCCTCCACAACGGATGAGTTTGTTGCAGATCACTAGATCAAACTTCCTTTATGGATGGTTATAGGAAATTATTTAGGAGCGTGTGATCTTCTCTAACTGAAGGAGCACAATCCTATTTAATGGACTAAGTATCAAGTAATGGTGTACAGTTAGACCCATTCAATACAATCCTCCCCAACGGAGTCAGTACTATTGTTTTGCGTGACCAAAGTTTAACCAACTATTAATTTTATTTGTCATAAAGTTAGGATGACAAGATAATAAAATTAATAGGTAAGATCCTCCTCTTACAAATGTTGAATTTGTATACGTCCACACTAACGTGGCATGCAGCATTCAAGGTGTTTTGAGGTGTTGGTAAATTTAAATAGTATTGTTTGAGGAATCACTATTATTTTAAATTTAGAGTCCTGACCAAAGTTATTTTTATGATTCTTAGGATGACTTTCAACCCACTGGCTATTATACTGAAAGAGAACAAACTTACTGGTCCTAACTATATAGATTGAAAAAGAAACCTGGACACTATCCTTACTACTGAGGGCTATAAGTTTGTACTATCATAGGTTTGCCCTAATGCGCTTAATGGTGAATCTACTCAAGAGGAGATTGAGTATCATAGGAAATGGGTAAAGATAGATGAGATAGCGTGGTGTTACATTTTGGCTTTAATGTCAAATGTATTGCAACATCAACATCAAGATTTACCAATAGCTTATGATATAATGTACAATCTCAAGGATTTCTTTGGTCACCAGGATCGGGCCGCTAGGCAAGAAGCAATGAGAAAGTTAATGACAGCTACCATGCGAGAGGGTACTCCCGTAAGGGACCATATCCTAAAGTTGATGGCTTATTTGAACGAAATACAAATCCTTAGACGAGAAATTGATGGGGAAACATAGATCGATATGATTCTCCAAACGCTACCCAAAAGTTTTAAGCATTTCCGCCTGAACTATAATATAAATAAAAGGATGTATTCATTGGCGGAACTACTGACAGAACTTCAGGCAGCAGAAGGGCTATTTCGTCATAATTCTCAGATTCACTATGCTAAAAATGGTTCTACTTCTAAGTCGAAAGGCAAGAAGAAGAAGAAACAGGCTGTTTCAGCAAAGAAGGTGAATAAACCTCAAGGTACAAGAACAAAAGCTGGAATGAAGAAGCCGAAGGGCAAGTGCTTCATCTGCAAGCCTACATGACATTGGAAGGTGGACTATCCTCATATGAATCAGAATAATAAAGGCATATCTCATGCTCTAGTAGTTGAAACATGTTTAGCGGTGTTATCTACCAGCACCTGGTGTGTAAATACAGGAGCCACTGATCATGTCTGTAATTCTTTGCAGGGGTTCTAGGAAACCCGACGACTATTTGAAGGAGAGATAACCGTCTACATGGGAAATGCTACTAAGGTGGTGGCTGTTGCAGTGGGAGACGTCCACTTATCTTTTGATAGGAATAGATGTTTGATTTTAAGAAATTATCTTTATGTACCTAGTTTTAGAAAGAATTTAATTTCAGTTTCTAAACTGTATTTGGATGGATATTCTGTTTCTTTCAATAACAATGTGGTTATAAAGAGAAATATGATTATTATATGTTCAGGTGCATTGATTGGCAATTTATATACTTTAAATCTAATTTCTCCCATAAAGCAACAAATGGAAATTAATAACACATCTTCTAACTCTAATAAGAGAAAAGAACCTTCGGAAATGAACCAAATGTATCTTTGACATCTAAGGCTTGGTCATATTAACTTAAGTAGGATTCAATGGCTTATAACTGATGGACTCTTGGGTTCATTAGAGTTGGAAAACTTTCCTACTTGTGAATCTTGCTTGGAAGGTAAAATGACCAAGAGATCTTTTAAGGTCAAGGGGTATAGAGCCAAAGATGTGTTAGAACTGGTTCATTCTGATTTGTGTGCTCCTATGTCAATCCAGGTAAGAGGTGGTTATGAATACTTTGTCTCTTTTATAGACGATTATTCAAGATACGGATACATTTACCTAATGCGCCGCAAGTCTGAATGCTTTGATAAGTTCAAAGAATATAGGGCTGATGTGGAGAACCATCCTAGTAAAAGTATCAAGACACTACGGTCTGACCGTGGTGGCGAATACCACTTTAGAGAGTTTAGGAATTACTTATCAGATGCCGGGATCCAATCCCAATTGTCTGCACCTGGTACACCCAACAGAATGGTGTGGTAGAACGAAGGAATAGGACTCTTATGGAAATGGTTAGATCGATGATGGGTTATTCAGAATTACCAAATTCATTTTAAGGATATGCTCTAGAAACAGCAGTGTACATTCTGAATATGGTACCTTCTAAAATAGTTCCTTCTACTCCCATGGAATTATGGAATGAGCGTAAGCCTAGTCTGAATCATATCCGGATATGGGGAAGTCAAGCACATGTGCTGAAGGGAGATACTCACAAGTTGGAATCACATACAGAAGTGTGTCTGTTTGTGGGATATCTAAAGGGAACGAAAGGTGGTTTGTTTTAATCCTAAAAATCAGAAGATCATTGTTAGCACCAATGCTTGATTTTTAGAAGAAGATTATGAAATGAACCATAAGCCCATGAGTGAAATTGTTCTAGAAGAAATAAAAGAGGGCACGTCTACTTTAGTACCAACAATACAAGATGAAGTATCACAAGAGACTACAACACGTGTCACACATGATAGACAACCAGAGACAGTGTTTCGTCGTAGTGGGAGGGTTGTAAGGCAACCTGAAAGATTCATGTTTTTGGTAGAGTCTTCGGACTTGATCCCGGGTAAACATGAACCTGATCCCCGGACATATGATGAAACACTCCAAGATAAAGATGCAGTATCTTGGCAAAAGGTAATGAATTCAGAAATAGAGTCTATGTATTCTAATAAGATCTAAGAGCTTATAGAACCACTAGATGGTGTAAAATCCGTTGGATGCAAGTGGATCTACAAAAGAAAAAGAGAGACAGACGGGAAGGTAGAAACCTTCAAAGCAAAGCTTGTTGCGAAAGGGTATACTCAGAAAGAGAGAATCGATTATGAGGAGACGTTTTTGCCGGTAGCTATGCAAAAGTCTATCCGGATACTCTTATCCATTGCTGCTCATATGGATTATGAGATTTGGTAAATGGATGAGAAAACATCCATATGAAGCAACTAGAAGGGTTCATTGAAAAAGGCAAAGAGCATCTAGTGTGCAAGCTCAATCGGTCCATTTATGGACTGAAGCAAGCTTCAAGATCTTGGAACATCCGATTTAATGAAGTAATCCAGTCATATGGATTTATTCAGTGTCCGGATGAATCTTGTGTATACAAGAAGTGTAACAGAAACGTGTTGGTATTTCTTGTACTATACATAGATGATATTTTGTTAATTGGAACAATGTCAAGGTATTATCGTGTAACACCCACTAAGCTTTTAAGATAATTATGAGAATGATGAATTTGCCTTAGAAAAATATTAGTAGAATGTTGAACCAAAAAGAAATAAAAAGAAATAAAAATAGGGAGTGGTCAAGGATTGAACCTCTCATGATGTAAATGATAGGATTAATGGGTAATAACCAGTTGGGATAGGAATGATATATTGATAGCAAAGGAGGGAAACTCATGATAAGGATGAGAGTAAAAGCTAGCCAAAAGAAAGCAAGAAAAGAGCAAGAGAAAGGCAACTTGCCTTCCTTCTTTTCTCTCCCTCTTCCTCTCCCTTTGCCGTGACTTAAAGAGGACAATTAAGGGGATTCATTCCCCCTTGTTTCATCATGAGTGATGAGAACAAATAAATAAATAAAAGGAAAAAAAAAAGGGGTGGAGGGGGGGCTAAGGGAGAAGGAAAACAAAAACCAATTTTGCTACCTCTTTCCCCTTAACATAAAAGGGAGCATGTAAAGAGAAGATTTTATTTTTCTCTCATTTCTCTCATTCTCTCCTCTCCACCACCAAGACCCTTTCTTCCATCACCACACTTTAGAACCACAAGCGAAAAGGAAGTAAGTATCCCCTCACCTGTGGTACAAGTGGTTTTAATGTGTTTTTGGATTTTATGAGGATTTTAAAACCTAGAAACAAAGTTGTGAAAATTCGGCCAAAGAAAGGACTTGTTGATCCTAGGAATGTTTAATATAAGCCTTGATTAATGATAATTTTTCTATGCTTTGTAAGAAGGTTTTTGATGTACCTAACCCTAGAGTTTCGGCCAAAAAGGTTTTATAAGGGCTAGGGAATTTATTTGTTTACCTAACTTGCATAAAACCCTCTAAATAAATGGTTAAGGATCCATTATTGTTTTCATATTTGAAGGTTACTTGGAACCAAAAGTACCCCACTCACAAGTTTTGGTCAAGGAAGGGTTTAGGGTTAGGAAGACTTTGAATTTAAACTCACCATGTTTATATGATAGAATATAGAGTTTCTTAAAGAGTTGCATGCTTGTATGTTGATAGAAACTCATGAACATCACTTTTAATGTTTCGGCCATGGTAAGGTGGATGGTTTAGAATAGCTTAAACAGATTTTTTTTTAACATGCTCAAAACCTCCATGACAATAAGATATGAAAGTTGTTCGATGCTCCCATGCTTAATTAGAGTATAGGAAAATTGGTTGCATGATATATGATAATTATGACCACAAGGGTCCTAGCTTGTTTGTGAACCAAACTTATATGTATAGTTCCTTTGATGTTTTTGCCATAAAACTTGTTTAGGTTTTCCATACTTTAGGCCACGTAAAACCTAGTTTAAAGACTTGGAAGGTTTCGGCCAAACATATGCTATGAGATAAAGACACAATTTAAATGTATGCTTATAGTGCTTGACTTTTATACATGTTATGAAATGTGTTATGACTTTCTATGCTTTTATGCCATTTGAACAAATTCCATGCTTGATGAGGTTCGGCCATGTAGGGTTTAAAGACCTAGAAACCTTAAAATTTAGACCTCATGTGTTAAAGATGCTTCTTATGAAATTGAGATAACATGTTGATTGTGTTCACATGCTTATATATTTAACTATGATTCAAATGGACACCTTAAAGTCTCGGCCATGAAGGGATACATGCCTTAGAAACCCTAGAACTTACATTGGACATGCTCATGTCACTCTCCATGAAATATGAAATGTAGAAAGCTAAAAATTCACATGCTATATGTTGTTAGTGACCTAAATTGATGCTAAGGGAAGTTTCGGCCATGACCACTTGTATGATGCCATTTATAAATTTATACATGATGTTAGAGTAAGTTCACATGCTTGTATGCTTGCTTGAAAACCTAAATGAGTACTTGTAAGTTTCGGCCATGAGATAATTTTAAGGGCTTAAAGGATTTAGGAACTAACTCAATTGTGCTTACCATATTCCTTGAAACAAATGCTATAAATATGGTTAAGGTTTCCATGCTTTATGTCATTTAGAACCTTGTTTCACACTTGTTAAGGTTCGGCCAAATGAGGTTTAAGGACTTGGAGAACTTAGAGTCCAAGTAAATCTTGTTTATAATACTTCCTATGAAAATGATATGTGGATGAATTAGGTTCTACATGCTTGGATGTTGTTTAAAACCTAAATTGGCACCTAAGAGGGTTTCGGCCAAGATAAGAACCCAAAGGACTAGGAAGCTTAGTACCCAAATTAATCATGTTACATTGTTCCTTATGATTGGATGAACACATGATACACTTTTATGCTTAGACATGTATGCTTGTGAGCTATACAAGATGAGAATTTCTACGATATGTTATGAGTTCAAAATATGCATGCTTTATGTTATGATATGTGGGTAAATTTTTCATGCTTTGATGATATGATATGTGCTAAAAATATGCATGCTTATGTTATGATATGTGGTTAAATTATGCATGCTTTGATGCTATGTTTAGTGCTTAAAATATGCATGCTTTCATGATATGCTATGTGGTTAAATTATGCATGCTTGATGATATGCTTTATGCTTAAGATATGCATGTTTTTATGATCTATGCCTAAGTGATGCATATTGTTATGATATGATGTATGCCTAAGTGATGCATACTTTTATGGTATGATGTATGCCTAAGTGATGCATACCTTTATGACATGATGCATGCCTAAGTGATGCATACCTTTATGATATGATGTATGCCTAAGTAATGTATACTTTTATGACATGATGTATGCCTAAGTGATGCATACTTTTATGATAGGATGTGTGCCTAAGTGATGCATGCTTATATGATGTATGATATATATAAGTATGACATGTACTTTACTTTATATGGCTTGTACCAAGGGTGGGCTCCATAAGCGCCCTGGGGTCGATGGAATAAGACTCGGGCCTCATTAGGGATGAGCTCCTAAGTGCCCCTAGGTCGATGGAGTAAGACTCGGGCCTAGTATGTTGCCTTGTAGGGTTCAAGACTTGCTACCTTGGACCTACATAGGTTGCGCACAATATGTAAGTGGTACATAGCCGGGATCCCCTTTAAATTGAGATTATGTTCAAGTATATATGTAAGAAGAAATGGTTTTAAAGATCATGAGACATACACATGTTTTTCGGATACATGTTTTTCAAAATCATATTGCATATACCTTATGATGATTTATGATATGCCATGGTTAGATATGATTATGTTATGTTCCATGATATGTCCATGTGTAGGATATGCCATGACTCCTTATGACGATATGCCATGATTAGATATGCCATGATTAGATACGATTATGTTATGCTTCATGCTATGCTTTACGCTATGATATGTCATGACTAGTTATGATTTCTTCATGTTGCATGATATGCTTAAAAGAGTATGTTACATTATGTCATGACTAGTTGAAATGATGCCATGTTGAGACATTCTTTGATTATACTATGATTTTCGGTTTTAGTGAGTAGGAAAGGAACTTACTGAGTCATGAGTGCTCACAGCTTACTGTCCTTGTACCACAGATAAAGGAAAAAGCTGGATGAGCTAGAGGAGCAGCAAGAGAGGCAAGGAGATGTGTGTGGCAGTGGCTAGGCAACCAAATAAGAACCTGCTTTTAAAAAAAAAAACTTTTAAAGAACTATGCTTTGGTATCATGAATTGTAGTACCGTATGTGTGACTTGATGTTATGTTTCTACTAATTTTGATATCATGTTATTGAGGCCATGATAGTGTAGTTCGGATTTGATGAAAGGGAAAACAAAAGAAAAGTTTTTATTAAACTAAGAGAATTATTTTAAGTCTTCCGCTGTTTTAAAAAAAAAGAAAAATTTGTACATAGAGTATCGTAGCCCCGTCCCTTAGGGTTAGCAGGGAGGGTGGGCGTTACATATCGGACGTAAGGGTATGGTTGTCCAAACAATTTGATATGAAGCAATTATGAGAATGTGCACACATTCTTGGGATCAAAGTCGTAAGGGATCGCAAGAAAAGAATGTTGTGTCTATCTCAAGCTTCATATATAGATACAACCCTTGCTCGTTTTAGCATGCAGAACTCCAAGAAAGGTTTCTTACCGTTTATGCATGGAGTAGCTTTATCTAAAGAGATGTCTCCGAAGACATCAAAGGAGATAGAGGACAAGAAGGCAGTTCCTTATGCTTCGGCTGTGGGAAGCCTTATGTATGCAATGTTGTGTACGAGACCTGATATCTGTTTTACCGTGGACATGGTTAGCAGATATCAAAGTAATCTTGGACAAGGATATTGGACTGCTGTAAAGGATATATTGAAGTACCTGAGAAGGAATAGAGATTATATGCTAGTTTACCAAACAGATGATTTGCTCCCTGAGGGTTACACGAATTCGGATTTCCCATCAGATAGTGACAACAGTAAGTCTACATCAGGCTATGTGTTTACTTTAGGAGGTGGAGCTATTGCATGGAAGAGTGTTAAGCAGAAATACGTATCAGACTCAACCATGGAAGCTGAGTATGTGGCAGCCTCTGAGGCAACCAAAGAAGCTGTATGGCTCAGGAATTTCCTAATGGACTTAGATGTGATTCCTGGTTTGCCCAAAATTATCACAACTTAGTGTGATAATAGCGGTGCAGTTGCAAACTCGAAGGAACCACGAGCCCATAAGGCAAGTAAGCATATAGAGCACAAGTACCACTTGATACATGACATCGTCAAGCGAGGAGAAGTTGTCGTCGCCAAGATTACATCAGCAGATAACCTGACAGATCCTTTCACTAAGGCCCTTCCAGTGAAAGCTTTTGATCGGCATGTGGAGGGGATAGGAATCAGATGTATGGTAGCAGATATGACAGCTTAGTCTTTTTGTATAAGTGGGAGATTGTTAGAGTGTATACTAAAAGCCTAGTTTTTGTAAACATTTATTTTTGAAATAAAATAATCACATTGGTCAAATGTCTACATTTATTTGTTAAGTGTAGTTGTTCAATTAATTTATATTGTAGATAACATGGTGTATGTGTTGGTGCGGGAAGCATCCGACGATCGAATCAGTATTTTGATTATGTCAAAGGGTTCAAGTTAAGTTATTTTATTATATAATGAGCTTAAACAAGTGTGCAGGAAAGTCCTAACTGCGGTTAGGCAGGTGAAAATCCTAAGAGGTGGTAACCTTAGGTCCTAGGGGGTGGTAACCCTAGGTGAAGGAGAAAAACCCTAAGGGGTGGTAACCTTAGGTCCTAGGGGGTGGTAACCCTAGGTGGAGGAAAACCCTAAGGAGCGGTAACCTTAGGTCCTAGGGGGTAGTAACCCTAGGTGGAGGAAAACCCTAAGGGGCGGTAACCTTAGGTCCTAGGGGGTGGTAACCCTAGGTGGAAAAAAAACCCTAGGGGGTGGTAACCCTAGGTCCTAGGGGGGGTAACCCTAGGCGGAAAGTCCAGTCGGTCTGGAGGACCGGACTGGCATCAGGTAAATCTCCTGAGTGAAGTAGGTGAGGACGCGTTCCCCGTAGAGGGAACAGTAGGCGTCAAGTCGACCTAGGGTTTCCGGTCGGAAACCCGAAGTCAGACCCGGACAGTCCGAAGTCTGTCAATTCATTTGTTTATATATTATCTTTTGTGTTCTAACTCTGTTTTGCAGGAAACTAACACTTTTGTGCAGGGTTAGTACTGACTGGGATCGGTCGACCGAACCTTGGGATCGGTCGACCGAACCTTCAAGCTACCAGATCAGATCTCCAGAAGTTGGACCGGGTTCGACCAGGGATCGATCGACCGGACCTCGGGATCGGTCGACCAAACCTGGGATAGGTGTCGACTAGATCAAGCCGAGGTGTGCGGGTCAGAGGAGACTGATCGGTCGACCGAACCTTGGGATCGGTCGACCGAACCCAGGGATAAAGTTTGACCAAATCGAATCGGAGCGACGGATGGACGGATCAGATGCAGTGGAGATCATCTGATCGGTCGACCGAACATGGGGATCGGTCGACCGATCCGCTTCGGGTCAAATCTGATCCCGAGATTGGGGATTTGGATCAGACCTTGCAGAGCTATAAAAAGAGGCCTCGAGGTGCAGCTCAGGACATCAACTTCGAACAAAAAACTCTGCTCTTCCGTGTGCTGCTGCTAAACGCCTCAACAACGCTCTGCTCCAACGAATCAATCCAAAGTTTTCTATTCTCCTTTTCGTTGGTATAGTTTATTTACTGTAATTACTTGTACTTATTCACTTGTAAAGATTTGCGCTATATAGTTGTTGCCCACCGAAAGCGGTCAAGGATCACGGGCCTTCGAGTAGGAGTCGTGATAGGCTCCAAACGAAGTAAATCAATTGTGTCTTTACATTTACTTTACTTTTCATTTCCGTTGCGTTACTTTAGTTACTCGAACGATTCCGTAAATCGATAAAATAGCCACGAGCGCTATTCACCCCCCCTCTAGCATTTTCGATCCATCAATTGGTATCAGAGCGGGGTCATTTTGAATCGGTGCAACCACCATTCAAAATAATTTTTCGTGGTATTTTCAGATTTTTCGGAGTCAATTAGAATTTAGCTTTATAGCTATATTTTAATTCTTTTCTCGAATCGGTTTCTGCTCGTGGTTGGTGCAACACCACCCGAGTTCATGTTCTATTTTCTTCTTTCCACACTACTAATCCAAGACCAACTTTGGTCTTGGATTTTCTTGCTGTTTATTTTTTTTAGTTGATCTAAAATGGCCCTTCAAGAAGGCTACAGTACAGCCCGCCCCCTGCTATTCACCGGAGACGACTTCGGGTACTGGAAGGGTCGGATGGAGGCATATCTCCAGACTCATTTTGAAGTCTGGATGATTGTCAAAACCGGATTCCAACTACCAACTGATAGCGCCGGCAAACCACTACCATACGAGGACTGGGATGCATCTCTGATTAAGAAGGTGGAAGCCAATGCTAAGGCGACCTGCACCCTCTAGTGTGGACTATCAAAAGAAGAAGTCAACCGCTTCGGCCCTTTCAGCAGTGCCAAGGAGCTGTGGGATAAGCTCATTGAACTTCACGAGGGGACGTCCGACACCAAAGTAAGTAAGAGAGACTTAATTTTCAATAAATTATTTAATATCAAACTACAGGAAGGTGAGACAGCTGCCCAACTCCATGCCCGGATTTAAGATCTGCTTAACGATCTTCATGCAATTGGATAGAAGGTAGATAACCGGGACATCATAAGGTATTCTTTAAACGTCTTTCCGAGGAACACCTTGTGGGCATCCATGGTAGATGCCTACAAGGTTTCTACGGATTTATCTACTATCAAGTTAGATGAACTTTTTGCAGAATTCGAACTTCATGAACAGGCTAATGCACACCCGACCGAGAAAGGTTTGGCTTTGGTTGCAGGAACAGGAAGAATGCGCGAATCAAAGATGAAGCGCAGAACCGAACCTGAGTCAGAAGAAGAACCAGATTCGGAAGACGACGATGAGCTTACAACCGAAATAGTCAATATGGTAAAGAAACTCTGCAAAATGAAGGGCTTCAACAAAAAGGATGTCAGAAAAGCTATCTAGTCCAAAGAAGCCCAACCAAGCTCGAAGGTCAAATTCAAAGTGACCTGCTACGGGTGCAATCAAAAAGGGCACATCAAGGGAAACTGCCTAAACCAGAAGGATCCAAAGAAACCAAAGAGAAAGAAGGCATTGAAGGCAACATGGGATGAGTCTTCTTCCGAGGAATCCGACGACAAAGAACTCGAGCAAACGAACTTTCTTGCGTTGACAGCGAGGACGAATCAGAAGCCGAGTCCGAGAGAAGCCACGGATCCGCATCCGTTTCCGAAGGGCCAAACCTCTCTGTGAGTAAAAATCGCTTATAAAGCTTAATTAATTATTTAATGCATAAAGTAGCTAAGTCCAAAATTCGAATCAAGTCGCTTCAAAAGGAGGTAACACTCCTTAAAGAAACAACAAATAACGAATCCTTGACTGATCCAGTTCAGACTGGAACCTCAACTCAAGTTCAAAAACTTGAGGAAGAGAATTCTAACCTGAAAAGTCAAGTCAAGGATTTGAAGACAACCTTAGAACGATTTTCCCTGGGATCCAAGAATCTTGACTTGATTCTTGGAACACAAAGGGCAATCTACAATAGAACTGGGCTAGGATACAAATCTAAAAAGAAATATAAGTCATATTTATCTCTCATACAAAGAACAAATAGAAAAATGGTCCAAGCATGGGTTGCCAAGTCCAACCTGATCAATCAAGTTGGACTCGGACAATATTGGGTTCCCAAGGATCAAATACATTACCTCGATAGACCATATCGAGGCTATGATCCAGGGGGAGCTAAAACGATTAAAATTCGAAACTAAAATTAAAAATTCAATTAAAAATTCGAAATTAAAATTAAAAATTCAATTAAAAATTCGAAATTAAAATTAAAAATTCAATTAAAAATTCCAAATTAAAATTAAAAACTCAATTAAAAAATTCCAAATTAAAATTTTGAAATTAAAATTAAAAAAAAATCAATTAAATCAAAATTCAAAATTAAACTTAACATTCGAAATTCAATTGAAAATAGAAAGAGGATCTAGAATAGCTGGCACCCGCAACTAAACTACCCGGCTGGGTAACCAAACTTAATCTACCCGAAATGGGTAAACAAGAGTAGACTACCCGGCAGGGTAATTTAAGTCAGATAAAATAGGCTAGGTTTAACTTGATCCATGGTACTGGTGAAGTTTTTGGATGATAGTACGTTAGGGAAGCTTGGGCATCGCATGTCTAGGAAGATATGGCTTCGACCTGGTGCATTTGGTCAAGTGGAACTGACCGAAGCTACCCTTAAATGGATCCTAACTAGTTAGACCAAGGTTTAGTATTAAGTTCAATGGATAGGACTATTTGGAAAACCTCGAAGGCATGGTTACTTTAATGAGTTCCTTATGACTCACCATAGTCCAGAAGTTTATCCAAAGAATGCTTACTTGTTAAACCCAAAGCTAAACCTGAATTTAACATAAAGTTAAACATACTCCTAAAATTGAATCTCAATTCATCTCACAAAAATTATAGGAGTCCCTGATTGAAAATTTAGATCGGGTGAGATGACTAAGGAATTAAAAATATTTTACTTAAATATTTTTCAAATTAAAATTAACTACTTTTTCAAAATTAAAAAAAAATAACTTAAAATATTTTTTCAAACTTAAACATTTTTTCAAAAAATTCTTCAATATAATTAACTAATTATTAACTCAGATTGGGTAGGATGCAAAATTAAGGACTTACTTCAATCAAACTGTCTTTTGATCCATCAACTACTTTATTTGTAGGAATTGGATCAATGGGTGTTGGACAGTGGATGCTCCAGACATATGACTGAAGATAGATTGAAGTTCACTAAGCTAAAACTAAAGAACCTAGGATCAGTTGCATTCGGCAACGATGGAAAACTGAAAGTAATCGGAAAAGGTAATATCGAACTTAACTCCGATTTTATTATTAGAAAAGTGTTATTAGTTGAAAATTTTAATTTTAATTTATTAAGTATAAGCCAATTATGCGATACTGGTTACTCAGTTAATTTTACCAAGTCCGAATGTATAGTCAAACATATTGATAATCTAAAAATCATACTTAAGGGCACAAGGAAAGATAATGTCTACACAATTTATCTACCAACACCCTCGATAAAGTATTTTCTAACACAACAAGAGGAAACTGAGTTGTGGCACAGGAGATTGGGTCACACTCACACAAGACTCATTTCAAAAATGAGTCAAAATGGACTAGTCGATCAGAGGATTGCCTAAATTAAAAGTTATTGAAAATTCAATCTGTAATGCGTGTCAACAAGGAAAACAAACCAAGTCAACCCACAAGTCAACCAATCTAGGTAGAACTACTTGTTTACTTGAGCTCCTTCACCTAGACCTATTTGATTCACACAGAGCCAAGTCACTAAGCAAGAACCAGTATTGCTTAGTTATAATAGATGATTTCTCTAGGTTCACCTGGGTAAAATTTCTAAAAACAAAAGATAAAACCTTTGAAATATTTAGTAATTTTTGTAAATTAACAAAAAATGAAAAAGACACTAAAATTAAAAGAATAAGAAGTGATCATGGAGGAGAATTTGAGAATCACAACTTTACTGAATTTTATGGAATAAATGGATACAAACATGAATACTCCTGCCCTAGGACCCCTCAACAAAATGGTTTAGTAGAACGTAAAAACAGAACTCTACAAGAAGCTGCTAGAACCATGTTAAACGAATATAAACTATTTAATCAATTCTGGGCTGAAGCAGTTAGTACAGCATGTTACATTCAAAATAGGATTTTAATTAACAAATTTCAAAATAAAACACCCTATGAAATTTATTATAATAAAATTCCCAACTTAAACTATTTAAAAGTATTTGGGTGTAAAGTCTTCATTTTGAACACTAAAGACTACTTAGGGAAATTTACATCAAAAATAACCCCGGGATTATTTTTAGGATATTCAACAACTAGTAGAGCATATAGAGTGTATAACAAAAATACCCTAAAAGTAGAAGAAACAATAAATATAATATTTGATGAAGAAAATAAGTTACCCAACACAATAAATGAAACTGAAAATACAGAAAATATTAACCCAATAAACAGAGAAGATGATGAAATTCAACCTGAACCTATTGAATCTGAAGAACAAATCACTATCTCAAATGATATACGACCACCTAGAACAAGCACAAATCACCCATCTGACCAAATTTTGGGTGACCCAACTATAGGAGTCAGAACTAGATCATCTTATAGAAACTAGAGCCAAATAGCCTTGATTTCAAAAATCGAACCCAAAACCATAGAAGAAGCCCTACCAGACCCAGATTGGACTCTAGCAATGCAAGAAGAATTAGTGCCGAAACCAGTTAACAAATCCATAATTGACACTAAATGGGTTTTTAGAAACAAATTAAACGATCAAGGTGAAATAGTTAGAAACAAAGCTAGGTTAGTAGCTAAAGAATTCAGTCAAGTAGAAGGGTTAGATTATGACGAGACCTATGCTCCAGTAGCAAGACTTGAATCCATTAGACATTAAGAATAAATAAAGGGCTACTCTTCCTTAAACTAAAGGGCTACTCTTCAGGGGGAGCTTAAACTAATTATTCTTTTCTCTTCCTGATATTCTTTTTGATTTATGTCAAAGGGGGAGAGAAAAGTCAAAGTTAATAAAGAAATTAAGAATTTAAACATAAAAAGGAGCATAAGTCTTACAAATTTTTACATTCATGCTCATGTTTAAATTTCTTAATAATTTTATGTTTAAATTTCTTAATAATTTCATATTTAAATTTTGTCATACTTTTACTTAACTTTGAACTGTGTTGTCATAATCAAAAAGGGGGAGATTGTTGGTGCGGGAAGCATCCGACGATCGAACCGGTGTTTTGATTATGTCAAAGGGTTCAACTTAAGTTATTTTGCTATCTAATGAGCTTAAACAAGTGTGTAGGAAAGTCCTAACTGCGGTTAGGCAGGTGAAAATCCTAAGGGGTGGTAACCTTAGGTCCTAGGTGGTGGTAACCCTAGGTGAAGGAGAAAACCCCTAAGGGGCGGTAACCTTAGGTCCTAGGGCGTGGTAACCGTAGGTGGAGGAAAACCCTAAGGGGCGGTAACCTTAGGTCCTAGGGGATTACCTGGCGGTTAGGTCCTAGGGGGTGGTAACCCTAGGTGGAGGAAAACCCTAAGGGGCGGTAACCTTAGGTCCTAGGGGGTGGTAACCCTAGGTGGAGAAAAAATCCTAGGGGGTGGTAACCCTAGGTCCTAGGGGGTGGTAACCCTAGGCGGAAAGTCCAGTCAGTCTGGAGGACCGGACTGACATCAGGTAAATCTCCTGAGTGGAGTAGGTGAGGATGCGTTCCCCATAGAGGGAACAGTAGGCGTCGGGTCGACGTAGGGTTTCCGGTCGGAAAACTCTGTTTTGCAGGAAACTAACACTTTTGTGCAGGGTTAGTACTGACCGGGATCGGTCGACCGAACCTTGGGATCGGTCGACCGAACCTTCAAGCTACCAGATCAGATCTCCAAAAGTTGGACCGGGTTCGACCAGGGATCGGTCGACCGGACCTCGGGATCGGTCGACCGAACCTGGGATAGGTGTCGACTGGATCAAGGCGAGCTTGGGATCGGTCGACCGAACCCAGGGATAAGTTTGACCAGATCGAAGCAGAGCGACGGATGGACGGATCAGATGCAGTGGAGATCATCTGATCGGTCGACCGACATGTACTGTAACACCCACTAAGCTTTTAAGATAAATAAGAGAATGACGAATTTTGCCTTAGAAAAATAATAAGAAGTGAGTTAAAGCAAAAAGAAATAAAATGAAATAAAAAGAAGAGGAGGTCAAGGATTGAACCTTGAACCTCTTATATTATAATTTATAGAATTAAATAGTAGAAACCAATTGGGATAGAGAGAAGATATTGATAGAAAGTAAAGGGAATGCATGATAAAGATAGGAGTAAAGATCTAAGAAGAGAAAGCAAGAAAAGAGCAAGAGAAAGGCAACTTGTCTTCCTCCCTTTCTCTCTTTTCCCTCTCTTGCCGTGACAATTAAATGGAGAATGAATGGGATTCATTCCCCCTTGTTCTCATCATAAATGATGAGAATAAATTAGAAAATAAAATAAATAAAAGAAAATAAAAAAAAAGGGCTAAGGGAGAAGGAAAGCAAAACTAATTTTGCTACCTCTTCCCCCTTAACATAAAAGAGAGTATGTAAAGAGGAGATTTTATTTTTCTCTCGTTTCTCTCATTCTCTCCTCTCCCTCACCGAACCCTCAGTCCCCTCTCTTCCATCTTCGGCCCCAAGCCAAGGTTTTCTCCTAAGAAAGCCTAAGATACAAGGAGGACTTAGCAAGGGAATCAAGGGAAGGGAACTAGAAGCCAAATAAGAACCTGCTTTAAAAAAAAAAAAACTTTTAAAGAACTATGCTTTGGTATCATGAATTGTAGTACCGTATGTGTGACTTGATGTTATGTTTCTACTAATTTTGATATCATGTTATTGATGCCATGATAGTGTAGTTCGGATTTGATGAAAAGAAAAACAAAAGAAAAGTTTTTATTAAACTAAGAAAATCATTTTAAGTCTTCTGCTGTTTTAAAAAAAGAAAAATTTGTACATAGAGTATCGTAGCCCCGTCCCTTAGGGTTAGCAGGGAGGGCGGGCACTACAACATGGGGATCGGTCGACCGATCCGCTTCGGGTCAAATCTGATCCCGAGATTGGGGATTTGGATCAGACCTTGCAGAGCTGTAAAAAGAGGCCTCGAGGTGCAGCTCAGGACATCAACTTCGAACAGAAAACTCTGCTCTTCCGTGTGTTGCTGCTAAACGCCTCAACAACGCTCTGCTCCAACGAATCAATCCAAAGTTTTCTATTCTCCTTTTCGTTGGTATAGTTTATTTACTGCAATTACTTGTACTTAATCACTTGTAAAGATTTGCACTATATAGTTGTTGCCCACCGAAAGTGGTCAAGGATCGCGGGCCTTCGAGTAGGAGTCGCGATAGGCTCCGAACGAAGTAAATCAATTGTGTCTTTGCATTTACTTTACTTTTCATTTCCACTGCGTTACTTTAGTTACTCGAACGATTTCCGTAAATCGATAAAATAGCCACGAGCGCTATTAACCCCCCCCTCTAGCGCTTTCGATCCATCAGTATGGTGTCACACACAGAAGACCATGTTATCAGATCTTTATAAATTATAAACTGTTGCTCAAGACTAAGATGGAAAGGAATAAACCGTTGGAATAGTTGTAGTGTAATTAAGTATTAGTTTATCTGACTAATAAATTACACTAGTACACTCTTAGTGTATTGAGTAGGATCATTTAAGGTAAGTTCTTTTTATACTGACTTAATAAAAGAACAAGACCTTAGTTATTATAGAAGTGTGTGCTCTTAATCCTAATATAATAACAAGCATATATATTTAGTATTTATTTGTTTAACTTATCAAAGGGTGAAATTTAGATCGTTAAATCAAAAGGCCCGATAAGTTGAGAAATGATATTACTTATAGTGTGTGTTGTTGATTATAGAAGGAAACTATGTCCTAGTTATCTAGCTTGAGAATGTCCCCAAGAGGAGCTCATAAGGATTGTCATCTTAAACCCTGCAGGTGGACTTAGTCCAACATGACAATGAGGTTGAGTGGTACTACTTTTGGACTAAGACATTAATTTAAGTGAGTTGTCAGTAACTCAATTAAATTAATGGGCATTCGATATCTTAAACACAGGGAGACTGACACACTCATGATAAGAAGGAGCTCATAATGTAATTTGGGATTGGTGCGATAGTACAATGATAACTCTCTAGTGGAATGAGTTATTATTGATGAACTTGAGTTGTGTGTTCAGGGTGAACACAGGATACTCAAGCTCGTAGAAAGGCCAAAACCAATTTCTCCTCTGTTAGGATCGATGATCGCGGCTAGAGAGGGGGGTGTGAATAGCCGACCCCAAAATCATTCGTTTCTTTCTACAAATTAGGGTTAGTGCAGCGGAAAATAAAAACAAGAAACAAAAACAAGAAGATCAAACCTCAACGCGTCGATGTAACGAGGTTCGGAGATGAAACTCCTACTCCTCGGCGTGTCCGTAAGGTGGACGAAGCCTACCAATCCGTCGGTGGATGAGACCCCAAAAATTCCGGCTAAAGATCCTCCTTATCGGTGGAGTAACCTCTCCACAAAGTCTCAAGAAATATATATGTTAAAGCACAAGACTTACAGAGCTCGGTGGCAAAGAAGAATGAACTAACGATTACAACCATGCGAGGATCAGTGAAAACAGAGAACTCACAGACAGCAGTTTCTCACCCGAGAGCTCAAGAACTTAGCACTGCTCAACGATCAATAGAACTTTCTCTTTCTTACTTGTTTCTTATTCTCTCCTCTCACTTTTTACTGCTTCTTAAGCCCCTGTCCTCTGCTGTCACGGATCGTGGTCAATCTACACAGAATCATCGCTGCAGCCAATCCCTCTTCCTCCTTACTGGTTCTCTGAACTCACTCCAATGAAATCACAGTCTTCACTGGTGTCTTCTGAGCTCGAACCAATCACCAGGAGTCAAGCGGATCGCAGCCAGATCACACCAGTAGCCGTTGATGCCTCAAATGCACCATGCGCCGCGAATCACAGCAGAAAGGCCATTTGTCGTATTCCTCTTATGGACTTAATTTGAAATTAGGCTTGGAATGATACCTGTGATCCTGCAAACTCAAAAGCTAACAGCACAGAGGTTATATCACATGAATCAGGCAGATCAATGGAGGAATCGCAGAAACAGCGAACAATGTGGATCGTGTGTGGATCGGTCACCAGACCGATCCATGGACCGATCAGGACATATCCTGATCGGTCCGAAGATTGTCTGATCGGTCGTGGAGACCGATCAGGCCGCAACTGGATCGGTCTCCACGACCGATTACACTCAGTGTGCTACTGAGTGTTTCCTGATTGGTCACCAGACCGATCAGATTACACTCAGTGTGCTACTGAGTGATCTATGGAAACTTAGTTTCACTGGATCGGTCTGCCGACCGATCCACTATCTTATGTATCACTGGATCGGTCTGCCGACTGATCCAATGTACCATGGAATGTCCACTTAGGTCCCTCTCTGACCTAATCCGGAGAACGAGCTACCGAGCCCTCTCCGACTACGTCAGGTCCAGAGAACGAGCTACCTAGCCCTCTCTGACCTAGTCCGAAGAACGAGCTACCAAGCCCTCTCCGACTTCGTCAGGTCCAGAGAACGAGCTATCGAGCCCTCTCTGACCTAGTCCAGAGAACGAGCTACCGAGCCCTCTCCGACTACGCCAGGCCCACAGAACGAGCCACCCAGCCCTCTCTGACCTAGTCCGAAGAACGAGCTACCAAGCCCTCCCCGACTCCATCCCCAGAGAACGAGCTATCGAGCCCTCTCGGACCTAGTCCAGAACGAGCTACTGAGCCCTCTCTGACCTAGTCCGGAGAACGAGCTACCGAGCCCTCTCCGACTTCGCGTGCCAAGTTTCCAACTTGGACTTTTCCCTTCCACTTGATCAACCTTGATCATTAATCAAACCGAGTTTAATTAACATCTGATACAAACTTAAATCTGTGTCAACATCAAAACAACAGAAAGGTCAGACTGTATCAACAATCTCCCCCTTTTTGTTGTTTGACAACACGATTTAAGTTTAGATCAGAGATGTTCTTATTTTCATAATTTTAAGGGAATCAAGATCCTCCCCCTAAGATGAATACACCACTAAGTCAATAACGGGAATCAAGATCCTTCCCGTTATCTTTTCCCTTAAAATCAAGCCTTCATACATCTCTAAACTTAGGTGTTCTCTCCCCCTTTGTCAAACACCGAAAAGGTGCAAATGAGATGACAAAACTCAAAAGGCTCCCCCTTAACCCATACTGTCTTTTTCTTAATGCACCTAGAGTTCCCTCTAAGTGTATTATATGACAGTAAGAAAGAGATAAAATACAATCAAGTCATGGCATAGGAACAACATAATAATATGAACTGAAGCATAAGGAAAAGCAAGAAATAGACAAATGAATAGCAAAAATATATGAGTAGCATAAGTATCCAGGTCAGACAAAGATATCCAACAAATAGTATCCAACACAGACAGGCAAAGTGACACACAGAATGTATCAATCAATATCCTCAACAGGAGGAACCTCATCATCATCTTCACTATTCTACCCTTAGACACATCTATCTGAAGGGTCTTGAGCCAATCTGTAATTATATGCCCATAAGGCATATAAATGGTGGAGCTGCTAGGCTGAGAATAGGAGATGATCGAAGAATAGATGCTGGACATAATGTCAAAGTCGAGACGCCGACGCAAACCATAAAGCATCAGGCAGTGGTATGGTCGGATCTCTGCTAGAGGTTTGGACGTGATTGGAAGGAGACAGTTTGTGACTATCTTAAAAAGAATATAGTCAAGGGCAGATAGTCGTAGGGCGACAAAGGTGGGAAAATCAACATCCAACTCATCCAGTCCACCTAGTCTAGGATGACCGAAGAAGTACTCATAGATGGAATCAGGTGATACATCAAGTGGAGGAGGTAATGATTCTGGTAAATCAGGATAAATGGGAAAAGGATCTCCTGAACACCTTCGGCAACCTAGATACCCAAAGAATTCTACGATGGAGAAATCGATAGTTCTTTTAGCGACTCTGGTTCTATAAACACCATCACTGGCCTGATGAAGATTGTTGTAGAATTCAGATACTAGGTCATAGTTGATGTCCCTTTCTAGGTAGACTAACGAGTCAAGTTTGTAATATGCCAGGGTTTCGGATACAGAAGGACAAAACTCATCCATGTACTTTCGATCCACAGATCGACATGGGAGTAGCTTGAATGTCCTATTTTGAAATGCTTGTTCAAACTGGCGGTTCGAGAATCTTGAAGAAGAGGAAGGTTGAGGTCGGGAGGGTGCCTGGGACTTGGATTTCTCAACAGAGGACTTAGACGTACCCTCACCGGCTGATTTCTTCCTAAATAGGTCAAAATGGGACATGGTCGGGGCAAATGGGAGTCCACGGGAGTCACAGAGTCGAGAAACGAGACAACACACAGAGATACACTGTGAAAATAAGCTAAAATGCCAAAAATGAACAGATTTCGGGGAGAAAGGAGTTACCTAGGCGCCATTTGAAGATTTCAGAGAAAATGGAGGGAAAAGTCGGGACTGAGGAGTGGTTCGGCTAGGGTTTTCGACGTGAAATGAGTGAACGAAGGATTGGGGGAAGTTAAAGGGGGTGAGCAGATCATAAGATCGGACGGCTGTCCGATCAGAGAATCTCCTCTGAAACCCCGATCGGTCGGAGGAAGGTCCCGATCGGTCGTGGAGACCGATCAGAAGCCATCGATCCCCGAACCGATCAGAGGTGGATCACGTATCAAATCCTCCCGATCGGTCGACCGATCAGGAACCTCGATCGGTCCCGGACCGATCGAGGTTCGACAAGAATATATGTGCGGGCGATCGGTTACACCGATCGATATCGAATGGAACTCTCACGATCGGTCGCAGACCGATCAGATATCATCCGATCGGTCCCTGGACCGATCAGTGTCTGATAATGAAATTCGTATCGAAAGCTCTGAAACTTAGTTCAACAACTTCCAAGTTCAGAACCTAGGATCTGAAGAGCCTACAGATTATATTCAGTGATACCAATGAATATTTCCTAATGATGAGCTCTGATGATTTGGAATTATTTAGGGCTCGAAAGTTTCAGACACTTCATAACAAATGTGTTGAATCTCAAGGTTTCAAAACCAGAGAAGTTTGTTTTGTTTGTTTGCTGAAACTATGATCTATAGTGAACCAAGGTAATAAATCTGACTCAGGCTATCGGTTCAAAATATATCCTTGCTATGAGTAGTTCCAAGTTTGTCAAAATATGTCAAGGTTTCTTCACCAACTTGTCCTATTTTCAATCAAAATCAGGAAGGTATCAATCAAGGGTATCAATCAACACATTAATAAGGTTAGATGATTTCTAGACACAGGTCCAACCAAGATTCCTTGGTTGAAATATATGAGTAAGATCTAGGAGCCAAATACACATGAATTATATAATGGCCTTCTCCATACTCAATTTATGTCTCTTCAACCTAATTATTCAAGGGATGCATGATACATTTTGAATAATTTGGTTGATCCTAGCATCTCACCCCATTTCTAGCAAACAAAAATATTTTGTTAAACCTTATAGTTTGTGTGAGATGTTCCCAAGTTGCCCAAATTAATTTCCCAATTTCTCTTGTCATTTTAATGATCCTTATTGATCATGATGTGGTCAAAATGACTTATTGAGCCAAACACATTCCCAATTCTCTCCTTAAATGACTAAATTCATTTTCCGGAAGGGGTTTGGTGAAAATATCGGCTAAGTTTGACTTTGACTCAACATATGTGAGTGCAATGTCTCCCCTAGCTACGTGATCTCTAATGAAGTGATGACGCACTTCAATGTGTTTGGTCCTAGAATGATGGACTGGATTTTTCGTTAGGTTTATTGTGCTAATATTATCACACAACACTTGCACTCCCTTATACGAAAGTCCATAATCTTCTAGAGTGTGAATCATCCACAACAATTGTGATACACTCTCTCCCATGGCAATGTATTCAGCCTCAGTCGTGGAGAGAGCAACACAATGTTGCTTCCGACTTGACCAACTAATCAATGATGATCCTAAGAATTGGCAACCCCCACTAGTGCTTTTCCGATCCAATTTGCATCCAGCATAATCGGAATCGGTATAGCCTATCAAATCAAAAGACTCCGTTCGAGGGTACCACAGTCCTACTCTAATTGTGCCCTTGAGATATCTTAGAATTCTCTTAACTGCAGTTAAATGAGATTCCTTGGCACAAACTTGATATCTAGCGCACATGCCCACAGCAAAAAGTATGTCCGATCGACTAGCTGTGAGATATAGAAGACTACCGATCATGCTTCTATATTGCGTTAGATCAACTGGTTTCCCACTCTCATCATTGTCAAGACGAGTGTTTGTCGCCATTGGAGTGGATACTTCCTTAGAGTCACTCATTTTGAATTTTTTGAGCATCTCTTGAGTGTATTTTGTCTGATGGACATAAATTCCATCTCGAGTTTATTTGATTTCAAGTCCAAGGAAGAATGTCAATTCTCCTACTAGACTCATCTCAAACTCACTTTCCATGTGAGAAATAAATTCATTCAAATAGCCCTTGTTATTTGAGCCACAAATTATGTCATCGACATATACTTGGGCTACAAAAATATTTTCACCATCTCTACGCAGAAATAGTGTTGGGTCTATTTGGCCTCTTACAAAACCCTTTTCTAGTAAATATGTTGACAACCTTTCGTACCAAGCTCGTGGTGCTTGTTTAAGCCCATAAAGTGCTTTCTTGAGCTTGTACACGTGGTTTGGAGCTTCGGTATTCACAAACCCCGGTGGTTGTTCAACATAGACTTCTTCTTTAATAAAGCCATTTAAGAAGGCAGATTTAACATCCATTTGATAGAGCTTGAAACCTCTATGTGCAGCAAAAGCTAGCATCAAACGAATGGACTCTAATCGGGCCACGGGAGCATAAGTCTCATCATAATCGAGACCTTCGACTTGACTATAGCCCTTGGCTATAAGTCTTGCCTTGTTTCTCACAACTTCTCCCTTTTGATTTAACTTATTTTTGAAGACCCATTTAGTTCCAATAATGGTGGTCTTCTTAGGTCTAGGAACTAAGTCCCACACTTGGCTCCTTTCAAATTGACCTAACTCATCGAGCATAGCTATGATCCAATCAGGATCGCGCAATGCCTCATCAACTAATTTTGGTTCAATCTCTGAAATCAATGCGACTTCATTAGACTCATTTCTAAAGTATGACCTAGTCCTAACCCCTTGTTGGATGTCTCCCACAATTTGGTCTTGGGGATGACTAGTGGCTATCCTAGATTGTCTTGGTGTTAGTGGTGCCTCATGAATGGTCTCACTAGGCACAGGCAAGGACTCAATATCAGGCAAAGGATCAGATTGAGTTCTTTGTTGCCTTTGTTCATCATCATCAGAGTCAACTTCGACTCTTTCTATGTTTCGATCATTCAAACTTAGCCTTCTAAGTTCAAATTGAATTTCTCCTACATCCCTTGATTGATCATTTAAGTTAGGGATTTCTTCAAAAGTTACATCAGAGGACTCTTTAATCAATTTAGTCCTATTGTTGTAGACTCGATAGGCTTTGCTGGTGAGCGAGTACCCGACCAGTATCCCTTCATCAGCTTTGGCCGAAAATTTTCCAAGATGGTCCTTGGTGTTCAAAATAAACACCTTACAACCAAACACCCTAAGATGTTTAATTGTAGGGGGTTTTCCAAACCAAAGTTCATGGGGAGTATTTCCTAAAAACCTATGTATAGCAAGCTGTATTTACAGCTTCAGCCCATAAGTAACTCGGTAGTGAGTACTCATTGAGCATACTTCGTGCAACCTCTTGTAAGACTCGGTTCTTTCTCTCCACAACCCCATTTTGCTGTGGGGTCCTTGGAGTAGAGAACTCATGCCTATATCCCTTTTCTTGACAAAATTCTAAAAACCTATGATTTTGAAATTCCCCACCATGATCACTTCTAATGGTTTTAATTGTTGTTGATTTTTCATTTTCAGTTCTTCTACAAAAGGAAATAAAAATATCTATGGTTTGATCCTTAGTTTTCAAAAAGAAGGTCCATGTATACCTAGTAAAGTCATCAATAATCACAAAACAGTATCTACTTCCATTTAATGAAATAACACTACTGCAATCAAACAAATCCATATGTAATAGGTCCAAGGCAGTGGTTGTACTTACAGCGCTTTTACCTTTATGAGGCGCTTTAGTTTGCTTACCCTTCTGACATGCATCACACAATTTGGTCTTTTGGTACTTGATGCTTGGTAAGCCTCACACTAACCCTTTGTTGACCAGCTTCCGGATATTCTTCATGTTTACATGAGGCAACCTCCTATGCCAAAGCCACGATTCTTCTTCTTTTGACATGAAACACTTAGCAAGAGCATTAGTAGCACTTTTAAAAGAAACTTGATAAATGTTATCTACCCTTGTGCCTACTAGTACCGTGTCAAGTGTGTCAATGTTTTTGACTAGACATTGACTCGAATAAAACTCAATTGTGTAACCCGTATCACACAATTGACTGACACTTAGGAGATTAAAAGTCATCCCCTTGATTAGAAGGACATTCTTGATTTGGAGATATTCGGATATATGAATGTCTCCAACTCCTATAACCTTAAGACTACCATTTGTTACCAAATGACACATTACCTCTATTTTTGTTTTGAATGGTAGAAAATAGTGACTTGTCCCCGGTCATGTGCTTGGAGCATCCACTATCAACAAACCAAGTTGATAGACGCTCCCCCTTTACCAATGCCTACAAGACACGAAAGATAGATGTTTTAGGTACCCAAATCTTGGGACCTAATGCATCTACAATGAAAGACTTAGGCACCCATGCCTTTGTTACCTTCTTCCTAGTCTCATGAACCCTAGAAACATACGATCTATGAAATTGGGTTCTTGACACTAAAGAAATAAAGCTAGACTCCTTAGGTTGGTATCCTAATCCAGCCTTGTTGTAGACCGCCCTTTGGGCATTTAGAATCATGTCTAGGGTCTTAGAGCTAGTTGAGAATTTTTCAAGCATTTTCTTGAGTTTCTCAACCTCACCCTTCAAGGCCTTGTTCTCATCTTCAAGGAGCTCTAGATGTAGGTCATCAACCTCATCTTCCCTAAGAGCTCTCAAGTTCTCTACTTCTTCTTTTAATGATTTATTTTCTGTTTTTGATTTTTTAAGCAAGGTAGACAAATGTGTAATAGTCTTATAACATTTTTCTAAGTGAGAAGAGGTTACCTCTTCATCATCCGAAGATGATGAAGCCGCGGCTGAAGTGCTTGAGTCATCACTCTCGGACTCGGACTCCTCCCTTGCCATGAGTGCCAATTGCCGAGTACTCTTCTCCTTCTTCTCTTCCTCCTCCGATGAGCTTGAGGAAGATTCATCTCAAGTGGCCTTGAGAGCTTTCTTCTTCTTGGCTCTTTCCTCCTTCTTTTTGGCCCGTTCCTCCTTCTTGAGTTTTGGACACTCACTCTGGTAGTGGCCTTTCTTGCTACACTCATAGCAAGTAACGTTAGACTTATCAATATTTTGATCTACAGTCTTACCTTTGTATCTCCTGCTTCTTCTCATGATCTTCCTCACAAAATTTGTCATCTCGCTTGATGATGATCCACCTTCATCATCGGACTCGGAGGAGGATGAAGATGAAAGAATCTCTTTCTCCTTCTTCTTTCCTTTCTTTCTTCTCCCATCCTTGCTCTTTTCTCCTGCAACCAAAGCTATACCTTTCTCCTTTTGACCTTTGTTAGCAAGTTCATGAAGTTCCATTTCACAAAAGAATTTATCTAACTTTACAATGGAAAGATCCTTGGAAACCTTGTAGGCATCTACCATAGATGACCACAAGGCATTCCTTGGAAAGGATTTAAGAGCGTACCTCACTAGATCACGATTCTCCACGCGTTCATCCACGGAATGTAGACCATTGATGATTTCCTTGAACCTCCCATGTAGTTCACTTACCGTTTCATTTTCCTTCATGGTGAGATTTTGTAGTTGATTCAAGAATAGGTCCCTCTTGGCTATCCGAGAATCACGAGTTCCTTCTTGGAGCTCGATAAGCTTGTTCCATAAATCTTTTGCACTCGAGAATGGACCTACCTTGACGAGTTGGTCCTTGGCAATCCCACATTGTAAGGTGACTACCGCCTTGGCATCGGCTTGCCCTTTACGAGTTTGTTCGGTAGACCACCTTGATGAATCGAGTTCCTTACCTTCTTCGTCCTTCGGTGGTGTGAATCCTTCCTTGACCGAGAACCACATGGAGATATCAGTCATGAGGTAATACTCCATGCGGCTCTTCCAATACTGGAAATCTGCTCCATCGAAGAAGGGTGGTCTGTTTGTGCTGAATCCTTCCTTCATGGCCATCTTCTTGCTCCTTTGGATGTTAGTCCAGATGAAGAGAACCAGGCTCTGATACCACTTATTAGGATCTTAGATGGCTAGAGGGGGGGGTGAATAACCTCTTAAAATCTTAAACAAAGATTTCTACAAAGAAACTTGTTAGCACAGCGGAATTAAGTAACTAAAACAAAAGGAAACAAGCACATTAACACACGGATTTACGAGGTTCGGGGATAACTTGCCCCTACTCCTCGGCGTGTTCGTAAGGTGGACGACCCCTCGATCTTCGGTAGATCGCACCCCGAAAAAATTCCGACTAAAGATCCTCCTTCTCGGTGGAGTAACCTCTCCACAAAGTCTCAAGAAATATATATGTTAAAGCACAAGACTTACAGAGCTCGGTGGCAAAGAAGAATGAACTAACGCTTACAACCACGCGAGGATCAGTGAAAACAGAGAACTCACAGACAGCAGTTTCTCACCCGAGAGCTCAAGAACTTAGCACTGCTCAACAATCAACAGAACTTTCTTTTTCTTACTTGCTTCTTATTCTCTCCTCTCGCTTTTTAATGCTTCTTAAGCCCCTGTCCTCTGCTGTCACGGATCGTGGTCAATCTGCACAGAATCATCAGCGTATCACTGGATCGGTCACCAGACCGATCCAGGTTTAGAGCTCCCAGCCCTAAACCCTACTTGGTCCTGAGAACGAGCTACCGAGCCCTCTCCGTCTTCGCGTGCCAAGTTTCCAACTTGGACTTTTCCCTTCCACTTGATCAACCTAGATCATTAATCAAACCGAGTTTAATTAACATCTGATACAAACTTAAATCTGTGTCAACATCAAAACAACAGCCAGGTCAGACTGTATCAACATCCTCTAGGTCCCTGTTATAGCCTTATTAAAGCCTCAAGTCCATCCAAATAAAAGGTCATCTTGGTGTCCAAGAAGAGGGCCGGCCCAAGGCTTGGTGACCAAGCTAAGGGCCGACCAACATCTCCTCAAGAGGGTCGGCCCTATGCTTGGTGCCCAAGCAAAGGAGGGGTCGACCACTATATTTCAAATTAGGAGGGGTGTTTTGAATTTTTTAAATCTTCTCTTTGTAGATAACTACAAGTTTAAAAGGAGGATTTTAAATTTACAAAACTTTCCTTATTTGAATTAGGCCACATGGTTTAAAAGAAAGTTTAAAAGTTTTAAAACTTTTCTTTTTTAACCATCCTCATGGTTGTTGAAAAAAAGGGAAGGGAGTTTAAATTTAAAACTTTCTAACCATGTTAAAAAAGGAAATTTTTAGAAGAGAAGTTTTAAATTTTAAAACTTGGTTTGAATTTTTAAAACTTTCCTTTTTTAACATCCACTTTAGGAAATTAAGAGAGAGCTTGTAAAATTTTATTAGAACTTTCTTTCTTTGCTTATAAAATTTTTACAAGAATTATTTTCTTCCTTTTAAGGGGTCGGCCACCCTTGTTTGGTGCCCAAGCAAGGGGCCGACCAATCAATGATTGATCCAATCATTGATTGAATCAATCAAGAGAAAGGAAAAGGAAAAATAAAAGGGGAAAGGAAAAACAAAAGGAAGATTTTAATTTTTGTAAAAAGTCTTTCCTTATTTGCCTTGTAACACCCATAGGATCCCTAGAAATTTTACATAAATTTATGCATGGTTAAATAGGTTTCTTGTGGACTCTTCTTAAAAAAAAAAAAGAACCAAAAAGAGGCATGACCAAGGATTGAACCTTGGACCTCTTAGTAAGTGGTTCCATGTTATAACCAGCAGCCCCAGCAAGGGTGTGCTGTTATGAAAAGAGAGAAATTATGGTTAAAGGTAAGGAAAGTGAAGGCTCTCTTCACTAAGAAAGAGAAGTCCAAGTTTCCTTCTTCTTCTTACAATGAAAAGAGAGTTTTTCCTTCTCCGTTCATTTAGGATGAGTAAAAAGAAAAGGGAAGGAAAAGTTCATTTTTCCTTCTTCCTTTCATTTGGAATAAAAGGAGAAAAGGAAAGAGAAAATTCATTTTCTTCTCTTCCTCCTCCCTCCTCCTCTCCACCGAAACCAAGCTCCCTCTTCTCACCATTGCCGAGACCAAGCTAAAAGAATTCTTCTCTAGGAAAGCTTCACAAGCAAGGTTACTTCTCTTAGAGAATTAAGCGAGAGGAAGTAAGTATTCCCCCTCACCTGCAGTACAAGTAGCCTCTTACGTTTTCTATGCTTAAAATGTTTTGAAAAGAAACTTAGGGTTCGGCCATGATAAGTTTTGAAATGAAAACATGCTTGTTTATGCTCCTTCATGACACATGATCTCTAACGTGTTGATAGTTAAGAGTTTTATGCTTCATGTGGTATTAAAAGTTTAGAAACCCTACCTTGAAGTTTCGGCCAAGTTGAGATACAAGGTCTAGGGCAAAGTTTTGAAATGAAAACATGCTTGTTTATGGTCCTTCATGATACATGATCTCTAATATGTTGATAGTTAAGAGTTTTATGCTTCATGTGGTATTAAAAGTTTAGAAACCTTACCTTGAAGTTTCGGCCAAGTTGAGATACAAGGTCTAGGGCAAAGTTTTGAAATGAAAACATGCTTGTTTATGCTCCTTCATGACACATGATCTCTAATATATTGATAGTTAAGAGTTTTATGCTTCATGTGGTATTTAAAGTTTAGAAACTCTACCTTGAAGTTTTGGCCAAGTTGAGATACAAGGTCTAGGGCAAAGTTTTGAAATGAAAACATGCTTGTTTATGCTCCTTCATGATACATGATCTCTAATATGTTGATAGTTAAGAGTTTTATGCTTCATGTGGTATTAAAAGTTTAGAAACCTTACCTTGAAGTTTCGGCCAAGTTGAGATTCAAGGTCTAGGGCAATGTTTTGAAATGAAAACATGCTTGTTTATGCTCCTTCATGATACATGATCTCTAATATGTTGATAGTTGAGAGTTTTATGCTTCATGTGGTATTAAAAGTTTAGAAACCCTATCTTGAAGTTTCGGCCAAGTTAAGATACAAGGTCTAGGCCAAAGTTTTGAAACCTAACTATGCTTGTATATGCTTCCTTAGGATGTATGATCTCTAATATATGGTTGGTTTAAGTTTCATGCTTCATGTTTTATTTAAAAGTTTAAAACCTTACCTTTAGGTTTCGGCCAAGAATGGATGAAAGGCTTAGGGAAAAATTTTGTAACCTAACCATGCTTGTATATGCTTCCTTATGATGTATGATCTTTAATATATGGTTGGTTTAAGTTTCATGCTTCATGTTGTATTTAAAAGTTTAAAACCTCACCTTTAGGTTTCGGCCAAGGTTGAAATTGAGACTTAGAGCAAAGTTTTGAAATATAACCATGCTTGTTTATGCTTCTTCATGATGTATGATCTCTTACATGTTGTTAGTTTAAGTTTCCATGCTACATATTGTATTGAAAGGTTGGAACCTCACCTTTAGGTTTCGGCCAAGAATGAGTTAGGATTTGTAGGAAGATCAAAACCCCAACCATGCATGATAATGACTCCTTATGATGTCCTATGGGCTTTAGGTCACCATGTTGTATGTTATATGCTAAATGTTGTGTGCACTTATGCCATCATGTTATGATTCCTTATGATATTCTTTATGTTATGTGCACTTATGCCATCATGTTATGATTCTTTATGATATGCTTATGTTATGTGCACCTCATGCTATCATGATATGTTTATGAAAGGCTTATGTAAGATGAAAATCCTAAGAGATGCTTCCCTTAAGTTGGGATCAAGAGGACTCTTCATGATATGACAAAGAGATGCTTCCCTTAAGTTGGGATTAAGAGCTCTCTTCATGATATGAAAAAAATATGATATGCTATGATATGATAAGAAACATGATATGCTATTTTACTTTTGTATGGCTTGTACCAAGGGTGAACTCCACAAGTGCCCCTAGGTCGATGGTCTATGAAACGGGCCTAGTAAAAGGGATGGGCTCCTAAGTTGCCCCTAGGTCGATGGTCTATGAAACGGGCCTAGTTCCTAGTAGGTTCAAGATTTGCTACCTTGGATCTATTTAGAATGCGCGCATTTATGTATGTATGTGGTACAAGTCGGGCCCTCATGTTAAGATTATGTTTAAGTATGTATATGATATATGTTTTCAAAAGAACATCTTGCATCTACAAGTTCATGTTATATGGTTTTCTTTATGCTTACTTAAGATGCTCTTGAAAAATATGTCTATGATGCTCACATGATATGATATGACTTTATGTTTATGCTCTCACATGATATGATATGACTTTATGCTTATGCTCTCACATGATATGATATGACTTTATGCTTATGCTTTCACATGTTATGTTATGATTTACCAAATGAACATGTTACCACTTTATGTTCATGCATGATTCATGGTTTTTGTGAGTAGGAAAGGGACTTACTAAGCCTATGGGCTTATAGTTTTTATGTTTCCTTGTACTGCAGAAAAAGGAAAGGAATGGCTAAACTAAGAGGAGCAGCAGGAAGGGCAAGAGTGTGTGTGGCAGTGACACGGTGGAAGAAAACTACTTTATGCTTTTATGTTATAAGTTTGCATATGAACCATGTGTTGTCTTTATTCTTTGATAGTACTTAAACTAGTATGGATAGTTATGCACTTATGTTCTCCATGTTTCATGCTAGTGTGTTTATGATATCATGAATCATGTTTCAAGTAGTTGATATTAATTAAGTGGTATGCATGAATACTGGTATGTCTACATATGATAAGCATGATGATTAGTTTAGTTGTAAATAAATAACTGTTTCCGCTGCCATGATTTTATATGTATGCATGCACGTATGACTATAAGTAAGTAACCCCGTCCCCCCATCAGCAATGGGAGGGCGGGCGTTACATGCCTTGGGCAAGTAATATAAAAGAAGGGGAGGGGAGGAGAAGCTCTCTTTGGTTCATCTTGTGGTACAACAATTCTAATTCTCTTGTTGAAGCTCCATCTTGTGGTCGACCCTCTCTCCCTCTCCTTTCCCCTTGCTCTCTTTGGTTCCTTATGGTGGTGGTGGCCGAAACTTAGAGAAGGAGAAGAAGCTCTTTGGGTGGTGTTCATCTTGGAGGATCGTTGCCCACACGGCGTCCAAGGCGAGGCAGGGAATACGATAGAAGATCTCGAGGTTATTAGCATACAAAGAAAATGTATAACTAGTAATTGTTTTCCGCATCATGCTAGTTATTTTTCTTTGTATGAATTCCAAACACAAGAGGCATTAGATTCTAGTTTTTCGAGTTTGTAATTCGAGTTTGTGTTTTTTTATTTTTCAAATTTGTGATTCGATTGTTCTTTTTGGTTAAACCTAGAGTTATATAAGGAAATTAAATATTAGCTTTCCTTAAACGACTTTGTCTAGGCGGTGGTGGATGCTCCCATACCCAAGAAGGTCATGTGCCTCGCCATACAATCCTGGAAGCTAATTTTAGAAATTAATATTTAATTGAATTTATAACATAGGTTGATTTGGATCAATAGTGTTAAGTTCCGCTTGCGATCCAAATCTAAACCATTAAGAACAGATAAGTTAAATTTGGAATCAATAATGTTAAGTTCCATTTGTAATTCCTAATTTAACTTCTAAAGAACACAATAGGTTGTTTAAGAAAGTTTCGACACTTGTACAAAATTTTTGTACAGTAGAACCGGTACGATCTTCCTAGGACCAACCATCAATTGGTATCAGAGCTAAGGTTTGCCTCTGTGTGTTTAGAATTCAGATAGATTATGTACATGTCGTACATAATTTAGGCAGGATAATAGTAGGATGTGCTAACTCTTTGGTTGTAGGCTCCAACTATTATGGCTTATAGATGTTTTGTGTGATTGGACCCTTGGACATGTCAAGGGCATTATTTTGTGTGTGCATGATTGTATGTAACTAATATAGCAGGAGTTGTATTAGCCCTAGGATTTTAGAATTTTATTTTCGATCTAGATTACATGTACATTCCTTCGTGGAATATAGGATCGATATATGTAAAATTCTATTTTTGCCACGGATCGGATGCTTGCGAGGCGTGGTACTTTTGGAGCACCAGAGGCACAGCAGAATAAGAAGCAAGATAGATGCGACGACTAGACCCAATGGCAGTGGCTAAAGATGATAGCAGCTAGGGTTGGAGCACACGGAGAACAGTGATGGAAAAGGCCATAATAGTTGGAAAATTAATTTTCATATTTATTGATTTTATTTACTATAATGTGTGTGTATGCATGTGATGTATGCTAGCATAGGTTAAAATCCCTCACCTTAAATAACTAAGTGGGAGAGGGATTTTAAAATAAATTCCACGGTCTCCATTACTAGTTTGTAAGTGATGCAACAAGCTTATATGTTGGCTCTGAGTGCCTCCCTCCACAACGGATGGGTTTGTTGTGGATCACTGGATCAAACTTCCTTTATGGATGGTTATAGGAAATTATTTAGGAGCGTGTGATCTTCTCCAACTGAAGGGGCACAATCCTATTTAATGGACTAAGTATCAAGTAATGGTATACACTTAGACGCATTCAATGCTATCCTTCCCCCGGCCGCCGCCACCTAATTTAAAAGTATATGTAAAAAAGTTATTGTAACCCAAGATCACACCGAACCTTGGTTCTTCTTTCGTTGCATACTAGTATGCAGGAAACAACTGCCGAGAAACAAAGTCACCATTTTATCCCAGTAAACCATCAAAGTTTATGCCAAAAGATGCAGATTTTAATTTATTTTTCATCGATTAGGTACCTCACGTTTTAAGTACACCCTGGCCAGAAAGCACCCAAACTCCTCCACAATGGTGACGAGTTCGTGTTCGGAGATCTCGACTACAACATCCTCATCAAGAAGCAGGTAAGATGAAACCCTAATGACTAAGCAGAGGAAAGAGGCAAAGGGAGACATGAACCTGATGACACTTCCACCGGACAAAAGAGAGCATCGACCATGCCCTAGACACAGTCAAGCTAGCAAACAAGGTTCGGCGAGTTCCCGTCATTGGCGCGTGTTCCGGTGAACAAACTCATCACCTTCCTCCACCTCCTCTCCACTTAAAAATTTGTGGAGAGGGGTTTGCCGGAGAGGGGTTGAATGAAGATGCTTAGGTTTTTGGCAGCAGGAGCGTGAAGAGATCGTATGGAGAGAGGGAAATAAAAATGGATAAGAAGGGTTCAGGAAGGCTAAGGCGGAAAACACGTTGCCAAAAATTTTTCAGAAAGAGGGAAAAACACCGAAAGAATAAATTCAAAGACAATGGTTTACAAAACTGTTGTCGTAACTCCTAAAAAAGCGCTTAAAGACAACGGTTTTGGATAACCATTGTAAAATGTGTTGTTGATTTAAAAAAAATTGCTCAACGACAACAGTTTTCAAAAAACTGTTGTCTTTTGTATTTTATGAAAGCTCAAAGACAATGGTTTTATCTAAAACCGTTGTCTTTTACCAAATTTACAACAGTTTCTTCTAAAACCGTTGTCTTTGTGGTGTTGTCGTTTAACATTTTTGTTGTAGTGTATATTATCGGACGTAAGGGTATGGTTGTCCAAATAATTTGATATGAAGGACTTAGGAGAATGTGCACACATTCTTGGGATCAAAGTCGTAAGGGATCGCAAGAAAAGAATGTTGTGTCTATCTCAAGCTTCATATATAGATACAACCCTTGCTCGTTTTAGCATGCAGAACTCCAAGAAAGGTTTCTTACCTTTTAGGCATGGAGTAGCTTTATCCAAAGAGATGTCTTCGAAGACATCAAAGGAGATAAAGGACATTATGCTTCGGTTGTGGGAAGCCTTATGTATGCAATGTTGTGTATGAGACCTGATATCTGTTTTACCGTGGACATGGTTAGCAGATATCAAAGTAATCCTGGACAAGGACATTGGACTACTGTAAAGCATATATTGAACTACTTGAGAAGGACTAGAGATTATATGCTAGTTCACCAAGCAGACGATTTGCTCCTTGAGGGTTACACGGATTCAAATTTCCAATCAGATAGTGACAGCAGTAAGTCTACATCAGGTTATGTGTTTACTTTAGGAGGTGGAGCTATTGCATGGAGGAGTGTTAAGCAAAAATGCGTATCAGACTCAACCATGGAAGCTGAGTATGTGGCAGCCTCTTAGGCAGCCAAAGAAGCTGTATGGCTCAGGAATTTCCTAATGGACTTAGATGTGATTCCTGGTTTGTCCAAAATTATCACAATTTATTGTGATAATAGTGGTGCAGTTGCAAACTCAAAGGAACCACGAGCCCATAAGGCAAGTAAGCATATAGAGTGCAAGTACCACCTGATACGTGACATCGTCAAGCAAGGAGAAGTTGTCGTCGCCAATATTACATCAGCAGATAACCTGGCAGATCCTTTCACTAAGGCTCTTCCAGTGAAAGCTTTTGATCGGCATATGGAGGGGACGGGAATCAGATGTATGGCAGCAGATATGACAGCTTAGTCTTTTAGTATAAGTGGGAGATTGTTAAAGTCTATACTAAAAGTCTACCTTTTGTAAATATTTATTTTTGAAATAAAAGAATCACATTGGTCAAATGTCTACATTTATTTGTTAAGTGTAGTTGTTCAAATAATTTATATTGTAGATAACATGGTGTATGGTGTCACACAGAGAAGATCATGTTATCAGTTCTTTATAAATTATAAACTGTTGCTCACGACTAAGAAGAAAAGGAACAAACCGTTGGAATAGTCGTAGTGTAATTAAGTATTAGTTTATCTGACTAATAAATTACACTAGTACACTCTGAGTGTATTGAGTAGCACCATTTAAGGTAAGTTCTTTTTATACTGACTTAATAAAAGAACAAGACCTTAGTTATTATGGAAGTGTGTACTCTTAATCCTAATATAATAACAAGCATATATATTTAGTATTTATTTGTTTAACTTATCAAAGGGTAAGATTTAGATCGATAAATCAAAAGGCCCGATAAGTTGAGAAATGATATTACTTATAGTGTGTGTTGTTGATTATAGAAGGAAACTATGCCTAGTTATATAGGTTGAGAATGCCCCCAAGAGGAGCTCATAAGGATTGTCATGTTAAACCTTGCAAGTGGACTTAGTCCGACATGACAATGAGGTTGAGTGGTACTACTCTTGGACTAAGACATTAACTTAAGTGAGTTGTCAATAACTCAATTAAATTAATGGACATTCGATATCTTAAACACAGGGAGACTGACACACTCATGATAAGAAGGAGCTCATAATGTAATTTGGGAATGGTGCGGTAGTGCAATAATAACTCTCTAGTGAAATGAGTTATTATTGATGAACTTGAATTGTGTGATCAGGGCGAACACAAGATACTCAAGCTCATCGGAAGGCCAAAACCAATTTCTCCTCTAGATCCCTGTTGTAGCCTCATTAAAGTCTCAAGTCCATCCAAATAAAAGGTCATCTTGGTGTCCAAGAAGAGGGCCGACCTAGGGCTTGGTGACCAAGCCAAGGGCCGACCACCATCTCCTCAAGAGGGTCGGCCCTATGCTTGGTGCCCAAGCAAAGGAGAGGTTGACCACTATATTTCAAATTAGGAGGGGTGTTTTGAATTTTTTAAATCTTCTCTTTGTAGTAACTACAAGTTTAAACGGAGGATTTTAAATTTACAAAACTTTCCTTATTTGAATTAGGCCACATGGTTTAAAAAAAAGTTTAAAAGTTTTCAAACTTTCCTTTTTTAACCATCCTCATGGTTGTTGAGAAAAAAGGAAGGGAGTTTAAATTTAAAACTTTCTAATCATGTTAAAAAAGGAAATTTTTAGAAGATAAGTTTTAAATTTTAAAACTTGGTTTTAATTTTTAAAACTTGGTTTTAATTTTTAAAACTTTCCTTTTTTAACATCCACTTTAGGAAATTAAAAGAGAGCTTGTAAAATTTTATAAGAACTTTCTTTCTTTGCTTATAAAATTTTTACAAGAATTATTTTCTTTCTTTTAAGGGGTCGGCTACCCTTGCTTGGTGCCCAAGCAAGGGGCCGGCCAATCAATGATTGATCCAATCATTGATTGAATCAATCAATAGAAAGGGAAAGGAAAAATGAAAGGGGAAAATGAAAAATAAGAGGAAGATTTTAATTTTTGTAAAAAGTCATTCCTTATTTGCCTTGGGTAAGTAATATAAAAGAAGGGGAGGGGAGGCCTCATGATACATCAATTCATATTCTCTTGTTGAAGCTCCATCTTGTGGTCGGCCCTCTCTCCCTCTCCTTTCCCCTTGCTCTCTTTGGTTCCTTGTGGTTGTGGTGGCCGAAACTTATAGAAGGAGGAGAAGCTCTTTGGGTGGTGTTCATCTTGGAGGATCGTCGCCCACACGACGTCTAATGCGAGGCGAGGAATACGGCAGAAGATCTTGAGATAATAAGCATACAAAGAAAAGGTATAACTAGTAATTGTTTTCCGCATCATGCTAGTTATTTTTCTTTGTATGAATTCCAAACATAAGAGGCATTAGATTCTAGTTTTTAGAGTTTGTAATTCGAGTTTGTGTTTTTTTATTTTTCGAATTTGTGATTTGAGTGTTCTTTTTGGTTAAATCTAGAGTTATATAAGAAAATTAAATATTAGCTTTCCTTAAAAGGCTTTGTCTAGGCGGTGGTGGATGCTCTCATACCCAAGAAGGCCATGTGCCTCGCCATGCAGTCCTGGAAGCCAATTTTGGAAATTAATATTTAATTGAATTTATAACATACGTTGATTTGGATCAATAGTGTTAAGTTCCGCTTGCGATCCAAATCTAAACCATTAAGAACAGATAAGTTAAGTTTTGGAATCAATAATGTTAAGATCCGTTTGTGATTCCTAATTTAATTTCTAAATAACACAATAGGTTGTTTAGGAAAGGTTCGACCCTTGTACAAAATATTTGTACAGTGGAACCGGTAAGATCTTCCTAGGACCAACAAACACCTTGATCCTTCGGTGGATCATTCCCCGGCAATCTCTGGCTAGAGCTTCTCCATCTCGGTGGAGTAAACCTCTCACAAAGAATCTCTCCCTCTTTACAAGATGAAGTTTAGGTTTAGGAGGAAGTGAGTGAACTTTGGAAGCTTTGGGCAGAGACTAGAAGTTATTAAATGTGCATGAGTAACCTTCTTCATACCCCAAAGCTCCCCTTAAATAAGAGGAGAGAGTTGATCAAGATATCAACTCAAACCCCAACACCAGTCAACTGGTCCAAGTACCAGTCGACTGGTGTGTCGTTGGACCCAACCAACGACTCTTTACAGAAAGCCAATTTCTGCCAACGGCTATGTACCAGTCGACTGGTCCCTATAGTTGACAAGCACAGAATGCTTCTGTGCATTCTGTGAAGCTGGATCAGTCGACTGGTCCCATGACCGGTCGATTGATCCCAGTACATTTTCACACACTCATCCTTTCTAGAGTTGTCTTTGAAGCCCTCTTCCTTGGCATTCGTCCCTCAGATGCACCCGAGCCCGCTGCTCCTCTCCGTGCCATCCTTCACGCTGCCTTGAAGTCCACTTCCCTCGGCTCCACTCCATTGCTCCTCGTCCGGCGACCCCTCAAATGTTTTCCACACCATCCTTCACCGACTCAAGGATCTGAGCCCTTGGATGAGCTTTCCATATTTGACCACACCAAGTTCCTCATGTGTTTCTCCAAGTCCTGCGCGACTTAAACACATATCAAATACATATGAAAGCCTAACTTAAACTCTTTGACACACACATCAAAACCTAGGTCGATTGCACCAACAGCTATTATGTTGTAGCAGTTACTACACCGTTGTAACAGCTACTGCACCGTTATAGTAAATACTGCACCATTGTAGTAGCTACTACACCATTGTAGTAGTTACTACACCGTTGTAGCAGTTACTGCACCGTTGTAGAAACTTCTACTGCACCGTTGTAGCAGCTACTGCACCGTTGTAGCAGCTACTGCACCGTTGTAGTAGCTACTGTACCGTTGTAGCAGATACTGCACGTTATAGCATCTACTGCACCTTGTAGCAGCTACTGCACCTTGTAGCAGCTACTGCATAGTAACTGCTTTGTAGCAGCTACTGCATAGTAACTGCTATAGGTTGTAGCAGCTACTGCATAGTAGCCGCTACAATGTTATATCATCACTACCACAATAATTTTTTATATGTAATAATAGGAGAGAGAAGACAAAATATCTTTTTAATTTATTGCATGCAGATGAGAAAGATTAAAAAATTAGGTTTTGGCCGCGTCAGATAGCCCACGTTGGATTTTGCTCACGATCGTGCACACAAAATCTCTATATATAGATTTGATATGCTAAGCGACACTTTGTATGCGACCGTGAGTGAAATCAGACGTGAGCTATCTGACACGACCAAAATTCAATTTTTTTAATCTCTGTCATCTGAATGCAACAACTTTTCTCCCTCATCTGCATGTAACAACTATAAAATTCTTATTTCTCTCTCATCTGATTGTATGCAACAACCACTGTACTGCTAATTTTTAAAGGTGATGTAACTGCTACAACGCTATAGCAGCTACTACACAATAGCTTCTACACGTTGTAGCAACTTCTGTATAGTAGCTGCTATAACGTGTAGCAATGTTATTGTGTAGCTACTATGTTGTAGCAGCTAGTGCATCATTGTAGTAGCTATTGTACTGCTGTAGCAACTTTTGTACTATTCTAATAACTACTGCACCATTGTTACAGCTACTGCACTGTTGTAGTAGCTTCTGCACCGTTATAGCAGCTTCTACTACACTATTGTAGCAGCTACTACACCATTGTAGCGGCTTCTACACCGTTGTAGAAGATACTACACCGTTGTAACAGCTTTTGCATCATTGTAGCAGCTACTGGACCGTTGTAACAGTTTTTTTATTTTTCGAATTTGTGATTTGAGTGCTCTTTTTGGTTAAATCTAAAGTTATATAAGGAAATTAAATATTAGCTTTCCTTAAAAGGCTTTGTCTAGGCGGTGGTAGATGCTCCCATACCCAAGAAGGTCATGTGCCTCGCCATGTAGTCCTGGAAGCCAATTTTGGAAATTAATATTTAATTGAATTTATAACATAGGTTGATTTGGATCAATAGTGTTAAGTTCCGCTTACGATCCAAATCTAAACCATTAAGAACAGATAAGTTAAATTTGGAATCAATAATGTTAAGATCCGTTTGTGATTCCTAATTTAACTTCTAAATAACACAATAGGTTGTATAGGAAAGGTTCGACCCTTGTACAAAATTTTTGTACAGTGGAACCGGTACGATCTTCCTAGGACCAACAAACACCATGATCCTTCAGTGGATCATTCCCCGGCAATCTCTGGCTAGAGCTTCTCCATCTCGGTGGAGTAAACCTCTCACAAAGAACCTCTCCCTCTTTACAAGATGAAGTTTAGGTTTAGGAGGAAGTGAGTGAACTTTGGAAGCTTTGGGCAGAGACTAGAAGTTATTCAATGTGCATAAGTAACCTTCTTCATACCCCAAGCTCCCCTTAAATAAGAGGAGAGAGTTGATCAAGATATCAACTCAAACCCCAACACCAGTCAACTGGTCCAAGTACCAGTCGACTGGTGTGTCGTTGGACCCAGCCAACGACTCTTTGCAGAAAGCCAATTTCTGCCAACGGCTATGTACCAGTCGACTGGTCCCTATAGTTGACAAGCACAGAATGCTTCTGTGCATTCTGTGAAGCTGGATCAGTCGACTCTTCCTTGGCCTTCGTCCATCAGATGCACCTGAGCCCGCTGCTCCTCTCCGTGCCATCCTTCACGCTGCCTTGAAGTCCACTTCCCTCGGCTCCACTCCATTGCTCCTCGTCTGGCGGCCCCTCAAATGTTTTCCACACCATCCTTCACCGACTCAAGGATCCGAGCCCTTGGATGAGCTTTCCATATTTGACCACACCAAGTTCCTCATGTGTTTCTCCAAGTCCTGCACGACTTAAACACATATCAAATACATATGAAAGCCTAACTTAAACTCTTTGACACACACACAAAACCTAGGTCGATTGCACCAACAGCTATTATGTTGTAGCAGTTACTACACCGTTGTAACGGCTACTGCACCGTTATAGTAGATACTGCACCATTGTAGTAGCTACTACACCATTGTAGTAGTTACTACACCGTTGTAGCAGTTACTGCACCGTTGTAGCAACTTCTACTGCTACGTTGTAGCAGCTACTGCACCGTTGTAGCAGCTACTGAACCGTTGTAGCAACTTCTACTGCACCATTATAGCAGCTACAGTACCGTTGTAGCAGCTTTTGCACCGTTCCAGCAGATTTGATATGCTAAGCGACACTTTGTATGCGACCGTGAGTGAAATCCGACGTGAGCTATCTGACGCGACCAAAATTCAATTTTTTTAATCTCTGTCATCTGAATGCAACAACTTTTCTCCTTCATCTGCATGTAACAACTATAAAATTCTTATTTCTCTCTCATCTGATTGTATGCAACAACCACTGTACTGCTAATTTTTAAAGGTGATGTAACTGCTACAACGCTATAGCAGCTACTACACAATAGCTTCTACACGTTGTAGCAACTTCTGTATAGTAGCTGCTATAACGTGTAGCAATGTTATTGTGTAGCTACTATGTTGTAGCAGCTAGTGCATCATTGTAGTAGCTATTGTACTGCTGTAGCACCTTTTGTACTATTCTAGTAACTACTGCACCATTGTTTCAGCTACTGCACTGTTATAGTAGCTTCTACACCGTTATAGCAGCTTTTACTACACTATTGTAGCAGCTACTACACTGTTATAGTGGCTTCTGCATCATTGTAGCAGCTTCTACACCATTGTAGCAGCTACTACACCATTGTAGCGGCTTCTACACTGTTGTAGAAGCTACTACACCGTTGTAACAGCTTTTACATCATTATAGCAGCTACTGGACCGTTGTAGTAGCTACTGCACTGTTGTAGTAGCTACTGCACCATTGTAGCAACTTCTGCACTGTTGTAACAGCTACTGCACAGTTGTAGCAGCTACTGTACCATTGTAGCAGCTATTGCATAGTAACTGCTATAAGTTGTAGCAGCTACTGCATAGAAACTACTATAAGTTGTAGCAGCTACTGCATAGTAGCTGCTACAACATTGTATCATCATTACCATAATAATTTTTTTTACATATAATAATAGGAGAGAGAAGATAAAATATCATTTAAATTTAACAAGAAAGAGAGAAAAGTTATTGCATGCAGATGAGAGAGAGATTAAAAAAAAAAAAAATTTGGCCACGTAAGATTTCGCTCACGGTCGTGCACAAAGTGTCGCTTTGCATATCAATATATGGTCTATACAACTTTATATAAATGGTTATAGGTGACATTCAACATGAGCGATCTGACATGGTTAAAAGTTAATTTTTTAAATCTCTCTTTTATTTGCATACAATAACAACTCTCTTCTCTCTCTTTTAGTGGTGCCAGCACCACCTTGGTGCTAGTTCAACACCACCTTGTATGCAACCAAAGAAGATTTTATTTGCATGCAATAACAACTCTCTTATCTCTCTTTTAGTGGTGTCAACACCACCTTGGTGTTAGTTCAACATCACCTTGTATGCAATCAAAGAAGATTGAAGAGTAACCGTCCGTGATTTACCTCCTCCATATTGGCCCTAGGACGGGTTGGCAGAGGCGCTGGGGGCGAGCGTATTCACCTTTTGACACCAAAGAAGATTGAAGAGTGATGTACATATGCATAGACTACCTTAGAAAGGTCTATCTAGTCTATAGCAAATGGCTAGCAGTAAAGATATATTAAATTCATTTATGGTTGGGGCTTTGTCAAAAAATCCAAGAGGGTGAATAAACCCACCATAAAAGCTTATCTAGTTCGTAACAAATGACTCGTGATAAGGACAATACCATATCCGTTTATGGTTGGGGATTTTCCAAAAAGCGCAAGAGGGTGTATAGATCCACCATAAAGACCAATCTAGCCTACAGAAATGGCTCACGGTAAAGGCACGCCAAATTCGTTGATAACTAGTCACTTGCCCAATGTGATTTCATGGGGCCTTGGCCCATTACACTAGAGGAGATAGATCAAGATGGTGTATAGTCACTGAAGACTCACAGACACATGGAAGATGCGAGAGACACGGAGGAGGTGTAAGGCACCTGCTTGCATAGGACATAGGGCATAGTGCGGACATTGATGATATGGGCACAAGAGCAGCATGGACAAAGATTGTAGGTAGTGCTGGATGATACCTTAGATTTAGTCTCTGGTACTAATGATGGGCATGCAGCTAGTATGTGTAGAGGAGACAATGATAGATGGTACACGAGTTGACACATGTACGTGATCATAGTTCCCCTTCTAGATCTGACACCTCGTCAGAAATGGCATAAGGGGTTCTAGGATCACTTTTATATGGATGTACATTTTAATGATATATATATTTACCTTTTTTATCAAAAAAAAAAAAAGAAAATTGAAGAGAGTTGTTATATGCAGATGAGAGAAATTTAAAAAAAAATTAACTATGTCAAATCGTGCACGTCGGATATTGCTCACATAAAGATGTGAAGGCCACATTAAATTTTAACTTTTTTAAGGTTGTCTACAATAGATCTAATATGATTTATTTTTCCTCAAAATCCTATATTAGTGAGAGTTTCATGTACTGGACAACTTTTATTAGCATTGTAGATCACTAGAATAAATATTGTTTGTCGGCCCCCAGATACTCAATATATTATCCTAAACTACCTTTTAAACTTTAAATTTGGTATTTTAAAAGAAATTCCCTTCTAATGCAACATTTATCAATATGAGTTGAATGCATATACAAATTAAAAGCCACATTTTGCTTTGATACATTAATAGAACAATGTCTTAGGCCTTAATTATATTGTACATTACCCTTGGCCATAACTATTTTCCCCAAAGGATTATACATGCCTTATCCTGTCTGAAATCGGAGAAGATGTCGTACTGGGTAGGTGACTCTACTATTGACCGTGAGAAGACTCTGAGATGGATGGGGATGTCACCGAGCGATCCTTTCTACGCACACTAGAGAGAATAAATGAAAATTTTAGAGCTAGAATGAAAGAGGGCTCCCTGATGCATGCACTCTGATACTCAAGTCAGTACCATATCCAAAAAAAGTGAAGAAGAATATGAACAATGCATCAGCAGTAAATGTGGATGTGTGTGCATGAGTCATCATAATAAAGCGTACTTGAAAAATGAAGAGGACCCTCTTTTATATTGACTCTCATAACCTCCGTAATAATGAGATATAGGAGAATGTCTTGTGTCAGAATATGTCGAATAAAGTAGGAGGTATGACAACCCTTAGAGGAAGGTTCCATTATGTGCATATGTCAAAGTATTGGAATATTTGCTGATGAATAATAATTATTCTCTGATAGGTTATTACGATTCTCTAATACTACTGTCTCCTGGAGGAAATCTGACCAGCCCTATAGCCGATTGGCTGCATGCTGGGAGACTAGCACAGGAGAAGTGAGGAGCTATGTCCCGAAGGTCTAATTAGTGCTGGTGTTGACCGGTTGAATGCCAAGAGACTTGCCCATGGAGAGTGGGGAGCTATGTCCTGAAAGTCCAATCAATGTTAATGTCGACTGACTGCTTACTGAGAGACTTTACCTTGAAGAGTAGGGAGCTAAGTCCCAAAAGGTCCGACCAGTGCTGGTGCCAACTGGATACATGCTAAGAGACTTCCACAAGAGAAGAAAGGAGCTAAGTTCCAAAAGTCTAACCAGTGCTGGTGCTGACAGGCTATATATTAGGAGACATACCTTTGAAAAGTGAGGAGCTAAGTCCCGAAGATCAAACCAGCGCTGGTGCTGACCGATTGTATACTGGGAGACTTACCCTTGAAGAGTGGATAGCTAAGTCTCGGAAGGTCTGATCGGCACTGGTGTCGACCGGCCATATCTGAGAGACTTGCACAATAGAAGTGAGGAACTAAGTCCTAAACGTCCGACCAACTCTAGTGTCGACCGACTGTATACTGGGAGACTTACCCTTGAAGCCTGGCGAGCTAATTTCTGAAGGTCTGACCGGCACTGGTTCCGACCGACTCTATGCTGAAAGACTTGCCCTTGGAGAGTGGGGAGCTAAGTCTCGGAGGTGAGTGGTTTGTCTGACTACCTACACCCTGACTGTCACCTCACCTTGACTTTTATTGCCACCTCTCCTTAACTTTGACTGTCATGTCATCTTGACTATTGACCCCATATTACTTTTGGGATGACCCTTAACACGTCGTATTAAATACTTTCCCTTCAAGTCTAGTCAAAGGAGGTTCATGATCGACTAACTAGACCCAAGTCTAATTACCACCTGATCATCTGAATGGTTGTTGACTTAACTCATTGTCCCTTAATGCCATCATTTATTTTTCTCAAAAAATTGCTTGTCGAGCTTGTGATATGTAAGGCAAGGCAATAGTGATGCTTGTGAGGGTGTATCGATGAAATGATTTGGTTGTCTCGTCCATCATAAATATCGTTTCATGGGCAAGCGCCACATGTTCACCAACTCTTTATTCTTCGATGTGACATTTGATGCACAGCTTTTGGTATGAACTGGCGGCCCCTGATCTGACAGTTGCAACCAATCAAGTTATTTTAATTGGATGACCAATTTTTAAAGAGTTCTCATGGCTCATGTTAAAAAGACCTAAGCACCTTAGGTCATAACCCATTCATGTCTTGTCTTCTTTGATTTTCTTCTCTGACGATTTCCACTGACTACATTCCCCTTCTTGCGATCGTCATTAGTTAGTGCTTTTTTCGATCTTCCTTCCCTTCTCCTTTGTTCATCCATGGCCCAAGAAACCTTCCCCCCCCCCCTGATACATGTTCATTCATTCTAATTTTGACAACTGTGACCATGAGATGATTCGTCGATCCTTGGAAACCCCTAAAAACTTACATATTCTTATTCTTGTCAATAAGATTGTTCCCATTGTCCTCCCCCAGGCTATGTTACCTTCTTCAAGGATCAGCTTTAGGCTAGTTTGCTTTTCCCTATCCCTTCCTTCCTATCCAAAATAAGCAAATACTTCCATATTCCACTCCAGCAACTTTCTCTCAATGCCTTTCATGGAATGTGTGGAGTGATAATCTTGTTCTTCTTGTATGATATCCCCTTGACCACTCTTACCAAAGCCTAGGATTTTTTTCATTCTAATTTTTTCTCAAGGAAGTTTTCTTCAAGAAACTGGCTTCAACTAATAAGGAATGGAAATATCATTTCTTCTTTATCCAAGTATCTAACCCCGTGTCTTGCCTGTTAGGATCTTCGGATGCGGCTAGAGAGGGGGGGTGTGAATAGCCGACCCCAAATTCACGTTTCTTCCTACAATTTTAGTTAGCGCAGCGGAAATAAAGGATAGAAATGAAACATGAGAATATCAAACCTCAAACGCGACGATATAACGAGGTTCGGAGATGATACTCCTACTCCTCGGCGTGTCCGTAAGGTGGACGAATCCTATCAATCCGTCGGTGGATGAGACCCCGGAAAAACAATCTCTCTTGCAACAGCAAGATCAGTGTACAAGAAATACAGCAGAAGCCAAGAACAATATGAATGTAAAAAACACTAGTTTGCTTGCCTTCTCGTTGATGAAGCAACTTCACGGATGCCAACCACAGCAGCAATCGATCGGTTGGAGACCAGCCGAAGGAAGCTTCAGGGAGAGCTCAACAAAGCTCGATCGCAGGAGCAAGAAGAAGTCAACACTGTAGAGTCTCCAGAGGCCCTCTACCTCTTGATTTATATGAACAAGAAGAAGACGATTTCTAGTCGCCAGACACAGACCGATCTCCACCCTAATCGGTCCAGTCTGATCGGTGGACCGATCACCACTGATTGGTCCTCAGACGATCCCAACTCTCCAGAGGAGTTGGTTATATCATCGACACCTCGGACCGATCGTAATGGATCGCCACTACCGATCCCTTCTATTCCTTCTTCCAACTGTTTGTTATCGGTCACCGACCGATCGATGACCCAAAGTGAGAATTAGTGTATCATCTGATCGGACCGATCCGTGACATATAGTATCACCGGATCGGACCAATCCAATTTCCCACCTTAAACCCTAAAGCCTCGATCTAGAGAACGAGCCACCGAGCCCTCCCTGACCTAATCCGACTTCGTCCGGTCTAGAGAACGAGCTACCGAGCCTCCGACCTCCCGAGAGCTACCGAGCCCTCTCCGACTCCATCCATCCAGAGAACGAGCTACCTAACCTAGTCCGGAGAACGAGCCACCGAGCCCTCTCCGACCTAGTCCGGAGAACGAGCTCGATCCTCTCCGGTCCCGTCCAGAGGCGAGCTAATGAGCCCTCGACCTAGTCCAAACGAGCTACCATGCCCTCCGACTTCCCATGCCAAGCTTCCATACTTGGACTTTTCCCTGTGCCAAGCTCCTTGCTTGGACTTTTCCGCCAAGCTCCCCTGCTTGGACTTTTCCGGTGCCAAGTCTCCATACTTGGATTTTTCTCTCTGCTAGCTGCTTTTCCGTAGCAAGTTCCATTTGGACTTTTCGTCCCAGCTCCTGCTGACCTTTCCAAGGTCCTGATTTCTTGGACTTTTCCTAGGATCGATCAACCTGTCAGTCAACCAGGTCAACCTTGACCAAAGGTTGCACCCACAATCCCCCAAGTTCCTATTCTTGTCAAACATCAAAATATAACTTCTCCATTCTTGTCAAACATCAAAATATACCTCGAGTCAGGTCAACTCGAGTCGGGTCACTCAGGTCAACCTTGACCTAAGGCTGCACCAACATTGCCCAACCAGTTAGAAAGTGGATCTTTCTCCCCTCCCTAAGTTAGGAGACTACCTACACGATCTTGCATTTGTTTTCGCTTTGAAGAAGTTGGTCAGCCTATAGTTAAACATCCCTTAGCTACAGTAGGAGGGCCTCCTCTATATGATCAGACTGAGTCTAGTCCAAACCATGCCTCCTATCTCTTTAAGTAAGAATGGTTAACTTAGTTTCTATATTATTGTTAACTGAGGTCTTTTATATTTTGTGCAGTGGATGCCATATCCAGGTGGCTAGCTTCCGAGGCTCTATGAGTGGAAGAGGCTGAGCTAGATCAGCGAAACCCTGCCCTTTTGGTCAAGTAGGAAAATCAGCTGGCCGACCTCTCTAGAGAGGCCTCTATCAGCCGAGTTGGGGATGCTGGCACGACAACAAGTGTGGGAGAAATGCCTTCCCTCACATTCAAAACAACACTAAGGGTCAGGCATAAGAGACATAGCTTGGACACCACCAAGCAATCAACTTCTGAGTAGACGCCAACTAGGGAAGACACTCCAACCCTATCTTTTGAGTGGACACCTCTAGTCCTGCCCACTCACAGTCCAATCCAAGGGGAGATGGTTTCTCAGCTGGGCGGGTCCCCTATGGCCTCGACTCCTCGAGAGTCCTCCCCTCCTTCGATCATCCATATTGTGAGGACTTCCTCTAAGCCTAATCTACCCCACAAGTTGAAGAATTGCTACTAATTTTTGGTTACCTTCAATGTGCCATCCGCTTAGGGGGTAGCCTCACCTTCAGATCCACCTCTGGCCTGTGATAAGATACAACTGAAGGGTTTACGAACAGAGGCCTGGGAGGGAGCAATGACCCAAATAGAAGACCACACCATCATGGGGATGGCAGATGCGTTTGCCCAAGACATAGCCAAGGTAAACTTCTATTGGCTTATCCTTTTAACTAGAATAATGTTAATAATGCTTCTCTTACATTTTGGAGATTTGAGATGAATATCTCTCAAGCCTTGGTGGATCTAGCCTATGAGAACAAGGCACTAAAGGGGAAGGTAATAAAATTAGAATCATTTCTAGCCACCCCCCAAATCCTCGACATGGTTGCACAATAAGGGGACCAGACACAAGTTAACTTAATGAATGAACTGTAAAATACTGAAAATAGGTGAATATTTAATAGGGAATTTTCTGAAATTTTTGGAAATTTTTCGAGAATTTTTCGGAGCTCGTATGGACGAGTTAACAGGGATAAAATTTGAGTTCCGGGAAAGCCTGTTTAGGCTACCCTATTTAAGTGAGGAAATGTTTTTCTTTTTATATTTCTTTTTCTTTTATTTATTTTTATCACCGTTTCCTCTCCTTTCCCCCATGCCCGACTCCACGCACGCGCCTTCTCCTCTTTGCCCTAACCAGTGCTGCCGCGACGGTTACTTCCCCTTGATTAAGCCGTGACCAACAGAGAAGCCGACACTTCTCTATTTCCTCCTCCCAGTGATCGATTCTCCCCAATCGCCCTGTGCCCTAGCCGAGCCAACCTCCGCCGCCACATCTTCTTCTCTTCTCCCAAGCGCCGGCGACGCTTGCACCAGCCGTGCCCTAGATCCACCGCCGGCCGCAACTCACAGAGCCGACCGCCATCCCTCTCTACCCTAACGCCGGTAGGTGACCACCTCCCCTACGTCACTGCCGTCTCTTGACCTGAGCAGTGCTATCCTCTGTGCCCTAGCATCTCCGCCGACGCCGGGCAGTGCCGGCCTTCCCTCCTCTGCTTCCCGATTCCCCTTCCCTCCTCTGTGCCGAACCCTAGTGCCCAACACCGTCTTGCTGGCCGAGGTTCATCTGTGCCCTAGTTCCGAGCCTTGGCTCCTCCTCACTAATTTGTGGTGATCGGCTTTTTGGACCAGAGGTCCTCCCTCCCGCGGCTTAGTTTCCACTGCCGTTCGGTCATTCTTCTTTCCCCGCTCACAGGTGAGTGAGGTGAGCAACGTATCCTTGCTATTCCTTCTTATCAGTAGTACTCTTTTGATCTATGTTTGGATTACAGATCCAAGTAGTAACACTAGAACCTGTTGGATTCTTGGCCAGCAACCGTTGATTGGGGAGTTTGATTTGGAAGACAACAGGTCTACAATCTCGGCCACACATCTTGATCCAGCAGCAACTATATCTTGGCGTTGGATCAGTGATCACGACTATGATTTTGAGGTAAGGTGTAATAATTTGGAATTTCTTAATGTGATTAGGAATTCGAATACGTATTGAGATGATGTGGTCTATGGATTAAGCATTTGCTTAGTTATAGATCATAAGGGATTGGATTTATGTTGTTGATCATGTATAGGTTGATTAGGATCTTATTCTATTGGTCATTGAGATTTTATTTAGCTATTCGTTGAGTTCTAGCTAAATAAATGTACATATATGGTGACACAGGATTTTGACGTGAGACGAGTATCTCGACTACCGATTTGGACTTTTCTATTTGGAGGCGGGTACTTTTGACTTTATGTCTTTGATATGCATAGTAGTGAATTTAACAAATAGCAATAATTATGTTTATTATTTTGTTTTGGTTAGTCACTACCCGCTACCTGTTACATGCTTGGTTGATTGCTTGTTTTGCATCTCATGTTATTGCTTACCTGATTATACATGATTAGGGGTAGTGATATAACCATGCTTCACCATGTTCAGGACCTAGGTGTGATACCTTATCTGATATGTGTACCCTTGATATGATTTATTGATTATGGTGCACATCATATATGTATATAGATTGGTTCAGTATATTACCATGCTTAGTGTCATGCATCATTCGCATGATTGAATGCTGTGTGATAGATTGATCCATTATTGTCGAGCATATCGCCAGTTTCATCACTGTTCGGTGCTCCGTTGTTGATGCTCATGGGTAGCGTGATGTAGCGTGGTAGCACGTCAGTTTGCTCATTCGGTGCTCCGTTGGTCCGCTCATGGGTAGTGTGATTGCAGCGTGGTAGCACGTCGAGACCCCTCCCCGTCATCGTGTACCGGGAGATGAGAGCATTGCGCTCCCCCATTTATGATTTGGGGTAGGAATATGTGTGTACTCCGACAGCATCCCGTCCACTCGGTCACTCATCAGGAGTAGTGATACAGAGTGCACGGTTGTCACAGCCCTACCCACTCGGTCCCACCATTGGGTGTGAGATGGCTGATTGGCGTTAGGGGTGACCATGACTGCATTGGCATCATACACATTGATGCATTTATTTCTTGTGATTGTGTTTGCTGTATTTATTTGCTGCATATTGGTTGGATGCTCATGCTTGACATGCATACAGGATTTCTATACCTCTAGGACTGTTTATCCTTGTACCAGGTCCTGGTTAGTACAGTATACTCCTGTTCACTTCAGATTGCATTTACCTTTATTAAGTCAGGAGACTGTACGCATGATTAGTGCTAGATGTTACTTCTTTACTACGTATATCAGTTGTTACCCGCTAAGCGTTGGACTCACTCCCGCCTCCGTTATTATTTTCAGGTTGATCCTGTTAGGAGAGAGTTCCAGTTGCTAGTCCCCTGCAGACCACGAGGACTTATTGATCTTTTGGTTTTATTCTTTACTAGACTATGTTTTGAACTTGTTATGTTTTGGATACTTTGGATCTTGTATGGATTGTTTTACTTGTGGATGACTTTTATTTGGATTTGCTTTTACTACATGCCTGCCTAGATGGCAGAAGAGGTAAGTTGGTTTTATCGTCGGATTTGAGCTTTACGAGTGTAGTGGAGTAGGATATCGGTTTTGAGCTTTATGAGTGTAATTGAGTAGGGTTGTTTTCAAGTCATTGTACTACTGTTCAGTTTGATTATTATTAAATTGTGTGGTTGTATCAGCCAGAGGCTGAAATTTATATAAACTACGTGGTTGTCTGTGTTGTTGTTTATTTATTATTGTTATTATTCCAGCCACATGTGGCTGATGTATATGATGATGTAGAAAAGTTTCAGATTGTCCGTCGTACAGGGGAGATGCTGCAGAAATTTCTTCGGACAGGTACTCCTCTAGGGCGTAACAATTTAGTGGTATCAGAGCTTAAGTTTTACGATCTTTGTTTTCGTATTTTGGATATTTGGGATAACCTGATACCAATTTATATGGTATCAGATCACCAAAGTTTGGCGATACTTGTTTGGTTTCTGTGTGTTGGATTTTCGAGATTTATCTGATAACAATTTATTTGGTATCAGAGCAGGGTGGGATACCTGGTTTTAGTATTCTGGATATATTGTGTTAGCCCTAGTTTGTGAGTCAAACTGGGTAGTTATTTTGGTTGCACGGGTTTTCCACTACATATATGTTTTGGACTTTCGTTTCGGATTTATATGGATTTCTGGTGATTTTTCTCGTACGAAATTTTGAGATCAATTTGGGGACTGGACAGCGATGGAACATCTCTAGACAGTAATTAGGTATGAAATTATTTTGGTAATTGTTGATACTTGTAGCAATATCTGTGATATAATTTAACAGATATGAGGAGATCTACACGTATTGCTGTGAGACGTGGTGCTGGACGACCACGTACGAGGACCTCAGGATCTCTGGATATGCCAGAGATGCCTACTGTTGATGAGCCTGTCAGTCAGGGACAGACTCAGGGTACTACGGGCACGTCGGGCTCTCAGACCCCGATGGCTCCTTTAGAAGTACCTACTTCACACCCTGGATCCACTCCTACCGTATTCATTGCGTACATCAGTGGGTACCATTGGCATACCCGACACCGCTCAGTGCCACGGCTACAGGCACCCGCCACTGGACCCACCGTGTATCCGCAAGCCACATGTGCCCCAATACATCTTGTATCCAATGAAACTCATCGGGGATACCGACCGGCCACATCGCACCATTACCACTCTGACCTCTAGTCGCGACCACCTATGTTCACCCTAGTTGCCACCGACGCGGCATATGCTCCATTACCCGTGACAGGGAGTACCTCCTCCTTATGCACGATACCACTGAGCACCACTCGTGGTTCCATCCCGACATGCTCTCGACACACCTCCGACATTATGGCGGACGAGCCAGATTCCAGTGTTGGCGAGTCGATGAAGAGTCGATTCACGCTCTTGAGGAGACCGTGATCCGAGTGTGGCCCTGTCTTGGATTGAGGCTATGGAGCGGACCTTCTTCTATATGGCTTGCTCCAGTGGGAGAAAGCGGTGCCGCTTCATTTACGGACGCGGCGACACAGTGGATTACTCGGCTGTTCCATCATCGCCACGAGAACATCACGTGGGTTAGATTCGGAAGCTTTTGAGAGCCGCTTTTCCATGAGCTTATCGGATGGCTCACCGCAAGATTTTCGGAGTTTGACACAAACCGACAACCGTGGTGAGTATATAATATAGAGTTTGAGTTGACGCGATTTTGTCCGAGCTAGTTTGAGGGAGCTCATGTATCGCAGTATTCATTGGGGATGGACATTTGCAACTAAGACTTGCCGGTCTTGGTATCACATCTTATGCGGAGATGTTGGACAGGGCCCTCATTATTGAGTCAGCTCAGCAGAGAGTTTTTCCGGATAGGAAAAGGAAGCAGCCGAGTCAGACATCTGGACATATCCAGCAGTCACAGGCTACACCACAGCAGAGCAGGCGCAGTCGGTCAGATCAGGGTACTTCTGGGGTATCACGTAGGCCTTAGAAATCAGGGCAGTCTTCTTCAGGATGTTTCTGGTCTCCACAGCAGAATCGGAAACAACCCGCCAGCGACATTCGGTGTTTCAAATGTGGGTCCAGAGATCACATCACCACAGCCTGTACTGTGGGACAGTCAGTTTGCTTTTATTGCAAACTGCCTAGGCACCAGAGTCGAGATTGCCAGCTGAAGGCTCAGCATACTGCTCCCGGAGTTACTGCTTAGGGAGGACAGCACAGTCAGTCAGGGGCTCGATGAGGAGGGCGGAGATTTTCACCCTCACATTGTCAGCAGGGAACAGCTTCCCCTTCAGCAGCTGCATTTGGCATGCTCGGAGAGGAGTACCCCAGTACTCTTATAGTACCCCAGAGCTCCTTTTTGGGACCTCATTATCTGACACAGGGGTAGTATCAGTCGCAGCCCTAGCCACATGCTCAGTATCGGACGTAGTCTCAGTCGTCGATACAGTATCAGTCGTCACCCTTACAAACTTCTCTGGCGCAATATCCAGTACCACTTCAGTGGCAGGCTCCTGCCCAGACGTAGCAGTCGCAGGCAGCGTTACCACCTCTTGCTCCGCCAGAGACTGGGCATATTCATGCGATGACCAGAGAGGATGCGCAGTGAGCCGACGAATCCATTTTCCGTGGTATGATTTCTATTTATGCCTTATCTGCAGATATACTGATAGATACTGGTAGCTCGCATTCTTTTATATCTTGTACTTTTATGCGGGAGATTGGTAGATTACCCACTGCGGATCAGCCGACGATTGGTGATGCTCTACCGTCTCGGTGATACCCAAGAGGTCGAGGTTGCCTAGATTTGGCAACCTAATACTACGGTGATCTTTTAGTATTGGAAATGGTCAATTTTGATATTATACTTGGCATGGATTGTTTGTGACGAGATATCATGCCGATACGACCCGAACTAGGCTGGTCACCTTTCGACCTCGAAACCCTGGTTCAGGCAGCCGAGCCGCATGGCATGGCATATCGATCATTTGTGTCGATTCGAGTCACATTTCATGACGGTATGGTCATGAGGGTGTTATCTTTGATTAGCGGATAGCGGTAGTTCCCAAGCACGAGTCATAAAGTATATCGGATGTATTCCAGGAGGTTACGGAGTTTGCCTCCTAGAAGGAAGTCAAGTTCGTATTGAGCTGATTGGGACCGATGACACCAAAAGCTCCTTATCGTATGGCACGCAAAGAGTTGAGCAAATGAAGGTTCAACTCGTGAGCTTTGGATAGGAGATTTATTCATCTAAGTATTTCTCCATGGGGTTCTCCGGTTGTCAAGAAAAGGCGACACACTATGAGGTTGTGTTGACTACGAGATAATGCATTAAATAAATATCCTTTACCACGGATCGAGGATTTGTTTGATTAGCTCAGAGGTACATTAGTGTATTCTAAGATTGATCTGCGATCCGGATATCATCGACCGAGAGTCGAGATTCTGATATTCGATCAGATGCCATTATGAGTTTTTGGTAATGCCATTTGGGCTTACCAATGCTCCAGCGGTGTTTATGGACTTGATGAACCGCATCTTTCTGGAGTATCTGGATCAGTTTGTTATCATTTTCATTGATGTCTGTGTTGTTGTTTATTTATTATTGTTATTATTCCAGCCGCATGTGGCTGATGTATATGATGATGTAGAAAAGTTTCAGATTGTCCGCCGTACAAGGGAGATGCTGCCAAAATTTTTCGGACAGGGACTCCTCTGGGGCGTGACATGAACTGGGAAGGAAGACATAGGGAGATCGGGAACTGGCAAGTGCTAAGGTGGCCAAAGCCCAGAAACTAGAAGCCACCCTGAAAACAAGTGAAGACAAGTTCTAATACAAAATGGCAAGGAGGGCTCGGGTGGTATCTAATTTGGATGAGAAAATCATTGAAGCTCAAGGCCTCTCAAACAAGTTTAAAGAGCTAGAATCTTCCCATGCCTTAGAGCCAGCTATGAAAGATGCTGAGCTAGTGGCCAAAATATTGCTAGTGTCTGATCAACAGAATAGCATAGATGCTCAAAAAGTAGAGTCGGAGTCCCTGTGAGCTGAGTTGGAGGCCACAAGGTCCTAACTGATGACCTCTAAGACTGAGTATGCAAGAACCATACAAGAACTGGTAGCATCCAAGGTCGAGCTGGCAAATTACCAGGTGGGGGTAGATGAATGTTTTGAAGCCAAGAGGGTGGCTTGCCTGTAGTCCCATGACTTTTGCTTGCAACACGCCCCCTATATTAATAGAACATTCCTTTATAGGGCAGAAGGAGCCGTCAAGCAACTTTGGGAGGCATGCTACTTATCATCTAAGCCCCTAGTCTGCTTCCTCAACTGGCATAAGCTTTTGGATGAGCTCCTTACATATGTCATCCCAAACTTTAAATAGTACTTCTCGACTCATTCAATCTTATATTTTGACCCTAATAAGCTTGTATTTTGGCCCTACTGAGGGCAACAAACTCCCTTGAGTTTGTACTTAAATACATTGAATTTTATCATCTCCCATCTTATATCCTTATTACTTCATGATGTTATTTTTCTAAGTCTTTGTGAGCACTTGTGTGTCTATGCGAAGGAATGACCTAGTCTCTCCCTTTTGTGCTAGGCGAATAATAAAGTCAAGCCTACCCTTGAGGGTGGTGGCGTGCCCTAAACAGGTGGTAATTTTCATAAGTACTTAATAGATATTGAGTTGTATATGCTGAGTGATGAATAAATATTGTTGCTCAGGCAATGAATCTAGCAATGAAGCCATCGATAAAGTGGACGATTATGTCCGCTAAGAACCTGACTGGCGTCCATTTGATCGGGTTGAGATTGCATATTAGGAACCTTTCCCAAAGGTTCGCCCTGCTCTAAGGCCGTTTGGATGTATACTGGAGTCGTGCTCATGAAAAGTGGGGACTGGGGCCCCAAAGGTCTGACCGGTGCTCGGGCCAACCGACTACATACACTTTGACTCTGACTGCCACCTCACCTTGACTTTAACTGCCAAGGTCTGATAAACTCTAGGGTCAATTCAATTTAGATGAATATTGGATGCCATAAACGAGGAGAGAGATATTTATTGATATGTATGTTGACACATCAAGATAATGATTTGCCTGTTACATCTGTCATAAAAACCCTTTTCCTACCACTGTCACGTGTCTATCAACCTCATTTTTCTAGACATGATAGCTGGTATGACTTTTAGTGTAGATGATAGTCTCTTTCTCTTCTAATTAGATAACTATGACAATTAGTCCGCCTTTTATCCACATAATCAAACATTTTAAAGAAGTTTGTAGGGTTTCTCTTTAAAAAACCTAGTGATTTCCCTTCTTCTTTCCACGACGCTGACAAATCCTTTGTTCTTGCAAGCTCATGTAGATCCTTCCTTTCTTTGCTTCCCTTCGATCCAACCTCTCGAGTCCTATCTATTGGGATGCATACTATAAGTTTAGCTTTTTGAACATCTGTTTTGAAATATTTTGAAATGAGAATCACTTTGGTCAAATGTTTATATTTTATATTTATATATATGTCAATACAGCTGTCCATTTAATTTATATTGTAGATAACATGGTGTGTGGTGCCACACAGAAGATCGTGTTATCGGTTCCTTATAAATTATAAATAGTAGCTCACAACCAATATGAATTGGGACAAACCATTGGAACGATTGTAGTGTAATTTGGTATTAGTCTGTCTTGGCTATAAAATTACACTAGTGCACTATGTGTGTATTGAGCAGGACCGTTTAAGGTTGTTCGATTTGTACTGACTACATAAAAGAACAGAACCTCTGTTATTATGGATGTGCATCCTCTTAATCCCTATATAATAACAAGCACGTATACTTAGTATTTATTTATTTAACTTATCAATGGGTGAGATTTATTCGTTAAATCAATAGGCCTGATGAGTTGAGAGATAGTATTATTTACATGATGTGTTGTTGATTATAAAAGGAATCCGTGTCCTAATTATTTAGGCTGATGATGTCCCCTTGAGGAGCTCATAAGGATTATCATGTAAACCCTGTAGGTGGACTCAGTCCGACATGATAATAAAGTTGAGTGGTACTACTCTTGGAATCAGATGTTAATTAATTGAGTTGTCAGTAACTCATTTAATTAACAGACATACAATATCTTAAACACGGGGAGATTAACACACTCATGATAAGAAGGAGCTCATATTGTAATATGGAATTGGTGCGGTAGTTCAATAATAACTCTTTAGTGGTATGAGTTATTATTGATGAACTTAGGTTGGGTGTTCGGGCCGAACACAGGAAGCCCAAGCCCATCAGGAGCCTTAACCAATTCCTCCTCAAGTCCTTGTTGTAGCCTCTATATAAAGCCTCGCATCCACCCATCCATAACTTGGTTTGGTTTAACTGGGTTTGGTTTAACTTGGTTTAGTTTAACTTAACTTGGTTTGGTTTAACTTGGTTATAAAAAGAGAGATTTTTTCTAAACAGAATTCTATTATTTTCCTTTCTTTGTAACTGACGGAAAGCCTATAAAAAGGAGTAGGTGGTGACTCATAAAACCTAATTTTCTAATTCTCCACAATCCTCTTCTCTCCTTGTGGTTGCCGCCCCTCCCTTTCCTCCTCACCTAGGGCCGACGCCCCTCCCCTTCTCCTTACAAAGGGTCGGCGACCCCTCCTCCTTGCTGGCTGGCCCCCCTCCTCCTTGCTGGCTGGCGCTCCCTCCTACTTGGTGGCCGGAGGATTGGAAAGGAAGAAGAAGAGGAAGAAGATTAGAAGGTGCCCCATCCTAGAAAATGTCATTTTGAACTAGACGGTTTTTAAACCCGTTGTCTTTTTGCCTTTTAACAACGGTTTTAACAAAAACTGTTGTTTTTTAGTAATTTTTTTCGCCTATGACAATAGTTTTTAAAAACTGTTGTCTATTTATGTTTTTTTAAGGATACGACAATGGTTTTTAAAGGGTACGACAACAGTTTTTTAAAACTATTGTCTATGTGCGCTTTTTTAAGATTACGACAATGGTTTTTTAAAACCATTGTTGAATGCGATTATTTTTTCTTTCGCCACTTTTTCTCCTTCGTCATTTTTTATGTCTATAAGTGTTGTTTACGCCTTGTTTTTTTATCTCTTTCCCAAAACCCTACTCTTCGCCGCCTCCTCCTCCTCACCGCCCTCTTCATCGCCTCCCTCCTCACCACCCTCTTCACCGCCTTCTTCGACGCCTCCCTCCTCACCGCCTCCCTCCTCACCACCCTCTTCGCTGCCTCCTTCCTCGCCGCCCTCTTCGTCGCCTCAACTTTCGGCCTCGCCACCTCCTCCTCGCGGCCTCAACTTTCAGCCATCTTCACCGCCTCCTCCTCGTCGCCTCGACTTTCAGCCATCTTTGTTGCCTCCTTCTCACCAGAGTCTCCTCCTCGCCACCTCGACTTTCATCCATCTTCGCTGCCTCCTCACTAGTGCCTCCTCACTTCTGTCGCTGGAATCATCGACACAAAATGACATGATGGATAAAGGTACGACAAACTATTTCCTTTATCTGCAACAACGACATAGACAAAAGTGTTGTTTTTGTTGCTCAAGCAAGGAACAAGTTGATACAAACTCTGGGCCTCGATTCTTCTCCTACAACTCATGAAACTTGCCCACCAACCATTTTGGTAATGGTCGAAGCCAGAGCTTGAAAGATAGGAGGGTGACAAAGATTGGGAAGGGAGGCCACAGCTTCTCCTGCCCCAGTCGTCGCATTCATCAGGTATGCTCATTGTCTTCCTGCCTGGTGTTGTAGTTTCAATCCAGCTCTCTGCTCTGCTCTCGCGCTTATTCTGATGGGGGTTTTTCTAGCCAACGGATTGTCGGAAAAAGTTAGGGGTGTGAATTTGGGAGGCTGGCTCGTGGTGGAGGGCTGGATCAGGCCTTCCCTGTTCGACGGAATTCCCAACCAGGACATGCTTGTGCGTTTCTGGATTACTACCATCTCTTAATTTCCTTCTATCGCTGCTTCTAACTGGATTCATTTGGATGGTGATTCTTATGGCTGAAATCGTGTTCAGGATGGAACTGAAGTGCAGCTCAAATCGGTGCTGCTGCAGAAGTATGTCAGTGATGTTAATGGAGGTGGTGGAAACGTGACTGTGGACAGAGATGTGGCATCAGCTTGGGAGACCTTCAAGGTCTAGTATGAATAATGGATCAATAATTGTTCATTTGGCTTTGATTGATTCTTGAAGATTTGACATTAGATATGTGGTGAACATAATATGTATACCCAGGCAGGGATTGCGAGGCACATCGTTTTCTATTTTTATGTTTCATATTTTAAGTTCTTCTAACACCTAAAACAAGTTCGGATAAAGTATCTAACAAATTAAAAAGTAGAAGATACATGCCAGTGCTTGTTGCTCATCTGGTAAATAGTGTTAAAAATTATCAATGACAAATTTACACTTAATCTCTTATTCTTACTGTTATTGCTTTTAGTTTTTAAATTATCTTTCTTTTCTTCATCTTTAAGGAACATCTTAACTGTTTCATGGTAATAAAAATTACTAGCGGAGAAGCTGAAGTCTGGAAGTGAGATAAAGGTGAACTTTTTCTTTCTTCAGCATCTTCCTTGTAGGTTTTTCCCCTTCAGTAACTGCCTAAGTTAATGCTCATTAACAAATATCTAGGAGGCTTTGAAGACGAGCGTGCTCCAGTTGTTGACAAGCAAGGGCAGTAAGACAGAGCTTCAGCTGGGATTTAGGTTCTAGACTTTGAATTATTCTTCATGTATTTTTATCCAATTGGTCTTTCGTCCAAGCTGGACTCAATTGCAAAGCCTTTGATTTCCATGTGCAACCAGAAAACCTGCAGTGATTATGATTGTTGGTGTTAATGGAGGGGGAAAGACAACGTCTCTTGGTAATCATTTTGATCTTGTATGTTCACTTGCACATTTTCCGTTTATGCTTTCACCTTAAAGAAAGTAGCGGAGTGTATTCTTTTCATCCTTAGGCTAGGTACTTTACCCAAGTTACTCAGGTTTATTTTTTGTGTAGGATTTACTTGTAAGATGTAACAGTGATCGCAAAATCTTTTTAGCAAAGTTCTTCTCAACTCATCTATTTGTGTTTAAATTTTGAAGTTAATTCTACCTCTCATTATGCTCCTGTATTGATTGCAACTAGACATGTAATTCATGTATAGAGATGAATTGGTTGCTGATTGATAAGGCAAGAGCTGCTCCTATTGTGTTGAAATAGTTATAAATTAGTAGCTAATCAAAATCTAGATAAAAAGGAGTTCACAGTTCTTCCTCTTCCATCTCATTGTGTGTTAACTAAGTTATTACTTTTTCTGTCAGGTACTCATAATTAATATTCAATGATATTGGATTTTTTTTGGATTAATTCTGAATAATATGCAAAAAAATATTATTTTGCCCTTTTGGTTTGAGCATGTAAACTCTTGGACTTCTCCTTTGCTTACTTTTTTTTTTTTTAATTTGTGCACTCATTTAGATGGTTTATTATTCTTGTTGTGATGAATTCAGGTCTAGTGAAAATACTGAAGAAGTATGACAAGAGACCATTCTTTACAACTGATCTCCTATACAAACTCGTGAAGGAGTGTGTGGCTATGCTCGACCACCTCTTCCCCAACAACAACCTGTCATTTCAACAGAATGCGACGGACAAACAGATTAGGAGCAAAAGTTCAACAGTCAAAACAGATTAAAAAATCTTGTGTTATATTGTTCTACCTTTGTTTTAATAGTGTTATCATTTTGTTGGTTGCTTATGAAATTTTGTTGGTTACTTATGAAATTTCTTCAAATGGTATAGATATTATTTTTGAATGTTAGAAAATTGTATATTAAATTTTATTTTGAAATTTAATATTTTGAATGATTTATAATATTGGAAAATTATGTATTAATTTTTTTTATTTTTTATCTAAAAAAGACAACGGGTTTTCACCGTTGTCGTAAATAGTTTAAAACTGTTGTTGAAGACCCTGTTATTAAAGGTAGATGCTCAAAGACAACGGTGAAAAACTGTTGTCTTTGCCTTCAAAGACAACGGTTAAAAACTGTTGTCTTTGGGTACCCCTTTTAACAACACGGCCTTTAACAACAGTCCGAAATGGGCTACGACAACGGTGAAAAACCGTTGTTGTTTGGCTTTTTTCTTGTAGTGATCCTAGAGCCTCCTTTTGTAACCGACGGTTTAGAAATCGAGAAGAGAAGGAGGGTGGTGTTGTCTTAGTAGATCGTCGCCCACACGACGTCCAAGAAGAGGAGAGGAATACGGAAGAAGATCAAGAGGTCTTTAGCTATAAAGAAAAGGTACAACTAGTTCTTTAATTCCGCTGCGTATCTAGTTTTTTTTTCTTTGTATCATTTTCGGAATGCCAACACAAGAGGCCAGTGATTTTGTACTTCGATCAAGGTGTGCTTTGATTATTCAAGAGCTTGCTTGATAGGTCAAACACATGTTTGATAGAACATGCGGGTTCCTAGGAAAAGTTCTATTCTTGTACAATTTGTTTGTACAAGGAAATTGAAACAGAACGGAATTCCAACGCCTTCAAGTGGTACAAGAGTGAGTTTTCTGGTTCTGTGTGATTGGTTTTCGGTTAAATTATGCACTGCTCATATACAAGTTTAGATAGGATAATAGTAGAATGTACAAGAAAGATTAACTCTGTGGTTGCAAGCATCCTAGATTCAACTATTATGGCTTTGTGTGTTTGTGTATGATTTGAACCTCGGGCATGTCGAGGTTGTTGTGTGTGCATGATTGTAATAATTAAATACGGTCGGTTGTTGTATTATATTATTTTTTACATTCAGTTCGATCTAGATTACATGTAAAATTCCTTTGTGAAATATAGGATCAATTAATGTAATTTTTTATTTTTTGTTATGGCTTGTATCCTTGCTATGCGTGGTGCTATTTTGAGGACCGGAGGCACGACAGAGAAGGAAGCGAGATAGACGCGACGGCTTGATCCACTGGCGGCATATTGGAGGACAGTGTTGGATGAGGCTGTTGGTTGCTACTCGAAATATCCTACCGGTTTCCCTGTACAAAAATTTTGTACAAGTCCTGAACCTTTCCTAATAACCTATTGTGTTCTTTAGAAATTAAATATGGAATCGCAAACAGAACTTAACATTATTGATTCCAAATTCAACTTATCTATTCTTAGTGGTTTAGACTTGGATCACAAACGATTCTTAACATTATTGATCCAAATCCACCCATGTTACAAATTAGATTAAATATTTATTTCAGAGATCGGCTTCCAGGTTAAACATGGCGAGGCACTAGGCCTTCTTGGTTATGGGAGCATCCACCACTTCCTAGACAAAGCCTTTCAACGAAATTCAATATTTAACCTCCTTATAATAACCCTAGGTTTAACCAATAAGAACAATCGAATCACGAGATCGAAAAAAAAAAGAAACACAAATTCGAATCATAAATCCGAAACCTAGAAACGTTAGCCTTTTGTGTTTGGTATTTCAAGATCTAAACAAAAGAATGAACTAGTTATGATGCGGAAACTAATAACTAGTTATACCTTTTATAGCTTATAGACCTCACGATCTTCTGTCGTATTCCGCTTCCTATCTCGGACATCGTGTGGGCAACGATCTACCAAGATGAGAATCCACCCAAGCCTCCTTCTTCTCCTAGCAAGTTTCGGCCACCAACTATTCTTCAAGGGAAGCTTTCTTTCTCTTCTTCTTCTCCACAAGCAACCGGCCACCAAGATGAAATAGGACCTCCAAGTGCCACCGGCCTCAACAAAAGGAGAAGAGAGAAAGAAGAAAGGAGAGGGTCGGCCACCACCAAGGAAAAGAGAGGAGAGAAATAATAAATGTGTTGTTAGGTGAGGCACCTCTACCCTCTCTTTTATATTCCTTGGTCTTAGCAAATAAGGAAAGTTTTAAACATAATTAAAACTTCTTTATTTTCTGTTGCCAATGAACAAAAGGAAAATTTAATTAAAAATTTCCTTTTATTCTTTTAATGGCCGGCCCCTACATGTCCTCCAATTAAGGAAAATTTTAAACACAAAATTAAAACTTCCTAATTTGTTTCCAGAAATTTTTAAAATAAAAATTTCTCTTTCAAAATTTCCTTCATGGTTGGTTATAAAAGGAAACTTTATAAATTAAAATCTCTCTAGTAAAACATGTGGATGATTACAAAAAGGAAAGTTTTCTCCAAAATTAAAATCTTCCTTTTAACTACAAATAAAAGAAAATATCAAACTTTTCTCTTAATCCTTTGTAGAAACTATAAAAGGAAAGATTTAATTTTAAAACTCTCTTTTAAATCATGGCTTCCACATAAGGAAAGATTTTAAAATTAAAATCCCCTTTTAATTTATTTTAGTCAGCCACCCACTTGGGCTCCAAGCTAGGGCCGGCCACCACTTGAACCCATCTCTCCTTGGTTTGGCCGGCCCTAGCTTGGGCTCCAAGCTAGGCTTGGCCGGCCACCTTAAGGTGGGTAAGGAGTTGGGTTTAGGTGGGTATAAAACTTTATAAATAAGAGGCTACGACAGGGACCAAAAGGAGGAATTAGTTTTGGTCTGCCGATGAACTTGAGCTTCCCGTGTTCGCCCTGAACACCCAACTCGAGTTCATCAATAATATCTCATTCCACTAAAGATTTATTATTGCACTACCTCACCAATCTCATATTACTATATGGGCTCCTTCTTATCATGAGTGTGTTGGTCTCCCTTTGTTTAAGATATTGAATGCCCACTAATTAGATGAGTTACTGACAACTCACTTAATTAATATCTAGATCCAAGAGTAGTACCACTCAACCTTATTATCATGTCAGACTAAGTACACCTGCAGGGTTTACATGACAATCCTTATAAGCTCCTCAAGGGGACATCATCAACCTAGATTATTAGGACACAGTTTCATTCTATAATCAACAACACACCATATAAATAATATCATTTCCCAACTTATCGGGTCTATTGATTTAATGAGCTAAATCTCACCCTTTGATAAATTAAAGAAATAAGTATTAAATATATGTGCTTGTTATTATATCATGATTAAGAGTACACACTTCCATAATAACAGAGAAATATTCTTTTATATAGTCAGTATAAAAAAAACTACCTCAAATGGTCCTGCTCAATACACTCAGAGTATACTAGTGTAATTTTATAGTCAAGATAAACTAATACCAAATTACACTACAACTATTCTAATGGTTTGTTCCTATCCATCTTAGTCGTGAGCTACTATTTATAACTTATAAGGAACTGATAACATTATCTTCTGTGTGTGACACCACACACCATGTTATCTACAATATAAATTAATTGAACAACTACACTTAGCATATAAATGTAGACATTTGACCAATGTAACTCTTTATTTCAAAATAAATGTTTACAAAAAGTTAGGCTTTTAGTAGACACTCTAACAAAGGCCATAATAGTTGAAAATTTTATTTTTATATTTATTGCCTTTATATTCTATTTTATGTGTTGTGATGTGTGTGCATGTTAAAATTCCTTAATTTAAATAACTAAGTAGGAGAGAGATTATTTAAATTCCACAATCTCCATTACTGGTTTGTAAGTGATGCATTCAAACTTGCGTGTTGTCTTTAAGTACCTTCCTCCATATTGGATGAGTTTATTTACAGATCACTAGATTAAACTTCCTCTATAAATGATTATAGAAAATTATTTAAGTATGTGTGATCTTCTCCATCTGAAGGGGCACAATCCTAATTAATGGACTAAGTATCAAGTAATGGTATATACTTAGGCGCATTTAATAGTATCCTTCCCATCGGAGTCACTGCTATTATTTGTGTGATCGAAGATGAACCAACTATTAATTTTATTTGTCATAAAGTTAGGTTGACAAGATAATAAAATTAATGGGTAAAACCTCCTCTTGCAAATGTTTGAATTAGTATACGTCCACACTATCGTGGCATTTGAAATTCATTGTGTTTTGAGGTGTTGGTGAATTTAAATTATATTGTTTGAGGAATCAATATTATTTTAAATTCTAAAATTTTAACCAAATATTTTATTTTGTGTTTCTCAAGATTTCAAAATGGCTTTCAATCCTCTTGTTGTTATTTTAAAAGAAAATAAACTTACTGGTCCAAATTATATTGATTGGAAATGAAACTTGGATATTGTCTTAACTACTGAAAAAAATACAAGTTTGTACTTCTTGAGGTCTATCCTAGCATGCCTGATAAGGATTCTAGTGAAGAGGAGATAGAGAGACATAGGAAATGGGTCAAGGGAGATGAGATGGCGCGGTGTTACATTTTGTCTTCTATGTCAAATGTGTTGCAACATCAGCATCAGGCCCTACCCACTACCTATAACATGATGCTCAATCTCAAGGAACTCTTCGAACACCAGAATAGGGCTGCCAGGCAGGAGAACAATAAAGGTGTTATCTACCAGTACCTGACGTGTAGATATAGAAGCCACTGATCATGTCTGCAATTCATTACAGGGGTTCCAGGAAACCCGACGACTACATGAAGGGGAAATCACCGTCTACATGGGCAATGCTACGAGAGTAGCAGCTGTTGCAGTGGAAGATATTTATTTATCTTTTAATAGGAATAAAACTTTGATTTTGAAAAAGTGTCTTTACATACCATGTTTTATAAAGAACTTGATTTCAGTTTCTAAATTATTTATGGATGGATATTTTGTTTCTTTTGATGACAAAGTGGTTGTCAAGAAAAATAGGGTAGTTATATGTTCTGGCGCATTGGTTGACAATTTGTATACTCTTAATCCAATAACTCACATGATGCAATAAATGAAAATTAATAACACATTTTCTAATTCAAATAAGAGAAAGCAGCCTTCGGAAATGAACCAAACATATCTTTGGCATTTAAGGCTAGGTCATATTAACTTGAATAGGATTCAAAGGTTAATAGTCGATGGACTTTTGGATTCATTGGTGGTGGAAAACTTTCCAACCTGCGAATCTTACTTGGAAAGAAAAATGACCAAGAGACCTTTTAAGGCTAAGGGGTATAGAGCCAAAGATGTGTTGGAATTGGTTCATTCTGATTTGTGTGGACCTCTGACTATCCAGGCAAGAGGTGATTTTGAATATTTTGTCTCTTTTATAGATGACTATTCGAGATACGGGTACATTTACTTGATGGGCCGCAAGTCTGAGTACTTTGATAAGTTCAAATAATACAAGGCTGATGTGGAGAAACATCATGGTAAAAGTATCAAGATACTATGGTCTGATCGTGGTGGTGAGTACCTCTTAGGAGAGTTTAGGAGTTATTATCAGAGGTCAGGATTCAATCCCAATTGTCTACACCTGGTACGCTCTAACAGAATGGTGTGGCGGAATGAAGGAATAGGACTCTTATGGAAATGTTTAGATCAATGATGAGGTATTCATAATTACCAAATTTGTTTTGGGGATATGCTCTAGAAACTACGGCGTACATTCTGAACTTGGTACCTTCTAAGTTAGTACCCTCTAGTCTCACAGAATTGTGGAATGGGTGAAGCCTAATTTGAAACACATTTGGATTTGGGGTAATCCAGCACATGTGCTGAAGGGAGACGCTGATAAGTTGGAATCACATACAGAAGTTCGCTTGTTCGTGGGATATCCTAAAGGACCGAAAGGTAGTTTGTTTTATAGTCCTAAAGATCATAAGGTCATTGTTAGCACCAATGTCCAATTTTTAGAAGAGGACTATGTAATTAACCACAACCCCATGAGTAAAATTGTTCTTGAGGAAATAAGAGAGGATGCTTCTACTTTAGTACCAACAGTACAAGATGAGATACCACAAGTAACTGCAACACGTGTCACAAATGATGCACAATTATAGGTAGTGCCTCGTCATAGTGGGAGGGTTGTTAGGCAATCTAATAGATTCATATTTTTGGGAGAGTCTTCAGACTTGATCCCTGGTGAACATGAAGCTGATCCCTGGACATATGATGAAGTACTCCAAGATAAAGATGCAGCATGTTGGGAAAATGCAATGACCTCTGAAATAGAATCTATGCATTCTAATCAGGTCTAGGATCTTGTAAAACCACCAAGTGGTGTAAAAGGCATTGGATGTAAATGGATCTATAAATGAAAAAGAAGAACAGACGGGAAGGTGGAAACATTTAAAGCGAGGCTTGTTGCGAAGGGGTATACTCAGAAAGAGGGAATCGATTATAAGGAAACTTTTTTACCGGTAGTCATGCTTAAGTCTATCCAGATTCTTTTATCTATTGCTGCTCATAAGGATTATGAGGTTTGGCAAATGGATGTCAAGACAACTTTCCTTAATGGAAGTCTTGTAGAAAGCATCTATATGAAGCAACTAGAGGGATTCATTGCGAAGGCCAAAGAGCATCTTGTATGTAAGCTCAATCGGTCCATTTATGGACTGAAGCAAGCTTCGAGATCTTGGAACATCCGGTTTGATGAAGTAATCCAATGTTATAGATTCATTCAGTGTCCGGATGAGTCTTGTGTATACAAGAAAAGTGACGAAAACGTGGTGGTATTTCTTGTACTATACGTAGATGACATTTTGCTCATTGGCAATAATGTCAAAGTGTTGTCAGACGTAAGGGTATGGTTGTCCAAGCAGTTTGATATGAAGGACTTGGAAGAATGTGGATATATTCTTGGGATCAAAGTAATAAGGGATCATAAGAAAAGGATGTTGTGCTTATCCCAAGCTTCATACATCGATACTATCCTATCTCGTTTTAGCATGCAAAACTCCAAGAAAGATTTTCTACCTTTTCGGCATGGAGTACCTTTATCTAAAGCGATGTATCCTAAGACATCAAAGGAGATAGAGGAGATGAAGGCAGTTTCTTATGCTTCGACTGTAGGAAGCCTAATATATGTGATGCTATGTACGAGACCGGACATCTGTTTTGTCTTGGGTATGGTTAGCAGATATCAAAGTAATCCAGGACCAGACATTGGGCTGCCGTAAAACATATATTAAAGTACATGAAAAGGACTAGAGATTATATGCTGGTTTAACAGGCAGATGATTTGCTCCTTGTAGGTTACACGGATTCGGTCTTCTAATCAGATAGGGACAGTTGTAAATCAACCTCGGGATATGTGTTTACTTTGGGAGGTGGAGCCATAGTATGGAGGAGTGTTAAGTAGAAATACATTTCAGACTCCACCATGGAAGCTGAGTATGTGGCAGCCTCTGACGCAGCCAAAGAAGTTGTATGGCTCAGAAACTTCTTGATGGACTTAGATGTGATTCTTAGTTTGTCCAAAGTTATCACAATTTATTGTGATAATAGTGGTGCAGTAGCAAACTCGAAGGAACCACGAGCCCATAAGGTAAGTAAACACATTGAGCGCGAGTACCACCTGATATAAGACATCATAAAACAAGGTGAGGTTATTGTCGTCAAGATTACATCAGTAGATAACCTGACAGATCCTTTCACTAAGGTCGTTCTGGCGAGAGCTTTTTGATAGGCATATTGAGGGGATGGGAATTAGATGTATGATAGCATTTATGGCAGCATAGTCTTTTAGTATAAGCGGGAGATTGTTAGGATGTATACTATAAGTCTAAATTTTGTATGAACATCTGTTTTGAAATATTTTGAAATGAGAATCACTTTGGTAAAATGTTTACATTTTATATTTATATATATGTCAATACAGTTGTCCATTTAATTTATATTGTAGATAACATGGTGTGTGGTGCCACACAGAAGATTGTGTTATTAGTTCCTTATAAATTATAAATAGTAGCTCACAACCAAGATAGATTCGAACAAACCATTGGAATGGTTGTAGTGTAATTTGGTATTAGTCTATCTTGGCTATAAAATTACACTAGTGCACTATGTGTGTATTGAGCAGGACCGTTTGAGGTTGTTTGATTTGTACTGACTACATAAAAGAATAGAACCTCTGTTATTATGGATGTGCGTCCTCTTAATCCCTATATAATAATAAGCACATATACTTAGTATTTATTTCTTTAACTTATCAATATGTGAGATTTTTTGTTAAATCAATTGGCCCGATGAGTTAGGAGATAGTATTATTTATATGGTGTGTTGTTGATTATAGAAGGAATCTGTGTCCTAATTATTTAGGCTGATGAGGTCCCCTTAGGAGCTTATAAGGATTATCATGTAAACCCTGGAGGTGGACTTAGTCCGGCATGATAATAAAGTTGAGTGGTACTACTCTTGGAATCAGATGTTAATTAATTGAGTTGTCAGTAACTTATTTAATTAACAGACATACGATATCTTAAACACGGGAAGATTAATGCACTCATGATAAGAAGGAGCCCATATTGTAATATGGGATTGGTGCGGTAGTTCAATAATAATCCTTTAGTGGTATGAGTTATTATTGATGGAATTGGGTTGGGTGTTCGGGTCAAACACAAGAAGCCCAAGCCCATCAGGAGACTTAACTAATTCCTCCTAAAGTCCTTGTTGTAGCCTCTATATAAAGCCTCGCATCCACCCATCCATAACTTGGTTTGGTTTAACAGGTTTTGGCTTAACTTGGTTTAGTTTAACTTAACTTGGTTTAGTTTAACTTAACTTGGTTTAGTTTAACTTAACTTGTTTTGGTTTAGCTTAAATTGGTTTAGTTTAACTTTACTTGGTTTGGTTTAACTTAGCTTGGTTTGGTTTAACTTAGTTTGGTTTAACTTGGTTATAGAAAGAGAGATTTTTTTAAACAGAATTCGATTATAGAAAGAGAGATTTTTTCTAAACAGAATTCTATTATTTTTCTTTCTTTGTAACCGACGGTAAGCCTATAAAAAGGAGTAGGTGGTGGCTCCTAAAACCTAATTTTCTAATTCTCCACAATCCTCTTCTCTACTTGTGGTCGGCGCCCCTCTTCCCTTGCTAGGGTCAGTGCCCCTCCTCACCTTGCTAGGGCCGCCCCCCTCCTTTCCTTGCTTAGGATCGGCACCCCCCTTCCTCTCCTAGCTAGGGTCGGCGCCCCTTCCTAGCAATCCATTTGTGGTCGGCGGCTTGAAGAAGAGGAAGAAAATTGGAAGGTACCCCTTCCTAGAGCTTCCTTTTGTTAGTTAGAGCCCTAGACCCAATCATTCGATGATTGTATTATGGACTTATTGTATCATATTCATATTTATATAAATAAAGGCATGTGTTTTGGTTATTATACTTACTTGTATTGGTACCAAATAAACTAAGTATAATAGCATCCTTGAGTGGACGGTTCTCACCTATATCAATCGATTAGTTGAACCGATAGTGAGATGATATAGGGAACACTACTCTTAATCATTCCTAGTCGAGTATTAACATTCAGGGACAATGTTAATGCAATAAGACTAGCATGTAGGTCAACTAGATGACTTGATCTCACAAGTCATGGATATAGAGATATCAAGTTGACACATAGGTATGCATTGGAGAATGTATACTGAATGACCCGCCATGAGAAAGTATCATGGATCGTTATATGAGTGTCATATACTTTCTCATGTGGCTATTAGTATGACTACTAGTCTTTAGACATGAAGTCATCATGGTTCCCTACATAAGGAGTTATGTACTTTGGTTTCGTCAAACGTCACCCGTAACTGGGTGGACTATAAAGGCGATTACTGGGTATGTAACGAATTATGCAGAGAGATGTGAGTGATGTAGATGAGATCTATCCCTCCTATATAACGGGAGCGACATCGATATTCTTGATAGAGTGAGACCACGAAGTGCATGGTCATGCCCAAATGAGTTAATATGAGATATTGAGCTCATTTGATTTAGTGAGTCTACTTGGAGTTCAAGATTTAGATTGGTCAGAGGATGACACGGTCTATGCCTCACATTGATCAATCTAGATGTCTAGGATAGAAGGACACTTGTCATATATTGTGAGGAGACACAATTAGTAGTCACAAGGTGATGTTGGATCTCGACATTCTTGTAACTTGGGTAGTAATGATGTGTTGTTAGATACCGCTCATTACTTATGCTCCTAAATGGATTTAGGGGCATTTCCAACGTTATAAGAACCTATAGGGTCACACACTAAGGACAATTAGATGGAGATTAGGTTCATATGATGAACCAAGAGGATTAGATTCATTTGATGAATCAAATTGGATTAAAAGTAATCCTAATTGGGCTAATTGAGTTGAACTCAAGTTGATTCATGTGTTCAATGAGTCTAATTTAGATTATGACTCATTGAATCAATTTAATTAAATGAATTAGATTCATTATATTAAATTGGCTTGAATTAAATGGTTGGATTAGATCAACCATGAGAGAGATTAAGTCAAGTTTGACTTGACTTGAGAGGAAGATGAAGAGTCAAGTTTGACTTGACTTTATGCCACCTCATTGGTGAGTTAGCATTGGGTGGGCCAATGATGATGCTCCACATCATCAAGACTAGCATATGTGTATGCCACCTCATGAGGGAGACCAAGAGTTGTGACTCTTGGTATCCCATGGAGGTTTAAATGCTTTATTTTTGGCCGGCCACTTATGGTTCCAAGGAGTTTTCATTTTGGTGAGTAACTTCCATCTTCTTCCTTGCTCCAATTCTTCTCTCCCTCTCCTCTCCATTGCCGAGACCTTCTTGGAGTGCTAGCACACTCAAAGGTTCTCCTTCCATCGAGTTGTTCATGTGGATACGCATAGAGAGTTGTCTACCTTGACAACTTGAGATCCGGCATCTCCTTGGACGAGCGGGATACGAAAAGGGCACGCATCGAAGGTATAAGCTCTTCTTCTTTGTAGATCTAGAGTAGATCTAGAGTTTTGTAAACTCATACACGTATGTTTTCGAAAGTTTTATTCTTCGCACGGATCCGGTGGCGGGGGTTTCGGGGTTTCCACGACGCGAAAAGCGATTTTTGCGGCCCGAAAAACCCAACACCTTTTATAGCCGACGGTTTGGAAATCGAGAAGAGAAGGAGGGTGGTGTTGTCTTGGTAGATCGTTGCCCACACGATGTCCAAGAAGAGGAGAGGAATACAGCAGAAGATCAAGAGGTATTTAGATACAAAGAAAAGGTACAACTAGTTCTTTAATTCTACTGTGTATCTAGTTTTGTTTTCTTTGTATCATTTTTGGAATACCAACAAAAGAGGCCAACGATCTTGTACTTCGATCAAGATGTGCTTTGATCATTCAAGAACTTGCTTGATTGATCAAACACAGGTTTGATCGTACATGCGGGTTGCTAGGAAAAGTTCTGTTCTTGTACAATTTTTTTGTACAAGGAAATTTAAACCTAAAGGAATTCCAGCGCCTTCACGATCATGAATATTCCTGGTGTGTGATACACTTTGATTAACTCAGATTTTAATGAGGCAGATCTAGACTATGTTCGCTTTACTTATGAAGTTCCTAATTCCCTGCACATAATTATGCCCAATGATCAGGATCATCCCCATCTTCCCCCCACTGGTTATGTGTCCTTTTTTAAGGACTAATTTCTGTTGGTGCGGGAAGCATCCGACGATCGAACCCAAGTTTTGATAATGGTAAAGGGATTCAAAGTTAACTTGTTTTGTTATCTAACATGTGTGAATGAGGTTTTTTCAAGAAAGTCCAAACTGCAATTAGGTAGGTGGAAAACCCTAGGGGATGGTAACCCTAGGTCCTAGGAGGTGGTAACCCTAGGTGGAGGAAAACCATAAGGGGTGGCAACCTTAGGTCCTAGGGGGTGGTAACCCTAGGTGGAGGAAAACCCTAAGGTGCGGCAACCTTAGGTCCTTGGGGGTGGTAACCCTAGGTGGTGGAAAGCCTAAGGGAGGGTAACCTTAGGTCCTAGCGGGAGGTAACCCTAGGTGGCGAAAAACCCTAGGGGTGGTAACCCTAGGTCCTAGGGGGTGATAACCCTAGGTAGAAAGTCCAGTAGGTCTGGAAGACTTGACTGGCATCAGGTATGCTCTCCTGAGTGGAGTAGGTGAGGACGCGTCCACGGAAGAGGGAACAGTAGGCGTCGATTCGACCTAGGGTTTTCGATCGAAAATCCAAAGTCAGAACCGGACAGTCCGAAGACTGTCAAACTTATTTTTCTAATATATTATCTGTTATGTTCTAACTCTGTTTTGCAGGAGTCTAACATTTTGTGCAGGAGTAGAACTGACCAGGATCAGTAGACCGAATGTTTAGATCGGTCGACCGAACCCCCAAGCAGCAGCAGCACAAATTTCCAGCAAGTGGACCAGGCTCAACCAGGGGATCGGTCGACCGAACCAGAGATAGGAGTTGACTAGATCGAGGCATAGCGAGCGGATCGGGAGGATCGGATGAGGAGGAGATCATCTGATCGGTCGACCGAACGTGGGGGTCAGTCGACCGATCCGCCTCGGGTCAAACCTGATCCCGAGCTTTAAGGATCTGGATCAATCCTGTGGAGCCTATAAAAGGAGCCTCGAGAAGCAGCTTCGAATGAAATCTCGAACAGAACATCCTGTGCACTTGCACACTGCTCCGAACGCTCAAACGACGCTCCGCTTCTCCGACAACTGACAACGAACTTCCCTCATTTTTTGTGTTGTCGGTATTGTAACTCATTATTCAACACTTGTATTTTTTAAATTGTAAAAGATTTACGCGATTATAGTTGTTGCCTAAAGTAACGCTCAACGAGTGTGGGACTTGGAGTAGGAGTCGCCCTAGGCTCCGAACCAAGTAAATCTTGGTGTCTTTTGCTGTGTCTTGTTTAATTTCCGTTGCTCTTACTCGAATTTTTGAATACGAAATGTGTGAAAGCCACGAGCGCTATTCACTCCCCCTCTAGCGCTTCTCGATCCAACAACTGGTATCAGAGCGGGGTCGCTTTGATTTGGTACAACCACCAGTCAAGTAAATTTTTCGTGGTGTTTTTCAGTTTTTTCGGAATCAATCAGAATAGGTATTCTTACCGTCTTCCGATCTAGTTTTTCGTAATCAGATTCTTGTCTCGAAGTCGATGCAACACCACTCGAGATCATCTTTTATTCTTGTTTTAAACTGCACTTCTAATCCAGGATCTATTCCTGGGACAAGTTTTTTGTTGCTTTGTGTGCAAGTACTATTGTAAATTTTCATGGCTCTGCAAGAAGGGTATAGCACTGCTCGCCCACCGCTCTTCATCGGAGATGACTTCAATAACTGGAAGGGCCGGATGGAGTCATATCTCCAGACTCACTTTGGAGTCTAGATGATTGTCAAAATCGGCTTTGAACTACCAACTGACGGCGTCGGCAAGCCAATACCTTGCGAGAACTGGGATGCAACCCTAATCAAGAAGGTAGAAGCAAATGCCAAAGCAACCTGCACCCTCCAGTGAGGCCTGACTAAGGAGGAACTCAACAGAGTAGAACCTTTCTCAAGTGCAAAGGATCTGTGGTAAAAACTGATCGAACTACACGAGGGTACATCAGACACAAAGGTAAGAAAGAGAGACCTTATTTTAAATAAACTATATAACATTAAATTGTAGGAAAATGAAACGGCAAGCCAACTGCACGCCCGCATACAAGACCTATTGAAAGGACTCCATGCAATCGGCCAAAGGGTGGAGAACTGCGACATATTGAGGTATGTCTTAGATGCCTTTCCGAGGAATACCTAGTGGGCAACCATGGTTGATGTGTACAAGGTTTCTAAGGATCTCTCTTCAATCAAGTTTGATGAGTTATTTGCAGAATTTGAATTACATGAACAAATTAACTCACGCCCAGTCGAGAAGAGTATAGCTTTGGTTGCAGGTACAAGCAGAACCCAAGAAGCTAAAGCAAAGCGCAGAACCGAACCAGAATCAGAAGAAGAACCAGATTTGGACGATGATGATAATGAGCTCACGGCCTAACTTATCAACCTGGTGAGGAAACTCTACAAAAAGAAGAGGGGATTCAATAAGAAGGATGTCAAAAAGGTAATCCAATCCAAGGAGGCCCAACCAAAAAGGGCAGATCAAGGCCAACTGCACGAATCAAAAAGATATGAAGAAACCAAGAAGGAAGAAGGCCCTAAAAGTGACTTAGGACGAGTCTTCTTTGGAAGAGTCCGACGGTGAAGAACTCGAACAGACGAGTTTCCTCGCAATGACGGCCCAGGACCAAATCAACAAATCCGGAAGCGAGGATGAATCGGAAGCTGAGTCCGAGAGAAGCCACGGATCCATATCCATTTCCGAAGGGCCGAACTTCTCTGTAAGTAAATTTCGTCTGTATAATTTAATAAATTACTTAATGTGTAAACTAGCTAAGTCTAATGTTTGGATCAAGTCGCTTTTAAAGGAAGTAACATCCCTTAAAGAAGTGACTAATACCGAATCCTTGGCTGACTCTATTCAGACTGGAACCTCAACTCAAGTCCAAAAACTTGAGGAAGAGAACTCCAGCCTAAAAATTCAAGTCAAGGATTTGAAGACTACATTAGAACGGTTTACACTGGGTTCTAAGAATCTTGATTTAATTCTTGAAAAATAGAAAGTCGTATACAATCGATCTGGACTAGGATTTAAAGTTAAAAAGAAATATCGATCTTATTTATCGCTTGTTAGCAGACTGAATAGAAAGATAGTCCAAACATGGGTACCTAAGTTCAACTTGATCAATCAAGTTGGACTTGGTCAATATTGGGTCCCCCAGGAGCCAATAGAAAAACTATCTTAATAAAAAGATAAAATTGCTTGAGGCTTGTTTATTTTTTATTTTTTAATAATCATGATTAGACTAGGATAGATTAAGGACCTAGGCGTAATTTACACTTGTTTAGTTAAACTTAGGGGTTTCAAAAGGGAAATTAAATATATTTTTTTTTTGAAAGGCTCTGTCTAAAAGTGGTGGATGATCACATACCCAAGAAGGCTTAATGCCTCGCCACAGCCTGGGAGCCAATCTTCGAAATGTATATTTAATTAACCAATTAGAAAACCTAAGTTTAACTCAAATGTAAATTAATGCATAGAAATATTCTAAATTAAGATAACCATCTCACAAATCTACTCAAGGTTCCCTGATTGATAACTTAGAATCGGGTGAGATGGAAGAAGGTTGAACTTAGTCAATTTTAACTAAATTGACTTAACTAAACTTAATTAATAATTTTAAATAAATAAACATAACTAACTTAATTAATAATTTTAACTAACTAGACTTAACTAACTTAATTAATAATTTTAACTAAATAGACTTTACTAACTTATTTAATAATTTTAACTAAATAGACTTAACTAAACTTAATTAATAATTTTAAATAAATAAACTTAACTAACTTAATTAATAACTTTAAATAAATAAACTTAATTAACTTAATTAATAATTTAACTTAATCAACCAAACTAACTTAATCACTTTTAATTTAAATTAATTTAATCAACCAAACTAACTTAATCACTTTTAAATAAATTAACTTAATCGGCTAAATAGAATAAATTAACTTAAACCAATTACCTTAATAAACTATCTCACAAACACCAATAGGAATACCATGATTGATCATCTAGACTGGGTGAGATGGAACATTAAGTTAATTTCAGTCAAACTATCTTCAAAATTCATCAAATTGACCCAAATCAAATACTTTATGTAGGAACATAAAGAATTGGATCAATGGATGCTAGATAGTGGATGCTCCAGGCACATGACTGGAGACAGACTGAAATTCACTAACTGAAACTCAAGAACCTAGGGTCGGTTATGTTCGACAATGATGATACCCTTAAGCTAATCGGAATAGGTAATATCCAATTAAATTCCGATTTCTATATTTGAAAAGTGTTATTAGTTGAACAATTTAGTTTCAATTTACTTAGTATCAGCCAGTTTTATGACTTAGGATATTTTGTCATTTTTTCAAAATCTGAATGCATAATTAAGAATATTAATAATCCTGAAATCACACTTAAGGGAATTAGGAAAAAGAACATTTATATAGTAGACCTACCTACCTCCTCACAAGAGTGTCTATTGACACAACAAGAGGAAACCGAGTTGTGGCATTGGAGACTGTGTCACACTCATACTAGACTTATTTCAAAAATGAGTCAAAATGATTTAGTTAGAGGTATGCCTAAATTAAAATTTATTAAAAATTCAACTTGTGATGCTTGTCAACAAGGTAAATAAACCAAGTCAAATCATAAGTTAACCAACCTAAACAGAACAAATTCAATACTTGAGCTCCTTCACCTAAACTTGTTTGATTCACACAGAGCCAAGTCACTAAGCAAAAACTAATATTGATTAGTAATAATCAATGATTACTCAAGATTTAGTTGGGTAAAATTCATAAAAACTAAAGATGAAACCTTTGAAGTTTTTAAAATCTTTTGCAAATTAATAGAAAATGAAAAAGACACTCAAATAAAAAGAATTAGAAGTGACAATGGGGGAGAATTTGAAAACCATAAATTTATTGAATTTTGTGAAATTAATGGCTATAAACATGAATACTCATATCCTAGGACCCCCCAACAAAATAGTCTAGTAGAACAAAAAAATAGAACCCTACAAGAAGCTGCTAGGACCATGTTGAATGAATACAAACTATCTAACCAATTTTGGGCTGAAGCAATTAATATAGCCTGTTATATACAAAATAGAATTTTACTTAATAAATATCAAAATAAAACACCTAATGAAATATATTATAATAAAATTCCTAACTTAAACTATTTAAAAGTATTTAGCTATAAAGTATTTATTTTAAACACCAAAGACTATTTAGGAAAATTTACATCAAAAATAATCCTAGGAATATTCTTAGGGAACTCAATAACTAGTAGGGCATATAGGGTTTACAACAAAAATACCCTAAAAGTTGAAGAAACTACAAATGTAATCTTTGATGAAGACTCACCTAATGTAGTAAATGAAAATATCAATTCAGAAAATATTATCTCAAGAAATTTAAAAGATGATGAAGAAATTCCACTTGAACCTAGTGAATTACAAGAACCAGTTACTGACCCAACTATAAGACCAACAAGAACAAATACTAATCACTCATCTGACCAAATTTTGGGTGACCCAACTCTATGAGTCAGAACTAGGTCATCCTATAGGAACCTAAGCCAAATAGCCCTGATTTCCAAAATGGAACCCAAAATTGTAAACGAAGCCCTACCTGACCCAGACTGGATACTAGTAATGCATGAGGAATTAGCTCAATCTGAAAGAAATCATGTCTGGGAATTACTACCTAAACCCATTAACAAGACAATAATTGATACTAAATGGGTTTTTAGGAACAAGTTAAATGATCAAGGTGAAGTAGTTAGAAACAAAGCAAGGTTGGTAGCTAAAGGGTTCAACCAAGTAGAAGGATTAGACTATGATGAGACCTATACCCCTGTATCCAGACTTGGATCCATTAGGATGTTGCTGGCCTATGCAGCACATAAAGGATTCAAGCTTTATCAAATGAATATAAAATTCACTTTCTTAAACGGATATATCAAAGAAGAGGTATATGTAGGTCAACCCCCTGGATTTGAGGACTTAGAAAATATAAATCATGTCTTTAGGCTAAAAAAGGCCCTATATGGACTAAATCAAGCACCTAGGGCTTGGTATGAATGTCTATTCAATTATCTAATATCTAAAGGGTTCAACTAAGATCAAATAGATCCAACCCTATTTGTAAAAACCTAAGAAAATAATATTTTTATAGCTCAAATATATATAGACGATATAATTTTTGGCTCAACTAATTCAAAATTTTTAAAAGAATTTATCAAATTAATGGAAAATGAATTTGAAATGAGTCTAGTAGGTGAACTTAAATTTTTCCTAGTTCTACAAATTAAACAAACCAAAGATAGAATTTATAATTTTCAAACTAAATACGCTAAGAAATAAATTAGAAAATTTGGAATGGATAATTCAAAAATTATTAATTCACCAATGGCTACCAACATTAAAATTGATTCAGACTTAAAAGGAAAACGAATAGACTTGAAATACTATCGAAGTGCGATAGGAAGTTTACTGTACCTAACTGCAAGTTGATTGGATATTCTTTTTGCAGTAGGTATGTGTGCAAGATATCAATCTCGTACAAATAAGTCACACTTAACCTACGTTAAAAAAATACTTAGGTATATTAAGGGAACCCTAAATGTAGGATTATGGTACCCTAGTTCTTGCACCCTTGATCTAACAGGCTATTCTGACTCAGACTATGTCGAGTGCAAGCTAGATAGAAAAAGCACAAGTGATAGCTGTGAATTTCTAGGTCAGTGCCTAGTAAGTTGGTCAAGCAGAAAGTAACACTGTGTTGCTTTATCTACCACTGAAACTGAATATATAGCCTTAGGAGAATGTGAATCTCAGTTATTATGGATGATGCATACCCTAAAAGACTATCAACTAGAATATCATAAAACAAAATTTTCAATTGATAATATAAGTTCAATTAATCTAACCAAAAACCCAAGTCACCATTCAAGGACTAGACATATAGAAGTAAACCACCACTTTATAAGAGATCATGTAACTAAGGGTAATATTGTACTTAACTATGCTGAGTCAAAATCAAACCCAGCTGACATATTCACAAAGCCCTTACCTGAACTTGAGTTCAGTTCACTTAGAAGACAAATAGGGATGTGCTTAGTAGAATAGAACTTATTTTCTGCTTACTATATGTTCTCAACTTGTTTTATTTTGGTTTTAAATTCTGAGGAAAAATAACTTTCAAAATTTCCCACTTTTGTTAGTTTTCCAAAAATCTGGTTTAGCCTAGGATTTTACCCCTTAGAAATCATGTACCCCTAGTTTCAGCCAGAGCATCTCACAAGCACACTAGGATTAAATTGCTTGTGTTTGAAAACACTTAGAATGGGGTGAGATGAATAGGGTACTGCCTGGACTTCAGTATGCTTATGTCTGTGCATCGACATAAGTCTGGGCTATAAATACCTAACTTACAATAATCAAGTTAAGTTATCCAGACTTAGTCAAATATAACTGGATCACTAACTTAACTTGACTAACCAAGTGAAAATTATTACCCTCTAGGTAAACATCTAGTAGCTAATGGTTAGACATGTGGCCAAGAAAATTAAGTATTGAGCTTTATATATTTTACTCATGCTTGGACTATAGAACTTCTGAATGTGTTTTGTGAGGGTGGCCTTAGCTAAAATTATTTAAATCAAGATAAATTTAAATTAACTTTTTAACACTATAGAGTTCTTTTCTAGAATATTTTTTTTACATTTTATACTTTAAAGTTTAATCATCTAGTTTTACAAACTTTTTAGCTAAGTTACTTTTCAAATAAAAACATTCCCTTAGCTATATCTATTTCTAAAATTAAGTTTTGAGATTTTGAGTTCACTTGGCCATCCTCTAAAAAGCTAAGTGTTCTTGCAAAAAGCTTTTCAAATTTAACTAAGTATTTTTCAAAAGCTTTTTAAATTTGGCTAAGTACTTTTTCAAAGAGTTTTTCAAAATTGGCTAAGTACTTCAAATTTGACTAAGTATTTTTCAAAAGCTTCTCAAAATTTAATTTAAAATAAAAAGATTTTTTAATGATAAAACATTTTTATGCCACTTAGCTAAAAGTGTTATAAGGAAATTCAATCTAAATGTTTATCAAAGTATTTCTAATTCTCTATTTAAATAACCATTGATCTATTTCTTTATTTTTCTCTACTTTCTTGCTTATTTTGAAATATGGCAAAGGGGGAGAGTATAAGAAAATTCAAAAGTATAAGAAAATTCAAAGAGAAGCTTTTATTAAGGGGGAGTCTATTAAGGGGGGCTTTTATTAAGGGGAAGTCTATTAAGGGGGAGTTCTTTTTTGCTTGTCCTATTTTTATACTATCTTTAAAAATCCGTAATAACATTATTTTACTTAACTTTGAATTATCGTTGCCATAATTAAAAAGGGGGAGATTGTTGGTGCGAGAAGCATCCGACAATCGAACCCAAGTTTTGATAATGGCAAAGGGATTCAAAGTTAAGTTGTTTTGTTATCTAACATGTGTGAATGAGATTTTTCAGGAAAGTCCTAACTGTAGTTAGGCAGGTGGAAAACTCTAGGGGGTGGTAACCCTAGGTCCTAGGGGGTGGTAACCCTAGGTGGAGGAAAACCCTAAGGGGCGGCAACCCTAGGTCCTAGGGGGTGGTAACCCTAGGTGGAGGAAAACTCTATGGGGTGGCAACCTTAGGTCCTAGGGGGTGATAACCCTAGGTCTTGGAAATCCTAAGTGGGGGTAACCTTAGGTCCTAGGGGGAGGCAACCCTAGGTGGCGTAAAACCCTAGGAGGTGATAACCCTAAGTCCTAGGGGTGGTAACCCTAGGCAGAAAGTCCAGTAGGTCTGGAGGACCTGACTGGCATCAGGTATGCTCTCCTGAGTGGAGTAGCTGAGGACACATTCCACGGAAGAGGGAACAGTAGGCGTCGGTTCGACCTAGGGTTTTCGGTCGAAAATCCGAAGTCAAAACAGGACTGTCTGAAGACTGTCAAACTTATTTTTCTAATATATTATCTGTTATGTTCTAACTCTATTTTGTAGGAGACTAACATTTTGTGCAAGGGTAGAACTGACCGGGATCGGTCGATTGAATGTTTGGATCGATCGAACGAACCCCCAAGTAGCAGGACGAATTTCCAGCGAGTGGACCGGGCTCGACTAAGGGATCGATCGACCGAACCTAGTTATCGGTCGATCAAACTGGACATAGGAGTTGACCAGATCGAAGCGTAGCGAGCGGATCGGATGAGGAGGAGATCATCTGATCAGTTGACCGAACGTGGGGATCGTTCGACCGATCCACCTTGGGCCAAATCTGATCCCAAGCTTTAAGGATCTGGATCAGTCTTGCTGAGCCTATAAAAGGAGCCTCAGGAAGCAGCTTCGAACGAAATCTCGAACAGAACATCCTATGCACTTGTAGGCTGCTCCGAACGCTCAAATGATGCTCTGCTTCTCAAACAACTGACGACGAACTTCCCTCATCTTTTGTGTTGTCAGTATTGTAACTCTTTATTCAGCACTTGTACTTTTTAAATTGTAAAAGATTTACGTGATTATAGTTGTTTCCCAACTTAAATGCTCAACAAGTGTGGGCCTTGAAGTAGGAGTCGCCCTAGGCTTTGAACCAAGTAAATCTTGGTGTATTTTGCTATGTCTTATTTAATTTCCGCAGCTCTTACTCAAATTTCTGAATACGAAATGTGTGAAATCCACGAGCGCTATTTGCTCCCCCTCTAGCATTTCTTGATACAAAAATTGGTATCAGAGCGGGGTCATTTTGACTTGGTGCAACCACCAGTCAAGCAAATTTTTCGTGGTGTTTTTCAATTTTTTCGGAGTCAATCGGAATAGTTATTTTTACCGTCTTCCGATCTAGTTTTTCATAATCATATTTTTATCTCGAAGTCGATGCAACACCACTCAAGATCGTCTCGGTGCAACACCACTCGAGATCGTCTTTTATTCTTGTTTTAAACTACACTACTAATCCAAGATCTATTCCTGGGACAAGTTTTTTGTTTGCTTTGTGTGCAAGTACTATCGTAAATTTTCATGGCTCTGCAAGAAGGGTATAGCACTGCTCGCCCACCGCTCTTCACGGAAGATGACTTTGGTTACTGAAAGGGTCGGATTGAGGCGTATCACCAGACTCACTTTGAAGTCTGGATGATCATCAAAACCGACTTTGAACTACCAATTAACGGCACCGGCAAGCTAATACCTTGTGAGAACTGGGATGCAACCCTAATCAAGAAGATAGAAGCAAATGCCAAAGCAACCTGCACCCTCCAGTGTGGTCTGACTAAGGAGGAACTCAACAGAGTAGGATCTTTCTCAAGTGCAAAGGAGTTGTGGCAAAAGCTGATCGAACTACACGATGGTACATCAGACACAAAGATAAGCAAGTAAGACCTTATTTTAAATAAACTATATAACATTAAATTGCAGGAAAATGAAACGGCAAGCCAACTGCACACCCGCATACAAGACCTATTGAACAGACTCCACGCAATCGGCTAAAGGGTGGAGAATCACGACATATTGAGGTATGCCTTAGATGCCTTTCCGAGGAATACCTTATGGGCATCCATGCTTGATGCGTACAAGGTTTCTAAGGATCTCTCTTCAATCAAGTTAGATGAGTTATTTGCAAAATTTGAATTACATGAACAGATTAACTCACGTCTGGCCGAGAAGGGTATAGCTTTGGTTGCAGGTACAAGTAGAACTAGAGAAGCTAAAACAAAGCGCAGAACCGAACCGGAATCAGAAGAAGAACCAGATTCGGATGACGATGACGATGAGCTCATGGCCGAACTAATCAAACTGGTGATGAAACTCTACAGAAAGAAGAGGGGCTTCAACAAGAAGGATGTCAAAAAGGTAATCCAATCCAAGTAGGACCAACCAAATGTGAAGTTCGAGGTGACGTGCTACGGATGCAACCAAAAGGGGCACATCAAGGCCAACTGCCCAAATCAGAAAGATGCGAAGAAACCAAGAAGGAAGAAAGCCTTGAAAGCAACTTGGGATGAGTCTTCTTCGGAAGAGTCCGACAGTGAAGAACTTGAACAGACGAGTTTCCTCGCAATGACAGCCCGGGACCAAATCAACGAATCCGGAAGCAAGGACGAATCGGAAGCTGAGTCCAAGAGAAGCCACAGATCCATATCCATTTCCAAAGGGTCAAACTCCTCTGTAAGTAAATTTCGTCTGTATAATTTAATAAATTACCTAATGTGTAAAATAGCTAAGTCTAATGTTTAGATCAAGTTGCTTCTAAAGAAAGTAACATCCCTTAAAGAAGTGACTAATACCGAATCCTTGGCAGACTCTGTTCAGACTGGAACCTCAACTCAAGTCCAAAAACTTGAGGAAGAGAACTCCAGCCTGAAAATTCAAGTCAAGGATTTAAAGACTACATTAGAACGGTTTACACTGGGTTCCAAGAATCTTGATTTCATTCTTGGAAAATAGAAAGTCGTATACAATCAATCCGGACTAGGATTTAAAGCTAAAAAGAAATATCGGTCTTATTTATCGCTTGTTAGCAGACCGAATAGAAAGATAGTCCAAGCATGGGTACCTAAGTCCAACTTGGTCAATCAAGTTGGAATTGGTCAATATTGGGTCCCCAAGGAGCCAATAGAAAAACTATCTTAATAAATAGATAAAATTGCTTGATGCTTGTTTATTATTTTTTTTTTTTTTTGTAATAAGCATGTTTAGACTAGGATAGATAAAGGACCTAGGCATAATTTACACTTAGTTAAACTTAAGGGTTTCAAAAGGGAAATTAAATATATATTTTTTTGAAAGGCTCTGTCTAAAAGTGGTAGATGATCACATACCAAAGAAGGCCTAGTGCCTCGCCACAACCTGGGAGCCAATCTTCGAAATGTATATTTAATTAACCAATTAGAAAACCTAAGTTTAACTCAAATGTAAATTAATCCGTAGAAATATTCTAAATTAAGATAATCATCTCACAAATCTACTCAAGGTTCCCTGATTGATAACTTAAAATCGGGTGAGATGGAAGAAGGTTGAACTTAGTCAATTTTAACTAAATTGACTTAACTAAACTTAATTAATAATTTTAAATAAATAAACATAACTAACTTAATTAATAATTTTAACTAACTAGACTTTACTAACTTAATTAATAATTTTAACTAAATAGACTTTACTAACTTATTTAATAATTTTAACTAAATAGACTTAACTAAACTTAATTAATAATTTTAAATAAATAAACTTAATTAACTTAATTAATAATTTAACTTAATCAACCAAACTAACTTAATCACTTTTAATTTAAATTAACTTAATCAACCAAACCAACTTAATCACTTTTAAATAAATTAACTTAATCAGCTAAATAGAATAAATTAACTTAAACCAATTAACTTAATAAACCATCTCACAAACACCCATAGGAATACCATGATTGATCATCTAGACTGGGTGAGATGGAACATTAAGTTAATTTCAGTCAAACTATCTTCTAAATCCATCAAATTGACCCAAATCAAATACTTTATGTAGAAACATAAAGAATTGGATCAATGGATGCTAGATAGTGGATGCTCCAGGCACATGACTGGAGACAGACTGAAATTCACTAAACTGAAACTCAAGAACCTAGGGTCGGTTGCGTTCGGCAACAACGGAACCCTTAAGGTAATCAGAATAGGTAATATCCAATTAAATTCTAATTTCTATATTCAAAAAGTGTTATTAGTTGAACAATTTAGTTTCAATTTACTTAGTATTAGCCAGTAATGTGACTCAGGATACTCTGTCATTTTTTCAAAAACTGAATGCATAATTAAGAATATTAATAATCCTGAAATCATATTTAAGGGAATTAGGAAAAAGAACATTTATACAATAGGCCTACCTACCTCCTCACAAGAGTGTCTGTTGACACAACAAGAGGAAACTGAGTTGTGGCACTAGAGACTGAGTCACACTCATACTAGACTTATTTCAAAAATGAGTCAAAATGGTTTAGTTAGAGGTATGCCTAAATTAAAATTTATTAAAAATTCAACTTGTGATGTTTGTCAACAAGGTAAACAAACCAAGTCAAATCATAAGTTAACCAACCTAAACAGAACAAATTCAATACTTGAGCTCCTTCACCTAGACTTGTTTGATTCACACGGAGCCAAGTCACTAAGTAAAAACCGATATTACTTAGTAATAATCGATGACTACTCAAGATTTACTTGGGTAAAATTAATAAAAACTAAAGATGAAACCTTTGAAGTTTTAAAATCTTTTGCAAATTAATAGAAAATGAAAATGAAACTAAAATAAAAAGAATTAGAAGTGACCATGGGGGAGAATTTGAAACCATAAATTTATTGAATTTTATGAAATAATGGCTATAAACATGAATACTCATGCCCTAGGACCCCCCAACAAAATGGTCTAGTAGAACGGAAAAATAGAACCCTACAAGAAGCCACTAGGACCATGTTGAATGAATACAAACTATCTAACTAATTCTAGGCTGAGGCAATTAATACAGCCTGTTATATACAAAATAGAATTGTACTTAATAAATATCAAAATAAAGTACCTTATGAAATATAATATAATAAAATTCCTAACATAAACTATTTAAAAGTATTTAGTTGTAAAGTATTTATTTTAAACACCAAAGACTATTTAGAAAAATTTATATCAAAAACAACCACAGAAATATTCTTAGGGTACTCAATAACTAGTAGGGCATATAGGGTTTACAGACAAAATACCCTAAAAGTTGTAGAAACTACAAATGTAATCTTTGATGAAGACTCACCTAATGTAGTAAATGAAAATATCAATATAGAAAATATTAACTCAAGAAATTTAAAAGATGATGAAGAAATTTCACTTGAACCTAGTGAATTACAAGAACCAGTTACTGGCCCAACTATAAGACCAACAAGAACAAATACTAATCACCCATCTGACCAAATTTTGGGTGACCCAACTCTATGAGTCAGAACTAGGTCATCCTATAGGAACCTAAGCCAAATAGCCCTAATTTCCAAAATTGAACCCAAAATTTAGACGAAGCCCTACCCGACCCAAACTGGACATTAGTAATTGAAAAAAATCAGGTCTGGGAATTAGTACTTAAACCCATTAACAAGACAATAATTGATACTAAATGGGTTTTTAGGAACAAGTTAAATGATTAGAGTGAAGTAGTTAGAAACAAAGCAAGGTTGGTAGCTAAAGGGTTCATGTAAGATATCGGAAAATTAAATAATAAATATTATTGGACGAAAAATTTTATTAGATTTTTCAGGAATTTTTAGAAATTTTTCGGGATTTAAACAGAGTTCGTACGACCCATTTTGAGGGGATGGATTCGGGGTATAGTGAAGGCCTGTTTTGGAATACCCATTTAAGTAGGAGTTAATTGAGAAATTAACTTAGCGTTTAATTAAACTGACTTAAGTTTTAATTAACCTAGGTTTATAATTTCTTTCTCCTATTCTTTCTCCCGAACCCCTCTTTTCTACCCGATCCCCTTCCTTCCCAGATCCCTTCTTCCCCGACTCCTCTCCCTCGCGATCCGGTTCCATCGCTGATCGCCGGCTAGCAACGCCGATTGTCGGCCGTCGCGAGTTCACCGCCGATGGAGGGCTTCTCCTCCACCGTTCCTCACCTCTGTCACTCGATCTTCCCCTCCACGAATTTGCCGATCCTTTCTCCCTCATCGTCGTGCCCTAGATTTGCTGATGCGGAGTCTCGCGCGACCTCCATCTTCCTCGATCCATCTCCACTGCCGACGCCGCTTGATGTCGTGCTGCCGGTGGACATCGCCCGATCGCATCAGCGTGGTACGACCATTGATCCTGCTTTCTTCTCCACTGATCATCGGAGGTTATTGGGTTGTCTTCCTCTCTAGGCCGTCACCTGCGCAGGAGGATCTTCGACAGGGGAAAACTGAGCCCTAGCATCGAACTTTGCTTGCGATCAACCCACTGTCGGACAAGCCTTCTTTGTTGATCCTATCTTTTGCCGATCCCCTCCCGAGCCTTGCCTCCTCCACAGAGCAGACACACCTCTAGATTTTGTTGCATTATCGGAACAACAGATTCTAGCCGAGAAGGTATGGATGCATCCTTACCTTTTTTCCTCCTCTCTGTTTTATTCGACTGTCACCACCAAGGGTGATCAATCTAGGTAAGTTCATCTGGAATCTTGAAGATTCATTGATGATGTTCTAATTAGTTTCCTTTGTGATGTTCTTCCTAATGCTGGACTCATGGGAGGCATAGGAACAACTCCTTGATGGATTTCCTATGGGCAGATTACTGGCCTCTGCATCTGTGTGGCTGATTGGAGTCTCAGCTGAAGAATTAAGCATCTGTTGAGGTGAGTTTAGTGCTGTGAATTAGGGTTTCAGCAAATCTTTTGCTATATGATTGGATTTATGGATTGATCATTGGAAGAATTGATTATGGGTATCCTTTGTAGCTGCTGGCAATGAGTTGTAGGGTTGTTAACTACTTGTTTGCTGCCATCCCTCAAGGTAAGGGGTTACCACTAGTTTTTCTTATTAGTGTGCTACTCTATTAGGTTTTCTAATGGAATATAGAAATTGATCTAAGGTGTAATGGATTGATTTATGATGGGTAGATTATGTTCAGGATGATTGAGGGAATTATGATGGAGATTTAATTTTATGATAGGTTATTGTGGGTGGATATCATTATGTGGTGGATTGGTATTTAAGAGATGGATTTGTTATTGGAATTAAATAATGTGTTGATTTGGAGGATTAGTCAGAGATCAGTTTTGATTGGTGTGATCCTATTGGATTAGGGGTTTTATTTAGCTATTAAATTCATATGAATTTAGCTAAATAAAATATATATATATTGATTGATGCAGGACTTGGATTCGGGACGAGCGTCTCGACGCGGGATTACTTGACACGATCTATCTTTTTAAAGGCGGGTATTTCTTCCTTGGCCTCTATATAGATTTTCTTGTACTTAGTGCATGGTTATTATTGGATGAATTAGGCTGCTTTATCTTATATCATGATCGGTTGCTGTTCATTTCCTGCATGATACTTATGCTTGACCTTTGTGATGATCTATTTAATTCATATACAGCCTCCACTCTTGATATCTACTTTATTGTGATTACACGTATAGAGTATGTCTTGTACGGATTGTCGGGTTGTTGGTATTACCATGTTGATTGGGTATATGATGTGGACTGTACATAGGTGGGTATGTGCTATAGGAGTTATCTTGTCGATCGTGCATTTGCATGTGGTATGTACACACGTATTTGTCATGTACTTTTGGAGGAGTTGTGTTGATTGTATGTTCGGAGTATATACACATGTCTGTTGTGTTTTTATTGGAGGATATATGTTGTTGTACTTATATTTTTGTGTACATGTGTCTGGTGGGATTATTGGAGTTTTGGTTGATTATACATATGTAGTGGGTACATATGTTTGGTGGGATACGTGGAGGTATCATGACGATTATACTCATGTTGGAGGTATTTATGAGGTTTGGGGTTATTGCATGGATGATGATTTTATATATATATATATATATATCATGTTCATCATTCATTGCATCTGATGACCATTGTCTCCCTTGTGGTGAGAGAGTCATCAGTTGGTTTGGTTTAGCGCCGCACACTCGGCCACTCATGGGTAGTGGTAGCTAGAGCAGTTGTCGCTCGTCCTGTCGTGCCACCCGGTCACGAGGTTTAGTGAGATCCGGCGTTGTGAGCAGTCAGGGACCCTGATGCTATGTAGCTAGATAGCTACTAGTGGAATGTCCGCCTCGACCACTATATAGTGGGCTGGAGGGTAGTACAGTTGTCACGGACCCAAGCCTCTCGGCCATACTAGGGTCGTGGTGTCTAGAGAGGTGGCGGGGGTGACCATGGAGCATGCATGCACTTTTGCATTTGATGCGCGGTGCATCTTTGGAGATATATTTGCATACATGCCTAGTAGTTACTAGTTGCATGTGTTTGTAGTATGTTGCATTTGTTTGCGATATGATTGTTGCATGTGGTTTTCATGCTGCATACATGTCATTTATTTTACATGTATTTGCAGTCGTATTTATATTGCACAGGTGTCACGAGTAGGTCTGTTGCAGATCTGGTGAGTTTACCGACCATTGTACCATGTGTCGATTCCAGATTGGGTATGTATTTGTCATTATGTTAGTTGTGGTTTGTACAGTTTATATGTCAGGTTATTATGTCAGTTATGTTTAGGTGCATTGATTATGATAGTATGATCATGTTCTTTATTCCCTATTGAGACTGTATACTTGTGATCTCCACGTTGTTTATGGACCATGCACTATCTTCTCTATTACCCGCTAAGTTACCTATACTCACCACCGCATTTGTACATTTATGTTTTCAGGTAGCAGGTAGATGGTTGGTGTGTCGCTTGGAGTATCCTGTCTGTCGGGTCCTACGTCACATCCGAAGACTGTGTTCGTTTTCTATTGTATATTCTTTTCTTATTCGTGGCATTGTATTTGTGTTTAGCCATGTGGCTATCTTATTCTTTTGGTGTTGTATTTGTGTTTAAGCCGTGCCGGCATGCATTGTATCTATTTATCTTGTGTGGGCTTTCCGTTTTCATTTTTCCGCTGTGTTGGTTTTTAGTACAGCCGTGTGGGTTGTTTTATATATAACTGCGTGGTTGTGATTGTTTCATTCCAGTCGTGTGGGCTGTTATTATAACTGCGTGGTTGTGTATATAAACATTCCAACCGCATGTGGCTGATGTATTTTGCTTATAGTGATGCTTCATATTGTCACTGGTACAGGGGAGACTCTGCCGGATTTTTGTCTGGCAGGGACTCCTTTGGGACGTGACAATTTAGTGGTATCAGAGCAGGTATACGATACTCGCTATGCGTTTTGGATTTTTTGAGATTTATCTGATACCAATTTAGTGGTATCAGAGCAGGTTTACGATGCCTGTTATTCGTGTTTTTGGGTTTTGTGTTTCGATTTTCTTGATGTGACTTTCGGGCTTTGGGACCAGGCAGCAGCAGGACATCTCCAGGCTTTAGGAGGTATGTTTGCATATTATTATCTTGCATTTTGTTAGTACATATGCATAGTTGTGATGTGTGTTAGTGCTCTCTTGTTAGTACTTGCCTAGTTGATTGTATCATGCATTTCATGTGTTGGGTCAATCACTGATCACGATTGACCCTACTAGAGATCAAGGATTTACAGTCTCAAGGGATTCTTCATATCATACTACCAGTTGTGTTAGTTGTTGCTACTACGAGTTGGTTGAGAGTTAGAGCCACATACCAGTCTCTATTATCATTAGTTGGGTAGTCGATGATATCTGCATACTCATGTTGACTCAGTTAGTAGAGTATTGGTTTACTTTTGTTGGCTCGGTCAGTTATGATTGATTTACCTGGTTGATTGTATAGTAGGGGTTTGACTTATCTTAGTTGTTTTCGTACTCCTGTTATTTTGATTAGTAGAGTATTAATTTACTCCTGTTGGCTAGGTTTATAGATTACCCTTATTGACTAGGGTAGTGGTGAATCGATTTTGCCTTAGTTGCTTTTGACGAGGATTGATTTACCCTTATTAGGTCAGTTAGTTGATGACTGATTTATTTAGCAGTTCGATCATTAGGGTATCGTCATACTCTATTTTTAGAGATTCTGATCTTTGATTAGATATTTGGGAGATACATTTGAGTACATGACTTGTACCATCGTAGAAAGGACTGAATTAGTAGTATACCATTATCGGCTTAGTTAGTCTATAGAGGATTGATGTATCCTATTCCATGGGGACTTTGACCATGGACTGTCTGTACCTAGTTGGATGACTTGGGGGGTATATTCGGGTAGGATACCTCTACTGTCGTTGAAAAGTGTAAAGCTATCTGCTTAACACTTATGAGATACAACCGTTACTAGGGTATAACTTGGAGAGTACATTTAGATATATGATTTGTACTGACGTGAGGGAGTTGAAATTAGCTGCTTAACCTTTACGTGACTCGGTACCACATGAAGGAAGAAGCAGAGAATGTTTTTGGAGATCAGGTCATTACTTAGTGATTTCCTTGAGGTGTTTTGGAGTGAGAGTAGTTCTTTACCTCTTTCAGTAGCATGGTGGTTTATAAGGCAATGATCAGTCGACTAGCCTAACGTTGTTCCATGGGAGATCCTGACTCATGGAACTATTGGATATGATTAGATATCCATGATGTACTTAGTGATATATACCCCGCAATGGTGCGGAGGAAGTGGTGTTAGTTGAGTAATACCTAGGAGTTCCGATCGTAACTAGGTATGATTTCAGAGGATGATCTTCGAGGGGTAGAGCGTCGATTGACGGATATTTTGATCAATTATTTAGTTGTAGTGTTCCTTTATCTTTGTGTTCATTGCTCGATACTGGAGGTTGCTGAACCTCAGGGTGGAGAAATCACAGTATGATGGGGTACAAGACAATGGTTAGACGACTCAGCTAACATTGTCTCTATCAGGTGGCTCAAGACCTTGACCACGTGATCATTTTACCAGATCTTGTAGTCTATATCTCATATTAGAGGGTTTGACCTTTTATCGGTATTTGTCGAGGGACATTTATAGATAAGGGTTGTGGAGATATCTTCTGGATTGATAGACTCTTAGTCAGTAGGTGTTGTGGGTTGGATGCTTTCGTTTTTCTCTATCATTGTTTAGGAGACTATCTGGTATGATTGATTGATGTTGAGGATGATTTTGATTGATGGTTATTGGGAGATCAGGTGTGGTGATTTGTTGTTTTTTTTTATGATCTATTATTTGGTGTTTGATATTGATAGTGACATGGAGTGTGGTGTGTCTGTGATATTTAGGGATTTGGTGATTTGTAGTTGGTGATTAGTTTACAGATTTGTTGAGGATCTTAAGGTTGAGAATGTCTATTGTATGGATATCAAGAACCCTTGGTTTTATCATTTAGGTGTATAGTGACCTAGATGTTTTTATGGACTCGAGATACTTGGTATCATTAGGGTGTTTGGATCAGTTTACATTGTCTCCATTGACGAAGTTGTGATCTATTTTCGATCCGAGGTGGATCACATACACTAACTTCGTATTGTTCTAGAGATGTTTCGACGGGAACATCTATATGTGAAGTTAATAGTGCGTATTGTGATTGTCTTTTACGAGTTTTGGGACACATGTTTAGTAGAGGATATTAGTGGATTCACAGGGTTTAGGCGGTTACCAGTTGGGTGTGACCGTAGTCTATATCGGAGATTCGTTGTTCCTTTCGTGGTATGGATGGATATTATCGGAGATTAGTTGAGGGTTTCTCCAGCATTATACAGTTGACCGGACTGTCTAGGAAGGGTATGGAATTTTCCTTCATAGATGTTTGTGAGATCAATTTAGATAACTGCACATATCTTAGTAGTACTTTCTAGTGTAGACGGATTTGCACTCTACACAGAGGTATCATATCTGGGGTTTAGTGCAGTTTCGATATAGCATGAGCAGAGTAGTCTCGTGCCAGTAGTTAGAATTCTCGTGCAATGAGAATGAGATTCATTGCTTTCCGTGGGAGATTATGTGTGTTCCCGAGCCGCTTCTTATCCAGGAGGAGTTACTGCAGGAAACACATTGATCTAGATTTGTGATATATTCGAGTGACACCCGATATATAGAGACTTGGAGTATTCTTATTGATGGGATGATATGAAGAAAGACATCGCGGATTTGTAGTTTGATGTCTAATATGTCAGCAAGTGGAGGCTGAACATCAGAGATTAGTAGGATTATCTTCGTTGATTTGGATACTGGAGTTGAGTGGGAGTATGTTATGATGGATTTTGTTGTGGGATTACCCAAGACTCGAAGGGGGATATGAAGGTTTGGGTAATCATGGTTGGGTGATGACTTGCTTCCTAGCTATTGATTTGTATGGATGTATCCGTTGGATCGAGTAGCAGGATTATACGGTAGAGAGATTACCGGACCTTATGGTATATCTCTGAGTATTGTATTGGATGGAGATCACTGAGTTCACATCATGGTTTGACTGTGGTTATAGCAGACTTTGGATTAGGAGATTTACTTTAGTATAGATTTTCACCCTCAGACTGATGGATAGTTTGAGTGCCCTATACTGATGTTGGATGATCTGTTGGTAGTGGATTTTGGTTTTCAGAGGTGTTGATTTTTCTGTAGTTGGGTAGATTACAGAGTGGGTGTAGTGGAAGTAGGGTGAGCTCATAATCCACAGAGTCATCCCTTGCGGTTAGAGATTTGATCATGATATATGGTTATGATAGATGGTTATGATATATGGTTGAAGAGGTATATGAGTATGTTGATCGGTGGCTACCTTAGATGAGGATCCCTGAGTTGATTAGTAAATTTGGGGACTAAATTTTTATTAGTGGGGGAGAATGTAAGATATCGGAAAATTAAATAATAAATATTATTGGACGAAAAATTTTATTAGATTTTTCAGGAATTTTTAGAAATTTTTCGGGATTTAAACTGAGCTCGTACGACCCATTTTGAGGGGATGGATTCGGGGTATAGTGAAGGCCTGTTTTGGAATACCCATTTAAGTAGGAGTTAATTGAGAAATTAACTTAGCGTTTAATTAAACTGACTTAAGTTTTAATTAACCTAGGTTTATAATTTCTTTCTCCTGTTCTTTCTCCCGAACCCCTCTTTTCTACCCGATCCCCTTCCTTCCTCGATCCCTTCTTCCCCGACTCCTCTCCCTCGCGATCCGGTTCCATCGCTGATCGCCGGCTAGCAACGCCGATCGTCGGCCGTCGCGAGTTCACCGCCGATGGAGGGCTTCTCCTCCACCGTTCCTCACCTCTGCCACTCGATCTTCCCCTCCATGAATTTGCCGATCCTTTCTCCCTCATCGACGTGCCCTAGATTTGCTGATGCGGAGTCTCGCGTGACCTCCATCTTCCTCGATCCATCTCCACTGCCGACGCCGCTTGATGCCGTGCTGCCGGTGGACATCGCCCGATCGCATCAGCGTGGTACGACCATTGATCCTACTTTCTTCTCCGCTGATCATCGGAGGTTATTGGGTTGTCTTCCTCTCTAGGCCGTCGCCTGCGCAGGAGGATCTTCGACAGGGGAAAACTGAGCCCTAGCATCGAACTTTGCTCGCGATCAACCCACTGTCGGACAAGCCTTCTTCGTCGATCCTATCTTTTGCCGATCCCCTCCCGAGCCTTGCCTCCTCCACAGAGCAGACACACCTCTAGATTTTGTTGCATTGTCGGAACAACAGATTCTAGCCGAGAAGGTATGGATGCATCCTTACCTTTTTTCCTCCTCTCTGTTTTATTCGACTGTCACCACCAAGGGTGATCAATCTAGGTAATTTCATCTGGAATCTTGAAGATTCATTGATGATGTTCTAATTAGTTTCCTTTGTGATGTTCTTCCTAATGCTGGACTCATGGGAGGCATAGGAACAACTCCTTGATGGATTTCCTCTGGGCAGATTACTGGCCTCTGCATCCGTGTGGCTGATTGGAGTCTCAGCTGAAGAATTAAGCATCTGTTGAGGTGAGTTTAGTGCTGTGAATTAGGGTTTCAGCAAATCTTTTGCTATATGATTGGATTTATGGATTGATCATTGGAAGAATTGATTATGGGTATCCTTTGTAGCTTCTGGCAGTGAGTTGTAGGGTTGTTAACTACTTGTTTGCTGCCATCCCTCAAGGTAAGGGGTTACCACTAGTTTTTCTTATTAGTGTGCTACTCTATTAGGTTTTCTAATGGAATATAGAAATTGATCTAAGGTGTAATGGATTGATTTATGATGGGTAGATTATGTTCAGGATGATTGAGGGAATTATGATGGAGATTTAATTTTATGATAGGTTATTGTGGGTGGATATCATTATGTGGTGGATTGGTATTTAAGAGATGGATTTGTTATTGGAATTAAATAATGTGTTGATTTGGAGCATTAGTCAGAGATCAGTTTTGATTGGTGTGATCCTATTGGATTAGGGGTTTTATTTAGCTATTAAATTCATATGAATTTAGCTAAATAAAATATATATATATTGATTGATGCAGGACTTGGATTCGGGACGAGCGTCTCGACGCGGGATTACTTGACGCGATCTATCTTTTTAAAGGCGGGTATTTCTTCCTTGGCCTCTATGTAGATTTTCTTGTACTTAGTGCATGGTTATTATTGGATGAATTAGGCTGCTTTATCTTATATCATGATCGGTTGCTGTTCATTTCCTGCATGATACTTATGCTTGACCTTTGTGATGATCTATTTAATTCATATACAGTCTCCACTCTTGATATCTACTCTATTGTGATTACACGTATAGAGTATGTCTTGTAGGGATTGTCGGGTTGTTGGTATTACCATGCTGATTGGGTATATGATGTGGACTATACATAGGTGGGTATGTGCTATAGGAGTTATCTTGTCGACCGTGCATTTGCATGTGGTATGTACACACGTATTTGTCATGTACTTTTGGAGGAGTTGTGTTGATTGTATGTTCGGAGTATATACACATGTCTGTTGTGTTTTTATTGGAGGATACATGTTGATTGTACTCATATTTTTGTGTACATGTGTCTGGTGGGATTATTGGAGTTTTGGTTGATTATACATGTGTAGTGGGTACATATGTTTGGTGGGATACGTGGAGGTATCATGACGATTATACTCATGTTGGAGGTATTTATGAGGTTTGGGGTTATTGCATGGATGATGATTATATATATATATATCATGTTCATCATTCATTGCATCTGATGACCATTGTCTCCCTTGTGGTGAGAGAGTCATCAGTTGGTTTGGTTTAGCGCCGCACACTCGGCCACTCATGGGTAGTTGTAGCTAGAGCAGTTGCCGCTCGTCCTGTCGTGCCACCCGGTCACGAGGTTTAGTGAGATCCGGTGTTGTGAGCAGTCAGGGACCCTGATGCTATGTAGCTAGATAGCTACTAGTGGACTGTCCGCCTCGACCACTATATAGTGGGCTGGAGGGTAGTACAGTTGTCACAGACCCAAGCCTCTCGGCCATACTAGGGTCGTGGTGTCTAGAGAGGTGGCGGGGGTGACCATGGAGCATGCATGCACTTTTGCATTTGATGCGCGGTGCATCTTTGGAGATATATTTGTATACATGCCTAGTAGTTACTAGTTGTATGTGTTTGTGGTATGTTGCATTTGTTTGCGATATGATTGTTGCATGTGGTTGTCATGCTGCATACATGTCATTTATTTTACATGTATTTGTAGTCGTATTTATATTGCACAGGTGTCACGAGTAGGTCTGTTGCAGATCTGGTGAGTTTACTGACCATTGTACCATGTGTCGATTCCAGATTGGGTATGTATTTGTCATTATGTTAGTTGTGGTTTGTACAGTTTATATGTCAGGTTATTATGTCAGTTATGTTTAGGTGCATTGATTATGATAGTATGATCATGTTCTTTATTCCCTATTGAGACTGTATACTTGTGATCTCCACGTTATTTATGGACCATGTACTATCTTGTCTATTACCCGCTGAGTTACCTATACTCACCACCGCATTTGTACATTTATGTTTTCAGGTAGCAGGTAGATGGTTGGTGTGTCGCTTGGAGTATCCTGTCTGCCGAGTCCTACGTCACATCCGAAGATTGTGTTCGTTTTCTATTGTATATTCTTTTCTTATTCGTGGCATTGTATTTGTGTTTAGCCATGTGGCTATCTTATTCTTTTGGTGTTGTATTTGTGTTTAAGCCGTGCCGGCATGCATTGTATCTATTTGTCTTGTGTGGGCTTTCCGTTTTCGTTTTTCCGCTGTGTTGGTTTTTAGTACAGCCGTGTGGGCTGTTTTATATATAACTGCGTGGTTGTGATTGTTTCATTCCAGCCGTGTAGGCTGTTATTATAACTGCGTGGTTGTGTATATAAATATTCCAGCCGCATGTGGCTGATGTATTTTGCTTGTAGTGATGCTTCATATTGTCACTGGTACAGGGGAGACTTTGCCGGATTTTTGTCTGGCAGGGACTCCTTTGGGGCGTGACAATTCAACCAAGTAGAAGGGTTAGACTATGATGAGACCTATGCCCCTGTAGCCAGAGTTGAAATCCATTAGGATGTTGCTGCCCTATGCAACACATAAAGGATTCAAGCTTTATCAAATGGATATAAAATCTGCTTTCTTAAATAGATATATCAAAGAAGAGGTATATGTAGGTCAACCCCCTGGATTTGAGGACTTAGAAAATCTAAATCATGTCTTTAGGCTAAAAAAAGGCCCTATATGGACTAAAACAAGCACATAGAGCTTGGTATGAACGTTTATTCAATTATCTAATATCTAAAGGGTTCAACCAAGGTCAAATAGATCCAACCCTATTTATAAAAACCCTAGAAAATAATATTTTTATAGCTCAAGTATATGTAGATGATATAATTTTTGGCTCAACTAATTCTAAATTTTTAAAAAAATTTATCAAATTAATGGAAAATGAATTTGAAATGAGTCTAGTAGATGAACTTAACTTTTTCCTAGGTCTACAAATTAAACAAACCAAAGATGGAATTTATATTTTTCAAACTAAATACGCTAAGAAATTAATTAGAAAATTTGGAATGAATAATTCAAAAATTATTAATACACCAATGGCTACCAACATTAAAATTAATTCATACTTAGAAGGAAAACTGGTAGACTTGAAATACTATTAAAGTGCGATAGAAAGTCTACTATACCTAACTACAAGTCGATCGGATATTCTTTTTACAGTAGGTATGTGTGCAAGATATCAATCTTGTATAAAACAGTCACACTTAACCTACGTTAAAAAAATACTTAGGTATATTAAGGGAACCCTAAATGTAGGATTATGGTACCCTAGTTCTTGTACCCTTGATCTAATAGGTTATTCTAACTCAGACTATGCTAGGTGCAAGCTAGATAGAAAAAGCATAAGTGGTAGCTGTCAATTTCTAGGTCAGTACCTAGTAAGTTAGTCAAGCAGAAAGCAACAATGTGTTGCTTTATCTACCACTGAAGCTGAATATATAGCCCTAGGAGAATGTGAATCTCAGTTATTATGGATGATGCATACCCTAAAAGACTATCAACTAGAATATCATAAAACAAAAATTCCAATTGATAATATAAGTTCAATTAATCTAACCAAAAACTCAATTCACCACTCAAGGACTAAACATATAGAAGTAAAGCACCACTTTATAAGGGATCACGTAGCTAAGGGTGATATTGTACTTATCTATGTTGAGTCAAAATCAAACCTAGCTGACATATTCACAAAGCCCTTACTTGAACTTGAGTTCAGTTCACTTAGAAGACAAATAGGGATGTGCTTAGTAGAATAGAACTTCTTTTCTGCTTACTATATGTTCTCAACTTGTTTTATTTTGGTTTTAAATTCCTAGGAAAAATAGCTTTCAAAATTTCCCTCTTTTGTTAGTTTTACAAAAATCTGATTTAGCCTAGGATTTTACCCCCTAGAAATCATGTACCCCTAGTTTTAGCCAGAGCATCTCACAAGCACACTAGGATTGTTTGAAAACACTTAGAATGGTATGAGGTCCATAGGGTACTGCCTGAACTTCAGTATGCTTATGTCTGTGCATCGACATAAGTTTGGGATATAAATACCTAATTTACAATAATCAAGTTAAGTTATCAGACTTAGTCAAATATAACTGGATCACTAACTTAACTTGACTAACCAAGTGAAAATTATTATCCTCTAGGTAAACAGCTAGTAGCTAATGGTTAGACATGTGGCCATGAAAATTGAGTATTGAACTTTATTTTTTTTACTCATGCTTGGACTATAGGACTTTTGAATGTGTTTTGTGAGGGCGGCCTTAGCTAAAATTATTTAAATCAAGCTAAATTTAAATTAACTTTTAACCCTAAAAGAGTTTTTATCTAGAAGAATTTTTTTTACATTTTATACTTTAAAGTTTAATCATCTAGTTTTACAAACTTTTTAGCTAAGTTACTTTTCAAATCAAAACTTTCCTTTAGCTATATCTATTTCTAAAATTAAGTTTTGAGATTTTGAGTTCACTTGGCCATCCTCTAAAAAGCTAAGTGTTCTTGCAAAAAGCTTTTCAAATTTAACTAAGCATTTTTCAAAAGCTTTTTAAATTTGGCTAAATACTTTTTCAAAGAGTTTTTCAAAATTGGCTAAGTACTTCAAATTTGACTAAGTATTTTTCAAAAGCTTCTCAAAATTTACTTTAAAATAAAAAGATTTTTTTAATGATAAAACATTTTTATGTCACTTAGCTAAAAGTGTTACAACGAAATTCAATCTAAGTGTTTATCAAAGTATTTCTAATTCTCTATTTAATCAGCCATTGATCTATTTCTTTATTTTTCTCTACTTTATTGCTTATTTTGAAATATGGCAAAGGGGGAGAGTATAATAAAATTTAAAAGTATAAGAAAATTCAAAGAGAAGCTTTTATTAAGGGGGAGTCTATTAAGGGGGGCTTTTATTAAGGGGTAGTTCTTTTTTGATTGTCCTATTTTTATACTATCATTAAAAATCCTTAAAAACATTGTTTTACTTAACTTTGAATTATGGTTGCCATAATCAAAAAGGGGGAGATTGTTGGTGCGGGAAGCATCCGACGATCGAACCCAAGTTTTGATAATGGCAAAGGGATTCAAGGTTATGTTGTTTTGTTATCTAACACGTGTGAATGAGGTTTTTCAGGAAAGTCCTAACTACAATTAGGTAGGTGGAAAACCCTAGGGGTGGTAACCCTAGGTCCTAGGGGGTGGTAACCCTAGGTGGAGGAAAACCCTAAGGGGCGGCAACCCTAGGTCCTAGGGGATGGTAACCCTTGGTGGAGAAAAACCCTAAGGGGCGGCAATCTTAGATCCTAGGGGGTGGTAACCCTAAGTGGTGAAAATCCTAAGGGGGGGGGGGGGTGGGATAACCTTAGGTCCTAGGGGGAGGTATCCCTAGGTGTCGAAAACCCCTAGGGGGTGATAACCCTAGGTCCTAGGGGGTGGTAACCCTTGGTCCTAGGGGGTGGTAACCCTAGGCAGAAAGTCTAGTATGTCTGGAGGACCTGACTGCATAAGGTATGTTCTCCTGAGTGGAGTAGGTGAGGACGCGTTCCCTTAAGAGGGAACAGTAGCCGTCGGTTCGACCTATGATTTTCAGTCGGAAATCCAAAGTCAGAATCGAGCAATCCGAAGACTGTCAAACTTATTTTTATAATATATTATCTATTATGTTCTAACTCTGTTTTGCTGGAAACTAACATTTTGTGCAGGGGTAGAACTGACTGGAATCGATCGACCGAATGTTTGGATCGGTCAACTGAACCCCCAAGCAACAGGACGGATTTCCAGCGAGTGGACCGGGCTCGACTAGGGGATCGGTCGACCGAACCTGGCTATCGGTCGATTGACCCGGAGATAGGAGTTGACCAGATCGAAGCGTAGCGAACGGATCGGGCAGATCGGATGAGGAGGAGATCATTTGATCGGTCGATCGAACATGGGGATCGATCGACCGATCCGCCTCAGGTCAAACCTGATCCCGAGCTTTAAGGATCTGGATCAGTCCCGCGGAGCCTATAAAAGGAGCCTCGGGAAGCAGCTTCAAACGAAATCTTGAACAGAACATCCTGTGCCCTTGTACGCTGCTCCAAACGCTCAAACGACGCTCCGCTTCTCCGACAACTGACGACGAACTTCCCTCATCTTTTGTGTTGTCAGTATTGTAACTCTTCATTCAGCACTTGTATTTTTTAAATTGTAAAAGATTTACGTGATTATAGTTGTTGCCCAAAGTAAACGCTCAACGAGCATGTGCCTTAGAGTAGGAGTCGCCCTAGGCTTGGAACCAAGTAAATCTTGGTGTCTTTTGCTATGTCTTGTTTAATTTCCACTGCTCTTACTCAAATTTCCGAATACGAAACGTGTGAAAGCCACGAGCACTATTCACCCCCCCCCCCCTCTAGCGCTTCTCGATCCAACAATTTCTAGTTGGCTTCGCTTTCCCATTTCAATCTTCTTCTCTAAAGTGAACCAGTATTTCCGCATCCCTCTTCAACAATTAGTCCCAAACTCCATTCACTGTCCATGCGGAGTCACAATTTTATTTCAAGTCCCTTTGACTCTCCAAGTATTCCATTACTTCTACTATCTCAAACAACTGACTGAAAGAGTTTTTCATTTTAAATCTCGTCTGAAGAATATGCTCTTTGATAGAATACCTTATCATAGCAAGAATTGGAAGGACAAATACTTCTTTATTCAACTTCTTACACCCGTGCCTTGGCCAACTATGTGGCCCATAGCTAGTTGATTTTGTAAGAAACTACAGCATTAAATACGCAGAAAGTGCAGCAAAAAATATCTAGTTCCTATCAGAAGATTCATGCGAAGGAAGAAAATATATACTAAGTTTTAACATGATAGGAAATTTTACCTTTGATGCGTGTACTCGATTTCCCAACAGCAAGGATCTCAGCACAATTACGTGTCCGTACCTCTTCAGTATCCACACGAACACAAGAAAATGGAGAAGACCAACACTCAAGGTTGTCCTAGCAACCCTCTAATGAGTTTCGGCCAAAGAAAGAGAGAAGAAGAAGATGAATGAATTCACACTCAAAAATGAGAGAAAAAAAATACTTTTGTATTTCATCCAATGAAAATACTTAATGAGCATTAATTCACTTAATGAGACTTAATGAGCATTAACACTCTATTAAGGATAATTTTTGAACTCTTTATTTTTGAATTCAATTTCAAAATTGAATGAATTTCAAAATTAACTCTTCTAATATTTCATTAATCTCCATTAATCCTCTTTAGTGAATGAATTCACTTTAGTCTAACTCAAGTCTAATTCGGATTAGATTGAATCCATATGATTGGATTCACTTGAGTCTAACAAAATGATTCTAAGTCGGATGTGTCAATCATCTCATAATTGACTCTTAGAGATAATACTAACAATCTCCCATTAACTCAAGTGTCAATCACCAAAATAATCTCATCCAATGATTCATCACATTTTAGTCAAACTAAAATAAACTTATCTCCAAATCAATATATTCTTTGTGTGTGACCCAATAGGTTCTTGTAACATTGGCAATATGTCCAAATCAATATTTAGATACATAAGCAATGAGTGGCATCTAATAAAACATCATTGCTACCCAAGTAACAAGAAAGTTAAGATCTGACTTAACCTTTCCGTGACTATTATCTTGGATAACTTGGTCTGTCTATCCTTGATATCTAGATTGATCAATGAGACATACATTATGTCATCCTCTTATCAATCCTTGTGTTTCTTGATTCTAAGTAGATATACTCAATCAAATAAGCTCAATATCTCATATTGACTCATTTGTGCATGGTCATGCTTTCTTATGTCCTACTAATCAAGGGGCCCACAGATATCACTTCCATCATATAGAAGGAATAGATCTCATCTACATCACTTGCATCCCTCCGCATAAGTTATTGCATACCCAGTGATTGACTTTATAGTCCACCCTGTTATAGGTGATGTTTGTCAATACCAAAGTACACAACGCCTTATGTAGGAAACCGTAGTGACTTTAGGTCTAAGGACTATTCATACCAATAGTCACATGAGAATGTTTATGACACTCATATAATGATCCATGAAACATTCTCATGGTGGGTCATTTAGTATATATTCTCTAATATATACTCATGTGTCAACCTGATATCTCATATCCATGACTTGTGAGATTAAGTCATCCGTTGACCTACATGCTAGTCTCAACACATTAATATTGTCCTTGTATATTAATGTTTGATTAGAAATAGTTTAGAATAGTGTTCTATGCATATATATAATATCTCACTATCAATTCAACTAATTAATATGTTGTTGATTAGAACCCCTTACTCTAGAATTGAAATAATTATAATAACCAACTTTGCCTTTTATTGATAATAAAATATGATACAAAAGGAGCCCTTTACAATCATCTGATAATTAGTACTAGGGCTAATACTAACAATCTCCCACTAGTACTAGTGTCAATCACTGAAATATCTAATACCCAGTGACCTAGTATGACCATCATGCTCCTCTGTGCCAAAGCCTTGGTCAAGGGATGTACAATGTTAGCATCGATCGGTACTTTGCATATCCTCATATCTCCTCTATTGATGATCTCTCAAATGAGATGGAATCGTCGTAGTATATATTTGGATCTCCGATGAGAGCGAGGTTCCTTAGCCTATGTAATAACCCCATTGATATCATAATAGAGGTCTATTGGGTTCGCTATACTAGGAAAAACACCAAGCTCTGTAATGAACTTCCTGATCTAAACAACCTCTTTAGCTACAATTGAAGTGGCAATGTGCTTGGCTTCTGTTGTAGAATCAGTGATTGTGTCTTGCTTTAACTCTTTCAGCTCACAACACCACCATTTAAGTAAAATACATACCCTGACTGTGATCTATAATCATCCTTGTCAGTTTGGAAGCTAGCATTGGTGTAACCCTTTAATTACATCAAGCTCTTCATAGCCTCCAAAGATCAAGAAATAATCTTGAGTTCTTCTTAAGTACTTAAGAATATTTTTGACTGTTGTCCAGTGACCTTCACCTGGATCTGACTGATATCTGCTCGTCATGCTTAATGCATACGAGACATTTGGGCGAGTACAAAACATGACGTACATGATAGACCCTATAGTAGATGCATAAGGAATATGATCCATGAGGTTCCTTTCTTTCTTAGAAGAAGGGCATTGATTCATCGAAAGACTAACACCATATGACATTGGCAAGAATCCCTTCTTGGAATATTGCATGGCAAAACATTTAAGCACCTTGTCGATATATGTACTCTGACTTAGACCAAGCAATCTCTTTGATCTATCTCTAAAGATCTTGATGCCTAAAATGTAGGCTACTTCACCTAAGTCCTTCATTAAGAAATAATTCCCAAGCCATGTCTTCATTAACTGAAGAGTAGGGATATTATTTCCAATGAGAAGTATATCATCTACATACAATATGAGAAAGATGACTATGCTCCCACTAATCTTCTTATAGACACAAGGTTCATCTTCATTCTTGATGAAACCAAACGCTTTGATTACATGATCGAATCAAAGATTCTAGCTTCTAGAAACTTGCTTTAATCTATAAATGGATCGTTGCAACTTACATACCTTTCCAGCATGCTCTGGATTGACATAACCCTCGGGTTGTGTCATCTACACATTCTCGAGCAGATTTCCATTAAGAAATATGATTTTGACATCCATCTATCATATCTCATAATCATAGTAAGCTGCAATAGCAAGTAGAATCTGAATAGACTTAAGCATCACAACTGGTGAAAAGGTTTTATCATAGTCTATACCATCAATCTACTTGAATCCTTTTGCCACCAATCTACCTTTACAAGTATACATATGACCATCCATGTCAGTCTTCATCTTGAAGACGCACTTACACCCAATGGGTTTGGTCCCTTCTGGTGGTTCAACCAAAGTCCATACTTGGTTAGTGTACATGGATTCCATTTCGGATCTCATGGCCTCTAGCCATTTTTCATAATCTGGGCCCTGTACAGCTTCGTGATAAGATGTAGGCTCGTTGAGACCAACTAGCACTACATCACCATTGTCAAACAAGAGAAAAGAATATCTCTCAGGTTAGCAATGGGTCCTATTAAATCTGCATAGAGCTTATGCTACTTGAGCAGGTTATTGCTCCACAACTTCTTGTGGTGTAACAAAATCATGATCCACAACATCTTGTGGTTCCTATTCAATTTCCATTAAGGTGTCAGTGCTAGTTTGTGTATCTTGAATTTCTTCAAGATTGACTTTACTCCCACTAGTTTTTTTAGAAACAAATTCCCTTTCTAGAAAGACATCAGTTCTGGCAACAAACACTTTGCCTTGTGTAGGATTATAAAAGTAATATCTCTTTGTTTCTTTAGGATATCCTACAAAATAGCACTTGTCTGATTTGGGTCCTAGTTTATCTGAGACTTGTCGTCAAACGTAAGCCTCGCAATCCCAAATCTTCATGAAAGACATCTTGGGACTCTTCCCAATCCATATCGTATATGGTGTCTTTTATGACAGCCTTAGATGGAATATGGTTAAGTGTGAGAGTGGCCATCTCTAGAGCATGTCCCCAGAAGGAAGTAGGAAGATCTGTATGACTCATCATTGATCATACCATATCTAATAAAGTATGATTTCTCCTTTCTGATACACCATTCCATTGTGGTATTCCAGGTGGAGTAAGTTGAGATATGATCCCACACTCAACGAGATGGTCATGAAACTCTTGGCTAAGGTATTCCCCACCTCGATCTAATCGAAGTATCGTAATACGCTTACCAAGTTGGTTTTGTACTTCATTCTTGAATTCTTTGAAGTCGTATCTATTAAAATCATCAGTGAAAGTAATGAAGTAATGATAGTTTCCTCTAGCTGCTATTCTGAAAGGCCCACATACATTAGTATGTATGAGTCCTAACAGATCATTAGCTCTTTTGCTATGTCCACTAAATGGAGTCTTAGTCATGTTGCCTTGAAGATGACCCAAGCGACAATGCCTTAGACATGCAACTCTCATTTATGTGACCCAAGCGACAATGCCAGAGATATGTTTAGTTCAAATCATTAAACATGAATCATTTGATATTTATGTTATAGATTGGATTTTCAAAATATAGAACATAGAGTCTATTTAGTAGAGGTGCATTACAATAAAATATGTCACTTAAATAAATAGAACAACATTTGTCTTTTATTATAAATGAAAACCCCTTCTTATCTAAATAAGAAACAGAGATTATGTTATTGGTTAAAGCAGGCACATAGCAGCACTCTTCAGTTTTAAAATAAGCCCAGTGGGCAAAGATAAGGAATATATTCCTATAGCGACAGCAGCAACTCTTGCAACATTACCTATTCATAGGTCCACTTCACCCTTCATCAATACTCTACTATTTCTTAGCCCCTGTACATTAGTATAAATGTGAGATGCACACTGGGTATCTAATATCCATGAAGAAGAAATAGATAGATTGACTTCTATAATATATATACCTGAGGTAGAAGTCTCATTTCTCTTCCTTTTCAATTCCTCTAGGTACACCTTGCAGTTCCTCTTCCCGTGTCTGGTCTCACCTCAATGGAAGCAGGTTCCTTCCTTAGCAACCCTACCTTTGGTTTTCAATGCATGAGTCTTGCCCTGCCCTTTGGTTTGGGTCTTACCCTTACTGTTGGGCTTCCATTTGCCTTTTCCCTTTTGCACTATCAAAATAGTACTAGGCTTTGCCTTCTTAAGATTGTGTTCAGCAGTTCCTAACATGCTCAACATCTCAGGCAGTGGTTTGTCAATTTCATTTATGTTGTAGTTCATGATAAATTGACTATAGCTCTTAGGCAATGACTGTAGAATAAGGTCAGTGGTTAATTCTTGGCATAATGGTAATCCCAACCTTTATATATTCTTCACATACCCAATTATTTTGAGCACATAAGGTCCTACGGGACTTCCTTCTTGCATTCTACACTAAAACAGTGCCTTAGAGATCTCAAATCTCGCATTCCTTACTTGTCCTTGATATAGTTGTTTAAGATGTTCAACCATATCATAAGCATCCATGTTCTCATGTTGCTTTTGAAGCTCAGAGTTCATGGTGGCGAGCATAAGGAATGATACATCTAATGCATCATCTTGATGCTTCTTATAAGCATCCTTATTAGCTCTAGTGGCAATAGTGGGGGGTGCTTCAGGAATGGGTTATTCTAGGATGTACAGTTTTCTTTCTTACTTGAGAACTATTCTCAAGTTTCTATACCAGTCTAAGAATTTAGCTCCATTGAGCTTGTCCTTATCAAGGACAGATCATAGAGAGAGAGTATTTGACGTATTTGACGATATGGTAATCTATAATAATAAAATACAAAAATAAGTATCATATTTAGGTCATTCAATTAGGACTTTAATTAAATGATTCTCCCACTAAATTATAAACCTTGGTAGGAGCAAGTCATAGATGTCGTTTTACCCACACTACTAGCTCTAAATCGTGATGACATTTATGTGGGAAAAGATCCACGTTATACCTCATCTTGAGTTAGCTTTGGCTAATTGTCCAAGACTTAGTATAACTAAGGTAGGTAACGTTTACCAATTACATCCTATGTAACTCTTGTATCATTCGGTGAACAAGACTATTTGTACATTTGCCCATCTTATGAAATCCACATTATAGCTCATCTTGAGTTAGCTTTGGCTAATCGCCCAAGACTGCTATAACTTGAATTTCATCATATGGGATATGCATCTAAGTTCTCAATCCAATTGATATAACTTAGTTAAGTCACACCCAAAGTTTAATAGTTAGGCATCACAATTGTCCTATCGCACTCTAGCATGATAAATCAAGTCACTTTGCTTTGGCAAAACCTGACTACAATTGATCGAGCTAGAAGTGAGTACCAAACTTTGGTAGACATATATTAAAAGGCCTAATTATTGTTGAACTACACATATATCACATACAATCATGGAACACATCAACATATATGCTAAATTAAACGTGATATGGTTATGGCCCCATAAACTACAATCTTCTCAAGCCAATGAGAAGATCAAAAGGTTAACCTAGGTCTAAGCATCTTCTCCAAGTGCTTCCTTGGTCACCGTGTGTTGTTGTTCTTCTCCCTTTTCCACCATCATCCAGTAGACTAATGCTTCTCTAATTTGTACATTACAAAACCTAAAGAAAGCTCGAGTTACATTCGAGGGTAGTCTAAATTTACAATAAGTGTGATAAAAGATGAAGGCACGACATGCAGAACGTATTATGAATTACAACACACATCCAATCACATTAGGGTTAAAGGTCATAACCATGCACCATGTCATATATATATTTACAATATCCTTATGACATAAATATACTATGATTTCAACAACTAATTATGAGTTACAATTCCATGGCGGTCCTGCTAGTCGGTTAGTGGGCGGGGGTCAAGGGGGCAGTGCCCCTTGCGGGGGTGAGGGGCAGCACCTCATTGTATGAGTTGCTTCCATACTCGAGACCCTGCAACCCATAAAAATTGAGAGACCATGTTGTCACAACACTTTGGCCGAGACCACCTTGTTGTTCACAACTTCTAATGGTCAAAACCTTGGAAGTATATTTCTATCAAACAAAATAGGTTATAGCACTCGTTCATAACAAGTATGAAGATGTTATTGTTAGACTGTATACTAAAAGTCTAGCTTTCGTAAATATTTATTTTTGAAATAAAAGAATCACATTTGGTCAATATCTACATTTATTTTTTAAATGTAATTGTTCAATTAATTTATATAGTAGATAACATTGTGAGTGGTGTCACACACAGAAGATCATGTTGTCGGTTCTTTATAAATTATAAGCAGTTGCTCACAACTAAGATGGAAAGGAACAAATCATCGGAATAGTCGTAGTGTAATTAAGTATTAGTTTATCTTGATTAATAAATTACACTGGTACACTCTAAGTGTATTGCGTAGGACCATTTTAGGTAAGTTCTTTTTGTACTGACTTAATAAAAGAACTAGACCTTACTTATTATGGAAGTGTGTGCTCTTAATCCTAATATAATAATACGCACATATATTTAATATTTATTTCTTTAACTTATCAAAGGGTGAGGTTTAGCTCGATAAATCAATATGCCCGATGAGTTGGGAAATGATATTACTTATAGTGTGTGTTGTTGATTATAGAAGGAATCTGTGTCCTAGTTATCTAGGTTGAGAATGTCCCCAAGAGGAGCTCATAAGGATTGCCATGTTAAACCATGCAGGTGGACTTAGTCCAACATGACAATGAAGTTGAGTGGTACTACTCTTGGAGCTAGATATTAATTAAGTGAGTTGTTAGTAACTTACTTAATTAGTGGGCATTCATTATCTTAAACACAGGGAGACTAACACACTCGTGATAAGTAGGAGCCCATAATGTAATTTGGGATTGGTGCAGTAGTGCGATAATAACTCTCTAGTGGAATGAGTTATTATCGATGAACTTGAGTTGTGTGTTCGAGGATAACACGGGATACTCAAGCTCATCGGAAGGTCAAAACCAATTTCCCCTCTAGGTCCCTGTCGTAGCCTCATTATAGCCTCAAGTCCATCCAAATGTAAGGCTCTTCTTGGTGTCCAAGAAGAGGGCCGGTCCAATGCTTGGTGATCAAGCAACGGTCGGCCACATCCTCTTCCATGGGGGCCGGCCCTATTGTTTGATGAACAAACTAGTAGGGGTCGGCCACAATAATTCAAACAAGGAGAGTTGTTTTGAATTTTTAAAATCTTCTCTTTGTAGAAAACTATAAGTTTTAAAAGAGAAATTTTAATTTTTTTAAACTTTCTTTATTTAAATTAGGTCACATGTTTTAATAGAGAGTTTTATAAGTTTTAAAACATTCCTTTTTTAACCATTCTCATGGTTTTAGAAAAAAGGAAGAGAAGTTTTAAAAATTAAAATTTTCTATTCATGTTAAAAAAGGAAATTTTTGAAGAGAAGTTTTAAATTTTAAAACATGGTTTTAATTTTTAAAAGCTTTCCTTTTTAACATCCACTTTAGGAAATTAGAAGAGAGCTTGTAAAATTTTATAAGAGGATTACTTCTTGTAAAATTTTATAAAAAAATTTATTTTCTTTCCTTTTAATTGTGGCTGGCCACCTTGCTTGGTGCCCAAGCAAGGGGTCGGCCAATAGAATTAAACCAAATCAATAATTTGTTGATTGATTCAATCAAGAGGAAAGAAAAGGAAAATAAAAAGGGAAAAAGAAAAACTAGAAGAAGATTTTAATTTTTGTAAAAATTCTTCCCTTATTTGCCTTGGGTAAGTATTATAAAAGAAGGGGTGAGGAGGCTTCATGAGACACAATTCTTATTCTCTTGGTGGAGTCTCTCTAGGTGGTCGGCCCTCCCTCTCCCCTTCTCTTATCCCTTTTGCTCTCTTCTCCTTGGTGGTGGTGGTGGCCGGATCTTAGAGGAAGAGGAAGAAAGCTTTTGGGTGGTGTTCATCTTGGAGGATTGTCGCCCACACGATGTCCAAGGCAAGGCGAGGAATATGGCAGAAGATCTCGAGGTCATTAGCATACAAAAAGAAGGTATAATTAGCAATTGTTTTCCGCATCATGCTAGTTATTTTTCTTTGTAAATATTCCAAACACAAGAGGCATTAGATCTAGTTTTTCGAATTAGCTTTTTTCGAGTTTGTGTTTTCTTTTTTTTTGAATTTGTTATTCGATTGTTCTTTTTGGTTAACCTAGAGTTATTTAAGGAAATTAAATATTAGCTTTCCTTAAAAGGCTTTGTCTTGGCGGTGGTGGTTGCTCCCATATCCAAGAAGGTCATGTGCCTCGTCATGCAATCCTGGAAGCCAATTTTGAAAATTAATATTTAATGGAATTAATAACATAGGTGGATTTGAATCAATAGTGTTAAGTTCTGCTTGCGATTCAAATCTAAACCATTAAAAACAGATAAGTTAAATTTGGAATCAATGATGTTAAGTTCCGTCTGTGATTACTAATTTAACTTCTAAAGAACACAATAGGTTATTTAAGGAAAGGTTCGACACTTGTACAAAATTTTTGTACAGTGGAACCGGTATGATTTTCCTAGGACTAACCAACAATTGGTATCAGAGCTAGGGTTTGCCTCTGTGTGTTTTGGTTTTCAAATTAATTATGCACGTGTCATACATAATTTAGGTAGGATAATAGTAGGATGTGCTAACTTTGTGGTTGCAGACTCCAACTATTATGGCATATAGATTTTGTGTGTGATTGGACCCTTGGACATGTCAAGAGCATTATTTTATGTGCATGATTGTATGTATCAAATACAGCAGGAGCTGTATTATTTTTAGAATTTTATTTTTTGTTCGATCTAGAATATATGTACATTCCTTTATGGAATATAGGATCGATATATGTAAAATTCTATATTTGTCGCGGATCATATCTTTGCGAGGCGTGGTGCTATTGGAGGACCAGAAATGCAGTGGAATAAGAAGCAAGATAGATGCGACAACTCTACCCGATGGCGGTGGCTAAAGATGGCAGCAGCTAGGGTTGGAGCATACTAAAGACAGTGATGGAAAGGGCCATAATAGTTGAAAAATTAATTTTCAAATTTATTGCTTTTATTTACTGTGATGTTTATGTGCATGTGATGTATGCTAGCATAGGTTAAAATCCTCATTTTAAATAACTAAGTGGGAGAGGGATTTTAAATAAATCCCATGGTCTCCATTACTGGTATGTAAGTAATGCAATAAGCTTGCGTGTTAGCTCTGAGTGCCTCCCTCAACAACGGATGGGTTTGTTGCGAATCACTAGATCAAACTTCCTTTATGGATAGTTATAGGAAGTTATTTAGGAGTGTGTGATCTTCTCCAACTGAAGGGGCACAATCCTATTTAATGGACTAAGTATCAAGTAATAGTATACACTTAGACGCATTCAATAGTATCCTCCCCAACGGAGTCACTGCTATTGTTTTGTGTGACCAAAGAAAAACTAACTATTAATTTTATTTGTCATAAAGTTAGGATGACAAGATAATAAAATAAATGGGTTACTCCCTCCTCTTACAAATGTTGAATTTATATACGTCCACACTAACGTGGCATGCAATATTCACGGTGATTTGAGGTGTTAGTTAATTTAAAATGGTATTGTTTGAGGAATCAATATTATTCTAAATTTAGTGTCTTGACCAAAGTTTATTTTTGTGATTCTTAGGATGACTTTCAACCCACTGGCCATTATACTGAAAGAGAACAAACTTACTGGTCCCAACTATATAGATTCGAAAAGGAACCTGGACATTGTTCTTACTGCCGAGAGCTATAAGTTTGTACTGACTGAGGCTTGCCCTGATGCACCTAACGGTGACTCTACCCCAGAGGAGATTGAGTATCATAGGAAATGGATAAAAGTAGATGAGATAGCGCGGTGTTATATTTTGGCTTCAATGTCAAATGTATTGCAACATCAGCATCAAGATTTACCAACAACTTATGATATAATGAACAATCTCAAAGAACTCTTAGGGCACCAGAGTCGGACTGCTAGGCAAGAGGAAATGAGAAAGCTAATGACAGCCACCATGTCTGAGGGGACACCCGTAAGGGATCATATCCTCAAAATGATGGCTTATCTGAATGAAATACAAGTCCTTGGAGGAGAAATCGATGGGGAAACCCAGGTCGATATAATTCTTCAAACGCTACCCAGAAGTTTTGAGCAGTTCTGCCTGAACTATAACATGAACAAAAGAGAGTATACATTGGTGGAACTTCTGGCAGAACTACAGGCAGCAGAAGGAATATTTCGTCATAGTTCTCAAATTCACTATGCTGAAAATGGTTCTACTTCTAAGTCGAAAGGCAAGAAGAAGAAGAAACAGGTCTTTTCAGCAAAGAAGGTGAATAAACCTCAGGGTACAGGATAGAAAGCTGCAATGAAGAAGCCGAAGGGCAAGTGATTCATCTGCAAGCAGTCAGGACATTGGAAGGCGGACTGTCCTTGTAGGAATCAGAATAATAAAGGTATATCTCATGCTCTAGTAGTTGAAACATATTTAGCGGTGTTATCTACCAGCACCTGGTGTGTAGATAAGGGAGTCACTGATCATGTCTGCAATTTTTTGCAGGGGTTCCAGGAAACCCGACGACTATTTGAAGGAGAGATAATTGTCTACATGGGCAATGCTACTAAGGTGGCGGTTGTTGCAGTGGGAGACATCTACTTATCTTTTGATAGGAATAGAAGTTTGATTTTAAAAAATTGTCTTTATGTACCCAGTTTTAGAGAGAATTTAATTTCAGTTTCTAAACTGTATTTGGATGGATATTCTGTTTCCTTTAGTAACAATGTCGTTATAAAGAGAAATAAGGTGATTATCTGTTCTGGTGCATTGGTTGGAAATTTATATACTTTAAATCCAATTTCTCCCACAAAGCAAAATATGGAAATTAATAATACATCTTCTAACTCTAATAAGAGAAAAGAACCTTCGGAAATGAACCAAACGTATCTTTAGCATCTAAGGCTTGGTCATATTAACTTAAGTAGAATTCAAAAGCTTGTAGCCGATGGACTCTTGGGTTCATTAAAGTTGAAAAACTTTCCAACATGTGAATCCTGCTTGGAAGGTAGAATGACCAAGAGACCTTTTAAGGCTAAGGGGTATAGAGCCAGAGATGCATTAGAACTGGTTCATTCTGATTTGTGTGGTCCTATGTCTATCCAGGCAAGAGGTGGTTATGAATACTTCGTCTCCTTTATAGACGATTATTCAAGATACGGATACATTTACCTGATGTGCCGCAAGTCTAAATGCTTTGACAAGTTCAAAGAATATAGGGTTGATGTGGAGAAACGTCTTGGTAAAAGTATCAAGACACTACGGTCTGACAGTGGTGGTGAATACCTCTTTGGAGAGTTTAGGAATTACTTATCAGAAGTCGGGATTTAATCCCAATTGTTTGCACCTAGTACACCCCAACAGAATGGTGTGGCAGAACGAAGGAATAGGACTCTTATGGAAATGGTTAGATCGATGATGAGTTATTCAGAATTACCAAATTCGTTTTGGGGATATGCTTTAGAAACAGCAGTGTACATTCTAAATATGGTACCTTCTAAAATAGTTCCTTCTACTCCCATGGAATTATGGAATGGGCGTAAGCCTAGTCTAAATCATATCCAGATATGGGGTAGTCCAGCACATGTGCTGAAGGGAGATATTGACAAGTTGGAATCACGTACAGAAGTTTGTCAGTTTGTGGGATATCCTGAGGGAACGAAAGGTGCTTTGTTTTATAATCCTAAAAATCATAAGATCATTGTTAGCACCAATGCTCGATTTTTAGAAGAAGATTATGTAATGAACCATACGCCCATGAGTGAAATAGTTCTAGAAGAAATTAGAGAGGACACGTCTACTTTAGTACCAACAGTACAAGATGAAGTACCACTAGAAACTGCAACATGTGTCACACATAATACACAATCAGAGACAGTGCCTCGTCGTAGTGGGAGGGTTGTTAGATAACCTGAGAGATTCATGTTTTTGGGAGAGTCTTCAGACTTGATTCCGGTTAAATATGAACCTGATCCCCAAATATATGATGAAGCACTCCAAGATATAGATGCAGTATCTTGGCTAAAGGTAATAAATTTCGAAATAGAATCTATGTATTCTAATAAGGTCTAGGAGCTTGTAGAACCACCTGATGGTATAAAAGCCGTTGGATGCAAGTGGATCTACAAAAGGAAAAGAGGGGCAAACGGGAAGGTAGAAACCTTCAAAGCAAGGCTTGTTGCAAAAGGGTACACTCAGAAAGAGGGAATCGATTATGAAGAGACTTTTTCACCGGTAGCCATGCTTAAGTCTATCCGGATACTTTTATCCATTGTCGCTCATATAGATTATGAGATTTGGCAAATGGATGTCAAGATAGCTTTCCTTAATTGAAGTCTTGAAGAAAACATCCACATGAAGAAACCAGAAGGGTTCATTGAAAAGGACAAAGAGCATCTAGTGTGCAAGCTTAATCGGTTCATTTATAGACTAAAGCAAGCTTCAAGATCTTGGAACATCCGGTTTAACGAAGTAATCCAGTCATATGGATTTATTCAGTGTCCGGATGAGTCTTGTGTATACAAAAAGTATAACGGAAATGTGGTGGTATTTCTTGTACTATACGTAGATGATATTTTGTTAATTGGCAACAATGTCAAGGTATTATCAGACGTAAGGGTATGGTTGTCCAAATAATTTGATATGAAGGACTTAGGAGAATGTGCACACATTCTTGGGATCAAAGTCATAAAGGATCGCAAGAAAAAAATGTTATGCCTATCCCAAGCTTTATATATAGATATAATCCTTGCTCGTTTTAGCATGCAAAACTCCAAGAAAGGTTTCTTACCTTTTAGGCATGGAGTAGCCTTATCTAAAGAGATGTCTCCGAATACATCAAAGGAGATAGAGGACATGAAGGCAGTTCCTTATGCTTCGGCTGTAGGAAGCCTTATGTATGCAATGTTGTGCATGAGACCTGATATCTGTTTTGCCGTGGGCATGGTTAGTAGATATCATAGTAACCCTGGACAAGGACATTGGACTGCTGTGAAGCATATATTAAAGTACCTAAGAAGGACTAGAGATTATATGCTAGTCTACCATGCAGACGATTTGCTCCCTGTGGGTTACACGGATTCGGATTTCCAATCAGATAGGGACAATAGTAAGTCTATGTCATGCTATGTGTTTACTCTGGGAGGTGAAGCCATTGCATGGAGAAGTGTTAAGCAGAAATGCGTCTCAGACTCAACCATGGAAGCTAAGTATGTGGCAGCTTCTGAGGCAGCCAAAGAAGCTGTGTGGCTCAGGAACTTTCTAATGGACTTAGATGTGATTCCTGATTTGCCCAAAATCATCACAATTTATTTTGATAATAGCGGTGCAGTTACAAACTCGAAGGAACCACGAGCCCATAAGACAAGCAAATATATAGAACGCAAGTACCACCTGATACGAGACATCGTCAAGCGAGGAGAAGTTGTAGTCACCAAGATTACATCAGCAGATAACCTGTCAGATCCTTTCACTAAGGCCCTTCCGGCGAAAGCTTTTGAATGACATGTGGAGGGGATGGGAATCAGATGTAACACCCATAGGATCCCTAGCAATTTTATGAATTTTACCATGATTAAAATAGGCCTTATGTGGATTTTTCTAAAATAAAAGAAAAATAGAACCAAAAAGAGGCATGACCAAGGTTTGAACCTTGGACCTCTTGTTAGATGCATGTATGTTATAACAAGTAGCCCCGGTAGGGGTGTGCTGTTAGGAAAAGAAGGGAGATTGTAGTTAAGGTGAAGGCCTTTCACTTAGAAGGAGACTTAGAAGGAAAAGTTTGAGTTTCCTTCTTCCTCCCTAATGAAAAAGATGAATTTGCCTTCTTCCTTCATTCAACATAAATAAGAAAAAGGGAAAGAGAACTTCATTTTTCTTCTCTTTTCTTCCTTCCTTCTTCTCTCCACCGAAAAACCAAAGCCTCACCCTCACCATTGCCGAAACCAAGCCAAAGAAATTCTTCTAGGAAAAAGTTTCAAGAAGCAAAGGGTATTCTCTTAGTAAATTAAGCGAGAGGATGTAAGTATTCCCTCACCTGCAGTACAAGTAATTCTCGTATGCTTTATGTTTAAAAGTTGTTTGAAAAACATAGGGATTTCCTTGCAAGTTTCAGCCAAGATAAGGAGTTGTGGTCACTTATGGTTGTCAATTTTACAATTTATGCTTCATGTTGTAACAAAAAGTCTAGAACCTCACTCTTGAGGTTTCGGCCAAGGTGGAATACAAGGTTTAGAGTAAAATTTTAAGATATAATCATGCATGTTTATGCTCCATCATGATGTATGATCTATTATATGTTGTTAGTTAAGTTTTCATGCTACATGTTGTATAAATAAAACTTAGAACCTTACCTTAGGTTTTGGCCAAGGATGAACATAAGGCTTAGAGCAAGGTTTTGAAATCCAATCATGCTTGTTTATGCTCCTTCATGATGTATGATCTATTATATGTTGTTAGTTAAGTTTTCATGCTACATGTTGTATAAACAAAACTTAGAACCTTACCTTAGGTTTCGGCCAAGGATGAACATAAGGCTTAGAGCAAGGTTTTGAAATCTAATCATGCTTGTTTATGCTCCTTCATGATGTATGATATATTATATGTTGTTAATTAAGTTTTCATGCTACATGTTGTATAAACAAAACTTAGAACCTTACCTTAGGTTTTGGCCAAGGATGAACATAAGGCTTAGAGCAAGGTTTTGAAATCTAATCATGCATGTTTATGCTCCTTCATGATGTATGATCTATTATATGTTGTTAGTTAAGTTTTCATGCTACATGTTGTATAAACAAAACTTAGAACCTTACCTTAGGTTTCGGCCAAGGATGAACATAAGGCTTAGAGCAAGGTTTTGAAATCTAATCATGCTTGTTTATGCTCCTTCATGATGTATGATCTATTATATGTTGTTAGTTAAGTTTTCATGCTACATGTTGTATAAACAAAACTTAGAACCTTACCTTATGTTTCGGCCAAGGATGAACATAAGGCTTAGGGCAAGGTTTTGAAATCTAATCATGCTTGTTTATGCTCCTTCATGATGTATGATCTATTATATGTTGTTAGTTAAGTTTTCATGCTACATGTTGTATAAACAAAACTTAGAACCTTACCTTAGGTTTCGGCCAAGGATGAACATAAGGCTTAGAGCAAGGTTTTGAAATCTAATCATTCTTGTTTATGCTCCTTCATGATGTATGATCTATTATATGTTGTTAGTTAAGTTTTCATGCTACAAGTTGTATAAACAAAACTTAGAACCTTACCTTAGGTTTCGGCCAAGGATGAACATAAGGCTTAGAGCAAGGTTTTGAAATCTAATCATGCTTGTTTATGATCCTTCATGATTTATGATCTATTATATGTTGTTAGTTAAGTTTTCATGCTACATGTTGTATAAACAAAACTTAGAACCTTACATTAGGTTTTGACCAAGGATGAACATAAGGCTTAGAGCAAGGTTTTGAAATCTAATCATGCTTGTTTATGCTCCTTCATGATGTATGATCTATTATATATTGTTAGTTAAGTTTTCATGCTACATGTTGTATAAACAAAACTTAGAACCTTACCTTAGGTTTCGGCCAAGGATGAACATAAGGCTTAGAGCAAGGTTTTGAAATCTAATCATGCTTGTTTATGCTCCTTCATGATGTATGATCTATTATATGTTGTTAGTTAAGTTTTCATGCTACATGTTGTATAAACAAAACTTAGAACCTTACCTTAGGTTTCGGCCAAGGATGAACGTAAGGCTTAGAGCAAGGTTTTGAAATCTAATCATGCTTGTTTATGCTCCTTCATGATGTATGATCTATTATATGTTGTTTGTTAAGTTTTCATGCTACATATTGTATAAACAAAACTTAGAACCTTATCTTAGGTTTCGGCCAAGGATGAACATAAGGCTTAGAGCAAGGTTTTGAAATCTAATCATGCTTGTTTATGCTCCATCATGATGTATGATCCCTTGTCTATGGTTAGTTTAAGTTTTCATGCCTTTTGTGGTAGTCAAAGTTTAAGATCCTTACCTTTAGGGTTCGGCCAAGATTAAATGGAAGGTTTAGGGAAAAGTTTTGAACCTAACTATGCATGTTTATATTTTCTCATGATGTGTGATTCTTGATATATGGTTAGTTTAAGTTTTCCATGCTTCATGTGGGGTTAAAAATAAAAATAAAAAAAACTAGAATCCTACCTCTAGGTTTCGGCTAGGTTAAGATTTAGGGTTATAGGAAGATCAAAACCCCAATCATATATGCTAATGATTTCTTATGATGTGATATGGATTTTATGCCATCATGATATTTGTTATGTGCACTTACGTCATCATGTATGTTTTCTCTAAGAAATGTTATGTGTTATGTGCACTTTATGCTACTATTTTATGCAAGGTTTATGTATGATGAAAAGCCTAAGAGATGCTTCCCTTAAGTTGGGACTAAGAGCACTCTTCATGATATGACAAGAATATGATATGCCATGATATGACAAGAACATGATATGCTATGATATGATATGATATGATATGAAACATGATATGTTATTTTACTTTGTATGGTTTGTACCAGGGATTGGCTCCTAAGTTGCCCCTAGTTCGATGATCTATGAAACGGGCCTAGTAAAAGGGATGGGCTCCTAAGTTGCCCCTAGGTTGATGGTCTATGAAACAGGCCTAGTTCCTATTAGGTTCAAGATTTTCTACCTTGGATCTACTTAGGATGCACACATTTATGTATGTATGTGGTACAAAACCGGACCCTCATGATGAGATTATGTTTAAGCATTTATATGATATATATGTTTTCAAAGGACATCTTGCATATACTCATTCATGATGCATGTTTTCAAAGGGCATCTTACAGATGCTTATTCATGCTAAATGTTTTCCTTTATGTTTTAGTAAGATGTTCCTTTTTGAAAAATAAGTTTATGATGCCTAGATGATCGTGTTATTACTTTGTGTATGAATTCTCACATGTTATGTTATGATTTACTTACATGAGTATGACTCTACTTTATGCTAGTATGCAGATTTATATCTAGATGTTGGTTAAATGAACATGTTACCACTTTATGTTTAGATGCATGATTCATGTTTTGTGAGTAGGAAAGAATCTTACTAAGCCTATGTGCTTATAGTTTAATTTCCCTTGTACTGCAGACAAAGGAAAAGAATGGTTGAATTAAAAGGGAGCAGCATGAAGGGCAAGAATGTGTGTGGCAGTGGCATGGTGGAATAAATCTGCTTAATGTTTCTATGTTCTAAAACTTTACATATAATGGATAATAATTATTGATGTCTACTCACTATGAACTTATGTTTTGATGATCTTTGATAGTATGCTTATTTCAAGTAAAATGCTATGCATCATGTAGCAAGTAGTAGATGTTAGATTAAGTTATGAATATTAACATGATATGTTGGATATATGATCCTATGATAATGAACATGTTTCTATGACAATATGATTGTATGCTTAAGTAAGTTTAATTTGTTTCAAAAAAATATTATTATTTACTTCTGCTGCCATGTATATATGTTTTCAAGTAACCCCCGTCCTTTCGCCCCCTTCCCGAGTGGCGGGGAAGGGCGGGGCATTACATCAGATGTATGGCAACAGATATGGCAGCTTAGTCTTTTAGTATAAGTGAGAGATTGTTAGAGTGTATACTAAAAGTCTAGCTTTTGTAAACATTTATTTTTGAAATAAAAGAATCACATTTGGTCAATATCTACATTTATTTGTTAAATGTAATTGTTCAATTAATTTATATAGTAGATAACATAGTGAGTGGTGTCACACACAGAAAATCATGTTGTCAGTTTTTTATAAATTATAAACAGTTGCTCATGACTAAGATGGAAAGGAACAAACTATCGGAATAGTCGTAGTGTAATTAAGTATTAGTTTATCTTGATTAATAAATTACACTGGTACACTCTAAGTGTATTGAGTAGGATCATTTTAGGTAAGTTCTTTTTGTACTAACTTAATAAAAAAACTAGACCTTAGTTATTATGGAAGTGTGTGCTCTTAATCCTAATATAATAACAAACACATATATTTAATATTTATTTCTTTAACTTATTAAAGGGTGAGGTTTAACTCGATAAATCAATATTCCCAATGAGTTAGGAAATGATATTACTTATATTGTGTGTTGTTAATTATAGAAGGAATCTGTGTCCTAGTTATCTAGGTTGAGAATGTCCCCAAGAGGAGCTCATAAGGATTGCCATATTAAACCTTGCAGGTGGAATTAGTCCGACATGACAATGAAGTTGAGTGGTACTACTCTTGGAGCTAAATATTAATTAAGTGAGTTGTCAGTAACTTACTTAATTAGTGGACATTCGTTATCTTAAACACAGGGAGACTAACACACTCATGATAAGAAGGAGCCTATAATGTAATTTGGGATTGGTGCGGTAGTGCGATAATAACTCTCTAGTAGAATGAGTTATTATCAATGAACTTGAGTTGTGTGTTTTGGGCGAACACGGGATACTCAAGCTCATCGGAAGGCCAAAACCAATTTCTCCTCTAGGTCCCTGTCGTAGCCTCATTATAGCCTCAAGTCCATCCAAATGTAAGGCTCTTCTTGGTGTCCAAGAAGGGGGTCGGTCCAATACTTGGTGACCAAGCAAGGGCCGGCCACATCCTCTTCCATGGGGGTCGACCCTATTGTTTGATGAACAAACTAGTAGGGGTCGGCCACAATAATTCAAACAAGGAGGGTTGTTTTGAATTTTTAAAATCTTCTCTTTGTAGAAAACTATAAGTTTTAAAAGAGAGATTTTAATTTTTTAAAACTTTACTTATTTGAATTAGGCCACATGTTTTAATAGAGAGTTTTAAAAGTTTTAAAACTTTTCTTTTTTAACCATCCTCATGGTTTTAGAAAAAAGGAAGAGAAGTTTTAAAAATTAAAATTTTCTATTCATGTTAAAAAAAGGAAATTTTTGGAGAGAAGTTTTAAATTTTAAAACATGGTTTTAATTTTTAAAAGCTTTCCTTTTTAACATCCACTTTAGGAAATTAGAAGAGAATTTGTAAAATTTATAAGAGGATTACTTCTTGTAAAATTTTATAAAAACAAATTATTTTCTTTCCTTTTAATTGTGGCCGACCACCTTGCTTGGTGCCCAAGCAAGGGGTCAGCCAATAGAATTAAACCAAATCAATAATTTGGTGATTGATTCAATCAAGAGGAAAGAAAAGGAAAATAAAAAGGAAAAAGGAAAAACTAGAAGAAGATTTTAATTTTTGTAAAAATTCTTCCATTATTTGCCTTGGGCAAGTATTATAAAAGAAGGGGTGAGGAAGCTTCATGAGACACAATTCTTATTCTCTTGGTGGAGTCTCTCTAGGTGGCCGACCCTCCCTCTCCCCTTCTCTTTTCCCTTTTGCTCTCTTTTCCTTGGTGGTGGTGGTGGCGGTGGCTGGATCATAGAGGAAGAGGAAGAAAGCTTTTGGGTGGTGTTCATCTTGGAGGATCGTCGCCCACACGACGTCCATGGCGAGGCGAGGAATACGGCAGAAGATCTCGAGGTCATTAGCATACAAAGAGAAGGTATAATTAGCAATTATTTTCCACATCATGCTAGTTATTTTTCTTTGTAAGAATTCCAAACACAAGAGGCATTAGATCTAGTTTTTCGAATTAGTTTTTTTCGAGTTTGTGTTTTCTTCTTTTTTAAATTTGTGATTCGATTGTTCTTTTTGGTTAACCTAGAGTTATTTAAGGAAATTAAATATTAGTTTTCCTTAAAAGGCTTTGTCTAGGCGGTGGTGGTTGCTCCCATATCCAAGAAGATCATGTGCCTCGCCATGCAGTCCTGGAAGCCAATTTTGGAAATTAATATTTAATAGAATTAATAACATAGGTGGATTTGAATCAATAGCATTAAGTTCCGCTTGCGATTCAAATCTAAACCATTAAGAATAGATAAGTTAAATTTGAATCAATGATGTTAAGTTCCGTCTGCGATTCCTAATTTAACTTCTAAAGAACACAATAGGTTATTTAAGGAAATGTTCGACACTTGTACAAAATTTTTGTACAGTGGAACCGGTACGATTTTCCTAGGACTAACCAACAATTATATCCTTTAGTTTGTTCATATACTCATTGTTTCGTTCCCAACAAAAAACTCATAAACATGCAAATCATAGTGAACCTATCATACAATTTCTATATCACATATAAAATCTAAAAATTTAGTATATGCCTTCACAAGTGGCTCTAATACCACTGGAAGGAACTAGGGCACTAAGCACGCTGAAAGCATAGTGAAAAATATCTAGTTCCTATCAGAAGATCCTTGTGAAGGAAGAAAACATATGCTAAGTTTTAACATAATAGGGAGTTATACCTTTGATGCGTGTACTTGATCTCCCAACAGCTAGGATCTCATCATGATCACGTGTCCGTGCCTCTTTCGATATCCATATGATGACAAAAAAAATGGAGAAGACCAACACTCAAGGTTGTGCTAGCAACCCTCTAATGAGTTTTGGCCAAAGAAAGAGGGGAGAAGAAGATGAATGAATTTATACTCAAAAATGAGATCTAGCATAAATAAAGGACGTGAATGTGTGTCGAAACATGCATAAAAATGTATATAATCTACACACATCATATGTGCTCCCAAACAATGGTAGGTGTAGAACATTGAAGTCCATCAAGGGGGCTTATGGAATCACATCTATTTGGTCTCCATGTGTTGTACAACATTAGGCCTTTACTCATGATGATGTGGTTGGGGTCCCAATCAGATCCCTTTGTGCAAAGGAGGTGGGGGAGGGGCTCGACATTCGGGGGCAGGGATAGGAGCGGGCACTGCTACCTCCTTCTTACAAGCGAATTGGGTCTTCTTCACATTAATGTCCTTGGTCGCTCTTCCAAGTAGATGGTCAAAGTCCTTGGGTGGTTTCTGTTGGTGCAGCGACGGGGCTAGTGAGAAGGTGCAGCATCTGTAAACAAAAACTAAAACCTTTCCCTTCTTTCCTACCAAAATTAATAGCAATATCACAATTAAAATAAATTGAAATGAACAACTAATTAAAAAGAAAAAAGGCAAAAATATTTGACTTAGTTACAACCTAGGTGGTTGTTAATCCAAGGTGGTTGCAAAGCTCTACTAGAAATATCTCCTTCTCTGTAGGTGGAGAAGTCTTTTATACTCTTTGAAAAGCTCAGAAAAAATCTCTAGGAAATGATTACAGTAGTTGTTCTAAAGTTGTTGTATCTTTCCTACGTTCGGGGTCCTTTTATAGCCCATGGAAAATCTTATCTACTGTTTGAGGGCTCCTCCAATGAGGCAGCGTATAAAGTTTTATTAGATGCCAAATGGCTACAAAGACTGGGTCGAGGGCGCCCTCAATAAGCATGGAGGTTGCCTCCCATACCTCATGGAGGGTGTCTCCCATACTTATGGAGGGTGCCTCCCATCCTTTATGGAGGGTGCCTCTCATACTTATGGAGGGCACCCTCTGCCTGTTGTATATAAATAGCCCCAGCCTTCCTTTGGATTGCATCCAACCAAAATAGGGCTCACCCGAATTCAATTTTTGGCCTTCTCTTTGAGCAGGCTTCTACTCCAACTTCTCGTTCCTCAAACGTCGCGTACGTTCTTCTTGTCCATCAGTGTACTCTTCCCTAGTCTTTTCGTCCCTCGGATGCATCGAGCCCATCGGCTCCCTTCCCGTGTCATCCTTCTCGCTAGCTGTGTCTTCCGGTCGACTTCTTGTACTCCTAAGCTCCTGTACACTTAGACACAGGGATCAAAACAGGACTTGACCTAACTTGATTGATCACATTAAAACAACCACGGGGTACATATTCTTTGGAAATTTTTCTAAGTTGACCTTGGTGATGTCTAATATACCAATTTAATTTACTATAAATTATAAGTTTCAATTTTTGAAATTTATTCAAGCATGCATGGTCATTTTTCAATTTTTTAATTTCTATTTTTAATTTTTTATTTTTTAATTTTAGATTATCATACAATTATAGAGGACATGCTTTTGCTAAATTCAATTTCAATTCATCATTTTCCTTTTCTAGTTTAACTAGATCTTTAGGACTATTTGGGAGATAGAGCACGTACCTCACTTACCTCAATTTCTGATCCTTCATCGCTGCTTTCTTTCGATGATCCTCCCCCTTCATCTATGCTCATCTCTGAGCTGGTCTCATCTTCTTCTTGACTCTTGTGTGGCCTTCAGACTCTTGTGTTTGGAGGATGTTAATCTTTGGGACTTTTCTTTCTCTTTGTCCTTTCTCTTCAATTTTGGGCAGTCATCTTTGATGTGCCCTTCTTCGTTGCAGTTGTAGCATCAGACCTTCTTTTTGTTTTGGTAATCCCTCTTTGTCTGCGATTTAAACTTATTAGACCGAATAAATTCATTAAATTTTCTTACCATAAGGGCTGCTTCTTTTTCATCAATTGATTCGTCGGAGTCTAAATCGTTTGTTCTTGTTGGTGCAATATCCCTTAGGTTAAGGTTGACCTGGTTGACCAAGCTTGAGTCTTGGTTTGGGTTTCGATGTTTGACAATATATTGGGTTTCGATGATATGGACAATGCAGGTGCATTTGTTCATTTGGGGAGATTGTTGATACAATTCCCGTTTGATCAAGGTTGACCAGTTGAGATGTGAAGGAGAGTCAAGTAGGTCAAGGTTGACCGGATACTTGACTGGAAAGTCCTGGTGAGTGAAGCTAGGCAGAAGGAAAGTCCTGGTGAGTGAAGCTAGGCAGAAGTAAAGTCCTGGTGAGTGAAGCCAGGCAGAAGAAAATCCTGGTGAGTGAAGCCAAGTGAAAGACCTAGTGAGTGAAGCTAGGCAGTGAGGAAATCCTAGTGAGTGAAGCTAGATGAAAGTCCTGGTGAGTGAAGTCAGGCAGAGGAAAATCCTGGTGAGTGAAGCCAGGTGAAAATCCTAGTGAGTGAAGCTAGGTGAAAGTCCTGGTGAGTGAAGCCAAGCAGAGGAAAATCCTGGTGAGTGAAGCCAGGTGAAAATCCTAGTGAGTGAAGCTAGGTGAAAGACCTGGTGAGTGAAGCTAGGTAGAAGGGAAGTCCTGGTGAGTGAAGCCAGGCAATGGAAAGTCCAAGTAGGTCAAAGGGATTGACCGGATACTTGGCACGAGGAGAAAAGTCCAAGTGGGTCAAAGGGACTGACCGGACACTTGGTGAGGAAGTCCTAGCAGGTCAAGGGAGACCAGATGCTAGGTGTGATGTACCAATAGGTCAAGGTTGACCGGATGTTGGTTTGGGGGGCTTGGGACTTGGTTTTGGGCAAAAACCAGCAACTGGATCGATCAGCCGATCGATCGGCTGGAGCCCAATCGATCGGCTGATCAATTGAGAAGTTCCCGCAAGAAGCCTTCGTCCCAATCGATCAGTTGATCGATTGGGAGGCAGTCACGAACGCACAGAAGCCTGCTGGATCGATCGGCTGATCGATCCAGAGGTCCCAATCGATCAGTGGATCAATTGGGAAGCTGCGATTTATCGCGATAAGCCCTAGATCGATCAGCCGATTGATCCAGGCAAATTCCCAGAGCACAGAGGCGCTCTGGATCGATCAGTTGATCGATCCAAAGCCTCCCCGATCGATTGGGAGCAATCCAATCGATCGGGATCTGACCGTTGGCGCAGATAAAGGTCGTTGGCGTGCGTCTTCTTCGGTAGAACTTCACCGATTCATCTCAAATCTTCACTGTGCTCCCACAGCTTCTCCACAAAGTTCAGATCGCCAATTCTTGATGGTTCTTGGAGGTTTTCCAAGTCAAGAGGTAGATCTACAACTGAAGAAGAAAGCTAGGGTTAGGGTTTTCTTGTAAGCTTGTGCTGTATTTTGTTTCCCTTTCCTTTTCTTCTTGTAGTGTGAACTTGTAGGGCTTCTCCGCCTTCGGTAGTTACCGAAAAGGAGTGTTTATTAGTGGAGGTGTGTGTGTATGTGCGTGGATCCTTGGACTAGTCACCTCTTGTGAGGTGGATACCAAGTAAAATCCATTTGTTAGCGTTGTTGTAGTTGTTTCTTGTATTTCCGCTACATATCTTTGAAGAAACAAGCAACGTCGACCACAAGCACGCGGCGAGCTATTCACCCCTCCCCCCTCTAGCTCCATATTTGGTCCCAACAGTTCTTGCCTTCAGGGAAACATTCTAACTCGATCCTTTTCTTTGTCCTACACACTAAGATTCGTGTAATTCGAAAGTAGATAAAAGACTTTTTAAAGTACTTACCTTGAGATCCTTGGATATATAGTAGGAGTCTACTATAGATATCCATTCAGGTGTTCTTGGGAACGCATTTAAAGGATACCTTTGTGTGTCCCGATTCGTTACCATTTCTCCAAGGTTTGTTACTCTAGTGATCAACTCCTTGATTCTTCCATGTAGTTGTGCTACTAACTCTCCTTCTTCCATCCGGAGGTTCGTCACTTGATTCCGGAGCACATCTCGTCTCGCAAACTTCGTTTCAGAAGTTTCTTCATGTAGTTCTAGGAAGTTCTCCCAAAGTTCCTTTGCTGAGTCGTAGCTACCGATTCGATTGACCTCCTGGGGTGGAAGAACGTTTAGCAGATGGAATTCTGCTTTACCGTTCGCCATGAAGTCAGCTTGCTCCTTCTTCGTTCACTAATATTCTTCTTTGTCTTTTGGAACTATAAAATCATATTTCATTACTAAAAGAATTTGAAATCTATTTTGAAGAATACCTCCATTTGGCATTTCCATTGTGCGAAGTCTCCCTCAAACTTTGGTGGATGAATGCTTGTACCGGCCATCATCTTGATCATGATGCTTTAGTCGGCGGTTAGTCCTTCTAAGAAGGTTGGGCTCTGATACCACTTATTGCTGCAGCGGCGAGGCCGGTGAGAGGGCGCAACATCTATAAATAAAAACTAAAACCTTTCCCTTCTTTCCAACCAAGATTAATAGCAATATCATAATTAAAATAAACTGAAATAATAACTAATTAAAAAGAAAAGAGGCAAATAGATTTGACTTAGTTACAACCTAGATGGTTGTTAATTCAAGGTGGTTGCAAAGCTCTACTAGAAATATCTCCTTCTCTGTAGACAGAGAAGCCTCTTACACTCTTTGAAAAGCTCAGAAAAATCTCTAGGAAATGATTACAGTAGTTGTTGTAAAGTTCCTGTATCTTTCCTAAATCCAGGGGTTCTTTTATAGCCCCTGGAAAATCTTATCTACTGGTTGAGGGCTCCTCCAAGGGGCTTGGAGGGCGCCTCCAGCGAGGCAGCGAATAAAGCTTTATCTGCTGCCAAACGACTACAAAGACTGGGTCGAAGGCGCCCTCAATAATCATGGAGGGTGCCTCCCATACCTCATGGAGGGCGCCTCCCATCCTTTATGGAGGGTGCCTCCCATACTTATGGAGGACGCCTTTTGCCTGCTGCATAAAAATAGCTCCATCTTTCCTTTGGATCTTCCGCTAATTCATTCGTTTAGGTGATTGCAGCCAACCAAAATAGGGCTGATCCGAACCCAATTTTCGACCTTCTCCTTGAGTAAGCTTTTGCTCCGGCTTCTCTTCCCTTGAACATTGCGTACATTCTTCTCGTCTACCGGTGTACTCTTCTGTAGTCTTTTCATCCCTCAGATGCACCGAGCCCATCATCTCCCTTCCCGTGTCATCTTTCTCGCTAGATGCGTCTTTTGCTTGACTTCCTGTGATCTTAAGCTCCTGCACACTTAGACACAGGGATCAAAACCAAAAAGGACCCGACCTAACTTGGTTGATCACAATAAAACAACCACGGGTCTAACGGTTTCTTGATCAAGAATCGGAAGAAGTCCCCATCTATGAGCCATTGGGAGAAGGCACTCATTAGGATCTCTGGGGAGGCTAAAGCGACGTCTATGGCCACATGGTTGAATCTTTTAATGTATGCCCTTAACGCCTCCTTGGGCCCTTGTTTGAGGGAAAATAGATTTAACGTGATTTTGTGATAGCGACATCTACTGGAGAAGTGGTAGAGGAATGCTTTATGAAAATCCTTGAAGCAACAAATGGACTTGTCAGGAAGCCAATTGAGCTATCTTTGTGCCGAGCCAACGAGAGTAGTAAGGAACACTCGATACTTAATGTCATCCATTTACTAGTGAAGGATGACTGTATTTTCAAATTTGAGTAGATGATATTTTGAGTCGATTGCTCCTCCATACTCTCTGATCATCCAAGGTTGGAAGTGATTCTGCAATTTGTCCTCCAATATTTCTTGGGAGACTATATGCTTATCCATTTGAAAGAACCACTAGGGACATGGGCATTTCCCTTTCGCAGGTCCCTAGTGGATGTATCCCCAGAAGATGATCCTTGAGGTCTTTCCGCTCGACCCATATTATCAAATGGCGTGCAGAACAATGCCTGGTGATACACAACTGAGGAGGGTGGCATGGGCAACAGGCTAATTGGATACGCAGGCGCTTGCATGAAGCTAGCTAGTTGAGGAACTGGTAGGAACCCAGTTGATCCTTCCACTCGAGTCCCTCGCTCAGTGTGAGGGTCCATCATCGATGCAGCCAGGTCGTGTGGTAGAGGACCCCCCGGCTACTGCTTATTATTGCTGCACTAACTTATGTGCTTGGGCCACTATCAACAACTCCAAATCTTCTTGCGACAAAGTGACTATAGTGAATCGTCCAATCTCTTCCATCTTCATATTTTACATTCAGGCGAAGTTCCCATAGGCAATGTCAAGTTTGATCCTATCTGAAATAAGGGAAGATGGCACAATAGGTAGGTGGCTCTATTGTTGACAGTGAGAAGACTTTGAGCTGGATGGGGATGGCATTGAGTGATCCTTTTGTGCCCATAGAGAGAGTAAATGGAAATGTTAGAGCGAGAACTAGGGAGGAGTCTCTAACAAACGCACTCCAATGCTCAAGTCATATCCGTATCGAAAATAGTGGAGAAGAAGATGAACAATAGAGCAGTAAATGTTGATGTGTGTGCGTGAATACACGTAGTAAAGCATACTTGGCCAATGGAGAGGATTCTCTGTTTTATACTGGCCCTTATAACCTCCACAATAATGAGACATAAGAGAATGTATGGTATCAGAATTTTCAAGTAAAGCAAGAGATATGACCACCCTCAGAGGAAGGTTCTATTCCGTACATATACTAGGATAGAGAAATATTCCTTGACGGGTAACTGTTATTCTCTGACAGGTTATTATGATTCTCTGACACTACTGTCTCCTAGAGAAAATTTGATCAGCCCTATAGCCTACCGGTTGTATGCTGGGAGACTTGCACATGAGAAGTGAGGTCTGACCGATGCTAGTCCCAACTGGCTATATACTGGGAGACTTACCCATGAAAAATGGGGAGCTAAGTCCAAAAGATATGATTGGCGCAGGTACCGACCGGCTGTATACTGGGAGATTTGCCCTTGAAGAATGGGGAGCTAATCTTAGAAGGTCCAACCAGTGCTAGTGTCGACCGGCTATATGCTGAGAGACTTGCATAAAAGAAGTGAGAAGCTAAGTCTCAAAGGTTCGACCGGCGCTGGTGTCGACCGACTGTATACTAGGAGACTTACCCTTGAAGTGTGAGGAGCTAACTCCCGAAGGTCCAACCGACGTTGGTGTCGATCAGTGTTTGTGCCAACTAGTTGTATGTTGAGAGACTTTCCCTTGAAGAGTGGAGAGTTAAGTTTCAGAGGTGAGTGGTATGTCTGACTACGTACACCCTAATTACCATCTCATCTTTACTTTGGCTACCTCCTCTCCTTAACTTTGACTGTCATATCATCTTAATTATCGACCTAACATTACTTCCAGGTTCACCATGCCGTATCAATGCACATTAAAAGCACAAAAATTGATCTGCATTTGGATTTAGACCTACATGTCGATTGCTCCTATAAGGGTTCTTTTTTCTCCCCTTTCTATATCTTTCTCAAGAATGGCGATCATGAGGTAGGACGAGTTATGAGATTAATTCTTATTCTCATCCTTCTCAGGCCCTTCTTCTCCTGTGATAGACACTCTAAATAAAAAAATCTTTAATGTTTTACAAAGTTCTTGTCGTCCTCAGATGATCATTAATTATTTCTTAAATTATTCACCTAATTTAAAGTTTTCGAAGCATTGCTCTCAATATTTGAGAATCTGTCCAGCGCTACAACTTACAAAGATCACATGCTGTTTAGATTTGTCTCCTAAAACTATTAAAATAAATAAAGAATCTCACTTTATAAATTTTCACCACTAGAAAAAAATTCATACTCTCTTCGAATTTCTTTATTCCCACCAACTTTACAAACACCGTAAGGCATCCACAAGCTTCAAAATGCTCACGAGGTGAAAGCTCACAATCAATTTGCTATCTCAACCTTCACATTAGCATGTTAGGCTATAGTGGAGCCAATCTTGCATTTGGCCTAGGTGGCCTAATCCTAGTGATAGGTTGTTAGGCCTTGGTTCAACATCTCGTGAAAATTGGAAAACGGAGGGTCGATTCAACTTTAAGATATGGGCAAGATATGGTCATGTTATTATGAAAGATTTGATGAATGAGACTTCAAGTGGTGCTACATTTGGTGACTTCCTAACCATACCATTTGGTATCGTCATTAGCAAATGGCTAACATATCATAGCACCACCAATGGTTAGTCGGAGCACAACCAATAGAAGTCATTCAATTGGAGCGCCATTTATAGTCAGTTTGCTCAATTGGAGAACTGCGGTCGACCAATTTGTCTAACAATTGACCCTGTGGTCTTATTGATTGATCAAACTTCACATCACATTAGACTTCAACTCATGAATTTAGTTGCTAGACCTTGGCCGTTTAGCTTAATATTCAACATGAAAAATCTCATTAGTGTGAGATAAAAAAAAATACATTGATGGAATGACAAAGAAAAATATTATTTACCTTTATCAAATTCATCAAAAGTTTATCAAATATAAATTAGAAAAAAATAGTAATTTCAATTAGTCTCATTGACTATTTCTAGGGTGACCGGTTCGGTCCCATAAAAATTTTCTATCGACCACCAGGATAAATCGAGAAATGCGCGTGACGATCAACCTAGAAACCTAGCATCTTTTGATTACGCCCCTCATTTGGAGGGAAAATTTCTACAAATACGTCGTAACTGAAGTTCGAACCGCGAATATCTGAATAATAATCTGAATATCATATCGCAACACCATAACTTCGAGGATTATCAAATATAAATTAGAGAAGTTATAGTAGGTGAAAAACTTTAATTGTTAGTTACTCCATCGAAAAACACAATTTACAATTTAAGAACATATTGTTTGAAAATTTGTTCATAAAAAAAACCTTAGACAATTCAAGTTGAGAAATTATCATAAAATAATTGATATTTCAATTTCAGAATTTAAAAGAAATTATTCTATACTCGAAGAGTGAGTGAGGTTATCGAACTCTTAGAGACATTCAATTGGTAAAATCATTTTTTCCTTAAATAAATTAGGAACTATAAATTGATGTGAAATGTTAAAAAAACAAATTTTGAGAGGAAATTATACATAAATTTGATGTCATTATATAATCAAGTAAAATTAATACAAATATATATTAGTTGAAATTATATGGGCTTTAGCTTTGAATGAGGTGTTTGAAAATCACCCTACTACCAATCGTTGAATGTACCTCCATTGTTAGTAATGTTATGCAAACAAACATAAAAAAAGAGAAAAGAAAAGAAAGACAAGTTCAACATATGAAGGAATCCAACCCTTAAATATAAAAAGGAAACACAATAAAAGAATAAAAAATAATAGTGTTCGAACCTTGTATCAGAGATCTCACCTCACCCTTAATTATAAATTACTCTCCAAATGCTCCTTAACACAAAAGAAAGCTTTCTTATCTATTTGTCTCTCAATCTTTCACATTTTCCACACGCTCCCAAGGTGTGTTGGTGACAAATTTCTCTACCTGTCACTATACAAAACCATATTAAAAAAAATTAAACATGTTAAAATTCATATTAAAAAATATATATTTAGCAGTTGAGACATAAATAAACGTAGTGGATCCAATATGTTGCTAAACCAACAAAAGTTATATAGAGAGGATAGTGAAAATTAGACTCTCATCGCGTATTAACTAAAACCCTAGACCACCGCACCCAATGATTCGGGTTAACAGACCTTCCTTCCATTAGGGGTGTTCAGGCACCCATTCTGAAACATCGAGTTACTTAAATATTCAAGCGATAATGTTGTAATCTAGAGAGCTCGAATTGACCCTCTGAACTCACTCATCGCGTCAAACCATAATTTTAGCCTACTCGACTTGTCACACTGAGTCACCACCATTAATTGCCAAAGAAACTTCCTCTCCTCTCCTCTCCTCTCCACTCCCCTCCCTGAGTAACAGTTGACGTTGACGCTACTATTGAATGACTCCACTCACCCAATCTATTCTCTCGAAGCCTAGGTACAACAAAAGTGCCATGTTGAACCCTAGACATACATGCCCAAACTTGACCCACCTGTTCGCTCCATGAAGCAACGCCATAAAACCTCTTCCCACTCCCTCCCTCTTGATCCATCAAGACCACCACCATCGTCCCAGTTTGGCCATGTACAAGCTTACTGATTAAGGTTCACAGACGCCATGACCACTCACAAACTCATCCTCTTGATTAAGCAAGTGGGTCACACTGTTCAATTGTTCCAACCATCGCAATTCATCCTCCTTCCTGTTGGCTAGGTAGCAGCAAGACCAAATCTGACTGACAGCAGAAAAACACGCCGTAGTGAAGTTCATATTGGTACGAGCTCTTGCGCTCTGTTGGCTTCTTCAGGAATTTGCCATAAAATTCATGACCCGTTGTGAAAACTAATGAACTACTGAGATCACCAAAACTTTGGAATGGCGTTCACATAAAAATAAATAAATTCGATCTTGACGGGCATAATTTGATGAAGATTCAGGTGATAAACACTGACCAGACTTATCTCGAGAGCAGTGTGGGTTCAGGAAGTGGTGCGACAAGTGTTGATGCCGTCTTTGCAGTCGCTGGTGAGATCGTTGAAGGTCTCCAGTTGCTTCTTCCCCCTCAGGAACACTTCTGTGTCCGCCTCCCCCCTCATGTACCCATCGAACTCCACCGGAATCCCATTGTTCAACTTCTTCGTCTCCTCGTACCACTCGCTGCTTTCCCCCCACAACTCCTTGAAATCCTCAAGAAAGTGAGTGTTGTACTTCTCCTTCAGCGGGTCAAAGAAAGAACCGTCAGGCTCATCGGTGGCGATGTACAGCTGCCGGCCCTCCACAATCTGGTGCTCCAGAGTCGACAGAAGGGACTCCGGCGAGGTGTCCGTTGCCAAATTCGGCCACAGCTGCGTGTTCCGCGCCTTCTCCCCTCTGACTACGTGGACGGCATCAAAATCCCATTTCAGCTTGGAAGCGATGCCGGAGACGATGTCCATTAGACGGCGGGATTTCCAGATCAGGTGCCATGGTCGCTGGATCACCGCCTCTGTCTCCCCCTCGCATACCCTGTACCAGTAGTTGTCCGGCTCGACGGCCCCAAACTTGCGCATGATTAGGTGGTCCTTCAGTTTCTCCAGCTTCATCGGTGTGATTCGGAAGTCCTCCACGAGGTGGAGCGTGAGCTTGTCCTTCTTCTGCCACATGCCCCAGTCGTTCCAGAACTGGCGCTGGTCGAGGACGGAGGCGGAGTCCCTCAAGTGCTCGAAGTCGAAGTAGAACCTGAAGTCCTTACCCTCCTCGTCCTGATTCATGGAGGAGTACTTGGAGGAGAGGCATATGGTAAGGTCCATCACCAGGGTCCGGTTCAAGTACTGGGCTTCGCCGAGGGCACAGAGGAAGCTCCACAAGTAATGATTCATGTTCTTGCACCGATCTCCACCGCCGGAGTAGATTAGGTACTTGCCGCTGCTGAACTTGCTCTCGGATTCGATGACTGGGAGAGCGTCGTTGACGGCGTCGCCTACCACTGGGACAACGAGGGGGTCCAAACCCGAGGAAGCGTTGCCCCCTTTGCCCTTGCGCACGAACTCGCCTGCGCCATCGGAGCCTCCCTTGGGCAGCCTCTTCTTCTTCCGGGCGTTGGTACCGGTGTGGTACTCGCCGATCTTGACCACGGAGTAGGTGCAGCTGGGGGAGCGGACGACCAGAAAGCGGCGGTAGTCCTTATAGAAGCCCACGCGCTTAGCGTCCTTGGGGCGGAACCGCCAGGCCATGTCGCAGGAACCGTCAGCATCGCCACCGTTGACAGGTTTGCCAAAGCGGTAGAAATGGACGTCGCGGAAGGACTCGATGGTGGCGCGCATCATGAGGTGGAAGACCTCTGGGTTGGCGCAGTTGATAGGGCCGGAATCGTCGCAGTCGGCGTCGGAGGACGAAGCGTTGGAGTCAGGGAGATCGGACAGGTGGATGATGACGGCGTCATCGTAGGAAGATGAGGTAGAGGAGGAAGTGGCGGAGGAGTTGAGGAAGTCCTCTCCTGTTCGGAGAGGGGCGTCGTCGGGACGAAAGGTGGCGTTGGTGGAGGAGGTGAGAAAGGCTGTAAGCTTGGAGGAGGAGGCGGAGGGGGAAGAGGGAAGGAGGAGAGGGTCGTCGGGGCGGTAGGTGGCTGCAATTATGGTGAATGCAAGGACGAAGAAGACAAATGCTGCAAAGCAGAGATTGCCGACAATGTGGAGGGCGGTCTGGCCCAGCGTCTCGACCCGGAAGCTCCCGTTCCGGCTCAGAAGCAACGATGAAGCACTATTGTTCTGCATCGCGGAAGCGGAAGCGGAAGGAGGAGGAGGAGGAGGAGGTTGTGGAGTGGAAAGAGAGATCAGTGGCGGCAGTGGTGGCTTTGAACGGAGAGAAAGGCGGCGGTAAATTTGGATCTGGTGGATGCTGTGCGGTCTCACTCGGATAATGAACGGCTAAGATTTAACTGCTGCGGTCAAAGACAAAATAAAAAGAAGGCTAAATAACTTTAAACACCCTGTTTCATCCAAAAGTAATTTGTCCACCTACATTTTAAAAATGACACTTAGCCCTCCTATATTTTAAAGAAAAAAAAATAGTTAATGGTCAAAATAACATTTACTTTGCTATTTAAATGTTAAAATTATTCTAACTAGAATATCCTTATTGAAAAATAACCTCATATTTCTAGAAAAAAAGAAATATAAAAATAAAAAATTTCATATGATCGTTGAAAGTTTAACCTTAACCTAAACATTTTGGAAGGTAAAGCTATTGAAGTCTTATACTTCTTATATTTCTTCCATCCACTAGAAGAATTCACATCTACTATTTTTCTACATACAAATATAGTTGATATTGTTAGCTAGAGCCCTAGAGTCAATCATTTGATGATTGTATTTTGGACTTGTTGTATCATATTCTATATAAATAAAGGTATTTAGTTTTTGGTTATTATACTTACTTGTATTGGTGACAAATAAACTAAGTATAATAACGTCCTTGAGTAGACGGTTCTCACCTATATCAATCGGTTAGTTGAACCGATAGTGAGATGATATAGGGAACACTACTCTTAATCATTCCTAGTCGAGTATTAATATTCAGGGACAATGTTAATGCAATAAGACTAGCATGTAGGTCAACTCGATGATTTGATCTCACAAGTCATGGATATAGAGATATCAAGTTGACACATGGGTATGCATTAGAGAATGTATACTGAATGACCCGCCATGAGAAAGTATCATGGATCGTTATATGAGTGTCATATACTTTCTCATGTGGCTATTAGTATGACTACTAGTCCTTAGACCTGAAGTCACCATGGTTCCCTACATAAGGAGTTATGTCACCCGTAAATGGGTGGACCATAAAGGCGATTACTGGGTATGTAACAAATTATGCGGAGGGATGTGAGTGATGTAGATGGGATCTATCCCTCCTATATGACGGGAGAGACATCGGTATTCTTGATAGAGTGAGACCACGAAGTGCATGGCCATGCCCAAATGAGTCAATATAGGATATTGAGCTCATTTGATTGAGTGAGTCTACTTGGAGTTCAAGATTTAGATTGATTAGAGGATGACACGGTCTATGCCTCACATTGATCAATCTAGATGTCTAGGATAGAAGGACACTTGTCATATATTGTGAGGAGTCACAATTAGTAGTTACAAGGTGATGTTGGATCTCAACATTCTTGTAACTTGGGTAGTAATGATGTATTGCTAGATACCGCTCATTACTTATGTTTCTAAATGAGTTTAGGGGCATTGCCAACGTTACAAGAACCTATTGGGTCACACACAAAGAACAAGTGGATGGAGATTAGGTTCATATGATGAACCAAGAGGATTAGATTCATTTGATGAATCAAATTGGATTAAGAGTAATCCTAATTAGGCTAATTGAGTTGGACTCAAGTTGATTCATGTGATCAATGAGTCTAATTTAGATTATGACTCATTGAATCGATTCAATTTAATTAAATGAATTAGATTCATTATATTAAATTGGCTTGAATTAAATGGTTGGATTAGATCAACCATGAGAGAGATTAAGTCAAGTTTGACTTGACTTGAGAGGAAGATGAAGAGTCAAGTTTGACTAGACTTTATGCCACCTCATTGGTGAGTTGGCATTAAGTGGACCAATGATGATGCTCCACATCATCATGGTTACTTAAGTGAAGTGCCACCTCATAGGAGTTACCAAGAGTTGTGACTCTTGGTATCCCATGAAGGTTACAAACCACTTAATTAGATGAAAAAAAAGAGTTTCATTTTGCAAGTGTAACTCTCATTCAAGTGATCTTCCTCCTCCTAAGCTCTCTTCTTGCTCCTTCTCTTCTCTTGGTCGTGGGTTTCAAGCAAGGGAGAAGAAAGGAGAGTGAATCTAATCCAAGAAAAAAGGTTAGTGAAAGTCACATAAAGTTTTTAGAGGAGTGTGTTCTCTTCTTTTCCTTTCTTCATTTTCCAATCCCATCCGAGAGCCCTAGAAAGTGCTAGAACACTTGGGGTGCTCTCTTCTCCATCCTTGAGTGTTAGAGAACACATCTTGTTCGTGTGGATATCACTAGAGAGTTGTCTACGTTGACAACTTCGAGATCCGGCGTACCTTGGACTTACGGGATTGCGAAGGGCATGCATCGAAGGTATAAAATGTTTTTCCTTTGTAGATCTACTGTAGATCAAAGTTTAAAACTCGTATTTGTATGTTTTCGAAATTTTTCTTCGCACGGATCTGTTGGCTAAGGGGTTTCGGGGTTTCCGCGACGCGAAAAAGCGGTTTTCGCGGCCCGAAAAATCCAACAGTGGTATCAGAGCCACGTGCGAAGCGAGTACGAGTTTAGATTCGTATTTTTATGAAAAATATAGATCTGTAAACTTTCTGTAAATTCATGTTTTTATAGTTTTTATGGGTAATTTTGTCGTAGAAGCGAAGCACAAGTGTTTCGGCGCTTGTAGGCTTCCGCTACCGGGAAGATTTTTCCAAAACGGCCAAGTTTCGCCCCAAAACCTTTTGGGACAGTGGGCTAAGGTTTTGTTAGATCGCAATGGAACCCTCGCGATGGTTAGATCGCGGGTAGGGGCACTGCCCCTGGCCCCGCAAGGGGGAACCGCCGGGAAATTGTACTCGTAAAAATTGTAAAAAATTATAGAAAAAAATTACAGAAAATTATAGAAATATATAATTTTGAATTATATATTATTTTTGTGATAGTCATAGCCCAAAAACCCAATTTGATTGGATAATTCGTGTTGTAATTCATAATACGGCCTACGTGCCGTGATGTGATGTGCGTGTTGTATGTTTTTATTTTTCGCGACCTACGCGTCGTGCCTTTCTCTTTTATTCTTGTTGTAAATTAGATTTAGACTCGAATGTAACTCGAGTTTCAAAATGTAATGTAAATTTTGAAGCGGTGGAAAGGTCCACTCGAGACGGAGTTACGAGGAGGGTGCGAGCAACACGAGGTGGTCAAAGGAAGGAGCTTGAGAAGCTGTTGACCATCCGATCTTCTCATTGGCTTGAGAAGATCGTAGTAGGGCCATGACATAATCACAAAATTATTTGATTAATTATTTAATTAATTGTTTTGTGTGTATGTGATGCATGCTAGTTAATTAAGTAATTAATTAGTGCCTTACGATTATATTAGATCTAAGTCGTGCACATGATGCACCCTTCGATTAGATTAGATCTATCAAGTATATGATACGCATCATCGTTTAGATTAGATCTAAATCACGTCAACTCGTAATGCCTACCATGCCGTGATACCTACCACTACCTCGATCGCATGTTGTTGTTGTTGAATCTGCCAAAGCAGAGCAACACATACTATCTTGGTAAGGTACGGAGGGACAATCTTGGTCCCGCCTATCAACGCATGGGTGAGTACAACTCAATTAGATTGAGTATTCCTAGTTAACTCGGTTGGATCGAGTATAACTATAGGCATTCTTCCAACGGTTGGAAAGATAGCTCAAAATCACATATATATTAACTCTCGGGCGTATTAGCCAAAGCTAACTCAAGTTTTAATATAAATACGGATATTGATCCTATAAACAAGAGTTGCATAGAGATGTAATTGGTAATCGTTACCTACCGATCATACTAAGTCTTGGGCGTATTAGCCAAAGCTAACTCAATGGTTAGTATGATGTGGATCTTGTCCCACATGAATTATAGAATTCAGTGGGAGCATCATTTAGTTAAAGGCCTAATTAAATGATTAAGAATATGATATTTATTTCTGCATTTATTTCTGTTGTAGAATTGTCATGACATCAAACACGAACATCTTCTCTCTGCGTTCTGTCCTTAAGAAGGACAAGCTCAACGAAGCAAATTTCCTGAACTGGTACAGGAACCTGAGAATAGTTCTCACCCAAGAATGTAAACTGTACGTTCTGGAGCAGCCCATTCCGGTGATGCTTACAAGAAGCATCAAGATGACGCATTAGATGTGTCTTGTCTTATGCTCGCGACAATGAACTCTGAGCTTCAGAAGCAACATGAGTTGATGGGCGCTTACGATATGGTTAAAAATCTATGTCACCTATATCAAGGACAAGCAAGGCACTGAACGAGAAACTCCAAAGAATACTTGGAAGATCTTACGAAGAAGAGAAATAAGATTTCTACTTCAGGTATACATGTTATAGAAGTCAACCTCTCTATTTCTTCATCGTGGGTATTAGATACCGGATGTGCTTCGCACATTTGTACTAATATACAAGCGCTGAGGAATAGATAGACCTACGAGTAGGCAATGGAGCACGGGTTGCTGATATTGCTGTAGGAACTTACCATCTATCTCTTCCCTCTGGGCTTGTACTAGAATTAGATGATTGTTGTTATGTGTCTGCCTTGACTAAGAACATAATTTCAGTTTCTTGTTTGGACAAGAAAGGATTTTCGTTTATAATAAAGAACAAATGTTGTTCCGTCTATTTAAACGATATGTTCTATTGTAGTGCACCTCTAATAAACGGACTCTATATTCTAGATCTTGAGAGCCCTATCTATAACATAAATACCAAGAGGTTTAAGTCAAATAATATGAACCAAACCTACCTCTAGCACTGTCGCTTAGGTCATATAAATGACAAGCGCTTATCCCAGCTCCATAAGGATGGTTTGCTGGACTCATTTGATTTTGAATCATATGAGATATGCGACTCATGCCTACGAGGCAAGATGACCAAGACTCCCTTTAGTGGGCACAGCGAGAGAGCAACTGATTTGTTAGGACTCATACATAGTGATGTATGTGGCCCTTTCAATGTTGCTGCTAGAGGCGGTTATAGATACTTCATCATATTTACTGATGATTTCAGTAGATATGGTTATGTGTACTTGATGACACATAAGTCTGAATCCTTTGAAAAGTTCAAATAATTCAAGAATGAAGTACAGAACCAGCTTGACAAGAGTATTAAGATACTTCGATCCGATCGAGGTGGAGAATACCTTAGCCATGAGTTTCGTGACTACCTAGCTGAGTGTGGGATTCTATCCCAACTCACTCCTCCTGGAACACCACAGTGGAATGGTGTATCCGAAAGGAGGAAACATACCCTATTAGATATGGTACGATCTATGATGAGTCACAAAGATCTTCCGACATACCTTTGGGGCTATGCTCTAGACACGACAGCTTTTATACTCAACCGAGTTCCATCCAAGGCCGTGATAAAGACACCATATAGGATATGGACTGGGAGAGATGCCCAGGTGTCTTCCATGAGGATTTGGGGTTGTGAGGCTTACGTTCGACGTCAAGTCTCAGACAAGTTAGGACCCAAATATGATAAGTGCTATTTTATTGGATATCCCAAGGAAACTAAGGGATATTACTTCTACATTCCCAGTCAGCACAAGGTAGTTGTAGAAAGACTAGTGGGAGCACGTTCGATCTTGAAGAAGTTCAAGATGCGAACAATAGCACTGAAGCCTCGATGGAAGTTGAACTGGAACCACAAAGTGTTGTGGATGATGTTGTTCCACAAGGAGTTGAGGAATAACAAACAGTTCAAGTAGACATACCTCTTCGCAGATCTGATAGGGTACGTCGTCAGCCTGAGAGATACTCATTTCTCTTGTCGCCTACCACCTATCAGGAAGCTGTGATGAGACCAGATTCCGAGAAATGACTAGAGGCCATGAGATCCGAAATGGAATCCATGTACACCAACCAAGTATGGACTTTGGTTGATCCACCTGAAGGGGTAAAACTCATTGGGTGTAAGTGGGTCTTTAAGAGAAAGACTGACATGGATGGACTTATCTATAAGGGTCGCTTGGTAGCTAAAGGTTTCAAGCAGATTCATGGTATTGTCTATGATGAAACCTTTTCTCCAGTAGCGATGTTTAAGTCCATTCGGATCATGCTTGCTATTGCAGCCTACCATGACTATGAGATATGGCAGATGGATGCCAAAATCGCGTTTCTGAATGGAAACCTACTCGAGGATATGTACATGACACAACCTGAGGATTTTGTAGATCCACAGCATACTAGCAGAGTATGCAAGCTGCATAGGTCCATTTATGGACTAAAGCAAGCTTCTCGGAACTGAAATCTTCGATTCGATGATGCAATCAAACAGTTTGGTTTCATCAAGAATGAAGATGAACCTTGTGTCTACAAGAAGGTTGTAGGGAACATAGTTGTCTTCCTCATATTGTATGTGGATGACATACTGCTCATTGGGAAGGACATCAAGACATGGCTAGGGAGTTGCTTCTCAATGAAGGACTTAGGTGAGGCATCCCGCATTCTAGGGATACAGATCTATAGAGATAGATCTAAGAGATTGCTTGGCCTAAGTCAGAGTACATACATTGACAAGGTACTCCTACGGTTTGCCATGTAGAACTCCAAGAAGGGATTTCTGCCGATGTCACGTGGCGTGAGTCTTTCGAAGACTCAAGGTCCCTCTTCTAGAGAGGAGAGAGACCGCATGGATCAGATCCCTTATGCCTCAGCCATAGGATCGATCATGTACGTCATGCTATGTACTCGACCTGATGTCTCGTATGCTTTGAGCAGATACCAGTCAGATCCGTGAAAGTCATGGATAGCGGTCAAGAATATTCTTAAGTACTTAAGAAGGACTAAAGAATATTTCTTGATATATGGAGGCAATGATGAGCTAATGTAAAGGGTTACAGTGATGCTACCCAGGATGACTATAGATCGCAATCGGGGTTCGTGTTTTGCATTAATGGTGGTCTTGTGGCGGGAAGAGGAGGAGATGGCGATTCTTGACGAGTATATTGCTACATCGACAATGAAGGAGGCGGTTTGGAAAATTCATCATGAACTTGGGGTGGTTCCTAGCATTGCACCCTATTGAGATCTATTGTGACAACAATGGAGCTATAGCACAGGCGTCACACCAGTGGACCAAACACATACTACTGCGCTTCCATCTCATTTGAGAGATCATCGAGAGAGGAGATGTGAAGATTTGCAGAGTACCTACAGAGGAGATCCCTTGACCAAGGCTTTGGCACAGAGGAAGCATGATGGTCACACTAGGTCATTTGGGCTTAGAGCCTACACTGATTGGCACTAGTGCTAGTGGGATATTGTTAGCTAGAGCCATAGAGCCAATCATTTGATGATTGTATTTTGGACTTGTTGTATCATATTCTATATAAATAAAGGCATTTGGTTTTTGGTTATTATACTTACTTGTATTGGTGCCAAATAAACTAAGTATAATAACGCCCTTGAGTAGACGGTTCTCACCTATATCAATCGGTTAGTTGAACCGATAGTGAGATGATATAGGGAACACTACTCTTAATCATTCCTAGTCGAGTATTAACATTCAGGGACAATGTTAATGCAATAAGACTAGCATGTAGGTCAACTCGATGACTTGATCTCACAAGTCATGGATATAGAGATATCAAGTTGACACATGGGTATGCATTAGAGAATGTATACTGAATGACCCGCCATGAGAAAGTATCATGGATCGTTATATGAGTGTCATATACTTTCTCATGTGACTATTAGTATGACTACTAGTCCTTAGACCTGAAGTCACCATGGTTCCCTACATAAGGAGTTATGTACTTTGGTTTCGTCAAACGTCACCCGTAACTGGGTGGACCATAAAGGCGATTACTGGGTATGTAACAAATTATGCGGAGGGATGTGAGTGATGTAGATGGGATCTATCCCTCCTATATGACGGGAGAGACATCGGTATTCTTGATAGAGTGAGACCACGAAGTGCATGACCATGCCCAAATGAGTCAATATAGGATATTGAGCTCATTTGATTGAGTGAGTCTACTTGGAGTTCAAGATTTAGATTGATTAGAGGATGACACGGTCTATGCCTCACATTGATCAATCTAGATGTCTAGGATAGAAGGACACTTGTCATATATTGTGAGGAGTCACAATTAATAGTCACAAGGTGATGTTGGATCTCAACATTCTTGTAACTTGGGTAGTAATGATGTATTGCTAGATACCGCTCATTACTTATGTTTCTAAATGAGTTTAGGGGCATTGCCAACGTTACAAGAACCTATTGGGTCACACACAAAGAACAAGTGGATGGAGATTAGGTTCATATGATGAACCAAGAGGATTAGATTCATTTGATGAATCAAATTGGATTAAGAGTAATCCTAATTGGGATAATTGAGTTGGACTCAAGTTGATTCATGTGTTCAATGAGTCTAATTTAGATTATGACTCATTGAATCAATTTAATTAAATGAATTAGATTCATTATATTAAATTGACTTGAATTAAATGGTTGGATTAGATCAACCATGAGAGAGATTAAGTCAAGTTTGACTTGACTTGAGAGGAAGATGAAGAGTCAAGTTTGACTAGACTTTATGCCACCTCATTGGTGAGTTGGCATTAAGTGGACCAATGATGATGCTCCACATCATCATGGTTACTTAAGTGAAGTGCCACCTCATGGGAGTTACCAAGAGTTGTGACTCTTGGTATCCCATGGAGGTTACAAACCACTTAATTAGATGAAAAAAAGAGTTTCATTTTGCAAGTGTAACTCTCATTCAAGTGATCTTCCTCCTCCTAAGCTCTCTTCTTGCTCCTTCTCTTCTCTTGGTCGTGGGTTTCAAGCAAGGGAGAAGAAAGGAGAGTGAATCTAATCCAAGAAGAAAGGTTAGTGAAAGTCACATAAAGTTTTTAGAGGAGTGTGTTCTCTTCTTTTCCTTTCTTCATTTTCCAATCCCATCCGAGAGCCCTAGAAAGTGCTAGCACACTTGGGGTGCTCTCTTCTCCATCCTTGAGTGTTAGAGAACACATCTTGTTCGTGTGGATATCACTAGAGAGTTGTCTACGTTGACAACTTCGAGATCCGGCGTACCTTGGACTTGCGGGATTGCGAAGGGCACACATCGAAGGTATAAAATGTGTTTTCTTTGTAGATCTACTGTAGATCAAAGTTTAAAACTCGTATTCGTATGTTTTCAAAATTTTTCTTCGCATGGATCCGTTGGCTAAGGGGTTTCGGGGTTTCCACGACGCGAAAAATCGGTTTTCGAGGCCCGAAAAACCCAACAGATATCCATTCTATGTTAATAATTTTGGGTTTATATGGTATATTAAGATGTTTGAGTGCTAACATTGTAGTCATAACAGTCTATAAACTTCCTTCTTGGATTTTGTAATGTCCTTAATGTGTGTATTGGTGTAATTTTAGCACGCTAACACTTTATTGCTGCTTTATTGTATGTCATATTTGATAATGAGAAAGATATTTTTAATGATAAACTTTATTTCATCTTTATCTGATTTTGGTTCATCAATTTAAAATTTTAACTTTTTTCATTTGGTAACGGTGATGGAATGATTTTTTGAATAATTATTTCTTTTAGAGTTGCTGCTTATCTATTGTTTATACTAGTGCATGTATAAATTTTGTAAGAGTTTTTTTATTTTGTGAGAATTTTTTTAGGAACAAGCGAAATTTTTAACCTATATATCAATTAGGTTTAGTTAAGATTAAACTTTCAATAATTATGTGAGATTTTTTATTTTTTACTTTTATTTTTTGTCTAAAAATCTAAGGTTACCTTAAATAAGGATATTTTAGTTAAAATAATTTTAACATTTAGAATAGTAAAGGATTTATTTTCGTCATTTTTTAAATGCAGGGGGGAAATTGCTTTTGGATGAAAAATAAAAGGGGTTTAAAGTTATTTAACCATAATTTTAACATTTAAATTGTAACGACCCAAATTTTTCCTATTTCAAGTTCTAAAAGTCCATAAAAATATTTGGAAATGCTTTTAAAATATTCTAGAGATTTTTAGGAATTTTTAGAATATTTTTACGAAATTTTTGGAGGTCGTTTAGTAGGTTTACAAAAAGAAAGAAGTTTTGACAAAAACCGTTGAAGGTGAGACTCGAACCCAAGACCTCCGGCCGAACCCGACCTAACCGGACGCAGCCAACCAACTGGGCTACGTGTGGTTTATTAATTAGTATGAAGCGGGATATATATAAGTTATAGTAAAGGGCAAAGTTAAACCTAGGTTATAAAAGGGACAAGTTAAGAGGAGAAAGGATTATTCCCGTGACCTAATCTCGCGATCCCTTTCTCTCTCGCGGCGTCGACTTCCTCTCGGGCAAAACGCAGCCGCAGCTCAGGCTTCGCCTCCGGCGGTCGGACAAGGACACTTCCGTGAGGTCTTCTTGGACCCGAGCTTCTCTCGTCGAAGGGAGCACGCGGAAACAAAAGGAACGCCGAGATTTGGAGCTAGCCGAAACCCTAGAGTCCTCTTCTCCGGTTGTAAGTCCAAGAAAGCAAGTAAGTACTACTCACCTGCGGTAGGAGTTGCTCCGTACGCTTGGTTTCCTTGTTGAGTTTTTACCCTATCCCTTGTGCCGAAACTTGATTCATGCTAGGGCTGGATTGTATTCCATGTTGTGCCGAATTGGGAGAATGAATTAAGGTTTTAAGGTGGCTGTTTGGACCCCTGAGTTGTGCCAAAGTGTCTATGCCAAACCTCCTCTAAGGCATTAGGATGCTGAATTTTTATGTTAAGGATTTGTTTCCTTGTTTTGGGTCTTTAGCTGTGCCAAAACTTTGGGATAAGCTCCAAGTTAGTTTTGTGTTATAGACCCTTTGCTGAGTTTGCATATAAACACCTTCTGAGATTTATATGGTTTTGGATTAGCATGTTTTCGGAATTTCTTGCACCAAGAGACATTCTATGTTAGCTTCCCTTTAGAATTTGACATGCTAAGCTTCCTTTTTGAATATGCATGCTGGTTACTGTAATATGCAGAATAATATGCTAAGTTTCCTTTAGAACTTGCTGTGTAGAAATTCTATACTGTTGCCATGCTATTTCTGTGTATTTCAGCTGAGTTACCATGATTTAGGTTGCTGGAATTAGTTTCCTTCCATGCTACTATCATGTTTTAGAATTTCTGAAACCATTTTCTTTTGAAGGTAGTTTAGGATTAAAAGCACACCAAAAGCTTAATTAAATGCCAAGGCATTTTAATATCAAAATAAGAAAGATAACAAGTAAGTAAAGCAAGAGGCTAGTACCCGACATCCAAGAGCTTGTCGTTAAACAAATCCAGGTGACCATTTCCGAGGTCTTGGCCCTGGTAGACCGAGGTCTGCTCTTTTAGGATTGGTGGCTCGCAACCCCAACCTATTAGGGAACGCGCATGAGATGGTACTAAGCCTGGGCCCAAAGAAAAGAAAAGTTAAGAAAGGAGAAAGAAAGAAGAAGTGAGTGAAAGATAGGAATTAAAAGATTAATTTCTAACACAAGGGTATAAGAAATGAAACAAGTTACATGCTTAGAATAAATAAAAAGTTAGTTTCTGGAATTCTAAGCTTGTGGTATTAATTTCTTGTTATCCTGCTAGTTAGGGAATATGACTTGTATCCAGTTTATTTTCTGTATACCATGAGCACATGCAGATTGCTTTAGTATTTCAGTTTCAGTACTTTTGCATTACATTTATGCATTGCGAGCTTTGTGAGATAGATTAGTACTTACTAAGCGTTTTCGCTTATAGATCTATTTTTTTTCTTCCTCCTACTGCAGATAAAGGAAAAGCTAAAATATGAAAGGAAGGCGACAAGGAGGGTGCGTGATGGATGTGTGTGATGTTTGGAACCATGGAAGCTTGGGACCTCGCTAGAGGATTTAAATGAATTCTTGTTAGGAATCTGATAAGAGTTTAATAGAAGTTTTCTTTTAATTGCTAAAGAAATTAGAGAACCGCACATGTTGTTTTATATTGCTAGATTTGATTTAGTCCTACTTTTTTTCTATTAGTAAGTGCAGATTTAGTTCAATTTCCTTAAGCAGATACAGAATTGATTTTTGTTCAGTTTTTGTACCTCCCAATTGCACCTGTTAGTTTAATTCCTTCTTACATGTCCCATAATCTGTTTAATACTCTAATTAGTGCCATAAATTATGAAATTGGTCTATTTTTGGTTGCTGGATTAATAGCTTTTCGATTCTACTGGAATTGGCTACCTATATTAATGTTGACATTATGCTAAGTTGATGCTTTGGAAAAAGGACCGACGAAGGCGGTTTAGTGGGTAATAAAGAAAAATATTAGGATGTAGTTTCCTGCTATCGTTTTGTTCCTTTGCACCTTCTTAGTGGTAGAGGGCAACTCGTATATTGGTTTAGGTTGAGGTTTCATATTAGCTCGGTTTAATGTTTCCTTATTAATGGTTAAAGGTTTGGCTGTTAATGAATTGTTATGCATGCGGTATTAGTAGGAACAGCCATGACCGAATTATGCAAAGGTATATACATGCATACAATTTTGAAATGCTATTATGGAAACATGCTAATACACCTTGGTATGATTGATAGGCTTGGTTGATGGCAGCACTGAAATAATTAGTAGTAATACAACATGCCTTCAAAAAAAAAAAAAGAAACAATATATATCATGTCAAGTTTATTATCTTTAAAGTCAAGCAATATCAGTTAAGTAGAATGAGTAGTTAAGTAACGGTCACCCTCAGAGTAGTAGTAAGGAGGGTGGTCGTTACATAAATAGCAAAGGGTTATTTTGGTCATTTATTATTATTATTATTTTTTCTTTAAAACATAGGGGGGCTAAGTGTTATTTTTTAAATATAGAGGGGCAAACTGTTTTTGGATGAAAAACACAAGGGGGTTTAAAGTTATTTAGCCTAATAAGAACTGCCTCATTTCGTCCGATTTTGCGTGGATTTGAAACCTGCCCTTCGTCCGAGGGGGTCGACTTGTCAAAGTAGGGTAAGAAAAAAATATACGATTATAAATTGAGTAAATTCAAGAAAAATTCTTAACCATAATTCTACTGTAGTCTCATGTCCCAAAAAAAAAATATTTTTCTCTCCATTGCAAAATTTTGTTTGTTTCAATTTCTTATATATGTAGGGTTATAGTGTGCTAAATATGTAAATAGTGCCGTGAAAAATTTACTAGATCCTCTCTAGAAGATCCATGCGAAGAGAAAAAATTATCATATACTAAGTATTTATTGAGAGATATACATTTGCTGAGTGTCCTTCACAATCCCTGCAGTAACATTTCTTTAGATGCAGATTTCAATGAGATCAAGTGGTTGTGTCTTTATGGCATCCACACGAACAAATCTTCGTTTGTCTCACAAGCTCACAAAGTGGAGAAGGAAACCACCTAAGATTATGCTAACAACCAAGAAAGGAGATTTCAGCAATGGAGAAAAGAAGAGAAGATGAACACCATAAACACCCACATTCAATGATCGAAAATTACCCTTTTTGTATTCTCATGGAATACCAAAAGTCATTTGATCTTTCATCTTCCTTCATGAATTGACTCTTAGTCATCTTTCATGAAGAGACTTTTCATCTTCTATGAAGAGCATTTTTAATCTTCTTCGTTTACATGATCAAATTATTTAAAAAATCTTTCCTTTTCCTTGGTGAATTCAAGTTCAACTACTCATTGATTCTCATGGAATTTTGAATTCAATGAATCACCATTTCATTAATTCGAATTGATTCAATGAATCTAATTAGACTCAATTCAATAATTGGATCAAATTGAGTTAACTCAATAAGTCCAATTCGGATTAGACTTAATCCAATGATTCATTATATGAATACATTACCAAATCTACTTGTTTTTTGTGTGTGACCCAATAGGTTCTTGTAATATCGGTAATATATCTAAATTAACATTTAGATACATAAGTAATGAGTGACATCTAGCAAGACATCATTACTAACCAGGTGGCGAGAATGTCAAGATCCGACATAACCTTTCCGTGCTTTTTATCTTGCATGACTTGGTCCTTCTATCTTTGATATATAGATTGATCAATGAAGCATAAACTGTGTCATCTTCTTATCAATTTTTATGTTTATTGATCTCTAAGTAGACACACTCAATCAAATAAGCTCAATATATTATATTGACTCATTTGAGCATACTCATGCTTTTCTTTTATACTCAGTAATCAACTTTATAGTCCACCCTGTTACAAGTGGCGTTTATCGATACCAAAGTATATAATGTTTTAATAAGGAACCGTTGTGACTTCAGGTCTAAGAACTATTAATATCAATGGTCACATGAGAATATTTATGACACTCATATAACGATCCCTGAAACATTCTCATGGTGGGTCATTTAGTATATATTCTCTAATATATATCCATGTGTCAACTTGATATCTCATATCCATGACTTCAATGGCGAAGCCAGCCCGGGCAATCTACCCGGGTTGTGGGCCACGCCGACGTCGATGCCGACACCAACGCCCAGGCTAGCCTCCGCTTTCTCTTCCATTTTCTCATTTTTTCTACAGTAAAATCGACTAATACTAACAAATATCATTATCTAATTACCTTTCATATTTTTTAAATATTAAACAAAAATCTTAAATAAATATAATTTCTCTTAATTCAACACTTTAAAATAAAATTTAATATATTTTTGATTTATTTTTCAGTTTAATATAAATTTTTCTAAATTCAACATCATTAAAAAAGAATTTAGTATATTTTTTATTTAATTAAGCATCATTTAAAAATAATATAGTATATTTTCTATATGTTAAATTCTAACTTAATATACTAAATTTTAAAAAATTATACTTATTTTTAAATTTTTTTTTTTTTATGAATCTCCTATATAATTTCACATTGGAGCCCCTGCCTAGAAATTCAACTGACATTTTCCCTACCCAAATAGATTCCAAAGAGCCGACTTCTGCCTCAGTCTCCGTCGAGATTTCTTAAAATTGAGGCGTTCCATGGAGAATATATTGTGTTCCTGATAAAAAATAATATTCTCTTAAAAATAACCTCAGCAGTAATATTTTATTTTACTTTGGAAAATAAGACAAACACTCTAAAATGTATATAATAATCGAGAGTATTTTTTTTATTTTTTTTAATTCAGCGATGTTTTCGAATTATCATCGCCTTCTCTCTACTGGTCTCACGTGCTTTAAGGCGTCCTCAGATACCGAGAAACATGACAAGTTATAACTTAGACATTAATCGTTCAATCTTCAACTATAATATATTTATACATTTTTTAAATAAAACATATAATTATAAAATATTATATTCTGTGCTCTCTGTCGTTAGTATTTCTGATTTATTTTATCAGTGAAGAAGACTTCTATGACTAGATTTATTATTATTTGATTCAATATTTTTTTTTAATTCGCCCCTAGATGATAAATGAATAGAAATTTAACACTTATGTAGAGAAATCAAACATCGGGACTGGTGAGAAATAAATTCCTATATTCTATATAATTTATCCCATCTATTTATTTTTTTTTATCATCATAATTTATTTTTTCAAGAGCTGACAAAAGTGCTCATCCTCATGCGGGGCTCACCCTCATGCGCTTCCATCCTTTGCGAGTGTCACAGTTAGAGAAGGATCAAGAAATTAAATTGAGAGGGTTTGTAATAAATTAATTAATTTTAAAATATATAAATAAAATAAAAACGTACAAGAATATTAATTTTTTAAAAATATAAAATAAAATATTTAATATTTAATTCATTTAAATTCATATAATAAAAAAATTATTAAAGTTGTGCTCGTCATTTGTTCTAAAAGCAAACTCATTAATATTGTTATTAATTTTTTTTAACTAACTCTCATTCCACTTATTATAAGAAAATTGATAAATAAATTAGGTCAATCAATAAAAGAGTAAAAAAATTATTAAGATTAACGGAATACCTCAAAATGTTAAGTTATACGATATAAAATTTATTAATATTCTTCATAAATAAATTCTACATAAAAGAGAGACTTAGCTCTGAAGCAAGAAGATCAAGAAGACGAAATATATAAAGAAAATATTGACAAATAATTATAACAAAAGATGATTATATTCACTCCAGACATCTTTCATAGCACGTTTACCTGCTAAATTATATATATATTTATTAGAATGATTTATTTATAATCTTTAGAAAAATTTAATTTTTTACTTTTTCAGTTTAAGGTTTAAGATTTCTTAATCTAGTTATATAAGGCTTTGTATTCTAATTATTTCTCATATGCTTTTTTGGATTGAGCAAGATGACTACTTTTTCATCTTCTCAATTTTTACATGGTATCAGAGTCTTCATCTTCATGGTCTTGATAGTTTGATTGAAAAACTATCAGCCTAAGAGGTTTACAATTTTTTTATTCTTAGCCTTATAGTTTTAATTGGGTTTCTTTTATTTTTGCATCAACTTAGTATTGTTTACTGTTTAGTTATTAGAGAGCACAATTCATTATGTCATCAAATGAAGAGCACAATTCATTAGGATCGAGAAATACTAAAGGGGGGTCGGTGAATAGCGCTCGTGGTTTTCACGTTCGTTTAAAACTTCGGAGAGAACACAGTGGAATAAATAAAGAGATGAAAAGTCAATGCTAACAAATCTAAGATTTATTTGGTTCAGAGCCTATAACGACTCCTACTCCAAGGTCTGGACGTGAGATTGCTTTCGTTGGGTAGTCACTAATTAATCGAAAAATATAAATACAATTTTAAATGATTACAAGTAATTTGAGCAATAAAAATACCGACGACTTTGGAGAATGAAATCTTCAGCATAGCCATCGTCGAAGTAGCATTTGGGCATCGTGAAAGCTTTTTCTGAGCATCACACAAGACAAGAGCTTCTTTGGAATGATGTTATTGAGCCACTGGTCGATGCCTCTTTTACAGCCCATTCCGGGCACCTGGAACTCCTCCGGGTGCTTGGACCGTTGACGTGGGTTCGGTTAGTCGTCGCGCTCCAACTCAACTTGGGGATAACATACTATCTCCCGAGCGCCCATACCATCTCCGGGGCACTCGGACCGCTTGAGTGCTTGCGGCACCCGCCTGGGCAACACTTGTCCGGGAGCTCAGATCCCTTCCAAGCGCCCAGACTGCCCTTTTTCACACTTCTGTTTCTTGCAAAAAAAATTTAGTTCAGACAAATAATATATAAATAATGACAAGATTTGACAACCTTCGGACTGTCCAGTCCTGACTTTAAATTTCGCTGAAACTCTAGGTCGGACTTGTAGGACCGTTGGGTCGGCTAGAAGGGGGGTTGAATAGCCCTACAAGAATCAAAACGCAAACACCCTTCTCGAACTCTTAAACTCACACTTACATAAAATAAGAGAAATAAATAAAAGCAGAAAAGTAAAAGGCACACCGAGATTTACTTGGTTACAACCGGGAAGATTGTTAATCCAAGAAAGCGTAGCACTAGTATCTCCTTCAGGCAGAGAAGCCCTTTACAGCAATGAAGCGCACAACAGAAGCTTAAAACAGAAAAGCGTACAAGTGTAGAAAGAATGCTTGAGTTCTCAGTTGATTATGAGCTTCTGGGCCAAGGCTATATTTAAGGCCTTGGTCGGGGCGCCTAGAAGGGTTCCGGACGCCCTGGGGGGATAAGACTTATCCCCCAACGTTCAGATCGAGTTAAAACTCGATCTGATCAATTTTACTGCTCAGGGCGCCCCGGATGGTTCCGGGCGCCCCGGAGGGCTCCGGGCGCCTCGGAGGGCTCCGGGCGCCCCGGAGCCCAAAGTCAACAGTTGTTGACTTTTTCGTCCGGAACTTCTTCTCTGGTTCAGTCCCACCTCGGTCCGATTCTTTTCCTCCGGATCCGCTCGCTTAGGTGATCTCTGCCATCCGGAAAAGGGCTCACCCGAACCCAACTTCCGGTCTTCTCGAGCGTGCTTCCCTCCGGCTTCTCGTCCCTCGGAATTGCCGCGTGTTTCCTTCTCGTCCGCCAGCGTACTCATCCGCAGTCTTCGTCCCTCGGTCGTCGACCTTCTCGCTAGCTGCGTCTCTTGCTCCCCGAGCAATCTTCCGCTCCGGCTTTCTTCCTTCTCGTCCGCCGGTGTACTCTTCCACAGCGCTTCGTCCCTCGGACGCACATTGTGCCGTCCTTCTCGCTAGATGCGTCTTCCGCTCGATTACCTGTGTTCCTAAGCTTCTGCACACTTAGACACAAGGTTAAATACACACAGGACCTAACTTAACTTGTTGTTCACACCAAAATAACCTTGGGGTTCCAACAATCTCCCCCTTTTTGGTGTGATCAACCCAAGTTAAGTTAAGGTCAAAAATAGATATAAAAATTAAGACTAACTTAATTTTCAATTTAGTGCAAAAGGATAGAAACATAAATTTTCAATTTTCAATTTTCTACCTCCCCCTAGACTTATACTTTTTCTTCTCCCCCTTTGATCACAAAAAAATGGGGTTCCAAGAAAAACAATCTAAGGGTTTAGAAAAGAATATTTCAAAAAAAAATCTAAGTTTTTAAGAAGTTCAGAAAATTTTTCTAAGTAATTTTGCTAAGATTTCTAGTTTTAGAAAAAGATTTTTAGCTTATCAAAAAGTGATTTTTGAGAATTTTTCTAAAAAAAATTTAAGTAAGAATTTTTGAAATAAATTTTTAAACTTTGAGAATTTTTCTTAAGTAAGAATTTGACTTAGGCAAAAAGTATTTTTCTAAGTATAAAAATTTTGAAGAAAAATGTTTAAAAACTTTGAATGTATTAATTAATTCTAATTTTAATGCTTTGACAGAAAGTTAATTAAACATTTATTTCAATATTTTGACTTCCAGGTCGTGGCGAGGCACTAGGCCTTCTTAGTTATTGGAGCAACAACCACTTCCTTAGACAAAGCCTTATAGAGAAACTTATTGTTTAATTTTCTCACTGAAAAGCGCTAATTTTAATTTTAAAACTTAGACTAAGCAAGATTTAGGAACCCAATAAAGGTTCCAGCCTACTGGATTGATTAAAAATTTCTTAGGGACATATTTTCTAGAGATATTCTTAATTTGTCCCGGGTGATATCTATAATACCAATTTAAATTTTTAAACTTCTAGAATTAGATGAGCATGCATGGTTTTTCAAATTATCTACTTGAATTTTCAAATCATTATTTTCAAGTTTCAATTTTTCATTTTCCAATTTTGATTTATTTAATTCTTCTAGAGGGCAAGACTTAGTTAAAATTATTTTTAAATTTTTTATTTCTTTTTCTAATTTACAGCAGTCTTTAGTTAATAACTTAACAAATTTATAAAGTTTATCGGGAGGAAGAGAACGTACCTGACTTACTTTATCGAGTTCGTTTTCCGTATCTCCCCCTGAACTGCTGCTTTCTTCTGACGAAGCTCCCCCTTCATCGATGCTCTCGATGCTCATTTTGGAAGAGCTTGACTCACAGTCGTCGTCTTGATGACTTGCCATTAGAGCAAGTCCAGAGAATGCCTCGACTTCTGACTCCGACGACGTATCGTCCCACGTCGCCTTTAGGGCTTTTCGCTTTTGGATATGCTTCTTACCCTTTTCCTTGTTCTTGTTCTTCAGCTTGGGGCAATTGTCCTTGACGTGCCCTTCTTCGTCACAGTGGTAGCAGCGGATCGTCCTTTTCTTCTTCCCCTGTGGATGGTTAGTAGATCTGGATTTACAAAGTTTCTTGAATCTTCTTACCATCATTACCATTTCCTCGTCGTCGAGAGAAGATTCCGACTCAGGTTCGTCTCTCGAAGCTTTGAGGGCGACGTTGTTCTTGGGCTCCTTCATTCCTGCACATCTTGACTCATGCACTTCAAATGTTGAAAAAAATTCTTCTAATGAAATTTTTCTAAGTCCTTCGAAATGTAAAAGCATCTACTAGTGATGCCCATTTTGAATTTCTTGAAAAGAATTTAGTGCATACTGAGCGAATCTCGGTTACTTACGAGATTCGGTGATGATTTCTTTTATTCTGGAGTGCAGATGTGCGACTGTCTCGTCTTCCCCAAGTCGCAGGCTGGTGAGCTGATTGCGAAGCAGATCTCGTCTAGCGAGTTTGGCTTCAGACGTACCTTCGTGCAGCTCGGGGAACTTCTCCCAAAGTTCCTTTGCGGAGTTGTATTTACCGATCCTGTTAACTTCTTGAGGTGGAAGAACGCTTAGTAGATGGTACTCTGCTTTGCCGTTCACCACGAAATCAGCCTGCTCCTCTTTTGTCCATTTATCTATTTCCTTGTCCTCTGGAGCTTCAAAGCCAAATTTCATTGTTAAAAATAGTTCAATATCTGTTGTAAGAAATACCTGCATTAGTTTTTTCCACGTAGCGAAGTCCCCTTCGTATTTCGGCGGGTGGATGCTTGGTCCGGCCATGACGTTGCTTCGTTCGGCGGTTAGTCCTCCTGAAGGACCGTTGGGTCTGCTAGAAGAGGGGGGGGTTGAATAGCCCTGCAAGAATCAAAACGCAAACACCCTTCTCGAACTCTTAAACTCACACTTGCATAAAATAAGAGAAATAAATAAAAGCAGAAAAGTAAAAGGCACACCGAGATTTACTTGGTTACAACCGGGAAGGTTGTTAATCCAAGAAAGCGTAGCACTAGTATCTCCTTCAGGCGGAGAAGCCTTTTACAGCAATGAAGCGCACAACAGAAGCTTAAAACAGAAAAGCGTATAAGTGTAGAAAGAATGCTTGAGTTCTCAGTTGATTATGAGCTTCTGGGCCAAGGCTATATTTATAGCCTTGGCCGGGGCGCCTAGAAGGGTTCCGGGCGCCCTGGGGGGATAAAACTTATCCCCCAACGTTCAGATCGAGTCAAAACTCGATCTGGTCCGGGCGCCCCGGAGCCCAAAGTCAACAGTTGTTGACTTTTTCGTCCGGGACTTCTTCTCTGGTTCAGTCCCACCTCGGTCCGGTTCTTTTCCTCCGGATCCGCTCGCTTGGGTGATCTCTGCCATCCGGAAAAGGGCTCACCCGAACCCAACTTCCGATTTTCTCGAGCGTGCTTCCCTCCGGCTTCTCGTCCCTCGGAATTGCCGCGTGTTTCCTTCTCGTCCGCCAGCGTACTCATCCGCAGTCTTCGTCCCTCGGTCGTCGACCTTCTCGCTAGCTGCGTCTCTTGCTCCCCGAGCAATCTTCCGCTCCGGCTTTCGTCCCTCGGAACCACCGCGCGCTTCCTTCTCATCCGTCGGTGTACTCTTCCGCAACGCTTCGTCCCTCGGACGTACAGTGTGTCGTCCTTCTCGCTAGCTGCGTCTTTCGCTCGACTACCTGTGTTCCTAAGCTCCTGCACACTTAGACACAAGGTTAAATACACACAGGACCTAACTTAACTTGTTGTTCACACCAAAACAACCTTGGGGTTCCAACAGGACTGACTCTTACTGTTCCCTCTTCAGGAAACACGTTCTCACCTACTCTTCTCAAGAGAAATTATTGCCAGAATGGTCCTCCAGACTATCTGGACTTTTGCTCAGCGTCTGAGACTTTTGGACTTCATGCTGAACGTTCGATCCAAGACCTATCCATTCTTCCACCTGGTGTCCGCGACCCCTAGGATTTTCACCTAGAGTCCTCAACTCTAGGATTTCGCCCAAAGTCCTCGATCCACCAAGACTTCGCCCAGTCTCCTGGATCAGGACTTCGTTGTCTAATCACAACTAGGACTTTCAACCTGCCTAACTGCAGCTAGGACTTTCCTTTACCTAAGATCACTTAGGACTTTCCTGCACACTTAGTGACACTTGTTAGACAATAGACAACTTAACTTTGAACCCCTTTGCCATTATCAAAATACAAGTTTAATCGGTTGGTGCTCCCATCAACAATCTTCCCCTTTTTAATTATGACAACCTGGTTCAAAAGTTAAGTAGAAATATACAAAATGGTAAATTTTCAAGTAATATTTTTCAAGGCAAAAAAATAAAATATTACTTACTCCCCTTAAGTATTACGCTTTCTCAACATAAACATCTTTTTCTCAAAATAAAGTTTTTTTATTTTACTTTTAATACCTTTCTTCCCCTTTGACATATATAAAAAATTATTAAGTAGAGAAAAAAGTTTTAAAACACTTTAATTTTGAAAAGTTAACTTTTTAATCGTTTTCTTTTAAGCTTCCCCTAAAAGTAACACTTATCTTTAAAGAAAATGTGTTTCTTAAGAAAAATTTAACTAAATACTTAGCTTTTAAAAATAATTCCTTTGAAAAATACTTAGCTAAATACTTGTCTGAAAAATGATTTTGATAAAGACCGAGTTAAGTACTTTAGCTTTAAAAAGAGACTTAGTTAAATACTTAACTTTAAAGAGACTTAATTAAAAATTTAGTTAAATACTTAACTTTAAAGAGACTTAGTTAAAAATTTAGTTAAGTACTTAGTTTTAAAAAGAGACTTAGTTAAAAACTTAGTTAAGTACTTAGCTTCAAAAAGATTTTGATAAAGACTCAGTTGAGTACTTAGTTTAAATTTTTTTTTTTATAAAAACTTAGTTAAGTACTTACCTTTAAAAAAATTTATAAAATTGTGAAGAAATAATTGATTTTGAAAAAGCTTAAATTATAAATCTTTGAAATATCACCCTCAAAAAATTAACTCCCTATTTCTCTCTCTCTCTCTTAAAAAGTTTAAATAATTTATAGGGGATAGCAATCTTAAATAATTCAATTAATACCTTGATTAATGACTATGACTCTAGAATCCAAGTATGAAAAAACTTAAGTTTAAAAGTATGGAAGTAATTATCTATTTTTAAAAAATTTTCATCTCACCCATTCTATATTATAAAATTTGGTCAGCTTATGAGTTTGTGTAAGATAGAGTTAAGTTAATTTTGAAGTTGAGAGAATATTATCTATGACTTTAAAAAATATTTAAATTTAAATTCTAAAAATATTTGAGTTTAAATATTAAAAAATATTTAAGTTTGAATTTTAAAGTTTTGAATTTTTGGAACTTAAGATTTGAAAATAGTTAAGATTTAAAATTAATTAATATTTAAAAATTAATATTTGAAAAATGATTAAGATTTTAAAGTTTAAAATTTTAAAATTAATTATGATTTAAAAATTAATTAACATTTGAAACTAATTAAGATTTTAAAATTTAAAAATTAATTATGATTTAAAAATTAATTAACATTTGAAAATAATTATGATTTTGAAATTAATTAAAATTTTAAAATTATTAAGATTTTGAAATTAAAATTTGAAAATTATTAAACTTTTGAAATTAATTAAAATTTGATAATAATTATGATTTTGATCTAAAAAAATTATTAAGATTTTGAAATTAATTAAAATTTAAAAATAATTATGATTTTGAACTTAATTAAAATTTGAAAATTGTTTATGATTTTAAACTTAATTAAAATTTAAAATTAATTAAGATTTTGATTCAGTTTAGTTAACCTTGATTAAGTGTAGGTTAATCAAATTGTAGGTTAAGTTTGATTAATTTGAATTATATTTTCATTGATTAAGTTAGGTTTAAGCTTTAATTAACTAACTTTAAACCTAAATCCATCTCACCATTTTTTTCAGATTGTCAATCAGGGAACCTTATCTATTTTGTGAGATGGTTAATTTTATCTTCAATTTATATTCAAATCTAAGGATTGATTTACACATGAGTTAAACTAAGGTTTAACATGTTGGTGCGGGAAGCATCCGACGATCGAACCTATGTTTTGATTATGTCAAAGGGTTCAAAGTTAAGGTGTTTTGATTTCTAATATGTTGAACAAGTTTGCAGAAAAGTCCTAAGTGTACTTAGGCAAAAGTCTTAGCTGCGGTTAGGCAGGTGGAAAACCCTAGGGGGTGGTAACCCTAGGTCATAGGGGGTGATAATCCTATACGGAAAGTCTTAGCGGGTCGAGAGCTTTAGGCAAAAGTCCTAGGGGGGTAACCCTAGGTGGAAAGTCCTGGTGTCGCGAACCAGGTGAAAGACTGGACGAGCCGGGAAGCGGAAGTCCAGCAGAAAGTCTGGAAGCTTCAAACGCTGAGCAAAAGTCCAGTCGATCTGGAGGATCACACTAGCAACAGGTAAAATCTCTTGAGTGGAGTAGGTGAGGATGCGTTCCACGTAGAGGGAACAGTAGGCGTCGGGTCGACCAAGGGTTTCCGGTTGGAAATCCGAAGTCAGACTTGGACAGTCCGATGACTGTCAATTATATCTATCATATTGTTTGTGTGCTAAGTTTGTTTTGCAGGGTTTGTGTTTAAGACTAACACATTTTGCAGGAACAAAGAAGCAACTTAGATCTCAGATGAACAGTGTCTGAGGCGCCTCCATGGGGCTTGGAGGCACCTCAGGTGCTAGCCAAAGCCAGCTGTCCAGAGGAGCTGGAGGCGCCTTGGACCAGGCGCAACCAAGTTTGCGCTGATCCACCCGTGCGACTCGGCGGCCTGGAGGCGCCTCGGACAGGCTTGGAGGCGCCTCCAGCACTGTATAAAAGGGGTCTTCGAGTAGCAGCTTGACACATCAGTTCTAACGCAATCTTTCATCAACGTACTGCTCAAAAGACGCCCTGAAGTGTTGTTGCAAGTCACCGACGACCCGAAGCTCCGAGATTCCCATTATTGTCGTCGGTATATTTTTATTGTTATTGCACTTATTGTAACATATACTTGTAATCTCTTTACACGAAATAGTGAATTGCCCACAGTAATCGCTCAACGAGCGAGGGCCTTGGAGTAGGAGTCGCCCAAGGCTCCGAACCAAGTAAAACTACTTGGGTCTTTGTGTGTTGTTATTTTCCGCTGCTTAAACTCGAGTTTTACGAAATGAACGAAATAGCCACGAGCGCTATTCACCCCCCCCCCCTCTAGCGCTTCTCGATCCAACATAACAGTTAGTAAATTAAATATTCATTTCAATAATTGATTTCTAGGCAGTGGCGATGCACTAGCCCTTCTTGGATATTAGAACAATAACTACTTCTAGCTTTATGAGAATCCTTAGTCTAACTAAACAAGTGTTGATCAAGCCTAAGTCCTTACCAATCCTAATCTAAGTATGTATAAGGAAAAAGTAGTAAATCAAGCATCAATCAGGTTTATTTATAAAGATGGTCTTTCTATTGGCTCCCCTTGGATCATAGCCTCGATAAGGTCTATCAAGGTAGTGGATTTGATCCTTAGGGATCTAATATTAATCAAGTCTAACTTGATTAGTCATGTTATACTTGGGGACTCATGGTTGGACTAGGTTCTTAGTTGATCGATTCACTAAAGAGAAGTAAGATTTGAATCGATTTCGAGCCTTATACCCAAGTCTGGTTCGGTTGTATACGACCCTTTATTTTCTAAGAATCAGATCAAGATTCTTGGAACCCAAGGTGAATCATTCCAATGTGTTCTTAAGTTCCTTGATTTGACTTTTCAAGTTAGAATGTTCTTCCTCAAGTTGTTTGACTTGAGTTGAAATTTCAGCTTGAACATATTCGGTGAAGGAGCTTAGGTTAGTCACTTCCTTGAGGGCTTTGACCTCCTTTTGGAGTGACTTGACCCCAAAGGTTGGATTTAGCCAGTTTTCTAGATAAGTATGAAATTAAGTTATGCAATCTAATCAAGAAGATAGTTATAGTGGACTTAGACCCTTCTGAACCAGATATGGATTCGTGACTTAGCTTGGACTCAGCTTCCAATTCTATCTTGGACTCAGATTTAGTCTCGACAACATGGGCTTGTATGGGTAGAGCAAGGAAGCTTGCTTGAGTTTATTCTTCTTCATCTGACTCTTCCGATGACTCGAACCACGTTGCCTTTAACACCTTCCTTCTTCCTTGCTCCTGGTTTGGACATTCAGGTCTATAGTGTCCCTTCTTGTTGCATCTGTAGCAGGTAACTTTGGCCATACCCTTCATGTTCTATTGAGTCACCTTCTTGATATCTCATTTGGTGAAACCCTTTTTCTTCTCATATAGTTTTTGTACTAGTTTCATGAGCTTAGTTGTGATTTCATTATCGTCTCTTGAGTCCGATTCATCTTGAGACTCGGGTTCAGTTCGACGCTTGTTCCTAGACTCATTTGTCTTACTTGTACTTACAACCAATGCAATACCTTTCTAGGTGAAAGTGCATTACTCTGTTCATGCAATTCAAATTCTTAAAATAGCTCATCTAGTCTAATCAAAGAAAGGTCCTTAGATACCTTGTAGGCATCTACCATTGATGCCCATAAGGTATTCCTCGAAAAAACATTTAGCGCGTACCTAATGATGTCGCGATTCTCCACTTTTTGTCCGTTCACATGGAGGTCGTTCAAAAGATCTTGGATGCGAGTGTGTAACTAGCTCACTGACTCACCTTCCTGCATTTTAATGTTATATAACTTATTTAATATTAAGTCACATTTACTTACTTTTGCATCAGAGGTGCCCTCGTGTAGTTTGATCAATTTCTCCCATAACTCCTTGGTGCTATTGAAGGGGCCAACCAGTTTCAACTCTTCTTTGGTTAGGCCACATTGGAGGGTACATGTCGCTTTTGCATTCACCTCAATCTTCCTCTTTCTTTGTGTGTCCTACTTATCGCAGGGGATGGGTACTTCGTCTGTTGTGGGAAATGTAAATCTGGTTTAGATTATGATCCACATTTCCACTTGGGTCTTGAGATGGTACTCCATCCAGCTTTTCCAGTACTCGAAGTCTTCACCAGAGGAAAAAGGTGGATGAGCAGTGTTGTAGCCTTCTTGGTGGGCCATTTAGAAAAATTTTGCACACAATAAAAAAATGACAAATGTTCCAAGACTTGGTCTTGGATTAGTAGTGCTGGGAAAATTAAAATAAGGGTGTTTTACTAATTTTGAGAAAAAAATAATAAAAAAATATTATGACAAATTCTTTTAAATGTAATATTTCACCAACTCTGACTAATGGTGAAAAAATGAAAGTGAATTTTTTTAAAAAAAATAGAGGGGAAAAAATGAAAGGCGTAAGAATATTTTTTAAGTAAAAACGATATACATTCTTTTTTCAAAAAGGAACCCCTTGCTCGATTGGTAGTTTCACCAATTCAGAGCGGCCTCGCTCTGATTTCAATTGTAGGATCGAGAAGCGCTAAAGGGGGGTGAATAGCTCTCGTGGCTTTCACGTTCATTTAAAACTTTGGAGAGAACACAGTGGAATAAATAAAGAGATGAAAAGTCAATGCAAACAAATCCTAGTTTTACTTAGTTCGGAGCCTATGATGACTCCTACTCTAAGATCGACATGTTAGAGTGTTTTCGTTGGGCAATCAATAATCAATCAAAGAATACAAATATAGTTTCAAATGATTATAAGTAATTTGAACAATAAAAATACTGACAACTTTAAAGAATGAAATCTTCAGTGTAGTTATCGTCGGAGCAAATTTTGGGTGTCGTAGAAGATTTTTCTGAGCAGTGTGTAAGAGAAGAACTTCTTTGGAATGATGTTATTGAGCCACTGGTTGAAGCCTCTTTATAGCCCATTCCAAGCGCTTGGAACCCCTTCGGGGGCTTAGACCGTTGACATAGGTTCGGCCAGTCGTCGCACTCTAACTCAGCTTCGGGATAACTTTTCTAGTCCGGGTACTCGGACCAGCTCTGGAGGTTTGGACCACCCCGGTGCCTGTGGTACAGGCTCAGGCGACACTGGTCTGGGTGCCCGAATCCCTTCCAGGCTTTTAGACTACCCTTTTTCACACTTCTATTTTCTAAAAAAAGAGTTAGTCCAGGCAAATAATATGTAAAGAATGACAAGATTTGACAACCCTCGGATAGTCTGGTCCTAACTTTGAGTTTTGTTGAAACTCTAGGTCGGACTAACAACTACTGTTCTCTCTTCAGGGAATGCGACCACACCTACTCCTCTCAGGAGAAATTATCTTTTTCCAGAATGGTCTTCCAGACTGTCTGGACTTTTGCTCAGTGTGTGAGATTTCATGACTTCATGCTGAATTTCTGATCCATGACTCATCCAGTCTTCCACCTGGTGTCTGTGACCCCCAGGATTTTCACCTAGAGTCCTCGACTCTAGGATTTCGCCCAAAGTCCTCGACCCGCCAAGACTTTGTCCAGTCCCCTAGACTAGGGCTTTGTTGTCTAACCGCAGCTAGGACTTTCCACCTGTTTAACCATAGCTAAGACTTTCATTTGCCTAAGATTACTTAGGACTTTCTTGCACACTTAGTGATAGTTGTTAGACAACAAGATAACTTAACATTGAACCCTTTTACCATTATCAAAACACAGGTTCGGTTGTCTAGTGCTCCCTGCACCAACAAATATGAGTGATTGTATAGATGATTCACTTCAATCGATTAATGTCTGACTAGATAGAAATAATTATTTATATTGGGGATATATTATAAAAAAACTTCTTATGGGGATATGTTTCAGGTGTGCAAATTAAACCTACGGACAACAATACTGATGATTATGCAAAGTCATTGGATATTTGGGAGGTTGATAATGTGAAGATTATTATATGGATCATTAATTCTGTTTCACACTCTATTGATGCTCAATTGGCCAAGTACCAGACAACCAAATAGGTTGAGGATCATCTAGCAAGATTATATGCACAATCTAACTTTGCCAAATATTATCCATTAGAAATGGCTATCCAAGACTTTTATTCTACCATGTTAGAAATATGAGATTAGTTGATACTCACAGAAACCTTAGAATTATGAGCATTCCCCATCTAGTCCAATTCTTGATAATTCTTCATGATGATTTTGAAGGATTAGATGAGACTATTTTGCATCATAGTCCTCTTCCTTCCATTGATTCAGTGGTACATGAACTACTAGCTGAGGTGATTCTCCTTAAGTCTAAGGTTGATAAAAGGACTATTACACCATCTACACCATTAGTTTTTATAGTACCACAATGACCTCCGCCTTATAACCAAAATAGGTTGACTTCGAAGGTTCCTAGTGATGAGTATGCTTATTGCAAAGTAAAGGAATACTAGAAGTCTTAGTGTTCATTATTGTTGAACAATGTTAAACTATCACAGTAGTACTATCAGCAATAATGACCTCAACAACTATCATTGCTACATCAGAATACTTCATGGAAATTTTATAATCAACCATAATAGTTGTCATATGGACTATCTCAGTCTAGTAATGCAGTGATTGCCCCCTCTTTAGATTCATATATGCTTGAGCAATTTCAACAGTTCATTGTTTGACAACCCTCTACCATGCATGTTTCTTCTCATATAGGTTTATCATCTTCTGGTACATTAGGTATACCTTCCTTCCTCTTTGTGGATCTTAGATTCTGGAGCCTCTCATCATATGTCACCTAACTTATCATCTTTTATCTCCTTATCTTCTAATTCATCTTTATTAGTTGTGACAGTTGATAGTACTCCGATGCCATTAATAAGTGTTGATTTTGTTGTTACAACTTACTTGTCTCGTCCTGATGTTTATTATATTCTTAATCTCACACTTAATCTTATTTATGTTAATCAATTGTTTGACTCTAGATATGTAATCTTTTTTTTCATCCAATTATTATGTGCAGGACCGTGATCTTAGATGGTGATTGGGATAGGTCGTAGAAAAGGGGGACTCTATATCTTAGATCAACTCCAAGTACCAGATGTTGTAGCTTCTAGTATCGATTTGTCATCTTTTCGATTGAGTCATTCTTTTTTTGATTTTTATTTGTAGAATACTCATCTAGGTCATGTTTCAGTATCTCATTTATAATTTTTATCTTTGTCTACAATATTTGGAACTTTAAAAAGTCATGATATTTCTGATTGTAATGGTTGTAAATTGGCAAAATTTTCTGCATTACCTTTCAATAAAAGTCTATCTTTTTCTCCTAATCCTTTTAATCTTATTCATTCCAATGTGTAGGGTCCTTATTCTATTATTACAAAAGGGATAAAGATACTATGTTTCTTTTATTAATGATTGTGTTAGTGCAGTTGATACTAATAATCTAACCTAGGTTTTGATGTATGGAAAATGGTTAAAGTTAGCCTGTGTTGATGGCTAATGCTCTTACAAAGTGTGCAGGACTTGATGGGTCTGGAGGACCTGCCACCAGGTTAAAATCCACCTAGGTTTGCTGGACCTGATATAGGATCAAAATTGCTAGAGGGTGGGGATGAATAGTACTCATGACTTTTCACGTTTTCGTAAAACTATTGAGGAAGTGCAGTGGAAATGAAAGAACAATACTAATACTATTGGTTTTACTTGGTCGGAGCCTGTGATAACTCCTACTCCAAGGCCTACGATGATGATCGCTTTTGTTGGGCAATTCACTAGCAATTCGATAATTACAAGAACATACAAAAATTGATTACAATTTTATGTAAAATAAGTTATATTGACAGTATGAAGGTTTGGTGTAAAGCGCAATTGTTGGAGCATCGTCGTAGTGTTGTATGTTAGTGCAATATCCCCTGGGTCATGGTTGACTAGGTTGATTAGGCTTGAGTTGGCTCAAGCCCGAGTCTTGATGTTTGAGTTTCGATGTTTGACAATACGTGGAGATTGCAGGTGCAATCGTCCGATTGGGGATATTGCTGGTGCAATTCCCCTCTAGTCAGGGTTTAACCAGATTGGTGTGAAGAAGAGTCAAGTAGGTTAAGGCTGATCATATACTTGATTGGGAAAATCCTAACTAGAAGTTAGGCAGTTGGAAGTCTTGGTGAGTGAAGTCAGGTGAAAGTCCCGGTGAGCGAAGTCGGGCAGTGTGAAAGTCCTGGTGAGTGAAGTCAGGCAGAAGAAAATCCTGGTGTGTGAAGCCAGGTGAAAATCCTAGTGAGTTGTTACGCACCGCAAGTGTACGGTTACATCATCAGTAATAATAAAAGATATTGGTTATAAGCACTAAAGATGTCTTAAAGTGAATTAGCTAAACAAACAATTAAAAGATCATTTACAACTAAGATCAGAGGTGAGGGTTAAATGCAGAGATTTAGTTTTATAAAGATTCTAGGAGTCTTGGTTTCTTTATGATAATCATTGATGTAATATAATCTACCAAACCTTGCCCTCAATTACAATGTATTAGTAAGAAGTCACCAGTTATTTTCTGCAGAAAATACCGGTTAAGGACTTATATCTAAACCCTAAGCAATCAAAGAGTAATGAATCCCTATAAGGTCCGTTAATGGGGCAGCCCTGTCACAACGCCCTCGGTCATACGACATAAAAATGCAACCCTAATCAATTAGCATTAAGATATAGAATTAAGCACGTCAATTTGTCCTACTTCTTTGCAAGTTCTTATTTTACCCCTAAAGGTAATTCCCTAAAAGGTCCGTGAGCGGAGTAGCCCTGTCACGATACCCCTCGGTCATACGATTTAGCGAATTCCTCTACAAGATTTCACAAGAGATACAAACAACCAATCAAGAATGGGAATTAGGCACAAAACACAACAATCCAATACAAGATTGATTGATATAAAACATAGCAATATCCTTGGATCAAGAAGATGGCAAATCCATTGACTCTTACATCAAATTACATCACAAATACTCCCTCCTTCCTAGAACAAGAAATCTACTCAATAAAGAATAGAGAAAGGAACGAAGACAAGAAAATCCAAGACATTCCAATCCAAGAGCAAAGGAATAGAAAGGAACGCTTATCTCGTTACAATGAGTGATCTTCGGAACCAATCCTCCACTCTCCGAGTCAAATCTTGGACAGAAATCTCCCCTTGAATGGCTGGAAACCACCCGAAGAACATATCTCCCCAAAGGGAGAGCCTCCCCTTTCAAAAGGGAAGAAGCTCTATATATAGAGGGGGAAAATTTGGAGTTTAAATCTTCTGTCCCCAAATCTCTCTGTCCCTGTGTCCCACACGTCACCCAGCCCATTGCCGGCGGTCGCCGGTCGCCGTCCCGATCAACACTATAACCCTTGGGGAAGGTGAACCAAAGGAGGTCGCCATCGACATGATTGATGCCGGAATCCGGCCGAATCTGAACAGGGGCTCAGATCGACGGCAGAGGAAAGTCTGCTTAGATCCGGCTGGATTCCAACGCCGATCGTGTCGATGGCGACTCTCTTGGGTTCACCTTCCTTAAGGGTTATAGTGTTGATTGGGATGGTGGCCGGAGGCTGCCGGTGGTGGGATGAGACGATGAGTGGGACATGGAGACAGGTGATATTGGGGACAGGAGATTTGAGCTGGCAAATTTGGGCGCCACACGGCCCAGGACACGACCGTGTGAGATCCACACGGCTAGGGCAATCCTCCTCTCTGCTAGGGCCGCACGGCCGTGTGATGGTCACACGACCATGACATGTACTGCCTCTACTTGCTTGCACGACCGTGTGAAACCACGCGGACTGGCCATTTCTCCTATCTGAAAGTGTTGCATGGTCGTGTGGCACACACAGCTATGCCAATTTCTGGTTCTGGAAAGGCTGCACGACTGTGTGAAACCACACGACCTGGGTAGTCTTGGTCACTAGAGGGGCTACACGGCCGTGTACTGGTTGGCTGAAGGAGGGTGACACGACCCCTCATCACCACACGGCTGGGATCATTCCCCTTTACAAGGCCATGTGGCAGTCATTGCCCAAGTCGTTCTTCTTCGTTTGGTTGTAGAATCATCCACGGACATCAATTCTTCTCCAAATTTGACTCGTGAAAGCATAAAATGCACAAGATGTTGGGATCTAACGCGCCCAAAGATGTGAAAATGCAACGAAAAAAATACTAGATCCTCTTATCCAGCGGATCCATGCGAAGGGAAAAAACAATTTCTATAAACTAATCTATGCTAAGCTACATGATAGGATTATACCTTTGTTGTGTGCCCTTCGCAATCCCGACAGCAACCTTTTCTTTGGATCCAGATCTCAGCACATTCAAGTGTCCGCGCCTCTATGGTATCCACACAAACATATTCTTCGTTCGTCCCATGAACGAAGCCTTCAGAGAAGAACCATTTTCTTGTGCTAGCAAGAAGAATGATTCGGCCATGGAAGAAAATTCGGCCATGGAAGAAGGAGGAGGAGGAAGAGCGAGATCAAGAGTCACCTTTTCTTCATCTAATGAAAAATCTCACCAAAAATCTATTTATATTCATCCAATGAATATGAAGGGTTTTTGTCTCTTTGTATTCCTCTTAATGGGTTGGATTTATTATATTGGATTAACCATTAATCCAATAACCCAATAAGTCTAACCCATTAATCCAATGTGTTTAATTCGGATTGGACTCAGTCCAATGAGTGGGTGCATTTGAGTCTAACTCAATTAGTAACCAAAAGGCCTAATCATCTCATGATTGACTCTTAGGGTTAATTATTAACACAAGAGCAGATCTCCGAACAAAGAGAAGTATTTATGCTAAAATCAAAGCAAGAAGCATGAAAGTGCATAGACAAAGCATGTACAAAACATAAGAATGTGCGTTAAAACATACTAAACAAGTGTATAAAATCTACGCACATCACACCCTCAGACTTAAACTTTTGCTTATCCTCAAGCAAAATGCCGCAATCAAGATTCATGTATTCAATAATGCATCATAATCCTTAATGCACATTCCTAATTCTATCAAAAAGTTTCATTGATGAGCATGATCATGTAAACAACTCAAGTATGGCTTAAGCATAAATATTTTGTGCATAATGCAAAGTAACCTCAAACTCTTCAAGTTTTCAATCTATGTCCTAGACAAGTCATCATCCAATTGAGTTCCTAATATTTCCGGTGATAGACACTTACCTACCACATACTTGGTTCATATTTCTCAATCAACCTAAGGTCTCAAAGGCGTGTTCGATATCAGGAGAACCATAGGAGTCATTTCCCCAGTAACATAACTCGATCTCAAAAGGGTGACTAGCTAGTTTCCACTCACGACAACTATTTTTTTATATCCCTTTTTAAATACCTTTTTTTTTTTTCATTTCATCCTCTTTTTTTTTCTCATGCACCCCTTTTTTTACATTAAGTGATTGCATTGTGCAACACTTAAACACATAAGCTCATAGGCACATAAGTTGGGATATTTTGATTTTTCCAAATGATCTTTTCAAGATTCGAGCCTCGTCCATTAACCAAAATGAAGTTTGAGAAATTACCATGGAAACCAAGTACTAAACAAATAGGATGAATCATGGCTATTTCAATGATATCAACTATTCAAGTTCAAGTAAAGTGAAGTGAAGGTAAGATCCTTAAGCCAAAACTCAAACTTATTTCCATATGCTACTTAGCTTATTTCATGCTACTAAGATAGAGAAAATAAGTACATTAAACATACTAGCATCATTTACAATATCATGAATCAAGATAAAGAACGTGCTAACAATTTTGCTTTAAGGAACAAACAATCATGATGTGATGTAAGATGCAACTAGCAAAAATTTATTATGCAAAAGCAAAAACTAAACTAAACCAAATGCATCTAATGCATCCCCCCAGACTTAAACTTTTCATTGTCCCAATGAAAACTAAAAATAATGTGGAGGAGATTAAAAGTAAGAGAAGTTACCAAATGGTGCGTGCCCAATGCCCATGTCATTAACTTCTCCATCATGTAGTTTCCCTCCTCCTAATCTTTAATTCCTATAAAAGAAGATAGACAACAAAAATTAAGTAGAGGATACAAGTTTATTATAAAGAAAGAAATGAAACTAGAAAGAACTAAACACATAAAAGAAATCAAGGAAAATGAACTTGGGTTGCCTCGCAAGAAGCACTTGTTTAATGTCATTAGCTCGACCACCTCATAAGATTCATCTAAATCTTGCTCTTGGAGGGGTAAGATATTTTAGAACCCTCTTACCAAGGGCTCTTATTATGGAGGGAGCTTTCAATATAGGAGTTAAAAAAAATGAAGTATCGCTCTCTCCATCTTCGTCTTCTTTAAAGTTCTTTCAGGTGGTCGAAGATGGTTCAAATTGAGCTTCCAATTATTGGTCTCTTGAAAACCTACACACCCAAAGGAAAGACAAACCTCCCACAAGCATATAATATGAGAAGGAGCTAGAACAGTATTAGTATGAACTGACTATTTATCAAAAATTGAATCACATCCAATAAAATCAATTATAGGTACCTCTATAAAATTTTCCAAAAGCTCACTAAGAATACTAACCTTGTAGTGCTGAGATGTACCTAACAGATCTAAATAAGTGGATGTGACCTCTTGAGAATTTTGTAGAGGTTCTATCTCTGGTTCGAGTGGTGGTGCCTCTAAAAGTAGTGATTCTTGGGGCTTTGCTTCCATTGCACAAGTCCCTACACATTATCATCAATCAATTCAATTATTAAAAATTTCATAGCATCAATTGGTTGTGTGATCAAAGGAGGTGATTCCTGGGACATTTCCTCCATAATACATGTCCCTACACTTTTATCCACCACATCATCATCACAAGTAGTGAAGAGTCCACTAACATCAATATCATCAATAGGAGAATCAACAGCTTTATTAGAAATTTGTAGTAATAGTTGTAAATTTAGGATCCCCCGTTGCACCATTAGCTCTTCAGAATCATGTGTTATGGTCTTCATCTGGCTTGAAGTAGGAGTATTTGGGTTTTGAGAGTCCTCTAAGTCAATCGGCTCATCTGATTGTGAATGATGTGGTCCGCTTAATAATGAATCATCCTTACACTCTGACTGACTCAGATTTACTTGAGAAATATGCTCAACATTTTATATGCAATTGTAGTCCAAATTTTCATAATGATAGTGATTGCCCACCGAAAGTGATTTGCAATCGCGGGCCTTGGAGTAGGAGTCTCCCTAGGCTCCGAACCAAGTAAATCTTGGTCTTCTTGTGTGTGTGTTTTTATTTTTCGTTGCGTTACTTGAATTTCCGAATCCTAAACGTGTGAAAGCCACGAGCGCTATTCACCCCTCCTCTAGTGCGGTCTCGATTCAACAATTGGTATCAGAGCGGGGTCGCCTTGATTTGGTGCAACCACTAATCTGGCATTCTTATTGTGGTGATTTCAGTTTTACGGAGTCGATCGGAATCGGTATTCTTGTCGTCTTCCGATCTTATCTTTTCGTAATCGTATTCTCTTCACGAGGTCGGTGCAACAGCACTTGAGAATTCAATTCATTCATATTTTTATACCGCACTACTAATCCAGGATCAAGTCCTGGGACATTCTTTTTGCTCCTTTTTTTTGTGATAGATCTAAAATGGCCTTCCAAGAAGGTTTCAGCACTGCTCGCCCACCGCTCTTCTCTGGAGATGATTTCGGGTACTGGAAGGGTTGAATGGAGGCGTATCTCCAGACTCACTTTGAAGTATGGATCATTGTCAAAACCAGGCTTCGACTGCCAACTGACGGTGCTAGCAAGCCACTACCGTACGAGGACTGGGACGCAACGATTATCAAAAAGGTAGAAACAAATGCTAAGGCCACCTGCACCCTCCAATGCGGACTGACGAAGGAGGAGCTGAACTGCGTCGGCCCATTCACAAGCGCCAAAGAACTTTGGGAGAAGCTAATCGAGCTTCATGAAGGAACATCCGACACTAAGGTAAGTAAAAGGGACTTAATATTCAATAAATTATATAATATTAAAATGCAGGAAAATGAGACGGCTAGTCAACTCCATGCCCGGATATAAGACTTACTCAACGAGCTTCACGTGATCAGACAGAAAGTGGAGAACCGCGATATATTGACGTATGCCTTAAACGCCTTCCCGAGGAATACCTTGTGGGCATCCATGGTAGATGCTTACAAGGTTTCTAAGGATTTGTCTTCCATTAAATTAGATGAATTATTTACAGAATTTAAGTTACATGAACAGGTAAACTCACATCCGGCTGAGAAAGGTGTTGCTTTAGTTGTAGGTACAAGCAAAACCAGGGAAGCAAAAACAAAGCGCAGAACCGAACCAGAATCGGAATAAGAACCAGAGACATATGACGACGACGATGAGCTTACGGTCGAACTTGTCAACCTAGTGAGGAAGCTCTACAAGAAGAAGAAGGGCTTCAACAAGAAGGATGTCAGAAAGTAATCCAGTCCAAGGAGACCAAGCCAAACTCAAAGCTAAAAGTCGAAGTTGCCTGCTACGGGTGCAACCAGAAGGGGCACATCAAGGTAAACTGCCCCAACTTGAAAGATGCAAAGAAACCAAGAAGGAAGAAAGCCCTGAAGGCAACTTGGGACGAGTCTTCTTCAGAAGAGTCCGACGACGAAGAAATCGAGCAAACAAGCTTTCTCGCAATGACGGCTCGGGACCAAGTCTACGAATCCGGAAGCGAGGATGAATCGGAAGCTGAGTCTGAGAGAAGCCACGGATCTATATCCATTTCCGAAGGGCCTAACCTCTCTGTAAGTACCGATCGTTCATACAATTTAATAAATTATTTAATGAATAAATTAGCTAAGTCCAATGTTCGGATCAAGTCGCTTCTAAAGGAGGTAACATCCCTTAGAGAAGCGACCAACTTCGAATTCTTGATTGAACCAATTCAGACTGGAACCTCAACTCAAGTCCAAAAGCTTGAGGAAGAGAATTCCAGCCTGAAAATTCAAGTCAATGGTTTGAAGACTACATTGGAACGGTTTACACTGGGTTCCAAGAATCTTAACTTAATTCTTCGAAAACAGAAAGTCGTATACAATCGATCCGGACTAGGATATAAAGCTAAAAAGAAATATCGGTCTTATTTATCACTTATTAACAGACCGAATAGTAAGATAGTCCAAGCATGGGTACCTAAGTCCAACTTGGATAATCAAGTTGGATTTGGTCAATATTGGGTCCCCAAGGATCAAGTACATTACCTTCATAGACCATATCGAGGCTATGATCCAGGGGGAGCCAATAGAAAAACTATCTTAATAAATAAATAGAATTGTCTGATGATTGTTTATTTACTTTCTTATTAATACGCACGTTTAGACTAGGATAGATTAAGGACCCAGGCATGATTTATACTTGCTTAGTTAAACCTAGGGGTTTCAAAAAGAAAATTGAATATGTTATTTCTTTGAGCGGTTCTATCTAGGAAGTGGTGGATGATCTCATGCCCAAGATGACCTAGTGCCTCTCCATGACCTGAGAACCAATCCTTGAAATACATATTTAATTGACTAATTGGAAAACCTAAGTTTAACTCAAATGTAAATTAAGTCTTAGAAATAATCTAAATTCAAGATAACCATCTCACAAAACTACTTAAGGCTCCCTGATTGATAACTTAGAATCGGGTGAGATAAATTTAGATTAAACTTAGTTCAAACTTAATAATTTAATTTAATTAATCTATTTAATAATTTAACTTAATTAATTAATTTAACTTAATTAATCTATTTAATAATTTAACTTAATTAATTAATTTAACTTAATTAATCTATTTAATAATTTAACTTATTTAATAATTTAACTTAATCTATTTAAAAAAAATTAAATTAATTAGTCAATTTAATAAATAATTCAAAAGAATTAACTTAACCCAATTGAGTTAATTAACTTAATAAACCATCTCATAAACACCCATAGGAATACCATGATTGATCATCTAGCTTGGGTGAGATGAAACATTAAGATAATTTCAGTCAAACTATCTTCTAAATCCAGAAATTGACCCAAGTCAAATACTTTATGTAGGACCATAAAGATTTGGATCAATGGATGCTAGATAGTGAATGCTCCAGACACATGACTGGAGATAGACTGAAATTCACGAAGTTGAAACTCAAGAACCTAGGATCTGTCACGTTCGACAATGACGGAACCCTTAAAGTAATCGGAATATGTAACATCTAACTAAATTTCAATTTTTACATTCGAAAAGTATTATTAGTTGAAAAATTCAGTTTCAATTTACTTAGTATTAGCCAATTATGTGACTCAGGATATTTAGTCACATTTTCAAAAACTGAATGTATAATTAAGAATATTAACAATCCTGAAATTAAACTTAAGGGTATTAGGAAGAAGAATATTTATACTATAGACCTACCAACTTCCTTACTAGAGTGTTTATTAACACAACAAGAGGAAATTGAGTTATGACACAGGAGACTGGGTCACACTCATACTAGACTCATTTCAAAAATGAGTCAAAATGGTCTAATTAGAGGTCTGCCCAAATTAAAATTTATTAAAAATCCAACCTGTGATGCTTGTCAACAAGGTAAACAAACCAAGTCAAACCATAAATTAACCAACCTAAATAGAATAACTTCAATACTTGATCTCCTTCACCTAGACTTGTTTGATTCACATGGAGTCAAGCCACTAAGTAAAAATCAGTATTGCTTAGTAATAATCGATGACTACTCAATATTTACTTGGGTAAAATTTTTAAAAAAAACTAAAGATGAAAGTTTTGAAGTATTTAAAATTTTTTGCAAATTAATTAAAAATGAAAAAGATACTCAGATAAAAAGAATTAGAAGTGACCATGGGGGAGAATTTAAAAAATCATAACTTTATTGAATTTTATGAAATTAATGGATATAAACATGAATACTCTTGCCCTAGGACTCTCCAACAAAATGGTTTAGTAGAACGTAAAAACAGAACTCTACAAGAAGCCACTAGGACCATGTTAAACGAATACAAACTATCTAATCAGTTCTGGGCTGAAGCAATAAATACAGCCTGTTATATACAAAATAGAATTTTAATTAATAAAATCCACAATAAAACACCTTATGAAATATATTACAATAAAATTCCTAACTTAAATTATTTAAAAGTATTTGGCTATAAAGTATTTATCTTAAACATCAAATATTATTTAGGAAAATTTTCATCAAAAACAACTCCAGGAATATTTTTAGGGTACTCAACAACCAGCAGGGCACACAAAGTTTATAACAAAAATATCCTAAAAGTTGAAGAAATAACAAATGTAATATTTGATGAAGAAAATAAACCACCCAATATAATAAATGAAAATAATAATACATAAAAGATTAACTTAAGAAATACAGAAGATGATGACGAAATTCAACCTGAACTTAATTAATCTGAAGACCAATTACTAACCCAAGTATAAGACCAACAAGAACAAACACCAATCACCTATCTGACCAAATTTTGGGTGATCAAACTCTAGGAGTCAGAACTAGGTTATCTTATAGGAACCTAAGCCAAGTAACCCTTATTTCCAAAATTGAACCCAAAACTATAGATGAAGCCCGACCAAACCTAGACTAGACCTTAGCAATGCAAGAAGAGTTGGCCCAATTTGTAAGAAATTAGGTTTGGGAATTAGTACCTAAACCCACTAACATGACTATACTTGATACTAAATGTGTTTTTAGAAATAAATTAAATGATCAAGGTGAAATAGTTAAAACAAAGCTAGGTTAGTTGCTAAAGGATTTAGTCAAGTAGAAGGATTAGACTATGATGAGACCTATGCCCCTGTAGCCAGACTTGAATCCATTAGGATGTTGCTGGCCTATGCAGCACACAAGGGATTCAAGCTATATCAAATGGATGTAAAATCTGTATTTTTAAATGGATTTATTAAAGAAGAGGTGTATGTAGGCCAACCCCCAGGATTTGAGGACTTAAAACAACTAAATCATGTCTTTAGACTGAATAAGGTCTTATATGGACTAAAACAAGCACCTAGAGCTTGGTATGAACATCTGTCCAATTATCTAATATCAAAAGGGTTCAATTAAGGTCAAATAGATCTAATCCTTTTGTAAAAATTTTAGAATAAAATATTTTTATAATTCAAATTTATGTAACTGTGAGTGGCACGCGGTAACGGAGACGGCCACGAACGGCTGCCATTTAATCATCATTGCATGCCAGACTTATCACCAATCATTGCTGTTAATTTGATTTACGCTGTCAACCCCTAATGTGATTTTGACAAATTCACCATTGACATGGTGCATGGAATTTATATATGTAACACGTAAGGCAGGCCACACCAAACAACAACTCTTTTAAGAAAGTATAAAAGACTGATTCCTGCTCGCCGACACACCAAACAACAAATCCAGTCTTGGAAAATTCTGTTTGTCAATTAGAACTCTTCTTCCAGTTATAATTAATTAATAGCAAAGTCAAACTCTTCCAATCAACAGCTCCCTTAGGCCAGGGCCATGCCAACGCCTCCCACCCTCTCTATATAAATCCACTTTATGTGCTTCATCAATAACAAAAACCAGAATCCTCTTCTCTCTTCAACGATTCCATGGCTTCTGATCTTTCCCTCCTGCTTATTGTTGCTCTCGTTGCAGCTTTGTCTTTCTCTCAAGCTTTAGCCCGTGATCCAGGCGCCCTTCAAGACTTCTGTGTTGCAGACAGCATGTCCAAAGGTATACTAATTACCTAGCTTACATATATGTATATTTGTTACCTTAAATCTTTCCCAACATATATATGCATGGAGATGATCGATGATTAATTCATATACATGCTTCAATGTATTTATATGCAGTTATTGTGAATGGATTCACTTGCAAGAATCCAGAACTCGTTAAAGTTGACGACTTCTTCTTGTCGGGTCTCAATGTGCCTCGTAGCACCATGAACAAAGTTGCTTCCAATGTGACGCTCATAAATGCAAATATAATTCCCGGCCTCAACACTCTTGGCATCTCCATGGCTCGAGTGGACTATGCCCCCCGCGGTCTCAATCCTCCGCACATCCACCCTCGTGCCACAGAGCTCCAAACAGTGTTGGAAGGCTCGCTCTATGTTGGATTCATAACGTCCAATCCCGAGAACAAGTTGGTGACCAAAGTGCTTAACAAGGGTGATGTGTTCGTATTCCCTCAAGGCCTAATTCACTTCCAGTTCAATCTTGGTAGGACGAGGGCTCTTGCGATGTCATTTCTAAGTAGCCAAAATCCAGGAGTAATCACCATCGCCAACACTATCTTTGGGTCAAAGCCAAACATCTCGGATGATATTCTTTCAAAGGCTTTCCAGGTGGATAAGAAGACTATCGATTGGATCCAATCTCAGTTCTAGAAAACCAACGAAAGTTAATAATATCATATCAATATTGTTGCTTATTCATTGCATTTGTATCTGCAATAATTCATTCTTTGATATATATATCCATGTTTGTCAATCTCCACAAAAGATAATTTATAATAAGTATGATATGTATTTCTGAAGAAGAACGTTATGGGATTTTTTATGGCTGTCAAAAACCATAAGTTGTGAGCAATTGTTTGATGAGCTAGGGCAAGTATTGGCTATTTTCAATATATAGTTAAAAGATGAACCCTTAGCTTGAACATGATTCGAAAACATGAATTACAAATAAACTATCTAACATGGCACAAGAAGACATGCATATTGATACAGCACATAAAGGAGGGACCCTAGGGGTCAGGCAGTCAAAAGTTAAGAGGACGTGACAGTCAATATTCAAGAGGACGTGACAGTCAACAGTCTAGGAAAGATGGGAGTTAGACCGCCTCGCGTCATCAGCCGCATAATTCCTGGTCGATCACAATCAGGGCAGGTCCCCAGATTTGAGACATAAGACGAAGCTTGGACTAGTTCCTGGCCTGTCCCAGACTGATCGGATTTCCCCGGCTCGGACTTTATATATGGTCTTGGTACTTTTACTAAAACAACTCCCGACCAGCTCTTCAGCAATCAAATCATGAAAGATGGCCCCTCGCCATAGTCTTAGATAAACCCGGTCGGTTCACCACAGCTCATCTTCTTCATCAAGGCTCAGTCCTGGTAGCACATCTGAGCAGTCATCCTGAGCTATCTGTAGCTGAACCTGGGTAGGACGGAAAGCACTAAGTGACAACAATGTCAGAGAATTGTAACCTCCAGTCAGAGAATAATTGTCATACGTCAGGGAATATTCCAATGATCTATCACTCCCTGAGAGTGGAACCTTTCTTCTACCAATAGGAAGTCGTCGTACATCCTCTCTCACCCGACAGGCACTGATAGCAGTCAAGCTCAAAAGGCATGCAGAGTCATACAAAAAGGGAGGTCCTCTTCCTTGGCCAAGTACACACACATCCGCACTCGTCTTAAACAATTCTTTTTTCCATCGTATATTGCTTTTCCGGGGAAAAAGGACCTGACTTGAACGTCAGAGGGCATGCGTCAGGGACTTTTTCCCTGGTTTCTGGTCTTTAATGCTCCGGGTGCTTTTCTGAGTGTGTGCAGAGTCTAAGTACCACCAGTTCTCCTACTACAGACTTTGGGGTTCCATGTCGGGGTTTGCTTTTCCGACGCACATACATAGGGTGCATCAAAGTCGCCTATCCGTCAACACCAACACCATCTCCACCGACCTCCGTCTGATTCAAATTCTGGACAGGATCAAATTCGGCGTCATCTATGAGAATCTTCTCCACCTATTTTAGAATGTGACGATGGAGGATACTGGTAAGATCAACGTAACCATGACAGCCGAAGAGTACAAATTATTCAAGGAAGCCAAGAGGCGAGCAGCTTCCGAGAGGCATATCGCCGCTTCACAACTGTTGGGACTTTCGGGTCGTAAAAACCATTTTTTGCGTTGCGAAAACCCCGAAGTCTTGCCATGGATCCGTGCGAAGATATATAAAAATTTTACATGTACATGTTTGTTATCCTAGATCTACCTTAGATCTACATGAAAAAGGAAGTATACCTTTGAAGCGAAGCCCTTCGCAAATCCCGCTCGTCCAAGGTCCGTCGGATCTCAAGTGTGTTCAAGTGTACACACCTCTAGAAGTATCCACACGAACAAGAGATGGAGAGGAAACCTTAGAGTGTGCTAGCACCCCAAGGAGTCTCGGCAATGGAGGAAGAGAGGGAGAGAAGAAGAAGAGAGGAGGAAGAAGATGACCTCTTGAATTGAGCACACAATTGCATTCAATCACATCTAAAGTGGTCGGCCACTAAAGGAGAGGTTTTAAACCTCCATGGAATACCAAGAGCAATGGAATACCAAGAGTCATGGCTCTTGGTTTTCCTCATGAGGTGACACACCATGAAGTGGCCTTGATGATGTGGCACATCATCATTGGCCGACCCTATGCCAACTCACAAATGAGGTGGCTTTGGTCAAGTCAAGGTCAAGTCAAACTTGACCCTTCATCTTCCCTCTCATGTCAAGTCAAACTTGACTTAAATTCCCCATGATTGATCAAATCTAACCATTGATTCAAGTCAATTTGATTTAATGAATCTCTATTCATTAAATTAAATTGATTTAATGAGTCATAATCTAAATTAAACTCATTCAACACATGAATCAAATTTAGTCCAACTCAATTAGTCTAATTTGGATTACTCTTAATTCAATTTGGTTCATCACATGAACCTAATCCTCTTGGTTCATCATATGAACCTAATCTCCATCTAATTGCCCTTTGTGTGTGACCCTATAGGTTCTTGTAACGTTGACAATGCTCCTAAACCATTTAGAAACATAAGTAATGAGCGGTATCTAGCAACACATCATTACTACCCAAGTTACAAGAATGTTGAGATCCAACATCACCTTTGTGACTAATAATTGTGACTCTCACAATATGTGACAATGTCCTTCTATCCTTGACATTTAGATTGATCAAATGAGGCATAGACCGTGTCATCCTCTAATCAATCTATATCTTGAACTCCAAGTAAACTCACTCTAATCAAATGAGCTCAATATCTCATATTGACTCATTTGGACATGCCCATGCACTTAGTGATCTCACTCTATCAAGAATCATGATGTCACTCCCGTCATATAGGAAGGATAGATCCCATCTACATCACTCACATCCCTCCGCATAATTTGTTACATATCCAGTAATCGCCTTTATAATCCATCCAGTTACGGGTGACGTTTGACGAAGCCAAAGTATGCAACTCCTTATGTAGGGAACCATGGTGACTTCAGGTCCAAGGACTAATAGTCATACTAATAGTCACATGAGAAAGTATATGACACTCATATAACGATCCATGATACTTTCTCATGGCGGGTCATTCAGTATACATTCTCCAATGCATACTCATGTGTCAACTTGATATCTTTATATCCAAGACTTGTGAGATCAAGTCATCGAGTTGGCCTACATTTTAGTCTCATCACATTAACATTGTCCCTGAATGTTAATACTTGACTAGGAATGATTAAGAGTAGTGTTCTCTATATCATCTCACTATCGATTCAACCAATCGATTGATATAGATATGAACCTTCTACTCAAGGACGCTATTATACTTAGTTATTTGGCACCAATACAAGTAAGTATAATAACCATAAAGAAATGGTTATATATATAGGAATATGATACATCGAGTCCATACAACAATCATCATATGATTGGCTCTAGGGCTCTAACTAACAATCTCCCGCTAGCACTAGTACCAATCAGTGTAGGCTCTAAGGCCCAATGACCTAGTGTGACCATCATGTTTTCTCTGTGCCAAAACCTTGGTCAAGGGATCAGCGACGTTAGCTTCTGTGGGTACTCTACAAATCTTCACATCTCCTCTATCGATGATCTCTCGAATGAGATAGAAGCGTCGTAGTATGTGTTTGGTCCGCTGGTGTGAGCGAGGTTCCTTAGCCTGCGTAATTACTCCATTGTTGTCACAATAGAGCTCTATAGGATCTGCTATGCTAGGAACCACCACAAGCTCAGTAATGAACTTGCAGATCCAAACTGCCTCTTTTGCTGCTTCTGATGCAGCAATATACTAGGCCTCTATTGTAGAATCAGTAACTGTGTCCTGCTTCGAACTTTCCAGCTCACAGCACCACCATTCAAGCAAAACATGAACCCAGACTATGATCTATAGTCATCCTGGTCAGTTTGGAAGCTGGCATCACTATAACCCTTTACAGCTAGCTCATCATCGCCTATATATATCAAGAAATATTCTTTACTCCTTCTCAAGTACTTAAGAATATTCTTGACCGCTATCCAGTGACACTCACCTGGATCTGACTGGTATCTGCTCGTCATGCTCAAAGCATACGAAACATCAGGACGAGTACATAGCATGGTGTACATGATAGATCCTATGGCTGAAGCATAAGGGATCTTATCCATGCGGTCTCTCTCCTCTCTAGAAGAGGGACTTTGAGTCTTCGAAAGACTCATACCGAGCAGTTTATTGTCATTTTATTGAGGTAACTTTACCGAGCAACTTCCTTTGTCATCAATGTCACTGGCCCATGCACCCTTTTTGTATACAATTGCTTCAAGTTTTTGAATGCGTGTATCTTGTTCTTGAATTAATTTTCTAGCCTCCACCAACTCTCTCTTTTGCTCAATCATTAGCTCTCTATCAACATCGTCAGTCTTCCATCTACTAACATTAAAGAACAATGTTGGAGTGATATGACCTCTAATAGCCCTCACACGTCCACTATGTTCTCTTGAATTGAGTGCTTTGGTAAGAATATCTTCTTTTGTCCCATTAATTTCGAGTGTACCCTCACGCTTCTGTTGTATATAATCATCCTGTCATCCAAATTAAAAAAAAATTTACTTTAAAAGGTTTCATTGAAATACAATAATTGATTTTTACTCATAGCTTCTCACAATCTTGTCTATTGTTTGTTTCAACTCTTGGCCATCAAATTTCCCTTCTTTATTAACCCTTCCTTTCTTCCAAATAATAGCTCTATTGATTTCATCATCGTCACATTATTCATTTGCCTAAGAACAAGAATAATTGAATGATATATGTTAAATAAGAATGATTATTAAATGCTAAAAAAACCGTTATACGAATTTTATAAGAAAAATATACTTACTATTTCTTTAGCATATCGTGCATATCCTTTACGAGCAAGGCGATGGGGGTATATGTTCTTCTTTCTTTTCTCCTTCTGTTGTTCACTTAGTTTCTAGTCAAGTGAAACATTCCACATATCAAATTTACTAATTCATCATTTACCTTAATATCTACTTATTTTGAAAGAACAAAAGACTAAACTTACAATAAAGTCGTCAGACATGCGAGTCATGACAAAAGAAATCCAATCATCTCTTGCAAGACCATAGCCACTAGGTGGTTCATCCAACTCTTCGAGTTTGTCAAGCTTCTTCGAAATGAATGTCTGAGTGAGATGGGATTTAAACTGACGCCACTTATTACTTGCTGAATTCAAACATCCCTTCTTCCAACTTGGGGGAACATCATATGTCATCTATAAAACACAATTGGAAATACAATAAACTGATTAGTACCTATATTCATCACTGACACCATAAGCAAACACAATTTCTGGAAATTGTTCTAGCATTGAAACAACACACACATTCATTAAGTTTAAGGCATTCTCATCATTGAGTGAAGCATATTATCCATGCACTAAATGTGATTTAGTAGTATGACAGTAATTCTCTAGAGAAATCAAAAACAGGAAATGACTTCCTTAAAAAGGAAGCAGAGTCACATGTTGCTAATGCTGAAACAAAGCTAGTAGAACTAAGTACAAATGAAAACCTCACTGATATAGAAAAAGAACCTACTGAGGGATCTAAAGCTGAAATGGAACAAGGAGAATCACAAACAATAGAAGAACAACCTACTGAAGCATACGAAGCTGAAAGAAAGGAAACAGAACCTTGTGAAGTTGAAGAACCTTCAACTGAACTATCTAAACCTGAAATGAATGCATCAGAGCAACTTGAAATAGAAAACCAATCTTTAACTTGTATATATAAAATTCATATTGTTGAATGCTGGAGTAGCAAGAACAGCAGGCAATTCATACTGTTTTACTATCTTTAACTCATCTTTTCATTCATGCCATGATATGACAATTAAATTCTGCAACATGATAATTGACCAGAATTTCTTTAACTTACTTACATTAACTGATTCCCATATCAATTCTTTAACTTCATTTGGAACTTGTTTCCACGTCTTGTAAGATATCTTGACCTTTTCTCGAGCAAGCAAGCCAATGTAACTTTGCATTTCAATAGCAGCTTCTCCTACTGGCTGTCCAAGTTTATTAAATCTTACCTCCTTTCAAATTCCTTGAACCCTTTGTTTAGTAAGTTTATCTAGATGGGTGCGACCTCTAGATGTTCTTGTTGTTTTAGTGTCTGTAGATTCCAGCATTGTCTTAACCTCAAACCGTTGTTAGTGGATGTAGATGCAATTTTTTGTTTACCCTTCCCAATCGTTGCAGGTTGTCCTATTCACTTGCTTGAAGCATGAATTATGTCATCACCATCAGATTTGATTTTAAGCTTTCCAAAGGATGCCATAGAGCTCAAATTTAATCTATTGATAAAAAAAGTGAAACAACATATCAATATTTTAAAAAAATACACAATAAGAAATTCACCTACAAAAGAAAATCAACATACATAGATAAAAATTTGAAATACCATAACGTGCACAAAATCATATTCAAAAACAAGATAGATATCAATATTATCTACAAACATATCTTCAAAAGAAAAATATAATTGGTTAAACATTTTCAACCCAAGTCCCATCACAATCTTCACGAAGGCATTGGGGTTCATTGTCATCTACTCTGTAAGCATCCATTGATGGTAACTCTCTGGTAAAAGATTGATAGTGGACTATAGTGTCTTCCAATTCATCCCCATTTGCGTATTCAAATGACTCTCTAGTAGGAGTTGCAAGTACAATACTCCATACAGGATCTTCAGGATCTTCAATATAAAATACTTGCTTCGCTTGACTTCCCAAGATAAAAGAATCTTATTTGAATCCAATTCGTTTCAAATTTACCAATGTGAAACCAAGATCATCTACTTTTATACCATTATTATTCTCCACCCAATTACATTTGAACATTGGAATTTGAAATTTGTGGTAATCAAGTAACCATATTTCTTCAATAACTCCATAAAAAATCATGTCCGACATAATTAGATTTTTATCCTTTGCACTGACAACTTGCATTATCTTTGCGACTAAGCTTATGCCAGAGTTTTGAGCAACTCATACATCATCACATTCTTTCGTAGCATAAGTAATCCCATCAATCAAATAACTAGAATACTTTAACACTTTCTTGCTAGGTCCATGCGCTATCCACTTTAATCTTTCAGATATTTGAAGGGTCGAATGGTCAACCGCACGTTCAACCTATAGTTAACAATATAATAAAATTTAAATTTTTGCGTAAGATACCAAGAGTTGTATGTATGCTAATACATAGTAGTTTTGGAACGTACAATATCATGCAACCAGTTAATAAATGTTCGGTTATGCTCATCTTGTAGCCACTTTTTGGATTTAGCTTTCTGAGGAAATCTTGCTCTCAACTCCACCATGTGTGCCCTAATAGAATTATTTTAAATAAATAAACCAATAGAATGAATTCAAATTGCATAAAAGTATTGATAAGTTAGAGAACATACTCGATATAAGGATCAATCTCATCATCATTCGTCAATATGTAACGATGTGCTTGTTGCAACTCATCATGCCTAGCGGAGTGCACTATTGCACCCGATAAAGGCTTAGTACATTCTACTTTGTGATGACTTGATGGTATCCCAATTGTGTGGACATTAGATAGATAGTCTGAGCAAATTTCGACAGCCTCTTCAGCAATATAACATTCGGCTATACACCCTTCAGGCCAATTGTGATTGCGCACATAACCTTTCAAAATCTTCATGTATCTTTCAAATGGGTACATGTGTCTATACCAAACGGGTCCGCACAATTTGACCTCTCGCACGAGATGAACAGTTAAATGAATCATTATATCAAAAAATGAAGGAGGGAAATACTTTTCAAGCAAACACAATATCATTACAATCTCTCTTTGCAAGTCATCCATCTTTAAGACGTCTATTACTTTACTATATAACGCATTGAAGAAGAAACACAACCGAGTGATAGTATCTCTGACATGTTTTGGCAAGACACCACGAATAACCACTGGAAGCAATTGTTGCATTAAAGTGTGATATTCATGTGACTTAAGGCCAACAAGTTTCAAATCCTTCATCGACACAAGGTTTTTAACATTAGATGAGTAACCTTCAGGGACCTTTATTCCTGACAAAGAATTGAAAATACTTCTTTTCTCATCTTTACTTAGAGTGTAACAGACAGCTAACAGAAACGTTATTTTCTCCCCAATCCTTGGTGCTAATTCAGTTCTTAAATTCATTTCCATAAGGTCTAATCTTGCTGCAACTCCATCCTTTGTTTTTCCTGGAATATCAAATAATGTACCGATGAGACTTTCACAGACATTTTTTTTCAATGTGCATCACATCAAGAACATGTCGAACATGTAGCTTTTTCCAATATTCAAGTTCAAAGAATATTGATTTCTTTTTCCAACATGTTTCTCCATCATTCCTCTTTGATGATAGCTTTCCGCTGATTTTTCCCATATGATAATTAATTCTTTCAACTCTTTCCAAAACTTCATGGCCACTCAATGGATTTGGTGTAAGGTTAAATTCTTGATTCCCATTAAATGCCTTCTTTTGCCTTCGATAAGGATGACATAAAGGTAGAAACCTTCTATGGCCTGTATATGACATTTTTCTACAATGCTTCAACCTTGTCGAATAAGTTTTTTCTGCACAAATAGGACATGCATGATATCCCTTCACAACACATCCTGACATGTTCCCATATGCAGGAAAATCATTGATTGTCCATAGCAGAACAACTTTAAGAGAGAAACTTTCTTCTCGATATGCATCATATGTTTCAACACCTTTATCCTATAAACATTTTAAATCATCAATCAGATGTGCTAAGTAAACACCAATATCATTTCCTGGTTGTCTAGGACCAGATATCAACAAAGTGAGCATAATAAATTTTCTCTTCATACACAACCATGGTGGAAGGTTGTATGTGATCATTAAAACTGACCAACAACTATATGTAGAACTCAACAAACTATGGGGATTAATCCCGTCTGCTGATATAGCCAATCTCAGATTTCTGGGCTCAAAAGTAAAATCAGGCCACATGCGATCAACTAATTTCCAAGAAGGTGCATCGGCTGGATGACGTAAGTATCCATCATGAATTCTTTTATCAGTATGCCAGGTTTAACTCCTTGGATATCGCCTTATTCCGAAACATTCTTTGAAATCTTAGCATGGGTGGGAAATACCACAAGACCTTTGCAGGAACTCCTTCTTTTATCTTGGATTTGTTGCTCAACTTCCACCTTGATGTCCCGCAAGTAGGGCAATTGGCAAAATCTTCGTACTCCTTCCGGTATAAGATATAATCATTAGGACAAGCATGAATTTTCACGTAATCCATCCCTAATGCACGTAAGCTTTTCTTTGTGTCATACAAAGATAAAGGTAATTCATTGTCATCTGGAAGCATTTCTCCAAACAAAATAAGTAAATCGGTAAAACTTTTATCACTCCAACTATATTTTTCCTTCAAGTTAAATAATTTCACAACTGCAGATAACTTTGTGAATTTTGTGCATCCAGGATATAAACATTTCTCGGCATCTTCAAGTAGCTTATTAAACTCGCTTGGATTCTCAGCATAACTATTATATACAGCTTGCACCATATCTATAGGCTCCTCGGCAAAATATTTGTATTCATCATGCCCCACGCGATCATTACTGTTCATTGAGTTTTCTGTCATAGTTCTTTCCCCATGTCATATCCATGTATGATATGTCAAATCTATACCATTACAATACAAATGTGCCCTTATAGTTTCAACATTTTTCTTCTTTATATTACTACATCTTGCACATGGGCAAGGTATTGCATTAGGATCATTAGCGTTTTCCAGTGCAAATTGCAAGAAAGACTCTACTCCAATATCATATTCACTAGATAGTCTATCCTTTGACATCCATTCTTTGTCCATTCTTGTTATAAGTACTAATAAGCTAGAAATAAGATAACACCTACCTTCAAAACAATTGTACAGTATACAACAAGATCTTAACACAATGAACAAGAAACATAAGATATTCTTAGCATACAATCTATACAATCAAGTAACTAAATTATTAAAATAAGTGAATCTGCTAAGAGAAAAACTATCCATGGATGTGAAGAAAGGGAAGGGTTTAGTGCAAAAATGTGAGGGTTCAAAACCACCTTAGATGAAAAAATATTTGAAATAAAATATAACGTGAACTCTAGCTCAAAGATAGGACTATTAATGAATACCAAAAGCAGATCAAAAATTTGTCAAGCAAGCAAGCATATTGAAAAACTTGAGGCAACTATTGTTTCATTGAAGAATAAAGAAACAGGAAGCTAGTCTGCAAGCAACTATGAGAAACTTGAGGTAACAATTTGTCAATTAACATTCAATATATGGTGAAATCCTCTAATATTCAGCATATTGAGAAACTAAAAGAGGAAGCTATTCTACAAGCTAGGAGGTTGTCTAGTGCCACTGAAACTATTAAAGCATTAGAATAAAAAAAGACTAAAACTTGGCAAAATTTTTGTCGATTAGCAATTGAATAATATATAAAATTGTATGTTACTCCAGCATGTTCTTGCTACAGAATGTTAACCCTACAATCAAAAAAATCCTTTCCTTGGATGAAAATGATAAAGCATATGTATATATGGCGCTTCATAATCCGAAACAATTCTCAACAATCAAGACAATGTCATATTGCATATCTTAGAAAGTAAGTCAAATGGATAAAAACATATTACATAGATTGCTTGACACTTTTAATTTTCCAATATCATACTGATCTTATTTTACATTCATAGATGACCAAAATCTTGTGCCTATCATGTTTGAATAACATCTAGTGGAGGTATATAAGAGCAAATCATTGACAAAAAAAACAAGCTCATGACACATCTTGAAATAAAAGAAGATAATGGAAATTCAGTGGAAACCCTGAAGGAAGTTAGGCAGGAACCATGCTCAAAGAAAGAGTCATCCATGTCTCAGAAATTTAAATCTGGGCTGGTAGTTGATGAAGATACAGATGAAATTGGAGGAAACTCAATGAACCGAAAAGGAACTGGAGTTATGCTATATGAAGAACACAATAATGCAAAAGCAGGCGGTGCTTTCTCACAAGATTGCAATGAATTCAGGGCAAATCAACTACCAAGTGAAGATCATAAGTATGATGAGATGCCACAGGCAGTTCATGATCCTTGTTTGCTGGAAAAATCTATGAAGCAAACAATGTTGCAAGGAGACAAGGAAGTTAGCAGAAATGAAAAGATTGAAAGGATCCTTGCAAACCCAGCAAATCCAGATGTTTCAGCTAGCAGTGACATTTTAAACATAAATTCAGATGCCAGGGGAAGACTTTTGTTCAAAGATTTGGATGCCCACCCAGAAAATGATGATGATTTAGAATTACAATTGGCTAAAGATGCTGTAGACATTGATAATGTTGGGCCCTCAAAGTTTACTTCAAACTTTAAGAAGACAGAAGATAATGAAAGTGGAAGAATGGAAAAAGATATATGTAATACATGGCACGTAGGTTGTAGGAAAGATATGTGGTTCATGATGCTTCTGATGATGTGTTCTTTGGCAGTGTGGTTTCAAGGAAATCATATACAATTGACTAAAAGAGAACAAGACACTTTTATGCCTCCGAGAAAAGCGCAAAGAAGAGAGAAAAGCGTTCGGGAGCTATGATTCTTCACCAGATTAGAAGAAGAAAAACGCACCTCAGGACAAAACGAGCCACGGCAATCACGAACTTGTGACCGGCGTGGACTGGAAGGAGAGAAGATGGCGGTCGCCGTCGGGTAGAAGATCGCGATTAGGGTTGGCGCGGGTTTTTGGTGGCGGTGCGCGCGATGTGGTAAAAAGTTCGGAGAATAGTTGTTGCAACATATAGTTTGTACAAAATTGCAATTTTATCCTTACTATTTGAATAAATCCATCCATCTTAAAATAGACCACAAATTTTATCTTAGAGATAAACATTAAGGGATATAAATTTCACTTCATCAATGAAAATAGGTTTAACGTGCACATTAAAAAATGAAAATTGCACATAACTATGTTTGACTTTTTTTTATAAAATAATTTTTAAAGACAACATAGTTTTAGACACCAAATTAAAATATGCACATTAAAATGTAAGCAACGCTAATAGACAACGGTTTATTAAAACTATTATCGTATGACAAATAAAGGTATCTCATAGATAACAATTTTAAAAAACCATTGTCTTATGTATGTCAAAGATAACGATTTTTTAAACATTGTTGTCTTTTTTCAAAAAAACATGACCAACAACAACAGTTTTTAATAAAATCGTTGTTAAATGACAAAAAGACAACAGTTTCTCAAAAAACTGTTATCTATTAGGTGTGGTTAAATCTATAATTTCTTGTAGTGGTAGACGATATAATTTTTGGATCAACCAACTCCAAGTTTTTAAAAGAATTCACCAAACTAATGGAAAATGAATTTGAAATGAGTCTGGTAGGTGAACTTAACTTCTTCTTAGGTTTACAAATTAAACAAACCAAAGATGGAATTTATATTTATCAAACTAAATAGGCTAAGGAATTAGTTAGAAAATTTGGAATGGAAAGCTCAAAAAATAGTAATACACCAATGACTACTAATATTAAAATTGACTCAGACTTAGAAGGTAAATCAGTAGACTTAAAATACTATCTAAGTGCGATAGAGAGTCTACTATACTTAACTGCGAGCCGACCAGACATTCTTTTCATAGTAGATATGTGTGCAAGATATCAATCTTGTGCAAAAGAGTTTTACTTAACTTTTGTCAAAAGAATCCTTAGGTATATTAAGGGAACCCTAAATGCAGAACTATGGTACCCTAGATCTTGCACCCTTGACCTAACCGGCTACTCTGACTCAGACTATGCCGGGTGCAAGCTAGATAGAAAAAGCACAAGTGGTAGCTGTCAATTTCTAGGTCAGTGCCTAGTAAGTTGGTCAAGCAGAAAACAACACTGTGTTGCTTTATCTACCACTGAAGCTGAATATATATCCCTAGGTGAATGTGCATCTCAATTGTTATGGATGATGCATACCCTTAAAGACTATCAACTAGAATATCAGAAAACAAAAATTTCAATTGATAATATAAGTTCAGTCAATTTAATGAAAAATCCAATTCACCATTCAAGGACTAAACATATAGAAGTAAAACACCACTTTGTAAGGGATCACGTAGCTAAAGGTGATATTGTACTTAACTATGTTGAGTCAAAATTAAACCTAGCTGACATATTCACAAAGCCCTTACATGAACTTGAGTTTAGTTGACTTAGAAGATAAATAGGGATGTGTTTAGTAGAATAGAACTTATCTTTCACAACTTATTTTTTTTGGTTATAAAATCTTAGAAAAAATATTTTTCAAAGTTCCAAATTTTGTTAGTTTTTCAAAATTCTGGTTTACCCTAGGATTTTACTCCCTAGAAATCATGTACCCCTAGTTTCAGCCAGAGCATCTCACAAGCACACTAGGACTAACTTACTTGTGTTTGAAAATACTTAGAACGGTGTGAGATGCATAGGGTACTGCCTGGACTTACGAATGCTTATGTCAGTGCATCGACATAAGTCTGGGCATTAAATACCAAAAATATATTAATCAAGTTAAGTTATCCAAATATAACTGGATCACTGACTTAACTTGACTAGCCAAGTGAAAGTTGTTGCCCTCTAGGTAATCAGCTAGTAACTAATGGTTAGATATGTGGCCAAGGAATTTCAGTTACTCATGCTTGGACTTAAGTTATTTTGCTCCCTTAGTTATTTTGATATATGGCAAAGGGGGAGAGTATAAGAAAATTCAAAGAAAGCTCAAAGAAATTTGTAAATTTTTATAGTCTTAAAAAAATTTAAATTTTTATAGTCCACAGGGGGAGCTGTAATTAAGGGGGAGCTTTATTTGTGCTTATCATATCTATGATAAACTATTGCTTGTGCTAGTAACATTTTGTTATCATATCTTTTTGCTTCACTTTGAATTTCAGTTGTCATAATAAAAAAGGGGGAGATTGTTGGTGCAATAAGCATCAGACGATCGAACCTTAATTTTGATAATTGCAAAAGAGATTCAAAGTTAAGTTTAATTGTTATATAATGTGCTTGAATGAGTTTGCAGGAAATTCCTAACTGCGGTTAGGAAGTGAAAAATCCTAAGGGGCGGCAACCTTAGGTCCTAGAGAGTGGTAACCCTAGGTGGAGGAGAAATCCTAGGGGGAGGGGGGTTAACCTTAGATCCTAGGGAGAGGTAACCCTAGGTGGAGAAAAACCCTAAGGGGCGGTAACCCTAGGTGGAGAATCTAGTCGGCCTGGAGGACCGAACTGGCATCAGGTATAATATCTAGAATGGAGTAGGTGAGGACGCGTTCCCTGGAAGAGGGAACAGTAGGCGTCGATTCGGCCTTGGATTTCCGGTCAGAAATCCGAAGTCAGAATTGGACAGTCTGAAGACTGTCAATTTACTTATATATATTATCTTCTATATTCTAACTCTTTTTTGCAGGAGAACAGTTCTAACAGTTTCTGTGCAGGGTCAGAATTGACCAGGATCGGTCGACCGAACCCCAAGCCACAGATCAGACTTCCAACGAGTGGACCGGGCTCGACCAGGGGATCAGTCGACCGAACCTATTTATCAGTCGACCAAACCGGGGATAAGACTTGACCAGTTTGAAGAGGAGCGAGTGGATCAGGCGGATCGGATAGGAGGAGATCGTCTGATCGGTCGACCAAACGCAGGGATCGGTCGATCGATTTTTCTCGAGTCAAATCTGATCCCGAGACTTGGGGATCTGAATCAGTCTTACGGAGCCTATAAAAAGGAGCCTCAGGAAGCAGTCTGATCAATCTCGAACAGAACAACCGGTGCTTTTGAACACTCTCCGAACGCTTCCACCACGCACTGCTACTCCGACAACTGACGACCTCGTTTCTTCAATTCTTGTGTATTGTCGGTATCAGTTCTTTATTCATCACTTATACTCCTTAATTTTAAAATATTTTTGGATTGATAGTGATTGCCCACCGAAAGCGATCTACGATCGCGGGCCTTGGAGTAGGAGTCGCCCTAGGCTCCGAACCAAGTAAATCTTGGTCTTCTTGTGTGTGTGTTTTTATTTTCTGCTGCGTTACTTGAATTTTTGAATCCTAAATGTGTGAAAGCCACAAGTGCTATTCACCCCCCTTTAGCGCGGTCTTGATCCAACATATATATATGCCTCAGATTGTCACCGGTACAGGGGAGATGCTGCCAAAATTTTGTCGGTAGGGACTCCTCTGGGGCGTGACAGAATTTCTTTTGCAGAAAATTAGTGGGAGTAAGGTTAAACTAATAGTAGTTCTAGTGACTTTAATAAACATAGAAGATAAGCCTAATCAAGAATCATAACTGATTACTTATTTGGATGAGATAACAGCTGAACCTATTGATACACCACCTCGTAGATCAGGATACATCTAATTCCCGAGAGATATAGATTTCTCATAAGTGAATCGAGAGACATGTTACTCATTGAAGATGAGGAGCCTACTAGTTATGAATAAGTTCTAAATAGTTCAGAAAGGGTCTCATGGTTTGAAGCTATGAAATTAGAAATGGATTCCATGTATGAAAACCAAGTTTGGAACTTGATGGACCCACCCGAAGGTATTGTACCTATTGGGTGAAAGTGGATTTTTAAGAAGAAAAATTGACAAGGATGGGAGTTTAATTTCTACAATATCCTGATGAATCCTACATGTACATGAAGGTTAGTGGGAGTGTAATCATTTTCCTAGTACTATATGTTGATGACAAATTATTTATAGGAAACAATGTGCTCATTTAACAACTAATTAAAGTTTGGTAGTTATAGTTTGGTTGTCAAAGATATTCTCTATGAAGACATGAGAGAAGCAACCTATATCTTTGGGATTAATATATATAGAGATAGATCGAAAAGGTTGCTTAGTCTTTCGCAGTCTACATACATTGATAAAAATGCTAAAATGGTTTAGCATGGAAGAATCTAAGAAAGGTTATCTTCCCATAAGGCATGTGATCGACCTTTCAAAGTCTATGTGCCTAAGCACACAAGACAAGAGGATTCACAAGATTTAGATCTCATATGCATCAGCTATAGGATTAATCATGTATACTATGTTATGTATATGGCATGGGATATCACATGCTCTGAGTGTCACGAGTAGATATCAATCAAATCCAGACATGGATCATTGGATGGCTATCAAGGCAATCCTTAAGTACTTAGGATTTGTTGTTGGTACATAGAGGGGGTGATACGATTATATATGGGTATATTGATGTCAATTTCTAGATGGACAATGATGATTTCAAGTCCTAGTCTGGATATGTATTCACCTTAAATGTAGGCACAATAAGTTGAAAGGTTCCAAATAAGAAGCTGTAGAGTCAAGACGTGCTAAGGAGGGGGTGAATAGTACTCATGGCTTTCATGTTTATTTTTCACAAAACACAGAATGCACAGCGGAAATAAAGAAATGGATAATCACAAACACGCTAAGAATTTTACTTGGTTTGAAGCCCGTGACGATTCCTACTCCAAGGTCCGCACATGAGAGTGCTTTCGATGGGTAATCACTATAGTTTCATAAATTCAAGTACAGAGATGAAGTACAATGATAATATAATTAAAGAATTATAAATAATTATATCGACGACTTTGGTGAGTTAGAGATGTGAGCTTTCTTTCGTCAGAGTAGCGTAAGGCTTCATGGACTTGTCTTTGGAGTAGCGAGCACTAGAGAGATTATCAAAATGCATTGTCAAAGTACTTGGTCGAGGCCTCCTTTTATAGCCGAGTTGAGTCTGATCCAGATCCACTGATCTCGAGATCAGGTTTGACTCGACGCTGATCGATCGACCGATCCCCTTGATCGGATGACTGAGCCTTCTAAACCTACCTAGCTTCCCATCTAGATTCTGCCATTTAGGATAAAACCTTCATTCAGTCAATTGATCCTGTTGTTCGGTCGACCAATCCCACTGTCCTCACTAGCTTATCTGGTCTAATCAACCCAGTCTGATCAAGTCACTACTTATCCACCGTTCGATCGAATGAACCTGAGGTTTAGTTGACATATCCTTGGTCAAAACTTAGCCGCAAGCTGATCTGATCTCTAGGGTTCGATTGATCGAAGAGGGCAAAATTTGAACCTACAAAATTATTAGTTTCCTATAAAGTAGAGTTAGAATAAAAGGCAAATAACATGTAAAGATAAGTTTTCACAACCTTCGAACTGTCCGATCCCCTTTAAGTTTCGCTAAAACTCATGGTCAAGCCAATGCCTACTGTTCCCTCTTCGGGAAGCGCATCCTCACCTACTCTACTCAGGAGAGTTTACCTTTTGCCATACTGGCCCTGACTTTTGCTTAGCGTCCGAGACTCCATGACTTTATGCTAAACGTTAGCTCCACGACCTATCCAGACTTCCACCTGGTGTCTACGACCCCAGGATTTTCACCTAGAGTCCTCAACTCTAAGATTTTGCCCAAAGTCCTCAGTCTGCCAAGACTTCGTCGAGTCTCTTGGACCAGGACTTCGTTGCCTAATCGTAGCTAGAACTTTTCACAACCTAGGGTTATCACCCCCTAGGACCTAGGGTTACCTCCCCCTAGGGTTTTCCACCTGTCTAGAATCCACTAGAACTTTTGCCTAAGAACACTTAAGACTTTCTTGCAAGCTCAGTCACACTTGTTAGATCACAAGACATCTTAACTTTTGAACTCTTTGCCATAATCAAAACAAAGGTTTGATCGTTTGGTGCTCCCTGCACCAACAATCTCCCCCTTTTTGATTATGGCAACTTGATTCAAAAGTTAAGTAAAACCTATAGCAACATATAGCAAAAGTGCAACATATAGCGAAAGTTAAGAGATTCATTCATAAAGAAGATAATTAACTTGTTAGCTTCCCCTTGATCCCTCAACTTTCGCTTCCCCTTAGTCCCTTAACTTTTGAATATTCTCTCCCCCTTTGACATATATCAAAAACAATTTAGGGAGGAAAATTACTTTAGCTTTTCAAATACTTTGAAAAACACTTTGTTATTTAAAAAATACTTTGGAACAAAATCCTTCTTTTTCAGATAGTAGAAGTTTTACTTTTAAAGACTTTGAAAAGGAGAGTTTTTTTTAAAAAATAAAAATTAAGTTGGGGGGGGGGGGGGTTAACATAGCTAAAAGTTGTGAAAAAGCTTTTGAACAATACTTAAATTTTTAGAAGGAACTTGGCAAAGAACATAGTTTTTGAAACTTAGTTTTTCAAAAATTTATAGCTTTTAATTTAAAAAAACTTAGCCTTTTTATAAAGCTTTAAAAGAAAACTTTTAAAGGATACTTAAAGGTTTTGAGAAAGAACTTAGCTTTTTATTTAATCACTAACTTAGCTAAAAAAAACTTTATCAAGTATTTACATTTAAAAGAAATTTTAAACAAATCTAGTTAAGTACATAACTTTTTGAAAATATTTCAAAAAAACTTAGTTAAAAATACTTTTTCAAAAACTTATTTTTATAGATATAAAAATATTTAAACTTTCTTTTTCAAAAAAATATTTAGAGTTACTTTTCAAAAATAGTTAAATTTTCTTTTTAAAAATAGTTACACCAAAAAAAACTTAAAATACTTTGACTTTTGAAAATAAAACCATTTAAGTTAACTCTCTTTTTCTTCCCCTTGATTAAAGTCCAAAAAACTTTAGGTAAATTATTTTAGTTTGGGAATCCTAGAGTCTAAGCATAAAAAAATTAAGAATATATTTAAAATAATGATTTATTTTCCTAATTTTTCATCTCACCCTTTTTAATTTATAAAACACGTTAAGCTTATGAGTTTGTGTGAGATGGAGTTTTGTTAATTTTGATTTTGAACTTGATTTTAAGTTTAAATTTTGAAAAATCTTTAAGTCTGAATTTGAATTGTAAAATAATTAAGTTTTCATTTTGAAATATTTAATTTTAATTTTAAAATATAATTAAACTTGAATATGAAAATTTAAGTTTGAATAATTAAATTTATCTTTGAGAATTTAAGTTTGAATAATTAAATTTGAGTTTGAAATTTTAAATAATTAAATTTGAATTTAAATTTTAAGATTTATATTTTTCTTTGATTTAAATATTAAGTTAGGTTTAAGTTTTAATTAACTAATGTAAACCTAAATCCATCTCACCCTTTTCTACATTGTTCATCAGGGAATCTTATCTGTTTTGTTAGATGGTTAATTTTATCTTCAATTTAGATTCAAATCTAAGGATTGATGTACACATGAGTTAGACTAAGGTTTAATAGTTAGTCAATTAAACATTCATTTCAATAATTAGCTTCCAAGCTGTGGCAAGACACTAGACCTTCTTGGATATTGGAACAATAACCACTTTTAGACAAAGTCTTTTAAATAAATTAAATGTTTAATTTTCTTTCTGAAAATTCTTGGCCTAACTAAACAAGTGTCGATCAAACCTAACTCCTTATCTATCCTAATTAAAGAAGGCATAAGGAAAAAAGTAATAAATCAAGCATCAAACAAGTCTATTTAATAATAAAAAAAAGTCTTTTTATTGGCTCCCCATGGAGCATAGCCTCGATAATGTCTATCAATTTTATCCTTGGGGATCCAATATTGATTAAGTCTAACTTGATTAACCAAATTAGTCTTAAGAACCTATGCTTTGACTAGTTTTCTATTTGATCGATTCACTAAGGATAAGTAAGATTTAAATTTATGTTTTGCCTTATATCCGAGTCTGGATCGATTATATATGACTTTTTGTTTTCCAAGGATCAAATCAAGATTCTTGGAATCCAAATTGAACCATTCCAATGAGTCCCTAAGTTCCTTGACTTGACTTTTCAAGTTAAAATTTTCTTTCTCAAGTTATTGAACTTGAGTTAAAGTTCCAGCTTAAACAAATTCGGTCAAGGAGCATGGGTTGGTCACTCCCTTAAGATCTGTTACCTTCTTTTAGAGTGACGTGATCCAGATATTAGATTTGGCCAACTTACTTAATAAATATGAAACTAAATTAGGTAGATCATCTACTTGAGCACCAATAACTAGAGAACTTACAGTATTATTTTTCCCTTCGGAAATAGATACAGATCCATGGATTCTTTCAGACTCAGTTTCTTATTCAGCTCTGGTTTCAGACTCAAACTCAGTTTCAGCAAGTAAGCTTGTACTAATAGAGCAAGAAAGCTTTCTTGATTATGTTATTCATCGAAGTCTTCCAAGGATTCGGACCACACTGCTTTCAATGCATTCCTTGTCCTTTGCTTCTTTAGCAATTTTTAAATTCGGCTGACTAGTTTGGAGGTGATCTCCTTGTTGTCTTCTAATTTGAATTTGGGTTCAAGTCAGAATTTGAGCTTTGATTTCTTAATCATGCTTGTGCCTGTAACCAAAGTAATACCTTTCTCAGCCGGGCATGCATTAGTCTGTTCATGTAACTCAAAATTGAAAAAAAAAATCATCTAATCTAATAATTGAAAGATCCTTGAATACTTTGTAAGCATCTACCATCGATTCCCATAAGGTATTCCTTGGAAAAGAATTAAACGTATACCTGATGATGTCGCGATTCTCCACTTTTTGTTTGATCACGTGGAGGCCATTCAAAAGATCTTGGATGCGAGTGTGTAACTGGTTCACTGACTCACCTTCCTACATTTTAATGTTATATAACTTATTTAATATCAAGTCACATTTTCTTACTTTTGCATCAGAGGTACCCTCGTGTAGTTCAATCAATTTATCTCATAACTCCTTGCTGCTGTTGAAGGGGCCAAACCGATTCAATTCTTCTTTGGCTAGACTGCATAAGAGGGTGCATGTCGCTTTTGCCTTGGCTTCAATCTTCTTACAGGTTGGTGCATCTCATTTGTCGTAGGGAATGAGAGTTCCATCTTCAGTGGGATATGTAAATCCCGTTTGGATAATTATCCACATTTACACCTGCGTTTTGAGATGATACTCCATTCGGCTCTTCTAGTAGCCAAAATTCTCACCAGAGAAGAGAGGTGGATGAGCAGTGTTGTAGCCTTCTTGGTGAGTCATTTAAAAAAGAATCTTGCACACAAAAAAATAACAAATGTCTCAAGACTTAGTCTTGGATTAGTAATACTAGAGAAAATTAAAATAAGAGTATTTCACTAATTTCAAGAAAAAATAATAAAAAAATAATAAAAAAATTATGACAAATTTTATTAAATGTGACATTTCACCAACTCTAACTAATGGTGAAAAAATGAAAGTGAATTTTTTTAAAAATAATAGAGGGGAAAAATGAAAGGCAAATAGGATCAAGACGTGCTAGAGGGGGGTGAATAACACTTGTGACTTTCATGTTTGTTTTTCGCAAAACACAGAATGCACAGCGAAAATAAAGAAATGGACAATCGCAAACACACCAAGAATTTTACTTGGTTCAGATCCTGTAACGACTCCTACTCTAAGGCCAGCACGTGATAGTGCTTTCGATGGAAAATCATTATAGTCTAGGAATTCAAGTACAGAGATGAAGTATAATGATGATGTAATTAAAGAACTATAAATAATTATACCGACAACTTTGGTGAGTTGAAGATGTGAGCTTTCTATCTTTGGAGCAGTGTTAAGGCTTCTTGGACGTATCTTTGGAGTAGTGAGCACTAGAGAGATTGTCAGAATTCATTGTCGAAGTGTTTGGTCGTGGCCTCCTTTTATAGCTAAGTTGAATCTAATCCAAATCCACTTATATTGGGGTCAGGTTTGACTCGACGCTGATCGATCGACCGATCCCCTTGATCGATCGACCGAACCTTCTGAATCTGCCCAGCTTCCCATCCAGATTCTACCACTTCAAATAAAACCTTCGTTTGATCGGTCGATCCCATCGTTCAGGCCACCAATCCTGCTATCCTGGCTCACTTATCTAGTCTGATATGTTGGATCATGAAAGTCGATAGAGGGGGTTGGGTGAATATCGATCGAAATATTATCATAGCGAGTATGCAGTGGAAAAGAAATAGAGCAATGCTAACAAGAACCAATTTACTTGGTTCAGAGCTTTGGTCGAATCCTACTCCAAGGCTTGTACTTGTCGAGTGCTTTCGTTGGGCAATCACTAATAGTTATTAAAAAAGTTTACAAATTTGAGTACAAGAACTATATAAAAAAAAATGAACAATACCAACAACAATAAATAAAACATGAGCCACAGGTTGTCGCAGAAGCAACGTCGCAGGAGCATAACACAAGAGAACAGATGTCGTTGTTGCTCTCTGCTTCAGGATGAGACCTCCTTATATAGGATGCTCTGGGCGCCTGGACTGTGATGTTGGTCCGGCCAATCAACGTGCTCCCTGTGACGAATGGGGGGTGAATAACACTTGTGGCTTTCATGTTTGTTTTTCGCAAAACACAGAATGCACAGCGAAAATAAAGAAATGGACAATCGCAAACACACCAAGAATTTTACTTGGTTCAGATCCTGTGACGACTCCTACTCTAAGGCCAGCACGTGATAGTGCTTTCGATGGAAAATCATTATAGTCTAGGAAATTCAAGTACAGAGATGAAGTATAATGATAATGTAATTAAAGAACTATAAATAATTATACCGACAACTTTGGTGAGTTGAAGATGTGAGCTTTCTATCTTTGGAGCAGTGTTAAGGCTTCTTGGACGTATCTTTGGAGTAGCGAGCACTAGAGAGATTGTCAGAATTCATTGTCGAAGTGTTTGGTCGAGGCCTCCTTTTATAGATAAGTTGAATCTAATCCAAATCCACTTATATTGGGGTCAGGTTTGACTCGACGCTGATCGATCGACCGATCCCCTTGATCGATCGACCGAACCTTCTAAATCTGCCCAGCTTCCCATCCAGATTCTACCACTTCAAATAAAACCTTCGTTTGATCGGTCGATCCCATCGTTCAGGCCACCAATCCTGCTATCCTCGCTCACTTATCTAGTCTGATATGTTGGATCATAAAAGTTGATAGAGGGGGGGGGGGGTGAATATCGATTGAAATATTATCGTAGCGAGTATGCAGTGGAAAAGAAATAGAGCAATGCTAACAAGAATCAATTTACTTGGTTCGGAGCTTTGTTCGAATCCTACTCCAAGGCCTGTACTTGTCGAGTGCTTTCGTTGGGCAATCACTAATAGTTCGTAAAAAAGTTTACAAATTTGAGTACAAGAACTATATAAAAAAAATGAACAATACCAACAACAAAAACAAAACATGAGCCGCAGGTTGTCAGAGAAGCAACGTCGCAGGAGCATAACACAAGAGAATAGATGTCGTTGTTGCTCTCTACTTCAGGATGAGACCTCCTTATATAGGATGCTCTGGGCGCCTGGACTGTGATGTAGGTCCGGCCAATCAGCGTGCTCCCTGTGACGACAGGATAGAATTTTTGCCTCTGGGCGCCGAACCAATTTCGGGCGCCTAGACCAACTCCGGGCGCTCGGATCTCTTTCAGACGTCCAGACCACCTTTCTCCAAAAAGTACTTCTCCTACAAGAAAGAGTTAGTCCAAGGAAAAATAATAGTTTAAACTACCCTGCAAAATAGAAATTAGTACAATTATAGTAAAATAGAGTAGTAATTAGATTCTGTCTCACCGAGACTAGAATCTAGTTAAGATCTCAACTTAGATTTCTGAAATGGATCTAAGTTGGATTGGCGCCTAAGTTCCCTAACCGGGAACGCGTCCTCACAGTCACTCTCCTCCAGTGACTTATCTTAACTTACCTGTTAGATGTTAGTCAGCCCATCGACCCATCTGGACTTCGTGCCAGCTACTCGGTTAGCCCGTCGACCTAGCAACACTGAGTTAGCACAATAGATAAAAATAGTACAGTAAACCTAGGGTTACCTCCCTAGGGTTGCCTACCTTCACTCACTAGGATTTTCATTTCCCGACTTCACTCACCAGGACTTCCTCCACTTAGCTTCACTCACTAGGGTCCGACTTCACTCACCGGGAATTCCACCACCTGGCTTCACTCACTAAGGCCTGGCTTCACTCACCGGGACTTCCAGCACCTAGCTTCACTCACTAAGGTCCGGCTTCTCTCACCGGGTGTAACGCCCCGCCCTTCTCCCTTACATTATAAGGCAGGCGTTACACCTTTTCATAGCTAAATTTGACATTCTTACATATTATATACTGCTCAGTTCAGAAATCTACTCTAAACTTGTTTCAATTGATAGAACATGACTTGGAGCCAAGCAGAGCTGGAAGGGAGTCTAGAGCTTCTAGCAGGTCTAGGTCGTGTGGCCCTGACCGACCATGTAGCCTTGCCTGAGAAGGAACATGATGTGGTCGTGTGGTGATGACCGGCCGTGTGGCCTTGCCAAGGCCACAATTTGGCACGACCGTGTGTGCCACACGACCGTGTAAGGTATTCCCAGCTGGCGCAGGGCACGGCTGTGTGAAGGTCACACGACCATGTCACCTTGGCCGAGAGAAAGAGGTGCACGACCGTGTAAATCCACATGACCGTGTCCCTTTGGCCGAGAGGAAGGGGTGCACGACCGTGTGAATCCACACAGCTGTGTCTCCTTGGGCGAGAGGAAGAGGTGCACAGCCGTGTAAATCCACACGACCGTGTCACTTTGGTCGAGAGGAAGAGGTGCACGACCATGTAAATCCACACGACCATGTCCCCTTGGCCAAGAGAAAGGGGTGCACGACCATGTGAATCCACACGGTCGTGTCACTTTGGTCGAGAGGAAGAGGTGTACGACCATGTAAATCCACACGACCGTGTCCCCTTGGCCGAGAGGAAGGGGTGCATGGCCGTGTGACTTCACACGACCGTGTGAATTCACACGGCCGTGCCACGGGCCGTGTGGGGGTCACACCCTGCTCTACAAAAAGGGGTTGTTCTCCCCTTTGTACTTATCTTTGGGTTAGGGATCTCTTCCATTGCTTGAAGAGGGGTCCTCCCCTTTGGGGAGACCCTAGATCTTCCCTCTTTGTCACTCTAATTACTGCCAAACTGATAAATTCATCCTAAGCAACTAGTGATAGTATTTCATGTAGAGTGGAGAGAAGAAAATACTTTAGCATCAAGTTCTAACATATTCCATACAATAACAAGTTCCCAGATCTTCTTCCACTGTTCCGTCACACACACACAAAACACTTCTCCTATTGCCTCCTCCTACTCGAGCTTTCCTTTACCTTTATCTGCAGTATAAGGAAATGCAAATCTATAAGCAAATGCTTAGTAAGTACCATCTACTCACAAAACAAGCATTAAAATAAGGAACATGCTCTCAAAACTGCTTGGGGAAAACACAAAACTCGCACTTGACAATAATTCACGCTAAAACGCATAATTCGGAAATCTGTACATGGCATGCATTTTTAAATAGATTTATCATGCACAACATCAACTTAAAACCATGCTAACAATGTAAACATGCAATGGAAACATAAATCTTGACATACTATAGAGTTCATCCATACTACACTTCATAACTCAAGTTCTCAAACTTAAAAAGGCTTCTACTAAGACAAATAACGAAGTTTGAAAACTTTATATTACATAACTAGTGAAAATAATAATAAACTTGTTTGCGTCCGACATTGTACCACTTTGCATGCATCCTTAATAAGATCCGAGGTAGCTAATCCCAAACCTATTAAAGTACTACTAGGCAATCTAGGGGCCTAGGGGCGATCTAGGAGCCCACCCATGGACCTTGTGTCTAGTACATGTCACTTTAAAGTAAAATACTTTTTTTTACATATTGCTTTCTTATACTTGCACTTACTTGTCATTTAAACAACACCTTATGTGCGCTTAATCCCCCACACTTATAGGGAAGCACTTTAGAGCACTTTGAATATGCTTCTTAGCCCCAAAACTATATGGAAAGCAATTCAAGATACTCTAAACACGCTCTTAATCCCAAAACTTCAGAGTGCATCTTACATATCATAACATGTATCTTCTTTAACATGCATAAAACATAACACAACATGTATCTTCTTTAACATGCATAAAAACATATCACCACATGCATCATCGAAGCAACTCATACTACAGGTGAGTAGCACTTACTTCATTTCGCTAGATCTTACTATTATAAGGTGTAGGGAAGACAATCTTCTCTTGTACGCCTTAATCTCCAAGTCACCCTTCTTCTCGTGCGTACTAATCCTTGTGAAAACTCTCCTCTTAAACTCTCCTCTTGAAGAACTTAGAACTTGGAACCCTATGGTTCTTGGCCGAAAACTAAAAAGAGGAGAAGAGGAATTTCGGCTAGGGAGGAGAAGAGGAAACCAAAAATTAGGTTTTTGGTCTCTTCCATTCCCTTTTATACTAAGTGGAAGTTGAAACATCTCTTCACACATCATCTACATATAATGAATAGTTTCCTATTTCCAATGTGATGCTTTACCACCACTTAATTGCTACTTAAACCCATCTTAAATCAATGGTCTAGGGTTCAAATCCCAGCCCGGGTCATTTATATTTATATTTTTATTTCTTTTCTTTTCTTCTATTTCTTTTTGCTCTTTTAGAAGAGAGGAAATTTACATATGTTACACCGGGACTTCCACCTTGCCTAACCTTTGGTTAGAACTTACCTTTGCTAGTCATCTAGTCCTGACTAGACTTCTCTCTCCCAAACATCAAGTCCTGTTTGGGTCAACCCTTGGTCATATTGTCAAACATCAAAACCCTAGAAGTCGGTTGCACCAACAATCTCCCCCTTTTTCATGTTTGACAATTTTCTTAAGTTAGGCTTGAGCTTTTAAGGGTTAATTCTCAAGAGTTGAGAAATTTGAAAAAGTTTGAGAGGTTTTGGATAATTTTTTCTAACTTAAGACACCACTCTCCCCCTTTGGCACACATCAAAAGGATATAAACTTAAGGTTCTATTAGGTTTTGCACTAACAATGTGTGAAAAACTTTCCAAAGTGTTTGTATAAACATCTTTCTAAGTAAGCATAAAAGAAAACATAAGTAAACCCTTTTTTTTGAACTTTATATAACTGTTGAAGAAAATTTAAAAGTAATTTTAAACAAATTTTCTAAGTGACAAAAGTGAGTTTTCACAATTAATAACTTTTGAAAGTTTAAGTAGCTTTTTGATAATGTATTTTCAAAATATTTTTCAATGTGTTTTCACAAAAAATTGTAAAGCAAAGAGAATTTTTGTAAAATATTTTGAAAATAATTTTTCAAACTTAGTTTCAAAGATTTGCAAAAATAATTTTTTTTAAAAAAATTACTTTTAGTCTTTCAATCAGGGCTCCTCCTTAACTTGACACATTCTTAGGATTTCTTGTTAACCACAAGTAAAATTTCCTATGTGTTTAAGGGGTTGAACCAAATTAAAAGAACACAAAGTTTGAAAGTGAGTTTTCAAAATATTTTTTTTTTAAAAAACAAATTTAAAAATGATTTAAAATTTTGTAAGATAGTTTTCAAAATAATTTTTCAAAAGATTTTGCAAACATATTCCTCAAAAACAACTCCCTTGATGTCAACACTCCCCCTGAAGTCAACACTCCCCCTGAAGTCAATACTAGGGTTTGGGCATAATTTCAAGGCTTTAGCATATTTATCTACCTAATTGTGTTAAGGAAATTGGGATCAGCAACACTCATATTTAGTATACTATTTTCATAGTATTTCTACATACTTAATAGAATTATGCATTTAAGTTTTAAATGCAATAATTTGTTATTAACTCAATTTAATACTTATTTGATTAAAAAAACTTAAATTTTGTATTAATTAATTTAGTTAATTGATGAAAGTCTTAGGTATAATTTAATTTTTATGTGCATTATCCTTAGATTAACTAAGTTTAAAATATTAATTCGGAGTTAAATTTATTAAAGTTATTAAAACAAGTTAAGTAATTTTAAGGCTCTTTACTTTAAGTCAATCTTTAATTGAGATAAATTATGATTTAAGTTTTAAGTTAAGTGTCTAAGTTTATATATGATTTTAAACGTACTTTTTAAAAGAATTTTCAAAATAATTTTTAAAGGATTTTATAATAATTTTTAAAATAAATTTTTGAGTTAATTTTAAAATAGATTTTAAGTTAATTTTTTTCAAATAATTTTTAAAATAGATTTTTTAAGTTAAAAAAAAATTTAAGAAAATTTTTATGTTAAAATAATTTTTAAAATAAAATTTTGAGTTAAAATAATTTTTTTAAAAAAATTAAGTTAAAATAATAATAATAAAATTTTAAGATAAAATAATTTTTAAAAAAATTTTAAGTTAAAATAATTTTTACAATAAAATTTTAAGTTAAAATAATTTAAAATAAAATTTTAACTTAAAATAATTTAAAATAAAATTTTAAGTTAAAATAAATTTTATTAAAATTTTAAGTTAAAATAATTTCTAAAATAAAATTTCATGTTAAAATATTTTAAAATAACATTTTAATTTAAATTAATTTTTAAAATAATTTTGAAGTTAAATTAATTTTTTTTTTAAAAAAATAATTTTTATGTTAAAAGAATTTGGAGATGGGTGCTTTGGAGATGAGATTTGTGCCAGGAATAAGTTCTATCTCAAATTCAATCTCCCTGTCTGGTGCTAGGCCTAGTAACTCCTCGGGGAAAACTGCTGGGTAGTCACATACAACTCGGACCTCCTCTAGCTTTCGGTCCTTATCCTGGCTGGTACTGACTACATGTGCTAGGAATCCCGTACATCTCGAATCCAATAGTTTCTGTGCCTTCAGAGCTGAGAGAGACTTCTTGGCCTTTTGGTTCGTCTCCCACCCCAGACAAGTTGAATACAACTACTTCTCTGCACGTCTACGCGAGGCGCCAGATTTGATCAAAAAAGTCCATTCCCAAGTTGACGTCAGAGTCCGTATATCCAAAGACTATCGATCACCAAAAGCTCTCGCCGCCTAGTGATACTAAGCGCGGCAGGCGAAAGGCGGCGTCAAAATCGACCACCGCACCGGTATTGTCAACTTTTCGTGAATGCCCTGATATATAAGAACGGGTTGGATTTAATAAGACATCTAAGACACTTTGTCAGAAATACTAATCGACCTGAACGACTGGCCGAGACATCTGCGCCCTCTCCGTGAGTGAGTAGATCCGCATTCGCCGCCGAGGGGCTTCTAGTCTGCTCGGTGCATGTGTAGCCCATCCATGATCCCCGTCTCCGCATCGGATTTACCGAGGGGAGGAAGATCGGTCTTGTTCGGGAATTGCTTAGCCATATGCCCTTCTACACATTCAAGCATCCTCGTGTTCCTAGTGACAAATTCCAGATGAATTTCCCACAAGTAGCACCTGGGGTAGCTTAGGTCAATTACCCACCGGGTCCAACTCCCGGCTTAACGCTTGCGTTCCCGAGTTCCCTTCCTAGAGCTATGGCCCCGTGTTATCTTGAGCACTTGCCTTTTTGACTCCAGAGGCCCTTTCCTGACTGCGCTGATAACGTGCACGTTAGAGCATCGCCACTAGTTCTTTCAGTAGCTTTATTGCACACCGCCGCCACATTCATTATCCCCATCTTGAGCATCAACCGACTCTCTCTTCGGTCGACTAGTTCAGGCAGTACGCTGCCCTGCTGAATTTCACGACCTCCTCAACCGAAAGGTTGCCCGCGAATTGAACTCATCGAGGGCTTGTGACCCGCATGTGAAAGAACTCTCAAAGAATTCTTCAAGTCGGCCCATGTCATCTCGATTCATCGGGCGGCTTTTTTTCTCCACCACATGTCTCCTATATCGAAAGAGGCACATTTCACCTTCTCACATGTTCTCGCCACCCTCCATCAGCCATCCAAGAGTTTTCAACTGTGGGGCATCCCATGGTTCACCGGTGCCCGAGAAATTCTGGATCTTCTTCCGCCACCAGATTAGATAGGCTTCTCTCATTGCCTGGCTGGGCCCGGTACTGTGTTGGTTGTGGTGGAACCTCTACGGGTGGCGGGTTAGGCTAGAGTGACAAAGGAGAGTGTTCTCATCGGTTAGCCCTTAAAGTGGCTATCTCTTGTTGTCGTTGTCTATAATCCAGCCACCGCAAGGTCTGGAGGAACGGCGCCGCGTCGCGCCGGGGTCAGCACCGGTGTCTTTCTAGGCCCGCGCCCCTCATTTTCTAAAGAAATAGAGGACATACATAACTAATAGGATCATATTGCATGACTATTGTTATCATGTTAGGTGCTATCGATATGTAAGCATGCTTTAGTTATCTAGGAACATGAAAACAACAAAACATAAATAAAGTGAGTGATGTTCTTACTTGAAGTCGCAGTACAATGTCGATGTGTGTGGAAACTTGCTCGATACCACCAGAATGAACACCCGCTACTAACTAAGCTGTAAGGCCGAGGGTTACATTATGCTAACTATTCAAAAGGAAAAGAAAGAAAAGACCAACTAATTAAACTCTATGCTATTTACTATGAACTCGAGATAATTATTCTTGAGTACATCAAGTTGTACATGTGCTTACATGTGCTAAAGAATGGAAACTAACTTCCTATTTGATCGAGAACCGAAGTTAGGCACTTAGGTCGAATCAGACATCCCAATCGATCACCGATCGATTGAGTTGTCCGATCGATCCATTGATCGATTCAACTCGCCATCAGGTCGATTCGATTAATCTACCGATCGATCCACCGCCAATCGATCCGATGATCGATCGCAGGCTCTCTGCTGGAATTAAATTCTCGATCGATCCATGGCCGATCGACACCCGATCGACTCATCCGCCTCCTGACACAATCGACACACCAATCGATCTAGATTAACAGCTGCATGGGGAGTTTCTCCCAATCGATCGGCTGATCGATTGGGGTTCTGATTTCAACAGAAACCCACCCGAACTCCTTGAAAACCTTCAGAAATCACTAAACCATAAAGCAATACTACTAGACATGCTATTACTCATATTTTGCTACCTAATATCAAGACAAATGGCAGTCTAAGCATGGCAAAGTACATAGTTTCACAAATCATGATACTTAGTATCCTAAAGTGTAGAAAAGTAACTAAGAGCTGAAATTCTAAGTCTTTAGATGGGTGATTCCCCAAGAGTCTTTATTCCAAGTTCCATCGCACACACACCTTCATCGCATTGCCTCCAGCCTTCGCTATTCCATCTTTCCCTTACCTTTATCTGCACTATAAGGAAAAAAAAATACATCTGTAAGCTTGGGAGCTTAGTAAGAAACCATCTACCTCACAAAACATGCATTTACAGAAATCATGCTTTTAAAAAGATGTTATGCTGCTATGCTAGACATGGCAATAGAACCTGAAAAGCCATCTAATACAATAGTAAATATCAATTTTTAGGATCTCTATTTTCATAAGTTAGATAAACTATTTTAATAACATAATAAACTACCGATGGGGTCATAACCATTTTGTCTGCCAAAATCCCTAACAAAGCCCGGTAGCAAGTCCCAATCTAGTAGGGCTACTAGGTTATCTAAACCTAGGGACGACTATGAGGACATCGAGGTCCAAGATACACCGATCAATGTAAAATACTATTTATAATCCATTCGATCTTGCTTTACTAGGTTATCTAAACCTGAACTAGGTTATCTCGAACCAGAGAGGCGATCGTGGAGCCCACCCATTGGACCGTAGTCCTCATCAAGCAAGGCTATATATGCTAATTAAAAGCATCTAGGGAATTTAATCGAGCTATTAAAATCGCAACGCTTAACTATTCTAGGCATTTTATCGAGCACTTGGTTCTGCATATGACTAGACCGAGGACATAAAAGTTAACTAAGGTATAAAACCATACAATTAGCTACTTATACTAAGGTGCAGTTACTTACATCCCTAGATTTTCACAATCCGATCGCTAGGTTTGGAGAAGATGATCGCTCTGATCCTCGCCTATGCTTCCTTTTCGCAGAGGGAAGCCGCCCCAGTGCCTAATTGTCTGGAGAGTGCTCCCACTTCCCCAGGCTCCCCAGGGCTTCTTGGTCTTGGGCGCCGAGAGAGTGAGAAGGAGAGGGGGCGGTGTGTGAGGGTTTTAGGAAGAGGAGAAGTTGTTGCCCACAATAATAACTCCCCACTTAAATTTCCTATTTATATTAAGTGGTAAAAACCCCCTACTAGACCTTAAGTATAATTGTTCTTTATTCTTTTCATCACACCCCTACTGGGGCCCCTCGGTTACTAAAGTCATCCATAAGTCGTAAGGTTCGCTAGGTCTCGGGTTCAATTCCCGCTTAGGCTATTTTACATTTTTATTTGATTTTGCTACCTCTGCTACTCTAAAAATTCCATAAAAATATTCTAAAATTTCAGAAAAATCATAGAATATTTCTAAAATTACTTTGAGAATTTTCAATAATCCATATAAAAGTTCGGCCTCTAACTTAGAATAACTCCGGTACTTCCTTCATACTAGCTTCGCTCCCAAGTTGCTCTCTTCTATTGTGTGATTTTGCCAAATAACCTTCACTAATGGTACCTCCTTATTCCGTAATTTCAATCATTATCCGATTATCGCCGTCATAGTATACGACTGGACTTGTACCGACTGGGGCTCAACCACCGGTGGCATCCGGGATATGCCTTCAAACAGATGGAGCTCATATGCTACCTTGCTCAACTCTTCTAGTAATAAGGTATGGTCCCACATATTTGGGACTTAATTTGCCCTTCTTCCTAAAACGCATCCCTCCATGGGAGTCACCTTGAGAAATACCGATCCCTAATCGAAAATTCTAAGGGTCGACGCAGTATCAAGATAGCTTTCGCCGCTCCATCCTCTATGATCCCTTTATTGCCGTGGTTTCTCTTCTAGATCCGTCTCAGTTCTAGTTCCTTCTATTTACCACTCTCATACCAGCAGCATTGGGATCTACACCTCCATCCATGTAGAGCCTCGTAGGTGCCATAGTGGCCTCGATAGCTATCAGATTTCCGCTAAACTCGTATATTTGCACCAACTTCCCTGGAAGTCTAGGGCACATGCTGAGTGATACGAGTACATTTTACTCTCTCCCGACCATCCTGGAGGATGGAAAGAAGCAATTTTAACTTGTGCCCAATGTCGACTATACACACTAGAAGTGTGATGTGAATCTACCGCTGTCTGAAATGATCCGTGGAACCCCATGCACCGACAATCTCCTTGAGATACAACTGATCGCTGCCATGGAGTAGGATATCCCGATAGCTAAGAAGTGGGCTGATTTAGTCAACTGTCGACTATTACCCAAATGGTATCAAAACCATTCGTGTGGTTCCGGGTCCCACTACTGAAATCCATAGAAATATCCTTCCACTTCCACTGAATCCAATAATAGGTAACCAGAACCTCTGGTCTCCGCTTGACCGATAAGTCGACAAGTATACATATCTAGCAATGTCTCTTTTCATCCTCGCCACCAAAACGCTTTCTTTAGGTCTTGATACATCTTGGAGCCAGATGCATCGTGACATAAGTCCTATGAGCCTCGCCTAGGATTTTCCTCTCAGAGTTCCTCCGATCCTAATGTATAGCCCGTCACCAAAATGTAATACCCTATCGATATTCAAACTCTCCACTTTCGATTCTCGCTAACCCTGCTTGATTTTCTGAATTTCGTGGTCCCGATCTCGAGTCAGTCTCGATATCACCAAGCAAGGTAGTTACTAATGTCATAGTAAAGAGTTGCCCAACCATTAGTTCGAGACCAAAATCTATAATCTCCTTTGTAGGGGCGTGACATGGTTGTTAGATAGTGCAGCAATCGACTTGCGCCTACCACCTTATTGGCTTTTCTGGATGGTAGATGATGTATGTCATAGTTTGACTAGCTCGAGCCATCTGCTCACTATTCATATCCTTCTGATCCTTCGAAGCTCACTTCGATCAGTATACACTTTGCACCGAGCTCCATACAAGTAATGTCTCCAAATTTGAGGAATGACAATCACCGGCTCAAGGTCACGAGTAGGTAGGTCTCCTCATAGTCCTTGAGTCGGAGGCATAGTCATCACCTTACCTTCTTGCATCAAGACGCCCTAATCCCAATTTAGAGCCGCATTGTAAATATCAAAGTCGCCGCGTGTTTTCGTAATGGGAGCACCGGTCAATCTTCTTTTGAGCCCATGAAACTATTCTCATGCCCCTCCGTCCACCGAAATTTTCTGCTCTTCCCGGTAAGAGTCGCTGCTGGGAGGCTATCCGAGAAATCTCTACAAATTTCCGTATGCCTCGCTAATCCGAGGAAGCTTCCGACGTGGGCGTTCTTAGCCAGCCGCTTATTCACTTACATCTTACCATAATACTATCCTGAGACGATGACCAGAAATGATACCGATCGAGCCAAATTTACATTTCAGAACTGAGCGAGAGAGTCTCAAGAGTCTGCAAGATTATTCTCAAAAGCTCGTGACATGTTCTTCTTAAGTTTTGAATAATAAGAATGTCATCGGCGAACACGATGACAAACTTATCTAAGTATTCTCTCAATACTGCTCATCGATCCACGAAGGTAGCCGGAGCATTTGTCACACCAAAGGCATGACTACGAACTATAATGTCCGTGATATCGTCCTCGCCTTGGGTATATCACCTTCTTTAACTCTAACCCGTGATATCCTCGATCTCGAGGTCTATTTTAGAGAACACTGCTGTTCTTTAGTCGTATCACAAGTCATCTATCCGAAGAGGATACTGCTTTAATCGTGACTGCTTAACTGCCTCGTAGTCTATACACAAAGCATGCTCCGCCCTTCTTCTTCACGAACAATACAGAGCGCCCATGGTGAGTGACTAGAGGTATATGAAGCCTTGTCAAGGTACTCACCCCAAGTTCCTTTAGTTCGCTGAGCCATGCGGGTGCTTTGGAGATGGATTTGTGCCAGAATAAGTTCTATCACAAATTCAATCTCCTTGTCTAGCTAGGTCCGGTAACTCCTCGGGAGAACTGGTAGTCACATACAACTCGGACCTCTCGATCCCATCCGGCCGATCGACTACATGCTAGAATCCCGTGACATCCCGAATCCAATAGTTTCGTGGCTCGAGTCGAGAGAGACTTTGGCCTTTCTCTCTTTGGCTCCTCCGCCTAACCCAAACTGCATTCTCGCTTTCAGTTGGAATACAACCTCTCGCTTACAGACTTGTTATGGAGGCGCCGTACTTGATCATCGAAGTCTATCTCTAAGACACGTCAGAGTCCATTACATCCAAAGAATTATCGTATCACCAAAAGTCATCATTATAATGACCCCAAGACCGCCGAGCCCGTATGCGGATGCTTACAATTTCTCCTCAAGGTAGTGTCACAAAACTAACCAACCGTAGTCCTCAAATTGTTAACTTTCTACGAACGCCCGATATATAAGAATGTGGCCTCAGATAGAGCTAGTGCACAGCTTGGTCGAGATGGGGCAGGTTGCAATTCTTTGTGTGATCAACAAGCTTAAGGTTTTAGGTCTATTGGGTCTTAACAAGTTAAGGTGAATCAGTTGTTTACCTTGGTAAGCGTGGTGAGTGTGTAGACACCGTAGTCGGTCGAGATGACTTAAGACTGGTGGACGGCAGCCGAGACGCATCGAGGGACGAGGTGTCGAAGCAGAGGAGTGGGAGGACACCGCGGACAAGGCTACGGGTTACCGAAGCCGGCCCATTGAGATGCTGCTGGGCGAAGAAGATCAAGACACGAGCGCAAGACCTGGTGCTTGGGCAAGGCATGATGGCTGGACGAATCAAGGACTGGGAGACAGATGCATGATCGAGACGAGACGGACGGCGCCCTCCGATGAAACTGAGCGCTCGTGATCGAGTAGAACCTGCGATGACCGAGCGGACGGAGAAACCGAGAGGGAATCAACCCCGGAGGTGCTCGACAAAGTCAGTCACGTAGCTGTTGTTGACCTGTTACGGGTGAGTTATCGGGTAATGGGCAGCCCTGGGTGAACTGCCGGCCGCCTGGAATGGGCGCCCGAACCCTCCTGCCTTAAAATTTGACCAGATCATGATACGATCTAAACGGTGATTCTAAGCTAGATATAAGTTTTATTCTTCCGCATGCCGGAACTCTCGCGTGCCGAGCAAGCCTGGTCCAAGCTTTTCATTAGTTGAAATAACAACACTTGTGTGATCGATGATTCTTCTCTTTTGTGCACGCTGCACATCACGAAATGAGGCTTCTACTACCGGAGTTCTTAGTAGCACCATCTTCCTTGATTAACCTCGCCTTGTAACCAAGAACAGTGCCTCGCTTTTGCTTTATTTTACTTAATCTATTTTTCAAGTGTTAGCTTAATTGTTCGAGAAAGGGTTGTGTTTTAGTCAGGGCTATTCACCGACCCAACGGTCTTACAAGTGGTATTTATCGAGAGCTTGAGGAGAGGAGGACCAACCCGGAAAGTTACAGCGCGATGGTCTCACCAAGCGTCGCCCACCCACGGAGAATAAGAGGGACTTCTTAGCCACCGCGCAGTCACGATGCGTATCTACAATGATATTGAATTATTTTTAACAATGAAATTTGGCTTTGAAGCCCAGAGGACAAGGAAATAGATAAATGGACAAAGAGGCAGTCGCTTGATGCGAACCGCGATTTCCATAATCCAAGTAAGTAGTATCTCAAGCGCTCTTCCGCTACCACCAAGTGACTCCGAAGGAACTTTGGGAGAAGTCTCCTGGTGCAACTTAAGTCGCTAGAAGAGATCCGTCTTCAACTTCATGCCACAAACGACCGCGACTGGGAAGATGACAAATGATCACCGACTTTCGAAATCTCGAAACTCTGAAGTAACCGGAAAGGTATTCGACGACGCTCGAAATGTTACGCTTCATTTCAGAAATTCAAATGGACATCACTAGTAGTGCATTTTACATTTCTAAGGACTTAGAAAAATTTCATTAGAAGAATTTTTTTCAACTTTTGAAGTGCATGAGTCGAGAGACGAACCAAAATCGGAATCCTCTCTCGACGACGAGGGAATGGTAATGATGGTAAGAAGATTCAAGAAACTTTGTAAATCTAGATCTACTAACCATCGGCAGGGAAAGAAGAAAAGAACGATCCGCTGCTACCATTACGACGAAGAAGGGCACGTCAAGGACAACTGAAGATGAAGAACAAAGACAAGGAGAAGGGTAAGAAGCCTATCCGAAGAAATTGAAGGCATGACGATATACCGTCCCGAATCGATCGGCATTCTCCAGATTTCCTTCGACGATGATGGCGAGCCATCAAGACGACAACCGACTGTGATTCAAGCTCTTCCAAAATGAGCATCATGAGCATCGATGAAGGGGAAGACACTACAAGGGGGAGAAATGGACAACGAGATCAACAAGGTAAGTCAGGTTCTTCCTCCCGATAAAATGTTTAAGTTCGTTAAACTTTTAACAAAAGACTGTTGCAAATTAGAAAGTGAAAATAAAAATTTAAAAGTAATTCTAGCTAAGTCTTGTCCCTTAGAAGAATTAGATAAATTAAAATTAAAAAATGAAAAATTGGAATTAGAAAATTCAAATAGATAACTTAAAAAACTATGCATATTCATCTAAAACCAATTTTAGAAAATTTAATAATTTAAATTGGTACTTTAAATATCACCCGGGACAAATTAGGAACATTTCAAGAAAATATGTCCCTAAAAACTTTTTAGTTAATCCAGTAGGTTGGAACATATATTGGGTTCCTAAATCATGCTTAAATTAATTTTAAAACTAAAATTAGCATTTTAAGTGAGAAAATTAAACAAATAATTTCTTTATAAGGCTTTGTCTAAGGAAGTGGTTGTTACTTCAATAACCAAGAAGGCCTAGTGCCTCGCCACGACCTGGAAGCCAAAATATTGAAATAAATGTTTAATTAACTTACTAATGAAACATTAATACAAGAATTAATTAGTGCTTGAAAAAGGTTATTCAAAACATTTTATTTCAAATTAGAAATTGACTTACTTAGAAATATTTTTTTGACTAAGTCATTTTTTTTAAAAAAAAATACTTAAAAATGTAAGTTAAGATTTTTTTAAATTCAAATTTTTTTTGGATTTTTTTATACTTAGAAATATTCTCAAAAAATATTTTTTTCCTAAGTTAAGAATTTTTTTCTTGAAACTAGAAATCTCAGCTTAAATTACTTAGAAAAATTTTCTAAATTTCTTAAAAACTTAGATTTTTTTTTAGAAATAATTTTTCTAAGTCTTTAACCCTTAGATTGTTTTTCTTGGAACCCCAATTTTTTTGTGATCAAAGGGGGAGAAGGGAAAGTATAAGTCTAGGGGGAGGTAGGTAGATGGATTTAATTTTTTCTATCTGTTTGCTTGTTTTATTTTTGCACTTAATTGTAAATTCAATTAATTTATTTTATGTCTATTTTAACCCTAGTAACTTGGGTTGATCACACCAAAAGGGAGATTGTTGGAACCTGTTGTTTCGTGATCATCAAGTTAAGGTAGGTCCCTGTTTGTGTGTGAGGAGCCTAACCTTTGTTCAAAGTAAGCCAAGACCCGGACGGCCTGAAGAGAGATAGAGCGGTCTACCCGACGGGGGGCTACAACCGAGTAAGTACACAAAGAATACACCGGAAGGCTAAGACCGACACACTGGGGAAGGGAGAAGCGCATGGCGTTGAAGCTAGCGAGAAAGCGCTAAGCTCAAGACGATCAGTCACGAGGGACTAAGATCAAGAGTACCGTCCAGATGTAGGAGACGGAGAAGGAAACACGCCATGAGTCCGACTCAGAGACGAAGTGCAGCGATTCCGAGAAGGACGTCGGAGGGGCTCATTGGAAGAAAGACCGGAGTCCGAGCCCTTTTCTCGGATGGAGATCAGCGGCAAGGATCCGGAGGGATCGGACCGAGGACCGGACTGAGGGTCTCGGACGAGAGGTCCCCGGGCTCGTCATACGCTGAGAATTATCAAGAGTTATCGAGTTAGTCGCTGGTGCAGCCGCCTCACTCGTCTTGACTGGATCTGGTTCTGTGATCAACGTTGCGATGAACGGCGCCGGACCTGTATGGCTTGAACGCTGCGATTTTGTCATACTGTCTGTGATCACGTGAGCCAACGCTCAACGCTGCTGGGGAAGATGTTTATCCCCAGGCGCCCCGGTGAGGGCGGCTTCAGCGCTTCACCTATAATATATACCTTGGTCCAAGCTTTCATTAGTTCAAAATTGTAACAACACTGCTCATTTGATTAGCTTCTTTCTTCAACGGAGGCGAGGCTCCCGCCTCAAGAGTTCTTAGTAACCATCTTCCTTCGATTAACAACCTCCCAGGTTGTAACCAAGTCACCGGTGCCTCGTTTTTATGCTTTATTTTCTGCTTAATCTATCTTTCAAGTGTTAGCTTAATTGTTCGAGAAAGGGTTGTTTATTTAAACCCCCTTCTAATGCCCAACGGTCTTACAAGACTGTTGTCTTGTGTCGAGGCATTACGCACCTCCTCCGTGAGTGAGTAGATCCGAAATTAAATGCTCGCTGGCTAAGGGGGCTTCTAGTCCGCCGAGTGAGTCGGCGACGTGTGTATTGTGATGCGATGTAGCAGAGGTCGGCTCTACTGTCTTGAGGGGAGGGGGATTGTCTCTGTAGCTAGCTTAGCCATATGCCCTTGGTCACATTGAGCATCTCGTTGTGCCTTGCGATAAATTAAGGGATGGAATTTCACCAGAGCTGGGTAGCTTACCGTGGTCCTCCTTTTGGGTAACCTTCCGCTTGCTTACGCTTACCGAGTTCCCTTCCGCTAGGAACCAGAGCGTAGCCAGGTCCCGGTCTCGGTGTTTTGAGATGTTTACAGTACTTGAGCCTCTTTGACCTTTCGACCGAGAGTTACTGTCCTTATCCTTTTCTTTGATTGATTATATATATATACAGGGCGGTGAGAGCACTTCTCACTAGTTCTTTCACGACGACACACCGCTAGCCACGTTGCTATTCTACTGGCCCAGATCTTGGCCTCAATCGACAACGTAGCTAGACTCTCTAGTAGTTCAGGGCGATCGACGATCTGAATTTCCTCCACGACTCCTCCTCAACCGAAAGGTTGAGCTGAGTCAAAGGTGAACTTATCGGGAGGTTGTTAGGACGCATAAAGAACCAAGAATTTTCAAGGTCGTCATCCGATTCCTCGTCGTCCGCTTTAATTTTCTCCCACCACATGTATGTGTCTCGTCGGTAGCAAGAGGCATACATTTCACCTTCATCATTACCCGCCCAAGGCTCGAGCTGTCTCGAAAGCATGAGTGCCAACTTCCATCGCCGGTGGTTCCAAGAAACCGTGCTTGCTTAATCTTCGGCTTATCCCATACCGCCTATCCGCCTTGCGCGGCTTCGATTGATGGGCTAGTTCGCATAGTTCCGCAGTCTGTGAACCCTCATCGCCTTGCAGTTGGATAGCGTTGTGGCAGTTAGAGTTCTCGTGTCACTACCGGGTTGCTAGGGTGTTTCGGTCTGATGTACCAAGTGGTGGCTACTCACCTTCGTACCAGGCCTCGGCGAGGCTCATGTCGGCTCGCATTGCTCAGAGCACCGTTGGTCTTTCTACCCTCATACCATTTTCTAAAGAAATAGAGGACATACATAACTAATAGGATCATATTGCATGACTATTGTTATCATGTTAGGTGCTATCGTATATGTAAGCATGCTTTAGTTATCTAGGAACATGAAAACAACAAAACATAAATAAAGTGAGTGATGTTCTTACTTGGAAGCTGCAGGTACAATGCTGATGTGTGTGTGAGGAAGTATGAAACTTGCTCTGATACCATGAATGACCCTCCTACTAACAACTAAGTACATGCAGTAAGTTATATTATGCTAACTAAAGCGGAGAAAGAAAAGATCCAACTAATTAAACTCTGCTATTTACTATAACTCGATAATTATTCTTAGAGTACATTTCAAGTTGTGCACAATGTATATAAAGCTAAAGAAAAAACTAACTTCATTTGATCGAGGGTCGACACTCAGTCGAACTGACAATATCGGAATCAATCGATCGATTGGATGTTATTCGATTATCTGATCGGCCAATCGATCCGATGATCGATTCAGAGGCTCTCTGTTCGCGGGAATTAAATTCTCGATCGATCCATGGCCGATCGATCAGCTGATCGACTCATCCGCTCTCGGTACGCGATAGGTCACGTTTCAATCGATCGGCTGATCGATTCAATAGCGTTCTGTGCAAGGGGAGTTTCTCCCAATCGATCGGCTGATCGATCGGGGTTCTGATTTCAGCAGAAACCTCACCGAACTCATTCAGAACTTTCAGAAATCACTAAACTATAAAGCAATACTACTAGACATTCTATTACTCATATTCTTACTACCTAATATCAAGACAAATAACAGTCTAAGCATGGCAAAGTACATAGTTTCACAATTCATGATACTTAGTATCCTAAAGTGCATAAAAGTAACTAAAAGCTGACATTCTAAGTCTTTAGATGGGGTACTCCCCATGAGTCTTTATTCCAAGTTCCGTCGCACACGCACCTTCATCGCATTGCCTGCAGCCTCCGTTATTCCATCTTTCCTTTACCTCTATCTGCAGTATAAGGAAAAATGCATCTGTAAGCTTGGGAGCTTAGTAAGAAACCATCTACCTCACAAAATATGCATTTACAAAAATCATATTTTTTTTTTAAATATGCTATGCTAATATGCGAGATGAGAATCATACTAGAAATGCTAAAACATGGTGAGTGAGCATATAAATCATGGCAATCAAGAACTGAACATAAAGCCATCTACTATATCAATAGGAAACTGCACTGAAGCTAAGCTGAATTTACGTATCTATTTTGTGAAGTTTGAAAACTATTTTCATAAGTAGATAAAAATAATAAACATGCTGCTGATGGGCCCGGCAACTGTACTTGCTGTGCGCGCTTCCCTAACTAAGCCCGGGGTAGCAAGTCCCGAATTTAGTAAGGCTACTAGGTTATCTAAACCTAGGGACAACTATGGGAGCCCAACCCAAGGACACTGAGGTCCAGTACAGTGCCACTAATCAAAGTAAAATACTATTTATAACTGATTCATTTTATCTCGCTTTTACTAGGTTATCTAAACCTAGAACTAGGTTATCTGAATCTAGAGGCGACTGTGGGAGCCCACCCATTGGACCGTAGTCCCCTATCGCTGAAGCAAGGCTATATATGCTAATTAAAAAGCATCTAGGGCATTTAACTGAGCTATTAAAATGCTTACTGCATATGACTAGACTGAGGACATAAAAGAGAACTAAGGTATAAAAACCATACAATTAGCTACTTATACTGCAGGTGAGGGGTTACTTACATCCTGCGCTAGATTTTCTTACAATCAGATCGCTAGGTTTCCGGAGAAGATGATCGTTTCGATGATTCTCTTGCGTCTATGCTTCCTTTTCGCGGAGGGAAAAGTCCTTGTGCTGGAATTGTCACCGGAGAGTGCTCATACGATCCTAGGGCGGAACCCTAGGCTTCTTGGTCTTGGGCGCCGAGAGAGTGAGAAGGAGAGGGGGCGGCGTGTGAGGGTTTTAGGAAGAGGAGAAGTTGTCGTCCACAATAATAACTCCCCACTTAAATTTCCTATTTATATTAAGTGGTAAAAACCCCCTACTAGACCTTAAGTATATTTGTTCTCTATGCTTTTCAGCACACCCCTGTTGGGGCCCCTTGGTTACTAAAGTCATCCATAAGTCGTAGGGTTTGCTGGGTCTCGGGTTTAATTCCCGCTTAGGCTATTTTACGTTTTTATTTAATTTTGCTACCTCTGCTACTCCAAAAATTCCATAAAAATATTCTAAAATTCTAGAAAAATCATAGAATGTTTCTAAAATTACTTTAAGAATTTTCGGGCGTTACAATCTTACCCGAACTATATTTTCAATCAGGAAAACCTATAATTTTTTTGAGATGAAGTTAAATTCAATTTTTAGGATTTGGTTTAACTTTGTGTTAGATTCAGGTTTAGCTTTGGGCTCAACAAATAGACATTCTTTGGATAAACTTCTGTGCTATGGTGAGTCACTTGGACATCATTAGAGTAACCATGCTTTCGTGGTTTTCCAAATAGTCCTATCCACTGAACTTAGTACAAAACCTTGGTCTAACTAGTTTTAATTTTCAAGCACTATGTTGGTTTTATTATCCAAAATTCATACATAAAAAGGAGTCATGATGCAACTCTTAGCTCTTACATATGGACCAGTTTCTAAAAATGCTTGCTAGATGAAAATTGCGAAACTATCGAGAAGGCCGAGGCGGATATATAACAACAAAGGCGCTCAAGCAGGTGTGACATGTATACTAAGGCCACGAGGGCGGGCTGGACAAAGGAAGACCCGAGACAACTATGGGCTTGAACAATTTTAATTGGGGAAAAGTGGTCATGGAGAATGAGCACATGAAGAAATGTCTGGGACTGTGAGCCTGGGCTGTGCCACCAAACAAGGTGTAGGAGTGATATTTGACCGTGCTTGGCGATCGTGTCTTGCTTATCGTCGAGACACACTTGAGGAGGAGCCCGCTTTCATGCTCTGCCTGCCGTTCTCAAGATGAGTTACCAGTGCCGGCCCCCATTCCTCTTCCCGCCTCTCGAATGCGCACGCAGACTTCGACTACGACCGCTTCCATGGAGTAGAGCCACTGACTGTCGCTTGCATCGGCCTGCTCTCTGATACTCGCAGTTCTGTTGGCAAGTTGTAAGGTGAGCGATCTATTCATTTGGGAAGGTGGCTTGATCAACTCCTCGTAAAAGGAGAATGCGCCAGAAGAAGGTGGTGTAACGTTAGCAAAAAGAAAGTGGAAGGCGTAAGGTAGAGAAGAAGATAGAATAAAGAAACAAGACTCGTGAGCTCTTTTTATAAAGAGGATGGGGCCACAAGCCAAGTCCAGCCGGCACGGCAACCCAAAGATCGCAAAGCAATTAAGGAGGTGGTATCCCAAAGGCACGGCGCGACCTGGTTGTTGATCGGGCGTAAAATCGTGAGCAAAGGCCAGCGAAGATGAGATGCAGAGTAGAGACATGAGAGATAGGCCGAGGCCGGGTCCACGGAGAGATATCTTTGAGATCTCGAGTGAGTGTAGTGATCCGACTCTCTTTCTCGCCTCACAGACTTGTGGATTATGAGAGCCCGAGAGGAAAGGGTGAGAAAGGTCACGGCCAAAGTCAAAAGTCAAGAGGATGTGGTCAAGTTCAAGTGACTTAAAGCCGACTAGAGCTAGCCTGGAATAAGCAGAGAGGACGAACTTTTGTTGTTCAAGTGCAGTGCGTGGGGGAAAACAAAAGTCAGTTTGCGTTAACCTTCTGGAAGTCGGGATCCTGGGCGGGATCGGCGAGCTGGGCGGCAAGAGAGCCATGGCTGGGCGGGCTATGTCGTCGGGCAGAGACAAATCAAAGGTCCTGCAGTAGAAGTTGTGGTTGTGCGACGGCAGTCATCTGTCTGTCGAGCCAAGAGACAAGGACCTACCGGAGACCCGTGCAACCACAAATCAAAGGTGGCTGATGCAGCAGTATTGTAAACGCAGGTCTGGTCCAGTAGAAACGGCTTCAAGGTCCGGAGATTCCAAGCGACCAAAGTCTCCGGAAGCGCTGGTCGCCACATAAAGCACAAATTCCATCTACGACTTACAAATGAACATCTGGCTCAGGCTTGCCAAATCAAATGTGTGACTGTGCTCTGGTTCTTCAGGTAGAGGGCTGGTGCAAACTAACAGGGCTGTTGACTAACAATAACGATTATAGGCGAGGCAAATGCGATAGATCGTCAGGTAGAGATGCCTGTATGTAGACGCCAAGCTATTCCACGCAGGAGAGTCAAGACTAACACTAGTAACCGAGCGTAGAATTATACCGAGTGTAGATGCCAACCGGCGGGCGGAGCGATGCGGCTAGCTCGGACAGGCCATGCTACAAGACACCTTACATACCAAATGGTAGCCTCGCCCTAAAAACACTACAGTTCGGGAGCACTACATAGCGTGGCAGAGAAGCTCCACTTTCAGGATGAGTAGCGTAGCGACCTGGTGTCGAATTACACCCACACATGCTCAAAGGTTGAGGGTTCTAAAGCGAGCGGGCATAAAGAAGGGGGATTGACCTGCGCACGCGGCGACCTCGCCTCATCACTTTATCGACAACTTTTTTTAGCAAAAGGACTGACTGAGGCGAGGAGACGTCTCTCGAACCGCTCACAGCGAAGGGAGATGTCGCCGGTGCCCCAGTCGCGGTGAGGTCCTGCAGATATCGCCCACTCAAAAATCGCGACGTGTGACCACTCTGACTTTGTGGCAAGTGATCGCCTACAACAATTTCGTCAACTCCGCCGATAGAGCTCAATCCGTACTCGAGCGCGCATTTTCGGACACAGAGATCCTCTACAGGACCTACGCGCATACTACACTCCACGCGCGCGGCACCACGCCACTTACCACCTACACACACGCGTTGTTTCGCAGAATCGAATGCATCGCGTGTCCGCGCACTCGCCCTTGAGAAAAATTCTCGCCGAGCTCACTTATTTGCCACGCTCCACCGGTCACACTTTGGTGTCAGACTACTCCAGCATACGGACGACAACCGTTGTGGACAATGATCGAACCACGACGCTCGGTTCCCGGTTGACCGAGAGATACCGCCGAACGCAGCGACCCAACAAGGGCTCATCCTATCGACCATTTCGCTTCCCCGAATAACTACACACTTCTGAGCTTGGAATTAACACATTTCCACCACTACCGAGCTTGTGGAATAACGCACCATACCAAAACCAAAACCATTTCCGATCGCCATCGCTTTTCAGCGAGCAGCCGCCACGGAATTTACACAGGCATTATCGATATTGGAGAAGCCACCGGTGTGCTTCTCCACTTTAGCTTGATTGCAACGCCGTACGCACGGAGCCTAATCTTGGTAAACTCGCCGCTAGGTACTGCAGTTCCTACCAATTGTCCAAATCGTGGAGCGATCCTCTCTCTGAATCAACTGTTTCCCATACGCCTACCATACCAAGATGGATGACTGACTTGGACTCCATCTGTTCGTTTACCTATCGAGATTTCACGACTCTTGAGGTTAAGGCTTGTCTCAAGTTTCGCTTCTACTCAGCCTAGCAACATTAAAGGGTATAACCACTCCATTTCGTTATCAGTGTGTTATTATCAAATAAATTAGTATGCACGCATAATATACCGCACCGCAGGTCCCATAATAAATAGTGTAATTCTCTCTATGCATGTTGAAACTTTTAAAACACGCATCACATTGGACTCTCCAACAGACACAACCGTGCCCAATCCGTTTGCCAAAAAAACTCTCTTTCTAATTTTCTTTTTCTTGTCCTTTTTCTGACACTAATCCCTGTTTAATTTTCTTGTCTAATCTTATTTTTACATTATTTAAAGATTAGGAGGAGTGCGTCTCACACCTCAGTAATTCCTGTTCGAATAAAATTTTAGGAGTATCTTTCATATATTGATGACAATCTGAAACTTTATACATTGTCCTCAGAGCCACATATACCTTGGCCAACATGGTCGGAACAATAATAATAATAAAAATGCAATAACCAAGCATCCACGCAATTTAATAGTAAACAAACTAAAGCAGTGATAAGAAAACTCAAAAATAAAACTACTCAACTACACCCATAAAGTTCAAAACAAGACGAAACAAAATCCACTCACCTCTTCTGCTGTCCAGGCAAACATGTAGTAAAACAAATTCGAATAAAACTCATCGACAACATCCATAAAGTAACTAATACAAGTCCAGATAATGCAATAATAAAATAAGAACCAAAGTCCGAAAACAACACATCCTCGGAAGAGTGCAGGGGACTAGCGACTGGAACCCTCCGAACAGCCTCAACCTTAAATGTAATAATAATCACGGGGTGAGTCAACTCCTCAGCGGGCAACAACTGATATGCATAATAAAGAAAATAACAACTGGCACTAATCATGCGTACAGTCTCCTGATATAAGAATGATAAATGCAATGTAGAAGAAGTGAGAGAACTGCTTATCAACCAGGACTCGTATAAGTATAATCCAAGAGGTATCAACTCTGCATGATGTCAAACAAATGCATCCATCCAATATGCAAGAAATATAAAGAAACACAAGCAATATATACATCAATGAGTATGATGCTAATGACATGTCCTGGGTCACCCTGACGCTCGATCACCATCTCACGAATGGTGAGACCGAGGGTAGATCTCGACAAGCACTCTACCATCATGCTCCTAACTGGAGTGAGTTGATCGATGTCCTCCGAGTACACCTATCCTCCTACCCAAATCATAAGTGGGGAGCTCAATGCTCTCATCTCCTGGCTACTTCAGAGGAGGGATCCCTGACCGTGCTACCCCGTCACGCTACCCATGAGAGTGACCAACGAGCGATCGCTGCAACACACCGCGCCTAATAAAACTACTAACCCATGAGTGGTTGTGTGTGCATCTAAGCGCTCAACAATAATGGAGTCGACTATCGCACATGCAATCATGCGAGATGGTACGACACTACGATAGAAAATATTCATCCCATCCATATATGTGTACTTAAAACAAATCGAATCAAATCAAGGTACATGTTTATAAGGTATCAAAATTTAAGTCCCATGAATAAAAATATGGATGTGTCACTACCCCTATAAGCATGTATAATCAGGTAGGTACTAACATGAAGTGCATAACAAATAAACAAAACAAGCATGTAATAGATCGGGTAGTGACCAACCGAAACAGATAAGAAACATAATCATTGTTATTTGTTTAAAACACTACTATGCATATCAAATGACATAAAGTCAAAGTACCCTCCTCAATATGGATCGAGCTAAACAACCTTTGTGTCGAAGTGCTCGTCCCGCGTCAAAGTCCTGTGTCAAACATATAATGTATTTAGTTATATAGTTAAATAAAATCTCCAAACCTATTTAATAATTTTATCCTTCCTTCATATTTATATACCAGGAGCCCTAATCCTTACCTCAATTCACAACCGTATTCACAGCCATTAATTGCTGCTGGTGAAGGGTCGTTTGCTGCTGGAATGAGGGATGTCGGCTACTGCAATTTAAGGTAACAATGGACAAAGAATTTCCTACTGCACTTCAACCTAAGCAGCTCTACGGTGGAAGCAAGTAGTAGAGCACCGCTGTGATCAATGGAGAGGTGTTGCTAGCCACCTAATTTGCCATCAACAACTAAGATCTAGCATCATGGTGATTGATGACATCACAATGTCCTACCACCGAGATAAAGGAAACCCTGTCTCACGGTGGAAGAAATGAGAAGAATGGCAAAATTAGGGCACGGTATATGAGGAGTCAACAATGAGAGAGAGGAGAACCAAATAAAGAGCCTCTACCGGCCGCTGGAGTGGATCAACGCACCGTCGGCACGCCTATCGCCAAGTAAGACGCCACGACGGCGCTCGATCGGCGGCTACTCCGTGGGGAGCGGCGACACCCATGCGCCTCGTGCCGTCGCGGTCGGATCGGGCGAGGTCGCGGGCGGCTGGGCAGGCTTGGCAGGTGGTGAAGAGCGACTAGGATCTCCTCGATGAGGAGGGAAATCAAGGAGCGTAAGGGCGCTGCGCCGAAGGTGTGTGAGTCATGGTGGCCAGACGAGAGGAGAAGAGGGGCAGAGGAAAGAAGAAGGAGAAGATTGGGAAGAGGAGGAAATCGATCGGGTTGGGATGAAGATGGAGGGAGAAAACCGTGTGTTAGGTGCGAACACGGGTGGAAGAGAAGAAAAGGAGGAAAGGAAGGAAAAATAAAAGGAAAAGAAAATTAACTTTCCTCGTTTAAATGGGGTAGCCTAAAGATGCTTTCCTGGGCCCGTTTTATATCCCCTAAACTCATCCTTACTCGAAATTTTTAAAATTCAAAAAATTCCCTTATGGTTATTCACCCATTTTTTACACTAATAAAAAAATTTGGTCCCAAATTTAGTTATCACCATTAAAAACTAACAATAGGTAAAGTATAAATGTCGAACGATAAATTAAATCACATACCTCAGCGAAGATGGGGTATCGAGCCGGATAATATCCTCGAGCCCCCCTCCTCGCTCGATGCTTCCATCCGACTTAAACAAAGGATAGTCTTGTTCCATAGCGATCTTCCGATCCAAAATCCGCACGAACATCCTCATAAGTGGCGACGGTGAATGGGAACGAGATATTTGTCAACACATGTGTCCTGGCCTCCTCGGCAACATCGTGGAATACGTAATACGTGAACGCCCGACCGAGGGCGGTGGTAGTGCATTAGCTTTGCGCTCCTCTCCGGGATCTAGAAAGGCAGCTAGAGCTAGCTCCGAGGCTCTCTTCACCCCTTCGTGGGTGAAACTCAAATACATGTCGCCAATAGAACTCAGTGGTCTCGATTCCGATCAAGATAACTCTTCTCGGTCTCGCGCCTTTGACATCCTCCATTTGATAGTACGGACCAACTCTACCTCATGCTCCCCAACAACTGGGCCTCCCAACCTCATCCTAGAGGGTGGGTCCGATAAGGCCTACCATACAACACTTCAAACGGTGTCATCTTGGATAACCGAATGAATTTGTTGTAGCCGAAACTCTAGCAATGACAAATGGTCCTCCCTACCCAAAATCCAACACATGACCTCAAGAAGTCCTCTAGAAGTCGCGAATAGTCATTGCCCATCCGCGGATGGAAAGTCATCAAACGAGAGCGAAAGCCCAAGGCTCTGGGCTACGTCGTAAATGAGACGTGAACCGAGGGTCTCTATCTGAAATAATAGTCAAAGAGACACCATGTAATCGATGATCTCCGATGTCCAGTCTCAATCGATCTAGGAATTAGTCTTCGATCACTAAGAAGTCGGTTTTGGTTATTTGATCAACGACAAATTCGATCCTGGCCTCGGTCTCCTAGAACCCACCACAAAGTCCATGGTAATGTGTTCCATTTCACTGAATAGGAATCCGTTGAAGTAATCCCTTCACTGTGCTTACACCAAACATCTCGCCACACAATCGTGATGTCTTTCTTCATACCGTCCACCAATAAGAATACCTCAAATCTCGATATATGCGTCCCACCTGGATGGATCAGAATCGAGAACAATGAGCCTCAAGTAGCTCCCTGTAAACGGGTGAGACTCTAGGTCCGATAATCGGCCGATATATAATACCCTCCCTCATCTCGTGAACTCTGTTAAGGAGCCTCAAATGATGATCACCGACTGGGCCTCTCAGATCCTCGTCTTGATCGAAACCGAGCAACCATGGTAACCCTCGCCTCTACGCCTTACACTGGCCAACCTGAGAAACCTCGAACCAAGTCTATGGGGAAACTGGTGTGAAGACAAAGTCCCTATAGACTTCCCGGGCATCGTGCAAACCACATTAGCTTTCCCCGGATGGTAGCTAATGGTACAATCATAATCCTTCAGGAACCCCATCCATCTCCTCTGTCGGAGATTAAGTTCCTTCTGAGTGAAAATATATTTGAGACTCTTATGATCCGTAAGAATCTCAAAGGTAATGTCATACAGATGATGTCGCTAAATATTCAGAGCAAAGATGATGGCGGCTAGCTCTAAATCATGTAGTGGGTAGTTCTTCTCATGCTCCTTCAACTAACGAGAAGCATAGGAGACTACTCACTGCCGCAGTCTTGATCGCCAAACCTCAAGACAGGGCAGAGTACAAATCCATCCTCTAGGTAAAACCAAAACGGAGCCGACACTAATCTCCCTCCTCTTGGGCTGTCTCGATCCCCTCCAGTGAACCTCATGCCTTTCCTAGGCATGTCGAGGGCATAAACCGGAAAACCCTCGAACCGTCAATATCCTACTTAAGAATAGAATCTCTGAGCGATCATTTGCTCCCAATTGGCAGATGTGATACCGATCTTCGAGGTCATCAAATAGTTCTGAGACCACATGTCCTAGTGGCGAGATAGCGAGGTTGTCAACCGCGTACAAGCCGATGTCGCCGAAGAGTCTCAAGATCTTGAAGATGTTGTATGTTCCTCCCAAGCTAGACCAATATGTCATTGATGAAAATGATAACAAACTGATCAAGATACTCCAAGAAGACGCGGTTCATCAAATCCATAAACTGGGCATTGTAAGCCCAATGGCATTACTAAAACTTACTTATAATGGTCAGAACCATCGTGCATTTTAACCAGTATTTTAAACATATATAGCATACTGGTGCGTCACTTCTCCATAATGGTTCCTTACATCAAATAAAATTACATAGACGATTCGAAAGAAAATATAACTACATGCAGAATTAATCTAGAAGGCCTTCGGGTTGTACTGCCCTTGTTTTGAGCTGGCTCACTAGTCAATGCCTCATATCCCATTTATCTCATTGTCTGAAAAAAAAAAAGATATATAAACTGTGAGTCGAGAGACTCAGCATGTTCAAATTAATATTATGCATTAGTTAGCGTCTATAATCTAGTGTACCAAGGGAAACCACATCAAAGGTAACTTAGGTCTTACTTACTGGCACATCATAGACATGATCGTAGACGTCTTCTTATACATACAAGCATAACCATAAGCCTAAGCATGTACGTAAGCTAAGTATAAAATAGACACAATCAGGAGCATGTATACAAACATAGACATAAGCATACTAGCTAGCATAAACGTACATACTATGAATGAACAGAAGTATAAGCATAAGCATGTAATTAAACTAAGCATGAAATAGATATAATCATGAGCATGTATATAAACATAGGCATAAGTATACTTGCTGGCATAAACGTACATACTATAGATGAGCATGATCATAAGCATCATCATGTACATAAGCTAAGTATGAAGATAAACATAATCACATAGAGTTAGTGAGCTCCCGGGATAAGGGCACCAGTCACACTCAACTACATAATTTGGTGAGCTCCCGGGCTAAGGACATCGGTCACACTCCACCTCATGGAATTTTGGTAGCCCCGGACACGGTCACACTACCACCACATAAGCGAGCTCCCGAGCTAAGAACACCGGTCACACTCCACATAGATTTGGTGAGCCACACCGAACCCACCACTCTACCACATAAGATTGGCGCCAGTTCCTGAGAGTTACATTCGGCCATTCTAGATTCCATATAGATACGGATCACACTCGGACCACGAGATTGGCTCGTCCCTAAGGACACTGACACACGACCACATAGCTCCCTACCACACAGGTCACAGTTTTGAGCTCCTGCCAAGGACACACGACACTCTATCACATAAGATAGGAGCGGGCTAGCTCCCGGCTAGCCACATAGATTTGGTGAGCTCCTGAGTTAAGTCTGGCTCCCCGAGCTTAGATCCTTAGTTCATAACTCAACCCGTAATAAAATTCATAACATGCACAATTATTTATCGTAAAATTCATAACATACATAATCATTAATTATTATAAAATCCATAACATGTATGTCCCTAAATAACGAACTAATCTAACATACTAAGTTATCAACAATACGACAGACTTCATAGTATTTTAAACCATAAAATGAAATTAAATTAGCATGCTAAGTTATCAAAGTAGTGGCAGGTTGTGTAACATATTAAACCATAAAAACTGAAACTAACCTATACTACACAGTTAATAAAACCAGGGATTAATTTCATAGCATCATAATCCATAAAGATCCGAACCATGATTGTTTTTGAGTTCATAACACCCATACTTGCACAAAATCCATGGAGCATGTTACACATTAAATTATGACCATGCATATATTATGGTAAAGCATTATAATCATATTGAAATCCAAACACACTTACATACATTCCCAAGGAGCATAACTAACCCATCAAAGTCTATAATCTGAGCCATCCGTACATATTTTTTTTCCACCAGTATAATCAAGCAATGAATCCGAAACTACTCATACATATATTTTATCATTATCACAATAAAGCTACGGACTTGAAGCTACGCATGCCTAGGTTTTTCCAATAACATGATAAAGCATAGTAAATCAAAGCACCCAATTGTCTCCTAACCCCTAATTAAAGATGCAGGAATCAACTCATCCCTATATCATATTAAAACCAGGTGGGTTGTGAGATGCAATTACTTGGATTGATCCCTATGCCTAAACATCAATTTCACATCTTATACGGAATTGTTCCTACAATGAAAGGGTGAGGAACGTGCACAAAATTGTAGAGCAAGGACACCATCCCTAAATAAATCCAAAACTTATCGTCCATACAACAATTTGGAGCACAAGAAGAGAACCAAGTAATTCACAAACTATAGAAACCAACTAAAGCATTAACAAAGTAGGGAACATGCCTTTAAGTATTTAGCTCCTAAATCCTTGTCTTCCATTGAAGCTCTAGCACCATGAGAAACAAAAGGGTAGGAACCTTCTTGGGCCGGTGGCAACATCCAAGGTGAGACCTTTTGACAATAGAAGGCAGGACCATTGTCTTCCTTCTTATATATTATATCCATATATAATATATTTATATCCATATACTACATATATACATATTACATATATATATATATATATATATATATATATATATATATATATATATATATATATATATATATATATATATATATATATATATATATATATATATATATATATATATATATATACATATATATGGTAATATATTTAATTCATATTATAGTTTCTTAATACTAAGTCATTAATTCGATTTTTGAATCAAATTATATATTTCCATATACTAATTTCATATATATTAATATCCATGTATATATCACATATACATGGTAATATATTTAATTCATATATAGTTTCTTAATAATCATTAATTTGATATTGAATCAAATTATATATTTCCACACACACACCCACATATATATATATATATATATATATATATATAATTAAATATTATAGTTTTCTAAATATACATGTTTCATTAAATTTATATTATATATATATAATATTATTTATATTAGTCATTAATTTGATATTGAATCAAATCTCCTATACATATCCATATATAAATATAATTTTAGGTTGAAGATATATCCATATCTTCAATTAAAATCTCCTATATATATTTTATAATTTCCCTATTTCCATTATTTGTACTATATACTTTATATTTCCTATATATATCCATGGTTATATAGATTTTTATATAAAAATTAAGTCATCAATTTAATATAATTTTATATGGATATCCATATATATAATATAGATATATAATTCATATATCATATGATTAAAATTTCGTAATCATTATTTACACTATATTTATTACATGTTACCTACATAATATATTAATCTTATATATATATATATATATATATATATATATATATATATATATTCTTATTTAAATTATAGGGTTTATATTATATATATTATTTATACTTTCTTTCTATATACAATACACGCTACATAAAATTTTAGTCTTGTATTTCTTTTTTTATTCTTGTTTAATTATATATTCTATATTATATTTAATATATCATATTATTTTCTTAATTTGATTAATCTAAATTCCATAATTAAAGGTTAACTTGATTAATCATAACTAACTCATCTATTTAAATTTACAATTCTTAATAAAATATGAATTCTAATTAAATTTCAAATACTCAAATAAATATCCTTAATTAAATAACTTCAAAATCAAATTAAATTACAATTAATCTAATAAATCTCTTTAATTAGATAAATTTAAATTCTAATTAAATTATAATTTAACCCAATAAATCCCATTAATTAATTAAGTGGTTTCGGACACTACAGGTACGGAATGCTGTCTTCTGAATATCAAATTCTCTGACTCTCATCTGATGATATCTGAATCGCAGATCAATTTTAGAATACACTGATGTACCTCTGAGCTGATCAAACAAATCCTCGATCAGCGGTAAAGGGTACTTATTTCTGACGGTCACTGCATTCAGCTGTCTGTAGTCAATGCACAACCTCAGTGTACCATCCTTTTTCTGGACAAATAATATCGAAAAACCCCATGGAGAAACACTAGGTCATATAAATCCCCTATCTAAAAGCTCCTAGAGTTGAACCTTCAGTTCGTTCAACTCTTTTGGTGTCATACGATAAGGAGCTTTCGATGTCGGCGCGGTGCCAGAATCAACTCAATAGCAAAGTCCACTTGCCTTCTGGGAGGCAAACCTCGTAGCTCCTCTGGAAATACATCCGGATACTCTCAGACTACTAGAGCGTCGGAGAGTTGAGAACTACTACCATCTTCAGTATGAATCAAGGATAACAGAAAACCCTGACAGCCATGTGACAACAGCTTCTACGCCTGAATCACCGAAATGGTCGATATTGTTAGTGAGAGCCCTAGAGTCGATCATGTGATGATTGTTGTATGGACTCGATGTATCATATTCCTATATATATTTATAAAGGCATTTGTTTATGGTTATTATACTTACTTGTATTGGTGCCAAATAACTTAGTATAATAGTGTCCTTGAGTAAAAGGTTCTTATCTATATCAATCGATTGGTTGAATTGATAATGAGATGATATAGAGAACACTACTCTTAATCATTCCTAGTCAAGTATTAACATTCAGGGACAATGTTAATGCGATGAGACTAACATGTAGGTCAACTCGATGACTTGATCTCACAAGTCGTGGATATTAGATATCAAGTTGACACATGGGTATGCATTGGAGAATGTATATTGAATGACCCGTCATGAGAAAGTATCATGGATCGTTATATGAGTGTCATATACTTTCTCATGTGACTATTAGTATGACTATCAATCCTTGGACCTGAAGTCACTATGGTTCCCTACATAAGGAGTTGCATACTTTGGCTTCGTCAAACGTCACCCGTAAATGGATGACTATAAAGACGACTACTGGGTATGTAACAAATTATGCGGAGGGATGTGAGTAATGTAGATGGGATCTATCCCTCCTATATGACGGGAGTGACATCATGATTCTTGATAGAGTGAGACCACTAAGTGCATGTCCATGCTCAAATAGGTCAATATGAGATATTGAGCTCATTTGATTAGAGTGAGTCTACTTGGAGTTCAAGACATAAATTGATTAGAGAATGACACGGTCTATACCTCAATTGATCAATTTAGATGTCAAGGATAGAAGGACATTGTCACATATTGTGAGAGTCACAATTAGTAGTCACAATGGTGATGTTGGATCTCAACATTCTTGTAACTTGGGTAGTAATGATGTGTTGCTAGATACCGCTCATTACTTATGTTTCTAAATGGGTTTAGGAGCATTGCCAATGTTACAAGAACCTATAGGGTCACACACAAAGGGCAGTTTGATGGAGATTAGGTTCATATGATGGACCAAGAGGATTAGGTTCATGTGATGAACCAAATTGGATTAAGAGTAATCCAAATTAGACTAATTGAGTTGGACTCAATTTGATTCATGTGTCTAATTAGTCTAGTTTAGACTATGATTCATTGAGTCAATTTAAACCAATGAATAGAGATTCATTAAATTAAATTGATTTGAATCAAAGGTTAGATTTGATCAACCATGGGAGATAAGAGGTCAAGTTTGACTTGACTTGAGAGGAAAGATGAAGGATCAAGTTTGACTTGACTAAATGCCACCTCATTGTGACTTGGCATGGGCCAGCCAATGGTGATGTTCCACATCATCAAGGCTACATCATTATGTGTCACCTCATGATGAAGACCAAGAGCCATGACTCTTGGTATTACATGGAGGTATAAGATGCTCCATTAAGTGGTCGGCCACATTAGATGTGCATTCAAGGCTTCTTCTTCTTCCTCCTCTCTTCATCCTCCTACTGTCGAAACCTCAAGAGTGATAGTCACCCATGGTTCTCTGTCTTTGTCTTCATGTTTGTACGGAGAGTACACTTGATAATCACGTAGATCCGCCAAACCATTTGACGGAAGTGATGCCAAGGGTATCGCCAAAGGTAATATTTTTTTCATGTAGATCTAAGGTAGATCGAGTGTAGACAAAAACATGTGGCTATAATATTTTTATTTATCTTCGCGGATCCATGGCTAGCTTCGGGTCGCAATGCAAAAAGTGATTTTGGCAATGAACGCTAGTTTTATATGTGCTACCGCCTCCGATGCCAAGAACTGCATAGTGGTTGGTTCGAGGTCAAAGTACCACCGTTCTGAAATCAACAGCTGGCATGATATGGCCGATAAAACACCATGCCAAGAATAACATCAGCCGATCATTTCCACACTAAAAGATCACCGGCATCATGCTGCCAGTAAATTCCAATTCAAATCTCCGACCTCTTGAGTGACGCCCAAGGTATCACCAGACTATAGAGAGATGTTTTACTATCATGGTCTAAAAAGTGGTAATCCACCAATCTCCCAAGATACACCATGAACCCAAAGAAAGTTCATGAATAATGAAGAACCGCCATCTAGTAAGATTCGCTAACATTCTATACAACTTTATCATATATATTTACTAGTTTAAACTGAATCTTACTCTATTACAATAAATTTACAATAGAATTAATTAGTAAAGCAACTAATGCTGTTAGGGAAGAGCTTAATTTATTATTATTATTATTATTTGATCTGTCAATGTTGTAATGGATATTTGGCGCGTCGCGTTAAGCGCTCGGATTGGTCGACGTAGGCTGGGACGTGGAGTGACTAATGAACTGGCGTGTAAACTCCGGAAACTCTACGGACCCACAGGAAGCAGAAGGGTGGAAGGTTCGACACAGGCGACGGCGAATCAAAAAGGCGCAGCACGAAGTGGCAATTCGCAAGTATGGGGGTATAAGGCCCTATAGCTTGAAGCTCATGCACTAGGCAGAAACAAACACGTTGTCCAGCCCCCATACCCATCGGTGATTTTGCTTCACCAACTTACGACACCAGGTACAGTGCGTCTCATGATGGGATGGGGACAAACACCTGAACCAGGAGAGCTACGTCATAGCCAGCATTTATCCATCTCCTTCCTGGCTCGTCTATCGTTCGTCAGTCGGAGCCGGGCGGCATCCCGCATGCCTGCCTTCTACATTCTCGGGCTCTCGGGACCTCACATCTTATCTCGGGGCTCCGTCCACCATCTCAAGCCTGGGGCCATCGTATATCCGGGTTGAGGTCGGTGAAGAGGAGGACAGGTGTACGTGACCTCCGGCGTCAGACTCAACTCCCACACCATACTTTTTATCTGCCTCTTCTCGCCGGAGTAGGTATCTACCGCCTACTACCACAGCGCGCTTTGACCTCACGTGGTTCAATCGCGCTCTATTTCGGTCCACGGCTTCTCGTACTCGCCGACACTTTGACTTCCCTTTCAAGAGATCCGCTCATCCCAGGATCGCCTTGCTTCTCAATACGAATCATGCAAAGTCGGGGCGGTTCTGTGAGGACGATCAATTTGCGCGCTGCTTTCAGTATCTGCCGCATGCATGCCTTTCGCTTGGAGACACTATCTTTCATCCGAATGTGTCGGTGGTAGTTGCCTCATTAAATGTTCACTTGTGTTTGCCGGTGCATTGTATCCTTTGCTCATTAAATGATCCTCACCGTAACGTGGCCATCGGCCCGTATGGCACGGTTTTGTCGCGCTTTGTCCGACATCCGATGGGACTGGTTTGAAGCAGCTTGGGATGATGGCTCCCGTCCGGAGCGGTGAGTTGATTCGTCTCGTCATTATAAAACTCGACTTCGACTTCCGCTTCTCCTCTTCCCGCACTGCTTCCCAGCATTGCTCGTATGCATCCCTCATTAATCCCGCGACCGCGCTATAAGCGACCTCAGCTCCTCATCTATCCGACCTATTCCTTTCTCCTCGATTCCTCGCCCTCTCCCAACATCATCATGTCTTGTCCTTTCACAGCTTTTCCCTCATTCCGCATTCATTCGGCTACCTATACCATGACTATTACCCATGATCGATCGTAAGTGGCTTCTACGCGTCTTTGGTATGGAGAGGCAGTTTTAGACGGGGACGATGCGCCTCCGCCGGAGGAGGACGATTGCGCCACTTAATGAATAGCCCATGCAAGCGACAGAACCACCCGCGCACCGCTTTTTTTCTTGAGGACGAATCTCAGTCGAAGACGCGCTACGCTCTACCCAGTTTTTTTCTTGCATATTTGTAATTTGCAATGCGCAATCCCGCCACGCGACCTTCGCGATCCTCCAGTCACCTCTTTCGTCAAAGGGAAAGGGGTGGTGATTCTCTTTTAAATTGTACATCATCCCATTAGACCCCAGTGTTCCATTATTCTTACTACCCCCGCCGAGTAGGGGGAACTTTGTTTTCCAATCTAGGATAGGTTTAGTCTTTGATAACATGCTGAGCCAACAAACATTGAATGAGCACTTTTTCTTGTCTCGAAACGCAGATGGCGAGATGCCAAGTATAGAACTCTCTGGCAGTCTCTGTGGCCATCCGGCCTACCTTCATGTAAGTGCCGAACGATCATCGCATCACGTGCACGGTATATATCACATCGATAATGCTCCTTGATGTATCCTTGCTTGTCCCTTCCGGCCGATGCCTTGCGCAAGGTGAAAAGTTCTCTTATCTTCCCGCTTTTGTGTTCTGTCTGCTGGTTTTATTCTGTGGTTCCACATGAGCGTGTGCGCGCGGCGTACGAGAGCGCCACCAAGGATAAGCGAAGAGATCCCACGTGTGCTTGTGCTGAAGAAGATGGGATCCGGGACTCGGCGACTGAGAAGATGAAAGTCCTCGCGCTCTCGCCCTCCTTCCTCTCATCGCGGGCGAACCCTCGTCTATAGTCGGTGAGGTGGAGTGGATTCTTCAGCAGTCTCGAGCGTGGAGGGGGTTCCAGCGCAGTAAGCCGTTCTCTATCGAACTTCGTTCCCGCCCCCGGCGGCGGTCGAGCTGTGAACAGCCAGAGTCAGGCGATGGGCGAAGCTCAAGCGGGGCTCAGATTAAGTGTTAGACACGCTTTTAGAGTGAGGTACCCCAGTCTCTACCGCAGGTCGCCTTCGACCTGCTACCCGAACCCTAAAGGCGGTTGGTGGCACGACCCTTCCTCACCCAGGGTGGTAGCTGTCGGTCCGAAGGTCCGTGTGGGTGATCAAGCGCCCAAAGTTGATAAAACCCCCCGCCTGTCGAAGAATACATGGCGCCGCTACGGTAGGCCGGTCCCAGCTGCAGATCACACCTCCACGGGTCCCTCCCGCCAAGGTGGGAGGATGCTCAAATTACCATGATACTCATTGAGACTCTGCCGGGTAATTTACAACAAGCGACGGTTTATGTTCTTCTGCTGGTTATTGTTGTGGATCAATTTGTTGTTCATGTCCGTCATCGGATCCGTCAGGATTGCAGTTGAATCGGCAATCGCCGAGTGAGGCCGTGAAAAACTCAGCCGGAGGAGAACGAGGGAAAGCCCAGAGACTCGTCATCTGATCGAAAGCCCGACGCCCTCGCTGGAACAAGCTGGACGAGGTCCGAGCGCGATCCCGGCACTCTGGAGCGGCTCGACGAGGGCTTTACAATGGGCGGACAAGGAGATAAAGAGCCATGCGACCAAGGCCCATCGATGACATGGATTTGATAAAGGTAGAGCTGAGTTAGAGAGAAAGACTCCGATGAGCGGGCCGCGAAGACCTACCGAAGACCAAAGCTGCAAAGAGCCGACGCGGGGGCCTAAGAAAGGAAGCAGATCTCAGCAGACCGCGTGCCACTCTTAAAGAATATCAAGATGGGGAGCCCGGTCGGTTGACGGAAGCGCGCAAAGCATTCATCCGCTCGGATGAATTTGGTGAAAAGTTCAGCGACAAGCTGTCCTTGACTTTTGAAGAGGCGATCAAAGTGGCAGTGGACTACCCGAGCTGTCCGTCCCCTCCGAAGATCTAGCGACCATGATGGGCTCCATCCCCGACTCTCTTTTTAATTTCAGATGTAATGGGGAGTTTCGTTTTTCTTTATCACGATCGATATGCTATAGGCTTGCGGGCCGCCGGGCAAAAAATGTTATAAATTGGTTATGCGTGTGCATTGCTTGATGAATGGTTGCGTTATTTGCTGTTGCTTTGCCCGAAACATGAATTCTAACTCATCTCGCCTAAATTTCGCACGCCACCAGTAAATTTTGTAAGCACGATAGCAAGCCATACCACTAGCCGACCCGCACCCGAGGCACTCGATTTTCAACCAAGCCTCAACCAATTGGAACCCTCCATTTTCCAGGTAGCCGGACCACGATCGGTCTATTGCGCCGTACGGCAATTCGTTCGGCGGTGCGTCGGTCTCGGGTTTCTCACCTCCTCGAGCCTACCTTCTAGACGCGGAGCGAGCTCCGATCTTCCTTTCCGGTTTTTACGGCCGACGCCCGTCCGTTTTTAACATTTCCCGCTCGCCGGAGCATAACACGCCTGCCTCGGCTTCGACCGCTTTCTGAGTTTATGAGTCACTACTGCGCTTCGGATAGCGGGTCCCTTTCGATCTAACGTCTTTCTCTTTTAACCTCGGAGAGTTATGGATGAGCGCTATATACCCGTCCGATTTCCTAACGGGCCTTGAGTTTCGCCGCTTACCGGTGAGCATCTCCTATTAGGCTGCCGCTGCTGGAGCGTCGGATTTTAACCTTCAGAGATGCCCCCTTCGCTGAGTTATTTCTAACGGGAGCTCTCGTCGTCGTATAACGGCCGCTTCCTGGAGATTTAGGCGCCGGCTGCTGTGCCTCTCTCATCGATTGTGGAGTTCGTGCTCCTTACCTCCGCTTCGAGTTTATAGCGCGCCTCTTGCGATCGATTATAATGGAACTCCGAGTCGGTTCCCACAGCGCGCCCTGACTTCGTGACTACCCGGAGTTTTTGTTCCGCGGTCCCGGTCGGTCTCGGCTTCTCGAGCTTTCGCCTCGTCGACCTGTTATAGACTTATCGCTCGCGACCCCGTCCGATTTTAACGCTCGTCTTCGTGACGATTATAGACGCGCTTTCCCGTTATGAGGCGTCGGCCTGCTGCCTCACGATTTTTTAACGTCGGAGGCACGATCGGTCTTCCCCGGGAGGACTTTATTTAAGCGTCCGTCCTGATTTTTTAAGCTCGAGCTGAGTCCACAGGACGGCTCTTATGATCTTTATAGCCGGCGTATAGGCTCCGAGCTTCGTCTTCTTCTGGCACTGCTGACGGATCTCGCTCCTGTCTCTCGCTTATAACACACCCACGGTCCGTCACCTTCCGGCGGTTTCGAGGTAGTGCGCTGCTGGCCTCGTCTCGCCTCTGATTTTACGCGTTCCGAGTCACCTCTTCCTTCGAGAGGTACGGCCGGCGCTCTTCTAATGATCGAGTGACCTTTCCTCGAGGTTTTGGAGGAGTTGAGGCACACTTGCGATTTGCGTCATCCTCGCCTTAACCTCTCTCGAGTTTATTTTCGCCGCGGCCGTCGGCCTCTCGACCATCGAGCTCGACGATAGGCCGCAAATTCCCTCGCTTATTGTCTGCTGCCTCGCCTCGCCTTGGGGCCTAAGTACTTAGGCGTCATTTTTGTAACTCGTCCTTCGATCTCGGCGGCCTGAGCTAATGCCGGCTTTAGTTTATGTGCGCTGGCTCGACCTTAATGTCGGGCCGGCCGGTATTTGCCAAAGTGGCGTTGGCGGCTGTCTCTGGAGCCGGGCCTTCCGGCCTTGCTCTTCCGAGAGTTTATGGGCGTCCCTCGTCTCGATTTTTAACGTGACTCCGCTTCGCCGGGGGAGTTTATAAGCTTATTCGCCGTCTCGATGTCGGACTCGATGATGGCGGTCTCGACCGGCGTTTCTTCCGGCGGTCTTCGGAGAGTTAGGGGAGTGGCTCGTCCGGCTACGGGAGTTTTATAGGCGAACTCGGCGGTACACGGCACTCGTTTGCTCGATTTTTAACACACCGCCCTGGCTTGGAGCTTCTTTAACATCTAACATCCCTCGCCTGCCAACATATTAGACATGAACATATTGCCTCCTTAAGGCGTATCTTTAACACAGCTTCTTCATATTAGACATGTGACCCTGAATGGGCTATCTTTAACACAGCTATCGTGATAGAAACACAATTTTAATCATTTTGCGGTTGGCTTACCCCGCAAGGACCCGATGGGGACAAATAGAATATAGGTCGAGAAAAATGAACACATCTGGATTGCATTTCACTTCCACCGCCATGCTTCGGTCTAGGCTGGTCCTCCTGCTCGGAGCAAGTAGTCTTTCCTCCATATTAAGCTTAACCTTGCCTAAGGAGCTAGGCGTCTCCAGCTGACGGCTCAAGACGGCTTGAACTTTCTTTTCCACGATCCATCGAATAATCGCTTGACTTTCAGGTCCAATTTTGTAGTTGTACTCCCAGCTTATCCGGCGATCGCGTGCATCATAGGATGGGCGCCTTGCTCACGTCCTCAATCAAATTACCATCGTGGCCTCATCGGACTCATAATTACGGATCGACAGGGACTTGCGCCTAACGATGGAAACATGGGCATGCGATGCCGCGGAGGCTTCACTTGGAGGGCATCTAAGGCCGGCACCATTCTCTCCCATATCGGTCTCCGGTGTGCGAGCCCACAAACTTAGCTTGAAGAATCAGCCGTTACTGCTTGAGCTGCACTATGACTGAGGATGGACGTGAAGTGTTGCTCAATGTCGAGTGCACCAATCTTCGCAGCACTTTTCGTTGGTTTATCGGAAATAATCGACGGGATGCTTGAGGTGAGCAGATGATGTTAAATAAATTTCTTGACCATCGCCTGGTGATCTTGGCTAGCTCGGCCTACGGCCTCCACCACTTGGAAAAATAATCAACGCTTGAATAAATAAAATTCATTGGCCTCACCGCACTGAAACGGACCCACAATATATTCAGAGATCAGTCACGTGTGAGCATCCTTTTCTTCCGGTGAGAGAGAAATTATGATACCTTTGATAGAAGGCCGGACCGCGTCACGATCACGGAACGCGTGTTTGTTTCGGTACTTTTAGCTAGTGAGTCTGCGGGATCAGCGCGATGTCGATCCTTGATGCACTTCTCGAGAGGATGATGGCGTGAACGAACACGATTTCTATTTCTGGGATGCTCTCTGTATAGTTGATCTCGGGCGTGAACCTCTAGGGCCTGGCTCTCCTTAGTGTAGTACAGGCTTCATCCCGACCAGCACTTGTGAGCTCCCATATGGTGTCCTCGATTCCTTCTATGTGAGACTCCATATGGTTAGGCGGCGTGCGAAACATACTTGTTTGCAATATGGCTGCATCATGGTATTGAACTCATCTGAGCTGATTAGCTGATAAGACTCTGCCCGGGACAATACTTCTCTAACTTCTCTACTCTAAATTTCTAAATGCTTTAAGCTTCTCAAAACCTTCAGCTTGGTAGGATAGCTGGCATTGCATTTCAGAGCCGCCGAGGAAGGCCGAAAGCTGGCTTGGTGAGATTGAGAAATTTGCCAATGCGAGGTGAGTGTATAGTCACCGTCCGGCTTACATTCCCGCCAGAGCCTTGTGCTTAATGAGGGCCACTATTGAGGCTACCATTTTCAACTGTTTGTGCATCATCTTTCCAGTAGGAGTGCATCAAAGATTCTTCTTGTCCACAAAAGAACGATGCTCGACAGGTTGATACCGTTCGCCAGTCTCAGCAATTACATCACTGACAATAAACGCGCCACTACACCTCGTAAAATGACTGAGTGGCTTATGGAATTCACTTAACTCGCGTCATTTGACGGTAGCGGGCGACGCTCGATTCGATGATAATATAATACTTCATTATTGGTTTGGACAATGATGTATATGTGGGAAGACGGACGAGGTGACTAGAGCTTCTCTAAGTGTAGCGAGATTGATCTTTCTTTTAAAATACGACTAAGAAAATAAATGCATCAATTCTCACTAGCCTGCCAAGCGATTGTGCTAGTGCTTGCTCGAGTTGAGCTCAACCGCTAGAGAGTTGGATAGAGAGTTGAATATGCTGAGCTTGATCTTGCTTGAATGTCGCACGTCCGGGGCAGGTACTGGCTGAACGGTTTATAATAACGAGAGGAATCGAAATTCAATCGGACAAATGTCAAGTCAGAGCCGATCAAACCATTCGTAGTGGCCTTAGTTTGGTATGTCAGAAGGTAGAGACCTGCTATGTTTGCGGTCGCAGGTTGAAGTCCTTTTGTACAGGCAGTCTACTCCGTACTTTATGGGCGGTTGCGAGAACTTAGGATTTGCTTCCTGATACGATACTTCGGTCAGCAGCAACACTAAGCGCGTAAACCTCGGGGCGAGACACCGAAGGTAAATCGTAAAAACTTCCAGAGTTGGGAAGATTATTTTGCCGAAGGTTTCCGGCGGTAGAACACTGTTCATCAATAAGTATCTTCTAAACTTCGCGCGCTCCATGCCTCCTTGACATTATAGCAGGGTGTAAGGTGTATGGCGTTCGCCAGCTATTTAGGTGTGGTAACGTCCACTTTTCTTGAACTAACTTCCAAGCGAGCAGCACTTAACTTTTTCGCGGAGTGTAAATAATGAGCGCGCGAGATGCATATCCTTCGCGGTGGCCGTAGACTCACGATCCGGGCATTCGGGCAAGTCGTATCGCAAAAGCAGCTAAGATTATGCACACTCTCCTTGTTGTCGGCGTCTTGAAACTAGCATATCTTGACTTGACCGGCTTCGGACCGACCTCCAAGGTTTCTCCACCGGATGATGACATTACGCTATCGTGAAGTCCCTTTTCTACTTTATCGCCGAGCTTCCGGCCTGGACGTGGAATGCGCCACTATACTTGTTAAAATTCGGCAGCATGTATGTGTGACCACGAAGACATCATGGTTTCTCAGGAGGCATAGGATCACCTCCTCTTTCGATTCGCGTCCGATCGGGCGCGATGAATGTCATGACCTCCGATCGATGTGCACTTCCTCTTTCTTCATAAACTAAGAGGAGGCTTTTCGATTATAGCATTCACCTCGATCCGTGGCGACTCCAGCGAATTTGTACCGGACCATTTCGGCAGCAACGCGCTTGCCGATTGATCTCCGTATTTCTCCACTTTGTCTTGACGGAGAACTTGATCTTCCGGTGGAAGGTGGAGGCGCCCCGAACTTCTCTGGCCGATCGTCCCAAAATGACGTTGTATGATGAGGAGAGTCCACCACCACGAAGTTTTTGTCGCGTCCTCTGAGCCGCTCTTAGGGGTGGTCCGGTTCGCTGATTCGGTGTTCGGGTTGGCAGGTTGGCGGGTTGGCAAATGACAACAACCCGACTATTATTTCGGTCAAAATATTCAACCCGAACCGATCTTATTTGTTACACTTGACCGGGCCAACCCGTTTGACCAGTTTGACCCGTTCTACTCAGTTAACCGACCCGACCCGTTTGACTGTTTAACTGTTTGCGTTGACCAATATGACTGAATTCATTAAATAAAATTTGTATATTTAATTAAAAATTAAAAATAACATTTAATCATTTATCTACACAAATTGAAAATTCATATCATAAATGATAAGCCATAGCAACATTGCAATCAATAACATATCTCTATGTTTAGGGTTTTAACTTTTTAAATTTGTAATTTTAGTTTAAATTTATAATTATTTATAAACGGGTTCGTGGTTGTAATGTCGGGTCATTTCGATTCAACCGACACATTGTTATTAATAAATGGGTCGACGATTTCGACAGAACCGAAACTACCCAACCCTAACTTTGATTTTTACGTGTTCGTGGTCGTGTTTTCGTGTCGGTCAAAATTGCCACCCTAGCCGCTCTTCTCCCAGGTGAGATAGCCCCAGATTTGTCCGACCGTAAGACTTCATTGCCCGTGAACCCGTAAAGGGGGGTTGTCATGGCGCACTTGGCTTTCGGTCAATTTGTAGTTGATCGAACGCCTTTTTGAATATGATGTTGACCGAGCTTCCTGTGTGTCAATAAAACGCGATGAATAGTGTAGTTGGCTATTACCGCTTTGAGCAGGGCGTCATCGTGGGGCACTTCAACTCCTTCCAAGTCCTCGAAATCGATTTGGTCCACTCGCTTCTTGGCCGCACCAGCATGGATCTAGAGTTCCGGACGCCGCCTTCCTTGCTCGGTTGGAGTCTCCTCGGTCGGCCCACCAACTATGATGTTGATCTCGCCGGAAGTGTTGCTTTTATTTTCTTCCTCCGGTGGGCGGTCAGGGACGTTCCCTAGACATACGGAGATTCTCCCGCCTCGGAGGAGAGCGATCTTGCCGGAGTCATGTTGTCGCCATCGCCTATCGTCCGATTGGCTTCACGAGGCCTCCGTCATTTGTCGGTGATCGGCGATGACCGCCACTCAGGAGCAGGATGGGCGATCAGGGGAAGACTCCGACAATCTCTGGTATTGTGCGTGTCCATTCGGTGGAATGAGCAGAACATTGGGGTCCATCTCTTCTTCGGCTTGGGCCGCGCGGCAGCTACCTCTTGCACGTGGGTCCTAGCATGGGGGGAGCGGATTGCTTCGGCCCTTGGTCCTCTGGGTGGTGGATGAGCAGCGTGCCGCTTCCGCTCGGCAGGAGGAGCCCGCTCGGTTGGAGTTTCTTTTTTCCGGGCCGCTTGCGCTTCCTCCACGTTGATGTATTCGTTGGCCCGGTGTAGCATGTGGTCGTAGTCTCGGGGTGGCTTCCGAATGAGTGATCGGAAGAAATCCCCATCCACGAGGCCTTGAGTGAAGGCATTCATCATGGTCTCCGAGGTGGCCGTTGGAATATCCATGGCCACTCTGTTGAACAGCTGGATGTAGGCTTGGAGCGATTCGCAGGCTTCCTATTTGATGGCAAACATATAACACTGGTTTTTTGATAGCGTCGACTGCTTGCGAAGTGGTGGAGGAAGGCCGTACGGAAGTCTTTGAAGCTTGTGATAGATCCGTCCGGCAACCTCCGAAACCACCGTAGCCGATCCGGAGAGGGTGGTGAGGAAAACTCGACACTTCACCCCATCTGTGTATTGATGCAGGGTTGCAGTGTTATCAAATTTACCCAAATGATCGTTCGGGTCGTTGGTTCCATTGTACTCGTCGATCGTCGGAGGCACATAGTGCTTGGGCAGAGGGTCTCGTAGAATAGCCTATGAAAATTGGCGGTTGATCCGCTCGGGCGATGAGTCCGTTCGGGGGGCTTTTCCTTTTCTGCTATCCCATCTTGGCATTTCATCCGAAGATGATCCCCGATCTCGATTAGTTGCTGCGGCTTCAGGAGTGCGGAATAGGGCCCGGTGGAATGCAACGGTGGCTGGGGGTGCTTCCGCTCGGCCACCAGATGTTGATGTTGATGTTGCTTCTGTCGGGCCCCATTGCCTTCTGCTTTTTGTTCTACAAGCTTGCGCCTCAACTCGATCGAGGCGTCAAGCTCCTCCGTGGAAAGCGTCACTGTCGCGGCCGACCGCCCATTGTTTCCGCTTCGGATGCGGGGCGTTCCACAGGGCGTAAATTGATCTCGTCGAATCAATCACGGACCGGCGCGTGGCGCTCTCCGTAGCTAACGTGGATCGACGATCGATCGATGACGAAACCTGTGCCAGAAGTAAGTCGGGTCGGAAGGGGTTCCCGACCCTCCGAGCCGCTCAAGTCGCAAGCGACGGACAAAGGTGGCTCGAATCTCCAAGAAAGCGCATCTTGAGTATAAGGCTCCTTATATAGAGCGGTGAAAGAGCTCACACACACACCTACCGAGGCAAACACGTGTCCTTAGCCCATACCTTATGTGTTTGTCGAAGCTTACGACACCATACTACTACGGTCCAGCACGTCTTCGATGGGACGAAAGAACACCTCATCACGTGACTAGGAGTATGGCCTAGTCATAGGACTAGACGCCATAAGATGTTCCTTGTCCTTCTCTCCTACCCCATGGCCGTCCGGTGGCCATGGCGAGGCGGCGTCCTGGTCGGCCGCCTCATCTTACGCCCGTGACAGACTCACATCCCGTCCGGCCTCTGTCAGATCTTCATGGAGATCTTGGTGGTGTCATGCCGCAATAGCAGTATGTTACCTTGTGTCTCCGGCCAAGCATGACTTCCGCTCGGCCATCGTTACTATTCAATCGAGCACCGGAACTCCGACTCCTGTCAAGGCGCCTTTTGCCATCGGTTATTCATCGGTCGGCCGGCCGGGAGGTCGGCCCATCCTTCTCCGATCGGCCGCTCGGTCCGTCCTTCTCCGGTCGACCACCTGGCCTTTTGACTTCACGTGGCGTTGACCCCTCAAAATGGGGATCCCCTGTTCTATCCGCCGGATCATTATAATTATAATTATAATTATAATAATAATAATAATTATTATTATTATTATTATTATTTCCGGTTTACTAGATTACGAACAGAAATATTTTGTTCTTTGATTACTTAATCTGAATCAATCTATTCTCAAGTAGCATATCCTCAATAAATAGATCTACTAACTCACCATCAATTTCTATAAATCTAAACATGGATCTAGAATCACATAAATGTGTATATCGCTCCATATCTGTTAAATTATAACTCAAATATTACTACAAGAATAAAAATTATAAAATTTACCTTTACACCTATTAGCTGTCTGGAGATGTTCCGTCGCTGTCCAGTCCTCATTTTACCTCAAAATTCTGAACGAGAAACTCGACGAAAACCCGTACAAATCCAAAAATAAATATCCAAGTTAACTAGTAAACTTGGGTTAAACCTAAAATCCAGAACACCAAAAGCAGGTATCGTAACCCGCTCTGATACCAATAAATTGGTATCAGATAAATCTTGAAAATCCGTAACACGAAAAAAAACAAACAAGTATCGCCAACTTGACTCTGATACCAAATAAATTGTCACTCCCCAGTAGTCCCTGCCCGAATAAAATTTCGACAGCAACTCCCCTGTACGGGTGACAATCTAAAACTTTATACATTGCCCTCAGGGCCACATATACCTCGGTCAACACGACCGGAACAATAACAATAATAAAAATGCAACAACCAAGCATCCACGCAGTTTAATAGTAAACAAACTAAAGCAGTGATAAGAAAACTCAAAAACAACCCTACTCAACTACACCCATAAAGCTCAAAACATGACGAAACAAAATCCACTCACCTCTTCTGCCGTCTAGGCAGGCATGTAGTAAAACAAATCCGAATAAAACTCATCGACAACATCCATAAAGTAACAAATACAAGTCCAGATAGTGCAATAATAAAATAAGAACCAAAGTCCGAAAACAACACATCCTCGGAAGAGTGCAGGGGACTAGCGACTAGAACCCTCCGAACAGGCTCAACCTGAAATGTAATAATAATCACGGGGTGAGTCAACTCCTCAGCGGGTAACAACTGATATGCATAATAAAGAAAATAACAATTAACACTAATCATGCGTACAGTCTCCTGATATAAGAATGACAAATGCAATAGAAATAAACAGGAGAGAACTATACTAACCAGGACCTGGGTATAAGTATAACAATCCAAGAGGTATCGAAATCCTGTATGCATGTCAAACAAATGCATCCATCCAATATGCAGCAAATAAATGCAGCAAACACAAGCAATATATGCATCAATGCGTATGATGCCAATGACATGTCCTGGTCACCCTTGACGCCAATCAGCCATCTCACACACGATGGTGAGACCGAGTGGGTAGAACTGTGACAACCGTGCACTCTGCCGTCACTGCTCCGGATGAGTGACCAAGTGGACGGGATGCTGTCAGAGTACACCGATCCTCCTACCCCAAATCATAAGTGGGGGAGCTCAATGCTCTCATCTCCCTGAGCCAGTCTAGAGGAGGGATCCCTGACGTGCTACCACGCTGCGCCACGCTACCCATGAGTGGACCAACGGAGCACCGACAGAGCACCTGCTGCAACACATCCTGCCTGATAAAAAACCACTAACCCATGAGTGGTTGTGTGTGCAGATCCATGTAACTGTCGATGTGCTTAACAATAATACAGTCGACTATCACACAGCATGCAATCATGCGAGATGGTGCATGACACTAAGCATAGAAAATATCCTGAACCTATCCATATATATAATGTGTACCCTAAAACAAATTAACCAAATCAATGGTCAAGGTACACAGGTCAGATAAGGTATCAACACCTAAGCCCTGAACATAATAAAAATATGGTTGTGTCACTACCCCTATAAGCATGTATAATCAGGTAGGTACTAACATGAAGTACATAACAAATAAACAAAACAAGCATGTAACAGATCGGGTAGTGACCAACCGAAGCAGATAAGAAACATAATCATTGCTATTTGTTAAAAACACTACTATGCATATCAAATGACATAAAGTCAAAGTACCCGCCTCAATATGGATCGAGTTAAATAACCTCTGTGTCGAAGTGCTCGTCCCGCGTCAAAGTCATGTGTCAAACATATAATGTATTTAGCTATATAGCTAAATAAAATCTCCAAACCAATTTAATAATTTTATCCTTCCTTCATATTTTTATACCAGGAACCCTAATCTTAAATTCAACTCAAAAATCAATTAGATTAGCTCCATTAACGCTAAGCATTCTACTATTCGATTTCATTAAAAGCAACATGAACAAAGAAACCCTAACCAGCAATTTCCGTTTCAAACTAAGTACCCAAATCAGAACCATTACCTCTACGGTGGCAGCAAGTAGTAGAGCACCACCGTGATCAATGGAGAGGTGTTGCTAGCCACCTAATTTGCCATCAACAACTAAGATCTAGCATCATAGTGATCGATGGCATCACAATGTCCTACCACCGAGATAAAGGAAACCCTGTCCTCTGGTGGAAGAAAATGAGGGTATGGCAAAATTAGGGCACGGTAGTTTCAGAGCTGAGTCAACAGTGAGGGGAGAAGGAAGAACCAAATCAAGAGCCTCTACTCACCATTAGAGGAGGGATTATCGATGTTGGTGAGGAGGATCTTGGCAATCGTCGGCTGCTCGAGTGGATCAAAGATAGCGTCGGTTGTCGGCATGCGATTCCGACGATTGTAGCAGCGTCGGCGCTGCTCCGTGAGGGGAGAGGGCGACACCTAGGGTGCCCTCGCTCGGTCGTGGCGGTTGGAGATCGGAGCGGCGTCGACTATGGTGACTGAGGGCGACGCAAGCAGGAGGTGAAGAGCGACTGGGATCTCCACGGCGAGGGGCGACGGCAAAGGTGGGAAATCAAGGGGTTCGTTGGCAGCGGCGCGATGAAGAAGATCACGGTGCTAGTGTGAGGCACCGGCGCTCAGATCAGAAGAGGGGAAAGAAATTCGGGAGAAGAAGGAGAAGAATTGGGAAGAGGAGGAAATTGATCGGGTTGGGGGAGATGAATATGGGAAGAGGGGAAAAGAAACCGCCTCGTGCTGTTAGGGCACGGGCACGGGGGATTTGGCGGAGAAGAAAAGGAAAAGAAAAAAATAAAAGGAAAAGAAAATTTAACTTTTCCTCGTTTAAATAGAGTAGTCTAAACAGACTTTCCCGGAGCCCAGTTTTTATCCCCCTAAAACTCATCCATACGGTCTTCGAAAAATTCTCCAAAAATTTCTAAAAATTTCAAAAAATTCCCTTATGGTTGTTCGCCCATTTTCAGTATTTTACAGTGCGACTACCAGATGGAAATATGACTTTAACTCTTTCTATAGTCATGATTCATAGAACCGAATTAGTATTCTTTCTTCCTATGTAACATCTCAACTATATTTTTGTTATTGGATAAATTTGAATCATGTCAACTCATTAGTAAAAATTTGAATCCTAGGAAAAAAAGAGAAAAAGGGCTTGTCCAAGTGTTGTACTTTGGAAGCACTTGGTAAAAAAGAAAGAGAATAAAAGATAAAAAAATAGTTATCATGAGTAAAAAATAACAAATTAACCTTTCGAATCTGAGTTAGGTTACTAGGAAAATACCTATAATATTTCTCTTGATGTCGAGTATTCCTTTGATACCTTGTGCAAACTTTGAGAACAAAGAATTTGTGAGTGGAAGGTAAGTGTCTATCACCAGAAGTATGAGGAACACGGTTAGATGACGACTTGACTAAGCTTGGCGATTGACATTTGAAAAGGTTAAGCCACTCATTATACTAATCACGGAGAACTTTTACTTAGGTCACACTCAAATAATTTTATTATCTTGCTCATTAGTAAAACTATATGATAGGATTAGACTGATTCACAAGGGATAATAATGCATGATTTATACACATAAATCTAGATTGCAAGTTTTACTAGAGGACAAGTAAAAGTTTAAATCTGAGGTGAGATGTGTATAAATTATGCATGTTTTTAAGGATAATTAAGTATATATTTTATTACATTTTATGAGTATATTTTGCATTCGCACTCCCTCATTCTATGTGTTTTCATTAGTTTTACTTTTTTGATTCGAAGAGCTGTTCTTTTCTTATTTTTCATTGATAGGACACATTTTTAAAACTACAATATAGAATAAAGCCCTTGTAATATAGAATTAGAATAAGGAGCACACTCTGATAGTACCTCATGACATGACATGCTCTTAAGGATAAAGAAAGATGAAGAATAGAGTAAAAATATCTCAACCCATGCATAGTTATTTCTCATCATCGAACCTCATCATCGAGCTGGACACAAATGATATGAGAAGAAGATGTAATTCAAATGACTATCGAATTAAAGTTTTAATCAAGGAACACACTCTAACCGTGTCCCTTGACATAGGCTTGCTCCTCTGGACAAAATTTGGTGCAAAAGAAGCTAAAGCAGAGTCTACAACCTCTAACATGCCTTGGTCATGCCTTTTAGGCACGACCATGTCAAATTTAAATATTTTCCAAAGCCGAACACAACGTTCGTGCCTCTCAACTAAGATAATAGAAAATCACTTGTACTGAAGTATATGTTGGCGCATTACCTTAATTCAAGCTCCACACCATCTAGTCTAGTAAGATTTATGTTCTCTATGATCGCATATACTTCTAGGGTGTATGTCATTGAGTTCAATGAGATCCATTGTAGCAAACAGAAAGTTAGAGAATCGATTAATCAACTCGATGGCTCTCGATTAGTCAAGTTGATCAATTGAGTTGATCATTCAAATGACGTCACTATTCGAGCAAACAAAAAGTTCAAAATTCGATTGGGGACTCAACTTGTTGTCCATTCGTCGATTAATGAGTTTAAGCAATCGATCAATGACACTTTAGTAACAAACAAAAGATTTCTGAGTTGACTGTGCATGGTACTTGACCGTTTGGACATCAATCGACTAATAAATAGTAGCTATCAATTGCTCATGGTCAAATATAGTTGTTAAGAGCTGTTTTGCAAGTGCAATGGTCAAATTCAATGGAGTAATCAAATTTGATGGTGATGATCAGCTGATTGATAGGCAAAAATTAATCCAGACTAAAAGGCTATAAAAGAAGGGCTTCGAATAGGTTTTCATAGTTGATTTTTGGAGTTTTGAAAGAGAGTGCTACTACTTACACGGACCATCAAGTGGCAATCTAAAATAACAAGAAAATGTCCAAAGTAAGTTTCTTGTAAAGTAATTTACTTTTATTATATTTACAACTATTATTTACATTCTTGTTCTATATATTGTTTGTAAGAAATAAATTGTAAAAGATTTCTCCGTCTCCGGAAGGTATTTGAGAAGAAGATATTAGTAGTAATAATATATTAGGATTAGGTCTTGGATGTAGCAGCCTTAGGAGGTTATGAATCAAGTAAATTTTGGTATTATATTTGTGTTGTCAATTCGCTTTGAGTTTTCATTATGTAATTTAATCAATGTGAAAAGAAGTATTCATCCCCCTCTACTTGCATTGGTCCCAACAATTTTTTAATGTCAATACAGCACGATTGATTTTCATCTTATAGTCGATATGCTCTCATATATGTATTTACTATGCAGATATTTTAAAAGCAGACACTTCAACTTGTCTATAATTTATTACTACATAAATTACAATCATCAATTTTCAATAAAATTTGTTGTCGTTTGTCAATAACTTTTTTATATGTCGTATCGATGTGAACGGTTAGAAATATATGAGTCCCATTTGGACTGATCAGAAAAAATATTTTGTAGATTACACAACTTTGTTACAATTGAATTGGAAAATATTTGAAAATTTAAGCATGATCATGACTTTTTGCCAAATAAATAATGTGGATGAGTTGGCATGAATGGGCAGATAAACGTACCGTACAAATTAGCTTGATATTATAAGCGCATGCCTCAATAATTAGGTTAATAATATAAGTGCGTGCCTCATTAATTTAAATAACAATATTCCAATGAACACTATGTTTTAAGATAATATTCCACAGGATTATATTTGATACTTTTGTGTATACCATGAAGATTATATTATAAAAAGATGCGCTCCAATTAATTAAGAACCGATAATAGAAGTGAAGAGTGACAATAGTAGTATGAGTAATAATGATAGTAAGATTGAGTGACGACGTCAGCAACCTGATTCCCGGTCAGGTTCTCACAGACCGGAACTCTAGATCTGAGACACCTGGGTAAACAGTCGTGGTGATACCTGACCTGGCTTTGACATGTTGGACTCTCACGCCCTGGTGCTACTTAGGCCTAGTGCTCCCAGTAAGCTAAACTCCCGGTCAGGTTACTCCCGGTCAGCTCTTGGGCGATCTCTCCAAGGCTCCCGACCCCCCCTCACGATCTAGGCCAGGTGTTATACCCGACTAATCATCCCGAGCTACCCTATTCATGTCCGGTCGGGATAGGAGGCGCTACATGACAACAAGGACAGGGAATCGTAACCGACTGTCAGAGAATAATTGCTAAGTGTCAGGGAATATTCCAACAGTCTATAGGCACTTGCGAATGGAACTTTCATTCAGTCTATGGGAGGATGCCACGTGTGCTCCCTCACCCGACAAGTTCTGACACTCGACATTCTCTGGCATCAGTCAGGCTCCAGAAGATACGCACTGTTATATAAAAAGGGAGGTCCTCTCCCTCATGCAGGTACGCTCTCTCGCACATTCGCACTTATCTTCTACTTTCTTTCTCCTTCGTACACTGTTCTTCTAGGGAAAAAGTACCTAACTTAAGAGTCGGAGGGCCTGCTCCAGGGACTTTTTCCTTTGTTTTTGGCCTCTAATGCCCGTGTGCCTGTCTGAGTGTGAGCTGAGCTCAGGTACCGTCAGCTCAATTATCGTTGTCCATTAGCACCACATGGGAGTTCATTTTCGGAAGCACATACGAGAAAGGTGTCTCAGTCGCCCCTCCGTCAACACTAGCAACAGCTCACCCAACCTCCATCTGACTCAGATTCCAGATAGGATCAATTTGGCGCCGTTTGTGGGAACTTCTTCACCTGTTCTGAAACGTAAGGATGGAGGAGACTAGATGAATCAACGTGATCATCATGGTAGGGGAGTATGAATTGTTCAAGGAAGCTAAGAGACAAGTAGCTTTCAAAAAACAGACCATTGCCTCGCGACCATACAAAATGTCTGTCGTTTCCAAAGACCCGACTCATGTGTTTGGACAGAGGGTTTAAGAGAAAGCAACCCGAGGAGTTGCCCCCAACCTTCAATAGGGAACCTGGCCAGACTATTATCACAAGGGCCCAGACTGTTATAATAAGAAAGAGCAACCGCAAGCCTCTATGGCAGAGAGCTCCCCACCTAGGGACTCAAAGATGGGAAATGCTATAGTCCTCAGAGAAGAGCCCTGAGGGTAACCCGATGAGCAAATGTCCTTCTCTCTAAGGGTACTAGAGGAGAAACTACCGAAGGGGTACAAGCTCCTGTCCATTGGAGAATACAATGGCAGTAAAGATCCGGAGGATCATCTCCGCAAATTTCGGAATGTTGCGATGTTGCATCAATACAGCAACGCTATCAAATGTCGAGTGTTCTTGACTATCCTATCTGGCTCAGGCAACTAAACATAGAAAAATCTAGACTTCCAACCTTTGTTGGAAGAAGGCATCTCGTCAAAGTACTTATACCCAACCTTGGACTGCACCATGAAAACACCCGGCTCCGAACGTTTAAGGGTGTAAAAATGATGAAAAAGTTACGGGGTCAGAGATATTCGATATAGGAGACAAAGGATCACCATTCCGCACATAGTACAAAAGGCATTGGGGGCGAATTGGGACAACGAAACACCAAAATACCTACTCAAAGAAGAAAAAAATGAATGGATGGGAAAGCGAAGACCGCCAAGGAGCTGGTCCTTAGAAAAGGTCACAAAACCAGTAGGAGGGGAGGAAAGATGGGCATTCGGCCCTGGGGAACGAAGCTTGTAGGCCTCAGAAAGTTCTAAACTTGACCAAATTGCCCTAAGATCACTATTATCCATGTCAGAGCGGAAATATGCATACCAGGGAGCCTCCATCTCACCGGTCATTACAAGATCAGAAGGAGTGGGAGAGGAAAAAGGAAGAGTACTTACGGAAGACAAAGGAAGTGCAAGAAGGAGGAGGCGAGCAAGCGAAAGCAAGAAGGAGAAGGAAACTCAAAGGAAGTTGAAGTGATAAGGAACGTCGGTGGACGACCTTTAGGGTTTTTAAACCAAAACCCTTAGGAAGCATCGAAAAGCGAGCCGGACAACTAAAACGGCCTAGCACATGTCAACCGTCAGATCGAGAAGCGGAAGCTATTTGGGGTCGTGTGTAAAAAGTGTACGTCATACATTATGACGAGTTAAGTTAGTGGGACACGTGCCATCTCCCGAAGAAAGGGCATTTATAATGGAAGTGACAGGAAAATCATGGAGGGAGATATGTGAACAGGAATGCCTTACCTTGTGAAGACCATGCCTCGGAGATTGAAAATTCCATGCGACTGCCTCGGGAAACGAAGAAGAAGGTAGTGGGAAGTCTCGCTCCAAATTTAGCGCCTTTATTCCTCCTCGAAATCAAAGTAAGGTTTAAATTTGACTAAAACATTATGAATTGCACCTTGTGATCGCAGGAGCATTAAGCTTAATCATCTAGCACAATCCCTTCAAGTCATAGATGTTGCTCATCTGAATCATTGCCTGATCAGACCACCAGATCCATCCCTGGTTGGGTCTTCACATTCATGGCCGGTCAGACCTCCAGATCCATCCCTGGTCGGGTCTCTAGAGGAAGTCCTGGTCAGGTCTCTAGATTTGTTCCTGGTCAGACCTCCCGATCCGTTCCTGGACAGACCTCTAGATTCATTCCTGGTCAAGCCTCTCGATCCCTTCTTGGTCAGGCTCTCACGACCAACGACATCTAGATCAGGATTCCAGACTCTCGCCCCAGTGTGAGTTATAAGTGAGCATGCTCTCATGCCTCCAGACTCTTGCCCCAGGGTGAGTTATAAGTGAGCATGCTCTCACGACCAACGACCTCGCGGTCAGGATTCCAGACTCTCGCCCCAGTGCGAGTTATAATTGAGAATGCTCTCATGCCTCCAGACTCTCGCCCCAGTGCGAGTTATAAGTGAGCTTGCTCTCACGACCAATGACCTCACGATCCGGATTCCAGACTCTCACCCCAACGCGAGTTATAAGTGAGCTTACTCTCACGCCTTCAGACTCTCGCCCCAACATGAGTTATAAGTGAGCATGCTCTCACGACCAACGATCTCTCGGTCGGGATTCCAAACTCTCGCCCTAGTGCGAGTTATAAGTGAGCATGCTCTCACGCCTCCAGACTATTGCCCCAGCATGAGTTATAAGTGAGCTTGCTCTCACGCCTCCAGACTCTCGCCCTAGTGCAAGTTATAAGTGAGCTTGCTCTCACAACCAACGACCTCTCGGTCGGAATTCCAGACTCTCGCCCCAGCGCGAGTTATAAGTGATCATGCTCTCACGCCTCCAGACTCTTGCCCCAACGCGAGTTATAAGTGAACTTACTCTCACGACCAACGACCTCTCGGTCGAGGTTCCAGACTCTTGCCCTAGTGCGAGTTATAAGTGAGCATGCTCTCACGCCTCCAGACTCTCGCACCAGCGCGAGTTATAAGTAACCATTCTCTCACACCTCCGGACTCTCGCCCAGTGCGGGTTATATGTGAGTCTACTCTCATGACCAATGATCCCTCGGGCAGGATTTCAAACTCTTGACCTCGCATCTTAGCATGCGCTATAAGAAAATACACTACTGCGCCTAGTGACTCACAAGTCAGCTTTTACTCGGGCGGGTTATCAGCCAACAAAGAAGTTCCAGGAAAAAGGAAAAAGAAACAGAGACTAAAGCCCAACCAGATTTGTATTTATTTAATGAAGTACCGGGAATGCTTCCTGAAATCTCATTTCATAATTAAGGATATCCAAGTAATCAGAAGTCCATGCCAGTGTCAATAGCCGATCAATAACTCGAGCAAAGGTTTTCCGCATAACCTATTGGCCCCGAGTAAGATCAGGCCTGAACAAGCTCTGCCTTGGTGGATTGGATAATACGACGCTGTTGAGCAATAGTTTCATCTTTGAGCCAGTTCTCTTCTTGAAGAAGGGCTATAGAAGCAGTATGTTTCTCTTTTAGATAGATCAAGAATTGAGTCTGGCTCTCCAGATTTGCATAAGCTTTCTGCTTCAGTGCTATTTCAACTTAGGTCCGAGACTTAGCAGCTAACCAAAGTTCCTCAATATCTCGACGGAGAGAAGACTGAAGATCTTTGTCATGCATCATCTCGGCTAAAATAGTATCCTTTTGGGCAAGTAGTTGAGTCAGATGGGCTAGTCGTTGGTGCAGGGGCGATATTTCGTCAGACTCAGAAGTAGATTCCATGGTCAGAAGAAGTTAGCAATAAAAGTAGAATGGTCTGGGGGGACTCGACCATCTTTAAAGAGAGAGATGTGAAGAGTCAGCGTCGAAGGGTTGGTGAGGTCCTTCTCCCGAGGTGTATTGGTTGATTAAACAGGTTACGTATCTGAGGATTTGGGGGAAAGGAGCAGCATTTAAGGACGTCATGGTGGAACAAGTAAACTAGCATGAGTCTAGTCAATCAGACCTGAGCCCTCTTTGACTAGACTTGGGGCAAAGGCTTGTGATATGGTGCATAATAGTGGAGTTCGATAAGGATTGTGTCATAGAAGTCAAGGAGACGTGGCAACCAGAAGTCAAGAGGATGTGGCAGTTAGAAGTCAAGAGGACGTGACAGTCAAAAATCAAGGGGGCGTGGTAGTTAGAAGTCAAGGAGACATGACAATCATAATTCAAAGGGGCGTGACAGTTAACAGGTATGGAAAGAAGAAGTAAGACCAAGTGACGACGTCAACAACCTGATTCCCGGTCAGGTTCTCACAGACCGAAACTGCAGATCTGAGACGCCTGGATAAATAGTCGGGGTGATACCTGACCTGGATTTGACAGGTTGGACTCTCATGGCCTGGTTGTACTTAGGCCTAGTGCTCTCAGTAAGCCAAACTCTCGGTCAGCTAACTCTCGGTCAGCTCTTGGGTGATCTCTCCAAGGCTATCGGCCCCCCATGGTTTAGGCCGGGTATTATACCCGATCATCCCGAACTGCCTATCCATGCCCAGTTTGTCACGCCCCAGGTGTCCCTGCTAGAAGAAATTTCGACAACATCTCCCCTGTACAGGTGACAATATGAAACTTGACTACATCAATCCAGATACCTCGGCCAACACGGCAAGAACATATGTATAATAACATACCACACAGTTTAGTATCACAATCCACTAAAACAACGATAAGGAAAATCATCCCAAATATCCTACTCCACTACACTCATAAAACTCAAATCTTATTCTTACTCAACTACACTCATAAAACTCAAATCACAACGATGCAAATAAAATCAACTCACCTCTTCTGCCATCCAGGCAGGCATATAGCAGAACATATCCAAATAAAACTCCATCGACAAATAAAGGAAAAACCATACAATATCCATAGAGCAAAACTAGAACAAATCTAAAACATAGTTTGGATAGTATAATAAGAAAACTAAAAGACCAAACAACATCCTTGCAATCTACAGGGGGACTAGCGACTGGAGATCTCCGGATAGGCTCAACCTGAAATAGTAATATCAACGGGGTGAGTCAACTCCTCAGCGGGTAACTACTGACATGCATAGTAAGAAATAACAACTAATAATAAATATGCGTACAGTCTCCTGGATATACATAACAAATGAAAAATGTCAAACTGTAAGGAACAGGAGTATCTGTACTAACCAGGACCTGGTATAAGGATAACATATCATAAATCCTCTATGCATGTCAAACATATGCATCCACCAAATATGCAGCAAATAAGTGCAGCAAACACAAGCAATAAATGCATCAATGCGTATGATGCCAATGACATGTCCTAGTCACCCCTGACGCTAGTCAGCCATCTCACACACGATGGTGAGACCGAGTGGGTCGGGTTGTGACAATTGTGTACTCTGTCATCACTGCTCCTGAGTGACCGAGTGGGTGAGATGCTGTCAGAGTACACCTATCCTCCTTACCCCAAATCATAAGTGGGGGAGCTCAATGCTCTCATCTCCCTGAGCTAGTCTAGAGGAGGGATCCCTTTCCTGCTACCATGCTGCGTCACACTACCCATGAGTGGACCAACGGAGCCCTTGACAGAGCAACCTGCTGCAACACACCCTGCTTGATAAAAACCACTAACCCATGAGTGGTTGTGTGTGCAGATCCATGTAATTGGCGATGTGCTCAACAATAATGGAGCCAACAATTGCACAACATGCAATCATGCGAGATGATGCTTGACACTAAGCATGAAATAACCTGAATCTATTCATCTCTACCAAAATGTGTACCAAAAGATATATGGATCAAATAATATCCTAGGTACACACGTCAGGTAAAATAAATCAATGTCCTGAACATAATCAGGCATGGTATGTCATTACCTTAAGGTCATATATAATCAAAGGAACATGAATGCAACAGCAGGAAATAAATACAGCATGCTCAGGTAATAAATAATGACATACCGATGCAAAAATGAACATAAATATTACTATTTGTTAAATATTACTAAGCATATCAACATGACATATCAAAATAGATAAGTCAAGGTACCCGCCTCAAATAGAAAGTCCAATCCGGTCCAAATCCGACGTCGAGATGCTAGTCTCGCGTCAAAGTCCTGTGTCACCAATATATATACATTTTTATTTAGCTACAACTCAAATGAATAGCTAAATAAAATCCTTAAGAATAATTTAGGGAAAAATCCTAAACCATAAACCTCAACCTACCTAAATTAAATCCAACGATTAATTAGGGTTAGTTACCTAATTGCTAATCAACCCATTAGATTAATAATCCAAATCTAATTCCATTTACACATAAACAACTAATTACAACATCCAATTCAAACCACGATCGACAACATAGATCAATTAGCTACCCTTACCTCACTTCACAGCCGCTGTTGATCCACAGTCAAGGAGCGCAGCCGTCAAAATTTAGTAGCTGCTCGAAACCACCTGCCCAGCTCTATTTTGGTTATCCGCTTTATCAGAACAACACCCAAACTCCTAAATCCAGGTCTAGGAGGGAAAGCCTACCTCAAGTTTGGTCGTCGTAAACCCTAGATCGGCAGTGGCAGCAAACAACTAGCGGTGATGCGCCTGTGGTGGTCGCGTGAGGAAAAGAGGATGTGACTATCAGATCGGTTTACTGGCAACGTCACAAGCTTCCGACAGTGATCGGAGCATATACCCCCTTGCCCTAGGCGTGCTGGTGGTGGATCGAAACTAGGGCACAGTGCTGGAGCAGGGGAGATCGGGAGTAAGGGGGTCTCGGCCGATGTTACTTGGCGCGAGGAGATGAACGGATCGGAGGGGCAACTGGCGAACGGAACTTGACAATTGGAAGAGGAGGTTGCTAGGCTGACGATGGATCAACTGGCGCCGGCGTGACGGGGCACGTTCGGGTGATGCTCGGGAGAGTGGGAAATCGGCATGGCAACAACAGAAATCTAGGGCACAACAAGATGAGGGTTGGCGTTGACCCTTCCTTCTGGCGATCGGGCGGTGGCGCACAAAGGAAAGTCGGTTTGGGGGAAAAGGCGAGGTGGTGGGTTGGTGTCGCACGAGAGGGGCGGTGGAGAGGAAGGGGATCAGGCTCGGGGAGGAAGAAGGAGAAGAGAAGAGAGGAGAAGAAAAATCTTCGACCACGGTTTTGTACACGAGGGGAGGAGAAACCGCTCAGCGTGAGGAGGTTAGGTCACGGGTTCGACGGGGGAGAAAAGAGAGAAAAACAAAAGAAAAAGAAAAGAGAAATAAAAAGAAAAATCAAACATTTCCTCGTTTAAATGGGATAGCCTAAATAGGTTTTCCCGGGACCCAATATTTGATTCCCCTTTAACTCGTCATACGAGCACCGATAAATTCCCAGAAAATTTCCAAAAATTTGAAAAAAAATTTCTTATGGTGATTCGCCCTTTTTTGGTATTTTACACAGTCGGGACAGGAGGCGCTACATGACAACAAGGATAGAGAATCATAACCACTTGTTAGAGAATAACTGCTATGTGTTAGGGAATATTCCAATGGTTTGCAGGCACCTGCGAATGGAACTTTTTTTTAGTCTATAGGAGGATGCCACGTGTCCTTCCTCATCCGATAAGTCCTGACACCCAACATTCTCTGGCATCAGTCAGTTCTAGAATGTACGCACTGTCATATAAAAAGGGAGGTCGTCTCTCTCACGCTGGTACGCTCTCTCGCACATTTGCACTTGTCTTCTACTTTCTTTCTCCTTCATACACTGTTCTTCTAAGAAAAAGTACTTCACTTAAGCGCCGGAGAACCTGCTCTGGGGACTTTTTCCTAGTTTCTCGTCTCTAATGCCAGTGTGCCTGTGTGAGTGTGCACAGAGCTCAGGTACCGTCGGCTCAATCATCGCTGCCCATCAGCGCCACGTGGGAGTTCATTTTCGGAAGCGCATACGTGAAATGTGTCTCAGTCGCCTCTTCGTCAACGCTAACAATAGCTCATCCAACTTTCATCTGATTCATATTCCGGACAAGGTCAATACTCAATATGTTTTTTTTTCTATGCATCACATTTAATTTGTGCTTAAACTAAAGGATGAAATAACCATATAAATATTGCTTAAACTAAATGCCTCTTCACCTAAAGTGAAGGGCATTTATCTGGCTAGTTTTGTCCGACTCTACACATCAATGATAAGTTATTTACTTTAATCATCGACGGCACAACCACTTCATATGAATTTTATTGTAGTGAAGGAGAGTTTTATAATAATATCGAATGCTTCAATTTTAATAAATAAATTAAAAGATAACAATTCTGATAGTTATTTAACCAGTGATATAGATCCATTTTACTCAGATCAAAATTAAATAGTTAGATCCGATGATTGAATCTACCATATACAGTGAATTTGTATGCAATGTTCCTTTATACTGTTTTTTCCCCCTTTAATTAACACCGTTTTTGAGTTTTAAATCCCATAACTTTACGTACTCCTCATCTATAAATAGATGGGTCTTGCATGATACTCTGAACAAGCAATCACTTTGACTGAAGTGAGCGATATCTGTAGCTTTGCCATGGCTGTCCTTGTTATTCTCTTTGCCGTCCTCCTCCTCCTGCCTTCCTCCATGGCCAACAACATTCTCTATGAAGGCGAAACGCTGAAGACCGGCCAATCCCTCACAGAAGGGGTCTATACACTCACCATGCAGACAAACTGCAACCTTGTGCTGTCCGACAACGACCATGCCGTGTGGTCCTCTAATACCGGCGGCAAAGGCACCAACTGCTACCTCAGTGTGCAGACCGACGGCAACCTCGTCATCTACGACAAGGCCACCAATGTTATTTGGTCGAGCGACACTTGGTCCCGTTGGGGGGGGCCCTACATCCTCATCCTGCAGCGCAACCGCAACGTCGTTTTGTATGACTCCAAGTGGGCCACCAACACCTACACCGCCAATTCCGAAGGCGTCGTGATCGTCAAAAAGGACCACAACGATACTAGCATCACGGCCGAGGTGGTCGTGCCGGCGGCGGATGAACCCACGAACAGAAAGATCGCCATGGTGACTAATAATTAGTTGACCATGCATGGATCACTTTTAAATAAAATGAACGAGTGACGAGGCATAAATAATTATCTACGTCGGCGATAAAAAATAATTATTTACGTGTCTGGTAGCCTCCGTCGTTTGTATGTTGTGCCTACTGTTAAGTGTGAGTTGATCTATCACATTAATTATCTTGTTTTCTATCACCGCGTGGATCGATGCAAAACTTGAACACAAGTATATTTCAAGAACTAGCTATGAGTCAGTGTTTTCTTTTTAAAGTTGAATTACGTTGAATAAAGAAAAACAATTAATTAAAGAAACCTAATAGCACATAAATATTGCAAAATAAAATTAATACAAGGTGAAATAATCTAATTAAATAACTTACTTTGTCAATTAATAAAACTCATGAAATCATGTAAATAACTTACTTCATCAATTAATGTAATATATGAAGTCATATATGATGAAATGCTTCAGTATTTTTATGGAACTGATAAAATAAAATAATATCCTTTACTTCAAAATCAGATCAATTTCGTACCAATTACGCATTCTTAGACCCATCAAAGATTTTATTTTATTTTTACTGAATACGATTGATTTTAAGGCGAAGTAATAAAAGACTCTTTTACTTCATATATGTCTATTTTGATATTTATCTATTTATAACTTCGTTGAATATTCAAAATCTATGAATGAAATTCTACTAATGCACTTAGTACGCTACCAGAAATAAGATCTTTAAAACACACATAAATGTCTTTTACAGTATACTTTTAGTGACACTAAAGCAATGGTTACATCATCGAAAAATATATTGAAATGTGATGTTAGCGTAGACCCTCTGGTATTCTTGATATTTGCACAATGTTATTATAAAATATCTATGTTAACTTCAAAAATATCTTAAATATAGTGTAGGTGTAGCGGAGGCTGACAAGAGGGGGGTGAATTGCTGAAATCAAAAATAAACTATACCCTCCTCGGATTTCAACTCAGAAAAGCAATAGAAAAATAATAACGAATAAAAAAATAGAAATTAAGCAGAAGACAGGAATTTAACCTGGTTACAACCAAGAGGGTTGTTAATCCAGGGCAGTGACAAAAACACAGTAGAAGATCTCCTTTTTGTTGAAGGCGGAAAAGCCTTTTACACTTTGAAGCTTAGAACTATTGCTAGGAAAGACTATACAATTGATTGCTTGAGTTATTTTGAATTCCTAGCTCCAGGGGCCTTTAAATAGCCTCTGGAAATCTGATCTCGAGGGTCCAAGGAGCCTCCAATAGGGGTCCAAGGCGGCTCCAAATGGTGAGCGGATAAAACTTTATCCGCAGCTCGAAACGGTCAGTTTGACCTGTTGAAGGCGCCCTCAACAAGGCTGAAGGCGCCTTCAAGCTGGAGGCGCCTCCAAGCCTGATGGAGGCGCCTCCAAGTTAGCAGAACAAATCCCAGCTTGCTTTCTTCAACTTCCGACGCTCCGTTCTTTTAGGTGATTGCGGCCAACCAGAATAGGGCTCACCCGAACCCAATTCCCGGCCTTGTCCTCGAGCAGCCTTCCGTCCTGGCTTAACATCCCTCGAACGTCGCACACGTTCTTCACGCCCACCGGAGTACTCTTCCGCAGCTCTTTCGTCTTTCGGATGCATCGAGCCCGTCGGCTCCCTTCCCGTGCCATCCTTCTCGCTAGTTGCGTCTTCCGCTCAAATTTCTGCGCTCCTAAGCTCCTGCACACTCAGACACAGGGATCAAACACAAAGCAGGACCTAACCAACTTGGTTGATCACATCAAAACTACCACGGGGTCCAACAATCTCCCCCTTTTTGATGTGCATCAACCCAATTTCAAGTTAGGGTAAAAACAGACACAAAAAGTAATTTTAAAAAAAATTACTAAACTAGCATGTTAAGCATAAGTTTTGCAATAAATAAAATTGTAACACATTTTAGAAAAAATATTAAAATTTTAAACATTCTAATTCCCCCTTTACTTGTCCATATCTCCTTAACTTGTAACCTTTCTCTCCCCCTTTGATCACAGTAAAAACGGGATGATAACTCAAAAATATTTTAGAAAATAAATTTTTAACTTTAGATAAAATTTCAAAAAATTTCTAAGTAAGAATGAGGTTTTTGAAAAAAATTTCTAAGTCAAATAAATTTTTGAATGTTAAAAAATTTCAAGTCAAATGAATTTTTGGACTTTTCAAAAAAAAATTCAAGGAAAAATTAATTTTTAAAAATAATTCTTAGTAAAAATAACTGAGATTTAAAGAGAATTCTAAGAAAAAAATCTATGACTTTTTCACAATAATTTCTAAGTCAAAATCGATTTTTTTTTTAGAATTTTTCAAAAAAATGTTTGAAAAACTTTCAAAGCATTATTTAATTCTTGTTTAATGCTTTTTCAGAAAGTTAATTAAATATTTTCTTTCAATATTTTAGCTTCCAGGTCGTGGCGATGCACTAGGCCTTCTTGGTTATTGGAGCAACAACCACTTCCTTAGACAAAGCTTCCATAAAGAATTTCAATGTTTAATTTTTTCACTGTAAGTTTTTAACTAAGAGAGAAATTTAAACTAGCACAGATTTTGGAACTCGATAAAGGTTCCTTCCTACAGGGTTGGTCAAAAACTTAGGGGGTACATGATTTTTGGGCACTTTTCTAAGTTGACCTTGGTGTTTTCTAATGTACCAATTTAATTTTTCATAAATTCTTAATTTTGATTTGGGAAATTTATTTAAGCATGCATCATGATATTTCAATTTCTCAATTTCTAATTTTAATTTATCATTTTCTGATTTTATGCTATCGTACATCTCAAGTGGACATGCTTTTGCTAATTTCATTTTCAATTCTTTATTTTCTTTTTCTAAATCAAATAAGTCTTTAGAAAGCGATTTAATAAAGTGAAAAGACTGAGTCGGGGTTAGATTTCATACCTGACTTACCTGACTCGATAAGGCTCCCCCTTCACTGTAGCTTTCCTCTTCTGATGTTCCTCCCCCTTCATCGATACTCATTTCTGAGCTTGACTCTTCTTCCAGCTGATGGTTAGCTATTAGAGCTATCCCTAAGAATTCTTCCACGTCTGATTCGGAGGATGAAGATTCTTGTATTTGGAGGAATCTGGTTTCTTGTACTTGGTCTTTGCCTTCTCCTTTTGCTCTTCATTTGGGCAATCATCCTTGATGTGCCCTTCTTCTTCATTAGTGTCAGCAGTTCTTCTTCTTTTCTCTCATGCCTCTACGATCTAAATTTGTTAGTTAGAAAAATTAAGGCGTCTTACAGGCAGCCGCTCTATCGATAATCAAGGCTTGGTCGAAATTTATTTTGCCTAAGGCAATGTTCGACCGGTCTTCTACTCCATTGGGCTTTGAAACTGAGATTCGTGAAGTTCAAAAAGTGGAAAACATGTTGTTCTAGAGTACTTACCTCAAGTCCTTAGAGATGTAGTACTGCGCACTAAGGAGGCCCACTGGAGTTCGGGAAGGCGTTGGCGGATCGGATCGAGTCCCTTCGTTACTTCTTCCAAGATTGGTTAGTTGCGTGATCGCTCTTTGATCCTTGCTTGGAGTTGCGCTACCTTCTCGCCTTGGTTCATCCGGAGGTTTGTCAACTGGATCTGGAGGATGTCGCCTAGCTTGGCTTCGAGGTACCTTCATGAAGCTCCGGAGAATTTTTCCCAGAGATCTTTCGCGGAGTCGTAGCTATCCCATTTACCAGGCGGTAGAGCGCTGGAGTAGTGGAACTCGCCTACTTTCCGTTTTAAATTTGCTTGCTCCTTTTTCGCCCGTGTGTTTTCCTCCTTGTCTTTCGAACTTCATAGCCATATTTCATTATTAAAAGAATGTCAAATTCAATTTTAGAAAACCTCCATTTTGCGCTTCCATGGCGAAGTCTCCGAACTAGGATGGATGTTCGCCCGCCATCGCCCCGATCGTAGTGCTTCGGTTGTTTGGCATGTGCTTTTGCAGTGGTTTGGCCAAAACCCATACCCCGGCGTGATAGTAGCGTCGTACCCAGATAGGACTAGTCTGAGATAGATTCCCTCCGAGCTCACCTTCAGTATTACGCTATCGATCGTGACCAATGGATGGATTTGGGTACCGCTACAGATGATCAAATCGAGCGAATTGAATCCTAGTAGATGCTGTCAGAAGCCCACTTTCTGCACAGTCAGTCGAGGACACCTCTCAATATCACGCCACCACTGAAGCCCACCAGCGCTTTAAGGCTACCTTAATAGGAGGGCGGATCGAATTCTCTCCTCGACTGGACGTCCACATCCATCGTGCAAGGTTTGGCGAACCTTTCTTGCCATTCATTCGTCTCTACTTCGCTTAGTACGTACTGTTTCACAGCCACTTTCTATCTCGGATCAGCAGATCCACATATCGATTATCTGATTTATGTTTACAGCCCTCCTTAGGAAATCCCATCGAATCATGCAACCGGCTCAGTGATTAGGGTTGTGTGGTGACCGTCATAAACACAAACCTAATACTTAAGTCCCAGGTTTTAGAGTCTCTAACTCGGGAGGCTAAATGTCTGTGAGCGTGAAAATCGATCTAGTCGAAATCATCGGTTCGACGATGAGGGCAGATCGGTATGGCTTTAATACGACCAAATACCTCGCATGGGTCAATAAGGGCGGGGCTAGCAAGGCATACCACCCAAGAGGCAATATGTGACCCACAGGGTCGGGTCGGCATTTCAGGCACCTTTTTATTGTAACGACCCTCTGGCACCTTATTCGCGAATTCGGCCCATGTCTGCCGCCGTCGGTCGTCCCATTTCCATATTTTTTCGCTCATTTGCCACCGACGGTACGATTTATATATCCTGGCTGGAGCCCTTGCGATTTCCTGACCTCGTCGCTCTTATATAGGTGTCGTGGAGTGATGAACCGCCGAGACTATAGGCAGTGTTGACCCTATCAAGGCAAAACAGACTGCAGTAACAGGACTCCGTGGTTACACTCTCGCTCACCTCAGGCTTGGCCAAGAGCTCCCGCTGTGGGTGGAGTCCCAAGTTTAACTGCTGAGCAGCAACCATCTCACTTGGTTACTAGGATTCATAAACCTAATACTTAAGCCGGTCACGAGGCAAATCCAAGTGAGTAACGACTGCGAGCGTGTCAAAGGGTCGGTCAGTTGGGTGTTAGTCCTTCTGAGGTGATCAGGCTTTGATACCAATTGTAGATGCAGCGGAGGCCGGCAAGTGGGGGTGAATTGCTGAAATCAAAAATAAACTATACCCTCCTCAGATTTCAACTCAGAAAAGCAATAGAAAAATAATAACGAATAAAGATATAGAAATTAAGCAGAAGACGGGAATTTAACCTGGTTACAACCAAGAGGGTTGTTAATCCAGGGCAGTGACAAAAACACAGTAGAAGATCTCCTTTTTGTTGAAGGCGGAAAAGCCTTTTACACTTTGAAGCTTAGAACTATTGCTAGGAAAGACTATACAATTGATTGCTTGAGTTATTTTAAATTCCTATCTCCAGGGGCCTTTAAATAGCCTCTGGAAATCTGATCTCGAGGATCCAAGGCGCCTCCAATAGGGGTACAAAGCGCCTCCAAGAGGTGAGCGGATAAAACTTTATCCGCAGCTCGAAACGGTCAGTTTGACCTATTGAAGGCTCCTTCAACAAGGCTGAAGGCACCTTCAAGCTGGAGGCGCCTCCAAGCCTGATGGAGGCGCCTTCAAGCTGGCAGAACAAATTCCAGCTTGCTTTCTTCAGCTTCCGATGCTCCGTTCTTTTAGGTGATTGCGGCCAACCGGAATAGGGCTCACTCGAACCCAATTCCCAGCCTTCGGACGCACCTGAGTCCGGGCCCTGCCGTTCTCGCTAGCTCGACTTCCTGCGCTCCTAAGCTCCTGCACACTCAGACACAGGGATCAAATACAAAGCAGGACCTAACCAACTTGGTTGACCACATCAAAATTACCACGGGGTCCAACATATAGAAATATACTTACTATCAAAAATGTCACGAAAAGTATACTACATAGACATTTATGTATGTCTTATTATTATCTTAATAAGGACAAATATAAATGTTATCTAAACTAATTTATATTGATAATTATAAATGTTTTAAATTTTTTATATAAGGATAATACAATATATCAGTAATGATAATTTATAAGGGCATTTTAAACTGTCAGCTTAACTAATCTATAATGATATTATTAAACATCAATTATAATATTTTAAAAAGACATTAAATATTAATAATATAAAACATTCACCACACAATAAAAAATTATACATTATCACAATTCACCATTATATAGAATAGAAAAGTTTTACTCATTCATCCACCACGTCATCACAATTCATCTCATTATCACAAAAGTACAAATGCAATACTAACGTAAAAGTATTGAATCCAACACTAAGTAAATACTAACAAAACATTGAGTTTTAGAACTAACAAAGTCTTATAAAATAAAAACTCACCTATTTTACTATCAACCATCTTCAACCATCATATGTAAAATCCAAGTACCTGTCACCTACAAATACAATTAATAAATTTGTATAAACAGCAAATTAAACAATGAAAATATATACCTAATAAACATAATTTAAAAGATTAAATATCATACCAAGCGATAAACAAATAAAGTATCATTCCATATGCACAAATAGAAATCTTCGCTTATTGCCAATTGCAAATACATTTCACATTTATTTAAAATTTTAATAATATGATAAATATAAAAAATTAATAAAAGGTTAAAATCATACCAGATGACAAGGCCAAACTATCATTTCTCCAAGTGTATCCTCAAACCTTTATAAAAGATCATAAGGTCTAATTAAATTTTTTTCAGGTTCTAGGACAACTAGTACTTGTATTTCATACCAATTTAATCCCCTGTTTTTTTATCTCCCTACTATATTATTTGGATCCATACTAAGAAGCACTCCTTTTGCTATAATTTTTATCAAATCAAATAAATTTTTGATCAAGATAGAACTTGTAACACCCCAAATTTTAATATTTAGAGTCCTAATAGTAATTAAAAATGTTTAGAAATGCTTTAGAAATATTCTACAGATTTTTAAAAAATTTTAGAGTAATTTTATGTAATTTTTGGAGTTCGTTTGATATTTTTACCAAACGAAACAAGTTGCAAAAAAATAAAGAAATTAAGCCGAGGTTCGAACCGGAGACCTTCGGTTAAACAAAGCCTTAAGTTATCTCAGCTGACCAAGTGCCCAAGCGGGCATTGCTGATCAAATAGAGGTTGGAATTATATTTAAGTGGTAATAGTTAAACAGAAGATAAATAGGAATAAAAAGGGATTCGGCCGAGATTCGAACCCGGACCTCCGACCGTTTCAAGCCTTAAGCGGTTGCGGCTAGCCAGGCAACCCAACGGATGTTTCGTGATAAGAGGGAAGTGAAATAATCTTAAGTCATAACCGAAATACCTTAAGTATAAAAGGATAAGTCAAGAGAGGGGTTAAGTTATTTCCTTTCTCCCGATCAGAATCCTTCTCCTCTTCTGCACGGGGCTTCGTCTCCGGTGGCCGGCGAAGGACAAATTCCGTGAGATCTTCACGAAATAGAGACCGGCTCATTGAGGAGAATCTGTGGGCACGAAGAAGCAGCCGAAGATCTGCAAAACTCGAGCTCCTCCGAAAACCCTAGAAGCCTCCTTTCGTTCGGTTGTAGGTTCAAGAAGAGGTAAGTGCTTCCTCACCTGCAGTAGAGTAGCTCTGGATTCTTGTAAAGTTCCAAGTTCGATTTGAGGTTTCCGTGAGGTCTTTGAGTCAATTCCGAGGTTTTCATGAGGATTCTTGATTCGGCTTGGCATTTTTGGTTAGAATTGGATAAGTTGAGTACTGATTTCTATGTTGTGTTGTTTATTTCCGAGATAGCTTATAGTTTGGGACAGATCTGGCTTCTCTTTGAGGATGTGTTGTATGCCCGTTAGATTCAAGGAAAGAACAAGAAAGAGGAACGATTAGTATAGTTGGGCATGTAATTTAAATCCTGTCACCTTTAGTACATCAGATTTAGACATGTTGTAGATGGGTTTATGTTTGGCCTTTCGGTTCAGATTTTAGACTTTTGTTTGGAGTTACTGCCATGAAGCTTAATTCAGATTTTGATCGGATCAGCGAATTGCTTCTGATGGGGTGATATTCTTTGAATAGTTTGCTAATGGTTGTGGTTTGATTCTGTGGGTTAAATGGGATTGCAAGTGGAGTTTTTTTTCTATATGTTATAGGTGTTAATTCCAACAAGTTTTAGATTTAGTTTAAGCTTGTATGGTATGTAGATTTTTATAAGTATTGCTTGCAGATTTTGATAAGTATTATATCCAGAACTCCAATCTTAGAGCAGATTTTGATTAAGTTTGTAGGCAGATTTGATTAAGCTTATAGTGCAGAATTTTGATTAAGTTTGTAGGCAGATTTGATTAAGTTTATAGTGCAGAATTTTGATTAAGCTTATAGTGCAGAATTTTTATTAAGTTTATAGTGCATAATTTTGATTAAGTTTGTAGGTAGATTTGATTAAGCTTGTATGCAGATTTAGTTTTAGTGCAGTTTCAATAAGCATTTCAGTACAGTTTTAATAAGCATTTTAGTGCAGTTTTGTATGAGACATTCTTTTATTAGAGGTATTAACAAGTATAAGAGAGATAAAGAAAAGAAAGAAAAAGGCCAAGGCCTTAAGTAGATCCCAAAGTCAAGACTTTAGGGATTTTGGCACACAATGTGCTTGTTAAAATGCCAAGGCATTTAAAGAAGAAATAATTAAGATAATAAGATTTTTACTTTGAAGAGGCTAGTACCCGACTTCCAAGGTTGTCGTTAAACAAATCCAGGTGTCCAATTCCAAGGTCTTGGCCCTGGTAGACCAAGGTATGCTCTTTTAGGATTGGTGGCTCACTACCCCAACCTATTAGGGAACGCGCATAAGATGGTACTACGCCTGAGCCCAAGAAAAGTTGATTATTATTTTGAAGTATTAAAGTATAAGTTTTAAACAAGTGAAATAAAAGAATAAGTTTAGAACAAATGAAATAAGTTTCACTTTGTTTTAAAATCAGCAAGTTTAGTTTTCTTTATGCTAGCATGTTATTCTGATTAGCTTTACATGTTTAGCAATCCAGTATGCATTGTTCTTTTGCTATTAGATGAATGTGTAGTATTTTATTTAGAGCTTTCAATTCTTGGATTTTAGTATATTTACATGCATATTCGAGTTTTTGTGAGATAGATAGCGCTTACTAAGTAATTTTGCTTATAGATTGCATTTCCTCTTACTGCAGATAAAGGAAAGGAAAAGCTATAGTCAAGGAAGGCGACAAGGAGGTGCGGATGGATGTGTGATGCCTGGACTATAGAAGCCTTGAGACTTAGTTTAAGAATTTATTTAGATTAATTCTTTATTTTGGTTGATAAGAAAATTTTGGAGTAAGAAGTTGTATGTCATTATGTTTCCGCTATTCATTACTTGCATGATCTGATTTATTAAACTGCGTGGATGGTGTTATTTTGCTTGTGTATATATGCTTATATTGTCACCAGTACAGGGGAGATGTTGCCGGAAATTTTTCGATAGGAACTTCTCTGGGGGCGTGACAAATTTAAGTGTTGCTAATATTAGCATAAGTAACACTTGTGAGTAGAGTTAATAGTTAAGTAATGGTCACCTTAGAGAGTAGTAAGGAAGGTGGGTCGTTACAGAACTTCCTATCTACATGAAACTTAAAAGTATAGCAAAAGTTTTCAAGAGGTGTGGAACATATAATGAAATAGAAATTAAACAAATCATACCTGTAAGGTTGGACGAGATGTAATAGAACCCTGTGAATTACTACTTGATGAAGTGTGTTGACTATTATTGTAATTTGAAAGAGGATTTGCATTTGATTGATCAGAAATCTTTGTTTCTAACATTGTAATATGTTGGCCTTGCTTTTTAATTTGCTCATTCATCTTTTCTAACTTTGTATTCTATTCCATTACTAGTTAATTGCATGTAATTGTTGGTTGCTACTCGGAATGTCGTTCTAGTTCCCCTATACAAAAATTTGTACAAGCATAGAACCATCCTAGCTACCCATGTGCTCTACTGAAGTTAAATTTGGATTACAAATGATGCTTAACATTATTAATCCAAATTGTTCTTCAGAAGTTAAACTTGGATTGGAAATGATATTTAACATTTTTACTCCAAGTTTAACCGATGTGATCTTCCTAAATTAAATCATATTACAGAAGTTATCAAATATCTATTTCAAAAATCGACTTCCAAGTTAAACATGGCGAGGCACTAGGCCTTCTTGGGTATGAGATCATCTACCACTTTCTAGACAAAGTTTCTCAAATAAATCGGATATTTAACTTCTTACAGTAAACTAGATTTAACTATAGAGATCTCAATAGAAGCACATTATCGAAACATGAAATCAAAAAATAAAATCGATAACAAAAATGATAACTTAAAACCGATAGCCTCTTGTGTTTGGTTTTTCAAGATCTATACAAAGAACATGAACTAGTTATGATGCGGAAACAAATAACTAGTTATACCTTTCTTTGTAGCTAAAGACCTCTTGATCTTCTGTTGTATTCCTCTCCTCCTCTTGGACGTTGTGTGGGCAACGATCTACCAAGATGGAATCCACTCGAACCGCTTCTTCTCCTCTAAGACTCTCGAGCCACCAAGGGATGCTAAAATAGGAAATTTCCTTCTTCTTCTCCTCCTCCAAGCAACCGGCCACCAAGTGCTTCTCTTCTTCTTCTTCTTCCTCTCTAAGCAACCGGCCACAAGGATTTTCCAATCCTTGATGTCGCCGGCCCTAAGGAAGCAAAAGAGGAGACTAGATGAAGAGGTGCCACCGGCCTAAGAGAAAGGGAAAAGGGGAGGGGCCGACCACACCAAGGATAGAGAGAGGAATAGAATAGGGTTGTGTCTCCTCATGAGGCACCCTCTCCTTCTCTTTTATAATCCTTGGTCAAGGCAAAAAAGGAAAGTTTTAAACATAATTAAAACTTCCTTATTTGTGGCTTCCCTTAAAAAGGAAATTTTAATAATAATTAAAATCTCTCTCTTTTAAATTTCCTATTGTACATGGCAATAAAGGAAAGTTTTAAAATTAATCTCTCTCTTTTAAAACATGTAGACAACTACAAAAAGGAAAGATTAATTAAAACTTCTCTTTTTAAATCATGGTTACAAAAAGGAAAATTTTATCAAAAATTAAAATCTCTCTTTTAAACATTATAGATAACTACAAATAAGGAAAGATTTTAATAAAATAAAATCTCTCTTTTATCCTTTTGTAGATAGCTATAAAAGGAAAGATTTTAAAATCTTAAAACTCTTTTTAAAATACATGAGGATGACTATAAAAGGAAAGTTTTTAATAAAATTAAAATATTTCTTTTAACCATTGTAGATTACTAAAAAAAGGAAAGATAAAATCTCTTTTTAACCATTGTAGATTACTATAAATAAGGAAAGATTTAACAAAATTTTGTTTACAAAAAATTCCTTTTCCTTTCTTAGTGGTCGGCCCCTAGCTTGGGCACCAAGCTTGGCCGGCCACCTCTTGGCTTCCAAGCCCATGCTTGGCCGGCCCCTTGCACCAAGCAAGGATGTATCTGACCCATTACTTGGGTAAGAAGTGGACTTTGTGGATACAAGGATTTATAGAGGCTACAATAGGGACCGAGAGGATAAATTGGTTTTGGTCTCCCGATGAGCTTGAGCTTCCTGTGTTCGCTCCAAACACCCAACTCAAGCTCATCATTAATAACTCATACCACTAAAGAGTTATTATTGAACTACCGCACCAATTTCAAATTACATTATGGGCTCCTTCTTATTATGAGTGCATTAATCTCCCTGTGTTTAAGATATTGAATGCCCACTGATTAAATGAGTTACTGACAACTCACTGAATTAATATCTAGCTCCAAGAGTAGTACCACTCAACTTCATTGTCATGTCAGACTAGGTCCACCTACAGGGTTTACATGACAATCCTTATGAGCTCCTCAAGGGGATATTATCAATCTAGATTACTAGGACACAGTTTCATTCTATAATCAACAACACACTATATAAATAGTATCATTTCTCAGCTTATCGGGTTTATTGATTTAACGAACTAAATCATACCCTTTGATAAATTAAAGAAATAAATATTAAATATATGTTATTGTTATTATATCATGATTAAGAGTACGCACTTCCATAATAAGAGAGATTTTATTCTTTTATTTAGTTAGTATAAAAAGAAACTACCTCAAATGGTCCTGCTCAATACACTCATAGCGTATTATTGTAATATTATAGTCAAGATAAACTAATGCCAAATTACACTACAACCACTCCAATGGTTTTTCCATTCCATCTTGGTTGTGAGCTACTATTTATAATTTATAAGGATCTGATAACATGATCTACTGTGTGTCTTCTCACACCATGTTATCTATAATATAAATTAAATGGACAACTACACTTAACATAAATGTAGATATTTGACCAATGTGATTCTTATTTCTAAATAAATATTTATACTAGACTTTTAGTATACATTCCAACAGTAACATAGCTAGGAACTACTCCCCATAAATTAGATGGGCTAACACTATCACCAAGTATATATACTCGACCAGGTCTATTCGGTCTAATGATTTGATCAAATATATCATTCAGACTCACTTGATCATTGGATGTTGATTTTCTAGTTCTTTCATTGCAACCTTTATGATATGTTAATACTTATTTAATACATAATGATAATGAAAAAATACTTTAAAATAAAATAAATGAAGAGTATAAAACATCTTACCGATTTTTCGTTCCTTCCAATGGTATGATTCATTATTTTTTCACTTCTTTCCTAATATATTAAATTACACATAATACATTAAATAAAAGTCTACTAACATTAATTCAAATTATATATTCTATATAAATAAAATACATACATTTGATTTCTATTTTCCAAAAAACAACTAGTCTCATATATTATTCTACTTGAGCTCTTTCAACTCTTTATTGTAAAAGAATTTGAATTGACAACTCAGGATCATAGTACTTTCTTTTTAGTTTAGACTTCCAATTTTTTGTTCCTAAAGGAAGATGATACTTATCCTATAAAAAATATATAGACAAATCATCATTGCATAAATTAAAAATTTTAAATACTAAAATTATACAAAGTAATTCAGTTAACTTTATAATATTTAACATATATTTCTTTTTATCCATTGGCATTTTATGTCAATTTTCTACATCAATTGGACAAAACTTACCATTCCTTGCCAAAGAGCCCAAGAAATCAGTATATATTTTTTTTGTTCCTATAGGATGTTCCATATCATCATATAGAATTTTAATATGCAGTAGTATGCTTGGTCGACTCTAAATTTCTTTGATAAATGTAGGACCTTTTTTTCTCTTAGTATTATGAAGTTCATTTTCACTAGCTTATATATATATATATATACAACTTAAAATTAATGATTCAATTAAATTATTATATTCTTCATGCTGGTTGCTACTCAAAATATCATACTGATTCCCCTGTACAAAATTTTTGTATAAGTCCCGAACCTTTCCTAACAACCTACTGTGTTCTTTAGAAATTAAATTTGGAATCACAAACAGAACTTAACATTATTGATTCCAAAATCAACTTATTTGTTCTTAAAAGTTTAGACTTGGATCGCAAACGATGCTTAACATTATTAATCGAAATCCACCCATGTTACAAAGTTAATTAAATATCTATTTCAGAGATCGGCTTCCAGGTTAAACATGGCGAGACACTAGGCCTTCTTGGGTATGAGATCATCCACCACTTCCTAGACAAAGCCTTTCAATGAAATTCAATATTTACTCTCCTTATAGTAATCCTAGGTTTAACCATTAAGAACAATAGAATCACAAGATCGAAAAACAAAAGAAATACAAAATCGAAACATAAATTCGATTGCCTAGAATCGTTAGCCTCTTGTGTTTGGTATTTCAAAATCCATACAAAGAAAACTAGCATGATGCGGAATAAGACAACTAGTTATACCTTTCTTTGTAGCTAAAGACCTCTTGATCTTCTGTAGTATTCCTCACCTCCTCTTGGACGTCGTGTGGGCGACGATCTACCAAGATGAATTCCATCAGGACCACTTCTTCTTCTCTAAGACTCTTGAGCCATTAAGGGATGCCAAAATAGGAATTTTTTCCTCTTCTTTTTCCTCTCCAAGCAACCGGCCACCAAGATGATGAAGCTTGAAGAACCGACGACCTCAAAGGAAGAAAACAAAAGAGAAGAGCATGAAAGAGATTCGGCCACCAAGGAGTCAAGGCTTGTGTGCCGCCGACCCTTAAAGAAACAATAAGGGTGCCGACAACACAATGAAGAGAGGAGAAAACCTAGGTTGTGTTGTAACAACCCAATTTTCCCTATTCTGAGTTTCAAATGTCCATAAAGATATTTGAAAATGCTTTTAAAATATTCTAGAGATTTTTAGAAATTTTTAGAGTATTTTTGCGTAATTTTTGGAGGTCGTTTAGCATTTTTACAAAACCAAAGAAGTTTAGGCAAAAAGCGTTGGAAGCGAGGTTTGAACCCGGGACCTAGGGTCAGACTGACCCAAGCCAAAATCGGCCTGACCAACTAAGCTAGGAGATTTCTGTTAACCCTATATAGAAAGAATTAAGGATATAGTATAGTTGGAATAAAACCCTTATATATAAAAGGGAATTAGGTATTGGATTTTCCAAAAACCCAACATTTTCTCCCAAAATCTTTCTTCTCCTTCTCCCTCGCGACGGCGCCTTCTCTCTCGGCGGAAACCAAGAGGAAGCTAGGTTTTGGGTCTCCGGCGCCGGCGAAGCCTTATTCCAGTCATCCTTCACCGTAGGTGGTGATCCCGACGGAGAGGAGCTCGCGGGTACAAGAGGAAGCCAAAATTTTGCAAGCCGCTGAGCCCTAAAAGTCTTCCCCTTTCTTCTTCTCGGTTGTAAGTCCAAGAAAGCAAGTAAGTACTACTCACCTGCGGTAGGAGTTGCTCCGAATCTTTGGATTTCGTTTCCTTGTTTTCGGATTTGTAGTTCCCCTTGATGTGAATCTGCTGTGAGTTCCCTGGTTGGATGAATTCGGCGGTGAACCTTGGATAAGTGGCTTTCCTTGTTTCCGAATCATGCTTTGAAAGTGATTGAATTTAGGGGTTTAGGATGACTGCCGTGGGTTTCAAAGAAGGTGTAATAAATTGTTTAGTGTGATTGAGCATGTAGAATTGTGTTAAGCCAAATCTATGCTTGTTAGGGATTTAGTTCTGTTTGAAATCTGAGATAAATGAATAAATTGTTTAGGGTTAACATGTGGTTTCGGTTTCTATTAGTTGATCATTCTATTGCAAATAGATGAACAGATTTCTTTATCAGATAGAAGTTGGTAGCGGCAGTAGCTTTTCTTGTTGCTTTACTTCGTTGGAAAGGAGTCAACATGTGTAGATCTAGTGATGCATGCTTTGGTACACCACGTGTAGAAATTGTTAGCAGCAGTAGTTTTTATCGCCTTATGCTGTGAATATGTTGCAAGGGGTTTTAGTTCAGCAGGTTTTCTTTTTAGTTTGAAGCATGCGGTTAGTTTTTCTTGCTACTCAAAGGGCAAGAACAACCCTTCATTTAGTTAGAATGGTTTAAGCATTTTATTGAGCTTAAGTGCAGATTTTTAGTAGTTTTATGTGCAGATTTCTATTAGCCATATGTGCAGATTTTTATTAGTCATGTATGCTGATTTTTTGGGTTCTCTTGCTTCAAAATGTACATGAACAGATTTTAGCATCTATATATTCACACATAGCATTTAGTTTGGACCTTCCTTGCTGTGATAAGCAGCTATAAGCAAGAAAAAGATAAAGGTCTAGTTAAAAGGAGTTAACCAGTAAATCATTTAAAGTAAGAGGCTAGTACCCGACTTCCAAGATTGTCGTTAAATAAATCCAAGTGACCAATTCCAAGGTCTTGGCCCTGGTAAGACCAAGGTCTTTACCTCATAGGACTGGAGGCTCGCTACCTCAGTCACTATTAGAGAGCGCGCAAAACAAAGATGGTACTAAGCCTGGGCCCAAAAGAAGAAGAAGAAAAGAAAAGTTAAAAAGAAAGAAGAAGAAAGTAAAAGATAGAAATTAAAAGATTAATTTCTGTTACAAGGATATAGGAAATTGAAACAAGTTTTATGCTTAGAGTAAATAAAAAGTTAGTTTCTTTAATTCTAAGCTTACAGTGTTAATTTTTTATTATCCTGTTAGATAGTGAGCATGTTTAGTATTCAGTTTCATTTTCTGTATACCATGAGCACATGCAGGTTTGCTTTAGCATTTCAGTTTTGTGGGATAGATTAGTACTTACTAAGCGTTTCGCTTATAGATCTATTTTCTTTCCTCCTACTGCAGATAAAGGAAAAGCTAAGATATGAAGGGAGACGACAGGATGGTGGTGGTGATGAAGGTGTGTGATGACTGCGACTATGGAGAGATCCAGAGAGTGTTATCAAACCTGCAGGACCTATTTGATTAGAGTTTATGCTTTAGTTCTTTTCTTTAACACTATTATGAAGTTTGTGAGATTGTAGTTAAGTTTATTTCTGCATATGCATTTAGTCACTTTAATTAATTGTGGAGTGATATAGTTGGTTGTTTTTACTGTTGTTTTTATAACTGCGTGGTTGTGAAAAATGAGTTCCAGCCGCCTGTGGCTGCGTATATATCTTATGTACTATGGATTTGGTCACCGGTACAGGGGAGACTCTGCCGAAATTTTTCGGCAGGAATTCCTCTGGACCGTGATAAATCTAAGTAGTAAGAAGGGTGTGTTGTTACAGTTGGTATCAGAGCAGTATTCCATTCTCCAGCATCACACACACATCAGCATCATCCTCGCCGTCTCCAAGTAAGAAAGTATTTAAATTCTTTGTTTATTCTGCTTTCCTTATTATTAACTGCAGTATTGATGTGCGTAGATTATATACTCTTTTATGCATGTTTTTACGCACGTTTACATACTTTGAGCATGCTTGATCTATGCATTTTTATACTTCCAGCTTTCCTTTTAGCATATTTACTCTTTTGGTTCGGAGATATGCTTTTTGTGCATTTTCTGTACACAGGAGTCGAAATTGGTGAAGATTATGCGTCCTCGGGCAAGCTTGGAAGTAATTGAAGGGAGAGAGCATCAGGCCGTGTACCAAGTATAGAGTACTTGTTTTTTTTAGTACTTAAGTAAGATCAAAGATTTAGTTTTCCTTTTCTTTATTCATATTTATGTATGATTAGAAGGGTTAAAGTAAGATATCAAGCCTTTACCTTGTATAATTAGATGGCAAGAAGAGGACGCCCCCGTGCTACTCACACTGAGGAACCAGCTCAAGGGAACGAAGTGCCTAGAGCAAGTGATTGCCAACCTGATGGCCAACCAGCAAGCAGTCCCCCCCCTCCTCCAGCTGTCACTGCAGAGAATCCAGTGGTAACCGAGACTCCACCAGCTGCCCTGGGAGCCGTCACAGCACCTCAGAGACCAGAAGCTTATCTTATACAGTGGCTGAAGCTGAAACCAGAGAGCTTCTCAGGTGGGATGCCCAGGCTTGGTTTAAAACACTAGAGAGCACCATGGAGCTTCTTGACTGGCCAGAAGTCGAGAAGGTCAAGTGCGCCTCTTTCTGCCTGTCTGGAGATACTCGTATGTGGTGGGAGAGGATTAAGACCAAGAGAGCGGCTGATCAGATAAGCTGGGCTAATTTTCAGTCAGAGTTTTATGAAGAGTTCTTCCACCTGCCGATCACCAACAAGCACTACGAGGAGTTTATAGAGTTCAAGCAAGGTGACCTGTCAGTGGAGGAAGCAGCCAAGAAGTTCAACAGACTAGCTCGTCTCTGCCCAGAGCTAGTAGGTACAGAGAAGGAGCGAGTCGGTGATGCTCGAATCGCGAGACCCAGGATAGCTGAAGATGTGGCGGTGGAGCCCATCGGCCCCAATTGTGAAGAGTTGATCGATGAGAGCATTAATTGCTAACACTACACGAACAACATCAAGGCACATGTAGCGCACATAAGCCCAGCGAGAAGAGAGAGGAGATAGAAGTATGCGATAAGCGAAGAAGGCTGGAAGGAGCAGTAAAAGGAAGGTAGTTAGAAGGAGGACCGCACAAGCGACCAAGTTTCCCTGTCCCAAATGTGGGAGAACACATTCGAGACATCTTTGGTAGGCGGATGTTACTCTTGTGGTCGGGAAGGACACATGGCTAAAGAGTGTCCTAACAAATTCAGCACTGACCATTGCAATATGGAGGGAACACATGGAAGCGATTGGAGGGACCCTATATCGGAAGGTTAGAAGCTCCAGTTCCGACCTGATGGTGCGTATTCTCCTCACCAAAGAAGCGCTAGTGCCTCCACAGTCAAGTAGTTATTTTCCAGCACATAGCTACTTATTTGACTTGGGGCAACCCATTCTTTTGTATCGATGCCTTTTGCGGTAGTTTACAGGTGCCTATAGAGAGTCTGAACTCCAAGTTCCTAACGACCCTACCTTCAGGGGAATCAATCGGTCAGAATTGCAGACCGAGAGCTATATGTGAATTTGATAGTTCTCGCCATGTAGGATTTCGATATCATTTTTGGTATGGATTTCCTCAGCAAGTACGGTGCTTCGGTGGACTGCTGCAGAAGGAAGGTGATTTTTAGTCCAGAAGGTGAACCAACTTTTGAGTTCACAGGAGTGCCAAGGAAGAAGACCTAGAAACTTCTCTCATCTCTAGCAGCTCACCAGATGTTAGCTAAAGGGTGTGCAGGTTTTCTTACATAGTAAAGGAAGAAGAGCAGAAGGGACTCAAGCAGGAGGAGGTCCGGGTAGTATGCGAGTATCCAGAAGTATTTCCAGACAGAGAGGTGGAATTTGAGATTGAATTGGTTCCTGGAACCGGTCCAATTTCAAAAGCTCCGTATCGCATGTCTCCAGCAGAGATGAAGGAGTTACAAGAGAAACTACAGGAGTTACTTGACAAAGGCTTCATTCGCCCTAGTCACTCCCCTTGGGGAGCTCCTGTGTTGTTTGTCAAGAAGAAAGATGGATCAATGCGAATGTGCATAGACTACAGAGCTTTGAATCAAGTGACAATCAAGAATAAGTACCCCCTTCCCAGGATCGATGACTTATTTGATCAGTTAAGAGGAGCAACGGTGTTCTCAAAGATAGACTTGCACTCTGGGTACCATCAGCTGAAGGTGAAAGAAAGAGATATACCCAGAACGGCATTCAGAACCAGATATGGACACTACGAGTTTGTAGTTATGCCTTTTGGAGTGACCAATGCACCTGCGGTCTTCATGGACTTAATGAACAGAGTGTTCAGAGAATATCTTGACAAATTTGTCATTGTATTCATCGATGACATTCTGGTCTATTCAAGGACCCCAGAGGAGCATGACACGCACTTGAGGATAGTACTGCAGACAAGACGACTTTATGCTAAATTCTCAAAGTCCGAGTTCCGGTTAAATCGGTGGCGTTTTAGATCACATTATTTCTAAAGAAGGTATTCAAGTGGATCCGAGTGGAGCGGTCAACAGCGGAGTAGACCCAAGCGTAGGAGATCGAAGCTCTTCCTTGGTTTATACTGTTGAGAAGTGGAGGACTTATCCAGGGATAGCCTCTCCACTATGACCCTCTGAGAAGAAGAAAGAGATTCGAATGGTCATATAAATGTGAGTGAGTTTCCAAGAGCTAAAGAAGAGATTGGGTGCTCCATTTGGTTGTTCCACAGGCGACAAGAGTTTCGACATCTATAGTGATGCTTCCAGATGGGCTTAGGAGTGTCCTCATGCAAGAAGGAAAAGTCATAGCTTATGCTTAGACAACTCAAAGATTATGAGAACTACCCTACTCATGATCTTGAGCTAGCATTTGTGTTTTGCACTTAAACTCTGGCGACATTATTTGTATGGAGTTCGGTGTAGAATCTTCACAGATCATGAGTCTTAAGTACTTCTTCACTCGGAAGACTTAAACATGAGACAGTAGTGGGGAGTTGGTCAAAGAATTACTGATCCTCTACCACCCAAAGCAAAGCTAACAAAGTGGCGGATGCACTCATGAGAAAATAGTGCATCCACGATGTCTTTGTCATCATTATAGCCACCGCGGAAGAGTTGTCAAATTTTGGACTTGAAATTATTCTGAGACTCTCGCATTGACCTTAGAGTCCACATTGCTTGAGGAGATCTGGAGAGAAAGCAAAGTGAAGATCTAGACATCAGGATCAAGAGTAGACAGTAAGAAGAGACAAATCGTGAGTTTGAGTAGATGGAGTTCTTTATCGAGAAGTCAGTTGCATGCTCGATGAGAAGTCGCGTTGAATGAAGATGCTTAGAGGAAGCCGAGAAGAATATTCCATACATCCACGAGGCTTCTAAGATGTACCGAGATAGTGACAATGCTAAGCGTAAGATGCGTTGCGTTATGTAGCGTATCGAGTGACTTGACATGTCGTAAGGTCATCGGAAAGGGGAGACGAGAGGTTGACCTTCACCTAACGATACGAGAATGGAAATGGGAAGACATATCCATGGACTTCATAACAGGTCTTCCAAGAACCACCAATGGATATGATGCGATATGGGTAATAGTAGACCGATTGACCAAGTCGCTCACTTCCTAGCCATCAAGGTGTCCCACTCCATATGTTAAAGAGGTAGTAAGACTTCATGGAGTTCCTAAATCTATCATTTCTGATAGAGATGGGTGCTTCATTTTTGGGAGTGCGTTCAGAATGCACTAGGCACCAAACTCAAGTTCAACACAGCTTTCCATCCACAGACTGATGGACAGACAGAGCGAGTGAATCAGATTTTAGAAGATATGCTCAGAGCTTGTGCGCTGGATTTCAAAGGAAGTTGGTGCAAGTATTTGTGCTTAGCTGAATTCGCCTAGGCCACCATCAAGATGGCACCTTATGAAGCACTATATGGCGGATATCATCACCATATGTTTGAGTAGGAGAGAGAAAAGAGATGGAAGCGAGTTGGGCATTTGACGGAGGTAGATGAGAGACTACTCAAGCAATCCAGAAAGTGAAGGTGAATGAGACAGGACGGATACGGACGACACCGAGTTATCTTGGCCTGATTGAAATTCCAAGTAGGAGATTCAGTTTTCCTCAAGGTCGCTCCTATGAAGGGAGTGATGAGATTTGGCAAGAAGGGCAAATTAAGTCCTCGCTATGTAGGACCTTACCTAATCATAGAAAGGATTGGGAAAGTAGCTTACAAGTTGGACTTACCACAAGACATGTCAGCAATACATAATGTATTTCATGTCTCCATGCTAAAGAAGTGTCTCCACGACCTGAGCCAAGTGGTTCAGCCTCAGTCAGTGCAGATCCAAGAGGATCTTAGTTATGAGAGCAGACCTACACAGATAGTGGACAGAGCAGTCAAGAGATTGAGAAACAAAGAAGTCATCTAGCAGAACCAGAAGCACGAGGAAATCACTTGGGAACGGGAGGGCAGTATGAGACAAAAGTATCCAGAACTATTCTAAGTTCGAGGACGAACTTTTTATAAGGTATGGGGGATTATAACAACCCAATTTTCCCTATTCTGAGTTTCAAATGTCCATAAAGATATTTGAAAATGCTTTTAAAATATTCTAGAGATTTTTAGAAATTTTTAGAGTATTTTTGCGTAATTTTTGGAGGTCGTTTAGCATTTTTACAAAACCAAAGAAGTTTAGGCAAAAAGCGTTGGAAGCAAGGTTTGAACCCGGGACCTCGGGTCAGACTGACCCAAGCCAAAACCGGCCTGACCAACTAAGCTAGGAGATTTCTGTTAACCCTATATAGAAAGAATTAAGGATATAGTATAGTTGGAATAAAACCCTTATATATAAAAGGGAATTAGGTATTGGATTTTCCAAAAACCCAACATTTTCTCCCGAAATCTTTCTTCTCCTTCTCCCTCACGACGGTGCCTTCTCTCTCGGCGGAAACCAAGAGGAAGCTAGGTTTTGGGTCTCCGGCGCCGGCGAAGCCTTATTCCAGTCATCCTTCACCGTGGGTGGTGATCCCGACGGAGAGGAGCTTGCGGGTACAAGAGGAAGCCAAAATTTTGCAAGCCGCTGAGCCCTAAAAGTCTTCCCCTTTCTTCTTCTCGGTTGTAAGTCCAAGAAAGCAAGTAAGTACTACTCACCTGCGGTAGGAGTTGCTCCGAATCTTTGGATTTCGTTTCCTTGTTTTCAGATTTGTAGTTCCCCTTGATGTGAATCTGCCGTGAGTTCCCTGGTTGGATGAATTCGGCGGTGAACCTTGGATAAGTGGCTTTCCTTGTTTCCGAATCATGCTTTGAAAGTGATTGAATTTAGGGGTTTAGGATGACTGCCGAGGGTTTCAAAGAAGGTGTAATAAATTGTTTAGTGTGATTGAGCATGTAGAATTGTGTTAAGCCAAATCTATGCTTGTTAGGGATTCAGTTCTGTTTGAAATCTGAGATAAATGAATAAATTGTTTAGGGTTAACATGTGGTTTCGGTTTCTATTAGTTGATCATTCTATTGCAAATAGATGAATAGATTTCTTTATCAGATAGAAGTTGGTAGCGGCAGTAGCTTTTCTTGTTGCTTTACTTCGTTGGAAAGGAGTCAACATGTGTAGATCTAGTGATGCATGCTTTGGTACACCACGTGTAGAAATTGTTAGCAGCAGTAGTTTTTATCGCCTTATGCTGTGAATATGTTGCAAGGGGTTTTAGTTCAGCAGGTTTTCTTTTTAGTTTGAAGCATGCGGTTAGTTTTTCTTGCTACTCAAAGGGCAAGAACAACCCTTCATTTAGTTAGAATGGTTTAAGCATTTTATTGAGCTTAAGTGAAGATTTTTAGTAGTTTTATGTGCAGATTTCTATTAGCCATATGTGCAGATTTTTATTAGTCATGTATGCTGATTTTTTTGGTTCTCTTGCTTCAAAATGTACATGAACAGATTTTAGCATCTATATATTCACACATAGCATTTAGTTTGGACCTTCCTTGCTGTGATAAGCAGCTATAAGCAAGAAAAAGATAAAGGTCTAGTTAAAAGGAGTTAACCAGTAAATCATTTAAAGTAAGAGGCTAGTACCCGACTTCCAAGGTTGTCGTTAAATAAATCCAGGTGACCAATTCCAAGGTCTTGGCCCTGGTAAGACCAAGGTCTTTATCTCATATGACTGGAGGCTCGCTACCTCAGTCACTATTAGAGAGCGCGCAAAACAAAGATGGTACTAAGCCTGGGCCCAAAAGAAGAAGAAGAAAAGAAAAGTTAAAAAGAAGAAAGAAAGAAGAAGAAAGTAAAAGATAGAAATTAAAAGATTAATTTCTGTTACAAGGATATAGGAAATTGAAACAAGTTTTATGCTTAGAGTAAATAAAAAGTTAGTTTCTTTAATTCTAAGCTTACAGTGTTAATTTCTTATTATCCTGTTAGATAGTGAGCATGTTTAGTATCCAATTTCATTTTCTGTATACCATGAGCACATGCAGATTTGCTTTAGCATTTCAGTTTCAATATTATTGCATTACTTTTTATGCACTTCGAGTTTTTGTGGGATAGATTAGTACTTACTAAGCGTTTCGCTTATAGATCTATTTTCTTTCCTCCTACTGCAGATAAAGGAAAAGCTAAGATATGAAGGGAGACGACAGGATGGTGGTGGTGATGAAGGTGTGTGATGACTGCGACTATGGAGAGATCCAAAGAGTGTTATCAAACCTGCAGGACCTATTTGATTAGAGTTTATGCTTTAGTTCTTTTCTTTAACACTATTATGAAGTTTGTTAGATTGTAGTTGAGTTTATTTCTGCATATGCATTTAGTCACTTTAATTAATTGTGGAGTGATATAGTTGGTTGTTTTTACTGTTGTTTTTATAACTGCGTGGTTGTGAAAAATGAGTTCCAACCGCCTGTGGCTGCGTATATATCTTATGTACTATGGATTTGGTCACCGGTACAAGGGAGACTCTGTCGAAATTTTTCGGTAGGAATTCCTCTGGACCGTGATAAATCTAAGTATTGCTAGTAATAGCATCAGTGACACTAGTAAGTAGAGTAGTAGTTAGGTAACGGTCGCCCTTAGAGAGTAGTAGTAAGAAGGGTGGGTTGTTACATGTGTTGTTTCATGAGGCACCCTCTCCATCTCTTTTATAATCCTTGATCTTGGCAAAAAAGGAAAGTTTAATTAAAACTTCCTTTTCTTCTTCCAATAGCCGACCACATCATGGAGTCTAAAAAGGAAAAAAAAATTACAACAAAATTAAAGCTTCCTTTTAAACCATGATGTCTACAAAAAGAAAAGTTTTAAACATAATTAAAACTTCCTTATTTGTGGTCTCCCTTTGAAAGAGGAAATTTTAATAACAATTAAAATCTCTTTTTTTAAATTTACTCTTGCACATGGCAATAAAGAAAAGTTTTAAAAATTAATCTCTCTCTTTTAAAACATGTAGACAACTACAAAAAGGAAAGATTAATTAAAACTTCTCTTTTTAAATCATGGTTATAAAAAAGGAAAGTTTTATAAAAAATTAAAATATTTCTTTTAAACATTATAGACAACTACAAATAAGGAAAGATTAAAAACTCTCTTTAATCTTTTGTAGATAGCTATAAAAGGAAAGATTTTAAAATCTAAAACTCTCTTTTTAAAACCATGAAGATGACTATAAAAGGAAATTTTAAAAACAAAATTTCTCTTTTAAATCCCTTTCATGAATGGCTACAAAAGAAAAGACTTTAACAAAAATAAAATCTCCCTTTAATCCTATGTGGCCGACCCCATGCTTGGACACCAAGCATGGTTTGGCCGGCCACTACTTGGGCTCTAAGCCTATGCTTGGCCAGCGCCCTTGCTCCAAGCAAGGTTGTGTTCGACCCATTACTTGGATAAGAACTAGACTTAGTGGATACAAGATTTTATAGAGGCTACAACATGGGACTGAGAGGAGAAATTAGTTTTGGTCTCCCGATGAGCTTGAGCTTCCTGTGTTCGCCCCAAACACCCAGCTCAAGTTCATCAATAATAACTCATACCACTAAAGAGTTATTATTGAACTATCGCACCAATCCCAAATTACATTATGGGCACCTTCTTATTATGAGTGCATTAATCTCCCTGTGTTTAAGATATAGAATGTCCACTAATTAAATGAGTTAATGACAACTCACTTAATTAATATCTAGCTCCAAGAGTAGTACCACTCAACTTCATTGTCATGCCGGACTAAGTCCACCTGCAGGGTGTACATGACAATCCTTATGAGCTCCTCAAGGGGACATCATCAACCTAGATTACTAGGACACAGTTTCATTCTATAATCAACAACACATCATATAAATAATATCATTTCCCAACTTATTGGGCCTATTGATTTAACGAGCTAAATCACACCCTTTGATAAATCAAAGAAATAAATATTAAATATACGTGCTTGTTATTAAATCATGATTAAGAGCATGCACTTCCATAATAACAGGAGTTTTGTTCTTTTATATAGTCAGTATAAAAAGAAACTACCTCAAATGGTCCTACTCAATACACTCATAGTGTACTAGTGTAATTTATTAGTCAAGATAAACTAATACCTAATTACACTCAATCACTCCAATGGTTTATCCCATTCCATCTTGGTTGTGAGCAAGTGTTTATAATTTATAAGGTACTGATAACATGATCTTTTGTGTGTGACACCGCACACCATGTTATCTACAATATAAATTAATTGGACAACTACACTTAACATATAAATGTAGACATTTGACAAATATTTGAAATCCTAAGAATCATAAAAATATTTGGTCAAGGCCAACAGCTCAAAATTCCCGTGAATTTTGTATGCCACGTTAGTGTGGACATATACAAATTCAATCATTTGTAAGAGGAGATTTAATCCATTAATTTTATTATCTTGTCAACCTATCTTTATGACAAATAAAATTAATAGTTGGTCTGTCTTTGATCAAATATTTGGTCAAAACTTTAGAATTTAAAATAATATTGATTTCTCAAAATAATATCATTTAAATTCATCAATACCTCAAACACCGTGAATTTTGTATGCCACGTTAGTGTGGACGTATACAAATTCAGACATTTGTAAGAGGAGGGTCTTACCCATTAATTATCTATCAACCTTAAATTACCTCAAACACCATGAATTTTGTATGCCACGTTAGTGTGGACGTATACAAATTCAATTGTTTGTAAGAGGAGGTTTTACCCATTTTATTTTGTCAACCTAACTTTATGACAAATAAAATTACCTCAAACACCATGAATTTTGTATGCCATGTTAGTGTGGACGTATACAAATTCAAACATTTGTAAGAGGGGGTTTTACCTAGCTTTATGACAAATTAATAGTTGGTATTTCTTTGGTCACACAAATAATAGCAGTGACTCCGTTAGGGAGGATACTATTAAATGCGCCTAAGTGTATACCATTACTTAATACTTAGTCCATTAAATAGGAATGTGCCCCTTTAGTTGGAGAAGATCACACGCTCTTAAATAATTTCCTATAATCATCCATTTAGGAAGTTTGAACTAGTGATCTGTAAACAAACTCATCCGTTGTGGAGGGAGACACTCCAAGTCAATACACAAGTTTGTTTGCATCACTTACAAACCAGTAATGGAGATCGTAGAATTTATTTACTAATCCCTCTCCCACTTAGTTTTTTAAGATGAGGATTTTATCATGCACACACACATCACAACAAATAAAATCAATAAATATGGAAAAATAATTTTTCAACTATTATGGCCTTTTCCATCACTGTCATCCATGTGCTGCCAACCTTAGCTATTGCCATCTTTAGCCACCGCAATCGGGTCTAATCACCGCATCTATCTTGCTTCTTTTTCCGCTGCGTCTCTAGTCCTCAAACAGCACCACGCCTCACAAGGATACGATCCGCGACAAAAATAGAATTTTACATTTAACGATCCTATATTCCATGAAGGAATGTACATGTAATCTAGATCAAAACAAAAATATAAAATCCTAAAACTAATACAGCTCCTGCTGTATTTAATATATACAATCATGCACACACATAAAATGCCCTCGACATGTCCGAGGGTCCAATCACACACAATCACATTAGGGCCATAATAGTTGGATCTAGGATGACTGTAACCACAAAGTTAAATCTATTTGCACATCCTACTATTATCCTGCCTAAAATATGTATGACATGTGCATAATTAAACTGAAAACCAAACACACAGAGGCAAACCCTAACTCTGATACCAATTGTTGGTTGCTACTCAGAATATCATACCGGTTCCCCTTACAAAAATTTTGTACAAGTTCTGAACCTTTCCTAACAACCTACTGTGTTCTTTAGAAATTAAATTTGGAATCGCAAATAGAATTTAACATTATTGATTCCAAATTCAACTTATCTGTTCTTAAAGGTTTAGACTTGGATTGCAAATGATGCTTAACATTATTAATCCAAATCCACCCATGTTACAAAGTTAATTAAATATTTATTTCAGAGATCGGCTTTCAGGTTAAACATGGCGATGCACTAAGCCTTTTTGGGTATGAGATCATCCACCACTTCCTAGACAAAGCCTTTCAACGAAATTCAATATTTAATCTCCTTATAGTTACTCTAGGTTTAACCATTAAGAACAATCGAATCACAAGATCGAATCACAAGATCGAAAAACAAAAGAAACACAAAATCGAAACATAAATTCAATTGCCTAGAAACGTTAGCCTCTTGTGTTTGGTATTTCAAAATCCATACAAAGAAAACTAGCATGATGAGGAATAAGACAACTAGTTATACGTTTTTTGTAGCTAAAGACCTCTTGATCTTCTGTTGTATTCCTCACCTCCTCTTGGGCGTCGTGTGGGCGATGATCTACCAAGATGAATTCCACCGGGACCACTTCTTCTCCAAGACTCTTGAGCCATCAAGGGATGCCAAAATAGGAAAATTTTCTTCTCTTCTTCTACCTCTCCAAGCAATCGGCCACCAAGATGATGAAGCTTGAAGAATCGCCTGCCTCAAAGGAAGAAAACAAAAGAGAAGAGCATGGAAGAGATTCGGCCACCAAGGAATCAAGGCTTGTGTGTCGCCAGCCCTTAAAGAAACAATAATGGTGCTGGCCACACAATGAAGAGAGGGAAAACCTAGGTTGTGTTGTTTCATGAGGTACCCTCTCCATCTCTTTTATAATCTTTGATCTTGGCAAAACAGGAAAGTTTAATTAAAACTTCTTTTTCTTCTTCCTATAGCCGGCCATATCATGGAGTCTAAAAAGGAAAAAAATTTTACAACAAAAATTAAAGCTTCCTTTGAAACCATGATGTCTACAAAAAGGAAAGTTTTAAACATAATTAAAACTTCCTTATTTGTGGTCTCCCTTTAAAAGAGAAAATTTTAATAACAATTAAAATCTCTCTTTTTAAATTTCCTATTGCACACGGCAATAAAGGAAAGTTTTAAAAATTAATCTCTCTCTTTTAAAATATGTAGACAACTACAAAAAGGAAAGATTAATTAAAACTTCTCTTTTTTAATCATGGTTACAAAAAAAGAAAAGTTTTATCAAAAATTAAAATATTTCTTTTAAACATTATAGACAACTACAAATAAGGAAAGATTAAAAACTCTCTTTAATCTTTTGTAGATAGCTGTAAAAGGAAATATTTTAAAATCTAAAACTCTCTTTTTAAAACCATGAAGATGACTATAAAAGGAAATTTTAAAAACAAAATTTCTCTTTTAAATCCCTTTCATGAATGGCTACAAAAGAAAAGATTTTAACAAAAATAAAATCTCCCTTTAATCCTATGTGGCCGACCCCATGCTTGGACACCAAGCATGGTTTAGCCGGCCACTACTTGGGCTCCAAGCCTATGCTTGGCCGGCACCCTTGCTCCAAGCAAGGTTGTGTTCGGCCCATTACTTGGATAAGAAGTGGACTTAGTGGATACAAGATTTTATAGAGGCTACAAAGGGACCGAGAGGAGAAATTAGTTTTGGTCTCTCGATGAGCTTCAGCTTCCTGTGTTCTCCCCAAACACCCAGCTCAAGTTCATCAATAATAACTCATATCACTAAAGAGTTATTATTGAACTACCGCACCAATCTCAAATTACATTATGGGCTCCTTCTTATTATGAGTGCATTAATCTCTCTATGTTTAAGATATAGAATGTCCACTAATTAAATGAGTTACTGACAACTCACTTAATTAATATCTAGCTCCAAGAGTAGTACTACTCAACTTCATTGTCATGCCAGACTAAGTCCACCTGCAGGGCGTACATGACAATCCTTATGAGCTCCTCAAGGGGACATCATCAACCTAGGTTACTAGGACACAATTTCGTTCTATAATCAACAACACACCATATAAATAATCTCATTTCCCAATTTATCGGGCCTATTGATTTAACGAGCTAAATCGCACCCTTTGATAAATCAAAGAAATAAATATTAAATATACGTGCTTGTTAATATATCATGATTAAGAGCACGCACTTCCATAATAATAGAGGTTTTGTTCTTTTATATAGTTAGTATAAAAAGAAACTACCTCAAATGGTCCTGCTCAATACACTCATAATGTACTAGTATAATTTATTAGTTAGATAAGCTAATACCTAATTACACTACAACCACTCCAATGGTTTTTTCTCATTCCATCTTGGTTGTGAGCAACTGTTTATAATTTATAAGATACTGACAACATGATCTTTTGTGTGTGACACCACACACCATCTTATCTAAAATATAAATTAATTGAACAACTACACTTAGCATATAAATGTAGACATTTGACCAATGTGATTCTTATATATTTATACAAAAGCTAGACTTTTAGTATACACTCCAACACTTCATATATGTTACCTTTATTATATTCCTAGTTTATATCATCATTCCGGTCTGGAACAAAAAACATGTTTTCAACAAGTGGGATATTACCTTACACATCAACATATAGTTGATTTGAAACTACATTTCTTGGGTTATTCGAGGTACCTTCTATGTTTTGACCATCTGAAAAAGTATTGAATCCATTAAAAAAAGATAAATATGAATAAACACAATCAGTCACGAAATTTATCATACATAAAATGAGATATTACCTTGTTCGTCATCTGTGTGATTTGTACTTATACTTGGTGGTTGCATATCTATCTTAGCTTGAAAATGAGATTTCCTATTAGTTCGATGCCTAGAAGTCATTCCTACTACAAATAATAGTTAGTTATAGATTATAAATAATAAAAAGACAATAGTTAAAAATAAAAGGGAAATACATATACCATATATCATTCAAACATAATATAGTAACAATCTATTCTACTGTGATTACAATGATAATTGACTATACATAAATGCATAGATTAGATAAATTCTCTTCATAAATTAGTATCAATTTCCACTCTTGCAACATCATCATGAACTGAAACCACTTCTTCATGTTCATTGTAATCTTCTGAATTACAAATATAACTTTGAAGATATGTATCAACTTTTGGATCGAGATGCATGTGAGAGGGGGATGAATCATGTGGTTTTAAAAAAAAAAATCCTTTTTAAAAACTAAGTAGGAGTGCAGCGAGATAACAAGATAACAAGAAAAAAATAAAAACATGGCCAATTTTACTTGGTTCAGAGCTTTCAGCAACTCATATTCCAAGACTCAGGTCCCGCGGACCTTTCGATGGATAATCCACTTATAACCTCTTCTAAAACCACTAGAAGAGGGGATTGAGTACCAAAAGAATAGGAATAAGTGAGTAGAGAATTTGTAACGCCCCGGCCCGGGCCGACCCCACCCGAACCGAACCGGGAACGCCACCAGAATTGCCCATCGGGTTGATGACTAGCTCCACAGACCACCGGAGGTCCTTTCAGCGTGCTTTGTCCTCACTCGCACGTACCTTGGAAAACTTCCCAGCATGTCACCCATCCTCAGATTTCTCCAAGACAAGCACACTTAACTTTGGAGTTCTTAAGTTTGGGCTTCCGAAAAGAAAGGTGCACCTTGGTGATATGAATAGTACCATCTAACCTTTTAAGTCTGTAACGCCCCGCCCCTCCTGCTAAGGCGACGGGGGTTACTTGGACATACACATACTTACTTGCTGTAGCGGAAGTCTTACTTAGAGAATTTAAAAACAACTTTTCTTACTTTAAAATCACCATGGACATAAAAGAACTACATAGCATACCTAACATGATTTTTGAGTCATAATACCCAACACATACTTAATGTCATGGAGTCATAAAGTAATAACATAAACATGGCATGTTCCTTATTAAACAAAAGCAGGTCTTTCCCTTTAGCCAAGCCACTACCACACACATCCTTCTAGCCCCTCCTGCTGCTCCCCTAGTACATCCTTTCCTTGCCTTTATCTGTGGTACAAGAAAGTAAGCTGTGAGCACTCATGGCTCAGTAAGTTCCTTTCCTACTCACAAAAATCGTATAGCATATCAAAATCACAAGTCAAATTTGCATGGAAACAAATTTATCATATCAAGCAGCATATCATGGCATATCGTAATATAATCATCATAAAGTATCATGGCATATTCTAACATGAACATCAAATGTATCCTGACATAGCATAACATCATCATAAATATCATGGCATAATCATAAAGTATATGCAAGATGAATTCCTAAACATGTATCATGAAACATATGCAACATGTCTTTTGAAAACTTATAATATACATACTTAAACATAATCTCAACATGATTAGGGCCCCGGCTTGTACCACATACATAAATGCGCGCGTCCTATGTAGGTCCAAGGTAGCAAGTCTTGAACCCTACAAGGCATACATACTAGGCCCGTTTCTTAGTCCATTGACCTAGGGGCACTTAGGAGCTCATCCCTAACGAGGCCCGTTTCTTAGTCCATCGACCCCGGGGCACTTATGGAGCCCACCCTTGGTACAAGCCATACATAAAGTAAAGTAGCATGTCATACATATCATAGTTCTTATCCTTTCATGCATATCATGTTTCTTAACATATCATAAAACATGCATATTTGGGCACACAACACATGCATGAATCATAAGCATACATAATGAACATGTCATTTATCACATCATAAAGCATGCATAATTGGGCACATAGCACATGCATGGATCATAAGCATACATAATGAACATGTCATTTATCTTATCATAAAGCATGCATAATTGGGCACATAGCACATCACAAAGGACATTATCATGCATGGATCATAAGTATACATAAATGAGCATATCACCTATCATAGAAAGACATAATCATTCATGGAATCATTAAATAACATCTCTTAATTCATAACATAGCATATGAGGCACATCTAGGTCACTAAACCTATTATGGCCGAAAGTCAAGAGTAGGGACATGAACTCTAGACAACATACAGACATAAGAATCTCATGATAACTTCACATCCTATCATAAGAAAGATCATAGCATGTTAACCTAAATTTTTAAGCCCTCCTAGGTTTCTAATTCTTTCATGGCCGAAACCTTCATGAAGAGCAATCAAGTTCTAAGCAACATGCAAACATGTAAACCCTAAACTCATATCATATCATATTTCATAAGGAACAACTTGAGCATGTTTAGTTTGGGTTCTAAGTTCCCTAAGCTTCTAACCTTATCATGGCCGAACCCTAGCAAGCCTTATTCTAGGTTACATGTAGCATGAAAGTGTTGATCCTTAAGCCAATATCCTACACATTTCATGAGGAACATCATAAGCACATTTGGTTCAAGTTCCAAACTTCCTAAGCCCATTAAACCAAGGTGGCCGAAACATGTTAAGCATGGAAACTAGGTTTCTAGTGGCATAAGAGCATGGAAACCACAACCACATTTCATAGTATTTATCACAAGAAACATCATGAGCCTATTTAAGTTGGGTTCTAAGTTTCCCTAGGCCTTTAGACCAATAGTGGCCGAAACATGTTAAGCATGGAAACTAGGTTTCTAGTGGCATAAGAGCATGGAAACCACAACCACATTTCATAGCACTTATCACAAGAAACATCATGAGCATATCTAAGTTGGGTTCTAAGTTTCCCTAGGCCTTTAGACCAATAGTGGCCGAAACATGTTAAGCATAGATTTGTTTTTCATGTGGCCTAAAAGCATGGAAACCCTATACAATTTTCATGGCATCATTACAAGAAACAACATGAGTAAACTTAGTTTAAAATCTAAGCATCCTAGCCTTAAAACTTAGTGTGGCCGAAAGTTACATGTAACCAAATTTCTATGTAACAAGCAACCATAAGAACATCAACTAGTTTCATATCATTTCATCAAGAAGGTCATGAGCATCTTAGACTTGGTTTAAACTTTCCTAGGCCTCAAATCTCAACATGGCCGAATCTTCATAAGCATGAAATAGAATTCAAAACCAACATACAATCATGGCATAACATTTTAGCTTCATATCTTGTCTTAGGAAAAATCATAGCATGCTTAGTTTTAGGTTTAAAGCTCTCCTAGGCCTTTAGTTCTTCCATGGCCGAATATTCATGAGCATGAAAATGGAGTTTCAATCAACATACAAGTAAGAGAAAAAGTTAACAACACCATTATCATAGGGTACATAACACAAGAACAAGGGAGCATGTTTAGTTTGAGTCTTTAGCTTACCTAGTCCTCTTGTTCATGCTTGGCTGAGAGTCTAAGGTTCATGGATCTAAGTTCTAATTAATCATTCTAGCATGGAAATATTAGATTAACCTCCTACATAAGACACATGTCACAAGAAAAATAATAAGCATATCTAGTTTAAAATTTCTTAGACTCTTCCTTTTGTCTTGGCCCAAATTTCCATAAAGCAACCCTAGGTTTTTAAGCAATCTATCTTCATGGAAAACCATATGAGCTATTGTACCACAGGTGAGGGGAAGCTTACCTAGTGTTTACTTGTTAATCTTATGGAAATGGTACCCTTGGGGAAGAGGAAGAAGAGAGTTTCTTCTTTTAGCACTCCTTTTGATTTCTCTTGCTTGGAAGGGTACACCTTGAAGGCTTCTTCTTGTAATTTAGTTTTCTCTTAGGGAGAAAACCTAAACTTGGCTTGTGGAGATGAGGGAGGAGAGCTCTAGTTTCGGCAATGGTGAGGAAGAAGGAAGAAAATGAAATCCTTTTCTTTCTTTCCTTTTTATGCTAAGTGGGTGGAAGAAACAAAGATGAACTTTGCTTCCCTTTCTCCTTAATTCATGTATATACTTTTTTTTTAATGAGAATATGTCCTCATTCATCTCCCTTAATTCTTCTCATCCTTACTCTCTTAATCCCCACGAAAATAGAGAAAAAAAAGAAAAGACAACTTGTCTTTTGCTTACTCCTTTTTCTTAACCAAGAGGTAAACAAGAGGAAGAAAGCTACTTGATTTTTCTCTTGTTCCCTCACTTAATTATATCCCCACTTTTAACTACAATTCCCATCATTTTCCATTCATATGTTATTCATTATCCTAGTGGTTATCATACATAATTTTATTTCTATCCTTTGTGAGAGGTTCAAGGTTCAAACCTTCACCTCTTCTTTTTATTTCTCTTATTTCTTCTTCTTTTGATTCTTCTTACTTTTATGCTCTAAAGCAAATAACACCCATATACTTATCTTATAATTTTGTGGGTGTTACAAAGTCATACTTAATCAGAATCTCAGAACTAGGGTATTACATAATTGAACTTTGTTACCTAATTCTTTCAAAGATAATCAGGTTAGGCTCGGTGTTGGATGACTTCTTAGCGGTAGTTGGGTGTAGTAGAATCGTAGCAGGGCAGCAGCAGGAAGTTAGAGCAGTTAGAATGGAAATTAGTCGTGTAGAAGATGGTAGAAGAGATGTGTGAGAAGCTTTAGCCGAGATGCTCTTTTATTGAGCGTTGAATGCGCCTTCCATTGTAACACCCCACCCCTTTCTATACTGTAGCCTTACCTTACAGGGCGGGCGTTACTCTTTCCATATCTAATTTTATGCTTACATTCTTACATATTATAAATGTTGGACCGTGATCATTCGATAGAGGGGGGGGTGAATATCGATTATAAAAATTTTGAAAAGAGTAAGCGCAGTGGAAAAGACAAAGTCAGAACAATGCTAACACAAGAACCAATTTTACTTGGTTCGGAGCCTTTGGCGACTCCTACTCCAAGGCCCGCACATAAGAGTGCTTTCGCTGGGCAATCCACTAGCAATTCGAATATTCGATTACAAACAGTTAAGTACAGGAATGCTAGAAAAATAAATACCGACAATGAAAAGAAATGGAGCAGAGAAAGAGAACTCATCGGAGATTGCGGCGTTGCAGGAGGACAAGAGAGCAGTTCTTCAGTTCTGAGTTGTTGTCTTGAGCTCTGCCTTTGACCCTCCTTATATAGGAGGCTCGGGGCACCTCGGATCCCTTCCGGGCGCCCTGGTGTGACGTGGTAGTCCCAACCAGCGAGCTCCACGTGTCAACGCCGCGTACTGGATAATTTTTGCCTCCGGGCGCCTGGACCACCTTTCTCCAGAAAAAGTCCTTCTCCTGCAAGACAAGGTTAGTCCGAGGCAAATTTAATGAATTTCCTGCAAAACAAAGTATTAGCACAGTTTATAAGTTCAACATAAAGAGTATGACTTAGATTCCGTCTTTCCGAGACCGGAATCTAGTCACGATCTCGACTTAGATATCCAAAATGGATCTAAGCCAGATCGACGTCTAATGTTCCCTTCCCGGGAACGCGTCCTCACAGTCACTCCCCTCTAGTGACTTACCTTTACTTACCTGCCAGACGTCCGGTCAGCCCTTCGACTCGTCTAGACTTCTCACCAGCTATCCGGTCAGCCTGTCGACCTAGCTGGACTTCGTGCCAAGCGTCCGGTCAGGCAGTCTATCCACTTGGACTTCGTGCCAAATGTCTGGTCAGCCCATCGACCAATTTGGACTTCGTGCCAAGCGCCTGGTCAGCCCGTCGACCCGCTTGGACTTCGTGCCAGACATCCGGTCAGCCCGTCGACCTGTCTGGACTTCGCATGCACACTTGGTCAGAGTGTTAGATAACGACAAACCTAACTTAACCTAATTTGTCATTCATCAAAACCTGAGTTAGACCGTTAGTGCTAACCGCACCAACAATCTCCCCCTTTTTGATGGAATGACAACCTAGTTAAGTTAGTGAAGAGATATGCAAAAACCAAGCATGATTTTTAAGGTTTAAGTTAGTTTTTAATTTTTTAAATTTGACATTTTTTTGCTCTAACTTAACCACCTATCCGTCCCCCTTTGGCATTCATCAAATAAGGACATAAGCAACAATACAGAGTACAGACAAAGTAAAAATTGTAAGAAATGATGTCAAGTCAACTTGGGGGAGTTTTAAATTTCACCATATAGTAACTTAACTTTTGTAACATAACTAAGTTTTGAAAAATACCTAATTTAGCAACATAACTTTTAAAGATAACTTTTGCAAAATTAGATGAATTTGCTAACTCAAAGAGAAAGTTTTTAAAAGCTAATATTCAAGTGTAAGTTTAGGGAAGTTAAGTTTAGATAGTCTAATTTTCAAACATAAAAGTTTAAGTTTCAAATTTTAAGAAATTAAATTTTCAAACATGAGTTTTTAAAACCAAAGTTTCAAGATCAATGTTTAAATTTTCAAAATGAGTTTCAATTTTGAAACACTTTTCACACATGAGTTTTTTTTTAAAACCAAAGTTTCAAGATCAAGGTTTAAATTTTCAAAATGAGTTTCAATATTCAAAATCTTAGTTTATAAGATCCAATTTAAACTCTTAGTTTTCTAGAAGCTAGTTTTTTTAAAAAAAATAGAGTTATAAAAAAAATATTCAAACATAAGTTTAAATTTTTTTTTTCAAAACTAAGTTTAGAAAATCTACTTTTCAAAACTGATTAAGATTTTTCAGCACTAAGTTTGTAAAAACTTCAAATTTCAAAACCTTAGTTTATGAAATTCAATCTCAAAACTGAAAAAAAAATTAGAAAAGACATTATTTTTAAGGTGGAGAAAATAATTTTGGTGCTAAGTGTGAAAGTAGTTGATTTAATCCTCCCCCTAAACCTGACATTTAAAATAGCTATCTAACCAATTAGGTACTTACTGACTATTAGAAGATAGTAGCTTTCACTTGATTAGTCAAGTTAAGTGCATTGTAATCAGTTAGTGTTTGACTAAACTGAATAACTTAGCTTGATTAATATATGTTTGGTATTTAACTCCCAGACTTATATCGATGCACTGACATAAGCATCTTAAGTCTAGACAACTGACCTATGCATCTCACCCCTTTCTATGTTCGTCAATCACAAGCAAGGTGAACCTAGGGTGTTGGTGAGATGCTCAAGTACTAGTCCTAGGGGAGCATGATTTCTAAGGGATTGACCTAGTCTAGGGCTAAAAAAAAACCTTTTTGAAGTTCTAAAAATGGGAAATTTTTTAAAGAATAAAACAATTTTAACCTAGGATTTAAAACAATCATTTTTTAAAACAGTTTTGAATTTTGAAAATCCTAATCTATTAAACACATCCCTAAATTTCTATGTAGATTGCTAAATTCACTTTCAGAGAGTGGTTTTGTGAATATGTCTGCTAAATTTGACTTGGACTCAATATATTTGAGTTCAATGTCACCTTTAGTGACATGATCCCTGATAAAGTGATGTCTAATTTCAATGTGTTTAGTTCGGGAATGATGCACTAGATTTTTTGTTAGGTTAATTGAACTAATATTATCAATTAAAACTTTTACATTTGTAAGGTTTAAGTTAAAATCTTTTAGGGTGTGCATCATCCATAATAATTATGCAACGCACTCTCCTATAGCTATATATTCTGACTCGGTTGTGGATAGAGCAACACAATGTTGCTTTCTACTAAACCAGCTGACAAGTGATGGACCCAGTAGTTGACACCCACCACTTGTACTTTTGCGGTCTAATTTGCACCCGGTATAATCAGAGTCAGAATATCTTAGTAATTCAAAGTTATTGGTTCTGGGATACCAAATTCCTACATTTGTTGTTCCTTTAAGGTATCTAAAGATTCTTTTGACTTGAGTCAAATGAGATTCTTTAGCACAGGTTTGGTATCTAGCACACATACTAACTGCAAATAAAATATCTGGTCGACTTGCAGTTAAGTATAGTAGGCTACCTATGACACTCCTATAGTATTTTAAATCCACTGGTTTTCCATTGGGGTCATCATCTAAGATTGTGTTCACTACCATAAGTTTCGTTTGCAATCAAAGTTTAACTTCTGAAAAGAACATGGGTTGCTAGGAAAAGTTTTGTGCTTGTACAAATTTTTGTATAAGGGAAACAGAATGAAATTTCGAGTAGCGCCAACAATATGTGCCTTTTCAAATTCAACGGTTGGATCTACTTCTAGTTTTCGTAACTCCAAATTAGACGTCTGGGATTGATCGGCTGCGAGGTTTATAAACCTTGCCTCCACCGCCGTCTTCCTAACTTCGTATCTCCGTCTTCGAGCCTTCATCTTCGAGCTTCCCTGCGACGCTGCATAGTTCTCCCTTTTTGACGATTTTTTTAGTAAGCTCCCTCCTTTTAATCGAATCCTTTCACTATTCTCAGCGTCCTATCTTTCAATTGAATTTCATTGTTTCTTGTCGACCTTCATTTCCGATGGCAAGCTCCTCACAACCTCCCATCTCCGTTTTTGGACTCTAGTATATGTCCATCGAGTCCAGGTTCGACGGAGAGCCACCTCCGAGTTTTGTATGCTTTTTTAGGGACCAATTTACTGTTGATCTACAGTTCCCGATCCACCCTTTCTTCTCTGTCATTTGTAAATATTTTCATATTTCTCTCAATCAACTAATGTCGAACTCCTTTCGGCTGTTGTGTGGGGTTGTCATTCTGTTCCGCCTGCACGTCATTCCTCTTCCTCCTCGGCTCTTCCACTATTTCTATTATCCCAAATTGTCCGAGCCAGGGACTTTTCTCTTCCAAGCCCGAGTGGGCCTAGTCTTCTTTGATAAGATGTCATCCTCCAATAAGCATTGGAAGGACTACTACTTCCCGACCAGCTGGACTTTCCGACCAAGTGGAAATTAGAGGTGTCAAACCCTCCCAAGCTCAAGAAATACAAGAGTCGATCGAACTACCTTCATGTAGCTTCCAGCTTGGCCAATCAGAAATACCGTATCCACAAGTTGCTGTTGGAGGGCATCCTCTATGTGTTCAGCCTGAGCCTGATCTGCACAAGGCTTCCGTCCAGCCTAGGTATGCTCTTTCTTTTCCCCAACCTTTGAATCTAACTGATTTTGTTTCCTTTTGTGCAACTTGAATCATGTTATGCACATCTGGCCGGCAAGTGTAAGTTTACGAATGCAAACATCAACACCGCTGTCGTGGCCGAGCTGGAGAGTCGCGGTCTGCAACCGGTCGGTTCCAATGAAGATCCGCTCGGTTAGGAGGAGGGAACTCAAGTGCTGAGGAGTGGTTCTGGAGGAAGTCAGACAACCATGAGCAATGCGGTGGCTGCAACAACATATCTTTTCCCTGAACGACAATCTATGGTCCCGATAGCAGTCGCTTCGGAGTTAGCCACTTCCGATGAGCCCCTACTACACTGAAAGAGGCGCCGAGCGGAAGGGGGTTCCTCCCGATCTGCGTCTTCAGCCTTGCAGACTCCAGCACCGATCGTCTCTCATCCCAGTTCCGAGTTGGGTGAAACCTCCGCGTCTGCTCCCGATCAGGGAGTCGCTGTGCTCCCAGGCTCTATATCTTCCGACCGAACACCGTCATTGTCTGGTCTGCCTGAGGGATTAATAGCTGACCCGCCGGTCACCTTCATGTCACCCCCTTTGCCGGCAGCACGAGTGTCCCATATTCGACCGACGTGATCGCCTTAATTGGCTGGCAGAGCAACGTCAGCGTCGTCCGCTCTGAGCAACTGATGCCACATAACAGCAGTCATTCATCTGCCTATGGACGAGTGGCATGTGTCGAATAGCATTGAATCCTGAGCACCATATAATTATCTAGGGGATGCTCACCTAGATATGGGCTGACATTAGGGCTCGTGCGGCGATCATGCCTCCGGGGGCACTCGCTGACAGTCATACCCAGATATCCACTGGGGTGAGCATTTTACTTGTACATTTCGATTTATTTCTGCTCGGCTCTAATACTTTCCTAGGTTCCTTGTAGTATTGGGTAGAGAGTCTGGTCATGTGCCAAAGGCTCACATATTTAGAGCAGGAAGTCAAGCATCTGCGTGCACTGAGCGGCCAATCGTCTGCTTTCCAAGCGCAGCTAGAGCAGATAAGTGCTGAGATGACTCAACTAAGAGCCAATCTAGACATGAGCTCCGAGCAGTTGGAGACCGAGAAAGGCAAAATCGTCAAGCAGGCTGCATAATTGGCTCAACTTGATAAGCAAGCCAGCTCCTTCGAGTCCAAGCTCAACTTGGCCAACACTAGGAAGCTCCAGGCCATCAAGGACTTAGAGATCAAAATTAAGGAGTTTTGGGTGTTGTCTCAGAAGCCGAAGGACACTAAGGCATCTTTAAATGCCGAACGAGAGGGTAAGTTGGCCGATCAGTCTGCAACGAAGGCCCAACTCGATGCCAAGGATGAGGAGCTGGTGCAGTTGAAGGCAGACCTAGAAGCCTCCCGAGCGGTGTTGCAAGTTTACCAGGATGCTGAATCCACGTAGTTTGAGGCATAGAAAAAGGCTTACCTCCACTCGGATGCCTTCAACGACAAGGTCACCAATCAGGCGCTCCATTTCTTCAACCTTACGATCGACGGAACGCTTGATCAACTGAAGGACAACTGCTACATTCCAACCACTCTAACAAGCAAGGTCATCAGCCGGGATAAGATGACCAAGTCGCTACCTGACGACGTTTTGGATTATCTTGAATGAGCCTACTCCCGCGCGCCTTCTTTTTGTACTACCTCTTTTTTGGACTTGTAAAAATTGTGCTAGTGCTAATGAATGGTTGTTCGTTCGGCGAACCTTTTTATTATCACTCCTTTGTTTTACGTCATTCAGCTCTTCCTTTTCATATTTTTCGCTTTGCGAACCGCTAACTATAACGCGCTACAAATGTGGCTTCGTGGCCTCTCAATCGGCAAATGAATACCCACTTTCATAACTACTCGATCAATTCATCCTTGCTGAATGGCCACCTTGTAGTAAAAAACTGTTGATTTTGCACAACATTTTATCCTTTGACGCTGATTGAAGTCTCGGGTTTAAGGTCGTTGCACGACCATTTAATAGCGTAGATGTGGGTTTAAGGCCGCCACTCAACCTTTGATGACGACAGGAGTTTAAGGTCGCCACTCAACCATTGATGACGATAAGGGTTTAAGGTCATCGCTTGATCGTTGATAATGATAGGGGTTTAAGGTCGCCGCTCGACCGTTGATGACGACAAAGGTTTAAGGTCGTCGCTCGACCGTTGATGATGACAGGGGTTTAAGGTCGTCTCTCGACCATTGATGACGACAAGGGTTTAAGGTCGCCGCTCGATCGTTGATGACGACAAGAGTTTAAGATCGCCACATGACCATTGATGATGACAGGGGTTTAAGGTCGCCGCTCGACTTTTAACTTGCCTGATCGACTCAAGAGTCTAGAAAATTTTCGTTGTTTATTCATGTCTATCCTGTATCTAGAAGGCATATATACAAGTACATTTATATTTTCTCACGCACCTCTCACCCGACCCTGTAGGGTTGGAGATAATTCACGCTCGATGGCCGCTCGAGCTGTCTTCTGTCTTTATCTTCCAAGTAGTAGGCCCCCAAGCAGAGTTTTTGTACGACCTTGTAAGGTCCCCCCATGGCACCTGGAGCTTGGTGTCATCCATGATCGGCTTGATTCTCTTCCAGACCAGATCGTCGACTTAGAAGGATCTCGAGATCACCCTCCGGTTGTAGTTTTGCTTCATCCGCTATCAATATGCCATTAGCCAAATGGCAGCTTTATCCTGTTCTTCATCCACCAAGTCGAGCTCCATTAAACTCCGCTCGGTGTTTCCCTTGTCGTAGAGTCACACCCGGTCGGATTCTACTGCAACCTCCACGGGGACCACCACTTCTCCTCCATACACCAGCAGGAATGGTGTTACACTGGTCGCCTCTTTTGGAGTCATGCAAATTGCCCACAAGACACTCGGGAGCTCATCGACCTAGCTGCCCCCAGTGTGGTCGAGTCGAGCTCATAATCCTCTAAGGATCTCCCAGTTTATGACTTCCACTTGGTCGTTGCTCTAGGGGTAGGCCACTGAGGTGAAGGCCTGCTATATGTCATAGCCTTTGCACCACTCCCCGAGCTTCCGACCTGCAAACTGTCTCCTGTTATCCGAGATGAGCCGGTGGGGGATACCGAACTGACACAAGATGTTCTACCAGATGAATTTAATGACCATCTGCTCACTTATCCTTGCTAGTGGCTCAACCTCCACCCACTTTGAGAAGTAGTCAACCGCGATGAGCAGGAACCTCCGCTGACTAGAGAAGGATCTTTTATATAGCTGATCTCTGACCAAGGTGAACCGCCTGACCCTCTTCTTTAATAGTCACACTGCTTCCTAGTCGGTCAGAGTTCTACCCGATCGAAGGAATTCAATAAACGACATTCTCCAGCCGCTCGAGAAGACCACTCCCTCCATCTGGTCGATGTGCGCCACTAATGAGACCTGCTCGATCGGTCGGCTGATCATGACTGGGGATAATGAACTAGCTAACTTATCCAGGTCATCTGCTGCTTGATTTTCAGATCGGAGGATCTTTTGTACAGTGACTTCTTGGAAATTTGCCTTCAGCTTCTTAAAAGTTTCTTCATATAACTTGAATCAGAAGTTACTAATCTCGAACGTCTCTAATAGTTGTTGGGTGGCCAACTAAGAGTCCAAGTGAATGAAGACTTTTGTGGCTCCGATATGCTGCGTTGTATGTAAGCCAGCTATCAAGGCTTCATACTCAACTTTGTTCTTGGTGGCCCGATAATCCAACCAAACAGAAAGTTGAATCCGATCTTCTCATGGTGAAATGAGCAGAATGCTAATCTCGCTACCTTGTCGAGTGGATGAACCATCAACATATATTCTCCAAGTTGTTGCTGGCTCGGTGTTTTAGACTTCTGTAACAAAATCAGCCAAGCTCTGAGCTTTGATCATTGTTCAGGATTGATATTGAATATCAAACTCGCTTAGTTTGGTTGTCTATTTGATTAGCCACTCGGACACCTCTGGGTTGAGGAGGACTCTTCCCAGGGTACTGTTGGTCATCACGATGATCGAATGAGCGAGGAAGTACGGGCTGAGTCTTCGAGTGGCAAGCACAAAAGCGTAAGCTAATTTTTCCAAACTAGTGTAGTGGAATCTTGTTGCTCGGCGCAGCACCTTGAAGAATGGTAGACTCTGATCGGATGACTTGGATATGAATCTGGACAACGTTGTGATCCGTCCGGTCAGTCGTTGGGCCTCTTTCAAGCTACGGGGCGGGGGCATGTCTTGCAGTGCCTTTACCTTTCTCGGATTTGCGTCGATCCCTCGCTCGATGATGATGTATCCGAGAAAGCATCCACTCTTAGCACCGAAAAACACTTGCTCAGGTTCAGCTTTATCCCATATGTCCTCAAGGTTTGGCATGTTTCTTCGATATCTGCACACAGATCAACAGCTCGGATTGACTTTATTAATATGTCATCAACGTATACCTCCAAGTTGCATCCGATCTGCTTCCAAAACACCATGTTCATGAGCCTCTGGTAGGTGGCGCCAGCGTTCTTCAATCCGAATGGCATGACATTGTAGCAGAATGTTCCGTCGATCGTAATAAAGCTAAATTTTTCCTGATCTTCTTTGGCGAGCGACACTTAGTGGTAGCCTTGATACGCGTCGAGCATGCAAATCAACTCGCAGCCCGTCGTAAAGTCAACCATCTAGTCTATCCGGGGCAGTGGATAGAAATCCTTTGGACACGCCTTATTCAAGTTAAAGAAGTAGATGTACACCCCCCATTTGTTACTTGGCTTAGAGACCAGCACGACATTAGCAAGTTAGATCAGGAACTGGACTTCCCAGATGTGGCCGCCCTCCAGTAATTTCTCTATTTTTGCCCTGATGATCAAGTTATACTCCGCACTGAAGTTCCTTTTTCACTGCTTCACGAGTCGGGTGTCTGGTCAGATATGACGCTCATGTTGGGTGATGCTCAGCAAGATTCTAGGGAGTTCGTGGGTCAATCAGGCGAACACGTCATGGTTCCGTCTAAGGCAGGTAAACAACTCTGCCTTTTTCTCATTCTCCAAATCGACGACAATGAATGTGATTGCTGTTAGAGTGTATACTAAAAGCCTAGCTTTTTGTAAATATTATTTTTGAAATAAAGAATCACATTGGTCAAATGTCTACATTTATGTGCTAAGTGTAGTTGTTCAATTAATTTATATTATAGATAACATGGTGTGTGGTGTCACACATAGAAGATCATGTTATCAGTTCCTTATAAATTATAAACAGTAGCTCACGACTAAGATGAATAGGAACAAACCATTGGAATAGTCGTAGTGTAATTTGGTATTAGTTTATCTTGACTATAAAATTACACTAGTACACTCTGAGTGTATTAAGCAGGATCATTTGAGGTAGTTTTTTTTATACTGACTAAATAAAAGAACAAGACCTCTGTTATTATGGAAGTGTGTGCTCTTAATCCTAATATATTAACAAGCACATATACTTAATATTTATTTCTTTAATTTATCAAAGGGTGCGATTTAGTTTGATAAATCAATAGGTCCGATAAGTTAGGAAATGATATTATTTATAGTGTGTGTTATTGATTATAGAAGGAACCTGTGTCCTAGCAATCTAGGTTGATAATGTCCCCAAGAGGAGCTCATAAGGATTGTCATGTAAACCCTACAAGTGGAATTGGTTTGACATGACAATAAGGTTGAGTGGTACTACTCTTAGACTTAAATATTAATTAAGTGAGTTGTTAGTAACTCATTTAATTAGTGGACATTCGATATCTTAAACACAGGGAGATTAACACACTCATGATAAGAAGGAGCCCATATAGTAATATGGGATTGGTGCGGTAGTTCAATAATAACTCTTTAGTGGTATGAGTTATTATTGATGAACTCGAGTTGGGTGTTCGGGGCGAACACGGGAAGCTCAAGTTCATCGGGAGACCAAAACCAATTCCTCCTCTCGGTCCCTGTCGTAGCCTCTTATTTACAAGGTCTTATACCCACCCATACCCACCTTCTTACCCATCTTAAGGTGGCCGGCCAAGCCTAGCTTGAAGCCCAAGCTAGGGTCGGCCAAACCAAGGTTAGATGGGTCAAGTAGGTGGTCGGCCCTAGCTTGAACCCAAGCTTAGGTGGCCGGCCAAAATATAATAAAAGGGGAGTTTAAATTTAAATCTTTCCTTATGTGGAAGCCATGATTTAAAAGAGAGTTTAAAAATTAAATTATTCCTTTTATAGTTTCTACAAAAGATTAAAAGAAAGATTTGATATCTTTCCTTATTTGTAGTTAAAAGGAAGATTTTAATTTTGGAGAAAACTTTCCTTTTTGTAATCATCCACATGTTTTAATAGAGAAATTTTAATTTATAAAAGTTTCCTTTTATAACCAACCATGAAGGGAATTTTTAAAAGAGAAATTTTTATTTTAAAAATTTATGGAAACAAATTAGGAAGTTTTAATTTTGTTTAAAACTTTCCTTGTTTGGAGGAGATGGTGGTAGCCGGCCGTTAGAGAATTAAAAGGAAATTTTTTTAATTAAACTTTCCTTTTGATCATTGGCAAGGAATATAAGGAAGTTTTAATTATAAAACTTTCCTTATTTGCCAAGACCAAGGAATATAAAAGAGAGGGTAGAGGTGTCTCACCTCACAACAACACATCTATTATTCCTCTCTTCTCTTCCTTGGTGGTGGCTGGCTCTCTCTTCCTTTTCTTCTCCTATTCTTCTTCCTTGTGTGGACGATGGCATCTTCATCTCAAGGAGCTTGGTGGTGGCCGGATCTTGTTAGAGGAAGAAGGAGAGATAGGAGGCCTTGTTTCTTAGCATCTCTTGGAGCTTGGTTGGTGGCCAAAGTTCTTCATCTCTAGAAGACTCTTGGTGGTCGAAACTTCCAAGAAGAAGAAGGAGGCTTGAGTGCATTCTCGTCTCGGTAGATCGTCGCCCACACGACGTCCGAGATAAGAAGAGGAATACGACAAAAGATCGTGAGATCTATAAGCTATAAAAGGTATAACTAGTTATTAGTTTCCGCATCATAACTAGTTTATCTTTTTGTTTAGATCTTGAAATACCAAACACAAGAGGCTAGTGATTCTAGACTATCGAATTTATATTTCAATTTTGTGTTTCTTTTACTTTTCGATCTTGTGATTCGATTGTTCTTAATGGTTAAACCTAGGATTACTATAAGGAGACTAAATATTGAATTTCTTTGTAAGATTTTGTCTAGGCAGTGGTGGATGATCCTATACCTAAGAAGGCCTAGTGCCTTGCCACATTTGACCTAGAAGCCAAACTTTGAAATAAATATTTAATTAAATTTGTAACATAGGTGGATTTGGATTAATAATGTTAAGTATTGTTTGAGATCCAAGTCTAAACCTCTAAGAATAGATAAGTTAAATTTGGAATCAATAATGTTAAGTTCTATTTGCGATTCCAAATTTAATTTCTAAAGAACACAATAGGTTGTTAGGAAATGTTCAGGACTTGTACAAAATTTTTGTACAGAGAAACCAGTATGACATTCCGAGAAGCAACCAACAATTGGTATCTGTAATACCCCGGTTCTGAGATTCTGGTTAAGTATGACTTAAAAGGTTAGATGGTACTATCCATATCACCATGGTGCACCTTCTTTTTCGGAAGCCCAAACTTAAGAACTCCAAAGTTAAGCGTGCTTGGCTTGGAGAAATCTGAGGATGGGTGACCTCCTGGGAAGTTTTCCAGGGTGCGTGCGAGTGAGGACAAAGTACGCTGAAAGGACCTCCGGTGGTCTGTGGAGCTAGTCATCAAACCGATAGGTAATTCTGGTGTCATTCCTGGTTCGGTCCGGGGGGGTCCCGCCCGGGCCGGGGCGTTACAATATCAGAGCTTGGTTTTCAGTTTAATTATGCACATGTCATACATAATTTAGGCAGAATAATAGTAGGATATGCTAACTCTGTGGTTGCAGGCTCCAACTATTATGGCTTATTATGATTATGTGTGATTGGACCCTTGGACATGTCAAGGGCGTTTTATGTGTGTGCATGATTATATTTATTAAATACAGCAGGAGTTGTATTAGCCCTAGGATTTTACATTTTTGTTTGATCTAAACTTCATGTACATTCCCTTGTGGAATATAGGATCAATATATGTAAAATTTTATTTTTGTCACGGATCATATCCTTGCGAGGCGTGGGACTATTGGAGGACCAGAGGCACAGTAGAAAAGGAAGCTCGATGGACCTAACGACATGAACCCTAGGGCTGACAGCACACGGAGGACAGTGATAGAATAAGCCATAATAGTTGGAAAATTAATTTTCATATTTATTGCTTTTATTTACTGTGATGTGTGTTTGCATGAAAAAATTCCTCACCTTAAATAACTAAGTGGGAGAGGGATTTTAAATAAATTTCACGGACTCCATTACTGGTTTGTAAGTGATGCAATAAACTTGCGTGTTGGCTCTGAGTGCCTCCCTCCACAACGGATGAGTTTGTTTGTGGATCACTAGATCAAACTTCCTTTATGGATGGTTATAGGAAATTATTTAGGAGTGTGTGATCTTCTCCAACTGAAGGGGCACAATCCTATTTAATGGACTAAGTATCAAGTAATGGTATACACTTAGGCGCATCTAATAGTATCCTCCCCAACGGAGTCACTGCTAATTTTTGTGTGACCAAAGGAAAACCAACTATTAATTTTATTTGTCATAAAATTAGGATGACAAGATAATAAAATTAATGGGTAAAACCTCAATTTATATACGTCCACACTAACGTGGCATGCAATATTCATGGTGCTTTGAGGTGTTGATAAATTTAAATAGTATTGTTTGAGGAATCAATATTATTCTAAATTTAGAGTCTTGATCAAAAGTTTATTTTGTGATTCTTAGGATGACTTTCAACCCACTGGCCATTATACTGAAAGAGAACAAACTTATTGGTCCCAATTACATAGATTGGAAAAGAAACCTGAACATTGTCCTAATTGCTGAAAGCTATAAGTTTGTACTGTTAGAGGTCAACCCTAATGCGTCTAATAGTGATTCTAGTGAAAAGGAGATTGAGTATCATAAGAAATGGGTAAAGGCAGATGAGATGGCGCGGTGTTACATTATGGCTTCAATGTCAAATGTGCTGCAACATCAGCATCAGGACCTGCCAACTGTTTATGACACTTATGACATGATGAACAATCTCAAGGAACTCTTCGGACACCAGAATCAGGCTGCTAGGCAAGAGGCAATGAGAAAGTAATGACAACCACCATGACAGAGGGTACACTCGTTAGGGATCATATCCTAAAGATGATGGCTTACTTGAACGAGATACAAATCCTTGGAGCTGAAATCGATGGGGAAACCCAGGTCGATATTATTCTCCAGACATTGCCCAAAAGTTTTGAGCAGTTTTGCCTGAACTACAATATGAATAAAAGGATTTATTCATTGGTAGAATTACTGACAGAACTTCCGGCAGCAGAAGGACTATTTCATCATAATTCTCAAATTCACTTTGCTGAAAATGTTTCTAATTCTAAGTCGAAAGGCAAGAAGAAGAAGAAACAGGCTGGCTCAACAACGAAGGTGAATAGATCTCTAAGTACTGGACCAAAAGCTGGAGTGAAGAAGCCAAAGGGCAAGTGCTTCATCTGCAAGCAGTTTGGACATTGGAAGGCGGACTGTCCTCGTAGGAGAAAGAACAATAAAGGTATATCTTATTCTCTTGTAGTTGAAAAATGTTTAGTAGTGTTATCTACCAGTACCTGGTGTGTAGATACAGGAGCCACTGATCATGTCTGCAATTCTTTGCAGGGGTTCCAGGAAACCCGACGACTATTTGAAGGAGAGATAACCATCTACATGGGCAATGCTACTAAGGTGGCGGCTGTTGCAGTGGGAGAGGTCTACTTATCATTTAATAGGAATAGAAGTTTGGTTTTAAGAAATTGTCTTTATGTACCCAGTTTCAGAAAGAATTTAATTTCAGTTTCTAAACTGTATTTGGATGGATATTCTGTTTCTTTTAATAACAATGTGGTTATCAAGAGAAATAGGGTTATTATCTGTTTTGGTGCATTAGTTGGCAATTTATATACTTTAAATCCAATTTCTCCCGCAAAGCAACGAATGGAAATTAATAACACATCTTCTAATTAAAAGAGAAAAGAACATTCGGAAATGAACCAAACATATCTTTGGCATCTAAGGCTTGGACATATCAACTTGAGTAGGATTCAAAGGCTAATAGCCGACGGACTCTTGAGTTAGTTATTGTTGGAAAATTTTATTCTCATAGGAAAGAGAACAATAAAGGTATATCTTATTCTCTAGTAGTTGAAACATGTTTAGCGGTGTTATCTACCAGCACCTGGTGTATAGATACAGGAGCATGTCTGCAATACATTGCAGGGGTTCCAAGAAACTCGACGACTATATGAGGGAGAGATAACCGTCTACATGAGCAATGCTACGAAAGTGGCGGCTATTGCAGTGGGAGATGTCTACTTATCATTCGATAGGAATAGAACTTTGGTTTTGAGAAATTGTCTTTATGTATCAACTTTTAGAAAGAATTTAATTTCAGTTTCTAAATTGTTTGTGGATGGATATTCTATTTCTTTTGATGACAAAGTAGTTATCAAGAAGAATAGGGTTATTATCTATTCTGATACATTAGTAGGCAATTTATATACTCTAAATCTAATTTCTCCCACAAAATAACAAATGAAAATTAATAATACATCTTCTAATTCTAATAAGAGAAATGAACCTTCAGAAATGAACCAAACATATCTTTGGCATCTAAGGCTTGGTCATATTAACTTAAGTAGGATTCAAAGGCTAATAGCCGATGGACTCTTGGGTTCATTAGTGTTGGAAAACTTTTCAACTTGTGAATCTTGCTTAGAAGGTAAAATGACCAAGAACCTTTAAGGCCAAGGGGTATAGAGCCAAAGATGTGTTAGAATTGGTTCATTCTGATTTGTGTGGTCCTATGTCCATCCAAGCAAGAGGTGGTTTCAAATATTTTGTCTCTTTCATAGACGACTATTCGAGATATGGGTACATTTACTTGATGCGCCGTAAGTCTGAATGTTTTGATAAGTTCAAAGAGTATAAGGCTGATGTAGAGAAACGTCATGGTAAAAGTATTAAGACACTACGGTCTGATCGTGGTGGCGAATACCTCTTTGGAGAGTTTAGAAATTACTTATCAGAGACCAGGATTCAATCCCAATTGTCTACACCTGGTACACCCCAATAGAATGGTGTGACAGAACAAAGGAATAGGACTCTTATGGAAATGGTTAGATCGATGATGAGTTATTCAGAATTACCAAATTCGTTTTGGGGATATGCTCTAAAAACAGCAGTGTACATTCTGAATATGGTACCTTCTAAATATGTACCCTCTACTCCCATGAAATTACGGAATGGGCGTAAGCCTAATCTGAGTCACATTAGGATATGGAGTAGTCCAGCACATGTGTTGAAGGGAGATACTGATAAGTTAGAATCATGTATAGAAGTTTGTCTGCTTGTGGGATATCCTAAAGGAACGAAAGGTGGTTTGTTTTATAATCCTAAAAATCAGAATATCATTGTTAGCACCAATGCTCGATTTTTAGAGGAATATTATGTAATAAACCATAAGCCCATGAGTGAAATTGTTCTAAAAGAAATTAGAGAGGACACGTCTAGTCTAGGACCAACAGTACAAGATGAAATATCACAAGAAGCTGCAACACGTATCAAAAATGATACACAACCACAGACAATGCCTCGTCGTAGTGGGAGGGTTGTGAGGCAACCTGAAAGATTCATGTTTTTGAAAGAGTCTTCGGACTTGATCCCAGGTAAACATGAACCTGATCCCCGTACATATGACAAAGCACTCCAAGATAAAGATGCAGCATCTTGGCAAAGAGCAATGAATTCAGAAATAGAATCTATGTATTCTAACAAAGTCTGGGAGCTAGTAGAACCATCAATAGTGTAAAAGCTATTGGATGTAAGTGGATCTACAAAAGGAAAAGAGGGACAGATGGGAAGGTGGAAACCTTCAAAGCAAGGCTTGTTGCGAAAGGGTACACTCAGAAAGAGGGAATTGATTATGAGAAAATTTTTTCGCCGGTAGCCATGCTTAAGTCTATCCAGATACTCTTATCTATTGCCGCTCATATGGATTATGAGGTTTGGCAAATGGATGTCATGACAACTTTCCTTAATGGAAGTCTTGAAGAAAACATTCATATGAAGCAACTAGAGGAGTTTATTGCAAAGGACAAAGAGCATCTAGTGTGCAAGCTCAATCGGTCTATTTTTGGACTAAAGCAAGCTTCAAGGTCTTGGAACATCAGGTTTAATGATGTAATCCAGTCGTATGGATTTATTCAGTGTCCGGATGAGTCTTGTGTATACAAGAAATGTGATGGAAACGTGGTGGTATTTCTTGTACTATACGTAGATGACATTTTGTTAGTTAGAAACAATATCAAAGTGTTGTCGGAAGTAAGGGTATGGTTGTCCAAGCAATTCGATATAAAGGACTTGGGAGAATGTGCACATATCCTCGGGATCAAAGTAATAAGGGATCACAAGAAAAGAATGTTGTGCTTATCCTAAGCTTCATATATCGATACAATCCTAGCTCGTTTTAGTATGCAAGACTCCAAGAAAGGTTTTCTACCTTTTAGGCATGGAGTAGCTTTATCTAAAGAGATGTCTCCGAAGACATCAAAGGAGATAGAGGGCATGAAGGCAGTTCCTTATGCTTCGGCTATCGGAAGACTAATGTATATAATGCTGTGTACGAGACCGGATATCTGTTTTGCCGTGGGCATAGTTAGCAGATATCAAAGTAACCCTGGACAAGGACATTGGACTACTATAAAGCATATATTGAAGTACCTGAGAAGGACTAGAGATTATATGCTAGTTTACGAAGCAGATGATTTGCTCCCTGTGGGTTACACAGATTCTGACTTCCAATCAGATAGGGACAATAGTAAGTATACATCAGGCTATGTGTTTACTTTAGGAAGTGGAGCCATTGCATTGAGGAGTGTTAAGCAGAAATGCGTTTTAGACTCAACCATAAAAGCTGGGTATGTGGCAGCCTCTGAGGCAGCCAAAGAAGCTGTGTGGCTCAGGAACTTCTTGATGGACTTAGATGTGATTCCTAGTTTGCCCAAAATCATCACAATTTATTGTGATAATAGCGGTGCAGTAGCAAACTCGAAGGAACCACGAGCCCATAAGGCAAGTAAACACATAGAACGCAAGTACCACCTGATACAAGACATCGTAAAGCGAGGAGAAGTTGTTGTCGCCAAGATTGCATCAGTAGATAACCTGGCAGATCCTTTCACTAAGGCCCTTCCGGCGAAAGCCTTTGATTGGCATGTTGAAGGATTGGGAATCAGATGTATGGCAGCATTTATGGCAGCATAGTCTTTTAGTATAAGTGGGAGATTGTTAGAGTGTATACTAAAAACCTAGCTTTTTGTAAACATTATTTTTGAAATAAAGAATCACATTGGTCAAATGTCTACATTTATGTGCTACGTGTAGTTGTTCAATTAATTTATATTGTAGATAACATGGTGTGTGGTGTCACACACAGAAGATCATGTTATCAGTTCCTTATAAATTATAAATAATAGCTCACGACTAAGATGGATAGGAACAAACCATTGGAATAGTTGTAATGTAATTTGGTATTAGTTTATCTTGACTATAAAATTACACTAGTACACTCTGAGTGTATTGAGTAGGACCATTTGAGGTAGTTTTTTTTTACTGACTAAATAAAAGAACAAAACCTCTATTATTAAGGAAGTGTGTGCTCTTAATCCTAATATAATAACAAGCACATATACTTAATATTTATTTCTTTAATTTATCAAAGGGTGTGATTTAGTTCGATAAATCAATAGGTTCGATAAGTTAGGAAATGATATTATTTATAGTGTGTGTTGTTGATTATAGAAGAAAACTGTGTCCTAGCAATCTAGGTTGATAATGTCCCCAAGAGGTGCTCATAAGGATTGTCATGTAAACCCTGCAGGTGGACTTAGTTTGAGATGACAATAAGGTTGAGTGGTACAACTCTTGGACTTAGATATTAATTAAGTGAGTTGTCAGTAACTCATTTAATTAGTCGGCATTCGATATCTTAAACACAGGGAGATTAACACACTCATGATAAGAAGGAGCCCATATAGTAATATGGGATTAGTTCGGTAGTTCAATAATAACTCTTTAGTGGTATGAGTTATTATTGATGAACTCGAGTTGGGTGTTCGAGGCGAACACGACAAGCTCAAGTTCATCAGGAGACCAAAACCAATTCCTCCTCTCGGTCCCTGTTGTAGCCTCTTATTTATAAAGTCTTATACCCACCCATACCCACCTTCTTACCCACCTTAAGGTGGACAGCCAAGCCTAGCTTGGATCTCAAGCTAGGGTCAGCCAAACCAAGGTTAGATGGGTCAAGTAGGTGGCCGACCATAGCTTGAACCCAAGCTTAGGTGGTCGGCCAAAATAAAATAAAAGGGGAGTTTAAATTTAAATCTTTTCTTATGTGGAAGCCATGATTTAAAAGAGAGTTTAAAAATTAAATCATTCCTTTTATAGTTTCTACAAAAGATTAAGAGAAAGGTTTGATATCTTTTCTTATTTGTAGTTAAAAGGAAGATTTTAATTTTGGAGAAAACTTTCATTTTTGTAATCATCCACATGTTTTAATAGAGAGATTTTAATTTATAAAAGTTTTCTTTTATAATCAACCATGAAGGGAATTTTTAAAAGAGAAATTTTTATTTTAAAAATTTCCGGAAGCAAATTAGGAAGTTTTAATTTTGTTTTAAAACTTTCCTTGTTTGGAGGAGATGATGGTGGTCGGCCATTAGAGGATTAAAAGGAAATTTTTTAATTAAATTTTCCTTTTGATCATTGGCAAGGAATATAAGGAAGTTTTAATTATAAAACTTTCCTTATTTGCCAAGACCAAGGAACATAAAAGAGATGGTAGAGGTATCTCACCTCACAACAACACATCTATTATTCCTCTCTTCTCTTCCTTAGTGGTGGTCAGCTCTCTCTTCCTTTTCTTCTCCTATTCTTCTTCCTTGTGTGGTTGGCGGCATCTTCATCTCAAGGAGCTTGGTGGTGGTCGGATCTTGTTAGAGGAAGAAGGAGAGATAGGAGGTTTTGTTTCTTAGCATCCCTTGGAGCTTGGTTGGTGGCCAAAGTTCTTCATCTCTAGAAGACTCTTGGTGGCCGAAACTTCCAAGAAGAAGAAGAAGGCTTGGGTGGATTCTCGTCTTGGTAGATCGTCGCCCACACAACGTCCGAGATAAGAAGAGGAATACGACAGAAGATCGTGAGGTCTATAAGCTATAAAAGGTATAACTAGTTATTAGTTTCTGCATCATGACTAGTTTATCTTTTTGTTTAGATCTTGAAATACCAAACACAAGAGGCTAGTGATTCTAGGCTATCGAATTTATGTTTCGATTTGGTGTTTCTTTTGCTTTTCGATTTTGTGATTCAATTGTTCTTAATGGTTAAACCTAGGGTTACTATAAGAAGATTAAATATTGAATTTCTTTGTAAGGCTTTGTCTAGGCAGTGGTGGATGATCTCATACCCAAGAAGGTCTGGCCTAGTGTCTCACCACGTTTGACTTGGAAGCCGAACTTTGAAATAAATATTGAATTAAATTTGTAACATAGGTGGATTTGGATTAATAATGTTAAGCATCGTTTGAGATCCAAGTCTAAACCTCTGAGAACTTATAAGTTGAATTTGGAATCAATAATGTTAAGTTCTGTTTGCGATTCCAAATTTAATTTCTAAAGAACACAATAGGTTGTTAGGAAAAGTTTAGTACTTGTACAAAATTTTTGTACAGGGGAACCAATATGACATTCCGAGTAGCGACCAACAGTTGCTTCTAACCGACTCGAGTGGATCTGGACCTCCTCATTTTCTTCATAAACCAGTGTAGGGGGCTTCTCAATGATGGTGTTCACCTCCAAGCGCGGGTTTATCTAAGCGGTCTTTGCTTCTGATCTGACCATCTCAACGTAGTATCGCTGAGTGACCAATTGGTCACCTTTGACTTCTCCCACCTTGTTGTCCACCAAGAACTTAATCTTATGGCAGTAGGTGGACACTACTGTTCAGAACTCGTTGAGGGCCAGTTGGCCTAAGATAACATTATAGGCTGACGATGCGTCTACCACAATGAAGTTTGTGGTCCTTATCCTCTTCAGAGGCTCCTCGCCGAGTGAGATGGCCATCTTGGTCTAGTCGATCGGCAACACTTCGTTGCCCGTGAAATCGTAGAGAAGGGTCATCATCGGCAGTAGTTCGCTCTAGTCAATTTGCAACTAATCGAATGTCTTTTTGTATATGATGTTCACCGAGCTCCCTATATCAACAAAAGTTCGATGGATTGTATAATTGGCAATTACCGCTTGGATGATTAGTACATCGTCGTGAGGAATTTCCACTCCCTCTAAATCTCTAGGGCTGAAACTGATCTCGGGTCCTTCGGCTCTCTCCCTACTGCAGCCAATAGTGTGGATCTTGAGTCACCGAGCATGTGACTTCCTTACTCGGTTAGAGTCTCCACTAATCGGCCCACCGGTTCTCATTCCTATCTCTCCCCGAACGGCGTTACTATGGTTCTCTTCCTCCCGCACTGACAGTTTGTTCCGCTCGGCAAAGACTCGGGCAAGACTTCGATTGCTTACATGCTGAAGTCAATGGTGGCGTGGTTTGGCTATTGTCTTGTCTTCTTCCCATCGGCCGGTTGATCGGTGCCTATGTCGTTGATCAGGTGATGGGGTGCTAGCTAGCAAGGATATCCCCACAGGGTCGGCCTGCTAGCTGCCAGGTCGTAGTAATCCCGGGGGTTGTGCATTGTCGACTGGTGGAAAGAGCAGAACATCAGCGTCCACATCTTACCTTTTGCATCCTTTAGATGAGCGGCCGCCACATGTTGCACGGTATGTGTCCTAGGCTCATTTGGTGGGGCTCCTCCTTATCGAGGCCCCTTGGGGGTTGATGATTGCTCGGCTGTTGCTGTTCAGATACTCCTGCTGGCTCGACGGGCGTCTCCTTTTTCCTAGCTGCCTAGGCTTCTTCCATGTTAATGTATTCATTAGCCTTCTTTTGTAGGTGGCTAAAGTCCCTTAATGGCCTCCGAATGAGCGATCGGAAGAACTCTCCTTCGGTGAGCCCTTAGGTGAAGGCGTTCACCAAACACGTCCAAGGAGACTGCCGTGATATCCATCGTCACTTGATTGAAGCGCTGAATATAAGCCCTTAATGCCTCTCGAGGCCCCTGCTTCAGTGAGAATAGATTCACACTCGTCTTCTGATGGCGGCGACTGCTAGCGAAGTGATGTAGGAAGGCCACTCTGAAGTCTTTGAAGCTATGGATCGAGTTGCACGACAACCGCTTGAACCAACATTGCGTCGATCCATATAATGTGGTGAGGAAGACTCGGCATGTCACCCCATCCGTGTACTGGTGAAGTGTGGTCGCGTTATCACCTTGGCCAAGTGGTCGTCGGGATCAGCCGCTCCATTATATTCCTCGATCATCAGTGGGGTGTAATGCTTCGACAGAGGGTCATTTAGAATCCCCTCCGAAAACTGTTGATTTACCCGCTCGGGTGAATTATCCTCTCTGGGTACCTTGCTTTTCCTTGTGTCTCGAGTGGGTGCCTCATCAGAGGAAGATCCCCGGTCTCTATCCGCTCGGGCCCTCTCTTCTGCTAGAGTCCATAACAACGCTTGGTGGAATAGGACTGGTGCAGGGGCTTCCCCATCGGTGCCAATCGGCCTCTTATTTGGTTCCCGAATGGAAAGTTGTTCCGCTTGGTCCCCTCGCTCAGCCTAGCGACCTGCCACAGAGGTTGTGAGGTCTTGCGCTTGACACTCGTCCAATGCTTGTTGTTGCTATTGTTCCACTATCTTCGCCGCTCGGGCTTGTATCAGCGTGTCGAGCTCCTCTTGCGTCTCTGTAACCATTGTGATTCGTTCGACGTCTTCCATCTTCTCGTTCGGATGCAAGTGACGTTCCCACATAGGGCGCCAAAATGTTCCTGTCCGAAAGCGTGAAGCTGGAAAGTTGGGGATGTGGTGGCTCTGTTGACTAGATGAAGACATTGCTCCTCTCTGTAAAACAAAACCAAACCAGGGAAGGAAACTCTGGCGTTGGCCCTCCGACGCTCAAGTTAGAAACAAAATAAGAAGAGAAAGTGAAAGTACTAGGGACCGAGATTAATCTTGCCTTTCTTCATACCTATCATACTCTTTTATATACATGTCTTAGTGACTCTTTATATTCCCCGGTTTAATGATATTAATTTATAGACAGAAGGCATCTTTGTCTTGGCTTCTCCGCATTCAATGATAGATGGAGTGTTCTCTTTTATTTCTCTTCTCCTTATTAAGTATCCGTTTTTCCTCTTTTATTATACTGATTTATTATTCACTGTCAAGGGCATATCCCGAGACGGACGGATGACCCGCTTGGCCCGCTCTCCTGCCGATCCGATCAGCCTATGTATCCTCCTCTCGCTCGAGCGACGCGGTTGAGCCACCTTGACCATCTTGACTTTGACCTCCACCGTGACCGTTGACCCGTACCAGGTGGGCTCCTCTTTATCGCCGCATCAGTAACATTTCAAATGTCTACCTATACTCAATAAACCAAAATACAGAATTAAAACACTAATCTCCAACCATTGATGATGACATTCAGACTAGGATTTGATTATTCCCATTTGATCTTTTGTTAAGATCAAGGACCTATACTTGGAGCTAGTTTATATCGACCTTTATGAGAATCAAACAACCATAGGCAGGAGGTGGTTAGCATAAAAGTAGATTAAACATAGATTGATTGAGGGAAGTAATCATAACTATCTTGTAACTGCTTTGAATTCACAAGAGGACCCATAGCTTGTGCGGGTTTCTAACACTTGTTTGTTATATTCATAAACCAGATTTGTGCACCCCAAAACATCTCTACCGTAAGACACATTTGGGACAGAGATAAGTCAACTTGCATCATAGATTGGTGAGAGACTTCCAACTAAATCATAGATTACAGATGACTCTGATTGCCAAGATCTTGAAGTAGATTCATTCAACAGTTGGAGGCAAACTGCAAATATTGTCATCTGAACCTCTCCTTCATGGCAACTCTAGCAATGAGAGACACTTCATCAAGGGCTCAAGCATTTTCAAGGCCTCTCCTGCATCAGGTCGACTCTTTCTTGTAATCTCTGAGCACCTCAAACCCAAGTATGCCAGCTGCTCGGCCTCTGAGTAAGGCCAGTCTCCTGCTGAAGCATCAAGGACTTCAGAAAGGGACCCCTTATCCAATGCTTGCTGCACTGCTCTGTTAATCCCAAATGGTGGTCTCCCTGTCAAAAGGCGCAGAAGAATAATGCCATAAGAATACACATCTGAGAGCGGTGTAATCTCCCCAGAAGCAAGAAACTCAGGATCCATGTATACAAAAGTTCCCATGGCATGAGTACAGCAATAGAGAGTCATGCTGTCGTTGAACTGAACAAGACTACAGATACCATAGTCGCCAAGTTTGCTGATGAAGTTTGCATCAAGAAGAATGACAGCTGGCGTAAGATCTCCATGGACTACACTAAGGCACTTGTTATGATGGAGAAAGTTTAGAGCAGAGCAGATTTCCACAGCAACACGAATTCGGATCTGCCAAGTTAGAGGTGGTGAATTGTCTTTGCAAGTGAGGCGATCTTCTAAGCTTCCATTGGGAAGAAAATCATAAACCAGAGCCCAGGCTTCTGGACACGCTCCCAATAGCTTGACAAGGTTTGGATGCTTCAGCTTACTGAGAACATTAATCTGTATCAACAAGAAAAAGAAAATTATATCAACTACAGAATTTTACTGAAATATAGTATTTCCCTTATATGAATTCTGAAATATGCTAAAATTTACCTCTTTATGAAACGCTTTTTGCCTTTGCATGACTTGAGAATTCAGCTTTTTTATAGCAACTGTATTCTGCCCAAGTGTTCCCTTGTAGACAATTCCGTAACCACCTTCTCTGATCTTATATGACTCATCAAAGTTATTAGTTGCCTGTTGCAACTCTGAGTAGGAGAAGTCACAGAATATATCTGAACCTTGGATTCTCCTTTCCAATTCTTCTATCTGATGATGTAGCTTTTCAGCTTCTCTTACTGCATTGTCTCTCTCCTTCCGTAGCTCAACATTCTCACTTTGGAGTGTGATGAGAAGATAATGAGTATCTGATAATTTTTTCTCAAGGTCCTTTGTCTTGTGCTTGACATCAATAACTTCTTGTTCCAATGCTGCCTTTTTCTCAAGTGTTTTACAAAGTTGTTCAAACATTTCATTTCGCTGTTTCATAATTTCTTCTACTCTTCTTGTTTCTTTCAAGAGCATATCTTCAATATCCTTCCTTTGTTCCATCTCTGTAGTATACAAATCTTCAACTGCTTTGATCTGTGGTAAGTACAATACATTCACATCAAGAAAAAAATTCATAATCCTCGATAAGATGCGACACCTTTACCCAAAGAGGAAGAGATGCCAAATTACCTCCTCAAACTAAAAAAGGTGATGAACATTCATCCAACCAGATCTAAAAGAAAACAATGAAACTAAGAGTAATTGTTGTATTTTCCGAATAATAACAAAGCGAAGAAGGTTCATACTGACAAAGAGCAGTTTCCGTTGAATTTATGTTCACCAGATAATCAATATCATCATCAAGCCATGTCCACTCCAACTACTTGGCATTAGTTAGATGAATCTTATATCTCCATTGAGTTATATACAATTGTGTCATTATTCATATTCAAATCAACTAAACCATTTTCTATTATTAACTAATGTTTTATTGAGTCTCCCTTTAACACTTTGTACTTTCCATTCTAATTGAGTCAAACACTTCAAAATTTCTGACTCTTTAAACATATTATCTCAACATATTTCCTATAATTTACATCCATTGATTTTTGAAGGATATTAGTACTATCTATTTTACTTTTTCAAAAAGATCAAATTCATCTTAGCATTTAATCTCTATTATATTATAATTTTGTATTTGTTATTTTCTAACAGTCCAATGACCATAGAGTATGAGTTCTTATAAAAATTTTATCTTACTCTATGTGTACATAACAATCACAAAATACTCCAGAATATCTTCTTCATTTGCATCATTTTTTTGTATTTTATTAGTGATATCTCTATCAGTATCTCCTTATTGCAAGATCTATTCGAGATATCTAAAACTTTTACGAGACTTAGAATCGTCTTTATCCTTCACTATTTCGTCATTCTTTTCTTATCGCTACATTTACTGTTTCAATTTTAATTCTACTTAACCCTTTAGTTTCTAATGTTTTTCTATACGATTCAAGCTTTGATTTAATTTATTCACTAGACAATGCATCTTCAAAATAGATTTCATTGAACAAAAAAATTGTCTCTGGTAGTCTAAAAATATCAAGGTATATCAACTACACTTCAGTCTCATAATAGGCCAAATAACTAGGTTATAGTAATCAATGCAATATTAAAGAGGAAAACAAAAGGTCAATAGATGATACCTTCTCAGCAGCACCATGCAAATCTCGAACAGCTTTTTGATGCCTAAGAGCTTCTTCCTTCGCTGCGTGAGTCAAGTTATTTGCCTCTACAACAGCATGTCGTAGATCATTGTACAATTCATCATTTAGCGTGGCACCATCCTAGGAAAAAAGGGATGCCATTTTTACCTTTTTCTGTTGCATGAATGATTAGTACCTTCTTTTACTAGAAAAAACAAACATGTTGCTATTAAGTTGCAAGTGAAAAGGACTTTAGCTGTGTTTTTTTTTCCAAAAAAGTTAGAAGTGAAAACCTCAAGTTGATTGTAACATTGATTGAAACTTTACCTAAGGCATTGGGTTATGCTATTCTAAAGCAGCATCAAAACAAGATACAGGATCACAACCCAAAATTTCTTGGAAAGGAGAAACTAGATCAAGATCTGAAAATAGATATCTTAAGCATTCGAGAAATGAATCTGAAAGAACATATCTATTCCTATGCTGTGCCAGATCTTCCTCAAATTTTCCAAAGATGAAAGTACATTAGTAAACACATATGTACCATATCACTATTTGATGTTGACAATTGAAAGGGAGCTTCAAAACCATGTGGAGATTCAAGAACAAATGATCCCACATTTTTCTGATCCTTCGCGATGCTTATTGAACTGCTAGTGCAAGGTATCTCATCAGTCACCGAACTCCTAACGCTCCTTGAAACCACATCAAACAAATCAATGACTATACCATCTCTACTGCCTGAACTTGATTCAGTGTGGTTGTCACAGGGTAGATCCATCATTGATGAACCAGGAATAGTTGATATTGATGGTTGACTAAGTTCCTCTTGTGCAGAGTCAGGAATGAAATTTAGTAGATGACCGTGAGTAGGTGATGTGTTGGGATTTGAGTTACCAGATGGCTGGGTAGTGGCACTTAGAATGACTCTGCTTGCTAGTATATTACCATATGCAACTGGACTAGCTTCCCTGTTGAAGGAATTTCAAACATGAATTTTAGGGAACACAAAAAGAATGAAAAACTTCATACAATAAATACACTAACAGAACTTAGAAGACTAAAGTAGTACAAAGTTAAGGATGTAAAAAAAGAATACTATTAATTAAATATATCATATCCAAAAGGACATCTAATTTATGAAAGTCTTAATGTCAAACAATCAGGATTCAGGATATTATCAAAACTCTTGTAAATTGTAAACACTGTCTAACAATAGCCTATAGTTCCATCAAAAGACAGAAAAAACAAAAAAGACACTCATTAGCCAATGATTAAACTGGAATACCCAACCACATTACTATTGTTCTAAAGTCAACGGTTAAGAATTGTTTTTCAGTACAAATTTTTTTTTAAACATATAGCATGAGTTTACATATCCATATACTTCATTTAAAGTAAACTCAGACTCAAACAGGAAGAATAAGCCATGGCAGGAATTAAGGTAACTCCTTTTCATCAGCTGCAAAGATCGCTCTTAACGCCCTTAAAGAGCTTATACTTGAGAAAACCTGAAGTTAACTTATGCCTCAAAATGAAAGCCCTTAAAGAGGTAGTCATCTTTATATGTCGATAAATGATGTTTAATGCTAGTGTTAAGAAATGTGCTTAAGTTATAACAACTTTGGAACCATTCCGTTATGGACATGCATAAAAAAAAACTCTAGAACATGAAATTGGATTACTTATGATGTTTGAAGTCAGATTTGTTTGAAATTGGAATACTAGGAAAATAGAACCAGAAAATATTAATTTCTTCTGAAATGTGTTTAAATAATCATAGTATAATTCTGGAATGACTTTTCCTCTGAGGGATGGGAATGATATGGAGACAAGCCTTAAATAGTATGTTAACCATAACAATACAATATGAAGGGGTACTACTTCAAACACCCAAAGCTAGACTTCTTGGAGAAAACAAAAACACTACTGGACAACTCAATATATGAACAAATCAGAAAATATTAGATTGTAGAATTTATAAAGAAATGCAGGGTACAACCTGCATAACACACTCCTTACATCCAAAATTATATTGTCTATGTAGACTCTGTACAGCCATTGATCTATTGAGTTCTATTTAAGTCAAGACCGCTAATTTAGATAAATTGTAATTCTATTTATTATTTTGAAACAATCAACTTGTATTCATTCCTGTGCAGGAATGAATGTAACAATTATCTTCAACGTTTATTCTTGCTTCATTTGATGTAATATTCAACAAGAAGGGAATATGAATGAAGTTATTAATTATAGAATAAAGAATGGGTGGTCCATTTATTGTGTTATATCTAGATCGAGATGATTACCTCGTTGGTCCCGGATTCTCGCAGGATCAGAAAGAAGTCTACAAGAGTCTTCTTCGTAGTTCCTTGCTCCAAACGTCCTCGGGATCCGGTGGTGATGTCCCGTGAGAGAAGTCTTGTACTCGTGTGATCAAGAGAGAAAGAGAGAAAAGTGAGAGTCTTGCCCTTTTCAAGAGAGAAAACTCTCTTCCTTTTATACACATGGGAGGGGTGTGGTTTGTCAACCTTTGGCAACCTTTGGTCATAGGTTGCTTTGGCAACCTTTGATGTGGGCAATAACTGCGCATATTAACATCTCTCACTTGCCCACATAGGGCACAATAAAAGGTCAGTTGCTCACTAAGAGCAATTCATGTCTCGACACTTGCTTCTCAATCTAACATGCGGCGAATGGAGTAAGCGACCTTACGAGAGTCGGCACAACAAATGAGTAGTGATCTATTAAGTTATCAACAAAACTAACAGATCACAATATTCTAAAGGAATCCTGTGGTACCCTAGATATCTTCAATATTCACCAGTTTTAACATCCCGAATCTCTTAAAACTAGTGACGTCAAGACTCAAACGTTTTATGCTCACGACTTTATCGCCACTAAGTCGACATAGTCCCTCGAGGTATGAGCCACAAAACACGGTGCAATATTTAGATGTCTTTCTTGAGTTCTCATGTCAATTCAATTAGTCTTGACCGCTTTCCTAGTCATGTCCCGCTGGACTGTATCAGCCATAGCCCTAAGTTGCATGCTAAAGTAGGGACATCAAGCTTCCTTTTTATGACATAGATCTCAAGTCCTAAGGGTACAGATGGATCAACAAATTATGATCCAAGAGCTCACACAATGATGAAACAGAGATCTCATTCATCATTTTCTTCAATGGTCGTTTTACGCACATGTGGTATGGTCACATGCTATGGTGTTCTTCCATCATTATGGACATATCACATACAACATAAAAAAAACACCATACGATTCTTAGTCTAGCCACTCCCACTGCGGCTAACCCGAGTCTCACGACGTCTTATCATGAAACTCGCAACCGGCTTAATAAAGGCTTCACAGAATTGATTCTCATATCCTGTGATCGATCCAGAGGGATCTCATCTTAATTCAATTTAAGGCGACAATAAAATAAAAATATCTTGCTCGCTCTCATAGCGCCATAGATATAAATTTATCTCACTCGCTCTCATAGCGTCATAGATAAAAAAAATTGTCTCATATTGCTCGCTTTCTTAGCGCCAAGGCAAATGACCCGTGTGAGGGGGGGTCTATTCAGAGCCTAGTGACACTTTTCTCAATGTGTAAAGTATTCCAACCATAGACACACATAAGGAAGGAAAACATTATTGCTTAATTGTCAATAAATATTGTGTTACGATTTACATAATCCCATATTTCTAATATGGGTTACAAATGCCTCCCTCGGGATTTGTTTAGTTAGTGGATCAGCCAACATATGATCTGTTGAAATGTGTCGAAGAACCACCAACTCCTTTGCAACTAAATCCCGAATGTAGTGATAACGAATGTCAATGTGTTTGGTTCGTCCATGGTATTTAGGGTCCTTAGCATAGGCCAAGGTCGATGTGTTATCAACATACAGCACCACTACCTCCTTTGTCAATTATGTCATGGCCGATCACCGTAGGAAACTCTGTAACCAAACAGCCTCTTGACATGTAGCAAAAGAAGCCACACATTCGGATTCCATGGTGGATAAAGCAATGCACGTTTGTTTCTTGTTACTCCAAGAAATGGCCCCTCCACCCAACATAAACACATAACCTAAGGTGGATTTGCGTTCATCTTTGTCACTGGCCCAATCAGCATCGCTATAACCTCTCAATCTTAAGTCACCTCCTTTGTAACATAAGACAAGGTCCGAAGTACCACGGAGATATCGAAAAATCCTTTTAACTGCTTTCCAGTTAACGAGACCGGGATTACTTTGATAATGACTAACAAGGCCCACCACAAAGTTAATGTCTGGCTGTGTACATAACATGACATACATTAGGCTTCCAAGTGCAGCAGCATATGACACTTTAAACATTTCATTCTTTTCCTTATCAGTTTGTAGACATTGACTGATACTTAAAACACAACTGTTATCAACTGGAGTATCGATAGGTTTAGAATAATGCATCCGAAATCGCTCAAGAATCTTATTTATATAAGTCTACTATGACAAACACAGAAGTTTATTCGAGCGATCTCTAGTGATCTTTATTCCCAGCATATAATTTGCTTCACTCATGTCTTTTATCTCAAAGATAGAAGACAACCATTTTCGAGTGACTTCGATAGATTCCATGTCATTTCCTGCCAATAAAATGTCATCAACATATAATGACAAAATAAGAATCTTTTCCACCGTACGTTTAACATACACACAGTGGTCTTCTTCAATCATCTCAAAACCAAATGAGATAATAGATTTATGAAATACCACTGTCTAGACGATTGTTTGAGGCCATAAATGAAACGTTTGAGATAGCAAACTTTACGCTCCTATCCCTTTGCCTCAAAACCTTCTGGTTGAACCATGTAAATTTCTACGTCTAGTTCTCCAATGAGAAATGTTGCTTTAACGTCCATCTGAAAAAGTTCTAAGTCTAAATGTGCAACTATGGCTAGAATAAGGCGAACCGATATGAATCTCACCACTGGGGAGAATGTCTCATCCAAATCTATACCCTCCTTTTGAGTATATCCTTTCTTTATAAGTCGTGCTTTATATTTGTCGATTGATCCATCCGCCTTACGTTTGACTTTGAAAATCCATTTATTTCCATTAGCCTTACGCCCTGGAGGGAGGTTGACAAGTTCCCAAACTTGATTCTTACTCATAGAGTCCATCTCATCTTGTATTGCTTCCTTCCACTCTTTACTAGCGGATGAAGTTAATACTTCTTTAACAGAAGTAGGCTCATCATCATCAGCAAGCTGGCACACAAGGGCTTCCTCTTCGATCTCAAATCAACGACGAGGTATGTGTCCATGTTTGCTACGGCGTATCTGATCATCTTGTTCTTCTATAGCTGTGCTCCCACTAGGCACAAAGCTCCCACTTTCATGATCATCTCTACTATCTCCGGTGGCTTCTTGGTTAGGAACTAATTCCCTCCCTTCGCTGGAAGATGGTAGAATATCATTAGGGTCATCCAACTCATGGAGATTAAGACTTTTTCCAGTGTCGCCGATACTAGGAAATTTTGTTTCTAAGAAAACAACATCTCGGACATCTTTTTCTGCCATTCCTCCATTCAGATGTTGTCCGTACATGACATAACCCTTAGAGCCTTCAGGATATCTTATAAAGATAAACTTTCTAGTTTTAGGGCCAAATTTTCCAAACTTATGAGAAGTGTCATGGACATATCCCGCTAAATCCCATGGGCATAGATTATCTGAATTTGGTTTTTCACCACGCCATAACTCATAAAGGGTGGAAGGAACTAACTGTGAAGGTACGCGGTTAAGGATATAGGCCACAGTCATTATAGCATCCCCCAAAAAGATATTGGAAGGTTGGCATACGCCATCATCGACCTAACCATATCCAGCAGTGTTCTATTCCGTCTTTCAACAACACCATTTTGTTGCGGTGTATTTGGAATAGTTAATTGCTTGCGTATTCCTTTTTCTTCACATAAAGTTCGGAACTCATCCAAAAGATATTCACGTCCTCGATCTGTCCGAAGAACTTTTATGGTTTTGCCTAATTGATTCTCAACCTCTGCCAAGAAGTGTTTGAAGCAATCTAATGCTTCATAGCGGTAAGCGATCAAATAGACATATCCATATCGTGAATAATCATCTATAAATGTGAGGAAATATGAAGCCCCTTGACGAGTCTTCACACTCATGGGTCCGCAAATGTCAAAGTGAATCAATTGTAAGAATTCAGTGGCTCTCTTAGTCTTTCCGAAATGCTTGCGACATGCTTTACCGGCTAAACACGATGCACACATAGGAAGATTGACTTTAGTGAGTAAGCCTAGCAAGCCTTCTCAAGCTAACCTTGTCATTCTATCTTGTCCTATGTGTCCTAGCCGAGCATGACAAATTTTCGAATCAAGGTTATTATCAATAGTCACCACATAAGACACATGATAATCCAAATCTAACTTAAACAAACCATCCATGAATAAAGCATGATCATATATAACATTGTTCAAACAAATGTCAATTTGGTTGCTAGCAAAAGAAAAAGAGAAGTCTAATGCCAATAATGCTGAACTCTACGCGCATAGAGCACGACATAGAGGGTTAAGACTCGTCTAGTCTTTAACTTGAGTTGATACACACCAACTTCAAGGGCTTCCTCGCTGGAACCATTTCCCATGTATACGCTTTGCGATCCCGTTGAGATTCGGCGATAATACACGAATCCTGCTCAATCCCTTGTTATGTGCCTAGTCGCTCCTGAATCCACTATCCATTCAGGATTTGTTCCAGCAACTAAAATATGCGAACAAACATGCACAGTTAGAGAGCAAAGAAATTGGAATACCTTTTTCGGCTCAGTGCATTCACGAGCGAAATGCCCCAATTGTCCACAATTATAGCATTTAGCCTTCGACTTATCTCTCTTTCCACCGTGCTTGCCTCTTTGGCGCTTCGGTGTCTGCCCCTCTTTGGAAGTGGATGCAACATTTTGCTTCTTCCTCTTGAAGTTCTTCTTTGGACCCTTCATGCCCTGTTGTCTGCCTCCCTTGGCGACAAGGGCAGTAGCTCGCATAGCTTCCTCGCGCTCAGCTTCTAACTCCACATGGCGAGAGATGTCAGAAAAATTTTTAATGCTCTCATTTGTGAGTGAGGATTTGTTTCATGTGAGTCCAAGAGTCTGGCAAAGATCTTATGGCAGCATGCACCTGCTACTCATCAGTGAGATCGTGACATGCAGACTTCAAGTCGTGGATCATGCTTGACATCATCCTAAGATGCTCAGTCATGTTCTGATGGGGATCTTTTCGGAGGGTCTCAAATTTCAAAACAAGAGCCCTTAACCTCGTGGTAGAGGTTCCTCCAAAAGTAATTTTTCAAGTTATCCCATATATCCTTGGCAGTCTTACACTTTTCAAACTCGCCAATCAAATCATCCTGCAGGTTGCTTAACAGTGTAAAGCACGTGCTGCGATCTTCGTTGAACCATAAGTTGTAAGCCTCTTGATCTCGTTGGTGTAGAGCAGTGTTGCCTTCTGCAGGCAGGGTCATGGATGTAGTAATGTGATCAAGCAACTCTTGCTCGTTCAAGAGATATTGGATTTTTCGATGTCATATGTCATAGTTAGTGCCATCTAATTTATCCCCTTTCGTTAAGTCAGCAATAACATTTTTCGAGGCTCATCGGTGAATCTTATTATATGGAGAATATTTAATATTATAATGTACCACGGACTGTGCGGCCTCACAGTAGGTTGTGGTTGGCACGTTCGTGCGCGTTACCGCGGGTCGCGAGGCCTACATGGCCATGGATGGCGCGCCCGTCCACATGGATATGAGCCGCATCCCTCACAGGTTCGCGAGCAGCGTCTGTAGTGTGCTCACGAGTAGTGCCTCCGTCCATTTCGCGTGAAGTGCCTCCGCCATGCACGTGAGCGTCAACAGTGCGAGTCAAGGGAGAAGAGCGCAACACTTCAACATAATCCCTTGCAGTCATTAGTCTTCGATATCTAATAGGCGCCATAGACTCCTACGTGAGTGTTGGGTCGTTGCCAACCAAGCTATCCCCATCGCTGGCGGTGGAGATCTTCGTTGATTCAAAATCATCTTCTTCCATTGTAGCAAGCTCTTACGCATGGAGATCATCCGATGACATCATGGAGAGAGGAATGGGAAGGCTCTGATACCAATGTTATATCTAGATCGAGATAATTACCTCGTTGGTTTCAGATTCTCGCAGGATCAGGAAGAAGTCTACAAGAGTCTTCTTCGTAGTTCCTCGCTCCAAATGTCCTCGGGATCCGGTGGTGATGTCCCATGAGAGAAGTCTTGTACACATGTGATCAAGAGAGAAAGGGAGAAAAGTGAGAGTCTTGCCCTTTTCAAGAGAAAAAACTCTCTTCCTTTTATACACATGGGAGGGGAGTGGTTTGTCTCTTTCCAAAGGTTGCTTTGGCAACCTTTGGTGTGGGCAATAACCGCCCATATTAACATATTGGATGGTCAAAATAAAGAGGAGAATCTAGAATCTAGTGTTGGAACCCCAAGGTTGTTTTGGTGTGATCAACAAGTTAAGTTAGGTCTTGTGTTGTTTTAACCTTGTGTCTAAGTGTGCAGGAGCTTAGGAGCACAGGTACTCGAGCGGAAGACGCAGCTAGCGAGAAAGGACGGCACGCGGTGCGTCCGAGAGACAAGGTGCTACGGAAGAGTACTCCGGTGGACGAGAAGGAAGCGTGCGATGGTTCCGAGGGACGAAAGCCGGAGCGGAAGATTGCTCGGGGAGCAAGAGACGCAGCTAGCAAGAAGGTCGGCACAGGATGAGGGGAGCTGGTGAGTACAGACGAGAAGGAAACATGCAGCGAGAGGCCAAGAAGGCTCGAGAAGACCGGAAGTTGGGTTGGGTGAGCCGGATGACGAGATCACCCAAGCGAGCGGATCCGGAGGAGAAGAACCGGACCGAGGCGGGACTGAACCAGAGAAGACGAAAAAGTCAACATCTGTTGACTTTGGGCTCCGGCGCCGGAGCCCTCCGGGTGCCGGAACCCCGGCGCCCGGACCGGACCCGGGATCGAGATTTGACTCGATCTGATGTTGGGGATAAAGTTTATAGTGCTCGGTTCACGACACGAAAACCTATAAATATAGTTGGTCCAAACTTTCAATGAACTCAATTGTAATTCCAACTTGGCAATTTAGTCTAGAGTTCTGACACATCGCGGGCGTGGACTCCGCCTGAAGGGGTTTTTAGTGAGCTTAATCTTCCTTGGATTAACAACCACATCGGTTGTAACCAAGTAAATCCTTGTGCCTCGCTTTTTCTTTATGCTTTTAATTTATCGGCTTACTTTATATATGCAAGTGTTCTGTTGAAAGTTCGAGAAGGGTACTTTTGTTTTATTTTACAGGACTATCCAACAACCCCCTTCCAGTCGGCCCAACGGTCCTACAAGTGGTATCAGAGCCGAGACGCTTCAAGAAGGACTAACCGCCGTCTGAAGCAACAAAACGATGGTCGGAGCTAGCGACTACCTACCAGCATTCGAGGGGGAGTTTACCGTTTGGAAACAAAAGATGGAGGTATATCTTAATTCTGATTTTGGTATTTCTTTAATATTAAAATTTGGCTATGAAGCACCAAAGACAACGAATGGAGAAGAATTCGATCTACGCCTCTGGAACAAGAAGCAACGTGACGAGTCGCAAACAGTCAGGCAGAATTTCACATTCTAACCGTAATACCAAATGAAGATCTCAATAGAGTTGGCGAGTACAAAAGCGCAAAAGAACTTTGGGAAAAGTTCTTGAAGATACATGAAGAATCAGAAGAAGTCAAATCCGAGACTAAAGAAATTGCCGAAACAGCAATCATAGCAGAAGACCCACCAAAAGATGAAGAAAGCTCAACCGAGATGAGCATCGAGAAAGGGGGAGAGTCTTCAGAAGAAAGTAATTCAACAAGGGGAGAACCAACTATCGAAAAGGTAAGTCAGGTATGGACTCGAACTTCTGATCAATTGGTTCAATCAATCGAAAAATTACCTGAAGATTTTTTCGAATCAGAAATTGAATCTTCGAAAAAGATTTTTAGATTAATAAATATATTATTAATAGACTCCTGCAAATTAGAATTTTTGTTAAAAAATTCCTGCAAACTACAAAATATTTTTTCGAACGAATCTTGCACAATGCCGAAAGAATTTTTTATATTGTCTGAAAAATTTTTCGGATTAAAAAATCTTTTGTCAAACGAATCTTGTAAAACAGAAAAATTACCAAAAGATTTTTTACCTATTATTTTGATAAAAAAATTTTGCAAGTTAGAAAATATTTTGACAAAAGAATTTTGCAAATTAGAATTTATGACAAAATATTTCTGTGAATTACAAAATATTCTTCTGAAAGAATTTTCCAAAGTAAAGACATTGCCGAAAGAATTTTTACAAATTATATTGTCGAAAAATTCTATTAAATTAGAATTTATACTATCAAAATATCTTTGCAAATTAGGAATTCAAAATACAATAGAAAATGACATGTTACAATTTATACAAATTTTTACAATTCAAAATTCAAATTTTCTTGCTTTAAAGTTATGAAATTATGATAAATTAAAATGAAAATTTAAAATTTTCTGATAAAAGCATTAAAATAAAATAAATTAATGCATAGGAAATTTTTTTCAATGTTATCAATTTTCTTAAAGTTTTTCTTGCATAAAGTTTTGGGCTCAGAAAGATTAAAACTAAGAAATTTTTTCACAAGTTATTTTTGACTTAGTAATTTTTCCTTACTTGGAAATATTTTTTTCTGAAAATCATTAGGATAGATTTTTATAAGTTTCTAAGTGTCAACCTTTAGACTTTTCTTGCAACCCCAATTTTTTATGTGATCAAAGGGGGAGAAGAAAAAGTATAAGTGTAGGGGGAAGTAGAAAAATTGAAAATTAGAATTTTTGAAATTTAATTTTTCTATCTTGTTGCACGTTATTGAAAATTTAAAATTGAAAATTGTTTAATTTTTATATCTATTTTTGACCCTAGCTTAACTTGGGTTGATCACATCAAAAAGGGGGAGATTGTTGAAACCCCAAGGTTGTTTTGGTGTGATCAACAAGTTAAGTTAGGTCCTGTGTTGTTTTAACCTTGTGTCTAAGTGTGCAGGAGCTTAGGAGCACAGGTACTCGAGCGGAAGACGCAGCTAGCGAGAAGGACGGCACGCAGTGCGTCCGAGGGACGAGGTGCTGCGGAAGAGTACCCCAGTGGACGAGAAGGAAGCGTGCGGTGGTTCCGAGGGACGAAAGCCAGAGCGGAAGATTGCTCGGGAAGCAAGAGACACAGCTAGCGAGAAGGTCGACACGGGGTGCGATCGAAGGACGAAGACTGCGGATGAGTACTCTGGTGGACGAGAAGGAAACACGCAGCGATTCCGAGGGACGAGAAGCCGGAGCGGAAGGCTGCTCGAGAAGACCGGAAGTTGGGTTCGGGTGAGCCCTTTTCCGGATGACAGAGATCACCCAAGTCAGCGGATCCGGAGGAGAAGAACCAGACCGAGGCAGGACTGAACAGAGAAGAGGTCCCGGACGAAAAAGTCAACATCTGTTGACTTTGGGCTCCGGGGCGCCCGGAGTCCTCCGGGGCGCCCGGAACCCTTCCGGGCACCCGAACCAGACTTTTGACCAGGATCGAGATTTGACTCGATCTGATCGTTGGGGGATAAAGTTTATCCCCCCGGGCGCCCGGAACCCCTTCGGGGCACCCAGGGCGCCCGAAACCCCTTCGGGGCGCCCCGACCAAAGCTATAAATATAGCCTTGGTCCAGAAGCTTTTCAACGAACTCTGAATTGTAATTCCAACGCTTGTAAGCTTTAGTCTAGAGTTGAGCTTCTGTTTTCTGCGCTTCAATGCTGTACGAGGCTTCTCCACCTGAAGGAGTTTTTAGTGAGCTTAATCTTCCTTGGATTAACAACCACATCGGTTGTAACCAAGTAAATCCTTGTGCCTCGCTTTTTCTTTATGCTTTTAATTTATCGGCTTACTTTATATATGCAAGTGTTCTGTTGAAAGTTCGAGAAGGGTACTTTTGTTTTATTTTACAGGACTATCCAACAACCCCCTTCCAGCCGGCCCAACGGTCCTACATCTAGATTCCTGTGTAATGGTCATATTCCCTTTAAGTTGCAAGAAAAATATTATAAAAATATGTCATACATTATAGAGCTGACCCCGTCTAGTATGATAAGGGTTGGTTGTTATTGATGTCATATTTTATGGATTTATAGTGTTCAAAGGTTAGCACCCTTCAGATATTTCCCTTGTTAGGGTGACAGGACAACTCCGATACAAGTGGGCTACTTATAAATCTTCTTTCCGATTTTTTAATTCAGTAGCGATTTTCCACGACTCTTCTGAGGTCAGGAAATTCGTAGGTGCACCCCCACCACTTGGATTTGGAATGAGGAGGATCCAACGAGATAAAAAATTATTGTAGTAAAGACAAGAATATTAAAAAATGGATGCATGGAATTACTAGAAAGTATAAAACAAAAAACAAGCATCCAAGAGAAATTAAGTGTAGCTCCAATAGATGACAAAGAAAGAGAATATAGACATTGTACGAATAGGAGGATTCCCAAGAAAATAATATTCAAGGTAATAAAAAATAATTAACTAATTTGACTATTATTAGTGATATAACCTTGTTTAATGGTGGGATAAGATTCATGCAGCCAATCAAAAATAATTGGAATAGACACTACTTATTAATAATGATGATGGAGATGAATCTAACTAGAGAATGAATTCAACGGGGTAGGAGGAAAAAGTGTCCAAGAATATGATAACCATAATGTGTCATTTCAAAGCAAGACATTCTGTATTTTTATTCTTTGATTAAATACAAGTCAGACTACATTAACATAACTGTTCAATATTTGGTCAATAGACTAACATTGGTCTACTTTCTAGAGGATAAAATATTAGAAAGCCATCCAACAGAAAGGTTTCAATAAGATAAACAGACATAATTTGAATTTAAGATTCTTCCATAGAATCCTGGGCATACCTTGTGCAAATCAGGTTCCCTTTGCAAACAAATAAGATCTTACATGATGGATCGGCCTGCTTCTGTACAATGAGTGCTTTCTTTGATCTTGGCTCCCTCATTTTCCTGCCATCCAAAGCCTCAGATTAACATGGAACTAAAGTGATTTTCATCATTCATTCGGGAATATTTGTTGGGAAAAAGTTTGGGTTGGATGCACCAACTAAAAACAACACAGTTAATTTCTTAAGCATGGAATTGTATGTGATGGTCAAAATATCATTTGATAGCATATCTAAGCAAGGGGGAATTTATATAGTATATATTTGAACGAAATAAGTTGTTGCTGGTTCATAAACTTTGGGAACTTCATTTAAATTTGCTATCCCATATTATTTTACAATATTCCAGTGAGTATTGAGTGAATCAACAAGGACCACCTTGCAAGGCTAAATACTCTTGGGTGGCCCATAGCAAAGTAGTACTATGAGGAAAAGGTGAAAAGCAACCCCGTAAGGGTGTGAGTTCACAAACAATGGGAGGAGAATACAATTTTTGACTCATGTCTGTTGAAGAATGAGCCGATGACTCATAGGTAGTGGCTTGGTTAAGGAAATCCACTAGAGTCGTAGTGAAAGTGAATCTTCATAGGACGATTGTCACTACTTATAGACCCAAACTTGAGTGATTTATCCATGACCAAGATGAAGCTTGGGTGAAACTAAGTGGAATGTGAACTGACTGATGTAGTGTTAGAATCATAAAGATTTTATTCAAACAGTTATAGCTATAGTCCAAAATAGATAGCACATCAAAGACCTTATCATTATCTTCATGAAGTCATAGGACATGAAGGTATAGAGAGACTGTACCTTGAATAATTTTTATCTGCTGCTGCTCCCATAACAAGGTTGGTTATCTTATGTTGAGCAATAAGTTGTACTATCCCTGAACCAACATCATCTGCCTCAATCACCAGTTTTTCAGCTTGCACCTGAAGAAATTATTTCATGCATGACTTACCGTCAACAATCTCATGTATCTTATTGAACACTAAATCAAGAAGCTATCCAATTGAATGATCGATCTTGAGTTTAAGGAAACGAAATTTGCAAGGCAATATAATATTTTATTGGATTTAGACTAAATTGGGAACATGTTCACATATTATCTCTTAATCGTGACAATACAGTACAAGAGAAAATGTAAAAAGAAGAGTGACAATCTTTTAGTGGAAGAATATACCTCCTTTAGGGCAGAGCATCTTTGAACATATTTGTTTAATGCTTTTTCCATCTTTGCCTTCTCAGACTGTCGGAATGCATATATCTCCTGTTCCCTCAGTTGTTGTGCTGGAATCCAAGATCTCACTAGAACAATGTTCACATCAATTATTAGTATTGAGGTAACACCATGCATAACATCAATACGTTCAAAGAGAACCAGATTCTCATGGTAAGAACCAACTTCTTTTCATTCTGGGCAAATTGAATTTTTTTTCTACTTGAGAAACCTCATTCTCCCCATAATAGGCATTTCTATAAAGTAATGTATTAGCCCTACAGGTGTAATACAATGGTAAAAGATTTAGGAGAACAAATAAAAGGATGCATATTCTAGAGTTAAATCCCAATAGGGACGAATATTTTGGAGGTGGCTTCTAAGTATGCATAAGTTGTGTTCTGAATTTACACGGTAGATGAACCAAGGGGAAGGACGTCTACCTTTACGATTAATCAAGTGAAGCCTGGACACCTAGATTATAAAAAAAAAAGTAATGTATTATTATAGTGTCTGACTACAACTCCAGGACACATTAGGAAGATAACGTGTAAAATGACTTCAATGAACTGAGTCCACTACAAGACAAAAAAGGGAGATATGTTAATTAATTTATGGGTGCAGGGACTAAATAATCTCCTTGTAGGATCATGTAGCATTATCAGTTGGCTTAGTTGCAATGAGCTTAATTGAGGTGGAGCTATTGTATTAGATAATTTTAGTCTACGTTGGAGTGAAATAAGCCAAGAGCAACCGCACTATTATGGGACATCACTTTGAAGTACTAAATTATGGAGTAGAAATGGATCTCCTTGAGGTGGAGATGTTTTAGGTTTCAACTGTAAGAGCAAGGAGCACCAGAATCAAACATATGTTTTAATGTTGTTAAAGGTTCAAAGTTAAGTCCTGTTGTGATTTAATGGATTGATCAAGTATGCAGGTTGTTGTATTTGGAAGTCCTAATATTAGGCAATGGAAGTCTCGGCATATCAAGAACATCAAGCAAAAAGCCTAGATGGGTCAATGGATCAGACATCTAGCAAGATGGAATTGATAGGTCAGCAAGGACCCGATATCGAATCAAGGGAAAGTCCTCGCAGGTCGATGATCAGATGCTGAGCAAAGAAAGTCCAAACAAGTCTGGAGGACTAGATGTTTGGCAAGTAAATTGAGGTATGGAGTGGTTCTTCTGAAAAGAACAACAATAAGGGCGTGCTCCAGTCGAGAAAACCCTTAGGCGTTGATCCAACTGAAGCGAAGGTTTTTAAGTTGAGATCATACTGTCATAACTATCTATCACATGCATATTATTTGTTATTTAACTCTATTTTGTAGGCTCATTTTTATTATCACTGTGGTAACTTTGTTTTGTAAAAAAACAAATGTCGGACTTGACCGAAGGGTTCGATCAATCGAACATTCAGTAATGGGGTTCAGTTGACCGAAAACCCATATTTCACGGGATCGATCAAATCTAATCGGAGAAAACAAGGAAGGGAGCGAAGGATTAGTCGCCTGATCGAGGTTCAATCGACCGAACAATTTCGAGTCGATTGGACTAGTCCTATAAAAGAAGTCTCGTGGTTCGAGGCTCATAATCAATTCTCTCCTCAACTCATTCTTTTCTTGTTGCTAAGATCGTGTAAGTTATGCTACTACGATGCTGAAAGGCTCTCTGACAACCTACGCCCAACTTCTACAATTTGTTGTCGGTATATTCTTTTTAATTCTTGCATTCATTTAAGGAGATTGCAGTGTGTTACTATCCTTCTCATATACATGTTTGCTCCTTCTCTTAAATTTTTTGGAGAGGAGAACTTTAGTTGATTGCCCATGCATAGTAGTCGCTGGACTACGAATCAAGTAAAAAATAACTTATGTTTTTGTGTGTTTGTTTTTCTTTATTCTGCTACAACTTTACTTTGATTTACGAAAAAAAGTTTTAAATGAACAAGATTCAACCCCCCCCCCCCTTTACCTCTATTTCGATCCAACATGAACATTATCTACCGAGGCACTAGGTCCATCATAGAAAGCTTTGTTACCACTTATTTATGTTGATGTAGGAAACACCATAATCGAACCTATGTTTTAATGTTGTTAAAGGTTCAAGTTAAGTCTTGTTGTTATCTGATGAATTGATCAAGTGTGCAGGATGCTCAACTTGGAAAGTCCTAGTAGGTCAGCTGGACCCGATACTAGACAAGGGAAGTCTCAGCAGATCGCGGAACCAGGTAGGAAGTCCAGATGTGTCAAGTGAACCTGACATCTAGTATGTGGACTCGGTAGGTTTGGAGGACCCTATATCGAGTCAAGTGGAAGCCCTGGTAGCGGATCCAATGATGAGCGGTTAAGTCCAAATAGGTATGAAGGACCCGATGTTTGACAGGTAAGTTGAGGAAAACTACTGAAGATAGTGAAGTGAGGTGGTGTCCCATTAGGGACAAACCTTAGGTACTGATCTAACTAAAAAACCCGACGAAGGTTTTTAAATTGAGATCAGGACAGTCATTACTGTCTCATTCATGCATACTATAATCTTACTTTGCACATTTATGTTCTAACTTTGTTTTGCAAGGTAAATATTATTTTTATTTACTAACACTGTTTTGCAGAAAAAGTTGTTCCAGCAACGGAACAAAGGTGTTCAATCAACGAATCCATGGAATATCATAACAGTAAGATTCGATCTGGAATACAATAGAAATTTTTGGTTCAGTTGACGAATAAAGGTGATCAATCGACGGATTAGTTTATTTCCAAAATTAAACAAGATTCGAATCAAAGTACAAATGGCAAAAAGATGTTCAGTTGATGGAAAGATCTTGATCCATCAACGGAACAACGAGATTTCCGCAATCAAACGGATCGGATCAACACAAACAAGGAAGGGACAGAGGATCACGGATAGAGTTATCAGTCGACGGATAAGTTCAGTTGACGGAACCTCTTATCAGTCGACGGAACGATACCTATAAAAGAAGCCCTCGAGCTCCGAGCCAGAAACAACTTCCGCTTTTCAATTTTCTACTATGCTCATGCTCTGCTCGTGCAAGCTGCAACTATTACAATGTCGAGAGGCTTTCGACAACCTGTGCTACTTCTTATATTCATTGTCGTCGGTATACTTTACTTTTACTTGCACATTGTACTCTCATTTGTAATATCAGTTTATCATTTTGTGGATTGCCCAACAAAAGTGATTGATGATCGCGAACCTTGGAGTAGAAGTCGGCTGGGCTCCGAACCAAGTAAAAAAGAGATGTGTTCTTTATTTTTATTATTTTTACTTTATTCCAATGCTTACTTAAGTGTTTACAAAAGATAAGAAAAGATTTTAAAGCTACAAGATTCACCTCCCTCTCTCGTTCTTTCACGATCCAACAATTTAAAGGCTTTTGTGCCTTGAGAATAGTGTTTGGCTACATTAAATTTATACTAACTTCCTAAAGAGTCATGATACAGCTAAAGAAGCATATGGACACTCTCATAGTTACGTTTGGAAGGGTTATTTTCTCGGGGAGGGTGCATTAGGTGTAGTGCATTTAAGGCAAGGTTTTTATCATACCTATTCAAGAGGTATTTCTCATTTTTTATTATTGAGTAAATTACTAAAACACTCTTGTATTCCATGTATCCTTACTTTTCTATAAAAAAAAATCTTCACTTTAGTAAGCCAATGATGAACTAAAGTAGAGATTTTGAAGAAATGGGAGGTGGATACATGGAATACAAGTAAATTAATTTTTGTTAGAAGGGTGTAGACATAATTACCCTAAATTAATTTCTCTATTTGAATTAGTCATAAGTTCAACTAGGTATATGGGTTTTGCATTGTGTGTTGTGAGTGCATGCCACATGTTGGAGGTTGATTTTAATGTACATATGTATTCATTGAATTGCAAAGGTTTCTGTATTTTTTATGAATTGAGTGCTGACCTCAAGAAGAAATGAAAAGACATCTTAGGTTTTGATCTATGAGGAGAATTGAGAAACAATGTTAGGTAGATTCAAATCCCAATAGATTGTGCAATGTTAGGTAGATTCAAATCTCAATAGATTGTGCAGACATGCATTGACATTTGGGAGTAATTGTGATCATCCAAACTAGGGATTATAGCATCCAAACAATACATAGCCTGTTGATTCAGGTTAACATTGGTCAACTTGAAGTCACTTTGTTTGAAGTCATTCCTAAAGCATGATCCAAGAGAGGATACAAACTTGGAGAGGAATCAAATAATCTTGTTTGAAACGATAAGAAGGGAAATGATCAAACGGTGTAATGGAACTGGCAGCTGAATATCAAAAACAATCACACTAGCGAAGCAATAGATTCATAAAGAGAAGTGTTATCTATCCCTAAAAGGAACCTAAAACAAGTAAGCATCCTCTTAGCAACCTCCCATTTTAAATAGGGCTTCACGAATCTCCTCAAAACTCCAATATCCAAGGCCAAGCATATATAAGATTGCATACATTTAAATCATTGAAACCTCATACTATTTGCATTGTCTCACTTTGTTTCCCCATTTACATTTATTTTACGTCAGTTTGAGATCATGAATACCCATAATGACCAGATGAATCAACTTATCCATTGTTCTTATAATAATAATAATAATAATAATAATAAAGGGAAAAAATGTTTATCCTCAATATCAAAGTTAAACTAGAAATGTGCAAAAAGAAAGAAAACAACAAGAAGAACTAGCATTTCTTTTCTTAAGTAAAGAGATTTGATTATCAATCTCCCCCTTTGTTCACGACATCGAATATGCATTTTGATTTTTTTTTTAAATGCGAAAAATGGAAACTTGGTAGCAGACTTACAGGGAATAAACATGGCGGGGACATTGACGTGGACGATGACGATTGTCTTCGTCTTAGGGGTGTTCTTAATCACCCACACCAGGTTTTCCTTTCCCAGCTTGAAGTCCCTTTCTACCGCCACATGAATCTTGTCGTCCTCATTCTCACCGCCCCCTTCGTTCTTCAATCTCGAACCATCCGCCATTTGCTGGTCATCGTCGATCTCCTTTAGGCTACTCCGGCTGCCCGAGTAGGTGGAGAATCCGGCGCTGCTCCCGCTCCTCGAAGTCGATTGACTCTCCATCTGCAGGGAACGGGAACCCCAGCGCTAAGGAACCGAGGGCAGCCAATAGCTAAAGGTGGGAGCTTTACTCCGCCTTCACTCTCTGCTGCCTTTATTCTTCCCATCAGCGCAGAAATGCGACGGCTTACAGCATGCCGCGCCACCAGTTAGAGGGAGAGCACCAACAAGAGAATTCAACTCTCTGTAGCAGCCTCCACCCTCCAGTCCAGCTCCAAAATAATATTCAACCTGCCTCTTCGAAGTTTAGTGATTTTTTAAAAATGCTCCAAAATAATATTTAATCACCAACAATAACACTTAATAAATGGGGTTCATGCTAATAATAAAAATTAAACAATTCAAGTCTCAACTAGAATAGATACCAATACACTGAACTAGAGAGAGAGAGAGAGAGCAGAAAGAAAAAACAAAATGCGTGCTAAACAAACGTGGCGAGTCGAATAAATAAGATAAGGGTTGACAAAAGAATAGCGTATCCACAATAACATAATGATCAGTCACCTCATTATGCTTCAACTTGAGCATTTGCTGCAGAATTATGCTGTTTCATATTGCTACAGCATGACTATACACATTGTGCATGATGTAAAGATCCGCCCCTCATCCGACATCACTGACGAAGCTTTTTGAGATGGCTAAAAAGGCTTCTTAATTTCTTCCAATGCGATCAATTGTGTGAATAACACATGTAAGAAGGTCTCAATAGTAGAATGAAAAGAGAAAAACAGTAAAAAACGAGAGAGAGAGCCCTTACTCGAGTATATACATGGCCTTTTATTCGTGTGAGAGGGCTGACATCTATAGAGATCTCATGAGAAGATGGAAAAGAAAATATGGAAAAGTAAAGACCATGCCCCATGTCTGCTTATGCCCAGCTGAACCCGATTAATAGAATTCAACCGAATTAGGTAATTGGGTCCTACCGACTCGACAACTCAACCGCTCAACAAGCAAAATCTCGGATCATCTCGAAGCAACTCAGAATTAATGACTCGACAACTTGGGGTGGGACCACTTAGGTGCATTCTACAAACCTATCTTGAGCTCTTTCATACATTGGGCTGATTGCGGTTTGCATTGGTTGAGTCCTGGTTCAAATCCTAGGCTTGCCACATGACACCTATCATTCCCACCACACCAACACCGAAAGAACAAATTAATATTATTGCACCTTATCATTGATGAATTTGAGTTAGAAGGTGTCACATTCTTGTTGAATTAATCTTTGCTTAGGCTACCATCAAATAAGAATCCATTAATCAAATATTCAAGAGATGATTTATCAAACTCATCACAAAAGCCATTATCCGTTCTTAGTCATGCTATTAACTTAATTAACGCACCTCTAATCTTTTGAAGTTTGATGAACAACATGGTTAGGCTTTACCTCCATATGTTTGCATTAATTTTCTTTGAAACATTCTTTTCGGTAATTCATCATTGGAAAATCATCTATATATCATCTCCATAAAGTCTTGGTTCTTTTGTGTGGGCATTTCGTCCCTAGGATCATAGTACCACGATAGGACATTCAGGTTGTCACCCAAGTACTCGTGGTTCGAACCCTAGTTATGACGTATTTGTAGGAATTTTTCCTCCAAATGGGGGGAGGGAGCATAATCAAAGGATATTGGGCTTCCTGATGTACCTTAGTGGCCGGTGGGAAACTTCTATGGGGTCGGGCCGGTCATTCCCAGGGATAGTCAATGAGACTAACTAGGATTATCATTTTTTTTGTGGTCATTTCTTTCTTTGTCAAAAGATCTCAGTACAACTTTGGAATGTTTAAGTTGGAATGTCTTGTTACTTATAGGATCGAGAAAGCACTAGAGAGGAGGGAAGGGGAGGGGAGGGTAAATAGAGTGTGTTATTTTTTTACGATTTTTAAAAAATACGCAATGGAAAATAAATGAATCAGAGTAATACTAACACACTTTATTTTTACTTGGTTCACACCCCATACTGCTAATCCAAGGTCAATGATCGTTGATCGCTTTCAATGGACAATCCACTAATAATATTTTTCTCTGAATAATGATTCGGAGGCAAACAATCGGTTTTTACATGAAAATCCAAGTATCAAGAGACTTAAAAACAATAACAACACTGGCATAAAGGAGTACTCATTACGTTGTCGAAGCGGCACTTTGGTGTTGCGTCAGAATTTCAGAGCAGTAAAGCACAACAGTTGATCATAAGCGAGTATAGAAAATGTTGTCTTGAACTGTTGGTCTACATTTCTTTTATAAGGCATTTCGGGCTACATTTCTTTTATAAGGCATTTCGGGCGTCTGGAATCCTTTCTAGGCACCTCTATCCTTTTTTGAGCGCTTGGATTCCTTCTCAGAGCCTGGACTACTACATGGCAAGATCTTACCGAAGCTCTATCCGATTGTGACTTATCCTTCTCCGAGCACTTATATCCCTTTCAGACGTTGACGTGTGTCAACCAATTGAAGAGTGTTATCTCAGTTGCATGTGTAGTTGATTTCAGGTCATTATAGGTGCCTGGATCCATCTGGTCGCTCAGACCTCTGGGCGCCTGGAATCTCCTAACTCCCGACTAACTTCCGATTTCATATTCCTGCATCATAGAGTTAGCATAACAAGTACAATAAAAGTAAACATAAAACAGTTTTACAGTCTTAGGGCTGTCTGGTCTTAACTTTTAAATATCTAATGAAATCTTAGGTTAGACCGACACTGACTATTCCCTTTCAGGGAACACATCCTTACCCACTCCTCTCAGGAGAGTTTTATCTAACTTGGCCAAATATTCAATCATCTAGACCTGTTTGAACTTCTTGCTCGACATCCAGTCCTTAAGAGCCATCGACCTGCTAGACGTCCTATCCTCCAGACCCGTTTGGACATCCTGCCTGGTGCATTGATCTACCAAGTCTTCTGCCTAGTATCCAGTCTAGTTGATCTACTAAGACTTTCTCTTTGCCTAATATCTACTAGGACTTTTCTCTTACTTAATATCTACTAGGACTTTTCATTTGCCTAGTATCACTAGGATTTTTTGGTTGAGCTACTTGCATAATTAGTCAACTTTCATTATATCACAATAACTTTTAACTTTGAACCTTTGTCAATTATCAAATTATAGATTTAATTATTTGGTGCTTCCAGCACCAGCATATCTTAGCTTAGTCATACAAATTAATGGAGTGGCCTACTCCAAAGACCATCATAATGCTACCAAGTTTTCATTAGCCTCATTAGTTATTATTGCAAGTTAGTGATAAATTATATATGTAATGTTTAGTGCTTTACTAACAACTCTATTTAATAAGGATGCATTAAAATGGTCCTTCTATTAAAGTTTATTGTAAAATTGTCAAATTGACATTCCACAAGTTAAAGAGTCTAAGTTAACAACATTAATTAGTTCTTGCTCTATCAAATTTCACTAAGCTATTACTCATTGAAGTTGATGTATCCTGAGTTGTCATTGGAATAGTTCTCATTCAAGCATACCCCTTAGCTTTTATTAGTAAACCATTGTCTCCTCTACATAAGTAGATGTTTGTCTATGACAAGGAGATGTTGGATATCATAATCACAAAGTGGAGACAATATCTTCTTGGTGGACACTTTTAGGAACTAACCATAAAAGCCTCAAGTACATAAATGTAAAAACGTGATCACTCTCATAAATCCTTTTTTTTTCCTTCTCAGACTTTTTTTGGAAGTGTAAAAACATCTTACAATGCATGTTGTTACAACAATATAAGAGAAATACAAAGATTACCTAAACAAGCACAAAACAAATGAAAGATTACAACAATTGCATTTTTCTCTATTCTAGAATTCACCTATTAGTGGATTAGTTTGCACCCATTAGTCGACTGCTATCTTGTTAGTCAATCATCTACATAGCTTTTTGACAATAGATCCTTTTCTTGTTGCATGCTTTATTTACTAGATTGAGTGAATCATCTTACATTTCTTATATATATGTGATCTTGTCTAGAATCTGAGTTAGACGAAGATCGACGGAGATGACATTGGTGTTGACGGAGATGTGATTTTGACGCACCCTACGTATGCGCGTCGGAAAAGCAAACCCCCACATGGAACCCCCAAAGTATATAGTAGAAAAACTAGTGGTACTTAGACTATGCACACACTCAGACAAGCACTCGGAGCATTAGAGACCAGAAACTAGAGAAAAAGTCCCCGACGCAGACCCTCCGATGCTCAAGTCAGGTCCTTTTCCCCTGGAAAAGCAGTGTACGATGGAAAAAAGAACTATTGAAGACGAGTGCAGATGTGTGCATACTTGGCCACGGAAGAGGAACTCCCTTTTATATGGCTCTGCGTACCTTTTGAGTCGGACCACTGTCAAAGAATGTTTGGTGTTAGGGCCTGTTGGGTGAGAGAGGATGTACAACGGCCTCCTATTGGTAGAAGGAAGTTTCCATTCTCAGGGAGTGACAGGCCACTGGAATATTCCTTGGCGTATGACAGTTATTCTCAGACAGGATGTTATGATTCTCTGACATTTTTGTCACTTAGTGCTTTCCGTCCTGTCCAGGTTCAGCTACAAATAGATTGGGATGACCGCTCAGATGTGCTACTAGGACTGAACCTTGATAAAGAGGATGAGCTGTGGTGAACTGGTTGGGTTTTATCTGAGACTGTGGCGAGGGACCCATCTTTCATGATCTGACTGTTGAAGAGGCGGCCGGGAGTTGTCTTAGTAAAAGTATCAAGATCATCTATAATGTCCAAGCCGGGGAAATCTAATCAGTCTGGGGCAGGCCAGGAACTAGTCCAAGCTTTGTCTTATGTCTCAGATCTGGGGACCTGCCATGACTGTGACCAACTAGGAATTATGCGGCTGATGACACGAGACTGTCTAACTCCCGTCTTTCCTAGACTATTGACTGCCACATCCTCTTGAATATTGACTGTTATGTCCCCTTGACTTTTGACTTTCTGGCCCCCTAGGGTCCCTCCTTTACACACCGTATTACAAGTCTCCCCTTCAAGTCTAGTCGAAAAGGAGGCTCAAGTCCGATTGACTAAACCCTGGTATACTTGTGACTCCTCCTGCACAATGGGAACGAGAGCATAGCCGACTATCCCTGTCGAGGTTGAATCCTCTTTGTACGGCTATTAGTCAGGTGACGCTAGAGATGGTTGGACAGATGAAAGCAAAACAAACGCCCATGTTGTTAACAAGTGGTTATGAGAACCATGCTTGCTTGTACCTTGCATTGGGGCGAGAGTCTGGAGTGCTGACTGAGAGGTCGTTGGTCGCGAGATCATGCTCACTTATAACTCGCACTGGGATGAGAGTCTAGAATGTCGACTGAGAAATCGTTGGTCACGAGATCATGCTCGCTTATAACTTGCACTAGGATGAGAGTCTGGAATGCCGACCGAGAGGTCATTGGTTGCGAGAGCATGCTCGCTTATAACTCGCACTAGGATGAGAGTTTGGAATGCCAACCGAGAGGTCGTTAGTTGTGAAAACATGCTCACTTATAACTCACACTAGGGCGAGAGTTTGGAATGTCGACAGAGAGGTCGTTGGTCGCAAGAGCATGCTCGCTTATAACTCACACTGGGACAAGAGTCTGGAATGCCGATCGAGAGGTCGTTGGTCATGAGAGCATGCTCGCTTATAACTCGTACTGGAGCGAGAGTCTAGAATGCCGACCGAGAGGTTGTTAGTTGTGAGAGCATGCTCGCTTATAACTCACACTGGGACAAGAGTCTAGAACGCCGACAGAGAGGTCGTTGGTCGTGAGAGTATGCTCGCTTATAACTCGCACTGGGGTGAGATTTTAGAACGCCGACCAAGAGGTCGTTGGCCGTGAGAGCATGCTCGCTTATAACTTGCACTGGGACAAGAGTCTAGAATGTCGACTGAGAGGTCGCTGGTCGCAAGAGCATGCTCGGTTATAACTCGCACTAGGGCAAAGTCTAGAATGTCGATCGAGAGGTCGTTGGTCGTGAGAGCATGCTCGCTTATAACTCGCACTGGGGCGAGAGTCTGGAATGTCGACCGAGAGGTCGTTGGTTGCAAGAGCATGCTCGCTTATAACTCGCACTGGGGCGAGAGTCTAGAATGCTGACCAAAAGGTTGTTGGTCGCGAGAGCATGCTCGTTTATAATTCACACTGGGGCGAGAGTCTGGAATGTTGATCGAGAGATCATTGGTCGTGAGAGCATGCTCGCTTATAACTCGCACTAGGGTGACAGTCTAGAACACCAACTGAGAGGTCGTTGGTTGCGAGAGCATGTTAGCTTATAACTCGCACTGGGGCGAGAGTTTGGAATGCTGACCGAGAGGTAGTTGGTGAGCAAAGGAAATGCGCCCATAGACTTAACTTTTGCGGCCTTTGGAGCAACCTGGGGTCATGACTTCAACTTTGTACTTAGGCATTAGCCAAATTTAAATCTTACTATCGTTACGAGGCTGGGGCGAGACACCAAATTCTGATTAACGCTTCCCGCAACCTTCTATTCATATTCCCAAGGTAACCGCATGAAATTGTTGATCCTTGAGGCATGGTGCTAGTGTCCCCATATCAGCCTCATGATTTCCCTATATTTTCCATCATAAATGCTCATTCATAGGAAGCCGACACATGTCTGACTGACTTCCTTTGATATGACGCCTAACGCACACTTTCTGCATAGGACTCGATAGTGCTTCCCTTCTTTTGATTCGACGGCTATCCTTCGTAGTGCTATTTTGATTGCCCGACTCATTTCCCTATATATGCCACTTGGTAGTTTTAGTTTAAAAATCCTAAAGGCATCGAGCGACTGTTCATCGCTACTTTTTCTTCTCCAAACTTCTTCTTTGCTTGTTTGCATTAACCTCCGTGTGTTTCCTTCGTAAGTGCTCATTTCCCTTTTCCCCTACTTCTGCATTTTTTATTATAGTTGAAGACACTTTAGTCCCCTGGTATGCCTTCTTTCGCTCCGACTTTGATAGGATTGATCTTAAGTCGGTGCAATCTAGCCTGAAGCTTTCTGAAGCCTACAACCTTCACATCCCTAGGCCTGATGATCATCCCTATTATCCTCCTCCTGGTTTTGTGACTTTCTTCAAGAACCAACTTCTTAGTGGTCTGCACTTCCCTATCCATTTTTCTTTTCAGAGTTAAGTCAGTATTTTTGCCTCCCTTTGTCTCAGTTTGCTCCCAATGCCTTCCATGCTATATGTCGGATGGTAATCCTATGCCATCTATATGACATTCCTTTAACTCATCAACTTTTTTATCATTTTTATTCTCTCAAACGATTGAAATCTGACATTTTCATGGTACAGTCTTGACCCGGGTGTAAGTTCTTCATGGGCATGCCTTCTTCTAATAATGGCTAGAAGTCCCATTTTTTCTATATGCGACTACCCAAACCTATGGCTTGCCCACTGAGTGGCGCTTAAGTCTTCCTCCTTCCTCTGAGTAAGCGACCATCAACATAAGCTAGATTGCTTTACGGTTTCTGGGAAATTGGATAGGGTGCAGCCCCAACTCCCTTCCCTACTATGGGAGAACGTGTTGTACACCTTCGGGCTAAGTCCCATCTGGACACCCTTGACTGCACCTTTTGGTAAGATCAAACAACTCTTCTCTCATATCTTCACTAATTGAGGTATCTTCTTTTACCTACAGAAATCATCATGTTTAGAGCTTTTGCCCTATTTTATTGCCCTTCTCTTTCGATTTTGACTGACATTTTTTGGCCCAGTTCTTTGTTGCAGGGTTACGATTGAGCCAGCTGTCCATGGACATGTATTGACAGAATAAGATCTTGAAAGGTCGCATTTCTGACTTGGAATCTCATCCCTCTAACTCCATTCCAACAGTACGCCAACTAAAGGTGAAGGTGGAGTCTTTGAAAAAGTAAAATGTAGCCCAGGAATAAACTCTCAGTGAGACTTACTATTAGTATTGGTCCTAGTACTAATTATGAGATGATTGTAAAGGGCTCTTTTTGTATCATATTTCATTATCAATAAAAGACAACAACAACAACAACAACCAAGCCTTTTCCCACTAGGTGGGGTCGGCTGTATGAATCATTTTACACCATTGAGCTCTATCTCCTATTATATCATCATCTATATTTAAATAAATTTTATCTTGTTTTATTGTTGCTAACCAAGTCTTTTTTGGTCTTCCTCTTCCTCGTTCGATATGCATATTTATCATAGTTTCACATCGCCTAACTGGAGCATTTATTGGTCATCTAAGTACATGTCCGTACCATCTTAAACGTGTCTCTCGGAGTTTGTCCCCAATAGATGCAACTCCGACTTTCTCTCTAATACTTTCATTTCTTATTTTATCCATCTTCGTATGTCCACACATCCACCTTAGCATCCTCATCTCTGCAACTCTCATATTTTGCTCATGTGCTCGAGTCATAGCCCAACATTCAGCTCCATATAACATAGCAGGTCTAACTGTGGTTTTATAGAACTTACCTTTAAGTTTAAGAGGTACGGTCACATAACACGCGCCTCTCCTCCATTTCACCTATCCCGCTTGTATTATATGTAAGACATCTCTCTCAATCCCTCCATCATTTTGTAAAATGATCCTAAATATTAAATCTCTCGGTTCAGGCAACTCGTCCTCTCCTATCTTAACAATTGTTTCATTACTTCTAATATTGCTAAACTTAAATTCCATATATTCTCTTTAATCTACTAAGCTTAAAACCTTTCCCTTGAGTGTTTTCCTTCCAAGATTCTAGCTTAGCATTTACTCACGTGTCTCATCTACAAAATAATATCATGCAAAACAACATGTACCATTCTTGATCTGGTGTCTGAATGTGAAATGAGTCGATAATTAGTGTAAAAGATAGGGGCTTAGAGCTGATCCTTGATGTGACCCTATCTTTATTGAAAATACTTGAGTTACTCCCGAAGTCTTTACTCTGGTTACATCCTCATATCCTTAATTAGTTCAATATATGTTACGCTAACACCTCTTTTTTCTAAAATTCTCCATATAATTTCTCTTGGGACTCTATCATAAGCTTTTTCTAAATCAATGAATACCATGTGTAGATCTTGTTTTTGCTCCTGATATTTTTCAATTAATTGTCTAAGAAAATGTATAGCTTCTATTGTCGACCTTCCAGGCATGAACCCAAATTGATTTTCTGTCACTGTGGTCTCCTTCCTTAATCTTTTTTCTATTACTTTTTCCCAAAGTTTCATAGTATGACTCATTAATTTAATACCCCTATAGTTTGCACAATTTTGTACGTCTCCCTTATTCTTATATAAGGGAACTAGAGTACTTATCCTCCATTGATCAGGCATTTTTTTCGTCTTCAATATTATGTTAAATAATTTTGTAAGTCATTCAATACCTTGTTTCCCTAAGCACTTCCATACTTCTATCGGAATATCATCTGGTCCAACGGCTTTTCCATTGTGCATCTCATTTAAAGTTTGTTTTACTTTTGAAGTTTGAAGTGTAAAAAATGAAACTTTTGAACGGTTATATCAAAAATTGGATACAAAGAAGGGGAAAGAGACATTTATAGAATAGTTAAAGTGAGAGAAAGAAAAACAAGAGATCTTAGCCAAATAAAATGTATTAAAGATGAATGTAATAGGGTATTAGTAAATGATGGAGAAATAAAAGAGCGGTGGGAGAGATATTTTCATCAACTTTTTAATGAAGGTTTAGATGACCAACTTAACTTAGGTAATTTAATTAGGTCAAATGAGCATAGAAATTTTAATTTTAATTTTAACTCCGCTCATGATGATCGGTCATGGCCGGTCCCAAGCCCGGATAAAGGAGAAGGGTTGCGTTAGGTTGCCAACCAGCGTCAAAATATGGCAAATATTCAATGAATGAATTCATTAAACTATTGTGCTAATGCTAGGTTGTTCCCCGGAAGGAACGCGTTGCAGGGTCCGACTGTAACATCTCGGCAAGGACCGCTACTTCTCCAAAACTCGGGTGTAGTGATAAATATGCAAGAGTTTGCGTTACAGGGTCCGACTGTAACGTCTCAGCAAGGACCGCTACATCTCCATGAGAACTTGGGTGTAGTGTTAAATAGGAAAGAGTTCTCACACCATAGGTTAAATAAGAACAAATATGATAGGAAAACTAATAATCTAAGATTTGGAACATGGAACATAGGAACTTTCACTGGTAAATCAATGGAGGTAGTAGATATGATGATTAGGAGAAAAATTAGTATTTTGTGTGTACAAGAGACAAAATGGACAGGTGAGAAGGTAAAGATGATAGAGAACTCGGGTTTTAAGTTATGGTACACTAGAAAGAGTAAAGCAAGAAATGGAGTGGGTATTATTATAGATAGTTTGTTAAAGGATAAAGTTGTAGAAGTAGTTAGAAAAGGAGATAGAATTATAGCCCTTAAAATAATAGTGGCAAAAGAAACTATGAACATAATTAGCGTATATGCACCACAAGTAGGATTAGATGAAGCTACCAAATCAAGATTTTGGGAGGACTTAGATGAAATATTATAAAATATTCCACCAAATGAAATCATTTTAATAGGAGGTGATCTAAATGGACATGTCGGAGTGAAAAATGAGGAATATGAGAGAGTACATGGGAGTTATGGATTTGGAACGAGGAATGAGGAAGGGAAAACTATATTAGATTTTGCGATAGCATATGACCTTATATAGCTAATACATTTTTTAAGAAAAGAGAAGAACACTTAGTCACATTCAAAAGTGGGAATCATAAATCTCAAATTGACTTTCTTATGGTTAGGAAAAAGGATAAAAAGATTTGTAAAGATTGCAAAGTCATCTCTGGAGAAAGCTTAACTACCCAACATAGGGTAGTAGTGTTGGATATACGCCTCAAACATAGTATCAATAGAAAGAAAATATATACAATTCCTAGAATTAAGTGGTGGAAGTTAAAGGATGGGAAGCAACATATATTTAAGGAGAAGGTAGAAGTACAAGCATTAGGTGAAATATATGATGACTCTAATACAACATGGGATAAGATGGTATCGAAGTTGAAAATAATAGCTAAGAGTGTACTCAGTGAGTCAAAGGGACATGCATCACTAAGTAAAGAATCTTGGTGGTGGAATGAGAAAGTACAAGAGAAAGTGAAGGAAAAAACGAATAGCTTATAAGGAATTATATATTTGTAAGAACGAGGAAAATTTGAAAAAATATACAATAGCCAAGAAAGAAGCTAAGAAAGTAGTGAGTGAAGCAAAAAATAAAATTTTTGAACGGTTATATAAAAAATTGGATACAAAAGAAGGGAAAGGAGACATTTATAGAATAGCTAAAGTGAGAGAAAGAAAAACAAGAGATCTTAGCCAAATAAAATGTATTAAAAATGAATGTAATAGGGTATTAGTAAACGATGGAGAAATAAAAGAGCGGTGGAAGCGATATTTTCATCAACTTTTTAATGAAGGTTTAGGTGACCAACTTAACTTAGGTAATTTAATTAGGTCAAATGAGCATAGAAATTTAATTTATTTATCAATAAAAGATAAAGTTGGTTATTATATTTATTTCAATTCAGTGCCGAATGAATAAGTATAATAATATCGTAGAGTAGGAGGTTCTAATTTATAACATATCAATTGGTTAAATTGATAGTGAAATATTGTAAATGTACATACAACATTACTCTTAACTATTCCTAGCTAAGTATTAATATTCAAGGATGATATTAATACGTTGAGACTAGCATGTAGGTCAACGGATGACTTAATCTCACAAGTCATAGATATGAGATATCAGGTAAACACATGGGTATAAATTAGAGAATATATACTGAATTACCCGCCATGAGAATATTTCATGGATCGTTATATAAGTGTCATAAACATTCTCATATGATTATTGGTATGAATAGTCCTTAGACTTAAAGTCACTATGGTTTGCTACATAAGGAGTTGTGTACTTTGGTATCATCAAACGTCATCTGTAATAGGGTAGACTATAAAGTCGATCACTAAGTATGCAATGAATTATGCAGAGGGATGTAAGTGATGTAGATGGGATATATCCCTTCCATATGATGGAAGTGATATCTGTGAGCTCCATGATTAGTAGGACACAAGAAAGTATGGTCATGCTCATATGAATCAATATGAGATATTGAGCTTATTTGATTGAGTGTGTCTACTTAGAGATCAAGAAACACAAAGATTGATAAGAGGATGACACAGTCTATGCCTCATTGATCAATCTAGATATCAAGGATAGAAGGATTGAGTCATACAATATAACAACCATGAAAAGGTTAAGTCAGATCTCGACATTCTCATCACTTGGGTAGCAATGATGCCTTACTAGATGTCACTCATTACTTATGTATCTAAAATAATTTTAGAGACATTGCCAACGTTATGAAAACCTATTGGGTCACACATAAAGAACATATTGATTTGAAGATAGGTTCATTTTAGTTTGACTAAAATGTGATGAACCATTGGATGAGATTATTTTACTAATTTACACTTGAGCTAGTTGGAGATTGATAGTATTAGCTCTAAGAGTCAATTATAAGATGATTGACACATCTGGATTAGAATCTTTGCGTTAGACTTAAGTGAATCCAACCATATGGATTCAATCTAATCCGAATTAGACTTGAGTTAGACTCAAGTGAATTCATTCACCAAAGAGGATTAATGGAGATTAATGGAACATTAGAAGAGTTAATTTTGAAATTCATTCAATTTTGAAATTGAATTCAAAAATGAAGAGTTCAAAAATAGCCTTAATGGAGTGTTAATGCTCATTAAGTCTCATTAAGTAATTTCATTGGATGAAGTACAAAAGTATTTTTTTCCTCTCATTTTTGAGTGTGAACTCATTCTTCTTCTTCTCCTCTTTTTCTTTGGCTAAAACTCATTAGAGGGTTGCTAGTACAACCTTGAGTGTTAGTCTTCTCCATTTTCTTGTGTTTGTGTGGATACCGAAAGAGGCACGGACACGTGATCATGCTGAAATCCTAGCTGTCGAGAGATCAAGTACATGCATCAAAGGTATAACTTCCTATGATGTTAAAACTTAGTATACGTTTTCTTCCTTCACATGGATCTTTTGATAGGAACTAGATGTTTTTTGATGCACTTTCTGCAAGTTTAGTGCCCTAGTTCCTTACACTTATGAGTGACCAATCTTTTACAGGATGACAAGAAGAAACTTGAAGCCCTCCACCAAACAGTCGATGCCAAGTATCACGAGGAGCTGGCCCTCAAGGAGAAGGCATTATTGGAGCTGTCCCGGCAGACCGAGGCCCTGGGTAACTTCAAGCTTATACACAAGTAGGAGATGGACCACTCGACTAATGAACTCAACTCCAAAGACCTGCTCCTTATGGACTATTGAAAAGATTTGGAATCCCAGACCATCGAACTAGGTTCCTTACAGATGAAGCTATCTCAAGCCCAATCTGCTCTATCTAACTTAGCCATTGCCCAAGAAGCTTATAAGGCGGGGGAGAGCAATACGCTTCAGACCAGTCAAGAAGAGTACTTGCACTCTCCGGAGTTTGGTTCCCAAGTGGGAGACCACTTTGTCCGGTTGCTTGCCTATGGGGCAATAGGAGCAATCCAGCAACTTAAGGAATGAGGGTACCTATCATCCGACCATCCAGAGGACTTCCTAGACCACCATCAGATTATTAAATAAATGTTCGATGATATTTTCTCAGAGTTCAAATGATTCTTTGTATAGTGTATCTATTATTTATTTGTGGCCACTATTTATAAAAGCTTATCTCTAGCTTTCACATCCCTGCTTTTTGTTTATGCCTCATGCCTTTCCCTTAGGCTAGATCCTATCATGAGGATTCTTTCTAGCTCGGGTCATTGAATGAGCATGAGTAGGGTGAAACTTATTATACTGAGAGCTGCACAGGCTAATTGCGAATGAGATTTTAGATCCCTGCCTAACCAAGCTCGGGCAGTCAGTCGAGTTCTAGAGGACCTCTACTCGGGGCTGGCACAAGGAGAGGGGGGGGGGGGGGTATTAAGACTCGACCAAGTCCTGTGCTTCAAGGACTTCAGGAGCGCTTCATTTTTCGTGACTCTCCGAAAGACTTAAGTATCATCCTAGCTGGCTTCTCTCGACCGAACACTTTATGCATATGCCCGTAGTGCTTATTCCCTGACCCTGGATCTTTCTTTCAACTGACTGTTAGTACAAAGAATAACACCTTTAAGCATGGGAAGACTGAAGGTAATTAGTACTCCATGGGTGGTCCAACTTTCTACCCTGAGCGTCTTGCAGGTAATAGGCATCTGACGCTACCTTTTTAATGACTTTATATGGACTGTCCCACTGAGGCGCTAGCTTGGTTACCTCTCCTATCAGCTTGATCCTTTTCCATACCAAATCTCCTTCTCCGAAGAAATGGGGGATCACTTTCCTATCGTAATTTTGCCGCATCCATTGTTGGTATGCAATTAATTGGGAGGTCATTCTCTCTGGGGGTTCACTGATAAGATCCAAGTCTAAAAGCTGTCGCTCGGTATTCTCGGCGTCATACAGTAATCGTCGGACAGATGTAACTCCAACCTCGACCGGCACGACTGCCTCGCTACCATAGACGAGGTGAAACGAAGTGAGCCTCGTGCTTTCTTGTGGAATCATTTGGTATGCCCAAAGGATGTTGGGGAGCTCTTCAACCCTATTGATGCCCACGTGGTCCAACTTAACCTTCAACCCCTAGACTATCTCTCTGTTAGTGACTTCAGTCTGTCCATTGCTCTAAGGATACACTACGGAAGTGAAGGTTTGAGTTATACCAAACCCTTGACACCATTTCTGGATCTTGCGCCCTTGAAACTGTCGCCCATTATCTGAAATCAATTTGTGCAGGATTCCAAATCAGCATAGGATATTTTTCTATAGGAACTAGATAACGACTCCCTCCATAATCCTGGCCAAGGCATTTGCTTCCACCCATTTAGAAAAGTAATTTACTGGTATGAGCAAAAATCACCTTGGACCTGGGGGCCACTGGGAACGGTCCCACAATGTTTATGCCCCATTGATCAAAATGACAAGAGACTACTGAAGTCTTCAAAATCTCAATCGATCGATAGGATAGGTTCTGATGCTTCTGACAAGAGAGATAAGTGGCCACCAACTGCTGGACATCCCTCTGCAAGGTAGGCCAAAAATACCCGGCTAGCAATACTTTACGAGTTAACGTCCTTCCTCCTACATGATTACCACATTATCCCTGGTGAATCTCTTATAGGGTATACTCTGCCTCGTTCGGGCCCAAGCATATGAGTAATGGTCCAGAGAATGCTTGCTTGTATAATTGTTCCCCAATCAGTGTATAAGCATGAGCTCTCTTCTTAATCAATCTTGCTACCTCAACATCAGCGGATAAGACACCTTGCTGAAGATACAGGATCATTGGGGCTCTCTAGTCGATTGATTCTTCCAAGTTATTTTGCAAGTCGATCTGAGCTATTAGAAAACTCTGGGCTATTGACTTATCCAAGACCCAAGTAGTCAAAGAGCTGGCCATCTTGGCTAACTTATCTGCTCTTTGATTGTCTGCCTTGAGAATTTTAGTTACTGTGACTTCCTTAAAGTCTTCTTTCATTTTCTCATATGTTTCTCTATAAAGCTGTAGCTTCTCATTATTGATCTCAAAGTTATAGGCCACCTGCTGAGCTACCAATTGGGAATCTGAGTAAATGATTACCCATGTGGCTCTTACGTGTCGAGCTACCTGCAGTCCAGGCAATAACACCTCATATTCTACCTCATTATTGGTAGCTCTAAAGTTTAACCTAACGGTTAGTTGCATGATATCTTCTTGAGGGGATATAAGGAGTATCCCCACTCCGCTTTCTTGTTAAGTGGATGACCCATCTACGTATATCTTCCATGTTTCCTCGAAATCATATTGATGGATTTCTGTCAGAAAGTCGGCCAAGGCCTATGCTTTGATCACTAGCTGAGGCTGATAATGTATATCATACTCTCCCAGCTCAGTTGCACATTTGATGAGATGGTCGGTTATTTTTGTATTAGTTAGGACTTTCCCCATGGTGCTATTGGTCAGCACGGTAATTGGATGTGCCAAAAAATAGGGCCTCAAGTGGCAGGCCATGAAGACCAACTTGTAAACCAACTTATCGAGGGTCGTGTACCGGGACTCTGCCCCTTTTAATAGATAATTGAAGAAATACACTAACTGTTGTGCATCATCTTGCTTTCACTAGAACTACCCCCATGGACTTAGGGGTAGCTGACAAATACACCCAGAGCTTCTCTCCCGCAATAGGTTTGAATAATGAGGGTAGGGACTCCAGGTGTTGTTTCAGTTTCTCGAAAGCTTTGCTGCATTCTTCATCCCACTAGAACTTGGCAGCTCTCCGGGGCAATTTAAAAAAGGGGAGCACTTTAAAAAAGGGGAGCACTCGGTCTGTAGACCAGGATATAAACCTAGAGAGTGCCGTGATTCTTCCCACCAACTTCTAGGCTTCCTTTGGATTTCTAGGAGTCTGCGTATCCCGGAGTGCTTAGACCTTCTCCAGGTTGGCCTCGATTCCTTGCTTGGTGATGAGATATCCCAGGAACTTTTCCCCTTGAGTTCCAAATATGCACTTCAATGGATTTAGCTTTAGCCCATACGTCTCGAAAGTCGATGGAGACCCTCCACTTATTGTTGGGCTTAGACATTAGGACCACGTTAGAGAGCCAGGGTAGGAATTGTACATCTCTAATGTGTCTTATTTTCAAGAGCCGATCAACTTCAAACCAGATGATCTTATTTTGTTCGACCAAGAAGTTTCTCTTCTTTTGCTTGACCGTCTGAGAATTAAGTAAGAGATGAAGCTTATGCTCAACTACCTCGGGCTTAACTCCTTACAACTCCTGGGGGGACTAGGTGAAGATGTTCCTATTGTGCATCAGACATTCAACCAGATTTGACTTGATCTTGAATGGTAGGTCGCTTGTTACGCTAGTGATGCTTTCAGGGCGGTCAAGATAAAGCTGGACCTCCTCCCAGTAAATGGGTTCTTTCGCTTATAGGTAAAGGCTCCTCTTGAATAACGTGGATTCCCCCATCCTAGGTCTTCTGAGCTTTGCGAGCCTCGACCTTCACCATGTCCACATAACACCTACAGGAGACTAGTTATTCGCTTCTAAGTTCCTAGACCTAGTCTCCCACTGGGAATTTTATATTTTGATGAAAGGTGGAGACTGCTGCTCGGAATTCATATAGGGCGGGCCTCCCTAAAATAACATTGTAAGAGGATGGAGAATCCACCACGATGAAGGTGCTCCTCCGCGTCCTCACCAATGGTTTGCTATCCAAAGATATGGCTAGCTTAATTCGACCCATTGCTCACACTTCATTACTTGTAAACCCGTATAAAGAGGTGGCTATGTATCGAAGTTCACTGGCGTCGATCTATATGCCATCAAACACATTTTTAAATAGCACATTGACCGAGCTTCCGGTGTCAACGAAAACCCTGGCCACGTGGCTGTTGGCAATGACAACTTTGATTATAAGGGCATCGTCAGGAGGGAGCTCCACTCCCTCCAGGTCTTGCAGTCCGAAGTTGATTAAGGACCCTGAGGCTTGCTCCCAACTGTAACCTACCACGTGTATCTCTAAGAGACGTTCATGGGACTTCCGAGCTCTGGCGAAATCTCCATCCGTGGGTCCTTCGGAGATCATGCTGATCTCCTGGATAACGATATTTCCCCTATTCTCTTCCTCAAAGGATTCCATCAGCTCCTTGCCCCGGCTTGCCTGTTGACTTCCTTGACCTCTGCTCTCGGGCAGGGATTTGCTTGACTATCCTGTGGAGGTATGCGGATTGTCCAGTAGCCTCTGGAGTTTGGGCGCGATCTTAGGTGGAGGCAGGTCAAGTTTGGATGCCCGCCGAGAATCTCGGGCAAACTAGATGCAATCTCCTGTGTAATGGGTGTGGGGATCTATGGTAGGTATAATAACGGGGCCCCACTATCTGTATTTAGGAGCTTGGATAACTTCTACTCATTGTGTTGCCCTGAATTCCTGACCGGGTGGAAAAACCGGTCGGGCATCCTTGGAATGGGGAAAGGGTCGAACGGGAGGTTGGGGCAACCTTCTCTCCACCTTGTTGATAGGAGCAGGCGTTTTGGATTTTTTCCTCCGAGCTTCCTGGGCCTCCTCTACATTAATGTAGCTTGCTGATTTTCCAAGTATCTAATGAAAATTTTTCACAGGCTCTTGAATGAGGGCTCGGATGAACTCCCCTTCTATCAGACCATAAGAGAAGGCGTTTATCAAGATATCAGAGGTAGCGGATGGGACATCCTGGGCTACATGATTGAAGCATTTTATGTAGGCCCTTAGAGGCTCTGTAGGTCCTTACTGGAGAGCAAATAGGCAATGGTTAGTCTTTTGATACTTCTTGCTATTAGCGAAGTGATGCAGGAAGGCTTTCTAGAAATTCTAAAAGCAAGTGATGGATCCAACAAGTAATCCGTCGAACTACTTTTGTGCCGAGCCTGATAGAATATTTAAAAACACCCGACGCTTAATGGCGTCGTTGTACTGGTGCAACAGCACAACATTCTAAAATTTAAGGAGGTGATCTTCTAGGTCCTTACTGCCGTCATACTTTCCAATAGCTAGGGGCTTATACGCCTTTGGTAGGTTTTTCTCGAGCACTCTTAGAGAGAAAGGTACTTGCAATTCCTAGGGCACCTCCTTCGGCTCCTCTCGGATGACTATGGCTTTCCCCTTTTTTGAGTCTCTGGGTGGAGAGTTTTCGGCCTGGCCTGGTGCTACTCTCTTTTGTTGTAGTAATCTGAGCCGAGGTCACAATAGAAAGCTCCAGGGAAATTTTCGGGTTGTTTCCTCTTAGAACCCCTATCTGGAGCGTGGGTTCAGCCCTTTGAAATTGCAGGTATCCTATGTGGTTGTTGTTAGTTAGAGCCCTAGAGCCAATCATATGATGAATGTTGTATGGACTCGATGTATCATATTCCTATATATATATATAAAGGTATTTCTTTATGGTTATTATACTTACTTGTATTGGTACCAAATAACTAAGTATAATAGCGTCCCTAAGTAGAAGGTTCATATCTATATCAATCGATTGGTTGAATCGATAATGACATGATATAGAAAAGACTACTCTTAATCATTCATAGTCAAGTATTAACATTCAGGGACAATGTTAATGCGATGAGACTAGCATGTAGGTCAACTCGATGACTTGATCTCACAAGTCATGGATATAGAGATATCAAGTTGACACATGAGTATGCATTGAAGAATGTATACTGAATGACCCACCATGAGAAAGTATCATGGATCGTTATATGAGTGTCATATATTTTATCATGTGACTATTAGTATGACTATTAGTCCTTGGACCTGAAGTCACCATGGTTCCCTACATAAGGAGTTGCATACTTTGGCTTCGTCAAACGTCACCCGTAACTGGGTGGATTATAAAGGCGATTACTGGATATGTAACAAATTATGCGGAGGGATGTGAGTGATGTAGATGGGATCTATCCCTCCTATATGACGGGAGTGATATCATGATTCTTGATAGAGTGAGACCACTAAGTGCATGGCCATGCCCAAATGAGTCAATATGAGATATTGAGCTCATTTGATTAGAGTGAGTCTACTTGGAGTTCAAGATATAGATTGATTAGAGGATGACACGGTCTATGCCTCATTTGATCAATCTAGATGTCAAGGATAGAAGGACATTGTCACATATTGTGAGAGTCACAATTATTAGTCACAAAGGTGATGTTGGATCTCAACATTCTTGTAACTTGGATAGTAATGATGTGTTGCTCGATACCGCTCATTACTTATGTTTTTAAATAGTTTAGGAGCATTGTCAACGTTACAAGAACCTATAGGGTTACACACAAAGGACAATTAGATGGAGATTAGGTTCATATGATGAACCAAGAGGATTAGGTTCATGTGATGAATCAAATTGGATTAAGAGTAATCCAAATTAGACTAATTGAGTTGGACTTAATTTGATTCATGTATTGAATGAGTCTAATTTAGATTATGACTCATTGAATCAATTTAATTTAATGAATAGAGATTCATTAAATCAAATTGACTTGAATCAATGGTTAGATTTGATCAACCATGGGGAATTTAAGTCAAGTTTGACTGGACATGAGAGGGAAGATGAAGGGTCAAGTTTGACTTGACCTTGACTTGACCAAAGCCACCTCATTTGTGAGTTGGCATAGGGCCGGCCAATGATGTTGTGCCACATCATCAAGGCCACTTCATGGTGTGTCACCTCATGAGGAAAACCAAGAGCCATGACTCTTGGTATTCCATGGAGGTTTAAAACCTCTCCTTTAGTGGTCGGCCACTTTAGATGTGATTGAATGCAATTGTGTGCTCAATTCAAGAGGTCATCTTCTTCCTCCTCTCTTCTTCTTCTCTCCCTCTCTTCCTCCATTGCCAAGACTCCTTGGGGTGCTATCACATTCTAAGGTTTCCTTTCCATCTCTTGTTCGTGTGGATACTTCTAGAAGTGTGTACACTTGAACACACTTGAGATCCGACGGACCTTGGACGAGCGGGATTTGCAAAGGGCTTCGCTTCAAAGGTATACTTCCTTTTTCATGTAGATCTAAGGTAGATCTAGGATAACAAACATGTACATGTAAAATTTTTATATATCTTCGCACGGATCCGTGGCAAGACTTCGGGGTTTCCGCAACGCAAAAAATGATTTTTACGGCCCAAAAGTCACAACAGTGGTATCAGAGCCACGTGCGAAGCGTGTACATGTTTCATTTTATATTTTTATGAAAAATATCAGATCTGTAAGTTTATGTAAGTTTACTATTTTTATGTATTTTATGAGTATTTTTCTCGTAGAGGTGAAGCAACAAGTGCTTGGACACTTGTAGGCTTCGACTACCGAGAAAAACCTTCCGAAACGGCAAGGTCTCGCCCAAATTATTTTGGGACAGTGGCTTAAGGTGTTGTTAGATCATAGTAGGACACTCATGATACTCATTTCACAAGAAGGGGTGCTGTCCCTAACCCCGTAAGGGGCATTGTCCACCGATCGCGCCCGAAAATCGCTAAACGGGACCGTCGAAAAATTTTAACTCATAAAATTATAAAAACAGTAGTAAATTATAGAAATTTATGTAAAATACATAATTTATAATTATGTATGATTTTGTGATGGTCATGGCCCAAAAACCCAATTTGATTGGACAAAATGTGTTGTAATTCATAATATGGCCTGCACGCCATTTTTGTGTGTTGTGCATGTTGTATATGTTATATGTGACCTGCGCGTCGTGCCTCTCCTTTTATTTCCTGTTGTAAATAGATTTTAGACTCGAATGTAACTCGAGTTTCATATTTGTAATGTACAAAATAGAGCGGTGGAAGGTTCACTCGAGAAGGAACGACGAGGAGGGTGCGAGCAACACATGGTGGTCAAAGGAAGGAGCTTGAAGAAGCTGTTGACCCTAGGTTGATCGTCCGATCTTCTCATTGGCTTGAGAAGATCATAGTAGGGTCATGACCTAATCAAAATTTTAATTATTCATTGCTTGTGTGTATGTGATGCATGCTAGTGTAGGATAATTAGTCCCTTGATGCGTATAAGATACGAATCCATGATTAGATTAGATCTTAATCAAGTCAACTCGATATGCCTACCAAGTTTTGATACCCATCACTACCTCGATCATTTGTTGTTGTTGAATCTACCAAAGCAAAGCAACGCATATTATCTTGGTAGGATGCAAAGGGACAATCATGATCTCGCCTATCAAGGCTTGGGTGAGTACAAACTCAATTAGATTGAGTATAACTAGTTAACTCAATTTGATCGGGTATAACTATAGGCATTTTCCAACAATTGGATGATAGGACACAAATCACATTTATACTAAATCTTGGGCGATTTAGCCAAAGCAAACTCAAGATTTTTTATAAATGAGGATTTTGATCCTATAAACAAGAGTTGCATAGAGATGTAATTGATAATTCGTTATCTACCGATCATACTAAGTCTTGGGCGATTTAGCCAAAGCTAACTCAAGGCATAGTATGATGTGGATCTTGTCCCACGAGAATTATAGCTAATTGGTAAGAATCTTATAGTGTGGTTGGACCACATCCATGACTTAATTCTACAAAAGCTCTATAATTCAGTGGGAGCATCACTTAGTTAAAGGCCTAATTAAATGATAAATAGAATATGATATTTACTTTCTGCATTATTTCTGTTGTAGATTGTCATGTCGACAAACACGAACAACTTCTCCTTGCGTTCTGTCCTTGACAAGGACAAGCTCAATGGAGCTAATTTCCTGGATTGGTACAGGAATTTGAGAATTGTTCTCACTCAAGAAAGAAAACTGTACGTCCTGGAGCAACCCATTCTCGAGGCACCTCCTGCCACTAGGCAAATGACCGATGCTTATGAGAAGATGACGCATTATCATGCCTCATGCTACGCAACTATGAACTCTGAGCTTGAAACAACATGAGTTGATGACTTCTTATGATATGGTTGAACATCTTCCAATTATATCAAGGGCAAAGGCGAGCGAGAGATTCGAGATCTCCAAGGCCATTTGGTGCAAGATGCAAGATGGGGCTCCAGTAGGTCCATATGTGCTCAAGATGATTGGGTATATAGAGAACCTACAGGATGTTGGGATACTTGGCAAAGGCTGCTGCGACTTGATCTTGCAATCCTTGCTAGAGCTAATTTGTCATGAATTACAACATGAACAAAATTGACAAGCCTTCACACGAGCTGCTAAGCATGTTAAGAAGCTGAGCCTTAAGATAATCCAACCTTGTAACTCCATTTGATGGTACAAAACATAAGGGCAAGGGCAAGCCTAAAGGTAGGGAAAGTCAAGCAGAAAGGTAAAGGCAACATACGAAACCTAAAGGAGGAGTTGCTAGGAGGTGATACTTGCTACACATGGTAGAGACTTGATAAATATATCTGGAAGATCTTAAGAAGAAGAGAAGTGAGACTTCTACTTCAGGTATATATGTTATAGAAGTCAATCTATCTATTTCTGCATTGTGGGTATTGGATACTGGATGTGCTTCTCATATTTGTACTAATGTGCAAGCGCTGAGAAATAGCAGGGCATTGACGAAGGGCGAGGTGGACCTACGAGTAGGAAATGGAGCATGGGTTGCTGTTGTTGCTGTAGGAACTTACTATCTATCTCTGCCCTCTGGGCTTGTAATAGAATTAGATGATTGTTGTTATGTGTCTGCTCTTACTAAGAACATCATTTCAGTTTCTTGTTTAGACAAGAAAGGTTTTTCGTTTGTAATAAAGAACAAATGTTGTTCCGTCTATTTAAATGATATGTTCTATTGTAGTGCACCTCTGATAAACGAACTCTATATTCTAGACTTAGAGAACCTTATCTATAACATAAGTACCAAAAGGTTCAAATCAAATGAAATAAACTAAACCTATCTCTGGCACTGTCGCTTAGGTCATATAAATGACAAACGCTTATCCCAGCTCCATAAAGATGGTTTGCTGGACTCATTTGATTTCGAATCATATGAGACATGCGAGTCATGCCTACTAGGCAAGATGACCAAGACTCCCTTTATTGGACACAGCGAAAGAACGACTGAGTTGTTAGGACTTATACATAGTGATGTATATGACCCTTTCAATGTTGCTGCCAGAGGTGGTTATAGGTACTTCATTACATTTACTGATAACTTCAGTAGATATGATTATGTGTATTTGATGACACATAAGTCAGAATCCTTTGAAAAGTTCAAAGCATTCAAGAATGAAGTACAAAACCAGCTTGGCAAGAGTATTAAGATACTTCGATCAGATCGAGATGGTGAATACCTTAGTCATGAGTTTCGTGACTATCTAGCTGAGTGTGGGATTCAATCCCAACTCACTCCTCCTGGAACACCATAGTGGAATGATGTATCCGAAAGGAGGAATCGTACCCTATTAGATATGATACGATCTATGATGAGTCACACAGATCTTCCTATTTCTCTTTGGGGCTATGCTCTAGACACAACAACCTTTATACTTAACTGTGTTCCATCCAAGGCCGTGATAAAGACACCATATAGGATATAGATTGGGAGAGATGCCCAGGTGTCTTTTATAAGGATTTAAGGTTGTGAGACTTACATTCGACATCAAGTCTCAGACAAACTGGGACCCAAATCCGATAAGTGCTATTTTATAGGATATCCTAAGAAACAAAGGGATATTACTTCTACATTCCCAGTCAACACAAAGTAGTTGTGGCTAAGACTGGGGTATTTCTAGAAAGGGACTTTGTTTCTAGAAAAACTAGTGGGAGTACGTTCAATCTTGAAGAAGTTCAAGATATGGACCATAACACTGAAGCCTTGATGGAAGTTAAACTGGAACCACAAAGTGTTGTGGATGATGAGATTGTTCCACAAGGAGTTGAGGAATAACAACCAGTTCAAGTAGATATACCTCTTCGCAGGTCTGATAGGGTACGTCGTCAGCCTGAGAGATACTCATTTCTGTTGTCTGACCATGATGACGTTATGCTCGTTGAGAATGAGCCTACCTCCTATCAGGAAGCTATGATGAGACCAGATTCTGAGAAATGGCTAGAGGCCATGAGATCCGAGATGGATTCCATGTACACCAACCAAGTATGGACTTTGGTTGATCCACCTGAAGGCGTCAAACCCATTGGGTGTAAGTGGGTCTTTAAGAGAAAGACTGACATGGATGGACTTATTTATAAAGGTTGTTTGGTAGCTAAAGGTTTCAAACAAATTCATGGTATTGACTATGATGAAACCTTTTCTCCAGTAGCGATGTTTAAGTCCATTCGGATCATGCTTGCTATTGCAGCACACCACAATTATGAGATCTGGCAGATGGATGTCAAAACCATGTTTTTGAATGGAAACTTGCTCGAGGATGTGTACATGACACAACCTGAGGGTTTTGTAGATCTACAACATACTGGCAGAGTATGCAAGCTGCATAAGTCCATTTATGGACTCAAGCAAGTTTCTCGAAGCTGGATTCTTCGATTCGATGATGTGATCAAATAGCTTGGTTTTATCAAGAATGAAGATGAACCCTGTGTCTACAAGAAGGTTGTTGGGAACACAGTTGTCTTTTTTGTATTGTATGTGGATGACATACTACACATTGAGAACGACATCCCTTTGTTGCAGTTTTTAAAGACTTGACTACGGAATTGTTTCTCAGTGAAGGACTTAGGTGAAGCAGCCTGCATTCTAAGCATAAAGATCTATAGAGATAGATCTAAAAGATTGCTTGGCCTAAGTCAGAGTACATATGTTGACAAGGTATTACTACGGTTTGCTATGCAGAATTCTAAGAAAAGATTTCTGCCGATGTCACATGGTATGAGTCTTTCGAAGACTCAAAGTCCCTCTTCTAGAGAGGAGAGAGACCGCATGGATACCCCTTATGCTTCAGCCATAGGATCTATCATGTACGCCATGCTATGTACTCGTCCTGATGTTTTGTATGCTTTGAGCATGACGAGCAGATACCAGTCAGATCCAGGTGAGTGTCACTGGATAGCGGTCAAGAATATTCTTAAGTACTTGAGAAGGACTAAAGAATATTTCTTGATATATGGAGGCGATGATGAGCTAGTTATAAAGGGTTATAGTGATGCCAGCTTCCAAACTGACCAGGATGACTATAGATCGTAGTCTGGGTTCGTGTTTTGCTTGAATGGTGGTGCTGTGAGCTGGAAAAGTTTGAAGCAGGACACAGTTGCTGATTCTACAACAGAGGCCTAGTATATTGCTGCATCAGAAGCAGCAAAGGAGGCAATTTGGATCTGCAAGTTCATTACTGAGCTTGTGGTGGTTCCTAGCATAGCAGATCCTATAGAGCTCTATTTTGACAATATGGAGCAATTGCGCAGGCTAAGGAACCTCGCTCACACCAGCGGACCAAACACATACTACGACACTTCCATATCATTCGAGAGATCATCGATAGAGGAGATGTGAAGATTTGCAGAGTACCCACAGAAGCTAACGTCGCTGATCCCTTGACCAAGGTTTTGGCACAGAGAAAGCATGATGGTCACACTAGGTCATTGGGCCTTAGAGCCTACACTGATTGGCACTAGTGTTAGTGGGAGATTGTTAGTTAAAGCCCTAGAGCCAATCATATGATGATTGTTGTATGAACTCGATGTATCATATTCCTATATATATATAAAGGCATTTCTTTATGGTTATTATACTTACTTGTATTTGTGTCAAATAACTAAGTATAATAACGTCCCTGAGTAAAAGGTTCATATCTATATTAATCAATTGGTTGAATCGATAGTGAGATGATATAGAGAACACTACTCTTAATCATTCCTAGTCAAGTATTAACATTCAGGGACAATGTTAATGTGATGAGACTAGAATATAGGTCAACTCGATGACTTGATCTCACAAGTCATGGATATAAAGATATCAAGTTGAGACATGAGTATGCATTGGAGAATGTATACTGAATGACCCGCCATGAGAAAGTATCATAGATCGTTATATGAGTGTCATATACTTTCTCATGTGATTATTAGTATGACTATTAGTGCTTGGACCTGAAGTCACCATGGTTCCCTACATAAGGAGTTGCATACTTTGGCTTCGTCAAATGTCACCCATAACTGGGTGGATTATAAAGACGATTACTGGGTATGTAACAAATTATGCGGAGGGATGTGAGTGATGTAGATGGGATCTATCCCTCCTATATGATGGGAGTGACATCATGATTCTTGATAGAGTGAGATCACTAAGTGCATGGACATGCCCAAATGAGTCAATATGAGATATTGAGCTCATTTGATTAGAGTGAGTTTACTTGGAGTTCAAGATATAGATTGATTAGAGGATGACACGGTCTATGCCTCATTTGATCAATCTAAATTCAAGGATAGAAGGACATTGTCACATATTGTGAGAGTCACAATTATTAGTCACAAAGGTGATGTTGGATCTCAACATTCTTGTAACTTGGGTAGTAATGATGTGTTGCTAGATACCGCTCATTACTTATGTTTCTAAATGGTTTAGGAGCATTGCCAACGTTACAAGAACCTATAGGGTCACACACAAAGGGCAATTAGATGGAGATTAGGTTCATATGATGAACCAAGAGGATTAGGTTCATGTGATGAACCAAATTGGATTAAGAGTAATCCAAATTAGAGTAATTGAGTTGGACTCAATTTGATTCATGTGTTGAATGAGTCTAATTTAGATTATGACTCATTGAATCAATTTAATTTAATGAATAGAGATTCATTAAATCAAATTGACTTAAATCAATGGTTAGATTTGATCAACCATGGGGAATTTAAGTCATGTTTGACTTGACATGAGAGGGAAGATGAAGGGTCAAGTTTGACTTGACCAAAGCCACCTCATTTGTGAGTTGGCATAGGGTCGGCCAATGATGATGTGCCACATCATCAAGGCCACTTCATGGTGTGTCACCTCATGAGGAAAATCAAGAGTCATGACTCTTGGTATTCCATTGCTCTTGGTATTTCATGGAGGTTTAAAACCTCTCCTTTAGTGGCCGACCACTTTAGATGTGATTGAATGCAATTGTGTGCTCAATTCAAGAGGTCATCTTCTTCCTCCTCTCTTCTTCTTCTCTCCCTCTCTTCCTCCATTGCCGAGACTCCTTGGGGTGCTAGCACACTCTAAGGTCTCCTCTCCATCTCTTGTTCGTGTGGATACTTCTAGAGGTGTGCACACTTGAACACACTTGAGATCCGACGGACCTTGGACGAGCGGGATTTGCGAAAGGCTTCGCTTCAAAGGTATACTTCCTTTTTCATGTAGATCTAAGGTAGATCTAGGATAACAAACATGTACATGTAAAATTTTTATATATCTTCACACGGATCCATGGCAAGACTTCGGGGTTTTCATAACCCAAAAAATGGTTTTTACGTCCCGAAAGTCCCAACAGTTGTGAAGCGGCTGTATGCCTCTCGGAAGCTGCTCGCCTCTTGGCTTCCTTGAATAATTCGTACTCTTTGGCTGTCATGGTTACATTGATCTTACCAGTATCCTCCATCGTCACATTCTAAAATAGGTGGAGAAGATTCTCATAGACGACGCTAAATTTGATCCTGTCCAGAATTTGAATCAGACGGAGGTCGGTGGAGATGGTGTTGGTGTTGACGGAGAGGCGACTTTGATGCACCCTGTGTATGCGCATCGGAAAAGCAAACCCCGACATGGAACCCCAAAGTCTGTAGTAGGATAACTGGTGGTACTTAGACTCTGCACACACTCAGAAAAGCACCCGGAGCATTAGAGACCAGAAACCAGGGAAAAAGTCCCCGACACATGCCCTCTGACGTTCAAGTCAGGTCCTTTTTCCCCGGAAAAGCAGTGTACGATGGAAAAAAGAACTGTTGAAGAAGAGTGCGGATGTGTGTGTACTTGGCAAAAGAAGAGGACCTCCCTTTTTGTATGACTCTGCATGCCTTTTGAGCCTGACTGCTATCAGAAAATTTCGGGTGTCAGGGCATGTCGGGTGAGAGAGGATGTACGACGACCTCCTATTGGTAGAAGGAAGGTTCCACTCTCAGGGAGTGATAGATCATTGGAATATTCCCTGACGTATGACAATTATTCTCTGACTGGAGGTTACAATTCTTTGACATTGTTGTCACTTAGTGCTTTCCGTCCTACCCAGGTTCAGCTACAGATAGCTCAGGATGACTGCTCAGATGTGCTACCAGGACTGAGCCTTGATGAAGAAGATGAGCTGTGGTGAACCGACCGGGTTTATCTAAGACTATGGCGAGGGGCCATCTTTCATGATTTGATTGCTGAAGAGCTGGTCGGGAGTTGTTTTAGTAAAAGTACCAAGACCATATATAAAGTCCGAGCCGGGGAAATCCGATCAGTCTGGGACAGGCCAGGAACTAGTCCAAGCTTCGTCTTATGTCTCAAATCTGGGGACCTGCCCTGATTGTGATCGACCAGGAATTATGCGGCTAATGACGCGAGGCGGTCTAACTCCCATATTTCCTAGACTGTTGACTGTTACGTCCTCTTGAATATTGACTGTCACGTCCTCTTAACTTTTGACTGCCTGACCCCTAGGGTCCCTCCTTTATGTGCCGTATCAATATGCATGTCTTCTTGTGCCATGTTAGATAGTTTATTTGTAATTCATGTTTTCGAATCATGTTCAAGCTAAGGGTTCATCTTTTAACTATATATTGAAAATAGCCAATACTTGCCCTAGCTCATCAAACAATTGCTCACAACTTATGGTTTTTGACAGCCATAAAAAATCCCATAACGTTCTTCTTCAGAAATACATATCATACTTATTATAAATTATCTTTTGTGGAGATTGACAAACATGGATATATATATCAAAGAATGAATTATTGCAGATACAAATGCAATGAATAAGCAACAATATTGATATGATATTATTAACTTTCGTTGGTTTTCTAGAACTGAGATTGGATCCAATCGATAGTCTTCTTATCCACCTGGAAAGCCTTTGAAAGAATATCATCCGAGATGTTTGGCTTTGACCCAAAGATAGTGTTGGCGATGGTGATTACTCCTGGATTTTGGCTACTTAGAAATGACATCGCAAGAGCCCTCGTCCTACCAAGATTGAACTGGAAGTGAATTAGGCCTTGAGGGAATACGAACACATCACCCTTGTTAAGCACTTTGGTCACCAACTTGTTCTCGGGATTGGACGTTATGAATCCAACATAGAGCGAGCCTTCCAACACTGTTTGGAGCTCTGTGGCACGAGGGTGGATGTGCGGAGGATTGAGACCGCGGGGGGCATAGTCCACTCGAGCCATGGAGATGCCAAGAGTGTTGAGGCCGGGAATTATATTTGCATTTATGAGCGTCACATTGGAAGCAACTTTGTTCATGGTGCTACGAGGCACATTGAGACCCGACAAGAAGAAGTCGTCAACTTTAACGAGTTCTGGATTCTTGCAAGTGAATCCATTCACAATAACTGCATATAAATACATTGAAGCATGTATATGAATTAATCATCGATCATCTCCATGCATATATATGTTGGGAAAGATTTAAGGTAACAAATATACATATATGTAAGCTAGGTAATTAGTATACCTTTGGACATGCTGTCTGCAACACAGAAGTCTTGAAGGGCGCCTGGATCACGGGCTAAAGCTTGAGAGAAAGACAAAGCTGCAACGAGAGCAACAATAAGCAGGAGGGATAGATCAGAAGCCATGGAATCGTTGAAGAGAGAAGAGGATTCTGGTTTTTGTTATTGATGAAGCACATAAAGTGGATTTATATAGAGAGGGTGGGAGGCGTTGGCATGGCCCTGGCCTAAGGGAGCTGTTGATTGGAAGAGTTTGACTTTGCTATTAATTAATTATAACTGGAAGAAGAGTTCTAATTGACAAACAGAATTTTCCAAGACTGGATTTGTTGTTTGGTGTGTCGGCGAGCAGGAATCAGTCTTTTATACTTTCTTAAAAGAGTTGTTGTTTAGTGTGGCCTGCCTTACGTGTTACATATATAAATTCCATGCACCATGTCAATGGTGAATTTGTCAAAATCACATTAGGGGTTGACAGCGTAAATCAAATTAACAGCAATGATTGGTGATAAGTCTGGCATGCAATGATGATTAAATGGCAGCCGTTCGTGGCCGTCTCCGTTGCCGCGTGCCACTCACGGGTGCGTGCCTCACACAGCCGTTGCCGCGGTCGTCTCTTGAAACGGTCACCGTTGCTGCCTCGTGCAGCCGTCGCAGCAGGACCTGGGAGTTCCTTCACTTCATTCTCTTCTTTGTGCAACAAGTACAAGTGAATCCCAACACGGACCGTGCACACATCCTCGATCGTGCATAAAGTCCCTTCCGATTCTCATAACTGTCTTAAAGTAGATATACTATTTAAACGACCTCTAATGTAGGTTCACATGAATAAAAATAAATATAGGTACATTAATACTAGACGTATAATTGGATAAATTTTAAATTATGAAATCAATCCCTGATTATTACGTCAGAGATGTCATACGTCCATCATCTATATATGCTACGTCCTGAGGACAACAGTTTGTCCTAAATAATTAAGTCCACATAGGTGAACTTAATTTGATTAAGTCCACATGAATGAATTGAATCTCCGTAAAATGAGTTTACACTTGATTAGAACATACACAACTAATTGTTATTAAGGAACTAAACCCTAATTAAATGATCTAATATTTGTAGCATGAAGGAGAATTTGGATTATAAGATATGGATTCAATATATAGATCTGTTAACCTGATTTATTAATAGTAATGGGTTGTTAATAATGTAAAATATGATATCCAAATAATAATTAAATAATAAGGTTATTTGAAAATTAATCTTATTGAAAATTTTAAGAATTTTATGAGAATTTATTATGTAACGACCCAATTTTCCCTATTTCAAGTTCTAAAAGTCCATAAAAATATTTGGAAATTCTTTTAAAATATTCTAGAGATTTTTAGAAATTTTTAGAGTATTTTTACGTAATTTTTGGAAGTTGTTTAGCATGTTTACAAAAAGAAAGAAGTTTTGACAAAAAAACCATTGAAGGCGAGGTTCGAACCCGTGACCTCGGGTCGAACCCGACCTAACCGAACGCATCCGACCAGCCGAGCTACGCTCGTTTTGTTAACCTAATAGGAAGAGAAACATATTTAAGGAGTAGTTAATAATAAAGCCGGGGTTTTAAAAGAAAACCTAGGTTTTCCTCTGCGGCCGAACCCTTTCTTCCCCTCTCCTTCACGTGCGGCAGCTGTGCGGGCGGAAGACACACCGAGGCGACGACGCTAGGATTCATCTCCGGTGCCGGCGAAAGGACTCTTCCGACCAATCTTCAAGCTTCACCGTATGTGGTCATCCCGACGGAAGGAGCTCGGAAGCATAAAGGAGTTGCCGAGAAGCTTCGCCCGAACCCTAAAAGCCTTCTTCCTCTCCTTCGGTTGTAAGTGCAAGCAAACCGTGGTAAGTACTACTCACCTGTGGTAGGAGTAGCCCCAAATTTCATATTTTTGTTCCTTGCTTCTGGATCTTGCTGTGCCGAGTAGAAGAGCATGTTAGGGTTGCGTTGCTGAGCTAATTTGTTGTGTTAAAGGTTGCTGTACCGAATTTGCCATGTTAGGGCAATAGAGTTTCAGATTTTTTTATGCTAGGCCTTCCTTTTCAATCAATTAGGGTTGTTGTGTGGAAAATTCTATGTGAGTTTCCTTGTAGAAGTTGTTGTGCCGAATTTTACCATGCAAAGTGTTGTGCCGAGAGTTCTCGCTAGGGTTTGCTGTTGAACAGGACTATAAGATAGGGTTTTTCCCTTTTATTCCTTACCTTCTGTAGCATAACTATTGAGCATGCTAGGTTATGGTTCGAGTTTAATTGTGTAGAAGGAGTTTAGCTCTTAAATGTTGTATCCGTGTAGGTCTACTTGCTGCCCATAAATTCCAGCTTTCTTTTGCTCTATTTTATAGCATGATTAGTAAGTTCAAAGTTGCTTTCTTTTGCTCTATTTTATAGCATGATTAGTAAGTTCAAAGTTGCTTTCTTTTGCTCTATTTTATAGCATGATTAGTAAGTTCAGATTTGCTTTCCTTTGCTTTGTTTTATAACATGCTTAGATAGTTCAGATCTGCTTCCCTTGTGTTATTTTTATATAGCATGCTTAGTTAGTTGTAATCCTACACTTGTTAAATATATCTACAGGATTCTAATAAGCTCTAATCAAGGAGTATGAGAAGTATGAGTAAAGAAAAGACTAGAGTTTAGTTAAAAAGAAATAACTAGTAAATTAAAGTAAGAGGCTAGTACCCGACTTCCAAGGTTGTCGTTAAATAAATCCAGGTGACCAATTCCAAGGTCTTGGTCCTGGTAAGATCAAGGTCTTTACCTCATAGGACTTGAGGCTCGCTACCTCAGTCACTATTAGAGAGCACGCAAAACAAAGATGGTAAGAAGAAAAGAAAAGAAGAAGAAAGTAAAAGAGAAATTAAAAGATTAATTTCTGGTATAAAGATGTAAGAAAATGAAACAAGTATTATGCTTAGAATCAATAGAAGTTAGTTTCTTTAATTCTGAGCCTACAGTAGTAGTTTCATTATTTTCCTATCAGTTAGTGAGTATGTTTAGTATTCAGCTTTATTTCTGTATACCATGAGTACATGCAGCTTTCCTTTTAGCATTTTAGATTTAGTATTGTTGCATTATTTTTATGCACTTCGAGTTTTTGTGAGATAGATTAGTACTTACTAAACATTTCGCTTATAGTTTTATTTTTCCTCCTACTGCAGATAAAGGAAAAGTTAAGATATGAAAGGGAGGCGACAGGGTGGTGGTGGTGATGAAGGTGTGTGATGACTGGACTATGGAGAGATCCAGAGTTTGCTAGCAAATCTTCAGGCCTATCTGTTTAGAGTTTATGTTTTAGTTCTCTTCTTAAATACTATTATGAAGTTTTGGTGAGATTGTGATTGAGTTTGATTCGTATTTGTAGCTTATCATGTACTACTCTTGGAGGTATGTTTAGTTCTTATTGGTAGACTAGTTTTCGTTGATTATAGTGTGATTTTGTTACTGCGTGGTTGTAAAAAATGTGTTCCAGCCGCCTGTGGCTGCGTATATATTGGTTGTATTATGGATTTGGTCACCGGTACAGGGGAGACTCTGCCGAAATTTTTCGGTAGGAATTCCTCTGGGTCGTGACAAATCTAAGTGTCGCTAATAATAGCATAAGTGACACTAGTGAGTAGAGTAGTAGTTAGGTAATGGTCGCCCTTAGAGAGTAGTAGTAAGAAGGGTGGTTGTTACAGTTGGTATCAGAGCAGTGTTCCATTCTCCAGCATCACACACACACATCAGCATCATCCTTGCCGTCTCCAAGTAAGAAAGTATTTAAATCCTTTCTTTATTCTGCTTTTCTTATTATTAACTACAGTATATAGTACTTAATTTTTTTGAGTGCTTAAGTAAGATAGAAGATTTAGTTTCCCTTTTCTATATTCATATATAAGTATGATTAGAAGGATAGAGAATATATCAAGCCTCTTTCTTTGCATAACTAGATGACAAGAAGAGGACGTCCCCATACCGTTCGTGCTGAGGACCAAGCTCAAGAGAACGAAGTTCCCAGAGAAACTGAGCCCAATCTTTCTGAAGTTGTGGCTCAACTCCAGAAGCAAGTAGAGGAGCAGCAGCAAGTAATTGCCAATCTGATGGCGAATCAGCAATAAGTTCCTCCCCCTCCCCCAGCAGTCACTACGGAGACTCCAGCGGTAACTGAGGTTCCACCAGCTGCCCAAGGAGTCGCCACAGCACCTCAGAGACCAGAAGCTTACCTTATACAGTGGCTGAAACTGAAACCAGAGAGCGTCTCAGGCACGACTAAGCCCTGGGATGCCCAGGCTTGGTTTAAAACACTGGAGAGCACTATGGAGCTTCTTGACTAGCCAGAAGTCGAGAAGGTCAAGTGCGCCTCTTTCTGCCTGTCTGGAGATGCTCGTATGTGGTGGGAGAGGATAAAGACCAAGAGAGCAGCTGATTAGATGAGCTGGGCTGATTTTCAGTCAGAGTTTTATGAAGAGTTCTTCTACCTACAGATCACCAACAAGCACTATGAGGAATTTATAGAGTTCAAACAGGGTGACTTGTCAGTGGAAGAAGCAGCCAAGAAGTTCAACAGACTAGCTCGTCTCTGCCCAGAGCTAGTAAGTATAGAGAAGGAGTGAGTCAGACTGATGCTCAGAATGCTGAGACCACAGATAGCACTAAATGTGAGTAGTGGAGCTCATCGACCCCAGACTGGTGAAGAGCTGATCAGTAGGACATTAGTTGCTGAGCACTACCTGAACAACATCAAAGCACAACGAGTGCAGCACAAGCTAGTGAAGATAGAGGACAAGTCACCGGGGAACCAGAAATCCCAGTCAAATAAACAGAACTGGAAAGACAAGGGTAATAAAAGAAATCCCTGTACCAAATGTGGGAGAATGCATCCAGGAGCCTGTCTTTTGGGCAAGACTGGGTATTATTCCTGCGGTCAGGAAGGACACATGGCTAAAGAATGTCCTAACAAGCTCAAAGCACCTCAGCCATAGCCAGTGCAATATGGAGGCCAGCCTGTACAGTTGCACTACATGGGAGCAGCATTAGAGGGACCCCATATCAGTCAGGGAAGGTTGGAAGCTCCACTAGTTCCAGCCTTTGACAGTGCCAGAGTGTTCTCCCTCACCAAAGAAGAAGCTGCTAGTGCCAACACGGTTGTAACAGGTCAAGTAGTTATTTTTCAGCATTTAGCTACTGTACTATTTGATACTGGGGCGACCCATTCTTTCGTATCAGTACCCTTTGCTAGCAGATTATAGGTGCCTACAGAAAGTATGAACTCCAAGTTCCTGACGACCCTACCTTCTGAGGAAGTCATGGAATCCAATCAGTGGCTTCGGGCCATACCAGTCCGAGTTGCAGACCGAGAGTTGTATGCCAACCTGGTAGTCCTCGCCATGCAGGATTTCGATATCATATTGGGTATGGATTTCCTTGGCAAGTACAGTGCTTCAGTGGACTACCGCAGAAGGAGAGTAATCTTCAGTCCAGAGGGTGAACCACCTTTTGAATTCACGGGCGTGTCAAGGAAGAAGACCCAGAAACTTCTCTCCTCCCTAGCAGCTCACCAGATGTTAGCTAAAGGGTGTGTTGGTTTTCTTGCATACATAGTGAATGCAGAAGAACAGAAAGGACTCAAGCAAGAGGACGTCCGGGTAGTATGCGAGTATCCAGAAGTATTTCCAGAAGAGCTACCTGGGCTACCTCACAACAGAGAAGTGGAGTTTGAGATTGAATTGGTTCCTGGAACTGGTCCAATTTCAAAAGCTCCATACCGCATGTCTCCAGCAGAGCTGAAAGAGTTACAAGAACAACTTCAGGAGCTGCTTGACAAAGGCTTCATTCACCCTAGTCACTCACCTTGAGGAACTCCTGTGTTGTTTGTCAAGAAGAAAGATGGATCTATGCGAATGTGCATAGATTACAGAGCTCTAAATCAAGTGACGATCAAGAACAAGTACCCCTTCCCAGGATCGACGACTTATTTGATCAGTTAAGAGGAGCAACAGTGTTCTCAAAGATAGATTTGCGCTCTGGGTACCATCAGCTGAAAGTGAAGGAAAGGGATATACCCAGAACAGCTTTCAGAACTAGATATGGACACTACGAGTTTGTAGTTATGCCTTTTGGAGTGACTAATGCACCTGCGGACTTCATGGACTTAATGAACAGAGTGTTCAGAGAATATCTTGACAAATTTGTCATCGTATTCATCGACGACATTCTGGTCTATTCAAGGACTCCAGAGGAGCATGACACGCACTTGAGGATAGTACTGCAGACTCTTCAGCAAAAGCAGCTTTACGCTAAATTCTCAAAGTGCGAGTTCTGGTTAGATCAAGTGGCATTTCTAGGTCACATAATTTCTAAATAAGGCATCCAAGTGGATCCAGCCAAAATATAAGCAGTCAACAACTGGAGCAGACCCAAGAACGCCAGGGAGATCAGAAGCTTCCTTGGTTTAGCTGGGTACTACAGGAAATTCATGGAGGACTTTTCCAGGATAACCTCTCCACTAACAGCCCTCACTAGGAAGAACAAGAAGTTTGAATGGTCAGATAAATGTTAGCAGAGTTTCCAAGAGCTCAAGAAGAGACTGACCAATGCTCCTATCCTGACAGTTCTAGAGAGTGACAAGAGTTTTGACATCTACAGTGATGCTTCCAAGATGGGCTTAGGAGCTGTACTCATGCAAGACGGAAAAGTCATAGCCTATGCTTCCAGACAACTCAAAGACTACGAGAAGAACTATCCCACTCACGATCTTTAGCTGGCAGCTGTGGTTTTTGCACTGAAACTCTGGCGACATTATTTGTATGGAGTTCAGTGTAGAACTTCACAGATCATCAGAGTCTTAAGTACTTCTTCACTCAGAAGGACTTAAACATGAGACAGCGCAGGTGGCTGGAGTTGGTCAAAGATTACGACTGTGAAATCCTCTACCACCCAGGTAAAGTTAACAAAGTGACAGATGCACTAAGTAGAAAGTCCAGTGCATCCCTGATGTTTCTGTCATCATTAGCCCTGCTACTGCAGAAGGAGTTGTCAGATTTTGGACTTGAAATTATTTATGGACAGCTCTCTGCATTGACCTTAGAGTCTACCTTACTTGAGGACATACAGAGAAAGCAAAGTGAAGATCCAGACATTCAGAAGATCAAGCAAGGGATACAGAAAGAAGATAAATCAGAGTTTCGAGTAATAGATAGAGGGATTCTTTATCAGGGAAGTCGCATTTGTGTGCCCAATGATGAAGAACTGAGAAAGAAGATTTTAGAAGAAGCTCATAGCACACCATACTCCATGCATCCTGGTTCTACCAAGATGTACCAAGACGTGAAACAAAGGTTCTGGTGGTCCGGACTCAAAAGAGACGTTGCTAAATATGCCAGAGAGTCAAAGCAGAACACCAGAGACCAGGAGGAGTTCTTCAGCCTCTCCCAATACTAGAGTGGAAGTGGGAAGACATATCCATGGACTTCATAACAGGTCTTCCAAGAACTACAAATGGATATGACACAATATGGGTAGTAGTGGACAGATTGACTAAGTCTGCCCATTTCCTAGCCATCAAGGTTTCCCACTCCATAGAGCAGTTGGCACAACTATACGTTAAGGAGGTGATCAGACTTCATGGAGTTCCTAAATCTATTGTTTCTGATAGAGATGGGTGCTTCACCTCACACTTTTGGGAGTGCGTTCAGAATGCACTAAGCACCAAACTCAAGTTCAGCACAACTTTCCATCCTCAGACTGATGGACAGACAGAGCGAGTAAATCAGATTTTAGAAGATATGCTCAGAGCTTGTGTGCTGGATTTCAAGGGAAGTTGGTGCAAGTATCTGTGCTTAACTGAATTTACCTACAACAATAGTTATCAGGCGACCATCAAGATGGCACCATATGAGGCACTGTATGGCAGGAAATGCATATCACCCCTTTGCTGGCAAGAAGCAGGTGAGAGAAAAGAAATGGAAGTAGAGATGGGCATTCAGACAGAGCTGATAGATGAGACTACTCAGGCGATCCAGAAAATCAGACAGAGAATTGAAACTGCCCAAAGGACACACGCCGTAGGCCACTGGAATTCCAAGTAGGGGATTCAGTCTTCCTCAAGGTCACTCTTATGAAGGGAGTGATGAGATTTAGCAAGAAGGACAAATTAAGTCCTCGCTATGTAGGACCTTACCTGATCATAGAGAGGATTGGGAAGGTAGCTTACAAGCTGGACTTACCACAAGACATGTCAGCAATACACAATGTATTTCATGTCTCCATACTAAAGAAGTGTCTTCACGACCCGAGCCAAGTGATTCAGCCTCAGTCAGTGCAGATCCAATAGGATCTTAGTTATGAGAGCAGACCTACACAGATAGTGGACAGAGCAGTTAAGAGATTAAGAAATAAAGAAGTACCACTAGTGAAGGTCATCTGGCAGAACCAGAAGCATGAGGAAGTCACTTGGGAGCGGGAGGACAGTATGAGACAGAAGTATCCAGAACTATTCTAAGTTCGAGGACGAACTTTTTATAAGGTATGGGGGATTGTAACGACCCAATTATCCCTATTTCAAGTTCTAAAAGTACATAAAAATATTTGGAAATACTTTTAAAATATTCTAGAGATTTTTAGAAATTTTTAGAGTATTTTTACGTAATTTTTGGAGGTTGTTTAGTATGTTTACAAAAAGAAAGAAGTTTTGACAAAAAAACCGTTGAAGGCGAGGCTCGAACCCGTGACCTCGGGTCGAACCCGACCTAACCGGACGCATCCGACCAGCCGAGCTATGCTCGTTTTGTTAACCTAATAGGAAGAGAAACATATTTAAGGAGTAGTTAATAATAAAGCCGGGGTTTTAAAAGAAAACCTAGGTTTTCCTCCTCTGCGGCCGAACCCTTTCTTCCCCTCTCCTTCGCGTGCGGTAGCTGTGCGGGTGGAAAACACACCGAGGCGACGGCGCTAGGATTCCTCTCCGGTGCCGGCGAAAGGACTCTTCCGACCAATCTTCAAGCTTCACCGTGCGTGGTCATCCCGATGGAAGGAGCTCGGAAGCACAAAGGAGTTGCCGAGAAGCTTCGCCTGAACCCTAAAAGCCTTCTTCCTCTCCTTCGGTTGTAAGTGCAAGCAAACCGTGGTAAGTACTACTCATCTGTGGTAGGAGTAGCCCCGAATTTCATATTTTCGTTCCTTGCTTCTGGATCTTGCTGTGCCAAGTAGAAGAGCATGTTAGGGTTGCATTGCTGAGCTAATTTGCTGTGTTAAAGGTTGCTGTACCAAATTTGCCATGTTAGGGCAATAGAGTTTCAGATTTTTTTATGCTAGGCCTTCCTTTTCAATCAATTAGGGTTGTTGTGTGGAAAATTCTATGTGAGTGTCCTTGTAGAAGCTGTTGTGCCGAATTTTACCATGCAAAGTGCTGTGCCGAGAGTTCTCGCTTGGGTTTGCTGTTGAACACGACTATAAGATAGGGTTTTTCCCTTTTATTCCTTACCTTCTGTAGCATAACTATTGAGCATGCTAGGTTATGGTTCGAGTTTAATTGTGTAGAAGGAGTTTAGCTCTTAAATGTTGTATCCGTGTAGGTCTACTTGCTGCCCATAAATTCCAGCAAAGTTGCTTTCTTTTGCTCTATTTTATAGCATGATTAGTAAGTTCAAAGTTGCTTTCTTTTGCTCTATTTTATAGCATGATTAGTAAGTTCAAAGTTGCTTTCTTTTGCTCTATTTTATAGCATGATTAGTAAGTTCAGATTTGCTTTCCTTTGCTTTGTTTTATAACATGCTTAGAGAGTTGAGATCTGCTTCCCTTGTGTTATTTTTATATAGCATGCTTGGTTAGTTGTAATCCTACACTTGTTAGATATATCTACAGGATTCTAATAAGCTCTAATCAAGGAGTATGAGAAGTATGAGTAAAGAAAAGACTAGAGTTTAGTTAAAAAAGAAATAACTAGTAAATTAAAGTAAGAGGCTAGTACCCGACTTCCAAGGTTGTCGTTAAATAAATTCAGGTGACCAATTCCAATGTCTTATCCCTGGTAAGACCAAGGTCTTTACCTCATAGGACTAGAGGCTCGCTACCTCAGTCACTATTAGAGAGCGCGCAAAACAAAGATGGTATTAAGCCTGAGCCCAAAGAAGAAAAGAAAAGAAGAAGAAAGTAAAAGAGAAATTAAAAGATTAATTTCTGGTATAAAGATGTAAGAAAATGAAACAAGTATTATGCTTAGAATCAATAGAAGTTAGTTTCTTTAATTCTGAGCCTACAGTAGTAGTTTCATTATTTTCCTATCAGTTAGTGAGCATGTTTAGTATTCAGCTTTATTTCTGTATACCATGAGTACATGCAGCTTTCCTTTTAGCATTTCAGATTTAGTATTGTTGCATTATTTTTATGCACTTCGAGTTTTTGTGAGATAGATTAGTACTTACTAAGCGTTTCGCTTATAGTTTTATTTTTCCTCCTACTGCAGATAAAGGAAAAGCTAAGATATGAAAGGGAGGCGATAGGGTGGTGGTGGTGATGAAGGTGTGTGATGACTGGACTATGGAGAGATCCAGAGTTTGCTAGCAAATCTTCAGGACCTATCTGTTTAGAGTTTATGTTTTAGTTCTCTTCTTAAATACTATTATGAAGTTTTGGTGAGATTGTGATTGAGTTTGATTCGTATTTGTAGCTTATCATGTACTACTCTTGGAGTTATGTTTAGTTCTTATTGCTAGACTAGTTTTCGTTGATTATAGTGTGATTTTGTTACTGCGTGGTTGTGAAAAATGTGTTTCAGCCATCTGTGGCTGCGTATATATTGGTTGTATTATGGATTTGGTCACCGGTACAGGGGAGACTCTGTCGAAATTTTTCGGTAGGAATTCCTCTGGGCCGTGACAAATCTAAGTGTCGCTAATAATAGCATAAGTGACACTAGTGAGTAGAGTAGTAGTTAGGTAACGGTCTCCCTTAGAGAGTAGTAGTAAGAAGGGTGGTCGTTACATATTAGAGCCCGTATGATATATTTTGCGGGGATGCATTTATAGGCTAAGTGGAAGCCTGTTTGGATGTCCCAATTAAAACGGGAGTTGATAGATTTAATTAACCTATGGTATATATATCAAAACCTAAGTTAACATCCTAGGTGTCCTTTTTATTCCCTTCTCCTCCTTAATTTTCCTTATGATCCCATCTTCGCCGCCCCTATTCCTTGCGTTGATCCCCACCTCACGAGCACCATCGTCTTCCCCAACTCACCGCCGATGTAAAATATGACAACAAAATAATAATTAAAAATAGGGTTATTTGACAAATAATCTTATTGGAATTTTTAGGAATTTTTAAAAAATTTTTTGGAATTAATCGGAGCTCGTGTGACGTATTTAGAGGGGATGTACTTATGGGCTATAGAAAGACCTGTTTGGAATACCCGGAGGTGGGAGTTGATTGAGCAATTGATGAAGCTTTAATTAAAATTCCTAAGTTATAAATTAAAGGTTGTCCGTTCCCTAGCTTCTTGTGAGTTCCCGCACCCGCCGGTCTCTCCTCCTCTCCCGAGCCCTCACCTCCTCCGTCGAACTCCTTCCTCCCGACCTCCTCTCCCTCGCCAAACCACTTCTCCCCAAGCTAAGCCGCGATCTCTCCCTCACATGGATAGCACAGCGGTGATTCTTCTTCCTCGAACGCGAGCACACAGCAGCCGGCGATCCCTTCTCCTCATCCCCGAGCCTCACCCACAGACGCCGTCGACCACCTCTAATCGACGCCGACCCCAGCTGTGCCCTAGGGCCGATTGCCACCACACCGCCGCTGTCCTTGTGCCCTAGCGCCGACCGGCTTCTCCCTGTCCTAGCGACGTCAGCCGGATCTCTTCCACCTCCGGCCTCAACAAGAGCTATCCGGTAAGTATTCTTTCTTCTGGTAGGTAAGGACTTTAGGGAAAGGGAAGAGAGGTAGGCGTGTAAATGATTTCGAAGAAGTTCCCAAATTCTTTGGGAGGTTTTGTGTCGGTTTCTGATTCTAGTTTTTGAGAGTTTGCAGTTGTTCTTTTCCGATGTCTCTTCATTCTTTCGTAGTGGATTGATATGCTAGAACATGTGTGAGAGCTTGTAATCAGGTTGGGTTTTCTGTATTGCTCTATAGTATTGTTTCTTTGAATGATGACTGAATGGGATAGGGTGGCTGTGGCTTTTGGCTAATAGATTTAGTTGGTGGGAATGTGTTTTCAATGGGCTTTTCAATTCTTTGTGGGTTCCTTGATGTCCTTGCTGCAAATGGCAAATTTTTACTGGTTTTTCTGTGTTTACAGATTCCAGACAGAATGTGTTAGATGGATTTGGTTTGGTTTCTAATGCGGATTTCGGATTTCTCAATAGGCTTTGGTAGGGCATGATATGGTACTTGAATTGTGCTTTTAAATTGATTAGTTGATGATAGAAAGATGGACTCTGATACGAGATAGACATTGTGGATGCGGAGATAGTTCAGGATACGATCTACGTACAAAGGCGGGTACTTCTTACTTTGATTCTTTAGTTTTTTGAACTTAGTGCATGAGCTATTTTGGATAAAAACTACTTTACCTTGACTCCACTCGTAGTTTTTCCTATGCTTGATACCTCCACTCAAAACCTTTGAGATATTCATTTTTATATCCATACAGTCTCTTGTTGTTATCAATGATATTTAGCAGATACTTTATACCAACCTTGTATGTTTTGTTGGTTGTTTACTTATGTACCGTATTTAGCATGCTGGCTTCATGTAGCATACCTTATACTAGATTTTAGCTTATGTTTATATGATGACTGCTACATTGTACGCATCATGTCATTGCATGCATGCAGGTGACCACTTCTTCCTCGTGGGGGAGTGAGTTGTCGGGCCGCGCCGCACACTCGGCCACTCATGGGTAGTGGTAGCTAGAGGAGATGCCGCTTGTCCTGTCGTGCCGCACTCGGCCACTTATGGGTAGTGGTAGTTGGAGTTGTGAGCAGCAGGGATCCCCTTCGCTTGGTAGCTAGATAGCTACTTAGCACCTGCCATCCGGTCACTCGAGAGGAGTGGCGACCTTTGGGTGGTACAGTTGTCATCGATCCAGCCTCTCGACCATACATGGGTCGTGGTGCAGAGAAGTGGGCGGGGTGACCATCCGTGCATACGTTATTATTATATTTGCTATGGCTGCTGCTGTTTACATATGCTGTTATTGCTTACTCATGCTGCTGTGATATATTTATGCTACCGTTGCTTCTTGTTGTTGTCCACTTATGTCGATAGGTTGCCTTATGTTGAGATATGCTTTCGTTGTAGGTGGTTAGACCTTGGTTTATTTATTGGAAATGTTTACATACCTTACACATTACCTCTGTAGTTATGGGCAGTACTGTAGTAGAATAGTACCATTTCTGACCTTCTATATCTAGCCTAGGATATGATTTTAGATATGAGCACCTAATGTGGTTCTGTTTTAGTAGCTGCTATTTGTTTTATGAGACTGTATACTCTTGGCTCACTTTTTAGTGGTATGTTATGTTCATGCACTATCTTTCTTTACCCGCTGAGTTCCAATACTCACCACCCCATAAAATGATTTTCTTTCACCAGGTAATAGGTAGATATTGAGAAGTTGCTTGGAGAGATGTCGGCTGCCAGTCTCACGTCACACTCGAGGATAGTTACTTTTCGATCTTATTTCTATTTGGTAGTATAGTGGTTTTGCACATTTTGTTTTTCAATAAGTCGATGTGGATTTTGGGGTCTAGTGTGGTGGTTGCAGGTATTTTATTAGTGTCGTCATTGGTCTTATGTTCGTATGATTTTGTGTTTTCCACTGTGTATGTTTACTTTCAGCCGTGTAAGCTTATTAAACTACGTGGTTGTGTTTATTTTGTTCCAGCCGAGTAGGCTGATGATATAAACTGCGTGGTTGTGTATGTATTCCAGCAGTATGTGACTGATGTATATTTTGTATGTAGCAATGCTTCAGATTGTCACCCGTACAGGGGAGATGTTGCCGGATTTTTGTCTAGCAGCGACTCCTCTAGGGCGTGACAGTCGGTGTCAATCATCAACTGGCCTTGTGCCCTAGCCTCTCCAATCAGCCGAAACCTTTTCTCCCGATCTCCTCCCCCCTTTCCTCATCGTTAATCGTCGGCATTGATTGCTGGCATGCGACGTGCCCTAATGTCAGCACAGATCCATCATCTTCGACCTTAAGGTGAGTCCTAACCTTGATCTATGTTGTCGAGCCCTAACCTTTCTGTCTCCTCCCGATCCATCGTCGCTGGCGGTCGAGTGTCATCCGAGCGCTTCCGCTTCTCCATTTCTCTTCTCTCAATCCAGTTAGTGGTTGTGTAAGAGATCGCCGCTAGCAGTTTCCCTATCCCTCGCCGAGCGACACTAGTCTTCCTTGTTCAGCTGGTTGCCACCCGATCTTTTCCCTCCAGTCGACTGCTGCTGATTTGTCCTAACGCTAATACCTTTCAGGCATGAGTAAGGAGGATCTATGCTTTGTCCAGATTTGGTGAAGAGGATGATCATCGGAGCATCATTTTCAATGTGAAATCAAAGAGGAGAGCATAAACTTCTCACAGCTGTGTTTGAGGTCTTTGTTGAGCAGCTATGGATCTGAGAAGGGAGCTCAATGTCCTCCATAACAACTTTGGATTTCTTCATTGAAGGGTTGCGGATCTGTTTTGGGGTAAGGTTGCTAAACTCAGTCTTGATTTGGAGTACAAGGCTAATTAATGGATTCATTTTTTGGATTAGTTAGGTTTGCAAGAGAAGTACAGGATAGTTGTAGATTGTTGCTGATGGCTGTTAGCTACTTCTAGTGCCACCTTGTTGCCAAATTTAGGGTAAGGCATGTTGAGATTTGATTTTTATTTCTGCATTGGATTCACTAATTAGTTGTTTGATGATGTGATGGGATTTGATTAGTGATTTATTTGGGAAAATTGAGGAATTGATCGTTGGATTAAGGATGGATTTATCGTCTTATTGGATTTGGATCATTAGGTGGAATTCAATATGGCTACCTAATTAAATTAGGATTGGATTTTGGATTTAGCTAATTAGTGTACTTTGAATTAACTGAAACCGTACATATGTTGATGTAGGACTTTGATTCGAGACGAGTATCTTGAAGTGAGATTTGTTCTGATACGAACTACAGATAAAGGCAGGTACCTTTGAGTTATCTCTTTTGATATGCCATTTTGATATGTATAGTATGTTATATCTAGTAGTAATGATTATATTTATATATGCCTTGGTATGTCACTACTTGATACCCGTAGTATGCCCTTATTGTTGTCTGTTCTGCATTATTGCTTATGTTCTCTTGATTCTTGCATTGTGTACTTATGTAGTGATATACAATGCATTACCGGATAC